>NC_136389.1:68142195-72942195 GCF_965140285.1 Lepidochelys kempii
ACTCCTAAGAGTAATTCCAGTATTTCCAGGATCAGACCCTGAATGACAAAATATTTTCTTGAGCAGAAGAAGGGTTTTAAATCAGGATCTTTTCCTAAATTCCTGAAACTGCTTCCTGGTATTTGGTGATTGTGGTGCAGGCTAATTGGTGTTGACAAGTTTATTTGAATAAACAAATTATTGCTTTGTAAAGTTTGTTGACTTTTAACAATGCAAACTTGTGGCATAAGAGTGAAGAAAGTATACAAGTTTCCTGACTTAATCAGCAAAGCCAGACATGTAAATGTTGCAGCATTTTTGTATTGATTGTATCCAAACTGTTTAACTGAACTTGGTGCAGAACCCATGTTTGAGCATGTTTTGTATAGCAGACATGGCTACATTTTAAATGATTGTTTTCAAATAGGCCAAAGCACCTTTGTAGCAGGATAGCAAAAAACCTGTAACATAGTTTATGTGCTGGACTTTTTATTTTACATAATTACCTTTTTATTCCATAACTGTCCTGATTTCTTTTATGCAGCCCATTTCTTCTGTGAAATGTTTGGTGGTTCTGGTGCGTGTGTGTTTATTTTAACATTTCCTTGGGACAGTTATGCTGGGGTAAAAAACAATGATCAGGGAGAAGGATTTGGGGATACAGGGTATTTGAGCCATCCCCCGTGTATATTTTCAAATACTCTAAAACTTTGGAAAAATGGAGACTTGAAAGGATTATTGTTTAGGCCCAAAGTGTAGGTTTTCTCAATGACAGGTTTTAGAAAATATAATATAAATGTTTAAAATAGTCAATTTGCTGTTTGGATTTAAAATCCTTTCCACAGTGTTTGGGCCCTGTGTGTGCTAGTGTATGTGAGTCAGAAAGTGTAAAAATGCTTATAAAGAAAAGTGAATCTGATCAGTCCGTGTAATTTTCCAACCAAAATGAAATAAGTAATTAAAAAACAAAACTATGTTTACTTAAATATTACAGTGCAACAATCAATGATTTTATCAATTATACTTTTATCTTTCTTTAATGACCAGCACTTGCATTGCAGGTCACGAAGTTCGTACTGACCTGGCCAGTATGACAGGCTCATCATTTAACACAGATTAACTTGATTCCCTCTCCTTCCCATCTAACTAAATGTAACCAGGCTTACCTTCAACATCCACCTTGCAGGATTTATTTTGTAATTTTCTTCATCAAATCTATTGTAGGTAAAACAAAGGAAATCCTGTGTTTATGGCTAAGATCCCCTTTTTGGCTTCCTTGCAATATTTCCAGGGTCTGGAGATGTAGATGAGCTGGTTTTAGCCCACAAAAGCTTATGCCCAAATAAATTTGTTAGTCTCTGAGGTGCCACCAGGACTCCTCGTTTTTGCATGTTCTATGTGTGTGTGCCATTTTGAAGAGGGATCATGTCCCTTTGCAATGCCCACAGCACCTACTGTGACCATGTGTTAATTTCTCTTCAACAATCACTTTATTTTGGGGAGGGACTAGTCTGGATTATCCTCATTTAGCCATGGGATGATGTCCTATCTCTCAAATGTGTGCATTGACAGCAGCAGGAGCTATGGAGGCAGTAGCTCTTCTGCATCCTATGTTGGCAGCCTCAGCAGTCTCTTGTCTTAAGCAGTTCTACCATCAGTTCTCCATGCCTGCTAACAGCTTCTGGGCATAACTCACAGGTGGAGGCAGTCTCTGAGGCATAATAGCATGTACAGTGTTCACTCTATTATGTGTTGATCCTTGTTAGTTTTTGTGCCCGAAACACACATCCTCTGCTTGTTGTTTAAAATCCATGCTCATAGGCTAGTATAGCCCCCACTGTATGTTAGCAAAGATTCGGCGGAGAATGACATGCAGATGACCTGTGTACTGCCACGCATATTGGGCCAAATTCTGTGCTGATTTATACCCCAGTTAATTCAATGGGATTTTAGGGGCTATAAATCAGCACAGAATTTGGCCCAAGAGGGACAATTTGCCAAAGGAATTTGTCCTGGAGGAGTGAGACACCCTCCCCCCCCCAAACACACACACACACATAATAAACTGGAATATGAGCGTATGTTTGGTACAGGGGTATGTCAAAGCATAAAATAGTAATTGAGTACTTGGAAATCTATATTTCAATATTTATCTAGCAGAACAATGATTAGTTTGTTTTTCAAGGGCTTCTGAGTGGTTGGGGCCGAGAGTTGTGGGTAAGGTTTAAAGACCTTGCTCAGGCAAGTGGTTCTACTGAAGACATCTGGGCTAGCCATGACAGAGTAAGGGCTATTTGTGTAGGTACAGGTGGCAGGACTGAGCCTTTAATGTCCAAGGGAAATGATTTTTTTTTCTTTTTGGTGGCAGTTCCAATTTGTTGGCTGAAACCAGAGAGAAATTAAGGATTCTGTGCATATTCCTCTGTCTGTTTTTACTAACGTACAGTACATGGAGAGTACACATATAATTAGTTTGAAAACAGGAGAAATTTACCTTTGTAATAATTATATATGAAGGTCCACTCTTTCCTCTGTCCACATCTTGTGCTCCCTAGAATTTGTATATCAGTCAGACCTCAAAGCGAGTGCAGGCTTCCTCGGAGAAAGGTCTTTTCTACTATATTATTTTGTTATAAATTATAATGATCAGTTTAATCTCCAATTACTCTCTAAATATATATTTCAATAAATTGAAATAAAACTTACCAGCAAAGTCTAAAGTTAACAGCAAAAAAATCTGTATAAATATATATACATTGAATTGTAATTGGATTGCTTTTTCTTTTACTTTCCCTTGGTTATTTCTTCAATAAACTCCATTTTGGAATGTGAAATCCTAACCAAGGTCGCTCCTGCTCTCATTGAAATCTATGGGAGCGTTGCCGTTTAATTAATTGGGAGGAGGTCTATGCCCTAGTATTACAGAGGCATAAACTAAAGCTCCCTAACCCCATCCTCAAGTTGCCTACACTTGTGTATTGTATTTCAGTGGTCACTTTGAAATAGAAAAAGTGATTATTCTCACTACTTCTACATATCAGTGTTTCCTGTGCTCATTGTCCTAACAGAGAGGCTCTAATTAGGCAACAAAGACTAGTTTAACTCCAAAGCAGTTAAAGTACATCTGATGCTTCAGAAGATCAAATGTTTTGAACTGCTGATTCACAAGTTTATTGTAGTCCAACTGGCAACTGACAAAAGGCCCAAACCTGCAAGCTGTGAAGCACTTTTGTTAAGGTGCTGGGTGCCCTCAAATCACTTTGAAGTGAGGAGGCACTCCCTACCTGGCAGTGATGAGTCCAAACGCCTCTCTCCAATGCAGGTAGAGCAGTTTATGACCTCTGAAGTCTACAGCAATACATGCATGAGTATGCAGTTATCTATACACATAGATAACTGTATGGATACAGGTGTGTCATTATAGACTGATGACTGCTTGCAAATCTCAGCTGAGTCCAGCAAAATATGGATAGTACAGTGATTTTTGGAAATGTATGTTAAAATCCTATTTGAACTCTATAAAAGAGTTTATTGCTTAATATCAATGATTTCAATGAGTTTTTTGCAGTTGTGTATAATAGAATAATTAATAGACTCTAATTTCTAAATTTGATTTAAAAGTACAAAGGTTATGGTTGCTTAATTTTTGTGGAACAAGCTATATTCTTATGTACTATACAAAAGAAAAATTCAGATTTTAATCAGTGTGGTATATAGAACATTCTTTACTTACTTTAACTGTATTTTAAATATTTCAGCCAAGATTTGCACATGCAATTATGGGATTTGTGTGTGCAGTTTTGTGAGAACAAATCAGGATCAGAGCCTTAGAAGCTACTCATGATCATTTAGACCTTATAGCTGAATTTCAGTCCCACTGAAGTCAATGGCAAAATTCCCATTGGAGCAGGATTTGATCCTTTCAGTAAATGTCACTATGGCAAATAAAGGGTGTTTGCATATAAATCCTGAACCAGTGTGTACAGATAATATTTGTTCCCAAAATGTTTTTGTAAGTGAGTTACTGTTACATGTCTCTGCTAATACGAAAACGGTGTAATTATTAGTGAAGAAACAAATCAATTAAATACAAGTCTTACTAAATGTATCCGTAACTTTACTGCTGCAGGTATGATTGATTTGCTGTCTGAAGATCTTTATAGTCTTCTATAATAATGTACCAGGAAAAGTGGCTTGGTTAGCTTTAAATTGAGGAAAAATTAGAGATTTTTATATTTACTATTACTGCCTTTCAGTCTCTGATAAAGTTAAAATACAGTAAAGTACTTTTGCCTTTTAGCTGTAAGGGTCTTTCTGCCACCCATATCTGGGGGAATAATGTGGCCTACTTACATTAGCATGAATGGGAATTGCCTGTGTAAATCTACCTGCCATGAATGGGTGAATAGAAGATCTTGTCCTTTAGCTTTCCCTTTGTATTTTTGTCTCATTCACTTTTATCCATCACTACAGGTGCTAATTTTGAACCTGCATTAATGGTGGAAATGCTAGATTTCATTTGTGCCTATATGGAGTTTTTATTTGATTGTTAGGGTTCTTTATATTTTGAGAGATAATCCGAGCCATGGAAGCTACATTTGTCAGAAGAAAATTTCAGCTAGAGTATGACTTTCTAGAAATATCCTTTTGTGAGAGAGTCATGAAAGTTTCCATTGCATTTAGAAACTATTTCCACTATTTGCCTGAAAAGGGCAAATACATCATCACCACTTTAGGAGTTAGAACAAGGGTCTGAGTTTCAGGACTTATAATTACTATTACCTCTGCCGTTGATTCACTCTGAGATCTTGGGTAATGCATTTAACCTCATTTATGCTTCAGTATTGCCATCTGCAAAATGGGACTAATGATACCTACTTCATAGGGGTATAGTGAAGCTTAGAGGCTGGATGTTTCTAAAGTGGTGTCATATCCTGAGATGCAAGTCATGATGTAAGTGAAACTATTGTTACTGCTGTTTTCTAATTAATCAATATGCAGTAATCTTACTGCTCTAGTGTAAACAAACATATAATTACAAGCTGCTTACAATCAACAGTTTTCCAAATTCTCATCTCCACATTGAATTTCAGCCTTCCTGTATATTGGGATACAACAAACAGTATCATATTGGGCTTGAACCTGCATTCCTTACGCACTTAAAACTACCACTGTCTTCCATGGGACTTTTGAGTGTGCAAGCCATGAAGTATCTGACATGCATGGCTAGGTCTTGGAAGTACCGAAGAAGAATGTACATTCGCTATATCATACACATAGGCCCAACAGGTTGCACCAAGGGCAGGGCAAGGAATCTTGAGTTCAGAAGTTTTTGCTATTGTAGAGATAATACCACTGCAGCACTTTTTGATTTAATTTCCTCTGTTTTGTTTTTTAATGGTGGTGTAAAAGTGTAAGTAAATTGAGAAGAATATTAGAACCTGATCCAATAATCCTTCCTCATATGGCTGGTGCTACCGAATTCAGTGGGACTATTTATATGAGTAAGGATTGCAGGATTGAGGTCTGACATTACAAGTGAAGTTGTTAGGGTAGAGGCTTTGGCAATATAATGCTGTCAGTCGTTTATAGGGACAGTGTGGCATGCTCTTGGCTTTCATGTCTGTGGTTTGGTTTGGGAAAAGATGACATTGTTGTGGCTCTGAAGGTCACCTAATGCTGCATCTTTTAATATGAAAAGCTTTACTGTAGACAATGGGACTTTTGTATGAGTCACTGCCATAATTATGTAGTCTAGAGTGTGCAACATAAACCAAATTTTTTGTAACTTTGCATGCATAATTACCAAGATTGTGACAAACTGTGGTAAATGCACATGACCAATCACGTGTCTGATTTGCTCAGTTGGTCATGCTTGTGTGAAAATTGAGGCCACAAGGAATATTTAAAACCATTAGGAAAATTAATTGCTGCACAAGTAGAGATTGTATGTTTGAAACCTAACAACCATCTTATTTTTTTCCAGATATGTCATTTACTAAAAGATCGGTCATATAAAATTATTAAATCACTTTCTAGTTGAGGAATTTGAACATTTTTAAGCCATAAAAATACAATTTTCCATACTACAAATGGCTAAATTGAATTAAGGGCCCAGTCAGCAAAATATTTCTTCAACCTTCTGAGTAACACTATTCTTGGATGGCTCTGCAGCAGGTCAACCTGCTGAAGAGAAAAGGTGGTTTGTGGTGGAATCCAAAAGCAAACAAACCTACCTTCAGAAGTGAGGTGCACAGCGGCACATGACTGGAGCCTCTCACTTTCCATGCTGCTCTACTGTCTATGCTTGTCCTGCCCATCTATGTCAGCTACCCAAGGGTTGTCACAGGGTTGCTATACAGTTACAACTTGACTCCAGATGAGGAAACAGCTGCTAGAGGCCAGGATCATCACAAGTTTAAAGATCAGAAGTTCCTGGAAGTGGGGTCTTCTGTTCCTACCTCAGTGTATATCTCCATTGTATTACTGGACTACCTTTTCCCCACTTTTGATCTTCAGGCCTAATGGCCCATTTCATTTTCTCCCTGGCTGAGCAACAGAGCAGTGTGCCAAGAATAGACTGCTTCAAGTTTCACTTCTTCCCCAGCTAGCCATCATTCAGTCATACAGAGAATGACCTCCCCACCATTAGGATATGTTCAGTGCAACAGCCCCTGGTGTTTTCCCCATGACCCTTATATGCCAGTTGGGTTGGGCACTCCTCCCTGTTGGCAGCCATGGGATGCCTACTTCTGCATGGATGTCTAATAGAGATTTCTATGGCTATTACGGAGGCAATAATTCCATGAGGGAAGTGGAATAATCTTTTGAAGTTCCCTAGCAAAGCATGTCAGTGGAGCATCCATAGCCTTCTCTATGGCTGAGGGCCTATCTAGAGGGTAGGGCCATATATTTGCACGTACACACAAATACATTTAGGATAAGAACTTGTATGTCAAGTGTCAGGGCCATGTAAATGAAAATTAAAGGAGGGAGATTGAATTGTAATTTGGTGACCTATTTTAAGGTCCTGATATTAAAAACAATAGTTTACTGCATACATCAGAATCCATCATTTATTTGTAATAGAATCAGGCATTTATCTCTATTCATTATTCTCTTATGTACATACAAAAACACTTATAAAATAGATTAAAATGCCCTGAATATAATGAATAAGGTTTTGAACCATTGTGTAAAGAATTGTTTTATGTTCACTTAGATTGTAAAATTTTACATAGAATTATCTTATCTTTATGACACTTATTGTAAAGACTTGTCTTTTTACTGGCAGAGGCAAGGTATGAATGTTAAAGGGAATTCATCGTAGTTGAAGGCGGTAATATGCCTGTTCATTTCAAGGTAGAATGTACAACTAATTACATTTTAATTAAATCTCTAACATCAACAGCTGTTTTAAAGGGTCATTTAAAGCTACATTTAGTTTTAGTATTGTTTAAGATCCTCTTTCTTAATGTGCATATGTATTCATGTATTTTTTCCTCTTTAAAATTTCCCTCCACCTTGCCCAAAGTATTAACAGCTGCTGGTATATATTAAAGACTAAGTGCTGATAAAATTAGTTTTTGTTTTTTTTGCATGCCAGCTATAACTTTTATAAGTAGAGAGCAAAAAGACATGAAACTACCAAAACTGAATTTGTTCTCTTTGTCTTCTTCAAACAAAAACTTCCAGTCCCTCAACTTCAAGGACCAAAATCTTGCATGCTAATTTTCAGCCCACAATGATTTACTTTGTACGTCTGGTTATAAGCCCATTTGTGATGGGTGTACTTGCCCCACACTGGACAAGAAGGGGTTAATTCCACACTCTGGGCAGAGGAAGCCACACCTCTCCACCCTTACTGGGTTTGCTCAAACTGGAGTACAAGTATGAAAGGGAGTAGCGCGGCTCAGTCTGGGCTGACTGCTGAGGAGGGAAGATGCTCGCTGCATGTTCCAGTCTAGGAGTTGCTGAAGCCCCAGAATGTGGAAGCCAGCCATGGCAAGACTCAGGTGGATAACCAGATGCCTGTGGATGCCCGAGCGGGGTTGGAATTGCTAGGAGCTACCCACACCTAGAAACCTGGAGATGCCCATTTCTTTGAGAGATACAGTAGGAAGTACGGACTAGCCATTGTGCTGAAGGACGTCAGCGTGTTTCGGTAGGATCCCCGCTGACTCAGTGGTGAACACACTTACATCCGACAGGGCCCTGGACTGGGACCCGGTGGAGTAGGGAGGGCCCGGATCCCCCTACCCTGGTCCTAACCCACCCCTAGGTGGTGGCCCACCCCCATCTGGCTACTAAGTCACATAGTTCTGAAGGAGGGGGCAGCCATATTGGTCCTGGCCATCAGGCCACACAGCCCTGAAGGAGAGGGTGGCTATATTGACTCTGACCATTGCGCCACACAGCCCTGAGGGAGAGTACACTGAATTCGGCCACCAGGCCTCATAGCCCTACCAGGAAGGGTGACCTTATAGACTTTGGCCACTAGGTCCCACTGTCCTGAGGCTGGGGGTAGATCAGTGAATTTAACTGTGGGGGCTACCACCCCCCTACCCTGCCCCAAAAGGGGGATGGGGTGAACTTGTCCCATGACATTATTGAAAATAGGGTTCTATAAAAATTGCAGTTGTTAATTATGAAGCCAGGTCACAAATATCTGTGTAAAGTATATGGTTCATATTGTTTGTACTTGTTTCTTCTTAAGGTAACATAGAGGCAGTGTCAAGTATCCTGTATTTGCTTTGTGTGGGGGAAAAAAAATCCAAATGAAATATGTAACAAAAAATCAAGAGCTATAATTGGCGTAGTTTCCACTAACTTCAATGGAATTTGTGCCAACTTATGCCAGGACAGAATTTAGTCCATACAATCTAAATTGTATGACTATTTCTTACTGTTATTTTTATTTTAATTTCCAGGAGTGATATTAGGCAGATGCAGGAATGGAGAGAGGAATGTTCCTGGTCACAGATTGGCTCTGTGGAGTCTACCCCAGTCCTACATCCCTCAACCATGCCAATGTCACACCTACTGTGCCTTCTGAATGCAGCTCTACATGTGCCACTGATCTGAGCTCAGGACAACATGGCACACCCATGCATAGCCCCACCACATCCAGCAACCACTGTCTCTGGCTCAGTGGATCTGGATTTGCCTTTTATTGCTCAGATACATCCTGTTAAAGAGACACAGCTCTATACTGCACCCATTGAAATCAATGGCACAACACCCTTGACTTTAACTGGAGTAGGTCTGTTAACGGTTAACCAGGATTTTGAATAGGAATGAGTTTATTGCTTCACTCTGCTCATCTCACTGCAGTGAGTTTAATGCATCTCCCGGTCCCTGCGGATTATGGCCTTAGAGCCAGTGTAACTGACCACAGTAGGATCATTAATGGGATCCCCTAGTGGCACAAAGCTGGTGCAGGGTGTTTAGACTCCTCTCTCCCTGCTGCTGTCAAAGGGAGTGTAGCCCTAGCGTTCCTATGCCTGATGATTCCTGGATACCGTATTGGACTCCTCAGGCTATTCACTGTCATCGTAACTTACTGCAGTTGGGGGACAAGCCCTGTGGCAAGGAAGTCCCGTTTGCCTTCACCGCCAACCTGAACTGCACTGTGGGCTCCTCAGCCATAGCCAGGAATTCAGGCCCTCATGTGCTTCAGATCTGGAGTGAATACTTCAAGTGCTGATTACTGTATTACTGTGCAGAAATATGTAGCTAATATCAAGTGCCAATTTTAATATCTAAGTGCCAATTTTCTATAAATATCGAAATGCACTAATAATGAAAACTCTGTCAGACTTGCAAGGTAGCTAAATGACAAGTTGGAATGCCAGTTTGTTTTGTTAAGACTGCATAATCCAAAAATAACAATTCATTATCCATTTCATGTGGCTAGCCAGGAGGATCAGAAAAACTTGATATTAGCAATGTCTGAGGCTAATAGAATTGATGTAATGGAAGTGATATGACAGCAAAGCTGTAAAACAGCTGAAATTTCCAGTCACTATCAACAAATGAATGTGGCTTCTATCAGAACTAACATATATTAAAAAGAAGAACATAGTAAGACCAATATATTCCTAGTGTAACCCCACTGAAGCAAATGGAGTTACACCAGGGATTAATTTGACCCATTCTTTGCTGTAAAAACAAGTCATTACATGATTCTAGGGCCCTGTTTCCTCTCACTTACACTAGTTTTCCACTGTTGAATAGCACCATTTCCAATTTACAAGGGTATTAGAAAGCTATTGACCCTTTGTGTTTTACAGGCATATGACTTTTGCTGTCCTTGTAGACAAACCGGTCTGATTTTGCTCTCACATTGGTGTAAATCAGGAGTAACTCCACTGAAGTCAGTACAATAATGTGGATTTAAAACCAGTTTAAATGACAGAAGAATCAGGCCCACAGGGTATTAGCCTCTCTCAATTACACTGGTGTAAAGCCAGCATAGTTCCATAGAAATTACTTGACTTGTTTTAGCTCTACACTGGTGTAACTGAGAACAGAATCTGATCCTCAAAGGTCAGGCTATGAGAAGGCTGTTTCTGGTCAATCAGACGACACAAGTTCTTGCTAGAGTAAAAATGTTTTTTAATTGCAATAATACAAAAACAACAAAAATATTAACTAGTGTAGCATTCTGAAGTGCAATGAAGAGCCCTGCTGCCTGTACTCATGGGGTTCTAGCTATTCCTGGAGTAGCCTTTGCTCCAAAAGAACCACATTGCTTATTGAATCATTGGTACAAGGGGTCCAAAGGGTGGAACTTAACTCAAGGCAACTGCAAATATTTTTGAGAAACTCAGAGAGAAAAACCCTATTTTATGTCTTGTTGCTCATATACAGGACAGGGAGTGAGGAGAACTTCATTCTGATTGCTGCTCTGCTTAGGAGCCCTGTGTGACTTTGAGTAAATCACTTAATTTTTTTGCCTCGGTTTTCCCACTTGTAAAATGGGGAAAGTTGTAAGGCTAAATTAATTCATAGTTTTAAAGTGTTTAAAATCCTAATTTGGAGTGTATCATAGCAGTGCAAAGCATTATGTTGCTATGAGAAGCATTAGAATTGGCAAACATTGTTAGGCCATAGTGTCCAGCAATAACTGCTCTTTACTATCCTGCAGGTAGAGAAAAGGGGACACTAATAAACATGCAGCAGCTAGCCTGACAACGGCTGCAACAACTCAGAGCATTTTGATTTGTAAGTCTCTCGGAATTTGCTTAGTGTGTTACTATTTCTCCTTGTTAGCAGCAGATTGAATTGCATAAAACTGAATTCCAGTAGCAGAACAGCTACATGGTATTAGAAGAAATACCAATCACTGCAGTATTGCTTTAGATACACTGCATACTAACATCCGAAATTTACCAAGGCCACTTATTTATATTTCTGAAGAATCATAAGTAAGGTTACGTGATATGAACAAGGGACTATGTCTTGTATGTTGAGTTATTTACAGATTGAAAAAGTGGATTTGTGTTTTTATTTTATTTGCCTGTAAAATATTTGAATTGATTTTTTGGCATACAATCACAAATACAGGATACAAAAAGCATCTTCTTGACATTTATATAATTTTCAGTTTTATTTAGCAGTGAATAGTCACACAAAACTCTTTTGTCCTCCTCCATTACTAAAAGTGTAGTCCCAGAATGCCCTCTCCCCAACCTTTGACCATACAGTTCATCATAGTTTGCAGATGACATGTGAGGGGAGATGGCTGAGGTGCCAGAATAATGGAATCTGATTCCTCATAGCATACAATGTTAAAAGTTGGGTGAAATCCTCGCTTCGCTGAAGTCAACGAGAATTTTGTAATTGACTTCAGAAGAGTCAGGATTTAACCCCACGTGCTCTGTGTGTTCAGGAGGCAAGTAAATGTTCCCTTTCCACTGCCATAATACTAATGAAGTTTCATCATGCAGATCTGTTCCAAGTGGTTGATAACTTGATGAATCTGTGCTGCCTCCAGTCAGCTACAGAGTCAAGTTTTTCTTGTGAAGAATTTTCAAGTTACTTTGCAAAGAAAATCATGTTGATTTGTGTGGCGTATTGAGGACTGTGTTGGAATTGCAAACTATCCCTTTCAGAACAAGGGGGCTTCCAGGTCCAGCTTGCAGGCTGGAAGCTTTATAGAAAAGTGTGGGAGCAGAGTAGGTCTGGAAGGAGCCAGTTGAAAGCAAGGTGGGGTGAGTTGTGCTTCTCGGCCTCTCTCTGTTTTTGAGTTCTTGGGTGTTGTTATTCTCAATTCTCAGAAATAAAGTAGCGCTACAACCTTCCAGCAGGAGTATTTATGTTTTTATCTACTTCTGTTTGTATGCTGTGAAACATAACAATTTGGATTGCAGAAGAATGATTGGGTTCTGGACCTTGTGGAGAAGCAAGGCTGGCCCAAGAATTTCATCTCTTTATTTTCACTATGGTGCACTACAGTCTGCAGTTTTGTTCGTCCCTCTTTTCCTGCTTCCCCCTTCTTTCTTGGGCAATTAGAAACTTATCTGGATCTTTCGAAAAGATCCAAGTTTTGGTTTTGCAACATTTTAATGGATTTTTCAATTGTTATAGCAGAAGCATATATGACTTGCAACTTCTGTGACCAACACCGGGTTCACTCAGCCCTCTCTCACAATGCACATTTTAAGATTATTTATCTGTTCATTTCCTTTTCACTATCTTTAGTCACATAGGTTATCATTTCAACATCTATCTTCTTGTTCTCTGCCCTGGGGTTTCTTCTTTCTCTTTCTGTTCCTGGTTTGAACAACAATGATGTCTATGCAGAATTCACATAAGGAAACCAGCATGCACATACTTACCAGATGCCGCCAAATCATCCGACCATATGAGTTCGTGGTATGGATTACCTTCCCTGCAGTTCTATATGAAAACTACCAAGGGTTGAGGAGTACAGGCCACTTCATGATTAGGCTGATATTCATATGGTCAAAGCAGCTACCTTATAGTTCTCATGCCTTATTGACCCATTTTGGTATGTTGACATTTTCCTATTTTCACACCCGCTTGTAATAATTTTTCTATTGTTATGGGATTGTTTACAGTAATTGGACAATGCTCAGTTATTGCAATCATGTAGCTATACACTTGATTTTTCTTCTTTTCTACGTGTGACACTAAAAATAAAGTAATTTTAAAATGTCTTTAAAATAATTATATCCTGTAATGGACTATACTGGCCTTTTAAGGCCAGAGGAGGAAGTCATGGGAGACCAGGCAACGCCATTCCAGGATTTCTGTGGTAGACTCCATCCTAGGGAATGAAAGAGACATATACTGAGAGAGAGAGAGAGAAAGAGGAAATGGTTCTTGTGTAACACTGCAAAAACCACAGAAGTATTCAATAAATATTTCTGTACCGTGTTAGGAAAGAACCAGGATGATGGACTCATGAGGTCATTGGAGGAGGATGAAGTACTTTCCAGTCCATAGGGGAATGCGGAGAGTGTTAGACAACATCTACTAAGGAAAAACATTTTTAAATCAGCAGGTTTAGATAATTTGTGTCCAAGAATCCTGAAGGAGTTGAGTGAGGAGATCTCTGGCCCTCCTGCTGTTAATTTTTAATAAATCTTGGAATACTAGGGAAATCCCAGAAGACTGGAAGAGTGCTATTGTTGTGGCAATATTCAAGAGCAAGCAAGTAACTCTAGGCCAGCCTGACATCTGTCCTGGGCAAAATGATGGACTAGGGATGAAAATAAGACAGGTTTCAATTGATAAAGAATTAAAGGCTAGGAATATAATTAATTCCAGTCAACACTGTTTTATGGAAAATTAGGTTTTGTCAAATAAACCTGAATTCATTCTTTAATGAGATTACAAACCTGATAAAGGTTAACTGCATAGGTATAATACACTTAGACTTTTGTGAGGCATTTGACTTAGTACTGAATGACATTCTGATAAAAAGACTAGCGCTATACAATATCAATAAAGCACACATTAAATGGATTAAGACCTGGCTAACTGACAGCTCTCAAACAGTAGTTGTCAGTGGGGAATTATCTCTGAATGGCGGCATTTCTAGTTGGGTTCCGCAGAGATCACTACTAGGCCTGATGCTATTCAACATTTTCATCATTGATCTGGAAGTAAATATCAAATCCCAGCTGATAAGGTTTGTGGCTGACACAAAGACTGGTGAAGTGGTAAATAATAATGAGGAGAGGGCAGTCATACAGAGCAATATGGTAACTGGGCCCTCAAACAAAATGCAGATTTATACATCTAGGAACAAGAAATGCAGGCCATACCTATAGAATGGGAATCTCTTTCCTGGAAAGCATGATTCTGAAAATGATTTAAGGGTCATACTGCACAAGCAACTCGACATGAGTGCCTTGTGCCTTGCCATGGCAAAAGAGGCTAATGAGCTCCTTGGATGTATAAACGGGGATAGTGAGAAGGAATATGGAGGTGATTTCACCTCTGTATATGGCATTGGTGAGACCAATACTGGAACACTGCATAGGGTTCTGGTGTCCAGATTTTTAAAAGGATGTTGATAAGTTGGAGAAGCTGCAGAAAAAAGCCCAAAAAAATGATGCCAGAGCTGGAGAAAATGCCTTATGGTGAGAGACTTAAAAAGCTCCATCTGTTTAGCTTATCAAAAAGATTGAGAGGTGACTGGATTACTGTATGTAATTACCTTCATAGGAGAAAATACAGGATATTAAAGAGCTTTTTAATCTAGAAGAGACAGGCATATCAAGAACCAATGGCTGGAAGCTGAAGCCAGACAAATTCAAATTAGAAATTAGGGACAAATTTTTAACAGTGAGGATGATTACCCACAGGAATAAAATACCATGGGAAGTGGTGGATTCTCCATCTCTTGATGACTTAAAATCAAGACTAGATGCCTTCCTGGAAGATATATGTTAGCCAAACACAAGTTATTGGGCTCAAGAGAGGGATAACTGGGTGTAAGTTAATGGCCTGTGATATACAGGCGGTCAGAGTAGGTGGTCAATAGCCCAATTCTGGCCTTAAACTCTATGAATCTATGGGGTAACTGTTGGTGTCTGGAAAGCCCCCATCTACTATTTTCTTCAGGGCCTAGGACAAGGAACCCTGTAGTTTTTTTTTTTAATGTAAAACGTTTAATTTAAAAATGTTGACACAACAATATATAAAATAGCTATTATAAATCGGGCAGGCAGGGCTTCCCTTTCTCTCAGCTAATCAGGATAACTTCTGGGGAGGAGTCCAGCATATAACCTTCCTCTTCCCTCATAACAAGGTAGATGCTAGCAGGGAGAGGACTAGTTGCCTGCTAGCTTTTCCTGGGCTGGGGTGAATGAGATGGATCTGTTTGATTCTATCTCCAACCTGTGGAGGAGCACAGGGGAAAACCCTCTCCCTAACAGGTATGCCTGGTTGTAAAGATTTTGTTTCAAGATTTGTTTATTTGAGAGGTTTTGCTGCCTGTCTGGGCACAGCTAGGTGGAGATAATTTAAGGGCCAGCTGTGAGAAGTTAGTGCAGGGTCACAGATTGCTACATATTCCTTTTCAATCTTCTGCTAGAAGACTGGCAATATAATTCACATACAGCTACAACCCTCAAAGACCAGACTGAAATGTGTGTGTGCTTGAGAGGTGCAGGTTTCCTCTTGTTTTGCAGCATTATATGAACAACAAACAGGGAACCTAGAAATTAGAAACTGGAATTGAAAGCCGCATGTAACACCAGAGAGAAAAAGCCAAGCTACAAATAACAAAGGAACACTGAACTTCCTTAAGACCAGCAGCTAACAAAGCTATATATATAAAATACACACCGAGTGAGAAACAGAAGAGACAGAGAAGAAAAGATAACCATGGGGAAGGAAGGTTTCAGACCATAAAGTTCCAGTGACTAGGAAAGTAACACACTTAAGATCACTTGGGTGACCTGGTAACACCTGTTCGGAAAGCTACTTCTGAAATAATACTCTAAGTAGTGAGAAAAAGGGAGTTTAACGTAGGGGAAAGACTCTGTTAGTGCAAAACATTTTGGAGAAGTAGTTCTGTGTCCAAATGGGAAACAAGGAGGCTTTGTTTAGAAACCAAAAAGGGGTTGTGTACTTAGCAAAGCCACAAATGTCCTAGGTGAGCATCTGAGATAATACCATAGGAGAATAAAAAAAATGTATGTCAGGATAGGGTTAGTGAAAGGAATTACACTACGGGAAGTCACAGGAAAGTATTGGCTAACATCGTCTAACCGGTAAAAGCCTCTTGGTCTACTAGAGCTAAGGAAAAATTTCTGTTCACTTCAAGGATCAGCAACTACATTTCAGCTTGTATCAGGAAAAATCTGCAAGGGAAACAAACAGGAATAAAAACCATACATGCTTTGAAAACCAAACAAAGTTTCTGGCCAGAGAATTGTGATTAAGAGCAAAGAGGAAACAAGATTAGACCCTAGAAATTAGAGGGGAATAGATGAGAAAATGCCTTTGCTATCTTGAGCCTGATTTTAGGAAGTATAGAGCCCCCCCTCCCCCACAACACCATTTGAAGTCAAAGGGAGCTCAGCACCTCTGAATACTGGACCCTTAGTACTGTACTAAGATTTCACAGTTGAAATCTTTGGGTACAATTATGATTGTGAATTCACAGTATCAACTAAATGTATTTATAACTTTTCCTTGGGGGAAATATTTGATTTATCTGACAGCATGTTAATTTTGCAAAAGAAAAATGAGATGGGAGCAGAGCAGGAAAGTTTTCTGCCTATTTGCAGTTTTATGATTTATACATGAACATAGAGAATGTGTATAAGGAAATAAAACATCTAGTGTAAAAAAAATCTGTATGGGAAAGGCAATATTCATGTCCAAGAATGCATCAGACTTTTGTGAACATAAACCTGGTGATAAGAGATCTCCATTCTGTTCACAAAGGTCAGAGTTTGAATCTTCATTGGATTTTTAAGAATAGTTTGCCCTCAGTTGAATGAAGTTTTTCTAGGGTCTCATCTACACAGGGACATTTGTACTGACTTCACCAACCAATTTACCTGCTTTACTGCAACTCCTCAGGGCAAATGTTCTAAGCTGCCAAATCCTTTTGGTGCCAAGTTAGAGATGCCAGGGGAGCTCCCCAATAGCAGACCGCTGATTAAGGTGGCTATGGCTCTTTATACACCAATTGAATCCTCCATCCCTGCCATGAGGAGGCATGCTGGGGCATTTGGGGAGCAAGTAAGGGGCATGGTGGAATAGAGCTCTTATATACCTAGTCCTTGACTGGTGTAGCATAAGTTAGAGCTACTCCCCTGCAGCTCTAGTGCAGCAGTTCTCAAATGGTGAGTCACGACCCCAAAGTGGATTGCAACCTTGTTTTAATGGGGTCACCAGGGCTGCCGTTAAACTTGCTTCAGCCCTGGGTGGCGGGGCTCAATCTTCAGTGGTGGGGCTCAGGTTATAGGCCCTCTCCATGGGGTCAGTGGTGGGGCTCAGGTTATAGGCACTTGGGCTTTGGCCCCCCTCCAGGGATGGTGGGGTGTGGGCGGGCTCAGGCTTCTGTCCCCTCTCCTGGGGTCATGTAGTAATTTTTGTTGTGAGAAGGGGGTTGTGGTGCAATGAAGTTTGAGAACCCCTGCTCTAGTGTGTGCAGGGGCTAGATGCCTCAAGATCAGGAAGATCCTGATTACACCAGGAGTACAGTTTACCCCGGTTTCAAGCTCTGCCTCTTCCTTCAAAGTAAATAGCAGCTTTGCTGACTAGATTAGGGTTTTGCACTGAAGGCTGTAATAGGAATTTATCCCCATTGTTGGACAAGGCCTATTTTCTTTCAACTTCACCCTTAACACAGAGTTATTTTGCAGAACCAGAACCTATGAAAAAAAACTTAGATTGATTCAGGGGTTACTATGGTATCCGCTGAGTTAGTGTTGTATAAGTTCTTCTTCATTAACACAAGTGAAATGGACTGATGAAAGATACACGAGAGCAAGTGAATGTTTTGTGTCTGCACAACTGTACTTATGACTTACATGTTACAGTTTATTGAGAGCACTTGGGAGGTAAATACAGTGAGGAACATAGACCTGAAAGAAAGCCAGTGTTTTAACATCTACATTTAATTTGAAAAGGGGAGAGAAACCCCACCACCATATTCTTAATTACATTTAGACAACTTCAATTTGGTTTCTTAAAAAAGAGAGAGAGCTTTCAAAGAAGCTATAGTTTAAAACAAATTAGACTGTAATGTTATAGTTAAATAAATACTTATCTTATTAACTGTTGCCTAGAATCTTTTTGTGCTTTTACCTCTTGAATCCCAGGGGACATTTTTTTTTAAAAAGTGCACTGATGATGTGAAATTAGATTCAGGTAACCTGCACCGCCAATCTAAGGAGTATGATTGTATTGAGCTATTCTGCTCAGGTGACTGAGGTAAAACATAGTTATGTTTGTAAATTTAAGTAGTAGGTGGCAGTTGAATTAAAAGACAAAATAATTTGCATGGATATAACTAGGTGAACATTACAGCTCCTATCACAACCAACCCTTTATAGTGTGTTGCTTTCCTGTAACTAGGCTCATGAGGGTCTTCTGTTTTCATGCCTGCACAGCTTAGAAGGATTTAAACTCTGTTCTCGGCCCTGGGGCTGCTGAGCACTGGGTTGGTCCACAGGCAGAGTTTAGAGCAACCTGAAGGATTCTCTAAGTTGTGCTGGTTGCCAGTCACCACTGGGGCTATTCTGGCTGCCGGGAAATCACCCAAACATAGGGCAACTGGTCATTCTCATTGCTCAGAGCTGGCAAGGGGATTGGTAGAAGCTCCTATAGTGGCTGAACAACAAACACAGACTTCCCTACAGCAGGGGTATCTTACACTCTCTGGAGGGAAAGTTATTTTTTACTTCCCTGCTCCTGGGCTGATTATGGGCAAAAATGGCCACTGGCATAACTGAGAGCACCGGGAGGTGCTGCTTTAAGTTATGCCACCTGAGCCAGCTGCTGCAGCAGCCAAGGATTAGTGCTCAGCCTCAACCCCACCCTCTGACATGCCCCTTCCCTGCCCCATCCTCTATGCTGAGGAGTTGGGTGGTTGAGTAGTTATGTTGGGTTGGCTGGACCTGACTCTCTCTGTGTCGGAGAGAATCACAGCTCTTTGTGTTGCCTCAGCAGTGCAAAACAAGTGGAGCTGGGACTATGGACTGAACCCTGTGCTAGGAAGTGGGTGTTCTCAGTATTGGGCCTTAAGTTAGTGGTGAAGAAAAATGTAGCAAATAAATGTAACTTTGCTGAAAGAAAATAATTGGTCTGATAGGTGAACAGAACAAAAGATTATTATGATAAGAATTTTGGACTAGCGTGAATTGAATTGTTGGGTACCTTGTCAGATTCAGGTGTGCTGCTACTTAGTAAAAGATGAAAAAAGGTTTCTTGCTATATTTTTTTGTTTTGATTTTTGCTTGTGTTTACATTGTGGGGACTGATCTGAATGTAATAATCTTCATTCTCTCAAAAATGGAAAGTCAATAAAAATGAAATATAAGTTATGTTTAATAAAGAAAAAATATCTTTATGTGGGTTCAGTGGTGAAACAGTAAGCGATTGTGGGAGGCTAATATTCCTGTAATACACTTGGCCTTCTAACCTTGGGAGAAGGCTGATGTATGCCTCTGGAAGTGAACAAGCATCACTGCTAGAAAAAAAATAGAATATTTAATTTATTTGGGGTTTTGGTTTTTTTACCTTTTTCTCTGAGTAAAAGACTATTTAGAACAAACAAGATTTATCTGTTAATACAATCAGTCAGTTAAATGTTGAACTGAGCATTGCAGATCAGAAATTATTACCATAAAACAGATTTGTCAATTACCTGCAGAGAGCAGTTTTATTCTTAATTTTATTTCTATATTGTTCACACTTCAGAATTATTCCTATCAGTAATGAACAGGTAATTAAGGGAACTTCATGATCTTGTGTTGCTTTAGCTTTGGTCAAACCATTCAATATGTGAGTTTGTTAAAAGATATTTAATGAAAGTTTAAAAAAAAAGTGTGTGATAAGAAGGAAAGATGATCCTTATGTCCCAAAGTAAGGGTCTTAGCAGGTTTTCTATCTATCACATGACTTAGGTGGCACAAGGCTATAAAAGGAAAGGGGAAAGTATTGCAACAGCGGCTACCAATCTTCCCTCCTGGCTTGTTGGTGAGGCCACCAGTGGTTGTTGCCTAGTGTTTAGAGTTGCTTTACTGTGGTTTTTGCCCTTTTCTTTGTGACAATAAAGCCAGCCTTCAGGCAAGGGACTTGGACTGAACTTAGTAGGATATATTTCATCCCATCTAGGGAAGATATCAGCTCACCAATTTAAGAGTATCGTGGTGCTACCAGAAGAGGTAAGCTTAATTTCTGTTCACTGTCCAGAAAAATTAGCGTATAAGACAAATAGTGCCCTTCCCCCCAGAAGAATGCTTTGATGACCAGTTACCATAACTAAGCTACACAGAGGCCAGATTCCACCATCATTACACTGAGTTGTGCCTTGAGTTATTTCCCTAATCTCACTGGGACTATTTGAAGAGTATGGAAGTAATCAGTATGCATAAGGGTTGCAGAATCTAGCTCTGACTGAAAGCTCTAATGCTCTCAGGAAGCATCTGTTCATCCAAGGGCTCATCTGCTGGTGCTCTGTATCCTCCTTCATGCTCCCTTCCTGGAGGCTGTGCCTGGACAATATCATAGTGTAGTAATGTTTTCCCTCTAAAATGGAAAGGGTGTGTCTTCCACACTCTTCATCTTGGAACACCAGATCTTTGGGACTGTGGCCCTCTTTAGGTTCAGGAGAAAATACTTTGCCACACCTCTGAGGTGAGTCATTCAAACACTTCTGTGTAAGGCTAATGGGAGCTTCTGCAGTGGCTGTGGTCACAGTGATCTCTCTGCTACATTTCTTTTTATTAGCCCCTTCCTGTGGGAAGCCAGAAGGGTAAGTAATCATTTGCGTTTGAATACATCCCTACACGTTCTATCAAAAACAGAGTCTGTCTGGTCTATGTTTGAACAGTGTTTTATAGATGGGGAGGAGGGGGCTTACAGGGATAGAGAGTGACTGACTCACAGAAAGATGTACATGAGGAGTAATTCCGCAGAAGTCATTGGAGCTACACCATATCGACAGAATCAGTCCCAGATAAACACACCATTTTTCCATACAACTTCTGCGAGGGACACCTCTTCCCTCCCCAATTTAGAATTGGTCAGCATTGGCGTTCCTGCTATTAGAACCTGGTGTGCAGCTGCCTGGAATCTTTGGTACTGCTGTGATTTCCTTTTTCTGAGCTCTGCTCCTTGAGGCATGAGTTAGGTGCATGTAGAAAAAATGTAAGAGGGGAAGGTTTGCTGGCTAATAAATGGTGATGACAGATAAGAAATGAGATAAAGAACTTGGTAACTCCCTTCTTCCAATACCCTTGAAAAGGGCCTCAAACAAAAAACACCAGGAAAGGAAAAGGGAATTTCTTCTCTCATACCTGTTGGGAATTTTGTCCTCATGGTCCCAGGAGAGTTCCTACCAAACTGAGGAAAGTAAGAAATACTTGCTGTCTCAGATCTCTTTCTGATACACTACCAAATTAACCCCCTGCCACCTGAGTTATTTTCTCGAAACCAGCTTCCTTTCATAGTCCCTCACTTATTGTAGATGGTAGCGGAAGAGGGTGTGACCCTATTACACTGGCTTTGTCTGTTCTGCATTGCATTTAAAGCATGTTCTTGTGTAAAGTTCAAACTTGGTTGTTGGCAAAAGGGGCTCTAATGTGGTTTGGTCAGCCATTGCTCTTCCAGTTCTAACGCTATTTGTCCCTTCCCACACTGGCTGAACTAACTGTATTAGAGCCCTGTTTAGCCACAGCTAAATTTATGCTATGCATAAGCATGCTAAAGACACAGTGGAAGAGCTAGCATAAGATGGTTTTGTGCATAAGGCACCGAACTGTCACTTAGAAATATGGTTTCAATTCTCAGCTCTGCCACAGACTACTTCTGTGGCCTCACACAAGTCTCTTAATTGCTCCGTGCCTCGGTTTCCCATCTGTCAAATGACAATTGTAATGCTTCCTTTCTCTCAGCCTTTGGCTGGCTTGTCGGTTTTACTTTCTCTTTGGAGCGGGGAGTCTCTCCATATGTTTGCACATCACTTTGCACAACATGGCGATGCTCTTCATTGAGCTACTGTAATAATGTGGACCTGTCATCACATAAGTAAGTTGGACAGAAATCAGTATTCAGACAACGTTCCATCAGTTTTATCTCCTCAGCAGATCATATTATTATGCCCTTTTCCTCTTTAATATTCATGATTCACTTTATTTTTCCTTAGGTTATTATTAAAATGTTTATTTCATTAGATATTTAGTCAAAGTCAAATTCTGTTCATACTGAATGCCTTTGTTATGATTGCATCTCTGGTAATAATCAGCAACACAGGTATATTTTATGCCTAAGCAAAAATAAATACATCAGAATGTCTTTGTTGTTAGTCTCCCCTCCAATCACCTAGAATATTTATCCTTCGAAAGCCAGATTTGGTTACTCTTACTCAAATTGAAAATCACATTATTCCATGACTGGTTCCACTGTAGTAAAGGTGTTTCTCAACATGAGTTACAGTATCGAAATCTGGCCCACAATTCTTAGTAACCGTATGAAGTTTAGTTTTTTTTTCCTTTCAAAGGTAAGACGCGGTGACTGCAGTACTAGGAAACAATGATCAGAAAAATCAGATGAAATTCAATTTTAGGGAAACTAAGTAGGTAAGGGTTTTTTTTTTTCAGTATGGAAAGTGTGTTTTGATAGACATACAAGAACTGCTGCTGCCTTAAACCACAATGGAGAAAATGACTTCACTTAACAGCTTTTTTTTATGATAAAAGGAAATAAAACAGTTCGAAGAAATTGAAGAATTTTTTTCATTTTAATTTGAAATCTAAAAAAGCGCAGTAGCCATATAAGTACAATTTGATGGAGTATATAAATCTTTTTAAAAGGCTTCATAAAGCAATAATTACTTTAGTATATGTACCAAATGAGATTAAAGAGCTACATTTGGTTCTAATACAAAGTTTCACATTCAAAAGGACCGTCAGCTTCCTGTTTAAAATCCACTTATATTGAACAGAAAAGAGTTCAAACATAATGCCATTGTGTTTCAAACATTTATCTTAATTGAAAACAACTGAAGAACATTAATAACAGAGCAAGGAAACTCAGAGGTATAGGTAAAGTATGATTTTTTTTTTTCCCCACATCCTATCTTTTCTGTAGCAATGCACTCAGTTGTAACACCCTTCTGCTTCCATAACTCTGTCTCTTACAAAACAGGGTAAAATCCTGACCTTATTGAAGTCAATTGCAGAACTCCTGTTGATTTTAAAGGGGCAGGACTTCGCCCATATACTCTGCTTGCTAGTGTAATAACTTTTAACCAAGAGGATTAGGCCAAATGATTTGCATAAGCTATTTTCCCTAAATTATCCTATTAAAACATTTGGAATACATGACTATTAAATAGAAACAAACAGGTGCAAGTTTCCACTTTTTTGCCTTAATTCTGTGCACACCTTCTTTTCTGACCCACTCTTTTCTTGCCATGGTTTTCTTTAATTTGAACTCCATTTCTTGGGGTGAGATTTACCCCTGTGCAGAAGGCCTGTGTCTACCTTGAGATCAAAATCACACCATCGTGCATTTTACCCTTTGATACTCAGGATACTGGCCTTTCCCTTCTATGAATTAAAGCTATGAGATGGTTTTAATATCAATTTTTAATTCCTTATCCGTCAACAAACTTTCAGAACCCTCCAACTTTTCGGAAGCACCAATATATTGGAGTAAAAAGGAAAGCAGAATCTGCTATTCCTGTTTGAATGTCATCATCAGTCTGGGTGAAGTTGAAAGGACTGCAAGTGAAGTAACAATATAATATTAATCATCAGGAGCTGTTATTATTGTCAATATTTGCCTTATAGCAGCAACCAACTGAGATTAGGACCTTTTGTGCTGGATGCTGTGGGAAAAAAAGACAAGGCCTGCACTGGCAGGTTTGCAATCTAAAGAATAATCTAAAAAACCCAAAACCATAAAAGTGCTTTAAATGATAGCTCCAAGGCAAAAAGCTGTATTATTTATATTAACTTAATACTTATCATTGTATATGCATCTTAGGGCCATCACATTTACTACAGTGGCTCAGACCGTTGGTCTATTAAGTCTCGTATCTGGCACTGACCAATAGCTGGTGCCTCAAAGGAAGGAGAAACCTCATAATGTCCCATGTGCAACTCTGTACATGGGATGTAAACAGGAATATTCCATTTCTGGCTTCACTGAGGAACCAGCTCTTTCCCTAAAATGTGACATGTAATTACCTTTATCTTGGTCTGCACAACTGCAAATGTGGTTGATCATAATTAGTAAGCCATAGTACTTGACTTGGTGACCGCTTGTAGCAGTGAATTCTGCAGAAACAGTGTATCCTTTTTCAGTTTTAAATGTGCTTACCATTAATTCAGTTGACTTATTCCTTTTAAAAAAAAATCACAGGACAGTATAAAAATGAGATACTAGCCAGTATTTTGTTTAACTCTTCCTAATCTTAACCTCTTTAATGCTTCTCCTTTTGAGGTTAAGTAACCCACCTTTCATAATATCACTGTATGTATTGTAAGTCCTGCCACTGCTTTTGCTGCCGTCTTAACCGTTTTTCACTGTCAGCTGCATCTTTAGGTGAGAGGACCAGGGTAGAAAAGCAACTTCTCATTTTTGTTGTGTCTCAGATCCTCTTAGCTTTATTGCTCTTGACCATATCTGTCCTGCTCATGTAATACTCTTATCAGCAAGTTCATACGCTAGGGTGACTTTCTGATATTTTTACAGGAGTTACAGTGTGGCATCATTTTAAGCAGACTGTCCATTTAAAAATGAATGGCATGATACAGGATACTAGTTTTTCTAATGTATTTCTTTTTTCAATTCAATGTTGTTTCAAAGCACTACAAATACAGATTTCCAGATAGTGACTCCAGCACACTGCTAATATGGGGCTGCTATCTACCCTTCCTACGCAGAAGGGTGGGAATTGGTGGGAAGAGGCATGGACTGGGCAAAAAGCCTTGTTCAGTGCATTGTGCAACAGTCAAGCATTTCTGCACCCGCATGCCAGAGGATATACTACCCTGGGTATAGACCTGTGATGAAATCCTGATCCTATTGAAATCAGTGGGAGTTGTGCCATTGACTAAAACGGGGTGCCTCTGATGTAGTGTACTAAGCAAGGGGTAGGTAGCAGAGAGGCAGACTGTGGCTCTTGCTACAGCACAACAACCTGCTGTCCTTTGCTCAGGTCTTATGGCAAAGCCGCCATTTAGACTAAAATAATGAATCCTAAAGAAATGGACTAAATTACAGTCTGTGATAGGAACACACTTTGGTCTCAGAGGAGTGGCACAACCATTTTGCTGCTTTAGTAGAACAGGCTGCAGTATACCCTCCAATAATTATCATGCTTTCTAGTTGCAAACATGCTGTTTAAATTTGTAATCATTGCTCTAAAGACAGTGCACAAGAAGAGTGGAATTCTATTTAATCTGCAAAGAATTTTCTGGTACTTAATGCCACCAGAATGTCAGAAGAGTTAATGGCAGATGTGGTTGTGAAAATGTTCTGTATTTTTAGACAACCTTTAATTAAGACACTTTGTATGTAGCAGCAACCAAATAATATGCTGCCACTTGAAAGCTGTCAGAAGGGGAAAAAAGTCTACAAAGCTTCAAAATGCAGCCCTCTTTATTTTTATCTGAAAGTGAATTAGGAAACCTTACAGTGACAATAACTGTCCTTTCACAGGTTTCAGAGTAACAGCCGTGTTAGTGTGTATTTGCAAAAAGAAAAGGAGTACTTGTGGCACCTTAGAGACTAACCAATTTATTTGAGCATAAGCTTTCGTGAGCTACAGTTTGTAAACAAATTGGGCATTTTAATAGATTTGTACTTAACTTCTTTCTGTTAATTTTGTTTAATGTCTTCATTTTAACAAGATTACATCCAAAAGTTGAAGTGGTGCTGTGATTTCATCCTTTTCCTTTAAGACTGAGTGCTTTATATAATTATTTTAAAAAGAAAAGGAGTACTTGTGGCACCTTAGAGACTAACCAATTTATTTGAGCATGAGCTTTCGTGAGCTACAGCTCACTTCATCAGATGTTTACCGTGGAAACTGCAGCAGACTTTATATACACACAGAAATATACTGCTGCAGTTTCCACGGTAAACATCTGATGAAGTGAGCTGTAGCTCACGAAAGCTCATGCTCAAATAAATTGGTTAGTCTCTAAGGTGCCACAAGTACTCCTTTTCTTTTTGCGAATACAGACTAACACGGCTGTTCCTCTGAAACCTATAATTATTTTAGTACAGCAGATTCCCCACCCCAACCTTTTTAATGTGTGAATAAGCCTCTCACAGTTTATTTTAGGGATGAACTGAAAGGAAGTGGAATTTATACTTCTCAATTCAGTTTTGAACTTGAAGCTGTCATTGATAATAGATCATCTATTCACCCCAAAAAGTTAAAAGATGCTAATATGATACAGAAGACTGTAATACAGCATAAATTGCTGATTTTGGTATAGTAGAGTTGTGGCATTTAACATATTAAGTTTTGATGAAAATATTAAGGTTTCAGTGGACCAACATATACAAAGTGGAGAACAGTGGAAACATTATTTTGACAGTTCTACAATATCGACACACTATTACTGTGACAAACACACAGTAGCTACCAATTAGACTATTAGTTGGCCCATGTATAATAAGCATACACAGAACTATCTAGCTAGTATGATTATGTGCGCATTTATGCTGGAAAGGAAACCGCTTACCTTCCTAGGCTGCCATTTATGTTAAGTGTCAGGAATCACTTGGTCAGTCAAGCATTGCTACATCACTAGTTACTCAGGCTGGCAGTATGTAAGAGAAGGAAAAATACCTGCCAAATTATTGTGCAGGAACTGATCTTTAACTAAACATTAAGAATTCCAACATCATCACTGTGAGTCCTAAATGCACAGGTTAAGGGCCTGATTCTGGTTTAATTTATAACCATGTGTGTGTTTATTAGGAATAACTCCATTGACACCAATGGAATTATACTTGTATAAAACCATCGTAAGATAAATCAGAATTGGGCCCTAACAGCAATTTTCACCTCTCCCAGTGCACTGTCGGCTCTTGTGTTCCAATGAAGGCTCAGGTGAGTTGAAGTGCCGGCAGGTGTGTCTAATTTATGTTTTATGTTGAATATTTTTTTCAATTCCTTTTTGGTTTGTCCCTAGTTTTACATGTGGTGGTGTTTGTTGTTGGTATGTGCCTTGATATTCTCGTTTGCAGGAACATGATGCCAGCAATAGTACAGGGGCTCAGACGTACCCCCACAGCTGGAAGGCTGATCAGAATGTTTTCACCAGTCTGCATTAATGTACAGTACTTGCTTTCTGTTGTGTAGATTTTCCAAGCTCATATGTAGAGTTGATCATTTATGTAAGGCTTCACCTTCCACTGAAATTATTAGGAAGTTGTGGGCCAGGACATAAGTGAATATTTATCCTCAACTGTTTATTTTCTTGGATTGTCAGATTCTGGCTGTACTAGGTCCTGATCAAAAGTTCATTAAAATTGATGGAAGGACTCCCATAGGTTTCAATGGAGTTTGGGTAAAGCCCCTAATGTGCTATTTGATGGAAGGACCAGTTCTGTCTCTCTGACCTCACATTGTGTGTTAGGGTGACCAGACAGCAAATGTGAAAAATCGGGATGGGGAGGGGGGTAATAGGAGCCTATATAAGAAAGACCCAAAAATCGGGACTGTCTGTATAAAATCATAACATCTGGTCACTGTATTTTGGATGTGGGTGTGTGTGAGTGACAGCCATTTATATACCCTTAGGTGTATGGTAAGAAGGCTACAAGGTGAGGATAGGTTTTACAGAATGTACAGTTGCATTGTCCCTTGTAAGCTGGTATGCTTTTTTTTAAAATAAGAAATAAGGGAAACATTTCTCATTCAAAAACTCTTTCTGCAATTCAGCAACTTAATACATATCTCAAAAGTCTAATTTTTTTAAATTATACGTCTAAAATATAGGAGAGCCAGGGCAAGCTATCAGACCATCTGGGTACCCATAAGTATCCCCTGAAACACCTCTACCTGCTGGTGTGCTAGAAATTAGAGGAGGAAGGAAATAGAGGACCAAATCTTCGACGAACATCTTGAAATACTTCTAACACTCTTGGGAATGAGGTCACATTTTCTGAAACTCAAACTCAGTATCTGTAAATACTTAGAGCCAGATTCTGATTCCCTTGCTCATCTTGAGTAGTACTTTACTTTGCTAATAGTCCCACTGAAATCACTTGGAAGCTGTGAGTCATAGAAATATGGTCCCCAGAGACAATGCTTCAGGCAATGATACATTAGGGTCAGAAATCAATGGGATGACTGGCAGTGTGGGTGATACACAACATGCACAAGGGCACAAGAATCTGGCCTTGAAATACTGTTTTCTGGAGACTGCAGTTTTGTAGCTAACTGCATTCAAATGGCTACTGTTTTAGAGGCAGATCAGGTAGGCAAAGTGCTCAAGCTGTCCTTGGAAATGGGGACGTACCAAAAATCAGAGGTACTTCAATTCACTGAACTCATATCACCAAACTCCATTCTGTAAAAAGAACAGAGAATATAAATGGTAGGCAAGATTCTGAAATGACAAAAAAGGGAACAAAGAGACACTGTCATTTATGCTTGATGAAGGTAATTATAGAGCTGTCAGTATGTTGGCTTGTGAGTGAATTATGTTGGATTGATATTATATCCTTCTCTTTAGTTTCTTACAAATTTAAATACAGTGGGCCGGACTCTGATCTCTGTTACTCTGATATAACTGAGTTTAGACACTGACCAGTTAATCTACCCAACACGGCAAAGGCAGTTTTCCTTCACATGGTATCCTGCACCATGCCAATGCCACAGAAAGGCAGGGCAGCTGGTTGCACAGTGAATCACGGCCCTTGCAGGCAGGGGACATAATCAATCAAATAGCTTCTTGTAGGGTCGTATTTGCTTCAACATGCCCTGACTATGCATTACCAAGTCAGAGATGCTGAAACTCAGCTCTTTGCTAGCGAATAGCTATTGGAAGATGGAGGGAGGTGGCTGTGACGGCTTGGACTCTCCTTTTGGGGTGCCACTGGATGTACTGGGGTCCCACTGACTGGGTTTCCCTTGCTCTGTGCAGCTGTCACAGCCTCTCCAGCACACACACACACAAGTAGGGACACACCCAGCTGTGGAATCACACAGAGTCTGTGATTAGCTCTCTATAGGAGGACTTAGCTAGGGGATTGCCCAGCACTCCTGTGCACACCCCCTCTGGAGTGTAAACCCAAAATTATATTGTGTTGTGCTGTATAGAGATCTATATAGTATAAGCTCATAAAAATTGCCCTCTCCCTCAGCGTGGAGGAAGATATGCACAGCTCTCTTTCCTCCCCCCCCCCCAATTATGAATTGCACAAATTGGGTTTTGGAATAAACAAAAAATAAGTTTAAGTGATTATAAGGGATAGTAAACAGAGCAAAGCAGATTACCAAGCAAATAAAACAACACGTGCAACCTAGGCTTAATTCCCTAAAGAAACAGGTTACAAATAGTAATTTCTCACCTTAAATGTTGTTTTAGGCAGGTTGCAGAGTTTGTGCAGCTTAGCGTTCCAGTTATTTGTCTTTACAGGCTAGACCCCTGTCTCAGCCTGCACTCAATCCTTGCCTTTCCCCAGCTTAGTTCCTTTGTTTCTTCAGGTGTTTTCAGCAGTCTTCCTTCTTGGGCAGGGAGGCAATGGAGAAGAGCTCAGATTAACTCACTTCCCAGACTTCAATAGGATTTACGTAATGCAGGAATCCTTTGTTTCCAGTGGAAAAATACCAGCAGTGTCCAAGGTGGTATTCTGTACCAGGTGACATCATCACATGACCTTATAGTGTCAGAGCATCCATGAAACAAGGTTTATTTGTAATATCCACAGGAAGGGATGCCAGGAAGATGGGCGATCAGCATTTTCAAAGACCCATTTTCTTTCCTAATGGCTCATCCAGGCTGATTATATACTGTCTGGCGTGCGTTTTCCAGGTGTAAACAGTTGTAATTGTTACATAATCAGCATTCCCAACCTCAGATACAGAAATGATACATGTATACAAATAGGATAATCTTATTCAGTAAAACATAACCTTTCCACTGATACGTCACATGACACATCTTGCATAAAACATTTTAGTTATATTCATATCATAACAATATTTCTATGAATAATATGGGGTGTAGCATCACAGTGGCATAAAATGGGAGATGCGGAGTTAAAAATGTGGAATGGTGCTTATGTCTTCTTCAATTTCATCTAAAAATTACTTTTAAATGTTGATAGCAATCATGAAAAGGAGTGCATTATTTTCTATACTGTATGTCCGGTGCATACAATATCACTAAATTCCCACTCTTCTGCTCAGCTACCTTTCTATTAACCTGAGTATCAGGATGCATTTTCTGACAGATCCCTTAGCCTTCTCCCAAGGGAATCATTGAAAGCCCCATGGATTGGCACCAATGATGCAAGTAGGCATAGGCGCTGACCTCCCCTTTGCCCGGTGGATGCTCTGCCACCCTTGCCCCGCCCCTATCCCACCCCTTCCCCAAAGTCCCCTGCCCTGCCTTTTCTCTGCCTCCTCCCCTGAGCACGCCGCATCCCCGCTCCTCTCGCTCCCTCCTGGAAAGTCCAAAGTGCCGCCAAACAGCTGTTGTGCGGTGGGAAGCGCTGGGAGGTAGGCGGAGGAATGGAGATGTGATGTGCTGGGGCGAGGAGGAGGGGGTGGGGAGAGCTTGGCTGCCGGCAGGTGCTAAGCACCCACTAATTTTTCCCCATGGGTCCTTCAGCCCCGGAGCACCCATGGAGTCAGCACCTATGCAAGTAGGGTGGGTCAGGCAGGTACACTGTACCAGTAAGCTATTTATAGCTGGTATGGCATAATGGAAAGACACAGGAGGAGCAGCTCCTCTGGCATGGCTGTACTGCCCCCAACCCTTCCAGGCAGCTGCATGCTTGCGTCTCCTGTCTGGAGTCTGTACAGCAGTCCCACCGGAGTGCAGAGCTGGGAACAGAGCTCAGAGCAGTACAGCTGCACTGGAAAAGCTGCTGGCAGGGGCTGCCTGCGCGGTCCCACCTTCTGCTCCTTTGCAGGGCTCTCCTGGGAACTGTGGTGGTGAAAGGAGCAGAAGCCCACACCGTCAGCTCCTCTAGCACAGCTGTATCGCTCCCAGTCCTGTCTCCGGTGGGGCTGCTGTAAAGACCCCCACCCTGGTCAGGACTCAGGAGCGCAGAAGGGCCGGGGGCTGTACAGCCATGCAGGAGGAGCTACCGGCGGGAGGCTTGGTTGCCAGTGTCTGGAAAAAAAATATTCTCTGCTGTCAGAGGGAGCTGGTTTGAAGCTCTTCCGCTGGCAATTCCCAAAGCAGGTGTGACTGTGAACTAGCTATTGTTCTTGAGAGCAAGCCCTCCTCGTCTCTTAGCAGCCCATCAGCAGCTGTGTAGTGTCCACCCACTGGGGGTGCTTCCCCCCCCCCAACCCCCAGGTAACATGGGATGGATCATGGGGAGGTGAGGGGGAGAGCACGGGCCCCAGGCTGGGGGCAGGGAGGGGTTACGTGGGGGCTCACATGGGGAGGTCACGTGCGTCGTCCCCCCCCCCTTAGCTGGTGCAGCATATCAGTAAGAAATGAATTCTACTTCACCACTCGTTCGCACATTTAAAACTGGAAAAATGCTAATAAATTTATAATAGAAAACAAGTCTGCAGCGAATGGGGGAAACTCCAAAAGGGTTTTTTGTCACCTCAAGGATCTATGACTCAGTATACAAATGATTTGCATGACTTTGAAGCCTTTATATGAAATACAGGATATCTCTGAGGCTTTTCCAGTAGCAATGCCATCCTACGTATTCTTTATTCTTAGGTTTAGGGCTCTGAACCAGAAAGAGATATCATGCAGCTATTCTGCCAGGAGACTACATTATAGCAACAGGGAGTCATAGGCCCTTACAGGGAAACATTAACTCTGCAGTAAGGCTATGTGGTCTTCACTTGCAATGGTACTGGGGGCGATGATATTCGGACTTAAGGGAGAGATGATAGCAGGTGGCAGCATATGAGAAGGTAAGTTAAAAGCACTAAGCACTTGCTTCGCTAAATCAGTAGCACACATTTTCTTAAGTACCCAGTATCAGATAATTTCAATGACTAATTTCAGTTTAGAGGCTTCAGTCCTATACTGCATGTAGTTTGTCATTTGCAATATGTCCATAGATACTGATTGTGTAATCAATAAATTCCTGCACAGTACCAGTAACTTGCTCAGAGATACAAAGTCTCTGTACATCATGAATGAGAACCTTGAATTCAGAATGTCAACTTGATAGACACTTTATTCTAGTGTATGCTATACATTGTAATTAAATGGTCTAGAATTGATTGATAATGTTCTGAACTGCTTTCCATTGTGTCTTCGCAGCTGCCAGATGGTGTGGAGCAAAGTACTATTTATACTACATTATAGGCTTCTCTGTTTAATATACTATAGTGGTTAAAAATCATTACTGAATTTTGAACTCTTTATTTTATGAAATCTTACCCTTTTGATCTCTGCATCTCCCATTGAAATCTTTGTGAGACTTTCCACAGAAGCTAGGTTGGATTCAAGCTGCATTCAAAAATGTTTCACTGCATGACTTGCAGACGTGGCCAGAGGTTCTCTGAACATTGCTTTTGGCTTATAAGTTAATAAGATGATGTCTTTCCTTTGTAAATCCATTTATATGAAATATTACTGCTTTTGAAATATAAAACTGATTTTGTTTTCAACTGGGGACACCAGTGTTATGTTGAAAATGTGTTGCCATTCGATAGAATATGGCCTCACTGACAGAAAATAAATGGAAGATGAAAATGTCATCTTTCATTCAATATAGATTAAAAATGTTTTAGATGTATATGTACACCATGCAGATACTTTTATGTACACAGACGGTATGTTTCCTTTCTGGACATCTTGCTTTTGTGTAGAAAAAAATTAATAGAGCAAATAGGGTTTCTGTGGCTGTTCAGTTCTTTGATAGGACACCTACTTTTCCATTAGACAGCCAAGATTTATAAGCAAGGGTCAATTTGGTGCAGTATTAACTGACAGCAGTCCTGAACTACACGTCAGTGGAGATGACCTTAGGAAAGAATAAACAGTTGTTACCTATGTGATCCCAGCCAAAGTATGCGCAAACCATTCAGGTTTAACTTACTGGTTAGAACCATAGCAAAAGGATGGTGTTATGCTATCACAGAGCAATTTAAACTTAAAAATACACACTGAATTTCCAAATGAACACACTATACAGCCAACATCATACAGCAACAGAACTGCATGTAAAGGGCACATAGACACGACAGGTGAAATCTTGAATACATGGAAGTCCATGGCAAAACTCCCACTGACTTCAACAGGGCCAAGATTTAACCCTGTATGCCTGTATTCCCCCCCTGAACTGAATCCTCAGCTTAGCTTCCCCTCTACTTCCACATTCAACTCCGGTTCGTCTCTCTTTCAAAATGTTCTGTTAATCTGTCCAACTGGTATGTCTCTGACTCAACTCTCAGGGTCATTTCTGATTAATATTCATCCCAAGCTGCTATCTGCAAGGCCTGGGTTCAGTGTGTAAGTTTCTCCCTCAACCCTACCGCCAACAGCTTTGCCATGCCATATAGAGGAAGGTTTTAGTTCATAAATTGAGGGATACAAGGGAATGTACCCAGAACTGGTTTGGGTATTTAGCCTCAATAAGGTTCAAATTATCCCCCCCAAATACTCTTAGCTGACTCAAAGCAGCTTGAATCCACAATAAGGGGTATTGGAGTATACCTGGCAAATACAGCGCCATCACTTGATCTTACTCGTGGTGGGATTGTGTCCAGGGAGCTGTGGGGTTTCCTCTTGTGGTTCATTTGGGGGAAGTTTCTGAACTGGCCCTGTTCTCTCTTCTATCCCCCTCGTACTCCATTTTTTCTGCCCAGGCTTCTTTTCTGAACCTTTACACTGTTTTGTCCACTGCCGATATTCTGCCTCTTATGGGGTTTGTATTTTGGGAAGAGACTTTTGCATGGTGTACACCAAGCTTCCTTCCACCGCTGCTTTCAGAAAATCGTCTGAGCACCCACCTGCTCCATGAAGCAATCTGGCCATAATGTGCCATGCTGTGTTCTGTACCTAATGCACCTTTGGATTGTAAACTCCTTGGAGTAGGCACCTGTTGCTTGTGTGGCACCATTTACCTAGCTATTGTGCAGTGGTATTTAGGTTAGTGTTGCTGTATCAATAACACTTATAGACAAAGTCACAAAATAAGACATGCCACCCTTGACACAGGAGCACATGCTGTTCCTTTAGCATTCATTATTCGTGGTCACAGTCATATAGATTGATCCTGATAACAGCCTGAAGAGAACAGTTGTGTGTCAGCCCATGCTTTGCTTAGTATTTCGATGATGCTGAAATTGGAAGAGAATTACCACCCAATGAGTGGCTCTTTCCTTGCCTTGTGTTGGTTGGCAAGAGTTTGGCTGTCATCTTTCATTTTCCTCTTCATAAGCGGGGTTGAGGGTGAAAGAAGCTGAAGAAAATCCCATTAACCGTTAATTCATACATATTTGACTAAATCACACCTAACAGATACCCAGTACTCTAACCATTGAGATTACTTACTTATGCAAACATATCCAGTTTTACTGTTACCTTCTCCCTTATTCCACTTCATCCCCATTTGTCTATTCAATCTGCCTGCTATACGTATTATGGTAGTGCCTGAGAGCCCTAGTTGTGAACTGGACTCCCATTGTGCGAGGTGCTGTACAAACACTGATAAAAGAGATGGTCCCTGCCCCTAAAGGATTTACAATCGAAGTAATACCTGTTGCATTTTGTCATAATCTAGACTCTGAGCTTTCTAGGGCTGCAACTGTCTTTATTTCACTCATTTGTATAGTGCCTAGCACAATAGGGCCCCAGTCACTGATTGAGGCATCTAGGCACCGTTGCAATATAACAATACAAAGACAAATTTATTGAATTCCTCTTTTTAAAATAAGATACTTGAAATACAAATCCCTAATCAAAATTTATTTTCAATTTTCTGAAAGATCACTTAGAGCTGAAACATTGATTTTGTGTGACCCCAGTCACAGGTGAAATACAAAAGCAGGTCTATGTAACTGCTGTCTGGTGGCTTCCTATAAAAGTGCAAGGCTGTGATTTTAAAAAAGCTGGGGCCCAGGGATAGGTGCACAACTCATATTGAGTTGTAGGTGAGAATTGGGCACCTAATTTCCTTAGATTCCTCTGAAAATCCCAGACCTATACAAAGTGTAGAGTCTCCTGTTACTGTACACAAACTGTGTATATGGAATATACAGTGCATGCTTTATGGACACTGAAATCCACAACATTTCAGCTGGCTTCCTAAAAGAGGATGCTGTTGTGTCTGAGACCATTTCTTGGAGGTGTCTGGTTTTGTTTTTCTTATTCCACTGGAGAGGGCCACTTAATACAGGTAACTTAACATTATAACAGGTTTCAGAGTAGCAGCTGTGTTAGTCTGTATTCGCAAAAAGAACAGGAGGACTTGTGGCACCAGTGAGCTTTTCTTTTAACATTATAAATTGTTTGTAGATAGCTTGAGGCGGGGAGGTCACTCTAGGGCAGATGGTTGCTAAATACAAAATAGCATCTTAAACAATTTTTGCTGGGATATATTTCCAGGAACAGTCGTCCACAAAATTAGTCCTGCCACGAGTGCAGGGGACTGGACTAGATGACCTCTCGAGGTCCCTTCCAGTCCTATGATTCTATGAAAATAAAATCAATCAAAACATTGGAAATAAACAGAATGGCTTTAAAAAACAAAAAGAGAGATGGAATTGGAAGGGGTCTGAAATTAGCATTCCTCATTATTTGAATGCCAGAACATGCTCCTGTACTATTAATAGAAGTCACTACCACGGCAAGTTTTAAATGAGCAGATTTTCCTAACTGCATTTTTTACAGCTTGAAGAATCTTAATCACCCTAAAGCTGAATGTCTCATTTTATTTTATTTTTTAACAATTGCATGTGTTAAACCTTCTTCAGTTGGTCTTCCGGAACCAAAAAATCTTGTATGGCCACTGATATTTCTCTCCAGAACCTGGATTTTCCCTTCATTTCCTCACCATATACCAGATACACAAGCTCTGAAATCCTTTTGAAAACTGTAGTTAGATATTTTTCCTTTATAAGCAATTTACTGTGCAGTGTTTTCCTTCCCCCCCTTCCTTTTAGGACTCATGTTTAAAAGAAAACTCTTACTTATTTTAATGATATTTCCTGACAAATACATTTTTTCCTGCATAACATACCATTAAGCCATAGAACGCTTCAGCCTGGGCTTTCCCCAAGTATTATGGGACCTTTACAGCTGGCTCTGTGAAGTGAGCTATTATTCCTCATAGCAGGGTTCAAAAATAATTGCTCAGCTCCATGAAAACAGTTAGATAAATATATCTTATAGATTTACAGAGATTGATAACAGTAAAGAAAAATTCTGATATTTGCATGTCAGAAAGAAAATATATGAGCAGTTGCTTCTATCTTTGGGGAGACTGCAACTACAGCTACTTAGAGTAAGGAGGGATTTGAGAGAGACAGCGAGAATGTGAGGGGCTACTCACCCTGAAAAATTCTGGCTATTGGAGGAGCATTTGAGAAAGAGAAACAAAAAATGATTCTTCGTGTACTTGTAGGAGGTTTTAATTTTTCCTGGAGCACAGTGTTCAGCCGAGCCCTACCAAGAACGTGCTTGTGGGAACACAGACCATTTGAATATGCCAAATATTTGTTTGTTTCATATCTTTGAAGTGGGGGAGAGAGAGGCCGAAGCTTTCCAAACATCTCAGAATTGTCTGTCTTCCCTCCACCCCCCCCCCCCGTTTTTCCAATCATCTTCCTTCCATTTCTATTTCCTCCAATATACTTTCTCTTGTCCTCTAATTCTTCATCTTCCTCCATGTTTTTTTCTCTGTCATTCCTGTTTCTTCCCCCTCCCCCATTAGACTTTACCCTTCTCTAGGTTGTATCTACAGCAGTGTTGCTAAATAAAGATATTAACTAAATCTGAGCTTTCTAGAAGGCAAGTGCGAATGTTCTGAGGACATAGGGGCCAGGGTGTTTTAGTATGAATCTAGTCCTTTTGGGTAGATTTCCAGCCTGCTCAGCCCTGCAAGGTGCCAAGTACAGATGTGAAGTGCTGAGCACCCCTTTTTCTCTTTGGCAGTTGAGGGTGCTCAGCATTTTCTAGACCTGAGCCCTATGAAATGTCTGAAGAGTTAAACCCAATACATGCTTAGTCTCTGGACTTGCTCGACAGGGTACAGGCTAGAGAGAAATGACTTTCGTCTATGAAATAATTTGAGCTGGCCAATTTAATCCCTTCAGTTCTGCAGGTTATAGGTGTTGTCTACATTGGAAAACTTAGTACCTATATTTCAGCAACTGCCATCAATAGTGCAGCTGCACAACTGCTTGTGTAAACAGGACTCAGGCATTTTTATCACCATGTCATGAGAACCTGCTCTGAGTAGGTAGTAAAAATGCCTGTGACCAGTCTACGCCAGCAGTTCAGCGGCATGATTGCCAGCAATTGCTGGAATGGGCTGCATCTAGACTAGGCAATGTTTTAGTTGGGATTCACCCCAGTAGGGGCAGTCCTGCTGATGGTAGCCATGTTAGAAGATTAAAAGGTGGGTCTGGTTCAGATATTTTTACCACTGTGTGGACTTGACTGTTATCTGTGGTATTTTTGTAAATGGATGTTAATCTTAATCTGAAAAAGTCTCGGAGAAGAAGTAAGACTCCGGAAGTCCCTCATTGTTCTGTCCAAATGACTCAGGGTGTGTGTGTGGGGGGGGAAGTACAAGAAATTCACAATCAAGGACCACTTTCCTCTTTCATTGACTCTGTTATTCCATAAAGGGGGGAAATATCCTACCATGGCCATCTCTGGCTTTGCACGCCCTAGGTTTTGTTCCTTAAATTTTGTACAGATGCTGCCACCAGTAATAGCAAGGGGGAGAGTGCTAGTGAAGGTTGTCTGGCTTACCTAAAGATGGCTGTAAAAACATTGGCAGTTGGTCTGCTTAGTACAAATACCAGTAGAGATGCAACAACAGTAGTAATGGTGGGAAATGTTAAGAAAATTTAAAAATCTTCTACAGAGACAGCCTCTATCATTCAATGCCATTGTGTATCCATTATCTTCCTTAGAGATGAAATGAGCATTGAGGCAATTATTGCTGTCTGCACCTGATCGAAGTTCCTCTGAATTCAATGGAAAGACTCCCATTGATTACAACTATCTCCAATTCAGCTCCTTTTAGAAGAATTTTTTCCCTTTAACAATTTGTACAGGGAGTATCTTAATTTGCTTTCTCTCCTTGAATGAATCCGCCTTTTTTAATTGTTGAAAGAAAAATCTGAAAGGGCACAGAAGCACTGAATCATTCTAAAGAAATCTGAATGCTGTGTTTCCAAAAGGTAGTCGGGAAATATTGTTCTTTTCTAGCTTATTGAATTAAAAACATGTGAAAAATCATGTTAAAAGTAATGAATGGGAAGCCAGACACCAAATATTTTACTTACTTGCCCTGTGGATTCTGTGGGTCAGTGCAACCAGGTAGTCTGCCATCAAGGACAGCAGCACCTAGTGGTCAGGCTACCCTTCCACCTGGCTTTACCCTTTAAGAGTTTGGAAGGGTCCAATAAGTATGTATAAAGACGTAAGTGTCCTGGAAATGAATGTTAACCAGGGAAGGAATCTGGAGACTGTACCTTTTTTAAGGGCTTGAACCCTTGCAGACAAGGCTCCTTTTCCACCCCCAACCAACAGAAGATGAGCTGGGAGAAGGGGCTCAGTAAAAAGGCTGCCTCCTCCCTATAGCAGACAGATCCTGACAGGAGAAGTTTGGCCTGCTCAGAACCTTCTGGATTGGAAGCCTAATTGGGAAGGGTGCTCAGCTGAAGAGAGCTGGCAAGAGCTTTGCAACTGACTAAGCTTAAGGCACAAGACCTGAGACATGAACCCCATCTCCAGAGCTTCTATTCAAAGGAGAGAGAAACTCACTGCCTTAGGCAAGGGGCAGAGAAAACTGCTAGTAGCACAATCCTCCTGCTGTAGGGAAGAGCTGAGACTGGCTTTTTGGAAATGCCCCAGGAGAAGCTGTGAGCAACCCACCAAAGTGAAGGTGGGGAAAGCAGAGCCTGCAGATCTTGTGAAGACACCAGTGAGCATGGTAAAGGTAGGAGCAACCCAGGAAAAATGTGGAGGGATTGAAGGTATAGCCCTCAGCTGCCTAAACAGGGTCCGTGGGTTGGATCCCAGAGAGGGCGGGGTGGGCATGGATTCTGCTGCATCTCTCCCAGACAAAGAGGGGAAGCACAGGTGTCAAGAATAAAGAAGCCAAGAACAGTGAGTGCCAGATAGTGTGAGACAGGCTTGAAGGCCATTAGATTTTGAGTTTTCTATTTCATGTACTGAACAGTGACCTGGCTAGAGGGCCAGGCTTTGTACAGTGATAGACAGTTGTGACACTAGAATGACTGACTACAGGGGGTGCTACACCGGAAAAAGCAACACCACCCCCAGAAACAGGGAGGCTCTTTGAAGGTGAGAGGTATGACATTCAGATGATAAAATCAGAATACATTTCCACTGAAATGAATGGACCCGTTCATTCTAAGGACATCTTCAGGGTTTTTCTCAGCCTAGAGATGTAACTAACTGTATTCCCTACAGGCAAGTGAGTTAGCGAAGGAAACTTCTTGAATAAGAATGAATTGTCTAATTGTGAATGTTTTTTTTTGTTTTTTTTCAATCTTATCTTTTGTATGTATGGGATGGGGTTAGATGAGGCTGAGATTTGTTATGTCATTAAGCCTGAAGAAGTAATTCAGGGTAGAGATGGATTTTGTAGGGGAAACCCTTCTGAAAATATCCTATGGAATGTAGCAGAGGAGAAACCAATGGGGTTCTATAGTTCTAAAATTCTACTGAATTCAATAGAAAATTACATCCCTTTTCTAAATGCTTTGACCAATTCTATAGCCAAGGTCACCGTTCTCTGTTAATCTTATAGAACTGGGGACATTAACACTGAAAACAGGTGGGGTTTTTTTAAGATATCAGTGTGCTTACTTCTCTGCTAGAGGCAGGTCAAGTATAGTGCTAGGTTAAAGCTTATTTTTATGAAGTGCTGTACAATTAACTGTAGTATCTGTGAGGTTAAAAGCAGATAGAAGCTAAAAGCGTGCTCTATGTATTTCTAGCGAAGGTTATGGCATGACTGAGGGAAGAAAGGGAAAACTAGAGAAATCCTGATGTGATGGATTTGTAAGTGCCCCACTCACGGCTGAAGACAGTCTCTTAATGATTCTTTCTTTTGGGCTCAGAAGCCCAGGCAGCCAAAATACACTGTAGAAGGGAAAGAAAGTGTGGCCACGTATCCAAATATTGTGACTGCTGGTTGTCCTGTGGCACAGTTTTAAGTGGATAAGAAACAGGACCTTTTCCTCTGTGGTCCTGAATTCAAATGCACTACTGTAGGGCGTTAGTGAAGACACTACTCCACGGACAGCAGACCTTCTCCCTGTGGCATAATTAATCCATCTCCCTGAGAGGTGGTAGCTATGTTGGAGAAGCTTTCCTGTTGGCATAATGCTGTCTACACAGTGGGTTAGGTCAGTATAACTACATTGCTCAGGGGTGTGGATTTTTCACACCCTGAAGAGCTTACCATCTAAAAGACAAGACAGACAAAGGGTTAAGGGATAACATAGGCAGAGTGAATATGATGGTTTGTAAATGACATGTTAGTTCCATAGAGAGACAAGGTGGGTGAGGTAATATCTTTTATTAGACTGACTTCTGAGGGTGAGAGAGACCAGCTTTCGAGCCCCACAGAGCTCTTAGTAGTGACTACCAAGATGGGCCAGATCTGAACTAGCCACCTAGAGTTGAAAGGTTTCTTATTCTGTTAGCATTTGCCTGAGCTATCCAGCCTTCCATCAGTCTCATTGTTTCATGCATCATCTACAAAGTGCATATCCTAAGTACACAGACAGCACTGTGCTTTATGATGGCACCAGAAGCTCTAGATGAAACAATTGCCTTGCAAATCATGGCAGGCCAGCCGTGGATTACTGGAAGAGTACAGAGAGCTGGGGGCTCTGCTATCCACTCTGTTCCACCAAGATCAAAGCAACAAGAAGTTTTCCTTCACAGCTCTTTCATTCTTTGTTTTTTGATTCCTCCCGTTGTAGTGGTGCTGAGTGAGGATGAAGCGATATTTCTTGGAGTAGTAACATCCAGTACTGAATACTTGACCTTTTCCAAGTAATCACTTGCAATGTGTAATCTAGTTACAATTCTAATCAATCCTGAGCCTGTCGCAATAGCTGTGCAGATTCCCCTATCAGCGGTTCTGGTGCACTAGGGAGGAAGACAGGATGGGGTCTGTGTAAAGATTTTGCACGCTCTGTGTCATGCACAGTTCAGTGTAGCAGGGGTGGCCTGTGTGTGTGTGTGTGTGGGGTTACTACAACTTCAGGCTACAGTAACAATTGTGGAGCAACTTTCCATTTGCTTTGCTGCCTGGGGAGGGAGGGTTATTCTCCCCCTTACAGTGCTGCCAGCACCCAGACCAACACTGAGCCCTGGTTTGTGGAGGAAAGCCAATCAGTTATTCCAATACTTGATCACCTCAAAGATCTTCAATAAGTAACAAGCTTCTTTTGGGGGTGGTAAGAGACATGTGAGTGCTCTATGTCCCTTGGCTAAGACCAATATTTAATGTATAAACTCAAACTGAGAATGTTTGTGAAACACAGATTTGTTGGATCAAAAGCAGCACTTCAGTGGGTTTATTGCTATTATTGACTTTGATATGTTCTTCACGTGTTTTTCTGTCAGAAGGAGAACTTATTAAATAAAAGCTTCAATTCATTGCTAGCCTGTGTGGATTTTTTTTTTTAAAAGAGCTGGCACAGAAAGACCTGTCATCGTAACTTTCATCATGTTACAAATCCTCATTTGACCACATTTGCTTATTACACGAGACAGACAGGAATTCAGAGCTGCAGAGTTTTCAGAAATTCTTTGTGTTGGCAGGTAAGAACTTATTAAAGGGTCAAGAGGCGGCTCCAGAATTTTTCCTGCGGTCTTTACAGTTTATTAATTTTGTAAGAGAGATTACGCCACTGAATAGTTGTAGTTATATGGAGTAGGTTGCTGAATAAATTTAACTATACTGAGATGTAAGCCAAGTCAGACGTAGACCCTATAGCTAGCTTACATTTTGTGATATATATTTTGTATGGGAAAAGGTAAAAATGTATCAGGCCCACTCTGTGAACGCTGTGGACCAGATCCTCAGCTGACATACAGCACTGTAGTTTCCTTAAAGTAAATGGAGCTACGATGACTTACATCCCATTACTGTCTGGCCCATAAGCTCTTCCTTTGAAACCTTATCAATAACCTTGATTCCAACTACTGTGTTTCTCTATATAAGATCAATCCTCGACTTTCAGTCAGAATGACCTTTGCTTTTGTTCTTATTGTTTTGGTCTCTTAATCCACAATAAATTCTCTGAGAGGGAGCACAGTTCATTGGCTGTGTCTCCTTTCTGTCGTAGCCTGCACCTGAACACAAAATGGCAGCTGTCTCTGTAGCAGTGAGGTAAACCTTTCTTTCTCAGTAGTCACAGATATAGTATTTCAAACCCTAAGTGCTCAAAAATCCTGAGCCTGGCTTAAAAATCCATGCATTTAAACATTTTCTTTCCTTAATTTACCTTGAGGTGTTTTGGTTTTTTTTTTTTTTTGAGCCTTTAGGATGTACTTGGGTCATGTTTTCTATCTTTTCTCTGAAACCGTGAGGTTTTAGAAAGGTGATGTTTCTAAAAATGAAAGATGGGATCCTCACATGATCCCAGAAGCTGGGGCTTTAAGAAAAAACACAAAGTATTGTTAGATTCAACAATACTGCACAGAACAAGTCATAATAGATGCAAGCTATGTCCTACACACCAGTATAATATTGAACAATTTTCCCCATTCAGGTCCTGCTGAAAGATGCAAAAAGAATTCAGGAAGCCTGAAATGGCAATTTTTTAAAAGTCAGCTTGTTACATAAGAAATGACTCAAGCCCCAGTACGACAGTGGTTCTAAACATATTTCTAAAATGAGAATTAAACTAATTGTGCAATTTGTATCACTGTGCGGATTAAATGACTTTGTCTGGCTGTGGTACCCGTGGCAAAGCCAAAGGCTTGCAGCAGAGAATTTTTCCCCCTTTGCCACAGGTACTGTAGCAAAGCAGCTCTTTTAACAGGTTTCAGAGTAACAGCCGTGTTAGTCTGTATTCGCAAAAAGAAAAGGAGTACTTGTGGCACCTTAGAGACTAATCAATTTATTTGAGCATAAGCTTTCGTCAGCTACAGCTCACTTCATCGGATGCATACTGTGGACTGTGCATCGGATGCATACTGTGTCCACTTTATGCATCTGATGAAGTGAGCTGTAGCTCACGAAAGCTTATGCTCAAATAAATTGATTAGTCTCTAAGGTGCCACAAGTACTCCTTTTCTTTCAGCTCTTTTAAGCAGCCTTAGAGTTCGCTATCAGTAAAGTAAACCTGGTGACCAATCTGGATTTTTTTTTTTTTCTGGTGACAGAACACTGTGAAATCTTTGATAATTTAACACTGTCCTAACCTGGAGAAAGTGGTGATGCACTTACTCTGGTGGTTGTGTGGTTCTTATCTTAAGCAGCTCTCTGCACTGAGTAAAGAGCTGCGTTTTTGGGGTAGTCTGTTTGAGGGATGTGATCCTCTTCTGCCTTTTGCTGTCTACTGGAGGAGTGACTTGTCAGATGGGTGGTGTACAATGATACAGACGGGCCATGTAGGTCTTGATTTCTAACTTACAGTGTAAATAGAGGATATTGCAGCTGCAACACAGGACTAATAACATCTAAAAAAATGCACAGGGATGCTTTTGGTATAAATATAGCACACCACATGAGGCACTAAATAAACCATTTCTCTTCACTCCTTGGGGAGGATCTTGCATAACTTACTCTTGGCTTTGCTTCACCACTCAGGAGTTAGTCATCCCTATTTTGTAAAAACAAATGGTTTATTCCATCTTTCAAAAATTCTCAGCATGGATGTCCACATGTTGGTGGTGCACACAGGACTGTATGTACTAGAATTGCCTCTTGGTGCTCCGGGTAGTTAGGCATAAGGTAGAACAATCTGAAGGCTGTTCAGACATACCCCAGGAACTAGACTAGGCCCAGCCAGCCCCAAGATCAAGGTAGTGTTAAAGTAGCATAATGCCAAGTTTGCCTTCCTATCCCCACTCTAGTATCTAGTAAATAATTTTGTGTAGAGATTTGCCAATGAGGGGCCCTAAACTGTGCAAACCAATCGGATCTAAGAGATGAGTGGCCACAAAAAGCCAGTAAGTAAGTTCAAGTTTGAAGGCCTAATCTATTTTTTTACTGCAAACTTTTTTGTAAAAATCTTTTTATTAAGGCAAAGTTACAGAACATATTGCATACTCTTTGCTGCTTTTACAGAACATACTGCATTGTACATTGCTTATGATTTATGCACGATCAGGTTAATATTCAAAGAACCTGGCTAAAGATTATAGCTTGCTAGATGGGGAGCCCTCTTCCTCTGAGTATGCTACAAAGAGTGACCAAATTTCTAAATATCTGTCCTCTCTTTGGTGATTCTCTTGGTTATGTACTTGGTGGGAAAGCTTTTCCATTACAAGGACAGTCCGTATTTTACTATACCTCAATTCAATAGGAGGAAAAGTCAAATTTTTCTAAGAATGTGCCACAGAGTCTTGCAGCTAACAGTAAAAAAAATAATTAATTTGTTCTGTTTAAAATGTAGATTCTGTATTAAATAAGCAGTCACAGGATCTCTAGGAAGCTGGCATTTTGTCATAAAATGAATTCCCCCAAACCATCTAATTCCTGGACACAACCACAACATGTGCAAGCATGTTCTCCTTTCCTTATAATCCCTCCAACAGAATACCACCCTAGTAACAAAAATATGATGGATCTTAACTGGAGGTAAATGCCACCTATATACAATAATTTATAAACATTTTCTTTACAAATTGAAGATATATATCTCCTTTTCCATATAGAGAGCCACTCATCTAGATCAACTTCTTTGTCCAAATTCTTCTCCCATATTTTAATCGGGGCTGTTTTCTTATCAACGTCTTTTTTTTTTCAGTCAAAATTGCATATATCTTGGAACAAGAGGTTTAATTTCTAGCTTTCTCCTGGGTCAACTCCCCAGATGTGGTTAAAGGTCTAGCTAGAGTTGTCTTGTATCCATATTTCAAACAATGTTTGACTTTTAAATATTGATCAATACAGGATTTTATATTATCTTCATTATTACATATCTCTCGGTATGATTTCAAATCAGGACCCAGAAAAAATGTCCAAATCCAGTCTCCTCAGTTCTTACCCACAACAGATAGTGGGTAGTTTTTAGCTGTAAGATTTTGTAGGGATAAATTCCTGATTATTAATGAAAGTAGCTAAGGAAGAGGGCCTTGGTGACAGAAATTTAAAATGTGTCCAAAGCTCCTAAAGTGGTCTGGATGAATGGGACCACTTATTTTTTTAAAAATTTTTGATGCATTAAATTTTGTTTTAACCGAATGATTACTATAAATTACTAAGGTCCTTTTTCTATATACCCTGTTGAGTGAGAGGTAAGGAAGTCCAATGACTTGCTCAAGTTTATGAGATGAGTCAGTGGCTCATTCTGGATCTGAATGCAGGATTCTGGTCATGCTGTCTTTTGCTCTGAGGCCTTATCCACATGCACAAGTTGTACTCTTTAACTATTTCAGTATAGTTAAAGTGGTATACCCTTCCCATCCCTCTGCCCCTCACTCAGTTTGGATTAGTTATGTGACTTTAGCTTGTTCCTGATAGGATATCCTAGTATAACTGCATCCAGTATACTGTAGATATAATAAAAAATGGTTTATACTGTGCTTAGTATGGTTATCTAGGAAACTTTAGATGGTAATTGAATTTAGAATCTACATTTTTCAGATGATTTTAAAAGGGAAACATCGTTGGGTCTTTGCACAGCTGTGACTCTCCCCTTCCTCCACTAGCCCTGTTAATGCCAGGTAGGTATAGACTCTGCTGAGAACTCTAGGATCTGGCTGGCATAGTCCATTCCTTTGACTTAAAAAACATTTCTTTCTCCAGCCTCAGAAGACAGTCCCCTTTAAAAGCTGCTTAGTCCTTTTGATCACTCCTCTTCTCTTTCCTCAAGACCAAATAATTTTTTAACTGTGAATAGCCCTGTGATCTATTAGTTCCCAGCCTTGGCAGAACAAGGCTTGCAACTTGTTGAAGACAAGATGGAAGATCTTCAAAGCTGATAGTTTTACCCACTGTCTTTCAGGTGTGTGCTGGGGTTCCCTTATCTGGGGCCTTGTCTCCTTTCTGGCAACAGACCATCTAATAAGCTAGAGCAATGTATTCATACAGGAAGGTCTTTTAAGCCTTATGTACAATAACTTCCTCACTGACCAGGTCACATACCGTGTTCATAAAATTATTACATCTCAGTATGCTTAGTTTATTGTCTTACAGTTCTACAACTGTCCCAATGCCTACTCTAATGCCCTGGTGTAAGAGGACTGTATATAAATGTTAGAATATCATATGGTATGAAAAGAAGCATACTGATCATCCATATTGTCTTCTAAAATTCATGTATCCAGTTGCCGCAATGTATATCTTTTAATTGAAGGAGGATTTTTCCTAAGCCATAGTGACATCAGCCCTAGAGATGTTTCAGCTTGCAGCATGCTATGTACATGAGGCTCATGGAAGACCTTTCACACTTTTAGTCTGTACTTTTTTTGTTTGTGGTCTATATATTTTTAGAACAATTTATGCAGCTCCTTTCATCTGGGGCTCACAGTGCTTTACAAATACTGATTTTAACTATTTAAGCCTCCCCAAGTCTCCTGTAAGGACAGTAGTATCCTTATTTTATACACAGGTATACTCAGGCATAGAGAGGGAAATGGTTTGCTTAATGCCACAACAAGAATCAGCGGCATGGTTAGAATTTAAGTTATAAAACTCATAGACTTCTGCTATAATAGGAAGGATGGCTTGTTATATGCAGTACCTAGGGATTTTTGGCTACAGCATGTTCAGAAGTTCTAGAATGTCTGAGATTTGACATCATTGTTCTATTATGCAGTTTAGAGTTATTGGGTAAAAAATGTTTAATTCAGATATAAATATACATTTTGTGTACAAGTGAAACTAAGCTTTGAGTTTAATTAGTAGAACCTCTAAAATGGGACATGAGAATGTTCTTAGATGTAAAATTGATGTGGCGAATAGTGTGAGCATAGTAGGGGAATTCTTGAGGATTTTTCTTCCTATTTGTTCAGATTACCGTATATATATATATATATATATATATATATATATATATATATATAATAAAACATATGGAAGGGTGTAAATGGAGATTGATTGCAGTTTGTTGTAATGTGCCCATTGAGATGTTTTGATATGTAGATTGCATTTTCTATAAGATGCAAAGCTGGTTTAAGCAAAATCAGATGTACAGATATGTTTGTGGGTTGCTTTAATGTTTCCCTTTATCTTCAGCTTCTGTTCAGGCCTTTCTAATTTTCATGAAGATTGTTGGTAATAGGAATTATAGTATATATGATACTGAAATCTATTTCAATCTAGGTTAATGTTTACATAGAGAATCAACAATATTCTAAAGGAAGGATGTTTTTGAATGGAAACTGTTGTATGTTGGTCAATATAAAGCTAAAGTGTAAGGTTTTTGATAGTCTGAGCTGAAACCTTCTACCACTGGGTAGAGAAGAAATCAGCTTGCACTTGATACTTCAAATATTAAGTGTTTGTAAATCTTAGTAACCTTTGGATTAAATGTTATCATCTTCTATGCAATGGGCTACATATACAAACCACCCTGTGACACTGCCCATGCAATCTGTGGGTGCAAAACCTGCATTTGTATCTGCAATTTCTGGGGTCCTTTTACTTACTTACTCAGCAAGCTTTGTTGCTGCATACCCCATTGTTAACTTCCCCATTTTGTGATAAGGGAAAGATATTCAGCAGCCTTAATACACATTGAGAGTCAGTGCTTTATGAATTGTCTAACACAGTCAGCCAAATGCTGTTTTACTTTTGCTTGTGTTATCTTGTATATCATAACAAAGATATGCTGGAAATACACTTGGTTATAGTCAGGGGAGAGTCTTTTTTTTTTTTTTTTTTTTTTTTTTTTTTACTAGTCATCTTATTTGCTTCAATTTGCATGAGGTTTACATTTTTACAGTTTAGTGTTCTTGATCTGTTTACTTAACTAATCTAGCTCGTTTGCAAGCTGGAACAAGATTTGTGTAGTGAATTTGGAAAATCTTTGATTTTGAGCAATAAAAGTAGATGGGGGACATGATTAAGAATTCTATTGGACGCTCCAGAACTATGGGTTTTGTTTTTTTCTATTGAAGAGGGTGCTACCTTCTTTGCTGCATGAATTCAATGCACGTATACCTTTAGTTTTAAAATTACATTGAATTGTAAATTCTTGTAAAGACATTGATCATGTGTGTCAGACTGCAACAACTGTTGGGTTCCCTAAAAACAGAAAATATTCACTGGCTGTGTACCATAGCCCTATATTTTCTGAAAGGATTTGTGCATGACTGACAGATTTGACAGGTGTTTGTCTTGTGAATGAAACCATACAGTGTTCTTACAATGTAAACTCAGCTGAGTTGGAGGCAAAGAGCAGGGCTTGAGATGCAAGTTAGTTTTTAAAGGCTATGTACCTTTTAAAAAAATCTAATTACTATTTAGAATAAACTGTAGCATTAATTGTAGTTGGTCGTCTATAAAAAGAATAAAGCATTGCTTAATTGCATTTAAATGCATAATACAAAAATGGATCTTGATTAGAGAGAGAAACAGATCAGGCTAATTTCTTTTCTTGGATAATGAGTGACATGTATACAGAAAAATTTCATTAGCTTGTGGAACTGTCATCAGCTTCCTCTAGTTGGTTCTCAGTCTTCAAATAGAAATTCAAACACACAAGTGTAATTCAGACTTTGGATATTTCTTCCTCCTTAAACAATGATTCCATGCATCCAAATTTGAAAATGTTCCCAGATTTATGTATATTTTGTGGGGGTGCAGGTGGGAAGCAACTGCATAAATTGGCATGTGTAGCTCTTCCTGGCATAATATGCAATCAAGTTGATGTAATGAAACTATTTCAGATTCTTTTATTACTGTTTTGAAACCTTGTTTAAAAATTCTAGGGTGTTAATCCAGGAGGGGCAAATCAGAGAGGACAGGTGTCCCAAAACAGTTTTGGGAAAACCAGGGTGCTAAACAGAATTATTTTCTGAAAGATTGAAACCTGCCTGGTTGTGTGAAGTCTATTTTTAGAACGCATTATGCTGCAATATGGTAGAAGATTCAAAGAGCAGCAGGTGTCAGAGAATCTGCTCACTGACGCTCCGAGTTACAGCAGCAAAGCTTTAGTAAATTCATCTTCGAAGCTGCAAATAGGGCTCTGACATGGTGTGAAATTCTGCTAAACTGAACTTCTTCAGCTCCTGCTCTTGCATGTCATGAATTTACTGTAATCACCCACTGCAATCTGGCTGGGTGAAGTTTGGAAACACTTGTAATTAGCCATTGCAGGAAAATGCTTTGCTTTCAGATATAATATGCCTCTTCTCACCCCTCCATCAAAATCATCCCCAGGGGAAAGAGGACAAGTGGTGCTGAAGGGCTCCAAAAGGAAATAATTAAAAACATTGAACAGACTGAGACTCAAACCTTCGCCCGTCAAAGAGGGCATATATTGACTAAGGGCATATATTGACTGGGATGTTATTGTCTGGATGAAACCACTATTTTTCTTTTAAAATATTTGAGGTGGAGATTTGTACTGTCAGTCTGTGTCTATGCTAGAGAATGGAACCATTTGTAGTTGAATCAGCTTTAAGTATAAAGAGTTCAGTGCATCCATGCTTGCCATGCTGGTAGTCTTGCATTACTGGTTCTTAGAATGCCAAATTTCTCAGGTGTAGGCTATGGACAAGGTTTAAGGGCTGGACACAGCAAGAGGCTGAGTTGATGCTGAGTGTCCTCGACTCCCAGGGTCTTTTCATCCCATGTGAGCTGTGAAAGTCTGGCCCCACTGCTTCTGCTCTGTAATTTTGTGGAGGAGGGCTGGCTGAGTCCCGACCCCTCTTCTCCAAACACTGTCAGGGTGGATGGAGCTTGGGTTTTGCTGCCTACTTTGTGGAGTTACCTCTTCAAGGCAATGTTCCATTGCTGCAGCCATTAATTTCTGAGCAGGAAGCCTTTGAAAAGGATTCAGCTCCATTGCAAAGTCAGGAAGCATCATAAAGCAAAAAAGCTCTCCCTTGTTTAATTGTACATAATCTAGCAAAGTTTCAAACACATGAGAGCTGTGATTTTTTAATGTTGCTTGCTCTGACTGTGCAGTGAAGTTGTATCAATTTCAGGGATTCTTGTCCTCCACAAGGAACCCAGCAGCCATAGCAATAGGGACAGTGTTTTGAAAATTGCCACTCGTGTGGGAGAGGCAGGCTGCTCTGACTAGGTTCAAACAGCTAGGAAGCAGCAGAGGAGATCAAAAGGGGATAGTCTAAGCTCAGAGAAACCTGTGGAATTAATTTAGAGAGCTTCCTCAGACAAAGCAGTACTAGGTGAAGGTGGAGATTTACAGAGATCATATGTGATCGATGGGTGGCCTTGCCAGTCCTGGGGAGTAGCACACAAATAAAAAGGATTTTATGCAGACTGTGAATTTTGTTTTGAAAGGGACTTCCCGGTCCTTTTCTCTGACACAGCTCCATATCTGACGGGAGAAAGGATAGAAGAATAAAATCAACAGAGGGGAATATTTTTGTTGTTGAATTATCTGATTGGCTGAAGACGGTTCTGCCTCCCAACAAGGACACTGAATATTCAACCAATCAGGTTACTGCATTCACCCAAGGCATTTTCTAAGGAAGGATAGGGGACAGATATAGAAACCTTCAGAGAGGAAATAGAGGATTTAATTTGTTTATGATATCCTGGGAAGCAGTCCATCTGTGTGATTTTCTTCATAGATGGTTTTTGTAGTCGAGGATGACCCTTCAAATACTGTATTCTGTTAAAGATTCCAAATCCTTTGTTTAAGGAAAAGTACAGTTTTTAGCTCTCTGATCCAAACCCTTCCTCAGACAGGGCCTGACTCAGCAAGTTGCTAAGCACCCTCAATGGTCACTGATTTTGTTGGCATTGGAGACTGTTAGCACCTTGTAGGCATGGCCCCATAACAAGGCCAAATACTGCCGAAGTACTTCATGAAAAGTGGGTTTAATTATGGATTTGTTGGCAAAATCCACATTGGCACGTGCAAAGTACAGCTAGATACCTGACTGCCCAAATGCATATTTGAGAACACACCACAAATGCACCTAAAGATACTGCAGCCCTTTATTCTTGGGTCTGGCTGTGCTGGGCTCAGTGAAGGACCTCAGGAGTGTAAGGAGGGGCAACAGTGGGTCTGACTTATGCCTGGCTGTGTGAGCCCTTACGGGGTTGTACCAAGAGCTGGGAATGGCTGATTTGCAGAGGTGAACTGGTCATACATGTTTTCTCCTGATCATACCCCTACACTGAGGGACTGCAAGAGGGGTGATGTATATGGCATCTGGGGATTCCTTCTACAGTGGTTTTACTACCCCTTTGAGCCAGTAGAGTGGCACAAAAAAGCTATAGTGGACCTGAGAATCAAGGCCAGCGGGTGCTTTTTTGGATGTCTGCTGTCCTAATGCATTGGGAAACTAGTCCTATGAACTATACATAAATGCAGAGAAGTCAGTTATCTGCCTTTTTGCTGGCCCTTCTAATATTTAAGAGTGGAATGCAGTTTTAGTGGGGTGGAACTTACTCATACCTCTCATTAATATGCACTTCCAAGGGAAACACCATGCTCTGTGGTTTCATAAGTGATATTTTGGTGCCATGTTTTTCCTTCGTAGATGAAACAGGTTTATAATTTTATCTGGGCTTGGGTTTTGTTAGAAACCTGAAAGATGGGCATGGTGGCCCTGCCCATTTGTGGGCAAACCCGGCCAGGTTTGTGGTTTCAGGTGGAAACCATGTAAAATCCCAGTTGTTCAACAAGGCTTTGACTCCAAACCAGGTACAACTTGATTGTTTTACTAAGCTTCTTGGATCCAAGTGAACCTGAGACCCAAGCCAAAGCCCTGATTCATCAAAGTGTTTGACATCAATGGGACTACTCCTATGCTTGATTCAGCATGGTTCTTAAACACAAACTCAGCATGTGTTTAAGAACCATGCTGAATTAAGGGCCAAATTCTGGAGGAATACTTGAGAATAATAGAGTTACATGTTGCTCTAGAGTCATAGATTCCAAGGCCAGAGGGGACCAATCTGACCTCCTGTGTAATACAGGCCATAGAACTTCCCCAAAATAATTTTTAGAGCAGATAAAATAATTCCTAGTATCTTCCTAAGGTGGCTGTGGAATCTGCGTCATTGGAAATTTTTAAAAGCAGGTTAGACAAACACCTGTCAGGCATGGTCTAGATCAGCGGTAGCCAACCTGAGCCTGAGAAGAAGCCAGAATTTACCAATGTACATTGCCAAAGAGCCACAGTAATAAGTCAGCAGCCCCCCATCAGTTCCGCCATCCCGCTCGAAGTGCCTCCCACCCACCAGCAGCTCTGCTGATCAGCACTTCCTCCTCCCTCCCCACACCTCCGAATCAGCTGTTTTGTGGCATGCAGGAGGCTCAGAGGTTGTGGTGGAAGGGGAGCGAGGGCATGGCTGGCTCAGGAGAGGGGGCGGGAAGGGGTGGAGTGGGGGCAAGGCCTGTGGCAGAGCCAGGGGTTGAGCAGTGAGCACCCCCGGCACAGTGGAAAGTTGGCGCCTGTAGCTCCAGCCCTGGATTCGGTGCCTATACAAGGAGCCGCAGATTAACTGGTGAAGAGCCACATGTGGCTCCGGAGCCACAGGTTGGCCACCCCTGGTCTAGATAATACTTAGTCCTGCCATGAGTGAAAAATATCCAGTCTTGATTTAAAAATTGTCAGTTTTGGAGAATCCACCATGACCCTTGGTAAATATTTCCAATGGTTAATTACCCTCACTGGTAAAAATGTGCACCTTATTTCCAGTCTGAATTTGTCTAGCTTCAGCTTCCAGCCATTGGATTGTGTTATACTTTCTCTGTTAGACTGAAGAGCCCATAGCCCATTATTAAATATTTGTTCCCCATGTAGGTGATCAAGTCACCCCTTAACCTTCTCTTTGTTAAGCTAAATAGAATGAGCTCCTTGAATCTTTCATAAGGCATGCTTTCTAATCCTTTAATCTTTCTCATGACTCTTCTCTGAACCCTCTCCCATCTGTCAACCTCCTTCTTGAATTGTGGCCACCAGAACTGGACATAGCATCCCAGCATCAACTGCACGAGTGCCAAATATAGAGGTGAAATAACCGCTCTATACCTATTCAAAATTCTCCTGCTTACACCCCCCAGGATCTCATTAGCTCTTTTGGCCACAGCATCACACTGGGATCTTGTGTTCAGCTGGTTATCCACCACAACTCCCAAATCTTTTTCAGAGTCACTGCTTCCCAGGACAAAATCCCCCATCCTGTAAATATGGCCAATATTCTTTGTTCCTGTAACCATATTAAAAGCATGTTTTTTTGTTTGTGCACAGTTGGCCAAGTTATTCAGATGTCTCTACATCAGTGACCTGTCTTCTTCATCATTTACCACTACCCGACTTTTTGTGTCATCTTCAAAATTTATCAATGATTTTATGTTTTCTTCCAGGTCATTGATAAAAATATTAAATAGCATAGGACCAAGAACTGATCCCTGTAGGACTGCACTGGAAACACACCCACTCAATGACAATTCCCCATTTTACAATTACATTTTGAGACCTATCCGTTAGCCAATTTTGAATCTATTTAATGTGTGCCATTTTAACATATATATATTTTAAATCAAAACGTTGTGTGGATGTAATATACTTTGACTTTGTACCACACTATTCCCTTTATCAACCAAATTTGTAATCTCATAAAAAAATCAAGTTAGTTTGGCAGGATCTATTTTCCCTAATGCTGATTTGCATTAGATATACAGGTTCATTTGCCTGTATCAATCCTGAACACAAAATAAATTGGATTACTTACTAGAGTAAGATCTAGTAGAAGTGGGTATTCACCCACGAAAGCTTATGCTCCAATACGTCTGTTAGTCTATAAAGTGCCACAGGACTCTTTGCTGCTTTTATAGATCCAGACTAACACGGCTACCCCTCTGATACGTACTAGGGTAAGGATCCAGATTCTGACAGGCACCTATAGTCACTACTGAAGCTATGGTAGAATTAAACCTGTATTGTTCGGTAGGGTCTCAAAGTGGATGGATTCAATAAATCATAAATTCAGGGATTTACTGACATTCTAGCATGGAAAACGGTTAGCTGTATTTATATCCAATATAGAGATTTTTATTCTAGTCATATTTTTTTTTATTTTTTTTTTACAAGAAAATAAGATTTCAGACTGAGTTCTTCTTCATCACAGTTAGGCTGTGGACTAGAGCCATACAGTTCAAATATCAGCATTGCTATTTTGATTCAGAAATAATAAACATAATCATAGCAGCATGTTTCCAAGCCTTATTATTAAGGAGGAAATCCTTAAGTGAATTGCACAAAAGTAGCTAGAATGTGACCTGCAAAGGAAATTTAAAATTTGGCTTCTGCCCTTTACTTTTTTAAAATAATGTACAACTGTCTGAAAGGCTTTTTAACAATGTTTTTCTGTTTGCTTTTTAACCTTAGAAATAACAGGAATGTCAATGGTCTTCCCTGTTTATGCTGGATAACACCTTAGGGATTTCAGAGATGTGAAAACAAGGCATGTTTGATAGGTTGTCTTCGTTGCAAAGTTTCAACACCCCATACCCTTTCTCCTAAGAGTTTGCTGGGCATTGGAACTAAACAGGTGTTAACAAAGCAAATCAGATACAAAAATTTGAAACAGACAGGCTTCCCCTCACAATTGCTCAATTTTCACTTTCTTGTGGTGTCATAATTTCAGTAATTCTCCAGTCATCAGTCTCCTATGTAGATGAGACTTGAATTTCTAATATAAAAATGCAGATTTTTATTTTATCTCAATTTCTTTTCTAATTTTTGGGCAACTTTTCTGGTAATCTTTTACTTCATAATTTTTTTTTCTTTCACTAGTCCTGTTTAAGGAAGAATCTAGCACCTCTGAATTAGGAATAAAGTGACCCATCTACTGGTTGTTTAAATATTCATAGTGCTTATAAATCCATGGCTTCACAGCCTACTGCCACCAAACTGTGCAATGCTGCATATGATGCAACAGATACATAGCCATGTTAATAAAAGAACCATTCCTGTCTGGCTGCCATAGCTAAGCAACCCTGGAAGTTTTATGTACAGTAGGTATTTCATAGCTAAAATCATAGCTCCATGGTGGGTTATTATGCAAATACACTTGCTTAGGGTCGCATCAGAGGTGAATGAAAATAATCCATTATTTCATCAATCTGTTTGGCCTACTAAGATAATAATGAATTTTAATTAAAAGTCAAATCTTGTAGTGGAGGCATAGTCACAAATGGGAAATGTAAATAACAGAATAATTCAAAGAGTATTTGTGGATCTTGAGAATTCAGATGGTCTAAATAATACGTGTATGTGTGTGTATACAAAGCCTGTGTGTGCATGCATATTTTAAATATTTAATGATTTAATATGAAGAAACAAGTGCTGACTCTATAAATAGAATATTAGCCACTTTATTTTTCCACTCTTATTACTATGAAATCTGCACCATCTTTTTTTATACCTGGAATTTGTTGTTGAGTCTGAAACTGTACAGGCATAGCAGACATACAAAGTCTGCTAAGACCTGGAGATATTAATGAGGAGAATCATTAGAGATTGGACACCCATCATCCTGTGGTTAATTAGGGATTAGAACAAGTACCAATTTTAGTGATAACACTCCTGCTCCTGAAGGTTTGTTGGGCTTGGTTTTATGACACAGCTACAGCAGATAGAATAAAATTGTACAAAAGGTTTTAGTACTTGGCACAATAGCTGGTGGCTGTGCTAATGACAACGCGCTCCCAGCGGTGTTTACGAATTGGTAGAGTGCAAAGATACTGCAGGTCTGCTGTCTCGCAGTGGGAGAACCTCACTTGAAGTTAAGCTAGGGATTGTGTAAACACTGCCCTGATCAACCTGCCTTTTATTTAGTAGGGAAACTGATTCCCTGTGCTAGAAAAACAGGACCTGTAAGATTTTATTTTAATTAGCAAATATCAGTTATCTTTTAAAGGATAACTTTTTAAAAGAGTGCAGGGTGGGAAAGGGTTAAATGTATCCATTGAGCATTTTGACATGGAACTGAGCTGCTGGATTGTGGTAATCGAGTCCTTCAGACACCGAAGCTGCTAATGACTTGTCTCTGCGGATGTGTTTAGACCTCAGGCTGTCATCTGCTCTGAAGGAGACCCTGAAGATCAAAGAGGGTTTCAGCGTACAGTAGTGTCGGAGACTGCTATTGTATGCAGCCGAAGCTTTCAACATTGTCTTCCAATAGTATGTGACCATGTCTGTGCACATCATTATCATGATTAGTGAGGATGGAGGGATTTTGTGTAATTATACCTACGCTGATTTTGTATCCAGGTGAAATGTATCCATAATAAATTGCGTAAAGAAAATAATGTATTCATTGACTTAAAGATATGGAATTCAAGGGAATGAAATCAGAAGATCTATAATTCTTTTCTTCTTAACCAGGCTTGTGTGTGCGCGCATGTGTGAACAATTTACATATAATTTCTAATGAGCTCTGAATGTACGGATAATAAGCTATTGGGAAAAGATGTTGCTCAGATAAGAAATCTCTGCATCTTGCTGTCTGACATAAACCAGAGAAGCAGTACCAATTATCAGAAACTACAGCTGAGGTTAAAATACATGCCAAGGGTAAAGCATATTGGTAGGTGCTTGGGCCACCTGTCAAGGACTAGGAAACTAGCATTGCAATGTTCATGCTAAAAAAGCATTATATGGATTTTCAATTTGTTGCAAAGATCAAAACCAAAATGCAAGAATTGATACAAAGGAAATGAGATTTGGGGGCGGGGAGCTAGCATTGTCAGAGGTAATGCAGGTACTGCACTGTGGTTCATGTAATAATTTTAGTGGAGGTAATCGCACAAATTTGGATTTAAAAGCAATTTCAGTTTCCTACCAGGGAAGCATGTAGTGCAGGCCATAAGAATATGTGGAAATTGGCCCCAGGAATACTGCAAAGCCATGGGGTATTTTTGTTTGAATTAAGTGCTGGTATCTCTCAGCTTGCATTGGCCCAAATGCATGTGAAACAAGGTTGCAAAAGAGGAGAAATGGAAAATAATAATATAATATGAAGTTTTAAAAAATGTGGAATCCATTTCTTGAGCATAAAAGCAGCTGTAACTCCAGCTTCCTGATCCACCATTTCAGGCTTCAGTTTACAGTAATGAAAGTGACATCACAATAACAGATGTGCAAGGGAGGCAAGTTTGGGTCTAATGCAAGGACTGGTGCAGAGGAATGGTGTGGTTGTAGGAATGACAGCCTGCAAGGCAGGAGGCACTATCCTTTGTCTTGTGGCAAGTTGTTCATTGTTAACAGGAACTGCGAACTGACTTCATATACGTCAATGAACAGCCTTCCAGGGGTAGCTCCTTTGGGTCATTATGGACTTGGGCTGGATTCAAACCAGCAGCGGAGATGTGGAAGCCGCTTGCTATTCTTCTTAGGCTTAGTGGATCATTTAAATATACTGTAATGACTGGTTATTACCGGCATTTTGTAACAAACTGTCAATCGGTGCTTATTAAAATAACCTTGTATTTCAAGCAAGATTTTAGTTCTAGCACTCAGTATTAAGTGCAGAAAAGTACCAGAAGTGTTGCCAGGTCTGTGGGTTTCCTGTGTCTGGGCAGCTTTTCAGGGCTAGTTTTTCAAAGAGGCCATGGATATCTACTTCTTTTAGATCTATATTCTTGTCACTCTTAGTGCTACCCTCATGTGCAGTCGCTTCCTGGGGAGATGGGTTTGGCACTGCCCTAGCTCGGTTTTGGTTTGGCTCATTTTTGTCTTAGCTGGTAGCAATACTGCCAACGCATCACAAAGGTCCCAGTTTGAGCCTTGGCCACGGTAATATGCATATTGCATGTAGAGTTCAGCTGCCGGATGGGGGGTTCTAAAACTGCGTTGTCTGGCCACCAGTTGGTAGGCAGAGCACCACTGCTGTCGGCAGCCAAAAATACCCTGAAAATTGGTCCGTCAACATAACTCATGAAGCTTTGTGGCAGGGCTGCAGCTCCACAGGCCAATGTATGAACGCTAGGTCAGATTCAGAGCTGCAGAAACCAGTGGCAGTATTCAGTGATCGAGAGGCCTCTCTCAGCTGGCCCCTGCTGCCTGTCACAAAGAAATATGGTGGACCTTTAAAGGGAAAATGCTGTGTATTATACAGTACTCAAATAATCTCTTTTGTTTGCATTCAGGCCTTTTTAGCTAAGGGTTGTGTCACTGATCCTTTTATAATGTAATATTACAGCACTTTGAGGACAATCATATTAGTTGACTTCCCTCTTTCCTTAATTATTGTTTCTTATTATCATAAACCATAGACTCAAGGTGTGTGTGTGTGTGTGTGTGTAATAAGCTAAAATCTTTTGGGGTAAAGCTGAGCAAATACTGGAAATAAGTATTATCAGTCAGGCCTTCAAATAGAAAAGGTAGGTCTGTCTGGATGGTATTTCCAGTCCTTATTTGCTTTTCAAATTGAAATTCTATAGTAATAGAGGTTTCTAGAAACCCCTAACAGAGCTAGATTTTGAGCAAACTGTGTTTGTAAGGATCTTGGCAGGAAGGGCAGGTATGAATATTTGTGCAAATATGTTTTCACACAGTACTTGTACAACTATATACCAGTCTTTTGTCAAAGCTCTCTGTAGGTTTGGAAGTCATTCAGTTAAGGAAAAGAAGAATGCCAGGTGATCAATGAAAACATATGAATAGTGAACTATGATTAGTGGCAAATTGAAGTAATAGTCACAGTGAGAATCTGTGGACTTTCCTTAGAGTGAAATATGTTCATGTAAGCAATTCACTGAATAACTATGAATAATATACATATTTACTAAAATGTATAGTCTTTTTTTAAAAAAGATAAACATAATATATAAACAAATGCAGTCTCTAGGGTCTCCCTAGCCTATTTCTATAAGGATGTCCAACCCCTACCTTTTCAGAGAGACTTAAATAATCCTGGACACATTCGCTAGATCCCTGTCCAAACCCTAGGGGTGAAATCATGGATCCACTGAGGTCAGTAGGAGTTTTGACATTGACTTTAATGGGGTTGTAATGGGTGACCACCACACACACAGCCTGGGGAGGTGCAGGTGTCCAGGTGAGGCAATTAGGCTGTACCTGGAGGAAGAGCCAGGGAGCAAGGACTAATTAGAGATGAGTCTCAGCTGGACAGGAACAGGAGGGGTTTGTATAACCCCCTGTGGCTGAGAGCAGGAGGCGGCTGTAGGTAGAGAAACTGCAGTCACTATCAGGGTGAAAGAAGGCAAGGTAGGAAGTAGCCTAGGGATATAGCAGCAAGGTTTGGGACTGTGCAGACCATGACTGCTTGCTGTAGGGTCTCTGGGCTGGAACCCAGTGTAGAGGGCAGGCCTGGGTTCCCTTACCAGTCACTGGGTTGCCCTATTCTTAAGGGGCAGTGGGTCCCAAAAGACTTTGGGGGTATACAACCCCTACCTCCAAAGGGAAAACCACAGTGACCTGGCCAGAGGGTCAAGGTACAAAGCAGGTGCGGTTGAGTACTGAGAGAGCAAGAGTGATGGAGTGCAACTTCAGGAGGGCGCATTGACCTGGCAGAGCTAATCCCCAGATGTGGCCGGAAGGAGGCGCTCCAATGGTGAGTGAAGCACCCTATGATGGGCCAATATTTTACTGTCAAGATTTAACATGAGTCCTATCATTTGAAAGGTATTTTGGACGTCCCAGATGTTTCCTATTTCCTGATGCTACCATCCAGCCAGTCTTATCACTTAACTCCCATTTAGAATGGCTTCCAGCTCCAAGCTACTATTGAGGGGAAAAGAGATTGGTACAGTGTGAACAATTATGCTGGATGCCCACTGTACTTTGATTAATATTTGGCGTGTAGAATTTTATGTTGGCATTTGACAAGAAATTTGGGCGGCCTTCCCCGGAAATGGGTAGAAAAAAGCAGTTAAGGGAGGCTTCAGTACCCACAGTTTGTGGATCAAAGTAGATTGGGGATCATTTGTGTCTATCATCACTGTAACTGTGTATACCTAGCTTTTTTTTTTAAAAGCAGATTCATGTAGGAAATGAATTACAGGTAGGAGTGCCCTTAGTTATGTGTCAGATGAAGGACTGAATTCTGAATAGGAGGAAAGTGCATATATCCCTCAGATTTTTTTTTTCTTTTGATGTATGTCCAATTTACATACATACACACTCCCACCTTGTAGACTCGTACTAAAACTACTTTTAGAAATATACCAGACTGAATAAATCTTGCGAGCATTCTTATAGAATCAGAGTTAATTCAATAGCTATTGGTAATGAAACGTAAATGTAACTTTCTAATTCTGCCAGCTGGCTACCGTAGCACTCTTTCATCATCTAGAGAAGCAGAACGTTTTTCAAATCCATGGTTGAATAATAAAGCCCAAAATTAAATTATAAATGCAGTATGGTTTCATTACTTCTAGTCTATGGTTGGGCCAGAGAGGAGGGCTACTGCTTTTAAACATCCTACAAGAGTGTCACAATGAGCTGTAGTTTCTTAAGCCATCACATCAGTTCAAGGGGCTATAAAACTTCAACCTGACATGAAATCTTAGATCTTACTGTACAGGTTTGAAATAGGTCAGGAGACTCCATCAGTCTGTTAATTCATGTGAAATGATGAGGCTCTGAAGTAGATTTCTATGCTTTTGAATTCTGGCAATATCTCTCAACATATTCTGTTTTCTGTTGCTGCTCCCAAATCCCTCTGTCAACTCAAGTTGTATTTCTAGTGCCTTTTGTTCCTTGTCGCTAATGTACAGACCATGTGTAAGTTCACATCACAGGCACTGCAGTTTCATTTGGGGCACACTCACACTCACTTCTGTCTGCTTTGCAATACGTCTCAACTGTCCGTAGGCTTGATGTCTTATTAAACATATGTGGCATTCTGCAGTTGTGGTCCAGAAAACTACAGATTACAATAGTACTAGAGGTATTTTGGACAAGTGTAATCTGTTTTGAATACAGAGAATTATTCTTGTTAGTGGCCACTGAGTGGAGAAAACACGGAAAAAGCCTAAAGCTAGGCCACTAAAGATCCGTAGTTCCCATTGATCTGAGAGCTCCCAATGTCCTATTGACAATGCTCAGCACATCCTGAAAATTGGACTGCTATTTAGGTGCCTAAATTTGAAACTTTGATTGGGCTAATTGTGGTTGGGGCAATGGAGAGACACAGGCAAGTCAAGACTGGAGTAAGCAGTGAATGATTGAGCAAGGTAAGAGTATGGTGGATGAACAACAAATGAACACTAACAAATGAATTTTGAATTGTCCTTTGGGAGGAGGTCACTAAAAGAGAATAAACTCTTCCTACTCTTTTCACCCTCTCCCTTCAGGTCTAAGACTTGTCCTCCCTGTACCTCTTGTTAGTTTGGCATTTGATTACATCACTCTTAGTTACTTTTCCTTTGACTATCTTACATTTTGATTTGCTATGACTTGGCCATACAAACAGAGTTGGGACTAAACACCATGTCTCCTGACTCCCTGTCCAGAACTCTAAACACTGGACCACATTACATCCCTAATAGCCTACCAACTATTGTCATATCAATTTATCAGAAATGGTCCTACCCAATCAAGAGGCTCCTTCACCCTCCCCCCCCTTTATTTTTTGTCAAGGCTCTAGGAAAACCAGTCCAAAAGGGACAATGGTCTTCAAAAGCAGAGGGCCAGCACTGAAATAAAACAGCCTTTCTCAAAAAAGGTAGGGAAGGAAGAAATGAGGGGCAAGATCCCAACCTGGAATGGGGATAAGTGGATCAGTTTAGCTAAAACCGGGATGTGAAACAAACTGCTGCCGAAGAGCTGAAAACTCTATTAAACTTTGGCCTCCTTATCTGCCACTGGGGCTGAAAGGGGCTGCAACACCTGCTCCTCCCTTTTTCCACTACTCAAGTCCCTCTCCATTGCTATTGGCTTCAGATCTCTTGGGAGACCTCAGGATGATGGCAATAAGACTTCATCAAGATTTATGGGAGAATATCTATCGACCAGCTCTGAAAATAGTCACATAGGAGGAGCAGATCAACTATGTGCTCCCAAAACTCTGGAAGGAATGGGTGTTTTGCTGGTCCTTCTCTAAAGATGTGGTTTGGTGCAAGACAGGGATAGCAGTGTATCGTCAAAGAGGAATGACAACACCCCCTGCACAAAGCAGTAAGATGGAGCACAACATCAACTTCATCCACAAAAATGTAAAATAATCCCTAACCCTCCACAATCTCAGCTACTAGAAAGATATTAAGTGTACTGAGGATGCTTACCCAGATTTCTCTACAGGGGCATTATGGATGCATCTCTCACACATAGTTTGTTTATAAAGAATAATCATCCTCAGTAGTGGTTCACTTCTAACAGAAGAAAAAAGGCAGCTTCTGTTTGATCTAGCTAAATAAGCCAAACACTTTGTAGTTGGATGTGTATATCTGTTAACTGCTGACCTATGTACATCAGCCAATATTCTCCTAGCAAAGAGGATTTTATATAACAATCTTAAGCAGGTAACACTTTAGCTTTTGGTTTCTTTTAGAACTTCTTACAATTGTATGTCCCCATCCCTGCCCTTCTGTTTCAATTTAGTGTCCTAAACTTGAAAGTCCTCTGGTAACATCGCTCTCCTTGACTATTTAAATAGGACAGGCAATGGGCCAAATTTAGCCCTGGTATAAATGGATGCAATTCCACTGATTCAATGAAATCAACAGCATCCCATTTACACCAGGTCAGAATTTGACCCCCTGTAGCCTGGAAACTTTGGACCCAATTCTCATCTCACACCAGTGTAAATCGGGAGTCTTATTGAAATCGGTCGAGTTACCATGTGGAGAGGAGAGTGAGGCCCATTGTGCACATAGGGACTGATCCTGTAAAATGAAGCCCAATGGGAGCTTTTCCATTGACTTCTTGAGAGAAACTGTTCGAGGAATATTGGTTTTATACCCCCTTACCCCCAGCCCTGTGTGGGCCTCGATCATGTGAGGGACTTGGATGTGTGGCTTTTGTAACTGTTGGACGCACAAAGAATCTATGCCAATAGAGTCCTGAACTTGCGCTGTTGCCTTTATTGTTTAATGGTAGATTTGTATCCTGAAACTCACATATTACCCTTGAAACAGTGACTGCTTTAACAAAGCCATTTTTGTGCGCAAATTATACCATAGGTAGAAGATTACTTTAAAGTGAGTACTGAAGCTGTTCATGGAATTTCTATGTACAAAAGGTAGGATTTACAGTAAGGATTTTCAATTAGTATAGTGCTAAAGTACACAATTTGAGTGCACTGAGCTCAGAAATAAAGGATCAGTGACATTTTTACAAACAGATTAAAAAGTCAAACTGTTTGAAAACATGTTCACACAACAAGACTTGGTATGGAATAAGACTTTTTCAGTCTTTATTCATATTTTTTATTTGCCATGTCATAAGAGGATAACTTTAACTAGTTTAATATTGTGTTTATGATGTCCTCTGTAGCAGTACCGTACAGTATTCTCCATAGGGCAGAAATCAAATTACTTGGGATTTAACGTTTGGAATTTAAAAACAATTTAATATGTACTATGAACCATTAAGAATTATAGGTTTTTTTTCTTTCTATCAACCGGGAATAAATTTGGATCTTAAATTTGTGACTTTGTTCATGACTCGGAAAGGTGTGTGTGTGTGTATCATATATATACACCATGTCCTCAGCTGACATAACTGTGCATAGATTTATTGGTTTGAGTAGAGATACATCAGTCTAGAACAGCTGAGAATCTGGCACATAACTCTCTAAGATAACATTTTTGTATGGCCCAAGCGAGGAATTGTACATGTTGTGGTATTGCACTATTAAAAGTATGAATCCTATTTTAATGGAAGCATTTTTTTTTAATTTAAAAGACTTAAATTTAAAAAGAAACTATCCGTGGTTTAGAGGAAAATCTTTGTTAATTTGCAGTCCCAGACTTCTGATATAGATCAGTTTTTTTTTTTTTTTTTGGCTCTAAAACTTCTTGTGAGTGACTGTCTTCACGATGAATGCTGTATTAAAGGTCCTGGAGACAGAAGCCCTTTATTTGGGTCAATTTCAGGTTTCCTGCACAAAGGCTGGTTTTGTTTTGTTTGGAAGTGACTTTCTACTGTCTCTTGCACAGTGCTGTGCATGTTGGCAGAGCTTAACAAACTATTATAAATAATAAAGTAAGAATAACCTGACTTTATGAAGTTCTCCTGCATAGGGTTGAGAGTATGAAATACACCTCCTAGGGCTGGGTTCCCCAAGCACAGCCCCCTTGTCCATGCCTGCTGCACCAACCTGTGGAAGACCGTAGCAGTTGCTGTCCTTTTGCACTAATTTAGGGGTGCCTGACCTGACCCAGTTCTCACCTCTGTGCTAGCCTATTGGAGTCAGTTCAGAAGCCACTTCCCATGCATATAAGTGGATGCAGGGGCTCCCTTACACAGCTGCTTTGCTTGTGCCTCCTTCTGCCTAGAGCTATTATGGGGATTCTGTGGTGCTGAGAGATTTACCTGAACCCTTCACAAAGGGGTGAATTTTGCCAGTAATGTATGGAACAGATACAAGCTTCCTTGCCCTGCCCTGCCAATTTGCCTGAATGCTGGCAAGGAGGGGTCACCTCCCTGGATGAGGTCAATCCCTGGAGACAGTTTGAGATTGCCAATATTAGTCCCAATTGTGGTGGTTTTTGTCATGTGGACACCTGCCCATTGGTAACTGGAACAAGACCACTAGACTTATTTCCCCACCCCCAAGCATTCATAAAATTCCTTTTGTTAATGGATAGAGATATTCCCTCAACTCATGTTTTATTAGTTACTGCCAGTGGTAAACCTGATCTCGAGGTCAATGTGTTGCAGAAACTAGACTTGTGTGCCATGTCTTGCTGGTTTCAGCTAATTTTCCATGTTAGGGTTCAATTTTCTTAACTTATATCAGAGGACTTATGTTTTAATCACCTTTCTGCATATCTTCTCATTAAAAAAATTATGCTATTGTCATGATAAATCTGGGTATTTTTTTTAACTGACTCAAAAGCAGTAGTTATGTGTTTTATTGTTGAATCTAGTGAAATTTCAAGTAGGGATGAGATTATTTTATTCTACCAGCTCTATGTGAACTCCACTTTCTCTCTCTGTGCTAAAATATTTAGAGCTTTTATTTCATAACTTAAATCTTTTTGAATTTTCTTGACAATTTAATTCAAACACCTTCTTAAATTCTAGTCTCTAATCTTTCAATTTCAAAACTTCCTATTACCTGTTTGTTGGAATGATGTCAAAGCCACTTGTCATGTTCTTCTATACCAGATGTGGACTGACTACAGAGCTTGCTTATACACCAGATGTATTAATTGTAAGATCCTTTAATGCTTTGCCAGGTATGGCTGAGTTTAGTTTAAATAAGATATTTTACACACTGTGCCACTTAATGGCTGAAAACTATAATAGTTTAGCATTCTGTTACATCTCTCCCTTTTAAGTTCTACATTCCTACAATATTTACACTACCATGCTGTCTTTGAAGTTCAGTATATATCAATCTGTTAAGTGTCTCTGGAACATACTGGATTTCTAATTACATGACCTAAACATGTAATAGCTTGGTCATCTGGCTGTCTATTAATTGCAACTCTGGGCTGTGGTTGGTTTGGAATCTTTGAGTTCTCTCTTTTTTCTTTATCTGCCATTTGTAGAGGTTTTTGCTCTGATGGTTCTTCTATTGAAGATCCATATATCAGGATATCATCCATGAAAACCACAACTCCATTTGTGGTGATAAACAATTCTGCCATCTTTCTTTGCAAAATTTTAGGTGCACAGGTAATCTTCAAAAGCAAAATCTTCCAAAGGGTATAATAAATGTAGTCAGTTTAGCACTTTCTTTGGCTAAAAGAATTTTCCAGAATCCACTTGAGGCATCCATCTTAGGGAATACTCTCTTTTCACTTTGGGCAGAAAGTCCTATTGGGGTGATATATTCTCCCCCCCCCCACAACTGTTTCATTAAGTCTTTTAAAAATTCTCACATTTGTATTCCATTTTCTATATAAGTGATACCAGTGGGGCACACCATGCTGTTGGCTCAGATTTTCTTGATTATGCCAATCAACTCCATCCTCTTTAACTCAGTTTCCACATTATGTAGTAATGGGACAGGAATCCTGTGAGGTGTATGTACACTGTATTGTTCAGCATTGTCTCTTCAGGTTACCTGGACTTTTCAAAGCAGATCTAGTACAATACCACCAAATATTCCATCCCGTTCTTCCACAGTTCTCAGTAGGCTCATCGTGGCTGTCAATGCAGCTGAGAAGACTTTTGGTCTGTGGTCCTTTGATCACATGCACTCTGAATGCATGGCTTTTGGCTTTGTAAGTTTTTCTGTGGCGAACAGGACCCATGCAGTTCAAAATACCGCCAGGGCTAGTCAGAGTTGTCAAGTGAATTCATCTTTGCGGAGTTTAAAGGTGATTGATATCAGCGCCTGAGTCAATTTTAAAGTCAATAGTCTTGCCATGAATGTTCCTTTTCATACTCTGAGGGCTCTATCATCACAAGTGACAGATCCTAGAAACAATTATTCGTGATTATCTGTAATACAAGTCAACTACCTGACTGTTTTAGTGCTGCAAACAGCTGTAAAATGTCCATATTTCATGCATTTGTTACACTGTGCACCCCAACTGGACATGTATCATCTCTTGGGGTATGACTTTTCCATACATTGTGCATGTAGGCTGAAATTTGTCCCTCTAAGCCTGAGAGTTTTCTCTCTTTGCCTCAGGGGTTTTATGATTTTTAACACTCAAGTGTCTGTTTACAGTTTTTCTAAGCTAATTTCAGGTTTTTCACGTTTCTCTAGACTTTGCTATTTCAGTAGTTCAGCATGTTTTGCTATTTCAGTAACTGTCGCTAGGGTTAAATATCCTGTCAATTGTAGGATTGGGGAAAAAAACTGTGGAAGGTTAACCTAGTAACCAGCCTGTTTCCGATATGTTCATGTTTGGCTGAAAAAATGATTTTGGGAATGCAAGTGTATGCAGAGCTCTTACAAAACATTCAACATTTTGCCTTAGTTCTTTAATTTTCTGGTGAAAACATGCTCTTTCATAAACTGTATAAAGTGTATATTGAACATAGCCAGAACCCTTTGTCCTCTTTGACTTCTTCAGCAATGTCAAAGGATTTAAAGATGTGCTCTGCTTGCTTCCCCATACTATATATGAAGATGCCTGTATATCTCCAGTTCCTTTGTGGAGTTTGTTTGCAATTCAAAATCTTGAAAAATACTGCTTCCAGTCTGATTCTGAAGGGTTGCCGAAGCTGAAGCCCTCTGGGGTGTTGAAGAGTGACATGTTGAGGAGATCCTGCAATATTTTTTTTTCCTTCTGTTTCTGGTCTTCGTTTTACTCCTGATACCATGGCATGTTCTTCTCTATCAGATGTAGACTGGCTACAGAGTTTGCTTATACACCAGATGTGGTCATCATAAGATCCTTTAATCCTCTGCCAGGTATGGCTGAGGTGCATTTAAATTGTTATACACTCTGCCACCTAGTGGCTGAACAGAGTAATACAGTTTAGGCTTTCCATTACCACCAAAAAAAACCACATTAAATTAATCATCTCTTCTAGGCTAAAGTTGCTGCCTACGATTAAACTCAAGGTGTAAAAATGTATGTTCTGAGCCATTGGGTGTTGAGTGGGGGACGGTAGAAATATCCTAGGTCAGGAATATTCCTACCCTCCCCCACTCATCTCCCATAGGCCTATGGAACAGAATGTTTCTTGGTCTTAACGGATGACTTAAGTAGCACAGAAGATTGTACTTGATGAGCACTGCTGTCACAAGCGGTTGTCAATATACGTTATATAAGTGACTACAGAGGTATTTGAAGGTCATGCGAAAAAGTCTTCAAGCCAAATATCACACAATTGAACTACTACCAAGTTTCAGGAGTTTCCCAACCTCAACCCTCATATTGTCAGGCTAACAGAAGATCATGAAATACACTTATTTGGCAAAGTGCAAGCAGTCATGCTGATTCCTGTTATCAATGGGAGCTGAGGGCATATAGCACCTTGCAGAAGTCATATTTCACTGTCAAGTCCTTTAGCAGGACTTGAGCTCGCACCCAATATTGATGCTGCAGTGCCATATTATTAGAGTTGCCATCCTTCAGAGGAGATGTTAAACTACAACCAATCTGCCTGTTTCTTGTGGCTGTCCTGGTGGAAACTAAAGATCAATGGCATTTTTTAAGAGGTTAAAAATTCCAACTGTGTCCTGTCGAACATTCCCTCTCTCAGTAAAATAAGCTCTAATGTCCAAGGAACTGAATGAGCTATAGCAGAATCCACCATGGTTTCCAGTTATTTGCTTGCACTGTTGTCTTATTACTAACACCTATTTACTCTTCAACAGGAGGACACAATATAGACATGGGTCAGAAGCAGAGTACCAGATCCAACTGCCCTCAAACTTTGGTGAAGTTTGTGGCTCTCACCCATTTCTACACAATAGTTATCTGGTGATTTGATTGTTTGCCCATGCTATAAATAAGTATGGTGTATGGGAAAGCTTCTATTTAGCTTTGAGGATTACCTGGGAAAGGAATCTTTCCAGTTTAACACTTTAAAAGGACTGTTTCAGATTTGACTTTTTTTTCCCTCTCCCTTCTTCCTTTACAAAATTAGCATGTGGATATAATAAAGTGAAGATCAGAGCTGGCAACTTACAGGAAAGGAAGAGTACTGGGGTTGTAATTGAGATGTTATTGCCTACCACCATGGTGTATATTAGCTTGAATAAAACATGCAGTCAATAAAATAAAACAAAACAATAAAACTAAGCCCATTGGTGATCTGTTATAGGGTGTGATGCAACACACAAACCTGCAGTCATAAAACTGGGGGAAACCTTACACTTTCAGGAACAAAGGCATCCAAGCATTAAGTTGGAAGCAGTGCTGTCCAGCACTAAAGTTCTATTCTCTTTGCACCTGGAAGTAGTTAGCTTTAAAAGCCATACAGGTTTATACTGTTCTCTTCCAATTTTAAATAAGGCCTTCAGATGTTCTTGTTAGATGCTTATATAGAAACACGGTTTTAATTAGGGAACCCCTAGCCGAAAAGATAGATTGATTAGTCCTAGACATAAAGAGCTCGTGTTCTTACTGAGGGAGTTTGAGGTGTGGGGACTATATTTTTATATAATTTGTAAAGGTGAGCTCTTAAAGTACTGCACTATACAGTGCAAATTTATTTTGAATAACATCTTTCATAAAAGCTGTATCTTAAACCATTTGGCAGAGTTAATAATTTTGAGAAATAGTTGCTGAAGGAGGCAAAATTAAGATGTATAAGCATGGGAGGACAGATCTGTTTTCAGCTGTCAGATTTTACTGGCAATTATCTAATTCATGTGTGATAATTAGAGATGATAAAATAAATCATAATGAATAATTCATCAGCATTGTACCTCTTTTCTGATCACAAATTGTCTGGGAGCCCGTAAGAATTTTCATGAATGTATTCATTGTTTGAAAGTATTTGCTGAATACTGTAATTCTTGGTCTGTAAATTAATGGATGTGCTAGTTACAAGGTATGATTCTGATTGGATGAGCATAGCCCTTAGAATCAGACATCTGATTGTAAGCTCTTTGGGGCAGGGACTGTCTTTTTGTTCTGTTGGTACAGCCCATAGTACAATGGGGTCATGGTCCAGGATGACTCCTAGTTGCCATGCTAATACAAACAATTGATGAAGATAATGATGTGGATACTTGTGTTCAAAAAAACTCTTCTTGGCTTGTTTAAATCTCATTGCTTCCACAAAACATTCCTTCCAGTTGTTCATGATACTGTTCGTGGGAGAGGAAGCACCAGGGGCACGAACAGTCTAGAAAGGATGAATATTCATGTGGAAGGGGAATCCTCTCTGATGTTGTCACCTGGTCCTAGTGGTGATAAAGATTTAAATTTTTCTAACCATTCATGTAAGTGCTTTAGGTTTACAATTACAAAATAATGAGGCAAGACTTGGAAACCTTTAGGGGTCCATTTCTTGGCAACAGTGACACTGAATTTAATCCCCCCCCCCACTTTTTCCTCCTCACATTTTAGAGAAATATTGGCATAATCCGGCTGTTCCAAAAGTCCATTATTTAGTGAATGCACTGCATATAGGCTAAGGTTTATTATTATTGTGCAACATTTATGTTCTGTAAAAATGTTGGGTGGGTTTGCCTGAAATTATTTGGGCTTGACCTTGCAAGCACTGGACACACACAAATACTCTTTCTCATATGAGTAGCCCAATCTAATCCTTTTTTTGAGTACTTGCATGAATAGAAGTACTTATGGGCCTAATCCAAAATCCACTGAAGACAAGAGAGACTACCATTGCCATCAATAGGCTTTGAACCAGGCTCCGTACGCAAATGTGTGTATGATTGGGCTCTGTGAAGTTACGGGGAAGACTCCCATTAACTTCAAAGGGAGCTATCCTGAGCTCTGTGTTTTGTACATGAAATCAAGAAGAAATATTTCTTAAAGTATTACACTAAAGTTGAAGAAAAAGCTATAATGCACATTATTTCAGATTGTTGCTGTTAGCACTTGTTTCCAGACCTGCTATCTTGGTAGCCTCTCTTCATGTAGAGTTCAATAGGCCAACATAATTTGTGTATTTTTGTCTGGTATAAAGCTATTTGACAATGTTTATCTGCTAAAACAGTACTGTTTAAGAAGCTTACAACACAGAGGTTCTAGCCATAAAATAAAGCATACTTAAATACACATTGCACAGATGAATTAACCCGTTAAAAGAATATTTTTATTTGCATCCATCTTTATATGCACCACAAGAGCAGAGAAATGAGCTTGTATGAATATTTGATAAAAGAATAACAAAATACAAAGGCATAGTTGGTAAAATATACTGAAAATATACTTTTGACCTGTTGTAATGAATGAATCTGCTGTGGACCAATTTTTATCACTGCTAGCAATGCTTCAGAAACCTCCTTAAATACTCGCCAGGCCAAAAAAAGGGAGAAGAGTGGTGGTGGTGGTGGTGGAAAGCTTATTCTAGGAATAAATTGGTTGCTTACCAAAGCTACTATATGTGTTGAAGACTCTGCTGTATTGTACTGTATTGTGTCTTTGTATGTGGATTCATTCATTCTCTCTCTCTCTCTTTCACCTGTGAATTATCACAATCAAGATATTGGGTTTACCTTCACTAATGGAGTGGGATTAGGAAAATAATGTGGCTTAGTTCTCCCAGTTTTTATCCTATTTCACTTCAGGAGCAGAATGTGTATATTTTTTCCTCCATCTAATTGGCTTTTTATTTACATTTGATTAAATTCATCTTCTTTATATGAAAGTTTCTAAACTAGGTATCTGAAAAGGGTGCAGTGAGCTAGAGGTGGGTTAACAAATAATGTGTTTTTGCCCAGTGAAATTTGCCTGCTTCTGATTTCATTTACTTAAGGCAATTTTATGGAGTTTTGAAATAATCAAATAAACCAAAGCTTTCATGCAGCTGTTTTTTGCTTTTAAAATGGCTGCAAAAACTCAAAAGGGCAAATTTATCCAAAAATACACTTTTTTTTTTATAGTATTTTGGGGAGGAAATACTGGAAGAGGAAGTGACAGAACCTCCTCAAAACCCACATGGTCTAGTAGTTTAAGCATGTGGCTTTGAGCCAGGAGTGCTTCAGTTCTAGTCGCGGCTCTGACACTGACTGGCCAGCATTTCACAGTTAGGTCTACCTAACAGGTGGGGAAACAGGCTCCAATTAAGGGATTTGGCCACACTCTCATTATGTTGATTATAAGCTCTCTTGGGCAGGGACCATCTTATTATGTTTGTACAGTGCCCAGCTCAATGGGGTCCTGGTCTGTGACTTGGGCTCCCATGCACAATGGCAATATAAATATTCAGGCATCATCAGAACTAGGGCTGGAATTTAGGTCTTCTGACTACTAGGTCATTGTTTGTTCTATCAGATCTCTATGCCTCTTAGGCAAGTCAATGAACTTCTCTGAACCTCCATTTCCACACCTGTGAATTGGAGCAGTGATCTTTGTCCATTTCAAGGGGTTGTTGTGAAGCCTGGCTGAGTATTTGCAGAGCACTACGGGCAGTATAGGAGTGTATAGTATGGTTGTGGCCTCCCAGGAGAACATTAGAAATTATTGTGTAGTAATAGTGTTACTCTTTCAATTTGGTGCCAAAGTATGGATTTACTATTAAGTATAACAATCAAGGCATTTGATTATTCCTTCCAAGAGAAACAAACAGCTATGTCATACGTTCTTTAGTAAAGCAAATATTTTAAAGATAATTGGGGGTATAGCAAAACTTTGTACTCCTTCACTGAAGCATTTGATAAATTCTAAAACCATCTTCTGTTTTTTATTGGTGTTACAGTACTTAAACATTTCTTCACCAATGTGTCTTCTATTATACTAAGAAATCAAGTGCCAGAAACCTTTAATATTACTCACCATAACAATATGAAGGTTATTTCATGAGCTAAAATTAGCCTATTCACCTAAATATTTTCTTCAGCTAACACAATTACCTATGCTGGGAGATGCCCACATCTGGCCCTTTCACTCACATTCCAAATCCCCACACGCTCGCCTAGAGCACAACACAAAGTAGTGGCTATTTTTATTAAGCGAAATCCCTATTAATTCCAGATGTAAACCATGCAATTAACTCGTCTAGAAACAAGAAAGTGTTTTCCTGTGCCTGGATCTGATTTAATAGAGAATCACTCTTCTTGCCGCCCCCTCCCCCCCCCACTTTCACTGCACCCACATTCGTGCATCCATGCAGTACTGCTGCTGTTCGTGTGTAGTTGTATGCAGGCTGAAGACATCAAGGCAAGAAATTCACCAGGCTGAGAAATTTAACCTCCTATGCTGTTTGCAACACACTTTCTCCTCATATACTTGTACTCCAGGCAGCTTATAGTCTAGGTAGCACAGCTGGTAGCATGCCTATCTTCTTCTTTTTTAAGGCTAAATGCCAGTTTAAGCCTGAATGACTTTAGCATCCCTGTGGACACCAACAAGCTGAAAGGGTTCAAATATTCTCAGTACTGTTATGTTGTGCATGACGGGGTTTGCAGAATCTCCTAGAATGCACTGTGGTTGGGAACTGAGATAGGTACTCAAGCCATTGCAACTGAATCAGTTTAGAACTGATAATGTGGATGCTTTGTGAACTTGCAATGGCTGATGTGGCTGGACATAAACCATTGATGCTTAAACTGCTTTTGGTTAAAAAATGGTTTAGTTTGTGAATGTGGACATGCCCGAAGGGCCTAATCCTGTCAACACTCAAGCATGTGTGATGCTTTCCTCATGTGAGTAATCCTGTTGACTTCAGTTGAAGGTAAAGCTATGCATGTGCTAAAGCATTTGTAGAATCCAGTCCTAAATGTGCTTGCTTCAACAGAGAGAGATGGCTAACCTTTGTAGATATTGAACCTCTGCTCTGCATTTATTAGTCAAAAGATCACTTTATAAAGGGCATTGTAAATTGACTTGGCGGTAGCAACACAATATGCTGCTCTTTATACGGAATTTCTTCTATTCATCTATACAACAAATTGATGTTAACATTGTTCCTGATTTTGTATAATCTCTTAAATTCTATTAAGATCATATGAACATAAATCATTGGTAGCAAGAATTAGGCACATCTTCTACTAGTTACAGCTGTCAGGTCTACTGCTAGTATTATAGCTTAACTGGGGATGTCAGTGTGCTTTTTTAAAAACAAACACTTTTGAACACACAGAAATCAGGGACACCACTTAGGCTTGGCCTACTCTTAAAAGTTAGTTGACAGAGCTATGTCATTCAAGGGTGTTGGGGGGGGGGGGGCGAACCCACATCGCAGATGGACATGGGTATGCCTACCTCACCCCCAGCATAGATGCAGCTATGGTGACAGAGTGCTTCCATCAACAGGGCGAACACCATTCTGGGAGGTGTAGTTCCTCTCCTGACAGGCAATACTTCTTTTGTTGGTGCAGGCCGTGTATATGCTATGGGGTTATATTAGCATAGCTACTCTGAGCTATGCCTCCATAAGGCTGGTCTCCAGTACCAGGGAGATCAAGGTCACTGAAATCGATGCAGCAGAGGTAGATTTTTAGTGGGTCTAATGAAGACCGACTAAATCAACAGCAGAGCGCTCTCCAGTCGACCCCTTCCCCACCCCCAGTACTCCAGCTCTCCAGGAAGAGTAAGGGACTCTCCCGTTGACTCAGTGCCATGAAGACCCCGGGTAAGTCAAGCTAAACTACATCGATTCCAGCTACGTTATTCATGTAGGTGGAGTAGCATAACTCAGGTCGACTTACCCCCACAGTGAAGACAAGCCCATAGTGTAGACACAGCCTTAGCCAAGGCAGAGGGCTAGGCCTGGAAACACACTCCCCAAAGAGGGAAAATAATCTGGCTTTAATGTATAGCTGGCAAAGGCTTTAGAAAGAAAGTTCTGTTTCTTTACAATCCCCCCTCCCCCATACTTTAGTAGTTAAAGTCTGAGGCCTGGCCTACACTACAGTTAGGTTGACGTAAGCTGTTTTAGGTCAACCTAATTATGTCCGCATACACGCTCTCTCTACAGCCTTGCTCCTGCTAATGTAAGTGTCCTGTTACACAAACATAACTCCACCTTCACGAGAGGCATAGGGCTGATAGTATAATTAGGGTGATGCAGTGTCTGTGTAGACTCTGCTTTACTTTGGCTGTTGGCTGTCCTGTCTTGTCAATTTCACAGCTCTTGTGAAATTGACAAGAAAGCTGGGCAGCTAGAGCCCAGCTGCCCCCAGCTCCCCACTCCTAGCTGGGCTGCTGCCTGGAGTCTCCCTGCTCAGGGTGCTGAGAAGCCCAGGTGGCTGCCTCCCTCCCCCACTGGGAGCCAAGAGCCCAGGGGGGCAGCTGGGCTCCTGGTGGGAGCTGCATGGACCTGTGTGCCCTGGCTCTCAGCCACTTGCACTATCTATCTTCAGTGAGGATGTGCACCACTGACATAACGAGGGTCGTGTGGTCCTCAGCCACCGCAGTAATTGTGGTGGTGGTTGTAAGTCAACCTAACATAAGTCGACTTAGGGCTGTAGTGTAGACATGCCCTGAGTTTTTGGTGAAGCACAAAACCACGCTGAAAATAACGAAAATATTTTTGAAACCTGATGGAAAAATCTGAAAATTAGAGACAGATGACTTAAATATCGTCCCAATACATAATGTTCAATCCTTGGATTGCAGCCTTTGCAGCTGAGAATTTTTTTTTTCTTTTTTAAGGAGTGATTCAGTTGGCTGGCTGAACTGTGTGTGGAATACATGTATTTTCCAAGTCTACAGTATATGTACTCTGTGAATAGTAATCTGCAAATATTTCCAATAAATTTTTTTTGGTTGTGGTGCTTTGGGTCATGAGAAGTTAGGATTTTATAGCATTTTCCAGTTTTTTTTTCTCCTGCAGACCATAAATGCAAACAGTACAGAAAAGGTCTTGTCTGAAAAAGTATCCTGTTACAATCCAACATTTTATGGTTTTGTAAATTATATTAAGAATGCTTATTTTTACTTGTGTGCAACTTGGGTGTTGTGCTTGTAAAGACACTAGTGTTATTACATATCTCTTCAAAGTCCTTTAACCTTTTTCAGGTTGCAATGAAAAGTGTTCACATCTTATGTGAAGGGAAATGAGGCTTCCTTAAAAAGTGTAGTCTAATGACTTGGTGGCAGATGCTCTTAACATACTGAAAATTAGGACGACTGAAGCTACTATTCATTCTTGGAGTTTATTGCTGCAGGCTTGCTGTCACTGAAAAGTATTCCCACCAAGTGGTGCTAATATGCAGTAAGACTGAAAATAACCAATTGATAGACAATGAAATCAGAAAGAGGGCGATACCATCTTCATGGTGCTTTTAAGGAGTGGTTGTTTATACAGAGTGGTTAAAATGCACAGGAAAGTAACCCTTAAACTGGAATCCAGCTTGCTAATAGCTACATAAACTATTTAAAGGTTGTGAGAGTACAAGATCTGTACCTCCGCACAGCTGGTGTTGGATGCCATCACTCAGAAAACTTCATGCTACTTTTGAGCAACAGTGAGTCTCTATTTTGAATATCAATGAGTGAAGTCAACTGTCCCTTAATTTATACACATTGCCAGAGACTGTCTCAGGGTTTGGAATTAAATGCTCTAATACAAATCTCTTTAAACCTCTCCTAAAGAAGAAATTATGCTAAAGCTCTTTAGTAAGGAGGTTCTCTCTCCTGTTGAAATAAAAATCAATTATGTTTGCTCTGCTGTGAACAATGTCACTCAGTAGCCCTGCTTTCTAATTGGCTAATGCCTTAATGACCTGCTGGGAGGCTGTGATGCATTGCTTTGGACCCTCTCGGCAGGCTTTTAGACTACCAGTCAGATGTCAATGAAGCCTGACTCAATAGGGGTTCTCTTTCTAAAATTCCATTATTCATCCCAGTTTATGCAATAAAACGATCACAAAATAAAGCCTTCACATCAAGCCAAGTTAAAGAGAATTATAGATACTTCATTGTTAAACTCTAGGATTGTCACTGGTTTAGAACTAGGTTCTTTTTTTTATTAAATTTGATGAAAACCTTTTTTCAGTTGAGGTTTTTCTGTTGAGCATTGAACGAAACAACTTTAAAGAGTTTGTGTGTGGTTTGAAATAAGATTAATCTACAACTGTTTTGTTAAACCATGGAGCAAAAGTTCCAAAAATTTTTTATTAAGTTTTAGCTAATGGTAACTCGGAGACCTTTCTTTAATGTGTTGAATTGTTTGGGCTTTTTAATTGGAATTGGGATACAGTTTTGGCAGGAATTCCATATTTGGCTGCTATTTTCTTCGTAATGGTTTATTTTAGACCAGTGAAAATTTGTTTTAAAATCCTTTGTGGTAGAATGTTGATAATCAAAATGGATACTTGCAATACTAAAAGATTTGTGCTGGTACTCTGCTCAGGGACAGCATGGAGTGGGGGGTGTGTGTGTGTGTGTTTGTGGGTGTTTTTTTTTTTTTTTTTTTTAATAAGCCTCCTCTTTTGCGTTGAGAAGATGCTTTGCTTGATGACAGCCTGAGGACATGTAACTGCAAGAAAGGTGGACACAAGATGGAAAGTGCTATTCTTAGTCAAACTATATATTAATTTTAAAAAGTAAAAAGGGAATGACAATAGTGTGTTTCTAACACTGCTCCCAGGGCAAGTTTTATAGCTATTTAAACACAACTCTATTATTCAACAACAAATTAGTAGCTACCATAGCAACTGCACGTAATAATTTATTCATGCTACCTCTGGAACACAAAGCGCCTTCTTAAAGTAACTGACTGATGCATTGTGTGAAATTTGTATTTTTCCAAATTTGTAAGGCAGTCATCCCAATACAGGAAAATGGTGTATTTTCCCCTAGGTTATCAAATATTTGATATCTATAGCACAACTTATTTGGTTCTGTTTTTTCCTTATTCCTTGACCTTTGTAAAAATTCATAAAGACAACTTAAAATCTATAATTCAAATATGAAAGGTCATGCAGACCAAGGGCATGACTTTCAGAAATGCTGGACACCCATAACCCCAATTGAAGGCAATGGGAGTTGAATGTGCTCAATACTTCTGACAATCTGGCTCTCATCTGTTGGTCACTTATGCGTCTGTTCAAACTCGCCTACCCCTACAGGTGGTCCCTTGAGGGCAGAGCAGAGAGCAGCATGGCTAAACTTCCATTGTTATTGCTGTACTTAATGATAAATACAACTGTGTTCAGTTTTTCCAGAGCTGTGACTCTATCCATATCCAGCATCCCCAAACAAAAGTTAATCAAATATTATGCCCTTCCTCCCAATTCTAATGGTCTTCTAGCACACTTATTCCTGAATCAAGAATGTATGATCCCTAAACATAAGAGTTGCCATACTGGGGCAGACCAAAGGTCCATCTAGCCCAGTATCCTGTCTTCTGACAGTAGCCAATGCTAGGTGACCCAGAGGGAACAAACAGAACAGGTAATCCTCAAGTGATCCATCCCCTGTCGCCCATTTCCCAGCTTCTGGCAAACGGAGGCTATGGACACCATCCCTGACCATCCTGGCTAATAGCTACTGATGAACCCTACTATGCTGTTCTTAATGTTCTGGGCATGGAGTATCATAAGAGAAGACACTCCTCAGGTCCACTTGATCTGAAAAGCTCCATGGTTTCAGAGTCAGATTTTTTTTCTGGCTTTATATTAAGATCAGAATGCTTTCTCTTGATCCTCTCTTTAGTGAGGCACACAACTTTTCTAGTAGACTCCTGCAACAAAATTGTCTCCTTTTTTCCCAGAGGTAAACACCACACAACCAACCCACATAGTAGATTACTGTATTTGAACCAATTAGGTTCCTCTACTCAGAGCTTTCTCCTGTTCATTAGCAGCACTTATAGTTTTAATGAACTGCAGTAGAAATAGCTCAAGTGATACATATGTACGTTTCATAAGTGTCTGCTATGTACATGTACAGCCTATAATTAGCACTCTAAATATGAATAGCACTATAAGCAATTACATATTATTGGTATTATGTTACAATCTCATTAATTCTCATGAAAGATGGTTTTGGGAATGTTGCCATTCTGAACATGAGGAAAACCAAGGAAGATAAGTAGTTTTTCCCAAGGCTGCAAATGGGGATTAAAACTCAGAAATTCCTGAATCTCAGCTCTATGGTCAAACTTTTAGTCCATGCTTCTTGCTTTGCCTAATGATTAAAGGTCTGTTGTAAGTCCTTGGAAGTTTCATCAGCTTCTATATTTTTTATTTTTTGTTGTAAACTTCGTATTAAGTCATGCAAGGTCTTCCTGATCAAAGAGTTTCTCTTATCTACTAGTCACTTCTTAGCTCCATCTCTCATCTACATATTACCAGTAACTATTTATACAGTCCCATAAAATGTGCTAAGTGTTCAGATGCCTACAAAAAAGAGCACCTAGCACAGGTATAACTGACTACATAGCTCAGCCGCAAAATCTGGTTTGCCTCTTGATATCTAGTTATGGGACTAAGACCTGAAATCTCAACAATTTACTATACTCTTTTATAGTAGGAAAAGCCTTTAATCCTTGAATAATCCATTACATTTTGTCAGGAATGAAGCCTATTTTTATAATCCAAAATTTCATTGGTTATTAATCAATTGGTTTAAAGTGAGAGAGTGAGTTGAAGATTTGATGTGTGGCGATCCAACAAATTCCATTCTTTGGAATCTTCTTCAGCCCTTATTTGATCTGGAAACTCTGAAAAGCTGTTCTGTTTTTATAAAGGCTATATGCTCACCCAAATAATTCAAGATCCGTTCTCTGCACGTTTTAATTCTAACCAGCAAAATAAACAAACTTGAGCTCGGAATAGTCTTGAACACTTGCTCATGTTTTCATAAAAACTTACCCGAAACTAGTATAAGCGCTAAGTAAAATGTTCATTTCTGGCTGGACCAGACAAAATTTTCTTCCAGTGTGCACTGAGAGAATTATGGGATTTTGGAATGTGACATAACACTCCCCAGGAAACCATAAAATATTCTGGCCCTGCAATCCCAGGACTGAAAAAGTCATTAGATTTACCTTTTTTCTTATTCCTGCTGGGATATCTGTTTTCATTTACTATTTCTGTAGACCTATTTGGCTGGCTGGGTAGAGACAGTTGAATTTTTTTCATGTTTTATAAGGCATGTCAGGAAGAAACACTATCACTACTTAAAACAGCATAAAGAAACTATAAAAGTCAATGTACAAATGATTTGACTATGGTCAAGCAATTGTATGGTCATGGCACAGGCCTGTGTTGCCAGGTCAGGGAGTGCTTTCTGGTCTCCAGTGAAGAAGTGGCTGGGGAAAGGCTATTGATTGACTGCTTTTTGAGTCTGAGTGCAGGAGGGTTGGGCTTCACATTCAGGACTGAATTGAACACCAAGTTGGGGAGGTTTCTGTTACCTTTTCTGCGTATGTTGACTTATTTTGCTTTATAAACATCTCTTGAGGAAAAGATCTTGCTGACATGCATCAATGGTATTTTTCTCCATCAGCTTACAATCCTCATTATGCCATTTTTACAATAGGCCTCACTGCCCCATAGTGAGTAAAAGCAGACAAAACATGAATAGTAAATATTTTTCACTTAAATAAACCCCCCAAGAACCTAACCTGCTCTATGATTTGGAGTCTGAAAGAGCTTAAAGGTACTGGGGAAAACTTAGCTGTGCAGAAGACCAGCAGTGAAGACCTCAAAATAGGTCATAAGTGGTGCCCAGGCCTTATACTACGCTCTGTACTGGGTGAATTTCACCCTGTGGCATCAGGTGCTTGGTTTTTTCCCTACCTAACATCTCCCCTCAGATCATTCCTTTAGCATTTGAACAGCTCTGGATCTCACTGTACAGCAACATTCATCAGCTTTCTAATAAAAAACACTAAGGTTCTGCTGAAAAGAGCTGCAAGAAGATTGTAACATACTTTAAGTATTCCCAATTTAATTTTTTAATGAGGAAAAAAGTTGAAATGCTGGGCCATCTACAAACATCTGGGTGTCTCCTGGTAGACCAAGCTCCATTCAGGTTTAGAAACGAAAACGAATGCCAAAGTGGATGCTGTTTGTTCACTGGGGCTCCAGCAGGAGCGAGGCAATATATCTGACTTTTTACTTGCCCGCTCACACACACAACTTGGTTTGTGAGAATGAAACGCTCCTCATTTAATCCTGCAAAAACCAAACTGAAAATTGGTGGCAATTTCTAGCAGCAGTGCTGAAGTTTGTGGCTGTGACCACCACCAAAGAGAAGGTCAGAGTATTAAAAGCAAAGCAGATGAATTGCTATAGACCTTCTGTTGCAGCATGGCTTTAATGTCTGTGTTTTAACTTTTATTTGCTGGAAAAAGTACAGCAAAACACTTTCAAATTGTAACTTTGTTGTGCCTTCGCCCTTCTTATGAGTTTTTAGTTGTTGCATAAACAACTGTTTTAGAAATCCATTTTATCAGCATCAGGCTCTTCAGAGTTTGTATTGTGTACCCTAACCATGCTTCTTGGATGAATTTGGAAATGAGTGCTCCATATGGGCTGACTGCTGTGCCCTGTGCAGAACCCCACTGACGTCAATAGGTGGCCATGTGGGTGCAGTAATCTGTATGCATAGATCACGGTGCAGGACTGTGGCCCAGACTTCATGCAGTTACAGTATGGCACAACCTTCATGCAGTTACAGTATGGCAAAATTTGGATGCAGCAGAGACTTCTGTGGTATCACTTACTTCATATGATCTCGCAGCTAAGTTACCATGTTCTCAGGGAACATCTTTTATTGGACCAACTTTTGTTGGTGAGAGAGACAAGCAAGCTTTCATGCTTCCAGAGCTCTTCTTCTGGTCTCTGTGTAAGCTTGAAAGTTTGTGTCTCACCAACAAAAGTTGGTCCAATAAAAGATATTACCTCACCCACCTTGTCTTTCTCATGCTGGGGACCAATGTGGCTACAACAATTCTGCATACGTTATCAGCCAGCTTTTCTGCCTTCTACAATTTCATTAGTGTCTCAGGGAGGCTTTTTTATATTAATGTTTGGATGTATAGTGAAACCCTGTTGAAAATGGCAGCAACTTTCATCTTTATCCTTAATTGGTTAGAGAAATATTGATATTGCCATAATATGGCTCTGAAAGGTTTTAGAAACTTCTTTCAATTAGCAGACGTAGAATGAATAGTTTTAGGTATGATGTCACAATCTTTTCCAAGCCAACCCACTATAATGTGAAGTCATATTTAAAAAATACTAAGTTGAATTTACAGTTAGTGTTTTATAGGATAGCATATATGGAAAATGAATTAGAACATACTTTGGTATTTTACCATTGAAATGCTGGCTGCCTATGTAGTGTTTGATCTTCCCCGTCTGTGCAAGCAAAACTCCTACTGAAGTTTGGTGGTTTATTTTTCTGTGAAACCTGCAGAATCCGGCTGAACTGAGTGTTTTGAAGTCCATTTGATATTGTGTCTTCCTGTGCGCATGTGTATATAAACATGATGCCAAATTCTTCTTTTTTAGATGGAACATCTAAACTCCGACCAAGAAAACCACTGTGAGGGCAACATAATCTAAACAACCTCATGATCTTAGTGTTTTAACTCTCATCCTTCCTTTTCCCTTAATTCACGTTGTTACTTGCTCTCATTTGTTTTATTTGTTTGGCTTCTGTTTTCAAAAGTGGCTAGTGGTATTAGGTACCTGAATGTTAGGGTACCCAACTTGAGACATTTTTAAGGGGCCTGATTTTCAGAGGACAGGTACTCCTTTCGGAAAATCAGGCCTTTTTTAAGGTGTCTCAAGTTGGGCACCCAAAACCACTAGTCACTTTTTGGCCTACACTTTATAGTATCTGAATGATAGGCCCTGATCCTGCAACCATGAAACACATGAATAACTTGAGTAGTTGTGGTGTTGTCAGTCAGACAATTCATGGGTGTATTTATTGGTTGCATGACTGTGGCCTTTTCTGGTGGGAGACCCTGTCTTTAATTTTTAGGTGAGGCACCTGGTACACTTATGGCACTTTATAAATAATATGTAGAAATTCCATTCTCCTCTGTAGTTATGAGAACAGAATTTGGTCCATATACTGTACTATATTTTCATATTTCAGTGCTCTGCTTTTGGTCCCAGCCCAAACCAAGAAGTTCAAGTATAGAACAAAAGAGAAAAGTTTTCTGAAAATCAAACCTCAAAGATCTGATTCAAGTTTGGAGTCCATTTTTGCTTTATCTGAACCAGTTCACTTTTCCCTACTGGCAATGAGATAATCTGGTATACATATTTTCCTTGCCTTTTGGATAACTCTTCTAAACTGAGCATTCAGAATCCGATCAGAAATATGACTGGTGACCTTGGAACGTAAGCTGTTACACTGCATTACATTTTTATACAGAATGACACAGTCGAATATAATGCAATGCAGTCTTAATTCGAAAGAGCTAGGCTGTCAAACTCCTGCAGAGAGGGCAAAGTTACGTTTGTTTGGGGTTTTTTGTTTTAATTGCAGTCCATGGGCCAGACAGGGCTACAAAGTCAGGGACATGATCACCCACAATGCACCAGCAGGGTATTCCACTTATAACAATGAGAGGTTTGCACAAAGGCCATAACCTACTCTCAATCTTAGTAGCTAAACTTTTAGGCCCCAGTCCTGCCATTGCTCGTTATGGGATAGGTGTGTTCAACTACGTACCATTCACTGCAGAATCCGGGTCTTGGTTTACAAAAATAGTGTTGCAGTTAACAACTGAGGTAGGGTTTGTGTGTGTGTGTGTGTGGGGGGGGGAAATCCTGTGACTGTGTAATTAAAATGTATCCTAATGCAAAGGCACAAGGAGGCCAAGTTAAGGATGCACAGGCAATCTTAACTGTGACATCTCCTAACTCTTGAGTACTTAACTTTGCAATCTTAATGATGCTTTTTAAACATAGGGTTTTTAAATGGGATTATATCTATACAAATCAGTTAGGATGGATCTTGCTTCCATACTGGGCGTTTGACACTCCTATGCTAACGACATCAAATTGAAGCTGGAAGCACATTCAGCCACGTTCTTCAACAATATGATATACTTACACAGCACCATTCGTCGGGGAGTCTTAAAGTGCCTAGCCAAGGTGACTATTTCCCAATTTAGCATAAGTAGAAACTGAGCCACAGAGAGGTTAAGTGACTTGTCCAATATCACAAAACAAATCAGTGGCAAACCATTTTCCAGTCCCCTGCTCTAATCAATAGATCAAGTTATCCCCCTTCCCCCCAGGAGTGAAATGGCATATGGGTGCACTATTTGCATGGGCTAGTAATTCTGACTTATTATTGAGCAGTTGACATGTCATCTGTGATTAAAATAAATCAATATTTTAAATAAAATTAAACTAGGAAAAAATCCTTTTTCTAATTTTACTTGTGAATAAAAATGGAGCAAACTGCACCAAGCTGTTGATAGGGGTAAAAATGGTCCATCACACATCTGTGATCCCATTTTGACACAAACAGTGCTCTTGGGCTTTGTTAAAGCTGTTCTTAGAATTCATATGTCTATGAAGAGACAGAAATACTTTGCCTTTGGGAAAACAATGGGGGGGGGGGAAGTGCTTCTTAAAATCCTCCGTAAAAGCTTCTCTGCTTTATCTAGAGCTCATTAGAGAGTTTAAAGAAAACCCAATGCTGTGTTTAAATGCTCCTCCCCCCTCCTTTCTCCCCCCCCCCGCCCCCCACACTTAGTTTCATCGATAGTCAAAGGGAACACAGGTTGTGGCTGTCTAAGCCATCAAAAGCTAAGAAAGGATGTTAAAAGACCCCAGGGAACCTTTACATTAATGACTACCACTGTCAGTTGGTGTGAAACCATGTTTGGGCCTTCTCGAAAGGAAGAAAGTATAATTTGTGCTCTCTGTTTGGGCTGAAACGAATCCTGTTCATACTAACTGTACATGCTGCTGTGTAAAAATGACAATTTCCTTTTCACTTAATTCTTGCAGTTAATCTGGAAACTTTTACAGAAAACTAACCCCCCACAGAATTCTGTGGGAATTTCAGCACAGAGAACTGACTGAGTCTGTAAAACTGGCCTGAATGAATTCACTTAAATTAACAAAAGGGGGGAAAAAAGCATTCTTCACTGTAGTGTAGGCAGCAGAGAGGAAGGGCAGCAGTCGTGCCTATGTCAAAGACCCTGTCATTTGGAGGTTCGTAATCAAGGGTGAGACATAGGTGCTGCTTCTCCAAAGTAAACATTTTTAAAAGGGTATCTGGAGGAATATCTTAAGATTGGGAGTGGCTGGAATTTGGATGTCCTGCCTCGAACACTGATGCACAAGAATAAAAGAAGGAAAGTGAAATAAATCTCAAACAAAAGCGGTGTCACAGCACCCAGAATCCAGTTGCCCAGCTGCCTGTTGTTCAATATAAAAAAATACAGGGCAGCCACAGAGAGACGCACACCCACACAAAATACAAATTGTGAAGGCAAGCCTCAGCAGCAGGAAGATTAGGCACATTATTTCCTCCCACTGATCATGTACCCCTTGATGCTGTATGGGAATGAGGCACAGCATGCTACCAAATGTCTGTGTATATGCATAGGACTGGTGAAAGGCTGCGAAGGAGGAAATGAAAATGGCCTTAAGTAATTACCTGATAAATGCAGCTCAGGAGGGCAGAAAAGGAAAAGAGGTCCTTTTTGGGAAAATGGATGAAAACCCACTTCTTGTTTTTACAGTAATGGGCCGAGAAACCACTGACAATAGCCCAGTCATATCATTTCAAGCTATGATTGCAAGCTAAATAGTGGGAGGCTCAGGTTAACTCAATTCTTGGATAGGAAATCTCCAAGGATAAACCCAGTTGCTACAGGAAGTAGTGCCAATAACTTAAATAGTGTTTTCTCTCTGATTCACGCCTGAAACAGCATGTTAAGGGACAATGCTGCAGCAAGTGCTGCTTTCATAGGAGATGAAATACCTGGCTCCTGGTGATTATTAAAGATTCCATTTTTTTTTCCAGGAGTAGTGGTGCTAATTCTTCATATCCTGGCATAAATTCTAGTGTAGAAAATTACAGGACTGTCTGCCTAAATAAATCCCCCTCCCTCCCCCTTGCAATTGTCATTGGATACAATATTCTTCATTTCCTGTCCTTTATGTAGTGTACTGATTACTATTGAACATATTACAGAGATGAATATAATATGTATAATACATTTCTGCGCTGTTATGCTTATCTCAGGACCTCAGTGTTTTAAAAATAGGGGTAATGGAACTCTTTTAAAGGTAGGAAGGCTGCAAAGGTAAGTGGTGAGCGATATCAGTGTAAGCTCGCTATAATTTTTATGCTTTCCTGGTGGGGAGCAGATTGAGGACAAAATAATTATGTTGCAGCCCAATCTTTCCCAAGGTTGGGATTTTTGTTTTTAGCTGGTGAAGGTGGCTGGATGAGAGAAATCTTAAATGTTCTAAACAACTTTTATGCCCCTAAGGGACAAGGTATGATTCTTTTCTTAAAAAAAATTGACAGCATTTAATCAACACAAAATACTATAGTAGTTTAGGCTTTTGTCTGTCCTCTGTTACTCCAGAGACCATGGGGAGACATTAAATCCAAAGGAAAACACTTCAAACTCCATTGCTATGAAAAACTTCCTTAAATTCCACTTTGCAATTTCCAGCATGTCTGATTAAATGAAGTGATATAGATTTAACGCTGTGAGCAAAGGAGCCAGGCTGTACGTTGGATTGTGTAAGAATCATTAACTACAAGAATAAATCAATTTCTGATTAGTAAAGAAATGAAAGCAAATCAAAAATAAAGATCAACCAAGTGAGTTGTATTCCACTTGCATATTCTTCAGCTTCAGCTGAAGAACCCAAATCAAATGAAAGAAATTTCAGAGTTCATGCACTAAGTTTCCCTGCTCAAATAGTACATTTCAAAATGAATAACATATGGAGTTCAGCTGATGTGAAGCTTGGCTGAGCAGAGCTATAGTCATCTTGATCTTTCATTACCAAATAATAAGTCTTGCACTTCACTGTATTTGGTGGAAAGAATGGGAGGAAGGGGGGAAAACCCCACTGGACATCATACATGACCTTCCTAACTACTAAATTAGAAGGACCCTATTCCAGTCCCCCCTGTCAGAAACCTAGGCAATAACTATAGATCCAGGTCAGAATTTCTCTACACCAGTTTCTTGCAAGAAAGAACATCAACTTTCAGGCCTCTATCCAGTTCTCAAAGAAAAACTAGAGGGTTCATGCCTTTGATTCTCTCTGCAAAACAGGGACTTGAGTTTTGAACTGTCTTTCCTATGCTCTGCTGTGGATATGGAAATTTTTATTCAGCAACAGTCTGTCGGATCCTAACATTCTGCGGTCTAATTGTCCTATGATTTCACAAGTGTCTGTATGCTAAATCCAATGTTGTTCAGTAAAACAAGTCGGGTAAACAAATTTTCAGTGCTGAGGGAAGTTACCATCTAACTAGTCAGTGCTCAAACATGATCTAATTTAACTGAGCACTAATTAAATGAGTTCACCAAATGCTTCGGCTACTGTATCGCTATTAGTCCTGTTCAAGTTCAGAAGATGGAAGATAAAGCTGCACAATCATTCCTTTCCCAGCCACACTGAAAATCTAAAATTTAGTTAGGCAGTGCCAAGATAATCACTACTTATTAGTATAAAACTCAGGTGTAATGCATATTTATTGGATTTTTATTTTTGTTTGCATTATTGTGATCTAGTACTTGATCCTGCAGTTCAGTTCAAATTGACCTCAATGGGTGTAGGATCTGACTTAGTCATTGTTTTAAAGGTTCTGGCTTAGTTTCCTGCTTGGAAACAAGCCCTTTATGTGGACATATGGAGGGAAGGAGCTGCTTATGCTTACCTTTCTGGTTCTTTTGGCTAATTAGTTGGCCCGCAGCAAGATTAGACAGACCCCTGAGATCAAGCCAAGTCCATGATCTGGTAGCCTGCATCAATGGCATCAGAGCAGCATGTCCCATAATAATCATGATGTCCAAGAGCCTTTCTATATGGTGCATAGCTGAGAGTGGGGATGCCAGGATTCCTTTGACAGGGGAATGGTGTTTCTTATAACTGTTTTATCTGCATAGGTTGAGATTAGAACTTAATTCTTTTAAAGAAGGCCTGGCTGTTAAACTGCTAAGAAAGAAACCGGACTAGATGTCTAGATCACTGGTTTGGAATTGGGCAGTGGTAACTAACAACTTGATAGTAGTTTGGAGCATACATGAAATAAGTCTCTCTGTTGCATCTCAACCCAGTTTCTGATGAATGGGTGTTTGCTTCACAACCCCCATCATAACTGGCACTATTTAACACTCTCAGTAGAGAGACCAACACAGAGCCAGAGGGAGCTGTCCTCCCCTGACCAGGATCATCAGAAAGGAACACTCTCTCCCACTCCCTCCCCTTTTCAGTAAGAGGTGAGCCCTGTAGGTGGATTAATATGGGGAAACTTGCAGGGCTATCCTAGTTCTTTGGTCAAATAAAGCTTTTCTTTCTCCAGGGCTGCCTGAATAACAAAACCTTTCAGGACTGCTGAATTCACTAAGGAAAAGTTGCAACCCTGACAAAAAACACAATTGAGAGAATAACAGAAAACTGAGGAGGAGCTGTAGTAAGACCGAGAGAGAGAGAAATCCATTCTTCTCGAAACAGCTGATTCTAGGCACCAGGGGAATCGGACCAAATCACCTCAGTGTGGTGGGGAGGAGGAGGAGGGGAGTGTGTGTGTGTGTGTGTGTGTGAGAGAGAGAGAGAGAGAGATTCCCTCTGGAAAAAGAATGGGAAAGGTGTCAGATTTTTTTGGCTTTCAAATGCCTTGTTTGAATGTATATTGCAGAAGAGGATTGCTGTAAATTTTGATGTGCAAATGTGAAGGGTAAATTCCACTGTTTTCTCTTGGCATTTCTTCATCCTCTTGCATTTTCCAGTTCTACTTTTCACATGCAGTGTGCTACTCAGGCCTTTTATTCTGGAGGACTATGCCAGTGGTTTGGGGTGAATTTACAGCATACCTTGAATTTCAGTGTAATAAACCCAAATCCTGCTATCTCGCTGGTTTCATTCCACTGACTTTGAGTTACTCCTCACGTATACCCTTGTAAATGAGAGCAGAATCCGTGCTTGGGCATTATTTGTTGTATGGAGAGGTGCCTACAGTTGATATTTGAAGACAGATACTTGATACAGATTTGGCATAAAATCCCTCCAAGGATGAGAGCATGACCCTGCTGTAAAATAAGGGCTCCCCAGGAGGAGTAAATGATTGGGATGAGGGAGTGTAAAGAGTTGTCAGAATAAAGTGTTGGTTGGATTAGAAGTTCCTTTTGATTACCTAGATTGCAAATAAATCAGTCACACTTCACTCCCTTCTCAAACACTCTTTAAAGTTGGTTATTTTGAAATCACGTGGATTAACAAGATATCCAATAGTAGCCAGAGCTCAAATAGTACATATGGCAGGTTCTTTATATTTATGTGCATGTAAGACATATATTGTTGGCAAATAGGAATTCTTAAACCCCACACACATCAAAGCAGGATCACAAAGGAAACGGCAAGCTTTAAAGTCTTAATATAGAGAGAACCTTTTAAGCCAGGAGATAAAGTAACAAACACATGCATCTTCAAAACCCTACATGCAGTGAAGATGTAAGCACTTAGAAAGCAAAAATGGTTTCCATTTGTTTTGAACAAAAGTAGACCCTGCTAGCACATCCATTGCGAATACTAGGACAAGCAGTAAGATTTTTGCCTAATCGCTGCTGTGATGGGTTGACAGGAGAATTCAGAGGATAAGCTGCAGTAGTAGCTCATTGTATCAGAGGGCCTGACTCGACCAGACAGACTATATTTCAACAGACTGCATTGGAGAATTCACCTCCATAAGAGGCCCCTTTTAAGTTATTCTGTAGGTTTGGTGCTACTCTGGCTTTTAGCGCAGATTCTGGGAAAGCACTTTTGTAATCCTGCTTTTAAAGATCTATCACGAACCAGTGCGATGATGGTTCAGTGAAAATGTCTGAAAACAGTGATGAAAATTTCTAATGGGCCCCTGTGAAAGCTGGACCATATGTCTAGAACCTATTAACTATTAAAAGGCAGAAATACAAGAAACTACGATAAATGACAAAATGCATTTGCCCCAAAAGCACATTTCTAAATTGCACCATATTTTAAAAAAATTGTAGGCCTATGCTTTGTTTGGCACTTTAAGAGTTCAGGTAATGTTTTTGTAACTTTTTTTTGAGCTTGAAACTTGAGACAGGGTATTTTTAAGAAAACTTTAGAAGAACTGAATAGTTTTTCCTTGGAATAACATTCTTGTAAGAGAACTGCAATTTTATGTTTCCACTATTCAAGTACAAATGCAGAAAATTATTTATTGATAGTCATGTAAATGTTTTGGGTTTATGTATTATGTTGGTCATCCATTACACTGTTTTATATATCTGAAACTTGGAAGAAGTAAAAGAAAAATTAGTTTTTTATTTTTCACTGTCAAAGCTTTTTTTTAATATTACTAAGTGATTTTTTTTCTATATATGATCTATTTACATTATTTTTACAACTATTCTCCTTGGCTTTTTACTTGAGAAGTTTCAGAGTAGCAGCTCTGTTGGTCTGAATTCTCAAAAAGAAAAGGAGGACTTGTGGCACCTTAAACTAGCCAATTTCTTTGAGCATAAGCTTTCATGAGCTACAGCTCACTTCATCGGATGCATTGAGCTGTAGCTCACGAAAGCTTATGCTCAAATAAATTGGCTAGCCTCTAAGGTACCACAAGTACTCCTTTTCTACTTGAAGTGTTTGTGTACAATTTTTGTTGATCTATTACAGCCAGATATAAAAATAAATGCAACCCATTTTCACCCTAGCACCAAAACTCTGAAAGCTTCCCCCCCACCCTGCCCCTTTCCTATGATCTATTGTTCTGTGTCCGTAGTAGTATTGGCCAGAGCAGTTTTCTGTGACCATGTTTTTTCATTCTCTCGTGTTTTGTCTTTGTAATGTCTACTACTGGTTTTAAATAATAATAGACATAGGGCATTGGCTTTTGTCTTAGTTGTCAGTCAATCAGAATAGAGTGATTCTGTTCTAATTTAATTATCTAGTATGTGGGATACTTTGTTTCCAAAGTTCTCATTGCTCACTTGGTGAGGGATCGGGACCTTAAAGTGAAGTTGGTCAGAAAAATTTCAATAACTTGGAGGAAAAATGGGGGAGAAGTTATTATAGTTGGGTTTATCTTTAGTTTTGGGGATGTTGTGGAGAGAATGGGGGAAAAAACAGCAGCATGAGCAAAGCTTGCACTCTTTTCAAGTAGCGTTTTTTTCCCCCCTCAGACCCATGGTCCCATAGCTTATAACTATTAAACCAGAGGACAATAGAAATATAATTAGTGTGCAGATTAAGATTCTGTCAAATGGGTTGAATTGGGTCACTGAGGCAGGGCAGAGGTGGACTCACAGCACCTCAATATTTTATGGTTAGAAATAGCTACTCCTGGACTGGATAATACTTCGCCCTGCCTTGAGTGCAGGGGACTAGACTAGAAGACCTCTCCAGGTCCCTTCCAGTCCTATGCTTCTAAGAGTCTATGGACAGGTAAAAATGGTAGACCAACCAAGTTAAAAACAGCATAACATATGGCAGAGAGGAACTGACAACAGCAGAGACTTAAAGAGATGTTTTCTGCTGTGCTACACGGAAGCAATGACCCCTGTGCATCAAAGAGTATTTAAAAAATAACCTGAATATTCACCCTGACCTAAAGATATGAGGGTCTTCCTGATGGCAAAACTGGAATGTGTGTAGCTTTATAACGAAAAATGACCATACCTGGTGGATTAGAAAAATATTTTATAAGAGATTAAAAAATCCGACATCATTTAAGCACGACACAAGGCAATGGTTGACCAGAAATGTTTAAAAATCTGATTTTCTCCTTTCCTGATAGCTTTCCCTACCACGCCACAGACCATATATTCTGATATGGCTGCAGACTAAGCTTCTGGTGAACTACCATTATAACTTTAAAACTTTTACTTTTACTACCATTGTTTAGACACTTTCTATACTACAGTCTGTAGAGCACCTTTTATTGTCTCAGACCTAGGAAAGCAGGGAAATGGGAGGTGATTCATGATTGTATTTCTCTTACAAAGAGAAAACAAAACCACAGAGAACCACTGGTTTAAAAGTAGGATATGTTTAAGGAAGAAGTGGTTCATATAACCTTTGCTTGGTGGGATTATTATTACAAATTCTACTAGTAGGTCTGTACTGCTGATTGCCCAGCCTAGGCTTCTGGGAAAGTCAGACAGATCAAGTCCCTCATTTAGAAAACTAGTATATAATCATTTTAGTGTGAATTACATCAGCAGTAATTGAGAAACTAAGCAGAGTATCTTAAACAGAGTGCTTATCTCCCTATTCCCAATGTAGACTAGTGTGAATCAGCTTGACCCTTAAACACCCTCTATTAAATGTGACTGAATCCAAAGGTCTTAAATCTTTTAAGAAAACCCTATTGATCATACAAATAGACTAAAGTGCATCGTAAAGGGACTGAACAGGTGTCTGAAGCATACAACACTGCAAGAGTGCAGAGATAGCTGTAAAGCATTGTGATCCTATGGCATGTTTGGCACATTCTTGAACATGGAAAGAGGCAAAACTCAATCTCCATACATGATTTCACAATCTGAATTTAAATAAATGCTCCACCTTTCTGAACCTTGAGAATAAGCATCATCTCTTGCCATTTTAATTCCTTTACAGTTCCACAGGCTCCGAAGCTCTCAACTCTGTTTGGCTGAGTGCATTTTCAAAGACCCGGACAACTGGCTCTAAACAATGACACCACATGTCACCAGGTGACCTCTTTGCGTATTCCTAGACTCCAGTTAGTAACCCAATGACTGCATATGCTGAAAGAAACAGGCTATATGTCTGGCAAATTTTCAAAAAGAGGATTAAAACAGTAACAGTATGTGTGATACATATTTTTACTTGCTTAGCAGAATTCAAAGTAAGTGCTAGAATGAGGTGATTTTTCAATACATGGGGGGAAGACTTGCTATTAATATTCTATACCTGGGAGCAAAAGGACCTGTCTCTTTCCTGTCCTCTTTCCTTTAAAGTATATTTTAGTGCTCCTGAAAAGTGGAAGACTGACAGCCCTGGAGGCTGATCTATCCACAAAACAGGTATGACAGTGCAAATGGCAAATTGCTCCATGCTGCATCTCAGCCTTGATCTGGGAGAAATCCGTTCTATGTCTGAGAAGTTCAGTCTCCATATTCATTCCGTCCTTGACTTCACTGCTGAGACAGCCAACAAGGATGCCAACTGAGACTAGCATGTTTGTGATATGGATACCTGTGAATTTAGAAACTGGACTGAGACTACCAAAGCATTTCATGTAAGTTACGGAATATCAATCAGCTGTGATCAACTTTTGGTCACTTCTGATGGAGGCAAGTTTATACAGGTTAGCTAAAAGTGAAAATGTCTATATTTTGAATGGTTTCAGAGTAGCAGCCGTGCTAGTCTGTATCCACAAAAAGACAAGGAGTACTTGTGGCACCTTAGAGACTAACACATTTATTTGAGCATAAGCTTTCGTGAGCTAAAGTGAGCTGTAGCTCACGAAAGCTTATGCTCAAATAAATTTGTTGGTCTCAAAAGGAGTACTTGTGGCACCTTACTTATATTTTGAATGACAGTCTTGAGCCATCCAGTTCCTGTGATCTGCCTCTTTGAACTGTTTAGACAGTGACTGTGCTTAAAATTCCCCTTTTCTAAATGCAGATGTTGCCAAATAACTACTGGCTTTTTTTGTGAAGGAGGATGACACAGTCACAGTTCAGAAGAGACTCGGGTACATGGAGGAGAAGGGTGAACTGCTTACACTCTGTTCTCAACTAATCCCAGAAGATCTATTCATATTTACTGGTAGATCTTCTCTGCAAAAGAAAGATGGAAAGGACTCTTGCTATGATGAATCATTCTCTCATGATGTCCAAATCTTATCAAAACTATTCAAAAATTGGTCTGTTTTTATTGGCTGCAGAAACTATTTTAAAAAGATCTAAAATGTTCTCAGAATGTGCTTTTCTTTTTGTTCCTAGTTGGTAATGTTGTTCTGGTATTCTTCTTCTGGCTTCATCTGAAGTAGAGCTAGAGAGACAGTTAGGCAATAGACAACCTCAGCTCAGTATTGTAAAACAGCAAAGAGATGTAGAACGCTTTACAGACTTTGCATGTGTTTAAAGCACAAGGTGAAATTTTGTTCTGCTTCCTGATGAAGAAGCTTCTGTTCTGCCGGATGAATTCTGCTTTCATCTTGTGATTTGGTTTACAAATGATTGTATCAATACTAATAGAAATTCTTCAGTAAATGTACAACAGTGGTGTGTTTAAATGGATTTTGTTACTTGGGATATCTGTCTGAGACTGCTGGATGACAAGCTTTTCTATGGGGTGCTTATAATGAAAGGGGAAGCAAGACAGTATGCAGTGGTATCTTCCAAATCCCAAACTCAAAAAAACAGGGAGAGCTATCGCACCTGAAGAAGGAAACTGAGATTCTACTCTGTAGCCCCTTGGTAATATTGCACAGAAAAGAGATGGAGATATAGTAACAATTTTACAAGAGGAAATGCAGTACATTACATATTGCACAGTAGTTTCATGAGGTCATGGACCACTAGTGGCTCTCAGTTCATGTTGGGCCCTTCTCTTTATATATAAAAAAAGAAATAGGGAGAGAGAGTCAACAGTGATAGACTAAGAATAAAATGCTCTCTTTAATCTCTTGGGTAAAGATTAAACTCTTTTAATCCCATGTGATGGAGACAATGGATTTATCCCTGTGTAATGTAAACCAAACTCAGAAGCACAACTTGGCAGTTGTTGGAGGTGGTGTTCAAGTGCAAAGAAGCTTTGAGGCCAGGCAAAACGGACATTGAAAACTTTTTTTTTCATTAGCTCCTGGAAACAAAGGTAATTGCCTTGGGTTATTTTGGTACCATGTGAAATGAGTGTAAACATAACTAGCTTAACAGAACTTGAGGTTAACATGAAAAATTAATACACAAGCAAGAAAAGCCATGACAGATTTCTAATACATGGGCTCAGTCTTTCTTTCTTTCTCTTTATACTTGGTACTGTTTCGTAATAGGTGGCCTCTTGGGATGGTGTAGATGAGTCGTTTTGTCTTAGCAATCTACACTGTCATTCACTGTACAGTGTATTATAAAGGTAAAATGACAGCCCTCTTAGCCACACCATCTAGACCCCAAAACAGCTGCATAATTGGAGTTACTCTGATGCTATAGCTGGAATATGATTTCTTCCAGTAGAGAATTTAATAAGCATGATTCTGTCTTTCAAATAGCCAGTGACAAGCTCTTCTTATTGTATATCCCAAGTCTCCAAATAGACAGAGCTGAGGATGCTGCTCCTTAGGCAATGACATGCTTTAGACTTATCAAATCTGTTTCAAGCCTCCCCTTTCTTTCTTAACACAGACTCCTGTCTGGAGAGAGCCAGTTTGGGATTCTTAGGTGGACAAGGATTTAAGGGGGTTGTTACTAGTGCAAACACTCCTAAAACATAAGTGTTAAGAGCAACACTTGCTGTCCTTTCTTCCTGTTTTGTGGATGTTACCAGTGTCTTAGGCGTACAGAATTCTGCTTTTGTCTTGAGCTGTTCCTTGCAACTTTTTGGCTTGAGGGGGCCTCTGAGGTGAATTTTAATTGGTGGGGGCTTGGCTGCTGTTTCTGTCGTCGTCTTCTCTACTCCCATGTAAACTGTGGTGCAATTGTCTCCATGCCCTCTTCTCTTTCACCTTGCCAGTCTCTCTCGCTCTCTGACAGAGGACAATTTTTTTTTTTAAAAAGGCACTTCTTCCACACTGCCATGAACTTGCCACTCTTCCTTCTGTAATCTGTAATTCAGATAGGAAAATCAATTTGAAAACCTTCCTCACTATTAATATCATCTATTGATGATCTGGTAGCACCCAGAGGCCCCGTACAGATGAGGATCCTGTTGGGCTAGGTATTGTACAGATGTAAGGGTCTGAATGTGCTGACCCCTGCATAGCACCCTGGAACCAGGCTGCTGTCTGAGCTGAGCTTACATACAGAGAAAGACATCTCTAACATATTAGAAATGTGAGCATGTTGATCAAATTAGTTTGCTCTATGCTATTTCTTGTTAATATGATCAGTTTACAAAAGAAACATGTTAAACATCCAGGCATCCCTACCTGAAACTATTTCTCATCTAGGAAATGAATCCTGCCCTGGAGTTTTTCAGTTGTTACAACATACCACCGAGAAACTTGTACGACCACAAACAGCCCTAAAGAAACAAATACAGGGAAAAGGCTTTCAATTGCTATGATTAAAGTCTAACGCCAATGTGTAAAATACTGCACAATAACATCCATTTTACAGCATCATTAGAGGGCTTGAGCTACAAATATAAAAGGAAAGAAATTCCGAGTTAAGGGTGCAAATTTCAGCTGACTCATAGTCCTTCACCTGTGCATCTGTAAACAAACAAATAGGCAGTAATGAGTTAAGGATAAGAACATCCATACTGAGTCAGACCAAGTGTCCATCTAGGCCAGTATCCTGTCTTCTAGCAGTGGCCAATGCCAGATACTTCAGAGGGAAATAACAGAACAGCTTAGTTTTGAGTGATGCATCCCCTGCTATCCAGTCCCAGCTTCTGGCAATTGGAGGTTCACGGACCCCTGGGGCATGGGGTTGCATCCTTGAATATCTTGGCTAATAGCCATCGATGGACCTATTCTTCATGGATGTACCTAATGAAAAAGGCATAGTCCAGGTATACTCCAGGCCTTGTTCAATCTAGCTCTTTATCTGTCCACTCTAGTCAATTGCTGGCATTCCTGGAAATAGATATTAGGCCATGAGTTTAGCTAAACTCTAATAATGGGGGCCTAGGATGGAAATGCATACAGCTCTCAATTATATAGTTAAATTTGCTTATCCTTTCTTAATTTTGTTAATGTAACAGCTATCGTAAGGATTTTTCAACTAGTTCAAATTAATGTTTAGTGTTTTATTTCCAGTATTTAAATACAAGTAAAACAATATATCTTTAGCGTAGACCCCCCAAATGGCAACCTTCCTTTTTGCTATACGCATCTCAACTCTTCTTTCATGATGGAAGCATCAGTGGTAACTCCATAGTTAAGGTTTTGTTGAGATTGGCACTTAAAGCAGGACTAAAATCCTTCTGGTTCACATTTAAATTATTGGACCAAGTCTCCAAATGTAGCACAATATACCCCTTGGAGGAAACTTAATTTTTTCTTTAGAAAAAGATTTAACTTCTGCTCTGGGAAACAATTTTTAAATACTCCCTTTTTGAAATGTTGGGCTGTTTTTTCAATACATTGCTTAGTGTTCCTAAAGCTAAACAACCACAACCCCCACACAATCCAGATCCTTCTTATACACAGAGAACATCCCCTAAATGGGCCGCTTCTGAACTTTAAAAATTGAATACATTCACAATTATCCCTCTTCTTCATAATGCCTAGCTGAGTTTCACCAGGATTTTGCAACACAAGTACTGAGATTTGTCAGGTAGTTTGGTTAGTTGACACTGCCAGCATCACTCCATAAGCAGAGGCAAAACGTTGATTGAAAAATAGAAAGAAAACAAACATACCACACAATCTGCTTCCCATTGGCTCATCCGCTGGCTCTTCCTTATCCTTCCACATCCAATTCTTTCCCTTAAAACAAGTTTAACACTTTTTTGTTTTTTAAAGGATAGAAGAAGAATGACGCCAAAGTTTTCGAAGGTGGGTGCTTAAATCTTGCATTTAAACACAAGATCTGGGTGCACAGTGGCTGAATGTGCAGATTTTTATGGGCATAAGTCAGACACCACCTGCATTTAAAAATACGATTCTAAACAACCGTTTAGAAAAATGGTTGAAAGTTGTAGGCTTATAGTCATAGGGGGGAAGTCTGATTTTTTTTTTAAAAAAACACACAATGGGTTGCTCTAAATTCATTGCAAAAGTGCAAGTCTAAGTAACGTTTTGGTTTCTTTAACAAATCTCATGTGATACAGCAGTTGCCAAGATAACCGTGCTTCTTTTAATAACAAAAGAAGCATAGAAAACTTGCACATTTTTCACCTTCTAAAATACTGCTGCTTTAGTGCTGCAATTACATGACAGCACATACTTTCTTCAAGGAATAACATGTCTGGTACATAAATGTTGGTTATATTTCCACCTAGAACAATGAGGTCCTGGACCTTGACTAAGGTTTCTAGATGCTATGGCAGTAAAACAATAAATATTTACCTCCCTTTCATATTGTTAGACTACCATTTTTGACAGGTTTCAGAGTAGCAGCCGTGTTAGTTTTTGACACTCTGCTTTGCTTTGTATAGCTGTCAGGCATCAAGTTGCCTGTTGATCTAATAGGGACAAATTGCAGCAGTAGGTTATTTACATGAAGGTGGCAGAGTGTACTAACTTGATATCCTGTCAAATATGTGAAGTATCAATATGACATGACTGAGTTTCACAAATGGTCTATGCCACACTTCATCAACCATCTACAGTCAGTTGATTTTTTTTATTTACTTTTAGTCTGTTCATGAAGACCTGTTATCACATCACATACAATTCAATTTCTAGTATTAAAACATTTTTCATCTTTTCAAGTTTAAATGTGTTCTCTACTGTGCATTTTCCTTCTGAAACTTGAGCTTCAATTTAGCTTTGGCAGATAGTCACAGTAACCAGATCATACTATAAACTCCATGTCCTAAGTAGATCTGCATTCTGAATACATGATCTAATGCTTTATCCAAGCTGAGTTTTCTACCTTTCTAGCAAGACTGAGTGCTTAGCAAATGAGACAAACCAGTTTTTTTCCTGTTTAATAGTAATAATTCCGCAACTGACTTGATTGTAATTCTTCTATTTGGCTGAGGGCTGTAGCAAAATTCAATCTTTTAAATGTTTATTTTGACCTTTAATCTAAGACACTTTTACCGAAGATTGAGGATGCATTCATTTCTTTTAAAGCATTTTTATGCTTTTCAATATTTTAGTTTTTGTTTTTCATGAGGCAGTTGCACTGAAATTATATCAAATACGATAGAGTACTCTATATTACACCAACTGGGCTGTCAATTGCATTTGAGATGTTTTTAAGTTTAACCAGGTCTTGGTGTCTGGTAAGTATAAGCTCTCTGAAAACAAAGAACATTTCTTCTCACTGATTGAAGTTGTGTGGAGTTACACCAGCATAACACTGGATTGGCCGAGTGAATGAATAATGAGGACTCCTTTCTGTTCTCTGTGGACTTAAAGCTCCCTTGATAAAACTTTTTGTAAGGATCTTTAACCAAATGTACTACTTGCCACCCACTGTTATGCAATGCAATCTGCAATAGTTATTAGAGCTGTGTGATTAACTAATTTATTTATTATTTGGTTCAGTGGCTGAACTGGGGGGAAAATACTTTCGGTTTGATTAGAAAGGAAAATATTTCTTTCTTTTTTTTTTTTTTGGTGAAAGAAAAAATCAAAAGTTTTTGTCCTGTGTTGACCAGAACATTTCATTTGACCTGAAACAAAATATTCAATTTCAATTTGAAGCTTTTAAAAACTTGGGGTTTTACAGTAAAATTGAAGGAAATTCCACAAAGACAAGACTTTCCAAAATACTATGTTGCCACCTTTCTTTTTGGAAATGCCAAACAGTTTTGACACTTCCAATTTGCATGTGGTTCCCCCCCCCTCCCCGCAACAATTTGGCAAAATCAACACAAATTCATAAATTGTTTTGCATCTGTATCTTCAGAGGAAAAAAGGTTTCAAATACATTTCATTCAGCTCTACTAGTTGTACTCCTTCCTAGTATGTAATTTGCTATACATCTTACTGCTGCTCTGCACCCCAAAGGTGGCTACAGCTGTGTGTGTGTGTGTGTGTAAAATCAATCCTGAGAAGAAGTATTTTTTTCCCCCCTTGAACTCCTTTTATGGCCTCAATGGAGGATGGAAAGGGCTCAGCATATCACAGGATGGGACCTATAGTTTGTGAGGTGCTTTGGACTGAAATTTGCTACATCAATATAAAATAGTATTTCCAGATTTGTTTTCTTTTTATATGTGTACAGCAGAGTTTGTACACTGATGTAATAAAAGCTGCCAATACTTCTGTACCTGTGTAATGTATACTTTATTCATAATAGTATTGAGCATGCAGACTGTATTTCAATACCTGTGTTAAAGCACACTTGGCTGTATGACTATGTGCAATTCAACTCTGAAGAAGGTCAGCTCCAGGCCTATGCCCCATTTAAATTCCACTGAGCCACTTGTGCTGGCTCTCTGCACAGAAATGGGTTTCAACTTAACTTATTTCTGGCTTACCTCTACTTTACACAGAAGGTAAATTAACATTTACATACATCCCAAGGGGGCTGTGTGGCTTTTCAAATTGTTTTCAAGCACTGAGATCTTCAGCTAAGGGTGCTAAGTAAGAGCAGAATGGTGATGGTTATTAATAATCATCTGATATGGGAACAGACAGGAACAAATAGCGAAACTATTATATTTACTGTTTGAAGTCAAGCAGCGCAGATTTAAGTTCTGTACAAGAACTCTATTTGCTTCCCAGTTTGTACCAATTTGGTTTAAATTGTAAAGCTACACATGGGATCTGAGAGACTGAGTGCTCAAAGCTGTGGTTATGTGCCTCTTGATGCTGCTATCAAAAATGTCCTTGAATCTTCCCAGCTCTATTCTGAGAACTCTTGTTTAAAAGGCAGGTGTCCAGTTGGCTGTAATAGGAGTTGTGCAAGTCTATCTGTTTGTCACCTAACAAATTTCCTACTTTGGTCATGGATGAAATTTCACCAGCAGCAACTGGACTGTATGTTTGAAAAAAAGGCAAAATATGCTATTCTTGAATAAATTATGACGATTACATGTTTTGCTCCAAAGTGCAAATTCACCATTTTCATAGAAAGATGTTGCCCATTTTGGTGACAAAATGGATGGTGTTATGGGAATGTGGTGAATTCAAGGTGTAACTTTCATTGCAAAGCTGGCAAGTGTGCTGCCGTTCACTGGTTTTTGCCTGCAGTGCAAATCTTCTGTCTTGCCTGTCCTCCCTCCACTGCTTTCTACTGCACTAATATGTTGGACTGCCGTCTTAAAAAAGAGAGTAAGGTTTGTAGTTTTGGTGCTGATGGGAAAAGAGAACCACTTTTTTATGTAATACTGATTGATATATTTATGGGGGAAAGCCTATAGTGAAAATAAAAAAACGTTAACAATATTTTTGATTGTCTCAAGATCAAACCGTAGCGAAGCATAATGTGCTCAGCTAGGCTATCGGAGTTAACCAGACACCCTTTGAACGGTCTAATGCCTCCATTCTCTTCAGTCCCTTGTTGACAACATCTGGGAGCTTTAATTGAGCTATTGCTGTTCTGCTTTGGAGATGATATTTTTACCTCCTGATTTTTATGCCCACAATCGGCGTCTTGACTGCTTTCAGCCAGTCAGAGGCATGGCTTGAAGCTCAGTGTCTTATTTTGGAATGAAATGTGATCGCCTTGGAAAACTCAAGTGATTTTGGAAAGAGATATTGGACTATATCTTGGAAAAATTGGGCCTGTGGATGAGAGGGAGGCATTAATCAATGTCTAGCAGTTAAGACATTTACTTGGGATGATGGGCTTCCGCTGCTGATTCACTCGAGGATTTGCCAAGGTGACTGCTCTGTTACATTCAAACACAGGCCTGCCTCCTTGCACTTGGATAGAGTCGCAGGAAATAGCCTAAATCCAGTGAAAGACTGAGTTATTACAAGCTTCTGTCCTGGCCTAATTGGGAGCAGCACTGGCCTTGCATCTATACAAGCTAAAAGAGTATTTGAGCTTTTGATGTTAAAATTTATGCCCAGCAGGAAAATTTTGTGCCAATTTATAGTTCTTTTAAATAAAAATCCTGGGCTTTGAAGTGGGCCTGTTGTGAAGTTGACTGTTGGGATGCTGTTTTGTTAGGGATGATGCACTGACGCACTTGGATTCAAGGAGACTTGGATCACGCTTTGGTCAGCTTCCAATCAAAGATGATACTATGCCCAGGGCTAGATCTGGGTGAATTCTTCACTGCGTTTTCTGTTTGCAAACAGATCCTGAATTCTGCTAATATGTTTGATATTTCCTGAATAGTTCCTGGAAACGCATTTTATCCAGATTTTTATCAAGGCATGTTTTGTGAACTGTTCATTTCAACTGTTCATCACTTGCTGTGTATGGCTAGTCACTTCAACCCAGATTTTTAAAATTTATTTAAGCATTGTAGCAATCGGCATTGCAAGCTGATTTTTAAAAATTTATTTAAGCATTGTAGTAATCAGCTTGCAATGCCGATTGCTACAATGCTTAAATAAATTTTAAAAATCTGGGCTGAAGTGACTAGCCAAAGTCTCACTTTCAAAAAGAATATAAACACTTAACGTGCCTAAATCCCATTGAGTCTCAATTTGGTTTTTGGCTCCTAAGTGCCTAAATCCATTTGAGTAGAGACCTAGGCCACCTAAATTGGTTAGGCCTTGCAGTTCTGAGTCTCTGTTCACAGGGCATAGGTTCTGTTCTGTGAATGGATGCCTGAACCCTTTTAAAACAGCAAAATAGCAAATTCTAAGCTGCTAATCAAAGAGGTAGTAAAGTATTTCTGGCGCAAATGCCAGATAAATGTTGAATTTGTGAAATGCTGAAATTTATGAAGCTTTTAAGGGTTTCCATACATTTTTCATGCATACCTATCTGCCAGCCAAATAATGAGCAACAAATAGCAGCCAACCCAACTCTCACCCCATTTATTTCTGAAAATATTTGCTAATTGTTTTTTGTATTTGATCAGCCTTGTGCAGGGGGTTGAAACAGAAATACTGATATACTACTGGTAGGATAACATTTTAAAAAATTGTGGGGAAAGAAGGATGCAAACCTTTGATTTAGTTGAGGGATTGGCCCTGCTTTGAGCAGGGGGTTGGACTAGATGACCTCCTGAGGTCCCTTCCAACCCTGATATTCTAGGATTCTACGAAACCAATCTAAATATTAGATTAAAGTGCCAAAGCCTTATTTAGGCTGTTTCAGAAATATCATGGATCTGAGATGAGAGATTGGTTTAACATGAGGATTTTAGCTAGGGAGGAAGATATGGCTGGCCAAAGGGAGCAGATTTAGGCTAGGAGGGCAGATGTCTGAAAGAAGGTGACCATGTTGTAAAGTATAGTTGAACTACAGGAGGTGAGGAAATTCTACTTGAACTGAAATACCTATTACAGATTGTCAAGATTCCTTCCCCACTCTGAACTTTAGGGTACAGATGTGGAGACCTGCATGAAAGACCCCCAAAGCTTTTTCTTACCAGCTTAGGTTAAAAACTTCCCCAAGGTACAAACTTTGCCTTGTCCTTGAACCCTATGCTGCCACCACCAAGACAAACAAACAAAACAGGGAAAGAGCCCACTTGGAGATGTCTTCCCCCAAAATATCCCCCCAAGGCCTACACCCCCTTTCCTGAGGAAGGCTTGATAAAAATCCTCACCAGTTTGTACAGGTGAACACAGACCCAAACCCTTGGATCTTAAGAACAATGAAAAAGCAATCAGGTTCTTAGAAGAAGAATTTTAATTAAAGAAAAAGTAAAAGAATCACCTCTGTAAAATCAGGATGGTAAATGCCTTACAGGGTAATCAGATTCAAAACGTAGAGAATCTCTCTAGGCAAAACCTTAAGTTACAAAAAGACACAAAAACAGGAATATACATTCCATACAGCACAGCTTAGATTTCCATTTGTTAAATGGCTGGTAAAATAACGCATTTCTAGCTAGATTACTTACTAAATTAACAGAGTTTCTGAGACTGCATTCCTGATCTGTTCCCAGCAAAAGCATTAGACAGACCCGTTTTCCCCCCGCCCGCTCCTGATTTGAAAGTATCTTGTCTCCTCATTGGTCATCTTGGTCAGGTGCCAGTGAGGTTCTCTTAGCTTCTTAACCCTTTATAGGTGAAAGGGTTTTACCTCTGGCCAGGAGAGATTTTATAGCACTATATACAGAAAGGTGGTTATCCTTCGCTTTATTTTAATGACACAGATAACCAAGATTCTGATTTTAGCAGCTCTTGTTTTCAGACACATGTCAATGGGAAATGTAGGTGCTCTGGAAGTCAGGCCCAATATATTTGTATTGGACTGTAATTGAATTTGAGTATTTTGGGGCAAAGAAGACATTGAAAATAGTGAAGTAGATACTCTATAGACTGAAAAAAGAACAGGAGTACTTGTGGCACCTTAGAGACTAACAAATTTATTAGACCATAAGCTTTTGTGGGCTACAGCCCGCTTCATTGGATGCATAGAATGGAACATATAGTAAGATATATACATACACATACAGATCAGTTGGCAGTTACCATACAAACTGAGAAGCTAATTAGTTAAGATGAGCTATTATCAGCGGGAGAGAAAATCTTTTGCAGTGATAATCAAGATGGCCCATTTAGACAGTTGACGATAAGGTGTGAGGATACTTAAGTTAAGGAAATAGATTCAATATGTGTAATGACCCAGGCACTCCCAGTCCCTAGTCAAACCAAGTTAATGGTATCTAGTTTGCATATTAATTCAAGCTCAGCAGTTTCTCACTGGAGTCTGTTTTTGAAGCTTTTCTGTTGCAAAATTGCCACCCTTAAATCTTTTACTGAGTGGCCAGAGAGGTTGAAGTGTTCTCCTACTGGTTTTTTAATGTTCTGATTCCTGATGTCAGATTTGTGTCCATTTATTCTTTTGCGTAGAGACTGTCCGGTTTGGCCAATGTACATGGCAGAGGGGCATTGCTGGCACATGATGGCATATATCACATTGGTAGATGTGCAGGTGAATGAGCCCCTGATGGCGTGGCTAATGTGATTAGGTCCTATGATGGTGTCATTTGAATAAATATGTGAACAGAGTTGGCATCGGGCTTTGTTGCAAGGACAGGTTCCTGGGTTACTGTTTTTGTTGTGTGGTGTGTGGTTGCTGGAGAGAATTTGCTTCAGGTTGGGGGACTGTCTGTAAGCAAGGACTGGTCTGTCTCCCAAGATCTGTGAGAGTAAGGGATCATTTTTCAGGATAGGTTGTAAATCTTTGATGCGCTGGAGAGGTTTTATTTGGGGGCTGAGGGTGACAGCTAGTGGCGTTCTGTTTTATTTGTTGGGCTTGTCCTGTAGTAGGTGCCTTCTGGGTACTCTGCTGGCTCTGTCAATCTGTTTTTTCACTTCAGCAGGTGGGTATTGTTGTTTTAAGAATGCTTGATAGAATCTTGTAGGTGTTTGTCTCTGTCTGAGGGATTAGAGCAAATGCGGTTGTATCTTAGAGCTTGGCTGTAGACAATAGATCGAGTGGTGTGTCCTGGATGGAAGCTGGAGGCATGCAGGTAAGTATAGCGGTCAGTAGGTTTCTGGTATAGGGTGGTGTTTGTGACCATCGCTTATTAGCACAGTAGTGTCCAGGAAATGGACTGCTTTTGTGGATTGGTCTAGGCTGAGGTTGATGGAGGGATGGAAATTGTTGAAATCCTGGTGGAATTCCTCAAGGGCGGCTTTTCCATGGGTCCAGATGATGATGGCCTCAATGTAGCACAAGTAGAGTAGGGGCGTTAGGGGACGAGAGCTAAGGAAGCGTTCTAAGTCAGCCATAAAAATGTTGGCATACTGTGGGGCCATGCGGGTACCCATAGCAGTGCCGCTGACTTGAAGGTATATATTGTCTCCAAATGTGAAATAGTTGTGGGTGAGGACAAAGTCAAAGTTCAGCCACCAGGTTTGCTGTGACATTATCGGGGATATTGTTCCTGACAGCTTGCAGTCCATCTTTGTGTGGAATGTTGGTGTAGAGGGCTTCTACATCCATAGTGGCCAGGATGGTGTTTTCTGGAAGATCACCGATGGATTGTAGTTTCCTCAGGAAGTCAGTGGTGTCTCGAAGATAGCTGGCAGTGCTGGTAGTGTAGGGCCTGAGGAGAGAGTCATATAGCCAGACAATCCTGCTGTCAGGGTGCCAATGCCTGAGATGATGGGGCTTCCAAAATTCCCAGATAACTGAAGATCATTATGTCTATCACAGTTTGTCAGGGCCCTATTCTGTGACCTGTTAGAAAATTATTATATATGATAGCATCTGTGGGTTTCTGAGACTGGAACATGTACGGAGTTGCAAATTCCATGTCTGAAGATCACTAAATCACTTCTCTTGAAGTGTCATGGCAGTTCCTACTCAAGATCAAACAGTTTTGATAAGTGCCTGTACTTTCTGGCAGCATTTTTTTTTATGGGTATCCTGCCCAGTTGTTGTGTTCTTCGAGGTGCAAACCCTGGAGTTGTAGTCCATCTAAGAACTCTGCTCATTCTATAGAATTACACTGAGAGAGGAATTTGATAGCATCCTGAGGCAAATGGTCCAGAAGAGCATTAATTTTAATTACTTACTTTATCATGAAACAAAGTAAATGGACTCTGTTTTCACTGTTTTTCATGTTTAGAGTAATGCTCTTCCAACTAGTATTGATTCCTACTTAATGCCTTTTAAAAAGCATACTTGAGGGGTTGATTTGACCTTTGGACAACAGCTGATGTGGCTTTGGTTTGGAACTGAATGGGCAAAATGGTACAAAATGACACATCTGGTAGCCTAAAAATGGAACAATCCATTGGATACCCTTTCATCAGAGTTGGGGTTATGAACCAAGAGGAAAGGCTGAACTCATACTGACATGGCAAAGGATGTTGGTATTGAGTAAACTGTTTTGCAAAAGATGAGCCATAGGGAACCTGTATTGACACAGCACTGACCTCTCAAGTTAGGAATTACTATTGGAAACTAGAAAAGGAGTACTTGTGGCACCTTAGAGACTAACCAATTTATTTGAGCATGAGCTTTCGTGAGCTACAGCTCACTTCATCAGATGTTTACCGTGGAAGGTTCTGCAGGAAGAAAACTTCTTTATCAACTAAACTTCTGTCACCTTTCTCGTTTCTGCACCCCTACTTCTGTCAGAAAACATTGCCAGTTGTGGTCTCCTCCACTCCCCTGGGAAAACAGGGTCCCACCATCACACTAATGGTGTTATTCCCCTGCCATCAGGTCTCTGGAATGCTATGGTATGCCAGCCATTTTCAGGTGGCTTCCTGCTGATTTCCCTAGGATTTCTGGGGGGGCTCATGCATTCTGTTCTTGGCAGTGGTCAAATCCCAACTACTTTCCCCCACTCCTGACAAACTGATGTGAGGGGAATCCTCTGCAGGGGGATTGTTGAAAAGTGTTCCCCCACCACACTCTGCCTGAGCTGCCTCCTTCCATCTGGCTTCTAATATGATCCATCCATTCATTTTAATTCATAGGTGCTTAAATTTTGGGATGCATATGGAACAATGGAGAGAGTGCATCATTTCCTCTGAGTAATGTTTTGGCAGCTCTTTATATTTAGTGTAAGTGGGGACAGGAATGAAAGCTTGGGGAGACTATTTAAGGAAGTTTGGGAATACAGTGCTGGACAGGAAGAAGTAAATCCCTTATGTGTGGAATTTGAGAGGTCAACAAGGGAGAGTACCTGCTGAACAGTTTTAAAACAATTGTTGCTGAAAGTAGTCATTGCAGTGGGAATAGACCAGAGTGACTGGCAGGACTCTAATTGTTTCCCAAGTGAAGTAACATTTATTTAGGTAGGTTGCTCTTAAATCTATATTGGGGGGAGGGTGTATAATTCCTGCCTCTCACTCTTCTCTATTTTCACTAATTGGTTGGTAATTAAGAAGTGAGGTTTGAGGCTATAGAGGAAATATGCTTGCCACTAGCTATCTCCGTTACTTATCTGCTTTTTGTTACTACTGCAAAATGTTTTCAAAGGAGAAACTCTACTTCCGGGGCCACTCTTACCTTTAGCACAGAAAGCGAAGATTTCAGATGTTTAAGTCTATTGTATTGTTTTCCTCTACCTTCCTCCTGCTCTTGCAGTAAAATTTAGTCTTTTGTTTAAACTTGAGGAGGATATACAGTTGGGACAAGGAAGAAGCAAAACACAAACAACCCAAAAAACCCAGCCCTCTTTCCTCAGACTTTATTCATATTTATTTACCTGTAGAGCCACTTTTTGATGTTTGGTCCTATGAAGCAAATCAAAACACATCTACAAGTTGAGCCAAGTGCAAAGCAAAATTAGTAAAAGAATGTCCAGAACCGTGCATAGCCCTTCTCTTAACTTGCTTCACCATTCATCTGTGCAAGCATTCATCGGTTTTAAACTTCTTTTATTTGGAAGATAGAAAATTCTGCCCATATTGCCTTAAGCGCTCAGCACCCACAATCAGGCCATAATTTCATAACTGTTTAGTTCCCCTTGAGGCACCAAGATTAGTGGCCAGATTTTTAAAAGAGTGCAGCATGTTGTTGGCTGAGCACTTTTGAAAATCTGGCCAGAAGTGTCAGGATGGGAGCCTGAACTCTTTTTTTGAAAATCTGACTGCATTTTCCTAGTAAATCCTAAAAGGTAAACTTGTAAGGAGGCAAGGCTGAACTAATTCTGTACACCCTGTGATGGGGTGTTCAGCCCATGCTTGCCCTGAAAGGGTTAATGAAGATGAAGGGGGTTAATTAACCCAACAGGCTACAGCTGAGAGGCATTAGGTGGCTAAGTAATCCCCAGACTGAGTGAAGGAGCCCAGCTGGGGAGGAATGAGCTGGGTTGGGTTTATACAGACAAGAAATAGGCAGCAGAAGGTGGGGCTGCTGGGAAAGGCTACAGTTGCTCCCTGGAAGGAGTACTTGGAGGTTGCAGACCTGTAGCCTGCAGTTGCTCCCAGGAAGGAGGGAGTGGTGGAGCTGGCAGAGCTAGAGAAGGAAGGGAGAGAGAGAGAGAGAGAGAGAGAGCGTGAGCGAGCCAGAAGGTTAGGAAAGGGCTCAGGAAAAGGCAGAAAGCTATGGGGTTGAACAGACCTTGACAGCTGACTAGAGAGTCCTTGAGCTAGAACCTGGAGTGGAGGGTGGTCTTGGATTCCCCAACCAGCTACTGGAGAAGTGGCACTGAGCCTGTTTGTGGAGAAGAGATGTTCAACCCTAGAAAGAGGAACTATTTGGTGACCTTGTGTGGGGAAAGAGAAAGAGAGAGGAGCTGCAGGCCCAGAGAAAGATGGAGGCTGGCATGCAACCACAAGAAAGGGTGTAGCCCTTGTAAGCTATTCCCCAGAGTGACCAGGAGGAGGTGCTATTTTAGTGGTGAGTGGACCACCCATCTCACATCCCAAAACTGTGTAGCATTTGAAATTTGGACCGGCACTTTGTGTTGCCCTTGAAATATTAAATTTTAAAACCTAGCAGAAGTGATTAAAAGTAGAAAAGCTACTGCTGGTTTTGCATGTGGAATATAAATGCTATGATATTTACATCCCTTTCTCAGTAAATTCACCATTACATTTTTGGTGGAGGTGGTGTTGGTCATGGAGCTCTCCTGCTTTTGGTGTTGTGATCTGCTCTGATCCCACAACCTAAGCGGCTTTGTGGAAGGTCAGTATTTTGGTGGGAGGCTGATGTATGTGATTCTTGTGACTCTATACTTATGGCCCTAATTTTCTACTACTTTACATTTTGTGTAGTCCTCTACACCTGTATAGTGATTATGTAAAAGGCTACCATTGTGACTTTGTTAGCATAATGTGCTCCCTTTGCACAGGTGAAAATAACTACACAAGGTGCAAGACAGTGGAGAATAGGGTCATGTGTAAGGCTACTCCATCCACTAACAGCTTGCAACACTGTAAGCTTACCTGTCAGACTCTCAAGGTATGATCAACCTGATGATGTATCATGTTTGTCTGTAATGCAATATCCTGCCTCACATCTTTGGAGCCAGAGTTTCCATGGAACCAGGCAGAACTGGAATGGTTCCTCTCCAGCTTGTATGTGCAATCTTAGTTCAGCTCAGTTGAACTGCCTGCACCTTACTCTTAATAAAATTGTTGCCGGCACACCTCCCCCAGCTCAGGACACACTGCTAAGGGAAACACAGGTACTGGTGATTTTCAGAAGGTGGTGGTGGTCTCTGAATCATTAGTGAACCCATGTCTCAGTATTGTGAGTGAGGACTGTATCTTATCGGCATCTTACAGATGAAACTGAAGTACTCTCAATTCCGCTCATTCAAAATCTCATGGCATTTTCTTCTAGAGTAATGGCATAAAATTAGCCCAAGTGTCTTGCCCAGATTCTAATTTGGGCAGCTATATCCTTTCTACTAAAATCCCCCTGTGGGTTCAGCTGCATATGGGATTCACATCTTGCCCTAAATTATGAAGTGTTGATATATGCTGTTAAACAGCTACCATATTCCATCCTAGAGATGGTTGCTTTTTAGCAGTGGAGGAATTAAGTTTTATATAAAAGTAGTAAAGCACTTTGGGGGTTCTTCATGACGAAGAAAGCCCAGGTATTTTATTATTGAGTGAGACCACAGACTCAGCAAGGCAAATTTGAACTTTGACCTTCAGCTTCCTGCTCCCTTCTGTGATTCTCAACTTTTCAGTTTGGCTGATGTTAAAATTACAGCAAAATACTTTAGTCACAATTCCAACACTTCAAGAAAGGCAAATTCTGTCAGTGTTCTTTTGTATGGACTCTTCTCCTTTGCTTTCATTTGGACACAGAACGCCACTTTCTAAAGGTCATGCTGCTTGGGACTTGAGATTTTTTTCAAGTTTAGAATTGTCCAGGAATTGCACTTATTTTGTTTTTAAATAGAGTTGATGGAGGACCACTCCAGCCAGGCATTACTTTCAGTTTCAGTATCCAGAATAACTAGTGAAATCAAACAGTTAGAATTTTAGGCTTTAAGATGCAATGTAAAGAAACTTTTGCATGTTTGTTATTGCACGTGTATAATTTAAACTCTCTGCTAGCTTTGCAAGCTTAACCACACACAAATTTCTACAAGTAAAATGCTTGTATGTGGCTTGGAATATTCTTCCTACAGTACTGAAATGTGCTGTTTTTCTCTGATTAAACAGGCATTATGACATATACTTCAACCACTTGAATGTTGATGGATTTAAAGCACAGATCTCCTGAAGTGGGACCCACCCATATCCATGTTATCCATCCTGCTCCTATGTCAATGTACTGCTCAAAATAGAATACTGTGGAGTTATCTGACTCAAAATATTTGCAGAGACAGGAGTCACAGAGGGTTAAAAAGATCAGACTTTTGATTTAAGTTATATGTGCAGTATCCCTTGGGATGAAAGGAGTACCGATGGGATAAAGCACAGGGTTATTTGTTCTAGATACTGAGGTTCTCATAGAAAATTAATTTAGGATCTGTTTCTGGGGAAATACATCTAGGAAATGAGTCCTGCTATGCTGGCCACTCTGGTTCAAAAAGCTTTGTTCAACTAATTGGCTAAGACAGAGGTCACTTACTAGATCCACAAGCAGCAGTGGTTTGCATCTGTCTTTCTCTGTAATACTCTTATCTCAATGCTAATACTCCACTTGTGGCTGTCTGGTCTGTCTTTGGAAACAAGTCTGTATGAGAGTTCATGAAAATCAATACACGGATGTGACCCTGACAACATCTCAATGTAAGAGAGCAAGGGGCTCGATGGTATCCAGTAGTGCGTTTCAGCTGACTTGACCAGTTCACTGTACCCCAACTCACTGATGTCCTAATCTGTATCCAAAAGGTGTCATGTAAAGTATTAATAAAAAGCTAATATACAGATCATTAATACTGTGTGGTGTACATACGGAGGACAAACTCAAAATTACAAACATATTGGAAATTGCTATCAAAATGTGTCTGCCGTGGAGCTCTACAGTTAGCCCACTCTAGACAAATGTGTGGTACCTGGAAGTTATTTCTAAGGTATGTTAAGAGACAACAGGAATACAATTTCCACAGCAGGTAAACAGGACTATCAAGCCAGCAGGGGGAGGGGATGGCAGAAAACAGATCCATTTGTATTTTAGCAAACACCAGTGGAGGAAGAAACCAGCATTAAACTTTCTTCACTAACAGACTCTTAGCTGCTTTCCTCAAGCTTGAATGAACTTTACTTTGGGGGGTAATCTTCAAAAGAATCCATTTAAAAGACAAGGGCAAAGAACCCCAAATGCTCTTTCCCCTAAGAAGACAAGGGACCTGAGCACTTTGGGGGGGATCCTGATCATGGGGGTGGTCCGCCATCTTGCTGGAAGGTAGATTGGTAAGGAAACTACCCTGTAGCTTGTTTTGTTAGATCATAGCCTCTAAAAAAGCATTCTTTTTGCTTTTCTTTGCTTGTCATCATTTGTTGATAGTTTCTCCTTTAGATTAGATTAAAAGCAGTTTTGTTGATAAACTGGTTTTATTTTTAAACAGTGCTGTTTTAAGTGAATGTTAACTCCAGTAAATGTGCAAGCTGCAGGGTACTGTATCTTTAAAGGAACAAACAAACCTTAATATCTCTGAATGGCCCAAAAGAGGGCTGGGCATTGCAGAGCACTTAATTTGTGGAAAATTCAGGACTGGAGGATGTTGGGGGAAGGGTTCATCTTGCCAGGTTTAACCAAAGTTGGTTGCAGGCCAGAGTAGGGCAGTGGTGTGATGAGCAGGATGCTGAATCAGAGCAGTTTAACACATGGACACTCAGTGCATGCTCATATGCTGGCTGGAAGCATCCAGACAAAGGAGCTACAACAGCAGAATGTTTTGAGGTCCTCAGGGTTACAGGACAGTGATACAACCCTCACTGGTGTGGATTGCATCCCAGAACCTGACAATGGGTTGGGGCTCAGCTTTGCCTTAGTCTTTCTCAATATGTTTCCCATTTTTTCAAAAGCTCTTTATTCTATAATTTGTATTCTGTATATGGATGATTAAAATAAATGTGCACTTTAAAGGCGGACGATATTACTATTCTGCTTGCCACAATGACACTTGTGTGTACTAACTCCACCGACACCCATCAGAGGTCTTGTCTATAGGTGTAACATTTAGTCTGCACTCAAATGTTGCACATTAATTGGAACTATTAGGGCATGCCATAAGGGTACACATGGGTCACTTAATGTAATCTAGTTTCAAATAGTACTAAATTAACATGCACTAGGGAACTTTTAGTGTGGGCCAGCAGAACCTACAGAGACCACTTAATGTGCAACATGCTAGAGCAGACAAAATTTATACCCATCTGGTATGGATTAAAGCCCTGTGTAGACAAGTCCAGAAGTAGTTAGTTAGTTGCCCCCAGAATTACACGTTACAAACAATTCATCCTAGCATCATCATAGTGCCTAGGAGCCCTGCTCCTGGACCAGGACTCCATTGTGCTAGGTGCTGTACAAGCACTACATAAAAGTTCCTACTCCAGAAAGCTTATATTTATAAGACACTAGATGGATGCAGAAGTACAAGGAAACAATAGGACAATATTAGTCAACTTAAGACACCGGTATCTGAGCACCAGCAGTCTAACAATTGTCAACTTTTTTGTGTAGGCATCCTAGCAAAGAATTTTTAGGAGGATAATGAGGTAGCTTTCAGGGTCGCTGCACTTCTGATCCCTTCTGTAGTCTGCTGATGGAATTCCCTCTTGGGTCTTAAGCCTCTTTCTGGGCAGGGACCCACATCTCTCTCCCTCCTGGCTGGGGTTTTAGGCTGCAGACTTGCAATTCTCTGTGATTATCTCTGCTTGTCTGACTGAAGACCTGCACTTAGCTTTCTCTGAAAAGGCTGTGAACAGTGTAGGCTACTGGTTACAAGTAGCCAAACAAGTCTGTCAAAGTCAAGTACATTAATCTGTATAGTCCTTGAATTTTATAATCAGAAGTATAGAATGTCTGAGTCAGTGTGAAGCAAGGAAAAGAGCTATAAAGCATGATTGAGAGCTTTTTTAAAAAACTTTTGTTCGGAGTATCACCAGGTTCAGTCATCACTGGACTTTGCAGTTTATCGTCCACTTTTTCAGTTAACAGCCATCTTGACTTTATAAATGATACCTGTGTATACAACTAAAATATGGAATGTCCCTAGGCCATGCCAAGAGTCCTAGACCACTGTGATGATTAGAGGTTAATCAACCAATGCACCACCCTTGCATGCAAATTAGCTGTAGTGCAACAATTTGATTGTATGAGACAGCACAGATTGTATATTACTTGGCCTAACTCCTACAGCATGCCTCCAACTGCACAAATCAACCCATCTTCCAGTGCAACTCCTCCCCCTCCCCCTGCCCCCAGCACAAACACAATTACCCTATGCATAGCCCATTATTGCAGGATACACCCCTCTTTCACTGCATGCACAAATCTACACAACTCTCTCACTGCAGCACAACTGCCCATACAACACAACCAGCATGCACAGTAACCCCGAACGTCACTCTGAAGCCTAGAATGTCTGAATCGGTGTGAAGTGACAGAAACTGCTACAAAATGGTGGAGAGCTCCTTTTTGTTGAGAATATCACCCTATTCAAGCGTTGCTGAGACTTGCAGTCTGTCACCATCCATTTTTTTTCAAATTCTCAGCTATTTTCAGCATTCTTACACACATGGCTTTAGACATCAGCCATGTGATAGCACGAGATTTCAGCTACTAAAGAATAAAAGCCTTGCAGAGAAGACCTAAAATAACAGGTCTAAACTCACATGAAAGACAGGTTTCAGAGTAACAGCAGTGTTAGTCTGTATTCGCAAAAAGAAAAGGAGGACTTGTGGCACCTTAGAGACTAACCAATTTATTTGAGCATGAGCTTTCGTGAGCTACAGCTCACTTCATCGGATGCATACCGTGGAAACTGCAGCAGACGTTTCCACGGTATGCATCCGATGAAGTGAGCTGTAGCTCACGAAAGCTCATGACGTTTCCACGGTATGCATCCGATGAAGTGAGCTGTAGCTCACGAAAGCTCATGCTCAAATAAATTGGTTAGTCTCAAAGGTGCCACAAGTACTCCTTTTCTTTTTACATGAAAGACAAGAAGTCACTGTACTTCCACATGGGGGGTGGCAGGTCCCAATCCTTCCAACCCTTCAACAAGGTGTGCCCCTCATCCCCTTGGTCAAAGGGTAATGTCCATTTCTTGGATCAGAATGAAGGCCCCTCGGTCAGTGTAAACGCAGCCTCTTAGACCAAAAGCCCTTTCTTTGTCTGCAACCCAATCTGAACCAGATTCTGAACCAATTTTTTCTAGGGATAGTAATTCTCTGGAGGAGTTTACTCACCCCACTATTCATAGTAATAATTTCCAACTGATTTTAGTTTCTCGTTCTTGCAGACAGTGATACAGTAGGATCACAAAGATACAGGAAACATTCACAAAGCTAATACTGTGTTCCTGAAGATACCGAATTTGTTTCCAACATCTGTCAGCGTAGCTTTGTGGATATTTACAGGGAGCCCCTCCCAAACATGCTTCTCCCCTACTGCCCCTTACAAAAAGTGCATATTTGACAATGTAACAAGGGGGTGATAGAACCTGGCATCATTGGCCGGTTGGAGTCGGGAGTCAGCATTTTGATAGTAGATGAGGCATAATTACAAATACTACTGGCACTTCCATGCTAATTGCTGAAAATAAAACTAATCAATCACTTTTTTTAATGAATTAAATGAGTCATTTAAGTTACTGTATTTGATTACTGGGTACACGACAAGGAACTGATACTTACCTGCTTTACTTCATTCTTTTCCCTCTGATTCACATGAACTGGCAAAATGAAATAATAATGAGCTGATCCCCAAATGGGGAAACTCGTATCATTTGGCTTCTGATGGCTCTCTGGCTGGAAGAAGGAACCTACTTTAAAAAAAATTCCTGCAAATCCTCACCAGTTGGTGCAGATTAGGTAATTGCTTTCTACTGCAGTGTTGACTACACTTTACTAGTGTGTATGCAATATATGCCATATATAAGTATATGCAGCCTGTAGCGTGCTTTGGGTTCCTTCAGAATTAAAGGTGATCTGTAAACAGACTTCTGTTTTTCAGGGTTTATTAATTTCATTTTTGGGGTTTATTTGTAGCAATTTTTGAGCTTTATTGCTAACACTTATGTAGTTGCCCAAAAATCAGGGGGCTTCAGGCTTTCTCTTTGCATATACTGTAATTTATATTCTATATTACTCACTAGAGTAGCATATACTGCAACAAGTAATCTTTTTAATGTTTCCTAGTGTGATTTTAATGTAGTACTGTTTCAAACAGCATTACATTTAAAAGCACATTAGGGATACTTTAGAGCACACCAGCAGGGTCTACGCAGACCAATTAATGCGCCACACGTTAGCGCACTTTAGAAATCACCCCTGCCACAGACTGCGTAACTGCTCTGTGTAGACAAGCCCTTAAATGCAAATAACTATTTCCAGTATTTTTCAGGAATGTATTGAATAAACGCTGATTTTATTTTTTTGTGTTTATTGGTTAAAATGTAAAATCAGAAATGTATAAATTATTAAATGGTTTGACTTTGCTCAGCTCTAATTCTTGGGACCGGGTGTCATGCCGTCTGGAGTGGCTCATGACTGAGTGCCAACCTCAAGGCAAGCTGTCAAAAATAGGGCAGTATGATCTGTAATTAGATTTCACCAAGCCAGTAACAAATGTGAACTCCTGGATCACTGTAACAGTCTTACTATGACATCAGACAGTCCCCTTAGGCTCTCCAGTCTATCTTGCCACCCAGGCAAGCTGGACTTAGTGATAAATGTTCACTTACACCAAAAAACACACAATATTCAGGTTGCTTCAAGTCCCAAGAGACCAGTCACTTGCCTCAGATCAGTTGGTACTCTATATCTTACACTAAGGACAACACCTGTAGCCAATACTGTAATAAACTAGCTAAAGATTTTTTTTTAACTGGGAAAAATAAATGTGTTATTTACAGGTTAAAGCAAGCAAACTACTCACACAAATGAGTTACCATCAATGGGTCCTACAGGCAACCAATGTAGTAATCTGCCTATTCAAAATGTCTTTCAGGGCAGACCCAGGTTGACCCTGGGGATCTCTGCTTTAGTTTAGTATCTCTGTCCCTGAGCTTTCAAACAGCAAAGCGATGAAGGCTTTTCTTTTATATTGTGCCTTCCAATCCATGAGTCCCTCACATGTAGCATTTCCATGGTGCCATAGGGGCATTCACCAGTCCTTTGTATTGTGATGTTCCTTAATGGCTCACTTAAACTTGATGGGCCTCCTGAATGGACTGGGGACGGGGATAATTCCCGTACCTGAGTTCACAAGTTCAGATCAAACATTTTCAAAGTTGTAAAGCAAAACTTACATATTTCTTTTATAGCGTGGAATATAGGCATTACAAGTGACAGTAAGGCATGCAGCAAATTAGCAGTATTTCGTAGTCTAAACACATTCTTATAAGACTAATACCTATTTTGAACAAAACTAACATAGGTGAGCTGGTTGGGTTTCCAGCTATGAGTTTCATTTGTTAGCCAAGGTCGTAGGCGTTGGCTAGTGCTGGCACTTGATTTTAATAGCACCACACAGGGGATTTAAACAAATCAGATCAGGAAAAGCTTAATAAAGGTCAGGGACAGCCTAGCCTGGTCTTCTCTGTATGAGAGAATGTCTCTTATTGGTACATGCAAATAAAGTATCTTTAATTTTTACAAGACCAAGAACACTTCGATTAGCCTCATTCTAAGGCTGCTCTTAGTTAAGCCCATATGACTTGTCTGATCTCCAAGAGATGATAGCTATATTTTGGGCAATACAACTAAAATCCACTATCCATCCTATCTCTGTTATCTGCCGTTAAATTATGGCAGGCAAATAGCACTGCAAGCAGACTATGAGGAGTGTGTTATGTACAAATGCTGAGGAAGCTGTTGTAAACTGGTGTTTAACTTTATTCTGTACTTTTCTCTTTTTAAAAACAAACAAAAAAACCCAGAAAACTGTCAGCTAGGGTCCCCCACAAGTCAGGCCAGATCCCCCCTACATATCTATCCATATTATGTAACTGCCAAAAGGGACATGTTGGCATACTGGTTTGACTTGCTTTGATTGCTAGAGTCACACAAGCTGGAATCTTGGAGAAAGAAATATTGCTCTCAGACCTGCACAAATTGCTTTTATTTTTTACTTCGCTGCTAGAAAAATGTAATGCCACAGATAAATGATGGAAAAGTAGTTTGGATAAAATTACAAGAGCTGAGGAATAATCGCTAAATTATTTATTACTTAGCCTCTTTTTGGGATTAGATTGTTTACAAACAATGTACAATTTTCTTTCAACTTATTTGTCGTTTGAAATTATTTTCCAAATGTCTACAGATAAATCTTGAGCTGTAACTTTTGCAAGCAGCCCACTACCTATATTTGAAACAGAACACTTTAATTTTGATTAAACACAAAGGTCACATGTCTTCTAATTTTTGGCTAAAATCTATTGTTCCTGCTAATATGCCTGCCAATAAACTCATTCACTAGAGTAGTCCTGGAAAGGGAACACTGTTTGACAACAAGGTAAGTGAATTCATTTTTTTAATTGAAGCCAATATTAATGGAAAGATATTTAAAATATTCTCTTGGTTCTAAAGCTAGATTTTTTTTTTTCACCAAAGCTTGTGTAACACCGACAGATGTAGGTTGTTGTGGTGTGCAATCAAACTTGGGATCTCTGGAGTTTAGTGCATGAGCTAAAAGCCACATGGCCCTTAGTTAAGACTATAGAGCGGACTCATTAATCTCTAAGAGGGCTCAGTGCCACTACAGGGGACCAAGCACCACAACCAGAAAGGTGTGTGGGTTACACTTGGATTCAACTCTCTTTTACCTTTGAGTTTGGCTAACTCTCTTCTTTTCATCATTTTATGGGGTCTGGCTGGCACCAGAAAATAGCCAGTTTCCTGAAAAGCAAAGAGGTTGCTTTTTAAATATGAAATGTTCAGGCCTAAGTAGAAACAGGAAATACCAGAAATCTATCAAGCCTCTTCTCGTGAGATTTCCCAACCCTGTTTTGCAGAAGACTGAATAATCAGCTGAACTTTTGGGTTCCTCTCCTGAACCAAATCTCCAAACCTTTTTGAAGCCTGATGTTGCTACAAGAAACCACAGTACCTTTTTTCTTTTCTCTTCAATGAAAGGATATATTACTCATTCACTTCCAGCCAACATAAGTAACTCTTCCTCTTTTTCTCATCACTCTAATTGATTTTTGTTTTTGTTTTTGCAGTTACACAAAACATGTATTAAAAAAACCCTCCAATCTGGGCCTCTGGGCACCTTCTGCCACAAGTAATAATGCAAACAAAAGCAAACCACTGAAGTTCTGTGGCAAATGCCGGTGGCAGGCATTTAACCTGTATAAATCAACTCTTTCACTGCTAACTCTTCTGCGTGAGCTGGGCTGCCACCAACCCTCTTTGTGATATCAGAACAAACTGCTCTGGAAACGACTGAGTTCAGATGGAGATGAAGCAGCACCATCAGGCAAACACCTAAGAGAAACTTATTTTTGGTTTTGTACAAATATTAAAAACTAAAAATGGTAAACAGAAAAAATTGGACAGGCCATGGAGATACAGTATTTCCCAGGAAAGACCTGAGCAATCATATACTATTATTACTCAGAATAGGCACACTTTTTTTTTTTGCTTTTGACCCCTATTCCCAAACCCAGGAAGAGAAATACTGATTTAAAAACCTTCATATCCCTTGTTAAAACTAAACAGACTAAATGTTACTCAGTTTTCAAACTGGCTACGCTTTGGAGACCTGTCTATCCGTTTTTCTCCTTCCCCTAAATTGCACACAGGGCTATTTGCAACAGTACATAAATTTCCAGACATATGTCACTGATTGGGTGACTCTGCCTATTTTAATTAATAAAACTTCTTCAAGCTGGAAAAAAGCTCACTAATCCATGTGGTGGGTTTTTTTTGTCATGACAAATCCATTTAAAAAAATTCTAATTCTTTTTCACTGGTGGTTTGGGGCTAGAACAATTCTACAAACTTTACTTAGCACTGAAGCTGAATATACTTGTATGGTCATGAAAGGGCAGGTTGCTTCCTTCCCAGGCACAACTTGCTTGTCTTTACTAATGATGGATGGGTACATAGGGTTCAGAAGAATGATGAACACATTTCACAAGGTTCAGAATTTGTGCTCAGCTGAGCATTGAGAGGTGCAGTAAATGGACATCTGAATCATTATCCACGGCCCCAGATCCATGTACTAGAATTTCACTGTGATCTACACATGTCCTCACTTTGTATTTTCTGTTCTGCAGTCTACGTTCTTTAACATGTGCTCCTTTAACTATGAATATCCATGGGTAGTCTGACTGTAGGAATGCCTTTTGGCTGTCAGTCTTCAAACTTAGTTCCGCCAGCGATGTGACCCAAGCCATTGACCTCAATAGGCTTTGGATCAGGCCCCAAGTGTATCTTTTCTTTCTCATGCCCCTAAGTATCGCATGCATAGGTGAAGCTCCTGACAGCATGAGAACACAAATCTTCACTAGGATAGTGAACAGAGTGTGGTTGAGGATAGGATGGGAGCAGTGAAGGGGAATGAAGAAGGCAGATAGAGGTAAATTGGCAGTGTTCTGTGTTCTCTAATGGCTGGCTTTTGTGCCAGATGCCAGTTTTCTCTCTCACATCCACGCCTGTGTCCTTGTGTTTTAGTACTGGTGGGGAAAATTTCTGAACTTAAATATTTTTGAAAGTTGAGAGCTATTAGTAAGATACTGTCATTTCTGTGTGTGCAGTGTCTCTTTATAGGTTTTCCATCTGCCTGTACTCCAACAAGTTTTGTATGTGGGGTGAGGGATCTTGAATGCATCCATAAAATATTATGCAAAAAGAAAAGGAGGACTTGTGGCACCTTAGAGACTAACAAATTTATTTGTGCATAAGCTTTCGTGAGCTGCAGCTCACTTCATCGGATGCATTCAGTGGAAAATACAGTGGGGAGATTTATATACACAGAGAACATGAAACAATGGGTGTTACCATACACACTGTAAGGAGAGTGATCAGGTAAGGTGAACTATCCTTTAAATCCTTAAATCCACTGAATGCATCCGATGAAGTGAGCTGCAGCTCACAAAAGCTTATGCGCAAATAAATTTGTTAGTCTCTAAGGTGCCACAAGTCCTCCTTTTCTTTTTGCGGATACAGACTAACATGGCTGCCACTCTGAAACCTGCCATAAAATATTATGATTTCAAACATTTGGAACTGGAATCATATATACAGTATAAAACATGTTTGAGAATTTTCTGTTAATGAGTTCTGTTTACAGTTGGCTAGCATACAGTTGTACCTACCTGAAGCAACCCTTCAGGAGATCAACAAAACAAAGTGGTAAGACTTATACTCTGAGCATTACATCTGGTGTAAAACTGGACTAATGAAGTGGTGAATCAAGACCATGATATTTGGGACCGTGTACTCTAGAAAACAAGGTGGATGAGGTAATATCTTTTATTGGACCAACTTCTTATGAAAGAGACAAGCTTTTGAGCTATGCAGAATCACTGTAGTCAAGACGAGCTTGTATAATAATGGTACTCACATAGAGTGCAGTTTAAATCCTTCAAAGTGTTAAGTTTTTCCCAGACCCAAAGAAAAGTTCTCTTTTTGTAAGCGTAAAAGCTTGTCTCTCAACAGAAGCTGGTCGAACAAAAGATTTTACCTCACCCACCTTGTCTCTCAAAATGTTAACTACTTATTAGGCAAATGGATTTTTAAAAAGCTTGACTGCAATGCCTTAGTTTTTCGTGTATGGCAACTAAAGAAAAAACTGTTTGAAATGTTTTCAAATGGTTGTTTAAAAAGATCTAACTCGTATTCATGTTTTTTGTGCCAAATTGTACTTGGATATAATTTGGCTACAATATTAAACTTTGAATATTCAGATTTATAATGGGAACACTAATACATCCTTAAATTGTATAATGATGGTCCAAGAGATACTGAATAATTTTTTTCATGAACTGAGTCATCTGAGTGAATGTCCTGTATTGTTCTTCAGAACTGTTGGTTCCTTTTAAAACTTTTTAGTAGTTAAGGGAAAGGGCATGGCAAGGCCCTGGTTTTAATCAAACATTCTGATGAAATAAATCTTATGTTAAGTAGATTTAAATACTATTCATGTCCTTGAAGAAATCACAGCAATCACTTGAGGTGCCTATATTGAATTTAACAGCAATTGTAGACCTTATGATCTCATTAACCAACTTCCCGAGAGTTCCTGGTTTTGTTTTTTTTTTTAGTTTTTTTTTTAAACCGTGAAAATGTAAGTAGACAGTTCAAATGTACCCAGGGATAAAGAATATTAGGCCCTTGAAATCTTCAGTGAGACATATTAGAAGTGTTGCAATATTCAGTAGAATCAATGTGAATAAATTAGACACTATGCTAAGTACAATATCAGTCAGTCTTTTACAGCTGTCTAGAGAAAACAAGATAATAAAAGCAAAGATCAATTACCCGGAAGCCTGCATTATTGCTCTCTGTACTTCCAAACATGCTGCATAAATAGTGTTGAATGTAGTACAGCTGTTCCTTTAACTACAATAAATGCTATATGTGGTAAGAGATGAATACCTTGCTGTCTGGCATGAAATATTTCACCTGCTCTGTTGGTGCTACAAGGACCAATCTCTTACATCTAGAAGTGGTCAGTAGAAATATAACCCTAATGCTCTCAGGGTTATTTCTGGAAAGCTTCTTCTGAAATGTTCCTAGAAGGGCTTGAATCCATTTTCATAACAAATGCCAGGTTCCTTGAATACTCACTTCAGAATAGGAGTACTTGTGGCACCTTAGAGACTAACCAATTTATTTGAGCATGAGCTTTCGTGAGCTACAGCTCACTTCATCAGATGTAACACGGCTGTTACTCTGAAACCTGTCACTTCAGAATGGGTGAGATAGTTCAGATAAAATAAGAATTGCCTAGACTTAGAGTTGGTATGAACGGAGCAGAGCTCATTCCTTCAGTGTCCATACTATTGACAGTGTTGAATGAAATTGGTGGTTCTAAGACTTTCTGTGCTTGTCCTCAGGTGTGTGAATGAGATCAGTGCTCTTTTATATTACAAATCCTGGTAGGAAATGAGTGGAAATTTCCATATATATATATTTGAGTTTTAATTTGGAAAAACTCATTCTTTTCCCCTTAATTTCTGAAGTACTTTAAGACCGAGTATGTGTCCTGCAAAATACTGCACAGAATAGTCTCTGGATAAATGCTGAATGCTACCCCTTGTTTTCTATGGTATGGGAACATAAAACAAGCAAACCCAAAGTCATCTGGATCCTGCAGTGGAAATCCAGGGGAAATTTTCTTTAATACTTATTTTTTCTCAGAGGTTTTATAAACCTAATTTTCTCTTGAAGTCAAACATGGGAGGTAGAATTGGCTTGTAGAATTGCTCAGAACCCAACACCCTACTGAGTGATCCTGCTCTGAAAAAGTGTTCAAAATTAGCCTTGGAGACCCCTCCTAGTAACTTGTCAATATGCTCCTTTCATAATACACCATAAAATACAAATCTATGATTTTATACAACTGCAATCACATAGACATGGAGTAGATGGTCAAGAAAATGCAGTTTCTGTCCTCATTAGCAAATATGCAAACTCACTGACAAATTATTTACACAGTGTCCCCACTGAACACAATGGGGATGCATAAGCGGGGGCATTATTAATATTATTAATTGTATTGCATCACTTAAATGCCCCAGTCAGGATTGGCAACATATGAAGATAATGGAGTGATACATGTGTTAGTGAGGGCAAAACTAAATTTACAGAAACTTGATTGCTGATGAAGCAGGAGAAAAGACTTCACCTTGACTTTCAGATTAATGTAGTTTGTAGCATTGGCACTTAGAAAAACATTTTTATTTGTGTGACTGGTTCCCCACAGGAGTGCCACCTGGAACTGGGGTACCACTGAGCCCTCTGACCTACCAACCTAGGCTCCTACCTACACTATACCGCTGTGACAAGCTGCAAAGCCCGCTGGCCTGCACTTTCACTAGAATTCACAGAGGTAAGGACATGTCCAACTGCAGTTACACACAGGCTCTCTAACCACCAGATTCCCAGCCTAGGACCACAGAGCAGTACCATCCTGCCCTGATCAAATCTGGCCAGTATATGGATTTAATACCTGGTCCACCTCTCCCTCAAAGTGAAGACAACAATGCACACTTTTGGTAACCAAACAGTGATTATTCTCCCCCCCACACCCAAAAGCACTCCAGTCAAAACTCATGGGTTTGGATTCAAACATTAAAATAAATGTATTAACTCCAAAAGATAGATTTGAAGTGATTATTAGTGATATCAAACTAGATTACCTAGCGAATAAACAAAACAACAACCTAAGCTTAATATACTAAATTGGATATGAATAGCAGATTCTCACCCTAATTGATGGTACAGGCAGACTTGTAGATTCTTAAGGCACAAGCTACACTTGCTTTTCAGCTTGGAATCCCTTTAGCCTGAGTCTAGCACTTCCCCCAGTTCAGCCTTTGTTCCTCAGATGTTTCTAGGAGTTGTCTTGTGTGGGGAGTGAAGAACCACAGATGATGTCACGCTCTGCCTTATATAGCTTTAGCGTAGGGTGGAAAGTCTTTGTTTCAAAGCTTGTTTCCCAGACCAGTTTGTGGAAAAATACTGACGTCCCAAGATGGAGTCTAGCATCATGTGACCTGGTCACATGTCCTTGTAGAGTCATAGAAGCCATTACTTACAGGCTATCTGTAACATTCTCAGGAAGGCTCACCAAATGCAGGATAAACTTCTCCTAAGGCTATTGTTTTTCCTAATGGCCCATTACCCTGCATAGGCCCTTCTCCACCCAGTATCTAGAATGAAAGCATCTTGTCTAGTGGGTGTTACCAAGGTGTAACTACATTTGAAGTACAGATCCATAGTCGTATTTATAACTTCAGATACAAAAATTATACATGCATGCAAATAGGATAATCAGCAAATCATAACTTTTCCAATGACATCTTACATGACCTGTCTTGTATATATGCACCATAATTATGCCATAATCATATCCTAATATCACTATGAAGAATATGGGGTGCAGTATCAACTCATAAAGGGAGAAAAATTGATCAGGAATCACTGAAACACATTAAATACAAAATGCTCAGAATGCCACATTACAAACTCTTTGTAGTGAGAGAGTGGCTTTAAAGGCTGATTTATGGATATTTTGGCAGCACAGTTTGGCATTTGTGTTCCAAGGCAAAGGTGGGGCACACTAACCAACACTGCAAATTTCATATAAAAACCCATTGTACAATATGCTTTCAAAAGATGTTAATTTATGGGAGGTGAGGAGTTTGTTTTCCCGCATGCAAGAACAATAGTTTTGCACTCTCATTACACCACAACCAGTCCATTCATCATGCAGCCATACACATCTGTTGAAGAAAACTACTCCCCTGCCTCTGCATCTGTAATGAGGTGGCCTATTGTGAAGGGTCCTGGAACTTCAACCATTGTTTGGTATGTTTTCCAGAGTCACCACTGCAACATAAAGTAATTGGATACCATGGTTGTTATGAGCATGACATAAAAAACCAAGAGAGGGCAAGTGTGCTCACACACAAGTGAAATCTCCTTAAGGACTCGCCATCAATGGACAGGGGAGGACAGACTCCCATTCCAAAGAAACGGGAAGGCATCTCACATAGCAGTGATTCCCCACCCAGATTTGCTGAGCTGCATGTTATGAACAGTACTCGTTATGAAATTGGCCCCTCCTTTAGTTTGCATATAGAAATTGGGGATGGGGGTAGAGAACTCATAACTGCCCAAGATGCATCTAAAATTTTATCTTAAAATGGTCCAAATGAGCTTGCACCCTCCACACAAATATTATTGCCCATCCTGCTTTGATGTTAGTGTGGCAGTCCTCAATGCAGCAGCAGGTCGGCTCAACAACCTGCCCCTGTAGGGAATATGGTGAACAAAGGATTCTTGGAATATGGTGTTTTGGGGTCCCCGCAGATAAAAGTTAGTGCCTTTGGTATTGTGGATAAAGAAAAAGAAGATAGGTGGCGTTTGCTGTATTCTTCTACAGAATGGGTACTGTGCCATGTGGTGGCCAGATAGCATTGCAGCCACTGACTATGCCACACAGCTGTACATGGAGCTTACAATTTCAGAAAAATCTTGAGTTAAGAAGACACTAGCTGGAGAGCACAACCACAGGTAAATACAGCCAGTGCCTATTGGATCATTTAAAAACTAGTATAGCTATGTTTGCTCACCTTTCTCAGCATGGTCAAATTCTTTCACATTAAGGTTACACTCTTTCAGTCTCTCCTGTGCCTAACTGGAGTAGTTTAATTTTAAAAAATTTAAAGGGAGCAATAGAAGTCTTTCCTTCCGCTGGTGAAAAGGATCTCAATTTCCTCAGTTTATTCTAAATCTTAAAAGGCTTGGGTATCAGTTGGATGGATCTCCCCTGTATCCCTTTAATAGCGGCTATTTCCTGTCAAGATATTTGATCAGGGCCAAACTGTGCTTTGTAATCTAACCAGCAGATCTGAGAGTGCCAATACTTTTTTATTCTATAGGTCTCGAGAACTGTAGCTGTCTGCTGCCTCTACTGCAACTATGCATGTCGCGTTCAGCATTTTGGGAACGTTTTTATGTTCATTTGAAAATATCTTTCCTGGACAGCATGCTCTAGGATCTTTCCCTTTATATATGTTGCCTGACTGTCTCCTGTTAAGCCTTTCTTCCTATTTATAGCACCTTAAGTGAACTGCATCTTGCAATTTACAAGCCGGAATTTAAATGATCTGAATCTCCTGTATCTAATTGCAATGGGGAGGCCTCATTATTTGCTGTGCCTTTTCATTGATCTCCAGCATTGAAACCCTTGCATTCTATAGTGTTGTCAAAGACAATTACAGTACATAAATAAATGCTATGGTTCTAACGGTGATCCCAGGAGCTCTAACTAATTCCTCTTTCCAACTTGTAAGGCTCATTTAGGGCTCTGATTTGTTTCCTGAATCTAAACCCTGGGCCAAGTTTTCCATGACAGTTTGCATGTTCAAAATGAAAGTAATACAGCATTTGGTTAACTGCTTTACAAAAGTTAGGCATCTTCAAGGGAGTACTCACAGATTTTGCTTGTTTAGCTTCTATTAAAAGCCATGGGACTTGCACTGCAAACGCCCTACATAATACTCTGTAATACCATCTCTTCATCTCAGTTTACCTTTTCAAAAGTTTAATGTTAGAAGTTTCAATAAACTTGGGGAACCATGCTGGCTTTCCTTTGAAGCCTGCCAATGGGATTTACTGAGACTGCAGCAGGTAAAGAGTTAATCAGACTATTTTTCCAAATGTTTCCTCGTTTGGTCCATTAAAATCCACTTAAACTTTAAAACAGCTTCTAAGACTTTCCAGAGGAATGACATCAAACAGTGTAGTCTAAAGTTTTCCAGGATGTTACTTGACACTTTTAAATGAAGGTGTTATGTTAGTCACGTCCTAGACCTCAGGAATCTCTGTGTGTGTGTTTGTTTATATATATATATATATATATATATAATTTATTTTTTTTAAGAGTCTGATTAAAGCTTCAAAAAGCCTTCTATCCCCATTTCTTCTTGTAACATTGGGGGATGTGTCAGGCTGGCCATATTTTTATAACTATTTCTGTTATATGCGAGTTCCTCATTTGCTGTTCTGGAAAATAAAATTGATGGATTATTGGAAGAAATTTCCACCTTTAATATATAGTTGCTGTACCAACAAGTTCTTTGGCAAGAGAGTGTGTCCCTTATTCTTGTTTCTCAGTCCCTGGTATCCCATCAAAGGAGTTGCTAGAGTCAACTGGCAGGAGGTATACTAGGGTGTAGCTCTCGAATGCCCCCTTGAGAGAGGGTGGGTGCGGTTTCTATCTGAGCCTAGGGCATAGCCAAGCAGCTGTGCTGTTCAGGGTATCAGTAGTCTCGTGGGGGAAGTTTAAAGTAGTCCAACAAAAGTCAGTATGCTTCTATAGCCCACAAAAAGCAGAGTCCTATGCCTTTGGGGAACCAAAGGCAGGAGAGGAAGGAAAAGTACTAGCCTTCTCCTTTCTCAGAGGCTGTGGGAGGCCAAGGCTCTCAAATGATGCCCCTGGTCAGCAACCCCAGCTTCCAGAAGCCAGGGAGCTCTAAGATGCAGTCCTACTCCTTCAGAGCAAGGATCCTCCCTTTTAAGGACCCACCCATCTTCAGGCCTGACAAACCATGCAGGTGCACTGAGTTGAGGTTGATTGCACCTGAAGAAGGTCAAACCCTTTCCTGACTAGGGTGGAGACCTGGCCAAGCATGGGGGCGTGGAGGGAGAAGAGTATACTTCACTTTGGGATTTAAACCCAAAGAGGTAAGAGAAAATTATCCCTGTGGTCAGCCACATGGAGGACTCCCTTAATCTCTCTCAATTCACTGAAATCCATTAATTTGTATTTGTGCTAGCTGAATGGAAATCAGACTGGATTTTTGCCATTACAGTAAGGAACAAATGTTTAATCTCTTGAGGGGAAATTTTTTTTTAGAACACACATCACAAAAGTCTATGAATATTTTTCTTCTAAATAGATCTCTTCATGCCCTATATTACTTTTTCTTCCAATATTTTCACTCCTTAATCCCATGGATCCTGTGGTCCCAGCCGAGCCTGGCATATTATTGACTCTGGTTGTTGTAGCAGGCAGAGAGGGCTTGTTACATATTGAAGAATTCTAATTTGCTGTTCTTTTGTCAATCTTAAAAAAAGAAACTAAATAAGTGAAAGTTGTTTAATACCTTTCAATTCCACCATACTGAAATATATTCAATATAAAATAAGTGTCAGATTGATGCTGATTTTTACTTCAGTTAAAGGGGTGAAGGGAAGGCCTCTCTTTTTGTAGAGCTAGGTAGTGAGATGCTTAAGCTTTCTGTTCAAGTGGGAGATATAGTATTGTATGAGAAGCTATTCTTCTTCCCAGGTCTACCTTCAGATCAGGAAGGGAATAGTCCTAGAGACCTCATACGAGGAGAGCCTAGTGTAGGTTTCAGGGTGCAGAGTGGCAAAGGCCAGAACATACCACCTCTCTACAGACTTGAGATGGATTTCAGGGTGGAAAGGAAGGGCAGAATAGGCCTATAAGAAGCTACAAATTCTCCCTCTCCTCCCAAGCACTTGGATTACCACAAATAATGTCAAGGAGCCTGCATGGAGTGGAAAGCTTCCAAGAGTTGGTGTACCTGTTTTAAAGTATTTATTAGGAGGGATAATTGGCAGTTATCTTGACTGCCGATGTTGGGAAGTGATCAAATGGAAACTTGTCTGCAACAAATTGTTTTAATGATCAGCATAAATGTATTTTAATTTGGATTAATTGCAGCCTGGGAAGACTTTACTCCTAAATAAACTGCAGGAAAATGAAATCCATAATGAATATAACTAACTAAATTTCAGTCTAAATAAATAGGTCATGGCTTCCTCCCCACAGAAGACTTGCTGTGTTTAGAAAATGTACACAAAGCCCATGCATATGCTATACCTTAAGGTATTTACGTAATGACAAAAGATCACTTTTTTCATTTTCAAACTGTCACCAAGGGATTGCAAAGCAATCAAACTTTAACAGCCAATTAATCTCTCTAGATGATGTTTGTGTAGCACTTAACCAGTTTCAGTAAATTAGATCCCTGTGGGCTGGGCTGTTACATTGATAGAAATGTTACTGCTAGCTGGAGGCATTCATTTACTAGTTGGTAAGAACAGCAGTATCCAGGAATCATGGGCATATGGAAACAAACTCTACACCTTTTCAGAAGAGATGCTGGTTGTAAAGATTAGGAGGTTCTGGGGGCCACTCTGCATGGAGCCTCGGTAAACTAAATAGGTAGTTTGTCAGGTCTGCTGGACTCAAGAGACGGCTGTTACATCCCCTGTGTGAAATCCATTGGGAGGCAGCTGTGGATGATAAAAAGTAATAGTGCTACACAGCAGAGCCAATTTAAGACAATCTGTTGAGGGAACAGACTTGCTTAAAATACTGTTTGTGTGTACCCAAGCAAAATACGTTTAAAAAATCAATTTAAAATTAATATCGCATAGAAAGACCAAACCCAGTAAGGAATACATTTCCAGGACATAAGCAAGACAAAATATGCTAGAAAACTGGTCCATTAAAGTGGCAAATAGGCTAAATTAATATTTTTTTCTTCCTTGTCCGTGTGGTGACTTCATTATTGTTTCTAAACACAGACCGTGTCTGGTTGATTAAATCAATGAATTGATAGTGAGATGCCTTAGTTACTGTATAGACTCAATTGTACAATTAGATGGACACTTTTTAGAAAACAAAGACTGTTATGTCCTGAATGCAATGATACCTTCTTAAATGCCATGCTTGAAGGGATAAATGTGACTAAGCGACACTTGGTTATAGGAGCCGAGTGAAGGACTGAACTGTAGAGCTCTCTCCAGCTAAGTGAAGTCTGATGAGGTCTTACAACAAAAGCATAATTATTTCTGGCTGGGTTCTTTAGCTATTTCAGCATGTGCGCTGACCAGTGAAAGCATTACTAATTTTATTTTGCACAGCTGTACTCAGTGACATGAGTTTGTACTTTGGATTTCACTTCCCCCAAACATGTTTTCTGTATCTTTTGGGGATAATAAGCATTTTTGAGGCTGTACAGAATCATCCTCATCCAGTTTCCGTTGAAAATGACAACAGAAGTTTTTTTCCTGCAGTGTAATAGCTGTCCTAGCTGGATATATTTCTAAAGATTATACCATATAGCTGTTTAATATCTTTACTCTGCAGTGCAGGCAGACATACAAGGGATTTTCAGACTGTAGTTTATAATTAAGCAACATTCAAGCAGGGGTGAGTGGTATAAAAATTCCTGATGTGATGCTTCCTCTTGTTCAAATACTGGACTTCTACAGAGTAATTTAATGGGGTGGGATGCTGCTGAAAGATAAACATATGACAAACACGGTCTCTACCTGAGCTCTCCAATTTGGGGCCTGCCAGATAGGAAGGCATGCAGGAGATATCTTAGTTATTCCTGCTTCTGCCACCCACAAAAAGAATAAGGTAGTTTTTATTTTTAAAAAAACAAACAATTGTAGCTCGTGAAAACCTTCACAGCCCATTGTCAGTCAGGGTGAGACAACAGCTTCTTTAAGGGAACAAGTGCAGAATGGACAGGCCCATAAGTGGTTGTGAAAAGCCACTAGAAGTCAAAGCTGCCTCAGGGCAGAAGACCTGCTAACCCTCAGCATAAGTTAGAGCAGTCCCTGAGGCTGCTCTAATTTATCATAGGGGTTGGACAGACCACTGAGCACAGCCCAGAATTTTGGATATGCAAAAATGGCTTACAGCTACTCCAAGTTACATCTCCTGAGAAGCACAGCTCAGAATTTGACTCAGGCATTCAAGTTCAAAGGTTAGTTATGAATACTTGAAGTACTCACTCTGCTTTCCTTTGAGCTGTGTGCTCTAGTGTGTTGCTTTTCCCTTCTTTAGGCCCCAGAGCTTTTTTCACTATCCAATGAACTAGCATGGTCAAATGTCTTTCACATCCATTGCCGAAGAGGAGAAATATATTCTATTTAATAATGGGTCATCTTTTGAGGTGTATGTATTGTCCTTCATTTAGGATGGTCATGTCTATAGTGACTGGACTTGTTTGACCACAACATCCATAATTTCTTTTGATACAGGGACCTCAGAAAAGTTGTGGTTCACGGCAGTCGAAAAGGATCCCACCAAAAAATTGCTGGAAGAAATTCTCTTATCACTGCTCTGAAGAGTGAGAGCTAGCCTACACATGGAGGTTTTTCTGGAATAGTTGTTCCACTTTAAATTCATAGGCTGTCCTATTCTGGAATAATTTTCATGTACAGAGAAGCCCTAAGAATGGGAATGAAAAAATAGTCAAATTTGCTGAGTAACAGTTTGAGATTAAATAAAACATGCTGTAGGGGCAGTCGTAGGAAGTCAGACAATACAGGAGAAGCCAGTTAATCCATGAAACTGTGCTAACCTGTTTCTCTCCCCAGGAGTTAATGCAATTTCTTTTTTTGCTTCTAGTCAGGTGGGTATTGCACTCTGGAATTTTGCATCTGAGTTTTGAGTTGAGTTCCAAAATTCAAACTGAAACACAAGTTAACCTAGAATTTCATTTTGTTTCACATTGTAACTTCAAAGCTGTGCTTTTCATCTGATTTTTATGTAAGTTATATGTGTGGGTGAAGGATACATAAAACTAAACAAACCTTCAGTGAACGTGCTCTGCGTTTTATAATGAAACTGTGTATTGAGCGTTGTGTGTTTGCTAGTTTTAATGCAAACATCTTAATTACTTTGCTCCTCTACATGGAATAGGAGACATAAATTATTTGGGTGAATGTGGATTTAGATAAGGGTGAGGGTGTGATAATATGTGTGTGTGTGAGAGAGAGAGTGGGGTATGTAGATTTACAGATATGGGAACTGTTACACCAAATTCCTCTTCACACTATAATTTTTAACTGAGTTACTGGTATAGTCAAATTTAAATATGGTTTGTGCCACACCATATGGTTAAAACTCATTAACAGTGGCAGCTACAGTTAGTGTGTCAACTTAGCCCGTTCTCTGTGTGGTAGCACAGTACTTCTGGCACTGTTCTCTGTGTGCATCTTCCCAGCATTTTGTCCCCTGCACTATGGGGTAACTGCAGATTTTCCAGAATACTTGATACAAATCGTGGTTAGGAAACTCCATATCTCTGTATGGACCAGAGCTTAGAAATAGCACTTTACTTTCCATTTTGGTGAAATGGAAATGGTCCACACTATATAGTGAAATCTGAGTGTGGACCTGTAAGGTTGGTAGTGGGGAGAGAGGAGACAAGGAGATTAAGTTTGTGTTAACATGGCAAAACTTTCAAAACTGAGCATTATTCAAAAGTATATTTTGTAGATCCATATAACGCATGCCTGCAATTGATCCAGCCTCTCCTGGTACAGTTAGATGTAGAGGTGGGTGGAATGGTTTAGTTTAAAAGTGAATCCAGGACAAAACTTCTACCCCAGTTCAGAAGTATTCATGTCTTGTTTCAGCCCCAAGCACCATGTGCATTTACAATCTAAGCACATCCTGATGCAGAACAACCATGGTATATTTGAATTTTACGTAATGCTTTTTAGGAGCAGTTTAGCTATTTTTAATACTCTAGTGATTGTAATTCTTGAATACATAAAATGTCTAATTCTTAGGAGGCTTAATTGTACAATGTTCCTAACATCGTCCTTAAAATATAGGATGATAAGATTAACATAAACTCTTGAAGCTTCATTCACAAATTATTTCCGCAAGATACAGTAAAGCATGCATAATTTTGGGAGTCAAACAAGTGGCTTCATACTTTAAAAAACCAAACCAAAATACTGTAAGTGGACACCATCCAAGGAGCTAGGCCTTTCTTCATCATAGGAGCGAATATAAAAAATTGATATAAAGGCTTTGTGAATTTCCTGATTTATTATACAGGACTTGATAGAAAAGTGAGATTAGATTTTAATTGAGTCTGATCACTTTCGCTGAAGTCAATAGGAAGTTTTGCTTTCATTTGCAGTCTTTATAAAGCCAATTCAATACCCTTCCCAGTTTTGACCAAACTAAACAATTTCAGCTGAAATTTTACATGGGATCTTATGCTAGAATAGATTTTTTTTTTCCCAAAAAAGCAAATTGGATGAGGCATTTGAGATGCTGGTTAAAAAGTGCTATCCTCTTTATTTAGGCTTCCTGAACCATCTCTCTGTCTCCAGACTCTCCCTTCTCTCTCCTCCAGCTTTTTTTCTGTTGTGCACAGTTCCCAGGTCCTCCGCTACATTCCAATACAACCAGACTTGCAAAAAAGCTGTACACGTTGATGGAACCCTGTACAATGTCAGACTTGTTGGCTCTCCAAATCCACAGGAGTATGACATTCAGACATGCACCCAGCTATCATGCTTGCATATTTTGCTATTTTCTTTAGATTCTTTTTCAAGTGGATCTTTGTAGAAACACGGTTTACACATTTTGAAAGACAACAAATGGATACACATTTCACTGCTGGTCCTGAACAGTTATGCAGTCCTGCGTAAAGATGCACCGCATTCTGCTCTAGAAGTGGCTGCATTTTCCCAGGTGGTTGAAGTGAACATACAGGGCTGTCCGTACATAGATGGATGCCCAAGGTGATTTAATGTCCCAGACTTTTCCCAAATGAGTGCCAGAATCCTTTCCACTGCCTGCAGCAGCGCTTTGAAGTAGGAGCAACGGCAGCGGAAGCAGAAGATTAAAGGATCCTAGAGCTCATAGGAAGAGATGCAGAGTTCACTAACAGGAGCAAGACTCTACTTGATGTTTTAATTTTGCATTAAAAGAACTTTGTCAGGGGAAGCTTTTCTCCAAAACACCTCTCTCCCCTTAGATTTTGTACCAATACAGAGCTGCCTATATTGCCTGCAACTAAATCCTATAAATACACATGGACACACATGCACAGAGCCCTTAGCTTTACAAAACTATTCTAGGGAGTATTGCACAAGTAAAGTGTGCAAGATCTTACCCACAAATAACAGCATATTGTGATCTATTTATTTAGCATAAGATCTATAAGAACTAGAAGGCAATATTATTACAAGACCCCTATTGTGTAAGCAACTTTCACATGGAAAGTCTTAAATGAGAAGTATCCATCTTCTACTGGCTCATTTTTTCTTTGAGAAACATTTCTCCTCTTCTGGAATCTCTGAAAACTAGAATCAGAATTTAGAGTGGCTAGTGATTTTTGGGATCCCAACTTGAGATGCCTTCAAGGGATCTGATTTCCAAAATTCAGGACCCTTTAAAATGTCATAAGGTGAAGACCCCAAGATTGAGGCTTCCAAAATCACTCGTCATCTTTTGAAAATCCTGGGTGAGAGCTATTGCTAGTCGTATCTCCTTTCTTTCCAATGAAGCTAGTGCTGGTTTAATTGAGATCTGCCTGCTGCATGGTAAAGCTTAGTTGGTAACCATTCATGTAGAGGACAGAATATGAAGTACACTATGGTGAAATCCATTAATGTGTCACATTCACCTCTTTTTAATGTGACCAATTAGCTGATTTCATATCTGTGTTTACACTGGTATAACTCCACTGGCTTCAGTGGATTTACTTCTCACTTACATGAGGGTAAATCAGCTTAAGCCCTAAAATTTTCATCTGTACATGCAAATATATGGAAAAAAGACTAAGTACGTTTCATTTCTTTCCTAGTTTTATTTGGTTTTTGTTTGGAATTGGAGAGAACTGTACTGGAAAAATTTCACTTTTTTTTTCTCTCACAGTTGGATAGTAATTGTATGAGCCTTAACATAGTCTTATTTTGAATGAATTAATGGCTCTTATTGATTTCTTTTTACCTTTTTATGATCATTATCACGTACCTATTTATAGGTAAAAGGTGACCTATCATGCCCCATATGTGTTTTATGTATTTGCTCCTTAGGGCAGTGCAAAATATTTGGCTCAGTCAAGCACCCATCTAAAGCCAGGCTGAGACTGGGTTTTAGCCGAACCTACAGTTAGCAGCTCAGATTCACGACAGTTCAGTGGAGCTGGGATGAATTTTTTTGTTATTGTTGTTGCAAATCTCAGCTGCTCCTTTTGGGCCTAGTATACATAACACATACACACTTACATTATATACTGTGCTCACAAACTGTCCATGGACATGCTCCCACTGCCTCCATACACTATCCTTCAGCTTTCTAGACTAACTGGTTGAAACACCCTCTTTTGGTGATAGTTTTTCAATTCAGTATCCTGAGGCTAGTCTTTGGGGAGAGAAGCTCATGGACAAAGGAATGGTGCTTGCATTTGTCTACTTTGCACAATGTAGAACCACTGCAAAGTCAAGAAAATGCTAAAACTGGGATAAATATTTTTAAATGCCTCAAAGGTCTAATGCATAGTCTTTACTTAGAGTACTGGTGTTACATGCTCTGCAGAAGTCACCATGAGCGCACCAAGGCGACATGAAAATAGTGTCTGTTATGGAAGGACATAGGTTATATGTATTCTGTGTATCAACTCTTCCAGATGTGACCCGTTTTTACTAATGACAAATAGTGATGCTAATGAGATTACTTGCCTGTAGCATTGGGCTGGATAGGTCTCATGTAAAATGAGAAAACGGTAACACACCATCAAATGAGAAGTGTTGCAATCTAGATGAGCATCAATGTTTAGTTTTTTGTCATTGTCTTATATTTCCAGTGAGGGCTAATGAGGTCATTCGACTTGCGTATTCAAAGTTTAAAAAAATCCTCATGCTTTTACAGCAGACTTAGGATTTTTTAATTAATTGGCATTTTTAACATATACCAGTACAGTGGTATCAAAAATAGACAGACCCTAACAAGTGAACATACATTCTGACTATTGAATTCTACTTTTCTTTTTCAATACTTTAAGAATACATATTCTCAGTAACCCAGAGTTTACAGTACAGTTAAAATGATGATTGTCAACCTGACTTACAACAAGACAAGTCTGTCCCCTATTTACTTTGGGAGAAGAAACATATGATTATTATATTATAGTATATAATAATGCCAGTGTCTCCTCTTACAACACTCTAAGTACAACTAGAGTCATGCTCGTTAATGTGAAATGTGAGAAACAACTAGCTAGGATTAAGCTTTAACATGCATCCGAGGTCCCTACTAGCATAGGCCCATGCATCCATTATGACTGTAGAAAGAGTTGTACATTAAGTACAAAAAAGGGAAATATGTTTAGACCCTATTTTAGTCCAGAATCAGTCTTTGCATAGAATATTAATCTTCCAGCTCCATTACAACATGATTCCAGAGTTTAGCAGGAAGCACGTTGAAGTTATCAACACCAAAATTGTCATTCAAGCTCCTACATGCAGTGCCTGATTCAGTGCTGAAGTTTTATTGGCAGAACCTAGGCTGAGACACCCCAGTGGAAGTTCCACTAGCAGTGAAGCACAGCTGTACAAGCTGCATGCAATCCCTCCCCCGTTGCCATTTCAGCCAGTTAGGACCAGAGCAGCCTCAGAAGTCTTTATGCAGCATCTCTACCAGGCAGTTTCTGCCAGGTGGCTCCCAGGGAGCTCTGGCTGGAATTTAAAGCTGTCCAAAAGATTACATAGTCTGTAGGCGGGGACTGTGTGGTACTGTCACCTGTTCTCCCCTCTGATGAATCACCCTTGGATCAGAGCTGCTCTCAGGGTACAGAGTGCTGCAGCTTGCTCTCATATGCACTTACGGGAGTGAATCCAGGCTTTTCCCCTAGTAGCTGCTGTGCATAGTTGTTGTTCCAGAAAATGTACGGGTTTCTGCATAGATGACCTGCAGTTTGGTGGGGAGGAAGTGAAGGGAAAAAATAACTTAACTTCTTGAAAATTCTTTTTAAACAAGTTAACACTCTCCTCCTGGTCTTAAGCAGCAGATTCAGGTCAGAACAAATATCTATGATCTTGCTTTCAGATAACTCACTTCTGGGCCAGATTTAAGAATACGCTGTCTGCAATCCAAGAGTGTTGCAATCAGTGTTCCACCTATGTCAGTCTATGCCTGTCCAGTCCGGGAGAGGATTTCACACAAGAAATCAACATAAATAGGGCCTCCATTGATGTTTAAGACTTTTTGCCAGGAATCACTCCCCACTGTTTACTGAATAACAGAACAACTCTTTGCTCCCCAGCATCCTGAGGTTTCGGATACAACAAACTCGGGTCTTTCCTTTTTTTTCTTTTTTTCCCTCAGTGGGGCCTGTCCATACTTCAACTATAACCATCATTTTATACCCAGGTAGGGAAACACTTACATCAACTGGTTACAAGTAACATAAATCAGATTGTCTCCATAGAGAGAGCTTTTCTGCCACCATAATTGTTTTTTGTATATCTCTCATGCTGCCTAACCACTGCACTATATGATTTTAGTTTGTGAAAGATCTGCAAGTGTCAAAATAGTTCTCACCAAAAATATAACTCCTAATCTTTAATTGCTGTTGGAAGAAGAAGCGAGGCTGTACTTTGATCTGTAGATGATAGACCTGGTCTTGGTTTACGCTTCTTTTTTCTTACCATAGATCAAAGGACACTCAAAGCTAAGACCCTTTTGAATTTTGCATGTTTAATGCAAAGCTCTTTTGGTGTCAAATCAGAGACATGGAGGCATTTCCTTCAGGCAATATGCTTGAGAACAGGTAGCTGCTATTCAGGCCTTTAGAATAATTGTTCTGTTCTTCTGTGTTACAGGTGGTATCACAAAATATAATCTATTCATGGTCTACTGTTCCACAATGTATAGTTAACTGGTTTTCAGGAGATGAAAATAGAGAAGAGGCTTGTATATTGTGCAATATTTTATTAAATTAAACTACATCATCCTTCTCTACAGAGATTCTTAAATCCTCAGGCAATTTACCACTACCTTAATGTAAGAGATAAGTAATTAGTGTACAACCAGAGCCTAAGAACCAGGACACTGCCTAGTCAATACTGACATCAGTTAATTAATGTGTATTACTAAACATGACATCATTCACAAGAAACACATCTCCTCCTTGCTATTAATACTGTTGAATAGGACACCACCTTACCTGTCTAGACAGGTACAGATTAAGTTTAATCACACACGCATGCAACAGAAGTTCAAGCTATGTCAACTCCAACTTTCTTTTTGCTTTGTATGTTGTTATACGTAGATAGATACAAATGTATATTTATACACGTGTGCGTATAAAATGGCAGATGTATGCAAAGTATCCTGTTAGTGCAATATTACTGTTGAGTTCTTAATGACACAGAAATGTGAAAATTCCGATTATGATTAATATCACAAACTTAGTCCTACCATCTTGCATTACAATGGCATTTTTATTCTATGATCATACAGAAGGTTATGCACAAAAAGTTCATTTAAAAATATGAAAAAAGGTGTAGCTCAAAATTAAATCAAGCACATATTGATGTGTTTAATTATGTAGTTGAGCTTATTTAAAATCTCAATGCCATATGCAGTTATTACATAAAACTACACATACATAATTAGAACTATAGCCAAAAAAAGTGTACTTTCGTTGTTTGCTAAATACTTTTTCACATTGTCCTGTACTGTATGTGGTAAAGGAGGTATTAGTCTGGAACAGTAGGTCAGATGACCACAGAAAAGCATGGGTTTTACTGCCTGCACACTTTTTTGAGTTATCTTTTCTTTTTTTCCCAGTAAGATGTATTTTTTAATTAGCAAACCTTGCCTTCTTTCCCCAAAGTGGCAAACTATATAAGATTAGCTGGTTGTTAGAGTATTGCAATGGTCAAAGAGATACGGGCATGTGTTTATACATTATCAAAACCTATATTAATATAAAATATTTACTATTTATTTTTTAAAAAGTGAAAGTATTCACAATTAGAACTCCTCTATAGCCAAGAATGGCTAATGGTAATAGAAAGAGGCATTTTCATTTTTTATTTACTAATTGTTATTAGTATTTTATTCTTTAGTTACTAACTCTGTTGGACTGACATACTACATCTTATGTTTACCTGCCTGGAAAGCTTTTTATTTTTTATTTTTAAGAAAGCAAAATAGTGTGTGTGTGTGAGTGTGATCACAGGGAGAAACTGGGAGAGACATAACATTTGAACATTGGTAAGAGGGAAGGATAAACTGTGGCTGAAGCACAAGACTGGGAGGCTGGAGTTTTGGGGTCTATCTGCAGCCTAACTGGAGGTTTTCAGCACAGCTATATTGGTGAAGTTCTGACACTACATATATTTACATCTGTTTGTGGTTTGTGCTGTAGTGTCTATCTTTGTTCCAGTCATTAGCCTGGAACTGGGGGGTGCTGTCACATCCCCTGGCTTGAAGTGGTTTCCATCATATGCAGGGTTTACAGTTTGATTCAATGGCTCTCAGCACCCCCCACCATAAAAATTGTTCCGGCATCTTTGATCATTAGTAGGAGCTAAAAAGATGAAGACAAATGGGTGAACCGTTAATGCTATGAGAACTGGGAGCCAAATCTTCTGTGTTTGAGGTAACACATTAGCTGTTCCCGTGATTGCCCTCTGACCTTGTAACTAATTTGTTGCATGTCTTTTTTTCATTTTTTGACTCCATCTTTGATTCTTGGACTGTAACAGGTTGTGTACCACTCCTCCTCTATGTACGTTTGGCATCCATTTCACTTTTTTTGACATGTCCCTTTTGGGGGCTTAACAAGGGGTTGCCTGCCAAGTATAACAATCTTGTCCTTTATGGCCAGTTGCTCTACTGATGTAGAGCAGCTGAGGATCTGGCCTGCATTCACTACGTACACAAGGCAGGGATTTAATTTCACTATGTCATGAACCGCTACTTCGCTGACTTCACCAAGACACGGATAGCCTCGCCATTTCCATTTTTCACGTAATCCGTGTTCTTTGTTGTGTCTCTGAAGCCTGATATCCCCACTCTGACAATCGTAGCCGAATAATTGAAACATTCCTTTTCAAACAGAATGAACGAAGGAGAGCCACCAGAGAGGCTGGTTAATGACCTCAGCCAACGTTCCAAAACTCACTCTCACAAGTCCTTGCCATGCACCTTTTACATTTCAATTAGAGGAGCATGCTACCAGCTCCTGCTGCTACTGCTGGTCATTCTAGTGTAACTATGATGATGTCTATTAACACCTCCTGAAGAACAACATCCACTACAAGTGAGAACAGAAAAAGGTTTTATTTGATATATTTACCTGATTATAGGCAGAATTATTATTGCCATCTGAATTTGAGAGGTTTCTTCAGATTATCACAATATGGAGAGTGTCAACTCTCCCTGGTTCTTGTTCCAACACTTAATGAAATATTTTTGATGTGGAGCTCTGGTAGTGAGCTGGAAGGGGAAGTTCTCCGTGGTAAGTTCATGATATAATTGAAGACCTTGTGTCAGACAATGTACATTAACAAGTAATCTAGACACACACATAATCAGTTAGTAGATTTCCCATCAGAAATGTCTTGTATAATAATGGAACGCTGAACACTTATTAGAATACTTCCCAAAAGACAGAGATCCCAAGGAGAATGTTCAGATACCTAAAGATAAACAGGCCAAGTCCCAGTTCTCAATATTACTCTTTACAGCTAAGTTAAGAAATCAGGGGTGTGAAATCCTGGCTTAGACTTGAGACAATGGCAAAACTCCCATTGACTGACTTCAAGGGAGCCAAGATTTCACCTAGTATGATTTTCTTTTCCTTTTATTCTTTTTTCTCCTCTGCCTCGTGCATTTTTTTCTTTCCTGGGCCTCTTACTAAATGACTTTAGATAAATTAATACATCCTGTAGTCACTGTGTGTAGTAGTGGAAAATCTTGTGTTTGGGAACCAAACATCTGATTCTTAACTGTGTGGATTCTAGTAAATTACCATACTAATTATTTATTACTAAAGTTTTTGGGAAGGTGAGGCAGATATTTCACACCTGACCCGTCTCTAATTTCAAAGGGAAACTGATAACTTACAAACCAATCAAATTTAGGGTAAAAAATAATTGGAGATATTGAACTTGCCCCCGCCAGTTTCTGAGGCTTTGCTATGACATCTACTTACTTTTCAAAAACTTCCTCACCTCTGTTGTGTGGAAGTCCCATACAAATAACAAAGGAGAGGGTGAAGCTGACTACACACAATGTGCTGTCAAATGCTAAGTAAAATGGAAAAAGAGGAAAATATTATTTTTTCTCGAATCTTGCAGTTACAATAGAAATAGATGTTACTTGTACAAAAAAAGTACACCATTTTCAATGGCTTTTTAGAGTGGACACAGGCCCCGCAAGCGTAGGCTTATACAAATGCAATCAGTTGTTACATATACTTTAAAAATAGACCATTTAAAAGGGACTAAATGAGTCTTGGCATCTGGGCCAGCTTTGTGGACGTGCAAAGTAACAACCATGTTGGAAAATAAAACTGAGCACAATAGGGTTGCAAGTTATTTCTTATATGTTGGCATCAATGGGCCAGATTTTCAGAAGAGCTCAGGGCCATTTCAGTTGTTCAGCACTCATACTAATGGTCAGAGTGTCAAAAGAGCTCTGCTTCTATTGAAACACCTAACGGCTGGATTTTAAAAAGTGCTTAGCTTCCAACTGCTCCTATTGTGCCAACTGAGACCTCACATACTGAGGTGTTTGAAATTCTGGACTCCACTGGTGTGTGCTGAGCACACTTGAAAATCTGGCCCAGTATCTAGATCCCTAGCATGAGCCAATCAATTCCACTTCTCCTGCAGTAGAAGAATTCCCTACCTTTATATAACATGAGCCTGTTAACTCTGGGACTCACTAACTCACCTCATCTTCTAAAACCGCTTCTCTGTTTTCACAGCAGTTTGATTTGTCGTCGGGAGTTAGCTAAGTTTGGGAGGAAGAAGAATTCTCATATTTAAATTAAATGTTTGATATTTCATATTTATGGTGCATTCCAGGGGTACACTATGTATTTTTTAACTCCTAAAGCTGGCCAATATTCAAGTTTAGTATTTGTACATGGGCCTCCTGGGCCAGATTTTCAGCTAGCCTCAAGCTGGTCTCAATATTTGCACATGCAGCTATATCTATACAACTGCATATACCAGATGTACACCTATTTTTCAGACACAACCCACCTTTGTACTCTCTGAGCTGCTGGTCACCCAAATGGTTGTTTGCATGAGCTGAATGGGATGAGGGGGACATCTTCAGGGGCAATAAATGTTCTGCAAAAACAGGCATGCAAATGTAGAGGACAGGGACGATCAGCTACCATAATCGTGCATACGTGTTGTTTACGTCTAAATATATTCTTGAGGTTGAGGGTACATGTCGGAGCTGCTCGTACTGTCAACTGACCTACAGTTTAGTATTCATTTCTACTCCCCTACTCCAAATGGCATGGAATTAAAATTAAGAACGAGCCAGTCTGGTAAACTTACCAGATTCAGACTGTATTCACCCAGTAGTCCCTGAAAAATTGTTCTAGCTACCCCTATTGTAAAATAGAGTATCTACCGAACAGCAGATTGTATTTCTCTTAGGAAACAGCATGATATGATACAATACAGAATACAATGCCTGGCATACAATGAATTTGAAATCATTTAACTTACTTGATTGTTAACTGAACTATCCTGCCAGCACATCGGATGCCATCTGTCCATTTATTGACAGCCTTGTCAGAGGGGGGGAAAAATCTTGAGTTAGTTGGCAGTAGCCCAGCTTGCCTTAGGTCTGCTTTCTTGTGTTTCTGTAACAGATGTTGTGCCACATACCCAAAGCTGCTGTCTGTAAACCAACGTGTGCTCAAATTGTTAATTTTTTGGGGGTGGGGGATATTTGCTCTCCTTTCAGATCTCATTTGTTGTCTGTTTTAGGGGGTATTCTATTGTAACTATAAACTGGCAGAAAGTTCTGACCCAACATCCAGTGGCATTAGTGCGGGTCTTTCCACTGACTTCAATGGACTTTGGAAAAATTTAAGATCTGATCCAATTAGACAGAAATAGCAATATTTAAACCAAATTTAATTAAAATATTTTAATGTATGCAGACAACTTAAAATTCAGAATGCAAGACTATGTGAATTGCTGTGCGTTTAGATATATTGTAGTGATTGCTTCCCCACAGCACTTTGAAATTGTTCAAACACACACAGCTTATCAAACAAGCTAGAAATGACAGTGGTTTTTTCCCCCCATATTATCTCTACTGGGTAACATAATCCCAGAATAGGCCAGTTCATTCTAAACCCATGTAAATCATTCTAGGTGAGAGGAAGCTTCAGCAAACCATGTTTTTCAATTCTGTGATTAAAATGTAGTGGCTTCTGATTTGCTCCTCCTGTCTAGCTCTGTTGGCTGTCAGCGGAGTAACAGGAGGGAGTTATCCTCCTGCAGTAACCGCTGTTACTGCTGATAGGAAAGAATTTTTTTTATTAATACAAAAGAAAAGCAAAAATAGGTCAGTTAAGCAAACCAATATATAACATATATCTTTAGACAAAACATTCTACATTTGCTTTCCATTTCAAGAGATTTGTTATACAACATTGATAATGGTTATTTTATGGGAGGTTTTTATGGACATTTTTTCCATCTTATTTTATATTTCCACATGATGGTGTACTCCGGCATAATTTCTTGGATGCTTTGACCATGTGTCTGTTCAGCCACGAGAAGAAAGTGCCTGGTGGTGTGATGCTGAGAAATATAGTACAACAGGTGACTTGCTTTATGTAATAGGCTAGGGGAACTTTTAGCTCTCATAATTTTATTTTGTCATGTTTCAGTGACTAGCTTGTAGTATGTTCCCTTTAATATGTGACTCAGAGAGGCATTGTAATATGTGTGGGTTATTTTTTAAGCATTATTTTTAAATAAGGATTGAAAATACAAAAAATATAAAGCATATAGGACAAAATCTTAAACAGAAACAGATGAGACTAACCCACTATCATATGTCATTTATCTGTCAGGGAAATGCCTGTCATGCTGGTAGAAAACAGTATTAAGATGCTAAAGAAGGGATTATATATAGTCTTGTATGGGGGGGGGCGAGAGGGAGGGCCTTCAAAATCTCACCTATTTATAAATGTGAAAATCTGGTTCATCAGCAGATGTGATTTCAGGCTAGGGAATGCTAGCAGTTCATACTGTGTATGAACGCATCTGCTGCTTAGCCACAAATGTCATTCTCTTTCCAGATGAGCTATTAGCAAATGTTAAAAAGATAGCTACACAGTAAAAGAGTAATGCCTATTAAATGACCTGGAAGGCTCCAAATGTCCCAACATATGGTTTATAATTCAGAGTAATAAAAAGATAAGCACTGCAGAGAATTTGATTATTGGAAAAAAAAAATCCAAACTCTGTGTAAAAAATGAAACATGAAATTCAATTTACAGTCCTAGCAATGCATGCTTTGCAAATATGCACGCTAGTGTTTACTGAGATGTCTGACAGAACAAGGCAACAAACATTTTGTGTAAGCCTTGAAATTAAACCATAAAAGCAATGTATTTGTTTATAGCCATAAAAATGTGTAAGTACATTCATGGCAGGTGGTGATTCTAATAACACCAGAACAAAAAATTATGTTGATGAAAAGCAGACAGATGAAACATTGTTAAGCCAATTAAAGGTACCACATTTATCTACCTTGTCTGCTATAATCAAAAACATTGTAACTACCGGTATAACATTAGAATTAAAAAAAATATAGTGTGGCTATGACAAGCATCTGATCTCTTTACAGTGCAAAAGTTAAACAATAAGCTACTTAAAAGTGACTGTTTTCTAGATCCACATAAACTATGTAGAGAGATTGTTATAATAGTTTCTCTTGTCCTTACCTTTTTAGTCAAGAGGCAGATGTGAACAGTTCTGGTGCCTCACTGCTTTTGTCAGTGCTCCAGGATGCAACACTACTTTGTACTTGCAGGATGTGCATTGATTTAGACATAGAACCACATTTTAGCAGTCTTTGCACGGGCTGCAAGTAGTTTACAAGGTAGACAGGAAATATTTTGTACTTTTAACATTCACTCTAAATGAGGCTATGTAGGAGCATTAGTATTATCTTCCATTTATTCTTGTACTCCTAGTGTCAGACTCTCTCTCTTGCACTCTCCTCCTCCTCCCTCTCTTTCCATTGCTTAGCAACACTTGTGAACTCAAAGCAGAGCCCTGCTCACGGATGCAACTCCAATAACATTGGTAGGCTCAATGGTTCTATGATGCAAAACCAATCTTTTTTTTGCCATTTGGTTAGCTGCCTCCGTTAACTAGGGTGTCTCCTTACTCCCCATAGCCAGAGCCTATTTCAGATTTTCACATTACAGTTTCAATCTAACCAAGAGGGAGGGGAGGGAGTTTCCAAAATAAAGCTGGAATTATGGAGAGTCTTCATACAGTGCTAGCACCAATGCTGCTAGTTTGACAGGGAATAGGAGTATAAATGCAGACTGGACAAGCAAAGAGCCATTACTTTCTAATCACTCAGCTTTTTCACTGAAATGAGAGATGGAAAAAAACGTTTAGTCTGTCTCCCTGGCAAAATTTATATGCAGAAATTCTATAACCAACAGGCATTACAATATCGTCTTGAACAAGCATTGTAAGTTGTAAGAGAACTGGAACTGACTGCCTCCTACACAGACTGTACTTTTTTTTTCAGCAGTAGAGGTGCATATTAGAACATCATAGAAATGTTCAGTTTGCCAAGCTAGACAGTATTTGTGTCTAATTACACCTTTGGATCTGCTTTATTTTCTCCATCTCCTCTCTACATTTCTTTCTCTCTGCAGCTCACAGTACCTTTAAAGCTGTAGTTTGTGTTTGCTTGCTTTCTGGCATAGAGGGTGTTTAGTCTTTAAGACACTGATGGATTTACATAAAGAGATCACACAAGTTTTTATTGAAATGCACGTTCTCTTTCTGTGTGGAGTGAGATCATATTGTTCTTTTACATACAGAGAACTACACTGAACAGTGGTGGTGTGGGACTGCAAGAAAGTAATTTACTCTAAACAGCAAAACAACCAAACCGCTAATGTTCCAGTGAACAGCTCCTCCTGGATTCTGAAACAAGACCCACCAGGTTTAGCAGAAGATTCAAGCTTTTGCCAGTCAGAATCATTTCACTCTGAGACTTTCTGATATTTGAAAACTTAATCAGTCAGTATACTTTAGGCCAGCACTGCACTGACCTTCCTACCCTCACAGAAATGGAATTAAAGGAAACTGCCATTTTGCTCAAATGTTCCCTCAACTCAAATGTGAGTGAAACAACAGGGTGAAGCGCCTTTAGAAAAGGCAGCATCAATGAGACTTCAACAAGGAATCTCTGGCACATCTTGTGGGATTGTCACAAAGTTCATTGGCTGAAGAATTTCTTGAAGGTATCTTGGAGAGTCGTAATTTAAAACATCCTCAAATCCATTTGCCTCACGGTTCGTCTGAGAAATCTCTGGGTAGATGCAAAATGAAATCCTAGGGTGTCCGCTGTTAGGGTTTGTGTTATGAGACACTGGTGGTAATATTCTGTCCTTGTGATGGAAGAATGAAGGTGGCTCTGGATACTTGTAGGCAATTTTCTCCAGAGGAAGACAAGATAAGAGGGTCTTGATTTAAAGCTTTAATCAAAAGAAGGGCTGTATAGATGTAGTGTATTTAATTGTGGTGCCTCTTTTTAGACATTCTCAGTGTCCTAATGCATTCCTACTTCTGTTTCCTATTCTTTCATAAAATGCATGCCTTTCTCTTTTTTTTTAATGAGGGAGGATTGGGGTGGTGGTGTTGCTGATTTATTTTGCTTTTCATGTATGTTATTCTGAGGGCTGAATAAATAAAATAGTTAAACTGGAGAAAGGGAAACTGTAGTGAGGAGGGGTGAGAAGGTAGGATGTCACTGAGTGTTTGAGCTCGATCAGTTTTTTGTGGGGGAAGGTTCAATGAGTCATTTTTTATTGTGGCCATCCTGAGATGTTATTTTAGCATGAAAGACCTGATTTAGGTCTCACTGTATTCTTACATCGGTGTAACTCAGTACAGTTATTCCAAACCACCATCCCATTCTGGGGTCAAAAAGTACCTCTGCTTTTAGACAGTCTGGGCTTTGAGGGGAGAAAGGTGGACACTACTTCTCCAATATATAAATAAAATAATATGGAATTAATCTTTCTGTACCGGACTGTCCAGTGTTCTCTCTTCATTGTTGTTTTTACAGAGGCTGTAGTGCTGTATCGAGACAACAATATTTGCTGCTACAAGTTTTTCGGGGGGAGTTTTCCATGCTGTAGAAAATGCTAAACCATACTAAAAAGCCATCTACTGTACTTGCTATCACATGTGGTGTGTAACACTGTAGATAGACCTAGCAAATATACTAAGTTGTATATGGTCAAAGGAGACAAGTATAAATTTTGCCCTGTGTTTTTGACTATTGAAGACTTTGGGGTTTCACAGGAGCTTTCTGGTAAGTTCATTAAGTAGGCTGGATTTTCACAGAACCATTAATTCGTATATATCTTCCCCAGATGCTTTATGAATAGAACAAGTTTAGATGGAGATAAATAGATATAAAGGGCTAACAAATAACTAAGTATCAAAATGTCCTTAAAGATATACTTATCCAGGATTTTAGCATTTAATCTTATGGACTCTAATAAAACAAGGATTAAGAAGAGACTAAATGTTTTGGTAGAAGCTTTCCCGGGCTTCAGAATGCAGCCTGATTTCTCAGCAGAATATGGAGTGAATACAGACCTTACAAGTATGAGAACTTCATCAGTCCCTCAGAATATTAAGTAAGGACATATACCCTCTGTTAATATTTCTGTTACTGTATTTGTCTGTAGACTGAGACTTTTTTGTTTCTGAGCTGGGTTTATGCATTTATCTAGCCTCTTATGCCCGTGTTCTCTTGGAAACCCAGTTAGGAGAAGCATGGAAGCTGAAGACGATACCGTCTCCCTTTTTGATGAGGGGAGAACATGCATTCATTTTCTACACAATGGATTTTGACCGCTCCTTTACATTGTCTCTGCATGTGCAGAGACATGTTATGTCCTGCGCCACTCACCCCTTCAAGTGAAAGCTCCTTTATCAAGAGTTAATTGAAGTCTGAGGACTCCATTGCTGCGGTGCTGTTGTCTGAACAACAATGGAGGAGTAAAAGGGGTGTCGCGCGCGCTCTCTCTCTCTCCCCCCTGCTTTTGGCTTTTATGGAAAACAGAGCCCTCTAAATAGTGGGGTTGAAAAGTCTCTTTTTAAACCACAATATCTGCTCATCTCCTTGGAACATTTTGGGGTTTACAATATTTGTATACAAAATGTTATAAAGTTGAAGGAATATGTTAATTGTTTGCTTATTAAAATCACTGCCACTGCTTGTTTTTCCCACATTGTACCAGTGAATTGTTCAGCTACTAAGGATTAGGAATTACACTGTTTTACTGATCTGAATGAATAGTAGATTAATTCAGCAATCTGTCTGCACAGATCAGTTGTTTGAAAATAACTAAAGAGATTTCCTTATGGAATAAAGAAAATAGTATAGCTAAATATTCAAGTGATAAATTTACCTCTTCAAACAAAAGCTATGCACGTGATCTACAAGGAACCTAGTTATAGCTGGTCTGCATTATGATAGGTCAGTAGAACAACAGAGGTTCCTGAGAAGCTTCGTATTGGTAGGTAGGATTAGGTTGCATTGTTGATGATGATGGGCTTTTTTTATATTCAAAGCACTTTACAGACCTATCTAATACGTACAACTGTCAGCTAATATTCAGGATTGATCACTACCCTTCCCTGCATTCCACAGGTGATGGGGGTTGAAGTTCTCCTGCCCTTTAGCTGAAGTCTTACCAACAATGCCAGCCTTGCAGAAACCAGCGGGCTCAATCATCTGAGCCACTGTTTTAAATTAGTACTGTGCTTGTTATCTGTACTTAAGGTTGCAAGCCACTTCCACAAGAACGCCCTTTTTAGTTACTCAAACTTTATGAAAGTTTCACCGTTTGGGCTGACATTTTTCATGTCCATGCTGCTATTTTTAGCATGTTAGCTCAAACCCCACTAGCCTGAGTCTGCCTGCCTGTGCTGGAAGGCTCACTCATGACTCCACTGTAGACCTCCTACGGGGCTCGTACCCTGACAGGGGCTCCAGGCTGTGATACAAGTAGGTATTTTAATAACTGTGCAAAATCCACTTGCCTTCACCAACATTAGTCTTTGTGCTGAACAGACCAAATCTCTCTGGTCACATAGAAAATGTGAATGACTCTTTTATTTTTGAAGACTTTTATAGGACAATTGTAAGAAAATTACGGTGCTTCATCTTCTCTTGTTTCTCTTTTTTGTTAAAGAAGCAAAAGACACTGCACTTAAGATTTGAAATTCATGTACAGTAAGTAGTTCTGTGTATTAACTATGACAGACTCTCTTTGAACTCCTTCACCCTTGTGTAATGGAGAGGCGTATTTTTAAGATCAACCCTGTTACAGAGGCTGCACTATTTGTTTATTTTAATTAACTACTTTTTCTTGATGGAATTTTCATGTGTTTTATGGCATTCAGGGAAAATGGAGCCCTCTTGTGGCCACTTTGACACCTGCATGTTCCCACAGAGGTATGACTTTGTATTTGCTTAGTAGGCCAAACCTCTGCAGGATTTTTCAAAGGTTGCGAGTTCAAATCCTAGTAGTTTTCAGAAAATGTCTTTTAAATCTCAAATATTTTCCATTAAGGTAAATAGAAAAAATACACTTAACACTTTTTTACACAGATAACAGATCTTTAATCCAAAGTATTAAACATTAGGGAAAGGTTTGTTAAACAAGACAAAATTAACACTTTATTGATTCATTCCCTCTCCTTTTTGTTTCAATAAACCCATGGGTGGCAGTGCTAAATTGGAATCAAGGCACAGCAAATTAACCCTGCTTAATAATTCAGGCCCTATCCAGCAAAGTGCCTAAGCACATGTTTAACTCCAATCATGAATAGTCCTATTTATTCTCATGCTTGAAGTTAAGTACATGCCTAAAAGCTTTGCTGACTTGGGGCCCTAAGGTGCAATCCTGTGCTATTTGATATCAATGGGAGTTTTGCCATTGAAATCAATGGGGGCAGAACTGAGCCCTTAGACAGGTAACACTTTCATAGGTCATATTGTCTCATCAATTTTTAAGCAGAAATCTCTATGGAAAGCAATGAGGAGTTCTGTTGAAAAATTGATGGCACAATATGGGCCATAGATATTACATCTATTACAAGGCTGAATGGTTCTTTTTCTAACTTGGCTTTTTTTTTTTTAAACGCTTGAAATGTTTTTGGAACCCATATTTAAGTATGCCATCTGAAGACTGAAACTGCTTCATTTCCCTTGGTTAAGGAGGGTAAGTTAGCACTGTAGGAAGCTTGGTCTCCTGCAGGCACTAGAATAGCATGTGAAATATTTGCCAGTTTAATTGTGTATGGCTTCATTGAAATCCTTATTTTCCTTTGTGTATCATTTAGGGAGGTACTGCTGAACTGTTGCTGGAAGTGGGAGCTCTAGCAGACAGAAAGGGGGCATGATGCTTGTTTAACAAGGAGCAGCATGCAGACTCCACATATTATAATGCTTAAGGCTATATAATTCCATTTTCTTCTGGAGATTTTTGTTTCATTACATTAGTGTCCACAACATGAAAGCTTTCAGTATTCATGGCAAACATCATTCAAAGCCTGACTGATGCAATGCAGCGTTCAGAATGGTTTACATTTTAGATGGACTGATATTTTAAATTTAGTAAACAATATAAATTGCACAAAGTAATGGATACAGAGCTGTGCAAAGCTACCAGTTTTCATGTTGTCATTGTTCAGTGAAAGTGTGTGTGTGTACGTGTATAATATATATTTATTTATTTTTAGCATTAACATTTTTCCAGGTAGGGTCTAAAGAAAATTATCCTTAGAGAGACAGTCTGCCATTACCCTAAAAGACACTGATTTCATGACGAAATGAAGGAATTGTGCCCTCTAGGAAAAATAGTTTTTTGTTTTTGTTAAATTGGCATATTAAGAAAATTTGGCACTTTCACAGGAAAAAGCAGCTTTTCATGGAGCGTTTGTTTTCCTTCTGCAAAAATGACAACCTTTAGTCATGCAAAATTCAAGATGGAAAAAAGAACATTTTCTGCTTTTTTCATAAACCTGTGAATTTATTTTTTCATTGCTTCAACTGGTATTTTTTCTCAGCTCTAGCCATATGAGTAGCTACAATCATCTAGAAAGTCTAGAACTTGCAGTTCATTGCTTTACTAGTTTGGTAACAGTGTCTAAATAATGAGCCCTACTATAAGGGGCTGTATATGGCCTTTGTTCCATGATGGAACTCCCATCAAGAAGATGTGCATGTGGATGAAGAAAAATATAGTCTCTCTCTCGTGTGTTGGTTCTTGTTTAATATAAATTGGTTTCTCCACCTATCTTCTTACCCAAAATTGAACCAAGTTCCAAATTCCCTGTTGGCCTAACTCAATTGAAGTCATTGGAATTGACTTCAGTAGAGAATTTGCCCCAGAATTTTTTTGACATTCCAAAATGTCATCACTTTCCATTGGTGCGTTATTCTGCACTTTTAATTTCAGAAATGACTGAGAGCTGACATGCCAAACTCCCAAGAGAATAACTTTTTTCCCCTCCTGATATTTCCAGCTTTAATAGAAGCAGGATGTGCTAGAAATCTTGCAAGAAAGCGTGATCTTTTGATACTTCCAGCCCAGATCTTATGATTCATGTAGTTTGTATAAGGGTTCAGGTAAGCATCAAAATTTTGCTTAGTTGAGAGAGAGTGTTTAACTCATTCTGACTAGGTAGAAAATTTATGTTAAAAATAAAATTTAGCCTCTGTTCTAGCAAATAAAAATGTCACATCCATGAATGAGAATTACAGCCAATGCCCAACGTTAAATAAGTATCCTCTTCTGTGTTTAATATGGGAAGTGTTTTAATGTGTGGTTTTTATATAGTGCCAAACTGCAGATAGGAACATACTGCCCCCAAGAAATACTTAAAGCTCAGAAGAGCTATGCTATGCTTCAGCATCAGTCTGGGCTATATATCTAGGCATAAAAGTAGACTAGAGGATTGAGAAGTTACTTTTTATCTTTATTTTGAGACCTCAGAGTACGAATTGATTTTCTTTTTGTACCTTTTTAGTACTAATTTGAAACATGTATTTTCTGTCCTCTTATAGGTAATGTTTGATTTGAGTGCTGTCTGTCTTCTGAACATTTAGTACCGTAGATGACATGAGTAGAACTATAACTTTTTAATTGATTTCCGAGATCAGCGGACCTAGAGTTTAAAACGATTAGAATCAAGAGTCCAGTTTATTCAGGGTTTCCAGACACAATGTATGAGGTTTGGTTTGCGTGTGTGTGTGTGTGTGTGTATATCTATATATTATATATATAATATAAAGCAAAGAGAGAATGTGAAGATCTGGTCCTATTCGTAGCAGCACATAAATGTAGTATAGTCCAAAAGCTGTTTTATCATGTGGAAATTGAATGTACAGTAAGCAGAAAGAAATGTCCCATTATCCCTGAAAAAAGTGATGTTAGCTGCAATTCATGCAACAAAATCTTTGATAGCACACCTTTGTATTTTCTGTTCTGACATTACAAACGCTTTAGTAACATATAAGAACTCTGTCATATTTCAATGCACACTTTCATGTCTGCCCTCCTGCTGAACTGAAGGTAAGCTGCACAAATACAATCACTTCCATCAGAATTCATGGGAATTAATCATTAGACCTGCAAGCATTGTAAGGAGAACGGACACATTCCATTCTGTGTACACACACATTCACCTTCTAGCTGTGGAAATGCAGGTGCACAGGGGACTCAAATGCAGCGCTGGGGCTTGTAGGTAGGCACTGGCAATATATTATAACTAATTCTCACTCAGATTGGAGGTGTGGGCTGAAGAGAAGGAAGCTGATTTTGTGTGGAGATTGTGAAACCCAAAATCTAGGTGGAGCTTCTCCTGGAAAATGCCTGAAATATTGATCCAAAAATACTTCAAACTACAGTCCGCTTTCATTAAATCAGGTTCAGGAAAAAAACCATATTCATCGTGCCGTTGTGATACATGTTGATGTCAGGCTGTCTGTCTGGTTCTGATACTTCACGATGGACATTTTTTGCAGTTCTGGGCAGTTTTTTGTGACAGTGCTGATTATGGTGCTCTAATGTGATTAAAGTGGATGGAATACGTTGCACTATTCATTTCTAAAGTGAGATTATGGCAAACTTCCCAAACTACCAGCCTGCTTGTGCTTTCATGTGCCAGACTTTTTTTATTATACGGTTACGGTGCTACATAACAGGAAAAATGGTGATGTCATGCCCTTAGAGGAGGGCTTCTAGTCAGCTGACAGCTGAACTAACATGCCCATCAAATAAAATAGTCCTGAACTTCACTTTATGGTGACTGATAGCTTAGCTCCCATAGTTACAATGGTGAGAGGAGAAAGTGTTTAGGCCTTGACCTGTGCATGGAACTCCTGTGTGGGTGCAGGTGTCTCCCCTCATGGAGCTTCTTTGAGGATTTGGAGCCTTTATTTGGCTAACAAAGGGTTTACCTGTATGTTGAGCTCTTCTACATTCAGGACTGTTCTACGCAGGCTTTTTGTACCAGTTTAACTACTTCAGTTAGAGGCATGATTATTGTACCAATGTTAAAGCTGTACAACCCCTAGTGAGGGAGCGGTTAAACCGCTACAATGTAAATGTATGAGAATAAGGTCTGTAGGTATAAGCACTTCTGTACTGATGTAACGGTGTCCATGCTAGGGAATTGCATAGCTTTTAACAACATTGGTTTCAAAGCAATGGAGTTAAGTAGTACTTAAACTGTGTAGCCAAGCCTTAAGAGCTAAGGCCAAATTTTTCAACCGTGAATCTCTAAAAGTAGGAGCTTAAATCCCTATTTGTACCCTAAATAGAAGGTTCTGTTTTCAAAGCTGCTGAGCATGCAAAATACCTCCCCCCAAAAGTAAACAGAGACTGCAGGTGTGCAGCACCTCTGACAAATAGGCCACTCACTCAGATGCCTAAATGTGAATTTAAGGGTAGGCACACTAGTGTAAAATATTTGGCCTGAGTTTTTGCTCTGTTTAGTCTAAGCAATTCCAAGGGATTAGGGCAATCTGAAATGTATAACTATTGTTGCTCTGAAAAAAGCAGCACATCAGTAAATCGGCTTTAGTTAGGAAACTTGAGCCTGAGGACAGGTATTGGGAGTTTCAGAAAAGTCAGCAGAGCACAGTGCAGTGTGTAAAGAAGGCTCTTGGGAGAATGCGGTAATAAACAGAACGGATACTTTGGAAGTATTTTGTGGGCCATAGAGGGCATATTATAAAACAGGTATAACATATTTTCTTCTACAGACAAAAGCCTTGATGACTTGAAGGGAGGTAAAGAGAAGGACAGGAGGAAACAGGGGAGAAGCAATGTGTGGGATGGAGGAAAATGAGTACAAGGGTTTCAATGTTGGATTATTTTTTGTTCTTCACAATTTTCCTTTTATCTGTTTCAAAGTCCCAGTCCTTTGTGTTTTGGTGTATTTTCCTGCTTGGCCTGAAGGGAGGAAGATGCTGAGATTACATTTTTTGAATGGCTTTGAGCAACCTGAAAATTCTTTGTTCAGGAGTCAGAGTATGGATATTTGCAAATTGATTCTGAAATAACCATACAAAGCTAATACAAATATACGTAATCTGAATGAAAGCCGTTATTAGCTAATCTGAGTACAGGGATTCATGTTGTAGTTTATTAAAAAAGATAATAAAATAACTAAGGAGTATTTCTGTAAATTAGGCACTAGGGTTGCCATGTGTCTGGTTTTCAACTGGAATAGCCGGTCAAAAAGGGACCCTGGTGGTTCCAGTCAGCACTGCTGACCGGGCTGTTAAAAGTCCGGTTGGCGGCACAGTGAGGCTATGGCAGGCTCCCTGCCTACCATGGCTCCACACAGCTCCCGGAAGCAGCAGCATGTCCCCCCTGAGACTCTGACGCATAGGGGCAGCCAGGGGGCTCCGTGTGCTGCCCCCGCTCTAAATGCTAGCTCCGCAGCTCCTATTGGCCAGGAACTGCAGCCAATGGGAGCTTTGGGGGAAGCACCTGTGGACAGGGCAGTGCGCAGAGCTTCCTGGCTGCACCTCCTGTAGGAGCTGGAGGGGGGACATGCTATTGCTTCCAGGAGCTGCCTGAGGTAAGCATCGCCTGGAGCCTGCATCCCTGACCTGCTCCTGTACCCCAACCCCCTGCCCCAATCCTGATTCCCCCTCCCACCCTCCGAACCCCTCAGTCCCAGCCCAGAGCACCCTCCTATACTCCAGCCCCATCTCAGAACCTGCACCTCCAGGCGGAGCCCTCACTCCCCTCCATGCTCCAACTGACTGACCCAGCCCTGATCCCCTTCCTGCCCTCTGAACCCCTCGGCCCCAGCCCAGAGCACCCTCCTGCACCCCAAATTCCTCATCCCTGGCCTCACCCCAGAGCCCGCACCACCCCATACCCCAACCCCCTGCCTCAGCCCAGAGCCCCTTCCCACACTTCAAACCTCTCAGCTCCACCCCCTAGCCCAGAGCCCCCGCTGCACCCAAAGCCCCTTATGCCCGGGCCTACCCCAAAGTCCATACCCCCAGCCGGAGCCCTCACCCCCCCCTCGCATCCCAATCCACTGCCTCAGCCTGGAGCCCCCTCCCATACCATGAATTCCTCATTTCTGGCCCCATCACGAAGCCCTCACCCCCTCCCGCATTCCAACCCCTGAGCCAGCCAGCCCGGTGAAAATGAGCCAGTGGGGGATGGCGGGAGGGATGGAGTGAGCAGGAGTTGGGGCCTCAGAGGAGGGGTGGGGCAGGGGGTGGGGCAAGGGTGTTTGGTTTTGTGCGAGTAGAAAGTTGGCAACCCTGGCTCTGGGTGCCTATACGATCTGTGTGCAGGGAAATATATAATTGTGAACTGTACAGTATCTCAACCTTTTCAATGGCTGACACCACTCAATTTGAGTATGACACAGCTGAAGACAGAGTGATAACCATGATCAGAACTTGAAAGTCATATGTATCTATTTAAAATACCCAAATCAGAGAAGAATTATCCTAACACTTTTCAAAAGCAAAAGCAAAACCCACATCCCATATTAATACACACATTTGCACAAGATGTGTAAAACATCTGCAGCAATGAATGAATGGACTTGTTCTAACTTGTGCTTACTGTGCTGAGTGTAAAGTAAAAATAAATCTTTGAGGTACTTCTATCGTTTCCATTTTCATTAAGATGTTACATTTGGAATCCTCATGGAATCTTTTAAAAACACCCAGCCGTGTAAAATGAGTTGCCTGACTAATAGAACTATTACATTACATCTGACTCTTATGGTATAATTGTTGTGGCCCCTGTAATATTAGCTGCGAGACCTGGTGGACACGGACCTCACCATGTGATTGGTTTTAACCTTTTGTAAACCTCCAGCCATGCCATCTGATAGAGGCCAGGAAATAAGAGCAGTCTTTTACCAGTGCTCCTGGGTGTAACTCCTTTATGGCAGCCCACAAAGCTAATTCATCACCTCTTCCAGTTTAATGTCAACTAGAAGAAATGTGACATTCCATACTGATTATTGCTGAATAAACAGAGGTAGTTTATAGTTTTAAAGACAGGTGTTACATGTTCACCTTGAAATTGTCTGAACCAAATGAAAGATCCTGAATTTTTTTTTTTCTAGTTTCTGTCGAACACACGGCACTCCCTAGAATGAAAGTAGCAGGAGAACTGGGTTTTTTTGTTTTTGTTTCGGACCGTCATTCTCAAGCCTAAAATTGGATTAGACAGTAGTTTTTTTGTTTTTGTTTTTTTTTTCTCCAGACTGGAAGATCAAGTTTAGTAGGCATGATCTAAATCAGACTCTATGGTATTCAAGGCACAGAATGAATAAGCTGAACCTTAGCCAGGTCAGCCTGATAGAAAAAATTCTATTGTGGTGTTAGGCTGACTTTTAAAAATTAATTTATGCATGAAAGTTATAAAGTTATAAAACTAGTTTCAAGGAAAGGGAGGTTTCAGCTTATTTGATGACTGGGATTGGTGGGAAGAGCCCAGTAGAGCAATGGAAGGCCCTCTTCTCAGCTAAAGGAGGGGCCACAGAGCCCAGGAATGAACAGTTTACAGGACACACACAAAGAGAGAGGGATGGGTGAAATGGGGGGGATCCAGAAAGGCACAAGCAGAGACACCTGGGACAATGTCCACCGCTCTGAGGAGTCTGAGTCAGTGGCTGCTGCCCAGAGGAACTTTGCATGTATGTGTGAACGGACAAGACCCCACAATCACAGAGTATCCTGTGTCCAGCTTTCTTTACCTGGTCTGATGACTGGCCAGTGCCATGAAGATGTTGATGTAAAGGTCTTGGGACTTTGTAAGGACCTGGAAGGGGAATGTAGAGACAAACCGAAGCAGGGAGAAGTGAAGCCAGAACCCAAATAGGTTTTCATAGAGAGATATTACAGCCTGCCACTCTAGAGGCAGGCATGCACTAGGCACTCCCCGCCCGCTACTGCAGAACAGGCTGCTGTTGGACTGGCAGCCCTGGAGACTGAAGGCCTTTCTTCATGGAAACAGATACAGCAAAGTCAGTGGCAAGGCAAGATTCTCCACACTGCCCCACTGTTGCAATTTATCCCTGACCTGGAACAGCCATCTCCAGGGATTAGAGGGTAGTTCAGTTTCTATGTTCACTCAATCTTTTGCCTCTTTACTAAGAATTCCAACAAGAGAACGAATTGTAGGAGTTGTTTGTTTTTTTCTTTTTCTTTTTCTTTTTAATGCTGTTAAGGGGGATCATTGTTTGGAGCAAGTGAAAGTGGGAGACAAAGTTTTCAGGAGAGCTGGTCAGATAGTGAACAGAATTTTTGCAAAAAAATTGCATGAAAATTTAGTTCTGTCTTTTTCATCCAAACACTGCCAATTTCTTTTACAAGCTTTAGTCTTTAGCAGCCAAATTCCATGAAGGCCTTTGGGAAATCCAGGAATAAGACTATCCAATGAGCAGCTCAAATAAAATTTTAGAACAGAAGGAATAGAAAATGAAAGAAAAGCCAGCAATTTATATAACTTGAAACACAGATTTGGAGGTACGTCTTTATCGGAAAAGAGTTCTGCATTTTTTGCTATATAGAGACAAGAAATGTATAGCTTTATTTTCAATATAGCAAGAGCGGGAGGACTTTGAGCTTTTCTGGTTTGGGTTGCATCACTATTCATAAAGTTTTAGTGAAAGAAGGTTTTGCAGAATTCAGCGAATAAAAATGAAGACCATGTGCAAATATTGCATAAAGAAAACATCTCTGGACTAATTTTTTGCTACCCACACCAAATTATACTATATGTACTCTCGTATGTTCAGGAGAAACTGGGACCATATTATTCCAGTCAATCTTGCCAAGGGGAGTGGCAGGAGAGGGAAGACACTGAAGGTACAGCCACCTGAAATACAGTATTAATGAGCTCACAGATGGCTACAGTAGTAACTCTGAGAATTGGAGACATACCTACAATATTACAGATGAATTGCAATATGCTAAACTGAGTGTAGTACATTTTCCCTGTATTAAACCCTGTGGTGTGCTGCCAATTGCAGGAGAGATCAAAAAAAGAATGTTGCCGATTCAGTGAAGTTTATATTTTAGGTTTCTTCTGTTTTATGTGTTTTTTAGTATGTCACTTTGGTTAGTGCCTTGTTGTCAGTCTGTGATTGTGACTGGTAGGGGCTGGGTTTTATCTGATAGCTGAGTGGGAAGGATCTATGATTTAAAAATCAACTGTTCTTCATTCTCATTTACTTTTAAAAACATGTTTTTGCTGAATCATTTGGCAGTATGAAGACAACAGGTCCACTACAGCACTATAGAGTTTGATCAGATACAATATACATCTGTCTGGACATACTTAGCCTGAAACCAAACTCCAGGAATGCATTGAGTTTGGTTTTGGTTTCTGCATAGTGCATGGATTGTTTTGACAGCAAATTGGGAAAGGCACCTGCTCATGGATGTCTCGTGAAAGAGGAGGAATAGGAATGCAGCATCACTTTGAGCACAAGTAGTTTATGGCTAGTCCTGGAAGCACTGTGCATTGTGGTGCTTCATTGCTCCAGAAAAAGCCATTAGAGCAGGGCAATAATGCAGTATTGTCTCATAACTGACATTCCTCTTAGACTTGTTTAGTAGAAATCGGACATAGAAGAGAACTAAGATAGCCTAAACCAGGGCACAGTCAACAAGCAGGTCAATGACTGAAGGCAGGTAAGGAAGGCCCAAGAAGGGTTTAGCTCTGAAGTTTCTTCCAACAAAGGCAAACCATTTACAAATGAGGGCAAAAATAGCACTGGAATGTAGGGATGGGTACTGAGGGCAACCGCTAATCCTGGCAAATGTCAACAACCTACATCATCTGTAAGGATCTATGAGTGACTCTATTCCATTGAGTAGCATTTGTTTTAATGTAAAACATAATTGTTATGTGGACAGTGGCAGTGCCCGGACCAAGAAATTTCACTAATGACCCTGGACGCAAAGTGGAGTGTTTAGAAAGCACTCAACATTGGCCTGACATTGTTTTCATTGACACTTCCATGAGAGCAGAGATGAGCCAATATTGAGTGCTGTTGAAATTCCCTCCCCTATTTTTAGTGTTATCCTTGCTTTGGTAACAACTAAAAAAGCAATTTCAGAGAGCACTGAGAGACGGGAGACTATCTCTTATTCCTTGGCACTTAAACTGTCATCATTTGACCAGATTGCTGAAGAAAACTTAAATTATGGAAATTAAGGTAGAAGAACAAAGAGGGAAGATGGAATTTAATTTTCATTGGCTCAATCATCCATTTGTCCCGATTTTGATTACTGACAAACAAGGTAAAGCTACATGGAGTATTAAGTTTACTGATGCATCATTATCTCTAATAACTTGAGTGTATTTAATATTCTTGTCTTATGTTTTTATGCTGTATCATTTCCCTGCTCAAGATAGTGAAACAGATAGTAGCAACTACACCATGTGTTTGACATGCACAAATATAAGTTTGGGCACTCCTGTTAAAGGTGGAGGGCAGTAGTGTAAGAAAAACATATAGTGAGAACTAAAATGTAAATATCTAAAAAGAATGTCCATTCTTTATTGTTTCAACCACTCAGTCTGCCTGTTTGTGGCATGAGAATGGGATTAGACTCTCAGACTAAAAGATAAGGTAAAACAGACTACACGTTAGCAAAGTCTCCCTGCCAGAAAAAAAATCTCCAGGGAGAAGCACTGTCTGGAGGATTTTCATCCCCTAGCTGACAAAAAAAAAATAATTAGGAAAGGTTTTGATTTGGAATGAGATGACATGTGGAACAGTGGTCATGCAGGGAGAAATTAAAGCCCTTCTGAGAGAGAAGTGTGCCTGAAGTTCACATTTTAATGAGATGATTTTTTTTTTTTTTTTTTTTACATTCAGCAAGGCATGCTACCTTTTTAGACTCTCTAAAAGAATTGTGATCAAACAGAAGTGGGATAAAGCCTGTCCTAAAGGAACAGTAGAGCAGATTTGATTGCTCATTGAAAGAGCTTTTGAATGATCTCAATGTACAGTGTTAAGTGTTTGCAAATGCCTGTCTGATTTAGATGAGATTCTTATTTAGAGTAATATACCTAGTGAATGATGCAATAAACACATAATGATAAATTTACATATGACATTAAACACAGAAATAGTTTTTGTCTTGTCTTGAATTCTTACAATATAATATTTAGATTGCAGGTTGTGCTCATGTAAGGAAGTGTGCATGAATCGGGAAAAAAGAAACTTATTTTGCCCACTTATAAATTGTAGGAATTATTTACTTGTAATTTTGAATCTGGCTGAGATTTTCATATACTTGTCAAATGAAGACTCAACCTTCCTTATTTTCCTGTGTTGCTGTTGCCATTTTTAGTGTTGCTTTTATCTATGCAAATTACAGGGAATGAGATAAGTCTCAGACAGGTAGAGTTGAAGGTAAATACTCTTATGTAATAAACTGTTCTAATTTTAGTAATTAACGACCTTTTACTCATTCTTCATGCATGCAACATGTGACACTGATAGTAAAGATATTTTAGTTTAAAAATGAAAAGATTTAATGTAGCCAAATGACAACCATGTTTGGTTATTTTTATTTATACACTTTAAATGTGTTTGTCTTAAATATTCTCCTTCACTACAATGTACCGATTCTAAGATTCATTGCAACCTACACGTTCTGGTGATCCCTCTCTTGTGGTTGATGTGTAATAAAGTATGTATGTGCTGGCAAAAATATTCTTCCGCTGCCTAATCACATATTTAAGTAATAGTAATCCTAGGGCAAAGATAAAGCTGGTTGAATAACCTTCATTGGATAATTTATTTACTTAATTTTGTGATATTTTTGCGTAAATCGTGCAACAATTTATATAAATTATTAATCCAGCTCTGGTCAAATACAGTGCTGCCATTAGCAGATAGGGGATGACTGTGTGTGCTGAATTTCAGCATAAAATACTTTTCTATATGTTGTTTACCAAGGGTTGAAACTAAAGCTTGCTGAATTCAAAGAAAAGACGTCCACTGGCATCCAATAGGCCAATGACCCAGATTCTGATCTGTGTGCGTGACAAAAGTGATAATGGTAAAGGTGGCTGGATGCCAATTTTTTGGCCCCCAGACTCTGAGACTGACTGGGGACTGGTCCAGTCTGGTACCCATCATAAGTTAGAGCAGCCCAAAAGCAGATCCATTTTACCCACAGCTGCCTGCAATCACAAGGGGTTTTTTAGCTAGTCCTTGCTCCTAGAGAGCAGAGCTTTGTGGAGGACATTTTGGCCCAATGTGGAGCCTTTGATGGGTTACCAAAATGAAAAAGGAGAGTGTTAAAATTACAATTATTTCAGTGAAATAAACAAATAGGATTTCTGTTTCTAGTTCACATTTAGAATCAATTATATTAATAGTAATGACCAAATTCATAAGTAATGCATAAAGTAGCTTAAGTTAAACTCCACTTGGGCTAATGTAGACAAATCTTCTTAAATTTATTTAGACCCTACCTTCATCTGCCCTGCCCATGTGTTGAGAGGACTAAGATGTTGAGCACATGCTCAAGCACTAAGTAGATTGAGGTTGAAGTGAGCACAAGGGAATCTAAGGCCGGGTCTACGCTAATTCGTAAGTCGATCTAAGTTACACTCATTATGTTACGTAATTTAAGTTGATGCACCTTGTCTACAGCATGCTATGTCGACACTGACTTATCCAGTCTTCACCAGACCCACTAAATGAATGCGGCTGCATCAGTTGCAGTGGCCCCAATTTATCTAGTAGTGAAGACAAGCCATAACTGGCATCATTTTTGAATTATTGCTGAACTCTCTCTAAACCATTTTTACTCATTTAAAAAATGAAAGTGAGCGTAAGTTGCCAGTGCTTGTTTGGTTATGTCTGTCTTCATCTAGGACACCATGTTGTTGTTGCCAAGTACAATAAACATAGCAAATAGGGACAGGATTACTATTTGACTGAAAGCACACCAAAACTGCTGTTTGTTGGTGGGAAAGGGACGCTTCTTTGTTTTTAGTTTAGCTAAACTCATGCCACAATTGCACATGTTGTATATGTTTGATACTTGTGTACTAGGAAAGATTTTTCCCATACATCTTATTCTGTTTGGTTGTGTTCTTTATTATTATAATCCTGCCTGTGGCACAGAGAATTTTGGGTCAATTGACAATGCTGTATTTTATACAGATGACAGGTTTCAGAGGAACAGCCGTGTTAGTCTGTATTCGCAAAAAGAAAAGGAGTACTTGTGGCACCTTAGAGACTAACCAATTTATTTGAGCATGAGCTTTCGTGAGCTACAGCTCACGAAAGCTCATGCTGAGAAAGGTCTCTTTATTTTTTTTTCAGTTTAACCAAAGTTACAGTTTCAAGTAGTCTACAGAAACAATTTATCTATCAAATAAGCAGTGTGTGTGTGTTTCATACAGCTACACCAAAAAATACAGTACAGTCAACCAGAGAACACACGGCATTTACTGAAACTATAATATAGTTCATGTCTGCCATTGCCTTTCAATTTTAGTTGTTTACAAGAAGGGACTGAAGTCTTATTTTTTTTATTGAACATTCATTCAACTTCAAGAGCTTACTAAGGCTTCTGGGATAACTTTGTAATGGGTCCAGCCACTGGAACTTCTTCACTGAACACAAGGAACTGGCCTGAAATTAAAATGGCCTCTGTTTGTATTATAAAAGATCAATTTCTCAGGAAATGGGGGAAAGCCTGAAGAAATATTTGTGCAACTTCCAGTTCAATTATAATATTGCCAACAGGGTGGTGATGATATAAATAACAAAATGGCAGGGATTCTTCTTAAGTGTGTGTCTGTCCCCAAAAGAGGCCAAACTCCTTTTCTGTGCTTCGCTTGACTAAGACACAAGTTAACGTTTGTCAGACCCAATACAGAAAAGAGAACATAGCTTTAAATGCTAAAATCCCCCTCATAAATTGAAAAGTGGGAGTAAGAGTGACCTGCGGAGTTAATGGTATATGGAGTCTCTTGCTCCTCTCCTTCTATAGGGGAACCAATCTGACGAGATGCTGCCTGCAGCAGATAAGCAGTAAGTTTCCTCACAGACTCATAGGTGCCACCATCTTCTCTGTAGTAAGCATGTGCAAGTGGTGTTCTATACTAAAGGGGGTAAAAGGAAAGAGATGATGGACTTTTTTCACCTACTCCACATCTTTGGTCCCAGATAAATTTTTATTATTACACTGTGTGAGTGGCCTTCAAATAAATTCACAGATTCCATCTCAAGTGGAATGGGGTCGGCCATCTCTAGGCTGTTGTCCTCCCTTTCCCTCGACCCTGTGGAGACTTCTCTGCTGGTCCAGGGATCCATGTTTGTAGGGGTAGGAAAGGGGATGGCCGGAGAGTGGGCAAGGTGGAGACAAAGCTGGAACAGATGCACATGACCACAGTAATTCCTAAACAAAAAAAAATTCACCCTAAATGCCCCCAAAGCTTTTACCATGGGAGGGAGGACATGTAGCCCACTGTACATTCTATGATGCTAAAATTGTGGAGTGTGAGAGATTCCCTATGTGGCATGTACTCTTTCTGATTTATCAGTGACGGCTGCAAAAGCCACAACTTCTCCACCATGCTTGATGATGCCCTCTAAAAGGGGGATATACATATAGTTGTTGGTGAGCCATGGAAGTCTGGTATCCTGGGTGGTTTGTGGAGGCAGAGGGGATCCCCATGTTTAACCTGAGATCCAGGTTGTGTCCAGGTTGTGTCCAAGGTGGGTAGAAAGCTGGCTAAATTGTCGGGCTCAACGGGTAGTGATCAATGGCTCCATGTCTAGTTGGCAGCCGGTATCAAGTGGAGTGCCCCAAGGGTCGGTCCTGGGGCCGGTTTTATTCAATATCTTCATAAATGATCTGGAGGATGGTGTGGATTGCACTCTCAGCAAATTTGCGGATGATACTAAACTGGGAGGAGTGGTAGATACGCTGGAGGGGAGGGATAGGATACAGAAGGACCTAGACCAATTGGAAGATTGGGCCAAAAGGAATCTGATGAGGTTCAATAAGGATAAGTGCAGGGTCCTGCACTTAGGACGGAAGAACCCAATGCACAGCTACAGACTAGGGACCGAATGGCTAGGCAGCAGTTCTGCAGAAAAGGACCTAGGGGTTACAGTGGACGAGAAGCTGGATATGAGTCAGCAGTGTGCCCTTGTTGCCAAGAAGGCCAATGGCATTTTGGGATGTATAAGTAGGGGCATAGCGAGCAGATCGAGGGACGTGATCGTTCCCCTCTATTCGACATTGGTGAGGCCTCATCTGGAGTACTGTGTGCAGTTTTGGGCCCCACACTTCAAGAAGGATGTGGATAAATTGGAGAGAGTCCAGCGAAGGGCAACAAAAATGATTAGGGGTCTGGAACACATGAGTTATGAGGAGAGGCTGAGGGAGCTGGGATTGTTTAGCCTGCAGAAGAGAAGAATGAGGGGGGATTTGATAGCTGCTTTCAACTAGCTGAAAGGGGGTTCCAAAGAGGATGGCTCTAGACTGTTCTCAATGGTAGCAGATGACAGAACGAGGAGTAATGGTCTCAAGTTGCAGTGGGGGAGGTTTAGATTGGATATTAGGAAAAACTTTTTCACTAAGAGGGTGGTGAAACACTGGAATGCGTTACCTAGGGAGGTGGTAGAATCTCCTTCCTTAGAGGTTTTTAAGGTCAGGCTTGACAAAGCCCTGGCTGGGATGATTTAACTGGGAATTGGTCCTGCTTCGAGCAGGGGGTTGGACTAGATGACCTTCTGGGGTCCCTTCCAACCCTGATATTCTATGATTCTATGATTCATTACTCTTTGCGGTAGATTTTCAGTCATGATTATTAGGTCAAGTTCCCCTGCCCCTTTACCCAGCTGGTCTGTGGGCCAGGAAACACAAATAAGATTTTTCCCAGATAAATTAGTCTCTCTGTGTGTGTTATGAAGCAGAAGAGCATGTGGCTATTAGATGTCCTGAAAACATGTGGTTTAATGGTGAACTTATGTTAAGACTTCCGGAACTAGAACATACCGAATCGTGGAATGTTTGCGCTTTCTCCCCAAGTGACTTAAGAGTCGGTCTGCAAGGACTTGGAATTTGGTAGTTTGGTCATGGAGATTTATGAAAATTTAAACATTCGCCCTGTTGCCAATGGACTGAAAATTGATGCAAATTACTTGGTCAAGAACATCAAAGAAAATGAGCATTTTTAAACGTTCATTATTTGAGGCCACCAAACAGTGGCAAACTCATCTGTATTCCAAACATGCCAAATAATGGCTAAGTGCTCTGAAAAGTCAATATGTTGTCATTTTAATAGATTATGTTCAGTATCAGTGGCTGACAACTGTTGTCATTGCATCGAATTGGGCTAAATCCTCTAAACGAGACACCCTTGCAATAAAGCTTCACTTGTCGTCATTTTTTGGCAAGCACATTTTATTATGACGCTAACGACTCTCACTCGTGTACAGCATGAGGTGCCAATGTTTTCAATTCCAAACATTAAAGATGTGATGATAAAGAAGGCGAACCCTTATTAATTCTGAGAGATTTGCTTAATTGCAATACAATGTGAAGATTCTCAACAATAATAACAGATGATGGGAAATAAATAGGCACGGCAGGAGAGAGTCAGTTTCTAGTGTGAGTTTCCCTTTGCCTTCTTCTAATTGCATTACATACTATGGGAAGTATCTGGAGTATGCGTTCTCTAGTTAATCTTTCTTGACTGCATCCATCAAGCTAGTGCTCCTGGACATTTTAATGTCTGATAATGTTCCATTTGCATATGACTATAGCTGTCATTAGAACCAATTTACACACATGATTTGCTTCTTGAAGTGTCAACGTCTGAATTTTATCTAGAGAGAAATAGGGTCGGGAAAGTTTAATTGATTGTATAATGCAATTGAAAAGGCTGGCAGGGATCTAGGGCAATTTTGGGACATCTGTCTGAGTCATCAAAAATAATGCATATAACAGCTGTGATAACAGCAGGATTATGATTAGATATACAGCATTCAATATAAGATTGAATAAGGGCTGGAAAACAGAAAAAAGGTGTATAAGTCAGTTGTGATAAATCACTACAAGAGTTTCAGGCAGGAGTGGGTTTAAACTTTCTATCTAACCTCCACGTGGTGTACATTCAAAGTAGCTTAAAAGGTATTTAAAAAATCTTCCACCAAAAGCTGATAAATTTTCTTCACAAATAGCAATTTGTTGCTTATGTGCCCTGAATAAATATTGTAACAATCTTAACAAATATTTAGTTGTATATGGCTAAAATGTTGCATGCCATTGCCATTAAGTATCACTTGGCAATGGTGAGAAACAGAACTCATATTTTCCTGCTCCAAATTCATAGGCCTTCGTAGTATAGGGCCTATGACACACATTCATGCAATTCTTATTCTATCCAGTAGAGGGAGTGGCACACATACAACTAGCCAGGCCACTTCCATGTGTACATACTGTAGATACAATTTTGCTTTCAGAGGTTTGTATTTTATATTATACTTTGAAGGATGAAAACTTATTTTTACAAGTATACTTACTGTGTGGGGTTTAGTCCTTTTCTCTTTCAGCCAAATCATTTATCATGTTGGTTGGCACTTATGCTTTGACTTCTATAAAATCATTTAGTATGCAAGTGTCACATCAGTGAGATTATGAAATTATGGCAAATAGTTTATCAACTGTGCTTTAAAAGTACTGTCTAGTTCACATTATGCATAGCAAATAGGTACTTGAGTGAGTTCTCTAAAAATTTTCAGTTGTTTACAGCCTGAAATTCTGTCTCTTATTTACAGAGATTGATACAAGACACAATGGAGATGGTAACTATTTATATGATGACTTCATTTATATTCTCTCTTACCAGGTTTGTAATGGATAAAATCTGAAGATGCAAAGGGCATGGGGTTATACAAATTTAGGTAAGAACTATTTTACACCTCCTCACTCACAATTCAGTTTACTCTTGGTTTTAAGATTGTGCAGCTAGTACACTGAATACATAATGTTTATGCTACAGTCACCATGTGAAAAAATAAAGGTAACGCTGGGGATATTTGTGTATGCTTTACATTTAATCAACAGAACATACTTTTACTCAGTAAAATTTTTTATGAAAGTCACAAAAATGAAACCAGAGATTTTTGTTTATATTGGTATAAAAAGTTGTGGTGATTCAAAATCATAGGAACACCCCCCTGATATAATGGTAACAAATGCAGCCCAGAGCGACTTATTTTTCCCACAGATGAATGGCTTTTGTTAACAAATGCTTTAGCATCAGACAGGAAAGGGAGCCTTCTTATCTGACAAATCACTCGAACAAAGGTAGCAAATAAGTTGATCGAATACCGCTTAACTTCTTGTTATGCTCCTGTGTTTGCAAGACAGAACTTTTTATGATTGTAATGAAACTTTGCAACTGTCCCATGTACTGTAAGAGAAGTAGGAGCCTTGGTATCTCTTCTTTATTTAAGATTCCCAGCTCACTGCTTGATTTAGAAGCAGGTTTTGGCATAGGCAGGCACCAACAGCAGAGAAGCTTGTATTTGTGCCAACTTGTTTTCCCACCCAGACATGTCAGTACACTGAAGATCATGTCCTAATCAGTATTTAGCAGATGTACTATAGGCTTAATTTATGCAGGCATTGTAGAATTTTTTTGCAGGTATTTCATGTAACTGTAACATCCTTATTCTTCATAGCAGGCATGTATAAAATCTCTGCAAGGCAAAATATATGCTGCTTTATTTATTGTTAGCAAATAAAAATAACATGATAGTCAATCAATAGCCTCAAAAAGGCTTTAGGGAAACATATCCATACCAATAATTAACAGTGGGTATTGCACAATATTCTGGCAAGGCATACTGAAAGGCACAATTGGCAAGTATGGATGGCTTTTATTAATGTTGGTGGTTATCAAATGACCCATCTAATGCCAATTAACAATTATCTTCTAGTTCCAATTCCCATCCTCCTGGGGATTGCTTTGTTCTACACTGATGGCCCAACTGCAGCAGAAACGGGTCAGTTGATAGTCTTTCTGAACCAAAAATGAAAATGCATGTGGGAAATAATGGGAAGAAGCACAGCATGCTTATACGTTTTAGCTCTACGTCTATAAGGCAGGCAATGCTGGCATTAGCCCTTTCCAGGGATTACAGATGAACATATCAGCAACGACCAAATAATTTTATGCCCAATCCAGCTAATAAGGGTTAACTATCTGGGGGGAAAAGGACCCAGCCTAACTAAAAGCCTAAACACCAGCTTGAAACTTCAAAGGGGCATAAACTAAAATGAATAAGGGCCACTGCAATTCCAAATAAATTTGTCTACACAGGGAGTTACACTGGTATAACTACAGTGGTATACTGATTTGCAGGTAAACTTCCCCATGCAGACATGTCTCTGAGAACCTAAGACAGATGTGTCTGTAAAATCCACTGTAAGGTCTGACCAGGTCTAGCAGACTTTCACTCACTGCTGCCTTTAGATCTTTTAGATGCAAGAGCTCCTCTGCTATTAGAGTCAGGGAAACCCTGGAACATGAGTATATAGACAGCGGCTGGCCTAGCAGAGACTGCTAGACCTGCTGCAAGTCTGCAATGCACCCTTTGTAATATCAACAAAAGCAGAGAAAAGGGGCCTTTCTGAAGATTAAAGAGGGGGGTGTTTTGGGGATCAGGAGGGGAAAAATGAAAGTGGGATGAAAACAACTGGATGTAAGACGGGGATCAGTCACGGAGAAAGCAGAGGATTAGTTCATGGAAGTTGGGACACGAAAGAGTGAGGTTAGGGGAAGAATGTGGTAAAGCTTGTGGAAGGAGGAAAATTCTGCAATAGATAGGGAAATCTTCTGAAGTTTCCTGCAAATGTGGAGGGTCTTACCCACTCTTCCTCCCAAGTAAGAAACAGTGACTCTGGCCCCCAGACCTCATGCATATTTCGAGATACTGCGAAGCTAGGGCCATCCAGGCTGATGCCCTGTGCCTTTGTGCTGGCTCCAAGATTTCTTGTGGCTGTTTTCTGTCCCTTGGTAGTATAGCTCTGTGGGAGTCTTGCACTTCTGGCTGCTTTCAGGACCCATAGAAATGAGGGTAGCATGGTGCAGAGGGGGGCACTGAAGAGGTAACACAGCAAGGGTCTGTTACCTTTTTGCCAAGTTCTTATTGGGTCCAGTGGGGATAATGTGCTTCCCCAGGCCCTCCCTATAGCCACAGAGCATGTGCATATCTGATACTCCCCACTCTATCCCCTCACGCATGATCTATCTATGCACAGAAGAGGATCTCCCCACCCCCACACCTTCCAAAATGTGTAAGTATGCGATAAATTTAACTTCATTTCCTCAGCTTGGAAAGGAGAAGGATTGGATTTGGAGAAGACTTCTGAAGTTTTGTATGGAGACTTATCCAAACCTCTGAACCTTTGGGGGTTTGCTCATCCCTAGTACTGGAGATATATCCTACGTTAAGGCAATATCACAGTATCAATAACAACTTTGCTCTCTTAGCTCCCAAGAAGACATTGTTATATTTTCACCTTTGGGGCATGTTTGTAAGGAAAGTTTCTACTCTGTGTAACTCACGTGGAGCCCACAAAGGATCTGTATTACTATTGATTTTCTTTTTTTTCACGAGAGCTCTCAGAAGAGGCTTGTATGAGTATTAATTTAATTATAAGACAGCTAAGTTTTTACCAGAGTTGTCAATCATATTTAAGTCTTGCAAAAGGCAGGTCATGTTCTCAGCACAGGAATAAAAGACAACAGCATGAAATTTTTTGCTTGGGATTAGGGCTGTCGATTAATTGCAGATAACTCATGTGATTAACTAAAAAAAAAAAGAATCACGATTAATCATGATTAAAAAAATTTAATTGGACTGTTAAACAATAGAATGCCAACTGACATTTATTAAATATTTTTGTATGTTTTCTACATTTTCAAATATATTGATTTCAATTACAACACAGAATACAAAGTGTACACTGCTCACTTTATATTTTTTATTACAAATATTTGCACTGTAAAAATGATAAAAGAAATAGTATTTTTCAATTCATCTTACACAAGTACTGTAGTGCAATCTCTTTATCATGAAAAGGGCAACTTTTCATGATTGCTTTTTTTTGTTACATAACTGCACTCAAAAACAAAACAATGCAAAACTTTAGAGCCTACAAGTCCACTGAGTCCTACTTTTTGTTCAGCTAATCGCTTAGACAAACAAGTTTGTTTGCATTTATGGGACATAATGCTGCCCTCTTTCTTATTTACAATGGCACTTTTGTAGCCAGCATTGCAATGTATTTACATGCCAGATATGCTAAATATTTGTATGCCCCTTCATGCTTCAGCCACCATTCCAGAGGACGTGCTTCCATGCTGATGACACTCATTAAAAAATGCATGACTTAAATTTGTGACTGAACTTCTTGGGGGAGAATTGTATGTCTCTGGCTCTGTTTTACTCACATTCTGCCATATATTTCATGTTGTAGCAGCCTCGGATGATGACCCAGCACATGTTGTTCGTTTTAAGAACACTTTTGCTGCAGATTTGACAGAACGCAAAGAACGTGCTAATGTGAGATTTCTAAAGATAGCTACAGCACTCGACAGAATCTGGAGTGCCTTCCAAAGTCTGAGAGGGTTCAGGTATGGAGCATGCTTTCAGAATTTTAAAAAGAGCAACACTCTGATGCAGAAACTACAGAACCCGAACCACCAATAAAGAAAATCAACCTTTCTGCTGGTGGCATCTGACTCAGATGATGAAAATGAACATGCGTCAGCCCGCACTACTTTGGATTGTTATTGAGCAGAACCCGTCAACAGCATTGTCCTCCGGAATGGTGGTTGAAGCATGAAGGGACATCTGAATCTTTAACACATCTGGCATGTAAATATCTTGCGATGCCGGCTACAACAGTGCCATGCGAATGCCTGTTTTCACTTTCAGGTGATGATGTGAACAAGAAGCGGGCAGTATTTTCTCCTGCAAATATAAACAAACTTGTTTGTCTGAGCAATTGGCTGAACAAGAAATAGGACTGAGTGGACTGGTAGGCTCTAAAGTTTTGCATTGTTTTGTTTTTGAGAGCAGTTACTTTTTGTACATAATTCTGCATTTGTAAGTTCAACTCTCATGATAAAGAGATTGCACTACAGTACTTTTATTAAGTGAATTGAAAAATACTATTTCTTTTGTTTTTTACAGTGCAAATATTTGTAATAAAATAAAGTGAGCATTGTACACTTTTTGTATTCTGTTATAATTGAAATCAGTATATTTGAAAATGTAGAAAACATCCAAAATATTTAAATGCTATTCTGTTGTTAATGCTATTCTGTTGCTCTTGTTTGTTTAACAGTGTGATTAATCGTGACTAATTTTTTTTAATTGCTTGACAGCCCTACTTGGGATATGAGGCAGTTACAAACCTCTCCCTCCCTTCCAGAAGCTGAGGAAAACACCTGGGTTGGATAGGTGGACTGAGGGAGGAGAAAGGCTTTAACTGGAGAAGGTCACTGCCCAGGTGGCTGGAAATACAGATGAGCTCTCTAGTCTTTGTGTTATCTCTATAGGGGGATTTAAATCCTTACAGCAAAGTTCCAGTAGTTGAGGGGTTTGTATGTCAGCAAATATATGATGTGGTAGTTCTAAATACCTGGATTGTTCAGACTTCTATCATACTTGAATTACTGGACACATTCTAAATACCTGGATCATAAGATTAAAAATGAAAACTTATATCATGTACTGAACTACCGGATTATAAATGGTTTCAGAGTAACAGCCGTGTTAGTCTGTATTTGCAAAAAGAAAAGGAGTACTTGTGGCACCTTAGAGACTAAACAATTTATTTGAGCATGAGCTTTTGTGAGCTACAGCTCACTTCATCGGATGCATGCCGTGGAAACTGCAGCAGACTTTATTTATACACAGAGAATATGAAAAAATACCTCCTCCCACCCCACTGTCCTGCTGGTAATAGCTTATCTAAAGTGATCATCAGGTGGGCCATTTCCAGCACAAATCCAGGTTTTCTCACATCCCCCCCCCCACCCCCATACACACACAAACTCACTCTCCTGCTGGTAATAGCTCATCCAAACTGACCACTCTCCAAGTTTAAATCCAAGTTAAACCAGAACATCTGGGGGGGGGGATAGGAAAAAACAAGAGGAAATAGGCTACCTTGCATAATGACTTAGCCACTCCCAGTCTCTATTTAAGCCTAAATTAATAGTATCCAATTTGCAAATGAATTCCAATTCAGCAGTTTCTCGCTGGAGTCTGGATTTGAAGTTTTTTTGTTTTAAGATAGCGACCTTCATGTCTGTGATTGCGTGACCAGAGAGATTGAAGTGTTCTCCGACTGGTTTATGAATGTTATAATTCTTGACATCTGATTTGTGTCCATTTATTCTTTTACGTAGAGACTGTCCAGTTTGACCAATGTACATGGCAGAGGGGCATTGCTGGCACATGATGGCATATATCACATTGGTGGATGTGCAGGTATACGAGCCTCTGATAGTGTGGCTGATGTTATTAGGCCCTGTGATGGAATAAATAAAGAATAAATGGACACAAATCAGATGTCAAGAATTATAACATTCATAAACCAGTCGGAGAACACTTCAATCTCTCTGGTCACGCAATCACAGACATGAAGGTCGCTATCTTAAAACAAAAAAACTTCAAATCCAGACTCCAGCGAGAAACTGCTGAATTGGAATTCATTTGCAAATTGGATACTATTAATTTAGGCTTAAATAGAGACTGGGAGTGGCTAAGTCATTATGCAAGGTAGCCTATTTCCTCTTGTTTTTTCCTACCCCCCCCCCCCAGATGTTCTGGTTTAACTTGGATTTAAACTTGGAGAGTGGTCAGTTTGGATGAGCTATTACCAGCAGGAGAGTGAGTTTGTGTGTGTATGGGGGTGGGGGGGATGTGAGAAAACCTGGATTTGTGCTGGAAATGGCCCACCTTAATTATGCACATTGTAGGGAGAATGGTCACTTTGGATGAGCTATTACCAGCGGGATAGTGAGTTTGTGTGTGTGGTTTTTGGGAGGGGGGTGAGGGGGTGAGAGAACCTGGATTTGTGCAGGAAATGGCCCGACTTTATTATCATGCACATTGTGTAAAGAGTTGTCACTTTGGATGGGCTATCACCAGCAGGAGAGTGAATTTGTGTGGGGGCGTGGAGGGTAAGAAAACCTGGATTTGTGCTGGAAATGGCCCACCTGATGATCACTTTAGATAAGCTATTACCAGCAGGACAGTGGGGTGGGAGGAGGTATTTTTTCATATTCTCTGTGTATAAATAAAGTCTGCTGCAGTTTCCACGGCATGCATCCGATGAAGTGAGCTGTAGCTCACGAAAGCTCATGCTCAAATAAATTGTTTAGTCTCTAAGGTGCCACAAGTACTCCTTTTCTTTTTGCGGATTATAAATGCAATGACTGTAAGTATGTTAACATTAACTCTCTGATACATAAGTATAATGCATCTTGATACAAAGCTGATTAAATTCAAAAGTAAAATATAAACATTATTTAGAAGTGTGAAATAATATAGGTCTTTGCATGATCAAGGATAGTTGCAGTCATGATATTATAACCAAAGAAAATATGTAAAATAGAATGTCTGACACATCCTGCTAAATAGATATAGATCCTCTTCGTCCTTAGCCTCCAGCTGCTTTTCAAAGCAGTTGGAAAACTAGAATTACCAGCTATCTGTGGATTCTCCTAGTATGTCATCCTCCTCATCGCTATAGGCAGAGTGGGAGTGGTGGGGGAATGACCAAGGCAAAGGGGTGTATTCAGAAACCAGAATGCACCTTCACTTCAGCTAGATGCTTGCGGGTCTGTTGCAGGGAAGCATGAATTAGAGCAGCCCTGAGGCTGCTGAAGTTGTGCCTTGGGCTTAAGCTGACTGACTCTAGGATCAGGGAGCTGCAAAGGTGGCCCTAATGCCACTTTTGATCACCCCCTCAGCTGTACTAAGCACAGGACTGGTGAAGGCTGAGGATCTAGCCCTCTATTTAGGTATTTTGATGAATACTGTAATCTGAAATGAGGTGGGGTGTGTGTGTGTGTGTATGTATGTATAACCATTTGGAAAAATTAATGTACAGTTGTGTCCTGTAAAAGAAATAACCACGGGTTCATGATACTTACCTACGAGCACCTCTGGCACAATTTGTGACCGCTTGTAAGTCTGGAGTATGAGAGAGAGGTGGCTCACAGTGCTTACCAGCTGGGCTAATACCACACCACAGAGCAGGTTTTATCATCTTCATGCAGCTTTTATTTCAGGGCTCACAATTTACAAGACTTGGTGGGAAGCCAGAGGTGCTTGTGGCCAAAGAGCGTGTAAGTTAAGGCACCCATTAGCTGTGCCCGTGGATGTGGTCGCTGCCATGGACTGTAGCTGTCTCTAGCTCCGAGTCCTTCATGTATCAGACTCCTATGAATTATGAACTCTATCTTCTTGGTTCAGGCTGAAAAGTCAGAGCTTCTGAAATGAATGAATTATTATGGCATGAGTTTCTACAGTGCCCATCACTTTGGTGTGTGAGTGCCTTTGCTTACATTGATGGAGATTAAAGCACCTACTAATGACTAAAAGAATTTGTAAATGCTGTGAACCATCCTGGAGGTCATGGGTCTGTTATGAAGCCCACTGAATGCAATGGAAAGACTCCTATTGGCTCTACCAGTTTGCTGGTGCCATTTATAAGCTTTGTGATTTTAGATAGTGACTCATTAAGGTCTAGCTCATCCATAAATCAATCCAACAGCGGGTAAAAACGGGACCATTTTTGTCGGTCGTTACATAACTTTTTGTGTGAGAAGTTTGGTATAGAACGGCCAGAATTAATCTCAAACTCTTTGCCTAAGGCTAAAGCTAAACTTACTCATTCTTACTCTGAAGACAAGAGAAGATAATATTCCTGGGGATGGGGAGAGTCAGTTCTCATAGAAAGATTGGGAGTGGAAGGGAAGGTGCTGGAGTGGTGATTACTGCCTGAATTGCATTTTACAAAAATGTGGTTTTTTGCTCGGGGGATATTTCTAAGCAACATACACAGTTAAATATCTATGTGAAGTTAAAGTATCCACCATATGGGATGGATTTGGTTGGGGGCGGGGGAGGGGTTTGAGAGTAAAATGGTGTGATTTTTTTTTTTTTAAAAATTATTCTGAGATGTGAGATTTGGATGTTCTACAAGTGCAGGTTTTAAAATGGATAATGTGGAATGGCAGCTCAGGTACGAAAAGGACACCAGCGTGGGCAGAGTCTAACATATCCCAGAGGTGGGGCATCTCTACAGTCGCACCAAAGGCTCTGAAGAGAGAGAGCCCTAAATGTGGTGGTTTCTACAAATAAGTGCCAAATGCCTTTCAGTTAATCTGACTCTTTGGGGTTCAGCTCAGACCAGTAAAGGGTTGTGTCACTACCTACCCTGCAACGCTGGGTGTCCTAAATGCTGTGTTGCAGTGGCTCGCGGCCCTGACGCCAACAGACCGCGTACAAGCATACAGGTAACGCTGGCTTCCACCACGCAGTGTGTGTGGGTTTGTTTTGAAAAGTGACCCCCAACACCCTCCCGCTCCTGAATTTCTCCAAAACTGTATCCCTGCCGTGTCCAGCCCCCCAACTCAATACTTATAGCAGTTAAGTTCATTGCTCCTTTAAAGAGACAATACACTGCAGCTCATTCATTTAATTGGGGTTTGACAAACACTCTTATTTCAATCACTGCAGTGAATTGGTTTATAGTAAAAGAAAAACAAGTTTGCTAAACAAGTCATAGGTTTAAGTGATACCAAGTATAAGGAGTAAAGATAGAAAGGGTTGCAAGGCAACCAAAGTAAAAATATTCTTCTAAGACTAAAAGCTGCTTTAACAAATTAGTGTCTTGTTCAAAGAAGTGTTTCTCACATGATCTTTTCAGCATGGCTGACCAGGACAGGACGCAACATATGGGGCTTAAAGCACAGGGCTTCTTTGACGCCTCAGGTGGAGGATAACTCAGGGGTTCGTGCCCCCTCTTTACAGTCCAGTCAACCTTTGAAATGTATTTTTCTGAATTGTATCCCCAGATAAAGTTTCATTTCCCTGCCGGGCGTAGATGCCATGTTGTCTGGTAAAGAGTCCATGCTGTCTTCTCCCCTGCTGGTGATTTTCACAATGCAAATGCTCTCTTCCTGCAACCTCCAATACAAATGAATAGCCCACTGAATTTCGCCACAGCTAGTTTGAGGTGCTGGCCTCTTCGCTTTGACTGGAGAAAACTGTTCATGAATTCCCGCTGATATGCCTGGTTTAAACACATTGTACAGCTATATTTCCAAATATATCTATACAGTCCTTTGTGGGTTTATCGTACATACATCACACAGGAATATTCACAATCAGGGAGTCATTAGTTTTCCAATGATATATTACATGCCACCTTTTTGGGTAAATATGACAACAGTGTGCCAACTAGCACTGGGGTCCCTAAGAATCACAGTTACAAGCCCTCTCTTGCCTGGGTATGGAGGCACTCTGCTTTGCTTTCACTTAAATTTTTTTTTAAAGCAAACTCCTACTACTTAGGATTGCGCTCCGAATATAGACCATTGATGTACTTAGAAGACTTAGTCTTATTTTAAGCTATTTACTTTTTGATTTTCTGCTTTGGCATTTAGCATTTGACAATATGTACATTTTCTTTTAAACACTGAATTGTACAGTGTCAGGTTTTCACTCACTCATAACATAAAAATTCAATCCAAGCCTTGGAAAAAAGAAGTCTGGCGATATCTAGAATGCTGTGTTTGAGGATAGTAGTGGTGGGGGAGGGCAGTAATTAAAAATGTAAGAATAGAAGCTAATTATGAACAATTCAGGCAGAGCTTTGTTTAGAAAATGTATCAGTAGAAAATGGATAGGTGAATAGATTAGCCCTGATTGCAGTTTTTACATATAATAGTCTCTCTTTTATGAGTAATCATTAGCAGTTATAATGAAGGCTTTAAATCACATGGGATGGGACTGTGCTGTCATATGAATACTAAACAATGGTACGTTCCCAGGCAGAGGAAGAAAATAACTTTATGATACAGTGATAAACTCCATTGCTCAAATATTTACCTGGACTGTTTGTTTATCTTATCTATATTTTAACTCGGGGTTCAGTAATTACAACGTTGAATACCAGGGTTCACTGCACAAATGCTTGTTAACTTGCATAAACCAAGTGCAGAAGATGCAGTTATGCTTTTAGAGAAGTATGACTTAATATGTTTAATTGCTAGTATTACTATTAATTGTTAAAGAAGTGTAAAGTTATCCAGAAGATAGGTGGATAAAATTAATGGTGCGACACTATCTATACACTATTATAATGGTGCCACTGTATTTGGAGGTTGTCTGTATCATTGATTCCAATTATTTCCCATGTCTGAAGGGTTTTATGAATTAATAATTGGGCAGGACTCTCAACTGTGCAAGACCTCAGTGACCGAGCTTAACACATGTAATAGTGCTACCTAGCTGGAGCTGTTAATAAACCAAGCCAAGTTGAAAACCGAGCCTAGGTCTGCATGGTCATATCTCCCTGAAAGGAAGACAGTCAGTCAGGTGGTGAAGCAAGAGAAGGCTAAATCTACCTGGCAAAACCATTGTTTGATTTTGATCCTTTTTATTAAAGTGGTATAAGTCTCAGATTTTTGGCTCAGTTCAAAGGCAATGTATACTGGTTTCTAGTTCAACTTCATAAGGGTATTAATTACGTTGCTGTAGCACCCAAAGCCCCAATCAGGGTTGGGGCCTCATTATGTTAGGTGCTGTACGCACACAAGATGTAACCCTTTGCCACAAAGTACGTACAATTTAAAAGACACTTCCCCCCCCCCCAAGCCCCAAACCTGACAAAGGATGGAGGAAAAGGCACAACTGACAGGAGCAAAGTGATCAGGGTGATGATGGGCATATTGTGTTAGTTTCACTTCTTTTATTCATTTCTTTATTTTTATGGGGAAGGTTTGAGTAAGCAGGAATGGTAGGAGGGTGTCTGTATTCTGCAGCTAGGAAGCAGGAAAGGGAAAGAGGGGCATTGGAGGAGAGGGAGGGAAGAGTGGATGTAAGAGGGACTATGATTGCAGGGGGGTGGGGTGGGGCAGGGTAGGGCGGAAGAACTCTGGGGCAAATCACCAATTAGCAGACAGAAAAAAAAATTCTGGGATTAAACTGCAAAAAGCAGTCTGCTGACATCACTGGCAGCCAGGGATTATGAAGCTGTGTGACCCAAGAACCTCTTAATGTCAACTGACAAGGTGTGCTGTGGGGGTACGGGAGTCTCCTGATTCTGATGTGTACACCCTGGTTCACCAAAGAACATCATGCGAGGTCTCAAATGAAAACCATTCTCACATTGGTCATCGGTATTAGTGTACATGTATTGGGCGAGGAGTTGTGTATCTATAGCAGAAAATTGTGTTTTTAAGCATATAAATTAAAAGCAGGTCACCGAAAGGGCAACCTGCCTTAGACCAGTTCCTCCAGACAGGAGGTAAGAAACATGTATCTCTCTGTTGGGACATAAACTAAGCATTGTAAGCTAATGCAATTGATGTCTGTTCACATACTAAGTCAAATGTTAATGCAAAGATGGTGAAATCAAAAGGAAAGGAGCATGCAGGGGGAAAAAACAATCCACAAAGGATTATGAGCAAAGACCATGAATTTTGGGGGTATTTCTAGAAGGCAAAGAAGACACCCTATCATTCTGCACAGAGGAAGTAAGCAGAGACAGTGCATTTGCACCCATGAAAGCGGGATATCAACCCGTCTTGGCTGAAAATGCAGAAGAGGACTTTGGATGAGATGAACTTCTTTTGACGGGTTTAACCTGTTAATATGCTTTTTAGAGACTAAATCTGTGATTGTGTGATATGTAACCATTTGTTTCCGATATCTTTACTCACAATCTCCTGAATCTCTAGTCTGATAACCTTATTTCTGTTTTCAATATAAATATCTCAGTGCAGTGGTGTTAAGCAAAGGGCTGGTTATGACAAGCTGGTGTCCTGTTCCTAAAGGACTAGCAGACCTGTTAATTTTGCGAGTGCTCAGTGGATAAGGGGGTAGACACTGCAGGGAATGCGCTGAGTATTTGGGGGTCGATGTGTACCTGTTGCTTCCTGTACTGAGAAAGCAAGGTCTGCGGACACCGGGGAAGGCAGGGCTTGTGTTGCCAGAGGCTGTTGGCTTCAGGGAGCTGATCTAGAGCAAGCACAGACCAGATTCTTTCATGCTAACGGCAGGTAGTTTTAACCCTGGGGATCATCACAAGGTGTCAGAAGGGGAGGCAGGGGTCCCTGGCTGCCTGCTCTTTCTGGGTGCATCCCTTCCTACTGGCCCCATTGTCGCCCCTCCCCACAAAAGGTTGTTTTATGTACTATGAATAATGTACTATTCATTGTGAGTAAAGGTATCAGACTCTGGCCCCAAACAAAAAACACGCTGCCCAAAAATCAAGGATGACTTTTTAAACGAGAATGAGATCATGCCAGTGCGGGGTCACCCTGCTCCTAGCAAACTCCCAATCATTGCCTCCTTTTGTTAGCTTTCCAAGGGTTTTTTCTCTGTTCTTAGAATTTGCAGCTCTGTGAGGTCCTTATCAAAAACTCACTTTGCCCAGCAGAAGGAACAGACAGGTATAGAAAGGCTGCTTTGAGAATATAAGGGGGTACACCAGGTGCCTTTTCAATGGATGCACATCTGTAACGTGCATGCAATCCGATTTCTGCCAGTAGCATGGTCACTCATAAGTTTTCTAAAGTCTGTTAACAGTAAAAGGGAAACATTTGAGCATGAAAGGCACAGTACATCTGATGCTGATTGAGATTAAAATGTCTGTTTTTTTCCCCTCAGCCATCAGATAATAGTGTATATATTGTGGATAGACAGACAAGCCTCTGTCCTTAATTGTTCATACTTCTGTTTATATGTAAAGATGAGTGAGTTTGCTCAGATTCTGTTACTGGACCTGCTAAAGCAAACTTTGCATATTGTACAGTACCTCAGCCTCCTGTTTCCTGGAGTATTATCCTGAAAGGAGCCAAGGATTTTATTTTCTTAGCTCACTTGAGCTTCTGGAAAAAAATTCTTCACCCTTCTTTGATACTAAACTGCTCAAGATAGTGAAGAACAAAGCAGACTGTGAAGAACTTCAAAAAGATTTCACAAAACTAAGTGATTGGGCAACAAAATGGCAAGTGAAATTTAATGTGGATAAATGTAAAGTAATACACATTTGGAAAAAATAACCCCAACTATACATACAATATGATGGGGGCTAATTTAGCTACAACTAATCAGGAGAAAGATTTTGGAGTCATCGTGGATAGTTCTCTGAAGACATCCACGCAGTGTGCAGCGACAGTCAAAAAAGCAAACTGGATGTTAGGAATAATTAAAAAAGGGATGGAGAATATCTTATTGCCCTTACATAAATCCATGGTATGCCCACATCTTGAATACTGCATACAGATGTGGTACCCTCATCTCAAAAAAGATTATACTGGCATTAGAAGAGGTTCAGAAAAAGGCAACTAAAATGATTAGGTGTTTGGAACGGGTCCCATATGAGGAGAGATTAAAGAGACTAGGACTTTTCAGCTTGGAAAAGAGGAGACTAAAGGGGGATATGATAGAGGTATATAAAATCATGAGTGGTGCGGAGAAAGTGAATAAGGAAAAGTTATTTACTTGTTCCCATAATATAAGAACTAGGGGCCACCAAATGAAATTAATGGGGAGCAGGTTTAAAACAAATAAAAGGAAGTTCTTCACTCGGCACACAGTCAACCTGTGGAACTCCTTGCCTGGGGAGGTTGTGAAGGCTAGGACTATAACAGGGTTTAAAAGAGAACTGGATAAATTCATGGAGGTTAAGTCCATTAATGGCTATTAGCCAGGATGGGTAAGGAATGGTGTCCCTAGCCTCTGTCTGTCAGAGGGTGGAGATGGATGGCAGGAGAGAGATCACTTGATCATTACCTGTTAGGCTCACTCCCTCTGGGGCACCTGGTATTGTCCACTGTCGGCAGACAGGATACTGGGCTGAATGGACCTTTGGTCTGACCCAGTATGGCCATTTTTATGTTCTTATGTTCTTTATTCAAGGGGCAGAACAAAACACTAATCTTGTAGAATGCGGAAACAAATGGAAATTGCCTATATGAACTGAACTTTAATATGTTTTATGCAGAAGAAGAGCTCTGTGTACACTTGAAAGCTTGTCTCACAACAAAGTTGGTCCAATAAAAGATATTACCTCACCCACCTTGTCTCTGTAATATGTTTGACATGCAGCAAAATGTGGATTAAGCAGTATTTGTCATGTCATCTTCCCAATGATAGGCTTTCCTGTAAATAATGCATACAATATACCCTGAGACAACGATACCTCTCTTCCTACACTGAATCGAGTGGGGTCTGCCTGCTTTGACCCTTCTGTGTGTTGTTGTTTTTTAATTAGGGCATTGAGATTTGAGTTTCTATATGTGAGAGAGGTTTTTGTCAGTTGGAATTTCTGTAGTCCTCTCCTTAAGCACTTCTGAAAGCCCTGTTTAATTCTCCAACAGTATTTTCTGCCCACAGTTGTAATGTAGACAAATTCTGCTCACCTACACATCTGTTGTCCTCTGTAGTGAGCTGATAAGGTATCAGCATATCTAAACGAGGAACACATGAATGAACTCCTCCAGCTCTATTCTTTTCTTTCTGTGATTTGTAAGTGTTAAAGCACTCATCTGTTCTGGCAGTTAATATATGCAGCCTCTCAATAGCTAATATCCTGTCATAGGCAGTGCAAACCAGTTTAATCTGGTTCATCGCTTTAGCAAGTAGTTGAGAAAATATAGGTGAAGTGAAGAATTCATTTGCCAGTAGGGAAACTAGAGCCCACAGTGTTGAATTATACAGCAAAAGCATTCCGTGGAAGATTGTCTTTTGCCAAAATATCTATTGTTTGTTGCAAACATAGATTGGTCTCTGCTCTTTACACCACTATGTAGTACTTAAAGATCTGTTAGTTTGCAATATGAACTTTGATGTTTTGAGGATTTAAAACACAGCTGCAAAAAATCTGCAATGAACTTTAACTTGAGAGAGACGGCCAAAAAAGTGACCATTTATTATTTCTGCAGACCGTCACCTTCGATTCTGGGGGGAAGGGTGTCAGTTTTGTTTGTTTTTTGCTGTTGCAAAATAAAATTAAAAGTTTGAATCACAAATACTGTTTTGCCCTAATAAAACTTAGAGAAAACAACGGAGCATAAAAATTTGCACCTAACCAAAAAATCTGGTGGAATTAACCTTTTTGCCACTTTTGTTGCCAGCCTGTCTTTTCTCCTGAGCTCCCACTAGTGTTTCCACAACTTCCCCTCCCACTCTTATCCATAATTAGAGCTTTTATCTTTAAAGAAGAGATGCTGGACCAAGCTGAATCTGTTAGGGCATGGTGCCCATGCTTTGAAATCTGATGTGCCCTGGTATTTGGTGTACCCCATGTTACACTATGCATTGAAGTGACTGAAAGTGGGAATCCTGAGATAGCACATGCCTTGACTCCTGAATGAGATATGGAGCTCAGAAAGAGGGTCATAATAAGAGAATGGGGTGGGAGGATCCAGGGTATGTAGGAGCCACAGTTGGGGTCCAGCAATGGTGTGCCAACTAATAGATTTTCAGAGATGGGAAAGGTGGTGCAGACCTAGGGCTGAAGGCAGGGTGGGGGGGAATTTTAGTGAATAGAACTGGTGGGTGGGAAGAGCCACAATAGGTTTGGAGATTCTGGTAAACACGTATTTTTTGAGACCAAAACTTTGAACCTTGTTTATCCGTGATATATTCCATTTAGGCCTTATACCCCTCTTATTGCTGTTGTTTCTAGAGCCTTTCAGCAGTGCATTAAGTGAAATGACTAACGTGTTGTGTGTGATTCATTCTTTTGCTCATCCTCTCCTTGGGGAAACTTCTGTGCAGTATAATATTTTTGTTTTGGTTGGTGTGACAGAGTGCTAGGCAAGGAAGGCTGAGTCTGCACTCTGTTCACAGCAGCTCCAATCAAACAAGGCAGAATGAAGCTGACTAAGCAGAGCTGTGCCTGATTTGTCGGTGGGGCAGGGCAGAAAAGCGAATTAAGGCATTAGCCAGAGCCCACAAATAGGCACAGGAAGGAAGTGGAAAAGGGGGAAGCAGGCAGCACGGGGGGAGAGATTGCTCTCTCCTGCTTGTTACAGGAGCTGTATATGTTATGAAGGTTGTAGGATTCCATTTGTAAAATAAACTGCACAAGGTGTTGAACCAGCGTAAGGGTCTCTGAGTAGTTTGCAGACCATGACAGAAGCAGGTGCTAGGAGGCTCTGGTACAGTTGGTTTTTTTTTTTTTTTTAATTTTTAAATTTATTTTAAATGTTCGTGTTGTGATGTGTAGGTATTAGAGAAGGCAGGTCAAATAAACGTACCTCACTTTGAGCAGTCGGTGGTGAGGTCCTCAGTTTCTATGGGAGTTTGTTCCACACTCAAAGATGAGCCCCTGAGAGAGGGAGCTGTCTCCTGTACAGATGGGCATGACCTTTGTGGGAAGAGAGTTCCATTGTACCAGATGAGTGGAGCTGACCACTGTCTTCATCCCAGAGCTTTAGGTGGTCTTCTAGGTATGCTGGCCCCAGGCAACTGAGCACCTTGAGCTTGACTTGATATTCTAGGGGATGCTAGCGAAGGACAGCTTTGATATGTGTGTGCATGGCAGACTGTGTGGCTGAAGAGTAGGGTTGCCAATTTTGGTTGGATGTGTTCCTGGAGATTTCATCATGATGTAATCTCTAATTAAAGATTAATCTTTACTTCCCAGAGACTCCAGGCCAATCTTGGAGCACTGGCAACCTTACTGAAGAGGCGTGCTGCTGGATCCTATTCTAGTTGGGGTTTCCTGAGGGCTGATGGTTTTGTGGGATTTAACAGCGAAGGAGAATAGACACCTAAAAGAACCTACTCTTCCACCAGAGAGGGCAAACTATCCCAAAGCTGTACAAAGATTTCTAGTCAGCAGCAGCTCAGAGCTGTGCATTGGTTTTGGTGATATCTTGTGATGTTTCCAACTTACCTCATTAGAAGTGCCCAAATTCTTCATGAATTATCCAGTGTTCATAGTCAAATGAACTCTTTTTTTTAAAAAGAAACTTTGAAGAAGCCCGCATTGAATAAATGTGTTAGAAAAGGTATATGTACACAGTTACCAGGAGTCTGTCTGTCTCTCTCATGGGCTTTATAGGCTTTAATGAGGAGGAAGAGTTGGGCCAATAAGTGTGGGAAGTTGTTTGTGTGCAGTATTTTGCACATTGCCTTACTGTTACTCTCCAGGATGGCTGAAAACCTAGGAACATGCCGATGCTGCTTGTCACTTCCGGTATCACTTTTTATTTGCCACATCTTTCAAGATGCACAGCAGCTTGCTCCTGTGTTAACAGAACCAGGAGGGGTGGACCAAGTAGAATGCCTCCCTTTCTATGCTAAAACTAGTTTGTTGTTCATTGCTTTTCAATGTTGCAGAGTTACTGTATGAGGGGCAGCATGCTATATCCAACACCTATTCAGAATCTCAAAGGAAACCCTGTACACCTGCTGGGGATGAGCAATAATGATGATGATGATCATTTTGCCAGCTGTATAATGATCAGCATGGTTCTTACAGCTCATTTGGTGGATAGCATGTTAGCCTTGATAAAAGGACTCTCACAGGAAGTAAATTAAAAAAAAAATGTGCCCAGTGCATTTGAGTACCATTTTGAGGACACTCTGCCTATTCTGCACCCAGGCCTGAGGCACAAGACTGACCTATTACCTTGCAGATCAGATTCTAAAGGTGAAATTGAAAGCTGTATTTGAAACCAATTGGTGAGAAGGATAAAAGAATGTCCTCTCTTGAGAGCAAGAGAGAGAGAGGTGTGTAGGGGCTAGATTTTGCCTGGCCCCATTGTGGGTATATGGGGTCTGAAGAAGAAAGTTAAAGGAAACGTCTGCTCTCTTGAATCTCTCGTACAATGGGTAGAAGTGCAGAGACTGTTTCCTAGCATCTCCAGAGGTATACCACATCAAAATGAATGGAAAAGCAATGGGATCATGTCTCCTCTTTCCCATCCCACCTTGCACTGGCCTGCAGGGATGGGTGAGTGTTCTATATGGAGAGGGCAGCACCATCTGGAAGGGTGATGCATAGGGCATGCTATCCTGCTCACAACCTGAGGTGGTGAAATTCTGTGCCATCCTCAACATGTACCCAAATGGCTGTCTAATTCTTCACAAATATCAGCTCTCTGTTTGGGAATGACCTGCTTTTATAAATGTGAAAAATAAAATGGTGTAACTTGTCTGCAGTTAGTTGATTTGCTTTTTGTGTGTGTTAGCATTCTGTTTGTGATAACAAGGCCACATATCAGTGGTGCCAACAGCTAATGGCACAGTTACCTAGAGATTGGCATCCGCATCATTATGCAGGTACAAGATAGCTGCAGCACCTCTGGTTATTTCTCCGTTTCATGGAAGTGCCTTTCCCCCGTTCCACCTACTTACCTTGCTGTTAAATAAATGGATTGCACTACGTAAATGAATAAATCAGAAACTGCTCCACTGAGAAGCCTGGAGCGAAATAAGTCTGCCATTGTTATACTTCCTATGGGGTATCTTATCTGTCCATCTTTTTATGATAAAAATCAGGCTTAAACAAAGAAACTGAAGTTCCCTCTGTCCTTAACTGCTGTCTCGGTGCCCTCTATTTTTACACAAGAGAATGAGGAAGCACTGGATCTTTTTATGGGCTAATCCAATTACAGGAGGAGCAGATGGTAGCCCCTTTTTTTAGGTTTCCTAACACTTTCCATTCCACCTTTGTTGTGTGCAGCTGGCCTTTGAAATTCAGCATGGGCAAAAGCCCTCAGGCTAGGGAAGTGCCTTTTTCTTTGGCCATTGAACTTCGGTACAAGTTTGGCTGAGCTATTAGCTGTTGAAAACCACAATTTCCCTTCTGTCATTTCTGTTGCACAAGAGGATACTGGCAGTATGCCAATATAAATGAGCACGAAATTGTGAAAAGGCCAGGCCCATGGCATGGTCAAAGCAGCTGCGACAGCATAGCATGCCTGGGAACTGCTAGCAGTAGCAGAGTAGTTGAGGGGAAAGCAGTAGTACCCCCAGTCACCCTCCTGGGGCATCTGCTCAACCATCCCCCAAATCCAGCACCTGACCCTAGTGGCCTATCCCCTACTCTGGAATAACAGCTTGCTTCTGCTGCCCGCTAATCCAGTAGAACCCGGGTTATGAACACCTTGGGAATGGAGGTTTGTTCGTAACTTTGAACAAAACGTTATGGCTGTTCTTTTGAAAGTTTACAACTAAACATTGACTAAATACAGCTTTGAAACTTTACTATGCAGAAGAAAAATAGTGCTTTCCCTTTATTTTATTTTTAGTAGTTTAACATGATACTGCATTTGCTTTTTTTTTCTTCTGGTCTCTGCTGGTGCCTGATTGTGTATTTCCAGCTCCAAATGAGGGGTGTGGTTGACTGGTGAGCTTGTAACTCTGAAGTTCGTAACTCTGAGGCTTTACTGTAGAGTTAGTCCTGTAGCTCAAAGGGCAGAGGTCTGTATTGCAGTGCTGAGGGTTCAGGGTTGATGACTGTGTATGATGTAAGGGTTGGTACAGTTGCATATAATTTAAAATTTTTTCCTTTTAAAAAAAATCTAGATGTTAAATACAAAAAGCCTGATACAAGAATATTTCAGTTGCAAAGTCAAGCACTTGACAATTAGGAAATGCTAGGCTGTAAGATTGGGTTCTTCAGCCCCATTGTGTATGCACTGTGGCAGTCTTTAATTACATGATGTACAGTTTTTTCCACAGGATCCTTGCCTCATTCAGTACGGGGGGGGGAGGGGGAGATGCACAAGGGGGCAGAAGAACGGTTGCACAAGCAACCTTAAATTTGGCATCTCCTAGCTTTCAAGTGCTTCATATTGGCTCCTAAATCTTTTAACTCAAGTAAAGAGTAGGAAGGATAAAAAATATATCAATAACACACAAACTTGTGCTAAGCAAAAGAAAGTTACCGGCAAGAGAATTAACCTACGACATTGTCTTCAGCAGAAGTATTACTTTTTAAAAAAAATAATGCTTGTAAAATTTAGCCACTTTAAAGTATAATTGAAGACTCCTGTGGAAGATATTTCTTATTTTCTAATTTTCAACTTCATGCTGAGAACTTTGTTCCTTACGCAGACAATTAATAACTCTCTCATGTCACATTTTTAACTTTGCTTTCCCCAATTATTATTTTCGAATTCTGCCATGCTATGCCGGCTTAGGCAGCGGCATTGGAACAATTTTTATAGTGGATCTGAGAGAAAGACCATTGAACAAATCTGGAAAATGCACGGATTCAGTATATCCTCCTGGAAACCTCTCCAGTGGAGACCCAGCTATAAGTTAACAGTGCTTTTCCCTTGCAGAATACCCATGGATAAAAAGTACAGATATCACCGACCCTTCTCCAAAGTGAATTCCTCTCGAAGTGTAGCTGCCCCACCCCTTCCTGATGAGTGTGAATGCAAATTGTAATTTACATCTAGGTCAGTGGGATGGGGAGTGAATCAAAACATTATTCTTTGTCCCAGTTTCCTAACATGTCATACTTGAAATGGAGTTTGGGGTATGATGATACCTAGCTCCACTTCCTCCTGGAGGCCTACAGGTGATAAGACCTATTGGTACTGAGAGCTCAAAGGCACTTACCTATTGTTCAAATGATGGAGGTGCTTTAGGAACTGAAGGTTATAGACTGTATTCTCCAGTGTCAAGTATGAACCCGTTGTCTACATGTATGTAGCCATGAAATTCTTTACAAAGACAAGTTGTCGGATATTTTTATTATAGTCTAGAGCATGGGAGGACCTTTGTAGAAGCTGGAAACCCTAGGTTTTCCTGGTGCTCTTTCATTAAAATCTAATTACCCAAAGTGCCCATGTTTTCAGTTTCTGCTACTTCGGGTTGTTTTTATTCCATTTTTTTCTGTAGAATGTTCCTGAAGGGGGAATGAGGTGAACCTTTTCACTGAGGGCGTATTTGCTTCACTGCCTCTTCAGGGTCACCCTCATGTCCACCATGCTAGTGAAGATTAAAACAGAATTTGAAGGAATATGTCCATAGATAAAGAACTGGACCATATAATTTGTGTGCAAGAATTTTAAAGATTTATTCAATTAGCCTAAGATGAGAACTTTTATTTCACACTTTTAGTTTCTAAAAATTTTTTGGAAAAATAAATGCCTGCAGAGCACTTTATATATAGTAGCTGGTGACCTTGTGACATAAGACTTCCCTCTACAGGAAATGGTCTGGCTAGCAGTCAGACCAAACAGAGACAAAAACACAAAGAATTCCCAGAGTTTCAATCCAGCTGTTGCTTAGTTGAAAGCTACTTTTCTGGTACTGGAAACACTTGTTTAAAAAAAAAAAAAAGGCAAGAAATCCATAAGTCAAAAAATAAAAAAAACACTATTGTAGTTAATTTCAGTTGAAAGATAATTTTTTAGTAAATCTGCAAACTGAAATACAGTATTTCCCAATGTGCTTTTTTATAAAAGCTTCAGTGCGAACACATCAGAACACTTTCTATAGGAACTGAGATTAAGCCTTCCAAACTCAGCCTGACAAATTTGGGGCTTGAATACACTCCCCTCAGTCAGAATATATGCTTCTATTGAAATCAATCGGAGTTTTGCTTGAGGAGGACTGCAGGACAGGCACCATAACTTGCATCCATTGTTTTTAAAGCTTAAAAAGTTTGGCATTGTTGAGGGGGGTGTTTTTCAGACATATTAAAATAAAGGACATTAAAGAAAGCATAGTGCTTGACTTTAGCTCAGGTCTACGGTGGCAGGGCAGAACAGAAGGGCATGTTCCTTCACTTGTACAAACTCTTTATTCACAAAGTATCTAACAAATGGCATCCACTTTTGTTCTGCTAAACCACAGCAGACCTGAGCTAAAGGGAATCTCTAATCTTTCTTTAGAAAGACCTTATTTCAAGGTTGGTGCAAAATATGCTCCGAACAACCCTGAACATCCGAGCCTTATATTTTACCCTGAACATCAATTTTAAGTGGATTTGAAGTGAACAAAACTACCAACCTGAGCTGCTGCTCCTGTCTAACCAAAGACTGGTGGTGCACTGGACTGATGCTCATATGATGGCACCATCTGTTTCTTCAGATAAGTACAGTGGGCCAGCAATGGAGCTAGGCCAACATATACCAGCTGAGGCTCTGGCATACTTTAGTTATTCTTCTACTTCTGTTAGTTTCAGAAAATCCCTTTCCATGTGTATGATGCAGGACTTTCTTATGGATTGTGAAGAGACAATAGCGTTGATTATCGTATCATTTTACACCAGTTTTACACTGCTGCAACTCCACTGACTTCAGTGAATTACACCAGGGTAGATGGGAAGCAAATTGGGCCCAGTAGGTCTAAGGCTTGTGAACAACCATTTCCCCACTTCTCCATGGGATGCTAATTTTGTGACAATTTAAATGCTAGCCCTGAAATCTATTTTACTGAATCTGAGCCTTGGGAGATCAAATTACTGGGCTGAGTAGAGTAGTTGGGTGATAGGGCTTCTGCACTACCCTGGTGAAGTGGGCGAGCGAAAGGATCTGAGTCCTCGCTCCCACTTCCTTTACACAGTGGCCTCCCTGCCCTTGAGGACTCCCCTTCCACTCTCCTGTCTGCCAGAGTCCTTGTAACCCCAACAAGGCTGGGCCCAGGATTCCTGGGGGTTCGACCCCCATCCCTGCTGTGGTCACCTAGGACAGGGGCTAGGGTGTCCCCACTCTGGGGTACTCTCTCTGCGCTGGGCACTTCTCTGACCTAATGTAATGTACTCAATGCTTTTTTTGCCTCTGTCTTCATGAACAAGGTCAGCTCCCAGGCTACTGCACTGGGCAGCACAGCATGGGGAGGAGGTGACCAGCCCTCTGTGGAGAAAGAAGTGGTTTGGGACTATTTAGAAAAGCTGGACGTGCACAAGTCCATGGGGCCGGATGCGTTGCATCCGAGAGTGCTAAAGGAGTTGGCGGCTGTGATTGCAGAGCCATTGGCCATTCTCTTTGAAAACTCATGGCGATCGGGGGAAGTCCCGGACGACTGGAAAAAGGCTAATGTAGTGCCCATCTTTAAAAAAGGGAAGAAGGGGGATCCTGGGAACTACAGGCCAGTCAGCCTCACCTCCGTCCCTGGAAAAACCATGGAGCAGGTCCTCAAGGAATCACTTCTGAAGCACTTAGAGGAGAGGAAAGTGATCAGGAACAGTCAGCATGGATTCACCAAGGGCAAGTCATGCCTGACTAATCTAATTGCCTTCTATGACGAGATAACTGGCTTTGTGGATGAAGGGAAAGCAGTGGACGTGTTGTTCCTTGACTTTAGCAAAGCTTTTGACACGGTCTCCCACAGTATTCTTGCCAGCAAGTTAAAGTAGTATGGGCTGGATGAATGAACTATAAGGTGGATAGAAAGCTGGCTAGATTGTCGGGCTCAACGGGTAGTGATCAATGGCTCCATGTCTAGTTGGCAGCTGGTATCAAGTGGAGTGCCCCAAGGGTCAGTCCTGGGGCCGGTTTTGTTCAATATCTTCATAAATGATCCGGAGGATGGTGTGGATTGCGCCCTCAGCAATTTTGCAGATGACACTAAACTGGGAAGAGAGGTAGATACGCTGGAGGGTAGGGATAGGATACAGAGGGACCTAGACAAATTGGAGGATTGGGCCAAAAGAAATCTGATGAGGTTCAACAAGGACAAGTGCAGAGTCCTGCACTTAGGATGGAAGAATCCCATGCACTGCTACAGACTAGGGACCGAATGGCTCGGCAGCAGTTCTGCAGAAAAGGACCTAGGGGTGACAGTGGACGAGAAGCTGGATATGAGTCAACAGTGTGCCCTTGTTGCCAAGAAGGCCAATGGCATTTTGGGATGTATAAGTAGGGGCATAGCCAGCAGATCGAGGGACGTGATCGTTCCCCTCTATTCGACATTGGTGAGGCCTCATCTGGAGTACTGTGTCCAGTTTTGGGCCCCACACTACAAGAAGGATGTGGAAAAATTGGAAAGAGTCCAGCGGAGGGCAACAAAAATGATTAGGGGACTGGAACACATGAGTTATGAGGAGAGGCTGAGGGAAGTTTAGTCTACGGAAGAGAAGAATGAGGGGGGATTTGATAGCTGCTTTCAACTAGCTGAAAGGGGGTTCCAAAGAGGATTGCTCTAGACTGTTCTCAGTGGTAGCAGATGATAGAACAAGGAGTAATGGTCTCAAGTTGCAGTGGGGGAGGTTTAGGTTGGATATTAGGAAAAACTTTTTCACTAGGAAGGTGGTGAAACACTGAAATGCGTTACCTAGGGAGGTGGTGGAATCTCCTTCCTTAGAAGTTTTTAAGGTTAGGCTTGACAAAGCCCTGGCTGGGATGATTTCATTGGGGATCGGTCCTGCTTTGAGCAGGGGGTTGGACTGGATGACCTTCTGAGGTCCCTTCCAACCCTGATATTCTATGACCCACTGACCGTTACATACAAGTTAAAGCAAATGCAAGTTATTTAATCAACAATCAATTTTAATAAGAATAAGGAAAAATGGGAAAGGTTAAAGGAAACGCATCAACCCGCTCTGTGGCAGGGAACATCACAAACAGTGTCTCTGGAATGTCAGGGCAGTTCACAGTCTGTTCCTTGTAAGTCCCAGGCCGCCTTCTCAGGCTTGGGCTGCGCTGCAGGGATGCTGTGGGTTGGACACTTGCTCTGGTGGTGGCCACACGCTCTCAGGCTCTAAGTGGTAGGACCCTTCTTCCCGGTGTCGCCCCCACCCTGTCAGGGTTATGATCCAAGCCTGGCCTGCAGAGCCTCTTGGCTGAGGTGTCTCCCTGTGCTGGGCCCCCTCGCTCTCCCCAGCTGCTCACCGCACCCAACTCTGGACTGCTCCAGCCCCAGCTCCACCACCCTGTCTGTGCTGCTGCTGCTGCTGCTCTGCCTCCAGCTCCCTGGGCTGCTGCTTTGGCCCCTCTGCCTCTGGTTGCTACAGCTCTGCTCCCAGGACAGGTCTGCTCTGCAGGCTGCTTCTGTGACTCTGCTCCCAGCACTGACCTGCTTCCTGGGCTGCTTTTCTGGCCCCTCTGGCTCTGGTTGCTGCAGCTCTGCTCCCAGGACAGGGTCTGCTCTCCCTGTGCTGCTTTTCTGGCCCAACTCTGCTCTGCAGCTTAGCCTGGGCCCCTGCTTTCTCCTTAGCTCGGCCCCACTCTGTCTGACCCAGGCAAATCCAGCTCACACCGAGGACGGGACCTCCCCGGCCTCCTGACTCTCTCTGATTAGCCTGCCCGCCCTGTCATTCAGGCTGACCTGGAACATTGGCCTCTTCCCATTGTTCCTGGGGACTGTCACTCTCAGGGTCCTGGTTTCCCATAGACCCTTCCCCTTTTAGTACTGGGAGCTAGCCAACCAAAACACCTCCACTGAATGTTAGTAAGGGGGCAATAGTCCCCTTACACTTGCTATCCACTACTACAAACAACTTAGCATCAGGTTTTTCCTTCTGCTCAAAATAAAAATACATTAAAAATGTGTCTCTGGTAGAATGCCCTTTATGAGGAAATAATTCTAGAACACTGATTTCCAGATTCGGAATGACAGTAAAATGGATTTTTTTAAATCATTGTATTAAGAACACAAAACCAAAACAACAAGGATGGGATTTCTCAGACAGATGATTTTTTAAAATGCAGAGCTCCTATAAATTCAGTCATCTGATGGGCAACAAATTGTTCACCATGATAGGGGACTGTACACCAATCATGCCTAAATGATATGTACTGCTACACGGCCACCTAATGATGAGGTGGATAAGGAAGCAGTAGCAGTATTAGCAGTGATGTGCTCACAACTGGTGACGTGCTTTTTGATGTACAAAAAGAAAAATCTAAAAATGGCTAGCTCATCTGAAGTCTCTTGTGTTTATGTCCTACATATTAAAACGGGAACTTCTGAAAGGCTTGAACATGGACTGCAAAAGATGAATGAGTGGAAAGCATGTGTAGGCCTTTCAAAGGTAATACCCTAGAGAGTAGAGTTAACCTCACCAAAGTTGAACATTCACTTGAATGCTTTTGGTTTCGTTGAGATTCAACCATTCTACCAGCTTTGATGTTTTTTTGTGTAGAACAGGTTGTTTGACAATAATTCACTTCTACACAGCATAGAGGAACTGTTTGTGTCAACTCACATTTTTAAAAATGTAAAATTAGTAGCCTTGTTCACTACCTGTTAAACATGTCCAGTAAATGTGCAATCATAATAGTTTGTGTATTTTATTAAGATCTTTCTAGTGTAATATTTTCATAAATATATCCCCCAAATCATAACTCATTTTAAATATTTGTGAAAAGATATCTCTCTACCGTAATTTTAAAACAAATATTCTTTGCTTCTAGATCCAAGGTCAGATATTCAAAGCTGGGCATATGCAATTCCATGCATGCTTCTGTTTCCCCAGTTTGTGTGCAAGTAGCCTATGAATGTTTGCAAACCAGGTATCTAAGTGCACATAGCCAACTAGGAGCCTAGCTGGCTCTTTGCCTGTGTAAGTAACCAATATGCATGTACACATTGGATGTTTATGCATATCCTTTCGCAATACACAAAGTATCAGCGGTTGTGTACACCAGACTTCGAAAAATGGGTCCCCATTGTTTATTTTAAAATATTCAGTCTGTATTTTACATTAGTAACGAAAGGTGGTATTATACTCTGCAATCACAGTGAAATTAAATTGCAAAAGGCAAGATTGAGCCCATAATTAGCACACAGGATGCAGGAGGTGATTAGCTACTACAATGATAGATGTGGTTTAGGAATAAAGATAACAGTCTTGCCAACCCCAAATGTTTATTTTCCCCGTCTTTTTTTTTTCACCTTTAGTGAAAGCTGCCCACCATCAATGTGCATTTGTGTGTAATCATCTCAGAGTCAAAATTCCACCTTAATTACATGCATTAAAATGTAGCCTCCCTGTTCACTAACTGGAGAGGACTCCACTTACTCTCTCCTATCCCCTGGGGTGTGGACCTGCCAGTCTAACCTCCTACCAATACAATAGATAACTGGCCCACTCACATTCTCACAGAATTGCTCCCCATATTTCCCTCTTTCCCCTCAGTCTCCTAGCCATCACATTCTCTTCTCTGCCTCTTACTCCCTGTACTGCCCCCAGTCTACCGCTTGTTCCCTGTATTCCCTTAGCACCTCATAGTTTCCAGTTTTGTTCCCCAATACATCCTCCCTCCCTGCTGACTCATGGTCCCATTTACTGTACCTCCATGTTCTCCTATCCTATGCCTGGTCTCACCAGCCTACCGAGGAGCTACCATCTTGTCTGAAGGCAGCATGGTGTCAGCCCCTCTGAAAACAATGGGAAATGGCATCCATCGTTGCTGGGGCAGCCTGCTTTTCACCAACAAAGGCAAACTGGATATAGTGGCCATCTTGCTGAGGATGGTGGCCATTTTGGAAAAAGGGCAAACCTGAGTTGGAATGTAGAAATGAAAAATTCATGAGACCCTTAAGTGGAACTCCTCTTCCCCCGCCCGCAATATTGCTGCAATCACTCCTGGTTGTAGCGCTCACTGCTGTGAGTAGTCCAAGTGAGCTTTGGCAGTGAGTGTATTAAGGTTGAGCCCCGTGATAATACGGTTAAGGTGTTAATGTCATGCATGTTATGAGTTGTTGATTTATAAAGATTGAGGATGAAACTCATGGCAGATAGATAGTTGGTAAGGGGATAGCGGCAGGGTAAAGCACTCTTTGTCTGGGCAGTGAAACCTTTTCTGAGGTTCCTTTGTATTGCAAAGCAGCAACAAAAGGAGGGCTCATTCCTAGGCACACCTTTCAAGGCCATGTGGTCCTGGGATGTACAGTTTTCAATGTAAGGATTTCCTAGGTGAAAAGCCCCGGGGCTGAGCTGGAACAAGGAACAGTGTGTTTTTAAGCAGTGAAACTTCAGGAGATATCAAAGAGACAGAGCCACAAGACAGCCACTTTTTGGTCCCAGGGTAGCGGTGCCATTGTTGAGATTTCAGCAAGAGATCATTGCGGGTGTGCAATTTGTAGCCATTTCTGTTCAAGGAAATGGAACTTGTGTTTATTTTGTAAATTACACTTGGTAAATACCAGACTTTGCCTCACCAAGGTCCCCTCCAATGTGAAACTGACCTGCAAGAACCCAAACCTGCTACCAGTTGGCAAAGAGGCGAGAATACATTTTTCCTACAGTGTGTGAATATTTTCATCTTCCTGTCTAAACAAGTGCCCCTCCACTTTTGGCAAGTGTGGTACAATGGCATACATTTCCTTCTTAATGATTAGGACTCTTTACATAATCCACTTTGGAGGATTTAATCAGAGTTGTTTTGTGGACAAAAAGGGTGTTTCCTATTGTCCACAATGGAACTCTTACTGCCACTCTAACTACATGACTGATTATAGGCTGTAGATTTTTAATGTTAATAGCAAAATACAGTACATGACCATCTCCTGTATGGAAAATATTTACATACAAATGTGTTGCTGATGAATAGCAATTTATTTTCTCAAATGGAAGGCTGTACACAGTTTTAGATTTAGGAAGCATTTTCTGTGTTTGATTTTTCAAAGAGCCAGACACTGCATTCTGAGAGATACCATGCCTACTGCAAGACAGATAAGTAAATAACATCCAAGGATTTAATTCTAGAACATTTCCTCATTCAGGCTTTTGTCCAGGCACATTTGAATGGTCTCTTACCTTTATGTTGATCATTATTTTTACATTACAAAAAAATAATGTACATTTTCTTGCAGTTGCTATCAGGCTTGGCAGATGCGGCTTTTACTTGTAGGGACACAATTGTATAGAATTGTATTTGTTTTTGTATGCAGGGCATTTATCATCATTGCTGGGAGATGGTTAACATAAGGTAAATACTACAGTTACAGGAAGGCTAAAAGCTAAGTTAGTTTCATTAAAAGAAGCCTACTCAGCTACCAGCTGTGCAGTGCAGGCATTTAAATGTACAACCTGCAGGCGCAGTCCTGCTGTAAAATAGGCATTTTCTTAATTACATACATACGAAGGACCTCGTTCTCAAATAAATGGCTTATCTTTGTACATATGCTGAAGGAAAGAAGGCTGCATGTTTTGACAGGCTATATAGACACGGTTTTCAATGTGAATTTGCAACAAAAATCAGGGTGTACGAAGGACTGCAGCATGCATGCAGGCTTCTAGTGTGGCTGTCTTGATGACATACTATTTCCAAATACAAAGAAGGTGTTATCTTCCATTTCTTAACCAGTAAAGAGCGTGCCTAGAGAAAAGATCATGGTAGGAGTTTTCTTAAAAAAAAAAAAAAAAAAAGTGGACACACCATTTTCATCACCTTATTTCTCTCCCCACACCAGCACTTTATCTACAAAATTGCCCTTCTGAGTTGAGTCCTGTGGAAGAATCAGCTAAGGAATTGAAACAACACTTCTTTGTTCTTCAGTGGTATTGCACAACTGCTTTAGAAACAGACCTGGCAGTGCTATGAATATGTTTGGAGTAAAATGAGATTGGCAAAGTGCTGATTCACTATCCCCAGGATTGCTGGAGTGCTGCTGTTATGATTTTACTTAATTCAAAGTAGTACTGAAAAAGGACGACGTAGATGTCTAGCGGATAGAAATTGTGTTGCTCAGATGTACCAGGTAAATTAGCAGCAAAATGAGATTGGCCTACTCCCTAGTGAGTAGATGTCTGTGTTCTGTCACCTTAAGAGTGAGACAGTCCCATTACGTGAGGCATAGAGATGGATTTTCCGCTCTCCTACAGAGATGTCAAAGAGCCTGCATTCAAAATGGTGGCACTGTGGTCATCTAAAAACATACAGGCATTATTATAATTAGTAATGATCCTTGGCTGTATGCATATGGAAACCATACACGTTGTCTAGATCAAGCTTGGGGAGCGGAATTCATTATTTTCTACAAAAGCTATATACCTCTATTCATCAGATATCAGTAGTATTAGAACTTACGTCATCTTTGTAAACCAGCTACTTTAGCTTTGTAAATTATTCATTCCAAAATTGAAAACACTCGAGATTGATGTTTGTGGGGCCATCTTTTCGTTTTTGTTTTTTAATTGCCTCAATGAAAGTTTTCATGGCAGTTGCATTTTTTTTCTTTTTCATTTTTAGACAAACATTCTAATGCAGCCTTCATGTTTCATGCATTTTTCTGTTTCAAAGCTAGGTTATTCAGGTTAGGTTTTGTCTCATGTTGAAATCGCGCGTCATTTCCTTTAGGTTCCCTGATTTGCTGTGCCTACAATACTCTCAGGAGAGTTAACAGAAGCCATTTTGATGTTTCCTCTCAGGCCTGTGTGGGAAAGGAAGAGGAGGTATTCTCCCAGACAATACCAGTGGGGAGCAGACCTACCCACCAAAGATATTGATGTGGTTTAATAGTCCAGTGATCTTTCCCATACCCTGACAAAAGATGGTGAAACTAGACAAAATGGGATGGAGATTGTCAGAGGAAGGGTCTCCTGCGAAGCCAATTGGTGGAAATGATTGTGTTGGGATAGAAATCCATGGAACTTGCTGCAGACCTGCTCATTGGTTAGGTTGGTTAAACATTTAGGCTTTTGGATGCTTATATAAAATGAGCTCTGAAACATGAGTTGTTCGCTAGTTTTGTATGTATTTTTCCAATGCTGAGGCTGGTTTACTCCATGCTTTACTCTGTCCTATATTTTTGCAGTGTTGAGGTTGTTTTATTAGGTGGTTTGGGTTTTTTTACAGCTATATAGTATTGCTTTGGGGTTGCTGAGGTTTGCATTTTTAAAATTGTCCTTGTAGCCCTAGAAGTAAGTGAATAATTATTTAAAGGGGAAAAGGAGATTATTCAGTTTGGGAATCAAGGTTAAACAAGGTAAATTTAGAAAGTGTGAAATATTCCATATTCCTGGAGGCAATGAATCTAAAACCAAAACCACCTTTCTGCTTCTCATTTCTAGCTTTCAAGGAGCTGGAATAGTGTAGTTGTAGCCATGTCAGTCTCAGGGGATTACCTCACCCGCCTTGTGTCTCAAATAGTGGGAATGACAGTTAATTTCTAATTCTGCATTATACATAAAAATATTTTTCTTGCATTGGTTGGTGGGAGTAGCCTTTTGGTTCTTCTTACTTTAATTTTAGATTTCACATGCATGACAACCCACTTCATTCTCAGTCACATCTGAGGTAACCTGCTGTGAAGGTCAGTTTATCTGAAGCTGCTTCTGCCCAATATCAACTATATAGACTTTAAGGCCAGAAGGGAATATCATGATCATCTAGTCCGGGATTGGCAACCTTCGGCATGTAGCCCATCAGGGTAATCCGCTGGCGGGCCACAAGACATTTTGTTTACGTTCACTGTCCGCAGGCACGGCCCCCCACAGCTCCCAGTGGCCGCGATTTGCCATGGCACTTAACATAAATAATTCCTTTCCCTCCCTGGTATTTATCCCTCTGGTGTATGTATAGAGAGAGCAGTCATATCTCTGCTCAGCTTTCATTTGGTTGGGCTAAACAAGCCAAGCTCTTTGTCGCCTCTCATGAGGTAGGTTTTCCATTCTTCTGATCATCCTAGTAGCCCTTCTCTGTGTAACCCACACACCTCCTGGGTGTGGTGTTCTGTCCCATCTAGTGGCACTGAGAGCACTTAGCGAGTTAAATGAGTCTGCTCTACAGCCTTACCTAAGAAGTAGTTGGCTTTTAGCTCATGCAGTAGAGGCTCATGCACTAAGCTCCCGAGGTCCCTGGTTCAATCCTGCCCGTTGATGATGGGGGTCTGTTGGCATTACATCTGCACCAGTTTCAGTGTGAATTTATCTTTTTTAATCATGGAAGACCAGAAGTGCACACAGCATTCTAGATGAGGTCTCACTAGTGCCTTATATAAGGGTACTAACACTCCCCTATCTCTACTGGAAATACCTTACCTGATCCTAGGTTTGCATTAGCCTTTTTCACATCACATTGGCAGTTCATAGGCCTCCTGTGATCAAACAATACACCCGTCTTTCTCCTTTTCTGTCACTTCCAGCTGATAAACCCCCAGCTTAAAGCCTTTATCATTTTTTATTGTTCATTGACACCATCCCCTGTAATCCTTGCATTACTGAAACAGCTTAATGTTTTATACCCAATTGCCATATGAGGCTTTAGAAATGTAGCCTATGTGAGAAGCAGGTGTAGCTCTGCCAGCAAAATGGCTCACAAGTAGACTTCAGAAAGACACAGTAGCAGTTTTTTCTTCTCTTCGTTCAGGCGGATGCCTTTTTAAACAGTGTTCAAATGCATCAAAATGCCAGCCATTATAAAATTCCTTGAGATGCCAAGAAAATGAGGTAAGTAAAATTAGTGGCAATTGTGAACAGACTACATTCTACTGAGACATATTAGCAAGACAGCTCCCCTGAGACTGCCTGGCTTTTAGGGGAAGGCATCTATACTATTGTACTAGCAAGCTGGTGAAAGCTCATGGTTTAATCATAAGACATGGGAGTTTTATTTTAAAACTTGAGTTCTCATAATTTCAATATTTTATATGGAAATTTCACTGTTTTCTTAAGGCCATGCCCTAGTTGCTTATTATTTTACCCTATTCTCCTTGAAGACCAGGTTTGAATTTTTACAAATGTTGTACTGAAGCCTCACTTCTGCATTTATTATTCAAAGAAAATGTTCTTCAAACGAGAAACTGCGCCACCTAAAACAAATATAACAAAATCCAAACAGAATCCAAATACTAATATAAGAGGGTGCAAAATAAACCAGTATACTGAAGCACAGGAAATAGAAAGATGTATTTGAGAGTTGTGAAAATACATTTAAAACATTGAGCTGAACTCCGTTCCAGTTATTTGCCCCTGCTCCCTGATTTGAATATCCCCGAACTTTTAAGAGGGTTCAAAATCTGTATGTTACATTTTTTTAAAGTCAAATTAAAAAAATATAAGATTTTATGTCTATGATATTGAAAGTGACAAGTGTTTTTTGGTGTCTTGGTTCCAGAACCTAAATGGCTAGGTACAAACCTTGATCCCCCAACCTTCGCATCAGATATCACTACTTCCCCTTCCTTTGTCTCAGCAGAACACTACAGAAAGTACAATGGGAGTGAGGGAGTGAGGTAGGTGTGTATGTTGCTCGGGTCTCCACTGTTCATGTGGCACAGTTAGCTCACTCTCTCTTCAGAGGTTTGAAGGAAGAATTACGAGCTTTTGAAAGTTTTCAGCAGCACCTCTTTCTCCCAAGAGCTAACCCTACTAGTCAGGGTGAAAAATACCCATGCTGCTGAATAAAGCTTATGCCTGCCCCATGCCCCCAATCATTTCTGCCCTCTAACAAGCCAATCCTGTCTTCTAAAGAATAATTAGTAGTAATAATAAGATTCTCCCCTTCACCTTGCTTTGCCCCTTCTCCGAGGCCCGGCCTCCCACTCACCCTATCCCCCCTCCCTTGGTCACTTGCTCTCCCCCACCCACCCTCGCTTTCACTGGGCTGGGGTTGGGGTACGGAAGGAGGTGAGGGCTCTGGCTGGGGGTGCAAGCTCCAGGGTGGGGCCGGGCGGTTTGGGATGCAGGAGGGGCCAAGGGGTTTGGAATGTGGGAGCCATTGAACCAATCTGTAAACCCTGCATATAATGGAAACCACTTCAAGCCAGGGAGTGCACCCTGCACCCCTAGTTCCAGCACCTATTCCTGTATCTGGGCCCTGCTTCACGCTACTCCTTATTCTGCTCCTGTGAAAACAGCAGTGGCTCCAGCCATCCTGCTCCATCACTCTCCAGTCCCCACCTCTCATGAAAAACTGGTTATGTCTGAGCCCTTCACTCTTTAACTTTCCACGTCTCCTAATAGTGCTTGAGCTGCTCTGCTCCCTCTCCTGTCTCTTCCTGTTACTTGCACTTGTTCCCAGCCTTCCTGCCTGTCCCTTCTAATGGTGGCTGGGGCCCAGATAGAGGGGGAGTCCTTGCAAATCTGGATGCCCTTGCCACTGCAGATTTTGCAGCTGTGTGAAGCGATGCTGAATGTAGACCTCCTCGTGGTACACAAGCCACTGAACAGCCATGGCAAAAGAATAACTTTCAATCTCTACTGACCTGGCTTGGATTTGAATCTGTGAATGTTTATTAAACATGTTTACTATTTAAGAGGTATTTTGTTTCAAGTTCAGCATGGTTTGTTACAGAGGCTCTATGTGTAGGTGTCCGCATTTGTGTAAACCCCTGTCTTAGTTTAGAACTTGACTGTAATCTGCTTTGCACAGAAGCTTTTCACGTAAGGGGTGTAATATGTTCTTTCAGTGTGTGTGTGTGTGTGTGTGTGTAAAATTGCCATTAGGATTAAATATGTGTTGCACGTGTTCATCAGAGCAGAAACTCTCCTTCCATAAGCTTAGCCTGGGGCACAGTTTCTGTTTTTGAATGGCCAAGGTGTGAAAATGGAAAAAGCACCCACAGAATTATTGTGGGTTTTTTAGTTACTCTTCTGTATTGCACTTGCTCATCAGCAACTAGGCCTGAGTGCAGCCTAATGCCTTTATTTTGAAAAGAGAGAGCCAAGTAAAATCAGCCAAGTGATTTTGTCGATAAATAGATTTGGGTGCAGCACAATGCCTCTGGGTGAGTTGTCAGCATAAGGGACTGAACATCTGAATCTTAAGCATGAGATTTTATTACCTGAGTTAAGAGACCTAGGTCTCTAGGTCATCGCTGCAGTAGGCTCATCAACCTCTATATGGGCCCCAGCCACCATTACAAGGGGCAGAGCACTACAATGAGTGGGTATGGAATACATGTGTGTATAAATACACCTCCACATTGTGCTTGTGACTTCAGTGTTTACTCTCCTACTGTGGTACCCCAGAGAACAAAATAATCTAGTTTTGATCCCGCTGCCAGGAGTGTAAATATATTCTGATTAACTTTTTTTTTAAAAAAATGAGAATATGTAGTAATGAAGTAGATACATTTCAATAAGGGCAGCACATGCTATTAATTCATATCTTAATGTGGAGCTAGGTAGGTAGATACATATTATGGGTTATACATGTATCTATATCAGTGATAAATTGCAAAGCTATGTGAAATGCATATTTATCGTACACCGCACTGTCTTTCTCTCCTACAAATAAATGCTGGGGCAGCAGGATTCGATGTGTGAGGAAATTTAAAAAGCTACCATTATTAACACAACAAAATCACCTGGCTTAAAATGTTTCCCGTCTCCTTCTCAAAGGTAGAATTTTCTCATCAAAATTACACCGTTTTTCAACACTCCTTTTGGTAACTTGTATAACTGTCTTATGATGCAGACTAACATGGTTACCCCCAATACTTGTCTTATAATACAGTACAATAAAATAATTCCAAACACCCGTTGATTTAAAAAAGCCCCTTTATATCCCACACTATCATGGATTTCCTATCACTTTGCCTGCCTATATACACTACATCAAAGTCCACAGAATTTTCTTGTGGGTTTGCTTACTTAAACTGATAGATTTACAAAATTTCTTGTTGGATGTCATCGTAAATTTTGGAAATGACAGAATATTTTAATGTCCAACTAGCGAACATTTCTCACCATAAGAATAATGCTATGATTTTAGTGGAATCTAAATTGACTGCATTAACATTAGTAAATCTGACACCAAGATATATACCTTTAAGCAATTGGTATTACATATAGCACCACCTCTTCATTTCTAATTATAGAATACAATCAACAGTTGTGTTCACCACAGGAACTTTGCTGAGACAGGAGTTTGTTTCATTTTAAGTGATAAAGCTATTCAGTTGGAAAAACTATAAAATATTTTAAATGTTTTATTTTTTCTCTTCATTTTAAACACCCCTCCCCACCCCAGAATTTGATAATATCAGTAGATCTCTTCTGTTTGTATTGCAGTGTGCAATTTTTGTCATACTTGGGAAAACCATTTGTAGAACTCACTTTGTATCTTTTACATTTACTGTATTGTATAAGTTACAAAATTGTTATTAGCAACATTTTTGCAAATTCTATCAATGGGAAATGCTTGCACTAGAAAATCGAACATGAGTCCATGCAGAAAATAAATTAACATAAGTGATTCTCTCTGCAATCCTTACCAATGCATCAGGGGCCTAGTAAACCCATAGTCTTACTGCATAGTAAATACAGAATTCCCATTGCAGATTTGCTACTCAGGTGAACATTTGTTAAAGGACGGAGAGAGGTCCAGGGGTGATAGTAACTTAAAGGACTTACTGGCATGCTGGAGTCCTGAGCAGGGGTGTGGCCTCAACCAGAAGAGGCGGGACCTTTAAATCACCCCTGGAGCTCCCAGCTGCTGAGGCGGCTGGGAGCCCCAGGGCTCCAGCAGCGGGGCTTGGGAGGCAATTTAAAGGGCCCGAGGCTCTGGCCGCCGCAGGGAGCCCTGGGTCCTTTAAATCGCCAGCCTGGGGGAACTGCTTACTTTCAGTCCGGCTTACTTTCACCTCTGGAGAGGTCATGCCACTAAGACTGTACCCTTGCTGATAGCCAGAAGTTATTCATTTAACAGATTAAATGGTCTATATATATTAGACCGTTTGGGATGCAAACTATATATTCACTTATTACTTTTATTTGTTTAAAAGGATTTTGTGTGACTGTTTGATTTGAATATCTATGCAGAATGCATTTAACAGGTTAGTTCTTTTAACATTTTCATTTCACAGCTTGTATTCAATTCTCCCCATGTTTTTGCCTTTTCTGATAACCTTCTCAATTTAAAAACACACAGGTACTCTAAAGCCCAACTAGTTTTATCTCTGTAAATAGTAGTTCTCTGCTTCTTTACTATCCTATAACCTTTTTCACTTTCTGGAGAAAGTTGATGTCAAGGCCATGTATTCATACTGTAGGTAGGAGGAACCCCTCACTTAGAATGGCAGAAATTTGCCTGTAGAAATGTAAGCTACCCTGTTGCGATCTTCAGTCCATTTACAATTTGTTTGTTTCTGGAATATCTTGGTTGGTTTGGTACCATATCAAAAGATGTGTTCTGTAATCAACTGCATCTAAAAGCCATTTAGATTCATAATGTAATATTTGCATATTAGTTCAGCAAATACCATGCAGTAATGAATGTTAACTTGAACGTATGTCTCCATTAGTTATTGATTTAACTGCAAAAATCATCTGATTGTTCATTCAAAATGAGACTTATTTTACTGTGGTAAGAGATCTACATTTTCATTTTAAATATTAGGTATCTAAAAAGGTTTCTTGTGTATAGCATTAATAAGGTATTGTATGAATTTCTTCCAGTCAATGTAAGTGTAAGACACTGTCATTAATTAGTATGCATTGCCAGACTTTGATTACACCAGCTCTTTGACCTATTTTTAACAGAAACTAGGGCAGTCCTTTAGATTGCCTTTCCATGTCCCTGGACACCCTGCTGTGTTATGTTCTCCATATTTGACATTATAACACGCAAATACAGTGCCAAACTACAGAATATTCCTTGGGGGTTTTCACTGAAACACAGATGTAACAGATGTCTGCCCACTCTGAAGCGCACAGCAATTCCTGATAACAGTCACACTTGTAATAAATGATCCTTCTGCATGGCTTATTAAAGGCTGTTTTATTCAAGCGCACCTTTCAGAGCATACAGTGTAGCAGATCCTTCTGAAATAATGATTTTAAGATGGAACTGGGAAGAATTCTCCCCTTCACATTCTGCAGATCAGGCTGCAAAGACCTATTTAATGATTTGATAGCTAAAACTGTATGTTATCTTCATGTATAATATGAATCATTAAACATGTGTACGCTTTGTTGTCCATGCACGAGAGGCACACTCACTGCTCAATGAAAAGAAATGAGAAGTCTAGGAGCTGCGCTCAAGTAGAATATTTGGTAATTTACATGTAATGTGACTGACTATGCTAGCAGTGGGCTTCAGGACATTTTAAATCTTGTAGGTTTGAAATATTCCTGGACAGGACCAAACATTTTATCGTATTTAAAACTGTTCTTTAATGGCTGACATTATCTTTGTGGGGATCTAAGAGCATATGAATGGCAGTTACTACCCAAGCTAAGCAGTCAGGTGAGTTGAACCATGCCAGAAGAAGAGCAGGAAGTTAAGGGCAAGTGAGTTTAGCACCAGCCACACTAGAGCACTCAGAAGGCAGCTGTGAGAGTGACAGGAGGAGAGGAAAATGACTGTCAGGAGCTGGGGGGACACAAAGCAAAACAAGGGAGCATGGAGCAGATGTTAAGAATGGAAAGGATACTTTAATTGTGGGGAGAGGTCTGACCTGGATTCTGAAACCGAGGATGAGAGGAAGGGCTTGGGGGTGGGGGGAGAGAGGCAAGCTTGGACAGCAGACAAAGGTACCAGTGGCTAAGAAAGGGATATTGAAGGAGTGAGGATAGATGATGGAAAGATGAGCTTTGTGGAGAGGGTGGGAGATGAAGGTGGGGGGTGGAGTGACAGTCTCAGAAATTGAACATGGTTGAACTGTGTTTACCCTCTTCCAGTGGACTAAAGTTCAGATGAAAACCATTGGAACCAGTATCTTAAACATTGAATTAAGACTTTTATTCAAATGTTGTTGTTATACCCATTTCTGTTAAGAATAGTTCTGTCCATGAAAAATACACAGGTCACCATGTTATCCCCAGAGGCATTCCATGCCTCTTGGACTCTCCTTGCACTGAGCTCACCGTGTCACTTCACTGAAGTTAGCCCTTTCCTCCCCACTCCATTCCATCCTGGCAGCCACCTTCCATCTCTCTGCTACTCTCGGTGAAAATCTCGCTTTTAGGTAGTGGGACTAGCACATCAGAGGTGACATAAGAATGGCCAGGCTGGGTCAGACCAAAGGTCCACCTAGCCCACTATCCTGTCTTCAGACAGTGGCCAATAACCTTTCACCCTCTGTTTTTCTTCCCCCTATACGCCCCCATCAACCTGCTTACATTATTTACATACAATAATCCTATTGGATTAAATTAAATGAGTCAGCAAATTGTGATATCAGGCCATGCACACACAGACTGACTGGCTAGGGTAAAAGCAATGCCCCTTATAGATGACAAGACCAGCAAAAATATATTAGTCCCATTATTGATAAGAAATGTTTCGTGCTTGTCTTTATGAAGGCAAGATATGGACTATGGATAAAGGAGTGGTGATTAGACACAAAAACCCATTTTTGGGGATTGACTGTGTGTGCAAATACTTCTACCTCAAGCCTCCCTTCTATGGGGAAGGTTATTTAAAGGGTGCATAGGCCATCTCTAGCTACACTTAGATTTCTTTGATCTTTGTCAGTCCTTGGGTTTGCAACTGAGAATGCATTGATGATGGGGTCTGATCTCCTCTGAGGAGCCAGAGTAAAATGTTCATGGTCGCTCTAGTAGAGCTCCTACTAGTTTGTCGTGCCATTCATTATGAGGGCTTTTGAGTCCCTTGTACAGTCATACAGCAAGGAACTGAGGGTCCTATTCAGTCCAGTATGGTGTCTGGTTCTCAGGGAGGAGCAGTGGCCCCTGGCCCCTATCATTGCCTACAGCTGTGACAGAAACAAATGTCGTTCTTCTCCATGATAATCAGCAAACTGTGAGCCCTGCTGGATTTTAGTCTATGGATTAAAAAGAAAAGGGGCGGGCGCTGATTGTACTCCCAGTGATTTCAATAGATTTGCAGTTGACTTTAACAGGAGCAGGAATACATTAAAATAGAAAAGATGAAGAGGAATAAGGCTTAGGAAAATAATGAATTATGTTTCTTATTTCAGTCTTTTTTGATATACTTGCGAAGTGTTTTGCACTAGGTAACCGTACTATACCAGCATCCCTCTCATCTGGCCTTTGGATAATAAAGCTGTGTTTTAACGGTACCATTTCTTTTACTACTAATATATTTCTCCGTTCCAATGTAATTTTCTGTTCCTGACTTTCCTTCTAATATTTACCTACTGAGCAACTGCTCATAAAAAGAGAGAAGTGATTACATGCCATAGTTGTGGTTTGGAAACAATGCTCTGTGTGTTAAATAATGGATTTTTCTAGTAAAATGGCTACAAACACATGCTGCATGTGCACAAAGTCATATGTGAAGCAGTTTCAGAATGCGAAGGGTCACATATTGGAGCAGACAAAACCTCCAGCTCTGTTGTTTTTAACATACTCAACCCTCCCTGTAGGGAAGCACTCTTGCCATATGGGCTATTATTAGCACAGGGATAAAGGTTCCCCAAAGGGTTGGGAAATAGGCATTTAAATGAAACATTAGAATACTAATAGTATTAGCCGGCCATGTAGTCAGTACTGTCGATGGGATTGTGAAATGTCAAAAATTCATGAGTTTTTTTTCTATTGAATTTACTCCTATAAATTAATACTCTAGTTCTACAAAATAGATGTAGTTTTGTTTGCCAGCACATTACTTGTGTAGAGATTATTAGTACCATGCCTCAGTGTCAAGATTATAGTTCAGATCTAAGGAAAATTGCTTATTAAATCACATATGTTGTGACCTTAACTGGTAGGAATTCATGAGAAATTCAAATGACTTCATTTCCCCATGTGTACACATTCATGTAATCTATTTCAGTGGGGTGCCATGTGTATTCATCAATGAGTGCTTCTGAAATGCTCTGAAAGTGAAAAACAACCAATGACCTGCTTCTCAGAGGTGCGGAGCATCTGCTGCTCCCACTGACCTCAACTGGAGTTTTGGTCACTCACTGTCTTTGACAATTTGGACCTTACTGGCCTGATTTTTCAGAAGGAGCAATTTTACTTTGGGTGTATCAATTTGTGGATGCCAAACTTGAAATATTGAAATGGGGCCTATTTTCAGATATGATCACCAGCAGCTTTTATTGACTCTCTTCAGAGTTGAGGGTATCTCAATGGCCAATTTTGGAAATTCTGGCCTAACTTACTTGACGTATAGCACAAGGAAATCTCGTTTTAGACCCCAGCATGTGTGTCCCTTTCTTTAGCTTCTGTGCTCTCAGTGCTCTAGACAATCTGTCTCTCCCTCTCTGACCATCAAAATACATTCAGATTGCCCAGATTATGCAGGGTTGATTTAAAAATCCAGAGCTGTCCTTTTGTAACAACACATTTGAATTATTTTTTTTGGCCATCTCACACAATTATTTTCTAGATGGAAAATTAATCCATGTGCACAATAATATGGTACAAGGAAATAGCTACAGACAGAATTAATTCTAACTTTCCAACTGTGTCCTACAGGTGCAAAGCTCCACCCATGTGACATAGTTTGGAAGTTCAGAGCCGAAGGCATAAGGTAGTAGTAGGTCTAATTTCAGTCTCTTCTTGTCATAGGCAGCATTCCTGCTGAGTAGTGGGATATAGTAACTGCATGAACTAGACCAGTGGCTCTCAACCTTTCCAGACTATTGTGCCCCTTTCAGGAATCTGATTCGTCTGGCATACCCCAAGTTTCACCTCACTTAAACTACTTGCTTACAAAATCAGACATAAAAAGACAAAAGTGTCACAGCTCGCTATTACTGAAAAATTGCTTACTTTCTCATTTTTACCATACAATTATAAACTAAATCAACTGGAATATAAATATTGTACTTTCACTGAAATGTATAGTATATAGAGCAATATAAAAAGGTCATTATCCATAAGAAATTTGCTTGTACTGACTTTGCTAGTGCTTTTTATGTAGCTTGTTGTAAAACTAGGCAAATATGTAGACGAGTTGAAGACCTCTGTACCCCCAGGGGTATGTGTACCCCTTGTTGAGAACCACTGAACTAGACCACACAATACAGTAATTTTGGTAAAGCTGTGGACTTTCAGTGCTTCATACAGTAGTTCATTTTTAATGCCATAAATACTGAATAAAAGGCAAATAAAACTTGGACTGAAACCTCCAATCTCTTGAAAACATCTTAAGAGAAACTAAAAGCATTTGGCAAAAGGTCCTTTTGTAGATTCATAATACAGCTACTGACCTAACTCTGACCCTGACCCTGGGAAACAGGGTCGTCTTTGTGTGGCCCCAAAGCATTGGCTTTGTTCCATAGTGCCACCTTCATGGAAATGTCATGCCCTCCTGTGATCAATGAATGAGTTTGGAAAATTTCAGCTAAAACGGTTCAGCCGTTTCCAAGAAAGAGGCTAGGGAAAATATATTGTTTTGCCCATGTTAAAACATTCTGGTGATGTTTTCTTTGAAAAGCTCTCACAGCCCCATGCTTTGGAGCAAGGGCTTGAAATTTGGCAGGGCGGGTGGCCTTTGTGGCAGGAATGTGCCTTTTGTTGACTCTGTGAAAATCTGCCCAAATTTGGCCAAGCTATTTTAGCCTTTGAAAAATTGCATTTTGCACATGCTCAGTAGAGACCTTGGATTTTAGCAGCTGATTTCTTTGACTGCTAACTAAGGGATGGGCATTACCTTCTGAACAATGAGGAGAGAAAACACTGTTGAATAGTGTTCACTGAGTGAGCAGCATCCATCTTGTGCACTGGATGAGGCAAGCATCCTGTGGGAAAAAACAGTATGTGGTCTAGATAATACTTAGTCCTGCCATGAGTGCAGGGGACTGAACTAGATGACCTCTTGAGGTCTCTTCCAGTCCTGTGATTCTATGGTCATGTAATTTAAGTTTGTATCATAATGCATGTGCACAAGGGGACCAAATTAGGGTTGCACAGACCATCTTAATTCTGGCATTTCCTCACTTTTTTTTGTTTTGTTTTTGAGTGTTTGACTTTTCAACCTTAATGTTCTTTTAATGTGTTTGTGTGAGTGATACCCTGTGCAGTATGCATAGTATCAGGAACATGACTAGTTCATATGAGAACTGTCGTATCATCGGGAGGCCACCTCTGTTAGTGAATGAAAAATGCCCTTTTAAGATTGCAGTCCTGTTGTGGATATGTCAGTAAGCACATAATAGAGTTTTATTATTTGTTCAGATGTTTTTGATCAACTTTGCCACAAACTGCAATTACAATACAGAATCTGCACTTTACCAAATGTGCACGTGATACTCAGGAGTGCAAGGGGGAATGATGATCTTGTGGCTGAAGCACAGGATTGAGGATCAGGAGCCTGGGGTACTATTCCTTCCTGCCTTCCTGGAAGGCCTTGTGCCAGTCACTTAGCCCAAAATTTTCCAAAGTAATTTTGGATGCCTCAATCTTTAGGTGTCACGCTTGAAACCTGAAAGAGATCTCAAGCTTGGCAGTCACAAACTGATGGCATGATGGTTAGTAGTTTTGAGGGCTGAGTATTCCCACTAAAGTCAATGGAAGCTGCAAGCCCTCAACATCTCTGAAAATCAAACCCTGTAAAAAAGGGGGATGAGATTTTCCTGCCTCCCATGGCTAAATTAATGAATGTTAGTAATGTGCTTAAAGATCCTCAGAAGGATGGTGATGTATAAATTATTTATTATTTTTACTATTGTCTTCACTCAACTGGGCCCTGGGGAAGAGTTGTGGGTGATTATATAGCTTCCATTTTACAGCCCACAGCATTTAAATGGATTATGTATAGCAGTACTGCACCCTGTACTTAATTTTCATAGGACCTGTAGGTTTTATCAGAATTTCATTTTTATTAGGCTTGGAAAGATTTTATTTTTAATGTATTTCTACAGATCATGACTATTTTCAATTTTTAGTAGAAAAATAACCTTGGGTGTTAATTCTTTATTGCCAGTTTAATGAAAGGGATTCAGAGAAACATTTCATATTTCTTACTATTTTGTGTTAAAGCATCTTGACTCATGCACTGAAAGAAAGCCAACACCCATGTGTGCACCACTGCCCCAGCCCTAGCATAATCAAAGTATGGGCCTATAGTCCTTACATTTGACTCCAGTGACTTTTGGGCCAAATCCTGGTCCCACTGAAATCAATGGCATTTTTGCACAGCTAGTGAGCTCACGGTTTGGCCATTGTTTAGGACTCTTATTATTCTCAAACACCACTTTTTCTAAAGCTTTTCCTTCACACATTTTTGTCAATAGAATTTTCTACCATCTGTTTTTGGGTGGAGTGAGAAGTCGATTAGTGATTAAAGTTTTTCCCAGTCTATCTATAATTCAAGCTCAAAAACATGCTATCTGAAGTGTCATTGAGTTTATATGCAAATTGTGACCAGTTTAAGAGTATGTTGAGTGTGTGTGGTGACACGGTTCCAAAATTTGACCCAGCACAGCCCCTGCTGTATCTGTATTCCAGGGTTTCAGAGCCGTGCCAAACCATTTCCATTGGGTCCAAATCCAGAGGTCTGTAACAAGAAAACACATCATCTTATCAAGCAGAACCATAAGGAAATACCTGAGCCATATGGACAGTACGTACTTATATAATACATTTTACTGAATAAAAATGCTTCCTACTTAAGGCTAGGGGACATTGTTTGTTCAGTTTTTTATCCAGTTTATTTCTTCAGCTTTGAACCCAATAGCAGTTTGATTTGGGTCACTACTATGTAAGCAAAAAAAGGGTGGTGGGGGAATTATATATAGACTACAATTGTTAATAGTGAAATACTGTGGCATTCTGGTAACACATTTGTGCTTACAGTATTTTTAAAACTTGCATCTATTTTGAAGAATTTGTACTCAGATACCACAGTGGTGGATGTAGAATAAGACTCTGAAGGGAACAGAAAGAAGAGATATTGCAAAGGAGGGACTCATGCGCCTGAATGAAGGCACAGATCATGATTTCTGTGCTATAATAGATTAACATAGGTGAGAAAATCATTACACAAGATATGTACTGTATGCATTTCAAGGAAGAGAAGAGCTTCAGGTATTCCAGAGGACTCTAATTGTAGATACAAGTGCTTCCATTTCTACTTTACATTACAGTGCTATTTAGAAACGGTCTTACAAAATTTACAGTGCTCCAATCCCTTGGAGAGATCATCAGAGTATGAGTATGCTTTCTCTTCCATTACTGCATTTAGTGGAGTGGGCATGGAGAGGACTTGTTTTCCTCCTCTCTGATCCTTTTGCTGGAGAGGAGGATAGGTCAGGTTTCTGAATTGCAAAGAATGTGTGAAATGCAAAGCCCCCAGAAGAATAGGACTCAAATTAGCTGCTTGCTTTTCTTGTACCTAAAGCAGACTGAGTGCTATCAAAACTAAACGTTACAACCACATCCTTTCAGAATTGCACCAAACATGAATTTCCAGAGGGTGCTTTAGCTTTGGCTTTGGCTTCTGACACATCTTCACACCATTTCTGTGTTTTTCTCATGCTGGCCTCCTGAAGCCTCTCAATTGCTGTTGTGGATGATGGGGTACATCCTGAAAAACAAAGCACAGTAGTCGTGCACTGCTGACTTGTGCAGCCAAAATCTGATCTCGAACACTTTGCACAAAGAGGTGCAGCTCTGGAAGAGGTGACTAGATAACGACATACCCAAATCCACATGCATTTCCTAATCAAGTCTGTGATAACTGGTGTCTCAACAACCTCCAAGCTAAGTGACTTGCCCAAGTGGCAGGTTTAGAACTCAATGATGCTAGTACAATGCTCAATACATTGGACTGCGTCTTTATTAGGAGAGTGAGGCAATGAAGCTGAGTGACAATGGACCTGTAGCACTAAATGTTCCCTTGGATTGAACATCCAGCATGAGGCTATTTAGATAAAGAACAAAATGTCTTGTGCTTCTATTCACTGTATTTATGAGGAAGGAAGCCGCATGATATTTAAAGAGCAGATGGACTCTCTGGAAATAACGTTGCTTGTCTTTTTCCAAATGTCAAGGACCCACCAAACCATCAAAATATTACATCGCTTTTCTATGATTCTTATCAAAAGGTTGAAGAATATAGCACTTCCTCCTTTCTCCAACCTCTCATTGCTTAATATTAAGTGGTATTAACAGGAGGGTTTCAGATTTTGAAAGACAAGGTGGATTTTTGAAAGACAAGGTAGATTTTCCATGCACTGATGCTGAGCAAATCCAAGAGCAGAAAATGCCAACCTGTCCACACAGCTCTAATGCAAAGCAGCCTGTAAAGTTCTCTGTCTCACTAGGTGAGGTGTAAATTTTTCACATTAATCATTCCAACCGAAATGTGTTTAGTACCTTGTCTAGTGTCTGAAATCAGGGACTTAAAAAAACAGGCTGGAAGGGGGCTAAAGCTATGGGTTTGATTTTGGTGGGTCAGACAATACTAACCCAAAGTGAACAATATATATCATTTGACTACCTCAGTTGTTGTTTAAAATTATATCACAGTTAACTCTTCAACACAGCTCCCTCTTAGGGTTGCCAACCCTCCCGGATTGGCTGTGAGTCTACTGGAATCAGCACTGATCTCCCGGTGGCTATTGAAAGTAATCTGGGAGATTTTAATAGGCCATTAAAAGTCTGGTTGGCAGCGCAGCAGCGCTAAGTCAGGCTCCCTACCTGCCCTGGCTCTGCGTGGCTCCCGAAAGCAGCCGCCATGTCTGGCTCCTAGGCTTAGGGGTGGCCAGGGAGTCTCTGGGTGCTGCCCCTGCCCTGAGTGCCAACTCCGCAGCTCCCATTGGCCAGGAACCCAGGCCAATGGGAGCTGCAGGGCAGTACTTGCAGGCAGGGGCAGCATGCAAAGCCATTTGGCCACCCCTGAGCCTAGGAGCCAGAGGGACATGCTGGTCACTTCCGGGAGCTGCTTGAGGTAAGCACTACCTGGCCGGAGCCCACATCCCTCACCCCAGCCCCCTGCCTCAGCCCTGAGCCCACTCCCTCACCCAAACTTCCTCCCAGCCCCTGGACCCCCCTCCCACACCCCAACCCACTGCCCCAGCCCTGATCCCCCTTCCGCACCCAAACTCCCTCCCAGAGCTGGCACCCTGAGCCCCCCCCTGCATGCCGAACCCCTCGGCCCTAGCCCCACCCCAGAGCCCATGCCCCCAGCTGGAGCCCTCACCTCCTCCCACACCCCAGTCCCCTGCCCCAGCCCATAACCTCCTCCCACACCTTGAACCCCTCAATTTTGGCCCCACCCTGAAGCCTGCACCCCCAGCCCGAGCCCGCACCCACTCCTGCACCCTAACCCCCTGCCCCAGTGAGTGAGTGAGTGTGGGGGAGAGTGAGTGATGGAGGGAGGGGGGATGGAGTGAGCAGTGGGTGGGGCCTTGGAGAAGGGTCAGAGCAGAGGCATGGCTTCTGGGAAGTGGGGTACGGGACGGGGCAAGTGTGTTCGGGTTTGTGCGATTAGAAAGTTGGCAACCCTACCCTCCTTATCATAGAATCATAGAATATCAGGGTTGGAAGGGACCTCAGGAGATCATCTAGTCCAACCCCCTGCTCAAAAGCAGGACACATACCCAATTAAATCATCCCAGCCAGGGCTTTGTCAAGCCTGACCTTAAAAACTTCTAAGGAAGGAGATTCCACCACCTCCCTAGGCAACGCATTCCAGTGTTTCACCACCCTCCTAGTGAAAAAGTTTTTCCTAATATCCAACCTAAACCTCCCCTACTGCAACTTGAGACCATTACTCCTTGTCCTGTCCTCTTCCACCACTGAGAATAGTCTAGAACCATCCTCTCTAGAACTACCTCTCAGGTAATTGAAAGCAGCTATCAAATCCCCCCTCATTCTTCTCTTCTGCAGACTAAACAATCCCAGTTCCCTCAGCCTCTCCTCATAAGTCATGTGTTCCAGACCCCTAATCATTTTTGTTGCCCTTCGCTGGACTCTCTCCAATTTATCCACATCCTTCTGGTAGTGTGGGGCCCAAAACTGGACACAGTACTCCAGATGAGGCCTCACCAATGTCGAATAGAGGGGGACGATCATGTCCCTCGATCTGCTCGCTATGCCCCTACTTATACATCCCAAAATGCCATTGGCCTTCTTGGCAACAAGGGCACACTGCTGGCTCATATCCAGCTTCTCGTCCACTGTCACCCCTAGGTCCTTTTTTGCAGAACTGCTGCCTAGCCATTCGGTCCCTAGTCTGTAGCTGTGCATTGGGTTCTTCCGTCCTAAGTGCAGGACCCTGCACTTATCCTTGTTGAACCTCATCAGATTTCTTTTGGCCCAATCCTCCAATTTGTCTAGGTCCCTCTGTATCCTATCCCTGCCCTCCAGCATATCTACCACTCCTCCCAGTTCAGTATCATCTGCAAATTTGCTGAGAGTGCAATCCACACCATCCTCCAGATCGTTTATGAAGACATTGAACAAAACCGGCCCCAGGACTGACCCCTGGGGCACTCCACTTGACACCGGCTCCCAACTAGACATGGAGCCATTGATCACTACCCATTGAGCCCGACAATCTAGCCAACTTTCTACCCACCTTATAGTGTATTCATCCAGCCCATACTTCTTTAACTTGCTGACAAGAATACTGTGGGAGACGTGTCAAAAGCTTTGCTAAAGTCAAGATACAATACATCCACTGCTTTCCCTTCATCCACAGAACCAGTAATCTCATCATAGAAGGCGATTAGATTAGTCAGGCATGACCTTCCCTTGGTGAATCCATGCTGACTGTTCCTGATCACTTTCCTCTCCTCTAAGTGCTTCAGGATTGATTCTTTGAGGACCTGCTCCATGATTTTTCCAGGGACTGAAGTGAGGCTTACTCGCCTGTAGTTCCCAGGATCCTCCTTCTTCCCTTTTTCAAAGATTGGCACTACATTAGCCTTTTTCCAGTCATCTGGGACTTCCCCCGTTCGCCACGAGTTTTAAAAGATAATGGCCAATGGCTCTGCATTGACTCAAGAAGGGTTACAAATAATCAGGGGATTGATTGGTGAGATCTCCTTTTCTAATGTCTGAGTATAGAGTGGTGTGTGTGTTTGTTGTTTTTTTTAACTACTTCGGGACCTAGATTTGGAAGAGATCTCCTGGGTCACTGAGTCCAGTCTTCTGCTATCAAAGACAACCTTGTCATGTAATAAAACTGGAAAATGTTATTCCCTTTATGAGATATTTCATAAAAAGCAGTCTAGTGAAAAACGAAGCTTATTATGTATAGGTGTCTGGGGGCTTAATCTCCAGTTGGTATTTTAAGGAACGTGGACACTTTCCTTTGTCCTTTCTATCCTAATACCAACAGGGTTAAGTATTTCTGGAGGCAGTTAGCATCTGGCACCCAGACTTTTTAATAAGCTAGAAACAAGATTGGAGGAGTGGGGTGAGTGCCAAAATGTCTACATTACATTACTTTTGAATCACCCACAGCAATTACTTGAGGTGGTTTGTCCTATTGTTGGTCTAAAATATCTCTTTCTTCTCCAGATATTTTTTGTGTGTGGGAATTTCAAATTGACTTAAAATATGTTGACAAGCCATTTAAACTGCAATCTGTTTTAATGGTTCCATTTAAAACTTAGTCTCCTGTGTTCTGATCCTCAGTTATCCACACCTTCTATTTGCATGGTACACACTGCAATGGTCAATGAACCTTGAAATCAGGAACGAGATTCAGCCTTTTAAAAAATGTTTTTGTTTATGCAGCTGAGGACCTTTATTGCATGGGCTATAGCCAGGCGTAGTACAGGCGGGCACAGTGAACAAAGCTTCCCAGGGCATAGCTGTATCCGTGCACCCCCTTCTAGACTGTCATTTTTCCGTACTCAACTATCTGCTTTCAGTCTGAATTACTTTTGTTTTATGTTAATATCTTAGGCTGTGATCTCTGCTCACCACAGTCGGGAGAGAGGGGTGAAAGGGAGCTGATAAAGCTGCCACACTCTCTATCCATCCCTGGCACAGGTTAGAAAAGCTAATCTGCTCCATCTGGCAGTGGTTCCCCAAGGGCTGAATGCCAGTTGAGGATAGCCACAGCACACCATGTTCTGGCCACATTCCTCTCCATTCTTAGAGTCCCTGTGGCCACCAGAGTATAAGTAAAGGTGGTGTAGGAAGTGGCTATACTGGTTGGTTTCCCCCTGGGGTGGTCTCTATGCTAGGACTATGCCCAGATGCTGACTTGGTGCAAAGGGGACTGAGTAGGTATCACTATGGTAAGTACATTCAGTGTAAGGAAAAAAAACAACGAAGGGGAAAAAAGTAAAGGCTTCAAGAGAGATTTCAATGATAACACATAGCTCTTTTATGCTTGGCTAGTTCATCCACAGATCAAAGCAGAGTAAGTTTCATGACTTCTACTTTACAAATAGGGAAATTGAGGAACATAGTGTGTGTCTCTCCTCTGTGTAAGCAGTTGCAATCTGAGAACAAAATAGCAGCTGTTTCTAAATCAGGCACGAAGTAGGAATTTAAAAATATCAAGTTATTGCTCTTTTAAACTATGTACACCACAGGTTACAGCTCTCATTTCTACCTTGGACCTTCTCCTGTACCAATTGTATAATATTATGTGCTAGTTTTGCAATATACGTAGTGTCTGCAGGAGGAAAGGCTGGATATTGAGGAACATCAAAGACATTGAACTGGTTGTCTGAGCTATACCCAGACGTGAATATTAAAATCTGGCCCTGCAGTCACAGTCTGTTCCCATGCTCCAGGGGAAAAATGATCATTTGGGTAGAGGAAGAAATTTGTCCTCTTTTTTGACCACTGCTGTGCACTGAGCAGATGTTTTCAATGATGTGTCCACACTGATGCTAAGGTCTTTATCCTGAGTAGCTCTGGTTAACCTAGAACCCAGCAATGCTAGTGAGTAATTTAAATTGTTCCTTTCACTTGTCTACACTGAATTTTATCTGTTATGCTGCCCAGTCACCTAGAATATTTAGGTTCTCCTGAATTTTCTCAGTCTACTGTAGTTCTGACTAATTTAAATGTTGTATAATCCGCATACTTTGCTAATATCACTGTTTATTAGTAATGTAAATATAATTGAACACTTGCCCCAGTACAGAACATTGGGGCACCTCACTATTAACCTGTATCCATGTTGAAAGGGGCATTCATTCTTATTCCTCTCTAAGGACTTGTCTACATGGTAACTGAAATGGAAATAAGTAAATTGGTTGCAATTCACACTTGGTATTATGGTGCAAATCTGTGCATGGACACTCCTTTTTTTAACAGGAAAAAGTGCACCCTACTTTGATATAATTTAAGTTGATTTTAAAAAAAGTAACTTATTTTGGTTCCAGATACTGTGTAGACAAGCAGTGAGAAACCTGGAACAGTGTGGGATATATTCTTCCAGTTCTTTACTGAAGCAATTTAGAAACACATATGTGGAGTTCATTTGGTGAAATATTTTTTCAGTGGCTGTTCTAGAATTAAAATCTTTCTTCCCTTTCACATATTAGTGGATAATTTCACATTGGAGTTTAGTTTTGAGGACTATGAGTACTCCTGTAGGTCATTCAGCTGCTTAAAAATATCAGGACTTACATTAAATGGTAGCAAGGACTAACAGCAGTAAGGGATTAACTATTTTTTTTTTTTGCTTCATGAGAGTTCTGAAAGGTAAAATATGCGATATTATTTCTTCCTATGTAACTTTTTGCTCAGGCCAATGTATGCTTCTAGTGTTCCACTGCATACAAGGGTCTGTAAGGGAAATATCATACAGTCTGACAACTTGGCTACCTCTATTAAGAGCTTTTTTGCTGTAGGCATGAAAAATCAATCAGCTGAGATCACCTTACTGCTTTGGCTGACTGGCAGCAGCAATGAAAAGAACTGCAACCATTATCAACTCCTAATGCTGAAAAGACCATCAGTGCCAACTCCTACTGAAACTATTGAAACAAACTACTTATCTGCTTGTTAGTTCTAGCATATTCTTAGCTGTGATTATGCAGCTATAGGGGCCAGATTCTGCTCTTAATATAAATTTGAAGTAACTCTAGTAGACTTTCACTGGTGTACTTGGGACCATAATTTGGTTATGGTCTTCATGAGCATCTTAACTAGATTTCTTCGGGTTCATTGTCCCACTTTGAATGGAACTGATGTACTTGGAGTTGACAGTTAATTGGTCCTTGGACTTGAGAATGATGTCCTACAAGGTTTGTAAGTGATGCAGAGATGCCAAGGGTTGGCTGTCTTTAACCGTGAAATTTACAGCCCCAACAAGTGAGATTCAAGGCCAGAGACTTTCTAAGTGGTGGTTAGGTCATTGCTTAAGGATGATTTAGTTGGTGTTGGTCCTGCTGTGAGCAGGGGATTGGACGAGATGACATCCTGAGGTCTCTCTGATTAAGTCAGGGGCTCTCATCTTTGGTCCTTTAGTCCAAGTTTTTAATCCAATCAGCACTGAATAGTTTGTTTTAAAATGTCCCGTGCTTAATATTGCATATGAAACACTTATGTCCTAATTTGTACTAAAGTCTAGGGCATGTGATAATTCTATATCAATGCAAACCAGTGGATTTTAATAAAAACAATTATTTGCTGGTGCGATCAAAAACCTGGATGGTTGGAGATCGCTGAGGACCAGAGTTGTTTACTCCTGGTGTAGACACACAATCAGTGGATGGAACAAAACAAATGCTCAAAAATAAACTGTTTATGTAAACCTAATAAAAAAGAAAACTGTTTTATCAATACAACCATGTTTATTTTGCATATCATATTGTCATAGTGATCAATTTGAAAAACAATTTACAGGACAAATTATTTGGTTTACATATTATTGTTCATATTACATTTACAGCAAACCAAAATAAAGTAATTAGATTCCAAAATAAATGCAAAATAAAATAATTTAAATTAAAAAATAAAACACAACCAAACAATACATTAAATGGATGTAAAAATAAAGTAATTAAAATATCTAATTTGGTTTCATGTTTTATTCATACACTTTATTATATTGCCATGTGGCCCCTTTCTCTGCTTTTTTTTTAACTTCTTTTGGTGGCTCAAACTTGAAACATAGCTGAGGATTTGCCAGCTTCCCTTGAATAATAGAAGACTGTCCCGTCTAGTCCAGGTTTTGGTCTGAATGGTGTCTTAGTCTTTTGAACAAGACTGAACACTCTCTCTCTCTTCTTCTGCATGTGAGTGGGGTAAAACTAAGACAAGCCTGGCAACCCTGACTGGAACTTGAGAAGACCACTAGGGCTTTTGACATTGCTAAGATATGCCCACACAGTGTCCATCCTGTATTGCACAGTAGTGTTACCTGTGTCAGTTTGTATTGCTGTCTCATCCCATACACACTGTGGGATGTCTGATTTCTACACCAACTGGTAATCAACTCCTCTTGCAGCTTCTCTATCTTAGGTAGAGACTGAATACGTGCTGGTATTTGTCAACAAAGTGCTCAACCTGTTCAGTAGTGCCGTTTTCCCTAATATCAAAGTTCACAATGCTGCCATCTTTAACATTTCATCGTTCAGAGGTTGTCTCGGACATGCATACTTGGCTACGCTAATGTAGAATACTCAGGTGGCACAAAGGAACTTCCCTTTTGCAACAGGACTAACATCCCCTTGCTCTTCCAATTTCTATACAACCTGTTTTGGGCAAACAGTATTTGTAGGTTTGGTCACCTTTCAGTGCCTGAGTAAAAATATTTTAAACCTTTATATATTTACTCAAAATGAGTGAGATAAATTTAGGAATATGTGTGAGAGTGAGGTAGCATGCTAATGAGTGAGTCGCACACCCGATGAGTGAGACTTGACTTGATGATGCAAAGGTTTTCTAACATAAACTGGGAAACCTCATTTGCTGTTGTGCTGGTTTTTGTCCCCCCCCCCCCCCGGGGAATTTGTTTTATGGTCAAGCAGTGAGAACTTTGTGCTTAAAAGCTGTTATTTGTATAGAACTTCATGCAACCCCCCCCCCACCCTTTTAAAAGTATATTACATCAAGTAAATGGGATGCTGTTTGACCTAAAATTCTTTCCTTTTCCCTTCCCTTTAACTTGTGTGTCATTTTGCATTGTGTAGCTACACCCACTAAACAGGACCATGCTAGCCTTATTCTGCCAAAATGAAGACCATGGTGGCTTTGACTTTTAGAGTCTCTCAAACTCTTTCCTTGGGGAAGCAATAAGAGAGCTGTGTTAAAGCACAAATCTGAGCCCTCTGTCTCCTTCCTCTCAACTTACTTTTTCAGTTGCCACTGTACAGGACCAAAACATCTTTGTTTTAATCTTGTTTTACTCAGGACTCTGGTTCATTGGGAAATCAAGCTCTCGACAAGCCATCAGGTTTTGGTTCACCTGGAAAAGCTTGGGAACATGCTGGGTAACCATGTTTGACCCCCTCCTTCAACACAGGAACATGGAGAGTTGGGTGCAGAAGGTACTACTCGGAGATCTTAGTGGAACAAACCCTATCCTTATTTACTTTCTGGAGTGTTTTAAGACAGAGGTGCATGGATTATTAGAGGTCCATAGAGCACATGCTGATGGAGACTTGGTTGCTTGCCCACTGTTTGTTCAGAAGGTACATTGCTTTAAAGGCAATTTAAAAACACACACAGTTATTTCTATAATGCAATGTATTACTTTTTCATGTAAGCAATTGCTGTGGTCATTGCTCAGGAATGTTATGGAATTACAAAAGGGAGTGTGTGTGTGTCTGTGAGACAAGTTTAATATAAAGTTGTGATGCATACTATTAATAAAGCAGAGTTTTCCAAACTTAAGTTGTAAAATCAATATTTGGACTATTGGCTTTTCTTTATGAGATGTAAAGTTTTGAGAATGCAGTATTTAGTGTGTCTTGGGAGTGTTTCACAATTACTGAGCTGTATTCTTTTCCAAATGAGTTCAGCAACATGGTCTCTAGGTTGATGAACGATCTTGGAGAGCTGGCCCTCTTATATGAAGAGTTTTCTAAGTTGTCACCACTTTGGTATGAATGGATCTTGAATTCTAATTTAAACTGAGTTCCAAGATTATGTAGTTTTTGAAAGGGGCTTGCTACATTTTCCCATCACAAAGAGCACCCATGTACTTTGTCTGAAATGACTTAATTTTAAATTAAAGAAAATGAAGGAAACAAGAACATCTCTTTCACAAAGATGTTCATATAGGTCTTCTCCAGAGTTGCTGAATCTTGCAGTTGTATTGCGAGTCTCATGATATTTGGTGTTTTCCTTAAGGATCCACATCCTGGAGTCATAAGATTGTCAGAATCTTGGTTTTCATTTTGTTAAAAGTAAGTTTTTTTTGTTGTTGTTGTTTTTGTTTTGGTTTTTTTGTTTCTTTAGGCCTTATGCTTATCAGGAAAAGGCTGAAAATGTGAACCCCAAGTGTTCAAAAAACAGAAGGCAATGTAAGAATCCCTATTTATTTTCAAAATCCCATGATTTTTAAACTAATCTCATGCAAATTAGACTGTCCTTAGCTGCAGGCATATTACTCCAATCACGGTCCTCTCTTGAGAAAAGACAGCCAAACTGGACTAGATTGTATTCAAATGTCTTTTGGGAACTACATTGAAACTAATAAGCCTCTCTCACTTTTGACCTAAGCTAAAGTTGAATGTACGGCTCTGGAGGCAAGAGGGGAGTAGTGTGTTTCAAAACACTTGAACTAGACAGCCTGCAAGAAATACAGGCTGAACGGTTTCTATGAGAAGCTATTGTCATACCATAACAATGATTTGTAAAGTAGTTTGTCTTTTTTGAAATCATCATAATAAAGTCAAAACTGACAAATATCTGTGCTTGTGGACTGTGGACCAATGTATTCATTTTTATAACTGCTTTCAGGAAACGTTCTAAAGTGTTCCCTATTGTAACTTCTAGCTGGCTTTTTTGGTTTGGATTGGTTTCCCCCTTTGGCTGCAGTGATTTGAAGTTAATGGAAATGCAGTATTTATGAAAATATTCCATGTCTGAATTTAACTGGAGCACTCCTCCCAGACTATAATAGTACATTCCGGGGGGGAGGGGAAAGTATGTTTGTTTCTGATGTGCTGCAGTTTGTTTAGAGAAGTACTAGTCATCAAATGCTTTCCCCACAGGCCCCTCCAGCATACCATGGAATCACAAATATGTGGCTGAAGACTTTGAATTGTGTCACTCGACTTCATTGCTAGAAAAAAAATCTGTCATAGAGTGAAGGTTTTGTGAACATGCAGATTTCCTTTTGCTATCTCCTGTGTCAATGTGGATGTATTGAATTCCTAGCAAAACTTTTTGTTGGAAAAATCAATATTGCAAATGGTCTTTTATTCCTTTTAATATTTAGCCAATTTATAGTTTAGTTTCTCAGTTAAACTGCACTGTTAGGAAAGGCTAGTTTTTCATTATCCAGCTGTTCCAACTGTGATCCTTTATAATGTTTCCCCAAAGTCCAAATGAGCACAACGTGTATGGTTTTGTTTGAGGAATAATAATGACATCCCCATATGATAAATGCAAATTGTGACTAATTTAGTATGGATAATATAAAAGAAATCACTTACCTTTTTTGAGCTTTTTCCCCCCTTATGTTACCTGACACTTCTTGGAGTGTTCTGAAGATTTCTTTAAATATAAAAATACAGTGTCATCAACAAACAAAGCTTTAGGTTTGTCTGAACATTGCAGGCAACCTGTTGATGTCATGTGAACGAATAATGGTCATCGCCAGCCAAACTCTTTAGATAGCCAATTTCAAAAGAGCTGAGTCAGTGTACTGTCTAAGCCCTGGTCTACACTAGGACGTTAGGTCGAATTTAGCAGCGTTAAATCGATGTAAACCTGCACCCGTCCACACAATGAAGCCCTTTATTTCGACTTAAAGGGCTCTTAAAATCGATTTCCTTACTCCACCCCTGACAAGTGGATTAGCGCTTAAATCGACGTTGCTGGCTCGAATTTGGGGTACTGTGGACACAATTCGATGGTATTGGCCTCCGGAAGCTATCCCAGAGTGCTCCATTATGACCGCTCTGGACAGCACTCTCAACTCAGATGCACTGGCCAGGTAGACAGGAAAAGAACCACGAACTTTTGAATCTCATTTCCTGTTTGGCCAGCGTGGCAAGCTGCAGGTGACCATGCAGAGCTCATCAGCACAGGTGACCATGATGGAGTCCCAGAATCGCAAAAGAGCTCCAGCATGGACCGAATGGGAGGTACGGGATCTGATCGCTGTTTGGGGAGAGGAATCCGTGCTATCAGAACTCCATTCCAGTTTTCGAAATGCCAAAACCTTTGTGAAAATCTCCCAGGGCATGAAGGACAGAGGCCATAACAGGGACCCGAAGCAGTGCCGCGTGAAACTGAAGGAGCTGAGGCAAGCCTACCAGAAAACCAGAGAGGCGAACAGCCGCTCTGGGTCAGAGCCCCAAACATGCCGCTTCTATAATGAGCTGCATGCCATTTTAGGGGGTTCAGCCACCACTACCCCAGCCGTGTTGTTTGACTCCTTCAATGGAGATGGAGGCAATACGGAAGCAGGTTTTGGGGACGAAGAAGATGATGATGATGAGGAGGTTGTAGATAGCTCACAGCAAGCAAGCGGAGAAACCGGTTTTCCCGACAGCCAGGAACTGTTTCTCACCCTAGACCTGGAGCCAGTACCCCCCAAACCCACCCAAGGCTGCCTCCTGGACCCAGCAGGCGGAGAAGGGACCTCTGGTGAGTGTACCTTTTAAAATACTATACATGGTTTAAAAGCAAGCATGTGAAAGGATTACTTTGCCCTGGCATTTGCGGTTCTCCTAGATGTAGTCCTAAAGCCTTTGCAAAAGGTTTCTGGGGAGGGCAGCCTTATTGCGTCCTTCATGGTAGGACACTTTACCACTCCAGGCCAGTAACACGTACTCGGGAATCATTGTAGAACAAAGCATTGCAGTGTATGTTTGCTGGCATTCAAACAACATCCGTTCTTTATCTCTCTGTGTTATCCTCAGGAGAGTGAGATCTAATTCATGGTCACCTGGTTGAAAAAGAGTGCTTTTCTTCAGGGGACACTCAGAAGAGCCCATTCCTGCTGGGCTGTTTGCCTGTGGCTAAACAGAAATGTTCCCCGCTGTTAGCCACAGGAAGGGGGGAAGGTTGAGGGGGTAGTCACGCAGTGGGAGGAGGCAAAATGTGACCTTGTAACGAAAGCACATGTGCTATGTATGTAATGTTAACAGCAAGGTTTACCCTGAAAGAGTGTAGCCACTATTTTATAAAATGTGTCTTTTCAAATACCGCTGTCCCTTTTTTTTTCCTCCACCAGCTGCATGTGTTTCAATGATCACAGGATCGTCTCCTTCCCAGAGGCTAGTGAAGCTTAGAAAGAAAAAAAACCGCACTCGCGATGAAATGTTCTCCGAGCTCATGCTGTCCTCCCACACTGACAGAGCACAGACGAATGCGTGGAGGCAAATAATGTCAGAGTGCAGGAAAGCACAAAATGACCTGGAGGAGAGGTGGCGGGCTGAAGAGAGTAAGTGGCGGGCTGAAGACAGGGCTGAAGCTCAAATGTGGCGGCAGCGTGATGAGAGGAGGCAGGATTCAATGCTGTGGCTGCTGCAGGACCAAACCAGTATGCTCCAGTGTATGGTTGAGCTGCAGCAAAGGCAGCTGGAGCACAGACTGCCACTGCTGCACCTCTGTAACCAACCGCCCTCCTCCCCAAGTTCCATAGCCTCCACACCCAGACGCCCAAGAACGCGGTGGGGGGGGGGCCTCCGGCCAACCAGCCACTCCACCACAGAGGATTGCCCAAGCAACAGAAGGCTGGCATTCAATAAATTTTAAAGTTGTAAACTTTTAAAGTGCTGTGTGGCATTTTCCTTCCCTCCTCCACCACCCCTCCTGGGCTACCTTGGTAGTCATCCCCCTATTTGTGTGATGAATGAGTTAAGAATGCATGAATGTGAAGCAACAATGACTTTATTGCCTCTGCAAGCAGTGATTGAAGGGAGGAGGGGCGGGTGGTTAGCTTACAGGGAAGTAGAGTGAACCAAGGGGCGGGGGGTTTCATCAAGGAGAAACAAAGAGAACTTTCACACCGTAGCCTGGCCAGTCATGAACCTGGTTTTCAAAGCTTCTCTGATGCTTACCGCGCCCTCCTGTGCTCTTCTAACCGCCCTGGTGTCTGGCTGCGTGTAACCAGCAGCCAGGCTATTTGCCTCAACCTCCCACCTCGCCATAAACGTCTCCCCCTTACTCTCACAGATATTGTGGAGCACACAGCAAGCAGTAATAACAGTGGAAATATTGGTTTCGCTGAGGTCTAAGCGAGTCAGTAAACTGCGCCAGCGCGCCTTTAAACGTCCAAATGCACATTCTACCACCATTCTGCACTTGCTCAGCCTGTAGTTGAACAGCTCCTGACTACTGTCCAGGCTGCCTGTGTACGGCTTCATGAGCCATGGCATTAAGGGGTAGGCTGGGTCCCCAAGGATACATATAGGCATTTCAACATCCCCAACAGTTATTTTCTGGTCTGGGAATAAAGTCCCTTCCTGCAGCTTTTGAAACAGACCAGAGTTCCTGAAGATGCGAGCGTCATGCACCTTTCCCGGCCATCCCACGTTGATGTTGGTGAAACGTCCCTTGTGATCCACCAGAGCTTGCAGCACTATTGAAAAGTACCCCTTGCGTTTTATGTACTCGGCGGCTTGGTGCTCCGGTGCCAAGATAGGGATATGGGTTCCGTCTATAGCCCCACCACAGTTAGGGAATCCCATTGCAGCAAAGCCATCCACTATGACCTGCACATTTCCCAGGGTCACTACCCTTGATATCAGCAGATCTTTGATTGCGTGGGCTACTTGCATCACAGCAGCCCCCACTGTAGATTTGCCCACTCCAAATTGATTCCCAACTGACTGGTAGCTGTCTGGCATTGCAAGCTTCCACAGGGCTATCGCCACTCGCTTCTCAACTGTGAGGGCTGCTCTCATCTTGGTATTCATGCGCTTCAGGGCAGGGGAAAGCAAGTCACAAAGTTCCATGAAAGTGCCCTTACACATGCGAAAGTTTCGCAGCCACTGGGAATCGTCCCAGACCTGCAACACTATGCGGTCCCACCAGTCTGTGCTTGTTTCCCGAGCCCAGAATCGGTGTTCCACAGCATGAACCTGCCCCATTAGCACCATGATGCATGCATTGGCAGGGCCCATGCTCTCAGAGAAATCTGTGTCCATCTCCTGATCACTCACGTGACCGTGCTGACGTCGCCTCCTCGCCCGGTATCGCTTTGCCAGGTTCTGGTGCTGCATATGCTGCTGGATAATGCGTGTGGTGTTTAATGTGCTCCTAATTGACAAAGTGAGCTGAGCGGCCTCCATGCTTGCCTTGGTATGGCGTCCGCACAGAAAAAAGGCGCGGAACGATTGTCTGCCATTGCTCTGACGGAGGGAGGGGCGACTGACGACACGGCTTACAGGGTTGGCTTCAGGGAGCTAAAATCAACAAAGGGGGTGCCTGTACATCAAGGAGTATTTCAGGCAGGACTGCACGGAGGGTTCCAATAAGAAATGGTGCACCTAAGTTATCGTTCTTATTGGAACAAGGAGGTTAGCCTGGCCTCTGATTGATACATGGCTAGATTTACCTCGCTGCACCTTCTCTGTGAGTGACTGCAGTGTGATCTAGAGGAATGAGTCCCCTAGACAGGGGAGGAGGCAAATGAGTACAAAACAAATCTGGTCTATTTCTTGTTCTGACCCACTCCATCTATCTTTTACATCTTTGGCTGGCAGCAGACGGTGCAGAAGGACTGCATGCCATCCACATCTCATGGCTGCTCTGCAGAAGATGGTACAGTATGACTGCTAGCCATCTTCATCTCTTGCCTGCCTGGCAGAAGATGGTACAGTACGACTGCTAGCAGTCCGTATCGCCTGCCCGCTCACCATAAGACGGTTCAATAGGACTGACTGCAGGACTAAAGAGAATGACCTGGTCAGGTCACTCCAAATTTAGTCCCTGCGCCCATGTCTTCCCAGGCGCTCCCAGCCGACGTGGCCAGGAGCACCTCGGACATGACGAGGACGACTACCAGTCGTATTGCACCGTCTGCTGCCAGAAGGCAATCGGTTGCTGCAACTGTGCAACAAAGCCGTACCGCGTCTGCCAGCACCCAGGAGACATAGGGTGACGGTTACCTGAGCGGGCTCCATGCTTGCCGTGGTATGGCGTCTGCACAGGTAACTCAGGAAAAAAGGCGCGAAATGATTGTCTGCCCTTGCTTTCATGGAGGGAGGGAGGGAACGGGGGCCTGACGATACGTACCCAGAACCACCCGCAACAATGTTTTAGCCCCATCAGAGCGCTCCATTGTGACTGCTCTGGACAGCACTCTCAGATGCCCGATTGTTTGCCGTTGCTCTGACGCCAGGAGGGGCGCTTACAGGGTTGGCTTCAGGGAGCTAAAATCAACAAAGGGGGTGGCTTTACATCAAGGAGTATTTCAGGCAGGACTTCACAGAGGGTTCCAATAAGAAATGGTGCACCTAAGTAATTGTTCTTATTGGAACAAGAAGGTTAGCCTGGCCTCTGATTGATATATGGCTAGATTTACCTCGCTGCACCTTCTCTGTGAGTGACTGCAGTGTGATCTAGAAGAATGAGTCCCCTAGACAGGGGAGGGGGGGAAGCAAATGAGTACAAAACAAATCTGGTCTATTTCTTGTTTTGATCCACTCCATCTATCTTTTACATCTTTGGCTGGCAGCAGACGGTGCAGAAGGACTGCATGCCATCCACATCTCATGGCTGCTCGGCAGAAGATGGTACAGTACGACTGCTAGCAGTCCGTATCGCCTGCCCGCTCACCATAAGACGGTTCAATAGGACTGACTGCAGGACTAAAGAGAATGACCTGGTCAAGTCACTCCAAATTTAGTCCCTGCGCCCATGTCTGCCCAGGTGCTCCTGATCGACCTCAAAGAGGCGACCAGGAGCACCTCGGACATGACGATGACGGCTACCAGTCGTACTGTACCGTCTGCTGCCACAAGGCAAGGGGTTGCTGTTACTGTGTAGCAATGCCGTACCGCGTCTGCCAGCACCCAGGAGACATAGGGTGACGGTTACCTGAGCGGGCTCCATGCTTGCCGTGGTATGGCGTCTGCACAGGTAACTCAGGAAAAAAGGCGCGAAACGATTGTCTGCCCTTGCTTTCACGGAGGGAGGGAGGGAACGGGGGCCTGACGATATGTACCCAGAACCACCCGTGACAATGTTTTAGCCCCATCAGGCATTGGGATCTCAACCCAGAATTCCAATGGGCAGCGGAGACTGCGGGAACTGTGGGATAGCTACCCACAGTGCAACGCTCCGGAAGTCGACTCTATCCTCCGTACTGTGGAAGCGCTCCGCCGAGTTAATGCACTTAATGCACTTAGAGCATTTTCTGTGGGGACACACACACTCGAATATATAAAACCGATTTCTAAAAAACTGACTTCTATAAATTCAACCTTATTCCGTAGTGTAGACATACCCAAAGTCCTTTCACTTGTTTTTTCTGTGGTAAGATTGATTCTACTGCAGGAACATCAGCTGGCAGATAATGCTATATCTCATTCTAATGTCAAAATATGCTACAGTGGATTGTAGTATAAACATGTCAGGGCAATTCTGTCTGACAGACCTTTTAACTCCTGGATAATTTTAAGTACTTTTATTTAAGCCAAGGGGAATTACTGTAAATCTTCCCTTAAAAAGTTACAAGCTATGCTACAATCACACAACAGCTTGAAAGACTATAAATGAAAACACGAACACAACGTAACAGGAAATAATTGGTGGCTTTCTAAGTAGTAAGCAGGAAAAGGAAACTATGAAAACAAACTAAGGATTTGATTATAAGTTTTGTCATTCAGTGCTAATAGCTAATGTGTTTGAACTTGATCTTCTAGATTTATAAACGGAAGCTATTTGGCAAACACAATTTCCCGTTTGGAAAATGTTATTGATTTTTCAATTGTTTTTTTCAATGCACCCCACAAATTGACATGAAACAGTACCAAAATTCTGTTAGAGCTTTAGCACACTGAGAAATTTGTGTAGCCAAAGGAATCATTAGCTACCCTTAACAAGTGCAAATATGAGAGTTCACATTCCTGACCTGGCAGTCTGTTTTGGAAACCAACCAACCTGCTTCTTGGCAGGCTGTCCAGTAGGACAGCTGGACCTCCCTATCATGAGCTGTGAAACTCCAAATTGGATAGAACCTTCCCTGCATCAGCAGATACCCTTGGTAAATATTACACACATTGGTGAATCCACCATGGCCAACCACATGCCAGCTCACACTCACTAGCCATTGAACCCAGTGGGAGTCTTTCCATTGATTTCAATGGGTGCTAGCTTGTGCCCTAAAGCTGTAAAAACTGGTAAATAAAAACACTTAAACATAGAAAATGTTCTCAGCAAACTGTAGCTGGATCAAAACCGTGTGAAATGAGTAGGTAACTGGAAGTGTGTCAACTTATGGCAAAAAGAGAGGCAGCAACTTCCAAACAATCCCTTTTAGAGGCAAAGAGCAGAGCCCAAAAGCCACAACCTAGAAATGTAAAATCTGGCAATCTCAAAACACACAATAGAATCTCAGTATAACTGATCATATGGTGCATGCTGCCTCTGATGCACCCACACAGCGTTTTGATAAAGTAGTATGCCATGAACAATATGGACAAAAACCCGTCTATCTCTACATAAATTTAAAAGAATGTTTCAGAAATATGACAGCACTGAATGTGCCCTCATGTGCAAGCTATTCTGCTGCACAGCCCCATCAAAGAGTGCTGTGTGGAGGCATGTTGCCTCCACAGGAGCCTTGGGGAGTATAGGATGAAGGTAGCTAATGTCACTTTTACCAAGGGTGCAGAGTCTAAACACCTTTGTGCTTGGCTAAGTGAGGGATACAGTGTGAAGAGGTAGAGCGTGCTAGGCACCCCACCCAGGGGTTAGTACCAACTACAACACTAATCTCCAATAGTCTCTGCACTCAAAAGTCTTGTCAATTCTACAAAATTTTACACAGGTCTATAACTGGTGCACCAGTTGCCAGTGGGAAACTTTTTTTTGTAAAATTCCCTAGTGGACCCTGAATCCAAGGGCTGCTCCCAACCTGGGAGTGCAAGAAAGTGAATCTTTACTATTTTGTGCTCCCATGAAGTGACTGGGCACAATCTTGTCTTAAATGTAGATGCACAATATGACCTAAAGAGTCACCCACGTATATTCTATGATTACCTTACAAAAAAAATCTATTATTTATTACATCATTTGACTTTAGACTATCCTGGTGTGATCCATTTCCTTCCATTAAGTCATTATCTACTGAAGTATTACATGCATCATAAATGAAACATTGATTTTTTTTAACATCAATTGCTTTACTTTTTTCATAAATAATTCCTGTAATGCAAAGATTTATCTTAAACCAAAAGAAAAAAAAAGGGGTAGGGAGGTTCTATTTAACAATAAGGCTGCATGCCATTCAACCCTTGGACTAATTGTTAGAATGTGATCACATACATCTGTACCTGTAGGTCCTGTGTGTGAGTGCATGTGTGTGGTTAATATCGTTGCAGGTCTATAATGATCACTTAAGATTCAACGCTGCAAAACTACAAATAATTAGGTAGTCTTGGATATTTAATTTAACCAAATTAAAAAAGGGAAAATAATTGGAGATTATAGATTTGTTACCATAAAGGTGATTACTTTGTACTAAATGCTTCCAGTGTATGAAATAAATGTTAACATGTAATTATGCAGAGCAATGCAGGATAATATCAATTCATTTAGCAGTTGTTCTGAGGAGAGTTTTCTGCATAAAGCCTGAAATTCAAACATTTTGTTCTTTGATTTTAAAATGTTGCTATGAGTATCCAAGACATTTTTTTATTGCTTTAAAAGATGTTTTAATGTCACTGCTGTCAAGGTTGTCTTGAAATAGTCATTTGCTTTAGTATGAGTTTCTTCTAATTGGGAGAAAGAAGATCAAATTAGGGTCGTGCAGAAGCTTTTAAATTGGGCATGGAACAATTATTTTTGAAGAGTCTGCACTTTCATCAAGTGACAGGGATTATGGTCCAGGTTGCTAGGAGAAAAAAATCAATTGAGACCTTTTTCATGTTTGATTGCATTAAATTGGTCTTCATTAAAGGAACAATTAATTTTATGACAGCCACCATTGTAGAGTTGCATCTACAGGGGGAAAGTAGAGTGTAATAATGTTGACAGATTTACCAAGCTACATGAGTTGGATCTTGTTACATTTTGTGAAACTGATCTTGTATTCCGTTCAGAGATGTATTTAATGATAACAAAATATCCAAGGATGAAGAAGCTATTAGAAATGGATTGAACTGATAGATCCCGCCATGCCCTTTTGCTACGGTGGCCTGAATAAAGATTTGGAAATACTATAGTGATGGAAGAAGAGTTTGATTGAAGTTCATTTTTATTATGCATGCTACATGTATATCCTAATAACTCTTTAACTGCAGTGTGTCTCTTCATACTGTGCTTCGTACAGGGACCTAAGATCAAGGCATAGATAGAATTAATTCTCAGGCTCCTACGCCTTTTGGAACTTTTCAGAATCACACCCTTTGTATCTGGCAAGTATGGGAATTGCTCTAATGTGATTGTGTACAACAGTCCATGTCTTATTGGAATATTATAGTTCCAGGTACAGTGTGGTGTCTGTTTATTTTTTACTTTACCTCCCACCTCTTCATTTCATATGAGAAATCAATACATTATAGATTTGTTTTTCTTCCAGTTTATAGTCTTTCAGGACCCATTTTCCTGTGGTCAGTTAAGGGCTGAGGTTTGCTACACATTTTTAGACAAAATCGTTCCTTCTTGTTTTGGCCTGTATATCATGAAGCACTGGCCGCACCCTGTATCTCCAACATCAGGTTTAAGGATGTTATACATTGGCTACTTGGACAGAAAAACAAGAATGCATCAGACTTGATCCTCTAGCACAATCCTTGAGGGCCCACCCCAGCTCACTCCAGTTCCCCTCCCTCCATTGCTTCAATGCTATACCGGGGTGTCAGATTCTAGGGCCCTGCTGGAGGATGTAAGGTTCTTCAGTTGAGTCAGTCTGACATTTAGTGCTTGAACCCGGCATACAGATACTGAAGTATTTTTTTGCTGCATGACTGATATTCAGCCAAGTCTGTCTAGTTGGCTCCAATTTAGGAGTTTTAGGAGGGAACTGGATTGTATCTCAAAGTAGAGGGAACTCGGGGGAAGGGACCAAAAAAAAAAAAAACCCTACAGGGAAATTCTAGGAATGGACAAGCTTAGGGGAAGAGAAGCTTTGGCTAAAGTTTCTTTTATTGTTCTGTAAATTACCCATAAAACTAAACCCTAAAAAGGGAGCAAGTTTGGACTTTACAGAGTGTGTATACTTTGTTTAGAGCAGGGTGACAACTCTTCCGTCTTACAGTGCCTTGTTATGAATTTAGGTGCTTAACATTATATAATAAAGCTTGAAAATCTTGTTCTAAGTGGTGCGTGCAGAGAAACTCAAGGAGAAAGTGGGGTTAAATTCAAAGATCCTAGTTTGTAGGCCTATTCTTAGGCTACAAATGTCACATCTCTCAAGGTTTTCAGGTAATGGAGATTAAAACCCCAGATTATCCCTATTATGCTCATTTATGTGGAACTGTTTGTCCTGTTGCCCAGCATGCTGTTGGTCTGGTCATTTTAGGACTAGGAACAAACTCTCATTGCTCTCCTGTGTTGGGAAGCAGTTTCCTTTGCCTGTGCCTATGTTCATTGTAACTCCAAGATACATTTCTGTGGTGTGTTCCCCCCTACCTCCAAATTAGAGGTCAAATTCTTCAGCCATATACTTCTTTCAGATATGCTCATTAATGAATTGAAATCAAGAGTTGAGTACATGTCTCTGAGTGTAGAATTTGATCTGTTTTCAGGCAGGAATAATAATGAAGCATAGGTTACTTCAGGAGAACTAAACTCCAGGAAAGAGCCTGGGGTTGCATCATGAGTGAGGAGAATTGGTTTGATTCTGAATGAATCTCTACTGCAGTGGTTGTCATAAAAAAACATGTCTTTTATGTAGTAGATCTGTTGGCCCAAAAAACAGATATCAGAATGGAATGGTTTTAAATAATTGATTTTAATTTTGTTTTGCATTTGTAATGTTTATGTTGTTTGCTTGTTTTGTTTTCTAAAGAAGAGTTGATTCTCAATGGTAGGTACCATTAAAACATGTTGGTTTACAATAAATATAGTCTTTATACAATATTTGACTTTTTTGCTAATCAGGGGACTATACTACAGCTGTACATGTACTGAAACAATTAAAAGAGCTTAACATAAATTTATTCATATTTTTAATTTTTATATTTTATGTTGTTTTATTTTGTTAGAAAATGGTGAATGATGCACATCTTTTTTGCAACTTGACAATGACTAATTTTTATCCATGACTTGTATTGAGCTATATTTGGATGGAAATTGGAATTCAATTAAAATGCACAAAATAGACTTTACTACAGTTAACAAAAACTACCTTAAATGTTCTGGATACATAAGGAAAGATAGTTTATTAAAACATGTTTTTGCATTTAAAACTGATTTTATTAAACAAAGGAAGTATTATTATCTGTAGCTTGTTTCTGGTTCCCTTGATCTTCAAGATTTTTAGAACTAGTAGATCTTGTTCATTCCCATGAAGTTTTTATTCTTAAATTGGAAGTGGGAAATAAGCTTTCCTGTTTTTTCTATTCCCAATTGGTTTTTCTCCTTTGAATGAACTAGTCATTGAACTGAACTATTAAATAAAAGGAAATGAAGAAAAAATTCTATACGTACCTGCAGAAGAGACAACCATTGTCAAAAGCTGGTTTAGCACTTCAAACTTGGGTTTCAGGAACTTAGCCAGTCACTTCTACCCGTTCAGTGGTTTGACTTTCATTGAAACTTTGGGAGCAAATGTACTGCATAAAATTACTATTTTTATTTAATGTAGTATTAGGCCTGGTCTACACTGGGGGATGGGGGCAAATCGATCTAAGTTACACAACTTCAGCTACGTGAATAACATAGCTGAAGTAGACTTACTTAGTTCTACTTACTGCGGTGTCTTCACTGCAGTAGGTCAACTGCTGATGCTCCCCCATTGACTCCACCTACACTTCTCGCTCCAGTGGAGTACTGGAGTCAATGGGAGAGCACTTGGTGGTCGATTTATCGCATCTTCACTAGACACGATAAATCGACCCTTGCTGGATCGATCTCTCTGGAGGTAAGTGTAGACATGCCTTTAGATTATACCGAACATAAATTGTCATAATTTATTGTAATTTTAATTAGGTTTATTTTCTTAAAGAAAAATATATTGAATTAATGTTTAAAAATCCAATTTAAACTTTTTTTTTAAAAGAGATACATATCTGTTAGGGTGAATAAAATATATGGGTTACTGGTTTGTACCAAAGAAGATGGCACTGCACTGGCTCTAGCATACCTGTGTCCAAACCTTCAGGGTTACTGGAATATTTGTTTCACTTGAGAAAACTTTCCACACAAATTTAATCAAAGGCTCACAACTTGCTTCACTTGCTGTTGCACACGTAATAGTTGTGTTCCCTGAGACTAATATGGAATTGCTGCATTCTGTCTTGTGATAGATTTGCTATTTCCAGATAGGTTAAATCATTAGCTGCAGGAATGGTGGAATGGTTAAACTAAAAATCTTTCCTTGCGTGGTACTGTAGAAGTGAATTGGATGTGTAGCCTTAAATAAGCTTAGCTTAGTTCCTGTTCCAGTACTGACTTGGCTGAAAGGAAATTCCCATTTGGCTCAACTGGTAAAGCTGCCTCTTAAGGATTATAAAGATCTCAACTGTGAATGATGATGTCTGGTTAGGGTCTGTTTCTAATAATTGTTTAAGTTCACTCTGTTTGGCAGACACAAAACTAGCAGGATAGACTCCAATATTCCTCTTCCAACAGGAAAGTGTCGAATATGCTGAGATAGAGCTCTCTTTAGCACGCATTACTGTGGTATGTATATACCTCGCAAATTCTCAGTTAAGGATTCCAGCTTCTTGTTCTTTCTCTCCTACCCCTTATTTATAGGAATATTTTTTTAAAAAAACAACAAGGAAAGCTAAAATGAAGAAACTAGTTTTACTGTTTGTTCTGAAGGTGATGAAATTCATGGTCCAATCTAACCCCTTGCAGACGTGAATGCCACAGTTGTAGACCAGCTGCTGAGAAAAGCACTGTTTACCATGCTCACGAATATCAGCTTTGTGATTAGAAAAGGAGTACTTGTGGCACCTTAGAGACTAACCAATTTATTAGAGCATAAGCTTTCGTGAGCTACAGCTCATTGATGAAGTGAGCTGTAGCTCACGAAAGCTTATGCTCTAATAAATTGGTTAGTCTCTAAGGTGCCACAAGTACTCCTTTTCTTTTTGCGAATACAGACTAACACGGCTGTTACTCTGAAACCTGTCATTATGCAAAGCTTTGTGATTGACTGCTTGATTGTTCCTGAGGAATGTAACTATCAGGGGAGGCCATTGTTGCAGGGAGAAGGGCAGTCTTTCAGGTGGTTTAGGATGGAAGGCTTTGAAGATTGAATCGAATTCAGAGTTTCAGTTCTAATCTTCCGTGGAAAGATTTCAGTGCCATGCATGGTTACCTCTTTGCTAAGTAGGCAGACTACGTCATTCAGAACCAACTGGAGCTTTGTCAGAGTTGGTGTGTTAATTTCTAGGTAGAATGTGTTGCAATAATCAAGCCTAGAGGCCACGCATGCCTGGTCACTGTGGCAGAGTCCAAATCTGATAGGATGGAGTTTAGTTTCCTGGCCTGTCATAGCTGGACGAAGGCATCTTTGAGAGCTACAGCTATGTGGTTATCTAATAGCGGTAAGGAATCTCTAAGAACCCTGAGGCATTTTGAGAATCAAAGAGCAGACCTCAGGAAAGATGCTGATGTTATGGTGGTGGAGTTCTCTTTTCATGCCAGCATCATTTCTAACATCCCTGCGTTCAGTTTCAGCCAACTGCTCTTCAATCAAACACTCATATTGCTGAGCACGGAGGTAACAAAGATGGTGCTGTTGCATTTGTTTTGAGGTGCAGAGCTACTGTTGTCTCATAATCCCTGTAGTGGCTTCCTATAGGTGTTGGAGACGACTAAACCTTATGGAACTCCCCACGTGAGGGGCTGGGGGCAGATAAGCAGTTGCTCATCAGGAGCTTTTGGGCTCAGACTGAGGAGCAACACAGGAAGGAAGTTGACTGCATTGAGCAGTGGTTTTTTTAAAGTATTAGTCGGCCTATTTTGTGTTGATAGTGGGTGGCAGGTTTCCCGCTTCAGAGGAGGGGTTAAAAATCTGTTAGCATGGTCCCAGATGCACTTGAGTGGTTTTTTCCCCCCCAGAGCTCCTTTTTTATAACATTTTGTCCCTGACACATCTCATGTTCTTTTGTCTCCCCTCTAGATAGAAAAATGCAGCCACTGCAAGCCCCACAGTTCATACACAGATACATTTTTATGCTACCTCGGGGCAGGCATACTTCCAATTTTACAATTAAATACAAAATTTATTTCCATACTATTTCCCATTTACCTCCTTCAAAAAAAAGTCAAGGGAGATGCTCAGATGCATCAACTACTTCCCTTTTCTTATTCTGCAAAGAGCAGCTGCCACCACAGCTGAAATGCAGAATCTAGGTCTCCAGCAACTTGGGCTTCAAGTCTCCCATCCCACTCAGTGCTGACAAGGGCTCAGATAGTGGGAGGGGCACAGTTACAGCTGAAACTGCCTCAGGAGTAGAGCAAGCAACTCTCATAGGGAAGCAGCTTGTCCCTCTGGCAGACCACCTGCAGTTCACCAGAAGAGAATCCCAGTCAGTTGGACTGAGACTTCAGCTACCAGGCAAAGCCTTGGCAAGTCAGGGCTTCTCTTCACATAAGTTCCTCATCATCACAGTATTTGTACACTTCCCAGGCATCTTTGGATTTCATGTCACAACACTCCAGAAAGCAGGGAAGTGTTATTACTGATGAAGCACAGAGGGATAATGTGACTTCTCCAAGGTTACACAGGAAATCCGTAGCAGAGCTGGGAACAAAACCCAGATCTCAAGTCCCTTAACCACAAGACCATAATTCCTGAATAGGGTTGGTGTGATGGGAGGAATAGATAAGGGAGACAGAGACAGGGTCTATGGCAGGGAGGGGCCAATTCCCACTCCCTTTGGCTCCTTAGCCCTGCTGCCCACCCACTCTTGCTGCTGAACACTATTGGCAAGTCTGAATCCCTACTTTTTCATGGCCTCTTTCATTTTCACCTACCTCCATTCCACAGTTGGGTGCTTCCCTCTCCCCATACTTTTACTATCATTTTTATTAACATTTGTTTTTCTTAACAAGGGTTTCAAAAACCTGGAGGTGATTCATAAGAGAAGACTTTTGATCAATCCTGGTCTTAACCAAGATCACTAGGAGCAAGTCTTCTACCCAAAGTCTAGCTCTGACTTGGTGCCCTTTTCTTCACTGGGACCTGCTCCCACATAACTATGAGTAGACAAAACAGGTAATTTTTTGAAGAACCATTCCTCTGTCATCACCTTTAAAGTGTTCCCTTTAAACACCATGGGCAGCCAAAATGGTTCAGCCACAGAACGTTAGGGACCCAGAGCCTCTCTACCCAATCAGTGGGGTATATGGAGTAACATAGGAATGGATCAAGGGTATACGATGGCCAGACAGTATTTATTCCAAATCACTTGTAAGGAAATTCTTGAAGAAAATTCCTTTACTCTTCTTTACCTTTCCTATTAATTTTATTGGTAGTAGAGCACCAACACAGATTTATTTAAAATCCAGGTTCCTCTGAAGGCCAAAATAAACAAAGCAAAAGGGTAATAATTGATTAAAATTTTAGATCAACTTTTTGAAAAATGGCTAGCGATTTGTGTGTGCTTCCAATTTTGGGTTCCCAACTTGAGACATCTTAAAGTCAGAAGTGCTGAGCACCTACAAGTGAGGCACCTGAAATCATAACCACCTTTGAAAATCTTGACCTAAACATAACAAAAGAAAAACCAGTAATCCGTAAGGAGCAGAGAGAAAATATATATACATGTTAAAATGTTACTTTTGGTATTTAACTAGAATCCCAGACTATGATCTGGGAGACATCCTGGAATACTGTACAAGTGTTGTTCAACTCTCTGTTCCATAAGTGATTTACAATGACTATTTGGTACTGTTCACATGTTAAAGAGACGTTACACACCTCACGATTTTTATTCTGTCTGCTTAAAAAAAGGTGAAATTTAGCATTTCATGTAAATTACCCGTGAAAAGTAACTGTCCTCCCATTATGTAACTCTCAGAAACCTTAGACAACTTCCAGCAGATGCAACCACAGTTCAGAGGGTTGCAGTAATTATGCTAACCAGCCAATAAAAGCTTCCATTTACGTGGTCTATCTACAGCCTTGATGCAATCATGTCCAGCCACAAAATACATGTAGCAATTGAAAACCCAAAGCATTCTTAGAATCCATTGACTCTACTCCTTACTGCTGAGGAAACATTCTTCCCCTGCAATGCATTTTCCTAACAATTTTGGGACCATTGAGATATACCCTAGAGTCAGTTAAAATGATCTCCACTACACAAGACTGCAGCTTTTAAAATGTTGTCTAATACATGTGAGCAGCACATATCTAGATTAATTATGTATTTGATGGTTTTATGAACCAGAATTTATATTCTCAGCATCTCAGTTCAGAAATGAGTTCTCATTCATTTACTGTGATTTCATTTTATTAACAGCCCTGTGCCTGAGCCATTTTTGAGTAGTATTCAGCAGTACTAAAGAGAGGGGAAGAGGGCATTTTTTGCATTTGAGTTAGAGGCACTAGGTGCGGGGGTGGGGGCGGAGTGCACTTAGTTCTGCATAGTACAAGAACCGTGTTACTAGCAATATGTACAGAACGTTTATACGTGCAGTGTTCAGTTCCTGTAGCTGCATTCCTCTGTGTTTCCTGACTCCTTTTGTGTCTCCTTTCCCACCTTAGCTTTATAACAATTTAGCTATGAGCCTACCATTGGACACTACTAGAGCAATTATGCAGATGTGGTTGGACCATGAGGTCTGAACATAGACATAGTTTGACTTCTATATTTGGGGGGACAGAGGAAGGTGACGCGTGGGGGGTGACACATGAGGTCATGTGCCCCCAGAGGCAATGTGGGGGGCAGCACTTGGGGGTCACGTGCCTCACAGAGGTGATGTGTGTGGGGAAGCATGTGGGATCAAGTACCTCCCCAGATTTCTGCCTTCCATTTAGCATGAGGTTTGAACACCGTCCCCTCCTGTGCTAAATGGAAGGCAGAAATCTCGGGGGTGGGGTGAGAGGGGGAGATATGACTCCTATGGCCCGTCGCCCCGCGTTGCCTCTGGTTTGGGGGAGAAATGCCCCACCATGTGCCCCCTGCCAATCTCCATCCCTGTGTCTGAAATAACACTACAGTCAAACAGCTGAGTTACAAACAATGGTGGAAGATAGGCCACAGCTGTTTAAGGAAGTAGGCTTCTGTATTCTTTGTAAATTGACAGAAGAGAGATTTAAATTTAGATATGCACTTCTAACCAGATTTGTGTTGCTTAAAAAAGGGGCAGTTGGCAAAGAAGAACAAATGTTGCTTTAGGTTGGACGTTTTAGAAAATCCCATGGTGATATTTGGGATTATATTATACAATGCTGAAACAAGACTGAACACATTTTTACATGGCTGGATCATGAAGGCTCATTATTATGAATGTCATAAGGGATTATGAGATGGAAATTGATGATCCTAGCTCTCATTTTATTTGAGGAATGCTGGAAGTTTAATTTAGTAGTAGTAGCATGTGATATTAGCCAGACAGAGAGATAATATATTACTTGGCATAATTTGTGTTTTTTAGAGGTAGTTGGAGAGATTAGATATCACTTTAAAAGGGACATTTCCTGAATAGTCCACCCAAAATTCTCTCCTTACTGCTTCATCCTACTGATCCCGTCCCATGCCCATTTTTTGCGCTGCTTGACATTCCACCTTGTTCTCGTAACAGCCTCTCAATTAATGTGTGACAAACACCAGCACTAGGAGCACGCTCCATCCTCCAACTCTCATTTGTGGCATTCACGCTATTAAAAAGGCTTCAGCGGGGGCAGCATTTGGGATCCAGTGCCACTGTTTATTGTGGCTTTCTCAAGTCTCAGGCATTGCTGGAGTGTTAGAAAAATATCTCTCTTAAATATATCTTAGATCACTTTTGGCTGAATTTTTCCATAACCGAGGTTATTAAAGAGGAGGCAAAAACACTGACATACTTTTGTGAATAAATTTAATTAAGCAAGGTTTTTTCTCCAAATAAATTTTCGATGTTTGTATCCTTTCTTCTGTTGTATTTGGAATACATTAAACTGTGCCAGGAAGAATTCTAAATAACGATCACTTTTCTTGTAAAGCATTTTTTTAAAGAAAGGAAGCTTGGTTTAGACATAAAATGAAACATTTAATGATTTATGCCCACAATAATCTGTAGATAGGATTTTATTAAAAATCATAATTAATTCATTACTACTTAATTCATACAAAAATATAGATGTCGCCATTGCTGTCAGTGCTGGGGTAAGAGATGCAGGCAAATGCCTTGTTCTAGCAAATAAGGGACCTGATTATTCCGTACTTTTGCAGCTTTTACATCAGCACAAAGTCAGGTAAGGTGCTACTGCTCTGATATGGGAACATTTTATACCCACTTTGTACAAGTCAAAAATTACACACGATGCGAAGCAGGGACAATCAAACCCCATATGCTTGATAAAATAAACAACAAAAAATCTGTTTGGCAGCACAGATTATTTTTTAAGATTTGTCTTGCACAGTGGTCTTGAAATGTTAGGCCTGGTCTACACTTAAGTCCAGTGGTGCCCAAGCATTCTAGATATGTCATTTGAAACCCAGGTGTATCTGTGGCTAGGTCAATGGCAGAGTTCTTCCATTGACTTGGCTACAGCTGCTCAGAGAGGTGGATTACCTGTTAGATGAGTTTCTGTGCTGCACTTCAAAGGCCTTGCTGACACAGGGAAATTACTGTTATGGAATAGCTACCCAGGTAGATGCTGTATTCTGGAATAAATCACTTTTATTCTGGAATAGTGTGCCCACACATGACAATTGCCCCAGAGTAGCTATTCTAGAATAGCTATGCCGGTCAATTTCCTCTGGGTGGGCAGACACCTAAGGCACAGCCCTAAAGTGGCTTATAACCCCCTTTGTGCCCTCCCAACCCTGGGCACATGGCTTCTCGTGTAATTTTGACAGCCCTGGGGATATGTCTAAGTTATGGCAGCCTCTCTAAGCTGCTCTATGGGTAGCCATGCTGCCTGGAATCTCTGCAGCACATTGTACTGTGGTCTTGTGCTCAGATCAAGGACTTTTAGACCCCCCTTTTGGGGCTGGGACCCTTTTACCTGGCGTAGAGGGGCGAGGATCTCATCCCTGAATTAAGTAATCATTAAAATCCAGTATTGTTGAAAAGGTATGGATACTCTCCTAGATGGCACAGTTACTCATGCATGGTTCACAGAAGGTCTTTTGTGCCCAGTTATTACATCTTGGGGAGAGGTGAGTTGAACAATCTGGTTTAAAAAATCCCTCTAGCCTGATCTCAATTTATATCCCAGGATTTCACCATGTTAGTGGTGTGTCATGGCAAAAGTCGTCATGATATTTCATCGTACCCTAATCCCCCCACAACTTTTTCAAATAAACACTAATTCTGCTTGATTAGAAAGTTTCATAGTTACTGCATTGTCTGAAAAAATCTTTCTCTTTAATCCTCAAGGACGTTGAATTGAATTCTTAAATGGTCTAAATTTTCAGAGGTGACTAAAGATTTTTTGGGTGTCTGAGATGCCTTAAAAAGGGTCTGATTTTTCAGAAAGGGTTAAGTAGTCATCGTCTGAAAACCAGAACCTTTTTAAGATGTATTAAGCTAGGCACCCAAAATCACCAGTCACTTAAGAAAATTGTTATTGATTCCCACACTTTCTTGTCAACTGCTGGAAATGGGCCACATCCACCCTAATTGAATTGGCCTAGTTAGCACTGACCCCCACCACTTGGTAAGGCAACTCCCATCTTTTCATGTGCTGTATATTTATACCTGTCTACTTTTTTTTCACTCCATGCATCTGATGAAGTGGGTTATAGCCCATGAAAGCTTATGCCCAAATACATTTGTTTGTCTCTAAGGTGCCCCAAGGACTCCTCGTTGTTTTTAAGAAAATTGTGTGTGCATACGCGCACACATTATTCTACCGTGTGTTTGGAGGCGTGAGGCAGTGGGGGAGGAGATGCTCCCTGAAAACACTCAACCTTATACGCTGGCAACCCAGGCTCTTATGAAAAGCCCTACAATAACAAACCAACAAGTGTGCACATATCAGGGAGGAAAAATCAGATTTCAAACTTCTAAGGAAAAGTTATAAACAGTGCATAAGAAATAATTTAAAATGTTTATACCTTCATATTTTCTTTAATATGACACCTTAATAAATAGACATTCTTTCTTAAAGCCTTTGGTGGGGTGTACACTGAATGAACAAGGAAGATGAATTTCTAACTGGTACTGCTAGTGTCATATTTAATGGTGTGTGATTGACTTGACCAGACAGCACTGTGTGAATTTTGTCTCTGCACAGTGCAGCGGTGTAGCTGTGTGGGTTGAGAGACAAAACTGGGATAAAGTAGGGGACTCTGAGGAATCAAGAAATAAACAGGCGTTAAAAGTAGTGAAGGATAATGGAACCAATAATGGTGTGTTTCCAGACACATTCTTTACAAGTGGCAGCTTGGAAATGTAGATTTATAAAGAAACTGGGAAGAATATTCTGGGGGAAAGGTCTCAGCTCTTAATTAACTACAGAATTTAAACTGTTTGAACTTGTGAAAAGCAAGGAAATGTCTTAGCGAGGCCAAAGGAAGAATTCATTGTCTGTTAATGTAACTGACGTTGCACAGAGTTCAGAAACCTTTCAATACCCTGTTCAGGAAGATGAATTTTAAAAAAACTGTTATTACTACTGGCTTCCTGGGAACAGTTCTTTATGTTTGGATTGACTGGGTCACTGAGGGTGAAGACTTTAATACACATATGGCTAAGGCATTATCTTGATGCAAACTGTAAAGGGACTTGCTTCATGAGAAGATGCTAAACTAATCAAAAATAACAGGCAGGAGAAAAAAATGTTCAAGATATCTGGATCATTTATTAAATAGGAACATTAGAGCTGAACATTGCATGAAAGTGAGACGACATAACCTAAAATGGGTCACAAGCTCAGAAGAAACTAGGTCCTTGGAAAGAAGAAAAATCTCATCTTGTTTAGAACAGAGCAAAATAATTTGCATCCATGATAATTCAATCATAATCTAATTTGAGAGCACAAATGTACTCTAGCTAGAGGAAAGCTTAGTGAAAGCAAGTCAGCACATCAACTGGGGAAACTTTTGTGAGCCATTGGGGGAGGCGGGGGTCAGTAATGCAGAAAACAGTCCTCTATGCCATTGTAAATATTACGCAAATCAGGGGAGAAACAAGTGACGGAGTTTACAGAAAGTACCCCTGAGGTAGTTTATAGGAAACTGAGAAACAAACTGTCTTCTATTGCAGGGTTAGAATAAGAGTATTGTTTTGGAATTAAAAGGAACAGAATATTAAAATTGAAGTATAATTTAACAGAATGGGTTCTTTTGACTCCATTTTGGATTATGCACCAAAGTTTTTCTGAAAATCTTGTCATATTAAGTGCATCTGCCAGTCCTAGAACTTAATGCTGTTGGTTCTTAATAATAATAATACTCCATACTTTTCAAACAAACAGCCATGGCAGGTAGGTAGGTTTTATCCCCATTGATGGGGAAAATATGGTAGAGAGGTAGCAATTGACCTAATGCCTGGTGGGGAGTCAGTGTAAAGATCTAGTGTTAGAACTCAGGAGTGCCTGTCTTGCAGTCCTGAACCCAGGGTCTTCGGTTTGCCCCTCTGAGGGGAAGGGATGTTGATTCTACTGGAATCTGTGTAGTATTAGTGAACTTAAAAATATACACATAGCCCTGGTCTACACTAGGACTTTAGGTCGAATTTAGCAGCGTTAAATCGATGTAAACCTGCACCCGTCCACACGATGAAGCCCTTTTTTTCTACTTAAAGGGCTCTTAAAATCAATTTCCTTACTCCACCCCTGACAAGTGGATTAGCGCTTAAATCGGCCTTGCTGGGTCAAATTTGGGGTACTGTGGACACAATTCAACGGTATTGGCCTCCGGGAGCTATCCCAGAGTGCTCCATTGTGACCGCTCTGGACAGCACTCTCAACTCAGATGCACTGGCCAGGGAGACAGGAAAAGAACGGCGAACTTCTGAATCTCATTTCCTGTTTGGCCAGCGTGGCAAGCTGCAGGTGACCATGCAGAGCTCATCAGCAGAGGTGACCATGATGGAGTCCCAGAATCGCAAAAGAGCTCCAGCATGGACTGAATGGGAGGTACGGGATTTGATTGCTGTATGGGGAGAGGAATCCGTGCTATCAGAACTCCATTCCAGTTTTCGAAATGCCAAAACCTTTGTCAAAGTCTCCCAGAGCATGAAGGACAGAGGCCATAACAAGGACCCGAAGCAGTGCCACGTGTAACTTAAGGAGCTGAGGCAAGCCTACCAGAAAACCCAGAGAGGCGAACAGCCACTCCGGGTCAGAGCCTCAAACATGCCCCTTCTATGATGAGCTGCATGCCATTTTAGGGGGTTCAGCCACCACTACCCCAGCTGTGTTGTTTGACTCCTTCAATGGAGATGGAGGCAACATGGAAGCAGGTTTTGGGGATGAAGAAGAAGGTGATGATAGCTCACAGCAAGCAAGCAGAGAAACCGGTTTTCCCAACAGCCAGGAACTGTTTCTCACCCTGGACCTGGAGCCAGTACCCCCCTAACCCACCCAAGGCTGCCTCCTGGACCCAGCAGGCGGAGAAGAGACCTCCGGTGAGTGTACCTTTTAAAATACTATACCTGGTTTAAAAGCAAGCATGTGAAAGGATTACTTTGCCCTGGCATTCGCGGGTCTCCTGGATGTACTCCCAAAGCCTTTGCAAAAGGTTTCTGGGGAGGGCAGCCTTATTACGTCCTCCATGGTAGGACACTTTACCACTCCAGGCCAGTAACATGTACTCGGGAATCATTGTACAACAAAGCATTGCAGTGTATGTTTGCTGGCATTCAAACAACATCCGTTCTTTATCTCTCTGTGTTATCCTCAGGAGAGTGAGATATCATTCATGGTCACCTGGTTGAAATAGGGTGCTTTTCTTCAGGGGACACTCAGAGGTGCCCGTTCCTGCTGGGCTGTTTGCCTGTGGCTGAACAGAAATGTTCCCCGCTGTTAGCCACGGGGAGGTTTGAGGGGGTAGCCACGCAGTGGGGGGAGGCAAAATGCGACCTTGTAACGAAAGCACATGTGCTATGTATGAAATGTTAACAGCAAGGTTTATCCTGAAAGAGTATAGCCACTGTTTTATAAAATGTGTCTTTTTAAATACCGCTGTCCCTTTTTTTTTCCTCCACCAGCTGCATGTGTTTCAATGATCACAGGATCGTCTCCTTCCCAGAGGATAGTGAAGATTAGAAAGAAAAAAAAAACGCACTCATAATGAAATGTTCTCTGAGCTCATGCTGTCCTCCCACACTGACAGAGACAGACTAATGCGTGGAGGCAAATAATGTCAGAGTGCAGGAAAGCACAAAATGACCTGGAGGAGAGGTGGCAGGCTGAAGAGAGTAGGTGGCGGGCTGAAGACGGGCCGAAGCTCAAATGTGGCGGCAGCGTGATGAGAGGAGGCAGGATTCAATGCTGAGGCTGCTGGAGGATCAAACCAGTATGCTCCAGTGTATGGTTGAGCTGCAGCAAAGGCAGCTGGAGCACAGACTGCCACTACAGCCCCTGTGTAACCAACCGCCCTCCTCCCCGAGTTCCATAGCCTCCACACCCAGACGCCCAAGAATGCGGTGAGGGGGCCTCCGGCCAACCAGCCACTCCACCACAGAGGATTGCCCAAGCAACAGAAGGCTGGCATTCAATAAATTTTAAAGTTGTAAACTTTTAAAGTGCTGTGTGGCATTTTCCTTCCCTCCTCCACCACCCCTCCTGGGCTACCTTGGTAGTCATCCCCCTGTTTGTGTGATGAATGAATAAAGAATGCATGAATGTGAAGCAACAATGACTTTATTGCCTCTGCAAGTGGTGATGGAAGGGAGGAGGGGAGGGTGGTTAGCTTACAGGGAAGTAGAGTGAACCAAGGGGCGGGGGGTTTCATCAAGGAGAAACAAACAGAACTTTCACACGGTAGCCTGGCCAGTCATGAAACTGGTTTTCAAAGCTTCTCTGATGCGTACCGCGCCCTCCTGTGCTCTTCTAACCGCCCTGGTGTCTGGCTGCGCATAACCAGCAGCCAGGCAATTTGCCTCAACCTCCCACCCCACCATAAACGTCTCCCCCTTACTCTCACAGATATTGTGGAGTGCACAGCAAGCAGTAATAACAGTGGGAATATTGGTTTCGCTGAGGTCTAAGCGAGTCAGTAAACTGCGCCAGCGCACCTTTAAACGTCCAAATGCACATTCTACCACCATTCTGCACTTGCTCAGCCTGTAGTTGAACAGCTCCTGACTACTGTCCAGGCTGCCTGTGTATGGCTTCAGGAGCCATGGCATTAAGGGGTAGGCTGGGTCCCCAAGGATAACTATAGGCATTTCAACATCCCCAACGGTTATTTTCTGGTCTGGGAATAAAGTCCCTTCCTGCAGCTTTTGAAACAGACCAGAGTTCCTGAAGATGCGAGCGTCATGTACCTTTCCCGGCCATCCCATGTTGATGTTGGTGAAACGTCCCTTGTGATCCACCAGAGCTTGCAGCACTATCGAAAAGTACCCCTTGCGGTTTATGTACTTGCCGGCTTGGTGCTTCGGTGCCAAGATAGGGATATGGGTTCTGTCTATGGCCCCACCACAGTTAGGGAATCCCATTGCAGCAAAGCCATCCGCTATGACCTGCATATTTCCCAGGGTCACTACCCTTGATATCAGCAGATCTTTGATTGCGTGGGCTACTTGCATCACAGCAGCCCCACTGTAGATTTGCCCACTCCAAATTGATTCCTGACTGACCGGTAGCTGTCTGGCGTTGCAAGCATCCACAGGGCTATCGCCACTCGCTTCTCAACTGTGAGGGTTGCTCTCATCTTGGTATTCATGCACTTCAGGGCAGGGGAAAGCAAGTCACAAAGTTCCATGAAAGTGCCCTTATGCATGCGAAAGTTTTGCAGCCACCGGGAATCATCCCAGACCCGCAACACTATGCGGTCCCACCAGTCTGTGCTTGTTTCCCGAGCCCAGAATCGGTGTTCCACAGCATGAACCTGCCCCATTAGCACCATGATGCATGCATTGGCAGGGCCCATGCTTTGAGAGAAATCTGTTTCCATGTCCTGATCACTCATGTGACCGCGCTGACGTCGCCTCCTGACCCGGTATCGCTCTGCCAGGTTCTGGTGCTGCATATGCTGCTGGATAATGCGTGTGGTGTTTAATGTGCTCCTAATTGACAAAGTGAGCTGAGCGGCCTCCATGCTTGCCTTGGTATGGCGTCCGCACAGAAAAAAGGCGCGGAGCGATTGTCTGCCATTGCTCTGATGCCGGGAGGGGCGACTGACGACATTGCTTACAGGGTTGGCTTACAGGGAATTAAAATCAACAAAGGGGGTGGCTTTACATCAAGGAGTATTTCAGGCAGGACTTCACAGAGGGTTCCAATAAGAAATGGTGCACCTAAGTAATTGTTCTTATTGGAACAAGCAGGTTGGTCTGGCCTCTGATTGATACATGGCTAGATTTACCTCGCTGCACCTTCTCTGTGAGCGACTGCAGTGTGACCTAGAGGAATGAGTCCCCTAGCCAGGGGTGGGGGAGAAGCAAATGAGTACAAAACAAATCTGGTCTATTTCTTGTTTTGATCCACTCCATCTATCTTTTACATCTTTAGCTGGCAGCAGATGGTGCAGAAGAACTGCAAGCCATCCACATCTCATGGCTGCACAGCAGAAGATGGTACAGTAGGACTGCTAGCAATCCGTATCGCCTGCCTGCTCACCATAAGATGGTTCAATAGGACTGACTGCAGGACTAAAGAGAATGACCTGGTCAAATCACTCCAAATTTAGTCCCTGCGCCCATGTCTGCCCAGGCACTTCTGATCAACCTCAAAGAGGCGACCAGGAGCACCTCGGACATGACGATGACGGCTACCAGTCATACTGTACCGTCTGCTGCCACAAGGCAATGGGTTGATGCTGCTGTGTAGCAATGCAGTACCGCGTCTGCCAGCACCCAGGAGATATACGGTGACGGTTACCTGAGCGGGCTCCATGCTTGCTGTGGTATGGCGTCTGCACAGGTAACTCAAGATAAAAGGGCGCAAAACGATTGTCTGCTGCTGCTTTCACGGAGGGAGGGAGGGAACGGGGGCCTGACAATATGTACCCAGAACCACCCACGACAATATTTTAGCCCCATCAGGCATTGGGATCTCAACCCAGAATTCCAATGGGCGGCGGAGATTGCGGGAACTGTGGGATAGCTACCCACAGTGCAACACTCCGGAAGTCGACTCTAGCCTCGGTACTGTGGAAGCACTCTGCTGAGTTAATGCACTTAGAGCATTTTCTGTGGGGACACACACACTCGAATATATAAAACCGATTTCTAAAAAACCGACTTCTATAAATTCGACCTTATTCCGTAGTGCAGACATACCCATAAATAGAAATATTTAACAGCATAGGGGAAAAAAAGAAATGGGCTACAGAATTTCTGCTCATTTTCAAACTCTTTCAATGCCATTACTTCTGTGTCAGATTTTAGTAAATTTGAATCATCTCCTACTTTTAATTTTAATGATTACTGCTTCTGGTATTTATATTTTGTAATAATGTGAATAACGTCATGACTTTTTTCAGTCGTCCTCTTCTGCTCTTGCCTTGCCCCACTGAGATCACTGTTAATTAGATATGACATATCTAATAGTATCTTGATTACTGTTAATATTGCTGAATGTGGTGTTTGGGTGAGTCCAAATTGAGAATGTACTGAGAATTTAAATAGTAAGACAGATGGTTCGGGGAGCAGATATTAATGTATTATGAAGCACTGTTGTCTGACTTATTTTTAATAAGTAACTATGTCAATCATAAAAAGACTATCTCTTCCCTTTGTGACAATGGAAGGCTTTCCTATATACCACCTGCCACTGTCAAAATGAAGTTTGTGAAGTCAGCTCATTAGAAAATGGACCTGCATTTTCCTCCTTCAGGTGTTTTAAAAATAAAGAACCACATGGTGTTATATATGGCAGACTTTCAAATAGCTCAAGAATGCGTTTGCCGGTTTCCTTGTGTCACACAGGATGTGGATATACATCACTGCTTAAAGATTGTACCAAATCTTATCACCAATGTGGTGCACAGCTAAAAGTGCAACTTTTTGTGATAGCGCTAGATTGTGAAAGAACTGGCAGAAACTCCCGAAGCACGTTTCAGAAGCCACTGTGGGCTCGGTCTATAGATTGTAGAAACTGGCATAGCTCTATTGGAGTCAATGAAGGTACACCAGTTTCCATCAGCTGAGGATTTTGCTGTGTATCTTCACGTGGTAAATGCAAGTGTTCTGTGAAGCTCTGATGGGTAAGGTTTGTTTATGTTCAGACTATGATGTGTGTTTATATCTCTATTAATCTATAATTCATATAGAGATTATCCTTCATTTGCTTCCTTCTTAGAGTAGATGCAGCTGTGTACTCCGTGTGGGTGGGTGTGTATGTCCTGTATGCTGGAGCCAAAGAACTTTGCCTAGCAGTACCCATAGGAGTGGCGCTCATGCCCTGAGGCCATAGCCTCGTCCCTAGCTGTATGAAAGTGGCGCTGCTCGTGTTGTCTCAGTTCCTTCTCACTGCCCTTGGCGAGAGTCAGAGCTCTTTATGGGGTCATCACCTCATACTTTCACTCTATTTTCTGAGAACTTGTATATAGTAGTATTACCATTAGGGTTAGTTTACTGTTGGCAGAGTAGTTAGCTACCATGTGTGATGCCCCCACTATAGTTAAGCATTGTCATGGAGGGGCCATCCCCAAAAGCTACCCACACACAAAGGTGCTCATTGCGTCTGTGCGAAGAACACATGAATGAGAGGTGTGCCATCTACAAATCATTCACAAAGAGGACTCTGGTGCTGGGTGTCTTGAGCAGGCCCTGGGGCCTGCTTCGGCGCTGAGCCCTTCGTCTGATCATCAGTCTCCTTTAGATCTGGAAAATGATGCTGCTCTGTGCTTGTGCTCTGTCATTTCCCCCAAGTGACACTCTCCACTGGTGCAATGAGGAGGAGGTCCAATAAAAGGAGTCAGGACTATTCCAGGGCTCAGGGAGATGACTCCTATTCTAGGAGTCATGCTGACTGGCACCATACCCCCTCTGGCACATGGGATAGAGCAAGTCCGATACTCCACCAAGAGCAGTGAGGGCCCATACTGTCAACTCTAGTTCCAGCCGTGGGGCACCTGTTGAATCAGGTACCAATGACATCAGCACCAGTGCTGACCGTCTTTCATACCAACGGCATACTAGGCGTCATCAGACCTGGTTTGCCTCTCAATCCCAGATTCTCTGTTGGTTCTCCAGTGCTATAGCTTCTACTGACTTGTCCTCTGTTGTCATTGGCACCTTCTAGCCACGTCACAGAGCCACTTGGTCCATCAACACCTCAGTTTATGCTGCCTGGGCTGCAGACTGACGTCAAGGCTAGGCCCAGCACCGAAGGACCCCTCAGCATCCTTTGCCACCATCACTATCTTGGTGGCAGATCCATCATCTAGTTCAGTCACAGCCTTGGTGCCAATGCTCTTACCCCATCCCTTTTCAGGAATCCCTCTCCTGAGACACTGCTCCTTGAGCAAGTTCAGTCTTCACTGGCTTTGGGGGCCCGAGAGGTCCCTCCGCAGCACTGGTGGCATGGGTTCTATTTGCAATATTTCCTGGTCCCCAAACCTAAGGGAGGGATGAGACCTACCCTTGGCCTCCATGATTTCAACAAATACATCAGATATGTGAGATTCCATATGGTTACCCTGGCAACTATTCTCCCTACCTTGAATCACAACAGCTGGTTTGCTGCCCTCGACCTGCAGGATCCTTATTTCTACATAGCAATCCTCCCGAGCCACAGGAGGTTCCTCAGAGTTGTCATGGCTGGCAGGCACTACCAGTACACAGTGCTGCCTTTTGGCCTATCTTCCAGTCCCTGGGTTTTCACTAAGTGTGTGTGTGTCGTAACAATGTATCTCAGAAAGAAGGGAATTCATATCTTCCCGTACCTGAATGACTGGTTACTGAGGGGAAAGCCCAGAGAGAGTGTCCTGTCATGTTCACTTCACACTACTCCTATTCAATTGTCTAAGTCTCATCCTAAGCAACTGCAAGTCAATGCTGGTTCCAGCTCAAAGAATAATGTTCACTGGGGCCTTGATAGACTCTGAATTTAAGAGCACTTGTACTGACCAAGTGATTCCAGGTGATCTGCCAACTGTGTCTAGAACTGCAGTCTCAACCCTCAACCACAGTCCAAGGTTGCTGGGCCACATGGCTGCACATCCAATATGCCAGGCTGTGGCTGAAGTTGGTCTATCATCTAAATCACTATACCTTGGAAATGTTGATAAGACTTCCCCAACCCTGGGCTCCTTACAGTGATGGACAGTGTGTGCCAAGGCATTCCTTTCATGCAGCCTCCACTGACCAAGCCTATAGTTGCCAATGACTCCTTCATAGGTTGGGGAGCACATCTGGACTAACTGAAAAGTCCAGGTCTGTGGTTTGAATGAGAAGTTTCTCTGCATATTGATGTTCAGGAGCTTTGGGCCACCTACAATGCCTGTCACACCTTTCAGGATCACATCGGGGCTCAGGAGATCTCATACTTGCCAACAATACCACCATGATGTATTATGTGAACAGTAATGGGGGAGCACGCTGTGACATGCTTTGTCAGGAGGCAATCAGGCTGCTTTGTCAGGAGGCAATCAGGCTCCAGCAGTTTTACATCAGGGCAAACGTTACTCCGTGGCTGATCACTTACTTTGGATCCACAAACACCTGGAAGATGACCTCTGCAGGAATTTCTCCCTCAATCATGAGTGGTTTCTGAAGCCCAACATTCTGTGAGCCATCGTTGCAATTTGGGACATCCCAATGATTGAACTGTTTCCCATGAAATAAAACAAGACGTCCCAGCTGTTCTGCTCCCAAGGGTGGGGCGGAGGCAGGGGGTTTCAGTCCAGGTTCCTTGGCTGATGTTTTCCACCTTAGCTGGGAATTGGCACTCCTGTATGCCTTTTGTCCAAATTCCGATCATCCTTCAGGTCATTCTAAAGCTGAAACTGGACTGCATCAAGCTCATTATTATTGTCTCAGACACTCTGGAGCAAGGTTGGTTCTCTGACCTCCTCAGATTATTAGATTGGTCTCTAATATCCCTTCCTCTTCATCCTGAACTCCTGACTTCACATCACAATTAGGTTTTGCATCCAACACTCAGTTTTCTGCATCTCACAGTGTGGAGCTGCCATGGTTAGATGAGGTGGAAGAATGATGATCAGTGGTGGTCCAGCAAGTCTTGCTCAATAGTAGGAAGCCCTCCACGAGGCTGGCCTATTTGGCCAAGGGAAGTGATTCTTGGTATAGTTGTTAGCCCAGGGAGTTCAACTAGCTTGTATCAAGGACATCTTGGAGTACCTGTTACACCATCAGTCTTCTGGTCTTTCACATTTGCAGGGCTGCCACATTGTGCGTACCTTTGCAAATCACTATGCCATTACACTGCATCCAGATTGGATGCAAATTTCAGGAAGGCTATCCAGCAGTTCTTCTTTAAATAGACTCCGAACCCCATGTCCTGCGAGTACTGCTTGCGAGTCACCCACATGGAATACATGGCTGCATCTTCTCAAAGAAGGGGAAAAAAGGGTTACCTACATGTAACTGTTGTTTGTCGAGAGGTGATGCAGTTGTGTATACCATACCTGCTCTCCATCCCCTGTGCATCAGTCTGTATTTCTGCTGTTTGGTGCAAAGGAACTGAACTGGTCAGGGCAGTGCCACCCTCACACAGCCAGGGAGGGGCTATGGTCACAGGGCTTCAGCATCACTCCTATGGGTACTGCTAGGCAAAGTTCTTCAGCTCGGGTGTATGCGATGTGTAGGTTTACCTGAAATACATATCTGCATCACATCTTATAGCGCTTCTTCAGATTGGCAACTTTTTTTTCTCATCAGCAGAGGTGGTCAGAAATGGCAAGTATTTTCCGTGAACATTTTTGAAAGAAATGAAACCTTTTCATTCTTTTCATGTTCAGTTTCCAAAGGCTGCAAATGTTTGTTTAAATGTTTTTGCTGAAACAGAAAATATTGAAGAAAATGAATAATTTATATGAAAACATTCACTTTGGGGGAAAAAAGCTATTTTTCATTTTTTAATAGAAATTTTAAACAAAACATTTGAAGAGGCAGAGGTTGAATCATGATCAGATCCATCCGAGCCTCTTACAGAAGGCTGCTATTTGTGCGTGCCTCCTTAGAAATACTTATGAATTTGCATTAGTGCAAAATATTGAACTCACAGAATATTCCAACCTGCATCATCTGTGTGGCCTCAAAGATAAAGCTGGACATTAAGAAGCTGGTTTCAGAGAAGTAGTACCAGTTTTCCCATTGATGAGCCTTCCCTTGTAACTCTTAAGGCATATTTTGACTTCCTGTGTATTTTTTAAAGCATTCTAAATAAAAAGTTCTGCACATTTATCTCGGATGAAAGCCCAATATAAAAGTATATGCAAAGTAGTTATAGCTCCTGACAAGGTGCCAATGTAGCCCTCAGTGCTGTGAAGGTGGACACCACAGATCTCACCCTTACGACGTCTTTCTTTTTTTGTCTTTTGTTTAATTTAATCTCTTTATTAATAGTTATAGCAGTTGCATTAAGATGGCTGCATATTTTAATGATCTTTTCCATTTTGTTATTAAAGTGAGAAAGTACTTTTGTGTTTACTTTTCCAGCTGAACACAATAATATAAAACTAAGTGGATTTGAACATTTTGGACTTGAGTGGCAGCCGTGAACGTCCATTCCTGCAGGTCCTGCAAGTGCCTAAGGGCAACAGCAATCTACAGGAGCTGTTCATGTATAATTATTCTCTACCATGTGGCACTATAGAAGTCTTTTTTGCTTGCCTTTTAGTATTAGTCTCCAGCAAACATATAGTCACTGGACTGTTCTGTTGATGCATTGTGCATTTCAGTGAGCTTCTGGAGAGAAAGGGAGAGATCATATTACAAAACTATATTCAACATTTGCTTATGAAGTTAAAAATCTGGAAAAAGGATCCTCCTCTGGGTTATGGTTTTTGATTATGTCTCTCTAATTACACACATCTAGTGAGATTACATCACACATTCCACAGACATGACCAAAATGTATGGCTGAAGATCTAAAAGATAAAAACTATTAATACAAACACTTAATTGCAGAGTAATGTCAGAAACAATTGGTTGAGTCTTTCAGACTGACCACAGTTAGGCCCAAAATAGAGGGGGGAAATGCAAATTTTCCCTTGTGCTGTAAGTGTCCCATTTTACAGATAACTCTATGGGACTTTTGAACTGCTTTCTGTACCCACTGAATTTTCAGATACAGTGGTCCTTCTGTGGGATCATGCTAATAATGGGTGTGGTGATTGGGGGTGAAGGGTTGGGACAGAAATTGCTATGGGATTCAAAGGACTTGGAATCGCTGCAGTTTTCTTTCGTACATTCTGTAAACTCTACAGTCACGAATCTCCAGCTGTTTTGCCACTCGACTCTCAAACTATGGTATAGTTTCTTTTGTATTGCTGGGATCGGGAATAAATTGAGGCTTCAGTTGGAAGTTATGCTTTTGGTTTTAGTTCTTGGGGTGACAGGGAAAAGGACAAACAACCTAATGCAGGGCAATCTGTTCAGGTTGTGCAAACAAAACAGTGATGTGTGAGAGAAATTAAAATAATCAAATGCTGAATTTTATTGGTAGGGAGCTGAACATAGTTTTAACCAACTGTTTTCTTTATATTTAATTCTACATGTCATATAAATTAAATTAGACCTATTTTATTAATTCTGGTCTCACTTAGAGGCCTAAAGTTAGGTCACTAAATCTATATTTAGATACCTCAGTGAAAATGGCCTGATTTGCAGAGATCTGAGCAATTGGGGGGAACAAATGTTAGAAAATGTAAGTCTATAAATATGAGATGAAAACAAGAGGGCTTGGTTATTAGAGAATATCAAACAATGAGTTATGTAAAAAGCCAAAACCATTTGGCCCAATTTACTTATGGGGACTCCATTTTGATAAAATAGAAAAATAGGCTGAACCATAATACGATCCAATCAATTCTCAAATGTCACTTCTGAAAACACTGTATTTGAGAGTTAAAAGAAACAAAAAAAAACCCAAAGTTTAAATGGGTTCATTTTACACTGCTCCAACGTAAAGCTAGCCAAACCAATGTTAATTAAGTGTTTTAAAAATAAAAACCATAAAAACTTTGAGCCAAGTTCCAACCTGAATTATTTTATGGTAGTTATAAAGTCTGGAAAATATGGGTATGGAATGGAAACGCTAATGCTACCTTAAGTATAATAGCATGGCGGTGCTGCTATAAAACATGATAGAATCTTAAACAATACAGTTTATACAGTAAGTCTGCCAAATCCCATTGACTGCAGGGGGTCTTCCATGTTTGGCTCTCTCTCAATTTCACATTAGACACTTTAAATAGTCTGCATCTCTTTCCAGTTTACAAGTGACTGCTGGGCATCTAGTTTTTCGTAATGTTGACTTTAGCATTCTTCGGCGCTCTTAACATATTCTTGGTTTACAGCCATTTTATGACTTCAGTGAATTGCCACAAATTGGGGAAAATCTCATAAAATGACAAAGAAAAACATTCCCGTCTCACAATATAATCAGAGTCTTGGTATTTTTGCTTTAGTATTGTTTGTTTGTTTTCATTTTCCAAGGTGAGCTTTAAAACTGAACTGGGCTTGCTTCTCAGTTACAGTAAGGGCTCTTTGCACTGTTATTTCTCTTGTAAATATTTCTAATTTTAATTCCTTGTATTTACTTAAAATCTATTTCTTTGTAGTTAAATAATCTTGTTTTATTATTTAATCAAAACGAATCCAGTGTGTCTTTAAACTGAACAGTGTGAGTAACTCCATTTAACATAGAAGACTCTTGTACCTTGACCCCTATGGGGGCCACAGACCTCCAGATAGCTGAACGGTCCAGGAGAGGGCTGGAAAGTGTAGAAAACATATATTTGGGGGGCGGGGGGGGGGGACTTGGGACTGGGAGTTTGTTGGGGTCACCCTGCAAGTGGTAACCAAGGCTGGTGGAAGCCAGTGTGGGCTGGCAAGACGTGACCTGCATGCTGTTTGAGGGTCCCAAATTGAGAGTTACAGCAGCAAAGCATTGTGAAGTACTCAAGATTGCAGGGCAGGTGGCGAGACAGCCCTTCACTGGTCTGGATTGCACCCTGGAATGTCAAGCTGGGGATGTATGGGTGGGCCAAAGATGAGATGAGTGGGATTGCTGTGCACTGAACTATGCTATTTGCTGCTTCCTCTGACCCATAGGGGGCTGTAGGAAGAAGACTTTACATTAGAGCAGCCTCAAAGCTGCTCTAATTTACAACAGAGCCCGGACACATCCCCAAATGGCCCCAAAATATAGGAAGTACAAAGATGGTTGAAAGATGAGTCCCCCACATGCTGGAACAAAGTAATTGAGAATCAGGGAATAATTCAGAATTATTTTAAAATCCAATAATGTGACATACCCTGGTTTTTTGTACACCAGCAGCTAGTTCCTATTACTATATGCATTTCTACATGACGTTATTTCCATGTCCAAGATCATGCCTTGTTCATTGCCTGTTCCTCCTTGTTGCAGTTTAAAACTTTCTGCTTGTTGTATATTGAGGTCTAAAGTTGAGGTTACAGGGACAAACCATCCAGATGAGTCGAAAGAATAGTAAATATGGCAGGCGACCAGCTTGGCTTAACGGTGAAATCCTCGCGGATCTTAAACATAAAAAAGAAGCTCACAAGAAGTGGAAGGTTGGACATATGACCAGGGAAGAGTATAAAAATATTGCTCGGGCGTGTAGGAATGAAATCAGGAGGGCCAAATCGCACCTGGAGCTGCAGCTAGCAAGAGATGTCAAGAGTAACAAGAAGGGTTTCTTCAGGTATGTTGAAAACAAGAAGAAAGCCAAGGAAAGTGTGGGCCCCTTACTGAATGAGGGAGGCAACCTAGTGACAGAGGATGTGGAAAAAGCTAATGTGCTCAATGCTTTTTTTGCCTCTGTCTTCACTAACAAGGACAGCTCCCAGACTGCTGCGCTGGGCATCACAACATGGGGAGTAGATGGCCAGCCCTCTGTGGAGAAAGAGGTGGTTAGGGACTATTTAGAAAAGCTGGATGTGCACAAATCCATGGGGCCAGAAGAGTTGCATCCGAGAGTGCTAAAGGAATTGGCGGCTGTAATTGCAGAGCCATTGGCCATTATCTTTGAAAACTCGTGGCGAACGGGGGAAGTCCCAGATGACTGGAAAAAGGCTAATGTAGTGCCAATCTTTAAAAAAGGGAAGGAGGAGGATCCTGGGAACTACAGGCCAGTCAGCCTCACCTCAGTCCCCGGAAAAATCATGGAGCAGGTCCTCAAGGAATCAATTCTGAAGCACTTACACGAGAGGAAAGTGATCAGGAACAGTCAGCATGGATTCACCAAGGGAAGGTCATGCCTGACTAATCTAATCGCCTTCTATGATGAGATTACTGGTTCTGTGGATGAAGGGAAAGCAGTGGATGTATTGTTTCTTGACTTTAGCAAAGCTTTTGACACGGTCTCCCACAGTATTCTTGTCAGCAAGTTAAAGAAGTATGGGCTGGATGAATGCACTATAAGGTGGGTAGAAAGGTGGCTAGATTGTCGGGCTCAACGGGTAGTGATCAATGGCTCCATGTCTAGTTGGCGGCCGGTGTCAAGTGGAATGCCCCAGGGGTCGGTCCTGGGCCCGGTTTTGTTCAATATCTTTATAAATGATCTGGAGGATGGTGTGGATTGCACTCTCAGCAAATTTGCAGATGATACTAAACTGGGAGGAGTGGTTGATACGCTGGAGGGCAGGGATAGGATACAGAGGGACCTAGACAAATTGGAGGATTGGGCCAAAAGAAATCTGATGAGGTTCAATAAGGATAAGTGCAGGGTCCTGCACTTAGGACGGAAGAACCCAATGCACAGCTACAGACTAGGGACCGAATGGCTAGGCAGTAGTTCTGCGGAAAAGGACCTAGGGGTGACAGTGGACGAGAAGCTGGATATGAGCCAGCAGTGTGCCCTTGTTGCCAAGAAGGCCAATGGCATTTTGGGATGTATAAGTAGGGGCATAGTGAGCAGATCGAGGGACGTGATCGTTCCCCTCCATTCGACATTGGTGAGGCCTCATCTGGAGTACTGTGTCCAGTTTTGGGCCCCACACTACAAGAAGGATGTGGATAAATTGGAGAGAGTCCAGCGAAGGGCAACAAAAATGATTAGGGGTCTGGAACACATGACTTATGAGGAGAGGCTGAGGGAACTGGGATTGTTTAGTCTGCAGAAGAGAAGAATGAGAGGGGATTTGATAGCTGCTTTCAACTACCTGAGAGGTGGTTCCAGAGAGGATGGTTCTAGACTATTCTCAGTGGTAGAAGAGGACAGGACAAGGAGTAATGGTCTCAAGTTTCAGCGGAGGAGGTTTAGGTTGGATATTAGGAAAAACTTTTTCACTAGGAGGGTGGTGAAACACTGGAATGCATTACCTAGGGAGGTGGTAGAATCTCCTTCCTTAGAAGTTTTTAAGGTCAGGCTTGACGAAGCCCTGGCTGGGATGATTTAATAGGGGATTGGTCCTGCTTTGAGCAGGGGGTTGGACTAGATGACCTCCTGAGGTCCCTTCCAACCCTGATATTCTATGATTCTATGATTTTTTGATATGCATGCATGGTTTGTACCAGTTTACGGACCAAATCTACATACACAAGTAAGGCTGAAATTCTTATAGCTGAGTAGATGCATGGAGGAGCTAAAAGGATGATTCTCTCTCTTTAGCCACAGAGCTGCCTTATCTGTAGATCTGGCTAGTCCCCTAGGAATGGAGCTCCTGTTCTGCAGTGGGATGGTGGTAGATGTTGAGGGAAATGCTGTGTGGCGGGGATTCCTAATCTGTGCAGGAAGGTGTGGGGCTGGAGAACTTGTTGGTATGTAGAGTCTTCTTTCCACTCTCTCTCACACACAGGGGAAACCAGGAAAGAGTCTGTGGAGACTCCTGGAAGAGGGAAAGCTGCTCTGAGGTCTAGGCAATGGGATTCCCACCCCTGCCCATTCATTAGCCCAGCAACCAGTCTAGATTGTTGGGTCAGAAACTGGCTCAGAATTTGGGCCCAAGTTAAGAGAGCTTTTGACAACTATGGCTGAGCATACCTCAGAATCATAGAAGATTAGGGTTGGAGGAGACCTCAGGAGGTCATCTAGTCCAACCTCCTGCTGAAAGCAGGACCGACCCCAACTAAATCATCCCAGCCAGGGCTTTGTCAAGCTGGGCCTTAAAAACCTCTAAGGGTGGAGATTCCACCACCTCCCTAGATAACCCATTCCAGTGCTTCACAACCCTCCTAGTGAAATAGTGTTTCCTAATATCCATCCTAGACTTTCCCCACTGCAACTTGAGACGATTGCTCCTTGTTCTGTCATCTGCCACCACTGAGAACAGCCAAGCTCCATCCTCTTTGGAACCCCCCTTCAGGAAGTTGAAGGCTGCTATCAAATCCCCCCAACCCCACTCTTCTCTTCTGCAGACTAAATAAGACCAGTCCCCTCAGCCTCTCCTCATAAGTCAATAAGCTCCAGCCCCCTAATAATTTTTGTTGCCTTCCACTGGGCTCTCTCCAATATGTCCACATCCCTTCTGTAGTGGGGGGCCCAAAACTGGATGCAGTAATCCAGATGTGGCCTCACCAGTGCCAAATAGAGGGGAATAATAACTTCCCTTGATCTGCTAGCAATGCTCCTACTAATGCAGCCCAATATGCTGTTAGCCTTCTTGGCAACTGTTGACTCATATCCAGCTTCTTGTCCACTGTAATGCCCAGGTCCTTTTCTGCAGAACTGCCGCTTAGCCAGTCAGTCCCCAGCCTGTAGCAGTGCATGGGATTCTTCCGTCCTAAGTGCAGGACTCTGCACTTGTCCTTGTTAATCTTCATCAGATTTCTTTTGGCCCAATCTTCCAATTTGTCTAGGTCATTCTGGACCCTACCCTACCCTGCAGTTTATCTACCTCTCCCCCTAGCTTAGTGTCATTTGTGAACTTGCTGAGGGTGCAATCCATCTCATCATCCAGATCTTTAATGAAGATGTTGAACAAAACCAGCTCCAGGACCAACCCCTGGGGCACTCCGCTTGATACCGGCTGCCAACTAGACATCGCGGCATTGATCACTACCCATTAAGCCTGATGATCTAGCCAGCTTTCTATCCACCTTACAGTCCATTCACCCAGTCCATACTTGCTGGCAAGAATACTGTGGGAGACTGTATCAAAAGCTTTACTAAAGTAAAAGTATATCACATCCACCGCTTTCCCCATATCCACAGAGCCAATTATCTCCTCATAGAAGGCAATCAGGTTGTTCAGACATGACTTGCCCTTGGTAAATCCATGCTGACTGTTCCTAATCATCTTCCTCTCCTCCAAGTGCTTCAAAATGAATTCCTTGAGGACCTGCTCCATGATTTTTCCGGGGACTGAGGTGAGGCTGACTGGTCTGTAGTTCCCCAGATTCTCCTTCTTCCCTTTTTTAAAGATGGGCTCTATATTTGCCTTTTTCAGTGGACGGTTCAGTGGAAGTCTGAGTTATTTTACCCTCTTAGGTTTGCAAAATTGGGTTAGAAATCTCATTTAGAACAAACTTTCCTTGGGGTATTTCCATAGCTTCTGCTCTTGGTCCTAATCAGAAACTGGAGGTGAAAACATGGACACCAGAAGGCTACTTATGTGGACCCTTCACAACTCTAAATGTTCCTTCTAAGCTTGGTTCTAAAGATGGTGAGGGCTTTATTTGTAGGATGAGGGAGGGAAGACTTCCTTATTTGATCACAAATGGGTTTCCCCCCTTCCTAATGAAAATTTATTTTCACCACATATGAAAGCTGTAAAGAACATCAGGCAAAAAAGCAGACTTCACCTGTTTAAAGTCTGGTGTGAAATTCAACTTGCAGCTCCGTTAGTACATGAATCAAAATTTCACTCTGGGAATTTAGAAATCCATCTCAGCATTCTTGAAAGATTATATATTGTTTTAAATTGCTTAGGAAAAGGAACTGTGCAGTTTTTTTAGTGTCACTTGTAGGGACCTATTATATAATCAACTTCAGTAGAATATATATCATGGATCCACTTATCATGCAAAATAGATTTTAAAAAATTCCTTTTTCTCTCCTCTGTTTTTTGAAGCTTGACACATCTGACTCCCATTTTAGTGTCTTTCAAAGAGGACTTTAATTTTTGTAGAACTTGAGAAAGGTATTTTGGAAGTGTAAAACATTAGGTAATTGACTAAATGAAGGCCTGATTCTGAGTAAATGTACACTGAAGTAAATTCATTGAAATCAGTGCATATACCCTGATATCAGTGCATATACCTAGTGTGAAACCAGAATCAGGCCTAAATTAGGGTAACTTTTTGTATGTTTGTCAGTAAAGGTATTCAGTTGTATAGCCTACTGTACCTATTAGTCAGTGGAGATGGGAACAAATATTTTCATTAGTTGAGAAACTAACTTGACCTCAGTTTTGCAAACACTTTGACACACAACTAAATGTAATGCATGTGAGGTTAATTGAACTACTCACACATGTGAAGTTGTGTGCAAGTTTTTGCAGGATTGGTGCCATAAATTATTAACCAGTGTACTGCTTCATCGAATTATCCAGAACACTTGTAATATTTTTGAGTCTTCAGAAGTTGTCAGCGTAAAAGCAAGGCCATTTTTTTCAGGAATTAGGTATACCATAAAGGTTGGAGGCATATGAGAATATAAATTCAAAACTGTAACAGCATTTATTTAGTTGGAAGACAACAGTAAGTGGAATGTTTTTAGACAAATGCTTGAAGAAAATCTTTTGACCTATAATAAAGACTACAATTCTAATCCAAATTTATGACCCCAGCCTTCAAACACTTTCTCATGTGGTTAATTTTACTTACATGCTTAAAGTTAAGCATATATGTCATTTCAAAATCAAGGCCTTAATTATATTTAAAAATTAGATAAAAGCTTGGGAAGGCTGGATAACTCAGGCATTAGGACCCATTTAAGGCAAAAATATACCTTTTGTGGGTCCTCAATGCAAATATTAAAATCATTATTGATCTGTCCAAAGTGACTCCAGCCCACAAAGTATAAATTAAAGAACCATCTGGAGTACAAACTTCTATTTCCTCCACACCACACAAACTCAACATAGAGGAACAATGCAGCATGCCCTAAAGGTCAACACATATGCCTATTTTGGACCATGTGAGAAAGTGAGTTTCAGGACCCCTTTTGGGAAATGCTCTCTAAATTGTTCTTTCCCTTTCAGGCCAGGTTGTTGACAGCTTGAGTGCCTTTGCTGATTGTAATTGAGGCAGAATCACATGAGAAGAGAGACATCTCTGTAAGACAGGTCTCAAACCATATAGGACATGGTCACTGCTGCTCGTTGATCAACTGAGAGTCGGCAATATCCCAGCTGGCAGGAGAAGAATGGGGAGGGAGAGCCTGGACAGACTGATCTGAAACTGTCAGTGTTGCAACCTTTCATCCCCCATGACTGCTGGTGTGTGGGACAGGCCCCTCAGCCCCACAAAGAAGCTCCAGGGCTTCCCCTAAAAATCAGATGCAGCTGCCCCCTAATGCCATGCATCCAGTAGGGCCCATAATGAAATCCTCCAAACTGTGACCCTGAGACACAAGTGATGGGAGCGCTCCTCCAGTCACCCTTGATAGCAGTCTCACGAGGCCAACAACTGAATGGGCCATAGAGCTCCAGCTGAGGCCATGACAGAGTGGTGAAGGGAAAGTCTGCATTTCCCTGAGCAATAAATACACCTTAAAATGCCACACTGTTTTTAAAGTGTAAGAATAAAAAAGTATCTAACAGTTAAAAAGGCAAGGGCCCAATCCAACAAAAATGAGCTTTGAAGATAAGGACTTTTAGTTCCCTGGCCCTTTGGGACTCCACTGATGGAATGTTAGAAGAACTATTATATGGCTACTCCTGGCCAAATCACTCCACCCAACCGAGAGGGCATATATAGCAGTCATGCTCTTGGTAATGCTTTGTGGGGGGGAGGGAGCAGAGGCAGATGAATGCAGGGGCAGATTCTTCAACAGCTGCCTGAATATCAGTCAGACCAGAGAGAATTGTAAAGGAACCTATAGGTATTGAGCTCTTCCTTGGCTGACAGAGCCATGCTAGAGTTAGGCCAGAGGAAGAAAGCAGCATGTAATTTGAAGATTTGAAAAAAAAAATGAAGACAGGCTAATTAATGTATAAGCAAGCAGTGCAGGTAAGAGGAGGAAAGAGTGATCACACTCTCTAACCTGCTCTCAAGTCTTCAGTGATGAAGGGGGAGAGTTTTAAAATAAGCAACTAGCACCATTTTTTTAGGCAAGGTTATGGGCAAATTATTTCCTAAATTCCTAGTCACATCATGGAATTACTAAACAAATAGGGTGCTATTGGTGTTACATAAATATGATTGTTAGCCCAACACCATGACTGTAGTAACTCCCAGCGCTGGTGTGAGTATATGTAAAATTACAAGGAGACTTGAACTGCTTGGGAACTAGATATCTCATTTGCAGGAGTTCTCCTCCTGCCAGGCATTACCACAAGCCTTTGGTAAAGACAAGATCTGTTTTATTTTCTTTGGGGCACCTGAAGCAAGTCAAATATACCTCGGATGTGGCTGCTCTGGTGCAGTCAGCATTCTTAGCCTTTTTGCAACTTGAGCAGCTTAGATGAAAAGTGGGTATTTTGAACTACATCCAGCCCCAAAGGTTTAAAAGAAGAGAAAGAGATGAACAAAAGAAGACCACATATACCATAAAGAGTGCATGCAAATATTGTCTCTGCATGTACCTGCAGGTAGTCCAGTTGGACCATAAATTTAGTGTGCAACTCAAATTTATTTCCTCTTTCTAAGAGTTCCTGTGGTGGAAATATTTTATCCTACTTTTACACTATTATTTGGTTTATAACTTATATTTAATATCTGAGCACTTAAATATAAGTAACAGCCCAGCAACACTTATCACTTTGTTTGCAGCATATGAAAAAGAATCCATATGAACTGTCAATAAACCAGCCTATTTCCTTGCACTCTGTTCCTTACTAGACTCAACCAGCAGATGCAAACACAGTGCAGACAGTTGCAGTAATTATGCTATCCAGCTGATAAAAGCGTCCATTTATATGGTCTATCGTCAGTCTCGATGCAATCACTTTCAGCTGCAAAATTTATCTAGCAGTTGGAAACAAGGAACATTATTAGAATCTATTGACTCTCCTCTCCACTGCTGAGGTAACATTCTTTTTCCCTACAATCATTTCCCCAACAATTTCAACACTATTAAGATATACCCTAGAGTCAATGCAAATGGTCTCCACTAAGCTGAGCTCTGCCTTCTAAAATGTTGTCTAAGAGCACAAATGTAGATTGCAGTTACTTCAGGACTACAGAGTATTTGATTTTTCTGAAACAAGATTTAGGCACTCGGAGCCGATCTGTCTTTAGCTGCGCTCAGTTCAGATGGTGAGGGGAAGGGTCAAAATGTCTCCTTTCCACTCCCGTAGTCCTGAATCAACTGGAGACCAAAACTGTTCCTACCATAATTTAGAGTTATGTTGCCTGTAGCCAGTGGCTGAGAATCTGGTGGAATGCATATCTCTGGTGTGTCCCCTGTGCCCAGGAAGGTAGACACATGGCATAGATGCAGCTACACAAACATTAAAAATCATGATCAATTCATAGCTGTGTCTGCTACAGAGAGGAATTATTTAAAGTGGTACATTGGGGTATAATTAAGAGCAATAGGATTTAAATTTAAAGGGACGATTTATACTGAATATCAGGAAAAGCTTCTTGACAAGGGAAGTGGTGAGACAGTTAAAAGTAGACATGAGAAAATACTAGAAAATGTATTGGAGGCAACAATCCAGCATTGTTAAGAAGATAAATGATATGTCCTAACAAGTCTTTGCCATGTGTAATTTCTGGGATCAGAAAGTAGCTGAACTGTTGTTCAATATAATTTTAGGGATTGGTATGTGGGTAGCAAAAGAGGCAAATAATATACTATAACTATTCAAAGATTTTGCCTTTGTCAGTTTTAACTCTCAGGCATGTGGTTGCCTTCAAAAATTATGAGTTGGCCTCTTGTGGTCATCAGTTCTTCATTATGCATAAGATAACTTCCTTTACCAATAATATATTCAGGAAACTAAGCAGGAACTGTGATGAAGTGGGAATCATCTGTAATATTTTTTATTCCAATGTGTGCCTTGGTGTCCCTCTGTACTTTCCTAAGTAGTAGGGGACTAAGGGCTACAGTGCTCTTGGGGCAGCCCAGGAGATGAGGGGTGTGTCACCTAGCTGTCTAGGGTAGAATGAATGCATTGCTAAAGAGCTAATTAAAACTGACTCGTGTAAACAGAAGACCCAGAAAGACAATGGGAACCCCAATATCCAGGACATTTACACCTAGAAACCAACATCCAAGTTAGAGATTTCCCCCACCTCTCATCAGGGATGCAGAGGAGAGTCCCTAGCTCAGAACAAAGCGGGGGCAGGTGTCAGGTGATGGAGTTAAGTGCTGGCCTTTGGGGGGAGAGAGGCTCTCACCCTGGACTTACAAAGAGCCAGATCCAGAAAAGGAGTCCATAGCAGGAATGATGGGTTGGCCAGAATGAACTGTCTTAACCTTATCCTTGCAACAAAGCCCGTTGCCAATTGTGCCCACATATCTATTCAGGGGACACCATCACAGGGCCTAATAACATCAGCCACACTATCAGAGGCTCGTTCACCTGCACATCCACCAATGTGATCTATGCCATCATGTGCCAGCAATGCCCCTCTGCCATGTACATTGGTCAAACTGGACAGTCTCTACGTAAAAGAATAAATGGACACAAATCAGATGTCAAGAATTATAACATTCATAAACCAGTCGGAGAACACTTCAATCTCTCTGGTCACGCAATCACAGACATGAAGGTCGCTATCTTAAAACAAAAAAACTTCAAATCCAGACTCCAGCGAGAAACTGCTGAATTGGAATTCATTTGCAAATTGGATACTATTAATTTAGGCTTAAATAGAGACTGGGAGTGGCTAAGTCATTATGCAAGGTAGCCTGTTTCCTCTTGCTTTTTCCTACCCCCCCCCCCCCAGATGTTCTGGTTTAACTTGGATTTAAACCTGGAGAATGGTCAGTTTAGATGAGCTATTACCAGCAGGAGAGTGAGTTTGTGTGTGTATGGGGGTGGGGGGGATGTGAGAAAACCTTGATCTATGCAGGAAATAGCCCGACTTGATTATGTAAAGAGTTGTCACTTTGGATGGGCTAGCACCAGCAGGAGAGTGAATTTGTGTGGGGGGGTGGAGGGTGAGAAAACCTGGATTTGTGCTGGAAATGGCCCACCTGTTGATCACTTTAGATAAGCTATTACCAGCAGGACAGTGGGGTGGGAGGAGGTATTGTTTCATGATTTCTGTGTGTATATAAAGTCTGCTGCAGTTTCCACGGTAAACATCTGATGAAGTGAGCTGTAGCTCACGAAAGCTCATGCTCAAATAAATTGGTTAGTCTCTAAGGTGCCACAAGTACTCCTTTTCTTTTTGTCTTAACCTTTCTTTCTCTATGCTAACCTAAGGACTTCCTGATGTTGTGTTCCACATGACTAATAAACCCTATTCTGTTTTGAAAAGGCTGCAAGGTGTCACAGCAAATGCTGGCTGAGGTGCATTGATCCCTGAAAAGTGTGAAAGTTTCTAACCTGGAGTGTCTCAGCTAGACCTCATGGTCTGAAGCAGGAGTGCTGGAGCTCAGAGGCTCAGTCTTGGAAGTGGTGAGGCTGTGTGGCCTGAAGAAAGAGTGGGAACCCTTGGGGGTCTGCCACACAGAAAGGGCTCATCCACGGGACTGTTTAAAAATTGGCTCATATGACAGATCCTGTAACAGGAACAAATAATAATTGTTAGACTTGGTCAGGTTTTTGAACCCCAAATAGAAATTATTTATTGCTATTTTCTCATTGTCTTTAATTTTACATCAGTCTATGACCAAAAGAAACTGGCAGACTTTACACTTTTAATTTAGATCTTGAAGCTCTGTATTAGGGCCTGATCTAGGCTCTCACTGACTTCAGTGGGCTTTGGATCAGGCTCATAAAGAGGGTACTGAACATTTAAATTCCTTTGGTTGTCTATTTCTCTCCTAAAACAGTTATATGCCTGGTCTCTGTATTCACCCTGGGCAGTGATTTTTAAGGCTTTTTTTCCATTTGGGGCCAATTAGTTTTGGTTGGCAGTTGTCTGATATTTTACAAGAGTTACACCCATGAGGTCAGCTGTTTGCATGGGAGTGGGGGAAGGGAGCAGCATATGTCTTCAAGAAAAGAAAAGCATCTCTTTTGTCTGCTAACGCAAGAGAAATTCTGAACCTGACTAGAGATTTTTGTTCATCAGGTATAAAAACATTAACATAATTCATGGTTGCTTTACATTAAATAACAGATTAAATAATTCAGGATCTAGTAAAGACTTTCCTTTTGTTCCATGTAAATGATATTTAAAAGAGGAGATGTGTCCATCGGCTCAGTTACTGTAGGACAGCCAGGACCCTACACTTCAGTAAATCTTTATTCAAAGCAGTTTTCTGCATCTTTTTCTTTTTTTAACTTAAAATGAACTCGAAAGAAATTCAGAGAAATTAACCTCGTAATTTGTAGCAACATGGCCCTCTGTCCAATGAATGATGGTGATTATTTCCACAGATTTGGGCCATTTGACTGTACTCTTACTCTTGTCAGCGACAAAGACAGGGGAATGACTTGTGCTGTGGAAAGCGCTAAGCATATTTAAAATATCTTCACTGAATGTACACTACAGAAAAACACTGTGTAGAGTAACTGCACTGGTGTCAGTTTAGAAATTGAAACCATTAAGGCCATGTCTACACTACCACTTATGTCAGCAAAATTTGTCGCTCGGGGGTGTGAAAAAAAACACCCCCTATGGGTGACATAAGTTTGGTTGGCATAAGTGATAGTGTGCACATTGCTATGTCGGCAGGAGAGCTTCTCCCACCGACATAGCTACTGCCACTCTTGGAGGTGGTTTTATTATGTTGTTGGGAAAGCTCACTCTTGGCCAACGGGAGAGGGTATGCAAGTGATCTTACAGCAGTGCTGCTGTAAGCTTGCTAGTGTAGGCCTGGCCTTTGAAAGATATCCTCCATCATTTTATTTATAATACTACCTTTACATTCCTGTACATTATTGCATCAAGCTCAGTAGCATTTGTTTAAAACTGACATGTTAATAATAAAAAAAAAAGATCATGAATCCCAGATAGCCCTCAATAAATAATAATAAGCTAATGTGTAGATTAGACTTTTAGTCATCAGATGATTTTTTTGGACTCGCCTCTACCTCTGCATGTCAGAATGTTGCTTTATTACATAGGCCAGTGTCAGGTGCAAATTGTTACAATAAATATTTTGTATCCACATGTAGGTTAGTTCTACTATGGGTCATAGTGCTGAGAGTTTAGCAATCGAAGTCTTTTTGTGTGTCTTTATCATGTATAAAGAAGGCTTGAAAGAAAAAAAAAACCTATTTTACCTTTGAAAAATTAAGAATATGAAGTTTGATCTTTCCTGAGCTTGTTGATGACTCTTTGTGGGGAGAGAAGGCAATGATGTCTACAAAAAACTGATAATGTTTAAGCTATGGCTGTGCTCAGACCACAGTTGTAGCATGTCCAATATTGTCTCATTACTTTGTGCCCAACCCATTCTGTATCCACCCGTTGTGTCTTGTCTTATATTTAGATTGTAAGCTCTTTGGGACAGAGTCTGTCTCTTTTGTTTCAATGCCTGTACAGTGCCTGGCACAATATGATAAGCTCTCCTGTCTTAACTGACGAAACAGGGGATGAAACGACATCCATTCTCTGAAATGTTGATTATCCATTGGAGTTGCATAGGCATTAACAAAAAATAATCAGGGTTTGAAACTATTTGAGTACAACTCTCCTCTCGGTTGTTCACTGTTCAGCATCTTGACTTTTGTGATGTCAGAGTTTTAGTAGTTCACCAGTCGTCGTGGAGTATTGCAGAATAGACAAGTCCTGAATTTCTAATGTGTATTAAAAAAAAAAAAAGAAAGAAAGAAAAGCGAAGCACAACCCTAAGTTTTTCTCCCTTTGCAGGTTACTTTTATTACTTGATGCCATCAGACATAAGTAGTGTACTGTTAAACAGCAGCTTAGAAAATGGAGATCAGATATCTACCAGTGAGGAGCAAGGGGACAAATAAAAGGCAAGAGTATGAAAACTGAGAGTCTGGACAATTTTATGTATAGGCCTTTTGAAATCTTTCTTTGATTCTGTAAACACTAGAGGTATCACGTTTTCAGTATCTATAAATATTTAATTACTATCAAAACATTAATGGTCCATTTCTAGGAAATGCATTAGGCTTCTATCACTGCAAGATGTAGTGCAGTAAATTTGTCAGAAAAAAACCTGCTGTCTACTTTATTATTTTGAAATATCAAGCTAAGGTTTGTTATAAGTATTTCCTGATGTAGTATGTACATGGTATAAAATGTTTTCTTTTGCTCTTGGGTCTTAAAATTAATGGCTTTGAAGTCGGGGGCATGAATAGACACTGTAGTAATAGCAAAATACAGGGGACCATAGCAAAATCCAGTCACATAATTTAGATTTCAATTCACTGGAGTACGAGGCATTAGTTTGGGATTCCTATGCACATGCGTCAATTGAATTGAGTCCCATCTTTTTCTTTTATTCGAGGCATTTTTCTTTCCTGTGTAAAAGTCATAGTTAAAGCAAAGAGCTACCTTTTTGTTTTCTGCATTTTTTTTTTACTTTAGACATGCTTTTCATAGTGACTTAAGGGAGTCTAATGAGCAATTAGTGGCTTTAAAACCAGCAGGGCTCCAGGATTGCTCAGTAACCTGAAATTAATTTATTTATAGCAGCTTTCAGTCCTCCATGTTGTCTTTCATTTCAAAGGTGCTATCTATGCCACTGCAGTTTCCCAATCAACAATCTGCCTAGAGTCAGATTTGTAGACCTGTTTCATCATAGTAGAAAGATATGGGCAGTTCACTTTTAATTATGTTGAAAGAGATAATACAATATAGTGTAACTGAGTTACCTTGCCCTCTGAACTCAGACAGTTGACATGCAGCCGAAGTCTTGTGTCTTTAGTTGCAATTTTTATCTTGAAAAATGTCAAGATAGCTTAAATATACATAGTGTCAATCAGCAATTTAAGTACATGAAGAAATTTTAACTTAGAAAAATTCCAGTTTTCTTTAATTAAACTGTTAAGTGTCCTTCATTAGAGAGTCCTTCTGGCTTACAAGGAGTTGAAGAGCTTATCATGAGAGATGGCTGAGGTATTATCAATTCAGTTATTAAAGAACAGGTTAGATAAGACACAAGTGGGAGTGGTGTAAAGAAGTAGTTCTGCAAATTGCTGGGGGTCAGTGAGTAAACCATGTCATCTCTTTGGTGACTGCTACTTTTGTTCTTATGATTCTTACTGTACTATGCTGAAAGGACAATTCAAAGTAGTAATAGTGCTTTGCTATAAAGCAGAAGCGGGCAAACTACGGCTCCATCCGGCCTTCCAGACATTTTAATCCGACCCTTGAGCTCCCACCAGGAAGTGGAGTCTGGGTCTTGCCCAGCTCTGGCTCTCCAGCTGGACAATGGGGTCAGGGTCTTGCCCCACTCTGCAGGGCTCCCAGAAGCAGCGGCATGTCCCCCCTCCAGCTCCTACACGTAGGAGTAACCAGGGGGCTCTGCATGCTGTCCCCACCCCAAGAGCCACCCCTGCAGCTCCCATTGGCCAGGAACCACAGCCAATGGGAGGTGCAGGGGCGGCGCCTGTGGACAGGGCAGCATGCAGAGCCGCCTGGCTGTGCCTCCATGTAGGAGCCAGAGATGGGACATGCTGGTGTTTCTGGGAGCTGCTTGAGGTAAGCACCACCTGGAGCCTGCCCCCCCGACCCTCTTCTGTGCTCCAACCCCCTGCCCCAGCCCTGATCTCCCTCCCATGCTCAGAACCCCTCAGTCCCATCCCGGAGCTCCCTCCTGCACCCCCCCAACTCCTCATCCCCAGCCCCACTCTAGAGCCAGCACCCCCAGCGAGTGCCCTCACACCCTCCGGCACCCCAACCCCCAATTTCGTGAGCATTCATGGCCCGCCATACAATTTCCATACCCAGATGTGGCCCTCGGGCCACAAAGTTTGCCCACCCCTGCTATAAAGCAAAGATCTTGCAATACATTAAGTCTCGAAACAAGAGGAATCATTTCACCCACCTCTAAAATGGAACAATTTCTGGAGTGAAGTGCAGAACTCAGTAATGCTACAGGACAGATTGACAGGAAGTTCTAAATGAAGTTTCCAAAGGGAAGTTCAGGAATCAGGTAATGACCGTCTTGCCTCTGAGTCAGTAATGAACTAGTAGCCAAGGACTGTCCTATCAAATGCTTTATCATCTTTTGGATGAAGTCCAAATATTATTCCATAACACCGTCCTTAGATATCAGTTCATAACTGCCGAGGGCCTGATTCTACATCACTTGTGTTGAGTAGTACTCAGGTATGTGTAGTAGTAAACACTGTTGAGGTTTGCAGAATTGGACCCAAAATTATGAACACATGCATTATGTAGTTACTCCTTTGGGGGTTTCCCAGCCGAGTTCTAACTTAGGCCATGGGTTCTGTTGGGATCACAGCATCAGTCATTTTTGTGAGGCGCATAATTCAATCGCTTTCAGATGTTTACTTGTGAAACTGGTTTATTACAATACTTTGTAAACATTCTTATTCCTCTGTTGGGTGGTGTTTCCCCTGGGCATTATATAACAATGAATTATTGTGATTTTACAGCAGTGCTTAGAGAAACATGTTAATTATTTTAATATGACGCTTAATAAGAAAAGAAGGTTGAAGTGGTGTTTTAGAAATCCTTTACTTCTAATACCTCACTCCACTTTTAGAAATCTTATGTGGTTATTGTTAGTCATATGAATTTTGATTCCTTCATTTATCACTGGCAATGTAGTTAATGCTGTATAATACACAAATAAGGCTGTCCCCACTCTGAGGATATTTCAATTTAATATCTTAATTGGCTGCTGCACAGGTGCAGGGCTTTGCCTGTACAGAGCAGCTTGAAGGATTGTGGCCCAAAAGATAAGCGCATTGAAGACAAGATGTGCTGGGAAATCCAGAGGTGGGGAGGCCACACATATATTAGTTTTTACAAGCTATAAACTCACCTCTTGGGCATTATGGAAAAAGTGCATATTGACTAAAGAGATAGAGGCAATATCTTGGTGAACAGGGATGAAAAGGCAGCATGGAAAAATAGCATTGAGTTAATTGGAAAGCAGGAGGAAGTCGCGCTACAAAATTGCATCAGTACTCTGGATTTGGAAACTCATACTGGAAAAACAATTGAGGGGTGTTGGTGATTCCAAAGTCTCATGCTTTCGATCATTATTTGAGAAGCACCTTGACTTAAAGCCCTCTATCTTATCTGCTAATCATGGCTCTGACTTTGTGGTGCCTCACAACTGCCACTATAATATGGTTACAAACTACACTATTTTTTAGCCTGTTTTATAAGAGGTGAAAAACTGGTTCTTAGCATTTACCCCTTTTGAGGGTGACCTCTGTCTCTGCTATCTACACATGTGGCACTCTCACATGATGGTGGAGAGCCAATAAACCAGGTTTCAGTTTTCTGACTACAACCTTTTGCTTGAGCATCACAGGAAACTGGGGGCGGAGGTGGTAGGTTGGTATAATGACAACCCCAAATTTGTAATGCATTGATATCCTCAGCTCCACATAGGCATTTGTCCTGTATCTAGTGATGAGAAAGGTGACAGAAATGAGAGACTTGGGACTGCCAAGGACTGGATATTTTTCATAGTCCAGTGAAAGGTGGTTGGCACCACAGGGCACCACCTGCTTTTGTTGAATTGCTTGTTGCTTGAACAGAATATGTATGACTGAGAGATACCCTTACTGAATCCCTGCTTCAAGGCAGCATATTGCAAAGGGTGCAAGAATCTCTCCCCTGGTGATGAGTCAAATGCTTTGCTGGATCACTGGTGTCAGGGTGGGCTGAGCATTGCCGGACATGGCAAAGCTGTCCCCCTATCGCAGGTTTTGGGCCGTTGCCATATTCATGAGTCCTGCCATTCATTTCCTGACGTAAGGAAGGGAGTAAGAAATCTTTTCCTTAGATGGTATCATATTGCAGCAAAGCCAGAAAGGCACTGAAGGCTGTATATCTCTGCCATAGTTCATCTGTTAAAGGCCTGAGGATTTTTTTGGTAAATCCTTTCTAATTTCATCTTCCAGTTTAAATTTTCTGGAATACAGTGTAGATGCATCAGCTCTAAGGCGGAAATCCATAACAAATGCCAGGTGGTGACAAAGGAATTTAGCTAGGCTACTGGCTAGAGTCTGCTGTCTGTATTTCCAATGGCTGTACTCTGTCACAAGGGGATCCTAAAGCTTTACTTGCTGAAAGAAATCCTGTAACCAATTGGAAAGCAAGCATCTACCATGGAAGGCCAGCTTGCTAGACCTCATCAGATCGTGAAGAAACTTCAGCCTATTTGCTTATTGCTCCTCTGTAGGCTTATTCTAGAAATCCCAGTGATGAATGTGTCAAAACCTACTTTAGTTATCAAAGTAAGTAGGTTATGGAGACCTATGGAATGCCCCATTAAGCATAAACAAATGAGACCTGCTTTCAGTCTTAAATCTCTCAGCAGGTTACTGATAAACCAGGCAATGGTACTGCAGTGTTTTACCTGACTAGAATGAACTCCTATGATGTAGTAGTTGCTCTGAGCTGGAAGCTGCTATTACAAGTTGGGATTCAGAATTCCATTCCTCAATCCTGCACTGTTGGAGTCTTCCCTATGTCAGCCCATGTATTTCCCCAGATTTGACACTGAATGAACATTTAAAAATATTTTGACTGTCACATGCTATTATGGAGGACACACTACTTCCCACTTTTTTGAAAGACTTAGTGAAATTAATTTTTAAATGACTAAAAATCACCATGTTAATGTCCATATTAATTGGCAGCAATTTATAATTAAGTCCACTAAAATTTTGCTCAATGTCATATAAGAGCTCCAATGGTTGGAAGTTAGACAAATTCAGACAAATTCAGAATGGAAATAAGGTATAAATTTTTTAACAGTGAGGATAATTAACCATTAGAACAATTTACCAAGGGTCATGTTGGATTCTCCATCACTGACTATTTTTAAATCAAGGGGGGATATTTTTCTAAAAGATCTGCTCTAGGAATTATTTTGGGGATGTTCTGTGGCCTGCGTTGTACAGGAGGTCAGACTAGATGATCACCATGGAACCTTCTGGCCTTGGAATCTATGAATCTATGTAACTGAAACTATAGTGGTTTAACGTCGTCATTTAATTTTGGAATATTTGTGGCAGATTTAAATTTTCCATTTGCTAATCTTGCCCATATAACTTTTTTTAAATAATGCCATGGTCATTTTGTGGAAAAGGAGCTCATGAAGTTTCACTCTTATGAATTGTCACAAGAAGATTTAAGTGAGTCAACCTCTTTCCTATATAACCATTTTCCTATTCCAGTTTGATATCAAAGGAAAAATCAGTCTTTGTGCTTGAGCTTGAAACATGACTTATTTGTCATATACAGCCTGTGAAAGTGCTCCAACTAAATGCACTTTTCTACTTCGTGTCTTTTCTAGAGGGCTCAGAAATTTATTTCTAATGTTTCTAACTGCTTTACAAAAATAAAAAAGAATAATGCAATACAGATGATAGGATGGTAGTCATTGTGCTGTAGGGCAATTGATGGGAGATTGGAAGAAATGTATTAATTTGGATTTTCTGATGGCTGCCAGAATTATAACTGATATAGGGCCTGACCCTCCTCACACTGAAATCAATGGCAGAACTCCCAATATTAAGCCCATAATAATTTGCCAGTCTTTTTGTCTGATCCAAGTGCAATGTGAACTCCTGGGGTCAAATTATACCAGGTAAGTACAGGTTCCCTAAAAGAAGCGGAGAGAGGAGGAAGTGCCTTTCTCTCAGCACATATATGCAGGAGCAGGAGGCAAGCTCAGAGCTGTCAAGTGTCAAACATATCTCATGTAACGCGTGTTCCAGCAGCCCACATAAGAAATGGATCGTGTAGGAATGGCCTGCAGTTGCTGTTTCTGGCCATCAGGAGCCACTGTGGAGTCAGCAGACCTGCAAGGATGATGGCCCCTCTGACTCCTGTCTTGCTGTGCCTCCTGCTGGATCCAAACAGGAGGAAGAACAAGTGGTGACAGCAGCAAGCTGAGGTAGTATGGACAGAAGCTGAGGTTGGGGGTCTCTGGGTTCCCCCTTAACAGTCCAGAGCACCTTCCAAATACGCTCCAGCATCTTCCCATCTACCTAGTACCCCAGACATTTTCCATCCCACACCTTCTCAGCTGCAGCTGCCAAGATTTATGCAGTTCTGTGCTCTACCCTTTCCCATGGTGGGTGCAGGGAGTGTTGGCCAGAAGCTGAAATTTATGGCTACACGCAAATTTATTTTCCAAAATGTAAATTAGCTCTTTAAATAAATGGTGGAGGGAGTGGCTCTATATGTGAAAGAAAGCATAGAATCAAATACAGTAAAAATCTTAAAGGAATCAAACTGTACCATAGAATCTCTATGGATAAAAATTCCATGCTTGAATAATAAGAGTATAATCGTGGGAGGAGCCCTACTTCGGGGAAGCTAGCCCATGGCTCTGCCCCTTCCACCTGTGGCCGGAGCTCTGACACTCCCTTCCCTCCCCACATGGCCTGAGTCCCCCTCCCCCTAACCTGATTGGAGGGGCCCCAGGCTGGCCAGAGACCCCACAGCCACACCTCCCCTCCACAGACACCCAGCCGCCCCGCAAAAATTCCAAAGCTCTTCTCTTTGTCTCTCATCCGAAAGAAGAACCTGAGCTCTTGCTATGCCCCATGCAGGTTCCGGGGTGGCTGAGGAGCTGATATGTGTTACTCAGCATCCCAGGTTCATCAATAATCTCCCTGGAGTCCAGGGAGATTACTGGTGAATGCAGGAAGCTTAATAGCACATACCATCTCCTCAGCTGCCCCGGAACCTGCATGGGCCATAATAAAAAGCAAATTAAACCCGGTGCCCATGAGTATAATAGTAGGAGTATATGACTGACCCACCTGACCAAGATGGTGATCATGATTGTGAAATGCTCCAGGAGATTAGAGAGGCTATCAGAATAGAAAACTCAGTAATAATGGGGGTTTTCAACTATCCCCATATTAACTGGGTACATGTCACTTCAGGATGGGATGCTGAGATAAAGTTTTAAGACCGCATTAGTGACTGCTTCTTGAAGTCATTAAGAGAAGCAATTCTTGATTTAGGCCAAAATGGAGCACAGGATCTGGTCCAAGAGGTGAATATAGCTGAACTGCTTGGTAATAGCGACTATAATGTAATTAATTTACATTTAATTTACTGGTTCTGTGGATGAAGGGAAAGCAGTGGATGTATAGTTTCTTGACTTTAGCAAAGCTTTTGACACGGTCTCCCACAGTATTCTTGTCAGCAAGTTAAAGAAGTATGGGCTGGATGAATGCACTATAAGGTGGGTAGAAAAGTGGCTAGATTGTCGGGCTCAACAGGTAGTGATCAATGGCTCCATGTCTAGTTGGCGGCCGGTGTCAAATGGAGTGCCCCAGGGGTCGGTCCTGGGGCCGGTTTTGTTCAATATCTTCATAAATGATCTGGAGGATGGTGTGGATTGCACTCTCAGCAAATTTGCGGATGATACTAAACTAGCAGGAGTGGTAGATACGCTGGAGGGCAGGGATAGGATACAGAGGGACCTAGACAAATTGGAGGATTGGGCCAAAAGAAATCTGATGAGGTTCAATAAGGATAAGTGCAGGGTCCTGCACTTAGGACGGAAGAACCCAATGCACAGCTACAGACTAGGGACCGAATGGCTAGGCAGCAGTTCTGCGGAAAAGGACCCAGGGGTGACAGTGGACGAGAAGCTGGATATGAGTCAGCAGTTGTGCCCTTGTTGCCAAGAAGGCCAATGGCATTTTGGGATGTATAAGTAGGGGCATATTGAGCAGATCAAGGGACGTGATCGTCCCCCTCTATTCGACATTGGTGAGGCCTCATCTGGAGTACTGTGTCCAGTTTTGGGCCCCACACTACAAGAAGGATGTGGATAAATTGGAGAGAGTCCAGCGAAGGGCAACAAAAATGATTAGGGGTCTGGAACACATGACTTATGAGGAGAGGCTGAGGGAACTGGGATTGTTTAGTCTGCAGAAGAGAAGAATGAGAGGGGATTTGATAGCTGCTTTCAACTACCTGAGAGGTGGTTCCAGAGAGGATGGTTCTAGACTATTCTCAGTGGTAGAAGAGGACAGGACAAGGAGTAATGGTCCCAAGTTGCAGTGGGGGAGGTTTAGGTTGGATATTAGGAAAAACTTTTTCACTAGGAGGGTGGTGAAACACTGGAATGCATTACCTAGGGAGGTGGTAGAATCTCCTTCCTTAGAAGTTTTTAAGGTCAGCCTTGACAAAGCCCTGGTTGGGATGATTTAATAGGGGATTGGTCCTGCTTTGAGCAGAGGGTTGGACTAGATGACCTCTTGAGGTCCCTTCCAACCCTGATATTCTATGATTCTATGATTAATTTAACATTTTTGTGGGTGGGGAAAATACCAAAGAAGCCTACCACAAAAGCATTTAGCTTTCATAAAGGGGAACTATACAAAATGAGAGAGCTGGTTAAATGGAAATTGAAAGGTACAGTCACAAGAGTGAAATGCTTACAAGCTGCATGGAAACTTTTTAAAAACACCATAATAGAAGCTCAAATTAAAAAACACAGAGGACCAAAATAGTGTCACCAAGACCAAACAGAGTAAAGGAGGTGGTTAGAGGCAAAAAGGCATCCTTTAAAAATGGGAAGTCAAATCCTACTGAGGACAATTAAAGGGACATAAACTCTGGCAAGTCAAGTGTAAAAGCAGAATTGGGCAGGCCAAAAAAGAAATCGAAGAGCAACTAGAAAAAGACACAAACTAATAGCAAAAAAAGTAAGTAAATCAGAATCAGTAGGGCCACTGGACAATCAAGGTGCTAAAGGAGCACTCAAGGGAGTAAAGGCTGTTATGGAGAAGATAAATGAATTCTTTGAATCCGTGTTCATTGCAGACGATGTGAAAGAGATTCCCGAGTTATTCTTTTTAGGTGACAAATCTAAGGAACTGTCCCAGACCGAGGTGTCACTAGCGGTGGTTTTGGAATACCAGATGGTATTCACCCAAGAGTTCTCAAATATGAAATTGCAGAACTACTAACTGTGGTATGAAAACAGTTGCCTGATATCATGAATGTAATAAATTAGAAAAGATATATGCAGGTTTATTTTACAAGTTATAGAGTTAAGCCATTGTAATTTTGGTTAGGATGTTAAAATAACCTTTTATGTGATCACTGTCTTTTAATTTATTTTACTAGTTTAACTATCTCCCAGTTATTTGGCCAATTGCTGATCCCATTGAAGTCAGTACAAAAATTCACACAGACTTCAGAGGGAGCAGGAGTGGGTCCATTATGAGAAAGCGATCCTTGTTGACATTACTATCTTTGTCATCAAGCTATGAAAGTACAGTCTATATAAAGACTAACAAAACATTTATTAGGGCAGGGGCATGTTGTCATCCACTAACTCCTTTTCTCATAAATGCAAAGATCAGACTTCAAGGATCTTTCAGGCACTTGGTGGGTTTCTTCTGATCAAAGGTTCATGCATCAGCTAAAGGAGTCTCTGACATAGATCAAGTAAACACATCTCTCTCCTAATTTTCATGTGCAAGCAGACTATTTTCATCTACAATGTGTGGAAATTTTCAAACAAGCTTTGTACATCTTGGGTTTTGTCCTTTATACCCTCATCTATATATTCTGATTTCTGTAGTCTTGTTCAATACAGGTCTTTATGAGGGGGTACAAAGGGAACTTCCCTTACTGAAGGTGATCTATGGAGCATTATTTGTTTTAATAAACTGTATGTAGTGTATTAAGAATTGAAAATCTCTAACCACACACAATTCATCTGGGTTTGGATTTCATTACAATTTCAAAACTCAGAGAAAGTTAGTCAAAAGGTTCACCAACCTGATTGAATATTTCAAGTGAACCTGGTTTATGCTTTATATCAGCTAAAATTCTAAGCAACTCTTTTAAAATGTGCCTGTTATGACTTATTGGTTTTTTGAGTGTTTGAGAGAAGAGATTCTTTTAGTTATGAAATCCTGACTGTAGAGAGCTCTCCACTTGCTTGTATCGTACATTGGATCCAGACACACATGGAAATCTGAATGCAAATCAGAATTTGAAAAGAAATATGAGGCTTTGATCTTGTGGACCTACTAGGCCCTCTACCTCCTCCAAACACTCTACCTCCTTGAGAAACAGCATGATCTAGTGGCTACAAACAGGAGTGAAATGCTGCTCCATTGAAGTAAATGTCAGACCTCCCATTGACTTTAGTGGAGCCAAGATTTCACCTGTGGGCTCCTTTATTCCCGTCTCTGTCCCTGACCTGCAATGTGACCTTGGACAAGTCACCTCATTTTTCTCTGCCTCTTTTTCCACACTTTCTCTTTCTTGCATCCAGCTCTTTATCCCTCCAACATGTAGAGTCTTTGTAGTTTTTAAAAAACTTCCTAGAATATATTAAAAACTGTAAAATAAATTGAACAACAAGAAAAACATTAGTTAAGGCGGGGGGTGAGATGAAATCTGAGACCAGGAAATAAGCTGTTACGATACACATTCCTTTCTAAAGATTGTAAAATAAAATCTGAAAGTTTGCATGACAGATTAGTATGAATATATGAATGTGGTTCTTTAAATGATTCTTGGTTGCCTTAAGAAAATAACATAGTGAATGGGGACTGGATGGCTCTTGATTGGTAATCGATACAGAAGGCCGAATTCCTTTTAGGCATTTCATTGGAGTTACACCAGGGATGATTTTGATGCAAAGATTTTTACATCTAGGAAGTAGTATTTCTGGAATGACTGGCAGATTTTAGGATAATTTGACTAATAACCAGAACCAATGTATAAAGTGTAAGTCTATTGATGCTGCTATAATTTAGCCTACATCTATCCTCAATCTCTGAAGCTAGTTTTTACCTCTGTGTAAGAGAATCTCTGAGAGTCCATTGAAACTATGGCACCGCAAAATATGCGGCAACTACAGGTGGTAGAAAACTTTTAAATGTAAAGTTTTAATGACTTTTTTAATAGAAATTTCAAATTTTGACTGAAATCCCCCTCCCCCCACATTTTTTGGCAAAAAAATCTACTGACACTTTATTTTGTTCTCAGTCATGGTTAGTAGCAATTTTAAACTTCCTATAGAAACATAACCCTTTATAGTAATAGGTCACTAGTTTGAAAGTGATAAGTGGACGTGCTGATTATCTTTTGATCACTTTCTGGTGGCCTAAGACTTAGGTTCTGGTGGGCAGATATTGCCATAACAAAAACCACTGTGGCTGGAACTGATTGGCAAGCCTGCTAATAAGCAGGGAGGACAAGGACTTAAATGGGCTTGTGGAATACGATACCCCCTTTGTCCCCTAGAGGTGGGCCATCTTCTGTGGAAGTTTGCATTGCTTTTAGCTTTGCTGGGTTTGTTGCATGAGGAAAGATAGAAGACTTCCGTTTCCAGGCTGTCGCTGTGACATCTTTCACGAGCACTAAAATTCACGCAATGCCAAACAATTAAAACCAGACTAACACAATTTATGCTGGCATAGTTATGTTTGCACCCATTACGCAAAGGTCAGCAGGGTCCCCTGCATGAGCCCCAAGAAGTGAGATTAAGGAGTGGGTTGGGGTTGTAGTCTTCCCCTCCGCAACACCAGACCAGCTACCTCTCTTCACAGGTCCTCATAGCTACTGAGCAGGCAAACATCGGAAGAGTGGGGAATTGATATCCTTTCTATACCCAGTGGGGACCACTTCCTGCTTGGGAAGGACTCTGTCACACCCCCTGCTTCTTCAGATGATGTCACAGAATAGGTGCGGGAGTTAGAACCAAGCCAAGGACCTCACCAGGAGATGACATCAGGGAGTGGGCAGCACAGATGCTGACTACGCTCCGGAGCTGGAGCACCCACAGGAAAAAAATAGTGTGTGCTCTGCACCCACAAGCTGCAGCTGTTTGGTGGTGGCGCCCCCCATCCGCTGTTTGGTGGCTGGGGGAGGGTGGAGAACAGTGAGTGGGCAGGGCCTCAGGGAGGGGGCGGGTGGTGGTGGGGCCTGGGGTAGGTGGGCCTCAGGGCAAAGTGGGGAATGGCGCACCTCCGGGGGAAGAGGAAAAACTCGGGGCCTATGGCGGGCAGGGTTTAGAACTGCTCTTTCTAGTGTAGAGAAAGCCACAGAGGTTGCATTTTCAATAGCTACTTTTATTCTAAACATGGGACTCATCTGTTCCAAGATGATTTAAAATCAAGCTAGTTGTGAATATTTCTTACTTCAAGGGGAAGGAAATTGTTGAGTTAAACAGGCTTTTGTTTAAATCAAACAGCTGACAGACAATAACATTTGGTGTATATGTCTCTTACAGGAATGTTTTTCAAGGGCTCTTTGTTACATTAATTGCTGACGAATCTATTATGTCAAGCTCATTTCCAGATGAGCTTTTCTCAAAAGTACGTTTAGAAAAGTTAGTTCAAAAGACTCTTTGGGAGTATAGATTCCCTAGTTTACAATACAATGCATGCTGCTTAGAATGGACACATCTGTGCTCCTTACTTTTGTCCACTCCATCTAATGTCCCAGTTAGGCAGACAGGCATTGAGATAGAATGTGACACAAATGTATTGAGCTACTAGAGTTTGGAGAGAGTGAGAATAGATTGTAAAAATAAAAGGCTACTTGAAATCTTAGGTAGTAACCTGTTTCCTTATACGATGTCTAACTTTGTATTGTCAAGTCAGATAAGATTTTCTCCTCCCATTTCTTTTGTCATTAAACTAGTTTTGAATCTCCAGGCATCTATTTTTCAAACTGTTTAAAGCTTATTTGGCTATGATTATACAATAGAATCTCAGAGATACGAACACCTTGGAAATGGAGGTGGTTCGTAACTCTGAACAAAAATATTATGGTTGTTCTTTCAAAAGTTTGCAACTGAACATTGACTTAATACAACTTTTTGAAATTTTACTATGAAGAAGAAAAATGCTGCTTTTAACTATCTTCATTTAAATGAAACAAGCACAGAAACGATTTCCTTATCTTGTCAAATCTTTTTTAAACTTTCCCTTTTTTTAGTATTTTACACTTAACACAGTACTGTACTGTGGGTTTTTTGTCTCTGTTGCTGACTGATTGCATACTTCTGGTTCCAAATGAGGTGTGTGGCTGACTGGTCAGTTTGTAACTCTGGTGTTCCTAACTCTGAGGTTCTACTGTAGAGTCTACTGTGCTGGTTTTGGTCTTCTGGGAGCTTCCCAGCTATACCTGAATATGTTTAAGATTTCATTATTGCAACATAAATCTCCATTTCTTAACAGAAAGGGTAATACCAGTAAAGCCAGTACAAACTTTCAAACCTGTAGTAATGTTTAAGAAGAACAAAAGTATACACTTTAAACTGTACACTTTTGTGGGCTGAAAGGTAGAGGTAGGTGAGAATTTTTAAAAATGGGCTGATTATATGCTTGCATTTTTAAATGAATGAACTTGGGCCATATGAACTGGGATGAATGTTAATGGAAAGCAAATTTCAAAATCCCATTCATGATTACCTACAAGAACTGAATTTGAAATGCAAATTGTCCTATTTGTAAGGGGAAGACCGTGGAATTGCCAAACGTCAGAAGTTTCTTCACTAGATGATGGGCCAATATCCCAGCTTTGGTACTTGACTCTGATAACTTTCGTCTCATCCTAGTTCTCACTGTGTGTGTCCCTGCCCAAAACAAAATCCTATTAGCAGGGTGTAAGAAGGGGCCTCAGAAATGGTTTTCAGACCGTTCATAAGTGAGACAGTGGTGTTCTGGATTCATTTCCCGAAGGAGGTAAATATTGATATTATGGTAGTACAGTATGGTACACAGATGAAGAAGCAAACTGTTTTTGAAACAATACATTATGGAATGAAGCCCAGCACGTTGGAAGGTCCCAAGTGGTTTTGAAAACACACCTTACTTCCTATGCAAACTCACACATTTAGCAGGCTCACAATATGAAGAGTGCTCCTTATTGGAGAAAGTTAGACCCCAGAATTTTCAGCTTAAGTTTTCTGTTCCTAAACACACATCTTTGTCCCAGTTTTCCCCCTTTTATTTTTTAGTATGACATCTTCTTTTTATAATTGCAATAATGGAGTGTTTGTTTTTCTATGGCAGTTAGTCTCCTGTTGACTTCAGTGGGCTTTGGGATAGTTCCTTGGAGCCGAGTCTGCTTTCATACGGACCATCACCTACTGTGAGGTGACACATGTTCTTTTTTTATTTGACTGGTGCATAGATAGTTGCTATATCTTAAATGCAATATGGTTTAAATAAAGGATGAATTTTTTGCATTTACCTGAACCTTCTCCTTTCAGTATGTTAATCACAAGTGAATAGTATATGGAGAGAGATAAACAAGGACAGCGAGGCTCAATGAAATAATGGGGGAAAATTTTTTTAGGAACACGTCTCTTAGGCCTGCTTTAAGTGGTGTGTAAACATATCTTTTGTATGTCCAAAATATGTGCATTTGTCCCCACATATTGTACCTCTTAAATATTTTGTTTGGTAGTTGCATTACTGTCAAAGGCAGATGGTAAATCTAAACTGTATTACACTAAAATAATGAAATAAGATTTATGCATAATTTAAAAAGAATCAAACAGCTCCTGGGCATTAGCTTAACTATTGTGGCTTGATAATCTCAAGAATCCCACATTACCGTGCAAGCATCATGGATAAATCCTCCCTCTTGCTTATCTGTAACCATGTTAGGCCTGCCAAGCATGAGAACCTGTTTGCTACATCTCTGTACTGGGGGGAAGATAGAAGGCTGGGGGATAGCAGTTGTATGAAGCCCAGATATCCCCTTACTGTCACTTACTGTTCTTTCCTTATAGGGGCTCTTTACATTTAGTATGTGGGAATCTTTGGGACAAATAGGTTGTCAGTGGATCAGTGATTATACCAGCTGACTCCATTTTTGAAGGACAGGATGTCATATCTTCCAAGGCTTTATAAACTAGAGTGGGATGATTCCATTTCTTCCCACCCAGCAAAACACTGTGAAATTCACTTACGCACAATCCAAGATTCAGACCTTTGTAAATAACACTTAATTACAGCTACCTCTGGAGTGAAGCACAGCAGCTGTTTAAGAACATACATCAATACTACAGCAACCTGGGATATATTGTCTAGTATATATTACAGTGAAAAAGACATTATTCTAGTAAAATTTGAAGGGAATGTTTTTAGGAGGGCAGAATACAATTCCATAAACGTGGAATGTAGTCAGGACACTGGATTTTACACCTCTAGCCTTGTAAAAATCCAGTGGAGTTTTACCGATCACAAGTGGTAAGGGCCTCAATTTTACGTCTCTCACACTTTGGAAAGTGGGCCTTGTTCAGTAGTAGCTTCTGACCACAGTGCCTGGAGTCTTTCAAGAGGCTCGTTTATGTTTCATGCTGTTATTGCCCCTGTGGTTTGTATCTGTAATCAGAGGAGATTCTAGAAAAGTTCCTCAGAAGTAGCGGAGTGGGCCAGTTTCATTATTAGAGATATTGAATTGACCGTATCAAATAGGTGGATGCCAGAGGAATAATTAGCATTTTCAAAGATGTGCACTGAAGGATGCGGTGGGGGGCTCTAAGGCTGGCAGCCAAAATAGACTCTGCCATGCAATGGCTGCTATGCTGGGCCTTTTATATGGACATTTGAATGCTAATGTTTCTTAAGTAATAAATTCTGTGCTCTTAAAGCCAAGTTTAGACCCTAAATGAGTACAAAAATATGTTAAAGTGGCCAAAGACACATTAATATGGGCCTGTATTTTGACTGGTGCAGAAGTGGGCACATAACTCTCACACAGTTGCCCTGGAAATTACTCATACCAGAAGCATAAGTAAATCCCATCTGGGAAAGGTGTGTAGGTTCATCAGAAGACATTGAGCTAACAGATCTGGTGCTGGAACATTCCTGAGCCATGGAAGACCAGTAGAGGATAGACACTGGCTTTGGAGATGTAGGGTTCTGGTTGTACTTTGTCTAGTTTTCCCCCTGCATGTATGCATAAGAAGCAGCAGCCTCAGTTTGGCTCAAGATTATTTGGAGGCTTAGTTTGGAGATGTTAGGATACATATTTGGTAGCATTTAGGATGTTTTTTGTAACCACAGACCGGGGATCGGCAGTCTTTGGCACAAGGCCCGCTAGGGTAAGCCCCCTGGCGGGCCGAGACGGTTTGTTTACCTGCAGCGTCTGCAAGTTTGGCCGATTGCAGCTCCCACTGGCCGTGGCTGCTCCAGGCCAATGGGGCTGTGGGAAGCAGTGGCCAGCACATCCCTCTGCCCATGCCACTTCCCGCAGCCCCCATTGGCTTGAAGCGGTGAACCATGGCCAGTGGGAGCTGAAATTGGCCGAACCTGCGGACGCGGCAGGTAAACAAACTGGCCCGGCCCACCACGGGGCTGACCCTGGTGGGCCATGTGCCAAAGGTTGCTGATCTCTGCCATAGACTGCTGCAACATATATGTAATCCCTTCTGCAGCTGCTTCTTCAAAGGCAAAGATCTTTGAAGAACCTTTGCAGCTTCACTGAAGTATTTGCAAAAGGATTTTGCAAACCACTTTAAAGATGTTAAAGAAAGATCTGAACACCCACCCAAGTGTATTCCTTTACATTTTAGTGCTTCTGAAGTGTTTTTTATGGCATATTTGTACGTAGCATCATTTTGAATTTTCTTGGCCTGTTAGAACCAAGTATATTCGCACATTACAACGTGTAATAAAATGAAATGTTACAGGATATGATACATCAACTCAATGATATGTCACTCCTGTGGTGGGATGGGAGTATGCATCATAATACTTAGCATATTTTGTTTTAGACATGCTTTACAAACATTAATCTTAATTGACAATATATAGTGTTGTAAAAATTTTATTTTTAAAAAACTGTCCTGCTAAGAAAACAGGCAATAATTCAAATCAGAATACTGGCTGCCGCTGAAAAGGGATTGTTTTGTTGGGGGCCACGTAGTAATGGGAAGGATTTAGATAATTAGATGGCCAATTCATTTGTCTCTACTAGCATTGTCTGCTGGACAGTCTGTATGCAGAAGTGCCCCAATCACCACACCCCTAACCCAAAGCACTATTTAATTTACCATCTGGAAAGCCATTCCTTCTAGAACATATACAGCTAAGAAATGTGTGTGTTTTATTTTTTCTTTCAGACAAGGAGGACTAAATTGTCTGAGGAGACCTGTATTCCAGGCAGAAATGCTCCTAATGTTCCACTCTAGCAAGGTGCTGTGCACCTCCACCTCCTTTGTTCAGTTTGTCACTGAGTCAGAAAACACTCAAGGCCTGATTCTGTATCACTGTTATCAATGGGTGATCTGATCCTCAGACCTTTACTAGATTAGGCCCTCAATGTTGTTTTGAGTAATCCAAAACTGAGTTTGGTATAAAGACTTAATTAAGTAGCCCATGGGTCTGAGCTGTTGGGGCTGCCTTTTAATTTTAGTCTTTTTATTATTATTATCTCCAAGGTCTGTGTGAGCTGTATGATCTGCTGACCAACAAATATTTGAATCTTTATTTAAAGCTGCGCCTTATTCCCTTCAAAGTGTATCTATCAATATATATACAGCTTCCATACAGTAGGAGATATATATAACATACACCCACACTCTTCAATAATACCTTTCATCTGAGTATCTCAAAGTAGTTTACATACATTAATGAATTAAGCTTCATGATACCCCTCTGAGGTAGGTAAATATCTCTTTTCCCTTTTGAGAAATTGAAGCACAGATTCACACAGCAAATTAGTAGCAGAGAACCCAGATCCCTGACTCCCCCTCACGGACCTTAACCATTAGAGTCATTCAGTGTTGAAAAATTTGTGACAAGTTACTGTTTCCTATATACTGTATTATAAATGATATTTCTGTTACAAAATTAGCCAGGGAACCTCAGATGATTTATAGATTTCAGCTCTTAGCCAAGTCTGGGAAACCTTGAGGTTAAAATTAGGGAAGAATAATGAGTGGTTTTATGTAATATGGCTATGGGGAACAATATATAAAGACCGTGAAAGATAATAGAAAATAATTTAAAATGTGGTCAAATTTTACTTAATCAGGAAAAACAAACTCCTTAAAAGATAAACCTCAAAGTATGGTTTCCTCCTTTGGTTTCTTCTTTTCTTCCATTCTGAAATATATTTATACATGACTTATGACCTAAAATGTATATATGCTAAATATGATAGATTTTGCGCCATTGGTGGAATACAGACTGTGGGGCCCATAGTAGGTTAGGTACTTGGGTTAGGTAGTGCAAACCACCCGTAGACCCCACTATCTGGGTGAGGCTTGAAGGTGGATGAGGCATAGCAGGAAGTGGGGAAGCCAGCCAGGGAACTCAGAATATGTACTGATTCAGCATCTCCCCCAGGCAGCTTCTGCTGGCCAGTCTCGTATGATGATGCCCTAACTAGAACTTAGAACTTCTGCATTACATACATACTTGCCTTGGGAATGAATGTCTCCTCAGAGCAGTTGCTCCCATTGGTTCAGGAGTGTATACATCCCCTGCACTGCAAGGTTAACTCAAGCTTGATATGTCTGTTTAACAGTGACTCATAATTTTGAGTGGAAACTTTTTAAATTCTTGTTAAGAAAATGTGAATAAATAAATAGCTGTGCATAAGGCTTTGGAGAAGTCAGCATTGACAACAGTTAAATAATCCACTGAACTAATTGGGTCTTGAGCCCCCAAACCTCATATCTGCAAACTAATGGAACTGTTTTTGAGACAGAAGGTGTCCAGCAATGCTGAACACCACACTACCCCCTCTTTTCTGCTCTTTCCCCACTCCATCCACCCCAATTCCTTCCATACAGGAAGTGATGGGAAATGTGGGTTTGTGACATGGTGACTTAGGTATCCTATCCCTAGGTTGAACATTTGGGGGCTCCATACTGTAACATCTCAAACAGGCAATAGTTTAAAGGAGGCTATGTGATGATAAGGGTAGTGAGGTGCATTTAAACATGAGTAACAGCCAATAGCATTCCAGGCAATGTGTGTCAATGGATTAGCAATCCTATTAAGAAGAATAGTGAAATGTGTGGTGTTGATGATCTGATTACCAGTCACCTGTTAACAAGGCTGTAAAATCATACTCTGAAAGAGTTTCTCCATAGTGACCACAATGTGAGATGTGGGCCCTCAGTTACAGTGGATAAAACTCCAGCAGTCCCCTTGCTGGCCCTTACTGTATATTACTCCATTATTTGCTAGCTAATTACTTGGTGGGGTGGGGTGGTACTAGAGAGGGGCTCCCTTTTCCAAAATTCCCACACTATTTTGAAACAGCAGCTATTCTGGGGGATATTTCTGTGAAGAGGGATATTACTTGTCTCAGACAGAAAACCGCAGAGATAGAACCAAGGCCATAAGCCCTGTTTTCCCCGTTAGGAGTAGGAAACCAGGCAGAGAGGAGTTAAGTGGATGGGGGATCAGATGCAGCTGTGGCTTGTGTACCTACCAATCTAATCAACCGGCATAAAAGGAGGGAAAGGAAAGGAAAGGAATAGGTAGAGTGGAGGAAAGCGGTGGTTGAAGCTGAAATGAGACTGTGTCCAGATATGGAAGCAGGGCCAATCAGAGGAGGGGCCAGGAGGGCCATTTGGCCTGGGCCTCAAGCTCAAAGGAGGACTCAAATTTAGACACTTGTTAATTTTTTGGCATTTGATAAGTTTCACAACTTGTTTTTATGTGTCTGCCTATCGGACCAAAATGTGACACACACTCTCAGCTTAGAGCTTCAAATTTAAGCAAATAAGAGAAATATTCAAATTGTCTTACTCTTTTTTTTTTTTGGTGCCTTATTTTGTTTTCACCTGTCATCATTTTAAATTTTTATTACGGCTAAGGGCCTCAAAAGCTGGAAGTGGCCCGGGCCTCTCTGGACGTTTGAGAGGGCCTGTATAGAAGGACTTTTTATTTGGACTTGTTTATATCCTGGAATAGTGGAGAATGTTGGGGGGCAGTGAGGGGTTGTGTTCAGAGAGGAATTGTTCTCCGTGCTGTTGAGGCATGTTGTGACTGGCCCCACATTTTGAAACCCATGAGCATTCAGGTCTAGGCACATCACTAGCCATTGCTAACTATGGTCCCAGTCTTGCATTTGGATTCTATGGGACCGCACTGAAATCAGAGGCTCACTGAATGGGTTTAGGGGTCTGCCACTGTATTTTTCAGTGTGGTATTTATGCCTAAATATTCTACAACATGTAACTTTCTACCAGTCATGGAGCTGGGATTGAGGCTAGTTTATGCTGTAGCTGCTTTCAGGAATCTCTGGTAACAGACCTTTTATGTTATAACTTGTAGCTGACGACCCATGCTGTTGCACAGGTGTGGCAGTTGGGCCAAGAAATCTACCATCTGTACAGCCTCCCTCAAACAGCCAATTAAATTGTTGCATTATAAATAACTGTAGACTAAGAGTAGTGATTGACTGGGTTACCTCTGATTATCACAATGGTCTAGGACTCTTGGCATGGCATAGATACTTGCCTTATTGTAGCTGTACACTGCATGGATGTAATTTGTAAAGTCAAAATGGCTGACAACTAAAAACCTGGGTGGTAACAGACCACGCGAATCCCAGTGGTGATTGAACCTGCTGATATTCTAAACAAAAAGAGCTCTCAACAAAGTTTGTAGCGGCTTTTGTCACTTCATATTGACTCAACAGACTGCCTATGTTTTAGAATGACACGCAGAGAGAGAATCCTGGATTCATGTTACAAAATGTTACTATTTCAGATGGAGGAACTACTTGTCTTAAGATAACTAACTTGAACCTCAACCTCTTCCTTTGAACTGAACCTAAGCCTAACCTTTTATTAAGGGATTTGGTTCAAGAGGCCTGCCTCACTGTGCTGTTCCTATATTCGTCCAGTAATCTCCATAGGTTCCCTTCTGTTCCACTGTTATCTCTTGCCCCTACTTTGTTTCATCCTTCCTTCCAGTGTGACCCTGTTCATACAAGCTGTGTAATTTTCCATATGCATATGGTTGTGTCTGCAAATATCATGGGAGTAATAAAGCAGTGGCCCATTATGTTGGGTGTTTGGGAGAAACCTCATTGAAGCTGAGGGGCATAAACAATGCCGTTCATTTAGGATAAATGTAAGAAATAATGGAATCAGATAGCTGAAACAATAGGAGCCATCCAAAACACAGGTACGTGGCAAGGCTTGAGTAGAAACTGAACCATGTGTTCCAAAGGGGTTTCCCTGGAGACATGTATAGCAAACACAGGGGCTGAGGCATTGATTGGTTTGAGGGAAGCAACAGAAATGCACAGAAGGAGCAAAGAAAGACACATCCAGAGAAGTAGTGTGACCCTGATTTTAAAAAAAGGCTGAGGGAGAGTTTTTGGGTAAAGTGCTGGCTGAACGAGGCTAGGAACTGTGAGCAAAGAAACTACTTCCTGTTGTTTTGATTCCTCCAGTGTTCAGGGATACTGGATTTTGTACATTCTTTGTAAACAGAATTGCATCAAAGAAATATCTCTATGCTATCATCAATTTCTCCTTCCAATGAAAACAACCCACTAGACCCCAAAAATTGGCTAACCGCTCAGGTCCAGGCCCATTACAGCTCTTCCCTAAGGGTCTTCTCAAAGTGGTATATCACAGCATGACAAGACAGAGAATGCACATATTCTCCAGTGAATAAATTTGTTTTTTCCTTTGTCTCTTTCAGATTCTTGTCTCTCTTTTTTTAACAGCTTGCTCTGTATTTCAATAGTTGCCTTGGAAGCTAATAGTTTACTGAGCTCAGTAATAGTTGTTTTATAATTATAAATCCAAGTAAGTTGTTGGCACATTTATCTTAAAACATATGCACTGATTCCTTGTATGTTGATCTTCCTCCATAGTGGAGCAGTTAAAATCTATGAGTTACATCTCCCAACCTTTAGCAAAATCAAACAAAGCAGTCCAATAGTAAATCTTCAAATAAGAGGGAAAAGTCCTAGGTTCAAGTCCCTGCTCCAGAGTGAGGATGTGCTCTTCGGTCTCCCCCAGTCCAGGTGAGTGCCCCAACCACTGGGTTATTGGATGTAAAGCAGGCAGAAGGGCACCACCATCACCTCCATTTTCGTGAATGGTGCTTAAGTCCCCTTGCGAATCTATCCCCAAATGCATTTTTGGCAAATAGTTTATTTGTCCAATTTTTTTTTGCCCAGCTCTACTTGAAAGACTTCTTCTTTTCCGTGTTGCCTACAAAAAACCTGACAATGGCTAGGCTACTGATGTGCTGAGACCACTGTCTGTCATGCTAACCGATATTGTTTCCTTGGATGCCCCCATCTGTCTGTCCATACATCTGTTTCTTTTCTTATACTTTAATTGTCATCTCTTTGGGACAGTAACCATGTCTTCATACTGTGTATGGTGTATAGCACAATGAAGGCCTGGTCCATGATTAAGGCTCTTTGGTGCTACAGGAATACAAATAAATAATAATGGACAGAGTAAAATCTTGATGTGGTCAAAAATAGGTTGTGCGCGCAAATGACAGAGAAATATTCTTTTCCTGAAGGGGAATATGTTCTAATGAAACTGAGTGCTTGATAGATGTATATGCTCCTTCCTGGAAGTTGAATATTGCATGATAAAGGTGTCTGAGCGTAGCCTTTTCTTAGAAAAATTTCTTAAGAGCCCATGCAAAATTTAGTGTATCATGTAGTCATCATGCAAAACAATCATCACCCACCAGATGATTATTTAATCATTGCCAAAAGAAGCTAGCAAAGCCTGGGGACTAGGTTTCTGTGACGTCAAAGTGCCTCTCTGTCTCTCTCATCCCCAACTGTTGCCAACTTTTAGACCAAGGTTCCCAAACTTGTTCCGCCGCTTGTACAGGGAAAGCAGACCAATGGGAGCTGCTGGAAGTGGCGGCCAGTATGTCCCTTGGCCCGTGCCTCTTCCAGCAGCTCCCATTGGCTTGGAGCAGCGAACCGTGGCCACTGGGAGCCGCGATCGGCCGAACCTGTGGACGCGGCAGGTAAACAAACTGGCCCGGCCCGCCAGGGGCTTTCCCTGCACAAGAGGTGGAACAAGTTTAGGAACCACTGTTTTAGACCATTCCCGGTTGTGGCAGGGCTCCCTCACCTTCTTGTCTGTCTTTCCAGTTTCATTAAAAGTTTTGCATAGCTCTATGCTACCTTAAAATCAAGTTGTCATAGGACCCAATCCTTCAGTAAGAGCCATGTGGGAATTGGGGCCTTAGCTTTTTATATTTAATGTCCTTGTTTATGTAAAAGCAAAAGATTTTTTAAAAAATCCTGTGCTGTATTGCTAGCATTTAAATGTTCCCAGTTAGGCTATGGGTTAAGTTTACACATTTTGTTCTGTTCCTGTTTGGGTGGAGATAGTGGTCAGTCAGTTTACACTGTGACTGTATCTTTGCATTGGAAAAAGAACTTCAATTCTTTTAAAAGGTTGAGATCATAACATTTGCAGATTATTGTAGGATTTGGCAAAACTGCAGTAAAGAGCTGACTCAGTGCAGTTTTATTGCACTCATAATTTTCCTGTTCTCTCTAGTGTTAAGTCTACACTGGGGGTTTGGGGAAAGATGATTCTGCTGGGTGTGTAAATATCATATTGAAACAATTTCCCTCATGTTAATTGTCCCAAAAACAATCTGAGAGCTAGAGCCCCTGACCTTCCTTTGCTATAAGGGAAAGCAGCAGCTTGTGTATGTGCAGCTTGAGTAGGGAGAATACTCAAGTAGTGGGTAGCACCTCATTAGGCTGCCAAACTCTTAGCAAATGCTATCACTTGAATTCCTCAAACTGGCTGCACAAAAGTAACACACACTAGCCACAGAGCATACTGACACCATGATAATCAGTGAGGCTCAAACTGTGGACCATTTCGCTCCAGAAGTACATGTCCCTACCTAGTCCCTTAGCGCAGAGAAAATAGGCTGTGTAACACCAACCACTAGAGGGAGTCATGATCAAACACAGTCAGTCAAGTTCTATTACATACTACCCCATTAGAGAAGTGTGTCTCATGTGTATGAGGTCGGCACAAGTTCAGATCCCATCTAAGGTGACATTTTGTCATGAAACATGCCTACCTACTCTCGCAGGCTGCATCCGTGCAATTCTCATTGTAGGATCATGGCCATCCGCAAGAATTTAACTCTGGACCTTTAGCACTTAAAGCAAAATCCCCTTTTCTTTACCTCTGCTTGGCTCTTATATGCTAGTAGGCAGCAATTCTCTGCAACATGCAGCTGTGTACACTACCTGCATGACTTCCAAGTCCTGTCAGTTCCCCAAGTCCGTGTAGTGGAGTTGCATAGCCCTCGCTGCGTCTAAGCCTTCCATGGCCAGAGAGAAGTAATCACAGTTTACTTCTCTGCGGGGAATAGAAGCACTAGCGTTCCAAAAAGGCAAAGAGAGGGGGAAGCTCTTTAAAGAACTACTTTTCATTTCTTTCACGGCAATGGCAACATTTTTAGAATTTTTTAAAGCTTTTGTGATCCTAGCATTGGCAGCTGAACATCTGAGTCTGCCTATGCTCCTCCTTTAAATGTCTTAGGTCTTGTTCCTTGTCACAAATGACTAGACATATATTCTATTACTGTCATCCAGGCCCTGACTCAGACTATCTTGTTTGTAACTCTGTTAGCTCAACCCTCTGCTTTCTATTACCATACACAGCAAGGGGAGGGCTGGAATCACAACTGCATCTATTACATTGCCCAGATATCTCATTTCCTTTCCAAGTGCCTTTTTGGTTTCATTAGCACTCACTTTCTCCTAGGGCTTTCTCCTCTAGTGACTCCAAAGTATAGTTTGCTCATGTTACATTTTAATTTTGCAGTTAACATGTTTGATTGGAAAATGTTCTTGTAACAGTAATAAAAACGTGTAAGATAAAGAGCACTAATGACGGGTAAGCTTATTCCATATTTGGTTAACTGAAGATAAACACATTTATTATCTTGCAATTAGTGCAACTTGTATATTTAAATAGATTCCTAGCAAGTTCATCAAGTTGAGTCAATCTGCTTCCCTTGATATGTTTCAATTTACTCTGCTTTAAATATCTCTTGACGGTGCTTTTCTCCCCCTGCTTTAAACCGTTAGGGGATATGACAGAATAATGGAGAAAAACATATGGGCAGATGTAACTATGCCTCAGTGGGTCGCAACTGAGGATGCCAAATTCAGGATGAACTGCTGAGAAATAGGGCAGATACACCCCAAGACTGGTGACTAATCCCCTATAGGATATACCAAACCAGCAACAAAAGTAAGCTCCTGTTTCACCACACTAGATAACAAGAAAACATAAAGGCAGTTTCCTCATGCATTCCAGTTTTTATATTCCCACCAAAAACATTGGATTCAGAGATGCATGGTTCTTTACAACCAGTCTCATCAAATAAAAGGTTCTTCTGATCCCAAAAGACGAACCACGCACCCAGGTCAATATATAACTTAGATCTTACTGAAAAATCACACTGATGCCAATCCCTTATCTAAAAGCTAAAGGCTTATTCATAAAAGAGAAAGAAAGGTGAGAGTTAAAATTGGTTAAAGGAATCAATTACATATAGTAATAGCAAAGTTCTTTGTTCAGGCTTGTAGCAGTGATGGAATAAACTGCTGGCTTAAGCCAAGTCTCTGGAGTACATCTATAGCTTGGATGGGTCATTCAGTCATTTGATCAGAGCTTCAGTTCGTAGCAAAGTTCCTCCAGAGGTAAGAAGCAGGATTGAAGACAAAATGGCGGTGTTTCCAAGGCCTTTTATAGCTTTTGCGATATGGAGGGCATCCCATTGTTCTTACTGTGGAAAATTACAGCAACAAGATGGTGTTTGGAGTCACATGGGCAAGTCACAAGTTCATGTCCAATTTCACTCAGTCATTGCAGGAAGCCATTACCTACACTCCAGACAGCATGTTTACAAGACAGTCCACTCAGTATAGATGGGCATCTCCCATGGTCCATTGTCAACCAAGTGTTTTTTGATGAGCCACTTAATTTGAATAGTCCCTCCAAGATGTGCTGGCTAGCTATCTTGTGGGTGGTACCCCAGATGCCAACCTTTGAAATCCAAGTATAGAGCCAGTACTTCAAATACAAAAATGATATATGCATACAGATAGCATAATCATAACCAGCAAATCATAACGTTTTCATAGACACCTTACTTGACAACCCTTTGTACAATATTTGCTGCATATATATAACAGTGGTTGCAACAATGGTCATATTGTAATCAGATAAAGGTCACAGCAGAATTTTCAGATATTGGTACCTAAAAGTGTATCTAAATCTATAATTAAGCATCTTAATATATGACCTGATTTTGAAAGGTGCTGAGTACCTGCAGTTCCAACTGACTCTACGCCTCTGAAAATTAGGCCACTTATTTACCTTAGCAGCCTAACTTCAAACACTGAAGTTGGAAAATCTTTGTCTACATATATTGTATTAACAGTTTCTTCCTAGAGAAACTGATAAAATTTGATGTGACCTTCTCCATCTCTCTTGGCTTCCCTTTTCCCTCCTACAACTCTGTCTTCCTTGTTCCTGGTTGCAGATGCAGAAGTAGGTCATCATGCTCTGCTCTTCTCTCTCCCTTCTACTTGCCCCAGTGACCCCATCCCATCCTACCTCCAGATTTCCCATGAGCCAACTCTCTCCACCTCCATTACTCTTCCCAAACTTTCAATATCATCTGGCTCTTCCCCTCACACTACAAGCATATTTCAGTCTCTCCCACCTGAAAAAAACCCCACCCTTGCCTCACTTGCCTATCCAACAGCCATATCTCTTCTTCCTTTCATGGCTTAGCTTGTTGAACACCGTTAAAATAATGTTCTGAAGTTGTTTTCCTCCAGTTCCATCCGAGACCCTTTCCAATCCAGCTTCCACTCCTTGGCCTCCATGAAACCACTCTTGCCAGAATCTCTAATGATCTCTTCTTAGCCAAACCTCAGAACCAGTACTCCATCCTCATCCTTCTTGACCTGTTGGTCACCTTCGACACCACTGATCTTTCTCCTCTTTTTGAAAACTTTTCCTCCTATGGCTCCCATGACTCTCATCTCCTGTGTCTCCTTAATCCTCTAATCACTCCTTAGTATGCCTCTCCATCCTTCTTCCAACTTTCTCTGGAGGTTTGTGATGTGACAGGGTAGTCTGCCCTCTGAAGGGCAGTGGCGCCTTGTGGTCAGCCCACCCCATCATGGGGCTTGGCCGTTTAAGGTTTGAAAGAAGTTCTCTGTGTGTGTGTGTGTGTGTGTGCGAGCGTGGGTGTACACTAGGGGTTATTGATAGGGACAATGTGGTCCTTGGAATAAGTGGTGCTTGAGGGAAAAGCCTGACCATGTATCTTTAAGAGCCCTGGGCTGGGAGCATTTCAGAGAGGGCAGGGCAAGGCTCCCCTCTCCCCCAGCCAACTGAGCTGAGAGAAGATTAACATAAATGCTGCTCCGTCCCTCATACAGGCAAACACCACCAGTAAAAGGTTGCCTGTTGGATCCTCCTAGCCTGAGGATTAATTGAGGGCAAAGGGGCCACCTGAGGGAGAAGTGGCTAAGGATTTACAACTGGCGAAATTATAGCCCAGTCCCAGGGAAGACGGCTGGGAGCGCCTGCCATAAAGAGAGACAGAGTGTCTGTTTCATTGATGTATACCCAGCTCCAGGAGGAGGGCTAGGGCTTCTGCCATAAGGATAGATGGGAACTGGTTAACTCATGATCTGGTTTCAAAGAGGAGAACTGAGGGGTGACTAAAGTTCCCGCTAAGCTGCACGGCCGCGCAGGCACGCAGTGGGGAGAGGCATCTCTCCCCCAGCCCCGGTCTGCTGCTGTGAGAGAGGGCTGGGGGGAGTTTTCTCTCCCTGCTGCAGCCCCGGGGCAGCCTGCACCCCAAACCCCTCATTCTCGGCCCCACCCCAGAGCCCACCCACCCAGCCAGAGCCCTCACCCCCTGCTCCCCAACCCTGAGCCCCACCCCCACCACACATCACTTCCATATTGATGCACATAACAAAATTCATTCCGTACATGGATGTAAAAAACTAGAGGGAACATTGGGGTGACTCCTGTTTTGAGGGAGCCACCTACCTCTCTGCTCCAAACCTGTCTCCTTCTGTCCAAATTGAAATCTTAGCCTGTTTCTCTGATATCTCCTCATGGATATCTAGCCATCAGCTCAACATAGCTAAACCAGAGCTCATGGTCTCTCTCCCTTCCTTCCCCACTCAGGCCCTCCCTGCTGCCTACTTTCATCAATCACTTCTGATAACGCCATCAGTCTGCCTAAATCTGGTTGTCCTCTTCAAATCTGATTTCTCTCTAGCTCCTTACATGCAGCCTATGTCGTAGAATCATAGAACTGTAGGGCTGGAATGGACCTTGAGAGGTCATCTAGTTGAGCCCCCTGTGCTATGGTGGGACTAATTATACCTAGAACATCCCTGAAAGGTGTTTGTGTTACCTGTTCTTTAAAAATCCAGTGACAGGGATTCCACAGCCTCCCTTGGAAGCCTATTCCAGGACTTAACTATCTTTGTAGTAAGAGATGTTTTCTGATATCTAACCTAAATCTTATTACTATTTGTCCCATCACCAGTGGACATGGAGAACAATTGATCACTATCTTCTTTATAACAGACATTAACATATTTGAAGGCTGTTATCGGGTCCCCACTCAGTCGTCTTTTCTCCAGAGTAAATATGTCCAGTTTTTTAGCCTTTCCTCAGAGCTCAGGTTTTCTAAACCTTTAATCACTTTTATAGCTCTCCTCAGAAATCTCTCCAATTTGCATACGTCTTTCGTAGAGTGTGGGATCCAGAACTGGACACACTACTCCAGCCGAATCCTCACCACTGCCAAGTGGGGGGAAATTACCTTCTGTGTCTTACATATGACACTCCTGTTAATACACCACAGAATATCAGCCTAAATCTTGCAGATGTCTAAGTCTTGCAGATCCCTTTTGCATAAGATAAAGCCTTTCCTATCCATCCACACAGCTAAAACTCGCATTCAGGCTCTCATAATCTCACATCTCAATTATGACAACATCCTTCTCTCTGGCCTTGACAAATGTCACCTTGCTCCGCTCATATCCATTCCGAATGCTGCTGAAAAGATCATTTTTCCTAGCCTGCTGCTTTGGCCATGTCACCCCACTCTGCTTCCCTTCACTGACTCCCTTTCTGGATCACATTAAACATAAACTACTTGTCTTCACCTTCCCAGCCTATCCTCACCCTATCTATCATCTGTCATACACTACTGAGAGGTTATTTCCAACCTCTGATTGGCCAGTGGTGCCAGCCTCCATCACTCATTTATTACATTTTTGAACAAGCACTTTTGTGGTTTCTCCCATGCTGCACCCCGTGCTTGGGAGGAGCTCCCTGTAAACATCTGCAACGTGATCTCATTATCCTCCTTCAAAACACTCCTTTTTCATGATGTCTACAAAAAACCTGGCAATCGCTAGGCTGCTATTGTGTTAGGACCACTACCTACCATGCTGCTAAATATTGATTCCTTGGACTCCTTTGTCACCGATCTGTTAGGGCTCCCCCTAATGGCAGCTCACCAGGTTGCCACAAGGGGGATCCAGAGCTGAATCCCTGGTGTATTTTAAGTTTCTCTTGGGTCTCAACAGGCTGCAACACTGTTTCCTCCCTTGACTTCCCTGGCACAGTACCTAAAAAGCTAGGTACTGACGGACCTAGGTACTGACCCTCAGTCTGTTGCCCCTTCGTGGAAATGGAGCCCCGCAGCCCAGTTGCCTTGGGCCCCTAGAACCAGTGCTGACCCCCAAGATACCTTGGTAGCTTAACACACCCTCTCCCAGAAGTGCACCCAAAGGTGTGAGCCTTCTGGTTTACCCCTTTAAGGGGCCATGCAGTAGGGGTAGCAAATAACACACAGACACTTCACACAGAATTCTAACACAGCATTACTCTTTACTTCATCATTCATCATGAATACACAGATCTGTACAAAACTAATAAACCACTACACACTTCCTTCCCTGTTTCCTCACCACTCCAGAACATTCTTTGGGCTGGGAGTCAGGTTCCTCTGTGAAATGCAGGATCCTGCCCCTTCTGCTGCATGACTCCTCTTCCAAATCATGGAGCCTCCCTAGGTCAGGCTGCGGCTTCTGGCCTGTCCATTTCCTTCCTCTCTCCTGCCCAGAACTTCCTGTATGTTTCTCTGGGACTATTCCCTGACCCCTCCAGCCTTTGTGTTTTCGAAAGATTAGTATTGACACTATGGTGTCTTTGTTCTACATTTTGGGGATTTCCCCACTTTTCATATGCACTCCCTGCAAACCAGCTCGGGCAAACTGGTTTCCCAACCCTCCTTAGTATAACTACAGTACGGTCAAGACACCGTCATTAAGTACTCCCCATTATTCTCCATCTGAGTAAGATGTGACACAGCCTTGCCTGCAAAAGTGAAATCCATGTACACAAAGGGGTATTCATAATACAGCATCTTTGTAGTATTAACCAGAATTCATCAGATACCCCAAAACATCATAATCCTGTCGGTCTGTATCCATTTGTTGTCTTATGTCTAGTCTGTAAACTCTTTCAGCCAGGGATTGTCTTTTTGTTCTGTTTGTACCGCACTTAGCACAACGGGGTTTTGGTCGATGACTAGGACTTCTATGTGCTATGGCAATACAAATAATAAAGATAGTGAGAGCTACAGTGCTGGAACCTTAAAATTCCACTTTTCTTATGGGGGATATTTATACCTTTCAGCATGAATCCTAATAAATAATACTGAATTTCTGTTAATACAAAAAAAGGCCAGGCCCTTTTTTCATGTAGCACAGGAAGATTTGATAGCTACAGGCTCATAGGAAGGAGTGGAGTTAAAATGTGTAATTCTCAGTGTTGCTGGAGCGAAGCGCTCTGTCCGGTGGGAGTAGCGCGAGCCATAGCTATGCCGTTCACCTATGAATGACCTTTGCTTTTCAAACAAAAAAATTTGGACTGTATCTTGGGAAGTATTTTGCCATTGATGCTATAAAATTAAATGCAATATATTAAAGGTCTATCATCACTTGTAGCTAGGGGTTAGCATGATGATTAACATGGCTGCCGTGGTCCTGGCTGTGCCGTGATTTTGCAATGGGTGTATCACGCAGACTTTACACAAACACCCTCTGTCCGTGACTGCACCTGTGCAGTGCTCAGAGATTTTACTAGCACTAACTTGTATGCAGTCATTGGGCCTGATCCTATAAGCTGCAGAGTGTCTCCTGGAAGGTGCTGCGTATCATTGCCTCCCACTGAAGGAGCACAGCACCTTGCAGATTTGGGGCCATAGACTTGACTATTGTAAAGGTTTACATTCATATGTGGGGTTTTTTCCCCACTAAGGCCTGGTCTACCCTAGGAATTTATATTGGAATTACTAAGTCTCTCAGGAGTGTGATAAGTCCACACCCCTCAGGGACATAGTTACAATGACCTAACCCCCAGTGCAGACAGTACTAGGTCAACAGAGGAATTCTCCTGTTTACTTAGCTACCACCCCTCGAGGAGGTGGATTACTTACGCCAATGGAGAACCTCTCCCATTGGCATAGGTGGTGTCTACACTGAAGTGCTTCAGCAGCACATCTGCTCAGCTGTAGCATTTTAAGTGTAGACATACCCTATGCATGTAGTGAGGCCTGCTTCTGTTCCCATTGCCTTTTTTGGCATTGTACCTTTCAACTTCATTAGTGCTTTATTGGAGCCTAAGTAGGCAGGAGGATTCACACTGTTTTCAGTGGACTTCCATTTAGTGCCCCCTCATTCCGAGATCCACATTGCAGGTGATGAGTTGTATGAGACTCTTTTGCCTTTCATTAGCATGGCTTGTTGGGTGAATAGTGTCGATTGCTATGCAAGAGACCCAAACTGATCACTTGTCCCATTCTTAGTCTGAAAATCTGCTACAGAAGAGGAAAACAACACACACTTCCTGTTTGTGTGAATCATTTCATTATAGAAAAGTCTAGTTTATTGAAATGAATACCTGCTGTAATAAACCCTTTTCAAAGAATGGATTTGCTATGGCTCCTCAGTTCTCTGGTTATATAAATAGGGAAGCCCTTCAAAACACATCCCTGTTAAAAGAATAATCCTGATAATCTGAAGAACTATCTTTGATTAGTCTTGTAAATGAACCCTATCTTGTGATGTGATACACTAATGCTGTAACACACTAACCTTTTAATAAAATGGCCAGTGTTCTTGATAAGCTAATGGCCCCAAATGGTAATTAATACAGTAAGTCTTTGAATTTAAAATATTTCAGATAATTCCCACCCTACCCCCCGTTACCCATTTTTAACAACATAGTTTCAGATATTTTTTTCATGTCTAGTCAATTTTATGGTTGCATTCCATGTTGAGCAAAAACTTCATGTCGTTTGTGATTAATATGAATATCAGTATTTGTGATGGGTTGGACCCCTTGGGATGCCACCTGATGTGCTGAGATACCACTGAGTCTACCTGTTCTGCCAGCATGGGTCCCCTTTAACCTGTCTTGCTGAGCCAGGCTATTAAAGCCTTCTCCAGCACACGCACAGGCAGGGCCACACACAACTGCAGTTCAGCTCTGGGAAGACACAGCTTAAGGGACTTGGCCCAGCACAGAGGTGTCCACTTCCCTTGGAGTGCAGACCCAAAGACATATTATGAAATCTGCCTCCTCCCTCAATGTGGAGGAAAATATGCACAACTTCTCTTCCCCTTGCCCCTCACCCCAGTTAGAAATGACAGAAACTGGGTTTAATAATAAACAAAACAAATTCCTTACACGAGAGGAAAGTGATCAGGAACAGTCAGCATGGATTCACCAAGGGAAGGTCATGCCTAACTAATCTAATCACTTTCTATGATGGGATTACTGGTTCTGTGGATGAAGGGAAAGCAGTGGATGTATTGTTTCTTGATTTTAGCAAAGCTTTTGACACGGTCTCCCACAGTATTCTTGTCAGCAAGTTAAAGAAGTATGGGCTGGATGAATGCACTATAAGGTAGGTAGAAAGTTGGCTAGATTGTCGGGCCCAACGGGTAGTGATCAATGGCTCCATGTCTAGATAGCAGCCAGTATCAAGTGGAGTGCCCCAAGGGTCAGTCCTGGGGCCGGTTTTGTTCAATACCTTCATAAATGATCTGGAGGATGGTGTGGATTGCACTCTCAGCAAATTTGCGGATGATACTAAACCAGGAGGAGTGGTAGATACGGTGGCAAGTAGGGATAGGATACAGAGGGACCTAGACAAATTGGAGGATTGGGCCAAAAGAAATCTGAAGAGGTTCAACAAGGATAAGTGCAGGGTCCTGCACTTAGGATGGAAGAATCCAATGCACCGCTACAGACTAGGGACTGAGCAGCTAGGCAGCAGTTCTGCGGAAAAGGACCTAGGGGTTACAGTAGACGAGAAGCTGGATATGAGTCAACAGTGTGCCCTTGTTGCCAAGAAGGCCAATGGCATTTTGGGATGTATAAGTAGGGGCATAGCCAGCAGATCGAGGGACGTGATCGTTCCCCTCTATTCGACATTGGTGAGGCCTCATCTGGAGTACTGTGTCCAGTTTTGGGCCCCACACTACAAGAAGGATGTGAAAAAATTGGGGAGAGTCCAGCGAAGGGCAACAAAAATGATCAAAAATGAACAAAAATGAACACATGAGTTATGAGGAGAGGCTGAGGGAGCTGGGATTGTTTAGCCTGCAGAAGAGAAGAATGAGGGGGGATTTGATAGCTGCTTTCAACTACCTGAAAGGAGGTTCCAAAGAGGATGGTTCTAGACTATTCTCAGTGGTAGAAGATGACAGGACAAGGAGTAATGGTCTCAAGTTGCAGTGGGGGAGGTTTAGGTTGGATATTAGGAAAAACTTCTTCACTAGGAGGGTGGTGAAACACTGGAATGCGTTACCTAGGGAGGTGGTAGAATCTCCTTCCTTAGAAGTTTTTAAGGTCAGGCTTGACAAAGCCCTGGCTGGGATGATTTAATTGGGGATTGGTCCTGCTTTGAGCAGGGGGTTGGACTAGATGACCTCCTGAGGTCCCTTCCAACCCTGATATTCTATGATTCTATGTATTAACAATAAAAGGCAGATTTTAAATGGTAAAAGGAGGAGCAAACGGAACAACGCAGATTACCTTAGTAAATAAACAAAAGCTGCAGACTGAGCTTAACAGACTAGATGGGTAGGATACAAATTAACAAATTTCACAAATTAACAAATTTCACTTCACCCTGAGTGATAAACAGGCTGGCAGATTCTGACAGCACAAGTTGCCTTGGCTTTCCCAGGTTTTCTTACGCATGCTAAAGATCTTAGCCTGGGACCATCACGTCTCACGGTTCAGTCTTTGTTTCTCCGGTGTTTTCAGGTGTGTTGTTGTAGGGATAGTGAGGACCCCTCATGCTGTCATTGTCCTTCTTTTATATCTTCCCCCACACTTGTTGGAAAGCTTTTTTTGCTGTGATCTGGGTCAAACAGTTCCCATTGTATAGATCTATCTATGAGAGGTTTCTATTGCACACAGTTCCTGGGGTAATACTTCCGCTTGTGTGCATTTCTTCAACAAGCCACTAACACTGTTTGCCCTCATCCAGCATAGCACATTTGAAATACAGAGACATGGTCAATATTCCCAGCTTCAGATATAAAAATGATACATGCATACAAATTGGATAAACACATTCAGTAAATTATAACCTTTCCAAGGATACCTTTCATGAGCCATCTTGCATAAAGGACATTTCAGTTATGTCATATCCATAGCATAACCATATTTCCATGAAGACTCTGAGGTGCAGCGTCACAATATTAGTATCTGCTTTGGCTGAGAGATGGCAGAAGGGGGAATTCTTTCTGGATTACTGTGGATTAATAATAAAAACACTTTTGAATTTTTCCTTTCCTTTCCTCAAAGTTATAAATGTTTCCACAGACAATGGTCTGATTGTGCAAAAGAGGCAGCTTCCCAGGTAACTTTAATTTCAAATCCTTCCCTGCATAATTAAAACACAGACTTGAGACCTTTTTCTTCAACACTTCCATTGTCTATTTCTCATTATACTTCTTGATGAGATTTTTAGGCTTCACAGAACGCCGTCTAGGCAGCTAATCCGATGCAGTGCTAAGATCACAGCACTTCTTGTGTAATTCTTATTAGGTTAATCAAGAAACTTACTGAAGCAGGAGGTTTTTTAAGGCCTGCCAAATTTGAAACCATAGATCAAAGTTCATAGCCCTCTAACCCTTTTGCCCTTACTTGCCTCAGCAAAGTTTGCATGAATGGGCCTTATTGTGAATATGGCAGCATCAGAGGGCCTGTAAATTTGTAATTGTTTGGGCTTAGAAGAGGCACTGTAATGTGACAGATGAAATGCATTTCTTCTTCTCTTTCTGAAGTCTAAAGGTTTTCACCTCCATTGCCTATACAAGTGCAGTGGTGATCACAATAGCAGTTAGGTGATCATTGTTCCTGTCAGGCTGAGCCCCAAGGTTTATGACAGAATGTAATTAAATGGCTCAGAAGGCAACATTAGGAAAACAGCCGCGAAGAGCAGGGGAAAGCTTAATTTCCATATGGTCAGCCAAGCAAGAACAACGCCAGCATTGTGCCCTGGAATAGACAGTTTAAGCAGTATTAAAGAGATGTCTATTCTTTACATTGTCTATCAAATGCCATTGCACTTTTTGATTACCCTTCTTCCTGGTCAAACCCTTTCCTTAACCCGAATGTTTTTACATGGCATTAGTTCTTCGCCTTAATAAATATTTTATTATCAATTCCTAATACATAGGTTTCAGAGGAACAGCCGTGTTAGTCTGTATTCGCAAAAAGAAAAGGAGTACTTGTGGCACCTTAGAGACTAACCAATTTATTTGAGCATGAGCTTTCGTGAGCTACAGCTCACTTCATCAGATGTTCACATCTGATGAAGTGAGCTGTAGCTCACGAAAGCTCATGCTCAAATAAATTGGTTAGTCTCTAAGGTGCCACAAGTACTCCTTTTCTTTTTCCTAATACATAGTAACCCTTATTTTCAATAGTAATGCTGAGGACGGAAATTAGTCAGTTTAATTCACCAAAGTTTGACCCAGAAAAGCTTAGGACATTTTAATGGGTTACCTTCACAACATTCTGATTTACAACTTCCCTTTTTCAGAGCAAATTACGAAGGTAAATGAGGTCAGCGATGTTTGGGTATTTTAGAGGGATTTGGGCGTGGAGGGCAATAATAGCCTTTCTGAAGAAGGCAATATTATATTCTTATATTCTCTACAGCTCTAATTCCTCATCTGTGTAGGTGAAACTATGCCCTCACTTATTTTTAAAAAATAATTGTCTTTACAAAGATATCCAGGGAAATGTAAACCAACCACTAGGATTCAAATTTGTCACTGTTCCCCCCCCCCCCCCGCCCCTAAAGTGCCTGGGCTATTCATGGTTCTCCTCCCTATCCATGCCAACCACATGACACTGGTCCCTTGATTTTTAGGTGTTCATAAAGTCATTACAGTTACTGTACTGATGGAAAATGATGGAATGACCAGTGTCTCAGGGCCTGGTACTGCTACCATTGAAGTCAATGGGAGTTTTGCAGCTAGAGGCATGATTCATTGTCTATGGGAGATGAAGGATATCTTGGTCTGCATCCTTGCTTGGACAAAAGGGTGAAGGAAAATCTGTGTTCAGATGCCTGGTGTCTCTGTGAAGCAAAACCAGAGAGAAACAAGAAAATAGAGCAACAGAACATTTTTTGTGAAGAGTTAAATTGGAAGCAAGACACTTAAAAATAAATTGTAATATTTATTTCCAGAGAGGCTAATTCAGGAAGTCAATGTTGATCTGACATTTCTGGTGATATTTTTATGGTGTTTCCATAACAAAGCATGTGAATATGCTACCAAACCCTACAGGTGAGTTATTAAAATGATATGAGAGATTTTGTTCAGATTAAAATTCTATTAATTAAAGGATGTTGATTTTAAGGAAAGCAAGATGTTCAGTTATAAAGCAAAGTTGTTAAAGCAATTTCAGCAGTTGCATTCTTGATCTCTCTGGAGTAAGAAAACTCTTGAAAGTATGGGAGAAAACAAAACATAAAGTTGACCCCTGTTTGTTCACCCTAAGGTGTTCAGTTGAAATGATCCTGTCTGTGCTTAAAATGTATGATATGTAGAGGGAGGGTTTCATTTCGAATAGGAGTACATGCTCTGAAGACTAGGGAACAGGTGGGTTTCAGAGCCTGAGCTCCAGCCCGAGCTGCAACAGCTACATGGCTGTTATCAGCACGGTAGTCTAAGCACCACGAGCCCAAGTCTGTTGACTGGGCTCTCAGACTCACAGCTGCTTGGTTGTGTAGATGTACGCTGAGTGTATTAAAGGTCCATAAAGACATGTCCTATGAGGACAGATTTTAAAAAATGGTTTGTTTATTTTAGAAGTTTTGGGGGGGATATCAGTTTTCAATTCCATAAAAGTTTGTTCCAAGGAGGAGGGTGAAAAATTTTTCTCGTTAACCTCTAATGATAGGACAAGATGCAATGGGATTAAATTGCAGCAAGGGAGGTTTAGATTGGATATAAGGAAAAACTTCATAACTATAAAGGTAGTGAAGCACTGGAACAAATTGTCTAAAGAACATTGTGCAATCTCCGTCATTGGAGGGTTTTAAGAACAGGTTAGACAAACACCTATCAGGGATGGTCTAGTTATTACTTAGTCCTCCTTGAGTGCAGGAGACTGGACTAGATGATCTATTGAGGTCCCTTCCAGTCCTACACTTCTATGATTCTATGTATGATAAATGAAGCATATCTTTTTATTTATGGGGTTGAAAAATTGGAGGAGACAGTTAAATCTTATTGTTAATCAAGTTAATTTAAAAGCTTCAGTCATCAGTATTCTGGAGCCAACTTGTATTAAGACTTTGTATCCTTTTCTTCTTTATATACACACAATGCCTAGACACTTTTTAAACAAACAAAACATTCTTTCCTTATTCTTTGTCTTATGGTTCCTCCCCAAAAATAAAATAAAGAAAGAATTGGTCTGGGAACATTACTAAATTGCTGTCATTTTCCCAGTTGTAATTCTATTGCTTTTTATTTTGAATATATTTTCTCACTTGCATAGCCAGTTGAGCCAAATGGGATTTACTGATTTACTTCTGGAAAAGTAAATGGCCTAATGTTCTTCTATGGTTATCTTCCCCTTCAGCTTGTGGGATATATGCTTTGCCTACTGCCTGTTTAGTGCCCTGTAGATAAATGTGTACAGAATTTCTGGAGCTGTCACATTGATGGATGGATGGGACAGTAGAACCTGCTCAGCCAGAGCAAGTGGGAGACTTTCTGATTCATCACTCTTCCTGCTGTCAACTCACTGATAAGGGCTACAAAGCAGGTCCTGACTTGTCTAGGTCACAGAGCCACAAGAAAAGCAATTAGATTTTCAAGGATATACATATTTTAGTCCTGGGATATTTGACATCTTTGCTAATGACAGGTTTCAGAGTAGCAGCCGTGTTAGTCTGTATTTGCAAAAAGAAAAGGAGTACTTGTGGCACCTTAGAGACTAACAGATTTATTTGAGCATAAGCTTTCGTGAGCTACAGCTCACTTCATCGGATGCTCATGAAAGCTTATGCTCAATTAAGTTTGTTAGTCTCTAAGGTGCCACAAGTACTCCTTTTCTTTTTGCGACATCTATGCTGCAATTCTTGTATTCATTACATCAGAATTTTATTGTGTGTTCTTCTAAAGTGGGGGCACTGTGCTTAGCTGAGATTCGACCATATCAGACTGAATTATTTTTGTCGTCATGATCATTTATAGTAGCAAAGAATGAAGGGTAGTGTTTCACAAAAAGGAAATTGGGGAGAATGGTGTTTGCTGACACATGTGCAATAGAGGTGGGAGTATATTTCAGCAAAGTGCTTGAGAAGTACCACCTTCTCTTAGGATATATTCTGGACAGCACTAATTTGCTAATAGCTCTGGCCAACTCTGGATAGTGTCTGTTCCTTTTCTTGATTGAACTAGTGAAGGTACTCCTCTAATTCAGCAAGTCCAGGCTTGTATTTATGGAGTGAAAGGTAATAAGCTAAGTCAGAGTTTTTGTGCTGTCATACTGAGAAAATGCATGCCTTTGTCAAATATAATATATGTAACTGTAAATCATTAAAATATACAGCCAACTTATGGCTAGAATTTATGTGCATGAGCACCAGCCAAGCTAGTCTGCACTGACTGGATCTTCATTGTGGAGCTAGCCTGGTCTGTTACTTAGGCATTGCCCCAAACCCCTCTCCCCCCACAGGCATACATACAAAATTCTCACCCAACTTTAATGGCACTTTTCAACCCATGCTAGCTGGCCTTTCAGGGGGTGTGGACTGAGCCTGGGCTTTGCTTATCTTGGGCTGGTAACCTACCCACTTAACCTGTGTGCTCACTGCAAAATCACTTGGGTATAGGCAGTCCTCCAATGTTCCCCCTAAAGAAGGACAGACAAGTTCTCCCACAGTTCACTGGAAAGAATCATACAGCAGCTCAACTTACTGCAGCAGCAAAGAACCCTGTGATAAACTCCTAGAAGTCCTAATGACACACATGGGTGAGTGCAGCATCAGTGAGGACACTAACTTGGGTATGGCTTTGAAGTGTGGCTGTTTGCACCAGGCCTAGGCTTAACTGCACTGAGGACAATTTGGACCAAGAACTCTACCTTATGTAAAAATATCTTCCCTATCAATATCTTGAACTGTTTCTCAGCCTTCTTATCTCCTGCGCTCTCTTTAGGTCCCATCTCTTCTCTTTGGCCTAGATCTCCCATTTCTGCCTGCCTTGTGTATTCTAATTTCAGTTTCCTTATGATCAATATTCTACCAGACTCATTGTCATTCTGCCCCTAATTCCCCCACTCCTCTCCCACATCTATAGGAGATAGAATAGCAAGGACTTGTTTTAACCTGATTAGTTTCTTGTGTTTACAGACAAGCTAACCTAGCTGCAAGTCTGCTGCATACTCTATGAATAATATTTTATAAAGACTGAATTATATTTAGCATTTCAATGCTATTGGCAGAGAATGTTGCAATGGAACATCAGGAAGGTGTATGCAATGAGTATTTCAGAGTAAATGTCCTTGAAGATCACCATATTTATTGGTGCCGAAGTGGAAATAACACTGAACAATTCATAGCCTTTTCTTACCTTGCTACCTTTGTGACATGGTCAGTTCTAACGCTGACAAAATTAAGTGGTTCTTGATAGTCAGTACAAGTACAGAAGTGTCAGTCCTCCAACATGTTAACATTTGAATGATCTGTAACTGCATTCTGACATGATGAGCAGGTGAGAGTTCTCTGGCTGCAAAACCCTCTTAAAAATCTATTTGCTACACATTTCTGCTAGATCCAGGAGAACTTGCTCTTATAACTTTACCAGTGGATATGTGTAATGAAGGAAAATCTTTGCTAACTTTCTATACTCATATTTAAATGACCAGTTAGATTTATCAGATTTATAGTTCAGTGAAATTTTAATAGGTGTGCTGTGTGTGTGTGTGTGTGTGTGTGAGAGAGAGAGATAGATAGATAGATATAGCTTTCTAACACCTTGATCATAGACACATAGATGCTGTGCAGACAGCCTTCCATATGTCTTGTGAGAGGGATTATGTAAGTAAGATCATGTTAACATTTTGAATGAATTAAGTGCTCCCTCCCATTCTATATTTAATAGCATAGCTTTTGCAATCTTTTTTTTTTCACAACGAAACAAATCTATGGCTGAATTCATGACTACTAAACTGCTCACACATGCAGTAACCAAGACCTCTTCTCTGAAAACACAAGCAAGCTACCATTGCCACTTAAGACAAAGGACAACAATCTAACTATAGTAATAGTAGAATCTTTCCCATTCTTTCTCCAATGGAAGATCTTTCCCATTCTTCCTCCAAACCACTCCTAAAGCCTGCTTGTTCTTTCAGGCCTGTATGTGCTAAAACCACATGCAACTCCACTGTCCTCTATTTCTACTGTGCTCGAATACTATACTGTATCTGTTATAGTGTATCTAGGCTGCAAGATTGCTGTGATGTGGACTTTGATGTTTTGAAAAGTGTACAGAAATACAGCATATAACTGCATTGTACAAGATGTTGGGGAGTAAGCAGGACATTTGGGCAGCTGGTTAGGGAAAGTTTGGGGCATATTAGCTGGATGTTTCTGCTAAAATGCTTAACAAAACAGTTAATGATACAATTGAAATTCAGAGATTCATAGATTTAAAATTGCCTAAGTTCCATGTCTCCTAATCATTTTTGAACATGGGGCTCTTAAGTCACTTAGGCTTTGAAAATGTTATCCCTAATCAATTATTGTACTATCTGTTAAACTGTATGAGATTGTCGTCTGGAAATCTGTGATGACTTCGGAGGTTCTGTGGAAACTGATAGGATTTCTCGATAACTGTTTTGACACTGTTGCACTTTGATAATGATATTTCTACTTCTGCTGACTTGTGTTGTTATACTTTAAATCAGCCGGGATTGGTAGGTAGCACTGGACAGTGCATGATACTCAGATAGTTAGGGTTCAGGAGAAATAAGGCCATTTCTGCACTACCTCTTATGTCTGCAAAGCTTATGTTGCTCAGGAGTGTGAAAAAACGTAAGTGACATAAGTTACACCGGCATAAGTGGTAGTGTGCACAGCGCTATGTTGGCAGGAGAGCTTCTCTCCCCGTCATCACTACTGCCACTCCTTGGGGGTAGTTTAATTATGTCGATGGGAGAGCTCTCTCCTGTCGGCATAGAGTGGCTACACGAGAGACCTTACAGTGGTGCAGCTGCATTGGTACAGCTGTGCTGCTGTATGTTCTCTAGTGTAGACATGGCCTAATTCAGGTGGGTGCCGATCTTCTTAGTCATATAATGATCCTGGACAATTCCCAAAGAAGCACTGGTATTTATTTTGGGGGAAGTTATTAATCACCTAGTGGCTTCTACAAATAGAAGAAGTGCAGCACCTCTCCTCTTGAACCCACCCACCCCAAACGGGGGAAAGAAGACCAGAGGGGGAATTAAGAGCTGTAGTGAAGGAGGACTGCTGCTTCTTCCCACTATCTTGAGAGTTAATATTGGAGCTAAGCACCTGTACTTCTGAAGACGGATAAACAAGAATGCAGAGAGAGATCTGCTGAGTAATGCTGTTTATTTTGTCTTTGATTTTAAAGATTTTTACTGTAATCCTTAGCTCTTAAATCCAAATCACTTTACAGAGATAACTAAGAGATGACCCGTAAGGTTGGTAAAAATGTACAATTATCTAGTTACAGATATAGAAACTAAAAGTGTGTCTGCACTTGCTGTGGGTGTCTCTAACCTTCTGACTGCCAGAAGCTTGGATTGGGGGAAGGGATGGATCACTTGATAATTGCCCTGTTCTGTTCATTCCCTCTGAAACATTTGGCACTGGCCACTGTCAGAAGACAGGATACTGGACTACATGGACCATTGGTCTGACTTGGTATGGAGGTTCTTATGTTCTTTCTTCCAGCTGGGGGTATAATTCCCAGCCCACAGAGACATACCCGCACTAGCTTGGTCTGTGGCGGCATGAGTGAGGGGAGGGGCTAGCTGCCCCGAGTGCAATCCCATCTGAGGCCCTAGTGTTAAGCTGGGAGATACACCCCCAGCTCAAAGTGTAGGCTATGGTTATGATCCACTCCAATTTACAGGATGTTTTGATATCAGAGACAAATATCTGGAATTTCTGGCTCCAAGTCCTATGATCAGATTGTTTCCCTTTCAACTGAGTTTTGAGTCTTTGTTTAAATAAGCACAAAAGGATGCATGTACGTGTGTGATCATCTTTTTATATCATGCAGCAAGTTCTGGAGGAACAAATTCTTTAGCAAATATTCAGGTACATTTGAAAGTCAGCACTTCCAATTTTAAACCAATTACACTTGCAAAATGATATTCAGACAGCTGATACTCATTCTCACATGCATTGTACATGTCAAAGCTCCTGGGAGTGTAAGGTGACAATCTGGCTGGCTGGTGCTTTACACCCTCTATTACCAGTCTCTCAAATTGTTATATCATCCGCCTGATAGAGCAGTTGGGAGTTAGTTAATGTTTAAGGATGGATGTGAGGTCCTGAGATGAATGGTTGTGTGTGGATTTTGTAAGAAGTGCCATAGGGGTGCATGGATCTTTGCAAATACATACTCCGACATAATCCCCGTATTGAGGAGTTTTATCATCTAATTTAGATGAATAAAAAATTGAATGAAAGGAAATACAGAAAGTGGAAGCTAGCTGCAGCCAAAGAGTGAAAATAGGCAGATTTGTAACCAGTCATTAATAGACAAACAGAAGAAAAAGGTTTTAAGGGATGATTTAGGAGCTAAGAGTCCAACACATAAGTGTAAGGTATTGAATATTATCTAGAGGTAGGACCATTTTACTAAACCAAGACCCTGGGGCTGTGCAGTTATAAACTTAGGGTGTTTGGGACCCGGATCTGAATTTTTCAGCTTTGTTCCAGCTCTGTTTTTATCAGTCCTTGGTAAGACCCCATGGCTACTAGGACGTTGGCATTAAAGATGTTACGCAAATGATTATGATGCAACTCAGTGTACTTTTCAATGTGCCCTGTGTGTCTAGATGACTATTAATGAACTCTCTGCCTGCTCACAAGTCCCTCTCCAAAGCACTGTTATGACCTTCAACAGCAATTAATATCAGCAATATCAGCCACTGCTCTATCACTTTAAATTTTACCTTTTATTTTAAAAACCAGGGAATGAATCCACACTGGGGGCCAGCTGGCAGAGTTACATGTGCTCAATCCTTTCACCTTCAGACCTCAGAATTTAAAGCCAGGCTAAAGTCCCAAGTGACAATGAGTTGGGACCCATCCAAGAACTCATTTGTTCACACCACCAAACCAGCACAAAAATTGGCATAGTATAGTGCATTTGGCAGTCTCTGCTCAAGAGATAGCCAGGACTGTAATAGCAAGGGTACCTCAGGCCAGATACATTGGCAGAACTGTATGTAGTGGAAGTTTGCTCAGCATCTTCCCGTGCTACGTCTGGCTCCCGTCACTGCTCTTACTCTCATATTCATGAAGATTAAATTCATCCACAAAATTTAAAAGCAAAAAGATTTTTAACAGTTGCTTTTGATTTTTGCAATTTAAAAAAAGTGAAAGCGGAAAGCACTGCAAACCTGAGCAAACTGCTGGTTCCAACAGCTTGTCTTAGGCCACCATCCTACAATCAGCTCTGTACAGGCTCACTCCAGGAGCGATGCTGAGCCTCATTAAAGTGAAAGAGTCTCAATGCAGGCATGGATGTCTGCGTGCATGGAGCTCATTGGAGGATCTGTGGCCTTTGATTTTAACTTTCACTTCTTATTTAAAAAACTAAATTGATATAATTGTGAATCTTCTGGTTTAGTTACACTAGGGATTCATTTAGCCCAATATAACACTGTTGACATTCAAGTCACTGGTGCGATGTCAGGAATGAATTAGCATCATCAATAGAAAAGGGAAGGTTGGGCAGGACCATCTTAAAGTCTGCATCGGGCTCCCTACAAATGCTGACATAAGGATTTCGGTAGCCACCCTGAAAATGAACTCCAAACTTGTTTTAATCTCAACTTCTAATTGGCAGGCCCCTGAGAATTGAATCCACGACCTAACATATGGAGGCGCTATATAAAAACTTGGTGTAAGTCTTATTCTACACTGTTTGAAACAAGTTGCACATGTAATAGTTGTCGATCTTAAACCTGCAGAGGAGTAACAGATTCGACTCACGGCTAGTGAAACTGGCCAAACATTAAACTGTGTTAAGGAAATAATTTATAAAATGGCTAAGGAAGTTGTCCCTGTGGATGTGTCTGTTGTAGCTTGCTTTCTGGGAAGGAGAGGAGGAGAGAAACTGGCAGGATATTTTTTTTTCTGGCACTGAGAATCAATTTATCTGCTTAGTGGAGAAAATATTGTGCTTGATCTCTATAGAAGTGGTCTGCACAGATATAAAATATGTTAGAAATGGCGAAACCTACAGCTATTAAGGATGACTGCACTGATTACTGTACCAGCTAGATTCACTTGTTATACTGGATGTTGAGATATCTGCCACACCTAAGGAGGAAAATTAATCCCTAAGACTTTGTACCTTTAATATATTGCAATGGTTCTCAAACCTTTTTTTTTTTCATGGACCACTTGAAAATTGCTGAGGCTCTCTGTGGACCACTTAATGATCTTTCCAAATGTTGTTTGTACCATTAGCTAGCTATTGTAAAGCACTTTGGATAAAAGCGCTATATAAAAAAAACCTTAATAATAATTGGTTTTTTTGTTCTACAAATAAAAGCACACAACTCATATTTTAATATCAGTAGTCTTACCTTTCTAATGCGACCCATGTGCCCTCTCTCCCCTGCCACAGCAGCCCCCAAGCTGGGGCTGGGAAGGAGGGGGGTCTCTCCCTCTCTTCCCCACTGCAGCAGCCCTTGAGCTGGAGCTGGGAAGGAGGACCGTCTCTCCCTGGCAGCTGCAGCCCCAGCCCTGGAGTTGGGGAAAGTCACCTCTTTCCCTGGCCACTGCAGCCCTGCACGTTCCAAATTCCACCCCCCCTTCTCTTCTCACCCCACTGCCCCCTCTCAGCTACCCCGTATTCCCCCCAAGGCCATCACCTCAACTTACATGTGCATCTTCTCCAGGGTCCAGGCACCTAATTAGTGGAGCCACACCTGCGTGGCTCCACTAATTAGGTGGGTGGCCCTTCATTCTTTTGTGTGCAGCCGCCCACGCACGCACCTTAGAGGGAACTATCTGCGGACCACCTGAATAGAGCTTGCAGACCACTGGTGGTCCACGAACCACAGTTTGAGAACCTCTGGCGTATTGTAATTTATTTCAGGGGCAAACTCAGCCTTGCAATGTCCAAAATAGATTGCTGGATATTTTCAATGTTTCTTCTGAAACATTTATTATGGTAATTGTTTTGGAATGTATGAATGTGGTTATAACAACTGTTTTGCTTTATATGTTTTGTTTCCTTTATTATTCATGGCAGTATTTTAAAAATTGCTTTGTATGTTTCACTATTTCAGGATAAATATTAGTAACACATCCCATATCATTCTTCGTAATAGAACGGTATTCAGTATCCAGATAAAGTGACTGGAGAACCAGGGCGGGAATATGAATCATGAGCAAGATAAGATAAGATCTGAAAATCTGCTTTTTCCCCCCAGTACTGTGTATATAAAAACTACATTCCAGTGCTTTCTTGGCATGGAAAGAGACCTATCATTGCACCTTGATCTCTCAATAATGAGGTATCCCCTATCATACTCTAGAGACAGATAACGTGTGATCCACTTTCAAAGTGTTTACTCTTGAAAAAACTAGCTTGATCCAAATGTGTTAATCGAGGAAGTCTGTCTGCACTAATTTGAAGAGGATTTTAATGTCAGAGGAATTGGTCTTTATCGTACTTGGCACTTTTTATTGTAGTAGCTTGTTTCAGAGAAATTAGGACATTTTAACCATAATTACTTCATAATTACTTAGCTCTAAAATTGATATCTAGCAATGACCACCGTGTACTGGGGCTCACGTGCTATAGCTCATTTGGTTCTTCCTCAACTGTTGCAAATCCTTGTGTACCATTTGATCTCATCTACCTGTGTATTTCCATGGACGCTGTCATAACATATGACCATAAGTATGCCTGTATTAATTGCATATTTTGACCAGTGTTCACAATGTGTTGTACCCATCCTGGGGGCTTCCTTTTGGAATTGGGCGTGTGGATTCTCTGGTAAATCCCAGGAAAACCACACACCAGGACCTGGACCCTGATACAAAATGAACTCCTGAGCAGTATGGTAATGGATGTATTCTGGAACAGCAGGGCTTCTCTTCTACTTATAGAAACTCAGACATAAACTCACAGAAGGAAGGCAGGTGGGCTAAAAGAACAGTGGGTCACAGAACGATCTCTGCTTTCCCTTTGTTCAGTTCTGTTCCTGTAACCGAAGAGGAAAGCTTGTCTAACTTAGCTGTTATTGTGCAGAGGAGTCATTACATTTCACTCAATTAGTTCATAGCATGCCAGGGGGTCAATTTACAGTGCACTAGCTTGTTCCATGGACCCTGCTACTGCGCACTAAAAGTTCCATAGTGCACTTTGATCTACAGAACCACATCCAAGTGCACTATGGAACTTCTAGTGCGCAGTAGCAGGGTCCACATGGCCATTTACTGAGTAGAAGACTAGTGTGCTCTCGATTCACACCCTAGCTTGCTGTGCACTAAGTCTGTGTGAACAAGTCCTAAGATTAGGGGAGACTACCTATGCGCAGGGCTGGCTCTACAGTTTTTGCCGCCCCAAGTAGTGAAAAAAACTGCCGCCGTGGACAGCAAAAGGGAGAAGCTGCCGCCGATTTGCCGCAGAACAGATAGGGTGCCACCAAATTGCCACCACGGCCGGCGGGACAGAGGCGCTCCTGCCGAATTGCCACTGCCACTCCTTTCTTACTGCCGCCCCAAGCACCTGCTTGGAACGATGGTGCCTGGAGCCGGCCCTGACTATGCGTGTAGGCTCTCTGTCATTTTAAAATTCTTTTTCTCTAGTGTTTTATTCAGCTGCCAAATAAAAATACTTTGTTTTAAGAATGCTGTTGGTCAAGACTTCCAGACCCCAAAAATTTATGTCAAATGCCACTTGTGTCTGCGGAGAGAAGATCAGAAATACTCACTAACATGGTGCTCAGCCTGCATTCCTGATCCAACTTGCTCACCAGGCTTCAAATCCTAGATGTTTTCTTAACTGGTTGTCTGTAAATGAGAACAAGCTGTGTAATGCATCCTGACTTTCTCACCAGTTGAGCTTCATGAATTCCCAGTTGAGAAGTTTCTAAAGAAAATGAGTTTAATTTTTAGCAGTTATTCTTTGCTCGTGCTACTGTAGCGTAGTCTAGATATTGCTGATAGCTTTTCAAATAGTGTTCTGAAGGTTAGAAGTGGAACTGCTTGTTTCAGTCTCACTATGAGCTACTTGCTGGGAGTTCCCAGTTATCAGAAAAACTCAAATTAAAATGAAAGTGGTTTGTCTGACAACTCTCCTTGAATGATCCAGGATGGATATAAATACAATGTACATTTCTGTGACTGAGGAAAAGCCTACCTGAAATCAGCTTTTGCTAGGTGGACCAGTTTTTCAACTATCATAACTTTACCACATCTGTTTGACATAGTAACAACAAAAACGCAGTACTTAAGGCAATGTGCAACCTTAAAAGAAAAAACATATGGTAGTGCAATTCCAGTGACCATGGTGTGGGACTCAGGAAAACAAAACCTGATGGAAAAAGAAAGTAAAACATCCCTTAATTCAATGCTGAGAGACATGTACATGGTCACAGATAAGGAATGGATTTATTTATGATTTTGTAAAGCCTCCTGTTCATAACATGTTTCTTTGGAATTCTGCGCCAAAAAAAAATTTCTGCGCACAATATTTTAAAATTCTGCATCCTTTATTTGTCAATAAATAAATGTGGAGGCTCCAGCATGGCATTGGGGAGCACAGGCCACTGGCTGCATGGAGGTGGGAGCTCACTCTGCAGCCCCCTCCCCCCAGACATGGACTCAGTGATGAGGCTGCATCTGACCCTGACACAGCACAAGGGCCAGGTCTGCCCCAGAAACACCCTGGGGCCCTGCCCCTCAGCGCCAGGTGCACCAAGATAGTGAGCAAGAGGGACAGAATCTCGCATGCACACCCTGCCCTGCCCTCCAATCCAGGTAGTGGCAGGCAGGCTCCAGTCTGGCAGGATCCAAGTGTGGAGGGGCTTATTGTGGGGGGGATCCAGATGTGGGGTGAGAGGGTTCTGCATGGGGCAATCTGGGTGTAGGCAGCTCAGGGGTGTGTCTGTGTGTGTGTGGATTCTGGATGCACTGAGGCTTATTTGGGGGTGGTTCTGGGTGCAGAAGGATCTGGATGCACAGGGTCTTGGGGGTAGGGTTGCCAACCCTCCAGGATTGGCCTAGAGTCTCCAAGAATTAAAGATTAATCTTTAATTAAAGATTGTCATGTGATGCAATCTCCAGGAATACATACAACCAAAATTGGCAACCCGACTGGGGGGGTGGGGGGGAGGATCTGGATGCACAGGGGCTCGTTGTGTGTGGGGGTTCCAAGTGTGTGTGTGTGTGGGGGGGGAGAAATGGGACACTGCAGAGGGGATCTGGGTGCGGGTGGATGGGCCCCGGCAGGGAGGATCTGGGTGTGGAAGGAGGGCTCAATGCGGGGTCCGGGTGTAGCTGATTGGTGCTCAGTGGGGTGGAAGTCCAGGTGCAGATGGGTGGGGCTCATCATTGTGAGGGTTCAAGTGTAGGGGGCTCAGTGGAGGGTAGTCTGAGTGCAGGCATGGGGGTATTGGGCCTCGGTAGGAGGGTCTGGGTGTGGAAGGGGTTTCGGACACGGGATGAGGCTTGGCAGGGTGGGGATTTGAGTGTGGGACATTTGGTGCAGGGAGGGGGAGTTTCTGGGTGCAGGGGGTGAGACTCAGCAGGGAAATCTGGGAAATGGGGGGTCCAGATGCAGGGGGGTTGGGTGGCTGGGGAGCAGCTTTCCACACAGTGACCCCTCCCTCTGTGGCCGAGGAAGCCAGGTGAGGGGTTCGCAGCCAGGGGAAGTTTCTGGGGGTGGGTCTGATCTGGCCCTGGCCACTCCTTGCAGGGGAAGACAGTCTGTTCCTCCACAGCTCAGATGGGGCTAGCAGCTGAGCCTGGAGCAGGGTAGGAGCCACTGTCCGCCCTAACTCAGCATGGGGTTTCAGCCCCTGGGTGATTTACCTCTCTGCCAGTTGCTCTGGGCACCCGACACAACACACTGACGCTTCTGGGGAGGGGCCCGTGACTGCTCGTGCGGCTTCCCTTTGCTTCCCTGTCAGAAGACATTTTTCTGTAGGGCAGCAAATAAATCTGCAGAGGATGTGAATTCTGCATGCACGCAGTGGTGCAGAATTCCCCCAGGAATAACACTGCATTGCACATCATTGTCTGTAGTCTCCTTTGACCTGTATGCCGACGACTCATACCCCAGTGCCCTAATACCTTATCTGGTTTTAATGCAGTGGCATATATCACGTGTACTGATGAAGTAGGAGCACTGATTCCAGTATCATATTTCATATTTGTCAGGCAAAAGCAAAACCAATGAACACACTTGTTGCTGTAATTGTATGTGTTTCACCAGAGCTTTAGGGCTGCGAGAAGATGATAGGAAGGGCTCTGTGAAGTTAGTTAGAAATAGAGATGGGCCTGAATCAAAGTCTAGGTATGAGCCCCCTCAGAATTTGTGGTGCTATAATCTGGATCTGAATTTGGCATCTCTAGATAGATTTCCTCTTGTTAAAGATGTTCTGATTTCCCTTTAATGGGGCAACAGGCCTGGGTTAAATAATCCAACATTAGGCTCAGAAAGAGAATGTGTGTGGACTGGGAAGGTCATGCCCTGAAAAATAAGACTGCATCCTCTGTTGATTGGAACAAAGGGATAAGAAGCAACTATCCTGGTGGGTTCTGTGTAAGACCTTGGCTAAGTGACGTGACCTTGGACCTGAATCAACAGAGCTGCAAAATTAGGGAAAGGAGGACTGGGTGTTGCAATCTAGTTTGAGCTTTGCTAGGTTCAGTTACAAAAATATTGTCAAAGATGTGAATGGTCCTTTTAAAAAACAAAGCTTGAATCCTTGCTACAAAAAAGGCATTCATTGTCCTTAAGTATCTAGGAAGGGCAGTAGAAGGAGGACTGTCATAACCACATCAAGATTATTCCTTTAAGCTCTTGATTTCATCTTTTGTCTTTAAACTTTTTTAACAACAACAAAAAAATCCACTTGACAGGAAACTCACAAGATGGCTTATTTGAAAGACACAGGCAGTCAAATTGCAAATTTTTTATTTTAATTAATATGACCACAAAAATCTTTTGTAAAGACACACACACACACACACACACACACACAAAACATAGTGATGTGACTGTGTGTGGCTGTTCATGATCTAAGTGAGCAGAAAAGTCAACAGGATGTGCCTCATTTCCCCTTGATAAGCTTTGCTGTACAGAATCCTGGAATTTGCCTTCAGGTGAAATGCCAGTGATTGTGCTTTCTCTTGGGAGAGCCACTTCTAATTAAACAGCATGCAGTTGAAAAATCTTTATTCTGCCTTGAGAAACATATGAATATCAATTTTCTGTCCCGTAATAATGCTTGGATACTGTCTGGTACGTGTTACCTGTATGTACAGTATTTGCTGCAAGTTAGTGTTATATAGATAACAGAAAATCCTAGCATCTGCCAAAATCAACGGATCAGGGTTACAGTAGATGATGATACTCACTAGTTAACTTTTTTGTTGCTTTACTTTCAATCTAGATAAGGCAGAAATAATGCAGGCCTGTTATTTAAATAGGGACTTGCAGGATCTGCCTAACCTGAAAATCTACACAAACAATACACCTTTCTGAGTGATGGTAGCACCTTAACTCACTTAAATGACCAAATTTAGCATAAGCAGATGAAACTCCCATTCAGAGAAATGAGTTGCATCTCCTTAACCATTACTGAATTTAGTATGTTGTCCCATGGTATTTAAGAGGTTAAAGCTGTTCACTGATATAAGAACCTGGGAGAAATCTATGTATTGTTCAGTTCATAGGCAAATAGAATTGAGGCTAGAGAGAGGCTCAAGGTGGAAAATTTGGACCTGGATTAAGGAATGTTCAAATATGGGTTTTGATTCAGTTCACTAGAAAGAGAGAAGCCATTGTGAGAATCAAATACACTGCTTGGTTTGAATTTTCTGTATCCCACAAGACTTGATGTTCAAATCAGAGTTTGGTTAGAGCTCATCAGTTGTCATGGCTTGTACACACAGGTTGGAAACCTGCCAGATATGTGCTTAGATACTGTTCATTCTGTGGCAAGCATGATCCGCTCAGAGCCTGCATCCCAGAGTAAGCCCATGAGATATTGTATGATGATGAATATCATCATCAGACTGCCTGCCTTCCTTTTCAACAACGTTGTCAGCAGTGGACAATGTTTACTGAATTTATGTTGAAGTTAAATTTAATGATCCGTCCAATACCTCTTGCCCTGCCTTCAGTGGGGAAGTGATTCATTATACTAAACTGAAAAATGCATGAATCTAAACTACATTGCCCTACGTTAAACTCACCCATTTTGCTTTTCAAAAGCTTGTGTGGATCTTTTCTTGTGGTTGTGATCTTTGTGGACTCTCATTCCTTCAAGTTTTACTTTGAGCATCAGATTCAAACAAATTCCAACATCCAAAATGGAAAGTTGGTCAGACCTGCCAAATTTCACCTGGCTTTGTTCAAAATCATAACATTTTACATGATTTGATGCAAAATTATAAACTGCCTCAGGCTTATTCAGGTTGGCCACCAATTGCAATGCCACAATTGTGTGTGAAACAGCGACAAATTAATCACCAGAGATGAATTTGGCCTATTTTGGCCTAAACAGGAGGGATTTTTAGGCACTTAATAGGGAACATATTTTGTTTACAAATTGTTGGACATGATTTACTGTGCAGAACAGCAATGCGATTATAATATTGGAGAGAGATTTTTTTGAAAGCACTTGGTGCTGTGGGTGCACAGATTGAGATGCCTGAAAGGAGCCTGATTTCAGAAAATATTGAGCATTCATCTTCTGTAAATCAAGCTCCTTTTGAGTTTGGCAAGGCACCCAAAAGTACTTGTCATGTTTGAAGGTACTGGCCATTGCATATAACATATATGTTCAATTACATAGAACATATTCAATTAAAATATGAATATGCTGAGGCATTTTTTCTTGTAATTATTCGCCAAGTAAATTATGATCTTGGTTGTAAAATCTTAACGAGTTTTCCTTGTAATCACATTTGAAGAGACATGCTGGGTGAAGGCATGTTTTCTCGGTCTGTATTTAGTAATTAGGTAATGGTCACAAGAGAGTACATAAAATTGCAGGTCTTAATGTTTACATGTAAATTAGGTCAACTCTCTGCCAGCTTGCAGTCTTCCAGATGTTGCATATCATTTTAATTGTATTTTATTAAACTCTCCAGATTGTTTTGTTAGGCTGGCACTAGTCGGACATGATGTAAAAGAGTAATAGCTGCAGTATCCCATCGCAATGTAACTGGTTTCTGTGCATTTAAAATAACCCCAGAAAGTAAGTTTCACTTACAGACAATGTGGAGCAAAATATTAACTTGGAGAATATGTTCCTTTTGGCTTTGGTAGAAGGATATATGCCACGTGACTGGGTGTGTGGTGTTTTGTTTCTTTTTTAATTTTTACTGAAGAATAAAAGGCCACTTGGAGTAATATTCACTAATGTGATCTTAGAGTTGTTAGACTTAGCAAATATTCTGTTTGAAAAAAGCTCTTTTCATGCTTCATCATAGTTCTTTATTAAGTCTGAGTTTAAGAAACAGTAAGAACTTACCCAGGAATAAAACAAGCACATATACAGGGAAGACATTAGTGATATGATTCAGGTATCTATAATTTAAACATCAGGTAACAGTAAAAAAGCAGGGTTTCAAAGTAGGGTGGTTGTTTTTTCCTAGCATTTGTATTTTTAAACACACTTGAACACAGAAAACACAACTCTTTCCATACCAATTTTGCCTCTTCTATTTAGTAAACATTTATTCCACTCACTACCCGAGCACACATTTCATATATACTGTGGTATCAACAGGTTTCAGAGTAACAGCCATGTTAGTCTGTATTTGCAAAAAGAAAAGGAGTACTTGTGGCACCTTAGAGACTAACCAATTTATTTGAGCATAAGCTTTCGTGAGCTACAGCTCTCTTCATCGGATGCATACTGTGGAAAATACAGAAGATGTTTGTTTTTATACACACAAATCATGAAAAAATGGGTGTTTATCACTACAAAAGGTTTTCTCTCCCCCCACCCCACTCTCCTGCTGGTAATAGCTTATCTAAAGTGATCACTCTCCTTACAATGTGTATGATAATCAAGGCGGGCCAAATGGGTGTATAGCACAATTGGGTGTATAGCACAATTTGTTTAGGTGGTACAGAAATCTAAAAATCTGAAATGTTTGTTTAGACAATATCTCTAATTTTAAAATTGTCTTCACTGCTATGAATTAAATTGTTTTTCTAGCAAACTAAGAGGTAAATCTTGGCACCGTACTAAACCACAACACTTAATGTAATTAAACTCAGTGGATTAGCAAAATGGTGTAGTTAGCCCAGCATAAATATGTCATTTGGTCTATGCTGTGCAAAGGAGTATAGCATAAAGAACCCCTCTCTCCTCCCCCGAGCCAAACAGCAACAAAAAGAGAGAGTGTCTCAGAAGTACATTTTGGATAGTTTGAACAAAAATTGCTGATTGATAACAGAAGAAATTTAATATTCCCAGCTTTTGGCTCACTATCTTTGTAGTAAAGCCAAGCTCTTAGAAATAGTTAATTATAGGTTCAATAAAAATATTTAGATGACAGCTGTAAGCATTCATCATTTCTATGCATAATATGTTACAGAATTCTTTTGTTGTTTCAGTATGTATAAAGGAAAAAGTTAAGATGAACAAGTAAGAACAGATCTGAAATCTTTTAAAGTTTCTGTCAGCAAAAGCTCTTGAAATACAGGACACTTTTTTTTTTCTTTTAAATTTAACTATGAAATGTGAATTAGGGCTTCACTGCACCTCAGTCAGCATTCATTTCTACAAAGCGGAACTAACTGCGTGGGTCGGGGGGAAGGAATCATCTGAGGTATGATTAGGAGGTAGAAAACGTATCTTCCTTGCTTTAGTTAGCAACCAAATCTGGCTGTTGATTAAGTTTTTAAATATTTTTGAACTACACTGCAGTATAATTGACAGTGTTTTATCAGAAAAATCTAGATTTTTATTTAATCACAAAAAGGTATTTCATTGATTAGAATTCAGACACTAAAATGAATGTCATTCCCTGTGTGACTGACTATTCCAGATATTTAAGCCTGCAACAAATCACTATCCTGTTGTCTGTGAGCAGCACGTTGCAAAATTGCTTTTGAATCTGCTCGCCACAATTAACTAAATATTCTCAGTATCCTGTAGGTGCTTTGCTAACCTTAGAATCAGAATTCATCTTTACAGCTTCTCAGGTAGCTTCTCAGTTGCTACATGTTATTGCTTGCTGAGATACTGATGTGTCTGGCTTCAGACGGAAACAGCTGGCGAGGATTACCTTCCTTCAGGCTGTCATGTAGGCTTTTACAACTGATTTCTGGCAGAGTGAGGGACTGTGTTACTCTGTGCAGCCAGGGAAGATGCTGACATGGCTAATTCCCTTCCTTTTGTGGCTTTGCTCGCTCAGTGCCAAATGGCTGGAGTTGTAAAGAGCTGCACTGTGTGCAGAGGAAATTATTCCATTCAAGCCTATGGGTGCTGGCGATTTTAAAGTGGTTTTCTAGGGACAGTAGATACTTATTGAGCAGTGGTGGAAGGCAGATTCTATATTGGGAGTATAATTTAACATATTTATTTTCATAAGGTGCATTAACAGATGTGCGTTTGAGAAAACAGGCAAGAAAAATCTTGCCCCCAGCTATCCAAAATGACCCATTTCTTGACAATGTTTTTGCTTTTCCTTATTCAAGAATTTTTCACTCACGTGTTTGCAGTCCAGGCCTGTAACTCTCCACCAAAAATATTGTTTTGGCAGCGCTCTTGCTCTATGTACTTTGTCAGCAATATAATAATGAAGTACTGCAAACAGTTGCAAAGAGGTTAAAGCGTGTGATTGGGCCATCTACATATGTTGTAGAATGAAAAAAATATGGGCTACCAATTGGGGAATTTTAGGGAATTTCCCTTGAGAATATTGATATGTTTCCAGTCTACCTCTACGCATCAGATATGTACATGAGATTGTGTACCTAGGATGGGAATTTCTGTATTTGAGTGCTCAACTGGCAACGTTTATCATCTCAGTCCATACGAGTCAGTCATTTTGTTCCTAATCTTCATGTAGGATATAATTTTGCAGCATTTGCCCTAAAGATGTGTTTAAAGTAGATCTGGAGAAAAGGGGTTTTAAAAAATTGAATATTTGTTTGAATTTTCAAACTCTGTTCCTTTGTTCCTGTTCCCACTCCTTTTGGAGTTTATTTTCCATGAATATTTTAGCGAAAGAATATATTGATAGGAATGTTCACAGAAACGGCAAGTTTAAAATACACACTGGAGAATATTCATTGAAAGTGAATTTCAGATGTGTAATGGTGAGTATACATAGTGGAAAACTAAAGTTATGCTCATCTATGCATGGACCAGAAACGCACCATGTGACCTATGAGTCCAATCAGAGCAGCTCAGTTTTGAATATTGAATACTTGCAGTGAACTATCTGCAAAGATGCAGATCAAGGCTTATTTGCGGAATGGTTCAGCAACTAATTTTGAGTACTACATTTTGAGAACCAATCCAACCTCTTAGCAAATTCTCTGAACAGAGAGAGGAAAACTCATCACATTTTCGCTTCACCCTAGAAATATGTGTAACTTTTGTTTAGCTTTCACAATAGGCATAGAAGCTCTGCACTTGCAGATAACAGGAGAGGTCTACGTGAGGCTAGTTACTGGAAATGGTTACAAACACTTGTGAACAGATGCCTCAAAATTCATGGGCATATTTTGTATGGTGAGGTGGAAGGAATCTTGTATGGAATTTTATATGATGAAGTGGAAGTTGGGAACTGTCACGAACTGCTGTATGTAGTCTTGAACCAACAACCTGGACTCAAACACACAGCTCCAACTTTGGGGACATTCTGATCTTATCTGGTAAAAGGACAGGCAAAAGCCCCAGATCTCATTGCGTTCAGAACAAAGTATATAACTCCGTCCAATTTACCGTAGGGCAAAGAATATATTTCCTGGAAAACTACTTGCATTTCTCCTGTTGACTCATATCTGCTAAAAGGAAGACTCTGGCCTGCTGTTCCCTTATGTTTTGGACTAAGCTGTCCCAGAATTCCCTGTTTTGGAAAACTGAACTGGTGACACATAAACCCACTCTTCTCTTCTCCCCCACTCCAGTCCATGATTGCTGCAGTCCTGACTCACTTAGGATTAGAGCTGGTCATGAATTTTTCAATGAAACGTTTTTTGTTGGGAAAGTCTGAGTCCAGTTTTAACTAAACTTTCCTCATGTCCAGGATTTGGGAGGTGGGGGTTGAGAGAGAGAGAGAGAGAGAGAGATCTGCCCTGAGGGTTAAGGCATTCACTTGGGGTATGGAAGACTTGGTTTCAAGTCTCTGCTCTAAATCAGAACAGGCAACATGGAACTCAGGTGCCTACAGAGTCCAGTAAGCAAAAAGAGTGGGGAATTCTATGTTTCTGTATACTGGTTGCCATTTGCCTGCTAGGCTCATTCTTTATCCAATACTTGGATGTGCTTGTTTGGCTCAGAGTTAAAAGTAAGCGTTAAAATTAAATAATATGAAAACACCCCAAAAGCACACATGGCCACGTTAGTAGTAAATTTAAAGTGCACCCAGTGTGAGAGCCAGGGAGCTGCTGGAATGAAAGGTAGTGTTCAAAACAGGAGCCTAGCTTCATGATCTCATCCTAAACATAACTTTGGGTTTTGTGTGTGTGTGATTCAAGCCTGGGGCTGGCTGGATGACATGCTTCACTGAGGGGAGACTGAGGACGGGAGGGTGGGGGGGAAGGAACATGCACTGAACATCAAACCACTGAAAAAATCCCTTTGATCTGGAGGGGTGGGGAAAGAGCACTTCTCATGAGAGTGCAAGGTGGGGAGAACAACTGCTAAATCTTATAATCCCAAATAACCAACTCTTTCAAACGTAGTGGTTATGGTTACCTAGGAACATACATTTTCCAAGTGTTGTGCAAATATAAATTATTTTTACTATTGACTTACCACACTTTGTTTTATAAGCCTCCAAAGGAGCACTTGTCAGTCGTATTTCTCCTCTCCACTTTCATTAGCTACCTTAAGTGTGATGAATTTGGAGAACTTAAAAAAAAAAAAAAAACTCAGTTACACAACCAAGCTTGGTTATTAAGGTGAATTTTCACTGCCCTACATAATTCCCTCATTAAAAGATACAGCCCACCCTCTGCCAAAGCATTTGGAGTAATTTCAACACATTTTTCAGAAAACCTCCATTTCTTTTATGCTTTTAGATCCTTTGCAACAATAGATTGTGTCACCCGACCCATATCCTGTATAATGGCCTAGTAGTTGGTGTGACAGACCAACATAATACAAGGGAACATGCCACCATGTGGTATGTTGCAGAGGAAATGGGGGGAAACTTACTGTTCACTGTCAAAGTAATTTTGGGTTCCTTCCTGAAACCTATACTTATTGATATACAGGCACTATATGAACTTTGCACTTTTTAAAGGGTAAAAAGTGTTACAGTGGAACAACATTTATTCTAGTTAAAAGACTCTTTTTAAAAATACAAATGGTTAAATTAGGTAGAGAGAAAAATGGTAAAAGGAAGAGGATAGGAGTTGACTGTGAAAGAGAGGTCTGGCGTGAGTAGCAATAGTACAATGTTTGTTTTTTGCTACCAGTTTCCTAAATTCCTTAAAGCCCCAAATGTGCTACCGTAACTTGGGTGCATGCTTGCTTCACTCACTACTGTTTGTTTGGCAGTACCAATCTCTCTTACTTTCTAGATTAGTAAGAATGTATTCAAAACACTAAGAAAAAAATCAATAATGACCCTCTGGATTAGACTTTGCTGTTATTATTTTTCTAATTTGCTCAGAAAATATTTTCAATTACTTAAATGTCTATTAAGATCTTACAGTGCTTTCAACAGAGGGCATACGAACATTCTCGCTCCTCTTCCTATTCCCTTCTTCACACTGTATGAATGCTGTGGAGTAAGAGAAGACTGCATATCAAAGTTGTGAAAGAGACTGAGCCTCTTTTGGCTCTGTGCAAAATTTTATCTTGTGGCATTCGATCACAACATAGTGCATCTTGTTGTCATTAAGCTACAGTTTTTGGTTCAATGGTCCTATCTAAATATGCTTCTCTCTCCCTAGAAAATTAACTGGGTTGGGCCCAGATGGGGATAGGTATTCATTTAAATAGCTCCAGACTATAATGTATATTGTATCCTCTCTGGAAGATTTGGCTTAGATCCTGAGAAATGTACAGTTTTCCCATTTGGAGAGAGGTATAGAATTTGGCTACAGGGACTGTTAAAAATGAAAAGCAAACCAAACATTATTTATAACTAAAGATAATTATTTTTTGTAACTGTAGCCGCAGAGCATATGAAGGTAGCCTCCCTAAGTCTTGATCACAGGTATCTGCCAGCTCTTGCCCTCGCTCAGTCAATGACTTCCAGTGTGCTGAGCCAGCTTGTTTGGATTTCACCTATTGCTTTATTCTGACATATCATTTTATTTCTTCATCATGTTCCTTTCCTTTGGAGCTGCTGTAATTCTGCACATCCTGCTACTAAGGGATGCACGAGACTGCTGCTCTGTGCCTCAAGAGACTGAGAGCATTCCTGGTGCAATATGCACACCTTCTGCTAGTCTCAGAAGAGAGCTGCAGCTAGCCTTGAACCTGGACCATTCCTATGCCAGCATGCAAAACTACTGCTCTGACTGACTTGTGGTGGCAATTTCCTCCTTGTTAGCCCCTTTGCACCAGTGATTTTTGTGGGTATCATGCCAAGATGCCCTGTCTCCCAACAACCAAGAATTAGCTCATGCATTCGTCTGGCTCTTTCCACCTAATTGTGAATTGTTCTTTGGGTGTCAAGTGTGAAGACTTCAAATGGAACCATTTTGGGTTCCTCTAGTGTGTATCCACAACAACCATAAATGCATACTTGGTGTGATGAGGACATAAGATTGTAAGAGGAAATGCTGACTGATTAAAGACATCATTTCTGTTTATAACTACTACGTTTTATATTACAGGATTTTTTTTGTTTAAAACAAAACAAAACAAGCCCTTATTACAAAAGCAGCTATCACTGAGAAGAATTAGGGCTATTTCAAGAGTATTGTTGCAGTGCTTCTTGCAAGTGGGTGACTTAGGGAGGGGTTTGGGAGCATACAGTGGCTAGACAGGCCATTAAATTGGTACTAAACACTTTTCCATATGAAGGAAGTCCCCTTCTGCCAAAATCCAGGAGCAGGGAGATCAATTTCCATGCAAATGTGGCTAGGATGGTGCTAGATAAACTTTGAAAAATTGAAAGGTCACTGGGGTCAGGGTGCAGGCTTCAGAACTCGTCTGGCTCGCTTCCTTGTAGACTCATGGAGAGTTGGCACGCTGAAGCTGCATGACGTCCTGCATAAACATTCAATCCTACTGACCATTTTTTTCCATAGCACTAACTCACTTAACAGAAAAATATATAAAATGGACCAAAGCTGTTCTATATCACTTTTCCTCATACAGAGCTGCAAAAGGATTCCTGTATTGTATTTTTTTTAAAAAGGGGGAAGAGGGTGATGGCTGATTGCCAAAGTACTTGCATAGACTCTCATTTCAGTTTACTTCCTAAAATAGTGTTGAACACAAGTAGGGATACCTCTGAGTCTTTGATAAAGCACAATACACTGCCATTTATTTTCACCTCAGTGATCTCATGGGAAAGATAAATGAGGTGAATTCCCCAAATCTGGGAGATGGAAAGAAATGTTAAGAGATTGATTTAAAACCCCAAATCAAAGAAATATTAAAGGGCTGGCTAAGCCTCCAAAGCAAAGAAAGTCTGAATAAAACAGGACTGTCAAGATGGAGATAAGTGTAGAACCTCTGTAACGCTTTGGCCCAGTTTGGGGGAGAGCACATAGCCACTTTTCCACACTCCATGACTCCCTTCTCGGTGTCACTGGTCCAGTTCAGGCTCCAGAAAAACTTAGAGCAATCTCAGGACTACTTTAAACTGGCACATGGCTGCAAAAGCCCCCCTGGATATATTCTGTCTGTTGGGGATTGCTGGAGCACAACAGCATTCCAGCCATGCCCCCTACCTTATTGGCTGGGAATGGAGGGGGAGGGTATAAGGGTGGCTACATCTTCTCCAAACCACCCTGGGATTCCCCTGTGGTGGCAGAAGTCCCAGCTGGCTGGATGCTTTAGTTGGGGATTGGTCCTGCTTTGAGCAGGGGGTTGGACTAGATGACCTCCTGAGGTCCCTTCCAACCCTGATATTCTGTGATTCTATGCTGTAGCTCTCTGCTTGCTGAAGTAAATAGGGACCAAATTCTATATGCTGTTGTAAGTCTCCTCACCTCCATTTCCAATACGTAAGGTGTTGTATTTAGGATTGGGTTTTATTTTTATTTTTTTGGTCTTCTTTAGTATAGATCCTAAACTAAGGAGCTGAGCTAATCATGTTCATGTTTTGTAACATGAGTGTGAGTCTAAGTTTCTGCATGGAGATCAGTACAAGCTTAGGCTCCAAACTTGCATTGGGATCTGCCAGTACAGAGCCCTCTGCTCAGGCAGATCACCATTGATTTCATTGCGGGGTGGGGGAGTTGCCTTAGTCAATAGCATTGCGATATCAGGGCTTTAATCTAAAAGAGAATTTGGAGCCATACACACTGTGACACTGCACCCTATATTCTTCATAGTGACATTATATGATATGATTATGGCATAATTATGATACATTTTGTACAAGTTGGGTCACGTAAGGTGTCATTAGAAAAGTTATGATTTGCTGAATATGATTATCCTATCTGTATGCATTTATCATTTTTGTATCTAAAGTTATAAATATTGACTATACACCTGTATTTCAAGTGTAGTTACACCTGGGTAACACCCACTAGGCAAAATGCTTTCAGTCTGAGTAGCTGGTTGTGAAGGGCATATTCAAGGTAACGGGCCATTAGGAAGAACAATAGGCCTTAGAAGAAGTTTATCCCACACTGGGTGAGCCTTCCTGAGAACACTCCAGACAGCCTGTAAGTTATGGCTGCTATGACTTGGCAGGAGCATGTGACCAGGCCACATGACTCTGGACTCTGTCTTGGGACTCTTGTATTTTTCCACACATTGGTCCGGGAACCAAGTTTGTAAACAAAGGTTTCCCTCCATTTGAGGAAGCTATATAAGGCAGGGAGTAACATCATTGGTTGTTCTTCACTCCCCACACAAGAGGACTCCTGAAAACAGCTGAGGGATTAAGGAATAAAGACTGAACAGGGGGAAGTGCTGGACCCAGGTTAAAGGGATTTCTAGTCTGTGTATGAAAAACCTGGGGATTCCAAGCTGCAAAGCAAGTGCAGCTCGTACCTTGAGAATCTGCCAGCCTGTCTGTATCATCAGCCAAAGTGAGAATTTGCTAATTCATATCCTATCTTTCTAGTATTTTAGGCTTAATTTGTGTTTTTGTTTATTTACTAGGTAATCTGCTTTGATCTGTTTGCTATCACTTATCACTTAAAATTGATCTTTTGTAGTTAAAAAACTTATTTTATGTTTTAATCTAAACCAGTAAATTTGGAGTGAAGAGCTTTGGAATCGTAGCTCACCGGGCTGTTGCATTTCCTCTCCACATTGAGGGAGGGAGCGAACTCTATGAGCTTACGCTGTACATTTCCCTGTGCAGCTCAAGGTGGTATAATTTTGGGTTTATACTCCAGTGGGGAGGGGGGACGGGGAGTGAGTGCCTGGGGAGCTAGTGGTTATCTTGGCTGGAGCCACTCTATGGTTGGCTCATGCAGTGGCTGGTCAGAGAGCCTGCATGTAACTGTAGCTAGGTGTGTCTGTACTTATGTGAATGCCAGTGGAAGTGTAGGACCGGAAGCGGGTCTGCAGCTTGTTGCAGAAGCACAGTGTGAGAGGGAGCCCAGGCTGGTGAGTCAGAGGGCTCAGCAGTACCCCAGTTCCAGGTGGCACCCCAAGGGGAACCTGTCACACACGCGGTCAATGGAGCAGCACCGGAGTCCTCAATGTTGTAAAAGGCCTTGATGACACTTCGGGAGCTGCCATTCTGTTGTTTAAACATGAATTCTACAGTTATTTCAGGTTTCAGAGTAACAGCCGTGTTAGTCTGTATTCGCAAAAAGAAAAGGAGGACTTGTGGCACCTTAGAAACTAGCCAATTTATTTGAGCATAAGCTTTCGTGAGCTACAGCTCACTTCAGCTTATGCTCAAATAAATTGGTTAGTCTCTAAGGTGCCACAAGTCCTCCTTTTCTTTTTACAGTTATTTCGGAAATTCTTTAAACTGTTTTATCATCAACACAACGGACCATTGGGGTGCATCATGGCTCCTGCAGAACCATTTGTCGTTTGTGTCCAGTCCTAGTTTAGCTGGGGACTTTTAGACCTTGTTTGCACTATGAAACAGCACCTCAGAATTTTGTGCAGCACACTGGGGCTGAATTCTGTGGCAATTCTGCAGCAGGGTGAAAGGCCAAGAAACTTATTAACAAACAGAGGACCTCTGGATTTTAAAATAACCATGAGAAACCAGGATCTCCATTTTAAATCTAATCTAAATGACTGTCCTGGCAGTATGGTGTCTTCTAACATCTTGCTGGGACATTGGTTCTTCAATGAATTAAAAGGAAGTGATTGATTCAGTAGGCAACTAACATCAGTTCCTGCATCACCTGACTTTCTCTAGAGATACCCCATCTGAGTACAATGAAGTACTACTTTGCTTGTGAGATCTGACTAGATCACAGCTCAAGGTGGTATGGTTATAGACCAGATATTAAGAATAGAAGAGAGACTATAACAACACAAAATAACCAATGAATGTGGCTTTGGAGGGGATCAGAGAGAGCAAAGAGGAATGACTGCAAGACCTGACAAAGGCAACCAGAAAAGATTTACTACTTTATATGGGAAATATGAAAATAACCTGGGGAGAGATGAGAACCACAGCACAGCAAAGAAATATGGATAGCAGAGTTCAATGAAGAGGAGCTGAGACTGCAGAAGCTAGCAAAATGCTCAAAAATGGCCAAGAGCAATAGTCCATTCTTAATTTTATCCAGTTAGAGGGAGGTGATGAATCAACTCAATTCCAGTTTTATTTATTTAAAGAGTGAGATGACTTTCCTGCTGTTCTTACTGAAGATTGGATCCAAGATAACAGCCAGAGTAGGAAGAAAGATATGCATGGGCATTTTGGAGAGAATCTCAGAGGAGGAAGAAGAGGTTTACCATTTGATTCTGAGTGAGAACAGATTGGGTATTTAGGGAGAAGAGCCAACACAGAGAAAGGAGAGGGGATCCATGTCTTATGGCAGTTCTGAGAGGGGAGGGGACGAGCAGAATTAATACAAGATTATAGTCCTTTTCCATTACAGCGTAGAGAGAACTCATTTCCATGTTCTCATGTGAGCTAAAACCTATGTTTGTTTACTATGGATTGTAGGTACAGAAAAATCCCATAATGGAATCCAGACCACTCCATCAGGTTGCCAAAAGGTCAATTGTCCAATGAGTTACAAATGTTAATTTCTTACATATTGGATAGAACATCTATGGTTAGAAGTAATTCGGTACTCTGAGGTCCCCAGTTCTGTTTATCTGATTTAGCTCAGGGAGTTGTTTAAGGTGAACAAGTGAATTCCAGGCAACAGCACTGACAGTAGTGCTGGTTGGAGACTGAAATTCCAACATCTTTCAAGGTTTCACAATTTGTTTTCAGTCTGATGCGGAATGAAAAACAACCCTTTTGAAAGTTTTTGCTAAATGGACTTTCGTTGAAACATCTATTTTTTGGAGTAAAAGTCTCTTTCTCTCTCAAATTGACCAAATAGTCCACCTGGGACCTCAGCGACATTTTTGACCAAAAAATTCCTGAAGTTAATGTCTCCATGAAACTTTTCAGCTTCACTTTCCATTGAAAATGTTCAGACCAGGTCTAATTGACAGCCAAGTCCACTCAAAAGGTGAAATATTAAATAGTATGTAGTACACAAGCCGAATGCAAGGGATCATGTCTTGTTCTAATGGCTGGCCCCAGTGAGACGAAGAACCTGCTACTTAAAGCTAATAGTGTTACTTCTTTAGCTGAAGCAAGATGTGCCTGTGGCTTTGAATTGAAGGTCCTGGGTTTGACCCATATAAGTGCAGGTTAGGTTTGTTACAAATATATGCTGCATTAGTATTAATGGCATCTCAGGGTGATGCTCCCCATGTTAAACGCAGTATTTAATAATGCAGCACTAAGTTTTATTTTTCATTCACTATGTCTGCGAACATCCCCCCTTCGGCTGTGTAAATGCACAATGTCTAGAACCTATGCCCATATAAAACTAACTGTGGATCTTTTACTGTCCAGAATGAGATGGGCTGAAACAGACTCTGAATCCAGCCAGCCTCCAATTTCTGTAAAGTTTGGAATCAGAGTAAACCTTGTGGATCAGGGCAAATTGTTGCTCAAGCATGTCTTATTCTACCTACCTTATATAAAATATCCATTGTCCACAAATTATTTAATATTTATACATATTCTAGTTTTATAATTTTCTCAGTTCCCCCCCTCCCCCCACTCTCTCCTTGCTGACAAGTCTGTTTTTGAAGTGGAGAGAGTTTTTCTTGGTTATTTAATGGTTCTGAATTTATTATTAATTATTTTAACTTCCGAAATTAATTACTTCACACTGAGTAAACAATCTTAACAATGGAATTGCTGATATTCTTCCCTAAGTATGTGTCCCTATTTTATAGTTAATTGAATTGCTTTCTAATCCTTTCAAAGGTATCCTTTAAAAATAGTATTGTTGTATAATAATTAACAACATTTGTTTATAAATGAAAGTAAAGTCAAATCTGCTGTACGGTTCTTACAAAACACTGGTTTGTGTGAAATCTAACAGTTTATTTTCTGGATTTCAATCTAAAACTTCTCTGAAATAATTATTCTGCAGTAATTTGGGAACCAGCTATAACAGAGAAGCTACAGCCTGCAGAGATGCTGAACCAGATTTAAGTACTATGTGCTTGCATTCTCATTCCGAGCCTCTGCTTCATTAATATATTAATCTCTGGAAAATGCTTGAAAATACCCTAAAGTAGCAGCCTCTTCTTTGTTTATGTTTAAAAGCTTTTCATCCATTCTCATTAATACTGTAATGGAGAAGATGTACCCTTCAGTAAATGAATTGAACAGAGGCTTCTGCAAACCAGGAGCAGATTGCAGTTTTGCCATTTCTGTCTCCTTTGTTTTGTTTTTGCTTATAAGGGATTTAAATTCCAGATCCTGGGAATAAAGTTTTAATCTCCTTTCTACAGTAAATGTGTTCCCTGGTAGAAAGGAACAAAATAGAGGTAGGTGAATATTTCAGAAGTACTCATAAACCCCCAAATCACTTCGATGGAACTCATGACTGTTAGTCCTTTTGCAAGAACATTCATGAGTGATATTTATAATTCCAAGACTGTTCATAGAAAGCAAAAGTCTTGTGAGGTCTTGAGTGAATATTTATTAGCCTGAAGATTTATGCTGGGAAGTGTTCACGTTGTCTTCTTGGAAACTCTAATTTTCCTTTTTCATAAAAGTTTCATTCATCCATCCAGGGAGCACAGACAATACCAGGTGACTTACAATTGTACATTGCACAAATAGTTGACATAATTCAAGCAAATAGAAAGCAAACAGGCAATAGGATGAAATATGTTTGAATAAAGCATTTTGCAAACTATTCTGAATAATACATGCATTGTAAAAATTAGTCTGTTTGTGGATAACTTAGGAACAGAAAGAAGAGCTGCATTTATCAAATAAGTTACTGCTATAGTTTGTCCTGCTTCAGAACCAGTCCTGTGAAAAAGTATACTATATAAAAAACATTAGACCATATGACCTTCCAAACTAAGCTGTGAAGAAGAGATCATGTTGCAGTAGAAGGTTATATGATTTTTCTTCTGTTTTGAACATTGGTTTATTCATTGGCTAGTGACCTGAGTCATTTAACCTTAGTTTCCCTATATTTGAAAATAATACTTATCTAGTAGGGAGGTTGTGAGGATAAATTCATGTTTTGAAAGAATTTACAGGGGAAAAACCCTATACATGGGCTAAGTAGAAATAGAAAAGAAACCAGGGCTTTAAAATGCAAAGAAAAGAGACAATGGGAAATGAGGGGTCAGAAAAAAAATCATAAGAAGAAAATGAATGAAGGGATTAGGAGAACATGGTACTTCTTCAGACTGAGGCTCCTAATATGCATTTAATTAAGACTGAATAAAATAGGATTTAAATGTATGTAAGCTAAGCCGAGTAGAACCTCACTACTTTGCATTTCAATAATTAAAAAAATGAGGCTTCTCCCTGCTTCCCAGGAATAACTGAATGACAGACGCTGTAGTGAGATCTCCGATTATTAAGGCTCCATTTCTGTTGCAAAATATACAACAATGTGGTCACAAGTATATGATTTACAGTATTATAAATAATGAAGACTGATCTACCATTATTAAAACACAAAAAGTACATTTTATAATGCGTTCTCTTCACATTCTTGCTCTTCACTTAGGAGCTGAACCAGGTCCCATGGAAGTCAATGGACTCTAATGGGAATTGATCAGGTCCATTTTTTGCTAATTTGCAAAATTCACAATTTAAATTGGTGTCTGTCATTAAAAAAACAAAAGTCTAAGCATGTCTGACTTCATAAGCTAACTAAAGTGGATGGAAATACTTTGGAATGTATGTTTATTCTTTTTGGGTAGGTACTAGGCAGCCATGCTGGGTAATTATTCATCAGAACAGGGCCCTGTCATAGAAATTCTTGCACGAGGTCAGTTCTATCATTGTTGTGGTTCACTTTGCATATGAAACTGCTCAGAGAATTCATAAGTTGCTATGACCTGAGGTATTAATGATAGGCTGTTTTGGATTACTTTTCCCTGGGTGACATTTTTCCAGGGTGAATCTCAATTTTTGATCTCTATAGGTCTTTTTGGATGATTTTTTTTGTCCTTGCTGGTGTGTACGATGTATCCCAACGTCATAATATACGGTGATTTAATGTATTGTTTACCCCTTCTATATACCACTATATCTGATACTTCAATAACATTTGTTTACTACAGTCCTTCAGTCACTTTTTAATCCATTTGTTCATGCCTTTATCTAAAATATTCTCAATTGTTTCTTGGAGGGAGATTTTTAGAGATTCCAGCAAATGTATTATTAAAACCTAGATATACCTATTGTGGCTACTCCATTCGTTAATGCTGTAATTGGATCAAAGGGATATGAATGACACAACTTCTCTTTATAAACCCATGATATATATTGAACAAGTATTTCACTATATTTCTTTTCTCTTGATGTCAGTGTCGTCATTTTACCAGCTTGAGCACGGTTTTCAAAAACAGTTTGGAACATTGTCCATACTGGTGGCCAATTTTTGTTGAAAACTGGTTTAGGGGGTCAGCCTGGGCTGTGTTTTGCAACTGTACGTAGACACAGGGTTGTCTTTCTCCAGTGAAACAGTCATAGTGGGCAACCAAAGGTCAGCCAAAATGGGGAGATGGCTAAAAGAAATCATGTGCCAGTCGTGAAAAAAGTGTCAGGGTGAAGCAAGGGAATTTATTTAATTAAACAAGAAGTTCCCTGTATGTGATAAATACAGCATGGCTATGTCTGGCTACTAATCCAGTTCACCGTGACTCCTAAATACACTGAGACTACATATCCTGCAGTAATACCCTGTGCACATTTGAATCAAGCCTCTTGATGAGCACATCCTCTTCAGGATGTATTGGTTCATATCTAATGATTGGTGAGAAATTCCGGTATTAAGAAAATTTAACATTGATTCCTCACAGGGGCATGCATCTTTCTTTACTTGCACGTTCAGTGTTTCTATATTTCCTTCATAGATTTATGTGCTTCCCTTTGACTTCAGACGTCTTGCTTGCACACACATTGAATTTAATAACTACAGAGATGATGCTTAAGGCTTTTGAATGAGAAACAGCCTATTTCTGCATATGCATATCAAAACTAAGTAAATGGGACACTTTGTCTCAAATCAGGATGTCCCAGTTTGTATCAACCCCAATTCTCTGGCTATGTGTTCAGGAAAAGGTGTCTATCCATATATATATATATATATATATATGAAATCCTAGAATACAAATAATTTTACCCAAAATCTGTCATCTGCCAGGTGATTACGCTCTTTTTTTGTCCTCAGCAGACCCATGCATCGCTCTGGGCAGATTGTGGCCTATACATATTTGTTCATCTCCTATAGTATTTTTTCACATTTATTTAATCAAACAAATACTTATCTGCAGTTTTCATTCCAGAGCTTAAAAGGCTATAGCAAGCTAGAGGAGCTGGCATTTGCTTTGTGATTCCAATTAAACTGAAATTAGCATGAACTTATGCTCCGTGGCTGATGTTTAATGTATGTGAAATGGAATGGTATTTTGATAAACTGACTCCGAAGATTGTTATGACATTCGTTGTCTGCATCTTGCAATGTGATTAAACTACTGTAACGCTGCATGATTAACAGTTTGTTCTATCTTTTACTGTACCTTTCTAGCACTCTTGAACTGTCCTAGTCAGATTACATTTTAAAGAGAAACCTGTATTTAAAAAAAACCAACACTAAACAAACAAACAAAAACAAACCTGAGATGTACAGTCCAACATAGTTTAGCCAGTGGTAGCAAAGTAACAGGAGTGATTGACATTGTCACACTGCATATTGGTAAATTATCTTTTTTTTTATTTTAATTAATGTTGCACTTTTATTTAAACAAGGGAGCTACTCGATATAGATGGGAACCAAACCCTAGACCTGAGTCCTGCCCTCAAATTTTGGAACAGTCTGGATTCCATTTCAAATGTTGACTGTATTTCTCTAGTCTGCCAAAAACAAAGCAAGCCCAATACAACAACAAATCACAAACAGGACCTGGACAACCCCAGATGTGGATTAGATTAATCTCTAAATCCTATATGCAGAACAAGGCTACCATGTATTCCTGAGTATTGATCTTTTAATTCTTTGCCACTAATTCCAGCAGGTTCTAAACACACAAACTTGCAAAGAAAGTTGTCTTGCTTTCCTGTAATGCAGAGCTGATCACTGTAATGTAGAGCTAGTCAGAAAGTTTTTGACAAAATATTTTGTGCCAGAAAATGCTGATTCACTTAAACCAAAACTTTTTGCAGTTCAGGGTCTGTTTTTTCAACAAATTATTCAACTAAAAATTGGAAAAAAAAGTTTCATAATTTCAGATTTCCACCTCAAAACAACTTTTTGTTCAAATATCTAAGCTAATTATATTTTATTTAAAAAAATTGTCAAAATCAAAACAAAAGGCTTCAAACAAAAGTTTCCATTGACTCAAGCAATTTTTTTCAGATTTTTGGTTCTCAGAAATTTTTAAGATTTTTGGCTTTTTGCCCTGATTTGGGATGGGAAAATATTTCAAAATCTCAAATTTCTATGGGATGGGAAAACCGTGGTCTGTCCAGATCTGCTATAATGATCTTTAAATGTGATCATAGCACCATATCTGAGGCAACATGAAGTTAATTTTTAACTCCATAACATGTAATTAGCGAAATGGTGGCTTTGCCTTTGTTTTTATATTTTCAGTTTATCAGGATAAAATAATCAAGTGGGCCCTTTCATGTCCTGTGGGCTTTGTTTCCATTGGGGTTTCAGCCTCCAGTGTAGCTACACCCATGCAAACCGCTACTGTCGACACAGTTTATGCTAATACAGAACATTTCATACCAGTGCCATTTACACTGTTTTCAAACCCAGCAGATGTCCCACAACTTTCAAGCACTGCTGCTGTTTTTGGATGCCTTCATTTTGAGATTCAAAACTCTAGTAAACTGCACTGATACAAATAATTTCTGTGCTAGGGGCTCGCACTGATTCAGCTACGACAGTGAATTAAATCCTTGTGTCAATATGGCTTTGAACCAAAATTTTCAGAAGTGGCTACTGATTTTGGGTGCTCAACTCAAGATACATGGAACCTGTTTTTTCTGAGGTCCTGAATGCCCAGAACTTCACTTGAGGGTCGAAGGAGCTGTGGGTGCTCAGCACCTCTGAAGTGAGCTGTAGCTCATGAAAGCTTATGCTCAACTAAATTGGTTAGTCTCTAAGGTGCCACAAGTCCTCCTTTTCTTTTTGCGAATACAGGCTAACACGGCTGCTACTCTGAAAAAAATATCAGGACTGTGTATCTCAAGTTGAACACCTTCATAATTAAGGTATCCAAAAATCAGTGGTAATCTTTGAACATTTGATTCTTAAGTGAGTTAATTTGGCACTGAACTCAAGGAGGCAGTGTCATCTGTTGATAACAGCATGGGCCCAGCAATCCTGAGATTTATTCCCAGTCCTGTCTCTGATTAACCGTGTAATATGAGGCAAATCAATTCCACTTTGACCTAGTTCCCAATTTGTGAAATAGGGGTAGTGCTTGCCTGCCCCAGAAAGGGGTGGAAAGGTTTGAGGTTTTTTGCCTGCTTTGGGATCCTCTGTTAAAAGGTGTTGTATACATTGAATATAACTCCTTGCTCTGATCAATACCAGGAAATATCCACTTGTTACTGCTCAAGTTAAGACACATTTGAATATTTTATACAGTGTGAAAGTGTCTCTCTCTCTCTCTCTCCTTCTCAAAATAAGAAACCACAGATACTGATAAGAAATCTTTTATGTATCCGTGCTTTGTAGCCCGGGAAACTAATGTTCAGAAGACTGGTGTGAATGTATTAATGCAAAAATTAGAATAAATTGTTTTAATCTTAGGTAATGCAGAAAATGAAGGGAGGTTCAGCCAAGACTGACAAAGTAATTTCTCCTATTGTACCCAATTTTTTTTCTTTTCTACCACAAGGTTTCTTCTGACAGACTTTTTATAGCTTATCACAGATAATTTAACTTACATCTTGAACATTTCTTTAAAACTCCTAATGCCTGACAGAAGCTTGTCTGTAGTTAAGGTCTTTTACAGACTTAGTTTCGAACTGTAATTAAAGTTTGGTGCTAGTTCACCAGCTCAGTAATCAGGACTTCTGTTTTGTCTTCTCTCTTTTTTCATTTCCAGGAATGATCTGGAAATAAATTACTTTGCATTGTAGACAAATTCATGGGTAAATGAAAGTGTCAGGTTCCCTGCCACCAGTTTTCAAATGCCTTGTAATTAAAAAAGCAGAAGTGCTTGTAATGTCAACGATTAAACAGAGATTGGTGGACATGTCAGCATTAGAAGTACAGTCTGTGCATGCAAGCAGTGCAAGGAAACAGAATTTAATTCCATAACATCAGAATTCTTGATCCAAAATAATTTGATTTTTAATTTCAACTCCTGTTGATGTTTTTCTTGGTTCTGCTTAAAAAAAGGTGTGTTGGGGGAGGGAGGGTACTATGAAAATGTTTATCACATTTTATTGCCATATAGCCCTAAAATGGGATCACTTATTTTATTCCTGCTTCAATTGAGATGTGTGATATAGCAAATATCAAAGGCTGTTCCTCCATATTCTAAAAGGATGCCTGGACAGCTGCTGTTAAGCTTATTATAGTACGCAAATGACTGCATCTTTACTCCTGGTGCAGCTAGTCTGGTTTTAAGAAAAGGAGGACTTGGGGCACCTTAGAGACTAACAAATTTATTTGAGCATAAGCTTTCGTGAGCTACAGCTCATTTCATCGGATGCATTCAGTGGAAAATACAGTGGGGAGATTTATATACACAGAGAAAATGAAACAATGGGTGTTACCATACACACTGTAAGGAGAGTGATCAGGTAAGGTGAGCTATTACCAGCAGGAGAGCGGGGCGGGGGTGGGGGGTGACTTTTTGTAGTGATAATCAAGGTGGGCCATTTCCTTGTCTGGTTTTGTTGTTTTTGACGTTGCAGAATTTCTTTCTCTTTATGAAATATCCTGCTTCATACAAGCTGGAAACTCACTGCAGTCATGGAGTTTTCTCTCCCTTGATGTTGCTACTGTGGATAAGTCTTTTCCTAAATGCGGTACACGTTGTGAAGATGTACTCCATCTTTTGCTGTGCTAAGCACAATCAGAGTATCCCTAAGTGCTAAACATGTTGCCTGACTGAAAGGGGAGCTATTAAATCTAATCTCTGTTTATTGGAAACGAGGGAGTTTGGGGACCTTAAAAAAGCCTCTGGCTCTTTTCCAGGAGATTAAATCCATATTGTTAAATTCTAGATGCCAAATTAATCGTTGGTAAAACTAAATACTCACCACAGGGAACCAGAGTTTCATAAAATTCAAATCCTATATGGTACTCTTCAATCTGCAACAAGGAAAAGGTAAGCACTCTTCATTAGTGATGAGCAAAATCTCCGGAGTGTCTGTTCAGAAGCTTATCTATAGTTATCTAGTATGGTATGTAAGCTAAAATCTTGCCAGATCAGGCTGTCACCAGGTATTAGCTGGTTTAATCTGGGTTAGAATTACTGTACCAGTATTCAGGTTTCAGAGTAACAGCCGTGTTAGTCTGTATTCGCAAAAAGAAAAGGAGTACTTGTGGCACCTTAGAGACTAACCAATAGTACAGCCTGGCTAGCTCAGTCAGTAGAGCATGAGACTCTTAATCTCAGGGTTGTGGGTTTGAGCCCCATGTTATGTGGTATATTTGTACCAGTATTATTACTATTTATTATGAGGTGCCTAAAGACCAACCAAGAATGGGGCCCCACTGTGGTAGGCGCCGTACAGAAAGCAGGCATTCCCTGCTCTGAAGAGCTTTCTAGTTAAATAGACAAGACACCCACAGGGTGGGAGAGAGGGGTACAACACACAAGCAGTGTGAACAATTCTTTTGCGGTGGGAGGAAGCTGGGTTTAGTTAGGAGAGGATAATCTAAATGGAAAGAAAAGTGGGGTTGAATGGAAAGAGGGGGAGAGGACAGGGCAAGGGAGAAGAGAAGTGGGACAGGTGTGGAGTGGAGTAGAGGCTGTGAAGAAGAGGGTTGGACTTTCAAACAGCCAATCAGCACAGAGCAGAGAAAGTCCAGCCAAAACAGTAGAAAGTTGTCAATGTCCAAGGGTACCTGCTTGGGCTACTTCCAGCCACTCCTCTCTGGCTGATTCCTGTCTGCAGTTTTTCCCAAGACTACATGTTGCGGGGAGGGAGGCACTTGAGTCCTAGTGCCCCTTGGGGAATGGGCAGAGGTGGTTCTTCCCTACACAGTCCTGGGTACTGATGATGGTGATGGTCCCAGCTAGGCCTTCTTTTATTCCCTCCCCGCACAGTGTAGCAGTCCCTAATTTGGCAGCTCCTACTACTCTCTGGTCTTCTGCTTCCTGCACTGTATTATTGGAGAAAAGTATGCTACATCTTGCTCGATCTCACAGGTATTTTCTAAAACCTATCCTCCCTCCTGCAGCTAGCCCAAACAGGCATAATATGAATGATGTGCGGCATTACTGCTCCTGACCTGAATATCTGATATCTTGACTATTTCCCACGTTTGTGTGGGTTCTGTCTATTCTGCAGTTTGCAGTGTACAGACTTTGCCTGGCGTGGGGCCCAGGACAAGGTAAGGAAGCCTAGGCGTTTCGCAACTAGAACTGACTGAGGGATGTAAATACATTTTTAAAAAATTATGAAAAATCTCAAATCAAAATTTGAAATTTTTGAAAAACTTTGACCACTCTATGGATTGGCCAAAAACTAGTAAACGTTGTCATAAAAAATGACTGAAAAAATGTTAGTTGAAAAATGTTGACCAGCTCTATGAGTAGCTGGTGGGACAACTGTCTTTTGAAAATCCCAGTGGATGAGTGCTCAGTTGCAGTCAGGGCACCCAGACAGGTCCAAATTTTCAGAATTCTTGCACTGTCCACCCTGAGCTTTGAAACTTCCCCCAAATTCCAGAGTATCCATAACTTGAGCATCCAAAATTAACCTCCTTTGAAAACTCCCCTGCACATGCTCTTTAAGAACTGCTTACTTAAGAATATAAGATCAGCCATACTGGGTCAACCAATGGTCCAACTAGCCCAGTATCCTGGTCTAACAACAGTGGCCAGTGCCAGGTGTTTCAGAGGAAATGAACAGAACAGATAATCATCAGATGATCCATCCTGTCACCCATTCCCACTTTCTGGCAAACAGAGGCTAGGGACACTTCAGAGCATGGTTTTGCATCCCTGCCCATCCTGGCTAATAGGTCCATCAGTGGCTATCTTCCATGAACGTATCTAGTTCTTTTTTGAACCCTGTTATAGTCTTGAACGTTACCACATCCTCTGGCAAAGTGTTCCACAGGTTGACTGTGTGTTGTATGAAGAAATACTTCCTTTTGTTTGTTTTAAACCTGCTGCCTATTAATTTCATTTGGTGAGCCCTTGCTCTTGTATTATGAGACGGACTAAATAACACTTCCTTATTTATTTTCTCCACACCAGTCATGATTTTATAGACCTCTATTAGATCCCCTTTAGTCATCTCTTTTCCAAGCTGAAATGTCCCAGTTTTATTAATCTCGCCTCATATGGAACCTGTTCCATAGCCCTAATAATTTTTGTTGCCCTTTCCTGTACCATTTCCATTCCAATATATCTTTTTTTTTTAGATGGGGTGATCAGATCTGCACGCAGAATTCAAGATGTGGATGTACCATGGATTTATATAGAGGCCATATGATATTTTCTGTCTTATCTATCACTTTCCTAGTGACTCCCAGCGTTCTGTTAGCTTTTTTGACTGCCACTGTACATTGAGTGGATGTTTTCAGAGAACTATCCACAGTGACTCCAAGATCTCTTTCTTGAGTGGTAACAGCTAATTTGGATCCCATCATTTTATACGTATAGTTGGAATTATGTTTTCCAATGTACATTACTTTGCATTTATCAACATTGCAATTTCATCTGCCATTTTGATGCCCAATCACCCAGTTTTGTGAAATCCCTTTGCAACTCTTCACAGTTTGCTTTGGACTTAACTATCTTAAGTAGTTTTGTATCATCTGCAAATTTTGCCACCTCACTGTTGACCCCTTTTTCCAGATCATTTATGAATATGTTGGACAGTACTGGTCCCAATACAGACCCGTGGGGGACAACGCTAGTTACCTCTCCCACTCCAGAAAACTGACCATTTATTCCTCCCCTTTGTTTCCTATCTCTTAACCAGTTACTGATCCATGAAAGGATCTTCCCTTCTTATCCCATGACAGCTTATTTTGCTTAAGAGCCTTTGGTGAGGGACCTTGTCAAAGGCTTTCTGAAAATCTAAGTACACTGTATCCACTGTATCACCCTTGTCCATATGCTTGTTGACCCCCTCAAAGAATTCTAGTAGATTGGTGAGGCATGATTTTCCTTTACAAAAATCATGTTGACTCTTCCCCAATAAATCATGTTCATCTAGGTGTCTGATAATTCTCTTCTTTATTATAGTTTCAACCCATTTGCCTGGTACTGAAGTTAGACTTACTGGCCTGTAATTGATGGGATCACCTCTGGAGCCTTTTTTAGTAATCTTGAGGATGTTTCACCTCTGTAGAAAATATTTCCTTATTTTTACTCCACAATTACAAGTCCTGGAACTTGTCATTGGTTCAGATCATTTTCTTTGTTTCCAGAAGTTTTGAATTAACACCTGGGAGATGACTAAACTTCTTTTCCACGTGCAGTAAAACTCCTCTTTCCACAAGAGTTAATATTCTTTGCCCTTTCATTTTTATTGTTACCCTTGCTGCATCTTTTCTCCTCTGTGTAACTGGGTGTATTAGTCTGAAGTTGACCTATGATGATAAATCCCTTGGAGAGTAATAAAGTATTATTGCCTCATTTGTGTTGTGTGTCCATAAGTTGAAGCACTTGCCAACATTCTATTTGCAGTTCTTGATGGCAACCAGACTGTTTTATGAAGCTCTGTACCATACTCTGCCTGTTTAGTATACTTTCTCTCTCCATAGTCCAGATTCTCTCATCAAATGAGGGCAGAGCGAAAAACTGACTTTAAATCAGTTTTATGCTCCTTCAAACCCAGGGCCAGGCCAGTCTGCAGTATAAGATAGAGAAGCCTAAAAGTTGCTCCAGCATATGTCTGGCTACTTGGGTTGCTTCCAGCACCTGGGGATCAGCTGGGGACTGGAGTGTCCTGCCACACCTCTCTTCACCCAGTCATGTTCCCTGTGCCATTAGCCAGGTGGAGGCTAGTGTAGGAGCTCTAATGCAGCCACATGCCACTCTGATTCCCCTGCACATGGGGAATTCTCAGAACAGTAAAGCTGATTTTGAGATCGCTTTGCTCTACTGGAGCAGTGCAAAGAAGATGCATCACACAAGTGAGTTGGGCCCATTACGTTTTACAAAAACTGTTTACACCCATGTCTGTTCAAATGCATGAATCTATCTTCCAGTCTTAACCCGCCAGGTACATTTGAAATTGATCCTTTTTTTCTCCACATAATATGCTGTTCCACCCAGTTTAGCACCCTCTACAAACTTGCATACCAGTGTTTAATGATGAAGTGAGCTGTAACTCACAAAAGCTTATGCTCATATAAATTGGTTAGTCTCTAAGGTGCCACAAGTACTCCTTTTCTTTTTGTGAATACAGACTAACACGGCTGTTACTCTGAAACCAGTGTTTAACGATGTACACGCTGAAGAGTAGCAGTATTTATTCAGGTTTCAGAGGAACAGCCGTGTTAGTCTGTATTCGCAAAAAGAAAAGGAGTACTTGTGGCACCTTAGAGACTAACCAATTTATTTGAGCATGAGCTTTCGTGAGCTACAGCTCACTTCATCAGATGTTTTTATTTTTTGTATTATTGTTTTATGTATTTATTCAGTATCCTAACTTAGCTAGGCAGGTCACAGAAACATAACATAGATATGTCCCTGCCTTGAAGAGCTTCTAATCTAATTGTGACATGATGTACGGGTAGGTAGAGGAGAGGCAGCGCTGTCTAATAGATAGGGCACTGGATTGATATTTCGGTGACCTGACTTCTGTTCCTAGCTCTGCCACTGACCTGTTGTGTGCCCTTGGGTATGTCACTTTTCTTCTTTGTGTCTGTTTTGAATGTCTGGTCTATTTAGCGGTTTGGGGCAGGGCCTTACTATGTATTTGTAAGAACAGAATGGGTATGTCTACACAGCAAAGAAGAGCCTGTAGCTGATCCACGCCAGCTGACTGAGGCTCGTGGGGCTCTGGTTGTGGGACTGTTTCATTGCTCTGTAGACTTCCGGGCTCAGGCTGGAGCAGAGCTCTGGGACCCTCCCACTCCACCTGGAAGTCTACACAGCAATGAAACCACACCGCAGCCTGAGCTGGCTGGCATGGGCCAGCTGTGGGTTTTTATTTACTGTGTAGACATACCCAATAATTCCTTCAATCTCAGTTGACACCCATAGGCACTACTGTTATATAAATAACGGGGAGCAGCAAGCAATGAGAGGGAAAGGCTGGAAGGGAGGACACAGGTTACAATAATAAGGTAATGTAGTTACTCAGCTTTATGTGCCTTTTTGATGTTTTAGCAATATATGTATGGTATTTTACACCACACATCTATTAAATGTACACACTCATTTTAACTATCTATGTGTACATTTTTCTCTCAAGTTTTAACCCACAAATCTTAGTCAAACTGATTCATCTCCATGCCATTTGCCACCCTAAACCTCTCTTCCGCTAAACACCTCCCTGCCCAGACCAGTTACTCTTCCTTCAACAAGCAAGCTCACCCATGTCATTCCTGACCCCAGAAACACTCTCAGGGTTGCCTGCTACTCCAATAGCCACATGTCCAGTCTTTCTCTTCCTGGTTCTGGCTCTGCCCCTGGAGAGGTGAACTCTTTCTCTATGTGATATCTAGGGAGTTGGGGGTGGGGGAGGTCTGCAGCCTGGTGCCCTCAGTAGCTTTCCTGCTGGTGTCTTAAGTGTGGGGAGAAGCCTGTGTACTGGCTTTATCCCCCAAAAGGGGGACTCTTGCTCTGTGTGGTGTCCGTTGTGGTGCTTGTAGGATGGCATGAAGCCTGATGTCCTGAAGATTCTCCTCTCACTGATGTATTCTTATGTTTCATTTTCCTCCCTAATTGCAAACTGCTTTCTGTCTTCCAGCTTGAGCATTAGCCATTCAAGGATGGCATCTTCCATGTCTTCCTAGCATTCTGAACTGTATTAATCTCTTTACAGTAATGTTTCAAATGCCGTTCTGTAATCCAAGAAGATTATGTTCTCACTGCTTTACTCATGCCTCTTCTGAGTTACCTCGTTAAAAATTCCATCACATTTGTGGGAAGATTTTTTTTTCTTAAACAGCTTGAAGCTAATTTTATCAGCTCATATTTCTCCAGATGGTTTGTGAGCTCATCCCTTATTAATATGTCTATGACCTTGCCTATCACCAAGGTCAGATTTACTAGTCTGCAGTTTCCTAGATTCTTTTTCTCAGTAATTAGAGCTATGTTTGCTTCCCTCCTCCTTGGTACGTCTTTCCTGTCCACAATACCGTTAAGAACCATTGTTGTTCTACCTGTAATTCATTCTACTCTGTGTTTTAGGAATCTAGATTGAAATAATTTCATCTCTGGAGCTTGGTTTGTCTGATTCTTAATTCACACATTCTCTCTGGTATATCTGCTGTTGCCCTTAGCTTTTCACTCCTCTTCCCCTCAATCTTGTAGTCATACTATCTTGTGCAATGATCCTTTAGGACCACACCATTTAAGCAGGCTCAAGATGGATCAGTACTTTAAATGAGAGATTCCCAAAGCACATCTTGCTGCTGTGGTAAGCAATGCTGGTGGTTCACTAAGTGATACTCTCCTCCCTGAATTAGTATTGAATTTGTGCCCTGGCAAGGTGCTAAGAGGCAGCATTTCAGATTATGGTTTCCACAATGTATAGTTTAAGATCCCAGGTCTCTTTTCATGAGAGATGGGGTGTTAACCTAGGGTCCTGGTTAAATTCCAACTCAGGTAAATTAAGATCTTCCTACTTAAATTCTCCTTGGATTTTTCTGTTGGACACAGTATTCTTCTCTTTGTCCTAAACTTGTATAGTGCTTTTGTACATTGAAAAACTGCTTCCCCATTCTGCCCTATTTCATTAGAAGCTTAGAAGTAAAGGTAGAGGGTGAACCCCTGCACAGAGGGGTGAAGATTTTGTATTTTTCATTGAGACTTGACTTATGTAGGAAGGGGAGGAGAGTTTTGGCTTAGCCAGAAGCTAAACTAGTCATTCACAGAGTTGATCACCCTCTATCTTTAAGTTATCTCTGTCATTTTCAATCCAGGCATGGAGAAGCTAAGACCTGCATACTTCACTATAGGTCTGACCTTCCTTAGGCCCAGATTTAAACAGCATTGCAAATACTGGCTTTACTTCTCCAGCCCCAATCAAACAACTTTGGAAGGTGATTCCTTTCTGGTCAGGATGCCACACCTCTCTTTAGTAAAGCATCAGTTGTTATTACACAAGAGCTTGAGCACAGTCCCATTTCACTTTCCTCCCTTTTGGAGGATCTCTCTCTGTTTTCAGATTCAGTAAGTTATCCTTCCTTGTTACGATTGGGACAAATAATTCATGTATCTTGTCTGGAATGTCTCTCTGTTCTGTTAGTAGCCTATCTGTGCTTTCTCTTACTGCCTCAACTGACCCTTTATTCCTTAACTGCTGAAAAACTGAGTGTCATTCCTGTGGCATGGCAGCCTTCTCTGTTTCACTCTCTGCCTCTCCTTATTTACCATTCTTCCTGTCTCGTTAATTCTATAAACTGCACTGTCCCCTTTATATCACATTTGTCTTCTACCTCATACTTATGCCTTATTCCTTTTCCAATTACCCCTCTTCCTCTTCCTGCTGTATTTATAGATGGATGGCACATATAACCTTAGGCCATGCAGCCACTGCTTCTCTTCTCTTGCCCACAAACTTGAAAAATGTACTTTGCTGAAATGCATTGGGATAGCTCTTTCCGTGCACTTCAGGGCAAATTAGAGACACAGATCCCATTACCATTAATGAGGGGCACATCTAATGTGCCATGCAACCCATTGAACATTTATCCCATTTTGTTCCTCATTTTAGGTCACAAATTATCCCTGATTATATTATGTCCCCTGTTGTATCAGTGCCGTTCCACTTTTATCGCTCTTAGCAAATCCTCTGTGTTGCAGTCAACCCAAATAAAAGCTTAGCTGTATTCCCTTTAAAGTCCATGGCAAAGCTTACATAGACGTCGATGGGAGCTGGATCGCGCCACAAAGTTTCCTCTTTTTAGCCTGCATCTTCCCCACCTTTTTAGGGGGGAAATGCATCTGAGCGTTGCAGATGTTACATGGGTGGGGTGAGGTTCTGGTGGTTTTGCAGGGTTTTGGAGCACTGTTAGGGCGGTTGTCACATTGCATTACCAGCTCTCATTTCCAAATACTGCACTTCCAGTGGGTCAAAAGTTTAACCCCCCCACCACCACCAAATCCCCACTAGTAAGATATAACAATGCTGCTGATTGCCTTCTCGCTGCCACAGTTCTGCAGCTTAACACATGGTGTCACAATACAGTGGGAGCAAAAGTCATCCATAAATCTTCAGGAATAGATACATTAAAAGGGTCTGAGCCAGCAAAAAGTTACCACTTCACCAGGCAGAAGCTAGTTGCATGGTCATAACTCTTTGCGGGATTGGACCCACTCTTTGCACTCCCATAGTACTTTTCAGCTTCAGTATGCCTTTCCAAACACTGACCCTTATAATGCTCCAGCTTCTAAATGTCTCTAACATCCCAGCCACAGAATGTGTTTGTCCACTTCTCTGGGGTTTACCTTGGTTGCAGCTTTGAGACTCTTGAATGGCTTCCTACTTCTGTAGATATTTCACAGCTATCTCTGCCCATGAGTAAAAAGCAGCAAAACAAAAACAAACAAAGGAAACCACCACCAACAGCAACATTTAAAAAACGTGAAACATCCTCCCCTATGTTTTCAAACATACTTTATATGTAGCAAAAAAGAAAATTGAGTAAATGCAATTATTCTTTTTAAAAACCACAAGGGCCAAATTCTACTCTCAGTTGCAGTGGTGTAAATCCAGAGTAAGTCCACTGATTTCAGTGATGTGACTCCAAATTTACACCAGTGTAAGTGGAAAGAGAATTTGGCCCAAGATTTTAAACTTGACAGTGTATCTTGGCCTATGGAGGAGGTGTTCTGCAGTATCTCTGACTCTTACTTAAAAATTTCTAATGTGAGATAGTTCTGTTATATTACATACCACACTTGCTTCAGTAAAATAACAGTCAAGCCACACTTACTTTGAGGTGGCATCTGGTAGCTGAATTTGGTGCGGGGGGAGGGGAGGGACAACTGGATGGGCTTATTCCTCATTTTCGCACCTCTCCTCCTTCAAGTATATGTCCCCATGCTGCAGCGAGCGATGTAACCCTGGAAATGAGAGGACATCATTTCCCTGCAGTTTTTTCTTTCTTTTGCCAATGGCTGTGCCTCTCCCTCATCCTCTTCTGTGTTCCTTCTCTCCACTGAGTCCTCCTTTCCCCTCCTCCAAATCCATTGCCTGTCCTTACGTTCTGGTTTGCCAAGTGGCAGAGCCACAGTGGACAATTTTTGTGTCTCAGCCAGTATGGGAACAGGCATGGAGATTTATTTTGGGCCTAGCTCAGTTCCTGGCAGGAACATAGGGAAAAGAGGACACAGGGGAAAAAAAAACCAGGTGTGTGACTAGATATAGCTCAGACCCACTAATGGGTGTAGGATGGGGGAATATAGTAGCAAGAAGGGTTAGGGATACAGTAGTGGGGGAAGTGTGCTGAGTTGGCCCTGCATGCACCAACCTGGAAAGTGCACACGTAGCTGCTTGAGCCCTACAGCTCGTAATATGCATGCAGAACAGGTAGCTGGCTATGGAAGGGTCAAAGAAACAGCCCAGAGATGGTGAGGTAGGTGAGTTGCACCACCTCTATCAAACGCATCAGAGTTTGTGGTGTCCTGCATAACATTGGATACGGGACAGAGATGGCCTCCAGTATCTCTTCCAGCTCCTCCTTTTAACTGTGGCTTGGGGCAGAGAATAAGGAAATGATGTTGTCACCGAACACCAGATTGAAAATTTTTTCTACGATAGTGCTGCCAGCTTTTTGTATCATTTAAATGACCATGAGATGGGACCATTCCCATGTATGCTTGATTTCCATGGCTTATGGCCTGCCTTAACTGTTGTCGATTACTGTCCTCTTCCCAGCACTGGCTTAGAAGGCATTCACTGTTCTGCTGGGGATACTGTCAGCTCCTGGCCCTCTGAATACTGAGTATGTAAAACAATTGACTTTCTTTTTTTACTTTTTCTTTTTTAGAGGGTTTTTGTATTGATTTTTCAATAAGATTACAGGTGTTACTCTTAAGAGCAAGAGAGAAATAAAACAGTTCAGTAATAACTGTGATGGAGGGGGGGAGAGAAGGCTAGTTTAGCAGAAGAAAAATATCCCTGTGTTTCAACAACAACCTTTCTTCAAGTCTATTCATCTAGTCCCTTTCTCTGAACAATTTCACCTCTTGATCATGGGACCACATCTCCCCTGGCCCACCAATGACTCTTCACAAATACTGTGCAGCCCCGACATCGTAGTTTGTGGTAGTCAATTTATTTTCTCTTTTTCATTTCCTCCAGTGGAATCTGGGGTTGGAAAATGAGTCTACACAACTCACCATATTTGGAAGTAGTTGACATCCTTCAGTCACCAAAAATGAACCCTCAATAGCATTCATTCTTTCTCTGAAACTGTTGTTGAATCACAGTGGTCATCTACATCACACCTGCCTCTCAAAAATTAAATTACTATTCCAGTGACCATTCTTCATAGCATCCTATCAAGATACTTGATTTCGGTTAAATTACTAATTACCGTACATGCCATATTAAATATTTAGACATTTGAGAAACTGTGGCCTTCAAATCCTATCTAATTCTTTTACTAGTGTTTCACTCTTAAATACTCTGTTTCAAGTTGTCTTCATCCTTGGTTGTTTTTGCAAATATCTTTTGATGTGGGTTGAGATTACTAATCCAACCTGGCTCTGAAATGCAGAAAAATGTGTCCTCTTAAAGCAACTGGTTGGATGATGTGAGGAGTCTGAAAATGTTGATACAATAATGGTTATGTGTTAAACTGCTTCTGTCTGTTATTGGAATGCATGCTGCTTAGGGACCCATAATCCCGGGAATATTTCACACGACTTGTTTCTTCGGCTGATGCTGTTTACTGTGTTACGCCCTGCTCAGAAATTTTATTGTGAGCATTATTGGCTTGATTGACTTTAATGGCTCTTTCTGTCATATCAGTGGTTGCTTGGGAGGATTTGCTGTATTATGTGCATGCTACTGTGTGTGCAAACTACTTCTCATGTTCAACAGCTAGTGTTTAAACCTCAGTACTGTAGCCTCATTAATTTACATTTTTAAAAGTAAATAAACTTACTCAAAGGCACAATGGACTAATATATATTAAAATTTTACACACAGAGAATATGTTAAAAGAACTGGAGTTGCAAAGTCTAGCATTCAAAAGTTAGGAAATGCCAGAATTAAGGATGGCTATGAAACTTTAATTTGCTCCCCTGGTACGTTGTGATATCGTCTTTAATTATATGATCACATGCTATTTTATAGGGTATGCTTGCCTTATTCAGTGCACAGCATGGATGGAGTCTGTGGCCAGGATGGTAAAAGAGGATGTATAATATCAAGAAATAATTAAAGAATCATTACTGTGACCACTACTCACGACTGTGTTCTCTGTACAGAGGTAGAGGCCTCCTCTCTAAGACCCCAATTCTGCAAAGTCCCACTTTGACGTTTGTAAAGTGTAAGCATCTGCATAGATTTTTGCAGGATCAGGGTGTAATTGTGCATAACTCCCAAGTGTATCAAAAAGCAAGTCCCTTCCACTTTTGCAGATGACCCAGAGAGAGTATGATTAGTCTAAATCTAATGCTACAATTTTCTCAGCATAGTGTGAACTTTCCTCATTCTTTGATAGTGAACAAAGTTGTCTTCACACTTGATAGATTTAATAAAAAAAGTCTTAAGTAGCACTGTGTTCTTCACACAAAATGTTATTTCTAGAAGTTGCTGAAGGCTGAGGTTGTACAATAATACAACTGTGCTACAAGATAAGTAATTAAGAAAGTGGAAAAAAAATAGACTAATGTGCTGTCACCAAAATGATCACACTCATAATTATGGGGTATGAATTTACATCCAATTTAGTCTGAAATTAACAGTGAAAAGTTGTAGGTATTTAATCTGCAGCTGGTATCAAGAAAATCTGTGATTTATTGCTTGCTGACATAATGCATTTCCATCTATGTTTTTCTAGTTTAGTTTGGTAAGTGTTTGAGTGACTTGAGTGATTGCAGAAACTAGAAGGTACTGTACTCTGCAGCATAGTGAAGAATTATGAAAAGAAATTTTAAAGAATTTTACATGGGTGTCATGGGTTCCCCTCACCTCGGGGTGCCACCTGGAACTGAGGTACAGCTAAGCACTTTGTCTCACCAATCTGGGTTCCCTCTTGCACTGTCACTCTCACCAACATCCACAGGCAGGGACCACACCCAGCTGTGTTCATGAATGCTGTGGGCAGCCACTCATGAACTTACAATAGAGAAGCTAAAGCCAAAATACTCCCATCCCCAGCCTATGACCCCAGGGCTGTACTATCCTGCACTAGTCAGAACCCGACCAGTATGAATTTATTACCTGGTCTGCTACTTCTACAAAGGAAAGTGGATGTGCATTGACTCTTGTTCATGAGCTGAGATTTATCCCCTCTGTACTTCAAACAACACGCTGTGTTTTGGGTAAAATATAAAATCAATTAACTACAGAAAGATAGCTTTTAAGTGATTATAAGTGATAGCAAACAGATCAAAGTAGATTACCATAAGAAATAAAACAAAACCACAATCTAAGCCTAATGTACTAGTCAGTATTTGAATCAAGCAGTGTCTCACCCAGTTAGATAATACAAGTTTAGGCTTCCTTCTTCCCTGCCTGGGGCCAGCACTGCCCCCCTCTGCCCCCCCAGTTCAGTCTTTTTGCTCTGGTACCTTCAGGTGTGTTGTTGTAGGGAGGGAGGTTCAGTCATGATGTCATTTCTTCCTGTTATATGTTCTTCAAACTTGCTGGAAAGCTCTTTTGCTGTGACCTGGGTCAAACAGTTCCCATTGTGTAGTGCTAATGTGCATGGCATTGTGTAGTGCTATCTCTGAGAGGTTTTATTGTACACAGTTCCTGGGGTAATCCTTGTGCTTGTGTGCATTTCCTCAATAAGCCATTAACATTGTTTGGCCTTTTTATTTTTGTACCTGAAAGGCTGTTTGTGGGTGTTCTCAACCTCACAACATGTTTCCATAGCACATAGCCAAATTCATAATTTCACATACAATGATAGCCCATAAAATCCAATGAGATATTAATGTCTAGCAGATCAAGACTTTTAGAACAGCTTACAAGGCATACTTTGTACAAAACATATCCTAATTATAAAACTGGTGGTGAATATGGGGGTACCAGGGTGTTACAATGGGCTACTCCACAATTTTTGATTGTGTAAAATACCAAATGGGATAGCTTAGAGGTCTAAGCAAAATTTTAATTTCCTAGAGCTCTTTCTTTGAGCTACAGGTTCAAATTCTGGCTAGCTCAGTCCTTCCTTCTAAAATAGAAAGTAGCTCTCTGCATTTACTGTTTGTGGGCCTTTCAGATGAGACTTTGTAAGCTGAGGTCCTATCTCCTCTACCTGAACATTAAAGAGCCCAGAGAACAGTTCTGTAGCCAATAGGTATAGGTATTTGCTAGGTAAGGCATGGGTATAAGTTAGGTCAGTAATGCAATGAGCCTAGAAGCCTCAGGCCTGTAGGACAATGGCTAAGCAAAACGAGGCATAAGGCCCAAAAGGCCTTAGCATAAGCAGCTAGCCAGGAGTAACCCTAAATCATAAGATATCACAAGATAGAATATTGTAATAACTAAACTGCTGATTGGTAGCCACAAGATGCTAGTTTATACCAGCTTGGGATATTTTAAGTTAGGAACATCAGCAGATGTGTGACCACAAGAGTGCCATGGTAATTAACTGCTGTATATGCTAATAAGCTTGAGTTAAAAGATCTAATAACGTTTGGTAGAAGGGCATCCCAACAATAGTGGGGTGTAAAGAAGAGAGGCTTAAACCATTACTGAATATACACTAGACATAGTGGCATTAGTATAACACTTTGTAAAAGTTGTATCCTGACCTTGGGAGCTGTAACTCTTAGGAGACACCACAATGACCATTGGTGACAGTGAAGAGAGAGATGTCTAACACTTCAGGTTGTTCTGCAGGGGATGGTATGAGTATATAGATGCTCATTCTGTATTATCTTTATCTACCTTTGCTGGGTTGGAGCGTTTGTAACTTTGCTAACTATGTTATAAAACTATTACTATATCTGTGTTACTAATACTAAGGTTTTTAATATGTGTTGCAACTATGCACATTGGGGTTCCCAGCTGTAATTCTAATAATACTGGAGAAGAATTTTTGAAACCTCAGTGTTAATGGGAAATTCTTAAGTAATCAGTATAAATCATACACAATCAGTAGATCAAGCAACAGTTTGTAAGGGTAGAGCTTTGCCCTATTCTCATTGACCACAATTTCCCTTTCCTCCGTCCACTGTGTAGAGTGCTGTGCATGGCATGGCTGCTGTGCTGGTTTAGGTGGATGTTCTAGCTTGAGAATAGCTTTGATATCTTCTGGGATAAATGGGCCTCTTCATTCTAGTGCCAGCTAATTCAGAAGGAAATTTCTGCCCCACCCCTATTACCACTGAGCTGAACTCCTTTGTCTCAATGACCAAGTTTCCTTCAGTAACTGAGAAGGAAAACTCAGCCATAGCCATACTTTTTCCATCTAGGCAGCAAACCATTTGCTTCTGAACTCTTTCTGGAATTAAAGTTAAGACCATCCTTAATTTCTATACATGAGACTCGGAAGAAATCCTTTAAGGAAACAGACACTTATAGCACTTGAGTGTTTCAGACATTTATTTAACTGTAGGAATAAAAGTTCCTTAGTTAAGCTTTTTAAGAATTCACCTATTAAATTTCTCTTGAGGTTTAACAAAAATGCCAACATAAAGTTTCCCCCCTTTTCATTTGTTTCTTATAGAAGTAACAGAAGATAACATATATCCTATGGAAGGGCCTAAGGTACTATGGGATGGGTGTAGTGTAAGAATATAGAGGTAGTGAGTCTCATTAGTCACATTTCAGACCTCTGAAAGAAAGGGTGACACAGATTAAAATCCTACCCAGTTAGAGGCCTCCTCACTCCCTGTTATATAACATTATAATTATACTGTAGAAGTAATTCTAGGATAATGTACTTTATCATCAAACAATATGATTAGTCATAAATTACGGTACACAGGATTTGCCAAAATATGCCAAGTTGGTTATTACTACTCAAAACATAATGTAAAAAGTGAAAAATGGGGAGAATTTTGTTTCTCTTTTGAGATTTTCTTTCTTTTGTGAGTGTCCCCAACAAAAGAGAATAAGGAAGATACAAAGGGGGATTGCTCTGTCTTGTTTCATCATTGGAGCAATGATATTTACTATAGGCAAAATCTGAAGTTATATAGCACTTAATATGTCTGTAGCCAAGTACTTAGTATTGTCCCTATTTCAAAGATTAGGCAATTGAGGCTCGGAAAGCTTGTGTCCTTCCTGGGTGGCATTAGGGTATTCTTGCATAGACTTTGGCATTGGTGCCATGAGATGTGAGGTTTAATGCTGACACTGGAAGTGAAGTGCCATGCGATTTTGGATGTATCACTTCACCTCGCTGAGTCTGTTTCCCACCTGTAAAATGGGTCTCGTAATGACTTTCCAAAACTTACTAATGATTCAGATCTGAAAAGTACAGGGGTCACACTTATGCATTCTTCAGTTTTGCCAGTCAACTTTCTCACTTTACTTAGTGTATAGAATACTATAAATGTTAAGCTAATGTAGTTTGGTTATCCTAAGTAACTGAGTTTTTTAAGCATAACCACTATACAATTCATACCAGTCAATGGCAGAGGAGGGGGAAAACTCTGTCTTCCTGGTTCCTAGCCTCTTGCTTAATTCTCTAGAGTATGTCTTTTAGATATCATCACAAATCCTTTCACAGTGTGACTTTTTGAACAAAAATGAATCTTGAAATGTTCATGCATGCAAATTTTCCCACAGAAGTGTATGTTTCCTTTTTATTTATAGGCCTCCTTTTGAATAATTTTCAGCCTCTATCCCATCTCAAAATGTCATGAAAACTGAAAGTTTAGGATTGCTAAATCAAATCAAATTGGTTAAAAAAAAGAATTAAAAAATAAAACACACAACTTCTAGTATTTTATATCACACCACCTTTTGTCCAGTTCTAGCAAAATCTTGTTGAAATGTCATCAGACTCTTGGGTAATTTTAGTAAGAGAAGAATTAATTCATTAATGACTTGTTTGTGAAGGCTTTCACAGTGTACGCAATTGAATGATACAGGGCCCAAACCTACACACGCTGCTCAATGTAGTACTTACTGTTGTGACTGAAATCAGCACAAATGTTTGCACAATTGAGCTCTTTATTTTGTTTATTTAGTTCTGCTTGGCCCAGTTCATTATATTTTGTTTCCCTTACCAAACTAATATTGGGTTCAAATGTTCACTGTAATGTCAGGGTCTAAGATTTTTACTCTCCCCTTCTCCTAATTTTACTGGTTTTCAAAGCCAAGCATTCCATAAATTAGTTATAGTAAGAGGGATTATTGTGGAATGTGATATAATTGGCAACTTCTCGCTGATGTAGGAGATTCATGTGAACCCTATAGTAATAGTTTCTTATAATTGGAAACACATGTGTTTTCTGGTGTCTAGATTTGGGAACTTTCCCAGGAAGGACTTCCAGGTTTTTATCTAAGTGTAAAAGACTATATGACTACCTATAAAAGCTGTAGACATGGGAAATAAGTAAAATGTTGCTGGCAAACATAACCGTTTTGTAAGTTTAACTTTTTGAATTATAGTATAGCCTTTAAATATCTGAGAAATTATTAGACCAATTTTAATTTGGTGGTTTGTCTGGCTGATATTTTACCAATTTCATTTCAAGTCTGCGTTTTAAGCATTGTTTGTCTTTACCTTCTCCAGGGTTGCTCCTTAACCTGAAAATAATTTAATATAGTTATGGGCAGAGAGTTCCAGATTAAGCCTGTATGTCTAACATCTTTAGCTATTTAATGTGCCTAATTTAATTACAGTAATGTCTTATTGTTTAACTAAAAACACAAAAACAGAGTTATGCACTAATACATTTATTAAACAGAATTCTGTGAAATCTGGCTTGGGATCAGAAGTTACATGGCAAAACTATCTTTTCCATCCATGGCCAGTAGTCTGATTTCTGGAAGGATCTCAGAAAGGAAATATGGCTGGAAGTTGTATAGCCTATCAAAACATGCTGTGATCTGAGATTGTCCTGATCTCACAGTTTGCCATCGAGCATGCTTCTCATATTAAAATATCTCTGGAGAAGGAAAGCACAGTTGGCTATCCCAGCATGAGTGCTTTGCAAATATTGTTCTGGAACTCGCTCAGCCTATGACTCACAATGAATATTTTCAGCTCTGGCTCTCACTATACAATAGGAAACAAAAAAGAAATTTAGTTATTTGCTAGAGCCTAACAGAATATGACTTAATCATCAGACTTCAGACAGTGAGTGTAGAAGAGCTACATTAAAGGTTGTCAGAAATCTTCTGAATTCAGATCTCCTGTACCATACGGTCTTTTTTTCATCATACCTGTTATGATGGCAAAAAATGACATATATTATCTGGCTTCTGCAGCCAAGTATATGGTTCAAAGTATTTTAGCAGAATGCCTTATAAAATCTGCTTGCCTGCCTGCCTCAATCATTTTCTTAACTAATTAGGAAAGTCTGCCAAGCCTTGTTGGGCTAAGGTACTCATTGTTCTCAAGCAAATGTTTCTATATTACACCAAGTTAGGAAGTGTCTGTATTTTAAGTGACTACATGCCAAGATTCCAATGCAGTCAGACCTGCTTAGTTTATCTGGGTGTCCAAAGGATCAAGGAGATAACGAACTTAAAAGTATTATTCTCCAGCAAATGAGAACCTGCAGCTCCTGTTTACTCTTAAAGAGAATAGTATTCTGATACTTCTCCAGTTCAATTTCCAAACCAGAACAAGAAGAGCTGTAATGGTATAGGAAATAAGTATTTCTCACAATATTTCTGGTTATGATGGTTCCTTGATTCTGTCTCTCTGAAACTGACAAAACTCCCTTGTCTCAGTCATGCAAGATCTGTCAAATTTTATCTAGGTTTTTATACCATATTCATCACCATGCTATCTGAGCATTTAAAGAGAGGCCACCTGAAAACAAAGTCACTGGAAAGCTTTCAAGAAAGCTTGTTTTAGCAACAGTTCTAGTCTACTTTTGCAAACTGAAGATGTTTGGAAGATTTGGGATGATTATCTGGATCCTTCTCCAAACCAAAGCACAGTGCCTACTTCTGCGAACTACTCTTCCCTACTCATAAATAGTTCTAACATTCTGTTTAATGCTGTTAACGTTGATTTAATACATGTGATAGGAAGTATGTTCCATGGCAGTATGTGTTGCACACCTGAACTATGATTCTGAAACATTGGTGCTGCATTGATTTATTCCTGACGGTAGATTGCAGTCTGGTCATTCAATTTGTAACTAATATAAGACATGCCTATCAACTCTCTCTCTCTCCTTCTTACCTGTATGTTGTATTTCTTTTCCCTACCCTTCATCGGTCTTTGGTCTCAATCCACAAATTGTTCCATATGGGCAGATCACTGAGTCTGTGCAGAGCCTTGAATTGGGGTCCGTGGGCACCCATGGGTACAGGGATCTGTCAAAGTAGGAGAGCAGGCAGGATCAAAATCTTTGTCAAGAGCTGTCTTTGGAAAGTGAGTAGCACATCCTCGGGTATTAACAAATATAAATAAGTACAATCTTTTTTTGTTTTGTTCCCCAAGTAGCATGAACAGCACAGGACTCGTTTAGCAGGGATAATTTCAGTGATTTACTCATGACGTTAAGGCTAGATTCTGCTTCACAGAAATGTGTTTATTTCAAAATGCCTGACCAAGTTTTGTTTTATACAGAAAATTAGAATTAATTAACCAAAATCACAGCAGAACTTGAAACGTTTTATTGCTAGATCAGTTTCAAACACCCATCTGTGCTATGTAAGAGAATGTGCCTAAATATAAAGGTATTTGTCTACTTGAATATTCGGCTGCAGAAGAGGAACGGGACAGATGACAGGTATATTTGAGTAGCTGTTTGCATGTATGTGTGATTCTCTTTGAAAATACCCCACTTGTGGTAAATACCAGCTCAGTGCTTGTATTTTTCGTCACCAATTGCTTGCTGCCTTGGTTTACACATATTGGTTTAATCACAAGCACGCTCTGCATTATGCAGTGTGGCTTTTTTTCATGAACTTTACATCTTGGCTAAATTATTTGTGAGGATGAGATGTAGTGTATCCTAAAAAAATGCTAGGAGCCAACTTATTTTGGGGGGTGGGTGCTTTGATGAATAATCTCTATAAGAACATGTCACTTGAGGACTCTTCAGGAATTACAGCTTGGGCAGAACATCTGGTTAGTGGGTTTTGCTGAAGGAAGCACGTTATACCACCACTCCGAAGACTGGCTGGGCTCCTTATTCATTAGGGGTTACCATTCCAGATGATGCCATTGATCTGTAAAGAGCAATGTTAGTTTGGGTCATAACTATTAAAGTGATGGCATCTCTACCTGTGTTCTACTGTGTCACTTCAAATAAGATGATGCATGTAAGCTGGACTTATGGGTCTAGTTTGAAATGTCTGGGGATTGGTGGGAAGGGATGTTCAGTGAAAGGTCTTCAAGCTCTCTGTTGGTGGAACAGAGCCTGAGTTTTGTTGCACTTCATGGGAGAGAGTAAAGGTCATCTGTTTGGTCAGTGCCTGAGGGGTTGAAGGGTAGAGGATTTTTATTGGCGGTAAGTTTACCACCAGTTTGTAGGCTGAAGAGTATTTTGGTTAACATTGGTTAAATAACATACTCTTTGGTTTTTTTTAATAATTACACATGAGACCAGAGTAGATGGTGATAAAGATGCATTTCAGAAATTGATTAATAACTCATATTAAAGTGAGTTACATATATAAAGTATATTAAAATATTTGGAAACAGCACCCAACTTTCCCTTTTTATTCAACCAGTGGTTGTATAGCATAAATTCAGAGAGAGAAGGAAAGAAATTGGCTGCAAATGTAACCCACATGCTTTCTGGCTGCGGCATTCTGTCCCATCTAGTGGCCGCGAGAGGGAGAAAGAAATGAGTCTGCTCTACAGCCATAGCTAACAGCCATATGGCTTTTAGCTCATGCAGTAGAGGCTTGTGCATTTAGCTCCAGAGGTCCTGGTTTAATCCTGCCCACTGATGACCGGGGTCTGTTGGTGTTACACAAAGACTGCTGGTCAGGGTTGGAGGTAGTTGTGTAAGAGAGATTCCAACACAAAAGGGTGATCTCATGTAGACAATGCAGGTGGATGATTTCAGTCTTTCAAAAGTGCAACAAGAGGTCTATAAACTGTGAGTCAACATGTCACTGGTGTTCATCAAAGCAAAATATACAGTCAGCATCCACAGAGCTAGGAAAGAATTAAGAAAATCAAATTCTATTTCTGTTTGAGATCTCCCTGTTTTGTCGTGCCTATTTTACACCAAGGAATGACTTCTATACCCCTTCCCCTCTCTCTTTTTCTTCTTTTCTGCTAGATAGTTGTAACCACAGAGCAATGGGACACCTCCTTTCATTGATCTGTCTTGCAGGAAATTAGTTCATTGTCCAGCTTCATAAGCTATAAAGAAATAGCTGGTTCCCTTTCCTAGGATAGAAATATGGTTGCTTCCCTCTCTCTTTGCGGCAGGCTTGTATTCTAACAGAAGGGCCAGACCCCCAGCTTTGGCCAAGGAGTGCACATCAGAACATGATGGGGGGAGGAGAAGCAGCCAGCCATCTTTGCACCCCCCAATGTCTTCCGTCCTCTGGTGTAGGTTAGAGAAACTTGAGAGCTGTTCCATATTTGTGTAGGCTGCCAGCATCCCCAAAGGCTGGTAAGGTAACTGGTGATCACTAGAGCACAAGGAAACACCATCCATATCCTTATGCCAGCCATGGCCCACAGCGAAGGTGGCATAGGAGCTGTTACGTTTATCTCTGTGCCACCAAAAGACCAACCTACGCTGGCATGATCCTCCCAGGGACAGCTATGCTGGCTTTAAAGCACTTTGCACATCAGAGCAGCAGAATTCCAGTCAAGCATCTGGGACTAGACCACATTGGTACTTTGATTCATGCTTGAAGTGCAATTTTTGTATCTTCAACTTATTTTTTGAGTTGTATAATTAATATGGTGACCGGCTATATTACAGCAGTCTCAGTACTATGTTTATAATATGTAATTTCTTGTTACTTAAATAGTCTATCAAAAAATCTGCCCCAGTTATAGATTAAATATTACAATAAGCACCATATACTTACCAATATGCACATTAAATGTTCTAGAATGGATTCTGCTCTGTTACATTGGTGTAGATATGCAATAACTCCACTGAAGCCAATGGATGCCAGACTTTGGTCCCTGTATCTACACTAACCCCTTTCCCTTTTTATGGAAATTATCATAAATGACTCAATTCTTCTTTCTGTGGCTAGAAATTAAATTTTATTGATGATCGCTGTGAGAATAATAGATCCAGCTGCATATTTTCCTTCTATGTTTGTTAGCCTTTCTACTTTTCAGTATCTTGGGTTTTACGGGCAACAGCAATGTAAACACACTCTCATCTCTTTAAATGAAAAGACATAAATTCAGTCCAAGAATCCTTCCTATTTTGTTGTATCCATTCACACAAGTTTTTGCAATGCCAATCCAGTGGGAGTTACACGTGTAATACTCTAATGTATCTACATGAGCTTTGCAGCAATTCACAGCATTTTAACCGAGCAAATATTGTGATATAAAACCAGATGCTTTTCTTTTTTTTTTATGATTCATTATGACAATTGTGTCTACTTCTCTGTAGATAATTTTTTATTTTACTATGTGGATTTCTTTCGGAAGTCTCTGCAAAATTATTTCCTGCTGCATTTTTCACATTGGGGTCCAAAATGTGTATAGTTTAAAATGATTTGGAAAAGGTTTCCCATTTGATATTCATGCTTCAAATGCATTTCATTAACCCAAGCATTTCACAGTTGTTGGGTTGTTTTTGCTATATGCTCCTATTACTAGCATAAAGCCATATTTCATTTATTTATAAAATCACTCAATAAGGTTAATCATGTATTCTAACCTGAGTTGTATGTCCTTGTGAACAAACACGATGAAGTGTGCTTAATCAAAAGCCCTGATCCAAATGTTGCCCTCAGTTACACCAGTGCAGCCCCGTTCAGGGGTGCTGGAACAATTTGTATACTGGGGACGCTGAGACCCATTGAACCAAACTGTAAACCCTGTATATGATGGAAACCACTTCAAGCTGTGTGTGTGTGTGTGTGTGTGTGTGTGTGTGTGTGTTTGGGGGGGAGGATACTACCCCAGCATCCCTAGTTCCAGCACCTGTTGTCCCACTGAAATCAGGTCAGAATGGTTCCTACTGAGGCAGTTAGATGTCAGCTGTTGAAGGCAAGAAATGCATCTTATTCTGTTTAGCAAAAGACCATGTAAGTGTGGGGAGCAACATACATTGATTTCTTTGCTAAAGTTATGCAGGAAACTGCACAGAAATGATTCCATAGGCAGACACTTCCGCAGTTGATGCTTTGATTTTAATTGTAACTTAGTCCTGTGTGAGTGTCATTGCTGTCGCTGCAAAGTAAAGTTTCTCCTAAATGATGTAGATTTACTCATGGGCAGTGCTTAAAATAGTCTTGCAGAGAAACAAGCTGGTGCATTGCCCTTAAAGAAGGGGGGAAAATTTAACTCCAATATGTACCTGGCAAAAGACTGGATTAGTTGACCTGTTTTTTTTTTTTTCTATAATAGCTATCCCATTGCTAATACTATCTTGGTGGGCAAGAGCAGCTGAAACTTCTTAAAAGTGGAGGTGTCATAAATATAAAGGGAAGGGTAAACCCCTTTGAAATCCCTCCTGGCCAGGGGAAAGCTCCTCTCACCTGTAAAGGGTTAAGAAGCTAAAGGTAACCTCGCTGGCACCTGACCAAAATGACCAATGAGGAGACAAGATACTTTGAAAAGCTGGGAGGAGGGAGAGAAACAAAGGGTCTGTGTCTGTCTGTATGCTGGGTCTTTGCCGGGGATAGACCAGGAATGGAGTCTTAGAACTTTTAGTAAGTAATCTAGCTAGGTATGCGTTAGATTATGATTTCTTTAAATGGCTGAGAAAAGAATTGTGCTGAATAGAATAACTATTTCTGTCTGTGTATCTTTTTTGTAACTTAAGGTTTTGCCTAGAGGGGTTCTCTATGTTTTTGAATCTAATTACCCTGTAAGATATCTACCATCCTGATTTTACAGGGGGGATTTCTTTATTTCTATTTACTTCTATTTTTTATTAAAAGTCTTGTAAAAAACTGAATGCTTTTTCATTGTTCTCAGATCCAAGGGTTTGGGTCTGTGGTCACCTATGCAAATTGGTGAGGCTTTTTATCCAACATTTCCCAGGAAAGGGGGGGTGCAAGTGTTGGGAGGATTGTTCATTGTTCTTAAGATCCAAGGGTCTGGGTCTGTAGTCACCTAGGCAAATTGGTGAGGCTTTTTACCAAACCTTGTCCAGGAAGTGGGGTGCAAGGTTTTGGGAAGTATTTTGGGGGGAAGGACGCGTCCAAACAGCTCTTCCCCAGTAACCAGTATTAGTTTGGTGGTGGTAGCGGCCAGTCCAAGGACAACGGGTGTAATATTTTGTACCTTGGGGAAGTTTTGACCTAAGCTGGTAAAGATAAGCTTAGGAGGTTTTTCATGCAGGTCCCCACATCTGTACCCTAGAGTTCAGAGTGGGGGAGGAACCTTGACAGGAGGGACCACTGGTGCCGAACTGTGACCACACCTGTCCTCGTGCCGCCCCTTCCCCCTGAGGCCCCGCCCCCCTTTGCCCTTCTCCCCCCACCCTTATAGTCTGTAGAAAGTGGGAGGGCCATGGCCCCCTGTCACCCTCTGTTGCGTCGCTCCTGTTGGAGGATATATTTCTAGAATGCAAACGCCAGACATTTATTGTAGCTCTGTTGAGTGAGGAGCAGCCAAGAAGTTCTCCGAAAGCAGAGAAAATCTGGAGCTAGCTGCCAAGCTGAGCAGACCTTAGAGATGTTCCTCTGTAAAGCCAGAAGCCTGTCTTGTCCCCAAAAACTCAATTCACAACAAAAGCCCCTTAAGAATTTGAGTAGACCTCATAACTGTCTTTGTGCATATATTGTATCTGAATCTCAGGAGAGTATAAGTGAATTTTGTAGCATATTTAGCTATGAACAATAACTGCTATTGTAATGCTGACAAACCCTGGTCATGGATGGATGGGATCGAATCTGGGACCTGTGAAACTTAGCGTATGAGCCTCTAATGCATGAGCTAAAAGCGACATGGCTCTTAGCTAAGGCTGTAGTAGAATCATCACTCTCTAGCTGGGCAAGGTGCCACTAGAGGGGAATAGAGCTCCACACTAAGCAGGCATGGGTTGCACTAGGACTTTGCTGCACGTTTTAATCTCTAAAGACTCTTCAGAGGTGGACATTTTGGGACAGATTTTCAAATATCTGTAGACAGCTAAAGATGCTTCTTTAGGCATGGTGAATCTATTGGCAGAGGGCTGTCCCCAAGGGTCTCACCTGTTCTTCACTGGCCAACTGTTTGTTTTTCAGCCTATCAGTAAATTCTGTATGCTTGCGTGAAGTAGCTTCCACAAGAGGAAGGAGCATAGTATATGTAGGCTAGCAATAAACTTGCCCTTTGGAGACCATGAATGTGAGATTTGAGTTTTTAGGTACATGAGTGCACATAATACTAATCTAAATCACACTCCTAGTGAAGAAAAAATTGAGCAGTTTCATGCTTTTGGAGAGGGAGTCCAGCACTTTGCAAGCAGTAGAGAAAATACTTTTTTCTGTTCTCTAATCTATCAGAGCGAGCAGTCACTATTAGACTTGGCAGACAGCACGCAACCTAAAGAGTTGTGAAATTTATACTTCTGCATCATGTGTCACTACACTATGTAATCCAGTAGGGCATAAATATGAAAAATCATTGTTTTGTTAAAATCATTTTTTGGTGATTTTGCTATTTCATGATGCAGTGAGCCACAAACATATGCTGTGCATTTTAAGACAAAGCTTTTGTCACTAAAGTATAATGTTGAAATTAAATATACTGCTTTGTTGATCCATGTGCTCTCCAAGCTATTTCAGCAAAAGTCCACTGTTTCCATTTAGTAGTTTTATGAAGCCCCCGTCCCCAAATTTCCGACCTTATTCAGCTTAATGCACAGGCTTCACTTTAAAAATGGATTTGATTGCCGTATATAGTTGAGTATGTTCTTTTGACAGTATAGACTTAACTTTCAAACGTTGACACTACATTAGACAGCTACTATTCTGCATTTGAACACCCAGACCCCAACTTTGGTGCCTAAAATGGATGTTTGGTTACTGATAGAAATTCCCAAACATGGAACTGGCAGTTAAATCTGAAAGTTGGTTGTGTGCATGAACATGTATGTGAGAGAGACTTTTACAGGAAGTGGTGTCATTTCTTCTGTTGGACCGTTTGTTATTTTCTCCTTTTATATGGGGCTACATATTTCGAAATTCATTTTTGATTAATCATGATCTATTTGAAAAAAATGTACAGCAGTCCTTTTTGGATTCAGTGTCATCAAGAACTTCAATGTTAATTTGTGCATGTGGGTACTGTTTATGGCAAAATTAGGTTAGCTTTATCAGTATTGTATGTGTTACAGTTATGGAATACCCAACTAAATCTGATCTGCTAAACTTCTAGCCGACAGTCATTTTTTCAAAATCATATATGTTTTTCTGGATTTTATGTACTTAAGAACTAGTTTGTGCTTCTGCCATTAACCTAACTAGTAGGGATGCTTCTTGCAAGCACTTCTTAGGGCAGTTTCTTCCACATGCATTAGTTCTTATAATACTTGCTGCTAATTACGGTGCAATTAAAGCATATTACACATACACATTTAGTCTGTCATCTAACTTCAGATTAACAGATTTTCATACGTATGAAGTAGAAATAATGCTCCAAGGATATGCAAAATAATCTTCTTTAAAACTTCAATTATTTCTAAAAAGGGGAAAACTTCTTGTAAACTTTTTAATGTAAATTTGAAGTGAATTTAAATGCAAAATCTGTAACTTTTAAATAATGTGATAGCACACAAGATGAGCCAAGCAAAGTCTCTTCAGGGGCAGCTACTTAGCTAATGTCAACTGGCGTCGTTCCACTGAAATCTGTGGAGCTGTGCTGATTTACAATACCTGAAGATGTGACCCTCCATTCTTAACTTTCCTCTCTGCTTGTCTGTTTGACAGTTTGAGGGTTCTGTATGCTTGTGAGTGTTTCCTACCTTTTGTTGCTGTGTGTGATGCCCCATTTGAAACATAGCATTGTTAAAGCAAATAGGTACAGTGATAAAATACTAGCTAAATCATAAGTTTCTTAACTACATTGAATTCGTGCTGAAATGATCTCAAAATCAATAACTGGCAGAGGGAAAGCAAAGCTACTAAATAAAGTAGGCATTCTTGTTTCATAGACAGAATTCCTTACTCAGCACTGCAGTTGCAAAAAGCATCTGGATTGGAAGGCTATGGTTTGAGAATATCTGGCGCTCTTGTTAAATATTCGTATACTCCTGAGATGCTCAGTTGGACGCTACCGTCTGATGTAAAACTGCTTGACGCATGAAGTAAATAAGACTTATGTAGGCATAATTAACTATACTAGGCTACACTTTGGTAATCATAGGCTCAGATATGGGGATGCATCTTCACTTGTTGAAATTACATCTCTTAATCCAGCACTTGATGCGTCATTCAGCTATGGACTGATTTAAAACTAAAACTTGAATTAAAAGTGATGCCAGTAGTGTAAATTGTTACACCCCAGGAACCCTAGTCAGTTAAAAATTTAAATCTCTAGGTTTGGGGGGTGGGAGGTGGAGGGAACCCAGGGTCTTAATCCATGTGACTCAGACAAACTTGCAATCCCAGTCACCACAGGTAAATTAGGGGAAACATTGATTTGGAAAACATGTGCTGTGCTCCACTGTAGAAATCTGGATTTCATACGCAATTTTTTTAGCACACTTAAGTTGAGACTGACTAGTGCCAACTAGAAGATTTAATAAAGAGTTTAACTTTATGCAGCTCAAGCCAGCTCTGCAAACACATGCTTTCCTGCTGAGATCAGAATGAAAATCAAGTTCAGTATGCAAGAGCCAGACTGTACAAGCAAGCTTGTCTACATGGATCTCTCAACTGACTTCACTTATTATTGTGATGGGCAGAGTTCCATGACTATAATCACTGCAGCGAGTGTTCACCCAGTGCTCTGTTCCAAACCCCATCATACTTGTTACAATGTCAATTATTTTAACATACCTCTTCATCTGCAAGCTGGCCTGTTCAGTAAATTGCCACATTTACCTTCCAAATTATAAACTTCCTGCATACAATAAAATGATCAACACATCTTGCATGTGATTTTATATTTCTTAATTGGGATTTAGCCACAATCAGCCCTAAAACATCCTCTTAATAAAAAGAGTGCAAATTAATAGATTATGTAAGAGTCCTGTATTATTCATCAATTCCCTTTCAGGATGCTTTCTAAAATCTATATTTGGACAGTTTGGGCTAATACAGAATGAGTTGAATATGATGAGGGAGTTGGAAATATGCTTCTCTATTTTGAGCCAAGAGTCTTTCTAACTTTTTTATCTAGTGCTGTATGTTGATGAGAGAGGACTGAGTAATGGTAGAACAATACATCCTCCTGCAGCATATTGAAGCCAACTAAATCCTTTGTTCCTGGCCCAGCAGGGACTGGGAGCCCCGTGAAGACAGTTTGCTGGCCTCCTGGAGGGGAGGGTGTGCATCCTGTGGGTCTGGGTGGTTCCAAAGCTGCAATGACATGATCCTGAGGGAGCCATATACACATCTGTTTAGCCAGAGGAGCTGTGTGAAGTCCAGAAAAGATGAGGAGCCTCCCATAACCATGGCCATACAGCAGCCACTTGCTAAACTCAAGGAAATCTTCTTCCATTCCCAAATAAATATGACAAGGAAAAAGAGTTCCTGTTGTTTCTGAAGAGGCACATGGAGTTAAAAAGTATCCAGTTTGGAGCACTTGATCAAGAAGGTGTTGGGGCAGAAGGATGTCTATTCCCAAGGTGTTAGTGTACAGGGAACAGGGGAAGCCTGGCGATAGCAAGTAATGGCAGGAACAGGGGATCTCGGGCTACAGATATTCTGCAGGAGGAGGGAGAGAGAGGAAAAGAGGTTAAAAGAAAAGGGACCATTACTGACCATGACAATATGAGAGGATGCATACACAACGTAATATTTTGGATAACTCTACCAAGTCTGATAGAGCTTTTTAGGTTGCAATAAAAGGGGTTATGATTCTGGAGGGTTTTTTCTCTTTTTTCATCTTTACTCATTAAGATGAATTATTAAACAATTCAGAAAGGGGAAGACCATGCCTGCTTATCAATAGGCCTGAAGGTAACAGATCCAGGGCAGTCCCACTGCACATTGTGAAGGCTGAGTACCAGGAACCTACATGGGAATTCCCTTAGTGAACTCATTTGCAGAGTTACTGCAATAGAAGAATGAGAGTGGGCTGTCGATTTGTGGGCAAATCATTTAGTACTCTCCTATAGAAGAGGATTGTACCTCATCTGAGAGCTACTTCGGCCTCCAGGCTGTAGCAGTCTTTGTAGGAGAGCTCAGCTTCTTTCTCATGGCTGTGGAATATGATCTGTCTCCCAACTCCTGCAGATTTCCTCTGTCTGTGTTACTCAGATTTGGAAAAGGGACTAGGATTTGGCCACAAAAGAGGATTCTGAGATATCTTTCCAAGATGTCATAACATTTTACTGGAAAACTGTTATGAAAATGCCTACCCGTTTCTTTTAATTGCTCTCTCTCCAGGTGAAAAAGTTGGCTTTACAGTTTCCTGTAAGAAGGTCCAGAAGGTTGACTGTAAAATCTCAGACTTGTGAACCACATTTTGAGTTCTGTGATAAAGCGATAACTTCATATTCAGCAGTATACTTTTACTGTACTTTATATAAGCCCTTGTATGTTTGATTCTTTAGTTGTTAGTCTGTTCACCATGCGCACAAATGCAGAATTCGTCTGGCATTGGCCCTCTTTTCCGGTCATCTTTGCTATTCTAAAATAAATACAGAGTGGACAGTGGTGTGCTAAGCAAACCAAGTACACTCTGTTGAAAGTGATGAATAATGCATCCTCTTTAATATTTGATGATGCACAATTACTAATACGATATACTTTTGGTCTATCCAACCTCTTAGATACAAAACCTTTCCGTTTTCCAGCAGTGTTATGTAATTGACATGGTCTCAGTCTTGTCACATCCGTGCTAAAAGCTCCACTTTGGAATATTGGAAGTTCATGCAAGAATATCACTGGGCTGTATAAATAAGTCTTGGCTGAAAATGTTGATACCCTGAACAATTCCCTTGTGAAAGAAGAGGAGGCACTGAGGCTAAATGATGCGAACACTCCCAAATGAAATGTCCCAAAGAGAATTCTCTGGTATACAGTAGGAATTTAGTAGACTAGATTATATTCTAATCCAGTTTTTACACCATGTCCATCACATGGTATCTAAGATCCAAGAAATCAGGGTGGAAACGCTTACACATAGACATTGCAAAACACTCTGATATTTAAGCAAAACATTTTTATGGAAGGCCTGATCTCTTGGGGTTTTGATAAAAGAATACAGAGCCCTTCACTTATACATCACTTGTCTGAATCTGGCCCTCATTTGATAGAAGCAAATAGCGTTAATGGCAGGCAGTTTTTTGGTCACCTATATGACTTGAATTAGCTATTTGGATTAAATTCTAGCAGACTCTGTTATATGGATATTGATCTCAAAGGCCCAAACTGTTAAAGGTGTTTGTAAACTTTCTCACTGTCCAAAATCAAACAGTGATAAACAGATTTGGGGTTATTTTTAAACAGAGCCCTTGGTTTTCCTCAGTTGCTTGGCAAACACCCAAAAGCATTCATTCAATTAAAAGTTTATTGATTAAACACAAGAAAGAACAAGAAATCAAAACAGGCATTTATATTGAAAGTTGGTTGAGTGATTATGCAAAACAAACTTAGGCTTTAAATGCTTTGACTTTCTCCTTTTGGAGGCAAAATACCAGAGTGTCTTATCTTCAGAACAAGCTTTCTTTGATGAAAAGGAAAGAGCTAATTTTACTCTATCCTAATGCATAGGGGGCATTTACTTATCCTGTAAACAGACAGACAAGGTGGAGGAGAGACAGGGTAGAAAAGATGGGTGAAATATGGCTTTTATTGATGTTTTTGGAACCCCGGACTGCTGGTTAGTTATGAGTGAATGCTTTGGCTGCCAAGTTAACCAGGACACCTGCTGCTTGGACCCTCGTTTACAATCTGGTCAGGGAGGTCATCTAACTGGATCTAGACTTTTTCGACAAGGCAGGGTTGGGTGAATACAGCATAGTTCAGTGCAAGATTTGATAAAAAGCCAAGAGGATATGAGAGAGGCTAGGAGGAAAGGAAGGGAGTCAGAAAATAACACAACTGCCAATTAGATATTTCCACTGATGGGCCGAGAGTAAGCTGTCATGATAACGTGATGACTTTCAGCACTCACAGGTGAAAACAAATTTCCTTGAACAAGAAGGTGGTCAGCTGGCCTTCCTCTTAGGAAGAAATGAGTCAAGAGATGAGTTGCAGTGCTGGCATTTCGGGAGAGGAGCAGGTATTCAAAGTGGGATGGGAGATGAGAGAGAGAGAGAGCTGAGATCTGAACTTCACTTTTGTTTTTTTTAAAAAGTCTCTTTAAGGAACCCAAAAAGGGAAAAACCAGGCATCATAGTTCATCTCCCTAATTGTTTTGTCCACCAGTTAGACCAAAATTGCTGTGATGGATATTAGGACTATCAACTTCTGGTTCCACATTTTTTTGTTTTTAACCAAGCATAATTTGAACCATTTTTTGGATTCTATCAACATGGCCTTTTTTGTTTAAACTAATCCAGCTTCTTTGTCTGGTTCTTTTGTACTTGTTGCAACATTCAGTGTTGTAAATAACATGAGCTATTTTTCATGGTTATTGTAACATCCTATGAACTTGTACAGACCTTTTACATTTAGGGTGCACTTTGTAGGCCCAATAATCACAACCGCCCCATTCACATCACTAGAACCATTATTTGCAGTTACAACAGGGGGGCAGAGGATTGAATGAGCTCTGGTAGAGCCCACTCTTCACCCTTCAGGGAAGTCCCTTCTCATCTGGACTGAGTCACCATTGGAATGTTTGCATTGCTGTTGCCTGTTCTGAGGATAACCAGAGGAATTCAGTCTCCAGGACTGTCAAGTTGGCACATTTCTAGTACTTAATTTATGTTCGCAAGAAACAATAATTGAGAACAAAACTGATTACATCCATTTGGGGAAGGGATGTGGGAAAACATTAAACTATGTTTAAACATGTCTAAATTTAGTTCGAGCTTCTGAGGGGCAAGGGTAGGAACTCACAACCTCGTACCACAGCTTCCTGGTTTTTTCTGGCTATCCTTTTTCTGAATGAAGTTTCAGGATGGATGTGACCAAATGCACCCCTGTATTCACACCGTACACGCTATTGTAATAACTTTTGTACAAACTATGCCTTGTGAGGTATCATTTGAAAATTAATAACTCACTGGTCAATAATATGATGGTGAAATATATATAGCAACATTGTAAGTAAAATTATAAACATAAGCTGAAATTAGGGCTAAAATATGTTTCCCAGACAAGTCGGGGTAAACCAGTTTCTCAAAGACAAAGGACAGGCTGATGCATTTAGCCAGGTGTCATCAAAGTTGATGGGCCATCACCTATCAAGTGACCATTCGTTGGCAAGGAAGGGGGGGCAGGAACAAACAGATTTTAGCTAACAGCATGCAACCTCTTTCATCATGAGACTCCTTGGCTCCATCCTCACAGTGGGAATGAACTTTATCTTGGGGTAACCCTTAAGAAAATGCATTTCAAAAGGGGAATTAGATATAAACTGAGGGGCAAAAGCACCCCAAGGTGTATCTCTCTCTCTCTCTCTCTCACACCCACCTAAGACAACAAAAGAAAGCAGCCATTAGATTTTGGGAGAGATCCTGACTTGAAATTTGGTCAGCCCTGTTGTTGGGAGCCTGTTGTAAGGTTTTTATCTTGAAGCAAATCCACTTTAAGTTTGAGCACTAGAAAACATTGTATCTTTATTCCTTCTGTAACCATTTCTGACTTTAATGCATTGTACTTGCTTGTCCTCACTTAAAATCTATCTCTTTGTAGTTAAATAAACTTGTTTTATTCTTTAATACAGTGTTGTGGTTAAACTGGGCTGTGTGGTAACTCAATTTAAAGTAGAATACTGGTGTCTATTGTTCCCTTATAGGGGCCATGGACCTAAAATATCTGAACTGTCCAGGAGAGGGCTGGAAAGTGCAGAACACATGTTTGGGGGGAAAATTCAGGACTGGGAGTGTATTGGGGTTACCCTGAAAGTGGTAACCCAGGCTGGGGAAAACCAGAACATGACTGGAATGTGCTGGCAGGCTATGGCTAAAGACAAACACTTAGGGTTTGACCTGCATGCCCAGGTTGGGAGCTACAGCAGCAAAGCATTGTGATGCACCCCAGGTTACAGGACAAGGGTGACACAGCCCCTCATTGGTCTGGATTGCACCCCGGAATGTCATAGTGGATATTAAGTGCCTTTGAGCAAATCCAGCAAAACACATGGCAACGACAAGAAAACCTGCCAAACAGCCAAGTAACAGATGGACGATAGTTCTAGAGTGGATGTGAAAAAATTGGAAGACGCACCCTCGTTACAATGTTGAAAGAGTAAAAAATCTTATGTTTTTCTAAATAATGGAGGTGGCGTTTGTTTAGTGGTGCACTGACAAAAGGTGATCATGAGGATGAGCATGATAGTGCAGCTTAAGTTTCCATGTGAATTTCTAAATCTTTAACTAGGTTTTGCTCATGCACAGAAATAGAGATGATCAGAGTAACCTCAAAGGTTTTTGAGTAGCAGCCTTGTTAGTCCATATTAGCTAAAAGAACAGGAGGACTTGTCACCTTAGAGACTAACAAATTTATTTGAGCATAAGCTTTTGTGAGCTACAGCTCACTGCATCAGATGCATGCAGTGGAAAATACAGTGGGGAGATTTTATATACACAGAGAACATGAAACAATGGGTGTTACCATACACATTGTAATGAGAGTGATCAGGTAAGGTGAGCTATTACCATCAGGAGAGAAAAAAAACCTTTTGTAGTGATAATCAAGGTGGGCCATTTCCAGCAGTTGACAAGAACGAGTGAGGAACAGTAGGAGGGGAAGAATAAACATGGGGAAATAGTTTTACTTTGTGAAATGACACATTCACTCCCAGTCTTTATTCAAGTACTCCTTTTCTTTCTGTGGATACAGACTAACATCGCTGCTACTCTGAAACCTAAACCATTGTGTAGTTAGTGTTAAACTGTTCTCATGTTTCATCCCACTGGTGTGTGAAGTAGACTCTGCTTGTATATCCCTTACCCAGTCTCACTGGAGTGTTCTGACTGAAGTTTGTTTAATGCTTGAAAAGAGCTTTGAGATCCTCTGATGAAAAGTGTCATGGTACTTATTACTTTTGGGAATTGAGCCACACTACAGCGGGTTACCAGGTATTGGCTGCATATTCAAGAAAGCCATCGAGTGGTGACTGGCCAAATATTAAAGCAGATTTAAGCAGTTAACAGCATTTCTAATCCTGTAGTTCTTCCCTCTAGATGTACATTTCCTGCATATTACACAGCTGAGACTCAAACTAGGATCCATTTTGAGTTGCGCTAAGCCAGTTTGGGTCAGCTTGGAATCATGCTTTGCACCAGAACATACAATCACAATAACTCCATAGACTTTTGAGAAACTTTTTCCAATACAGCTGTGTTTTCTTCCATCTTCTAACTAGAGATGGGCCACAGAACAAAATTTTGGTCTGCAGCTAAACTTCCTGAACATTTGTGGGTGTTATGATCTGGGGCTTCGGTTTAGGCCCATCTCTATGTAGTAGGTTTTAACAAACATGCTATCTCGGGGTGGCCAACCTGTGGCTCCAGAGCCACCTGCAGCTCTTCAGAAGTTAATATGCGGCTCCTTGCATAGGCACCGACTCCAGGGCTGGAGCTACAGGTGGTAACTTTCCAATGTGCTGGGGGGTGCTCGCTCTTCAACCCCTGGTTCTGCCACAGGCCCTACCCCCACTCCCCTTCCTTCCCCCCCTTTCCTGAGCCTGCTGTGCCCTTGCTCCTCCCCCTCTCCCCAACCCCAAAGGCCATGAAACAGCTGATTGGGAGGTGCAGGGATGGAGGGAGAGGCTCTGATCAGTGGGGCTTCCGGTGGGTGGGAGGCGCTGGGAGCAGGATGCGGGAGCTGATGGGGGGGCTGCTGATGTATTACTGTGGCTCTTTGGCAATGTACATTGGTAAATTCTGCCTCCTTCTCAGGCTCAGGTTGGCCACCCCTGTGCTATCTTGTTATCCACAGCAAATGTGAAATAACCCAGTGTGAAGGTAGACCCTTCCCAGGTCATTTTAGGAGTTACAGCTCTCGAGAACCTTCTGAAAATTCCTGTTAGCAAATCCCTCAATTTGAGAAACAAAGAAATGAGGGACTGCTGGTCTCCCTGCCCTGTAAATCTGAATTTCATTGGTTTTCCAGATTTAAGTCAGAGCCTTACAGAACATTACAGTTTGTGGTTTAGCTCCCTTTGTTTGGTTTATTTTGGTTTACAGTCAGTATTTTTTTTAAAAAAGAAAGCATTAACCAGACCCAATTGGTATGCACATATTTGTGTGTGTGAGAGTGTTTTGAGGTTTTTGTGTTTTACTGTGACAATTTGAAGCATGAGATTAGTTGGCAATGAGTGTTCTGCTAACATATAAACAGCTGCATTAAAATAACATTAGGAGACTTTTGACAAAGCAAGAAAAGGAATATGATTCAAATGCAAGAGTTGCAAAACACACCAGAAAGAAAGCAGAATTTCTGACGCTGGTGGCTACAATGTGTTTTTTCCCCTTAGGTCAAACTCTATCACTACAAGGAAGTAGTTACAGTGGAGGAAAGTTCTTGGTACTTATTTGCTAATTTTCACACACACAATTCTTGCAGCCTTGTGGAGTGGCTGGAGAAGCTTCATAGTTGAGGCTGAAACTAGTTTTTCATTATAAAGCCAATTTGTAATCTCCCCTGCTGGTAGCTTTTTCCCAAACGAAAAAAATCTCCCTGAAATTTTACTGGTAGTTCTTATCTAGTGCTGAGTTTATATGAATTTTACCAAACTTCCCAGAACCAGATTTTGTTATGCTGTTTTCAGCATTAGCTGTAGTTAGTTTAAAAACACTTTCATGGCTCCTCTTTGTATCTCTAAAATGGCTTGGCCTCGAAACACTAAGTGTATTTTGCATAGCTGTCTTCACCGAGGGAGAAGTGCCTTGTAGTGTTTGGGGGAGGGATAAAATGGTATATAAAAAGTGTTTTAACTGTATAAAGAGTAGATTTTACAGTAGAAATATTTGTAAACTATAAACTGAACTACTTCTAACTTCAGCTGGTAGGATGAGCCACGTGCTGGAAAGGGGAGGAGATAAGAGGACAGGGAGAAATGTGATGGAGCAGGTGAGTCTAGGAATGGGTACGTGGGTTGGGTATGGAGAAGAAAACATGAACTGGGGGATTTATGGATCTGTGTTTTCTGGTGTTTGCAGATCTCTCCCTCATTCTGAGGCATGTGGCGGGATTTGTGACAGTGGTGGAGCACTGATGGAGGGTTTACAAAGGTTGTTGGCGGTCCCAGGAGCATAGGGAAGGGGAGCATGTGAAGGCAAGGGAGAGAAGGCATGGAAGAAATATATAGCATGAGTAAAAGGGCTACATCCTTTCTACATGTGGAATGAATTCAGACTGTGAAGTAAAGCTCTGCAGTGCAGTCTGGAGAAAACCTTGCTCTTACAATTCACATTTCTTATTGAATGATATTCTTATTTCATTTACAATATTGATTAATCACATGCAACAAAAACCTGTCAGACTAAGTCCACTGATACAGTTACACTTTTTTCTACAGTCTGTCTCTTATTTGGAACCCTCCTACCAGCTATACACATGTTGAGACTTCTCCATACAAATCATCTTTCTCTTTTCCACTCCAGCTACATTAATGTTACTAGGCCTATCAACCTATGTTGATTACATCCAATTATCTATAATGCTTATTGTTAGCATTAATGTATATCACAGGGCTTTAGTCTGTAAAATCATTACACAATATGCAACTCCTATTACTAAATAAGAAATTAAATATAATTTACAAATGCTACTACTCCGTTGGAATTATGAGTCATATAATTTAAAATAAATTTTTAAAAATCCTTTTTGTCCTCTCATATCCCATCACTTTAACTTCTCTGCAGTAGCAATATTTGTAGGCCCCTGCTGCAGTACTGCTGTAAGATCCAGGACTAAGTGGTAAACACGATGAGTCAACTCTACATCTTCTGTTAAGGGTTTTCACTAAGAATGTTTCCATACAGATGTTTCAGTTACTAACATGGCAAGAAATGTTTGTTTAGCATTCGGGATGCAGTTTGACCTTTACCAGGGGATAGGGGATGGTATTTCCCTTGAAGATTTTTTTCTCTGGGATTTCCTGCTCTTACATACTGAGTGTTTAGAATGCCCCACTAATGTAAAAATAAATTAGACCAGTCAGTACCTTTCATGGTCTATATTATTACTGGCAGCCCTTGTGAATCATTTGGGAGAATTGTTCAGCCAGACCTGCAGTTATACAGGTAAATCCTCCAAAGCCTACGGCATGTCTAAGTTTAATAGGTTTTGTTTTTTTCCTGACAAGCACTTTAGATATCAGTGAGTTCAGATGCTTTTCAAAATGGGGCTGTCACCACCTCCTTCTGTCTTCTCTTACCCAATGGCTTTTTCTCTTTAACCTCTTTCCTCTGAAAGGAAGTGATGTGAAATGATGATGCTAAAGGGTACATTGATTCTGATATCTCTGCCATAAGTCTCTGTCCTTATCCTATAGAAGGAATTGCCAGTGACTTCTAGGGATTCAATAAAAAAAAGTGACTAAGTGGATTACTACATTGAACCTTGATTGTGGTTGGGCTTTTCACCAAATTCTATTTCCTGACTGTTTCTATGCTGTTTCTTACATTCTGATTGATGAAGAAAGGGGGCTTGGTGAAGGGCCCTCTCAGGCAGATGTGTTTTGTAGGATCTGGCCCTCATGGGAGAAATTATCTTTTCTTCAGCACTCTCTTGAGGTGAATAATTCTAAAAGAATCTCACCTGAATATTAGTTAATATACACACTCAACTTTTTCAGCATAAAAAAAATCTGGCAGGCTTCCAACTCAAAACAAACTGCTTTCTTGTAGTATTTTCACTGGGCATGGAGGAAAACCCTGCAGCAGCTTTTCAGTCAGGCAGCACTACAAATACCAGTCCTATAGACTGGTTTTATTTAACATCTTAATTAGTAATCTAGAAGGAAAAATAAACAGCACAGTAATGGAATTTCACAAAAATACATTAAACTGGAAGGAGTAGCAAATACCTATTTGGACAGGATCGAATACAAAGGATCAAGAGAGACTTTAGAACCAGTTTTAATGCATATGGCAAATGGGATTCAACAAGCTATAGTGCTAATGGAATATTATAAATAAGTTATTAGAAGAAAAGTGTAACAGATGTCAAATAACACATTCATTTATTTCTGTATGGCCAGCTATAGAGACGGATGACCTATGAAAGAGACACCTAAAGAGTGTTGCTAGAGAAGTGTAGGGTTAAGATGGGAATGGGAAAATGGTTTCTGGCCAGAGGAGGATACTTTTGGAGGTGCAGGAAAACACCAGATTTTGCCACATATCAAATTAATTTTCCTTTTTGTGGCTAAATATATGTCAAATTATTTGAATTCCTATTCAGTGCAAATTATCGTGTGTCTATCTAGACATAGAATCATAGAATATCAGGGTTGGAAGGGACCTCAGGAGGTCATCTAGTCCAACCCCCTGCTCAAAGCAGGACCAATCCCCAACTAAATCATCCCAGCCAGGGCTTTGTCAAGCGTGACCTTAAAAACTTCAAAGGAAGGTGTCAAGGTTCCTCCCCCACTCTGAACTCTAGGGTACAGATGTGGGGACCTGCATGAAAAACCTCCTAAGCTTATCTTTACCAGCTTAGGTCAAAACTTCCCCAAGGTACAAAATATTCCACCCTTTGTCCTTGGATTGGCTGCTACCACCACCAAACAAATACTGGTTACTGGGGAAGAGCTGTTTGGAAACGTCTTTCCCCCCAAAATACTTCCCAAAACCTTGCACCCCACTTCCTGGACAAGGTTTGGTAAAAAGCCTCACCAATTTGCCTAGGTGACTACAGACCCAGACCCTTGGATCTTAAGAACAATGAACAATCCTCCCAACACTTGCACCCCCCCTTTTCTGGGAAATGTTGGATAAAAAGCCTCACCAATTTGCATAGGTGAGTACAGACCCAAACCCTTGGATCTGAGAACAATGAAAAAGCATTCAGTTTTCTTACAAGAAGACTTTTAATAGAAATGGAAGTAAATAGAAGTAAAGAAATCACCTCTGTAAAATCAGAATGGTAGATACCTTACAGGGTAATTAGATTCAAAACATAGAGAACCCCTCTAGGTAAAACCTTAAGTTACAAAAAAGATACACAGACAGAAATAGTTATTCTATTCAGCACAATTCTTTTCTCAGCCATTTAAAGAAATCATAATCTAACGCATACCTAGCTAGATTACTTACTAAAAGTTCTAAGACTCCATTCCTGGTCTATCCCCGGCAAAGACAGCATATAGACAGACAGAGACCCTTTGTTTCTCTCCCTCCTCCCAGCTTTTCAAAGTATCTTGTCTCCTCATTGGTCATTTTGGTCAGGTGCCAGTGAGATTACCTTTAGCTTCTTAACCCTTTACAGGTGAGAGGAGTTTTCCCCTGGCCAGGAGGGATTTCAAAGGGGTTTACCCTTCCCTTTATATTTATGACAGAAGGAGATTCCACCACCTCCCTAGGTAACGCATTCCAGTGTTTCACCACGCTCCTATTGAAAAAGTTTTTCCTAATATCCAACCTAAACCTCCCCCACTGCAACTTGAGACAATTACTCCTCATTCTGTCATCTGCTACCACTGAGAACAGTTTAGATCCATCCTCTTTGGAACCCCCTTTCAGGTAGTTGAAAGCAGCCCCTGCTTATACATCCCAAAATGCCATTGGCCTTCTTGGCAACAACGGCACACTGTTGACTCATATCCAGGTTCTTTCAGAGTAACAGCCGTGTTAGTCTGTATTCGCAAAAAGAAAAGGAGTACTTGTGGCACCTTAGAGACTAACCAATTTATTTGAGCATGAGCTTTCGTGAGCTACAGCTCACTTCATCGGATGCATGCCGTGGAAACTGCAGCAGGCTTTATTTATACACAGAGAATATGAAAAAATACCTCCTCCCACCCCACTGTCCTGCTGGTAATAGCTTATCTAAAGTGATCATCAGGTGGGCCATTTCCAGCACAAATCCAGGTTTTCTCACCCTCCACCCCCACCACACAAATGCACTCTCCTGCTGGTGATAGCCCATCCAAAGTGACAACTCTTTACACAATGTGCATGATAATAAAGTTGGGCCATTTCCTGCACAAATCCAGGTTCTCTCACCCCCTCACCCCCTTCCCAAAAACCACACACACAAACTCACTCTCCTGCTGGTAATAGCTCATCCAAAGTGACCATTCTCCCTACAATGTGCATAATTAAGGTGGGCCATTTCCAGCACAAATCCAGGTTTTCTCACATCCCCCCCACCCCCATACACACACAAACTCACTCTCCTGCTGGTAATACCTTATCCAAACTGACCACTCTCCAAGTTTAAATCCAAGTTAAACCAGAACATAGGTCCTTTTCTGCAGAATTGCTGCCTATCCATTCGGTCCCTAGTCTGTAGCGGCGCATGGGATTCTTCCATCCTAAGTACAGGACTCTGCACTTGTCCTTGTTGAACCTCATCAGATTTCTTTTGGCCCAATCCTCTGATTTTTCTAGGTCCCTCTGTATCCTATCCCTACCCTCCAGCGTATCTACCTCTCCTTCCAGTTTAGTGTCATCTGCAAACTTGCTGAGGGTGCAATCCACACCATCCTCCAGATCATTAATGAAGATATTGAACAAAACCGGCCCGAGGGCACTCCACTTGATACCGGCTGCCAACTAGACATGGAGCCATTGATCACTACCCATTGAGCCTGCTTTCTATCCACCTTATAGTCCATTCATCCAGCCCATACTTCTTTAACTTGCTGGCAAGAATACTGTGGGAGATCATGTCAAAAGCTTTGCTAAAGTCAAGGAACAACACGTCCATTGCTTTCCCCTCATCCACAGAGCCAGTTATCTCATCACAGAAGGCAATTAGATTAGTCAGGCATGACTTGCCCTTGGTGAATCCATGCTGACTGTTCCTGATCACTTTCCTCTCCTCTAAGTGCTTCAGAAGTGATTCCTTGAGGACCTGCTCCATGATTTTTCCAGGGACTGAGGTGAGGCTGACTGGCCTGTAGTTCCCAGGATCCTCCTCCTTCCCTTTTTTAAAGATGGGCACTACATTAGCCTTTTTCCAGTCATCTGGGACTTCCCCCGATCGCCATGAATTTTCAAAGATAATGGTCAATGGCTCTGCAATCACATCCACCAACTCCTTTAGCACTCTCGGATGCAACTCGTCCGGCCCCATGGACTTGTGCACGTCCAGCTTTTCTAAATAATCCCAAACCACTTCTTTCTCCACAGAGGGCTGGTCACCTCCTCCCCATGCTGTGCTGCCCAGTGCAGTAGTCTGGGAGCTGACCTTGTTCGTGAAGACAGAGGCAAAAAAAGCACTGAGTACATTAGTTTTTTCCACGTCCTCTGTCACTAGGTTGCCTCCCTCATTCAGTAAGAGGCCCACGCTTTCCGTGACTTTCTTCTTGTTGCTAACATACCTGAAGAAACCCTTCTTGCTACTCTTAACATCTCTTGCTAGCTGCACCTCCAGGTGTGATTTGGCCTTCCTGATTTCACTCCTGCATGCCCGAGCAATATTTTTATACTCTTCCCTGGTATTTGTCCAATCTTCCACTTCTTGTAAGCTTCTTTTTTGTGTTTAAGATCAGCAAGGATTTCACTGTTAAGCCAAGCTGGTCGCCTGCCATATTTACTATTCTTTCTACACATCGGGATGGTTTGTCCCTGTAACCTCAATAAGGATTCTTTAAAATACAGCCAGCTCTCCTGACTCCTTTCCCCCTCACGTTATTCTCCCAGGGGATCCTGCCCATCACTGAGGTTGTCAAAGTCTGCTTTTCTGAAGTCCAGGGTCTGTATTCTGCTGCTCTCCTTTCTTCCCTGTGTCAGGATCCTGAACTCGACCATCTCATGGACACTGCCTCCCAGGTTCCCATCCACTTTTGCTTCCCCTACTAATTCTTCACGGTTTGTGAGCAGCAGGTCAAGAAGAGCTCTGCCCCTAGTTGGTTCCTCCAGCACTTGCAGCAGGAAATTGTCCCCTACACTTTCCAAAAACTTCCTGGATTGTCTGTGCACCGCTGTATTGCTCTCCCAGCAAATATCAGGGTGATTGAAGTCTCCCATGAGAACCAGGGCCTGCGATCTAGTAACTTCCGTTAGTTGCCGGAAGAAAGCCTCATCCACCTCATCCCCCTGGTCCGGTGGTCTATAGCAGACTCCTACCACGGCATCACCTTTGTTGCTCATACTTCTAAACTTAGCCCAGAGACTCTCAGGTTTTTCTGCAGTTTCATACCGGAGCTCTGAGCAGTCATACTGCTCTCTTACATACAATGCAACTCCCCCTCCTTTTCTGCCCTGCCTGTCCTTCCTGAACAGTTTACATCCATCCATGACAGTACTCCAGTCATGTGAGTTATCACACCAAGTCTCTGTTATTCCAATCACATCATAATTCCTTGACTGTGCCAGGACTTCCAGTTCTCTCTGCTTGTTTCCCAGGCTTCTTGAATTTGTATATAGGCACTTGAGATAACTCGCTGATCGTCCCGCTTTCTCAGTATGAGGCAGGAGCCCGCCCCTCTCGTACTCTCCTGCTCGTGCTTCCTCCCGGTATCCCACATCCCCACTTACATCACCATTGACTTTGTAGTGTTTTACAAAGGCGGGTAATATCACCCCAGTTTTGAAGATGGGGAAATTGAAGCACAGAAAGATTAAGTGACTTCCCAATGGTTTAAAAAAAAGGGCAAGCCATTGATAGATCTGGGAGCATGCTGCCTTTATTACAGAGGTGAAAATACATACAAAAATAAGAATGGTGTGCTATTCTTGATCTCCTACAATATTGCAATGGTTAAATATTATTCTCCCAGTGGAGCAACTTCAAGGACTATAGCAAAAAAAAGTTTGTTTCAAATAACTGTTTTGCCAAAGTCCGCCAACTAACAGCAGCAAACAACCCTTACTCTGTTTCCAGTCTGATAACAAGTCACACCAGTTGGCAGTTTGTTGTCTTTCCTGCTGTCTAGCCTGACTGAAAGAGCACTTGATTATTTAGAAGGCAGTAACAGGCATAAGCGTGTAGCTGCTGCTGCTTCCACTTTCTTTTCAACAGAAAAATAGAAAAGCAGCTGGAAAAGGAGTGGTGGGGATTCCCTTCTCTCCATACTCTGTGTCCTTCAAATTTCTAATGGGCTTGTTTAAATGGCGGAGAATCAATGCATTTGCCACTTGTCCAGGGCAGCGTTCATCCTAAAATCGACAAAGAAAGAGAGAGAGAAATTCTCCCTTCCTGGTCATTCTCTTTTCCCCCCTGGTGGCCTTCAGCTATAGGTATTAATAATAATAGTTGTTGTTATTCATTTTCTTGTGAGGTCCAAGAGGAGGTAGGGAGTGAGGGAGAGGAACCGACAAGACAGGTGCCAAACCTAAATAATCTAATTTGTGTAACTTTGTATTATGTCCAGTGAAGGCAAGGGAAGTTGAGGGAACTCAGTATCTCACAGAAACAGGCCTTTATAAAGCTTTTTAGGCAGGGAATTTATCATCTTGTATTTGTTTATAAAGTCCCGCATACACGTATGGAATTGTGGAATAACCCATCATTAAAAAACAGGTTGGATCATCTGGTTCGGTGCAAATGAGTGCTGATGAAGTACCAAGAGTCTGCCCATTTCTAAAACCAAACTCAAAATATCTGTGAAATGAGGATAATATTTAGATTTGGCATGAAAACTGTGAAGTCTTTGGGGCAGGAATTGTCTTATTTGTTAGTTGTCCATGCAGCTTCTAGCACAGTGCGGGTCCTGATCCTTGACTGGAGTTCCTTGGTGGGGGCTTGACTCACAGAAGCAGTGTGAAGTTGACTCAATGATAAAGGGCTATGGAAGTGTTAAGAGGTGTTATGAGATGCTGCTGCTATGCTCTTAGAGAAAGAGAAGTGCCAAAATATTTGAGGAGAGTCCATGTGGAATTTCCAGGAATCAGAAAGCACCAAAAATATCGAGGACGCTTCCTTTCTTGAAATTATTCTCCAAACTATGCAGATTCATTAGTTTTCAGAAAAGCTTTAAGGAAATATCAACTATAGCCTGATTCTCAACTGGTGTAAATCAGCATGGCTTCATTTACTTCAGGTGGGCTAGGCCAATTTACATCAGCTGAGGATCTGACTCCATAATTTTTGTGTTTGTCTGACTCTTAACCAAACTATTCACAACTCTCCTTTCACAATTATCAGGTTCCTTTTCCAGTTTGTTAGCTGATATGACAGGCAATGCCTTCAGTGAATGATCTAGCCTTTGCTTCTCTGCTCTCTTTATAATATATTCTTGAAATCCAAAATCAAAAGTTTTTTAATGATGTTTTTTAGCATCTCTGTAGTTTTTGTGCAAAAATCCCTTCTCTCCAGCATAATACGGACTTCAGCTGGGCAATCCATTTTAGCAATGGTTTAAATCAAAGGTACATTCTTTTTTAACTTGCTCCTACAGAATCCATTTTAGCTCTTGTACTGCTGGTTCTCAGTGAGAAAGAATCTATTAGACTGTCCATTTCTTGGAGAGCTTTAAATGTTGTTTTTAGATTTATACCAGCAGTATTTTACCAATAAGCCCCTTCATCTTCACCACTGGAATGATTTTCAATGGACATCCAGTGAGGTTTCATAGTAAGCAGTTTCCTTTAGCTTTTTTCTCCCTAGGGAAGAGTGTATTGAACGGCTGGAAGTGTCGGTAACTGCATTAGCTGAAACCATTTTAGTTGCTGCAGCCCTAGGCATATATTGCCCTTACTCATTTTCCTCTTCCTCACTGCTTCTCCAAAAGTCAGGGAGCCAGAGCAACTTCCTGTAACCAAGTAGGTCATAAAACAGATTATGGACCAATACTCTGCTAGTGTAAATGGGCACATTTCCATAGATGTCAGTGGGGTTTCACCATTTAAAGCAGCAGAAAATTTGGTGCCATATATGTACAATAAACAGAACTGAAAGAGAACAGTGAAGCCAAGAAACGGAAGGGAAACATGAGGGTCTAAGGGCATTTGTGGCATCCTACATTGTTTTAGCATAACTGCACTGAAGTTGAAAAGAACAAGAAGCAGGGCCCTGGCTAGATGCAGACATGGGTAATGCGTGGTCCCATAAGCATCTCAACTCCAGAAGCTCCTCAATTAATCCAGCAAATCAATATCTAACTAATAAAGACCAGGATGAGACCAAATGTGTATGGGGGGAGGAATTATTCCACATCAACCTACTGAGGATTTCTTATCTTCCACTGAAGTATCTGATATTGACCACTGTCAGAGACAGGTTACTGAGTTAGATGCATCTTGGGTCTAACCCAGGATGGCCATGCAAATTGCCATGTGCTGGACAAAGCTGTCACTCCTGATGATAATATTAAGGAATTTGCTAATATGTTTGCCTGGAAATGTGAAGAACCAGTCTTTCTCCAGGAAATGGACAAATTTGATGGTAACTTGTCACTAATTACTTGTTACTGTTTAGTTTAGTTCATTTTTTGTTAATATAGATGTGTGCAGTGTCTAAAAACATATTAATCAGTTGGTGAGAGACATTTTGCAACACAATACCAATTTTGTCAATTAGTTGAAGCATAAGAAATGACTAGTTAGGGAGAATCCATACCCTTTTGTTTTGGTGTGTTCTTCAGGTTGTGTGAGGATTTAAATTCAGAGCAGTGGATGCCCAACTCACCATGTTACTCAAAAGGTATCACAGGTTATTCCTTGAGATACGCTTGCTGCTTCTATTCCTACCCAGCCCCTACTATCTTGAAAAAAAGAAAATCAAGCTTTTAAATATTTGAATTATATCAAACATGATGGGATACTTGGTTGGTAGAGTGATGTAGACTTAAAACTCCTGCTGGCCTTGAACATAAGATACTTTAATACTGAGACCAATGTACCTAACAGACGTGCAGACATTTCTAATCCTTTTATAGGTTCTATCTCCTGCATACCAGCATGGATCATCATCTCAGTAAAGTTAGTTATTTAATGCCAGGGATAATGGGTTATCAGTCTGCAGAGTTACTTTCATAACTGGTGATTTTACTGTTTCTTGGGAATAAAGGAACAAAAAGTGGTATAGTCTGGTATTCTCTGCCTTATTTTTCATAGCATCCAAAAATGTGAGGTCATGCAATTCCCATGGTGACTATTTTATTAAAGAGAGTAGTGCAAAGTTTTCCCAAAAATATTGTAGCCATATTCCTCTTTTCATACTGTGGTGAAATGTGCCTTGCTCATTCTGTGGACAATCCCTAAGAAAACAGAACTCTTCTGTATTCTATGGACAATCCCTAAGAAAACAGAACTCTTCTGTATGAGAATGCTTAGAAGTGGAGCACTATCCTTCAGTATATTCTCTGTGACTTGAAGGACGAGTTTGGAATGGAAAATATCGATTCATTTCCCTCTTATCTTGACATTTGTAATCTTCATTTATTCTGGGGGACGGGGGTTCCTTTCGATTTGACACAAATTTTGTTGTTCATTCCACTGGGCAGTGAAATGATAAGCAGGAGATTATATGACTCACAGATACACCATGACACAATTTCTCCCCAGCTTCTTCCTTGCTTCTGAGGAATAATAATTCCCCTACCCCTCCCATCTGCTGTGGGGAGGGAGTATTACTCTTATGCGCCAGGACCCAATGGCTGCGTAACTCACTTAGGAGATATGAGGGGGCGGGGGCAGGATTCTTACTCCCTCATAGTGGTGCATTGGCCAAATATCAGTCTAAATCAAAGCTGCTTCTTAGTTATTCCTGTATGTAGTGTATTCAGGTGCAGTTTCTATATAGCAGTATGAAAATTAGTTTCTCTTAAGTTAATAAAAAGTAAATCCTTAGCTAGACACGAATATAAAATAATGTTCCTTTGGTGTCCTAGCTCAGGGCAAATCCTTCCATCCTTATCCACATTGAGTGATACCCTACCCCATGAGTAGCTTGGAATCATTGGAATCATTGGAACGAACTGAGAGTAAAGTATGCTACACAACAGGAGAAAAGGCAGCAGAATCTGACCCTGTGTTTGTAAAATGCAAGTCATTTTAGAACAGGGGTTCTCAAACTAGGGGTTGTGACCCCTCAGGGGGTCGTAAAGATATTAGGTAGGGGGGTCGCGAGCTGTCAGCTTCCGCCTCCAAACTCCACTTTGCCTCCAGCATTTATAATAGTGTTAAATGTAAAAAAGTGTTTTTCATTTATAAGGGGGGTTGCACTCAGAGGCTTGCTGTGTGAAAGAGGTCACCAGGACAAATGTTTGAGAACCACTGTTTTAGAAGAAAAGGGAACCTGTATAGTGCTACTTGCATACTTATTTCAATGAATAAATGGTTGTTTAAAATAAATATATCAGTTTCAGCATACTCTAGCCCATGAAATAAACAGGACAGAAGTTTTAAAGGTTCAAAAAATTGTGTTTCTAACAGGTAAAGAATTTAAGTTGCCATTCATTGTTTATGAATACCAAACCTATTTTAATATAATTTCTGCAAACAGCATTGTGTGGATTTTTGTGTCCCCTGGGCTATCTTCCCTCATTAACTTATGTCCTAAAATTCATTCATCTCTGTATGGCAAGCTGTCAAATGGTTATGTAAACTCCAGTAGGTAGAACAAGTCTTTTAGTGGCACTCATGACTCTGCAGATAGGCTCTCACCTTGCTTATCGGCAACCTGAGGCAAGCTAAAAGGCCACACGTTTGCAGCAGCAAAAATGAAGACTCAAAATTGCTTTTCCACAGCAGACTTAAGTAGAGATAGACCAGGGTGCTGCAGGATTAAGTTCTGCTGCTTCCATGCATACTTCTGGATAATGTATTTGGGGAATATCAGATCTGTAATAACCTGGAGACATTAAGAAGGATTTATGCACATTCAAGCATGCATACAGAATTCATACTAATACCTTTATGTGCACACTCATAGAATGGTAACAGGTTGCAAGTTATTAGTGGAATAAATGAAACTGGTGCTTCTACCATGTGTTGTCAGCTTCTCTATAATTTAAAGCTAGAACATTAATGTACAAAACTGGTTGGTAATTACTATAAACATTGATAAAATGCTTGTATTCTCCAGCACGCACATAATCTTTCTTTAAAAAAAAAAAAGAATTTGTCTGTTTGGAATCTTTCATCATGTCAAATGATGATTTAAAGTTTACATTTCATGGCGAAATGGTTTCTAAATGGAGATTCGATCTAGACTGCCAAAGTTGGCAAGAGACAGACTATTGTAAGCGGAGATTCAGTGGAAGGATTGAATCCATTTCAGTGTTGCTGTTGCTTATTGCTGAATTCCTGATACATTATTAGACAGTTTTACAGATGTTTCATTACTTCAGGCTTAGAAGAAAACTAGGGTTATCAAGCGATTAAAAAAATTAATCTCAATTAATTGTGCGATTATTTGCGCTGTTAAACAATAATAGAATACCACTTTAAATATTTTTGGATGTTTTCTACATTTTCAAATATATTGATTTAAATTATAACACAGAATAAAGAGTATACAGTGCTCACTTTATATTTTTATTACAAATATTTGCACTGTAGAAAAACAAAAGAAATCGTATTTTTCATTTCACCTAATACAAGTACTATAGTGCAATTTTTTTATCATGAAAGTTGAACTTACAAATGTAGAATTATGTACAAAAAAACCTCTGCATTCAAAAATAAAACAATGTAAAACTTTAGAGCCTACAAGTGCAATCAGTCCTACTTCTTGTTCAGCCAATCGCTCAGACCAACAAGTCTGTTTACATTTGCAGAAGATAATGCTGCCCACTTCTGGTTTACAATGTCACCTGAAAGTGAGAACAGGCGTTTCATTGGCACTGTTGTAGCTGTCGTCGCAAGATATTTACATGCCAGGTGCGCTAAAGATTCATGTCCCTTCATGCTGCAACCACCATTCCAAAGGACATGCGTCCATGCTGATGAGGGGTTTGCTCAATAACTATCCAAAGCAGTGCAAATTGACATGTGTTCATTTTCATCATCTGAGTCAGATCCCACCAGCAGAAGGTTGATTTTCTTTTTTAGTGGTTTGGATTATGTAGTTTCCACATCAGAGTGTTGCTCTTTTAAGATTTCTGAAAGCATGCTCCACACCTCATTCCTCTCAGATTTTGGATGGCACTTCAGACTCTTAAATCTTGGGTTGAGTGCTGTAGCTATCTTTAGAAATTTCACATTGATATCATCTTTGCATTCTGTCAAATTTGCAATGAAAGTGTTCTTAAAGTGAACAACATGTGCTGGGTCATCATCTGAGACTGCTGTAACAGGAAATATATGGCAGAATGCGGGTAAAACAGAGCAGGACACAATTTTCCTCCAAGGAGTTCAGTCACAAATTTAATTAATGCATTATTTTTTTAATGGCAGGTTTCAGAGTAGCAGCCTTGTTAGTCTGTATTCGCAAAAAGAAAAGGAGTACTTGTGGCACCTTAGAGACTAACAAATATATGTGAGCATAAGCTGTAGCTCACGAAAGCTTATGCTCAAATAAATTGGTTAGTCTCTAAGGTGCCACCAGTACTCCTTTTATTTTTTTAATGAGCATCTTCAGCATGGAAGCATGTCCTCTGGAATGATGGCCAAAGCATGAAGAGGCAAATGAATCTTTAGCGCATCTGGCACATAAATATCTTGTGACGTCAGCTACAGCAGTGCCATGCAAACTCCTGTTCTCACTTTCAGGTGACATTGTAATTAAGAAGTGGACAGCATTATCTCCTGTAAATGTAAACAAACTTGTTTCTCTTAGCGATTGGCTGAACAAGAAATAGGACTGAGTGGGTTTTAGGCTCTAAAGTCTTACATTACTTTGTTTTTGAGTGCAGTGATGTAACAAAAAAAAACCCTACATTTGTAAATTGCACTTTCACGATAAAGAGATTGCACTACTGTACTTGTATGAGGTGAATTGAAAAATAGTATTTCTTTTATCATTTTTACAGTGCAAATATTTGTAATCAAAAATAATATAAAGTGAGCACTGTACACTTTGTATTCTGTGTTGTAATTGAAATAGATATATTTGAAAATGTAGAAAAACATCGAAAATATTTAATAAATTTTGATTGGTATTCTCTTGTTTAACAGTGTGATTAATTATGATTTATTTTTTAATTGCGATTAATTTTTTTGAGTTAATGTCATGAGTTAATTGCGATTAATTGATAGCCTTAACAAAAACCCTTTTCCTTCCAACTCAATATTGGGTAGAGGAAGTTGAAAGTAGTAATCTGTTTTTTCTGTGTAAATGTTTCTGTATTTTAAAATCTATCTTTCAAAACCATGATCATTTATCTCCATGATGTGATGGAGAAGTTTCAAGACAGGTAACATTCAGCATGTCAGAAGGGCCATATGCAACAATTCTTCTCAAGGATATACGATGATCTTTTGAATGTCCTTTCTTTTCATGATATCACAATTATAGATCATTATATGCTTACAGTTGTGAGTTATCAAGTAGTCAAACTTTTCATCCTTTCCACTGTAATCACTGGAGAACGTAGATCTCTGCCATCTTATTTCCCATAGTACTGATGGGCTGATCAGTGAAGTCTTTTTACTTAAAAGACCTAATATAGTCCAGAACACACCTGTTTAAAAATGCTCCATAATACACTGAAAGTCTATTTTGATGATACTGTCATGCAGGTAATCTCCTACAGCTTTTACAAACTTCTTTCTATGTTTCATAAATGCTGGCTGGTAATGAGACTGTTACTCCAGACCCGTTGAACTTACTCTGAAGGTTGAACAGGCCCCAAAGTATAATTCCCAATCATTCAAGGGTTTCTTTGTCAGTTTTGTTACTAATAGCCCAGCAACTCTGTGACCATGAGTCTGATTAGCAGGAATGGCTAAAACTTTAATTCCCTTATATTAATCTTTTTGATGTATGACATGAGCAACACTGGCAAATACTGCCAGTAGCTGTCAGATTATATATGCACTATGAATGTAGTCAGTTTAAGTGTAGGACTGCATCTTTCTGAAGATCTTAGCATCATGTATTCCAATTCAATTTATTTTTATATCTCATTTTTCACACACAGTTTCTGAAATGCTCAACAGCGAGAGATAGAATAATGAGATGATGCTTTACAGAATTGTGGAAAGTGACTTGCATACAGATAGCAAGGCCGAATGAGAAAGGCAGAGATGGACTTGAGCAAAATAAGACAGAACTGTAACTTAAAAGCAGCAGTAACACAAGTAAGCATTCTTGCAAACTATTTACATAATTATGCAAGAAAGAGAAGAGAAAATGTGAGAATGGTATATTGGTTTATTATCAGTCATGGGCTAAATCAAAGAATATTATTAAAGGTGGGCTTCAGAGAGAGAAGTTGAGTAAGTAGCTTGAAGGAATGGGGAAATAAAAGAAGGTACAAAAGGGGATGGGAGCAGGTAAAGGGAATTTCAGTAGCCAACTTGGAAACAGATAGAAGCATGAATAAGAATTTCTGTAATGTTCTGGAGAGAGTGGTAAGCCAACTTTCAGACAAGGGAGGGGAAAGGGAAATACAGGGTTAAAGGTGTCTTAGGCTTCTGGTATCTGGAGGTGTAAAATTGAGGTCTTAATTGAGGAGAGTGACAACAGAATTGAAGAGTTGGGGAAGAGAACTTTTCACCCAGAAAAAAACAAAAAACCTTCAGTCTTCGAACCAGTCTGTAGTAAAACCAATATTCTGTACCCAGGTACCAACAGAGTAAAGACAGTGAAATATACAGGGAATCGAGAGATAAGATAGTGAGTCAGAGAACTGCAAAGCTGTATGTTAACTGCATAAAAGTAACAAGCAAGGTTGCAACCACAGTAATAAGTGAGAAGATGTCCTAGAGGAAGAAGATAGATGGAGAAGAAAATAAAGCCAAATAAAGTCAAGGGCACAGAGTCTTCTGCTGTGGGGAGCAGAGAAGATATAAAGCCTGAAAGGTATGAAAAAGGCTTTAGCTGGGAGAGGAGATCATCAAAGAAGCTGTCTCCTTGCGTGCAGTGTTCAAGAAGGACAGAATAAATAATCAAAATTGTCATACAGCTAAAATAGCCGAAGAGAGAATGATCCAAGACCAGTGTAAAAAAGCAGGTCCTTGATCACCTGAAGGAGAGCAGAAATGTGAAAGAGTCAAAAGCTCATGTGAGAGCAGTCAGAGAGGCTGAGCTAGGGGAGAGAGTCAGAAAGCTTGAGAGTCCACCTTCCCTAGACCATACCAAGGAATAATCACTGAGAGAGGAGATGGTGAGTAGCAACCAAAGAGGGGTGTTTTCAGGTGGTTGTGATTTTTCTCCTCATCACATGGAGCTGACTAGGGCAGTAATGTAAGAAACAAAGTTAGGGAAGCAGGAAATGACCCATGAGATTGAGGAGGGGAGTTTAATGAGAAGGTCAGACCTGTGGTAGCAGTAAGTGGGGGAAGGAATCAGTTCGAAACGATAGTGACAATTCTTAATACCTTAAGGTGTGAAAATGAAAAAAAAATCAAACACTGCCCCCCAAAATCCTTAATGTGCTAAATTCATCCCTGCTGTAACTCCATTAATTTCTTTAATGAATGATCCAAGGTCTGTACGTTTTATACTGGTGACGTCGCATCTTATTTGGCCTAAAGCAGGAAAGTAAAATTGTTTCTCTTCTAATGTAGCACAGTTGAATATTTGATGTATCTTCTACTGGAAGATTATATCCTAATGGGTGCAATTGATAAACTAGGAAGTCGTCTTCTCCTTCTAGCCATTAAGATTCATACCGTCTCTCTATCCATGAAGGATAATGATGGTTCCCCTTTCACTTTGTCAGTTGACTCTCAGGTTCTGTCTACACTAGTGTGTATTGTGTGTTTGTTTTTTGGCAGAATTTTTGCCACCACTGCTGTCACTAGAACAACTCTGTCGGTGGCAACAATGAACAGTGAGAGCCAAATGGTAGAATAGGCTTCACTGCAAGCATGTCATTTGGACCTGCTTGGATTTTCACAAATTCTTGCAAAAAAATCTTAGTGTCTGGCAGAAAAGAACAATTCACTGTTAAGGTTTTGTGATTTGACACACTTACATTAAAATGCTCTGCCATAGTTTCAGAGTAACTGCACCTGTATTTCCCCCTCTGTGGTCCCACGAGGATACGCGCTTAAAGGCTTCCAGCTCCTAGCTGTCACCTGTCCTGGGTGGAGACTCATGTCTTGCTTCCTCTTAACTAGGGTTCTTAAGGCTACACAGCTCTCTGATCTACACTGTGATAGCCCCAGCAAGCCAGACTTCTGAAGGCTATATCTACATTTACGGTAGTATGCAGAATACGTACACTGCATGCCCCCCTAGCATGGGTATAAATACCAGTCTAGATGGTGACACATTGCTTAGGTGAGTAGAGTAAAGATGTCCCAGAATCTTAGAGTATATACCCTACACAACTCTCTCTCCCGGAGCCTTTCCGTGCTGCAATGAAAGACCCTGGTAGCGGGGTTGCAGCAGGGAAAGGCTCTGGCAGTAGGTGCCATGTGTAACTATGCACTGCAGTGTAGATGCAGCCTGTTTTTCACTGTGGGAAGTAGCTCCACATAACCTACACGCCACCCCTGTGTAGATGAGGCGTAAAAGACCGAGCCTGTGCTTTGTTTTCTGTCTCAGGTCTACGACCAGTATAATGCCAGCAGTTAAGTTACCACACAGCTCCTTCTAAGCAAGCACGTTTATTCTTCAGCTAAAAGTACTACAGAGAAACATGTAAAAACAATAAAATAACCTACACATGCTAAAAAGCTCTCCGAAGTTCACCCCCAACTTCCACATACGGGTTTGGTGGGTGTCTGTCCTTCAAACCCCACAACTGGGTTTTTTCTGTGCTTACAAGTTAATATTAGGCTTCAGATCAGGAACCAGAATGAAGGCTCCGAGTCAGTTTAAGCTCAAGCTATTTATCCAAAAGTCCTTTTTTTGTCTGTTGATCTCTGGAAAATGCAGTTTGAATGAGAATATGGTGAGCCTCCTGAGGAGATGGTACCTCTCTGGAGGTGTCATAACCTGAGTGATTTGCCTTGATCATCCCCTACCGTTTTTACTTCCTGGAGGAGTTATGGTAATTATTTATTGTTTAACTTTTTATGAATGACCTTGGCACAAAAAGCCGGAGTGGGCTAGTGAAATTTGCTGACCTAAAGTTGGGAGGCATTGTCAGTACGGAGGAGGATCAGAACGTTACACAGGAAAATGCAAGTGACCTTGAAGACAAGAGTGACATAAATGAGATAAAATTCAATAGTGCAAAGTACACTTAGGGGCTAATAATAAGAACTTATGCTACAAACTTAGGGCTCCTCAGTTGGAAGCAACAGAGGAGAAGAGACACCTGGGTATGTGCATCAATCACGAGATAACTTTGAGCTGCCAATGTGATGCAGCTGTGAAAAAGGCAAATGTGATACTAGGCTGTATTAGGCAAGGCATTTCTGGTACAGATAGAGCAGTATTAATGCCATTGTACAAGGCACTGGTCAGACCTCGTTTGCAATACTGTGTACCGTTCTGGTTACCCATGTTCAAAAAAGATGAATTCAAATGGGAACAGGTGCAGAGAAGAACTACTAGGATGATCAGGGGAATAGAGGGCCTGTCTTATGAGAGGAGACTGGAAGAGCTTTGCTTGTTTAGTCTAGCAAAAGAGAGACTGAGGCAGATATTATTGCTTTCTATAAATTTATTAGGGGAGTAAATACCAGGTAGGACAAAGAGCTATTTAAGCTAAAGGACAATGTTGGCACAAGAACAAATGGACATGAATTGGCCATGAACAAATTCAGACCGGAAATTAGAAGAAGGTTTCTAGCTATCAGAGGGGAGAGGTTCTGGAGCAGCCTCACAATTGGAGCTGTGCGGGCAAACAACTTAATTCATTTTAAGAGACAGCTGGACAAATGTATGAGTGTGATGCTTGTGATCAAACAGGGATGCTTGTGATGGTGGTGGGCAAGGCTCAACAGCCCTGGTTTATGTCTTATGTTCCTAAAGCTCATGCTTCAGGGTTTCATCCAACCACTGGCAGAGGTCAGGAAGGGACTCTCCCCTCACCATGTATTCTGGGAATGTTTTTTTAATCTCCTTCCACTGAAGCATCAGTGATGGCCATGGAATATTTGGAGGGGTGGGCTGAGGCTGTGAGGTGATATGGACCATTTTCTCTCTTGGGTGCTTGGTTGTCTGGTTCTTGCTCACATGCTCAGGATCTAATTGATCGTCATATGTGGGGTTGGGAGGGAATTTTCCCCCAAGTCATATTGGCAGTGACCTTGGGCTGGGGATTACTTTCCTCTGCAGTGTGTGGGTGTGGAATACTTGCCAGTATTATCTGGGCATATTTCACTAAATCATTTCCTTGTCATTGTCAGGGGCAAGGGCTTTGAGTATTGGTGCACCTTGGTCCTTCATATTCTCTGCCTGTGGCATGTAGTAGTCTAGCCTCTTGTGGGCTGTAATACCATTGATCTAATTTTGGTTGTTGGGTTTAGTGTGCAGGTGCTGGGTGGTGTGGATGCACTGTGGTATCCAGAGGTCAGACTAGATGATCTGGTGGTCCCTTCTGCCCTTAAACTCTGACTCGATAAATCCATCTCAGCTGTGAAGTGCATACAATCCCTGGCTCAGAATGATACATAAACCATTCATATACTTAATACAATATGGTCTCCCAAAGGTACTGCAGAATGTTGTCCTGACACACTCATTTTTGCTTCCTGCCCCATAATCTTTATTTTCTTTCAGTTAAGCACTTTGATTTGCTCATCAAGTCTCTCCAGGGAGGACATCCTTCAGTATTTCACATAAGCAAGAGATAAGTCTGCCTTTCTTCATTTGGGGCTTTTTGAAGCTGCCCATGGGTATCTGTGAAATCATTCAACCACTAAGCATCAGTTATACCTCATTGCTGGGCAGTGAGGTGGATTTCACCCAGCAGAGAGGGTCTGGCTAAGGATGTCTTCATAACAACCTTTGCTCAGCCACTCTTCTCTCCTGTATGTATCACATTTATCACACTGCAATGAGAAGTGGCTGTGAAAATTAATAGGTTTTGATATTGGTTCCTTTGACTGGCATGTGCTATACTGGTATAAGCCCAGTTATACTGATAAAACTCCATCTACACTAAAGCTTTTACCAGCATCTTTCTGCCAATGAAAAATCACATCCCTGACTGATATAGCTGTGCCAATAAAACTTTTAAGTGCAGACCAAGCCATAGATGTAAGCATGCATAATATATTTTTAGCCATGACAGCAATTGCTCTTATGGAGAATAATATCAGGAAAATAACTGTGGCTACATATTCAAAGGTGAGGTTGGGTGCCCCCTTTTTTGGGTACCAAACTCAAGACACCTTAAGGGGGCCTGATGTTCAGGGGGGTGGATATTCCACCCTTACTGAAAATTAGGACCTTTAAGAGTGTCCAGTTGGATACCCAAAATTTGAAGCAACCAGAATCATTTGTGTCTTTAATGTATTTTAAGTGTCTTTAATTTGATGCATATTTTATCCTTTCTCAGGAGGAGGGAGGAAGATTCTCTAGTTTTGCTCTTCATTCCCCTCTCGTATCTGTTCTGTTTCTCTCAACTGGAAACAGACCCAGCACCACATGACCAGAAAGGTCTCTATGGACTACCACCAAAGCTCTGTAAAATATAATTTTGGGATCTCTGCACTTGTCCAATCAAATTGTTAGACAAAACAAGACATGCAGGTAATGCACATAAGTTACCCCACTAAGTGACCAACACTCCATTGTCCGCCATGGTTGCATCAGCAGTTTTCATAGACAGTGGTAGTGATTCCATGCAGATGATAGTTTGAGGTGCTTCAGAGATGGTGTGCCAGGAGATTTATTCAGCTGTTGATTTTGGATAAAAAGCAGATGTCAAGTAATGCAATTTCATGTAATCTCTGTTCAAAAGCTATCCAGGAAAGATGCAGCAATTCTCAGTAAGTGCACAAGTAGGAGAGGAAAATCAGTCAAGTTATAATACATGGCTCTCTCAGGCCTGGATGTCTGTGCAAGCAAAGGAAGAATATGGAAATCCCTTTCCAAAAAATGGGTATATGTTGCTTTGTCCTGTTATCTGTTCAGACTTGGGTTTCAAGAGTGCCTTTATGTAGTTCTGGTGAGATGTGTAACATGTTCACCACACATTGCCTTTACTACACATCCTAAAACATGCAGAAGTATTTTGAATACTTACTTTAACGTTGAGAATAAAATTTTACAGTATCTAATTACAGCAAAAGGCATTGTATTCCTAACATGCCTTCATATAAATTAACTAGCTGCAAATCTTTATATGCCACACTTGTATTTTTTTCATGGATGCATCTGAGTTTGATGTAGCACTATAGTATAATTAGGAAGATAACTGGAAATGCTAATATATTACCTAGTCATAAAAAATCAAACTATTAATATTGTTACACTAAAAAACACGACCCTCAACATGTAAGACTCGACATAAATTATTATTGTTTATACAGACCTCCCACCAGTCTGTTAAGTGCAATGTGCCACTCTGCTTATAGTCAAGCTGCTTGAGACAAATTGTTCTTTTATGAACACAACTGTGCTATAATGCAGATTGTGGACATAATGGTGTATAAATAAGCCCTACTTTCTGCTTCTCTTCGTAATGTCATCCACTTTCTGAAAGTAGAGAATACTTTTGAAATGCTAAACCTGTAATTTATCTGTGAATCCTGGATCTTTCCTTTATCCTTTTATCAAATGGCTTTGCCACAGCTACAGAAACAGTGCACCATGATCAGAAAGATTTTATCACCCTAAAACTACACTAAATGTTTGAGCTAAGTTGGACTCTTGCTCTATGGGTAATTAATAAAATATGAACTTAGCACACACGCTAATATTGATTTCCCTGGAAAGGACTCTGTTGCTATTAGATAATGATGGTGCATATGGACAATGGATGACTTAAAAGACCCCTTAGCTCTTTGATCTTCACACTGTACTTTCAATAAGTTCTCCAGATATATCTGTAGGTTCCCTATCTGATCAGTTGTGCTATGTCTGTATTATGTCTGACTCTCTCCAATTTTGAAAAGTAGGTTGACTTTCTCTTGATGTCTCACTGAGATAATAGAGGTCAACTTGTGTGACTTAGGGGTGAGAGGCTTAGTTCAAAAAAGCAGTGATGTAGCCTCTGATAGTCAAAATCAAAAAGATTCCTTATGTACCTTGAAATAATAAAGTCATGCTTTAATGATCTAAGAAGCACTGCAAATGAGCTCTTCTGAAAAGGGGGTTAGAACGTGCCTTAGCCATTCACCATGGTACAAGAAGTCCTAGCCTTTCTGCACCCTGCTACCACTCGTTCAGAATCCTGTGGAAAAAGAATTCTGTTTCACTGTTAACTTTCCATGAGCATGAGTCATAAGTGGCAGCTAGGGCCATGTAATAAACATTCCCACTGTAAGCAAAAAATCATGTTTGTATGGTTTCTTGGGAATGCAAAATATTTTTGCAGCTTTGCTTCATATTTTGGGCTAGCTTTTGTGAAGAAAATAAAATGCACATTTCCCCAGGTATAAATTGGCATTGTACTGCCCAGAATTTGTCTTTCTGCAAAAATGGTGGCCTTTCACGGGTCAAATTCACAACAAGCTGTGGAAATGAGTTTTTACATGTGAATAAACATGAATTGACTGGTAATTTCACAGAGGTCAAGTGTCAGCCCAGCCTCTCCATATGAATCACCATCATTTCAAGTGCCAACTTCTTCTTCTTCCCCATTCTTACTAAGTCCTTAATTCTAATGAGTGCTGTCACCAGATCTCCATGCACTGTAACCATCTTCTAGATGATTCCCACCCCCTCCAACACACAAAAGACTTCCTCTAGCTTATGAGGACAGGAAGGCGCTACCAGTTCACACTTCCTCACTTGAGGGGGTGGGAAAATCCCTTGTGCCCTAACTGCTGCAATTAACTCAAACCAAAACCAATGTAATTGCTAACAAGTATGTAAAACATTCTTGTATTTTGTGGCGTAAAATGATGTTTATTTCAGACTATCCAAGTAATTTATTCATAGCATTATGCAAAATCAATCCAGCCCACATTAAATGGATTAAAAGCTGGTTAACTGATAAATCCCAAACCGTAAATGGGGAATTGCCATCCAATGGCGGTGGTTCTTGTGGGCTCTTTCAGGGATCTGTTCTTGTCCCAGTGCTATTCAGTATCTTTATAAATGATCTGGAAGAAAATATAAAATAATTGTTGGTAAAGTTTGCAACTGACCCAAAAACTGTGGAGTGGTAAGTAATGGAGGGGATCAGGGAAGCTAAATAGACTAATCTAGATCATTTGGTAAAGTGAGCTCATTTGAACAATGTGTTTTTAACACAGCCAAATGCAAGTTCATACATTTAGGAACAAAGAATGTAGGTCACACTTATGAGATGGGGGCTGTATCATGGAAAGCAACAACTCTCTGGAAAGAACTTAAGGGGAGTCATGGTAGGTAACCCACTGAATACGAGTTCCTAGTCTGATGCTGTAGTTGAGGTTCAGCGCAATCCTGGGATATATATGCAGAGCAAATCAAATAGGAGTAAGGAGGTGGTACTTGTGACGCTTCCTGGGGGCACCAAGGGCTGTGACGCCTGGCTACCACTTGCCCTTAATGTGAGGAAACCTTCTCTGTGCCCTGCCAGGGATCAGCTCCCTGACTCCCCTAGCCACAGGCAACACATGCACTGCTCTGTAGACCAACGGAATCTCCTCTCTTTAGGTTCGTGATAAGCACACTCCAACTCCTGAGCCCTCTGAGCATCTCCCTGGAATGTCCAGCAGCTGTTCCACTGGACACTGAGTTTGCACAGTCTCATTGCTTCCAAAGAAGCAGGACACCTCGCCTTATCAGTTACACCTCAGATCACTGCTCTGCTGATCACACCGCACTTAGGTATGGTTATAGTGGTAGCAAGTAGAAGTATTGGAAATACATGATTACATATAAAATAATAATCATAACTCATTCTAGAACCTAGACTTATTTAACTAGATACTTTCATGTTTTATAGAGCAATGCCAGGGCTGGCTGTGACCCTCCGTTCATAAGACAAATGTGCATTTAGCTTACCACCTTGATGAAGGATCCTGAGTGTACCTCTGCTCTTCAAGACATACCCCAACAAAGCATTGTCATTACTCATAAACCAGATCCTCTCATGATGTTTATTTCTTCCTATAAATTTTCTCTCTTGATGATTTCACAATCTCTTGACGAGCATTTGGCTCAGTATGCAAACAGGCATCCATTGTGAGGCATGAAAGGCCCAATACACACATCACCAGGCACAGAGAGCTGAGTCTGTTACCTCCTGTCTAAAAGGAACTGTCTGGTTACCATATTACCTCCTGATTCCCTGCCTTAAGAACATAATTTTCAGTGTAGACTCACAACTCCTTAAATATTATGTGTGTATATATGTTGCAGTCATTATGACCAGTGGGCTACTGACTCTCGATAGAGACCTCACATTCCACCCTTCAGTGAATTATTATGCATCTCTCTGACTGAGGGGATCCTTGTCAATGCACTCCTTGTGCCCTCCACCAGTTGGCACTAAGAGGTTCCTGGGTCACATATTACCTCTGTATACAGCATTAGTGAAATCATTACTGGAATACTGTGTCCAATTCTCATATCCACACTTCAAAAATGTGCTGACGTATTGGAAAGGGTTCAGAAAAGAGTTACATGAATGATTAGAGATCTGGAAAACCTGCATAATGGTGTGAGACTACAGAAACCAAGTCTATTTAGTTTAACGAAGAGAAAGTAAAGAGGTGTCTTGATCATGGTCTACAAGTACATACACGTAGAACAGATTTCTGACAGTACACTGCACTTTAATCTAGCAGAAAATGAGATCCCATGGTTGGAAGCTAAAGTTAGACACATTCAGACTAGAACAAAGCATGCATTTTTAACAGAGAGGGTAAATTAACCATTGAAACAGCTTATCTGGGGATGTGATGGATTCTCCATCAGTTGAAGTCTTTTGATTTGAAGGGGAAAAAAATGGGCATCTTTCTAGAAGATGTTATAACTCTTACAGAAGTTATGGGCATGATGCAGAAATTATTGGATGAGGATCTTTGGCCTATGTTCTGGAGGAAGTCAGACTAGCTGATCATCATTGTCCCTTCTAACCTTAAAATCTATGAATTTAGAAATAAACATGTTTAATAAACTTGAAGTGGTCTGGTGATTTTCTGTGTCTGATTTGTGTTTAAGAATGAATATATGTAGAAGAGGCTTTAAAATGCCAAATCAAAATGTTTAAGTGGCCCAAAATTCTGTCATCGCCTTTTTGGAAAAGCTTGGAGCTGAGGCTGAAAAAATCCTAAGTGTTTCCCATCCAGCAGTTTATTCTAGTGTAACCAAAATCCCCCCATATTGCTCTTCTAATTTAAAAAAAAACAAACCTATCCCCCTGTCTTTCTGGTGCCAGTGTTGACCAATTGTAGTGAGCCTTATCACATACCAAGAAGGGGAAATAGAACCTGGTAATGTTGACGGTGATGCTGGAATGTTTCTGTTTCTTGCAGTGAAGGTTCGGCTTGGGTGCACTGATCCATTGAAATAGAATCTGATAATACACCTATGCCTGATACCGTACAAATAACACCACAGTGTGATTATTTCACTCCTAAATTATGGAACAGTGATGCTGTTTTTTGCAATGTAGCCTCCTTCCTAAAAGACTCATTTCATGGTCTAAATAACTACTCGAACTCATTGCTTCGTGGGATTAAACTGGTTGAGTGAGATGCTGATGACATATTTTATGAAATGCCATTTTGGCGTAGTTTAAGAGATTTAAGCATTGGCAGAGTCCATATGTGGTAATTAAGAAGTCTATGTTGTGTAATTTACTGAAATGGTAAAACCATCATGTACATCATCACAAACTAGTGTGTCTGTAACATGGTTACATACTTGAATGTTTTAATCCTAAAACAAATGACCATTGGGAGGGGAGGTTCACCTTCCTCTCCAGCATGTGGGTGCATATCAGTTGCCAGGATTATGTGAGTATATCTCACTTAATCTTTTCCCTACCATTGTAGGGGCCTCAAGCACTGGTGCACATTGGTCCCTCCTATTCTCTTCCTGTGGCACAAAATAGCCTTAGTTTCTGGTGGGTTGTTGTGCTTTCTTTGGTCTAATTTGGTGGTTGGGTTTCGTGTGTGAGTGCTGGGTGATATTGGTGGCCTCTGATATACAGGAGGTCAGACTAGAAAATCCAGTGATCCCTCCTGGCTGGAGACTCTGGCTCTATCTAAAAAGGGTGCTGAAAGTTTTCACGACAGTTTTAAAAGATCACTCTCTCATTTGTTACACATTTATTCCACGAATTAAAAAAATGAGATTGTCTCGGTCTTTTTGAAGGTTTCATCCAAAGTCTCTCTATTCTTTAGCAATAGATTACAATAAACAATGTAGCATATTCTGTTGTCGCAATCATTTCAGGTACCACTGAACTGCAGCCATCCAACTAGATGGACCATAGGTATGACCCACTGTGGCCATTCTTATGTTCATCTCTGGGGTGGAAAGTAGCAACTCTTATTATTCACAGTAATCGCATAAAACCGCTTTGTCTTATGAAGTGAAGAATATTTTATTGTATTGAAACTGTAGAGGGAAATATGACCAACTGTGATTACTCAAAGTAATATTTGACCAGGACACTGAGGTTAGCACCTCTACTCTTGAGGGGGGGTGGGGTGGGGAAAGTGCTATGAGATCTCTCACTTCAAGTGGCAAAGGACCTTAGTTGTACATCTAATTTCAGACAGCATCTCCAGCAGCAATAGTTCCTTACAATGTGCTCTTGCATTGGTTCAGTACCATCTCAAAGGGAAGAGTGACACCTACTGAATCACCAGCACCACTTCCTGTAGCACCGAGGTTTTCCATAGCACTGTCTCATCCAAATACATAGTACTGATATATACCAGAACTGCTTCGTGTATGAGATTTGAAGAGATCAAAGTCCTGGGTGTATGGCTGCATGTATTGATGCAAAATAAGCTCAGGTTACCGTACCATGGCACACAGATGTCCATTTAAAGAGGTAGGAATCCTTTATTAGTGTGGGTGTTGGAACTAGTAATTAAAAAATGCTAATTATAATAGACTGCAATAAAAGTAAAATGAATAACTCCCCGTGGAGCAGTAGTGTTATCTGCCCTGAATTTGAACCTTTCGTTCCTATACATGTTCAAATACATTGCTACTAATGGTTTCTTCATAGACATACTAATAATTGATGTAATATTTTACTTCTATTATCACAAAAATTAGAAATGTCTTTTAAAAAATTAAAGCAATAAAACTTTTCATGCTTCTGGGTAAATACTCTAGTGTATTTCATCAGAGTCTCTCCTGCAAAATATTTAAATATCTGCCCATAAATATGGATGAAATTAAAAAAACCTCAGATACATTTGTCCTATAAACTCTTCTATTCATTCCAGCATGACTAAAAATCATGTCTTTCTTTATGGATCCTCTTCTGACAACTTTATCTGACATAATATGAAAAAAACCCTCCAGCCTTTGCCATGTGCTTGCCCACCCCAAAACCAAAATTGGACCTTTTATTTTGCAATAAAGTTAAATAAATCTCATACCATGAACACACTGGTTGAACCTCCATTAGAACCGCTGAATATATGTTCAAAATATATAGGTTTTATTTTTTCATTGATCACCTGGCTGATACGATGGGTGTATTAACTGCATAGAATTAAACCAAGAATTTTGAAAATACTTGACCCTGTACTGTACGAACAGCACATGGCAAAAGGATTATTGAAATGATGATTACAGTATAAACACACACATTTACTTACTGACTGAAAAATAACTTAGCATATTCTTAGTAGAGAACTACTTAGATTTTTCCGCATCCTGACTAATGACAGAAATGGGGCAGGACTTTGACACAGTCTCCCTGCCTCGCCTAACAACTTGGGCTCTTTCTCGCATGATGGGTAACTCAAAAAATGTAAATAAATTGAGTTAACTCTGCAGTGAAGACATAGAATCATAGAATATCAGGGTTGGAAGGGACCCCAGAAGATCATCTAGTCCAACCCCCTGCTTGAAGCAGGACCAATTCCCAGTTAAATCATCCCAGCCAGGGCTTTGTCAAGCCTGGCCTTAAAAACCTCTAAGGAAGGAGATTCTACCACCTCCCTAGGTAACGCATTCCAGTGTTTCACCACCCTCTTAGTGAAAAAGTTTTTCCTAATATCCAATCTAAACCTCCCCCACTGCAACTTGAGACCATTACTCCTCGTTCTGTCATCTGCTACCATTGAGAACAGTCTAGAGCCAGCCTCTTTGGAACCCCCTTTCAGGTAGTTGAAAGCAGCTATCAAATCCCCCCTCATTCTTCTCTTCTGCAGGCTAAACAATCCCAGCTCCCTCAGCCTCTCCTCATAAGTCATGTGTTCTAGACCCCTAATCATTTTTGTTGCCCTTCGCTGGACTCTCTCCAATTTATCCACATCCTTCTTGTAGTGTGGGGCCCAAAACTGGACACAGTACTCCAGATGAGGCCTCACCAATGTCGAATAGAGGGGAACGATCACGTCCCTCGATCTGCTCGCTATGCCCCTACTTATACATCCCAAAATGCCATTGGCCTTCTTGGCAACAAGGGCACACTGCTGACTCATATTCAGCTTCTCGTCCACTGTCACCCCTAGGTCCTTTTCCGCAGAACTGCTGCCTAGCCATTCGGTCCCTAGTCTGTAGCGGTGCATTGGATTCTTCCATCCTAAGTGCAGGACCCTGCACTTATCCTTATTGAACCTCATCAGATTTCTTTTGGCCCAATCCTCCAATTTGTCTAGGTCCTTCTGTATCCTATCCCTCCCCTCCAGCGTATCTACCACTCCTCCCAGTTTAGTATCATCCGCAAATTTGCTGAGAGTGCAATCCACACCATCCTCCAGATCATAAATGAAGATATTGAACAAAACCGGCCCCAGGACCGACCCTTGGGGCACTCCACTTGATACCGGCTGCCAACTAGACATGGAGCCATTGATCACTACCCGTTGAGCCCGACAATCTAGCCAGCTTTCTACCCACCTTATAGTGCATTCATTCAGCCCATACTTCCTTAACTTGCTGACAAGAATACTGTGGGAGACCGTGTCAAAAGCTTTGCTAAAGTCAAGAAACAATACATCCACTGCTTTCCCTTCATCCACAGAACCAGTAATCTCATCATAAAAGACGATTAGATTAGTCAGGCATGACCTTCCCTTGGTGAATCCATGCTGGCTGTTCCTGATCACTTTCCTCTCATGCAAGTGCTTCAGGATTGATTCTTTGAGGACCTGCTCCATGATTTTTCCAGGGACTGAGGTGAGGCTGCCTGGCCTGTAGTTCCCAGGATCCTCCTTCTTCCCTTTTTTAAAGATGGGCACTACATTAGCCTACATACCCTATAGTTCCTAGTGGTTTTAAAACCAGTGGGATTTTTTTAATAAATTCCCCAGTGTAGACAAAGCTATTCTCCTGTGCACATTATGGATCAGCAGGACTTTTCTGATTTAACACTTAGCCGGAAAGACTTTAATAGAAAATACCACACGTGTGGTCCAGGTGAGGTCACTGTCGGAGGCTTGATGTTTGCATTTCCTCTGAAGTTGCATCCGATGAAGTGAGCTGTAGCTCACGAAAGCTTATGTTCAAATAAATTGGTTAGTCTCTAAGGTGCCACTAGTACTGCTTTTCTTTTTGCATTTCTTCTGTCTTTGTTTTACTCTGTGTGCAACATTAGCACTGCAATAACATAGTTTTAGGCAGCTGATAGTTTTAAACACCTTGAGGATACACTAAGGTACTTCACCATTTTTATTTTTGAACTATATCAGAATATGTGTGGGGAGAGAAATGATTATTATTTGCTTGGTCCTTCTTCTTGCTCTCTCTCTCCCCTGGTTCTCCACTCTCTGACCTCTTAGGGACATGTTCTCCCTGTCTTCACACTATGCCTGGCAGATTTCAAAGATGCACACTAAGCTCCAGGAGAACCATCTGATTCCAGTGAGGTGGTCACCTTTACACCATCTTTCTGCTTAAAATGCACCAACTCTTGGCTCCCCATTATAGAGATCAAGGCCTCAATTCAACAAGGTGCTTAAGCACATGAATAATCCCATTACTTCAGTGAGACTACTTACATGATTAAAATTAGGCATGTGTTTAGAACCTTTCTGAGTGGAGGCCCAAAAGGAAGCCTCACGAACAATAATTCACAAACAATAATTAGTTAAGAGGCTTGTCTCTAATACTGGCTTCTAGGTGAAATTTGCTGATGACTCTCTTTTTCCAAAAAGGTCCATGTTAGGAGCTGATCCTGGGTGCAAAAGAAAGTTAGCGATCTTGGTGAGATCGCTCATGTGTAATTTTGTCCTTCTTTCACATTGTTTACTCAAGATTTATCTTTTCTGTTTATCATAAATAAATATGCAGGTTGCTAGAAGTGCTTTTATATGTCAGGCTTGTTATTGTATTCAGGAACAAACTGATGCTTTAGTCTATTTCGCAGCAAATTGTCACTGAGTATAGACTGCACAGAGCATTGAGTTTAATGTGTTTTCTTTGTTTCTTTGCAGAAAAATGAAGTGACAGGTGCTTACCCTCATTTTTTCATGCTAGCTTTGCCATGCCATTTTCACCAATAACGAAGGCAGCTGCCAGAGCTCGAGGAAGTCGGGCGAAAAATTCAGCTGGCAGGTAGACCCAGTCACTTTAAGAAACGTAATCTTATGTTAGCAGATGGCAATTAAAAGGCAGAAGAAATAAAATTTTGTCTCCGTTTTCTGCACTGTTACATCAATTAAATCTGCAACTGAAATGCAAGCAGAAAATATAATTTATTTTCATGTGGCTACACAACATGATTGTGTTCAAATCTAATTATTTGCTTTGCAAAAACTACAGCAAATTTTAATCGAAGCAAAATAACTAATGATTTCCAAAGAAAGTTTATAACTAGATATTAAATCTATTATTTATTAGATTTATTAGATATTAGATATTATCTGCAGTCTTTAGGCCTTGCATGTCCTAGACCTACCTAATAGCATTGCCTCCTTATTCTTCATTTACTAGAAACCCAAAGTTTAGGTTCAGAAATCAGCTATTTATTTCCAATTTGCAGTAATATCAATTGCAATCCTAGCAGTCTCAACGATTCTTGGTCTTAGTGGAAAACTACATCAGGTCTCAGGGGGCCCTTCCTGTTAAAAGAAGAGTTCCAGAAACTCCAGGACTGAACCTGTTCGCATCTGTCATAATTTGCTGGCAAGAGCAGTCATAATCTTGCAGGAAAATAACTTTTTGACTCAGACAAGAATTCTGAAAATTTAGTAATTCCTAACATGTATTTGTCTTTATGAATGCAACTAGAGTCATGAAAAACATGTGCAAATCTAGAATCTGCAAATCAGTCGAAGTGTGAAATAACTACATAATTAAAGCTCATTATGGTATTGATGAAACTGAAATGTTGCTGAAGTTATGTCACTCTTTCCATTACAAGCCCTAATTTGTAGGGGTTTATAAATCAGTCATAAAAATTCACACAAGCTCAAAATTTACCATATAAAGCCTGTCTGGAATATTTTTTCTAAAAACCCATTTGGTCATTTTAAATTTGTGCATGTTTAAAGAAAAAAGGGGTATGTGTGGCTTCAGATGCTTATTTTATGTTTCTACACCTGAAACCAGCTTTGGTTTTGGTGCTGAGATCTTATGTCCCTTGCATGTACCTTGTGCAAAGTCTGCCTTAAACCAAATGAAAAATGACAGAGATATTTTTGAGTTCCTCTGGACCAAAGGACCAGTTCCTGCTACAATAAAAGATAACTGAAGTTTTATCTTTTGTTTTGAATGGGATCAGGATTTAGAAATAGTTTTGCAAACAACATTTTGAAAGTAGTTTTTTTTTAAGCACAATGGATGGGCTGAAATGCAAATGATTGAGTAAACAGATTGTAGTTTAACAATTGATCAGAGGTGTTACAATCTAGTCCATTTGATAAATACCTGTATTAAAATAGATGTATAATACATTGGATGATTGAGTTCACGTGATGAAGAATGTACATCAGTTTTTAACTAAAGATCACATTCAAACCATATTTCCTTCAGTATTGGAATGACTCCAAGTGATTAGAACCTTTGAATCTGGGAAATTCTACTTGGAAATTCAATCATGCCTCACGCTGAATGATACACATTATGCTGAAGAAAACTGAAAGGGACTGCTACAATTAATTACATTTAACAGTTAATAAGGAGAGAACATTGCCCCCTTCTTTTTTGGCGTGAAGTCGATAATATTGGTGTGAACCAACAGCATGATCTCTGGTTGTGAGAGATGGACTGCGACGATGGTCTCTGTTTATGAAAAGTTGCATGGAGGACAAGCAGTTGAAGGCATTGAATTTCTTTGGAGACAAGTTACCTCTAGGTCGTAAGCTCTAACATAGGATAGGTTAGTAGTGACTGCAAGCATAGCCATCTTACGGATGTGATGTATGAGAAATGAGTTTGTGATTTGTTTTCAGTTGGTCTCGGTGGATTCTCCATCACTGACCACTTTTTATGTTAGGATTGGCTGTTTCTCTGAAAGATCTGCTCTAGGAATTATTTTGGGGAAGTTCTATGGCCTGTGTTATATAGAAAGTTGGACTAGATGATTACAGTGGTCCCTTCTGGCCTTAGAATCTACTGTTGAGTAGGTGTCATAGTCACAAAATAAACCTGCCATTACAGTTGCCATTAATCAGCACCCTGTTGATGGTCTTAGTCCAGAGGCCAAGCAGGGAGTTGAGACCGAAATACTTCTTAGCCCTTGGCATGTTCCCTTCATGTCAAGGTTAGGGTTCATTAGCAGGGTAGTGTGAGGAAGCATAAAGAGAGGACCTTGGTTTCCAGAGGTATCAACCTTTCCCAATCAGGTTATTTACTAAAATATCTTGGCGACACCTAGAAAATGCTGTGTGATGAAAACTGAACAGATATGAAGTGTGGCACATCTCTTGTAACTTTTACTATGTTCAAGCTGTGTAAGCAGTTTCAGTGCTCATGTAAGTGAGTGCCTAATGGCACCATCCATTGCTGGGTGTGTTGCAGGAAAGTGTTTGTGAAAGGCATTTAGTTTTTTTCCGTTGTCCTCATAGTCCTGACCTGCAATGCCCTCATTATTCCAGGCTTGGATCTTTCTCCAGCAAAGACTACTATTCTTCCTAAGTCGTGTGGTTCTGGAATAAGGACAGACGTTCACTAGAGTTTTAGGAGTGAGACCACCTAGCTTGTTTCTCTCAGTGACCTAAGACAAGATTGAACCCAGGACTCTAAAGGTGAAAAGGCTTAGGCGTAACCCATCCTCCCCAGCTCTTAACTTTTAACTTCCTAGGTTTTGTCATTACCTTAATGAGATTTAGATGCTTTTGTATTTAATACATTACAAATGGAATAAAGGAATAAATGAGCCAAAGAAAATGCAAAAGAAATCTTTCATAGCAGATCTGTTACACTGGGTTGCCCTTGATAATGTTACTATTTTCCCCTTTTTCAACAGCCATTGTAATTTGGCATCTAGAAAGATATTCTTGCAGTGCTAAACCCTTCTCTTTCCTTAGACCCTAAGCATCTCGTCTCTAATTTGCTCAGTCAATGATAGCTCCAGGCTTTAGATCTGGAAGCTATGTGTTTGGCTTTCCCACATGTACAAGTATGTAACAATCTTCTAACTCATGGGACAACTGGAGCTGTGTTTTAGTTCGTTGCTGTACAAGATGCCAGGGCTTGCTGCCTTTGCACTCAAATCAGTGTCCTCTGGGAGTATGCATCCACTCAGATTCTGAAATGGGCAAAATTGTTCAGAGTGGGGTCTTCCAAAAAATTAGTATAGGGTCCCATTCTAAGGATTTCATGCTGAGGAGGGAAGTAGAAGAATGATTAGCTTAGTGCCTTCTTTCACCAAAAAACCAAGGAGGAAGTGAGAATGGGAACCAAGAGATCTGGAAAATATGAAAAGCTAAACAGATGCAGTTAATATTTTAAAGAATATGGCCAAGATTTTCAAAAGTGACTCAGCTTTTGTGTGTTCACACTGAGAATTAAGTGGACCTGATGTTTCAGAAAGTGCTGAGTTCCTGCTCTCTAAAAATCAGGCCTCTTTAAAATGTCTCCTGTAGTTCACCCGAAAGCACTAGTCACTTTTGAAAATCTTGGCATCGGTATTTACAAACCGTGGGGACTCTCACTTAGGAACATTGTAAGAAAATCCTTTCTCCACGTGCAGTTTCTGAAAGACAGAAATGTTGGCAACGGTGAAGGAATGCGATTGGTAAATCAATTCAAAGGAGTTAAGGATCCAGATAAAGAGGGGGGCAAGGTGGGAGGTAGAGAGTAGTTGGAATTCAGTTTGACATTTTCTTTTACGACTCTTGCCCTCAGTGAGTTCATGCCGTAATAGTAATTTCTCAGCAGAGTGTCAGGTACATAAAAAAGTGTGATAGCCCTCTCTGCTAACTTGGACTGCCTGCGAGACATTTTTATCATTCGTTCATTATTATTATTTTAGCTATGAGCCTGAGCCTGCTCCCATTGAAGTGGAATGGCAAAAATCCCACTGCCTTCAGCAATACAAGCTCAGGTCGGATGCTCCCAATTGCTGTTTAAAGAAGGACAAGCGGCTGTCTGTGGCCATATTTATATTGTGGGGGGTGGGATTTAGGCTCTGATTTGTTAATGAAGTGTATGAGAGGGTAAAATAGTAGCTGCTTTTACGCTGAGAAAATGAGTTTGATGTGATTTTGGAGTATTGATATTATTCATTACCAGATGGAGCCACTCCATCAGCATAATAGCTTTTCTTGGACAGTATTCTGATCCAGTGGATAAACTTAAATAATTACTCTACCACCACACTAAAAAAAAAAAACCAACCCAACTCATCTAGATTCCTTGATTTCTAATTTGTTCAAGTTGATGGGAAACTGATAGGCTGGAGTTTCAATGCCTCTGACATGCTATCACTCAGCAACATTCAAATGCAGAATGTTTTAAAATCAAATCTGCAAGCCTGCACACTACTGTGAAGAAATGTGTCAACAGATGCTGTCAGCTCCTTGCCTCCTGACAGGCTGTGCAGACTTCAGAACATTCTGAGCTGTAGCTTGTCCATCAAATCAGAAAATGTCTTTTGTGGGGCAATTGATCGTTATTTTTTAAAAGGCCAGAACTAGACAGTAATTGTAGCTAATGTTTAAGGTCTGCTGTCAGTGTAGGGTGCAGAGATGAGCAAGTGAAACTTCATGCAGGGAATGAAAGCAGTAGCATTCTTGCAATAGAAGGAAACCCTGTAGACAGTCACACTTTATTTATTTGAATTCAGATAGGGATGAAGTGTCCAGAATGGCTAATTGAAAACTGTTTCTCTTCCCCAGCCCTGGGAACAGAGACAAATGCTTTAGAGAGACAAGGTGGGTGAGGTAATATCTTTTACTGGACCAACTTCTGTTGGTGAGGGAGACAATCTTTTGAGCTTACACTGAGTTCTTCTTCAGATGCTTTGGAGCAGTTGTGCTGTACATCACTGATCTTGTTGGTTCTTTCTGCTCTCATTATAGCATATAATGTTCTAGTTTTTCAAGAGGCACAGCATTGCAATGCCACAGATTCTGTATTATGAAAAAATCCTTTGCTCACGAGGTACCTTTAGTTGCCATTATCTTTGGTTCTCGTGAGCTGGCTTGGCTGGGTAGAGTCAGGTGTTTCTGGTTTGCACTGAAAGGGAAGATAATACATGGAGTCACCGGATTCAATTGGTTTAATATTTTGCATGCCAGTTTAACAGGTTGTTAGGCTGAAATATCTTGTTACAAGATAAAACAGGGTTAAAAGAAATTCTGTCTGTTTGCTCCACAGACTTGTATATGGTATCTTGCACACTTCCATGTGCTTTTCTTATCTGGTGTCTTCATGAGTTCATAAATATTCTTCTGTTGCCAATGGCTTAACAGCTATATGTTTCTCATGTAACACAAACTGAAAGGCTACTTCCATTAAGGCGACACAAAAATGGAGGTAAGAATTCACTATTTTTAAATTATTTCTTGCAAAGCTTAGTCTTGAGTTAAAAGATAAGACGATGAAACTATATACTTCCAAGAATCCCAATACACGTTTAAAATATGCTTTGATTGCTATCCTTTGTTCATAAGTTAAATCTGATTTTTCTGTATTTCATAATAGCCTATACTTTTATTTTTCCTGGCACAAAATTCCTTCTGTAATGTCCTTCAGTTAGTGGAAGGCAGAATGCTCTCCCTGAGAGAGAGAGATTAATTTGTTTCACTGGAATTTCATACTGTCGGATGACAGTCTTCTCTGGCACACATTAAGTTCACCACAGTCAACAGTATACATGAAATCATAATCAAAGACAGATGCCTTTCCCTGTTATAAATAATCATTGCTTCTTGCATATGCCAGGAAAAATCCTTGTTTAGACTGGTCTGTCTTACTTTCTTGGACCTCAGTATTTCCCTTGGCCTTCCCCTTTTTCATCTTTTCTCTGCCTCTAATTCTTTATATTTGCCTAAGGAAATAAAAGGAATGGGAAAAGTATTTTTTGGCACTCTCCATATTCTCACTGGATTACCCTATAGCATGAAATTAAATACACATGACATGTAAGAGGGGAATGGCCTTTTAATTTATAGAAGAAAAACACAGTTCAAAATAAATCTGTGCTTTCCTGTTTGTTCGTGTGTTTGATGGGAGCATGTCACATGCTCCTGCAAAACCAGTGTAAAAGCTTTGTTCAGAGTAGGATTAATTTTTTGGAACCAATGAAATATTTCATATAATATCAAACAGCAAATGATACACTTTTAAATTGGTGGTCAAATTTATTTGAACTCCAACAAAACCAGAATATTACTGTTAAATACAAATATTTTGTTTGCGTCTTGTACAAGCCACAATCCTCCAACTTAAAAATACCTTTCAGATACAAATGAGCTTTGAGGGCATTCAACACCAAGTTGGAAGCACTCATCTTCTTGCTGGACTCGTCCCTAAGTGGTTTGTAAATGAGAACACTGAGTACGGACTAGAACATAAATGGCAGCACCCAGTATAATTAAGGTGTCTCGACAGTTTTCATGCTAGTCCCAGATTTCAACTTTCTGTAATTTGGGCCTTTTGAGTTAAAATTAACCAGCTTTATTTTCTGTCTGAAAATAAATTTTATTTTGAAAGTTTGAGCAAAAACAGCCCAGCTATTTTTGAGTATAGGAGCGAGGGTGGAAAGGCGAAACACACCAATGTTGTTTAAAAAGAAAAAAAATAACAAACTATTTGACTTCATTATGATCAGCTTGACAACTAAAACAGCAAGACGTTTGGCCTGGAAATAGCCCTCATTGTGAAGTAGTGTCTTTGAGTGATTAGTGAAAATTGGTTTTGATTTGCACTTTGAAAACTGCATGTTGCACATGTGCAATATATTTTGCAGGGTTTTCTGCTAAGGTTGTAAAGTGCACAACTAGGAAAGCTGCACTATGCCTTCCTAGCTCAGTAACAGACTGAAAACGGTACTGTAGGTGTGTATAGTGAGCCAAAGGTTCTTTGGGGCAAAGTTAAGGTTGCACATGCATTTCTTGACTTTCAAGTGCTTTATCCAGGCAAATTTAATGTTCTCTTAACACAGGGGTTTTGTACAGTATTTTATTCTTGGGGTGAAGCCCGTTGCATCACTTAAGTTCTACAGTGGGCTATGGAGGGATTTCTCTGCATCAGCTGTGCACTGTGGAGGGTTTCTCTGTGCCAGCTGGCCAGAGAGTGACAGTGGAAATGGTTAGGGGAAGAATTCCTCATAATCTATTACTATAGCGTGGGCAATAGCACAAAGTAGTTGTGTGGAGTCTGGTCTGCAGTTCTGCCCAGGGCTTTAGATTGGGGGTCCATCCTCATCCCCGTGACCCCACTTACATCTATATAATCTATAAATCTAGATATTTTTTGCTGTGTGTCTGAGCAGGTAATTCTGTGTCACCGTTTCATCTCTGCATATTGCATTCTGGGCTTCCCACTCTTCATTCTCCATTCTTTTGGTCAGTCCTTGAAATAAAAATGATTGGTCTTTGGCTGCTATACAACCAACATTAGGAACCCTAATCTTTTTAAACATCTAAACACTATCGCTGACAAGCCCTTATCATGTTCTTTCTGGTTGTGGGATTTTGGGCAATGGCCTGTCATTAAAACATAGGTGGTGTCCCATGGCTTTGCAGGGAGGCTTGTCAAGTATGCCTAGTACGTCAGTTTCACTGTTCATTGATTTCACCACCAAAGACCATGCTGCAGAAATGTCTGCTTGCATGATGCACTATGCTCTGACACTGGTAGGACTGAGGTTGGTACTGCAGAAGTAATAGGTGTGATCATGCTTATGCCATCCATCCATCAGTGCAGCTTTCTGCTGAGAACAGTAATTGAATAATGGCCAGCAAGATGGGGCAATAGGTTTTTGTTTTTAAATCCTAGCGGGTTAGCTTTTAAAAAATGGTATGGTAAACTCCAGGTTCAGCTGCTAGTCCCCTTCTAAGAGCAATGGCATTCCCACCACACTGCTGCCACACACATATATTAAAGGTCAGTGCTATTCATGATAATTTGAGTGCTGACAAGTGCTACATTTCGGGGGGAATGGTGGAGAGGGTGGTGTATAAAAATAGCCAGCAGGGGCCAGTTACCTAAGTAATTACTGGCACTCTTCTGCTTTTCCCCAGAGGGAAGGAAAGAAAGAAATTGCTAGAGGCAGATGTCCCTTAGGATTCAGAGTTTTCTCTTTTCTCAGGTCTTTCTCCTGTGTAAAGGCACATCAAAATATTATGAGGCAAAGGAGAGCTTGATCAGTTCCACCCTTAAAACATACACTCAAGCTTGTCAACAACTCCTATTCATATTAATGAAACATTTCACTGACTCAAGCTCTTTAGCAGTACCTACTTTGATTTAATATCCAGTTCAAGTGGACAGTTCAGATACCTGATAAACACCCACTCCTGGCATAAAAATGGCTTATCAGAACCCATCTCCTGAGAAACCACGGCAAATAGGTGGGCTGTAACAAAACTGGCTCTCAAGATATCAGTGAGTGGATGTCAGGGCAACATCTGCTTTGCCTATTATAATTTTTCATGGTTCTCTGCTGCTCCGGGAATCACTTAAGGATATAATAATAGAATTCTAGTGAACTAACATCCCCTGTTTCAGATGTCTTGGCAAGATATTTTCTTTCTACTGCAGACTGAAGAATCTGCAGGCATTAAGCTTACCTATATTTTTCTCGCTATCTAACATACAGATGATTAACTGTGCAGAGCACATATAAGCAGAGTACAAATCACAGTATATGTATGCAGTCAGGCACTATCTTCTACAGCATGTTCAACTTTGACACCATTCTCTGATAATATAAGTCCAGGGACTATGAGAATGAGGACCAAGCCAAACATGAAATTATTGCTGAAATTCCTGCTGTATCTGAAGTACACTGAAGACTTTTCAAAGGATTTATATTATTAAAGGGCATATATTTCCTGATAGCTGATATTCTATGTTTTGGGTTAAGTCATGGCAGAGGTGTCAGACTGAAAAATTGCCTGATGTATATTTATACCCATTTAATCTTCCATCGGACAAGTGGGCCACATATCATTGATGAAATGAATGTAGTGTGTGACTCGCCAGCTTTGCTTGATGTAGCTTGATCCTATGTGTAGGCTTACAAAACCAGTATATGAAAGAAGTTATGGAGGAGTTGTCCATGTGGGTTGTTTTGGGTGGGTTTTTTGTTGTGTTTTGTTTTTTTTAGACTGCTGTTTGAATTCTCTAAGTCCTGGTAACAGTGGGAAACTAGAAGGCAAACTGGTGCAGTGACCGTCTGACCATTTGGCCGACCCCTTGAACCAAGCTACTTTTGGGCTAGAAGAACCGCAGACACTTGGGTCTTGTGTGTATGCAAAAGTTGCACCACTTCAACTAAAATCAGGTTTTAAATCTACTTAGTTAAACCAGTGCACCATAGATATACTTAAATCTCTTTACTTTTAGAGTTATATCTTAAATCTGGTTGATCTTGATTTAGTTTAAATCAGTCAATTACCAAATTAAGCTAAATTGATATAAACCAGTTGTACACTGAAGGAAGGTCGACGCACACTTTGAGATTAAATCATCCCTTGGTTTACTGTTATTTTGGTAACAATGACAAAAGCTAAATGAATATAAGCCAGATGTAAACACATGCAAGGGTTTGCTCCGGCTTAGCTTAATTGCTTTTGAAACCTGATTTTAGTTAATGTTTTGTCTGCAGACAAGGCCTGAACCTCTTACTCCTCCAAGTGATCTATCCCAATCAGGGCCAGTGTAGGGCATGGCACTGCTGCCTGCTCGGTCTGTTCTGTGTATAAATGCAAATCACAGCCTGCAGAGCTGTCAATCCAGGACTGTTCATGAGTGCTCAGTGGTTGTGCATTCATCTTTGTGTAGCTCTACTAAATTTGCCTTCTTTTTGACTGATGCCTTCTAGTCACTTGCAGCTAAACCTCTCTCATTCCTTCTTCCCATCAGCTAATGGAAGATAGCTCTAAATTGCAACCTAAACGAGTATGTGTTTTCCATCTTATTACATATTACATCAGCAAGATGCCCAGCTTAATCTTACTGATCAATGGTGAGGTTGTTTGCGTGAACCCGTGTGAAGAAACCCATTCATAGGTTTGTGCACAATAATGTACTATTTAGAATTTCAAAGGCAGTGCTGTCAATTGCAAGCTCACTGTTAAAATAACAATAAATAGAAAAGCCCACCATGTTAGCGCTCTAGAAGAATCTCCAATAACTGTTATAGGCATTAGGTTAAATCACTTACAGGACTGAGCAAGGCCCGCATGGCTTGGTTTCTGGGAGGTACACGTACTGACCCTAGCAAGGTCTGTTTGCAGGCATTAGTACCAGGCCAGGCTCTCCAGGTTCACCGGGAAATCAGCCTTCCAGCACATCTCATTTTACCTAAACCTCTCCTCCTGCTCCTTAACTTTCAAGCTTTGTAGCAGGATTCAGCTCCCTGTTCGGGCTGGATTGCCTTCTCTATGGCTCTCTTTAGGTACTGAGGTGGCCCCTGCTACTTGCTCCGTGTCTCAGCAGACTTTTAATGAGGCTTCCAGATAGGCTACTGCAACTGTCTCTTTCAGTCGTTAAGAGTCTTCAAGGAGGTAAGAGTCTAGGATTATTCTCGCTAATATGTGTTAGCAAGGAAACCCTACTTTGCTACCTATCCAATGCAAAGGATGAGATTCTACCTTCCTGTGATTATTGACACCATTTGAGCTTGACTAGTTTTTCACTCCCACTGCCCATTGGGAGCAAATTAAGGTGCTCTTGTCTCCCTGAAAGCCCTTTGTGATGATTGGGTGGTCCTTTCTCCTGGCCCTCCCAAGAGTTGACTGAGCCACCCAGCATCCCCTGAAGAACCCAAGCAGGTGGGTGTCATCTGTTCTTAGCAGGGAGTGGAAACAGGGATCCCAGCCTCCCAAAGATATCTACTGATAAGTGTCAGAGTTTGAGCCTAAAGGTCGGTGGAGTATTTGCCAAGAGAAAGGACTGGTGAGTGCAAGTCAAACAGAATTCACCATTGCATGTCTGAGTGGATCCTCACATTCATTAAAAATCCTGATTCCAGGTTGCTTTAGGTTCTATGTGAATGTTTTTCATCATCACAATATCTTTGTAGGTCAGCCACTATGATGAAAGACTATCGTACACTTGAACAGGTCTGAATTTCCATTCAGGAGGGAAGGAATTTGTACACAAAACCCATCCAGCAGCACATCAGTGTGTGTCAAAGGTATGTGAATGGATTCGGGGTGATCAATGACTTGGTGTTGCCTGGAGTTGCTGATTACTCCAGGTCCATTTATAAATCACTGTTTAAACAATAGCCATTTTCAGGAAGGTTTGATCTTAAAACAATTAGGTGGATGTTTCCATAATAATACACTGCCACGGTAGTTTGACACTGCGCTCTTGAGTCACTATAACTGACATTCTGAAAGAAATGAAATGAGTGGTAGAAGAGGATCAGGTTATTCCATTAATTATTTTGTCTCACAGACTAACAGCTAGTCCCTGTTCAGATGGATTCAGACGTTTTATATGAGCCACATGGTTGGTATCTAGGTATTCAGTTACAAGATTCTGAAATAAAGTTAATAACCCCAGGTTTAAAACTCCATTGAGCGTTTGGTTTTACAGCATTCCACTCCCTCTTCCATTGCCCAGCTTCTTCCTTTCGGTTTAGTAGCTGAATAACTTTGGAAGGGGCCCTGTGCTTTTGTAACATAAAAGCTCATGCACACAAAGATGGAGGCAGAATGACTCAACTGCTGGCACTCTTGCTTTTGAGCAATGGCCATCCATCTCTCACAAGTACCTGGCTCACAGCCAGTAATAATACAGCAGCGTAGGGCTCTGGCTGGCCTGTTAGGGTATGTCTGCACTGCATGCAGTTAGACACCCGTGGCTGGCCTGTACCAACTGAGTTGGACTTGGACTAAGGGGCTGATTATGGATGTTCAGGATCGTGCTGCAGCCTGAGCTCTGGGACCCTCCCGTGTCACAGGGTCCTAGAGTCTGGGCTCCATCCCGACCCTGAATGTCTACACCACAATTGAACAACCTCCCCATCCCCATGTGTCTCTGTGCCGCCACTCAGACACCCTCGGTCCCCTCAGTGGTAGCCTTACAAACCCAGTGATAATGAAAAGCTTTCCAATTTTCTTAATTTGAAAACCATTGAAGTCAGTGGGGTTACACGGTTGTGTTTGGGGGCAAAATTGCACCCCCCAGTGTTTTACACGGTTTGTAAAGTAATCAGAAATACAGTGTAAAAGAACATCTTAAAAGAATGATCTAACCCGTCATCTTCTAAAACTACTAGGCTTTGTTGCATCTCTTTCATTTTCAGGATTTTTTGTTGTGACATTTCAACTACTGCCTCAAAGTTCTGTTTAACAAAGAGATGCCTTAGCCTATTCCTTTTCAATGAGACAAGAAGGTGAAAGTGAAAATTAACCCCATACAATACTTTTCCATACTTCCCCTAAGAGACCAAATGATAGACTATAACGTTGTGGCAGTGATAGCTGACATATGGACTGGCAGGTGCTGTTGCCTGACATGACTTGACAGCTGGCAGGCTGTTCATGTGAAGAGACCGCTGTCTACCATGCTGACCAGTATTGTCTCATTGTTAGTTGTACTCATCTATCTGTCTGTATCCATCCGTTGTCTCGTCTTATACTTGGTTTTTAAGCAACTTGGGGCAGGGACCATCTTTTTGTTTGTACAGTGCCTAATACAATGGGGTCTGGTCTATGACTAGGGCCCTTAGGCTTTATGATGATCATTGATAACCATACTTATGCCCATAGAAAAGCAGTACGGTTTGACACTGAATCAACCAGAACTTCTCTTATTGAAGAAAGCAAAATGTTGAGCGAGACAACCACCTAAAATCTGACAGTTTTCTAACTGGAGTTGGAAAAATGTCAGTAGTTTGTTTAGGGATCTGTTCCTCCCCTTTTGCAACTACCATTGAATGAGAAGTGTTCTGCTGTTAATACTTTCCGTCTTGCTCTGGCCAGTATTTTCTGTTGGATATTATTTGATGTTAATTTTTTAAGCAAGACTCAAGTTTTCTTCCTATGTTGTGTGCATAGTTGATGGTACCAACACGTTTTTTGTGTGCATAGCCTGGCTTTGTATATGCATGCCAGGCTTGTTGGCACTACTCCTGGGAGAATTCTGTGCCAAAAACATTCAAAATTCTGCTCACAATATTTTCAGATTCTGCAAAATTCTGCATATTTTATTTGTCAAAATAGCACAATACAGTCACTCCAGTTTCAATTATTTTTGGTCATTTATTTCAAAATACCTGTCAGCAAGTAGGTCTATAACAATACAGACAACAAAAAAGATGCAGAAAATGTTTTTTGATAAATAGATTCCTTACTTGGCATATTAATACAGAACTCTGAGTAATAATTCATTTAAGCTACAATACAGAACCATATTTCTCGCACCTACTAGAAGCAGTTCAAAGGCTGTGGGGAGTCACTTGAAGCTGAGGGAGAGGAAAATAATTGCTGGGAAGGAGCCTGGGTGTGAACTTGGAAGGTTGTTGGGTATGCGTGGGAGAAGTATGGAAGAGGTTTTTTTTGGGAAGCGGGGAGGGACTGTTAGGGAGCTTCCCCCATGCAGACCCTGGCTGACCCCAGCCTCTCCCATTCAGTCAGGCACATGTGTCCCTCCACCCCCCACTCAGACATCCACTTCCCCCATCCCCATGTGGCCCTGCACCCCCTACCCATCCCCATATGTCTCTGTGCCCCCCCTCAGACACCCTCTGTCCCTATGTAGCGCTGCACCCCCTCCCCCATCACTATGTGGCCTTGTACCTCCACTCCCATTCAGCCCCTGCCCTAGTCTGTCCTCCCCAGCACTCTACACTATCTGTCTCCCCATAGCCCGTGTCTCCTGAACTGACCCAATGCAAAGAAGGCTCTGCAGGCTCTTTCTCTTCCCTAGCTGGCTGGGAGCTGCTGCTGTGTTCTATCACCACAGTGCCCTCTGGTGGGCCTGCAGCAACTTTTCAGCAGAAGCTTTCTTCTGCGAAAAAAAAAAAAAATATGTGAGGCTCATTAATTATGCATGCACGCAGTGGCGCAGAATTCCCCCAAGAGTAGTGGGCATTCAGCTGCTTGAGTTGAGTAACGAAATCGATGTCTGTGCATATACAATGGCTGCATTGCCCTCTTTGTGGATGCAGTTGGTTGCCTGAATAAAGTAGGTGTACAAAATCCAAGGTCAGGGCTGATAACTTGATCTTGAGCATCAAAAATATCATATATTTTTGTATTGTCTTGCAGTAGCATCCAAAGGCCTCAATGAGGCCACTGTTTTACTAGATACTATGGACACATATAGTAAAAAAGACAGCATTTGCCCCAAAGAGCTTGCCATCTATACGTGTGAGAGAGACAATAGGTTGAGAAAAACAGACAAGAAGGACAATAACTTAAGTAGAACAAATTTTTGGAAATAACTTTATAAAGGATCTCTCTCTATCCCTTGATCTAGGTTCTTAAACTGCTTCCACCATCACAGTATCTGAGGGCCTCATTAGCTTTTAAACATCAAAATAAACGTAAACTTTCTCTCTTTCTTTCCCCATAGTAGGAGTAAATAGATTCTTTGGATTATTTAGAGAAAGGTTTTGGCTTTTTGTTTTGCTTTAAATTAAGCACATTTTGAGGGAGATATAAATGAAGAAATTAATCTTGCTTTTTAGTTCTGAAAGTGATACGGTCTGGGGTCATTTTTCTCTCTTGTGATATTTAATTCCACAGCCTCCATCCAGCTCCTGAGAAAGTTCTGTCTCGTGTGCTCATGGGTCAACAGATTCATTTTTCAATTATTGGTCAGGAGTTTCATTTTTCCAATGGGATTTAAATGTTGTGGAAAGTCAGAGCCAGGAGGCTTTGAGGCAAAATTTTCAAACGTGTGCAAGGGACCTCTGAGTCCCATTGAAAACTAATAGGACTAGACATCAAAGTCACTTAGCCACTATTGAAAAAATTGCCCTTGGTTTTAAAACAATTATGTCTACTGTTCTAAAAGCATTATGTACAGACAATATTGTTCTGTACTAATAGTGCCACCTGCAAACATGTACCTAAAAATATTAAGCTGGAACTATGGGATCCAGAAGTGATACGTAAAATTGGTGCGTAAGCAAGACTCACATCTTTGGGTAGAATTGTGATTCAAAAATATATATTGTAGTATAGCACAAAAGCAGTGGCTGTAAATGTACAATGTGAACTTCTACAATCTTTTAGTACTACAATCTTATTTTTTTAAATGGGACCATAAGGCATGACAGTGTTTTTCCCCCCCTACATTCTAGTCTTAATTATTTTCCCCTAAATTTCATCTGCTATTGCTCATTTGTTTGTTTCCCCCTATACGGATGTAAAAGGTGGTGCAGAATGCTGATATGACACAAACTTTAATATCTACCCTTCAGCTGCACTATTGTGAAATCTAGTGGGTGCTGTTTAAGCACATTTTTTACAAGTAGACATTTATTTATGGAAGGAGAAAGTGTTTTTATAAAAATATTACCTAATAGCTGGGGTACTTCAAGTTAATAAATCTGGAGTTACCCCTTCAGAATCAGCAATCGGCTTTTTGGATCCTATTTTAATTCAAGGTTTTCATGAGCAGGTATAAAATGCTGCTGGGTTTGTTGGCCTCTTAGCAGAGGGATTTTTTTTGTATAATAAGCGGGTTGTAATCTCTTCTCATATTCTGATTTTGGTTCTTTTTTTTCTAAATAATAATAGCAAAATAACAACACACTACAAGTTTATAGCACCTCATCAACTTGAGGCCTGATCCAAACCCCTTTGAAATCCGTGGAAAAACTTCATTTTGCTTCAGTGAGCTTTGGATAACGCCATTCTTTGGAGCATAAAAAAATGCAGACTTCTTGTGACCTCTCACTACTGCATCCTTAAATCTGGATAAAGAGAAAATTGGTTTATAGATCTTAGCAATGGATCTGTGATTAAAAGAAAACACAACAAAAACCCAAAAGACCCAAAATACTGTACTATGGAGGGCATAGACTGGCGGGATATACAACAGGTAATAGTAAAATGTAAAAAATATGACAAACCAGATCAACTGCTACTAAAGCTACATCTAGACTAGCGATTATATGTATGTCCATGTCCGTGGCTGTGTCATAACCCTCCTGTTGTCCACATCTACACCTCACGAGCATGTGCCTGAAGGTGAGTAGAGGACAAGGAAACTAGTGTGCCTGCGTGGTGTGAATAAGTACCAGTGTGTGGTGTGTCCAGGGATAAGAAGAATGTACTTGGTCTTGCATTTCAATAGTCCTCCACCCTCATTCCCACAGTGTACTGACCCTCTTCTTCCTGAGCCTTACCCAATCTATAAAGGTCTCTGTCCACCTATTTTCATTGGTAGTAGTGTAGAGTTGCCAGGCATTCAGTTTTCAACCTGGTCGAAAAGGGACCCTGGCAGCTCCAGTCAGCACTGCCAACTGGGCTGTTAAAAGCCCGGTCAGTGGGGGAAAGGGGACCTGGGGCTAAGGCAGGCTCCCTACCGGCCCTGGCTCCGCACTGCTCCTGGAAACAGCTACCAGGTCTCTGTAGCCCCTAGGTGCTGGGGTGGCTAGAGAATAGGAGGTTCCGTGCACTGCCCCCGCCCCAAGTACCGGCTCCATAGCTCCTGTTGGCTGGGAACCATGACCATTGGGAGCTGCGGGGGGCCGTGCCTGTGCTTGCAAAGATAATGCACGCTGCGCAGAGCCGCCTGACTGCACCTCCACCTAGTGGCTGCAGTGACCTGGCAGCTGCTTCCTCAGAACCGCGGTAAGCACCGCCAGGCCCCCGCACACACCCCCCATACCCCAACCCCCTGGCCCAGCCTGGAGTCCCCTCCCACACCCCAAGCCCCTCATCCCCGGCCCCAGCAGGAGCCCTCAGCCCCTCTGCACCCCAACCACCTGGCCCAGCCTGGAGCCCCCTCCTCCACCCAAACCCCCTCATCCCCGGCCACAGACCAGAGCCCATACCCCCTCCCACACCCCAAACCCCTGCCCCAGCCTGATGAAAGTGAGTGAGGGTGGGGAAGAGTGAGCGATGGGGAGCGGGAGATGGAGGGAGCAAGCAGGGGTGGGGCCTCGGAGAAGGGTGGGTCAGGGTGTTCTGTTTTGTATGATTAGAAAGTTGGCAACTCTGCAGTAGTGAGCTATGCTGACCACATCAGAACAGCTTTCTGTTGCACTCTTTTGATCAATACAAACGAACATGGCTCCTGTTCCAAGAGCAGTCACCAGGTCCCCCCACCACCTGCAGCTGCTGATCAGTGTGTGGTCAGAGTATTCATAGACTCATAGACTTTAAGGTCAGAAGGGACCATTATGATCATCTAGTCTGACCTGCACAATGCAGGCCTCAGAATCTCACCCACCCACTCCTGTAACAAACCGCTGACCTATGTCTGAACTATTGAAGTCCTCAACTTGTGGTTTAAAGACTTCAAGGTGCAGAGAATCCTCCAGCAAGTGACCCGTGCCCCACACTGCAGAGAAGGCGAAAAACCCCCAGAGCCTCTGCCAATCTACCCCGGAGGAAAATTCTTTCCCGACCCCAAATATGGCGAACAGCTAAACCCTGAGTATGTGAGCAAGACTCACCAGCCAGACACCCAGGAAAGAATTCTCTGTAGTAACTCAGATCGCACTATCTAGTGTCCCATCGCAGGCCATTGGGCATATATTCTATCCTTCATGACTTTGCCTGGAACAGCAGGAACATTCACCTGTGCTGAAATGTTTCAGAGAGGCTAGAGTAGCTGTCTTTGACATATCAGAAAGTTCTCCCCATATTCCACTTAGCAACACTGAGTAACCATCTGCCCCATGATCAGGAGCAGAACCACATCATTATCCCATTGCTCCACCCAGTTTGGAGGGGGAAATATGATCAGGAACTGCCATCCGCAGATGTCTGAAGGCGGGAGACAGTACCACCCCCATCCCCCAGATTTCTAGAAGGCCTCCCTGTGATGCAGAGAATCCAAGGATACCACACCTGAGAGCTAATATTGCATAACAAGAGCAGCAGTGTGGGTGTGGGTATACACATGTACACAGCATTATACCAACGTCCAGCACAACATATGTGGACACTTGGCACAGATATTGGGAACATGCACGAGCATGTACTGGTCCAGCAATATCATCTTCAAATTCTTTTTTGGCCTGCCTAATTATACTTTTACATTTCACTTGCCAAAGTTTATGCTCCTTTCTATTTTCCTCACTAGGATTTGACTTCCAATTTTTAAAGAATGCCTTTTTGCCTCTAACCACTTCTTTTATTCTGCTGTTTAGCCATGTTTTCTGGTCCTCTCACTGTGCTTTTTTTTAATGTGGAATATACATTTAATTTGAGCCTCTATTATGTTCTTTTTTAAAAGTTTCCCTGTGGCTTGTAGGCATTTCACTCTTGTGGCTACCTTTTAATTTCCATTTAAGTAGCTTCTTCATTTTTGTGTAGTTCCCCTTTCTGAAGTTAAATGCTATTGTGGTGGGCTTCTTTGGTATTTTCCCTCCAACAAGAATGTTAAATTTAGTTACATTATAGTCCCTATTACCAAGCGGTTCAGCTATATTCACCTCTTGCACCAGATCCTGTGCTTCACGTAGGACTAAATCACAATTGCCTCTCCTCTGCATGCCAGTGTAGGAACTAAGGATATAATTTATAATATGGTCAAAAATGCATGACAGAATCCAAAATTGATAGGAGGGATCTGAAATTTATTACAAATCAACTGGGTAAATATACTCTAAATGAGAGATTCATCCAAATGTTGTTAATTTTGTAACTATATTCACACCTTTTACAAGGCAAGTATTTATAAAAGAATAAAAACTTCTTTCAGTGTTTGACTGAAATGTTGCATCCTGAATGCTGATTCCACAGCTGCTCTAAAATTCATCTAAATTGACTTTTTCATCAGATTTTCTTCTGCATATAAAAACCGAAGACATTTTATCTTTAATTTGAGACCGTATGGAGAAACTGAACAGCTATAAATAGGAATCCTGGGATGATGATGATACCCGTGACTTAAGGGTCAAAATATCATAGAAACATTCAAATCTTGGCAGTGTAACATCTTGTCGCATTTATAAAGATAGTCCCAAGAAGGGCAACTTGGGGGTGAGGAAGGAGGCCAATGATAAAAGCAAATTCATCCTCTGTCTGGGTCTCCAACTTCAAACAACTCCATGCTTTTATAACCTGTGAAAATTGGGAGTGCTACTTACACACCAACCGTTTCATCTGGCAATGATTATTTTTAATGTACTTTATAGCAATTCTGAGTTTTTATTAAAAAGACAGAAGACAGTCATTTCTAAAGAGGAAATAGCAATAAAACATGTACATCTCCTGTTTTATGGAACGTAAGCCTATTTTACTACTTTGTGTTTTATTTCTTTTTTGTCCCCATTATAATTACTATTAGTAGTAACTGGAGTTTAACCAAAGCTGAACCTTCTTGTAGTTGCAGACAAACAAAAATTTTCAGTCATGTTGTGGAAAGGTTTTTCTTAGGCTGGGCAAAATAATATACAGGACCAGCATCAAGACTCTTCACCATAATGAAAAAAGAGCGATCACCTTATTCCACAGGTGTCCGGTCACTATAAATTGACTGCAAAGGTCTCCGTTTCCAGACACTTTTGCCTTTGTGTTTGGTATCATAAGATTATACAGAACAGCTCCTATCACTGCTGTGCTGGTATAAGCTTAGCAAAAGGTTAATGCTGCATTAAGCTTGGTTGAATAAGGCATCCAAGGTTCACAAGGTTCCAGAAGTTCCCCTGTAGACTGCCCCTTTGTTGTAAACTTTATGCATAGCCCTTTGGTTTGTTACAGAGAGGCGAAATATTCATAATAATCCATAATAAACCTTGCCCACACAATGTTACTGGTTGAGCCACTGAAATTGAAATCACGTAGCCATGGGAACTGCTGAGACATCATGAGCTCACTAGGAACAGGGTCCCTTTCCTGATCTTTCTGACTAGATTGATGCTGCACTTGTTCAAGTTAGTGAAAGGAAATGAGAAAATATAATTTCTTGAGTGTGTCTGGAATTCATTGAACAGCAGAATACTGCAGGCAGCATTTGTGTGGTTGGTCTTTTCTTCCAACAGTGTCTGGAGTATGGAGTGATCCTCAGGCTGAGTCACAGGAAAAGAAGGGAGGAGAGGAAAAGTGTTTACAATCAAATATATACAGTATGACTTGTTCAAGTTTCCGGAATCCAAAAATATTTTGTTGATGCTTACATTTTCTTCCCTGTTGACTTTCATTACATATTCCTGAGGTTCCTGGACCTGACTAATTTGGCGAACGTTTTATTTACATGGAAAATAATAAGTTCTCTCGGCTCAGCTGAAAATACTAGTGCTCACAATTATTCTGCTTCTCCAGAGTTGGGTGCAAAATTATTCTTATAGGGAGAAACCTTCCTTCGTGTCCTTATTTCAGGCAGGACTGTTAAAACAGCTCAGGAGATTAAGCTTTCTATGACTGTGATGCAGTATACAAACTCCACACTGGGCCGGAAAGGGATAATGAGCTGCTATGAGCTCAGTCAGCCCTGCCCTGCTACACCTGCAATAGGTGTCAGGCTTGGAGGGAGGGGTTACAAGGGAAGAGCACAGCTCAGCTGGGGCTGTTTGGGAAGGAAAGCAGATCTCTTGCTGTCACTCCGTGAGATGCTTGGCTGGGGCCAGGAACTGCTTGAGAGACTGCTGCCAGTCAGAGGCTCTCTGAAGGAAGGTAGGTCTGACACTTGACTACCTTTTGATTTGCAACCAGTGACTTGGCTGTGGAGACATGTGGTTAAAGGTGGTGCCCTGCATGAAGGGGGTGACTGCCAATCTCCCCCAACTCCCTTTTGTTTCTTTACACCTGAGCAAAGACTCAGTAGTGGTTTGACCCAAGCCTAAAAGTGACCCGGCTCATGTTGGCCTTTACTTCAAAAAAAAAAAAAAACAACTGCATGATGATCACAATCTTGCCAGTTATCAACCTGCTGGAACGGAGCCAAAAGAGGCTCTGCATGGCCCCTGCTTCAGGCTAACTCCTGGGAGCTGGGGAATGCTGACCAATCATCACCCGTCTCCCCAGGCTAGCCAATAGGTGCCAGAGACTCCCAGTGGGACAAGCTACCTATATCCCTTGGCAAGAGTCTCCCTCCCTTGCTGCTGGGACTGTCACCCTTTCACCACCTGCCCCATCAATTTCCCCCAGCCGCTGATGTGGTGGTGGTGGCAGAAATATGTAATTATCTCAGTAATTGTAGTCACATTATTACTGTTTTTACCTTTTTAGCATGTCATTAAGAAAAACATGAATAAGTACCATAAAAAATCATAGAAGTCTTTAAAATATATGGTCCTTATCATGCAAACACTTGTACACAGGCTTAACTTTAAATATGTGCGGAGTCTAATTGACTTCAATTGCAAGTTTGGGTGATTTTTTTTTTCTGATTGACTTCAGAAAAAGTCAAGCATGTACATTAGTATTTGCTGCATCGGGGCCTCTGGTACTACTTTGCTTTTGTTCCCCCTTTGTACTCTTAAGTCTAGAAAATTAAGTGACCTTTTTTTCCCCCCTACAGATTCAGATAGTTAATAAGATATAAAGGCCCCAGACATCCCAGGCCCCATCCTTGCAAACACAAATGCACATAAGTAACTCTACACATGTGAATGGTCCCACTGGGACAATATTGAAGGAAGTGACTGTGGAATTTGTGTCTGTGTGTGGGTGTCATAAGTTCTTCTGTTTCACCTCTACACTCTGCGATGTAGTTTCCTCTTCAAGTCTCATATTCCCCAGCTATGCTAGTTCTTTCAAGGCTGTAGGTACTAAACCAACAACAGCCTCTAAAGGTTTTAGAAGGGAGATGTATGATCAGCTTCCTTATACTGTTGCAGTATTTATTTGTATCATATAATGGTTTAATAGCAAACTTCCCCATAGTTTGCTTGTTTTTTTAAATAAAGGTTTTGGTTTTTTTCTTTCTCTCTCTTTTGCATTATAGTTTTCCTTAGCCTCTTTGGGATTTCCTTGAGCATTTTTTCTTATATAATATTTAGGGCTGTCAAGCGATTAAAAAAATTAATTGTGAGATTAATCGCACTGTTAAACGATAATAGAATACCGTTTCTTTAAACATTTTGGATGTTTTCTACATTTTGAAATATATTGATTTCAATTACAACACAGAATACAAAGTGTACAGTTCTCACTTTTTAGTATTATTTTTATTTCAAATATTTGCACTGTAAAAAACAAAAGAAACAGTATTTTTCAATTCACCTCATACAAGTCCCGTAGTGCAATCTCTTTATCATGAAAGTTGAACTTACAAATGTAGAATTATGTAAAAAAAATAACTGCATTCAAAAATAAAACAATGGAAAATGTTAGAGTCTACAAGTTCACTCAGTTCTACTTCAGCCAATCGCTCAGACAAAACAAGTTTGGTTACAATTTGCAGGAGATAATGCTGCCCGCTTCTTGTTTACAGTGTCACCTGAAAATGAGAACAGGTGCCTTCGCATGGCACTGTTGTAGCTGGCATCACAAGATATTTACGGGCCAGATACGCTAAAGATTCATATGTCTCTTCATGCTTCAACCACCATTCCAGAGGACATGCTTCCATGCTGATGATGGATTCTGCTTGATAATGATCCAAAGCAATGCGGACTGACGCATGTTCATTTTCATCATCTGAGTCAGATCCCACTGGCAGAAGGTTGATTTTCTTTTTTAATGGTTCGGGTTCTGTAGTTTCCGTGTCAGTGTGTTGCTCTTTTAAGACTACTGAAAGCATGCTCGCACCTAATCCCTTTCAGATTTTGAATGACACTTCAGATTCTTAAACCTTGGGTCGAGTGGTGTAGGTATTTTTAGAAATCTCACATTGGTACCTTCTTTGCATTTTGTCAAATCTGCTGTGAAAGTGTTCTTAAAACAAATGTGCTGGGCCATCATCCGAGACTACTATAAAATGAAATATATGGCAGAATGTGGGTAAAACAAAGCGGGGAACATACAGTTCTCCCCCAAGGAGTTCAGTCACAAATTTAATTAATTCATTATTTTTTTAACTAGCATCATCTGCATGGAATCATGTTCTCTGGAATGGCGGCCAAAGCATGAAGGGGCATACGAATGTTTAGCATATCTGGCATGTAAATCTTGCAATGCCAGCTACAAAAGTGCCATGTGAATGCCTATTCTCTCTTTCTGGTGACATTATAAATAAGAAGCAGGCGGCAGTATCTCCCGTAAACGTAAAGAAACTTGTTTGTCTTTGCGATTGGCTGAACAAGAAGTAGGACCGAGTGGACTTGAAGTCCTTAAAGTTTTACATTGTTTCATATCTGACTGCAGTTATGTAACAAAAAAAATCTACATTTGTAAGTTACACTGTCACGATAAAGAGATTGAACTACAATATTTGTATGAGGTGAATTGAAAACTACTATTTCTTTTATACATTTTTCCAGAGCAATATTTGAAATAAAAATAATATTAAGTGAGCACTGTACACTTTGTATTCTGTGTTGTAATAGAAATCAATATATTTGAAAATGTAGAAAAACATCCAAAAATATTTAATAAATTTCAATTGGTATTCTATTTTTTAACAGTGCAATTAATTTTTTTAATTGTGATTACTTTTTTTAGTTAGTACTGAGTTAACTGTGATTAATCAACAGCCCTCATAATATTTAGTTAAATTTCTAAGATATTTTATTAAATCTATAATTCCATGGTAGCTAACAATAGAATCATAATAAATATTTATAATAGATCCAGAAGAGAAAATATTTTTGGAGGGGAAAAAACAGGATATAGTTATGTAGAAGACTTTGACTCACTCAGTTTATTTTAATATTACATCAATCCAGCAGTACCAGCTAAGATTTTCTATTTCATGTAACCCTTTCATTATTTATTTTAAATAGCTGTGGGACTGTCCTCTCAAATCATGTGCCAAGTGCTCTGCATATCAAGTCATATTTTGCTTTTCATATCCAAACTGTGTAGTGTTTGAATCTTTGTTGTTGTACCTTTCCCTTCTTCAGCACTGATCTAAGTGTTGCATATATATTCATGTTGCATATATATTCATCTGCTGGAGAGCATTGTAGTGCATTTCTACAGCCTAAAAACATCTAAGAATAGTAGATTTTTTTTGGAAATGTGTGAAAAAAATTGTCTTATAAAAATTAAATACTTAGATTTTGTCGTACATGTTTTTACAAAGGATATTTGTACAGTTTGAATATATCACTGAAAAAAGAGAAGTGCTTTATTTTAGTGGCATAATTGGGAGTGACACACCCACCTTCAAAAAATATTTCCCACAGCTAAAGTGCATAGAAAACTGCCCTTACATCTTGGATGCCTGTTTCCATTTCCACCCCCTGAAGTCACAAAAATATTAGACACACCTAGTCAGTCTATCAAGCAAGACATAGTCTATTTTGATACTACTGTATTAGCTGATCCCTGTTCATTCAACCCAGAGAAACACTAACACTTTTAGTCTGTTGTGTTTGCACATATTCCTCATTAGGCATTCAAATAAAATCTAAACACATGAAATTTGCATTACTATGAATATATTTTTTTCATGAAACCACCCAGTGATACAGAAAGTAATTGATCCTGAAATTAGATTTCAAATACAACTTATGAAATTAAGTTTCTTGAAAAAAAAATCTTTAAAATAAATAAATAAATAAAATCCTATCAGTAGGACACCGAAATAATCACACTTAAGTCTGGTCAGCTTAAGAATGCTGCCTCCAGCAACTCTATTATATGCCACATTTCATCTCTTTTGAAATTTACTTCATTTAAATGCTTCATTTCCTAACCACAGATACATTATGTCTAGAATCAATTTTTAATTTAAATACATGTTAATATATTTTCTATATTAAAAGGGTTTCATTTTTTCTTTCCTTTCTTAAAATCAGATTTGTGGCTCTTTTGTAGAAAATGGAGCTAATATAATGGAAGTTTTTCAGTCCCTTTCTGATTCATTATTTAATTAGTCATTTAGGGCCAGATTGCAAACCTCTTACAACCACTAGCATGATGAGTCCCATTAACTTGAGTTACTCTGCTCTTGTAATTACCTGCTTACCAACGGGAGTAAGGGGTTCACAATATGGCCCTGATAGGATTATATGGAAATCCACCATGTCTGTTGCTATTTTTTTTTAAGGTATGAAACACTTATAAGCAAGAGCACTCTAAATCGTTAGGCATGGGGTTGACATTCTGTATACTTTGCGTGCCATGGAAGCTGGCTTCAAATTGACTCTGTATAAAGTAGTGCGGAGAGGAACATAGGGGAGGGCCCCCCTGGATATACTCTTAATTAGAACCAGTGGCTGTAAACAAAAGAAACGAAAACAAACCCCGCACCCAAACATAAGTGATGGGAAGAGGCAGCAGCTACAGAAGAGTTGCACGGCTGCTCCATGGTGTGCTTATGGGTCGGGATAGGATTCTGTTCTTCCAGCTTATTTGCACACACCTACACTTATATGCTGATTTGGTGTACTATTGGTGTATAATAGATTTAAAAATCGGCTTGCAGGATCATTATATAATCACTGTTGACACAATGGGGAAGACCAAGAGGCAAAATATGACCCATTACTGTGAGCTGCCATCAGTTTCTCCAGTATCTTCAGTTCTCCCAGATCCAAATCCACTGGCCTGTGCACATCTTTCACTTGTATATGATATAGCAGGCCCACTCTATTTAACACATGCTTTACAGTTTACATTTTGCAACATTTTCCCCCAACAAAAACAGTAACAGACCTATTTTTTGACCAGCTTCCCTACTCTGCATGCTGTAATTTTCTTGAAACATGAAGCTAGAGATAATTTCCTAACAACATTTGTCACCATTTCAAAAATCATCCTGGAGAGACAGCAAAGTGGCTTTGTGAGAGAGAGTTTCTGTAGCCCTAGACTGTGGTGTGAGAATAAATTGAACAGCAAGAGTCAGTTAATTTTAAAAAGGACTTATTTAGGCCATACACACTCTTCCTGTATGTCTTCAGTGCTTGAATTCTGGGGCATTCTGTAGAGACCATTTAATAGGAAAAACATCTGACCCAATGAGCAGACGGTCAAAGCGTGCTTTTAGATGGGGTTATCAGTCACCACCCAGGCGCATACTTGCGTCTAAACTTCAAAGCCAGCAGAACTATTTTTTAAAAAGTTTCTGTAAGATACATGGCTCCTGTTCTCCTGCAAAAATCGTGTAGCACATTAATCATTTGCTACAAAAGAGATGGCTTTTTCATCAGTGAATGACATTAAGCATCAAGTAGCATTCTGGAAAGCAACAAGCCTATCTTTCCAAGAAACATCTGCTGCATGAGGAAGGCGTGCAATGAGTAAGTATGGTTATAGTGAAATAACCTTATGGCTCTCGTTTGGTTTTACTTTTCAGTCCCTTTAAGAGTGAGATAATATTCCAAATAACACAGTTTGTACAGTTTTTTGAGCTTCCTTGGATGAAGTACAAAATGTAATCGTAGCAAAAGAAATTTAAGATCCAGCAGGAATATATTATTTCCAAAAAGGATACTTTTTTTGATTAACAAAAGAATAATTTTAGTATACATTGAGTTTAAAAAAAAAATACCAGAACCCAATTTGTGATCAATGTTAATGTAAAATTAACTTTTGCCACTGTATTAATTCCATCCTCCCACTTAGTCTCTGGAGTTGGTTTTGACAGATATGTAGATTTACTTAAATGCTATATCAAGAATCAAGTAATCCTTCTGACATAGCTTTTTAAATTAAAAATGTATATGTCCCTGACCCACAACTGGGTCAGCCAGTGCTCATCAGGTGATGGAGGACACTTTTGCTAGTTTGCTTTGTTCTCTGTGCACCATTTATAGACAAATGGCCTGATGCTTCTCCTTCTGGAAGCTAACTGGAAGATTTGCTTTTGACTTCAGTGGGAGCAGAATCCAACTCTGTAAGAGGCCCTTAGTGATATGTATTATTTAAGTTAAATCTCAGACAGCAAAAGGATCTTGCTTTATTCTTACCATCTAACAAAACCCTTAAAACAGGGTTTCTTCCATTAACCAGGGTCATCCAAGTTAGTGTGGTTGCACGTGAGCAACTGAAGGCAGAATTTGGCTCATGCTGCATGAAGAAAGGCAAGGGACAGGTAAAGTAGCATTAACCAGAGCTGTTAGGTTCCAAACAAGGACTGGAAGAGTTGAAATTTCCCCTTTTCCGCCCCACACCTTTTACTATGACATGTGTTTTGGCTCATGTTCTCTTTATCTCTCCAGCTTCCAGGGTTTGCCCATCATCTTCCTTCCTTACCCCAGCTCTCCAAACTGAGACTTCATTGACAGGAGGGGTATGAACGAGGATGGCTGGTGGTAGGGAAGATGAGAGGGTTGGGGAGCTCAGATGAGGGGGTAATGAGTACACATAGGGGTGATTGTCAGGTGGACTGGAGGACAATAAGACATGGGTGCCTGTCTGTCAGCCTCATGTTTTCCCCCTTCTGTGTGTGCAGGATCTGGGGGGCCCAAGGCCCTCTTCCACTCCGCCCTCTCTGGAGTGTCTGAGCCCCTCTCCCTGTTCCTCCACGTGAGCCTGGATCTGGGTGAACTGAAGGTAATGCAAATTTAAACATCTGAAATCCAGAAAATAAATAGTGAAGATATACAACACCCCTGTGTCAGGTGGGGGACTGGCCAGAGTGGGGGGGCTAGTTTGGAGGAGGGGAGGAGTGAGTGGGCCTGGAGCATGGCTGGGGAAACCTGGCTGAAGCAGGGGCAGAAGTCCCAGCTGGGGGTGGGTAGTAGGAGCAACGGGCCCAGCTCAGCGTGCAGCTTGGGCTACATAAGCAAGGTAGTTTGTGGCCCTCCAGTAAGCTGCTGCTTGTGATATTTATTTGCAGCAGTATAGGGCAGGAGACAACAAGGAGCAACTTCTTACATGTTAATAGCTTCCACAGTGCCAACTAGTGGCTTAATGAACTGGAAAGGGGAGGGGAGCTGGAAATGGTGGGGGAGGGGGAACTACATGTTGTGGGGGAGGAGTGGAGAAAGAGAAATACTGCAGTCTTCTCTCACACTTAAGGTTACTGTAACAACCATGTAGTAAAACTGTCAAGATTTTGGGACTTAGGCCATGGATGAGATTTCTCTCACCAGCCCTGTTAGCAACTACATATTGCAAATATTTCAAAGCATGACCATCATCCCCATTGCATTATAACAAAATGTACTGGAATGGGGATGATCACTGAGTACATAGCAACCCTGTGGCCAACTGGAAAGACCACTAGACTAGGACTATTCCTAGCTCTGCCATTGGGCTACTGAGTGACCTTGGACAAGTCACTTCAGAACTCGATGTTCTGAAGGGCACAGGCTTTCACTGGGCAGTCTTAACTCTGTGTTAACAAAGGTTTGTTGCCATTTAATGAGTGAGTGTTAGAGTAAGGATGTCCCTTGTTCAACACCCACCTCCCCAAGCTTTCAGACACTCTGTGTGGGAGGAGTGGGCTGGTGAATCTCCTACATTACTGGCAGAGTTGAGAGGAGGTAGAGGGCAATGTTGTGCTGACTTTGTGTCATCTTTTGAAAAATTCACTGTTTACTTTCTCTTTGTGCATACTTCCTGCATGCTCCCAAATTTTTGTTGTATTGCCTCTTTATACATCCTACCTTCTTCCATTTGCCCTCTTGGTTTTGTTGCTTTATGATCTTTCCAGTATCTTCCACTTACTCAAAGTATGGATTTGAGTCTATTAGCTCCCCTTTGCCTCAGTTTCCCCATCTGTAAAATAGGGTTAATACTTACGTGTATCTAGCTGCTCCACAATTGAGAATTAATTAATGTCTGTGAAGTGCTTAGAACATATAAAGTACTAAGATATTATTTTACTTTATTTACTATTGACCCCTAAGGACTTTATTGTAAACACTTCTTTCTATGCCTGTATGATATGTAGTTTTCAGAGATCCTCTCTGTCTTGAAGTCTGTAGAGTTTGAATGGATCTGAATGTCAAAAGAACAAAAAACTAACTTGGCATATATCAATATGGATAAAGAGCACCTGAAGAAATGGCATGTGTCTGTCTTTCACTTATAAAAATCAGAAGTAAAAGAACAACAGCCACTTCAGTTCATAAGGTGACAATTTAAAATATTTTTCATGTTATTCCAAGATTCTTCTCTCACAGGATCTGGAAAAATGTGCTCATATTCTGATTGCAACCAGGCAACTTGATAGGTTGGTACTATATAGAATATACACAATTGTGTTTTATTATAATTAGTACAAGTAAATGGAAAAGAACCAAAACATGTGACAACATCCAAATACATTTCACAACTTTGTTACTAAATCTAAAGGTATCATTTTCTTTCATAAATAAACACTGCAACAAATTCATCTGGAAAATTTGTTCTAATTAATATATATAAATGACTAATCACATTTACTTTTATCTTTTTTTAGCAACTTTTAACACCATAATTTTGGTGTCATACTTCTAACAAGGGATTTAATTTCTCATTTTAGGTAACTTCCAAATTAGTACAACTCTGTATATCTAAGGATACATCTGCACAGGGAAAAAATGGCAGAAAGTCTCAGAGTCCGGGTCTGCAGAGTTAAAAATAGCAGTGTAAATATTAGTACTAAGGGTGGAGTCCAGTTTCTGAGACCCTCCTTCTCCATCCTGAGGCTAAATGTCTATACTGCTATTTTTAGCCCTGCAGTGTGAGTCCCGCGAGCCAAAGCCAGTGGAACCAACTCTGAGACGTGCTGCCACCAGTCATCTTTTGCTGTGTAGGCATACCCTAAACATGTATCGCGCACTCTGCAGAGGAAAAATGTGCAAAGGATATAAAAATTCTTGTACATATATGTGCAAATCAGCTGTGTGTGCAAATTCACCTAATTACTGATTTGCGTGCAATTGTTACCCAATTTTTGCACATCATGATAATTTCATATACAAATTTGAATGCATATGGCTACCCAACTTCAAAAAAAAAATCTCTCCCATTGCCTTCCCTAGTCTAAAATAAATAACTAAATTTCCAATTTTTTTCAAAAGGGGAGGATAAATGTGTAAGATATTGTAATCAATGTGGGTAACTTAGTAGACATTTAAGATACAGGTTTCAGAGTAACAGCCGTGTTAGTCTGTATTCGCAAAAAGAAAAGGAGGACTTGTGGCACCTTAGAGACTAACCAATTTATTTGAGCATCAGCTTTCGTGAGCTACAGCTCATGTCATCGGATGCATACCGATGCATGCTTATGCTCAAATAAATTGGTTAGTCTCTAAGGTGCCACAAGTACTCCTTTTCTATTTAAGATACAAAGACTTTACAAACCCATTTTTTCTGCTGCTTTATAAAAACCCTAGCATTTACTTGGGCATTGCACATATACATACAGAGCACCTCCTTAAAGAAACTTGCACATGTTACCATGGGCATTACAAGTCTTGGAAAAAAAAATCTTATGGCAGTAAAACTGCTGCTATTTTTCCATATATTTAAGGGCCAGCTGCTATACTTCTCCACTTGTGCTTTCATTGAAATTAACATGGGCTTTTATGAGACAAAACCACAGATAAAGGATTCTGTTTTGCAGTTTGTCCCTTTTCTTGCTACTGCTGGGGGAGAGAGAAAATGCAATGCAATGGTGGCTTCTAAAATATAATTAAATTAGGAAATGAATTACAGGGTGTTCACTGTGTTGTTGTTGGGTTTTGTTCTGCTTTTTTGTTTCTTGGGGTAAAAAATAATGCTTCCTCAGTCTGAAGTTGATTCCCATACTTAATTCTGCATTTGCTTAAATTCAGTACATTTCTGACATTATTGGCCGTATGAAATAACTAGCCAAGTAGTGGAGTACTGTTGGTTGATTATACAGTGGTGTTTTGTGTTATCCAGTAAAACCTATTCCTTACTTTATCTGAATGACTTACTCTGTTCTTGGAAAAAAATTAAAAATAGCATGTTACAAAAAGTCAGGTATTGTGATAACCTTTAAACATTGAGGTACATAATTATGCATGTGAGTAGTCCTGTGGAACTCTGAATGTGGGAAAGTTACACACATACTTGTAAGTGTTTTTTGAGCAAATCATAAGTGGCCTTTCCCTCCTAGCCCCAACAAATACATAGATAAATAAACAAAAAGAGAGCATGCTGAAAGCTTTTATACACAAACATCAAATGGACTTTTTTTTGGTCAAAGGAATCCCAAATAAGGATTTAATCTAGATTGAACTAAGCAACTGTTTCAGATTTTTGATGTAACTAGTGATTATTGAAAATGTTTTGAATTTTGCATGTTAGTGTGTTCTTAAGTATTGGTAAATATTTTGCAATTGATAAAATAATTTTTCTCAAACAGTAGAGTGGACTACAGAATACTCATGACTTCTTGGACACCATCAACTGAAGGTACTCATTGATTTTGTTTTCATATTTACTGTATTGCTCTGTGGATCTTTCCTTGAGATAAGTGTAATTGAATCTTCTACTTTACTTTAGACTCATCTCCGTTTTACATTATTTGAGTCAAATTCTTCATTTGATCTTCTAGCAATGAGAAAATTAACCAATTCACCTCATTATGAGGTCTCAGCAGCACCTACCTTCTATATAAATTGTTGACAGATGGGTTCCAGTTGTGGTCACCCGTGCAACCGGGGTTAACTAAGTGACAGATACGTGGATTCATTTTGAATTTTTTAATCATAGCTTAACACTTGTCAGCTTCAAAATATACACTGTTGGGAAATTAGTGTCCTATAAAGTACTATAGCAGTTGTAAGTCTGCAAAGAAAACAGATTGTCTAATTTTTCCATAGGTAGTGTTAACTGTCTGGACAGCTGAGAGTCAAGCCATCAGGACACGCTGCTTTGTTTGATTGGTCTCAGTCTTGATTTGGCACATGAAAGGAAATGTGAGGAAGTTTCAAGCACAGATCATTCTGCAAGTCCAAAGATTAGGGTGAGGTCAAGTTCACTTGCATTTTCACAGTGTCTCATTACAAGCATAAAACAAAGTAGCATGTAAGCAACATGAGGTTTATTATAGCAATGATTTAACTTTCAGGAGGTTCACATTGCTGGAACATTCTAATTTTCTGTTTATTAGCATCAAAGAAACCTACACTAGTAAAGAAATAGGGAAAAATTATAATTTTTGTATGTTTGCAATGTGATTTTCCCCCTCTAAGTCTGAGATGCAACTTATGCATACTTTACCAGTATTGTATGTGACTGCAAAATAGGCTTAACATTTAGTAAGGTGTATGTAATTTATTCATGTTACATTAATTCAGGCCATAACATTACTGTAAATAACCTCCTCTTGTAGTATCTTCTAAGCCTAAGATACCAAGGCTATTGCAGGAGTCTGTGTGATAGGGAATGTTGAATTTTCAGTGGTGTCCACTGTAGTTATGAAACTTGGTGGGGCCAGTGTGCAATGCTTATGAGCCTTTTCTTTTTTGCTTTGCTTTGGGCTCAGGATTCATATGAAGCAGAAAGTCAAAGGGCAAGTGTGGGGGTGCAAGTAAGGTAAGGGCTTAGGCATAGTCCCCAAACTGAGCTCAGTGAATCTGAAGCCCCAGTGGGTATGTCTACGCTCCAATTAAAAACCCACAGCTGGCCCGAGCCAGCTGACTCAGGCTTGTGGGGCTCAGGCTAAGGGGCTGATTAAGTGTAATGTAGTTGTTCGGGCTTGGGCTGCAGCCCAAGCCCTGCGACCCTCCCGCCCCTTGCAGCGTCCTAGAACCTGGGCTGCAGCCTGAGCCTAAACGTCTACACTGCAATTAAACAGCCCCTTAGTCCAAGTCAGCTGGCATGGTCCAGCTGTGGGTGTCTAATTGCAGTGTAGACATACCCATAGACACCTATTCCCTTATTCTGAAGGGTGCATAGGAAAAAGGATGTGGTAAGTAAATGTGTGGGAGATGTGGCCTTATGTGCAACCCTCGGTACTCCAAGTAGATGGATACACTGTCCTCTTTGGCCTTAAGAGCTGTAAATAGGCAGGAGTAATTATGTGGGTACACAATAGCCTGTTTATCTGTATGGAACTGAGTTTCCCCTAAGGTCTCTGTCACTATTTATCTTGTACTTCAAGGCTTTGATCCAGTGCCAACAGAAGCCAATGGGAGCCTTGCCAATGACATGGATAGACATATGCATGACATCCCATACCTGTACTCTGCAGTACCAAGTCCCAGGTATCACATGATTTCCTCCTGAAGCCATACATCGGGCCAAGGTTGACTTTAAACTCAATCCAGGCTCACCCAAAGGTTCACAAACCTCAGCAAACCTGTTGGTTAGGGATGAGCCGTTACTTAACAGCCAATAACCCTCCTCCCCACTCTCTGCACTGTGGAAAAATTCAGATTCCAGTGTGAGAGCCAGAGCCTCACTTGTTGTAAACTGCCTTACTGCCATTGAATTCTTGGCCTGAGTTTTGCATTAACCGTGTTTTAAAAAAATGTGTTGACATTTAAAATGTATGCACTGGCGTTCAGCAACACTCTATGAATACCTGTTTTTCCTAAGGGTGGGTTGCTGGTTAATTGAGCTCATCGTTAAGCCTCTCTTTAAAATTAGGTAGGCTAATTTAACCACAGGCCTATGTGTAAACATGGTTCTATTTTTTTCCCAGTACAATATTATGAATGAGGAATATATCTGCGTGTTTGTGTATAATAAAACAATGTTCCTTTTTCTTATCTAAAAACACATCACAGATAAGTTGCTCAATTACAAATGGCTGGATTTTTGCAAAAATAGAAATGCAGAACACATGTGGCCAGTCCCCTGCCCAATGTTACACCTATGCAACCCCGCTGAGGACAATGGATTGACTGTTTGAACTCTTCGCTTACAAATGTGCATGTGAATAATTACCATGACCATGCATGCAATTATAGGAAATGTCATGCAAATACAGCTAACTGATAAAGATGCACGTACACTTATTGCAGTTGTGTATGTAACTGCAGTACAAATGATGAGGATGCAAAATTTTACAAATCTTAGCCTATATTGTTTAGTAATGATGTATAGCCAAGAAAAACATTTTAAGTTTCCTCAGCCATTTTAACCATGGCCAACTTTTTATTTACTATTCCCTGAGACTGTGGACTGTAAGTAATGCAATTAGACTGGAAAAAACATCGTTTTTTGAGGCCTTGGAACATCATGATTCTAATGCTGGAAGTTTCCCTAAGGTTGTACATTTCTGACTGTAGCCTGAAATTAACATGATGTCAAGTCTGAGATTTGTGAAATGGAATAATAGTTGGCCCTTTATCATTGAGGCACTGATCATAAATGCCTCTGAAAATTTAAGAATATACTTTTGGACTATCCTAATAGCTACCCTTCAAATTAATCCACCGCTCTAGTCACAAAAATAGAATTCAACATGTTACGTGTAAAACCGTAATAATGGGCATCTTTCTAAATTCTCTTTGGATCTCTGCACACAGCAGGCAGTTCTGATGATGAAAATGCAATGCTCAAAGTGAAATCAAAGTGTAGCAAATATTATGTTGTGGTGGAATATGGAAACATTAAAGACCAGAACATTGATCTCCTGTTAATAAGCATCTGCTCTTATTTTTATTTTAGTAAATTGTTTTCTTCCTGATTTTTTTTACATAAACGTTCAGAAGGGAATGTTTAAAAAACAGAAGGGCCCAACCATGTGAGATACCGATCACCCTTTCCAACTGCGGTGGGAGTTGAGCACCTCAAGGGACTAAACCTGAAGTGCGAATCTCTCATATGGTTTTGGAGGATGATTTTATGGGGAGAAATGTAGGGGAACATAGCTCTTTCACTTAATAGCAACAGCTTTTCTATCTATTCATTCTTCTAGAATGGTACTGATCTATGAAAGCAATAGATTATAGTAGGTATTCTGTGCTTTTCTTTTTTATGTTGCTCTTCTCATATTAGTCGTGGCTCCATACTTGACTTTATGTCCACACAAAGCTGGCCTCTCTACCTACTTTATCTGGGCTGTCTACCCTCTATATGCAGTCTACACTGAACAAGGCAATTAGAATGGGATAAGATCAGTGAGGTTGGGATACTACACCAGTCTCCTTCCTGGTGGTATATACAATACATGAAAACATCAGATATCTAATTTAAACTTAGATCTGCAAAATGACACATGCTGTGTAAACCAACTTCCCCAGAAAATAGGGTGATCCCCTATAATGTATGTTAGTTTTCTACAGTGGCTCAACTTGAAATTATTCTCCATTGTTGGTTTCTAGTCAATTTGTATGTTCTCCTTCCTTTCCATTTCACTCAGAGTACTGAATATTTTCACAATCTGTGCCTCCCAAATTTCAACTTTGCTTCCTTATGCCATTGCTGTTAGAACATTGGTGCAAAAAATGTATTTTTAAGGAGAGGCAATTTTCCTCTTCATGACAGTGTCTAATCTTTCAAAGGCTCTCCATCAAAGCTTTATTCATGTCTTCAACTTAGCTTTGTGTTTTGGAATAACAGATCAGTCGGACTACACTCTAATTTTTTTTTCCATTTGCTGCAGTTGTTTCTTACTCCACATTTGCATTAAACATGATTTTGATCTTTGCTGTCTATCTTCTTGAAGCTTTACTGAGACATTCCTGACTCTTACCTATGTGAACTGCTTGACCACCAAGTTTTCTTGTTAAATGCTTTTTATTTCAAAGATGGTAAATAATGCAGCTTAGCTACTGTTATTATACATAAATGTAAATAGTTAGAACCTAATTCATTTCTCAGTTACACCTGTATAAAATCTGGAATAACTCCATTTGTACTCCAAAGTTACACCAGTGTAACTGAACAGAATTTCAGCTTTTTAGAAGACAACATCAGGCTATTATCCATTTGTGTATCTCCACTACCAGTTCTCAGTTATAATACAGTCAAAGCTGTTTTATCCAGCATGTTGGGGGAATTTGGGGTGCTGGTAAGTGAAAAATGCTGGTTAATTAAGAGGAAGGGAGTTTGGGTTCAGGAGGGGATGCAGGGCTGGGGCATGAGAAGGGGTGTGGGGCGCGGGCTCTGGGAGGGAGCTTGGGTGCGGGAGGGGGCTCAGGGCAGGGGGTTGGGATTCTGGGGTGCCGGATCCGGGAGGCGCTCACCTCAGTTGGATCCCCACAAGCAGCAACCTGTCCCGGCAGCAAATATCTCCTAGGCGGAGGCGCGGCAGGTGGCTCTGCGCGCTGCCCCCGCCCCAAGCGCTAGTGCCACAGCTCCCATTGGCAGGGAACTGCAGGCAATGGGAGCTGCAGGGGCGGCGCCCTGTGGGTGGAGGCAGTGCTCGGGGCAGGGCGGGGGCAGCGCACAGAGCCGTCTGCCGCGCCTCCGCCTAGGAACAGCCAGGACAGGTCACTGCTTGTGGAGAGCCACCCAAGGTGAGCACACCCCCCGTGGATCCAGCACCCTGAGTCTCCTCCTGTGCCCCAACCCCTTGCCCCAAGCCTGCTCCTGCACCCAAACTCCCTCCCTCTTAGTTAACCAGCATTTTTCACTTACCAGCACCCCCAATTCTCCCAACATGCTGGATTAAACAGCTTTTGCTGTAGAATTGGAAAATGTACAGAGAAGGGCAACAAAAATGATTAGGAGTATGGAACAGCTTCCATATGAGGAGAGATTAAAAAGACTGAGACAGTTCAGCTTGGAGAAGAGACAACTAATGGGCGATATGATAGACATCTATAACGTCATGAATGTTGTGGAGAAAGTGAATAAAGAAGTGTTATTTACTCCTTCCTAAAACACAAGAAGCACAGGTCATGCAATGGAATTAATGGGCAGTAGGTTTAAAACAAACATAAGAGAATATTTCTTCACACAGTGAACAGTCAACCTGTGGAACTCATTGCCAGTGGATGTTGTGAAGGCCAAAAGGATAACTGGGTTCAAAAAAGAATTTAGATAAGTTCATGGAGGATATTGGAGTATAAGTTCAATAGCTATTGGCCATGATGGCCTGGAATTCAACCCCATGCTCTGGGTGTCCCTAATCCTCTGATTGCCAGAAGCTGGGACTGGATGGTGTGGAATGGATCACTCAATTAAATTGCCCTGTTCTGTTCATTCCTTCTGGTACTGGTCTCTGTAGGAAGAGAGGATACTAGGCTAGATGGACCATTGGTCTTGTCCATCCTGGCCATTTTTATGTATATCTCTATGACTTCTACAGATGAGTCTTTTAAAGGAGGTCATGGATGTCCCACTTGGCCTAGGGAATGTACATGGTACTGGACCATTGGTTTGGTCCAGTATAGCTGTTCTTATGTTCAACATTTAAAATTTAAAGAATGATAGATGTTACTTAAAATTCTTTCCCATTTTAATGCTATTTAAATAATTTTTCTCAGATGGCTTGCAGGTATTTTGCTCAAGGCATAAGCCAAAACTATATTTTCTGTAGCGTACAGAAATATATACATTAGTTAAGATCAAGGGCACTGACTTTCTAATTTCCCCAGGGGTCTCGACCCCTGCTCTGCCCCAACCCCGCCCTCACTCCACCCCTTCCCCCAAAGCTCCACCCCCACTTTGCCTCTTCGCACCCCCATTCTGCCCCCTCCCGCACCTCTTCCTACCTTGTTCCACTCCCTCCCTCAAGTATGTCCCACCCTCGCTCCTCCTCTTCCTTCCCCTGCCCCCTCCCAGGGCCTCCTGCCCACCACTGAGCACCCAGAGAGTCGGTGCCTATGATTAAGATGCACTTTATCTTAAACTGTGAGACCTATTAAATATACATGTTGAAAACTCATATTCAGAATCTTTATTACCAGCTACATCAGCTAAACTCCTGTAGTTTGTGGATAGATTTAATATACAAACAGATTCTTGAGCCATTTTTAGTGTACAGAGCTAAGCAAATGATAACTTTTGCAATTGAGAGAAATATTAAGAGAATCTTCCTTAACAACAGCATCAACCTTTACATTTCACTAGGTCTGACTCTCATTTATTGACATTATTTAGAGAGCTCTGCAGGGATACAAATTTATATCCCCCGATTCGGATATCCACGGATATAAATCGGTATCTGCGGAACCGCAGGGCTCTCCCGGGAACCGCAGCGGTGAAAGGAACAGAACATGGGGCCGCCGCTCCCAGGAGCCAGCCCCCCGCCCGAGCCCTGTCCTCTGGTGTGGCTGTACAGACCCCAGACAGGAGATGCAGACAGCTGCGTGAAAGGGATGGGGGTGGGGCTGGGGGCAGTACAGCTGCACGGGAGGAGCTGCCAGTGCGGGGTGCTGGCTCCTGGGAGCAGTGCCCCACGTTCTCCTCCTTTCACCGCTGCGGTTCCCGAGAGAACCCTGCGGTTCCACAGATACTGATTTATATCCGTGGATATAAATTTTTCTCCGTGCAGGGCTCTGATTATATATCTGTTTTAGCGTAGAGTATAATTAATGTTGTGCTGTGGAGTAGTGGTTTAGCTATGTAAGATATGTGAACTCCATACTGTGAAGTATTTTATGTATTCCCTCTGGCTTTACAAATGTAGTTTCCCAGAATTGTAGCTGCTATTTCTGTTTTAAACTCCATTATTTAAAGGTTTATATTTCTGATTGCATTTAGGTGAGCCCATGAGGGTTGCCTCACCTTTGGTACCTCCTAGGGCTCTAGTCCATATAAAATAGTTTACAAGGGCACTTTGCTGTGGATGAAGACTAGTTAGGCTGAAATGTGGGATTTTAGGAGGTGTGTTTATTTGCCATTGCTACTGGATCATAGGAATGGAACCAACAGCGTGAGTGGAAAGGAAGTATAGTTTGAATGCATGGACCTGCACTTCTGATCTAATCCTAGTGTTGATAGCTGATAGATTTTTCTATAGTAGCGTTGGACAGGGATGTCTTGTATAGGGCAAAATGTGGGATTGTGTTTCAGTGCCATATTCTCTGAATTTAAAGGAATCTAAATAGGGGTGTGCCACCTTATACGGGTCCCTCGGCGTGAGAGTTAGGCCATCTCAGACTGCTTTACATTCAGATTAAACATCCACTTACTGTGGTTACTTTTGCCAACGTGAGAAAGTGCTTTGTGGAGCTCACAAAAGCTTGTCCCTTCCACCACCAGAAACTGGTGCAGTAAAAGATATTACATCATCTACCTTGTCTGTCTCCTACCCTGGAACCAACAACAGTACAAACCATCCACTTACTGACACATAGTTAACCCTATTTATCCATCACTTCTGAGTTTGGTTTGGATTGTTCTTTTAACACATGGCAGCCAAAGCAAGTGAGCAGGCCTCATTAATAAACATATATAAAAGTTATATTGTGTATCAAAAAACTGTACCAGATCTGAGAACTGTTTTTAATGCATTCTTTTACTTCATAACTACTGGGAGTATTAAAACAGCATACTTGGAGTTGCAGGAGTTACACTATTAAGTGACAGAGTAGCAGCCGTGTTAGTCTGTATCCGCAAAAAGAAAAGGAGTATTTGTGTCACCTTAGAGACTAACCAATTTATTTGAGCATCAGCTTTCGTGAGCTACAGCTCACTTCATCGGATTCATTCAGTGGAAAATACAGTGGGGAGATTTATGCTCAAATAAATTTGTTAGTCTCTAAGGTACCACAAGTACTCCTTTTCTTTTTACTATTAGGTGAGTTTCACTGCATCTCTCGAGCTCTCTACCTGAGTGTCTCAAGCCCTCTGGTCATCTCTTGACCCTTCTGACTGCATTTTTAAGCTCAATGGATTGTGCATCTCAGTCTCTCTGCTAATACCCATTATTCGGGTGTCATCCCTCACCCCCTCTGGCACAATGTCACTCAGAACTAGCCTAACAGCCAAATGATGAGCAAGTGGTTGCACATAATGGGCAGGACTGAGGGAGAAATCTGGGGGTGGAGGGAAGGGGGTGTTGGATAGTAGTTCTAAGGCAACAGTGTAAATGTCTAGCCAGACAGTCCAGAACCACTTCGTTACATTACTCTGCTTCATACCCTGCATGTCAGGTTAGAACTGTGTCAGGGATGGGTCCTGAAAACTTAAGAAGGAGATCAGGTATCTCTTATGATAGAAGAACACATCAGAGTGTCCTGCCCCACTAGGCTCCAGTCCTGGCAGCTAAGTTCTAACACTTTATATCCATGTATAAGTGAAATAATGGAGAATATCTCTAACATTTTTGCTGCTTTTTTTTTACTTTGGCTTTAATTATTTTGAATATACTAAAGATTCTAGTGCCCTCTCTGATCTTAAAACAGGTACCATCTCTCAGCCTGCCTGTCACTTCAGCCCAAACTCTACACACGCTGATAGCAGATTATTTGAAGCTATGCAACACCATTTGAGGACAGAGGCCTTTTTCTTCTAATCAGCATTAAAGCTTTAAAGTCTTCAGCACCTGCTCTGATCAGAAAACAGTATCTTATATGGAAAAACGGTCTCTTTTTTTGTTTAGAAAACCCCAGCTTTTCCTCCACTGCTGGAACTGAGAGTCTGATCCAATGGGAAAGACTCTCACTGACTTCAAGAGCAGGCGTGCTGGAACAGTTTTTATAGTTGGGGTGCTGAGAGCCATTGAACCAAACTGTAAACCCTGGATATAATGGAAATCACTTCAAGCCTGGGGGTTCAGCAGCATCCCTCGCACCCTTAGTTCCAGCACCGATGTTCAAGAGGCTTTGGATGAACATTTAAGTTAGCATGTTCTTTGGCCAGCAGAATTTAGACAGCTTACATTGAAGCAGAGAGAATTCTGTAAGATGCTGCCTGGTCTTAAGAGCTATAAGGTCTAGATATATCAGTTAAAAATGAACTGTTGAGAAAAAGCTACCGACGGGACATATTGAGTATTAAATTATATTTATATAAGGCCTTTCATTTGAGAGGATCTCAAATCACCTAAAAAATTTAGTAAATCAAATTTAATTTGTGCATGTTTACAGATACACAGATATCTGCAGTGGGTAGGTGTGTAATACATCCTGGATGTGTTTATTACATGCAGAGAAAGAGCTGCAGAGAATGTGGATAAGTTCACTCATTTAAATGCTGCCCCCTCTGGGATGGAAAGCAACTGCTGTTAAACAACACGTACCAGAGCTACACAACAGTTTAAGGCATTGTTGAAGACTTCTGTATCTAGTCTGAACTAAAAGGAAGCTGTTCATAAGCAGAAATATACTTCCCTTTTTAAAAATGTACAGTACTTAGGTTTTTGAAAGTCATCTGAAATAAAAGTAGTATAGTTTAATTAATAAAAATGATTGTATTAATAAAATCTTGCACATCTTTGACCTTGTCTATTGATGTAGCCCAAAGCATCCAGAATGATCCTTATTTTTATCATGTTTAATGCACAACAAAAATTAGGATAAAAGTTTTCACTCCGGTACTAACTTTCCTGGTAACTGGCCCAGATTAGTGCCTGCTTAATAGAGTCTTCATGCTTATGTTTTAAACATTGAATACTGTATATCCTGCAGACCAAGAGATGTGCAACTACAAATAAACAGTCTATACTGACAAAAGTATTTGTTGTTAATTTTAGATGCATCTCTGCAGCGATGGGATTATCAACACACTAACAAAGGATATTTATAGTAATTCTGAGGACCACTCTCTTTTCCAGCTCTCTAGCGCCATCTTGAGTTTGTTCTGTTTAACAGAATATTCCAGTAGCCAATTTTCACTAGTTGCAGCATAATGCGTACACAAGCAATGGAAAGATGGTCCTTTCTTGCTGGCAAGCTGAAGAGAAACACAATTACTTAGCCTAATCAAGACTACACAAACTGCAAAGAACTTTGGAAGGTGTTGATTGGGCAACAGGATGTTAGATTAAATATGTTGTAGGCCAGTACAGTGTAGTGCGTGTGAGCAGGAGCAACTTGAACTCCTGGCACACAATAATGAGTTCTAAATAGAATGTAACAATCGGTAACTCTGGACTGATCAGTGAAAACATCTGCTACATTGGCAGTGATGGTCACAAAAGCAAACAAGATTTTAGGATACATGAAAAAAGGCTAATACGTTGAAAATACCATAATTCCATTATACAAATAAATTGATGCCATGTGATTGCATAAATGTCCTTTATGGAGCTTTTACCCCTTCCTCTGAAGCAACTGGTACTAACCACTGTTGGAGAAAAAAGTAGATCATTGGACTGATCAGGCATTGCAGTTCCTATGCTCCTAACTATTTATTAAATAAAATCCATGCATTTCAAAGACATTTGTGGAATAGGACTATGGAAAGTATGGTGCCTGATGTATTACAACCATGCATTCAGTATTTAAGCTGACGCTTATATGAGTAGTTTTAAAACATCCTCCTTCTCCCCCAAATTTTCCATATTTCTGTTTATAGATGTTTTAGCTTAGAATTGTTCTCTCTTCCTTGTCTTTTCCATTGTCTTATTTCATACTCGCTTACAGAAATGTTCAGTCATTATTCAGTGCTCAATAGATTTTGTAAGTAATCAGTTCCCTGGGCAGCAGTAATATGATTATAAGGCCATCATTACCACTAAAATGATCAATGGTATCTTCCCCTATCCTTCACTGCCGGAGATATACTACAAAGATCTTACTGAGTGCTGTGCCTCTAATAAAAATTCTCAATCTGAAACACACTTGATATTACGGGAATCTCCACTAAAGAACCAAAGTACAATATGGAATGCATGCTTATGCTATCTTCCCGTATTTGTGTGTAAAATAATGGCAACTTCTCGTGCTTCTCTTTCCCCTCCCTACCCCCACCTACAGGCTAACACTTTTAGGCTCCGTTTACACTCTCTGCACATAGCAGTAATTCACCACCAGCACAGATCCACCAGAGAGCTAGATGACACAGTAGTGGACACATCTGGTCCAGATTCTTTGCCTTGCTTTGTCTTTTTTGTGCTTCTCTGGTGGCAAAAAGAGGATGGGATGGGACTGCTGCTTCCCTTCCCACAACAAGAATACCTCCCTGATGTGGAGGAATCCACAGGGCTTGATGTAGAGCCACTGTGCTCAGTTCCTACACCCCCCTGTCTTCCCTGCCTCTCCCCCCGTGCAGAGGATATGTTGGAATGAGTCTGGTGTGGGTGCTCTGGCATACAGACACCACCCTATGTTGAGGGCAGCGCAACTGCACTGCATCAGCCTTCAAAGGCATTGTACCTCAGGCAGGAACATTACCTCCCAGAACTACCAGCGCAAAGGAAGAATGTACCTACTACACTTAATGGTGCACATGCGTGCAGCCTGTGCTCCCATCCATGGCTGACCAGCTAGCTCCCTCCCCACATCTTTTGGAGTGGTTTGTGGCACTAGCCCTGTGCTGTAAAGGCTCATCTCGGGGCTAATGTTGTCTCCCCCACCTCTGCACATCCCCAGAGGGGCTGATCACTTTCTAGCCTGAGATGAGCTTCTCCAAACGAAGATGTTAATTTTATAATACACTGGAGTCTGTTAGCTCATCTGACTGTTGGTGAGAAATGATCTAGCCATAGAAATGCACTGGAGGTGCCCATTAAATCCGCTTTCAGAATTGGTGGAGGTGACCCTTTCAAAGGACGTTCTCAGAAGTGGTCATCTCTGGAAGGTGGTCTATCGGGGTTTGAGATCACAGCACTGCCTTTCATATGTAATTCCAGACAGTGTCACATCTGGGGGCAGGGGAATTCTTTTGGAAATGCCATGGTGCTGCTCCCTCCCCCACCCCCCAATTTGCAATAGTAACCTTTCCACATACATACCAATCTCTGAGCATAACGCAGTTTGTCGGACAAGTTCATTTAATCTCATCCTCTGTTCGTGGTGCCAATTTGTGTGCCTGGAGCAATGGGTTTTTGCTTCGTTCCAAAAAAATGTTGAGCGATTTTAAAGATTACTTTGGTATTACAGTTGGGGCCAGTTTGTTTTTACATGGTTTACATTCCCCAATAACTATTAGCAGACATTCATATGGATACTATAAATCCTTTCCAGCTAGTGTGTAGGTTGCTTGTTATTGCAAACGTATGTGTATCAAAGAACCATTGCACTATTTAAACTGTACAGTGTAGAGAGGATGGAACAGGCAAATACTATCCAAATCTAGCTGAGCAAATAAGGGGGTGAAAAGACAGCCAAACAGGCATCATTGTATTGTCTGGGACAACCTAGAAAGATGGAGCAAAAGGAGAGAGACACTTTCTGTGCACCATTTCCTGGCCATTTTCCAGTGGCAGTTAATGTTAACTGTGTCATTGCCAGCAAGTGGGCAGGGCAAAGGTGAGGCAACAGTTAATAGAAGTCAAACTGCGAGAGTTAGAGATGTATGAGGAGTAGTGTGAAGGGGCTGTTCTGGCTCGAAGGTACAAGGAGATCTGCAGGATTTCCCTGGAATTTCAGGACATTGTATGGTTGGAAAATCCACAACCCCCATCTCTTCTGTAGGCCTGCAAACTTGTTTCTTTTTGAAGGGATGATGACTCTGTGTAGTTCACCACATCAAGTTTACCAAATCACTTTCCGCTCTCATTTTTTTTTCCTATGTGAGGGATCATGGAATCATAAAATATAGGGTGGTGAGGGACCTCGAGAGGTCATCTAGTCCACCCCCTGCATTGAGGCAGGACAAAGTAAACCTGCTCCATACCTGATGGGAGTTTCTCGAACCTGTTCTTAAAAACCTCCAGATGTGGAAATACTCCAGCTGAGGTCTCGCCAATGCCAAGTAGAATGGACCAATTACCTGGTACTTCCCGTGTCTTACATATGATACTTCTGGTTAACCTGCCTCAGAATGATATTTGGCTTTTTTGCAACTGCATCATACTGTTGGCTCATATTCAATTTGTAATCCACTCAGACCCTCAGATCCTTTAGCTCATAGAAATTAGGAATGAGGAAAGACCCATTACATGTTTTAGGCCACTCCTTGCCAATTCAGGATTATTCCCTAAAGTATATTCCCTAGGCCAAGTGGGACATCCACTACTGTCTTTAAAAGACCCATCTTTAGAATTCATATAGATGTACATAAGAACGGCCATACTGGGTCAGACCAATGGTCCATCTAGCACAGTATCCTGACTTCTGACAGCGACCAGTGCCAGATGCGTCAGAGGGAATGAACAGAACAGGGAAATTATCAAGTGATCCATCCCTGGTCATCCACTCCCAGCTTCTGGAAGTTAGAGGTTTAGGACACCCAGAGCATAGGGTTGTGTCACGGACCATCTTGGTTAATAGCCATTGGTGTACCTGTCCTCCATGAACTTATCTAATTCTTTTTTGAACCGTTATTCTTTTGGCCTTCTCAAAATCCTGTGGCATGAGTTACACAGGTTGAGTGCATGGTGTGAAGTAGGGGCTATTTACCTCTCTCCATTCTGAAAACTGATCCTTTATTTCTACCTTTTGTTTCCTGTCCTTTAATCAGCTAACTGATCCTTCCCTCTTAACCCATGACTGCTTATTTTGCTTTAGAGCCTTTGATGAAGAACTGTGTCAAAGACTTTCTGAAAGTCCAAGTACACTGTATCCTCTGGATCACCCTTGTCCATGTGTTTGTTGACCCCCTCAAAGAATTCTAATAAATTGATGAGGCATGATTTCCCTTTACAAAAGCTGTGTTGACTCTTCCCCCAACAAATCATGTTCATCTATGTGTCCAATAATTCTGTTCTTTACTATAATTTCAACCAATTTGCCTGGTACTGAAGTTAGGCTTACTGGTCTATGATTGTCAGGATCTCCTCTGGAGCCTTTTTTAAACATTGGCATCACATTAGCTATCCTCCAGTCATCTGGTACAGAAGCTGATTTGAATGACAGGTTATATACCACAATTAGTAGTGCTGCAATTTCATATTTAAGTGCCTTCACAACTCTTGGGTGAATGTCATCTGGTCCTCATGATTTATTACTGTTTAATTTATCAATTTGTTCCAAAACCTCTTCTATTGACACCTGAATAGGGGACAGGGCCTTAGATTTGTCACCTAAAAAGAATGGCTCAAGTGTGGGAATCACATCCCCTGCCTTGCAAAGAACTCATTTAGCTTCTCTGCAATGGCCTTGTCCTCCTTGAGTGCTCCCTTTTGCATCTCGGTCGTCCAGTGGCCCTACTGATTTTTTTGGCAGGCTTGCTTCTTCTGATGTACTTAATTGCTGTTAGGTTTTGTCTTTTGCTTTTCAAATTCTTTTTTGGCCTACCTAATTGTACTTTTACATTTCACTTGCCAGAGTTTATGCTCCTTTCTATTTTCCTCACTAGGATTTGACTTCCACTTGTTAAAGAATGCCTTTTTGCCTGTTGTTTAGCCATGTTTTCTGGTCCTCTAACTGTGCTTTTTTTAATTTGGAGTATACGTTTAATTTGAGCCTCTATTATGTTCTTTTTCAAAAGTTTCCCTGTGGCTTGTAGGCATTTCACTCTTGTGGGTACCTTTTAATTTCCATTTAAATAGCTTCTTCATTTTTGTGTAGTTCCCCTTTCTGAAGTTAAATGCTATTGTGGTGGGCTTCTCTGGTATTTTCCCTCCAACAAGAATGTTAAATTTAGTTACATTGTAGTCCCTATTACCAAGCGGTTCAGCTATATTCACCTCTTGCACCAGATCCTGTGCTTCACTTAGGACTAAATCAAGAATTGCCTCTCCTCTTGTGAGTTCCAGGACTAGCCACCCCAAGAAGCAGTCATTAATGGTGTCTAGAAACTTTATCTCTGCATCCCATCCTGAGGTGACATGTACCCAGTCAATATGGGAATAGTTGAAATCCCCCATTTTTATTGAGTTTTCTATTTGTTATAGCCACTCTAATCTCCTAGAGCATTTCACCATCATGATCACCATCTTAGTTAGTCAGGTGGCTAGCATAGGTGCTAGAGCTAGGAGTCCAGGGGTGCTGCAGCACCTCCTGACTTGAAGTGGTTTCCATCATATCCAGGGGTTACAGTTTGGTTCAATGGCTCTCAGCACCCCCACTATAAAAAGTGTTCCAGCACCCCTTGTGATTGGTAGTATATTCCTCTGCAGTGGTTCTCAAACTTTTGTACTGGTGACCCCTTTCACACAGCAAGCCTCTGAGTGTGACCCCCCCCTTATAAATGAAAAACACTTTTTTACATTTAACACCATTATAAATGCTAGAGGCGAAGGGGAGTTTGGCGGCTGACAGCTCATGACCCCCCCACACACACACCCTGAGGGGTCACGACCCGCAGTTTGAGACCCTTTGTCCTATTGTTATACTCTTATTATACAAGCATGGAAAAAATGTGGTATAAATTTATTTTTTGACATGGACATAGCCCAATTTTAATGGTCTCTCGCAATCAATTTTAAAAAATTGCTCCTAGTGTAAGACCTTGTTAACCAAGTTTTATCCAAAGCTAATTTTTACAGCCCTATCATACTACCCAGAGAATAGGAGTTTACAGTGGAAACATTGACCACCCCTGTATTGATGTGAATGGCATTATTATAATTTAATTACTCTTCCGTTTCTTTCTGCCACAAGGTGTGAAATGTTAGGTATATACCTTATGAGATCACAAGCAATCATACCACAGTACTGTTTCAATCGGTGGTAAATGAAATCATTCACTATCCAATTACATTCCAAAAGCGTTTGCTTTAACAGGCTGACTACTTTGCTAATTTATCAGCTAATCACTACAAACGCATTTGGCCTCAGTTCAGAGACTGTTGGGTGCTGAGCCTCATGCTGGGGCTAATAGTACTGAAAAACCTGACATAATTCTGCGTAATGAAATTAGTGCAATCCTGACCCACGCAGCTGGGGACAAATGTTTGTTTGTCCAAGGTCATGTGTGTCTCCCTGCACACGTACACACAAGAAAAGTTCAATATTCTAATTAATATTTCATAGTATCCTTGCCTAATAATTGTAAATAAAAACACAGGACAGGATGGAAAAGTCAATTTTCATACAAACAGAACAGTCTCGCAAAATTTTACTTGTGCACTGACTCAGAGGGAGGGTGGTTGTATTTTTGATTGGGTGAGTAAAGCATATTTTCATTGTGATGAATGCAGGCTAGTAGGCATTGTGCTTGGACTGGTATATTTTCCACAGATTGAAGAATGGCTTTATACTAAGGCACTGAGCTGCGATTTAAGAAATCTAAGCTCAGTTCCTGGCTGTGGCACATATCTTCTCTGGGATCTTCGGCAAATCACTTCCGTTTCCCACCTGTGAACTGGAGATAGATAAAGGATGAGAAAAAGCAGAATGCCTGTCTCGCCTATTTAAATTATAAGCTCTTCAGGGCAGGGAGTTTTTTTTTACTCGGTGTTTGTTCAGTGCCAAATGCACTGGGGCCTTTGTCTCATTTGGGGCCACTGGTTGCTACTGCAATATAAATAATTAATAACATTGCAAGGCTACAAGAGTGCTATTAACTGAATTAATAAGGATAGCCATTGTAACCTTGTTTGATACAAGCCTAGTTATGGGGTACGTTTTCAAGGTAGGGCTATAGCAAGTGTTTTATCTGGGAACATGATATGGTCAATATGAAAGCTGGTGTTTAATTTTGGGCTACCCACCAGTCTGCATTCTTTCTGGGGGAACAACAGTGCAAAGCCGTATATTTAGAATTTGACAACTAGAGAAGAGATGCGCACAAAAAGGAAAGCATGCTTTGGTAAACCTCCTCCTCCTCCAACAATTAAGCCACTAAATGAAACAACTCAAGTGATAACATTAGGAATAACAGATCGTTAAAAAGGGAAGTGACAGGAGGAGATGTAGCAAACCTGCAGCATGGTGCTTGAGCAGAGAGCCAAAGGAACAGTCTTTTAGCCTTTGGTGGGGAAAACACAGCCTACTCTTCAACAGATGTAGCATATTAATCCTTCTGACCAGTGTGAGTTCTCTCTCTCTTCTGTCTCAGGTTGCTGAATCTACCAGTGGTTTAAGAGCTGACCACATTTCTTTTGGGCTATTGAATTGTTTAAAAGATTTTCAGGTTCCAAATATTCCTTAGATCTCTGGAAGAAGATGAGATGATCGATCAGGAGACTGTGGTCAGCACGAAGATGTGAGTGAATAGACAAGTGCCATGGTAGCAATAGAAAGAGGTAAGCAAGATCTAGCTTCTCTGGAAGGTTCCCATTGACTTCAATGGGCATTGGATGTGGCCCCAAGAAGAAGGGAAAGCACGCTGACCTATTTTCTCTCAATGCAGTAGCTATTAAAGGTCCTCTAATGTTTGTTTCTTTTCACTGGGGAGTATAAAAGATTGTCAAATTACAAATATTTCTTTTAACAAAAAATGCCTGGCAGCTGTTCTACAGATGTTATGAAAACCAAAGAAATGACCTAGCAGAAATGTATTGATATCATTCTCCATTAATCGAATCTTGCAAGCTACTAATATGATTATTGTTTTGGTAGCATATTCCCTGAAACAGTCACAAATGGGTACACAATAAGATTACAAATGTACATAGCACAATACTGCTAATGCCATCAAGCCTGCTGAGCCACTTAAAAATCTTATTTTGCTTTTCTACGCCATTTAAAACCAGGTAATAACTCAGATGATGAAAAACTAGAGTGGCATAGGGAAATTTCTCTGTTACCACATGGGCCATTTTCTATTCTCTTGTAAGGTAACTTTTATTCTTAAAGAGGATCCATTTACCTGTCCGGTGTACATTGTATAGGCCTCCATCTTTTCACTGCTGAGTGCTCTCTAAACCTTTGGGGTGCATTTGAGAAAACCTGGTCCCTGACCCTGGAAGCTCACACTCTAAGGAATTCATAAGATAAGTCACTGAGCTTTATTTCTTTGTACCAATTTATTCGATGACACCATATTGTATTAATTAATGTGATTATTAGAGCTGGTTGGAACATTTTCAAGGAATCGTTTTTCATCAGAAAATGCGGGGCGGGGGGTTCAGAATGGAAATGTTCTACAGGAATGTGCAAATTTTGAGAAAAATTTCAACAAAGTGTTGAAATCATTTCAACTTTCTGAATTTGTTTTGATAATGTTATGTTTTGTTTTTATAAGGTAACCATTCCATTTTTAGCTTATTGTTTTGTTTCATTTTGGCATTTATATTACAATATTTATTTTAACATCATATTATATTATGTTAAATATTGTTATAATGTTTAGACATTAAAATTAAACATTTTTATCTCATTGTAACGAAATATTTTGAAATAATTGAAATACAATGTTTCAATATTTCCGAATTCAAAATTTTCAGAATTTTCATTCCATGATAAAATTACAGATTTTGAAATGTTGGCATTTCTTAAAGGGTGGAAATTATTTTCTCTCCAATTCTAGTAATTTTTCTTCCCACCATGTCTATCTTTTCAAGTTATCATACAAAAAATTATATTGTTGTTTTTAAGAATGGGATTTAATACTATACTGCTGCCTTCTGTACTATGTTTGTTTAAACAAAATATAGAGAGAAGATTGAATCATAAGATTCAGGTCCAGATTTGTAGCTTTCCAAAGTTTGGGAGTGTTCAGATTGAGATTTAAGGTTTTTAGACCCTTCTGTAAAATATAGGAGGGAATTGCTAGTAACTTTTTTGGATGTAGGGTTAAATAATTCTTATTGCAAAACCAGGATATTTTCGAAAAAAGGACGTCCTCACAGCTGACAGCAAGCATTTTTTTCTTCCCCAACAGCTAATACCTACCCATTCAGATAAACAGAACTAACGAGACTATTTTCAGTAATGTCAATGACATTAAACAATGTATACATATTTGTTGCCAAGAAAAAAAATAAGGAAATAATTAGCATTAATTGCTTAAGCAATATGATTCTTTATGGCAGCTACAATATTTAGGAAATTATATATAGACTAAACAAAGTTTTTATAAATCTCTGGGACACCAGAGGAAAAATGATCTCATAAAATTTCATTGGAATTCCTTTTAGCTAAGATCAAATATAAGTATTAGTCCAATATGACTCCTATTGGGAGCACCACATCTTGCCCTTGCAAGAAGACGTACTTGGTGTTCTTAGCTCTTTTTTCCATCTGTCAGTAAAAGCTGACTGACAGACAGCAAGCATTGTGTCTCTCTTTCCTACCCTTTATTCAGGAGGATAGAGGTAGAGGTGGGAGGGATGATTTGGAGAAGGAATAAATGAGAAGAATGTAGAAATTTGGCAGTAGAAGAAATTAATATTCATAGTAAATAGTTGAATTATGTAATGGAGACACAAGAATAATGCATCTACATCTTATAAATTACTAAAGAAAATAAATCCATCCCATATTGATAAATTGCAGTATCCTAAAGTGAACCCAGTCAGCTGAATGTTCTGATAGCCAAGCAGCCATTGGCCCCTTCTGCATTATCTCACATAGGTTTGCAGTCACAGTTTTCTAATTAGACATCTGAACTCTAAATAAGCCTACATAACCGTCCTTGTTCTAAGGGGCCATCTGCACCATGGACCCAGAAATCAGTGGGATTTAAACATTTGCTTAAATGCTTAACTGAATCAGGACCTATAAAACCACTATGCTGGGGAACCAAATTGCAATTCATGTTTATATCAGAACTCAGTCTTGTGTTATGGATAGTCTCCTCCCTCCCATCCTATTTTAATTTTGACCCATTACTATAGTGTTGATGTGACCAAAGCTGCAGCAGTTTTGGGGATGTGATGAGGTCCCCTGTGTACAATGTGATAGAAACGTGGTTTAATTATTTTGGGGGACAGCTATGTTTGTAACAGTGGGCCCAGGGGGTTGAACCTACATGGTCTTGTCAGGCAGACTGCACAGTGCCATCATTCTAATATCTGGTACCATAAAATCTTCCTGTTTTCAGTGATGTTCACAGCCCACTTCCAAATGTGTGAAATTGTTGTAATAAAATGCAAACACGTGGAAAACATTTGAGGAGAATGAGGGTTAGATGTTTCTCTGATCAGTAGATTCATTGACAATCTTGGTTGTCTTTCATTAGCACAATTATGTATGTCAGGGAAGACAATATATCTTCTATAGAAAGGAGAGAAAAGGATGTTGCCAAAAGAACCTCCTCATACTGTCTGGTATTTATGGAAGTCTGCCAGAAAATAGCTTCTAATCCACATTCTGTAACTATATATGCGCCTAAATTCTTGAGAAGATAATCAGATGTCCCACTATGCCTGGGATAGTCTAAGAGATTGCTGACCTTATCACTTTTTTTCAGTAGGGGAGTGGGAGTGGGTGGTGGGAAAATGAGGGCTCCTGCTGACTTCTCCTACAATATAAAAGCTCTGCTTTTAATGGAAAGTTGCCAGAAAACAGCTCATTCTGTGTAGCCCAAGTTCCTTAAAAGAAGAGCTGAAAATACCAGATGCTCCAATTTGTCTTGGATTTTCTCATAGCTGCTAACATTGGTGTTCTGCTTGGTGGAGGTTTAATCAAATAAGGGCTGGACTGTGCCTTCCAAAATCCACATGCAGATACCATCCCCCCTCAGCCCTGATCAAAATGAATAGGCCAGCAGGCAGCACTCTCTGCACTAGATTCCACAGAAAGCCATGCCAGGGAAGAGCTGGGTGCGGTGTCACGGAATGCAGCACAAACATGGTCCCAGCACATCCCTTCTCACTCCTGACACACCCGCTATTCTGAGAGTTTGGGAGAGGGAAGCAGGCAGCCAGTGCAGGGTAGAGCTGACTAGAAAAAGGAATCTGTTTTCATGAAAAATGTGTGGTTGACAAATGTCATCCTGAACCAGGATGAAATGTTCCAATGTGAAATATTTCGCAGAGAGGGTTTTAAAGAAAAATTCTATTCTGGAAGAACTAAAATGCAATTTTTCAGCTTCTCGGCTGCCCACCGGGACAGCTGCTGTCATTTAGGAAAAGGGTAAGAGCCTGGCTGCCAGAGAGGCAGAGAGCCTGGACGCTCAGCTTCCCCTGCAGCTCTGGGAGCCAGAGAACCCAGGTGCTTGGCCTCCCTTCCCCGCTCTGGGGCTGGAAAGGCAGAGAGCCCGAGCACTCAGCCTTCAAACCCCTCCACAAAAGATTTTTTCAGTGTTACTGGCAGAAAGTTAAATTGATGAGCCTCCCTGGGGGCAGCCAGTGAGCCGATATTTTTATTTTACCCAACAGAAAATCACAATTTTTTTGAAAAACTGAAATTTTCTTAATACAGGGGCTCGGCTCTGGAATACTTGCGCCAGATGACACAGACGACTCAAGAATTGCACCATCAGGTAAAACAGACTCCTGTGAGGACTGGCTGGAATCAACACTAGATACTGCAATGACATTTAAAATATACCTGTCCTTGGCATCAGTTGCTTGCTCACATAAAAAGAAAGTCTTAAGCACCTAATCTGTCCTTGATAGCGGATTTGAGTCTGGAAAAGTGCTGGTAGACCGTTGTTGAGCTGTACCAAAGACATCAACATTCTTTAGGTTACTTTCAAGGTATACCTTCTGTATTTTTTGATCTAATATTATGCTGTGTCTTGTTTTTAAAAAATGCTTCCTGCAGGCAGAGTGATTAAAATGGTGTTCCTGTTGAGCTAGGGATTTCACAAACTAGTTTTGGACAATCTGCTGTTTTTTAGCAGTACTTTCTTCAAATTTTGAAAGCTAGTCAACCATAAAAGTGTATAGAAATTTTAAGATGTTGATAATAATTATTTATTCATTATTTGTATTACAGTAGTGCCCAGCCAACATTAGTGGCCTTTTGTGCCCTTTGTGCAAACACACATGCCCTGATCCAAAACCCATTGAAATAAATGGAAGAATTTCCATTGATTTCAAATAGCTTTGGATCAACCCATAGTAAAGAGACAATCTCTAACCCGTATAATGTACAGTCTGATTAGACAAGAGAGGTACATTTTTGCAAATATCTATATATGATGTAATAACATATTACTTCTGTATTTTTCTAAATCTGATATAATGAAATATGTCATCAAATGGTGCCTGTATCAGTTATCTTCACCATCACTTTGATACACACACACATTGTTTATGAATTTATAAAATAAATAACTATCAATAGGATTTATATGTTCTCAGTAAATTCTGTAATAATAATTTAACACATAAAAGCGTTCTTCCCACATTGAAAGTGGTACATTGACTTTAATCAGTCTCCACAACATAAAAAGGTTCCAATTTTAAGTGTGTTTTTATTGTGGACAATGTTTGTCGCTTATTTCTTGACATGTAGTAAAATATATTTCTCCTCCCAATAGACCTTCTAACGTTCCCAGTGGCTAAAGCAGGACAGGTCCTACCCATCAGGGAGCTGGTACTGGCTGCTGCCCCAGGGGAGTGGGAGATCCGGGTTGCAGCAGTGAGTTGTAGAGCAAGCCTGCCTTGCACTCATCCTGCAGTGGCAGCTCCTGTCCTATGGGGCTGGCTAAGGTCTACTCCAATGTTCTGAGCTCTTGCTGCTGGGCACAGGGATGGGAGGGGGGATGATTAGGAGGAGTCCAAAATGAAATGAAATTTTAAATTGAAACTAAGTGAATTTTGTTTTCAAATCAACAAATTTATTTAATTTCAGAATGCAAATAAAAAACAATGTGTTTATATTCTCCCAATTGGAAAATTGAAAAATGTCATCAGCATAGATATTTTCTCATGGAAGTGGAAATTTTCAAGTTCAATTTACCTTTTTTGACATGAAAATTTAGAATTTTTCAATCTAAACCAGCTGTATCCCTCACATGTTAATCACAGCACTGTTGTACAGCCACCCACGTGCCTGGGAACTGGATTTGGCTTACACTGAATGTTCTGCAGCTGTCTATTTTTGCACGACTAATACAGATTGATATAATTTACACACTTTTAGAAATTCCACTGCAGAATTTGCTGCAATGTCCCTAATGGGTGACAATGAAGCAGGTGGGGGCAAGTGAATTTCAGTGAATTCATATCTGAGCATGTCTTTAAAAGACCAATGAGACATTCCTACATTCAGATTCTCATAATAGCTTCAGAGATGGTTTCAAAATCAGATCTTTTTAATGTACTTACACAGTTCAAGGCAATGTTGCCAACTCTCACAGTTTTTACACAAGTGATGTGATTTGGGCTGGGGCTGGGGCTGGGGCTGGAGCCAGTCTTATGATGGGAGAGAAGTTTCGGCCCTCTAGCACATGTGAGCCCTCTGATTGGCTGTCTGATCCAATTCCCATCTCCTGGAAGAGCTTTCTTCTCCCCACAGCCCCGGTAGCATCTAATATTTTGATTTTACAAAGTATGTCTTTGGTTGTAATCGTATAGTCTCTGCAGCCACCTAGTGGACAGTCCAGACATATTCACTGAGGATCGTACAAGGGAGAAGGAGTGGGGACCTTTCTTTCTGTAATAAGCTTGACACACAGTGACAGAAATACTGGCAGAACCAAACCAAAACACCTAACTTTATTTCCTTGCCACAGTCACCTGACTTTGATCAGGATCACAAAGGTGAATACCCTTGTCAGATGGGTCAGTATTTACTGACTGTTGTAACTACTGTTACCATAAACTTCTAATACCAATTTCTTCCATAGCAGCACATTGACTCTTGAAACTCAGCCATTACTCTTGAGCTAAATCTTTGACAGGCCTTGTAAAGCTTATCTATTTCTTTTAAATTGATCCAAACTAACCTGAGTTATAAATTTTCATCTCCTTCCCTTTCTCTGACACATTCTTCCTTCCTTCCTTCCTTCCAGTTCAGTCAGTTTGCTTTGATTCATATATCCGACCTTCTCTTTCTTCTAACTGCTGCTCCCCATCCCAACCTCCAGCAAACCATGCTCATAATTTCTCTCCTAACCCTCTGTTACAGGATAGGTTTAAGATAAGGCCTGGGTCCAACTTATCCCTTCTCCAAGTGCTGCCTTACAAAAACAGGCATTCTGGAATTTGTAGTCCCCCAGAGGATCATACAACTACAGCCTACAAAAAAGTCTGCAGGGAAAAGGGACCAGCCTGTAAAATAGCTGCTTGTTGCTAAGTGCAGGTAAAGGCCCAGAGACACCTGAAGGGAAAGAGCTCTGGCTGTTTTGTCTATCCTAAAAAGGAGCCAGGGAGCTGGGCTGTGACCAGAAGTTGAGAGAGGGCTGGGGAGAAAACATAGAATGATCGCAAGTGGGGCACTCTAGTAAGTGGTCCTGAGAAGCAGAGAAGCAGGGCAGCATGGAGAATGAGTGTTGACAGCTGCCCAAGTGTAGTGGGTGGGACATTCTGTACCTCAGGGGAGCGCCCTGTAACCCCCATATTCCTCATTTATACATGACTGTGATCTTATATATAAAGCATGCCATGTGAGGTATCAGGGGAAAGGTTATGATCTGCTGAAAGTCATTTCTCTATCCATATATGTCTATCATTAATGCATATGAAGTTATGAGAATTATGTTGTATGGTGGTCACTAAAACATGCTGTAAATTGGGGAATCAGCCAGATATTAGCTCCCCAGAGGCAACAGCAAGGAAAGTAGCCAACACCCAGGCGGGGTGTTAAACAACCTATCAACAACCATTGTCCAGCAAGGGAGCTGCAATTCAGTGACTCACCTGCATGAGGCCACACCAGAGGAATTGCTTAGCCTTGCCTGGAGACTCAGCAATGCACCCAGACATGCCTGGACTTGAGTTTTCCAAGCACATGGACTAAAGGTATAAAACAGACACAGTGGCCACATGCTGGGCCTTTCTCCTTCACCCACTTATGCTGCAAGCAGCAAGGACACCCTGAAGACTCCAACTGAGGAGACTGGCCCAGATTTCAAGGGTGAAATCTGTGTACTGTTAACTGCAATATCCGGTGGGGTCAGGGAAAAACTGCTTAATCTAGATGTTGCCCAATCTAATAGGCTTGACTGTCTAGACTGCATGCTTATATTTTATTTTATTTTGGAAACTAACTCTGACTTTTTGCCTAGCACTTAATATCACTTAAAATCTATCTTTTGTAGTCAATAAATTTGTTTTACTGTTTATCTTTACCAGTGAGTTTGTATAAAGAAATTTAGGATGGAAGAATCCCATGCATTGCTACAGACTAGGGACTGAGCAGCTAGGCAGCAGTTCTGCAGAAAAGGACCTAGGGGTTACAGTGGACGAAAAGCTGGATATGAGTCAACAGTGTGCCCTTGTTGCCAAGAAGACTAGCATCATTTTGGGCTGTATAAGTAGGAGCATTGCCAGCAGATTGAAGGACGTGATCATCCCCTCTATTCGGAATTGGTGAGGCCTCATCTGGAGTACTGTGTCCAGTTTTGGGCCCCACACTACAAGAAGGATGTGGAAAAATTGGAAAGAGTCCAGCGGAGGGCAACAAAAATGATTAGGGGGCTGGAGCACGCGATTTATGAGGAGAAGCTGAAGGAGCTGGGATTATTTAGTCTGCAGAAGAGAAGAGTGAGGAGGGATTTGATAGCTGCTTTCAACTACCTGAAAGGGGGTTCCAAAGAGGATGGATCTAGACTGTTCTCAGTTGTACCAGATGACAGAATTAGGAGTAATGGTCTCAAATTGCAGTGGAGGAGGTTTAGGTTGGATATTAGGAAAAACTTTTTCACTAGGAGGGTGGTGAAGCACTGGAATGGGTTACTTAGGGAGGTGGTGGAATCTCCTTCCTTAGAGGTTTTTAAGGTCAGGCTTGACAAAGCCCTGGCTGGGATGATTTAGTTGGGGATTGGTCCTGCTCTGAGCAGGTAGTTGGACTAGATGACCTCCTGAGGTCCCTTCCAACCCTGATATTCTATGATTCTATGAAGTGTGTGGCAAATCTGCTCAGGTTTTGCAAAGGCTGGTGTGTGTCCATTTTCCACTGTTGAAGTGGTAAACCAATTAATAAATATGCTCTGCTCATCTTGAGCAGTGCAAGACAGTATATTGCTGAGGTACAAGGCTGGGAGCAGGGGGATTTGGCTCTGTTGCCTTTCTCTGTGTGATTTATGAGTGGCTCTGGAAGCATTCATGCAATCTAGCTGGGTGTGAGGTTTCCACATGCCGCTGTGCTGAGTGATAACACCTGGAGGGATTTCATAGAATCATAGAATATCAAGGTTGGAAGGGACCTCAGGAGGTCATCTAGTCCAACCCCCTGCTCAAAGCAGGACCAATCCCCAATTAAATCATCCCAGCCAGGGCTTTGTCAAGCCTGACCTTAAAAACTTCTAAGGAAGGATATTCTACCACCTCCCTAGGTAACGCATTCCAGTGTTTCACCACCCTCCTAGTGAAGAAGTTTTTCCTAATATCCAACCTAAACCTCCCCCACTGCAACTTGAGACCATTACTCCTTGTCCTGTCCTCTTCTACCACTGAGAATAGTCTAGAACCATCCTCTTTGAAACCACCTCTCAGGTAGTTGAAAGCAGCTATCAAATCCCCCCTCATTCTTCTCCTCTGTAGACTAAACAATCCCAGTTCCCTCAGCCTCTCCTCATAAGTCATGTGTTCCAGACCCCTAATCATTTTTGTTGCCCTTCGCTGGACTCTCTCCAATTTATCCACATCCTTCTTGTAGTGTGGGGCCCAAAACTGGACACAGTACTCCAGATGAGGCCTCACCAATGTCAAATAGAGGGGAACGATCACGTCCCTCGATCTGCTCACTATGCCCCTACTTATACATCCCAAAATGCCATTGGCCTTCTTGGCAACAAGGGCACACTGCTGACTCATATCCAGCTTCTCGTCCACTCTCACCCCCAGGTCCTTTTCTGCAGAACTGCTGCCTAGCCATTCGGTCCCTAGTCTGTAACGGTGCATTGGATTCTTCCGTCCTAAGTGCAGGACCCTGCACTTGTCCTTGTTGAACCTCATCAGATTTCTTTGGCCCAATCCTCCAATTTGTCTAGGTCCCTCTGTATCCTATCCCTACCTGCCACCGTATCTACTGCTCCTCCTAGTTTAGTATCATCCGCAAAATTGCTGAGAGTGCAATCCACACCATCCTCCAGATCATTTATGAAGATATTGAACAAAACCGGCCCCAGGACCAACCCTTGGGGCACTCCACTTGATACCGGCTGCCATCTAGACATGGAGCCATTGATCACTACCCGTTGAGCCCGACAATCTAGCCAACTTTCTACCCACCTTATAGTGCATTCATCCAGCCCATACTTTAACTTGCTGACAAGAATACTGTGGGAGACCATGTCAAAAGCTTTGCTAAAGTCAAGAAACAATACATCCACTGCTTTCCCTTCATCCACAGAACCAGTAATCTCATCATAGAAGGCGATTAGATTAGTCAGGCATGACCTTCCCTTGGTGAATCCATGCTCACTGTTCCTGATCACTTTCCTCTCGTGTAAGTGCTTCAGGATTGATTCCTTGAGGACCTGCTCCATGATTTTTCCAGGGACTGAGGTGAGGCTGACTGGCCTGTAGTTCCCAGGATCCTCCTTCTTCCCTTTTTTAAAGATGGGCACTACATTAGCTTTTTTCCAGTCGTCCGGGACTTCCCCCGATCGCCATGAGTTTTCAAAGATAATGGCCAATGGCTCTGCAATCACAGCCGCCAACTCCTTTAGCACTCTCGGATGCAACGCATCCGGCCCCATGGACTTGTGCACGTCCAGCTTTTCTAAATAGTCCCTAACCACTTCTTTCTCCACAGAGGGCTGGCCACCTACTCCCTATGCTGTGTTGCCCAGCGCAGCAGTCTGAGAGCTGATCTTGTTCGTGAAGACAGAGGCAAAAAAAGCATTGAGTACATTAGCTTTTTCCACATCCTCTGTCACTAGGTTGCCTCCCTCATTCAGTAAGGGGCCCACACTTTCCTTGGGTTTCTTCTTGTTGCCAACATACCTGAAGGAAACCCTTCTTGTTACTCTTAACATCTCTTGCTAGCTGCAGCTCCAGGTGCGATTTGGCCCTCCTGATTTCATTCCTACATGCCCGAGCAGCATTTTTATACTCTTCCCTGGTCATTTGTCCAATCTTCCACTTCTTGTAAGCTTCTTTTTTATGTTTAAGATCTGCAAGGATTTCACTGTTAAGCCAAGCTGGTCGCCTGCCATATTTACTATTCTTTCAACATATCGGGATGGTTTGTCCCTGTAACCTCAATAGGGATTCTTTGAAATACAGCCAGCTCTCCTTGACTCCTTTCCCCTTCATGTTATTCCCCCAGGGGATCCTACCCATCAGTTCCCTGAGGGAGTCGAAGTCTGCTTTCCTGAAGTCCAGGGTCCGTATTCTGCTGCTTACCTTTCTTCCCTGTGTCACGATCCTGAACTCGACCAACTCATGGTCACTGCCTCCCAGATTCCCATCCACTTTTGCTTCCCCTACTAATTCTTCATGGTTTGTGAGCAGCAGGTCAAGAAAATCTCTCCCCCTAGTTGGCTCCTCCAGCATTTGCACCAGGAAATTGTCCCCTACATTTTCCAAAAACTTCCTGGATTGTCTATGCACCGCTGTAGTGCTCTCCCAGCAGATATCAGGATGATTAAAGTCGCCCATGAGAACCAGGGCGAGCGATCTAGTAGCTTCTGTGAGTTGCCGGAAGAAAGCCTCATCCACCTCATCCCCCTGGTCCGGTGGTCTATAGCAGACTCCCACCACTACATCACTCATGTTGCTCACACTTCTAAACTTAATCCAGAGACACTCAGGTTTTTCTACAGTTTCGTACCGGAGCTCTGAGCAGTCATACTGCTCCCTTACATACAGTGCTACTCCCCCACCTTTTCTGCCCAGCCTGTCCTTCCTGAACAGTTTATAACCATCCATGACAGTACTCCAGTCATGTGAGTTATCCCACCAAGTCTCTGTTATTCCAATCATGTCATAATTCCTTGCCTTCACCAAGACCTCCAGTTCTCCCTGCTTGTTTCCAAGGCTTTGTGCATTTGTATATAGGCACTTGAGATAAGCTGCTGATCGCCCCTCATTCTCAGTATGAGGTAGGAGCCCTCCCCTCACAGACGTTCCTGCCTGTGCTTCCTCCCGGTATCCTGCTTGCCCACTTACCTCAGGTCTTTGGTCGCCTTCCCCCGATGAACCTAGTTTAAAACCCTCCTCACTAGGTTAGCCAGCCTGCTCGCAAAGATGCTCTTCCCTCTCTTCGTTAGGTGGAGCCCGTCTCTGCTCAGCACTTCTCCTTCATGGAACACCATCCCATGGGCAAAGAATCCAAAGCCTTCTCTCCGACACCACCTGCGTAGCCATTCGTTGACTTCCACGATTCGACGGTCCCTACCCCGGCCTTTTCCTTCCACGGGGAGGGTGGACGAGAACACCACTTGTGCCTCAAACTCCTTTATCCTTCTTCCCAGAGCCACGTAGTCCACAGTGATCCGCTCAAGGTCATTCTTGGCAGTATCATTGGTGCCCATGTGGAGAAGCAGGAAGGGGTAGATCTGATGGCTTGATGAGTCTCAGCAGTCTCTTTGTTTGCTGGTCACTAGCAAGGTATTGTTAGAGACATCCCAGGCTGGAGAGAGTTCAGGGGGCACAGCGGTTCCACAGTCCCAGACTGCACGCCGGAGATCCCGTGACTCTGGGTTTCCAGACTGGACCATGGTAGGAGAAAAACGCTTATTGGCTAACCCAGTGGTGCATAATCTAGGTATGCAAGGAATGCACTGCGTGCCCTACATGGCTGTACATTGTCCAGCTGGAAAGTTCTGTCCGGCCCCCATGGAGAATGCCATCCTCTGCACAGCATGAGCTCACGTGCACTCTACTTGTCTGCATTTTGCAAAAATGTGACCCATTACCAAGACCAGATGACTCCTTTCAGTGTATCTTCAGTTTTTCACTCCCACTACAAGTCTGCAAGGCACTCAAATTACCACTATTTAGATAGATAGTTTTTATTCATCTTATAGCCCAGTCATACTAGATAGGATCTGTAAAACACTGATGGGGCATCTAAAATGCAAGCCCCACTGCTTTTTCAGCCATTTTCAAAGAAGTTCTCTATTTCCCTCTGAGGAACTGGCTCCCCTACAAGCATTGTGTTGGACACCTCTGGAAATAATTTAGTTGCTCAAGAAAAGATTTCACAAATCTTGCTCATTAGGGAACTCTTCAGGTGTCTCCTCCCTGTAGGCCACTGGTCAGATGGTGACCTCTGTGGAAACAGTTCCATGATGATGTAGGGCCCCCGCACTCTATACACTTTTTTGGTTTATCAAAGGAATGTTCTGAATCAAGAAACAGATTATAGTCTGCACCATCCAGGGAGCTCAAGGCAAATAGCTGTCTCAAGAATCTCATCACAACAACTTCCTGTAGTGGCAAGCAGTTAAACAAAGGATTTTTCTCTCTCCTCCTAAGATTCCCTTTGGCTCTGGTCACCATTGAAAGTGACAACAGAACCTCTATGGCATAGTGGTAATGCCAGCGATGAACAAAGAAGCGCCCCAAAAATCCTAATTGAAGCCAGGATCTCCTGGATCAAGAAACTGTGTTACTTCCTTCCTTTATTTATTGTGTATCACTTTCTAAACACTCAACAAGTATGATCCCTGTTAAAAGCATCTCACAACAAAAAGAATCTAATGACCAAACCAATTACATTTAGGCAAAAGAGCAAGACTGGTTGACTGACTAAGCAGCTGATGGTTGGATACGGGAGAATGAGATCTAAATTAGTGAGTTATTGAGTAGTTATCAGAAATGTAAAGACCCTGTCACTCATGGTTTTCCAGATTCCTACAGATGTCAGTTCAACTCTTTCCAGTGGGAGCTTCTACGCCAGGGCCCTTTCAAGCACTCACGCGTTGAGCACCTGAAGCTGTCGGCATGGAACCTGAGGGGTGTACCCTCCTTAAGTGTGGTTACTACAGAGAGCTTGTCAAGGTTCCTTCCCCACTCTGAACTCTAGGGTACAGATGTGAAGGCCTGCATGAAAGACCCCCCAAGCTTATTCTTACCAGCTTAGGTTAAAAACTTCCTCAAGGTACAATTTTGCCTTGTCCTTGAATCCTATGCTGCCACCACCAAGCGTATTAAACAAAGAACAGGGAAAGAGCCCACTTGGAGATGTCTTCTTCCCCCCGCCCCCCAAATATCCCCCCAAGCCCTACACCCCCTTTCCTGGGGAAGGCTTGATAAAAATCCTCACCAGTTTGCATAGGTGAACACAGACCCAAACCCTTGGATCTTAAGAACAATGAAAAAGCAATCAGGTTCTTAAAAGAAGAATTTTAATGAAAGAAAAAGTAAAAGAATCACCTCTGTAAAATGAGGATGGTAAATACCTTACAGGGTAATCCGATTCAAAACATAGAGAATCTCTCTAGGCAAAACCTTAAGTTACAAAAAGACACAAAAAACAAGAATATACATTCCATTCAGCACAGCTATTTTACCAGCCATTAAACAAAAGAAAATCTAATGCATTTCTAGCTAGATTGCTTACTAACTTTTTACAGGAGTTCTGAAGAGCATTCCTGATCTGTTCCTGGCAAAAGCATCACGCAGACAGACAGAGCCTTTGTTCCCCTCCCCCCCCCCCCCAGCTTTGAAAGTATCTTGTCTTCTCATTGGTCATTTTGGTCAGGTGCCAAGTCAGGTCAGCGAGTTTATCTTAGCTTCTTAACCCTTTACAGGTGAAAGGGTTTTGCCTCTGGCCAGGAGAGATTTTATAGTTCTGCATACAGAAAGGTGATTACCCTTCCCTTCATATTTATGACAGAGCTCATGGACTGTCTGCTCACACGTAGGAAACCATCCTCTAATCTGGGCATTTCAAGAGATTCTGAGATCTTGGTCCTTGAAAGGACCAAAAAACCCTTTTTGTTTCAGGACCAGGGATATACTAGAGTTCCTTCGATTATAGGTTTTGACTTGGTATGAGCTCTTGCTTCCTGAACATCCAATGTTCAATGTTAGGAGCAATGTGGCCTATTTCTTCCTGTTCTGGTTGGTTGGTTGGTTGATTAGTTGTTAATTTGTTTGGTGATGGTTGCATCCTCACATTCCTTTGTTCTTCAAAGTTGTGTCCTGCAGACCAGGAGACCACTAAAACAATTTGATGCCACAATCCACCACCAAAAACTACCTCTTGATTGTTGTGGGATAGGCTGCTACATCCTTCATCTCTTTCCACCACCACCACCTTTTCTTTGGCTAATCAAGGTAGAATAGAATGCCTGGAGATTTGTAAAATATTAACCATGACTATTTATCAGAATATATCGTTTTGTCTTCTGGGCCATGGTCATTGACTGAGAGCTGGAGATGTAATCAGTATTCTGAACAGCATCCTTGCTGGCATTTCACTGAGAAGCTGGAAAAAGAGAACCTAGTTAAAATGGATCAGAAAGCATCAGGTACCCGCTTCAGAGCATTATGGGTAGGAAAGGAAACTTTACCTTTCAAAGTCATTTGATTCATAACTGATCTGTAATTAATCATGTTCATTTTAAATACTTTAGAAAAATATTGCAATTATGGGATGCCATACCAAATAAGAGAGGCTAAATGCCTTCCAGATTCCAACTGCTTTCTCACTGTGTATGTCTGGATTAAGCTAATGTGTTTCCTTCTGTGGGAAATGGATGTTGCTAATCTCACTGATATAGTTGCTTCATATTAGATCATGTTACAGATTCTAAATCAGATTACGCCAGAAAATCAGATTAGTTTCTGGTTTTTAAACAAAGGAGCTGAATGTGTGTATTTCTGAATTTGTTGTGTTACAGCTCTTGTCTGCTTTCTCTACCCAAGAGAAAACTAGCATTGCATGTATCCCTGTACAAAATTTTAGTAGAGTAGATTTTCTGTATCAAATGGATAGTGGATTAAAGTCACAGTCTGGGAGAGAGGGATTCAAAATGCTCTGCCACTATAACAACATCTAAAGAAGCTAAAAGTTTCATTCACCTTCTGAGCACACTGCCATAAATATTTTGTATAACGAACAGTTTGCACTCCAGCTCTGCTTTATACTCCTCGTCATCATTCACGACAATCTGCCATCATAGGCAAAACTTCATTATGCCCTTCACCACTCTCACTCACCCCTAGAACAGAGGTTTTCAACCAAGAAGAAATGTTCCCCCAGAAAATCTGCGGGGGGTGGTAAAACAGGCCTTCTGACGGTTCAGTGGTTATGATAGAAATGGGGGAGGAAGCAGGTACCAGGTTGTAGCCTGGTTTGGCCCTGCCACCTCTACATCACACACCTTTTCTACACTGAGTATATATTATTATAATTTATATATTTTATAGATCTGTACTCCAAAGAGCTTACCAATGTCCTCCATCAAAAGAGAGGGAAGTCAGGATCTGATATTCTTAATATTTCACTAAGAAAAACTTTTTGAAGAGAAAATGAGGCGCCTGTATACCTCATAAAATAACAGAAAAGGCCAATAAAATGTTATGGGCTGTGTGTTTGCTTTTGTTTTGTTTGTTCGCTTCATATTGAACATAAGCTCTAGTTCTGGTAGTTTTCCTTTGAACTAACTGCCCATTCTCTTTAGATGGCAAGTTTTAAATGCTTGTCTGACATTTAAAAGTTACTGGACGGTCACATGAATTTTTTTGTACAGTTAATATTTTTATCCTCTTGTCAGCCTAGCAGTGCATTTTGTACTGTAGAATTATATTGGATCTGTAAAATCATAGTTGGAGTCAGGCTGCTTGCTGCCAGTAACTTACAGAAAATGAGTAACGAGGGGAAATAGCTATATTTTAAAAAACTAAACTCAGGTTTATTGGTGTTTGAATTAATCATACATCATAGCAGGTATTTTATGTACAAAGAAATAATTTTACCACATGGTGGAGCTTTCTGCTTACTCTACAGGATCAGAGACTGTCAGATAGCAAAACAAGTTGCAGAGCAGCAGCCGTGTTAGTCTGTATTCGCAAAAAGAAAAGGAGGACTTGTGGCACCTTAGAGACTAACCAACTTATTTGAGCATAAGCTTTCGTGAGCTACAGCTCACTTCATCGGCTGCAAGTTGATTATTTCTCAGAATTGTTTATGTAGCTGACAGATTTGTACTCTAAGGACCTTCCCCAAATCCTCCAGTAAAAAGAGAAAAGTCAGGACCTGATAAAAATGTAGAATTTACTATGGAGACATATGCATCTGTGCCTTAATGAGAAGTCTTGGTGGCTTTTACACCAGCAAATATTTACATGGATAAAATGTTCTTTAGAAAATGTATCCGTGTATTTATTTATGAATTACAGCTGCCCATCACAGTAATATCTAAGTGCCAATCCTTCACAATCAATGGAGTAGAAGCATAGCCAGAGCTGTTTCTCATTGTGAAATGACTAATCAGCCCACACTTGGCTGGGGCAACATTTTTAGCCAACCCTTTTTTTATTGCAAAAAATTCAAAGTCACTAAACAGTTTAATTGTAAACAAAAAAGTCACAAAGAATTCTGAAAATATCTTAACTGTTTGTTTTGAATATTTGAGTCAAAATGACTTTTCATTTTGAAATGTCCTTGAAAAATTAAAAAAAAACGTTAAATTTAAAAGGTCAAAACATAATGAAATATTTTGTGAACTGATTTTTTTTAAAATTTAAGTTTAAAAATTTAACTTTTTTTAAAATTTCAATGTTTTCTTTTGAGTCAAGCCAAAACGATTTTTTGAGTTTTCAGAACTGCAGTATTCACACTGTTCTACCTCCTGTACATAGCCCTGACATCAGACCCAAGCACTGACAGCTATGTAGAAAAATTATTAAAAATCTAAAAAACCAAAAACCATGCCCCAAGCAGAGGTGGTTGATTTCTACCACTGCAGATCATTGATGTCTTTACTATGGTAGATTTAACAGAAGATTCTGCAAAAAAAAGATTGCTTTTTTAAAAAAATGTGACCCAATTGTGGCATGTACCATGTCTTAAATAACTAGCTCACTTTCTCTGAGTAGGGTGTCTTAACTCTGATCAGGAGAGACCACCTCCAATAATTCCTTAGCTTTTCTGTTGATACTGATAACCAGGCCACGTTTATGCTATGGACATTTGCATCCTGTGACAAAGAATCTGACTGCCAATTATTTCATATAAATTAGCGTATTCCGATGCCTTTCAAGCAGTTGGATCAAATCTGATACTCTGGCATAGAGAGGGAAGGCTCTATAAAATATTACCTGTTCTCTCAGCCATCCAACCCATTCATACATATACATTAATTTTTAAAAATAAAAGTTACATATATCTTTCACCGCGGTAGCTCCTTGAAATATAGCACACAAAATCACACCTTAAGAACAGCCTCCTCTTCTTCCCGACTCAATTTGCACAGCACCTGACTCATATCACATTGAGGGAAAGGCTAAGGTCACTGCCACAGATGCAGACACATTGAAAAATAAATTGCTAATTCGTCTTCATTAACAAAGAAGTCCTTCCAAAGTGGATGCAGAGGCAAACAGAGTATGTGGCATTTGCACAGATTTAGGAAATATCTGTGTTTGTAATGACAGAAGATTCATTGCATGATCATGGAGCTAAGGAAAATCGTTTAACTGGCAAAAATAAGACCAGAGGGCCAACTTTCACTATTTTTTTTTTTTGGTAGATTTGCTCATTGACATAATCTCATCACTTTAGTGCAGGGGTTCTCAAACTGAGGGTCATGACCACTTAGGGGGTTGTGAGGTTATTACATGGGGGTCACAAGCTGTCAGCTTCCATCCCTAAACCCCACTTCTCCTCCAGCATTTATAATAGTATTTTTAATTTATATGGGGGGGGTCACACTCAGAGGCTTGCTGTGTGAAAGGGGTCACCAATACAAAGGTTTGAGAACTACTGCCTTAGTGCTATGGGTGGCATTCCTGCTGGGCAATGAGTGCTAGTCACAAGGGAACTAATTACACACACAACATTGCACGTGTTACAGTTGTAGTCCACCTTTTAGCTTCTTTGTTTAAGGGAACAATGTATTCTAGTTTAGAATGCAAATTTCATGGCTTGTCCACACACACAAATTGCACTGATTGAATTAAATCAGTTTCTAAACTGATTCACAGTTAAATTATGTGGGCACCTTAAACTGCTTACCAAATTAACCTACATCAATATTAGCTACTCTTAAATCAATTGAAGGGTATCAACACAAGAGCATTGCACCGATTTAACTAAATGAAGTTAGAATTTAATTTAATTAAATCAGTACAGTTTGTGTGTAGATTAGATCTAGGTTTTATTTAAAAAGTAGGCTCCAGAGGGGGAGATGTCTTCTAAATCTTAACAAGAATAGTGAAGCTGTTTTAAACAATGTATATGGAAGTTACCATGATGTTGGAAGCCAAGAACAACAGAATTGCATGAGGGTAGCAGAAGCAGGAAATGATAACCATAAACAAAAAATGAAACTGACCAGTCTAGTTTTATAACTCAGTATTAGAGCTGGTCAGAGAAACTTCGAAGGAGTCATATTGCATAAGAATATACAGTTCTGTCCAAATCAAAAAGCTTCAGAAAATCAGATCAATTTTGCTGGAATTTTGGTTTAATTTTTTTTAATGTTCTGACAACATCCACACGTTCAGTTTCAATATTTTGGGAATGAAATATTTTGATTTCTTGTTTTGAATTTTTATTTTGCATTATGCCATAATACAACATAAAATAAAGTCTAAATCGATTTAATCAAAGTAAAACATTTTGAATAACCCAAAATTATTATTATTTTAAATTTTCCTTTGTGGAGAATTTTAAAGTTTTGAGGGTTTTTTCTTTTTTCTTTTTTTTTTTAATTTTTGCTCTGATTTGGAATGAAGCCAGATTTCGACATTTCAAAATCCTTTGCGAAATAGAACTTTTGTCCTCTGCACAGCTCATCTCAACATACGTGAAGAGCAAAATGGTAACTAAAGCACCTAGATCGAGGACCATTACAGATGTTTCACTTACTGATATATCATTCTAAAATAGGGAAATATCACAAATACAGTAAACATAATAAACAGTAAAAGAGAAGTTAGTAAGTGTGCCCATTGTACTTTAGGAGGCTTTTACTGATGAAAGACATTCTGAGGTTAAAATAACAGAGAGGCACAAGATTTAATTTATGAGACTCGCATTGATTTTAATACACTGCTTTGAAAATTTATACCTGACATAAGAAGACAATAGTCCATGCAAAATTACATGTTTATTTTCTCCTGCCCAAATCTGACCTGCACTCTCATTTATCCTATTGCAGGGTTTTGTAGCAAATGGAATTCATCCCCATTTCAGCCATCTTGGCTTTCTGGCTAAGATCATGTATATTATCAGTTTATTATCTGCTGTATCCTTCATTGGGAGACTTTTGCAAGGGGAATGGGGAGAACTTAGTGAGCTCTTAAATACCTGGAAACCAGGAAAAGAAAGCACCTATCTTTAACACAAGACTAGAAAATACATTTGCATTACATATGTAACCCTTTTAAAATGTGTCCTCTTCATTTTAAAGGTCTTGCTTAATGAATTCCATGGTTATTTAATCATAAATGCAGACTCTTATATTGAAGTTATATCACCGCAAATTTTCACCATGCAAAATCTATTTTGGAGATATGAAATTTATTGCTAACCCTTGTTAATGCTGTTGTTTGTAGCACAGATCTCCCCTAATAACTTCTTTTAAATAAATACTATGTTAAGTTAGGGTTAAATATTTTGCTGTACCTTGAAAGGTAAAATGGGAATGAATTAATTTGGAGCTCTTCCAAGGACAAAAATGTTGTTATACATCACTGTAATGTGCCTTCTGTTCAGATCAATCAAATCACATCCATTTGGACTACTCCAAAGTGAGATATAATTGTGTCTTTTCCTTTTGAGAATTATAAAAAAAAATTATGAGAAAATTTGTTATGCTGAAAAGTTAAAGGTGTGCTAATGGATTATCAAATGCCTCATTCAACCTTAGTGGAAATGTTTTCATTGGGATAACTCAATTTAATGCAGCATAATATTATTTGATGAAACATTTTGAAGTCCATATAATGAGGTTTAAAAGCAAAGAATGAAAGTCCCTTTGGAGCAGTCTGCTAACAGTGATCGTTGGAAATAGCCATAACCTTATAACTTTTTGGCTGTATGATGTGATAATAATATAATTCTGGAGCTGGGTGGTATAGTGATATATGCTTCATTTATACCCATTCTACCAAGTGACATTTATTGAAAACTGACTGTTGGACTGCTTTCCATGTCGGTTGCTATCCATCTGCCTTGGTGCTGCTGGAGATTGTAATTACATTTTGCTTCATTTCCTGTATAATTTATGTGAAAAATCCTTCAATGGCAGGGAAGTACAAAGCCCAGACATTGAGAACATGACACTGTGTAAGATTTAAGGTGGTTGTTGGAACCGAAGATAGAAGTTGGCCATGACTCAAGCAATTTCAAGGTCATCCGGCATAGACAGAGCTCAAGCAATGCAGCAGTGTTGTGACTGTGAAAGCTAAAAATGTTTTGCTACTTCTATAAACATTGATCTTCTGTCATTCTTCTCAGAAATGAAGGTGTGTCTTATGGGGAGAGTAATTAGAGATTATTAATTTTGTTATGTCTAGTTACCAGGACATTTAGAGTTTAGGATACTCAACGTGTAGAGTGATTAAAATGTTTTTCGTTCCAGAGTTTAACATTTTGTTACATTGTTTTATTAACCTCTCATAATTTTTTTTTGGCTGTTTCTTGATAGGGCTAGCTATTTTTAAGAAATTAACAAGTATTTTTGTACCAAATGATTATCGGCTGGGTTTCTTTTTAGGAATTTTTTCTTCCTAAATCTTCATCCTTCAAGCTTCTCTCAGCACCACTCAGGTATAAGCTGTTACAGTCTTGAGATAATAAGCTGGGTTCATTTCTCCAGGAAAAAAACAAACCTCTCTTCAGCGGGTGCTTTAAAAATTGTTCAGTGTTTTTTGTCAGAAAATATAAGTTCTGTCTACTAATGACATTGCTGTTGATTTCCATAATGGCGTATGAATAGTAAAGGAAGGCAATCTGCAATATGTATTCATGCTGTGTGTTTGGAGAGCATCTAGCTCTGATCCACAACTGGACTCCTAGGCTTTACCCACAATGTACATAATGAATAATAATAATAGCACTGTATACGATAAATAATGCTGGGCTAGATTTCCCTTTCTGAATTGATAGGGCTGGATAACACCTCATTTGTAGAGAAATCATTTAATCACTAAATCACTTAATTCATTGTTGAAGGCCTTTTTAAATTGTGGTGCACTCTGCATATACTGAATTTTAATGCTGTGAAAATGAACTGACTTGCTGCTAAAATCAAGGAACACTGGCTGTGCGTATTGCGTAATGTCCCTTTCTCAGTCAAGCCAAAATGTTGTATGAGTTTGACGCAATTCCTTGTTAAGACGTTGTGCTACATCAGGTGTGAATAATTTCCAACACGATATGATAGAATACTGCCCATCATGTTAGAAATTAGAGACATGATTGAATCAACCCTCCTCCCCCAGGTCTGAATACCCCCAGATTTGTAGTGTTTGAAATCTGGAACTAGAATTTGAAAAAGCCCACTATGTTTATAGTAATTTAATCCAAAGGCATAGGTCTGAACACCTCAGAACTTTGAGATGAATGAAGCTTGAATCTAAATGTTGTGGGTTGGGCCCATCTCTATTTAAAATGTTACTAAAGGAGAAAGCTGGTAAAATCTGCAAGAATTATTTTATTAGTTTTTTCAGTGCATCTATTTTTCTTAGTTTCCTTTTTAAGACACCCAATGTCTCCTTCAGTAATACTTACCAAGGAAACAGGTTTTCACTTGATTAGCCAGGCATATGGAATGTTCTTCTCAAAAACCTTTTCCCAAAATATTCACTACAGACCCTTTAAAATTAAGCTTTTGTGCTTCATATTTAATGTTTCTTATCGATATTCCAGGACACTAGGATTCTAACAAGTCATTTTGCAATTGAAATAATTGGAATGCAAATTATATCATTTCATTTCGGAGCTGAAGTTGATTCTGCACATGTTATTTTTGAACCGTATAAAGACACACTCCCCCAACACAGTATTTCAGATTTATTGCAGAGCAGAGAGCATCCTCTATTGAATTAACCTAGATGATCATCATCATTTATGGGCCTGCCAGACTTTCTGTTGCAATTTACCACTTTCATTTTGTTGCATTTGATTGTGCTGTCATTATGTCATTTATTACATTGCAGCCGAGGCAGCTGACTGTACTTGCTCTCAGTATTGGATGATTTCCATCATCCCCATTATGCACGTGGTGGCTTAGGGCTTCACAAAAATATAATATTGGAAAACATTTTGAAATCCAAAGCACTGCAGAGTAAAAGGGGGATAGCTCTGACTCCAATAAACTGAATTTCTCTATGGGGCCTCTCAGACAAGGATCTCAAAGTGGCTTACAAATATTCAATGAATTAAACCCTAAATCTCATAACAGCCCTGTGTGGGATAAAGTATTATGCCCATTTTACCGATGAAGTGAAATGATTTGCCCATAGTTCAACAATAAAGCGGTGGTACAACATGGGTTAGAAACCAAGCCCCTAATCTAGCATGATGTACCATATGAATAAACCCCCTAAGTCTGTGCAGAGGCCAATTGAAGTCAATGGGGCTTCACACCGTGCAGGGGTCCACCCCACTGTATTTTTGAGGAAGCAGATAGTCAGCCAATGTTTACATTATTAGCAGTATAGTAGCACAGCTATGACTGTAGATGCATCTAACACCAACAGAAGGGTTTTTTTCAACCCTGTAGGTAACCTACCTCCCTGAGCTGCAGTGGCCAGGTCGACGGAAACGTTCTTCCGCTGAGCTAGTCGTGTCTACATCCGAGGTTAGGTTGGCACAACTACAGCACAGATAGGATAAAAACTGAACCTTGAACTGAACCACAACCAAACTTTCTGATGCTCAAACAGGTCTGGGTTAACTTCACCCCCCTCCCACGTTATCCTTTTCATTTCTGCAGGTCTCTACACTTCCTGGAGCTGGCCAGAAATGGGAAAAGACAACATTGCTAATTTCACGAGAGTCTGTTCTCACAAGCTTTCTAGGGAAAGTCTGCAAGTCAAGATATTCAAAGGGTAAGAAAACATCTAAATGTTTGGCTGTTTTTCCCAACCGCTGAATTTCTTAAGGTTTTTCCCCTCACGAATACGCTAATTATTTTTTTTTCACTGCATCCTATGTCTGCCTTGTAATTGATTCATGTTAGCTAGGAAATAATTTAGTTAACATGCTTTCAATGAAGTCCCTGGTGAAATTAATATGTTTGTAATATACTTAACACATTGATGTGCTCTAAAGGACAGTCAGACTGGAATCAGGCAGAGTGGAATCTTATACTAAGTACCGCTTCTCTAATGGCAACAGTAGACTGCTTCTGGCAATAATGAATCAAGCTTTCTTATAGGTCATAGTTGCTCCTCTTCCCACCATAGCAGATGGTGCTGTAAGTCACAGAGCCCAGATTCTAACCCATGGGGCCAAAACTAGGGCATATTCAGAGAAAGGTACTCACTTCCACTGAAACCCAGGCCACGTCAAAGTCTCTTCATTTTTAGCACAAGATGCAAGACTCCACTCTTTCTGCATGCCTTCTCCTCACAGCTACATTGTGGAATGGGCACAGCTGCATGCCCCAGAGAAATAAATCACCTGCATTACTTCTTTTTAAGTAAGTGGCTTTGTGATTGAGAGGGAGTGCTTGAAAACTGCAACCTTCTTAAATGAGGGACTTGATGTATTTATGGCATAAATTCATATAGGGCTAGACCCTGGCCTAACATCAAAGCCTGGCTCCAGTAGTCAGGCAGGCTGTGCCCTCGTGACAGATCAGCAGTACACCCGCATGTGTGAGGAGTGGGTGGGGCACCCCTACTTCAGCAGAAGTAGTAACCTCACCGCACTGGTTATTTATGGTGCATAGCTGTGCTGATTGCAAAGGGCTGTCTGTGGTCAGCCAACACACCTCACTCGAGGCCCTGCGTTACATCCGGGTAATTTGGTCCAGCTGTCCCAGTCAGCACAGTTTGTTAGGGATGGCGGCACTGGCTACTGCTTGCTGGTGTCACACAATCGATAGAGAGGGAGTATTTGCAGTAGCAGTCCCGTTTGCTGCAGGCCTGTATCTCCGTTTGCAGTTCTGTCTGAGTGACAGTGCATGCCATCAGCAGGGCTAGATGTACTGCTGCCCAGTTTCTCCGGCGTGAGGCACATGTGCATTGGCTCCCTTCCTACTGGTGTACACAGAGCTTAGCCTTTGATTATAGGCTCAAAAATGCTCACATAAGTGGGGTCATGACTTAGCTTGTGGAGATTTTCTAAATCTGATACACTTCTAAATTCTCGTTATGGCGTGAGACGCCACAGAATTATGTACAATGATAGTCATGCAATTTATAAAAATAATCCCCTTCTGATTATGTGTTGGTGATCTTGGAAATTCATTTAACTAACCAGGAGCCTTTTAAACTGAAGTTCAGATTTTATGCATGATCTGAATGCAATATGGTAAATTGATGGGATTATTTCCCCGTGATCCAAGCCCATATCTCTCATTAATATCAGCAGGAAGTATGCGCATATGGCAATGGGAAAATGAAACTATTATTATTAAAGCTCTATTCAGATAATTTGTATGAGGATAATTCAGTCAGATTTTGGTCCAAAAGCTCAGTTTACCATCTCAGTGCAAAGTTAGTAGATTTAGAAACCTCATTGCTGTTCTCATTTCCATCCATGAAACTCTACTGACTTTTTTGGGGTTGCCCAGGTGTAAATGAGAAAAGAATTTGTCCCATTGAGCTTATTGAATATAGGATGCTGCAATATTCATTTTTCTTAAGAATCAGAGCATCCGAATATTCCTAGGTTAATTCGTTCCAGAACTAATTTGATTAAATACATCAAAAACAACAGAAAGAATGAAAAGACATTCCTCTAAAAGTTGTCATATTGTCAGTTCAAAAGGTTAATTTTATTTCTATAAATCCTGTAACATATTTTGCGGTCTTCCTTGGAGAAATTAACCTTGCCTAAAATAAGAAAACATTGGCCTACTAAAGTTGATGGATACTGACTAGAGCAATCAAAAACTAGCAGGTAAAATTCGTAAGAATTTTTTCAAAACCATTTTCTCATCTTTTTGTTGAATTTAAAAATTTCAATACAAAATTTTGTTGACATTTCCCATTCTTCGAAATTTCTACCAGCTGCAAACTGGCCCCATCATATCAACCCAGACCCATCTCAGATAAGTGGACCAAGATATAAAGAAGATGAACCAATGACAATTTACACCAGCTGAGAATCTGCTCCCAATTTCATACCAGAATTCCTGTGTCATATTTATAACACATAAGATCACCCTATAATGTTTGTACCTAAGAGCAAACTTACTTTCTTTCTTTCTTTCTTTCTTTCTTTCTTTCTTTCTTTCTTTCTTTCTTTCTTTCTTTCTTTCTTTCTTTCTTTCTTTCTTTCTTTCTTTCTCTCACAATCAACTGTATTGTCTTCTAATCTTAGCCTCAACCTGCCGTGAAAGTGAAGGGCCCCCAAACTGTGTCTCTGAGTTTTTCAGTGAGTTTGGATATTGGCCACAGTAAATAAATAAAATTTGCTTTGAGCGTAACCTGGGTTCTGCAGAGCATAAAGTGCTTAGCATGTCTCAGAATGCTGTTCAATAAAAATGCCCAAGGTGCTCATTTTCCAAGCTTTTGAAATATATAGAAAAGTGTGGAGATACCACAGGGACAGAGCCATATAAGAACTTAGAAGGCTAGAGGGATGCAAATCCTGATTTTATGGTGCTCTTAGAGGACATCTGTAACCTTTGTAAAATTTCAGGTTCTCCTAAGCAAAGAAACTTCACAGGGAGTTAAGGGCTTAATTTCAGTTCCATGGATCTCTCTAACACTGAAGCTCCACAGGAATATGCAAACTCAAGGAACATAATCTTTTGTTAACCTGGAATTTCAGCTAATCAGAGTTCAGAAAATCAAGGTTGTGCTGTATGTATTTTTAAATATATGCAAGTTGCTGCATGACAAATAAATCTCCCTGTCATGCACAGATAGCAGCAATTATGTGCCTATGTTAAAGGTTTAAAGTTCTCTTTGAACCCTGAGGATTATAAAATATGAAAACACCAATTAGAATGAAGTATATAATCACTGTAATAATCACAAGAAAGAGAATGAGTCAAAATGCATTTTTGGCTGACATACAGTTTGTGGGAATCGGCAGTTGGATTTTCTGGCTGTTAACCTGCTGGGTAAAAAAGTTAGCAAAGGATTCTGTACCGAGCTCTGAATTAATAGTTCTGTTCTTAAAAATAGAATCACAAGAATGACAGGAATGATGGATAATGGTAGAGTGCCACCAATTTGTCCAGTGAGTGCTCTGCACCTGCTTTCCAGTCTCTCAGAGAGTGCACTTTGCATCCCAGGGTATAAGACAATTCCACAATTCATGACTCTTATTGTTCATTTTTGTTTGTGCTTTTAGCATTGAGTAGTAACTTCAAATGAATGTCAGTAATCTAACTCCAGCACTGGCAGCATTAGAGCTATTCTATGCTAAATTGTCTCCTTGTTTTAAGATTAGACTTCAAGGATTTTTTTTAAATTTTTTTTTAATGGAAGGGAAACTAATATCCTCCCTTTTGACAAGTTAGGAAACATTAGCCAATTCAATCTATTTATAAAACTCCCCTGCATCATTAGTGCTAGCATTCTCTCAAGCTCTGTTTTTCATTAGCTCAGCAGCATACTGTTGCTGGCATATAAAAGGACACAGTTTTATTCATGGAATGAAAAAACCCTAATGAACTAATATTAAACCTTAATCTTTCTTGTGTAATTCCCTAAAGTATAATCTTGGGCTTCTGGGAGCCCAGTTTAAGGTGAACGTTGGAAGTCTTGCCAGGAACAGCAGCACAGAATGAGGGTTCGGGCCGTTTCTCTGCTACCTGTTAGTCATCACTTGTCTGGACTAGAAGGATGTGAGGCAGCTAGGTACCAAATAAAACAGCAGCCCTTTCAATCAAACTTCTCCAGCGACATCTGAAGGTGTGGAGATATAAAAGGCACCAGGTCTTCAACTAAAACTGCGGTAAATTAAGTGGGATAGCAGAATCCTTTTGTGGAGAAGGGTAGCTTCTGGACAGAGGAGAGATCCAGCAAAATTTCACCTCTATTGACTGAACATGCCCTGGTGGGAGTGTTAATGTTTTATCTTAGCCTTAAGTTTGCAGCCATTGGGCTTGCTTTTCAGCTGCTAGTACGGTCATGGCATGTAGCTTCCTGAGATTGCTCAAAACTACATCACTCAGTATCACTGCTCTATGTCTACTACTGAGAAACAAAGTCGATGTATCACAGTAATCCGCATCTTTCCTTCCCTGTCCCCTCCCTACTCTCTGTCAGCCTGATTTATTGTGTCACTTGGACTAGTTAGACTAATAGCTCATTGAGGCAGAGAACATGTCCTTCTCTGAGGTGCCTATGTTAGGTTCTATTGTGGTATCTTACCAATGAGCAGATTGGTTTCAAGTTATAAACTCTTTCTTGAGAATGAAGGTTCCATTCAGCAATAAGGTCACAAAACTTTCTACTACCCTCTGGCTGTAGCCTGCAACTTCTCTGTCCAGGGTTCTTTGCGTTGGCTCCCCAGCAGCAAGTGTGTCTCAGGAAACTCAAAGACCACATGACGTTGTACAAGAAGTGTGGCACCTGCTACTCTATAGCACACTTTCCTGTTTTAGATCCCTTTCTAAATGTCCTGCTTTCTCAGCACATTTTAGTTTAATGGTTGGGTTTATTGCAGTTCATGCATATTAGCCCCCGTGCTGGGCATTTCCTGTCCTCATGCAAGTTGCCACATCACTGGCATTGTTTCCTGCTTTCCATGTTTCTGTCCTTGTCCATTTTAATTTCTGTGAACTTCTCCCTGGCTGCTTTAACTGTTGTACAAAAAGTCTCATGCTCTGTGCCTTTCTCTAGGCTTTCTGTTTGTTCACTGCTTAGCATACACATATTGACCTTTCTAAAGTCTGATTCATCTCCCTTAGTCGTTCATGGACATTCTTATTGTTACACCCCAGATCAGTCTGGTCTTTAACAAGCGAGTCTGATTTAATATTCTATATTCACAGGATCGATATTTTACTTATAACCCTGTGACAAACACCTGTACAGAGGACACAATGATCCGCAAACCTTTTCATTGTTTTTGCAAAGCTTTCCCTTCTTTCCTCACCACTGCCTTTATGGGATGCATTGCATACACCTCGCACTTTTGTCCTTGCCACTAGCAGCAGAGCAATATTTTGCTCATCCTCCCATTTGCACCCGTGGCTTTCATAAACCGCTCAAATTGCTGTTTGAAGCATTTCCAGACACATTCCACATTTCCATTGATTCTGAGGCCTGGTCGGGGAGTTACTTGCAGTTGCACGGGCTCTGTAGGAGCCACTTCAATATTGCCCCTCCCACTGGGGCTGGTGTAACGCCTGCCTGCTTGATGTGGTGCTCTGACCCCTCTAATGGCACCTAGCCCAGCTAGAGATTGACGAGTCTGCTACAGGCTTAGCTAAGGCCATGTGGCTTTTAGTTCATGCAGTAGCGACTCAGACACTAGGCTTCAGAGGTCCCACTTTCGATCCCGCCTACCGGGGTCTGTCAGCATTATACTGTGCCTTCCACCGCTGGTGCCATGTAGTATCTTACTGAGGAGCAAGCCAATTTCAAGATAAATCCTTTATTGGGAACAGAAACTAAGTACAGCAATACGGTAACAAAACTTCCTTCTGTTCTCTGGCTGTAGCCTGTGACTGCCCTGTCCTGGGCACCTTTGTTTTTGCTCCCCAGCAGGAAGTGTAGGAGGGATAGCTCAGTGGTTTGAGCATTAGCCTGCTTAAACCCAGGGTTGTGAGTTCAATCCTTGAGGGGGCCATTTAGGGATCTGGGGCAAAAATTGGGGATTGGTCCTGCTTTGAGCAGGGGATTGGACTAGATGATCTCCTGAGGTCCCTTCCAACCCTGAGATTCTATTATCTCTGTTTCTTGGAAGATTTACCCTACAGCACGCTGTTAACCAACAGTTCTCTACCAGATGCTGTTTGCTGCAATGGGCTAATGGGCTGAGCACAGGGATGTGAATAGAGAGCTTGGCATCTATTCACCATTACTCTGCCACTAGCTTCTTTGCTCCATCCTACCAGTGTCAATATTTGAGAGATGCTTTAAAAGTAGAAAGAAAAGGAGTACTTGTGGCACCTTAGCGTCTAGAGCTGTAGCTCACGAAAGCTTATGCTCAAATAAATGTGTTAGTCTCTAAGGTGCCACAAGTCCTCCTTTTCTTTTTGCGAATACAGACTAACACGGCTGCTACTCTGAAACCTTTAAAAGTAGAGTTAGCTTTATGAGTCTGAGCCACACCCAGGGCTAGTTTTAGGAGCGGTTGAGCATGGTGGTTATCCTGGGCACCAGCTTCCATTGGGCGCTGCCATATTACTGTGCTTCTGAGCTTTCCCACCCCCCACCTTCCCCACCCCTTTGCTCCACTGATTCACTGGCTGTTTTGTTTTTTGCTGAGCCACTTGGGGGACTGTCACTTTCTGCACTGACTGGGAAAACAATTAGGGCAGCTCCAGGCTATACCACGCTCCTGCTGAAGTAAACTCCTCAGCTGTACTAAACTCCCAGACTTGAGTTAGCGCCTCAAAGCTAGAGCAAGACCCTGGCTATTCTGAGCTTCCAAACAGTCTTGACACTCTCAGGGTGAGAGCAGGTTCCTGGTTAAACCAATGTTGCCAACTCTCACAATTTTTCACAAGTGATGGGATTTCAAACTGGGCTGGCACCTGTCTCATGATGATGTGAGAATCACCAGCCCTATTGTGAAGTTCAGCCCTGTCAGAAGCCAACAGAATATCTCTTCACCACTTGCCATTCTCACGAGTGGGGGCTGGCTGTCTTAGGGAAGTTCCTCTCCTCCTGTGAGCAATTGTGATGGGATAGCACCTCTGCTCCTCCCTCTTGCAGCACCCGGTCTGGGAAGGCGCGGGGTGGGAGGGCAGTTGAAGAGCCCCGGAGCTGTCCCCCCATTCTGGGAAGGAGGAGAGGGGAGTGTGCTGCAGTCCCCCAGGTCTGGGAAGTGGGGGGAGGAGTTGAAGAATCCCAGAAGGACCAGAAGTGAAGCTGGGACAGGCGCTGTGTGGGGACAAAACTGACGGGAGGACTGGGGACCTGATTAATTGTTGGGCAGGGGACAAGCAGATGTGGGGGTAAGAGTTCCTGCAGCAAGAACCAAAATCACCTTTACCCAGTAGATGTTAGAGAGCGGGTTACACTAATTTTCTCACACACACACACACGAAGTTCAAAAATCAAAAGACAGATTGAAAACACAATACAATTTTAAAATATATATATATAGAGAGAGAGAGAGAGTGATTTTAGGGGGGCCAATCACATGATTTGGTGAGGGGACTTATGTCTTTTTGATGTCTTGAGGTTGGCAATACCGGTAAACCATTGTTTCCAACTGCCGGGAGTTTCTCTAGGCTAAAACAAGCTTTTCTAATCTTAATCCTACCCATTAATGGGTTTTGGCCAATCAGCTCCTTCCACCTAACCCAAAAAGGAGTCTCCCAAGCAGCTAGCAGCAAAAATCAGTGTTACCCAACTCCAGGAAAATGCCACTGGTACACTACTCCACTGTAAAGGTGTCTAAAAGGCTATTATTTCTGAATAAGGGGAATCAGAAAGAGGAAAGGAGATACCCACCCTGTAGCACAAATCCTGCAGTTGGTTTCTATTTTCCTATTCCTGTTTGGGCCACACTGAAGATTTAAATTGTAAAAAACACCCATTTATCTTTACACAAACCAGCAGTCTGGGCCTCCACTCGCCTTGTGAGGCCTGTTCTATCACACTGACTGTCAAAGTTAAGAACCCATCTTAGCTATATAAATCAGTAAAATCATCTGAGGGTATGTTCTTCTGTGGGCTCTGGATCAAGTGCCAAGTAAATGGAAGGACTCCCATTAAGTGGATGGCCTTTAGATTGTGCCTGAAAGGAGCTTACTGGCTAAAGCAGTGTACAAATGGCAACATATGTAAATACAAAATAAACCTAATGTCAGTATTTCTTGATAGTTTTATGCAGTAAAGTTCCCACAAATGTTTAACAGAGTTTGTTTGAAATCTTTGCTTATGTGGTTTGAAGTTAAACCTGATTAGCGTTTTTGGACATTTTAATCATTAATGTGACTATATGTGGACACACATTTGAAATTTCTCTCATTTCAGAAGGTAGGTTTTATTGTGTTGTTCAAATTGTGCTCTGTCTTTTGCATACCTTTTTGAAAGCACCTCTACTTTAAGTTAATGTGAAACAAACAAAACAATTAGGTCATGAATTTCAAAATCCTATTCATCAGAGGTCGTGCGACAGCAGTTGGCTATACCAGCATACTTCACAGAGAACTGAATCACATGTGACATGAAATCAAGCATATTAATTTCTTTTTCATGTAGTTATCTAAGGTGAACAGCTTGAAATCTATAATATGCGGCATGGAGTTTTGTGGAGGCTTAATTGAATTATGTTGGTAATGTGCTTTCAGAGACATATATGTGCAAATATTTTAATTTTCAAAATGAGAGCAACAGAAAAATATCAGAATATAGCTGGAATAAATAATACTAATGGTTTTCAAAGGCTCAGCTTGTGGAGGAAGGGGGGCTATTCAGCATGAATGAAAATGGCAGAATCTGGCTCCTAATAACTAGTCACTGACCAAGATGGGCAGGCAAATGACTAAACATAACATAGGAAATATACTTGAACTGACTTCTTATTGCCCTTAAATCATAAAATTAGAGGTTTATCGAGCAGCACTACAAACAAGATGTGGCTCAGGCTCATTTACAATAATGTTTATGAGCATAAAGGATTTCATGGGCTTTTCTGGCATTCAAAACAGTCCTCTTGTTTGTTCATTCCAGCTGGAAGGAGGTGATAATCCTTCTAATGGCAGAAAAAGGAAGTGTGTGTTTCTGTCCTGATATACCTGTGACTCTTGGCTGCTTGCTTTAACCTGATTTATGTTCTGATACATAGCTATGTAGTCAGGAGATTTTGGTGTGTCGTGAATTAGTAGCCAAACAAGCAAGCTGTCCCCAGGCTGGTGGATTTACATGAAGTACACATGGCTTGATGTGTCAGAGTTCTAGCAGTCTCTGTTTTATAGATTTCATTATTGAGAATATTAAAGTGTAACATAAAGAAAGTCAATATAGACCTCTTGTTGGGGGTGCAGTGGTAGGGAAGATTATGGGAAACTAGCAAGCAAAATCCTAGTCCTCCAGAGGGCTTAGAGGAGGTATGTATCAAAGACGCTCAGGGCAGTACTGGCCCCAATAAATTCACCTTATGCAAAAGTAGAAAACAGCTACTTTCCTTTATAGCTTACTCAAAGTGGTTTCTGCACTACTGGTTTTTACTGCACATTGGTGCCCTCAGATGTTGTGGACACCTAACATGCATCATAAAAGGAGGATTAAAGGGGACAGAGTGGCATGTAGTGGAGTGATTTTACAAGACTGGATCCTGAATGTGGACATTTATTTACCCCATGGTGGGGATCCAGTTTGTGTGTGTGTATGTGTGTGTCGCTGATTTTCATGGGAGCTCCACACAAGAAGCAACTGTGGAATTGGGCCTCGTTGTGGAAGTTTTTAGAGCACAGGCAATTCTTTATCAAACCTGGTCCTTCCCTCTCTGGTAAAGAGTGTACAGTGAATTAAACCAAATTCATTTAAATTAAACCATAAAACCTGCTGAGTAACCCAGTAACAGACAATAAATTATGAAGCCTGTGACAACTTAGCATTTGGCTTACTTAGCTGTGTGCTGTGTTACGTTTGTAACAATGACCATCAAAAAGTTACATTTCTCTGCAAGCCTCAACACTGTAGATTAGTCGAGGGTATGAATGAAAGCAGACTCCATGCTGTACTCTGCAGCAAATCTAGCGGAGAGAACTTAATGTTCTGTCTTGTCAGAGGATGCAAATAAAACGTAAGCACCATGGAACATTGATTTATGCAACTTGAAGCCTTACACCCCATCTCGTACAGAGCTTTTATGGAGAGAAAATACCGAGTTATGAACCAGCAGTAGCTTTTCCTGCTGGGTTTTTTTTTTTTTTTTTTAAGTGGAAGGGCCAAATTGTGTCAGTAAAATCTATTGATTTCAGGGCCTGTGGGTTGTAGTTTTGTTCTCTTTTTATAATTTGATCCAGATCCTCCGCCAAGCCTCATCTGAGTGCAATTCAAGGGAAAGACTATCAAGGAGCTATTCACAGCTCTCGGATCCTGTGACTAGTTTTTTCCTCAGCCTTAGTCCCAGCAGAGTTTGGCCTGAGGCCTGTTCTACATTCCACCACTGGTAGAAATTCCTAAAATGCTAAAGGAGAGGCGACAAAGGCATCAGCTATGAAAGTTCTGCTCAAGCTGGTGGCTCTTCTGTGTCAGAGGAGTTCCCATCAGGGGAAATGCAACTAACTCCTGCTCCTATTGCACTGCTGGACCAGCACAACGGGATTGGCACAAAGTGCCAGCATTTGGTCCCTACTTCCCCCAATATAAGGCTAAATTGTATCCGGGTATAAATAATAGGCCCCCACCTGTTCGTGTTAAAGTCACTTTAAAATCATTTTAAATAATTTTGTAAAAGTTGTAAATCTATCAGTATAATGAATATCACTCCTCTTCCAAGTGCATGATTGTCTGTGACAATAAATGAACTGATCATCACTGTTATGAAAACTATGCCAACACAAAAAAAAATGTAAATCGGGTAAAGCACAATGTATTTGTACATGAAAAGTGCACTATAAGAGCTGAGTGCCATATATAGATGAACTGCTTTTTAAATAAAATGTAAAATGGATAAAGGCTGTGGCTATGGATGTTTGGTTTTGATATCTGCCTTTCCTAAAGCCTGGGGTTTATAAGGTCTTGAAGTTCTTAAAGCAACAGCAACATCCCCATCTACCCCCCACCCCCCGCAATTATTTATGCTCTGGGAATATGACTTAAAACATGATGGTTCATTCAATTGAATGGGTGGGTTTTCAGAGGCCATTTTAGATTCAGTTTATCATACAGGAATATATTACATAAAACATTGTAGCACATAGGGAAGTCCAAAACAAAATCATACATGTGAACGGCCCTGAACGCTGGGGAAAGTGTGGCCCCAGAGTTAAGCTTTGTGCCTCAGGCCTATCTGTGGTAGCCTGCCACCCTTGGAAGAAACATTTAACATTCCACCCTTGGAAAAACATGACACCATGGGGAGAAGGGGAAATCATTTATTTCTTGAAAAAATTATACTGATTTCTGTCTAAATGTAAATTCCATGTGGTTCTTATATAGCCCCCATTATGGTAGTATTTAAGCACTTCGCACTCTTTTTAATGGATTTATCCTTGCAACACCCTTGTGGGGCCGGGCAGTACTGTTTCCCCCATTTTACAGATGGGGAACCAAAGCACAGAGACTTGCAAAGTCATACATGAAGTCTGTGGAGGATCAGGGACTTGAACCCAGGTTTCACAAGTCCTAGGCTAGTGCCTGTACCATAGGATCATTTCTTTTAAAGCAGACATACATTGTCTACATATCATATAGACAAAATCAGTATCATGCCGATTAAATGTATTTAAAAACTGGCTCACTGATAGATCTCAACAAGTAATTGTGAATGGAGAATCTTCATCAAATGGCAGTTTTTTCTGTTGTGGGACCTTCTCAGCCCTGTGATAATCAATATCTTTAGTAATGATTTGGAAGATGTTGCTTGTAAAGTCTGAAGATGACACAAAGATTGATATATCTTGACTTTAGTACAACTTTTGATACTGTCTCACATGACCTTCCCATAAACAAACTAGGGAAATGCAACCTCGATAGAGCTACTATAAGGTGGGTGCAAAACTGGTTGGAAAATCATTCCCAGAGAGTAGTTATCAGTGGTTCACAGTCATGCTGGAAGGGCATAACAAGTGGGGTCCCACAGGGATCAGTTCTGGATCTGGTTCTATTCAATATCTTCATCAATGATTTAGATAATGCATAGAGAGTGCATTTATAAAGTTTGCAGATGATACCAAGCTGCGAGGGGTGGCAAGTGCTTTGGAGGATAGTATTAAATTTCAAAAAGATCTGGACAAACTGGAGAAACGGTCTGAAGTAAATAGGATGAAATTCAATAAGGACAAATGCAAAGTACTCCGTTTAGGAAGGAACAATCAGTTGCACACATAGAAAATGGGAAATGACTGCCTAGGAAGGAATATTGAAGAAAGGGATCTGTGGGTCATAGTGGACCATATGCTAAATATGGGTCAACAGTGTGACACTTTTGCAAAAAAAATGAACATAATTCTGGGCTGTATTGCAGGAGTGTTGTAAGTAAGACACAAGAAGAAATTCTTCCTCTCTACTCTGTGCTGATTAGGCCTCAACTGGAGTATTGTGTCCCGTTCTGGGTGCCACATTTCAGGAAAGATGTGGACAAATTGGGGAAAGTCCAAAGAAGAGCAACAAAAATAATTAAAGGTCTAGAAAACATGACCTATGAGGAAAGATTGAAAAAACTGGGTTTATTTAGTCTGGAAAAGAGAAGGCTGACAGGGGACATAACAGTTTTCAAGTACATGAAAGGTAGTTACAAGGAGGAGGGAGAAAAAAATGTTGTTGTTAACCTGTGAGATAGGACAAGAAGCAGTGGGCTTAAATTGCAGCAAGGGAGGTTTAGGTTGGACATTAGGAAAAACTTCCTGTCTGTCAGGGTGGTTAAGCACTGGAATGAATTGCCTAGGGAAATTGTGGAATCTCCATCATTGGAGATTTTTAAGAGCAGGTTGGACAAACACCTGTCAAGGATGGTCTAGATAATACTTAGTCCTGCCACAAGTGCAGGGGACTGGACTCGATGACCTCTCGAGATAACTTCCAGTCCTGTAATTCTATGATGAGATTGGTGGAGCTGTAAATGACGACAGCTCAGTTACACAGAACAAACTGAATTACTTGGTAAACTGTGCTCATTCAAATAACATGTGCTTTAATACATCCAGCTGCAAAGTCATACATCTAGGAACAAAGAATGTAGGTCACCTTTACAGGATGGGGAGCTGTATCCTGTTCAACAGTTACTCTGAAAAAGACTTAGAGGTCATAGAGATGTCTAGGTCAGCTGAAGTTCTGGAACAGTGCTACGCTGTGGCACTGCAAAGCAGCTGGATCAGAGGCTGAAAATCTAGCCCCATATTTTCAGTTTATCACAGTTATAAGAAATCAGTTTGACTGTGCTACATTTGTTGCAATGCATCACTTGCGATGCCTTCCATCTCTTTAAGTGCTCCTCTTCACACTCTTGATTTGTGCTGAGAGAAAAATGATTTCTAAGTTGGCAAAGCAAAGACACTGTAGACAGCCCCTCTATATTTACGTTCTTCATGGTGCCTTGACCCAAAGGAATTAAGGTAAAGAGGAGCTGAGATTTATCTTCAGTACAATCTTCAAGCACTGAATTCTCTCCAGATATGTGTAGATGGCTTTCACGGATGGTATTGGAGGACTATACCCCTATAAACTCAGGCACTTTTCTAGAGAATTGTGTCCTGTGGCTGTTAATGCTGTAACCCAGGGATCTCTTGGTGCCACATGGTAAAGGGCACCAGAATGCATCAGGGATTCTCCTGGGTCTGGTATCCACAGAGAAGTTCACCAAAGAGTATCATGAAAGGTGTCTAATGAAAGCCTGAGTCACACTGGTCTTCATACTCAGGGTAAAATATATGTAGGAATAAGTTATGTGTGTGTACTGAAAATTATGTTCTTAAGGTCTGTGACCAAAAGGTGAGAAACGGGTTTCTTTCAGACAAGAGATGTTTATGTATCTGTCAACATATAAATTGAATATTTTATGGTTCACAATGGGTACCCATTTACAGTCTGAGCAAAATGCTAACAAGTAATTGCACAGTCTCCAGGGTTGATTCTTGACAGAAAAACACAAATGAGGATGGGGATCCTGGTTGCAAATGCAGACAATGGATTTTTGGACTATAACAGGAGGGGCAGAGCAGAACTGAGGAGGCAAGAGGGCAGCGTGCTTGTTTCATGAACAGAAGACCACAGCCAAACCTGGTTGTAATACACTGGCAGAATTTAGGGTGAGCTTTTGCTCCCTGTGACATGACAATGTCTTATTAGTTAAGTTTAGAGTCTAGAATGCATCCTATGATTTTGTTTTATTTGTCACCCTTTTTTGCCAGTATTTCTGCTTACTACCATTTGAATTTCTATTTTTTGTTAAATAAATTTATACTTGCTTCCTCTACAAACAAATCTAAATGCTATGTGTTAAGCAGAGCTGTGTTTTGTGGTGTGCTGGTCCTTTTTGGAAACAGAGGATCTAGGAAGTCCGTGTGTGTCCAGTGGATTGGGGCTGGGCACTATAGAGGGATGGTTGGAGGACTTGGGGTTGATGTGTTCCTATCATTAACTTGTAAAGCAAAAGCGAGACCTGGGAGGCAGGGCTTGATGTTGCCACAGCCTGATGGTGTTGGAGGACTGACATGCAGCACGCACAGACAGGGCTTTCACATGGTAAGGTCAGATAGTAGCGAGGTGCCTCATAACTGTGGCTACCCTTAGGAAGCATCACAAATGCCATGTCATGTTTGAATGATATATTTACATATATGTTTTGCACAAGGTGCTTGTATTAATGTATGTATTTTGTTAGGCTTGCTACTGTATCCTAGGTCTGCGCTGATATGGAATTGAATCCATGGGGTCCATGATTGATGTGATTCCGAATGATAAATATCAGAGTTTACTTTTTAACAAATAGGCTAAATAAAAGGTGTGATCCTAGATTTTTGAGTAAAGCCCTAGTCATGATTCCGTAAGGGTAGGGTGGGACAGAATCCTCCCTCCTTCCCTAGTTGGGAACTTCAGGGCATTCTTCTGCAGCCACTGCTACAGCACACAGCCTGCTGTAACAGCCACGCCCAATGCACATCCCAGGTGCAGGGATTTTGGCCAATGGAGCCACATAACTGTCTAGGTCCATCCCACAACCACTGCTACTGTGATGACATTAGCCCTGGGCCATGTTTGGTAGTTTTCTCCCAAACCTTTTCTGAAATCGTAAGGGGGCAGGAAGAGTGCCTGCTGTTTATAGGTGCCTTGATCTGCTGGAATTACCTGCTTTAGGAGTCAGTTTAGTCATTACCTAAGGCTTGTCAGGCTGGTGAACTAGGTACTCCTCTCTCAGCTGTTTCTATCAAATGCCCTACCGACTTTCGTGCTTTGGCAGTTCTAACTCCTACACCCAATGGCTGTGTGAACATGATAGGTTTTTGCAGCCTGAAGTCCAGAAGAGAGGGAGGATTCTTCAGTAAATCAGAGTCTATTTCCATTTTGCCTGAGTCTTCCCCAATGGGGAAAGTTCAAGATCCATAAGTTATGTGGGAAAAGGAGATCATATTTTCAGCTGTTAGTAAAGACAAAGAAAAAATGTTGACAGCTCTACTTTGCCCGAGGCCCTCTTGCAAGGTGGTGAGGCAGAGACTCTGGCAGCCTGGCCAGTGCATTTGATTGTCTTACTCAGATGTTAATATGAACTTGTGCTTTCACCTCAGTGCAGTGGTGTGGGTTCTGGCCCTTTAAGGGTATGTCTGCACTGCAATGTAAGCCCAGGGTTAGTAGAAGCCATTTGGTTAATGAAAACCAGGGCTCCAAGTGAGGTTTGAAGTCACAACTTCAGCATGTCTCTACTCAGCACTGCTCTATAAGTACTAGGGGGTAGCCAATTGAGCCACTGGAGCACCCTCACCCTTAGCAGACCCTGGATTTGTTAACCTAGGACTTGTGAGTCTACACTCAGTTGTAACCCCAGGTTAGGAATTGTTGAACCCTGGGTCCCAACCTGAGGGTTCAGCATCTTCACTGCATTATGCAGGCCTGCATCCAACTACCCGTATCCCAGACTTCCTTGCACCTTCCCAAAAGGAGCCCTTTGTTCATGATCCAGAGTGGAAAAACTTGACTGTCCACCAAACTGGACTGTCCAGAGGACATAGAAAGTCGGCCTGTGGGATTGTAGAATACTTTTAGTGGACCCCCAGAGCATGAATCCAGTGGGGCTGCATCTACACTGCAAAGCAACAGGGCTTGAACACTGGGTCCCAGCTTGACTCAAGCTCGGACCCTCTACCGCTGGGGGCTCCTGGAACCCTGGGGTCTGAGCCTAGGGTTACCACAATTTGTGTGTAAACAAATGGGGTGGAAGTGGTTAGACTTCAACCTGAGTTTGAACCCTGGGCTTACACTGCAGTGCAGACATATCCTAGAGATTAGTCACTATCATACGTGGCAATGGCATCTGTGCTCTGGATTTTGGACTGCAGGATGCCCAGACACACTCTGGGAAACTAGGCAGAATGCCTCAAAGATACCAGACTGAGCATCTTGTGTACTGCCACTTTAAGACTATCTATGCGTTGCCAGGTTTCAGGTCTTTCCCACTCTTAGGAGCACCAGATGCAGGCGAGTAGCGTTCTGCTTCTGCAGGGCTCGGGAGTCATTTTTTGCTCTCTAGTTCCAGATAATAAGGTTTGCTGTTTAAGGTACTCACCTGTGAGCCTAAGTCTTCCTTCTAGCCTTCCAGAATTCCATCTGCTGCAACTGGGGCTAACATAGCTTCAGGTATTGCCAGAATGACAACAGTACGTGGGTCTGCTGCAGTGAAAACTACAAAGTCCTGCAAAAGGCAAAAAAGTGTGAGGCAGCATGCCAGCATGTACGCATACAAGGAGCCACCCCACAGGTGAGAGATTTTCTTCTGTTCCACCTGTAATGAAAGTTGGATAAAATTATTATTGATCTGAGTGAAAAGAGGCATCACCCCTCTAATGTTTTTTTCTGCTATAATCTATCCAAATGATGAATAAGAACATGAAGAGAGAGAGGAAACCTTTCATTTTATTTTTCCTTAAATCCTTTTTTTTTTTTTTTTAAATCGTGTTCCTTATAGGACCAAAATCATCTCCAGTGAGATGATTTCCAGTGAGGATTTATTTGAGTGATTCCAAAGGTATCATATTTTTCAGCAAAGCTGCAGGGAAGTTTTAGTGGGTGTCATTCCCAACAAATGTAGGAAGCTGATACGAAATTTTTGGTTTTGTTTCATGTAGCATTGCAATTTTGTTTATATAAAGGAAAATCTTAATTGCCGGAGCTCCCCTGTAAGCATGAACAGTGTTTGTTCTTCACTTACAGTACACAGTATGTGTTACAGACAGGGACTGAGAGCCTTAGCTCCACTGTTTAATTTGTAATGAAAGAGGTGTCAGGGTTCAAGTAATTTTTTTTTAACATTCATAACAGATGCAGCAAGCCCAGAGGTGCCAGGGCTATGAACAGCCAAGCCTAGAGGTGCCGGGGCTCAGTCTTGGCAAGCCCTAGAACAAATTAAGCACTGTTTAGCTCAACATATACACTAACAACATCAGAAAAAGATAATTATCTGCAGAAGCCAGTGTCTGGGTACATGTTTCATTTTCAGGGATGTGCTACTCTTACAGTACCCCTGTAACAGGGGGTCCCACAGTTAATCCCCAGTACTCGCAGTGTGGAGGATTGAAGAGCTAAAGCACTCTAGGCATTTGTTGTCCTCATTTTAACAAAGAGACACTGTATCCTAATCACAATCAAAGTAGAAGGTAGTGCTGCTTCTGGCAAATACATTTGTATTAAGTGCACTTGCTGGAAATGTTTACATAGCACTTAGTTCCTGAAAAATATACTGAGGACAGGACAGCATGGTGTTTCAGCTGTATGGTTTGAAATGTGGGGAGCTAGAAGGTTTGAATTCCTGTTGAGGGATACAGGGATACCCCAAAATGCTTGATACTGAGTGCAAGCTGGTGCATTCCAAAGGCAAAAAAATTGCTCTTCAGAAGTATTTTTCTGAGCTACAGGGATAAATGTCATCTCTGGCGTTGATAGTCTAAGAGTAGCCAAGGAAAGCGGTGACTCCATCTACAGCAGAGAAGTCAGCCCAATCCTCCCTCCAGTCTGGTGGGCTCCTGTTGTTATGCTGTTGTTATAGACTGGATTGTATATGTGTCTATTCTTTGCAATAGTTCTGAATGGCAATAACTTGTTTTGTGTTTGTCCCCCATGGGTCTGGGTCTCTTCAGTAACTCAGGTGATGATAATGGTGATTTAAATACTGACAGCAATGACCCAGAGCAGATCTTCCAGAATATACAATTTCAAAAAGAGATCATGGCAAACATCCGTTGCAGACCATGGCCTATGAGACACAAGCTGAGGGCACTCAGGTAATGGAGTTTTCATGGACACTTTCAATCCCACCATTTATTGCTGCTTTTCCAGCTCTCACAAATTTGTTAACCTAAATTAGGTGTGAGCATGGGAATGGTTTAGAATTGCCAGAAAATCATGCAGCAGCTATCTTTCTACTACTCCATCATAGAGTAGTACAAGGTTGGGAATCATAGGATTTTGAAAATTAAAAAGCTTCTAAAAGTTGATTACAGCTCATTTTTGTATGTGTTCATTGAACTTTGGATAAGGCCAGAAGAGCTTTGTCTTTATCTTTGCCCAGCATCTACAGGGTGCCGTAGGTATCACACAGCTCTTCATTCTTTACCATTTCAGCCTTGTTTCTGGCTCCAAATTCAGAATCTTTGTATTGCTGGTTAGTGGTGATGAGAGATTTTCCTGAGCCATTTGGAATATTAAAACTGTTCAATGATTCTGCATTAGAATGCTCAGGAAGGATCACTGATCAATGTTATCAGCCAAATTTTGTCCTCGTGCTCTGTGAAACACTGTCAAAAACAGCACAACTTCCCACTATTCAGGAAGGCTGTGTTTGAAAGTAATGAGGCGTTGGTGGATGAGGGGACAGAATTTGGCACTTCCGATTTTAAATTATGTTTCAAATACCAGAGAGTAGTACCCATGTTTGCAGATTAATGAGGTACATGTAGACTGTTGACAGCATGCAATGTAGTATCATCATGACAACAGAGTTTAAAGCCATAAGTGTTAATGGTTCCAAATTTGAAACACAGTATAAAAGTTCATAACTTTCTCCAATATCTTATCTAAACTGCATCAGTCCTTTCACTGTGCATTCCATTTGACTTTTGTTTCCCCTTCTATGAAATCTCTCCCTTGTCACCTCACTGTGTGCTGGAATGGCACTTTACTAACAAGGTAGGTTCATTTTTCTGCCCACCTTTGCCTTGTCTTAGGAAGCAAAGGGAGAATTTTCTCATATCCCTGGAGTGAGAGTCCGTAATTTGCAGCTAAACCCGAGCTGCCTTCATGGATGAGCAAATGCTCTGTTCCTGTCCTGTCTGATTATCTATGGTCCCTATTCAGCTCCCACAAAAGTAAAAAATTCCCATTAACTTCAGTGGAAGTAGGATTAGGCCTGTATGCATATCTTGTCCAATACCTCTGATTAAAATGTAACCAGTAGTTTAATATTAATCAATTGCTATATTGATAAACCCCAGGCTTTAGACTATACTTTCAGAAGAAGTGTTGGTATCCACATAAACTGAACTGAATGAGGTATTATAATGCTTTTACTTTGAGATGATTTTGGTTACATTATTACAGAAAAATTCTAGAAACCAGGGAGCAGGGCACAGGAAAAAATTTTACTGAAGCTCTCCCTAAAGTGAAAATCTTACATTTGTTTTGCAAACTATTGGGATCTGATCCTGTGGTTCTTTCTCAGACAAAACTCCCATTGATTTTAAATGGCTAGCAATACTCTTATTTTAAGGAAATGAAGTTTTGCCTGAGTAAGGACTTCAGGATTGGGCAGGTAGTCTGTTGTGACAATATTTCCCATTACTTGGCAACTTTCATTTATGTGTGGTATGGCCCATGTTCAGAGTGTAATAAGATCTTTGGTTACATGAAATGAAGATTCTGTCTTCCTCTGCAGACAAGCTAAGGAGATTGTGTTGAAATATGAAGGCAGGCTCACTAGAACAAGAGGTTACCAGGCAGCTGGTGCAGAGGTATGTCTGCTTTTCATTAAAACTACAGCTCTTTCCTATAACAATTATCTGGAATTCTCATTTACAGAAGTACCTATTTTCTGTGAAACACTGCTCCCCAGTTCAAGAATTGTGTGGAAGAAAAATCCAGTTATACGCTTCTTTTTTCTATTAAGAATTTAGTAATTACATTTTTGCAAATTAATTTAATGTATGAGGGATGGGCCTCATTCCAGTAACATGAGTATTTTTTCTTTTCAAATACTCCAGCAAATAATGAGGGTCTGCCAGAAGGTTGGTGATGGGAACAGGAGCCAAACAATTTGTATTCTATAAAGAGTTGTTGTGCTGAAGTAGGAGACCGAGTACAGTAGTTTAGTATGAAGAGTGTTTCTGCCTTTTTGTTTTCAAGGTAATGTTATGAACGCTTATGGTAGAGATCCTGTGGAAAGATAGTATGTGATCTAGGGTTGCCACCTTTCTAACGACTGGTAACCCAACCCTCGAGGCCCAGCCTTTGCCCTGTCTCTTCCCCCAGGCCCCACCCCTGCTCCGCCTCTTCCCCCTAGGTCCTGCACCTGTCACTCACAGGGTCTTCACCAACATGGCCGAGGCTGCTTTGTCTGCCACCTGTGGGCTGCACAGGGCCACGCACCACCACCAGCTGCATGAGCAACTGATGCTGCATTGCCTCCTTCCTTCCACTTAGGATTGCCACCTTTTCCACAGATCAAAAAAAACCAGACATCAGGCCTTGTCAAATGGCATCCAGGGACACAAGCAGAAACCTGGACTGTCCGGGTGAAAACCAGACAGGTGGTAGGCAACCCTAATGTGATTGTGTAATTAAAGACTGTATCATAATGCATACGCACAAGGAGACTGATTAAGCAACCTCTGTTCTGGTACTTCCTAACTTCTGAGGGCTTGCATTTACAAAGTTAATAATGTGCTTGTACTTTGGGGCGGAGTGTGCGTGAAATAGAATATAAAATGCAGTGCAGCCAACTAAAATTTCTAAAGCTAAATATTTATCTTTTTTTCTATCGACACAACAGTACTTTAGCTTTGCTCTTATGTCATCAGAAACAGTTGATAAAAAATACAACCTTCCTGGATAGTGGAGATTGTGTTTTATTTATCTGTCTGTGGGGTCGGGCACATGTGTGCACGCACACACACATTAGGCATTATGAGTGAAGTTTTGCCATTGACTTCATTGGGGCCAAAATTTCATTCGGTTTGAAAGATTTGAGTGCCTAAGGACTCTGAGCATGCAGACAACTGCTAAAATGCACAGGGTGGACTCATCATTAGTTAATACTTGCTATATTGTAACAAATTTTTGGCTTTCACTTTATACTTCACAATGCCCTCAAAGTCTGTGGGTATCTCATCTAATTATCCATGTTGTGTGTTTTTACTTGTTTCTGTCCTGAATACATCTATATATTTCAGAAGTTAGTTACCAGTAATTATTGTGTTTGGCTTTGCCGGCTATGAATTAGGGAAACTAGAAAGACTTTTTTTTTTAAAGGGTTAAATTCAACAGCAGAAGCGAGAGAGCTGAATTGTTCCTTAAACTAGGGAGACAGGTTTAGACAGTTTTTTTTTCCAGAAGAATATTGACCGATGGCCCATTTGGCAAACCATGAAATACACAATAGGAGCGTTACACCACCAAACTAAGCATTCACTGGTTGAATATCCTGAAAGAAGGATACTTAATTAGCAACTTGTAAGAGTTTACCAACCCTTCCATAGGTTTTGCACCCATCACTGTAGCCGTATTTTTAAAAAAAGAGCTGGCAAATGTATGTAGTAGTATTTTCTAGCAATTAGATAAAATCACTTCTAAAGTATTGTTCCTTATGATTAAAACTAATAGATCAATGTTTGTTCATCTAAAAATTATACAGAAACATGACTATGAAGGTGAAAATTATTATTTTTTTATTCAGGTGATCAGTATGCAGGACTAGAAGTCATTTTTTTTAATCACTGCTGCTTGAGGTTTTTTCACATTGACATCCAGATATATATAATTTAAATACCTGCAGTGCAACCTGTACAAGTTGCTTGATCCCTTTCTCAGCCTTATGAACACTGCCTTCCAATTAAAGTAGCAACTTTGGTGCAGTTCATAGCATCTATTAATTCTTGCAATAACACCTTAATAGCATCATAAAAATTAATTAACTTTGACCATGTGATGCATTTGTTAATTAAAAGTTTGTTCTGCTTTGGCTTTAGCAGATTAGACTATTTGTAATATGTTGACATTGCCATTTGCTTATATATATATATATATATTCATTCAAAATAACAAGATCTACTGTAAATTTGTGGTTAAAAATGACTAATGTACATAAATGTTGTTGCCATCCTGAAATTCAGTAATGAACAGAATATACAATATTTCTCTACTTTTGACTAAACAGAAGCAGATAGCATAAGAAAATGTCTATGAAATTATCTTGAATTACCTGATAAAATACTGCACTTGCATATAGTCAATTTACAATAGATAGTAAAGTTATCATTCATTTCTGAATTAAATAAGAAAAGTTCTTATAATGTTTTGTGAGTAGAGGTTACTGGCATGAAATAATCTGAGTGCATATTTAAGGTTATATTTTTATTTCAAGGACTTTCAAAATTTGTCCTCAGTTGCACACACAGTGACTTGTGCAGTCTCATTTGCACATGCAAATGCCATTGTGTGTGAAAAATCTACCTATTGTCTATGAAAATAATTAGCCACACACAAATTATAGGCTGAATTGAGATCCCTTTGAAAATGTGTCCAATGGGTTCAAAGTAAATCCTCATACATAGAGTTGAGACCGTGTGATTATGCCGCAGTTCAATATTAATGATCGCTGTCTCTAAGAAGAATTAGGACTTAGCTCAGAGTTACTTGCTCTTATACATTTAAAATTAGGTGTTGTATTCATTCATCCAATAAGAAATCTGGTTTCTTATTCAGTAGGATTCCTTAATAGATTACATAAACACTGTGATGCTGCCTTAGTCTGGTGGTAATTTCTGAATCTGTTTAAAATTCTTTGTGCTCATAAATTAATCTATTCTTGCATTCTCTTTCTGATGCATACTTTACTTCACTTAAATGTTCATTTTCCTTGTCACAGGTTTAGTTTATTCTTATCTTTCTTATTTCTTGTCTAAGGGCCACAGGGTGCCCTCAGTCACTTTTGTGCAACTCTCCTTGAGTTTATCCCTGATGATGTTCTGTAGATGGAATTTGAGCTTGAGAAAGAGCAATGTTTGCATCTCTCCAGAAGAAGAGTCTCTACAGAGTAGGCAGAGGGGGCAAATAAGGCATGATCCCCTACATCAAAGCAAAATAAATCTTCTTGTTCTGTTGACCTACATGTTCCACAGCAAAGCTCTTACCATGTAGGATATGTAAGTGTAACAATTCTCACCCGCAGTGAACTTGGAATCTTGAGCACTGAAGCCCAGGCCTCTATCATTTGAGTTAAAGGAGTAACTGCATTAGCTGAAAGCAGAGGTAGGGTGTTATCCTCAGTGTGGACATAGACTTTAGAGGTATGTTACTTGAGGAATTCCTTTCAACTTAGAATGTAACTCTTATGCAAAGCATTGAAGGTTCCTTTGCCGCTGTTAATATATACCGCTTCAGACAAATAATGTGCTGATATATGAAAATATATCTCAGGTATATTTCAAATGGGTCTAAATTTAAAATATATTGTATTTTTGTGTGGGTACCCTCATTGGTGGTTCCAGATATAAAAAGAGTGGAGGAAAATACTCTTTGTATGTATTCTCTTAAGATCTTTAAAATGTCTCTCTTATATATGCATGTGTGGTTTAGTGGTTAGAGCATGCACTTGGAAGTTGAACTCCTGGGTTCTGTACCTGGCTCTCTGACTTCTGGAAAGTTTCTGAACTGTCCGTCCCCCCACCATGACTCAGTTTATGCATCTTACGTACCTCACAGGAGAGCTGTGAAACTTTTTAGTTGGTTTTTATAACATGCTTTCTGATGCTAGATGAAAGATGCTACAACTGGATAAAATACTCTGACACCTTTTTGACAATTCTTGCTTTATGTGCAAAAGTTACAAATCTCTTATTTCTGTGCCCTTTTCTTAGCTCTGGAAGAAGTTTGTTCGGCTTGCATATAATTTTGTGGTAATCTTCATTCCTTGGGAAATGAGAATAAAGAAAATAGAAAGTAAGTATGGAGATTTAGTGGGATTGTGCAATGCAAACCAAGCTGAAATACTAGGCTTAAGGGTTATGTTTGAACTCACTGAATTAGTGAAAAATACAACCATATTATAAAAACATTCAAAGTTTCATCAAAGTCATGTGGTTGTCATTAAAAGTCAACACATTTATTACTCTTGGTGTGTTAGATACCACATTCGTTTGTCAGTCATAGTCTTTAGCAATACTAGTATGATGTTACTACAGTGTGGCGACTACAGTTTAAAAGGCCCTGTAGTGCTATAAACTGCTGAAGTATTTTTGCAATACAGACATAGGGCCAGATGTCTGTACTGGGTCTGGCCCAAGATGTGCTCAGCACAGGACATGGAGTGGAAAAACTGGATCAAAGCCATCTATCCAGCCATTTGGCCTCTGGTATAATTTAGACAGTGGCAGTTCAGGCCACATTTGCTTTTGACTCTTGTCCATCCCTGACCTGCCTCTTACATCAGCAAGCTGGGAGCAGATGTCACAGAGCCAGCTTTGTAAGGGAAATTCCCTAAATCAGAGAATCTCCACTTGCCCTGTCAGAAGCAAAGGGAATGGAGCTGGGAGTCAAGACCTCACATATAGTCTATATTTAAAAATTAAACTTTCCCTGCAGTGTAAAGTGCTTTGAGATCTATGGATGAAAAGCATCATATAAGAGCTAAGTATTGTGATTGACCACCTGTAATAACTATATTAAAGGTGGTAAAAAATGGAAAATGTATTTTCCTGACAATGTTCACATCTAGCTCTAATCTTGTTCTAAGTGGAAGGGATTTTTCTGTATTGCAGATATTTTCACGTGGATAAAAACTGCTCCACAATTATGACAATTTATTGGCAACTACTGTATTTATTTAGTTGTAAAATGAATGTTCAGATCAGACCATTCAGACTCTTTACACTGCTCCCTGTTTGTAGCAACTAAGGGAGCCAGCAGTGTACGTACCAGTGGGCTCTTCCTGCTCCTTCCAGGTGACAGGCAAACATTCTCCCTGTCTACATGGTGGAGTATTCCCTCCCAAAATGCAGTGAGGGCCTAATACAATCTGCCCCCACCCCACACACCTAGTTGTTAAAACCCTTCTGACCTTCTTGAAATTACAAGCACCCGGACTGCCCATTTATCCGCTTCTGCATCACCTTAATGACCAACATTGTTGACCCAACCAGTCGTGTGCTGGGGTCCCTACTCCCACCTATATAATGGAGATTGTGGATGTCAGTCTGAGGCCCCATGTGACTTGCTTTGCACAAAGCGTGCAATACTTAGGACCAATTGTGATCATGTGCACAGTGGTGGAAATCAGAATTTTTGTGTAATAAAATTGTAAACAAAGAGAGCCTGATTCTCTACTCCTTAATGGTGTTATGACTTATGAATAGTTCTGCTGTAGCCAGTGAAGATGCACTGTGAAAATCAGAATTGGAACCACTATTTTCAGTCCAGACAAAATCAGGAGATACTGGAAATATCACATTTTAAAAAAAGACTGATCTTATTAAATTTCCAGCCTGGTTTACAGACCAAAATGGTTTGCATAAACTTAAGATGAGAATTCTTAGATGCTGAACTAAACAGGTGAGATTAACTACTACTAATAGCTACACATGCATTTTGACACAAGTTTCTGTATAAACAGCAAATAAGAAGATATGTATAGCCTGAACCAAGAAGATTCCTGTGATCATAACTACTTCACTGTAAATATTTGTTGTGATTTTTAAACCTATGAATAGCAGTTTATATTACAGTGCTGTATATTGATGTTATAGCATTTTCTCCGTCTTGATCTGTGCATTGCAGAGAAGGAAAAGTTGTTTTTTTTTAATGATCAGCTAATACTTCATTAATAAGTGATACAGCTTCTGACAGACTTCCCAGCTGATATAAGTATTTCCTGTGGTTTCAGGTCATTTTGGATCCGGAGTTGCCTCTTATTTCATCTTTTTGAGATGGCTATTTGGAATCAATATTGTGCTTACCATAATGACAGGAGCATTTGTGGTCTTACCAGAGGTTAGGACATAACTCCAATATCTATAGGAAAAACACTGAGTGTAGCATTTCCCTTCCTAAATTAAATAAATGTTCTGCTCAAAGGCATAAATGATTTTTTTCGAGTGTACAATTTAAATTATTTAAAATACCTTCCTCTGTTGAGCGTTATTTCTGCCAGAGGAGAAGAGAAACTTGCCATTAATGTCTCAGATGACATGACATTATACCAACCGACCAATGTAATGTAGATGTTTCTGATTGCTGATATAAAGGATCCAATCCTGCAAGGTGCAGAGCATGTGTTAAACACCCGAAGCTTCTCTTCACTTCATCTGGAGAAATCAGTGCTCAGCATCTCTCCGTTTTTGGCCCTTAGAGCCTGATTTTCAGATGTTCTGAGCATCCACAACTCTGACACTTCAGCTGGAGCTCTGTGTGATTGTCTGTGCAAACCAGGCCTTTAGAGTCTATATTTTCTTATTTATAAAGAGAAAAAGTCTAGCACACCAATCTAATATAATAGGAAGCAGGTGTTAATGTACATCAGTATAAATTATTTAAAAATTGATCTTCCCCATACATTAGACTGTGCTTTAATAGCTCTTAATGTCTATACAGTAATAACTTACCTAAAAATTAGACTTCAGGGGCTAAATTCTGCCATCAGATATACATGGCCAACACCCATTGACCTCAGCAGGAGTTGAATGCAGAATTTGTCACTATGCTTCTAGTTTAGGAGAGTGAATGACAGTAATAGTATTTCTGATACTTCCCCTCAGGTAGGCAGTTTGTTGCAGCTTGTTTCAGGCTGTGCTTGACAGACCATGTGATAGAACTGTCTGCTTTACACAGTTTTTAAGACCTTTCCTCTCTTATCAGCTCCTGGCAGGAGCGCCATTTGGAAGCACTATCAGCAAGACCATCCCAAAGGAGCAGTTTGCATCAGCACAGGACCTGGACACCATCTGGTCACTGGGGGCAAGGCTTAAAAGCACACTTCATTGCTTTGTTGCATGAATTCTTCATGTGTTAATTTAGTCAGGTGTGGGTGCTGATGTTGACTGTATGTTGTCTTTACAGGGTTATCTCCAGTACTCTGTTTTATTTTACGGCTACTATGGCCGAGATCGGAAGATTGGGAAAGCTGGGTATCGGCTGCCCCTGGCTTACTTCCTTGTTGGAATGGCAGTGTTTGCTTATAGCTTCATCATCCTCTTAAAAAAGTAATGTTTCCCTTTTATTGATGTTTGCCCAGAGATATATATTCAGGCTGTATGAATGATATATTCTTTCCCCTTCCCTCAAAGAGTTCCTCCTGTATTTAATTCTGTAATTCCTGTATCATATTCAAGCCTGCTAATATCAGAGAGGCATCTTTACTGGTAGATTAAGGACAGGACCGGGATCCAGGAACTCCTGAGCTCTAACTGTAGCATGTTCTTTTGCTGTCACTTACCCTCTCTCCTTCAGCTTCCCTGTCTACAAAATGAGGGCAATGTTTAGCAGACGCTCAGGGTGTTGTGGGCGTTATGTAGTTAATGTCTGTACAGTGCACTGAAGATGTGGGGCCTGATTTTCACTGAGGGCTTTATGTGGCAAGTATTATGACAAGAAACTTAAACTGTTACCTGTACATTTTCTGTACTATGATTCCCATCCAGTTAAATACAAATATAAGAATGCTGTCATAAAACTCTTGGTATTGCTTGCACTGGGAACACTGCACAGTACTCAAATGTGGGCCTATTTATTTCCTTTGTTATTTAGGTAGAAGGACTGGAAGTAACACAGGCAAGAGAGCCTGCCAGTGCTGACCATAAATCTAGAAATGTGCAGTACTTAGTGGGGCAAGGTCACTTTATCCTCTCTCCATTCACTTTCCCTTCCTCTCAGGGTAACTAATTGTCTGATAAGTTGCAGCCCAGGAGGATTTTTAATATGAGCTGTAATAGCTGTGTCAGACACAAAAATTATCACTCTTTTTTTCATTAGATGTGTTATTTTAGGTCAGGATGGTCAGTGTTTTGGACACTGGTTCACACAGTAATTACACATTCAGGTTCTGGATGAAGTTTGCTTTTCTCTACCTGCAAAGGGTGCTGCCTTAGGTCATTGACTCTTTGTTTGCCCATCTGTTGTGACCCTTCTACCATTTCCTATCTGAGGTGAAACAGTTCTTATTAGCCTCTGGTAAGCCACACCAGATGCACATTTTATTCTGTTATGTGAAACATCTGCAGAATAATACATAGTCATATGGCAATGGCATATGCTGGTAGGCCCATATGGCTATTATATACCCAGATGGGCCAAATGTCCAGAGAAAAGGAGGAGGTGACTGAATTTCTGACTGCTACGCTGATCCAATGAAGACAGTTGAACCAACTATTTGCTGTACAGTAAAATTCTACCTATTTAATTATTTTCTATGATACTTAGAGAGAAACATGGTCTCATTTAATGTATTCTACAGCACAAACTCATATTTAATATTCTGAAGAAAACAGAGCACAAATATCTTTGATTAAAACAATATAATTTATTTTCATATTGTTGGGGTAGTTTTTTTGTAATGATCACCTAACTTCTTTAAAGACCTTACATTGATTTATTACATCCTTAAGAAGGTCTACTCAAGAAGGGTGGGCTATTTTTTAAAACAATAGCTGAGTAAAGTATCACTAGTTTTTTCATCTATCTGTTGTCTTTTTACTGTGCCATCACTATTGTTATCTGCATTCATAATACAGGATAGCCATCGATCCTGTGTAAGATTATCACATTTTTGCCAGGCTATCTCTTGATCATAGTGATAATGCTCTGACATTGCTATGACATCTTTCCTCCAGTCAGATCCTACACAGGGGTTTTAAAAGTGAATTTAGTCTGGTGAAAGGTGTAAGATGGACAGCCCTTGAGACTGAAGTCTTCTGTCAGACACAGGCAGCAGTGCACATTTTCCCATTCCATCCAACCAATGTGCTTCAACTCTGAATTGGAGTATGCATTCTTGGGGACAAGGAATAGTTCAGTCTCTGTATCTTTCTCTGTTCTTAGGTTCTCTATTGAGATTGCCAACAAAGATACCAGTTAATTCCAATTTTGGTCATTTTTGTGGTATAGACACCTGTGAACCAATTCACATAACATAAACTGTCACACATTTACAACAATTAACATTTATTATTATTATTATTATTCTTTTCCAGAATGGCAAAGAACTCAAGAATGAGTCTAGCAAGTGCCTCTGATGAAAATTATACTTTCTGCTGGAGAGTGTTCTGTGCTTGGGACTATTTAATAGGAAATCCAGAGGCTGCAGAAAGCAAAGCTGCTGCAATAGTTAATAGTATCAGGGTAAGCAATTAGACTCTGAACAAAAGCATAGTTTAGGTCAATTGCTTTGTAAATAGCAGAGTGGTTTTTCATCCATTCCATTCCATACTATTTCTTTCCTGTTGTGCATTGTTTATTTCTGACTCTGATTACCTAGCAGAGGGCTAGTATCAAATATCTTATTGCTGCTTCATGCACTTGATCTGTGCGCCCAACTTTCACTGATGACATGAGTTATGGTCAACAGGCATGATATGTAAATTAGAGCTTCGGGTCACTTTGTCATGTGACATTTTTGTCAACAGTGTCATTCAGTTTCATTTATTGTGTGGTTTCAGAGTAACAGCCGTGTTAGTCTGTATTCACAAAAAGAAAAGGAGTACTTGTGGCACCTTAGAGACTAACGAATTTATTTGAGCATGAGCTTTTGTGAGCTACAGCTCACTTCATCGGATGCATACCGTGGAAACTGTAGCAGACATTATATACACACAGAGATCATGAAACAATACCTCCTCCCACCCCACTGTCCTGCTGGTAATAGCTTATCTAAAGTGATCATCAAGTTGGGCCATTTCCAGCACAAATCCAGGTTTTCTCACCCTCCACCCCCCCCACACACAAATTATTACATGTGTTCTTTAGAGTTAAAACCTTGAGACAAATTCTTCCTTGCTACAACTCTAATGAATCTTTGAATCAGGATCCTTTTAATATCCTGATAATATGCATTTATATTGTACTTTCGCCAAAACAGTTCAGGGGCATTTTATAACTAGATCAACATTAAAAGCTGCATTAAACATGAACCTTTTCCATTTAGATTTTTAAAAACAGACGCAGCTTTCCTAATATCCAGAAGTAATTGATTCCATAACCTTGGCACATCATCACTAAAAGCCCTTTGTCCAAATGACTCCAAATTGTCTAGGACAAACCAATAAACACTTTGATTTGTATCTCAAACACTGGGATGATTTATGCTGATATTATTTTGTAACATCTACATGTGGGTGTAACGTGCCTCATGGGAAACATGCAAGTGATGTATGCAGTGTTGTTGTAGCTGTGTTGGTCCCGGGATATTAGAGAGACCAGGGTGGGTAAGGTAATATCTTTTAATGGGCCAATTTCTGTTGCTGTGAGAGACAAGCTTTTGAACTACACCGAGCTGTTCTGAAATGCAAGCTCAAAAGTTTGTCACTCTCACCAACAAAAGTTGGTCCAATAAAAGATATTACCTCAGCCACCTTGTCTCACACGGGTGATGTGTCCTTTCTCTGAACAACTCATAATCTAAGGGTCCCATCCTACATTAATAACTGCTAGTGGGGACCTCAGGTGCAGTCCTATTGAAGCAAATGAAACAACACAACCCACAGATCCACATTAGTGAATCCTAGAACAGGACTGGGATCTAAACAGTGAACATATTAGAAAGGAGTGAATATAGCAGACACCAGGAAAGAGAGGGTGATAAAGTTCTTAATGTCTTTGTTCCCCCAAAATCTCCTTTACTGCTTAAACCCACAGCATGCAGTACTCTTATTAAGTAAAGAAGCACAGAGCCGTATGTCAGCTGTTCCCTAATGCAGTGCAGGATCTGGCCATTTTAACTTCTATGGTTTGTAATGGGTAGAGGAAATGTTTATTGATTTTACTGAATGCTGCTAAAATGGTAATTCTGTGTTTCTTTCAAGGAAGCTATATTGGAAGAGCAGGAAAAGAAGAAAAGCAAAAACCTGTATGTATACATGGCTGAGGCTATTTTCAAAACCACTGTTTAAATGCAGATATAACATAATGTTGACCTATTTGTTTTATGACCTAAAAAAAAAATGCAGGAAACACCTACTTGTGCAAGGTGGCCTGTCTGTAGCATTTGTTGTGTGACTCTTTTCCAGGGCTGTGACAATATGCTTAAGGATTATTGCAAACATCCTTGTGCTTCTCTCACTTGCTGGAAGTATTTACATCATTTACTTTGTTGTGGATCGATCCCAAAAATTAGAGCGCACCAAAAAGGAACTGACGCTTTGGGAGAAAAATGAGGTACATACAGTATGTCAGCTGTATTTGACCTCTTTGTTAGGCTGTAACTGTGCATTCTGGTTAGAGTTCTGTGTTCTGCAAAGTCTTCACAAGCCTCTTGGCTGGTTACAAATTACTGTTGATTTTGCTGATATCTGTCCATAGTATGGGGAAAAACTCTGCCCAGCAGCCCCTCAATGGGTATAGATGAGCCATGGGATTACTCCAGGTAGTAAAGTTAAATACATGCGTAATTGTTTTCAGAGTCAGGGCCTTAAACCTATGAAGGAAGTGTACACTTCCTATGCGTCATGGAGCACAATTCTCCAAGGGTCGATTGCACTGGCGTTTTAGGGCTGCGAGAATAGGTCAAGGGAGACATGGGGGTGGAGCTTCTGCTATATGGATCCCCTGCACAATTACCACCTCCACTGCACAGCGAGGGGTTCTTAGTGGCCACAGTGGGAATGGGGATGCAGCAGTTCCTCAGGACACAGGGCCTGCAATTCTACTTGGCCCTTACATGGGCCGCAGAAGGAGGAAGCTCTCTGTGCATCCACGTTAAGAGCCAAGCAGATGCTGATCCATGGGCAATAACAACTATTTCAAACGTATTAGCTTGAGGATAGCAACTGATGAGTCAGATCAGAGAAGAACACTCTTCAGATTTCTTATTGTTAATATAAAGGTAATACTTCTATAATAACATAAACTATAATAACATAAACTATAATTAATTAGTTACTAAGGTGAGAGGCTTCTTAGCAATATTCCAGATCAAAAATTCTGGGTCACAAATGTCCTTACTCTTGTCAATGACACATTTAAAAGTAGAATTTGCTGAGTTATCGCAATCACCACTAAGTATTTCTGCTGCATCGTCAAGATTTCAATCAGCAAGCAAAGAATTCTTAAAGTACCAAAGAAGGCTATGAAAAAGCATCATAAAGACTGTCTTTCTATTCTGTAGGTGAGTGTTGTTGTTTCACTAATTACTATGATTGCACCCTCTGCATTTGAACTTGTAGCAGCGCTAGAGATGTACCACCCTAGAACCACTCTTCGCTTTCAGCTTGCCAGGTAATAGGCATATTCAGTATCAAAGCAATTTTTGGTTTGTTTGGTGGGAGGGAAGAAATGTACTGATGACACATTTTACTTCAGCCAGCGTAGAACATGAATAGAAGTCTTCAGAATAACCCTGCTGGATGACTCTCCCCCATATACTATGCTTGTTGTTTTCAGGGTTCTCGTTTTATATCTGGGAAACCTCTACAGTTTAATTATTGCTCTGTTGGATAAAGTGGACAGCATGAGTATCGCTGTAAGTATAGCTGCTATTATTGTAAGTCTTAAAACTAGCTAACTTTACACATAGAACTATTATTGTAGCATATTTAAAGTCCAAAATAAATTTGTTTGAAACCCAAATATACCTATTGAAATATAGTGGAACTCTGATTAGAAGATCAGTTGTGGTATTCATTTATAAATCTTTTCAGTCATCTAGAAATTCAGATCCATAGGGATGCTGATAAATAACACAGATAGCCATTCTGTGCATCGTTTAACTACTTTGGTAAACTAGGTCACCATTTTAGACCAAATATTTCAACCTGGTCTAAAATCAACTTCCTGTTTTGTGCCTACAAAACTAGTAGATCATTTGCACATACAAATCAGGAAATTAGGTGCCTAGCCACCTAACTAGTCCATGAAATTACATGGCTGAGCACATAAATGGGTGCCTTTGCAATTTTGGACACATGGACATCTGCACAGTTTTTCAGACAAATGGAGACCACAGCTGAAAATGTAGCACTTAGACACTTAGATTAAACTTCTGTTCCATTCTTTCAGGAAGCTGAAGCTAACAGCAGTGCAAGTAACTGGATAGATTCTACCACCTTCTTAGCAACCAGAACCCTTCCCGAAGAAGACAACTTATCTACAACTATCCCTGATATAAGAATTAGGAGAAACAGTACATTGACTCTGGAAAAGAGTCATACTCAGAACTACACAATACCTCTCGTGCTGGTTAACCAGACAACTTCCCATCCCTACAACATGCAAAGTCAGAAGGATCAGTGCTGGGAAACATACGTTGGTCAGGTAAGTCCCTTTTTTCCCTATTAAGAAAAATAGACTAAATACATTGCTTTGCTTTACTAACAAATTAAAAAATCACATGGAGGTGTTATATTTCTTTCCAGAGACCTTATCAAGGCCAGACCTAAGAATATACAGAGTGACATGGATCTAAAATAAGTAGTACCTGTTGTCTCTCTCTGACCAACCCTCCCATTCAATTCACCTGGTAGAACTTCTGCCCTTATACAATGACAACCCACCTGATTTACTATTTATATGCCAGATTCAAAGACAGAAAATCCAGCTGTTGAATCAGACTTGATTTAGCCAGCAATTGTGGGGGCACAGAATGGCGGCTCTCTCATCCAAGCAGGGCATCTCTAAGAACGCAGAGGAGCATGAATCCCCCTGCACTCAGAGTCATCACCACAGCAGTCCCAGGGTGGCTGGGTGGAGTCCCTGCAGGGAATTCCCCTCTGGTATTTGCAGTCCTGCTGGGTGCCTGACAGAGATACATAAGTGGGAGCTGGAATGAATAAGGAAATCTCATAGAAAACCCCAGGTAACTATTGCCACTTACTTTCAAGATTTTAAATTTAAAAAGTAAGATGAGTGCCAGACCCCACCAGTCCTTGTTCAGGCCTCGTATCCCTACCCTACTCGGGCAACTGGCATTCCCCTGGGGGTAAAAGGAATTCCTGGGTGGCATAGAGGGCACTTTTGGACAGTCCAGGACTGGAAAGAGGCAGAGCACAGCACAGCACACTGATCTGGTGATGGCCAGCCGGAAGAACAGTCCCTAGGGAACCTCTGTAGATGATGTAACTTAGATATTTGTTTCAGACATTAGGAGATTCTACATTTGACAGGGGGTGGCCTCTAGTCAGACTGAGGGTCAAATCAGTGGAAAGATGGCTTGGAGTCCTTCTTCCTGCTCCAGTTATAGATCCTGCATTGAACACAGCTCAGCTAGACCTGGTGCATCAAGCCCATAGGGGTGTACTACTGTTCATATCTTGTCTCTTAGGGCTTGTCTACACTTACCAAGGGATCGATGATCAATGCATCGGCGGTCAATTTGGCGGGTCTAGTGAAGTCCGACCCGCTAAATCGACCGCAGATTGCTCTCCCATCGACTCCTGTACTCCACTGAATCGAGAAGAGTAGGGGGAGTCGACGGGAGAGCATCTGCCATCGACATTGTGTAGTGTGGACCCCGCGGTAAGTAGATCTAAGCTACATCAATTTGAGTTATGCTATTAACGTAACTCAAATTGCATAGCTTGGATCGAATTTCCCCTGTAGTGTAGACAAGGCCTTAGACTGAGCAACCAACCAGCACATACTCAGGATACTGAGAGCACATTGCAACTAGAACTGTGTGAAAATTTTGCAATGAATTGCCCAATGGGCAAAAGTTGCATATTTTCAAATTTGGAAGGGTGTGGCGGGGGGGAGTTCCACATACCAGTGACAGTGCTGTGAAAGTTTGTCCCGGGGCCCAGGTTGGTTAGGGGATGGACCAAGGGGAGGATCTGAGCTCTCCATCACTTTCTCTGTCCACTTTGCAGGGATGGATGTGGACGTTATTATTCATTATGCTTTGACAGTGTTTCTGTGTTGTGAAATGTCCTTTTCTTTCAGAGCTTATACTCTAAAGCCCTGATCTTGCATTCACATCTGCACTGGAAGACCTCTGCAACTGTGCACAGACTCAGAGATCCACCGGAACAGATCTGAATGCAGGATTGAAACCTAAACCAATTAGGTGATTGTGCACATGCACATTGTCCCATGTCTCTGCATGACCTATTCATTCTGTTCTTTAAGCCAGAAGGGAATTAGATGTTCTCCCAGTACTTTACACAATAGGAAACTTGTTTTCAAAACCCTGCCAGTTCATCAGTATGGATGCATGTGGGGGAGAAAGAGATGTACAGTGTGCAGATGTGCTTGTTATTGCAGAAAACTATCTGTCCTGGGATAATGGTTGTTGGTAGATTGCCCCATGAGAGGTTGGGATTTGTTTGTAGCCCTTATTTTGGATTGCTGATGATAGAACAAAAATACTAAGGGGACATTTGAACTAACTCTACTCCACCCACCCCCCAAAAGGTAATTTAACTCCATTATGTCTCAATGTGTTTTGGTCTCAAAGGGCTTCATTTATCAGTGCCACACTTCCAGTCTGGTGGCCTGAACCTCATTGGATTAATGGGCCTCTGAATTGTTTAGTCCCTTGTTCAAAAACAACATAAGAATGGCCATACTGGGTCAGAGCAATGGTCCATGTAGCCCAGTATTCTGTCTTCTGACAGAGGCTGGTGCCAGATGCTCCAAAGGGAATGAACGGAACAGGGCAATTATCAAGTGATCCATGCCCTGTCATCCAGTCCCAACTTCTGGCAGTTAGAGGCTTAGGGACACCCAGAGCACCAGGTTGCATCCCTGAACATCTTAGCTAATAATTTATCCTCCATTAATTTATAGAATTATTTTTTGAACCCAGTTACAGTTTTGTCCTTCACAACAACCCCTGGCAACGAGTTCCATGGGTTGACTGTGCGTTGTGTGAAGAAGTATTTCCTTATGTTTGTTTTAAACCTGCTGCTATTAATTTCATTGGGTGACACCTGGTTCTTGTGTTATCTGAGGGGGTAAATAACATTTCCCTATTCACTTTCTCCACACCAGTCATGATTTTATAGACCTCTATCATTTCCCTCTTAGTCATCTTTTTTCTAAGCTGAACAGGCCAGGTCTTTTAAATTTCTCCTCAGATGAACGCTCTTCCATACCCTAATCATTTTTGTTGCCCTTCTCTGTACTTTTTCCTATTCTATTATAACTTTTTTTGAGATGGGGACCAGAACTGCATACAGTATTCCAAGTGCGGGCATACCATGGATTTATATAGCAACATTATGATATTTTCTGTCTCCTTATCTCTTGCTTTCCTAATGGTTCCTAACATTCTGTTCGTTTTTTTGACTGCTGCTGCACATTGAGCAGACGTTTTCAGAGAATTATCCACAATGATTCCAAGATTTCTTTTTTGAGTGGTAACAGCTAATTAGACCCCATCATTTTGTATGTATAGTTGGGATTATGTTTTCCAATGTGCATTACTTTGCATTTAACAACATTGAATTTCATCTGCCATTTTCTTGTCCAGACACCCAGTTTTGTGAGGTCCCTTTGTAACTCTTCACTCTTTACTTTGGACTTAAATATCTTGAGTAAATTTGCAATCTTTGCCACCTCACTGTTCAACCCTTTTTCCAGATCATTTATGAATATGTTGAATAGCAGTAGTCCCAGTACAATTTCCCTGGGGGACGCAGCTATTTACCTCTCTCCATTCTGAAAACTGACCATTTATTCCTCCCTTTTGTTTCCTAGCCTTTAACCAGTTACTGGTCCATGAGAGGACCTTCCCTCTTATCCCATGACTGCTTTGTTTGCATAAGGGCCTTTGGTGAGGGACCTTGTCAAAAGCTTTCTGAAAGTCCAAGTACACTATATCCACTGGATTACTCTTGTCCATGTGCTTGTTGACCCCCTCAAAGGATTCTAATATATCGGTGAGGCATGATTTCCCTTTACAAAAGCCATGTTGACTTTTCCCCAACAAATCATGTTCATCAAGCAAGAACTCTTTATTTAAAAAATAACAAAAATATTGATCATCTGGGGCAAAATTCTCCTTCCGGATTTGTCTTGCAGATCTCTATTCTGATATTCTCCTTGCCCTATATGTATGCAGCTCCCAATGAAATCATTAGGACCTGCACACTTTTAGGGTGAAGAGAAAATTGATATCATAGTGGTCACTCAGCTAGTTTAGTGTAACTACATCCTGCAGGTTCTATTTATTGTCTTGTGTTTGGAGCAGTTGAAAGATTTGGATGATTGGAGTTCTTAGAGGAATGAGGTAGTTATTTATAATTGGTTGACTTTTTAAAAAAAGTATGGGCCAAAATTGTTTGGGGCTGGAGTTTTCTTGTTTAATTATGTGTTTGAATTGTGTATTTTTTTAACCTTGGATAGCCACGCACAGATACAAGTTGTAATAATAAACAGATCCAGTGTGTCTCTTTCAGAGCACTGTGATCTCATCTTTAACTGGTTATGCTCTTGGTGTTAAGAGGCAGTACTTCTTAGCACTAATCAAAAATGCGTTTAAAACAACCATGTACAATAAATCCAGAAGCATGACTGCTATAGCAGAAGTGAAAAACTTTGTTAGTTAACAAAGATAACTTTTCAAAACAGACAGATTGAGTCATTAAAAAGAACATTCTAATCCACTATAACCAGTACTTTATCTGATGCAAGCAATAAGCAGCATGATGAACGCTGGCACCAGACGTTTGCCCTTCCTGGAACAGAAACATGTAAAGAAACATTAAAGCAGGAAAAACTAATTGAAGGGTACATTATAGATTCAGGGTATGTTACATCAGGATTGTAAGCATGAGTCAAGTGCAAATATCTCTAGAGCTTTATGCAAATCCTTTGCTTTGAACATGACTCAGTAGCTTGGTACAAACTGTGTTTCAGGAAATGCTGAAGCTGTCAATTATTGACATGATTTTCACAGTGGCAAGCATCCTGCTAATAGACTTTTTCCGTGGACTATTTGTCCGATACTTAAGTGATTGCTGGTGCTGGGATCTGGAAAGCAAGTTTGTAAGTACAGACTTTTATTTTAGTAAAATCATTCTGAAATATGATGAAAATTGGACAGGCTAGGTCTGTCCCTTAAGGCCCTTGAGTTCATCAGTAGTTTCTCTGGCAACAATTAGGTTATCCATATGGGCACAGCAAGCCTAAGGATATATGTACACTTCAAGATGGGGGTGTGATACTTGCACTAGTCACTGCTCAAGCTAGTGCACTAAAAATAGAACATTGCCATGGCAGCACGAGCAGCGGCAGGGGCTAGCCACTCCGAGCGTGTGCCTGTCAGAGCATGCTAGGTTAGGTACTCAGGGGGGCTAGCCACTCACACTGTCATGGCTACAGAAGAAGCTAGCTCAAGCATGTCTTCTTGAGCTGGGAATCACACCCTGAGCTCGAAGTGTAGACTTGTCCTAAGGGCATAGATTGGCTGAATTTAAACTGGAGGGCACAGAGCAAACAGTGAGATTACTTCAAGCTCGCTGCCAGCTGTGGCCAACGCACTGACTCCCACATCATTCTCATAATGAGATCATGGATCAGTCCCACAGTCAAAGATGACTAATAGATGGACCTTTTGAAAATGGAGAGAGTGGGTGGCTTCTAACTTCCTCTCCAGCTATGACAATGCCCCATGAGATATCAAGTGATGCAAGACACAATAATTATAAGCACACAGTCCTGAAAAATAAAGATCGCAGGAAGTAATGCTTGGCTAGGGAGCAGCTGTTGCCATGAAATCCTGATATACAGTCTTGTCTTTAGTAGCTAATTTAAAAAGTGGAGTGGAGTGCAATTAGCTTGAGTGTCCCAACCCCCCAAGTGCAGGTTTGACTACATGCCTGCTGCATGTCAAAGAGCGATACTTACACTGGAGATTTCAGACTGCAATCTATTCCATGAATTTATATAGGCTCATATTTTAGATAGTAGATATTAAAAATATTGAAACAAGTTATTCACCATTCATTGTATTTCTTGTAGCCGGAATATGGAGAATTCAAAATTGCAGAGAATGTGCTACATTTGGTCTACAACCAAGGAATGATTTGGTATGTAATATATATAAGCATTTTTCCTGTCCTTGGTTGGTTACCAAGATAATTTATTACCTAAACCTCAAACTCACGATATATCCAAATAGGAGTTTAGTAAGGGAGCATTGCATGATTATTAACATTTTCACACTGATACAACATGAGAGGTTATTTAGAACTACTCATATACCTTATTGTAACATAACTAAAATTGACTGGAGGCATGTTGATTACTTTGAAATTATATATTTCTTTCTAGGATGGGAGCCTTCTTTTCACCCTGCCTCCCAGCATTCAATGTTCTGAAGTTGATTGGGCTTATGTACCTGAGGAGCTGGGCTGTGTTAACATGTAACGTACCACATCAGCAGGTTTTCAGAGCTTCAAGGTTAGTTAAAATAAAGACAATATTCAATGTAAGGAGAAGAAATGTATTATCTGACTAAATGAAATGAGTAGCCTTGAATGCTGGAAATAAAAAGTAAAATTAGATTTAATATATTAACTTTGAGGCCTTCAGCAAAAATCTGTAAAGGAAAATATAGTAAGTGAAGAGAGGGAGGTAGAAAGCAGCATTGTATTGGAGAGAATTATCAAATGAAAGTGCATCACAAGGGCATAAAGGGACCTGTGTAGCTTGGGATTTGTGATTATACACAGAACCTTTCACATCTACGTCACAGGGTCAAAGTCAGTAGTGACTGTAAGTTATTACTGGATGCCTGTTGGGGTTTGAATCTGGCCCTTTAAGAGTAAATCATATGGAGTATCCAATTTATAGAGTACAGTAGATGCAGCTTATACTATCAAAAAAATGTTTTTGTTGTATAGCTTATACTGGTTTCCACAGTAAAATAAGCTACACAAGCAAAAGCATTGTTTACATCAATATAACTGTATCTACACACTAGAGCTTTTGTGGGCATAGAAACATTGCAAAAAAAAATCATACTCCAAACTGTCATTGAATTCAACCATTTAAGTAAGTGTTTGCAAGATCGGTGCCTAGTGTTTCTTTATGTATAGGGCCCTACCAAATTCACGGTCCATTTTGATCAATTTCATGGTTATAGGTTTTTAAAAAATCGTAAATTTCATGATTTCAGCTATTTAAATCTGAAATGTCACCGGGTTGTAATTGTAGGGACCTGATCCAAAAAGGAGTTGTGGGGTGGGGGGCCACGGCGTTATTGTAGGGGGTGTTGTGGTACTGCTACCCTTACTTCTGTGTTGCTGCTGGCAGCGGTGCTGCCTTCAGAGTTGGGCAGCTGCAGAGCGGCAGCGGCTGCTGGCCGGGAGCCCAGCTCTGAAGGCAGAGCTGCCACCAGCAGCAGCGCAGAAGTAAGGATGGCCTGGTCTGGTACTGCCACCCTTCCTTCTGCGCTGCGGCTGACAGGGCTCTGCCCTTAGAGCTGGGCGTCAGGCCAACAGCCACCACTCTCCAGTCACCCAGCTCTGAAGGCAGTGCAGAAGTAAGGGTGGCAATCCTGTGACACCCCTAAAATGACTTTGCGACCCCCACTCCAATTGCCTTTTGGGTCAGGACCCACCATTTGAGAAATGCTGGTTTCCCCTGTGAAATCTGTATCGTATAGGGTAAAAGCGCACAAAAGGCCAGATTTCACAGTACATTTTTCATGGCCATGAATTTGTTAGGGCCCTATATATGTACTATGAAGTATCAACTACTGTACCTTACGTTACACAACAGTGTTACCTTTGTTACATTTTTTTCCTCAATACCTCAATTTCTTGCCAAAAGGTAAATAATTAAGGACTTTTTTTCAAGACTTTAAAACATGTCAAAAATAACATGTTCTTAAGATCTAAAAATAAATGAATACCCAAACCTTCATAAATCATTTTTAAACAGAACTTTGAAGCAACCTGAGTTTTTGCAGTGTGGATACTATAAATAGTTATCTGGATGTATAAGTGATATCTAGAGAACACAGCAAATAGAATTTTGATCATTAAGAATCTGCGCAAGGCCAGTGTGTACGGACTGCCCAGATTTATTTCCTGACCACAACGGAAAACAATATTGATGTTTCAGAAGTGCAGCTCTTGCACTTGTCAGGTTGATGTAGATTTGTATCCTGCACATTGGCTCTGGTTGTCTGTATCGTTAATACAACATGAAAAATGTTATGTTTTCTTGCAGATCTAATAACTTCTACTTGGCTATGTTGCTCTTTATGTTATTCTTGTGCATGTTACCAACTATTTTTGCTATTGCCCGATATAAACCATCTTTAAGCTGCGGTCCATTTAGGTAAGTTGTACTGAAATAATAACTGTAGTGAGTTGTTAGTTCCCTTATCTCAATAAATTAAACAGTTTTCAATGGAAATATTGCTGGATTACTGATAAATAAAAGTTAATTTGATGTCCTACTTATAATTAATATATGGTGTCCTACTTATGCCAAAAATGTCTAGTTCAGACATAAAATGGTGTTAAACTACCTGAATATATTCAATGGTATCTGACCCAAGTCTTTTAATCTATTTTATCAGCTGCAGACATTTTGTCATTATCTGCATAGTTCAGTTGTAATATGTTTGCATGATGTAATGGAATTTACTACAAGTCATATCGTCTCTGAACATCAAGAACAAAAACAACGAGGAGCTCTTGGGGCACCTTAGAGACTAACAAATTTATTTGGGCATAAGCTTTCGTGGGCTAGAACAAAGTATCTCATGTCAGACACCCTCAAACTGAGGCACCCAAAATTGGTGAACACATGGAAATTCTGGCCATATTTTAAAAATAGATTGATTCCATTCAATTTTTCCATTGATTTCAATGGGAGCTGGATTAGTCATAATGGTCTTGCATAAAAATATGTTTTATTCAATGCAATATTACTTTCAAATGATAAATGCTGACAATTTTCTTAGAGTTCAATTCAACTTTTTCCCCCTTAGTGGACAAGAGAAAATATATGATATTGTGTCTGAAACAATTAAAGCAGATTTTCCTGTATGGTTCAACACAGTGATTAATTATATCAGCAGCCCTGTAGTTGTCCTCCCTGCATTATTACTTCTATTGTAAGTATTTTACATTTCATAGTGATATTACTCTGTATCAGTACTGTATCTATCTGTAAATAGTTAAATCTTAATAGTTGGGGGAAAATATTGTGTGACAGTAATTTTATAAAACCAATTGGAAAAGTCTTGTTGAATTTATGGATTAGGGATCAGTCGGGAGTGGGAACATGCTTAAAGCATAACATCAAATGTTTAAGATAAACACTTCCTCCTTCAATTAGTTTCACTGGAGTGAGTGCTCTTAAATATTTGATGGCATGATATGGCCATTTGATTTTCAGATTCATATGAGCCAATCTATGTTAGTCTTTAATTTAAACAACAAAACCTAACACAACAGCCCTTTATGGGTCCAGCAAAGGCCAGTAGTGGTAAAGTGTTGAGACACAGTTAACAACCATTGCCAACAACGTGGAATACTGGGTTTGCTCTCCCAGTGTTCAGTAAGGTTACTTGCTGTCAAGGCTTGGCCTAATAGTAGTTCTATGAGCTTTCCAGACCTCTGTTTCTCTTTCAGGAGTGTCTCAGAAACCAATCTTCTGTTTATTATTGGTCAGTAGTTCAGTATATGACTGCACACAGGGCTTAATCTGTCATCTATAGAAGCTACTCAGTCATCCTGATTACTGACAGGATAAATTAATTATCAAGGCCTGCTCTCAAATGTTAATTTAATATAGCTTTCTGCAGTCTCTCCAGTCCTTTCCACCCCACTCCTTAAATAATCACATCTGGGAGTTGATATTTATTTTGAGCTGTTTGAAAGATACATCACTTTCACAAAATATCATTCAGCCCATATTTTCTCCTTCATGTTCATTGGATATGTTAATTTCCTATGATCAGGCCTGGAAAAAATTAACCTGGTCACTTCATTTGAGCCAGGCAGATGGGCATTTCCTAATTAATAACTCCTCCACTGTTCCCTTAAAGATCTTTTGTACCTTATCTCTGTTATTGTTTTGTTTCCTATTAGTTTCCACCTAACATCCTCGTTTGATTTAACTCTATGCAGTCAGGCAGGATAACAACAAGCAGGTAAACTGAGGTGTATATGATATTCATAAAAAAAACCCTCATGCACACATTCTCCACAGAGGGTGAGAAAGATGTTAAGAGAAATAGCCATTGCATAGCAAACACTTCACAATGTGCAGAAGCATTATATTATACTAAGTTGCATTGTGTATTGAATATGCAAACCTACTATATTTTGTATAGTGTCCTCAAAGCTGCTCCTATATTCTGCCCATCTCCACAAAAAGAACTTAGTTTTGAAAGCTAAAAGAGCAGGGGGAGGGAGTGAATGCCACAATATGTATTATTTTGTTTCTGTGTGCAGTACTCAGAATGAAGGTCTAGATTTTCAGCTAGTGTGAATCAGAGCAGATCCATCTGGTCCTAAATATGTTAAACAAGAAGGTGGGATTTTTGCACGTGAAAATAATGCATGCACAATTGGGAATGTCTGTTGAAAATTTAGTTTTTAATGTCACCTATCTGTTAAGCTGTGAAACTCCAAAGAATTAACTGCCAGGCCTTCAAAAAGCTTGTTTGTCTTTTGCATCCCTGTCCCAATGCAATGGACAAAGCTGGAGAGGAACAGAAATCATATTCCATTTCTGTGCCATGTGAGCCTTTCTGAAAGAACATTGCTAGGAATGTTTCAGATGTGATTCACAGATAGCCCTGTGTTCCTCTCTTCTAGCATGCTAATTTATTACCTGCAGAGTATTGCAAGGTCATTAAAATTCACCAACAGGCAACTGAGGATGCAGATCCAAAGTGTAAGTACTGATTGAAAACATTTATTACACGCTTCTTGGTGGCTTTTCACAAAGCACTAATCTTAACTAAAATTCTAAAGTTGATTTAAGTGTTTTGTATCATAAAACTAATCCTGTATTCATACCTCTTATTTGCTAACTTGTTTGCCTTCTAACATCCAAACTATTAGTTAATCATCCATATATTTATATTTTTTTAGGAAAGAACCGAAGACAAGAAAAAGGTGGTTCACATAGCAGTAGGTAAGTTGGGAGCTTTTATAAATACATCTGTAAATAAAGCATTTGGCCATTTTTATCTCTTGTATGCACAGTAAGTACAAATAAAAAATATATTGGGTGCAGTATAAACCTGCTACTTCTAGTGTCAGTTTTAGCATAAGCCTAGCATTCACTGTAATTGTTTTTATCCTATGAGGTGATTATGCGATGAGGAAATTATTATACATTTTACAACTGATAATAAGTGAAATGTGGATCTCTCTAAAGACCTTCTAAAGGCTTTAGGTTGCCTAATCAAATTAAAAGCATGGGGCCAGATTCTGCTCTCATTCATACTAGTGTCAATCTGTAGTAACTCATTGGCTTCAACGGAATTTCTGTGGATTGACATTGATGTAATGAGAGCAGAATCTGGCCTATATAGTGTAAACTAGTTTGAATTATTAGCAATAGACTAGCAAAAGAATTTAAATCTAGATGGAATGTTCAGTTTCACCTTTATCTACTAATTACTGTGTAACAATGCTGGTAGCGTTCAAACTTATACATTCATGAAACCCCTCATTCAAAAATAAACGTTTCTTACTGGGCCAAATCCAACAGACACATTAAATGGTGGTATATGTTATTTGTTGGGTCAAGAAGTAGGAATGTAGTATGCAGCAATAGTATACTATTTGTAATAGAGAATATAGTATACAGTAATATTTTACAATTGGTAGTATACAGTAAATTAGACCAGTATGGTTTGGGGGGGCTCAAATTCAGCTCTTGGCATTGGTGGGTGCAAATGCCACTGAAGTCGATGGAAGCTTCGCCCACTTACATTAGAGTTTAATTTGGCCCAGCTGCTGTTAGTAATGGTGGAACATAAGCTCAACTGATGCTCTTGGGAAGAGAAGGCCTTATCTTTATATCCTCCAGTTGGTTTCTTTTCCTATAATCCTCATTTCATGGATTTGGTGTGTAAATTACACTAATTTTGCATACGTACTAAATGCCAAATCAGTGCAATTTACAATACTTTTGCCACTTGCAACAATTTTCTGATCAACAAGCACCTGACATGCATTGGGCACCATCTATCCAGCTGGGTTCTTATACTGACTCCGATCACCACACCATCGCGGTGCTCAGTGCTTGTCTCCACTGAATTTGCCCAGAGGATTCTATGGGAACGCCATCCATTTACTGCAGGCTGAAGTTGAACCAATTTGTTTTCCTTCTTAAAGGTCTGACAGCTCAAGTTACAATCACTCTCTGCTTTTTCTAGCCAGAATCCAGAATTTAGAGGGAAATGACAAAAGACCAGAGCAGGAGAATGACCTCACCAGTCAGGAGTCCTCAGCTCGGTCATCAACACCCCGAAAGAATGGCAGCGTCTTGAATTTTGAATCTCCAATGACCAAAGGCAGCAGAATACAAACAATCTCACAATCTGTACCACAAGCTGATATTTCTAGGCCAGTGAATATAACTCCAACCCCCTTAATACCAACTCCCACTGTTCCTAGCATACAGAGGCGTAGAATTGAGCAGGTTGCAAACAGGTGAGGCTGTCTCCTAGTTCTGAAATGAAATGTATTTCAATATGTCCATGAAATACTTGTTTTTATTTACAAAATCTGTGTAACCAAATTAACTCTGTCACGAACAAAACATTGGCAGAATAGTTTTTAAAAACAGTTTTGCTCACAGGCACTTGGCTACTATGGAATGGTAGCAATCACCTTTGATTGTTAGAGTGGATTATAGTACTTTTGTGCGGATATAGTTTATAAAGTTCCTAAACTTGTTTAAAGTAAAGATAAAACCCTCCAAATTACACTACATTAAAAAGCAATTCAAATAGCATATTCTTTTCATGAAATTGACAAATATAGTAAAGGTGAAGCAATATGTCAGAGGATTCTCTAAGCCTTAATGAAAATTAATTGTTACATATTTTGGATGGCTTTGTGATTAAGGCATTTGCTTGTTGCTTAGGATGTCTGAGCTGGATTTCTTGCTCTGCCACAATTTTCTTCTGTGACCTTGGGCAAGTCACTTAAGGCCAGATTATGAATGAAACTCACAGTGTAGATCACTTGCTCACATGAGTAGCCTATTTGACTCCAGTAGGACTTGTGTAAGTAAGGGATTCACAATCTGTCCCCAAACCTCTGTGCCTTAGTTTCTGCAGCTATTTAAAAAATTGATTATTTACCTTCACTGCAAGACTATTTTGGGGATAAATATGTTACTTCCTTTTTTTAAAGGTACTCAAGTGTTGTACATGGAAGTGCAAGTGAGCTCTGTAAAACAAAGCCCTACACTCCTGTGACTTTCAAAAAGCGTGTTGAAGATGTTCATTCTGAGCCTCTTTTTAGGAAAGGTATCCAACAAGTAAATCCAGATACTCTTGGGGCAGGAGCTCCAGCTTTTGAGGGACGCAAAGTGCCCACCACACGGTATTTTATTGTTAACGAACATGAATCCCGCAAAAAGCTTCTCCGTTCCACTTCCCGGCTCCCAAGGCATTTCAGAATGGAGGAGTCAGGCGACATAGTTGAATTATATCCAAGGAACGTCAGAAGATATGTGGTTCGAACACCACACAGGACATACTTCCCTCACTTCAGTGAAGAGGAAGAGGAGGAGGAGGAGGAATTAAGGAGAGACTTGATAAGCAGATCCTACCGTCCACGCTCACTCTCAGATCTTCGCCCAGCTCCCCGATTTTACATTGGTGAACGTGTGGACAGTCAAATCCTTACTGGCAAGAATCTAGCTAAACTGCACTACAAATCCTGGGACGATGGCTTTGAGCTAGAACGAGAGAGGCACCCACATTCCCACAAAAAGTCACACATGAAACATGTGGATGTCGATCAGCACTATCCAGAGCATCAAGTGAAACCTAAATCCAAGCATAAACTTGAACAATCTCTAACAGAGTCGGATTCCATTTCCATTGGATCCAGCAGTGATCAGCAAACCAGCAGCAATGACCAATACATCCAAGTCATTCATAATAAGGAGAAATACCTGAAATCTGGGGCAAAGCTTACCAGAAAGAAATCAAAGACCAGCATTGACCTAAACATGTCTGAATCTAATGAACTGATATGTTCAAATGTCTAGGAAAATGCTCCCTTTGTTTTGTGTTATGAACATATGTATTTGTGGAGACCTTTTGGCTGCCATTTGAACCACAGAGAACCGTTGAAATATAGTCTTCTGAACAACAGTATATGCAACTGCTTGATGTGGAGAAAGCAGTATTTAGCTTTCTGTTTAATTTTAATTGTACCCAAGTACAGTACGCATCACAGATGCATTACAAAAATCTGGAGAGAGAAGTATTTCTGCATTATTGCTCATTACTATACAGTAAAAATAAAATATGTACATGGGGCTCCAGGAATAATTAAACCCATGCAAAAGTATGTCAGGGAGGTTTATTTTACCTTCTTCAAGCTCTCAAATATGTGCATAATTTTCCCAGTCCCAACTGAAAATGCCATAGTTTGAAGAGGTCTGTGTTATCCTAGGAAAAGGATATCCAGCCCATCTCTCTGAAAATAAAGGCTTCTTGCTTACAGTACATTTTATAGTTGTGTGTCAGTCTAGCAGAAAGCTATGTTGTAGCTGGAACAGAAGGTATGGGCTTGATTCAGAGGTTACTGGGTGAGGTTCCATGGCTTGCTTTATGCGCGCCCGTGCTCTCTCTCTCTCACACACCCACCCACCCCCATCCCTCCCTCTCACACACCCTCTCTTCCTCTCTCTCTGTCACACACACAACCTCTCTCCCTCTCCCTCACACACCCTCCATTCCTCTCACACCTTCCCTCCTTCCCCCCCACATACACACCCTCTTTTCCTCTCCCTCCCTCTCTCTCTCTCTCTCACACACACACTCTCTCTCTCACACCCCCTCTCTTCCCTCCCTCCCTCCCTCCCTCACACCCACCCCTCTCTCTCTCACACCCCCTCTCTTCCCTCCCTCACACCCACCCCTCTCTCACACACCCCCTCTCTTCCTCTCCCTCCCTCACACACACCCCTCTCTCACACACCCCCTCTCTTCCTCTCCCTCCCTCACACCCACCCCTCTCTCACACACCCCCTCTCTTCCTCTCCCTCCCTCACACACACCCCTCTCTCACACACCCCCTCTCTTCCTCTCCCTCCCTCCCTCACACCCACCCCTCTCTCACACACCCCCTCTCTCACACACCCCCTCTCTTCCTCTCCCTCCCTCACACCCACCCCTCTCTCACACACCCCCTCTCTTCCTCTCCCTCCCTCACACCCACCCCTCTCTCACACACCCCCTCTCTTCCTCTCCCTCCCTCACACCCACCCTCTTTTCCTCTCTCTCTCCCTCCCTCCCACACCCCGCCCCTTCCTCTCACACCCGCCCGCCCCGCCCCTCCCTCTCAGCCCCGGCCAGCTCGGGAAGAGGGGGTAGGGCGCGCTGCTGGGGGCGGGCCGAGCGGGTGGAGCAGCCCCCAGGGACCGAGCCGCGTCGCCACGCTGGGGCGCTGCTCACCCCCCGCCGCCGGGAGCAGAGGCTGGCGCTGGCGGCCTGGGGAGGCCCGCCCAGGAGCCCCGGCGCCCCTCCCCCAAAGGCACGGGCAGCGCCATCAGGTGAGTGGGAGGCGCTGGGCTCGGCCCAGGCTGGCAGCGCCTATCGGCGAGAGCCCGGCCCCCCGTGGGCGGGGGCTCCTCCGGCCGGCCCGGCGCTCGCCATGGCTTACCAGGAGCGGGTCCGCTCGCTGGCGGACACCGTGCAGCTCTACCGGAGGGACCCGAGTGGCTGGCAGAGCTGTAAGCGCACGGTGAGCAGGCAGGGCCCGGGCTCCGGAGCGAGTCCACTGGGGACGTGGCAGCTCGGCCGCCCCGCTTCCATTTCTGCCTCCGGTTCCCGTTCCTCCCTCGGGGCAGGGCAAAACCGGTCACTGGTTCATCTGGGCGCTGCCGCAGGAGGGTGTTGGATCCCCTGGGGGAGCGTTCAAACCGTGGCCGGCCCTGCGGGGTTCTGGGTCCCGCTGCTGCTCTCTCTCTGGTCTTCCTGGATGCCCATCACCCTCGTGTCTGGGCGCCAATGACAAACAAGAGTCGGTGGCCGGGGGACTTAGTAGGAGGCGCTCAGCGCCCTGCAGACTAAGGCCGGAAGTTATTTCCCAGATTTGTGACTCTCCTGGCAAAGTATTGGCAGCTAACAATGATCAGGACTTTGTTGTGACAGTTCAGACCTTTATACAATTCTGCTAACAGTTAGCTCTGAGGTAGGATTTGTAATTAAAATCCTAGGAAGTTATTTTATTTGCCAGCCCTTTAGATGGGTCAGTAATCACTGACAAAGAAAACTAGCTAGCACAGTTGCCAACTTTCACGCGATAAATAAGCACCCCGACTTTCACAATATGCCAAAAATCAAGCTAATCCCATTTCAAAACAAGCAAATCCCTAAGAACCCCAACACTCTACGTGACTAGATTCCCCCCAGCATGCAGTCTGGGAGTGTGGTGGGCCCGCTGTGCACCCCTGCTTCCCCACCCCCTCACCCTGCCCCTGCTGCCAGGAGCCAATCAAAAAAAAAAGGAACAAGTTGCAACAAGCTACAAGCAAAACAATCTATAAACCAAAAACTAGCCAACAAACAACTCACAAGACAATTAAACCAAAAATAAGCCCAATTTCTGTTTTTTTTTTCCATGGGTTTGGCATGTCGACTAGCTAGCTGTGGCAAAGAGATTAGCCTGTTAATTGCTACATGAAGTCTGAAGGCTGTCTTCACTTATTTCACTTTTGATAGAATGAAGTTTCAATTTATTGGAGACCATCAACTGAGTTTTCTGGCAACATGTAAGTAAGGTATTCAAAAATTACAGGGGTGAGGGCGGTGTCTGTCTGTGTGTGAGTGAATAACTCTTGCCTGTTGGGGTAAAGGAGCAGGAGAAAAATGCAAAGTTAATTTTAGTTTCATGCTTGTTTTCTTACAGATACAAAGGAGATGGAATAGTCTCTGCAAGTCCTGAGGCTGTCTGGGAGTGCTTAAAACCAGAAGCTGGTGGACTTAGAACAAAATGGGACCAAAATGTGAAGGACTTTGAGCTGATTGAAACTATTAGTGATGTAAGTTCCATGAAAATGTTACGGAGCATTGTGGTTAAATTCCCATCACATCACATAACTCCAGAGTTATATTGTTTTATCATGCTTACTCTCATAAGTGTTCATTCATAATATTTTAAACAATAGTTATTGGTAAAAGAAGGTAAACTTAAAAAAATAAAATATACACATCTGTGTTTAACTAATGAAGAGGTTTCTCACCACCCAACAAATGCAAAGTCATTTATATATTTAACTCTGAGCTTGGAGTTTAAGGCATTTTGCCACCACAACACATACTGCATTGAACTCATCCTGCCTTTCTTCAGTACCTAAGCACACCAACATGAGTGCAGGGAACATTCAATTGAATTTCAGAGCCTTTCATTTTTATCAGCTTGTGAGAATCTTCACGTTATTTAGAATTAAATACAAAAAGATACATTTGTAAACTACTTATGAGAGAGTCTTCCATTCTGTATGTACAGACTTGTCCAGCTTATATAACATTCACCATTGTGGTGGAGCAGATGTTTAGATACAAGGGAACTGTGTTAAATTTCCTGTGGGATAATAGGTCTATACACCAAGTTTGATGCAACAAAGTTATTATCTCCCTGAAATTGGAGTTTGTAAATTACTACATCTATGAGTATATCTGTGGGTGACTCTCTGCTTAAAGAGCATTGTGTTGCTTGTTCTTATGGCATTGGATCCACCTCGCATCACTGCATTGTCCCATAAAAATGCCCTTGAGTCAAGACTTAGTGGATACATTTATTCACGCTGAATAGTAAGTTATTCTACAAATTTGTGTAATTGAAATAAATGGCACTGCTTGTCAAGTAAGCATGATAACAGATATCGCAATCTCTCACTTATTATGTTAGAAGCACATCACTGCATTTATATGTACATATACAGTGTGATTTAATGCTGTTTGTATTTTGTAGACTATCTCTATATGCAGAACTATTACCCCATCAGCCTTCATGAAGATTATTTCTCCAAGAGATTTTGTAGATGTGGTGCTAATTAAGCAGTATGAAGACGGGACTATAGCATCTGCTGGTAAAATAGTTAAATTTCCAATCCATTTATATTATTATTGTATTGTATTATATTTTATATTAACAGTAAGTTAGTGAATATAACTGAAAATCTTCCAGGATATATTCTTTTTGTTTTTCAAAATATATATGTTTGTTAGATATACAATAAAAATCTTGGTCAGAAGATGCTTAGTCAGTAGTTATTAGCTTATATTAGTGCTTAATTACATCATTATCGCCATATAGAATATCAGCAATATTTACACTCTTCAGTCAGTGATTATACCGTTTGCTTATTGTTCTTTTTCATAGCGTTCTTCTGGGAAGGAATAGATATTTCAGTTAGTATTCAGCTGTGTAAATTTTTTAGAGCTTGTAGAAGTGCCTAAGAAAGTTCCTTTGGAGGCATTGCCTCTGATCACTTCATAAGATGTACTGAAAGCTGTTAAGTTTTGCTTAACTAAAACCAGTGAAGAGATGTGCCCATAGGGTACCCCACTAGTGATTAGTTTTCCTGCAGAGAGCAACTATTTCAAGCTGCTGGTACTATGTGCATATATTCCTCTTTCTTTTCTCACATTCATTTACATCTTTCATTAAGTCGTAAGTCAAGAGTCTCAGTGCTCCACAATGCCTCTTTGGATCACCAGGCAGGAATCCCTCTCGCGCGCGCTCTCTATAGATAGATAGGGCAGTGAGCCTAGGCCTTCTCAAAAGACCAAGAGAGGATCATCTTTGTGAAATGCGTTTATCTTTACTTTTAGATTAGAGTGCAAGCAACTCAAGTTACTATTAAAACACTGTGGTGCCATAATACTGTACAAGCCCAGTAAATGTCTTGAAGTGCCTTGATGTACAGTCCATACCAGCAGAAATCATTCCTATAATGCATGCAGTACTTTGATTTATAGATTTGATGACCAGAAAGGAATATTATGATCACCATGCATAACACAGGCCAAAGAACCTCAACCTCAAGAATCTTTGATTAGCTTTCATCGTAAATGCTTGTCAGCTGGCGGTGTTTACTGTGGTAGAAAACTTTTACTGTTAGTGATTTTTTTTCTTATAGCAACCAATGTGGAACATCCACTCAGTCCTCCCCAACCCACATACGTTAGAGGGTTTAATTATCCCTGTGGCTGTTTCTGTATACCTGTTCCAGGGTAAGAAGTCTATTTGAATATTACATATGCTGTACTTGAAAGTCCTATCCATAGCTATCGTGTGTGTGTTAATGTGCACCATTCAACAGAGAACCCTCTGCCAGTTACTGGTTTATATCTGGTTGTGGCTGGGTAGACATTGTCATTTAAACTTAGTGATGTTCAGTGCCCTACATGAAATGAGTTAGTCTCTTTTTTCCATTTCCTAGCGGACATCTGTTAACATTACAGAAACTATCATCACAGTGGGTATCCTCATTGGCATTCTCAGCTGAGAAGCCAAGGATTAAGAATCTGGCCCAGTAGAACAAATAAACATGTGCTTAACTTTAGGTATATGGGTAGTCCCACTGACTTCAATGAGGCAATTTCACTGACTTAAAGTTCAGCACATACTTAAGTGCTCTGCTGAATCAGCCTAAATTAACTGGGAAATTTACTATCCTTTCCTTGTAGGGGTAGGTAAAGGCAAATTGATGGGAGAGTAATTGGGACGTTTGCTTTGTGCCCATTCTATGGAACAGGCATAGAAATATTTGTCCACAGATAACATGTAACTGAAATATAAGAAATCTTATAAAGTTTTACACTTCTGTTTGTAAGATGACTTGCACTGATGTGTTCTTTTTCCAGGGTACCAGACAAGACCCAAGTTCTCACTTTCTTTCAGACTGATCTTGGTGGCTATCTTCCCCAGACTGTAGTGGACTCATTCTTTCCGAGCAGCATGGCTGGATTTTACAGCAATCTGTCCAAAGCGGTAAAGACAGTGAAAACTCGACCGGCATTTTCTCAAAGGAAATACGAGTCTCGTTGCTGAAACTTAGAAGGGAGGGTTAGAAAAGCTAGGATTGGTGGCATTACAGATTAGATTAAGATAAAAATGGAAGAAACGATGGGATCAGAAACCGACCTACAATGCCTTTCTAACAATATAGATAGGTAGGAAAGTTGAAGTGGGAACAGTTCCTTGTGTCAAAGTCCATTTTTAATATAGGATTTATAATTTTTGTACCTGCTTTTCTGTTTAAAAATGCACTACCTTGTGATACTGTATTTTTGTAACTATTAAAATAAGTGACATTATTCCAGCAGTATTCCAGAGGAAATTCTGCTGCCCCCTCCTGGAGGAGAAGCCACACTTCAGGCCTGTTTATGATCATACTTCATCTGTGTAAACCAGGTTACTCCTGAGGGAATTCTGCCCCAAAAATTTAAAATTCTGCGCTAAAAAATTTCTGCACACAATATTTTAAAATTCTGCAAGTTTTATTTGTCAGACAAATGTGGAGGCTCCAGCATGGCAGTGGGGAGCACAGGTCACTTGCTGCCCAGCCTCCCTCCCCACTCCCAGGACACTGACTCGTGGTGAGGTTGCACCCAATCCTGACACAGCACCAGGGCAGGGCCGGCCTCAGAAACACCCCAGGGCCCTGATCCTCTGTGCCAGATGTACCAGGTGTGGGGCAAGCAGGCTCAACCAGGCAGGATCCAAGTGTGGAGGGGCTCGGTGTGGGGTGAGAGGGTTCTGTATTGAACAATCTGGATGCACAGAGGCTCTTTGGAGGGGCGGTTCCAGGTGCAGGTGGTTGGGGCTCAGCAGCGGGTCTGGGTGTGGGGGACTCAGTGGGGGGGGGAGTCTGGGTGCTGGAGGAGTGGGGCTTGGGGATCCAGGTACAGCTAGCTGGGGTTCAGTGGGGTGGAGGTCAGTGTGGGGGGGCTCGTCAGGGGATGCAGTTGCAGGGGGTGGTCTGGGTGCAGAGGTGGGGGTCTGGGTGCAGGGGTTTAGATTTAGCGGGGTGAGGTTCAGGTATGGAGGGCTCTGGGGCATCTGGGTGTACGGGGTGAGGCTTGGGGGGGTCTGAGTATGGGGGGTTCAATACAGGGGGTTGGGCGGACAGGGGAGCAGCTCCCCGTACAGCGACCCCTCCCCTGTGGCTGAGGAGCGATGCTGGCAGGAAGCAGGAGAGGATGCTGAGCTTCCTACAGCCAGGGAAGGTTTCTGGGGGTGGGTCTAGCAGCTGATCCCAGGTCAGGGTAAGAGCCACTATAGTGATTTACCTCTCCACGAACTGCTCCAGGTGCCTGAAATGATGTGCCTGCGCTGCTAGGGAAGGGTGCGTGACCACTCTTGCAGCTTCCCTTTGCTTCCCTGTCAGAAAATCATTTTTCTGCGGGGAAGCAAAGAAATCTGCGGGGGACATGAATTGTGCACAGTGGTGCAGAATTCTCCCAGGAGTAAAACCAGGAGCAGCTCTGCTGAAGTCAATATAGTTCCATCAGTATAAGTGAGATCCGAGGGAGCCCTGTTATATCTCAGATTCTACCTAATGACCCATATGAAACAATGTTCCTTTCTGAAGGGGGAGAGCTAGCTCCTTTGCTGCTGACATCAATATAGTTTGAGATATTACATTGGGACCAACCCCAAAAATGGGATAGACCACAATGAATTGGGTAGGTGAGAACCTATGGACCCACTCATTCTAGACTATAAGGGCCTGATTCAGCATGCACTGAAGTTCGACTGAGTTCAGTGCTAATGTTAAGCATATACTTAAGTGTTTTGCTGAATCAGGGCCTAATATCCTCAACCAATTCACAGATCCCTGGGCCTTGTCCTCTCCCATCATCCCCTTTCTACCAAAAAATTCTGATTTACAAAATGTCATAAATCAAACTGCACTGACATAATGGCAATAAATAAAGAGATGTATTTAAGTACTTTACTTGTCATTTTTCTAACTGCATTAGAAATGATCATGCATTTGAACAATTTTCCAATATGTTGTTGACAGTGTTGTGAACTTGTGAATCGTCCTTTCTGTAAAGTATTGTGGACTAATCTTGACTGACTTGTTCATAAAAGTAAGACATTCTTGTTTCCGTCTCCAAGACGGACACACCTCAGGGTATATCTTAGGAAATCAGCTATTTATGTAAAATACAGTGATGTGTGCAGTCTTCAAAGGTATTTATATATCTGGTTACTTAGGTAATGTCAGAAGTTATTATAAACAGCATACTATTCATTTATCCTTTTACAAAAGAAAAAATGATCATTTGTGATTGAGTTGGAAACATGTTAATCAGGTTGCAATTGTAGTGCTTTTACTTTATTATGTATTTAATTATGTTAATACATTTAAATTTCTGTTCATGTGTTGTGGTTTGTGGGACATTTATGTACAAATATTTCCACTGTAGTTTTTAATGTATGTAATAGAATTTTAGGGAAGGGGGGTTAAATTTAGTTTCTTTTGTGACTGAGGCTTTTAAAACTTGCCAGTGGGTGTAGCAAATTAAATAAACTATTTTCTGTTTCACATTTTTGTTCTTCTGAATTATCCTTTAACTCTGTCATAGTGTCCCCTCAACTCCCATTGCCAATGAGACTTAAAGGAGCTCTGCACCTTTCAAAATCGCTCTGTGCTATCTTGGGGCTTTAGGCCAATCCTGTGAGGTTGGAAATGCCCTTAGCTGCTCAGACACTATGGAGATGGCTGCAGGATGAGGTAGATATTTTAGTGATGGGGGTGGGTACTCAGCATCTTGCAGGATTGAGCCCTTCAGCTGTTGTCTAGTCCTGTTTTTTTTTTTGTTTTGTTTTTAACTTAGACTGCTGCATAGTGCAACTATGAAGAATGACAAGTGCTTCTGTGAGGGAGAGGTTTGGGCCCCTGTCCTGCAAAGGCTTATGTTCATGCTTAACTTTACACACCGTGAGTTGTCCTACTGACCACTCACTGTGCATGAAGTTAAGCATGTGTGTAGTCTTTGCAGGATGAGGGCCTTGTGTTTTTTAAGTACTCAAAAGATCAAGGGTTTATCTAAACCTTAGGCCTGATCCAACCACCTTCACTCATGCCTGTAGTCCTTTTGAGGTCAATGGCATTACCCATGAGTAAATATTACTCAGAAGGGCAGAACCAGAATCTGAATAATTTAAAGGATCGGTCCTGTGAGGTGCTGAGCACACTCGGTTCAATAGAATCTGAGGGTGTTCAGCCCATCACAGGACTGCTCTGTGAGCCCTCTGCCAAAGTAGGCTGGAAATTTGTAAGTACTGGCTGTCTTGTAAGATTGCTGGGACTTCCTGCTTTTGGGGGAGACTGGAATATTGGGAGACACTTCTATTTTACATGGGACATTGGCATTCCTGCTTTTGGTCTCTGCCAGAACCGGGAAATGCAGAGGTTCAGAAACCTAAAAGACTGGTAGCCAGGAGAGGGAGGAGCACACGGGTGATCTGAAATTATTACAACCTTTGTAAAGCTTGGTTCAAGTTTTGGATGATTTTTTTGTTAATGACTAAAGCTGATGCTAGCGCAGGCCGCCCTATACAAGGACTATTATCTAATACAATCTTTCTTTCTGCCCTGTACGAGGTCTGTTATCTAATACAATCTCTCAGGCTTTCTGAGCAAGGCTGTGAAAACCCACAAAAAGAGTTTGACCTGGCTTTTGCAGACTTGAGCCAGAACAGAACTAAAGAGCTCAGGGCCTGCTTCACTGTACAGCCGCTAAAGTGACCACTGATTCAGATTTTTCATGTTACCTGTGCCAGTGGCTCTCAACCTTTCCAGACTCCTGTACAGGAGTCTGATTTGTCTTACGTACCCCTGAGTTTTACCTCACTTAAGAACTACTTGTTTACAAAACAAACATAAAAATACAAAAGTGTCACAGCTCACGATTACTGAAAAACGGCTTTTTCATTTTTACCATATAATTGTAAAATAAATCAATTGGAATATAAATATTGTACTTACATTTCAGTGTATAGTATCTAGAGCAGTATAAACAAGTCATTGTCTGTATGAAATTTTAGTTTGTACTGACTTTGCTAGTGCTTTTTATGTAGCCTGTTGTAAAATTAGGCAAATATCTAGATAAGTTGATGTAGCCCCTAGAACAGAGGTGGGCAAACTACGGCCCGCAGGCCACATCCGGCCCGCGGGACTGTCCTACCCGGCCCCTGAGCTCCTGGCCGGGGAGGCCCTTCCCCTGCTGTCCCCACTCCCCCGCAGCTACACCGCCACACAGGCAGTGCGGCTTGCGCCCACCCACCTCCCAGTCTTTCTAAGAAGCCTGTCCTGCTGCTCTGAGCGGCATGGTAAGGGCGGGGGGGTTGGAAAGGGGCGGGAGGTCCTGGGGGGCAGTCAGGGGACAGAGGGCGGTTGGATGGGGTGGAGGTTGGGGGGGTCAGGAGACAGGGAGCAGGGGGTGTGTGGTTGGGGCGGGGTCCTGGGGGGGTGGTCAGGGGACAAGGAGCAGGGGGCGTTGGATGGGTCAGGGGTTCTGAGGGGAGCAGTCAGGGGACGGGGGCCAGTCTGTTTGGGAAGGCACAGACTTCCCTTCCCGGCCATCCATACGGTTTCGCAACCCCGATGTGGCCATTAGGCCAAAAAGTTTGCCCACCCCTGCCCTAGAAGACCTCTGCATTCCCCTAGGAATACGCATATTCCTGGTTGAGAACCACTGATCTGTATAGACAGCTGCTTTAAAAATGTTGATCCTCCTGTATACACACTGCGGAAATGATATTTACTTAGAAGTGGCTAACCACATGAGATTTCACATGTGGGGAGAGAAAAAGAGGGAGCTAAACAGGAAATTGTAAAATTATGTACTGTGCAAAAAAAGGAAATCATGGCTTGACTAGACTCTTGTATTGCTTATCTTCGCATGGCCTATTACTACAATATTTTTTTTGGCTGTTGATTAAAGAATAACAATTGCTTTTGCCCTTTTGGATTAACACTGTGGTATGTAATAATCAGCTATCTTAATGTTATGTCCCTATATTAACAAGGCAGGTCTGAGGAGACCAAAAGGACCACAGGGCAAAGAGGCACTGTCTTGACCAAACTAAGCAGCAACTTTAATCTCTCATAAGACAACTCTTTGGAGCAAGGACTGGCCTTTTGTTCTGTTATACAGCATCTTTCCGATAAGCCCCTGGTCTATGACTGGGGCTCCTGGGTGCTCTAATACAAATCCTTGTGATAATGCAGTGTTAGGTGCATGTACACAAGAGACTTATTTTGAAAACTTGGGGGGCCAATAAAAATATGTAAAAACTTGTCTCCGTGTTTAAGTCCACTGCATATTTTGAAAATAACAAAACCTCTTAAAATTCTACTAGCAGTGGTAACAGTGGAACAATCCGTGGTTGGTGCTGCTTTCAGCAACATCTCTTTAAACAAACGGGGGGAAATAATTGGACTGTTGAACCATAGATTCTGATGCTCTTAGGGCTTTTTTTTTTTTTGTCATTCGTATTGGTCATACATTCATTTACTGTATATGAACTAGCATGAATCACAGAATTTGTTCCCCTCTTGTCTTTTAGTTTTAGCACAATAATAAATTAAGTAAATAAGTTACGGTTGCATTAACTTTTTGTTACTTTAAATTCTATTGTAAGTGCTAGAAATATATAGAGGAGGTCAAGGAGGTAATATCTTCCAGGGCACTGTACTAGTAGGTATTGAAGACTGGTCAATTCTTGGGTGTACCCTGACAAAGATGCTGTAGTATGCTATCAATGTTTACACAGCACTCTCCCTTTGAAGCAATGGCATGCCTTGTGTAACCATCAATGCCAGATCTGTCCCCAAGGTATTTAGTATTTCCAGTCACCAACTGGCTCAACGAGCCTTAAATCCCATAAGCAATCATTGGTATTTTTGTTTTAAATACTAATGCAGTGATGTTAAAAATTACACAAACTATATATTCAGATAACCAGGTTCAGTTCTAAATGTCCTTGTTACTCTGGCCCAGATTTTTAAAAGCATTTAGGTATTGCTTTGCTCAGTGTTGCAAGGCCTAAGTGACTTAGGAGCCCAAGTCTCATTTTCAGAGGTGACTTCGACACTTAGGGACCCATTGACTTGTAATGAAATCTAGGCTGCTAAGTGACTTTTGATGACTTAGGCTCCTGCATCATTTAGGCATTGCAGCGCTGAGCAGAGAAATCCCTGAATGCCTTTCAAAATTCTCAACCCTGTACTTAAGATATTTTTAATTCACAACGCAACGCCTGGGCATTGTGAGGGCTTTTCAGATTTTTGTTTCACAGTAAATACTGTGCTGCGGTACAATGTTCTTCAGATGCATGTGCTTAATTTCCCACTCAGACAAATGAGATTTGCATCTATATTAGCTTGATTCTCTACTCTGTCCGATTTAGGGGTGGGAGCGCTGCAGGAAACCAGTCACAACTCCTGGATTCAGAGCTGCTTGGCCACTGAGCAAATGATTGCTGTTCAGTGCAACTCTAACTTACGTGTCAGGGCTGTTATGCCAGTGGAGGATAAACTGGAGCTCTACTATGTCCTGTCCCGTCCTCTCTTCTCCCTCTTCTGACCCCAGAATATCCCCAAACAGCCTCTTTTTCCCCCCTTACAATGGGGGTGTGGGGCAACTGGCGTAGGAGGCAGCAGAGCCAGCTTTATGCTAGCAAAGAATTCCTCTTTATAAGAGATATTCTCTACTGGGCGGCCCTGGCTCCTTTGTGCTGGATGGAGCCTATCCTTCTTTGGCTGCTTTCCCTGCCTTCCTCCCTTCCCCATGTGCTGGAAGCTGTGGGGAGGGAGATTTAGGAGCCAACCATTTCTATTCTGCACCCACTGTTACGCAGTCCCCAGCTAGGGTTTGTGGTTAGTCTCTGGAGCAGGACTGAGAATCTGCCCTACGGTTTTGGCCTGTTTCTAATTTTCCTTAAATTTGGTGGTTAAATTAACTTTGCACACTAGTCTGTGACACCATCAAATGGATTTATATAAGATAGAGAGTACTGCAATTTTCACACATTTTATTACACTCATCATATTAAGACCTTTTTTTAGCATTCTAGAATTTGCAACAGCTGCTTATGAATATTGTAAAAGAAATTGTATAACCTTCTCTTATTCTGGACAACTTGCTTTGAGGTTGCAACGAGACCTGTAAAACTTGCTATATGATCATCTGCACTTTCACAATATTGGTGCTGTGTTGGTAAATGGCTTTAAGTAATGAAATGTTATGGGTGTGTTTGTTTTAATCCTGGCAGCAGTTTCATACTTCTCCTTGCAAAGTTTCAGATGATGTGGTGGTAACAGAACTTGGATTTTTCCTCTTGATGGTAGCAGTTATGGGCCCATCAGGTAATGCCTTGATGATATTCCAAGCTTCAAAACGGGTGAGTCCTTGCATAACAGTTGTGTGCACTTGCAGTAGCTCATCACCAGGCTGAACAGTATTGCTCTGTTCTGATGCAATTCCTGTGAGGAGACAATGAATTTACTTAAGTTTCTCTGTGTGGGGAAATCTTTGTTGTTGTAATTATGGATAGCTGTACTAGGATGTTACATGGAAGATGTGCACATCTGATGCACAAATGGGAGAATCAAGTATTTGCCACAGTGCAAATGCAGAGACCTCCAAATCACTGAACACATTGTGGACAAGTGCCCCCTCTTTCCATTTCCAGGAGCTATCGCAAAAGCACACTCTGCATCTTTGGAAGGCCTCAAATGGATTTCAAACCTTTCTGCTAACTTGTAAATGTTGCCATTTCCATGCAAAAGAAGAAGTGTGTTTCTGTATAAATGGTATAAAATGCGTCTGGTCTAATTCCAGAGCAAGGAGTTCATCCCGCACAACAAAATGTCATGCTGCAGTTTCAATAAAAATTATCATGGGCCGGATCCTCATCTGGTAGAGATCAGTCAATGGAACTACTCCAGTTTACCGCAGCTGAGGATCTGACCGTGGGGGTGTGTGTGTGTATAATATACATATAAAAGAGAGAGAGTGTTTAAACACCTCTACCTTTAAAAATCCTGTTGATGATGATGGGTTTATCTCCATGGATGGAGCCTTTCCCTCCTTCCAGACTGAATCCTAAGCCAGCAGGTGTCTTTTCCAGAGTTACAGTGCAGATTGTCTCTTCGGTTGCTGGAAAGAAATAGAATGGTATCAGGAGGGGTACAAAATATTCTGAAAAGTGAGAACATCTGAACAAAGAATGAGTTTTTGTTTGTTCAATTTTGTGTAGGCATGTAAATGATAGAGCAAAACAAGGCAGAAAATGACCATTTGCTTCATCTTTTTGGTCACCATAAAGTTAATTGCTCCTACAGAAGGTTATGGCAGGGGAGGGGGATGTATTTTTTATGTGTTGAAATCTGAGCCAAATGAAAAGGTTGGATTTAATATAAACGGCATTTGCTTGAATTACATAAACATGCTAGAGACACATTAACATTTCGATATACTGTATATATTCCAAAATTAAGTGTTCAGTACAAGTGACCTGATGGTAATATTAAAACAAATATTACCTAAACAGCCAGTAATGTTTATTTGGGGTATGTAAATAGGATTACAAAACTCTGACTTCTGAAAAAGAAATCCTAAGAACAAAGATCATTCTACAAAACTGTATGTCTTCCATATGTTTTGAATATAGCCAGCTGGTGTGTTAGAGGCCAGAGCATGATTTAGGTAATCTGGAGAAAGTATCCTTTCAAATAAAATATTTTTCAAAACACAGGAACTTTTAGGGGCTTGAAATGAAAGTTCATTACTGCTCACATGAGTAGCCATTATACATACAGTTAGTCCTGTTCACTTGCTTGACATTATCTGAATTTTTTCAGAACTCCATTTTGAGGAATCTTGCTTTTTGGTGCAGTTTAGTGAATTATGTAAGGTGTATATATAACTTCTTAGTAAAACTAACAGATTTATAATAGCTTTATTTATTGCATTTTTCCAGCATACCTTTCCCCCACCAATATTAACTGATTTTTTGTTCGTACACAGCTGAGCCCCAAATCAGCACCTACCATATAATTATACAGAATAAAATAGCATATGTTGTTTTGCATGAAATTGTCAATATTTTATGTTACAAAATTGCAACTCTGATTTATATTGAAGACTGCATAGATTTCAATCTGTAATTTCATAATGATTATTTATATATACACCTAGAATCCTGATCCGGCTGATAGATTTTGCAGGACTGGGACTTAGGACAGCAGAGAGCAGTATCAACTGAGTAACAGGTTGTTTAAAGCCGACTTCCTGGATTTTTAAACAGTTGTACAACTTTTAATCACAACTCCAATATTTGTCTAGCTAAATCCCATGCAACCCTTTGTAAAGGGCAAGGATTCTGTAGTGGTGAGAACAGGGTGGTATATAAATATCTAGATAGGTAGCGGATGTGATTTAATGCAGGAGTAAAGTACTCACTAGCTTCTGTTGTGGTTTCACTTTCTGTAGAATACGTAGTAGAGTCAACGGAAACATTAAAACTTTTTTCTTCCTCTTTAGCTTTTTTAGTCACTACGACAGCTTGCCTTGGCGGTCGAGCCTGGCGCATGATCGCCAAGGCATCGTTGTGAGTGGCACCTTTAAGAGACTTTCCATTAATGGATAAGACTTCATCTCCTTTCTGGATAGTTCCTTCCTGAGATGCTAGTCCATTAGGAAATACTCTGTGAACCTATTAGAGACCCCAACCACCACAAAAAAAAGAGAAGATGTGACTAAATCTCACAGTTAGTAAAGTTTAAATGTGACACATTTTCATTTCTTAGCAAGAAAGAAAGCTGATTTTTAGGGATCATGTATTGTAATTGTTGTGGTAGAAGCCTATTAAGATGCAGGAGATACTGGATGGCTTGTAGCTGGTACCAGCTTATGCTATCAACCATCAGATTTCACAGAGTCTAACCAGGTCAGTCATCTTGTCCTGAACCTGCACCATTGACTTAAAGAGAGAGAGAGAGAGTCAGGAATCTGAAAAGAGGGACTGGTTATTTAGTAGGTGACCATCTTCCTCTGAGTCCATGCTGAATCTATGCTGCAGTAGGTATTGTGCTCCTGAAGGCCTTGATCACTACTGATGATTAAATATCCCATTGCACTTAAAATAGGCATGTTAATCCCAGTTTTCTGGCAACATTCCATTCCAATTTGCTAATTATCTTCTGCAACCATAAATTCCCATTTAGATATTCATATTCTTTTCCATTTCCTGTCCTATGCTGCTTATGTAGGGTTGCTGGGTACTGTTAAGGAGCTACATTTTTTTAAAAAGAAGTTCTGAAAAATTGGAGTGGCAAAATTAATTCCATTTTTCTTTTTGTCACTGTAACTTTTTCAAAGTTCAAAAAGTTCCAGAAAGTAAAACATGAGGGGAAACTTAGATATTGTTTATTTGTTTGTTTGCATAAGGTGACAAAAAGGGGACAACCCAAAACTCTGAAAAAAAAATTTGAAAACCAAAATGAAATGACATAACCCCAATTCAAAATTCAAATTTTGTTTCAAAATTTTCCATTTGAAATATTTTTCTGCAGAAAGTGTTCATTTTTGATTAACCCCCCTTTTTTTTTTGAGAGAGAGAGAGAGAGAGAAGATTTTGCAGTTGAAACTACAATGGCTGGCTCTAATTTTCTAATGTTTCCTTGTGTATAGACTGTTACCATTCCCACCATATTCTTATTTTCTCTAGCCTTGAACTTGCCTAGTTTCTTTAATCTGTCCTCATAGGTCTTAGCTTCCAAACCTTTTCCATTTTTGACATTCTCTTTTCAACCCATTCCATTTTTTCTGCCACCTTTTTTTGGACTGAATGCTTATTGTGGGAGTATTTTATGAGAGTGACGCTACTTACAGTAACAACTTTGTTTTCTAGATCGATTCCTCCTGCCAGGCTGAATCCAAGACCAGCATCTTCTTCTTTATGCAAAATTGTAACGTGAATATCATCAAATTGCTAAACACAGAAAAATAAAATAATTTCAGATACATCCTACTATAATTCAAGATTACTGGAAGAACTGTATATTTTCTCCTGTATCCACTGCAAACTCTGTCTTTGTTTTTATTTAATGGGCTAACTTCACCTTGGTATCATAACTTATGAATGAGTTTGTGTCTAAAAGTTTTGCTGCTTCAGTGAATGTGCTGTAAATTACAATATATTAAAGATCACTGATCACTACTGAAATAGAAATAGAAAATATTATTGGCTCAGTGGTGAGAACTGAGTACATGGTCTTCTAACTCTGAGAGGAAAAACTTTTGTTATCTACAACTCGTCCTACTCAATGAATAATGGTCTGTGGCTCAAAAAATTACTTCTAAGCCTGGTTGCTATTTTTAATGTACATTTGCTAACGTTTTAATTGTAACAGTAGCCTGAAATGAGCTGTTTCAGTCTGTTACCCTTTTAGATTACAGTTAATATGAGGGAAAATATCTCTTTTTAGTAGCATATACTACAGTGTTCTTAAGGATTCAAGTATAACACCTTTTCTTAAGAGAAACTGATTCACTGATCTTTTCTTGTCTCATAACAATGTGCTTTTCAGTAGCTGGATGCATAGTTTGGTTGACAGGCCACTGAACTAAGAGTGAGAATGCCTGGATTTTATTCGCCACTCTTCCTCTGTTTATGATGATCTTGACCAAGCCATTTAGACCAAAGTCTTCAAAAATGTCCACTGCTATTGATTGCCCAAACTGGAGACAATTAAGGCCTGATTTTCTGCTCTTCTGAGCTCCCACAACTCCTTTTGAGTCATAGAATCATAGAATATTAGGGTTGGAAGGGACCCCAGAAGGTCATCTAGTCCAACCCCCTGCTCAAAGCAGGACCAATTCCCAGTTAAATCATCCCAGCCAGGGCTTTGTCAAGCCTGACCTTAAAAACCTCTAAGGAAGGAGATTCTACCACCTCCCTAGGTAACGCATTCCAGTGTTTCACCACCCTCTTAGTGAAAAAGTTTTTCCTAATATCCAATCTAAACCTCCCCCACTGCAACTTGAGACCATTACTCCTCGTTCTGTCATCTGCTACCATTGAGAACAGTCTAGAGCCATCCTCTTTGGAACCCCCTTTCAGGTAGTTGAAAGCAGCTATCAAATCCCCCCTCATTCTTCTCTTCTGCAGGCTAAACAATCCCAGCTCCCTCAGCCTCTCCTCATAACTCATGTGTTCCAGTCCCCTAATCATTTTTGTTGCCCTTCGCTGGACTCTCTCCAATTTATCCACATCCTTCTTGAAGTGTGGGGCCCAAAACTGGACACAGTACTCCAGATGAGGCCTCACCAATGTCGAATAGAGGGGAACGATCACGTCCCTCGATCTGCTCGCTATGCCCCTACTTATACATCCCAAAATGCCATTGGCCTCCTTGGCAACAAGGGCACACTGCTGACTCATATCCAGCTTCTCGTCCACTGTCACCCCTGGGTCCTTTTCCGCAGAACTGCTGCCTAGCCATTCGGTCCCTAGTCTGTAGCTGTGCATTGGGTTCTTCCGTCCTAAGTGCAGGACCCTGCACTTATCCTTATTGAACCTCATCAGATTTCTTTTGGCCCAATCCTCCAATTTGTCTAGGTCTTTCTGTATCCTATCCCTCCCCTCCAGTGTATCTACCACTCCTCCCAGTTTAGTATCATCCGCAAATTTGCTGAGAGTGCAATCCACACCATCCTCCAGATCATTTATGAAGATATTGAACAAAACTGGCCCCAGGACCGACCCTTGGGGCACTCCACTTGATACCGGCTGCCAACTAGATATGGAGCCATTGATCACTACCCGTTGAGCCCGACAATCTAGCCAGCTTTCTACCCACCTTGTAGTGCATTCATCCAGCCCATACTTCCTTAACTTGCTGACAAGAATACTGTGGGAGACCGTGTCAAAAGCTTTGCTAAAGTCAAGAAACAATACATCCACTGCTTTCCCTTCATCCACAGAACCAGTAATCTCATCATAGAAGGCGATTAGATTAGTCAGGCATGACCTTCCCTTGGTGAATCCATGCTGGCTGTTCCTGATCACTTTCCTCTCATGCAAGTGCTTCAGGATTGATTCTTTGAGGACCTGCTCCATGATTTATCCAGGGACTGAAGTGAGGCTGACTGGCCTGTAGTTCCCAGGATCCTCCTCCTTCCCTTTTTTGAAGATTGGCACTACATTAGCCTTCCCTGAGTCAAATGGGTGTTCGCTGCCTCTGAAAATCAGGCCTCTTTAAGGTATCTCTAATTGGGTACCTAAAATTGGTGCACACTTTTGAAAATGTTGGCTTTGCCCTCTCTGTACCTCAGTTATCCCATCTGTAAAATCGGGCTGATAATTCTAAGCCATCTTTGTAAAGTGATTTGAGATTTATGGCTGAAAGAACTGAGCATTACTATTACATATTGATACTGATGTGTTTGTAAAAATTTCACATAGCAAAGATTAAACAGTAGCATCCGCTCCTCAGTTAGGCTGTCTTTGAGCATAGTGTATACAGAAAAGTGGACTTACCTTTAAGGTAGCCTCATCTAGTGATTTTACTTCTTCTATAAGCTTCTTTAATTCTTCAGGGGAAAGCAGAGAGATGACTGATTGCCCGGACACACCAGATGCTTGAGATGAACAGTGTTCCTGTTTCTCTTCCTCTTTCCCGCTGTCTGTTAAACTCACAGTATAGTCTCTCAGTTCAGAAAGGCTTTCCCATTTTGAAAAGGGAAAAAAGAAATATTAATTTGTGATAGCAGCTTCCACACCATGGCACAGAACAGGCAATTATGGAATCTTCATCTTTTGATCATACTAGAGTTTACCTGGTAATTGGCCAAGTGGTTCAGATCTCTATTTATTTGTTCCCAGTAATACCTACTGTAACATACCAAGAGGTGGCAGGGCTGTCTCAGTAGGGTGACCAGATGTCCTGATTTTATAGGAACAGTCCCAATATTTGGGGCTTTGTCTTATATAGGCACCTAATATCCCCCACTCCCTGTCCCGATTTTTCACACTTGCTCTCTGGTCACTCCATGCCTCAGTGATGACACGCCTGTGTGAGCATTCACGTGAAGGAATAAGAACCCTCTTGAATCTTTGCCCCCAACCAAATTGAACCTTCCCTGAGCATTGGAAAAAAGTTCAGATAACTTTTTTTTTCTTTTTTAACGTGACTCTGAACTTCCCAGTTATACCTGGGATTGGAAACGGGTATCAAAAGCACCACACTCTTGTGAGAGAGGTTGTTTTCACTGTGTTTCAAATTTGAGCTAGGAAATACCCTTTCCACTTTTGCAGTTACAAAAGGTTCAGATAAGTACCTGAGAGTGGAAATGCTTATCCAAACCATAACCCCAAGGCCCATGACATTAATTCATCACAAACTATAATCTTTGCAAAAGCCATTAAGCACATAGCCTCCCACTCTTTATTTAATGACACTGTCATATCAAACTAGCAGCACAGAAGGCATGTCTGCAAAACAGAGACTAGACTAAAAAATTTTCTGTACAATATATTTTGAATTACATACTGGATCACCCTTGGAGAACATGAGGCAAAGTTTGGGAGGTTCATGTCCTGCTTTTAAAATAACTTCCCCAACTTTTTAATTCTAGTTTATTTAGCTAGTCTTTTCTAGATTCCTCACCTGGTTAGATATTTATAAAATATTATGAAAAAACAGTTATTAAAAAAATCTAATGTTGATAACCTGAGCAGGGCAAATCCTTATAAGAGGCAATACGTCTCTGGTGCAATGCATTGTTTTGGGGGAACGCATGGAACCCATGCTGGCTACTTCATCTGGTGTAGTAGCAGTCAGACCTTCTCCTTTACTGATCCAAAAAGACCATCAATGCACCAATGCACTAATATAATAGCAGAACTTGGCCTGAAATGTTGGCAAATTGGTAGCATTGAAATAAAGGGGCAGGAGCAGCTGTATGGACTTATTCTTGAAACTGCCTCAATATTGGGATTAGCAGTATTGGGTCCATTCTTCTGGCTCCAAACCATGGAGAACCTAGGGATATTGTTCTGTGGCTCAAAGAAGCTGGCAGCATAAAAGCTTAAAAATCTGTTTTTATTAACGGCAGCATGCATTCGACTGATCCTTTACATTCCTCTGAGGAGTTGTTAACTCTGTCTACACTCTAAGCAACCTATATTCCTATCTAAATTGCCTGAGGTACAGACAAATTGTTTTCTGCAGTGTGTGGTGAGGGGAAGGAGCTAGTCTATTTACCAGCACTGCTTTGCAAAAATTAACTTTAATATGTATCTTACTTAAGGGAAAATCCAGTGTCTGAATGATGACTCTCGCTTGTAGATGAGGGAGGGGTCCCATTCTCTTCCATGGAGGGCTGAGATGATGCTTCCAGTGTGCTCCATGGATTGTTCCCAGAAAAGAGCGGCGACTGAGGAAGGCAAAGCAAAGATTTCATTAAAGCAGATGACACTTGATTGCTGATGGAATAGATTTTGCTGTATTTTTCATCATTTGTCTTCATCATCTCACAAGACTGGTTAGCAGTAAGGGGGAAGCTTCGTGTTCTTTGGCTCTGTGCTTTTGCTACTGGACAGTGAAGTTCAGTGGCTTGTGAAGTTAGTAAATCCAAGGAAATTTCAGTACTTGTGCTGTTGCTTCTCTTTGGACTAGGAGCGAGTGCCTCTTTGGGAGAGCAGGACCTATGTAGGCTCAGAGTCTCGACTGTAACCACAGATGGCGTTGATTGTAGTTGGCTGTTATCAGAACCTTCATTATAAGTGGCTTGGTTTAAATGAACTGCAGGTGATTCTGGCTCTTTTGGACTGGGAGAGTTTTCTTTTTGGACTGATGGCTTTGGGCTGGGAGAATTTTCTCTCCAGACTGATGGCTTTGGGCTAGGAGAATTTTCTTTCCAGACTGATGGCTTTGGGCCGGGTTTTCTGTTTCCTTTTTCAGGTGACTGAGGAGCACTGAAAGTTTCAAAGGAGTTTATTCTCTGTTTTATTGATGATCCTCTGGGTGAGGCCCGGGATATATTGGAGCCCCGTTCTTTGCCAGAAACACGCTGGAGGTCAATGGAACTTTGATCTGCCTGTGTGTTGACATCTGAATTTCCTTTCTTCAGACCTTTTAGACTTTGACGAAACCAGGCTGGTTTAGGTGCTACTGGAGGGCCCCTTTTCCCAGTGTCACTTTCATCTGAATTGTGTGCTTTTGAACCATCTGCTTCTGCTTCTGATTTCTGCAGCACTACGTCTGGACAGCTCGGACTTTGATTTTCTTCATTTGTGTTGTTCTTGGGATTTAAGTCTAAGTGACTGCTTTCTTCACTCATAGTAGGATTAAACAAGTTTTTGATGCAATCAGAAATTCTAACCCAAGGGTCTTCCGCTGTAGTATCAAGACTGTAATCTACCCGTGGTTGTCTTCTAAGTACAGGCCTTTGTATTGATGAGATAGGATTTCCTGTGTTGTAGAAACAATTATTATACATAAGCTTTCTTTTCATTCCCTCCATATATCCCTTTCCATGCATCGCTGATGCTTCACTGCCTGTGGGCTTCTCTACACTCAAGCCTCCAACAGGTTATTTAAGGTTACAACTCTTAATCTAAAGTTCTGTTTTATTGTGGCAAAAGCCATCTTGTGCTGATACTGGATTTAGCTGCAAACCCAGGCTCTTTGGGGCTGGCCACTTCCCTAAAGGGACATGTAGCCTCTACAGGTAATGCTCTCTCCTGACATAATGGGACACTGAAATCGTTTTGCATGCTCAGCACTGTCATGTTAAAATATAAGACTAAATTTATGTCATCCCAATTACAGCAGATTGCACTAGCTGGTATCGCAGCAGATAAAAAAAAGTTATTCTTCTCTTCCTGCATTTTAAAGCATGGTCTTTAAATATTATCTCTCAGAGACCTCTCTTTGATTGATTGTCTGCATGTCTCTCCAAATGGTTCTTTGCACTTTTCTAGTGTATACCATTTTCTCTTTGATGTAGGATGTTTTATATATCACAGGCTTATTAAACCTCTTACTGACTATTGGTGCAGAGAGGACAGTGGTGAAGGTTTGGGGGTTTTTTATGATGATTTATTTCAGTACAATGAAAAGAATAAATGTTCAGGAACGGTTGCCATTTTAAATACTACTAGCTACCTTTTCACTAACAGAATCAACAGTGCATCTACTTCACATCAATTATCTATATTACATGCTGTTCAGTTTTGAAACAAAAAATCAAAAATGTCCTGTGGTCCATGCTAAAAATAAAATTCAGTAACACTCAGTTTTTAATATAAACAAATAAAGTATCATCTGAAAAAAACTAGTGATTCTTGTACGCCTATTACCATTTATTCTCTTTAATAAGAGACAATCCATTCATCTTCTTTTGGTGTCATTCACACTTCGAGTCAGAGGTAGTTAATACACAATTGTGTAGAAATTTGTCTGTTCACCCAGTAATTTACCGTTTTGCTGCAGTCTGTTTTTTAAAGATGGAATTAAAATGAATGCAAAACTCATTAACCCTGCTAAATATTTTATGCACTCATAGAGGTTGCTTTTGAAGCAAATGGAATGAAACACCTACCTGGGTTTGCTTTCCTCTCTTGGTCTCTGTCTGCTGACACTGCAGCTGAGTGTTCAGTACCTCTTGGTGTTATAGAAGTTGCAGAGAGACTGTGGGTTATAACTGTTTTATTTCCCTGTAGCAGCAGGTCTCCTGCTTCCTGTGGAATAAACAGGAAATAGAACCATGTCAAAACGTAATTGCACAAACCACATTATAGATGAGCATGTAGAAAAATGCTCTTCATTTTCTTGTTTTTAATCTGAGAATAAATATTAAACTGCAGAAAGACTGATTTGTTCTGTGCTCCAGGAAAGGGAGCAAAATATTTTATGTATGCCTGTAAACACACTGGAAAATTTTTTTGTTAACATCTCAAATTTTGATCGATTGTGTGTGTGTGTTGTGTACCACAACAAAGCAAGATATTGGCTGCTACAATTTTAGACTTCTAAAACCAGCCACACAGTAATCTCTTGCAAATCAGTTAAGCAAAGACAGAAAATGAACTGTCTAGCTTCTGTCTTTATTTTACACAGTGCTTTTCTTTGTGGGTCCTTTACAATTTTGTGTTTGGGGGCAATGAGCCCAATTCGTGGCTGGAACTTCAAGACCTTTTCCCCTTTTGTTCTTGGTTGGAAATGCAGAATGAGAGGTTCTGTTCGAGGTCACAGTACATGCTACTCGAGGCAGCCATTAGCAGATGCTCTAGAATTACCAGATTACTATGTAACTCATTAGACTGACCCCCACCTGGTAAGGCAACTCCCATCTTTTCATGCACTATGTATAAATATACCTGCTTCTGTATTTTCCACTCCATGCATCTGATGAAGTGGGTTCTAGCACACAAAAGCTTATGCCCAAATAAATTTGTTCATCTCTAAGGTGACACAAGGACTCCTCGTTGTTTATGTAACTAATGTCACAAAGTTACCATCTGCCAGAGCTACAGGGTTACTCACAGGAATCGTAAACAAGCAAGAGAGAGAAATTTTGAAACAAAAGTGAGATTATCCTGTAAACATCCAACTACCTGGCAACTCTTGAGCATTCTGACAGTGATATGGTTTGCACTTACCCCACACTATTCCAGTGAAGACAGGTTTCAGAGTAACAGCCGTGTTAGTCTGTATTCGCAAAAAGAAAAGGAGTACTTGTGGCACCTTAGAGACTAACCAATTTATTTGAGCATGAGCTCACGAAAGCTCATGCTCAAATAAATTGGTTAGTCTCTAAGGTGCCACAAGTACTCCTTTTCTTTATTCCAGTAAACAGTTTACCTCTGTCAAATTCCTGATCATTGCTGGCCTTGGTAGTCTCAATCTGGGCTCACTTTCTAATCACCTTCTGAATGGCAGCACCTTGTGTTCAGTCACCAAGAATGACTTCTATCTTTTTAATATGGCGTTACCTAAACTCGCATCTCAGTGTGAGCTTATCCCTCACTTGAGACCACATCATAATAGTGCAAATGGTTAGAGTAATAATGAATGATTTTCATAGGGACAGAAAGTAAATTATCCTGATTCAAATTCATTTTAAGCATTCCAATGCAACTAGCTTTGAATTTTAGTAGCTTTGCATCTTTCTTCCAGTTAGGAGCCTGATCTTGTGTAACACTGCACACCCAGATCTTCAGTTGAAATGAAGTGGGAATTCTGAAACACACGATTGGCTCCAAGTGACTGTGTGCTCCTGGCTGGTAGGGACTGTATCTACTTGCGTATTGACACAGTGCTAAGTACACTGCCAGGGCTTTACAAATAATTGTTGTGGTCTGTAAAATATCACAGTTTAAAGTCAACATTTTAAATCAAATAATTTTGGCTTGAAAAAAGTAAGCTCACAATCTGCAGACACCACACACACAACTGTGACCAGTACTTCTCAAATTGAGTAATACGACGTGTTTGAGGAATAAAGGAAAATAGAGAAGGGCACTAATAAATCTTTCACTTAATTATCTGAAATACATTCTGAAAAGTAGTAACCTTGTTTTCCATGCAGCCACCTGCCTAAGAGACATCAAAAGTCTTTCCAAGGAATCTTTCTTTGAGTGCATTAAATTTTGCTTAGTGCATATTGATCTCAGGATTTCTTTTGTTCCCCTTAGCACTGCAGAATCACACTTGCAGCTTAATAACCAAGAATTGCATTGTTTCTCGGCTCAAATAATTAATGGGACCTCAGAGAAACTGTTTTTCCTTGTCTTAGCTGTGTTCTCCAACAAAGCTGATTTTATAGTAGCTGTGGATGTGCATGCATGTATTTCTACTGCACTCCACCTTAGATGATAGGAAAGAAGTCTTATTTTAGATGCTAAGCAGAAATGTCCTATTAGTTAGCTTTATGCTATACTTTAACCAAGGCCTTTACTGTTGTGTAGGTTTATTTTAATTGATAAGCCTTGAGCTAATGGTTGCTCAGTTTTGCTTGTTTCACCTGGCACTAAATTCTGTTAATTTCTACTAGCCTATTACTAAACCCTGGGTAAATGGGTTCCTTTTTTTAAACAAACCACAACTCAGTTTCCACACACACATCACAGAACTGTTCACACTTATGCAAATTTGCTTCTCTGTTTCTGTTAATTCTTTTGGGGGTAGGAGGGATGTATATCTGATTGTGTAGAGTAATTCACTTCATTTTAAAAGACTTCAAAAGAGCTAAATTAATCAACAAATAGGAGAGTTCATGGTTAGTTTAACCTTATATCTAAAGCATTTAGGCTTTGTCTACATTAGGAATTTTGGGCAAACTCTTCCCAGTGTTACTAATACCAGTGCATTTCCTCCAGTGAGCATGCTAGTGCGGTGACTGTTTCATATTATTGTTCTTGTAGTTTACTGATCTCACTATTTATGGAATGGCTTGGCTCTGAATTTGGTGTTAGGGAGTAACTATAGCAACTTGACAGTAGAAGTAGTGCAAGCTCTCCCAGTCCTGGCTTGCAGTCCACTGCTGTTCCCGTCCCGTTTGACCAAAGACTGCCAAATGCTCTAAATTGTTTTGTACTGATGCGGCACGTTCACTAGGGGACTCCAGTGAGAACTTCACATTCATTCTCATTCCTATCTGCATTTGGATTTGAACACAGTTTTCCAGACCTGAAGGACAAATGCATTACAGCACTCCTCTGCCTAACACCCCTCATTTTGGGGGGTCCTATTTAGAACTGAGGTTCAAACCTCACTAAACAGATAACATATCACTTTACCTTCCAAATATAAGAAAATTCTAAAAGAAAAATACCCCTGCTGTTTTCCCTAAAAACCCTGAGAACTATGCAGGATTTGCCTCACCTGAACATTGGCAGAAGATGGGCTTCCATCGTCTTGTAGCATAGGCTTCTCTTTCATGTCTGTGTTACACTCGTCAGTGTCTGTACAGTCTTGTTTAAAATACTTTCTTGGTGGAGGTTTGGGCTTTGACGATTTAGGTTTTCTAACAAGAATCTCCATCGATTTTTTTATGTTCTGAGAGGGATGGCCTGCTTCGTTGCCAGTGGGAGGGGAATGGTTCTCCAAACTGGTTCTGGACAATGAATCCAGCAAGCCAGGCTGTCTGGTAATTGGTACATCAATGCTGTGTACTTTTGCCTTCATGTCAGCAAGCTGGTATGGGGTGCCATTACTGCAAGATGACCTGGGGTTGTAACTACTGTCACTGCTGGAACGGGTCATTAGCTTCTGAGATCTGCGGTTGCAATAAGCAGTGTTCTTCTCAATATGTTTTTCATGCTGGTATCTGCCATGCCAGCTAGTTTCCAGTCTTTTAACACCTGTATCAGCAACATGATTAAAATATATAAAATGCAGCATATAGCCTGATGAAAACACTCAGATACATTCAAAGCATTTACTTCTAGGGTTGTAAATCAAATCCACGGTAAAACTAAACCAGTTGAGTATAGCTATCTGATCAGTGTACCATAGCAAAAAGGGGGGAAAGCATTTGTGGAGGCATTTTAGATCAAGGAATCATTTAATTGTTGAACACAAACAGTACTACCCCCTCAGATATACTGTTCTCCCGTATAGTTTGCTGTTGGTTCAAAGAAAGAAAGAAAGAAAACGAAGGCAAAACGTATCTCATATTATAAAGCATTGTGATAATAGTACTCCACATTGGAATGTGGCAAGTAGCCCTAAGGGGAACCTAGTGTTCCTTTGCCAACAAGGGAAATGGGATGCTCGTCCCATCCATAGATAGGCTGCATGTTATACAAACACCACATTATTTATCTGCTGACATTGGGTCAGATAGCTTCAGCCAGTGACAGGGGGTTAGAAAGTCTGAACAAGCCCCAGAGGAAGTAAGCACAAGAAAATATAATGGTTAAGAAAAGTGTGAAATGAACATTATCTAGTCTGTTTCCGACAGGAAGTAAGTCAGAAACAGAAAGTGAAATCACAGTGAAAAATTTTCAGTAGTGCAATCCCACTAAAGTTTGCAACCATGCCACCTTTTTGAAACTTTTACCCCTTGTCACCTATGCCATACCTTGGGCCCAGCATCTGAGTCTATCCCTTTAAGTCAAGGATGCAGCTCTTCCAGGAGCCCCTCAGTGTTGCTCCATCAATTGAACAGAGAGTGTTACTCAGCCATGAGGTTGATAGGGCTGGACACTGTTCACCCCCAGAGCCAAACCTGTTGCCTCTGCAGTAGTCCCAGTGTGGGGATCAAACCCAAATTCAGTCCTCCCAAATGGCAGAGTATTGCTCTGGCTGTTCTTATCAGATAAACAGAAAATTCTTGTGAAGCACGTTAAAGGCTGTTTTCAGTCGTGAGAGAACAAAGGGCAGGGTGTGAACTACTGAGGGAAGAAGAGGGCAAGAAGAGGGAGGGAATCCGAGGGGTGCCACAAAGCATCAGCTTCACTGGGGTTGAGTCTCAGAATGTTTGGAGTATGTCTACACTACAGCTGGGAACAAGCCTCCCACTCTTAGCCCGGCTCAAGCTAGCATGCTAAAAATAGCAGTGCGGACATTGTGTCTCAGACAGAGACTCCGACTAACAACCCGTGCTCAACACTACCACACTGAGCCCAGTCTCTGCTCAAGCTGCACCATCCACAGTGCTGGTTTTAGTGTGCTAGCTTCAAGCCCCCATAAAGCAAGCCTGTCTACATGAGCTGCAGTGTAGACATACCGTTGGAGGTCAACCAGGTGGCTTGAGCTTTTTACACCAGTCTCTGGCAGTATGTCTCAGGATGGACTTCAGTAGTACAGCTCTATGATCTTTCCTCCTTCTTTTCCTTAAGCTCCAGGTTACTTAACTAGTCTGGTATCTCTCTCCATGCTAAGTCATAATGTCTCAGCCAGCTGAATGAATTCCCTTACCTTCAGTATTCCATTGTTGCCTCTCCCTTCCAAATCTGTTGTTTTCCACAGCTTGTGAAACAGCTTCCTTTAGCTGCTGTTCAGATACCTATAAAATGTCGTGTCATTCTGGGTCTTGCAAAGCTCACCAAAAGATTGGCTCACCACACAACTCTCCATTCCTGCAAACCCTTTCTCACAAAAATAGTCCTTACTCAGGCAAGTGGTCTCAATGAATTGAATAGGCCTAAGCATGTGAGCAAGGATTACGTGCATGAGGAAGGGTTTGCAGGCCTTTAATTAGTAATATATATTCAGTACAGTTGAAACCTCTGTATTGACAAGCTAGATAAACGGGACATTTTTCAAGAATAAAGGGTAGCTTATCCATTGTACAAGATGCACAGTTCCGGGTTTGCCATTATAAGGTATCTGGCTGGTGTATTTTTTTGGTGCACCAATTAACCCAGTAAATAGGTCTAACAGACTATTAGAAAACATTTCTGAAAAAAAATTCCCATAAGAACAAAACATTTCTTTCATATCACTCAATATAATAGCAAGAATTGGCTGAGTAAAATTCAATCAAACCAAAACGCTGACTTTTAATTACCTTCTGGGAGAGTGGCTTAAAATCAATAATATTGAGTTTCACATTCGATTCTTGGTCTCTATTTCATCTTTCCCGGTTCTTACTCCTCAGTGAGAAGTTTCATTTGAATGAGTTTCAGAAACTCTTGTTTTCTCAGAAGCACATGTTGTATAGCATTGTTCCTGAAAACTTGTTTCTTTACCTTGTTTATTCAAAGCACATGAACTTTCATGTAAGACACCCTCTCCACTGATCCTTGCACCTCATATATCTCTATACATAAGACAACACACTATTTTGAATTTAAATATCTTGGGTTTGCACCTTATCCTGTATCTTAGGTAAAACCAGAGGTACTGCATGGACATCGGCACATTATTTGCCAGACTGATTTATACCAATTCTGCTTCCAGTATTAGTGTTAGTTTGTCAATATTTGCTTTATTCAAAATCAGAAAAATGTGGAATGCTACCTGTGGATCAGGGTGTCTGCTAATAATAATCTGCACAGCACCAGGACTGCAGTGGCTTAAAACAGCATAAACTTCATTAAGTGTCATATTTTGGACTGGTGCTTCATTAATTTCTATGATTTCATCTCCACACCTACAAAGGGATAAAAAAAAAATCCAGCAAGAGGAGCAGACTTTACATTGTTATTTCTAGCATATTGTTCCCTCATGACCGTGACTGTGCAAGAAACATACATTCATGTGGTTGAGCTTTGTTATGGTCCCAGATTAAATTAGTGTGTTTCACTGGGTTCCTTCCCTGAAAATGGAAAGGGAATCAGCACTGAGACATGACGTTTCCTCATTTGTGCATTCTCCACGAATCTGAATTCTCTGCATTTTCCACTGTGCACATTTTGTATTATAATGGCAGGACAGACAAAAAATGACACAGAAGGCTAGCCTGTTGTGTACTGTCTGCACCCACAACTTCCTTCCCACCTATAATGTAGCATTTCACTTCTTGTTTGTGACAAGTCTACAACTTCTACTGAAAGGGCAGAAAGGACAGTAACAGTGCTTGAGACAAGCTGGGTGAAGTAATATCTTTTATTGGACCTACTTCCAATGAACAATACGACCTCACCCACTTTGTCTCTCTAATATCCTGGGACTGACAACACTGCCACGTAATACAGTGTCTGTCCTTTATGTTAAATGCAGAAGAGTAATTTATTAATAATCAGCTTTTAGATATTAATTATTGGAAGCTCTGTCCACTGTTGAACTCTGTCTTTCCTAATGAAATTCCAGCATGGCACAGCTGGGTACTATCATGCCCTCTCTCCCCTCTTTCCCAAACACGCACATGGGTGCTGAGGGTTTCAAAGTTTCAATCCAAATGTTGCAGAACTTGCCGCATTTTCAGCTGAGTTTCCAGGTACATTCAGGGTGCAGAACAGGTGCAGAACTCAAAGGATTTTTGTTTTAACACAACTCTAAAAACACACAGTGTACCAGGTCCTCCTAACATTATCCTCTGGCGATGAAGCTCTCAAATCTGATGGGATAAATTTCTGTTGGTGTGGAAGGTCCCAGACGCAATAAAGCTGTATTTCTATCATACAGTCGGGGATAGAATTTGGGGAACGTGTGCAAGACCTCTGTAATGCCATCTGCACCCGGGAACACTCTGGGTGCACACAAGTATTGGGAAGGAAGGGGCAAGGCCAGTGGCTCAGTGACTATACAGATTCTCTAGTCATTTCTCCTGGAGCCAGAGGTGAAAGTAAGCTGGTACACCCTGGTACGGCGTACCGGCAAGAGCTTCCCCAGGCGGCAATTTAAAGGGCCCAGGGCTCCCAGAAGCGGCTGGAGCCCCGGACCCTTTAAAGTGCCACCAGAGCCCCACTTCTGGAGTCCCGGGGTAGTGGCGGAAGCCGGGACCCCCAGGACTCCAGCGGCGATTTAAAGGGCCTGGGGCTCCACTGAGGTAGCGGTGGCTGGGAGCCCCTGGCCCTTTAAATCCCCACCATAGCCCCGCCACTGCTACCCCAGGGCTTAGGCAGCAGGGCTCAGGCGGCGATTTAAAGGGCCTGGGGTTCCAGCTGCCGCTACCGCCCTGGGCCCTTTAAATCTCCGCCAGCTCTGGCAGCGGGGTTCTGGCAGCAGTTTAAAGGGCCTGGGGAGGTAGCAGCGGCCGGAGCCCTGGGCCCTTTAAATCACTGCCTGAGCCCCGCTGCTGGAGCCCTGGAGTAGTGGCAGCAGCCGGGACCCCCGAGACTCCATCGGCAATTTAAAGGGCCCAGGGCTCCACTGTGGTAGCAGCGGCTGGGAGGCCCTGGCCCTTTAAATCAGCGCCGGAGCCCCCGGCCACCACTGCTACCATTACCACAGCCAGAGCCCGGGGCCCTTTAAATCTCTTCCGGTTGAGGCCACTCGCTTTCTGGTTGAGGCCACGCCCCCCTGCTGAGGACTCTGGTGTACCGGTAAGTCCTTTAAGTTATTTTCACCCCTGCCTGGAGCAGGGGAATAAACTGGTCCCAGAAATGATTCCTTCCATGCATCCCATGTAAAGGCCCATGTACTGCAAAGCCCATTTACTTGAACTTTGTGTGGGAGAAAGGGCAGCATTTGGCCCCATGACAGACACTGTCAATATTTAAGTCAGTCTGAGTTTGATCCTCAGTTTTCTCATGTATCTCTTTTCATTCTCAGTTCCTATTTTCCTGGATTATAATCCCATTTCTTGCCAGCTCATCCCCGTTCCTGTATATTGCAATACTTAGACTCCTGCTTGGAGAGATGAGAGCTCCATCTGAGATGACAGAGCTTATCTGGCAGGGGAATGTGAAACTTTCATTCTGAAAGGTTCTTTGATAAAAAAAAACATTCAACATACCTGAGCCTCCCATCCATATGAGCCACGGAGCCTGGTGAGAGGGTATGGATAAATATCCCGGAAATGCACTGGGTGTAAGGGACACTGCACAAGCCAATTCCTAGGCCAACGCCAGCTTCTGAAAGGGTTCATCAAAAAGATGCATAAGAAATGTGAACACCAAAATAATTGGGGAGTACTATTTCTAAACGGTGGTCGCAAAACATGCTTGTTGAAAACAGAGCCATATCCTTGCAGTTATGCATTTTCCACAGGCAAATGCAGGTTTTTTTGTATGTGTAAGGAGGATGCACACAAATGTTTCTAGCCACATTTGAAAATTTAATTCACACATTCATTGTTAGCATCTTACAGATACAGTGCAATGCAGCTTTACTTTGCAAAGGCTCTGTCATGCAAACTGGATCCCAGATCATTTTACAATGAGAAATAATAACAGAGAGAGGGAGAAAAAATAAGAAGGAAATGTGGTTGTGTGTAGCCTGAAATTGTACTCTTTTTTGTTTTCTGTGCAAAACACCTTTAGATTTGTAAGAGCTCTTCCTCTTTACAGAGACAGCAGCCATTGAAAGAAAAGGAGTACTTGTGGCACCTTAGAGACAAACCAATTTATTTGAGCATGAGCTTTCGTGAGCTACAGCTCACTTCATCGGATGCATTGAGTTGATACAGAGTTGATGCAACCTATGCAAGAGACGAGTCACACTTATTTACTTTTGTTCTTTGTTTTGGTGCATCCTGTCTTCTAAACTAAGTCATTCTTTCAATGTCTGTGCTTTCTTTCTGTGTATGGAAAAACACAGCAGTTGGGGGGAAGAGACAAAAGAAATGGCTGTTTTACAAAGCCATGAATTTTCACACTGAAATAGAGAGTTTGTATAATTAAGAATTAGAGTTGTGTAATGTACTTAATTAACTGAGTTTGAACACTCAGTGAGTGGTGTCTCAGAGGGCTTTTGCCTTGTAAGGGGGTGAGGAGAACTGAAAGTGTCAATCTAGTGCCTGAGTGGAACAGTGGGTGGAAATATGGTAGGCGAAAGACAACAATTGATAGATAGCTTGGCAGGATATCACGGTAGGCACTGAGTCTGTATTAGGTGAGTTGAAAAAAATAATCTGTGCAAGCAGGGGAGGAATTAGGATAGATTGAGGACAAACATGCAGAAAGTAAATGAGCCATCAGTTTGTGAATCAATGTCTTGTTCCATGTATTCCTTGTTCAGTTTATTTTAGCACTTACCTTTGTTTAAGGAAACTTCCATTATGACCCTGTCATTGGGCTTTGTGGTGCTTAATGAGACGGCAACACCATCTGAACTGAAAGAGCTGTTTTCCTTGGTTATCCGAGTGCTGGAGCTCAGAGACCGACATAAGTGTGACGATAGGTAGCTAGAGGCAGAATACGGGGTGCTAAGGCTTGTCCTGACTGTAAGGGTGAGGAGACCCTTTTTGGCCTGCTAGAAAATAAAAACAATGAGTGGGCTGAGCTCACATGCACCTTTTGGGTAAAGATAGAAATTGTGCTGTGAGGAGAATGTGTAACCTTGAATTTTTGTAAAGCATCATAATGTGTTAATCCGTACATTGATTCTCCATTCAGTTCCAGAATTTCATCACCTGTTTTAAAAAGGAATAATTAAACTGTGTTACTAATTGCTATTCCCGAATTGTGTGAGAGACAAATAGCCAAGAATGATCATGCAGTAATGCATGGAGACGAAAATATACCACTTATAGCACTGATTTCAGTGGGACCAGATAGAGCCCTTCGGTGAGATTAAAATGCTGCTATAAATATTTTGTGCTCTAAATCAAATGTGTGAAAATTAAGTTAATGTTAGACTCCTCCCCGATACAGGAAATGATTGGATTTTTACATTTTCAGTATTGCCAACTCTCGCAATTTTATCCTGACTAGACATTTTGGATTGGGACTTTTTTCCCTGATTCATGAAAAGATACAGTTGCCAACTGTCTAATCACACAAATCCAAACACCTTTGTCCCTGCCCCTTCCCAGAGGCATCGCTCCTACTCCAACCCTTCTCTGAGGCCCTGCCCTGCTCACTTTATTCCCCCCCTCCCCGGGTGGCTCGCTCTCCCCCACCCTCGCTCATTTTCACTGGGCTCAGGCAGGGGGTTGGGGTGCAGGAGGAGGTGCAGGCTCTGGGCTGGGGCCAAGGGATTCGGAGTGTGGGAGGGGGCTCTGGCCTGAGCCTGGGGCAGGGAATTGGGATGCAGGAGAGGGTGCAGGGTGCAAGCTCTGGGAGGGAGTTTGAGTGCTGGAGGGGGCTCAAGGCTAGGGCAGGGGATTGGGGTGTGGGAGGGGATGAGGGGTGCAGGCTCTTGGAGGGAGTTTGGGTGCAGGAGGGGGCTCCGGGCTGGGGCAGGGGATTGGGGTGGGGGAGAGGGTGAGGGGTGCAGGCTCTGGCTGGGTGGCACTTACCTTGGGCAGCTCCCAGTCAGTGGTGCAGCAGGGCTAAGGCAGGCTCCCTGCCTGCCCTGGCCCCATGCCACTCCTGGAAGCAGCCAGCACATCCCTGCAGCCCCTGAGGCAGGGGGCAGAGGTCTCCACATGCTCCCTGAGTGCCGACTCTGCAGCTCCCATTGGCTGGGAAATGCGGCCAATGGGCCCTGTGGGAGCAGAGCCTACCTTAATCCCGCTGCGCTGCTGACCGGGACAGGAGCCGCCCGAGATAAGTGGGGCCAGGGGGCTCCATGCACTGGCCACTCCAGGAAGTGGTAAGCATGTCCCTGCAGCCCCTGGAGGGGAAGAGAGGAGGCTCTGCAAGCTGCCCCACCTGCAGGCACCACCCCTGCAGCTCAAAGTGGCCGGGAACTGCGGCCAATGGGAGCTGTGGAGTCGGTGCTTGGGGCATGGGCAGTGTGCGGAGACCCCTGCCCCCCTCCCCAGGGGCCGCAGGAATGTGCCGGCCACTTCAGGGAGCAGTGCGGAGCCAGGGCAGGTAGGGGCCCTGCCTTAGCCCCGCTGCGCCACTGGACTGCCCACTCGCAATTTTTCCCTTTGTCAAAATGGCCACCATCTCCTTGTGCCACTCATAGGCCTGAAGCCAGCAAGATAGATAGAGTCTATCAGCTTGTGGCAATCAGGCTGCCATTTATAAAGTTGGCTGCCACCTCCTGTTTTGAATGAGACTAAGGCCATTCCTACAGGCAAAATGGCTACCACTTTATGGCTCAGGGTACTAGTCAGGACATATGGATTGCAAGGGGCAGCAGAGACTCTGTAAAAAGTGGATGGGGGAGGGGAAGCAGGGCATTGGTGACAGCAGGCGGCAGATTTAGGTGTTCGGGGGGATGTGGGGGTGCGAAGGACAGTAATGGGGTGGGAGATGGAGAGATGGAATGGCAGCTTCCCTAGCTTGGGGTAATGATGGTTAAGGGGAGTCCTCTCCAAGCAGCCAGGGGAAGGCAGTGTCACAGTGTTGCCAACTCTCATGAACTGATCATGAGTAGCAGGATTTTGGCGCCTGTAGGAGGAGCTGTTGCGATGATGCCAGGAGCTCTTCCAATCCCATAATTTTCAGAGAGGGCACATGGGCAGAGTTCTATGCAAGAGCCTTGGAGCTGAGGACACAGACCTGCCCTGTCACTGAGCCCTGCCTTCATGTTTAGCCCTAGAGCAGAGAGAGTGTCCTAGGGGAGGGGGAGTTGGGGAAGTGGTGCTGCTGGGTCCCAGGCACAGACGTGTTGCTCTGGGGTCAGGGCACTAAGAGGAAATGGATGGCAGTTCCCCTATCTTAGGGGTGAGGCTTGGGTAAGTGGTGTCTCCATCTGAGCAGCTTGGGAGAGGCATGCATTTCTGTGGTCATTAAAGGTTGCCTTTTTCAGCTTGAAATGATCACATATCCACACTGGAAGAGGAGTAGAGGGAAGTCAAAAGACACGCTAAACAACATGATCAGATTTTTTTTAAAAAACCCACCCTCCTGATTTTGTGGGGTCTGGCTGATGATTTTTGATCTCTTGAGGTTGGCAATACTGCAGCTGAATGGCTAAAAACTTTGAAATTTCATTGAAAAATGAAACTATTTGATTTCCCCACTCCAGTTTTCTGCCTAGTTCTATTACAGTGGCCAAAAAGGTAACTGAGTCACTAGCCTCTCTTCTGAGATTGTAAATAGAGGAGCCATGCCAATTAGAATGTGGATATTTGCCATGCAAGCAATGAAATTAAACTACCACCTCATTTCACAGCAGTCACCAAACAATCTTCAGGGGAAAACAACTTTCATTCACAACCAACCTGAGCTGGCTTTGACCCTTATGTCACCAATCCCACAAGCAATCTGATCCTCTTTTGTCCTACATTTTAAATGCCCTACCTTCTTGTAACCTTCCATCAGCAGCAGCAGCTCCACCTGGAAAGATGGTCTTTACATAGATACCAATGGGCCCATAAATGCTGTCCTTCCCTCCAACAATACTGAAGCCCAACCCCTAAATTATGAAAGAGAGAGAGAGAGAGATCATGTTTATTTCTCATAATGGTTACATTATTTTCCCTTCTGTACTAAGATGCTACATGGGCAATAACAATTAGCAAAATTGTATGATGGACATTAATATGTTCATTACAAGATTTAAAACAAAGGTGGATATAGTGATCCCCAACTTAAAATTTCAGTTAAATATCTTCTAAGTTCTTCTTTATAAAAGTCACAAACCATTAATTTGATACTATATCTGCACTGCAATAGTAACTTCTGATGATTAGAGCATAGGTTTAAGTTCCATACTCCTGACTCTGCCACTAACATAATGTGTGGCCTTAGGTGAGTCACTTAACCTCTTTTGCCTCAATTTCCCGACCCATAAAATGGAACTGATATTCACCTCAGAGGGATATTCTGAGACTTACTTCTGGGGGAATTCTGCAACGCTGCTCACACGCAGAATTCATGTCCCCCACAGGTTTTTTTTCTCCACAGAAAATACATTCTGCCAGGGGTTGCCGTGGCACCAGAACAGAGGGAAGCCAGTTCACCAGCCACAGGGAGGCTGCCAATAGGGAGGACAAGAAGCTGCCTTTCTCGCAGTGCTCTGCCTGTGGGACCAGGTGAGGAGGCGCAGGATATGGTGAGAACAGACAGAGCAGGGCAGATGGGGCTGCTGGGATTCTGGCATTCTGAAGGGCTAGCTGTGGGGGGACATACTGGGGCAGGGGCTGAATGTGAATAGGAGTGCAGGGCCATGAGCGCATGGGGGTGGCTAAGTGTGGGTGCAGGGACAATGGAGGCGGTAGGTGGTTGAGTGGTGGTGTAGGGACACATGAAGATGGGGGAGGGAAGCATGGGGATCGGGGAGTGGGGGGCAGGGGTTGTGTGGGGGCAGAGGGTGGCTAAGTGGGGGTGCAGGGACACATGGTGACAGGGGGAGGAGGATGCAGGGCCACATGGAGATGTGGAGAAGGGGTGGTTGAGTGGGGGGTGCACGGAGACAAGGTGATGGGGGAAGATGTACTTGACTGAATGGGAGAGGCTAGGGGTCAGACAGAATCTGCATGGGGGAAGCGCCCCAACTCCCTAACAATCTCCTCCCTCCCCAAAAAAACCCTGTTCCATACTTCTCCCACTCACATCCAACAACCCTACAGGTTCACTCCAGGCTACTTCCCAGCAACTTCCCTCTCCCTCAGCTCCTCCATTACCCCTGAGTTTCCCAAACCCTTTGTACTGCTTCTGAGGAGGGAGGGAAATATGTTTCCTTATTGTAGTTTAAACGAATTATTACTCAAAGTTTTGTATTAATATGCCTAGTAAGAAAACTATTTGTCAAAAAAATTGAATTTCTGAATCTTTTTTGTTATCTTTGTTGTTATAGACATACTTGACAGGCATTTTGAAATAAATTGAAATTGGTGTGATAATATTGTGTTATTTTGACCAAAACAATAAGCAGAATTTTAAAATGTTGTGCCCGGAATTTTTAATTTTTTGGCACAGAATTCCCCCAGGAGTAGAGATTGTACTTAATTACTATTTGTAAACCAACTGGAAATCCATGGATGAAAAGTGCTATAGAAGTGCAAAGTATTACACACAATGAGGCCCTGATACATGACTAGGGCCCCTAGGTGCTACCGTACACAATACAGATGATGATCATAATAATTTATTTTATTGAATTCCAGAGAAGGACTTTCTGATTGTAGTCACTACATCTGTAATGGACATTGTTATTTAGAAAGAGATCTTAATTAGAGAATTTACAGGCCTAAAAGGCCTCTGTTTAAGTTCTAGCTTCCATATTTTATGCATCCCAGTTACAAATGAAAGTCAGTCAAAAAATAATCACAAATAATGCAAATGTGTGGCAGACAGAGAGCAAGAACACCCCTTTGGCATTTTTATTTGTAAGAGTGATAGAAATTGCCTTCTCTCTGTCTTGCTAGATATGGTCTGTGTAAATCTAAGTTTTGTTTTTGTGCATGTGTGCATGATTTTACCGAGGGTCTTGCTTATGTAACTATGCTTTATCACCGACTGCATCTTGTGGAGTTTCCTGGCTTAACAAATCAGGATGATGCAAGCTGCAAAGCACTAGATGATATAAACAAAGCTGGTAATACGTTGCCATGGAGAACATGCTCTAGCTACTGTGCACACATGCGATTCCCATTAGCCTCAATGGCAGATATGCACGTGCATGGAGAGTGAGCCCTCACGTAGAGTACAGTAGATGTGCTATGAAATACTGCAAAATCCGAATCGAGCTGAAGACAAATTGCACTGAAGAGCCAGTCCTGCAAGGTGCTGAATTCCCTCAATTCCTGTTAAGTCAGCACCTAACAGGATAGAGTTCAGCTGTAATCTTGCTGTGTGAATGTTTGGTGTTTGTGAAAGGTGACAAATCAAAAGGTTCTGGAGGCTGCAGTCCTTTATTTACCTGGAGGTCAGATAAGGCACAAGCAGTGCATTCTTCCCCACACTGCCAGTCCACCACTGTCTGTCAGCTCTGACTTGGAGGGAGCATCTCGAGAAGGGAGAGGCTAATTCAGTCTCCAGATCCCATTCAGTCAGTGCCCCTGGTTGTTAAGAAGGATGCCAGTGAATGTCAGCTGTTGGTGGTGATTGTGTCCATTAGGAACTGGCCTGTGACCACCAACACATGGCACAGACCACCAAACAGTCAGCAGAGGATGGTGATTTTTAGTCACTGGCTGCCCAGGCCCAGATTGGAACTGGCAACCCAGAGGCGAAAGGCTCCCTGTCCCGTTACCAGCCTCCCTGCACCATTCGCTCCCCATTTGATATGTACCTTTATACCGGGGAAGGTGACTAGCATTCTGTTTATGGTAATATACACAAGCATCTCACCTTCCCTTGGCCTTTCATCAAAACAATGTTTGATATTACGGAAGCCTGTGAGCCACAAGACGTATGCGTTAACTGAGCAGTGCTCAGTGATCTAGAGGGTCTTGAAACAGCCTGCAAAGAGAAAAATAGTTTTAATGCAGTGCCAAGCATTTACATACCAGATGAATGTGTGCAATTGCTCTGTGAGAGTATAGTCTTCATGGAACAACAAAGATCCCACAGGCAGAACATGCTGGGTTTTAAAATGTTTGTTTGCATGATTCAGACAGCTCATTTCTCCAGGACCCAATGGGCTACAGAATTATCTGGAACATGTCCTGGTACTTTAGTCTTTTTTCAGATGCATAGGATATTCAGCTAAAACCCTGAGGTCCTTATAGACTATGGGCTTCATTTTGAAATTGCTTAAATCATTTCTATGCTTGTCTAGCTACTGTGATACAACCAGATTTAGAATCTAGACCCTAGAAGTACTCTCTCATACTTGAGTCATATTATTTGTGTTGGCATTTGATATTCCCATGCCAAAATTATGTGGTTGCACATTTGGGTCACAACAAGCACTGTTATGTAAGGGCCTGAGTACAGCACTGTGAATCCAGATCATCTCCAGATTTCTATTCTTATTATTTACTGCTATTACTCAAAGCTCTAGTCTAGTCAAAGCTGTGCAATCCTGACTTTGCCATTGACTAGCTCTGTATCCTTGTCACCATTTTTCTGCCCATTTCCTTTGCCATCGAAGGGTGAAAATAATATAAACTTTTACCCATAGCATCTTGTTGTTGTACACTATTAATTAATGCCTTTATAAGTGCTTCAAAGATGTAAACAGCCACATCCGGAGATTAAGTACCAGTACAGAATTCTTCCAGTGAAAGAAGTAGTTCCGTTTTGCTTGGATCTATTCAGTGAGAAGCTGATAACCAATCTGCAAGTAGTCTGCTTCCCTCAGTTTAATAGATGGTGGATTTCTTAATTTGTTTCCAGCCCATCAGGCATGACCAGTTTTAATATGAGTCTGTATCTGTAGTGATATACATGTAAGCAGGGTCTGAATGAGCTCTACCCTGACACCCAGCGATGAACTGGGGAGCAAGACATCAGGGGCAGACCATACTTGCCCTAGACAGAGCTGCTTTGCCAAAGTGATCAATTTTGGCAGGTTTGGGGTTACAACCCACTCTGAATGCAGGGGTATCCTTATTGCATGAGTAAAGGGCAGCAGAACTTAGTACTGTATGCCTTGACTGAACCTCCCTTGCTAAGCAGGGAGTAGGGATGCCAAATCCCAGTAACGATGAGAGCGGATGGGGACTGGTGTTCCTACCCGGCGGTGTGCGCTCTGCCTAAAGAGTCCTAGGCCCCATTTGACCCTCCCCTCTCCAGTGTTTAAAGACAGAGCAGATTGGACTTGACTGAGAGGCCTTGTTTCTGTTCAGTGATTACTAGAGCTGAAACTACTGATGAGCAGGTCTAGGAGCTAAGCTTTGGACGTGGGGTGGGGACAGTGTTGCAGTGAAAGACAATGAAGAGGGAGCAGCACCGAGGTTCCCAGGTACCCAGTGAAATCACTGAGCGCAGGACTACGTTGGGGGTCCCCAGACCACGGCAAGCCGCAGTGGCAGTGATAACAGTGGCAGAGATGAGGGTGGTAGAGGTGGCAGCAAGCGGCCAGCGATGGCAGAGATAACAGCGGCGGCAAGCGGCAAGCCGTGGCAGAGATAGCAGCGGTAGTGAGCCAGCTGGAGAGGCAGCAGCAGCAGCTAGGGCATGGCTTGATGCCCTGCCCCCCCCATCCCCACCACGGGTGGTGGATAGACCCATGTGAACGCACCTCTGAACTCCGGGTCTTTGCTGACTAAGGTCAACCAACTGTGAGTGGGGAGCAGTGGAGGGAGAGAGGAAGGGCGTGTTGAAGGGACGATCATTCGTTGGGAGTTTCACACCACGCGATGGGAAACTGAGGCAAAGGACACCACCCAAAGTACTGGGGGTGGGTGTTTGTTTATGGCTACATGCTTTTGAGCGGTGGTTGTGGTGTTTTCTCATATGAATGCTTGGTTCCCTTTCCTTTTTAATACAAGTTTTTCTTTTGTTATACACAGACTCAGTGCTTGCAACTGGGGAGGTATTGCCTCTTAGCGGTGCCCAGGGATGGTGTTTAGTTTTCTCAGGTTACTGAGTGCGGACTTAAGCCACTTCTGTTTTGTATTGTTCAGAGGAACCCCTAGATATTGAACCTTGTTGCTGCCAACTCCAGCTGGCAGAAAGGTTACATACATAATGAAGATGTCCTATATGAACGTTAGCACGAAGCTTATTTAAGCACTGAATCAAGTTATTATCTAATGCTAAGTATGCATGAAGTTCAGCAGGGCCAGAAGCATGTGCAGAGAAGCTCAGAGTTCTGATTTTCTACAAATTTGTTTATGCAGCGATGTGAAACTAACAGCTGCATGAGGATCTAATGTATGGAACACCCATCAAGCATTCAGCTTCTGCATATGTCAGGAAATGAGGCTTGACGAGTACATGAGAATAAGCTTATTCGTACAGTACCATAGAGAGAGTTACGAATGTGAATATCTGGGAGATGGCTGTGTAATGCCAAAAATATACTCAGTGAAAGCTACATCTCCGTCAAAACCCTGGGCGGTAGCCCATCTTCCACTAGGGACCTGAGATATGTGCAAGTTTATACACAGTTTGTTGAAATTCATGCCCCTGAGGAAGGGCCTGTGTAAAGCTCTTCAAGGTGCAGAAGCATTGCAATTTCTATATGTGGCCAGCAGGGTGGATCAGCCATTCAGGGGGCCTCTTCTGCTGTCACAGTGGCAGTGCTCTCTCCTAGCTCCAAATAGGTGAGAGGGCTATGGGGGTGACCAAGGGAAGGGACAACAGCATCCACTCTCCTGTGGATCCATTGTAGCTGGAAAACTTGCATAGGGGATGATCAGGAGCAGCAGCTGCTGGAGAAAGGACAACGGAGGGGCTGTGCTGTCATAGAGCCTTTCCTCCATCTCTGGACCTGCACCTCACACAGTCAATTCAGTGTGTGTGGGGGGGAGGGGGGAGTAGGCAGAAATTTCACCATGGGGAGGGCATCCCTTTCACTTGGGATGGCCCGCTGGCAGGGAGCATGGCTGGAGCGACTGAGGGATGCACTGATTCACTGTATCCCTAGTGCAGTCTCCAATGGCAGGGCCCCTAAGGCGGGAAAGTTTTGGCAAGGAAACTAAGTGCAACTTAGCTGGAGTGTTCTTGTTGAGCCTGATGAATGTAACTTTCTAGTGGTGTGTGATTTCCTGTTGCACTTACCGGACCTCTTCCTACCAAACAGTCTAGCTGCTGAGAGAGTGACTTCCGGTTACTGTAAAGAGAATGGGGCTGTCTGTCTCTATATGCTGTTGATTTCTTTGTCACTGGATAGTCAATTTCCCCCATCCAGTAAGGATTTACACCTACAGGAGACAGAAGGCACGACACCGTATTTTTCATGAGCATTAGCTTCAAACACTTCTGCATCAAACACTTGACTCAATAAATTCCGTTTAGAAAGATTTTTCAAGTTGTAAATATAACTGTACCAGGCAGTGATGGGATTCCCTGAGCCACCATTAAGAACCAAACCTCACAAGCTTCAGTTGCACCCAGTGACTTCACACGATCAACTGCTGGGCACACTCAGCTAATAGAGAGAGTTCTGCATGGCAGACACACAGGGCCTTGTTCAAAGACTGCCTGCTGCACATACATTCCATTCACTTTTATGCACAAGCTTCTGCATCCATAACCCTCTCTCTCCATATCAGGGGCTCGTTACAAGGGAGCATCTTAATTGCATCACATGATGCACTGAGAGCAAAATCACATTACCCCGAAGTAAAGAAGACAGATACAGTTATCACAGAATCAAAGATGATACAGATGAAAAGACCTGTTAGCTGAGCCAATTCCTCCTTCTGCCAATGCAGGGTGAGACTATTATATGCATTTCCCCACTTTCCTTGAAAGACTATTCCACAACCTAACAGACTTCACTGTTCGGTAGACTTTTTTTAGTAGATACAGGTTTTCAAAAGACAGTAGGCTGGATGTGTATTTTTTTCCACAGCAAAACCCTGGGCGCAAGATTGTGGAAAATCTGCCCACTGGTGCACTGTGTCTACACGGCTGTGCTCCACTGAGGGACTTGCACCCAGCCTGTGCTACCACAGTGGTGCTGGCCAAGTTGTGCGGGGAGGGAGAGAAAGGAGGGGATGTGCTGACTCCGCATATCCCCAGGGCAGCCTCTGCCAGTGTGGGATCCTATGAAGCCCTGACTGCAAATTCAAGCTCCATCCTTGGGAGAAGCAGCTGAGAAGGACAGCGGTGCAGACACTACCTACACTTCCCCAGGGGTGAGACCCTCTAGGACACAGCAACCCCAGCTGTCTTAGAAGGGGGTAATCAGGCCCAACCACCTAATGCTAGACTATGTGTCCACAAAGGGGTTCTGCTGGCATAAGCCATGAGGAGGAGATCAGGCAGCTTGTACCTGGATAACGGTGGCATTTCTATCTGTTACAGGCTTTCACAGTTTGAATCACTGGAGTGTACTTCTGTTCATGTCACCTATGCCAAACAATCATAGGAGGCCAGAACCTGATCCAGCCTTTCTGGCTATAATAAACTGCTGCATCAATGACCACCCTCTGGCTTATGCTATGTCTAGTAGAAGGAATATGCAGTGCAGGGGGACTGGGCAGGTAATTCACCTGTTTAAAATTTTAACATGCTGACATACAGAGTATAGGATTGGGTTTTCTGGCTGTGCCCTGTTTCACTACTGCTACCCTTGCTATATTGTTTCTATGCTTTCACCTATGCTGTGTACAGGCACATCTGGATTTTATTTTATTACAAGCTATTTCAGCTACTGCACATCCCCATAAAGTTTCTTTTCTGTCTGTTTATATCTATCTTTGCATTTCCAGTGTGCCATGGCATCTGGGCAAAAGTGAAACGCCTCCTAGAGACTCAACTAAGTTGTTAGTTTTAACTATTTCACTCGAAAGGCCATGTTGATTACATTCAATGGAAAACAGATAATAGCATTGTGAATAATCATCTCCATCTGACATATTTTACCAACAAAGCACAAAGTAAACTGAAAGGGTTCATTATTTAGGGAACATGTATCACTAGTCTGTACATTTGATTAGAGAATAGATACTGTCCTCAGCCCATCTGAGTATCCCGGAACACTATTATTTTTGTTTCCAGGAATTACAACCAGAAAGGGAGAGAACATCATAATGTAGTTCATAAACTTTATGTCCAGATGTCTCATTTAATGCAAACATTTAACACAGCCTAACACTAAAACTACAGCACAGAAGTTAACACTGAGTTAAAGTGACATTCCCAACATAAAACTGATACATTTTAAAATGTCACTGCCCCTATTACTAACAACACTCGAGAGTATGGAAATATAAATAATTTTAAAGATCTAATATATTTCTCAGCATTTATGCTGCTTGTTTCCTTTTTGCATTTTCACTCATTCTCTCAAAGGGACCTTCAAAATTGAACCTACAAATCAAGCTCATGTACATCTTTGCACACAAACACAGTGGGTGAAATCCCAGTCCTACGGAAGTTAATGGGAGTTTTGGCATTATCTTCAGTGGAGCCAGGATTTCACTTGTGTACCAGCATACATCAAAACGTCAGATACACTGTGCGTATGTGTGTGTGCAAATAGCTACACAATGAAATAGGTGTGCCCATATTTGTGACTACAAATCCGGGAGGCACACTTGTAAATGTTACCCGTATTAAAAACTTGTTTATAGTCAATTGCAATACCTGCTTCTCAAGTATTGGTATATGTTGCCTTTGGGAATGATAACACTTAAGAGGAATGTTTAAATTAAAAATGTTTTTTTAAAATTACAAAAATGTTTTTGTTAATGTTAATTTTAGTAAAAATCAACCAAAGCTTTCCCCCACAAAAAATAGTCTGAACCAGTTCAGGGTACCTTTAAAATATGCAAAATGGTGTGCATATGTAAGTTGATACATAATTTTAATGTACAGGGATCATGACTGATAAGTATGCATGGATATCTGAATCCATTCTTTAATACTAGCTTGTCATGCAGCATGAGTCTTACAGAAGAAACTAGCTAAAACCCTCCAGAGTAAAGCTTGGCAAAAAAAAGCTGTTTCTTTCAACATCATGATATCGTAACCTGAGAAAGTTTCATGCATTTAAATTTCCCAAGAGAATATATTTCCTCTTAGAAACTTACTGGTTGAATTACTGCGAGTCCTTTGGCAGCTGGCTTTAGAGTGCAGAAAACAATTAGTTTGTATTTCCATTTTAACAGGCCTTTCATTACAGACACCTGTTGAGGATTCCTGAAAAGAGACCCAGAATATTTTAAATACAAATCTGACCAGCTATGTTTTTACTGAGAGTGCTAATCACTTCACCAAGTGCAACAACAAAAACATGGAAGTTAATCTCAATTTTTAAAAAAAATTCTCACAATTCAGTTTGCACAGACTTCAGCCTGGATTTTAACTTATACCCCAGAACTTGGGCAGGAAAGCAGTTTATCTGACATAAATGGAATGATAAGGGATGGTGATTCTAAATTATTTGTTTGATCGCATTTCTTTCAAAATATCAGAGGTAACTGTAACTTACCTGAGGACTAGTATGGAAATACATGCAGTTTAGAAGTTACATTCAAGATGCTAGGTAAAAATGAGTCTATCTCCCTCTTCTTCCCCCACCCGCAACAAACCTACAAGAATATTTTCATTTCTTGGTAACTCCAGATATGCTGCTCTAAATATCAGATGTGACTAGTGGTTTGATTTTAAAGGGGCCTGATTTTTGGAGGGTAGATGATTAGCACTTTCTGAGAATCGGTCCCTTTCAAGGAGTTCCAAGATAGGCACCCAAGATTACTTTGAAAACAGTGGCCACTGTGTTCAGCATTTATAAGCTTTCAATTAAACAAATTTGTCCAAAATAGCTTGGGAGTTCAATGGGAAAAGTAAATGATTACACCCAACTAGGAACCTCGACTCTAAGCATACTTTAAAAATAAGAAGTTTCGTCCATCTATGGATCTAGGGAATGCAATTTATTGCAATTAATAGGATTATTGAGCCTTATCAGTTCTAAAAGAATGATAAAAGGGCACTAATTGCATGGAAAAACCTCTCTCAGTTAAATCATTGGGGAAATAGCTATGACAAAATCCCATGTATGTGACAAACTATCACTTTGCATAAAAAGCCAAGCCAGTTTTACTCAAGGGAATCTTGCAGGGGCTGAGGAGGCCACAAAATGGTATAGGAGCAGGGTCTATATGTCATAAGATGTTGAGGGCCAACAACAAGATTTAACTTACTTCTTGAAGTCTAGTTTTAGTAGAGCTGTTTGGAAGTATCCTGTCACAGTGAGCCACTGAATGGTAACGCTCCTCTTCAGCAGCAAGTGGCACCATTGCCAAATCATAAAAAAATACATCCTCTTTCCGGCCTGTTTCCTCTAGTGAATTCTTTAGAATAAGAAGCACAAAGAAGAGTCTGAAGGGTGCGTTGTGAAACTGATTTTTATAGGTTTTGGCTAAGTAGCCGGTTCCAGAATCTCATTTCCAAAATGTTTTCTGTTCACTTTTAGTTTTATTTTTCAGCCAACATAATGTATGTTTTAAAGTGCACAGTGGGACCTAACCACGCTGAAGCTGTTGGCTGCTACCATAATATAAATGTTAAATATAGTCTGCCTTATAAAACATAAGTCCTCTTTGATTTTGAAAGGAAAAAGAAATAAACCCCTGGTTAGAGTCTAACAGACCTCACGGTGATAGACAATGTACAGTATGAAGATGCTAAAAAGAGGCACACTCTAGGCAGGACGGGAGACTTCAGTTCTCATTTCTCTAACTAAGCCTGTACTAGCTACGTGAGTTTCCTGGGCTCTAGATAACTGAATGTTTTTTTCGTTAACGTTTAGGTCCCAATCCTGCAATGAACACCTGCACGAACACCATTGACGTCAAAGGGGCTCCATGCAGATGTAAGGCAGGGAAGCACCCCCCTGGAACTCACTGCAGGAGTGGTGCCTTAGGGCTTGTCTACACAGTGCTTCAGTCTGTACTAGCGGGGTATAATGCCTTTTTTAATGCCTTTGCTATATGACAGATTATTGGGAGAGCAGCAATAACTAAATTAGGGAAATACAACCAGCACCACTCAGATGTGTGCTTGAGGGTAGGTTTAAACTGTGAGATCTGGATCCAAATGGTCTACCCACAAAAGATCAAAGGGCTTCCACTGGAAAAGGGCTTGTTTGTAATACTCCTGCCTCACTGTCCTGTTAATGCTACCTCGTGCTCTCTGATCCCGATGGCAAACCCTAGCACTCTGTAGCAGTGGGTCCCACAGCTATAGAGCCTTGGATCCAAACTTGGTGGGTCCTTGGCCCTTTCCCAGCCCAGGTCCTGGATTCATGGATCTTCCATTCATCCACCCCAGCTTTGGTCAGTCTGTACATAGAAAACACACAGTGGTGGGGTATGTGCTTATGAAAGGAGTGACTGTATAGTCCCAGCTAAAATTTCTAAGGGCTGATGGCTCCCCATAGTCTCTGTTTGTCCTGGAAGAGCTACACTGAAGGTTAGCAGACTTAGACCACGTGAGGTTTGGGGGAGAAAAAACAAATGTTCCAGATATTCAGTGCACTGATTCCTCTTGCCTTTCAGGTAAACACTTTTGAAATGCCAAGGAGATGTGGAGTGGACCACAGCCCTCCTACTTACCTTGTTAGCAATCACCAAATTCACCAGTCCAGTTGCTGATTGAATGAGAGATTCAGCCTCTTTGTTGGTGAGCTCATTAAGTGATTGTCCATTTAGTGTTAACAGTTCATCCCCTGGGCTTAGACGACCATCCCTTTAAAACACACACACACAGTATTACAGACCCAAGAACAATACAGCATAATTGAGATTGTTCTTGATGTCTCGCCCACAAAGGCACATGAAATCTCTCCTTTCCCCTGCCACCTTGAACACTCTCATGCAGGGGCTGGCTACAATCACAGATGGCTCCCTGCAAGCACTCCTTAGTGCACAAAACATCCCAAAGAGCTCCCTCTTCCCCCACCATTCTAAGCTGTGGAGAGGACTGTATACTGTGCTCTCTAAAGAGAACCCAGGGCCATAATGCCTTCCAGTACATCTGGTAGCATGGTGGCCTTTACCAAGGGCTATTAAAGAGGGGACACCATAAATCTTTTACAATGCACAAGTTAGCCTCTTTCTAATCAATGATTAGATAATGCATAGAGAGTACACTTATAAAGTTTGTGGACGATACCAAGCTGGGAGGGATTGCAAGGGCTTTGGAGGGTAGGATTAAAATTCAAAATGATCTGGACAAACTGGAGAAATGGTCTGAAGTAAATAAGATGAAATTCAATAAGGACAAATGCAAAGTACTCCATTTAGGAAAGAATAATCAGTTGCATACATACAAAATGGAAAATGACTGCCTAGCAAGGAGTACTGCAGAAAGGGATCTGGGGGTCATAGTGGATTGCAAGCTAAATATGAGTGAAGAGTGTAACGCTGTTACAAAACAAGTGAATACTATTCTGTAATGTTTTAAGCAAGACACAAGAAGTAATTTCTCCACTCTACTCAGCACTGATAAGGCCTCAGCTGGAGTACTGTGTCCGGTTTCTAGGTGCAACATTTCAGGAAAAATGTGGCAAACTGGAAAAAATCCAAAGGATCGTAACAAGGATGATTAAAGGTATAGAAAACATGACCTACAAGGAAAGATTGAAAAAATTGGGTTTGTTTAGTCTGGAGAAGAGGAGGTGGGGGTTGGGCGGACGAGAACAGTTTTTAAGGACATAAAAGGTTGTTACTAGGAGACATTGTTCTTGTTAACCTCTGAGGATAGGACAAGAAGCAATGGACTTAAATTGCAGAAAGGTCAGTTTAGGTTGGACATTAGGAAGAACTTTCTAACAGTCAGGGTGGTTAAGCACTGGAACAAATTACCTAGGGAGGTTGTGGAATCTCTGTCATCAGAAATTTTAAGAAATGGTAGACAAACACCTGTCAGGGATGGTCGAGCTATTATGTAGTCCTGCCTTGAGTGCAGGGTATTGGACTAGATGATCTCTCGAGGTCCTGCACCTCTATGATTCTATAATCCTTATTTGCAATTAACATTGAGAAGAGTTAGAGCTGAGCATGGCTGCATGTTTTATTTCTAATATGTTTATCCATTTCTTCAGCTCAGTGCAATGTAAGATGTTTCCTGTGCATCACTGTGTTCCTTTGGATTTAAGATCTTAAAGTGCAGCTGGAGTCAGACGATGGGTCCTTCAAAAACCATCAAGTTAGTCCATAATAAAAATTATAAATGAAGTACCTGTGGGCAGCACCCCCATTGATCACTTGGCTGACTGTGAACCCTTTCCCAAGAGAAGTGCAGTTGGGGGTTCTCGAGATTTGGATCCCCAGGCCATCATTTCCCGTGGCTATACAGAGCCTCCAGATGCAGCCATCCTGGTTCAGGAAGATGAAGACAAAAACTCTTTATTGCATCAAAGTAAATATGCAGAGAGTATTTAAGTTATTTACAGTTTGATTTTTTAAAGCATCAATTTTCTTGTTCCTAGATCCAGATTATTTCTAAACACAAGAAAAGTAGAAGCTGAATGCAGCTCACTTCTGGGTAGTTGCTGTTGTGTGAGACAAACATCTCAAACAATTCTTCTCCATGGGACTGCAATGACTTCTGATTACCATAGGAAAAGATTATAGTATGATGTGTTTTGCCATGAAGAGGCAAGAGAGCAGCTGACAGATTTTGACAATAGGGATGTGTGAGATTTTTTGACCATGCCAACTGGAAGGAAAGGGAGAGACAAAAATACTAAGTTAAGTATGCTGGGACACATTTATACTTGAAGTCCATGGAGTATTTTTCCCTCTGTTTTATTGATACAGTTAAGTGTTTTCTCCTTACTACACTACAAGTGATTAATGGTCCTGAAAGAAGTATCAGCCCACCCCGGGGGAACAAAAAGAGAAAGAGTGAGAGATTGAATTCCAGTAATACGTTAAGAATAATCAGCCCCTAGTGGCATTAAACTGCCATTTTTATTTTGTTAATTTGGCTTTATGCACTGCTGAGAAACTCATGTGAATACAAGGGCAAATTTTGCTTATAGAAGCATACATGAAATTCACTAGGAGTCACTCATGCTTCCAAAAACTAATGTGGGATCATAGGGTCTGGTGAGATTCTTGCACTAGGTTCATGGCCAAATACCTACAACCTGGTAAAGCCTGTGCAGCTGGCAGTGCCATGGGCTGGGACAGCTAAGGATAAAAGCAGTAGTGGCCGTATGGTCCGAGGAGGTGCCCGAACAATGTGTGTTTCATTTTATATGCCGAATTCAGGCTTGGATCTTGCAAACCTTTTATCACAAAAATACTTAGTCCCATGACTAGCCCCTTTGAAATGAATGGAAGTGCTCACATGAGCAGTGAGTGATTCTTCATACGTGTCAGGGCTTGCAGCATTGAGCGCTTACATTTGGAGGATTTTATTTTTTGACTCCTCAGGGCAAATTTTCAGCCAGTCTCAAGCTCCACTCTATTCAGAGACACCTCCCCCCATTGAAACCCACATGCGGTCATGCTCTGTTCCCCAGCTTGTGTACAGGACTTAGATTCCCATCCTGCAAAGAGAACTGCTTGATTTCGAGTTGAGTTAGTGGAGCTCCATGCAGGTGGCCGCATGGTTTTCTTTGCAAGATCAGAGGCTTAGATTGTAAATTCTTTGGGGGCAGGGACTATCTCAATATATGTTGTCCATATATGCAATGGGGACACTATCCTGACTTGGATTTCGAGGCAGGTGCTACGGTTATTTAAATGTCAAATAATAATAATAAGAGGTGATTTGGATATTTTTCTGGGCCCAATCATTTGTATGCATTAAATTAGTGAGAATGCAAAACTGGAAGCAAGTTCTGTTGTGTGTCTCACAAAAACTAGAGAACAGCTATAATTTTTGTTTTAAATCCCTTTTTTACCATCAGGTTTGGTTAATTTTCAGTTTAGCTCTATCTGTCAAATACATTAGAAATTAATTTTTGTTGGAGGGAGGTGTAGCAATTCGTATGTGTTGTCCGCATTTGCAGTTTGGAGTCCTGGATATAGATCATTATATTAAAATCCAAGTTCTAGCAACATGACATAAAAGCTTTAAAAAATAAATATTAGACTGGCCGATGTTACAGCAGCCAATTTGTTTGGGCTTTGCTCTTTAATGTCTTTTATTTCCTGTCTCATTTATTATTTTATATGTAAAAATGCTCTGCTGGTGCTTCCAGGAGCAGAGCAGTTATTAGTTTTGCCCCTTTTTTTAATGTGTCCTGTTGGTTTTGTCCGGTGACTCATAGCTCCAGGCCTGGCAAACGTAGAGAACATGTTAAAATAAAGTTGGCAGGTTTGGTGGGTGGGCAGGTGGGTTCCTCCTAGGGCACCAGACCTAGTCATTACTGGAATGTATGTTTAATGCATGTCGGTTGCCAATGAATAAAAAAATCTTTCACTTATAGGCAGCTTTGCCATACAGAGCTTAATGAAGCTGGTGAAACATGTATTTCACATCTGTTCAAATGTTATTGACCCCAAGCATGCAAATAAAATGAAGGCCTTTCAATAGTGCACTGTTAGTAAGATTACATTTAAGCAAAAAATCTCAGGCTGAAAGAAAAATCTAAATCAAAGGAATATCGCAGGATTTTTTTGGAAACTTTTGTGTATAGATTCAGCTGATCTTTCATGCTTTTCATTTTGCAACCAATTTTCTTCATTCTTATCATACCAAAGGCCAAATCTCAGGATATTTTTATCTCTGCCATTTCAGAGATTTCCTTTTCCATCACTTTCTCATTAGACGTTTCTAGCTGAGAGTCCTGTCTTGAAACATCTCCTTCCAGATGCTGTTTTGAAATAAGCGTAACCAGGCCTTCGCTGGAAAACTGAAACACTTTCGTGCACTCTGAATGTAACTCACAATAGTTAGATTGTCTGAAATGAAATACATGACTGCACATGGGTGGTTCAAGGAAGATCTGGTAATCACTTAACCAGGCATATGATGATAACCTGATTGACTCTGTTTAAAAAACAGTAATAACAATATAGCAGTGAGTGCTTAGGCTTCTATAGCCCGCTGAATACTAAAGAGCTGTGATTTCTGAGTCAATGACCAATTAAGAGAATAGAGCCTTTTTGAATTTTCTTCCAGAGAAATTGTATTATGTCAATTTTGAAAAATAGGGCCAGAGGCCTCACTGGTGTAAATCAGCAGAGCTCCATTGAGTTTGATATGTTCAGCTGAGGAACTGGTCCTTTAAAAACTTTTAGACAAAATTCCATTTATTTTCCTAGCATCTGTCTGGGAATTCCCTTTGAAATTAATAAAGGTACCAGCTGGTACCTGTGAAAAATCCATGGGATAGTGGAACTGTGCCATTGGAGGTAGCCACCCCCTCCTGCCCTCTCTGTTTTACCTCCTTTTCACCAGTTGCCCTCCTTCTCAGTAGTGAGATTATGAGATCAGTGGTACATGAATTAATCGCCTGATGCAACAGATGGGGCTTGGGATTCAGGTTCCCACAAAACCCTAGCTATGGCTAGTTGATGGATAGAGAGACGGGTAAACAGATCACGCAGTATAAATAGATCTGTCTATTCATCAGCTATCCTTAGCCATTTTTTTTCTGGGAACCTGCCCTACCTGTTGCGTCACCCACTTGCTACATGTCACCTCACTCAACAAGTTTAAGAGATAACCTGTGTCTGATCTCACAGTCCCATTTCTGGGAAGGGCAGAAGGGAGAGCACAGAAAGAGAGAGAGAGCACAAATGAAGAAAGTGAAGGAATAAATACAGCCTCCCTCCCAACCAAGCTTGTCCAGCTGTCATGCCATAACCCTGTTTCTGAGACATCACAGTCTTCTGCCATGGAAATCATCCCATCACAAAGAATGGGTCAAATCATCCTCTCCTGGAAAATGGGAAATTAACAAAAAATATGCCTGGATGATGATGCAAAAATAGTGAGTTGTTTTTTTCTCTCAGGCATGAGAGATTGAGGGCCACATGGAAAAGGCCGGGGTCTGGTTCTGGAACCACACGGAGCCCTACGATCCACTGAAATTCTGACTCCAGTCTTTTGGCTGTTGGGCATTCACGCAGAAAACCTTCCCCTCAACATTGCCCGCTGTCCTGGATACCCCCTCTCCCTCAGTAGCCCTATTGCCATGGCTACTATTACAGTGATTGGGTGTTACATGCCACTGCCCAACATGGGTGACGGTGGCATGTGCAGAAGAAGCCACATATCATAATGTAGTGCTGCCAGAAGCAGTAATAAACTAGAAAGAGATTACTGCTTGAAATTGCTTGGGTGCTCAAAGGACCATTCCAGCTCGGGTGAATGTCCCTCGTCCCACCCATTCCTCACCATGACTGACTTTGTCTCTGATTTCTCAGTAGCCCTATCAGATATACCCTCCTTCCACAGCTTTTGCCTGAGTGTCAGGGCACCAAGTGTCATCAAGAGCAGAGAGGCTGTAAAGCAGATCTTCGTATTTACACACCAGTATCCTTACCATTTGGTGCACACACGGAAAGCCAGGAAGTTACTTTGAGCAGCACATGACAGGCGAACACATTCAGAAAGGAGCATTCTTTCCCAGTGACCATCCCACTCAGCGATGTTATAGACTACCAGCCTTTGGCTTGCCATTCCATTTTCTTTGTTGCTTTTTTAGCCAAGGTCATAGTAGTTTGAGTTGTCTGCACTTTTAAGTAGTGGATGTGTTGAAAGATCACAGCACACCCAGTAGAACTTACTTAACAAAATCCTTAACATTTGTAACACATAGAAAGAGAATTCCAATGAGTGAGAGAGGTCAAAATAGCCCATATCACTAGCCTCCCAAAGCTGCATTTTCAGACAGCTACCGACCAGCACAATATTTAATGATCTTAGGATTCCCTTGTCTGACATCAGAGATTTACCAATGCTAGACTTTAAGGCCAGAAGGGCCCCTTGCGATTGTCTAGTCTGACTTCCTGCATAACACAGGCCATAGGATTTCTCATAGGACCCATCTGGATGAAGATCGAGGTGCCTTCCTCGCTTGGTGAATACTATTAAGAAAACTCTGAATACTATTCTTGCCATGAGAGTTGATCAAAAATAAAAAGATTATGTAGGCATCTAGAAGATTTGGAAAACATTTTCATTCCATGGCATTTCCAAATGGACCAATTTTCATTTTCCAGACAACCTTTTGTATGGATGTATATTTTTATAGAGATATAGGGAAGTTTGTCTCAGATAATATCAAACTCACTTAGAACATAGCTTCATGCCAACTACAGAGTAATCAATGAGGGACCTTTGTTTCACCCCAGGCCCATCTACCCATTGGGAACATAGAATTGCATACACCCCAGTTTAATCGCTGAGTATGCATTCTGAAATTATTAACGCTTTAGTTGCTGGGTTAAAATAATCCCCAAAATGCATACTGGGGACTAACCGTGCTTTGAATATTCCTCCTTGAAAGCAAAGGCAAATGGTTTAGAACCATAATGTAATCAGAACGTCAGAAGAACCTTTCCATAATGTTTTCCATTTGAATTTACATCAAAGTGTTTGTTTATTTTCATAAGCGGAATAAGTGCCCCATAGTGAGACCGTTACACAAATTACAGTTCCCGGGATTCATTTGAAACTCAGCCACCCAGTATCAGTTATCAGAATTGGCACAGTAGACTGAAAATGTTGTGACTTTGCCTAGAAATCAGTTATGAAGCAAATCTAATACACAACACTGTCTGCTACTTTATAATAATACACATATCAGCGTGGTGAAAACTGTATGTAACCACACACCTAAATGCAGTGTTTTCTGCACTATTGTTGCTTTAATGGTACAAATCACTAAGATGGAGCTGGGATAATCTGCAATGGCACAAGTCACTTGTTACACTAGCGCCATTGTCTGCACCAGAAGGTCCTGATTTGCATTGTGCTCAATTTCTGTTTGTTAAGTAAGATTCTCAAATGAAAACCATTTTAGAAGAGCAAAGTAGTAGTAGTATTCTCTGTAAGCTCTGAGGATAGGACAAGACGCAATGGGCTTAAATCGCAATAAGTGCACTTTAGGTTGGACATTAGGCAAAACTTCCTAACTGTCTGGGTGGTTAAGCACTGGAATAAATTGCCTAGGGAGGTTGTAGAATCTCCATCACTAGAGATTTTTAAGACCAAGTTAGACAAACACCTGTAAGGATGGTTTAGATAATACTTAGGACTGGTCTTCACTACAGAGAGATGGGTGCTGCTGCAATCGATACAGCAGGGATTGATTGGGTCAAGTGAACACCCTCTAAATCGACTGCAGACCACTCTCCGGTCAACCCTGATACTCCAGCTCTTCGAGAAGACTAAGGGAAGTTGACCGGAGAGCGTCTCCCGTCGATGCAGTGCAGTGAAGACACCGGGGTAAGTTGACCTAAGCTACGTCGACTCCAGTTACTTTATTCATGCAGCTGGAGTAGTGTAACTTAGATCAACTTACCCCAGTCATGAAGACAAGCCCTTAGTCCTGCCATGAGCACAGGGGACTGGACTAGATAACCTCTCAAGGTCCCTTTCAGTCCTATGATTCTATGATTATGATGCAAGTTACATACAATTGTCAGGGTCTTAGTAAGCTGTCAGTGTGGCCCTTGAGACCACAACAAACAAAATAAAACATGTCTTCCAGGGATAACAAGTGTTGCCTTAGTTTCCACACTTCCGCCTACTCACAACTGCTCTGTTTTGACAAATGACAAAGACCCTTGTAGTACTTTTATTATTCTTGTTATGGTCACTGGTTATCAAAATTATTTTTATGTAATATAAATGATAGCTGTAATCAGATCATGGCACTTCCTATTATACTTACTGTACTGTGTCGATACATAGAACTTGCCAAGTATTTGCGACAAGAGTATGTACCTGAAACTGGTTGCCTGAAACAAAGTGATGCTGGAAACACTGTGTAATTTAATCAAAGTGAGAACACTAGTGAATCATACACGAACAACAGTGTAAGGCTCAGACAGGAACATGAATTCTTCCACTTCTGGGCCTGGAAGGAACTGCTGTTTGAGAGTTCAGTGCTCTGGATTTTTGTGGAGGGTGTTCATACCTTCAGGGTCATGGGCACCAGGCACACGGCTGCAGGTAGTGTAAGGCAGAAAACTGATGGACTAACACAATAGTCTGGCACAGCTGTGTGCCCCAGTAATGTAACAGAAAAATGGATTCTGATTCCTTGAAATGAGAATGGGCCATGCATTGACCAGTGAATTTCTGCAGCTGATTATAGAGAGCAACAGAGAGCCTGACGCCTTGGGACCTGAAGAAAATCTCTGACTCTCTTCTTCTGGATATTTGAGGATAGGGGTTTTAAGAGAGGGCCAAGTGCTCTCTAATGCATACTGCACTAAGGAGCCGGTTATGACAGACCAGTGCAACATAGAGGGGATGTATCAATCACCTCACTGCATATTGCAGAGCCTCAGCAAGATGACACAGACGGAAGAACAAGGTAGATGATGCCAGCATCTCTGCTCCCGTAGGAGGAAAAATGAAGACTTGATGGCATCACCATGAGTCCACACAGTATACAGAAGGTTAACAAGTGCCACCAGGGAACACTTACATTGCTAAAGATGAATTAATGTATAACTGTTCTCCAGCGGCAGCAGCTAACTTGACTACCATAAATTCAAGGCACCTGGATTCTCTGACTTGACTATCTTTGGTAAAATGGTGAGAAGTCAGATGCTGGGAAACCTGGTGGCAGTTATTGGAACTCAGGGTGCTTTGGGTTTGTGGATGGACAAGGTGCAACAGCTGACAAGCACATGAGAATGCACTGTGCAAGGAAGGTAGAGTGGAATCCTTTGGCTGGCAGAGGCCAGCAGCCTCCTTTCATTTGCAGAGTGAGCTCACCAGCCAAAATGTGGAATGTTTCCATGCTGGAGGAAGGGTGTGGTTTTGCAGAGCTCCATTGTGATTGGGCGTCTTTTGGGGCTGGCTCAATTTAAGTCATTTTTTTTCTTTCCGTTGGAATGCAGTAGAATATTCCCCGGGGGGGGATGGGGGGGGCAGGGGGGCTCTGTTTTGAGACTGAAATGTGCACTATATTCTCCTGATTCCCTTTTTGTCAAGTTTGGGCTATGTGCTGTGATCATTAGGGAGAAGCTCAAGTGGCACAATGGAGATTTGGATTCAGAGTTTGAACACCATAAGCATTACTTGGTGTTTGGATATGAAGTTCTGATTTGAGCCCATTGCTAAAGAAGATATGCAAAAATGAATGGAAGGAATATTTAATACAAAGGAATCAGTTCCCTCATACAGGTCAATATTTGTATCGCTAAAATGCATATGATGTAATAGGCATTAGGATACCATGGAGGTGACCAGCTATAAACTACCTAGGTATATAATGTATATTTAGTTCCTGTCACCAAGAAGGTTCTCAAAGTGCTTTAGTCTTTACTAGCTGAGTGGACAGACTATGTACTGTGTATTAGCAGACACTTCACTTATGCCTGTAATGCAGCCACCTCTGGGATGAAACAATGTAGCTGCTTAACAGCACACAGCAACAATATACAACACCTTAGGACAGAAAGTGACAAAATATGCAGCATCCAACTGAAATTGTAGGGGGAATTTATTATAGGTATCCAGAATGTAATCAGTCAATTTGAAAAATGGCCAGAATGGTGGGATTACTACATTTCCTCTTGATAAAAGCAACGTCAGTTTTTTAACAACCAGAGGCACTTAGGGTCTCACTTTTATATCTGTTAAGAAGGTGACATCTCTGGCAACATAGAGTCTACATCCTTCAAATTCAGACAGATCATTTGCCTACTGGATCACCTGAGTTTCCCCTAGTACTAACCCAGCTGCACCTCACTTAGCTTATAAGCTCTGACAAGAGCACTGTTTAAAAAGGGTCTGTGCTGTAATGACCCCGCTTTCTATTATGGCCGCTGGTCTGCTGCATTCCAGGTAGAGTGCAGCTCCTGAATGCACTGAGCATGGCTTAACATTCCACTGACTTCAATGGCATGTCAGTCAGCAGAGTGCAGTGGAGAGACCCTGCAGCCCAAGATGGAGTGTAATACACTTTCTGTGCTATTTATGCCGAGTTGGACCGCTGCTGGCTCATGATCTCTGAGAATCATGGGGTGTCTTCTGTGCCCTGAGATTCATGAAACCATTGAAACATGAAATAAACAATAGTCAGTGAATTGCCTACCTGGATGAAGAACTTCCTTCTCATATTCTTGCAGCTTTCACTTCCATCATCTTTGGACTGGATCACGCTGGTGATCACAAGAGGATAAGGAGTGCTGTCATCCGGTTCTGAAGTGCATAGCACTTGTAGTCTAGGGCAACTGTCAATTTTCTCTTGATCCCAACTGGTAGAAATCTCAATGGGATCAGGGCATTTCTCATCTGGACTTGACCCATCATCAGTATCCTTGGTATTACAGAGTATAAGTGATCTTGAAATGGAGCGAAACTTTTTTGATTTCCTGCTCCCAACTCTGCTCTGTCGATCCACCTTCAGTGAGCTGGTGATGCTGCCCTTTTTCCTCTCATGTTCCCATTTGTGTGGCATGACAGTGCCAAAAACTTTCTCTAGTCCTCAGCAGCTAAATATCCTCCCAGAAGAGAAATATAAAAAGTGAGTTATAATTGGCCTCGTCCTATTTCCCCTCCCAGTAACCTACACTACTGAAAAGTTGTGATGAACAAATTGAGTCAACAGAGCCTTTCATTCCAGTAACAACCATGTGATGTCTTATGACTTGCAACATTTATTTCTGTGCAGTGCTGTATTAAATTCTCCTTCACCGTTTCATTCTCTTCCTATGCTCTCCAAGCACAGAGGAGTGCTTTAAACAAATGTTTTTGAGGCTTCTGTTGTGTTGCTTCTTCCTGGTTTCTGCTGAATTTGCAGGATGAAATCCCAAATTGAAAAGAAGATACAGAAAAGCACTATTCTATCCTTCAAACTCACATAGAAGGAGAGGCTCTGCTTGGAGCCTGATTTATGACAGCGTTGTAATTCAGATAGGATTAATCAAATTGTTGAGGTTAAATTCTCTGCCTGGCACATCTGATTTGTAAGTGGTTTAGCTAAAGTAGATCTTGGCCATGAATAAGGAAGGAATGCCAGGCTGGAGTGAAACACATACCTTTGGACAGCTAAGCCCACTTAAAAGAATCTGTGTGTAATTGCAAAAAAGAGATCCATTGAAGCCATTTAGATGTGAATACTTGATTAAGGATTGAACCTCAGAAAAGAATACAACTCCAGCATATTAATGCAAAAGTAACCCATTAAAGGAATTATTTTTCCACTGTATGTTTCTGCATACCAAATCAAAATAAAATAGAGCAGAAATGCCACGGAGTAGCAATGTGACATAAAAATTGGTACTTTATAAAATGAATATTAAGTAAAGGAATAAGCATATTAGAAAAATTAAGAAAAACTGGTCAATAAATTTTCAGCATAACCTTTTTCCATCATAAAATGCAAGTTAGTTGAAATTATTATGGTTTTCAGGAGCATATTGATTTTTGATGGGTGAAAGTTTAAATGAATCATTCTGACTTTCTCATTTCATTTTGATAATATTGAAACATTTTGTTTTAACTTTATCATCTCAAGTAATTTCATTTATACTTTTATAGTATATCAAAGTATTAATTTGAATCATATATTTAAAATTATATATTTATTGTTATATATCATTTTGTTTGATGTTATCTAAATGAAATGTTTGGACCTTACTGAAACTAAATGATTTTACATTAGTGAAATAAAATGTTGCTAATCGTTAATCTTTTGGAATTTCCCATTTCACAGAAAATTTTGACTTTTCATTCCAATTCTGAATGTAAACAAATTTTGAAATGTTGGAATTTCCTACAGAACAGAAATTCTGTTTTCTGGCCAGCTCTAGTAATAAACTTACGCAATTATACAGGGTTTATTTCTCCTGTTTTTATCTTCCTTTTGATCTGTTTATTCAAATGCACAGGTCCAGGAAGGTTATGGAATGTAGTTTATATTAAATTGAAAAGCATATTTAAAATAAATCTTTTAAAGTCTGTAGCTTTGATCCATGGAATTTGCACAATATGTTTTAGACTGGGATTTATTTATTTCTCTCTCTTTTAGTGACTCTAGTGCTGGTTAAAGTTGTAAAACTGGCTGGAACATCTATTTGGCCCCGAACAGGTCCACCCTGGCCAGGAAGGAAAGCTCTGAGAGGGTGGTTCAATCTCCATGTTCCATTCAGTCCTTAGTATCTCTGCGAGTGCTAGCAAAGGTGCCAGGTAATGCTAATTACGATGTAATGAGTTGAGGATTTTGTTGGACATTTTTAAAAATAATGAAATGTTCTTATTATGAATGTTTAATAGCACAAAGATCACGGACAGTGCAATAAAGCACAGAAAATGTATGCACAGGGAGATGATACTGTAGGAATGCTTCTCAGTGGGCTCAGCTTCACTGTTTACAAGCACAAATTGCACTTGAAAAAAGGTGCAAAATTTGCACCTATGTTTTTTGTGTCAGCAAATGAATTATGGGTGTAAGTCATAAGTTGCATGTTACAACTGAGATTTCTACCCACGGCTCTGCTGGTGATGCAAAAATGTGGGTGCAAATTTTGCACAGGCAAATTGCAGCTGCAAAAGGGAGACCAGCCACCTGAAAATGTAGGCTTGTAGATTTTACACCAAGCCAGCTCCACTGTATAATAGAACCCTACAAGACAGCCTCAGATCACATTCCTCTCCTCTACCGCTCAGACAAATACCCATAGAAACCAAACCAAACACTGAGGAAAAGAAGGAAAAATGAATAATGTGTAATAGAGAACCTGAGCAAAAGAGCTATATGCTGGGAAATATGTAGCTTCTAGAGGAGTACAAGATCCAGTCTGCATCAAAGTTTGTTTAATTTTGTAAAAGAAAAACAAACACTGCACATAGCCTTTTCATGAGAAGCAAAGAGGTCCCTTTATCCATCATTGAGAAGTATGCTAATACATATGGTGCCTTGAAGAGATTCAGGCATTTTGATAGGTGATACTCTTTTATAAGAGTTTAGGATAATTTATTTTCTATCATAGTAATAATAATATCCTTCTGCTTCACAGTGTCTTTCATCCAACAGGATCCCAGAATACTTCACAAATTACATACTAGCACTATGTGAGATTTTCCAAAGGAAGGTTCTTCCGTCAGAAAATGCCGATTCATTGAAATCAAAATGTTGTGTTGGAACGTGTCAATTTCAATGAAAATTTTTATGGAAATCTGCCAGCTCTTCTGCCCACCTCCCAGCTCTTTGGCAGATCTCCTGGTGTGCTGGCACAGAGACTGGGCTCCCTGGGCTTCCAAACTCTCCGGTTTCAGTTTTGAAGGAATCTTTCAACATCTAATCCTAATGTAGAGCTGTACCTCCCAGCTCTGTAATCACGCAATGCTTTACCTCCCCTAGTTTCCATTTATTGTTGAATGGAATCCTTCTCTATGAATAATCCAAGTACCTGTCTCCTCTTATTGCTCATAGTTTTGTCCAAAAGGATCAGCTGAGTGAAGTTAATAAGGATCTATTCTGAGGTGGACACTAATGAAACTGGCAAGAATCATGATCATTTCAGTTAGCAGCTTCTTGGGAAAACTAGAAGCCAGGCAGAGGGAGGTACTGGGGTTATTCATAGAGAAGGCTTCCCCAAGCTCTGAGATACCAAGGAGCATGGGGAGCTGGGCCTGGAAATCTTTGAAAAAAATCCATTTCTGTTCTTCCAATATGGATTTTTTTGCTGTGAAAAAATTCATAGATCTGGTTGTTGTTTTTTTAAAGCAAAAAAGGCCCAGGACAAGCTCTGACTCTTATAACACATGACAAAGGAAAAAAGGCCTTGATTTAGGAAAGCATGTAAGCATGTGCACAAGTCCCAAACACATGCTTAAAGTTAAGTACATATGTAATTGTTTTGTTTTGTTTTTTAACGGGATGCTTTCCTGCCTAAAAATCTGGACAAACAGTAAAACGTGGAACTCAGTTAATCCACCTACGTCAGAATAAAAGAGGGTATTTAGGCATAGCTAGATAGACATGGGGAGGCATGATGGTTGAATGGATCAGTAACCTGTGTTCTGTTCTCAGCTCTGATGCTGACTTGCTGGATGACATTGGGCAAGTCACTTCACCTCTCTGTGCCTCTGTTTCCCAATCAGTAAAATGAGGCCAATGATACTCACCAGAATCCTCTATTTGTAAAGCACTTTGAGATACACGGATTTAAAGTGCAATGTACTATTGTTAGTCATAACTTTAACAGCCTAATCATATCCAAATAACAAGAAAATATGCACATTGATCTAATTAAGTATCACATCTGCAGTTTGTATTACACTTTTTACATGGAATAATTTGCATTAGTTAACGGTAAATGACACCCACCCATATTATTGTGTAACGTCTTTTGGGGGTTGTTTTAGTTTTGTTGGTTTTTGGTTAAATAAGACTCTTTCATTGCTGCCCCGGTGTAGAAATCAGTCCAGTTGCTACTTTTTGACATAACAAATCCCCATTAGGACCTCAGTATGTTAAGAAATTAATCTTGAAAAGCTCATGATAGAGGTTACATTTCCTGTATGCTTGAGGGTGTTTAGATGGAAGGAGGGACAGACCTTTTATAACAGATGAAAGACAGAAAGTGGGCTTGGATGAACAGTATGATTGATAGGGCTACAGGTATCTCAAATACTGCTCAAGTAAAGATGCAGTTAGTCCAAGTGCATCCCCATAACATCGGCATAGGAAGCAGTGTGTCTAACCTGCTCAGGAGTGCAAGTAGGATGGTACGCTCTAGTACGCAGTACCGGCATGAGATTTTTAGTGGGTACGGGGTACCGGAAAGAATTGGGGAGGCTAGAACCCCACTCTGGAGGGGGGGTGGAATTGCACTCTGCTCATTAAAGGAGCAGAACACAGCTAGGAAAGGCATTTATTCTTTATTTGGATCTAACAGCACAATACATATGTCAACTAACTTAAACAAAGGCTTTGTTTAAGTTTGTTAGCATATATACTGTGCTGTTAAGTTGGTCAGGAGTCCTCAAGAGGGGAGGGGAGGGGAGGGGAGGACAGAAGGTGTTCAAACAGTGTTTTTGATTCCTGATCCAGCCTCTGGATTATGAACATATACTGATAGGAGCATTCTAACCAAGGGATTGAGGACTTTAAAATAATCTGGAGCCTTCATATTTCCTTGATCCTGTGCAGATGGACTTAAGAGTTGGATATGGTACAAAGACTGTTCTAGCCTCATTGATTGCTGATTTCTTCCTTGCAATGGACAAAGTTCAGATGTCTGCTGGCTTTCTCACATGAGTCAGCAGCCTTTGATACCTGTGGTATAAGCAACATAGCCCTTGCTTGATTGGTTTTGTTCTTTCCTCTCCAAATGTCAAAGCCTGTTCCCATTGAACTCAAAAGAAAAACTTCTTTTGATTTCAATGGGATCAGGATTTGGCCCCAAGATATCAGAGAATGTGATTTTGATCAATTGCTTATCTGTCCAGAGACAGTTCTCATGCATGTTCTGCCAGGCTGGTTTTGATTGCCCTTCCTGTAGGTCATGCTGAGGAAAATAATCAAACAATTTGGGCTGCAGTTCTATGAAGATGCACATGGCACACACACCGTTCTATTCCTCTTTTCCATCAAACCCAGATGGCGCAGCATCTTTGCTTTCCTAGTGTCTGGTGGAGAGCAATACTTAGGCCTTGTCTACACTGCCAATTTAGAGCGCTGAAACTTTCTCGCTGAGGGGTGTGAACCCCCCCCCCACCCCGAGTGACAGTGTGGACGCACTACAGCGCTTTCCATACTGGGCTTTCCGAGGGCTGGTTTAACTCAGAGCGCTCTACGGGCATGGCTACACTTGTAGATGTAGGGCACTTTGAGTTAAACCCACCTTTGTAGAGTGCAGTACGGAAAGCACTGCAATCTGTGCACACTGACAGCTACAAGCGCACTGGCGTGGCCACATTAGTAACTCTTGCAATGGCCACAGAGAGCAGGGCATTGTGGTAGCTATCCCAGCATTCAAGTGGCTGCAATATGCTTTTCAAATGGGGGGTGGGCAGAGTGTGACAGGGAGTGTGTTGTGTATATGTGGGGGGAGAAAGAGTGGGTTTTGGGGAGCCTGAGAGCATATCAGCATGCTGTCTTGTAAGTTCAGACAGCAGCAGATCCCCTTTCCCCGCCTCTCAAGCAACATTCCACAGTAATGGTTGCTTTGTCCCAGAGCAGATAAGCAGCCAGCTGTCAGAAATGGAGCTTTGAAACGGCATCTCCGCATTCCTACAGCCAATTCCAAGCAATGACAAGAGTGGCCACTTGACTTAAGGGGATAATGGGATGTTTCTGGAGGCCAATCAGAGCGCAGTAATGCAACACCTTGTTCACACTGACGCTGGGGAGTTTCAGCCGAGACGGACCAAGCGTTATGCTTCTGGTGGAGATGGATTACCAGGAGTGCTCCAGCTGCAGAGTCCAGGGGCTCTAAGTGTCTTGCCAGTGTGGATGGGTCTGGAGTTAGGGCACCCAGGGCTGCTTTAATGTGCTCTAACTTGCAAGTGTAGCCAAGCCCTTAGTTTGGACATAAAGGAGGCACTGATAGTGTGTTAAGGGAAAGTGGGGTGATGGTCCTTCCTATCCTTCTTCTATTTAAGAAGTTTTCAATTTGAGGGTGCTGCTGGATCCTCAATGACACCTGAGAGTACAGGTGGCACCAGGGGTCCAAAGCATCATTTTACAACTGCATCTGTTTAACAGATGCAGTTGTAAAATTTTAGACAAGTAAGGGGAGTGTCAGAGGGGACGGGGAGTGCGTGGGTGACCTGGGCTGGGGGCGGGGCAGAGAGGAGTCACATGGAGGGTCATGGAGGGAGGTCACGTGACCCCCCCTTGTGTCCCTCCCATGAGTGCAGTACCACCAAAAAATTATTTCTACTTGCACCACTGAACCTGCTGCATTTTTAGAATGAGACCACAGAATATGCATCACAACTTACCTCCAGATGTTCAAGGCCTTTCAGATGAGATTGGTTGCCCTTATAATGTGGAATCAGTGCTTCCAGGAACTCCTACGGTATATCAACAATAATAACATTAGGGATAGGTCTGAACTAAAAACTGAGATCTGAACAGCTCTGCACTAGGGGACAGTTCAGAGGCAGACAACATCTCTTGTTAAAGGGTTTCAGTGTTTTACAAATATTTACTAAACTTCCCCTCCCCCCAGGAAGTAGTTAATTAAACCGAGCCTTTCTACAACTGCGTAAACTGAGCAAGATTAATGGCCAAACTGTGGTGCACCAGAGTAGGGTCCACCATGAGTGAAGATGGAGTGGACAGCAGAAGCCCCTTCTCTGCTCCAGCACACCCATACAGCAAGCAGCCATGCCCCTGAGCACATGCCATACTAAATGCCCTGAAAGAGGCCTCTCTCTACGAAGCTGAAACTGGGGAGAAGTGTATAGTACACCTACTGAAAGGGGCAGGACATGTTGCATAAGCCCCACTCCCCCATCACTTCTTAAGGAGTTATGCCTTATGCAGAGATAACATTTCCCTTCTTCACTGCACGGACAGTACAACTGCAAGCCCCTCCATCCCCAGTGCTCCTTTGCGTCTCGAGACCAAATTGAACCCTACAAGACTTACCCAATATCACACAGCAAGTTAGCGGCTGAGCTGAGGATAAAACCCTGGAGTCCTGATGACTTCCAGTCCCTTGCTCTAAGCACTAGATCATGCCCCTACTCCCAGCTTTTACCAATGCAATGTTCTCTGTAGAGCTGCTGCATAAGTAATACAACAACGGTAGGAAGCACCAAAACACACACTCTATAAGCTCTCTAATACAAATGTCCAGAAAGCAGCAATGCAAGTGCCAGAAGATCCTTATGAATCATCGCCATCTTCCACCAAATTTAATTCAGTTTTTTGTGGGAAAGGCCAATTATTTCAAAGCCAGCTCCCAAAAACCACTTATCTTTCCCCTGGTGCGCTTGCTGCTTGTCATATTCTCTGGCCATTCCGGTACCTCCGGCCCTCCTGATGGAAGCTGTCTGTGGTTTGTAACTCAAACCAAATGTTACTTCTTTTTTCAAGGGTTCCCCCCACACCCCTCAGCTTTGTGTTAAAAAGCTCTCTGTTTGTCTTCTGTAAACAATATGCATAATTTTTGAGTAGCATCCATTTGGTTCACATTTTTGGTTGGATATTAAACCAAGCATTTACAAACATAAATAATTTGGAGTCGTTCCCGGACTGAATGGGAATCCTCTGCTGTTAATGAAACAGTGGAAAAGTTAGATCTATTCTTTATTAGCAAGAACACGAAGGCTTTACATTACTTAGTACTAACAGCATAAACTCTTGCATCACATTTTAAATCTCGATCCTGTGAGCTTTATCAGTCTTGTTACTCAGCTTTACCATAAACATTGAATAAGCACAGAAGTCTAGGGCTTCCAGCCAAGAAGGAGAACTACCTTTTTGTTTTGGTAAAGAGCAAAGGCATTTTGGAGTACTGGATTTACTGTGCAAAGCCTGTAGTAATTATAAAATAAAAAAATAATAAAGAGAACTTACAACAGAGAGGCAGAAAAACCTGACTCCTGCAGAAGGCTGTTTTTCTTCATAGGCCTGGCAAAAAAACAGAGTGAATAATTGAAAACACACCCTCACTGTCACATGACTTAGTTTTAGTAATTTGGTTCAGTATATTGGAATGAGACTATTGTTTCCTAATTGACCAAAATGTCAGCAGAGATAGAAAAACAAAACCAATGAGATACACATCCAGGAAGACTGTTCCTGACTCTCTTGCAGCTGTTCAATGAAGGCAGGCTTTCCAGGATTTTGTCATTCCCTCTACCCTTTATTTTGAATAGCCCCTGGATATATTGGGGCTTTGAGCATGTTACACCTCTTGAGGAGGAGTGGAACCAAGCTAATTGAATGCAGGATTTCCTGTTGCTGGACAGCTCAGCCAACACACTTCTCGTAATTTTCAACAGTTATGTTACATGTTAAGTCAATAGGAATTTTATAGGCCACTTCCTTTCCAGAAGCAAAAATAACATGGGACCCTCCAAATATTGATTAACAGAAGCCACGGTGAGTCTAAGTCCCAATTCCCTCTCTTACTCCAAAGGGGATGTAAACTGAATGGTCCATATGACTAGTATGTTCCTTTTGCCTTCATGCTGGCTCAGATGCATTGGCCAGCGCTGGGGGAGAAGCCAAGTCCTTGCCCACCTAAGCCAGCTTTCCCTGTACATGCTGTCCCAATAAAAATACCCAATGGTTGCGAGAACTGATTTTTAAACAGTTATTGTTTATTTGATACAGATTTTAAATAGAAAAGCTTATTTAGAGGCCTCATTTTTCTTCTTGACCCTATAAAATGTACATAATATCAGATCCAGAAAAACTTAACCAGAAGCCTGAATTACCCTCTCACCCTTCAGTGTGGTCCCTCAAGCTCACACTGTCACTGCCCATGACTTATTCTGTGGATACCTACTGGAGAGGACTCCACTTAAGCTTAACACTTAAATGCCTTCACCAAAGAGAGGTGTGATTTGCGTTTAAAAAGTTACTGTGAAATGGTATCATGTTTATTGTCTGTCAATGACTTCTAGATCAAAGCTGCTCCATGTAGGTAGGAAAAAGGGTTTCTTTAACTTCCACCCTTGCTGGGTTCACACGGTGGAACATGAAAGTCAAGCTGAGTTCTTTCCTGTCTGTGCAACAGCCCCAGTAACCCTGGCCCAACTTTATAGGTGGTGCTAATTCATTGTTGAGGTGTTCATCATGAGAAGAAAAGCACCCAGCTTTGCTTTCATGTACCAGAGTAAGTTGGCAGGGCACCAATTAGCTAAAACATCTATTCACTTGTAAACAGAGCAAATATGATCTAGAGTCACTGAAGGTCAGCAAATATGGAATGCCACAATGCTGCTTTAAAGTCTCATTTTGGAGAAGACCCATGTTTTAAACTGTCTAGTGGACACCGGATATCAAATTTCTCTCCTGTAAAAAAGTAGAATTAGGGAACTTATCTTTCCTATTATTTAACTAAAAAAACATTATGCCCTATAATACCTAAATCCTTGCTGCGGCATGGGCAAAGTGTGTTTGAATAGAGGGATAGCAGCAGCAGTATTATAGATGTGAAAAATCAGTGAAGAAACTAACAAGTTACACACAGTTTCTCATGCATTTTTACAGTGGCGCACATGTGCTATTGGTAAGGGATGCAGAACTCATTCATACAAAATCTGAACAGTCTCAAAGTTTTTCTCCAAACACAGACCAAACTGGAATCTTTTCTTCTCCAAAACATTAGCAATCGTTTTTTTCCTTCCCTTTTCATTTTCACACACCAGTGCGCTTCCTGACCATAGGCCAAATTCTGGGGTCCCTAAGTCAATCGGAATTTTGCTTAGTTAAGAATGGCAGAATCTGGCCTACGGCCAGGCAGCAGAAACATAAATATCTTGAGCGAGGCTGCTGATCATGCTACTTCTTTCCATCCCTTTTTAATATCACGTTTGTTCAGTGCACAGTGGTGATCGGAAAAGTGAGCTGTTAGAAGGTACAAGGATAGAAAATAATGCCAGAGTTATAATGCCATTGTATATCTTCACGGTATTCCCTGATATTGAATCCTGTGCGTGGGTCTCGTTACACCATCTTTAAAAAGATTATAGTGGGAGAACGGCCCTGAAAATGATCAGAGACATGAATTCTGTCGGACGGGAAATCGTTCAGTACGGAGAAGGTATGAATAAGAAGTGACATGATAAGCAGTATAAAAATAATTAAGTGTATAAAAAGGCTGCTCAGTAGATCCTATTTACCCTTTCCTGAAATACAAGAGAAATGGAATGAAAAGGAGACAAATTTAAAACCAATAAAAGGAAACAGATTTTTTTTATACAAAGCATAATTAATATGTGGAACTCATTGCTACAAGATGACGTCAATGCCAAGGGTGAAATTTTAGCCACTTTGAAGTCAGTGGGGAGTTTGCCACTGATTTCAATGGGGCCAGGATAACACCCTATAAGTGTAGTGGACTTTTTTAATTAGCTGTTCATATGATCAGAACTAGCCAGTTACACTGATATAGAATATATAAGGTATAACAACCCCCTTGCCTTGGAACAAAAGCAAGCCTTGTCTGCTGGGATGGGAAGACATTCCCCCCTGGGCATGTTATTTCATATTTGTCTCATTATGGAGATTAGCCACCTTTCTGTGAAGAATCTGGCATGTGTTCCTTTCTCCCAAACAACTTTTAAATGACAAAAAGCAATTTCCTCTTCATTGCTATTGCTACAGGCCTGAATTAGTCACTTCTGCCTTGATTATTGCAGTCTTTTCTGCACTAGCTTCCCCATATCCCACTGCTGCCCCCTCGGTCCATCTAAAACGTAGCGATATAAAAATTGCCAGCCTGAATCAGACCAGTTCAATAGCCTGTTGCTGACCGTCACTAGCATCAGAACACGTAAGCTGCACTAAGCAATTCTGGGATCACATGCCTCCAAGAAGTTTCCTAGTCCCCCCTTAGTTAGGGGCTGGCTGAAATATGAGGGCATATATCCCTTCCAAAGCGCTTCTTTGTTTTTAACATTTATTATTGTGACGGGATACGCTTTTTATCAGAGGAAAGTGCAAAACCCCCATGGGTGAACAATTATTGTTTAGCCTGCCCATCAGGCAAATTCCTTCCTAATACCTGTCACTTGGTGGTTTGATTATGCAGTGAAGGATGAGGAGAGCTATCTCTTCCAAACACACAATGAATCCTGTGTACTGGAACTATAATTTGCCCTTTTTTTGAATCCTGCTAAGGTCTTGACGTCAATGAGATCCAGTGGCAATGAGTTCTACAAGGTAATAATACATTGGGTAGAAATGTATTTCCCTGTAATAGTTTTAAAATCTCTGCCTTTCCAGCTCGTTCAGTTCTTGTATTGTCAAAAGTATCGTCCTCACCTCCAAGTCTTTGTGGAATTTTGCTTCCACTTATCTTTGTAATCACTTCACCATGTATCCCCACTTGCTCCTTTAACTTTCTCCTTTTGCCTCCTTCTCTTACTCTGAGCTTCACCCTTCAGATCATCTTGTATGGTTGGAGCACCCTCCTTCTTCCTCAGATCCTTAAAACCACCTCTTTTGTGAAACCTTACTACCTTTAGCCTTACCAATTGCATCCAGGCCCTCTTGTTATTGAACTGTTGCTCGGTGTTGACCACGTGTTGTCTTTGCCTGAGTTAGGTTGTAAGATCCTTAGAGTATGGATCTTGTCTTTCTGTGTGTTTGTGCAATGCACCATGTATACTTACGGTGCTGTATCTGATTGTTAGGTCTTTCGCTGGTGAACAATGTCGCTTGTGTTTTAGATATGCTATCTACAATGCTGTTTTTATGGAGCATAACATTGTCACTGGAGAAGACAGTTGCTACCAAAAGAGCTCATCCCACACAGCTGCCTCACCTCCAGGCCTGATTATGCAGCCCTGGGCGAATGGGTAAATCATTGTGTAGGCAAAATGCGCTGGTTTAAAAAAAATAGCACACATTTGATGCACATGAACTACATGAATGATGCACTGGCTGTGCATGTGACTGAGAAATACTGCAGTGAGTGTTTGGAGAACACTGACTGTGTGGGATGTTGAGAACCATGGCATGTGGGGTATGGCAGGAATGTTATCCTTTTAACACAGTGACGGGTGTTTTTTAAAGGAATATTTGTATTTATTTATAGATCATGTGTAAGAGCTTGGAGGTGGAGTAAAGAATGCTTGCATGTAAGTATGGCTTAATGCTTGAAATCACGCAAAGTCATTCGTTTCATTTCGATTAATTGATTCCAAGTCCAGAAGGGACCATTGTGATCATCTGGTCTGGCCTCCTATATGGCACAGTTCTAGTCACTAGTAAATAGTTGGTGCTGAATGTAGCGTCCAACTATTTTGCAAGTAATTGGCTAGTGTCATAGAGTATATAAATTACTGCAACTCCAGAACAGTAATAATTTATGTGAGTTCTCCTGTTCGGGGATTTTTTGATTTTTTTTTTATGACTTTGCCTCTTTATTCCACATTTCCAGTCATATAATGTTGCTTTTTCATCTGACGTTGCTTTCCTTTTGATTTATGCACTCCTGAACGGCATACCAAAATAAAGGGCCCTTGAGGTGGAATGAAAGGGGGATTATCAATTGCCAACAAATGTGATTTATCAGGAAAAATTATAGTGTGAAAGAAAAATGAACTTTCTCTATCTGCAAAATCATATGAAAATGGTCTCAGTATTTTTAAGGCTTCAGTATAAAAGTTGCATTTAGGGCCAGCTATTATTACATTTTATTGTAGGTTCTGGGCTGGCTTCTGGCACCTTTACTGATATGGAGTTAGTCCCTACTCCTCAAGCAACCCCACTGGAATGTCTGGGAGTACTCAAGAAGTGAAGAACTATTCCACATGAGTGAAGGTTCTGGAATCTGTCCTGCGCCAGAGTGCACTGATATCAATGGAAAGATTTCCATTGGCTTCAATGGGCTTGGATCAGACCCAAACACAAGTAGTACGTACTACTGTATTTTGACTGGAGGATTTTTTAAAAAAAAAATTAGCATTATCAATTATTTCACCCTTTGGTGAAGAATTATGTAATCCCCTGCCCCTTAAGTGTCCGTGGCTAGGTAAGATGAATTTACTGTATCTGTGGGAGCAGTTGTTATTTCAGCTGCAAGGGCTTAGCAGCAGCCACCTTTTGAGTCTCTGTCATCCTGTGTGCTTGGCAAAGGTAAAGCTATTTAATTCAGCTTCTTCTTCTCTGCATTAAATGAGTTTTGAAACCCCTTCATGTTTACATTGCTTTCCTTTCTCTCCGACACCATGATAGCCATAAAGAGACTCAACTTGTATGATTTTTATTTGTGGTGTCAAAGATTTCAGAGGCGGCTTTTCTTACCAGCTAACTTATTCAGTCCAGAGGCTCTAACGCCAACTGGTATCAGAATACATAACACACACATAACACACTTACATTATAGTTAACAATATTGGCTATCAGATAAACAACTGCATAATAAGGTGCAGAATATTGTGACACGATTGCTTAGTGGTAGTACTGGCTACAGGGACTGGATTACAACAGTGCTCCTGAGATTCCATTGGCTTCTGATCTGCTCCTGGGTGCAATTGACTATGCTGATCTTTAAAGCCCTGCATACTTTGTCCTAGCCTTTGAGTGATTGGCTCTCTCCCATGTGCCACCATGACATTTGAGATCAGCTGATGCATTCGTGCTAGCAGTACTGAGATTTAAATATATCAAAGCTATTGGCAAGGAGTTCTGAGTTGGGGGTTCTTGACTTTGGGAATTGTTTTCCCCCTTGGTCCAACAGATCCTGAGCATAAATTTTGGGGCACAGTAGAAAGCCCCTCATCAGCTTACACAGACTTGGAGAGTGGGAAGTGATATCATTATACTTCCTTTACTGCATGAGCCTACATGGTAAATATTTTACTAATTGTGTGTTGCTATGATGACAGCAGTTTAAACATTGAAAACTAAACAATAATGCTGTGTACTTCTACATCATCTTTCATCTGAGGATCAAAAACAAAGTAGGTGTGATAAATCCCTTTTAACAGAGAAGGCATAGAGAATTTAAGGCCAAACTTTACTAAAGTGTCCTCTAATTTTGCATACCTAATTTTTGGATATCCACTTTGAGACACCTATGGTCTGAGTTAGGGAGCACCCATAAGTTCAGGGGAAGTCAAATGGAGCTATAGATGCTTGACATCTCTGAAAAATCAGGAGTTAGTAATGTTATCTTAAGCTGGACAGTCAAAACAGAGGCCAATTTTGACAAATTGGTACTAAGTGACAGCCCAAGATTACCAACCGTATTCTAAAAATATCTTCTTGTAAGGTGTAAATGGACATATAGTATCACTCCAAAAAGTAGAAAGCATATATACTGTAATATATGCATGGGATAGAACGATGCAAAATGCAGCAGGAGGAAAAACATTGGTTCAGATCCTTTGCTAGAGGTGGGGGGGAAGGGAGAAACTGGTGTAAAGAGACCATGGTGTGCAGTGACAGCGCCCCAGTGTAAATAGAGCAGCTGCTCAAAGCTGTGTGGAGTGCTAACAGCCCCACAAGGCCAAAGCAGCAGCCAGGGATTGGTACAGCATAAGGGCATTCTGCCCCCCAGCTGTCTTTTCCAACAGTCATAACCTCTTCACTGGCAGCCAGGAGAGATACCAGAGGATCCTCTACATTGACTTTGTACCACCAGAGGGTTTCTTTTACACTGGGGTGATCCTCCTAGCACTGGCTATCCCAGCTCTGCAACCAGACTCCATTGGCAGTTCCACCAGTATATAGTTAATATACTATCCCGTACGCTTTTTCTCATAGTGTATGAAGCACTTACTAATAAGACTCATAATAAAAGGAACTATCAAGTGAACATTGTATTAATAACATTGGCAAGATTCCAAGTCTAAGGATTTTATTTATAGCATATGGCTAAACAAATATGTCTCTGATTTGAGGCTGAGATTCTAGACCAATTTACCGATTTCCTGCATCAGATAACATTGCACTCTGATTCAAGTAAATCGTACATTTGGACTTCTTGCTTGGAAGTATTCTCTGAGAATGTGATGGATAAGCACATTAAAGTTTAATTTTAAAAGGGGTTGCAAATATGTGGCTGTTTTAGACAGGATCAGATACTAGCTTTGTCCGGTTCTCACTGAGGCTAAAATATGCTTGTATTCTTCAGCAGTTTCTTTAAAGGAAAATAAAAATCTTTAAAAATGTAGACTAGACATAGTTGAAATGAAATAAGATTCAGAAATGATTCAGAAAAAGGCACTGGGTCTTAACAGAAGCTTAACAGAAAACCCCCTAACCTTTCCTCTAAATCCTGCTCACTAGGGTTAAGTACCAGTGAGAAAGATGATTTATAGATTTACAAACCCATTTACATAGTGGATGATATAATTTTTTGTTTTGTTTCTATTCTATTTCTCATAGTATTATAAGCTTGAAGAGGACTTGACAGCTAAGGAAAGCTTCCGTTGCGGGAAAGTCCCTACTTTTAAATACGCTTACCTGGGAAAATATTGTCCAGCAAGGTAAGAATATCCTATTTTGCAGGTACTGACTGGCTAAATACACATGTTCCTTTTTTATCATGAGACTACTAATCAAACAACAAGCAAAGATGAGAAGCTATATCACTCCAAATTCCCCCTATCGCTTTAAAATAAGATATTCATTATAGTGAACAGAAAAGCAAAAGCACAAAACTCATACAGGAAGAATTGCCCCTGGCTTTATGTTTTATCTATTTACTCTTCTCATTTAAATTGTCAAAGAAAAACACATTGAAAATGAAACATATTTGCATCTTCAAACAGCAGAATAAACACTACTGAGACCCAAACAGTTTGGGATAAATATATCACTTACCATTGTCAAATATCAAAAATATCTTCTTATTTAGGATCATTATTGTAACACCTTGGATATAAAATATGCAGCTGAGTCACTTCACAGTATGTTAAATACTTTAAAAAATAAAAAATACACTGTAAGTCCAGGGTGTTTGGATATTTGTAAGTCCTAAGCATGCAAAATGACTACTCAATATAACAATTTTTCCTCGGCAGAAAATGCCTTTGCTATTTGCCAGCAAATCTTTAATGCTTTAGACTGGGTATTTCCAACTACCGCCCTACTTGCTAGGCAGATGTGTATAAAGGAGATGTTATTTCACTGAATCAACCACTGAGATCGTAACCCTTTTCCTGTACCACAAACAGAAATGTAAAACCTCAATCTTTCCTTTGGACTTTAACTGACTTGTCTCTGTTGTAAGAAAGCAAATGCAACTATTCCAAGGTCTCCTATATGGAAAATGTGTTAAAAGGTTTTAGATCATCTTAGAGCTTCAGCTACTCACTCCAGCCACTCATTAGTTAACTGACCCTTGCTGTGTTTATGTAAGTGCAGGGTACAAATACAACACCTAGACTCATTGCCCAAAGTTGAAATGATTAATTTATTACTCTTTTTACAAAACACACATATAGAGAAAGAGAGACAGAGAGAGAACACATAGTTCTCTTTTAACCTGAGTGAAAACTCCTTTCATAAGGTCTGAAAGGGCTTCAGGAGGCTGTTCTTTGGGAAATAAAGTCTGTATAGTGGATAGCAGAGATTGGCTCAAGGGGAAGCCGACATCAGCCTAAAGCAAACAAAGGGAGCTGAGACTTCCCTTTGTGTGAGAAGAGAGAAAAACTGATCATGATAAAAGAGGTGCAAATGTCATTTTTATCATGTCCCTACTGAGGGGGTTGTTTGTTTGTCTGAGACAATTGCAAATTCTCCTGTCATTTTAATGGTTACACAGTTGGTCAATTTTTATTCAGATGCGCTTTTGTGTGAAAAAAATAATTATTCCCCCCCAGATAGATAATACTTCCGGCTTTTCATCTTCAGAGCATTTCACAGTTATTAACTAATCAATCCCCATCATAACTCCCAAGGGGAAAGCAAGACAAAAAAACAAAGGGCCTTTATGCTCAGCCCTGAGTAAGGAGTGGTATATAGGACAGAGTCACAATTCCTGCCCTGCTCTCTTCTGGCTCTGGGGAGATGGGCCAGCAAGATATTTCACCCTCCTTGAGGGTGCAGCTTACTACCCTCTTTTGCCAGCTATGGCTCCACCCACAACATGCCCTCTTCCCACCCACTTGCTTGGAGGAGAATCAGGCATTGAGCCCTCCTTTCCTCCCTGTGTCCCAGACTCAATCCAGTTAATTCTAAAACAGCTGCACGGAGAGGGCCTTTTCTCTACCCTACTCCCCTATGTAGTCACGTTAAACAAGTCAAAATCTAGCCTTAAATGACTTAAGGCCACAGACAAATTCAGTGTGTCTGGACTAGAATTAAGTCATTCCTGGCTCTCAGTCCTATGCTCAAACCACTATTCCATATGCTTCTCTAGAGAAGGGAAATAATGCCATTTCACTGCATAACTTTAATTTTTCTTTTCCATTTTATTGGGTTTAGGATGTGTTAGTTCTGTGTCAAGGACACAGCCTGTCCGTGATCTGAAACAAGCCTGGAATACAGTAAACCTCCAGATCAACAAAATAAAGTTCACAAAAGAAACAGTTAAACATTCTGACTGGCTTCCCTCTGTCACAGAAAATGCTAAACACATATGTAAGTTATATAAAACTACGTTGATTCATATTTTCCCCTCACAGTTTCATAGCCCGGGGTGGCGAAAGGACCTTGTGACATCCTCCGGGCACTCCAGGGCTTGGTAATAAAAATAAAAATCCTTGGCAGAAAACAATGCTGTCTCAAACTACACCCACCCAGTGCCGGACAGATGGATTTCCCAGTTTCCTCACTTATGCTCAGTCTAAACAACGTTAAATTTACAAATCTGACAGCTATTTATAGCAAACATATCTACTGCAGCAACCAAGGAGGTGGGTGGATATCGCTGGCTATAAGCCAAAGGACAATTTTTCAACCAGGCATGTGTGGTCATTGGCCTAGAAGCTGACTACGTGAATTAACACCTAATATTAACATAAGGCCCTGTACATAGACACAAACTGAAGCCCCAAGCTTTTCATTTTCCCCCAGGTAAAATGGTCTTTTCTTTCAGTTTTTCTAACTTACCATTAATAATATTTATTAATAATAATGACAATACGCTTCACTTTTCATCCATAGATCTCAAAGTGCCTCACACAGGTGAGTAAATACCATTATTCCTGTTTAAAAAATTGGTAACTAGAGGGATAAAGAGATTACAAGCCATATTTACAAAAGTACCTTAATGTTGAGTGCCTCAGATTTTGGCATCCTTTTAAAACCTGGCCCTTTATAGAAGTTTGTCCATGCCTTTAATAATTTTCATTGCCCTCTTCCAGGCCATTCCCATTTCTTTTCATAGATAATGTGACCAGAATTGAACTCATTTTTTTTTAAAAAAAGAACGAACTATTGATTTACTTTATGGTGTTCTACTATTTTCAGTATTCTTCTCTATCCAGTTTTTAAAACAGCCTAACATCTGATTTGCTTTTTTTGACCACTGCTGTGCACTGAGCAGAAGTTTCCATTAAACTGTCCACAGTAACGCCTAAGTCTTTTTCTTGAGTGGTTAATTTAGAAACCATCAGTGTATATAAGTAGTTCAAATCATTCCTCTCAATATGCATTACCTCATGCTTACCTACACTGAATTTCAACTGCCATCTTGTAGCCCAATCGTCCCTTTAAAACTTTTCTAGGTTTGCCTTTCCAAAACAATTTTCGATCATCTACAAATGTTGCTGTCTGACAGCTTCCCCTTCACTACCCACCCTCCCCCACCTCCCACACTTACAGGCGCACATTCCAGATAACTGGTGAACACATTAAATAACCCCAATCATAGTACAGATCTTTGGGGCATCCCCTTATTAATACACTTCCATTTTTTAAATGACTGTATAGCCATACTCATTGTTTTCTAATTCTTAACCATTTTCTAATCTATAGTAGTAAGTTATCTCACCCTATGGTAACTTCATTTCCTAAACTGCCTCTTGTGAAGGACTTTATCAAAGGCTTTTAGAAAGTACAGATCAAAGAACCAGTAGGGAGAATTATTTTGCCACTAATCTGTTGACTCATTCAAGGAACTCCAATAAACTGGAGAGGCACAACTTTCCTTTACATGTATAAGTAGAGGGATAGGTGTTTATTATAAGCAGGAGAATATCGCGTAGAAATAGGGAAGTGTCATTATCACTCTACAAGGCATTAGTTAGACCATACTGTATCCATTTCTGACATTCACCCTTCAAAAAAGTTAAGAAATTGGAAAGGGTTCAGAAAAGAGCTATCAAAATTATCTGAGGTCTGGAAAACATGGCTTGCCATAAAGGATTAAAGAAACTCAGTCTATTTAGTTTATACAAGAGCTGGTTAAGAGGTAACTTGATCCCAGTCTGTAAATACCTATATGGGGAGAAGATTTCTGATTGTAAAGGTCGCTTTAGTTAGCAGAAAAATATAAAAGTTTCAATGGCTGGAGGCTGAATCGTGACAAATTCAGATTAGAAATATGGTCCAAATTTGTAACAATTAGGGTAATTAACCATTGGAACAACTTACCTAAGGATGTGGTGGATTCTCCATCGCTTGAACTCATGAAATCAAGACAAAATGACTTTAGAAAAAATATGCTTGAGCCTGAACAGGGCTTGTTGCAGGAATTCCTGCGTGAAATTCTATGGCCTATGTTATGCAAGAAGTCAGACTAGATGATCATAAATGGTCCATTTAGACCATAAAGTGCTATGAGCTGTGCTGGTTTCTCCCTATCGTATTGTATTCATGTAGGCATTTTATACCTACATCTTTAATTCCTGTTTCAACTCATTTGCTTAGTACTGAGGTGAGGTTCACTGATCTGTAATTCCCAGGTTCGCTTCTAGCACCTCTTGTAACGATAGGTGCCAGTGTTTCTCAGTGCCTCTGATGCAGCAGCTGATTTTAATGCTCAGGTTATGACAGTTTCAGTTTCCTCCCTGGCAGAGTGACTCCTGTCGTCCCCAAGAAACCACTCTATTCTACAGGGTTAAAACTCCTCAGATTTGGTAACAGCCTTTGGGTCAAACTATGACAAAATTGCCTCCTGAGCAGCCCTGCTCATACCTCTTTTAAAACTGACCCTGGGCCCCAAGCAGTACAAGAGATTCTCTGGCCCAGCTGTACAATAGTTATCTCAGGCTGATACTACTACGATTATTAGTTATTTAACATTTCTGCTGAGGTAGCGCTGAAAGGCCGCAACTAGACTGAACCCCGGTCACTGTACAAACATATTATAAATTATGATCTCAGCCCTAAAGAGCTTGTCTGGACATTTATTGCCTAGACTCTGTGCAATTTGCCACAGTACCTGTATGCGTGTGTTTTTATGGCAGATGATTCCACTGTATTGTTAAATGGTTAAAGCTCTTACAGCCATTTGAGTTGGAACATATTTCAGTTTGATTCTCTACTAAGAGGATTCACTTCCTTCAAAACCCGGCAGCTTTGGGATTGGAAGTGTGGGGGGAGATGCTGTTTTCCGTTGATACTCTGAGTTATTCGGACAATGGAACCGAGAAGCTGGTCAAATTGGGCAACGCTCTTAATCTTTTGGGAGGAACAGATTTACCTGGCTAAGGACTTGTTTTCTCTGCCCAGCTGAAGCCATTGATTGTCCTTTGTTAGGTGTGGGTCTGATTATCCTTTAGTCTGCAGGCATTACATAGTGTTGGGCATTAAATATGGAGGTAAACAAGATTTAATTTTTATTCAGTTACCTATGGTTTATCATACTGGGATTCTTTGGGATGGTAGAAGCTAGATGACTTCAGGCTATTATTAACTGTCTTGCTGCTCCCTTTTTATGCCTGAAACACAATTATTAAGGTGAACATTTTTATTTTGTTCAAGGAGATAAAGGAATTAAAACAAGAAGGCATCCTGGTCTGGTTTTGAAGGAGAATGGATTTGTATCTCATACGTTGGTGAAATGATCATCATTCATTCCCACAGGGAAAGTTACCTTACCTTCATTAAGCTCTGATCATCAGTGTCATCTTTATGTCCATGTAGCTGATGGGACTGCAAGTTTAAGTTTTCTGAGCAGGTTTAATTTGTGCACCTACGTTCAAACATTTTGTGTTCACTCCTCCTTCAGAATGGCTCCTCCCCCCTTTTCATGACTCTGTCAAGTTTTGGACTCCTTCATCTCACCCAGCCAAACATCCTCTTGAATGTCAGGCAAAATAACCCCGGCTGATGAATACTCACTTAATGGAAGTGACACAGGAGTATCACCATTAGTGAGTTACTCAGTTAATTTTTAAAAATTGCTCTCACCCAGCATGTAAGCGTGCTCTGTGTTTCATACAGCAGCTTTAAAAAATGTCTCTAGTCTCCTATGGTTGCAGATAACTTGTTATTGTTCATTATACCAATTCTGAATTAACATCTTTATTTACAGTATGAGCCTTGTGTTATTGCAGAAAATCCAAGTGTCATTGCAGGTTACATGGACTGAACAAAAAAAACCCTTCACTGCTAGTTGGCCTTATATAATGCTTAACTTCTGAAGCTAAACAGCTTACAGTAGTGTTGTGTAAGGGACCTAATGTTCAGTATAAATCAACTTTTCCTGAATTCTTTTTGTGATGAATGAATGCTCTGTTCTGAAAAAATAATTGCCTACAGGGAAAGGTTCCATACATACCCTCTGCAGTGCAAACAGCTGGTCCCCAAATCCTTGTAAGCTAATTTCATAGAGAGCAGGAATTTGTGTTGGTGTTTCAGTATGTTATGTAAAGTCCAGTCCTCTGTAGAAGCCATTCACTAGTTCCAAAGTGTCTCACTGTTTAAAATCAGTAGCACTTCAGGACAAATTCCATAGCTGCCTAATCTGGTACCATCTGTTCACTTAGCACAGGGAAGAGGAAAATGCTTAACTGCAAACACTTTCAGAATGCTGCACAAGTTTCCCTGTAGCAGTGAGAACAAAAAACCATGTTCTGACAAAGGTCTAATTTATAATAGTTATTCAGCGACAGCATGGAGCCCATTTAAAGATGTTAGCATGGATCTGAAAAAGGAGGAACACACGGACAAAAATAGAAAAGATCCAGAGAAGGGTGACATTTTTGTCACTATAAAAAATCAGCCTAAATCATCAAGGTTTACCTGATTTCAGGTCAAAACCACTTAACTGGCCACAAATTGGCCAGAAATTTGGCAGCCTTGGCCCACATTTCAGGTTTGATACACACCAGTGTGTCATTAGGAAGGTTTTGAACAGCTCTGTCTCATTGGCAGAAGAGTCTCATGAGCAACACAAATCTTTAGGGAGGGAAAGCAGGAATGCTATCCCAGCAGTAGCCCACCTAAACGCAAATGCCATTTTTAACAGTCACTTCTCTCTTAGGTGTGGATTATTAACAATAGTGATGCCCCCCTCCTAAGCATGTCCTGAGGAGACTTATCATATTGAATAGTTTAGAAGGAAAAAAAGAAGGCAATTCATATGCTGGTCCCAGTTCTGGGCTACTCCTCAGCTCCTTCATGATGCTGTGTTGAGCAGCTGGATCTCTCTCCACTGGCGAATACATCTGACATAAGGAGGATTCCCTCAATAGTGTAGGACTGACAGAACGACCCTATGCTCCCCGCTTGCAGACCATGGAGCAGGAGCGTGCTAGGGGAAGAAGCAGACCCTGGAGCATATCGGTACTGGGGAAGGAGAGGCTGAAGCTAGAGTGCCCTGTGCTTGGACTATTCTTCACTGCCATATATTCCTTTGGGGACAGTTACAGCCTGGGCATAAATTAGAGTAGCCCCAGGGCTGCTCAAGCTGACATTGGGAGCCTAAATTAGCCCATGGCAGTGTCAAATCTAGAAAGTGTAATGATGGCCTAAAGCCACATTTCTGCACCCCCCCACCCCCGGCCATCCTCCTACAGGCACACCAGACTTAAGCACAGTCTAGAATCAGGATCTCTCTCTCTCTCTCTCTCTGACACACTGACTCCTAAGGTTTCCAAAAGGAGATTTATTAGTGTTTTCAAACGAGAGAAGGGTATTACACTCAAGGGAGGGAGAGAGAGTCTTGCACACATGCACCCACACACATGTCTAAAGCCCAGGTTTTTGTTGTGTCAGTGTTAAAGTACCTACTCTCCCAAACTATCCACAAGTCCCAAAATATGCTTGCTTTCTTGTGGTCAATTTCACTCACTACTTGCAAGGCCTCAGTACATCTTGGGTGTTCTGGCCAAGGCTGACACTGCCAAAATTGTCAGCAAAAAGACAGGAAGAGACAGAAAAACTTGAACTGGAATACAAGAGTTTTTAATCTTTCACCCACTACTGAAAGCTGTGGCTGCAAGACGAGGAAGACCTAGACAACCCAACCAGGAGAGGTAGCAAGAAACCAGGAAGAAAGGATAGAGAATGCTGTCTGCTGTGGATTTCACGAATTGTCATGTTTAAGTCTTTTAGAGATCCTATAATAATAACTTACATGCTGAATATTGTTCTAAAAGTTTAAAGGCTTGGCAACTGTTGCCAAGAAAACAAAAGCCACTAAAGCCTTGATGCACCTCATTTCTTAGCTACTTTGATGTTGCCTCTATTGTGTTGGAGGGCTCTATAAGAACTATGGGTGAAATTTTCAAAAACACTGAAGTGTCATTTTCAAAAGCACTCAGGAGCCTAACCTTCATTGAAAGTCAGGCTTTGTCTACACTGGCAACTGAACGACAAAACTTTTGTCTTTCAGAGGTGTTAAAAAAACAACACCCACCCCCCCAAAAAAACCCCCAACGTTTTGCCAACGACAAACGCCAATTCGAACAGTGCTTTGTCGGCAGGAGCGCTCTCCTGTTGACAAAGCAAATGCTTCTTGTTGGGGATGGAAGTGTGGGCTCTCACCTGCCGACAAACAGTGGCTACACCATGTGCCTTTTAGCGGCACGGCTGTAGCAACACAGCTGTGTCACTAAAAGCTGCATAGTGTAGACATACCTCACACGCTTAGGTTCCTAAGACATTTTGAAAATGGGACTTATGTTCCTAAGTTTCTTAGAAATTTCTGAAAATTGTACCTATGACTATACACATATATAACCATATGTGACTCTTATTCCCTTTGGTGGCATTGTCACACCCACAGGGACACCCATGGGGTTTTTAGCCTACCAATTCCCATTAATGTCAGTGGAACCTGTGTAGCCAAATCTCAGTACATCACACTGAGAATTTACCAGCTGGTAGGGCTTTATGTCAGGCTTTGTCTACACTGGAACAGCAAGGCACCGGGGTTGGACGGCATTCATCCTGAGATGCTTAAAAATGGAGGCGAAGAATCAGCCATCTGTTCACTGTGCAACAAAATATAGACAGAGGAGAAAGTGCCGGAAGAATGGACCTTCGGTATCAATCAAGTTACCAAAGAAAGGGGATCTAAACAATTGTTCAAATTGGAGGGGAGCAACACTTCTATCTGTCAGAGGAAAAGTATTAGCAGCAGTCCTCCTGAACAGAATGAAAGGAAAGATGGATACCAACCTATGTGAACAACAATCTGGATTTAGTGATACATATGGCCTAAAATGGAACAATTCAAGGCTATTTGACTAGACATTGCTGACAACATCGCTCTTATCAGTGAAGGTGCCAACGGACTATAAAAATGCACAAACCAAGTAAAAGAAGTAATGGAGAAGACAGATTTGAGATACAAAGCTAAGAAATGTAAAGTCATGTTAATGGGGACTACAGGGACAGAAATCAAAATTGAAGAAGAGAAACTGTAGAAGGTGGACACTCTTACATATCTTGGAAGTACCATCAGCCAAGATGGTACTCATTCTGAGGAAAGAAGAAGAATCGGGAAGGCAAACGCTGCATTTGTAAGATTCATAAACATCTGACAACTCAAAAACATCTCCCTCAAGACAAAACTGAACGTGTAGAAAGCAATTGTTATCACCATCGCAACATATAGCAGTGAGACATGGCAACTTATCAAGAAAGATACGCAAAAGCTGGATGCATTTCATCACATATGTCTGAGAAGAATATTGGGAATAACATGTAGAGATAGGAAGACGAATGAAGAAGTCAGAAAAATGACTGGACACGGCACCCTCTCTCAAATAATGTACAAAAGAAGACCTATCAATCATAGAACATCAGGGTTGGAAGGGATCTCAAGAGGTCATCTAGTCCAACCCCCTGCTCAAAGCAGGACCAATCCCCAACTAAATCATCCCAGCCAGGGCTTTGTCAAGCCTGACCTTAAAAACTTCTAAGGAAGGAGATTCCACCACCTCCCTAGGTAACCCATTCCAGTGCTTCACCACCCTTCTAGTGAAAAAGTTTTTCCTAATATCCAACCTAAACCTCCCCCGCTGCAACTTGAGACCATTACTCCTTGTTCTGTCATCTGGTACCACTGAGAACAGTCTAGAGCCATCCTCTTTGGAATCATCTTTCAGGTAGTTGAAAGCAGCTATCAAATCCCTCCTTACTCTTCTCTTCTGCAGACTAAATAATCCCAGTTCCCTCAGCCTCTCCTCGTAAATCATGTGTTCCAGCCCCCTAATCATTTTTGTTGCCCTCCACTGGACTCTTTCCAATTTTTCCACATCCTTCTTGTAGTGTGGGGCCCAAAACTGGACACAGTACTCCAGATGAGGCCTCACCAATGCTGAATAGAGGGGAATGATCATGTCCCTCGATCTGCTGGAAATGCTCCTACTTAAACAGCCCAAAATGCCGTTATCCTTCTTGGCAACAAGGGCACGCTGTTGATTCATATCCAGCTTCTCGTCACCTGTAACCCCTAAGTCCTTTTCTGCAGAACTGCTGCCTAGTCATTCGGTCCCTAGTCTGTAGCAGTGCATGGGATTCTTCAGTCCTAAGTTTGTTGAACCTCATCAGATTTCTTTCGGCCCAATCCTCTAATTTGTTTATGTCCCTCTGTATCCTATCCCTACCCTCCAGCGAATCTACCTCTCCTCCCAGTTTAGTGTCATCTGCAAACTTGCTGAGGGTGCAATCCACACCATCCTCCAGATCATTAATGAAGATATTGAACAAAACCGGCCCCAGGACCGACCCCTGGGGCACTCCACTTGATACCGGCTGCCAACCAGACATGGAGCCATTGATCACTACCCGTTGAGCCCGACAATCTAGCCAGCTTTCTATCCACCTTATAGTCCATTCATCCAGCCCATACTACTTTAACTTGCTGGCAAGAATACTGTTGGAGACCATTTCAAAAGCTTTGCTAAAGTCAAGGAACAACACGTCCACTGCTTTCCCTTCATCCACAGAACCAGTTATCTCATCATAGAAGGCAATTAGATTAGTCAGGCATGACTTGCCCTTGGTGAATCCATGCTGACTGTTCCTGATCACTTTCCTCTCCTCTAAGTGCTTCAGAATTGATTCCTTGAGGACCTGCTCCATGATTTTTCCAGGGACTGAGGTGAGGCTGACTGGCCTGTAGTTCCCCGCCATCAGTTCTGAAAGATAATGGCCAATGGCTCTGCAATCACATCCGCCAACTCATTTAGCACCCTCGGATGCAGGGCATCCAGCCCCATGGACTTGTGCTCCTCCAGCTTTTCTAAATAGTCCTGAACCACTTCTTTCTCCACAGAGGGCTGGTCATCTCCTCCCCTTACTGTGCTATCTGACCTCAGTGGCTGGGACATGTGCTGAGAATGGAAAAAGAACGCTTACCAAATACCGCCCTTGAATGGAAGCCAGAAAATGCAAGAAAAAAGAAAGGAAGACTGCGACTAACATGGAAATGAACAGTTCTGAACAACATCAAGCACCTCAAAATGAAATGGGAAGATATAGAGAGAAGGGCAGTTGACAGGCAAGGATGGCAAATGTGGGTAGCCCAATGTGCAGCAAAGCATGGGATGGACTAAGGTAAGTGTTTTATGTATAGCTTTATTTATTTATTTATATGTGATCACTTATAATAATTAATATTTATTATAAATTTCTGTATCTAACAACTGTGATTGTCTCTCGCCTGACATGTCCTATTACCAGTTTTGCCAACTTTCTACTCGCACAAAACTGAACACCCTTGCCCTGTCCCTTCTCTGAGGCCCCGCCCCCACTCACCTAATTCTCCCCCTCCCTCTGTCGCTTGCTCTCCCCACTCTCACTCACTCGCTCATTTTCACCGGGCTGGCTCAGGGGGTTGGGGTGTGGGAGGGGGTGAGAGCTCCAGCTGGGGGTGTGAGCTCTGGGGTGGGGCTGGGGATGAGGGGTTGGGGTGTAGGAGGGTGCTCTGGGCTGGGACTGAGAGGGTCTGAGGGTAGGAGGGAGATTAGGGCAAGAGCAGGGGTGTGGGAGGGGGTCAGGGGTGCAAGCTCCGGGTGGCGCTTACCTCAATCAGTTCCCGGAAGCAGCGGCATGTACCCCCACCAGCTCCTATGTGGAGGTGTGCAGGTGGCTCTGCATGCTGCCCTGTCCACAGGCATTGTCCCCGCAGCTCCCATTGGCCGTGGTTCCTGGCCAATGGGAGCTGCGGAGCTGACGCTTGGGGGGATGGGAGCAGCATGCAGAGCCTTCTGGCTGCTCCTATGCATAGGAGGAGAGTGGGGATATGCTGCTGCTTTAGGGAGCCGCATGGAGCCACAGCAGGCAAGGAACCTGCCTTAGACCTGCTATGCCGCCGACCGGACTTTTAATGGCTGGTCAGCAGAGTCCCTTTTTGACTGCGTGTTCCAGTCAAAAACCAGACACCTGGCAACCCTAGCCTTTAAGCTATTGTTTACTGAGCACTGTGGGTGTATTTGTTCAAACTCAGAGGAAAATATGGTCTCAAAGCTGAATCCAAGCCAGCATGGGGCAATGAAGAGGAGGATGTAGATGGCTGCTGTAAGCTGCTCCCAGACCTTACAGCTGAAACTGGACAATACCACTGAGAACCATATACCCTACATGACCTATAACTGGATGGTCTGCTGAGCTTTGCTTTGATATACCCTATGCAGCAGTGCTTAATAGATGTCAGAGACCAGGGATTCTGAGATGCATATGTAAACAATTAGCAGAAATGCCCGTGCATAAATTATCCTTCAACAGAAAATCCCAATGATGGTTGCATCAGACTCTTTCCATGTTCATGCCTATAACCTAGTACTTACTTTTATGAGCCCTCTGTTGGCAACAAAATTTAGAAACTTAGAGAGAAGAGTTGTGAAGAATTGTTGACAGATGTTTTCTAATACTGAGAACTCTGTTCTTGTGCACAGAAGAAGGAGGCGGTCTTGTGTGCTACCATAAGGTAAAAAAGCACAAGTAACTCAAATGCACTATTGACATGTGCATTTCCTAGTTGCAGTAGAACCTCAGAGTGACGAACATCAGAGACATGAACCAACCAGTCAACCACACACCTCATTTGGAACAGGAAGTACGCAATCAGGCAGCAGAGACCAAAAAAAGAAGAAAAACAAAAAAGCAAATACTGTACAGTACGGTGTTATGTAAACTACTAAAAAAATAAAGGGAAAGTTTTAACAAAAGACTTGACAAGGTCAGGAAACTGTTTCTGTGCTTGTTTCATTTAAATTAAGTTGATTAAAAACATCATTTTTCTTCTGCAGAGCTTTATTAAGTCAATGTTCAGTTGTAAACTTTTGAACGAATGTCCATAATGCTTTGTTCAGAGTTACGAACATTTCAGCGTTACGAACAACCTCCATTCCCGAGGTGTTCATAACTCTGAGGCTCTACTGTAAATAATGTTCAGGTGTCAAGTATCTTGGATATCATATATTTAGCATTCCTACTATGGCTCCTCACAGCCATGCTGGAATATCACACTTCCAACAGGGCAGCAGGTATTCCAGTTTCTCCTCCTTGCTGCTAGGAGATGTGGTGGCAGAAGCAAGCTTCTGCTCTTTACTCTCAAAGCTGGATCCAAGCCAGCATGGCACAATGAAGAGGAGGAGGTAGATGGCTGCTGCAAGCTGCTCCCAGTGCTCTGCTGGTAAGGCAGGTAAGGGGACAGAAGGTGGACCCTACCAAATTTTCCAGTATAGTGCTTGGATATTTTCCACCACTATTGTGTGGAAGATTCATAGGGTGACACTATTTTAAAATTCCTTACACCAGTTACTGATCCTTCTGTTAGTCTCCTCCTCCGAGCCACTAGCTTGGCCAGAACCACTACATCATGTCCATCGCTCCAAGGAAAGGTAGCCTCTAGAGAGCCTGGTGGGATTGAGTTAGGGACCCAGGGACTAGCAGTAAATGCACTAAGAACACTTTATAATCATTGAAAACGTATAAAGTTTGGACCAGGAGGCCAGGTGGAGGAGACATGATGTGAAGGGAGATGTGGGTTAGGAAGGCAAAGGGAGAGAATAGAAAGACAAAAAGTGAAAAGACAGATGGAAATAGAAAAAGCCTTGTTTGGATTTCCAGCTTGCTGTGGTAGCTTGTACCTCTGCAGTTAGCTAGGAGGATAAGGCCTTTCTCTGCTGCTGCAGAGCTTGAAATCTTTCATAACAACAATAATATCTAGCCCTCCTACAGTGCTTTTCATCAGTAGCTCTCAAACCACTTTACAAAGGAAGTAAGCATCACTGTCTCCATTTTACGGGTGGGGAAGCTGAGGCATATAGGTGAAGTGACTTGTCCTAGGTTACCTAGCAGGTCAGTGGTCAAGTCTGGAACAGAACCAAGATTTCAAGCCCCATTCCAGTGCTTTACCCACTAGACTGTGGTGATCTGCTGGTTTAGTGACTCGTATCACTCCTCGGCCCTGAACTGCATTGGCCTCACATCTACATCAAGGTTATGGTTGAAAACTATTCATAGCAAATGACTTATTTGATGAATTTGACCTTTATTTCCATTTGTGAATTATCTGCAGACAGATTCATTTTTATTGATGAGTTTGTCATTCAAAAATCTTATGCCAATATACTTGTGAGTTGCTCAGGAACTGTTTGCTTCATTGCCTTTGGCTATTCACTATTTGTGGTGTGTGATTGGCTACGCAAGTCACATGGTGATGGTTCCCCGCAATGACTGGATGACTGAAACTTGGGAAAGGGTCAGAGAGATTTCAAGATGGTGGCATGAACATTTTCAGCATGTTTATATTTGTGCCAGACTTCTCCTTTCCACAGAGATAAAAATCATGTATTATGAATGTTCACGGAAAAGAAATCTGAAAGGCATTTTCGGTGGAGGAGCTTTAGTTGTGGAAACTCACGGTCTTTGGCAGTCTGCCAGAGCCTATGTTTACTTTTGGTAAAAGGGATGTCTTTTTGGTCAAGCATTTATTTGGTTATGGATAGTGACTGAGGAGGTGGGGGTTTCTTATGGTGGATTGGACAGATAAAAAGAGGGAGCTGCTTGTTCTAATATGGACAATCCCATTCAATGGCCGGACAGTTCAAATCAATGTTCTGCTTGTTTTTAATGTAAGTGGTGTACCCAGTCAAGCCAACCCATAGGCATTCTGCTGCTACAGATGACCTGGAATATCTGTGCCCTACTCTGCTCCATCTTCATTATCCAATCAGTTGGTGAATAAATATGTTGCCAAATATTGGATGGGTTGTTGGACATAAAACTAAACGTTGCATGTCTCAACCAGTTCAAAAGGGCTGCTATCCAAGCTTCATGGACTGTCCTGTCCTGCTGTGATTATAAAATGGCACAGAGGAAAAAATAATTAAACACAATAATTATTTCTGATTTAAAAATAGCGTATTTCTACCTAAGTTAAAATTGTTCTATATCAAAAGATTAAAAAATTTAAAACATGAAAAATGAAGTTTTATCTGTTGAAAATATGCAACAGATACAGCGTGTTGCTTATCCTCCCCCTCCAGTCCCAATGTAAGAGTATTGTCCAGTAAGAAAGTGACATTCTCCCTTCCTCCGGTGCATTAAGGCCACTCTTGCATCTTTTGCTTAAGCCCTAACCAATCATCTCTCTTTCCCATCTCCAGTTATAGGATTCAATTCCTTAATATAGTGCAGAAAAATTTAATCGGAATGATTTTGTTCCCCAGTCTCTATTATTCAGCTCTGCTACTGCTGGAACCATGAGGTACCAATACTGTTGGACCCCATAACTGGTCTAAGCCACCCAGAGACCCTATCAGCCATGGCTCATGCATCCAGAAGTACCCCACCTTAATCTGAGAGTGGGAGGCAAAAACCTCCTGAATCATTTTGCTACAATTATAAAGGAAGTTACCCCCTGATGTGAGAGGAAAGGGATGGAGATGGTAACAGGGCTGCCTATAATGGGGAGAAAAGACTTGGTGGATTACATTTTTGCCATCCTAGCTAGAGGCCTGCTCTGTCTGTTTGGTGTGGCTGGCTCTGTGTCAAGATTCTAAAGCAATGGGTGCAGTCGCGCCCTCTCAGAAGTCCAGAGAGGCCCGCGCCACTTCCAGCTTTTGAGGCCCCTAGCCATAATAAAAATAAAAAATGATGACACATGAAAACAAAATAAGGCACCAAAAAAAGAGTGAGTTATAATTTGAATATTTTTTTATTTAACAAATGCTTTTCTAACCTTTTTCTGTGCAAATGCACTAATTATTGAGGAAAAATCTAGCTTTCGTGCAATATCACAGTTGATATTAAGCATGGCGAGCCCATTCAAACACTCTTGTCCCATAGTTGAATGGTGATAGTTCTTTACCTGCTTCAACGCATTGAAGGTGCATTCACCTGAAGCCACTGATGCAGGCAAACTGACAAAAATACACAATGCAATTTTGATATGAGGAAACATACCATGGAGTCCAAGTTTGAGTATTTCTTGAATTCCTTTGGCTTGCAATCCAGTTTAAAGTTCGTGGAATATATTCATTTGAGGAAGATGACCTTGTCACTGAGATCTTTTGAGATTTCTTTGTTGTACTGTTGCTGAAATTGTTCAGCTGCAGAAAGTAGATCTTCATTCCTCAATCTGTTGAATTGCCAAAGAAACCCCAAAAGGATACAAATTAGTTGCAGTGACTCAAATCAATGTGTAAGGCCTAACTGAATAGAGTCAATGATGACAAGGAAGACACTGTACCCTAAAATGCTGCTCGCATCAGATTCAGTAGATGAAATGCCAATATTCTGTGCTAATTTGGACTCAGTCAGGATCGCATCCCATTGTTCATGAATCTGTTGAATGTCATTGATAAGACTTTCCGTGTTATCGCTCTCAACATCAAGTGTAGCATTGCATGCTTCAATTACCAGATTAGTTTGGTGGATCATTGAAAGTAGCTTCATCCACAAAGATGACATCAGAATGCATTCAAATTTGGACATGTGCTTCTGAATAGACTGAAGTTCAGTTTGAGCCTGTGCAGTGAGATTGAGAGATTCAAGCTTGTTTAAAGCCTTTCTCACTGAATTCAGATGCTGCGCAACTGGTTGAACACCATCAATCCATGCAGACCATCTAGTTTTGGACATCTCATGCAGGGAAACAGGAAGATATTGCTTCAGAATTTCCCACCTTTGTGAACTGCAACTGAAGAGACTGTACATTTGCTGAACAGTTCCAAAGTAAGTAATTGCCTCCTTGCATGATTCAGCACAGTCAACACCTACAAGGTTTAGTGTGTGATTTCCAAATCTGGAAAAAATACAGTTTGAATTATGCTCAAGCAGAACTGCTTGTACACCTTTGTATTTCCCAGCCATATTAGATCCACTGTCATAGGCTTGACCAATCGAGACTTGAAAATCTAACTTAAAACCTAGAATTGCTAGTACTCAAGCAGCAATTTCTTTCCCAGTTTTTCTCATGAAATTATCGAACAAAATAAAACTTTCTTCAATTGAAAATTTTGAGCTGTCTACAATCTTAACATATCGAATAACTATAGCAGTCTGTTCCTTGTGAGAACAATCTGGACTGGCATCAACAATGATTGAAAAATAATTGGCATTTTGAATCTCATCAAAAATTGTTGTTTGTATGAATGACCCACATAGCTCAAAAAACTCATTTTGTATGCATGTGGAGAGATAATGGACTTGCATGCACTTTTGACTCTCTTGCGATTCTCAAACACGTTTAACATGCTCTGATAAAAGTGGGTCATTTGCTGAGGAGCTCTACTATGCCTAGAAACTTTTCATTTGCACGATCACCAATACGTTGACTGGAACCAAAGAAAGCCAATCCCCGCTCAGAAAGAAAAAGAATGACATTCAGGATGCGCTCAAGAAGTTTTTTTCCAGTTATTAGTTTCTGTAGAGAGTTCAGTCGAGAGTAAATTCTCAACTGAACTTTCAGTTGATGCTGTCCTACTGGCTGATGCATGCATGAAACCATGCAACACAGTTTTCTCTGTGTGATGTTGAACTCTCATGTGCTTCTCAGTCTTTCAATTTCCTCCAACCTCTGTTGATGCTCAGTTGATGCTGATTGATCAGAGAGAACTGATGCATTTGCAGCACTTTTGATCAAAATGAAGCATGGTGCACAGTACGAAGATTGTTTCTCTGTACTCCAGCATAACCAGTCTCTTGTACAGGTCTCACCATTTGGAAGAGTTTTTGTCAGCAGATGAGTAGGGAAAGCATGATTATCAGCATCTCATGGAATGTTACTTGGAATCTCAAAACAACTAATTTGAAGAAAAGATTGCATTTAGGCAGAATTGCTCTTGTCAATGATTCCAATGTCAATTGTAGTCAAACCTGTAGTACTCATGAATTGCTCTTGCTGTGTAAGATCTACATCTTCCTGTTGCTGTTGAGTTTCTTGATCGCACACAGAATCTTCTGCTGCCTCTGTTCTGTTGGCAGATTTCCTTCTTGACTACTGTCCTCATGTTCAGGTATTGGCATTGAAATATCACCCTTTGCAGTTGCAGAGTTTTCATTATCTGTAGCATTGTTTTGTTGGGTAAGGTGTGTTTAAGAAATGAAGTTATTCATTTTGAGCTCTTAGCTGCTGCTTCGCTAACTTATTTTTGCTGTCTCTTGCTTACACCACTTTCAAATCTCCTCTTCATAGTGATCATCTGATCTATTTACACCTGAAATGTTCTAACGTAAATATGTAGCCTATCCACACTTGAAATATTCTACTTTAAACATGTACACAAATGCTGAATGGTACAGAAATGCTGAAAAGACTTAAAACGAAGGAACACTAATTAAGGGACACAAAATGAAACAGTCAGACAGGTTATTATCCTTACCATTGAATCAAAACTCAAGCACTCAAGGTATAATATAACAGACTGAGCTGAAGACAAAGGGATGACATATATATTGTAAACACAGACATGGATATAGACAGAGGGATAATGTCCAAACGTTTCAAATGTGTGTCCTCACAAAACTCACTGTACAAGATTGTCCTCACAAATTTTCACCTTGAATCTGGGCCTATAGACTATGAAAGCCGATGATGATGGCCAAGCTACCAAGCTAGGGCTCAACCAACCAACCAGTCACCTTTTTTAGCTACCATATGAAGATAATAATGAGGAATTCACATACATAAATAATTCCTTAGTCAACTAGATATAAAACTATAAAGACACTAAAATGTAACTATTCCCAATCTTTCAACACGCACTTGATCCAGCACCAGCCACTAGTGGTGGTTTGTTTATATAATCAGCTGATCTGAGAGGACACGTTCATCATGGTCTAAACTTGTACCATCAGAACTGATATATTTTTATTAATATTTATGAACATTTTAACTCTTTAATATGACAAAATCTTTATCAGTCAACAAAAAAGTTATGTCTTTTACCAAATCATCTCTCTTATTTGCTTAAATTTGCAGCTCTAAGCTGAGAGAGTGTGTCACATTTTGGTCCGATAGGGATGCGCATAAAAACAAGTTGTGAAACTTATCAAATGCCAACAAGCGTCTAAATTTGAGGCTCCCTTTGAGCTTGAGGCCCAGGCCAAATGGCCCTCCTGCCCCCCCCCCCTGATTGGCCCTGGGTGCAGTTAAAAGACCCAATCCTCTGAAGTAAATAAATAACCTTCTCCTTGGAAAAAAGAATCTAAGCAGGGGGCTTTCTGCAGCATGGGGCCAGCAGGTAACTCTCCTTCCCTCCCTCTGTACAAAAAGAAGCCAGAATGTTAGGTATATATGCCAAGTGTGCACGAAGAAACAAGCCACCATCATGCAAAGAAGTCTAAATCAAGCTTGTTCAGATTTTGAGTCGATATTGAGCCATATAACATTTTATATTAAAGCCCTATATATTCACCACCAGAGTGGTCAAAATACAAGTGTGCATGTTATTGAACGCTGAGTTTTCCCAGTGTATCAGATACAAAAATACCTATTCTAAGTAGGATTATAGAGTTTTATTGCAAAAATCTGCAGATTTTTAATAATCCCCAAATATCTCTCTAGAACTAAGATTGCTGTATACAGAGTAGGTAGGTACAGTGGCACTAAAACAGTTTATGCTGTCTATCACATATTGCACCTAGGAGTACTTGCTTCTATGTTTAGAAAATAAAGGAAACAGGTTCTAAAGATACTCTTTCCTATAAACTTGTCTTAGTTCTTGTTTTCCATTCCTGTTAGCTGTCTTTCAGAAACTGACTTCATGTGTCCTTATGCCTAGTTTTGCTTCCGAAAAATTAAATTTCATCTTCTAAAAACAGGAAACACTTAATGGCCTTAATTCAAACCTGTTGTAACTTGATTAAGTTTTGTTGAGATATATATCAGGGATGATTTGGATTAAAATGTTTAAAGCAGTTCAGATGGACTGTTTTTTTTAAAAAGGTTGCCATCGTGTGGCCAGTGTTGAGAACTGTATGATTATACTAAAATCTTAGAAATACAGACTAACACAGCTGCTACTCTGAAACCTAAAATCTTAGAGAAACTCAATTTTAAAAAGAAATTCAGATTTTAAAAAAGAGATTAATTTTGTATACTATAACATATCATGATGCTATTACATTATAAAAATACGGAGTTAGATTGTAGTGGAGTCATCTGTTAGAGAAATAGCCAAGGTAAAAAATGTATGCGACTAGTTTATATCTTGTGAAATTCAAATTCTTCCCTGTTATAAAGCACTTGTTTTTCTTTGTCTAACAATATACTATGTTAAAATAGGTTACGGTTTTGGATTATAACTGCAAACAGTAAGATACTTTTATTTTTAGCATTTGTAAGCACTGCAAGCAACAACTGTAGATTGATTAAGGAGGCAGGAAAATTTAGAGGACCATTAACCAGGCACATTGTTACCACTAAACCATCACAGTAGCCAGATCTGTTTGTTTATCATCTGCCATTTGGCATGATCATGGGAAAAGGGCAAAGGACAATTCTATGAACAATATATTTGGCTTATTGTGGCAGCAAGAGACCATCCAAAAAAGTTACACAGAAGACAACCCATTCAGTCAGTTGCAAACCAAGTGCTTATTTTTGTTTACTTTCTTTTTAAAGTTATCACTGCACCTACAAGGACTGGAATTAACTAATGTATATGACAGAAAAACTCACTGGGTACTGTAGACCAATATGAAATGTATAGATTTGTACACAAACATCAGTAGCTTTTCAGCTTTGCAGCACGCAAATGGATGATCAGTTTTTCTTAGTTTCATAATATTTTGTCTTTATTTCTTGTTCTCTAGGAAGAAGAATTTGATAATTTATATTGGATGCAGGCAGTGGTTCAAAAGTCCTAGGCACTGGGTTTGAATCAGACAGACTCTAGAAATAGAGCTCGGAACCATGACAGGGTCAAATCAGCCCTTGCAGAGTTACTTGAAACTTATTTTGGTAAAACTTTAAAAACCAAGGTCTTGTCTGAATTGCATGGACATTAAAGATTCCTCGCCATTTTTATAAGAATAGAGGTTTTTCTTAGTACCTTTGGCCAAAAATTCCCTTTCCTCCCCTTGTTGTGCACCAATAGCTTTTCAGGGTGTTGCTGCTCTTCCATCCCAGAGACAGCTGCACGATTCCTGTAGGCCTTGCAGTTGTGGAGAAAAGCTTGAATACGTGATTCCTAAAGGCTCGAAATCCAAAAGGCAAATGTAAAGAATTTTACTATTACTAGTAAACATTACTATTTTTTTTAAAAGTCATGATTTGTAAGCCAATTTTTTGAGGCCTGATTTATGATTTTTGAACACTTGGCAATGCTGTGCTAACCACAGAAAAGAGTGAGTTCAATTGACTTAAGGTTCCTCTGAGTTGGTCTTTAAGTGCCGAAGATTCCAATGATAAGCTGGCATGCCATTGGCTTTTAATGTTTTGGGAACTACCACATATCCATTATCCTTAAAAAGAAGACAGTGGGTTATTTTGAAATAAATTGTTAAATAAGTTCTTAGGACTGTTAAGTTAAGGAAATTCCATTAGTGTTACTAATTTCTGACACATCTGTTACCATCAGTGAATGTCAAAATGGCAAAATCAAGCCTTGCTTGTATATGGATCACCAATTTTATTGACCAAATTCTGTCCTCAGTTACATTTAAGCGAAATCCCACTGACTTCAGTGAGGTTTCCCAGTGTAATTAATGGCAGATTTTCATAACTACTTATAAAATAAATGAATCTAGGGTTAAAAATGGAATGTGAATAGAGAAAGTGTGAAGTGCACTCAAAGCTCTAATTATCGTCATCAAAATTAAAATTTTCACTTTGTGAAAGCATAAATAAAATGAAACTCTTTGACCTTGGACTATTACATTCTATGTTCCTGCATAAAGTTCATTCCTCTCTCTCTCTCTGGTCTCCTCTGAGGGAGGCTTAGGTCTGTCAAACATAGTAATTCCATCATCACTGGGATTCGCAGTTACTATTAACCAGTAATTCTTATCTTCTTCAGCTTTATGGGAATCCAGATAGGTGTGACAGATGACTTCATATTCCTTTCCAAAGTATGACCTGTCAAGAGAAAATAGTAGCACAGCTAGATATAATGATTATACACTCCATTCTCTCTGTCTCCAAAGTTAATGGTGAGTCACTATAAACTGTAAATTACTCCTCTAACCAATTTGCAAATACCTTTTCTCATATTGTTTTTGGTTTATTAAGCCATATTATTCATGCATTTTAAAAAACTTTATTTGTCAACTATAATTTTAGAAATCAAAAGCCAAGAGGAAAAGGTAGCACTGGTCCAGATTCATCCAGCTAAATCCCAAAGCTCTCCAGGGAGTATTCATTCATCCTGAGGAAGAGCAGGTGTTGCTGCTGCCTGCCTTCCTTAAGAATTTCCACTGGTGAATGGCAGCTCTTTTTAGTTGGGGTGCTACAGGTGCCTGATTGATATAGGCTTGCACTGAAAACACCCAGTTCCCCAGCCAACTCTACCGATTTTGGGGGCTGTACTACAGGCTCCCTGGCTATCACCATTTCAACCTCACCCCAGCAAACTTTCTGCCTCAAAGGCCTCCATGAGGGTCTGATATAGATTCTGAGCTGAATTTTGTTTGGAATTAAATGAGAAAGAATTGTTACACTCATGAACAATGTAGAGTCAAAATACTAATTCAATGCAGAAGTTACACTCACACCAATATATTTACTTGTTGTTTGTGAGAGTTCTATGTATCCTACATGCAATTTCCTGCATTGTTTTAAAATATATTTTTCCTCATACCCAACTTTCTCTCCAAATAAAGGACTACAATTGGTCAGCATATCCAAAGGAGGACCTGAACCATCCAAGAAAGAGAGAAGTCTGGAAATCTGAGGGGAAAATGTGAAAAAGGTTGAGCTGATTGATTGCAGACCCAGGGTAGAATTACAGCCTGACAAGAAATTGAGAGTGAGTGAGAGTGTTCTGCACTCTTTTTGTTTTCTCACTAAATGTGTGACTTGTCTCATTGCTTATATTCTTGCTATACTGAACTTGTACATCATGATTAATGAAAAACATCCCTGATATTTTATTGTCATAAATTACACTTACCTTAGACAATAGTTCCTAGGAACTGCTAAACCCCGATTTGTATGACAATGAGTGATAAGGACTTTAGTGTTTGCCTAGAGAAAGAACAAACAAAAGAATCTTTTTCACAGACATTTTAAAGACTGCTGTTAAATAGTCTTTTTGCTGTGCAAGTGAAATGTTTTGAGTTAGTGAATATAACATGTTAAAAACACAAGCTCTGATTCTGGGCCGCTTTGTACCTCATTGATACTGGACTGTCTGGGCTGGTCCAGCCCCCAGTGTAAATAAACTGGTTTTACAACTTAACTGCAACGATCCCCAAGGGACCATCCAGCAGCCCACAGTACCTGAATGTATAGCATTCTGGCTATTCCCACTCATAGAATCATAGAAGATTAGGGATGGAAGACACTTCAGGAGGTCACCTAGTCCAACCCCCCTGCTCAAAGCTCTCTCCTCCACTACACTTCTTCCCTTCGTGGGCATGCTCCAGTGCTGTGTAAAGCCACGGAATGGTCCTATGCCACCAGAGGAATCCCAGTTTCACTGGGTGTTTCCTGGTGGAGAGATCCTTCTGGTTTCCACAATAAAATGTGCTAGAGCAGTCTAGAATTGGGGCCTCTGCATTTTTAAAAATAGATTTTTACTGCATTGTTACATTTTTGCAAAGAGCGCTTTTAATTTATTTTTAAAGTGCAACAGGATTGATCTTAAATTAACCTGTTTAAAAATATTTTTAAAACTGCCATGAAAAGAGAATATAATCTTAAATCAATTACATAATTTTAACCAGGTTTTGAGAGTCAGAAACTTAATAGAAATATATTACAACAGAAGTAGTGGCTGGCAGTGGAGGAACAGTTATATTTATAATATAATATCATTACTTCACATTTCCCTTGAACTATAAAGGTCTTACCTGAGGGATCTCTAAGCATTTTAGAAGCATTAATTAAGCTTCCAGCACCTCTGTGAGGTAGGTATTACATCCAAGTTACAGATACATACTGAGGTTAGCAGCCACATTTTCAAAAGTGGCCACTGATTTTGGGTACCTCCATTTTTGGGAGCTTTGTGGGCCTCATTTTCAGAAGTACATAGCAGTCACAGCTCCTACTGTTAGAAGTGGAATTGCAGATACTCGGTGCTTCTGAAATTCAGAAGGGGGGGAGGGGGTTACAAATTCAGCTCCAGATTCTGAGGCACCCAAAATCAATGGCCACTTTTTAAAATTTTGGCCAAAATATTTATCCTAATTGCACAGCAAGTCAATCCCAAAGTTAGCATTGGAACCCAAGAGTGCTGAATCCTAGCCTCCTGCTCTAACAATTAGCTATCATTGTCAGGCTGTTTCCCCTCGTAATAACAGTTAACATTTTATATATGGAAAAATTTGCTTTTCACCATGACTTTCAGAATACTGCAGACAATAAAATGGGTGCAACTTTCTTTTAAATGGTTTATCGATAGCATTAATTAAATACTCTTAATATTTACTATTGTTTTACTTTCTATATAATTGCTTACAGGAACTGGAAATCCTTCATATTCAAGACGCAGCTGTGGATCCAAAAAGGTAGCTTGCCAGCAAGTCAGATAGGAGAGCTCATCTGTCAAAAACACTTGCTGAAGGTATGATTTTTTAGCAAATCTCACAAATGATTTATGGTCACTTGCAAGATATAACTGTAAATGGAAACATACATGAATGGCAATATAAGTTTAAATGATTAAACTACTAAGTTACTACAGAAAAAAGAACAATTGTTTGCATTTAGCAATGTCACAAATTTATATAAAATAATTTTAAAACACTCAACTAGTTTTTAACAATTGTTTACAAAAATTATTCTTTTTGAGCACAGAGTCTGTTTTATTCCAGAATCAAAAAAAAAAAAAAAAAATTGGTGAAGAAGAGTTGTATATCTGTGCAAGCAAAGAAGTGTAAGACCAACATGAAAGAGTATACAAAAAATACCTGTAAAAACATGGGGTTACCTTTTTACTTCAGAAGTAGTATTGTATTTCTGATGTTGAAATATGTACTTCTATTGTTAGGGCTGATCCAATGCTCACTGATTTAAATGAGCATTGGATTGGACCCCAAACATATAGCAGTTATAAAAAACAACTGTTTTTTCAACACTAGGAGCAGATTCTTTGTGAAAAGTCAGTCAGTCAATTCTCCTGAATTCAAAACTCTTAACTATAACAGACACTACATGACTGATGAGCTTATGAATAGTGTGCCGCATTCAAATTGAACAAGTGACTTCAAAAAGAGTGAGATTATAGAAGTTAAGCACTGATATATAAATGAGATCTGCATTCCAAAAGGTCACTGAGATTACAAAGATACAGGCAAGGTTGCTCGGCCAAAAAAAATTTATAAGTGGTACTTATAGTGGCTTTGTACATTGTCCTCTGATTCTGCATTCTTCCTGTCTTCTGAACAGACACAATATTAACATTTACTAGAATCCTGCTGCCTGACTCAGACTGAGACACTAACATTTTACTTACTTTAAAAAATACAGACTTTCATTCACAGGTTCCAGATTTGCCAAGTCTCTTCCATTTGCAGGAGAGAGTCTCTTGTTCTCAATTCATTTAAAGGCAGAGTTTAAAACATCAGCGTTCCTGCATTTTGTGGTGTGTTTCATGAGATATTTAAAATGTCCCTCACTCAAATCACCTGAGTTTCATAGTCCTGGACTGCATTCCTGATCCCTAGAAATTTGGTACAGCTCTCTGAATAGGTGTTGCATTTGAGACAAGCCATGATAAGGAAATGCAAGTAAATATTTGTTTTTAGGGGGATTTTTTTCTGAAAGCCCCAAATAGTTTATTCATACAGGATGGTGATTTGGCTATAGGGTACCTTCTATGCAAATGTTAACTGTAGATTTTAATATATTGATAGCTAAACATATATGCTATGAATATGACCAAATGACAGTCACACTATTACTGGCCAGGAGACAGGGGACCAGAGTCTTATCTCAATTACACTGGTGTAAGTGCAGATTAACTCAATTGACAGTCAGTGCAGTTGCTCCCACTGGCCGCGGTTCTTCGCTCCAGGCCAATGGGGGCTGTGGGAAGTGACGCGGGCTGAGGGATGTGCTAGCAGCCCTTCCTGGAGCCCCCATTGGCCTAGAGAGGCGAACCGTGGCCATTGGGAGCAGCGATCGGCCGAACCTTCGGACACGGCAGGTAAACAAACCGGCCCAGACCGCCAGGGGCTTTCCCTGAACAAGCGGCGCCCATAGTTTGAGAACCACTGCTCTACAGTATATAGCTAATCCCCTCTCCTCACATGAAGTGCTCCAGATTCATTCTTTGCTTAGTAATAACTATTGCATATTTTATTGCACAAAAATAGCATGCAAAATATGTACAGTAACCTAATTTATAGTATCAATATGTACTACAATTTCAGTTTACACCTGTGTTGACTTACCATTTGATCGGTAAAACCGCCTGTTGCCCCAAGACCAAAATTCTGCCCAAATCTAATGGGTTCACCCATAGAATTTCCTTCAACACTGTTAACATAGGAAAAGAACCATATAAATTGAAATATGCCATATGCATTGATGTGTGTGTGTGTATATATATATTTATGTGTGTGTGTGTTCAGAATTATTTATTATAGAAGAGGCTGGTGTCACTGCTTATTATTAAGGTTGCTATTAGAAAATACATTATAGAAAGAGTTGGAATTTAAATAATTTACTACATAAATATGTAATCCTCAGAGTGGAAAATTAGGCTCTCAATGCTATTTTTCAGCTGCATACATTAAACACATAGGCTGGGATTTTCAAAGGAGATTGGTGCATAAATATTGTTGAAATTCAGAGGGAGTTCAGCACTTAATTCCCTTAGACTCCATTGAAAATCCCAATCTATATGTTTAATTCATGTATCTGAAAAAGCCCTGCCAAAAAGCAAAAGGAGTGTTTCCCTGTAATTTATCATGTTGTTTAGTTTTCATATCGATTTATCATCCATTTCAATGCAAAAAATAAAAATAAACTCTGCTAATGAAATGTCAAAGTTGAGAATTTATATTCAAAAGTCAAGTTGCCACAGTAACGTTAACTCATTTCCTTTGATCATAAGTATTATTCCATAACACTGATATATTTTGTTAAAGGGGCACTGCTAGGCAGTGGTACAACCTCATAAAAAGATAGGAAACTGAAAATGCTTTAGTCCTGTAGTTACATTTATCAGGGAAACAACATGTCCCCCTCATCCACTTCAGTGGTTATGACTAGGCCATCAGATTAAAATTACATCATCTTTTCCCTTATCTATATTATCAATTCTGAAATAATTTTAAAAATAAACTTAACTTTACAAAATTTATGCCGTTTATTTACTTTTTTAGATTTTGGTGAGTTTACAGATCCAGGTTTTTTGTTTCCAGTCAATGTCAGCATCTAGTTCCCTTCCATTAGCACAATGATACAACATTTGGCTTTTAAACCCACAGCAGAGAATGTTTAAATAAATAAAAAAATATTTTTGGAATTTCTTTTTAGTTCATGAAAACATTCCTATCTACATAGAAGTGGTAGGCTCTATGTACACATATAATAGAAAGACAGCCTCTACCCCAAACAGTTTACAATTTAAGTATGGCATCTTTTCTAACATTCTGAAGAACTATCCAGAGATACTGCTCAACTTTTAGCATGTCAGGGCAGAGAGCCACTCTGCTCTTTTATGTTCTTGCACAGAAGAAGGAAGTATGTAAGATTTAACTAATTCTCATAACATCCATGCAAGGTAACTAGTTATGTTTGTAAATGCTTTGTTAACTAAAAATATTGCTCTATGTCAAAAATAAGCTGTAGAATTTATTCAACTTTAAAATATTTGTTAGTTTATGAAAAATAAATACAGTGAGACTGATTCTGCTTTTGCACCAGATTTATATTGATGTAATTTCTTTGATTTCATTGGAATTACTGGATGCACACTGGCATGAGAACAGAATCGGGCCTAATGTGTAATAAAAATTAAGCCATTAGTCTGAAATCAATAAAATGTTCCGCGACACATTGAGTTTCATTTTTAAGGAAGTTCATTGTCTATTTCACAAAATAAGATCAAACCTTAAAACAAGGGTTTAACTACTACTGAATCTACTGAATGCAAGACTCCACACCTTAGGATATGAAATGCATTTCGACCAACAGGGTTCACACTTTTCACTGCACTCACTCCACAGGGGACTTGCAATGACTCAGACGTATGTACTGTTATATCATCTGGATTAACAGCCAAAGTTAGATTGCCACACGCTGCAGAGTAATTCTCCGTAGGTGATTTCTTGTTTTCAGGGCTCAAAAGCATCACAGTGTCTCCAAAGTGAATAAATCCATCTTTCGAAACTGATAGTTGCATCTAAGTTAAAATATACATAGATTTGTATAGACTGTTTCAATTTGTTTTAAAATTATTGAAATTATTGTACTGTATCATACAGAATGCTAAAACATCGTATTCTCACTACACAGATGCTAACGATTCACTGCAACAACATTTTATAAGCGGTGAAGCGGAATGGATGAAAGGCTAAGAACTCATTACCTGCTTTAAAAGATTATTTTTAAGTCTCCTTGATTTCTGTATGAGAAGTTCACCTTTTTCTCTTTTATACAAAAAATCTTTCAAGAGGTCCTGTTCAAAAACAAAAGTGAGAAATTAAACATAGTATCCAGCCTTTTTAAAATCATCTTGGCTTTAAATGCAATTTAAATATTTTTTTAAAAGGGCCCCATTTAGGTGGAAATCAACGTATAGGTGCCTCTGTGGCAGGTGGCTCACAAATATTCCAGGAACCTGAGTCTGATCTCACACTAGTTTTACACTGAGGGTAAACCCATTAACTTCAATGGAGTTACTTCCCATTTACACCAAGGCCTGGTCTACTCTACAGTGTAAGGTGGACTTAAGGCAGTTTACGTCAACCTATCTATGGGCTTGACTCCACTTACCGGGGTATCGACGTGCGGTGATCGATCCACTGGGGGTGAATTTAGCGGGTCTAGTGAAGACCCACTAAATCAACCACCAATCGTTCTCCTGTCAACTCCGGTATTTCACCGGAAGAAGAAGCATAAGGTAAGTTGACACCTCTATAAGTCGACCTAAGGTACATTCATGTAGCTGGAGTTGCATAACTTAGGTCGACTTAACCCCGTAGTATAGACCTGCCCTGCGTAAGTGTCCTCACAAAAATTTCGTTCACACTGCCATAACTGCCCAGCTACGCAGACTTAATAACTCCACCTCCATGAGAAGGATAGAGTCAATGTCGATGTAGTTAGGTCAACATGGTGTTAGTGTAGACCAGTGGTTCTCAACCTGCAGCCCGCTTGCAGACCAAATAGCACACAACTGTGGCCCATATGACATCCATCGGGCCATTACAGGTAGTATATATATATTGTGTTGATGTGGCCCATATAACACATAGAGAGGTGCACCAGCCCATAATGGTAAATAGGTTGAAAACCACTGGTGTAGATACTGCATTGCTTACATAAGACAGTTACCTTTTCCGTAACTGGTGTTCTTCAAGATGTGTTGCTCATGTCCATTCCATATTAGGTGTGTGTGCTCGCCACATGCACCGGTGCCAGAAGTTTTTCCCTCAGCAGTATCCGTAAGGGACTGGCTCTGATGCCCCTTGGAGTGGCACTCGCATGGCGCGGTATAAGGGGCGCTGCCGGCTCCCCCCACCTTCAGTTCCTTCTTGCCAGAAACTCCGACAGTGGGGAAGGAGGGTGGGTCATGGAATGGACATGAGCAACACATCTCGAAGAACACCAGTTACGAAACAGGTAACTGTCTTTCCTTCTTCAAGTGCTTGCTCATGTCCATTCCATATTAGGTGACTCCAAAGCAGTAGCCCTGGAGGTGGGTAGGAGTTCACTGATGTGTAGATTGCAACACAGCTCTGCTGAACCCAGCGTAGTCCCTGGCCCGCTGAGTGATGGCATAATGAGTAGTAAATATGTGGGCAGAGGATCATGCTGAAGCTCTACAGATGTCCTGGATAGGGATGTGTGCCAGGAAGGTCGCCGAAGACGCCTGAGCTCTCGTCAAGTGGGCTCTGACAATCGGCGGTGGCAGAACCCCTGCCAGGTCATAACAGGGTGATCAAATTGGAAATCCTCTGCCAGGACACTGGATGACCCTTCATCCTATCCTCTGTAGCGATGAAGAGTTGAGTCAATTTACGGAAAGGCTTGGAACTTTATAAATAAAAAACAAGGCCCTCCAGACGTTCAGGACATGAAGACGCCTCTCTTCACTGGTCTTGTGCGGTTTGGGAAAGAATACCGGGAGGAAGATGTCCTGGTTCATATGGAGGGTGGAGACCACCTTTGGCAGGAAAACCGGGTGGGGCCACAACCAAACCGTATCTTTGTAGAAGACCATGTACAGCAGTTCTGAGGTCAAGGCTTTAATTTCCGAGACCTGTCTTGCCGATACCACCGCCACCAGGAACATGACCTTCCATGACAGATGGGAAAGGGAGCAGGAACCCAGAGGTTCAAAGGGCGGGACAGTCAGCCTAGAGAAGACCAAGTTAAGATCCCACTGTGGGACAGAAGCCCATACCTGCGGGAAGAGTCACTCCAGCCCTCTCAAGAATCTGACTGTCATGTCATGGGAGAACACCATCTGTTCTTGGATTGGTGGATGAAAAGCAGAGATGACTGCAAGATGCACTCTAATGGAAGTGTGTGCTAGGCCCTGGTTCCTCCAACGGAGCAGGTAGTCCAGGACAGCCTATATGGAGGAATGCAAGGGAGAGATGAACCGTTCAGATGCCCAGAGGGAAAACCTCGTCTACTTGGCCAGGTAAATCAGTCTAGTTGAGGGCTTCCTACTTTCCAGGAGGACCTGTTGGACTCCTTCCAAATAGGTCCATTTCTCCAGGTGCAGCCACACAGCATCCATGCAAAGAGGAGGAGGGACCCAAGGTTGGGGTGTAAGAGGTGACCATGGTCCTGCGATAACAGATCTGGTCGGTTGGGCAGGGGCCAGGGAAGGGCTGCTGAAAGGATCATGAGTGTGCCGAACCAATGCTGGTGAGGCCATGCCAGAGCGATCATGATAATCTGCGCCTGGTCTCTCTTGATCTTTGCCAGGGCCCTGCTGATGAGTGGAATCAGAGGGAACATGTACATCAGGATCCCTGACCACATCAGGAGGAAGGCATTGGAGAGGGAATCCTTGCTCAGACCCTCTCGAGAACAAAATTGGTGGCATTTCCTGTTCTGTCTGGTAGTGAACAGGTCCACCTGGGGAGTTCCCCACCTTTCGAAGATCATGCAGGCTACCTCTGGATGGAGTGACCACTTGTGGTGCAAGGAGAAGTCCCTTCGGACTTGAGACCTGGAGCTGCTCTTGACAAGCCAGTCGTCGTGGTACAGGTAGATTTGGATACCCCGGCGCCTGAGGTAAGCCGCTACTACCAACATGAATTTTGGTAAACACCTTCAGTGCTGTCACCAGGCCAAATGGGAGGACTATAAACTGGTAATGGTGGGGTTCCACCGCAAACCGGAGGAAGTGTCTGTGTCCTTGAAAGATCGCTATGTGGAAGTATGCGTCCTTCAAGTCGAGGGCCGCATACCAGTCTCCCAGATCCAGGGAGGGGAAAATAGAAGCCAGAGAGACCATGTCATAAATATAAAGGGAAGGGTAAACCCCTTTGAAATCCCTCCTGGCCAGGGGAAAGCTCCTCTCACCTGTAAAGGGTTAAGAAGCTAAAGGTAACCTCGCTGGCACCTGACCAAAATGACCAATGAGGAGACAAGATACTTTCAAAAGCTGGGAGGAGGGAGAGAAACAAAGGGTCTGTGTCTGTCTGTAGTCGTCTTGGCCGGGGACAGAACAGGAATGGAGTCTTAGAACTTTTAGTAAGTAATCTAGCTAGGTATGTGTTAGATTATGATTTCTTTAAATGGCTGAGAAAAGAATTGTGCTGAATAGAATAACTATTTCTGTCTGTGTATCTTTTTTGTAACTTAAGGTTTTGCCTAGAGGGGTTCTCTATGTTTTTGAATCTAATTACCCTGTAAGATATCTACCATCCTGATTTTACAGGGGGGATTTCTTTATTTCTATTTACTTCTATTTTTTTATTAAAAGTCTTCTTGTAAAAAACTGAATGCTTTTTCATTGTTCTCAGATCCAAGGGTTTGGATCTGTGGTCACCTATGCAAATTGGTGAGGCTTTTTATCCAACATTTCCCAGGAAAGGGGGGGTGCAAGTGTTGGGAGGATTGTTCATTGTTCTTAAGATCCAAGGGTCTGGGTCTGTAGTCACCTAGGCAAATTGGTGAGGCTTTTTACCAAACCTTGTCCAGGAAGTGGGGTGCAAGGTTTTGGGAAGTATTTTGGGGGGAAGGACGCGTCCAAACAGCTCTTCCCCAGTAACCAGTATTAGTTTGGTGGTGGTAGCGGCCAGTCCAAGGACAACGGGTGTAATATTTTGTACCTTGGGGAAGTTTTGACCTAAGCTAGTAAAGATAAGCTTAGGAGGTTTTTCATGCAGGTCCCCACATCTGTACCCTAGAGTTCAGAGTGGGGGAGGAACCGTGACAGACCATGAGGAACTTTAGCTTCTGTGGGTACTTGTTGAGGTCTCACAGGTCCGGAATGGGCCATAGACCGCCCTTGGCCTTTGGGATTAAAAAGTACCAGGAATAGAACCCCTTGTTCCTGTACTTCAGAGGAACTTCTTCCACTGCATCCAGCTGTAGTAACCTCTGTACCTTCTGTGCAAGGAGACTCTCATGAGAGGGCTCCCTGAAGAGGGACGGGGAAGGCAGGTGAGAAGGGAGGGTAGAAAGGAACTGGAGGGTATAACCCCATTCCACTGTGTTGAGGACCCAGTGGTCCGAAGTTATAGCGGTTCACACCGGGAGGAAAGTGGAAAGGCGGTCGGACAACACTGGGAAAGATGGATCTGGGGAATAGGCTGGTAGGTCGCCCTTGGGCGCATCGTCAAAACGACCATTTGGACCCCTGCTTATTGTAGGGTTGAGCCTGACGAGTGGAGGCGAGTGGCTCAGGCGGCACTTGTAACCTTTGGCTCATTTATGGGGCTGGTCCTGTTGAGGCTGGCTCCCCTGGCCCTGAGGCTGGTGATGTTTGAAGCGCTTATGCGCCGGGGCTGAGACGTAGAGACCCAGCGTTTTCAGGGTGGTGCGGGAGTACTTCAGGCCACGCAACTTGCTGTCTGTTTGCTCTGCAAATAGGGCCCCACCATTGAAGGGCAGGTCCTGACTGCTGGGCCTTGGTGGACAACCCAGAGAGGAGCAGCCAGGAGACCTGCCGCATGGAGATAGCGGAAGCAATAGTGTGGGCAGCAGCATCAGCAGCATCGGATGACACTTGGAGGGCCACCCTGGCCGCAGTCGTGCCTCCATTGAGGATTGCTTGGAACTCCTTCTTGGAAGCCTCAGGGAGTAACCCTTCGACTTGGCCATGGCTTGCCACATATTAAATTCATATTGGCCAAGGAGGGCTTGGTGGTTGGCCACTCTCAGCTGAAGGCTGGAAGATGAATAAACCTTACGTCCAAAGAGATCCAGCCTCCTCAAGTCTTTATTTTTGGGGGTGGCCCCGGGTTGTCCTTGCCTCTCCTTGTTGTTAACCTCCTCAACCACAAGGGAATTAGGGGCTGGGTGGGAGTATAAGTACTCATGCCCTTTGGTTGGCATAAAGTACTTGTGTTCAGCCCTTTTAGAGATGGGGGCAGAGAAGAGGGGTCTGCCACAGGGCATTTTGGATTTTGGAAACCCCTTCATGAAGGGGTAGAGCCACCCTGGCAGGAGCCGAGGACATCAAACAGAGAGTCCGAGGGCTCTTCCAATTCCTCTGCCTGAAACCCCGGGTTAGAAGTGACCCTCTTCAAAAATTCCTGGTGCGCTTTGGCATCATCCTGAGGAACTCGGTGAGGAGACCCTCTGATAGCTTCGTCCGGTGAGAACGAGGACGATGCCAGTGCAGCGCGAACCTCCACGTCCATTGGTGGTCCAGCAGCTTGCTCCCCTGGGTCCTCCTGGACCTGTGGGGTCTTACCCCCTGAAGCCTCGTGCACCAGAGGGGGATGGGATACCGAGGCTGCTGGCCTCTCCGAGGCTCCCAACGCTGCTTGGGCAGCCTGGGAAAACCCCCAAGGGTTCCACGAATACCATGGCGCCAGCCACTGCGCTTGGGGCCATGGGACAGGTTTCTGTGCTAATAATGTAGTCAGAACTGCCAGTACCAGGGCTTGTCCCACAGTCAAGGAACCTTGTTCCAAGCCGGAGCTACCAGCAGAGTGGTCACTACTGGGCGACCAGGATTGGGCTGAGCTGTGGCTCTTGTCCAACCAGTGCTGGTTGCTGCGTCCCAAAGCTGACCTGCCCAAGTGAGACTGTCTTGATCGGGCTCTTGGGGACCTACAGCGTTCGGTGGATCTGCATCAGATACCTGGTGAGCATGCCTCACGCTACTCGACCGGTACCAGGACGTTGAACGGGACTGAGAGCTACTATGGGCCAGTTGCTGGGAGGATCATTCTGAGTAGGGTAACCTCCATCTTGGAGACAGGTGATGACGGCCCAGTGATCGGCGGTCTCTTGTGTCCAATCAGTCCCGGGATCAGTCCCTGGCCCTTGGAGACGGTCGGGGCCGGTCCCAGAGTTCTTGCTGGGTGGTGCATGCCTCAGAGGGTCTGCACCAATCTACCAGCAAGGTATGCCTCAAGTCCCTTGATCAATGCCCCTGGTGTGGGGACCGAAGAGGGCTCCGCTGAGCCTGCCTCTCCAGTCCTGAAGCGTGACAGCTTTGGGCGGACAAATGCTGGCGGGACATCCTTCTCGATGGGGATCGGTACCGCTAAGGTAAAGAGTCACACATAGGTCCCAACGTGGGTTTTCCCCGAGACCGGGTAACATGGGAGTTGGTGTGGGTAGCACTGGGAGCATCTGGATCTCTTGAGCTGCTCGAAGAGCTTTGAGCATTGACAGCACCTGAAGCTGCCTAGGGCCTGCACCGTTACCTGGGGTTGCAGGCAAAGCATGGGATGGGCTGCACCGCTCAACTTCAACTGGGGCCCGTCTTCCCAAAGGGGGTGTTGAGCTGCCCAGCACAGGTCATGGCTCATCCCCAGCCCTCTCCTTTCCCTTACAGGAGGTAGGAGATCTTCCCCTCCCAGTCTTTTTCGTCTTCTTCCCCAGAGCCATGGAAGGGGACCAGTGCTAGCTTATGGACGGCGCTGGCGGAGCACTATGCACGGAGGCCGCAGTACTTGGTGTGGAATCGGATCGCTGCTCCTGTGCCGGAGTGAGTGCCTACTCCATTAGGAGTGCTTTCAGCACTCTTCGTCTTAGGTTTAAAGAACTTGCAGATACAGCACTTGTCACTTATGTGCCCTTCGCCTAAGCACCTTAGGCAGCTGGTATGTGGATCGCTGACAGGCATAGGCCTTTTGCAGCTATCGCAGGGCTTAAAGCCTGGGGACCAGGGCATGCCCGGTCCCCTGGCTCAGTCCCGTTTGGGACTAACGTAAAGTTGAGAACTACTACTAAAGGTAACTAAGAAACGACTAACTACATACAACTCTACTACAGGTTTTCAAAGTTCACAAGAACAGAAAACGAAACAATGCCAGCCGAAGCAGCAGATGTTCTAGCACCGTCACTGGCGGCAAGAACGAACTGAGGGTGGAGGGAGCTGGTGGGGCCCCTTATACCACACCATGAGGGCGCCACTCCAGGGGGCGCCAGAGCCCTACGGATACTGCTGAGGGAAAAACTTCCAGCGCGGAACAACTGGCTTTCAAAAGCCGTCCCACAGTGCCCCACACGGAGTACGGGCGGTACAAGCTCCTGGTGAGCACGCGCACCGCCGACCCAAGGAGCCAAGAGTCGACGTGCCCAAGCGATGTAATCACTGGCTGTATGCGGAGGTAAATGAGGTCGATTTAATATTGTAGTGTGTGTAGTCAGGCCCCAAGCCACAATGAGATGGGAGTGAGTCTCCGGGGTTCACGGGAGAAGGTTCCCCCCTGAACTGGCAGCAGCGCCTGCATGGGACCCGCTGGCCCCTTCCCAGAGCCGGAGTCACAGACCGGGCTGAACCCGCTGGTCCCAGCCGCCATGGGCACCCAGCGCCCTGCCGCTCTAGGGATTAAGGAGCTGGGCACCTGCTACCCGGTCTCCTTCCCACCCCCCACCCCGGATTAACAACCGGGATGCCCCCTCCGCGCAGGACGCCACCCGGCTTTAGGGTTGCTGCTGCCTAACCCAAGGGGCTGGGGGGGGGGCGGTAGAGGGTGCTGGTCAAAATGCGGCGGGGCGGGGGATGGGGACGGAAGAAAGGCGGGGCCGCCCCTAGCCCGCCGGAGGGGGTGGGGGGGGAGCATCCTAGGGACTGGCAGCGGCTCCGGTACCTCCTCTAAGTACGTGTCCTCGTTCCAGTTGGCGATGCGCACCCCCGCGCTGTAGGGCTTGCCGCTCAAGCTAGCCCGGCCGTTCATGTTGGGGGGGCTCCGTTTGGGGGGGTCAATAGTGGAGTCGGCTCCAGGCAGGCTTCTCCCGGCACGCGAGCCCGCTAGGCCGCGGAGAGTTTACTGGTTGCCAAGGGAACGGTCTTAGCTGGGGATTGGATGTTCTCGAGGGACGAGTCCGCCAATGAGGGGTGAGGGGCGGGGGTTTCCTCTGTTTTCCCAGCGCTCCAACAGCTTCCCAGTGCCGCTGGAGAGAAAGTGGGCTGGTGCTGGGGTGGAGCCTCCCTGCCCTCCCTCCCTGAGGCCGGGAAAGGGGTGTCCGGCCCCCCACTGCAGCCCTCATCTCAGACCAGGGGCGGTGGGGGCTCACTGCAGCGCTATCACGCCTGCTCCCCATGGATCTGGCTGGAGGCATATCCCAGGCAGGCTTGTTTAGCTGGTGTGGCCAAAAGAAAATGAGTTGTCGCCAAAAGTGCCCAGGCACAGAACTCTGGTGAGCTGCCCCTGGCCTGTTCCTGCCCCCCAGCGTCTGCAAAACACCCCCACGCTGCAGCGTGAGCTGCCCCCTGCACTGCTCCAAGACACTGGCCTGCAAAACACCCCCACGCTGCAGCCGGAGCAGCCCCTTCACTGCACCAAGGTACTGTTGAGCTGCGTTGGTCACCCTGTATTTTCACTCATTTCTGAGGGCTGTTGCTGAAGTTGCTTGGAGCATTTTTTTCTTGCAAAATATTGTTCCCCCCCCCCCATGGTAAAGACAGGTTCAGAGAGATTTTAATGAAAGTTTCAGAGTAACAGCCGTGTTAGTCTGTATTCGCAAAAAGAAAAGGAGTACTTGTGGCACCTTAGAGACTAACCAATTTATTAGAGCAGTGAGCTGTAGCTCACGAAAGCTTATGCTCTAATAAATTGGTTAGTCTCTAAGGTGCCACAAGTACTCCTTTTCTTTTAATGAAAGTGTTGACTTTTCAATCAGCTACAGGTATTATGGAGTCTTGACAGCCATTGACTTGTGGCAATCAAGTTCTCCCCTTACTACTGAAAAGACTATAGATGCTCGTGATGAGCTTGTTGGATATGCTTTAGCTAGATTCCTCTATCCTTTCTTCCACTGATCACATTGTCTTTCCATCTCTATCTTCAGTGTTCTTTAAAGTTTTTCTTCTTCATCTGTCTATGTTTATATTAAGTTAGGGAAAATGTTCATGTAACTTTCAGAATCCCTTATAAACCCAGATAAATGTGAACATTCAGAATTAGGACTGCGTCTTCCTCTTTTACTCAAGTGTGCCAAAGAATTGCTGCACATATAGAGAGCATGGATTGATTTGTGGGGGACTTTGTGTCAAATTTTGTTGACAGATTTCACAGCCTTATATCTGACATTTTTCTGTACTATTCTCAGTTGATACTCCCATTATAATGACCCTTAGTAAAATAGTTTTAAAGTAAAGCTTTAAGGTAAATTCTGTATGATGTAATCTGTTTATTGATTAAGGGGAAATGTTAATATGTAAAACAATTATAGAACACTAATCCTATATAAGGAGATCTAAGAGTTCAGAAGTTTTAGGTGACTGGCTTTCTTTTAAAAAATGTTTAGGTTTGTGATGACCTGAGATTTGAAACAAAATGAAACAGAGGAAAGAATAGGAAAAGTGATATAAATCTGGGTATTTGTAGTCTAAACTATTACCAGACAGCTGTGAAATTGATTTTATAGTGAAAGAATGTAAACAGATTTTAAGCTGGACAAAGGTTAAAGAAAAGAATATTTCTCTTCATATGGACCGCTGGCCTTCATGTTAATGTCAGCTATAGGATTGATAATAGTTTTATAGGAAAAGTGGATCTCTTTTTTAATTTTTTTATTTATTTTGCTGCCTCTAAGCCAAAACTAACTTCCTTCCTTATTGCTTGCTTTCTTATTTAGCATAAACCAAGGCCTAACAAGACAAAGTAAAACCCATTCTTGTAGAAATAGCTCCCCTCTGTGGCCATTTCTGATCAATGAAATTTTCATACGTAACTGCTGTGTTGTAATGACCCTGAAGTTAGAACACTGTCCTTTTTTCTATTGTTTAGTTTAAATAGGCAGGAAAATGTCATTCATTTTGGCTCAGGACCAATGACCAACATGGATTTTAGAAGCATCACATGTGGTGTGCAGCCTAAAGTATTTGGATTCATACAGCTTTGATTAAACTCCTGCTTCACTAATAATTTGTTGTAAGCACTTAATGCAACATGTATTTTGCTGAGCTGTTTTCACAGAACCAAAGGTTTAATTAGGTTTGTTTATCATAGTTTTACTTACATGCTTATGTAGGTATATAGAGCATTTTAGTTATAAGCATGTAACATAGTAGCATTTAGACTTAATTTTTCTCGTCTCTTTAATGTGCAGTGCTATGAAATTTGAAATCTTTTGTTTTGTCTTTTTTTCTTCTCAGAATTAACTCTGTATTTAATTATATGCATTACTGACTATTATAAAACCATACAATGTTTTTGACAGACGTGGAAGAATATATTGGGAATTCAGCAAGCTGTCATAGTTTTAATACGTGTCAGTTTTGGAATGTTATGTGGTTTCTCATGGATTATGTTTCTCTTATACAAATGTTATAATTTGCATACACACAAATTACACACAAAAAACAAAGTAAATGTATTGCTGTACAGAGCAAAATTACTCTCTAACCAGTATGAGTCTTGTCACTTGGAAATTTTTCACTTCTAATTTCATAATATCTTCTGAAAATAAATAAAAAGAGCTTATTGAAAATTAAGTTAATAAAATGAATCTTTCTTAAAAGCATGGCTAAGGGCATGTAATGCAAATTACTTTGATTTTCTTGTTATATGTTAAACAAAATGCATCTAATGAAAAATAGTTTATGAATTATTAAATACTTTTTGTGAAATCTTGCCCCCTCCTGTTGAAGTCTGTGGCAGAACTCCCATTGGCTTTTATAGAGCCAGGGTTCCACCCTATATTTGCAGAAGGATTTGCCAGATTGATTAATTTATCAACATAATCAATCAGACTTGGGGAGGTGTGTTGATTTAGGGGAGCATGACTGTTTCTCATTCTTAGTTTTACAGGTAATCTTTCTTTAGTAAAAAGTACTCACTATTTAAAATGTGCTAGAGAAGAAAGAGCAAACTGTATTATCATAAGAGGGATGCCACTCCAGCTTTCCCCTGCTGTCACAAAGTCAATCCTTTTCCTCATCCTCATCTTTTTGTTAGTGAAGAAAAAACTTAAAGGAGAGCTAGATGGTTATGGGGTTTTGGTATGACCTATAGAGCTTTCTATCGTATCTGTAGGCCGTTAGTACAACTACAGCCCAGCTTCAATAGGCAGGAAGAAGGCCCACATTTAAAGCTAGTTAGGCATTGCTACAGTCAGCACTGCAACAGCTAACTAATTTAGGACCCCAAATCTTATTTTCAACAGGGGTTTAGACACTTAGGAGTCTAAACTCCATCAAGAGTTGGACTAGCCCACCTGCATAATTACCCAGGATTCCAGCGGGACTTGTAGGGCCCATGCTGAGACCCTGCTGCCACAGCATCATTGCTGTGGTACTTGAACTAACTAGATTAAAGCTACCTCAGATATTTCTAGCTGCTTTGTGATTGCATTGTTGACACACCTCAAGTCTGGTGAGCATCTCTGTGTTAGGACAGGTTTCAGAGTAGCAGCCGTGTTAGTCTGTATTTACATCAGTGGATTTACAGCAATGCAAACTCCTAACACAGAAAAAGAAAAGGAGTACTTGTGGCACCTTAGAGACTAACAAATTTATTTGAGCATAAGCCGATGAAGTGAGCTATAGCTCATGAAAGCTTATGCTCAAATAAATTTGTTAGTCTCTAAGGTGCCACAAGTACTCCTTTTCTTTTTCTGTGTTTGGAGTTTGCATTGCTATAAGTCTACTGATCTAAATATAAGCGTGGGAATTTCCTTAGTGTAGATCTGGACTAAAACATGCATTGCTGCTCTGGTTACCCAGCTGGTGTTTTTAAGTCTTTCTTTGGAATTGAAAGAACCTACTTAGAGAAAAAGAGGGCAATTTGAACATTCTAGTGGTATGCTCTACTGCCACCTATGCTCCAATTCTAGAGCTCCAGGTGGGTCAGGTTACCCAGTCCTCATTTATATTTTCATTCTAGCTAATCTCTCATTTAAACCTCCTCAGAACATGTCTATCTGAGACAGTGGGTGTGACGTTGCACTCCATAATATTTTATGGAAATATGCTTATAAGTGTAAAAATATGATGTAACTGGGATATGCTTTATGCAAAAGGTCTCTTGTAAGGTATCATTACAAAGCTTATAATCTACCAAGTGTGTTCATCATATTTGTATGTATGTATCATTCTTGGATCTAAAACTGAAAATATGAAGTATAACTCTGAGGTCCTACTGTAATTATGCAAAGTGTGGGCCATTAATGATGGTTTAGAATCTTGATGGTTCCCATTGATTAGGACAATTGGTTGTAAATGGTTCTGTTTACTTGTAAGCCTTCCTGTATAGGTGTGTGCCAGCCAGTGGGTAATGAAGTCTTACAGTGACATGTGATCATGTCACCTGAACTGGAATCCATCTTAAACCTGGTGCTTTTCCATTTAGAAGGAGGGGTGGGAACCCAGAGAGACAAAAGATTCCTGCCTTGTGCCAAAGATATAAAAGGGGGTGGAACAGGAAAAAGGGGGGGTCCCAGTCATGAGAAAACCCCTAGTTTCCATGTAAGATGTCTGCTGGAACTAACAAGAATTGTACCAGGGGAAAGGATTGGGCCCAGACTAGGAAGGAGTCAAGTCTGTGAAAGAAGCGTATTGGAACATCTCTGAGGATGAGATTTGTCTGTAATCAGTTTCTTAATGTATTAGGCTTAGACTTGCGTGTTTTGTTTTATTTTGCTTGGTGACTTACTTTGTTCTGTCTGTTATTACTTGGAACCACTTAAATCCTACTTTTTATACTTAATAAAAATCACTTTTGTTTATTGATAAACTCAGAGTAAGTGATTAATACCTGGGGAGCAAACAGCTGTGCATATCTCTATCAGTGTTATAGAGGGCAGACAGTTTATAAGTTTACTTTGTATCAGCTTTATACAGAGTAAAATGGATTTATTTGGGGTTACTTATTGGGAATTGGATGTCTGGGTGCTGGAGATAGGTGACCTACTGAGCAGTTTTTGGTTAATGTCTGCAGCTTTGGGGGCATAGACCAGACCTTGAGTCTGGGTTGCAGCAGGCTAGCGTGTCTGGCTCAACAAGGAAGGGTTCTGGAGTCCCAAGCTGGCAGGGAAAATGGGCTCAGAGGTCATCTTAGCATATCAGTGGCAGTCCCAAGGGGGTCTCTGTGACTGAACCCGTCACAGTGGGTATATCCACGCTGCAGTCAGGTAAGTGGTTATGGCTTGGGTAAGCATACCTGCACACTAGCTTCAATTGAGCTATCATGGCTAAAACTAACAGCATGGGTTTAAGTGCAGGCTGTACAAGCCTTCCCAGAATCCTGGGAATGTGTTAATGTTATTAGCCCATGCTGAGGATGCATGCTGTCACGTCTTCAGTGCTACATTTAGCCGAGCTTGCTAAATTAAAGATAGTGCAGGTGTGCCTAGCCAAACTGCAATCACACCTTCTATGCAGTGTAGACATACTCAGTGTTTAAAATGGGAATACTTGCTATTCAGTATTTGAAATTCAAGTTGTGTTGCTTAGTTGTGATGGGTCAATTTCTGCTACTTGACTGGATGAACATAACTCAGGAGAACTTAAAGAAGAGCCCATGGTGTTAAATCTCTCAGGGAAAGTTGGTAGATTAGGAGGGGGTAGCATATAAACAAGATTAGGGCATTTTAGACAATTGAAAACCTTTTTATTTCTGGGCCCTACCGGGCTTGTCCAAGGCATCCTTTCTAAAAATACTAAGCTGGCCATTTTACTAGTTAAGTGGGGAGTTTACATTTAATTTTCATTTGTAATTGCAAAGGGTGTGATTAGAAATGTCTTATTGAAATGACTTTTTGCCAGGTCTCTATCAAAGGATTTTTTTAGGTAGTGTTCCACCCCATTTAAAATTTACCAAGTGTGTTGCATTTGATGAACTATACATTTCTGTCATAGTGCACAATCTGACACAACATAACCATGTGTGAGTATGGGGTGTGGCCCTATTTATGAAGAGTGGAAGTCAGGTCATTGTCTGTATTGTTTACTGATATGTTTAACCTTTGATTTCCATAAATACTCATGCTCGGGAGTTAGACATTCACTTTGGTTACCATAAACACTTGTGCATGAGAGTTTGAAATATGCTTTTCGCTAGCAGTTGTGCAAGTAAAAAGCAATCATTTGAATGTTTGCAGAAAGCAAGCACTAAACTATAATTTCAACTATTCTTGCTTTAACTTTTTGGGTTTGTTCAAAAGTGAAATTCTCGGAATCTGAACTGCATCTCTTGAAACCGAAGAATGATATTTTTGCATGGCCCTGTGTGAACCAAAACTACTGAGTTTCTTCCCATTTCAGTGCTTAACAACAGAAGCACTTAGGGTTACCTTTGCTTGTCCTTTTCAGAATCACATCTTTACTTGCTATTGGAAATTGGCTCTGAGCCTGAGTCTCAGCATGGCAATGATGCCTGCCCATTTTCAGCTATCATGTGCCTCCAATGACAGGACTTATAAACTTCACTCCAAAGACAAAATTCATTTGTTCCCTTCGGGGAATATACACCTGACTGTTTTGAAGCAGAGTAATGGTGGTTTTAAATAACAGTAGAGGTGCATGTTAGTGCATCCTCAAATCTTTACAAAGTTCACTCATGTAGAATCTATGTATTGAAGAGGGCCTGTATCAGAGGTTTACTTGCGGTGATCCTGCTTTCGGGCTAAGGAAATGTTCTGAAACCAAATACTTTAACTACTTTACCTATTCTACATAAATGGAACAATTTAAAAACTATTATAAAGGAACAGAAACCAAGCTGTGTATTTATGCTATAGAACATGAATCAGTTACATCTTTTTAGTATAAGAAAAAGGAATAGCATCAGACTCTGTCCTAAGGGGAAAAGAGCATGTGTACTTGTCAAGGTTCCTCCCCCACTCTGAACTCTAGGGTACAGATGTGGGGACCTGCATGAAAACCTCCTAAGCTTACTTTCAGCAGCTTAGGTTAAAACTTCCCCAAGGTACAAATTAATTTTATCTTTTGTCCCTGGATCTCCACTGCCACCACCATAATCTAACTGGGTTTACTGGGAAACTTAGTTTAGACATGTCTTTCCCCCCCCCAAATCCTCCCAACCCTTGCACCCCATTTTCTGGGAAAGGTTTGGTAAAAATCCTCACCAATTTGCATAGGTGACCACAGACCCAACCCTTGGATCTGAGAACAATGAAAAAGCATTCAGTTTTCTTACAAGAAGACTTTTAATAGAAGTAAAGAAATCCCCTCTGTAAAATCAGGATGGTAGATACCTTACAGGGTAATTAGATTCAAAACATAGAGAATCCCTCTAGGCAAAACCTTAAGTTACAAAAAAGACACACAGACAGGAATAGTCATTCTATTCAGCACAGTTCTTTTCTCAGCCATTTAAAGAAATCATAATCTAACACATACCTAGCTAGATTACTTACTAAAGTTCTAAGACTCCATTCCTGGTCTATCCTCAGCAAAAGCAGCATACAGACAGACACAGACGCTTTGTTTCTCTCCCTCCTCCCAGCTTTTGAAAGTATCTTGTCTCCTCATTGGTCATTTTGGTCAGGTGCCAGCGAGGTTACCTTTAGCTTCTTAACCCTTTACAGGTGAGAGGAGCTTTCCCCTGGCCAGGAGGGATTTCAAAGGGGTTTATCCTTCCCTTTATATTTATGACAGTACTGTAATTGTTTTTCACATCTTCTGTCACCATTATACTATTGATGATTTAGATTTGGATGACCTTTCTCTGGCAGTCTATCTATATCAGACATAACAGGCTACAGAAAGTATTTTATATGTCTGAAAATTCTGGCAACGGTTCTAACTTGAGACTCTGAACATTTCAATATTTCCCTGTCCCTATTGATTAGTAAACAAACTCTTCTCAGTTGATAGTTTCTGTTTGACTTGTGAGAGGAAGATGGTATTTCAGTATAATGTAGGGAATCCAGGAACAGTCTGGAGATAAATATAGCGATAAATGATCTCTATACAAAAGCCCCAAATGGTCATAGTACAGTATACTTGGAAAGAAGAAACCAGAGATCTCCATGCAGTGTGAATACAAAGTGTTGTGCAGAAGCAGTGCTCTTCTGTAGAACACTATCAGTTTTTACAGAATCTTAGCTTTAATTAAAGAAAAATTCTTTACCCTTAGGCTTATGAAGAAAGCCATTAGAATGTTAAACCACTGCAGTGTTATCAGAGAGAACACCTGAAAGAACAACTCTAGCTGGTGTGACTTGCCCCAGTTCATCTCATTTGGACAATAACTCTGAAACCTAATGATGACAATTTAAAGATTAACATTTTTAGCTCATTGCTTTTCATTTTAGCAAAACATCTAGTTATTCTAGGATTGTGAAAATTGGTAGAGTATTCTGACTGTTGGGGGAAAAAAATCCAGGCCTTAATTAATTAATTATTTTTTAAAATAAGTTTCTCTAGAGAAGAAAGAGGATCAGCGTGGGGGAGGGTGATTGAGGTTGTACAGTGTCATTGCTCTTCAGTGCTCATTGAAAGCATGTGTAAGCAGGATCTGAAAGAACTCTCCCCTGACAGCTAGTTGGGGAGCGGGAGAGACTTCAGGAGCAAACTGTATTTACATGCACACAACTACTCTGCATAGGTATCTAGCAGGCAGGAGCTGTGTAGTAGCTCCAAGTGATCAGCTTTGGTTGGTGTTGGGTTACAATCACTTTAGTACTGAATGCAGGAGTAATGAAATGTTATCTTCATTGTTTGACTAAAGGGGAGCAGAACTGTGCTGAGCTTGCCCTGATTGAAGGGGTCACCCTCAGCTGAAAGGAACTCGCTAAGTCTGGGGCTCGAATGCCAGACCCCTGCGAAAGTAGGAGGGGTGGGGAGTTGGGGACAGTTGTCCCAGCCAAGAGGTCCCCAGTCTGGTTTAACTTGTCCCACCTCACTGTTCAAAGATAGAGCTAAATAGACTTCATTAGGAGCCTTTTGTTATTTTAAGTACTCAATAAGAACTGAAATCAGTTGTGGTGGGGCAGTGTTTCTGCCCAGCCTGCTGAGAGCTAAAAGACTGACCTCCAGAAGTCGCAGGAGAGAGGTAGGTGGCAGCAGAATGTAAGTGATGGGCGGCCGGCAGGAGTGGCTGGCAAAAGTAGCAAAGCGGTGGCTGGCGGGGTGGCCAGGCCAAACAAGTGCTCAGATGGCAGAACAAGCAAAGTGCCTTCTTCCCTGGGTTGGAAATGAACTTCCATAGATGCACCTCTGAACCCTGTTCCTCGCTGACCAAGGATAACCACTGTGAGTGGGGTATGGTGAGGAATCGGAGGGGGACACTGATACCAGTCAGCTCTGTGTTTTTGGGGAACCAGGACGCAGTATCTAGCCTGTCCGACTCATGAAAGACACCCCGCACCACCACCAGTCTCTCCTTGAACCAAAACCGATCAGAGAAAAGGCTTGCAGAGAGCAGTGAAGGGCATTGGGAAACACACCTAACCCCCCCGCCCCCCCCCCCCCGACAAGGGTAACAAGATTAAGACCTCTCCATTAGCTTACAAAATGAAGAACAGAGACAACTCCCCTAGCCTCATCTGCATGAAAGATGGGACAGGGAGACATCTCTATTTGCATACAGAATGGAGAACAGAGAACCGCACTGAACTCTGGGACCAGAAAAGCAGGGAAGCACTGCATCATGGGGGATCTCTGCTCCAGATATTAATGAACCTATGCCTGCACACATCCAGCTCAGCAGTTATCAGACCAATTCTAGTAATGAATCCTTGGCTGATATCCAAAATACTGAAGCAGCCTAGTTGCATTGTGAGCTCCCTGGAGGAAAACACCACCCAGAGCCAAGAGTGATCAGCTCCTATTGTCTTGCCTAAAGAAAACCCTTGAGTCATCAGTTTACCCATAAACAAATCTAGTGTTCTCCCTTGAACCATTGTTGTTTCTCTACAAAAACCCCTACCTATGTTCAAGTAAGTGTTCTGATGCACTGACTGAAACTCTGTATCAGTTCTATTGGAACTCCATCTCCTCACTGATCGTGCTGGGGGCTCTGCCTGTCCCTAGCACTTAGGACCCTGAGCTGCCACCATCACTTAGGAACCCTGACCAGTTCAAGCTCCATAGAGTGGGTGAGATCTCTCTCTCTCTCTCTCTCTCTCTCTCTCTGTGTTTTTTACCTCAGGTATTAATCTTTAATAATGTATCTTGTATGTTTGTTTAGCCCTCTTGGTGTAGTTATAACTTTTATGGTTAAGCTGGTTGTCTCTCTCTCTGAACTTTACTCTTTTGTGTTTTTAGCTTCCCCCATTTACTCTGCAGCAATGCTTCTTTCACTTAAGCTAAAGATCCCTGTAGTGCCCAAAAATACTGTGGGGTTTGCTCATCAAGTGGGTTACTACCAGTACAATTGTGACGTGAAAGTGGGGATAGAGACGTGTTAAACCTGTAGCACATAAGGGTGGCAGCTGAAAGTGCTGCTTGGCCCAGCCTATTGAGACCAGGGGCATATAAGGGGGTCAGCTTGAGAGTGCTGTTTGACCCAGCCCATTGAGTACAGGGACATATAAGGAGGTCAGCTTGAGAGTGCTGATTGACACGGTCCGCTCAGACTTGCTTTGTTAGAGTGTGTGTGTGTGTTCATCTGGTTCTAGGGCTGGAGGAACCCAATCCTGGGGAACCTAGGTCCTGCAATATAGCTCTATTGGGAGGGGACTTGCAGAAGGAAGGAGTAGAGCTCCATATGAACACACAAGTGACATAAGCAGTACATTAATAGAATTACAGAACACCCCCCCAGAAGAGTAACCCTAATAAATGAGCATACCCCAAAGTAATGGGCACATCTGGTAACAGCACAGTAAAAGAACTTTCGGTTGTAGAACTCCCGAACATGAGGCAGAAGACTCTGCCCCATGCACTCTGGGGTGGGTGTCTGGCTCACAGTTTTATGTTTATGAATCCTGCTTCTGGCCTTTCCCCTAATTAATGGCGGGTGACTTCCCTCCTTTCATTAAAAATTTCTTCTACATTCAGACTCTGCTGCAAGTGGGGAAGTATTGCCTGGCAAAGGTGCCAAGGGGTGGTGTGTAATTTTCCCAGGTTACTGGGTGGGGTCTTGACCTGGTTCTGTATTGTATCGTTGAAAACGAACCCCTAGATGTTGGACCTGGCCCTGGTTGCAGCCAGCCCCCCCGGCAGAAGGGTTACACATGTATGAGTTGGAGATCTTATTTTCTTAGCTATGAATTATGGCTGACACAAAGAGTGTATTAAGAAAGATATTTAAATTACCTGTCCGTAATAAAAAGAATAAAAGCCTTATAACAGCCCACTGGAACCAGCTAAACTCCTGCAGTTACTGCACTGAGGAAGGGAAAAATAATCTCTTTGGACTAGGGATGAGAAAATCCACTTTCTGGCATTTATTCCTTTGAATGTCTGTTTTTGGGAAAAATATCATTCTTGATAAAATAGCCTTTAAAATATATTGGTCACATGTCCTCTGATTTGCTCTTTCCAGTGGAAGTCTGAAACTGTTTTCTCTCTGCCCCATAACTGGAGGACGGATTCTAACTGTAGAATGGCTGAGTTATGGGGTTTGGTTTGTTAGATGTCAGGATACCATTCTGCAGGATGAGCATTTCATAGTCCTAAGACAAACAAGTGCTGGTATGTGGTTTGTGTGCATACTGTTCTCATGTAAAATGGGCAGCTTCCACAAGAGGGTGTCTATACACCCTTGTGAACAGGAACACTGAAAGTCTGAAAGGAGCAACATAGGGTATTTGATTTCTGTTGCATAACTGCACAGCGAACTTTGGACTTATAAGTTTCATTTAGGAATAAAGTGCATGAAAACAAAATAAAAACGATTGGTGTTGCTTAAGTGTAACAGAATACAGCTTCTCCTCCACCACCACCAATGACTCTGACAGTAGTAAGTGTTGTCAATAAAGTAGACAGATTTGACTTAGAAGACGCTGATACAAGTATAGTCTCGCGCTGTGCTGTGTCCACTGTCATTGTTTAGGAGAAAGCAGATGAACAAGAGGTGAAATTCAGTGCAGGACCTATGCTTGGACACAGTCCATAAGAAAGTGTATCTGATATTGGTTGAATTAGGAGATTTACTAAAAATATGGTAATTTCAAGACTGTGACTGAATATGAGTCGCTTTCTAGCTAATACTTTATCCAAGGATAGTGAAAGCCTAATTACTATTCAAAAGAACCTTAAACAAAGGAAGGCCTAGGTGGTAAGAAATACCAACACCTCTTGTGTTCTTCAAGTGCCAAGGAAAAAATCCAAAATGATTGCAACACAGCATGTGTGTGATCCTAAATACACAGAGAGAAATAAAGAAATGCAAAATCAAGACCCCTGAAAATATATGTTACAAGTACTTTTAGATGTAATAAAACTTTTCATGCAAGCTAATTGGTGTGATTAGGAACCTCATTCTGTAAAATCATGAGGTAGAATAGGATGATTCTGCAATCAGCAAGATGAAAATAGCCAGAAAGGATGACCCCATTTGAGATCTCAGAAACTTTTGCAAAAATGTTGCATTTCATGCTTATAAAATGCCTGTAGGATGCCATTTTAAATCAAAATGCCAATGGACATCTGTACTGTTTTCATAACTTCTGCTACTACTGTACATTATGCCAGTCTAGCATGGTTTATTCACTACCAAGAGTCCATGTTGTCATTATTACACACATCTTGTAGCCTAGACAGTATAAAGACAAAGGCAACAAGGGTTGGGGAGTAGAAAGTGATGGTGTACAGAACCTGGAAGGTGAAGACAGGGAGTTTGAACATGCTGCCAGAGACAAGGGGAAACCAGTGGATGGGCTTAAAGAGGGAGTGACATGTATTAAGTGTCATGCAAGGAAGCTGATATTCACAGCAGCATTTTGCATGCACTGAAGAAGAGGATGAGAGGCAGGGACACCAGGAAGAAAGAGGAGGAGGGGAGAGAGGAGAGAATAAATGCTCATTGTGGTGCGAGGGAGAAGCCATTGTGAAAGCTTATCCTTCAGGTGATCTTTATAAAATTAAATTTGCCAAAATATTCTTTAGCTTGGGAATCAATTTATATAGCTGGTCACACTAATTATTCCTAGAGATTTGTTGAGGTATGAGTGGAAAATATTTACTCGTGATGGCCGGTACTGCAAACTAGTGTTTTAGTACTGAAGTGTAATTCATGCCAAATGTGTCATCATGCTTTAGTCATTGGAAGGAATTTATAACGGATGTCTACAGACCATTCTCAGTGAGCAAAATAACACATCACCCTAGTTAGACACATTTTAACTGAGCACTGTGGTTAAACTATATCAATAATACTTCCATCCTCAATAATGTGACAAAAAGAATAGAACAGTTGTGTAAAAGTTCTACGCAAAAGAGGAAGCAACTATCTCCAGTGGTTTGCATTTTTTGTTGGGTAATATCCAAGGAAAAAACAAGTTGACTCCGCTAGCAAGCAACAAAGATATTCAACACATCGTTGTCTTCAATGGGGCTGTGTTAGTTTGCTTGGTGGTGATTGTTGTTTGCAAAAATTGCCCACCATTGTTAACATTAATGTAGCTCCACCAGTGGTAGTAAACAGTGAGAGCTCTAGCGTAGACAAAGCTCCTGTGGCTGCCAGTATTTTTAGCACTGTCATTTAGACCTGCACTGAGCTGGGAAAGAATCTGCAACTGTGCAATCCCGCATCTGTCCAAACTGCTCTGATGGAGGTTGACGTAGCAAGGAATGCCACTGTGGCTGGCATGTTCCTGAGAAGCTTTGAAAAGCTGTTTATGAAATAGCTTTGATTAGAGATGTTAAATAGAAAAAACAGCACATATTAGGTCTATTATGTGGCAGACACTGCATATAGTGTAAATAAAGTGGGACCAGAATAATTTATTAATCCAGTGTGTCTCTATTTCTCTCCCAAACAGGAAATAGCGATTTCCTCGAGTCCAAAGTTTCCTGACTGCTTGGAAGTTCTGACAGTATGTAAGTCTGTATGTTCCTGAATAGGTGTATTGCTTGAAAAAATATTTATTTATTTATTTATATTGCAATAGCACCTAGACACCTCAATTTGGGATTAGAGCTCTGTTGTGGAATAGATAGTGTAGACACACAAAACAAAAAGACAATCCATATCATCAAAGAATTTACTTGTTTATAGAGAACATGCTGATTTTCATCATAAAACAACAGGACAGAACTAATTTATGAACTTTTGATATATATGTATATCTCTCTTTATTTGTTCTATTTAGCTATTTATTTATTGATATTACACTTGTGCCGATCACTATAGTAATGACAAGTCTTGAGTCTTTTCATATTTTGATCGTTTGCCGTATCAACAAAGGATTTTGTGAGAAAGTATCAGGGCTGTGAGTTCAGGAAATTGAAAAACAGAGTCTGTCAATTGTATTAAACCCTTCTTTTAACCTTCACTTGAAACATGAAAACCACATATTCCCAATACTGAGGAAAAATTGTAAAAGTCTCTAATCCATCCCATCAGTTTTTCTACGGTTAAAATTTATCAGCTGCTGGTTTCGGTGATTACTCCTTTAAGAGTCCTGGGCGGGGAATTAATTACTGGTTTTGAGAATTAATTAACTAGTGTTTTTTTTTTTTACAAGTCTATCTAAATTGCCTAGTTTGCCCTGGAGTGATTTACAGGTAACAGGTCCTTCGGTGGTGCAATGCACGTCACTGAAAGACTGGTTGGCATCTTATAAACTGTGGTTAATTATAGTAGACTGTGTTTAGTGCCAGTAATTTTTGTGAAACGTTTCTGGAATACTGCTTATTGCTTTTTCCCTTATTGTCTGGCTATGTAGATACAGTTCACCCACTAGCTGTATGATCTGTTTCTACCACTTGCAGCCCCACTTATCCCCCCTATGTTTTTTTTTTTTATCCTGCTTTATTATGGAATAAAAACCCCTCAGGTGACTGAATGATTTATGGGATTGACAATGGGGCCATTATCTATTGGTCCCCTGTATTTTCAATTCTAGACTGTCAGGCCAGAGCAGATCTAAGGGCGATGAATGGGAAGGCAAGTTGCACTAGTCAGCCATATCATCTGATAGTGCTGAAAACTGCCTGATTTATGGGATTGACAACGGACTACATGCTCCAAATATCAATCCCATGTGTCGTTCAGTCCCCTGTGATATTTTTTACAGAGTTTTCACATCTTGGTCACTGGTTCAGATTTGGGCCAAGTCCAATGACAAAAGACATGAATATCTGATGTTGTTCTTTGGCCCTTTGTAAAATGGGCACTGTCCAGCTCCCATAGGACAGATTTTCTCCATCGCAACAAACATCATCAAAATTAGCACTCTTACTAGCAGTCTCAGTAGAGAGGCGAGCATTAACTAAGACGCAAAGGTGCTGGTGTGGGAGAAGTGTACACGACCACTGCCTTGCTGCATATGTTAAAGGAGAACTTGGGCCCTAATGCTATATTGCCAACATCTTTCATCAGCACTTAATTCACTCAGAAACATTAAACTCCAGACACTGAGCAGCCCAATTTAAAGAAACCTCTGTTTACCCTCCATCTCTGATCACATCATGAATCTGCAGGTTTGTTTACCTCAAGCTGCACAGCAAGTCAGGTTTTTTATTTTTTTTTTTAATTATTATTTTGGGCTATAGCTTAGACTGAGAAAATCCAAACACCCAATTTACTGTGTGATCCAATGTAAACAAACCCAGGGTACACACATGTTATGAAAGCAGATGATGCGCATCCACTGATTTATTTATACTGGATCGGGCAGTAATATGAGTGTCCTTTCTGAAGCACTATTTTTAGCTACTGAAAAGATTATTTTTTTAAATAATTGTAGTTGTAAAATGAACACCTTCTTGGTAGATCTGTTTTTTATATTTTTAATTTTGACATTGTCTCTTTATGTTATAGATGGACCTTTGCACAGTTTAACTAGGGAACAAGGTACCGTCATGTGGCTTTTGTGCTTGAAGAAAGCAAAATAGGAATTCTATGATCCATGTTTTTGTATTCATTGTAGTGCCACATTAAGGTGCATTAGTGAGATAAGCACTCAAAGTGGTGGAGAGTAGGAAAGAAAAGACAGGAGTTAATTCAGGGAGCACAGCTATTCTCCTTCTAATACAAAGTAAAATCATGATAGTGTGGGCAGTTTGGATTTAAACATTGACCTTGAACCTCTTCTTTATGATTTTCCTTTATGGGCAAGCAGCAAGCCCACAATTTTCAAGATTAGGGGAGAAACTTCTGGCCCCCATTGAAGTCAATCAGAGTTTTGCCATTGACAAAATATTACAGGGGACTGTCAGTGGGACCAGGATTTTACCCTGCGTGCATAATGTTGGGTAGATAAATAACTGGTCTGATTTTTCAAACGTGCTGAGCACCCACAGCTATATCTGTCTAGTGTGTATGTAGTATTTGAACAGATGGACATTTGAAAACTGTCATGTTCACAAACAGGCAATTAGTCGATTCTGTTTTTGAATCCTTCTTCAAATAATTACTAAAAGTCAGTTTTGTTGTCTCCTGATAGAAGAGCAACAGCTACATCTGTCTTTGCAAACCCATTTTGGCTATGAATTTCCTCTTTAGCAGGAAGTCCCCTGTAAGGGGAGTCTCCCACCCAGTCATAAAGTCGGGAAGGGACACACCCGACCTATCCAAAACCCCTGGACTCAAGTATGTTGAAAGTTCACAATTTGGAAAGATAAACATCACAAAGACACAATGGAACTGTCTCATCCTCCAAAATTCCCATATTCATCACTCATTGCCATTCTCATCATTCCGCCTCTCCTCCCTGTTTTATGGTGCAAAGGTTATTCTTTTAAATAGGAAGAAGAGAGCAAAATTTCACTAATGCAGGAATCAATCAATCTGTGCAGAAGCTATTTTTAAAACTGTGTTTAGAATAGCCCACACTTTTTTCCTGAAACTTGTTCAAGATCATCATTCCCATGGCACAACATTGTGTTTGTGCATGTGTAACTCCTTTAGTGTGCTTTAGAGTTCAGAGGGAATATTAGTTCCATATGATCTACCAGTTGCTAAAATGATCATAGTGTTGTCATTCTAAATCATAAAATGAAACATCACAAATTAGTGCTTACAAATTAACACCAAAGGCACAAACTTATAACTGGAAATGATGTGCAAAGCTGGAGAAAAGCAATTTTCAGATAAAGTTTCTGAATGTGGGGGAAGGAAGTTAATATTTATAAGAGCCCATATGTATGATATAAATAATATTGAAAATATCTGGGGGCATCTCCTCACTTGGTGTAAATCATCAGAGCTCCACTGAAGTCAGTGCAACTGTGACGATTGGCACTGACTGAGAATCTGTCCACTAATGTTGAAAAAAAGCATAGACTTTATTTTTATAATGTAATGTAAATATAATGTAAAAACTATTATAAGGATTCATTTGTATGCCATTTGCATTTACCTGATCATTAAGGCAATCTTCATTTTATGTCCAAATGATCAATACACGCAGAGTACAAACACAGGACTTCCCAAATCAGATGTATGTATTGCAGCAAAATCTCTGTTTTACGAGACTGAATGGATTATACTAAGGTAGGTCAGCCAGGTTACAATTGGCTCCTTACCTGTATGTACTGGCAGTAAGCAAGGGATGTCATTCTTTCTGGCTTCTAAGAACTGAAAAGAAATTAAATAAATGACTTGTAATCTGGTCTTTGCACCCCAGAAAACCCAGTGATCAGTGTAAATGAGGGCAAACACATTGGAATGAAAAGGAACTCTTACTGGAAAATAATTTTTGATCGATAGTCCCAAATTATCCCTACAAGTGGAGATCAATAACACTGAACTTCTCTACTCTGTTAATTAAAAATGTCTAAAATGTGCCATGTCTTTTCATATAAAATCTCTATCTGACCTCTCATTACAATTCTCTTCCAATTTGCCCTCAAATCTGCAGATCACAAGCCCGCTTTAGAGACTCTACATGATTTTTCATTTACACCTCCTCTCGTCTACCATTGCAAAAGTTATTAACTGACTGAACCCTTTTTGCTGGTAGCATGCTGAGGAAGTGGCATCCTGATAGTAGAAGACAACACAGAAAAGAGGGGATGTCTAAATGCTAGCACCTTAGTGGGGATGTTCCTGCACAAAATGACACTTAGGTATGCATGAAACAACCATTTGTGTACTTATCTGCTGATCCAGATGCAGGACAGAGTCCTACTTAGATGCCCTGTTTGAAAACTGGGCTCTTGCAGACATTTTTGTAAAAAGGCTTATGATAGTGCGCATTACTATTAACAACCAAAAATCTCCATGACTAGCTAAGCTTTTTCTGCGTTTGTCATCTTCACATTTTTGTAATGTTTCATATTTGTAAAAAAAAAATTCATATTTATAACAGGAAAACTCCACTTTAACTTGGACCTTTGGATCTTTTATGTTTTGTTACACTGTGGCATGGTTTGGTGTTCATTTATATTTTCAGCATTTGCTTTTTGGTTTGAAGACTGTTCCATAATGGCACCGTGCTTAGTGCTTGAACAGATACATAACTTGTATTTTCCTTTATGTTGGCCAGGTCTGTGCCCTGCTCCACCCCAACAGTATAATTTCTGAGAAATTACCCTAGCAGCAAATATTCGACATGAATTAGTAATCCATTTTTCAAGCTAGTATCGAGTTTTGTGCAGGGACACCTGTTGGAGCCTGGTATTGTGTATACATGGCTAAAAAACTGACTGCTGCCCTCTAGTGGTTGATATAAGGTTCAATGATGAAACAGTTCAACAAGACAGACCTCCATGTTAGTGAGTCATATTGGGCATACGGTCACGAGGGACATGGCATTAGATAGAAATCCAACAACCATCTTTTAATCCTGTCATTATTAGGTGGACCTGCAGCCTTGAGGGAAGGGGTATAGACAGGAAGGTAGAGAACAAGTGACGAGAACGAGGCAACTTCAAGCACGGGGGTGGGGGGCACACGCTTCTCTTTTAAAATATTACCAAGGAAAGAATAAGTATGGAGTCATATATTTCTAAAAGTAGATGTCAGCCTGGTCTCTGTTGCTTTTTTCCCTTCTTCTTTCTGAGCTTTAAAAGACCCTTGGCTGTATTTTGTTGCACAACCAACTAAGCGAACATGAAAGTTACCAAACAGTCCCTCCCCCACCTCCCAGGTATGTTTACACATGCAGGAAAAAATCACCTGGTAAAATTTATACCATAGTATTACAATTTATTTATACTCTCAAGGCAGGGTGTAATTCAGCAGGGCTGTAGACTGTTTTCAAAAGGCCTATACAGGCTGAGTAAAGGCTGCTTGCCTGAGGAAGAGGGGCAGGTCAGACCCAGGCTTTGCATTGTTTAATTAAAGCATCAGTATTTAAAAAGAAAATAATTGTTTGCAAGATTTTTTATCTTTTATTTCGCTATCCTCCCACACCCAGCATTCACCAGATTGGGCCATTTATATTGGTCTTGTGCTGATCTGTTCTGGCTTCTGACTGTCTTGTCGATGGATTTGGCTTCTTTCTCTATTATTCTACATCATGCTTCTCTAGTTGCCCTCTTTTTCTGTTTCCAGGTGCTGTCCATATTATCACTTGTAATGGAAGTCATATTGGAGGCGTCTTTAAAGCATATCCTAAGTATGTCCATAATCGTCATCCTACCATATTTGATGCTTTAGATTGGTTTGATCTACTTAGAATTTCTGATGTTGCAAGAAATTTTTCCAATGGACTCTGAAGATCTCTGACAGGCATTTACTTTGAAATGAGTTGATCTTCGTATCAATTTCTATTGAAGATTTCCATGATTCGACCCTGCGTTGCATAAGAGAAACTGAAGATTTCCTGGACGGATGTCAGGATAGGCTTCTATGGGCACAAGGTTCTGAAGATTCAGAGCAGGCTGCACATTGGGGACAGAAGGATGGTGAAGAAATTTGGCATCATGTGACCTCCAGAAGAAAAATGGGGAACATCCATGTACCAGCAGCACAGATACAGGTAAGTAACCATTTTCATGTTCTCTCCACAGGTACTAATGCAGAGAGTGGACCAGATGATACGTCTGAGGGAAGGGAACAGAAGGAGACTCCGCTGATTGGAAGGTATGAGATGTACTGTTCAAGGATGGGGGTTCCACAACCACCACTCCCAAGAGAAGGAGGCGGGTGGTGGTGGTCGGGGACTCTCTCCTCAGGGGGACTGAGTCATCTATCTGCCGCCCCGACTGGGAAAACCGAGAAGTCTGCTGCTTGCCAGGAGCTAAGATTCGCGATGTGATGGAGAGACTGCCGAGACTCATCAACTCCTCAAATCGCTACCCCTTCCTGCTTCTCCATGTGGGCACCAATGATACTGCCAAGAATGACCTTGGGCGGATCACTGCGGACTGCGTGGCTCTGGGAAGAAGGATAAAGGAGTTTGAGGTGCAAGTGGTGTTCTCGTCCATCCTCCCCATGGAAGGAAAAGGCCTGGGTAGAGACCGTTGAATCGTGGAAGTCAACGAATGGCTATGCAGGTGTGTCGGAGAGAAGGCTTTGGATTCTTTGACCATGGGATGGTGTTCCAAGAAGGAGTGCTAGGCAGAGACGGGCTCCACCTAATGAAGAGAGGGAAGAGCATCTTCGCAAGCAGGCTGGCTAACCCAGTGAGGAGGGCTTTAAACTAGGTTCACCGGGGGAAGGAGACCAAAGCCCTGAGGTAAGTGGGGAAGTGGGATACCGGGAGGAGGCACGAGCAGGAGCGCGTGAGAGGGGAGGGCTCCTGCCTCATACTGAGAAAGAGGGGCGATCAGCAGGTTACCTTAAGTGCCTATATACAAATGCACGAAGCCTGGGAAACAAGCAGGGAGAACTGGAAGTCCTGGCACAGTCAAGGAATTATGATGTGATTGGAATAACAGAGACTTGGTGGGATAACTCACATGACTGGAGTACTGTCATCGATGGATATAAGCTGTTCAGGAAGGGCAGAAAAGGTGGGGGAGTTGCACTGTATGTAAGGGAGCAGTATGACTGCTCAGAGCTCAAGTATGAAACTGCAGAAAAACCTGAGAGTCTCTGGATTAAGTTTAGAAGTGTGAGCAACAAGGGTGATGTCGTGGTGGGAGTCTGCTATAGACCACCAGACCAGGGGGATGAGGTGGACGAGGCTTTCTTCTGGCAACTCGCAGAAGTTACTAGATCGCAGGCCCTGGTTCTCATGGGAGACTTCAATCACCCTGATATCTGCTGGGAGAGCAATACAGCGGTGCACAGGCAATCCAGGAAGTTTTTGGAAAATGTAGGGGACAATTTCCTGGTGCAAGTGCTGGAGGAACCAACTAGGGGCAGAGCTCTTCTTGACCTACTGCTCACAAACCAGGAAGAATTAGTAGGGGAAGCAAAAGTGGATGGGAACCTGGGAGGCAGTGACCATGAAATGGTCGAGTTCGGGATCCTAACACAAGGAAGAAAGGAGAGCAGCAGAATACAGACCCTGGACTTCAGAAAAGCAGACTTTGATTCCCTCAGGGAACTGATGGGCACGGTCCCCTGGGAGAATCACATGAGGGGGAAAGGCGTCCAGGAGAGCTGGCTGTATTTTAAAGAATCCTTATTGAGGTTACAGGGACAAACCATCCCGATGTGTAGAAAGAATAGTAAATATGGCAGGCGACCAGCTTGGCTTAACAGTGAAATCCTTGCTGCTCTTAAATACAAAAAAGAAGCTTACAAGAAGTGGAAGATTGGACAAATGACCAGGGATGAGTATAAAAATATTGCTCGGGCTTGCAGGAATGAAACCAGGAAGGCCAAATCACACCTGGAGTTGCAGCTAGCAAGAGATGTTAAGAGTAACAAGAAGGGTTTCTTCAGGTATGTTAGCAACAAGAAGAAAATCAAGGAAAGTGTGGGCCCCTTACTGCATGAGGGAGGAAACCTCGTGACAGAGGATGTGGAAAAAGCTAATGTACTCAATGCTTTTTTTGCCTCTGTCTTCACGAACAAGGTCAGCTCCCAGACTACTGCACTGGGCAGCACAGCATGGGGAGGAGGTGACCAGCCCTCTGTGGAGAAAGAAGTGGTTCGGGACTATTTAGAAAAGCTGGACGAGCACAAGTCCATGGGGCCGGATGCGTTGCATCCGAGAGTGCTGAAGAAGTTGGCGGATGTGATTGCAGAGCCATTGGCCATTGTCTTTCAAAACTCATAACGATCGGGGGAGGTCCCAGATAACTGGAAAAAGGCTAATGTAGTGCCCATCTTTAAAAAAGGGAAGAAGGAGGATCCTGGGAATTACAGGCCAGTCAGCCTCACCTCAGTCCCTGGAAAAATCATGAAGCAGGTCCTCAAGGAATCAATTCTGAAGCACTTAGAGGAGAGGAAAGTGATCAGGAACAGTCAGCATGGATTCACCAAGGGCAAGTCATGCCTGACTAATCTAATTGCCTTCTATGATGAGATAACTGGTTCTGTGGATGAAGGGAAAGCAGTGGACGTGTTGTTCCTTGACTTTAGCAAAGCTTTTGAAATGGTCTCCAACAGTATTCTTGCCAGCAAGTTAAAGTAGTATGGGCTGGATGAATGGACTATAAGGTGGATAGAAAGCTGGCTAGATTGTCGGGCTCAACGGGTAGTGATCAATGGCTCCATGTCTGGTTGGCAGCCGGTATCAAGTGGAGTGCCCCAGGGGTCGGTCCTGGGGCCGGTTTTGTTCAATATCTTCATTAATGATCTGGAGGATGGTGTGGATTGCACCCTCAGCAAGTTTGCAGATGACACTAAACTGGGAGGAGTGGTTGATACGCTGGAGGGTAGGGATAGGATATAGAGGGACCTAGACAAATTGGAGGATTGGGCCAAAAGAAATCTGATGAGGTTCAACAAGGACAAGTTTAGAGTCCTGCACTTAGGACAGAAGAATCCAATGCACCGCTACAGACTAGGGACCAAATGGCTCGGCAGCAGTTCTGCAGAAAAGGACCTAGGGGTGACAGTGGACGAGAAGTTGGATATGCCGTTGTTGCCAAGAAGGTCAATGGCATTTTGGGATGTATAAGTAGGGGCATTGCCAGCAGATCGAGGGACGTGATCGTTCCCCTCTATTCGACATTGGTGAGGCCTCATCTGGAGTACTGTGTCCAGTTTTGGGCCCCACACTACAAGAAGGATGTGGAAAAATTTGAAAGAGTCCAGCGGAGAGCAACAAAAATGATTAGGAGACTGGAACACATGACTTATGAGGAGAGACTGAGGGAACTGGGGATGTTTAGTCTTCAGAAGAGAAGAATGAGGGGGGATTTGATAGCTGCTTTCAACTACCTGAAAGGGGGTTCCAAAGAGGATGGCTCTAGACTGTTCTCAGTGGTACCAGATGACAGAACAAGGAGTAATGGTCTCAAGTTGTAGTGGGGGAGATTTAGGTTGCATATTAGGAAAAACTTTTTCACTAGGAGGGTGGTGAAACACTGGAATGCGTTACCTAGGGAGGTGGTGGAATCTTCTTCCCTAGAAGTTTTTAAGGTCAGGCTTGACAAAGCCCTGCTTGGGATGATTTAGTTGGGGATCGGTCCTGCTTTGAGCAGGGGGTTGGACTGGATGACCTCCTAAGGTCCCTTCCAACCCTGATATTCTATGATTCGGTTCCACAAAGGGCAGACGTGATGCCAGTGTTAAAAATTCATATTTTTGTCCGTGCCAATCATGCTACTTTGCCAAATCTTTTCAAGTTTATGTAAGTTGTTTGCTGCTTTTGATGATCATTTTTTGACATCTATCATGGCGTCACCATCATTGCACATCTCACTCCCTAGGTCAGTAAAATGACTTATTTCTTCTAGTGTTTCTTCATCCATTCTAATGGTTCCTTTAGGGACAGTGATAGTGATATATTTTCTCTTCCCCTTGTTGATGAACGAATCAATTTGTTTTGCTGTATCTGCCAAAAGCTGTGTCTTTTCTTCCATTAAGCAATGTGTTGAACTAAATTGGACAATGTCATCAGCAAAAACAAGGTCATCCAATTGTGCTTTATCATTTGTCCGTAAAATTCCTTGGTTGCTTCTGCAGTTACTTTCTTCATGACATAGTCAGTAATGAATGCAAACAATAGTGGGGACAGAACACGCTCTTGCCTTACTCCAGTTGTCACTGCAAACAATTGGCTGATGTTGTCACAATCTTTGACTGAACATTCAGCATTAACCTATAGATTAATGTTTCCCAAACTTACAACAGTTGTGTACCCCTTTTGAGACATTTGTCTTACCGGCGTACCCCTTCTCCAGTGAAGATAATTCGGGGGTGGGGGTGGTAGCCACATTTTTATAACACACTCCTAATTCATTTCATTCTGGATTAAACGTTTATTAGAAATAAATACAAAATTATATTACATACAGTTGAAACAAAAATTTTAATAGGAATAAGTTTTTATATATAGAAATAGTACTAGAAATAATTAAAATAATTGAAGCGAATCAACAGTCTGGCAGAACAGCGTGTGTGTGTGGTGTGTGTGTGTATATATGTATGTATATATATGGTGAATTCGTATCATTCTGAAATTTAAAATACGCTGGTTTGGTTAGGTTAGTGAAGAAAGCACTAGTTTTATACTTACTATTTCGGTATTGAAAAATTTTCAGTACAAACCAAACTATTCAGTGTGAGGGATGGAACTGCTTTTGACCAGACACTATCATAGGGACATCTGGCTCGATGTTTGTGATCTTAAGACGAAGATGGGGCTCCACGTCAATAAGACTATTTGGTTATTTTGTTTTGATGCCAAGCAGTGCAGAGAATCCAATCTTGCACAAATACGAGGTGGGAAAAGGCAGAAGATACTTGACAGCTTTGTCCGATAGAGCTGGATATTCGGAGCTAACCCCCAACCAAAATGACGTCAGTGTATTTTGCTCAAATTTTGTTTTCAGAAAGCTATCTGAAGCCAGCTCCAAGAGCTGCTGTTCTTCTGAAGCAGAGAGGTTATTTGGCAATGTTTGAACATTGATGATAAAAGGGTTCCTTATTCATTCAAAGGTGCCGTCCGTTTCAGAGAAATACTTACCAAGATCTTTCTGCAAGCTTTCCAAATGCTGCTTCATGGTTTGCAACACATCACTATCAAGTTCGTTAGTCAAGTTTATTACTAAGTCATGAAGAGACGGAAAGGAATCCAGTTCACGACGACTAAGACGTTTATGCCACAGTTTCAATTTTGCCACCATGGCGCTCACTCTGTCTTGAACATGGAATATGGATATGAGTTTCCCTTGCAAGGATAGATTGAGGTTGTTTAAATGTGCAAAGATATATACAATATATGCTAGTTTGCATAGCCATTTCCGGTTGTCTATACGGTCTCGCAGGTTAAAGGTTTCATCTAAAAAAACTTTCAGTTCTTCTCGCAGCTCAAACAGGCGATTCAGCGATTTCACTTTTCCACGTGAAAGCCAACGCACTTCAGTAAGAAATAGGAGTTGTATGTAATCGCTGCCCATCTAATCACAGAGCTGAGAAAACAGCCAGGCATTCAGAGGGCGGCCTTTCACAAAATTGATTATTTTCACAGCTTCATGTAGCACTTGCTGTAGATCTGCCTGCATGTTCTGGGTGGCGAGTGCTTCCCTGTGAATGCAACAATGAGTCAATTTTGCTTCTGGCGCAACAGCTTGAATACGTGCAACAACTCCTTTCTTCGAACCAATCATGGCTCTGGTGCCATCCGTGCTTATTCCAACACAATGACTTCAATCCAAGTTACTGTTTTTGATAAAGTCATCAATAACTTTAAAAATAGCACAATCTATAGCTTTGCTAGCCTTGTCTCCAATCATCACTTGCACCATTACTTTGGCTGCAGGTTTTACTAATGTGTCACCAATCACTTCAGCAGCTCCAGACTGTGCAATTAAGTACACCACACTATATGAAGCTTCCAAAGCTTTCATATTTTCACCTCCCATCACATTACAAATTGTTTTCTGGGACTTCTGGAGATCTTTGACCTATTTTTGAAGAAGGCTACAGGTTTTCCCTCATATTCTTTGTTTGCTATTGAGATGGCATTTTAGGCTGGATGGTTTCATACTTTCATTTGTGAGAGTCTTGTAACAAATCACACATAGTGGAACAGGCTCCACCTCATCGCCAGTCCACGAAAATCCAAGTTTAAGATATTCTTCAACATAGTTGCAGGCTTTTTTCTTTTTTTTGCAGCTGATACGTTCAATAAAGTTACAGATGGTTCACACGGTTCACTAATTTTATTGTCACAATTGTCTGATGTAGCCATATCACTGCATTTTTTCGCATAATTATCACTAACATTCGCATTTCCTTCATAATTTTCTTTTGTACATTTCAAACTTCCCGTTTTTAGCCAGCGATCCATTGTAAATGGGTTTAACAAAGAGAAATTTTGTATAAATTTTGTATGTACTTGCTATGATCTTTAGATTACTACAAGTAGTTTATTCACTTTTATTTGTCAGTATGACTTCTGCGCATGCCACAAAGGCAAGTGTATTGCCCGAGTGGTGGTAACACGCACATGTGGTTTGCGTCAGCTCTGCTGTGCTATTAGATGTTACTGAACACGTCATCATATTAGTTTACAATGTAAACCTGTGTGTATTTCTACTGTACAAGTGCACACCATTCTTATATATTAAATTTTAGTGAATTATTTTCTGCTGCTAAAAAAAAAAACTATGATAAAGTAAAATAAAAAATTCTGCCGCGTACCCTTTGAAACCCTTTCACGTACCACCAGGGGTACGCATACCACACTTTGGGTAATACTGCTATAAATCCTTGATTATTCTATTATTTTTGCTGGCATTCTGTAGTATGCCATAATTTTCCAAACACTCTCTATGTATGCTGTCAAAGGCCTTCTGGAAATCTATAGAATTTATTGCAAGAGGGGTTTTCCACTCCACACTTTGTTCTAATATGTCTGAGAGCATTATGGTCTGGACATGGTCTCGGTTGTCTGAACCCTGCTTGTTTCTGTCTAACCTGAATGTCTACCTAGCTTAAAAAACAAACAAACAAAAGACATGGGGAACATATGTTGTGTGTATATATAGAGAAGAAGAAATGAACAACTTAATCAAGGCAGGAAAATATTTTTAATATTTTAAATTAGACTATGAAAGTAGAAACAATTTATTTTTAAAAACTGCTGTTTCAGTTCTCGGCATTCTTAGGTCATTCACTATTCTTGTGACAGACATTTTAACCCAATCACTGACAGTGACTCACATTTGTTTTGTACTTGTGTGGACAAAGGCTCAAAACGTTTGGGGGTATGGAAGGAATGATTCTTGCTGCATTGCTGTAGTCTGCTTCTAATATTAGAACAGAGTGAGCAGTTCACTTCCTGGAGACCTCAACTAGCTTTGTGTTCTCCAGCGTTTTTCATTGGTATCAGACATGTGGAATAAATTATTATAAGTTGCTTGTTAATGTTGAGTACCACCAGGATTTGTAATACTTAATCCTTTTATTCCAGTGGTCTGTGAAGTCTGAATAAAGCAAAATACTGTTACATCACTGGTTTTCATTAAAATTAATACTCTTATGTGAAAGTATTATTTAGTAAAAAGAAAAGGAGTACTTGTGGCACCTTAGACTAACAAATTTATTTGAGCATAAGCTTTCGTGAGCTACAGCTGAAGTGCTGTAGCTCACGAAAGTTTATGCTCAAATAAATTTGTTAGTCTCTAAGGTGCCACAAGTACTCCTTTTCTTTTTGCGAATACAGACTAACACGGCTTGTCAAGGTTCCTCCCCCACTCTGAACTCTAGGGTACAGATGTGGGGACCTGCATGAAAAACCTCCTAAGCTTATCTTCACCAGCTTAGGTCAAAACTTCCCCAAGGTACAAAATATTACATCCGTTATCCTTGGACTGGCCGCTACCACCACCAAACTAATACTGGTTACTGGGGAAGAGCTGTTTGGACGCGTCCTTCCCCCCAAAATACTTCCCAAAACCTTGCACCCCACTTCCTGGACAAGGTTTGGTAAAAAGCCTCACCAATTTGCCTAGGTGACTACAGACCCAGACCCTTGGATCTTAAGAACAATGAACAATCCTCCCAACACTTGCACCCCCCCTTTCCTGGGAAATGTTGGATAAAAAGCCTCACCAATTTGCATAGGTGACCACAGACCCAAACCCTTGGATCTGAGAACAATGAAAAAGCATTCAGTGTTTTACAAGAAGACTTTTAATAAAAAATAGAAGTAAATAGAAATAAAGAAATCCCCCCTGTAAAATCAGGATGGTAGATATCTTACAGGGTAATTAGATTCAAAAACATAGAGAACCCCTCTAGGCAAAACCTTAAGTTACAAAAAAGATACACAGACAGAAATAGTTATTCTATTCAGCACAATTCTTTTCTCAGCCATTTAAAGAAATCATAATCTAACACATACCTAGCTAGATTACTTACTAAAAGTTCTAAGACTCCATTCCTGGTCTATCCCCGGCCAAGACGACTACAGACAGACACAGACCCTTTGTTCTCTCCCTCCTCCCAGCTTTTGAAAGTATCTTGTCTCCTCATTGGTCATTTTGGTCAGGTGCCAGCGAGGTTACCTTTAGCTTCTTAACCCTTTACAGGTGAGAGGAGCTTTCCCCTGGCCAGGAGGGATTTCAAAGGGGTTTACCCTTCCCTTTATATTTATGACACGGCTGCTACTCTGAAACCTATTATTTAGTGTAATTATGGAATATAACTTTATATGTTATAAGCTTTAGGAACATGGCAGTTATTCTTGTGTACTAGGATAGTGCACTGTGTAATTCTGTGTAATTCATGGGCACCAAAAGTGATATTAGAAAAGTTTAAGGTTATAACGAAGGTTTCAGAAAACCTGGATTTGTGCTGGAAATGGCCCACCTGATGATCACTTTAGATAAGCTATTACCAGCAGGACAGTGGGGTGGGAGGAGGTATTGTTTCATATTCTCTGTGTATATATAAAGTCTGCTGCAGTTTCCACGGTATGCATCCGATGAAGTGAGCTGTAGCTCACGAAAGCTCATGCTCAAATAAATTGGTTAGTCTCTAAGGTGCCACAAGTACTCCTTTTCTTAAAGCTCTTTTAGTAACTCTGTTGACTTATTCTGTATTTTCATGGTGTGATGGGGTGTACCTGGACTTTGCTGCTCCCTGCAGGAGGCCCTACAGTCTTACTACACCCTGCCCCAGAAAAGGAGCAGCAAAGGTGGGTCCTCCAGGCCTGCCTGGAGAGGGCTCCCAGGGCCCAGATAAAAGGAACTGCAGGGCTTTAGCAGGTCAGTTCCTGGCTGGGACCATGGGATGGGGTAGGGTGCGGTGTGGTGCAATGCTACTCTTTGGCCAGAGAAGCTTGAGTTTGGTTCTGCTGCATCTGCGTAAGCTGGGACAGACTGGACCTGAGAGCTTTAACCCTGAGGTAAGGGGTGAAGATAAAGGGGCCACGTGAGAAAAGGCCCAGGTGCGAAGCAGCAACAAATTGAAGTGAGCACTATGTGGCTTCTGTTTATAGGATCCCTGGTTTGGAACCCAGAGGAGTGGGTGGGCGGGCTGACTTTACCCGCTAGCCACTGGTGAAGTGATGTAAACCCTGAAAAGGGGACCAGACTCACTTGAATGCCTGAGCAAAAGGCTGAATTTAAAGGGCCCAAAGCTGGGGCTGAAGACCCTGGTGAGGGCAGATAGTTTTGTTGGGCTTGTATTATCCCAGAAGGGGTTCATTTGGACTTTGTGACCTGGGCTGAGGGTTAAATCATTGAAGACCCCACCAAGATTAGCTGAGAACCGCAGGGGGCTCCAGGAGCAGGAAAAGGACTGCAGTACTGCACTCAGCTGCAAAGAGGTGCTCAAAAGGTGAGTGCCCCCGTTACACAGGGAGATACCTGAAAGCAGAATTTGCTCCCTCAGTTCTCTGTTTTATGGGTAATTTTATTTCTATTTCCATATTTATGCTCCTTGTTTACATAGTTTAAGGTACATTTACAAACATTATTTTTTGGATAGTTGGCCAAGCTACCAAAGGCCTTACTTGATGACGTTTCTATTTATCTGTATGCAACATGATGGCTTTTGAATGCTGCATCTGATCAATTCAAAAATGTTAGGGATTTCATCTAAAAAAAAAAAAAGAATTGGAAAAAGTACAGAGAAAGGCAACAAAAATGATTAGGGCTATGGAACAGCTTCCATATGAGGAGAGATTAAAAAGACTGGGCCTGTCCACCTTAGAAAAGAGAGGACTAGGAGGGGATATGATCGAGGTCTATATAATCATGGAGAAAGTGAATAGGGAGATGTTATTTACCCCTTCATGTAACACAAGAACCAGGGGTTACCTGTTGAAATTAACAGGCAGCAGGTTTAAAACAAACAATAGGAAGTATTTCTTTACACAACACACAGTCAACTGTGGAACTTTTTTCCCGTGGGATGTTGTGAAGGCCAAAAGTATAAGTGGGTTCAAAAAAGAATTAGATGAATTCATGGAGAAGAGGTCCATCTATGGCTATTAGCCAAGATGGTCAGGGATGCAACCACATGCTCTGGGTATCCCTAAGCCTCCAACTGCCAGAAACATCTGTGTCTGACAGTGGCCAGTCCCATAAGACTATATGGACCATTGGTCTGTCCAGTGCAGCCATTCTTATGGAATGTTTTGGGCATCAGGTTCCTGGCATGTGGCAGGAGAGAATGAGGTTGCGGGGGACACAGAACCCCTGGCATCAGGGAGAAGGTGGAGTGGTGTGTAGGGACTCTCTGAAATAGAGAGAACTGGGAGGTGGCACACCAGGAGATTGTAGGGGAAATGGCAGGAGGCCTTCGTGTGTGCAATGAGTTTGGTCTATAGTAGCAACTAAGAGTATGTCTGCATTGCAGCTGGGAGCATCCTTCATAGCCCAAGTAGATGCGGATGTTGCAGCATGCATGGCTGCTTGGGCTAGCTGCTCATGTCTTATCCCCTGGGTGTGAGCTCAGGGTGGCTAGCCCAAATCACTGCCCATGCCACAATGTCCACATTGCTATTTTTAGCATGCTAATTCAAGTAGAACTAGCATGAGTCTGTCTTCCTGGGCTGGAGGCTACGCTTCCAGCTGCAATGTAGACACACCCAACATATGCAACCCTCGAATAAAGTAAAGATCCCTAGCCATGGGTGTGTTGAAGACAGTGAACATCAACAAAGGTATCTTCTAAAATCAGCAAAACTCATTTTTCCAGAAGTCTTTTCTTTCTCGCTTCATTTAAATTTAACACAGCTGGCATGTTCCATTTATCTCAACATTATCCGCTCCCCGGCACGGGAGAACTGATGCAGATTGTAGTGCCTGTAAACCCAGGGAAATATAATGCTGCTTTAAGCAGCATTAACTTTTGCACTACAGCTCCCTTTCCTGTCCACCACAGCCTCATTGTTGGACGTAACCACAGCAGGAATCTTAAAGCAGACGGGTGGAATAAGGGGGCCCAGGACAACATGCAGAGGGATAGGTATGCAGAGTCCTTCACAGATCTTGGGGTTCTGAACTGTTACAAGGCCATGACTCCTTCCCTTCCTTGCCACCTTTAATCCTCCTTCCTGAGTGAGAAAATGTGTCATACTTGCTGCTGCATTGAACATGCTGATATTTTGTTGAAACTTTTTCCTTTTGGAGCATTTTTCTGTAGAAGGGAATGATGTGATTTGTGTGCTCAGCATACAGTATAAAGAATCACTTAGTGTAAAGAGCCATTGGCATCTCAAGCACCGTGTCATGTTAGAAAGTGGGAAATTGATTCCTTTAATGCTTAATTTTTGAAAAGTGCGGGAGGTTTAGATCGTACTCCCATTAAGTCCCTGGAGATCAAATGCAAATGTGACCAAAAGCCATTGCCACATTTTAGATCAGTGGTCCCCAAACTTTTCCTCTCACCCCCCACCCCTTCCAGTAATATAATGGGTCCACACTCCACCCCTCCCCCAAGCTGGGAGTGGAGCCGGGACCAGGAGCAGAGCCGCAGCTGGGAGTGTGGGCCGGGAGCCGAGAGTGGTGGCTGGCAGCTGAGCCATGGCTGGGAGCAGGGACGCAGCTAGGCCTGGGGGCTAAGCTGGGGACGCAGCCAGGGGCTGGGCTGGAGTGGAGCTGGGGGGCCGAGCGGGGCTGGGTGGTGCTATCTTCCCACCCTTTCAGGAGGGCTGACCTGGCCCACCTGGGTGTTCCTTTGCACCCCCATTAGGGAAGCGTGCCCCACAGTTTGGGGACCACTGTTTTCGATCTACATTGGCAAAGGCAAAAACATTCAGAGTTAGAGCTGCCACTACAGCCTTAACGCATTCCACTGTTGTTAGGTATGAGAGCACATGTGACACATAGAATCATACAGTGATCTCCAACTTCTGCAATTCCTGCAGCCATAATGGGGTGCAATGGTAGCCCTAGTTCGGAGTGCCCTTGTTGAATGTGGGGTTATAAGAATATTTCACATCAGGGAAAGAATTACTGCGCTAATATGATGTGACCCTCAGCTCTTATTCGTGTAGATGGTGCAGCTCACGGACCATCCTTACAAATATTTCCGGCACAAGATTTAACATCGCCTGGTCTATTCTTGCTGTTGGTCCAAGGATTGAACCTTTCTGTGATGATCTTCAGAGTCCACGTTTGAGGAACTTAAGGTACTGAATAAAACTTTGGGTTAATTTTAATAAGGGAAGAGGGAAGGCTTATTAACAAGCCAGTACATGCTTTTATGTTCTGCTCCTTTTCAGCTGATTGGACAGACCACCAAGGGACCTAGATAAGGGGCACCGTTATACATATCTAAATAAGAAGAGTGATTTTTTTATCAGTTATTTTATTTTACGCTATTACATTGAATTGTGATTTTGCCTGAAATAATGTTTTGTTATTCATCTGACTGTAGTCAGGACTGTGTTTTGCTAACATTAATGTACCTCATACATTATTTAGCTGTTAATTGCGAACAGGAATTATCAAACAAAGGCTGAGACAATTTACTCAATTGCTGTCTGTGCTCACCCACATTAATGATCAAAATACAATACACAAAATGCTGCATATATAAATGAGTACAACAGGAAGGATTAACTGTATAATTAATTAACTATGGTGAATTATCCTTGACCAAGAATGTTACTAAAACGTACGTGTAAGAGCAGGTAAACACTGAAGATGAACAGCATCCTGATTCTTTAATCTACGCCTGCTCTGCAACAGAGAAGCAGGGGGTTTACTTTTACTTTTTTCGAATGCCTCAAGATCTGAGCATGCTCTGTTGGAGCAGGATACAGAGCAGACTGCAGCTCTGTTCTGTGTCTGTTAAGGAAGTGAGCCCCACCTCAGCTAAAATGGGCAAAACATCCTTGGTAAACAGACCATTGGGCAGAGCTTTTCACAATTAGCAATTACTCCATAAACCCGAACTGGCCACTGCCCAACTTGAACTGAATCTTTATCCTCCCACACCATTTTGTTTAGAAACTATTTTTATTTTTAAACAATGATACTCAGTAGCAACACCCATCCTGAAGGGCATGGCCTGTTCTTACAGTAATCCCAACTTTTGCATAAATTAGCAATTACCATGCCATCCCTTCTAACTGAAGTGAAACAGGCCTGTAAATGATGAAAGTCAGAGACTAATATGTAATAGCCCGTACATTTTAATTAATGAAAGGGGAACAAATTGCTCTACAATGCTGTATTGTTAAGGTCTACCCCACGCAAAGCGTTCCTTCCAGTTGTTGTGACAATACATTCTTCATGATGCTGTTCTGGAAAGTGAATGAATTGGAAATTCATCAATCGGGACAGGCTGAAACCTCCAGAAATCCTTTCCATTCCCACATTGGACTCAAACTGAGTCCCAGAGACAAAAGGCGAGTGTTTTAGTGTGTTCAGTTTCTGAGAGCGGGATTGTGCCGTAATTTAGTTCTAGCAGCTGAACTCTTTTGTCTTCTGACTTCAAACTAAGCCTTGAATCCTGCTTCAATAAATGCTTAGAGCAGGTGACAAGGGTGGGGTGTGGGAGATTTGCTAAAAGCTCTTTTCAGCATTATGAGCCTGGGTTTACTTCCACACTGGCTCAGGCCCTGGTATAATTTAGAACTTGAGCGGGGCTAATCTAAACTCTACCAGTTGCCTTTGGCCCCCAGGGGCCAGTATGTTAACTGCCACATGACCTACACCGGGGAGAGTATAGCCAGTTCCATACCACTCAGGAACTCCTCCTCACTAGGACACTCATTAACTGCCTGTTTACACCATGTTTCTAGTCTCTTTGTGTTGCGGTAGTGGGGCCAAGGATCTGAGATATGTCCTATTAAAATGGAAAGCAGAATACGTATCAATAACACAAAACATTCTGAGCGATATCAAACAAATTTAAGGGTAAGGCTGTGTGAGTCAAGACTATGTGCATGAGGAAGACTGCTCACATAGGATTGAGCCCTAGCAAGGAACAAGGCTTTAAGAAGCAGACAGCAATACGAAACTATAAAAAGTATAAGTCAATTTTTTTCTGTAAGTGTTTGATAGTTATGTCTTTCGCACTCATTTTGGTTTTGTCATCAGATTGTTAAATCACATCTTGGAGTTTATCTGACACCAAAGGAACTAGTAGCAGAGCTTTGTGAGTGTGTGTGTGTGTGTGTGTAAAGCACGTGATCCCTACAAAGTTTTCTAAAAGTTTGCACTTTCAAGATGAAAATGATCAGTCTTTCATTCAGAGCAGTTGAATGTGCAAATAGATTTAAATAGTATCAAATTTTTCCTCGGGGAGAGAATAACAAGACAATTATAAAAAGAATATTTCACAAGACAGACTAGATCCAAAACTCACAGCAAAGTGCTGGAGGAAATAATGTGGGGAGCCATCTTTAGTTCTTGTGTAAATGTCCCAAAATGAAAAACTTCTGGTCTGATGTTAGAAAAATAATCCAAGAGTTATTTTAGGAATATAGCCTCCAAATTCCTACTTTTAAGGTGTAAATCAAGCAACTGTCTGAATTTACTGAAATAAAACAATACCAGTAGATAACTGTTCAGAATTATTGTGACTGTGGCCAACAAATGTATTTCATCACTATGGTTGCAAAAACAAACACCAACCAAAGAACTGTAGTTGACGAGAATAAAATAATTAAGGGAAATGGAACAATTTTACTGCCTGGGTTAGATTAACAACTGAATTATCTGAGGAAAGATGAACAAAGTGGGGTGAACTGGATACAAATACATCATTTGATCCCTAACCTCTCCAATTACACTATCATGTAGTTTAAGGATTTAGTTAAAAACTTGGACCTCACTTGGATCCTCCAGTCTGAAACCACCTCAGCCCCATATATGAGTGGTGGATGGGAGAGAGTCGGCTCCAAATCTCTGGCTCTGAGCTCAGCTCTACAGTTTGGGGTATAAATTAGATCCAAAATTGGAAGGGACTTATTTTCTGTGTCTGGTTCGGACGCAGCCCAAGATGACAAAAATTCTTGAGAACACCTGAGCACCTGAACCTTCTGCCATTCAAGTTTAATTACACCCCTAATTAACAAGTACTAAAATACTGTACTGTTAAGAAAAAGTGTAATTTTTCTATAAAACATAAATAAAAAGAAAAGGAGTACTTGTGGCACCTTAGAGACTAACCAATTTATTTGAGCATGAGCTTTCGTGAGCTACAGCTCACTTCATCGGATGCATACTGTGAGTTTTCACAGTATGCATCCGGTGAAGTGAGCTGTAGCTCACGAAAGCTCATGCTCAAATAAATTGGTTAGTCTCTAAGGTGCCACAAGTACTCCTTTTCTTTTTGCGAATACAGACTAACACGGCTGTTACTCTGAAACCTGTCATAAATAAGAGATTTCTTTTAATTATTGCAAACAGGGCTTTTAAAGAAAATAGATAAAGGTTAGAAATGAAAAAAAAATGGGAATAAAGAAAAGGGCTAAGAACAAGGAAAAAGAGAAGAAGTCAGATGAGGATGAGAAAACAAAAACCCCCCATAAATAACAATCTCAGTCCCCTGTCTTCTCTATTTGTATTTGTCTGTTTGGGGCCCAACTCAGCAAACCTTTGCTTGTGCAAGTTCTTGCTAACATGAGTAATTCCACTGAGGCAAAATCTCTACATGTCTATTCCAATCTCCTTCTCTTCAACCTTGACTGTGCAAAATGCTTCTGGTAAGATCATCTTCCTGGTTCATCACTCTGACTGCTTCAACAACTCTCTTTCCATTACTTCACCAGCTACCCACTCTCCACTGTATCAAATACAACCTTCCCTCCTTCTACCTTTCTGGCCGTTCATGACTTAGGGCCATTAGGGTGGATGGGACTATTAATCTGTCCTGAAGTAGGCTGCCACCTTTGCTCCATCAACCTTCCCAAGTTTTACCACCCACCAATCAGTTTCTCCTTTCATTGCCTTCTCCCAGGTCATACCTGTATGCATAAAGGAATTCTCCCCCGCTCCAAATATCCATAAAGTCACTACCTTACCCTCACTCCTAACCCTCTTTAAACGTTGCTTCTGCCACTATGCCTAGGAAACTTGACATCTGATCATAAATGCACTGTGACTACTGCTTTGCTGTGCAGTAAGCATTTTGCTGACACCTTGTCCTCCTGTCTCCACCCCATTTGTCCACCTGTTCCGTTTTGTTGTAAACCAAAATTTTAAGCTCCTTAGGGCAGCGACTGTCTTTGTGCTTCATGGCTGTATGGTGCCTAGCACAAGGGTGGGGGGTCTCCTTCCTTATTAGAGCCTCAAGGCACTACTACTGCTGTAATACAAATAAATTATACTGGTACACTCATATTTGCATAGGTACTGAAATATGAGGGTGATAGGTGCAGTATAAAACCTAAGCAAACAGAATAGGATAAGGACCAGTTGTGTGAGTAATCATTTTCAGGATTGCCTCCTGAGACTGTAAGATCTTTGTGGCAGGGATCTGTCTTCTCACATGTTTGAAAACTCCATGCACGTGTATGGAACTATATAAATTACAAATGCTAGTTATTGTTAATATCATGATACCCTCTTTGACTCTTATGCTTGGCAGAAATAATCAAATAGAAGCACTTCACATTTTCAAAGCAGGGTACAAACAATTATTCCTTTGGCAGGTAAATAAGTATCTGCATCCCCGTGGTACAGTCCGGGAACCTGAGACAGGCAGGTTAAATGATTTGCATAAAAGTAGCAGAGGAGGAAATAGAACTGAGAAGTTCCTGGCTTCCACTACCATGCTTATTGTTCTAGACTGCGCTTCTGCTAAAGAAAAACATGATCTTTACTCTCTAGACTTACACTGAAACTAAGTAATATAGCCGTATTTTAAAAGAGACTGTGGATTTAAGTAATACATTGATGCACTTCCAAATATTTTTGGCACCACTGTATTTAAAAGTAAAAGATAAAGTTCCATATTTATATTACAGTTTATGGATAGCCATAAACTTTACTGCAAATGTTTCCTCACTGAAAAAGAACTTAAGTTTTAATCAGAGTTGCATAAAATCTAACCCACCTCATCCAAATTATTTTGTACGTGAATGGTGCTGAAATATACCGAAACTAACAACTTTCAAATAGTTTCTCTAGTTTGACTATATATTTTATACGTTTTTAGAAAAGTAAATCATATAAAAGTATTTTCCCCCTAGTCAGCAATAAGAATGACATCATAGAGAGAGAATGTACACAGTGCAGAAAGTGTCCTGCTGGTTTGTATTAGCTTCCCTGGTCAGACACATCCTATGTAGCACTGGGTAAGATTTACCAGTTTGAAAATAGACAAGCAGAGAGTTCATTGTGGCAAGAAATTTCTTTGCAGCAATCTTAGGAACATCCTTGGAAGATGACTACGTGGTCATTCTTAGTCAGACTAGAACTGTGGTCAAATCTGTCTAACTATGATATACCCCATTAAAAGAAAACATGGTAGCTGATAATGCCAGGCACTATTATGAATGGTCTTTTACAACACAGACAGAGAGGTGAGAGCCTTCCTAAGACAGATGGGGAAATTCACCTAGTTGTGGTGGAAAAGACAGGCCCTTTGACAACAGGGGGAAAATATTTTATTGTATACCGGGAACCAGCCTACAAATGATATGCCATTTTCAGTCCTCTGTCACTGGAATGCTCTTCACAAGGTTTATTTCTATGGGACTCTGTTGTTCATTCTCTGGGACTACTGTTTCTTGTGTTAGTGATATAACATATCACACTAGAAGGTAAATCACACATTTCTTTCCTTTGCTGAAACAGAAATGGATTATTCATAAGGGTGAACTGAAAATCTCTGCAGAGAGAAGGGTCTGCACATATATGCACATAATTTCCAATAGTGTCAATAAGCTGTGTATGGGAATATTGAGTGTCTGTAGGAAGTATGAAAGGCAACTTCAGTATTCCTTCCCCCCTTGCTCTCCCTTCCTGAATACAGTACCTGTGCAATCCCTTCTGAAATATATGCAGAGTATTGTAGGGTGTTAAATAGGTTTTATTTTCATTTTGTGGACGGCCTAAAGCTGTTGGTTGACTGACTGGACACAGCCAAAAGAGGTCTCTGTTGGTATCCCTGTTGCTAAGATCTCTGTCCTTAAGCCCTACATTTCCTGCATAAATGATTGCAGCAAAGAGTCCTGTGGCACCTTATAGAATAACAGACGTATTGGAGCATAAGCTTTCGTGGGTGAATACCCACTTCTTCAGATGCATGTAGTGGAAATTTCCAGAGGCAGGTATAAATATGCAAGAAAAAATCAGGCTCAGGATAACGAGGTTAGTTCAGTCAGGGAGGATGAGGCCCCCTTCTAGCAGTTGAGGTGTGAACACCAAAGGAGGAGAAACTGCTTTTGTAGTTGGCGAGCCATTAACAGGCTTTGTTTGTTTAATCCTGAGCTGATGGTGTCAAATTTGCAAATGAACTGAAGCTCAGCAGTTTCTCTTTGAAGTTTGGTCCTGAAGTTTTTTTTGCTGCAGGATGGCGACCTTTAAATCTGCTGTTGTGTGTCCAGGGAGGTTGAAGTGTTCTCCTACCGAGTTTTGTATACTGCCATTCCTAATATCTGATATGTGTCCATTGATCCTTTTATGTAGGGACTGTCTAGTTTGGCCGATGTACATAGCAGAGAGGCATTGCTGGCACATGATGGCATATGTTACATTGGTGGACGTGCAGGTGAATGAACCAGTGATGGTGTGGCTGATCTGGTTAGGTCCTGTGATGGTGTCGCTGGTGTAGATATGTGGGCAGAGTTGGCATCAAGGTTTGTTGCATGGATTGGTTCCTGAGTTAGAGTTACTATGGTGCAGTGTGTTGTTGCTGGTGAGAATATGCATAAATGATTGTAGCCCTGGAAGGATAATCTTGTCCTGCATTTCTAACTACATAAGTAAAAGTTTGAACAACAGAGCATTTGTATGCTGGTGGGTGGTAGACAAAGCCTGCTCATACGCGTACATTGTTCAGACTTTTTAGAGCTCTATGACAACGTCTAGCCAATGACAACTGTGCAGATGTCTAAATAATGATGGCAGTAAGGTCCCACTAGTACTGATATAATTAAGGAGATGGGTTGAAAAGAGACGGAGGAGATAAAGGAGAGCAATGAGTAGAAAAAGCTTCTTATGACTGAACTGTGAATTTTCTAAAAGATCCCAACTCACTAGCATGAGGCATGCTGTGCTGATGGACTGGCCGTGATACACATACAACTGTTTTTGTCTGGCATACAGGTGTTTAACTTGGCATCTGCTAGCTAATCATCAAGCAGCCAAACATTTGGAGGGGCTCAACATGTTTAACAGAAAGTGGTCCTTGTCCTTCTCCATAACAAGCTCGGTACATGTGCTGGAGCTACTGTTTCACTTCCTCCCTACTCACCTCCTTGACTTCGACTCACTGTCCAAAAACCCGACCCTACTTGGTAACTAAGCAGCAGACTGTTAGTGAAGGATTTAGATAGAGAAGGAGTTTATAATCGCTTGAGATCTTTATTTTTGGGTCTGGCCTTTTACCAGTTCATTCAGTAGAAGTGGAGAGGGAGCAATGATAAGCTCTTGATGGTACCCAATATTCTGATTGTTCGTTGTTTTTTTCAGGAGCCGGTATTAGTATTTTGTTGTTCTTCAGAAAGTTCCTTTTGTTTTGAATACTCTGCCTGATTGGTAGAATGATGAGCAACAACTGAGGGAGTGTGTGTGTATGCCCCTTTGATTTGTTTGAGAAATCCAAAGAACAACCAGAACCTGTAAGATCGGGATAAAAGGTAGCCACTTATTTCCGTAGAAAGTGTTCATCTGTATGGTGTTAAAACTTTCACCAGAAGCTAGTAAGAGTGTTTTCCTGAGTATACGATTAATCAATGACAACTTATTTTGATGATCCTATACATGTAACTTGTATCCTATGGAGGTGCTTGGAGTTTGTGGAAACAAAAGGAACTAATATTCATCCCTCCTTGCTTGCTCATGCAGTTTAAACCATGAGCCAGAAGTACATTTCTTAATAAAACTCAATCCTGTTTCTAATTCTCCCCTGGAGTTTTAAATATTACTACTGTGAATGTAGCAGCCCATTTCCTCTTCAGTGATTTTCTTATGTAGTCTGCACGCTCTTTGGGGGAGACAATTTGCCTTGTCTATGGGTCTGATCTTGCATTCTCTGAGCATCCCAAACTCCCATTGATTTGGAAAGGACACGATGGGTCTGATTCTTGGCTGGGTTAGATCTGCTTGTGCTCCAGAGATACAAAACAGCCTGAGAGCTAGCACAGCCAGCCTCTGGAAGACCCCTCAGCATAGAGGAGATGGAAGGTGAGACTTCCCCAACAGGTAGACTATATAAGAAAAAATGTGTGTTGCTAGTTTGATGCTGAGATGTAGCTTGATCGTATGTGTGTGGTGATGCAGTAAAGTGAAATCTTTATGCTTTTTGTCCGGGCACTAGACTGTGGAAATGTCAATACTTAGACAAGAACAAAGAACAGTTCTTGATTGTGTTTTAGGATGTGTACTGACCTTGTGGAGTAGAGGCACTCTCATTCTAAGGAGGTGGTTGTCGTATTCCAACCTAGATCACTAATGTCCGGTATAAATAATGAGTGAAATACAAAATCGCTGTCTACCCAGAACAGAAGGTTGAACTGAGACCTGGTGTAAAAAGATGCAACTCCAGTAACTATTTATACCAGGCCTGAATCCAGCCTGGAGTGATTAGACAGTAGTTTACAATTCCCTTTTGCTTTATCTGAGTTTACAAATGCCAAAGAAGCTCATCCAGACCATAATTTTGTCATTAACAGACTTCTTCCTGTACCAATTTTGGTGGATAATCCAAACGTTCTGACTTGACCCGTCAAGGGCAATTGAATATTGCAAAAGAAATCAAATACCTTCCATGTATTGAGACAGATGAGTACGAGACATCCAAAACTTTTTCACTTAAATTCAGCTCATCTATCAGTAGCACAAATAATTTTAGATGTAAAATTGTGGATGCATCTTTGGCATGTAGCAGTATGAATTGCCATTGCAATAGGATGAAGGCTATTTTTAAAATAGTTTTAGATGAGTACCCAAAATGTGTTTATATAATTACTTTTACTTAACAACATGCTTTATTCATTTTTTTTGGTCTTGTTATTATAGATTTTTTTCCCACTGCCTTCTAGTACAGAAAACACAATGCTGTCGAGTACAGTCTGATAAGGCAATAGGCATAGCTTATATGATCAGATTTCTAAGGAGTGCTCCAAGAAATGCTATTATCATCAATGTTCTCTCAATACACTTCTAGGTAAATTAAATACTCGCCCACAATCACAGAATAACTATTTTTAAACAAAGCTGTCTAGCAACTCAAATATTACAGTGATAGGGGACTAATAAGTGCTTAGTTGTCCTACAGTATTATCTATTTATTTAAATTTAATGTGCTCTTTTTCCTTACATAATAAGAAACTGTAATAGTAAAACTTTTCTGTGTGCTTAATCCACAGGAGTGGTTTGGAAAGTATCTTGGGTCTATACAGTTCAGAAGAGCCATTACCCATAATGAAGTGCTGGTTGCAGGCACCCGTGTTCTGTAATAATCCCTCAACCAACAATAGGGGTTTAGTCCTAAGCAATCAGTGTGGAGACTCTGAGTTTACCAACTTCTGCTTTATTCAGGCTTTTCATCAGCATGGGGTTTATATCAGCAAGTGTCCAACCTCTATTTAGCCCCTTATTTTAAAAACAATTCTACAGAATTGTACAATAAAGGTGCCAAACTCTACAATTTACAGTAGTGTTACTGGACTGTTGTAAACGTTACTCTGGGATAGGGTAGTTTTGTGTGTATTGTTGTTTCTTTTAAATGGTATCTTCAGAAGGGAAGAGTGGCAGATAACAGCAGGGAATTGAATGTGTTTACATTTAGGATGGGCAAATTCATTTTGCCATTGCTTGAACATTGTGGCTTTGCATTCTCCTTAGGATAGACTGTGAAAGTGGGCAGTAGGGAGAAAAGAGGAAAAAATCAATGAAAAAGGGTGGAAAATGGAGCCAAGAAAGTGCAGAGTGGAAAACAAATCCAGTGAGGTCTGTATAAAGGAGAAAAGAGGGAGAATGAAAAACTTTAATGCAAAAAAATACATGCGCCAGCCTAGATTTTAGGGGGTGGCCTGTGCCCTTAATTGACATCACAGTTAATAGAAAAAATGTATTTCTAAAAAAAATCTAATAACTTTTTAAAAGAAATATAGATTTAAATTACGGAATAACCAGATTCTGAAGCTTCACTATTTTTATGAACTCAGAATGTAGTTCGAGACATTTGCAAAACTTTGACGTATAATTTTAACAATTTTGTATATCTTTGTTTCTATTGCAGTTATACCAACAGCTCCTGAAACACCTCGAAATCCCATAACCCTCAACCAAAGAATGTGCAATTTAATGGATAAAGCCATCTGCTTTAAGGTTAGAATGCTGGTAGGTTTGTGTTTTTATTCCAATGTCTCTGCATACCTGGTTTTTTCCATGTGATTTGGATGGCTACATTTTTACCATTTAATCTGTCAAGAAATATGATGACCTCTTTTGACCTATTAAGTAAACAGAACTGTAGCTTTAGCCTACTCAAATATGATGCATCTGACTAAAGCATTTCAACATCTTCATTTCCAATGTTGTGCTTTTAAAAAAGAAAGTATGTTCTTTTATGACATTTTGGACACAAACAGGGGCTTGCATGAGTAAGTAAATGTGTTTTGTTTGATCTCTGTAGCTGTTACATAACACATTTAATTAGAGCAACACTGTGACTGGCAGATGTGATGCTGCTATGTAATAATCTAAGAATACTGCTATAATAATTATATTAATACTGCATGTGACTTGGTCAGTGAGATTGTTACTGTTTAACTATATGGGTTTATTAGACATTCTTATATGAACATATTGATTTAGTGTAACAGTGGACCATTGGAAAAACAAATAGGAAAGCAACACAGTGGATCTAAATAAGTAACCTCGGAACAAACACTTGGAAGCAATTACAAGACAATGGCCCATAAACTCCAGCCTGAAGTTGCACAGCTGTTTTGTGAGCTAACAGAGCAACGAACAATCAGCAGTCAAAAAGTGACAGTTTCTGGGAAAAGGGATGTGACGAAAAAGACATAGTGGCCTATTTCGGAGTATGCAGACACTCTTGCCGTTTTTAAAGGAGACTTTCCCTGAAGCAGAGAGAGAACTGGTTTGTGAAACCAACAGGGTTAACTAGAAATTGAATAGGATTCTATAGAAATTACCTTATATTACATTGCAAAGGTTTTTAGAGTACCCTTTCTGTAGTCTCTTCTAACCCTTTATATAGAAAGGGTATAATTTTCATTGTTTTTTTAGTTCTTCAGGGTGGTTCAAAAAAGCAAGAGAATATAATCTCCTAATAAATTCTCTCAGACTTTTCCATAGGAGTTCAATGTCACTTCTGGGCCATTATTAACAAAGCACTTGCTTCCATTACCACTACCCATAACTCTCTCTGTTCTTTGTTCCTATCCACACTCTCCAGGTATATCATGTTTTTGCCCAAATTAGTGCATACATGGGTACATTTTCTGTAGCTCTTTCAAAGTTTGGCCCCTGGTTGTGCAATATTCATATTTCTCCAATTGTCAAAACAGAGGAACATGATAAAATATTTACTTTACTCCGACACTTGCCAAAAATGCCAAGCTTTAATAATTTTTGTTTTGTTATGATACATTCCATCAGAGGACCTTAACAGGCTTTACAAACACTAATGCATTACTAATCATAATGCACCTGTGAGCTGGTTAAGTATTATTATCCCCACTTTACAGATGAAAAATGGAGGTACCAAGAGATTAAAACCCACATCTTCAAAAATGAACATTAATTAACAAAGTTAGAGGCCACTTTTTTAAAGTTTGGGTGCAACTGACTTTGCCATTGTCACGCAGGAAGTCCAGTAAAGTTGGCAACTCAAGATAGTGATGTTATTTACAGAAAGCTCCTTCGTGTGATGTTGTTGCCAGTACATAGATGTCACTCGAATACACTGTATTATAAATCAGAGTGAAAGGCTAAGAAAAATATAGAAAGTACCCACCTTTAAAATTTCAACAATAACAAGCTGGGTGTGGCCACTCTAAAACTAACAGATGCTTAGGAGAAGGGAAGGGTGGGAAGGCTTTCTGCTTACCAGTTCCACAGTCTAGTTAGTAAAAAAAACATCTGACACCAGTGCGGCCTGAAAGACCCTGAGACTGGGTGGGGCTACAGCGATTACAATGAATAAAATGAATAAACTGTGTTGGTAGGGTTTGGAATATAGTTCTTGAACCAAACTTTTTTTTTATTCGTATAATTAACTTAATGTTTGAGTAATTGTGAATGAAAACTTAAGAATTGTTGCCTGCATTTTAAAAAAGTTTACGATCTTTAAACTTTTTTTTTTCCCCTCCCCCAAGGAGCCTGTGAGGCTGTTCCCTTAAAGCTGATCCTGAAAGCTGCTGCTTCATGCTTAATTTGCTGCGCTTCAATTGGACATTGTGACAGTTTTGGTGTTTATGAACAAGACTGCTATTTACAGAAAATACTGCCTCCCATTTGACAGCAGTTAGATACTGAGAGAAACTCACTGGAAAGTGGGTAGGTCAGAGATGGAAAAAGCAGATTTTGCACATGAAAAACTCCCTGGAAAAGAGTTTACAAAATGGTAATGACCTGAAATTTCTTTGAAGAGGGATTTTAAGGATCTAAACCATATGGCTTGACCTGAAATCAACTTTGTGGAAGTGAGAGACATCCTAATTCTGGAAAAATATAAAAAAACATCTCACATATAGATCCACCCACTCTTCCAGTAACCCACAAACCCTGAACTGTCTCTCCAACATATGAGGTCACCTGGAACAGGCACTTAGTTTGTTGAATTCTCCTTTTATTTGGGTTTGTTCATTTAGTTCTGATTCAAGATGAATTAGAGCATAAGGAAAAATTTTAGAACTACATAAAATTATGGCCAATGTTCTTTACTGTTCTAGAAGGTTCTGTTTAAAAGACTTCTTCTTCAATCTTATCTAGATTAGGAATTTGATTCTGAGAAAAGGGAGTATTTTCTGTGTGGAGTGTTTGTAGACTCACCGTTTAAAATATACATTGCTTTACATCAACTTTGAAGCTAGGAATTTATTTTAGTTAGCCTGCCGTGGAACAGAACAGCCACTTCTCAAAAACCCTACAAGCTGGTTGCAGCAAGCCCAATACCTAAGTGGGTTTTGTCTGAGGATGTTCAGCACATCCCATTTATTCAAAAGCTAACTCCATAAACGTATTGTTTCATTTTATTTTTCCTAACACGTTGTGGAGGGCTGGAGGGGTGTGATATCCTACCTCAGTGTAATCTCAAATCTTCATCCTATTGCAAGTTGAGCATTTAGGGGGTCTGATCCAAAGCCCATTGAAGCCTATTGAAAAATTCCCATTGGCTTCACTGGGCTTTGGAACAGTTTTGAACAATGCTCAGCTGGTGCTTCAGATATAAGGAAAAGATAAGGTTATAAAAGAGGAAGTTAATAACCACAGAGGTGACTATGATTCTCACTTTGCAACAGTAAGTACATCTGGAATAGAAAGCATTGTTAATACAAGGCTGCTACTGCTGTTGTAACTTGTGTATCTGGATTGGTACTACCAAGTAAATACCCTCCTACAAATAATATAGTCAGTGCTAGTTGTAAGCCTGGGAAAATTAGGGATATTGCTGAACGGTACAAGTAGGTCCACTCCCCCATCTGTCTTCTCCGTTAATCAAACCAGGAAAAGATCACGCCCTTTTGCAGAGAGAGCTAGAACTAACCACTTACAGAGAAATTAAACCTTGCAACCCTTTGTTCCTGTAGCTCCTGATCCAGAGAAAAAATATCCTCAGCCTGCTGTGGAGAAATGTAGCAAGTCTGACTGTTGGTAGGAGACTGAGAGAGTTGATCATATCTGACTGATTTCTACATTAGGATGCAGGGGTGAAAGTAACTTAAAGGATTTACCAGTATGCTGGAGTCCTGAGCAGGGGGGTAGGGCCTCGACCAGAAGGGGCGGGGCCTCAATCAGGAGAGGTGGGGCCTTCAGAGCCCCGGGCCCTTTAAATCTAAATTTTAAGGGCCTGGGGCTTCGGCTGCGGTGGTGGCAGCTGGGAGCACTAGACCCTTTAAATCACCAATGGAGCTACCAGCTGCGATGGCGGCTGGGAACTCAGGGTCTCAGGGGCCATTTAGAGGGCCTGGGGCTCCGGCCTCCGCTACTGCAGTGGAGCCCCAGGCCCTTTAAATCACCCACGGAGCTCTGGGGGCTCCTAGCTGCTGCCACTACCTCGGGGCTCGGATGCTGATTTAAAGGGCCCAGGCTCTGCTGCGGTAGCGGCGGCCGGGAGCCCCAGGCCCTTTTAGATCACTGCCAGAGCCCCGCTGCTGCTACCCCAGGGCTCCGGTAGTGTGGCTCGGGTGGCGATTTTTAAAGGGCCCAGGTCTCCAGCTGCTGCTGGGAGCCCCAGACCCTTTAAATTGCCGCCTGGGGAAGCCGGTCCGGTCTGGCGTACCGGCTCTTGCCGATACGCTGGACTGGCCTGGCTTACTTTCACCTCTGATGGTTTGCATCCAAGTAATGGAAAAGCACTTTTTGGGGGAGGAGGGGACAAAATGTAACAAAGACCCCGGGAGGCAAGGAGAAGAAACAGGCACAAGAAGAGGCAATGCCAATCAACTGAACTTTGTCCACACTTGCCCCCTTGCTTAGTTACACTTTTGAAAGTGAGGAAAAAGTTATCCGGGCAGTTGAACAAATAAGTTGCAACTAATAATTTACTAGACAAAGTTAGCTTCTTATTCTTTCCTGGAATAACTGAAAGATCACAATTCCCTGAATTTATTAACTAACCAATACATACCTTTTCAAATTTGACTCTGGAATTTGAGCTGTGATTGGTCAGATGAGTCACATAGAATTATATGTTATTTTATTAGACAAGTGAAGAAGGTTTCTGTAAATGTTTATGTATATGGAGTACTGTGTCCAATTTTGGGCCCCACGCTACAAGAAAGATGTGGAAAAATTGGAAAGAGTCCAGCAGAGGGCAACAAAAATTATTAGGGGGCTGGAGCACATTACTTATGAGGAGAGGCTGAGGGAACTGGGATTGTTTAGTCTGCAGAAGAGAAGAATGAGGAGGGATTTGATAGCTGCTTTCAACTACCTGAAGAGGGGTTCCAAAGAGGATGGACCTAGACTGTTTTCAGTGGTACCAGATGACAGAACAAAGAGTGGTCTCAAGTTGCAGTGTGGGAGGTTTAGGTTGGATGTTAGGAAAAACTTTTTCACTAGGAGGGTGTTGAAGCACTGGACTGGGTTACCTAGGGAGATGGTGGAATCTCCTTCCTTAGAGGTTTTCAAGGTCAGGCTTGACAAAGCCCTGGCTGGGATGATTTAGTTGGGGATTGGTCCTGCTTTGAGCAGGGGGTTGGACTAGATGACCTCCTGAGGTCCCTTCCAACCCTGATATTCTATGATTCTATTATATGACTTTGAAATTAATTTGCCCCAGATGTTTGTGCCAGTAAAATTTGATCACTTGAATGCTCTCAGAAAAATAATACAAATGGAGCAAGAGAATGGGTGAAATACATTAATTAAAATTCAAACTTATTAGTGGACAAGGAGTTGGAGCTGATTCAGAGAATCGTTGTTAAGGCACTGAACTGGGACTTGGGAAATTTGGCCTTAATTCTCTGTTCTGCCACAGACTTTCTGTGTGACCTTAGACAAGTCACCTAGCCTCTCTGTGCCTCAATTTCTTACCTCTAAAATAGCAATAATAATTTCTTTCTCTAGCGCTTTGTCTTGTTTGTTTAGAGCTTAAGCTCTAAAGAGTGACTTCTCTTATTATATGTTTATACAGTGCCTAGAACAATGTGACCCAACCTCTGATGGGGCCTCTCAGTGCTATCATAATGTAAATACCATAATATAGATTATAATGATTGTCCAGTCCTACTTTCCTTTGGTTTCCAGGCAAAGTACATAATATGTGTGTTTCAGGAAAACCCAATACTTTTTGGCCCATTCTCCCACCCCCAGTAATATAAAAATGCAGATCATATAATGCCCATTTGGAGACAGATGAGTTTGCAAAATACCCTTTCACTGTCTTGCTGGAATTTTAAACACCAGTTTAGGCCTACTCGAGATAGAAAAAGAACTTCCCAAAGTGAGTTTCCTCAAACAACTGGGATTTGGAAGTAATTTCTCAAAATAATTCTAGGTCTAAGGGGAAAAAAACCATCAAAGATGTAGAAAATGCTGTTCTAGGCTCCGTTTGGGTGTTTAGCTGCACCTTTTTTGCTAGCTTGTGCCTTTCTAGGATTGAATTTGCATTTGAAAAAAGAGAAAGAGGGGAGAAAAACTACTTTGCTATTACAAGAATATTAGTGCTGTGTAATTTTGTGCACATGCAAGTCAAAGTGAAAGCATTAGACGCTCCTAAATGTCTAAGCATGGGGGGCAGTTCCTGTCAAATTCTTACAGTATGACTGGATATATGATTAAACTAAGACCTTTGTTTAGTAAATATTAAATATTCCCTGGTCCTTTATATCCTGTCATCATTTCCTCTGCACAGCTTACAGCTGTAGCTTCAAGCTAACGTGCAGAAGTCCTCTATTAAACATGGTTTCATAATGAGTATATTTAACCATTTTAGCAAAGATCTTTTCTGGGGGTATTTTTCTCTGCAAAGTTCTTGGCTTTCTGTAGACATCCTGAGTGTATAAAATGTGCTTGTATTAATTTCTTAGCCTTGAGTAAAAGGTATAATTAATCATTTCATTCATTATACATCGAAGAAGCCTGTATGTATTTTAGTGTAGAAAAAAAAATTTAGCCAAAGAACCTGGCTGATGTCTAGTCATATTTTGTGGTTTTGAAAAACCACAAGACTCTAGGGTGGGGATATTCATTGTATTAAATTAACTATTTTCTCACATTTTAAGAGGCAGCAGCTTGAAACACTGTGATCCAGAAAATTATTTACACAACTACAAAGCAGTTACTCCATTTGTTTCACCGGGGCTTTGCCAAGGATATTATCCAACGTACAAGGGGTAGTATTTGAATATGTGCTGGAGGGAGCTTGGTAGAAAGAAGTGCACTGATTGTATTGCATTTCATTCTTGTAATTTTTGAATAGGGGCAGGGCGTGTGGGTGGCCGCTTTGTATTTATGCTTTCATTCATTGAAAATGAAATAACTTTGTGTGTTGTTTCACACTCTGTAGAAAATGTACAGATGAATAATACTGACCTAGTGTAAATCACAGGTGTTTGTTGAAGTGAACAGTAAACAACGCTCTGTGTGAGAGAGGAGTTCAGTTGCCCCATCCATTCAGTTCTCCTCAGCGAGTATCAGTTGGGAAAGAGAGCTTTGTGAGGCTGATGCCTGTCGACATTGAAAACACCAAACCCATTCACATAAGCCACCGAACGGTTCTCAAACAGTCCCAACTTTTAGTCACGCACAGACCAGTGACCTAAAGCTGAAAGAATTCACGCTATTTTTGTTGACTTGGCCTGCTTTCCGTAGTGTGTATCATAAGTGTATTCCCCAATCTGAGATGCAAACAGCCCCAAATTAAGAGAATATTCAAAATCCAAACCCACCTCAAGGCTTCTCTGTAACTTGTGCCAGCTGCCAAAGGCTCCAAAATGTCATTACAGCAGCCAGGGACCACTGGGGTTCAGTCTAGTCCCCCTTCTTTTCAGCCACACTCCTTAAAACAAGCATAAGCATTACAAAGGCTCTATGCTGCCTGAGGCTCTCCCTACCTTGGCTGATCCTCCTGGGATTGGTTACACTGGTTTTAGGACTGCTGAGTGCTGCTGCATCCTAGCCATAGAAAATCAGGGCATCAGGCTGTAAAATGCTAAAATTGTTCTTTTACTAGTGTGGTAAGGGAAGGATGTTAAGAAAAACTAACACTAAGAGAGAAGTGATGTGCTGTGGCAGGGTATCAAACCAATGATTATCTGAGTCCGTTTCCTATTAACCTTATAAGTGTAAAACCTCTTTTGAAAAATTACTTTAAACCTGAGATTAACTCCTGGGAGAAGGTTGGAATTTGACCCCTTTTAATAACTTTGATTTTTTTTTCTTCTCTACTTCAGTGAACAACGATGTTGCCAATAAATACAATAATCTGCGTTTTCTGCCAAAATACTCCATAAAGTGTTATCCATCTTCAGTTCTCTATTTAAAAGTGAAGTGAACTGAAATTAAGTCAGTCTAGGACATTTATTTCATAAATAGGCTATCTCTGAGGATACATTTGGAATTAAAAACTTCTTCATTGTTGCTTTTTTTTATTTTTCCCTGTGAAAATTTGTTCTCATTGATTCATTTATACAGCTAATTATTCCAAAAAAAAAAAGAAAAAGAAAAGAAAGAAAACTTCTAAAGGTAATGGCCCAGATCCTGGACAACAGAATGTAGTCCAAGAACTTTACTACTCTAGGGAGTTGTAGTACAAAATTCCCAGCAGGGCTACCACTGGTTCAGCTGCACGAATAGGCACCCTAGAGCAGGTAGGATGGCAGCAGTGTTAGCACTGTGTCAATAAATCCTTTGCAAAGAAGGCAGTGTGCTGGGGTTCCATCCAGGAAGGGGGAGCCCAAGCCATGGAGCTGCCTGGAGATCCATTCCAATACTTTGGGGCTGCAGTAGTTCCTGGTGCTCTGCTAGAGGCAATGATCGGAGAATACAGCATTCCTGTTTCCATTCCTTCCCCCGGCCTGCCAGTACCCCAGACGCTTCCTGTATGAGAGTGCACAGGAAGTCCTTTGGAATTGGACAACATGGCATGCAGCGATGTATAACCCCAGCATGGACTCCATAAATTCTTCCTGCCTGTGGCAGAATTGCACTGGTCTCACTACATTTGAGCCACTGAACAGAGGGGAGGGGGATTTGTCCCAAAATTAATGAAGGTCATATTGTAATGTAAAGGCTTAAAAAATGTCTGGGCATGCTGTGTTTAAGATAGTAAAAATGTTGCACTTAGTGTTAGGATTTGAAAATCAACGTTAATACAGATTTATCATTGGATTTGAGTCACTGCTCCCACTGTCATTAAGTGTAATTACCTACGTAATAAGAAGAAGACCACTGCTTATGGGCATTCCCTTCCATTAATTGCCTAGACTCGTTCAGCTGGACTACTAGCCCAAAGCAGGCTTAGCCTTACAAAAGAACAGCAAAACCTTGTGCAAAGTAGTGTAACTCCACCATTAAATTCCATTAACTGTTGTGACCGGTTGAGCGTATTTCTTGGAGAAAAGTAATTATGTCGTGTGCTAAACAAATATTCCTGTTTGTAAGGAGAATGATAGAACTAGAATTGGGCCAAAATCTGAATCTGAGTTGGGATCTGGATTTTGAACTTCTCCCAAATTTGGGCATGTTTGGTATGAAGAGTTGGGAGGTTTCAGATCCTTCTACAGAAAGGAGTTTGAGCTGAAAGTTCAAGTCTGGGCTCAGATACGGAGTTTAAATAACTCCCCAAAGTTTGGGGCGGAGTTCAGACTCAGGATTCCAAAGCCCACTTGACTGAGCCAGTCACATTCCCCCAGATTTATAAATGTCATTTGGGTCTGTCCACATTAAGGGCCAACTCCTGTGGTTCTTACTCAGGGGGAAATCCCACCTCACCATTGCCATGTCAGGCCTGAACAGCAGTCAGAGTCTGCTCTGTTCTCATCTTCACATTGCTCCTCAAAGCAAAGTTGGATAGTGGGACTCTGCAGTCCCTATTCCTCTCAGCAACTCTCTCTGTAGCTGCAAGGAGGGGAAATTTATGGTGGAACAAGGTGTTGACTACAGGGTCTGTGACTCCATTATTGGAGGAGTGCTTTGTGGCCAGCAATGGGAGAAAGAAGGCAGCTTTCCACAGCTCAAAGCCTATTTATTCAGGCTTTCCCCAAGAGACTAGGATTTGGCCCCAGTTCTTGGAGGATGATGGAGGGGGCAACGGGAGGAGAAGGGATAAGTGTCTTAACCCTGGTTTTATAAACTTGTAAGATTTATTTTTGACTTTATGTACCAGGAATAAGTGTTGGGAGGAGCTTGGGGGCTGGGTTAGGTTTGGTGTATTTACATGCTAGCTAGCATCTTGTCTCTAACCTTTTATGATTCATCTTGGTTGTTTATGTGAGATACAAACATTCAGACCAGAAAATTAGACTGCAAGTAAAATGGCCCTTCTTACAAACACCTCTATACAGTGTCCACTGAGTGCTCACCCAAATGACATAGCCTGAAGCTGTCTGGGGCACTCAAGGTTGAAAGCCCATGGTTCAACTTCCTGGTTTGCCTTAGAATGAGACAATGGTTTTGATACATGCTGAAAACATTTGCAGCTCTTTCTGGCTCGTTTTGACACCATGCCTTCACACCATCTTTCCTTCACACCTCCACTTTGCTGCTGAGGGGATTATAGGGGCTCTAGTCCATTTGCTTCATGCCCTATGCACTATTTTGTACATCTCAGCCAGTCTTACTGTGACCACCACCCCGTTCTCCTCTTCTTGAGATCAAGCAGATTGAGGGGAGCCCATTCAAACCCTGTGGACTCTGCAGCAACGGGTATATGGCATTCCAAGGAGCCACAGGATGTTTCACTAGTTGATGAGTGGTGTAGGCTTGTACCATTTTTTTTTAAGCATTTGGACAATAGGATTGTGTATGATTTTTGCCTTCAGCCTTTGAAATGCATGATAACTTTATGCTGAAGATACTGCACTGGAGCCTTTCCAAAGCCTCCAGAATCATAATGAGGTGCTGTTGTGAGGGCAGGACATGCAGATTAATAGAACAGACATTTTTTCTTTATTTAAGACCATTTATATTTCGCTCTCTCTGTGTTATGTGGTCTACTCACCTGTTCCAGCTGTACCAGCACTATTTCTTTTAGCCTGCAAGGCTCAAGGTCATCCTGAGGTTGAGCTCGGATCATGGTCAAGAAATGTAAACGTGGATAAGTCATGTGATATTTCCTCCCCTCCTCCCCCATCACTGTCCATTGATTTTTTTCAATGACTCCTCTGTGATAACAGAGCTAAGCACAGCATGTGTATAAAACTGTAGCTCACAGCCTCCACCGTGACTTCTATTCTCGGTGCCAGCCTTGGAGCACTCAGCACAGCTGGGCCAGGTTGTTCTAACTTGTGTGGACTACCGTTGGTCTCTAGAGCCCAGACTGGGGTTTGTTGGGACTCAGGGACACCCCAGCCCCATCCTATACTACTCAAGGACCCTACTATATGGGGATCCTCCTGTAGCATTAGGATAGCTTTCCACTTGCAGAGGTAGCATAAAGTTGTCCTAACACAGATGAGAATCTAGCCCCAAATCTGCAATCCCTATTGAAGCAAAACATGTATGAAAGTTGTTTTTATAATAGTAGTGCCTACAAAGAGCTAACTGCTGCCTGAAGAGAAGTGTATGCATAAGTAAGTCAGTACATAAGTATAAATGCAGAAATGAAATTGATTCAATTCTGGGATTTTTCTTGTCTAGACAGTACTCCAGTTCCTTAAGATCTTGCTGCAGTTAATTTCTGTTAGCACATTCCAAGCTGACCAAAACTCATTGGTTCTTTTCTGTTTCCTGGAAAATGTGACGGTCCATGCTGGCCAACCTGCCAGTCACCTCCTCAGTCTGTTGCCAACCCTAGTATTTTGTAGCTGGGCTTCATATCTGTTTGGACATCTTGTAGCTTCTGTCCCAATAAAGTTTTTATTTCCAGCCGAATTGATTTTGCCAGTTTTCAAGTCGTCTGTCTTTTCTGAGAAGCTTCCAGACCCTGTTATGGCCCCCTTCTAGTTGCTCTGGGTGTTCTTCACCACGTTTAGTGCCTCCTGGGCAACTTTTGATTTCTGCACACACCTCAGCTGTTTGTTTCACCAGGAATACCAGCTCACAATTCCTCTCCCTGGAAACTCAAGCCCACTTTTAACACAAGTAGTGCCCCTCAACTGTACAGTGTTAGATTTGGGGGGCCTTGCAGCAAGTCAGTTTCTGCTGAGAGAAACTACGTCACAGAGCCATGTATTATGTACTTTTTTTGCACTGTGTACATGTTTTTAGCCATATTATGTAAACAAGCCCTGTTGTTCTTAAACCAGGATAGAACCGATCACACCCAAGCAGCTCTGGATATCTGAGCTGACACTCTGAGCAGTCACCAGGAGCAGGTGCCTCCACTGCTGTGCCCCCAGGGCTCCAACTACGCTGCTAACTGCCATTGGACCTTTCCTCCCTGGCTTACTTATCCCCCAGTCAGGAGCCAGAGAGTAGCAGCAGATTCACCCCATCGCTGCTACTACCTATTACTGCTCAGCAGATTCATTACATAATGTATAAGAAAGTCAGGACAAATATATAAATGAGTCCAGCCTTAGCTTACTTATATTTACTTCAGTGCTGTCAGTCAACTGAGATGGTATACGTAGTATGTTGTTAAGCAAATATGTCAGAGATAAATACATGCGATACAGCTCACTATATACACATGGGACCTAATTTTCAGAGGTGTTGGGCACTAGCAGCTCCCAATGACCTCCACGGGAGTTGCGTGTGCTCAATACTTCTGAAAATCAGGCCCCGGGGTCCAATTTCCAAGCCAGTTCCATATTAAAGCCCTTAAGTCAGCACAGGTGAGTTTTCAAATGCAGGACGGGGCATCCTAACTTAAATCCCCAAATTTGAACATTGGCCGCTGTGATACCCAAGGGCTGAGTTTGGAAGTGGGTGTAAATTCCATTACTTGGCTCCGTGTGTGCGACAGTCAACCGTGGATTGTCTGCAGTGTTGTTGCAGTTGTGTTGGTTCCGGGACGGGAGAGACAAGGTGGCTGAGCTAATATCTTTTATTGGACCAACTTGTGTTGGTGCAAGAGACAAGCTTTCAAACTCCACAGAGCTCTTCTTCAGGTCTGTCAGAAATGGTATTTGTGTCGGCAATGGGGTTGTTTTCATTTACAATAAACTGCTCTCACCTTCTTTTCTTAGCTGTCCTATCCCTTGCATTTTTTTACCTCCTCCCCCCCTCTCAATTTTATCATAACCCCTTGTCATCATTCTGGATTACTCTGTATTGGGGGTTTTGTAACTGATGGCCTCTCCTGCCCTGTTTTCTCTTAGGGCTTGTCTACACAAGGAAGTTAATTAAAGATTAAAGTAGGATATGAATTCAAAGAGGAATTTTAATCCACTTCCAAAGTGGATTAAACTAATTCAGAATAAAGCACTCTTATTCTGGAATAAGAGCACCCAGACAGAGAGTTAATCAGAAATAGCCCTTACAAACATATACCACAGAGAGAGAGAAGTGGGAAGAAACAGTCTTCAATTTTATTTCAAGTGCCGTAGAGCCATTTCCTATAGTACAGAGGGAATGAGAGCTTACTACAGTAGCACACAGGACATAGATATAAAACATGCAGTGTATCAGTTTCGCCAATTACACTTCCAGATAACATGTTAATGAGACTTTTCTCATGAGTTAGTTGACATTTTACAGATCAGGGGAATGTTGGGTGATATGATGATGGAATTTTCACATGACCCAAAGTTTCATTGCATCATATAGTTAGTATATAAGCTTTCACTGAGGACTTTGTTTAACATATTAATCATGAACAGCTGGTTGCATTGCAGCCCTCTGTGTCAGAATGGATGTAGTCAAAATATGATGTTAGTCTAGTCTAAAACATCATTACATTTTTTGTAGATTGGCCAACATATATTGAAAGAATGAGCAAAACAAGGAGATGACATTGCAATAGTGGAAATAAAATGTCAAACATAATGAGAGTCTGAACAACATGTAGAAGAAATATTGGCATGAAAGGTGTTAGAAGGATTTCTCTTCGTTAAGGAATATAGGTTATAAACACATCCAGTTTCCAAGACTGTGTTGCAACCTAACGTAACTTGAATGAAGCTAAGAGTTATATATGCAATATTGTTCACATCATTGCTCTGATCATTCTGGTTTGACTTGCCTGAAAAGACCATCGTTAAAAAGTGCCAGGTATTAGCTACTTCCTATCTCTGTGAATTTAGTGGGGATACTCAGCCATTCCTTGCTCCCAGCATCCCACAGTGTATTTGGATTTTCACCCTGACCACACCACACGATCCATCGTCTACAGCCAAGCTCTGCGATACGACCGCATTTGCTCCAACCCCTCAGACAGAGACAAACACCTACAAGATCTCTGTCAAGCTTTCTTACAACTACAATACCCACCTGCGGAAGTGAAGAAACAGATTGATAGAGCCAGAAGAGTTCCCAGAAGTCACCTACTACAGGACAGGCCTAACAAAGAAAATAACAGAACGCCACTAACCGTCACCTTCAGCCCCCAACTAAAACCCCTCCAACGCATTATTAAGGATCTACAACCTATCCTGAAGGATGACCCAACACTCTCACAAATCTTGGGAGACAGGCCAGTCCTTGCCTACAGACAGCCCCGCAACCTGAAGCAAATACTCACCAACAACCACATACCACACAACAGAACCACTAACCCAGGAACCTATCCTTGCAACAAAGCCCGTTGCCAACTGTGCCCACATATCTATTCAGGGGACACCATCACAGGGCCTAATAACATCAGCCACACTATCAGAGGCTCGTTCACCTGCACATCCACCAATGTGATATGTGCCAGCAATGCCCCTCTGCCATTTACATTGGTCAAACTGGACAGTCTCTACGTAAAAGAATAAATGGACACAAATCAGATGTCAAGAATTATAACATTCATAAACCAGTCGGAGAACACTTCAATCTCTCTGGTCACGCAATGACAGACATGAAGGTCGCTATCTTACAACAAAAAAACTTCAAATCCAGACTCCAGCGAGAAACTGCTGAATTGGAATTCATTTGCAAATTGGATACTATTAATTTAGGCTTAAATAGAGACTGGGAGTGGCTAAGTCATTATGCAAGGTAGCCTATTTCCCCCTGTTTTTTCCTACCCCCTCCCCCCCAGACGTTCTGGTTAAACTTGGATTTAAACTTAGAGAGTGGTCAGTTTGGATGAGCTATTGCCAGCAGGAGAGTGAGTTTGTGTGTGTATGGGTGGGGGGGGGCGTGAGAAAACCTGGATTTATGCTGGAAATGGCCCACCTTGATTATCATGCACATTGTAGGGAGAGTGGTCACTTTGGATAAGCTATTACCAGCAGGAGAGTGAGTTTGTGTGTGTGGTTTTTGGAGGGGGGTGAGGGGGTGAGAGAACCTGGATTTGTGCAGGAAATGGCCCACCTTGATTATCATACACATTGTGAAGAGAGTGGTCACTTTGGATGGGCTATTACCAGCAGGAGAGTGAGTTTGTGTGGGGGAGGGGGCGGAGGGTGAGAGAACCTGGATTTGTGCTGGAAATGGCCCAACTTGATGATCACTTTAGATAAGCTATTACCAGCAGGAGAGTGAGTTTGTGTGTGTATGGGGGTGGGGGGTTGAGAAAACCTGGATTTGTGCTGGAAATGGCCCACCTTGATTATCATGCACATTGTAGGGAGAGTGGTCACTTTGGATAAGCTATTACCAGCAGGAGAGTGAGTTTATGTGTGTGGTTTTTGGAGGGGGGTGACGGAGTGAGAAAACCTGGATTTGTGCAGGAAATAGCCCACCTTGATTATCACACACATTGTGAAGAGAGTGGTCACTTTGGATGGGCTATTACCAGCAGGAGAGTGAGTTTGTGTGGGGGAGGGGGCGGAGGGTGAGAGAACCTGGATTTGTGCTGGAAATGGCCCAACTTGATGATCACTTTAGATAAGCTATTACCAGCAGGACAGTGGGGTGGGAGGAGGTATTGTTTCATGGTCTCTGTGTGTATATAATGTCTTCTGCAGTTTCCACGGTATGCATCCGATGAAGTGAGCTGTAGCTCACGAAAGCTCATGCTCAAATAAATTGGTTAGTCTCTAAGGTGCCACAAGTACTCCTTTTCTTTTTACTACATGTGGACTCGTTACACAAGCTCCACCCTCCCCCCAAACACATCTATGAAAATATCTTGCTACCTTAGTGAGATCTCTGGTCCTCCGTCACCAGTTTTGACTTGTATAACAATGGTGAGTCTAGAATCACTTGCCATCTGACATTCAATGTATACAAGAAGAAGCTTCATTTTAGAATGTGTGGTTGTAAGTGGTTAGCGTAAAGGATCCATCAGTCCTGTCATTGTCATTGATTTGTTGTGTCTCTTTGAGTAAGCATCTTAGGGTACATTTACACTGCAATCAGGATGTGTGTGGGATGTTACACCCCCATATTCTTCATAGAAATAATATGATATGAATATAACATAACTAAGTTGTATTTAATGCAATATGGGTCTTGTGAGATATCATTGGAAAGGTTATGATTTACTGAATGTGATTATCCTATTTGTATGCATGTATCATTTCTGTATCTGAAGTTAGGAATATTGACTATGTAACAATTACAACTGGGTGTGTATCTCGGGGAACGCTCACCAGACAATCAGCCTGAATGGGCCATTTAAGAAGGACAATAGAATTTTGACGATACTAATCTCCCACTTCCCTGGGATGTTGCTTTGACAGGACAGGGTCAAGTGATGATGTCACCTGGTACAGAATACCACCTTGGACACCGCTGGTATTTTTCCACTGGAAACAAAGGATTCCTGCCTTATGTAAATTCTATTTAAGGCTGGGATGTAAGTCAATCAGGGCTCTTCTCCATTGCCTCCCCACCCAAGAAGGAAGACTGCTATAAACACCTGAAGAAACAAAGGAACTAAACAGGAGAAAGGCAAGGGCTGAGTGCAGGCTGAGACAAGGGTCTAGCCTGTAAAGAGACGTAACTGGAACTCTGAGCTGCAAAAACTCTGCAACCTGCCTAAAACAACATTAAGGCTTTGTCTACACCACACAGCTTTTAGCGACATGGCTGAGTCACCACAACCGTGCTGCTAAAAGTTGTGCAGTGTCAGCTCTCCTGCTGACAAAAAACGTCCACCCCCAAAGACAGCTTTGTCGACAACGCACTGTTCTCACTGGCACTTGTCATGGCAAAACTTTTGTTTTCCGGAGGGAGGGGGGATGTGAACACCTCTGAAAGACAAATGTTTTGTTGTTCAATTGCCAGTGTAGACATAGCCTTAGGGTGAGAAATTAAACTCAAGAAACAGATTACAAATAGTATTAAGCTTAGTTTCTGTGGTTTATTTGCTCAGTAATCAGCTTTGTTCTATTAGCTATCCCTTATAATCACTTAAGTTTAACTACAAAAAGGTAAATTTTATTTCTTGTTTATTCCAAAACCCAGTTTGTGCAATTCATATCTGGGGGGGCAAAAAGCTGTGCATATCTCCCTCCACACTGAGGAAGAGGGTGATTTTCAGGAGCTTACGCTATATGGATTTCTATACAGCGTAAGACCTTATAATTTTGGGTTTACACTCCAGAGGGGTTTCAGAGGAACAGCCGTGTTAGTCTGTATTCGCAAAAAGAAAAGGAGTACTTGTGGCACCTTAGAGACTAACCAATTTATTTGAGCATGAGCTTTCGTGAGCTACAGCTCACTTCATCAGATGTTTACCGTGGAAACTGCAGCAGACTTTATATACACACAGAAATCATGAAACAATACCTCCTCCCACCCCACTGTCCTGCTGGTAATAGCTTATCTAAAGTGATCAACAGGTGGGCCATTTCCAGCACAAATCCAGGTTTTCTCACCCTCCACCCCCCCACACAAATTCACTCTCCTGCTGGTGCTAGCCCAGAGGGGGTGTGCCTAGGAGTGCTGGCCTATTCCCCAGCTGAGTCCTCCCACAGAGAGCTGATCACAGACTGTGTGTGAGTCTACACTTGGGTACGTCCCTAGTTGTGTGTATGCTGGAAAGGGGCTTGAGAGCCAGTCACAGCAACACAGAAGGAGGGAAACCCAGGCTGGTGAGATGGGCAGGCTCCGTGGGACCCCAGCACATCAGGTGGCGCCCCAGAAGGGGGGATCCAGCCCATCACAGTGATTGCAGCATGCGTAGACATACCTGAGCTAGCTTAAGTGCCAGTAGTAATGAAGCCGCAGCAACATGGGCTTCAGCGAAGGCTGTACGACGCCACCCAGGACACATACCCAAGCCGCTGGTTTGCTCTGAAGTCCATGCTGCTGAGGCTTCATTGTACTTGTACTAGCTAGATTAAATCTAGTGTAGGTGTGTCGACCCATGATTGCAGTACAGATATATCCTTAACCTTTCTAACCTCTGATTATCGAGTAATAAGATGAATTTAAGCACTATTTACCTATGAATTTCATAGGAGGGATATAATTCTCTAATACATTCTATCGGATGATTTACAAATTCTCTTCAAAAGTTCTCATTCTCTGTTCAATTCTGCAGGAATATATAATATTACACAAATTAGAGATGGGGGAGGGAACTTTAAGGTCATCCCCTGCCAATTCAGGTTATTCCGTAGTGCTTAATCTGTGTATGTTTAAAGGTCCTAATTGATCTGGGCTTTTCCTACTTCCCATAGAAGACTATCCTCTGAACTAACAAAGAACATTAGCAGGAAACTTTTCTTGATGGTCAGCCTAAATTTTCCCTTAATTTCATCCTGTTGCACTTATGCCCTTGTAAGCACCCTAAATAATAATTTTTTTTCTTGTGATGGTAACTGTCTACATACAAGTATTGGAAAGACGTACTCTTCCTCCTTGTCATTCAGCTTAACTATATTCAGCTCTTCTAACCTTAATAAAACATTGTCAGATAATCTGATGAAAGGTGCTCTATAAGCCCCAATGGTGAAAGACAAATAAGTTGCCATGCACTGTCAGTTTCAGAAGAAAAAGTACTGAAATTAAAAAATCCACAATGTTCAGTTGTATGTTAGAATTAGAAATAGCAGTGAATAGTGTTTTCTGGGAATTTCCCCCCGTGACTCTTTTGCTTGATGATGATAGTTTGGGATAAATGCTGCCTTCGCTCCACTGAAAAAACTGGCTGTCTTCAGAGACTGACAATGTATCTATTATCTACTGTATTTGACCTAGAGACTGGGCACTGAGTGCTGTTAAGATTGTAGTTTTATTAGGCAAAATTTCCTGAAAATAGCACTAACTCCACACGGCATTGTACCACTAACTGGCAAGTGTTGGCTTAGAAGCAGACTGTGAAATGTAAAGCATTAAAGTCCCGTCTGCTTTCACCTGGAAAACCACATTCACCCCTTTCAGGCAAGAGCTAATTGAAACACAAAGCTATGCTTAAGCCCCATTTTGCCAAGAGGTGCTAAAATGGTTTCTTTAGCTACTGTAGACATGACCAGAGTCTGTGCTGAGGAACATGTGGTGGTATATTTGGTGTGTGCTTTCCAGCTGATGGAAGAGACAGAGAGAGAACCACAGATGGAGACTGTTAAAGAGAAAGGAAAAGGAAACAAAACATAAAATATAGGATTAAGTGTGCTGGGCATCTTGATTGGAATGAGTGACTTCAAACAACAGCAGTGTGGTGTTTTTATGTTGGCTCAGATAACATAAAAGGGAGAGACTGAGGACACAAGTATAATAAAAGGTTTTCTGCCTTCAAAAGAATTGACGGCTATTTATTATAGCTTTTTCTTAGTAAGGAATGCTGCAGTTCGTAACAGAGAAACAATTGTGATAAAGACTATTTTCAAATCCTCAAACTTTCTGACAAATTCTCCTTTTGAGATGCCTGGTCTCCATCCAAAGAGTGGTGGAGTTTTTTTGTTTGTTTTTTTTTAGGGAAAGTTTGGGCAAAATAGCTGAAGCTGATTGTGAATTGGGAAGAGACTTTTTCTTCCTTTAGTGAAGATAGCCACCCACTCTTCTACACAGATAACTAAAAGCAGCAGAAGTTTGGAACTTGGTATGGATGTGGTCACTAGGGATTAAGTTTTGATTAAAAATTGGTTAGAAGTTATAAATCCTTGAAATACATAAGGATTTGTATGTAATACAACTCTGTTCTGAGTTTGGATATGTATTTTGTGCACCAGTCAGCCTTCCGGACTTGAACCGGCTTAAAAGCTTATACAGATTTCACTGTTTTTTTCCCCACTATGAAGTGGCTTTGGCATGTTTTGCCTATATGGGATAAACAAAAATCCCACTCACGAGCCTTTTGGTTCTTTAAAGAAATCTCTAGCAAATAAGGTGGGTAAGAATGTGTTAATTCAATGTTGCAGTTGCTTAATAAGAATAAAAAGGCCAAGAAATGCAAAATTAGGTTTAATCAAAATAACATAGCCCCATTGAACATGTGTATTTTCTATCCCTACTTTGCTTGTTAAAGGACTAGCTTAATACATTGCTGTCTAAAAACATGCATCATAAAACACGTCTACTGCCACTGGAACCTTAACTTCTGTAGTTCCTGATAGTTTGATTTTTTTTTTTTAACTGTGCCACCTTAACATTGTATTAAATCCCAATTCAGCAAAACACGTAAGCAAACACACACTTAAACGCTTTGCTAAGTACGGAGGGACTTAAGCATGTGCAAAAGTGACTTGTTGAGTCAAGTAAGACAGTATTTTCTCTCTCTCTGATGTATTTGAGTAACATACCTAATCAGTACAGTACTTATCACTCCCATCCTTAGTGTTCTGGCATTTAGCAAGTGTTCTGATAACTAGCTGAGCCCTCACATCTACTGGAAAGATGTTCAGAAGTTACAGCTGTAATGCTAACATTCCACTTTACAAGCAAAACATTTCATAAAACAGAACATGTGTGAATCGTAAGCCTTCTACTTCCATCGTAGCTTTTCTCCCCAGACTCCAGAACCTTAACTTATTTTGAAAAGGGGATGCCACATGAATAAACTGTGGCAGATCTCTTAATTATTTGTAAACATTACACATTTCATCACTGAAGGAGCTGTACCAAATCTTTATACAGGATATTGAACTTAGTACTGCTAAGGGAAAATGATCCATCTTCCCTATACAGAAGGCATTACATCACAGAAGGGATGGAAACAGAGAGCTCTGAGGGACTGGGATAGGCAAACTTTCCTCCTTTTACAGGAAATGGGTGAAGCCTTGCTTGAAATTATTACTCAGACGTTTTGTGCTGTGAAGGAAATGTCTCCTGATAGCACAAGCTATTGGTTTCCTGTTGTGAACTAACAGTTTTTGGCATAACCAGGAATGGACAGGAAGGGCAGATGATGGGGGGTCACTTGGAGATCCTTGTTTTAATGACAAGTAAGTTGGAAGAAATTTGGGCAGCAGAGACACTAAAATGAAAAGAGGAGGATCAATTGCTGATTAGTAGGACGTTGCTGTGGAAACAGACAATACATCAAGTGCTACCAGGCGTGTCAGAGAAGCAGGTGTGACACTATTGTTTAAAAGGAAGTATACTGTGGGAGAAATCCCTTTGTATGCTCCATAATTAAGAGCCTGATTCAACAAAATATACATCTGGTTTCCACACAGAGGCAATTTTTGGAAGTTTCCACAGATGCTGGATTTTTTTCTTCTTTCAGTGGGACCCTACAACTGAGGCACTTGCAAATGCAATTTTCCAATTGTAATATAACTAGCACTGCTAATTGCTCCCTCCTCACTTGATCACCTTACTTATTGTCTTCCGAGACTGGAGAAAGCGGTTGTGCATGGCCTGTCTTTTGCCTAGGATCAGCTAGTTCTGGATGGCTACTTGGGAGCTCATCACAGGGACAGAAGGGAGGAGCTGATACTGGGGATACTGTGGACTAGTTCAGCCTCCAGTGCTTGTTTAAGACATCTCTGAAGGCTGTCTTAACTTTTACCTAAGGTACCCTAGCCCCATGGGCAATGCAGCAGCCTCCTGAACTGAACTAAGGGTCCTGTGTGAAGGGAGGAATGCACAGCTGGCTATGAACCTGCCAGAGAGGCGCCCTCTGTCAGGGGTATACTCCAGAGCCTTTATTAACCCTTGCATAATGACAGGTTTCAGAGTAACAGCCGTGTTAGTCTGTATTCGCAAAAAGAAAAGGAGTACTTGTGGCACCTTAGAGACTAACCAATTTATTAGAGCATAAGCTTTCGTGAGCTACAGCTCACTTCATCAGATGCTTAAGCTTATGCTCTAATAAATTGGTTAGTCTCTAAGGTGCCACAAGTACTCCTTTTCTTTTTATTAACCCTGTTGCAGCAAAATAGCTAGTACAAAATAGCCTCAGTACAGGGGCCATTTCTCCCTTTCGGGACTAGTCTTGTAAGGTGCTAAGCACCCTCTGGAGCCATTGGAATCCTGCTTATTGGAATGAGAGCTGAGGCCTCTCAAAGGACTGCACTTTAATTAAACTATGAGTAAGGGACATAAAATCAGGAAAAATTGTCTCAAAGTACATCTTTAAACAAAACTTTTTTTTTAAAATAAGTGAGCAGATTCTCTGACATAAAATAATTGGTGGTCATATTTGGTGGTCACAAATTTCATCCTTGTGAAAGCATTATTTTGATTGTGTGAAAATTCAGTTATAGAAAACTGCCTCTTTCACAGAACTAAAATGAATTATAAAAGTGAATCCATGTTTGCTGACACTGAAACAAACTTTCCAGAAGTATTGTTTGTTTTTATGGTGCCAAACGCGCAACAGTTTGTAAAAATGTGCCTTCGCTTTCCTTTTGGATTTACTAAAGACAGATCTACAAAATCCATGTACAACAACATTTCTGCTTTCTGCTCTAAAAAAAACACAAACTTCAGTCATCTTTGAATCATGCTCTTTTTTTAAAAACATCTCCTTTTAAATATTTTTGTTTCCATTTCAGACTGCCAGCATTTCCATGGAAACCCCCAAAAATAAAGACTTTCCCAGCCTTGTGAGAACACACCTGCAAGAACCAGAACCACATTTAGCCTTTGGCCTGTCAAAAGTGACTCTCCTTCATTTTGGTGTCACCTAAGGACATTTATTTGTACACTATGTATGGAAATGTTCTCTCAAAATTTGCGGGAGTATATATTAATTTAAAATTGCTATCATTTGAACTCTTGCCATTGAATAGTAACAAATGTGTTTTGCTATCCAACAACTCTCTCTTTAAAATGTTACTTCATTCTCTTTTTAAGGGAAAATAAACAAACAAAAGGAACTGCTCTAAAGACCGTAGAGCTGAGGTTTGCAGTCCTGAGACAACAGAACTAAGAATCTTTAGAAATAAGAATTGTGTTTAGTTCTTTTTAAATTGCTAATCTTGTACAGATAAGTTTTTAGATAACAAGCCAAATTTTCAGCATCCCAGTTTCAAATTTTTCATGCCCAACCAGTTGTACCAGGTAACTGCCCCATACTTAAAGAAAACATGAATTGGCATGTGCAAAATGACTGCACACCATTCCCCTGCGCCGCCGCCCCCCCGCGCCACATGTCTACATTTTTCCAAACACAGTCAGTTGCAGATGCAAAGCTGGATTCACAAAATTGGAAACTGGCTAAAACAATTGCCCCTTGGTGGTTTTGTTTGCTATGTATCAAAGCTGTTGATTTTCACATATTTCTAAAGGTACTCTGTCAGTACTACAGCACTAAGGAGCAACCTTACATCAACCAAACTTGCAAATGAACACTAAAGGAAAGTGGGGAGATTTTTTGCTAAGGAAATCTTCTCCAAGGATCCCTTACACAGTGAGTGAAAAAAGGAACGTTTTAGATAAGACAATCTCCAGGTGTATTTCTTAAATTAATTCAATAGTGGCAAAGTAAATACTTTCAGAATCATTTCCATGAATATTTGGTCAAATAAAACAGCTGAACTGAACTCAGCCTTGTCCACACCCCAATTTGTTTGCTTTTCACAAATATTCTAACAAGTGAGTTCAGTGGCAAGATTATCTGAGGTTACCTTTACTCACATTGAATAGGTTTCAGAGTAACAGCCGTGTTAGTCTGTATTCGCAAAAAGAAAAGGAGGACTTGTGGCACCTTAGAGACTAACCAATTTATTAGAGCATGAGCTTTCGTGGTGAGCTGTAGCTCACGAAAGCTCATGCTCTAATAAATTGGTTAGTCTCTAAGGTGCCACAAGTCCTCCTTTTCTTTTCACATTGAATAGTGAATCCATGAATAATCGTACTGAAGGTAATTGGCTGTTTTGTGAAGTAAGGCACTACTCAACATAAGTAAGGATATCAACAGCTGCCTCTACATTAATATTAAAGAATATTCACGGAAACCAAATTTTGATCTCAAACACTTCCAAACTATCAATGCAACTACATAGAATTAAAGAGTACAACTGAAATTTTGAACAGCAGATGTAGCGAATGGCTGACAAGCAATCTGCAGACTCAGAATTATTTGCACAAATTATATGGTGAATAATTTCAAATAATGAATAGACTAGAGAAAATCTTATGGTGCTTGTGGGACAATCCACAAGCAGAAAAAGATGCTCAATTCAAATGTTATTTATGCACTCAGCTATACTTTGATAACCAAGAGTTACTCTCTGATAACAACTCGCTTCATCGGATGCATCCGATCAAGTGAGCTGTAGCTCACGAAAGCTTATGCTCAAATAAATGTTAGTCTCTAAGGTGCCACAAGTCCTCCTTTTCTTTCTCTGATAACGTTTGATCTGGTTGAGTGTATTTTGAACATAATTTTATATACAGACTGAGCCCTAATTGTGATACATCTATATATAGCTTACTGTTATGCATAAGAGAGACAAGGTGGGTGAGGTAGTATCTTTTAGTGGACCAATTTCTGTTGGTGGAAGGGACAAGCTTTGGAGCATGGAACAAGAATGTCCAAGTTAAATACAAGGTGGGACAGACTGTTTAAGAATAGGGGGTTCATACACATTGTCGGAGACCACTTAAAACAAAGTGGACAATTAACATCTTTGCAGTCATAGGACAATGAAGGGTTTAAATAACAGGGTGTGTTGCAAATTGTTGTAATGGGACATAAAACCGGCGTCTCTGTTAAGTCCATTGTTTTTACTTCCAGCAGAGTTATGAATTGAAATTCCCAGGCTTGTCTCTTGAAGATGTTGTGCAGGTTTCCTATGAAGATGAGGACTGAGAGATTAGATATGAAGTTAATGGTTTGTAAGAAGTGTTTGCTCCTGGGTGATATGGTGTTTTTGTCATTTATAATTTTTTACAACACACCTTTCAAGATCCATAAGTCCTACACATGCCTATCACAATAAGTGGTGTATCTCACCCAATGCATCAAATGCCCCAACAACAACTATATGGGGGAAACCAATCACTATGCTCTCAAATGAACTCTCAGAAAAAAATGAAAAACGCCATGTTTTGTCTATCACCCATGCGAGAACACTTTTCACAAAGCGATCACTCCCTATCTGACCTCTCAGTCTTCATCCTCACAGGAAGCCTGTGCAACACCTTCAAGAGATGAGCATGGGAACTTAGGCCTGATCTACACTAGATAATTAAGTTAGCTTAACTACATCGCCCAGGGGTGTGAAAAAAATCCTACACCCCTGAACAGACCAGTTAAACTGACCTAACTCCCAGGTGTAGACAGCACTGGCTCTACAGAAGAATTCTCCTAGCTACTGCCTTTCTGGCAGGTGGATTACCTATACTGATGGGAGAATCCCTCCTGTCAGCATTAGTAGTGTCTATATTGAAGTGCTAGAGCAGTGTAGCTATGCCACTATAGCAGGGGTTCTCAAACTGGGGGTCTAGACCCCTCAGGGGGTCGTGAGGTTATTACATGGGGGGGTCACAAGCTGTCTGCCTCCACCCCAAACCCTGCTTTGCCTCCAGCATCTAAAATGGTGTTAAATATATAAAACAGTGTTTTTAATTTATTGGGGGGGGGGTCACACTCAGAGGCTTGCTATGTGAAAGGGGTCACCAGTACAAAACTGCACTATAGCATTTCAAATGTAGACAAGCCCTTAAATTCATAATTGCTGGACACTAAAAACCATGGACTTGAGACACTGATTTTATGGCCCATTTCAACAATCTGTAACATACCCTGCTACCTCCACTGTCTAACCCTCCCACTACTACCTTTCCATTTTCCTATGAGTGCAGGGTGTTACTTGCCCACTTCATTTAAAGTGGTCTCCTACAACTGTGAACCTGTTATGTTTAACAATCTGTCCCCCCCTTGTATTTCGCTTGGCCACCTCCAGTACCTTCTCCAGACCTGAGGAAGAGTTCTGTGAAGCCTGAAAGCTTGTCCCTTCTACCAACAGAAGCTGGTCCAATAAAAGATATTACCTCACCTGCCTTGTCTCTCTTATATCTGTCAATATAGCTACAACGCTACCACAAACAACCAGTCACTCTCAAGTGTGCTGTACCATCTCAGACTGATTGCATCAGGGCTGGACTTGTCTGATACTCATATAAGAGATCTTCATGAAAAATACAGGTGGATGCACAAAATGGTGTTGACAAAGACAAATCTCAAGGTCCTGAATACTTGCAGTCCTTAAAGTTCCTAAGTCATTTTCTGCAATAACAGGAATGTAATCCAACATTCTGGCCAAACTCCAGATCATGCAATTATACATTCTATTTCCTGAAAGTCCCCATACGGTTTCAGTATGCTTCACTTCCTGTCCTAAGTAGCTACTTATTTAGTGTTGCTACATGGTGTTTAATTTCTGTTGCTCACCGTCGAGGTTGGTTGCATTTCAGTGGTAGGTCAAGTAATTCCTGTGTATGTATTCGTACATAAAATGACAATTTCAAAGTTGTTCTGATGTATGTTTATTGCAGTACTCCTAAAGATTGATTAGTAAATATGGTAAAACTTGATCATCAATGTAGATGACAGGTGTGGTTTTACAACAAAAGTATAAGAATAAACCATACAGTGTTTGAGTATGGTTTTTAGTTATTCAGTTGGAGCAGATGAAGTAAAATCCACATGCAGAAAATAAATTCACGTGGGCTAAATTTTTTTTGGGGGGCGGGGGGCAGGAAATAAGTTTTATAAAAATGTTGTAAAGTTAGTGTTGATTTAAACTCCATTATAGTAAAATTGCAATAGGCTACATTAGCTGTATAGTCTTTCTTCGAATGTATTAAAATCAGTCCTTTTCATTTGTGCGTGCTCATTGTAGCTGAGGAGATTAAACAGCAGCACAATACAGCTCCAGCTCAATAGTGAGAGACTTCAGCTGAAAAGCATTCATTTATATGTTGTGATTCACTCTGTTTTCAGTGTCACGTCACTTGGATTTTGAATAGGAGGTTTGTGTTCCTTTTAACAGTTTACTTAAACAGGAGGAACAGCAAGAACTGTATCTGGCCACCTTTATGTTAATAATATAACCGGCATATGCTACGTTTTCGGTTCTGAGGTATTGTACAAGGATATGTGAGAGGTTCGATTGCTACAATGGGTGCCATTAAAAAGAAACCCTAGCTTTTGCCATCAGTCACCACAAGAGTGGTATCTGAGAACAGATAAGAATAATAGAATAGAGTGGTAACATAGAACAGGAAATAAGCATACGGAAAAACTCTGGTGTCTGTGGGTAAATGTTAATGTTTTAATAGCCACCGTTCAAAACAAATCAAAGTCACTTTGGTGACTTTCAGTACAATAACCTCAAAGTTAAAATTGTTATAAAAGTGAAAGAAAGCCAACAAAATTTTTCTAGCCATTCATGTACTGCTCTGCCTTTTAAGCTCAAACTGGGTTTGGTTTTGTATAACTCTACATTTCTTTGGCTGGTTTGTATCCCAGTGTGAACTAGAATGACGAACTGCAGCCTAAAACAAAAGGCCTCTTCTACTGACCTTTACATTAGGCCTTGAATGGCATTTATAACTAGTTTAGCTTTCAGTCCTATTTGAGCTGTACCTGGAAAGGCGGCTGTTCCTGTGTGAGCCTGGACAGTCTCATCTCACAAGAGGACTTCAAAGCCAAAACTTCAGGCACTTTGCCTTCCATTTCTAATGCTGTCTTGAGGGAGAGAATTTTTGATAGAAAGCTGCAGATCCTAGAGCTTGATGTATGAGAACAGCTCAGTGCTCCATCTACTCCCATTTCCTGTCTCTGATATTGACCAATGCCACATGCTGTAAAGGAGGCGTACCTTGCCAACCCCTCCAAGCCTTACAGCATGTGAAATATTGTATCCTTAGGGATGGGCCATTTCTTCTTGACCCCAGCTGGTCAGTAGTTTATGCCCTGATGCACAGGGAGCAACAGCCCTTTATTTTATTATTGCTAGTGATAATGTTCAGATGCCTCTAGTCTTATTCACATAAAGGTCAAATCCTTTGAATATTACTACAACTATTCATTGCAATAATATTCTGCAGCACGTTATGGTGCAAGGAAAGCTACGTGAGCCAGTAATAAGTTTTCAGAGGGGCTTCCTGAGGAGAGAGTCCCTGACTTCCGATTCCCTCCTCACATTTGGCCAGAGGAGGGAATCCTCTGCATGTGCAGCATACCACAGGGATGGCGTTCATGGCCTTCGCTATTTAAATGGCACCATGCAACAGCTGCACATAGGGCTCAGTTGTGCCTGATGGACACAATAACGGGGTGTGCAGAGCTGCCTATCATCCTCTGAGAAGGACTATCCTAGGGAGGCTCAATACTCAGAATGACTATGAAAATGCAGTATGCTACTCCCTGTATATCCACCCGGGAGACCTGGATCCTCTGGGACAGCTAGTGCCTTCAGGGGCACTATTAGCTAGACAACTGTATGGATTACCTCTAGGTGTTGCCATTTGGCTCCTCTGCGTGTACTGTTGCTGTCACCCTTATTTTTCATCTAGATGGCATAATTATTGTGGCAATGACTCTGGCAGCTCCTGTTTGCTCTTCTAACAATTTCCATTCTCCTAGTCCATTACTAGCTCTTACTGTCAGAGACTTTTTTTGCGTCATGATGTCAAGTATTGATTTATAAAACTATAACCCCCTTCCTTCTTCGTGGCTGTTTCTCATCTGCTTTTAGTAGTTTTAAATATAACAATTATACCTTTTGATCATACTTTTGACAAAGTCACTCACCCAATTCCTCTTTAAGTAACCCTCCTTCCCCCCCCAGCCAACAAACTAAAGGAAACAAGTGTTCATGGTCCATTTGCTGGACGGTACATGCAAACTAAGCATAGGTGCGTGCACACACAGTCACCTAGGGAAGGCAAAGTATTTGTTAGGAGAGTTATGTGTAAAACACTACCCATCTCTTCCCCAGGAGACGGTGTGCACTGGGACGGTTTCCATTCTATCTTATTGTTATGGCTGTAACTCTGATATTTTGTCAGGCATCTACAACTGGGGACAGCCTTCTTCTTGTATATTTTATATTAAAAGAAGAATCCATAAGCAAGCGCTGCTAGATTCTATATAACTATCCAGAAAAGGCTGGTACTATGGAATAAGTAAGCACTTTTGAGGCTTTGTTAGTCTTGTTCTCTCAAATCTTCCCATGTCTACTTCTGATCCCAGCCCTCTTGGAAGTGGGAGGAGGGAAGGAGGAGTTCCCCAATGTGCCTGAAATATTGAACTACTCCCAAGGGACAAAACCTAAACAAACAGTATCCTGCTGCTGGTCACACCCAATCCTTCCCTAACCTAAAGAGCCACTGACCCGCTTATCGCCCTCAGTCAACAACTTTGTGAAGGTTTTATTGTGAGAGGGGAAAGCCTTTTACTGCTTTCACTGGTTTTATTGCTATCTCTGTACATTGCATGCCTTAAACAGCCAGCTGTGTGTGCTTGCCATTTAGAAAGCTAGGCATGCACAGAAACGGATGCCAAATTAGTCAGTTACTGCAATAGTCTTAGGACATCCTGTGCTGAAGTGGGGGGGAGGGGGAGAGAAATCATGACAGAGAGCAACCTTTGATTGACATACTTCCCCTTCTTGGGACATCCTGTCCGTTCAAATATTAGAGTCAGGATTAAACCCCTCCTCTATTTTGAACTGATCCGTTGAGCTTTTCATAGGCAACCAATCACTAATGCGTCCTTTGGCTCCTGCAAGGTATCCACATCACAATGAAAACAAACCATGCACCTCTAATTCCAACTGCTAACTCACCACAAAAGTAAACAGGGATTGGCAGCCTTGATATGAGATGCCACAAGAATTCAGGACTAGCTGAAAAAAGATTATGATCACTTAACACAAAACATAAAGCTCTTGAGATCAGATGTCAAATCCTTGAATGCCATCTCCAACAGTCCCATGTCAGTCTTTCAAGAAGTGCACCAGCCCGTTCCCCATCACACAGCTATATTGAACCTATGGCATTTAACTTCAGTTCAGAGCTATTTCCAAGGTGACAAGAACTTTTTCTACCCTACCGTCAAGCAGACGTTCTTAGCATTGTATAAAGCCCTTTTCACCGATGGCTCTTAAAGCACTTCATAAAAGATGGATTAGTGTCAGCAAGTCTCTGGCTGAGCCAGTCTCAAGACTCCAAGTCCTATGCCCAATCCACTAAACCATGCATTGCAGACACAGCAAAATATGCATCAGGTGTGAACAGTTTAATAGTAAATGCAAATACATATTTTAAATTTCGTATCAATCCAATGGAACAAAAGTGGAAAGTACTGCCATACTAGATAATTAGCAGTTACTTTTTAAAATGTGTGTATAATATATAATGTCCAACTACCTTTGTAAAGTGCTTTGAGATCTGTGGACAAAAAGCACTATTTAGTATACATGTGCAAGAATAAGAACATCAGGAGAGAAGAGGGAAAGCAATTCACCCAATACAGATGGAGTGCACAAGGCCCTAAATCCACATAGCTCCCACTTAAACCCTTAATGAAGAGTTTACATGGGGTGCGGTCCCTCTACGCTGATGTAAATTTCATCCTTACATTATTTTTATGGTCTAGACTGAAGTGTGAATAAAGTAGTAATATAACAAAAGTTTACTGTTCCTTCGGCATAAGGAACTGAACTTGGAAGAAACTCGGTTAAACGCATGTAACTGTAAAAGGGCTGCTTGCCAATTCTTGGAGAGGAAAGATTTTTAAAAAGCCACTGCACTACAGCTCTGGCTTACAGAGCAAATAGGGTAGGCTGAATTTACTATGATTTTCAGGTCTGAGTGCACAGTAAATGGAATTCATGCGCCTTTCCAAGTCACCTCCTGTGCCCTGAACAGACAGCCCCGAAGTGATGTGATGTATAGAACAATTTCCCGCGCAACCCCTTAAAGTAGTGCAAACCCATGCTCTTAGCAGTAGCTAAAGGAGAAAAACACCTACCTCCACTTCACTGCAATTGAGGAAAGAATGGAAATGAGAAACTGGTAAGCTGCTGAGCTAATTTTGCATACAAAGCAACTTCCAACTCTCTTCACTGATGATTTTTAAGAGCAAAATTTTTTACTTGTATTCCATTAAAAAAACTTGGCCCACAACTACTCGCTATATACACGGATGAAAGCAGCAAAATGCCTTAAATGACTTCAGCAGGAAACTACTGGGAAGTGGAGTGGTGTGTTGTCTGACAGACCCATTACACGTTTCTAGGAAAAACTTTTCAAGCTCTGTGTCCTGAAATGAAACAGAATTTTACAGGACTGTCTCACTACAGAGGTTTTTCTACAACACTCCTTCCCTGGATCCCAGGCTATACTGCCCTAGATGAACTCCTTTAAAACACACCCCAGCATCAGTGGCTCTGAAAAAAGAGATAGGAAGAAAGCTATAAAGACAGCAAGTTTAAAATCTGCACCAACAGGACCAAAACCTGTCTCTGATAAAATGCATATTTTGTTCTGCTCACATTCATAAACTCTTCTCTCACCTGCCATACACACGCATACCCTCATATAAAGTGCTCAGAATCTACCCACATAGTAGCGATGACAAAGCATGAGACGATTACGGTCTCCATGATGGAGAAGCTGAGTAATAACTGACTCCCGCCAACTAGATCACTGGAGTGTAAGGTCATCCTCGAACTCTATTTCCATGATTTCTTCTGGGTAAATTGCTCCGGGAACAATCCTCTTTTCTAGCATAACGTAATCAAGAACGAGAAAGTCACTGCCACTTACCACAGGGTTGCAATTCCTGGCCTGACGGGCCGTGCTGGGAATTTAAATGATGTCTCCACCCTAGCAGCATGTGGAACCAATGTAATGGCTAACACAAATCAGACTTAAGCTGGAGTGATGCTGCAGTTCCTGCTGTTTTTGTAAGCCAGCAAGAATGATTTTTGGACAAAACGGTAAGCATTAAAAAGAACCAAAAAAAAAAAAAAATCAGCAGAAGTGAGGAATGGCTTCTAATCTAACACCACACACCCAGGAACATCCTAGTGACGAAAAACCAAGACACAATGCAACCCACCGTCATTGGGATGTATTACATACTACCATGCTCAGGAGCAAGTCAATGAAAAGAATGCAGTTTTTTCACCTAGCCTCGATTATTTTGTAGGAGAGAGATGTACATTTCTTTACCTGAATTTTAAACAATGCTCAGAACCCTTTACCTCTGAAAAGGATAAGACATGTGGCCTAAGGGTGAACAGAATCTACATGATAGCCTTGTACTCATTGAGGTCAATGCAAAACTTTCATTTGTTTTCAGTGAGACTGGATCTAGCCCAGATGTCCCCAAACTGTGGGGCACAGTTTGGGGACATCTGGGCTAGATCCAGTCTCACTGAAAACAAATGAAAGTTTTGCATTGACCTCAATGAGTACAAGACTATCATGTGGCTCACCAGTGAAACTTTCACTCCAGTAAGTGAGGTAGTTTCTTGACTCTAAGCTAGGTTTGGCTAAAAGTGTTGTTAACCAACATTAACAGAGCTCTACAGTACAGTTCCCTTGCTCAGCTGTGGGCCACATTTCCCTGTTCAACATATGCCAGATCCCAGCATTTAGCGTACCATCTTGATCCAAGCTAACACTGGAAGAGCACTGAGTCTCCAATTTACATCTCTAGATCACACAATGAGTCACAAGAGTTAACACACAAATTAATTCTGCCCATGAAGAAATTAGCATAGATGTTGCCTTTCTCCTAACAGCCAGAGACCGTCTTTCTTTGTTACGGTTGAAGTCTCTGGCAGGACATGTTGAGAAAGACCATACATTTTATTACTAGAGTTGCCTCTTCAAAACTCTCTGCCTATGCACAGAAGTCCTCAGTCTACTGCTAATGTAAAGCCATATTTTTAGCATGTCATAGTTTCCCCATTGTCTCCCTTCTTCCTGGGCGTCCTTTAGCACAGTTCTCCCACTCATGAGTAACTGAGTAGACTGCCACAAGGGCTGCCTGCCTGATACAGAACCCTGCCTTGCAGTTGTTGGATCTTTTGGATCTCATGGAGGAGACGTGATTTCTGGGCTTTGGAATGAGTGACAGTTCTCTCCAAGTATGTTGAATGAAAGGAAAGGCTATCACAAAACACGTTAGATTAAGTACTGCTGAAGGGGTTAAACTCCCTTTGACAAATAGATCTCCAGGTCTACATTAATCCATCTTAAAATTACATGTTTCTCACACGTTCCAGGAGCAATTCTCAAGGGTCTATTTAATTGTGTAATGGGGGATTATGAAAAGTCCTACCAATTTTACCTGGTTCTCTCTAGTCTGTCTTTTTAAGAAACATTTTCAATGGACAACTTGACCAATCCCAGGCTTCCTGCCCAGCCAAGGTCCCTATCCCTCCTGCCTAGGATCTGCTATTCCCCAGGGAGAAGGTACCCTTTTGGGGTCACAAAGGTGTGGGGAGTGAAGCTTTAATCACACGCCACAGGAAGGACCACAACACCCCAGCAGCCCAAAATGTTCCTGACTAGATTCCTCCATGTTCCTTCTGCAGGAATATCTTCAGACCATGTCCCATGCCAGTTAAGTGGAACCCCTGCCTATACTCTGCTTGCTGGGATCGTAGGCAAAGCCAATCATTTTCAAAGCTCATCCTCCATCTCAACATCACCAGTAAGGACTGAAGGTCAGTGGTGAAAACTATGGGCGAGATCACTGGTCCTCAAACTTTTCAGGGTTGCGCCCCCCTCATCCTGTCCGCACGGAGCCATGGCTTGGAAGTGAGGATGCAGACAGGGGTAAAGAGGCCTAGGATGGGGCTGCAACTGGGGGTGGGGCTGGTGCTGGAAGTAGGAATGGAGCTGCAGACAGGGGCTGAGGCTGGGGGCAGAGCGGGGCTGGGTGGCACTCCCTCCCTGTCCCCCATGGGGGCTGGCCCAGGCCCAGCCATACCTCCCTCGAACAGTCCTCTGTGCCCCTCAAGGGGGGGGGCACACCCCACAGTTTGGGGGCATCTGGGCTAGATCCAGTCTCACTGAAAACAAATGAAAGTTTTGCATTGACTTCAATGGGTACAAGACTATCATGTAGGCACAAGGCAGTTAATTTTTGTTTAGGTAATGCCAAGGGTTAACAAGGGGAAGTGACTGGCTTTGACAATATACACCCCCACTCAAAAAGCTCCCAGGAGCATTTTATAATTCCACAAACAGATGGGGAAGGGTAAGGAGGTTGAGAGAACTCTTACAAGCATAGGAGTCTGGAATTCTTTGGGACACATGGAATTTTTCAATCAATCAATCTCAATAAGATGCAGAATGCCTTATCCAACATTAAACACAAACACTACACACACTAAATCTGTCCAAAACAGAATAACTCTAGGTAGAAGCCACTGCAAACTAGATCAGAATGACTTGTTTGTTTGTTTTTTACTGAATATACTCCACTAAACATTAATTCCTAAATAGCTGGAGAGTGGGGGGATGAGACAGTGATGCACTCTCAGGAGGTCGTGGCAAAAGGAAATAGTTTAAAAATAATTTGCTTCAGGCTTGAAAAAATCCTAAAACAAGCTTCTACAAATGCAACTACCATTACAATTATTAAGCTAAACCTTTCATCTTCTGACCTGGGCAATTTTCCCCTCCAGAATTAATCTTAATAAAAATGATTAGGTAGGGTGTTATTTTGTTGTGAGTAAAGAGGATTCAGATAGGATGTGACTGAAGTATTTAAACTAGGTAAGACTTTTTAGAAAATGAAGCCAGGTGATCTATTTGATGTCAGCAGACAGACTGGAACTAGGGGACAGATATAAGTGAAGGGGGAATGTATGGAAAATGACTTTAAGGAAGTATTATCTTACTGAGTGCAACAAGTAAGTGGAGTTAAGCTGTAAGTATATGGCCTCTAGTATGTGAAAGGGGTATTAATTACATTTGAACCCTTTGCTCTTTCTGAGGGATCAGGAGGGAGTGTCTCACTGATCATACTTCCCCACTACAACTGGCAATGGGTTTTCTTCCAACATCTGGCACCAAAAAAATAAATAAAGAGAAAACATGAAAATTTTTATTTAAAAATATGTCTGGACTAGAGATGGTAATGAAACAGCCCTTCAGCTCATTTCTTGCTTCTGATCCTACATAATCACACTATATGGAAAAAGCTGCATTTATTTTTTAAAAAGATTGGATGAATCCAGGTCTTACCGTATTTTAAACTTAATTATTCTGTAGGAGTAAAAAGGTATTCTATATAAATAAAATAAACATCTGAACTGGGGCATCTGAAAGAGTCTCTTTTAGACTTGTCCTAAAATATTTTTGATGTTTTATTCCCTGTCTATATTTGTTTGTACCGTGGTACCATGAATTATTAGATTCAAAAACAGTGCAAACAACCAGAACACCAAAGGCTCCCATGAGAGCAAAGGATATTCAGCACCTTGCAGGGTAGGGCCCTGAGTGAGTTATTTAAAAGGGATATAATGTGAGCCAATGATTACAATGGATAAATCTTCCTTAAGTAAAACAAACTCTTACTATAACAGTCTCTCGGGGAGGGAAATATCAAACATAGTTTAAGTTAAATGAGCACAACAAAGAAGCGATCGCTAAAATAATATTCCTGGAGAGGCTTTGAAAAATCCACTACTGGCAACTCATATTTTTATTAGATGGGTATATTGGTTTAAAAAAAAACTACTTCTACTCAGCAAACCACTCAGCCCCATGTTGTGCTACACTGCAAAGCATATTTATCCCCCAAAGAGCCATTCACAGACTGCATTGTCATTTTCCAAATAAAAGGAAAAGACAAAGGATTTCAGAGATATTTGAGTGGGTTATTTCATTCCATCACTACAGAGCAAGTGTAGCACATGCTCTCTGTTTTAGAATAGAATAGCACAGAATACAAGATGTAATTAAAACATTTCCTTTATCAAATGAGCGAGATCTTATCAAACAATTAGCAGATAATTCAGGCTTGAGCCTTCTTGTCTTATTCAAGGAAAACTTTCAACTAAAGTCAATGAAGAATTTTGTCTGTGTAAAGCATGCAGGATCAGATCCGTGGATGGAAGTTCTCAGTATTACAAGTACATACAATTGCATCTGCACAGGAAGACCCATTGTGTCCACACAGAAAACCCACTGAAGTCACAACACACTTTTGCAGATTATAATACTAGCCTCACATAAATCAATCCAAGCAGCCCATCTGATTTTTAGTTGTGTCATGCAAATAAACTAAATCCTGTATAGTAAATAACATGCACTTTTCCCCTTCATATCCAAACAATAGATATGTTAAACAAACAAACACCCTACACAACCTTCACGCAGGGCTTTTGAAAATTAAAATGAAAAGGAAGTGTTTTGGGGCTATTTATGATGATAGTGTCCTTTAAAGACTGGTAGGGAAATGGATAATTACACAAAGCACTTTTTTCCTAATTGGAAAAAAATGAAGACAATCTTGAAAAACTACTCTAGAAATCCCATGAGATGACGACAAAGGCAGGAGCTAAGAATTTTTGCTCCTGTAAGATTTAAAACAAAACCAAACTCAAAGCAAGCAGATTTCGAGCCCAACGTAGAGATCTATTAGGAGATGCAGCAATAAACAGAAACTGTTGTTAGACTTTACGAGGTGGTGTGGATCCAGGCACTGGTTCTCTATTACTAAATCCAAAGTTCAGGATCAAGCCAAGACAAAAAGCTTTTCGGGATACCCAGCCACTTAAAATTGTGTGTGTACAGTTATAGTTAAACAGACAAAACAAAAAAACTAAATGCTACACAGTTTGAACATTTGCACTTGAAGCTTCAACATCAGCAACCTTAATTTAGTCACTAACACCTATTTTCTCTCCACCTGCAGGCTAGAGAGCCAATCCCAAACTACCTCCTCTGCAAAACAGATGAGCCAACACCAAAAAAGTTGCCACATAAAAGAAATGTAAGTCTGCTTTGTGTATTGGAATTGCATTGTTATTGGCTGTTGACATACTACGGAAAGCACACATCTAGGGTATACTGACTACAAGGAGAATTTCTATCCTGCATTGTAGAAGGATGCAGGAGGTGGAATCTGGAACCAGTACATATGGAGCAGAGGTATACTTCCAGCCTGATCTAGATGGTGTAGTGTCAGACCATAATTTGCAGGGGAAATGAAGTACCCTGGAGCATACAATATAGGGAGAGTGCATGGAGTACAGTGTTCTACATCAGGGTGTTGTACTGGGCATGAAAGATGGAGGAGGTAAAGCCTCCGGCTCATAAATGAATGTAATATGCAAGGTGCTGGCATGTGAACCATGAGAAGCAAGTTGGGTGGAACAGTCAGCCAGAAACACAGCACAGGCAGGGGCAGTGCCACTGACCCATATTGGAAAGCCAGGATAGGGGGCAGGAATTCAAGGGTAGTTTACAATGGAACCTTAATTGCACTTGCAACACAACCTTGTAGTGTTTTATTTTTACCACAACAGTCTGTTAGCTTTTGTTTTTAAAACCCACATACCGTCAAACTTACCACAGAATTCAGAGTTTTTCTTCCTTAATAGTCACATCACATTCCCATGCCCACCGATCTCAAACAACTTCATCTTAATCTTGCTTGTTAAGATTTTTTCAGACCTGTCTTTCATTACGAGAGCGGACGAATGTTACAGACTCCAGTGACGCAGCCAGCAGAACTTAAATTGGTGTCATTTCAAATGCGATTCTCGTGATTTCACAAAACCTCACAGGCCAGTCCTCTGGAGCTTGTACCACTCTTCAGGCCTCTCTGAGTGTGTCTACACGGCAGCTGAGAGTGAGCCTCCCAACCTGGCTAGACAGACTCCTGCTAGCAGGGCTTGAGCTAGTGCACAAAACCCAACAGTGTGGATGCTGTCGCACCAATGGAGGCTCAGTCTAGCCACCCAAGCTCGACCCCACTGGGTCAGAGCTCGGGTGGCTAGACTGAGACTCTAGCAGCGCAGCAGTGTCCACACTGCTGTTCTCAGTGTACTAGCTCAAGCCACACTGGTGAAAGTCTTTCTGACCAGGCTGGGACGCTCACTCCCAGCTGCAGTGTAGACATAGCCCACGAAGTCACAAGCTCCACAGGCAGAGACTGTTGGGAGAAGCTCCTCTAACACGGCGTTCACAGGATTTATTTACCAGGTTTCTGATAGAAGTTACAATACATCCCTGTATAAGTGCCTGACAGAATCCCCAACATTAAAGGACTCTGAACATGTGTACCTTTAGTATACTGGTCCAGTGCACAAGTTTTCTTTAAGGACTTATGCGTAAGGCCAATTTCAATTTTACAAAGTAACCAATTTTTTAAAAACTACAAGAAACAATAGTTCACTTTCCCATCAAAAACACACCCCTATTTTTCTGTGTCCCATAATTCAGAAGTGATTGGTCCAATTAACTTCCAACTTAAAAATAAAAAAGGGCTCACACTTTTTTTTTTTTTTTTGGCCAGGCACATAGCAAGAGAAGTTTCATTCTTACAGGTGTCTCAAGACAGCAAAAAGGAGTCAAAAGTATGGCCTAAAATTAAAACTTTCAGTTTTAATTATGGAGTTGCTACTGTGACTAATATTGTAAAGTCATATTTATTCTGTGGTAAATTTTTTAATGAGATCAATTTTAACATCAAGGTTACAGATTCAAGAACACAACAGGCAGTATATGCAAAAGTTAAGCTTCCCATAGTAATCTTAACTTCCCACCCTGCACATGCAACTCTGTGCAACTCTTCTAAAAGGCAATCCGGTAGTGCATGTTCAGAGTGCAAAACTGAGCCCCAGACACATTAAGGTTACATTGGCTAGTACAGTGGTTCTCAGACTTCTGTACTGGTGACCCCTTTCACACAGGAAGCCTCTGATGGCGACCCCCCCTTATGCATTAAAAACACTTTTTTATATATTTAACACCATTATAAACGCTGGAGGTAAAGCGGGATTTGGGGTGGAGGCTGACAGTTCACGACCCCCTGAGGGGTCCCAACCCCCAGTTTGAGAACCACTGGGCTAGTAATTCAAGAGAGAGTCCATGTGTAATGTGGACAAATTAAAATCCTAGCATACTGAGAAAAGTCTTTATGGGAAATGGCAGGTTTTTACTTGATGCATCTGCAGCTGCTCTACAAACATGATCCCAGGGACCCACGTACCTGCTGCAACACCTATGAGATGATTCATGGCCAATGGATTGACATCATAATGGATCCAGTGGTCATCCTCTTATAACTTTCCCTAGCACCTTCTAAACAACTTTCAGGGATGGTCTTGGTATACATGGTCCTGGCTCAGCGTGGGAGGATGGACTAGATGGCCTCTCGAGGTCCCTTCCAGCCCTACGTTTCTATGTGGGGATCCTAGTTCCACTGTTTGGGGGCAGGGAGTCCCACAGTACATCCACTCCACAGCCATCTAACTCCCTTCAACAGACCCACTCAGGTCTTGCTGCTTTAGGAACCATCAGCACCCCTTCACTAATGAATGAATATTAACCAAACAGAAACCAAGCTAACAATGCCCATATAAAGAAAAAGGTACCGTCCACTAAAAGCTAAACAAAGGCAAATTAACACTGGTCTGACATTATTGCTGCTGATCCACTGCACTAGAATCATAGAATATCAGGGTTGGAAGGGACCCCAGAAGGTCATCTAGTCCAACCCGCTGCTCGAAGCAGGACCAATTCCCAGTTAAATCATCCCAGCCAGGGCTTTGTCAAGCCTGACCTTAAAAACCTCTAAGGAAGGAGATTCTACCACCTCCCTAGGTAACGCATTCCAGTGTTTCACCACCCTCTTAGTGAAAAAGTTTTTCCTAATATCCAGTCTAAACCTCCCCCACTGCAACTTGAAACTAGTGTACCCTGTGGTCCTGAATGACTGATCATTGCAAAAAATAAGCATTTGAAAGTGTAGGAGGTAAAGGTGGTTTCCATTCCCTTGATTTTAGGGCTGTCTAGACACTGGTCTGTTCTCTAGTGTAAATTACACTCACTACAAATGGCCTCCAGGGGCGATTCTGGTACCTGGGAATCTTGGGGTATGGGGGTGCCCAGGCTATGCCTTCTTTATAATGGCCATAACCCAAACCTTCAGCCAGGAAGGTGGAAGACACAGGACCTGCCATGGAGGTTCTAAATCATCCAATATGGCTAATTAAGCTAATTCAGGACTATTCTGTGATGCTGGAGCTGCACATGCAGCTTAACATACCAATGTATCAGGCCCTATGAATTATTTAGAGCGATACCAGCAGCCACTATAGTCCAGACTGTACTGGAGTTTCCATTTTAAGCCCTGATCCTGCAACAGGATCTGCGCTGGGAAATCTCTGAGCCTGTGCAGAGTCCCATTGACTTCAGTGGAACTCTGTATGGGCACAGGGGTCCAGTCATGTGGATCTTGTTGCAGGACTGTCCCTGATCTGTGCTTTTTAGGATTCTGTATATTTATTGACTAGACCAGTGTTAGGAAGTGCCGTTTCCCTGCCTTCCAAACAAACATACCTGAAAGACAACTATCAAATATTTGAGTATAAACAAAAACCCAGGAAAAAAACAACTACTTTGAGACATCCTTGGTTTCAATCACTTCACCTCAAACTAATTCAATTTTAAAATAAAACTAAGCAAGTTGTTAGTAATAATCACTTTTGATAGTCTGGAAAAAAAACCTTCAAAATATTTAGCTTTCAAAAGCATTTAACAACACAAACCAAAAGAGCCGCATCTGGCAACCAGCAGGATTTCAAAATATATTAAATGGTATTTACATAAAAGTGAGGCTTTCGATACAGTACGACAATCACAACTTTTACAGCCAGGAGAAACCTTTAACATAAAAGAGAAATGATAAAAATTAAATTAGAACAGTATCAAGGGGCTGGCAAACCACCAAAAAGCCAGGAAATTCTGAGTTAATGCTGACACTCCTTTCTTGACTGTGCCTAAATATAGTACCATGTAGTGTATTGTATGATAAAAATTATTTACTGCTCAGAGAACTTTGCAATTGTGTGATAGACTACAACATGTTGTTAATGTGAGTCTGAATCTGTGTCCATACATTTCCGAGTTGGCAATATAAGTCAGAATCTTGATGTTATTTTAACATAGTTTGTGAAAACAACATTATTTTATTAAGAATATCAATGGACATTGACTTCAATGGGCTACGGATCAGGCCCTTAATACCCACAGGAAGCCTTTCAAAAGCATTTATAATTATGCTGATTATTAGGCCAATTTATACAAATTCAAAAACGTCTTATAGAATAACTCTTTACACAATCTATTTAGAGTCAACAACTTCCTACAAATAAATCATAGAAATTTGGGGGGGGGTCCTGATTTCTTAAGGGATCTATAATGGAAGAAAAAGCCGTTCACTTAGTAGTTGGCCAGTTTGATTTTTGTCCAAGAGTGGGAGTTACCCAAAAATATAGATGTTTGGTGGCCTACATAAAATGAATGGATGGTCTCAGTCCAGTTTCCAATAGACAGCTGTCCATGTCACCACTGAGAGTCTTTGCTGGCTTCTCAGCAGTGAGCCAAAGGATTTAACTGAATGGACCGGAGACCAATCTAGGAGGTCTATGGTTTGGTATCACTGTTCTGTGGAAGGGGACTTTTGTCTTCCTAGCCGTAAATCTGGCATTTTTCACAGGCATGAAGATAACATAAAATTTTAAAGAAATCTACGACACAGGCCCTTCTCATACCCTTCCACTTCTAAAGCCCTGAGAGCCAAAGGTAGGCTAGCAAAGACTACAATTTCTAACAAATCGTCCCGTCAAGGTAACAGTGTTTGCCACACTCACAAACTTGTGGATATCCTGAGATCCTGAGGCAAATTCCACAAATGCCTCACGGCTACTCTACAGGCCCCTTGTTCCCTATGGCAGCACAGATTCCAACAGCAGCCAGGATGTACCTAATCCTATCCTTCCATACAGAGAGCAATCTGATAGCTTGGAAAGGGCATCCGTATCATTTACTGGATCAGTCCCAGCATTAGCTAGCATAGTGAAATTCCTGGTGGTTTACAAGAGATATTACCCCTGTGGAGCATTTCCTCTTTCTTGGCTCCACCCCCTCTCTAATCAGGCATACCCCCTAACACTACAGAGCTCCAGACACCACGACGGCTCAACCCCTTCTTCTCCGTCTGACAGAAGTCTGGATAAGAGCAGGTTTTCTGCCACTTTGATCATTTCCTGTAGCAAAATGTGAAGGGGATGGTAAGACCCATTCCTCCCCCCCAGTTTTGCAAATAGCAAGGATAGCCTTAAATAGTCAAACTTACTTACTTTTCATTTATACTTTTGTGACTAGTTTACAGGTTCTCCTGCAATTTTTACATTTGTTGAAAACAACAAGCGAATTGCTCTTAACTTCTAAGCCCTTTCAGTTACTTATTTAGTCAAACTGCATTATAATGGCGAAACAAACAAGGTAATTGTCAACCTACAGACAATACGAAAGCACTTTTTGCCCCGTTAAAAAACACTCTATTTTTTAAAATAAATTGAATCTTCATCTGGTGGCGATAGCGTTCTTTTTGGCTGACATGATATTCCTTGCACAGTGAGCTTCAAAAAAATGGGTTAACCCTTTTACTCAACGTACTAGTAGAATAGATCTGCTATAAATGGGACACAAACTGCCTGAAAAATTAAGTTTGCTGCTGTCAAATAACATTAAGGCCCTGATCCAGCAAACACTCTCACACACCTGACTTGACGATGAAATCAACAGCACTACTTGTTTGCATAGAGCTAAGCACACGAGTAAGTATTTGGAAGACTGGGGCCTAAAGTATGAAATACAAAAGCAGGAGATAATCAAAGACCCTCTATAATGGCTCTCTACCTACAAAGGTGAAAGGAAAAAAACCCAAACTAAATCACCCTCACCACACAGACACACACACACCCATATAGAAATACTTCCTTCTATGACTCATTTTCTCTGACTTGGAAAATCCAAAGGGTATCAACAACATAAATACATTGCTGGAATACTTCCTCCTATACCACACTTGACTATTCCATGATAATTATCACAATATATGTTAATTTTTTTATAAACATGAGACTAAATCTTTTTTTTTTGCTTTGTAATTAAATCATGCTTTTTCCAGCTGAAAGCTGCTATTTTTTTGGTTCCTCATTAACTCCATACACAAAAATACCTGTTTGTATCAGTTCATATCAAAAGTCTACCCCCCCCCTCAAATTTTTTTACATTCCAAGTCTGTGAATCCATTTTCAGGGATATACTCTGAACTCAATCCATAGGCATGCAGTTCCCTTTGCCATCTGGGGACGTTCTGCTATGGAACGAAATTAGTACATGGCCTATCCTGAGTATTTTGAGAGGTGTTTAAATAATTAGTTTTTAAATTTATGGTAAATTATTTTTGCCAAGTTACTGATTACATTTTTTTTAAATCTCCACTAATGAAAATCATGACCCTGACAACTGTATTTCTCAGATTTTATTCCCAGGTTTCATTTAACAGTGAAACATAATTCACGCCTCACAAGAAAAAGTAATCTAGAGCAGCACATTTTACTACAGAACGTCTAGAAAAACTAAATTCTGAAGTAAGTTACATCAGTACATCACAGAGAGTGGAGAATACTCTGCGGCATTACTGTTAAAACTAAAGTAATATACTAAACCACTAAAAAAAAAATCTTACCACAACAAAATCGACACTATTGTGATTAATAATAAATATATTGCCTTTCATATTCAGAGGTAATAAGAAGGCTTTACTGTGTTTCATATAACCTCACTAACAACATATAAATGCATCAAAATGAGTCTAATTATATAGCAATGCCAATAATTATTAAGTTCACACATCAAAAGATGCTTTAGGACATTACTTTTCTGTCAGTTACACTACAGAGCTGCCCTTCAGAATCCTTGGCTTTTATATCTGGAAGCAGGCCTGGGAAATTTAGGTCATAGCAAATTAAAATAAATTAGAGCTAGATGATACCACCTAGACACATGCACAGAGGGGACCCTCTGAAAGATGTCTCGTGGGAGGGAGAAGCAGGTTGAGTCGGTTGCTGCCTTCCCAGCACCATTCCTACAGATCCTACAGTCACCTCTCACTTGGTCAAGGGTCTGTGCTAAAGAAAAGGGTGGCGCCCACTTCTCATCCCCTATCCCTCCTCAGGGAAGTTAGTCAAAAAAGATAATAGCTGCTGAGACTTATCTTTTCTCCTGAACCATCTCTCCTTCTGCCCCAAGGGTGGCTGTAATCGGGGGAGGCCCTAGTAGCTTAGTTTTAATGGAGGCAGGCTACTATGAAGACAAGGAAGGAAGGGCCATATAAATCACTGACAGTGCAGCGGCATAGCACACCATATAGATGCCCCTGGCCTGCTGTGGGTTCCCCAGGGCCTCCAAAACCATTCCTGAGAAAGACAAACCCTGCCATCCTAATGGGAATGTGCATGTGGGGAATCTGAGGGAATCCTCATGGAGATTTCCTCCAAGGGAGTTTCCTCATGTGGGCTCTTCCTGGGGGAGAGGATTATCTGAGCCAAAATTAGAAAGTTACGCCTGAAGAAACCATCAGATTGCATTAAGAGGCTTTACGCGAGAGTTATATAGCTGCAGTCACCTATACCGGTGTTGCATAAATGACACAAAATAAAGTAGTAACTTAGTGAGGAACACACAAGGCTCCTCAGGGCTGCTCCTCCAAAAATAAAAATCCAAGCCACAAAGGTTGCTGAACTCAAATTAGTTTCAATGAGGAAAATACCCTAATTTCAGGATCCACTGAATTTCACTAAGGAGAAAACTATAGCAAGCATCCTTCCAAACCCAATGAAATGCTGTACAAACAGATACATATAATCTCATCTAAAAAAAAGCTCAAACTGTTAGGGCCTAGTGAATCAATTGATCTTTTTCTTATGTTTGAAGCTAGGAAAATAAAAGCACCATATCTGCCACCAGCCTTTAAACAGTGATGTAATAGGAAGACACTTCAGTAGTCTAGGATGGTTTATATTCTAATGCAGACACCAGGTTTACTTCTTATTAAACAAATACAATAGTCTATGGCAGTGGTCCAAAACATGGTAGTCATATTTTTAAGGTCCAGTTTTAGACAATTACTGTAAAATTCTACAGTACTGTTTATAGGCCAAGTCTAACTTCCATTGCTGGACCAGACCTAGCGTAGGTCTGAGTCAGCAAACCTTTAATTGTACATGCATTATCAAACTTGTTATACATGACCTATGTCAAAGAATTACAAATGCAAGTCTTTGTGGGATCATAGGGCCCGATCTTGCAAACCTTTATGCACAAAGCAAGCCCAATGAAATCAATGGGACTTCATGTGCAGGTAAAAGTTTGCAGGAATATGTGTTCCTACCAAAACTTACAGGCTTAACACATTAGAATCCATAATACCAACAAAAGCTAAGATACACAGTAAAACTTCTCAAAGACTACATGAAATTTACTTAACTTGACAATATAGATTTGCAAACCCTCCCTGTGCCACCCAGAACCAACAACCACTTCTTTACAAGTGTGTGATCTCTACACATAGTACAGTCCAGCTTTTAAAAAAACAGACTAATTCAATGGATTATCTTTTGAGGGGAGGAACAGGAGTGGGGAAAACAGAGGAAGAAAAGTATTTGTTAGAATAAACTAATTGAATTCAAGTCTGCATGCTGCTCTGTCTAAATTACAGTTGCATTTGTACCAGGCATTCCCTGGGGAAAGTGACATACAATGCAAACAGGCCTAGCTGTTCAATTATTCAGGTTTTAAGAGATTCACAGAAAGACATCTGAGAAACATAATATTTTAATAAATGAAATAAATACTCCAGTACATGCAAGATAAAAACTGACATTGGAAAAAATTAAAAATCATTTTAGTTATAGTGTAATTTTTTGTTTGTTTAAACACTCACAGTAGCTTTTCCCCCAGTTTGGAAATCAACACAAGGAAAACATAATCACAATCTCCACTCCTGCACACCAAATGCACTTCTCTAACCTAACACTTGATTCAAAAGAAATTAGATCCCCCATTCTCCCCACTCCCACCCCAAAAGTAGCTACATCCATCATCTAGGTGGTATTGGTTTGTTTTTGTTTTTAATACGTGAAAACTGAGGTAACTTCTTTTTCCTGCACAACTGAACAGTGGAATTTAGAAGGGAAATTTTGGAAGACAAGACAAGACAAACTTTAAAAACCGCATCCAGCGCGATTAAAGCTTTTTAGATTCCCCCACCTCCTCAGGTATAAAACTTCTTTGATTACCTTTTGTTTGTATATAGACCTTATTGATTGATGGAAATATATTTGTGAATAATTACTCAATTACAAAAATCCCTAAACTGGCCACTAATTATTTTGACCACATCTTCTTGTGTATATATAGTTTAAAGTATGTTGCCGCTGTGTTCCCTCACCACATAAAATCAAAGGATTGGGCTCATCTAAGCAAATTCTTTGGTATACAAAAACTAGGGCTTGGGGAGGTGGGATATTATTTTCCTTTAGCAATGACTGAGATCTAAACCGGGGTGGAGGTTAATTCACAGAATTGGAGTTCACTGGCGGTAAAGTCCTGGGTGAAGATCGTTCTCTTAGTGCCTGAGATAGCAGGTTGCAACCTTCTGAGACGGCGCAAGCCGAGTTCCTCAACCTTTCCCTGTAATCTGTCATTTTGGTGCTACTTTCTGGGTGTTGGGCTATATCCCTGAGGCATTGGGTCAGGAGCACGCAAGCAGATACCACGCTCATGGCCCCTCCTAGAATGGCAGTTTGCACAGCTTTGCCCTCTGGATTAATGGTGGCAGCTTTACCCAAAAACTGGGGCTCAGTGGCAAAGCCCACCAGAGCATAGACAGATTGCACCAAGGGTCCACTGAACAAGACGCACCGGTTCCTGGTCAGCTCACTGGGTGAAGTCTTGACCTCCTTGACACATGCCAGGAGGGCAGAGGCGCTGGTGCTCATGCACTTGACGCTGAGTTTGAACTGCTCCTTGGCAAACCTATCCTTGGATTTCTCACTGGCCAAGACACAGGCGTCTGTCAGGAATTTCAAGTTCTTGGACATGTTCTGGGAAACCTCCAGCAGGAGCTGAGGGCTCATGTCTGCCAAAGGGGTGTTTTTTAAGATCCCACAGCCATGCTCCACCTCATGCCTGCATCTGGTCACCTTGTAGCGATCCACCAAGCCGGGCAGGGCAGGCTGAGCCCCTGGGGTCTCCACAGCAGCCAGGTAGGCAGCATGGGCAGAGCACTCAGTGAGGGAGACCACCAGGTCCCCCATCTCCACCAGGCTGTCCCCCACTTCCCCGAAGCGCCCCATGTTGAGCTGGCTCTGGACATCGTGGGTCAGGATGGAGAGCCCCTTGGTCCTGGCAATGATCGTGTCCCTGCACTTCTCGAAGGACTCCCCGAAGACCGAGAGGCTCTCGGTGTTCACCGGCCTGGTCTCGCTGGACAGCAGGAGCAGATCCGCCACCAGTTGCATCTTGATCTTGCAGTGGTCGCAGATTGAGACGAGTTTCTTCCTCTGCAGCGAGCTGCTGCTGGGGACGGCGCTGCTGGACACCTCGCTAATGGACTTGCCAGAGCCACCGCTAGCCATCGCGCCGGGGGGGCACTCGCATGCCGCTTGCGACCCCACTGCCACCGCCTCTCCCGCCGCCCGAGCAGTCCCGACTGAGCCCGGCAGGATCGCTCTGCCTTTTCCGCACCATCATTCCATTAATCTCCGCGAGTAAAAAAAAACCCTCTGGGCGCCGGGGCTGGGGCTGCTGGGAGTGGGTGGGTGGAAAACAAAATCCTCCCCACTTGATCAAGCCCCGGCCTCTCCCCTTTGCAATGCACTGGCTAGACCTCCGGGCCAGCGGCGGGCTGCTGCTCTGGGGGAGCCACCGGGTCCCTTCCCGGCATGATCTATTTTTTTTTTTTAATTTTAATTTTATTTTGCACGCTGATCTGTGCTGTGGGGGTTGGTTTGCTTCCCGGCAGCGGGATTTTGCAAAGTTCCCTCTTCCAGGTGAATAAATTACAGATGCAAACCAGTTTACATGAATTAGACAAGAAACATCCAACTTACTACCGCTTAACTCCTTCAAAACAAAAACCCCACTGGTCCGAAAGGAGGTGACTGCGGACCATGTGCTCCTCCTTTACATGCCCCCGAGAAGTCAGTCGCAGGCGGCGGCAGACCCGCATCTCCTGCTATCAGGAAGCGCAGCCGCGGGTGTGGCCCGGTCGCTCTGCACGAGCCCAGGAGGAGCCGGGCACAGACTTAGTGTTTGCGCCGCTGGGATCTCGAACCGTTCGCAGTGCACACACCCCAGCTCGGTGCAACGGGGGAGGGGAGCCAAAGAGCCACCGGATCCGGCTGCGGGCGGGGAAGAGAGGGATCCTCTCCCCTTCCCTCTGTGGCTTGCCTCACGCCTTCCTCCCTTGCTCAGGCATCCAGCCGCCCCGAGCTCGCTCCCTGCCGCCTGGCTCCATCCCCTCCTCTCCGCGGGCCCTCCGGACGTGGGCGCATCCGATCCGACTCCCCGGTGGCCTCTGGCTGCCGCGGCACGAACTTAGACTCTCCCCGCAAACAAGGGTGGTGGCTCCGGGCTGCAGCAGCGGCAGATGCTGCGACCCGCTCGGCCTCGCTCTCCTCCTGCCATTTTTCTGGCGGAATCACCAACTTCCAGGGAGGAGGCGGGGGGGGGGGGAACAACCCTTCGGCCGCCTTCTCTCCGCCGATTCCTCTGCCCGGGCCCTAAAACAAACTACCGGGAAGAGGCGGCTGCTGCGGATCTGCCAGCCAGACGCTGCATGGCTCTAAGGGAGGCTGCTTGCTGCGCCCACTCCTCCCCCTCTGCCTCCCTCCCCGTTGCCTTTGCTGTAACCTCACTTCAGCCTATAGAAATCTTTTGTGCGGTGTCACCGCCCTTCGTTCAAATCCTGCCCTCCTCCCTTCCGCGCTCTCCCCGCCCGCTGCTTGACGCTCCTCCCAGGGAAAGGGGGCAGCAGCGCCTTGCTGTGGCCGGCCCCATCCCATTCATCCGCCCGGCTGCTGCCCCGGCGGCGCGCTCTGCACAGCAATGGCTCCAGACGCTGCTGTTTTTAGCATCCCCCCACCCCGCCCGGGTCTTGTCGCTGGTGCATCAGGAGCTTTCCTGGCTAGAAGCAGGTTCACGTGATCCCTAGGGAAGGTGATTAAAAAGGAGGTGGTCGTTCTTAATTTATTAATCAAGCTCACATAAACACAAGAGGGAGGAGATTAAAGGGACTGCAGAACAGCAGGGAAATTCTGCTGCTGCAGAACAGCAAGGAAAGGGGGCTTGCCTCATGAGATCAGCCTGTATGGATTGGCTTATGGTTCCTCCCTGACCTCTTAGGTGAAAGCACATAACATGCAAGACAGTCATATCAGTTGGAGATGGAAAAGACACTATGGTGAAAAAAGACAATTGATAGAAAAAAACATTCCCACGCCCACCCGCAAATTGACCAGTTCACAAAGAGGACTGTGTCAGATGAATATAGCAAAGGCTCTGCCACAGGTACATGTACAGTTCCCTTGCTGCAGATTTCCATGGCGGAGTGATTCATTCTATCTGCAACTACAGTACTGCTACTCTGAGTAGGAAGTTTTTAGTGGGAGTTTGATATGCCCATTAAATTCCCAGCATTATCACAATGTGTTCTGCATTATACAGTGAAATAAAATAGTTTGCGCAAGCATGGTCTAAAGCTTAATAGTATATCAGGTTTGCAATATGGAATGCAATTTGTGAATTAGTAAATTGTAGTAGAAGAATCTGGTTCATAGTTCAGTTAATATTGTAATAATTTATTGAAAACTTTTCATTGGGTTATTTTGTTGTAATGGGTTGGACCCTGTCAAGTCAGTTTAGGATCCAAACGTAGTTTTTATAAAAGGTAGGTGTTGTAAAACCAAATATAAATAGAAAAAATAGACTGTATTTATAATGCCAATTATTACCTTTTTCTGTTTATATCTAAACTTCCCCTGCACTGTTTGCAGTGGCCTTGTGCATTGGCTGAGGCAGGGACAAGTTTGAATCCTATTTTGGTTTGGTGTGAATTAATTTTGCTGTTCTCCTTACATATGTGCACATCACATTTTAAAGATCTGTTTATATTTGTCAGAACTTTTTCATTGGGGAAGGCAGGATCCTGCCTCTGATAACTTTAAGGGTTTTTGGAAGGGCTGTGAGAAAAAAAACCTCTTTTCTCTGGCTGATTTCCCTTCCAGAACTTATCAAGGGCAGTATAATAAGATTCTTGGCATAACATCTCATCCAATACAAGAAAGTTTTGGAGGCAATAGAATTAAGTCTTAAATAAGAATGAAATGAGAATTACTTATTTTAAAGATACAACTGTCATATTTAATGGGACATTTCCATAGAAAATTTACATTTTAATGAAGTGGTGATGAATGATGCAAAATATTTGAAGTCCATAGGTCTGATTCTCAGCTATTACACCATTTTTATGCTAGTGTAATTCTGTTGAAGTGACTGGATTTCCGGCATAAAACTGGTGTCATGCAATGGAGACTCAGGCCCAAAGTGTGATCACAGCTATGTTTTTATATATTTTGCTGCTGCTGTTAACTCAGCAAAGCAAGGGTTAACTGATAATATTAATCTTTTGACTTCTTTCATATCACTTTGACTTTCCTATAAGTCAAACTCCTTGTTATATATGTGTATAATCTATTTTGCAATGTAACAAAGGCTACCAGATACATAAGTCTAACTCAGTACATAGGGCCTGATTGTCATTTAGACTGAAGTCCTTTACATTTATACTGCCAGAGTGGTGTATCCTTGGTTTAGAGGCAAATCAGGCCCATGCTGTAACATCTGCATTCTCGACCCAGCAGTTTTTACCAACTGCCAGTTACTGCTTTTTGAAAAGCTCTATAATGGGTGGCCAAACTTACTGACCTGTCAAGCCACATACAACAATCTTGAGAAGTTTGAGAGTCAGGGCACACCTGCCAGGAGTCGGGGCTTCAGGACCTCAGGAGGCGCTTGCCGGGGCTCGGGGTTTCAGCCCTGTGGGGCTGAAGCCCTGAGACCTCCCCTCCCCGCTGAGCAGCCCCTATCTCACCACGCTGCTGCAAGGCAGAGGTTCTTAGTGCCCTCCCCCGCCCCAGTCTAGTAGGTGGAGAATGGGGGTTGGGGGGCATGCGGGACTACAAGATTCACACTTTAAAAGAGCTGCATGTGGCTTGGGAGCCACAGTTTGGCCACCCCTGCTCTATAAAATTGATTTCAAAATAGTCTGAAGAATAAGAATCAATGGCCAGGTTCTGAATTAGTTTATATTTTCAAATATTTCCAGCCATACTCTTAAAGGAAAACCATATATTTTATGTACCAAGATGGGCACCTATTATTTAAATATGAACTTAGTTAATTGTTGAGGATGGCCAAGTTTGAAGAAGGCTTTGAAAGGTCATCTTGGAAGCTGTTTAGTCTCTGCACTGGCAGAAAGAACTAGTAGATGACCTATTAGGTCTTCTCCATTATATTAAGTCTGCTTTGTGCCATTCCTCCTGGGCCAAAGCAGACAGATCCTTGGGTTGGGTAGAATCTCTGTACCATCTCCTATATCACCTTTCCTCCCAGCTGCCAGCACAAGGGACATGGCTGATCTTTATAATCCCGATGATTCCTAGCTGCTGGAATGTCCCATGGGGCCATTAGAAACCCACACAATTTAAAGCAGACAACCTTTAGGCTTCTCTAAGTTGCCCCAGAAGACTGGACCATTGTTCACTAGCCTCAGGATTGGTGATGAGCAAAAATAGCAAATGTTGCCCTTCAATGTGTTGTTGATACTGTCTCCAAATTACCATCTGTCCTTTACAGTGTATTTTTCCTCCCCAGTGACAGTTGATGTTCTGCTCCTCTGCAATTGAAATGTATGACCATGACCTAATGATCGTGTATGACCATGATCTGATTTGATCTATTGCTAATCATAGAGCTGGGAGTATTTGTTTAGTGTCTCCTCTAATTTCTATACTAGGACATGCATAAATCTCTTGAGGCATCTGCTACTGAGTTCTTCCCATGGATGTGCTGCATCAGTGCCTCTGTAAGCACCATACATTCTGCACCACACGCCAGATAGAGCGCAAGCATTTGTAGACAGAGATTTCGATTGATCTTGCAACAGATTTGTTTGCTCAGATTTTCAGCAGTTGACTGAAAATGCCCTATTGGCCTTTTTGACTCACCTGATCATTTTTATCTGAGAGTGATGTTAGCAGGATGCACACCGTTCTGAACAAAGAAAGTGTTGCCTCAGAGCTGGTGGGGAAACGTGGACACTGTGTTTTGGGTGGGTCCAGAATATGGCAGTTCTTCACCCCTCTATGCACCCTCTCTTCATAGTGACAATGCTGGTTATCATAGCAGTTTTGGGGGACGTCATAATTTGAGTTTAAACAATGTCTTATTTTAAGACAGATTCTCAGTAGGTATTAATAGGATTAGCTCCAGTGACTTAAGTGGGGCTACACCAATTTACACTAGCTAAAGATCTGCTCCTTACATTTTTAGGATCCAGTAGATGTATCTACCTTGTTTAAGATTAAACTTTTAAATGACTCGATAGTGTCTGTATGGGCTCTTTAGAAAGATCTCTGCACCTCTCTTCCAAAGAGAGCCTCTGCAGATCTGCTGGGCTCCACAGCTGCAGCGTTCAAAGAGTAACTCTAGGACATTTTTAATAGTCCGTCTGACAAACTGGTCAACAAAGATGTCATACCTCCTATTTTGTGCTTCCTAGCTTGATTATCAGACATGGAAGTCAGGTGGCAGCGCTTGAGAGATTCCACTGAGCGCGTACAAAGCTCAAACGACTCTCAAGGCTAATAATTGCTTGCATAGCTACACTGGAAGGGATTAAAAATGCTTTTTAATATGGATTAGCAGTGTGTGGGAGGCTGACTCACTTGTGTGAGCTCTTCTCTTTGGCCACTTTCATGCTTCCCTTTCCTTGTGCTTAATACAACAACAAAAATGAAAAGCTTTAACTAGCTGGGTGGAGTTTTGTTTCCTGAGTCTTTCTATCATGTTATAAAGTTAATTTCTCTAGATCACCTTGGACTTCCGTATTGCAGAAACTTGAACTTTTTTATTGCTTTATAGAAATGTGAAAGAAAGATTGATTTTCCAATGTAACAGATTTGGAGATGCTATTTAATAATCTAAGAATATTGAGATATAACAATTTGATAAATTGTTCCCTGGTCAGTGAGGGGAGGGTATTATAAATTGGGTATAGATTATAAAATTTTCCTGAATGAAGGCACTCAGATAGTTTAATAGGGGCCTGTGGGAAGAAGAAATAGGAAGGCAACACAATGGCTCCCCAGATAAGTAACCTCTGACAAAACACTTGAGGTGGCAATTACAAGACAATGGCACTGGGATCCAGATTGAAATTATACAGCTGTTTTGCCAGGCTGGGAAGTAGAGATTAAAATGACATTAAACAGTTAAAAAGCCCTTTTCAGAAGAAGACAGGAGCATGTGTGTGTGTGCGTGAGAGAGAGAGAGAATTCTCAGAAGGACAGGCTAACTGACACAGAGAGAGGGTCTGCAGAGCGGTCTGAAAGAAATTGGATCTTCCTAGATCCAGGAAATGGTAAGCCTTAGGGAAACACAGGCAAGTGTGTAGACTACTTTCTTGTTTTTAAGATCTGTTTTCTTTTACATACTTTGATTCTAAATAAATAATACTTTAAGAAAGCTGTCTGGTCACTGGTTACAACTGTCCTTGCTCCCTGAGCCTGAGGGAACACAATGGCAGGGTCAAAGCCCAAGTCAGATCTGCTGAAGTAATCATGGTTGATACACCAGGGATTGCAACCCAAAGCCTGGTTTGAGAGCAGGAGAATCCCATGATTTCATCCCATGAGATATGATGGCCCAAGTCCTGAGACCTGGATTGGGGGTGCACTCAGAGACACCAGGAGTCAGGGACCCAGTTAAACTGGTAACTGTGACAGTCAGCAAAATACAAATAACATAAATGTTATATCTTTGCACAAGTTTGATTTTTCATATTCTAAAATAATTGGATGTCTTTAGTTTTTAGCATAGTAGCAGTGTTCTTTAAAAAAAAAAAAAGACCTGATTTTTCACATTTTGAGCAACTTTAGTTTCACGCTGTATAATCAAAAGTTCTATTTGTGACATGAGAAAAATACAATTAAAGAAAAATACCAGCACCTTAAACATCAGTTATGTTTGAAATATGTTTAGCTCCTGTTGCTGCACATGACATCTAAGATTACTTTAAACTGAAAGAGATCGGAAGAAAAAAAAACTTTTTCATTTTGTGCTCTTTATGTGACACAACTTTGTGGAAAGTTGTTTTCACTGTTTCCCATATATAGTCAGTTTCCCCCTACTCTTAGTGTGGGTCTTTCACACAGCAACAGAGAAAAGAAAATCATTTAATTAAAAAGAAAATGTAGCTCTAAAACTGCTCTGCCACTCTTTGGAAGGCTGCAGCATACATTTTCTATGCTGGCCCAATCTGAGAGCTCTAATGACCTCCACCTCATGTTTCCATCTTCCCTCCCTATAAGCCATTTCATGAGGCTAGCACCTAGGGGTAGGCAGAGGGCAAAGTGGTTCCTTGTGGCCTCTCTCTTCTTTTTGCACACCCAAACAGGGCCAGACACAATCTAGCATGCTTGTAGACACAGACTGGTTTGAAATTCCAAAGCACTTTATACAGTTGTGAATACCAGATTGGTAAGAATGGTCCAGCATAAATAGGAATCCCAGACCTTCCCTTAAAACCCTTAGGTCTGTTTTTGTTAAGATCAAAGTGTTTGCTACAAAATGTGCAGAGGCCCACCCTTCCTGGATTGCTCTTTTGGTAAATGGGTTGTGTCCTGCAGCTGTACAGCTCTGAAAGGTTTTTGTTTTTTTTAATATATACCATCAGCTTGCTTTAATTAGATGTTTTTCATGTTATCATTGCAGAAATTCCCCAATCCTACAATCTCCCCACTTTGTGTGTGTTCTGTAAGGAGAGCTGCTAATAATTAGAGGTACCTCATTCTGGCACCTTAACTCCTATTTAGTAGTAATTTACTCTGCAAGTAGTCCTACTAAAAATCAATGGGACTCCTTGCAAAGTAAGGTACTACTTACTCTGAGAAAGGGTGCCAGAACTGGGCTGTAAATAACCTAAAACCAAACTGAGACTCTAAAATTAATTTAACTTGGAATGGGAAATTAGACTACAACTGGAGTCCCTAGGGGAGATGCATGAGCCTCATCCAACATTCATTTCCCCTAATTCTTTCCTAACATGATAATCAGAATCTACGTGATCAATATGTAGGTATAATCCGTGAAAATTTGCAGTTGAAATAAAAGCAAATTTTACAATGAGACTAACATTAACATGGATATTCTACAGCATTGCAGAGATGAAAGATAACAATGTCTAGCCCTGCTGGAGCTGATTGAATAATGCAGCACTTGGACAGAATTTATATCTATGGAATTTGTGCCAACTGGTGAAATCAATGTATTCCAGCAACAAAGCTGGCACAGCACTTCCCCCAAAAGCTTGGCTTAGTCAGTCAGGATGCAGTTAATTCATAGTGTCATTATATACATAAAATACATTACTGTGTATGTATGTGTATGGTTAATTGTAAAGATATGGCCAAGTCTAAACTCCAGATCAGTATAGCCCTGAATTTTGGAGAAATCAGTGGCTGAATCAGAGCTTCATGGCTGGCTCAGACTACGAGCTAGATCCCAACCAACCCTAACTTTGAAGAAGTTTGGATTCAGTCCTGAATTTTGCAGCTTGAGCCTATATCTGGGCTCTGGCTAGCTGTGGCAAACAACATATCTGTTCTCTAAACTTAACCAATCTACTTAGTGTGTATTCTCACTTCATGAGTGAAATGGATTCAAGGCTCCTGAAGTGATACTGAGGTCATGGCTAGACTACAAACTTTTGCTGCTGCAAGTTATATGGGCATAAAGCAACCACAGTTAGTTTATTGCTTGTGTGCATGTATACTTGGCTCCCCGTGTTGATGGTGTGCATACTCACCAGGAGCGCTTTTGTTGATGCACCATGGGTAGGTATCCCAGTGTGCAACTCGTCTATGTTCAACACATTGTCTTTTAGGATGTTTTGGCAATTCATGGTGGGGCAGAAACGTGCAGGGGGGACTGGGAGCTAGAGGTTAACTTCCCAGCAAGCATCTTTCTCCATCCCATAATATCATCCATATCCAATCATTTAAAAAAAAAATCTCACACATCCATGTAACCCTGCTTGTTGTCCACCATCTCTGACAGAAGCTCGTGAACATTGCAAACACAGGACGCATGATCCTCCAGCATTGTTATGGAACATAGTGAAAACCAATTCAAGGTTGTTGGTAGCATGTTGGCGTGCCGCTTCTGTCCCTCAGAAACAAGCACTGACTGATGGGGTTGCATTGTAATGCAGGTTTTGGCCGACAAGCAGTAGCTGCAAAACTTTCAGATGTACAACTTACAAGGCCAAGGTTCCTGGATCTCACCCCAGCCCTCCAGTTCAGGGACACCAGAATGAGAGCTGCATTGACAATAGAGAATTGAGTGGTGACTGCACTGTGGAAACTTGTAACTTTGCATTGATTCTGGTCAGTGGGAAAACATTCTGGAAGTGGAAAATCCATTGTGGGGGCCATTAAAAGTCTCTTGTTATGCAGCAGTGTGACTCTTGGCAATGCAGGACATAGTGAATGGAGTTGCAGCAACGTGTTTCCTGAACTGCAGTGGAGCAACAGGCAGCACGTGTATTCCTATTCTGGCACTGGACCAACTTGCCTCAGAGTATGTCAACAAAAAGTGCTACTTTTCTATGATTATGCAAGCATTGGTGTATCACCAGTGATGCTTCAGTGACATCAGTAATGGCTGGTCAGGGAAGGTGCATGATACTTGCATCTTTAAGAACACAGAACTGTTCAGAAAGCTGCAAGCCAGGACTTCCTTTTCCAACCGGTGTATTACCATTGGCAATGTTGAAATAATGGTGATCCTGGTGAACTCAGTCTACCCTTGCTTCCCTGGCTCATAAAGCCATATACTTGCCACGACAGCACCAAAGAAAGATTCAATGACCAGCTCAGCAGGGGCAGAATGACAGTTGAATGTACTTTTGGTAGAATGAAAGGATACTGGCACTGTTTACTCCTAAGACTGGATATCAGTGAAAAAAATATCCCAATGGTTATAGCTACCAGTTGTGTCCTGCACAGTATCTTGTGAAGCAAAGGGGAGAAGGGCGCAGGTGAAGCAGCTATATGCTGAGTTCAAACAGCCTGACACAAGGGCATTAGAAAAGCTCAATGCAAAGCTATAGGGCTCAGGGAGGCTTTGAAGAAGCACTTTAAGAGCCAGTCACAGTAATGTGTTATGGTGGGCTGTGATCTACCTGGCCCTGCAGTTTTGAGGGCTATTAGCAATTGTGTGGCGCTTGGTGTGCATCTATGAATATAACACGGTCAATGCACCTATTCATTTTGTGGTGCTCACTGTACATTTATGATTATTACACTGTCACTGATCCTATGAGTTGTCATACTGTACAATAACCCGTAAATGGTTGCTTTCAGTACCACCAGGCATTCTGCAGCACATGGAACAGAACTTAACAAGGGGAAACATCCATTTTGGGGACACCCCTATAGCAACCATGGCTCTCACCGGTCAACGTGTGTGAAGCTGTGGTTGTCCTAACTGTCTCCCAGTATGGAGTGAGAGGGATGCAACCCCTGATGCCACATGGAATACTGAGGGGGATGTAGGGAGGTGCTAAAATTGAGTTATCCAGGGATTGCAAAGGGGGGGGCGAGCCCATGATTGTTGAACCTGTAGGTCCACAAGAGTCTGCAGCATCTGTGTTTGCTGCTGGAAAAACCCCATTATGTCCTGCCGAATCTCCCTCTCCTTTTCCTGTTGGAACTCCTGGGCCTCTCTCATGTCCACTCTTTCCTTCTCCATATAGTCTGCAATATTCATCCTCCAGGCCCTCTGCTCGTGATCTGATGAAGCACCAGCTTGTAGGATCTTGCTCAACGTGTCATCTCAAGACCTCTTCTTTCTCCTCCTTATCTGGCTCAGGCATTCCAGGAGGTGTGGAGGGGGAACCCCTCAAGGCCACTACAGCAGCAGCTACAGATAAAACACAGAGAGGTATCATTGTCAGTATAGTCACAATGGAAAGTGAAAGTTAAGATTCAGAACTCCCTTCCCTTGGTCCCCTAAAGTTTTAACCATACATGCCTATGGACGCTTTGCATGACACCACTCACAACACCAGCGACGGTAAGTATGGCCCGCCAGGGATAAGGGAAATGAGGAAGGAATTGTTCAGCTGCATAATACTATGAGTATAGGGCAATGGCATTGAATACTGGCACCATTTTCCACCAGCAGTGGTGATTTTAGCTGATATCTCACTTCTGAGGGTAACAAAGGCATGGAGAGCACAGCTGCTGCTGGCATCCCGAAGCCACCCAGACTCATATTCTGCTAGCCTGTTTATTGCAATGGTGCCTTCCGAAGTTATCACTGACTGGCGTGGGAGAGCATCCTACCACAGAGGAAAAAATAAGGCTGCCATCCCTAGGAACCTTTGTGAAAGGATTGCAGAGAACATGAAAGTTTCATCAAGCTCTCTCAGGATTCAAGGGGCATCCTTGTGTACATAAACAAAGTGCTCCACATCTCTCCCCACTCGCCTAAATCTACAGGGAAATAGAAGCAGATAACAACTCTACCTCTCTCTGTTGTACTGCTATCTTTTCTAGTACAAATTAATCAAATGTCGATAGTTGCGTCCTATTAAGTTGGGGACACCATCATTGTAATGGGAACTACTCGTATACACCTAGCTCGAGCTTCCTTCCCCTGCATCAAACTCACCTGTGCTTGACTGCCAGGACTGACTGGACTGTGGTGGAGTCTAAAACAGGTCCTGGCTTGCAGCATAGCTGGACCTCCAGTAGCATGTCCTCCAGCTGCCGCCTCTTCCTCCTTCTAATATTTAGGAAACAGAAAAACAGAGAGTCTTTCTTCAGCCAAAAACCAGGTTCTTTAATCTTCGAGTTCCAAAGGAACATGGTATACGCAACACATTTTGCACATGGGAAATAATTTGAGAGTTAAAAATATAGATACCAATTTAAATCAAGTAAAAAGAAAAACCCAATTTGGGATTCTTAAGGGATAAATTTAAGAACATCCTGACTTCTCTCAAAGGTCCACTTCCTGACCAGCCCACAGTAGATAATTTTGTTTTACATTAACAAGAGGGCGTAGATTTACAGTCCTAGTAACTTTCTACCATAGCTTTACACTAACTGTAAAGATAACCTGTTGCACACGTTGTCTGGTACGACTGCATCTGAACAGCTCTCTAAGCCATTGGATAGACCACTGAATCTTCAGTTGGGGAGATGGAATGCCTTACTTTTTGCTGTGATCTGCAGAGAAAATGCATAGGCAACTTGACTGTAAGTGAAAGTTTTTAAAAAGCCTTTTCAAGTAATGTGAATGTTTTTAGATTTTAAAGTGTGCCTAATTTTTAAAGGTGCTCTTTGTAAATCCATGTGATTTGCTGAACATAACCAATTCACTAAATAAAAAAACTTATCCCTGAGTAAAAATAAATGAAGTTAGAAGTTAATCAATTATTTACATGCACATCAATCTTCTATGGTATATATTTAGGATTGCATTATTCTTGTTTTCCATGAGTATCACTGGGGTAGGAAGAACCATAAAGCTCAGAAACATTCCCTTGCTAAGGCCCTGATCCTGCAAATGGCTCCATGCAAGCCATGATTGATTTGAGTGGGGTTCTGCCCACACGGAGCCAGTTGTAAGATCCCAGCCTTGTATAAGAAACATTCCTTTCCCTGAAATGTAGAATACAACATACAAAAGTTTTAGTACATTTAGAAGGAATGCATAATATTGTGCACTATAGGATATTCAGAAGTACCTACTCACCTGACTCATACAAATAGTTATATTTAGGTAAAGTGAGAGTAAGGCAAGCAGAACTTGTATGTGGAATAGGAGCAACAGAAGACAAAGTAAAGAGGGTTTTTTTGGTTTTAAGAGAAAGAATGTGTTAGTAGAGACAATATTTCAAATTAGAAACTTAGTGGACTGTATTTTTTATTTACATACACCAAAAACAGAGACAGAGATCCAGCTTTCTAAACTTTGAATATTTAGTCTGTAAATGTGAATGTTTTCAGTAAATGTAAACATCTTCCAGCAATAAGAATGTTACCAGAATCATCTTTAATAAAAGCAACATTAACTATGGCAACCTGATATACCAGACCAGATATTAGATACAGTGCCAAATCCTTGAACAAATATGTAAATTAATAATTTGTGGAACAGCTTTGTGAAATGGCAGCTAATTAAAACACTGCTTTGGTTACTGTTCATTTAACAAACTACAGGAATAGGCTTATGGTTTAACAGCTTCCTGTTTCTTCTGCACATTTGTAGTAAAAACGTAAGAAAATGATCACATATTATATGGTTTTTACAGCCCTAGCTGAGCACACCTTGGCAGACCAAGGCAGCTGTACCAGACCCAAGCCTTGGATCCCATGGGTTCTTAGATTTGCTGGCTCTGGAATAGAGGCCAGTCACTTCCTTAAACTCTGGACTTCTGGGCATACACTCAGACACATCCTCTATCCAGCTGCCCTTCCTGTCATATGGACTCCAGTCCACCTGCCAAGGTCCTGAAAGCAGTGCTGGCCCTCTCCAAGCTGCCTTAGAAGCTATGGCCCCTCCATCGATTACTGTTTCAACCTGCAGAGACTACATGTCAGTTAAAGCAAGTCTTCTGCTATAAATGCATGAGATCTCTGGGACGAGTTCCAGAAGCTCTCCAACATTGGGAGCCAATCCTTACAGCACAGACTAAACACATCTGCAGTATTGCTAACTCTCATGCTTTTGTCCTGAGTCTCATGATAATTATTGTTTTCTTTAAAGCTCCAGCTCCTGGAGTCAAGTGGATATGTGATGATGTCAGCCTTGGCTCTTAAGGAAACAGTACATTTCTCGCCCTTGTGGCTGTGGAGAAAGCTTTCAAATGTGACACCCCCCCCCCGTGCGTCTAAAAGGCTCAAAAAGCAGATAGCAAATAAAAACACTACAGCTATTATTTTTACATAGTCTCATGATTTTAAAGCCAATCTCAAGCTTGACTCATGATTTTTGAACATTTGGGGCAGCCGTTCACCCTACTGAAGGGAAGGAGAGCGGTGAGCAACCTCTCAAAGACGTTAAACGTTTACATCACTTTTTGAACGGTCTTTTCAAACCTTGGGTGTCTTACAGCGACCGGGCCAAATTCCGCCCTGGGTTACGCCCAGGCAGTCCCTCGGCCTCCAGGAGCGCTTGAGCTGGGCCTACGCGTGCAGAGGCTGGCCCCCAGTGTCACGCCCGGCTGGGAATGGAGGCGTGACCCCTTCCTGATAAGGGCGGGCGGGCGGCCCTCCTGCCTCGGGTTTCCCATCCCTGACCATCGGCCAGCCGCTGCTCCAGCTCCCTCGGGCTTCCACGCAGGCCGGGGGCAGCTGCTGCCCCACCGCCATCTCCGGCCGCCGCCTCCCGCTCCAGGATCTCAGGCCGGGCCCCTGTTGCCCCCGCCCCCGGAGGCGGGACGCGGAGGAGGCACCTCCTCCCCGCGGAGCGCGGAGAAGATGGCGGCGGCCGCGAGCTGGGCCCGCCTGGGCCTGGTGGTGCTGTTGTTGGTCGCGGCCGCCGGGGCCGGCGAGCCGGAGGGGAAGCGGCGGGCCCAGCCCGCCAAGAAGAAGAAGGACATTCGGGATTATAACGATGCGGACATGGCGCGGCTGCTGGAGCAGTGGGAGGTACGGGCTGGGCCGGGGACCCGCGGCGCCCCGCTCAGGCCACATGGTGCCCCCGTCACTGAGCTCCCCTCAGTCCCTCACCGCTCCCCCTGTGTCCACGTCCCCGCTCAGCTTCCCCGCCCCCCACCGCTTAGCACCAACTGACGTGTGTCCCCGCTGGCCCCTCGGCCGCCTCCGGCCTCTCGGATCCTCCCCCCGCCATCGCTGTTCGCTGCCCGCCCGCGCCCCGGGGCGCCGCGCAGCTCGGGCGCGACCGATGGGAGGGCGCTGTCCTGCCCCAACGGGCGGCGGCGCCCTTCCCGCAAAGCCGCTGTTGGAGCCGGTGTCCGCCTGGGCGGGGAGCGCGATGGCCAGTTCCCGCCGCTGGGCGGGGGAGAACGGGCCGGGGTTCCCCTGGCAAGCGGGGGGGGGGGCGAACTGTGCTAGTGGCGTCGGGGTTCCCCTGCCGATCAAGGGGTTCGGCCCCGCTGTGACATGTTCCACCTCCATCAGGTAGTTGCGTTAAAAGGGTGGAGGGGGGGTATTGATGGAATAGGTAGGACCCTAGTCACCCTTGACCCCCCTTCCCTCATCTTCCTGAAACCCCCAGTTACAGTTTGGGCTGAGTACAAGTAACCCTGGGAGTGAGCAGTTTGAGCCCTGTCCACTTCACTATGGCCGGTACTTGATTCCCTCCCCGCTTGAGAGCTCTGCTGTGGTCAACGCTAGTGAGCAAGTAGATTGTTATTTTGTGAGATTGAATGAACAGATAAATGACTTCTGCTAGGTAGTTGTGGTTAAGAGCACAAATTAAGGTACCACATATCACTCAGTTCAACTAATCGTTGCCCACTTTGTTCTCCACTGTCTCTTCCCAACTAGACTGACTTTCAAACTGGTTCCTATTTGAGGCCCCAATCTTGCAGACATGTACAACTCATACATGTTAATAACTTTATTTATTAAACAGTAATAAGTCACCGGGACCAGAAGATATTCACTCAAGAGTTCTGAAGGAACTCAAATATGAAATTGCAGAACTACTAAGTGTGGTATGTAACCTATTGCTTAAATTAGCCTGTTACATTAGCTATCCATCAGTCAGCTGGTAAAAGCCAGTTTTTTTAAAAAAGGCTTCTGAGGTGTTCCTGGCAATTACAGGCTGGTAAGCCTAACTTCAGTACCAGGCAAATTGATTGAAATTATACTAAAGGATAGAATTATCAGACACACAGATGAACACAGTTAGTTGGGGAAGAGTCACTCTGAGAGGATCCAGTGGATATAGTGTACTTGGACTTTCAGAAAGTCTTTGACAAGGTCCCTCACCAAGGGCTCTTAAGCAAACTAAGCCGTTATGGGCTAAGAGGGATGGATCAGTAACTGGCTAAAAGGAAACAATGGGAAGGAGTATATGGTGATTTTTCACAATGGAGAGAGGTGAATAGCAGTGTCTTCCAAGGATCTGTTCTGGGGCTATTGCTGTTCAAACATATTCATACGAGATCTGGAAAATGGGGTAAACAGTGAGGTGGCAAAGTTTGGGGATGATACAAAATTACTCAAAACAGATTACTTAGGGTTAGGGTTAAGACCAAAGCTGACTGCAGCGAGTTACAAAGCTGACTGCAGCTCTTACAAAACTTGGTGGTTTGGGCAACAAAACGGTAGATAAAATTCAATGCTGTTAAATGCAAAGTAATGCACGCTAGAAAACATAATCCCAGCTATACATACAAAATGATGACTGCCAGATAATGGGATGGATCACTTAATAATTGCCGGTTTCAGTAATTGCCGGTTCTGTTCATTCCCTCTGAAGAATCTGACATCGGCCACTATAGGAAGAAAGGATACTGGGCTAGATGGATCATTGGCCATACTAGGTCAGATGGTTCTTATGTTCTGTTAACTTTCCTTTATTGCCTGTTCCCTGTCTCTCCATGGACCCTTCTGTTGCTACACACTCTTCTATTTCTTTCCTCCCCATCTGCTGTCTTTTCTATTTGCCTCTCCCAAATGCCACAGAGCCTTCTGATTCCATTCCTTCCCCTATGGTTCTTATCCAGAATGTTTTGTTCAGTTTTTGAAAACAGCAGAGGTGAAAATATATCACTTTTATCTGTACCCAGTTACACAGGGTTCCAAGTCAAAGTGTGGGAACTGGTTTTTGCATGTGCCTTTCACACAGGAGATTTTTGCAGAGAGGAGAAAAGCCAGCTGATTCTGCTGAATTGAGTATTTTTGTTGAACAGCTTCTAGACTTCTCGTTCTATGAACTGGCACTAAGGCGTTGTCTACAGGAAAAAAGCACTGCATTAGAAATTATGTAACCTAATGTTTTAACTAAAATGATGTTAAAACATGATTTAACCCTTGGTTTAAAATGATGGTAATCATGACTAGCTAATATAGTTCCTTGTGAACAGCCTTATTTTTTTAAAAAGAAAAGGAGTACTTGTGGCACCTTAGAGACTAACCAATTTGTCTCTAAGGTGCCACAAGTACTCCTTTTCTTTTTGCGAATACAGACTAACACGGCTGTTACTCTGAAACCTGTCCTTATTTTTTTAGTGTTTCCTATCTCTATGGTAACCAACAGCAAGGATTGGAAAGTGGGAGTCACACCCTGCCTTCCCAGGGGGCTGCCAAAAGAGCACACAGGCCTTGCGAGGCTGAAGAGTTTGTAAGAGGGCTATATGTGCACTCTCCTCCTCCTCTTCATGTCCCCCTGCCTTTGTCACCCCCTCCCCCAACCTTCTGGGTGTCGGAAGGGAAATTTGAAGTAGTTGTAAATGTGTGGGATGAGGAAACTGGAAGTGGCAGATAAAGGGCAGGGAAGAAAAGGAGCGTTATAACAGAGAATGTGATTGATAAAAATGAGACCATATGGAAGAATGGTTGTGGTGTTAGCTGAGCCAGGATTTGAATTTTAATACTTCCTGACTCCTCCTAACTTACTGGGTGGCTTTGGACAAGTTATTTTACGGCCCTCCCACCCCCAGCTTTCCCACTTGTATAATGAGAATATTTGCCGGTCTCACCGGGATGTTGAGGATTAATTCCTGATTATTAAATAAAGTTTGCATTCATCCTAAAATAATCTACCATATATCTTTTTATATACACAGGGCATAATCTTCAACTGTTCTGAACTCATTCTTGACACAGATGAGGAAGGCAAATTTACCACTAAGCCCCCTTTATGCCTGTCTCAAACCTGCGAGCACATGGGACTGAACCAGACATGTAACAGTTAAAGGAGTTTAAGGGTTTTTAATTTATGCTTTTAATGGCTCCAGGGGGAGTTAAAGAGGGTAGTGATTGGCCAGCACGCATTGTGCTCAGGCCTTTCCCATTATACTGGGGGGGGGGCAAGTAGCATAGAGCACACTACATCTTCTTTATGCCACCCAAGGGTTCCAAAATGTCAGGGTAATCTCTAACAGCCCCTCCACGGTTGCTTTCCTTCTACTTTGTATAGCCTGAAGAGCGTAAGAGAGCTAGAAGTGGAGCCAAAATCTGCGGCAGAATTCTTTCCATGGCTAAAACCTGTATTCTTTAAAACCATTTATTCTTGCACTAATTTTAAACTTCGGCATTCCCCAGACTTGGCTCAGAGCTAAATTCATAAATCATCGTAGTTTCTTTGGCTAATTCTGTAATAGAAATATATACAATACAGTATGTGGAAATCAATAATAGAGAGAGTTCATTTTAGGAAGGGGTATGTGAGGAGAAAACAGATAAAGAAGAAATGTATGTGTATCATTTAATCCATTTAGTACTTTGTTTGTGAAACTTCATGTTCATACTTGCCTGGCAGACGTACGTATTCATTTTAAACTTGAAAATCACTTATTTGTCTTGCTTTCAGTTAGTAGTTTTGGACTTCACAATATGTATCTCTTATAAAGCTTTCTGAGAGGTCTTCAAGTGCTGAAGTGCCATGTGGAGAAGCTGTCAATCACTCCTTTTGATGGAAGGTTACACTTACTCAAACCAAAGCAATACTACTTTGAGAACATGAATAAATGTTCACAGCCATTCAGCTAATGGATATTAACAGGCATGTGTTAGCCAGTTTATGTAATGTATAAGGGTTAGCTGAAACTTTGTATTCCTAGCTCCCCTTTTCACAAGTACAAAATAAGCTACATTTGTGGGGCTTAAGCTAATTTTAAAATTGTACTGAGAATTGCTTTTCTGTTTCCTAAAAATTATTTCTCAGTAATATGCTTTATGCTTTCACAATACTTTACAAACATGGCTTTTCTCAGCATCCCCAAAAAGTGCTATTCCCAATTTGCAGGAATGGGGACTAAGACAGAGAGAATAAAGATGGGATTTTCAGAAGTGTGGTTTTTTGTTTTTTCCCATGGGGTTTGTGGTATTAAATCACTTAGTTGCTTGTGAAAAATCCACCATAAATGATTTACTCAAGGCCACACAATAAATCAGTAGCAGAGCTGGGAACACAGTTAGAATTTCTGAGCTCAATTCATTAGGCAACTATTCTCTCCTCCCTCCTGCCATGCTTTGTATACACAACTCACAAAAGTTCAATCAAAACTAGTTTGCAAGCACTGAAGAAGGAAAAGCTTAAATACCTATTTAAGAAGTGACACTCTAATTCCCCAAAGTAAAAGACTGGAGAACAACATTGTGATAGAGATTCAATTTAAAAACTTAGGTCAATCAGTATAAAAGCAAACTCCACTTGTTCCAGACAGGAAGACAGCTGCACTCATTCATCCAAACCAGCCTCTTTAAAGGGGAAGATACATTGCATTGTCTTTTCCTGTCTCCATCTTGTGGTCAGAGGATAATACCTGATACATAAGATGGTATAGGGCATGGTGTAGAAATGAAGGTAAATGTACAGGAGACCTAAATTAAAAAAAAAAAAAAAAAAAAAGCTACTAACGCTTAAGAGGGTGGGTGGGTGGGTGTGTACACGTACATTGCAACACTGCCTTTGTTTTTTCCACAAAGTATACAAGATGCATTGAAGTGTTTATTGCTTCTTTGTGTCTTGCATAAATGAGTATATAGAGCATGTGGATGACGTAACTGTCTTGGTGCCAATTAAATTACATTTCTTATGTAGTATGCAATGAATGGGTCAAATTTTGTGTGTAGTTTTTTACCCTTGTATCCCTATTGAAGTCAGTGGGACTTCAGGGGTGTGAATAAGGGCAGAATTCTTCCCTAAGCATGTGGCATATATAAGGTGATGGGGAGGGAAGGGAAGGATTCACAGAAGGTCAGTAAATACAACTTAAGAGTTGGAGCAGTCTCCCAGTAAAGAGTTCAGGAGATGCAATTTGCTATATTTGTCTTTATTTTGGAATCCTCATCATTAAATCAATCCCAACGTTCTCTTTATCACAAGCAGCCTCTAATAATTCTCTAAGCTAAACAGTGACAAATATCAAAAGAATAGTTTTGCAATAGGTTGGAGTTTATATCGAGGTGGCATCTTAAGTTTAATGTGTAATTAAAATCTGTTTGTTTCAAAACAGAAAGATGATGACATAGAAGAGGGAGATCTTCCTGAACACAAAAGGCCATCAGCACCAATAGACTTCTCCGAAATTGATCCAAGCAAGCCTGAAAGTATCCTGAAAATGACCAAAAAAGGGAAGACTCTTATGATGTTTGTCACAGTGTCAGGAAATCCCACTGAAAAGGAGACTGAGGAAATTACCAGCCTGTGGCAGGGCAGTCTCTTCAATGCAAACTATGATGTACAAAGGTAAACAATTGTCTTCAAAGTTCTGTATTGCTTTGACAGGACCCTGATGTTTCTTTCTCAGGGTGTTCTTCAAAGCTGTTCTGTTTCTCTCAGTCCCTTTGCTCTCCTAAATCACTGTTTATACCTTTTTAACCTTCCTTCAAGCCTCCTTGGTAGTAATGTGGTCGGTTATACAAAGCTTTTTAAGACTTAGGGTATGTGTAGACCAGGGATTGGCAACGTTTGTCCTGCGTTACCCTGGCGGGCCGGGCTGGTTTGTTTACTTGCCGCATCTGCAGGTTTGGCCGATCACAGCTCCCACTGGCTGCGGTTCGCCGCTGCAGGCCAGTGGGAGCTGTGGGAAATCACGGCCAGCACATCCCTCAGCCTGCGCTGCTTCCCACAGCCCCCATTGGCCTGACACGGTGAACCGTGACCAATGGGCGCTGCGATCAGCTGAACCTGCGGACGCAGCAGGAAAACCGACCCGGCCTGCCGGGGGGCTTACCCTGCCGGGCCGCGGGCCAAACGTTGCCGATCCCTGCTCTAGACTATAAACATGAGTCAACCTTTATGAGGTCGACTTACAGCCACCGAAGTAATCTCTGTGGTGGTGCATGTCCACACTACCCTCTTTGGGTCAGTGGTGTGCATCCTCACCAGCAGCGCTTCCACCAACCTAAGAGGGGCAGTGTGGGGACCTGAGAACCCAGTCTCTCAGCTCCGCTGGTAGCTTCCTGCCAGTAGTGCCAGGAGCAGGCAGGGAGCCACCTGGGCTTCTTGCCCTGGCTCTCAGCCGGGGGCAGGGTCCAGCCGCCCAGCTCTGCAGGGAGCAGGGGGTTTCTTTTGCCTGCTGTGAAATTGACAAGACAGCCAGTGTAAGGGACGCAGCGTTTACACAGACACTGTGTTGCCCTAACTATACCAACTAACCCTTACACCTCTCATGGAGGTAGAGTTATTATATTGGCGTGGTAGGGCACTTTCATCAGTGGGAGGAAGGCTGTAATGTAGACGTTGACATAATTAGGTTGACATAAGCTGCCATATGTCGACCTAACTGTATAGTGTAGACCAGCCCTTAGTCATAGTGTCTGTATGGCCTAGCCTTTCTCTAACTCAATCCAGCTATATGTCTTTTTAATTGTAATTGTTTATGTGCTTGATGGGAAAGCATTGCACCTGGAAGTCTGTGTCACCACTAAGCTTTTAATTCCTTTTACTAAAAATAAACGTTCAGAGATCTTTTTGAAATAGAAGGATGATAGATTGTCTGTGCTGATGAGGAGGCAGACAAAGTTCTGTTGTTATATTGATCTTACAACCAGTAATGGAATACTGTTTATTTCTTTTTATGTGAAAGAATTTAATGCATGTTGGCAGTTTATTTATGAGCTACTTAATGGAATTTTGTAATATTTTTCATATATTCTTAAGTATTCATCAACCACATTTTTGAAACATAGGCAAATGTGTCTTTCTGTGGTTTCCTTGAAGGCACCAAGTCTCAATACAGCCACAAACATTAGATAATTTAATGTCCTGGTTCTTACTTAGTTTTTGAGCTTATATTCTTCACTTTCCTCTTTGCTTTGTTTTATACATATTAATGAGTATTTATTATAAGTAAGGCTATGTTTTAGTCACAGATATTTTTAGTAAAAGTCACGGGCAGTAAACAAAAATTCATGGCCCGTGACCAGTCTCTGACTTTTACTAAAAATACCCATGACTAAAACTCGCGGGGGTGCATTTGCCTACCTGCCTCCACGCCTCTCCCCACCTCCCTCCCAGCATCAGTGGCAGCAGACTCAGTTTGGATGTGGGAGGGGGCAGGGGGTTGGGGCCCAGGACGGGGTGAGCCGGGCTCTGGGCGGTGCTTACCTGGGGGGCTCCCTGGAGGCGGCGACACCACCTCCTCCCCCCCCCCCCCCCCCCCCCGCTCAGCTGTGTCTTAAGCAGGGGGGCCAGGAAGCTCTGTCTGCTGCCTCAGCCTGCAGGCACTGGCCTCGAAGATCCCATTGGCCATGGTTCCCTGCTAATGAGAGCTGCAAAGCCAGCGCTCTGAGCAGAGGCAGCCCGCAAAGCTGCCTGGCCATGCCTCCACCTAGCAGCTGAGCAAAGGGGATGTCACCACTTCTGGGGAGCCCCCAGGTAAGCGCTGCCCAGAATCTGCCTCACCCCATCCCATGCCCCAACCTCCTGCCCCATCCCACACCCAAACTCTGCTGCTGGGCACATGGTGGCCAGACTGCACCAGCAGCGGTTGATGCGACTGGCACAGGAGCTTCCTGAGCCGCCCCTGAGCCAGGCACACTGGCCGCTGCAGAAGTCATGGAGGTCATGGAAAGTCACAGAATCCGTGACCTCTGTGACAAACTCGCAGGCTTAATTATAAGATATCAACACTTTTATGTGTAGCTAATAGCCGTAGCTGTATAACAGCAAATTTCTTGGAGAGACTAATAAGAAATTGTACTTGCTGCCATGGTGTGTATTTAGGTTGAGCACTATCTGCTTTTTTTTAAAAAAGCAGATGTACCACTTAATGCTACTAAGTGCACCCTACTCTCGGAATTGCTCTAAATGAAACATCATGTTTTTAGCACTTCAAAGACCTAATGCTAATTGACAGTATTTTTTCATCTAGGTTTATTGTTGGCTCAAATCGTGCCATCTATATGCTACGTGATGGGAGCTATGCGTGGGAGATCAAAGACTTTCTGGTAAATCAGGAGAGGTGTGCAGATGTAACTCTAGAAGGTCAAGTGTATCCTGGGAAAGGAGCAGAAGAAAGTGAAAAAGTAAAAAATAAAACCAAACCAGAGAAAACTAACAAGAAAAAAAATGCAGACAAGAAATCAAAACCCCTCAAAGAAGACAACCGAGCTACCAAACAAAGAGAAGATCTATGACACATAAATTAAGCATACTGAATATAGTAAATAGAAAATCAACACTTCTATGCTGTTCACAGAGGAAACTAACTGTCTCTAAGTTTTGCAGCCTTACCTGTACAATTTCTGGCTCTTTAGGGGGGCAGGGGTGGGAATAAGAAGAGGAAGGATTACTGGGTTTAAGAGACTGTATGTATAAATGCACCAATTTACTTATTAATGTTGGGCATTTACTTAGTAACAGCAAAGTTAACGTTTACTGTCTTGGGATTGCCTACTTTAGATTGCAACATTTTTATGTTTTACTCAGTTGGTTTAAGGTTATAATAGGTACCAATGCATCCAATTTTATGGACTTTGCTCATATAATGAGAAAGGAAAAAGACTTGCGATCCTTACAGTGCACCAAAGTTCATATTTAGTAGTAGTTGGCCATTGTGGCTAGGTAAGTCAGTTATGTCAATGATTCACTGCTAGGTAGTAGACTGAACTGGCACACTATGTTCCTGGCAACCATTATACAGACTCTGCTCAGTGAGTAATATTTGCTATGATTTTAATGAATTGTACTCTGATTTCAGGCAGAGTATACCCTCAAAGTACCCCAGCTGGCATTGAAACAGGTGCCTGGATGCATAATATATAATTGTTTTGTTTGTACTCTGAATCGGCAAAAGCAAGGAGATTCTCAGGACCCGATTCTCTGGTCATCTGGATCTGCGTAAATGAGGCATAACCCTATGGGCATCAATGGAGTTACAATGCCAGTCTGAAAATGGTCTAAGTGAAAGAAGAATCAGGCCTTTGGCCAATCCCCAAACATATTTAGGTGCCTAACTGCCATTGAATTCAGTGGGAGCTAGATGCCTAAATACGTTTGGGCATCTGGGCCTTGGTGTATAAACTGCCAGTTTTTGTTTCAGCAAGCAGAGTTCTTGCAGAGTGAAAGACAAGTAAGTTAAAAGAGAAGCAGCCTTAACTCTGAATTTGTTTTTTATTGGTTTGAGAGCTTTTATAACTCTCTCTCTAAGTATTAATTGCAGTGCTGAGGAAAATTGGTGTACTACTAGCCATCTAGGCCCTGACCATTCTGTCAGTTACATGCTAACAGCTCCCATTAAAATGAGTTAGGGGGAGCATTTGTTGGTTTTTAATACTTAGCCCAGTCTACTTGAATACTTCCTCATTAAAATAATGAAATCAGTCTCCCTTTGCAATAACCATAACTACTGGGAAAGTTGATTGCGGGTGGAGGTGGGGGATTTAAATCCTCTTCAAAAGACACTTGTTTAAATAAAAGTTGTTTGTTCTAACTGTATCCGCATATATGTATGACTTTGAAGTTTTTCCTCAAATATGTTGAGGAATACATGCATAATGACCCAGAGCACACATTGATTTCAGGATAAGAGGCACAATATTAGATGTTTGATATTACTGAAATAAAGTTACTTTGATTTTTAAGGTGCCAAAATTCATGTGTTTTGAAGAATTAAAAGGTCCTAACTTGAACCATAATGGTTAATCTTTTTACACTGAAGTATTTTGTAAGTGGTTGACTTAGTGAGTGTTTGTTTCAGAATAAGAATATAACTAAATTTGTACACAAATAGAACCTGGTTTAATTTGTTTCAAAATTCACCTTTTACAATTGTGGGCATGATACGTTAATTTCAGTAAACTTATCTTTGGGCCACAGGCTAATCCCTCTCTGGTTTCCGTAATTACTCACAAATAAAGATTACATTATGTTGATGAAACATGCAGGTATTAATATGCATATCTTCACTCTTCCCCTTGCAGGTCTTTGTGTGAATTAAAGATTAGATTGTTGTGAATTGCAGTAGAAAAGATTGCTGTAAATGTGTATCTGCGCAATACTTTGAGTGAAAAGCTATAAAGCATTTGTGTCTTGGGGATTAATTATACCGCTTTTCTGCGCTACTATTCATGGCAAAGATACAGAGCAGTGCAGACAACTCTGCAGATATTTGATATTCAGAATGTTTTCTGCTCTTGTAAACACATTGTTGTCTCATCTATCATTGATCTGTTGCTTGCAAGTACTCATTCTGCATTGCCTTTATTTGGAGTATTGCATCATTTTTCAGGAAAGAATCAGAAGCAAACTGAAGTGAAAAACTGTAAGATCCAAAATGTTTCTTAGTGTATAACAAACAAGTTATAATTTACCTTGTAAATTATAGAATTCTCTTAACACAGGATTTGAATCCTTTAGAAACTAAGGATATTTTAGTATGGATATAGAGACTTTTAACATGGCTATTCTAATCTCTGAGGAGACTACGGAGTGTTTCAATTGTATAATATATAACAGATGCATGCTGGAACATTTTATCCAGTTTGACAAAAAACTATGCAGTATAAGCACAAAAATGTAAATTTTAAAAATATTACAGACACTGTAAAAACAACTAAGTTTTTGTGTGTGTGCGGGGGGAAATCATTAAAAATTAAAACTATCCAAATACAACTTACTTAAGCCAACATTTTAAAATTTGGATATCTAAAGTTAAATATCTAAATCCATATTTAGGTAAATAACAGTAGCCTGATTCAATAGTGCTAAACGCTCAACAGCAGGGGTCTGTCTAAAATGGGAAAAGGTGTTGTTTTATTTTAAACCTGATCTAGCTATCGTAATTTGAAACAACACTTACTTAGAGATGAGCTGTTACTGTCAGCTGTAGGTGCTAAATAGTGTTTCAAATCATGTTAGCTAGCTCGTTTGGGGGTTTTTTGAGTATATAAAAAGCATCTCTTTTTCTCTAGACACACTTAATAGGCATATAGCTGACTATTAATTAGTTAATGCTTTTTGATCCTCAAATAATTAAAAAGTATATGGTATTACATTCACCCAGATCTCCTATACTCCATTTTTCTTAACTCTCTCCTACCCACTCATTCCAGGGCCAACAGATAGTGTTATGTCTATTAATGTTACTTCACTGCACCTCTTAAATCTGTTATGAATGCCATGATCCTATTAAAAGCACAGGAAATTGTCACTTTGTTTATTTTCTTGACTGTTCCTTTTTCAATTTTAAAAGAAAAGGAGTACTTGTGGCACCTTAGAGACAAATTTATTTGAGCACAAGCTTTCGTGGGCTACAGCTCACTTCATCGGATGCTCAGATAAATTGGTTAGTCTCTAAGGTGCCACAAGTACTCCTTTTTGCGAATACAGACTAACACGGCTGCTACTCTGAAACCTTTCAATTGTTAGTATCCTAACTAGTATCTCTAAAACAAAGGTATAGGGTTGGAAAGGAAGAAAAGAGAGCTGAGTACTTTTAGTTTTGAATGCTGTCCTGCCAGACTGTGAGAGTCCTGCGTGTGTTCTGGACATCCATTTTCTTTAATTCCATTTTAAGTTCTTGCACACAGTTCATGTGTATGTTTTCTTTCGATGACACTTTTGCATCAGATGTGATCTTGGAACAATGAGCAGAATATGTGTAATGAAGGGACAACTTACAACAGTGGCTGAATATCCTCAGTGAAGATGCTGTGGAGCAGTGAATAAGCAGGAATCCAAGCCAACTGGTGGATCCCAACATGCAATTCTGCATTTGATATGCTGCTTTTAAGCTTAAATGGATGTCTGAGACAAGGTTGGCAGGTTTTGGCTACCGGCATAGCTTGTCTGGAAATATTCCCTGTACAGCCAAATGGATGATGTAATATGTATGTCAGTGAGCCACTTTAGAGAGAACTCTGTATCCTGATTTCCCCACCCCCTTATTGTTTACACAGTTGTATAAAACCAAATCTGTGCTTTTCATCAAAGCTAAATTGGTGCCTGCCTGCCTTTGTAACAGACATGCTGTAGCAGTAATACTGCAAAAAGTTTTCCTGGAAGATATAACATGTGAGTATAAATTATTTCTGTGAATTGCAAGTTTTACAAAAGCTAAATGTCATGCCTAAGTTAGCCAACTTTGAGGTTATACTACATAAAGATTCGTTACAGAACCTTTACAGGCAAGCTATATTGATAGTTCTAATTGTATAGTCAGCACTTACATCTCTGATAAATATAGGAATGAATTTTTACAGTACTTTCTAGAAACACAATGATGAACTGTTTTATCTGTTTCAGTGAGCATCATCATTGTACTGGACTTCTAACCAGGAAGTTTCAGAATAATGATGCAACTTCCATTGACAGAGGACTTGATCTTGTTTCCATTGGTTTCAATGGAAGCTTTGTCATGGACTTCAATTGGAGCAGGATTGGGGCCCTTCGCCTTACACAAAAGAAATGCTGAATACAGGAGCTGAATTGAATGCCAGAGACTGAACTTTTAGAGAAAGGCTTCAGCATAATGCTGAAACACCATTGCCTATGGAGAAGTAGGTGGTGGCAGTTTACACAAATAATATTTCCAGGACAGCATTTGTGTATAATTTTTCAACAATGTAATGAATCATTTAAATAAAACTTACTGTAAAACTACTGTTAATTACTAGCCTTCTCTCCTTAGCTGTTGCACAGTACTCTACTATTACAAACCACTTGCAGACAAGGAAGGTGACTTCCCATTTCTTCAGTAAGTTCTATTTAGCTTGTTTATGCGTTTCCTTACACTTCCATCTAGTGGTGTAAATAAAAACATTTTAAAAACTCGACTTAACTCCATTATGGGACACCTGAAACTATACAGCCAATCATATTTTGTATTTTAACAGATGAATCTTATATCTCTTCTACAAAGAGTAAGGTGGGTGTCTGCCCCCAAAAAAGACTTTATCAGTGGCAGATGCAAAAGATATTTTCTAAATGTTATCTTCCATTTTTAAACTTTCAAAATTAAACTGTTAAAAGTTCAAATGTTTCACAAAGATTTGGAGGAGCCTAATGACATCAGGCTTTGGATGGTGCCCTATGATGATGGTCTGTGAACTTAAAGTGGCTATAGTGGGTTAAAGCAGCGGTTCATCTAGCTCAGTATCCTAATGTCTAGCGAGGGCCAGTGCCAGATGCCACAGAAGGAATTAACAGAACAGGGTAATTTATTGAGTGATCCATCGTGTCATCCAGTCCTAGCTCTTAGGGACAGCCAGAGCATGGGGTTGTGTCCTTGACCATCTTGGCTGACAGCTATTGGTGGGCCTATCTTCCATGAATTTATCTAATTCTTTTTTAAAATCCAGTTATAGTTTTGACCTTCACAATATCCCCTGAGAATGAGTTCCACAGGTTGACTGTGTTGTATGAAAAAGTATTTTTGTTTGTTTTAAACCTGCTGCCTATTAATTTCATTGGGTGACCCCTGGTTCTGTGAAGGGGGAAATAACACTTCTTTACTCACTTTCTCCACACCATTCATGATTTTATAGACCTCTAATGTATCCTCTCTTAAGAGTCTCTTCTAAACTGAGCAGTAAGAGATTCCTTAATCTTTCCCCAAATGGAAGTTGTTCCATCTCCCTAATAATTTTTGTTGCCCTTCTCTGTACTTTTCCCAATTTTAATGCATCTTTTTTGAGATGGGGCAACCAGAACTGCATGCATTATTTGAGGTTTGGGAACACTGTAGACTTACATAGTGACATATTATTTTCTGTTTTATTATCTATCCGTTTCCTAATGGTTCCTAACATTGTTACTTTTTGACGGCTGCTGCACATTGAGCCAATGTTTTCAGAGAGCTATCTACAATGATTCCAAGATCTCTTTCATGAATGGTAACATCTAATTTAGACTCCATCATCTTGTGTGTATAGTTGGGCTTATGTTTTCCAGTGTGCATTACTTTGTATTTATCACCATTGAATTTCATCTACCAGATATTGTATCTAACTCTGCCTTAACATGGACATAAATTGGGAGTAACTCCATTTTAGTCAATGGAGTCACATCAATGTAAAATCAGAAGTGGGCCCAGTAGCAATCTGAATTCCATAAAAGGCTTTCTGAACAAATTTACTTAGTAATACGTGATGAATTCAGGCTAAATTGGACATTTCTGGCTCTTTTGCTTCAAAGAGGTTGTGGTGTGCTTCTAACGATGCTTATTGCTAATATTTGATGCTTAGCAAATATTTTATGCAGTATGCATTTGGGAACATAAGCAGCTGCTTCATATAGACATATCAGTGGGTGCTGAAGTACACTATGCCACTTAAATTTTACAACCACTAGTGATGCTAAATTGTCTGAGTCCACCATTTTGAATTTTAGCTTAAACTAAATATAGCATGGGTGTCATGCTCTAGTATAGAGCGGAATGTAGTTACTGCCAACTGCATATTTATATATATAATGTAGTGGGATTCATGCTGTTCAGCCTGATGTATTTTTAAACACCATTTGCCGACAGTTAACCCTGAAAGAGGATTGCTTGCATTATAAAAATAAAGGCCCCCAAATTTTCACACCCACTTGTCTACAGTGAGGTGCCTGAATCCACCTCTCAGCACCTACATTCAAATAATCTGTTTTTCAAAGCTATGGTACATGTAAATATTTCCTGCTTACAAATTCTATGCAGTTCTCATCTATTTCAATAGACTTTCTGCATGCTCAGCTTACCTGAAAAAATTGGAGGTCCTTATATTTAGATGGCTAAATATGGTTTTAGAAACATAAATGTATGCATGCAGTATAGACCATTTTGGCACCTCTTTATAGATGGGTGGCATTTCACTTTTGAAGTTGCGCTCTGTGTCGCTCGACAGCTTGTACCTTACACCACCAGAAGATAGTCCAATAAACAATACTAGCAGACCCACATTGTCTCTCACGGCCTTCCCCAGGGGAGCAGCAGGGCCTGGGACAAATCAGCCTGTATGGGCACCCCTCCCCGCCCCCCCGCTTAACTTTTTTTATACTGGAGAAATCTGGTGTGGGGAGGGGATACCAGTGATGGCTCTGGTAGGTACCCAAATCCCCACCCCAAGTTGGCTTGAGCAGCACCTCCCCCGCCTCCGTGCAGCGCCCTCCCGAGTCCCTCTTCCCCACCCTCCAGGCTTCCCTCCCCTGAGCCTAGATACCTTTCCCTCCACTCCAGGCTCATCCCATTATCCTCTTGGGACGCTGGGCTCAGATTCCCTCCCCAAGGTCCCAAACTTGCTACCTTGGGTTTGCTGGAAGCTGTGAGCGCCATGAGCAGCCACAGTCTGCCGTTTTGTGATGGTGCTCAGCCATGGCCTGGTACTGGCACCTCATCTGGGCACAAGCTGCTCGTGCAGAGGATGAGAACAAGCAGCATTGGGGTCAGGCGGAACCTTTGCAAGGGCTTTCCTTCCCTGCTCGGTATTCTCTATTGGGGCCTGAAGCGCCCTCCTTGTGCCCCAGCTGAGCAGGACCTTGTGGCCGCCCCATGAAATGGTGACTCACAGCGCAGCTTTGCTCTAGTGTGTGACTGTCAAACTCACCTCGCGGGGCCCTGTACTCATCATCTCAGTGACATAAATGCCTCAAATGCCCCAGGAGCTAAGTCTTCCTAGCCTGGTAGCATCACCAGAAGGAATGCTTCAGCAGGCCACATCCTGAGCTCTGTGCAGTGCCCCACCCCAACTGTCCTGTCACCTTCAGGTCACACCCTCAGGTGATCCATGTGCAGCCACCCCCCCCCATCACCTTTGGGTCCTGCCCCGAGGTGAGCCCCACATAGCCCTAACTCCATTGCCTTCATTAGCTTGCTCATGACTAAGAGCACTTGTCTCAGCTAACCATCCTGCTGGGGATGTGTGAGCCAGATTAGCCTCTGGTTCCCTCTCCCATCACTGGGCTGAGTCTATATGGCTAACAGGAGGGTTTGTTTCCCTGAGCGGTCACTATTACCGCCAAGGGGCAGTCTGTGCAGCATAAAGGGGCTGTTATGCTAGATGTATTTCTTGCTGCTAACTGCAACTGGTAACAGAGCTGACCTCCCGCCCCGCCTTTCTGTGATGCCAGGTTTTTTGGGGCCCTGGTAGCCCCATATCCTCTCTCAGCAGCTCTACATGGAGGTTCCTGTTAGTGTGAGCCCCCCCCCCCCCCCCCCCCCGGCTTAGGTTTCAGCATGGCCAGACTCTGAGTGCCTTTGTAGGATTGGGAGAATGACGCCTGGGTTGGGGAGCTGTCCAGCTTGCTATCACAGGGTTTTGTCCTGCTGTCCATCACCATAGTAGCTGATAAGGAAGTCCCTAGTGACAGGCTCCTAAGTAGGGAGTTAGGTACCAGGCTGGCTCCCATTAGCACCCTCACAAGTGGGGACATCAAGGCAGGCATTCCATAACTGATCAGTGGATGCTCTATACTTCATGAACCCATCCTGCCTCCCCCCCCCGCCCCCCGTGTAGCAGCAAAGAGATGGGGAGTACACACCCCAAGTGACTGGCCCACGGTTGGGGGGTGGGGGAGGGGAGGGGAGGGCTGAAGAGATGGTAATTAATGATGTTGGTTAAAGGACCCTATTGAGCAGAATCTGTACAGAATGGGAAAATAAATGCTCTAAAAATAATAGGCAGCAAGCCCAGGGGCACTTGTTCTTCGGGTGTGGCCTTGCGGGAGTCTAGGGGATTGGGTTTTATAGCAAACACTAACAACGTGATTTTTTTTTTAAACTACCTGATTTGGCTTGGTAAGTGCAAGGGTTCCACATCACTAGCCTCCTGGTATCAATCACATTCACTTTTAAGAATGATTGGAGCTCGTTGGAGTAGGCACCATCCTTTATTCTGCTATCTGTGTATTCTTATGAGATGGAGCCCTGATCCTGCTTTAAGCAAGGGAACTTAACCCTTAACCCTGAGTTAACCCCTGCCTCCAGAGCCAGAGAAGGGGACATGCTGAGATTGTGGCCCACTTAAGAGCCTGGGCCAGTGTGGGGAGCCCTGGACCCTTCACCTGCCCTGAGTGAGGGGCTGGGGAGCCTGAGAGCAGCCCCCAGCCTGTGTCTCTGCCACCCAGGGCAGGTGGAGGGTTGAGGGCTCCCCACAGCGGCCCCAGGCTTCCTGGGCAGCTCTTACAATGGCCCAGCTCCAACTTCTGGCCAGGCCAGGGGTCAGGGCCTTGTGGGGGATGGAGCAGGGGGCAGAGAGAGAGAGAGAAAGTGTGCGTCTCTCTCTCTCTCTCTCTCTCTCTCTTACTCTCGCCCAGGTCCCAATGAATCTTACGCCGACTCTGTGCCTAGCTTCTGTGAAAAATTCTGGTGGGGAGAGACCGTGGGGAAAAGCTTCACCAGCTGCTGGAGCCTTTCACTGTAGCAAGGCTCTGCCAGGGTGGGAGGCAGCAGAGAAAGGATGGCGGAGCCTTTCCCCGCTGTCCTTCTGCGGCTGCAGCTTTGCCCTGTGGCTGGGACGGGCTCCAGCAGTGGGGCGCTGGTGCAGCCTTTCCCTGCAAAGTGAGTCTTTTCCTACGGAGGGGAGCATAGCAGGATAGCTGGGGAGGCATACTTGGGTGAGCAGAGAGCTGTGTAGGGTATATACTCACATACATCCCTTCATGCATCTTTCTTATTTATACCTGGGCTGGGTGGGGAGGGGAGTTATGCGGGTATGTATGCCGCACGCTGCTGAAAGAAGTATGCAGGGTAGGCATACCTGCGAGGAACGAAAGGGCTGTAAAACTTGCCTAATCAGCCTTCTCAGGATTTCCCCGGGTCAGGGGGAACCTTTTTGTGGCATACGGCTGCTGCAGCAGCTCAATGGCCTTGTCCTCCACCACTAGGGGGCATGGCTGAGGAAACCAGCATGTCATAGAGTATCAGGGTTGGAAGGGACCTCAGGAGGTCATCTAGTCCAACCCCCTGCTCAAAGCAGGACCAATCTCCAATTTTTGCCCCAGATCTCTAAGTGGCCCCCTCAAGGATTGAACTCACAACCCTGGGTTTAGCAGGCCAATGCTCAAACCACTGAGTGAAGCACTGCTAAACTCCAGCAAATCTCCAGCTACCCGAATGGCTCCAAAGGGCCCTTGGCAGCTGAATACAACTTAGAGCAGCCAAGTGTAAAGTTACTTTTGTGGCTTTCCTGCCAACTTCACCCTAGGCCTATGTCATGTGCACCTTGGGTGCACCAAACAATCCAGGCCTAACTAATCAAGTGCCTAAAGGGCACAGAAGTATATGGCACACCGGTCCTGTAACTCTTACTATAGCCAGCTAACAGTTGTATTTTAAATACATTCTAGAAAATGGTGTTGCCAAAGTGTAACATACAATGTTTTTCGCCTGTGTTAGCAGGGTCAAATGCCATGCCCTCCAGTCATGTTGTTGGCTGAGCTTGCAAGGCTTTCCACTCAACTCGCCAGCATGCCTCGGCCTGCATGTGTCAGTAATGTACTGGTCAACTTTTGACTGGCCACATCTCATCAAGTCCAAATTTTCAGAGGATATGCTCATCATCAGTGGCCAGAACCCTAGTGATTGGGGGGGGGCGGGGGGGGAGGGAGGGAAGGGCACATGGGGGGGGGGGGGGGAAGGGGGAGGCGCTTTCAAGCCCCTGCCTTCTGATTGGCACAGACCAGGTGAAGCACCTCTGCAACTCTCTAGAGAGCAAATTAAATAACAAACTGATTGACGGCTCCCATTAATGGCTTCAAACATACCACCACCCACACCCTGAAGAGAGCTAAATGCATGCCCTGCTCGCAGCAACCAAACAGCTCAGCCAGTAGGAACAGTCCTTCTGTCCTGCCTCCCTCCTCGCAACCTGCCTCCTCATGTCTGTGTGGTGGTTGGGGAAGAGACAGAGGGCATCAGCCTGAGCCCATCCTTTCCAAACCAGAGGGAAGAAAGATACTTGACAGGTACACAGATCTCCTGGTAAGGTGGGGAGGAGGATTTGGTGGAGAACAGAGCCCCTGCTGCTGGGAAAGGACCAGAGTCCCTGGCATAGTGAGGAGAGTGGGAGACCTGGCTGTGCCGGGGGGAGGGGGGCACATGATATGGGAGAATGGGGGCTTACAGCACCCCTGGTGGGTCAGGGGTGTTGGGGGACTCTGCTATGGACAAGTGACACACAACCCCTGCCAAGCAGGCATGGGGGCATTTCAGTGAGACCATGAAACAGAGAGGGATGGGATTGGGGGGCACACAAAGAGCTTGTGGAGGAGAAATGAAGGATTGCCAAGTGTCCCATGTCCATAAAATGAGCTTGGCTACAAAGTGTGTTTGATTCTGAATACAACTTACCACTGAAAAGATAGACATTCCCCTATTCCACTTGCAAATGTATAGCACCTTCTTATGTAGTAAGGGGTGTTTTTTCTCCCTTTTTGGGTAAAATATTACACGAACTCGTCAGAGCAGTAGGAAAATGTTTAACTAGGACCGGGACTGTAGCCAGATCATTAGACCTGGAATGAAAGGCCTTTAAGCATTTTACAGTTACAGGTAGTGTAGCAGGGGACAGATTATGATGCTGCACTGTAAATAGAAGAAGTGGTTTCCCTCTGTACATTGTCTATTCCTAGGTTCGGCATCCGTCAGGAAATGGGCTGATGCGGGTAAAACTATTTGTTTGTATAATGTGACTGTATCACAGAAGGGCACTTACTGCCGCCAGTAAGTCCAAAGTCATAAAAACTACAGAAATATGTCCCTCTCCATGTTGACCAGCCTTCAGATAACCCCACGTAATCCTTTGCCTTAACTGCATCCAGGTCTGTAGGAGTGGATGTCAATGTGAAAGGTGCTATAATATGGCAGTAGTGACAAACTCAGCCTATTTCATGCAATGAGATGAGGAAGTCAACCTGGGGTTCTAACATGGAAGAGTGTTCAGGACAGGTCTGATTCTGACCTTAGCTGTACATTGAAATGCTGGAGAGGTACCTCACTGAGATTAAAAGGGGAGAATTGAAATGTTTACCAACAAAAGGCTGGAGCAATGATAAGTCTCCTTTCTATGAAGTACCATCATTTTCAGTTTAAAATGGACTCTCTTTATTTCTTGAGTGAGAATAATTCCCCACCCTGTTGTATTCCATTGCACAGCAGCAACAAAGAATAAATGAGTCGGGGCGGGGGAAGAAGAGTGTGTTTGTGTGTGTGTTAAATGAGTCTGTTCTACAGCCTTAGTTAAGAGCCAGTTGGCTTTTAGCTCATGTGATAGAGGCTCATGCACTAAGCTCCAGAGGTCCCACATTCAATCCCATCCGCCGACGTCCGGGGTCTGTCAGTGTTATATTTGCACATCTTGGCAAAGCAGCAAAGCTATTGATTTATGTTTTAAAATGACCTTCTGCAGGATTATGTGGAATCCCTGTCATTGGCGGGGTTTTTTAAAGAACAGGCTAAACAAACACCAGTCAAGGATGGTCTAGGTCAGTGGTGGGCAACCTGCGGGCCACGTGCAGCCCGCGGGCTGCAGGCTGCCCACCAATGGTCTAGGTTCTAGGGTGCTGGACTAGGTGAGGTCTCGATTTTCCTTCCAGTGCTACGTTTCTATGATTCTGTAATTTCCTTCTGAATCAGGGAATTACATCCGGAACCAATTGCAGCTGCTTGCACTGCTTCCCCCTTGCCTGGTGATTTACACCAGCTGATGATCTGGCCCCATATTGTCTAAAACTCATCATCAGCGATCCCTCGAAGTCAAAGATGATTGGCTTTCATGGTTTGTCCATTTCAAGTTAACTGTGGGTCCACTGATGGCTGCTACCACATTGCAGGCATGTTTTTCCAAGCAGGATGCAATATTAGTTCGAGCCATGGTGTGCTCTTTCTGTTGCTCCTGTTTCACCCTTACATGTAGGCGTATCTGGTTCTCAGAGTGCTGAGATCCCTGCCTCAAGCAATTCCTCCAGGGTTGTTGGTTCTGGGATATACATTCCCATGAATTAATGTGGGTGATAAATGAGGGGGGGGGCAATAGTTCCCGTTTATGAATACCCAGCTAGCCAGTTACTCTCTTGTTTTACCTGTAAAGGAGGGATCAGCAACCTTTGGCCCGTGGCTCGCCAGAGAAAGCCACTGGTGGGCCGGGATGGTTTGTTTACCTACAGCATCTGTAGGTTCGGGCGATCGCAGCTCCCACTGGCCGGGGTTCACTGTGCCAGGCCAATGGGGGCTAAGGTAAGGGCGACCAGCACATCCCTTGGCCCGCGTCACTTCCCACAGCCCACATTGGCCTGGCACGGTGAACCGTGACCAGTGGGAGCTGCGATCGGCCGAACCCGCAGACGCTGCAGGTAAACAAACCGTCCCAGCTCGCCAGCGGATTTCCCTGGTGGGCTGCGTGCCAATGGTTGCTGATCCCTGCTGTAAAGGGTTAACGAAGTCCCCCAGGTAAAGGAAAGGGAGTGGGCACCTATCCAAAGGAGCCAATGGGAAGGCTAGAACTTTTTTAAATGGGGGAGTTTTGGTGTCCTAAGAGGTTTGGGCATGTTGTTTAATTAGCTGGGGGCAACAGCTAATTTCCTTCGTGTTATTTCTCAGCTCTTCCCCAGAGGGGTCTGTGAAAGGGCTTGAGGATACCCCACAGAAAGGAATTCCCAAGTGCACCTTCCTGGGTTCCAAGGGGTTTGCATTTGGGTGGTGGCAGCATCTACCCATCCAAGCTCAGAAAGAACCTTGGGAGTTTAATACAAGCCTGTAGTGGCCAGTATTAATTTTTTGAATCCTTGCAGGCCCCCACCTTCTGCACTCGAAGTGCCAGAGTGGGGAATCAGCCTTGACAATGTCAATATTACATTACCTCTCTGTAGTGCTTTTCATGCCCTCCTCTAGTACATTTGCCTTGGCTGAATTGAGAATTGAGATCGTGTTTTGGCAGTCTGAAATCAGGCATCCGGACAACATGACCTGTCCAGGGAATTTGATGACAGCTAATCATCATCACAATGCTCATGATATCGGCTTGCAAGAGGACACTGAGGTTAATGCATTTATCAGCCCATTTAATTCAAAGCATCTATGCACACAGCATTTATGATACTTCTCCAATGCCTTAAGATGTCTCCTCTCTATTGTCCACGTTTCAGTCCCATACACTAGGGCTTTGTAAGCCATAAGTTTGGTTTTAATTCTGATGTCGCAATCGTCAAACACCCTCCTTCTCAAATGACCAGAAGCTCAGCTAGCACATTTGAGCCGGTACTGGATTTCTTCATCAATATCAATTGTCTGTGACAGGTGGCCTTCAAAATATGGGAAATGCACAAGGGTCTCTAAAAGGTTATCATGGAGCTGCATTGCTGGTGTTGGAAGTTGAGTACCAGGAGCTTGCTGACGGAGCTTTGCTGTAGGTAAACAAACCATCCCGGCCCACCAGTGGCTTTCCCTGGCGGGCTATGGGCCAAAGGTTGCCGATCCCTCCTTTACAGGTAAAGCAGAGAACGGCCACCAAGAGGGACTTGATAGCTAACTGGCTAGCTGGGTGTCCATAAACGGGAACTATTGCCCCCCCCACCTCATTTATCACCCACATTAATTCATGGGAATGTATATCCCAGAACCAACAACCCTGGAGGAAGTGCTTGAGGCAGGGATCTCAGCACTCTGAGAACCAGATACGCCTACATGTAAGGGTGAAACAGGAGCAACAGAAAGAGCACACCATGGCTCGAACTAATATTGCATCCTGCTTGGAAAAACATGCCTGCAATGTGGTAGCAGCCATCAGTGGACCCACAGTTAACTTGAAATGGACAAACCATGAAAGCCAATCATCTTTGACTTCGAGGGATCGCTGATGATGAGTTTTAGACAATATGGGGCCAGATCATCAGCTGGTGCAAATCACCAGGCAGGAGGGAAGCAGTGCAAGCAGCTGCAATTGGTTCCAGATGTAATTCCCTGATTCAGAAGGAAATTACAGAATCATAGAAACGTAGCACTGGAAGGAAAATCGAGACCTCACCTAGTCAGCAAGCTCCTGGTACACAAGCTCCTGGTACACAACTTTGTCTTCTGAATCATGAGTGTCAGTCCCATTTTCTGGTGTGCTTCACAAAGACATTGATCATCACCTGAAGCTCTGTTTCCGAGTGAGCACATACTCCAGCATTGTCAGCATACTGAAGCTCGACGACTTGGATCAGCAGTGTTTTGGTTCTGGATTGGACGTGGCCCTGGTTGAACAGCTTACCATCCATTCGATAGGGGTAGCTACAACTACATGTGTTCTATATACACAGGTGATGGGATAAAACCAATTTCAGTCTCATTAGCATATGTACAGCTCTAGGCTGTACACTCTGAGTTAGATCCAGAGCTGCACTGGGACACAAAGCTGTCCCGAAGCCAGCTTACCTGGCTCCTGGAAGATCCCAGTGTAGAGAGGAGCTCGTGGGGTGAGGTGGCGGGGGCATAGTCATTGTAGTCACTTCTACACTACTGCTCCTGCCAGCCCTTCAGCCAACACAGGGGCGTTAAGGGAAGGGGGCACAGCAGAGCTTCCTCTGTTTCGGCGATCCACAGCTGCTGGACTGGTGCCTTGGGGCTGTAAGCAGCCAGTACAAATTCCACTGGCATATCAGTCTTGTTAAACATGACACACACAGTAGGCAGTACAAAGTGCAGCATGGGCAATACACTTTGCCCAAGGAACTCTGGGCAGGAGGGAGTAGCAAAATAACCAGGTCGTACTGAAGAGAAACCAGCGGGTTATGCCCTTTTGTTGGCTTGTGTTACAAGGAAGGAAAAATACCTTTACTGTATTTGCTAGTGAAGTTACTTCCGAATGAGCAGTAACTGAAAGTGACGCTTCATAGAGGATGCTGGATTGTGAGCAGTTTTAAACCCATTATTGTCATAGGGGGTTAAAAGAGGCCTTGCTATAAGGGCATAGTTCTTTGCCTTTCTGTCAAGGCTCAGTTAGTCAGTCTCTTGTCTTCCTTCATTTCAAGTTGCCAACAATCCCTTTGTTTTCCCATTTCATAAGAAAAATCTCAAAGAACAACAAATACCCTAGAAAGTGGGATTTTTTTAAAAAAGGCAGATGCTGCCAGTAAACAAAAACAGTGCAACATGTGAGACTAGGAACATTCAACAAATATGTGTGAAGTGAAGTGTTACAAAGTGCTCATTTCCCCAAAACTGGATTAAGTCAGCCTACAGTTTGCTGCAGAACTTTTCACAATGGCTGTCCCACATCCATGTCCCCTTCGCTTTCATAATGTGTTGCAGGCATCAGTCTCTCAATCCAGATCAATGAATGAAATCCCAAAGATGCTTCAGGTTCCACTGAGTGTTTTCTTCCTTTGGGGAGTTAAAGGCTAACGCCAGTGCAGATGAAGAATGTTCTTCAAGACTGATGCATGACTGCATCCCTTCTGAAGGAAAATAATAGGTGGATGTGACCATACTAAAATGACTCCAATGTCAGCGACTTTAAACCCACCCCTCTCACTCATCTTTACAGATGGAGTAATAAATACATAATGATATCCCAAGCTTAGGGAACACTTGAGAACATAATAAATAACAAAACTATACTCACCACTACTTCCAGTTTCTTTTAAAGACATCAGTGTAGCACTTTCTCTTGCTACAGAAGGGATTTCAAAATAGGTAATAGTTATTCATTTCTCTTTCTTCCTGTAATCTATTAAAGGAATCAAGTATTTACACCTGATAGAAAGAAAAGGAGTACTTGTGGCACCTTAGAGACTAACAAATTTATTTGAGCATAAGCTGATGAAGTGAGCAGTAGCTCACGAAAGCTTATGCTCAAATAAATTTGTTAGTCTCTAAGGTGCCACAAGTCCTCCTTTTCTTTTTGCGGATACAGACTAACATGGCTGCTTCTCTGACACCTGATAGAGTAACCCTGCAAACCCTTGGAAAATAATGTTTGGAACTGCCTAAACGAAACATTAAATAGCCACTAGAAGGCAGTCAAGTATAAGGGAAAAACTTCAAAAGCAGATTACTGTACCAGATGTCTCTGAACTCATTATGCGTGGCTCTCAGATATCTAATTCTACAGTCATGAGTTGTGAGGACCCTACCTTGTTTACTGTACTTTTAAAGAATTGCTTTATGTGAACCATTAGCTTTCATAGCCAGTCAGAAGGGAAAAAAACCTGCATCTCTGTCTTGTATTAATGCTTTGCAGAAATACTGGTAACTTTTCAAAGATTGTCAGCCTTTTAGCTGGGTACCTGTGCAGTATCTGATTTCAGGCAGAATCTCTGAGGTGCAATTGCTAAATCAGCGGACTAAGTGTGAACATCTGTTACCAGGTCTAACACGCTTATAGACATGAAAGCATGTCTATAATTCCAAGGGAAAGCCCAAGGCGAAGAATGCTGTCTCGGGATAATAGTCTCCTGTTGATCAGCATCGCTGAGGCATTTATGGAAAGTAAATGTGTTGCAGGCAAAAACCAAGTGGTGTATTTCTGAATCAAGGGCTATTAGCCCTGTGACAATCTTTTATCACATCAACTCTGTCATAAATATAAAGGGAAGGGTAAACCCCTTTGAAATCCCTCCTGGCCAGGGGAAAGCTCCTCTCACCTGTAAAGGGTTAAGAAGCTAAAGGTAACCTCGCTGGCACCTGACCAAAATGACCAATGAGGAGACAAGATACTTTCAAAAGCTGGGAGGAGGGAGAGAAACAAAGGGTCTGTGTGTCTGTCTATAGTCTGTCTTGGCTGGGGATAGACCAGGAATGGAGTCTTAGAACTTTTAGTAAGTAATCTAGCTAGGTACGTGTTAGATTATGATTTCTTTAAATGGCTGAGAAAAGAACTGTGCTGAATAGAATAACTATTTCTGTCTGTGTATCTTTTTTGTAACTTAAGGTTTTGCCTAGAGGGGTTCTCTGTTTTTGAATCTAATTACCCTGTAAGATATCTACCATCCTGATTTTACAGGGGGGATTTCTTTATTTCTATTTACTTCTATTTTTATTAAAAGTCTTCTTGTAAAACACTGAATGCTTTTTCATTGTTCTCAGATCCAAGGGTTTGGGTCTGTGGTCACCTATGCAAATTGGTGAGGCTTTTTATCCAACATTTCCCAGGAAAGGGGGGGTGCAAGTGTTGGGAGGATTGTTCATTGTTCTTAAGATCCAAGGGTCTGGGTCTGTAGTCACCTAGGCAAATTGGTGAGGCTTTTTACCAAACCTTGTCCAGGAAGTGGGGTGCAAGGTTTTGGGAAGTATTTTGGGGGGAAAGACGCGTCCAAACAGTTCTTCCCCAGTAACCAGTATTAGTTTGGTAGTGGTAGCGGCCAGTCCAAGGACAACGGGGGGAATATTTTGTACCTTGGGGAAGTTTTGACCTAAGCTGGTAAAGATAAGCTTAGGAGGTTTTTCATGCAGGTCCCCACATCTGTACCCTAGAGTTCAGAGTGGGGGAGGAACCTTGACAGACTCTATTTCTGTTCCATTGTATGAGTGGCCCAAATGGTCACAAGGGCACTTGCCAAACATGAGCACTGCGATGGTCAGTTTGTACATACAGCTTAGGGATGTGCACATGCACTTTGAGGTGTGGGGATTTGTGCTTGTGGGTAGGTGAGCATGATGCTTCAACAGTAAAGCAGTTTCACTGAGAGTCTTTAGTGCAGCCCTGTTAAATGCTGGGCTGCCTGAGGCCTGCGCTACATGACAAAGTTATGGCAACCTAACTTTACATGCTCCAACTTCCTTTTGCATGCGCCCACACCTAAATGTGTCTTCTGTCAACGTAGCAACCCTCTTACGCAACACAAGAACACCACCTCTCCGAAGGACACAGAACCACAGTCAACCTGCTTCCATCGAAATAGGGCCAGTGTAGACACTGCATTACCCATATCAACCCTAACAGTCCTCCAGCAACTGTCCCACAATGCCCTGGTCCTGCAACAGGGGCCACTCCAGTCACACTTTGAACTCCACTGCCCAGAGATCACAGTCAACAGAACCCTCCCATGCTTTAAAATCCCCACATGGTTTGGAAATGCCTTTTTCTGGGTGCCCACCTTGGTGAGCATCCAGCCATGCTGGCTGCATGCATACAGTGAGCTACACCTAGACGTGTTCCTGCCTGAAACAGGACAGAAGTCCTGCATCCCCTCAGCCTGTGGGGAGACACGGCTGTACGAGCCCAGCTGCAGAGCAATCAAAGGACTACAGATAACTGTGCAGCTTGCACAGGGGATGCTACACCTGGGGCACAACAGAGATGAGACTCAGTGCTGGATGAAAGCCAGGGAATGTTGGGAGGCATAGCAGAAGACAAGGGAGGGCAATGACAAATCTGGGGCCACCCTGATTACCTGCCGCTTCACAATGAACTGCATGCCATACGTGGTGGGGACCCCCACCAACACCCTGGATGCAGGGATGCTGAGAGCCATTGAATCAAACTGTAAACCCTGTATATAACGGAAACCACTTCAAGCCAGGGGAGTGTGGCAGCACCCCCAGTTCCAGCTCCTATGCCTGAATGTGACCACGGACCCTCGGTGAGAGCTGGGCGAGAAAACCCCTCCAGTGCACAGCGAGGAGGAGGAGGAGGGGATATAGTGGGGAACACAAACAATGCGGTGACCCTGCAGCGCTTCAAAATTCTGCCAGAATTGAGCCAGTCCTATCAGGTGAGTACAGGAGAGTACAGGTTATTAATCCTGTATAGGGATTAATAACAAGAATTTTAGTTATAAGCTGGGGACACATCAATTAGAAGTAACGGAGGAGGAGAAGGCCCTTGGAGTATTGGTTGACCACAAGATGACTATGAGCCGCCAATGTGATATGGCCGTGAAAAAAGCTAATGCGGTCTTGGGATGCATCAGGAGAGGTATTTCCAGTAGAGATAAGGAGGTTTTAGTACCATTATACAAGGCACCGGTGAGCCCTCCCCTGGAACACTGTGTGCAGTTCTGGTCTCTCATGTTTAAGAAGGATGAATTCAAACTTGAACTGGTACAGAGAAGGGCTACTAGGATGATCTGAAGAATGGAAAACTTGTCTTATGAAAGGAGACTCAAGGAGCTTGGCTTGTTTAGCCTAACCAAAAGAAGGTTGAGGGGACATATGATTGTTCTTGAGAAATATATCAGAGGGATAAATACCGGAGAGGGAGAAGAATTATTTAAGCTCAGTACCAATGTGGACACAAGAACAAATGGATATAAACTGGCCATCGGGAAGTTTAGACTTGAAATTGGGAGAAGGTTTCTAACCATCAGAGGAGTGAAGTTCTGGAATAGCCTTCCAAGGGAAGCAGTGGGAGCAAAAGATCTATCTGGCTTCAAGATTAAACTCAATAAGTTTATGGAGGAGATGGTATGATGGGATAACATGATTTTGGCAATTAATTGATCTTTAACTATTCATAGTAAATAGGCCCAACGGCCTGTGATGGGATGTTAGATGGGGTGGAATCTGAGTTACTACAGAGAATTCTTTCCTGGGTGTCTGACTGGTGAATCTTGCCCACATGCTCAGGTTCAGCTGATCACCATATTTGGGGTTGGGAAGGAATTTTCCTCCAGGGCAGATTGGCAGAGGCTCTGGGGGTTTTTTGCCTTCCTCTGTAGCATGGGGCATGGGTCACTTGCTCGAGGATTCTCTGCTCCTTGAAGTCTTTAAACAATGATTTGAGGACTTCAATAGCTCAGACATAGGTGAGAGGTTTATCGCAGGAGTGGGTGGGTGAGATTCTGTGGTCTGCGTTGTGCAGGAGGTCAGACTAGACGATCATAATGGTCCCTTCTGACCTTAATATCTATGAGCCTATAGTCTATGAGCCTGGGGATGAAGAGGTAGGGAGCTCAGAGGTAGGTGTATTGAGGCACTAGTTCTTATCAGCATGTTTGTTTCCCTTTTCAGTGTCTTCTCCTTCTGCTGCCTGCACGCTTGTTTAAAAATGGTACCCATCTGCTCTCCAGAGAACAAAGGTACGGACCTTTCATTGGTCACTTTGAAAACAGCAGGGGAAAGACAATTAAAATGAATACATTGGCAGGCATGTGTAGCTGCCCCTGCAATGACTTATACATGTTAGGAAATGCATTAAAAAAGCTTAGGGTAGATTAGTCTGAATTACACAGTTCAATACAGATCATTGTCTGATGCTCAGCATGAGCTAGAGGCGGTGGTCACTTTGTGTGTGTTGTTCTAGGTGGGGCGGGGGGAGTCTCCCCAGGAGGAGTGCTTTATTTATATGAACAGGGATGTCCCTTTTAGCCCCTTGAACAATCATGATGAAACTTTCATGGAGCTACTCTACAACCCTTTCCCAAATGTTCGTAGGAATGGTGGCCTGGTTTCTGCCCCCACAGTAGGAGACATTCCCATGCCATTCTCCAATGAGGGCCACTGGCACCATTACAGTAAACAGAACAAGAGCATACAGGCCCTGGTGGCATTGGCACATCGGTAGCAGCTGCTTTCTCTTGGCCTTTATCACCCTCTGGAGTGAGATAACAGCCAAAATCACGGCTGCCTGTGAAAATATTGGCAATATTCAGTGCACGTTCCGTATATGCATACACTGGGCAATCCAGCATCTAAACCTCCCTTGCAACAAGTCCCCACCCTTGCTACACCATACTCACCATGCCGTAAGCTGTAGAGCGGTGCTGTAACGAGCTGCTCCAAAGCTAATCTGGCACTTTGCTTTTTATTTTTTTACTGAAAATCTTTATGGGAAAATGTCAGGAAATGTTGAGACATTTTTCTGTTATACCTGTAAATCTAAAGCAGTATCTGTCTCTTTTTTATCAGCATCCTCCACCGAGGCACCCTGGAGAGGTGGCCCTTCCATGCCTGCTGAAGGCCGGAGCCAGATCAGGCCAAAAAGGAAGCGGACCAGGGAGGAAATGTTCTATGAGCTCATCCAGTCCTCTGCAGTAACTGACCGTGACCACAGGGGCTGAATGACCCAGAGCAGGAACAGAGGGAGCAGATGCTGGAGGAGGGCAAAGCTACCAAGAGGTGGCATCCGGGAGGGCACCAGCATGTTATGGGTGTGCTCAGGCAAGAAACACAGATATTGCAAAACGGAGGTAAGAATAGGTTGGACAAACATCTGTGGTTTACTTGGTCCTGCCTCAGTGCAGGGGGCTGGATTTGATGACCGCTCAATGACATTTTCAGCCCTACATTTCTATTATTCTATTTTTCTAAATACCCAAATGACTCCTAACCCAGCAGCCTCTGTATTCCATGGAAAACTCCATGGTCACTGATCCCCATACCCCCCTGCACAGCAGGGGGGAACAAGGAGAACCAGGATTACATCTACACTGACCTGTGATACCCACAGGATCAGCCAGCAAGCACCGTGCACGATTTGTTTTCACCATGAATGAAGCTCTTTAGTATGGTCCCTGATGTTTTCTTATGTACTTTTTACTTGTTTTTGTTACAAATATGGATTTTCAACTTGTTTATTTGCCCTTCAGGTTTGTTGCTTGTTCATTTGCACGCAATAAAGTTTTAGTTTTTGAAAGCCAAAGTACATTTATTTATTAGTTTGTAAAGCACTCTCGCCCCCTCATACACACGATTTATAACAGCCATCAGCCCCCCCCCCTCCATATTTAATGTCTCTATACACGGAATCAGCAAGTGCTCAAAAGCATCACACGACACTACCGTGGCCAACTGCTAAAACGATCTCTTGAGACCTCTGTCAGCCAGATAGCTTCACAGTTGGCTTTTCTACTTGCACTTGTGTCTGGCTGTTCAAAAGCAGCAGGCAGCCAGTCCATCTCACCCTTCCCCTTTGCTTCACAAATATTAAATAAAACACAACATGCTGCAGTAATGCTAGGAATGTTTGTCTCACTGAGATCCAAGCTAGTCATGAGACATTGCCAGTGAGTTCTCAGTCTACCAAGTGCACATTCAACTGTCATCCTGCATCTGCTCAGCCGGTAATTGAATCGTTCCTTGGTTCTGTTGAAGTGGCACTCTCATTCCAGCATACAGGTTCAGGGAGCACGGGGCATTTCAGCATCACCAGCGGTAATATACTAGTCAGGGAAGACAGGCCCTACTTGCAACTTTGGGAAAAGTCCTGTGTGTTAAAGATGCGAGAATCATGCACTTTCCCTGACCAGTCCACATTAACAGCAGTGAAGCATCCATGATGATCCACTAGCACTTGCATAACCATGGGACCCCTTTTGGTTTACATGCTCTCTAGCAAGCTCTGGTGCTGCCAGAATAAGGCTATGACCCACCATAGTGCAGGACCCCCCATGGCTTCAGACCCATCTCCTGTTTCCTGCACATTGCCGAGAGTCAAGGTCCTGTGCCACAGGAGACACTTGATGGCCTTGCACACTTGGATGACAACAGCCCCCCACTGTGGATTTTCCAACTCCAAACTTGCCACTGACCGATGGCAATCCTGCGTTGCAAGCTTCCATAGCACAAGTGCCGTTTGCTTTTCCAGTGTTCAGCCATTCCTCCTCCTTGGGTAGCTCATCTTTGTCACCGCACCACCCAGTTGTGGTGGTAGCTGGTGACGTTCCACTAACACAGGAGAAGCCTGCATCCTGTATTAGCAACGGACGTGAGCATGGCCCTGTGCAGGGTGCAGGTTCCTGTTGGAGAGATTGCAGAGACCTAAAAGCGGTGCATAGAACGGTGGGAATTTTAAAAGAGGCCTGAAAATGATGGGCTGGAATAAACATTATAGGATGAGAAAGTGAAATTGTGGGCACTTGACTCCTAGGTCCCAGAAAGCCCTGGGCGAATTGCTGATAGCCTACAAAGCACTTCAAAAATGTCCCAGAAGGTTTTGCCTTGGAAGCAGCCCAGGGCACACTGGGCTATGTAGCCTTTGTACACCACATCTCCTGTCAACACAACCGCTTGTGCTGAGGACAGTACTGACACAGCAGCCAAGCCTGCGTGCACTCCAGCGACATACAAACATCAGCGGCTGTAAGCAGACATAACTTCAGGCAGCCAAACTTTGACATGTAGACACAGCCGGAGAGTCTGGCGGTGAGCAGGAGCACGGCAGTGACAACCCTGTGAGCACACAAAGGAGCACCACAGAATCCAAAGCCAGGGCTCAGAGAAACTCCATGCTGGGGATTATGCAGAATCAAGCCTCGCATGATCTTGCTGGGGAACTATCATGCTAAAGGTTTTGGGGTGCTACCTGTCCCACCTGAGCTACAGTGCCACTGGCTTTAGAAGCACGGGTGTTCCCCATCCCTTAGCTTTACCACATGCCTTGCCTGGCGGCTCCTCATAGGGAGCAGCGGCTAACTAACGCCTTGAAGATACAGGGCTTTGCAGCAGAATCCACCTGGGAGAGGCGTAGACTGTTCACACCTTCCAAAGATCCCTAGCATGGGCATGTCTCCATTGTCTACGTAACAAAAAATGAAGAGTAAGAATTATCCTGCAGCACTCAGCAGTCCCAACTATTCTGCCAGGCACAGGGCAGACAAAAGACAGTCCCTGCCTGAACAGCGTACAGTCAGAGTGTAAGCCAAATTGTGACATCAACCAAGAGGAGAGGTCTGGAGGATGGGGCAATGGTGATACAAACACAGTCACTAGCTTTGTTCACAGTTTGAAGGATTAAGGTAGGTGGCTTGCTTGGATCACCATCTGTAGTCCTGGCTCAGAATTACACTCTCATAAAATCTTCATTTTTCCTTGGGTGAGTGTAGGCTTCTTAAGTGTAGCACTTATCTCTCCTCCATCCCACCCTCCAAGAATGGAGACTCATCTACTTTCAGTTCAAAAGTTCAGCTATGTCCACACTCCCCAGAGTGCCTCGCGTTTCTCCTCTGGTGCGTTAGTTGTCTGTGGTTTCTCTCTACTCAGACTTATATAGGCCTTTTTTTTTTTTTCCCCCATGCTTCAGTTTGTCCTTTTTTCTCCTTTCTCTGGATTCCAATTATGCTCAGGGCCTGGCTCCTCTTTCCAGCTCTGCTTCAGATTTGGCACCCTGCCGTTCTCCACTGTATCTGGGGTTTATTTTCTTTCTTTGTCTACTTCTCTCCCAGCAGAGGCTTCAATTTTTCACTGTCATGCGCCTAGTAGCTGACTTATTTCTGGTCTCTTTGCTTTAGACCTGCTGACAGGATCTTGTACTGCCTTTTGCTTTCATCAAACGCTTTCAAGTTTTTCCCTGTACATTTCCAACTAGTCTTTCTGGCTCTGGTTTTGTTTCGGCACTCGTTCCTTCTTTCTCCACTTGCCTTCAGCGGCTTTGTTTTCATCCCAGCTGCCTGTTATTAGAGGCCAATGTCCTTTCATGCTCCAGAGGTCCCTGCCCTTTTTATGCTTCAACTTTTTAAAAAGGCTCTTTCCAGGCTCTTAAATGCCAGGACAGGCACCAGGAGCTAGGGGCGTTGGAAGTCCTCCGCTTTACACTGCAAGGTGAGGTTGGTATTAGCAGGCAAGTAGTTCAGCTGAGTCTGAACTGGAACAGCTTTGCTTAAAAGTGAAAAACCTATTTATATGCACCCAAAAAGATTTTTTATTAAAAATCAAGGCCCCAGTTCTCTCAGCCAGCCAAGGTGGGCTTGGCACTCCTGCAGGCAGAGGGCAAACATGGCCTAAAGACAATGGCGCCGGAACCTCAATGGCCATGCCCCTCACTTTTTAACATGGGTGTAGTTTGGGGGGGGAGAAAGGGGGGCATTGCCCCTCCCAAACTGCAAGCCTTGGGCAGGCACGGAGCATTGCTGGCAGGGGCCGTGCTGTATGGTGGAGGGGCTGATCACCGAGAAGCACAGCCCCCGCTGGCACTGCTCCGTGCCTACCCAAGGCTGCAGTTTGGGGGAGCAATGCTGGCCCCTGCCCCCCCAAACCACACCCATGTTAAAAACTGTGGGGCATGGCATCCTGGCCCCCTCCAGTTCTGGTGCCCCCCCATCCACCCTGGTTCTACAAAGGTTCCGGTGCCCTTGCCTTAAGCCCTCTTTGCATCTCCTCCTGAGGCTATGATTCGGGGACAGGCACAGTGATCCTGGACAGGGATTCCCCAGCCACACCTCTTTTGGCCTGACTTTGCCCCTGCACCGCAGGTGAGAGCGGGATTGCCTATGTGTTGATATGGCAACGCTACCGCACCCGAGGACCCACCTGCACTGGGGGAATTCTCCAATGGCTGGTTAACTTGGAGTTAGTGCTGCACGGTGACCCAGCTGGCTTCATCTGTGACCTTAAGTGATGGGCAGCTGCAGATATACCCCCAAAGCTGCTGCCAGAGGTAAGGCTTTCCATAGCCATTTCAAAACTAGGCCTAATGGCCCCGAGTCAGCAAAGCACATGCTTAATTTTAGCGGCACTGTGCACGGACTTAAAATAAATCACTTACCCAACTGTTAGGTAGTACTGGGGCCACTGAGCCGGCACCGGTGCGCCTGACCCAGGCTAGTCACCCATTGATTTCAGGGAGTAGATGCCAGAGTGCAGGACTGGGCCCAGTGTTTAGGCTGGACTGATGCATAAAGGTTAGCAAATTACAGAGGGTCCTACAAACCCAGCTGAGGAAGGGGCCGCATTGCCCCAGGGGCGGGGGCACAAGCATGTGAATGCTTCATCCTTGCACCAGGGTGAAGTACCAGCTCTTTCCCCAGTGCAGCGTACGCCCAGGCACGGAAGACTGCTGTCGGTCGCAGGGAAGAGGGGGTGACCCCGGGGTGCGGGGGCAGTGGCAGAAGGGCACAATAGGCCCTGAGACCTGTGGCAGAGCAGCAGCTCTAGCCAGAAAGCAGGACAGGGGCCCAGCGAGCCCCTGCTGCCTGCCAGGCACTTACCCTGACCCCACCCTCTCTGCAGGGAGCGTAGAGCAGCCAGCCCAGAATGCTCCTACCCATTACACAGGGATCCAGACACCTCCAGGTCCATGAGCCCACCGCCCTGCTGAGCCGCTGCTGCCTCCAGCCACCACCAACTGGGACAGGTGCTGCCCCCCGCTGCAGTCACCCGGAAAATGACCCCTGCCACTGCCTCCCCCTCCCCAGCCTCCCTTGGCTATCCTAGTGCTGTCCTCTGCCCCTTGCTCGCTCCCCGGCTCTCCCTCTGTGTGCTAGCAGAGCTTAGCATTCACCCTGCTCGTCCTCAGCCAGGCTTTGCAATCCAAAGGGCGAGAGAGATCTTGCCTCATTGGGGTTGGCTGTTGACTTTGGAAAGACGTTTGTGTCAGTTCCCACCCCCCTTTTGCCCTGGTTAAACCCTGTTGCAACCATTTGAGTTTTTCCTTTCCAAGCCCGAGGAGGAAAATCTCTCACTGTGCCTGCCCTGTTTGGTGTGTGCCATGCAAGTCACTGCATGTGAAAGGGAAAGCAAAGGGACTGCCACTCTAGCCCTCCTCCAGTTCTGATATTTGGTTCTCCCCGATCACTTGCTGCCAAGCCCGAGGGAATGTATTCTCCTCCCTCTCATTCGCCAGGGTATGCGTATGTACTTTGTAGCATCACATGATGAACATACCGTTTGCTATGTAGGCTTGGCAGAATTAATTTTCTTAAATATAATTTTGTCAGATAATGTCTGTGTGTTGGCAACACACCATACCATGCCACTCTCACTTTTGCACTGCTGCTGGGAGCAACGCTGCCTTCAGAGCTGCGGGCCTGGCTAGCAGCTGCCTCTCTCCAGCTGCCCCGCCTGTGCTTAATTTGTGCCACGGCTTGCCGGAGCAGAGCCACAGCCCCTCTTTCATTACTAAGTAAGCACAGCCCCCACTTCCCCTCTCTCTGAAATGGGCTTTTTTTGAAAGGCAGTGCTGGGTTTTTTTCCCCGCATGAGATGCGGGATGATGGTGGCACATGTTCGGGGGGGAGGGAGGATATGAGGGCAGGGACAGGAGCAGAGGGGCAGAAGACAGGGAGGGAGGGGACAGGAGCTGCAGAAGGGGGAGGATAGGAGCAGGATTTGGGGCATGAGCAGAAGCTGGGGACAGTGGTACAAGCAGCGAGAGGGGGATGGGGAAAGAAGGGTGTGTAGCCTACCGGACAAGAGACTCTCCCCCACCCGCCACACCTGGAATGGAACCCATTCTTCCAAAGTCTCAATGTTCCTTTGTTGTCCAGAAAATAGCTTTGAAACCCACTGGCAAGTTGCGTGGCTCCGTCTCTCTCTATGTGACAGGTCCACATAGAAGAGAACAGTCCTCTACTGCTACTCATTGCTCAGTTAGCTCACGTGGCAGAGGATAGTGCTGTAGCTTTAAAAAAGCCCATACCTGCTGGTGGCACATGTGGCAGTCAGTATCATTCTCCATGATGAATTTAAGTTTTTAAAAAAACATAGGGGATTACAATAGTCACCATCAAGTTTATCTTAACATGTTGCATTTTTTTCCTCAGCAGAAGTCTTATGGCTTCAGTGTTGCCTTTGATCTCATCTTCAATTTGTTGCATGTAACCGATTTGGAGATTTCACACAGATCATTGATTTCAACCAGGAGTGAGTTTGTAGCTGCCTTGCCTGAATCGCTTACGAGGATGATACCATGTCCTTTAAAATGCTAATTACTATCATGAGACTTGGATGTGTGCTTGGATGTTGGAAATACTGATTTCCTGCCACCAAAATCTCATTTTAGGAATGCTGCCTTTTAGAGAGACAGTTTGTTTGGCTCAACCCCACAATGGAAAATGTAACAAGCAAATATAATGATTGCCCTGATTATCAGAACCTCATAGGGATACATGGCTACTCATGAAAAAAATAAAACCAGGACTTTTTTTCTGCTGTATACTCACACACATTTCACGAATGTAAAAAATAATTGTCACCTAAAGTACTCTAGGTGCGGGTTAACAGCTCTTCTAGAACAAGCAAACAGCATGGTGTGAACAAACAGGCACACAGTCAAGAAGATATGTAAACAAATACCAGTTCACTGCCATAAAGTTATAATGAAGAGTACAAGAGACAGTAATAATTTGGCATTGAATATTTATTCTGATAAACCTTTTTGTATTCCAAACTACTACATATTAATTCTGTTGTAAGCAAAAACTTTTGGAATGAATCTTCCAAAAGCTTCTGTCAGCATAAACTAGACAGTCAATGCATTGCCACATTCTGTGGACATAACTTTCAAGTGCAAAGCAGATTATCTGAAAAGACATATTTCCAACCTCCTTAACAGCTTGGACAATGCTAAAATCCAGTAACAGGTCTTCAAATCTCTGCAAATTTAGTTCTCATAGTGCCTTTGTAATAAATAAATAGAAAATATATCTTTTTCATTTTGAAGTCTATAGGAAAATGTACAAAACACTATACATCTAATTCCGAAAAAGGACCAGCTATTTCGGCAACAGGTAAAACAAGCATTTGAACTGATGCACCCCCACCCCAAAATTGCCCTAATGACGACAACTGTATATGTAGGCTAATGTAAAAATATTTGCAGCAATTAAACCTTATAGACAGGATATTTGCAGTTTGTGAATGGACAGTTTAAAGAATGTACAAGCTACAAGGAGTCAGTCAACTCACTACTTGCAGAGGAACACATGTACAACTTCTAGAATCCACAAATATTTAAAAAATGATATATCAGAACTATTGGTTGGTGATATTAGGCCAAATTCTACCATCAGTTCCATGCACTTAACTCCCATTGAGTCAATGGGAGCTGCTTGCATTTCAGGAGAGAATCTGGCCTATTACGCCATGCCATGTTCTCTGTCTAGGCTTAACAAGTTGCAGTGATCCTATCCTAAGTATTTACAGAGTAAGATCCATCCCCTTCCCCCAGAATAGGCTCATGTGACTAATCCTTGCATGACCGAACAAAATGGACTTTTTTTTTCCTGGATAAGATGTGATTTAAAAAACAAGCATATTTCCTAGAGCCAAGTCTTATGATTTCACCCTGAGAATTCCAAAAATTTTGAAAATTAGAAGCTACACTTCAGTACAAATGCAACTTGCCTTTTTGTATTAGTTAAACAAAGTACTCAACTCCTGCTCCATTGGGTTTGATTGTACTGAGTCTACAGGTGCTTAGCTCCTCCAATATAAAGACCTAGTCGGCTAGAATAGCAAAGGGCAAAAACAGGATGTTTTTGAAAAACCAGATCCAAACCCAGAGGTGTTTTGATCCTGGTTCCTCTCCTAAAACCTTCAGATTTTTTTTTTCTGGTCTTGGCCCATTTCTAGTATTTTTCATTCATCGTATCGTACGTATGATCTGCTAATACAGAGCAATAGATGCAGTTGTACCTACAGGACAGCCTCGATTATGGGAATGTTGTGGAGGACACTGAATCCATTCAGATAGCCAGGGTTCTGACTAATCAAGGATTTTTAAATGTAATTACTAGACCTAAGGGATAGGATCCTGTTTTGGCTAACAGGGAGTTTCAGATAAATGAGATTTGTATAATCGAGGTTGAACTGTAAGTGAGACTAATCTTTTTTAAGGAATAGTTGTGATCTGGGGGGTGGAAAGGACCCAAATCATCATAAGACATTGGCAGAGAAATGTATATTGCTTGAGAGCTATGCCCTTTCACATTGCATCCAGTGGAATTGGCCCAAATGGCACGAATGGTTTAGAGAGGACATTCCTTTGCTTGAATGAGAAATCCTTCATTAATAGACTGTAAAGAAGCCAGGGAAAAGGAAAATAACCCTGGATCCTTTTAAAAAATGCAACACTTGAAATTCCGCTAATGGAAAACAGTATATAAAAACAGTATAGAAAAAAGCAATTCCAGTTTTAAAACCCAGGAAGGGCTGGAGAGGCACATACCTACAATAGAGCCTGAACATCACTCATAACTGACTCACACAGCAACCTGGTCTGAAAACAGTGCCAGAAAGGTCTTGTGGAATTCAACAGCTGCACAGTGACAGCATGTGCAATGACACACAGATTCATGGCTGCTTCATCCCAATCCAGAGCTGACACTTTAGATACAGTGAAAAAAAAGAGACACTCGGAAAAAAAGACGACGACCGATTTAAAAAGAAACCAACAATGGTTTTCCGGGGGGTAGTGGAGAGGAGGGAAACATAGCTGCTCTGGCATAGGGACAATTTGCCTATTTCAAGAAGCCACTTTTTTTCCGGAAAGTTACCCGAATAACAGAAGCCACTTGAGACACCTGCATGACATCTTTGGGAAACACACAGCAGTTCATCATGTGCATTTCTGAACAATATACAGTGTTTTTATAAGGTTAAGATAAATTTCCCAGCTTAATGAAGTGTGCTGGCAAGCAGCTCTGGTGTATGCTCAGCTTAGCTCATCATCCATTTTTTAAAACTTAGAATGTTATGTTTTGAAGGAAAGGGGGCAGAAAATGTGCAAGATTACATTATCTGGGGAGGAGGGGTGTCTTCTGGGAAGCACAATTGAATCCTCACCCTTGATTAGGGATGGAGTAAGATGACTCCCCAGCATTCCCTGCCTGGGAGCGAGAGACCCAAGTGTGGATCCTCTCGGTAGCGTGTCATGTAGGCACAACCAGTCCATTGGGCTGGCCCTGAAGATTTATATTTGAAGGAATGTATGGGAAAGTCTGAGTAAGTGTGTAGTCCTTGGCTGTCAGGTCTTTTCCACCAGTCTGTGGCTGCTTGCCTGGGAAAAAACACAGAATCATGACAACAGCTATTTAAAAGCATAACCATGGGAATGCCAGTTGTTGGTTATGGGATTGATCAGAAATAGCAGGTTTCATTATGACCATATTTGGTTTGTACATGTGACCTTAAGAGCACCCCAACGCCAGAAGACAAGGGGTGCCCTGGTTTCTAGTTGTGAGCCTCCACTGGCCTAACCAGATCAGTGTACCCCAATTTACTGTATCTACAAGGTGCCATGTAAGATGATATGGGCAAACTGGTAACAAGTTGGCCATTAATATTATTGCTGGTGCATGGATGCACGATGTATGAAAACGTATAAATGTGTGCTGGAAATATGTTCTTAAAACATGCTTGGCAGGTAGGGCATAAGTCATCCCACCCTTGACAAAGGAACATAGTCCCAGCCTGCACAAATGTGTCTCCAATGTCAATTGAGCCAAGAGAGACAATGGAAGTACATTTACAAAAAAGGTAAACAAAGCCATCAAACTAGTGAGTTGAGGAAATAGCCACTTAACTATCATGACAGGAGGAGGAGACTGCAAAAATGAACATGGTCTAAGCTCCTGAACATGGACACAGCAAGCTGAGCCCTCAAGCGGGCTTCCTGACTTTGAAAACAAAGATAAAACTTTGAGGAGATAAGCAGAGAGAAAAAGTCTTTTTGGCATCCTTCATCTGAAGAGACGAAGAAATGAAGTGCTTTGAGCTCTGTGTTGGTTCGGGGCTAAGAACTGGGCAGCCATGCTGGAAGAACAACCATGGTGAGAAAACTACTTTGAACAAGAGACTCTAGTTTAAGCTAGGTTTTAGTCTTAGAAGGGTATTTTTCCTTTTGTTTGTAGCCATTTCGGTCCCAGTTCTGTCTACTTGGTATCACTTCAATATCACTTCCTTGTTAATAAACTTAATCTTGTTTTAGTACACCACCATCTCAGTGCAGCGTTTCAAACTGACGAGTAAAATCCTCCACCACACTAACAGGCTGGTGCTGCATACGGTTTTGCCAAAGGAGTAACAAACTTGATAAGGTTTGGTGAATGCTACAGAGAGAGGGGCTGAGCACTGCAGGGGAGACTGTTTTGAGTAGGCTCAGGACAGAAGAGGCTGTTGGTGTCCCCCTGCAAGGAGTAATCAAGCAGGTGGAAGCCAGGGTGAGATCACTGAGCTCTGTGCAGGCTGCTGGTGTCAGAGTTCTGAGCCACAGCTGCATAGCACAGAAGCACCCAGGGTTACAGGGCAGGTGGTGACAACCCCTTCTTGGTCTGGGTGAACCCCAAAGCATCACAATGTGTTAAATCACTCTTATGCCATTTCTTTCCCCACTATGTACCATCAGCTGAAATGTGATAACTCCCCTGTGGTTCAGCATGTACAATTTAGTCTCAGGATTCTGCAGCAGTTTGACAGAATAGTGCAGAAGGTTTCAAATAAATTCTCATTGTTTGACCATGTTTTGTAGCTTTTAGATACTGACTATAATTTATGGATTTCTGATCCAAATTTTCAGCCAGCCTCTGAATTTGCATTCCTGGTTTTGTGCGAGCAGCTGATTGCACTCTCAAAAACAGCAGAGTGTGGAAGCAATCAGTCCCATGGGAAAATTCCGAGCCTTGTATGGCAATTAGATTTAACATTCATACTCGAGAGGCTCACAAGAGATGTAGAGGCAGAACATGACCAGGCCATGTAAAAGGCACTGACACCCTTCCCCCCACTATTTGAAAACAGTTTTGCCCCAGATATTAGCTTAGAAAATAAAGGTAAATCTGGTATCAGCAAGCAGATCAATAGGGCAGGATCAAACAAGATGTGCAGCACAAGGAATGCTGTTTGTCACATGTGGCCATCTACCCACTTGCAATAAAGCTTTCTTCATGTACAGCAACAAAGAAATGCTACATCTCTGGAGAGCTGTGGCATGGTGCCTATTGTGAGCAGTCAGTAGTCCTTTTCTATTGGGGCAGTGCTAACAGCAGGAAGGCAAAGCATGGTGTCCTCATAATTTCATTTTCTTCACCACAGGGATTGGCACAACTTGATAGATTTTAGCTGCATCCTCCTCGGTGATCAGTTTCACCCAAACTGGTCGAAAGCTGCCTTTGAATCCGACAAAAGCCATTTTATCTGAAAACCAACAGCAATAAATTGTAGTGTAGCTGACTGCAAACAAGTGGAAGTACTTTAGATTCCAAGGTCAGAGGAAACAATTGAGATCATTTAGTCTGGCCTCCTCTATAACACAGGCCATAGAACACCCCCAGAATAATTCCTACAGCAGATCTTGTAGGAAAACATCCAACCTTGATTTTAAAAATGTCAGTGATGGAGAATCCACCATGACCTTTGGTAAATTGTTCCAATGGTTAATTACTCTCATTAAATGTATGCCTTATTTCCAATTTGCATTTGTCTAGTTTCAACTTCCAGCCATTGGATAGTGTTATACCTTTCTCTGCTAGACTGAGGAGCTCATTGTTAAATATTTGTTCCCCATGTAGATACTTCTAGCCTGTAACCAAGTCACCCCTTAAACTTCTCTTTGTTTTCATGCCACTCACACACATGCAAACTTCATGGAGCTAACCACTACGCACTCTACTTGTGTTAAAGAGGGTGCTCTGGCTCTAAAATTTTCTGTTGTACTTGTTGGATGTTTGTAAGGTCATACTCTGCTGTGTGTCATGTGAGCTATTATCAGTTAATTAATTAATGCAGAGAAGAACACCACAGTGTTGAAAGGTCCTGTTTTTGACATTTTCCAAATAAAATGGTTCAACATTTAGCTTTGAAACAATCCTTTGTTTCACATTTTGTATGAAATTATGTGTTATAATCTAATACACATTTTGAAAGTCAGAATTAAAATGAATGGCCCAAAATATCACTTTTCAGAATTGTCCTTTGCAGAGAATTTTGAAATTTTTAGTTTTCATTCCTATCTTAAACAAAGGCAAATTTGAAAATCTTGAAATTCTTTGCAAAACAAAACTTCTGTCCTCCACACAGCTCTGCTCACAATGACTTGTTTTAGCCAAAACAACATGGTAAATTTGGTTCTTGATAAACTGGAACCTCACAATTAGGTCGAAACCAATTGGACTCTTCCTCGGTCTGCAGATGCACTCTGATCTTTTTGAACCATCTTGTATGTAATGGTTCTGGCTGGAGACTCCACTTTCAGCTCTTACTGGTTCCTTTATCTCAAAGAAAATACTTGCTAAAGTTACAGTAGCTTCCAATGGTAAACTGTCTGGGGTTGGTGCGCACCTTGATGCAATGTAAATAGGTGCAATTCCAGAGCAGATATCGATCAACAATTTTTCAATGACAATATTATATAGTCAGTTACAGACACATTGGATGCTGGGGCTAGGTGTGGTAGTTTGAATATATGATTTCTCTCTGAACCAATGGTCCTCTTAAAGGAAATCATTAGTGGAATCAGAGGACTAGAGAAGTTAGAGATGGCTCTGGCACCTCTTTTCCATCTCCCATGAAGTAAGTTCTCTACTTTCTCTAAAACTATGTCATTACTTTTGGGAACAGCCTTTAGCAATGGTCATTGCTGTGACAGTGTGCAGAGACATATTGCCTTAGAAAGGATGTACTTTCAGGAGGGAACTCAAAGCAATTCTGTGTTAATCGTAGCACTGTACGCACAGAATATTGTTAGGTAGATAGGGAAGGAGTAGGCACGCGCAAGCAAAGCAGGGGGAAGTTTGGAGGATTAAATAAGCCTTTGTTTAAAATAGTTGTTTAGTATTGCTGATACTTGGCACTCTGGTTTAACAGTTTGGATGTTTAGGAGACCCCTGGACACACTCAGATGGTCTTTAATTTGGTGTTTTCACTCCCCACCGCTTGGAAGGGTGCTATCTGGGCACTTTTTCCAAGAAGGGAACCAAAATGCACTGCCTTCTCTATAGCTGCTGTGGATGCCATCTTAGCATCCATGCAGCACCAGGATATTGTAAGAGTGTGGCTTCTCCTTATGCCATATCCCCCAATGATAGATATCACAGTGAGCCTGGGTGACAGGAATCCTGAGGTCTTTCCCAAACTGTCCTCAAGGAGGGAGGTCTGCATCTCTCTCACCAACACGAGTCCAGTTGAGAAGCACAGTGCCCACTCATTTGTGCAAGGTCAGTTTACTAGCAGGAGTTGATATATTAAAGGTTTTTAACTTGTCAGGTAAACAAATCAAAAGTTTGTATTTACGTTTTTAAAATTCCTTACCTTTTAACTTAAAACCCTTCTCAACTCCAAGTTTTTCCAGTACTTTAGTCCAAGGTCCTTTTGAAATGAATCTGCCTTTGGATGCCATCACCACTATAGAACTAAAGAAAACAAAGCCATTTATAAACATATGAATAGTTAAACCTTTATCACTTGTCTGATTTAAACATTGGTGTCTGCCATCAGTGTGACACCAATGCGAACCAGGTCATCAATGTTCTCCAATGTCTTAGCCACATATTCACTTTTCCATATATGAAAAATCAATTAGGAAGCATATTTAATTTGCTCATTTTACACTGAGTTTCTAGAGCGGTTTATATTTTCAAAATCAGCATTTCTATCACATGCCACTCAGTGAGTGGAATGTACTTCATCTGGGATGCACTAAGCAATTCTCAATTAACTCTTTGTTTTCATATCAGCAACAGACTAAATCTCAAATAAATTCACCTCCCTGGAATCTGTGCAGAGGGTCTGACAATTTTCCTTCTCTTTGACTGCACGTTTGATGCAAAGTGCATTATTAGTGTCCTTATAAATAGTATGTGTCTTCCAAAAGTCCTGGGGTGCTTTATAAACTCAGACTGAAGTACAAATGATGTATGGCTCAGGGATCAGATCATTTTATCTATCACAAATCTGCAGCGATCTCTGAGGTAAAATTCAGCAACTGTCTAAGCAACACTATAAAATAGGTTAGGGCAGAAGGTGAAGAAAAATCCCCTATCACATTGAACCTGGAAGGGGCATTCTGTAGACAGAACCATCCAAGCTGAAGTATAGGCAGGTTAATGAGATTAGCACCCCTATTCTTCTGCAAGGTGCCCAGACCTCTCCAGTGACTGCACCAAGAAATCCTGACCCGATTGAAGAAAATGGGAGTGACTTCAATGAGGCACAGATGCAGCCCCATTGTGTTACAGTAGTACAAACTGTCACTATAATTAGCCACCCAAGAATTCCTTGTTTTTCCAGATATTACTACATAGAATGCAACTGCTGTGCCGCTGAATGGACTAGCTACATCTTAACATAACAATTCCATTAAAATCCATTGTAATGGGATAATGGCAATATAGCAATTCCAAGGAAAAACCAGGAACAAAAGGGTTAATAGTCACTAAGGCCTGATCTCCACCTAAAACTTGAAAAATTCACACTATTGAGAGATGTAGTTAGGCCAACCTAAGCCCTGGTGTAGACACCGTTGGAAGAATTCTTCCATCAACCTAGCTACTATCTCTCAAGTGGGTGGATTAATTACAGCAATGTAAAAACCTCTTCCATCACTGTAGAAAGTGTCTACACTACAGTGCATCATACCTGTGCCATTGTAGTATAGACAAACCTTTAGTCTGTTTTTAGCTTAAACCTCAGATGTTACGTTTAATACTTGCACTGTTAGAAAACTAATTGGGTTTACAGCATGTATTTAGTTACATTCTTGATCGGATATTAGATTTTTTTTCTTTCACTTTACTAAAAAATCATTTATTTCAGCTAAGCCTTTCCTGTCTTGGAGCTTTCAAAAAATAGCTTCGACTTGTTCCATCTATTTGCTTTGGGAAACTCATCACAAAAGTATGAACATACACAAAATATGATACTTGACCTGCAGTAAATTCCCAGAGTGAACTAATAGGCTCTGTCATTCCAGGAAAAAAAAAACTATTAAAAATGTATAATTCAAACAGATTCATCACAGCAGACCCCATTTTTCTTTCCTGGATAAATGGTATGTTTAACAGCTATAGCTGAAATGTCTGGCCATTTCCAGAAAGCAGGTAGGAGAATGGAGTAAAGGGCTAAGAGAACATTTCAGAAGAGCAGGAGAATAATCCAAGGTTACTACCCTATGCAAAATTAGGATCTGTGAGGTGCTAGTTGCTCTTCACTCCTATTGACTTCCATGGGAATTGAGGGCTCAGCAGGTCCAAAGATCATGTTCATAGACCTTGCCCCCCCCCACAGTTGTACTGCTTTAATTTAATCCTGGGGGAATTCTGCACCACTGCACATGCACAGAATTCATGTCCCCTGCAGATTTCTTTGCTTCCCTGCAGAAAAATGACTTTGACAGAGAAGCAAAGGGAAGCTACAAAAACAGTCACACACAACTCCCTAGCAACCCAGGTACAACATTTCAGGCACCCAGAGCAGCTGGCAGAGAGGTAAATCACTGTGGGGCTGGGGATACTCCAGCCAGTGGCTCCTACCCTGAGCCAGGATTAGCTGCTAGTCCTGGCTGGGCTGAAGGCAGGAGAGGATGGGACTTCCTCTTCCCCTGCAAGGAGTGGCTTGGGCTGTGTCAGACCCACCCCCAGAAACCTCCCCCAGCTGCAGGAAGCTCAGCATCCTCCCCTGCTTCCTCCCCACATCACTCCTCAGCTGTGGGGAGAGGGGAGCTGCTCCCCCATCCACCCAACCTCCCATACTGAGAGACCCCTGACAAGCCTCACCCGGCACATCTACAACCCCCCTAGCCCTCCATACCCGAACCTCACGCCACTGAACCTCAACCCCTGCATCTGGAGCCCCCCTGAACCCAGACCCCTGCCCCCACACCCAAACCACCCCCACTGAGTTCCCTGTACTCAAACCCCAACACTGATACCCCACCCCCTGCATTACTCTGAGCCCCCACATCCAGACTCCCACCCCACTGACAGCCAACTAGCTGCACCCAGACCCCCATCCCACCGAGCCCCACTCCCCCAGAAGTCAGAAACTCCTGTTGAGACCCCCACACCCAGACCCCTCTGCTGAACCCCAACTACCTTCACCTGGAAGCCGCTGAAGAGTACCATTGCCCCTGCACTCGGAACCCCACAAACGAGCCTCTGTGGGGAAAACACCACAGTGGCCCAAAACAGTAGCCTTTAATTTCAGATACTACACAAAAACGAGGAGGTTAGTTAAACAGAAAATAAAAGGTAGAGCACCAAAAGTAAAATCCCTGCAAGCTGCATAGAAACATTTTAAAGACACCATAATAGAGGCTCAACTTAAATGTATACCCCAAATTAAAAAAAACAAAGCAAGAGAACCAAAAAAGAGCCACAGTCGCTAAACAAAGTAAGAGAAGCAGTGAGAGGCAAAAAGGCATCCTTTAAAAAGTGTAAGTTAAATCCTAGTGAGGAAAATAGAAAGGAGCATAAACTCTGGCAAATTAAGTATAAAAATATAATTAGGAAGGCCAAAAGAATTTGAAGAACAGCTATCTAAGGACTCAAAAAGTAATAGCAAAAAATTTTTAAGTACATCAGAAGCAGGAAGCCTGCTAAACAACCAGTGGGGCCACTGGATAATCAAGATGCTAAAAGAGCACTCAAGGACAATAAGGTCATTGTGGAGAAACTAAATTAATTCTTTGCATTGGTCTTCATGGTTGAGGATGTGAGGGAAATTCCCAAACCTGAGTCACTCTTTTTAGGTGACAGATCTGAGGAACTGTCCCATATTGTTCCAAAACCTCCTCTAAGGACACCTCAGATTCATAAACTAAACAGTAGTAAGTCACCAGGACTAGATGGTATTCATCCAAGAGTTCTGATGGCACTCAAATGTGAAACTGCAGAATTACTAACTGTAGTCTGTAACCTATCATTTAAATCAGCTTCTGTACCAAATGATTGGAGGATAGCTAATGTGACACCAATTTTTAAAAAGGGCTCCAGAGGTGATCCTGGCAATTACAGGCCAATAAGCTTGACTTCAGTACTGGCAAACTGGTTGAAACTATAGTAAAGAACAAAATTGTCAGACACATAGATGAACATAACTTGTTGGGGAAGAGACAACATGGTTTTTGTAAAGGGAAATCATGCCTCACCAATCTACTAGAATTCTTTGAGGGGGTCAAAAAGTATGTAAACAAGGGGGATCCAGTGGATACAGTGTACTTAGATTTTCAGACCTACTTTGACAAGATCCCTCACAAATGGCTCTTAAGCAAAGTAAGGTGTTATGGGATAAGAGGGAAGGTTCTCTCATGGATCAGTAACTTGATAAAAGGTAAGAATAAATGCCTCTGACAACAATTACATGTATTAATACTCTACAAACCAATATGAGCAGAGAAGACAATCCTTAATTTAAGAAGCACTGATATGGTTTCTATTAGTATTTCAGGCTGGCTAGACTACTGTGCTCCAGGATACAGCTGCTCAGAACATATGTTTGGTACTCAGTCTAGTTTCATTGCTCTGGATCTCTGGCTAGCATGCTTACAGAAATCAAAACACACTGCACATGTGTTTAGGGATGGAACACATGCACGTAGCATGCATATAGTTCTCATCAGATGCCACTGATAAAATAACAGATTACTCCGGCAATATGAAAACAGATTAGGAGCACTGTGGTGTAGGAACTGATCATGAATATTTTTTCACAGGTTTACCATGCATGCCTTAGAGCTACTTTGAAACTCAGCATTTGGATTCTGATGAGGTTGATACTGAACCATGTCATGGAACAGGACAATTAAGATTTTGTAACTCTAAGCCATATCACGTGACCTGGGCTAAGAAAAGGGGTCAGTGTTTCAGCAACACTCCTGTGTGCTAAAGTTTTATTACACACTGGATTACTCACTCACTTGTTTTTGATGTTGGTGACATAATTGTCTATCTGCGTTGGGATTCCCTGTAGAATAGGGTTTTTGAAACTTATTTGGTCAACAATTTTTCCATGCTTCCCATCAATCACAACTACTTGGATACCATCATCAGTGAGGAAAAACTTCTTACCATCAACCTGCAGAAAAGAAAAAACTCTTGATGTGCCAAAGAAATCCAAGTTCATAACAGTTAACTGTACAAAGCTTCATGATTGTGGCATGGCAGCATTGAACTGCCCTTTGCTTCAAGGAATAGGATTCCCTATCTCCTACCTTGGATCAACTTGAATCTTTGCCTATTATGTTGTAGTACTACTCATTTTCATAAGAGACATAGCCTGAATGAACCTAATTCCTAATAACCATCAGTGGTAGTTTTCTCCGTAAATTCTGGGTGAAACCCCAGAATCTTAACCTATGTATTTTTAAAAGTCCAACAAATGTGGTTGAGAAGGAACCGCTTACCTCAATGTATGCAAAGTCATCCCTGAGGTGGAAGTATCTGGTCTTGAAGGTTTCTACTTTCAGCTCTAGGAAATGGTCCTTATTCTTCTGCTCAAAAATAGAAAACTGTGTTTACCACTTTTGTACGTTCCCCAAATGCTATTTATTTTAAACCAAGAGCTTCCTAGCAGTTTAATCAACAATAAAAAAGTACCTAATATGTTGACACTTGCCAAATTACATTGTTTAAGAAAGCTGGGAAAAATCTTAACCTCTGAGCTGATCCTGTCAACATTTAAATGTTGCTAGTTTCACAACAAGGACATTTTTGTTTTGTGCAGTGATCTGTAGTTCATTGAGGCTTTGATCCTACATGCCTGATCCAAGTGAGAAAGGTCAAAAAGGGCTGGGTTGGGCACAGAACATGAATCTGTCTTTCAGCACAATCCTTGATGTGCAAATGTCCATGTCGCTATTTTCATCCCCGCAGCCTGAGCTCTGTGAGCCTGAGTCAATTGACCTGGGCTCTGAGACTTAGTGCCATGGGTTTTCCTTTGCAGAATAGGCATACCCTTAGCTATGCATTCCCCCCTCTGGCATGGCTTCTGCTATTAGGCAGGCATGGCTGGCAGCCATGCAGCAGAACTCTCATCAGAGCAGGATCAAGTTCTCCTGAGCAACCTGTTGCCCTGCTCATCGCTTTGTGTGTTATGTTTCTGTGCACAGCACTCCATGCTTGACCATTAGGAGATCAAATTCTTACTGTGAAATGCAGTCTTCAGTACCCCAGAGCTATCCCCATTGCCCCATGAGTATCCAGCACCTATCCCTAGAAGGAAGGCATATCGTATCGAAAAGTAACGGTTAGGGAACACCTGCTGCAGCTTTATGTTTCTCTTCCTTTTATGAATCTCGGTTTTCTGTACTAGCTGGTGGCTGGTTTAGGTTGCTTTACACTTCTGGACCATTCAGGAAGTTATGCCCAGGGTAGAGTAGTTCTTATAGAGAGGGTCTCCACAGCTACGTGGAAGGATGCATGATAAAGCTTGTAAATTTACAAGCAAACAGAACAGCGGTAATGGAAATGTAGTAGCAACCAAGGTACTTTACCAGTAGTGAGTTAGAGAGCTTCTTAGGCATTGGCACATCTACCACTGGAGTTTCTGTGTATTTTGGATAGGCCACGGCTTCACAGTCACTGATTCCGGCCTTCTTTGGGATCACAGCTTTGATCCTTATTCTCTCACAGCCTTGGACTGAGCAGAAGGCAAATTTCTCCTTCTCATTCTGGGCTTTGAGTTTCAGAAACAGCAGCCTGCAGACCGAGGGTGACAATGCACTAGTCATGGGATGTTACACACCAAAACGAATAGGTCCAGGTTATAATAGAGTACATCTCGGTGCTTCGTGATAACAAATATGTAAGACAGCCATCCTAGACTGATGCTAATAGAATATTTATACCACATCACACCTTGTCTACTTACATAGCTCTAGAGGTCCGTAATTTTTACATAAATCAGTGTGTGAATATATATTTTTATTCAGAGGGGGGAGGATATTCCCTGTGAATCAGGGGTGGAGGGATAGGAGGGAGAGCAAAAGGGAGTTACTGTAATGAGAATGGAAGTTGGGGGGCAGGGGAAGGTGGGCAGCCCATCCAGGCTGGGAAGGGCCTTCGCGGTAGCTCTGACGGCCATTCCTACAGCAGTTCCTCCATGTCTGGTGCCCTGCACTCCCCCCCAAGGAGTTCTTCCTGCTCCCCAGTGGTCAGTCCAATCTCATGCCCCACAGCCACTCCAGTCCCTCCTCCATGAGATATTGTGGGGATGGAAACATAGATCCACGTAGATATCCCGAACATATCCATTGAGGGAGCGCTAGCCTCCCTGTATTTATTATAAATATACATCACTTTCTCTCTCTCTATATATAAAAAGCAGCCTCAATTTCCTATAAGAAAGAGTCCTATCTCCCAAGGGGTAAATTCGCCCTGTTCAAATCCATTAGGCAGCTATGCATCAAATATTTTTGATGCTCATAAATGATTGTGGTTTAAGATTCCTAGATCAAATTTTTGAAATGAGAAGGGTTTTATGCTTTTTGTTTAGTGTAACTTCAGTGCTATGAACTGGGTCCTCGTTCTGCTTCTCCTTTTACCCTGCTGTGCATTCATTTGGCACTGGGAGCCATCGGAGGCAAGTGGCTGTGGCTGGGAGCACACGAATGAGTGGCAGCCACCATGAGTCAGAAGGAAACGAAAAGTTGATCAGGTCTCAAGGAATCTGTTTGTTGGTCTGGGCCAAACCACTTTCTGGTTCATATGGCTCTCTCATATCTGTCTAGTTGACCAAGAGCTATTTCCTTACCCAGTGTCCTCATCCCAGTAATAGTATCCCTTGTTAGGATATCGGTACTCCAATTTGTCCATCTGCAAGGTCCTATAGAAGGTCCCAGTTTTGTATGTTTTCTTCAAGAGACGATTGTGGATGTCTGAGAGAATGGAAAATGTTGTCCCTTTAGGATAACACAACCCTAGCTGGATCCAGTCATTCCTAAAATAGCAAAGAGCCACATTATAACAAATAATAGACACATGACTATGACTTTCCTGGGCACGTCATCAGCCAAGTTAAATAGTTCCCTCTGAAATGTAACAATTTTTTCCTGGCTGGTCAACATAATTTAGCCTTTAAGAGAACATCTATGTGCTACTTAAGCAATATGGGCTACACTCATCCCTGATCTAACACCATTGGCATCTATTCACCAGGGATTAATTTGATCCTAGGCATCTAAAAAAAAAATGTATCCGGGGGGACATAAGTAATCATGACAAATTAAAAGATGGGGCAGTTCAGAGTGGTCCTCATGGAATAATGATGTCAACCCGGAAAGAATGCCTCATGATTATTTCAGTAACATCACTCTTTAACCATTTACAGCTAACTTACTGGGTTGGGACACTACTTTCATGGGGTAGGGTTTGGAGGGATCACTCACTTGTTGAAGTTGATGAGCCATATAGCCAGTTCCTCAGGTGCGGTCTTGTCCCAATGGATAGTATAACCTTTCTGCAGCGTTATAACTGGTTGATACTGCTGGTAAGGAGAACTTTTGCTTAAAGCCCCCTCCAAGTAGAGTGGATGACTGTGGTAGTCATTTTTGATTATTTTCATTCTCAGGGTGGCTGACTTGTAGGCCTGGATGTATATCTAGATTAGGGAAACAGTCACAATCGGTTTAATAAGATAGATGGCTACAAATTGGCTTTAAGTATGTTACTCTGAGAACAGTTGCGGTACTTAAAATACTTAAAGCTAAAAAAAGTCACTGCACATAGAGAGTGAAGGACTGGTTCTAGGCAGTGGTACCAGGTGCTTTTGTGGGAGAAAGAATAGTTTTGTGGTTAAGTCACAGGAACGGAAGTTAGGAGATCCAGATTCTATCTGGCCTCTACAAGAGACTTCCTATGAGACTGTGGGTAAGTCACCTAACTCAGCTGTGACACAATTTCCTCCATAAAAATGGGGAAAATAACACTTCCCTACCTTAGAGTCAGTCTGTGAAACTTAATTTATGAATGCTTCTGACATGCTTGGAGATCTTTGGATGGAAGTTGCTACAGAAGTGCAGTGTTCTTTTCATTGTTTCATATTCATGGTCTAAATTTTTTAAGTGCCTCTGAAAATGTGCCATAATATTGACAGGCAAACTCATCTCTGCGTGTAAAACCATTCAGGCAGATGCACTGCCAAATGCTATGACACCCTGAGTGTCCTATAAAAGTGCATATTTCCGAGTTCAAGATGACGTTAAGCCCTACCTTACTGGGAAATTTAAAATAGCTATAAACCAATCACCTTCTATTCCTGTACTCCCAATGCAATGCCAGTGAAGTAATGTGAATTCTTTGTACCTGTGCATAGTGCCCACTGCAGATGGCACCTCTCCAGTCTGGCACATCAATACAGTCTGGGTGTTTGATCAACCAGTTATCTTCCTTTATAAGGTATGAGCCGGGATATTCTGACACAGAGCCATCTACATCATGAAAAACTGATGTTTTATCACCATCCATATTCAGGTCATTGAACCAGGGTCCAGGTTCACCAAAGAACACTCTTGAGGTAATCTAAACAGAACAGTGACATATATTTACATACCAGAGGAGCAATTCACTGCTTAGCATTTTAAGTGAAGGACAATTCTGTGGTTGTTGGAATGGCTTGAATTGTTTGATTTTAACAAGCACTGTAAAATAGTTTGGACAAGAAGCTGCATTTGGATTTGCTAGTCACTGTAGGGATGGGGAAACTTAATTGTACATTAGGGCCAATGTTTTTAAAAAATGGCCATTGATTTTGGGTGCCTCAGTTTTTGTGTCCTCAACTTGAGACATCTTAGATCTGGTTTTCAGAAGCTCTGAGCACCCACAACTCCAGCCGAAGTCAATGGAGCTTCTAGGTGCTCAGCACCTGTGGAAGGAAATCAGGCTCTGAATAAGTCAGGCTGGGTGCCCCCCAAAAAGGAGCACCCAAAATCCGTGGCCACTTTTGGCAGTGTTGGTCTTGTCATCTAGCAGGAATGTCAGTGACATTTGCTAGAATATTTGAGTTGCCCCTTCCTTGTCTACATACTGCATGCATGGTCAGTGCTTGAGGCTAAAGCAGAGCTAAATCATGCACAGCAAAAGTCTGCTTGGTCATAAGCCCTTTCCTGTTGACCATGAACGGAAAAGGTAGAGGACAAAACCACCAGCATGCTACTCCTGGCCTCCATCCTGGGGTGTGGGGTTCACATTTTGGAGGGAGGTTCAGGGAAGTTTTTATTTTATCTGACCCTGTTCATGTGTTCCTACTACTTCTTCATTTTTTTTAAATTTGTATGTTACATAAAGTTGCACTTACACTGGGAACAATCAGCGGACTCCCAGGGGACGTGGCTGCTTAAGTGACTTCTGACCAGTGGTTCTTATCCAAGTTAAATAAATTGAATGTCAAAAACCAGCCTGATGCAATGTGGCTGAGGCTGGGTTGGACACTTAGGGAGATTTTTTTTCTCCCTACCAGACAGTTGGCCAAGGATTTTTAATCAGCTTCTCTCATGAAATTTTAGCATATCTGGTATTTAGTAAACACGAGGCAATCAAAATCATTCGTTCAATACACAGATGTCGGTAAATAGAGTTGCAAGGCTTGTTAAGTGGATTACACAGCTGCTAGGTACATTTCATCAGGAAGAGGGACGCTCTCAGGAGCAGCAGGCATATATTTGTAAAAGCAGATGCAAAAATACCTGTCACACTCTTTCTCACCCGGGTTAGTTCTAACTAATTACTTGGTTAGGTTCAAACAAGCACTCAAAAGTTCACGTGCTTATTCAAAGCAGATCGGAAGCTTTTTAGCTCAATTCTGCTCTGATTTACATTTGGGGGAACTGATGTCAATGGAATTACCAGATGTAAATAAGAACAGAATTCAACCTTGATTCTGCTCACAGGCATGTTTCTTGGTATTTCTTCCTTCTGATTGGGCTGGAACTTTTATAAGAACAGCCTTTCTATTCACACAGGGCTGGCACTTCAACATCTTACCCCAGCTGGAACCAAAGGAGCCTTACTTTCTTTTCACCTATACTGGTTTTATTCTATTAATTTCAGTAGGATTACTCCTTGTACATGGGAATGGAATCAGGCCTATGGTAGTGCAGAGGCTCACAGCAATAGAAATGCTATTTATTTATATGTGAAACAAACTTTTGGGGAAATAGGTCTGGTTCTGGTTTGCTCTGAGTTTGTGAGAAAGTTGGGCTTGTTTATTTTTTTTTATCCAAACCAGTTTTCTTATCCCTAATTTATACCTAATTTGCTAAAAAGGTGGCAATCACTGGGACTAGGTTGTTAGGTTTCCAATTCTGATGTTGGTTTTTCCCAGTGGCCATTTCCCTGGATCACATTTTTCACCATCACACTCAAGTCCAAAACCAAATGACCAGGAGCCCATTTTAAGGAATAACTCACGGGAACGTCTTCAAATAGAATGTCTGTGACATTGTTATTGGGGCAGCTCTGCCAGGCGTTGTTGAGCCGGAATGCCAGGGCACTTGTGTGGCGACCATCCAGTGCAGCAAACTTGCGAAATGTACAGTTTTGGACATTGACTGGCCCATCATAGAACTGAATCCCTCGAATTGGAAAATTCCTAAAACATAGTTGAAAAATAGAGAGAGAGGGAGATCTGGTCAGATATGCCTACGGTAACTCATCAGTCTGTATCTTCAATAATGGATAGCTACATGATGCTTGCTGTGTAGCGGACATTATTGTGCCCAGCCAGCAGGATAACTCTGAGTTAGTGCTGCTTTTGTTTTAGCCTGTGTAATCCTTCAGTTCTTCGGTCAAGGTCTCTCGTGTCTAAGCGGATCATCTTTATCTGTACTCCTAAAGGCAAGGAACATTGGATAATGCCAAGGCATTGACCTAAAAAGAAAAAATTCATGCTGCAGTCACAAACAAGTTCTGCAGCAGCCGCAAAACCTGTAACCGATCAGATCTGCACTCCTCATTCTGAATCACTGCAGGGCTGAAATCCCAAGGCAGCTTTCATAGGAGCATGGAGATAAGCCGTCTGGCATAAATAAAATAAAAACTGGCTTTTAAAGAAGCAAAATACTGTTGCACTGTCTAGGATACAGTTTTAAGGTAGCTGGCACACTCGAGAGCACATTAAACCAGAGATCGTTTAGATACCAGTGGAAAGGTAGAGAAGACACATGCTTTTTCACATTCTGATTTGGGGGACTGTGATGTTTTAACCCTTTAACAGGCTTGGATAAAACATGTCAAAGATTGCTCATAATAAACAAGACCACAATCCCTTACTCACATGAGTGGTCCTTCCTCACACAAGAATTTCCCATTCAAGTGAGTGCTCCTTGCCTTTGGGAGCTCTTACACACAACTTCCACTGAAGACAAAGGACTGTAGAACAGGGTACTAAAAACATCATCTCACTGTTGGTGTAGAGGATAGGCCTACTGTGCCTCCATTGACAAGCAGAATTGGGGAATGCCATGCAGAAAGATATGGCATTCAAGCTCTTTGTGCACTGGAGGCTTCTCTTGGGGTGGTTACGTTTTTAAAAACAACAAGAATTTGCATTTGCAAAACCAACTCAGAGCACTAAGACCACGGACAAAGTCACCCGCAAAATTCACAGGCAGCTTGTAAAACATTTAACAAGGGCACAAAGATCATGCGAACCCAGCAGCAACTCTGCTTGGTCCAAAGCCTGGGCAGGGGTCCTGAAAGATTTCCTTGGTGACTGGCAGCTGATACGGGTGGAGATTGCTGCATTGCCCGATCCTTGCTGACTACATGTACACAGCTGAAAAGCCTGCCAAGTTAGCAAACTCTTCCTCTACTTTAGCCATCCCCCCAGCCCAGTTCACGAAGCGGGTATTGATGCTGTTCTGGCAGCCTGCAAGCACATGCCTGCCAGCAGCAGCTGCACAATGAGGACCTTGGGAACAAGAGACATGAAACAAAATCCTCTGTGTATAATTTCTTCAGTTTAAATTACACCAAATAGTGCTGAAAAAATATGTAAAATGAAACAAACAGAAGGGATGGGAACTGTTCACTTGTGCAGGGCAAAACTTACTGGCCTATGGGGAGAGTCCTTCCACTGTGATCCAGGCCTCCGGGCCCCCAAATGTGGTTGTCCATGGTCTCTGTCCCCACGTTTTTACTCTCACCGACAAACAGGCTGTTCTTTATTTCTTGCTTTGAACCATCGTCATGTGGGAAAGTTCCACCGCTAGGAGAGGCGAGACTGTATGTTAAAGGGGTTGCTTATGGCAAACTCTGTCTTGGAATCATAGGCAAAAGTAGGAGGATGGCAAACTAGGAATGAATAATGCTTACCTTGCCAAGGTCAGGCCAATGCCATTGTCAGCAAACCTGCAATGAGAGAAAAGAGTGGGGAGATGCTTCACAAGCAACAATACAGAGCCTTTGCTTTCCCAAAGATAGGCAATGCCAAACTGAGATATTAAAATCCTTACTGGTTTGGATACGGAAAAAGAGGGCTGGGGTTAATTAACAAAATTAAGCTCCCTTATGTTAAGTGGAGGGTGGGGCCAACTAAAAGCTTTAGCAATTTCATTCATATTGCAGTTTGTGAAAAAAAGTTTTCTAGCATGGCTCATAAGGTGTATAGCTCAAGTGTAGTGGTAGTTTGATAGATCCTTAACTGGGATTATATCCTGCCATTGTAGGGGGAAGGATTTACTTATTGGATAGTGATCAGTCTTTCCCCCCACCTCCATCTCTGTCTACCATGATCCTTTCAAAGTTATTTAAGGAGGTCCTGTTTGTCTCTCACAAACTATTTTCTGTTATTTAATAATCCTCTGCCTTACACACATTTCCCCCTCATGTAGCTCTGTGTTTATTACTCAAGTCATATAGCCTTTCTATGCAGTAGCTTAAAAAGGGGGTAGAAGGCTCTGGCTTCTGTTTCATCAGTGATCAGATCCAGATTAGAAAGAGACCTGAATCAAAACTTTGGATCAAAATGCTACTGAGCTTCGGTGAGATTCAAACTCCAAATCTGGACCTGGATCTTAATTTTACAAATGGTTCCTATTTTTATAACGGGTCAAACCAGAATGCCAGTTCCAAACACTCCCAAACTTTGAGGATGATGGAATCCAGACGCAGAGATTAATGTTATAGTCTGAGCCCGTCTCTACTGTATACTGACACAAACACCACAGTTACGACTTGGTGCTAGGATTTAAACAGTCATGCACAAGACAAAAATCAATGTAAAGCTAGGAACAGAACAAAAGCAATCTCCTTGACTGAGTCAGTAGGTGGTAGTATATTACATGCTATCTACTTTTCATTTATGATTCTTACAGCCCCATGAAACGTGCATTGTAGTTTATGTACTGCATGCCACATTAACGTTTGTTTTGTTAATGTAATGCATAGGTCTTACTGTAGCAACAGAAATGAAAATTAACTCTGTGATTATGGCAATGAAAACAAGTTACAGTTTGAAGATTGCAGCCTCAGATGCACTCAAAAGGACACTGCCAAAACCTGATAAGATGGAGAAATTTGTGCAGTATGTAGAAACTATGGTATCTCAGTAATGAATGCAAATGTCGAAATAACATGCAACTAATCTGAAAAGACAGGAATGTTAAACATTTCTGGCTAACACAGTCCATAAAGACAAATAAGAAGGCTTGATATTATATTTCTGTCCATTCTGACCTACTTTCATTCTTGCGAATCTCACTGAGTCACTAAGGCCAGTTTATAGCCAGTGGTCACTTTAAAAGGCTTGGATTATTCTAAAGTAAGGCAGTTTTTGCAGGCAAATGGATACCACATACGGATAGACAATTGTACTAGCGTACCCTGTAAACTAGCTTTTTACTTTTTTGCCTTGGTTAATTGAGGTTGCTATCAAGATACTGGATCAGAAGAGTATCCCAAGTTCCCAAGTGCAAAGAGAGAGTCTGTTCTGAGCAGCACAGGAAACTACTTTCAAAGAGCATACAATGTGCATTTTCCCAATTCCTCTCCCTTCCTCCTGTGATGCATAGTTTTGTGTCTGCTTCCTTGGTACTGGCTTATTCAGCACAACACTGAACCACATAAAACTGAACCATGACCTAAGCTTAGCCATGGAGGCTGGTTAAACTTATGGGTTTTTTTGTTTATTTTAAGCTCTTCATTTTTCACATAGAATGGTTTATTTGAGTCCATTTTTGCTGCCGCTTTGAAAATCTGGACAAAGTCACACTCAAAAACAATTCAACAGACTCTTTGCTTTGGACAAAACAGGGTTTGTTTGTGTAAAATAATGCCTGTGTTTTCTTAATGTTTCATTTTTATTTTAATCATGACCATATGCAAGGTGCAAAGCGATATAAATAGTCTAACCACAACTATGCTTGCCATAAACTAGGAGTTGAACTTCTAGGGTTGAAATAAGGCAAAACTCACTGGCAGCCATCCAGCCATACATCTCCACCCCTCAGCCAGGCCCCATGATCCTGGTTCTTGTACGCAATAAAGTGCTCAATTATCGCAGGTTCCCTAGGCTTTAAAGGGTCAGCGTCTTTGTGCGGACTGTATCTGTAAACACAAGAAGAGCAGAAACTTGTCAGTGGAAGGCAGTCTACCCCAGGGAGATTCGACTGCTGTACTGACTTGTTAAACATTTGGTGGGATTATTTCTGCTAAACACAGGAATTGCCAGGCTGGATCAGACCAATGGACCATCCAGTCCTGTAGCCTCTCTCTGACAGTGGCCAGTACCAGTTACCAGGAATGTGCAAGAAATGCTCCAATAGTCAGTCGTGAAATAACCTTGTCCCAGGAAAAGTTTTCTTCCTTGAGTTAAATGTTCGTTTATGTCCTGAAGCATGACATTGTATCCTTTCTAAAACTCTTGGGGTTATTTAAAATCCTCCCTACTATAACTCTAAATATTCTTATTATCCATACCAATGTCCAATTCTTTTCTTTTAATCTTGCTCAACTCTTGGCCACATGTATATATTGTGGCAGCGAGTTCCGCAGGCTAACTGCACATTGTGTGGAAGCATTTTGAGGAGACCATGATGACATCTTTGCTGCCCCTACCATATGTCACCCAGGCCACTAATAATGAGATTTATTAGCTCACAAGCTCTCACATATGATGAAATGATGGCCTGGTGAACACGGAGGAAAAAGGCAGAGATAAATGGAAACGGCAGTAAAGCATTTCCACAGTTGCTGTCTGTCAGCCTGCACTTGGGTGACAGCATCTGTGCAAGCCTGGATAGAAAGATGTTAAGTTGGGTGACAAGGTGGGTCAGGTAATATCTTTTACTGTACCAACTTCTGTGTAGCTGGAAAGCTCATCTCTCTCACCAACACAAGTTGGTCCAATAAGAGATATTACCTCCTCCACCTTGTCTTTCTAATATCTTGGGACTGACATGGCAACGACGACACTGCATGTTGGGGTGTCATTTATTCCTGCTCTTCGGGGGCAACTCTCCTTATCATTACTAAGTGTCTTCTGTCAAATACAATGCAGTTCAGAAAAACCTGGCAGATTAGCATCCCCGTCGGTGCCAGCAATGGGCAGCACCGAGATTAAAATTCATGGGTCAGAAATGGGGAGCGAGGCCAGGCTGTCAAATCATTAACAGATATTCAACAGCATTTTGTTTCACTTAATAAGCCATCACATCAACCTAAATTGAGCATAATGATCATAAGGTTCCAGCAAATGAACATCACTTCGCCAGCTTCATCATTATGAAGTCACTTGGTATTCATGATGAAAGCACAGATCCTGGTGAATTCATGAGACGCTAACAAACATTCACTTTGGGATGGATTTGGTCTCATTTACACCAGTGTATGTCATAAAAACATAAGAACGGCCATACTGGGTCAGACCAAAAGTCCATCCAGCCCCGTATCCTGTCTACCAACAGTGGCCAATGCCAGGTGCCCCAGAGGGAGTGAACCTAACAGGTAATGATCTCTCTCCTGCCATCCATCTCCACCCTCTGACAAACAGAGGCTAAGGATACCATTCCTTACCCATCCCAGCTAATAGCCATAAAAGGACTTAATCCCCATGAATTTATCCAGTTCTCTTTTAAACCCTGTTATAGTCCTAGCCTTCACAACCTCCTCAGGCAAGCAGTTCCACAGGTTGACTGTGCGCTGAGTGAAGAAGAACTTCCTTTTATTTGTTTTAAACCTGCTGCCCATTAATTTCATTTGGTGGCCCCTAGTTCTTATATTATGGGAACAAGTAAATAACTTTTCCTTATTCACTTTCTCCGCACCACTCATGATTTTATATACCTCTATCATATCCCTCCTTACTCTCCTCTTTTCCAAGCTGAAAAGGCCTAGCCTCTTTAATCTCTCCTCATATCGGACCCATTCCAAACCCCTAATCATTTTAGTTGCCCTTTTCTGAACCTTTTCTAATGCCAGTATATCTTTTTTGAGATGAGGGGACCACATCTGTACGCAGTATTCAAGATGTGGGCGTACCATGGATTTATATAAGGGCAATAAGATATTCTCTATCCCTTTCTTAATGATTCCTAACATCCCGTTTGCTTTTTTGACTGCTGCTGCACACTGCTTGGACGTCTTCAGAGAACTATCCACGATGACTCCAAGATCTTTCTCCTGATTAGTTGTAGCTAAATTAGCCCCCCATCATATTGTATGTATAGTTGGGGTTATTTTTTCCAAATGTGCATTACTTTACATTTATCCACATTAAATTTCATTTGCCATTTTGCTGCCCAATCACTTAGTTTTGTGAGATCTTTTTGAAACTCTTCACTGTCTGCTTTGGTCTTAACTATCTTGAGCAGTTCAATATCATCTGAAAACTTTGCCACCTCACTGTTTACCCCTTTCTCCAGATCATTTATGAACAAGTTGAATAGGATTGGTCCTAGGACTGACCCCTGGGGAACACCACTAGTTACCCCTCTCCATTCTGAAAATTTACCATTTCTTCCTACCCTTTGGAATAACTTTCTTGGAAGTGGGAGTTAGCATGGATTTATACTTCTGTAACCGAAAGCAGAATATGAAGTTAATGGAGTTATTCTCAATTTACAACAGTTCTACGCAGCACAGAATCTGTCCCAGGACATCTGATGGTCATTCAGCAACACTCTTTAATTGCTCAGCTTTTAGGGCTCATTCCAGCCTCCAAATTGGAAGGCACAAACTTTTTGGAATCAGCTCCTGTGCATATATGCCACAGCCAGTTTTCCAAGGCACATATTCTGGTATATGAAGAGGCAATATCAAACTCTCTGCTGTAGATGCTTACTGCAGCAATGGAGGGGGTTCTTCTGTCGTTATAGTAAATCCACCTCTCTGAGAGGCAGTAGTTAGGTCAACCAAGAATTATTCTGTAGACCTAGCACGGTCTACACTGGGGTTTAGGTCAGCTTTTCTCTCTTCCCCCCTCCTCAATTTTTTCACATCCCTGAGCGACATAACTCGGGTACCTTAACTTTCTAGTGTAGAACAGTTCTCAGTAGAATTCTGAGGTATTGTCAGGGGTTTTAAAACAATCATCCTAATGGGTTGAGCTTACACTCCTCACCAACGGTCTTGTAAAATCAACTACTCTGGTTGTACCTGGCTGTGTGGGAAGTAGGAGGAGTGGTAGATACGGTGGCAGGTAGGGATAGGATACAGAGGGACCTAGACAAATTGGAGGATTGGGCCAAAAGAAATCTGATGAAGTTCAACAAGGATAAGTGCAGGGTCCTGCACTTAGGATGGAAGAATCCAATGCACCGCTACAGACTAAGGACCAAATGGCTAGGCAGCAGTTCTGTGGAAAAGGACCTAGGGGTGACAGTGGACGAGAAGCTGGATATGAGTCAACAGTGTGCCCTTGTTGCCAAGAAGGCCAATGCCATTTTGGGATATATTAGTAGGGGCATAGCCAGCAGATTGAGGGACGTGATCGTTCCCCTCTATTTGACATTGGTGAGGCCTCATCTGGAGTACTGTGTCCAGTTTTGGGCCCCACACTACAAGAAGGATGTGGAAAAATTGGAGAGAGTCCAGCGAAGGGCAACAAAAATGATTAGGGGTCTGGAACACATGACTTATGAGGAGAGGCTGAGGGAACTGGGATTGTTTAGTCTGCAGAAGAGAAGAATGAGGGGGGATTTGATAGCTGCTTTCAACTACCTGAGAGGTGGTTCCAAAGAGGATGGTTCTAGACTATTCTCAGTGGTAGAAGAGGACAGGACAAGGAGTAATGGTCTCAAGTTGCAGTGGGGGAGATTTAGGTTGGATATTAGGAAAAACTTTTTCACTAGGAGGGTGGCGAAACACTGGAATGCGTTACCTAGGGAGGTGGTAGAATCTCCTTCCTTAGAAGTTTTTAAGGTCAGGCTTGACAAAGCCCTGGCTGGGATGATTTAATTGGGGATTGGTCCTGCTTTGAGCAGGGGATTGGACTAGATGACCTCCTGAGGTCCCTTCCAACCCTGATATTCTATGATTCTAAGTACCAAACCCACCAATGAGATTCATGGAGAGTGTCGGACTGCAACGGTACAGGTAGGCCACACCCCATCAATGGCAAGGAGAAAGTGGAGCCTTTTGCTCATTAAGAACTTTATACAACACCTACTGACAACAATGAAGACATTCCCATTGACTTCAGGGGGAGCAGGATCCAGCCCTCAAACTGCGTTATACACATAACTTTCCAAATAAAACCATGGACAGTGCATTACCTCCCAGAAATCAGTGTCAGGAAAGGTCTTTTGTCCTTAGCAGATGCTGGTGTGGTTTTGACTCCATTATCAATGATCATGCCAGCCTGAGGAGGAAAAGAAACTTTGTGATGTATTTATGCACTTTAAAATTATGACGTAGTTTAAAGTTTCTGAGCCAAATTTTCAGCTGTTGTAAAACACCAGGTTTTTTTTTTTTTGAAGTCAAAGGCATTATCCTAATTTACACCAGCTGAGGATCTAGCCTTCTACATTTAAAACACTACCTAGACCAAACACCAGTGAAAGATGGTGCAGCATTTAAAGTACATGGCAAAGATTTCTGAGACGGATCAGAATTTTTGTTAAACTTGTCCTGATCATTTAAGCAAAACGTCACTCTCTTCAAAGTCACTAGCTCTCTCTGACTTGGGTACCAATCCAGGTGCCTTATGCTTTTGGAGAATCTTTAGCTAACAACATGGCTCTCCAGAAAAATATTTGTATTTCTTTAGAGTTGTTACCACTCCAGTTGAAGATGAATTGAAATACCAGCCCCTTGCTAAGTAAAAATCCATTCCCATTGATACTCAAGAAACCTGGCTGCGAAATCCTGCCCAGAAGTGCTGCTCCTAGAAGACGTGCATCTGAAAATTGTGTCATAGTATCAGCCACTCGTTGTGTCCTATAATGCATCATTTCAGCATGGACCACTTTCAAGGTTACTGGTTCTGCAAGTGGCATGAGAAACAGGAGGACTGTCCACTCTACCACCTTCTGTCTGCAGCCCCTTAAAAAGCCCCTTGTGTTTTCCAGCACCTGTTCAGCTCATCTAACTAGCCAATTACATACATGCTGCAATCTAAAGACATTCAGTAATAGATGAACGCTCAGGAGCTCAGTGTACAGTTTCCCAGGGTAGTATGTTTGGGCTGAATAAGTAAACAGATTTAGGAAGTGATTAGACTGATCTTATATTATTTTATGTACCAGATGCTATTTGATCAATGGCTAATACAGGCAGCAGTGATCTATAATCAGGCAAGCTGCCAAAAGATGCGGCTAAGGGCACCATTTTAGAAGAGCGAAAACAGACAGATGACCTGGTAGAAAGGAGTGAAAGTAAGATCCTCTTATCTCCCAACGTCCCATGAGAAATTTTAGCCTTTAGCTCAAGAATAGTAAAGTGAATCCAATGTAAACAGAATCTGTAATTCTATTATCCCAGCAAACAAGCCACTTTGTTTGTAGATACAAATGCAGAAAATTAGTTTGCAATTGCTTATAGTGAATCAGAAATCACAGCACTTAATAGCTTGCAGACTCAGAAAGCTGGAGAGATCAAGTGGTGTTTTTAGACAGGAAGATAGTTTTCATTGCGTGCAGACTCACTCGGTAGTTGGAATGTGCCCGATTGTTGTAGAATTTTCCCATTGGAATGTGCTCAGTGTAGCCTGGAGAATACATTCCTTCTGAGGGGCCTGTAGGCACATGGTGAAAAACAAACCAAAACCCTGTTTCCTGCAAAAGGGAATACACAGCGTGAGCCTTCACTTGAACTTTACAGGTCTACATTAGTACGGGGGCTTACCAGGAAATAATGCAAGGTGAAAGCCAGCAGATTTCAGGACACATAACAGTAGCTGGTATTGCCCTGTATCTATATACAAAAGACCCCCCCCTCCCACACACACACATATATGAAAGCAGTTAGGGCCAGCATTTTCAGGGCACCTCAAGTTAGCCTCCAACATCCATACTGAGGCACCTAAATGTAAACTGGCCTGACTTTCAGATGTGCTGAGCACCCACAAACCCTACTTATATCATTGAGAGCTTCAGGTGCTCAGCACCTTTGAAAAATCAGGCCACTGATTTAGGTGCCCAAAATTGAGATAGATGCCTACATTTAAGCCTGGAGATTTGGAAACTTTGGGCCAAATACTTTAGTTTGTTTATTTTGTAATTGAAAAAAATAAAAGACAATTGAGCTGAGTTAGAATTTCTGTAGATTTGCCATTAGGATGGATTTAAATGTCACAGCCCTACATACCATTCATGTACTGGGCTTAGGACTGTGCCTGTCCCCATTGTGGTCAATAGGAGCTTCGCCATTGACCTAATGGAATAGGAGGGTTCGGTCTTTAATTTATACTGGCTCTGGTTTGGGAATTTTGTTAAAAGTAATCCAGATCTGCAAGCCTGAACTACAGCAAATGACCAGAAGTGGGGAAGTGAAGGCGAGGGAGATTGCATTTGAAACACTAGCTGCATCAATGGCCTGAGCAGTGGAAACAGCGAGAACCAAAAGTTGCAGGGCTACTACAGTTGCTCTGAATTTTCCCAAAGAAGAAACCTTTATACTCACTTCGGATCCTGCAGCTGCACAGTTTATAAGGTTGTTATGTGGATTGGCCATCCAGAAGGTGGACACAGCACTGCAGATGGGGAACAAAGATGACCATGAAAATGACACCTGAAGCGCACACAAAGGAGTTAGCATTCCAGTGCATACAGTACAGGCAGGTCAGATCACAGAGCAGATAAGCTCCTGCCCTACGGGGTGTAGCAACTGGGGTTTCTTTTTGTCTCATCATATCACAGCTGTTACCATCATCTGCAGATGCAGCAAAATGGTCTTAGCTTTAAAGACCTCAGGAATTAAATGAAGAATTTCTACTGAAATCCCAAACCTGGTGTGAAGCTGTTAGCTGTCAATTATATTTCATGATAAGGTGAATGTGTCATAGACAAGAAAAGCCCTACAATGGGGCTCCAGGTTCCCTGGAGACTGGTTTAGCCAGGGATTTGACAAAGTGTTTCTATGGGCTTTTCATAGCAACCCCCTAGCATCTGCTCTTTCCACATGCTACTGTGCTTCACTACCATCCCCCACTGGCTTCTCAATCCATGGCCAGATTCTCATATCCATCCTTAGGCTGAATATTCCCACTGAAATCAATAGGACTATTCACAGAGTAAGGTACAAGGAAACATGGGTAAAAGTGGACAGAATCTGGCCCTATAATTTTATTTTAAAAATTCAGTAAGAAGCTGGAAGGAAAAAAAAAAGAAAGAAAAAAAAAGAGAGTTAGCCCTCTGATGTCACAAGGCCTACAACTTGCTGTTAGCTAGTCGTAGTTACCAGTGAAACCCTAGCTCCAGACTGTGTGCATTGATTGTGGGGGGTTCATGTTTCTCCTATACTTCACCTAAGTCTGTCTTTACAGAGTAATGAGATAAACTGCAAAAAGAATGAGATAAACTGCAAAAAGAACTCTTGCTAAATCCTTTTCAACCACTACCGAGATCCATCCCATAAATCTGCCCCTGTTGAGGTTTTGTGGATCTGAAAAGACATATTAGAGGATTGGATCTTGCAAGATGGGAGATGAGGTTGCTTAGCACCTTCTAGTTGGCACTCAGCGGTTTGCCAGGCTGGGCTTAGAGTTTGCCTCAAATAGAAACGGGCTTTAAGAACTTTCATGCACTCACTTATGTACGGATTAGTAGTCGGGACTCTATGCTTAGGCAATCTTTGATATTCCATAGTCATGTTCAAAGGTCTTGCTGAACTACATTGAATTCAACTCTTTGGTTTGAGTTTACTCCCTGTACAGTATATGCCAAGTGGATGCAAAATACAACTGTTGGGACAGATTCTGCCACCCTTCCTCACGTTGAGTAGTACCCTTACTCCACAAGGAATTCCGTTGTAATCAATGGGAGTAGTTGCAGAATAAAGTACAACTCAATATGAATAAAGATGGCAGAGTCTGTCCCATTCTGAATTTAATAGCATTTTATACACACATATTGGTGGTATAAATGAGATGCAAGGCAATGCAGTGTCAGGGCCATTTGTCTTCATATTGCACTTTGAAAGGGATGCATGCAATAATATCTGTGATAACAAGCACTTTAGTTGACCTTACACTAAAAATACTAAGCAAAATTATACCCTGCATGTGTAAATGTATAAATAGCATGGAAACATCCTGCAGACACAGCCACCCTATCTTTTTGAGCACATGGCCCATATTCCTGAAAGCAGCGTACTTAACTATATACACCCAATCCTGTGTTTCATGGATAAAAAAAAAAAGTCAAATCCTACAAGGCAAGGGAAAAAAAAACAAACAAACAAAAAACAAAAAAGATTTCCCACTTACTTGCAATCCTGCCTGGGTTTGGGGATGTACCCAGGGTATGCCCCTTCTGTAATCATCTTGCACATTTTACTGTCTCGGTCAGATGGCAGGAGAGTGCTAGGTTTAACGAGCAGTCCAAGGCAGTGATCAAATGTGTTGCGTTCCTCTGGCCCATCCTCAGTAAAGAAGCAGTGTCCCAGGGTGTTGTAGCCCACAACATCCTTAATCTGCATGTACAAAAATGGAGCTGCATTCAGTTTTAGTTTTCTAGCCACTTAGAGATAATAAATAATAAATAATAATAATAATGCTATTAATTATTATTATTTTACTGTGGAGACTCAGTCAGAGGCCAGGACCCTATTGTATCAGGAGCTGTACAAACACATTCAGCATAAAGACGGTCCTTGCCCCAATGAATTTACATACTAAGTGACAGTGTAAGCTTTTAAGATTTAATTAGAATTTGCCATTTCATATGAAATGCTAATCACACTCTGCTGTAATCTGCATGTTGAGCAAGTGATAATATCATAATAAAAGACAAAAGACGAAGAGACAGGAATGGGGGGGACGGGGACATCATATGTTTAAGCCACATCTGGGCTTATTCATCTTTGTGCAGTTACACAAACAGCAAAGTTGATGGACTAAAATGTATCCCCTGAAGTGAAAAAAAAATATTTTTCTAGGCTATCAGAGATGCTGCTAGTTGTTTACTGGACAGGCTGGATTGTTTTAAGTCTGACCTGACCCTTTTTCCAACTGATGACAAGAGCTTTACTTGAAATTGAAACAAGCCAGCTGGTGTTAATCAGCGTAGCTCCATTGAAAACCCTGCAGTTCACATGTAGTTCACATTGCAGCCTTATTGTCTCTCACAAAGCTATTCTGATTTACCCCAGTTGAAGATCTGAGGTAAAATTTTCAGAAGCAAGTAAATGACTTAGGAGCCTAAAACCAGGCCAGGGTGGGAAACAACATTTCCGTTTCATGGAAAATGTTGAGGTTTCAGAAATGGTTTTTGTTCTGATGTGGAACAAACTTGAGACCTTTCAAAGTTCTTTGTGAACAGTGCAAGAGATTTCTAGAACACTCAACAACCAGGTGATTAGAAAACTCCCGTGGGATGTGGCAGACCCAAGGTCAAATCCCTGCTCTCAATCTCCGGCCCAATGAATACTCATTTGTCTACATAAAGTGGAGCAGCTCAAACAGAAGACACTGAAATGAATTCTGGAGAGTGGAATGGGAGACCCAGGCTCAAGTATCTGTTCTGCCAGATTTAGAGCAGGTATTCGAACATAGTTCTCCCACATGTCAGGTGAGTACCTTAACCCCTGGGCTATTGATTATTCTGGGGTTGCCATCTCTAGCCAGATATTCCACCCTGGATGTGAGAAACCTTCCTGATGAGATTTGTGTGGAAACCAAGACATTTCAACTAAAAAGTTCGGTTTAGACAAAACAGTTTTTCCAGTAGGAAGAAGTTTTGCAATCAGCAAAGAAAACAATCAGCAAAAAAACTTTGCAATCAGCTCTACCTAAGACCCATTTTCAGAACTGATTTAGGCTCTTGGAAGTCCAAGTTCCATTGGCTTGGAATGAGACTTGGGCTCCTAAATACCTATGTCACTTTTGATAATGGATGTAGGCACTTTTGAAGTGTTCTCTGATCTTTATCTCAGAGGTTACAGCCAAGGGGAATCAATTTCCAGGGCTGAACTTGAAATGGTTAAATATATACACTCAGACAGAATACTGCCAGATCTATTTCACACTGCCATCTGCAAACACATGTATTATGCATAAACCATGGTCCAGTGTAAATATTCAAGCCTCTGAACACAAATCATCACAGTAAATTAAACTGTTAAAATGACATGCAGTGCAATACATTCTATTAAATTACTTCTCCGAAATTTGCTGCTAACTCTCTCGATTCAATTAGATAGCCATGCAAGTCTGACACCATCAGTATTTCAGTGTAAAATGAGTGTGCTGCGCTATTTTAATAATCCCATCTTGAAAAGCATGAAATTTGCAAGCCTTGCAATTAGAAACACCTATTGGATACTAGAACATCTCTTGAAGATGGTTCATTTTCCTGAAGAGCATCACCACACCTTTACCTCAGCAAGGCCTTTAGTCACAGGGATGCCAAAACTGCAACTGACCAGCTGTGTAAATCTATTCTTTTCCCTGAGCACACTGGCAGTTCTTTAGAGATACATATACGTTGTTTCTGGACCGGTTAGCTGCTGAAAGCTGACAAGTGACATCTCAGACAATTCCTCAGCTACCTGCTGCACCAATTCATTATGCCAGTGAACTCTGGAACTAGATCTGTATTGGTGCAATACATCAGGACTGAAAAGCGAAAAATTGAGGTATTACTTAGAAAATGGCTAGGGAGCAAATCTCTGTATAGATTCAGTACCATTGTAGAAAACATCTGCCAGTAATGTAAGAGGGAAGCCAATATATTGGCACAGGTTGGAATGCTGTACTGTATCATCTCCTTTGGCAGATATCCTCATGTAGGATTGTGGCTCTGGGGCCAGATCCTCAGCTGGTGTAAGTCAGAATAGCTCCACTGAAGTCAAAAAGTAGCTACACTGATTTACACCAGCTGATTTACTTTCCACCCTTTACTTGATTAATTATCTTTCCTATTTCTGGCCCCTGGGATTACTCAGACTGGAAACGGACAAATGTGGAACTGTTTCGTTTTCAGATTCTCATGCACTATCACAGTGCTGAAAAGTTTGGGAACTGCTGGACAGGGTTTATTTGTTAAAAAAATGCATTGGGGGAAAAATTAAATTTCACAGAAACATTACAATTAGTCTATACGCTTATTTTAACTGTAATATGTGGCTAGATTTGACAGTGCCCTTTTAAATAAAGCAATTGCCCTGTAGCGCAGTTGGATTACTGAGAGCAGATATCACTATAGCAGTTAGAGAACACTGCTGCTTATCCCCAGCAGCACAGCTCTTTCAAGTTCTGGCAGACAGTTTAATCAGCCTTCATTTAATGTTCATCTTTGATAACAACTTCCATTTCAGCCTACACATTATGGGCCAGTTCAGGGGCTCTGACCAGGGTGTAAGTAGCAGCAGAATTTGATCAATGGGGTTGCAGTGGTATAATGGAGAGGGAAAGTTGGCCAGCGTATTGCAGCAATCATGGACATTTTCAATTACGTAATTACGGCAACAAGGCCATTTCAAGCAGTTTGGTTTGAGAAGGGCCATCTATGCCCTTAAAGTGAACATATGCTTGTGGACAAGCATAGAACATGTTTGGTTCGAGCCAACCATAGCTATTTATTTATTGTCCAGAGACAGGCTTTCAGCATCAGTGTGTAAATGCACAGGAAGACAACTCTGCCACCAGGAGCAAACAGTGACATCTGTTTATTTTTTACCTCTAATATTTTATAGCGTTAACATTTCTGAGCCTGCTGCCAAGAGTGCTAAAAGCAAAATAATTTGTGACACTAGTAACCTGAGAGCCCAGTGAGGAGCCTGTATAGCCCTTAGCTATAGGCCTGTGAGTTGTCCCGTTGAAACCAATGGAAATACTGGAAGTCAGTGGGACCACTCGCATACCTAAAGATAAGCATCTGATCAAGTGCTTTGCTGGTTTGAGGCCTAATATTCCAGCAAATTTTGTGTGTCTGTGTGTGTGTGTGTGTCTCTACTAAGAGGCTAGTTCACTCAAAGATCACCAAGGCAACTGGTCTCCTGGCAGGTTATTCCTTGGATCTATCTGCTCACAGAGGCATTGAATGATATGTGAGGAGAACTTAGCTAACTTAAATAAATGGTGCCCAGATACTACAGTGAAGACCATCTTAGAAGTACATGTAATAACAACAGTACTTTCCTCATTGGAGATTTGGCTTGTTTTTGCGACTTCACGTAGTATCTCAAGGGGGAAAGGAAACTAGATTTCATAGCAGAAGAACGTGCTGCAGGATCAGCTAAGGAGGAATTGCTCGGGGTATACGTCCAATTATAGGTAATAAGATTGAATGCATTTTTAATTGAAATGAACTACATCTGTGTAGTTTATCAAACTTTTAGAAATCCTCTTTTTGATGCAGTGGGCCAAACAGCTAGACTGCACAGCATGGAATTTATTTCACTGGGCATTTCATTTCAACAAAGGGCAACAAACATGCAGCTGAAATCAAATGTGTAAAATCAATTTTTTGGTGGTAATGAGTGTAGATTAGTAAATTATACATTTTTAAAAGTAAAACAATAAACGGATTAAATTATCAATGTAGTTTTTTTTTATTATTATAGTTGCATCTCTCTTTTAGTGGAGGTTTCTTTTAAATAACTTGCCATGGAACAAACTCCAAGGCCCCTCAAAGAATTGCAGTTGTTGAGTTACACCACCAGAATTAAGCAGTTTTCTTCAATCATATCAGCCTGTCTGCATTTCATCATTGCTGTCTTGGCTGGAAAAGCCTGAGAACAGGGATCCTTACAGTATTTTCTAGTCACAATGACATGGTTTTCATTTGGAAAAGGCACAAGGGACTGAAAATTTCCAAATACCCAGTATAAATCCACCCAGCTGACCCGTGAAATACCACTTTCTGGGTATTTGGTTTGGCAGTAAGAGCAAGCATCAATAAATCAAGACACAGGGTTTAAAATTAGAATCAGAGCTGAGGTTTTAGTCAGCCCTCCGCTAATCAACAGCTGTGCAACCGCCTCATAGCTAGAGGATGTGTTTAGGGTGCCATTATTAGGAACCTTCTCATTACTTGACAAAAAGACTCCTGGCAATTCTCCTCTTCCAGGCTGTTTTTTACTTACATTCTTAGCTACACTGAGCTGCTACATGGATGGCTTTAAATTGGAAAGCAGTCATACATCTCCGGATGCCTAATACAATTTAGATAAGGTAAAGAAGAACAGATTTTTCAGAAACCAAGTTGACAGCAGATTTTAGGATCCCTTTGAATACAAAATAAGGGATGAAAAATGTTGAGCTTGAACACTGCAAGCTCTTACAATGGTTCAATGAAAAGTTAGTGCAGGTGTTTTTAAAATACCAGTGATATACTGGGAGAATTCCTAGTGCTCAATTACCATCATTTGACACAGCCAGTGGCGTGGCATGCTGGTGGTCTCATATTAAAACACTGATCTCTTATGCACAGGGTTGAGATCTTGGCTGGTTAGAGACCTGTTAAAAACACTTTTGTATGTTGGCTCCAATTCTTTTTTTCACATGTGGTGCCAACACAGGAAAAATGTGGGATTTCCGAGGAGCTAACAGGCATGTTGAGGCCACTGTTTTGGATTGATGCTTGGGAAAAGTTGAGAAGTCAGTCCTGATGTTTGTTACATGCTTTTAAAAGCTTTGCTTTCAAAACACATTTCTGAACCTTTTCTGAACGTGGGCCAAGGTTTCTCTTTCTCACATTCACAAAAGGAATGTATATGGTGGTTAGTTATATGGTTTCAGTACTAACGTCCAAATTGGATATCTAGGCCCAAGGCCAAAAAGTACACAAGCACTTGGGTGGAGTGGACATGGGGTCCTAGCTCTAATTTCTAACATGCACGGCTTGCAAAATATTCTTAAAAACAACAGAACGTTAAAGTTGATGAACACACTAAAGGAAAATGTGATCAACAGAACCTGTGTCTATTTGAGAAGGCACTAAGATGACTAACATAACATAGCCATCGGAGCTAGCATAACAATGATACAGAATGTGTGCATTTGCTGATCAAAGCCTTTCTGAATTAAACTCAGCTCCAGTCCACATACTGTTCATGCCCCCAAGAAAGCAGAACCGATGGAGTCTTATGAAAATGTGAGAAGTTTTTCATTGTGTTCTTTATTCTGAAGTAGAGTGAGTGCCCAGGGGTGCAGGGAGTTTACTGCTGTCACTATGTGCTCTCCTGTATTGTAATTTACCTGATAAATAGCTGTTGTACTATAGGAAACCTACAGGATTACCTTAGTGTTCTGACAAACAGTTCGGTTAAATCAGAGGTCTCTGACTGCTTGTGTTGTGAATGGGAATTTCAAACAAAAGTTCTTATTAGCAAATTGAAGTAACCTTAGCTCTGGTGATTACCTTCTTTAGCAGTAAACTATTTGTTTATAGATAGATTCAACAACCCATTATAGATGGGATTGTCTGCAGGAATCTCTGAATACAATGGCATTGTGAAAGCCCTGTCAGCTCTGAGTCCCGTATAAAATTTGGCCCCTGGTTTTACATTCTTATGTTGGATTTGTGTTTTAGACACATGTTGAAATATATTCATATCACTCAATAAATCCGGGGCAAAAGAGAAGAGCATTTGGTCTAACTCTATAATTCTATCAGTAATCAGACTTGTTTCAGGGGCCTCAGAATCATTTTCATGATATTAGGGACAGCAAATGGGCTGGATCAAAAGACATCTTGATCAGGAAGGCAGTCATCAAACCGCTGTTTCTTACCAGCAAGCCATTGGAGCCGTGGACTGTGACACAGCGCGAGAAGGTGTGGTGAATGGAGACGCCCTTCACATAGGATGGAGGGTGGTAGCCTCCCTTCTCATCCACATCCCCAGCCAAGTGGAAGTGAATTGGATAGTGTCCCATTCTCTGCTGGCCCATGTGTTTCAATTCTAAACCTTCAATATGGGCAGCTTTAAAACCAAGACCAATCTGCAGAACAAATAAAACACTAGTCAAGTGGCCATAGGAACATCTGGTGGCTTGTTTCATATTATTCACTGTTGCATGCAGTGTTGTTGTAGCTGTGTCTGTCCCAGGATACTAGAGAGACAAGGGGGTGGTGGTGAGGTAATATCATTTATTGGACCAACTTCTGTTGGCGAGAGAGACAAGCTTTCGAGCTTACACAGACCTCTTCTTCAAGCACTGTGTAAGCTCAAAAGCTTGCCACTCTCCCCATCGGAAGTTGGTCCAATAAAATATATTACCTCACCCCTCTGGTCTCTCTGTTTTATATTAGTCAGGCAGAGCAAGTCTTAGACTATGATGGTTGACAGAGGGGGTAAACCATTGCACAGCAGATGCTTCCTAGTTTGCAAACTCAGGCAAAGCTGTTTGCATTTAATGCTTTTCATAAAGCAATTGTGCTAGATTTAATCCTGTGGGAAGATGGGCTTGAACTGAAGCCCCAGATCTGAGCACTACCAAACCCTAAGGAAGCTGGATTTTGGATCTAAACTCTGCAGCCTGTGAGTGCTGAGCCCCAGCCAGTCTAGCAAGGTAATGTTTGAATGGGTGTGGGGGAGCCCTGCGAAGAAAAGAGAAGCAGGAGGTGAATCCATGGTCTACTCTAGGAGGGACTTGTTTATGTTGCAGGCCTCGACTCACCGGATGTGCCCTGCCATGTCATGGCCCCCTTACTAGGTGAATGTTGTTTGGCTCTGTGTAGAAGGGTATCAGTAAAGGACTTATACAATACCTTGATGTGTCCGCCAAAGGTGTCAAAATCAAAGAAGGTGCATAAACCATTGCTATAGTCATAGCATTGCCTCTCCATCTCGCCCATCACCACTATGTTTTGGCTTAGCAGCCCTACTTCTGCCCTCATGTCCACTCCGTCGATCACTTCTCCTGTGTGAAGGTAGGCTGCTCTCCCTAAGGGAACAAGATACATTTCCATGTTTATTCTGTAAACACCGCATATACCAGCTGACTAACTGCTGGTGGGGGCTGGGGCAGTAACGAACTAAGCACCTGAGTCCACAAAAGCTGTCGGCAGGCACCTCAAGGCTGGGGAAGCCCAGAGCACAAGAGTCACAAAGGCCGATGGAGATATCCTCTACAGAGGATGTAGGGTTTGTGGGGTTTGTTTGAGTCACTTCAGTAGGCCTTAAAGTAACAGCTGCTGTTAACTGTGTCCCAATCTCGCCACCTTCAAGAGAGACTCTACAGTAACCTAAAAAGAAAAATTTTTACACTGCCTGGACCACAGCTAGGTTTGTATGTAGCCTGATGCATCGGGAAAAGTTTAGCTGCAAGCGACAAGGTGTCTATTGAATGCTGGGAATCCTTCCACTGTATCAGCACAGAATTAGTTTTTCATAGCTGTATCTATAATTATGGGACATGGGAAAGACTCGGGGTGTATGACATGGCTCCTGGGCCACGGCTGGCCAAATTCCACAGAAACCAGTAGGTGCTTTACGCTACCTTCATCAGGAGCAGACTGGGCCACTCTGTGCAGAAATCCTGAATAAACCGCAGCGTGTGAGCATCCCAGCTGCTAATCCAACGGATGGGCTAGAAGAACCCACATGTGGTTTCCAAGCCACTTGACCAATGTAAATGCTGATCTACTGGCCCTTCCCTCAGCCCACACTCAATGCTTCCTTCTGTGCCAGCTTCGTCCGAACTGGTGGGGAGCTCTGCACGCAGAAGTGCGGTGGCCCCCCTGCCGGGCCATGCTGCACCTAACTACCTTGAGGGTTCAAAAAATTAAAAGAAAGACTTGCGTGGGCTGGCCAGAAGGGGCTGAATTCCAGCCACCATGAACAACAAGAAAGCAAAATAATCTCAGCACTGTAATTTCATTAAAACATATGCATGATGCACTTCTTCCTGGCTCAGCTCGCTTGAAGAAAAAGCGGGAAAGGCTTATTTGACTGACTACATTTCACATTATTCCAGTAAAAATAGGGAATAAACTCGTTCAGTAAACACTGTGCTATAAAGAATGTTACACTGGCATATATTTCATTTCAGCAGAGACCTACACAGCAGTTAGTAGAAACAAAGGGCAGGCTTGATGCTGAGAGATCTCTGAGAGGCACTTTCTGTTTGAGCAGAACCATCATGCAGGAAGAGGAGTTTTAAAAAATATTGACATGGCCTCTTTTTAAATGAAACAGGATGTTCTCACTCAATAGTAAAGATAAATAGACACCAGTTTGATACAGGTTATCCTCCTTTGGCCTTCCAGTGGGAGGTAACGTGGTTTAGGGGATAAGGCACTGTGCTGGGAGCAAGGAGAGTTACATTCTTTTCTGGCTCTGACACTGGCTAAATTACTTGCATTTCTCTCTGCCCCAGTTTCCCCATCTGTAAAGCACCTTGAAGTCCTTGGATGAAAAGTGCTAAGCTATTACACAGAAGCATTAGAATGACAGACACAGGACAGGCTTCCTGACTATCAGAAGAAGGGCATCTTTTACCCACTATGTCTAGTAACTTTATTAATCTTCTAATGAAGAATGGGACCAACTACACACTGTTCAGAGGAAAAAGGAAGTGTAGACGAACACTGAGAGGGACTAATTCTTTGACGGGATGTTAGCCAAGAAAGAAAGGAACCACCTTCACCCTTCAGTTATTACCCCCTTCAAATCTGCATCATAGTGGTAGTCCTACATGTGGAACAGATTAGCCCATTTGTAGTGCTCCTTGAGTCAGCTGGAAGGGTTGCTCAATAATAAACTAAGGTAATTCCTCCACCCTTGTGATGAATGTGCTGCTTCTACAGTGTTCTCAGACTATATAGACCAGGATTAAGGGCCCAAGCTTGGACCCAAGCCTCAGTTCTCTTTTGTTGTCACAAGGCCATGGGCTGAGTGTTTTCTTGCATATGATCAGTCTGGGACCCACTAGCCTCACAAGATCACTCAGCTGGAGCAGGAACACCCTAACTGAAAAGGGGTGTTACTGCCCTTGTTTGTGCACATCAGACAATGCACAGACCTGTCACTGTCCCCTGCACAAGGAGACTATATGGTGGATGGTTGAGACCCTGCAAATCCATGGATCCCCTTGATTTCTTGAATTCTATTTTCAGTTATCTCCCATAATTGGCCTCTCCCTTACTCACTGAAACAAAGAAGTTCAGATAATCATAAGAACATCTGATTTTGAACAGCAGCTCTTGGATTTGCAGCACTGCAATTAAAACAGACAGTTTTATTATTTGAGAGAGCGTTGAGCTCTAGAATAATAAATGGCATGATTGCATGTATTTAATACCAGCACAGACATGCACAAAATTTAAGCACTGACAAGAATGTTAAATATTCACTAACCAGCTTCTAAATAGAACTTTGTTGGGTGTATGCTTTTGCTCACTTGACTTGATGTGAGATAAGAAAATTTCCTTGAGTCTCTCTTTTTAAAATGTAAGTGTATTTCACATAATAGTTCTAAAATGGTGCCTTTAATGGGCTGTTGAAAAACAACAACAAACCACTTCTTGTAACAGCAGCCAGAACTTCAAACTCCCCTTTAACAATGTAATAGTAGGGCTATACTGCAGGAAAGGTAGGCCTGCTTCATGGAGGAGACTACTGCTCCAAAGTCCTCATGTACTGTAAATTCTATGTGGAAAACAAAGCTAGGCACAGAGTAATTGGGGGGGAGGGATAGCTCAGTGGTTTGAGCATTGGCCTGCTAAACCCAGGGTTGTGAGTTCAATCCTTGAGGGGGCCATATAGGGATCTGGGGCAAAAATTGGAGATTGGTCCTGCTTTAAGCAGGGGCTTGGACTAGATGACCGCCTGAGGTCCCTTCCAACCCTGATATTCTATGATAATGGGGGCTTTACTGCTGGTTCCCATTAAATGCTTGGTATGCAAGCAGCTCATGGGGCACATTCAGAGACAGCTGTGAAAGAAATCTGCTTGAGAGTTCACAAGGAGACAAGAACGTCTCCCTCTATAGCACTGTAAATTGAGTTTGAAATTAAGTTGTTGCTTATAGCCGGCCTGCTGAGAGTTGCTAGCTAGAGGTAGGCAGATGGTGGACAAGTGACATGTGTGACACCTGCCATAGGAAAGCCCAGTGTCAGTGACTTGCAAACCAGTTCCACTGTCGTTTGGTAAGAAGAGAGAGAACTTTGCTGCTTTGAATATTATAGCATAGTCTTTATTGTTTGAACACCAGAGCTGTTTTTGTGATTGTCCAAAAATTAGCAAAGCCAGATGCAAAGCAGTTTACAATCAGTTTTCATGGGCTCCGTATTGCTGGCATCACTTACAGAGGGATGTCAAGTATCAGCTAGATGACTGTCACCAATAGCACTCAGCAGCTGAGCCGTATTATTTTCATAACCAGAGCGATGTGGTCAGTCACATTGCATCTCTATGTAATAGGCCAGTGTGGCAGAATAAAAAACTCGCTTGATTTATCATGTGCCATCATGCTAGAGAATTAAACTAACAAAATACAAATATACACAGAAATAAATCACTTTAGTCTGTGTGTCTATCTAACTGAGGCCCTCCCCGGTTTGGCAGAGCAGCTGCTTAAGTCCATCCCTACTCAGCAAAGCAATTAATCACAAACTTAAAATTAAATGTGTGCTTAAATTCCATTAAAGGATTTAAGCACATTCTTAAAGGCAAACATGTGCTTTGGTGAACAGGCATGGCTTGCTGTATCAGGGCCAGACAGAAGCCAAAGTAGAACTGCAAATCAGAACCACTCTAAATTCTATGGAGGTTCATATTCAGAGCTTCGTATCAGAACATAACCCTCAAGCTTTGATTCTGGGTTCGAATCAAAACCAGAAGGAACCTGGGGATCAGATTTTTTTAATGTATTTTTAGGCACCTAGTGGGATTTTCAAAAGTACCTTGGCACCTAACTCCCAATGGGATCTTTAGGGGCCTAGATATTATTGACAATCTGGCCCTAAGTCATTTTTGAAAACGGCATTTTTGGCTCCTACATCACGTAGGTGCTTTTGAAAATTGTACCCCTAATCTGATAGAAACACCGCAGCCTCAGACAGACAGTGTCTGATCTGTCTGCCTGTTTTTTCCATTTGGGTCTCTCCATCAACCTCTCTATTGGTAAAATCCATACTTCACTGATGTACATATTGCCATTTTTGGCTATTTAAATTAACCAATATTCAAATTAAATTCATTTTCATAGATTTTGTTTTTTGGGGGGGGATTAAAGTCTCCCTGGTTTTCAGTTTTTTGGGGAAAACCCCCCACCACTGGCACCATGGAATATTTAAATTCTCCATTTTTCTAGCATTCAAGCAAAGCATCTACAACCACAACATTAGCTACAGTCTGTTCTAATGTGGCTGAAAGCCTTTCCCCACTTATCACGTTTTATAATCATCCAGATGTGAAAGGATTGTCATTTCTTTCAGAACAATATTAAAAATTGACTTCCTCTAGATCTGCATTCTACGCCCTCCCAGAGATTTTAGTTCTCAAGGCTGCTCCTGGCCGTTTCTTCTCTCAGACAAAATATTTGTTTGTTTTTTTTAAACGTCTAAACTTGCACATATCCTGGGCCTGATCCAAAGCCAGGCTGAAGTCAGCGGAACAGCTCCCATTGATTGCTACGTCATTTAAGCTGTGCCTACACTTGGAGCAAGGGGTGCAGTTCCCAGCTCAAGCAGACATGCGCTCACCGAGCTAGAGTGCTACAAATAGTAACAGAGCTGTGTTAGCACAGGCAGTGGGGAGCGGTAGCACCCGTTAGCCGCCCCATTACGCGCCCAGGGGGTTCAGGCAGACTTGTACTCGGGGCAGCTAGCCTGGGCCGCTGCTTGCTGTGCCGTGGCTACACTACTATTTTTAGTTTGCTGGCTCAGTAGGAGCCAGTGTGAGTATGTCTACTTGAGCTGGGAAATCACACCCCTAGCTCCAAGGGTAGACACAGCCATAAAACAAATGCTGCCCACCATCTTGCCTATTGGATCCACATTTTCTTTATCTTGCTTATGTTTAATGGCAAACAAACGCTCTTTCCTGCTATCCATCTTCCTACAGAATCCTCATTGGTCTGCAATAGATTGATGGGGTTTCCCATTTTTATTCTGGCTGTAGCTGGCCAGCTGAGAATTCACCTGAACCACACACCCAGAATGCAGCCACTTAATTGGTTTTACGAGAGAGCCTGACAAATTTATGAGTGGGATTGTAGGATGGAATTGCCTGTGCTGGGAAGGGGCAGGGCTCAGTAGCCCTGCGGGTCTCTTACGGTTCATGTCTTATGTTCCTAAAATCTCAGGCTTCTGGGTTTCAGCTGTCCATGTGCATGGGTCAGAAAGGGATCCTCCCCTCCCCACACCCAGTGTATCTGTTCTGTTTTTTAAATCTCCTTCCTCTGAAGCATCCGAGATGGCCACAGCTGGCACTGGGACAGTGCTGCGAGGTCAGTGCTTAATTTGTAATGAGAGAGAGAGAGAGAGAGAGAGGGGTGCCTGGGCTCAAGCAATTTTTTTTTTTTTTTTTTTTTTTTACACTTTCATAACAGATGTGGCAAGCCCAGAGGTGCCAAGCCTAGAGACACTGGGGCTCAGCTGTGGCAAGCCCTCGCACCAATCAAGCGCTGTGTGAGGTGGTGCAGAGAATTCGCTCTCTCAGGTTCTGGATTGGATGGTTCTTCCTCAACCTGTTCAGGGTCTAATTGATCATCATATTCGGCGTTGGGGAGGAATTTTCCCCCTAGTCAGATTGGCAGTGACCTTGCATTTTTTCCCCCCATCCTCTGCAATGTGGGGCCTGGATCATCTGGGAATCTCTCACTTAATCAGTTCCCTGACATTGCAGGGGCCTCTGGCACTGGTGCACCTCAGAGCCTTCTATTCCCTGCCAGTGGCACACAATAATTTAGTCTCCTGAGGGTTGTAATAAATTGGATTAATTTCCATTGTTGGGTTAAGTGTGCAGGTGCTCATCTCATTGCCTGTAATTGTTCATTAGTACTTTCTGCTCTAGCTAATAAATCTGACAGGGTAGTTCTTCCTATAAATATTAGGATTTTTCCCCTGCACTTGTCCATGACCCAATATGCCTCCCTCTTGAGGGCAGCCTGCGTTTTTCTAATTCCCCTTGACACTTGCACCTGGCATTGGGAGTGTGCGGTGGAAAAGATAGAGTTTTGATTGAGAAATATTAAAGAATTTCTCCCTCTCCCCCATTTCTAAAAATCAAACCTTTCCCACCCTTTTTGAAATGCTGCGTTAACATTTATTTAGGGTGTTTTATTTACACATGCTGCCAGACAATGGCCAGGACTAGAGGAAGAAGCATTAAAAGAAGGCTGGAAAGGGCCTTTTTTGTGATGTTTCCTGCCTGACCCAAAGCAGACCATGCCAGAAATCCTACAAGAAACATGGTCTCCTGAGGTTTCCAAGCTAAACGGTGCACATCTGTAGAAGGTATGGAGAGTTTAAAATCAGCACCTAAACTTTTGGGTGCATATAATAAACCTGGACATCAACTCTCCATTGCCCTGCACTTTGTGCAGTCGTTCACAGGGCAAAGCTAGTACTAAGTGCTACCAAAACAAGAAAGGTAGCATTTTACACTCTTTGCCATGGTATAAATATTTGCAGTGGAGAATCCAGCTCAACACCTTTTGAGGAGATGGCTGAATCTGGCATATTTTAGAAGACAAGAGATCAAGAATTTTCCTACTAGCTTAGTGTAGAAGAGATCAATAAGCCAACTCACATGGAGGAGCTGGAATGGAGAAATTGTCCCCACATCTGTTCTTAGCTAAGTTCCTAATTCTAAAGCTTTTCTCACATATTTTAGCATTGCCAGGTAGCAAACTCAGTAACGCTCCACAATTATTCAGTCTCAGCAGCTGTACCAGTTGGATTCCAGATGTGTGTGTGATGCAGTTGTAATCACAGATTTACTAATGGGTGGGATAATTTGAATTATTAGGCCAACCACAAGTAGGGTATTTTTTTAAAATCATGCTTTATCAAGTACAGTATATGCACAAAAGGTTGTTTCATTATGTATATCCCATCCATGGTTAAACTTATCAGCATAGTTAGTAACTTCATATACAGCCACAAAAAGATACAGATAAGACTGGTTTCCTGGGGAAAACCACAAGAAATACTTGATCTTTCATCCTATCCTACTGTAATAACACAACCCTTCCTTCCTCCTTCTCTCCCTCCTCTGATTTGCACCATGTTCCCCCAGTTTTGCAGAGTCCAGAGATAAAACATCAAACAGTTTTAATCAATGCCCTCACAGAAAATAATCTAGACATAAAAATGACAAGTGAAGACAGTTAAAGGAGGAGGGAGGGGGAAGGAGTTCCATTTCAATAAATGACCATTTTACTGGGACTGGTGACCTCTGAGTTTGAGCCTCATGGAAGTAACAACTTTGAAATCAATACAACTACTCACCTGAGTAAGTAAGCGTTTGCAAGAATGGTTCCTTAGGTGCCTGCTTTAGCTATTTTGGCTGGAATTTTCAAAGGACCATAAGAGTTAGCCAACTCCCATTGGACTTCAATAGGATTTGGGTGCCTACCTAATTCCCTTAGGCTCTTTTAAAAATCTCAGCCTTAGTGCTCTAATATTCATCTTTTTACTGCTACTTAAGCCACTTCTAGTCAGTAAAGCAAGTGTGATTTCTCAGCAGGAAGTGTCAAATAGTCTATAAGTTGGCTAACTAGTTTAAATTATCTGGCAAAATATCCAAAGCTGTATCTGTTAAAACATTAGAACATTGATGATAATTAGACTTTTGCTCTGCCAAATGGATGTTCCACAAAAATCCTTACAGCATGAGGATTTTTTTTTTTGCCATATTGTTAAATGGACACTTGAGTAGTTTAGTCCTGTTTAGTTTATGTTTAGTTAAAAAAAGAAGAGAAAAATGAAACAACCCCAACAAACCAAACTGGTTAAAGAGGACAAAACCTATTATCAGTAAAACTATTTTTATAATCGTTTGTTATTTCCAATGGGCAGATTTTTGGAGCTCTCAACTTGATTGTATACAGGACACTCCCTTGACCTACTTGTCTTCTTGTGAGGATGGAGGAGATTTCAATCTTTCACATTATTCCCTTCAACTAGACTGAACTATGTCAGTCATGCAGGATTCTTCCATTTTATTTTTAGTGTGTGGGATTTTGCTACAAGAAAGTTGGATGCAGTTATTATTGGGTCAAATTGTGCCCTGACTTATATAACCAGTGAAATCCCATTGACGTCAATGGAGTTGCAGGGATGTAAGGGGGTGGGGGGGGGCGGACTTTGGCCCCAGTGTGTGTCATCTGTGGTAATAAAAAGGGATGTCCAAATTCTCCTAACAACTAATTGGAAACATAGAGCACAAATACTTTAAGTATTTCCACTTAGATCTCTACTTGAAATCACATGGCTTCTTTTTTTCCTGTCTGTTCACTTTCCTAATATTAAACTCAATGGAAATGGTTGTAGAAGATGAATCTAAATTATAAAAATTTTAGAGATCCAGGAAGATACAAGGAGAGTCTTAGAAATGTAGTAATCTATGGTCTTCATTTTTATTGACTATTTTCCAAGATTGTTCTCACAATGTACATTTGTACCATTGATGCAGTTTTTCCAATAGCTCAAGTGTTTCACGAGAATAATATTCGGTTGGTAGCTGTGTTCTCTGGGAGAGTGCTTGTCATCTTAAGTCATAAGACTATGATGAATTCAAAGTCAGAATAATATTTTTTTTGGCTTAACCAGTATCCCTCTTTTTCCTGGTTGAACAATGAATGACTAGAGTCCTTCCAAAAAACCAGTGCAGGAGGAAACACTTGTATCCTTCAGAAAGGGCTGCATCAAAGATAATGGTGCATGAAGTAGTTAATGTTGCAGAGCTAAGCAAACTGTCTGGTGCACTGATTGTTCTAAGTTGGAATATGTTTTCTCAAAATGAAGTTACATTAAGTGTATGTTAAAAATCTCTCCTCAGATTAATCTGACTCACCATTCTTATCTCTTATTTAAACGCTGGCAGTTCATTGGCAATGTAACATGTCTGAATTACCACCATAAGCAATCAGCTACGGTGCATATTTTATATGAATTTTTGTTGTTGTAAAGGACAGTACTGGAAAGTCCTCCACCTACTGACAGAATGGGTAGCTAATGCACTATTTCTCCATACTGCCCATCAATGTACCAAAACCAAGTTCTGGAAGGAAAAAAGAAGGACCTCACAGATTCAGGGGAAGATTTAAAAGCCATTTGTGGTTTTGGAAAAATCTCTCCCTGACATCTTTGCCTCTCTACTGAAATGGACAATAAAGGGGTCGCTTTGTGGTGGCTGTATTTTTTTAACTGGATTTAGAACAAAGACCATTGAAGAACAATTAGACAGCAATGATTTTTCACCGCCTGCAGCCTGTTCTAGATTTGAGCTAGTCCTCCTGAAGAGAGAAAAAACCAACAAAACTTTGTATCTTATTATCGCTACACCCATCTTCCTATTTCATCTGTCTCAGATCAATTCACTCAGCATTCTACAGCAACTCTGGTTTACTCAAGCATTGTGGTTTGAGATTCTATGGCTGGTCATGTGACTGTAGGGATCTATAGTTAACACATCTCCACTGTGGCATGTGCTCTATATATAGATACTAAAAACAGATGGTTTTAACAGAGTAGTATTTCATAAATGTGATGCTGTGTTTCTGCCTAAATATATCTGCATGGCATAAATAACCAGCTCTACAATAATACAGAACCCTAAAAATCTCATGACCTGCTCCTCTTCTCCTTTTGGTAAGAAAGGACTTCATCCTATGCTTTTCAGAAGGTGATCCTCTTGTAGAGTATGTGCATCCCTCAAATCCTACAAACTCAGGCCTGCCCTGCAAAGTGCTTGGGAGATAAGATCAAGAGCAGGATGCTAGGGAAGAAAGATGGAAAATCCACAGATAAACCAGAAGGCACTATCATCACTTACAGATGTCAGGTGATTTTCAGATAGCAAAAGGTACAGATTTCACAATAGCATCAACAAACTGAAGGCCAAATTCAGCTCTCATTCACATCTCTGCAACACCTTTGATTTAAATGGAGCTGCTTGGGTATGAAGGAGAGAAGAATGTGCCCATAGTAACATGTGAATGACAAGATAAATCCTCACCTGATACTTTGACCTCATTAGGCCCACAGGCTCTGCATGGCAAGACTTGGAATTCTTCCGCCTGGTACATGGAATAATCCGTACTGGCAACAACAAGTCTATCTCCAGCCTTCCATGATCGTGCATCATCTGCCAGCTTCAAGATTGTGCTGTTCACATTGGTATCAATGGTTACAGTAAGCTTTGGTCTCACTAGGAAGCAAAAAAGGGGATGGCAGAGAATTCAGCTCACTGAACCTTAAATTGTCCGCTAACTTTTCTGGGCATTTTTGTTACCAACAAAATTTAGCAGTTTACTGATCCAACACATATGATACAGCTATCCCAAGTATGGTCTTGGTTGGGTTTGATTTGTGAAATCAAAAACAAACAAAAAAGGCCTATTCATTAGTTATTGGCAAGTGTATTTTCACTAGCCATTTAACTAAATTTAAATGTAGCCCTTAGTGGCTCCAACTTACCACTCACTTAGCTCCAGGAGTTAGTGTTGCTCTGCACTGTTATTTACAGTAGCAATAAACCTCCCAAAAGTGGTCTTTAACATAATGACTGTTTTTCCCCCAACGAAGATAACTGCATTCCATCTTTATCTCCCTACTAAATGATTGTTAAAGAATCACATGTAATGACCAGTATGAGGGCAGGTTGCTAAATGAATAATTGTAAAAGAAAAAATTACTTTGAAAAACATGTTGCTTCCCAACAGCATTAGCAGGAAACAGTCTCCTCGCTTGCTGAAGGAATAATCCTGCCCCATCTTGAAATGCTTTAGAAAGCATGGAGATTGTTACAGGTCTTGCCAAGTATCTGTACAGTATTACTGGGTTTTGGTGACACCATCACATCATTCCACTTAGTGCTCAAGAATCTCTCTTGAGATACTCTACTGAAGACTTGTCTGGGCTCACCCCAATATCCTAGCCAAACCTCAGCTTGAGGAACTACACTGGACCAAATTCAGTTCTACAGTAAGTAGAGGTTACTCCCATTGACATTAGTAGGAGGTGCTCCACCAGGTCTGGTTTGGCCCATCCTGTCTACCTGTGGCTAAGTGCTCAGAGAGGGGAACTCAGGGGACCAAAGAATGCAACACAGAAAGCAAAGAATGCAACACAGAAATCAAAGGGTTTCCCAAGCGAATTATTGTGTTTGGTATCAGATTTCTGCTTCCTATAAAATAGCCAGCTCAGGAGGAGGAAAATTCAAAATGGGATTTCTGCTCTGAATGACATGGCAGATGGACATTAAAAAGTGAGTCACATACCAGGTTTGCCACACAGGAACCGCACTCGGTAATTTTGGCAGCCTTCGTCTGTCTGATCCTTACCATGGCACATAAACCTATAATCGTGTCCGCTTTTGTAGAAAACCTCAGTTGTTAAATTGGCTCCAGAAAGTGTAGCTGCCTAGGATGAGAATAGAAATGCACATGGGGTGGGCATTAAAACATGAATGGCGTTCACACCCTCTTACTCTCTCTGTGCATGGAATGAGGGTGATCACTTAGCATTAAGATGATGCACAATGATCATGTAATAAAACAGGATGAATGATCATGGGTAGAATCCATTTATACATTCTAGTTGGTTCATGCACAATAGCTTTTTATATGCAGACCACATGGATTTATCACTAAGTGAATCGTGTCACTCCCACATCTATATTAGGACTCAGAGTTGTTTTTTTTTTGGAAACAGTACTCTGAGCTTTGCTAACCCCGCCTTGTTTCCCTTGATTTTAGATCTCACTAGTTTGAGGTCAGATTCAAACTCTGAATGCAGATGGATGGGGCCAAACAAACTCATGGCTTTCAAGCATCTTAACTTTGCTCATTTCATTACCTGGGGCCTGATTGTGTCTGTTCCTTGCAGGAGAAATTGGTGGGAGTTTTCTCTCTCTCCCTTGCAAGGGCCCAGGATAGTTGCTATCTCTATACTCAGGGATCATGAGGAATCCTCCCCCATTCACTCTGAGGTCACAAATTGCCCCAAGGGGGCAAGAGGAGATGGGCCTCTGCTCTCCCACATGCAAACCAGCCTGTGGAGCTGGCTGGGCATGCTGGAAGGGGATCAAGTTACACCACCCCAAGGGTGGATTCAACATGTCCAGCATGCATTCCTCCTGGGGCAGTGCAGTCCATCCCATCCCCCTCGCAAGACTGGGATTCAGTACCACAGTCTAGACCTCAGGTTTGCAACCCTTCTTGCCACTGCATAAAAATGCTATGCATTGCATAGGACCAGCCAAATAACCTTCATTTTAAAAAGGCACTAGGCTCTTAAAGGAGTCACCATCTAAATTAGGGGTCTGATCCTGCAACTCCTACTCACTCATAGGCACGCTCACTGCAATCAATGGGAAATGTGCCCCTGGCTACAAAATTTCTTGTTCTATTTTGATTCTTCTTGTGCTTAGCATCGTTGGGGCAGGGTAGTTTGATTCTTCGATATCCTCAGTTGGCGTGAACTGATGAAGTCAATGGGCTACATGGATTTACATCAGCCGAGGATTTAGACGCTCATGATTTATAACTTTTCAGTAACAGAAAAATATTGCGTTTCTTGTTTCACTTTTAATACATATGAACATGAACAAAAGCAACTATTAGTTAAATTAGTATCTGGTCTAGTGGCTCTTGTGTTCTGAACTGAAATCCCTCTTCCAACGCATGAACAAAAGCTGAAACGCATGTGGAGTCAGTTTTACCATTGACCTGGCAAGTAATTATGGAACAGTTTTTCCCCCCCTCATTGTTCACTATGAGATTAAATTGAAGACTCAGTCCTGGAAGCCCTTGTTCATACAGGCAATCCTCATTGCATGAGTAGTTCAATTAAATTTAATGCAACTATTCTTGTGAGCAAGGGCTACCCAGGTGAGTAAGAGTTTGCTGGATCCATTCCTAGATGCCTTAATGCTCAAGTCAACCCTGTAAAAACCCCACAGTACCAATCATTTTATGGTCTTCTGTTAAGCAGCACTTGAGCTGCAGAATTTTATCCACTGGACATTTAAGTATGCAGCAGGAATTTGCCAATAAAAGCAATTTTTCCTTCACACATTAAGTAGCTTTTGCAGTCATAACAAGGTGTATGTTTTCCCCTCAACATGTGCATTCGAGGATTTGATTACATGTTTCACACTGAATGGAATTCAGACTTCTACAAAAGAAAAAACAATGGACTTGAAAAAAATGACTGCAAGCCCAAAGACATTTTCCCCCATAACCTAATGCAATCTGTGGTTTTAATGTTATGGTCACATTTTGTGCTTAATTTTTCAGACAGCTTCCATTCTAAGGCCCTTTTAGACCCTTGGAAAATTTACATCCCTCTCTTTCCCCCCAACCCCCTCTTAATCTTCCTATAGGAAACTACATATTTTGTGGACAGCATAAATGGTCCAATTCTACAAACCTTCCTCACACCAGTAGTCCTATTGACTGACCTGGGACTGGTTGTGTGAATAAGGATTGCAAGATCAGACTCAGAATGAGGAATATAGTTTCTCGGTCTTATAAGCCTCCCATTAGTGTTAAACATTTGCCAGCATTGTGGCCAGTCTATATGCAAGAGCATGAAGAGACGTCTAGAAACTAAATGCATTCACAGCTCACAACACTGTCACCAAGAAGGCCTAAGGTCTACTAGAACCTTCTTGACTTTGATGCTGCAGTTGGTTGCTTACTATACTGCTATTGCACATCAGGCAAGCTAATCTATAGGGAAAATGGGGAGTTTGTCCTACCTGGATAGCAAGGGGATGACTACAGATTTTGCCTGGGTTTGCTGCTCTGAGGTCAGAAAGTTTCTCCGTGTCTTTGGATCTTGCCTTTTTGGGCTTCTCAAACCACTCTGTCCATTCTATATCTGGAGACAAACAGGAAAGGCCATTTTATAGAAAGCCATGCTTAATGCAGCAAAAATGCACCTACCAGAATTTAGTCTCAAATACCATTAACAAATTTCTTCAATAACTGCCTAGTTCCTCGTTCTCCTTGCCAGTCTGGCAGCTGCTTTACTGATGCTATGAAGTGTAGCAAGGCAAGGGAGCATGGAGTTATTTAAAAACTACATGGTTTGAGTATGTAGCATGAGCATTTCTAACAGCTATGGAACTTGAATTGTGCCCTTCTCCCTCGAGCCCTCTGTATGTATTCAAGTCAGCTTGCAATCAGCTGCTGTTTGTTACAATGAATGAAACACCATTCTGACAAGCGGTGACCACATAATCAAAAGAAAAGGAGGACACATGTTGGTTTGATCTTAACACGTGGACGGTCACATTCAATGCAAAAAAGAAAGGATTCAAATTAGAGAGAGTCTTATAGGGCTTGGAAATAGAGAGGCTGCTTATGTTCTTGTTTGGATTAAAAGGCAACCTTAACAGATATCAGACCGTCTTTTTCTAAACAAAGGAATGGTGATTGGTGTGATAAAAAGGAATATTTCAAAAAGCGATCAGCACGGTTTAAGCTCTGTCACTCTGCTAGCACACAAACAGAGGTCTCACCTTGAACCCACTCACTGGTTGAAGACACATTAAAATGCTCTCCATTCTCAGCCTGGAATAGTTTGAATACTTTGGCCACAGCTGATCCTTTGTGTCCTGTAAAACAATTAATAACAATTTCATGGCTCGCAAGTGACAGAAGCTAAGACTTAATAGGCAATGGAGCAAGCCTGTGGTTGTGTCTCTTGGGAGACCAGAGCAGATTCAGTAATTGCCTGCAAAATGTCTAGCAAAATTGTTCTGTCTGCTCTTGGAATGATTTTTCAGACTCTTTCCTTCTGCTCAGACTTTGCCTTTGTAGAGGAGGAATTCTCAAAAAAAAGTGAATTAAGGAAATCATGGTTTTTGTTTTATTTTGCATTTTTTGTTTGCTAGTTTACATTGTGACAAACCAGGTCATTATCTTTATTTAGACAATATTGTACTATGGTATTCCACAGCAAATAGCCTCAAAAACTAGTATAGGTTGAAAGGTTTTGACTATCATGGTACAATATCATGTCTTAGATTTTCATCTCATGTTAATGGAGATAAATCAGGTGTCAGAGTAGCAGCCGTGTTCGTCTGTATCTGCAAAAAGAAAAGGAGGACTTGTGGCACCTTAGAGACTAACCCATTTATTTGAGCGTAAGCTTTCGTGAGCTATAGCTCACTTCATCGGATGCATTCAGCGGAAAATACAGTGGGGAGACTTATATACACAGAGAACATGAAACAATAGGTGTTACCATACAGACTGTAAGGAGAGTGATCAGGTAAGGTGAGCTATTACCAGCAGGAGAGCGGGGGCTGGGGGGGGGGAACCTTTTGTAGTGATTTAGATGGAGATAAATCAGTGGAACTATGTCAAAAAGGTGGATAGATAATTTGGCTTCAATGGAGCTATACTGGTATATACTAGCTGAGAATCTGGTCCTGTATGTCTGTGTACGAGTGGCCTGTGTCAGATCCCATCCAGCTGCATCACAGCATGGGGATAATGTAAGGGGGCAAGACTCCTGTTCACAGCTTCAATGTAGTGTAGTGTCAGACAGTACAAACGTCAAGGAACAAGTTTATCCCTTATGTAATTACACAGACTTCCATGGAATTATACCAGGGAGGAACTTGCCCAGGCAATTCCAAGCAAGTATTTGTTTCATTTAGGGGACTGGACTAGATGACCTCCTGAGGTCTCTTCCAACCCTGATAGTCTAGGATTCTGCATTACCTAGATATTCCATGTGGTCTTCAACCGAAGAGGAAGGGTTTCCTTTTACTGTAATAAAGCTCCAAGGATGCCTGAGAAATCAAAATGAGAAATGATCATATTATTTCATCTGGCACTTGTATGCATCATTTGTTTTCTCCTCCCTGGTGCACCATCTTCAAAACAGACAGATTTATGAGACACTGCAGTTTGTTTTACACTGACAATATCTTAACACTTTCTATTTCTTTGCTAAATATGCAACAAGAGAAATGAGGTTCAAAAGACAAATATCTCATTGAAATAATTAATCATAGCGTTGTATAAATGTCACCAGTGGACTTCACTTTTTATGGACTATCTAAAGAGGCTTTTGTGTGGTAGCAAAATGGGACACTGGCAATGTCTCTGGGTGGCTGCAAAGGCTCCCCCCTCCCCCCACAAAAGAACTTTAAAACAGCTAAATTTGGTTAAGCAAATTGAATGTGTGCTGAAATGTTGTAGGTCAGGTTTCAGCCTGTAGTGAGCTGTGGGGATTTATAAAGGACTCTGTTTTATTGATTTTCTGGCAAAAACTGCTATCAAAGGTGCATAGATATGCTACGAGAATATATTTTCTTCACTTCAAAACTGATCAGGAATGGGGGTTTATGAGCCACGATCACTGGTTCAGCTCCAGCCCCAGGTCAGCAATAAGTGGAGTTTGTTACTATCTGATGGTCACAGGTGGAATCCGTCCGTATCTACTAGAGAGTTATCAGCAAGGCTAGAAACACTAGCATGTGAACTGAACTGGTCTGGGGAATAGAGTAAATTGCCCTCTCACCTTTGGAGATGGACCCTCAAGAGAAGGGCACTAATGGGTCAGAGCAGGGAGTTTTGTCTTACTGCTGCCTGTGATTTAGTGTTATGTGACTAAATAGACATCAGCCATGAATGTTATTAATCACATGCATCACAACAGAACAACAAGGGCATTGTGGGACTCTCTCTATAGTTGAGAGGCCCCAACATTTAGCAAATAAAAACCCATTTAGAGAAATCCTCTGTCTCTTGGCAAAACTTCCACTGATTTCAGTAAAGTCAGGACTTTATGCTAGGAGTCCAAGCCAGTACCTCACACATTGCATTTGATGGTAACTGGAATGTAGGTGTCTTTAAAACCAGCCCTCAGGCTTCTATGGAAAATATATATGGACGCTAAGAGCCAATTATCAAAAACACACTAGGTATTACCAGCCATCTCACCTTTATTAGGGCTCAATCCTGTTCCCATTGAAGTCACTGACTAAATTCCCCTGAACTTCAGCAGGAGCAGACTCTTAGTAGGCATAGTCCCATGGTGAGAATAGGGGTGACATATACACCCTGTTAATCTAAAGAAAATGGCTTCTCACAAATCAAGGCAGCTCCAGCTGCTCATCAGTGGCCTGACCACAGGACAGACCCTGGGGAAGCTGCAAAGCTGCCAGCACAACTGCCTGAGGCATCTGCCAGGGAGCCAGATGCTCCTGCTGGAAACTTTCCTGCACACAGAGTGCCAAAGGCATTGGAGTGCTGTGATCTCCATCCAAAAGAGAAAGAGGGATGGGATGGTGGAAGAAATGACACTTGATCACTCAGCAGGCAGGACGGACTCCCCTCCCCACTTCCTTTTTTTTTTTTTTTTTTTTGGTTAAAAATAAAAATAAAAACAAATGACAAAAATATGATTAAAAAATAAACAAGGCCAAGAGCATTCAAAAATATATTTCAGAACAGTTCAGTTTGTTCTTAAACTAATATTTGCACCCGTTTCATTCTTTCCAGTATTTGGTTCCCCGCGTTCGTTTATGGTTAACAGCATGGTTAAGCCAGTTCATCCTAATGCATGTGGCCACACGTAACATGTCCTCATGGTGTGAAATGTGAGGACTGAATTTCACTCTTTTACACCTGTATGAGCCCAGAGTAGCACCTCCGATGCCAGTGTGAGGTTCTGATCAGAACAACTGTCAGCAGCTAGTGCTGAAAGACTGTCTTGATTGATTTTTTGTTTTTTTAAAAAGCTCAGTATTTAAAGGGCACATTCATTTCTCATTGAGACAAGGAAGGGGAAGCTCTTCTATTCATTCTGACTTTTCTGGATTCAGCAAATGGGCAACGGGAACAGACATTGTGAGCCAGATGCTCAGCTGGTGTAAGTCATCATTCCTTTGACTTTAATGGAGCAATGCTGATTTATGGCAGCTCAGGACCTGGTTTAGCGTGACAGAAGTGGGAGACAGATGGTTTCTTGCTATCTATCAATATCCCTGTGTAGCCCGCAGTACAAGAAAATTACCCAGGCAGTGACGGAGTAACCTGACTCATTTGGCACTTTCAAAAATGTGAAACAAATATATCTGACCCAAAAATTACTAGCTGGGGTTGCACCAGTTATTGTCTCAGCAACAGTCGCAAGCTGTCATCAGCAATGGACATGGTGCTGTGCAGATCTGGCACACAGGTGTTTGATTTAGTATTGTCAGCCCGTCATCAAGCCAACAGATGTTTTAGGGTGATCAGAAAGAGAGAGCAAATCAATCCACTGCCCATTGTCTGACTCCTCTTCTGCAGTGTAGTTTAGAGGGTGGATATATAATCTAGCAAATTGCCCAGAGTAATTTTTACAAAGCTACAGTTCTTTATAATGTCCAGAACGAGCAGGGACTTTTTAACCTTTGACAGGCCCTTACTTTAGCAGTACTAAAAATGTGCTTAAGTGTACAGTGCACTGAAAATCACTAACTCTACTACAGAGTAAAAACCCAACACAAGGCAGCGTGGCATTCAGACTTCCTTGATGATTATGTAGCTGTTGATATGCAGTATCCAGGCAGAGGTTCAAAAAGGACAACAAAAACAACATCCAGTCCCTTTCCCTCACTATCGACTGCACTGCAGAGGAGAAAGGGGTCAGATAGGATGATCTTGGTTATTATCGGATTCTGGTACAAATATATATTTGCAGTTGAGTTTCTGCTCAGAGTAGAGATGGGTCCAAGCTGTAGAATTCAGAACCAAATGAGGGTGTTCCAGTTCAGGCTGGTGTAGAGAAAAGAGCCAGTCACGCAGATTGGGATCTGGTTCTGAATAAAGCGTCAAGTTAACTCATTCCCTTCCTCCCCCTTTGGCCTCTTTGGCCTGCAAAAAAACCCTTTCACTCCCCACTCACACCTTTAACCCTTCCCACAATCCACTACATATACTAACTGCTTACGCAGGTGTTTTCCGGGGGTGGGGGTGGGGTGGGGAGGCCATTATATTGTAACAAAGGCATCCCCAGGCTTCAGGGTGTTTGTGGGTAATTTGTTATTTGTGGACCAAACCTTGCAATCCTTAACTCAGACAAAAAACTCAGAACAGTGGCCTCAGTAAATAATGACTTCAATTGGAATTTTGCCTGAGTAAGGATTTCAGGCTTTGCTAGTTTATAATTTGGAACAGAGAATCTTTGCTAGTTTGTTATCCTGATCTATTTTTAAAATAACATTTTCAAAAAAGTGCCTAAGTTAGGTGTTTAACTCCCATTGAAAAAGTGTGAGGTTTTTAAAGATGTAGACAGGTGCCTAGTGGGTTTTGTCTACCTCTTTAGACACCCAATACTTTTATAAATCTGACCCCAAGTGACACAGGAGACCAAAAAAAGTCATTGGGGACTTCAGAGGTGATGTTTTCAAAAGTGGCGGACGCACCTAACTAGTACACAGGGATGTGAGTATTTTTACAAACCTGTATGTTACACAGTGGTGGTCACTGTGTAACATACATAAAAGGGCCAACATTTGCCAAAAATTATTACATCATAATACCCAAGATGTCACCTTCATTTCCGGTCAAGAAGAAGAGGTGCATTCTCCCCACACACTCTCCAGATTTTTGCACTTGCTCAAAATTACATATGTAAATGGAACTGCGGGGGGACTGTGGCCAGACAACTTTTAGTGGTTCTATACTAAATCAGTAAGGCTGCTGCCTGAGTGGGCCGGAGCAGCACTCTGGCTGTGAGGTCACACCACCACTGAAATTTGACCTGGCTGCTCCTCTATACAGACAGAACTGTGGCCAGGCCAAATTTCAGTGAGTGGCATTGCAGGCGGGTGCACAGGGTCACAACGCCACTCAAATTTGGCTTGGCCACCCCCTTATCCAGATGGAAGGGCATCCATGCCAACTGATGTTGCAATGTGGTGCACGGGGAGTCTGTTCCTGTGGGGTGGAGTGCAGGGGAGCCTGCTGAGAACTTGACTCCTGGCAGCACTGACTCATGCAATGTGTGGGTAAGAGGGGGAGACTCCCCAGCCAAGGGAAATCCAGGGTCCCTGTGCAGGGGACAAGTGGGCACTGGAATGAGTTCCAGCCAGTGGGGCAGGGGGCTGGAGTGGGGAAAGGAGAAGTTGCCCTCTTACCCAAGAAATATCTGGGTTGGCACCACTGTTTCCTCTTCTAAAATATAGAAGAATGCTGCAGTAGCTCAAGTAGCAGCATGGCAAGTGTTAACTTTTTGATGGCAACTGCTAGTTCATGGCAGAGCTGAGTCATAACACGATGAATCAGATTCTCTAGGCATTCCCATTGTAAGTCCCTATTGTAAAGGAGCTGGAAATGAACATTAAAATGCCAGTGTTGGATAAAAATACTAGAAGCAGTTTCACAAAAGTATGAAAAAAAAATCTTTTCTCCCTGTTGCAGGACTGGAAAAAAGATGTAGGATTTTCAAAGTCTCTTTCTGTGTCTCAAAACTAGAATTACAGAACCAGAAATCTGGCAGGCCATTGGGCCATCACATGGACTCTGGGTATCTGGGAGGAAATACGGGGGTTTTTGTTTGTTCAGTTTGTCCTGTTTTTGCCGATGAGGTTATTTCATTCGGAATTCTCAACCCAGAGCATCCAAGTCCCTATAACAGATAAGGGACTCTCACGGCTAAGTTTCCTTATATACCACACTGAACATGTTCTCCATCTGCAGGTTCCTAATTGTCGCACACATGCTCACAACGATTGGCCTTTGGCTCCGTTTTTGAAGGATTTTTAAAAAATGGTCCACATTGACCCTTCCGGACTGGACATAGACCATGACCTATTGGGTAACAGGCACTTTTTAAAAAAGTGCCTAAATGCAGAGCAGCATGATAAACTAGGACTCCAACTGGGCAAATACGGATTTAGAGAATATGCATTGTGTGTGCCAACATATACTGTATAGTGGCCAAAGGAGTTTTACAGTCTACAGAGTAAATATAATGCATACTAAATTATGTGCTGCAGAAATCCCAAATATACATTTGCTTAGATAAAAAAAAAATATTTTCCAGAATGTCTATGTATTTAGCCAGGGCTATATGGCTGTTACATATCGTTCTCTTGGGTAAACAAACTTCAGGGCTAGTGTATCTACAGTACACTGGATATATTTTATACATACATCTTAAATCCCTAGGGTATGGCATGGAAACAAACAAGAATGGATAACTTATGGGGTTATCATGGAAAAATACATGCCTTTTAACGTGAATCATGTGTTACTCCTCAATCTCCTAATAAAAATGCCCAATATAGACACTGAATGCATCTTAGGCTATTTAATTAACTGCTAAAAGTTCGCACAGAAAAAAGGAAAACTTTTCACAGCGTGAAAGAATGCTGTGCCTTTGAGGGAGTGGAATTATCTGGGTACATGAAAAGCATAATAAGGGCTCTGTGCTGGCAGAACAGGCACATACCTAAACCCAAGATGGAGGAAATGCTTGCTGCCCAGTTTGGTCATTGCTTTCCTGGCCGAGTCATCCAAGTTTCTAGACCCTTCATCATTCACCGCTACTGACAGGATCATGCCATTGTCAATTGCTCTCAAATACTGGGCAAGACGGGCACTTTCCCCTTTCAGTTTGTAGGTATCGAACCTAAACGGAAAGAAAAGAAGCATTTACACCAGGGAGCAGCACACTACAGGTATTCTATAGGAGATCTACAGGTTTGTATTGCTAAAGATATCATCCCTTGCAAAAGTGCTACTTAATAGTATAGTGAAATGGAATGATGATTATACTGGTTTGGTTTAAAAGAATACATTATGGTTTTCCATAAAACTAATTCAGAGAATTGCTTAAGATCTAGATAATGAAACAGCAAAACTGTAACAATAATGGTCTCGTTTGAGAAATAGTGGCAGGTGAAAAAAGTAAGAAAATAGGTAAGTATGTAGGAAGAGAGAATAAACATTTTTTTCTTCCTTACGGATATAATTTCTAGGATGGTGTTTTGTTTTTGTTGGGTGCTTTTTGTTTGCTCGATTGTTTTTTATCCTAATTAAACAAACAAAGCGTGCCACTCTGAGTAATACATTATTTATTGTGCAGTCATTTCCTTTTGTGACACTGTATTAGAAATAAGATGCATGCCTGCATTTTAAAAAAAAAAACTAGCTCTCAGACAAAACCCCCGACAATCAGCAGTTCTTCATAAACATTTTTAAAGCTTCAAGTACTTAAAACTGTTAATTGTCTTAATTTGTGGTAACATTTTCGTAGAGAAGGGACCCAGTTTGATTGAAGTGAACACAATGAAAAATGCATCACTTATTTTTGGTGTAAGACTACAGTGCTGCTTCAGTTGGAATTCAGCCAACAACTCTGCATCCCCTTTGAAGTCAAAGAGAGGTTTGTCTGAGGCAATTCTTCAGGACCTGGTTTGGATACTAGTTAGCTTAGATTGTAAACTTGCTAGGTTCCAATCCATCTTTTTGTTCTGTGTTTTACAGCTCTCAGCACAATAGGGTCCTGGTTCACGACTAAGGTTCCTAGGAACTACCACAAAAAGAAATAAACAATGATTTTGTATGTAATAAATCTAGTACTTGCTAATGACCCATAAGAAAGGAAGTTTCTGGGTAAACTGCTGAGGGCTTTGGAGCTGTGCTCTGGCTCCATTCCAGCTCCAGGCAAAAACCTGCAGCTCCACTGTTCCAGAGCTGCTCTGCGCTCTAGCTCCGGGCTCCGCTCCAAAGCCCTGGGTATAACTGTCTTTGAACCACATTAAAGGCCCGATCCTGCAAGGTGCTGAGCACCATCTACTCTTGCTGACTTTGCAGGGAGTTGAAGTCAATCATCATCTTGAAGGATTGGGCCCTACTTTGGTTATGGAGCCTATGGAATTGAGAAGAGCTATAGTGAGGCATACAATGAGACCTACATAAATATGTCACTGGAAATTGCCTTTGCCAGTCTTGGATCTGATGGTGATGCTGCTTTCAAGGTAATGTCAAAAGTTCCCAGGTACTGATGGCTCTAAACTGACTCACCGATCTGAATGGATGACTGCCCCTGTCTTTGGGTCAATAACATGGACAATGACACCTCGATGGCCCCAGCTTCTCTCAAAGTAGTAGCCACCTTCTTCCATTCCACCAGGGTGAAGAGTCTTGTTTAAAAAAGTCCAGGACAACTTTTTCTCACCATGGATCTCAAGGGTTCCACCTCGACTGACCCCAATATATTTTTGGCCAAACTCAGCATCTGGCTGGATGTCTTCATCTGCTCTGTAGGGTAAAAAATACACACATATATGAATCAGAATATTTTACCATCAAGCCAACAAGAAGCCTCCCACCAAGTGCTGGTACTGCCCAACAGGAGAGGAAGCAACATGGTTTAGAATGTATTTCTTTCAAGAGATCCTAAGGAATGCAAAATGCTGGGACTCTATAGAAAATAAATTCTTTGTCTGAAATACCACTAACAACAGGGGTCAGAGACAATTTAGGACAGACATGGCAGCTGACTCATCATCACTACTTTGTTGTTCTTTTAGATTACTATCTACATTCCACTACTACATTTGGAGGCTTGTCGACACACAAAAGTTGTACTGGTAGGAAAGCAGTACAACACACCTCTTGTGGATACAGTTATATTGGTATAAATGGGCTTACACAAGGATAGCTTTTCCCATATGGGAAGGGGAATATGCTATGCTGGTATAGCTGCATGCATACTAGAGGTTGTAACTGTAGAACTTTTTTTTTAAAAAACGCAAACCACATCCCTAGCTGAAGTAGTTACATCAGTACAAAAGTGGTGTATCAACCAGGCCTGAGTGAATAGAAAGTAATATTGACCAACTTGAAACGTTAGAGCACTTTGCACAAAAGTGAAGAGTACTTCTTTGACCGAGTTACCTCTTGTGACACTATGCCCCATATTCTTCATCGAGATATTATATGACATGAATATGGCATAACTAAGATATGTTGTATGCGAGATGGATCATGTGAGGTATCATTGGAAAGGTTATGATGTACTGACTATGATTATCCTATTTGTATGCATGTATCATTTCTGTATCTGAAATTAAGAATATTGCCTATGTAACAACTACAACTGTGTTTACACCTGGGGAACGCCCACCAGACAGTAGGCAATCAGCCTGGATGTGCCATTAGGGAGAACAATAGGACTCTGAAGATCTCCCACCTTCCTGAGAAGCTTCCTGGGATGCTGCTTTGACACTGCAGGGTCATGTGATCATGTCACCTGGTACTGGACCCCATCTTGACCCACTAGTATTTTTCCACTAATAGTGGTGGGGACCTAACGGGGAAAACCAAAGGATTCCCACCATATGTGAGTCCCATTTAAGGTAGGGAAGTGAGTTAATCTAGGTTGGTTCTTCAGTAAAGACCTGCCTAAAAGAACTGCTGGAAAACTCCTAAAACTGATCTGGGGAAGAAAGGACTGGACTCAGGCTAGAAGGTGTCAGGCCTGTGAAAGGAATATCTGGAGTTCTAAACTGCAAGCAAGATCAGTCTGTCTGTAAGAAACTCTGCAACCTGCTTAAAACATTTAGGGTGAGAAATTACTACTTGAAGCGAGTTTCTTTAGTGTATTGAGCTTAGTTTGCGTGTTTGCTTTATTTGCTCAGTAATCTGCTTTGATCGGTTTGCTATGCCTTATAATCGCTTAAAATCTATCCTTTGTAGTTAGTAAATTTGTTTTTGGTTTCTATAAACCAGTTTGTGCAATTCATAACTGGGGGCAAAAAGCTGTGCAGATCTTCCTCCACACTGAGGGACGGAGACACTTTCACGAGCTTAAACTGTACAGTTTTCTGTGCAGCACAAGACAATACAAATTTGGGTTTACACTCCAGAGTGGGTGTGCACTTGAGTGCTGGGCAATTCCTGAGCTACATCAGGGTGTCTGTCTGTGTCTCTGCGTCTCTCCCTCCCTTCTCCCCCCGTCCCATTTAGGCATGAACATTTTCAGACCAAGGTAACTGCAAGAAAATAATGGAAATGTGGGGCCTTTTTCCTGGGACTTTAAAATATTTGAAAGAATGGATAGGCTACAAAAATCTCTTGAGCAAGACAGCTAATGAGATCAATTGATTGTGAAATATGTGGCAGTTTTGTGATGTGTCAAACAGGACTCAAAACCAGGTCCCAAAGTTTCTCTTTTGTTTTGTAAAGTTAATCATCTCAATAGGCTAAGAAGCCTCCCACAAAGCATTGTTTGCATGGGTGATTTATGTTTAATGTCAGTGAAATTTTAATTGCGATTATTATTTTGTATCTCTGCATTGTGAAATGGAACATGTAATATAGAGATCTAGCACTAAATTAGGGGATTCATGTTCTTTAGGTACATACCGCCCATATAAGATGACCACCACGTTACTTTGGTATGGACATAGCTCACTGCCAATATGTAGTTCTCCTCCATTTTCAATCAATATATGTCGAGTTCGCAAAACTATAGGCTGTGTATTGTCCTTAATTACCAGCTTTCCTAAGGAAAAAATAATGGTATGAAGTTTTAAAACACAGCAAGTCATCAGAGTTAGTGGTGCGACTGTGCAAAAAGCAGGGCCAGCTTTCCCAGTTACATGAGAGAGAAATGCCAAACATATTCCCCAAAACTGCTTTAGGGCCAGATCCTAAAGTATTTATTTGGCTTTTACTCAGGCAAACTCACTGAAGTCAGTGGAGTTTTGCATGGAGAAGGACTGAATAGGAGACTGCATGAGGATTTATGAGTTAATGCTCAATAAAAGCGGTTAATGCTAGCAGTCATCAGCAACAAAATAGGATACCGTCCTTCCAGACAAAGAGTAAACACATATCTGACTTGTCCTGAGATCCTAAGACTAGCGTTGCTTCATTAGGACATTATCTGTACAGCAAATTACTAGGATAGGGTTTACAAAGGAAACTGCAGGACTAGAACTACTAAGCAAGTTGATGTACTTTTGTCAATTCTCCAGAGAGGACAAACAAGCTACTCTTAGTTGCCCAGAGTGGATATCATCCCTACCACCACCCACCCTGGTATGAAACTGAACTGGCATTATCCAATATTTGCTCTAACTCAGAGCACCCTGCAGGAAGCTGTCCCTGTACCAATATGTGCTGATCTAAGTAGACCTAATGGAGAGTCCTCATCCCCTGCCTTGGGTCTCAGGCTGGCAGAAGGATTTACCTCCATCTGTAATGTGGATAGAGTGGACGGTTGCAGAGGAAGAGAGAAGGAGCTTCCTCCCTTTGCAGATTTCAATGTGTTGATCTTCATCGTGACCAGCATTCCAGGGTTCCAGCTCAGGATCCTGATCAGGACATGCTGAGGCTGCTTCTGCTGATAGAGATGAAGGGAGATAAAATTATCTTGGCTTCACTCAAGAAAGAAAATGCCACATCTATGCCCTTGACACTGTCATGCTCGATAAGTTACATTCGAAGAGGATGCCTCTTCCCTGAAATGCAAAGATGTTCCACCTTGATTGGGCTGTATTTGGGTTATGATAAAGGGAAAATGAACGATATCTTTGGGAACATGCTATGCTGGACTCAAAGCACAAAAAACACCTTACTACCCTGCACAGCAAAACATCACTGGTCCCACCGCATCAAGACAGTGGTAGAGAAAAGGGGAGGATTTTGCCCTTAATGTTACAGCTCTGCCTGTCAATGTCCAGCTATAATGTGGGCAGTCTGTCACGAGCTGCACAAAGGTGTCTGCTCTAGGGAGCAAATGAAAAAGGAGAAAAGACCCAACCTGAACAGTCACCTAAACACAAGCTAATGCCAAAACAGTACCTGTGAGTTCTGGTAAACTTAAAGGGGAAAAAAGCCATACATTTCTACAGTCTTTGCTCCTCAGCTGGGACGGGAAGCATGAGTGGTTTAAATACCATAACAAGATAGTTCTCAGGGAGATTCAAGTCTGGCCAAAGCCAGGAAGAGCTAGAAATCTCATGAGAGAATGGTTGGCTTCATTATATCTTTCAGAAAAAAAGAGAAGGATCCACCCACTCAAGAGTTGCACATCATTGGTCTCCACACACATACCTCTCAACTGTGCTCATGTACCAAATCCAAGGGCATCTCATCTTACAAGATAAAATATTTCTCTGCTTTAATCTTACCCAACACATTAGCCCCACATCTACTCTAGTTCAACAAGAGAGGGGTGTGTGTGAGAATATTTCATGACTGTTACAAACTTCCTAATTAAAGAAGATTGAGGACAACGGGGAGTTTGAACAATGAACCCTTTCCCATCAATGGGAGTTGCAGGTTCTCATCAGCTCTTGGTACTTTGCCCAGTGCGATTCACATGTTGTTCTTTCCCTTTTAAAAAAAAAAATGCAACTCTGTTGGGGTAATAGGTCAATCTGCAAGACCACAGAATATCTAGGACAATGGGTATGGGGTGAAATCCTAGTCCCACTGAAGTCAATGGCAAATCTCAAGGGGTTCAGGACTTCTTGCAAGGCATCTAGACCAATGAGAAGGTCTTTGTTTTTGTAATGGATACAAATACATTCCAACTGATGGACAAAGCAGCCAGTGTGGATCAGTTTTAAGACTCTCTCACTGTCAAGATGTTTTAGTGCTGACATCAAGAAATATTGTCACAATTAGGGAGCTATATATTCTGTATTCTTTTGCCACTAGAAAACCAGAAGGACAATTAGAATTTTGTAACATCCTGAACAAAATCTGTCCATCTGCATTCAGTTTCCTGTTAGATTCCAAATCAACTCCAACTCTTAATTAAAACAATAGAAGTAGATCAGCCATTGGTTTGGTGTCTCTTAAGGACATCCTCTATTGAGATTCCAAAGGGCCAGTTACCCAGGGTAGCAAGTGACATTTCATGTGTGCAACATGTGTCCTGGATCTACAGGAGTTCTTTGACTTGATCACTGCATTTCTATGTAAAGAATGCCAATAATTGTTGAGCAGTGATTCAAATACTGAAAAATATCCAGGGCTCAAATCAGTTATGTGCACCAGTTTCAAACTGGAGTGATATCAATGGTATTCCTCCTGATTTACACTGGAGAAGAAAAGATCAGAATCAGGCTCCCGATCTCTACTGGCAGACATGTAGAATCAATAAGAGTAGACTGAAAAAGATAAATAATTCAGGTGGTAAATGGAACTTGCATTGTAACCAGATGCCTGAAAACAACACTAATTTGAATAGACAACAGTCAAAAGAAATGATCAAGGATTCTACGAAGGACAAGAATTGGAAGTGTGCTCACATCAAGATTATAAAAATCAGTCACAGACACTGACATTTGAGTCAAATTTAAAAGGTATAAACTTCCAAACAGGCTAAGTTGGATGGGTAGAAGTCAGCTCATTATTATTTGTTTATCGTGGGTGTTTTTCCAACATTCAAGAAAAGATGACGCCAGACCTGAGGAATTCATAGTCTAACGACAGGCAGAGAAGTAGACAGAAGTTAGGGGGAGGGGATTTACTCTTATGACTTGGATTTAAATTAGCAAAAGCCAGGATCATTCAGAGTTAAAGGTCCAAGCTCCTTTCTTAACCCATTCATTCCAGGAGCAGTGCAGAAACTCTACAGTCCAATCCTAGTTTGTGTTCTCCAGCAAGACATCCATTGTCAGCCACAGAAGGACTGAAACAGCTAAAGAGTTAACTGGCTCTCTAGTACCCATTTACTGCATCACAGATGAAATTTCAGACTTATCTATGAATCTCCTGGTCTTTTTGCACTCAGATGCCAGCTCCCCTTCAGGGCACTCTGCAGAATTAGCTAAGTTTTCTTTTGTGCCTAAAATTCCCTAAGCACAGCAATGACAGTGTACCTCATGTTGTTGCTTAATGATAGCTTTGGGGGTTAAATTGGGGGGTGGGGGGGACTAAAAAAAGTCAAACAAATCCACCATACATAGAATAGAGAGAAAAGTACAGTGAGGAGAGAAGTAGCTTGGAGAGGCTGAACATAATGCATGAAATGCTTTTGCTTTTACCAGCAAGACCCAGAGAAGGACTGAGGAAGCATCATGGGACAGGATGGCTTTTTAGCTCTCCCCATAATTTCTGGTGTTCTATCTGTGAGGGCAGAGCTAGGACAATGCAATAAAAGGCTCAAAGCACGTCTCAGAACAACAGCTCTTGGGCTATTTTATAAACTTGTCTTATTCAGCTTCTTCACTTCACATAGCATTTTCAACTGCTTAGTAGTTTCCCCCTTTGCCTTTAACAAAGCTGCTCTAAATTAGGGAGGCTGGGGAACTTGGGAAATGGATTCTGTTATGTATTTCCGCACATTGCTCGTGCTAGAAACTCCCTGCAGACACTGGATTAAGGGCTGAAAAGACACCTGACCTACAGCTGCACTTTCCCGAGTTACAAATACTGTTATTTATATACTGTCTGTTGGGTGGAAACTTACCTGTGCGTACAAGAGAGATCACAAATAGAAGAGAAAAAAAACTGATGACCAGGTCCATCCTGGGAAGGGAGGCTGCTTTCGATATTCTTAGTTCTGTGGAGACCTGTGACAAAGAACGCCACGGCAGGAATTAGATCGTTGTCAACTCAAGTATATTTTATGCAAAAAGTTACACATGACACAGAGAAAGGGTTACATCCAGTTTTCTGACTAAGCAGGCCTTCACTTTTAACCCTTCCTGACTTGTTAGAGAAGAAAAGAACACACACACCCCCAACCCCACCCCCACCCCCCCAACATATTCCCCTTTGTTAGGTTTAATATTCAGATATTCAAACATGTACACAGAAGGAAATCACAACATGGGACAGGAAACTTCTTAGGAATGCAGTATAAAACACATATGGTATCAGGACAGTGGATGACCGCATACTCACATGTGCAAACAAAAAAACAAAAAGCCAACCCTCTCCTCCCTCCCAAATAAAAACACTTAGGATCAAATTCAGAGTGGCCTCAACGTGAGTACCCCAAACTGTATGCCTGTGTTCTGGGTGTGAACTTTTGGCAATCATGTTCTGTGCATCCCAAAATTCTGACCTGTGCTCAGTTGCTGTTTTGAATCTGCACCTTCTGGACTTTTGGGTGCTCAGTCACTCCAAATTGCAGTTCTGGGAGCAAAGCTAAAGGCTGCTTTTAGAGATTTCTCCCCTGAAGACCTAGCTTCAGTGTCATGAAATTTAGATTTGGAGTGGGCTGGAGCGCTGTCCTTAAGTAATCCCACTGTGTCTAGGATTACTGTGATTACAGCCCATATGCGAACGGGTCTGATTATGCAACTCTGCTTCATGGTGGTGAGAGTTCATGGATATGAATATTCCCCTGGAGGTCAAGGGTTATGTACTTCTGTGTATACGAATGTAAAATGTTCACTCGTGTGTATTTGTAAATTTGTTTAAAATTCGTATTATTTATCCAGTACAGTATTTGGAGCCGTTACATTTCATTATGCAATTCTGTAGTGATGGACTTTTAAAGAAACTTGTTTTTAATCCATATGGCCATATAATGGTTATAACATAATACGGAGTCAGCATATGATGAGACAGATTGTTATATCCATAGGGTCTTCTACATGTCAACACACACCAGTTTAGGCTCCTCTTTGTATTTACAGATGTTTGCTTTTAAAGTCACTGATAGCTGTGAGAGCATCTTGAGGGCAGTCTCTTCAAACACAATGTTTGGTTGCAAATAAGACCATTAGGTTCTTTTCCAAATTAAATAAACCTCCCTATGCAGACACAAGGAACCTGTTCATATTGCAAAGTAATGGAGTGTCAAATGTTTGTTTAGAAAAATTGCATTGGTTTGGAGTTAAACAGGTAAAAGCAATAAAAGAAAAAAACTCCGGGGAGCTCCAATTTCTTACCTAAGAAAACTTCAATTATTGTATTTATCCTCTTATAATTAAAAAACCCAAGATTTAGTCTGGAACAAATTCCACAGCAGAAATAAATACAGGAGGTGTCCGCGCCGTGCATGTAAATGGTACAATTTTAATTAAAACTATTTACCCAAAATGTATTGCCATGAAATTTAGGGCATTTTATTAAAAAGTAGCATTACAACCAAATTTGTCAAGAAACATCAACAGAAAATACGTTTGCTTGTACAGTTGTAGAGCACAGTGGCATTAGGATTGCTGGTCACATGGCTCATGCCCACTGCGTGAAAGCAACATTCTATCCATGTGACAATACAGACAGCATGCCACATGATACTCAGTGCTAAAAAGGATATTGCAGGATAGTAGAGAAAAAGCAATATACATAGTAATAGTAAACCTTCCTCCATGCCCCCCCCCAAAAAATAAATGCCATTTTCATCAAAATGCTTTGAAGAACATGCCAACTTTGACAAAATTTTGTTAAAAAGATTAGATGAAGCATTTCAATAATGTTGAAACATCCTGTTTAGGTATTTTCAGTATCAAACACACACTTTGATTTCTCATTTCAAAATGACTTTTCCAAACGAAATAGTGTTTTTATATAAAAACAGTTTGAAGAAAGTTAAATAGTCAGAATTAAAGTGCAATGTTTCCGTTTTATCAAAACGATGCCCCAGGTGTCTAAAAAACCATGACATTTTTCAGAATTTCATTTTTCTGGAAATTAAAAAAAATTCACTCTGTTTTGGAACTGGTGAAATTTCAAAATCATGGAATTTGCTGCAAAATGGGAAATCTATTATCTGCCTAGCTCTACTCAGTAATGGCTTAATCTCTGAATGATGTACATTTTCAGCGAGTAGTAACCATTCAAGGATTGGGGTCAGAACTAAGCAGCACGTGTCTGACCATTTAACAGTGTCAACATTTTATAAGCCAACAATGTCATAGTAAGTGTTATTGAAGTACAACAGCAACCATTAAAAAGTCAACATTTGCCCACTGTTATGACACAATCGGATTTGAAGTAGGGTAGTTATTCTCTATTTTAAGTAGAGGCACAAACTGTGCTGCTGGGATACCGCGGTAGAGCAGTACATGGGAAAGCTGTTTTGTAATGATGACAGACACAGTTTTGTTTGAAGGCATATACTTTCTAAAATGAATGGTTTGGTCTTTCATTTATAGCACATTGGTTAGGTACAAAAAGGTATGAATTTTGACAGTGATAGGGTGCACTTTCTATCTCATTATTGGGTAGTAAAGAAACTTCTTTGCTAGAATGCAGGGACAGTTGTCACTTCCTGTGACCATTGCTTCCTTTGGAGACAACAGCTATGGGTTACTGCCAGCCAGTGCCAAATGGCTTTGTCCTCAAGCTTGTGCAACATGGTGTAGACTAAAAAAAAAACAAAACCCCAACATAGATATTTTTGGAAGGTGCCACTTTTGTATTGGACCCAAATAATTTCTACAGAATCTAAACTGCGGTGGTTAAAACAAGCTCTTTCCTGTTTTCTGGCTAAATGGAAGGGGGGGGGGCTCAGTTCAGGTCCCCGTGTTCACTATCACGGTTAGTATGAAAGGGCATCCTTGTTGGATGTCTCAGAGAGGCCAAGGAGAACGAATTCTGCTCCCACTACGAGGAGTACCTCTGCTGGGCCAGATTTGAGTTATACTGACAGAGCCATGTGGGAAAAATACAGTTCCTGTTCTGGGGATACACAGAAGATCTCAGGTTCTGTGGGTGTCAGTTCAACACCCTTCACAAGTGCTAGAGTCAAACAATACAAAAAAAAAATTTAAGAAGAGGAAAAATGTCTCTTTTCATGACCTTCCGTGATGGAGGGTTTCAGAATAGTGCCTGCTACAAAACAGGTTGTTTTGTTAGCTTAGAGTCATGTGGGGATAAAGCAATCAAGCTACATCTTACTTGAACAGATGCCATATTATTAAGTTCAACTATGATGTAATAATTTCTGTCAACAAATGGCCATATATATTGAAATGCTCTGTGTGTAAGGGCTGTGAAAGAATCCTAAATAAATCTTTAATGTTTCTCAAACTCCATCCGCAAATTCTCTGCTGGGTGAGAAAAGCTTTTTTGCTTAGCTGTTAAAAGCCACCTGGCAATTGAGAGTGGGATTCATATCCCTAAGTCTGGCAAGACACACTCTTTGGAAGGCTCCAACAGCCGGGAATCATTTCAAAAAGAGTGAATATTAGCAGACAATGCTAAAAGTAGATACAGGAAGCCATTAGTCAGTCCTTAGACGGCTGCTACTGCAGGTGTCAATGGTCATAATGCACTAGAAAGCATTAAAGGATTCTGTAAAAAGCAGCCCCCTGATCTAGCTAGTTCCTTGTAGTTTTATGCTGAAGCAGACAGAGAACAGATGGTGCTGGGGGAAAAATGTAAACATACATTTAAAGACAGCTTGAGATTTTAAAAATTTCATAATGAAATCATAAGTGTGGGCTCCCTAAAGTTCCTCAGTCAGTGGGGTGGGGGTAGGGGAGGGAAGAATTACTCTTCTCCTCACTGGTACATCTCGTGGTTGTCACGGTAATAGCCCAATCTGACTGATGACTGCAAATAACATTGCAAGCCATTTCACATTAGAGGTCTTTAGTGCTATTAAATGGGTAACAATGTAGAGGGACATGCTCAGTTGAAAGAAGCCTGTAATCTCCACAGTGACTGGAAAGTGGAAAATGGGCAGAAATGGCAAGCATTTAAACAGGAGAGCTCCATTTCTTTTCTGTCCTCTCACAGTATAAGGGATAGGATGCTGGACTGGGACTCAGGAGATTGGGGTTAAATTTCTGACTCAGTAACGGATTTCCTACATGATCCTGGGCAAGTCACTTGGTCTCTCTGTATCTCAGTTCCCCTCTGTAAAATGGGGATAAAGGACAGTTCCCTTCCCCATTGGGGTATTGTGAGGATAGTATTCATTACTGATTATGAGATATTCAGATTATTACTGAAGTGCTGAAGCCACAGAAGTACCAAGACAGGTAGATCGTTATTTAGTAGCCTAGACACCATAGCCAAGATTTTCCAAAGTGACTCATGATTATGGATACCTCAGATTCTGGGAGCCAATACAATACACCTTGAATGGGGCTGACCTTTAGAATGTGAGCCCTCAACACTTTCTGAAAATGAAGCTCCTTTAGGGTGTCTCAAGTTAGGCATCCAAAAATGGCTGGGGACACCTGAAGTCACTAGTAGTCACTGATGGAAATGTTGGCCTATGGGCCAGAGCCTTCTCACACTGAAGTCGAGGAAGAACCTTTATAAACTAGAATGGAAAATGGACATGGGAAAGTAGATAGCTATTCTGAAAACTTGAGCTTTCATTATACTTAGGAAAGATTAGTCTGAGCCCATATTTAGATTTCAGTGCTGTTGGTGACCAGTTCAAAAGTGCATTGGAAGCGTCCTTGTTCCTATGCAAAGTGCTATGGGCTGATGAGGAAACTGATTTCTGAGGAAGGAATGGGAGGTTTAATTAGCGCCCATGCAGTCCTTTTATTCCCATCACACTTGTGATGAGTTCACATTCCCTATGCTGAGAGAATATTGCTCTGTGCCTGTAACAGGCCATTTCACATCTTAACTCAAGCTGGGAAAACTGACTTGACAAGTATATTTGGCTTTCTTCACCTTGGATGTGTCCACCTTTCTTTACACTGACGTTCCTGAACTAGGGTGAACCATTGCACACCTGGCTGCTAGTACATTTCTGTAGTTATTTAAAAGCCTTGATCCAGCCCTGTCACCATGCAAACAGATATCCAGGGATTTCCAATTCAAATGTTTGCACAACCTTAGCCCCAGTGACATAAATGCATCATTAAATCTTAAATGGTACTGTACATGCATTTGATGTTGTTTTTGCCATCTGCACATTAGCCAGATTTTTGTGGTGAGGCAAGGGAAAAGGGAACCAAGAAAGATGATGCTCTGGAAGTAGAATAGTTGAAGTAATCATTCTTTACAATGGTCTTAATACTGGAGCCTGAAACAGAACCTGACCGCTCTCTCTGAGCCTGGATTCCCTATCAATTTATCTAACATTTTCCTCTACTGGGAAGGGGATTTAGTCAAGTTCCTCTCTATGCAATACTTGCTGCAAGTTTTCATTCTTATTCCTCCAGGCAGATCCTGGGGAGGTGCTGAGTGCTTTTATCTCCTACCAATTTCAGTGGAAGTTGAAGGAGCTCAGCACTTCGTAGACTCAGACCTGCAGGCCTCAAAAGTTTTGGGTAGCATTTTTCAAAACACCTAGGTCATTTAGAAGCCTAAGTGATTTAGGCATGAAGGAGGCTACATCTCAAAAAGTCAACGAGACTTTGGTGATTTAAAATTTGTTATCCTTTGCCAGTAAAGGAGAAGGAAAAGCCTTTGTGGATTACTCAGGAAGATGGCCAGTTGTCTCAGACTGGCAACGGGTGGCATCCTGTAACGTGCATATTGGCTGCATTTGGAGGTGGGTGCATTTACCCATTTGCTAAGATGCAGCCTAGCATTTTTTGCAAACACTGCTAAGTGCCCTGGACCAAATGGGGCCAAGATTTGAAGAGCTCTAAGCCAGTGTCTCCATTTGCACCTGCACACTCATCTACGCAGTTTTTAGCACCTGCGTCACTGACATTCAGAAGCAGCTTTTGAAACATTGGTCTCTAGTATCCTGAGTGTCCAGGTAGAAATAGTGTTCTTTGTTGAATGGTCATTGTTTTGGGGGTCTCTTTTACCCTGACTAGAAGGAAAGTGTTTCCAGCAGCCCAATGGGATGGTCACACACCACTACCCAGGGTTCTGCACTGGGACACATTTTTCTTTTGTGGCACTTTACTCTGTGTGTCTGGCTCACCTTAACTTCTCGCCCATTTCTCTTGGACACTTGCCACTTGGCTTAATTTTGGGAGGAAAGGTATTCTTCAGAAGGCTGGGTACACGACTCTTTTCCCCAGCTTCTCCTTCACCAGTTGTTAGCCTCAGACTGGGTTTAGGACTCAATAAATCATAGAATATCGGGGTTAGAAGGGACCTCAGGAGGTCATCTAATCCAACCCCCTGCTCAAAACAGGACCAATCACCAGTTTTTGCCCCATATCCCTAAATGGCCCCCTCAAGGATTGAACTCACAACCCTGGGTTTAGCAGGCCAAAGCTCAAACCACTGAGCTATCCCTCCCCCCGACTCTGCGTTATACTACTAGGATTCAGGATCTGGACCCGTCTGATATGATCAAATACATCTCCAGGACAATAAAGAGCACAAACCATCAGTGATTTGCTCCAGTGTGGGGGCTCAAACTCATAGCCAATTAGCTCTTGCTCTTATGGCCTCAGAAAACAGAATTATGTTATAACGGGAGGTTCAAAAGGACTTAACAGTGCTGCTTGGAGGGTTCAGTCCCCATCTTATTTCGGTTTTTATAGAACAAGCACCCCGTCATATAGAGCTTGATCCTGCTTCCTTTTTCTCCAGTGGCCCATAAAGTTCATCACTTCACTTTGTACATTATCTTTTGAACCTCACTGAGGTCTTCCTCAGTCTGGCTAATGATCCAGAAAAAAAAAAACAAAAAACAAAACACCAGAACAAAACACGGTTACCTGTTTTGGCAACAAATCCACATTCCACTCCTCTCCTCAGGCAGTTTCTCTCTGATCACCTCAGGTCTCCTACCTCATAGGCTCAAGGGATCAAGTCACTCAGAGTGCTCTGAATCACATCAGCTCTGTAGCACAATGGCTTGGTCCCATGTCAGTGGCATGGTGTTACTGGACAGCGAGCGGGCAAGCCATTCATCAGAGAGCAAGAATCTAGCCAACAAAACACTCACCTCAACATGTAAAAACCTTTTTGGTTGTTTCAGCTGTGAGGTCTTCAAAGCACAGAATAGATATTAGTAATGCAGCCCTCACCTCCCTGGCCAAAATAACTTGTGCACATGTATCAAAAATTCAAAAAGGAGAAACAAAGCTGTAGTGTGGAATATGGGTCTACCCAGTGAAATAAGGCTTAGCGTTAATATGCAAGACTCCCATTACTTAATATACTGAGGAAAGAAGTGGAGTTAATTCTATAGAAGGACTAGTAAAAACTTAGCCTCATAGAATTTATTTTGGATAAATTGGTATCTATTGACATGGATTTATACACACACTTTATAGACATTACATTCACATATATGTATAAAATTTTTATACATGTAGTATAAAAACAATGTCAACATCTATGCATTAACATTTCTGATAAGACTGACTCCATGTGAGTCAGAATTTCACTCACCTCCTTCAGTCTCAGTCAAGGGAGATGCCAAAGCAAGACGAAGTCATGATCACCACATAAGGGAAGAGTTTGAAGTCCCTTGGTCTGGCCTTTCATTCTGAACTATCTTCCCTTCCATTCAGTCTGTTAGACCCCCTCATTGAAGCTGAAATTGTCACACAGCTAGACAGACAATTAACTGTTTCAATGGGGCTGAGAAACATGCTGCATCTTTGCTAAGTCTTTCTATCCAACCTAGGCATCATCTGGGCCAACAGGACAGGAGCTTGTATACCATGGTGATGAAGATAATATAAACAGATAAACAACCTATACTTCAACTGTGTGTCACTAATAAGACAAAAATTACTGTTCATTGACAAACACCTGCTGATACAGCAAGTCCCATTTTCCCCACTGAATTATGGGAAAGCTCTTGCTGCTCTCACTCAATGCACTCATTCTGCTCCACAACAGATCAAGTGCTTCATTCATACCACTGAACCACATCATATGCGTTTAAAAAACCCCACCCATGCTGAGTGCATCTTCACATCTCTAGAAAACACCTAAATTGTGTCCATCAACTGCAGTGACAGAGCTTCATTTGGAAAAGATCAAATGGGAATGAGAAGCGATTCTGCTGCTTGCACCTAGGATGCATTTAAGTTCTTACTACAGTATTTAGGCCACTGGATGTCAGTTCTCTGATCTGAGCTGAGGATCACAGGATCTTTAATTCACAATAAGGACATATTACTCGAACAGTTTTATCTGTAATTGAAATTTTTCCATATATCTATTTATCTATCTTTCCTGGGAATTTAGTGTTGATTGACAGCTGAGGAGACCAGCACTCTCTATCCATACAGCAAAGATAACAGTATTGCAACCTTCCCCATCACTGACCTGCCAATGATCTGGAACTAGAAGGATAACCCCCAGGGATGAGAAAATATTCTGGATGATGACACAATCCATTAGTTCTTGGCCTCAGCCAAAACTGCTAACAAAGTTGTTAATTAGTGCTAGTTGTATTGCTGATTGTTCTACGAACAACTGCCTCCTAGAAAACGCACGGAGGAACAAATCATTTTATAAACAAAGAAAAAGAAATCAAATAAAAGTTATTGATTTATTTTTTGGGGTGCAAAGGTTATCAAAAGAATCCCCTGGCACCTAACTCTCCATGCACTCTGCGGTACGTAGACACAGGAAACACTAACTTCAGTTTAAAATGATAAAAGCCCTTGTCCAGCTTTTGACATCCAGTACAGTGTAAAAATCTCAGATAAGTCCATTCCCTCAACCCCTCAGTAATAACACGAACAAAATCATCATGTCATTTGTTTACACTGCACGTTTACTCTAGTCAGTAGCTGACCCAGGAGTCTTTAGGTGAAGTCCTAGGCCCCCTGACGTTAATGGGTGTTTTGCCATTGACTTCAAATGGGAGCAGGATTTTACCTTTTCCCCTTCTCCCAAATAATATCCTTTCCTTGTTGCATCCACACACCTGCTGTTCAAATCAGGCCCATCACCAAGATCAGTGAAGCACCTAGAATGTGTCCTTAATTAGAGGTCTAATATCCTGAAGGATTTTGGAGAACATTTTACAGACAATCCTGTCATTATTAGCAGTCAACCAAATCTAAATATGTTTCACATTTTAGTCCAATGTTTTTTTAAAATTCTCAGCATTTTGGATTGCTGCAACTGTCAAAACCAGATATTTACCTCCATGGTTTCAAAATGACCTCTCCTTTATTGTTATTATCGATAGCATAATGTTAACCAAAATTTCAGTGCAGCCACTACAGGATAAGTCAATAGCTGGTTGTCAATACCAGTTGTTCCCCACTTTCCAGTCAATGCTATTATGTCTTAATTACTGCAAGAAGCAGCAATTTAAAGAAAAAACACAGAGAAAGAGCCTGTATGTGCCAGCAGTGGCCCAGATACTCTGCCTTACTCAACCAAACTGCTATTGACATCAGCAGGAGAAAAGTCCATGTGAGTATCACCTGAGGAAGTTACCTTACCACACCAGGACAACTTCTCGATTCATATACTTGGGAGTCTTTAATCAAATTTTCTTACCAGTAGAGTAGACATGATTTTACCAGTCATTAGCTACAGATAGAAACAATTGCACAACAGTTGTATATAATAAGCCTGATGAGAAAGATGATATTATTAGAAGATTATTGGGAGTTTATCTGTTGATGTGCGTTGATTTTATTAACTTCAGTTCATCCAAGGAGCTGCGGGAGATGTTTTTTCTTGTTTGTTTTGAGTTGTGTTTTTAAAGCAGACCTAGATTTGAATGGAAGTCATTGGATTCTTGAGTACAAATTAAAGGCAGAATGAAGGGTAAGGGTTGCCTACCTCTGATGGGGTTCACTTCCTTCCCTGGATACTGTGAACTTTTCTTTGCCAAATTTCATTCCTGGCTTATATGCTTTTGAGGAGAAAATTTTCCCCTTTGGAATGCACCAGATTGTACCAAATGGCAGGTATGTTCTGGTTTCCTTGGGAAAAAGTAGCCTTTAACCATCTCCCAACCCAGCAAAACTATTCCATCCACACATTGCTTGAAAAAACAAAGCTTTACCCACAGTTTGTAAGATCAGAATATATTTATTAGTTGTATTTTTTACAAGTGAAAAAACATCAGCCCGATACAAACCCACAAAAACACCACCATCCAAAATTACACTGTGAGTTGTAGGATTTTCCTGGCTGATGTTAAGCCAACAACAATGTAGCAAGATTAAATTGTCTGATTTCCCTAGCCTTTCTGGAGTTGTTTTGGAAGTGGTTCAGATACAGAAAGAATCCTAAAACTCTGCAGAGTTAGCTGAACATTTGTATTCTCTCAACATCAAGGGAACATAATGCTGTAGAAAAGCAGCTTTCTGATTAGCAGCTTGGTTAAGGATTTTAATCCAGGAGGGTCTGGCCTGTCCTTTATATCCAAGCATAGCAAAACTCCCTGAAAAGGAGAGACAAAAGAGTGACCATCTGTATCACCGGGTTAAGGGAATAACCATTGTCATGACACACACTGCACAGATCAAGGAAACATTCTGGCCATTTCTTTGCTTGGATTACAGTAACATAATGTTTTATAAAACATAAGGAAGGATGAAGTAGGGTAACAATGCCTGAGATAAGCCACACTGAAGCAGGATTTTGATTGCACTGTCCTCAGGAATTTCAATTAACTGTGACGGAGGTCCCAGGTTTGAGGTAGTGGGACTATTGTTCTGTTTGTTTTTAAATGCTGTTATTTTTTCATATCTGACTGGATGAAAATGGCTAGGGAATTTTGAATCCTTATTTTATTAGGTTAGATCAGTTTTCTTGGCTATGCCTAAACTGTTGTTCCCTGTGTTGACTTCCCATAGGACTGTGCTGCACAGTCATATGTGGCTTTTTATTTTAATAATAGATTACATTTGTATGATACCTTCTGTTGTAAATGATCTCAAGGCTATTTGCCAACTATGGGCTCAATCCTACTCATGCAACAGGACTATTAATGTAAACACTTTTCATGTGAGTAAGAGTTGCAGTTCCAGGCAACAAGGTCCCAATCCGGTTCCTACTAAGGTGAATGGCAGTTTTGACAGTGGCTTCTGTGCCATCAGGATCAAACCACGTACATTTAGAGGAAATGTTTCAACCCTCATTCCCATATAATCACCTCTGGAGTGGATTGTGCACTGTTAAAATAGGGACCAGACATCATCAGAGTTGTTGAGTCAAATTCTGCATACAACTGAAGCATCGGGGGAATTTTAATAGAATTACCCAGATTCAACTTTGTCATGGACATCTGGTCAAACACCCTGGTGCTTCTGAAAAGCCAGTTCTTTGGTTTCTTATTTCATCCAAAAGAGAGCAGCAGCACACTGTCGCCTAGCATCATGCTAAAGTATCAGTTCATTACTGGCTCAAAGAATGCTACCAACCAAACTACCAGCACCTTCTGCTTCCTGCAGCAACATGGATTTTCATTAAGATAGGGGTATTCTGTGTGAGGCATTTCCCACTTCTTTCTACACCAAAGTAGTGATGCCAAGAGCCATGGTGGAGGACAGAATCATGCATGTAAAGTATGCTGAATGCAGCTGATCAGGAAGGGTTTTTAGATCCTAAGAAGACTACAAAAAGTTTTCAACTTTCTTCAAAAATGTCTGTTTTCATCAAAACACTGAAAACATTTGGTTTCTGCCAAAGACTGATTTTTTCAGTGTTTCAATGGCTAAAAAATGAAAATTACTTTCTGCAAAGTCAAAAAAAGAAAAAAACCACCAACGAAAAACAGCACAGCTGCTCAGTAACTAAAATGAGCACAAAGGCAAACCTGCCCTCCTTGATCTGAAGTGTATGCTCTCCACTCATTTTCAGGAGTAATATGAATGAGCTAACATGGCCACTTAAACCAGGCAGAATAAGTTTAAAATATTTTTTTTCTGGATAAGTTACTTCACTGCTGTAAACAGATGCCAAAAGAAAGAAGCGTGACTGAAAATACAGCCAACTCCACTTCTGACCTCTGCTTAAGAGGTATCAAACTGAATCACAGATGGCTGGCTGATTTTCTTATCAACTAAAGGAATTACTCCACAAAAGTGGTACTTAGCCAACCTTCTATTTTCCAGCAGGATTACTGTATGGAAATATGGCACAGCCAGTACAGTGTGCACATGGCTGCTACATTCACACTAAACCTTTGACAAGAATTTCAGCTAAAAGCAACAAGAGACAGGAAATTCAAGATTAAGTCTGTTGGTCTGGGGCACTACAGCATAATCAAGTACCTCTGATGTTCTTGGAGCTATGCAGTTCCTCAGCACTCGGTAGTGCTGGTAGGTACTCTGTTTCAAATTCCGTCCTTAGGTGAGTACGTGCAACTCCCTTTGAAGGGAAATTGTATGCACTTGAGGGCAGAATTTGATCTGGAGGACGGAAGTGCAGATGTAAATCTGGATGTCCCTTCATTTGATTGTTCTGCTCCCATGGAAGTCAATGGGAGTTTTATCTGCAGCAGCAGCAGGGTCCGGCATTAGCGCACTTTAAGAAGTTCTGACCTTGCTATGTTTTCTCAGTCTGAAGACAGCGGGTGTTTCGCCCGCCTAAGGACCAATTAATGGTATTAGGATTGTGCCACAGTTTTGTATCACTACATTCCCTCCCTCTCTTGTTTTAAAATCAATAAAGATCTTTGTAAAGGAGCAAAAAGGAAACTGTAGATGGGCCTGATTAAACCACAGATGCCAATGGAAAAAAAAATCCATTGACTGCAGTGAGCTTTGGATGAGGTCCCATCCCGGGAGGGCAACAAACTCTGGACAACCAACCAAAAGGCACTTCACCTTCTTTGCAGAAGAAGTCAATCCACTGACTGGAAACTGAAGTGGTAATGAGGGTGGAATAGGTACCCCAGCAAAGACAGTGCTAGCAACCACCATTACAGGGAATGATGGACAAACCCCTACTCCAGATTGCAATCTAGTTCAACCAAAATTATCTCAAGTTTTTTGGTCTGGAAATAAGCCTGGAAAAAAAAAAAACTTTTGAGATCTGGGTTTCTTTATCTCCCAGTCGGGTTGCGACTACAGTGAGAAAAGCCCTTCTTATGGTATTTTGGAATGTCTGCTTCTAGTCTTGGAAAGTGCAGAGCTGCAAGCACACACTAAAACCAATGAGCTCATTTCAGTTTTGAGAAAAAGGTTCAGCTTCTTATTTTTATCTGAACTGAAGGGGCACTTTATTATAGATTAGTTGATCACTGTAAAATTTCTTGCTACTGCAAATGATCTTGCAGGAAAAATCAAGTATAAGTAAGGTCATCCAAAACTGGTGATTCTCCCCCCCTCCCCCATCATGATCCACATTTTGCTCTCATCTGAATTTCATTTCAGGGTATTTTTCTTTTTATTAAACTTAACTTCATGGCTGTTTTTCCTCTGGAAAATGTTTGAATTTTAATGTTGGAGTCTATCCTTTTTCCAGTGGAAATGAATCTGTTTCTGAACAAATGGGGCTTCTTTTTGTTTTGTTTTTTGGAGTGAAAAGCGGACAAAATGTGGCTATTTATTGGTGAGATGGGTTCAGTTTTAGATTTGTAACAAGGGTAAAAATTCCTCAAATTTCCGCCTAGCTCTGAGGCTCAAGCTTTTCAACAATTTTCCTGAGATCATATTGGTATCTTTTATAGCACAGTATGTATTTATAAACTCAGAAGGTGGTGCTTGCACATTTTTGCTAGACAAATGCACTTTCAGTTTTAGTCAAAAAAGGCATGGCAGTGTAATTCACATAAATATAGTCACCTTTTTTGTGGAAGACAATAGGCTTTGCAGAACCTAACCTTGTAAAAACAGACATTTCGGAGCTTCCCATCATTTCTGAACCGTCTTTAGAGCACACAAGAACAACTGAGCTGAAAAGAAGGACAATTATTATAGCACAATATTCTTGCTAAGTGTCTGTTGGATCTTTATGCCCCAATTCAGGAAAGCACTTAAGCATATACTTAAGTCCCATTGACTTCAATCTCACATAACAAGGCTTAAAAGTTAAGCATATGCTCCAACGCTTTCCTGAATCAAGGCTTTACCTTGTCAATGTCACCTTCATTTCATTCTGAGCCAAAACAAAGCAAAAATGATTGAAAAAGCATACCCTACATAGGGTGTTGATATTTATCCCCAGGAAAAAATTCACTTGAAATAAAATATAGTCCCAAACTCACACACATTCATACCACCTGCATACTGCATCTGATTCTCAGTCAAGCCAGAGGCTGGCTTCTAACCTCACAGATGCAATTCTGAGCCCACAATGAATTGCACCTGCAATGAATTATCGGCACAGTTGGTAGCATTCAAGTGACTGACTAACTGTTTGTGCCTGTGAAATATGAACCCAGACCATGCATGTATCTATGTGGGTATGTGTGCGTAGATTATTTCATATATTCACATATAGATATGATGGGGTATCCACCCCACACAAGCTCTGGAGTGGTTATGGTGGCTACCTGGGCCAATTAACTCCTCAGTTAATTGGAGGAGCAGCCTGGGAGCAAGGATTAATTAGATAAGGCTCAGCTTGATGGGAAAAAGAGGGCATTTATAAAGCCTAATAGCTGACAGCAGCAGTCTGCAGTTGCTCCCTGGGAAAAGAGAGATGTGAGGGGCTGGCAAACCCAGAAAAGGAGGGAAAGCCAGAAGAGGCTTAGGGAGAGGCAGTAAGGTCCAGGAGGGACCAGATCCTGGCTGCTGAGTAGAGGGTCCGAGTTGGAACCTACTGTTCTACTCCTGAGGGTGGATCAGGGTTCTCCTACCAGCCACTGGGGAAGTGGCTCAGAGCAGGCAGTGGAGAACAGACTGCCTTGGACAGTTTGCATGGGAAGACTTTGATATCCCAGAAGGGAGGACCATAGTGACCTGGCCAGAGGGCCAAGTCGCAAAGAGGAAGCTGGAGTGAGTGGGGCTGCAGGGTGAGAGAGAATGATGGTACAGAGACCTTTAGAGGAGGGCACAGCACCTGGAAAGAGCTAATCCCCCGAAGGACCAGGAGGTGGCACCCCTAGCAGTGAGTGGCTCCTGTGACAACACACATGGGATAGCTCAGCAGCGTTTGTATCCATGGTCATGAACTGCTCAGAAATGCCTTGGAGTGAAAGTCTGTTTTCTGGTTATTTGACCTGCCTTTACCAGCAGCCAAGAATTTTTCTATAAATCTCTGCTGTTCCATGTTTATGTGGTGACACAGAAAACCACAAGGAATGTGGAACAGACACAGAGATGGTCCAGCTCCTTGCTGAAGCACATCTAAGGTAACAGAGCCGGCAGGTCAATTAACTGGCTTGCCCAAGAAAAGTCCTGCGGGAGAGTCTGGCACACCTCTGATTCTTCTCCATCAAAAAAAGCAAACAGCCAGCCACCAGCAAGAATAAACAAACTCTCCCCCTTTTCAGCAATGGAAAAAAAAAAAAAAATGAGTCATCCCCTGCCAGGAAATTGCTGCCGTTTCAGTTGGACACCAGAGTAAATGAATAAAACTGCAAATGTCATTGCAAAAGGCCTTATGTATCTCAGGGTGGAAAACAAACTGTTAACTTAAATGGAAGTGCCAGTTTTCCAGAAAATGTGTCTCCGTCTGCAGTCTGTGTAACCCTCTAAGAGAGCATAGTGGGTTTTTTTTTTAATTTTCTGGAGAAAATCTGATTTTTGGAAAAGCCTCAATTGGTCAGATTTCACCAGGCACAAGATCAGCTATGAAAAGTAGGTCGTTTTCCTCTTTGTCTATCACCCACATGTTGCTACATGAACTTAAAACTTTAACACCCTGCTTACCTCTCTTCTATAGATGTTTGAACATAATCAGTTATTGCACTGGCAGCATCTATAGCACTCACTGTGTCAAAGTGCCGCCTACTCACGACTGCTCCTGAACATGCGTCTAGCACCAAGAAGAATATCCCCTGGCTATTGAACAGGAAAATTTCATCATTTATCTGCAACCAAAATACAGGATAGGATTAGCTGAAACAGTCTGTGGACTAACAGGACCAGAGTTTAAAGCTGCCTATCTCCTGTGTTTTGTAATTCCCTTCTCACAGACAGGCGAGATCAAGCATTTATACTCCATAACACATTTATAATTAATATGTAAGAGGTACCAGCTCCTGAAGAGGTTTTTCATCACTGGAGATAATGAATAATAGTTTAACTTAAGTCTGGTGAGCTGTGTGCTATATGAAAATAGAGGTAGTCAGGGTCTGTGCCTCAAAGAGCCTCATTTCTAAATTAAAACAGTAGGAGTTGTGAAACACAATCCACTGGTGGTCATGTTTTCAGCCTACTTTTAATCAAGCCTCTGTTCACACAGGTGCATTTAAGGTCAGTTAGATGTCTCAGTACCTGGCTTTAAAAAATGATTCTCTCTCTGGACAAATGCAATTTTTTCAGTGGAAATTTGATTACTAAGAAATTTGTCAAACTGAAGTATTTTGATTGGGAAATGCTGCCGCCAGGCCTCATGGGAGTTGTAGTTCAGGTATCTCATGCTCCCGTTCTCCTCAATTAAATTCAGAACTAAGACTACTCCATATCATGGCGTGGTACTGAAGCTCATGTAGTTCTCCATCAGGGAGCTGTATAAACTATGGGTAAGGCTAAGATTTCGTCATGGGTATTTTTAGTAAAAGTCACGGACAGGTTGCAGGCAATAAACAACAATCCATGGAGGCCTGTGACCTGTCTGACTTTCACTAAGACTACTCTGGGGGAATGCTGCCAGGGCTTGCAATTGCTCCAGCCCAACGGGCTGCTCCAGCCCCAGCTGCTGTTCTGGAGGCCCTGGGGCTGGTCGCCAGTCCGCTATTCTGGCGGCTGCTGTTGCAACAGCCTCAGGGCTGACACCTCCCGCAGAAGGTCACAGAATCTGTGACCTCAGTGACAGAATTGTAACCTTAACTATGGGTGACCTTCGGTACTAATACCTTATGGAATTAGATACCTAGGCACACTGATGAAATGGAAGCATTAACTCTAAATTTCTTTGCTCCTTCAATGTTATTCTTAAAGTCAGGTTTAAAAACAATACAGCAAGTGCCTGATAGCTTTTATTAGGATTTCTGCATAAGAGGCATAACGTGGCATGAGGTGACTCTAGTGCTCAGATGGTTCAAAACCTTCTGGATGCTTATCACCATTATAGGGTTGCCAGTTTTGGTTGGACGTATTCCCGGAGATTTAACAACATGACAATATTTAATTAAAGATTAATCTTTGGTCTGGAGTCTCCAGGAATTAATCCTGCAGGGTTGGCAACCCTAATCACCAATGAGTTCAAATCTCATGCTTCTGATGTGTGCTCTCCAGGGAATACAGGCCCAAGGTGGATGCGCCTGGATATACATTGGCCAAAACCCAGCACAAAGACTGCTAGGGCTGCTTTTCCCTGCAACAGGATATTCGAAGTTAAGAGCACAGAGAGATTTCAGGGGTAGAAGGAGGAGGGAGTTCCAACAGGAAAAAAGAATTGGGAAAGGGCCACTGCAGGGTCACAGAATAAAAGGAAAGGCAAGGATAACACAGGGTCAAGGGTAGGAATTAATTGTGGGTCATGGAATGGTGGAGAGAAGCTGTTTAGGATGCTAATATGAACTGGGACTCTTCTGACACAAATCACAGATGAATGTGTCAGCTTCCTAGACCTGGGAGAGTTCATTTTGCCAAATTTGGAAACAGCAGGTTATAAATTAAGAACCACACTTGAGGGTTGAGTTTTGTTTGGTAAAACAAGAGTTCTGGACTGTTGCATAGCTTGTTCTTTTGGGTGTTTTCCCCCAATTCTCTAGGCCTTTAGAGAAGCAGGGCAAACAGGAATCCGTACTGTTTGCACAGCACTGCTTTCCATATACACGTTTTCACAATTAAATTTCCTTTGAAAAGTAATGGTTTGAATTAAAGCTTTGGAAAACTCTAAAGTTTTACGAAATGCCATTGGCTTCTCCCATCATCTCTAAGTAGGTCTGTGTGGGAACACCTGATACATACATACGTGCATTTTACAGTTCAGTACAGCTGGTGATGCAGCCTCAGTTAACTCATCCTTGCTTTTTTGGGGCAGGGGGACAGAGGAACCAATGCAGCGGACAATAAATCCCAGCTACTTTGAATCCATAAGAATGCCACACTGCCTGAGCTGGCATTCATTAGCAGTAACAGCATCTCAAATGCACAGGTACACTCTGACAGTACATACGCAAGCATACTGTCTAATGAGGAAAACTTTACAGCTATGCAGTCATATCTGTACATCTTTCAATCCCCAGAGTACTAAATAGAGCTGGGCATAATAGTTATACAATAATAATTTTGGGTCATAATGGAAAATTAAATTTTGAAAAATTTCTAGTAAAAAGTGAATTCAGTCTGGGTCAATTTTATTTTCATTTTCAATCATTTTAAAATGTTTAAAAATAAATTCAAAGTTAATTTTTAAATTTCAAGCTACATCAAAAGATTTCAGTTAAGAAATGTCAAAACATTTCCAATTAAACAATTCAGCAAAAACATGATTTTGTTAAGTGAATCTGCATTTAAAAAACAACCACTGAAAATGTGTGAAAATTTGCCCAGCTCTAAATGGTAATCTGCTTTATATTAGCTACAAAAGAGTGACCTGGGTTTTTGTTTTTACTTTCTCAAAAACAGAATGGTGGATTTTAATCCAATAAAAGTCTTCTTTATTAAGGCCCCCCAATACTGGTCCTATTACAGTCAGAACTCCCACTGATTTTATTTAGAGCCAAATGCTAGTCCCCATAATTATAAATAAGAGAAACAATGCATATGAATCTTCTAGTCTAGCTTCCCATTTCTATTGCTTTCACGGTCTTAAAGATTTTGCAGTAACTTTTACAGGAAAGGGAGTTTCCCTATTTAAATCACTAATTCAAGTCTGGTAGAAAGCATACCTTAATGAAAGCTGACTTCAAGTGACTCTGTATGTCAGCTCTACTGGGAGACTGGATCTGGATTCTTACATATTTGATTGAGGGTTTACTAGTGATAGCAACCTGTAATTATATGAAGGGAAGAAGCTTGGGGTGGGGGGGAAAAATAGCTCACAAACAATTGTTCATTAACAAAAAAAATTGTATCAACTGCCCATTCCATCCCCCACGCACCCCTGGAAAGCTATCCTACAAATACTCCAAAGTGTATATTTTTGCAGGTTATGAACCTTAATCACAAACAATGTAAAGCTCATTAAACATAATGACATAACAATGGCCATACTGGGTCAGACCAAAGGTCCATCCAGCCCAGTATCCTGTCTGCCTACAGCGGCCAATGCCCGGTGTCCTAGAGGGAGTGAACCTAACAAGTGATTTCTCTCCTGCCATCCATCTCCACTCTCTGACAAACAGAGGCTAGGGACACCATTCCTTACCCATCCTGGCTAATAGCCATTAATGGACTTAACCTGCATGAATTTATCCATTTAGCTAGATAAGAAGAGATTAGGATAAAAATGATAAGAGTTACTCAAAATCAATCTAAATTGAGAGCAAATACCTCCAAATACAGGATTGTCAGTGCCTAGATACCATGGTTATACTTGCCTAAACTCCAGTTCTTTCTTACCCTCTCATCCTCCTGTATGGAAACTTGGTGCAGAATAAGAATGCATTTAGAAAACTGATCATTTGTTGCTGAAGGATATGCAAAGGGGAGTGGACTGATTCAATAATCTAACCCTCCGCTGTTTTATTTGTTTTTCATTCTGATTCATCTCTTATGTCCAGCACCATATGTGTCTGACTTTTATTGACAAGAGGCCTGATTCCACCATTCTCATACCTATTAATTAGTGCAATTCTGTAAGCAGCCCCACTGATTTCAATGGCACTCATTGCAGAGTAAGCATAAGAGCACATGCTTAATTTTACTTATGTGAGTAAAAGGTACTAAAACTGAATGGAAAAATGGGACAATTTTCAAACATTTTGAATGCCAATGGGGGGGGGGCAACTCTGGTAAAAGGAAGGGCAAAAAACAACTCAATCACTATTGTAAAAATGTCATCCTTTGTTAATTTTCAGTGTTGATAATGTCATTACCTTTGAATTTTGCAAATTCTAGATCCATTTAAAAAGATAAGCACATGCATAGGTGTTTGCAGGGTCATGGTATGAGGAACTACTTAGTGTGAACCTAAAGATGCCACAGAAAGTAGAATTGAGTTACTGTACATTTTTTGGCTACACTATTAAATGTTTAAGTAAGGCATAGCCATCCAGATTGCATCTTATGTTTAGATCACATATTGAGCCTCTGAATGTTTCATTAGAAACAGTCAGTTCTACAGGTACCATTCACGAACGGAAGAGGTTTTTCCAGGAATCAGATCACGTAACAATGATTAGCCAACATGGTGATTAGTGTCCTGGAATTACCACCTTCTGGAAGGGATATTTCCAAAAGATCTAGAAAACCACAATGTCCTCTGATCTGCGTGGAGTGCCCCTGCATTAATTAATTCAGGGAAGTCCTACGGACTGTTATACAGGCGATCAGACTAGATTGTGACAATGGGCCCTTCTGGCTTCATAATCTATGAACTGGTCTGCTTGGCTGATTCTGAAATTAATTGCATTGTATTTTTGAATCAGGATACTTGATTCATGTATACTAGAATCATATACTTCTCTTGGGCAATAGTCATTTTTCAAAAGACTTTCATCACATTAGCTAATAACTGACTACATGACATTGTCTTCATCTTAGTGTTAAGGATGCACATGCCTTGTTTGTGCATTATAGACTAGATTCTGCTCTCAGTTACACTAGTGTGAATCTGGGATGACTTCACAGGATGTACAGTGGTGTAAATCCAAAGTAAGTGAGATCAGAATTTGCATGGCTATTAATTTATTTAAAATACAGATAGACTATGATCATCATGCCTCAGCTTGAAGAACAGCAAAAATATATATTGTACATTTAAATTCAAAGCTAAAATACAACTCAACAATCCCAGTGACAACTTGAGTTGCTACAAATATATGCTTCAGCTTCCAGTTAACGGACCTCAAAGAAGTTGTCTGTCTCTGCAGCATACTATAAAATGCTGTAGAAAACCAGACCCTCATACTATGCTATCCTACCTTCTGGTCATGTTCAGGAGCAGAGGGAATTGCCTAAGGGCCTTCCGCATACCTTGTGTAAATTACCTTCTTATAAAGATGCTGTAATGGTGCAGACTCACCCCTGCAGCGCCTCCTGCTGGTAGTCATCGGGAATTAGCTCCTCCAGCTACCAGAGCATCCTCTGCAGGCCAGTGATGTGCCTTACCGCCGGCCCCCGTGTCCCTTCCAGGGCCCAGTGCCCCTTTCTCTGGGGTGCTGCCTCCTTGGCAGTACCCCCACCTCTCAGGTTCTGGGTCTCCCCACCCAGGGGAACCCCCACCCTCTAACCCCACCTTGCCTCAGTCTGGGCTACTGCCAGACCCAACTTAGCCCCTTGTATCCGGGGCAGACTGTAGTATATACATCACTCATCGCAGGCAAGGGGGTTTTGGACCTGCTGCCTCTGCCTACCCATGGGCTGCCCCTCTGCAACCCTGCACCTATTCAGCCTGAGGCTTTCCAGGTCGGAGCTCCCAGCTCCTCTGGCCTTTCCTCAGCCCTGCTCTAATCTAGGTGTCCTGCTCAGCACCTTGCAGCCAAGCCCTTCTCCCTCTATTGGCAGAGAGAGACTGAGGGGCCAGCTGGGCCGGATTGAGCCACAGCTGCAGCTGCTCCCTTAATCAGCCTGGCTTTTTCCCCACAGCCCTGCCCTCTCCCAGGACTAGCCTCATCCTTGTCAGGGTCAGGGCCAGGGCCAGAGCAGGTAACTACCCTGCTACAGATGCTTACATTCTACAGAGGAAGTTCTGATTAGCATTGCAAAGTAGTAGTCAGTTCTGTACCTGTGGGGCCCCACACTGGCTGCAAGGCACAGTCAGTCGCTGAGACATTGAGTGCTGTGTAGCTGGTCTCCTGTTCTCCAAAAAAGGGTTAAGGGCACAACTCCAGGAATCCTTCGAGGACATACGTGTGACGATTTTAATGCGTTCACAGCCTCGCTGAGAGCAATAACTGTGCCCTCTTCGAGCTTCATGAGCTTGGAGGACGACAAATAGGTACCTAACAAATGAGACCATTACAAAACGAATGAAAGGATCAGAGCTACCCGGGGAGCCATCAGAGGAGTATCTGGCAAGAGACAGGATCTGTACTGCATGAAACTCCCCCTTGTAATGTTTTTCTGAGGAAAGTTACTTCAGCAACACCTTCATCCTCTTTAGTAACCCATAATACAGCACACACTATGGACAAACCAGCAAGTCAGGTTTTGCCTGGTCCCAGGGTGCTGGAACAGTTTGTTTAGTGGGGGCGCCGAGAGCCATTGAACCAAACTGTAAACCCTGCATATAATGGAAACCACTTCAAGCCAGGGGAGTGCAGTAGCACCGTAAGCACCCCTAGTTCCAGCACCTATGCCTGGTTCTGCACGAGGGTGCAAACAGCTCCTCGTCATGGGGACTTGGTGTGGAGGCCTGGAACAACTGCTGTCCTTATACTTGTGTAGAATTTGTACTCCAAGTGCATTACCACCAGACTGCCTAGAGGGAGCCAGCCACCACCCTTCCAAAGGGCTACCGGAGCTGGGCTGCATCTGGCCAGAGAATGGAGTAGCAGCCATGCTCTCGCTATAGTCCTGGAGGTATTGTGCCTGGCAGAGGACTCCAGCAGCTCCCACTGGGGCTCTCTGCCTGTGCATTGCCTCATACCAGACCATCCCTTCCAGGCAAAATTCATCTCAAAGTGGGCAGAAACAACACTTGGAGCAGCCACTGTACCAATTCTCTGACCCTTAGGCTCATTTTTCTAGCAGTTCTAAGTATGTTTTCCACTTTGTCTATTCTGTAGTTTAGGCTGGATTAAAATGACAAACAGCTCAGCTACAGTATCAGGAAAATACCTAAGCTTTATTGAAAAGGGTTCATTTTAATACTCCTTCTAGGCAAATGAAAACAAATAAGTACACTTGGTTCATCTCCAGAGATCTAGCACACATGGCTGAAAAGAGAAGGGGGAGCATCCCACAGATTATGAAATAAAAGCTAATAAAGCCTCCAAAAACTCAATGTCTATTTTCAGTCAGTCTAAAAAAAGCAAAGCTTCGCTAAATAAAAAACAAACAGCCCTATAGTTCCAGAACCAAGTCAGGTCAGGGCCCATCAATCTGCGTGTTCAAAGTTGAAAAGAACAGCAGGCAGCTCATGGCTGTCCCCTGAACACCCTCATGAGTAACTATTTTAGCATGCACTTCCCTGGTAAATAAACTGTTTGCATCATTTGGGTAACATGTTGTACAGATTGAAAGGGAGAACAAATGAGCAAATAATTATTTCACAGTTCCTATCATGAGAACACATTTATAGCATTGCTGAGTCCCACATGGCACAATATACACTCCAGGATTTGACTGGTTACATACAGTGTTTGAATGAATGACTATTTTCTGCTTTTATTTTAAAATCTGACATGTCTGACCTGACTTCAGTGTTCGTTGCATTGGTAGGTTAGGCACAATGGGCGATGCGTATGGCACACATTGTACCTTTTTTGCAAATATTTTAGCAGAACACTAAGCTGTGGTTTCTCTATTTTTCTTTAATGGAAGGTATTTAGGTCTTATTAATATTACTACTATGCATTATTTGTATGACAGTAGAACCCACAGGTCTTGAAAATCGCAGCCCCATTGTGCTGGTCATTATACCTGCACAGTAAGAGAGAGGTCTTGCCCGAAAGAGCTTACAATCTAAATAGACAAGACAAAGGATTATTTTCCCCATTTAATAGAGGGGCAACTGCATCAGAGCATAAATGACTTGTCCAAAGTCACACAGGAAGTCAGTGGCAGAGCTGGGCTTAGAATCTAGATCATCTGAGTCCCCCATCCAGTGTCTTAAGCACAAGACATGTCTATCCCAAGGATATTAGTTTAGCGGCTCGGAAGAGTTTCAGCAAAGTGGAGAAGGGTAAGGGAGGTTATAACATTTGGACTTGTGGAGATCCTGCATTTCCCTGTGATTCTTAATGCTGTTTCTGTTCACTGTTTTGTTTTTAATTCACTTTTTTTTTTGTTTTTGTTTCCCACAAGCACTGCTCTGCAAAATTCAATACTGGGGGCCTAATTCTGCTCTCACACATCTGTGAAACCTCTCACATACCTGTGAAACCCCACTGCCAGCCATGGGAGCCACACAGTTATAAACAGATGGGAGGATTTGGGCTCAGGAACACATTTCGACTGCCCCTAGATTTTCTTTTGAAAAAGATACCTGAGGGGCAACTCTGCCTCTTCTTTAAGGCTTGCCTCACACTATCAAAATGTGAGAATTATCCAGGGCTTCCCCTTTTTAACCAGCTCAGGCACACAGACTGTGAAAGGTAGTTCTAAGTCTCTCAGACACACTGCACTGGAATCACCACCCTATGATGGTCACCCACTCCAGATAGTCAGTTTGTTGAGGTGTGATGGCTTTTAATATGTATATCAACACAGTGACCACCACTCTAGTGATGTGGACACCAGTGTGGGGGATGTAGTCCACAGCATTTTCAAGGAGTCTGAAGCTTAGGGGAGAAAGAAGCAACTTTCTCAATGGGGGGGGGGGAAATCATTGAGCAGTAGAATTTCAGCACAATTTTTGTGTTCATGTTTTCCCTTTAATTTTGCTTTCATGAATGACAGTTCAAGGTCTCCCAGCCTGTCACAAAGATGCTCTTAATAACCCTGCATTTTATATACCTTTAATACAGACAATGGGCCAAACTGTGCTCTCTCTGACACAAGTGTAAATCTGGAACAACTCTTGACTTCCAAGAGGTTATTCCAAATTTACACCAGAGCATAGCTTGACCCCCAGTTTTAAATTTTCTTTTGGAAGAAGCACAAAAGGTTTGCAGAGTGAAGATGGAACAGGTATGGTGTCAGGCAGAGATATATACACTACTAGTGTCTGTCTTGTATCAGTCTGAGTAACCATTTAAAAATCACAATGATAATATTTATGTTTTGAGATCACTTGACTGTCAATTCCAGCAAAAGGCTAAAATATATTGCTTCTGCAGATAGCACCACAATAAATACAACTTGCAGACCTGGGCATTGGAGGTCAGATAAAATAAGACACCCACACACACCCTGAAACTTTGCCCAAAAGTCTAATCAAGATTAACTAGTTTAGAAGTTTGTAAATGCTTGGTTATCTTCTCTCCTTAATTTATATTTTCTGCACCCAGAATTCCCTTTTCCAACTGGAAGTGGGAGAGCCAAAATAGCACAAGACAGACTGTGCTGGCAGGATATAAGCTCAGAGAATGCAGATAAGCTTGTAAAATTTCTGGCTTGGGATTTGGTTCTTATTGGAATCAATGCCAAATTTTGAGAATCAAACGGCAGTAACTTAGTGCTGCCAAGTTCCGCCCAGAAGCTTGAGGAAGTTTTTTTGGAGGGTGATGGATGGCTGACAGGACTGATGCCATTCCCCCCCCCCCCGCCCCCATTTCAGTTTCCTACTCTTATTAACGATCCAACTTCCCGCTTCCTCACCCTAGTGATGCCCAGCTGCTCATCACCAATACATTCTTTACTCTCAGAAACATGATTGAAAGACATTAGAGTGAGGAGCCAAGCACTGAACACAGAGGGAGCAGGCCGCAATGGGAGATAAGGGAAGGCAGATGAGGGAGCAGGGTCCCTAATGTGGGATGCTCTTTCCTTAAGATGGCTGTCCTGGCAAGTCTTGGGGCCTGTGGTTAGGAGTCAGTTATACAGTCCCACTCACCCCAATGCACTGTCAAAGTAGAAGAGCCGCTCGCCTGTCCTGTTGAGCACGCTTGGCCAGGAAGGGGCTGCTAGGTAGTGTTTTACACTGTGCACTCTCCCCGTCTGCCGCTGGTAGACGTCTGCCACAATGGTGAAAACCGCCTCCTTGGGATAACATAATGCAACGTGCAGCCAGTCTCCTCTGTTGGCAAAATGGTACAAGGGAGAGGGGAAAGAAATAAAATATATGCTTGTAAGTGTTCAAGGACTTGAAAAGAAATGAGAAAAGGTCTCCTGCTGCAAGCCCGATATTCAAGGGGTAGAAAGTGTCTTTGTTTTCAACACCCCCTCCCCTTTTGAAAAAGCCCAGCCAAACTAACTTGTGCATTCACTTTGTTTGGAAGCAACTGCTTCTTTTCACTATGGGCCCAAGCCGAAGATCGCTATCTCCACAGGAAAGACTCCCATTGACTTCACTGGACTTTGAATTGGTCTCCAGAACTGCTTAAAAAATTTTTTTTTTTGCTCTCATCATCCAACATGGCCTGGAGACAGCAATTCTCCAAGGCTTTATTGGAGAACAGAATTTCTTTTCATGATGTCCAATTTCATCTCCTGAAGGGCCATTAGGCTTGGTTTTGTTCATCTAGCAGGAGGAGCCGGTTTCAAGCAGACATTTCAACAAGGGCATGGATACAGGAATTATATAGAAATCTCTGAGCTGAACCAGAGCCATCCTTTAAAGAGACTTGCTTCTTCCACTTTATAGCAAAGTTTATTATTGTGGTTTCCATTAAAATCCCTCTCTCCAATACTAAACTTATAATAAATAGGGCTGTAGTCAGAGGGTCTTTTAACTCCTGTCTTCCAGAATTTCAGCAATGTGCTGATGACAGCCAATTGAGAAGAATGCGAGTTGACATTACACCCTGGCTCTACCAGGGCTATTTCCACCGCCACTGTTGCTGAGAGGAAAACTGGTTCAAACCTGTAAACCTATGCTACAAGTAGCAGGGCCATGCAAAGTATTACAGTACAGTTCAGAAACTGACTGGGGAGAATTTTCCAGCAAATCATAACAAAGCTTGGTTTCCAGATGCATTTAGCCTAGAGAATTTTTTGTAGAACAAGAGAAAGAAGCTGAAAGTCACAGAAAGGTTACAGAAGAGGGGGCGGGGGAGACAGAAAAAAAAAAGTGTAGCTTTCATTGTTTCTGGTTCTCCTATTCAGTGTGCCACAAATAGGCATCTGAACCATTTCTGTGGTTAACTTTACTGATTGTCCCAAAGAGAAGATGGGATTCTGGGATTTCTGTCTGTTGATGTTTTAAATATTTTTAAGAATACTTGGATTCCTGTTTACAAGGTGGGATGTGGTTCAGAGACAGAGAAAACTCTGCATATCCTCCAGTGTCTTTTCAAGCACTAAATACAACTTTGGAGTAGAAACAAATTTATTATTCCACTCAGCTGCTCTTTGAGGGCCCTATGGCTTATACAGTGTAGAGTTGCCAGCTAGCCATGCAAATGTAACAGTAAATGGAGGCAAATGGATTTGGGTTGTGGAGTTCTGGGAATCTAAAAGCCAAGACTTTTGCTAAGTGTATCTGCATTAGCTGCACTGAAGGCAAAAGCCAATCCCATTGGCTCTGTTCAAGCTCCTCCTGGTTTTTCCATCTTGCTCTATGGGTTTAAAACGAACACACACCACACATTACAAGGTGGAATAGAGGGCAAGCTGTTCTAGAATAATAAACCACATTCCTATACACGAGCCCCATCAACCTGAGCCAAATACTGCCCTCTAGATTTTAAGCAACTCCAGCTGTGTCACAACTCAGCAAAACTGGAGACCAGAGATATTTTCAGACATATTGGCCTCCAACTAGAGGAGCTACACTAAAGCCATGTTCATGGAATATTTTTACGATAGTGTCCCAAGACACATAGCTGTTTCTTAAGGGTGATTCCCCCTCTCACCCCCCGTTGCATTGCTTTGGCACATTGGGTTCCCTGGAGATGCTGCCACAGAAATATCCTGACACCTCCTTGAAAGGCTGGGAACTGACTCTTGTGCAGTGTTACAGTCCCATGGGGAAGAAAAGCACTAAATACAAACAAGAAAGCGAAGGGGGAAGGAAGACACATGAGAGAACAGCTGAGACGGTTGAGTGTCCCCGGGCACATTGGAATATAATTGCTAAAGTCGTTTGCCAACATGACGGGGCTGACTGGATTTTGGGAAGAAATTTATTGAGGGCGAGATATCTTCATGAAAACAAACCTCTCTTTTGGAATGTTCTCACAGGCATACATAAGCCTTAAGGATATTACCACAACAAAGCATTGGAACAGGGAGAGGGAGAGGAAGAAAAGTCTGGAGTCGTCCGTCAAATATAAAAAACAAAAACAACTGATTAAATACATTTAAACAGCATGCAATAAAACAGCCTCTTATTTAATCCTAGTTTTGTTTTGTTTTTAATTCTCATGTTAGCTACTTGGGCTATTCTGTAAAGGGGGTGGGGTGGTTGTTTTGTAGGAGTCATTGGCAACTATCACCCAGACATTTTGCTTTGCTTGTCTGTGGCACCCAGGACAAGCAAAGCAGTGATAACAAGGGTATCAGAAGAGGATATGTAGGACCCTGCATTGCATTTGGTGAGCAGAAATTTACACTTTGATTTACAAGGTTAGAGCCCCCCTGCAACCATTGTCTGAACTGCAAGGGAAATGCAGCCTCCTGATACAGTGGCTGTAAACAATCAGACAAGATAGCTTAACGGGTCAGCAGAAGATTTAGGCTGTGATGACTGCACGCAAAAGAAAAGATGGGAGCTATTCCTACTCACTGTGGAGTGTTGAATGTAGGGAACCTTGTGGCTGGAACTTTAGCTGCAGGAAACCTTACTCTCTCCCCCCTTGTTTTTTGAGAGAGAGAGAAAGCAGTTAAATTATGGCTCCTCAGTGTTTCTGAACTTAAACCTCTCTGTTTGGACTCTCGTTTTCAGCTGGAGAAGTAACAGCTAGAACTCACAGATGGATCAAGCTAAATTTAGACTGGCATATATCTCTGAGCCAAACGGGCCATGTTCCACCTTTCCTAACATGTAAGCAATATCAGCTGGGATTTTCCAAAGCCACTAAGTGACCACTGAAAGCCAATATGGCTTGTGTTCCTCCATCACTTTTCTGATCTGCTCTGGTTATCATAAAGGGAAACATTTACAAATATTATCTTTTTATATCTGTAAAGGGATGCCACTGATTTTAATTCATCTTTTGGTACTTCACCTGCGAGAATTTGCAGTTTTAGACTCCCTCATGTTGAATGAAAGATCAAAATAAAAGGGGATGGTGATTAACAGACTGTACAAAAGGAAGTAGTGAAACCTGTACAAAAGGAAGTAGTGAAACTAACTGTAGATAAAATGCTGTCAAATGTAGAAAGTAAACAGATTTTTTTTTCTTTCAGTTATGGGGATTTACTTGTAACAATGGGTTAACAATTTTCAAGCAGAAAGTCTGATTTTTTTGGAGTTGACCCTTTAAAATGAAATTAAAATCAAATTCATATTTTAGAAGCTTTAATGAAAGAGAAAATAGCTGTGTTTACAACATTTACTAGTGACATTATTCCATTCATTCTCATAGTAGGGGATTTAAAAAAAAAAAACAAACTTTTTGGGAGGTCAGTTTCCTCTGTTTTTTCCCCAGACTTTTGGCACCTGAAGAAGCAAAGCTAAATAAGAACTGGTACAAAGTCAAGGTTTACTGAGTCCTACCAAATATTTTCAAATATTAAACTGAATATTTAAAATGTCTACTGGCACAGGCATATCTCAACACTGCAGCTTCTGCTCCTGTGTTACTGTCATTCAACAGTCCACACAGTGTGTTTCATGGGTTTTTTTTTAAATGAGTTTGCTTAGCACTGTTTATTTTCTCTTGGAAATGGCGGTCTTGTGACCCTTTTTTATTGCAATATTGACATTTGCTGTTCTGACTCCCCAAGTGAAGCAAAAATACCAAAATGTTTAAAAAGTTCTCTTCGCTGTTGCCAGCTGCTGAATTTTTTGATCAAATTTACAGGAAGCAACAAGGGGGAAATGGAAGAAGGAAAGAGAAGCGATTCAGAGATTTCCTGTTATTGGACACATGATAGATCTATAGTTTACTACTGTTGAGTCCCATAGTAATTCCAGCAAAAGCTGAACCTCCCTCTACAGCTGAGTCCAAAGCACAGCTCCAGAAGACCCAGAGGACTGCCTAAGGCCCCAAATGAAATACACAGAGGAAAAAGTTTGAAATATTCCCTTAGTACACACAAAGTATCTTATATTCACAGTTTCTAGATTTTGCATAACTGATGCCAGTAGTTTTTAGGAATAAACAAGGAAATACAGTAATGCCTGATTTTTGTGGCATGATGATAAATCTGCCTCTGAAGTGAGAATGGTATAACTTGGAGTGGTACAGACAAGAGGTTCGGCTAAAGTAAGTTTAACAGGAGCGTACATCTGCTTGCTGCCCCTCTCTTTGGGGGGAGGGATAGCTCAGGGGTTGGGGGGATGGATAGCTCAGGGGTTTGAGCACTGGCCTGCTAAACCCAGGGTTGTGAGTTCAATCCTTGAGGGGGCCATTAAGAGATCTGGGGCAAACATTGGGGACTGGTCCTGCTCTGAGCAGGGGGTTGGACTAGATGACCTCCTGAGGTCCCTTCCAACTCTGATATTCTATGATTCTCCTACAAAGCTCTTGCACCATATAGGTTTAGGTGGAACATTGCCCTCTAGAGGATGGAATGTCAGATCTGACCAACATGTGTTTGAACATGTCCCTGGGGCTATGTCTACAGTGCCCTTTCATCAGGAAAGCTTTGGTCGCTATGTCTACAGTGCACTTTCATCAGGAAAGCTTTGGTCGCTCAAGGGTGGCGGGAGTGGGGGGAGGGAGGGGAAAAAAAAACAACCCCCACACACGCACACCCCCTCGCCCCGCCTGACCAAAAAAAAAGTTTTACCCTCAAAAAGCACTGGTGTGGACAGTGCTTTGTCTGCGGGACAGCGTCTCCCACAGACAAAGCTACAGCCCCTCGTTAGGAGTGGTTTTATTTTGTCGGCAGGAGAACTCTGTCCTGCCAACAAAGAGTGGCTACACTGCATATCTTACAGCAGCATGGCATTAGCGGCAGAGCTGTGCCACTATAAGCTGCTCAGTGCAGACACAGCCATAGTTGTTGGCCTAAAGAGAACATAAGGAGCCCTGATACTGTCCTAGCTACTGGAGGTTCTAAAGGTGCAGAGTTCTGCCCCTGAAAACCACCATGAAGATTTTGTTGACATGACTTGTTCTATGGCTGACGACTATGAAATCTAGAAATCAAATCCTGATGTCACTGGTTTAAATCTGGAGTAACTCTACACCAGTGCAGAACAGAATGTGGCTAGAGAATTAGGCTATGTCTACACTTTTACTGATAAAAGTACTACTTTTGTCAGTCAGGCCTGTGGGAAAAAAAAAACAAAACACAAAACACACCCCTGACCGACATAAGTTTCACCGACAAAAGCACCGGTGTTGACAGCACTATGTCAGCAGGAGACGCTCTTCCGCAACATAGCTACCACCACTCGTTGGGGGTGGTTTAATTATGCTGGTGGGAGGGCTCTCTCCTGGCAACATAGAACAGCTATACGGGAGATCTTACAGCGGTGCAGCTGCAGCTATACTGCTGTAGGGTCTGTAGTGTAGACATAGCCTAAATATCAGAGGGAAAAAAATCCAATGGTTAGAGCTGCCTGCAGCACATGCTGGGAATTAATAAAGATTAACTGATTTCCAAAATATGAAAGTTAGGAGAATGGGAGATTTTTGCTCACTAGGTCAGTTTTCCCCAGTTTTCTTCAGTTCCAGTCCATTAAGCTACTCTGATTTAAAAATGGCCCTCTAATTCCCCACTCCCCCAAACCTATACAAGCACAATTAAATGTATTTTCAAAGCGTGTGGAAGGGCTTAGCAATTTGATTCCTATTCACATCAATAGGAAAATTTCAAATATAAATCCTCACGCACTCCTGTGAAAGTTAATATCCCAATGGGTAATACCAATCTCACAGAGAGAATTCTGAAGTGAATAAGACGAAAAAATGATCATACTCAAAGTTTTCATTCCATTTTAGCAGCAAATCCCAAGAGGTGCTCAGCATCTGCATTTCCCATTGACCTCAGTGAGAAGGCAGTTTGAGTGACCAGTTCACGTCTCCTAGGAGTCTTCAGATACAGTGAACTGTCTGGCTGCAGGCTCATTATCTGTCCACCAAAAGCTCACATTCAGCCAAGTTAACAACACAGCAGCCATCTCCTGAAGGCTAACTCCACTCCAGTGCTTGACTTGGAAAGGGGAGTGTGATGTATTCCCCACTCTCATGACTGGAAAAAAGGCTGAGAACAAACTGGAGAGTATCTTCACTGCCCCCCCTCCACCCCTCTCCCAGTTCAAACCCCTTACATTTCAGCAGACTGGCCTTGAGTCCCACTGGCTCACTAAAGCGGTCCATCCCACTCCTCTCAAATTTCTTTTTCAGGCTTTTTCTTCAGTTCCAGTCCATTAAGCACATTCAAGTCAAGTCCTCACAGGGACAAGACAGCTACCAGGCAAACAGCCAGCAATTTTCCTTTTCAAGGCCTTGTTAAGACTAGCCACTTCTGAAAACAACTCACTACAGTTCTAGTGACAAAGGGAGAGCATGTTACGTTACCAGAGCGGTGTGAACCAAACTTAAAATGGCCTTTCTGGAGGCTAAGAGAGCCTAAATTTGTGCATTATCTATGCAGAGATCGTTAATATTCACACACACAGTGTCATTTTCACATTTATGCCACTTTAGGCAAAGGGGGTTATATTTGAGGTCCAACAAATTAAAGCTCCAACCCTACTGGTGATAGCTAGTATGCATGGAGGAGGAGTTAGCACAGTATTTGGCTCATAGAACCTTACATTCAGACTAAAAAGAAATCCTGTAATATTAGGAGTTTCACTGACATCATATTTTTTCCTTAACACACTGGCTTTCTTGACAGTAACAATTTTTTTTCCCAATTTTCTCTCCTTAATTGGTTTATCCAGTACTGTATTACTATTTTTTCTGTGAACATGTCACATACACATATGGTGAGAACTAATCTGTGGGCCCTGTGAAATTCACAGTCACAAGACCCGCTGGTTTGGGGGAAGGGGAGAAAAGAAAAATCTCAGCTTCCAGTGGGTGAGAAAAGAAAAGTAACATGTCTAGCCCTTTTCCTCCTGGAGACAGCCTTGAAAATGAAACCCAAACTAAATCACTTGCTAGGATAGAAAAGAACAAGCAGCTGGGTTCTGCATCTGCAGTGGAAGGCTGGGGGTGGGGATGGATCTACAGATTGCCTGAGCCACACATTCTTTCCATAGGGTTATTACGTAAAATGGAGTCAGTCAAGAGTCACCTCGCGAACCTTCCCCAATATCTTCAGGCCAGCCCTGAGCATAGAAGTGGACAGGTTCGGGGACAGAGGGTGACAAAAGCTGTTTCACAGCTACTACAGCTTCACAGATGCTACTACAGTCGTATGTAACTACAGCTAAGCAACTCGCATTCCGAAGTTCCAGTAAACATCTCCGCTCCTTTCTTAACAGTAAAACAGCTCACTACAGCGCCAATCTATTTGTTTAGCCTAATGGATCAAAGATAAGTAAGAAAAATTATTTTTGAGACACAGGGAGTTTAAATATATTTACTAATGTTTATGTTATTTGGATAATTGAATTTGAGCTGGGATATAATCAGCATATTTAGGGCCAGATTTAGGATACCCTAACTCACATTTAATAGCACATTATTATTTATTATTTGTATCCTGGCTGCACTAGAGGCCCCAACCAGCCATCAGAGACTCATCGTGCTAATTACTGTATATATATATAAAAACAAAAAGATGGTTGCAGCCCTCAGGCTGCCAGTAGCAATTTGATTTGCAGAAAAGTTGTTTTCATCTGCCTGTATATTTATCAGTCCAGGTAATAATGGTAGAAGAAAAGTGTTGCTCATATACTAGTTAATATATAAAAGAATAAAACCACAACTTAAAAAAAGTCTCCATCAGCTTGGATGTTTGCAACAGGCTCATTCTAGCCTGGTCTTATTTTCTTTGTTTTCCTCCAGGTTGCATCACTGGTAAAGAATTTAATTGTACACAAGATAAGTAGCTACAAGCATGAATCATATTAAAAAAAAAAAAGCCGCTGTAGACAATAATCCCCTCAAAGTTGAAACCAGCTCATACAAAGCCAAATATTATTAGTGCCTTGGATTTTCATTTGGGGAACTGGAGAATATAGATAGTTTGCTTATACAGAAGGGCACATGATGATAATTGAGGTCATTTAGATCAAAACACTCATCCAGATCTCACTTTGCTAAACATGGAGAAAGTGGTAAAGTGCCACCTTTTCATCTAGAAGTTAGTAATGGGCCCAAATCAGAACCTCAAATTTGGGGCATGGAGAATGGTGGTGGGGGGGGGGGGTGTAGAGGAGATTTGAACCTACCTCTGTGGTTTGAGTTCTGGGTCAGATTCAAAATAACTCTTTTATCCCTGGTTTCTGTTCAGAAGATTTCAACGTTATTGAATATGATCACAAACCCTAGCTCTGGTACAGCCTGGAACCCGACCTTCAGACCCCAGTCTAATACAAATGAGAATCCTAACACGGCCGCCTGTGCCCATTTCTATAGAAATGTAAATATTCAGCCCTTCCCTATGCCAGTGTATGAGTGCAAAGAAAACATGAATACATCCAATTTCATTCACTTCCAATCAGAATAGTACAAAACCAAAGCTCTCCAGTCCTTCCCCACCACTAAAACCTTTGCAGAGGTGCAACGAAGTTCTGAGCACCTCCTGTGAAGTGCTGAGTACATCAGCTTCTATTGATTTCAGTGGGCACTTAGCAGCAGGCCATAAGACAGTACCGGTGAATAAAGCATTATGAAGACTGCCATGCGTGTTTCCACAGTCTGTGGCAGTAAGGCAGATCAGAGCATCTGCAGGGAGGTTTTGTGGGGGATTGTGATGATTTGACTATAAATGACCTCATCAATTTATTATGTCTGTCTTTTATTCAGATACACCCTGGTATTTCTCTCAGTCAGCTGAATCACAGCGGATGGGGGAAAAGTGTTTCTCTCTAAGCGTTAACAGACCAAGTACAGTGGTATTAGCTGGTGCTCATTAGTAATGCTGAAGTATAGCCTAATTGCTCTTGCTTTTCAGGCTATTTCCAGAGTACAATTTACCACATGATGCTTTAGACATTTACTTTGAGGTGATTTGAGCCCTCTTTAGATTTTCCTGATAACACAAATAAACCCTACTGATTTACTGCACTGCACCATGCATTTGATAATCATCTTTGCTTTAGCCTCTTCCAAGATTAGAGATTCTGCACACAGACAAAGGCTAGGTCATTAAATTGAAGGACTTTGACTACTGTATGAAGTGCCAATCTTTGGACCATTTCTCCAGAGTCTGAGAGGAGACACTTACCAAAGACACACAATGTTCCCTATAATCTCCACCTAGCTTTCCAGTTTCTCTCCCCCTCCCTTTCCCTCACCTAACAAGCTTCTCTATGGTTCTTTGTGCTTCACAAATGGATATTCATAATGAGCAGAGCCCTTAACCTAGTTTTTAATTTCCATCCCTCCATGAAGGACAAAAAAACCAAGGGAACATTGAAACAGCCTCGATGAAGAACATCGGCCAACAGTGAGATGAGACACATTGTGGAGGGGTCTTAGGTCTCCGTTCATGAAACTTTCACACACAATTTATGCTTGACAAGAACAGGCTTCAGAATATTTTGATAGGTTCTACAGGACTTTATTCCCTATAATTAAAATTCCAGTTGGTATTCTCTTTCTGTTCGTTGCCAAAATGTTTACAAGTTACCAGGTCCTATGTTAACAGTTTCAAGAGACCTCAATAGCACACCTTCATCTTATCCTTATAATAAAACTCACATCCATCTGACAACCCAATGCACTAGAAAAACAAACAAACAAACAAGTTCCTTTCTGAGCCAACCTGGACATGCGCACCACTAATTTAAAGCTCAGTCTGCAGACCTTAATGACTTGGTTTTCTATATCAAATCAACTGCCATACCCAATAAGTCACATGTACTTCTCACTGGAAAGGAAATCAGTTTTCTTCATGCAAAATGCCCGTACAAGAGTTTCCACAGCAGAGCCATAAATGCAGCAAGTGGTGGTTCGAGAGGTCAAGTTCGTGTTTGATTTCCTTAATCCCATTTTATTTCTTTTAGTGGAAACTGAAGGAATTTTGAGGGTGTGTGGGGGGTCACAATTACTGTAATCCTCACGTAACCATTGAAATCAGCACTGAATAGGTACATCCATGATATGCCTTCAGTTAGTCACAGATAAAAGGAAGGGCTCCTCTTAAATGCTTTTGCTCCAAATCGCATCCTAGATACATGCTTGTGCAGTGCTGCTAGACACACTGGGTTAGAGTCTCACCTGGAGTAAATTCACATTGACTCCAACTGAGGCATGTCAATTTACCCCTCTGGACCACCTAGTGAATTTCAGTGCTCCAGTCTTTTAAACCAGTGATACTTAGACTGAGGCTCAGGAGCTGCAAGTGGCTCTTTACTGTGTTTCCTGCCACTCACTGTGTGATTTAATTATTAGCCAATTGTAGAATACCTGGTCAGTCATTTTGCTCTGAGTACATTCATTCATTCATTCATTCATTCACACACACAAAATGAAACTATGAATCCACACTACTGTGGCTCTTTTGGGCAGTGTTGATCACTAATTTGGCTCCTGAACCACCGAGGTCTAAGTATCACTGTTTTAAACAGATGTTTGAATTAAATTTAAATTACCGCTGTTGGGATCTAACAGAACTTCTGGTGGCAATACAAGTATTCAGCATCACTATTAATCCAAATCCTGATACACATCCCACTGTCAAATTCTTTATTTCCCCCCTGACCTTCTTTTAGCCAACTCAAAATAGTTATTCCAGAAACACCAGTGCTGCCTAGCTGAAATATCAGTATCCCTGATATAGCTATCCACTGTTCTACCAATGCCAGGTAAAAATAATTTAATGATTTAATAAAGCTGCACTGCAATTATTACTCCCAAGACACTGCTATTAAGCTTATCAATCATTCTTCTTGGTTTTGCTCAATATGCAGTTTGTACATTCTTCACTACATCAAGAGTGTTCATTTTCTGGTTGATTATTCACAGTGCTGTGTGTTTAAAAAACACACACAAACAGGAAGACCTGTTAAGGCAGGTAGAAACTTCCCAAGGGGTCTAACTTGGATTGTCTCTATCTTGGTAATTTGTTGTTTCTTCCATTCCAAAAATAATAAGAATGCTGTGCTGAAGTAACTGTCACTTTGGAAATGCTTAAGAGACAATGTTTTTAATCAAAATTCTCTTTTCCCCTCAGTTACTTTGCCCTTCCATGAGAGCCTCTTTTCTCAGTGCTTCTCCTGTGCAGCCTAAACTCTTCATCATTCCCATTACATCATTTGAGTTCTTGCCCTACTTAGAGAATCTAATCTACTCAGAACAAACAGGGACTTGCTGCACTTGTTTCTTTCTAGACTCTTGCTAGTAAGTTTTATATGAAGCAAAATTGTGGTTTTCTTTCTATGTATTTCTTCAAACCAGACAGCTTTCCCCCATTCAAATGATTTGATTGTGGTTTTCTTGTTGTCTTTTGTGAAACCAACCACACTCTGTAGGGTTTTGATTATGTGATGCATTTATGTCCTGCCAGAATAAAGGCCCAGATCTCTGGCTGGGTTTTGTCAGAGACCCAGGGGCTGCTTATAAATTTGAATCTGTTTTAATACTGTGGGCCAGAGCCTGAGCTGGAGTAAAAACTGGCATGGCTTCCCTAGAGTCACAAGTTACACCAGCGGAGGATTTAGCTCTATAATTGCAAGGAAAATTACTTTTAAAATAGGAAAATAAATGACAGAACTAGGGCTTGTGTCCGCAGATGACATACTGACTTTTCTTCTCTGTGAAAGTACAAGACCTTGAAAACTCTTAGACATATTAATAGCTCCTCCATGGCAAGAGAGTGTGCAAGGTGTGACATGCATATACCCCCACCCCCCCAAGACCTATACCTTCACCTTCTCAGCACAGTCATGGGGGGAGGCTGCTGGGATTACAATGGAGCAGTTCATGCTGGGATACATGATCTCTATGAGCAGCATCTCCATGCTGGAGATTGGGAACGTCCTTCTCTGGCAGCAGCAATGAGCCATTTGGACAAAGCTACCAGCAGGTATTCAAAATGGATGTTGTTTGGGCAAAAGGATAAACACCTCTGCTGTATATGCATTGCCCCCCAAAGAAAAAAAAAGAAAATCTCACCCGTACCCAGGAGTTCCAAGGAACCAAAGCAGAGGCATGAAACAGATCTGCTTCAGAATGTCTGTCTGGTGGAATACCCACTGTACAGCGTCATATACATTTCCAGTGCTATCCACTGCATCAGGAATAAAAAAAAGATATAATCCTCCCCCTCGTACAATTCCATGGACATCAGTGGGGTTTCACATGTGTAACGAAGGGCAGAATTTGACCCACAAAATTTTCAGCACAAAAATTAAAGGAAACCAAACACCATTCAAAACGGAGCCAAAAGTGCTACCTTCAGCTAAAACTTTGCAATTTAACTGTCTTGGAAGAGCTGAGTTAGATATTCTCTATGGGCTCGATTTGCATAGGTATTTAGGCACCCCCTAAAGATGCAAAGACTGCTAACCTGCTTATGGACTTTTGAAAATCCCACTACATGCCTACCTACATCTTTGGCACCTAAATACTTTGGGACTCTTGCCCTATGTGATTAGGCAACATGTAATAATGCAAGGGTTTGTTTGCACAACTCTGCTCTTATCATCGTAACAGGACTCAAGAAGTCATGTGTGCTAAAGAACCTGTGTGTCAACTATAGGGTTTTCTATGCTGCTTATCACTATAGTACCTAAATATCTATTTTGACAATGTAAATAATGGGTATGCCTCACATATTGTGAGGCTCTCTCTCCTCTCAGTTACACCAGTGCCAATCAGGTGTAACTGCACTGAAGTGGATGGAAGCATGCCAATGTAAAACCCATATACATGTGATAAGAATCAGTCCCTTTACCCAATAGTCAAAACAGGAAAGATCTATTAAAAAAAAGGAACAACCTGCAGGGGAAAAATAAGTCTAAAGTGCATATGTCCCAGTTTTATATAGAGGAAGTGCAAGAAAAAATGGAAACTGGATCAGAATAGAGTTTTATCACCTTTGAAATATTTCAGCAGACTCCTGGTATTTTTAAACTTGATACAAATAAAGAATGAAATTGCAGTGTTTAGGACAGAGAAAATGCGACTCTCCATTCAAATACATTTCTACACTTTATATTTATGGGAAACAAATTGGGTGTGCAGCAACTAGAGTAAACAAATGAGAGAGCACATGAGGGCTCCTTTGGATCCGATTTCAGGGTCAGCAGGCCCGTTGTAAACTGGATTTTATTTCAGAACTTACTGGAAGGAGAAAAGTCTCTGCACATCAGAAAGGCTGCAGTAAAGTGAACACAGAGGCATTTGTTTGTAATTGTGTCCGTCATAAACAACTTACTGGAGCTTTCTCAGAAGTTGCTTATATTGTGCCAAAAGAAAATCAGCAGGACCCTGGAAAAGCATCGTAGTAATACTCATGTCAGAGACAGAACACTCTCAAAAGAAATCTTGGGTGGTACCTGTTGAAGTTGATTGGGTACAGAATGACATCCTCAGGTGCTCTCCCATCCCAATGAATGGTATAGGCCTGCTCCAGCATCACTACAGGTTGGTACTGTTGATATGGTACTCCTTTATTCACTCCCTGCAGCCTCAGGGGATGAGAGTGGTATGTTGCTCTGGCAATTGATAAGGTCAGATTCTCCGGACGTCTGGCCTGAATATAAAGCTGGGGGTGAAAAAAACAAACATACATTCATTAAGCCATCCGGGTCTCACCTTAACATGTGTGTTTGATCATCATTTCCTTTAAATGGCTTTTCTGAACGTTCCATCAGCACTTTCTGCAAGCCACTGAAGCATTTCTGACTCAAATAATGCAGTACATCAAAACCAGATTTTGTAGCTCTCTGCATGTCATTTCATGGTGTACAAAAGGACCAGAGCAGCAATGTTTACAACTCAAACTCTAAACGAAAAGGGGTGATTCAGAAAATATTACTAGGTGCTTATTTCCTTATAAATGCAAAACAATTACATTTTAAATGAAGGGCCACAGGCCTGATCCAAAGCCCACTGAGGTCCTTGGAAGTCTTTCATTGACTTCAATGAACTTTGGATCAGACCCACAATCTGTTGTGGAATCCACATCTCTATTCCACTCTTTTCACATTTCAAATTGTGTGTTGATCCACAGCACTATTCTTCTGCACTGAGCCTAACAGGTGTGCCCCTCCCTCACAGGGATCAGGATGTGGATTGCCTCAGCACACTCCTAAGAATGATACCTTAGAGACTAACAAATTTATTTGAGCCTAAGCTTTCATGAGCTACAGCTCACTTCATCGGCTCACGAAAGCTTAGGCTCAAATAAATTGGTTAGTTTCTAAGATGCCACAAGTCCTCCTTTTCTTTTTGCAAATACAGACTAACACGGCTGCTACTCTGAAACAACTCCTAAGAATGAATTTTTGCCCTGACACTAGCTTCAAGTGAAGGCCAATTTTTGTTGAAAAGCTATTTTAGCCTTTAGGTGGAACTCCTAATGTACAGCAGCCTTCCCATATCGGGAATACCAAGGTAGTAGCTGGATAGATGTATATTCAGATCTGCTAATGTAATGTTAGCACTTTAAAACATTGTGTAGTGCAGCCACACTCCCTGGAAGATTTAAAATAAATTGGGAGCAGCTTAGGACACATACAATCTTGCTTCACTATCTCATATACCAGTCAAAAGGAAAGTGCACCCATCTTCAGCTGACGAGCACTTTAAAATGTTAAAAAAAAAAAGCACACATGAATACGCTTCTGTTTCTACAAGAAAATTCATTTAGTACTACCTTTTCTAAAACAAAGATTTCACACTTTTAAGAAGAGCAAAATGGAGGCAGTCTTCTGTCAATAGCTTTTACTATCACTGGGGAGAATGTGAGGGGGCCAACAAAGACTAGTAGACAGAGCACTGGACTGGGAGTCAGAGACCTGGATACTGATCAAAGCTCTGCCATTAACCAACTGTGAGACCCGAGGTTCTTCACCTTTCTGTGCCTCTTTTCCCCTCCCATCTGTTCTCTGCTTTGTCTATTTAGACTGTAAGCTCTTCAAGGAAGGCAGGGACTGTCTCTTACTAGGAATATGTACATCATCAAGCACATCAAGGTCCTTATCTTATCTCTAGGTCCTAACAGAACAACAATAAAAATAATAATAATAATAATAATAATAATTCTTCAACAGAGAACCTAGTGTATTTAAAAGGAGTTGCTCCATGGACATGACACAGGCTACGTGAAGAACCATAGCCAAGAAGCTGGCTGTGGCCTGCACCTCACTTTTCTGTCTGGCATAACATACAGCTCAATATGTTGCAACCAGTTGCTGCTTCCGTCTTGGAATCTAACTTCTTGGTGACAACAAAATTGATTTGACAAGAGACAGTGGTGGGGTGTCCGGCACAGGGGTTATGTAACCTCTGGTCTGCTTTGTGGCATGATATTTTTGGAAGTGTCTCAGCTTGAGATTTCATGCCTGAGTGTCTATAGATAGACTCTGAGCTCCACAACAACAACAAAAAAGTGGCCTGATTTTCACTTGCAGGTCCTCTTGACTTCAATGAAGCTGAGGATACCCAGTGCCCCCGAAAATAAGACCACATTTGGTTAAGTGTATAACTATGGGTTTAGCAGCCTCACTGTAGGCACCTAAGTTTGAAAAAATTGGCCTAAAGTCACAAGAGATCATTCAAAAAAAAATTGATCCATAATTTTTAGACATTTGTCAAATCCTGCTCTCACTTACATTGACTTGGATAGGATTGCTCCAGAGTAATAGTAATTACACCCCTGGTCCTGGCGGTACATGACGTACCACTGGGGGCCGAGCACCTTTTAGGATCAGACCAAATATTAGAATTAACTCGTTCTCCCTCCCCCTCACTGTTGAAACCATAAATCGTATCATTTAGTAAAATAATTTCCCAAGTGAAGCACATTTGCTCACTCCTCTACGGCCCAAGGAAAAATGAATGGTTTTTAAATTCAAATGAAAGACTTCTTTTTAATTTATGAAACCAAAGAAAATCCACTTTCCCTTTACATACAAGCCCCAGATCAGGAGGTCAAAACAGTATTGATCACAGTCACTGCCACCAGATTGAAATTCTGTAGAACCCACACCACAGGAGGTCAGATTAGATTATCATAATGGGCCCTTCTAGCCTTAGAGTCTTTGAATTTGTGTATTATTCTTGAACTGAATGGTGTTTTTTCTGAAAAGGAATGTTGGAATCATGTCTGACGCTGCAAAATAATACTAGTCTAGACCTCTTTCTGCATGAAAGTCAGTAGTATTCATCATGTCATTCTAATCTTTATATTCCATGCTCTTTCCCCCTATCAAATACATGTCTCAGGCAATCAGATAATATTTAGGTAGTAGCTGAAGTGCACATATTGGAAAAATCAAAAATTAAGGTAACAAAATAAGCCTTCCAAACAATGAAATACATTCAAGGATAGGCAGAAAATCCTTACATTCCAGGACGGAAAAGAAAAGCATCCTAAATTCTTTAACTGCTGAAAAGAAGTCGTCAAGGGTTGTGAACTAGGCTGTCCACTGCACTTACTGTTAATGGGTTCAAGAAAGGATAGAAGAGTTTATAATATGTTCCAAAATACGTTCTTTATCATCTTGTGTCAGATAAGTTATCTGGCAGTAAAATTTTCTTAAATGTCTTGGGACAAAGTTATAGGCTTAACTAAAAGTATAATAATTACAGTTGCTTTATAAACACTGTATCATTCTCAAATAAAAATGCAAGCCTTGTGGTTAGCTACAAATATTTGTAAACTTACTTCATTTCCCATTCCAGCCAACACATGCAGGATTTCCAGAATTGTAATCAATTAACTTTTTAGCTACACAGGACAGAGTTTATATATGCTGGATACTTTGAAACTTGCCTGTTCATTTTTATTATTTAATTATCAAACGCTGAAAGTCCTCATCCAGCAATGAAATCCATGCAGACCGACCCTGGCACTAATGTGCAGTCCCACTGATGCCAACGGGGTTCAACACAGGTGTAGGGGACAGTCCATGGGGAGTTTATTGCAGCACGGGAGTTAAAGTCTCAGACTCTCAGTTGAGTCCTCTTTTTATCCACAAGACTGAATAAGAAGCCTCAAGGTAAGTTTCCCCATGCCACCCTGTCTGTGGACTTCATCCCTGACCTGGAGGGATAGATCACACCTAGGGAAAAGACGGGAGCTAAGGCTATGTCTACACTAGCACTTTTGTTGGTCAAGGGTGTGAACCCCCCCGGACTGACATAAGTTTCACCAACAAAAGTGCTGGTGTGGACAGTACTATGTCAGTGGGAGAAGCTCTCCTGCCAACACAGCTACTGCCGCTTGTGGGGGTGGTTTAATGATGCCGCTGGGAGAGCTCTCTCCCATCAGCATAGAGTGGCTAGATGGAAGACCTTACAGCGGTACAGCTGTGCTACTCAAAGGTCTGTAATGTAGACGTAACCTAAGTCTCTGCCTATTCAATCCCTGACTTTGCCGAGTCTGCCATCCAGGATGCTGATGAGCACTAGTTCCAGCGGTGATTTCATGATTTGGAAGCCTGCTCTCTGTGGACTGAACTTAGTCCATTTTATATAGCCCCAAAATAGCCAACAACAACTACTGCTACTTTTGGTTACTACTGAGCTGGCTGAAGTCAAAAGTCTACACAGCAACTAGACAGCCACTGCTGGGCCGTGCCAGCTGACTCACACTGCTGGAGTGGGGCTGTTTCCTTGCTGTGTAGGCTTCTGGGCTCAGGTTGGAGCTCAAGCCCCGGAACCCCGCCGCACCTCAAAAGGTTCTAGAGCCCAGGTTCCAGCTTGAGCCCGGAAGCCTACACAGCAAGGAAACAGCCCCACAGCCTGAGCTCTGCGAGGCGGAGTCAGCCGACATGGGCCAGCCCTGGGTTCTTCTTTGCCGTGTAGACATATCTGTAGACTGCATATCATTACCCAATGCAGCCAGTCTCCTGAAAACATGACACAGACACAGATATCTGCCTACTCTTCTTATAGTGTCATGACAGAGTCCCTTTCCTTTTCTTCAGTTCTTTATTCCAGGATATCTTTACTCTCAACTCTTGAAACTGAAAAAAAAATTTCCATACATTTCTGGAACAAGAACTTTGGTATATGTGAACTAATCATCTCTCTCCAAGGAGGAAGAAGAGACATAGCAAGAGAACTTTGTTCTAGAATAAAAGAAACCCAGCTTCCCTTTGCTCCAGCATATATGTTTACAGCTAACAAAAAAAACTAAAACAAACAAAAAAATCCAACAGCAGGAAGTGAAGTGGGCAAAATATTCTAAAATGTGAGGAGTGATGAGAGCCTGGTCTAGCACAAGGGGAAGAGGCAGCTATTTTGTAAGAAGAATCCTAAAGAGAATCTTATAATGACTCATTTAGCTGTGATTAACAGTCTAATCCAGAAGGATTTAGTCCCATCTCAATATACATTGAGAGATTATTGAGAAATTCTCTTTACAGCTCACGTTATTTATTATCCATCTGGGTAAAGAGTGTGAAGATAAGCAACATTCAAGGTGCACGTGCACACACACACACACACACACTAAATTCTTGACTTCTGGACTGAGGCAAGATCTGTTTCCTTTCTAATGATCTAATTCAGCCACTGTTTTTATTCCTGGTATAGTGCTGACTGATGGGTTTGGGCATCAAACCTCAATCCAAAGTTCAAAATTAAGGGCAAAACCTTGGGTCAGATCTAAGGTGCAGTTTTTCTTCAGACCCCATACACACCAGCTTTCCAGGATCATGCAACTTCCAAATGAAGGGCTATTTCCCTTGACAAGAATTTTAGTCTACGGAGGGAGTTATACAGCTTGCAATGGCCAGTGATACTGAAGACCTCAATATTCCTTTGGAAGATCTCTTTTTAGTTCCATAAAACATGCTGGGACAGATTCTGATACCTATTACACCAGCATGACTCCAGAGGTGCTTTGCTGAAGTCAGCAGAGTTATTCTGCATTTACACTGGTGTGTAACTGAGATCAGAATGGGATCCCTTAATTGAACCTTAAGACACAAACTAGCTTAGAAAGAGCTTGTTGGCTTTTCATTCCAAGGACTCAACCGTGGGCGGTTTTAAGCCTCCTCAAATCCCAATGATTCATATTGAGCCCTAATGGATTCTACAGACTTCTCTATCTCCTCAAAAAGCATCCTTTCCTAGCTTGGTTTAGAAAAATTCTGAGAGCAGCTACCTGCAATATTTCTTGGCTGCTTTATAGTGTATGCATTCAGGAATGATGATGGAAATATCAAAGTCATAACTGGATAACTAGGTTTTGAATAGGTCAGCAGATGCCAGTGGAAAAATATATATATAACTAATCAGAGGATGCAATAGCAAATATCCACTCTAGAATTGTGTTTGACAAAATAAAAGCATTAAGAGAGATGGAACGACTTCCTGCCTCTATTAGATGAGTACCCCAACAGAATGAAGAAAAATGTACCAAGTGAGGTGAATTTGTTAAAAATAAATAATTGCTCTAAATTTTTATAACAGGACATCTATTTTAGTGTAACCCATAAATTATACTGCCTCAACTCTGCTGCATTCCCCTATCTTTTAGTGCTTACATCAGAAAATAGCTTATTCTGCCAATTAGTAGTTTAAAAAAAAGGTTTCCCAGCTTCTTCTGATTAACTCCTCAGGTGCTGCTTGGAAGGCATGTGAGAAGAGAATAAAAACCTGGATTAAACTGCTCAGCTGAAGTCAGCGTGGCACTGGGCAGGCAGAACGTCTAACAATTTTAAAGCGCCCAAGTCACTCTTGGACCAACAGAATTTGAGTGTGTCCTAGAGACTCTGTAGGAAACTCAGAGTTGCCAACACTCATGATTTTATTGAGAGTCTTGTTAGGTTTGGTAGTTTTCTTAAACCCCTAGCTCATGGAATCATATTATTGGAGAAGCTTAGTTTTCATTAAAAACAGAAAGGAGGTTTCCAGCAGAGTAAAGCATGAAAACATTGACTCCGAAAGGCTCAAAACTTAGAAAGCAAATAAAAGACTCCAGCATTTTTTTTAATCTCATGATTTTTGAGCATGTGAAGTTGGCAATATTGGAAATGAAAGTGCTGGTGCTCCTCAGGGACCCCTGCTGGCAGCCCTCTCCAGGCAGCAATCTGAAACCAGGCCAAGGAAGGGGTTGTGATGCTGGCTGCTTACAGGTGGGAGTAAGGGAATCTAGGAACAAAGACAGCTCTGGAATTCACACAGCGATGCGTCAGGTAGGCTAGAGAAAAGCAACATGAGGGGAGAGAATCAGACCAGAGAACTCTCAGGAATGAAAAGCTTCCAGGTTGTCCTCAAAATCGGGTGAGTTAGAAATACTGCAGAAGGAATGGACTTTTCTATAGTATTTCCACTTCGGGTGCTCATCAAAGCCAAGGGGGGAAAAGCCAAACAAAAAAGCAGTGAACTGAACTATCAAAACTTTCTCAAAAAAATATTTGGCTTAAGCTCTGAAGGAAGGGTTTGGTTCATATTTCATATGACCTAGTTTGCCCGTCCCTAAGCTAAATACCTTCATCTCAGTTCAGCTGTGACTGAAATGGCACTTTCACCTGCTTATGCCATGGATGAATAGGATGTCCTGTCTTTGAGAGCTACGTGGGAGGGGAAAGAAAAGCACATTTTGTAATGGCGTTTCTAAGATTAAAGTAAACCAAAGGCCTCCTCATCTTTCTCCATGATTGGGTTCATTCTTTTACTCTTTTGCACTGAAATATATAGTGCCAGATTTAGCACACACAAATCATCAGACCCAGCAACTCTGGTGTTGCAGTAAAGTACTCAAATGGACTATTCTGCAAATTAAATCAGTTCCTATTATGTAGAACCAATGATCTTCGCTGCTTTCATTTCAGATTCATATCGATTTCCCCACCTAAGGGCTCATGAAGTGAAGCTTTTAGTATGTACTTTATTCACCCAACTGGATGCTGATTGGGTGAAAGGAGCTGGTAAAGGGACAGATCCCAGGGAAGTGAATGTTTATTATTGCCTGAACTCAGCCAAGGAAGGTTTCTATGGTGGAAAAACCACCTCACCCTGTAGAGTGCCATAATGGGAAGAAAAGTTCTCCTTTTCTTTTTGCGAATACAGACTAACACGGCTGCTACTCTGAAACCTGTCATAATGGGAAGAGTATAAATAGAAATAAAAATATAGATTCCAACTTGTTTATCATTCTGAATTTAACCCTGGAGTTACCAGAGATGGGGATGCCACTCACACACACACACAGAGTAAATCTGATTTATGGGGTTAATACATATGAGCCCAATCCTATTTCCACTGCAGTCAGCAACAAAAACTCACTGGACTTCAATGGGGCAAGATCAGGCTTATCCTTTGAAATAGCTCTGCTCCCCACTGACAAAACAAACCTGATTAATCAGTGCTGTATGGGGGCACCTCTAACACTGCACAGTCTTGAATAACTTCGGCAGATTTTGTTCTGGGCTACTGTACTTTGGCTGTCATCGTGATGACTAATGAATGCATGAGGAGACGTGCATGTGCAGTATTCTCCATCAGACATACAAGAATCTTCTTAAAGAAACATGTCCCCTCACAGTACATACTGTGGCCTGTAAGACCTTATTCCCAGCTCCCAAATATACTTTCCTGTCTTTTATATCCATCAGTTTATTTTGGGAGAGGGGAACACTAGGGGAGGCAGTCTTGATCACATTTTTTGATAATTCAAAATGAAGATATTCTGTCTGAAGAACAGGTCACTTTAATGAATGGCTCAGGCATTTTCAGTATAACTCTTCTTACGTATGGCATGTCTCTTTTGCCCTGTGCCACTGCAGAAATGAAGTGCCCATCTCCCCATAAGTACAGAGGAGAATATTACAGCTCCTTTCGAGAGCCACATCTCATCTTACGGGCTCAGATACCAGCTGTATAAACACAACCCACATCATGCCAGGTACATCTGCTGCCTCATGGTTCCATTTCTCATGTGATTGCAGAGCATCTAATAGTTGCCATGTAAATAATAAATATGACAACATTTGGGGTGACTAATGTGTTTTTAGTCAAAAGGGCCTAGGAATGCAAGAAACTAGTGATTTTCTCTCATAACCCATACATTTGTATTCACTGAAATGGCAATATAAAGCAAATTGCATTCTCTCATTTTCTCTTTAGGTCAAATATGATTAATACTACTACTTATCACAAAGACAGGCCTTCTTGTTTTCAGGGCTCTTTACAAATACTAACTAAATGAGCGTTTTAATCTTCCTATTATAGAAGCAAATAAGTACTACTAAGCCTCCGTTTATAGATAGGGAAATTGAAGTCAAGGGCCTAATTCTGGAGCCCCATTCACAAGGAGCAAGGGCTCCAGGATTGGGCATCATGTGAGACTAAGTGATTAAGTCAAGGCCTCTTAGACAGCTGGCTTCCAGTCCAAACCTGGCTTCCAACCTGGCTTCCAGTCCAAATCTAAACAAGTTTTACACATTATTAATGCCATGCTTTCCCTTAGTACCCTAGCTGGGTGTCACAGGACATACCAGGGTGTATATGCTCAGCATGAGGGCCCGGGCAAGATTTTCTACTAACTTTAAAGCAGGTTATATACTTTGCTGTATGGCTGTAAAAATATTCTCTAGAGGCGACAGAGGGGCATGGAGAGGTGGATAGAGAGTCTGCTTTCTTTTTCCCCAGATATTAAACAAAGCCCTGGTCTACATTACAGAATTACTACTGTATAACCAACATCACTCAGGGGTGTGAATAATCCACAGCCCTGAGTGACGTACTTATGCCAACCTAAGAGCTGGTGTAGATAGCGGGAGAGCTAATCTCCCGCTGACATAGCTACCTCCTCTCGCTACCTAAACCAGATCCACGGTACTAATGCTTGCAGCAAGACTGATCTGAAATATTGCACTGGGGACGGTAAAATGCTTCATTGCCACTAGTGCCCTGATTCAGACCATTAGTAAAAACACCCTCTCCCAACCGCTCCAGATCCATTACAATCTCCCAGTGTTACCTGTGCATATTTCCCACGGCATATCATTCCATTCCACCGTGGGACAGTAAGACATCCTGGATGACGAAGCAGGTAGTTGTCTGCCCTCCCTATGAAGGTGTCTGGATATCCCGTCACTGAACCATCCAGGTCATGGAAAATAGAAACTTTGTCACCATCATTATCGTTGTCTCCAAACCACTGGCCTGATCTGCCAAAAAACACCCTGAGTCCTACCTATAAGAGAGAGAGCCAAAAAAGAAGTTACTGGTGTAGCCATAACTGATTATTGGGGATAGATGGGACATACGTTAATATAGCTCAGTCAGGAACACTTTTAAACTAGAAAGTCCTATGGGTTCAAATCACCACACCTAGACTTAAGCTACTGAGGCATCCTGGATTTAGAAACAATTTTGACAGTATAAAGTTTATTTACTGGGATTTTTGTCTTCCCTTGTTTCTTAATGCTGAGGGATGTTTTCATGAAAACAGGATCTTTAGTTCTTAGAAGTTCATCTGCTCCTGCTGCTTACTCCTTGAAGTAATAAACAGAAGAATGTGACTGTAAGGGGATAAAGCGGCACTGGAAGCCTATGAAATGATTAAGGAACAACCATCCTCTACATGGAAATGTCAGGAAAGTACATTTTTAAAATGTTCCCACTTAATCTCATAAAACTGTGTGAAATAGCAGCTCTTTTCAAAATTCCCTTTTGTAGATATTCCAATATATTATTTGGACACGTCTTTTTGGAAAGCAGACAAAACAAAACAGAAGTTAAAACCTCAATTGCGCTCCCTATGCGTAACCCCAGTTTTTGAAATGGCTAAACAAAGCAAGAGCGTAAGGCCGGTTACAAAAATACAACAAAGCAGGGAACCTGCGGATGTTAAGCAAAAAGGCGTTGACTATTTTCGTGTCTGTAGAAAAAGCAAATTAATAGGTCACAAGGCGACAGTGAAGGTAAGTGTTTTAGGTCACGTATTTTTTGCTGAATCCCTGAGTAATAATGTGCGCTACACAAGACAATAGCGGCTTGATCATGCAGACCCAAGGAAGTAATCTTACTTCCATTAGTCCCATTGACTTTAATGGGACTACTCACATGAGTAAGAAATAATTACTCATTGAGCTAGGGTTTGCAGGTAAGGCAGCAAACCTACTATGGTCTTTGAAAGCTCAATTTTATAATGCCCACTGGATAAGAGCTTGCCAGTATCCTTACTCACATGAGAAGTCCTATTGTTTAAATGGGACTACTCAAAGGGGTAACAACTACTTGTATGAGTAAAGATTGCAGGAATGGGCCCTTAAACTATGTTTTATTTAGTCTAGGTTTTTCCTATTACTTTACAATCAAATCAGATCCTATAACCACTTTTCTTTCCTTCTCCTAGTCTAACTCCTAGCCTCTTACTGAATCAGTCCTTTAAAAAAACCCACCACCAACCAATCAAAACATACTGAATTTTAATCTTTGTTTTTGAGCAGTTTCAACTTTTTTCTTGTTTCCCCGCTGGAAACCTCTGCCAAAGGAGCTATTTGGCAAAGGAGAAGGATCCCGATGGGTACTTTTTTTGTAATATCTAAAAGAGGCAACATTAGTAAAATGTAAACATTATCCTGCAGTTCAAAGCTCTACTATAAATACCTTGCACCAATGCATTCCTGGGTTTAAATATGGACACTCCAATGGTAAGAGAAAAGAGGCCTCAAAACAAAGTACAGTGTGTACAGCTTCCATTTAATTAGCACACTAAGTTTTTCCAGACACAACACAGAAGGTTTTATTGTTTAAACCCTAATCTTTCTCAAAGTTTACAGGAGAATGAGAAATAAAATGGCTATTCTAAAAATTCAAATTAAAGGTTACACTAATGTTGACAAAAGAATCACTGCTAAACTTGTAAACTGGGAAATGGTCAGTATTAATTTATGACCCAACACTGGGAAATACCTTCTTTTGTACTGTAAAAAGATGTAGACACAGAAAGGCATCAGCTTCCAGATATAAAGTTTTGGGAACAGGGATAAAGGGCACAAGACTGATTTATCTCTAGCTGTCATGACTCTTACAGACTTTAGTGGGAACTCTGTCTAAGTGAAGACTATAGAAGTTGGACATCATTTTGAAGATCTTCACATACATATTTACTATTTAGAGTGATAAATTATATGGAATACATGGTGGGTGATAGGTATAAAGATCTCTTTACTCAGGGGTTTGGAATATTAGAATAGCAACTATAGGGAGATGGATTAGTAGGCGGAGGATGCAGTCACAGATATGTGACAAATTTAATCATCAAATGCCTCTCCAATTTATCACATGGATATCACCTCCACATATACAGTATACACACACACACACGAATGAACGAACATGCACCTACACACCCTTATAGAAAAGCCCTATAGGCTTCAACAGAAAATTGTATCTTTTCTATAGATTTTTGTTAAATTAACCAGTGGAATTGAAAAGGAATAGCATCTTTTCAACAGAATTCTATGGGATGGTGCAAAACACCTAGAAATAATATCCCTGTCTACTACGATCATCATCATCGTTGTCATAATCATTAATATTTTTACAGAAGTGGGTTGCCAGGGTACTAGGGAAATTTGTCAACCAGTGTGGACCTACCCCTGTTTTACAGTCACAACTCCAAACTCTCATTTTGAAGCAGAGATTAAAGGTCCTCATTCTGCAAACTGATCAGTGCAGGCAGACCCTGATACCCATGCAGAGCCCCCCTGAATTTACTGTAGCTTTAGAGGGTGGGGGTCCACCTGCATGGAGCAGCTTGCAGGACTGGGACCCAAATCAGGTAAGAAGGAACAATCTCTCTCGTATTACAGAAAAATGTGGCTGACAACATAAGGGATCAGTTTCTATGGGGTCTGATCCAAAGCCCATTGAACTCAGTGGAGTTGAGGGCTCAGTTCTGCTTCCTTTGGAGTCAACATAAAGATCCCACTGAAGTAAAGAGGCAACACATTTATCTTCCTGGTTTTTGTCTGGTTTTTTTGGATCTGGATTTGTCTGCTTGGATCCACCCTATCAGAATTGCGATTTTTAAAGTGCATGAAAACTTCTGTTTTGCCTGGCACTCAGGAAACACCATGGTAAGACGGAATAGTCTAAATATAAAGGCAACTGCTTATATTACGAAGTGCTCCCCTCTTATCTACATGAATTTTGCCAGCGTAAACTCCCTTTCAGCAATTGTGCGCAATAATGGGGAGTCATTAGGCTGGATCCAGGCCCCTCCTCCAAATATGACTCATCTGTGCACTTCCAGCAATGCAAAGAGACATAAAGCTGCCCTGAACAGGGAGCTGGGGATTCGCCTAGCATGGGCAAATCCATAGATGGTAAAGAGCTGACAGCCTGCTGTAAATGGGCCCAGCTCCATCTCTAAACTTCAGCTATTCCTGGGAGCTGGAAAAACCACCACAGGAGCCATTAACAGTCAAAATTAGAACATGCTCAGGGGACTGAACCAGTCCTGGGCTACCGAACGATCATTTGAGCTCAAATGGTGACATACCACCATCTGTCTCCCCCAGGAGCTGGCACAGCTCAGACAGACCCAAAGTCTGGGGCTGACATTTTTATTATTAATTAAAAAATTTTCCCTCATTTATGAATAGTCCAATGTAAAGCTTTCCTAGGAAACTATGCACAAACTCTGCATATGACCTAAAGATGATATTTCCTCCTACCGGTCTAGATTCTAGCTATGGGACATGGAGGGTATGTCTACACTGCAGCTGGGAGCAAATGTCCCAGCTGGGGAGTCACTTGCACTAGCAGGACCCAAGCTACTGTGCTAAAGACAGCAGCATGGATGTTCCAACTTGGGCTGGAACTCAGCCTCTCAGGCTTCAGTGTCCAGGTTGAAACATCCACATGGATATTTTTAGTCCACTAGTTCAAGTCCCACTAAAGCAAGTCTGTCTACTTGGGCAGGGAGGCTTGGTCCCAGCTGCAGTATAGATATGTCCACACAAACTAGGATGACCAGACAGCAAGTGTGAAAAATCGGGACACGGGGTGTGGGGTAATAGGAAAAAGACCCTAAAATCGGGACATCTGGTCACCCTAACACAAACCCATGGCACTACATGACCATCTGAATCTTGTGTAGGCAGAGGACCAATGACTGTTTTGAGGACTGCTTACAAAGTGCTATTAAAAGGCTTTGTTATTCATTTTATTATCTGTAAATGCACACATTTTCCTTCCCTCATATGCAAGCTTTGTGTTTGTCAACAGAAATGTAAATAAAATACTTTTGTAGAGTGTAATGTTTAGCTCTTCTGTTCCACTTAACAATTGTTTTTATATTGTAATTAAGCAAGACCTGACTAGTTTTATTATTTAGTCATCTAATCAGTGAGCTGATTAGCTTGAACAGTCAATATGATTATGCACCCAGCATGACTAATAGCTTTAATATCACTATGCAACTTGCATCTTCTGAAGTGACTGTAAAAATAAGCCATCCTTTAGGGAACTTTTCAAAATTAATAAAAAGAAGCCTAAATATGAAAATTAATAAACAGTTTAGGGGCGCTATGTTAATTATATGTTATCCAATAAAGCAATTGGCCACATAGCAATATGCAAGAAGCCCTTACAGTTTTACTTCAGGATCAGATGATCTGGATTCAATCTGGATAAAGCAGAATCGAAGTGAAAGGTGTTTTTATTGTTTACTGCTATGGCAGAGGTGGTTAACTTTTTCAATTTAATTTTATTTTTTTTAAAGCAAAGAGTTGGCAAAATATTAGAATAGTAAAGAGACATTTGTTGGGAATGGATAAACAGGAAGTAATTACTTGGATAATGTAACCAAATGTTTTATAATACACTTAGCATGTGTTATTTAAGCATGTTTGTCTTTAATTCAGATTGCAGCAGCATTTAATAACTCCTCTGAGAGGTTCTGCCTTGCAGACCTCAGATCTTAAAGGTGTTCCTGTAATAAACTGTCTCCCAGACCTGAAAAGGTGCAGTGACATTAAACAGGCTCAGAGACCTCAAAAGGTGCTACAACTTTACACATCTGCATTTTCAAATTTTTCCACAGGTAATGATTCACTAACGTGCCTGCAAACACATGCATTTGGAGTTAAAAAAAAAAAAAAAAAAAACCATCTGACAGCCCTTACTCAGGTTACATTCCCACTCTCCTCAGATCCACTGCAAGATCAGACCTGTGCATTTTATGTTTCCCTCTAAGCACACTCCTCACTCCATGCTGAATGTTGCATCCTCATTGTGGCTAGTTCTCCAGAGGGATGAAAAGAATGTACAACTAAATTATCCCTTACCCTCGTTCTGGCTTCAGGTGTGACATACATGGGTAAATACAGAGGTCTGATTTATTTAAATGCACAAGGATGAAGTGCACTATATTTTCACAAGAGCAACCACAGGAGTGACTGTGCTAACACAACCTTTACATAAAATATGCTCCTGTTGTGTGGATAAGGCGTGATGGAGGAAAGGCAGAAAACCTGCCTACTAAGCCAAAGAAAATGAGGTCTGTCAATATTAGAGCCGTGGAAACTTCCCTACAAACAAACCCAAACCTTGAGCTAAGGTTATAGAGGTTCATGAATCACACAGAGGGCCTGGGCCTTGTTATGGGCAGGCCTGGGCCTTGTTACGATCCCCGGAAGGAAGCCACCTGGAAGTCAGTAATTTTTCTTCATGGTTTCAGCCCAACCCAGGCAACTTGTAGTGATTTTGTGTGAGAGTTCGGTTCTGAGTTTTACGGGCTCAGATGAACCAAAAACCTCAAAAGCCAAACTTGAAGAGACGTGACTGCCACATGAATCCAAGAGAAAGGCTAGAACAGGTAAACCATTTTACAACTCCTGTCAGCACAAAAATATTGGAACTTATTCATCAGTCCTTACTCTGGCTCAATCATCATTGTGATCCACAGAACTTTCAGTGAAGACCCCAGGATCAGGCCCAAGGTTCTCTCTATGTATCTAAGAATTGTACTACAACTTTCTGGCACTCATGCTTGTTGAAGTTTGATTTGTGTGGCTCCCAAACACTGGGCCAGATCCTCAACTAGAGTAAATCAGCATAGCTCCGTTAAGGTGAATAGTGCTATGAATGACTTACGTCAGCTGAGATCTGGGCCTCTATGTTAACGACCAATGTAGATTTTGCATCTCTGGTCACCCAGAAGTAAGATGTCTCTTGAGTAAACCTCTCAGCACTGTTAAAGACTTTTGCAAGTCAGACAAGCTCAGACAAAACCCGCACTCCTATTTTTCTCACTTACGTTTCTCTCCATCTTGATCTGGGACACATTGTTCTGAGGGCTTATCTGCCAGGAATTCTTCATGAAGAAGCCGATGGCGCTTGAGTATCGGTCCGCAGTGGGAGTAAACTTTCTGAAAGTGCATTTCACCAACCTAACAGGCCCGTCATAAATCTGGAAGCCACGGATAGGGAACGTCCTATGGAAGTTTCAAAATGAACAGAAATCCATTTTAGACATGTGGGCTAGATCAGTGCTTTCCTCCAAAAGCACAGAAAGACACTACATTTGTATCTAGCAGTTACACCCTCTTCACGCTCCCTAAATCAAGATCACGCTGCTCTAGGCCATGAGGTGCTGAACAGCCTCATCCCCTTGTAAGAGGCACCCAGCTCTCCCCAGCTAAGGCTCAGAAGAGGAGCAGTGGTTAAGTGAGTGATCACAGAAACAAAATCCCAGTCCAGGGCAGGATCTGGCCTCACCCCACCTTATTGCCCCTTACAGCCAGTCAGCAGGGGCAAAACACCTTCAACAGCTTCGGTCAGAGAAATCCCAGGGACTGTAGGGTCAGTGTAGTGTCTCCTTTGCTACTTCTCCAGCCCAGCCATAGGCATAGCTGGGGGACTGTTATATCAGTCTGATCCCCCACCACTGTAATGGCCGCCACCAGCTGATTCGACTTAGAACAACTTGGATTTTCCTCTCCCCACAAGCTGCTTCAGGAATCACATGGTCATCCCCAAGAATATGGCCCATAACATTTTATAGTTGTAAGATTACATCTTCAGGGTTGGCCTGTGGAATATGGTCATGTTGCACAGGATGTCAAAAATCTAGAAGATGCCATTGGGGTCTCAAGTAAGTCTTGATCCCCCTTTTTTCCTGTTTACAGTACTGAATTCTGTGTTTGAATTCTGTACCCAGGTGCTGTTTGATTAATGAATGGCCTAAAGTACCTTCATAAAAGAGAACGAAGGGGGCCAGTAGATACATGTTTGCAATTAATTTGTTCAGAAACTTAGGTAAAGCTGGATTGCTCAAGCATCAGAAACAGGACGCACACGTGTACCCTCTTATCGATTATGGACTCCACAGCTGCATGCAGTGTTGTATTATATACAGGGAGATGCAAGAGTGAGATTCTCTCTCTTTGAATTTGACTGTAAGTGTCTAAAGCACCTACAGCCTGGGATAACCCACTAAATTAAAACATAAAAAAAAATAGCACCCTAGCATATAGTGCAATGGGAAATCAGAGGTACATGTGGTGGCCATGTGGGAAACCCTAGTCCTTGATCCAGAGCTTACTGAAACCAATGGGCTTTGGGTCAGGCCTTTACAATGCCAGTGCCTGTGCTGTAGCTATTCAGCAGATGGGACTAAATACGCTTTAGGGTTAGAATTGTATTTTATTTAAAGATGAGACATTGTGTCCGGTAGCAATAGTCCTTCTTTCCAGCTTCGCAGTTCCTACCAGTAAACACAGGTTATTAAAAGGTGAACTCTGAAATGCAATGGAGCATTCCAAAGAGTTGCCTGATAATAATAGTGGCTCTAATTATTCAGGGTGTTCTGCAGAGATTCAATTTCATAATAATAAGAGATTCCTGGCTATACAGGTCTAAGGGCTAATTGCATGCAAGGCATGTTATAACCAACCAGCAAATACTCCATCTATTGTTACTTGTTGCTTTTCTAAAACATTCCTTAATAGAGGTTTGTCATGAATGACAATTGTTTTGGAGTTTCTATTTGCTCAAGGTGTGAGAAATTGTAGAAATATGGGGGGGGGGGTGCACTGACTGTTGAAGGGGGGGCTGTTTGCCTGTAAAGGGAGCTAACTTACAGTCCCAGAAAGAGAAGAGAGATCCTGAGTGACTTTTCTTTGTCAAACTGGGTCATATGTTGTTTGGACAGAAAGGAAGTAAACATACACCCACTAGAAAAGGAAAATCAAGGAACTGGATACTATTTTTCTTTTGTTTGGGGACTTCAGTGGGAGCTTTGCCTGTGTCAGGAATGAAGAATCAGATGCTGACTCAGGAAAGGGTATGTCTATACTGCAATTAAATGCCTGCGTCTGGCCCACGTCAGCTGACTCCGGCTCAAGCTGCAGGGCTATAAAATTGCACTATAGATGGTTGGGCTTGGGCCTCCTCATGAGGTCCCAGAGCCCAAACATCTACACCAGACTTTTAGAGCCCCATAGTCTAAGCCCCATGAACCCAAGTTACCTGACACAGGCCAGCCACGGGTGTTTAATTGCAATGTAGACATACCCTAAGGGAGATCAAATATGCGCGCTAAAGTCTCTTTGGAGTTGGATGCGAAGGTGTACAGGCAGCCTTGTCTCCCCACCTCTTCACTTCAAATGGAAATTATCCAGCTTTGCCTCTGATGCCACACTGGCATGTCTGGGTGCAGAACAATATTTACAATTGAGTTAGTGTCCCACCAAGACAGCCAATCAGCCCGGACACTAGCTGTGATTGTAGCCCTAAAAAATAGTTCTTGGTTTCTTTCAAACTTTCTAATCCACTCTCCAGTGACTGATAAATTAGGCAGAAAAATTACATCAAAGACATCCAGTTGTTAAAGCTTTCACCGCATTTGTCTGGAGAATGGGTTTTATTTGGATATTCATTGGTTATGGCCTGTATAATAAATTTAAACAGGCATTTACATTACCCTTTAGTAGCCACATTCATTTCAAAGGCTTTTATTCTATCACATTTTTCTTATGCTAATATCAAGGGTAAATGCTAGATGAATAACCTACTTGTTTCTGGGTAGTGTTCTATATTCTCCATTTGCCCCTCTACCCCAGTAGCTGTTTTGTCCTCCCTGGGAGCCAATGTTGTTGCTTTCTCCGACAAAGATGGAATGTGCAACTTCCAGGCTGGAACCCTCATCTGTTGGGAAAGTTCCATCACTAGAATCAGACAAAGAAAAATGGAAGGTAACTATGTGACATAGTTCAAAAGAATAATTAAGGAATAATTTGAAAGAACTTTTTAATTGCACTTCTGAAACAGTCATTTTTAATCTGAAGAGATGCATCTGCAGGAATTAAAAAATAGTCTTTAGAAATCAGCAAGTTAGTATTAAACACCCGTAATAATGCTAATTCAGTGGTTCAGGCAACTACAGTTAGGTCTGATTTTTATATAGCCTCCTCCATCCTAAAGCATTTTACAAATCATGAGCCAAACTCTAGTTCAGAATTAGAAAGTTACAAATTCTTTGACAAGAGAAAAAAACAAAAAAAACCCCAGAGCCAGGGTCTGATCCAAAGCTCACAGAAGTCAATGGAAAGATTCCCATTGTCTGCGACTGGCTTTGGATTAGGCTCTTAAATCACATTTAATCTTGGAGAGGTTTCTGGTTTACAACAGAACAAACCTTTCCATTACCTGAAAGTAGTAGGAATGTGGTCAGAAGAACCACTCTACAACCACACCAAGGGCCTTTTCCTGCTACTTCTGCATGAAAATATACCAAAGGTATGGACATTTTTGGTCTTGCCTTGACTAGAATGAATACAAATCTCCTTAGCATACACCAGAATGTTTAGTCTAAGGGTTTAGAATCTACAGCCCAAAAGGAAATCAGACATTATGACATATTTCCCAGACATGATAAGGCAAAGAAATTGAAATGCCTTATTGCCATTTTCATTAATGGCTATTATGGGAGAGACCTGATGTGGTTTTGGAAGGACATGTGAGATTTTCTTGCATCTTAATGTGATCAGCAGGGAAGCTCTCCTCACCTTCCATTCTTTAACGTTTTAAATTGTGGAGAACCCTGAAAAACACAGCATATTGAGAGAAATGAAATTACCTAGCTAGAGTGAGTCCAATTCCATTGTCTGAAAACCTAGAAAAGAAGAAACACGAATGTGCAAATTACTAGGAATGTCTGATGTTAATTTGTCCTACAGATCCACTTATTATGTCAGTAACGAGCACAATGATATAAACTGTAATTACATTCACCTACCCACAGTTGCGGAAAATAATGTCACCACCTCTGGCCCAGGCCCCATGGTCGTTATTTTTAAAAGCGATGAGGCCATCAATTAAGGCAGGAACTCGTGGTTTTACAGGGTCAGCATCCTGATGTGGGCGGAACCTGAAGCAAGGAATCTAGTTATTATACCAGAGCAATGGGAAATAACCTTAAACACAGGAGGTCCTGTCAGTCACCGCTAATGGTTTCCACATACTGAACTGATGGGTTTAAAAGAAGTCATTTTGTTTCTATTTTCAGCTGAACTTATGTATTCTGGATCACATTCAAAACAATAGCTTCATTTTGGTACTGCATCTTATTGCAAGGCTAACACAGAATAAACATTAAGAGTGAAATTCTGGCTCCAGTGAAGTCAATGGAAAAGCACCCATTGATTTCAATGGAGCCAGGACTTCTCTCTCAGGATGGATTTTCAGAAGGATCTACTAGACTTAAGAGCACACAGTAACATTTTCAAAAGCACCTGTCACTTAGCTGCTTTTAGAAATTCTACCCACAAGCCCCATTGACTTTCAATGGGACTTATGTGCCTAAATCACTTTGGCACTTTGAAACTCCCACCCTGCAAGAACAAGATGCCAACTGAAGATAATTAAGTGATATACATGAGCTATCATTTCAGTCTTAAAGTGGGACTCCCATGTCTGAAAGCTTCACTAAGCATGAATCTATACGTTTTCCAATCACTTTCAGAATATTTCTTGCCACACTTGCTGATTACTGAACACTGCTGAGTTTGGGAGAAACAAAACAAAGCCCCTTATTCTTCCCCAGTCCATCTTCATATTCGGTTTCATCCTTCTGCAAACTCATTGGGCTGTATTGTCTCTTTTGCTTCCAGAATAAGGGGACCGAAGGAAGCCACAGAAAGGGGAAGTGTCACTTCTCCTGCATTGTGGTCCCTATCCTTCAACTCCATGGGAGACTATCAGTGCTCTGTGTAGCTCACAATGTACGCGTGAGGTGGGACTAGCCAGGACACAGCAGATGTCTCTGCAGCAGATGATCTCTGCAGCATTGCTCCGCATAAGCCCACAGGATTCTAGTGGTTAGCCAATGACATTAAGTACTCACTTTCCCTCTCTGTGACATGAATCCCTGGAAGTTTTTTTCCCCCTCATAAATGTATAGGCAAAAGGAGACACCCACGTGTGAAGATTATTGCAAATAGATTATGTAACCGATGGCGGAGATAGTGCCTATGATTTTGGGTACAAATTATGTTGTGAAATGGATTTTATCATCTAGATTTCAACTCAGTCATTGAGAAAAATAGTTAATTCCATTCTTTTCACGGACTCCTCTGCCAACATCTCAGAGCTCCAAGTACACGTTTAGTATTGTTAAGCAATCCTACAAATGATCAGCACACAGTTCTGAAATATTTGCCTCTTTATATCCCAGGTTGTGCGTCTATATTCCTAGGATGTTCCATCCATAACAAGGTCCAGCAACCTGCTGAGTATACTGCAGGGTTCTGAAAATACTTTTATCCATTCAGTATTTACTCACCTGGCATTATCTACAGTAAGATACTCTCGAGGATTTTCAGCACTAGCTTTTGTCGTCTTTACTCCTTTTCCTATAAACAAGCCAGCCTGAAAAATACGTAGGAGTTCAATTATTTGAACAAGGAGACCACACAGCACAAGCTAAAGAAGATCAAAGGGTATTATAAATGGAACACAAACATGGTGGCTGCCCATGCTAAAGGGACTGTAAGCCCTCTGCATGCCTGTGCTTTCCATCCCAAGTATTGGCCTCGGTGACATTTGGATGTTGTCATATTATTACAGTGGCCTTCGTGTAATACGTCAAAGTCAGGGCAGAATGCTACAGTGCTATGCCCTTTACATAGTCATTTAAGTTGGCTTCTGAGCCAGAGCAAAGAATTTAAACTGCCTCACGCCAGGAAATAAAGCATTCCTGCTGGCCCCGGGGAGACAATTTGAAAGAATAATGTTGCAGAGAGGGAACAGTGCTCCTGCTGAGAGGTAAGGCCTTAATTCCTCTTGGACTTGTAATTTCTCTACAATCAAAGAAGAACGTGACCCAGTGTAGTGAACTTAAAGATTGCAATGCAGTGTTATTGCAGAGATGAGCCAGCACATACGTGGATAGAGTAAGTTAAAGTTGTATGAAGTTCTCTTTATCTACTAAAGTATATCCTAATAAAACAAAAACGTCCCCAAGTTGATACAGTAATTTTTGCCTCCTCTCCATCTGGAATCCTGAGCAATAATGAAAAAAGGATTCTTATTTGTAGATTCAGTCTTTATGCCTACATTTAGGGAAAATATTTTCATGGAATTACCTTAAAGTGAGATTAAAGTTATCGCAATTATTTTGAAAAAAAAAAGTGGCAGATCAGGATTTGGCCCTACTCCAGCTATTTTGCAGGGCTCTGGCCACACCCCTCCAAACCCACCCACCCACTATTGCAGTAGAGAGTAACACTACATCTACTGCTATGTGCCCTATGTCTGTACAACATCTACTGCTGCATGCATTCCTCCATGCTGTGTGGCACAGAGCAGCATACTGCCCACAGTCTCAGTTTGTCCATCTGTACAATAGGAATAATATCACCCATGTACACTGCAGAGATGTTGAGACAACTGTTTAGTCAATGTTAAAACAGCACTATGAAAGTGTTTCTAGCCCATGCGATCTGAGAGCTACCTACAGTAAGTGCTAAATCTTATTACATTTGTGCAAATGTATGAAAATCTTTTACATGCCTTGAAATTAGAATGGACTCGGTTATTGTAAAATATCCCCAAGGGAGTGAACTCCGCCTGTGCCTCTGGGTATTGTCCCTCAGACTGTCCGGTTGGAACCCGGTGGAAGATGTACCATATCCCAACATCCTAAAACACAATAAACAGGTTGAGACTATGGGGCAGTTCAATAAATTCTCAGACTCTATAGTATTTAGCTTTGCCAGTGGCACCAACAAATTTTCAAAGAAACTTCTTACACAGCCTGCAAAATGAGCATGCACCACTTTGTGCATACAAAACCAACACATCTGTCTACACAAGCTTACTCCACTTGCATGTACAAGTGCTCGTCTGGGCACACACCTGTGGATTTTGCATGCACATAGATTGGGGGTATGAAGGAGAAGGGTAGATGAAATTTTGGCTTAGGGAACATGCCATTAATCATACACATGATTTGCATGTATAGCTGGGGTTCCAGTTTTATAAGAAACATTATTATTAAATACAGTGGTCACCACTAGAGTCAACATTTGCCAAAAAAAAAAAAAAAACACCCCCCCCCACACACACACTTTTTTCCTGTTTTACATAAGTGGAAACTCTGGTATGACATATCAATTCTGTGCACATGGATGATCTCTGGACACAAACAGAACGTTCCAGTTCACAAGCAGTCTTATTGTACCAGGCCAATAACTACCTAATTGCCTTTGGCCTTATGCAGCAATAGGCACCCAGATTCTATGATACATAAAAACGTGATGCCTTCCACACCAATGGCATCAGTAAGTGGTGCATGCATGTGGATTGAAGGTGATATATGGTCCTTGCTGTTTAATGATATTACCTGAGCACCAGCTGCTGCATTCTCTATCAAATTGTTGTTTGGGTTAGCAATCCAGAATGTGCTGACAGCCCTGAAAATGAAAAATAAAATAAAATTTAAAAAAGAAAACGATCCTAAGGAGTAACAAAACAGGAAGGGCTAAGCTTTTATAGCATTGCATTACATTTTAGCCACCACACTCCCTTTGATTTTAAAACTCCACAGGTACTTTTCATGAAAAATAAAAGCAATGATGTCAGACATGTTCATTTATGGAGCTACATACTGGAAGCTATATGAGACTATTCACAAAAATCTGTGCTCTGTTAAAAGCAAGTTAAGTAAACCTGAGGTCATTTTTTCAAGAATTTGCTAGGGTCAGAATTAAATAGCTATGGAAAATGTCTAAAAAATGACCTTCTGTTCCTCTATAGAACTTGGAGTGAGGGAGGAAGGTCTAACTCCCTACAGCTTTATGATCAGAAGGATACCAGAATAAGTATCCTGTGCAAGCTGCTAACAGATTATTAATGGGATTAAAGAGTGATACGAATTCCTTTGCTCAGATTAAGGACACTATCAAGCAGGAGGATTTATGGTGGCACAGACAAAAGCTAGTTATATTTATGCAATTATTGTTTAAGAAAATAACTTGCGATGGACAATATATACCACATGTAAGAGTTCTGTTAATTTTTTCCCCTATTTACTCATAGCATCTAATTTGATAATTTTTAATCAGAAAATTCTAACATACATTTATTTCTAAACCATCCTATTACATTTGTAGTGTATTCATGCTCATGGGAACAATCCTAAATCAACATGAATATCCTATTGGATCTGATGGTTTGCAGGAATGGCCCAGATACCTGCAATATAACTGTGCTAATCACAAAAGCAGCCTTAGTATACTCACAGGAGTAATCCCAATGAAGTCAATGGGATTACTTGTGTGAGTAAAAATTAGCAAGATGTGGTCCTTAAATTCTATCCTGGAAAAGTACCGGGTTCCTGGGCTAAACTACACTCTCATGAGCAACCCTAGCTGAGTCAATGGGATCATATTAGTACCCATATTACAATGGACCGTTTCTTCAGTTTGGAGGTGTACTCCAGCCACCAATAATAATGATTTTTTCCCCTCTGAGCAAAGTGCAACTAAACATGGCTAATTATAATTTATGCTAATCTTTACATTTGATCCCCTAATGTACTCATGTGCTAATGGCTAATTTACTCTAGACGCTATGATCCAAAGTCATCCATGGAGTCAAAAAAACTCCCTTTGAAGTAAATGGGATTTATGTCTGCTTATGCCAGGCTGAAGTGAGCCCGATTTATCAGACAGATTTCATGGAGCCTTGATTATCCCAATTAAAAAGGATTCAGAGACGAGCAAGATACTATATTGTGTTTTTCTCTCTCTCACACTAGAAAACTGTGACAGAAATGGAATTCAATAAATATTAATTGACTGAGATTCAGGTCTCTATTAGCAGAGACCTCCATGAGCCTTCACCCTCAACACACTTTACCTAGTAGCCAATATTTATTTAAAAAATAGAAAGTTACAGTAGAAGCTAAAATTTGTCACGATCCCAATAGCAGCATGTGTCAAACTTGGGAAAACAAACCCACTCTGTAAACACCTTAGTTTCACCTCAGTATCATAATTCAGTACTTTCAAGACCAGATGCAAGATGCTATATAAAAGTGAAGACCTATTATACTCATTTAGGGCTTACATGCAGTCGGTGCTTGGTATAGGTACATAATTCCCATAGACATTGCTACGCATTGCGAGGCACATGGCTTCATTGCGGTCTGAAGGCAAGATTGTTCCAGGCTTGGTAAGGAGACCCAAATTGTGGTAAAATGTATTGCGTTGCTCCAGCCCATCTTCAAGGAAAAAACAGTGACCCAAAGTATCATAGCCAATAGTATCTTTCACCTGAATCAATTATACAAAATGTGGGTTACATGTTAACTACGAACAAAGATGTGGTTTTTAATATTGATAAACTTCAAAAACCTTAAGGACCAATTTTGCCACCCTCACTCACACTGAACGGTACTTTCATCTGAGAGTAGTTCTGGAACTAAATCCAGAGTAAGGTATACTCAGTAAGGGTGAGCTAATTTGGCCCTTACTACATTCAGGGCCTGCTCTTCCTCACATTGCAGTCAACAGCAAAACTCCCATTAAACTTTAATTTGAGTAGGATCACATGCATAATTAATAGAAAATAATACAATTTTGATTTGAAACTGTACTGAAGTATATGTGAGAATATTTGATACAGAATTGTGGTATTTATCAGCATGACTGTGTTATTCATAGATACTCTAGATTTCTTTGAGATACTTCTCAATTTGGAGGGAGGAAAAGAGATTCAGTGTTTTACTGCAGAATAATTTACACTACTAAATTCAATAAGATGTTTTGCCTATATTCTCTGGTTATTAATTCTCTTAATATTTGCAGAAGTTGCAATCCATCTTCTCCACCTTCTTAAGATTAAGTGGACACGTGCACAAAAATATTTCATTAAAACATACTTTGACCGAAGGGACTTAGCATAATAAGCCTGCTTTGATGTACAGCATTAGTGAGGATTTCTAAAATTTGTCTTCATAACTGAAAATACTAAATCAGACCAGTTAAAATACGGAGTCTTTTTTGCCAAATCTTATTTGACAGGTTTCAATAAAACTTAAGCTAACGCTATACTTTAAATGGTGTCAGCACATTCGCTTGCTCCTTATACAAGCAAAAATTCCCACTGACATCAATTTGAGTAATGTCCATGTAAAGACTGCAAGACTAAATAATATGAACCTACTTGGTTTCCTTTAGGTACAGAGGGCTAGTTAAACCAGATACAGTATGTGAATCTGGGAAAAAAGGATGATTATCATTGTAAGTATACTTGTATTCAGTATTCATCTACTGTATACAAGTATACTTACAGTATATGAATCTGGAAAGTAATATGATAATTGTATGTTACACACGTATAACAATCTGTATGGGTATCGTATTGCCAATTCCCACTGGCATTCATTTTCCCCTGATAACTCTCTAAATTGGAATCAGCAGCTTTTGTATCTGTTTCAATGAGATGTCTAGAGAGCACTTAATATACAGGCAAACAAACAACAAAAAACCCCACTCATCTACTGGCTTCCAAAAACTGCAGTCCACTGAAAATATTCCCACTTAGAATTCAGGAACACATGCTCAGACTGAGAGGGTCAATTGCCACAAGCCTGACCAATCTAGAAGCAGTGGCACTGAGGAGTGTGCTGGTCAGTTCAGCCTTGCTAATAGAGACAGCTAAACCCATTTCTGAGCTAACAGCGTCACATGTCTTTGCCAACCTCCTAAGAATGGTAATGCTCTATCTAAATATGTCCTTTAGTGTGATGGGCAGGAGCAGTGCTGAGGATGCTTTCAATCAGCAGTGGGCTAAGGAATAAACACATAAGACCAAATACTCCTCTTTGGAAGAAAATAATGATCAACACTAAATCTCTCCATGCCAGAAAGACAGAATTTCAATTACATCCTTGGATTCTCATGGATCTGGCTAAGGGTTGCAAACCTGGATTTTAGAAACATGGTGAATGAGGAGCCAAAAGCTGGCCCTGGGTCTTATTTTATTTTTAATCCAGGTGCTGGCTTTAAAAAAAAAAAAAGAGAGAGAGAGAGAGAGAGAGAGAGAGAGAGACAGACAGACAGGAGCTCCCTAGTAACTTTCATATCTGAAAGGACACTGACCACCCACCTAACTGGGAATAGCACTGTTTAAAGATCATTTATATTTGCACTGAAAAAAAAATCAGGGTCAAAAGAAAATAGGCCAAAATTATGATTGCAGGACTGATTACCCTGGTGTAGCCATTAACATATATTACAGAGAGAAGCCAAAGGTTTGGAAAAGAAGTACTACCTATCACACTGTGATATTAGGGGTAGCAGACTGTTGTATGCTTAGGAATGAAACTCTGTCCACTCAGCAGCCTTGTGCTCCAGTAGTGTTTCCAATATCAGATAATTAGGATGCCTCCAAACACTGAATTATATATAGCTCAGCAATACAATATAAGTGACCTTCATGTACTGCAACTTTATACAGTAATGACTACAGGGTTCGGTGGCATGTGTCGTGCATGTCAGTGAAGCAGCAGGCATGTCACAACCTGCTTTTCAGCTGTGATAAGTAACCAAAACTGTGCTGCAAGGCTGCTGACTTGTGACATGGCACACACAAAGGCAGATATCTGAAGTGCCTTTCATCTCATTGACAAGTACACAGTTGTGCCACAAAATGCTGCATCCCACCTCATATTTTGTTAAGTGATCCAGTTTGTTCATTCACAGTAGCATAAAACTGGGGAAAAACCCTGTATCAAAGTTTCTCTGCTCTGAACTCTAAAGCATCACAACATAAGGCCAAATTAACATGCATATTATATAAACATATTACTCAGTTGTTCATACACTGAGATATATGTTCCCTGCTGAAATCTCAGATTGGTCTGAGAGGACTGGCTACAGATTTATTTTTAATTACTGCACTGCAACAAAATGATTTCATTCACAGATTCAGCTAGTACATTTATCTACTCATTGATTTGTGGACTCATTGCCTTTGCAAACCCATATGCTATCCCCTGCAGGACTAGATTTTGCATTTGAGTTTCTAATTTAGTTGACATATGTGGAATCTCATAGTCAGTAGGGAGCTGTCGGACTACACTTTTGACAAGTCTCAAGAGCACAAGTTGTTCCAGTTAGGTCAACATTAATTTATTCTCTGATTGTTCACCTGATTCAAAAGGTCTAATATAAATAAGTGATCATTTTGTGAGGAAGGAAAAGGAAGACACTACTTATTCCATCAACTTTTGGAGGTTCTGCCAACACAAACACTTAAGATATCAGGAAGTGACAATCAGCCCTTTTTGAAGGAGATCTGGACAATGCAAACAGATCCTCAGGCCCACAGAGGGTGCCTTCAGCCCCTTCCACACTTACAAGTACAGTACCAAACGGGCACATACTACAAAAGCAGTATGAATATATACCTGTGTTCTAGCTGGCAGCAGCTTTATGTACAGGGGCAAGAATAACGTTTCATGAAGAGTGCATATGGGTCATGGATAGATCAGGGTGGGGGAGGATTATGACTAAACACAGGTAACATGACCCATAAGTACTTCCCTGCCAGTGGGGCCTCACTTCAGCACACCATACCATTTCATGGGTGGGATACGGAGAACATGGAGATGCAGTGGAGAGGTTTCCTGAACAAATCTTGGCACTTTCTTTGTTGGGCACACATTTTCTGGTGAGCCCCTTTCCACAATGACCTCTGCCAGAGAGTTTGACCCAAAGCCAAAATTACCAAGCTTTGCTGGCTTTGCAGCGGGCATTTGGGCCCTTATTGCTCACATGTCTTTCCCCTTGACTTTATGAATATCTTTGGATTAGTCTAACATTGTTCCTGGTTTTAACTATAGCTCTTGATTGTATCTCTGTTGCAAATTCCAAGGTTGGTAACTTCACCATGTGTTTGATGAAGACAACAGTTACCTGGTGAAAGTTCCACGCTATCACAGATTGCTCAGAACAATCTCATCATGCTTAATTATAAACATAATATACAGAACTTGACATTTCTTTCGACTCGTAGGGCCACTACAATGTCAATTCTAAACTTGAATTATTTCAAGGTATCCACCCAACAGATGCACTAGAAAAAAGAGTCATGCTTCAAAATACTTAATTGTATGGTGTTCAAGCATCGCAGGACATATTACACATTTTTTAACATTCAGCAAAATAAAGGTAGTAGTTTGTCAGTAAAATGTATCTCTTACCAGAAGGCCATGTGTTCCATGTATGGCAACACACCTAGAGAAACAGTGGTGTATAGCCAGATTATCAAGGTAAGTAGGCGATTCATATCCTCCTTTCTCATCTACGTCTCCAGTCAAGTGAAAATGAACAGGATAGCTGCCTAGTATTTGCTGCCCCATGTTTTTTAATTCCACTCCTGCCATGTGAACGGAGGTAAAATTCCTTTGTATCTATTGAGACAAACATAGACCTAAGGAAAAAAAATTTGCAGTACAAGAGTGTGACAGCAAAAAAGAAACAAATTTTCAAACAAGTAACAAAGTGCTTGATCCTGCAAAGTGCTAATCTGCTCCATTGACTTCAGTATAGGATTAGGCCCAAAGGTTGCATCTTTCTACATATGACTCAACTTCCCAAATACCGAATGGGTAGTGGTGTCCAAAAGGAACAGTAATGAACCATTTATTCCTGGCAATATACACACTTATGCAATAGCTATAGAGAAAAAAAAATACTACTGCCAGCTAGCAAAGAGTCATATTTAACATCTTTATGGTGCCACTGAAAGTCTATATTTCCTGGTAGCTACATCTCGATCTAGCCCAGTAGCATTTCATTTTCTGCTTAGCCCCATTAATTTCACCACCTGACCTCACTGAGGCTACTCTGATTTACATCAGCTGGGGGTCCAGCCAGTTATTTTTAGGGGAGGGGGAAGAGAAAAACCTCTCCAAAAACCACAGTGGCCCAGACTGTGAGTGGGACCTGCGTGGCTGCACAGAGGTAAAGCTCTAGCATGATCCTTGTTCCCTTGAACAGCTGCCCAGGGGTCGCTCACAATAGTAGGCCTTGTGTTCTGGGAAACACAGGGAATGCTTGCTCCTGCTATCCTATAGAGATTAGGACACTGAAAATGAAGAGGGATATGAAGGTGGGGTCATGACCCACCTCACCACCACATGGGCCTGTGAAGCAGGGTTGATGCCCTGGGGGAAAGCAGTGAATAAAGCAAATTGTGCCTCTGGAGGGAGTAAAGTCTCCTTTTTGGGTAGTGTAACTTCATAATGACCCCTATGACTTACAAAAAACAAACTAACCCAGGGGAGGATAGAAGTGTATATTCAACCTTTATATTAGAGGTGAGCAAGAGGGTGTAATTTCATTGTGGATCAAGTTTTGCAAATAGCTCAATAACCTTTGTAGTATTCTCTCTCATTACACACAAATACATACTTGCTGTACCTGGGGAAAATATGTAACTGTCATTTTACATTACTCATGTATAAAGTTGGATAGTAAATAGATATCTGAAGTTGAGAGAGAGAGAGAGAGAGAGAGAGCGCGCGCAAGCCACTTACTTTAATCTGTCCTCCAAATGTGTCATAGGAGAAAAACTGGCATTGATTTTGTCCATAACAAGAGTCCTCCATTTCTCCTTGAATAAGTATATTTCTAGTCAGGAGACCAACTTCTGCCCTCATGTCTATGCCATCTACAACTTCCCCAATATGAAGATAAAGTGGGCTGCCTGTGAAAAAAAAATATTTAAATGTAACTAAGTTTATGACCCTCATTCACCACACAGTTCTAAACACATACACAAGTTTCTAACAAGATTCATTCAGTCATTTTACTTATAATGAATTTCCTGTGTGTTTCACAACTGTGAAGGGTCTGATTCTGCAAGTGCTGAGCACTTCTGTTGAAATCAATGAGCAACCAGCCAGCAAACACAGTTGAGTAGTCTCATTGCCTTCAGTGGGCAACACTCTTTTGTTTAAACTTATATGCCTAAAATATTTGCAGGACTGGGCCCCAATTTTGCAAACTTCAGCTAAAGAGGAGTTAAAAAGTGAAAATTTTTGCACAGAAATAGCTTAAGAACATATTTCATACCATCAATCTTCACTTGATTACTTTTACATTCAGGGCAAGGAAGGAGATTAAATTCTTCAGCTTGATGCATGGAATAGTCAGTGCTAGCAATGACTATCCTATCACCAGGTAACCAACTTGTAACCTCATCCACTAAGTTAAGAATTATGCCTCTGGACACTTTCACTCTAAATCCATTATGAGGAATCCCTAGGGAGAAGAGAAAAAAAAAACTAAGACAGTCAGAAGTTCTTTATGTTGTGTACCAGTGCATTTTGGATAATTGCAAAGAGTACCTACTCAACCAATTTTAATGAATTCAAGGTCTATATCCTTTTATGGGACATAAAGACTGTCCCCAATTGTTATTTCATGACAATGTTGGTCTATGATCCCCATGCATCTGACCAAGTTCTATAATATTAGTCTAAATTAGTTCAGATTTTAATGGCAAAAGAAAAAAAAGAATACACTACACCTTTTTCCCATCCACTGAAAGCAGTGACTCTAAAATGGATTCCTTCATAAGTTTGAAAATCTCTTCCTGCTGTTGCTAGCTCAGTTGTTCCATTCCCTGGATACGGTTTTGTATCTTCTGTTGTTGAAAACTGACCACCTCCAAGGATCCCAACCAGAGCCCAGGGCTGCCTGAGTAAGATCAAGAAGCGTCTGATCATATTGACAGAAATATACCCTGTACCCTACAACCTTGAAAGATCCTTTGTATGCAGAGTCCCTGTTACAGAAAGTATTCTTAAAATAAAGCAAGCCTGGATTCTATAATAGTCTCTTATACAGCTCCCTTAATGATGGTTTAATTTTATACACTAGTGGCTTGAAAAATATGAATGTTTCTATTTACAGAAGTTTGCTTGCTTTGATCTTATTAGTACACTAAGCACATGGGTATGAGTTTATATATAGTTTGATGATCATGCTTTTTAAAAGTAATGTTGAATTAGAAAACCCCTTTAGATGATAGGGAGTTACTATTACACTCTGGAGCTGACAGCTGTCAGCTGTTAGGAAAGAGGCCCAGGAGCTGTCCATGGTGGTGCTACAGGTTTCCAACGCCTTCCTGCCACATGTCCAATAATAAAAGCTCAGCCCTGGAACACATACACTCTCCACAAGGACATGAACACGGCGTCTGTCCGGACTGGAAAAGCCTGATCCGGGCACTAGAAAAGTTAGTTCTAGCCCGGTGTCCCCCCTCTCTTTGGCTGTCACACACTAGTGCAGACTGCCCGCAGAATCAGCAAACCTGGGGCTAGTTTGCGCTTAGCTTGTGTTGTGATCCCATGTGGGCACGTGGACTAGGCTACAGCAGATTAAATATTCTCTGCCCAGAGGGCGAGGAGTGAAGGTTTTGGGCTCGTGCAGGATTTCTGCACGGGACTGGAGCAAATCCCCACGCGAATACCCCCCCCCCCGTCTCACCTGTACCCCAGATGCAGGATGTGTTTGCTATGAAGAAGCTCCTTGAGGAGGAGTCGGGTCTCCAGAGTCAAACTCTTCGCTGCCGAGTCTCCTACTGCGGCTGCCACCACCTTGCCCGGAGCTTGGGTGGCCAGAAACTCCCGCAGCCGCCTGCTCTCATCGGCCAGCAGGTGCGTGTCAAAGCGACCAGCGGCCACCACCTGGGCGGTGTCCGCATCAATGATCCGGATGTTGAGGCCTCGGCTGCTCCAGCGCTTCTCGGACTGGTAGGATCCATAACGGAGCCCGCCCGCGTACAAGGTTTTGTCCAGCAGCGTCCAGGAGCGAGGTTTTCTGCCGTGTAACTCCAGGGTCCCCCCTCTGTCCACCCCGAGGAATTTCTCTCCGTAGCTCTCCACCTCCGGCCCCTCCTTGGCCTTCCCGTACAGCGAGATGGTGGCCCGGGAGCCGTAGGGGCACTGCTGGGAGCCAATGTGCAACGCCCCGCCATCCTGAATGAGGATGTAGCGGGCCCTTAAGGCGATGGGCTGCTGCCGATCTGCAAACACCAGCACCCCTGAAAGGGAAGTGGGGAGACTCGCACGTAACGCCAGAGACTCGTGCCCCGCCTTCCTGGCCACAGGGCAGCCTGGCTAGTAGGGCGCAAGCCCCCTTTGGCCACCGGCAGGCCCGGCGTGGCACACAGGATCATGGAGGCTGCAAGCGGACAGGACCATTACAGATCTCCCCGACATGCCAGGACATTGCTCTGATCCCCACCCCCCACATACAGACTACGGGAGACCTCGGGTTAGGCTCCGAGCCGGGGGGCGCCCAGGTTTAGCGTCCAGTGACCCACCCCCTTCCTGGAGGGGATCATCCCAGCGGGTCAGGCCCCTGCGATTCCCTGGGGGTGCCTGCTCCCTTCCCAGGCTCTGGCCATGCCCGGCTGCAGCTCTCCCCCCAGACAGGGCTCTGAGCGGCCGGCCAGGCTCGGGGGGAAGGCGCCTCCTTACCTCCGTCCTGAATGCGCAGCGAGTGGAGAGTCGCGGAGCTCTCCAGCCTCAGGGCCGCCCCGCTGCCGATGACCACGGAGCGGCTGCTGTTGTGCCCGGGACGCCAGGGAGCCAGGTGCGGGGCGCGCTCGGGACACCGGCCTGCAACACACAGGCGCACACGCCGGTTCAGTGCAGCCCGCCGCGCTCTGCCCGCAGCCCAGCTCCCAGCCCCGAGGATACGCACCTGTTGCGCTGGAGCTCGCAGGGGGCTCCGGTTCCCGAGGGGGCCGGGCCCAGGCGAGGAGGCGGGCCGGGAGCAGAGCCCTCGGCAGCAGGATGCCGCAGCACTGGCGAGACGCCCCCGGAGGCTCCTTGGTCGCTCTCGGACTCGTGCGCCCCGGGAGAGCAGCGGCTCCATCCGCCACAGCGGCCGGTCCTGGAGCCCTGCCCGGCTCGCGGCGGGGCTTTGCCGGCCCGAGCCCGGAGCAGCAGCAGCTGCTGCTGCTGCCCAGGACCGAGCATCCCCCAGGCGAAGGGGACGCCGGCCGGGATGGCCCCGCACGTGGCGATGGACGCTCCGAGCCCCGGAGAGAGACACACACACGCCGAGACACGTCATTCAAAGCCTTTTATTCCCACCGGGCCCCGCTCTCCGCCCCCCCCCCTCCCCCAAGGCGGCGCGCGCGCCTCTGCAGCCACCTGCGGAGTAAAGCGGCGCTGGGTAAACGCTTCCCCGCCCCGCAGGCACGTGGGCTCCGGCGCAGACACAGCGACGTCCCCCGGCAAAACCCGGCGCCGGCCCGAACCCGGCTCCGGCCCGGCCGCCGCGGGGCAGAGCCGCCAGAGGAACAACGGGCTCCGAGCCGCTTACCTATCCCCGGGTGCTATAGCCACAGCGGCTCGGCAGGGCTCCCTTCGCCGCTCTAAGGCGCGGGCAGTCCCCCCTCGGAGGCGCGGGGCTCGGCACCGGACCAGGGAGAGCCCGCGGGCGCTAAGGTGAAAGCTGCTCCTGAGCGCCGGGCTGCTTCTCCACTCCCCAGCCTCCCTATTTATAGCCCATCTCCCGGCCTCCGGCGCTGCCCCCTCTGTTTACAGCCGCGGAGCCGCTGGCTCCGCCCACCCCGGTGACGCCGTCTCCTCCTGGACCCGCCGTGCGGCTCCCCAGCTGCTGGCGCCCAGATGCAAGGAGCCGAGCCGAGCTCCCGCCGGCGAGCATCCATCCCCGCCTGGCCCGCCGGGGCCTCGAGGGGGCGCGCGCCGGGCATTCGCCGCGCACGTGGCTGGACCTGTCAGGCGGCTGGAAGGAAATCCCTGAAATCCCGGGGAGTGGGAGAGGGGTGCACAGTCCCTGTTAACCTCAGACTGTCCCCTACGGGTTGCAGCTGCAGCCTCTGCTACCTTCTGTGAGGTTCACACAGGTCTGGAGATCAACAGAGGGAACGGGGGACTTGGACTGCCTCTGTCCTTTGCAAAGTACAGTCTTCCCCTTACTGGGGGCATGAGCTATCTGGGGCCCCAGATCCTCGGCAGGGAGCTAAACTTTCTGCTGGGAAATTGGTAGAGGAGGTGAGCAGTAAAGGGAAAGCTGTTGCCAGGCACACAGGCTGGGAAATCCCAGTGCCCCAGACTACACGCTTAAGGAGTGAGGTGTGTTCCCCTTTCTACCCTAAGCAAAGGTTGTGGGCAAAGTAGCTGGAAATGCCTAGGACCAGATTTGGATGCCTAAGGATAATTTAGAGAGACAAGGTGGTGAGGTTATATCTTTTATTGGACCAATTTCTGTTGGTGAGAGAAAAGTTTTGGAGCTTACAGAAAGCTCTTCATTTGTCAATCTTGCAAAATCAGTCTAATTAAATCAGCCTCACCCTTTTCTCTGGGATGTGTAGCCGGAGGGCAGCTGGGAACAAGTATTTGTTTAAAGAACTCTGATGGGGAGGACTGAGAACAAGAATGCATGAAAATCACAGGAGGTAGGATACCACTGCTCTGAGGCTGAGACACCCATGGAGAGGTCATCTGTCCCACAACAGTCACTGTAATGCTATAAAAGTACCTTCAGGGGGTATTCCAACAAGTCTTGGGCCTGATCCAATGGGCTTTGGATCAGGTCCCTTGCTCTTAAATGGTCTGCTCCAGCTCCCATTGATTGCAGTAGTCTTTAGACTGGAGTAAAAAGTCCATTTCAGATTCCAATTTTTTTCTGAATCAAAGTTATCAGTATTTCTTATGCTGTTAAATGCAGCATGAAAGACCAGAGATTCTGCCAGGTGATGGATAAATATATTAAAGCACAGATTTGTGGCCACTGAGCTGATTCATTCCCTCATCAAATCCCACACTACCCATTTAAAAACTCTCACTCCAGAGGAGAGGGACAGCTGGAAGTGAGGAGGCAAATATACCAGCCACAGATACCACACAGAGCCTAGGCTAAAGGGGAGCCCACTGTGCAAAGCCATAAGTGCTGCTGATCACAAACAGCAAGGGAAGGGAGATACATTCATGTGCCATCATCCGGTCACACTGTTTCAATCTGTTGCCTCAATTTTATTCTGGGGCAAGATTTCTTCTGAGGGAGGGGTCAGGGCCAATTAAATTGTTTGTAGATCTCTGGAGTCTGAGTTCACCTGTTGTAAATGTGCAGAATTTCAGGTATAAGAGAACTAGAACTTATTTTCCATAGGCATTTATCCAAATGTCCGTTGCATCCCCGACTGTCTTATTCACCTTCAACTAAAATGTTCATTCTAGAGGAAAATAAAGGTTAATAGACTGGACCAAAATAAAAATAACAGGTTGAGAAATTATATTCAAGCTGTATGTATTATGCTAATACATCAATACTGGAACTAAATGTATTCAAGGCTTGGGTTATCACTAAATGAGACCCCCCCCCAGCCTGCACTTGCCTTTCGGTCCTATGCAACAGGATTTCAGTGGGACTGTTGCCAGAGGAAGAACTGCAGGCTCAGCCTTTAAATCTTTATCCGTATGCTTGCGGAGATCTCCAGATTCTTATATTATTTAAGTAATTTCCAAAAGCCCCCTCTCTCTCTCTCTCTCCCTCTCTCTCTGTGGTGTTAGTAGAAGCACAGCTATCGTGATTTGATCCTATTCCTGAGGAAAAGGTTGCCTTGAGGTGAGCAATTTAGAGGTAATTTTCTCCCAGCATTGAAAAGGTCCTAACTGGCATATGGGCAAAACTGTGGAACAAATTAGACTAGAAACATCTCTATGCTTTTCTAAGAATCCACTTCAGGCATATTTAGGAAAATGAGCTGAGGCGTATTACTATGCGAGAGCTGACACTGAAGAGGTGAAATGGGGCTGATTTCACCCTTGACAAACCTCATTTTCAGGATTATTTTTCTTTTTCAAATAAACTCCAATTAAAGTTTACACAATACTCTTCAACTACTCAAGATGCTTTCTCAACACAAGAACATTTCCAACCATGTGAACATCCTCACATCTGTCTCATCAGCCTTTCCTAGCGAAAGGACCTCATTTTGCTGTTACTGTTACACTTTTTTTTTTTAGGCTAATCAAAAACAAAATGGGTCATGCCGCTCTTTCCTAATGGACTCCCTGATATTAGGAAACTTTAATATTTCAAGCCCCAACATGTTGCAATAAATGTAATATTTTGCATGAAAATTTTATTTGGATTGACTGGGATCTAGTGAGGTCTCATTTAAAGGGAATGACAAAAAATAGCTGATTCATGACACAGACAATTTGACTAATAGTTTGTTCCCACAATGACCCTGACTTTCTTCTGGCAGTAGACACAAAATTCACACAGGAATAAAGGGATGGTACTTCCTGTGTAAGTGCTTTCCTCCCTGGTAAACTCCCTCTGTGAATGATATCCTGTTTCCTTAATACTGTGCAGAGGGTGGAAGGAAAAGCAGGGTCAGTTTTCACTAAGTAGTTCCCATGGCATAGTTTGAACAAAAGTACCCTACGTAAAGCAGTCCCTGTTTCTACAACACAACCCAGTCTGTCTACTTCAAATAAAAACTGGATGCTCAGGACTGTTTTCAAATGCATACACTACAGATACATATTAGCATAAATTATGTAAATAGTTTGGGCGATATATGTGTATGTATCTATGCATACACATTACATATATACATAGACACACATACATACAGAGAGAGAGGGAGAGGAGAGAGAGAGAGAATTAGTGTTTTGATCTCTATGTTGTTTTGAGATTCTTTTTTAATATTTCTTAATTACGTAGATATATAATTAGAAGCTACAGAAAAGCCAATAGACTGGTTTACCAGATAGGGATGGTAATTGAGATTTGTCCACATCTGGTTTTAAATTCTACCAACAGGGGTCACCCTTGCACATGATTAGCATACTCAGGTCCTAATATCTTTCAGATCATCTCTCAAGGGTCCTTTTCATGAACAATACTGAGTAAGTCTTATTCCAGGATTTGTACTGAATTAACTGCTTGCAAGGATCACTTAAACGACTATACTTGCTATGACTGCCAGTTTAGGCTGGAATGGATCAAAGCAGGAATCCGTTTCATATGAATTCATATATAATGTGACACTTTATCCTGAAAATGGATAACATGAGGCTCCGACTTATACGCCACCATTAAAACACAACATATTTTCAATAACTAAATATAAAACTTGCCTCTTCCCAACTGCAAATGCTACTGAGTATTCTGTGTTGATATTTGTTTTCTCAACAAAAGTTATATTACTTGCATCTCTCTGTAGGCAAATACATTCAGTTCAGTCTTGAGAAAATCAGAATACATCAAAGTATTTCAAATTTGTTCTAACGGCTTAAAACCTTTAGTACAACCTCCTCCAGAAATGCTTTGTATAATATACAACAAATTATTGTTAATTATTTGTATTAAAGTAGCACTCTGAGACCCGCAACAGAATTGGGGAGGTATTGTGCTGGACACTGCACAGCCAAAACATTCCCTTTAATGGTTCTTGACTTTCAGAGGTGGTCTTCTAACAGAATGGTACTCAACCTTTCCAGGCAACTGTACCAGTTAACCTGTCAGCCATTGACCTCTACATTCTGCATCCAGAATCTTTCTAGCATCCCTTACTCTGCAGCCAGCAAATTCTCCTTTCTCCTACCTACCTTAATAGGATCTCTTCCTACTAGATTTTGAACACCTTCATCTCCCTCTAAAGTCAATATGGAAATTCAGGTGATCAGCATTTCGCAGGAGATGCTTCGCAATGCACTTTGCAGGTTTGGGCATTTAGTGATGAACACTGGGTCAAGGCTTTGCAGGGCCGCAGTGAGACTCCTATAACCCTCTCCTACTGGATTCTGCACGATCCTGTCTGCTTGTAGCAAACTATCAGCACAGCAGGCCAGATTGCAGGAGGCTGGTTTACAGCAGCCCATGCTCCACTGTGGGTTATAGGTCAGACAAGGGAATGAGAAGCGGGCAGCAGTGCCAGAACAGAGGCAGAACGTCAAGCCTTTCATTGAGGGGCTGATCCTATAACCCCTGCCATTAACCCCACTGAAGCCGGTGAGTAAGCATTGCAGGATCTGGCCTTATGGTGCGGGAGTAAATGGAAAGAGGGGAGGAAGATGGGCAACCAAGTACTAATCAATGGCAAAAGTTGGAAGCACCAGCACTTAGAAGCCACCATTCTAACATGAATCCTTAAGCTCATCGGTGAAACAATTAAACATCATTGGTCACATGAGGCTGGTAAACATAGATGCAAGCAGAAAATGTCAAGAACACAGGAAACGTGCATTCTCCTTATATACCTACCGCTTTGTTTCACTTCCGACTTAAACAACAGTCTCCTTCTTTTAAGCATTTGCTTCTTTAGCAGCGAGAAGGCTTTGGATTGCTGGGCTTCAGCCAGTACTCCCATGTCGCTGAGGAGCTTAAGCACGCAGTATAGCAACAGTGGCTTCCGTTTGGATTGCAGCAGCTTGAGAGGGTTGATCTGAATTTTGGGTGGGTTGACTTCCTTATCACAGTTATGAAATCGAAAGATTCTCCAAGCATGTTTACGTCCAAAGGCATCCATAAAAACATATCTGTAAAGCTTAAGGAGCATGTCACAGGATACCTGCTCTTCTTTTGATTTCTGGGTCAGGTTCCGATTTGTTACCAACCTTCTTCTTTCCTCATGACTTACAAGAGCATTACTTCTAAGAAGGCTGGAGAGTTTATATGAACCAGGAGTCCCAGGGAGAATTTTCTTACTGTGAAATAGTCCTTCATAATCCATATCCCATAAAGAACAGTTGGGATTCAGGCTATTTTCTGAAATAATCATAAATACAGTAAAAACCTATTAGGCATAACGAGGGAGGAACATTTTTCCTCCTACCAGATTTATAAAAGTATACATTTAAGAATGTTTCACTGTATTACTGAATATATTTTGGTTTACTGCACCATAAATGTATTTTGTTAGGCTTACAGTATGTTTTAATAGCCAAATTAACAGACTTCAATGATGACTCATGTATTTTAGCTATTGGTGCTTTACTCTGGTCAAAGATTGTAATCTAAGAACCCATTTTGGGTATTTTCTGGTCTAAATTAGTATCTTACTTACGAACAAGAACTAGTGACCATGACAATGCATTCCGTTCTGTATAATGTCTGCAAGCAAACACCGTGGTATCTACTACAGACCCACAATTTGACCCACATCCACCACCCCCCGTTCCCTGTCCCCTGACCACCCCTGGACCCCTCACCCCTGACTGTCCCCTGCTGCCCCATCCAACCCCCACATGCATTGAGTGGCTTTGTGGTAGACTGGCCCTTTTTTTGACTTGGCTGAGAGGGGGGAAAGGCCCCTTTCACTCCCCCTGCTTAGCCTACTCAGCTCTTGGGCCCAGATCTGGGGCCTGATTCAACTCTCATTCAAGTAAATGGGAATCTTTACACAGACTTGAATGAGAGCTGGATAGGGCCCCTGCTGTAGAGTTCGCCCTTGCACTCTAGAACAGGGGTGGGCAAACTTTTTGGCCTGAGGGCCACATCTGGTTTCCAAAATTGTATGGAGGGCCAGTTAGGGGAGGCTGTGTCTCCCCAAACAGCCAGGCGTGGCGTGGCCTGGCCCCCACCTCCTATCTGACCCCTCCACTTCTCGCCCCCTGACAGCTCCCCTGGGACTTCTGCCCCATCCAAACCCCCTGTTCTCTGTCCCCTGATGGCTCCCCCCCCCCGGGACTCCTGCCCCATCCACCACCCTCTGTTCCCTGTCCCCTGACCACCCCTGGACGCCTCACCCCTGATTGTCCCCGGCCACCCCATCCAACCCCCACTCTCATTCCTGACTGCCCCCCTATCCACACCCCCAAGCTCCCCTGCCCTCTATCCAACCCCCCCTGCCCCCTTACCACGCTGCCTGGAGCACCGGGTCAGAACATGGCTCTGCAACTGCGCTGCCCGGCCCCCCAGAGCCTTGTGCCAGTGGCGTGGCATACTGAGGCTGCGGGGGAGGGAGATTAGTGGGGGAGCGGCTGGGGGCTAGCCTCCAGGGCCAGGAGCTCAGGGGCAGGACAGGAGGGTCCTGCGGGCTGGATGTGGCCCGCGGGCCATAGTTTGCCCAACTCTGCTCCAGAACGTTTTCCCAGTGCGTAAGTGGGCAGCATTCTGGCTCCACCCCACTATCCTCCACTTGCCAGATGCAAGGATCCAGCTTCACCTTTTCAAGAGCTGCAATCACTTAGGTCCAGATCCTCAATGGTATTTAGGTGCCCAATTCCCATTGAAATCTGTGGGAGTTTGGAGCATAAATACCTTTGAGAATCTGTGCACTACTTTCTCCCTGGAGCAATAGAGAGACAGTTGAGGAATCATGACTCCCTGAAACTTTCCAGGTTTGCTCCTGAGGCAGAGCAAGTTACATACCACCCTGTACTCCAGGCTGGGCCTAAAGGCTCAATCTAGCCCCCTAACAATAATAAATACAACAATTAAATGTAATTAAATTCCCCCTATACAATAAATAATACATCTTATCAGACTGAAAATCTCAGACACGATCACTGAAATAATTAAAAGGAATAAGAAAACTAAACCAACCAGCTGTGCCACCCCAAAGGCCTTTGAAATAGGATTTTAAATAATATCAAGATATAAACATGGAGCCTTCCTGATCCACAGTTTCCTTTCTGTTATGCTTTTGAAGGAAATGACAAGATTTTAAGGGGTTTTATGTTTACCAAAATGGTTCTGTCCTCTTGCATGTTTTAGAAGCTTCAAATGTGTTTGATTTGAAGATAATGGTTAACAGCTCATTGCTGGATGGATGGGTGGATGGCAACATTAAACTCAGCCAATCATCAGAAGGTTGACTTGCATGTAGTAATCCTATTAGTAAAAATTCTATAAAATTGTTGGGTTTTTTAAACTTCAAAAAAGCATATCCAGGGCCATAATTTCATAGCTGTGCTGAATAACCCTTTACTACACCATAGCTGTGATATGACTGTTTTATTAGGTGGTGGTGGGAATGTATAACTATCTCAGAATTATTATGTCATAATAGTAAACAACAATACTTTGCATTTCTATAGAATCTTTCATCTGGAGGATCTCAAAGCACTTAAAAACTTTGTTAAATTAAAGCTCACTACACCCCTGTGACATAGATGACTACTATGCCCATTTTACAGATGGGCAAACTGAAGTACAGGGAGGTTTGCCAAAGATTAGATGATAAAGTCAGTCACAGAGCCAGGAACAAAGAATTCAGCTGGGGCCTAACTATCCTATTAACTGTGTGCACAGCTCCCCCTGAAATCAAATGACTAGACAGTTAGTCCCTATGAGTCCTGAATCCAGCTTCCTGTTCTAACCAGTATGGCCTTGATCCAAAACTCACAGATGTAAATGGAAAGCCTCCCATTAACTTTAATGGGCTTTGGATCAAAACCTCTGGGACACTATCTAAATAGGTTGCATTCTGCAGCCATGACATCACACTTTGTAAACTTAAAATATTTCTGGTTTGGAGTTTTTTTAATGAAAACCCAAAAAGTGTTGGTAGAAAATGTTAGTCATTTTTCCCCATGGAAAACTCAAAACATTTCCTAACTATATGTACTAATAATAAGCAATATTTTGTTTTAAACAATACATATATCTGCTATCTTTTTCAAATGAACCTTGCACTATGTCATGTGTCTAAGCATCGGAGTTAAAGATAAAGTATTTACAACTGTGACTTTATCTTTATATTATAATTATTACCAGCAATCATCTGAAAGATAAACTAAAGATCCTATTAGGGGCCTGCTTGTAACTCAAAAAGGGAAGAAGCACCAACAGGGTTCGCTGTCTCCACTCAACAGAGATCCAGGACTGGAAGTGGAGGGGCAGAGGCGCATCGAGGGGCAGAGCTGTGTAATGGAAACTTGCACATGGCCTGTGTGTACACGCTTGAACCCAGCTAGTGCTCACTTTTGGGCTGGGGAGGGAAAAATGCAACTCAGATTCTGGAGAGAATAAAGGAGATAAATGTAAGCCAATACCAGCAAGAGAAACATCAAATAATAGTATTATATGTATTGGTCCTTCTCCCAGGGGCTACAGTAGTATGTGTTAAGGAGGTGGTATGGAATCAAACCACAACATTCTGATCTAGATGCTGATTTTGGACCCCCGGTGGCCCCGAATTGCAGGGGAAATGTGGATCTGAGGAAGTCCAGAAGAATTTCCAAACAGCAGGAAAGATGGGAGCGTGTACTCAACATGCTGGGGCAAAATGGACAGAACTCTGGGTTCTCTTGTTTTAAATGCCCAAGAACTGCTGATTCAGCACTTTTACAGGCCTCCGCTTGAAAGCCAGATAAAGCAAGCAGCTTTGCTGCTAGCACTGCCCATTGGAAAGCTTCTGCACCGTCCACGGCATTTGTAATTTGAGCTGCAAACTACTGGTCCTCATGTCACTCTAGCCAACCTCACGCGTCAGCTGCACCCAAATGCTACATTAACCAACCCACTGCGGAGCGCTTGCGGGAGCCCCAGACAACGTTTTACTAACTGTTTAAACTTGTCGCTTGAGAACCTGGGCAACGAGACAGGAGCAGCAGCAGGTTGGCAAGTACCAGGGCACGGGGGCTGGGTGCTGAGAGACGCACACCGCTGCTAGCTTTCTTCTTCGGGCGACGCTCAGATGCCCGCAGCCCCTCTGATCTGCTCTCCGGCTGCAGGGGGGCTGACCTTGAAGCCATGGCGGCAGGCGAGCTGGCAGTTCTGCTAATGGGAGGCGCTGCTGCATGAAGGGACGTGGAGGCGGGAGGGGCGCAGAGGCCTGGGATTTTAAACCTGCAACGAAGGGGAGATGGGTCTCCACCCGTTCGCGCTCTCCCCCACACAGCACAGCCGCTGTCCTCCCCTGCAGCCCCGCTCCCCCCTGCCGGGACTCCGCGCAGCACAAGCCCGGGCGGTGTTTGCGAGCGAGCACCGAGCGGGGGAACCAGAGAGCTCCGACGACCCCCAACGCACCAGCCCGGCCCGCAACCCACCAGCCTCCCGGGACTGCCCGGGGCCTTTGGGTGGCTGAGCCTCGCTCCTCTCCTCCGCCCAGCCGGGCACTCCGCTCTGCACCAAGACCCCTGGCTCGAGGAGGCGCTCTCCGCAGCGCCGGGCGCCGGGCTGGGGCGCGCACGATGCCCTCTGCAGTCCGCTTGGCACCTCCAGGCCACGTCTCAGCCCCGCAGCCCCAGCTGCGCTTAGCTCCCCTCTCCCGGCGGCGCCTAGGGGGACGGGGCTGCAGGGGGCAGCAGCCCGGTTCCTTGCCGCCGCGGCCCAGGGTAGGACTGGGAGCGCACGGAGCCGGGGCGAGCTCGGTGCTTGCCTGGTTTCCCCCCGGCCGCTGCTCTGCGCTTCTTACCTGGCAGCCCGGCTCCCGGGGACTCCCTTCCGCCCCCAGCCGCCTTCCCTGCCAACGCCTTCCCTGTCCAGAGCGCACGGGGCACAGTAGCCAATGCAAACCACTCACCCCCTGCCGAAAGCCACCCACCCCGCCAGGGCCCCTGCTGCGCCCCGAGCCGGCCCTGATGCAGCGGGCCGGCGCAGAGTGGCTGAAGCGAGGCGCAGAGAGGATGCACCACCAGGCACTTCAGGCCGGCCCTGGAGGTCCTATTCCCATCCCCCCCAAAAGTCTTCGGGAACGTGGAGTTGCCAGGCAGCAGCATAGGACCTCCCCCAGCCCCGGGCCTAGGTAGATCAAGAGCAAAGGTGCCTCGAGCTGTTATTTTCTAAGCTACGGCTGTTCAGAAAAGAGGCAGCAAGAAGCAGCGGAAGGAAGATGCTCCTAAAGCTGCCTTCAAGGGAAATCCAAAATGAAGGAGTTAGGTTCTCACTGAGACTGGCCAGTCCCCCACACCACACCTGGCTGGTAGAGAGACACCTCCACCTCCAAAATAAGGAATAGAAAGTGTTGCAGATCCAAAGCACTAATCTGAAAACAGAGTTTGGTGCTTATTTAGGGGGCTAACAAGTCAGTACCCCATGTAAGATTGCCCCGATTTAGGGGAAGGGCCTGGACAAATTCCAGCAGAAAGTAACAATCTCCCTAAGAGTAGAAGGTAAGTAATTAGCCTATAGCACAGTAGGTAATTAAGCAGTGGAAGGGGTATAACATAACAGATATACAGGGAAGAGTCTGAAAATTAAGGGATAGGGTACCAACATTAGAACCACAATGACTACATTAGAAATGTAAACAGTGTGTATCAGATTCCCAAATGCTGCCATACCAGCTGTAACTGAGAAGTCAAGAAAAAAAAATTTAGATGTACAGTCGTGCTCCATGCCATCTTTCTACCCCCAAAATTTCTACTACATAAAGCTTTCACAGCTGTCCCAAGTGAAAAATAAATGGAAGCAACACACACACCTAAGAAAAAAAAAGTTAGGAAACATTACACCCTAAAAGACCGTCTAAGTACTCCAGCAACACGGTTTACAAAACAGCATATAGACAGCAATTAATTTTCAGAGACATCGTGATAGCTCTAAAACATGCTTACACTATGGTAAGGGCGTATCTAAATTTAAGAACAAAATTATATTACAAATTTTTTGTTTTGTCAGCTGGAGTTTAGCAAAAGTCCCATTGATTATATTTTTTGCAAACCCAGAGCATTTTAAACAATAGTTCAAAGCCCCTCTCCCATAGTTTCACTCCATTACGCCTCTTGATACAAAAAGGTCCTATGCTAATACTATTCTCTTTCAATATAGAGTGTCCTGGATTTGCGCTTGGTTAAGCTGTTCCATGAGTCAGTCATGGATTTTTAATTAAAATTTAGTTCTGACATCCCATAAATCAATTTTTTAAACAGGTGGGAGATTTTTAAATGTATGAATTAGAAATATTCAAATGCCCAAAGTCAGGGAATGATCATTACAAAATTACTGGAATGAAGAGAGAGGTCAATATATTTTATATATGCTTTTTCACCGAAGAGTTTGATAGCATCACACAACTCACAGAACTGATTCAAGCATGCTTGGATAGGAATATTGTTGAATGCACTGAAAATTCTTTGAGGGTAAATTTATTGAATTGAAGGGAGAAGGCAACATCATAGAGGGTCATGGCAAGGATCATTATTTAATGTTTTCATTGATGACAGGGAAAGTTTAAAACATGTTAATGAAATTCAGATTATATGGAATTGTAAGGAGTTACTGACATTGACCAGAACAGAGAAATATCAAGGGACCTATACATATTAAAAATTGGCAGAAAGTTTGGGTAAATGGAAAAAATCTGAAGGAAGTGTTAGACAAAGATCTGGAAAACAGTCATGCTGAAAGAAATCTAGTGGTGAGGGTACCCAGGACATGTCTGCAATGCAATAGCAAATATCAGTGAAAAATACTATTGCAAGGTTGGGCTGAATAGGTACACATCATTTCAAGGAGCAGCAAAGAGATAGTAAGTAGTTCCAACCCTATATGGGGCTGATGTGACCACATCTGGAGAACTATATTCAGCTATGGGCACCTCACTACTAAGATACTGACAAATTTGACCAAATTCAATGACTACTGTATCAAGTGATTGAGGAAGCTAGGGGAAGTGATTTATAAAGGAAAGATTAAAAGAGCTAAGTGGAACATGTCTAAGCAATATTTAAAAGTGACTGCATTATGCAGGGGAGGGGAAGAGATAATCTGGCCTAAATTTTCAGAAGTGACAAAGTGGTAAGCATTTCCTGAAAAACCAGGCCTCTAAATTGTCTCAAGTTGGACACTCAGAACTGGAGAAACTGAAAGTCCCTCGTCACTTTTGAATGCATAGGCCTATATCTACAAACAGAGTATGCACAGCAGGGGCCCCACTCTTTCATCACAGGGTCAGAACAACTCCCACAGATGTTAATAATGGGAGCTGCTGTCCTCGGAGATGGAAAGGAATTCTTAGGGATTGTATAAAAGGGATATGATGAAAAGATGACACGAAACACACCTCATTTAGTTACAAAGCTCAGTCATCTGAAACAAAAAGGGTAATTTAAGATGAAAATGAAGCAAAAACTCACTTGACAGCATGTGGAATAGTCACCAAGCGAACTGCTGGAAGCCCCATTGCTTGGGCTATTTAAAATCTGACTGCACAAGGTCGATTGCAAAGAACCAGCCTGGACTGACGAGAGGGACTGGATGATCTAACTGACCTTTTCTAGCTTTAATTTCTAGGATTCAGGGATAAACATGAAAATTTCAATTTTACTTTAATTCCTAGGGCACTACCGCTCTAAATCAATCTCCGAGATAGCATGCACACTTGCTGTGCTCACGTTAGTTAACTGCATCCTTGTCACAAGATCTCGCGATGACCATATTTTCAAACATTGTTCCCAGCCATGATTTTCAATATTTAAACAGTAAGTCAAGAATCCTTACCAAACAACACCAGTTTACATTCCGTTTACATAAAATATTGAGCAGAATGGCAGGTTTGCTCTTTAGGATTATTTTGTGCCTTTTTGTAAATATTTAACATTAAAATGCAAGGTTAGGCCACCAGATTATTTGGTATTTTCTCCTCCTTCCAAAATATAATTTTTCCATACCTCATGTTTGCTGCTTTTGTATGAAAACGACAGTACAAATGACATTCACAATTCAATATGCTCTAATCCATGCATCCTTTATTCCATTACAACCACTGTGTTGCATTCTAGCAACAGTACACAAACTGCAATCAACCGCAATCAATGTTTACAACAATCTGAGGCTTACAGTACATTTAAGGCCTTTAAATTTGGAAAAAATTAGACCTATGGTAGTAGTGTAACAATTGTAAGTGTCTTGCATTTCTGATGCATATTTTGTGTGATTCCAGTGTCAAAGAATCAAATTACTTCTAAACTAAAAAGATTAGTTCAATGAAAATTTAGTTACATAAATTCATCAAAAACATAAAATGTTAATTTTTTTGTCCTGGAAATCTTATAAAATTTTAATAGCAAAATAATATAGGGATAAAAACATATTTTAACAAAATGTATTCAATCATATACAAACCAGAATTCTGCAGTTTATTGTAATTAGACTTAAATTAAAACTACCAATTAAGAATCTATGCACAATGTAAATTCAAATATGTACAGTACTTTTAAAAAGTCTACAGGAATGCTTTACAGAAGGAAATGTTATGGCTCTTATTCAGACCCTCTGAATATTAAAAGGAGTTTTCTATTAATGAATTTACACATTTATTTTTATTAAACAAAAACAATTCAGTTAATTTTTCCTTAAGAATATTCTAGTTATGTTTATACAGATGGCTGAGAGGTTGTTACAGAATTTAGCCCCATGTAGTAAATTTTTTTTTTTCCAGGAAAGAGTAGGACATCTTAAATAAATTTACTTGGGAAGATTAGTAAGTTAAATAAAGATCACTAAGAGGAAAGACCTCGTCACAACAACTTGCCAGTTACATTACCACAGCTAGAAATTTACAAAGAAAGTACTCCCTTAGACTGAACCCATGAATCGATTGTTAAGAACAAGCTGTAGTTCACAACAGTTGTGTTCCAAATACTGAGAACATTGAAAAAAAGTCTCATAGGACAGAATTATAAATGATCAGACAGTAGAGAAAACTGACTTTAGAATATTAATACAGCACTAGATTAAAAGTGTCCCCATATTCAGCTAGTATCCCCTTGTCCTCCAGAGTAATGAAACTAAAAATCATTGGAGTTACAGTAGTTGACCATATTGTGTGCATTAGTAGAATAATTTCCAGATATAAAAGACAAGTTTCATCAGATGTTTGATTAGAACACCCTCAAGACAGGTATTTCTTCATAGTATAAAGCTATTACAGCTATCCAGTTAAAGCATGTGCAAAAAACAGGTAGTTTCTTCCATTCACAGTAACTGAGGTAAAATCAAGTAGGCTTCTTCAGGAGTTGGGGAGTTCATGAGATATGAACTGTTTTAGTCTTTCTAGATATTGTGCATAAAGCTCTATGTCATTATGCCCAGCCCCTTCCACCCAGAGGGGCTCCACTGCTCGTGGACATCGCTCATACATTGCCAGGCCATGGGAGAAATCTATTACCTCATCTTCAGTACCATGAATTACCAACACAGGAGAGGTTACTTTAGATATCTTGTCAATGCTGGGCGGGGGGATGGAAAAGAAAAAGAAGTTACTCAGGCTTTTAGTTTTTACATTTGTAGTACCAAAGAAAACGAAGTTGAATTAATTACTAAACACATTTAAGGAATATTGTATTTTTTTTAAATGGATGCCCCCCCCCCCCCTTGATGCCCCACTGACTTATCCACAAAACAGGCAAAGATAACGGTCAGTGCAAGCTCCCCTTTTATTGCCATCATGCTACCAATCTCTTCAATGGCAAGAAGTCTGTCCACTCTCCTGCCTGGTCAAATCTTTGGCTTATTAGTGCCCATCATACCAGCTAGGATGTGGACATCTGTCTACCTCAGAACCAACCTGAGCCCACCAATGCATTCCCACAGAGGATGAAACTTAAGTCACCACATCTGAATTTGAACTAGTGACCAATGTAGCCTAGAGCCATTCAGTTCCCTAATTCATTATGGCCCTTTGACTGAAAAATCATTTAGAAAGCATTCTTATCTATGTTATTGACCTCAGAGGTTAATACAGATTATTTTAAAGGATTAATTCATTTTAAGATTAATTTTAAAATATAATTTTCTCTATTTAAATTGGCTGTTTTCATTTTGCATTTCTGCTCGCACCATGAAAAAAATAATAGGGTTATGTTACAATTATACTATACTTTTGGTCGGTCATTTTCACTTCCAGGTTCTCATATGCACTAGCACAATATTGCAATGTGAGGATTGAAAACACGAAAGGGACATATTTAACGGCAAATCAACAACAACAACAACAAAAACATAGACAGGATTTGTTTCATGGAAACATTTATGTGCATCTTGGGCTTGGAAAAGGCTTATTTTTCACCACCTAAATTTGGGGAAATTTTGACCTTAAAGTAAACATTCAGCTTAGATGCAAGTTTCCTTTAGCAGTATAGTATTTCTATTGGACTTTTTGTTTTTGGGAGAGTAGGGTGGGAGGAAAGGACAATGATTAAGCTACTACAGTATCTGTAGTTCTCACGACTCTATTTTCTAAGCTCCAATATACCATATTTAGCCAACAGTTTACATATAGAATTATTTGTTGCTTCCCCGTCAAGTACTAGAATGAACTAAACATACTATTCTTTTCATAATAGGTAAATACATCTCAATCTACAAATATTTGATGGGTGTGAACACCAAGGAAAGAAAGGAACTATTTAGGGTGGTACAAGGGGATAGGACTAGAAATAAGGAGATGAAATTAGGAAAAGGCTTGCTTGTTAGCAAGTTTTCTTAACAGTGATATCTATTACACTGTGGAACAGTTCCCCAAGTAGTGAGAACTCCATCGCTTTGGACATCTGAAATAAGACATCAGAAGATCTATTGTAGTGAACAATCTTGAACTGACAGAACAACTAGACTAGACAACTTTTTCCCACCTCTAATTTCTATGATTTGTTAAATAAAGTTGAACAATAATTAAAGGGAGTCAGGATTTTGATACTCTCAGAGGAAGTGAAAGAAGTGAAACATCTAGATGTGAAAGTGACAACACAAAAGTGAAACCATCTATCCAGTCACTCAAAATGAGTAAAAAAAACAAAAAGGCAAGCCAATGTGACAATTTACAAATAAATACAACATTTTGAAAATACTGATAATTCCATTCAAAAATTTAAATGTGAACTGGAACAAAGAATTTCACGCGTGTAAAAGCTCAGCATTTGGTGTACTGTGGAATTCTAGGTAACAGCTATTGCTAAACAAACGTTCTGGTCTCTCTACATCCCAGTATCTCTTCAAAACAGACTGTACAAGCTTAAAACAGTAAAAAGTTAAGACTTGATTTTAAAATTAGATTCTGGCAGGAAAACATTAAATATGGACTAGTCAGGTTTAGCTTTTTCCATGTGGAATACAGATAAGGACTTTAAGAGAGACTGTCAGTATAAGATGTACAATTGTAGTTTTTATTTGCATCCCCAGGTGAAGAATACCAATAATTAATGGCAATGTGAAATAAGCAAAATATTGACTAATTTAGTTTAAAGTCTTAAAACCCAATGGACTGCCTGCTACTGAGTAAAGATTTCATAATAGGCATGTCAGCTATGTGCAGTTATGTACACAAAAGTCTTTTTATATATCACTCTTATTAGCTAGCTACTGTTTTTAATATATTTTAGAAAATTGGGAAATCCCCATCATTGCAGCATTCAGGTAACTAGCTTAATAGTCTGTGAATACAGATGAAGAATTGTCATTAAAGAAAAAAATATTTGTATTTTGCAAAAAATTGGACAGCATCCCATTGCCAACTCAGCTACTTGTAAAGCAGTATTTAAACTGCACATTAGCCTACTTGGTATTCTCAGCCACACCACTCTGCATCTAGGAAATCTACAGAGACTACATTCTCATGAGGTCCCAACATAAAACACATACAACCGCCATTCTCCAAAAGTGTATATAAACATTGTTTCCTACAGTGAAGGCAGACAGATGTGCTGTACACATTAATGAAAATGCACAAATGTTTATTTCCCTTGTTTTAAGTGAAGTCAGTCAGAGCAATGAACAGATCAGTAGAAGAGTAATAAAAAAATACCGTACAACATCCTGCTGTCAAGCTTTAAACACCCCTTCCCCCATACACACTTATTTATTTTTTAAACTGTTTGACTTGGCTCGTTCAATCTAATCACTGCTACACAATCCTGTAAATAAAGTAATTAAAAACCTTAGCTTTTTCTCCTCTAGAAGTATTAATTTTAATCATAAATATTAGATATTTAAAAACTCCAATAGAAGAACGATGCACAAGTTTAAGAGCAAGAGCTTTTAAACTACTAAATATCCCCTCAGTGAATTCGTATTTTAATTTTCTGAGAAGTGTACTAAGGATGACAACTTCACAAAAAAATTGTAGTACTATAAGCTTGAAGATCATAGATTTTAAGAAGCAGCTGTCTCACTAGCTACAGACGGTCTTCCTAAAACCCTCTCTTTAAATGTTAGCTCTTTCAATCAAGTTAAGATAAAACATAATGAATAGAATGAATTCCACTGCTATATCCTAGCTGCAAAAGGTCTGCCTACGTGGTGAACCCTCCTCCCACCATCCCCGCAGCGAGCCCAGGTCAATACTACAGGCCTAAAAACAGCAACGTAGACATTCTCGTTGAGGCTGGAGCCTGAGCTCTGAGACCCACCCCCTTTGCCAGGTCTCAGAGCCTGAGTGAGAACGTGCGTGTACACGGCCAATTCAGCATCATAGTGGGAGCCCCCAAGTCCAAGTCACTTGACCTGGCTCTGAGACTCACTGTGCCATTTTTTTTTTTTTTTTTTTTGCAGTGTAGATGTACCCAAAGTCTGCAGCAGATCACAGAGCTCAACTCTGCACAAGCCTTTACGGAGCTTGCTCGTCTTCTCCCTTCCCTGGCTGCAGGAAACTACTTGGGGTATTTTTTCCTCTCAGACTTTTGCATGCATCATTGTCAGAAGATCAGTATCACAAGCACTTCATGACAGTCTCAGAAGACAATGCTACTATATATGACTTCTAAGCTCAAATGAGGAACCTTTTTCTGGAGAAAGTTGCACGGAATACTTAATAGCAAACACTCAAGTAACAAGAGAATCAGGGATGGCTTCTGTAGCTGCAAAGTACACTCTGCAGCATAGCATCATAGTAGTAAAATGTTAAATAATACCGCTTCCACCACATGGCCTTGTACAGCTCAGATTTAGACAAGGATTAGAACTATTTGTACTGGAGAGATGCCTCCCAGAGAAGTCAAACAAGAATCTGGTGCTTATTAGTCAAAGCAAATTTGACTTCTCACTTAACAGTCACTGCAATAAGCAGCAGGGGTTTAAGACAGTAGTTCTCAACCTGGGGTAAGCATACCCCGGGGTACGTACAGGTCTTCCATGGGGTACATCAACGTATCTAGATATTTGCCTAGTTTTTGCAACAGGCTACATAAAAAGCACTAGTGACGTCAGTACAAATGAACATTTCATACAATGACTTGTTTATTCTGCTCTATATACTATACACTGAAATACAAGTAAAATATTTATATTCCAATTCATTTATTTTATAATTATGTGGTAAAAATGAGAAAGCAAGCAATTTTTCAGTAACATGTATTTTTATGTCTGATTTTGTAAGCAAGTAGTTTTTAAGTAAGATGAAATTTGGGGTCCGCAGGATAAATCAGACTCCTAAAGGGATACAGTAGTCTGGAAAGGTTGAGAGCCACTAGTTTAAGATATTTTCTTACACTTACATCTTTAAAAGTGTAGTAAAACTATATCAAAATGTTGTAATATGTACTGGTTTATTAAAGCAATTTTCAGATGCAAATTAGATAAAGTGTGTTCATTAGTATGAAGTTTTAATTATTCAAGCAGTAGGAGTTAAAATACATCTGGCTTCCTTGTCACAGTAGCCCCACAAAATTGATTCTTTGAGGTTCCAATGTGTGGAATTTGGGCCTCCACCTTTCTCCCCCACTCAGGAAAAAAAAAGAATGATTGTGCTCTGGAAGATGCAGTTTCTGCTCTGAACATGGAATCCTTGTGGACATCCCACCTACAAACATTTGTAAGTGTTGCAAAAACAACTGCAACACTGAAGGGTGCTCTCTGGTCACTGATTTTCACTCTTAGAATGTAAATTTCACTTGCTTTTACAACTCAGTGTTTGATACAGTTTAGGATTCCTGGAACAGCTGTTAGCATCCAAATGTTTTGGTCTCTCTTTATATCTTCGTACCTCCTAAAACAGAATGTAAAAGCCCAACAATATAGACAAGCGTATTCGTTATCCAGAAACTAATCACGTTAAACTTTCAATGCGGCATTTTAAAGATTTTAAGCTCATTTTAAAGACGACAACTGAAGTGTACCACATATCTCATCAATTGATCTTAGGTGCCCCCCATTATGGTGGTATCCGAGCACCTCAATCTTAATGCCTTTATCCTCACAACACCTTTGTGAGACAAGGAAGTATTTTACAGATGGGGACCTGAGGCAGACACACTCACAGGAAGCCTGTGGCAGAGCAGGTCACAGAGTACTAGGCTAGCGCCCTAACCACTGTGCCACCCTTCCTCTCTTCCTTTATGCAGTAGCAGACATTATCCAGCACTTTCAGTCTATTGTTTTTGTACAGCAGTATCAGCAGTTAACAAGAAGCCTAAAATTCTTTCACATATATTTGTTGATACCACGTACCTTTTAAATCAGAATTGGCTAAACAATGTACACTTCTAAAGGAGTGTTACTTTTTAGCTAAAAGCACTTGACAGCGCAACCGTAGCTAACAGTTACCAGTCTAAATTTAACATACACAGGATCGGTGGACTGTGTACAAGCACTAAAAATTGAAATGATAAATAGCTGTGAAGATTGTAGGGTTTTCTTTATTTGCTTATTTAGAAAACTAGCATCCCAGTTTGAGACTACAAGCTACTCAGTGGCAAATGAATATATTTATTATCTGTTTTGATTTATAAGATATGCCTGTCCAAAGCTCAAGATGCACATCACAATACAAATAAAAGAACACACTATAGAAAAGTTTAAGGTGACCATAGAGCAATCCCTCTAGCAATATTTGCACATACCTTGGGAAAGCATCAAAGCAATATGTTTTCCTGGTGTCAGGAAAAGCTACCCGTAATCCAGACATCAAAGGAGAATGAAGGATTACAGCTGCACACTCATACCGAGATGCCAGGTCCACTGTTGGGACAGTTCCAATACTCTGACCATAGAGAATTATGTTCTCGGGACTCACACCATACCTGCAAAGAGAATTAGAAAATATATCGTTTAATTTTTTTTTTTTTTTTTTTTTACAACCTAGATCAAATGAAGAACAGCGACAGAAACAAAACACACATTCTACCCACTGCAGTTCTTCAAAATCTACTCCCAGTATATAGGAAAGTATCAAGTCTGTATGTAATAGAGTAAATCATTATCGAAGTATTATGTAGTAATTAGAACACTTTCAGGATTATCGGCATGCTTGTTACTCCCAACCATACTTGTGAATGTTCAGGAATCTAAGTTATCTTCCACAACACAGTGCAGTAAACTATGTTTGACACTGACAAAAAGCTATCTTAATGCTGACCCTCAGTCTCCTGTTTAAAAAAAAAAACTTTGTTTTATAAAAAGAGTCAGATTCAACCCAAGAGGAGATATAATCACGATCATACGAACTGGAAATTAAGTACAATTGCCTCATTTACATATTTAGTAAATGTAAGATGCATGGATCTTAATTATTCCCATCCATTCTGTTAGCATCCTAGTTGGTGTGCTGTATAGTTTTCAGATAGTTACTTATAGCTCAAGTTACAGACTGATGTATAGTAATCTGCTGCTACAAAGTATCACTAATATCACAATCTTAGTTAGATACTCAGAAATATCAAAAAGTTAGTTTAAAATATGAAATTTCCAGGGTAATCTAAAGTTTTTAGGATAAACAATATTTGATAACCACAATATTGAAAACACAAATTACAGCTGCAGTTCTGAGAGTCACAGGATATTACCCACAGATCTTCAATGTCACTTTATTACAAGAGGCACAAAGAAATAATTCACTGCAGAGGAATGCACGCTTCTGGTAGGAAATATTTTTAATTGGTTTGTAAGAGTGCATTTTTCCAATGATGATGGGCCCCATTGTCACTAATACAGCAATTGCCATGACACTGGAAGTCAGAACCTACAGCTGGGATTCCACCAGGTGGTATGGGGCAGGTTTTCAGTCCCTTTGGATATGAAATGGACAGCAGCCTGGTGCACACGTGACTGGCTGCTTTACCAGAAACCCACCAGCAAGCAATCAGCTGCTCCTATGGCAGCAGCAAAAGGGATAGGGAAGAAAAGTTACTGAGAAGGGGAAACACAGTACTAATCATCCTAGGACACATCACAGTAGGATATTTAATTTTATAATGGAGCAAGATTTATTTGGATTGTAGTCTCTTTGAGACAGGGACTGCGCCTTCCCAGATGTTTGTGCAATGCTTAACACAGTGTAACATTACTGAAACATGAGTAAGCAACTATAATAAAAATTTGCCTTGGAGTGAACTCTATCCTCTTAGTGGTCTGTCACAGCCAGAGTCTGATGTCTTTCAAGATGTAAAGCTCATTTAGGGCAAATTTTCCCTGGCTGGCAGAGAGGGTCCTGGATGCAGTGAAACCCTGTATGGTTGTTGCACAGGAAGAGACTCCGAGGAGTGAAATCCTGGCCCCACCGACTTAAAGGAGGGCAGGATTTCTCTCCAGAAGTCATTTGAAAATAATCTGCACTCACTTCATGGTACAGTGTAGCCGAGAGATTTGGGAGCAGTGCACCTAACTATGCTGATCCATCTACCAGCCATTTCACCCTGTTACTCAGAGATAGGTGCAGTAGGAGCAGAGACCACCACAACCTAAAAGTTGTAGCCGCAGTCACTATGTGGTGTGGGTGTGTGTGGAGCATTCCACAGATTATTAATATTACAGTAGGGCCTAGAGGCACGAGTCAGGCATCCACTGTGCTAGACAACGTACAAACATACAGTGAAGAGATGTCCCTCTTCCAAAGAGTTTACAATCTAAGCATATGTGACGACAACAGCAGGTAGATGAAGGAGAAGCACAATGCAACAGTGATCTGCTCCCTAGAGTGTGAGCTTTGCAACCCTGTCTTTGCCCAGAGACTAGGATTTTCCCCATTCGCTCATTTTCACCACTTTTGGTTTTATTTTGTTTCTGTAAGTGGTTTATGTAATTTGTGTTGTCAGCAAAGCACATAGCTACCACAGTGATAGGCTCTCTAGAAACAAAAAAGTTAAGGTACAATCTGCATTTCGCAGGAAGCAAATCAGTTAAAGTAGGATGCCGTGTGAAGTGCTATAAACATTGGGGATCTCTACATTGCAATCAGCCCTGTTTCACTGACTAAGTATCAGAGCCATTAAAAGTTTAGTTCTGATTATATCATAGCTGTGAAGTGGCATTTTTGCTATATTTGTCTTTAAAGAATTAAGACTAATATTGTCCTTTAAGGTATACAGTGAAACATGCTGAAACATGCACTGAGTCAAGTGACAAGGGTGTAACTGGTACCAGAATTAACAGTGACACAAAGCAGGAAGGGCAACTAAAGATTGTTTTAGTTACGTAGTTGTCATTTCTACATCACTTCTAGCTAATCAGCATCAAGCAATGAGATAGTGGAAGTTCCTACAACTAGTTTAAGTTATCTTTCCCTTTGCCCTTGCTCCTTTTGATCAGAAGAGTGCCACATCTCTCAGACAAATTCACCTCCGAACAGCTGAACAAAACACTCGTGCTTATATTTTGCACATTTACTGCGGGGCCAAAGGGCGTTTGATGATTCAAGAGCAAGGTCCAAGGTGAAACAGAATCTAAACACCTGCAGTTTTAAGTTTTGATTTAATAGACTCATAGAATATCAGGGTTGGAAGGGACCTCAGGAGATCATCTAGTCCAACCCCCTGCTCAAAGCAGGACCAATTCCCAATTTTTGCCCCAGATCCCTAAATGGCCCCCTCAAGGATTGAACTCACAACCCTGGGTTTAGCGTGATGTCTCCACTCCTTAAAATATTAAACATTTTATAAGAAGGGAGTAGTCAGGTGGAAAGTGAAACACAGGAGAGGACATGCATGGGTGGAAAGAGGGCAGACGGAGTAGAACCTGGAGTCATGAAGAGAAGAAAGGAAGAGTGAGGAAAACAACCTGGCAAGAAAGAGTGCAGCGGGGGAGGGGAGCTTAAAAAAATCATATTTTGAAAAGACTAATTCTTTTCCTCAGGATTCTGTCACCACTCATTTTCCTTTTTAAAGGAAGAATGTTAGTCCACCACCTAAAGAATGGCTCTTAAAAATATCCTCCATGAAATAAGTGAGCTTTGGTCTCTGTGGAAACAGAAGTCCATGTGACTGAATGGAAGACCCAAGTTAAAATTTGTGGATATGCAACTGTGTTGCTCCTACGGAGGTCATCTTAGCTGCCTGTAAGTCTCAAAACCGTTGGGGTGAAGAGTGCGGCACAGGAGAACAGTGCAATTTGGAGAAAGGAGCAAATCTTGAAGCATCTACAAAAGTTACATAGGCACAAGAAAGACTACATGTAGCCTCACATACAAAAAAAGAGACCACATCTTTTACTTTAAAAATGGTTGACAGCTGCAAAACATAGCATCTTTCTGCACGAGAATAACCAAACACTTATTTTTTTTATTGATGCCACTCATAGGTGGAAAGGTTCACAAGTATTTGCAATCACAATACACCCACCAGAGCATGGTTTCTCAACCCATGGGTCGGGACCCAAAATTGAGTCAGTTTTTTTTCAAAGGGTTGCATGGCAGCTCCAGTCCCACGGGGCTGGCTGGGCTTGCCTCCCTTCTCCAGGGACTGAAACCTCTGGGGTTCCAGCGTCACTCAGGTTTGACCCAGCCGTCATGACGCCAGGAGTCCAGGTAGGCCAAATTTGACTGAGTGGCAATGCCACTCTCACAAATTTGGTCCAGTTGGGGGATGGGGCCAAAACTGAGTGGAGGGCCCACAGTGGAGGGCAATCCCCTAGGTCACAATGCCCACAGTGGAGGGCCAAGCCGAGCCAGGCCCACAGCACAGGAGCTGCCACTGTGGGGTGAATGCCGTGCAGGATCCAACACCCTCAGGGGGAAGGACCCACCTGAAACCACCCCAGGGTCTCCACCACCAAACTATTTACTGGGTCATGACAGGCCATAAACATTTACAAATGGGTCCTGAGCCCAACAAGGTTGAGAACCACTACTGAGAGGACATAGTTGCTGGCTACAAACAGACTGAACTTGGTGACTACTCTGCTTGTTCCCAGACACATCAATAGGTCAAACTCTGAAACAGAGACTCAGGCCATCTCAACATGTCTATTTTTAGGTGGGGTCAGTCTGTTTGAAAAACCAGTTTTGGTTAGTCCCTCCCCACCGTTTTCATACCCAACATTTAGCTTTCATATTTACTATATCTAGGGATAGTTTGAAATGGAAGTGCCTGAATTGTAAGCAGAGGCTGCCCTGTTTTTTTTCCAGAGCCTCAGAAGTATAGAACAGTAAGTCCCTTTCAAAAGGAACAATTTTGGAATTTGATAGCATTATGTGTCCATCTCTCACGGGGAGCTCCAGTAAACCGTTTTCAAGTAACACTAAATAATTTAGTCTGCAAATATGTAAAATAAATCCAGCACATTTCAACTAAATAGACAAACCGGCCATATTTAGAGATGCTTACAGATTTCTAGAACATTTTTATTAGAGCACATCTCCTAACCTACGAAACATCTCATAACCTACTTCCTTTTTTAAAGTCTTTATTGCTCCCCTTTATATAAAAAACAAACCTTTGGCATGGATCCTTTCAAGGCACCTACTTTTCAAGGTAACTGCTATGCCTACTCAAAATCCTTGTGGAATTCTGCGCCACTGCGCATGTGAAGAATTTATGTCCCCTGCATATTTCTTTGCTTCCCCACAGAAAAATAACTTTCTGACAGGGAAGCAAAGGGAAGTCACAAGAGCAGTCATGCAATCCTCTCCAGCAGTATGTTTCGGGTGTCCAGGGCTGCCGGCAGAGAGGTAAATCACTGTGGGAGAGGGGGCAGGACTGGGGAAGACCTGACTGGTGGCTCCTACCCTGTGCTGGGCTCAGCTGCTGGTCTTGGCTGGGCTGGGGAGTGATAGGACTTCCTCTTCCCCTGCACGGCATCTGGGGCCGGGTCAGACCCACCCCTAGATTTCTCCTGCAGCTGCAGGAAGTTCTGCAAACTCCCATCCCCCTGGCATCCTGCATCCATCGTTCCTCAGCTGCAGAGGGAGAGATCCCTGTATAAGGAGCAGCTCCCACATTCGCCCAACCCCCATGCATCCAGACCCCCTCATACCCAAACCCTCCCGCCAAGCCTCACCCCCCCGCACTCAGAACCCCCCCCCCGATGAGCCCCACTCCCCCTGCACCTGGACCACCCTGATGAGCCACCCGCACCCTGATCCCCCCCCCACCAATCCCCAACCAGCTGCACCTGGATCCCCATCCCACTGAACCCTACTCTCCCAGCATCTGAACACCCCATTGAGCCCCTCACACTCAGCCCCCCTTCTGAGCTCTATCCCACACACACCCAGACCCCCCCCCAGCTGATCCCAAATCAACTTCACCTAGACTCCCCTGCAGAGTCCCATTACCATTGCACCAAGAACCCCACAAACAGCTCCTGTGCATCCAGATCCCTGAGCCACCTGCACCCAGATTGCTTCTCAACCCACACAAAACCCTCTCAAACTCTCACTTGGATCCTGCCGTGCTGAGCCTGCCTGCCCACGCTTGGTGCACCTGGTATGGAGGGGCAGGGCTGGCCCTTGTGCTGTGTCAGGGTGGCTGCAGCCTCACCACTGAGTCTGTGGGGGATGGGGTGAAGGAGGGGGGACTTCACAGTGATCCTCCACTCTGTGCAGTCAGTAGTCTGTGCTCCCCAATGCCATGCTGGAGTTTCCACATTTGACACATACATTTTGCAGAATTTTAAAACATTATGCACAGAATTTTTAAGTTTTTGAAACAGAATGCCCGCAGGAGCATATGTCTCATGTTACCAAGTTAGAACAAAGTTATCCTGCATATTTGTTTTTAAATTTCTGAGTTTTTGTAGAAGCATCTAGGATCTTTAGACAATACAAACTAGTATAAAGACCTAGGGTCAATAGATAGCATGGAATTCAAAACTCAGATGATTTGGATCAGCTCTAAATTTCAGAATCTGGAAGTACTTAGGTAATGTTTCCATTTCTTATAAAAAAAATTAAATTGGTGGCTAGAGTTATCCTTTATAGAACTGCCTCACCAGTCTATAGAGAAATCCAGAGGAAGTCAGTTATTTTTACAATGGGGGAAGAGATAGACCTTTGACTTCTGTTTCAGAATTGGGCTGACTCGTGATTAGTCCCACTGATTTTATTTTATTTTTTAAGTCAGAGAACTTCAATAAGAGGACTCATACCACTAAATAAATACTACGCCAGGCAGTGTGTTTGGGGTTGGGAAGTTTTCCCTGAGGTCAGAGTGGCAGAGGCAAGTGGGGGGGAAGAAGTTTCGCCTTCCTCTGCAGCATGGGGCAAGGATCACTTCCTGGTTTGAACTAGAGAAGATAGTGAATTCTCTGTAACGTGATATCTTCCAAACAAGATCTGAGGACCTCAGTAACACAGCCAGAGGCTATGGGCCTACTACAGGAGTGGGTGGATGAGATTCTGTGGCCTGCAGCATGCAGGAGGTCAGACTAGATGATCACAATGGTCCCTTCTGGCCTTGAAGTCTGTGAGTGTTTGCAGGATTGGACACAAAAAGACTGCATTTCAGGTCATGCCTCAGCAGATCTCTCTCTTGCATTTAGACCAGAATACCACAGGTTTAAGTCCCTCACTAGATGCCAACAGCAACACTGCAAGGAATCTCTGGCTTGGAAGGGGTGGGATGCCACACTATAAAGGTATCAATCTTCAAATGAGAAAATTAAAATATTTTGAGCACTACAGAAAACCTGAAACTGCAGTACATAAGCAATATCCTTATTGCCAGTCACTGGTGGAAGATTCCTCGACTTCACTTTAAAAAGCCTTAACATGCATAGTAATGCATGGAAATTGATTCTCATTATGCTATTCTATTTTTTTTCACTGTAATGGAAAGTGTATGCTACCATAGAACCTAGGGCTGCACTAATTCATCACTTTTACTGTTCCACTGCAGTAAGAGCAAAAAAATGTTTGCACAATAGCCTGGTTTATGAAGTTATATGAAAAATGACCAAACGGTGGTGGTTGGGTTAGGGGTTTTTTTTTGGCATATAGCCTAACATACTGAAACAGAGGCAGACAAAAAGTAGACAACAGTTGAAACAAAATACAAGACGTTGCTATGTGAATGTGTTCACACTTGGAAAAATTCAAACAGAGGCCAGAAATATTTAAATCAAGGGATCTTACACAGTTTGACTTCACTAAGCCTAGATTATTTCTGATGATTTGATAAAATTGCCATTTATCATTAACTTATGGTGCTGGGAAATCCCGATGCTAATTAACATTAACACACACTGTAACTGTAGTATTAGTTAATACATGTTAGCCTTTTACAGACCGTTTCAAAATGCTATTTTGGAAGCTCTCTTATTTCTAAGATTTCTTAGAAGCTTAAAAATTTTTAATTCTCTTCCATTTGAAAAGTTGATCTTTACCCTTGTGTTCCCAATGGAGTAGGAAATAAATGTCGTTCCCTTTATTATGCCCCTGAAAAGAGAATAATTAATTGCTGCTAGCTTGTCTTTATATATTCACTGCCTTCCCTTCATTATATTTAGCTACTTCTATTCTATTCATCAGTAATGCAAGGAACCTATGGGTTTGTATCCTGTAAGACATTAGCTTCACCAAGTTAGCATAAGTTAGCTTCACCAAGTTAGCAAATAAACTTTGAACAGATAAAACAGCCCAAACCCCAAGTATTGGAGAGCTGACAATAAAGTGTTTAAGGGGAATTTTTGACCACAGGAACAACCAACCACAGTGTCCAAGAGTCCAGCCACAAGAATGTCATGATGTACATAACGGGTACATGAGCTACACCCACAGATACCCAACCACAAGAGGGTCATGGTAATGAATTGACGTATATGATAAGTTGAAACCATTCATGTACTAACCTATAGGAGAAGCACATGCTTCTTAGTAAGTGACATTTACTAACCTTAGTAACATTAGTAAGGTGAGGCTATATAAATAAGGAAAAGGGGAAATACCCCTACTGAATATGCAAGCGTAGTGGCTTCAGCATATCATATTATAAAAGTTACATCCCAGCCTCGGGTCAGTAGGAGAAGGAAATATAGTCCTCGGGAGGTGCCAGAATGATGGCCACTGGTGAGGAGGGGGAAGGTGATGGTGATGAGGAAGATGACTGCTAACATTTCAGGTTGTTCTACAAGGGATGGTGTGAATATATGGGTGTGCAGATGTACATTATGTAGTATCTTTATCTACCTTACTGAGTTGAGGTGTTTGTGATTATGCTAAATGTATTAATAAACTATTTGTAAATACAGAAAAGTTCCTATAGTGTGAGTGTGCAGCTGTGCACATCAGGGTTCCCAACTATATAATAATTTGAATAATACTGGGCCTGATCTCGGATCAAGACCTTGTCAATCCTCAAAGTGATAACTGGGAATTCTTAAGTAATCGACAATATATGATAGATCTTGCTACATGCTGGAGAAACAGAATAAAATACTGACTGTTTATATCCCAAGGGCTAGTTTTGTCCAATCCTAATGCAGTTAGGCAGCATAGCAGAGAAGGGAGCGAGGCCCCACACCAGATCATATGGTCTTGTTAGGGCTGCCTGGATTATGGCACTAGTCCCCTGTGATACACCCAGTTACTTCCCTCCACAAGGCAATGGACAAGAAGTGGGAGGAGCCATGGCTCTACCAGCCCACTGGGTAGGAAGAAAAGAGCACTCTTTTCAGTATTGCAGCAACTCACTCTTCCTCAGGACAAGAGGAGTCAACTCCTTGTGGTAGTAAAGCAACACGTCCTCAGATCCTCAGGGCGGAGTTCATCAATCTCACCCCAACTGCGACAATGGATTCTATTTCTTATTTATTTTGTTAAATCAACAATGAAGAACTTCAGGTGATCTATGGAGTGGTGAGTAACTAAGCAGTGTAGAGCTTGCCCTACCCAGCCCGGCTAGGTAAGAAAAGGACATTTTACGGCGTTTTTGGTGTAATCTTGCAGTACATTACATTTAAAGTTAGATTTATATCCTATTTATGTAAAAGAGAATATTATTCTTCCAAAGTTGATGGAACTTTTACTTGTATTTGCAGGTCTTTTAACCACATTCAGAATCCAGTGGATAGTCCACACTAACATAAGAATGTTTAATTTTTGTAAGGCTGGTCAAAATTTGTGACCTAAGAATAATAAAGCTACTTTTAATAACAACATCTGCTTGTTTAGTCTTTGAAGCAGCTATGGCATAGGTACTCAATAGTTTTTATAATTACATAAATATATTTTCAGAGACCATCCCATATTAGTCTAAAATTTAGTTCTAAAAAAGCATGTATGTACCAGTGATTTCCATTAGAAAGTAATATATTTCAAGACTATATTCACTGCTCATCATCTTCCCCTGCAAAAAGATAAAGAGAAAGCATGCACAAGTATCAAATATTTCACTCTAACTGTAGGTAAGATTACACACAGCATTAAGAAAGGTCTTTGTAATGTGTGTAAGAATTAGGACTGTCAATTTCTGAAGCCAGTATTTTTGCAAATTTAGAGTCCAATCCTGCAAAAGCATAATACTGGGCATAATGCTAACTACTGTAAATAGGGTTTGGAAACAGCGTGTACATGCCCATATACCATCCTGGAATTTCTCTGAAGCTACTACCTTGCTGTCCGGAATTTGAACTTTCATTTAAAAATCTAAGGCCTGGTCTACACTTAAAATGTAGGTTGACACAGCTATGGTGCTTAGAGATGTGAAAAATCCAAACCCTCTAGTTCCGTAGCTATGCCAACCTGTGTTAGATACACAGCCACGTTTATGAAAGAATGCTTCTGTTGACCAAGCTACTGTCACTCCGGGAAATAGTGTTCCTACAGCAATGGAAAAATCCCTTTTGTCGCTGTAGATTGCATTCACACAAAGGCCACGTCTACACTACCACTTATGTCAGCAAACTTATGCCGCTCAGGGGTGTAAAAAAAACCATCCTGAGTAACAGAAGTTTCGTTGGCATAAGCGCTTGTTTGCACGGCACTATGTCAGCAGGAGAGCTTCTCCCACCGACACAGCTACCGCTGCTCACTGAAGTGGTTTTATTATGTTGATGGGAGAGCTCTCTCCCCTCAGCATAGAGTGGCTACATGAACAATCTTATTGCAGGACAGCTGCATCAGTACAGCTGTGCATTCACAAGTGTAGACATGGCCTAAGTGATGATGCTATCCTAACTCCAGTGCTGTAGCCATGCTGCTATAATCCCGGTAGCATAGTTGTGATTTAAGAGTCACTCTCTGGCTGTTAATAGTTCTGACGAAAACCTCAGAAATACAAACAAACAGAGCACGACCAATGCAGAAAGGTCTGCAAACAGCCTGGAACAATGGAGGTGTGACTTGCCCATTACCTTACTGCAAAGCAGCTGGAGGCAGAGCAGACATACACAGGCTAGCTTGACTGAACTAACAGGCTAAAAATAACAGTGCAGTCACAGCAGCAAGGACAGTGGCTCAGGCTAGCTGAGTAAAATTCCACCTGACCCTTGGGTACGTCCTTGGGCAGCTAGCCATGCTGCTGCAGTCACACTGCTGTTTTTAGCCCAGCTGGAAATCACACCTCCCAGCTGCTGTGTAGACAGACAAACCCTCAGGGAGATGTTACCATCACTGGGCAGCAGAGTTAATTTTATTGTTACCTATCTCATCCCTCATTTAAGAGCAGACGGGGAGGATCACAGCACTATACAACTGACTCTGGGTGAAGTCTAATTTTGGAGTCGCAAAGTGGGTGCTGCTTGGGAGATATGACCATTTTCTCCCCACCTCACCCCCTTCCTGCATACAAGAGAAGCCAACTCAAAAGAGATGAGCAGAACCCATGAGCATATAAAAGCTGCACCAATGGGGAGAGTACCCACGTAGCCCAGCAGAGACAAGCGGCACATATACTATGAATGTTTTCACAATTTACTGTAAGTGGTGTCTTATTTTGGCAAGTCATGTGAGTGAAGCTTGGAATCACCTCCACCAATAGATGACCCAGACCTGCTGATGGGGGGGGGCACAATTTAAAGGTTCTGCTGCCCCCAGAACAGCTCAAGTCATCCCCCACCCCCAACAGGCCCCTCCCTTACCCTCAGTGTCTCCTCCCCAAAAGCAGCGGCCCCCTCCCTGCAGCTCCCAGTTGTTGCTCCTGCCTCTCCTCCCGGGGTGTAGCTCGCTGGCTCAGGCAGCTGGCACACAGGGAGGGGGCCCAGCTGCACCATGTGACTGAGTGGGGCATGCAGAGCCTGGCAGAAATCTGGGGGGGCTCATGATCCTGCATGCCCACCCCACGTGTTGCCTCTGCCTGTACCCCACCCCCAATTTAACCCAACTGCAAGCAGTGCAGTTGGCTACTCCATTCAAATACCAGGATGATAAATCCCCATACACAACACATTAGGAAGTATTATACTCATTAGTAAACAAACATTTGCAGGATTAGACTCTTAAAGAGAAAAATCCGGCTGTTTTAAGATGAAATTAAGTACCCTGAATTTTGAAATCTGGTGAGGAAATGCCCTCCAGATTCTAATTGTGCATGCACATGATGAAATAAACCGTCCTTTTAAATATTAATTTTGAAGGACTCACAATGCGGCATCACTGTCCTCCTAGTGGAAATTCCATCTAGGTACCTATATGCTGTCTCACCATCACAGTACCTGAGCATCTGCCATTTCTCTTGGCTCAAGGGTGTTATCAGGGCAAGATGAAACTATGACCTAGATTTCAAGTGTTTCATTTCTGCACTGCAAAGCTGGACTTCGCTAGAGTTTTGAAGTACTCCTAGCCTCAAGAGAGAGGTGATGTTGAGACATGAACAGAAATCTCATTTGTTACACAGCTAGTAGGTGAGAGGTTGCTTCTCTCAGTTGACAGTTTTTGGTTTCTTACATTTTAAGACTGTACTGAAGTATTTTCTTAATTAAGGGTCTCAACCTACAAACACTTACTACTGGGGCAGTGCTCGCACACTTTGGCAAACTATAAAGAACGTGAAGTTATAAATTCTATGCACGTACCCTGAGCTATATATGTAATTCCTAAAAATACCTGGCACAAAATTTCTAGATCCAAGAGCAAAAATTAAATAATTCACTTCTTCTAAAACTTAGAAGGGAACAGAACTAAAACTCTAGCTCGTTCTTCACAAATCATTCATGGCTTATTCTATACTTATCTGCCTTTCAGAATCAGGATCAGGCTACTGCAAAAAACATTTACCACCTCTAAACATAACATCCTTAAACCAGACTGGGAGAAGAATAACCTCCAATTCTTGGTCTCAAACAAACAAACAAACCAATCACATACCTGTTTCCCCAGCATCAATGGATACCCTGAGTTATCTTCACATACATGTGGTTTTCTTCCCTCCCCTCCCCCAGCAAACTTCATTACGCTGGGATTCAGATCACATACAGACTGCATGTCTGGCATTCTTGTCTTTCCTGTAGGGATTTTTATGATTTTCCAAATATTTTAAGTAACATTCTATTGCCAGGCTAATAGGCCATCCCAAGCAGCCTTAGGCAGTGTGTTCTGTTCTAAAAACTGTCTTCTATTACTTGTGCTCTAGGTTCTACCCATCCCAGTGTTTTATCCATTTTCAAAAAGTTTATAATATATTTATTCTCAACCGAGAGCACACTATGCTTTCTCTCAGACTGCATTTATCTGCACCCATTTTCCCAAGCATTCTGTACAGTACAGGCAGAGAGGGAAGGGTTACAGAACATGAGCACAGAAATACAAAGTAGTGAGTCCAACTCAGTGGAAAAGAGGTCTGAACACTGATTTTCTGGAAGGAGACAACTGAAAACTGGCTTCTGAAGAAAACTGAAGTGCTGCTATGACAGCTCCTCAGAAGCCAACAGAAGTGGCAAGTTGAACTAGCAGTAAATACACACTACTTCTGGAATACTCGTTGCGTTTATGAACCTATAGAGTAAAAAGTCCTTTTGTCTTCTTTTGCAATACAAGCTTGATTAGCATTTGTTTTAGAAGAATATGACACTTTCTGGACTTAATATAGGAAGACTAACAATGAGATAGCCAGATTCCACCTTCTATCTGTTCTGTACCGGTTTGTTTAAAACTACAGCTTTGGAGTTACTTTTTGCATTTAAGTAACTCCAAATTAATTAAGGTGCTCTGTAGTACACAAGCATATGACAGAAATCTTACGTTTTATTTATCATAGACAGGAAGCCTTTATTGGCAGCTAAAAATTATCTTCACTGACCACAGCATTAATAACTCACAAAAACCCAGCCAGCTACATTCCATTAGATATGCTTTATTGTAACCAGTGTACAAAATCTATACAACCCAGTCTCTGGAGTATATTTAAATAATCTGAGACATCAGAGGAGATGATGTTACTTTCACAGGGAACAAAGCCTACAGTGCTTTCTGGAATGAGGAATTCATTACTTCCCTTCCCAGTTTAATACTCTTATCCTTACCCTGTTTTATTTCTATTCGAGCTGCACACATTGCACTGAACGTTGTGTAATACAAAACAGTTGAGTAATATTCTGGTACACGCCTCACAAGGTGTCTGATTACAATGCCAGACAATTAGAAATCTGACAGTGCTTTTGTTGTTGCAGAAAGCCTTCACTTTAATACTCTGAATCCTAAACTCAGCAGCAGGAACCAAGAGAAAATGAGATGAACTACTGTCTCCAAAAAACTAGCTCTTATAAAAAGTTTGTTAGGCTATTAAGGAAAACAAAGGGAGTTTTATATATTTCAATGATCTTTTAATGCCACGATATAAAATGCTGTATATTATAAAAACAGATTTTAGACAACGTCAAAACAAGTCTATGCATCCCAGAACACTGTTACAAGAAAAGCAAGTGGGCCGTATCCCTCCAACAACATTAGAAGGTAATCGTAACAAACTAAATATAAGGCTTTACATTGCATGTGCAATCCGAGATGTACTCTTTCATAGCCATTTCTAAAATTTCAGTCACTTCAAAGTGGGAGAACCCTACCCTACTTCAAAGGCTGGAAGTCTTTATGCTGAGCCAGGGTATTTACAACATTCTTGCTCAGTTTCTCAAAGTTAGGCTGCCTTGGTCATTCAGGGTATCCCCTTGCATACCACCCTCAGCTCAGTAGTGGGAGATTGAAGGCTCGTAGGCCAGCAGGAATAAAGGTCTCCCCTCTCCCTGAAATCCCAATGCTCCTTTGCACCTTTACAGAGGAGCACTACATTATTCAATAAGTAATCTTATTCCACTCTCATTATCAGGGTATCTGGGTGCTTAGAGAATTAACTGAACAAGGGGATTAACATCTGTCAAGTGGGGTTTCCCTCTTCACTGTTCTGCTAAGGTAAAACAATGCATTTTCCTTCTCAAGAATACAGATACACTACACGTTTTAAGAGAAAGCAAGGCAGAAGTGCATTTTGAATTTATATTGGAAGCCTAAAAGCTTGAAAAATTAAGGCCAAGGCTAAGTCTGACAAGACTCAATAGGGAGCCGGCAGAGCACAGCAGTAGTATGCACTCAGCAACCTGTGTTGCTGATGAGGCAAGCTGCACCATTCTGTACCACATGTAATTCCCCCCTCTCCCCCCCACAGCTGATGGTTTCAAAGCAAAGTAAATTGCATTACAATAATCCAATCTGGAGTTGATCTACCCTTGATCATGCATATTTTTGTCTTCACTGCCAAGAATGGGATGCAGTTTCTAGCATTTGGAGGGAGCAAAATGGGTTCCTTGCAGATACTGCTATGTGAGAATCCAGCATCAGCCAGAAGTCTAAAGCAGAGTTTCTCAAACTGGGGTCCCCAGACACTACTCCAGGGGGTCCGTGGGCCCTGCTGATCAACTCCTCCCCCTGTTCCCCAGCGTGCAGGAGGCATTGGGAGGAAGGAAGAGGGAGGAGTGGGGATGAGGCCCACTCAGGGGAGGGGGCAGAATCATGTCCAGGGCCGCTAGCCCCACTGACCAACTCCTCCCCCTCCCTCCCAGTGCTTCCTGCACACCATGGAACAGCTGTTCCCTGGTGTGCAAGAGGTGCTGGGAGGTAGGGGGAGGCGCGGGGACGGAAAGAGGCAGGGGAAGAGGAAGGGCAAGGGTGGAGCGGGGGCAGGGCCTGGGGCTGAGCGGGTGGATTGGGGGGTCCGCAAACATTTTTAAAATCAAAATGGGGGTCCTCAGGTTGCTAAAGTTTGAGAGCCGCTGGTCTAAAAAGTGACCCCTAAACTATAGCCTGGCTTCCTGTGTGGAGACAGATCCTCTGCTGGTGGAGCCAGCACTGTAGCAACAAATTCTTCCAAGGGTTTCCCCTCTGTGCCAACAACCAACCTTTACCTCCTCATTTGTGGAAAGATCTCAGCCAGGCCCAGACAGGTGGGTGACTCTGCACAGCTCACTATAAGTACAATCACTAGGTGGGGACTGAAGTAGGCCCTGCCCAACATTTCACTATCCTATTGATGTCCCAGCAGTGCACAACTCCAGAAATCCTGATCACTTTTTGTGTCTACATTTCTTCTGCCTGGGGTTACCCTACAGACAGGAAACTATGCCACAGAACACGGAGACCCTCCCAGAGAAAGAAACACCTGGGATAGTCTTGGTCCCACCTAGTCCAGCAGCTGCAGCCCTCTCCCCAGTGAGGAGAGTGGAAACCTGAGGCAAGGTTAAGGCTAGAACATATGGGGGGAGGGGCAAATGACAAGAAAGGATAACATTTTGAAATATTCACGTCAAAAGTTATATCCGTTCCAAGTTTCTTTTCTCAGTTCCTCTCCCACTGCCCACCTGCAAGATTGGGTGGAGGAAAGCAGAGCTCCCTATTCCAAGAAATAAAATTAAAGACCTGCAAGATACGTGATACTGTGAAACGACTAATGAGACAATAATCATGGGCACGAGAGTCATTTCTCTAGGATTTCCAGCTCTAGTCAATTTCTTAAGTGCATTTTTTTTATTTTGTGCTCACAAAAAAAAGATTAACAGCCTTGGAGACTATAATCTTCAGATGTGTCTACAAAACAGGCACTGAACGCTTCACTTACTCAGTGTACCTCAACTCTGATCTAGGCATGAGTTGTAACTCAGTCTCCTTGCTCATTGAATTCTTAATTTCTGTTGAAGGCTTCAGTGAGTGATAATTGTGGAAGTGTTTTTTGTACTGTGTACATTGTCCACTGGGATCAGAATGTGATCACCAAACCTATTGTATACAGAGCAAGAGAATTTTTGGTCAAAGCCATCAGATTAGACCCCTGCTCTTACGTAACACAGTAGGTCATCTTTAATGTCCAGGAAAGATGGACAGGACTTTGAATCTTTTAAGTTTTCACCTGAAAAAAGTCACCCATTAAACTGCACTGAATGCAGTTTAAATTGCTCAAGAAGAACGTAGGTTTACATAAATCTGGCTAAAAGAAAAGGAGGACTTGTGGCACCTTAGAGACTAACCAATTTATTTGAGCATAAGCTTTCGCGAGCTACAGGTGCCACAAGTCCTCCTTTTCTTTTTGCGAATACAGACTAACACGGCTGCTACTCTGAAACCTGTAAATTTGGCTGCAATTTCAACCTATGGTCCCAGGGTATTTAGACATTTCAAATTGGGTGCTTAAATTAATTATTCACTCTGGCAAGGTGCTGGGCTTTCAGAAGCTTTTATCTAGGCTACCATTAGGCCTGTCTTGGTAGGCCTAAAGATTGTGGGTTTTTCAACTGCATTAGCTCAACCGAGTTAGCTTAGCACAACAGAAAGACCCTGCCAAGGTACAGGTTTAGGCTATGTCTACACCACAGATGTTACAACAGCACAGCTATAGAAAGAGAAGAGGTTTTTCCATTGTTGTAGTTAATCCACCCTTCTGAGAGGTGGTTAGGTCAAGAGAAGACTTCTAAGCCCTGTTGCAGAGATCACTGGTGCAGGTTGACTTAACTGTTTCTCAGGGTTGTGAATTTTTCAAACCCTTGAGCCACATAACTAGATTGACCCAAGTTTTAGGTGTAGACCAGGCCTAAGGGCTTCTCTTCACTGAAAAGTTAACTCGCGTGTTGACTCTAACTTGACTCCTTGTATCTAACTTGACACACACAAAAAATCTTTAACTAAAGCATTGTTGTGCTTTTTACTCAAATTGGCCAGCCCGAGAGGGAGCACAGGCCAGTGCTCAAGTGAGCACCACTTGTCAGCAGCTAACATGACCACTTTGCAGTGTGGACACAGAGTAATGCCTACTCACAATTCCCCCACATGTGAGCAGAAAGGACAGACAAGTTCTCCCACAATACAATGCAAAATAATTCAGAGTGCAACTCATCCTACCGCAGCACCAAGAATCCTGGGGTCTGGCCTCTGCCATCTTAGTGCTACACATGAGTGAGGCAGCATCAGTATGGACACAGCAGCTCGAGTGTTATTTCACAGTGTAGCCAAGAAAGGCTAACTCAAGATGTATAATCTGAGTTAGACCTGAGAAAACACATACCCTAACACACAGCTAACAGAACTTCCAACATGTCAGCCTGCATTTTGACAGGGCTTTTCATATGTTATGCTGACTCAACTGGGAAAAAAAACCCACGACAACCTTTTTTGCCAGTCAAGGCGGGGCGTAAGTGGCCAAGTCATGAAGTTAGCTAGCCAAAGCACACTAGTCACCTACTCCTTGTGAACTGTAGTGCTAGGCTTTAATGTTAACGTATATGGAATTAAACAGTGAAATTCAACCGTCACAGTGGACGGAAGTTTCAACTAAACTGTGAAATGTATTTGAAATTTCAAGCCTGTAGGTTTGTACAGCTAGTGTGTGTGTGTTAAATTTCAATGAACTAAAAGCGTATGAGCACTTCATGGAGCAAGGGACAGAAACAAAAATAAACTTAAAATCCTTCCTTGGATGACTGACTATCTCCTGCCAAGTAAAAACTGTAAATGAAGGGTGTGAAATGTTAAAGACTGTCAGAAGCCCAGCTCAGCAGCAGAGAGCTGTTCCACCTTCCAGACATAAAAAGTTAAATGGTTTGCCTAACTGGAACTAACCCTTTAGGGGCTGACATTACAAAGTTATTTTTATTTCCCATCTCCACCTATTATACGACAATTATAAGGCCCACAATCTGGAATGTATCATTCCACAGGACACAGAAGATGTAGACTGAAATCTGTAAAATGAGTGTGTACAACCAGTACATCATTTCTAGTAATGAATAACCAGTTTTATTTAAATTCTCCAAAAACACTTAACTTGAGACCCATCAAGTTGAGCATATTACTCTTTGATCCTGCACAGATTTATGCATGTGCTAAACTTTATGCAGATAAGCAGTCTCCATTGAACTCAAAAGCAACCACAGTCGTTTGGAACTCTTTCCTTCCTTTCACTCTTCATTTTTCTTTCTACCTGTTTGTTACGTCAGGCCTTTATTTTGGTTATAAAGTCTTAAAGGCAGGGATGTTTCTTCTAAACGTTCTACAAATCACATAATGAACTTTAGGATGCAATGAAAGAAATAGTGATAAATAATGCTAACTGATTATTTTAGCAAGATTTTATCAGTGACATTCGCAGGCTATTGAACTTGAAATATTTAGCACTTATGCAGCACTTTAACTTAAAAGTCCTTTATAAACATTAATAAACTAAGTGAAGTAGGTCTTTATGCACTAATGTAATAATAAATATGCAGCTGGAGAAACTGAATAAGATGGGTCTATGTCAGAGCCAGAATCAGAAAAAGTTCTACAAGTAGGTGGACAAATAGGCTACACGGCCTCCTTCCATCCAAAAGCATCAATGCAGCTCTGACAGGTTTCAGAGTAACAGCCGTGTTAGTCTGTATTCGCAAAAAGAAAAGGAGTACTTGTGGCACCTTAGAGACTAACACATTTATTTGAGCATAAGCATAAGCATCGGATGCATCCGATGAAGTGAGCTGTAGCTCACGAAAGCTTATGCTCAAATAAATTGGTTAGTCTCTAAAATGCAGCTCTGTCAGCTCATGATTTGTGGTTCACCAACAGTTAAAGATTTTAAAATTAAGGGTACTTAATATACTATAAATCAGTAGGGCCTGAGCTTGTGGATCCTTATGTGACATCGGTGCCTATGTATACAGCATTTAGCCTAACCATTCATCTCTTAATTGTTAAGAGATGCATGCACTTAATATATTAATATATTGGGGATTGATTAATCAGCCAACACTGGTTGTTGAACATGGTGAGCCAACTAGAAGCAAGTTTTTAATTAGGTTTTCACAAGATTATACATACACATGAATACAAGATCAAATAAAGTTACTAAATAAGATTAGATCTCTTTCTAAAAGATACGTTGGAGCTGAAACAAGTTTAGGGGCTTGATGCAGAAGCCACTTGGTGAAATGTTATGACCTGGGTTAGGTCATTCTTGCTAATCATAATAGTGCCTTCTGACCTTAAAATCTATAACCAAGTTATAGAAAAAAATCAAAGGAATGCGCAAGGTATCCCAAGAACTGGAGTGGGAAGGTACTGTCGTCTCGTGATTAAAGTGAGGAACCAAATCTGCCTCAGTGATGATCTGTCATATGAACCATGGGCAACTCACTTAACCTACATCTGCCTCCATTTCCCCACTCGTAAAATAATGTTTCACCACACCCCAGGGTTGAGGCATAATCACTTGCATCTAAAGTGCTTTGGTATCACTAGTTGAAAGGCACTCCACAATCTCCTTATAGTAAATTGGGTTTTTCTATCCAGGTACATTACTACTCACGTGCGGTTTAAAAGTGAAAAAGAACAAACTTTAGTAAGTACCGCAACACAATGAGCTTCGTTACAGTGAGGAGCTGTTCACACAAGTGTTTGCTTTGGAAGAGGTGGAAAATATTCGGAGCCTAACAGGGGAACACAGCCACTCTCCTTATGATTCTTTCCTGCCTTTTCTTGGCTATCCTTTCCCAGCTTGTTCCTTTTAGGGCATTGATTACATTCAAACAGAACATGTAAATGATACTGCCAAAGGAAGAAGATAGCCAGATGAATTCACAACTCTGGGAAAACAAGCTTTCAGGATTGGGGAGAACTAGAAAGGATTTTCCTATACCTTTATGGTAGCAAGGAAGTTTCCTAAGGCTGTGACTTCTTTGTTTCTGTCTCTCTCTTCCCTCCTTCCATTTTTATGTTGACATTTAAGTCCAAGCTATCTCACTTAGGAATCTTTTGTTTTGATGCTAAAATCCTTATATACAGAATTTCACCCAGAGTGAGTTTTTATAGCCATGTTATAATAAAAATGAAGCATTAAAATGGAAAGGTGATACAAATAGTGGATTAAAGTGTCTTTACAAACAAATGGACAGATAAGCATTCATCTTATTTTGATGCAAAACCTACCACTGATAGATCTTAACCACCCTATACGAGGTCAACTGCAGAAGAGCCCTTCCTTTGTATTAACTGTAGGTGAGGTGCTTATCTACAACTGAAGCACAAAGCAGGTAACAAGCATAGCTTCAGCAAAAATTGGGACATGAAGGCCTTCTGGATCACTTTTATCAATGTAAAATATTATTAAATGTAAAATATTTCATCTTTAAGCATCCCAAAATTCTTAATATTCTCTCTACATACACCTATGGTGGAAGGCAGCAATCAACTAAGTGCCTGCTACACAACAGAAGCAGGAGGGGAAATTTTGGAAAAGGACAGCGGGACAAATTCTTGCTCGTATGGAGTGGACAGTCGGATCTTTAATTCTCATGGAAAAGAGAGAGGTCTTTGGTTTTTAAGTTCTCATCTGATAGAATGAAAACTACACAGCACTCAGTTTATCACAGAACTGGAGTCAGGATTCCTGGGTGGTGGTCCCAACTCTGCCACCAGTGCACCATATGATCTTTAGCAAGTCATTTAACGTTTGGGTTATTTCCCCAACTATAAAATGGGGACAATATTTACCTAGCTCACAGGGAAGTTGAAAGGATTAATTCACTAGTATTTGTAAAGAGCTTTAACACTCCTGATAGTAAGCAGCTATAGCATTTTCTATCAAATATGAGCAACACTTCTTTTGAGGTGGGAAATCTACACTTATGTAATAGGTTGTTAGAAAAAGGAGAGTGATATATTGTTCTCCTTATCCACTGAGGACAGGGGGAAAATATGGGCTTAAATTGCAGCAAGGGAGATTTAGGTTAGACATTAGGAAAATTTTCTAACTGTAAGGGTAGCTAAGCACAGGAACAAGTTACCTAGAGAGGTTGTGGAACTGCCATGATGGGAGGTTTTTAAGAACAGGTTAGACAAACACCTATGAGGGATGGTCTAGATCAGTGATTCTCAAAGCTGGTCAGCTGCTTGTTCAGGGAAAGCCCCAGGCGGGCTGAGCCAGTTTGTTTACCTGCCGCATCCGCAGGTTCGGCCGATTGCGGCTCCCACTGGCCACGGTTCGCCGCTCCAGGCCAACGGGGGCTGCAGGAAGTTGCGCGGGCCAAGGAATGTGCTGGCTGCCCTTCCTGCAGCCCCCACTGGCCTGGAGCGGCGAACCACGGCCAGTGGGAGCCATGATCGGCTGAACCTGCGGACGCAGCAGGTAAACAAACCGGCCCGGCCCGCCAGGGGCTTTTTTTGAACCAGCAGCGGACTGGCTTTGAGAACCACTGGTCTAGATAACACTTCATCCTGCCTCAGTGCAGGAGACTGGACTAGATGACCTATTGAGATCCCTTCTGGCCCTACATTTCTGTTATTAAAACTGTCCAAGCCATACTAAATGAAACCCTCACCCAACAGCAACCAGCTGGAAAAAACCCAATTTCTTAGCTTGCTTAGGAAAAGTAGGCAACTGAGAATAGCACTTGGAGACAAGACAGTACGGGGGTTGACAATGTGAAGATCAAGGCACAGGAATGAACAGAAATCTTCCAGGTCTTTCTTCTCAGACAGTAGCCAAGCTGTTCTGGGAAACCATTCTTCCACCTCCAGGACCCTCACATTGGTGTCTTTCAAAGCTCAACTCAGGTGAAGGAGGTTGGGACTCAGCAGGGAGGGTCTGGGTGCGGGGGACTCAGTGGGGGATCAAGATGCTGGGGGAATGGGGGCTCAGTGGGATGGGGATCCAGGTGCAGCTGGTTGGGGGTCAGTAGGGTGCAGATCCGGGTGCTCATCAGGGTGCTCCAGGTGTAGGGGGATGGGGCTCATCAGGGGGGTTCTGAGTGCGAGGGAGGGGTGAGGCTCGGTGGGAGGATCTGAGTATTAGGGGGTCTGGATGCACGGGGGTTGGGCAGATAGGGGGACAGTACCCTGTACAGGGATCCTTCCCCCTGCAGCTGAGGAGCGATAGATGCAGGAAACTGGGGGGAGGGGAGTTTGCAGAGCAGCTGCGGGAGAAATCTGGGGGTGGGTCTGACCCCACACCGGATGCCATGCAGGGGAAAGAGGAAGTCCTGTCCTCCCCAGCCCAGCCAGGACCAGCAGCTGAGCCCAGCACAGGGTAGGAGTCACCAACTGTGTCTTCCCCAGTTCCGCCCTCTGCCCCACAGTGATTTACCTCTGCCGGCTGCCCTGGGCACCCAAAACATATTGCTGGGGACGGTCGCATAACCACTCTTGTGGCTTCCCTTTGCTTCCCAGTCAGAAAGTCACTTTTTTCTGTGGGGAAGCAAAGAAATTTGTGGGGGACAAACTCTGTGCATGTGCACTGGTGCAGAATTCCCCCATGAGTAATAAAATCTCCAGGGAATTTAGCTGAGCAGGTGCGATCTGCAGTTTTTCAAAGGCTTATTCTTTGGCTACATATGGCAAAAGGCACACCCTTGACACAAAGGCCCTCTCAACCCTGCAAAATATCAAGGCACTGCTCCAAATCATGGAGGTGCCAGAGCTTCTAAAACAAAAAAATGCCATGGGTATTTAACATAGGCAATATAATATTTTCCCAAGCCTCATTCTCAGAAATGTGGGAATCATTTTGGTTGAAGTTTTCCAAGAAATTCAGCTTCAGGCATACACCGGAATAGAAAATTTCAGCCCAAACAGTTAAGTTTGGACAAGTTATAAGCAACTGAAAACAAGGAACATGAATGGAAAATGTTGGACAACCTTTATTATAGTCCATGCTACCAGCCCCAGCTATAATACACAACCATACTAACAATCTAAACCTGTTTCTTGCCAGCAGGAAATTAAACATATTTGTTGCTCGAATATACTCATGGGAGATGTTCAACTACTATAGTGATGGGAACCAACATAAAAACCTGCATATATGGAATTGCAAAATATTCTATTCTTACTATCTTGGAAGGATGATGGGTTATCTTGCCTGTGCCAGAATATGAATCCATGGCCTCAGGGAGCCTAAGCATATGAAGCCATGCTTTAGACTACTAAGCTAATCCATGCAGCATTCTTTCCTACACTGGTTCTTTTAATGACCTCTTGGCATCTTAAATGTTTAGGCCCCAGTTACACTCACATACAAAAGTGAGACAGATTAAAAATTAGATTAAGAATCAGCAGGATTAGCAGCACCAGATGTTCTAGCAACAAACAGCAGGCTTTGGATAACTGGTTCAGAGCTTAAATCAAGTTTTCCAGCCAAAATGTTTTATCTTCACATACCCAGGAACTGATCTGTTTCTTTCAGTTAATATTTGGAATTGTGAATATTAGGAAGTTAACATCAAGTTGCTTGGCTCAAATGAAAGTGTTCCTGAAAACCGCTTTGTGATCTCCAGGCGCATGACAGCTTAACACTGGACAGAACAAATCAGTTACTAAAAGGCCAACAGGATTAGCATTTGCATTTGGTTGCTGGGCAAACAAGTTTTATACCACAAGTTTAATAATATAATTACATTACAATATCAGATACTAAACTAAGTATTAAACTAAATATAAGTTTAATTAAGAAAAGAAGTGATCAACAGAGCATTTCTTTTTGGCATGGAGCAGGTTTGGGGGGCGGGGTGTTGGGCGTTTTGCTGGAACATGCTGGTCTATAAATTTAGAAAGCGACTATGTTTCTTGGTAAGAAAATTCAGTCCTAAAACAAAATCCATGCACATTTGTTCTCTGTCCCCAGTTACAGCTCCTTTTCACTGTTTGAGCTATTACTGAGTAAAAGGTATTTTGCCAGTATAACTTAAAAATAAAGGGGTTTAAATGGTCAAGTAGCTATGCTGCCTACCATGTACTACTCCTGCAGCTACTGTATCTAGGTAACAGGACTGCCCTTAGTTCTGAAAGCAACTGGTGAAAGGTTTCACTGGTCAAATTTCTGATAATAGCATGTCTACCAATTATCATGCAGCTACTCCAGTAGCAACAGCACTGTCTGGCTCTAGCTCAAGGATTATTAATATATTTGCTTAAGTGGTGCACTCCAACAGATACTAGTCAGGAGGGCTGGAGGGCATAACATCAAAGGCTCTCCGTTTAAAGATACACTAGCATGGAACAGAAGGAATGGCAGCAGTTTTCTGCAGCTTCAAGTTGTTTGGTGTTCCCTCTAGTCCTATATGCCTGCCCTGTGCGGCCACCGAGGGGAGGATCTCCTCATGGACCCCCTGCTACACAACCCCCAGCTCCATGTGCAGGTGGCGAAGTCCCGCTCGGTGTGACAAAGGCTGGTCCTGGCAGAAGTCACCAGACTCAAAGACCTCCTGGACTACGACCGAGGAGACTGGCTGGATCCCCTGACGCTCGCTTAGCACATGGGGCTCTCTGGCCCTCATACTCCCTGGCGCATACTTCAGGAGGTGAGGGCCGCTTTACTGGCCACTGCTTGGGCCTACCTCAACCGGGTCCTGCAGAGGGCACCCCCCGCCCACCCTACACCCCAGGACCTCCGGACCTTTTCATCGGGCCCCTGCCCTGGGGACCCACCCAGCCATCCCACCCCTTCACCCTTCCGGACCACGCCAAGGAAACACCTGTACATGCTCATGCTCCACTCCCTTCACATCCTCACCCTCGTAAAGGTGGCGGGACCTCCTACCACTTCTGGAGGGTGAGGAACCCCAGTGGGCCAGCCTATATTCCACCCTGGTCCTAAAGCCCGCCAGGGATATCAGTTGGTGGCTCCTTCACGGAGCCGTGAGCACAGGCATGTTCTTGGCGCGATTCACCCCCATCCCAGACACCTGCCCCTTCTGAGGCGTGAGGGAGACCCTGGTGCATGTGTATCTGCAGCCCCTATTCTAGCTCCTCCAGAGCCTCCTGCTGAGGTTCTGGCTGCACTTCTCCCCACACTTGTTTATATTTGCACGCCCTATTGGTGGCCCCACTAAATCGTGAGACCTCCTCATCAACCTCCTCCTGGTCCTAGCCAAAGTAGCCATCTACAACACCAGAAGGAGGATGTTAGACAAAGGGGTGCTCTGCAACTTTGGGGCCTATTTCCACTCCTCCCTGGTCTCATGCATCTGGGCAGAGTTCCTCTGCGCGGCATCCGCTGGCTCCCTTGATGCTCGGTGTCCTCGCCAGGTTACTTTCATTTAGCCCTGTCACCTCACTCCTGTCCCTGTAATATCTTTAGTTATCCCCCGTAATTCATTGAGATCTCAGACCTTGTGGATCCTCCCCTTAGGTTGGGGAAGGTCCTTTAGCAGTGGGTGGGCTCCACCCACCCATTTCTAGGATCCCAGCAGGCTGTGATTCTAACAATCTAAACAGGCCTAGTACTTGGGTGGGGCATCTCTGTGCAACAACGGGATGTTACAAGAAGCTAGCATTAGCAGTTCTATTCAAGTACCACTCATTTACACCAGCATGTCATTAAGCAGCCTTGTGCTGTTAGAAGTTACCAACTCTTGAATAAGAACTAAAATTGAAATCTTGATAATTTTTTAAAAGTGAAATATACCATGTCACTTTTTGAAAGAGTATATGCACTAATGTCCACAAAATAGCCACATTCCACCTTGGGGAAATACACTCTCCCTATGCATATTCTCTGTGGTTTCAATTAAATAATGGACTCACTTCTAGAGCCAAGCTGTTGCTGTGCACACATTTAACCCCAGAGGTGGCTGAATTTCAGTGGTGGGTGAAGAACTGTTTCTTTCCTCCCTTAGCACAATGGGCGCCTTCAGGGTGAAAGGCACAATGGAAGTGTTGCAACAGCATCTCCTTGTACAGACACCATGAGTGGCAGAGATGTATACAGTGTGCCTATGCTTTACCACAAAACTCAGAAAGAAGAGGGGAGAATAGCTGGTTAATTCCAGTAGGGAAAGGAAAAGAGCTAAATTTAACTTAACAGATTCCTTTCCCTGAATTAGCACTGTTTTCAGAATAAAACCCATTAGTGAGAATTACTGTGACTGTCCCATTAGAGAGACAGAACATCCTGGGTTAAGTCCCTGCAGCTGCTGACCCATGACTGATTTAGAACTGGATCCAGAGGAAAAGCATCCCAGATGCATACCCAAAAGTCCTCGATTCATTGTGAAAGTTGTTAAATTGAAGCATATTTAAGAAGAGTTTTCTGGGAGGAGAGGAAAGATTAAGTGGGACAGAGAGCTGGACAGTTCCAATCTAGGTCAGTAGTGTGCACTCAGTGGCCTATGTGAAATGGATTTGAGGTCTCAGGTCCGCTCTGGTGGAAAGGTGCCCAATTAAATTTGTATTTGGCACAAGCTGGTGTCCTTGTTGGCATTTTCTGCACAGAAGTAAAGGACCACAGAGACTGAACAACAGTCTCAGCTCCTAAAGGCGGTCTCTCTTTTACCATTTTCAAAAGTGCTCAGTGGTGGCGTAACTCTGAACTCACTGAAGTCAATGGTAAAATGCCCACCCTCTTCAATGGGAGCAGGAGCTCGGCCAATACTGAGTGCTTGTGAAAATGCTACCACTGACCATAAAACTTCAGATAAGTGACATTCGAAAGAAGGCCACATTTTTCTTTTAAGCCACCTCTCATTTGGCTTTCAAGCCAAGAAACAATTCTGATGGAATTTTATTTAAGAGGAAGCAATTGTATTTGATTCTGTATTCCTTCAAAGTGAGGATCCTCTATATTTGTACTACATTTTAGTAGAGATCTTAAGAAGAGGCTGTAGAACTCCTATATTATTGGTTTTGCAGGTCAGGGGCTTTTCAAATGAACATTTTTCAAATAATTGTCCAGAGGGAGCTCAGGGAAGGGGTCAGAGGGTTACCATATTAGAAACTGTAACAAGTGGCTACAGGTTTACTGTAAATGTAAACCTTACAGTATACTGGCCAAATTCCAGACAAGCCACAACTTGCTATTTTAACTACCTTACTGACATCTCAAAGGGTGATTCTAGTGTCAGTAGTTTCCTGCAACGTATGAAGAGTCACAATGTAATTATTAACCAGTCTGAGGCAAAGGTCATATGCACGTAACTAGTGTACATAAAAATAGCAGAACTGGTGTTGAAACAAAGGGACCTCTCCATGTAACAACTTAGAGAGCTATTCATGAAGTTAAACTTGAAATAGAACATTCATACCTAGATTGCTACAACAGTAGAGTTCTGCTACGAGTTTAGCAACATTAAGGCTCTGACTTCAGTACAAAAAATAAGTGAGTTTTTATATCACGACAACTAACTTGATGTAAAATAGTTATTCACACAAGGAACAGATAGATTTTACCATGGTGTAGCTAGTTGAGTTCAACTCAGAATCCCCACCTACCTGGGGTTTACCCCTATTAGTTATACTGAGCTAAAAGCTACCTCTGCCTAGTCTCAAGGATTTTACATCAAGTTACCCATCTCAATGTAAAGCCACACTTTTGGCAGTGAAGACATAGCCATAGTGAATGAAGAGTATGCCGAAGCAGAATTTTCCAAATAAGCCCTCTAAAGTCACGCTTGAGAAACAAGAGAAAGAATTTAGAAAGCAGCCATTCATCTCAAGCTTTTTTTGCGCTTCATATTACATTATCTGCAATGGATTGCGCAATCTAGTACTCCAAGAGAGACATATTCCACTTGAGAGAAAGAAGTTTTTATTTCTTTCTGAAACTTTTGTACCCATTCTTTCTGTAAGTAACTTCTGAGATACTATAAAAAGAAAAGGAGTACTTGTGGCACCTTAGAGACTAACCAATTGGTTATTGGTTAGTCTCTAAGGTGCCACAAGTACTCCTTTTCTTTTTGCGAATACAGACTAACACGGCTGTTACTCTGAAACCTGAGATTACTATAACTCCCTAGTTAGTGGATGGGTCATTACACAAAGCAAAACTATTTCCCCATGTTTATTCACCCCCTCCACCCCCACTGTTCCTCAGACGTTCTCGTCAACTGCTAAAAATGGCCCACCTTGATTATCACTACAGAAGGTTTCTCCCGCCCCCGTGCTGGTAATAGCTCACCTTAAGTGATCACTCTCTTGTTACAGTGTGTATGGTAACACCCATTATTTCATGTTCTCTATATACATAAATCTCCCCACTGTATTTTCCACTGAATGCATCTGATGAAGTGAGCTGTAGCTCACGAAAGCTTATGCTCAAATAAATCTGTTAGTCTCTAAGGTGCCACAAGTCCTCCTTTTCTTTTTGAGTATTTTCAAAGTGTCTATTTCCAGGCTGTGCACTGGACAGGATTTTGTACACAGTTTCACTGTTTGTTGCTGGCGGACTCCCTCCCTCCCCCAGGCTCTTCAAGAAGGTGTTTACCACCAATAGCTAAACAGAACCTGATCCAGAAGCAGGCACTTGTGTGCAGAGAGAAAGGGAAGGTGGAGGAAAGTCTTATGATGTGAGCAAAACCCCTTCAACCAATCCTATTTAAAATTAAAAAGGAATTTTTAAAAAAACCTCAGAACATGCCATTTAAAGGGTGCTCTGTCAGAAAAAAAAGATTTTGGAAGTTAGTTTCAAAAGATTCAAGTTGAGTGTCCCATTACACAGCAATCCAAATTATTTTTTATTTTGTTGCAAATACAAATAAAATGGATCTACCATGTAACAGTGAATTTGATTTAGCAGTCATAACATGTTAACATCTGAAGTAGTTTTCTGTTAAAGTCATCACTGGAGAGTTCCTAGGTGACTATGCATGCCTTGCAAAGGGAAGCTTGCCTGACACAGATGCATGCAGCAAGGGGGTCAAAGTTTCTAATGCAGAATTTCAACAAGTAAAGCTCAAACATTCTGCTGGCCCAAAGTCTTCCTGGAAACAGAAGCCCCCTCACAAATAAACCAAGGTGTCTGAAGAAAATCCAATGGATTTCACAGAGGAAAGTGAAAAACCAAGCTTATAACAAACTGAACAGTAAGATTTCAGAGTAGCAGTCTGTATCCGCAAGAAGAAAAGGAGGACTTGTGGCACCTTAGAGACTAACCAATTTATTTGAGCATAAGCTTTCATGAGCTACAGCTCACTTCATCGGATGCCTGTAGCTCACGAAAGCTTATGCTCAAATAAATTGGTTAGTCTCTAAGGTACCACAAGTCCTCCTTTTCTTTTTGAACAGTAAGAATTTACCAGAGAAAATGCATTGAGATTAAGGATACTCTAAATTCTTCCCTCTGCAGTCTGAGGTATTCTTAATTAATGAACTCATCTGGACTCAAACCCATGTGGGAGTTTCCTAATTTGCAAATAATTATTTTGTTGAACGGTTACAAAAACACTTCATGAACTGCAAGGATTCTCCCACATTCAAATGCTCATCTCAGCTAACTGCTACGGTACTAGCAGGAATAAAGTTATTGGGCCAGATTTTGCCATTTTAGTACAACTACTTTCTGCCTTTGCATGATCTGGTCTTAAAGCCCACATATTCAGCCCTAGGAGCCATATTCAGCCCTAGGAGGCTCACTCCAGTGCAAAGGGAAGACCTTCTGGTGCTATAAAGCCAATTTAGAATCTCTTATGCCACTCTTCTCCCACCCCCTGCCCCTTCCCGCCACCATATACTACTGCCTACATAGCTGGGAACAGGGCTTATTTGTGCCAAGGCTTGCCAGGGCTGAGCCCCAGCACTTCTAGACTTGGCAGTTCATAGCCCTGGTACCTCTGGGTTTGCCGCATCAATTATGAAAGGGATAAATTGCTTGAGCCCCAGCACCTTTCATTACAAATTAAGCATTGGATGTGAAAGAGGGACATCACCAGGACACCACTGCGCTACACAAACTCATCTGTTTGTGTGCACCTTTCTGGGATTGTTTGTGGCCAGCCAAAACTAGGGCAGCTTAACTTAATGCCCAAGGGACCTGCTTGGCCAACAGCAGCAGGAGGAACAGGGTAATACAAGCTTTACGCTCCTTCCCAGCACCTAAAACTTGCATTGTGTTCCGCTCCTCCCACTGGGCAATTCTATATTGAAAAGCAACTTTCTTGTCCCTCAAATTACATCTGAAAACTGAGCAAACTTGACAGAAATCCTGCATTTCAACTGCTAGCCCTGCAAACAACCTGGAAGCTGAAAATCAAGCTGGGTTCTTTGCATGCAAGAACAACAAAACCCCAGTTTGACTATCAGATGCCAGGTTGAGAAGGACAGACTGGCAGTCAGGGGAAACATTTCTCTTGCTAACTGAACAAATCTGATATGGCTGTAATTGATCCAAGGACATACAGACCCTGCCCCATACCCCTTTTTTACAAGCAATTTTCAGAATAGGCATGTACTTAAGAAAACTGATGCCACATTGTATCACTTACAATTGTTAATTTGCCTCAAAGTCTCTGGTCATTAATCTAAAAAGGAAAGAGCAACAGTTAACACAGGAGATGAAAGAACCACCATCTGCTCCTGAAAATTGCTTATTCACAAACAGTTCCCATTCAGCACAACAATTAATCACAACTGGAATGCTAAACTTGCTACTCTCTCCTCCACTCTCACATCAAGTTCAAGTTCTCATCCTCACGTCAAGGCCCTGCACTTGTCCACCTGGTCTCCATCTCCATTGATTCCCTCTGCCTGAACTCCTCCCAAATTCTTCTTGTTTCTTTCTACTGCTCCCTTCTATCCCTCCAACCATCCTCTCCATTCAAATCCCTCCTTTTAATTAATATGTAAATTCCACAATTCTAGCACTGGAGATTTTTCCAGACACTGGACCTGATCATCTTGTGCATCATGCTAGTGTTCTGCAACCTGTGCAAGCTCCATAGGCAAAGGACTGTACACTGACAGCACTCAACTAATGAGCTTTTTACAGCAGTCACTCAATATTTTGCATCATACAGCAGGATGTTGAAGTTGCCATGAGACGGATAGTTGTACTATCTTAAGTACAATTCCCCACATAATGCCTAATGAAGAGCTTTAGCTCAGCTATGTATCAGATATGTATTAGATACCTGTAAGCTGCTCCAGGGATTCAGCAGTTTGATTTTAACTGATTGACAAATTTGGGGAAAAATTTTTTCCCATGGAGTAGCATGATATTTTTCCAAAATGCATAAAACACACATATATGCTATAAGTCTAGATCTTCCATCCTTTCTTATTCAGAACATCCTAAAGATAAAATCAGCAGTCAATATTTCAAGAAGTTAATGTAAAGTGGCCACAGATACACACTGTACTCAATTGTGAGAGCTGTACATGCCACACTAAAGAGATTCTGTCAAACATATGGGGCCTAATCTTGCAAATTGATGAGTGCCTTCAACATCTCTGGACTCAATGGCAGTTAAGGATATTCGCAAGAGTTAGGTTTCAGAGTAGCAACCGTGTTAGTCTGTATTTGCAAAAAGAAAAAGGAGTACTAGTGGCACCTTAGAGACTAACCAATTTATTTGAGCATAAGCTTTCAGCTGTAGCTCACGAAAGCTTATGCTCAAATAAATTGGTTAGCCTCTAAGGTGCCACTAGTACTCCTTTTCTTTTATCGCAAGAGTTACTCAACATCCAGAAAGAAAAAAAAAGGCAGTTTTTTTTGTGACTCAGAGGCCAAACAATGCTGAGTATGGGCACTGGTATGTTAATTTAAACTGGCACAAGAATCACTTCATTCATGAGCTCTCTCAACTTCTCCCAAACACTGCCTTGAAACGATTCATCTTTACCTGTGGAGGAAGTGCTGGTTACTCATTAAATGGATCACTGGCTTGAGAAAAACAATGTTCTTTAACCACCCATTTATTAGTGTTTGCACAGTTCTGAGATAGGTACATTCTTTGCTGGGTGTAACTCAAACTTTACAGACTAATTTTCTGCTGATCCTCTTAAAACAAACTTGCAAAAGGGTTTAAGGTGAAAATTACCGTAACCACACGTCCCGGCTTTCCTGTGGCAATCTAAAATAGAATTTAAAACAAAACAAATTAAAGCAAGCTGGACTCCACAAGGCAGGTGCCATCAACATCTCCTTTAAACTACTGTATACTTAAGCAAGGAAGTCATTAAAAGAATCTTAGAATTGAAATGGACTTAGCTAGGGAAAAAAATAAACTTGTTTCCTTTAGTCTACTCAGTCTTTTAAAGTCCATTTACTCAAACAGTGTCAAAGTTTGCCCACAAAGTTTGCTGACAGTTGACCCATATTTCTGTTGTAGTTGTAACATTTTCCCCCATATAATTTATTCATGACATGTATACCCTTGGTTCCCTGAAGTCCCAGATAACATTACTAATTGTGTTTTACTTGACTGCACAAGTAACGAGCTACTGGAAACTTAGCCTAGCACTTAAAGACACACCATGGTAACTTGGAGTGCTGGGGGGTGCACTTTTATATTTAAAAAAAAACAAAAAAAAACACCCAATTGTGCCTACTTCACACTGATCTAAATGCTTCCCGTAGTATGCACTCATCAGATCTTGCAAGCCAGCATCTTTAAGGCAGGTAATGGGCAGGTAGAAAAGTATCCAGAGAGATCACGTACCTCCGAAAAGGAGAAAGAATGGTTTTAGCCTTTCCCTTTCTCAAATATCTCATGGTACTTAATCTACTACATGGCACTGAAAGCAGAAGAATACCTTGAGTTCCTAAACACGGATGTGGGCACACTTCATGACCACTTAGGGTATGTCTACACTGCACCTGGAAGTGAGCACCCATCCTGAGTAAACAAACACACTTGCTCCGCTCGACCTAGTATGCTAAAAATAGCAGTATGGACATTGTGCCACGAGCAGCAGCACTGGCTAGCCGCTCTAGCATAAACCCACCTGACCACTGGGTTTGTACTTGGGCAGCTAGCTCATGCCATCACCCATGCCACAATAACCACACTGCTATTTTTACCATGCCAACTTGAGAAGAGCATTCGCCCAGCCTGCACTGTAGAGTTCTTTATATCCAGTGCTGTAATTAAGTCAGAACTATACCCCAGAACCTTTTATGATGAGAGGGTAAACAAAAAACTGATATGTCCAAGTTTGGACAGCTGAATTTTAAGACTGTTTACACCCAAGACAACTAAAAAACAAAAATCAAATTTTATTTTGTTGTCCATATCAACAAGAGTAGCTAAAAACAAAGCTAATTTAAAACTATTCTTGGCAATGAAATATATGGAAATTTAGCTTCCAAGTCTGCTTTGGTCTTACAGTCCTGACATCAGTGACAATTTTTGCTAAATGTTACAATTTTACTAAAGACAAAAAGCAATCTACATAACGTGACACCTAAATCTGATGCACAAAGTTATTAAAAATGTTTACCAGAATACCAGGGGCAGCTATCTATTTGTCTGTGGCATGCTAATCATTTGCATTAACATATGTTCGTTGTGCAGTTAGCTGTATAATACATTCCTGCACAAAGTAACATTACCCTATTTTGCAATCATATTTTTGATCAAATTTGCGTTCCATGTGATTCTAGTTGCACTGTTCACCAGGATATATGGGCATACTTTCAAAATTTTAGGGGGAAAAAACCCCCCACCATTTCTCCAAAAATAAAGAGTGTACATTACATAACCGCTTGCAGCCCTCATACCATAATCTCCTTAAAAGGGCCAAAGATAGGAAATACCACCCAGTAAAATCCAAGAGTCACGCTGAGAATGCTTGGGAAAAATTCCAAATCCAAACAAATTTATGAAGACTCCAGTTTATGAAGTCAGATTCCAAGGAAGTGTATGTAGAGCAGGTAGATGCCAAAAGAGCCAGCAAAAAATAGTTTTTGAACTTTTGCAAACCATATTAAGGAATGAAGGAACATCATACTAATATGGAATCTTTTTCTGAGTCTCTCTCTTCCTATGCTATTTTGAAAAACCACAATATCTGCAGCTTAAACGGAACTAGAACTAAAATTGCCTATCAGGTGAAACAGCAAAAATGAGGAAGTACTGTACAGTAAACGCATTCTTTTATTATACTGAATAGATTTACACTGGTAGCGAACAAAATCGGCAATAGCTACTTAACATTATTAACTGGTCCATTTTTCTTACATTATGCACATCTAATTAAGTCTAGGATACAAACAGGTACAATGTGATTTGTAGCAAGTACTAAAACTATTACACAAAAAAATTAATGGAAACATGCTGATAAATTATACCAATTAGTAGGTCACACCTGGATCATACTGTTTGAGCATGTGTGTGTATCTGGGGTGGGAGTTTACTCCGGACATAAATTATTCCGGAGAGAGATACATTTGGGAGAAGGTTTGAGGAGTTTCAAGAATCTTAACTCCCTTCACCTCAAATGTACATAATATAAATTGCTTAACTAACTGGTTGTACTGATGAAAGTACAAGGCTGATGCTCTTGAAGTCCTTTCTTTTAGAGACTATGCTAATTAAACAAACCTCAAGTCAGTTGTTCAAATATTCAACTCAACTGAATGATTTGATCTGAATGCTTTGGAACAAGATTTTATGCTAGAGGGCTGCGCAAGCAAGATTATGTCAAAGAAAATTAAAGTGGCAGTTTAAATATGTTGATAAAAATAGTAACTACTATTTTCATCTCTGAAAAAATATACTAATTAATGTGAGCTATACCTTTCTACTCAGACAGTCACCACTCTGATTTAGAAAAGTGCTAGGACGTCCTCAGGTAACTAGTTACCCTCCCTGCAAGAATTCAAGCAGTTATGCGCTCTGACTTTAATGAAAACTAGTTGTAATTTTTTTTTTTTTTTTGGGACAAGTTTGGCAAAGAAAATTGTACTGGATGGGAATGGGGTATGGGCAGAAAACACCAACAAAACAGATACCTCTATTCCTTCCCCTCCCCTTAATGTAGCTTGCATAAAGTGACAATTCAGAATAGAAGAGACATCTTTAAAATCCCCATGGTTTGGGGAAAAATAGTTCCTGGATTGATTCATCATGAATCCTAAATCAATGGAAAATAATCTCCCACCAGAAACGCTTGGATCCTATTGTGTAATATCGAAGTCTGACTCCTTCAGTGGTGGTGAATCAATGGAGAGAACTAGCAGATCTCTACTGACTATGAAGTATAAATCAAAGCTGAACTGTTCTGATGCTCTGTTATGCGTTGAGAGGTCATACCTAAATAAATTACTCCGTAGATCTTTTGATATTCAAGTCTTTCAAGGATTCAGACATAACCAGCTACAACTTCTTCATCCATTTCACAGCATCCAGATAGCAGACTGAGGAGTTGCACTTTGATACTGTATTTCAGAGTCAAAGAGTTAGTGAAGTGATGCCTTCTTTCATCCATTTAGGATTTTTAAAATCACTTCACAAATCTTTCCTGGAGAGTTTAGGGAATGCATACATTGATTTTATCACTCCTACATGTCTGAAGCACATCAGCACACCAGTGTAAGCTAAAAAATATGAAGGGGGGGGAGGGGCTCTGATTTATCCATCACTCACTCCCATCAACTCCAATCAATAACTGCACACAGCCCAGGAGATCAGTTTACGATTTTATCTAATTTATTTTCTATTGAGTGAAACTGTATGTAGAATTTAACTCAGATTTAACAAAGACATTTAATTAAATATCATGATGACAGTAAGAGAATACTATACCCATTACCAGAGTCTTCCAAGCATTACACAATCTGCAATTGACTCAAGTGTAAGGAACATAGAAGTAGGAAAAATATCAAAGAATAATGATGGGAAAAATGTTTGTGGTCATGCTCAAGAGTTTAAACAGAATACGCAAACTGGATGATTGGAAATGTGTATCCTATTCATAAGGCTAACAGAATTCACCTTAATATAGGATTGTTGAAATGTTTTTAATCTTGCACAAGTAGTTCGGGGGGGGGGGGGGGCGAGCTATAGGAATCCTACAAATCAGCCACTGTCTCAGTCAATCAAATATTAGGATAAAAGTTAATTATATCACCGCAAAGAGCATTGACCCCAATTAGATCTTGACATAAAAGACACAGGGTCTCAAATACTTTCTATTATGCCCAGTTCTATTTGTAGAACAAATTAAAGCAAAATAGAGGGACCAAACTGAAACAAAGAATCTAACTCACAGAAAGTCACCTAGACCTATAAATCCAAGAATTACCAACAGAAAATGATTAGGCACTTGATGGGTGTGTGTTAATTAACTAGAAGCAGATTGATCTCAGCCTGAACTCCTCAGTTTATGAGGACACAGTAATTATAAGGGCTCTAGCAAACAACTGTTTGTTAAAGTGCTGAACTAGCTTTGGACAGAAGTAGTCTTTTCTACAGATGCAGAGAGAATATTTTCTTCATTTCAGCTTATTCAATTAGTTCAGATCAATCACTGGTTTATTCAAAGTTAACAAACCAGTTGGGAGTAGAAAAAGCAGGAAGACTTGTTTTTTTTCTCCAATCTATAAATAAAAACTAGGTGAGAGAGGATGAGATCCATTAGTTCTAATAGGACAACAGAGACCAGAAAACAATCTGTTCAATTCACTTAGTATGGATAATACTTTGTTTAATAAATCAGTTAATTTAAAATGCAAAATATGTTTTCATGTACAGTACTTTTTGATAAACTTCTTTTATGTATCCAGCACATATGAAGTAGTTTTATTCAATAAACAATCTTAAAATGCCATTTTTGTGCATTATTTGTTGAATTCAAATTTCCAAAACGATCTTGACACAAATCACAAGTAAAAAAAAAAATCAGTCATCTAGTAAGAATTGCATCGTTCACCATTTTTTAACATAATAAAAAACGTAAAAATTAAGAATCTATACAAATTTCAGTTAAGCTATATAGTTGATTAAATAAATGTGCATCAAGATAGTGTATCCTTATTAGCAAAAAAGCACCAAGTTTAGTGTAAAGCCTATATTTAGTTGCAAATCAACATGTTTTAATGGTTACCAACCAGGGAGAAACAGCCTCTCTTTAGGAAAATACCTAAAAAGTACAAATACAAAACAAGATTAAAACTGATTATTAAAATCAAGGTTTCCTGTCTGCTTATTTAAATCATGATTAAAAATCAGTGATTTAAATTGCTTTCATTTAAACCAGTCCACCCTGAAGCAAAATAATTGGAAATACTGATCAATTTTTCTCCATTTATAAACTTACAAACAGCAAACCCCATGCTTCAGCCTCTGCAGATGTTTAAAAATAAATTAATCCCTTAAAATGAGTTTGTAATAGAAATCCTTTCAGATCTTTAATTGTAACAATAGTTAGAGGTGCTTAGCCACTGACTTCCAAAAGTTCAGTGCTTTGACTTTCTTTAAAACTTCAGCAAACATGTACAGCTTAATATGATTATTTTAATATAAATTATTTTAATAGATTATAATAAGATTAGGACAAACATAGGTTGTTGTAATTTCTAATTTAATTTTAAATAGGTTTATTTTTTAAAAACCTGTATTTAATTTAAACAAAAAAAATCCACTTCCTAATTTTTATCCACCATATTTTGCTTACCTCCAACTCAGAGACAGACCATTTCATATCATAGAAACATAGAATATCAGGGTTGGAAGGGACCTCAGGAGGTCATCTAGTCCAACCCCCTACTCAAAGCAGGACCAATCCCCAATTAAATCATCCCAGCCAGGGCTTTGTCAAGCCTGACCTTAAAAACTTCTAAGGAAGGAGATTCTACCACCTCCCTAGGTAACGCATTCCAGTGTTTCACCACCCTCCTAGTGAAAAAGTTTTTCCTAATATCCAACCTAAACCTCCCCCACTGCAACTTGAGACCATTACTCCTTGTCCTGTCATCTTCTACCACTGAGAATAGTCTAGAACCATCCTCTCTGGAACCACCTCTCAGGTAGTTGAAAGCAGCTATCAAATCCCCCCTCATTCTTCTCTTCCGCAGACTAAACAATCCCAGTTCCCTCAGCCTCTCCTCATAAGTCATGTGTTCCAGACCCCTAATCATTTTTGTTGCCCTTTGCTGGACTCTTTCCAATTTATCCACATCCTTCTTGTAACGTGGGGCCCAAAACTGGACACAGTACTCCAGATGAGGCCTCACCAATGTACCAATAGAGGGGGACGATCACGTCCCTCGATCTGCTGGCTATGCCCCTACTTATACATCCCAAAATGCCATTGGCCTTCTTAGCAACACGGACACACTGTTGACTCATATCTAGCTTCTCGTCCACTGTCACCCCTAGGTCCTTTTCCACAGAACTGCTGCCTCGCCATTCAGTCCCTAGTCCTGCACTGGGTTCTTCCATCCTAAGTGCAGGACCCTGCACTTATCCTTATTGAACCTCATCAGATTTCTTTTGGCCCAATCCTCCAATTTGTCTAGGTCCCTCTGTATCCTATCTCTGCCCTCCAGCGTATCTACCACGCCTCCCAGTTTAGTATCATCCGCAAATTTGCTGAGAGTGCAATCCACACCATCCTCCAGATCATTTATGAAGATATTGAACAAAACCGGCCCCAGGACCGACCCCTGGGGCACTCCACTGGACACCGGCTGCCAACTAGACATGGAGCCATTGATCACTACCCGTTGAGCCCGACAATCTAGCCAACTTTCTACCCATCTTATAGTGCATTCATCCAGCCCATACTTCTTTAACTTGCTGACAAGAATACTGTGGGAGATCGTGTCAAAAGCTTTGCTAAAGTCAAGAAACAATACATCCACTGCTTTCCCCTCATCCACAGAACCAGTAATCTCATCATAGAAGGCGATTAGATTAGTCAGGCATGACCTTCCCTTGGTGAATCCATGCTGGCTGTTCCTGATCACTTTCCTCTCATGTAAGTGCTTCAGGATTGATTCTTTGAGGACCTGCTCCATGATTTTTCCGGGGACTGAGGTGAGGCTGACTGGCCTGTAGTTCCCAGGATCCTCCTCCTTCCCTTTTTTAAAGATTGGCACTACATTAGCCTTTTTCCAGTCATCCGGGACTTCCCCTGTTCGCCACGAGTTTTCAAAGATAATGGCCAATGGCTCTGCAATCACAGCCGCCAATTCCTTTAGTATTCTCGGATGCAACTCGTCCGGCTCCATGGACTTGTGCACGTCCAGCTTTTCTAAATAGTCCCTAACCACCTCTTTCTCCTCAGAGGGCTGGCCATCTATTCCCCATGTTGTGATGCCCAGCGCAGCAGTCTGGGAGCTAGCCTTGTTCGTGAAGAGAGAGGCAAAAAAAGCATTGAGTACATTAGCTTTTTCCACATCCTCAGTCACTAGGTTGCCTCCCTCATTCATTAAGGGGCCCACACTTTCCTTGGCTTTCTTCTTTTAAAAATGACAGATTAATATATTTTCTAGTTCAGCGGTTCTCAAACTTTACCAACCTGAGGCTCCCCCCCATTTTTGATTAAAAATGTTGGGGACCCCTGCCCTGCCCCTTCACCAAGGCCCCGTCCCTGCCCTGACCATTCTCCAAGACCCCTCCTCCCACTCACTCCATCCCCCCCCCCCCCGTTGCTCGCTCTCCCTCACTCACTTTCACTGGGCTGGGGAAGAGGCTTGGGGTGGGGGCTCCGGATGGGGATATGGGCTCTGGGGTGGGGCCAAGGATGAGGGGTTTGGAATATAGGAGGGAGTTCAGGGTGTGCAGGCTCTGGAAGGGAGTTGGGGTGCGGGAGGAGACTCAGGACTGGGGCAGGGGATTAGGGTATGGGGGTGAGGGCCCCAACAGGGGGTGCAGGCTCTGGGCTGGGGATGAGGGGTTTGGGGCCCAGAAAGGGGCTCTGGGCTGGGGGTTGGGGCAGAGGGGGGCTGAGGGCTCCAGCTGGGGGTATGTTCTCTGGGGTGTGGCTGGAGATGAGGGATTTGGGGTGCAGGAGCGGGCTCAGGGCTGGAGGTTGAGGGGGGTGCAAGCTCCGGGAGAGCGTTTGGGTGTGGAAGGGGACTCTGGGCTGGGTCAGGGGATTGGGGTGCAGAATGGGAGGTGCAGAGCCGGCACTTGGGCAGCGCATGGAGACTCCCTGGCCACCCATGCGCCTAGGAGCTGCAGGACATGGCAGCCGCTTCCGAGAGCGGTGCGGAACCAGGGCAGATAGGGAGGCACTGGGAGAGAGGGGGAGGAGTTGATCAGCGGGGCCTGCAGACCCCGAGAAGTCACAGAACCCAGTTTGAGAGACACTGTTCTAGTTCACATATGGAGTAAAGAATTAATAAAAGCTGAGGTGCTTATGTAGCCTGATCTATAGATTAATTATATTGATTACTTAAGAATTCCCAGTTATCACTTTCAGAATTGACAGGTTTGTGTTCCAAGATCAGGCCCAGTATTATTCAAATTATTATATAGTTGGGAACCCCAATGGGCACAGTTGCAACACTCACTATAGGAACTCCTGTATATTTACAAATAGCAGCTAGTGAACACATATTAAAACTACTTTTTATATGGTTTATTTTCCATCCATTGCCTATTACAGACAAAATATTAAAAAACCATTTGTTAACATAAATTCATTGTATACACGTTCAACAGCTCAATGAACACGGTACAAATACATAGGGGTAAAGAGAACCGTTCCCCCACACTCCAATTAAGAATTAATGCCAGTCTTGCCTGACTACTGATGGTAATATTAAATATATATTGATAAAAATCAGTATTAACTTTACTAAAATTAGTAGTTCTTTACAGGGGAACTGTGCAACTAAGATGGAGTAAAATTCAGAAATGTTCTGAACATTCCCCTCTTGCAGCAAAGCAGGGGCCTGAGTGATTAAGCAAAAATGTTTGGTTTTGTCATCAAAATCATCTTTGGGTTTCACGTCTACCCTTTCAGGCTAATTAGAGACATCCTGAATACTTTCTTGGATGCCACCAACACTGGTAGTCATAGACAACAAATGACTCTTCAACATTTCAAGCTGAAGATTCTAAGGGTGTCTTTGGTGAACTCAGAAGAACCTATAGGGACACCTAAATGCTTCCCGGGGCCTCGTTAGCATGAGGCACTTTTCATATATTTCAGGACATGACTTAAGTTAGCATTGCACTTCATTACAATATGTCTAAGTATTGTGAATTTGAGGTGGAAATCACAGATTCCATTGCAGCAGTTTTACTGACACAAAACCAGGTCCAAATGAGCCTTAATTATTACTGTAATGGTATAGTGCACAAGTATAACACATGTATTTTAACATATTACGGGTCAGGCTTGCATTTTTATAATGAAAGCTCTTACAGATAGTGTGTCTCAGTTGTAATGCTGCCTGAAATTCTAAATAGTGGCTGTGAAACTGACCAGAATCTTGTTAATTTTGATATGCTGCTTAGAAAATATATGAGGAAATGTCTGCAGGCTCAGGAAGACACTTTTGTGCTGGTTCATATTTAAAAGATTTTCTTTACATCTAGGAAGCCAGAGATTTTTTTAAAAAGATAAAAGCTTACATTCTGTAGCAACTGATCCCTTAGCTGGCATCAATACTGTACATACATTTATTACAGAAAACTTCCTCCTCACCAGCAGTGCTCAATGTACACACATGCACACACATTTAAGCACACATATCTCTGTCAGAATCATGTAAATCTCCATGGCCAGAATCAACATGTCAATAAGGCACCAAATTCATTGATTATAATTGTCACGGCTCTCAGGAGTCAAAATAAATGTTATAAAGTCTGAATCTGTTAATGTAATGTTAAGAATTGAAACATACACACACACACAACAAGGAGCGTCCTCCTTCACTGAACAAGTATCACCTTGTCTGCCTTAGGAAATAAAGTAAGAAAGCAGCACTTTTACCTGTGGGTAAAATAAAGCCACAAAACAGGTTTAGATCAGTCTTGTAAAATTCTAGTCACTTGAACCAAATCATTTTTAAGTGGCAAGTAAAATATTTAGTCTTACGATCTAAAAGAATGGACAAAGAGAATGTGTCCCTAGATTGGTAAGTTTTCATGGCAATTTTTCAAGTCTGATTTAGACAATATTAAAGGTGGGGCTAGAGAGGGGAAAACAAACCACAGTCACCTTAACACTTGGCTCTTATATAGCACTTCTCCTCCCTTAGATCTTATCCACCATGTGCCTAAGTATTACAACACATTTGATCCATTCTTTCATTACACTAGGCAACATCACATGCCCTAGTAGTTCTTTACAAATTAACTAACTCAGTTTTTCAAGCAGTTTCAGTATTCTCAAGAGTTGCCCGAGAGAACTCAACTCAGTTAACACACCAAACAACAGCTACAGTACATACAGCAAAAGAGTATGCTTTCCTACACCTACTTTCCCACCCAACAGCATGCTTAAAACTTGACCAAGACAGGTCACTGGCAGAGGCAAGAGGATAGTTTGGACTCTATGCCTATTTAATCCCTGGATGCTCCATTGCAAACAGGGAGATCCAATCAGTAGCAATTCTGGTGATGGTTTGTGAGGTGGACACCTGCCCCCAGGGAAATAGGCTGAAACCACCTACTCATTTCACACTGGCCAGGTTGCTCTGGCAGGCTGTAAGACCTCAGGATGCCAGGCAGGGAATTCAGCTACAAGTTGTCCTCTCCTCTTCTCTCCTGCCCTACTGCTAAAGAGGAAGGTCTGTGTTATAGAGTTTGCATGGAACATGGGGCTCCAACCTCGAATTCCCATCAGATGGTTACTGTTTTTTTGGTCATCACTAACCTGATCTACATTCAAACTTGTTACCCAAACTTTGTCTATATGTGGGATTAGCCCCAATTCAGCCACTGCTGGCCAACAAATGTTGTAAGTGCACCAATGCAAACCCCAATCATAGACAAAGTTGTGATTTGCAGCCACTAAGCTCAACCTGGTGTCAAGGTGAGAAAAGCTCAACCAATGCACATCACAGCTTCCTTTATCAATGGACATAGGCAGTGGTGTGGCGACATTGGTTGTTGGCTACTGATGACTGAATCTCACATATAGAGAAGACCCAATAAGCAAAATCTCATTACCAATCCAAGCCATGCAGTTCCTCATGTAACTGTTACTGATGCCCCTGAAAAGGCCATCAAAAACAACCAGACACCTCTTAGCAGATTAAGAAGTGTATACAGACTTCTTCCTCCCACCCCTTAGCAGGTTAAGTATACAGATGTTGAGTTTAACAGGGTGAGAGCTGTATGCAGAAATACCCATATTCCTTAGCAGGCCAAGAGCCATGCCCTGGTACCTTGTCCCCAACAGCAATTTACCTTGTCCTGAGGGCCTGCCAGGCTGCGTCTATGTCTGCATACAGGTTTTTCTCAGAGGGTTTGCCTGAGCTCACCCCGTAGCCAGAGTAGTCGTAGGAGAAGACGTTGCAGTTGATGCGAGAGCCAAGGCCAATGTAGAAGCTGCACATCTGGCCCAGATCCACAGCATTGCCATGTGAGAAGAGCAGCGTATACCGGCTGGCAGGGGCACAGCGCACAAACATGCACCCCAGCCTGTTATCCCGTGATGTGCGAGAAAAGAAAACCTCTACGGCATCCAACTCCCGCTGTGAATACTGCCAGTCCGCCCGCTCACTCAAATGCAGACTGCAGCTGCCCATTCCTGTTGGGGTCCCAGACCCTGTTGCAGTCCCAGACCCTGTTGCTGCAGCCCCAGCCTCCTGCTGCTGCTGCTGCTCAGACTGCAGCACGGTATACGTGGGCTCCGGGGGCAAGAAAGCCAACTTGGCAGCAATGCGGCTAGGGCAAGGTGGGCAGCAGAACAGCCAGCACAGCTCGCCCAAAGAGAAACCGTTCATTCTGGGGCCTTGTTCTGGCATCAGTGACGCTGGATAAAAATTTACTCACACTGGGAGGGGAAGGGGGGGGGATTCAGAGTCCACCCACAGCAACCCACTCTCAGCCTTGTGAGAGCAATACCCCCAAAACACAACTGTCCCCTCAAAACTGTAAGCCACCAAAACCAATCCAGCCCTCCAAATCTAAGAAATCCACCTAGTGTGTGGGGAAAGGAATACAAAATATATCTCAAGTGCAAGAAACTCTCCTTCAAAATCTACTACTAATCCTACAATAAATCCAACCCCATCAAATGGGCTGAAATCACTTAGTCATTTTCACACAGCCCAGGTTACTCTGGAGCACCTAAAAAAAAAAATAAATAAATAAGCAAGCCCCCCAAATCTACATCTGACTCAGTGCCCCAAAACCAAAGATTAAAAACTAATCCCCCTGAAATAAGATCTGTCCCCCCATACACCTCCCCCAGACACCACTAAATGCAAGATCCCCCCCCTCGCAAAAGCAATAATAATAATAATAATAATAATAATAGAGACACCAAACGCAACTCCTCACAATCACCCCAAGCCCAGTGCACCCGCCCAGCTCTGCACCCAGTGCCTGGCCCAATCCTGCAACCCCTCAGCGGAGCCCCACCCCCAAACACCGACCCACTGCAACCGGTCGCCAGACCGGCCCCCCCCCCACACAGCCCCGAGCGGATCCGCCCCCCCGCCCCAGGCAGACCCTCGCTGAAGGGGCCCGCCCCCCCCGGCCCGCGCTGGGAGGCGGCGCCCGGCCGTGGAGCGGGCTCAGCCTCGGCTCCCCCCGGGCAGGGCCACGCCGGCTGCGGCGCGGAGACAGTAGCGGGCAGCGGCCATGTCCCGGCTCCCCTCACCGCTTCCGGGTTAGGCAGGGGCCGCCCGGCCCGCCCCGGTACCTGCGGAGCGGCGCACACCAGCGGGGCACGGCGCCCGGCCCCGGCCGCCCACAGGCCCCGCCGCGCGGCTCGCTGCCGCCCCCTAACCTAGCGCGAGGGCACAGACGCGGGGGGGGGGGAGGGGAGCAGCAGCCGCCGCAGCGCTAGAGAGAACCCGGAGCCTCCGCGTGGGGAGCGTCGGACCCGCCTCCTGGCCCTTTAAGAGAACCCCACGAGAGCCTCCGTCACGTGCGAGTCGTCCCCCCCCATCTCTCTCTCTCTCGCGCGCGCGCCCCCGGCCCATCCGTTCTGCGCATGCGCGGCAAGGCTGGCGTGTGACCCCCCCCACCCCGGCTGGAGAAAGGGTGCTTCGGGCAGCAGCTCTGCCCCAGTCCGGGCGGCGGCTCCCCTCCCCCCCGCTGGGATTCTTCATGGAGAGGGCTGACTTGCTTCGCCCGGATCCTGCTGCCCCTGCTCAGGGCTCTTGCCTGGTCTCCTACTTGTAGAGTTTGCCCCATCCCCCTAAATGAAGCTGCGGCCTCTGGACTCTCTCACCAGGGCCCACAAGCCCAGTAATAAATACATGCATAGGTGCTGGAACTGGCTTGAAGTGGTTTCCAGCATATGCACAGTATACAGTTGGGTTCGATAGCTCTCAGCACGCCCACTATAGATATTGTTCCAGCTTCCCTGCATACGTGCCATTAAGGGTGAGACACTGAAAAGGAAAAGAAAATACTGTAGGTTACAGGCCCTTAAATCATCTCTAAAAGCTCCCCACAAATATTACACACATGCTCAACTTTTAAGTACATGAGTCCTGTGGCAGAAGTCAATGGCATACACCTCTGAACCCTTCAAGTGGCTAACTGGGCTGCAGACACCTATCTATGGAGAGGTGGATGGGCCAAACCTCTGGGCCACCCTGAATACCTGAAATGTTCTGCTTCAACCTGGATGGGGGTTTGTGGGTCGAAGCAGGACAGTCTTGTGAAAAATGGGACTATTGGGAAGTCTGCAGTGTTGGGGGAAGGGGGGTGTGTTTTGTTTTATTTCCATTAAGAAATGTAATTAAAACATGTAAACAAAGGTGTCTTGCCTTTAGAATGAAAGAACCACAAACGACAAATACCAAAAAAAGGAGTACTTGTGGCACCTTAGAGACTAACAAATTTATTTGAGCATAAGCTTTATTTGTTAGTCTCTAAGGTGCCACAAGTCCTCCTTTTCTTTTTGCGGATACAGACTAACACAGCTGCTACTCTGAAACTGATAAATACCAAATAATCTTTAGTGTAATCTTGCAGACAATGAGAGATTCAAGCAGCATATGAGTCCAGGCTCCAGCTTCATCACAGGAGCCCAGGCTCCAGACTCAGAACAGCTATTAAATGATAGTATAAAAAGCAACTCCTGCTCTGAAGAATGTATATAGCTGGTACTGTATGGGTTTAGCAAATTCAGAATAACTAAATGCACCTATCCTGTGCAATTCCTTGAAGTCCATAAGCAGCATCTCATAATACAAAGCCCTATAAAAAAACAATGCAGATATTCTTGTGCAGAGATGGTATGGTGGGCTCATCAGACCCTGATAAGTAACCTGGCTGCTGAGTTCTGAATAAGGTGAAATCTGTCCAGCAATGCCTTTTTGTGTCACATCTAGAGTGACACCGAAACTAGGGTAAAAGTTGGAAGTTTGGATTCCAACTAAGCTGTAGGCATGCTACATGGGATAAGTCAGTGTAAAATTTCTTGGACCACGTCATATCACTAAAACATCTAAAAGGGGCTATGACATGCGAGGAACTGGGCAGCAAAGACTGAGCACTTACATTATAAATAGATTACTACTGCAAACAGAAGAAAATTAAAGAGACAACATTTCCCATATGCACTGTTGTTGTAGCCGTGTTGATTCCAGGAAATTAGAGAGACAAAGTGAGTGAAGTAATGTCTTTTATTGGACCAAATTCTGTTGGTCCAGTAAAAGATATTACCTCACCAACCTTCTCTAACATTTCCCACACTCCACCCTGAGTCCTTCCTTAGGTCATATTTATAAAAGTGAAAGTCAAGTGTCCTCTTTTAAATGGGAAGTGTCATGTAATTTGCTCCTCCACTGAACTTGTCTGTGTACATGGAATTAATTAGTAGTTCTTCATTGTTCTTCTTGTAAATTCTCTACCATTTAGGATAATCCCACTCTATCTCTTGTACAAAAAAAAGTAGTTCCTACACTGTGGGTGTCTCCGAGAGAAAAACAACAATTGCATAGGGCTGGGCGAGTGAAGGAACTAGTAAAAAGGAGCTAAAAAAGGAAATCACCTTGAAAAGGGAAGGGTGGAGAATAAGCAGCAGAAAGCAATTCTGAAGGCAAACAGTAATACTATACTGCTGATATCACATCAAGCTGTATGCACAGGATAAAGTTAATATAATATTCAATGTAATAAAATGATTGGGACTTAAACTGATCACTCACTTGGCAAATAACCAATATTCCTGAGTTTCTAAAAGAGACTTGTAGCTTCTCTTGCATGCATGTACAATGGTGGTGTGAAGACCAAGGGACACCCTAATCCACACCTTTGTGCACCCGTTCACCTGGCCAAAATGTGGCTATGACCCTAATCTTCCCAGAATAGCAGTCAATGCTGAGAGGGTTGTGCAGCACCCTGCATAATTGAGGCTCACACACATACCCCTACCTAATCCTAGGGCCAACTGCGGCTTGGTTAGGCCTCCAGCACAACTTAGAGCAGTCTCAAAGCTCCTCTAAGTTGTGCCAGGCTGCAACAGGCCCCGAAGGACCAGTCTAGCAGTTTGGGATTGCCAGAGTACAATGGTGCTGTGGCCATGCTCCCTCACCCCAAGCTATGCCTATGATACACCCTCTGTTAAGAGCCAACATAAAGAGCTGCACAGAGAAAACCATTTGCAGGCCCAAGAAAAAGTTTTATTGGTCCTACAAAATCCAGATGACACTACATATTCATGAGCACCATCTACCGGCACCTTATCCATTAACTATTTCCAGATACACAGATATAGAGCTCTCTTGTAAAAACCCCTACACTGACTCTACTGGGATTCCCCATCTGGGGTTGTGTGGGCGTTAAAGTTGCTTCATGACACCAGAGCTCAGGCAATGCAAAGGGAGCAGAAACTATCTGCATCTCCCATGCTGGAGACTCCCTCGTGCAAGGGAGTCCCCAGAAAGCATACAGCGGGTGGGCTACACCAGTTCCTGCACTTCCACCTTGGTGTCAGGGGCAGAAGGGTGATGGGCAGGGGGTGCCCTGCTAACATGTACAATTCTCAAAAGCTGAAATTGTGATTTGAAGAGCTGCTTTACTGGATCTTTCCTCTGTGTATTCCTCTTAGTACTATTAGCTCAGCAGTTTGCCTCTTGTGCTTTCTCTCTCTTTTTCCCTCAGCATTTCCTTTGCCCTGGTTTGTTTCTTTTCTCTTTCATATTCCACCCAGCAGGCATCTGCATAATTTTTACTTGACCAAATACTGTGGAAAACACTCAAGAAAAACAAATATTTCTGCTTGTTACTGCAGAGCTTGTCTTTATAATGATCTGTAAATAAAGATGTTCCCACTGCTGCGCATTGTAACGAGCACGACACTAAGATTCACTGAACAAAGAGCACAGCTTCATTGCTGAACTTTAATAATTGACCTGCAGCAGTGATATGTCCTGGGGTTTAATAACTGGGTAGCTGTTTAAATCCCCTAGAGATGGGATGTAGCCCACTGGAAAATTTGTGTCTGCGGAACTTCTGTCAGATTTATTTACTGGTGAAGGTGGCAGTAAAAGGCCACAGGAAGAGTGGAGGTGAGCCCCCGCAAACAGCTGTCAACAGGACAGTTACATTACTTCCCTTAGTAACAAATAGAACACATCATTCTTATCTAGATATTTATTATTTCTTTTGTGTTCCTCTGGTCCTGTCCTGCCAGCTACAAAGGCAGAATACCTGCCATTCCCGTTCCTCTTTCTTGTAACATCAGATATAAGAAAGATCAGGCAAAGAAACAGTGAACATGAGGTCAGAGAAGATGCCTGGCAGCAGTAATGTGTAGAATATTTATCGTACACAATAATCACACCTGGTTTGTCCCAGCAAAAGAATGTAATTGTTAGAGGTGGGCAAACAGTTCACATCAAACACCCAAAACTGTGTCACATACATAAGAACAGCCAGAGTAGGTCAGACCATGCATGGTCCATCTAAGCCAGCATCCTGTCTTCCGATAGGGGCCAATGCCAGGTGCCCTAAAGGGAATGAACATAACAGGGCAATCATTGAGTGATCCAGCCTCTGTTATCCTCTCCCAGCTTCTGGCTGTCAAAGGCTAAGGATACCCAGAGCATGGGGTTGCATCCCTGATCATCTTAGCTAATACCCATTGATGGAACTATACTTTATCAATTTATCTAACTCTTTTTTGAACCCAGTTATAGTTTTAGCCTTCACAATATCCCCTGGCAGCAAGTTCCACTGATTGACTGTGCATTGTGTGAAGGAGTACTTCCTTTTGTTTGTTTTAAACTTGCTGCCCATTTATTTCATTGTGTGACCCTTGGTTCTTGTGTTATGTGAAGGAATAAATAACACTTCCTCATTCACTTTCTCCATGCCATTCATGACTTTATAGACCTCTATTATATCCCCCTTAGTCATCTCTTTTCCAAGATGAAAAGTCCCAGTCTTGTTAATCTCTCCTCATATGGAAGCTGTTCCATAACCCTAATCATTTTTGTTGCCCTTTTCTGTACCTTTTCCAATTCTAATTTCTCTCTTTTGAGATGGGGAAGCCAGAACTGCATGCAGTTTTCAAGGTGTGGGTCTACCATGGATTTAACTGTTGACATTGTGATACTTATTGTCTTATTTATAGTATCTTAATGGCTCCTAACATTCTGTTAGATTTTTTGACTGCTGCTGCACATTGAGCAGATGTTTTCAGAGAACTATCCATAGTGACTCCAAGATGTCTTTTTTGAGTGGTAACAGCTGATTTCAATTATTACGAACTTGAAATGCGGATTAGGTGCTTTCTGAAATTTGAGAACCTTATGCGTGAACTTTGGCCAATTTATGGTGAAAAGACTGTAATTGTATTACACAAATGGGAAGCACAGGTATCCAATGAGCTTCATTTTAAGAGTTTGAGGATTCAACTAATCCCCAAAACAAAACTCAGGCTGCATGAACCCATGCAAACTGAAACCAAAGAAAACACTCTTCTAACCTCAAACCTTTAAGTTAAACCAATGTGTATAACACAACTTTAGTTGCTAGATTCCATGGTACTGGACACATTACAAAGACAGAACTAAAATGAGTTAACCATTAAAAGGGTCTGATTTTTCCAGTGTGGGTGCTCAACACTTTCTAATAATCCATTTCCTTTAAAGCGTATCAAATTGGGCACCCAAAATTGAGGCACCTGAAATGTAGTCACTTCTGGAAATGTAGGCCACATAGACTAGATCTGAATGAAATGTAGGAAGTCAATATCTTCCCTGAAGAAGGAAAGTGAAAGACATGAACTGGACAGTTTTAAAAGCTCTGCTATAAAATAGAAATGGACACATCCAGAATGCTGGATGCGAACCCCTAAAATCTGTGAAAGGCGCAATCTGGATCAGAACTTTATGGGGCAAAGTTATCTTGAAGGATCTGAGCTATAATCCCAACTCTGGACCTTCATGAACATTTGTGTCCAATTCAGATCTGGACCCAAACTTCATGATTCAAGCCCATCTGATAAAAAGAGGGATGTAAGTTAGACCAGACAGAAATGCACTGCACTGATAGAATCGTGTGAAACCTCGTGGAGGTTTGCCTTGGTGTGTGATTCTCTTGAATCTGCTGATTTCTTATGAGAAAGAAAGAAAGCATTATGAAAGAAAACAAGCATATTAAAATAAACAATAATGACAGACATTAAAAATAGATCCCCTTCTGTACAGCTTCCACTGCCATCCAAGAATGAGTTAAGTAATCTGTTCTCTTTTAAAGTGCTTCCCATCACCATAACGTCTGAGCTCCTGGCTCAGGCTTACAAGCAACTTGGTACCACTCCTGAGTCAGTTGCCTAAAAATGCCAGTATTCCCACTGTGTAGTGTTCTGCAAGTTATTTTGCCAGAGCAAAAACCTAAAGCCGGGATGCAGTGAAGTGATAGAAAACACAGGACCAGTACTATATTCATGCACTAAGTCAGTGGGAATAGAATGCAGAGATGCAATTTAAATGTGTCTGGAGAGGCAAGATCACCCTATAATGCAAAAGAAATATTGCTGAGCAACCGCTAGAGAGAGATGCTTAGTTAGTTTGGGGGATGCCACCATTTCTCTGAACCAAATTCACCCATGATGTAATGCTAGATGAGTTTCAATGCAATCACCCTAGGGATGAGTTTGACTTTATGTGGTTTTAAAACATAGCCACTCTTTAGAAATTTTAGTGGTTGTCCTTAGAGTATATACTGTAGGTCAGTGGTTCTCAAACTTTTGTACTGGTGACCCCTTTCACATAGCAAGCCTCAGAGTGCGATCCTCCCTTATAAATTAAAAACACTTTTTAATATATTTAACACCATTATAAATGCTGGAAACAAAGCGGGGTTTGGGATGGAGGCTGACAGCTCACGACCCCCCCATGTAATAACCTCGTGACCCCCTGAGGGGTCCCGACTCCCAGTTTGAGAATCCCTGCTATAGGTGGATTGTGGCAGGAGGGGGCATCTGCATCTCCTGCTTCTCCTTCATGGACTCTTAAAAAAATCACAGAGATTTATCTTCAGATGCAATGTAAATACATGTAACACTAAGGTCAAGCATCTACTTGGAAAGAAGTGCATAGCACACTTTATCTGAATGAGTTAAATAGGAAAAAATACCAGAAAAACTATTTAGAAAACTTGTATAACTGTTTTCTTTTAAGGGTAGAAGTCCAAGATAAAGTACACTGTTCAGGGTTTAAAAGAGCTTTCTCTGAGGTTTGCAAGAGCTTAATCAAAACCCAGCTATCCTCAAACTTGCTGTGAATACAGTAGGAGAAGAATGTCAACAGGAAAACAAAGATGTGCAAACATTAGAACTTGTAGTGAGAGGTGGAGGAGGGGGGGAAAGACCAGCTGTGTGATCTACAATAGGATTTAGATCTTGATTTGCAGTGACTTCATTTCGTGCTTGTCACAGACAAACTGGCATTTTTAAAGATGGGCTCTTGATTGCTTTTTTCATGTCAATATCTTTTTTCAGGTTATCTGTACTGATGACAGGAATTTCAATTGAAGCAAAATCCTCTCCTTGCTCTACTGAGCTGCACAGGGTGGGGGTAGGAGGAGCAGGACTAGCTCTGTAGAGAGGTCTTCTTAAGGCATCTTGCTGACACAGGACAAGATAGCTTAGGAGGGCCTGGGGCAATGCACTCTGCTTGCAGTATAGCTTATTGCGCCTTTAAAAATGGGCAGCATGCCTTAGTACCTATAGCCTATGGCCACATACCGTAACAGGCAGGGGAGCTAAGAGTTTAATAAGCCCCAGTCTAGCAAAGCAGTTGCTCTCTTGGCTTAGTGCTCAAGAGAACAGCAGTCTGGAGTCATGCCCTGGTTCTACACAATTGTAATTCAGGGGTGGTAAGAGAGGATGGCCATGCATCCTAGCAACAAAGGACAGACCTAAGAATGTAAGCAATGCTGTTGGAAATGAAACTTAAGGGACTACAAATCTATAAGGCTAGATTGAGAAGAATTGGGATGAAGTGTTTGTGAAAATCTCAAGAACAAGAGAAGTGAGAAATAAATAGATCTGAATGTAGAATGTAGATTCAGGAGAGATAGAATGCACAGTCTATGTCTTCACTGCATGTTAAGCATGGGCTAAGCAACCACAGGGTACGTCAACCCATGGTAGCCTAACCTGCAATAACACAACCATATTACCGTGCTGTCCTGCCCTGCATCCTCACTGGTGCTGTATCTGGCCGGGACAAGCAGTGCAGCTACCCGGGCACATATTCCAAGATTCATAGCAGCACAACACATTCTTCAATCTCAGGGTGTCGTGAGACAATGTGTCTGCCCACTTGAACGTGTGGCCAGGTGGCTGCATGCTGATACGTGGCTTGTTAGTGGATATTGTTCTGCTGTATCAAACACTGGGGATGTGTGAAGCAAGAAAAACTGCAAGCAGGAAGTGGAGCAGAGAGGAGGGGGGAGCTAAATGGAGGCAGATTGATAGTCCATGTCCAGGGCCCTAACAGAGTCACAGTCCATTTCAGTCAATTTCATGGTCATAGGATTTCAAAAAATGTAAATTTCATTATTTTCACCTATTTAAATCTGAAATTTCATGGGGTTGTAATTTCAGAGGTCCTGACCGAAAAAGGAGTTGTGGGGGATCGCTGAGTTATTGTGTGTGGGGGGGGGGGGTTGCAGTACTGATACCCTTACTTCTATGCTGCTGCTGCTGGTAGCGCAGGGCAGCTGGAAAGAGGCAGCTGCTGGCTGGGATACCAGCTGGGAGCCACCGCCAGCAGCAGTGCAGAAGTAAAGAGGGCCTGGTATGGTTTTGCCACCCTTACTTCTAGGCTGTTGCCTGCAGAGCTGGGCCCTTAGTAAGCAGCCACCACTTTCCGGCTGCCCTGCTCTGAAGGCAGCAGCGCAGAAGTAAGGATGGCATGGTTGCTACTGCCAGGCTTACTTCTGTGCTGCAGCTGACGGGGCTCTGCCTTCAGAGCTGGGCACCTGGCCAACAGTCGCTGCTCTCCAGCTGCCCAGCTCTGAAAGCAGCTCAGAAGTAAGGGTGGCAATGCCATGACTCCCCTAAAATAATCTGACAACCCCCCTGCAACTCCCTTTTGGGTCAGGACCCCCAGTTTGAGAAACGCTGGTCTCCCCCCCCGTGAAATAGTAGAGGGTAAAAGCACACAGAAGACCAGATTTCACGAGGAGAGACCAGATTTCACAGTCCGTGATGCATTTTGCTGACCATGAATTTGGTAGGGCCCTATCCAGGTCCAATCAGAAGGCCTAGGGAAGGAACTGGAGGACCATCATGTCTCAATTGTTGTGAGTGCCTGTGGCTACAAGTCTTTAGTTCAGTTACCATGGGGTTAATAGCATTAATAGCTACCTCTGCTCCTGCTCCACAGCTCAGGAGTGGTGGCAATGAAGCAGTGTAACACTGATAGAGGCGCATGGATGTGTGAACACAGAGCACATTAAGCGGAAACCTGTGGCTGTGACTAAGGCCAGGTCTACACTCAGACCTATATCAGTATAACTATGTTGTTTAGGAGAATGAAAAATCCACACCCCTGAGTGACGTAGTTATACTGACCTCACCCCCAATATAGACAGCACTATGTCAACAGGAGGGTTTCCTCCCCTTGGCATAGCTACTGCCTCTTGGGGAGATGAATTAACTATGCTGATGGGAGAAGTTAGACTCATCGACTTTAAGGTCAGAAGGGACTATTATGATCGTCTCGTCTGACCTCCTGCACAATGCAGGTCACAGAATCTCACCCACCCACTCCTGTAATAAACCCCTAACCCATATCTGAGCTATTGAAGTCCCCAGAATCATGGTTTAAAGACTTCAGGTTCTCCCAATGGCATAACGTCTTCACTAAAGTGTTCCAGTGACATCGCTGTACCCATGCACCTGTGCTGCTGTAGCACTGTACGTGAAGACAAGTCCTGAGTTAAGTCCCTAGAGAATACAAACCCACAGTGAAAACGAAAAGCGCTCTTAGATCTAGCTGTCAGCTCGTTATCGGGGATGGCCTGATTTGTCAACAACAGCCAGAATTGTTGTTAGTGTAGCTTGCGCACATAAAAATAGGGAAACCTTTTTCTGTTAGATATATGTGGTGGATCTCAATGACCAGATTCCGATCTCTGTACCTGCATGTAACAGCCAACACCCTACCTGTTGAGAGCACAAAACTAGGAGAATGGGTTGTTTTATTGCTTAGAACTGTGGAAGTCACATTCATATGTCACATTGTTTTTATGAGAAAATCGAGACAATTGACTTACTTCTTTTTTTGCACCATTTCATTTCCCCCACTTCTTGGAAAATGCTGAATAACTCTGTTTCATTTCATCATTAAATCAGCTCCAGGAGGTTTTTACGGTCAGTGGAGATGAGTCTTGGGCTTCCATTCATATGTTACAGTCATGTAATTTAAACAGAAGTGTGCATTTAGGCTTACGCAGACTCCCGTTTATCAAGATTCAACAAAGCTTTGCTGACTCTTGTGGAAACAGCCACACTGACATTTAGATGCTTAAAAGCAAGGAAAATTAGACTCCACATTTGAACTTTAGGCCAAATTCTGCTAGGTGTAAATCTACTGTCATCAACTCAAGTTTTATTCTAAAAAGTGTGTGCAAAAAAAAAAAGTAGACTTGGGGGTTTTCTAGTCTAAAAAATGTGTATATTTTCTTCCCAAAATAACTGAAAACCTGGTGACTAGAGATTCCTCAAATAAGAAACAGAAAATCACCAATTACTAATAATAAAAAGACAATTGCTCGACTCATTGAAACATAAGTAAATCTGAGATGCAAATTCACCAGATTCACACTAAAGACGTGTGCTGCCAGACAGACTTCCATCACCAACTCTCGTTCTGACCTGTGATAGTCTCATCAGAACATAAGAACGGCCATACTGGGTCAGACCAAAGGTCCATCTAGCCCAGTCCTGTCTTCTGACAGTGGCCAGTGCCAGGTGCCCCAGAGGGAATGAACAGAACAGGTCATCATCAAGTGATCCACCCATGTCGCCCATTCCCAGCTTCTGTCTCCCCTCCCTTTCCCCCTTCCTCCTCAGCCTTTTCTGTGGCAGGCTACAAGAGGGGCCTCAGTGGGAGTCATGACCTGCTGTCCTTCCTGTTGAGTCTCCATTTTAGTGCTCAAGGGGAGCAGATAAAGGAAGGCCATTAATGCTCTTTTGGGCAAAAAGAGTCTGAAGGGAAGGGACAGACTGCCCAAGAGAGAAAAGTTGCTGCAGGAAATCTCCCCATCCCCAGAGGGAAGACAGGCTTGGGGAGGATTGAGAGACTGGAGAGCTACTCAAGAGCAGCCTGGCCCCAATGAGAGAAGCAGCTGCTGAGGGGTGGGAGGAGCAGAGAGCTGCTGAACATTTGAACAATTCCCCTCTGGCCCCAGTGACAGAAGTTGTGGCAGCCGTAGGTGAGAGAGAGAGGAAGTTCTGGCAGTAATGGGAATGATTTTGGGTGAGTTCTGAACAACTGAGAGCAGTTTACAGTGGATGCTGAGCTGCACTGTCTCACCATTTGTTTTGCTGTAGAAGTTTGAATTCCCAGCCGCTATCTTTGCAATAGTGCATTCTGTGCAGGGCTAAATCCTGAAGTCCTTACTCAGTCCTGGGAGATTTGCCTGAGTAAGGGCCTCCAGCTATGCTCCCTAATGTCTAGAGGAGCAACTCAATATGGTTTACACATGTAGCACATGCAGAGTTGCAAACAGATACAGCACTGATTGCAGGGACTTTTATCAGCTCTGTGCTTTTATCAAGCACTTAGTATGCTCATTATTCAACACCCTCCCACACATGCACACACACACCTCTGTAGACACAACTCACATCACCATGGCTGTCTGCCACGCACTAGGGCTGAACTGTGTTTTCTGAGACCTCCAATAAGGTGTTCCCAGGCAGTCAGCAGGTGTCACTATTGAACAACAAAATGTCAACCCTCCTGAACTCCTCCCCCCAATTTTCAGGAGCTGATTTGATTACAGAAAGAATGGCAGAAGTTGATACTGATGCTCTCCTAAAGGGATAAAAGGTTTCTCTTCTTTCTGACTCATCTCAGCACACACAAAAATAAAATAAAATAAACAAATATTACTTACCATCAGATGGGAAAGTAGTGGGAAAATTATTTTTCCCCCCCTCCAGAGCGTGCTGTACAACATCTGCTATTGTATGTGCGGTAATTTAGGGGAAATGGGCTTACTTACAAGAATTGGCTTTTGAAGAGCACAAAAAATTTCACAGAATTGCCCCAGACCTCGGAAAGCCTTGAGTCCTTCCTAGCATTTTGCATACAATTCGCTAAGTCCTCAGCAGGTCTGCAAACCGTTACAGAATATGGAATTGTTTGACGTGAAGGAACTTGGGAGTTCATCCTACTGTTGTTTGAATGACACAGACAGTTAAAGGGTTTTGCTCAAATGATAGTGCCAGCCTTTTTTTCTCTTTTATATGGGGAAACCACAACTAAACACATGCTAGGGTGAAAGTCTTTGCTCCAATCTGCACTGTGTATCTCTGATGCTGTTCTGCGCTGTATGGGAATATTGAACTAAAGAAGAATCGTTTGCCATCAGCAATTATATGGCTTTTAGCCCATTTGCAGATAAGGCAACGGAGGGTTCTGTGTTTCACAGAAACTTGAGTCACCTGACATTCTATCCTGTAGTGTGTGGTGTTTTGAAAACTGTGTTACAATTGTAGGCTGTCCCTTTAAATTTCAGGGGTTTTCCCCTGACCTTGCTTGCAGGTTAGGATCTGGGCCCAGCAGCAGTCAGTCTGAAGTAAGGTGGGGTGAGTTGTGCCTCTCTTTTAGGGAGTACCCTGCTTTGTCTCTTTTTTTGGGGGGGGGAGGTGTCTTGTGTGTTATTCTTCTGAATTCTAAGAAATAAAGTTGTGTTACGTTGCAACCTTCCAGCAAGAGTATGTTACGTTTTTATCTAACTTCTCTGAGTGTATGTCATGAACATAACATAGAGGACAGTGGTGACAAGTACACACCCGCACTGGCTAGTGCAAGACCACCCAATTTACACTAGGGGCAGCCCCACACATAGAACAAGGGAACCTGCATTACAGTTTCTCTGCAGAATCCCTATAAGTCTTGAGCCTGACTAGCTCAATGAGTCTGCCTGAGATGTGGGAGGAGAAAAATGGAAAATGTCTTACACTGTTGTGTAATGCCTCCAGGCTGGTCTGTTTATGCCCCATTTAACATTTCATTAGATGGATGGAATTTGAGACTTGCCCAAGTTTTTGTAGCTGGCTGACCCTAGAAACAGGCCTACAAACAGGATGCTCTATAAGCCCTATTACTTCACTGTACTGGGGATTCTTCTTTAGCTCAAATGGTAGAGACCAGTGTTTCAAGTAGTAACGTCATACATTCTGTTCTGTATTGTGCTATTTAGTTCAGAGATGGAGCTAGACCAAAATCCCTTAATCCAAACATCCTCTGACTCTCATCTTTATATAATAATAGGTCAAACTAAAATCCAGATGTGAAGATCCCTTAATTATGGGGATGTTTGTATCTGGAGACAAACTTTGCAGCTTTTGGTGGCTTTCTAGTTTAATTAACAACTATGAGGTATGTGCAAACATCTCCTGCCTCTCTTTTTCTTCCTCCACCAAATGACCAGCAAAACAGATCGAGGGCAGATCTTCAGTTAGTGTAAATTGTCATAGTTCCATTGACTTCAGCAGATCCTATAACTTCAGTGGAGCTGTGACAGTTCAAACCGGCTGAGGAGCTGCACCCCAGAGCTGTCATAAAGCACAAGAGCTTACTGTAGGGTTTACATGTGGAGGCAGCCACAGAGTGAGTATTAGACACTTGGTTGCATCTACTCCAGCCACAATATTTGTTATACAGTTACATAACAGTATCTGAGTTGGCTCACACTCAGGGAAGATTGTTTATGTCTTTAAATGCTAGACAACTTCCCAGTGAATGAATGGATTTTTCACCTCCTCCTCCTCATTCTCTACCCGCTCTCTATATTTTTCTCTGGTTAGCATTACCATTTGCTAAATATACCACAACACACTTTTTGCTTTTGACTGCAGTTTTAAGTCCCTAGTGTAGCTTCCTCCATCCTAGGAATTTCACAGATCATTGATGAGTGGGATGAGTGGGTTGAATAACAGCTTCTTTGGCTCAAGCATTGCGGCTGCTATAGCAGAGAATTAGCACTGACGGATGGCATTTTCTCTCTGTGCCACAGCTCAGGAGGATCCTATGAATTCACAGATCCATAGATCTATGAAACATCAAGGGAGTAATAATATTTTACCTTTAAATAGCACCTTTTACCTGAAAGATCTCCAGTGCTTTACAAATTATGTACATCTAGTAACAAGTTTAAAACTGATAAGAAGGAATGCTTTCTATAGGACACAATTAGCCTGTGAAACTCATTTCCACAAAATATCGTTACCCCCTTTTTGACGTGAATGATTAACCAAAATTCAAAGACCTGCAGGTTGTTTCTGTTAGGAGAAATTGATGAGGAGGTCAGGTATTTATTTGATGTAATCCTATTTATGAAGGATGTACGAAGTCCTGTTCCCTTGAATAAAGGAGGAATCAAACAACAGGAGATAGTTTCTTCATTCACTGTTCCAAGCCTCTTTCAGCCAGTACTTAACCCAAAAGCTCTCTCTCTTTTTCAGCATCTTGCTATCAGTGCCTCTGTGACTGTGGCCTGATTCCACAAAGGGATTTAGGTGTTGTGTCAGCATCACAACTCCTAACTTTTAGGTGCCTAGAAAATCACAGGAATAACAATGTGATTCATAAAGCCTGAGTTGGGCTCCTAGGCTTCCTACAGAATAAACAGGGAAAGACAGACACCTTACAATGTTAGCCACAAAAACCAGCACACTAGGTGGAGAGTTTCACCTAAACTAGTCAATCGGAGATAAGGGTGCATAGGGTGTGTCCTCAGCACCTCCTCTCTCTTGGAGATAGACACCTAAGTATGGGTTGCTGGGAGGTGCCTAGCTCTGCTTGTGCTTCACAGCCAGGAACCCCCCTCCCAGAGCCAGGGGGCTTAGGCTTCTAAGTTGTTTCTTGTGAGAACGAGTTAGTCACCTGCATCACTCTGCACAAGAGGGCCAGAGGAGGAGGTGGGGCTGCTTCTATCATCCTTATAACTTGTAGCCCAATGGTTGGGATGTGGAGACTGAGACTCAATTCCCCCCTCTGCCTGGTGGAGAGAAAGGATTTGAACAGGGGCCTTCCACCACTCAGAAGCATGCGCTAACCATTTAGCTATGGAATATTCTGCTGTGGGGCTCCACCAGTCTCTTCTGTTGAAGCTGTTCCACTTTGGCTAACTACTAAGAGTCACTAGGCAAGAGCAAGGATGACTCTGTAGCCTGGTGGCTAGGGCACTCACCTGGAAGGTTGGAGACCCAGGGTCCCATTAGGGTGACCAGGTGTCTGGTTTTTGACTGGAACACCCTGTTGAAAAGAGATCATGGTGGCTCTGGTCAGCTCTGCTGACCGAGCTGTTGACTGTCCAGTTGGTGGCGCTGTGCAGCGGGGCTGGCAGGCTCTCTGCTAGCCTCCGTGCCGCATGGCTCCCAGGAAGCAGCTGGCATGTCCCCTCTCCGGCTCCTGGGCATAGGGGCAGCCAGAGGGCTCTCCATGCTGCCCTTGCACCAAACACCACCCCCGCAGCTCCCATTGGCTGGGAACTGCGGCCAATGGGACCTGCAGGTGTGGTGCCTGCAGACAGGGCAGCGCACAGAGCGGCCTGGCCACACCTCCATGTAGGAGCCAGAGCGAGGACATGCCGCTGCTGCCAGGAGCCTCCTGAAGTAAGCGCCTCCAGGAATCTACACCCCTGACCCCCTACCATCCCCCAACCCCTTGTGCCACTTGAGAAATTAGGAGCCTCTTGAATGGTAGGACCCCCTACCATCCCCCCGCCACCCTTGAAACCCCTCAGTCCCAGACTGGAGCACCCTCCTAGCCCAAACCCCTCATCTCCAGCCCCATCCCAGAGCCCGCACCCCCCAGCTGGAGCCCTCACTCCCCCCCACGCCCCAGCCCCCTGCCCCAGCCCTGATCCTCCTCCCGCCCTCCCAACCCCTTGGTCCCAGCTGGGAGCATCCTCATACACTCCAAACCTCTCATTCTCGGCACCACATCAGAGCCCGCACCCCAGCTGGAGCCCTCACCCCCCCATCCCGCACCCAACCCACTGCCTCAGCCTGGAGCCTCCTCCCTCACTCTGAACTCCTCATTTCTGTCATTTCTGTCCCCACTCCAGAGCCCACACCCCCAGCCAGCATCTTTACCCCCTCCTGCACCCCAGCCCCCTGAGCCAGCCCGATGAAAATGAGTAAGTGAGTGAGGGTGAGGAGAGCGAGCGTTCGGGGCGGAGGGGAGAATGGACTGAGTGGGGACAGGGCCTCGGAAGAGGGGCGGGGCATGGGGTGGGGCTCAGGTGTTTGGTTTTGTGCAAGTAGAAAGTTGGTAACCCTAGGTCCCTTCATCCTGCTCCAGTGACTCTTTGCTCTAGCCAGATTTTGAATGAGACCTGATCCAGTATGGGCCGCTGAGCTTGCCTTCCAGATTGGGCCCCATCGGCAAGTTATGTGCTCCTCTATCTTCCCTCTGTCAGGTTCCTGGATCGCTCTGGGCCTGAGGGAAGACAGTCACCTGGCTATCTAAAGTGAGGCAGCAGTGTGCATGCCCGGGGCAGAAACTTAGGCCCCTTTAGAACTTTTACAGCACATTTTAGGCACTAAGTGAATTTAGGTGCCTACAGAATTAGACAGCAGCCGAGCAGGAATTTTATGGTTCTCAGTGGAGCCTAAACGTGGATTTAGGTGCCAAAGTACTTATATGTATCTGTTGCTTCCGCCTCTGTCTCCATGTGTGATCTTTCTTCTACAGGAACATAAACCTTCACAAACCAATATCTAGAAAAAACCCTCTGCTCACATGTGCCTTGCATGTGTTTGGGGTGGAGGCTGCTATTGTTTCAGAGTCCATAAAGAAACTTAACTGTTTCTTAAATTTATCAGTAACAAGGGGCGGTTACACCCACTGTTTTCAGCAAGGTTTAACCCAGCCTATAACAATATAAGTGAGGCCAGGAGCTTAGAATGATTTTTTTTTTAAAAGTTAGACATTTATAGGGATATTGGAAACTGCCACTATTGAATCAGATAGGATACAAACCCTCTAGAACTTTTAAATTGTCTGGGTAGAAACTAGTAGAAACTTCCTATGTGGGTAAACTAGTCAATAAATTGTTCATTACAAGGTTTTTTTGCACCTTCTTCTGAAGCATTTGCTACTGGTCCCTGTCAGAGACTGCACACTGGACAAGGTGGGCCACTGGTTTGACTGGGTAGTCCTGTGTCCTTATTTGAAAGGACTTCTAACCTGGTACAACTGTGACTGTTCTGTTGACTTGCTGGAAAAGCTGAACAAATTATCCCAATCTAGTGTAAAGTGGTAGGAGGTGCCAGTAGCTTTTCTATTTTCTGAACCTACTGTCTCTTGAGGGCTGAAAACAATGAAAGGCCTTGCTAAAACACGTAAGCAAACTGGTTCCCTTGCTTAAGCTTGTAATAAGACTTGTGTCTCTTACAGAGAGTGAGCCTGATTCTCTTCTGCTATTAAAACAAAGGTATAATAGTACCATATTGAGGCTGCTATAATCATGGAAGGATAGGGAGTCTGTCATTATTTCTGTTATTACATGAAAATCTTGGGAGGAAAAGTATGTCCACCTAGAAGATGTTAGGGCCAAATTTAACCCTTGGGTAACTCTGTTGGATTGTCTTTTGGAGTTTGTGCAGTTGAATGAAGTGTAAAATACAGTGTGGTATTCAGTGTTCTGAGTCACATTATTATCATGTGAGTGGATATGCTAACATAGAGATGTTCACAGTCATTTGCTGGTGAAGTAACGTTAATGAAATTAAACAGCAGCAATGTGGAAGATAACAAACAACCACAAAAATCATCCGAGTTTGGGGTGATAATGGATTAATGTTAAATACATAACCAGACAAGGCAAAATGAGCGAAAGAGGAAATAGAGAAAAATCATCTTAATAGTTATTCTGCATCTTCATGCCAGAGGGGTGTTATTAAAGGGTTTGCTATTGCTTCTTTGAAATCACTGTTTACTGAAACGCATCAGATAAGGAGTGTGATTATTTTTTCATCAAGTACTTAGAACCCACAGATTCTGCCAAACGAAACTAATTCTGATAACCTGCCAGCATGCTAAATAAAGGAGTAACAACAAATACAGAAATACAAATAGAAATAACCATCTTCAGTTCAGAGTCTTGAGGTTTTTAAGACTAATGCCAAGTTACCGATAAACTACTCGGTAATTTACTGAGAAGAGATTAGGGATTTGTACAAGTAGATAAAATCCAAAGCATGTATCTGTCTGCTATTGACCTTCACCCATGAATCCAGAGTAATTGCAAGAATTTTGTGAGGATTACACTGTGTTTGAGGGCAATTAACAGATAGATTGCACTGGCACTTAAAGTCACAACCAGTAGGTAACAGGGGACCAGATCCTATAAGCTCCATGGGAGATGAGGTCTCTCAGCATCTTGCAGAACGGACTTTCTGGGACCAATTCTTCTTTTTGGTCAGGTTAACAAGATGAGTTACCTCCTTCTCACAGGTAATCTGACTGATCTGAGTCAAGTTGGGCATTTGGTGTCTGAAGTAATTGGCAAAAATGAATTCTGGTCTAATGGCAATATGTTGCGGTATCATGGGGAGATGTAAGTTTGGCAGCGAAGACACTGCTGGAAAGAGGCTGGAGGATACTAATGGTACTTTCCCCTGAGCACCCTTTGCTTGGTCAATCCAAACAACATTATTAATGTGAGACGAGCGGCGAACAGCAGAGACGCTAACAGAGGGAGTTTGCCTGGGATCTGTCTGAGAGGAGGTACTCTAAGGACTGCATTAGGGAGGCTGTGTTGGTGAGTATCTGAATGTCTGTTGTGGGGACACTTTGACAGTGTGCTTGATTGGTTGTTTGTTTGAAAAGTGTGAATTGGGAGTGCTTTGTTCCAGGTGAACCCTGAGTGGGCCTGACTGTTATAAAAAGCCAGTCAGCTACGAACCAGCTGAGCGGTGAACAGCAGAGAGGCTAACAGAGGGAGTTTGCCTGGGAGTTCACCCAGGGAGAGCCCGCTGAGGCTTACATCTTGTCAGCTTCTCTGAGTAGTTACTACAACTCCTGAGGAAGCTCGTAGAAGGAAGGTAATATGGATGGGGAGTGTTGTGACCTGCACTGGATGTGCCATGTTTGTCTTTCTTCCACAGGACAGAAGCGACTTTGTGTGTACAAAGTGCAAGTTGGTCTCCATATTGGAAGAGAAGGTTCAAGGTCTGGAGAAACAAGTATTGACCCTGCGTTGCATGAGAGAAACTGAAGATTTCCTGGACAGACGTCAGGATATGCTTCTACGGGCACAATGTTCTGAAGATTCAGAGCAGGCTGGGCAGCAGGGACAGGAGGACGGTGAAGAAATTTGGCAGCATGTGACCGCCAGAAGAAGAAAGGGGAGTGTCCATGTACCAGCAACGCAGACACAGGTAAGCAACTGTTTTCATCTTCTCTCCACAGGTACTAATGCGGAGAGTGGACTAGATGATACATCTGAGGAAGGGAACAGAAGGATACTCCGCCGAATGGAAGGCATGAGATGCACTGTCCTAGGGATGGGGGTTCCATGACCACCGCTCCGAAGAGGAGGAGGTGGGTGGTGGTGGTCAAGGACTCTCTCCTCGGGGGGGACTGAGTCATCTATCTGCCGCCCCCACCGGGAAAACAGAGAAATCTGCTGCTTGCCAGGAGCTAGGATTCATGTTGTGACAGAGAGACTGCTGAGACTCATCAAGCCCTCGGATCACTACCCCTTCGTGCTTCTCCATGTAGGCACCAATGCCACTGCCAAGAATGACCTTGAGCGGATCACTGCAGACTACGTGGCTCTGGGAAGAAGGATAAGGGAGTTTGAGACGCAAGTGGTTTTCTTGTCCATCCCCCCTGTAAAAGGAAAAGGCCTGGGTGGAGACCGTCGAATTGTGGAAGTCAACGAATGGCTACGGAGGTGGTGTTGGAGAGAAGGCTTTGGATTTTTTGACCATGGGATGGTGTTCCAAGAAGGAGGAGTGCTAGGCAGAGACGGGCTCCATCTAACGAAGAGAGCGAAGAGCATTTTCGCAAGCAGGCTGGCTAACCTAGTGAGGAAGGCTTTAAACTAGGTTCACCGGGGGAAGGAGACCAAAGCCCTGAGGTAAGTGGGGACGTGGGATACCAGGAGGAAGCACGAGTAGGAGAATGTAAAAGGGGAGGGCTCCTGCCTCATACTAAGAAAGCAGGACAAACAGCAAGTCATCTCAAGTGCCTATACACAAATGCAAGAAGCCTGGGAAACAAGCAGGGAAAACTGGAAGTCCTGGCACAGTCAAGGCATTATGATGTGATTGGAACAACAGAGATTTGGTGGGTTAATTCACATGACTGGAGTACTGTCATGGATGGATATAAACTGTTCAGGAGGGACAGGCAGGGCAGAAAAGGAGGGGGAGTTGCATTGTATGTAAGAGAGCAATATGACTGCTCAGAGCTCCGACTGCAGAAAAACCTAAGAGTCTCTGGGTTAAGTTTAGAAGTGTGAGCAACAATGGTGATGTCGTGGTGGGAGTCTGCTATAGACCACCGGACCAGGGGGATGAGGTGGACGAGGCTTTCTTCCGGCAACTAACGGAAGTTACTAGATCGCAGGCTCTGGTTCTTATGGGAGACTTCAATCACCCTGATATCTGCTGGGAGAGCAATACAGCAGTGCACAGACAATCCAGGAAGTTTTTGGAAAGTGTAGGGGACAATTTCCTGGTGCAAGTGCTGGAGGAACCAACTAGGGGCAGAGCTCTTCTTGACCTGCTGCTCAAAAACCGGGAAGAATTAGTAGGGGAAGCAAAAGTGGATGGGAACCTGGGAGGCAGTGACCATGAGATGGTTGAGTTCAGGATCCTGACACAAGGAAGAAAGGAGAGCAGCAGACTACGGACCCTGGACTTCAGAAAAGCAGACTTTGACAACCTCAGGGAACTGATGGGCAGGATCTCCTGAGAGAATAACATGAAGGGGAAAGGAGTCCAGGAGAGCTGGCTGTATTTTAAAGAATCCTTATTGAGGTTACAAGGACAAACCATCCCGATGTGTAGAAAGGATAGTAAATATGGCAGGCAACCAACTTGGCTTAACAGTGAAATCTTTGCTGATCTTAAACACAAAAAAGTAGCTTACAAGAAGTGGAAGATTGGACAAATGACCAGGGAAGAGTATAAAAATATTGCTCAGGCATGCAGGAGTGAAATCAGGAAGGCCAAATCACACCTGGAGTTGCAGCTAGCAAGAGATGTTAAGAGTAACAAGAAGGGTTTCTTCAGGTATGTTAGCAACAAGAACAAAGTCAAGGAAAGTGTGGGCCCCTTACTGAATGAGGGAGGCAACCTAGTGACAGAGGATGTGGAAAAAGATAATGTACTCAATGCTTTTTTTGCCTCTGTCTTCAAGAACAAGGTCAGCTCCCAGACTACTGCACTGGGCAGCACAGCATGAGAGGAGGTGACCAGCCCTCTGTGAAGAAAGAAGTGGTTCGGGACTATTTAGAAAAGCTAGAGGAGCACAAGTCCATGGGGCCGGATGCGCTGCATCCGAGAGTGCTAAAGGAGTTGGTGGATGTGATTGCAGAGCCATTGGCCATTATCTTTGAAAATTCATGGTGATCGGGGGAGGACCTGGATGACTGGAAAAAGGCTAATATAGTGCCCATCTTTAAAAAAGGGAAGAAGGAGAACCCTGGAACCACAGGCCAATCAGTCTCACCTCAGTCCCTGGAAAAATCATGGAGCAGGTCCTCAAGGAATCAATTCTGAAGCACTTAGAGGAGAGAAAAGTGATCAGGAACAGTCAGCATGGATTCACCAAGGGCAAGTCATGCCTGACTAATCTAATTGCCTTCTATGACGAGATACCTGGCTCTGTGGATGAGGGGAAAGCAGTGGACATGTTGTTCCTTGACTTTAGCAAATCTTTTGACACGGTCTCCCACAGTATTCTTGCCAGTAAGTTAAAGAAGTATGGGCTGGATGAATGGACTATAAGGTGGATAGAAAGCTGGCTAGATTGTCAGGGTCAATGGGTAGTGCTCAATGGCTCCATGTCTAGTTGGCAGCTGGTATCAAGTGGAGTACCCTCGGGCCGGTTTTGTTCAATATCTTCATTAATGATCTGGAGGATGGTGTGGATTGCACCCTCAGCAAGTTTGCAGATGACACTAACCTGGGAGGAGAGGTAAATACGTTGGAGGGTAGGGATAGGATACAGAGGACCCTAGACAAATTAGAGGATTGGGCCAAAAGAAATCTGATGAGGTTCAACAAGGACATGTGCAGAGTCCTGCCTTTAGGATGGAAGAATCCCATGCACTGCTACAGACTAGGGACCGAATGGCTAGGCAGCAGTTCTACAGAAAAGGACCTAAGGGTTACAGTGGACAAGAAGCTGGATATGAGTCAACAGTGTGCTCTTGTTGCTAAAAAGGCTAATGGCATTTTGGGCTTTATAAGTAGGGGCATTGCCAGCAGATCAAGGGACGTGATCGTTCCCCTCTATTCGACATTGGTGAGGTGTCATCTGGAGTACTGTGTCCAGTTTTGGGCCCCAAACTACAAGAAGGATGTGGAAAAATTGGAAAACGTCCAGCGGAGGGCAACAAAAATGATAACACATGACTTATGAGGAGAGGCTGAGGGAACTGGGATTGTTTAGTCTGCGGAAGAGAAGAATGAGGGGGGATTTGATAGCTGCTTTCAACTACCTGAAAGGTGGTTCCAAAGAGGATGGATCTAGACTGTTCTCAGTGGTAGCAGATGACAGAACAAGAACTAATGGTCTCAAGTTGCAGTGGGGGAGGTTTAGATTGGATATTAGGAAAAACTTTTTCTCTAGGAGGGTGGTGAAACACTGGAATGTATTACCTAGGGAGGTGGTGGAATCTCCTTCCTTAGAAGTTTTTAAGGTCAGGCTTGACAAAGCCCTAGTGGGATGATTTAGTTGAGGATTGGTCCTGCTTTGAGCAGGACGTTGGACTAGATGACCTTCTGAGGTCCCTTCCAACCCTGATATTCTAGGATTCTATGACTTGGCTGCACTTACTGTACATTCCTCCCTTCCAGCTGGAGGGGAAAGTACCACAAAAGTGGGAAGCAGAGAAAAAGAGGTCAGACAAAATCAGGAGGACACATAAAAGAGGCAGGATTCCACTCATTGAATAGTGAAGACAAATGTAAACATTGTACAGGTCTTGAACTGCACATCATTGGGCCTGTGCACTGAGGCTAAGACTCTGCAAACACTTACATATGTGAGGCCTGATTCTGCTCCAGACATATCAGTACTTCACTTTACATGTGAGTAGTCCCAATGAACTCTTCTGAGCCCCCAAACTCTTTAAAGCAGGGACTGTATGGCTATATGTATGAACAGCTAGCACAATGTCACCCTGATTTCTTAAATAAAATAATAAGATCCTTTACAGAATATTGTTTAAGAAGAATTTGTAATCTTCTTTGAATACTATATTATAACTCTGGGGATGGATGGTGAAAACATGTTAATTCCACTAAGATTTCCACTTTCTTTTAGCTCACCCATCTTCTCCCTTGTAGAATCAAAATTCAATATGTTAGAGAGAAAAGAAAAGATCACTACCCAAAGAATTTCAGTACTACAATTGATTTGCTGCATGCCTCCAAATGCACTTATTGGTTGCACTAAGTGATGATAAAATTAAATCAATCCATGGAACAGATCTTGAAATGTCACCATAGACAATTCTCTTTCCATTATTTTAAAACTGCCTAGTTTCAATATTAATTTACACAATGCTCTGGCCTGTTATCACCTCACTTCTCTCCCCACTCCTCCCCCAAACAATTCAGTACATTAGGATAGTACAAATGCCCAAACAAAATAGCTGTGAAATATATCTTGAACACAAATAATTCTAAATTACAAATTATAGTCCTTATCACGCAAATCCATGTTCGTGTTAAAAGGCCTACTGAAATCAAAGTACAGGCCTGCAGGATAAAGCCAAATTTCCTTCCTTGCATTCTAATAATCATTATCTTCCCAATGTGGGAAAAAAACCCACTACTGCGTTCCCAGCATTTTCAGGACTGCTTCTTCCTGTACAGTTGAACACACCCCTGTGTACCATGTCAACTCACTGTTTTCCTCCCAGTAAACTCTGCTGGACATGGGTTGGTCTTCAAACGGAAATGGAGAAAGCCCACTTGCTTGAGTCATTTACACTGGATTGAACAAAGCACTGGAGAATATACTGTAGAGATTAATCCTGCACTGGAAAGGGAATGGACTAAATATTGTGTGTGTTTACTCTGTTCAGTTTCTGTGACTGACCCTCATCATTCAAGTTCAAGTCCCCTGTGTCCCTTCCACAGAAGGATCTTTCTTCACAAATCACTGTTACTTCCCATACTTCAAATGAGGAAATGGCTTACAATTTATACATATGCTTCTACACCATTACAATGTTGAAACTGGGGATAGTTGGGCATTTTACTTGCAGAAATTGGCCAGATTTTGGCTCTGAGTCAGCAAAGTACTTAAGCATGTGCTTAACTGTAAATATTTAAGTAGTTCCATTGACGTGAAGAGGATTGTTTACAGAGTTAGAGTTGCACAAGCGCTTTACTGGATCAGGACTTTGAGACCTAGTCACATGACAGCGATCACAACTCTGAGCAAAACTTTAGCCATTCTGAAGGGAAAGTGGTTTGAGAATGGAAATGTTTGCAAAACATGAACTTGGTTATGAGGCACAAGCCAGCAAACAAGCAAGCAAATAGAATTTGGCAGGAAGGCAAATTTTATGGGGTGGGAATTCCATGATTTCACACAGTTCAAATTTCCATCGCTTTGGCATAATCTGCAGCTGTTTTGTTCTTAGTAATTTTCAAGACTATTTTTGCATCTTGGCCACATTGGTGTATCATGAAAGCTTGATGCAGCCAACATGTGACCATCTTTACAGGGCTATGACATGCTGTTTTCATCTACTCCAAAAGCTTTTCAAACAAAAAATCTGAGTTAAAGCAGCATGGGGCAAATTCACAGGGCCTGATCCTATTTCATTTACACTAGGAGTTCGCATGGATGTAACTCCATTGAGCCTTCCTTATCCTTCCAGCAAGTAATTCTCATTTAAGTCAACCATAACCTGGGGTGAAAGATTCAGACCCACTGACCTCAGTGTAAGAAGAACATCAAGCCCATCTGTGACCTAAATGGTGCGTAAATTACACACAGGAGGCCAGAATTTCAACCGGCATTAAAGTCAGTGAAGCTTTGATGATTTATACCTGCTAAGGATCAGGTCAAGAGTGTAAAGAAGGTGGGAAATGGGTGTAAGTGGTAAAGGAATGAAATGTCCACCAATCCGATATGCAGTGGGTGTGCAAAATGGATGTGATTTATATACAAGCGGGAAGGTGTGGTGTATCAGGAAAACAACAGCAGCATGTAAATTAGTGGGATGGGAAGGGTTGTTTCATTGTACATACCCCTATCCCGTCAGGGGTTTTTTCTGCAATACCCACTGAATGCCAGATTGGTAAAAGATTTGCTGCTTTGCTACTCACTAGTCTTCCCTAACCCCTGCATGTGTACCGTACAGCACTAGTTATATCCCCTCTGAATTTTGACCCAAAGACTTTAATGGGAGCTATAGCGGCTTCCACCTAAATGTGTTTGGCCCATTCTGATCTGTCTTTTACCACTAACTTCATTTGAGTGAAGTGGAGATACTTCAGATTTACACTGGCGTAACTGAGGCCAGAATTTGATCCATAGTGTCTGATGGTGGGTATCACTCAAGAAAGTCTAAAATAAGCCTGACAGCTCAGTTTATGGAGTATGGTAACCTCACAGGGTGTGGCTATTGGTGTGTTACTGAGGCTTCTTCTAGTGGCTGAATGAAACAGAAATGAAGATCAAAATCCATACACACTGTTTTCAAATAGAAACCTCTGATATCACAGTGAATTTACTTGGGCCGTATCATGCTCTTGGTCCATGTGTGCAACTCACAATGACATCACTGGCAGTGCTGTGTGCCCCCAACCCCTGCCAGTCCCTTATTAACAAGGTCGTGTTGAGATAATGCCATTCTTAGGTCATGAGGGAGGCTATCAGCTTCTCCTGACAGCCTCACAAAATCCTGAGGCATGAGATGATCCTATGCACCTGGCACCGCCTGTCATATTTTACAGCTTAAATATTAAAGGAAACATATTCTTGAAACACAAAGATGATTAAAATGCTAATTGCTTCTAGGAGGATGTCAGCTCAGCATTTGCCTGACCTGGGGTTGGGGGGGACCCAAAGGTAGTTATTCTGGGGAACATTTGGATCCCAGTTACACTGGTGTAAATCCAGTCCACTGACTTCAGAAGAGTTACTTTGGTTTGACTCTGGTGTAAATGAGCCCAGAATCTGTTCCACATTCATTAGTACAGCCTGATGTGAAGAAATCAACATACCTAGACAAGAAGACAGCCATGAACTATACAAATTAATGGTAGGGAAGTAGCCACAGTCATCAACATTAATGCTGCCATATTTATATTTTGGAGGATGGCAGAATTCCAGCAGATCATTAACAGGGGGCATAATCTCATAATCCCACAGCCAGAATCCTGTGGGCTAAATCTTGCTGTTGCTCCTTGTGACTACCTTTTAGGTAACTGGGAATTTATTAGCGAAAAGACTGCAGAACCAGTGCCAAAATTTGATGTCAAGAGACATTCTGAACATCCATCAGGGGCATGCTGTGACCCTAAATATACATTGCTTTGCCAACAGTAATAGAACAATACATCTTTTATCATTTACTTTTCCCTAATTTCACCCTAGTGCTTGTACCCAGTAAATTTACAGATCATGCTAGATTATTGCAGAGATATTTTCCTTTTACACAGAAGTTATCAGAAAGTCTATACTGTATATGAAATCTGTAAATAAACAATGAACTATTATATGTGCAATACTGACAGGAAGGACAGCATATGCTGCGGCTGGAAAACAATATGATTACATGCGTAAACAGAATGCATCCTGCTATTATAAAGAATAAGCTTTTAGTGGAAGAGATTTTCATTACAGCCTCATACAAATCACAACAGATTTTTTTTTTTAAAAAAGGTTAATTTATGAACTTCTGTGCAACAGTTGTCAGCACATTTCTTTATGGAAGACACTGATGTCTCCAACTATTACTCAACCACTAGCATTAGAGACATAAAGGGTGCAGGAAACGCAGTAGATCTTTTGCGTAGTTTGGAAGGAGTTGTTTCCCGATTACCTCTGGAAATTGGATTTACTGCTGGGCAAAAAACCACAATTCACAAAGGAAGAGAATAGTTGATACATGAATACCCACCTAAAGGCTACTCATCAAAACAAACAATGTGTAAGAAAAACAGCTACTTGATGTCATAGCTTGAGGAAATTACTCACCAGTGTACTGTATTTTTTTAAAAAGTAACACACAAAACACTAGAACTTTGTTGATAATGGGTTCTTGTATTTTGATATTAAGTCACTTTACAGTAAGACAGACTGCATTTCAGTATATTATTTGATTTTAACTAGCGTGATGATACTTTGTTTCCAGATGTTACCAGACCTTGCACAAGACTATAGGTCAAAGTATACTTGATTGTTAGCACAGTCAACATCGGATACAAAAGAAAGGAAGGTGATACAGAAAACTGGGGCACGCATACGTTATGCATGGCACAGCACATCATTTAAAAGTCTCCTGGGGCAGTAGCTTCCTTTTGATGTTCATCAGGCCATTTATTAGAACACAGTGAGATCTTCCTTTCTTTTTCCACCCACTGAGTTAATTATCATTATTACTGTGTGGCATGGTTATTTGGGGCCAAATATTGTTGTGAGATAAACCCATATAAATCCAGAGTAACTCCATTCGCTCTATTGGAATTAAGCTAATGTACACTGTTGTACTCAAAAGCCAAATTTGTCACTATACATACACTGTGGGCTACAAGTACCAGACCACACAGCGTACAAACTCCTCCTGAAGATACACTTGTACATTGGAGAACAACGTGTAGTATGATCCAGGATGTGAATTTTTTCCCAACAAACGAGGTCCACTGGGTGAAAAGCTGGCCCCATTGAGGTGAATGGAAGTTTTGCCACTGGAGGAGGAACATATGCAATGATTTTGAATGATTGAATTGGGATTTTCAAAGGTCTTATTTATTTTTCCACTAACGTGGTTGTTTTTTGAATAATTCTAAAAAAGCAGAGCACACTTAACACACCATGTTGCACATTTTTACTGCACTGAACGGCACATTTCTTGGCCCGGTTTCTGACATGGCTCCTTGTTTCTTTTGTTACTTATGATTATACACTAAGGTCTAGTAAATTGGCATCATTGCAGACTTCTAATTTTACCACCAAAGATCATGGTTCAAATGTTTTATTCTCAGCTTTTCATCTGTAGCTCAGAGATAAAGAGCTCCAATCTTCTAGTTACCAGAACCCTTCCCAAGATCAATGACATTCAGGCATTGGGGCACATAGCCAGTATTGCCCACAGTACACCACACTGTAACTGCATGCAGCTTAGTAAATTAGCAATTGCTGCCAAACAGTTTGTGTGTAAACGAGGCAAAAGGCCAGTGCATTGGCAAGCACACAGGCATGTCTCACTGATACAAGTGACGTCTAGAAGCTGGAAAACATATCAGTCTGCCTGTGTAACTACAGTGAAAATGCAATCAGCATTTAATGCTTTGGCGGGTATTACAACTTTCTCTGCAAGTTTGCATAGGCCACCTAATATGGGCACCTGTTTATATGATCAAAGAGGGAATCCAGAGGAAGCTTGCAGTTTGGAAATCTCTTGATTTTTAATTTTTTTTTTAAATGTGGATATTTCATTATAAAAACACTGGGGGGGGGACCCCTATTTTTCTCCCCAATGAAATGACTCAATACAGCAGAAACATATTTGTAAAATAAATAGATGTTAATTGTTTGTGAGGAGTAAAATAAAGAAAATACGGTTTTGGATTTACAACTGGTTTGGCTGGATCTCCCAACCCTGGCTCTTCTTTGTCTTATGTTTCTCTTCTCTGAGCCTCATCCTCTCCTCCAGACTTCCTCTTTCTCTCTTACTGCTGCATTTTTTTAAAAGGTTGTTTAATTCAGGAAAACTAATCAATTGGTACAAAAAGTTCTGAAAGGGGGGGGGGGCTGCCTAGAATTTGATCAGTTTCAAGCCTTCTCAGGATACAGGAAACTCCCATTGAGCTTGCATCCTCTGGAGGGAGAATAGGGCTCCAGGGTTTATATGCCCTGATAAACATGAATAATTGCCATCATCTTCTACTGCCCTTGTGAACATTGGCAACTGCATTATAATATCCTTTAGGGAAAAAACCCCTGTAAAAAGTGTATTGATATTAAGTACTGTCCTTTCGTCAGCCAATCTGCAAACTTGTTCCTACTCCAACTAAGGGAAAGATTCCAACCTCACTGAAGTGAGCAGTGAAATAAATGGGCCATCAGGTTCCTCTATAATTTATACTATACTTGACATCCAGTGTGTGATGACTTTTGTAATGTCTGTTACCAACAATCACTCATGAGCAAGAAATGGCTTGAGATCGAAAAGGGGCATTCACACTTTTTGGAACTTACCAGCTCTTTGCAAAACTAGACAACTTTAGGGCTACTGCAGTTTAAGATCAGGACACGGGGCTGTCAGATGGTAATGAGGTCTGAACAAAGTCTGAATGAACAACTTTTCAGGGAATGTATTCAATTTCCTTCCTGGGCCATGCCATTTTATCCTTTTTTTTTTTTTTGTGCGCCTTTCTTATGGAGTCACCACCTAGTTTCCTGAGGCTGAGACAGCAGATAGTAATTATTTCAATGAAATAAAACTTCATGTCTGTATTATTTTCTCTTAGGAGTCCCCAGCTCTCCTTCACTGTATCCAGACTTTAGTAAATAATGGGAGATGCTTTACTATACATGTTGCTTATATGCCTACCTGAGTTACAGTTACAGGTTGTAACCAGTAAAATAAACAGACATTACCCACTCTTTACCTTAGAGAGAAAGAAATCAAATCTGCCTTGATTTATGTGAGAGATGGCCCCAAATCAAAATCCCAGGGCAAAATAAGCCTGAACTTTGGGGACATCCAGATCTGAAGCCAAATGTTGCCGCTGTCCCTCACTTCCATAAGGAGCTGAACTGATGACATGGCTCTGAATATCCTTGGAATTTTGGAGATGTAAAGCCAGACCCGGATCTGGATCAAAATGGTGGCTTAGGACCATTTTTCATGTTTGGCCAGCGTGGCAAGCTGCAGGTGACCATGCAGAGCTCATCAGCAGAGGTGACCATGATGGAGTCCCAGAATCGCAAAAGAGCTCCAGCATGGACTGAACGGGAGGTATGGGATCCGATCGCTGTATGGGGAGAGGAATCCGTGCTATCAGAACTCCGTTCCAGTTTTCGAAATGCCAAAACCTTTGTCAAAATCTCCCAGGGCATGAAGGACAGAGGCCATAACAGGGACCCGAAGCAGTGCTGCGTGAAACTTAAGGAGCTGAGGCAAGCCTACCAGAAAACCAGAGAGGCGAACGGCCGCTCTGGGTCAGAGCCTCAAACATGCCACTTCTATGATGAGCTGCATTCCATTTTAGGGGGTTCAGCCACCACTACCCCAGCCGTGTTGTTTGACTCCTTCAATGGAGATGGAGGCAACATGGAAGCAGGTTTTGGAGACGGAGAAGATGATGATGATGAGGAGGTTGTAGATAGCTCACAGCAAGCAAGCGGAGAAACCGGTTTTCCCGACAGCCAGGAACTGTTTCTCACCCTGGACCTGGAGCCAGTACCCCCCTAACCCACCCAAGGCTGCTTCCTGGACCCGGCAGGTGGAGAAGGGACTTCCGGTGAGTGTACCTTTTAAAATACTATACATGGTTTAAAAGCAAGCATGTGAAAGGATTACTTTGCCCTGGCATTCGCGGCTCTCCTGGATGTACTCCCAAAGCCTTTGCAAAAGGTTTCTGGAGAGGGCAGCCTTATTGCGTCCTCCATGGTAGGACACTTTACCACTCCAGGCCAGTAACACGTACTCGGGAATCATTGTACAACAAAGCATTGCAGTGTATGTTTGCTGGCGTTCAAACAACATCCATTCTTTATCTCTCTGTGTTATCCTCAGGAGAGTGAGATATCATTCATGGTCACCTGGTTGAAATAGGGTGCTTTTCTTCAGGGGACACTCAGAGGAGCCCGTTCCTGCTGGGCTGCTTACCTGTGGCTGAACAGAAAATGTTCCCCGCTGTTAGCCACAAGGAGGGGGGAGGGTTGAGGGGGTAGCCACGCAGTAGGGGGAGGCAAAATGCGACCTTGTAATGAAAGCACATGTGCTATGTATGTAATGTTAACAGCAAGGTTTACCCTGAAAGAGTGTAGCCACTGTTTTATAAAATGTGTCTTTTTAAATACCGCTGTCCCTTTTTTTTTCTCTCCACCAGCTGCATGTATTTCAATGATCACAGGATCTTCTCCTTCCCAGAGGCTAGTGAAGATTAGAAAGAAAAAAAATGCACTCGTGATGAAATGTTCTCTGAGCTCATGCTGTCCTCCCACACTGACAGAGCACAGACGAATGCGTGGAGGCAAATAATGTCAGAGTGCAGGAAAGCACAAAATGACCGGGAGGAGAGGTGGTGGGCTGAAGAGAGTAAGTGGAGGGCTGAAGACAGGGCTGAAGCTCAAATGTGGTGGCAGCGTGATGAGAGGAGGCAGGATTCAATACTGAGGCTGCTGGAGGACCAAACCAGTATGCTCCAGTGTATGGTTGAGCTGTAGCAAAGGCAGCTGGAGCACAGACTGCCACTACAGCCCCTGTGTAACCAACTGCCCTCCTCCCCAAGTTCCATAGCCTCCACACCCAGACGCCCAAGAACGTGGTGGGGGGGCCACCGGCCAACCAGCCACTCCGCCACAGAGGATTGCCCAAAAAAAAGAAGGCTGGCATTCAATAAATTTTAAAGTTGTAAACTTTTAAAGTGCTGTGTGGCATTTTCCTTCCCTCCTCCACCACCCCTCCTGAGCTACCTTTGTAGTCATCCCCCTATTTGTGTGATGAATAAAGAATGCATGAATGTGAAGCAACAATGACTTTATTGCCTCTGCAAGCAATGATTAAAGGGAGGAGGGGCGGGTGGTTAGCTTGCAGGGAAGTAGAGTGAACCAAGGGGCGGGGGGTTTCATCAAGGAGAAACAAAGAGAACTTTCACACCGTAGCCTGGCCAGTCATGAAACTGGTTTTCAAAGCTTCTCTGATGCGTACCGCGCCCTCCTGTGCTCTTCTAACCGCCCTGGTGTCTGGCTGCGCATAACCAGCAGCCAGGCGATTTGCCTCAACCTCCCACCCTGCCATAAACGTCTCCCCCTTACTCTCACAGATATTGTGGAGCACACAGCAAGCAGTAATAACAGTGGGAATATTGGTTTCGCTGAGGTCTAAGCGAGTCAGTAAACTGCGCCAGCGCGCCTTTAAACGTTCAAATGCACATTCTACCACCATTCTGCACTTGCTCAGCCTGTAGTTGAACAGCTCCTGACTACTGTCCAGGCTGCCTGTGTACGGCTTCATGAGCCATGGCATTAAGGAGTAGGCTGGGTCCCCAAGGATAACTATAGGCATTTCAACATCCCCAACAGTTATTTTCTGGTCTGGGAATAAAGTCCCTTCCCTGCAGCTTTTGAAACAGACCAGAGTTCCTGAAGATGCGAGCGTCATGTACCTTTCCCGGCCATCCCACGTTGATGTTGGTGAAACGTCCCTTGTGATCCACCAGAGCTTGCAGCACTATTGAAAAGTACCCCTTGCGGTTTATGTACTCGCCAGCTTGGTGCTCCAGTGCCAAGATAGGGATATGGGTTCCGTCTATGGTCCCACCACAGTTAGGGAATCCCATTGCAGCAAAGCCATCCACTAGGACCTGCACATTTCCCAGGGTCACTACCCTTGATATCAGCAGATCTTTGATTGTGTGGGCTACTTGCATCACAGCAGCTCCAACAGTAGATTTGCCCACTCCAAATTGATTCCCAACTGACCGATAGCTGTCTGGTGTTACAAGCTTCCACAGGGCTATCGCCACTCGCTTCTCAACTGTGAGGGCTGCTCTCATCTTGGTATTCATGCACTTCAGGGCAGGGGAAAGCAAGTCACAAAGTTCCATGAAAGTGCCCCTACGCATGCGAAAGTTTCGCAGCCACTGGGAATCATCCCAGACCTGCAACACTATGCGGTCCCACCAGTCTGTGCTTGTTTCCCGAGCCCAGAATCGGCGTTCCACAGCATGAACCTGCCCCATTAGCACCATGATGCATGCACTGGCAGGGCCCATGCTTTGAGAGAAATCTGTGTCCATGTCCTGATCACTCACGTGACCGCGCTGACATCGCCTCCTCGCCCGGTATCGCTTTGCCAGGTTCTGGTGCTGCATATACTGCTGGATAATGCATGTGGTGTTTAATGTGCTCCTAATTGCCAAAGTGAGCTGAGCGGCCTCCACGCTTGCCTTGGTATGGCGTCCGCACAGAAAAAAGGCGCGGAACGATTGTCTGCCATTGCTCTGACGGAGGGAGGGGCGACTGAAGACCTGGCTTACAGGGTTGGCTTCAGGGAGCTAAAATCAACAAAGGGGTGGCTTTACATCAATGAGTATTTCAGGCAGGATTTCACGGAGGGTTCCAATAAGAAATGGTGCACCTAAGTTATTGTTCTTATTGGAACAATGAGGTTAGTCTTGCCTCTGATTGATACATGGCTAGATTTACCTTGCTGCACCTTCTCTGTGAGTGACTGCAGTGTGACCTAGAGGAATGAGTCCCCTAGACAGGGGAGGGGGGGAAGCAAATGAGTACAAAACAAATCTGGTCTATTTCTTGTTTTGATCCACTCCATCTACCTTTTACATCTTTGGCTGGCAGCAGACGGTGCAGAAGGACTGCAAGCCATCCCCATCTCTTGCCTGCCCGGCAGAAGATGGTACAGTACGACTGCTAGCAATCCGTATTGCCTGCCTGCTCACCATAAAACAGTTCAATAGGACTGACTGCAGGACTAAAGAGAATGACCTGGTCAAGTCACTCCAAACTTAGTCCCTGCGCCCATGTCTGTCCAGGTGCTCCCGGCCGACGTGGCCAGGAGCACCTCAGACATGATGATGACGGCTACCAGTCATATTGCACCGTCTGCTGCCAGAAGGCAATGGGTTGCTGCTACTGTGTAGCAATGCAGTACCGTGTCTGCCAGCACCCAAGAGACATAGGGTGATGGTTACCCGAGCAGGCTCCATGCTTGCCGTGGTATGGCGTCTGCACAGGTAACTCAGGAAAAAAGGCGCAAAACGATTGTCTGCCCTTGCTTTCATGGAGGGAGGGAGGGAAAGGGGGCCTGATGATATGTACCCAGAACCACCCGCGACAATGTTTTAGCCCCATCAGGCATTGGGATCTCAATCCAGAATTCCAATGGGCAGCGGAGACTGCGGGAACTGTGGGATAGCCACCCACAGTGCAACGCTCCAGAAGTCGACTCTAGCCTCGGTACTGTGGAAGCACTCTGCCGAGTTAATGCACTTAAGGCACTTAGAGCATTTTCTGTGGGGACACACACACTCAAATATATAAAACTGATTTCTAAAAAAACGACTTCTATAAATTTGACCTGATTTCGTAGTGTAGACATACCCTTAGTTAGGGAAGTGGACTGGACTGAAGAACTCAAGGATCTGAATGTGGGGGAGGCTTGGAATTACTTTAAGTCAAAGTTGCAGAAACTATCTGAAGCCTGCATCCCAAGCAAGGGGGGAAAAAAATGTAGGGAAGGGCTGCAGGCCAGATTGAATGAGCAAGCATCTCAAACAGGTGATTAAGAGAAAGCAGAAAGTCTGCAAGGAATGGAAGATGGGAGAGATCAGCAAGGCGAGGTCCCTGTTGGATGTCAGAAAGTGTAAGGATAAAGTGAGAACTGCCAAAAGCAAAGCAGAGTTGGACCTTGCAAAGGGAATTAAAACCAATAGTAAAAGGTTCTACAGCCATATAAATAAAAAGAAAACAAGGAAACAAGTGGCATCTAAGCACCGAGGATGGAGTACAGATTAAAGATAATATAGGCAAGGCCCAACACCCAAACAAATACTTTGCCTCAGTTTTTAATAAGGCTAATGAAGAGCTTTGAGGTATTGGCAGGGCGGTTCATGGGAACAAAAATATGGAGGTAGAATTAATGACCACATCTGAGGTGGAAATTAAACTCAAACAGCTTAATGTGACTAAATCGGGGGCCCCAGATAATCTCCAACCAAGAATATTAAAGGAACTGGCACATGAAATTGCAAGCCCAATAGCAAAGATTTTTAAATGAGTGTGTAAACTTGGGAGTCATACCCTATGACTGAAGAATTGCTAATATAGTCCCTATTTTTAAGAAAGGGTGGGGGGGGGAGTTGATCCAAGAAACTACAGGCCTTATAGTTTGACATCAATTGTATGCAAGGACTTGGAAAAAATTTTTGAAAGAGAAAGAAGTTAAGGACATGCAGGTGAATGGTCATTGGGATAACATACAGACATGGTTTTACAAAATGTAGATGATGCCAGACCAACCTGATCTCCTCCTTTGAGAAGATACCTGATTTTTTAGACAAAGGAAGTGCAGTAGATCTAATCTACTTGGATTTCAGTAAGGCATTTGATACAGTCTCACATGGGAAATTATTAAATTGGAGAAGATGGGGATTAATATGATAATTGAAAGGCAGATAAGAAACTGGTTAAAGGAGAGACTACAATGAGTCAGATGGAAAGGTGAAATGTCAGGCTGGAGGGAAGTTACTAGTGGAGTTCCTCAGGGATTGGTTTTGGGACCAGTCTTATGTCACATTTTTATTTCTCACCGTGGCACAAAAAGTGGGAGTGTGCAAATCAAATTTGTGGGTTACACAAAGTTGGGAGGTATTTCCAATGAGGAGACCAGAATAGCATACAAGATGAGCTGGACGACCTTGTAAACTGGCGTAATAGAAATGGGATGCAATTTAATAGTGCAAAATCATACATTTAGAGACTAACAACAAGATTTTTTTGCTATAAGCTGGAGACCTATCAGCTGGAAGTGACTGAGGAGGAGAAAGACCTGCATGTATTGGTTGATCACAGGATGACTATGAGCTGCCAATGTGATATGGTTATGAAAAAGGCGAATGCAGTCCTAGGATGCATCAGGTGAGATATTTCCAATAGAGATAGGGAAGCGTTGTTACCATTATACAAGGCACTGGTGAGACCTCATCTGGAATACTGTATGCAATTCTGGTCTACCATGTTTAAGAAAGATGAATTCAAACTGGAACACACGCAGAGAAGGGCTATTAGGATGATCTCAAGAATGGAAAACCTATTTTATGAGAAGAGACTCAAAGAGATTGGCTTGTTTAGTCTAACCAATAGAAGGCTGAAGAGAGATATGATTACTCTGTATAAACACATCAGAAGGATAAAGGTCAGGTAAGGAGAGGAGTTATTTAAGTTAAGCACCAATGTGAATCCCAGAACAAATGGATATAAACTGGCCATCAACAAGTTTAGGCTTGAAATTAGATGAACGTTTCTAACCATCAGAGGAGTGAAGTTCTGGAACAGCCTTCTCAGGGGAGCAGTGGGGGCAAAAAAAAAAAAAAAAACCCAACTGGCTTCAAGACTGAGCTTGATAAATGTATGGATGGGATGGTGTGATGAAACTGCCTACAATGGCACGTAACTGATCTTCAACTGCTAGCAGAAAATATCTCCAATGGCTGGTGATGGGACACTAGATGGGGCGGGCTCTGAGTTACTACACAGAATTATCTCTCAGGTGACTGGCTGGTGGCTCTTGCCACATGTTCAGGGTCTATCTGATTGCCATGTTTGGGGTCAGGAAGGAGTTTTCTCCCAGGTCACATTGGCAGAGACCGTGGTGGTTTTTTGCCTTTCTGTGAAGCATGGGGCATGGGTCACTTGCAGATTTAAACTAGAGTAAATGGTGGATTCTCTGTAACTTTAAGTCTTTAAATCATGATTTGAGGACTTAAGTAATGCAGCCAGGGGTTAGAGGTCTATTACTGGAGTGGGTGGGTGAGGTTCTGTGCCCTGTAATGTGCAGGAGGTCAGACTAGATGATTGTGATGGTCATGGTCCCTTCTGACCTTAAAGTCTATGAGTTATTACTAATTATGCTGAGGTCTCCCACCACTTGGCCTGCTAGAGGGGACTTGGCCACTGACCAGGAAGAAGAATGTGAGCAACACCACTCTTTGAACATCCTCTGATAGGTAAGGCAGTCTTTGGGGGCATCCCCTCTTCACAAAGGACTAATATGGAGTAGATCTAATCTACTTGGGGGACTGTGCAGCTGACACTCTGGGCAGGAGGCACAGTATCTCCGCACTTCTTCATGTACTCCGGGCCAGAAAAATCTTCATAGGACCCTTGTCAGGGTCTTCTCTACCCCTAAATGCCCGCCAAAAAGATGGCTATGCGCGAGGCTTAATATGGCCTTCTGGCGTTTGTGAGGCACTAGGAGCTGCTCTACCTTCTGTCCTTGTACTGGTGCAACCTGGTACAGGAGATCCTTTTTTTATAATGAAGTAGGGGCTGGGTCCCTGGGTTTTTCCTTCCACGGGGACCCCATCTATCTCTGTTACCTCCTTCCTAATGTTGTCGTACCTTGGATCTTCAGCTTGGTCCCGTCCGAAATGTTCCCTCCCGGGGCTGGTCTGCCCGAGTTCTAGGGGATGGGTCTCTGCTTCTGCCGGTTCGGAGGCATTAGGGTTGGGGTCTGGCTCAGGTGCTTCTCCCTCCTGGACGGCCTCCTTTTCAACTGCCCAGGTCTGCCTACCTATGAGAGCAACCCTCTGGCTTTGGGTCAGTATTTGGGTTCCCAAGGCCTTAGCTGCTCTTCTGTCTTTTTTTGGTCTTTCTGCCCCACCTGGAAGTGGAGAAAATGTCTGGGGAAATTTTGGAGAAAATTGGGAGTTGACAGTCTACTGTGGACGCCTCACTAGCTTCAGGGTCCTCCCCTTTCTCCAATCCCCCTACTGGGAGTAAATCAGCGAATCCTGAGAAGTCCCTCCCTATGAGCACTGGGTAACGGAGTTTCAGCACTACACCTGCTTCTACCTCTGTAGCTTTCCCTTGGATTTTCAATATTTACCGGGATGGTGGGGTAGTAACTAACTGTCCCATGGACGCACGTCACCCCTGTGCGTTTTGCCTGTAGTAACTGACTGCATTTCACAAGCTTTCCTGAGATGAGCGTGATGGCGCTCCCCGAATCTATCAGTGTTGTGGTCTCTACTCCATTTAACCTCAATGGCCTGGTATATTTGTGTGGGGTTAGTGCAAGCCCCACAGTGTGAATTAGGGAGCATGGGTTTTCCTGGTTGCCTAGGTTATGTTGCATAGACTCCTCAGCATTGGGGCACTGTGCAGCTATGTGTCCCCACTCCCCGCAAGCGTAACATCTACATGGGGCCCTAGGCGTTCCCCGGTCTCTCAGTTTGGTCAGTCTAACATCACTATCCTCTTCGCCCTCAGTGCTTTGACTTTTGGTGGCCTCCGGTGGGCCTTCAGTCCCTCTCTTTTTCCACCTGGGCCTTCCTTGGGGCTCAGTTGCCTGAGATCTGGGAGGTCGGTGCCACTAGTTTAACCCGGGGCACCTCTTCCTTAACTGTTCGGGTTAGTTCCCTTGCCGTCCTTTGCCTCTCTACCAGTGCAACACCTCATCATAGGTGGAGGGGTTGTTCTGGCTTACCCAGGTGCGAAGGTCTGGCGGTAGTCCTCGCATGTACTGGTCAATGACCAAAATCTCTAGTATCTCTTCTGGACTCCGAGACTCGGTTCATAACCACTTTCGTGTGAGATGGATGAGGTCATATAATTGGGAACGCAGGGTTCTATTGTCCTGGTACCTCCACTCATGATACCATTGGGCCCATTACCCCAGATCTGGCCAGGATCTCTGTTTTCAGCTGGGGGTAGTCTGCCACAGCCTCTTCGGACATATCATAATAGGCCTTCTGGGCCTCCCCACACAGGAATGGGGAGAGGATGCCAGACCACTGTTCTCGGGTCCAAGACTCCCATATGGCTGTCCTCTCAAAGGCCAGGAGGTATGCCTCTATGTCATCCTCCCTCATCATTTTCTGTAGCCAATTGCTGGCCCGTATGACCCGCATCCCATCATGGCTGTGGTTTAGCTCTGTAAGACCTTTCACCTGGTTTACCAGTTCCTGCAACATAGCCCAGTCTTGAGTGGCCTGGTCCATTAACAAGTGATTGGTCTCCTGCTGCAGCCGCACTGCCTCCTATTGGGCATCTGCCTGGACACGGGTAGCCTCCTGCTGGGCAGCCGTGGCTTGTATCAGTGCCCGCACTACGTCCTCCATTGTGGTGAAAAAAATAAAATAAACCCTCTCCCTCTTTTTTTTTTTAAAAACACCCTCCTTCTTCCGCCACGCGGTACACCCAATCCCACTTCTCACACCAGTGTGACAAAGTCCCTCCTCTGCCTTGGTGGGTCCTGAGCTTATTGGAGGATTTGCTCGCCGCAGAGATTCACCGCAGCCCTCAGTTTGGCCACTCTTGCTAGTGGCTCAAACCTGCCGTTCACTCAGCTAACCTCACCACTGGCCAGCATAGGGGGAACGGAGAACAATCTCCGCAGTCTCTGTGTCCCACCTAGTGGGTTGGGGACAAGGAGATCCCTTTCCAATTTAGACTTTCCCTTCTGGTGTTTCTCACAGACCAGGTTCAACTCCTCCGGTGTCTGATCAGGAGTTGGGGGGGATGGGGACCCGGACCCACCCTCTACACCAGATTCTAGCCCAGGGCCCTGTGGATAGCAGCTGTCCACAATGTTCCCTGTATCAGCTGCATGACAGCTACAACTCCCTGGGCTACTTCCCCATTGCCTTCCCCCCAGCACCTTCTTTATTCTCACTGCAGGATCTTCCTCCTAAAGCCTGATCACGCTTGAACTCTTCACTCCTCCAGCAGCACACCTTCTCACTTCCTGCTCCTGGTGCGCCCCCTACTAACTGATGGGAGATCGTTTTTAAACCAGGTGTCCTGATTAGCCTGCCTGCCATAATTGAATCTAGAAAGTTCTTAATTGGCTCCAGGTGTCTTGATTAGCTTGCCTGTCTTAATTGGTTCTGGCAAGTTCCTGATTGTTCTGGTCACTCAGGGAACAGAAAATTGTTCATCCAGTGGCCAATATATTTGCCTTCTACCAGACTCCTGTATACCACTGGTCTGGGTCTGTCACAGTGGATATTTTAGCCTCCTCTAATTAGAACTCAAGTGCTTTTGTACAAATATGTAATAAAGAAAGCTTAAATCTAGTGGCTCCCTAGTGTCTATGCATGTGGTTGTCCCAGCCGTATCACCGATGACAAGGATTGGCTCCACAGCATCTCACAAGGACTCTTTCCAAAGCTGGAGGAAGCTAATGTACGTAGGATCCATTTCAGCTGGAGAAAGCCTCAGCATAGCTGCTACCGGCTTGATTGTGGAGGCTTCTTTTGAAAAAAGAAAAGGAGGACTTGTGGCACCTTAGAGACTAACCACTTTATTTGAGCATGAGCTTTCGTGAGCTACAGCTCACTTCATCGGATGCATACCGTGGAAACTGCAGCAGACTTTATATATATACAGAGAATATGAAACAATACCTCCTTCCACCCCACTGTCCTGCTGGTAATAGCTTATCTAAAGTGATCATCAGGTGGGCCATTTCCAGCACAAATCCAGGTTTTCTCACCCTCCACCCCCCCACAGAAATTCACTCTCCTGCTGGTGATAGCCCATCCAAAGTGACAACTCTTTACACAATGTGCATGATAATCAGGTCTGGCTATTTCCTGCACAAATCCAGGTTTTCTCACATCCCCCCCACCCCCATACACACACAAACTCACTCTCCTGCTGGTAATAGCTTATCCAAACTGACCACTCTCCAAGTTTAAATCCAAGTTAAACCAGAACATCTGGGGGCGGGGGGGTAGGAAAAAACAAGAGGAAACAGGCTACCCTGCATAATGACTTAGCCAGTTCTGGCTAAAATCTTTGCTGTGGTCCAAGTCCAGCCATAGGACTGGGAATTCCACTAACTGGTTTAATATACTCATAGTAAGTTGCCACTGGTCTACAAAATTAATGAGGGACAGGGATAGAGAATGATTTATAGCCAGTTTCTGTTTTTAATTAAATCAAATGAGCCTTTAACATCACACCAGGGACTTTGTATTTGTTCACTTGTCGCTAGAACATGCACAGCCCCCAGGCTGTGACACCACATGAAGGCAACAGATGGTCAAACTCATCCTTCTTGGAACTCCACTAACTTGGCCCACATAATTTCTCAAAAGCTGTAGAAAGACAATATTACCTATTACGGCTGATTATTATTTGTATTACAGAAGTGCCCTGAGGCTGCTCTAACTTGTACATGTTGGGCCAATGGAATGATCTTAAGATTATTGGAACACACACAGCACCCGGAAATCACCTCCTCGCTTCCTGACTCTTTCCACCCTAGAAAGGACCATATGCCTGGGGTCCAGAAGAGGGTGGCCTGGGGCTGTTTGAGGGATACCAAGCTAGCTGTTCAAGCCAGCCTTTCATCCCCTTTCTGCCACTGGATCTGGGCCAAGAATCAGGCCCTCAGTAGCATTTGTTGCTCTACTACAGTAGCCAAGTTTTAGTTTGGGGATTTTTTTTTTTAAACGTCATGCTTTGAAAAAAGCACTGTGATTTTTTTAGTTTTCCCATCCCATCTAGTCCTTCAGGAAGTCACATTTTCAAAACAAACACACACTGGAGTCATTGGCCCAAAGCCTCCTCTTCTCAGGCCCAAGTTCAATAAGTCAACTTCAGTGGGACTTTAGTGTTGCTTGCAGTTAAACACACACTAAGTACTTTGTTAAATGGGAGCTTGTCAAGGGGTCCATTCACCTCAGGTGCGCCTCCTTGTGGCCAGGTCTGGAAATTAGATTTTGCCTTAGCTGGCATTACCTTCCATCAGTTGTTGGCACTGTGGTCCCTCTCCCCCTCTCTCTCTGTGACTCAAGGTGCTCCCTCTTTGTGACTCAGCCCTCCAATCACATCACTATGTTGTCCCCCTAGACAAACTGTCCAAATGCTGCCTCAGACAGTCTTCTGTTCCACATCTCCAGGTCCCATGCAACTTTCCCAGTGGCTAGCAGGAGTACCCAGGCCCTCCCTCTACACTGAGGGACCCAGGGACCTTATAACCAGGAGCTAAGGTCTGCCCAGTCCCACTCATCACTGCTGTTTCCCTGGGCTTCTTCCTAATCTGCCTTCTCAGGCTTTCTCCCCCATAACTTCTCTGAGTTGACCATTCTTTCAGGGCTAGGAGCCCAGGGTTTAGTATCCCCCCCCCCAATACCTTCCTTACCACCATTCTACTCCCAGAGTGTGACTGACAACTCCCTCTCTATAGCTTCTTCCTGGCTCATAATCCTAGCCTAGCTCCTCCCCCCGGTGCGCTTCATCTGCCATTAGATCCTATCAAGCCCTAGTTCCCCTCCAGGTGGCCATCTAAGGTTAACTGGCCCTTTCAGGCCCACATCAACCTGCTCATGGCTTGTGTGGGGTGGACTCCCCATCACAGAGCTTCACAGAGTTACTCGGCTAACGTCAGAGGACCAGCTCCTCAGCCAGCATAAATCAGCATAGCTCCAGCTGAAGATCTGGCCCAATGCACTTCCTCTGGATTTATACCAGAATAACTGAGAGCAGAATATGGTCTCTTATTTCGACTATTCAGATATTATAGCAAATTAAAAAAAAGTCTATACACTATGTGGAGGGCAGTTATATGCATGAGTGTCATTCAACAGCTAAAACCATCAATAAATATCCATTTGTTATGGAGTCATTTTGGGAATCAAACACTTTGCAATTTCCTTAGCCCCCATCTGTGACTTCTGTCTACTTCCCTCTACACTTGTGCAGTATCTATACGCTAGGGATCCTATCCTACTTGCCTGACTCAGCTGAACAACCCTCCTGCTATCCACTGGGCTGCTCTGCTGGGTAAGGGGAGCAAAGAATTTGTCCAGTCTCAGTGGTAATACTGTTTGGCATTATAGTTCCATTTCCCCTTTCAACTCCCTGTAAACAGAGATTATTAGCTCATTAATCCTCACAGCACTCCAGTGGGGTGTATTCTATATCCGTTGCGTTTATAGATTCATAAGGCAAGGGACCATTGTAATAATCTAGGCTGACCTCTTGTGTAACACATACCACAGGACTTCCCGGAATTAACTCCTGTTTGAATTAGAGTTGGGCAATGAGAAATCAGAAAAAGGGGCATGAGGGAGGTAAACCATGAGTAAGTGATGGGATGACCCAAGCAGGCAACCCAGATACAAAGTAATTAGCCACATGATTTCCCTAACTGTGCCTTGCTCTGTGAGAAAACAATCTGCTCTCAGGTCTGGCACTTTTTATTTTTACTTTCACTATATTATACCCCAATGTGTTTCCCTTGAGCATCAGGTTTTGCTGCTTTGCTTACACACCTGCCATTCTGGACACCATTTATTTTATTATGAATCAGCACCGTTTGCACTCTTGTGTTGCTTGGACTTGACTCCTTTTTCACCTGGTTCTTTCTCACTCTCTGACTGCAGACTGAAAAAAAATCCCTAGTGAGCACTGAGAATCTCATGTTGACAAATACTGATCAGTTGTAAATTACATGGAGGAAGATTGTTACTTATTTTTATCTTCCAATCAACAGCATAGAAACTGAACACAAATGGAAACTAAGCCACTCATAAGTAGAGGGGGACCTCAACATCATATTTAGGTGAACTATGCTACATTGATAAACAACATAAAAAACAACATGACTGCTAGCAAAATCCAAAAGCTGAAATGTGCGGTGGCAATCTGCTCCTGTGGATAATGTACTTACCTATCTTAGGTGAGCCAGAATACACATAGCACAATCACTGAAACTCAATTACTTGTTAACTGCATTGATAATATATGCTGAATCCCATACATTTAGTGATTATAAATTCTACTTCGTTGCAAGACAGTAATGCCTACTGGTAGGAGCAAAAGATGGCAACCTTGGTTCTAATTTGCAGTATGGCCGAGGCCAAGCCATTCAAAGATGAACTAAGAACATAAGAATAGCCATATTGGGTCAGACCAATGGTCCATCTAGCCAAGTATCCTGTCTCTGAAGTGGCTAGTGCCAGGTGCTTCAGAAGGAAAGAACAGGGCAATTTTGAGTGATCCATCCCCTATTGCCCAGTCCCAGCTTCTGGCTGTCAGAGGTTTATGGACATCCGGAGCATGGGATCGCATTCCTGACTATCTTGGCTAATAGTCATTGACAGACCTATCCTTCATAAACTTAATCTTTTTGGGCCCAGCTATACTTTTGAGCTTCACAACTTCCCCTAGCAATGAGTTCCACAGGATTACTGTGCTTCCTTTTGTTTGTTTAAACCTGCTGCCTGCTTATTTCGTCAGTTGATTCCTAGTTCTAGTGTTCTGTGAAGTCACGTTCTCCACACCAGTTTAACACGCTTCAATCACATCCCCCCTTCGTGGTCTCTTTTCTAAGTTGAACAGTCCCTGTCTTTTTCATCTCTCCTCGTATAGAAGCTGTTCCACACTCCTTGTCATTTGCACTGCCTTTCCCTGCACCTTTCCCAATTCTAATATACTTTTTTGAGCTCAAGCAATCAGAACTACACGTAGTATTCAAGGTGTGGGCATACCATGAATTTGTATAGGGGCATTATGATAGTTTCTGTTTATTATGTATATCTTTCCTAATGGTTCCTAACCTTCTGTTAAGGGTCATGGGTTTTTTTGACTGCTGCTGTATAGTGAACTGTTGTTTTCAGGGAGCTATCCACAGTGATTCTAAGATCTCTTTCTTGAGTGGTAACACTTAGTTTAGATCAGTGGTTCTCAACCTTTGCAGACTACTGTACCCCTTTCAGGAGGCTGATTTGTCATGCATACCCCCAAGTTTCACCTCACTTAAAAACTTCTTGCTTACAAAATCAGACATAAAAATACAAAGGTGTCACAAAAAGAAAAGGAGTACTTGTGGCACCTTAGAGACTAACCAATTTATTTGAGCATGAGCTTTCATGAGCTACAGCTCACTTCATCGGTTCAAATAAATTGGTTAGTCTCTAAGGTGCCACAAGTACTCCTTTTCTTTTTGCGAATACAGACTAACACGGCTGTTACTCTGAAAGGTGTCACAGCACACTAGTACTGAAAAATTGCTGACTTTCTCATTTTTACCATATAATTATAAAATAAAATCAATTGGATCAAATCAATCAATTCTGTTTCCCAGAAGCTGGGAATGGGCGACGGGATGGATCACTTGATGATGACCTGTTCTGTTCATTCCCTCTGGGGCACCTGGCATTGGTCACTGTCAGAAGACAGGATACTGGGCTAGGTTGCCCTTTGGTTTGATCCAGTATGGCTGTTCTGATGTTCTTAAATATTGTACTTACATTACAGGGTATAGTATTCAGACCAGTATAAGGAAATCATTGTTTGTATGAAATTTTAGTTTGCACTGACTTCACTAATGCTTTTTATGTAGTCTGTTGTAAAACTAGGCAAATATCTAGATGAGCTGATGTACACCCTGGAAGACCTCTGCACATGTCCCAGGGGTACACGTACCCCTGGTTGAGAACCACTGGTTTAGATCCCTCATTTTGTATATATAGTTGGGATTATTCTTTCCAACATACATTACTTTGCACTTATCAACATTGAATTTTGTCTGCCACTTTGATGCCCAGTCATCCAGTTTTGTGAGAGCCTTTTATAAATCTTTGCAGGTATAGCATTGGGCTTAACTAACTTGAGTAATTTATGTTGTCTGCAAATTTTGCCACCTCACTGTTCACTCCTTTTTGCAGCTCATTTATGAATATATGGCACAGCCTGAGTCCCTCTTTTTATGTCACTCCAGTGTGAAAACTGACCATTTATTCCTACCCTTGGTTTCCTATCTTTTAACCCGTTATTGAGCATGAGAGGACCTTCCCTCTTATCCCATGACTGCCTACTTTGCTTAAGAAAGCAAAAGCTTTCTGAAAGTCCAAGTATACTGTATTGATTGGGTTACCCTTGTCTGCCTGTTTGTTGACTCCCTCAAAGAATTCTCGTAGATTGGCGAAGCACGACTTTCCTTTACAAAAGTCATGTTGACTCTTCTCCAACATATCATGTTCATCTCCATATCTGATAATTTTGTTCTTTACTACAGTTTCAACCAGTAATTAGTATATAGTTAGTCAATAATTAGTATATAGTTAGTAGTTAGACTTCTAGCATTTGTACATAAGCACTTGTACGTGTTGTCAATCTGCACTTGCTTGCCTTCATGTATTATATTTTAATTTGAATTTAAAGCAAAAATAGTGCTGCTCTTTTCTTTGTTGCTTTTAAACCACTTACCATGAAGAACGTGCTTAAATCTCATTGAAAACTTAAGCACATTCTTAAGAGGTATTTTGCTGACTAGGGATGGATTTCAGCATGTGCCGAAGTGCTTTGCTGAATCAAGGTCTGTAACATGTTGCTAGGGCTCACTATGCCTCTAGCTGAGCCAGCTTTCTGATGCGTTTAAATTCACTGAGTTGGATTATTCACTGGGCCAGAAGAGAGATCATATCCAAAATAAGGAAAGTGAAGCACCCAAAGGACACGGAGGTAAACCCTAAATAGCTGTAAGTTTCTTTTTTATTTCTTATCTAAAAACCAACGCTTTTGGTACTCTTGTAATAGCCACAGCCCACCCCAGAAGTGGCTGCACCTTCCTCGAGGATGAAAGGGTCTCTCCCTATATATGAATAGTTTGAAATTGAGAAATGAGCTTTAATGCTCATAAAAGGCATCAAATAAAACAAGAAAACACCAAATTAAGAATATCAATATCCATTTCTCCCCCATTCAGTTATAATATGTAATGTGTGTACATTATAGCACTGTACTCATGACACTGGCTGTACTTCCTGTTATTATTATTACTACTACTAGAAAACAGCAGCAATTCATTATAAAAACCATGTTGCAATAGTATTAGGGTCTGATTTAAATCAAGAATAGGAATGCAATTCAAAGCTAAAACTCTGGCCTGAGTTTACCTCCCAGTGCTGTGGTGTTACTGTACATATGGCTTGTATTATACATGATTATTGTTGTACATATGGAATGGGTCACCTGGGTGCCACATACAATACATATGGATAAGATGACATGCTGTTTGCAATGCATAGGCAGAACAAGGTGACTTAAGGGTACAGCTACACTGCAAACAAACAACCACCCAAGACTTGCGGCAGCAAGTCCCAGAGCCTGGGTCAGCTGACTCAGTCTTGAGCTACAGGACTAAAAATAGCGAAGTAGGACTTCCTATTGGGTTTGAAGCCTGGGCTGTGAGCCCCCCACCCCTTCACTGGGTCTCAGAACAGGACCCTTCCCTTGTTTTGGAGGATTTGCCACATGGTGGATGTTCCAGAGTTTTGTATTTCTAGAGTGTAAGCAAAGCACAGAAATATGATATCAGAATGACTCAAATTTGACCACTAAGTTGAAGTTTAAAAAGCTTCCGAAAAGTGTACTGCTTTAATTTTCATGGTGAGCGATTTTAAATGAATGGGATTTCTTTATTTGACCACGCCTGAACCCCTGTAAAGAAGTGGAAACAGAGGGCTCTTAGGCACTATAAAATAGAAAGGAAAAAATGGATTAGCCTTGAATTTTTTTTTCCTGAAATGGAACTAATGAGCCCCGATCACCATTGAATGAGTCAGTGAGTACAATTCCGTTGAAGTCAGCTGAGCTGTGTTTTCTCAACACCAACAGTGAATACGTCACGAAGCTTTGAGAAGACGGAGACCGTCTGTTTTTTCAAAGGCACTGCTTTTCTGCCTTCCTAACCTCAGTTCATCCATCACTGGAAATAATCCATGAATATAAAGCCAGTCCAGAAAGTTCAGTCTGGTAGGACTGATGTGGATCACTGATGAAGGGAATTTAACTTGGGGAGGTCACTGTTAGCCCTGAATACCAAAGAGGTATTTTTTTGTTTTTCCTTTCTTTACTTCTCTACTCTGTTTTTTAATTTTTGCCTGGGATGTATTTGCAAAATCATTGTGTAGGGGGGAGAAGGGATTTTTGGCTAAAAACAAAATGGGCTGTGACTCATGTGAAGCAACCTTCACAGCTTTAGCAGTTTGGCATTCGAGTTTGTCTCTCAACATGTTTACGCAGCTGGTTACCTCCTATGGATCCTGGCCACTATGGATGTAGAAGCCCTCTACACCAACATTCCACACAAAGATGGACTACAAGCCATCAGGAATAGCATCCCCGATACTATCATGGCAAACCTGGTGGCTGAACTTTGTGACTGTCCTCACCCACAACTATTTCAGATTTGGGGACAATTTATACCTTCAAGTCAGTGGGACTGCTATGGGTACCCGCATGGCCCCTCAGTATGCCAACATTTTTATGGCTGACTTAGAACAACGCTTCCTCAGCTCTCGTCCCCTAACGCCCCTACTCTACTTGAACTACATTGATGACATCTTCATCATCTGGACCCATGGGAAGGAGGCCCTTGAGGAATTCCACCATGATTTCAACAATTTCCATCCCACCATCAACCTCAGCCTGGACCAGTCCACACAAGAGGTCCACTTCCTAGACACTACAGTGCTAATAAACGATGGTAACATAAACACCACCCTATACTGGAAACCTACGGACCACTATATTTACCTACATGCGTCCAGCTTTCATCCAGACCACATCACATCACATGATCCACACAACAAAAACACCAACCCAGGAACCAAACCCTGCTACAAACCCCAGTGCCAACTCAGTCCACATATCTATTCAAGGGACACGATCATAGAACCTAACCACATCAGCCACACCATCAAGGGCTCGTTCACCTGCACATCTACCAATGTGATATATGACATCATGTGCCAGCAATGCCCCTCTGCCACGTACATTGGCCAAACTGGACAGTCTCTATGCAAAAGAATAAATGGACACAATCCTGACATCAGGAATCATAACATTCAAAAATCAGTAAAAGAACACTTCAATCTCTCTGGTCACTCAATAACAGACCTAAAAGTGGCAATTCTTCAACAAAAACTTAAAAAAAACAGACTCCAACATGAAGCTGCAGAACTGGAATTAATTTGCAAACTGGACACCATTAGATTAGGCCTGGATAGAGACTGGGAGTGGTTGGATCATTACAAAACCTAAACTTCATTTCCGCAATACAAATTTCTCCCAACTGTTACTCACACCTTCTTGTCAACTGTCTGTAATGGGCCACTCTCTTACCACTTCAAAAGTTATTTTTCCTCCCTTGGTATCCTGTTGTTGATTGATTTATCTCGTTAGACTGACCTCACACTTGGTAAAGCAACCCCCCATCCTTTCATGTATTTGTACCTGCGTGGGCTGTTGTAGCAGGGATAAAGGAGAGACAAAACAGAACTGGGGGGGTGCGGGGGGGGATCAAATCAGTATCTTAGATGTCTGTATACTAATGAAAGAAGTATGGGGAATAAGCAGGAGGAACTCGAAATGCTAGTAAACAAACACATCTATGACATAGTTGGCATCACAAAGACCTGGTGGGATAATACACGACTGGAATATTGGTATGGAAGGGTACAGCTCGCTCAGGAAGGACTGGCAGGGAAAAAAAGGAGGAGGTATTGCCTTATATATTAAAAATGTACACACTTGGACTGAGATTGAGATGGAAATAAGAGACAGGTCTCTGGGTAAGGATAAAAAGGGTAAAAACAAGAGTGATGTCATGGCAGGGGGTCTACTACAGACCACCTCACCAGGAAGAAGAGGTGTGAGGCTTTTTTTAAACAGCTAACAAAATCATCCAAAGCCCAGGACTTGTTGGTGATGGGGGACTTCAGCTACCCAGACGTCTGCTGGGAAAATAACACAGCAGGGCACAGATTATCCAACAAGTTCTTGGAATTTTTTATTTCAGAAGGTGGAGACAGCTACCAGGGGAGAGGCTGTTCTAGATTTGAGTTTGATAAATAGGGAGGAACTGGTTGAGAATTTGAAAGTGGAAGGCAGCTTGGGTGAAAGTGATCGTGAAATGACAGAGTTCATGATTCTAAGGAATGGTAGGAGGGAAACCAGCAAAATAAAGACAATGGATTTCAAGAAGGCAGACTTTAGCAAATTCAGGGAGTTGGTAGGTAAGATCCCATGGGAAGCAAGTCTAAAGGGAAAAACAGTAGAAGACAGCTGGCAGTTTTTCAAAGAGACATTATTAAAGGCACAAGAGCAAACTATCCCACTGTGTAGGAAAGATAGGAAGTATGGCAAGAGACTACCCTGGCTTAACCAGGAGATCTTCAATGATCTAAAAATAAAAAAAGAGTCCTACAAAAAGTGGAAACTAGGTGAAATTACAAAGGATGAATACAAACAAATAACAAAAGTATGCAGGGACAAAATTAGAAAGGCCAAGGCACAAAACGAGATCAAATGAGCTAGAGACATAAAGGGTAACAAGAAAACATTCTACAAACACATTAGAAGCAAGAGGAAGACCAGGACAGGGTAGGCCCATTGCTCAATGAGGAGGAAAAAATAACAGAAAATGTGGACATGGCAGAAGTGATTAATGAATTCTTTGTTTTGGTTTTCACCAAGGAGGTTGATGGTGACTGGACGTCTAACATAGTGAATGCCAGTGAAAATGAGGTAGGATCAGAAGAGGCTAAAATAGGGAAATCTAAAATTACTTGGACAAATTAGATGTCTTCAAATCACGAGGGCCTGATGAAATGCATCCTAGAATACTCAAGGAGCTGACTGAGGAGATATCTGAGCCATTAGCAATTATCTTTGAGAAGTCATGGAAGACGGGAGAGATTCCAGAAGACTAGAAAACAGCAAATATAGTGTCCATCTATAAAAAGGGAAATAAGGACAACCCAGGGAATTACAAACCAGTCATCTTAACTTCTGTTAACTTCTGGAAAGATAATGGAGCAAATAATTAAGCAATTAATTTGCAAACATCAAGAAGATAATAAGGTGATTAGTAAGAGTCAGCATGGATTTGTCAAAAACAAATAGTGTCAAACCAACCTGATACTCTGTCAAAGAAAGCTAACAAGCCTTGTGGATAGTGGGGAAGTGGTAGGCGTGGTATATCTTGATTTTAGTAAAGCTTTTGATACTGTCCTGCATTACCTTCTCATAAATAAGCTAGGAAAATGCAACCTAAATGGAGCTACTATAAGGTGGGTGCAAAACTGGTTGGAAAACTGTTCCCAGAGAGGTTTCAGAGTAACAGCCATGTTAGTCTGTATTCGCAAAAAGAAAAGGAGTACTTGTGGCACCTTAGAGACTAACCAATTTATCTGAGCATGAGCTTTCGTGAGCTACAGCTCACTTCATCGGATCAGTAGTTCACAGTCATGCTGGAAGGGCATAACGAGTGGGGTCCCACAGGGATCCATTCTGGGTCTGGTTCTGTTCAATATCTTCATCAATGATTTAGATACTGGCTTACAGAGTACATTTATAAAGTTTGCAGACGATACCAAACGGGGAGGGGTTACAAGTGCTTTGGAGGATAGGATTATAATTCAAAATGATCTGGAGAAACTGGAGAAATGGTCTGAAGTAAATAAGATGAAATTCAATAAGGACAAATGCAAAGTACTCCACTTAGGAAGGAACAATCAATCAGTTGCACATATACAAAATGGGAAATGACTGCCTAGGAAGGAGTACTGCAGAAAGGGATCTGGGGGTCATAGTGGACCACAGCGTAATGCTATTGCAAAAAAAGCAGCTATCATTCTGGGATGCATTAGCAGGAGTGTTGTAAACAAGCCACGAGAAGTAATTCTTCCGCTCTACTCCGCGCTGATTAGGCCTCAACCGGAGTATTGTGGCCAGTTCTGGGCACCACATTTCAGGAAGGATGTGGACAAATTGGAGAGAGTCCAGAGAAGAGTGACAAAAATTATTAAAGGTCTGGAAAACATAACCTATGAGGGAAGACTGAAAAAATTGGGTTTGTTTAGTTTGGAAAAGAGAAGACTGAGAGGGGACATGATAACAGTTTTCAAGTATGTAAAAAGTTGCTAGAAGAAGGAGGAAGAAAAATTGTTTTTCTTAACCTCTGAGGATAGGACAAGAAGCAATGGGCTTAAATTGCAGCAAGGGGGTTTGTGGTTGGACATTAGGAAAAAAGTTCCTAACTGTCAGGGTGGTTAAGCACTGGGATAAACTGCTCAGGGAGGTTGTGGAATCTCCATCAGTGGAGATTTTTAAGAGCAGGTTAGACAAACACCTGTCAGGAATGGTCTAGACAATTAGTCCTGCCATGAATGCAGGGGACTAGACTTGATGACCTCTTAAGGTCCCTGTCCAGTTCTATGATTCTCTGAGGCAGTTGGCCTAGTAGAATGAATATACATCTAGGAGTCAGGAACTTCCAAGTTGTAATTCCAGTCAGCTACTGATTTGCTTTGTAGCCTTGGCCCAGTTACTTATCCCGCTGCATGTCAATTTCCCTATCAGTAAAATAGGGTTAATGATACTTACCTACTTAGCTCACAGGGATGTTGTGAAGATTAATGTCTGCAATGTGCTTTGAAGATGCAAAGTGCTGTAGAAATAGGTAACTTTCTGGAGTGGATTTACTTAGTGGGGCCCGTGTGTGGTTCAGAGGGTAAGAAATATATCCCTAAATCTGTACAGTGAAGGACAGCTGTGGCTCCATTTAATTCTTTTCCACACTCACCTCTCATAGGCTGGACTCAGCTGAACAGGGACTTTAAAATAATGTATATATGACCAATCACAGCCAACCAACCCAGCCCCAAATTTAAATAATTGATTGGATATTTGCCACACTATGCCTGCATTCCTCTTCACAGCAAAAGAATATAAAAATCACTGCAGTTTTGCAAAGTTCTTGTGAACTGTAAAGCCAGCCCATTTCAGTGACAACGTTTAGCCTAGATATGCACATGATACAAAAAGAAAGCAAAAGGAACAGGGAAAAAAGCGCAAATGCACACTAAGGGGCTAGAAATTTTAATTCTCAAGCTAGTAAACTCTTGTCAGGCAATGGAAGTGCAGAAGCCACAGAGTGACCACAGATGTCTACCCTGGACTGTTCCAATTCCGATTTTTACCAAGTGTGATTCTCTTTATTCATTCCCGAGCTGTGCTCTCTGTAGAATGACTGTCTCTAGCTGGTATGTCAGATGCCCAGTGCATTGCTTACTCAGTGACTCTGAGTTGTGGTTATATTGAGCCCCCATCTCATTTATAAATAATTACGGCTCAGATTCAGAAAAGCATTTAAACAGATGCCTAAATCCTATTGAGGTCAATGGGATCTAAGCTTTCCTGAATTGGGCCTCTATAATGACATTGGCTGAGGTTGTATGCTCCCATCCTGACAGTGTTATTCTGAGTCTCGTAACTTTGAATCAGGTGTTCCATTTTGCATAGCACAGCATGGAGATTATTCATTAGGCTTCATTTTTGAGCCAGAAAGACAGTATTATATAATTGTGTGGAAACCAATCCACATAGCTTCTGGGTACAGCTGATCAAACTAATCCAACTGTAGGAGGCATTTGCTGGCAGCTAAATTGTTCTCTAACCCACTAATCACCTTCATTGTTTACTTCTTCTCCCACTCGTTAGGGCTGGTAACTGCTAAACTTGTGTTTTAGTGTGCAGTGAAAATGGTTTTATTTGATGGATTATTGGACAATACCCAGGAAAAATACTTAATTCAAGCTACAGCTGGTTTGTTTCTTCTTCGTAAGCATTCTCTTCTCTGGGAGAGTAATAAAAAAGCAGAGCCACTCAAACAGATTGGGGTGGATCGGCCTTGACTGTTAAATGCAGATCTGGATTAGAAACCCCCCTACAACTCCAGGGGATTTTGTTTGGGGCCATTTTAAGGATTTGGGGCCTGATCATCTACCCCCGTAAGGTCACTTTGCTTCAGAGGATTGCCCTGCTGTGAGCGAACACTTGGATGGTATAAAGCCAGCATAGCCAGCCTTATGCCACCCATGCCCCAACTTCAGACTACCAGGAGAGTCAGGGACACCTGGGCATGGGAAAGGGACATGACAGTGACTAGAGGGAGCAGAGCTGGAATGTGATGTGCTCAGCTGTTCCCTGCCCATCAGAACAGTCCTTTGGGGTCCACTCCAATCAGTGTATGCTTAAGCAGCCCTGGATTTGTGCAGGAAATAGCCCAACTTGATTATCATGCACATTGTGTAAAGAGGTGTCACTTTGGATGGGCTATCACCAGCAGGAGAGTGAATTTGTGTGGGGGGGGTGGAGGGTGAGAAAACCTGGATTTGTGCTGGAAATGGCCCACCTGATGATCACTTTAGATAAGCTATTACCAGCAGGACAGTGGGGTGGGAGGAGGTATTGTTTCATATTCTCTGTGTGTATATAAAGTCTGCTGCAGTTTCCACGGTATGCATCCGATGAAGTGAGCTGTAGCTCACGAAAGCTCATGCTCAAATAAATTGGTTAGTCTCTAAGGTGCCACAAGTACTCCTTTTCTTTTTGGGACAAGGGGGTTTCCCATATGCTGGGACACCGTTCTAAACAGCAGCTTAATTTTTTTATTTGCACATGCAAACTGTGGCTGCATTGTGGGCACAATCAGATACTTAGACCTCTACATTTTGCCACAGCAATAATAGCTATGGCACTCCTGCACTTGTGCACTTTGTGTGTGTGGGCTCTTGGCTGACAATTTAAAAAACTGGCACATTTTGTATATTACCAGTGTTTAGTGTCAGTCCACAATTAGATAGTTAATTTTTCCATAGAGTTAATGAAAGGATGCCCTATCAACCTGTGGGTTTGATAGAAAGTCCATTAATACAGTTCAAATGATTCCATTTTATTTGACACAGGACAGAATCAGAGGCTTGTAGAAAGATGCTGCCACATAATTCCTACCAGGAAGGTGCTCAGACTACTGGAGCATACAGGATGGAGGAATTCACCCTTTATTTGTCCCAATTACACCCAGTTCGGAGAAGAGAATGAGGAACCCGATGGACTAATATTTCCTGAAACATGACACCAATCTTGATGGAACTGTGAACATCAGGTCACTCGTATCTAGGTGTCTAAATATGAGTCTGGGAGTCAGGTTTGAAAGCTTTGGTAGTATTCTGACCAACTAATCTGACTAAACCAACAAGAACGTGGATTATATTACCCCTTCAAACGAATATCATTTAAAACCAAATCAGTGCTACTGCGGTACTATAGGAAAATCGAACCACACCAGAATCCGCTTGCTTACCCATTCATTCCAAGTACTCCATTCATCATGCCTCTGCTCGAAAATGATTAATAGTGGAATGTTCAAAAGCACTTAAGGGGCTTTGGGTTCCAACTCCCGTTGGTGCCTAATTCTCTTAGATGCTTTCAAAAATTCCACCCTAAATCCATTACTAACACTTCCTGAGCAAACAGTCCTCACATGCATAAATAAAAGTCCTGACGGAGGGAAGCCAAGAACACAAGCAAAGAACTTCTACTAACAGGAAAATACCTGTTGCAAGTTTCCTTTTCAGGCACTTCTATTTGTTAAGAATTATGTAACCCCATTAAGAAATGACAGTAGGTGATGTAATGCACTGAGCAAACATTTTTTGATGTGTGAATTTCGCACTCATGAGAGGTCCCCTATTGACACTTCTTCCCCAGAACAGCTATAAACCGGCAGTGGCAATGCAAGCTTCCCCTTCTCTATGCTGACTCACCAACATGCCCCAGCCCTCGCATGGGATGACCACCCAAGTGGTGAGAGGGTAATTCAGTCTGTATCCACTTCTTGTTTTCTCTGGTGGGCCAAAGGGCCAGGCAATGACAGTTGTGGTTGAGATGTTTGGACACTGGCTCACTGGGTACTGTACTGAGATCACCAAACTCATTTCACAAAGCCCGCTGAACAGCCATTTGATGGTCACGACTTTTGCTCATTATAATGCTGACCTGAACTGCTATAGCACTAGTGACTCAGAGATAGATATAAGTTTCTGTAACCCGCGATTACCAATCTCCCGAGCCATCTCATCCTCTTAGACAAAAATGAGCATCAAATGATTTTCGAAAAGTTCATGACTGCATTAACTCACTGCTCAGCTCCCTCGTGCCATCAATGCACAAACAAACTCTGAGCCTTGCTTAACCAATCTGTTCATAAAGAAAGTGAATAGACAATGGGAGACTGAAGTATGTATACACACAAAGGGCTGGATTAATTTCACACTGGTGCGGGGTCCCTTGCAATAGAAAGTCCTCTATGAAAGTTGCAGCAGCTTAAGGGGAACAAAAATAGAACAGGTTGAAAAATGTAGTTTTTGGCCAAAATTTATGTAAGGAAGACATGCTTAAGTCTTCTTGATCTAGGATTATGAAATGTGTTTCTATACTGAGCATTATAAAACTAAGATCTGATTTGTAAGCATGAATATCAAAGCTCCAGATGTAACATAGCATTCTGTTTGTGCCAGCAGGTATCCCAATTACTTATATAATGACATGAATTAATAACAGCTCATGACAGTTTTATTTTAATGAAATTTAAAAAGGCAGTTATTAGATATACATACACACAACTGATTCGGTAACTGTTAGTCATAAATATAGAACATTCAGAAGTACAAAATACACTTTATCCACAGCACAATTTCACAGCAATATAAACAGTTTAAACAGATAAGTAACCAAGTGCCTAACTTGACAACAGAAGCCATTTTTTTGGCATTTATTATTTTTAAAAAAGAGCACGACTCTAAGCAAACTGGTCCATATCTATGCAGCTGTCAACCCATGAAAATGTGCTCAAAGTTTGGAGCAGGAGGAGAGTGACCCCATAAACGTCATAGACTCATAGACTTTAAATCATGGTACGCCCTCCCTTTTTTTTTCCCCTCCTTTTCCCCATTTTGGAGGACCTTCTCCTCATGCACCTCCCTCTCCACCATTGGCAACAGTGAAAACTGGGGTTACAGCACAATCCCCTATACCCCAATTTGAGCACTGCTATGAAAATGAAAATATCTGACCTAAAAATTAACCCACTGGACACCTTGCAAACCAACCAACCGAAGAGCAACAGCATTATGACACTGATAAGGCATTAATGATTAAGTGGCTGTATTACTCTTGAAAAAGAGTATGCCTATGTATAAAAATATATGTTATAGCAATTGGGTAAATCCAACACTATATAACACTGTGCCAAAAGTAATTAGGAGTTAAAAAAGGCAGTACTGCAAAAAGTATTTACAGTTTCAGACTGGGCTTCAAGAAAAAGAAGGCAACAAAGCTAGTTATGGACACATCTGGTTAAAGTATAATTGTTGGCACTGTCATTAGTGCCTTTAACAAGTTATGCAATACAATCAATCCTGTAAAATACTTAATGTCAGGAAACAGGATTGATTATATGAACAAGTAAATACCTCAGCATATGAAAATGGTCCCAGTCTATAAGCTTACTCATTGAAGTAACTTCCTCAGCTTGTTACATTATCATTTGTAGCTTCTTGCACACTTGGTTTAAAAAGCAGAATGCTTCAGTTATGTATTTCCCACTGTTTTCAGAAACACTGTTTGCAATACAGTCTGGTCAGAAAACACAACTCTGCAGGTAGAAAAAAATCTGCATGTAAAATCTGCAAACTCTGGCAGCTGACCTACCACAGGCGTTATGTTAACTGCACAAATAAAAAGAGGACAGTTTTCAAATGCAGTTAGCAACTTCAGTCATTATACATGTAAGTTGTTTTATTACCATCAAGACACACAACAAAGATTATAGCTCCACTTATGCTAAAACAGCCTTTGCTGCCACAAGAATTAGAATGAGGAAGAGATTTCAAAAGAGTCAGCCAGGGGCATTGAGGCAGCACATACTGGACAGGAGCCCTAGGAGCACTATTCACTTGGTCTCAGGAATAAGGTTGCCAACCATAATGCTCTTTAAGAGCTCCCTTCTTGCTGGCGTGAAACTAACAGCACCCTCAGAAAAGATCACCCACATCTTCCCTTCCAACGCAGGGAAAGCAATGTAAAGATACTGTGTGGGGGATCAGCTGAAGGGGAGCTTAGGGAGAATGGAGAAACAGGGAGAAAGATAGGCTCAGGATATCAGAATATAAACAGGGGCATACTGTGGCCCAAAGTGAAGTGGATGAAAGCCTTGCACTCTTCTAGACTGGCCTTTAACACTACAGTAATTCCCTTTTATGGCCACAAGGATGGGGAGGAAGAAGACAAGAAACAGACCTTGCACTGATGCCTTGGGCACTAGTAATACTGTATTTTAAAAAAATAGACATGCTTGAATATCTTTTAACAAAGAACTTCAAACTGTACTACCAAATACTGACTGATAAGCCCACTTCTACACACCGATAGCATAAAAAGACAGTGATATGTAGAGAAACTTTTCTGGGCTGGAAAAAACAGGTTTTCATAAACACATTATTTTAGACTGAATTCAGGAACAACAAGTAAAGTATACATACACGCAGAGCAACCGGTCAGGTAGACTGCAACATAGGAACACCATTTTCCAATCCATTTTTCACTTTACAGAAATTCTCATTTTTATATTTTAAAAAATCCTGAATGTATCACATCCAGTGCAGTATATAAAGAGCTATAAATTGCTGGGCCACTCCCTTCTTCCCCCGTTGTTAGACCTGTCACAGAATCAGGATCATCCATCTCTCCTTTTACTATTATTCCCTTTCACCCAGATGTCTCAACTCACCCACACAGGCATCTTTTAGGGGGGTCAGTGAATTCCACGGACATGCTAACTACAGGGAGCAGAGCTTTTCTAGACTCACTCACTGATCAGTTCTTTGTCCATGCAGTGTGCGCGCAATGGGAGTGAAGGGTAGCAGGGGCAGCTTCAAGAGAATCAATATCCAGGTATTAAAATAAATATAGTTTAAGTGCATGGTTTCCTCAGCTAGCTGAGTATTCTCCTCATCCCCTGGGGCAGGGGAAGAGGTGCCCATTTTTAAAACAGGATGACTCTGCTGAGACAAGTACAGTCCAGAGATCTGAGGCCTCTGCAGTTCTTTATCTAGCTTTGAACTAGATTCAGTTTTCATTAAAAAATACAAGCAAAAGACACATATACACAAACCATCCCTCCAATGGCACGTAGGGCTAGGGACTGGCCCTGGAAAATGAAGCGAAGAGACAAATGGCAGGCGAGACTCTCACTAAACACTGAAGACCACTTACCCCACTCTGTGACCTGCCAGAAAGCAGAGTAGGGTGAGAAAAGCCCCAGTCACACGATTGGGGTTGGGAGCAGTGTGTCTGTGGCCTGCTAGCTTTGGTTTGCCAGCCTGTGGAAGTCTCTCTGGATGAGACCCACATGGTCAGAGCAGGCCATGAGTTAGGGAGATGGCTGCTCTCAATGGAGTCATCCACCCAAGGAACCCCCAGTGATTACCCACATAAGACAATGCTGACACAGTGCATGCCAATAGTCCTCCCTGCTGGAAGACACCTCTGAATTCAGAGGTAGCTTCAAGTAGCCAGGCAATGGCAGCATGTAGGTTGGCAATATGTAGAGACACTGGGCCTCTGGGTGTGTGGCCCTGGCTTCTTGTAGGTGTCCAGAGATTTGCATGGATCCCAGGGCATCCACAGGTTTAGGCAGCTGGACCCTCTTCCCCTTTTTCAAGGGGGCTGAGCTGCAACCTTCACAGGATTTCAAAGAAGCTCAGCAAGTGGGAATTTTGAGTTTCTTGTCCATGGGTGATTTTCCCCCCAAGCAGGGACTATTTGGCCCTAAATCTTCATTTTATATCAGATCTCTGTAACTCAACTAATGTGATAAAAGAAATAAAGGAACAGAAATTCTAGAAGTTTCTGATGGAGAAGCCAGGCAGCAAGACTCCGAGCCATGGAAAAGCATGCACCCTTCTGGACGGCCCGAGTCTCCAAAATGCCCAATGAACTGAAACCCTTATACAGCGGGTTTAAACAGAAGTAGGTGGATGCTCAGCAATTTAGCATGCAAGCAAAAATTCAAGTTAACACCACTGTGTTTTTGGCAGACAACGGCTTGACTGGCTGTTTCCTATTACAAATTAGTTTTAACAACATTGTTTGGCACATGAAACAAACTAGCTCACTTCTCTCAGTAAATGAGCCTTGATGATTCTGTTGTAACAGGGCACCTCTTTTAACTGTCAAAATGTAATGTTGCACAAGATATAACAAAGGGGTTCACAGACAGGAAATGCAACTGGTGCTGAAACAGTGTTCTTGATATGTTGTACAGTAATTTTATAAAAGATCTTTTGGGGGATGTAATAATAGACGGCAAAAAATAAAATAAAACCAGGTAGTGAGAAAATTAGAGACATATAGGTCTTACTTAATAAATTCAATGAAAAAAAGAACAACAGCTTGCGTAAGTAAATATATGGCATAAATCAGAATGACCAGAATTAACCAATTAGTGTTATTTCTAAGTAAAGTGATGCATAATCCTGCAATATCTAAGTTCTGCGATACATTATCACCCCTTTCGGTACACTCTGGACTGGACTCATTTCATATGTTAAAAAAAAAAACAAACCCTACCAATACAGGAAATCACATCATACAGCACAAGATATACATACAGTACTAAAATGTACACATATTCAAGTTTAACTGGGTTAAGAGAGGGGAAAAAAGGTGCTGAATCTTCTGGTCAGAGAGGACTATATTATGCTGTATAATCTCACATTCAAACTGACCTAAAATTCTCAAGAATCCAAGAAATCAGAATACTGAATCTGTTTTCAGAGAACGAAAGCTTATGCTCAAATAAATGTGTTAGTCTCTAAGGTGCCACAAGTCCTCCTTTTCTTTTTGCGGATACAGACTAACACGGCTGCTACTCTGAAACCTAAGATTAGAGCAAGACATTGAAACTGAACAGTAGACCCTGTAACTGGATGTCACCTTACCTTTTCTCTGTTAGTCTTTGTTACTTCATTATCTATTTTAAATTTACCATTCAAAGGGAGCATTAGGAATTGTTCACATTGAGATATTTAGGACTCAGAGATTTTTCACAATCAAGCAAAAGTTTTTCATCTCTGAGGTAGATGACAAGAAAATACAAAATGGATCTGTCAATGACCACCACCAAGTGGTGTAACTTCTTCTTCAGCACTCACACACCAGAAGGAAGAGAGATCAAACTCCTATTATCACTATCCAAAATATGAGAAACATGATTTCTTGTTAGTAGATTCTACGGTTATGCAATACAGGAAAAGCAGAACCAAAACCACACTGAAATGGTTTTGTTGAACTTCATTTCACTGGGTTTGTTTGTGTTGTAGATTACTCAGAAAATGGTGGAAACATGCCCAGATCGGCAAAATCTTCAATGTTGTAATTGCCAGTGCCCTGTGTTGGATCCCCCGGCATAGGCAGCATGTCCTGTATGAGGAAAATCAAAGTGAAGTGTTACTTTATATGCTATTGAGAGACAAACTTTTTTTTGGTTCATCTTTTTAGCTTAAGACCAGAAAAGGCCAAAGACTGGAAAAATAAAGTGAAATTCACCCCATGCAGATGGCTAGCCTGAGCCCTCTGCACTGTTTAAAGTCTCACATGTCCTCTTTCAAGGACTGAACCTGGACTTAAGCAGTGTGTAGGCTTTGTGCTGGCCTCTGCACAGGTCTGACTGTCCCCCATACTGCACATTCTTCACTGATCTAAACATACACCATTTGTTACAGAGGGTGGTTTGTGATAATATGCTAAGACACAGGATCAGCAACTGCTGAGAGACAATCATAGCACCTACTGCAAGGATGCCGTTGGGAGTAGCAGTTGCTTCCTTGTGGCTGTTGACAGCAACAAGTTAGACATTTCAAACCAAATCAGAGAGTACACACTAAGGCATGTGCTGCTCTGCCTTTCCTGGTGATGCTTCCTCAGCGTAGGTAGCATACATCCCTTCATGAAACCAAGACATGGCGGGTTTTAAAGTGTTGGTGGGTTCTATCTACATGTCTCAGTTATTCTTCAGTGTGCCATGAAGGAAAATCAACTAAGGGCCTTTATACAGATGATGGGAATGTGTGTTGTGGAACAGAAAGACATTCCGAGACCCTTCTGAGAAGGGCAGAGCACCCTCATCCCTCACTGACGTCAACTGCAGTTGCAGAAGCTCAACACTGCTAAGGAGGTGTTCAGCCCTCCACAGGCTCATCACCCTTCCGCCCTTCGTACAACCTAGGCAGCCAAGGAACTGATGAGCAAGCAGTGGCCATTAAGCATCATGTGATTTGTGTGTCTCTTAATATGACTCAGCCCCCTTTAATTTGGATCATGCCCCTTTTCTGACATGCTATGCTGGGAGCATTGGAGGGAGTCTCGCCATCAGAGTTCTGTTGTTATGTAGCTGGTACCAGCACACATTTGTGGAGGATCCACTTCCTCCTGAACAGCATGCTGTAAGCAGGGGCTACGTTTATTCTGACTGCACCTCTGCTGAAGAATCCTGGAGGTCTTTCCTCCAGGTCAGTGAGCCTCCTTGTATTTCAGAAAAGGGAGTGGAAGTCGATAGCATTTCTCTGGTATAAGAGGAGTTCATGATAACTGCTCCAAAATCTGCTGAGTCACAGGTGGTCCCTGCAGGAGGCATAGGGAGTACTGAACCTCCTTTTCCCAGTCAGGGACAAAGCCTGGGGAAGAGGTATCCCCTGTTGGGAAAACGATCATGCTGTCCTTTCAGCTCTTACAATAACAAGCTCTGGCAGAACTTGATTTTGTAGCAAGAGAGGGACCATAATAATACAAAATCTAAATAGCAAACAAGAAACATGATAACCTATTGGCTCAAAGCATCTGCCCTCAAGAGGGTGAACTACCCTCATCTAAGAGCAGCATAATGAGGATTTACTCCAGGAGAGGGCAAGCTTTAAATCTAACTGAGGACTTGCGGGATCCATTAGAGTGGAGATAGATGATGGGATGGACTGAAGAAGCACACTTCCCGCCTGCCTTGGCCAGCCCTGTGTTCCTGGTCAATGCTGCACATTTCTAATAAAAACATTTCCTGGTCAATGCTGCACTTGCCACCCGCGGGGCTCTTTCATCCCCCATTGCCACCCAGAGAAGGAGAAGTTGAAGCTGTCTTGTGCTGCTGAAATCTCCATCCCCTTTGGGGAACTTCTGCTGTTGAGGCCCTGCGCCAGAGATTACACTGGTGAAGACCTTGCAATGAATCTGGCCCTTTTCATTTACTTATGTCTTTCCCTTTTCCCTTGCATACAACTATCCACCCTCCTCTTTTGTTGGTTGGGTTCTTGATCTAATTTAAATGATAAACAGATTATAAAGGGCTAAAGGACCATATCAACTTGCTTGCTTGTAAAGTGCCATGCTCATCTACCATGAATAGTTATAACAGTAATTAATACTGCAAAATAACTAACATAACTGAAGATGATTATTTGCCACTCACATGGCTTCTCAATAGTTGGAGTATTTTAAAAAAAATCGTTAGTTAGTATCTTCTCTAAAGAAACAGCCTACTCTCCTCCCTGACTTTTCAAGCGGAATTAGACCGAAGTTTAACTGACTGGATTTATAGATCTGGACCAGGGTATGAGGAGGGACTTCTAGCCAGGACTGTCTACCTACTGATTTCTCCCTAAAATGCATAGCCCTTGTGCTGTGGAAGCAGGAAGGAGAAAACATTTCAAAACACAGAAGTTTTTGTGTTCTGGCAGAAAAAATGCTTTGAGTTCTAGCGAAGACTATCCTAATCCCAGCAAACATCACTATAAACACCAGGGCAGCATATCTCAAACTGAAGGTTGGTGCTTGTCATGCACAGTTTCCACACTGGGCATGATTGGCAAAGGTTGTTGTTTGGGTAAGAAGACTGACTTTCTTGTGACAACTGTAGACACAATGAATCTTTGACTCTACTCACTTGGAAGACTTCAGTCTGACTGGGCTGCTGGTGAGAATGCTGGTCACTGCTTTGCTGATTATGATGCTGGCTTTGCCACTGGGACCAGACCTCCGAAGGTCTCCCTTGGAATTGTCCACTGCTTTGGCCACTCTCAGCTGAAAGATTTAGATTTACACAGACAGTTCCTTTAAAAGGCACAGATATGTTTTTTGAGACTATTTCTAAGAACTCTGATGTTCAGAAGTAAATTTTATAGCACAGATACTCAGCAAGGACCAGTTCCGATGGGAGTGAAGTCAAGGGGAGTTTTGACACTGCTCTCAAGGGAACAAGATAGTGACCAAAGAGAGCAAGGTGAATTACTGTGGCTGCACCAATATGATAGGGACAACACGCTTACTTACAGTAAAGAACAAACTGAAATAATGAAGAGTGTAATGAAACCTAATCTGGCCACGCCAGGGTTTTCTCCAGTCCCGCCTCTCTTTAATAGTGAGGAAGTACCAGCCATTTCACTTAAAAACAGAATGACAAGATAGGCATTTTAATGCACTTCCTCTTTAATAAACTCTTGGAGCAAGAGCTGGACCAGAAGGAGCACTGTCATCTGATGGATTATATAATTCAAAGGCAGCATGTCAGCACCCCATTTACAAAATCTGTTGTTTCATGACCTTTTAAATAGTAAGATAAACAGGTGCCAGCCTTGCTGTCTTATTTAAGCGTAAAAGTCATGTGTTTAGAATACTGGTTGGTGAGCTGCTTTGTCCTCTGTTATTATAGGTATATAGCAGCTATTTACTTCATGCGGCTCTAGTCTCAGAACTGCAGAATTGCTCTGTTCACATGGTGCCAACGGTTCCCTAAGAGTGCGGGTCCACTTGGGTTTTGAAGGAATAAAGAGGTTTAATGTTAAGAAGACTAATGTTGTCAGAATGACCATTTCAGGATTATGGATCTCTCTGCTGGTACTTCAATTTATATCACATTCTGCATCTGTTAGCTACTTCACCTTTTACGAGTATGTTCATGGATTATGTTTACCAACTGAAGTCAACTGGATTTCTCTTTGTACTTTGGTAGGCAGAATTTAGCCCTAAATATATAAGATATCACCCAGAAGATTTTCCTTTTGCATTGGAACCAACAAACTGGCTGTTTGTGGACTCTCTTTCCAAGATTTTCATCTTTCATAATATTTTGGAGAGTTTCTGGCTGGTGCTGCCAAGCCAGGAAATGCAAAATTTATCATTATGCTATGGTGTTTGAACCACTGCTTGCGCTCCCACAGCACAGCACCATTGCTTTCCTTAGGCTGAGATAGGAAAGGGAAAGTGCATCTCCAGTGAATAGCTCCAGTGGATAGCTCATGTCTCAGTGAATAGCCCAATACACATATTTATTTTCAGTAGTGGGTGTTGCATGTCTTGTTCTGTGAATTAAAAATGTTTCTAGCACACCTGAGAACCATTTTTCCCAAAACACTTCCCTTTTATTGCTTCTGTTTTTGCCTTTTTTCCTTCAGACACACAAATCCAAAATTTGGGGGTCACTGGTAGATCAGGTTACTGCAGGTCAGAACCACTGGCCAACTTCCTAGCCATTACTGCAGAAGCACGCGGTTCTGCATGCCACGTTGCGTTAGACTCCTGACAACCACAAACCAAAATTTCCACACAGAAAAATGGAAAGAATGGCAAATGGAAGTAGCCAAAATGCCTGACTCCACAGTTTGTCATTGCTCCATAACGTACAAGATCGCAAACGCCGCCACTTTGACTCCAGTCTCTCTCTACTATCAGCTACAAACAGTAAGCAGTTTCCCAGAAGACTGATGAACTGCAATGGCATGCTTCTGTCACATCTGGGCTGGAGAATTACTACTCCCTTGCTGACTGTTACAAATAATTCAGCTGACTCAGAAATTCTGCAGTCACACTATTGGTCACAACAAAGTTCATTTAAGTTACCCCTTAAAAGAAAGCTGCACCAGTTTTGCTCAGTACGGTATGCCAAAATTTACTCAGTGAGGCAAATGAGCCTTCTGCTCAGCAAGACAGAGGTTGCCAGCAGAAGGTTCAGGCTGCTCCTTTCAGGAATAACTGTATTTATTAATAGAATTCAAACTGATGTAGATCAGGAAATATTTTCCACCAGATGAACAGTCATTGCCAAGTAGTTTGGGTCTCCAGTGCAGGTCTTATAAACAAACGTACAAAGCCCAGTGGAATAAACTCAACGAGAAGTTAGCCATTTTAGTGTACACATCCCGATGCACTGCTGCTGAGTCCAGGCAAGGCAGCATAATGCTAGTGAATGAGGCCTAAAGACTGAAAAGGGCTTGAAATGAAACTGGTCTAATTTCATTCACAATGTTGAGTGAAAAGCAAAGAGTGAGTAAATTAGCATTAAGGGCAAAAAGAAAAATTAGTGTTTTAACATTCCACCCGTGGTAGTGATGATAACCTAGGTAAGGGGAAGCAGCTATTCCTGCTTCCTGACATATCTGCAAGGGGTGGCCAAAGTTAAGTTCAGTGGAATACAAGCCATTATTTTTATTTTGTTCCTCCAACAGTCAGAACACGGTGCTGAGGAAACCGAGTGGAACTTTCTTTAAACTCACTGCATTAATGGCTTGATCCAAAGCCCACGGAAGTCAGTGGAAAGACCCCTTCACTGACTTCAGTAGGCTTTGGATCAGTTCCTAATGTAAACAAGGTACTGACTATGATCACCATGTGATTTTAAATCTTTTGCTTAGTGTGTATACAAAACTTTATATGACCTTGGCCAAGGATAGCTGAGTGCTCTTTCTTCACCTTTTGTTCCTGGCAGCCTACCTCACACTTCTGCAGCTGATTCACTGACTATCCTGAACTACCAGCATGTCACGCTGGCTTTAGGAATGTTGCTGTTACATTTGCTGGCTGTAGAATTCCTTAACTCAAGCCTCAGCATCCATCCAAATTTTATATTCTCTCTAATTGCCACAGCTGACTACATACATTCTTATAGGCAGATTACTATTGAGGTCACTGTTTTAGAGGTTTGTGCTGATGTATAGGTCGAAGGGAATAGGGAAGCGTTTGTATTTCATTATTTGTGCTCTCATTTCACTTATTGGATTTTTTTTTCTGTTCAAGCACTCCCTCAGGAACAGCTCATACTAATGGCATAACCTGAAGACACTGTGAACAGCACAATTATCCTGAACCATTCTACTTAACTATCTATGGAGTAATGTAAGCAACTGTGGAGTTTCACACACTCCAAGTATGATCATGATGAGGCTCAAGTCTGAGGGCTTCCAGCCACCAGTAAGTACGTCCGTAAAATTGGGACTGAACCCATGACCCTTGTGAAGGAAATAGCATAAATCAGTGAACAATAACATTGCTGGATAGCTCCCCAAAATATCAAAAAGTTGATTTTGCTGTGCTGTTGAGCAGTTCCAAAACACTCCTAAAGTTTTGCATGCTATAAATTTGTATGGGCACTGGCCCTTTCAAAGACACTGCTAATGCTACTCATGTTCCTGAAGTAGGATGTATAATGTGCACTTGGATTTTTTCAGATTTAATTTTTTACAAAGTATAAAATATATCTGAGGCCTCAGATTATCAGCATGCATGATTACAGGCTGCATTACCTTCTTAAAATTACAGATAGAGAGCCTTCCAGGCATTCCATAACAGGTAGCGTACTGTACAACAATGTAGTGAGTTTTGAGAAAGGATTGGCATTAATATCTTTATTCATTCTTTTTTATTTGTTTTTAAATATAAAGACACCAATTCTGCCTTCCATCTGTGTCATGCAACTCCACTCCACTGACTGTATATAACCATAGCTTTGGGAGATGACCAAATGTACAATAAAGTGCTTCTAATTCTCCATTATAATCAAAAAGAATCAAACTGCAACAGGTACAGAGAAGGGTTAGTAAAATGATCAGGGGATTGGAGAGTCATGATAGGAGACTAAAGGAGCTGGGCCTATTTAGCCTAGCAAAACGAAGGCTGAGAGGGGATACAACTGCTCTCTATAAATACATTGGAGTAAGCACCAAGCAGGGACAAGAGCTATCTCAGCTAAACAACAATGTTGGCACAAGAATAAAGAGGTCTACGCTGGCCATAAGTGAATTTCGGTAGAAATTAGAAGAAGGTTACTAATCATCAGAGTTGTGAGATTCTGGAACCATCTCCCAACAGGTGAGTGGGGGCAAGAAACCTAACTGGTTTTAAGATGGAGCTAGATCAGTTTATGAATGGGTTATATGATGCCGTTGCCTGTGAGGGTAGGGGGCTAGACTTGATGACCGAGGAGACTGCTTCCAGTTCTACGTTCTTAATTAGTAATTAAAACAACAACAAGAAATTGTTGTTATTGAAATAGAAAAGGCTGGTTTTTTTTGTTTTAATGAATCAACATCTGTCTCATGATGATATAATCCTGTCCAGGCAGAATTTGAGGTGCCCTTGCTATCCCTGTTCTCTAATACACATTCCAAAGCTATGGTCATAACTTAGCTCCTGAACATATCCCATAGGGCCAAGTCCTAATGTCTCTAACTCAATTCTTACCCATGCCTTACTCGGAGGGGAAAGAAATATACTGATTTAACTTGAAAGCTTGAAATCACTGGAGCATTGCCTGGGTAAATAGAAGTAATGAGTGAAGACATTAGGATTTGACCTTTAATAGATTACTATCTCCTGCGACAGTAAAAACAAGAAATGGACTATTGCCATGTTCTGCTTTAGACAGTAGCTGAGAAAATTCACATTAATATTAGTCTTAGTGAATGTAAAGTGTTCTGCTCAGAAACACACTGAAACACCCCCAGCTGTTTAAAAAGCGAATTGTTTAACCTCACAGTAGGAATAGCAAAGGTAATTGTCTGCGTGTGACTGAGAGTGAGGGTGACAGAGGTTATCTGCACAGAATGAGAAATGATTAAGTATCCTGGGAGAGGAGCAGTTGACACGGCAGTGACAGGACACAATTTCTCACATTCAGGTTGGCTTAAAAAAAGTCCCTGTTCTGGATTGTGCCATTTTGGGACTCTTCTGAGTCAGAGTAGAGTGGAGCTGAGCCACTCAAAAGGAAGTTTGGGAGGGATTCTACCTCAGGAAGGGAGTGCAGTGCATCCATCCTTTAGGATGCTGGAGGTGGAGCATGGAGGGAGGGGTCCCTGAACTCATCTCAGTCCATTGCGTCAAGTAGTAAGAAGCTTTGCTTCCTCTCTTTTGCCCTCTCGGCAATCCCTACACACCCACACAAGGGCAGAGACAATCTCAACCTTGGCATACATTCAGAATAGAGGAGCAGGTCCGAAGAATTAAAATACACTTAGCATTTCACTTTCATGTTCACTTGTGAGATACATAATCTGAAACCTACCAAACCCTGCACCTCTGTTTGCTAGGCTAGAGTAGGCATTTCCACTTGGGGAAGAAGTGGCTGGGCTAGAGAGAGGGCTGTACGATGATGGATCAGCTGGATAGGTATGACTGGTTCCAATTCCAAAGGGTGACGATTGAGTCTTGCCAGATTGTGATGGGATTTGCTGAGGTGAGGGGGAGAAAAAGAAGAAGTTATTTTCATTGCTGGCATAACAGCAGAGCAGCATGATAGACCCAAGTTTTAAAAGTGTAAAATCAACTGCTAAATAAAAACTGCCAATGAGATTAGGCATATTATCCCTGTCTCAGCCATATTCAATTTCCATCAACATGGATTTATGGCTATTTAAGTTAATGAAAGCAACAGATTATAACTGAAAATATAACAGCTCTCCTGATGATTAATATCCTCCATGCATTCAGAAAGAGAATCACTATTGTTCATTACCTGATGGTTTTCCCCCACCTCTATTAGGGCATAGAAACTAGGAGCAAAGATTAAAAACGTACAAAAATGAATCTTTATTTGCCAGATGCCCTGTTTTTAATACTACCCCAGTTATCTGAATGCCTTGTAGGATATACCTCATACCTTCAGATAATAGGGATTTTCAATAATTGGGAGAGCTGGCACAAGAGGCTTCCAAGTGAATATTCTGGATCTCCGCACAGGTTGGAAAGCCTGCTGGGTTTTCTCGCCTGATTTTAGAGTATGAAAACCAGCTTGCCCAATGGATACGTGAAACACAATGGATATGTTCTATCTTGCCTTAAGCAAGCAGTCAGCAATTGCATGAGAGACTTGGTGGGGATGCCCAGCACTACTACTGCAGGGGAAAAATAACCAAACTTTGCTTAAAGGGGATGGTTCAGCTAAATCAAGAACAATAACACTTTACACTTCTATAATGACTTCAAAGGATCTCAAAGTATGTTACAAATAATTAAATAGTACAACACCCCTGTGAGATAGTTAAAATGAGACAAGAAGTGGGTAAGTGTCTCGCTCAAAGTAACAAAATACACTAGCAGATAGCGCCAGTAATCAAACCCACTTACCAACAATGTAGTCCCTTTTCCCCTATCAACCAGCCCAGCAGCTCTACAGAAGACTGGTATTTAACAAGTTCTGCTGTTTGAAATTAAAAGCAGTAACTTCTCTAGATACATTTAATGGTGTGCATCTTATAGGCAATCAATGCACTGAAGTGCAGCTATTCTCTTATGCAAATGAGGGGGGGGGAAATAGATCCCAACAGGCAAACAACATGATGAAAATACAAGTCTTCAGTTTACTTACTAGCTAAGAAGTAACTTAGCTTTGAAGGTCCCCATTATGACAATGAAAGCAGTCTTCAGTAAGACTTTATTGATTTTTTTAAGATGGTAAAACACATTCTGAGTTCCCTAAATTTGTACTCTGGTGATGCAGACTTGACCAGGCTGATCGTTTAGGTTAAGGGGAGATGTCACATTTTTGATCAGTAATCATTAATGTCCTTTCTATTCAGCATACAAATGAAAATGTGTCAAAATATTATTTCAAGTTGATTTCTTTAGGATATGGAATAGATATGGCAGAGTAACTGATGCAAACTGAGGACTGGTCAGCCTGTGTGTGAAACTAGGAAACTAATATGGAAATAATTAAGCTGCTGGTAAAATGATTGAGTGCATACCTTAAAGTGCCTTTATAGACTATATAAGAAAATTGAATGCAAACAATTATTATTAAAATAGTATTAATACTAGTCTTATTTAAACAGATTAAAACAAGAGCATTTAATGATTGGGTTGCTACTCAGTACTTAACACACTGGCTTCTGCATCGTACTGTATTCAGATCACTTGTCATTCTCAGTATGTACTACAGGCTGTATATGGCAGAGTTGGGCAAATTGGTATGCCTGTATTTTAACTGGGAGTCTCCCAGCCTGCGTAAACAGACTCATGCTAGCTCCACTTGAGCTAGCATGCTAAAAACGGTGGTGTGGACTGTGGTTTGGGTGGCACGTTGGGCTCTCAAGCCCACCTGGCCCCTAGGTCTGAGTTCAGTGGCTAGCCCGAGTCTTTGTCTGAGTTGCAACATCCACACTACTATTTTTAGTGTGCTAGCTTGAGCAAAGATAGCGTGAGTTTGTCTACTTGGGCTGGGAGGCTTGCTCCCAGAGGTAGTGTAGACATGCCCGTTTAGGCCTCTGTCCAGCAGAAACTTAAAGCCCAAGCTTAACTGTGCATAGTCCTGTTGATTTCACTTAAAACACACATCTATACAGGAATGAGGATTAAACTGGGATTTCTGTGGGGGCCATGTATGTATACATAGGGTGACTAGATGTCCCAATTTTATCGGGACAGTCCTGATTTTTGGGGCTTTTTCTCATATAGGCACTTATTACCCCCTACCCCCGTCCTGATTTTTCACCCTTGTTGTCTGTCTGTATATATATATATATATATATATATATATATATACACACACAAAAATATTTGCCCAAATAACCCTGTTTTTCCTTCAGAATTATGCAAAGGAGCATCCAACCTTGAGCTTTTTTATTTTGACCAGGTAAATCAGAAACGGAGGAACTGATTTCATTACCATTTTTTAAAAAAAATAACATAAAAGGTACATTTTACCAAATTTTAATCAAGGAGTTTGATTTGTTCTTTTGTAAAATCTGCTTAACTAGAATGCCCCTAAAAACTTCTTAATCAAACACACACCTGTCCTGGAAATGGTGGACGACTCCCTGTCCAGGTGACTTGACTCTGATTTAACTGACGAGAGATCTGTGTCAAATTTTGGCCTGTTGAAGAAGAGGACTGGATATCATTCACACCAGGCACATGTACCACAGATGAGCTAAAGGGGAAAGAACAGAAAATGGCTTGTAGGTGATAATACAATATTTATGACGCATAAATTGTATGCCAGATACTGAAATTTTGTTAATCAACCCATTAAGGCAAGTTATTCCAGACTGTCTGCATAAGGACTAAATGAAAATGACATGACTTCAGTATTAAAACTATCAGGTATTTTGAAATTCTAAAATATCAGACTGATTATGCAGACACAGTGCGCCAAATTCTTCTTAGTTAGATCCATGCAATCTCATCCAAAGGGCTTGCATGAATACAACCAAGGGGAGGATTTTAGAAAGATGTGTAATTAAATTATTTTCCATATTGGTTTGGCCCCCAATTCAGGAAAGTAGCTCTCCTCAGGACCACACTTAAGTATGTACTTAACTTTAAACATGTGCTTAAAGTCAGTGGTACTTAAGCACATGCTTAAATGCTGTCCTGAATCGAGGCTTCTGAAAGGATGCTGTTCATAAATATTCTTTAACCTGTTTCTTGTCAGTGTTGCATTCTTTCTGTAAAAAGAAGAAAATATGTGTTATGTAACAAAGATGTATGTTTGATTAGCTGCTTTTAATTCTTGTTTTCTCCCAGTGGTGCTAAAAGATATCACAGTTACAAATCAAACGAACTAGTGTTTTGAGCCCTGGAACAAAAAAGCAGAAAAATACAAATAGGAAAAAATGATTCCTAACAGAATTTATGTAAGTTACAATTTATTGTTTCCCAGATCTTGAAATATTTTAACCTTATAATGAAAATTATACTTTTTTTTGTTCAGTGTTCTTTGTATGGAAATCTTTGGACCTAGTGACTATACTAGCTATAAAACACATATTGATACATAAACTTAAATATACGTCCATGAATCCCAATATTTTATCTGAAAGAACATGTTCTGGATCTCATATATGGACTGCACTTCATAAGTGATTTGTTGTTGGGTTTTGCCCAGGGGTGGAAAGGGGGAGCCTCTGTAGTAATTTTTTATCTTTGCCTTTACTCTTTCTGTGTTAAATTATTGAATAATTTACAAAAACGAATAGATTGCTGTTATGGATTCATGTATGTCTGTATCAAACTACAACCTCCATTTTGCTTTTGTGAATGTCATTTTGATTATAAAACTGTTTTTTACTCCATCTTGGACTGGGATTCCAAGAAGTGTCTAACAATACAGAGCAATCAAGGGTTGTTTCCCATTCACATGCAAGCACCCTAAGACAATGAGTTAGCTGCAGCCAAAGGAATCAGTTCAACTAGATAAGCTGGTAACCACAAAGTCTCTGATAAGGGACTTGAAGTCACTGAGGAAAGTTACCTGACAAACAGGACTGCAGCTATTTTAGATGGGGAAAGGAGGGACAGGGAGCAGACCCAGGACCAGAAGGAGTCAAGGCTGAGTAGGATGAAGTGAGGAGGAATTCTGGATTCCCTGAAAAGATACCGACCAAATCGCAAAGGGCTCTTGGAGTGGTAGAGAAATTGAGGCAGGGATTTGTATGCTGGGTTTATTGTTTTTTTGTACATCTGAATATCTCTTGTGCTACCTCAATGTAACGTGTGTGTGTTTAGAAATTCCTTTGCAGAGTCTGTATTACTTGCTTTCGCTCTCATATAGTCCCTGAAGAGGGAAATAGGAAACCGGAGGGTTCACAGCTTCAGTGGATCTATAGACGCATGCAACTATTTGGGAGTCTGGTGCTAGTTTCTGGGCCTAAGCAACTATCCGATGGCGTCCCCACTGCCAAGAGGGGTGTCAGGCATGGGGTCTGCACCTGGAGTATGAGAGTAGAGGCCCAGAGCCATAGAGGCAGTGTGCCACAACTCTGCCCAGCCCCCAAAGGCCAAGAGCACGTGGGATATAAAAAAATAAGAATGGCCATACTGGGTCAGATCAATGGTCCATCTAGTCCAGTATCCTGTCTTCCAACAGTGGCCAATGCCAGGTGCTTCAAAGGAAATGAACAGAAGGCTAGGGGCAACCAGAGATTGTATCCTTGCCCATGTTAGCTAACAGCCATTGATGCACCTATCGTCCATGAAGTTATCTAATTCTTTTTTGAACCCCATTATAGTTTTGACCTTCACAACATCCCCTGGCTATGAGATTCACAGGTTGACTGCGTGTTGTGTGAAAAAGTACTTATTCACTTTCTCCACACCATTCATGATTGTATAGATCTCTATCATACCTCCCCTTACTTATCTCTATTCCATGCTGAAATGTCCCAGTCTTTGAAATCTCTCCTCATATGGAAGCTGTTCCATACCCTTAATCATTTTTGTTGCCTTTCTCTGTACCTTTTCCAATTCGAATATATCTTTTCTGAGATGGGGCAACAGAACTGCACCAGACTGCTATACTGGATCCAAAGTTGGGTGTCCCAGTAGGGGAGCTCATCAAGGCATTTGTCTTTGTGCCACTGGTTAGTGGGGCAGATTACAAGCTACAATGAAGCTACAGTTAAATTTCCAAGAAACCCAACAAAATAAAAACAACAAAACATGCCACACATCAAGATGGCTACTGACAATTTACATGTTGAAATATCATATAAGATCTAATTAAAGAAAACTTGTGATATCATTGCCAATTACAAGGTTAAGAACACATTGAATTCTATAAAATTATAGCATGTATTAAATTTCTAATTCATAGACCTCATAACCAACAGTTATTGCATTTGAATGGTTGTTCCTTCATTTAGACCAAAGTATTAACCTAACGACAAACTCATTTACAACAGCTACCTGCATGCATAGCTTGGGATTTCATTAAATAGAGTTCATTACAATATAGTTGCTCAAGACAGTTTCTCTTCGGTCACTTTAAGCACCAGGAGAACAAAGAGGAACAGATTAGCCTTCAAGCAGGTAGGCTTCATTAACAGCTAGGCCATTCAGTGAACAGTCATAAATCTTCTTTACTAAAACAGGACTAATACTAAAGTAAATCTAACCACAATGGCTACAGAAATCTCAAGGGTGTGCCAATTCCTAAACTTCAAGTAGTCTGTCAAACCTATAGTATCAGCTAGTAGACTAAAAAATATTTCAGAAGCTACTCACACACCCAAATTATACACGTTTGAAAATGACCTACAATAGGTCTTGCCTACAGTCTGATTCTTCCCGATGAACTTTTGTGTGGGAGCCAAGCTGACACAAAGGAAGAATGATTCACGCTGTACAGGAAATGTGTTAGCGTTACCTGTATTCTGCCTCCACAGAATCAAAATGTCATTCCCTTTCGTGTATGGAAGCTATTGGTGCTGCCCCAGGTACTGTACCTGAAAGCCTTTCCTGAATGCCCTGGCTGGAATGGGCTCCCCTGAGAGTAAAGCTGTTGGTTTCCTGCTGGGGACGCAGAGGCCATCATTTTTTTATCCGCTATAAAAAAAACAAACCATCAAAGAAACTCTTAGGAGAGGACGAAATAAATTAACAATCTGTTCACCAGAAAATAACATGTATACAAACTACATGGTGTGAGTAACATTCTCCTTTTTAATCCCTTATGGGAAGGCCCTATGGAACCCAGTATGGATGAAACCAATAGGGCTGTATGGAAATTAAACCAAGGTCAAAAGGTGCTTTCTATGGAATTTTTAAATCAGTCCATAGGATGTAATAATGAACTCTCTCTCTGCTACAGAATGCAACAGGTTGGCTTAAAAATTCTACAGAAAGGTAACCATTTTCTATTAATTCCATTAACTCTTTTCCAGAAGAGACTGAATTAATGTTAATGGAGGTTACACATTTGCCTTGGGAAGAGACTATATCCTTCTGGATGCAAACAGATATTTCTTTGTCATTCGGGCTTACTCAGTGTGGTCTAAGGTTACATCAGCATTGAAAAATCTGTTCCTGACTTGCAGAACTAACAAATCTGTAGTAACAGTGACTGGAGGCTTATTTCTTGTATGGGAGAGCTATTTTTATTATTTATTTTTTAAACAGTCTTCGAAAGAAAAGGCCTCCTCAGTTTTTTATAGCGGGGTGCACAGGTCTTGGATAATCTGCCGGGCGTGAGACAACACTACTATTGTTGTTAATATAGTATTAACTATTTGTATTGCTATAGCAGCTAAGACTAATTTGTGTTCGGCACTGTACAACCAGAACAAAAAGCTGTACCTTCCCCAAAGAGCTTACAATCTACTCCCCTCAGCAGTAGCGGGAATTATAGTCCTGGTTCTTCCAGGCACTATGGTGGAATTTTGCTCACAAATCAGGATGATCTGTAGCCCCTTAAATACAGATTAATCCCACTTTACTCAGTAGGAATTTTGTCTCTGTGAGGTCTGCAGATCAGATATGTAAGCAGTAATTTAAGGCAAAACTGAGTCTCTCGGGGACACAGTGAAGCTTACTTTCTTTACTCTGACAACAAACTGGCTTGAGCAGGCCACGATCTAGGCTGTGTCCCAATGGAATTAAAGATTAACATAATCATACAAAGGCACTGTAAATGAGACGCATACAGAGATGCCATTGACTTTTATATTCTGTTCTTACACTGTAAATAAACACATTTACTCTTGTGATCAGTCTCTTCATTTGCTAAAACAATGCAGGGCAAACATGGCCATTCACTTTTTTAATAGGAAGTTCTCTTGTGTAATTCTAACAGCTGACACACCAGGGATTGAACCAGGGACCTCCAGAACTAAAGGCATGAGCTGCTAAAGCCTGAGCTAAAAAATATCTCCCCGCCCCAGTGGGGAGATGTAAGAACTCATATCCTCTGCAGATCAGCACAGAGGCAGCCCTCTAACATACACACTCACCAGTAGATTTCTTAATAGTACCATGACTGGGATAAAGCATGAATCAACTTTGAATTTATATTTTGTTAACTATCTCGGCTGGTACTTTGAGAAGGAACAGAAGCTCTCTGCTCTGAGAATCCACTAAGAGATCTGAAAATCTCAGTAAACCTCCCCTCTGCAATGCTTGTTTATACAGCTACAACTGCCAAAGGTACTGGCAACCCTCAATTCCCCTTTAACAACGTAAAGGCCCTGCTCCACCTTTCCTCCTCCACCTCCTATCTTCCCTCATCACCTTTAAGTGCAAAAAACTGCTGATCTTTTCATGACTGTCTGCTGCCACACACCTCCGATAACGCTATAAACCAGGGAGGCCCCTCCTTTTCCTCTGATTTCACTTGATCCTCTCTTGGTGATCATCCTCTCTGTATTTAGAAAGAGTGGGTCAGATGGATCCCAGGATATGCTGCAGCAGCTCTGCAATATGAAGCTGCTCTAGATACTCTAGAACTGGCTGACCTCAGCCAGCTGGAGGATTCCCTCTCTGAAGGGGAATTCCTCAGGTGTCACAGAATTGCACAAGAGAGTGATACAGGGGATGGCCAAGGTATCCCTATGCTCCTGCTATCACCAGCTGCCAAAACAGCTTCTGGGGACCACTGGCAGAAGATGCAGTTAAAAGTAGCTTCCAGGTGCCAAGCTACTGAGGACTGGGAGTGGTTTAAACAGAAACTTTGCTCCCTCCTGAACTCTGCTGAGTACTCTAGTCACACCTCAGAATCCAGCCCTCCGCTTCTTGCCTTTTCCCCCTCTGCCTCTCAGCTCTTCCCTTATAGCACAGCAATAAACACACCCTTGCTGTCCACTGGTATTTTGCCAGGTGCCCTCTAGTCTGCTAGGCTCAAAATCCCCCTACTTTCTATCCCCATACCCTCACTAGTTACTCATTTACTCTTCCCCAACCAGGGCCTACACCCCCCTTCTTGACTCCTGCAATACCCAGACCGCCAGAGGCGCAGCACGCAGTGGCAGGGCACTGCCCCACCAAAGTAGGGAAGCCGACACAGCCTGTTTGTTTAATATATAACGTGAGAGTGAGAGAGAGAGAGAAAGGGAGAGAGACTAAATCCAAATCACAAACACAGCAAATCTCGGGCAGCCTGCTGCAGATTTGCGGCGTTCGTAATCTGGATTTAGCAGCAGGGCATTTTTCTCCTCCGCCTCTGTGGCGGATGTGCAGCCTGTGCAGCCAAGGCCTGGCCGGAGGTGAGGCAGCAGCGGTTCCCTGTGGCAACCGTAGAGTGCTCTCAAGTGCTGGGCTCTACCTGCACCATACAGACCATGCTGGTAAACCAGGTACCTTTTAGAGCACACCAGCAGGGTTTACATGGGGCAGCTGAGCGCAACACATTAGGGCACTCTACACCTTACACTTCTGGCCAACCCCTGGCACAGACTCCAGGGGCACAATGGACGGGAGGGGGGAGGGGGCGGAGAGAGAGGCAGGCCCTCCTTGGCCACAGTGGGAGCGAAGGGGGAGAGGTCTCACCTAGTCCCAGCCCCTCCAGGGGGCGGAGAGCATGGGGCAGGGAGAGGAAGAGATCCTACCATGAACTCTTACTCCTTCCACTGGAGAGGCCAGGATTGGCTAGGATCTCTCCCTCCCTTCCACTCCCCTCCTAGCAGAAATGGGACCTCTCCCCTTCCCCCCCACTGCTGCTGGGACCGGTGGGGGTGGCTCCATGGCAGATCAGCACAGAGGGAGCTGGGATGCGGCAACTGGGACCGGGCAGTGGAGATTGGGGCCAAAGCCACTGACAGCCTGGAGTAGAGTAGCCTGGACAGTGGAGCTTCCCACAGGAAGCAGGAGGGAAGCACAGGTAGGGGGAGGTAGGGACGGGATGGGACGTCTTTTCCCTGCTTCTCTCCACTGAGTGGGTAAATTGCTCACTAGCGATCAACGGTGGCACCACATTAAACAGTGCTGTATCTCAAAATGGCTACTGCTCAGAAGGCATGGATGGGTAAAGCATGAGGTCTTTTATTTTAATAAAACATGTAGCTGATGTAGTGCGACAGATGCAGGGCACCCAAAAATCCTGTGTTTGTCAGCGCTAAACTATTTTTATAAGCCAAACTGGAGAAAGAAGTCTAGTATCAGTACAAAGCAAGTGTCTGCAAGCAGCATGCAAGTTTGTCAATATTGTTTTTGGACACTTTAGCACACCTCTAACTGAGAGCCCTCCCTTTTTATCATTAAAAGGGTCGCTGATCATGGCTCCCATGAGATACTCACATAGGGAGCACATCCGAAAAAAAGCACAGCTTGTAAATTGATAAAAATGAAAAGTGAAATGGCATTTCCAAGAACACAACTCCTGAGCTCACCTCACAGCTTGCTACACCCTTAACCCTGACCTAGTCACACAAACAGTTCAGAGCTGTTTGAGTATTAGCCAATAAAGCAGCCAGAAAGCAAGATGTTCTCGCTTGGAAAACATTGTTCCGGTGTTTAGGGTTGGAGTCTTGCTACCTTCCAGCAGACCCCCTTTATGGCCCCAGATACTGACTTCACTCTAAGAGTAAACAGACAAGGATGAACAGGAATAGCATAAGTCTCAGCAACAAAGAGACAGAATATCAAGTCTATATTGAAGTTACAGTGACTTCACAGTTTGAAAAGGTCAAGCTGTACATAAGAAACTCATACAGTGAGGTCATCTCCTTATACCCCTGTAGTTAAACACAATGGGTCATTTCCTCCCTCACTCCAAGACACTTGCGCATTGATTTATTTAAAACAAAAATAAAACTTCTTCACTCTGGGGGAAGTGGGGAAGGTTAAGAACAGCGAACACTTAAAAAACAAACAAGGAAAAATATTACACCTAACATTATCTACAAAAATAGATTTTTTTTTTAAATTGTAAGCCAATATTACACAGTCTTCATAGCATTGCTACTCCAATCCGTCTCAATGAGCCACACTGTCATATACTGTCTGAGAAAGACGGTTACTTCCAATTTTAGAAGCTGGAAGATCTATTAAACGTGTTTACATCCTTTTATGAGTTGCATTGAGAAGTGTGCCTTTGAAAAAAGGTTTCAGATTAGCAGCCGTGTTAGTCTGTACTCGCAAAAAGAAAAGGAGGACTTGTGGCACCTTAGAGACTAACACATTTATTTGAGCATGAGCTTTCGTGAGCTACAGCTCACTTCATCGGATGCATAAAGTGGAAAGTACAGTGAGGAGATTTTATATATACACACAGACCATGAAAAAATATACATTGTAAGGAGAGTGATCACTTAAGATGAGCTATTACCAGCAGGAGAGTGGGGTGGGGGGAGAGAAAACCTTCTGATCTCAAAGTGAGTATCCTTCAACAAAAAAACTTTGAAAACAGACTCCAACGAGAGACTGCTGAATTGGAATTAATTTGCAAATTGGATACAATTAACTTAGGCTTGAATAGAGACTGGGAGTGGTTGAGTCATTATACTAAGTGAAACTATTTCCCCTTGTTTATTCTGCCACCCCCCCACACCCTCACTGTTCCTCAGACGTTTTTGTTAACTCCTGGAAATGTGCTGGAAATGGCCCACCTTGATTATCACTTCAAAAGGTTTTCTCTCCCCCCACCCCACTCTCCTGCTGGTAATAGCTCATCTTAAGTGATCACTCTCCTTACAATGTATATTTTTTCATGGTCTGTGTGTATATATAAAATCTCCTCACTGTACTTTCCACTTTATGCATCTGATGAAGTGAGCTGTAGCTCACGAAAGCTTATGCTCAAATAAATTGCTTAGTCTCAAAGGTGCCACAAGTACTCCTTTTCTTTTTGAAAAAAGGATGGCTACTTCAAAACTGCATGGGAAAGATGTGGCTACTAAGTGAGAATAGAGGGTGGCTTCTAAGTGGAGCTGGACAGTGTATCAGCCTGTCCTCAAATCTTCTGAGTTTCGTTCAGCTTCCTTTTTGGGGGAAATATCTATTTCCAACAAATTCTACGCATCGTTCTTTGAGACTCACCTGCCTAGTGACTTCTCTGCCACAATGCTTTTTTTTGTTCTTTCAAAACAGTTTAATATTATTAGGGCCCTTCATTTTCAGTTTTTATTTTATTTAATTTTCCCTGGGAATTTATCAGTGTTTATTATCACAACAACAAAAACAGGTGAAAATCAGTGCAAAAAACTGTTAATTTTTCTGGGTAAATATCTGGGTTTATTTTTGTGGATGGAAAGACAGGGAATTCTGTTCATCAATGTGGTTTTCTGCAGAACTAAAACAGAACCCAAAACACAATGCCACCTTTGAGTTTAAGAAAACAATACATCTCTAATCCCCAAATGAAACTTTTCATTTGAATAAATAAATAGTTTATTGCTGTAAACTTAGAACTATTCACCTATCATAGAATCATAGACTATCAGGGTTGGAAGGGACCTCAGGAGGTCATCTAGTCCAACCCCCTAATCAAAGCAGGACCAATCCCCAATTTTTGCCCCAGATCCCTAAATGGCCCCCTCAAGGATTGAACTCACAACCCTGGGTTTAGCAGGCCACTGCTCAAACCACTGAGCTATCCCTCCCCCCTATAAATATATTTACATTTAATATTTGGGCCGCACCGCTTGCAGCGCATACACTCAGCTTTATCCTTTTCTCCTGCTTTTGTCTTCTTAAAACTTTAGAATACTTTGTGTTCTGAAATGTATAGATTTGTGTTTTCTTCCCATTGTAGCGTGTCAAATCTTTAAACCATTACCTGCTAATATCTTGGAATGTGTATGTGGGTGGGCGTGAGATTCATCAGTACGTTCAGATGTGCACGTACTTCAGAACTTGCGTGCATGCCTGTTTGTTTATTGTGTGTATCTTGTAGACTAATACATAGCCTTCCTTTAACAGGCAGCTTTGTATATACACAGAGACTAATGTATTATCGTAATACACATATCTCATGCAACGGATTGTATTTTCCTAACCAAACAACGTTTTTAAAAAAATATATTTGAATGACAGAAAAGTAGAAAATCAGAAAAAAATGGAAAACTACTTTTTGTAAAACCCAGGAATTTTTCGGTAAAAATAGGTTTAAACTGGAAATGAAGGGGGGCTTGCATGTTACGTAATCGTACTTAAGGTCATGACTACAGCTTACAAAGACAGTATTAAAAATTAAATACCAGAGGCTCTCACTTACAAGCAGTTATTCCTGCAAACATCTCAGCAAACCTAGGATTCTGCTCCTGGGAGAAGATAGCGTCTGGCTTCTCCACTGGCTTTCCACCCTCATGAACGTTAGCTGGTATATTTGGAACAGGTACCTGTTGTTGACACATGCAAAGAATGTAATTCTCCCATTCCATATTTGACACAATGAGCTCAAGTATAGCCACAGTGTCTTTTTGTTTTGTTTAGATTCTTAATCACTTTGTGTTTCAAAGATCAGAGAAACCAGTAAAAAAACCAAAAACCAAAAACCACCCAGAGATATCACCTGAGATAAGTCATAGGAGGACAACCCATCTCTCTGATGTACTTCAAGCTCGGCTTGCTGTTGCTGAAGCTGTCTGCAAATTCGAGAGGAAATGACAAGAGTTACAAAAAATATAATTAAGAAACTGAGAAGGAGGCTTGGCTCGCTCCTTTAAATTCCCATAGCAAATGTAGCCGCTTTCAGAGTCTTTGTTGACAAGCCATTTCCTGCAAAGCCAAAATATTTTTAAAGATTTCTTACTGAGAAAACCTCAAAACACAGTACTGTTCTTGCTGAGCATAACAGGATCAACAATGCCTTGCACACCAAAACTTCCATTGACTTCCAAGGAGTTCTGGGCTGTATCCTGCATTCCTTACACACCCAACTTCTTCATAAATGTCATTTATTTTTAAAATGCCAATTAGACTTCTTTAATCTGCGAAGAGCAATACGCATGGCCTGTTCCTGGACTTGCTGAAGTCAATATTAAAGTGCCCACTGGCTTGAATGGGAGCAGCATCGGGCCCACAGCAATCAACAGGTGGGAAAATTATTTCCTCGTTTTATAATCTCGTAGATTCCTGTGCAGATTATGGCAATATTATGGCAAAATAATAATAATAAAATACTACTACTACTACTACTTATATAACTCTCATAGTTTGAGAACTACTGATGAAAAGCACGATTTCGCCCATAACAAGTATTTGGATTTGGTCTGAGGTGAAGGACCTGAGTAGTCTCAGGGCAGTTCTGTTTTAACCATTCGCCTCTTAAAGACGGGAGAGGAACATTTGTGAATGACACCAAATGTTGCAGGCTGAAAACCGTCCATAAATCAATACTGTTTCTACAGAGTATCAGCATTTATCTGATTTTTTTGGCTTCTGATGGCTTAAGACAATTAGAGGCAAATTTGGCTTGTACTAGTTCTGCTAATGGTTCCTTTCTGTCTCTTGGTCACATCTAGTGATGCTATTTATGGCATGAGGGGCTCAAAGGCAGCTGACCCATCCACTGTGGTCTAACCCTTACTATGACCTATACCCAGCGACCAGGGATATTTTTCACAGGAAGACAGACACCAAGGCTGTGAGATAGAGGTGACAGCAAGACCAGAATTGGATTGATAGGAAAGTAGGCCACCTGTAAATAAGATCCAGTGTTTTGGTGGTAGCATGCCCCTGGCCTCCTCCTGAAGAAGAATGAGGCTTCACAGACAGGAATTGCAAACCACTGGGCCTTTTTCCTCAAGCTGGAAGATATTACAGATGGATGGGGTAGTAGTGGTGGAAAAAAATGGGGTTCAAGATACCAGGGAGATGGACCTCAACTATCTGGATAAATTCTGGGCTATGGCCCAAAAAGTTAGATCCTTATCAAAACCATATTTTAAAGCTGTCCATTACTATCAAGAACTTGAATCAGAGATTCAAATCCCAAACAGCTGGAGACATACACTATATAATAAAGAATCATTTTTGTACCAAGTGGCGCAAACAGAAAAGGTATTTCCCAAGTATTCCTTGGACCATGGGTTTTCATTAATAGTTTATCAAATAGAAAATGAGTACGTCTAAAAAAATCCACTACTGTATGCAAAGGGATTATTTATTTAGTAAGCAAATATATGCTTTTCCAACAAAACTCCAGGAAGCAATTTAATCACTGAAAATATATGGGGAAATTTTTCCAAACACCATTCTTTGGACGATAAAAACCCATTAAATTGTGTTGTTAACGTGAAAGCTAATTCCATTGTTTCAAATGTTTTTATTACTGACTATATGGTGCGTGTGTCAATAAACAGTACTTTAGGTCTCTTCTATTAAGTATAAAGTGTGTTCTCTTGATTCAGCCATAGATACACAAATGAGTCAAACAAAATAGCATACTTAATTAGCTCTGTTTGTTTGCCAGCACTTGTCTAACCTGGAACTCCTCTGCCTGTCTCTATTTGAAGATACTCATCAGTAGCATTTGTTAACCTACACTACAGAATAAGTACCAGACTAGATCAATATTTGCTTACAAGGCAAACTGTACAAAATCCAACTAACTATAAAGAACAAATATTTAAATGCATCTTCTCTGCATTGCATTGTATTGTACTAAGTTCATTGAACTGTACTACTCAGTTCTAATTTAATTTTAAAAGTGGGTTGGGTTTCTCATTTTTAGCAAGTATTAATATGAAATGTGGTTTTAGCTCTTTAAGAAAATATGCAATGTTTCAGAGAACAGCCAAACTAGGCACAGTTGAATCTTGTTGTTGGGATTGGTTTAGATACTCTTTCACCTGCTGCCCTTTTGAATGGATGATTATTACATATAGATCCCTTTAGTCATTAGATTTCCAGATCAGATGTGTAACAATGGGACAAGCCAGGATGGTTTTGGAAAAATTCAATCCTCTTGTTTTGGTTTGCAAGTGAAAGCCAAAACTGACCCTGCTTTTGATTTTAGGATCCACGGCTTAGAGGAAGCCATGAAAGACGAATTTTCTGGTTCAAAAGATGATATCCTACACAGCAAGTGGAATACTGTCTGGGTCAACTGAGAATTCCCCAGGTAACTGCTAGAATTCCTGGCTCATGATGGGAGTCCCTGTGAAAACCTCTCACTGTGCTTATCTAACCAAATACTGGAATAAAAGACTCTATACAAGTTTCCTTTTGAAACTGGAAAATTTTCTAGTTGAATACCGGTGTCTCGCTGCATAAACTCTGGAGTCACCAACTTATTGTCCTGGCTTCAAATTGGTCAAGAAGAATTCAAACTTTAGAGTGGGCAGTTTTCTTGTTGGGGAGAAATGAGTAGATGCAGACTTGAGATATCACCCCTAGTCCATTTTTATTAGTAACAGATGGACATTGTCCCAGTTATTACTTTGAAAATAAGGTTTTGCTATCTTCACTATCATGGGATAGAATCTCACTGAAACAGCTGATTTCACAACTGGTCTACTCTACTGCACCTTAATCAGAGGCAGTAATCAACCAGAGCTGTCCATTGATTCAGCCAGAATTCTGCCTCTGGTAGCAACCTGCACCAGATCCTTCGGAGGACTGCAACTCTACCACTAGAATATTTCAAGACCAACAGAAGTCCTGGATTCATCAATACACACAATAATCCAATCAGGCTCATGAAAAATGAAAACATCAAGATCTCTAAAGGTTAGGAAACAACCCATTTCTTCTCTCTGTGCATACAAAATTAAGAAACTGTTCATCCATCTCAGGGTAGACGGGCTCATTCAAAGGCACCTCAACCTGTGTGTAAAATAAATGTTAGTCAATTTTTTCTGGAACTCGAAGAGGAAGATGATGTGGTGAGGTGACGTGTGGCGGTCTCCTTTTCAGCTGAACACAGTACAAATGCTAAACATTAAATACTTCATTTTGGATGATTATATCCAAAAGAAACCAAGCTAATTTTTTGGCAAGGTACTAAACACAGAAAAGAAGTTGGGAAAGTCAACTGCTTCAAGTTCCAAAACAATATTCTAAAAAACAACCATGACCACCACTGCCCTCTACAGTCCTCTTTGAAAAACAAACTGCATTCACTGGGAAACACAAAATGAAACCTTTCTAATAATAGAGATCACTGGCAGGCAAAACAGACTTCTCTGAATTCAATTGATAGCTATTTATCAACATATATCTATATATCAAATCAAACGTATTATCATAGCATCAGTCTCAGGTCAGAGTGCCTGTAAGATAAATACATGGTTTAAAACTAACACAGCTCAGTAAAATGAATATCAATTTTAAAATGAAAAAAAAAAAAAAGAAAAGAAAAAAAAGCCTCACAAGATAAACCCTTCCTCCAAGAGCTTTAAAATTATCACCCTAAAACAAATTCTAAAAATAAAACAACAAGGGTTAGAAATATACTATTTAAGCTAAGTCACACACTTTTTTCTTGTTTCTGTGGCTGAGTAGGCAAACAGGGCCACAGCACAGACCATCAAAACATTTTCACTGCATAACCAGTATTCTAGTTTTTAAGCTGGTGAGGTAAAAGGCATGTGAGCCAGGAATGGGGCTAATCACTTATTTTTCAGGTGACCACAGAGGTTTTAAGAAAGTAGAGCATGTATAAATCTTCAATCTGGCCAGACCTACATAGACAAAGACAATTATGTCTCACAATACTCGCATACCTCCTTGCCAGGTAAGCCATCTGCATAGTTTGAAAATGCAGAGTTGTAAAGGCCCTTTTAACCTATTATTATTCAACATTTCCAGATATTCTTTAAATGAGAAAGCCGGGGGGCATATTTGTTGCGTGGACAACTGCCATATCCAGTTGCGTAAAGATACAGACAGACAGACATAGAAAATAGGATTTTAAAAGGGATATTGTCGAAATATAGAATAGAATTAAACATATGTTTACCTGGTCCCTTGTCTCAAATAAATACTTGTGGCCAAATTTTTAAGCAATCTTGAGCCAATATACTATGGTGCTAGATGCATTATAAAATGTATACACAAATCAAAACCTGTTTCTGATTTTGCATACACAGTTGACTGCATCTGTAAAAGAGAATATGCACCCCCTGTGTCTTCAAGTAAATCAGCCTGTTGGGCCCAGTGTCCATTTGCAAATTAACCATCTGTGCATGCAAGAGATGAACCTCCACTGATTCAGTTACAATTAGACATGCAAAAAATGGGCATGCAAATCAGAGGCTAATTCTGAAAAGCTGCCCTTCAGAAGGTGAGCGTCATATACATACACAAATGGCAAGGGAGCAGAAGTCGGTAGAGCTGTGACTATTTACTCAAGCTGAGACTCTTCCCCAAAGTATCCAGAAAATAATATATCCATACACAGGTGAAGCATAGCAATAGCTAGTGAGCCATAACAGTAAGAATTGCACTGTGCATGTGTGTAGGAAGGAGAGAAGAAATGGGAAAAGAAAAAATAAGTCAGTTGAACAAAACCTAGATAGATGTTCTGTTCCTTCTAATCTAGTACTTAAATTTACAAGCTTTTTTTTTTTAAAAAAAACCCCAAACCAACAGACTTTTTTTTATTGTGTCACAGCTCTCCAAAGAAGGAGGGAAGGCAAAACATATTTAGCAATTTCATTTTGTATAAGAAATAACGTGGAAATACCATCTGTCGAACTAACAGCATCCAATCTCCTTATTAGGGAAACATCTCTGGTTTGTTTTTAAAACCAAGTAAGGATAGATATGACAGGATCCAGATACTAGCACAGTTTTATTCATCCCAGTCTGTGCTAGGGAGCCAAGGTATCTTGAAAAGGAAAATATGGCACAATAGTCAACACTACTTAATTTATAGGTCAAAATTTAGATCTCTGGACTCTGGAAATAAAAGCCAATTATTTCAGTTGGCATCCAGTTATCAGCAATTGTCTCTAATTTTGCACGCTTGTTTTTATGTATGCAAATGATTACGTGCAAAAGTATGGGTGTGCATCTTTTCCACCCCCATACATAAATATTTGGGTGTGCAAATGAGGCAGCTGAATAACCAGCTCCCTGATTTCAATAAACAAGATTTATTTGCTCCAAATGGGTAGAATGTCCTTTTTTTCAGGCACGGTTGATATGTTACCAATAAGGGTTTTAGTTGGCAACTAAAAAGAGACCTCAGAGCCAATTCTAACCATTTATTTTAAGTAGTGTTAGGTCAGTGCATAGCAGAACAGTGCATACCTCAATCTGTAAAAAAAAAAACCTTTTGCAGCCTGATCACAAACAACTTACACTGTTTGACATCGTTCTGAAGTTAGCTTACAATTTGGTACATTTATAGGACTTTGCATATTTTCACTGTAACTTATGTCCTCTTTTTTCACAGAGGAATTTATTTTTAAACAACATTATTTTTGCCCATAAATTTCCAGGACATTTGAACATCTGTTTATCTGTCTGGCACATCAGATTTTTGCTGACTTAAGTGAACATTATAGTTGTTTGTTAGGACACTACAAAAACAGTATTCTTTCCTGAACAATTCTTGTAAAGGTTACATCTTTCTGGTAATTCTTAGCAAACTAGATTTTTTCTTCTCAGCATGATTCCCAGGGCACTGTGGGAGTTTAACTCATAACCAAGTTACAAGCCTTATAAACTCTGGTGCATAGGCTAACAGGTAGGATATGCAAAAATGGGCATATTGAGGGTGAGGCTGGGTTTCAAGTGACCCTTAGTGTCCAAGTCTGTGTCATTGTCAAAACGCTCTCCTAAGCAACAAAATAGAATATAGGGTGATAGTTGAAACAGAGGAAGAACACTTACCATTTTTATAAAATGCAAAGCCAGAGGAGAGTTGGTTGTGATAGTGAAATTATCAGTGCCCATCTACATTAATTAAGTGCCTGTTTGAGATCTCCATAACACATTCTAACAGGACTGTAACATAGATCTCAACTTTCCCTTTGAGTTTTAAACTTGTTAAAAAAAACCCACCCAGCTTAGTCCAAAGCACTTTTTAAAATATCAGATTATTATTTTGTTGGGAAAAGATCCATAACAGAAGAAAACATCTCACATTAGCTTCTGCAGCTGCTGGCTCTGATAGTCTGTGTTATGAGGTTATGCGGTGAATTAGGCTGCACTGGATTCTTAGGAGAACTTCTTTGGAAGCAGCTCTACAATACCAGTTTGGGGATTAAACATCTTAAACCTCTCTCATGGGTATAGTCACAGCTTGTGCCCAGAATAATTTAGACTCACAGTTATTTGAGCACATGGCTCTAAAGGACCGGGAAGGCATTAAGATGCCAACCTAACATAAGCTGCTGATGTGAGCCTGCCAAAGAAAACAATCAAAGGAGCTGTTCATCTTTGTAACCTTTACCCCCAACACCAAGTAAGTGCCAGTCTTCTCCTACCATGGTCTGTTCAGGAGTTACTCTAGCAAACTGCCACTGGCTGCAAGGTCATAGGGATGAGTCAAGGAGAGGAGGAACAGGTCTAGGACATGTACACAGTTATAGCACACAAGAGGCAGGAAACTTGTTTATGTGAGCTTGCCATTCCTTTAAGCAACTCTGCAGCTTTCCCTTTGGGCTTATGAACTGGGCTAACTTTTCTCCAGTCTCACAACTGAATTGAACTGGATTTGGACTAGATACCAAGAGGTGAAAATCGCCAACCCTTATTATTAATTCTCTAAGCTATCCTGCTCTTGGCAGATATTGTGCTGCTGGAGGCCTTGTCCTAGCCTTCAATGGAGGCTGGATCAAGCCTGTTGGGCTTTTCTGATTTCATGAGTTATAGTTATTTGTTTTAATCTGTGCTGCACCCATATGCTAATGACACATAATATATGGCAATATATGTTAAAGAGAAACATTTATTTGTGAGAACTTGTATTGTAGACAACCCGACTATAGTTTGGGGGTAAGGATAAATGAATGCAACTGGAAATAAGCCACCACGAGAACCTGACCTTGAGTTTTTACATTGGTTTTAACTGCATGTTTTTAGATTAAATTCTTTAAAAAAAAAGCATTTCAAACTCCATGAAAAGCACATACTTAACGTTAGTGTTGGTGCAAATGATGTATTCAATCTCATCAGAATAAGGATTCTGAAAAGTGAAGCTGCTGGTCCTGATTAACATCCACTCCCGGTTTTTGGTACGAAAACGATACATCACTGACAGGACTTGGCCCTTCAGTTTAACAACCTAAAAAAGTTTTTGTAAAGGTTAGAGACAGCTGACTGATACCTGATGTAGAAACAAATAATACACCACCAATAACTAGTAGATTTCATACTGAAACTGTGCAAAGATACAGATGCAATTTGGATGTATTCTTTATATAAACCCAACAACCCAAATCCATTCTGTATTTTCAATTAGCCTCTAAGGACAAAACTGACATGTCCTGGATTACAAAATAATCTCTTCCAATTTACATATAAAGACCAATGGACTGTGTCTTTATCCCAATGGGAAGGCATTACAACAAGGCTACAACGTGGAACATATGTCAAAATATATTATGAGAGAAATAAAACCACAGCATCTTTTATCAGATGAATGTTTAGAAATAATCAGAAAACAAACTTTACAAAATGTACAAAACAAATGCCAAGAGAAAACATTAATTTTCATTAGGTTGTCTGACTACTTACAATTCCACTTGGCTGCATGGCTACCTGTTATATTTGCACTGCACCACTCACACTTTAGCATCACAGCTAAGCAAAAACTCTGAGGAAGGGATACTTAGGAAATGTAATTTGCTTTTCTTCAAACATGCTAGAACTCAGACACGCTTCCATTGCAATGTTTAAGATTTTCTGTCAGCCGTGGCATGCCAAAGCATCTGATTCTGAAGCACCTCTGTCTGAATGTGTGTCTATGGCCATTTAAATTCCTGAATGTCCACCTCCCATATCCCCCTGGGTAAAGTCTATCAATATATCCTTAGGCTACATCCTTTCTCCTTGGATGTTTTTAAAAGACAGCACAGTCAAAGCAGCTGGGAGCTCATACAACTGTTCATTACAGTCATGTCTTTTGATGTCTGGACAGTCAAGGCATATCTGCCTATCTTCGGGGTTGGAAGATTCTTTGTTCTCATGTTCACGTGTTCGGACACAATCTATCTATAGGCTCCAAACACATTATATAATCCCTCTTGCAATACCTATGAACATCACCACACAAATATAAGGTTCTTCAAAAATCTATTCCCTCTCTCAAGAAGCGCCCATTCTTATCTCAACATGTGAGGAAGTCACATGCGTAAATCCTTGAGCACCGAGAAAGAGCATACCACAGGGACTTATGAACACATAGCCACAGGGCCTTTGGTCACTTTTTAAGCTGGAAAATCAACTGAAGTCAACTGAACTTTAGGGCATTTTTAAGTCTCCTTTGTTCTGCTCATTAGCTGGGGCCGAGGATCTGGCTCTGCTCCTGTATTCCTTGTATAGCCAAATCTTCCGTTGGACTTTCTTTCACTCATTCTTAGCAGTGATAGTGAATGTTTTTAAATTTTGCCTATTTCTTATTATCTCTTTCCTGCATATAGGTAGGCAAAAAAAATATTAGTTTATTTCAGGTTTTGTCTCCATTGTACCATCATTTTTACAAAGAAAGAAAGAAAAAAAAAGTGGTATAGAACAGCACTGAATTTATGCAGCTTTTTAAACTCCCATATAACATAACAATTCTCCAATAAATGATTAAGAGCTTTGAAGAAATCCCAAGAGGAAGAATTCAAACACAGATCTCATGAATAAGCACTGGCAGGAAAATATTGGCCAGGATAAAGATGATGAAATTCCACAGTCACCCCACTAAACAGGTGAGACTATTTCCAGAGGGCGGAAAAAGAAACAAACGAGATTTGAATGCAGAAATAAAATGTACTCTTTAAACCTGCACAAAGTAATAGAAATAAAGCTGAGATTAGAAATCAGGAAGAACATTACAAAACTTTACCAAGAAAACCCTTGAGTAAGAAATCCAGCACTAAGAACAAAAACTACAGAGAGGAAAACGTTTAACTGAAGATCCAGAAAAAGACAGGAAGGACGTGACGGGGACAAGATAAAATAATCACAGAAAAGTGAAAGACAGAGACAAAAAAACACGAGGAGGTATAGGGTGAGCACACTGCCCTGACTGGTACTGCTGCAGGGAAAAATGTCTGTCTCTGGTGTGCTAGGCATGAACAACTGAGAGGAAAATATGTCTGCAACCGCTCGAAGAAGAAATATAGCTTCACTGGGTTTTGGTATGACTTGCATCTTATGACGAGACTTGGAAACAAACAAACAGGCAAAACAATAAATCAAGACAAAAGACATCTCTAAGACTGAATAATTGGCATGGTAATGTGCCAACAATTTCACAAGGAGGAGGGGTGGAAGACAGGCTATGCTTATAGTGGATCGACCACCATGAATACGTGCTCTATTATAATACAACTTAAGGCATTTGTGATGAAGACAGAGTAACAAGTTAATAGTTTGTAGGGCCTACATGCTTATATCTAAACCAGAATTGGGATGTTTGGTAATATAGGACCAAATTCTACCCTTGATTGCACAAGTTCCACTGAAGTCAGTGGTAGTTGTGTGTGTGTGTGTGTGTGTGTGTGTACTAAAGGAAGAATTTGTCACAAGAGTGGAACTTTGTCCTACAGGGGACACAATGAGGCTTTGATGATGAAACAACAGATGATCCCAGAATGGATCATCAGATCCCAGATCCCAACCCCATGAACTCTCTCGAAAGCTCGGATCTGGATCCAAATTTTTGGCTTGGGCCCATCTCTCAATGTGACATGTACAACTGACTTTTAAACAGAAATAAACTAGACAAATAAGGTCTAAAGCAGTGGTTCTCAACCAGGGGTCCGGGGCCCCCTGGGGGGCTGTGAGCAGGTTTCGGGGGGCCACCAAGCAGGGCTGGCATTAGACTCGCTAGGGCCCAGCGCAGAAAGCCAAAGCCCTACCACACAGGTCTGCAGCTTGGAGCTCTGAGCCCCACCACGTGGGACTGAAGTCAAAGCCTGGGCAACTTAGCTTTGCGATGCCCCCTGTGGCATGGGGCTCTGGCTTTTATATGCAGAAAAACAGTTGTTGTGGCAAAGCTAAGCTGTGGAATTTTTATAGCATGTTGGAGGCGGTGGGGGGGCGGGTGGGCGCGGGCGGCGGACTCAGAAAGGAAAAGGTTGAGAACCCCTGGTCTAAAGAACCTTTCCTCACATAGCTACACTGTGATCATGTTATGTCTTGTCCATTATCTGATGGTCTGGGTCTAATTCAGAAGAAATGTTATGTTTCTTGAGATCTGGCTAAGGCATTCAGCTGAAACTTACCTGGGCCACATGCAATTAGTTTCTGCTGTTTTACAGCAGGCTAGGTCATGTAATGCCTCAGGAAGGAAGGAGAAGATTCTGTGCAAATAAACGCTGCACTCCATAGCGGAATCCTAATCCTCACCCATTCGGATTGGTCTATTTATTAGTAGTCTGTAGCCTGACTTTGCTAACAGGAGTTATCCTGGAAGAAACCTGGTGTTTACTCCATGTAGCTGCTGACAAGCAGTTGCAGAGGAGAATTGCTCTAATCTGACCTTTTCAAAAAGTTCTATTTTAAATTGATCCACTGGATCCCAGGTTACATAGACAGAACATAAAGAAGAGACACAAGCTTCAGTAATGCCCAGAATAATAAAACCTATTCATCCTACTGAAAGTTCAGGGTTAATGTTTTACTTAAAACACATCCTTTTGTAGTTTCAATCCAATAAACCATATCCTTTTATCAACAAATGTTCTACCACCACACCCACTGTAAAGAATACAGAAATTGTGTTAGCGTCCATTCTGAACGTTTTCCTAGTGGATATTAGATAGCTGTCCTCTGGAACCTTCTGATACAGAACTCTATTTGTTGTTCTTGGCCTTGAGAACATATCATTCTGGCTTAATTTTCCCACCCTGATGAATGAATTTATCTTCTCAAGGAAGTAAAGGCTCTGAGATGGATTCTGGCAATCAACCAACAACTGCAAATCCCTCTGACTCTGCTATGCACCAACCTGCTTTTGACAGCATCAGCAATTTAAAAATGTCAACTTTACCGAGGATTTTAAACAAAGTTCACTGGAAATAATAGTTACCATTTTAATAAAAAAAATTCTTAAGGCCAAACTACCAATAACAAAACAAACTGTAATGATCTATTGCTCTGCGATCTGAAATAAGCAAATATTAACTTTGTAATAATATATAAAGCATGGAAGTCTTTGGTGGGAAAAACCTGAACTGTCTTAAAACAGTGCACACAAACACGATAACACAAGAAGATTCAAAGCTAATGTTTAACCTCTATCAAAAAACAAAAAGATTCTTCGGAAATGAAAACCATCTGGTGTACAGGTAACTTGTTTAATTGTCTTTTAGTCATTGATGGAAATAGCCTGGATTGCATTGCTACTGTACTGAATATTCAAAGAAGGAATTCTCCACCGAAGATAGAGGCAAAATGATTTAGTGGATTGAACCTGGGATGCAAGGCCTATAACTCCACACTTTTAATCTCTGGCTCTTCCAACAGCTTGCTGTGTGAACCCGGAACAAGACACTTAGGTCTTGATCCATCAAAATACTTAAAACTAATGAATAACCATAAGCACATGGAGTCAATGGAGTCAATGACAGAACTCCCACTGACTTCAACAGTGCAGCATCAGGAGACCCTTTTGGCCTGATCTAACTCCCACTGAAGTCACTGAGTGCCTATTCATTAACTTCCATAGCAGCTGGATTGGGTGTCTCGGGATATGCTTACACTGCAGTCAAGATGTGCGGCTGTTTACAGTATGTGTAGACACACCCAAGATAGCTTTGATCTAGCTCGCTTGCTAAAAATAGCAGAGAAACTGCAGCAGCACAAGCAGCAGCATGGGCTAGCCATCCAAGTATGTACCCAGGGTCCTGGGCAGGCTTGTACTTGGGAGGCTAGCCCATGATGCTGTGACTTCTCAGCTGTTTTTAGCAAGCTCGCTAGATCAAAGCTAGCCCAGGTATATCTACACATGCTGCAATCACACTCCTGATTGCAGCACAGACATAATCTCTGAGTTGCAGATTTACAGTTTATAAAATGGGAATAATATTGTATGAATTATCTTCCTCATACAGGTTTTATGGGGTTTAATTAGTTTTGTGCCATGCTTTAAATAGATAATCATCTATATAAATCCACGGCTAACCTGAATCCAGACTGAGAACCTATTCCATATGTTGTGTGCCTTTTATTACTTTATTCTGTATTTAATTTCTTTAAATGATTTATACAGGGCCAAATTCATAGCTGGGTAAAACTGGGACTGTTCCACTGAAGTTTATGGAGTGGTGCCAATTTACACCAGTGGAGAATTTAGACCACAGGATCTATTACAGATGGGATTTTCAAAAGCACTCAGCGCTGGCCTGTGTGTATTCCCGTAGAAGTCAATGGTAACATTCCCAGTTGGGACCGGAGTTAGGCCAGCCCTGAGTGTATGTGACAATTCCTCTCTCTGGATGTGTGTGTGCCTGTATCTGATTTGCTGTTTTAATGTTTTCCTCTTAAATATTTGGTTTAAAAAAAAAAAACAAACACCACGGGAATGGAGCCGGTTTCAACTCAAAATACCATATTCTTGCTGAAGACAACCAACCCCTTGTGGTACCCATTGACGTCAGTGGGCTCTAGGCAGGCAAGTCCGGAGCCACACTATGGCTCTAAACATGCCCTGAATATTCATTTATATTTTAGAAATAAGAATGAAAAGAACATGTAAAACAATGCTATTTTTCTGAAAATATAGCACCTTGAAGATGTGTGTATAATCCAGTTTAAACTACTGGATTTACAGACATTAATATTAATAGGAATTACCCCATGAGATTCACCCTCAACTTGTAGATATCAGACCTGACCCCTGGTATTGAGAAATGTTAGGTTCTGCATAGAAACTAGAAAAAAAAAATGTAGGACAGTACCTGTTGGAAACTCTCTCTCAAATGGCTTTGATCTTCCGGATGGCAGAATTCTAAAATGTCTTTTCCCAGAAGATCCTAGGAAAGCACAATATAAAACTGTAAAAATACAAACCTGTGTGCTGATCCTACAAGGTTTTAGTTTAGAGAGTAATCCTTGCTCACACACACAGTCACATTACCTTCAATTGAACTACTCACCTGAGCGAGGGTTTGCAGGATTGGTGCCCTACATTGCCTTTAGGCTGTTGCAAAGACATATATCTTTCCTTTAAAAACAGTTTTAAGTGAATTTTTAATGCTTGTTAAAAGGTGCCAGGTTGATAGCCCTGAGGACACTGAAATCCTCTATTAATCCAGCTACATTCACTTTAATATACTGTTTTGTTTGATAAATTTACAGTAAAGCTAATTCAAATCAATATGAAAGTAAATTGATCAGATAAGGACAAAATGTCTTGCCTGCGAACAATTGTTTACATATGGAAACTATTTTCTTTGAGATTAAAAGATAACATGCTGTTATCTGTGAGAAAGCCATCACATAGAGATCATTTAGTATCCAATTATATTACCTTAATATTTATTCAAAGGAGCAGACATGAGCCTCAAGGAAAATAAGCTTCATAATGGAGGTCTGCTTGTTGTTCGATAAACTGGTAGAGAAGTTAAAATCGACAACTGTAACAATCTCTCAAAGCAGAATTTATATTGCTTTAAGAGAAATGTCTTAATTTGAAAAATAAAATTTGAAAGCTGCCTAGGATTTGAACCAGTTCAGTGCTAAAAACCAATAAATCCAAAAAGGATACAATGAAATCCCCTGTAATTAAGGGGAAAGCTCTTAATGCTAAGGACGTGTGCACAGTATGGCAAAATAAATGACACAACATCAGACTGTGATAAGGTATAGAATACAGACAGCTGGAGATCAGCTGAACTGTTGCATCTTTTGGAAGTTACGTTTTTATTTGCAAACACAGAGAGAGAATTTCCTTAATTAGTTCTCACCAATCTCTCAGTCTTAAAACTAGCAACTGACCTGTGGTTGGTAGCCAATCACACTGATACATCTTGGATCAACAAATGTGATTATTCCATCGGAGTTGTGTCTAGACAAGAACTCGGTAGGAACAGACATTCCATTCATGTCCATGCACACAGGTGAGCTAGTTACCTAGGACAAACAATCAGATAAATATTATTCGGAAAAGGAACAGTCACCATAAGTAGAGGTTGCTTTTTCATTTAAAACAACACAATCTGTTTATTGTCAACTATTTAAAGGGTTCATAAAGAAAACAAGGACACAAATAAAATGAAACTGAAATGGCTTCAGTCTAGTCCACAGCACAAAAACATCGCTCCATTACATGCACACTGGACTCACCGAACAATACGAAAACAAGCCCATCGAAGATGCCTCACAAAGAAGGTTCTAACAGCTAACTCAAGTAAGTTCCCAAAGAACTGTGACATAGGTCTCTCCCATTGGACTCTTAGGGTATGTCTACACTGCAAGAGGTGTGATTGTAGCACAGGTATTCCTCCCCATGCTACAATCACACCTTCACTTTCAGCACAGACATAACGTTAAGGGCATAATGCTAGCACAGCAGATATCACCGTTGAAAGAAAAACAGAGATTTTCTGTAAATTTTCATCAAGGTTCTTCAGAAAGAATGAAACATTTCCAGGTTCCTACTTGAGATCTATGCAGCCAGCCAAGTTAATCTACTTCTATCCATTTCTACATGGGCTAAGAGTGAGAAAAGTCTTTGCTTTGACTTTCTCTTTCATCCTAAACAACCAGGTCTGTCAAAGAGGCACAAGGCAATCTGTACAAAATCTCTTTTTGCTCTCTGCTCTGTAGCACAATAGCATCAAAACACCAGTTAATAGAGCAGGGAGGTGATTAGCTGTCACTTTATGGCTTACTGTTTGGAGTGCACAGTTCTAAAATTTGTACACCTTGATTTCTTTGTGATTAAACTTGTCCCCTGAGCCACTGCTTGCTTGATCTTGCCTTCACTCACAGAAGGCCTGCTGGCTATTCTCTTATGGAACAGATGTTTTGATGCTCCACAAGTTATTAATGGGATTTCTGGGCAAGAGTCTATTTTGGCAGCTGTAACATCTGCAAACTCCGTAATTTCCTTCTGTCCACCACTTAGGTATTTTATCTTTGAACGTAAGTGTGATTAAGTGAAAAATGTCATAGCAATGCCACAAAAATATTGCATCACACAGGAGACACTATTTGCAGAAGCGGTAACGTTTCCAGTATGATGCTCATCTGAACGGATATTGGTTTGGCAGCTACACTCCAATGACACTGTCATTCTGCCATTAAGAGTGAACAATGCCATCCTAACAGATGGGCATGAGTGAAGGCCAACAAGAAACCATGCATTAGGATCAAACGTTTTTACTAATGGCATGATTCCCAGACAGGAACATAAAAATGGCTTCCTTATTATGATTGAAAAGGTTCACCACTGCTACTCCAGCTCCAGATCAATACTCTGATCCACTAGGACTCCATTAGCAAGGGATGAAGGGAGGAAAAATACAGTACACATAGAATGCCTCAAATTTGGATGTTTTGATCAAATGAGATGTAAAATCTTATTTACACTACTTTCAATGGACTTCTGTGCATGGATCTGCCATATAATATTTCAGCAATATTAAGTGTTTGTGTGTGTAGTTATGCTTTGTAAAGCATTTAAGTACTTAGGCCCTCTTGACTGCATTAATTTTATTGTTTTCATACGAGCCTTTGCAACTACAGGTTTTCCAGCCAGTTAATTAGCCTTTTAAATCAGCAACTGGAGAAAATCTATTCACAACAATTTCCACCCCCTAATGTTTCCCTCGTCAGGTACCCAGGAAACTTCCAGAAATAATCATTTCTGCAGCCCATCCAACTCCACTTGACTGGGCACAGACACCATAGCCTTGTGCTTTTTGTGGCATGGTACAGACCCATATCTTCTAACCAGACCCTGTCAGAATCTGATATAAAACTGTACTACAACATTGACTAACATTTTCAGCAGCAGTGGATGTAATAAAGGAGCGTCTTTACCTGAAGCCTCCCTATTGCCACAAGGCAATATTTGCTACCTTGACCCACATCTGTATCTTCTTCTGGTATAGTCATTCCTAAAATAAACAACAACAACAACACCACCATTGTTACTGCTAGGAAAGGTGAAAAAACAGAATCACTTGCCTTTTTTCATAGATGGTTTCAATTTCACAAACAAAACTAGTCACTATCTTCTGGCTTCAGTTAGACAAAGGGAAACATACACAACAGCCGCTAGACTCTGATGCCGGCAATAATATTTTGAGTAATATTTCTTTTCAGGTTATTACTGCAAGATGTAATTTATGCATTTTTCTTTGGTATAGCATACACCAAATATCAGCTTTAAAAGAAAGGTACAATGTGGATTACACACCAACTTCAACATTTAGACTGGTCACTTGCCTCTGAATTAAATGGATTCGTTTCCTTTATTATAAAATATCCAGCATACTTTGTTATGCTAAAAGGAAACAGGAGATTGAAAAACATAGGGATTTCATTAAACTCTATTTGTTTTCAGTTTTTCAATGGGATTAACTATTACAGACGTGAATAAAATCAAAGCATACGGGTAGGCTATTTTCCACTCGTGTTACACAAACAGAAATGCTCTTTACATGAGTGTTGTTTAGATATTATTTGGTTAAGCCTTTAGTAAGTAGATTTCTCAATCTAAGTTTTGAGTTATCCACTTCCTGTGATACATTTTAGAAAAACTCTTCTATTGGTAACACAGTTGATTTATTTTAAACTATTTACAAGCTCTCTTCCCAATGTTTCTTGGCATTAAGACACAACAGAGAATGAATTACTTAAAAAGCAGTTTAATGTGTTAGTGAAGTTAATTGCAAAGTCAGCTACCAGTTATGAAGCAACGATCATGTTTAGAGATTATTATCCTCTGACATTTATACTTCCTAATACAAGTCAATCACACTGCAAGGAATCTTGAACTGTTTAGAGGAGAACCAGATATAGCTTTTTAAACATGATGCACATGGGATAAAAACCCTAAAACACTGGTAATTTTAGTGACGAGGTTTTCCAGATAAACTGTTCCTATAATAAGAAGTGTTATTTGATCACACAGTTTTTGAACATTACACAGTATTTTCCACTTTCCCACAGTTATAAGATATAGTAAACTATAAATGAATATGCAAGAAAATAATGAGCATTTTGTGCAATGTACTCAGTCGTCATCTTGTTCATTGCTCATAGCAAAGGTTACATTCCGAGGCCCAAATTCTGACTCTCAGATAATTATAATTAGCTCTGATTTCACCTGTAGATTTCAAAGGAACTTTACAGTAGAGAAAAAGATTTATTGTTCCCCTTCAACAGACGGTGAAAGTGAGGCAAAAGTGATTTGCCCAAAGTTACACAAGTTAAAGAGACAACGTGGGTGAGGTAATAATTTTTATTGGACCAACTTCTCTTGGTGAGAAGGAGAGCGCGACAGAACTGTGTAGCTCAAAAGCTTGTCTCTCTCACCAGCAGAAGTTGGTCCAATAAAAGACATGATCTCACCCACCTTGTGTCTCTAATACCCAGGAACGGACACGGCTACAGCACCTCATACAAGAAGTTGAAAGCAGAGCTGGGAATAGAACCCACATCTCCTACCCAATGTGGCGCCCTTCCTCTTAATGCATGCAAAGTTCCTAATTTGGCCCTTAACGAGCTTCTTTACATGTAAAGCTCTTTGATGTCCCTGCATAAAAGCCACACACTTCCTTTGGCCCATGCACAGTCCAAGCTAGTATATGAACTTAAGGGTAAATTTTAAAGGAATCACACATTAAATATAGAGTTTTAAAATACATGGAGTTCCATACTATTTTTCAAATAAATTGTTTAGTTTGCAGACTTGGAAAAGGTGATCCCTGGATAATTCAGGATTTGAGTCTCATTTTCACTAAGGATCCTTACACAACTCTGGCAAAGTAGAGAACTCTTAACGTGAACATAAATTACAGTTACACCTCCTTCAAGGCCCCTTTCCATTCTCGGAATTCAAAGGGGTCTTGATGTTAGTAAGAATCAGGCCCATAAAACAGTTAAGTTAAAAAGTAATACCTTTAGTAGAACAAATATGACTACCAACTATAACAAATATAATTACACTCTCTGTTCTATTACAACTACACATCCCATGCTGCGTAAAGAATATTTATCTCTGTACATAAATGAAAGACACTAACACACGAATGCATCAAGGATAAAATAAAGCACCAATACAGAAAGAACTACGGAGGCATGGTGTAGGGTTTTTGTTTTTGTTTTCACTGCTGTGTTTATGCACAGTGGAAGTCTTTCTCAAGTACTGAATTTAGTCGTCATCTGAAGGCATAAAGCAGCTTAAAAATACACACAGGGACAAAATCTGGCTACCTGTTGTGAAAATGGAGGTAACTGCATCGTGAAAAAGGAGGACCAAGCATATGTACTTAAAGCTTTGTACACTGACAAATAAAATTCTGGAATCAGGCTATTAGTTGAGGCCACGCTCCAAAAACATATAAAAATCCTTTGCATGTGCACACTGTATTTCCTCACAGATGCAAAAAGTAGTCCACCTGTGGATTGTGTGCAATCCGCAGAGATGTTAAGCACAATCCATTATCCTCTCCCCCATAATGCTGTGAACAATAATCTGAAAATAGAATTGTATACAGGAAAAACAAATGTAAAAGCCATGATGGACAAAGAAAGAAATATAAATAGCAAGAGGAGCTATTGGTCTCAACAATTATTATTAATACAACAATGTCACTTATTTTGAGCTGCATGCCCCCCCGCCAATACTTTTAAAAATATAATGAGGCACCTCTGCCTTGAGGTGTTTAGGGGATTAATTTTCAGAGATGCTGAGGACCCGCTTTTCCCCACTGACTTCAATGGGATTTAAGTGCGCTTAGCTCCTCTGACAACTTTTATTTTTGGCCTAAATATGTATTTAAGCTCTTAAATTTAGGCGTCAGGTTGGATAATGTTAGCTGAAGGGTCTCATTTTTATAATGGTGTTTTCAATCTAAAAACAACATTTTTAAGGTATTTTCCTTCAGTTTCACTGAGCTTTCTTACAGTTTCCTTAAAGACACAATATACCACAAAAGAAGGCAAAAGCTAAGCAGCTGGATGGTTTCCATTTCTCATAATCTTTTTGCTGATGTGTTCAATAACACTTTCCCTTTTTGGAACTTGGTTCAGGTCCACAACTGCCCAAATAAACCCAAAGCAACATAAACAATCTCCAGAATTAAACCTAGCAAAGAAATGCCATTCCTCACTGAGCTCAGGGTTGGCCAGGGGAGCTGTTGTTCCAAAATTCACTTTTTTTGTTTTTTGTTTGCGAGGTGGATTACATTAAGTCCATGCAACACAGTGGAAACTTTATTAGCTGGGTTATCCCACAAGACACACTATGCATAAAAATCTCACTGCCTGGAATTAATCAGTACATGACCCAGTGAATTGCTAACCCTTCCCAAAGCTTCTAGAGCAAAAAATATGCCAAAATGATTACCTGCTTGCCTGCTCAAAGTAATTTAGGTGCTATTATTGGAAGGATTCCATGCAGCCTATTTTTGTTCTGAATGGAAATTGTTTTCCATATTCTCTTGCTGATGGTTATAAAGATGCTATTTTACACTGCGGTGAATGTGCATAGGGGATCTGTACTTCCCCTATAATATATTCCCTATTAAATGTACTTAGATTTCATAAGGACAGGTAAACAAGATCTATGCACTGGTACTATCGTTACTTCATCTAACTCTTAACACAATGTGATTTGTTAGAATCTGCAGTTGCCTAAAAATTAGTAATTCCAAAAGCGTTCCAAAAATTTGTACCCAGGAGAAAGGCTATGAAACTGGCCTATTAATAACTTCAACAGAATAAAAACACATTATTCACATTCTTGCATGTAGCCAGTAGAAAACTTTATTTCTCAACACCAAAACATACGCTACTACTAATAAACAAATGTAGCACTACGTTTGTCCCGATTAACATCAACAGAGCTAAACATGAAAATGAACCACAAACAGAACACTGTGCAACCAGAGGCCATGTTTAATTTAACAGTATCACTGTGTGCTAACAAGCAGTTTCCCATAAGGTAAAGGCATGTGTTTAAGTGGACATAAGGAAGTGACTTTCTAAACAGTCCCTGATGAATTTCCAACTTGGTCCTAACAACAGAATGCCATTATCTCCTGTCCTTCTGCAACCCCTCAATCCTGTACTTCATGTGTATGTATAGGTGCAGAATAATGACTTTGTGGATTTTGTGGTTTCACTATATCAGGGGTTCTCAAACTTCGTTGTACCATGACCCCCTTCTGACAACAAAAATTACTACAGGACCCCAGGATGGGGGACCGAAGCCTGAGCCCGCTCACACCCTGCCACCCCAGAGGTGGGCCAAACCAAAGCCCCACCTCCCCAGGCCAGGGATCTAAAGCCAAAGGGCTTCAGCCTCAGACAGGGGGCCTGTAACCTGAGCCCTGCTGCCCAGGGCTGAAGCCCTCGGGCTTGGGCTTTGACCCTGGGCCTCAGCAAGTCTCAACCGGCCCTAGTGATCCCATTTTACCTGTCCTGACCCACAGTTTGAGAACTGCTGCAACTATATTAAACTGCAAAATAGATATTTTATGATTGTTCATAAAAGTGGAATTAAAACGTACATGATGTACCATTGCATGGCTACACATTATTTTATACCTCCATCAATTATTATTACCTGTACAGTACCATTCATGTGCATGGCACTTTAAAAGATCATAATACCTCTTGAATAGGTGTATGCAGGAATCTAAGTCCTCAAAAAATAAGGACCAAAAAAAATTTCAGTGGGTCTTAAAATGGGGGGGCGGGGGGAAGAAGTACTTGTAAAAAATTCCAAAGAAGAGGGAGTCATTTTTTTAATAAGCATTAACAATTACAGTGCTGTAAAGAGTATTCAAGCAACTATTTTTTGTTTTGTTAAAAGGAACAGTTTTGCACAAACTTTTTGATTCAGGCCAAAATTTTAAAATAACCTAACTACTCTGGCATTTTGTGGCTAAACACTTACTGTAAGTCTGACTTGGAAGACTAGAAATGAATCAATAATTGCAAGACAAAAAGCTAAAGACAAAACCAAAACAACTCCCCACAAAAAAATCACCCAAAAGAAATACAGAATTCTGTATTATTTGAAACTTTGTTTACTAGGATTTTCAATCTTCAAGTGCCCTAAGGTACCCATCTATTTGACCCTTCTGATGACAATGACTTCCCTGTAGTTTCCCTTTGGAAAAAACATTGGCCTTGGATTTGATTTATTCTTTGCAAAACCAGTAACATGCTGACATACTGTAGTTTCTCTCAACTAAATATTTCCATCCACTGCTATGTGATGAATAAAACTATTACGAAAACATCACGTGGACTGCATAAAACTCATTTCCTTCCAGGAATATGATGCTTTAATTGAAAAAAGGCAAATACTTGTTTTAAATTAAATTTTAAAATAACAGATTGGAAAAAAGTAGAATTGGTATATTTTGTACGTTTGGTTATTAGTTACAACACTTCTCATGCAATCAGAAGCACAGGTTCTTCTAGCCAGTTGGCAGCAGACAAAACAAATGTAGGATCAAAGTCTGGAATGGGCACTCAGCTAGTTTCAAATAGTGAGTCTTTTCCCCATATTGAAAATATTTTAGCACTGTATTTCATTGTTTAATAAAACATCATCACATACAATAAGCAAATAATATAACTCCCTGGAAGAGAGTCTGGATTTTCCAAAACCAACTTTTTCATTTAGTTTTTGACAAATGAATAGTTTTGAGAAATCCACCCCCTGTGCAGACAGTCTGCACAAGGCCAATATTCCACTTGCTCCTAAAAACAGATCCACATTTCCCCTACAGTTACTTACCCAGAAGCAAAGCCTGATGGCCAGGTTATGTACTTTGTGATCCTACCCAGTTTAGGGGTGGTGTGGTGCTGCATTGCCCCATGGGGAGCTCTAGTTAGGACTACCATGTTCCCCCCTACCCCCAGAGAGCACATGGAGTTTGCAAGCTGCTCCACACTTTGAGACTGTACAGCCTGCACCTCCTAATGTGCCTGGCCACCTTTCCAAGAGAGTGTGAAGAGGGTGGATGTAGGGCCATAGCTTTGCCTTCTCCTGGAAGTGCCCACATGCAAGGACTACGGAAGTCCCCAGCTCTTGTGTGGGGTACAGTGGGTACACCTCCTTTTCTCTTCCCACACCCATGTAAGGGCTAGGGACAGTCTGACCCTGAGAGAATATGTAAGTCTAACTGTTCTTTGAAAGTAAAAAAAAGATTTGGGGTCTGACAGAACATATAGGCACAAGAAGAATATAGTTATTTCATGTTGGAAATCAACACTTGAGGGTCAGTCCTGCAGTCCTTATTTAGATAAAACACCCCATTAACTTGAGCGGCGAGCTTTGCTCGAATGAAAACTGAAGAAGCAGGTCTCGTTATCAGAATTTCCTTTATACTTTACATGGTGTCAAGTATCAGGGGGTAGCCGTGTTAGTCTGTATCCACAAAAACAACAAGGAGTCCGGTGGCACCTTAAAGACTAACAGATTTATTTGAGCATAAGCTTTCATGGGTAAAAACCCCACTTCTTCAGATGCATGGAGTGAAAATTACAGATGCAGACATAAATATACTGGCACATGAAGAGAAGGGAGTTATCTCACAAGTCTGCTGACAGGGCCAATTCGATCAGGGTGGATACAGTCCTCTCCCAATAACAGATGAGGAGGTGTCAATCCCAGGAGAGGCAAAGCTGCTTTTGTAACAAGCTAGCCACTCCCGGTCCCTATTCAAGCCCAAATTAATGGTGTTAAATTTGCAAATGAATTTTAGTTCTTCTGTTTCTCTTTGAAGTCTGTTTTTGAAGTTTTTTTGTTCAAGTAGAGCTACTTTCTAATCTGTTATAGAATGTCCAGGAAGACTGAAGTGTTCTCCTACTGGCTTTTGCATGTTACTATTCTTGATGTCTGATTTGTGTCCATTTATTCTTTTACGTAGGGACTGTCCGGTTTGGCCAATGTACATGGCAGAGAGGAATTGCTGGCACATGATGGCATATATAACATTAGTAGATGTGAATGAGCCTCTGATGGTGTGGCTGATGTGGTTGGGTCCTCTGATGGCATCGCTACAGTAGATATGGGGACAGAGTAGGCAACAAGGTTTGCTACAGGGATTGGTTCCTGGTTTAGTGTTTCTGTGGTGTGGTGTATAGTTGCTGGTGAGTATTTGCTTCAGGTTGGGGGGGCTGCCTGTAAGCGAGGACTGGCCTGCCTCCCAAGGTCTGGGAGGGTGAGGGATCGTTTTCCAGGATAGGTTGTAGATTGTTGATAATGTGTTGGAGAGGTTTTAGCTGGGGGCTGTAAGTGATGGCCAGCAGTGTTCTGTTATTTTCCTTGTTGGGCCTGTCCTGTAGTAGGTAATTTCTAGGTACCCGTCTCGCTCTGTCAATGTGTTTCCTCTCTTCCCCAGGTGGGTATTGTAGTTTTAAGAATGCTTGATAAAGATCTTGTAGGTGTTTGTCTCTTCTGAGGGACTGGAGCAAATTCGGTTGTATCTTAGGGCTTGGCTGTAGACAATGGATTGTGTGATGTGTCCTGGATGGAAGCTGGAGGCATGTATAGCGGTCAGCAGGTTTCCGGTATAGGGTGGCCTACTTTTGTCATCTCCAACTTAAGGAATATTTTCAACACACAACTGAACAGTGCACTGAGCCACAGGAACCCTTCTACCAACACTACAAGAAGAAGAATTCTGCGTGGTCTCCTCCTGATGGTTGAAATGACAGACTGGACTTCTACATGGAGTGCTTCCGCAGGCGTGCACAGGCTGAATTGTGAACAAACAGCATCACTTGCCCCATAACCTCAGCAGTACAGAACACATTGTTGTTAGGTTACTTTAAGCCTTGTACTGCATTTGCCTGTATTTTGCTCCATTGACTCTGCTTTCATTCCATGTTACCACTGTGGTCCACTTCAATGAGCGTTTTTCACCAGTGTACGGTCTGCCGTGATGGGTGCCAATTAACCATCTTTACCACCCAAGTAACCCATTAAGCATGACTAGGTGTACTTCTCTGGGTATCCATTTTGCATATGACCATTTAATTCACTTGCATTTGAAAGTATCAGGAGAAAAACTCTAAAAATTGAACTTTGCTTAAAGTAAAAAAGTACATTTTGTTACAGGACTTATAACCTCTGTTTACTCTGTCTGGAGATAAAAATGACTGAAACATTTTGAGAGTTACAGTACACTAATTTAAATTGTATGAGCTTTAGCAATCTTATTACCAGCCGTTAGGAATGCAAAGAGGGACTTTTACACTTCTTTGTGGTTCCAAAGTACAGGCAGATGACATGTGGTCTGAATTATACTTGTCTGAAGGCTGATAAAATTCCAAAAGGATGCATCATTTTAATTTTTGTAGGTATCTCTCTCTCTCTGTGTGAGAGAGTGAGATAATTATATAACCTTTGAAAATATAAATCTGCACAGAATCAATAAGGAATATAAAGCTGCATGTTAAAATCTGCACAAACAAACAATGTACAGATTTAGTGTAATGGGATTTTTGGCACTCCTAATCCCTGGAGTAGCCTGAATAATGTTTGTGGTATACTCAGTCTATAACCACAAAAGGGCAAGACCTCTTGTTCAACAGGAATTGACATACTAAAAAGAATATTAAAATATTCAACTTCTGCAAATGCTAAGGCCAGTCAAACTATCCCTTCATGATGTTGGACTGGTCTCCATTTAGTCTCCCTTTGTGTTCAGACTCTTCCCATCTGTAAATATTCTCATTTGTAATACTGAATTACAGTAGGTGAGTTGTTTTTTCATTGCTGTTCAAAGTAGCATGTAAAGACTTATTTCCCAAAATCCCACATTCAAAACAAAATAACTTAATCAAGATGCAGAGATAGCAATATTCTCCACTCAGTAAATTACTTGTAAGTGAGTATACCGTTACCTAAACTGAAGCCAAAATTTTCAAACATGGGTGTCTAAAAATAGGCACTGGCTTTGGCCAGTTTTTCAGAGGTGCTGAGTACCTGCTGCTTCCACCGCTTCAATGAGAGCTGCAGGTCCTCAAAACCTCTGAAAATCAAGCCATTTTTATTTAGGCACCTAAGTTTGAAAATTGTGGACTACACTTCTGTAGTCATATGGTACCCTCATTCTGAGAGTGCAACTCTTGTAGATGACAGTTGATACTCTGCCAGTGTACATCAATGGCTGTCGTATGTGGAGAACCAGGGCAGTATATTGAAAGACTGAGGAGAATATGGATGCGCATTAAAAGTGACGCTGACTGACTTTCTGATTTACAGGAAAATGTACATGGACTAACCAGCTGAAATCAGTCAGAGTGTGATCAGTTTTTCTGTACCTCTCAGCAATGCTAACTTTAGAATATCATAATACAACCACATGCACTAGGGCATCACCTGCACATCACAGGGAGCAAATTTGGTCAGGTGTTTTATGGGTTCTTTCCACCTTCCTCTGAAACATCGAGTGTAGGAAACAGGGTACTGATGGCCCATTGGCCAGATCTGGTACGCCAAACCGAGCAAGTAAATAAATAGTAAATAAAAGTTGCACAGTCGAGTTGAACACAACGAGCTACCTGGCTGAGATTATCAGTTTATCAGACTGAGGCTGGGATTTTCAAAGGAGCCTGGGGGAGATAGGTACATAAATCACACTGCACTTAGGCTCCTAACTCCCTTTGTCTCCTTTGAAAATCCAGCCACAGATGTCTAACTAGCAAGTTGGTCAATAGATTCTAAAGATCAGTTTGGTCTTGTACATAGTACTATCTATATTGCCCTTAATGGAACTTTTACCTGCTGGTGGCCAGGCCTTGATATATCCAGTGCAGTGGACTACTGCATACTGTGCTTCTCCTTCTTTTACTGGGCCTAGGCCATTCCTATATGAGAATAAACAATACTATTAACAAAATGTTTGATAGCCAATAGAATTTTGTACTAGTACCAATTTTTAATACAAATTTACCAATTACACTAGTAATAATACTTAATACAGCTCTTACATAATGTTCAACAGCTCAAGTGCTGTATAAGCCATATCTAATTATAGGTAAGTATCATTTTACAGATGAGGTACACCCTAAGGAGTCAGTGACAGAGGCAGGATTAGAACTCAGTGATGAGCTCCCAATGCTGTGCTCACTCCACTCTGATGGGATCTCATGCTATTTGTGAAGCGTGAGTCAGATTCTGATATACAAAGACTTGTTCGGGTAAAACTGGGAAATTTAGCGCTAGTGAAATGGACAACTAGAAAAGTTCATTATGATATACTGTAGTGGCAACTGAAACAAACTCACCTGTATCTTTTTCGCATGGTGGTTATTCTGTTCAGAGGTAAATGATCCAAAGGGGCATTTCCACACCTAAAAACAAGCCAGCATTTGAAAGATAATATAAATGCCTGGGGAAAAAAATCCAATTTGAACCCCATTTAAGGATATATATTCAAGTAATATTGCGTTGGTTTTTGATTGCGTGTCTTAGAAAAGTATTTTCTGAGGGCTTGTCTACACTTACTAGGGGATTGACGTGCAGTGATCAATGCATCGGCAATCGATTTAGCGGGTCTAGTGAAGACACACTAAAATCGACCGCAGATCGCTCTCCGGTCGACTCCAGCACTCCACCTGAATGAAAAGCGCAAGGGGAGTCACTGGGAGAACGATCGGAGGTCGACATTGCATAGTGTGGACCCTGCGGTAAGTAGATCTAAGTACGTTGACTTCAGTTACATTATTCACATAGCAGAAGTTGTGTAACTTAGATCGATCTCCCCCCCTACTGTAAACAAGGCCTGAGAAGTTGCTACTACTATAACCCCCACATTGGTTTTTGTTTGTTTGTTTTACTTTTTAGTGCCCCAACTATTTTCAAGATGTAAATAATAAAACAAACACTAAGAAAACTACTGACTCACAAAAGAAAATCCTACAGTTAACATAAGGCTAAACAAGAAATACAAGAAGAAAACACAGCCCGAAGCAGAGAATCCCAGGATTGGTTTAAGCAGAAACGGGCTGCAGCAGATCACAAACACTTTAAAAACAAATACGAAAACTAGACAAACATACGATTTTGGCCCTCAGCTAAACCATCCAAAAATAATTCCAGCTTCCAGAGGATTTATTAGCACAGAGAATTCGCATACTATATACTTGTGTATTCACCAATTATTTATGTATTAGACATTAGTCATTTGTATGTACACCCATATATAACAATGCTGACCCACATTTGGTATAACCCTTTCTATTGGAATATATGATAGATACATCAAATATCTACAAACCCTAAACTACTTATGTACTATCCATGTAATGTCACAGAAATTTGTATAAAGAAAAGGAGGACTTGTGACACCTTAGAGACTAACAAATTTATCTGAGCATTTGTTAGTCTCTAAGGTGCCACAAGTCCTCCTTTTCTTTTTGCAGATACAGACTAACATGGCTGCTACTCTGAAACCAGAAATTTGTACATATATATTGGCCCAATATCTGACTACCTGCTACTTGTGTTCCAAACAGAGCTAAGCAGAAAAAGATTCTCTCATCCCACAAAACTTTTTGAGATTTCAAAGTTTCTCCCTGTTCTGCATTGGGATGAAACTGACTTTTCAAAAATCTCAAACATCAAAGAGACACCCTCCTCTCTGCCAAGAATAGGCAATAGGCCAGTGGTTAGGTCACTCACCTTAGATGTGGGAGACCCCAGGACTTGAAGCTGGGTTTTAGATGTGAATGTTTTGAACACTGGGCTAGTGTGTCAACCTCTTTCTCTGGCCCAATGAATTATTTCATTACTTATACAGAATGGAACAGTTCCAACATGAAAGACAGGAAGATCCAATTGCCCGTTGGTTAGGGCGCTAACCTGGAATATGGGAGAGTCAGGTTCAATTCCCTGCTCCAAATCAGGCAGAGCAGGGTCTAGAACAGGGATCGGCAACCTTTGGCATGCGGCCCATTAGGCAAATCTGCTGCTGGGCTGGGACGGTTTGTTTACCTGCAGCGTCCACAGGTTCGGCAGATCGCAGCTCCCGCTGGCTGCAGTTCACCGTTCCAGCCCAATGGGGGCTGTGGGAAGCGGCGCAGGCCACGGGATGTGGACGCTGCAGGTAAACAAACCATCTCGGCCTGCTAGCCGATTTCCCTGGCGGGCGGCAAGCCAAAGGTTGCCGATCCCTAGTTTAGAACCTTGGTCTCCCACATCCCAGAGGAGTGTCCTAACTACTGGGATAGTAACTATTCTGGTCTGTGGCTGGCACCCTCTGCCTCTCCCTCTCCCCCTAACATTCCATCCTGGACTTGAGAAACTTGACAGAAGTTTTATCAAAACTAGAACATTCCTACAGAAAGCTTTGGTATTGATGAACTGGAATTTTCCAATGAAAAAACATTTTGTTGGAAAACTCCTGACCATATCTAGTTCCAGCTGACTTGTACTGAAGTCAGCTTTGACTACCTAATACCTGGCTAACAGCTATTAATGATACCAAGTAACTTTCTGTTTACAACTTTGATTTGCATACCAGAGTATATTTATTTGTATTTCCAATTATGAGTCTAACTGCATTTTAATCGTGCATCCATATGCAATTATCCCTTTGAAGCCAAATAAATGGTTTGAAAAGACAAAACTGAGTTTATTTTCATTAAAGAGGAGGAACTATATGGCAAAGAAAGAAGAAATCATGCAGCAAACATTGCAACCTCAAATAATTCACAATATTTGAGGATGTATTGGGGTTCAGGTACGAAGACTCCTTCCTCACTAAGATTTTTTACTAGTCACTGCCAGGAAGTAGGAAGAGAAAGAAATAGTAAAAAAAAAAGTTTAGAATTAGACACACAATGGGACTACACATGCGTGTAAGGTTACTCACACACATTAGTGTTTGCAGGATCAGGGCCTTATAAGTAACTGTGATTTGGATGGCTGTTTCGAAAAGCTGGGGAACAATTGTAAACTGGATATTAGGTCTGGCTCCTGTCTGATCAAAGACCTCATCACATGATCGGTAAACATGGGCCAGAAGATAAAGAGGTGCATCCTAAATGACTAACAGCAGACTGAATACTCTTACTGAGTCAATATTTGCCTGAATTAATGAATTTTATGTAGCTACAAATTAATAATAGAAGAAAATATTCTTGGAGTACATGAGAGGATATGGGTAGGATACTGGTTTCATGATTCCAAAGCACAAATGTAATTCCTGTTGCTTAGCCCTATAACCATGGGGCTAAGTTGCAGCTTGGAGCATTGTGGAGCACTGGGAGAAGCTGGTATGACAGTGCCTTAAAGGAAACACGCAGGGGTTTTGCTATACTGAAAGGAATGCTGGAACCTGCTCTTCCTCCTTGCTGAGCAGCCTCCTGTCCTATCACTCTGTTGCCATGCTGACATTTGCCCCTTGTTTGGACAGTGCTACCACCACAGCTAGAGTCTCCCTGTTGTGCTTCTCAATGCGAGTAGCCAAATTAGAGCTGCCGCCTCTGTAGATCAGCAGGGGTGCTAGTGTTTCTTCACCCCTCCGTAGGACCCATGTAAGGCCAGCCATAATATTGCCTAAAGTAAGTAAGCAACTGTTACATTTATACCACCACTACTATGACACTTCCAAAGCACCCTCAGATTGAAGGCTCTCAAGCAGCTTCACACACTTGAATTGATTAGATTTAATAATTATATTGAATTAGGATGTGTGTCACTTTGTGTGTTCAAAACATTATGCACATACAAATTAATCAGACAGGCTGGTCTTGGGCTTGATTTGACCTTCAAACCTTTTGGTTTGTTTGTGTTTTTGCATAATTTATTCTCAGCATACAAATTGGAAACAGGAAACAAATGCGACAGTGTGCTTGTCCCCCTCAAAGTCACATTGATGGACCTTTCACCACATTATATCTACTTAATGTTGCTATTACAACTATTCATTTCTCTTACAGGGACACCAAGAGGCCACATTCAGGATCAGGCTCCCTTGTGCAGGTGGCTCCTGTTAATCACTTTCTTGCATGTTATTTGGCAAACAAACATCAGAACAGTCACAGAAACTTACCAGAAGTTTGAAAATTGTGAAATAACTCCCACCTCCTCAGCCCCCCCCAGATCTAACGTTTACTCATGTATTTAGAATTAACTAGTTGATCACTGATTAATTCTCACATAGCTGGCTAACTCCATAACTAAATTCCTGCTCGTCTTCAACCTATTTTTAGTATTACTGGTTTGTTGGGGAAAAAAACAAAAAAAAAAATGACCCCACAGAGCCAAGTTTCCAGTCTACTTTTGAAGGCTTCTTTCCAGAAGCTTTGATTTAAATAATCAAATTTTAAGAGACAACGGCTTACACTCCAGTGGTTAAGATGGTCTGAGGCTCTCTGGAAAAGCGTACAATATAGCACACTAGTACAGCTATGATTTAATGACTTACTTGTTAATTACAGGCATTGCAGATTGCAAATTGATGCTAGATACAAAAGCAAGCACACTGGAAATGTCTAATCAGCATATGACAGTACATCTCAGATTTTTAAACGAGGTGACAAAATGGGCCAAAATCTTGAGGTCTGAGACGGGATAAGAGTATTGAAGGAATAGAGAATTGTGTACCTCATTCTGCAAATGAAGGAACGCCTTGATCCCATGCACATCCTCATTGAGGACTGCTGACCTTCCTTCTTTACTGTTCCGGTCTTCAAGTCCAAAATTCGCCCTAGAAAAACCAAGGAGAGCAATTCATGATTTTGCCTTTTGCTTGCTAAGAACTGACACAAATTAATTTTACATGGGCCCCAAAATCGCCACCCGATAGGTAAAAAATTCTGGAAATTATTAACACAATGTGAAAATGAACCAGCGATCTGGATAAGAAATGCTTCATATAGCATTAAGCAAGACCCTCTTCCCTCTAAGTTTTTTCAATGAGAACAGTAGCTTTCACTAATACAGGCTATATAATTTTAATAGAGAGGCTATTTTTTTAAAATCAACATTTTTTTTTGGTATAGTGTAGCAACAAACCTAGTTAGCGTAAAATAAGATGCAGCTCAGTTGGCATTAAAATGAATGGAAAACCTAGAATATAAAAAACTCTCCCCATAAATACACAATGACTTAGTTTGGAAATAAATTTATTCCCACAAATTAAGCCCTGAAATTACTGTCAGATATTTAGATTCACAGAATAATTTTATTCCCATGGGGAACAGGAATTAATTGAAGACATGCACATCCTTGAATGGGAGTAAAATCTTTACAAAACATTTTAAAATTGAATATTTTAAAAACAGAACTAAGTAGCAAAGAGAATTCCCTTTTGACTATCAAAGGTTTTTGGTGCTGTAGGAATGTTATTCTTACTAACCAAGGGCTGGACTGTGCCTTCACAGCCTTGAGCAAGGGGTGGTACATAAACCACACTAGCCCAGATGTACTCCTGGGAGGCATTGTTATTTGGAGACACCCCTCTAAGGCACAATTTCCTCTCAGTTCCTGCGGTGGTCACAGGGTGCAGGTCTGTGCTACCAGCAAGTTATGACACCATCTCCCCCAGCTCAGCTGTGCTGGCCAATGTGCTAGAGGGATTGGCAAAGGCTCAACCACTCTCCACAGTCCAGGTAGCTTGCAGAGGGATATAAGTGGGGATAGTCTCTCACTTCTCCATTCTTTCTGCACTGGCCTATTTTCCTAGGGCCCCCCCAAAATTAATAACTAAAGTTTAGAGGGGAAAAAATCATTATACAAGAGTCAAGTTGATTCACAGATGAAAAAACAATACATGAGAGTGCAGATAATTAATTTTAGATACTGTAGAGAACATGTGAATACGAGAACAATTTCCCATCCATTTCATCAGACAAATCAAGTTAAGCAACTTTAGGATTTTTTTGCCTTCATAGCAAAACACTTCCCTGTACACGAAAAGGAGGAGAAAAGTTGCTTTCAAGGAAAAGAATATTTTTTAAACTGAAATAGCCAATATAAATTCCTGCAGTGAAGCTTTTCGTAAAAACCAGGAATAAAAATGTTTTTCAAAAAAGTAATAGAAATATTTCTGCTTTTATCACTAAGCAGCATACCAAAAATATATAAGCACCCTCTACAGTACTGTTAGATAGCTACTAACTTTAAAATTGCCCATATGTGTTCCTTTGGCACTGAACGCTTTGACAAAGCATGCTACCTGAAAGTCACAATTTTAAGAGTAGCGTTTCACTTTGTAATGTCTTAAGAAGATGTGTCAGATAATATTTAATGGGCCATATAGTGCCCTGACTTACATCCCATGTAACCTCAGTGACACGCATGGGGAGTGAGTCAGAAAATTATTTTGAGCAATAGATATTATGACATAGCTCTCAAACAGTTTGTTTCAATTGTCACTCAAATGTTTATTAGCTTTTGCGTAGTTGGAACAATGTTTATTGTTACAGTTTATGAATAAATATATAATATTAAAATAAAGGGGAAGGGGGTGTTAATACTAATTAAACAGATAAAAGGCCAAGTTTTCCGCTGCGCTTCAACTAGTTTCCAGCATTGTGCTCATAAATATAGACTCTCTGGGGGCAAGAACTGTCTCCTACAGGACTGGGTCCTCTAGGGACTGCTGTAATACAAATAAAATAATCATCATTATAGCGATGTTAGAGCTGCAGAGTATGCATGACTGTAAACTGGGCAGATGCCTCCCTACCCAGCCTGCACATACCAATGTGTTTGTACACACAAGCAGTGGTGCAGGAACATCTGTGGACACAAGTTTAGAGGCTAGTTTTAAAAACATGAACCATGTAGCATTTGGAGCCCCCCGTGTACTATATATGTTGACAGTACTACACAGACACCATTAGTACAATTATAAGAGGGAGGTCCTGATTTCTAATGGTGCCAATTATGATACATGCATCTCAGATTGCCACTGATGTAAACCTAAGACTGTAAAAGAGGCTGGAAGATAGAATGATGTGTGTAGCAAAATGTATTTTTCAAGGGCACTAGAGGAAATAAAAACAGGCTTTCAGCCTTTATCTGCACTCCTAATGAGGTCTGGAAAGCCACAAAATGCTGATCTAATGCTGTATCACAATGTCTGTCATGATATTTTATCAGTGTGATGACACAGGACTGCATCAACACAACATCACCAGGTACCAATGCCACATTACAGCCTCATCCCCTTCTCTCTCACCACTCCATTCCTGACTACGTGGATTGCTCCATTCCTAACTTCATTGGGTTAAGAAATGAGGGTCCTGGCATTTTTTACATTGTTGGATCCAGTTGCTCGGCACTCCCCACTTCGTCTGGCACACACTTATCAGGCAGCTTGGATAGATCACCAGTCACTGTTGCTACACCTGGGAGCAAGTACCTATCAGAAGTATGAATCTCTCATAGTCACATGTAGGACTCTGAAGATCTGCTCATGGCTCGAGGATCAGTGACACAGACGGACATCTGCTTTATCATCTCCAGAACTACAGTTTGCTACAGCTGCTCAAGTGGTGGACCCTGGAGTATGCCAAATTACAATCAAGCACAGAGCAAATAAATCACAGCTGCATGCCATATGAGCAGCTAAGATCTATATCCTGATGATAATTCTGTCATAAGATCATAAAATATTCATCCCTCTGTGTGCTTCTGCATCCGTTACACTAATACCATTTCGCTGGTGATATATGTTCATTTAAAATCTCTCCACAGGAAACACATGTGCAAAACACATTTGATTCTGATGCCAGCAACAATATTCTGATTAATAAGAACATTTTGTGGAATAGTAATACAAATTACTGTAATATAATACTATACACATTATGTGCATCTTCTTTTTTTCTAGTATATTCCATAGATCAGTCCTAAGAGAAAAGGTCCAAAACAGGTAACACATCAACATTACCATCTGAATTACTGATCAGCTTTGGCAGTAAACTGATTATTTTGTGCGTAGTTTATTTTAGTTTTAAACTAAATCCTTCCCCTGCTCCAGATTTAGCAAGCACAGTGCCCACTTCCCAGCCACAACACTGCTCTGAATGACACTTGGGCCTCATCATCATTCTAGTATCTGCAGAGCTTAAATTATACTGTAGTTTGCTTTGCAGAGGAAGAATGAATGAAAAATTGAGCAGAATACCGAAAGGTGAACCACAATACAATCCAGGCTCCTGATGTCAGCTACTATTGCTGTTAGATGCTGCCAAAGTCAATAAGCATGATGAAGGACAGGGTTCAGAAGATTAATTATCTGTGTAAAATTAGAAAGAGCCATGCAAGGATCTCACCACTAATAAGAATGGCAAGTAACCAATCCAAAACAGTGATGATACAGGCCACAGACGCTCCTATACTGTGACAAATTTTCAATCAGGTTCTAAAAATGTTCCCATAATGATCACAGGTGCATCTGTATACAAGTACAAAAACCTGACCCTTGCATGTGCAAATGGGTATTTGTGTATGTAGCAGCTCATTTTCCATTTTGATACTCCAATCCTTTTTTCACAACAGAATATCTGAGATGGACCTACACCATAAAGTTCAGACCCAAGTCTGGAGTTTCTCAATGTTCATTGGGTTTCCAAGCTGGGATTTTGGCTCAAGCCTATCTTTATGAAATAGCTGCAGACCTTTCAAAAATTTGGCCCTCTGTGTTTAAAGATTGCATGCAAAATTTTATAAGCAGATAATCAGACACAACCTATGCTTTCTTACTTTTTTCCCATTCTTTCTTTGGTGAATTTGATTCCCCCTAGAGAGAGAGACAAGGTGGTTGAGGTAATATCTTTTATTAGACCAACTTCTGTTTGAGAGACAGATAAGATTCCCACTAGACAGCTAAACCTAATTTCTAATTCCATAGCAAGCTCTTTTCCTCTGTTTGATTCCTCACTCCTACAGTGTCTCTTCCTACAGGCAGTAATTTAAGGACAAAAAAGAATGGTATGGCAGGGTAGACAGTTACAGCTTTACTTCTTCAGGAATCCTCCCTACAGAGCGTCCTTCAAGTCCAGTTTCCTTCCAAATGCCCTTCTTCCCAAAGATAAAATTATCACCATCAGACAACATTATTTTCACAATGACCAACTTAGAGACTGGGGTCTGCTGCATGGCAGTGTAATACCCCTCTTGAGAAACAAAAGACCTCCTGTTCTCTAAGCCTGGAGAGATTTCGTTTGTACAATTGGCAAGGTACATAATGGGGCTTTCTACCTAACTCTGAAACATCAGGGATAGGCTGATGCAAGAGGCAGAATCTTGGACTTCATAGAACAATGGTCGGATCTGGTAGTAAATCTTACATTCCCTTGGACATCATCACTAACAGCAAATATCAAGCTTCACATAGTAGGCCACAGAGTCTCATTTTTAAAGGACAAAGTTAGCATTTTTACAATTAATCTCAGGCCCTTTATTTTCTAAATATTCTTTTTTTTCCCCTGTAAAGATAAAATAAATGACAAAATTAAAAGTTTGGTTTGGCCAACATAACAAAAGACGACTTTGTGCTCCTTGAAAATACTCCACATGCTGCTCAGGGAAGACAAATAGAACACAGGAATAGTGCACCAAAGGAATCCTTAAGAAAACCCACAACATCTTTATTGTGGTATAATAAAAAGGAGCAAACCAGGATAGGGATGCAGGAAAACAAGAGGAAATGATTAACAATGAAAGCAAACTAATGGTCAAGTGACTGATGCTATCTGATGTGGTTCCAAATATAAGCTGACCGCTGAATTTAAGGGTCACTGGACAAAAGACTATTCTACAATGATGCGAGTCATTAGAATTTTAATACTTTCAAAAGGTAACAGAGCCAATCTTACAGATTATGTGCATGGAGAGTAGTTTCAAATAAAACTTCTAGTTGCAACCCTACCATGCTAAACAGCAATGGTCAGAAATGAATTAATTATTATTATATTTGTATTGCAGTAGCACATTTGGCCCCAATCAAGGAGCAGGGCCTCACTGTGCTAGGCACTGTACAAACGATGCTCCCTGATCCAAAGAGTTTACCATCTAAGTAAATTCTTGGGAGAATTTCAAGAGCACGATACAAAATGAAGTGCACATTACAAAGTTATCTCTATTACGGTAGCTCAATCAAAGAACATGAAAGGTTTGGATGGAGACAACGTGATAGAAGAACTGCTTCTGTTCCACTGAAGTCCATGGGGAGCAGGATCAGACCTGTAACATGACAGTTACTCATTCTTGATTTTGAATAAGTGATCAATTAAGTTCCAGAAAGCTGAATTTGGGAGCATTGATGAGCAATCAGAACAGAACATTTTCTTTTAGTTGACTATATGCTAGTATGGAGAAATGTGACAGACATCAGAATTTAGATTTTAGCAATTTTAATTTGACTTTTGGTTACTTAATCCAAACTGTATTGAGGATTTCTGATATACACCAGTTAAGTTTATTTCTTCATTGACATATTTCATCGCCAGTTTACTTTTCAATTGTCATTCTATTCACACTCACCGACTAGTATTAAATATTAAAGGCCATATCTCAGCTAGTGGAAATTGCGATAACTCCATTGAAATCAACAGAGCTGTGATGATTTACACCAGTGGATCATATGGCCTGAAATGCATAAATACAATGTTTCAAACGGGTAGATCAAATGGTCTAAATCTGATTGATTCAGCTATAGCTGAATCAATCATCGGATATTAAGAAGCTAATTCTGACTCATCATCATCATTTTACTGCATTAATACAAAAATCAAAAGGAAAAAAAATGGGTGTTTACAAGTTACGCTCTTAAAATCATTCGTAAAGACCACCACACAGTTAAGACAGCTCGGCCAGGGCTTTAAGCTATATTAAGTTACTACAACAGGATATATTTACATCTTCCCCATGGATCCTCGGTTTTTCCAAATTGGCTTAAGAGTAATATATTCCTAACCTAAGTGGGAAGAAAAACAAACAAAAAAAAAAGCTCCCTCTTGAGCTGGTGTCCCCTTTTCTCTCTTTAATCTGTGACAAAACTACATGAATTCTTGATTATGTTTAAAATACATGGGCCGGGGGAACTGGGGGGGGGGCATGAAAAACACATTCAACACACACTACAATATGACAAGCTGAAGAGATAGAGAGAGCGCGCTAACCTTTTATGTTTGACTTCCTCACTGCAAACTTCTGCCACACACAACTTCTGCAAGATGAGAGTGGCATTCTTTGAAATATCCACTTTCCATTGATTCAGACATACCATGCACATGATATAGAGCTGCTAGTATTCTGTGCCTCACGTAATTGATATATCATGCAGAACAGATGGGCTTGATGGCTTTTGCATATTTAAATATTTATTTTGTATTATTATTTCTAGGAAACATTCACATTTTAAATTCAGAGAAAAAAAGAGGTTCTGGGTAGTACAATAGGTGCCGGTTCAAATTCTAGTTTAGATTATGAGTAAAATGAGTTTGATGGGACAGCCTCATCCCATGCTTGCATTTGGCCACCATAACCAGCATGAATACAATCCCTACTTCAGAAAAGACTCGAAATTGAACAGTGAAGGTGGTGAGGTGAGAGAGGGATGGGTTGATTCGGGTCAGCCCTGAAGTGTACTGGCAGAGGGGGAAGGAGGGTAGAACTTGACTGGCATAATGCCTGACTCCTGCCAATGCTATTAGTTTCTCATTTTCCCGAGAATTAAATGAGTACACAAATGAAAAAAGAAGATGAAAAATTATAGCTAGTGAAAAGTGTTAGATGAAAGGACCATAGCATTGTGTGTATAATATAAAAATGCTCATCCCAATAAATACAAATGCAAAATGAATCAACTTTCTTCAGATTTCTTGTAACAAATCCGTGACCACGAATGACTGCACAGTTGTCAAAGTACTGCAAGCCATGGCAACTCAGAACCACATGGGGGCAGCACAGATAGAGCTCAGATCCTTCTGCTTCAAAATCAGAGGTTCCTACTACATAAGTGAGACACTTCTTCAGCTGTGAGCAGTATAGGGCCTATGAAACAGCTTAACGGTTCTAGTTCTGTCCAGCAGACAGCAGTAACAGCACACAGTACATTACAAAATCATAAGTTCTCATTACACAGTGAGTTTCTATGACTGCAGATAATAGTTCCCAATAGCCTAACACATTATGATTTACAAAGAGTCCTGATGAATTATAGCCATCTCTGTACACACATAGCACAAGTAAGAAATACACATGCTCATTACTTGATACATAAAGAATACAGGCTGTACTGTTGATTTAAATTTCTTCACAACTATAGATATGATATCTTAATGAATGAGTGGAGCAACTATAACCTGTTAGCTCCAAATAAGTGAAAAGAAATCTCACCTTATCAAACATCCACGCTATTAAATATGCTATTTAGAATGAGCATATACTCTGTACCAGTGTTTTTCAAACTGTGGGTCGTGACCCAGCACTGGGTCGTGGAATGTAAGGCACTGGGTCACAGCGGCTCTGGTCAGCACCGCCGACCGGGCCGTTAAAAGTCCCGTCATTGGTGCTGCCTGGCTAAGGCAGGCTAGTCCCTACCTGTTCCAACACTGCACTATGTCCCAGAAGCCGCCAGCAGCAGGTCTGGCTCCTGGGGGGCCCACGGAAGAGCTGCCTCTGCACCCCAGCTGCGCTACTGATCTGGAGCTGCCGGAGGTAAGCCTGCGCCCCAACCCTCTGCCCCAGCCCCGAGCCCCCCCTCAAACCCAGAGCCCCTTCCTGCACCCCAAACCCCTCATCCCCAGCCCCACCCCAGAGCCCTGACTCCCTCCTGCACCCCAACCCCCTGCCCCAGTCCTGAGCCCCCTCCCACACTCTGAATCCCTCATTCCCGGCCCCACCCCAAGCCCTCACTCCTGCGTCCCAACCCTCTGCCCCAGCCCTGAGCCCCTCCCACACCCCAAATCCCTCTGCCTCAGCTCCGTTGGGTCATGGGCATCAACAATTTTCTTTAACTGAGTCGCCAGAGAAAAAAGTTTGAAAACCACTGTTCTATACTGCACATTTTTCCTCTGTACTAATTAAAAATTCCTCAACTATCTATCACTACATGATGGACAATGTAAATGCAAGCCAGCAAAAGCTGGTTTTCTTCACTGGCTCAGTCCTCAGTGGAATTATTTTAAGCTCTGTATTGCTGTTAATGTTTACTGCATTTAACTGTGACAGATGTTGTATAAAAATTAATGTCATGCTATGACATTCTTACAACAGAATGAAGTGTGGATTCATATCAACACCAATTAAAAGCAAAAAAAAATAAAAAGTAATATGACTGAAATGTAGCGGTTTTTGTAAATTTTTCTTTCTTCTATTGGCAAGAGGAAGAGCTGAGCTGTGGTAAGGGAACTGTGAGGATTTTTTTAAGTGAAGTAAAACAGCCCATATTGCAGATGTTTTCCTCATTTAACTTCTTACAAAGCTCATAAGGCCAAAAGGTCTCCATTATGTCTGCCCTCATATTTGACTAATCAGTCTGCATCACGTAATTCTCCACAGTGTGGGGCAAACGTGCATCATCACAATGAAATTAAAAAGGAAACTATGTGGGCTTTTTGAGTCTTGCAACTGCGTTATTTTTAAAAGGCTAGTTTTACTTATCACACGTGAGCTTTGCTGCAGATAAAGCCTGTCAAAACTGAAAAGGCAACAAGTAAATGATTCAAATCACATGTTTAAAGCTAATTAGGTTACAAAATAACAAAAAGGAGAATAAAGATCTTTTAAGGGCAATTCTGCATTAATGTATACTCAAAACTCCCACTTATGTAATGATCATATCATTTATGTAGGAAGAACAAAAGCTACGCTAAGCACTATATTGGTGTGACCTTAAATAAGTCATTTAAACTCTCCAACGCTCAGTCCCCCATTTGTAAAAATGGGATAGTAATCCTTCCTTTTCCTTCTCTTTGTCTGTCGTGGCTATTTAACCTATGAACTCTTTGGGTCATGATCTGTAACTTACTAAAGGCTTGTACAGTGCTTAGCAAAAGATCTCCTGACCTCAGTATATATCTCTAGGTCAGTGGTGGGCAGACTGTGGCCCACCAGGGTAATCTGCTGGCGGGCCGCGAGACAGTTTGTTTACATAGACCGTCTGCAGGCATGGCTGCCCGCAGCTCCCAGTGGCCGGGGTTCGCCGTTCCTGGCCAATGGGAGCTGCGGGAAGCAGCATGGGTCGCAGGGACATGCCGGCCGCCGCTGCCCACAGCTCCCATTGGCCGGGAGCGGCAAACCGCAGCCACTGGGAGCTGTAGGCGGCCGTGCCAATGTAAACAAACTGTCTTGCAGCCCGCCAGCAGATTACCCTGATGGGCAGCGTGCGGCCCGCAGTTTTCCAACCACTGCTCTAGGTCCTACCACAATACAAATAAATAATAATAGGGGTTAATAATTCCATCTCCCTTATACAAAATGAGGTGGGCAGTTGTACTGTGTGTTCTGTTACAGCTTCCAGATGAATTTCAAGGAAAGTCCAAGTAGGAGAAAATTACAACTGCCCAGCCTGTAGGTGAGCAAGGCATGAATGACTGTAGGTCCACATTAGAGTAGACTTTCCAGAGCTGGAGATGGAACCCAAAACCCAGAGACGGAAACAGCTACTCCAAAATGCTTTCTCAACATGGAATTCCATGCTGGGAGAACACTCCGAAGTAACTTTATAAAAATACTGTAACTCACAGATTAAAACCTAAACCAAAGAACAAGATGTGAACCACACTCAGTTTTATGAACTGCATGGGCATTCCTACACCACCAAAATAAAATAAATAATAATAGTTTAATATGAATGCTACCAACCTCCATTAAAATTATCTGCCTGCTTAAAGATCTCTTGAGAAATACTGCTTCTAAATGAGCTCCAGTTTCCTGATGCTGCTCTTATTAGGTCGTCAAGATCATGTCACAAGTAATTTCCCTGGCTACAGGATTTTCACAGGTTTTAATTCTATTAAATAAAATAAAGTATAATCTGGTACCAGAATTTATCTGTGGTTTCTCTGTCAACATGAGCCAAGTTTAGATTTAACGACCTCTAATGATTTCCAAACTAATTGCTGGGGAACACCAAGCCACAATGAGGGAATGACCACGCTAGGAGGTTCTACTGTACAGTGGCATTCATTTTCCATCAAAAAAATTCAGAACAAGCTAAGTTTGACAGAGCATGCTGTAGAACAGGATGGTGAGAGGAGAATCTGCCATGAATGCTTACTGTTCTTTTAGCTCTGTCTTTGGCAGCTAAGAAGTAATTAGTAGTAATGGAGAGTTTCCACAATGATATGCTACACCGGCTCCATGCATAGAATTCCCTTTAAAGTGCATGCAAAGCAATTGTAGCACCAGGCGCTGCAGCATCAGACCCATAGAGGATGTTATTTCTGTTGTTTCCATTTAACGAACGTAAACTTCAGTATGCCCTTTCTAGTGCAAATCTCTTTTTAAAATGCCTCTGCATTACTGAAGTGTTATTACTCCCACTTTACCTGAAGGTTGATCTTACATGTGGTGAAAGATTGGACAGCTATAGTCAACTTTTCAGATGTGAAGTCTGTGGAAAATTTAATTGGACAGATAAGATAAAATGTTTTGGCCCTGATTCTACTCTCCCTTACACTGTAACTCAACTGATGTCAGTGGAATTACACTGGTGCAAGAGGAGAATCAGGCTCTGTTTTTTGTGTTATTCTTTCCCTATGAAACAGAGTTTTAAAAAAAAGCTTCTAAACTAATCCATAGAAAGTGTAAGGTCACAGTGTCTCCCCCTCAATCTTACTATCTGCCGTTTGTTGTCATAATGTAATGCTTCTAGCATGTGTTTCATTATTGTGAGAGTAGTCTCACTCTGTGCACTACAAGAGAGCTTAGCGGGTGGAATTTAGAAAGGGACTCCATTTCTTATGCAGCTTCTATTGAGCTTAGTTTGAAACAATCTCCCTTAATTAAAACACTGCTTGTTTTTCTAGTCTGCCTCCAGAGAGTTTTTATACTTCACATAGCATCATAGAAAGGTGGGGCTGGAAGGGATCTCGAGAGGTCATCTAATCTAGCCCCCTGAGCTGAGGCAGGACCAAGTACAGCTAAACCATCCCTGGCAGCTGTTTGTCTAACTTGTTCTTAAAAACCCACCAATCACAGGGATTCTACAACCTCCCTTCAAAGCCTATTCCAGAGTTTAAGTACCCTTATAAGTAGAAAGTGTTTCCTAAAATCTAACCTCAGTCTCCCTTGAAGCAGAGTAAGCTGATTACTTCTCATTTTCCATGTCCACTGATGGTAGGACAACGGATAACGTCCTCTTTATAAAAGCCCTTAACATAGTTGAAGACTTATCACATCCCCACTCAGACTTCTTTATTCAAGACTAAACATGCCTAATTCTTTCAACCCTTCCTCCTAGGTCAGGTTTTCTAAACCTTTTATCATTTTTTTTTGCTCTCCTCTGGATGCTCTCTAATTTGTCCACATATTTCTTAAAGTGTGGCATGCAAAACTGGACACAGTACTCCAGATGAGGCCTCACCAATGCCAAGTAGAGCAGTTATATACGATATGCCTGTTAATACACCCTAAAATGATATTAGCCTTTTTCAAAACTGCATCGCATTATTGGCTCATATTCAATTTGTGATCCACTATAACCCCATTAGATACAACTTCCCAGTTTCACAGCAGATCATTGATAACTACTCTCTGGGTACAGTTTTTCAACCAGTGGTGCACCCACCTTATAGTAATTTCATCTAGACCTCATTTCCCTAGTTTGCCTATGAGGATGCCACATGGAAATGTGTAAAAAGCCATACTTAAATCAAGATATATCATGTCTACAGCTCACTCACCCCCATCCACTAGGCTAGTAACCCTGTTGAAGAAAGAATAAGATTGGTTTCGCATGATTTCTCCTTGATAAATCCATGTTGGCTACTATTTATCATGCTATTATCCAACAGGAACAAAGGAAAATATATAAATCTCAGAAGCCAGACATTGGGCAACACTGACTTGGCTTACCTGCCTGTGAAGGTACATGAGGGTGACTAAGAACTCTCCCCACCATGTGCCCCCGTGCAGGATCCCATGTAGGAGTTAATGGGTGTTACGTGCCTGCTATTTCAAGACCCCAAGCAGGTATTTGTGGGAGTTTAGGGGAAAGGAAGGGAGTGGATGGAGCCTTGCCTCTGCTATCCCAGCACACCGGCCAGTGGGGAGATAGGTGGTGGCGGGGACCAGCAGCAAATAACTACTCCTCTGGAACAAGAGGAGACTAGGGATGGAAAGGTGCCACACTGAGGCACCATTCCTTCGTGGGGCTGCTCCTGGGTCAGTGCACCAACAAGCCATCCCACACACTGAGCTTGTAGCATAATCAACATTGAGAAGGTACCAAACGGAAGTTAGTTTAAGAGAAAATTCCCCATTCCACAGGAAAGATCTCAAGTTCAACGTTCCACTTTCCCAATATCTGTGGAACACCCCTGGAGAGCAGTGAGCATACAGGGATTACAGAGGATTGAAGGCGAGTTCTGCCATAAGGAGCTGAGAGGAGAACTTTGACTGCTTTATCTGCAATGGGTTAATGAAAAGTGAACTCAGATAGACATTTCTATTAAGTATTCATGAAACATTAGAAGTTTATAAAAAGGAGGAAAAAGATTGCTGAACTATATATGTTTCATCATGCCATGAACACAGTAAAGCAAAACAAAGCAGTCTGAGTAAATATTTAACAGCAAAAGCTGAAATTGATCCTTTTAAACATCTGTGATAACAGACAAATAGATTGCAGTTTCCAAGTGGGAAATTTGCTGTGAATGTTACCAAGAAATAACAACCACATGATTCTTATGTTCACTTTTACATGAATACCTTCAACACCTTCTGAAAAATCATATTAAATACATTTGCTGGACACCTCAAATTATTAAACTGCAATGCGGCTCTCTCTGAGGACTCAGTTAAAGCTACTTCATCTAGCTACCTTTACATCCAAATGTCAGAATTAGCCAAGTGATTTTGAAAATGCAACTTATCATCATCATTTTTCCTTTCAGACTTCTAGCCCAATCGTGATATCATCTTGAACTGAAACCCATAGCAATGGGGATGACCACTACATTTGTGTAGGAGTTATTTAATGAACAGATTTATCCACAGCTAATTTGTTCCAACACGTGGAATTTTATTTTTCCAGCAACAGCCCCAGAGACGAGAGCAACACAAAATTCTCTTCAAACAAATTAATGAGATCAAACAATTCCTTCTTCCATACATTTAAATTACAATCATTTGAAAAGTCAATTATTGTGGGGTCTCTTTTCTCTTGGAGACCAGACTAGCTTCTTCTACATGGCAGTGATCACGTAGAACGTCCTCTTGGGTTACAAGGAAATTAGAAACTTTTCCTTTTTCAGACCTTTAAGTCTTCTTTCCTATACACCCAACACACACACAGCCAAATTCTATCCTCAGTTTCATCTCTGCAAGTTCATGGAGGTCAATGAGGCTACATGGCAGTAACTGAAGGCAGAATTTGGTTTACAGTGTGCGTGTTAGGCAGGACATATGGACAACTTACAGTTTGAGGCACAGAATATTCAAAAGCTTTCTTGTCCTGCTTGTTGCATCCTAGTCTGATCATAAAATTTGAGGCAGGTCTCACCTGTTAACTCTGCTGCTTGGACACCTGGGACAGCAAGCTGCTCTAGCTGAATCAATGCATGAACAGCACCTGAAAATATTTAGGTTTGAGCTTCATTTTTCTAATAGTTTCTGAAGGGATATCAAAGAGCACAGACTTCTTGTTTTATGCTCTTGCCTAACCATACACAATCTGCTGTTCTCATTCATCTGCTTGAGATCATCATGGAAAGTGACAATGCCTCATTTCTCTAGCCTAAACTTGAAAGCCTACCTCTGAGCATAGTGAATCTGGAAGGCACTAACTCTGATACCTGAAACTAAACAAAGATGCAAATTCAAAGGCGATCTGCACCATAGCAACTTTCCTGCTACAAGAACAAATAGTTCACAAAGCCATAGGCAACTTTTTTACTGGAACCGCAGCAATGGCAACTGGCGGGTGTGAATGGAAATTGTTGCTTTTAACATTCCTTTACTTATACAATATGCCACGAGGCTCATAAAACCCACGAGTTTGCTGAAAAACAGGTATCACATGCTGATTTGGTAGTGTCGCTAGAATGAGCCAAATCTCCCCCAGATTTCACACTTATAAATAGGATAGAATGTCTTGCCAGGATTGGACACTTCCACAGCAAAACCAGGCTGAAATATGAATCCTCAGTGTTCACAGTAATCACTTTTGTAATTGCCCTCTGAGAGAATGTGGCCACTGTGCATTCCAACACAGTCCGCATCCTGACCAAGTGGGGATGGCTTAGCGTGTCAACTTCTGCTCTTAAATATCTCAGTTCCCTGGAATAACAGGCTGGAATCCTGGCATGGCTGGCTCATCCCTTCATCTTTCCAAAGAAGATAAACTGAGTACCTACACGCATAGGGGTGTTTTGAATGAGAATTTAAGAGTTGAGGTTCTGACTGCTCTGCTTGGACATGAAAGAGTTCATGAAACTTTTCATAAGGGGAGTGTTTTTCTTTATGTAAGTTTCCCCTTCTCCTCCTCTTGGGTAGCCTGCAATTAACCGTTTAGCTGCCAGCATCCACTGCAGAGGTGGCTGCAGTTCACTGTTATTGTATAAAAATAGTTTATGAAGAATGATGGCTTTACTTTCAGGTAAAAAGCATTATGTAAATGTAAACTACTGTAACTTCCATTTTGCGATTAGTTACTGACAAAGTCTAGCTCTCCCTATCTGCCTGCTGGCCAATACTGTCATTAGGTCAGGCCAGCCACCCTGTGATAAGGATCTATGATCCAAGTAGAGAGATCTGGATTTGATTCAACTCTCCATCACTTCCCAGGCTGCAAAGCCTGAGAACCTTTCAAAGGTACATGGAGCCTCAGAGTTTCACAGTATACATAAAACAGTCACAGGATCGAAAAAGGAAATAAACCATTGTCCCTAGAAACAAGATTACAAGCTGCCAGCATTATACCACCTCTCTGGTACGGAACCAGCCCTGATAAACATGTACTCCACGGTACCAAATGCTACAGAAGAGATTCCCAAAGCAGCTTCAATACCGCTTTTGATTTAGCTGATTGTCTTACAATCTCTACAATAGCATGTTTATCTGACCAGAACAGAACTTGGTTCCTTTAAGGCGTTTCCCTAACATCAATGTGACACTTAAAAGCAGAAGGAAATCTAGAAAAGCCTTATCTTTGGCCACACCAGATAAAACCCAAAAGGGAGTCCATCTCTGGAGCCACTTCTAATTCCCATAACATTCAAAGAAGACATTCAAGGGCACCCACCATGTTGTACTTTCTAGTAGAAAACTTTTTGCTTCCTCTGAATTTTAAGCATTGGGGTTTCTTTTTAGCAGGCTAGTTTGTATTGCCAAAGAATCTGAGCCAATTCTAAACTGTCACTGGACCAAGAGAAGATCCCTTCCAGTTATGGTAGGAAACATCCTGTAAATTAAACTTTTTAAATTTTGTTTTCAGCGGATGTGTTCACTGACTTTCATTTTCATTCATGGATCATTATTTTTTATTACTATTGGCATGGTACCATGAGAGGGTAAACAAAATGGGATTTTCCAGCATGAACAAACAGCTTTCAAACAGCTTCAAGGGGGTCTCCAAATGTACTTCCCCACTTTGCCACAGGCAACTGAATAGGTGTCTCACCCAACTCTCCTTTAAGTAAGCAGGAATCTCTCCATTGACATCAGTGGAATTGGATCAAGTCAGAGTCTACAAACAGGAACATGCACAACATCCACATTCACACATTGTTGTTTGGGGAAAGGAAGATAGGTGTACAAAGCCAGAAGACAGAGCAGGAAAGATGACACTAAGTAGAAAAAGGAGCTGACAGAAAGTCCTGACACAAGTTTTCAGAAAAAAAGTATTTGATCTAAAGGAGAATATGTAGCATTGTTGTAGCCATGACGGTCCCCAGATATTTAGAGAGACAAGGTGGGTGAGGTAACATAACTGAAAGCTTAAACTTAAAATCTAAATAATGGCAAAATCAACAGAAGAATACTGTTTGCCAGGAGGCCAACAGAGAGGAGGTAAGGTAAAGTTTAAACTTTACAGAAGTTGATCTAATAAAAGATATTACCTCACTCACCTTTTCTCTCTAAAAGGGAATACTTATTCCTGAATTTCTCTCTCAGATGGTGTTATTTATGGTTATTTATTTATTTATTTCTCTCTCAGATGGTGTTATGTTGAGCACTGACCATGTGTTCAGTACCGTACAAAACATCTTCCCTACCACCTCTCTGTTGGCCTTCTAGCAAACAGTATTCTTCTGTTGATTTTGCCACTATTTAGCTTTTTTATTTTCACAATCTGACTCTGTCTACAACACCAGGACTGCCTACAGATGCACACGCAAGCCAGGTAACAGAATCATATTCAATTTCATGTCCAGTTGAAAAGGAATGCTTCTATTGAAGCCATCATCATATGGTAAACTTGCCATTTCAGAATCTGTAAGGCAGGTTCCCCAAGCCATACGTCTATCCCCCAAATAAACTTCCACAATACTAAAGAAATATTTTTGTGAAAAGCTGTCATAGAGAATATTTTCTTTAATTCTATAAAGGCACCTATCAGGTCACCTATAGCTAAAGAGTCTGTCATTGTTTTCGTTATGAAGCCCTACTTCTGGTTATAAAATTTAGCTATAAAAATTTGTGCCAAGATTAAACTTGGCACATGAGTTCTCTGAGCAAAAGTTAGCAACCAAATTCACTTAATCACTGTTAAATCATGAGTGCAAAAGTTTCTGGTTTTGATATTTTGTTTTCCTGCAACTCAAATCAATGATTCATAAAACGAAATATTTTAAACCATGAGCTTGATTTTGATACAACTCCACTGACCTTCACAAAGTTCTATTCCTGATTTACACTAATGAGAGATCAGAGTTAGCCTCATTCTGAAAGAATGGGGCCTACTCAGTTTTGGTGTATTCTCCCACCCACCTACCACCTTTTAAATAAAAACATTATATCAGCCTAATATTTAATTCCAGTTTCTGGATATCTGGATAGTATCATTTTTCTCTGTAGAACTGATATGTGCAAGATTGGATACACATCTGGTGTATGCAACCAGTTCAGGTGCTCACGATGGGAGTACACTCAATTTTATAGGTGTAGTTTTGAACACAAATATGGGAGAGACGGTCTTTTAGACAGGCTGTAAATTTAGCCCTAAAACAATTAAGTAGGATCTCAGACTGCCCTTGATTCACTTTGATATCACCTGGTAGTTTATGCTAATCTGATGCTGCAACAAACGGAGCTGCAAGTGTTGACGGGGAGGAGAATTCTTCCTTTAGTTTTTCTTGGAAAAGATGTTACTGAACATGAACAATAGCTACTTTGCATCTCAACTTTGCTATATACCAAACTGAGTGCTGATAAGTGAGTTACTTGGATTGAAAAGCATCATTCAAAACCTCCTTTTAAGTTAAAAGCAAGTGGAGTTTATATTAAAGTCTTGGCAGAACATTGGCACCCAGTGTATTTAAAAGTCTTGAATATTTTATAAAGGGGAACTGCCTCTTTTATGAAACATAATGCACAGCTCAGGATCTGATCTCCTAAAGTTAAAAAAAAAAAAAACTTTAAGCACACAAATTTTATTTTTCAAAAACAAAATGCCATTATTAGTATTTTTCTGATTTTCTCTCCCCTTCTTCTCTCACAAGTTTGGAGCCAAATTTAGGAATAGGAATAGATGGCCAGGCTCCTCAGTCTACTCGTCCATACTTCCTCCAGCTATCCCCGTGAATCTCATATTGGAAGAATTGTGAGGCACAAACTTCAGTGCTCATTCTGCGATGCCAATGCACTGAACGTATCAGTTTGCATCCCTTTCAGACCAAATGACCAACAAGTGGAATATGGTTAGAGAAATTCCTCTCTATTAAAATGCCTCCAAAGAGGCAGTAACCTTTTATCTCCATATGGATATTTTTAGACAGTAATCCCTCTAGCTTTAAAGGACTTCAATGTGGCTTCTAGAGCAGGAGTGGGCAAACTACAGCCTGCGGGCCACTTCCGGCCAGTCAGACGTTTTTATTTGGCCCTCAAGCTCCCGCCAGGGAGTGGGGTCGGGGGCTTGCCCCACTCAGCCCGCCCGGCACCCCCCAGCCCCCGACTCACAATTCCCTTGATGAGCACCATCTTCTGGCACAGAGCCACACTGTGCAGGTGTGCCTTCACTGCGCTCTTTCCGGGATTGGAACCCCACCCCTACATGGCAGCCCCCCCCCCAAGCATCAGTGCGCCCAATCCCTTCCTGGTCTCCTACGCCCCCCCACCCCCAAAAGTCTTGAAACCACCCAGGGGCTGCACCCGTCCCAGCTAGGGTGCCACCTTGGTGTCACTGCCAGCAGGACCCCAAAGAATCCCTGATACCATCCCTGTAGAGCCCCTCTCCACACCACACCCCATGAACCCGCCCTCCCTCCACCTCGGTAACATCCCTTATAGAGCCCCCCCATGCTACACTCCATAGAGTCCCCCTCCCCCACCGGGCATTCATGGGCCGCCATACAATTTCCATACCAAATGCAGCCCTCAGGCCAAAAAGTTTGTCCACCCCTGTGCTAGAGTCTCAGAGGATAAGAATCTCATCCCCCTTACAGACAATTTAACTGGCTAATTTAGGATTCCCCCTGCATTATTACAATAGCAAACAATCGCAGTGAGGATCTGGGTCCCATTACGCTATGTGCTATATGAACATACTACAAACGTAGTCCCTGATCCCACATCGGAATCAGATAGTACAGTCCCCTGCGTCCGTACAGTATCATCAACTACAACTCTCCAAGAGCACAGTTCTGACCAACTAGGTTTTAAATTAAGAGTCATTTTTCCTGTTTGGATACTTGTAAGAACAAAAAAGAAAAATTCTTTGATTATTCTCCTGAATTTCTTCCCTTCTCAGAATGTACTCACCCATCTAGCACATGTAAACACCTTCTTTAGGAGCACTGTTTGTCACTATCACATTTCAGTCCTCGCCTTTCCTAGCTCATCTTGATCCGTACTTTCTTGGTGCTACAATGTGTTATCAATTACCCTACAATAAACACGCAGACAACTGTTCCATCCCCAGACCCCCCCCCCCAAATCTCCATGGGTATGAAACAACATAGAAATCAACCATTTTCCCTTTAGCCAAAAATAGATACAGTACTCAACTAACTCTAGGAAAATGAAGTGCAAAAGGGGAAGATGACCCTCTTTACCTCTAGGACTTGTTTTTGCCTATTTAATTAGACACTTCTATTATGCCCATTGCTACTATATCTGTAGCAGCTCTAATACCATTACATTAATGAGCCTTTGCATATAGTTATGTGCCTACATGATCAGCAACAAGCCCACTGCCCTCCCATGGTTTGGAAGACTGTAAAATACCACCACTGACCTGACAAAGTGAGTCAAGGGCTGAGTAAGTGTGTGTTTCTAGTCACACTTATCTCTTCCATACCTGCCATCTCAACCACTGAGAAGAAGTCACTAGTCATCTAAAACATAGGTGGAAAGTCCCCACTTTTCTCTGCAACTTCATACCTTTAAACTGCTGCAGGATCTAACTTAGACCAGGTTAAAAACTCAACACTACAGAAATCTCATGTCCTCTCTGTTTTCCCTAGTGACTCCTCACAAGATATTTGCTAGTCACATTTAGTGCTAACAGTACAGACTCCATGATGCACATGAGGGAGGCACAGGTACGCAAGGATGAGGCTGCGCTTGCCCTCACAGTAATGGAGAGAAGATGCAGCTGGGCAGATTGGATCCTGGTTTCAGAATCCCCTTCTGCTGGAAGGCACTTTCTGGCCAGGGACCAGGCTGATGTCCCAGATGTGAAGCCCAGCATAGTTTGGTTTGGGCCTTGGTTTTCTCCTCAGACTGTCACTGGCTTTCTGAGGAGTCTCGTCGTGTGTCGTGAACAGTAGGACAACTTCTTTGTATCACATTCACCGTCCTTCAGTGAAATCACTGCACATTTCTCCTCTTCGCATGGGATCAGGATGGAAGCTGCCTTTCACTACCTCTGGGCAGACAGCATCAATAGTTTAGGTCCATGGGATTGTGCATCCATGTCCCAGACTCACCCTCATTTATTTCATCTTTGGGTGCAGAAATGCGAGAAAGAGCTTACTCTCTCACTGTCTGTACATCGTACTTGCCAATGGTAGACCCAGAAATGCTCACAATGTGCAACAACCTCTCTGTGTCCAGGGATCACTAACAGTAGGGGCTAACTGGGAAAGTCAGAGCAATGTAATAATAATACTGAGCATTCATATCCTGGTGTCATGTACATACCAGAGGCTTACGCCATGTGATCTGATACAGGACAGTAAAAGTTGCTTCTGTGGAATTCTGTTGTGTCTGTTCCCAAACCTCAACAGGTGAAAAGGGTATTTTATAGGGATGAGGAAATGTACACTTAGAAGGGGGGAGAATATTAAAAATCGTAACTTTTCTAAACGGAACTTTCACCTGAAAAATCCCCTTGTTTCCCTGTGTGGCCCCTCTGCTCAACAGCTGGTGACCATGGAAGGATGTGGGATTTTCCTGCTGCCTGTGGTGAACCGTACTTTTAGAAGAAAAAATCAAACAAGCAGCTGACTGGCTTGCAGTTTGCTTCTCTTTCAAGCCTTGCATTGTTCTGTATAAAACAGTAATCTTGGAAAACAGAGTGTGGCTTAGGGACTGCCCAAATGGTTTGATAAATACTAGCTTGAGGCAAACACTTCTCTCCGTGGTTCTTTTAAAAAAAAAATAATTAATTCATTTACCTACACTATTTCATTACACTGATGTAGAAGTTACAACCTGCTGCTGAATTCAGCATGGCTCATGCTAGAGAAAGGGTGGTGTCTTACTGCGTAGATTAGGTGTGGTGCACTTTGGAATATATATGGCCACACTACTCAGAGAGGTTTCAGAGTAGCCGCCGTGTTAGTCTGTATTCGCAAAAAGAAAAGGAGGACTTGTGGCACCTTAGAGACTAACCAATTTATTTGAGCATGAGCTTTCATGAGCTACAGCTCACTTCATCGGATGAGCGAGATCAAGGGGCAATAAAATGGCTGCTGGAGCACTATAGCATGCCGTCTTACAAATGGATTGAAACTGATCTGACGGACTGAAAGGACTATACCTAATTTTAGTTTACGGTAGACTGCAGAATCAAACTACTTAACTTTAAAACTGAATTTCAAGAGTTTGTTTGTTGCTGTCTGTACTAACACTACAGTATGTAAATCTCACTAGTGGTGTCTTCTTTTAAAAAGAAAGACTCAAACTGCAGCATAAGAACATTTGACAAGGATTGTCACTTACTTTAGACTATTAGCAGTAGCATTAATTCTTTGTATTATCAGAGCTCCAAGGAACCCCAATCATGGACCAGGACCACACTGCGCTAATAGTCCCTGCCCCAAAGAGTTTATAATTTAAGTATACGACAAGAGACAGCAGATGGCTACAGACAGATGGGAATACAGGAAAACAATTAGACTAATCTTATACAAACTCTAGTTAAGATCCCAGAGACACCCTGAAAGATTGGGTTTTTTCTGAGATGCACATAAATGGTGTGTGCGCGTGTGACAGTACATGTCTAATGTGTACATGCAATTCCCAGCACTGCCCGTAAAAATCAGGCTGCTGAATGCATTTATGGCTGGAGAGATGTTTAACTGGCCATATGAAGGGTGAAGTACTGGCTCTCTATAACGCTACACAGAAACCGGGTTCACAACGTCTCGACACACTTGTTCCCATGCACTCCTCTTGTCTGCACCAGCTTGTAACTGGCACTAGACTCGGTGCCTTCGGCACCTTCCCATGCCCAGCATGGCCCCTACACCACGGGGTGAGGCAGGAGGGGCTGGCGTAGGGACAACTATTCAGATTTTATACCAGCATAAAATTTCCTTGGACTTGGGGAATCCTCAGCTGTCCATTGAGGGCAGATTTAAATCCCTTTACGCTGATCTAGTCGCTCAAAGGGACTTTTTCAGGGAGAGGATTTGACCCCAAATGTTTTCAGTTTTTGAAGGTTTTTTTCTCTATGCAAAGGAAGGTTCATCTAAAAAGCTGCACAAGTTTAAAACTGAATGAATATATTTAGAGTTGGATTTTCAAAAGTGCTCAACATTGATCTAACCTTGCTCCAGTCTGAACAGAGCTAAGCGCTTCTGAAGATCCACTCCTAAGCACTAAGTGAGTCTCTGGGATAATTGCTTCTTAAAAGGGAATGCTCTGTATTAAGTGCTATATGCAATGGGAGCGTGTATGCTATATTTTTATTAAACAAAGCACAAAGTTTTAGAGCTATGTGGATCTCAGCAGTTTGCCCAGGTTCTTCTCAACATTCTCTTGGTTTTGATCCATATGGATTTTCACAGTTGAGTTTTGCTTTGAGTTTCTGATTTGAATAAAGCAAATCTTTGCCAAAACCACATGACTCCAAAACCCCATGGAACCATGAATTTGGCACTCTTTTGAGATGGAAGCTGTAAATTGTGCCCAGGTTCACTTGAAACAGGGTCACAGGCTTTTCAGTTATGAAACACAGAAAAACTTCCAGCAAACAAGGTCAGAAGTTTGAGTTCCTAAGGAAGTGAAAACCATGTGAGTTTTGCCTTGTTTGGAGTTTTTGCACAGCTCTAGTATTTTTCTTTAGCCTGAGTATTCCTCAGATATACACATACTGCATGGCTAGACAAAAGGAACAAGCCTACACATTCTTTAAGTAATTCTGGTTTTCTACTTTACAAGTTTCAGTGAAAATGGGATTTAGCTCCATCTTGCTAGTTCTAATACAGCCTATGCCCTATTAACGAAGGTCACATCTCCGATTGGTGGTACTCAGCCTTGATGGCTTTACATGCCACAATTACAAGATAAAGATATGCATCTTTTAATTGAAAAGTAGAAAACCACAAAGTATGTTATAAATCACACACTAGCTAAGAGCAGCAAATGTCTTGTTAAAAAGCCACATGTGACTCTGAGCTGCCAAGCATTAAATCTTTTGCATATGTTTTTTCTTAACAGATCAAATGAAACTTTTAGAAAACACAGAAGTGTGGAAAATTATTTCAGGTTTCAAAATAGACACAGGCATAAAGAAAACACATATTTGTGAAGAAGATAAAAAGATCAGAGAGTAAGGAAGGAAAACAATGCAGAATCCACACCTGGGTAAGCCAGAGATGTGAAGGTACAGCTAAGTTAAGGAGGGGAGGGGGGCAGTGTCTACAAGCCAAACCTGAAGTCAAGTAAGTGGGGAGCAGATTCTAACACCACACATAAATGAATAAGCTCACCACCATCATTGCACAGCCAGCAAAACAATGGCAGCCTAATCTCACTGAATTGCCGTTATTCATAGATAAAGGCTAAACTGACCTAGGCTTTAATCAGGATTTTGAACTTCAGCTGAGCTCAGAAGGGAACCATAATACAAGGAAGCACACATCAGACATATCTGACCTGTCATAGAGTTTTCAGATGTACACAGTTGCTCTCTCAGCTTTTCCACATCGTCTGGATGAACCTGCTCATAGAGCGTGCTGCCAAACCACTCTGACTGTGGCTGGTTCAGCACTGGAGTAACGGAATCCGATACGTAGATGACTCTCCCGGTCTCAGCTGCAACTACAAACAGGAACCCATCTGCAGCCTCAAGGATAAGATGTTTCAGTTCCTTGCAAAGACAGGATTTAATTAGAAGGCCACCAAGAAGAGAGAATTAAAGAATACATCTATCACCCTCAACTCAACACTTTTTTGTGATTTGAATGGCTGGTCAAATAATAAGTGAACCACATTTTCAATGTGGTACTGATATAACAATGCATCCCATTTTGCAATGAAACAAAAATTGTTAATCTTAGTAACTACAACAACATCTTTTATCTGATGAGCTCAATGCAGTTTAGAAAAATTAACTAAGCCTCGTAACTCCCCTCTGAAGTGGGTATCATAAAGAAAGGCACAGACATGGGAAATGACATGCGAAAGATAATACAGCAATTCCATCCTTATTGAAATGTTCTATAGGATTTAACAGAGATTAAAATCAACAGGATTCTTTTGAAGTGTAATATGATCTTTTAGCTATTATTCAAATCTGTAAAATCTCATAAGGAATGATATTCTTTTAATAGTTTTTTTTTAAACTTTCCAATAGAAATCTATAGCAAAGACATAATAAAAAAAATTATTGAAAGATTATTAATCTCTATTAAATTCTGTAGAACTTTTCCACATAGGAAAGGAGGGTCACTACTGACGTTTTCCATTCCCTGAATCATTTGAATGCTAAGGGCCAGTTTCCAAACAGCCTCTTTTTATGCACAGATCTCAGTGTTCCTGTTAAAGAGCACCTACCTTTTTTGTGTGCATAATGCTCACTGTTGCATGCACAACCTGGGCCGTTAGTCACCCAACAGCTTGACCGGTGTGTGCAATTTGTTCTTTGCACGTATCAAAAAAAAAATGTGTAGCAATTTTGGTGGAAGCAATCAGTTGTGCAAAAATGGTTGATGAGGAGTGAAAAACATGGCCCTATCTTTTATTTCTGTTTACTCAGACTCCCTTCTTAACACCCACCCAAATCTGTTGCAACTGAAACATGTTTAGCAACAAACGAGATTTCTCAAGCCAGTCTTTTTCACTGTCCACTTTATTGTTTTGATTAAATATTTTAGTCTCTTAAATAAGGATCTCTGGGTGCTGCTGCTTCAAACTTTTGCGACTATTACCGTGGAGACAGGTGCCTAAACAATGCACGTCTGTGCTAGATCCTGCTGCCCACCCACTGTACATCTCACATTTAATATCACACATTGACCTACAATGGAGCCTTAGATAGCAAGATACAGTTTAGGGACATTCCAAGCTCCATTGTGGGTTGGAGTGCACAAAATTGAACAGAAGGTGGATGGTACTGGGTGATAAGGAAGAGATCTTAATCTGGTAAACTGATACCATTGCCTTAAAGAGCTGTAACTGCTATCAGAAATACTGCTAATAAATTACATGCTTCTGCTGACATGTATCTTATTTTTCACCACAGTGTCAGTGTATCCATTTCTGAAACACAACTAAAAACAGGATGATTTTGTTAAAATGGCCCACCTGCCTCTATATTAGCTGCAACTTCTGAAGGATTTATGACCCCATTTTAAATCCAATATTAACACAGTTGGAAATAGAAAAAAATGTGTGAGCCATTCTGTAAGTCTCAAAATAAAAAATTAAAAATGATACAATGAAAAGTGACTAGTCTGCCCTAGAGAAGAGTAACTAGGTGGGTGAGGTGATATATTTTATTGGACCAACTTCTGTTGCTGAGAGAGAGAGAGAGAGAGACAAGCTTTCAAGCTTACACAGAGGTAAGACGGGTTTCAGAGGAACAGCCGTGTTAGTCTGTATTCGCAAAAAGAAAAGGAGTACTTGTGGCACCTTAGAGACTAACCAATTTATTTGAGCATGAGCTTTCGTGAGCTACAGGTAAGACGACGAGTCAAGTGACAACATTTGCTGTCCCCCAGAAGCAAATTTTGAGAGATAAAAGTGTGACATTTCACTCCATATTCTTTATGAAAATATGCTTATGATAAGAAGACGACACAACTGAGATGTACCTTATGCAAGATGGATCTTGTAAGGTATCATTGGAAAGGTTATAATTTACAGAATGTGATTATCCAATGTGTATGCCTGTATCATTTCTGTATCTGAAGTTAGGAATTTTGACTATGTATCTGTATTTCAGTTATGCTACTTTGGGTCATGCCCACTGCTAACGCTTCAGGTGCAACAATGGAAAAGCCAGACAGGGCGGATGGCCCATCAGCGAGGACAATGGACTGTGAAAAGGCTTGGCTTTCCTGCGGGGCTCCATATTGCCACTGACTCATGGATGCTGTGATACTACAGGTTTCAGAGTAACAGCCGTGTTAGTCTGTATTCGCAAAAAGAAAAGGAGAACTTGTGGCACCTTAGAGACTAACCAATTTATTTGAGCATAAGCTTTCATGAGCTACAGGCATCCGATGAAGTGAGCTGTAGCTCACAAAAGCTCATGCTCAAATAAATTTGTTAGTCTCTAAGGTGCCACAAGTCCTCCTTTTCTTTTTGTGATACTACAGAGTTAGGTGGTCTTGTCACCTGATACTAAACATTACCTGGGAGTTCTTGTAAATTTCCACTGGAAGGGAGGGAGTGAGGGGGTCAAGTTTGGGAAACAAAGGATTCCCACCTTATGAAAATCCTATTTAAGGGTGGGGAGGAAAGCAAATGGGACTCCTCTCCACGGCCTGTCTGCCCAAGAAGAAAGACTGCTAAAGCCAATTGAAGGGAAGGCCAGGGTGGAGTCTAGACTGAGACAGGGGTCCAGTCTGAAAAGAAATATAACTGGAACTCTGAACCACAAACTTTGTAACCTGCCTAAAAGAACATTTAGGGTGAGAATTTACATTTTGTAACCTGTTTAAGTATATTGAGCTTAGCTTGCGTATTTTGCTTTACTTGGTCAGTAATCTGCTTTGTTCTGTTACCTCTTATATTCACTTAAAATTCACCTTTTGTAGTTAATAAACTTATTGCTTGTTTATAATATAACCCAGTTTATGTAATTTCTTACGGGGGGGGGGGAGAATATCTCCCTCCACATTGAGGGAGGGAGAGAATTGCATAAAACCTTTGGGTTTGTCCCCCTTAAAGGGAGTGGGCACCAGAGTGTTGGGGCAAGCCCTTAAGGCTGAATCTTTCCAGAGCAGATCTCTGTCTCTCTGTCCAGCTGGCTGTGGCCCTGCCTGTGTGCTTGCCTGGAAGAGGCTTGTGAACGTAACCCAGTAAGACCAGGTAAAGGGGACCCAGGCTGGCAGAACAGGCTGTCTCAGTGGCACCCCAGCACATCAGGTGACACCCCAAAGCGGCCAAACCCATCACAAAAAGTACACAGAGATATGAGCATTGCAAGCTCAGCAGCTGCTGGTATTTGTCTAACAGAAATATGCATTGCTTCAAGCCATTCTTTACATATGTAAGAACTTTACTGTTAAGAGCAAAAGTGCGTCAGTTACAGCCCTCTGGGTTCAAAAGTACCAGCAGGCATGAGGACTTTCCAGTGGATAAGACTGAACCTGGGCTCCCTTGAAATACCAGTTACATCTTCTTCCCTATAGCCAAAAGAAAACTAAAGAGGAGTTTCATAAGTTCAGATCCAAGCTCTCCAGTTCTGAGTTTTTACAGTTGGGGGCTAGCCATATAGTTCAGATCCAAATCTGAATTTTCTCTAAATCTGTCTGTGTTCACACCTGGGATTGTGTGCCTCTCATTAATGAAGCAAGGAAAACAATGTGAAGAACCTACTGACCTCTCTATCCCACCTCTCAAAATAATAGGATTATTTAGTCCGGAAGAAATAACATTTATGAAGCAACTACCTGTTCCGTTAGGAAAGAAGGCTTATATGCCCCGTCAGTAGATTTATTTCCAGTGCCCCTCATAGACTTCATGTGCGAAACAGCCATACGCAGAATTGTCAGCTTGTCAGGTTTACGGGCCAATGCACTGCAGGTGGGCACCATGTCCGACAGCTCAGTGATATACTGTGTCATCTTATTTCTCCTGCGTCTTTCAATTTCACTGTGATTCTCCCTAAACATTTAAAGAAAGATCAAGCCAACAGAAAAAGCAAAGACAAGATCAGTATAGGAATTTTCATTTGGTATTATAAATAAATAATAAATAATAATAATAATAATACTTTGCACTTGTGTAGCATCTTTCATCTAAGGTGATCAAAGCGCTTTACAGATGTAAGCATTATTATCCCCCATTTTACAGGTGGGAAAACTGAGGCACGTGATAGTTAAATATGACTTGCCCAAGGTCACACAGTGAGTCAGTGGCAGAGCAGAGAAAAGAATCCAGATTTCTGAACTGCCAGTTCCTGGCTCTAACCCCCTAGAAATTCTACCTCAGTTGGTTTAGAGCACCAGACAGAAAAAGGAACGTGAGGTGCTGAGGGCTGTCAACTCCGGGGGAAGTCCCACCTTTCAAGAGATGTTCTGTACCTCATAGCATAAGGGCCTTAGTGAGGTGTTCCTTGTATTAATATAGATCCTGATCCAGCTCCTGATTAAATCAATGGGAGCCCCTCAATGGACTTCAGGTTCACAGTAAGCAACAGCTCTGACTAAAATTTTGTAATGGTGATATAGACCGCAATCTTGTAATCCTATGCAGCAGATCTCAACCTCTATGCTGCCGCCCGCTCCTAAGACCTCAGTAAGGTTATGTATGGATGCAGGGATCAGACTGCAAGATTGGGACCATATTTTGTATAACAAGTAAATACAATATCTAAACCAAATATTAAAGGTAAAGTAGGTCCTGACTTGCCAGACACTGAACAGGTAATTATATAAAAGAGAAAATAACTATGACAATAGTCAACCCTAATACAGTGCTTATTATCTTCAATGAGACTTACACAGATACCTAGAGCATCTTCACAATAACCCTGTTTCACAGAGGTTAAATAACTTGACTATAGCTACAAAGGAAGTCTGAGGAAGCCAAAGAAAGCTAGAGCTGGGATTAGAACTCCGGAGTTCCTGAATACTAATACTGTGCTCAAAAAACATTCAAAAGAAAACATTATCAGAAGCTTTGGTTTTACTTTGTCTTCCATGAGTGACAACATTTATAATTATAAAAGGCCACATCTTAAAGTTTTTACTCAGTCAAAACTATCATTAAAGTTCTTCGGAATTTTACCGGATAAATAGTTGAGTTAAAAATTGTGTAAAGACTTCAGGATTTAGGGTGTGATTTTCAAAGATGTCTAACAGAGTTAGATGTATAATTTCCATTCTTTGAAAACCCCAGCCTTAGCCTACAGACATTAATTTTCATGGCAAAACACTGTACTCAGTCCACCTATCAAATTAGGAAAAACAAGTATCCAGTAAATTATTTTTTTTCCCTCCACTTCACACTTCCCCATACCCTACAACAAAGAGGATCACTGACTCATTTAAATTTTATTTCCAAAGTTCTCAGCACATAACAATAAATATATTACTGATTTGGCCAGTTGCATTTCAGGGTTTTTCAATTACCAGCTGTCAATGCTGTATATAAATTAGGATCTGTGGGCCAGATCCTAAGCTAGTGCAAATCAAATAGCTTTATCTAAGTCAATGGAGTTGAACCAATTTACATCAGCTGAGGAACTAACCTACCGAACCCAGAAAATTACACTGCATCATAGAGGTGCATTTCTTTATTTTCTGACATGGCACCAGCATACTGTACCTGTAAAGCAGTAGCTACCTACAAGCATGCCCAGGACAGGTGTTTGCTACTTCAGATGTCAAAGCAGCTTCTTCCACTGATTTCAATGAGCTGTGTATGGAGTTTTCTTGAGGGATAACTGATTGATCCAACAAGATGTGAAATTGCAGATTACCACATGGAGAATCCAGTAATGTTGACAGGTACAACATGCAGTATTGGAAGAGATTAATTTATTCTGATTTAGCATAACTCAGGGCTGAATAATAAAGGAGTGACTCGTGGAAGTGGACTAAGCAAAGATCAGAATACTTTTCACCCACTTTTCACAACTAAGCTTTTTTTTAAATTTAGGGTCGGGATCCCAGTTGCAATATGTATCTCTTTGAAATACTCTAGCAAATAAGCAAGATCATAGAACACCTAGAAGAGTAGGAGTGCATTGGCTTGTGTTGCTTTAGAAGATGCATCATATGTGCAGGGTATCATATGTAGATATTACATGTTGGAGTCACTGTAACAGAATCAACACATTTTAGAGTTCTGTCTCCACATTCACAATTCCCACTGATATCAATAAGGACCTTATAAGTCAAGCTACGTTTCAGTCACGGGTATTTTTAGGAAAAGTCATGGACAGGTCACAGGCAGTAAACAAAAATTGACAGCCCGGGACCTGTCCATGACTTGTACTATATACCCCTAAACAAAACTTGGGCCGGGGAGCTGCAGGTGCTCTGGCGGGTTGGCCCAGGACCCCCGCTGGTGCTGTGGGGGAGGCGGGCGGCAGCACACGGCCTGGGATGCCTGCTGGTTTGGGGGGCGGAGGGGGAGTGGACTGCAGCGCGCAGCCCAGGACCCCTGTTGGTGCTGGAGGGAGGGTTGGCGGGGCTCGCAGACTCCCTACCGGCTCCACATGTCCCTGCAGCTCCTAGAGGGAGGGGTGGCTAGGGGGGCTCTGCACGCTGCTCCCACCACAAGTGCCAGCTCCACAGCTCCCATTGGCCGGGAACCACAGCCAATGGGAGCTTCAGGGGCAGCACCTGCGGGCGCTGGCAGTGCGCAGAGCCCTCTGGTCCCTCTGCCTAGGTGCTGCAGGGACATGCTGGTGGTAGCTGGAGACCCCTCCCTCCCCCCACCCCGGTAAGCGCTGCCCCATACCTCCACCTCCTGCCCCAACCACGTCCCACACACCCAAACTGCTGCTGCTGGCCTGAGCCACAGGCCACTGCAGAAGTCACGAAAGTCACGGAATCCATGAGTTCCATGACAGGCACGCAGCCTTACTTAGGAGTAAAGTATCAATGAGTAAACAATTCAAACAAGCGTATTGCAATGTCAGCCCTTAATGGTTCAACAAATTACAACCTCTCTCTTTTGTTAAGGTTACCATATACTTTGTTTATCACATTCTTCCTAATGAAGGACCTGTTTCAGATTCTCAACTGTCTGTGAGTGACATGGCGTAGCCATGTTGATCCCAGGATAATAGAGAGAGATTAGATATGAGAGCTCTGTGTAAACTCGAAAGCTTGTCTCTCTGACCAACAGAAGTTGGTCCAATAAAAGATATTACCTCACCCACCTTGTGTCTCTAATATCCTGGGACCGACATTGCTACAACCACACTGCATAGTTAAAAACAATCCCATACAGAGTAACCGACGGACAACAGGACCATTGCTGCATGAAAACAGTGACAAAATCCAACATTCCATGTTATTTATTATTTTAAAACTTTAAAATTATTACATTAATCCATAGGTCAGTAAAGGGTCTGCCAAAGAAATAAATCTGACACTGACCTGGAACTCACTAAAGTTGAGCTTAGTAGATAACAAGAGGGACCACAGATCCTGGCAACTTCATGAACAAGTTTAGAAGATGGGAGTCCTGGATTTAGAATTCCTAACTGGTTTTTAAAGAATGTTTTTGAGGGTATTAAAATCTGGCCATAAGGGGCTGATCCAAAGTCCCCAAAGTCAATAGTAGGTGGGAAGTCTCCTATTGACTTTAATGGGCTTTGGATCAGGCTCTAGATAAGTGAACCTTACCGATTTGTGATCAGTCGGAATGTTATCATATAAAATAAAAGAGGCAAAACGTATGTGATTTTCCTTGTTCCTACCTGGCCATCCTCCCTGAATCAGCAGTACTTTGATATTCTTCCCACCTGGAAACAAAATAACCAGCTCTCTAAGCTAAGGCACACAGACTGAGAACTTTTGGATACGACTATCCCCCTTCTTTTCTCTCAGCAGAGGATCTCTACAGAACACGCCTACCTTGCAAATTTTTCCTTATCACCAGAGATTTGATTATCATCATACCTGTAAACAAAATACGGTAAGTAAATTCAAAAGGCTTATGCAAAACTAAAAAGTCAATACAAAGCAGAAGGTGAAGACAACACTTGCAATTGCAAACTACTACAAATTACACCGAGAAGCATGATATTATGGGAATGACGGAACGGAAAGGAAAAGGGGACTCTGGTGAAACTTTCTGAATGACCAGGAACCAGTTGTTAAAAACTCTCTTTGTGTATTAATATGAAAAAGGTCAAAATATGACCCACTGGTTTCACTTAAAATATTAGAGCCTTTTTGTATATTGCTTGAGGAAGTTGTACAAAGTGCTATTAGTCTGTTACTAATAGTAACCCATGAAATATTCCTGGCTGCATAGCTGTAGTAGGGACATCTTCAGCAGGCTGCATCCACTAGCTATGGCACTCAGTAGAGGGCAGTGATGACATATAAATTGTGGAAAGACAGAGACATCCAAACACAGTTCATTATTTTATGGACACCTTTGTAAAAAGGTTTAATACAGACACTGTACACTCCACCAAATATTCTTTATGAGATTCTGGGCCAGATCATCAGCTGGCGTAAGTCAGTATATCTCCACTCAAGTCAATGGCGATCTGCCTCTCTGTATTAGAAATAACATACTGTGTTTGGTGCAAGTGTCTGTCTTTCACAAGGCATAGGTATCACCAATGACGTCTTCTGGATTGAATGTCAGACCTACTTCCTTGTGCATAGATCTCAGAAGGCTAAATATTATTACACCTGAGCCGATACTAACCTCCCTAGAGCGTGTATAATTTGTTGCATTCTAGTCGTTGCAGCCTACAGAGGACAGAAGCCTAAAACCTACTATACAAGCAGGAGTATTCATGGGTTACCACCGTGATTAATCAATCATACATAAATAGGAATCTTTTCTGTTTATTGCCTGAGCAATTTAAAAGTGCAAATCTTCTTTTCAGTTACTCCTATTCAAAGATTATTATATAAAAAGAGAATATTTCACTAATAAAATGTTGTTAATATGCTACAATGCTCTGTACACTTGCAAAGTTAACTTTCCACATAGACCCAAATATGTACATGCCAAAAAAAAAAAGAGTTGTAAGAAAGAAAAATAACAGTTTAAAGTGGGTTGCATAAGATATCCTCCCAACTCCCACAGCCCTTTTAATTTTCTAGGCAAATGAAGGCGTTAACACATGTGTCAGTGCATATCTATGTGCTTTCTATTCTGTTCCAGATGTAGCAAAGTTGCCTTCCACATCTGGTGCCCTTCTCATGCCCTCCAATAAAGTGGAATTCTGCTTTTGCATCAGAAGCAATAGCAAAAAAGTGTAGTGTCTTTCTCCACAGAGGTGGTGGTTAATGATCATGTGTGTAGCTATGACCCCTTGCTAAGGTCACTAGAAACTTCCCCTGCCTCCCAAAATCTGGTTATACTCATGAGTTATACACACAGGGCCAGCTTTTCAGTTGGTGTAAATGCACCAGTTTTATGTACAGTGCCTATTTTTGTTTTTTTTAAAAAAAGATCTGGACAGATAAACTGAGGGTTGTATAGAGAAATAAAGCAAAACTGTATAGACGCCTACTAGGTGTGAGAGTTCTTAAAACAAGTATAGAGTTATGCTCAAGAGTCAAATACAGACAATAAAACTTCTTATTTTCTCTTATATGAAAGGACTGAAATATGGTCAATCAGGTAGCAGGAATTTATAATAAATCACATCATGTTAAGTATTATAAATTAAATTAGACTAAATATTTTGAGTGACATCCCAATGCAGCTGAAGTCAATGGGAGTTTCACTTCTGTCTTAAATGGAGCTAGGACTTCATCCTTTTTGTAGTGTTCTCCAAATAGCAGTCAGGGGCATGCAACATTACTTATAAATGTTACCTTTTTTCTCTCTCTCTTTTCTAAATATATATTCATCATTTGGAATCAGTATTTCCTAATGCGGACACGAAATAAAACAATATCTAAAAGAAGATCCTACTGTTGGAAATAAATCAAAATACCTGGTCCCAATTAATGTTTATTTTTTGAAAAGTTGAGACAAATAAACGAAAAACTATGGGTTGTGAAGAACTCAATAATAGCGCTAAATGCTTTTCTGAAAATAAAGAGCATTAGTTCTCAAGAAAAGCCATTTGATTTTCTATATTATAATTGCTGCTTTACCACGATAAGTACAAAGGCTCCACAGCTTATTTACTAGTGTCTTTAATCCTTTAAAGCTTTCATGGGAAGTACAGTATAAATAACAATCTTTTCTTTCTTTTTTTTTGAAAACTTAAAGGGTCACCATTAACTTGCTTTTTTTTTTTTAAAGTGAGTTAAAAGTACTTGTAGGTAATAAATTTTCTCATGAGCCCTCCAGTGAGTTTTTTTCAGTCTTACAGTCACATTTCCTTTTTCAGGGAGTCATATTTAAATCCTCAAAATAGAGCTCAAGTAGGACTGAACTGGTGCGTTTTGCCTTAAGCCTTTCATCCTGTAGTCGCCATTCACGCCAATAATCTCAGGATCAGGCCCTTATTTTGTACTGACTACAGGATAAAATGCTACTTCCTCTATTTTACTTTGCCTTCTGGGATGTGGTCATGCCCTGAAAACATAAAGGAAAAGGATCAGCTCAATGGAGAGTGCCTGTGTCTCTAAATAGCATATGCTATTAGATGGAGACAAAGTAATATGTTGCACTTTCCCTCAAAAGAGTACAGAGTTAAGGTGCTAGAGCACTAAGAACAATTAATCACCAAATTCTGTCTTCAGATACCTGAGCACCTGAATTTAACATTAGATAAGAATTTGGCTCCAACAAAAATAAAAACAGGACCCCCACAGGGTCAAATTTTCAAAGGCTCTGGCAATGGGTGGTGTCATGCAAAGTGCATATGTAACACTATGCCTACAAAACCCTACATTTTCGCATGTGAACAGACATCTGCATGCACAAATCAGCTCAATATAATAATATTTTACTTCTGTAGCTGCTGCCAGAGGCACTTAAAGTCTGTGAAGTTCTTTAACACTCACATTTTTAAAATACCACTCAAAAAGGTGGATTGGGATATCCTTTCTGAGAACAGCACTAGCTAAACAGAGCTACTGTTGACCTTACTAGGTAAGTCATGACATGGTTTTAGAACTTGGTTCTAACACAATATCACTGTCAATATTAGGCAGGAAAACCATTCTAGAACCCTATTAATGACAACTGTGATTAAACATGGCTGTTATCATGGTTCCAACTGCAATGTGAGTAATAGTGGTGGGCTTCTGAGTACACACGGTGTGTCCCATATTTTTCTAATGGGAAACTGCAAACAATGTAACCAAAAGTGAAATGAAAGGTGAAGGATGGCAATGTCACTTAACTTTTGTTTTAACTTTATTGAAATATTATGTTACTCCTCAAGACACACACAATATTTAAAGGAAGATCTGGCAGAATATTTGAATCATCAATTAAAAAATCTGAACTATCATAAGCAATATAAAACTCATTCAACCAATAGGAAACTTATTTTCAGTGGCAGAAAGACAAATTCAGCAACCAAGAATAATGAGAGCTTATCTCTCAAAGTTGGAATATTGTAAGTAAAAGTCACAAATGTCCTTATCTGAAATTGTTTCTGTGATATATGTAACGTTTCATATGATGATGCAAAATGCATTCTGAGTGTCGTGAGCCGACAACTACAGTAAGCAGATTCATCTGCAAAAATTTGCTCATCAAAGAGTTCCTGCAGGGCTTGACACTCTGTGGGCTGAGATCTAGTGGATATCAACCTAGTTACTGGCTATTTTGTGCCAGGATGTGGTATGCCTAATTTGCTGACACAGAAGATGTTGCCAATGCAGTTCAACCCAACCCGTTAGCATTGGGAGACACCAACCACATTTCAGCCTATGTGACTGTGGTTTTGTCAATATTAGTAGTTTGCTAGTTGTCTTCCTGCATCGAAAAAGCCAATCATTTAGCCAGGTACTTATAAAAGCTCACCTTGAAAATTTGCTAGGACCCTCTCCATCTTCATCATCAAAGTCCATTCTGAAAAAGCAAAATTTTTGAATAAGTAATCGTTATTTAAGAAGCCAAGAGTTAAATTAAACATTCTGTCAACAAAAATCTGCACTGCTGCTATTTTCTTCTTAATTTTAAGTGAATGTAGTTCCTTTGAAGTGTGCTGGATTAGCAGCCCTCAGGCCTGATCCAAAGCCCACTGAAATCAATAGGAGTCTTTCCATGTATCTCAGTGACCTTCTTTGGGTCAGGCCGATATATAATGAAGTTCTCTGTTATCCACATAATACAGATGGGGGCAAAGTCATACAGACTTCCCCGCACTATCCCGCCCACATGCTTTTGCCCAGGTCTGGAGAATTCACATGTAACAGTGAGAGGGAGCAACAGGTCAATCTCTACATCTAATTGTTTCTTGGCCTCTGCTAAAATTGGCTGCCAATTAGTCCCAAATGATTGTAAATGTGGTGATTTTTGGACTTGTCCGTTAGAAACCAAGATCACCAACTCATTTCACACAGGACGTCAGTCAGCCCTTAGATGCTGATGACTTTCAATCACTACAGACCTAGATTTAAATGAATTAGTGACTTTTAGCCACTACAAAGCCATGTAATAACACTATTACTTAAAACAGACAGCATTTTTACATCTCTATATTTCTATACTTTATAAAGGTTGGCAAGCATTGCTATACCAGCTTTACTGATGGGGAACCTTTGGCATAACGAGACACTAAGTGTCTGATTCTGATTGCACAATGATTTTACTGATGTAACCTTATTTACTCTAATAATCAGACACGATTTAAAAAAATGTAAGTGAGATTTGATTCAGGCCCTAAGTGTCTTATCCACGGTAGGTATTCCATTATCATTCCTTTCAATTAACAAATCAGAGTTTTATTTTTTTTAATCCTTTTTATTAGGCAACACAAACACTTCTAAGTTTTCTAAAATTTCCGACTGCAATAAGACTTAAGGAAATTCTGGATTCCATACGCCCTCAAGTTTTTTATGATCATAAATGCAATAAGCTATAGCTATGGCAAAAGAAAACTGCAAAGACAATTTAGGTCTTCATATTAAAAAATGTTTCACTGAATTAAAAAAAAGATTTTTTAAATTAAAACATATATTAAAGAATAGTACTACACTGAGTTCTGGGCACAGAATAACTTCTTTGAAACTAAAAACCAAAATATAAATGATCAACTACACAATGTAAGCGCCAGACTCCATCAGTGTATATTACTTTACTCCTTAATTTTTATATAAATGACCAGATGCCCTCTAAAAGATTTCTTTGGACGGTAGTAATCTATGTACAAATGGAACAAAAAAAGAAAATCATCACAAGAACTGAAAATCTCATTAGAAAAGACACATTAATACTTCCAGACGGTAAGAGAGATTATTCATTTCTAAAGGAAGTGGTCAGGAAAACCACTTTCCTAAAAGGTCTCATAGAAAAAAAAATGTGGTTTTGTATTTTGTTTGATTGAAGTCTGATTTCATCATCGATGTTTCCACTGCAAATCATGTTGCGCTCTTCTGCTCATTACCAAGTTCTGTTTCAGAATCACTTTCTATATGATCAACAAGGAATCCAGTGGCTACCCACAAAAGCTTATGCTCAAATAAATCTGTTAGTCTTTAAGGTGCCACCGGACTCCTTGTTGTTTTTGTGGATACAGACTAACACGGCTACCCCCTGATACTTTCTATATGATGAATGGCCTTTCAGTTGTATTTTTGTGGAGCAACAGTGACCTCCAGTGGCCAGCGAGGCTAGTTGTACAGAGATATGTACGGCTAATTCATGGCCAATCTACTCTTCCATAACAATGCTGTTTTCAGTAGGGGGCTCTCCAAATATTCTGAATTTGCTCAGACCAGCTGCATGGGAGATATTTCTAACAATGTACATGTTATCTTGTTGAAATTCTCCTGTGATCCTTGCCCCTGCAATTGATTGGGATAGCTCAGTGGTTTGAGCATTGGCCTGCTAATCCCAGGGTTGTGAGTTCAATCCTTGAGGGGGCCATTTAGGGATCTGGCAAAAATAAGGGATGGTACTTGGTCCTGCTGTGAAGGCAGGGGACGGGACTTGATGACCTTTCAAGGTCCCTTCCAGCTCTATGAGATAGATTTGGACACTTTCACCTACTTGGTGCCACTGAAGTCAAAAGTGCTCTTTACAGGCACAGGGGTCAATCTATGAAGATTCAATTGCAGGACCCTTGTCTATAAAGCAAATCCTTCCCTAACCTCACTGGCTACTGAAGCGCAATGGAGAGAGTCAAGAGTTTACTGCAGGTGCTACACATCCCCTGCCCTGAAGGAAACCAGCTGGGGAGACCTGGATCAGGGCTGGAGGATGCTTTACTGTGTAGCGCCTCCATCCTTCCCTGTGTGGAGAGGTATTAAAGGGGCTCTTTCCTTGATGGGGTTTGTCCAGATCCCAGCCAAAACACATGGGGTGGTGGGGGAGGGGAGTATTGAGAGCTGGATCTTCCCATGAGCATAACATCCCAGCTTTATTATGTTTGGTCCAGTTTATTATTATTGGAATATGCAACACTTGATAACAGTGTATTTAGGGCCTGGTCTTGCAGCCCTTACTCATGGGACTCATCCCAATGGAATAAGTGAAACTAGTCATGCAAGTATTTATCCAGCTAGATAGAGCTGAGTTTCTTAAACTGAAAACTCTTTGGAGTTAAGACTGCCAGTCAGTCATATGTACAGACAGCACCTACCACATTGTGTGGGCGACTGGAATGCAAATAGAAAATAAATCTAGACATTTATACCATGTGTATCTAAGTGCCTAGAACTGTTAAACAGGCTTTAACATACTGGACTTTAATATATACTTATCACTTTGTTAGGCTACACTGTAATTGCATTTTTATTACAAATGTAAAACAATGCTTTTTTTAAAAATAAGGACTTAAACTAACTTCATAGAACACTTGTAAAAATGCTGCACAAAATTAATGTCAGCTCTGGTCTTTGTTTTTAAGACAAAAAAAAGGAAGAAGTGGAAAGTAGAGATATGTTAATTATACATGGAAAAACTCAGATCATCTTGAAAAAAAAAACAGTGGGTTTAAAAGTAAGAGATGCTAACTGGTTGCCTTCCACTAATATATATGGTTTAAAATGAGGCAGAACCCAGAAGGATGAGGAATCAGTTTTAACCTTTAGCATTACACAGCACAGCATGTAAAAAAATATTCCAACAAACTCACCTTACCCCAACAGATAAGATCCTCTATTCAGAAAGAGTAAATTGCATGTCAGCAATACCGCAGAAGTAACTTCCCAGAAGACAAATGACATCATTTCAGAAACAATACCTTTTGTCTTCACTTAAAATTCCCATTTTAAAAAGCAACTAAAAATATGCTATCCTGGGCTCTCATACTGAAGAGAGAAGAATAAATCTTGTTTTCTTCTTTCACACAGTATTCAGGTGTTGTGAAAAGGCCAGATAGTAATAATTATATTTATAAAGTGCCCCATGCAAAAGCTTCTTGGGTGCCATAAATAATATACGAATTATGAAATATGGTAACATTTTAAGTTAAAAACACGTTCAAGCAAGAAACAAAAAAGGAGATGGGGGCAGGTTGAGTGGGAAAGATGGGAGAAAATGGATTTTAGGTAATGTTTAAAAATTGGGGAGATGGTTTGAGGTAGCTATTCATGAGGGTGCAGGCAGAAAATGAGTTCCACACCCTAGGGCCCATCATAGCAAAGGCAAAAACACTTGCTGACCTAAGGCCAAAAATCAATGGAGCCCTAAAAGAAATAGATACCCAGCCAAAAAAAACCCAGAAGAGGCCTGAAATATAGCCAGTGCCTACACTGATAAGGGCTTTAAAAATCAGCATAAGCAACAAAAATAAATTTAAATAAGTCTACATACTCTTACTGCCCTCATCAATGGAATATCTTACGCATTTGTACCTTTTTTTCTTCCCCACAAAACGTTTGGCACAATCCACAGAGAGGAAAAACGTATTTCCTAGCTGCTGATGGAATGGAATCCTTACCTTGCAGAAACACCTTCTGGACAGACAATGAGCTTAACCTGGCACATATTTAAGCCTGTACAACAATTATTTTGCCAGAGTGCATCAGCAATTATAAGCAAAAAACAATTTTCAAAAAGATACCAAAGTTGGGAAAGAAAGCCATACTGCTGGCTGCATTCCTTTGTGTTTGATCAGAAGCATTCATTTCTAAAGTGCCCAAGGAGTTAAGTGTACAAAGATGCATCACCAGGGGAGTAAGGAAAGGACTAAATGCTTGTTACAGCTTTGTTCAAAGAGAAAGTACAATGCATTAGACACAGCAAGCAGACATACCAGGCATTCTTTCCCTGGAGGTCTGAATACATAGACTGAATAAAATGCTTTCTCTCCACCACCTTAGGGAGGGCTTTCTAATCTAGAACTAAGATTCACTGATACAAAAGTGCCCTCTGTACAGCAGCAAACCTACACTATCTAATTCAGAGAATTTTTAAATTAAATACATTTTTAAATAACTCACTTTTACCACCCCCCCATCTCATTCTCCTGCATATAAAAGATACTTACAATGGTATATTTAAAACTCAGGACCACATCATTTTGATTTAACTTTCAAGTCAATATTTTGTATAACCAGCAAACTTCACATTTAGCAACATCAATGCTTGGCAGTCACTACTTAGTAATTAGTATTAGCAGCTGACCTGGCTGCTGCTCAGCAGTGAGATCATTTGTCTGGTCACGTAAGAGTCCAAGACTTAAAGTTAGACTCTTTGTAAAGTAGCCATTAAAAAGATGTTAAAGCTTTCTCTTTTTTTCATGGATTCCAAGGTCAGAAGGGACCACTGTGATTATCTAGTCTGACCTCCTGTAGATGCAAGCCATATGGAACTTCCCCAAAATAAGTCCTAAGAGCAGATCCTTTAGAAAAATATGCAATCTTGATTTTAAATTTGTTTTTAGCATAAGCTTAAAAAGGCTTTTGTGTTCAACAGTTTTAACACAAAATGTAGCTTTTTCAAAAGGGATAGTTCATGATTTAATAAGATCAACTGTATACAGTTAGTTCAGCATGTGGAAGCCCACTTCAGAGGTAAAGCAGACCAAAGGAACATATCACACCAGCGCTCCACACGCCTCATCTGGCTGCCAATTTAATTCCAGGTCTAAGACATGGTCCAGATCCTCCTGTTTTTATTCACATATGTAGTGGGACCAGCCGTCCTAGCTACTGTCTCTTGTATTCCCCTAGAAGACCATTAAAATTGACAGAACACTTTGGCTGGCAATCACAAGAGGAGAACTCACAGGAATTGGGTCAGGGTTCTCTCAGTGAATCCTCCTCAGTTGAACGATCTTTACTCTTGATGAGCCCGGTTATGGCCATATTTAGGGGCAAATGTAAGACAGACCCATCTGCGTGCGTATATGCCTTCCCCTAACAGAATAGTGAAATCTCCAGAAAAGCGATCTCCTGACCACCATCTGGATTTCATCTGCCTAAGAAAGCAGTTATTTCTAGGGAAGAAAGCGTTTTTCCCCTGTGAAACCCTGAGGTACTTCTACTCCAAGTTGAGGACACTCTGATATTACAATGAGAGAGGCCACAGAACTACATGTGATTAAAAAAAATATATATTGTCCTGCTTACGGACACAATGTGAGGAATAAGCAAAAATGGTCTGGATAAAATAAGAATTTCCTCTCCCCCAGCAAAACCTCCAGCCATGTTAAGAAAGGAAACTTGAACCAAACCTTTCTCAGATACTAAGACATTTTAAATTCTGGTTTCCAATCAGGCCCAGGATATGACAAGCCAAAATACCTTAAGAGAGGCTGTAGTTATGGTTTCTGCACCTACGGCAGAAAATGGAAATACTGTATTAGAAATTTAAGTAGAAAATATGTAGTTGGGAGATTCCAAGCCCAATTTTCAGACCGAGCAGGTTTGGATAAATTTCCTTATGCAACTAGAATCACATCTTGCTCCACTTATTCGCATGAGACCTCTCACTGAGACCAGTGGGATTACTCATCTGAGCAAATGTAATGTGCTTACATTGGTTTCAAGACCACATCCCTGAATTTTGGATGCTTAGCCAATCCATAACGCCGTAACCTTCTGAGGCTTGCCCATCACTAAAAATACACACACAGCAGCAAGTTCAGTCTTACAACATACATGGTGAAAAGAAAACCAAAACACAACTAGCCAGTGTTGTGACGCATATTAGTACATGTATGCATTTAATTTATGAATGCAAATTGTTTTCAGTTTCACCACTGATAAAATGAAATAACTTACCCAGAACGCCTCTTTCCTCCTCTAGCAGGCATGGATCCTGCCATTCTCACCTGTCCTGTTGCCATAGGTGCAACTGGCAATGTCACTGATCCAGGAATATCTGAAGCCATTTCTGTAATACAGAATGAAAATCATGTTATCCACTATGAAAGGTAATGATGTACAGAAGGCTCTTTTAAAAACACTCAGTGCAGAGTGATCTTTCCTTTTATTTCTAAAAGAAGACAAATTTATCCTTTGTGGTTTAAAAGGACTGTACAAATGATGGCAAATTCATTACACTCTTGCAATAGCTTCAGTTTTGTCAATAGATATCCTGAGTGCAATTGGAGAGAGAGACAATCACAGCATACACAGCTTCCTGTGTATTTCTTTTACGTATTAGCTCACTGTACTTTTGTTCCCTACTGTACAGAAGCTGCCAATGAAGCCTAGCAGTCTTTCACAACACCTAAAAAATACCCTGCGAGGAAGCATATCAATGCAGAACTACTGAAATTAATTAGGTGCTGGGGCATAATTTATCCAGATCAGGCAAAATTTTAAAATATATTTTAAATATATATATATATATAAATATATATATATTTTAAATATATATATAGATCAATGCAATATTAAAAAGTATGACAAACCCTATATGCTGGTAATTGTGGGTAGCAATGAGGTCTAGTGGCTAGAGCAGGAGATTGGGCCTCAGGAGATGTTATTTACATTCTGGTAGCATTTAGAGACCCTAATCAGAATTCATATCCCAATATGCAAGGTGCTAGGAAGAGTTTACACTCTAGGCTCTTATTCACATCTCTGTCAGTGCCTCGGTGTGTGACGTCAGGCTAATCCGATCTCTATGCCATGCTTTTCCAATCTGTAAAATGGGGATATCAACACTCACCTTAGTAAAGTATGTTGAGATCACAGAACTAAAAGGCATTTTTATTATCCAAAGACAGCAACTGGATGGGAAACATTTTATTATACTTCAGAATGAAATACACTCTAGAAAAACAGAACAATGTAGTTCTTTCCCTTCTTTCTATCCCATAGATTAAGTATTTGTATGGACTTTGTGGAATCATTATATAGGATTTAAGAAATGAAAAGTCTCTCTCCCTTTAAAGCATAGAGATTTCACAGACCATTTGCTGTAGCATGTGGCTGAGATACTACCAACCAAAGATCACAATGTCTAGTGGTCACAAAACAAAAACCCAAAAATGTTTTGTTAAACTGTACAAGGATTGTGCAAACGGGATGTATATTATTACTATTCCCCTCCCCCAAAACAGCTGGTAGGCTGGAGCTTGTGGAAGGATGGAGAGGAATCTGCTGAGAGTGAGCACACATTAAGAGAAAAATAAAAGAGACTGGATGATAAAAAAAAAAAGTGTTCTTCACACACATACAGCATCTCATTACCCCGCCCCGCCCCGCCCCCGCCAATGCATTCTCCTCCAAACTTCAACCCTAAATATTAATTCCGGTATTTTAAAATGTTGTGGGGTTTGGTTTTTTTAAATATCATTTAGAACCACACATATCAGGGTTGGCAAAGGCATCTTTGGTCACCTGGTCCATCCCTGGCAGCAACATTTTTAAGGTCTTCAGTGGAAGTTTATTGATTAGGGGAACAGGGATTGAGGGTTGTTCCCATTTTTCATTACTCAGTGCCATAGCCACGATGTTCCGTAACAGAGTGAGAACCAAACCAGTAACTCTAGAGGTGAAACCAGGGGCTTCTAAGGAGGTGAGCATAAGGAAGGTGTCAGAGCTGCTATGCTGCCTCCACTCCACAAATGGATCCCATTAGACTGAGCAGCCTACACCAGCTTCAGGGACATGCCATAAGTCAACCCTAAAACAGAGAAGAATCTGGGTCTATGAAAGTTTCTTAACAGAAAACAAATTATTCGAGAAATCCCGTTATTTTTCTCAACAGACTAGCACAAAAACCCAACTGTGACAGGGAAGCAGAAACCCACTCTCTTTCAACAGCATTTTCTTTCATGTTTGGAGAGCACTTCATTCCTGACCTATTTTATTCAAATCCATTATTCAATAAATGTACATTTTGAGTCCCATTGTTTCCATTCACTGCTGCTAGGAATTTCTTCTAGCACATTTATTTTATTAGCTGAACTTCTTTTCAGCCAAGAAGCAACAGAGCAGAGAACGTAAAACAATATGCTTCAAAAATTCATTCAACGATTAAAACAAACAAAAAAAAAAGATGCGTCTACAGTGTCATAAGACAGACATAGTAGAGTTACACAAGAACGGAAACATAAAAGCTAAACTGCTATTTCTGAAAATAAGTTATCTTTGAAATATACTGACAATCACCTCACATTTGAAACATATAGCTGAAAGTCATCTTCAGTTGCTCTGCTGATTCGTTTGTTAAAGCAGCTTTTAGAACACTAATAAGTATGCTTTTACAGTGTGTTTCTCACTAAGAGAAACACTGAAATACACACCACTAAGAGGACTGCTCTTTTAACCAGCATGCAGCCCTAGAGCAAAAAGGGATATTCTAACAGAATTTCAAATAAATCCAAAAGTGTCCTTTATTATTTTTTAATACCAGAAAAGAAACATGAACACTCATTTGTGATGAGGCGTTTGTACAGCACTATTTTCCTTCGATACAAAATAAAGCACATACAGTACCTTCAAATGACGTGTTGAAGGTAAGAGGGTCAGAATGGACTCAGCACATTAGACCCCAAAAGAGTCTAAAATTTATAGAATAAGTATCATCTAATGAATGGTCTTTCTACTAACAAGAAAGGGGGTGGGGGGGATAGCTCAGTGGTTTGAGCATTGGCCTGCTAAACCCAGGGTTAAGAGCTCAATCCTTGAGGGGGCCATTTAGGGATCGGGGCAAAAATTGGGGATTGGTCCTGCTTTGAGTAGGGGGTTGGACTAGATGACCTCCTAAGGTCCCTTCCAACCCTGATATTCTATGAAATGCACTTGCCACTGCTCCAACAGTACATTCCACCCTTGACAGCATTCCAAACAGCTCACCTTGCTTATTCAAGGAGTCCCACTGACTATAGTGGATTACACATGTGAAAAAAATCAGCAGTAATTGCCCCTCATGAGTTGTTCCAAGCATTAACTTCACTGCTGAAGGGTCTCAGGATGCAAAGAGAAGAGCATTCAGCTTCAAAGCTAAGGTAAAATAATTCACAAGGAATTTAGTTTGTAGGGGCCTTCATTTTCTCCCATCCTAGGAAAGACTGTATGCAATCAGCCTTACAGTGCTTTCCACCAAGAAGCAAAAACTAATGGAAGACAGAAGATACAGAAGGGTAGATTCCTCAGCCCTTCAGATATTTTTAAACCTGACAACATTCAACCTAAAGAAGATCCCTCAGAATACAAAGTGGGAAGGGGTGATGTAAGAGAAGGAAAATAGTGCTCATCACTTTTCACTGTCCTCTCCATCCGGCAGAAGTTTCCAAACAACCAGCAGATGTAGCTAGCAGACCCAAAGAGGAAGCGGACCTCGCTAAGAAGCAATTTGGATAACTTTGTCTCTTCTGGCACCTTAGAGACTAACCAATTTATTTGAGCATAAGCTTTCGTGAGCTACAGCTCACTTCATCAGATGAAGTGAGCTGTAGCTCACGAAAGCTTATGCTCAAATAAATTGGTTAGTCTCTAAGGTGCCACAAGTACTCCTTTTCTTTTTGCAAATATAGACTAACACGGCTGTTACTCTGAAATTTGTCTCTTCTGCCTATCACCACACAGGAATACATTCAGAAATGTGAGGCAAGGACAATCTACATGGCCTTGAAGTCTCCAGCATGGTGAACTTGTCCCACTCAGCTCAGGTGGTAGAAATTCATCAAGCAGCATGGCCTTTTGCGGGCATCTTGATCATCCGTTAATAATACATGATTTTAACCAAATGACTTTAAGGCATGATAGGTAGAGACCCGTATTTCAGGTCTTTGAAATGAACATCTATTTGTCCTTCTAAAGAGCTATGTACAATGGAGATTAACCCTAGCGGCTACCTTTTCATCCAAATATTAAATCCTTTCCAGGGGAAAGAAAAAAAAAAAAAAGGAGAGATTTGGTTAGAAGTTAGGCACAATCATGGACTCGTTCATACAGAAGTCCAAAACCAGTTGAAAGAGGAATTCCTGAAGCACCTGAAACTTACATCCATCCAGGAAAAACAGTAAGAACAGAGCCTTGCTCACTAGGAAGATTAAATCTCCAACAAGACACACCAAAGAGCTACTTCCAGAGTCAACAGATTTCATGTAATTTTTCATGCATGTCCTCAAGAAACTATGAGCATGGAAAGCAAAAGCCCATCAAACCCCAGAAAGTCAATATACCAAAACTGAAAACTTAGAGGGGAGTTTCAGCCCCCTCATAAAAACAACTCAAATAAACCTGCTGTAGGGAACAGCTTGTGGACAGGATATGCTTGCATGCATAGCAATACAGCATTATACACACACAAAACATTGTGACCGTGACCCCGGACTTCACCATGGCTCTAGAATGCAGGATGCACCATAGCTTAAAGCAGCTCGTTGTCCAATACTCAATTCCTTCCCTAAATACCCATGGTGAGTTCTGCAGATCTTGAATTCTGGGGGACGGTAAGGTCTAGCTGTCCAGCTGTATAACAAATGCAGTGACGGTAGCACTTCTAAGGGCCGTGACTGGGATATCAAACACACCTCAGAGGGGAGCTTTCACTACCTAATGACAGCATCATTACTATACAGGGTTAACTAGGGTTAACACATCTAACAAGGGGGCACTACTACTGAGTCACAATATCCTGCGGAGCGAAGGCTACATTGCTGAGATCAGGTTCTCCCCCAAAAATATGCACTCCAGATTCTGACTGTGCGGAAAATCCACCCAGAATGTGGCCAGACTATACGTTATAGATTCCAGGGAGTCTGACTAGGAAACTGGTTCAGATTTGAACTCCTTTTCAAAGCAGTTATCTCCATCCTGACTTGCCAACAGTCACCCTGCAGGATCAGAGCCTCAATATAATTTCTCCTTCACATGCTAGAAAGCAGATCCTAGAGCTCCGTGGGGAGCAGGGTGATTAGAAGTTGGATGGATCAGAGAAGCAGAGGACAGAAACATGCAGCCTCACAGAATGAGGTACTTGTCTGTGGAAGTCACAGTCACAAGGAAAATGTGACTGGACAGCCTGCTTTCTCTGAGGCTGGACCTTCTGGCACTGAAGGACACCAGAGATGAAGCTAACAGGCTCAGAGAGGTCTACATAGTACTGTACTAAGGGAAACCTACAGACATAGAATAGAAATGATGTGACAAGCAGGCCACAAGAAGTACTGCTGCCAGGAGCCCTCTGCTGTATGGAAGAGGGAGTGCAGCAGAAAAAAAGGACACCAGAAAATCAGAAGGGGATACCCGCCAGTGATCTAAATTACATTAGTATAAACAGGGAGCAGCTCCATGGGGGTAAACTGAGTTATTTTGGTGTAATAAAATCAAAGCCTGAAAGTGCATGGGCAGTTATAGCATTGGTTGTTTGGTTGTGAAAAAAAAGGTTACCCATTTTTTTGGAACTGTTCATGTCCATTCCATTCTAGGACGCGGGCATTCTACTTAGATAGAATGAAGCCATTCCGTAAGTCAACACAGTTGTTCATTGCAGTGGCAGACAGGATGAAAGGCTGTCTAGTGTCTGCTCAGAGAATCTCGTCCTGGATTATGGCCTGCATCCGCTACCTCTATGAGCTGGCAAAGGTGCCCCCGCCGGCGATCATGATGGCACACTCAACTAGGGCATAGGCATCATTGGCAGCCTTCCTGGCATAGGTGCCAACCCCAGAGATCTGTCGGGCCGCTACCTGGTTGTCTGTCTACGTTTGCGTCGCATTACATGACGACTCAGCAAGTTCGAGACGATGCTGGCTTTGGCAGTAAGCAGACACTGGACAACCTTTCTCCTATCTGTCACTGCAACAAACAACTGTGTGGACTTACAAAACAGCTTTGGTCAATCTATGTAGAATGCCAGCACACTAGAATGGAATCAACATGAACAAGCACTCGAAGAAGAATGGAAGTGCTTGATGTGTGGTACTTGTCAATAAAGTGCCAGAAAAATACAGCTCTCAGGCTCATACACAACCACATACACTGTTGCTACTGTTAACTCAAACAGAAGTATTTAATCAGCACCGGATATTAAGAAATGAGCTGGGCTCTTACTTAGGTTGGGAAGACTCTTTTCTTTTGCAAACAAAAATAAGGGCATATCAAGCATACATAACCCTTACTTAAAAGTGTGAAGGAGTAATGGTCAAAGTGAAATTTGTAGATGAAGTTTGACCATAAATGTTGCCTAACATTGTGGACACAGTAGAGTGGAAAATATCTGTGCAAATACTTTAAATAGCTTTTTTTACAAGAAAGTTTCTCAGTTGTAAACTATTTTTTAAAGGTAAGACATTTGCTTTTGCATTGCAAATCACAGGGTTACAAAAAATGGAGGAACAAGCTTATGCCCAGTAAGACCAATGGTATTCAGACCCGTCTGAGTTAGCAGCAAAGCCAGAGAATAACTTATTGACACAGAGAGCAATTACATAACTTCAATGGAAATCCGGACCCAGTTTCTGGGATAAAGAATGCTGAGACAGCTCAAATAATCTCAGACTTTCATTCCACCTGACCGCTCCACTTTTTCCCTCCTTCTTCCCACTCCCACCCCCTTCAGTCCGCTTCTTTCCTTTTTTGCCTGTTATCCCCACCTTTCTATTTAAATTGTTACCCCATCATGTCTGTGTAACATTGTCTGATTTTGTACTGTCTGGTCCTGCAGCTTTGTCAAGTTGTAAAGTTGTTTAACTACACAATTTTATTGGATATCCTGTGAAATGCATGGTAATTGGTAACATAGACAAGCTGTGAGTCATTTATACCTGTTTCTATTTTTTTTGTACTGTTTATTTCTTTATGAAAATTAATAAAAATTAATCACAAAAAAAGGAGAAAATTTACAGGGTATTTATTTCATTAACAGGGTACAAAAAGAAAAGTAATCCAAAAATCAGCCAAATAGCATCAAAATGTCTTACAAGTAGGATTCAAGAAAGCACTCATTTGGTAGGGAATAATCTCCAGTGACAGATTAGATTTCTCTTCTATCTCCATCATCCACGGGCCTGATCCCGCTACCTGTTCTCATGTTGACTTGTACATCAGTCCATGAGTAGTCCCGTGAATTCAAGAAGAACGGTACTATTCGATGTGAGTAAGGGTGACAGAATCTGCCTTGTGAGTCTGTGTCTAGAATTATATTCATGGCTGTAGGCCTCTTTGCTGCCACTTCCCCACTTACAGAATATGACAGCATTTCGTTGGTGTCGCATGTAGGTCATGCCAGAGTGCTTTGGAATCTTTTGAAATGAAGGACATTTTACAAATGTACATTACAAAAAAAAGTATCGATAAATTCCAGCTCCAAATAAAAGATGGTTTGTATTTGTTCTGGCCTTTATAATAAAGTTTTAGGTCTATGTAACTTAAGTTACATTTACTCCACAAAGTGAAACACAACATCAGGTAAAATCTGGTCTCAAGGTTTATTCTAAATAGATTTGTAAATATATGTATGTGATTTTTACAACAACCTGTTTCAATTCTTTGTACTGCTGAGTGTGATATCCTCCAACACAACAACTGAGGGGCTAAACCTCAGCAATCTTAGTGCAGTAAGATCACTGGATTGAACTGTAGGGGGGAAATATTGATTTTATTTTATTTTTAGTTGAATGTTACTTACCAGAGATTGGCCCCTAAGCCAAAATTTCAAATTCAAAACACCTCCCAAGCTTCTGAGTATTCAGACTCCAGATCTGGATTTGAATTTTGAAGCTTTATCTCAGCTCTACTACAGTACATGCTTACGGCTTTTAGACAGACACAGATTTCAGAGGAGCACAACTGACCAGTTGCACATCTTCACAGCGTGTGTCATCCAGCTGCGGGGGAGATTCTGCTACTGTAGTCAGAAACCTCTGCTTCTTGTGAAACTCCCAAAGGAACACGCTCTCTCCCATCTAGAATGGCCACTACCCAACATTACTTTCAGTCAGCGTATTACAGTCTTTGCTTCAGATCAAGACATGCATGATCTGCATAGGTAATGCTGGCCCCAATCCAAAGCCCACTGACATCAATAGCAATCCTTCCACTGACTTCAACGGGCTCTAAAACGCTTTAACTTTCAAATCTTGTGACAAGCGCAATATTTGCTAGTAAATATTAGGGGACCATTGAGGATGCTCTTTCCAGTATTCTTTAATCCTTTACGAGTCATTGTAATATGATAGGTTACATTAGAACTAAATATCAGTGCATGACTAAACCTGAAAGCAGAGGTGCTGGAACAATTTTTATAGTGGGGGTACTGAGAGCCAGTGAACCAAACTGTAAACCCTGGATATAATGGAAAACACTTCAAGCCAGGGGATATGGCAGCACCCCCAGCTCCAGCACCTATGCCTGAGAGATGCCAGTTATATAAATGTTACAGATTTGACTGCCAGTCCACAAACTGACTGAAATGGCAATCATCTCAGAGTAAATCTTAGTCTAAGGTTAACACACGTGCCCTGTCCCTTGAACAGAAGCCGATAAAAACGTTTTAGATGTTCCAAAAAGGTAAAGTATAAAAACTTCTTTAGGTAATGGACAAATACAGTTGTCAAAATCATGAAGAATTAAGATATACAACCACTAACAGATCACAAAGGATTTTACCACCTAGTATAGGCACATTTAAGAGGAACAAAATAAAATCACATTTGTGAATTCAGAACTTTGCAGGTGAAAGCATAGCCACCATGAAGAATATTTCATAACACCTACAGTAAAATCTAATTATAAATTTAGTCACATCACTTTGGTATGTTAATTACAGAGAAAGAAAAAACCCAGATAAATTCCACACAGCAGTACAAATTTAAAATACAATTATTTTACAACCTTATTAATATTATTATACATACATACCATTAACAGGTAGGTTAAATAGACAACAGGTCAGAAAAATTTATCATTACATATTGCAAAAGCAGCAATAACCTTTAAATGCTCTTAACTCAGCACAATTATCATATCAAATAAGTCATAAATATAATAAATCCCACCTCTACAGAAGAATTTTTTTCCTGTGACCAAAACCTTCTTGAAAGAAATTTTATCCGCATCTGAGAAACATCAGAAACCTCTGGGAAGAAATGCAACTGCATTGGTATTCTGCTCAGAAAATGTCATCACAGATCTGTTTACCTTAACTGTGGACCATGATTCAGCCAGCAACAACCATCTTGCATACTGATCAACTTATTTGCAGCAAAATTACTAACATTTTCTAAATTAACCACATAGATTCTGGAAAATAGTTAATACTTTTAAAATTTTAAACTTTTTAAAAATTTTAAAAATTAAGTATATAATATGGACACTATTTTGTTACATTTTTCATTCCAGCAAGATGCATTGTACTTTATGGAGCTTCTCCTGTTATTCTATTGTGCATAATATGACATATTCTATTACATACAATTATCAAAGGGACATTTGAGGGAAGTTTAAAGTAAGAGCTTTACCATCTTTAGGATTCACAGGTGAATGTTAATTGCATATGAAAAATGTAAAACAATGCAAGTACGTACGTAATTCTTAATGGATCTGTTTTTACAGCATGTTTGGCAGTATGCGCGGTCCTGGAACCTTAATAAGAGTGCAGGAGAGCTGGAGTATCATTAGCGTAGTTCAGCAGCATCAGGAAACCCCAAAGAGTCCCTGCCCCCAAAAAGCTTTAGGCTATTTTTTGGGGTACATCAATTTTTGTGTATTCAACTTGAGACATATCAATAGGGCCTGATTTTCAGAGGGTGGGTAGAGGGTGTCTCAAACTGGGCACCCAAAAATGGTGGTACCCAAAAATAACTAATCTCTTGTGAAAATCTTGGCCTACAATTGTAATTTATCAAGTGAAAGGATACTCCATTTTTGAGGCATGGATATGAAATACTACTTTTAAAATTAAAAACAAAACCCATATTATCAGATCATGAAGCTATTTACGTGGCAATTTCTGACCTTGGATAGGAACGTGCTATTCCAGCTGACTTCAATAAGTGTTATGGATATGTATCCGAGGGCAGAACCTGGCCCAATAAAAGCTCACTAATCTAGAATATTATAGGATACCAAATAAACAGTGTATCAGAGCCAAGTTCTACAATGAGAAACACAAACTTCACTTATGAAACAGCAATTTTAGATAAGAAACTGCTTTAATTGCTTCATAAAAGGACAGAGGAAGTTATAAATTTTATTATTCTACAACTATTACAGCAGACTGCCAAAAAACCATAAAAAATAATTATCTAACACTTAAAGTGTACATTAAGTAACTGTCCCAAAGGAAATTAAATATTTTAGTGCATTTTCAGAAAAGATGTTTGTAATGTAAACTGGGAAATTAGGTGCCAAATTTAATAAGATGGGTCTATGTGCAATTCTACACTTACATTAGCTCACACAATTTCCACAGTTGCACATACGTTTTTGTATGCAGCCTGAGGCCTCATTTTTCCCCACATTTGGCCCTAAAAATGCATCCTTTGTCTATGCAACAGTGACCTGTGCTAATAAACGTGCATACTGTAGGTTTCTCTAAGTGTACTACTTCTGCTTCCTGTGCAATTTGTAGCATGCTGTACTAAAGGCCATTCACAACTCTAAATAATTCTCTTTTCTAAACTGGGAACTATTTCTAATTTTTGTTTTAATTATAGTAATAGTCCAGAGTTTTCAAAACTACATAATTCAAGGCCAGGTCAATGCTAGAAACTTTTATCAATACAGTAACACTGGTTAAGTGTGTGATTTTTTGTAACACTTCTATACCAGCAAAAGCCCTACTGCAGACACAGTTAGACCAGCATAAAAGTGCCTCTAACCATGTAGCTTATTTCACTTGGGAACCTGATTTATACTGCCAAACATGCTCTAGTGCACCCCTGGCCCAAAAACACATTTTGCAGTGACAGTTTGATTCGGCCCACGGTAACAGCCATCAGTGCTGGTGACGAAATGAAAGGAGAGGGTGGTTTCTTTTCCCAGCTGATGAGTGAGAAACACCTGAGTAAACTGGGGAAGTTGCCAACCACAGAAGCTGAGCAGTATTACCAATGCCAGGAGTTTAAAAATCATGAGTCAGACCCCCCTCACCCACCTCCCACCAAAATAAATATGATCGTGTCCTAAAACTCATAGGATCTTTCAAAAGACTAAATCATGGTTTTGGGGGGCCATCTTCTGGTTTTTAAACTCCCTCTGTTCATCCCCAACATATCTGTGATGATTAAAGGCTGAACATTCAACCTTATTGCATACAAAATGTGCACACAAATATGTAGGCACCAGATTCTATAGGCTCCTGCTCCCTGGCTCCTCCCCACCTCCGCAGCGAATGGTTCATCGCTGATTCACCTTAATCGCTTCTTATTCCCATCCTTTTCTCCTCATTCCCATTTTTTTCATCCCTCTCTTCTTAGCATACTAACAGCTTCCAGCTTGGGAAAAGAGGCGCTTCTTGCATCACGCTCCAGCAGACACGTACAATGGGCATTGCCGACACCTTCCAACGAGCCACCCTCATGGTTAAAAGAGAATTTGCTTGGACTTCAATTGTTCAAAGGAGCAAAGGATAAAGAAGAATCCTTAGTGCTCTATTAACTTCAGTTCAACTGTGACACTAGACACAAGTGGAGGGTCTGGCCCCTGTTGTTTAAAAGATTCCATAAATTCCAGGGACAGATTTTCAAAGCCAATTTTGCAGCCTCTCTGCAAATTGGCCAGTGGTAAGAACCATGGGGTATGCCCCCAGAAGTCCCAGACATGGGGGAGTGCAGCATCAGTGAGGACACAGTAACTCGAGTAGAGCTACTCACACCTGGACTAGGCTAACCCAAGTGCTTAGACCCGCCTGATGCTGATTGCCCGAGATAACTCTGCATACTCTCAGTCTTAATTCTGAGTTTTGTTTTGTTTCCTGGAGAATGGGAGCAGTCCTTCAGAAAGGAGTGCAAAATGTGGATCACGGTTTTTGTACTTGGGTCGGAGCATAATGAAATTCAACAATCGAATAAGAGCCCAGGTTAGCTCTGCAGTGAAGACATACTCTGAGTGTCAAATATCTAGGCACAGTTACACTCACAAATGGGTAAATTGGATAGTCACATAGCTAACGGCCCAATCTGCATTCTCAAAAGTAAGGATTTAATGTGAAGTTCACTGGCCAATCTGCGGAGGCTTCAAAGTTGACATTGAAAATCTGTCCATGGAATTGATGGAATATCTAAACAGGGGCCAGACCCTCAACTTGGGCAAAGTGTCATAACTCAGCTGAAGTTAATAGAGCTATGATAATTTTCACCAGCTGAGGATCTAGGCCTAGGCCAGGGGTTCTCACAACAAATTTTTTGGTGGCCTCAAAGTGCGGCCACCAACTCTTGCTGGGGGGTTACGCTGACAATTTTTCTTAAAATACTTAATTTACTTTAGGAAAAAATATATATGCACAGACACATGTCCAAATTATTGTAATTTATTGAATCTGTGTTATTGAGTCTGCAAAAAAAAATAACATACAGCTGTCTCTCTTCTTTACTGGACCTAAACAGAATAGAAACAGAAATAAGGCGCTCTGCAGGTTATTGTCTTTTTTGTTGTTGTGTCTTTTCCTTTTTTTGGTTGCTTTTTTAAAAAAGACTTGCTAGCTAAAAAGTCTGCTGCTGAGAAAAGTGATATTAACAAACATACAAATATCACTTTTCACAGCAGCAGACTTACTCAGTCCTGGCAAGCCCGGGGACAAATTAAGTCTTGGATGGGGAGGTTGGTAGGAGGGAAGTGGGGGACAGGGGGAAATGCATAATGAGCCAGCGGAGGCAGCGGGAGCCAGGGACAACGGGGGGTGAGCCCCACTGCTAGGGGTTGGAGTCCCGGGGCCAGAGCCTGCTGCCTGCTACACCAGGGCTGGAGCCCAACTCTACATCCCTAGGAAGGTGGGGAACTCATTAGCTGCCTCTTCCTCCAGCATTTGAGTCTCCAGAGGGGGCAGGGTCCAACCCCTGCTGGTGGCCCTTGGGGAGGGACCACTGCTTTGTCCCCCCAATCACTGCCCAGGAGTCTGTGGCTGCAAGAAAAGCCCCTGGTGGCCGCATTTGAGATGCGCAGGCCTAGGCCCTCACATAGCACAGAATATATTGCCATACATAGGTACAACAGCAATCTCTAGGGATGCATATTTTAATTTGTCCTTGTTTTGTTGTTTAGACATTCAAGATCATTTGATCAATTTTCCCCCGTTTAATAAGTATTAATCAAATGATTCTCCATCACAAAATTAGGCTTCCCACACAAAGCAGCGTTTCCATTTAAAAGAAATTATCATTCTCCCTCCCCCTATGATATTTTGAATGTGCTTAAAATAACAACATAAGTATAAGCTGTGCGCAAGAACAGCAAGAAAAAGTTTCTCTAAAAATTTTTTTTCGTAAATTTTACACACTCTATTAGAACTAACAAATGCAATATAGGATTGTTCCATCATTCATGCAGCACCATATCTGTAGAATCTCAATTTTATATGTAATTACTTTATCTATTAACATACAAATTGAAGCAATGTAACATACATCCAAACTGTGCACATAAGCACAAAGAGGAAAACTAAGGAAGTGTAATGACTCTTCTTCAAACTTTCTCAAAGATAGATTGTGCTTAGTCCATTAACTCATCATTTAACGTTTTCATTTAGTTAGTTTGTTTAGTTTATTTTGGTTGGCATTCCACCAGAAATTCATGTACAGGAAATGTGTTTTCCTTTCTAAAATGGAACACTTAGTAGATGACATACAGCAAAACACCAGGAGGTAAAGTGGAAGTTGTAACACAAGAATATGTTAAAACTAGACATAATAATATTGCATTAGATTTTAAAAAATTACACACACACACACACACAGAGTCCAGGGGCCACCATTATTTATTACTTGAAAATGATGTGAGTGAGATTCTTGTCTCTGTTCCCACCAGTACACAAACAGCCTCAGTGGAGTTACTCTGGATTTATACTTGTATAATAGAGTTCAGAGTCTGTCGCAGTGTGAGCAAAAAAATTATCTTATTGTACTTTGCTGAGATCCAGACTGTGCCCAAATCCTGTCGCATTTTCCTCCACAACATTTCTAAGATCTGACATTTTCTGTCTAGATAGCAAAATTCTCATCTAGGCTCTCTATCTCCAGTCTTACCTGCTGTAATTACTTGTTCTCCTTCCCCAAATCCCACCTTACTGTCTTGTTACATCGCTCCACCCTATTATATCATGTTTGAGATGACCTATAGACTCTTCTGGGAAATTGTCTCTTTTTATCCATTTGGGAGGATGCCTAGCAAAAGTTTGGGCTTTGTAACAAATAAGCAATTATAACTGTTCAACACTTTATTATTCACTATTACAGACTATTTTTTTAATCCACCCATCTTTAAATTATTTATTAAAAATCAATACTTCACTATTAACTTCAGTGTCACCATCATCAATCTCTGTCCTTTAACTTTACATCTTGGTCAGTAATAATTACTTTGGTCAACCAAAGTCGATTTAGATCTCTACCAAAAGTCAATTTTTAATCATTAGAATCCAGAGCCATACGGTTCATACAAAAGATTCAGCTGTCAATTTCCAAGAATTATTTTACAGTTGCCTTTAGAATATTTATGGTGCTATATTAAGAAAAAAATAAGCCAGATCAATATTATTCAGCACTGTTCCAAAGTTTAAATCACAGCAAGATGGCAAAGCATCCCATTCTGAGAGGTGCTGAGTGCCCTCGATTTCTAACAACTTCATAAAGCATAATAAATAGTAGTAAACAGACAATGAATTAAAGTTAATGGATACTAAATCAACTTAAAATGTTGACTGGGATTGATTTTAACCAACTGCAGCAAGACACCAGTAACTCAGCCTTCCTGGGTAGCCAAACCTTTTCATTGCTCCCCCAAGCTGTTATCTCCACCCATCAAGATACCAAAGTCATATGAAAGTTTTATTCCATGATTGGAGATGCAGTAGGTTCACAATCCCTGCCCATACTTTCTGTTAAGCCAACTGCATACAGTACAAACTTGTTTTCAAAACATCCTGATCGTGGAGTCAGAACAATTTTTCTAATTTTAACTTTCAGCTGGAGAATACTGCCAGCAGATTTCTGCTGATAATTATTCATGTTTTTAAATGAATTTCCTTTCATCGTTCCTGGCCTCCAACTATAATTGCTTTGCATAAGCACCCTTGCAGTCCAGTTTTACTGTTACAAATGTTCACAGAAAGTATAGTAGACACCAAGTTTTAAATTTGGCTCAATCACTAATTCATTCTGACAACCAAAAGATATCACGTGACTTACTTCATCAAATAGAACAGAATACACATAGTGAATACTGAACGTCAAATACTCAGAGGTATGCATCCGATGAAGTGAGCTGTAGCTCACGAAAGCTTATGCTCAAATAAATTGGTTAGTCTCTAAGGTGCCACAAGTACTCCTTTTCTTTTTGCGAATACAGACTAACACGGCTGTTACTCTGAGAGAAATACTGGTAATCCATAAAGCTAAACCATTTTCAAAATTTCATCGAACAACTGAACATATTGTTTTGATGAAATCATAATCAATTTGCAACTGATCAAGCAAAAAATTTAATAATTCTACCACTTAAATTATTCATTGCAAATAACTTACTTGCATCTTTCAAATGATTTTGTAAACTTATTCATTGTATCTGCATAATAAAAAAATCATGTTGCAGTAGGGATGTACAACTTTTAAGTTTCATTCAGAATATCATGCTGGGTTTATCAAATACTTAATTATCAGTATATTTAGGGTATCACTGGGCATGCTTAGTTAACCAGTGTCTAACGTATTCAAAAGTTACTGTATCATTAAACAGTATTTTACTGACTGCACTCGTGTCTGCAATCCTGCTTGGTCAGCAAGTAAGGGATATTTATTTAATGTTATGATACTGAACTGACCTTTTGTGTGTTTTCAAATCCCTATTCATCATCATAAGTCAAACTGAAGAGAAAATTAAAGTGCAGTTGCCAGAAAAGTCACTCAGTAAAAATGACCATATGAGAGTTCCTTATTGAGTCTCTCCCCCTGATTTCCAGTTTGAGGTTCCTTAGTCTACAAAGATTTCCCACGCCCTTCCCCGCGCTTTAAACTCCAGTTCTGCAAACTCAGCCTGCGTTCAAGACATTAAGTTGTGTCCTTTTGCCCCCTACATCACCACCAGTAAATAAAGACCCTCTAATTAGCATTTTTTTCTATTAATGAAGCAAGAAGCAGAAAAGAATCCAGCACTGAAAAAAATGCTTTAAAATAAACATTAACACTATCCATTGAATTTATATAAACATTGAATTCTATCAAGCCTAGGTAAAGTCTAGTCTACAGGCTGCAGGAAAGGGCTGGGAACCAGGAAATCATGGGTTCAGATATGACTGATGCTTGGACAAGTCACCTAAAAAGAGTATTTCATTATTGCCCCAAAACTGCAGTCGCTGGCATTTAGCAGTGGATTCTTTCAGTCAGACATCTAACTGGAGATTCCAAAACACTCCATTCTACAAAATTAAGTGCTCTAACATCTCACGTATTGACTCTTTTCAGAGTCTTTGTCAGTCATTCAAAATTATCGCAAAAAGGTCGAAGTTTTCTGCAGTTGAAAAGATTTGGCCAAAGGAAGATTATGATTTTTCTGCCCTTTGCTGCGCCAGTGACATTTATTATGCTGTTAAGAATGCTAGTCTCTCCCCCTTGCTGTCTGAGTATCACACCCTTTATGTCTATGAGTAAAGAGGAACAAATAAAAACCCATCCGTTTTTGGAAGTTCCGAAGGTAATTGCAGGGGTGGGGTGGTTTGTTTGTTTGTTTTATTTTTAGATTGTAAAAATCTTTCATTCCAACTGGTGCCCCAAAGAGAACACTTTCAGAATAAGACATGACGGAGAGCTTTATAAGTAAATACACAACTCAGCCAGCCTTGTTATAGGAGAATCTCCGGGGAAATATTCGTTTTACCAAGAATTTGCTACAAATGTTGAGAATCTCAAATCCTGCTTAACTTCATCACAAAGAACTGTTTCTGAACATTTACTCTGATCTAAATTAAAATAAAGTAAATTAAAAGTAAGCTTTCCTATGTTTTCAGAAGGAGGTTGTTACCCTTAGAGACCACTATTACTGCATTTTCCAGAATTACAATCACAGGGTTTCACTAGCAATTTACCATCGGAACCACTAAGCAGACATTCTTTCCCTGACTTTTTAAACAACTGAAGATCTAAAATAATGGAAGATTAAGGGAACACGGAAAGAGAAATATTCAGATTAAACATTATGTCACGTTCACTAGAAGCTGATTGTTCCCAGAAGTACACAGACAGTCTGTAGATGCTTTGAACTTGGAAGTGAAGAATGTTATTGAATAAAATTTTCTACAAACAAGCTAGATGTTTATATACAAGCCTTGACAAAATTGAATTTTTCATATTTATATCTGGAAGAGCAGCAAGACAGCCTTTACATACGTAAACATGAAGGAAACATGAAATCACACCAAATGTCAGATTTGGCTATCAAGTTCTAGCTAACAGCAGAATTCTCCATAACTACATACCAAAGGACCTGTAGTTTTCAGCTATATTTTATAAGAAAGAGCCATGGGAAGAAAATTAAGTGCCAACACCAAGAAGAAAGACTGCTTGACATGGGACCCTTTTCAGTGTTCATTTTATTTATTTGTAAAGACAGACTAAATAGCCTATTTCAAGGAGCAATCTTCTACAGTTTATACATCACACAACCACACCAAACAGAGTGGTTTTCCTTCCTCTAGTAAGCCATCCCATGCTTTCCACAATAAAGATGAACAAACTCTTGAAAGACGTGTGTGCCCTTTTTCGGTTTTTTAAGTGTGCATGTATTTTAAGTATTATTGAACCACTTGGTAAAGTTGTGTGTGTGTGTTCAATATTTCACCCTCACTTTAAAATCTAATTGTAACAACCCAATAACAGGTTGGAATGCTTTCAAAAGCAGTGAGCAGCTGACGGAATGAGTAGGCAGAGAGCGAGTTGCAAAACACATATTAAAACTAGAAAAGACATGGGAGCTCTAGCAGTTTAGTAGCGAAGGATCACTGGTGGTGTTCCCTTGCCTAGGTGTATATTTTGTTAAGACAATTAAAGGATATGTGTTTTGCCTTATCACTAACATATCTAGCATACAGAGTGATGAATGTGAATATGTTAAATGTAACAACTAACGTCCCCAGAATGAAGGATACTTGTTGCTTCCAGAGTAGCAGCTTTTAGTTTTACACCTACATCTTTTCTCCCTAAGCTCCAGCAAAAAACCGATAACCAATGAAAGATACAATTGGTGTCATGCTTTCACGGTTGTGATTCAAACATCAATCCTGCAACTGAGCTATTGGTTAACTGTAAGTACTTGGAGAAGGAAAACTTGTAGAACTTAATAACATACATAGAAGGCTAGCAAAGACTATTCAGAACAGACATGGATGGCTGAGTTTTGTTTGTGCCCTGAGCAACATTTCATGGTCTGGGAAGGATTCAGATGAGTTCACGTGTGAAAAGCAACACTGGTTTCCACATAGGAAAGATTCTAATCACTCTAAATATTAGCATGCTGTGGAAAAGGCTTCTTCATCTTATTGCTGAATATGGTTGAAACTATAAATAATTTTTATATCAATAATTTTGTTCTATCACTTTGGAAAAAAATGGATACACTGTTTGTTCCAGGTCCAGACTCTCTGACATCTCTCCCTTAAAAGTAAAGTTCAGCTTTGAAACTTCTCCACATCAACACCACCATTTATGTTGGTATAACTTATGTCACTTATGTCAGTGACATTTGTGAATAAGCCAACCCCCCCACATGATGTAAGTTATACCGACTTAAGCACTGGTGTGGACAGCGCCATGTCAGTGGGAAAGCTTCTCCTGCCACAGCTGCCAACGGTCATTGGAGATGGATTATTTAAGTCAACAGGAGAGCTCTCTCCCATCAGCTTAGAGCGGCTACACAAGAGAGTTTACAGCAGCGCTGCCTTAGACTACTATTTGTATTACTGTCATACCTAAAGGGCTCAACCAAAACAGGGTCCCACTAGGCTAAATTCTGTACCAGTGTAATGGGTTTGGAGAAGGCAATATGGTAACATCAGGTATAGCATTTCTTTCCCTTTTTTGTACCTCAGCTTACCTTTCTGCTGTGATAGAGACCAGAGCTAGGTCTGTTCAGGACTTCCATATAATGCAGAGTTAATCTGATAAAAGGAGAGTGGCACACAATCTCTAAAGAAAAATGTTCACTAAATCTATCTATATGAATACACTACAGTTCAGGGACTGGCAACCTTTGGCACGTGGCCCGCCACGGTAAGCACCCTGTTGGGCTGGGCCGGTTTGTTTACCTGCCACGTCCGCAGGTTCAGCCAATCGCGCCTCCCACTGGCCCCGGTTCACCGCTCCAGGCCAGTGCGGGTGGTGGGAAGCGGCGCAGGCCAAAGGTTGCTAATTGCTGTTATAGTTTATGACCCTTGAAACAACTGTGAATACTTTCAACACCAACTCTTTCAGTATTTCCTTCTCCCCTCAAACTATTAATACTTGTTACAATCAAGTTCAAATGCAAACTATAATTATGCACATGCATACATACATACATTCCCCCAGGACTCTTCTCTGGGAGGATTTACCCTTCTCAGTCTTGGCGGAATGGGGTCCTAACTCTCTGTAGGGCATGCAAACTCCTTAATGTCTGGGAAACTCAGATCCAACAACATCCTCTGAATTTTTCAAAATTATAGTATGTTTTCTCTACCATCACAAAACTGCGTCAATTTCAAAACCATTTCCATTTTTCATGCGCCAGTTGCAGAAGACTTAAAGGAGGGAACTATATTTCTTGATCTTAATGGGTTCTGAAACAACAAAGGCACACTCAAGGAATGAAAACTCAAAATTCAGCTGAGTTCATCTCATGTACATTTGCATGACTGGGATTTTAACAATGTCAAGGTGCAGCACTGCAAGTTACATGACTGTAAAATGAAATCCTGTATTTATTTGTTTTTCAGCTGAATGTTACAAATGGCAGCTGAAATGATAAAACAAAGAAAAAGGAAGTTAATTGGTTCTCATTATTAAAGCAAACTGAGATATCACTCAGAGTTCTCATATCGATACATTTTATATTAATCTCTCTCTCTCTTGCTATTACCATCACCACCACATGAGCAGTTGGGGGGGGGGGGGGAAGGAGAGACAAAAGGCACTGAGGGTGAAGAAAAGCAGCTCTGTTTTGCTCCTACCTAGCACCTTTAACTTTGCCCATGTTTAGTCATTTGTACCCAGGATCCACCATTAAAAGCATGTGCCTCTACTATTTAAGCTAAAAGAGAAAAACTCAACAGCTGGTAGCAGTAATAGGCTATTATACTCTATGTCACCTAGCCACTAGAGCAGGCCACAGTACACTTGGCTAATGTGTTACACACCTCCTGACACTCTATACTAACTTAGAATACAAGTTCTGTTACTATAACACTTAATACTTTTAATAGCTCCTCCAAAAGTGTTGAACAGGTGTCCCCTGTACAGAGAAGCTATAATTCTATATTAGCTATTACTGTACATTGCCCAACACACATCTCTTTATTACAAAATGTTAGCGTATTCAAACAATTGGGCTGAACAGTGCTAATCTGTTGCTGAACAGTGCTAATTAGCTGAACAGTGCTAATCTGGGGCACATTCTCACAGCACCCAAAAGTCCCATGAAAGTCAGTGTAAGTTAGGGGTACGGAATCTAGTTTCCTATTGTCCACCTCAGTAGTTGCCATAGAACTCATGGAACATTTTCAAGGCGACACAGTCGGTCAAGAAATTTCAAGCACCATCACAAAGGTGCTCTCAAAAGTGAACTTTGTAAAACAACATCTTGGTGTCCAGGTTTACTGACTGTCAGCAGCACTCATCAGGCTGAAATTTATTTTCCTGGCCAGTCATACGGGTCAGCATCCACTGACTTCTGTGGTTACGGTTACATGTGTTACTGCTTAGTGTTTAGGAACTTAGACATTTTCCATTTCAAAACAAGATTTTTCTAGCTGACAGCACTTTAAGCTAAACCTGCTTTCTGACAATTAAGCAGTATTCTCACATTACCACCAATAACAAAGATCCTGTAGCATGCATGAAACAAAATAAAATCCAGCTCTTATTTCCACAGCTGTATCGGCTCTGCAGTGCTGAGAGGAGTAAAACTTGTTTTTGTCAGTAAACAAAACAAATGTGACTCAGAGGACACAAAGAGTACAGTTACAAGCAGTAGCTAAATGCCATTTTTATAGCTACTTTCATGACTGTAACCACTTTCCAGTGGTTACTGTTACATGCAGCAGCTAGTCAGTGGACTATACTGACCTCTGCCATGTGACAATGGTATGAGCTTTGTAACCCAGACTCATGTCAGGTGATTGGGGATAGAAAACAAAATACCAGTCTCTTACCAGCCTTCCTGTGTGCCACGACTTTATTACACTGCCCCTCTTCAGGATGGGGGTGTTGTACTGGATCACATAGTCAATGATATTTCACCCAGTTATTATTTCTTCTTATTTTATATTGCCATAATATCTGGAGGCCCTAATCCCAATTGTCATATGATCCGATCGTAAGAAGTTACTTTACTTCTCCCTGCATCCTGAAACAATTTGACCCTGATTTTTAAATATGGCCAGACCTCAGCCTCTGATTTTGCACCCAGATACAACAGTGGGTGCAACTTTACAAGCATACAGCACTACAAGTCCATTTTACTGCACTCAGACAGCTACCAATCTACCTAGACGGTAATATATCTAGGTGGTATAAAATGCACATGTAATTATTTGTGCCCCAAAACTGTGTTCCTAATTATTTCTGAGATCAAAATTGGATGCCATTTTTCGTCAACAGATTTTTCATTTATTGTCTATCCAATAGAAAGGGATTCTGGTTTTTTATCCTCCATAATACAACAGTGCAGTATTTTAGGCCTTTGCAGCATCTGTCATTTGTTGGCATGTCTCTTCCCATAAACTATTTGCATGTAACTGACAGTCAAAATCTACAGATACATTTTGAGTCTGCCCGTAAGCAAATATTACTGGTAAAGTGTAAAGGAACATTTAAACAAGCACATATACCAATAGCAAAGAAAAACAGACAAATTATAGGGTAATTAACATACAAATGACGATCCAGTTGTTAATTACTATCTGTTCCAGGCGTTCTGTATGAGCAACTTACCTTAAAAGCCTTACAATATGTATACAAGTAGAGTCAGCAATTAAACACTTCAACTCTCCTCTGGCTTTATTAGAGAAAGATGACAACTTCTGCATATGATTTTATTTGTTAGATGTGTTTGAAGTTTAGCTGAGGGAAGGACTGGCAGCACAAATCTGTAATTTAAAGTGCAAAGTTGTGACCTGTCCTTGAGCAAAACAGCAAAATGTATGTGTTCATGGAGTGCACATCTAACTTAATAGACGTTCCCAATCTTGAGCCAACTAATAAAAATAATACTCTGCACTTAAACAGTGCTTTCCATGGAAGGCAGTGTGGTTAGTGATTAGAACAAGAAAGCCTCACCTTCCCTTAGGGAAGGCTGCTGGCTCTACCTACTGAATAACTATGGGACTTTCTTAAATGCTGTCTTAGCACTTGAGAGAAGCAACAGTACAAAACTAGAATTTGTTTAAACAACAGTAATTGAGAAGCAAGAATGCTGCTGAGCCCAGTGCCAGAGTTAACTCTGACAGAGTGGCTGTACCAGATGGAAAGGAAATTGAGTAGTGAGGAGGAAAGTGAGACAAGAAGGAGAATGATCTGAACAAAAAGGCCAGGGGAACAGAAAAGAAAAGAAAGGGAAAAAGCAGACGAAAGAGAAGGAAGATGGGATTGCAGAAATAGGTTAATAAAAGGAGACCTTCCTAGACCTCCGGAATATGAAAACGTTTCAGCAGTACTAGATCTAGACCTACTTACAATGCAAAGGATTTTCCTTTGTATGCACTTTCTTTCTCAAAGAAACACTGGTTTCTCCTGGATTCAAAAAGGAGCTCGTAGATACCTGGAGATTATCTTTCAATGTATAATCTGAATACTGGCTGCCTTCAGCAATCCACACAGCTAGGAAACCCCTTCGTAATGATACTCTAATAGGTGGATCCTCTGCTGATGTAATTTACCCCAATTTCCACTGAGGATCTGGCCTTACAAGTCCCTGTTGATATTTAGAAGCAGACATTCCATTTGTTATAGATTGCTAGTCTGCTAGCTTTTCTAGTGTAATTTGTTGCACTTACATTTATTATTAGGAAAAAGAAAACAATTCCAAACTGCATAAGCAACACTGCACTGAGGACAAGGAGAATAGAACATATAGTGAGAGATAGGACCTGCACCACCGAGCATACAATCTAAATAAAAATTTAAAAAGATAGACAAAGAGGGAGAAAAAGGGAGTCACTTTACAGAGGTACAGAAAGATTCACTGACTTGCCAAGGGTCAGACAGGAAATCTTCCACAGAGCCAGGAATTAAACCCAGATCACCTAAGTTCCAGTCCAGTGACTTAAATACAAGATCGTCATTTCTCACCTTACTAGCATTGATTTTATTAGCATGCTAATTTTCATAAATTAGTGCTGAATTTATGTATTTACTATGCTCTTCACTTTGTAATTATTTAAATCTAAAAAGTTACCCACTACCACACACACCTTATCTTCACAAACCATTAAAGTAAAAAACGAGTTGAATTTGTCTTCATCATGACAAATAATGCCAGATCTGTCCTCCTAGCAACTGGCTACATCAATAACCTTATTTTGCATGTGACTGTTTTAGAACGACTGTTGTTCTTCCTTTTCTACCCAAACCTTACAATATTTTTCTTACTGAAATGAAAAATCAGCAATATCGTCTCTACAGCAAAAGTGTCTTTTTTATTAAGTGTAGTGAAACATTAAAGCTTGAAGCATCATTTGAAACTAACCATACTATTTTTCATTTGCATATTCAAACATATCCAAGATCAAAATTATATTCTGAAATTCATCACTGACTTTAATTTAGAAATATCAGAAAAATATATGCTTTTAATATAAGTTATTACTTTGCAGACAGTTTTAAAATTAAACTGCATCACAGAATTGAGTCAAGAGATGCTGAAATAATACATTGTACTATGACTGAATTAAGAACCAATTGAGTAGTAGGAAAGCTATGAATATCACAGGAGAAAAATATCTTCAGTTTAACTAAGCCTGATATTAGCTAATGCATGCTGAGGATAAGGATCTCTGTTTTAACATTATCTTGGACACAATTTCTTTGCATCCCACATACTTTTAAAGCCCATTACAGTCTCCATCACTATAACACTCTGTTTATTCCCAAGGATGTTGTTAAATTGCTTTTGGAGTTTACTGACTAGTCTACACTACAGTCAGAGCAAAGGTGTTACTACTGTAGCAATAAAGTAGAGAGGTTCCAGGGCTTAAGTTCAAAGGTATTATATAGACTCAAAGATTTCTGAAGCCTAATACACTGGAGTAGGTTAAGCAAAAAAAGAAAAAAAAAATCAACAATTTTTAAAGGCAAAATTAATGCTCATAAAAGATGCCAGACGGACAGCTTAAAAAAAAATCAACAGCCTCTGTACATCTACAGAAGAGGCAACAGCAGTAGATCAAAATCTAATGGATCATTAGGAGGGCTAATAATGAGATAGGATATATTATTTATCTCCATTTTATAGAGTAGGAATCAGAGGGTAAGTTGCCAAATGTCACACTCAATAAGCTATTGGCAGGAACAGAACCCAGATCTCCTGATACCCAGTCCAGTGCTTTAATCCCAAGTCCAGTCTTCCTCACTTTCAACACAGAACAGGTAAAACACTTATGTGGGTGACGTAATACTTTATTCACCACAGTTTCAGTCCTTGGCCTCTCTGCTGAGAATTCCAGTAACAGAGCTGGAGGGCTTGTCTAGACAAAGAGCGTGCAGCTCTGGGATGTCAATCTATCCAGCACTAGCCTGCCATGCACTAACTGAAGTGGACCAGGCTGCTCTGCACTAAAAGCTCCCAAGTGTGCTTTGAGCTACCCCACTTTGAGCATCAAGCACACACAAAGTTTTAGTGCTGAAAGTCCACATGGACAGCACAGCGGGGGGGGAGGGGGAGGTGGAAGGGATGATCCCTGGTACTCTGGCTGCTCCCCCTTCCTGCAGTGCAGCTACTTGGTCCCCACTCTACTCTCCCCCCACCCCCTCCCAGGGGCTGCGTTTGCACAGACGCCCAGGCTGTGTGCACTGTCAGGGTGATGAGTGGGAGCTAGCCTCAAAACTTCCCTGCAGCCTCCCGGAGATCCCTTATCCCTACTTCCCTGGGGGGTGCTGAAACACACTGCACCCCAAGCCCTGGGGATGCACTTCCCTGCTCCACAGCCAGCAGCAGCTAGGCGTGCGTGCTTCCTCTGATACCTTCATTTTATGATAAACTTCAAAACAAACAGACAAAAATAAATAAAAACCCAGCCAGACCAAAACACCTTAATTGAACATCCTGTTTAAAATATTAAGAACTGCAAAGTTTCATTTTAAGAGTTTGACAGCCCTGCCCCCTGATGTCCTAATTAGCCTCAGAAAAGGTGCACGTGGACATTTTCCTGCCACTGTGACTCAGCCTAGAGGTGGAGATCCCCAACTCTCAGATTAGATGATAGTTCAGTATAAAGCCTTCTCAAACTACAGTCATTCTAAGGAGACAGCCACCAAAGGAGCTAATTATGTGGTTTATGTACTCATGTGCTCCTTATGGCACCTGAGTCCCATCAAGAGCACTGCCACAGTTAGGAAACAAGGTGGGCAATAGAGTTTTCCCCACAGTGCACCACATTCCTAGGGCTAGAGGGTCGACATGAGGGAGGGGGGTGCTTTAGGCACTTTGAGATGCATTTACTTTGACTCAGATCTGTGCAGTGCAGTGCAGCGTGGACCCCAGAGACCTAGGTTCGAGCACGGGTCAGAAAATTCTTAAGTTGGGTTAAAATGCAATGTAGATGCTCAAGCCCAAGGTTCCCCAACATGGGTCAGCTGACTTGAGTCCCATTAACCCTAGGCTTACATGGCTGCGTAGACATACTCTTAGTTCATGGCAGGCTAGTGCAAGGTAGATTTACACCCCAGCATGCCATGCACTAACCTTCTGTCTAGACAAGCCCTTAGTGTTGACAACTCTCACAATTTTAATCATGAGTCTCATGATATTTGATGTTTTACTTGGAGCCCCAGCTCCTGGAAACAAGTGATTACACGAGAAACTGAGCTTTTTAAAAAAATAAATCATATTTAAGATTCTAGCCCTCATGGTTGAAAAGAAATTCAAAACATAACTCAGGTGTACCCTAAAGGATCAAAAACCAGAAGGCAAATAAAAAAAACCCCTCACATTATTATGTATTTATTTTTAATTTTATTATTTTAAGTCAATCTCGTGATGGGGGGCGGGGTGCCTGACTCATGAAGTTTTGAAAATTTATAAGGGGTAATATTGTGGTGCTAGCCTTGGTGGTGGCTTTGTACCATGGACATTTCGGCTCAGACCCTCAAAATGTACTGATTTCAAGCCACTAGGAATTGGCTTACTCAACACATTTCACACAGGATGACAAACAGGTTACAGCTTTCAGTCTCTACCAAACTGAGCTAGACTGGAACTGCAACTGAAATCTCCCGCGTGATCCAGGCCTCACTCCATCTCCAGAAAAAGCAAACATTGCATTACATAATTTACATTTTCACAGTATCTTGGCTGACAGCAAACATCAGTAGAACAGGAATTTAACTTCTGGTTAATTAGCAAAATTTTATTTGAAAGTAACAATGTGGACAAGCCAGTATACCAAAAACGTATACATTTAAAAAAGACCCAACAGATGCAGCACCAAGTTCAAACGTCACAGCAAGCACCATTTTATGAAAAGCCTGCTTCACTGCCACAATTTTTGGTTCTTAGGTCCCATTTAGCTTGTCTTCGTTTAATAAGCCAATCATATTTTAGCAGGAAATAAATTATCTTTCATTCTTCGTGACAATGCAGAAGAGCTTCCCACACACCTGCAGCCTGTTTCACAGCTTTAGATACTTCAGTTAGTCATCCAGACCATGACAAGCCAACAAAACACCTATAAGATAGGACCAGTTTTCCCTCTCCCATGGTAAAACCTGCAGGAGGGGGGGAAAAAAAAAAAACCTGAGGTTTCAGAGTAACAGCCGTGTTAGTCTGTCTTTGCAAAAAGAAAAGGAGTACTTGTGGCACCTTAGAGACAAGTATTCCTTTTCTTTTTGCAAAAACCTGAGGATCCCCTAATGAAATTTCCCCCACATTGTTCTGTCAGTGGGGTGTATAGTTACACAGAGAAATACAGATAGCAGAATGAGCAGGTCTGGCTCCCAAGCTTCACAGGGTATGTCTACACTGCAATTAGACACCCAGGGCTGGCCTGTGTCAGATGACTTGGGCTCATGGGGTCCAGCTGCAGGGCCGCTTAATTGCAGTGTAACTGTTCCAGCTCAGGCTGCAGCCCGAGCTCTGGGACCCTCCCACCTCACAGGGTCCTAGAGTCTGAGCTCCAGCCCGAGCCTGGACATCTACACTGAAATTAAGCAGCGCCAGAGCCCCAACCCAAGTCAGCTGGCATGATCCAGCCAGAAGTTTTTAATTGCCATGTAGACATACCCACAGAGCGTCCCTGGACAGTTAGTCCCATTCGAACTATAATCAAGGTTTCTTGGCCGCTGCTAATTCCAGCTGTGATACTGACAAGCCAGCTCAGGTTACGGCAATAGGCAAATTCGCTTGTGTGTGAATAGCAAAGAAATGTTAAGCATAGTAATTCACTCGAGTGTTAATTTAGTTCAAAGAAAATGTGACTCATATTGTCTTCACTTATCTATAACCTGTTGAATGCTATCACATTACCTTATGTATATCCATGTACTGAATTAACCGTAGATCAAACGTTTATGTTAGTATTAAGATGAGAATTTACTTGACATGTAAACTTCATGAAAACTAGTGGAATGTTAGTTGTATTGTTCTCACTTATCTGTTCCTCTTAATGGCAGGCATTTGCATGATGTATATCCTTGTAACTAAATAACCCTTAAATGCAGATGAAGCCTTGGGGGATGCAAATAAAGAAGAGGCTAACTTCAAAGCAAGTGGCCATTGGTGTAATAACTGGAGGTCAAAGATTCAAGATACATTCCTCCCTCACCGTCAACAAGGAAACCCACACATTGGTAAAAGCACTGACAGCTTGCTTTCTGTGTGGAAACACTACAAATATGGAGTCAGGGAACGATCCTGCATCCTGTTGTTTGGACACTCACAGGGAAGCATTCCAGATGCAAGACAGAGATTCCCAAAGTTATTTTGCATAATTCTGAAAGACTTATGGAAAACCAGCAGATTACCACAGCTCTGCAATTATTTTGGACGTACAATACCTGTTAATGTATTTTACTTGCTTTAACCTCTCCATAATTCATTTTCTTAGCTACTAAACCGTTAGTTAGTTAATTAGAGAAATTGGCTGCCTGCGCTGTCTTTGGTGTGAGATCGAGAGTATCCACTGAGCTGGAGTAAGTGACTAACCCTTTGGGGCTGTGAGTAACCTAATGCAACGTGATATTTGGTATAGCAACCAGTATCACAAAGTCCAGTTTGTCAGGGTGGCAAGGTAGGCTAGAAACCTGAGGGGACTGTTTGTGACTCCATGGTAAGACTAATACAGTGATCCAAGAGGGCACACTTGTTACTGGCTTGGTGAAATCTAATCATTGAATATGCCACCAGTTTGGATGTCTGTCCTATTTTCTGACAGTTTAACGTGAGATTGGCATTCACAGTTGTGAGCCACTCCAGACACCATGACACCAGCACCTTCCTTAAGGGGGGTTCCCCACTACAAAAAAAAAGACCACATAAAAGCAAATATAGTGGCAGGCTGTATTCCTTTCCCAGATATCTTCTGTGGAAGAAGATCACACTCTGCATGGACACAAGGTTCTGTACTATTAGATCCCAATGTAGATTCCTGGCTAAGATCACATTTAAAAGTCAGATGTATCTATTATTACAGAACACCGAATGTTTCCTTTTCTGATGTTACATTCCCCATATCATGGTAATTTTCTTCCACTAAGCTAGAATTTGACTAATCTACAGCTACCATATAATATGTGTGGTGTAATGTCCTGCCTAAATTATCAGCTGTTATGAGAATAAAAAGCTATTCAAATTAGAAATTAGAATGATTAAAGGCTCTTAAATTAATGGCTCTATTGTCCTTCCATAACACAATGAGCCAGGTCATCAACTGGTCTATATTGGCACAGCTACCACTGATGTCAATGGAGCTGCCACCAATTTACACCACCTAAGGATCTGGCTCCAAACAAATACAGCCATAAAATCCTACCACTAAGGCTACCATAACACACTGCCAAATTTGCAATGGCTTTCATTTCAGTTTGTCTGCACTGCTTGGCAGTATACCTATAAACACATTTATTCTCTGTGGCTTGTATTATGTTACGGCTACAGTGGAAACCTTGGTAGCTCAAACATGGTGCTACAGCTCACTATCTTTGTGCCTCTAAAAAGACTTACTAGTCACAACCGTAACTTTCACACACTGAGAATTTGGGGGTGTAGTTTACAACGGGTGGCTGGTAAATGTGCCCCTCAGCTCAGGAGGTCTGTGCTTAGCTCATGAGTGAAAAGATGTCTGTCATCTCAGCATCATCAGTGGGGCATATTGGTTCATGTCACAAAACCACCACACAATTCTTCACACTTCAGGATGGCTGGCAGCCTCTGCTTAGGCAAATTAAATTTGATAGGTAATTGTAAACCTTCCTGGGAAGCAACGTACACCTTCATTATGTTTGCCTCCTGCCTGTCTCATTCCTAAAAATTAAATCCAGAATGCGTCCCAAAATGAACAAAGTATATTTCAAATTCCTATAGGTAACCATTAGTCACAGCATAGAGGTACAACACAAGGATCTCTACACCTATTATGGCCTACCTTGTGGCTACATAGGGTATGTATGTTAAGACAGGGCAGCCTCTCAGGCCTGACTCCACATCTACATGCCCCAGGAAACTTTGTGATCGTCACAGATAGGTCAGCATGGAGAGTATTGAAGAGGGAGCGGCCAAATATGCAGTAGCCCCAGCAAATGGTACAAGTAGCACGGAGAAGCTGTGGTCCCTATTATACTATGTAGCCTGATACAGTGGCTAGGAGGCAGGATGCAATCTTGCACCCTTGACCCTAAATTGGGGAAGGTGGATTTCAACTGCTCATTCTACTTCAGTTCACATACGCTAAAGCTCATTTACTCTGACTCTGTGTGGGTGAAGTGAATTTCACCTTTAACACATATGATATTGTAGGTTGGGAGCTAAATAACATTCACTTAATAACCTTTCATCAAATATTGATTTTCACTGACTATTTTCACTGGAATTCTGAAATTAAAAATTAATCTTAAGGAGTAAGGGCCTCAGTCTACTCTACTAACACATGAAACCAAACACTCACTGAGCCAAATTCATTGCTCACATAATTCCACTGAATTCAGTGTGAATATACACATGAATAAGAGTAGCATTCAGTCACAAGAATATGGACCAAATTCTTCCATTGTTAATCAAGCAGAACTCTTATTGTTTCCAACGAGTGTTTAACTAGATCACATTGAAGACGCAAGAATTTGGCCATATATTATTAAACTATCAAAAACTAGAATCACAACACTATATTTTTGTAAGCCTGCCACTCATTTGCTTGGAGCCCAATAGAATTTCAACTGCCCCATTACAATTTAGTTAAGGATTTTTTTAATTAAGCAAAGCACGCTTTTATAATATGCACACCGACACTTTGCATCCTGTATTAAAGCAATTTTGAGCATTCATTTAAACAATGCTGCGGGAAGGGCAGCCAGCACATCCCTCGGCCTGCGCCACTTACCCCAGCCCCCATTGGCCTGGGACGGCCGAACCTGCAGACGCTGCAGGTAAACAAACCGGCCCAGCCCACCAGCAGCTTTCCCTGGAGGGCCGCGTGCCAAAGGTTGCCGATCCCTGATCTACAGTAATGCTCCTAAGAATGAGCCCCACAAAAATCCAACACAGGAGATGTTTCTGAGTTCCTTCTATTGATAAAAACGGTTAAGAAATGTATGGCTACACTTGCACAGGAAAAAACAAACATACAAAAAAACCCACCCTCACACAAAAACCACCCACCACACACATTGGCCAAAATGTATGTCTTCAATATTTTGACTCCAAGCAAAAGTTTTACAGCTCAGTAATACATTCACCCTCCCAACTTCCCCCCCCCCCCCCTCTATATATAAAAACAGTAGAAATTCTGATATCCTTATCTATAGTATGGCTAAGGAAGGGCTGTTCAACAACACACAGTATTGCTCTTACATTGCATCTCATGTGAAATTCACTCATTTTGTATTACTCAAACCTATTTTCTCCTTATAACCCCATATTCTCTCTTTCCCCCCCAATTTGATTGTTTATGTTTATGTAGAATTTTGTCACCATTTACCCAAGAAAGTCAATGTAAGCATTCTGAGTTAGCTCTAGGTAGATGGGTTACTGGAAACTAACAAGATTCTCTTTAGAGGTACACAGTGCTGTATAGGAACCTCTATTTGTGAACCCCAAAACATTTTGAATGCAGGCAAGAACCCCTTTGAAAATCTTAAGACATAGTCTGGGGACCCCCTGGGGGCCACAGGTTGAGAGAACCACTGGTCTCGGAAACACTTTGGCTCAATGTTATTTTATGATCAAAATTAAAGGAGTGAAAATGGCTCTGTGCCTGAAACAGGCTCTGTTACATCCCTGAACTTTCCACCATTGTTATCCAGCAACAGTGAGCTCTTTTTTACAATTCTAGAGAGATAAGTGATCTCTCTCTCCATCCAGGGGAGTGACCTTGGAACCATATAAAACTCTGGAAACTTAGGGCCAAACGTATCCCTGGCCTTATTCCAAGTAAGTGAATGGCGATACACCCAGCGGAGAATTGGGTCCAAGAAGATGCCCACACGGGACCACACAGAAAGCTGGCCCTGCGCTGTTGGATCCCAGGCGAGAAGGGGGCGTGGGAGAGATGCTGAACCTCGGGACCTGGGATGGCTGGTCAGTGGTTACTCCTCCCCACATGACAATACGCCGCTCTCTTCCCTACCCCTGCGCGGCCGCTGCCCTCTCGGCGAACAACCCGCCCACCTAGCCCTGGGCAACGGGGGGCACCGCGCATCGGTAGCGCTCGGGCTCGGTGACAGCGGCCAGGCTGCTCCTCCTTCCCCCGAGTCCCTCTCCCAGCCCAGGGCCCGGCCAGGCTGCACCCGCGTCTGTGCGGGGCCGGGGGCGGGCGGAGGGGCCGCGGGGGCGGGCGGGGGGTGGCGCCGATGTCCTGCCGGGCAGGGGGCGGCCGCCGCTACTCACCGGGAGGGTTTACAGCCGCCGGCGTTGCCATCTTGTCTCGGAGGCGAATTAAGATAAATGCAAGCGGGGAGGGGGGGCGCAGATGGGGGGGGGCGATGCTCTAGGCAGCCCGGCCCGGCGCGGGAGGAGGAGGAGGAGCGAGCCCCGGGGCTGCCAGCCACACAAAGGGCCGGACGCGCAGCGCCCCGGGGACGGGGCGGCTCCTTGTTGCCTTGGCGCTCCGACTCCCTGCGCAAAGCGGACCTTGCAAGATGTCTGATGCTCCCGCTTCGCTTCTGCTCATGCTCCAACGCCCCGGGCGGCCGTAGCGAGCATGTGCCGGCCGCCCCGCACATGGGCGTTGGGACGGGGAAGCCGCTGCCCTCTGCCTGGGCCCCCGAGCCTGGCTCGCTCCCGGGCAGCGCGGCGCGGGGACGCCCGGCTCTACAGGTGTGGCCCAGGGGTGAAGGGACACCGCGCTGGGGCCGCTAGCCTCGGGCCCAGGCGGGGCTCAGCTGGCCGGCTTGGGGCCGCTTCCCCGGGGCCCATCCCTGACAAAGCAGCAGGTTGCTGCGCAGCCTGAGTCCGGTCTTTCCTTCTCTCCCTGCTTGGATGATTTGTTCTCTCCCTGGTGCTCCCTCCCTGGAACTGAAAAGCCAGTCATGGTGCGTGTGGCTAGATCTCCGAAAACATCCAGGCAATGGGCAGCGGCAGTCAGAAGAAAAGCTAATACTGTGCAGATCCATGAGAATTCCACCATGAGTTCAACAATTTCCATTCCACCATCAACCTCAGCCTGGACCAATCCACACAAGCGGTCCATTTCCTGGACACTACTGTGCTAATAAGCGATGGTCACATAGACACCACCCTATACCGGAAACCTACTGACCGCTATTCCTACCTACATGCCTCCAGGGTCAATCCAGGACACACCACACGATCCATTGTCTACAGCCAAGCTCTAAGATACAACCGCATTTGCTCCAATCCCTCAGACAGAGACAAACACCTCCAAGAGCTCTATCAAGGATTCGTAAAACTACAATACCCACCTGCTGAAGTGAAAAAACAGATTGACAGAGCCAGAAGAGTACCCAGAAGTCACCTACTACAGGACAGGCCCAACAAAGAAATTAACAGAACACCACTGGCCATCACGTTCAGCCCCCAGCTAAAATCTCTCCAGCGCATCATCAAAGATTTACAACCTATCCTGAAAAATGATCCTTCACTCTCACAGATCTTGGGAGACAGACCAGTCCTCGCTTACAGACAGCCCCACAACCTGAAGCAAATGCTCACCAGCAACCATACACCACACAACAGAACCACTAACCCAGGAACCTATCCTTGCAACAAACCCCATTGCCAACTGTGTCCCCATATCTATTCAGAGGACACCATCATAGGGCCTAATCACATCAGCCACGCTATCTGAGGCTCGTTCACCTGCACATCTACCAATGTGATATATGCCATCATGTGCCAGCAATGCCCCTCTGCCATGTACATTGGCCAAACCGGACAGTCTCTACGCAAAAGAATAAATGGACACAAATCTGACATCAGGAATCATAACATTCAAAAACTGATAGGAGAACACTTCAACCTCTCTGGCCACTCAGTAAAAGATTTAAGGGTGGCAATTTTGCAACAGAAAAGCTTCAAAAACAGACTCCAACGAGAAACTGCTGAGCTTGAATTAATATGCAAACTAGATACTATTAAATTGGGTTTGAATAGAGACTGGGAGTGGCTGGGTCATTACACATATTGAATCTATTTCCCTATGTTAAGTATCCTCCTCACACCTTCTTGTCAACTGTCTAAATGGGCCATCTTGATTATCACTACAAATTTTTTTTCTCCTGCTGATAATAGCTCATCTTAATTAATTAGCCTCTTACAGTTTGTATGGCAACTTCCACCTTCTCTGTATGTGTGTGTATATATATCTCTTCTTATGATATGTTCCATTCTATGCATCCAATGAAGTGAGCTGTAGCCCACGGAAGCTTATGCTCTAATAAATTTGTTAGTCTCTAAGGTGCCACAAGTACTCCTGTTCTTTTCATTAGAAAAGAGAATCACACAGAAAATATCATAATCTGTTACATAACGCCATGGTACCCATCCACCCTCCTCCCCTCCCCCAGGGTTGCCAACCTTCCAGGATTGTCCTAGAGTCTCCAGGAATGAAAGATTTTTTTAAATATTATGTCATGTGATGAAACCTCCAGGAATACTGCCAGAATTGGCAACCCTACCCCCACCTCGAATACTGTGTGCAGTTCTGGTTGCCCCATTTCAAAAAAGGATGCATTAGAATTGGAAAAGGTACAGTGAAGGGCACCAAAAATGATCGGAGGTATTTTCAGCTTGGAAAAGAGACGACTAAGAGGGCATATGATAGAGGCCTATAAAATCATGAATGGTATGGAGAAAATAAATAAGAAGTGTTATTGACTCCTTCACATAACACAAGAACCAAGGGTCATCCAATGAAATTATTAGGCAGCAGGTTTAAAACAAACTAAAGGCAATACTTCTTCATATAGCTCACTTGTGGAACTCATTGCCAGGGGATGATATGAAGGCCAAAATTATAATGGCTTTCAAAAAAGAATTAGAAAAGTTTATGGAGGATAGGTCCCTCAATGGCTATTAGCCAAGACTGTCAAGGATGCAACCCCATTCTCTGGGTGGCCTTGGCCTCTGACTTCCAGAAGCTAGGAGTGGACAACAGGGGATGGATCACTCGATGATTGCCTTTTTATTCCTTCTGAAGCACCTGGCACTGGTCACTGTCGGAAGGGACTAGATGGACTATTGGTCTGAACCAGTATGGCTGTTCTTATGTACAGTGCCTTAGTCTTTCCTTTCTCTCCCACTGATTGCGCAGTTACTCTTCTTTGAGTTTGCAATCCACAGAGCACCTTTCAGTTTCCACCTCTCATTTATGGTCCTTTAACATATTAGAGAAGAGTCTGTATTAGCTTTGCACATTTCAAAGCAGTGATGGAGCGTAATAGTGTGATAATTCTGTACAGAGAGCTGTAGCAGTCTATCTTATTCTTGTAGATTTGGCAATTCTAGACACGTATACAGGGGTGTTAGGAGTTGCTATAATGCAGGGGTGGGCAAACCTTTTGGCCTGAGGGCCACATCTGGGTTTGGAAATTGTATGGCGGGCCATGAATGCTCACAAAATTGGGGGTTGGGGTGTGGGCTCAGGGGTGGGGCCAGAAATGAGGAGTACAGGGTGCGGGAGGGGGCTCCAGGCTGAGGAAGGGTGTTGGGGTGCAGGGGGTGAGGGCTCCAGCTGGGGTGCAGGCTCTGGGGTGGGGCTGGGGATGAGGGGTTGGGGTGCAGGAGGGTACTTTGGGCTGGGACTGAGGAGTTCAGAGGGTGGGAGGGGGATCAGGGCTGGGGCAGGGGGTTGGGGCACGGGAGGGGGTCAGAGGTGCAGGCTATGGGCAGCACTTACCTCAAGCAGCTCCCAGAAGCAGTGGCATGTCCTCCCTCCAGCTCCTACGTGGAAGCGCAGCCAGGCAGCTCTGCACGCTGCCCTGTCCGAAGGCACTTAGGGCTGGGGCAGCGTGCAAAGCTCCCTGGCTGCCCCTACACGTAGGAGCCGGAGTGGGAACATGCTGCTGCTTCCGGGAGCCATGTGGAGTGGGCCAAGCCCCTGATCCTGCTCCCTGGCTGGAGTGCCGGAGCGGGGCAAGCCCCGAACCCCGCTCCTCAGCGGGAGCTCGAGGGACAGATTAAAACATCTGGGGGGCCGGATGCAGACCCCAGGCCATAGTTTGCCCACCCCTGCTATAATATCTTAAGCATTTTTCAATTTGGGAGGGGGGTGTTTGCACCTGGCTCCAGGAAGCTAATGTTGCTGACCCCTGCAAGTGATAATATTAGATTTAGGAGTAAATCATAGGTTTAGAGCAACCCCATTTTTTTGTGAATTGGTTACTATTTCTCAAGGAAGTGTCCAGATTCGAGGACGAAGGGGGTTATCTTCACTGACACAATGGGGGTTGGTTTCCCCTCCCCCCCATAGGATTTAAACTTCTCAAGTGGAGAGAAGGCAGATGTCGTTTTTATTTTGAGACAGCTAAGCTCGGTCAGCACTAACACCCCCACCCGCCCCCCGACCATGGTTGACCACACCTAGTTTACCTAGAGTGCCTTGTCTCCGCTGTGATTTTACAACAGGATAGCTTTTGCATGTTATTAATCCTATGGTAAAAACACACTATTTTTGATAGTCAAGACATAGCCCAGGTGATTAAATAACTTTAAAAGGTTAGAATAACTTTATGTATTATTCAGTATGTTATCTGAGCCACATGATTTCCTGATTCTTGAAAGTGTGTCTTTGATACCTGTGTGGTTATAGTTCTGCTGTCTGAAATGCCATCATGTGGATTGAGAAAATGAGAGGTATGGAAGAGGGAAGTGAGGGGAGGTGTGCAGAGGAGGTGTTTGGGGCTGTGGGAAAAGAGAGCTGCTATCTAACTTGTGCAAGAGATGCTGGCTGGCCTATGTAAAACAGAGAGAAAGATTCTCAATGTCCTGTATGAGAGTGAAAGGTAGAGATGGAGAAGGTGTGGGGGGAGAGGGGGGGAAATCTATATTTAGTTTTAGTTTACTGTAAAGTAAAGAAGCAGGAGTTGTTTTTGGCTTCATTTCTTTAACACATATCTAAAGGTTTCTTTAACCCCAGGTTCAAGCTTTGTTTCAATAATTTACAGGATTTAATAGTGAGATATAAGATGCTTTGTTTTAAATGTTCAATACATAGTGTTTAAAAGGAGCAATGTACCTTGTAAAGAGGTACTGTAAAGGCAATAGCATTGCTTCCACGTGCTTAACTATATTATTTTTATTTTGTGGATTAAGATGGAGGAGACGGTGCCTTGAATGGAAATATATTAAATACAAAAATCTTCCTTAAAAGTAACATTAAGGATCACATTTAAACCCACAAAAGCTTTAAGAATTCAGAAGCTGAATCTGCCATTCTATAGTCTAAGCAGAACATTCACATGAATTACATACTACTCTGCCAGAACCAGTCTTACACACTACCCACATTCTCAAACATAAATAAGTGGATCCAGGAACATTAGACAGCCTTATTCTTATTTTCCTTGATCTTGTGCATTCAATTATTATTCTGCACATTGATGGATTGCAATTTCCTTTGTTGTTTTTCAAGTTTAAAAAGGTGCCATAACTTTTATCCTTTGTAACAGAAATGTTTGACATAGGCTACAGGATAACAGAAGTTATATATATATATAAATTGCCAAAATGTGTGTATCACACTTAATAAGCAAAATCACATTAAAATAATCGGTTCAGGGGTTCCAGCAAGATCGTAGCTTTCTGATAAGAAAGGGGCATCCTCACCTTACAGAGTACAACTCATACATGCCCTACTATCCAAAAGACATCTGTGATTTCCTCAGTAATGTCCAAATTTATAACTGTTTCTAGTATCATGGTTCATCATTCAAGAAGATTGGCATATATTATATTTGTTTCTATTGATAGTAATCAGAGTAAGAAGCTTGTATGCAGCTGAAGGGTATGAATCCTTTTCAGATTGTTAATTTTCCTCCATGTTTTCAGTTTTAAAATCAGCTGTATGGTCAGAGACTGAGATGTGACCTGGATTTTTATTTTTAGTTAGACCCATTGTCTCCATGGTTGTACAGCAATTCTTCAAATATTTCTTGGTTTAATCTTAAACATAGAAACACAGTCAGAACAGAAGGAAAATGAACAAAGGAAATGGAGGTTCAGTAGCACATGCTTAAAAAAATGGATTCAAACTTTTTGCCAAAAGCTGAAACAAACAGTCACAAGGACTCAAATGCAAATTTAGTTTTTCAAAGTTGGCAAGTATTCCCATAATTTTTAAAAATGTATTTCATGTTATAGAGAGATAAAGCGGGTGTATATTCAGACCCTGTTGTGAACATATAATCCCACAAAAGCAAAGAAGTTCAGAATAGACACCAAAACTCAGGCTTTAACTCATTCTGTTGTGCATATGGTATGTGTAATATCCAGGTACAACGGGATGACTTTTGTCCAAAAATTTCAGAAGTGAGTAGTGATTTGGGGCCCCTACCTTGAGATGCCTTAGAGCAGCCTGGTTTTCACAGGGTGTTGTCTGAAATCGGGCACTGAGAAAATGAGGCATCCAAAACCACCAGTCACTTTCTGAAAATCTTGGCCAGTCTTTACTTTTATTCTTCCCATAGTATGAGTTTTATTGTGTAGAACAAATCAATTCTTGACTCTTCAAGAAGAAAATATGATGGGAAAGCAATAGCTATCCAACATATAAAGGAAACCTACACAATTTTCTCCTAGACCCATAGTCTGACACTCAGTTTTATTTTCACATTTGTTCCTTGTACAACCTGTAAGAATTGCTGATCCTATTTGTGGTGTACACCCTGCATCCCCTGCCCCATATACAGTTCTAAATGAGTTTAAGGTGATCGCTAAAGGCTCAGGTCTTTCTGCTGTTGTTACTAGTGGAGTGATTTTGCCTGGAGAGGTTTTTCTTTTTTTGAGGTGGGTGGGCGACAGACATTCTCCTGCTTCTGTGAGACCATCCTCCTTCTCTGCAGTGCACAGACAATCCAGGAAGTTTTTGGAGAATGCTGGAGGAGCCAAGTAGGGGCCCTGCTCCTCTTGACCTGCTGCTCACAAACAAGGAAGAATTGGTAGGGGAAATAGAAGTGGGTGGCAACCTGAGCAGTAGTGATCATAAGATGGTAGAGTTCAGGATCCTGACAAAAGGAAGAAAGGGGAGCAACAGACTATGAGCCCTGGACTTCAGAAAAGCAGACTTTGACACCCTCAGGGAACTAATGGGCAGGATCCCCTGGGAGGCTAATATGGCGGGGGGAAAGGAGTCCAGGAGAGATGGCTGTATTTTAAAGAAGGCTTATTGAGGGTGCAGGAACAAACCATCCCGATGTGCAAAAAGAAAGAATAGCAAATATGGCAAGCGACCAGCTTGGCTTAACAAAGAAATCTTCAGTGAGCTTAAAAACAAAAAGGAAGCTTACAAGAAGTGGAAACTTGGAGAGATGACTAGGGAGGAGTATAAATATATTGCTCAAGCATGCAGGGGTGTAATCAGGAAGGCCAAGGCACAATTGGAGTTGCAGCTAGCAAGGATGTGAAGGGTAACAAGAAGGGTTTCTACAGGTATGTTAGCAACAAAAAGAAGGTCAGGGAAAGTGTGGGACCCTTACTGAATGGGGGAGGCAACCTAGTGACAGATGATGTGGAAAAAGCTGAAGTACTCAATGCTTTTTTTGGGGGGGGGGCTCGGTTTTCACAGACAAGGTCAGCTCCCAAACTGCTCCACTGGGCAGCACAGTATGTGGAGGAGGTGAGCAACCCCCAGTGGTGAAAGAATAGGTTAAGGACTATTTAGAAAAGCTGTACATGCATAAGTCCATGGGGCCAGATCTAATGCACCAGAGGGGACTGAAAGAGTTGGCTGATGTGATTGCAGAGCCATTGGCAATTATCTTTGAAAATTCATGGCAATTGGGGGAGGTCCCAGATGATTGGAAAAAAGCAAATATAGTGCCCATCTTTTAAAAAGGAAAGGAGGAGAACCTGGGGAACTACAGACTGGTCAGCCTCACCTCAGTCCCTGGAAAAATCATAGAGCAGGTCCTCAAGGAATCCATTTTGAAGCACTTGGAGGAGAGGAAGGTGATCAGGAGCAGTCAACATGGATTCACCAAAGGCAAGTCATGCCTGACCAACCTGATTGCCTTCTATGATTAGATAACTGGCTCTGTGGATACGGGGAAAGCCATGGATGTGATGCATCTTGACTTTAGCAAAGCTTTTGGTATGGTCTCCTACAGTATTCTTGCCAGCAAGTTAAAAAAGTATGGATTGGATTAATGGACTATAAAGTGGATAGAAAGCAGGCTGGATAGTCAGGCTCAACGGGTAATGATCAACAGCTCGATGTCTAGCTGGCAGCTGGTATCAAGCTGAGTGCCCCGGGGGTCAGTCCTGGGGCCAGTTTTGTTCAATATCTTCATTAATTATTTGGATGATGGGATGGATTGCACCCTCAGCAAGTTTGCGGATGACGCTAAGCTGGGGGAGAGGTAGATATGCTGGAGGGTAGGGATAGGGCTCAGAGTGACCTAGACAAATTGGAGGATTGGGCTAAAATAAATCTGATTAGGTTCAACAAGGACAAATGCAGAGTCCTACACTTAGGACGGAAGAATCCTATGCACTGCTACAGGCTGGGGACCAACTGCTAAGCAGCAGTTCTGCAGAAAAGGACCCAGGAATTACAGTGGACGAGAAGCTGGATATGAATCAACAGTGTGCCCTTGTTGCCAAGAAGGCTAACGGCACATTGGGCTGTATTAGTAGGACCATTGCCAGCAGATCAAGGGAAGTGATTATTCCCCTCTATTCGGCACTGGTGAGGCCACATCTGGTGAGGCCCAGTTTTGGGCCCCCCCACTACAGAAAAGATGTGGATAAATTGGAGAGAGTCTAGCAGACTACAGCAGCCAGCAGGGCAACAAAAATTATTAGAGGGCTGGGACACATGACTTATGAGGAGAGGCTGATGGAACTGGGCTTATTTAATCTGCAGAAGAGAAAAAATGAGGGGGGATTTGATAGCAGCCTTCAATTACCTGAAGCGGGGTTCCAAAGAGGATGGAGCTCAGCTGTTCTCAGTGTTTGCAGATTACAGAACAAGAAGCAATGGTCTCAAGTTGCAGTGGGTGAGGTCCAGGTTGGATATTAGGAAAAAATATTTCACTAGGAGGGTGGTGAAGCACTGGAATGGGTTACTTAGGCAGGTGGTGGAATTTCCATCCTTAGAAGTTTTTAAAGCCCTGGCTAGGGTGCAGGTTGGGGTTGGTTCTGCTTTGAGCAGGGGTTGGACTAGATGACCTCCTGAGGTCTCTTCCAACCCTAATCTTCTATGATTCTCACCCATTCCTGAAGTGTCCCAATATAAGTTCGTTTCTTCTAATTCCCTTGAGAAAGGACCTCAATACTTACTTTGGCCTCTTCTTGTCTCTTATTGTACGGTAAAGTCTGCGCTAGTCTACACTAGAAGTGCTATATCTGCGCATCTGCACCAATGCAGCTGTGCGACTACAGTGCTTCTGGTGAAGATGCTCTATGCTGACAGGAGAGCGCTCTCCTGTCAGCATAATAAATCCACCTCTGCAAAAGGTGGTAGTTAGGTCGTCAGGAGAAGCTCTTCCACTAACAGCGCTGTCCACACCAGTGCTTAGGTCAGTGTAACTACATTGCTCAGGGGGGTGGCTTATTTCCACCCCTGAATGACAAATTATACAAAAGTAAGTAGTAGTGTAGATCTGGCTTTAGACTGTCTCCTGTTCTGCACTGCAGCAATCATCTGCCGGCCTCTGAAACCCACTAGTCCTCTCTCCTCCTGACTTCTCTCCAGATAAAGTCTTCCCAGACTCCCTTATTTTCCACAGGCTCCTCCAATGTCTCCTCCTTGAACAACCACCCCCTTTCCTTTTCCAAGTTTCGTCTTTAGTCAATTCCAGTCTTATCCCAAGAGTCCCTTCTCACCTTTACTCTGCCTCTGGTCTCTCCTCTCTCTCTAACCCCAAACTCGCCCTAATTCTCTTTCCCAAAATGCCTCTCTCCCATCTCCAAATTCGTCCATTTTCTTTACCTTTTCCCTCTCACAGCTGCCTCCAAATGCTTGTATCCCCATCATCCCATTACCTGTCCTTACCGCTCAGGCTCTCTGGGCAAAGCTGCCCAAGATGCCATAGGCACAAATAAAGGCAGGCTGTCACCCTTATTAGTGCACCTTCCATTGTGCTTGTTGCCCTGATAGCTGTGCCAGATTTTCCTAAATGCTCAGCTCCCAGGGAATGATGATGGAGAGGGGTGCTGTGGTTCTTCATGCCAAGAGCTGCGTGCTGCGCACTTTGGAAAATCTGGTCACAGATGTAAATCTCAAACTGGAAAGAGAAAGAAGAGAGAGAATGATTATGCCAAATGTTGTCAATTACTGCATTCGCTTGCAGCGGTGCACCCCATTGGCATTTTTTTTTTTTAATTTTTCATGTTCTGGGAGTATTACCAGCTTCAAACATTCAGAAATCACGAGTCAGGCCACCAAAATCATGAGATTTCAAAAATTACACACTTGGTGGGGTGGGGGGAGGGTATTTGCTTTCTGGTCCTTTAGGGTGTATGTAGATCAAGCTTTTTTCAAGCTTTTCTTTGCAAACGTGGAGGCTAAAAACTTGCTTTAAAAAAAAAAAGGAAGTCTGAGGGTCTCATGTAATCACACAGCTCCAGGAGCTGGGGCTTTAAATAAAACACCAAATATCACAAGACCAGTGATAAATCACAAGAGTTGACAACACTGACTAGCACAGTAACTAGCAAAACATGAAATAATTCTATCAGAGAGACTTTAAACCAGCCTTCCAGCCCCCAAAAGTGATTTAAACCCCTTCAAATTGCAACATTCAGTTGTCACATGATACAAAACAACTACACTAGCTTCAGGCCCTTACTCAGGAGAGCAGTCCTTTTGACTGGAACTATGCACAGTCAAAGGCTGCAGGATCAGTCCCTTCCTTTGCTGAATGAGTAGTCAAACAGTTCAGCCATTAAGATGCAAATTGGCATAAAGATAAGAAGGCATGGAGACTACGTTTCCTCATTTCCTGCAGATAGTTTTGTCAGAGAGACATTAAAATGTTCCAGCCTGAGAAAGTGCTTCCCGTAGAAATTTCAGTCTACTGATGGTTTATTAAGATTTTACTTGAGAGGGTTTTTTAAAATATTGCCTTTTACAGTGGCTGTCACTTGCTGCCACAGAGGTATGGTTGCACTGCAGAAATTCCTAATTTGTAAATGTCTCACTCCACTGAAAGTAAAGGTGAACTGGATTTAATTTACTTCAATTCAAAAATGGTTTTTGCTAATTAGCATGGTGAATTATGTGATGATGGCTTATCTTCATACAGCTTAATTATGGGGAATGATAGAAAAATATTTAGTTGTAGCTATAGATCGTCTTGATTACAGGACTTCTAAAACCATATCTTAGTGGGAAAGCATCCTATTAAGGACCTAGTTCTGTTTAAGGAGATTAGGCGCCCAGTTCTCTCATTTTCCTTTGAAAATCCCATGCATAAGCACAAGTAACTCTACTCATGGAAGCAATCCCATTAACTCAATGGAGCTACTCCCATGTGTAAATTACACCCATGCTTAAGTGTCTGTGGGATTAGTCTATAATAGTGTAATTTAAATATAATGCCATACTTCTAATAAAAATATTATGCATTACAACAGTGCCTTCTTTCAGAGTAGCAGCTGTGTTAGTCTGAAGATCTCAAAACATTTTACCAACATTCGTGGAATAAGCCTCACAACACTTTTGTCAGATGTGTATTATCATCCCCATTTTGCAGACAGGGAAGTTGCCAAAAAAGACACCAGAATTATTTGACAACACTTTATCCTATCTTACTGTACATGCATGTACAATAGACCTAAGGTCAGAGATTAGTAAACCAGTGAAGCCATTCATGTGTGTTGCTCTGTCCTTGCATAATATTCCATGAGATTTCTGACCGTCCTGGAAAGAGCACATTAAAAGAGCTTGTACTGTTCGTGTGTTTGATACTCTACCCCATGTAAATAAGGCCTGAATATAAGGAATAGAACAGGTCTGTCAAATAAAAAAAATTGTAGTGTGCTTGAGGTTTGCTGCAATTTACATACAATAATGCAAAAACAAGAGTCTAAAAATCTTTTGCTGGCAAAAGCATTGACGACTTGTTGAATTTAGTTTAAGAGGCAATTGTTCATCCACTTTTAGGTGGCTTAAGAAATTAGATTTGTTTTCTTGCCCCCTCCCCCCCCCGCCTTAATGGGTAGCATCAATGGAAATATTTTTTCATCAGTTTGTGTGTGTGTATAGTGAAATTGACCGTAGCAGCATTGGCACCCGCCTCTCTGGCCAATACGTGCCTGCAATCACTCAGTTTTAAACAGAGGCGGCACCCACCTCTTGTGAGTGCCCCCCCAGCCAATGGTTGTTTGGCAGGTCTTTAGTGACTCAGCCCTCCAGCCAAGTCACACACACTGTCCCCCGCTTCCAGGTATACAGTTTCTAGTTCCTTCTCATGGCCCTGGCATGGGGCCATAGCACCATGGCTTCCCCCCTGGAGACACTGCCTTCTTTAACAGCCCAACAGGGGCCCATTTGGGTACCCTCAGTTGGTGTCCTTTTGGTAGCCCTCCCTGGGTTCAGTCTTCACCCAGACCAGCAGGGCCCATCACTGTACCCTCGCCCAGTCTGGCTAGGTTCTGGGCTCAGCCTGCCTGCTCTGACCTGTCCATGGTTCTGCTGCTCTTCTAGCCAGTCAGAAACCCAGTTCTCCCTCCTCAAGCTCCAAGCAGCAACTGATTGCTCTGCCTCTGCTGCTCCTTTTTATATGGCCCTTCTGGACCCTGACTGGTTGCTCCAGAAGCCCCTCTGATTGGCTGCTCCCCTTTAGCCCCACTTTAGGCTGCCTGGAGGACTTCTCCCCTCCTCTTTTCTGGAGCAGGGGGAGGCAGGGCCACAAGACCTCCAGCAGAGGGCCTCCACATCTAGTCTACCCTATCACATCAACATTTACCAGTAAAAATCTAATCCTTCCAAGCCGTCCCATAACTATCACTCCTAAAAATTCAGTTTTAAAATAGCATCATTTGAACTGAAAACCCCCTTTTATATGCAACCCCCTTTACTCTAAAAATGCCATGTCTATCATTCCATTTGAATAAATGAGTTTCTGCTGTTTCATGATCAGGACAGCTACAACAGAGACAACAGATGCAAGTTTTCCATTCAAATACTATAAAACATGAAGTGTCATGGTACCATAGGACCTTAAGTTCCAAGGAATGTTAGGAAATTAACCTTGATTGGAGCAAAGGCAAATTAGAGGGAAAGGTAAAGACTCATGTACCATATTAAAATGGAATTCTATTTCAAACCTTTGAAAAATGGTAACATGGGGCTGCATATTCAGTATCTCTCAATGCTTTTCAGTTAAAAAAATACTACAGGTTATGTTTTAGTCAAACTGCCGGCCCAGCAAATTCAGTTTGGAATCTGAAAGTCAGCCTGGATTCTTTTGGACTCACACATGACCAACAGTAGACAGCCTGGCCAAGTTTTTCAAAGAGGCAAAGGTTTTTGGGAGCTCAACATGAGACACCTTAAAGAGGCCTGATATTCACATGGAGGGTATGAAGAACCTTCTGAAAATCAGACCACATAACAAGGTATGTCAAGCTGGGCACACAGAAGTTGAGGTACCCCAAAAAATCACTAGACCATTTTGAAAATCTTGTCCCTGTCTGCAGTCAGGGCTAAGGGCCTGATTCAACTCCTACTGAAATCAATGGCCAGACTCCCATTAGCTTCAGTGGTGCAGGACTGAGCTTATAGTTAACAATTCTGTAGAGAGTACTTGCAACTTAAGTCATAATAAAACCCATTTGACTCACTAGTTCTGCAATACTAAGAGGAGTAACAACTTAAGTCAGCTGACGTATAACTCTGAATACAAAAAGGGAGGCCTATTAAGAATGAAAGTACCATTTGTATATGGTCACTGCACAGAGTGGAACTGCACTAACATTTTACAGATTTCCCTTTTTTCTCTCCATTACCTCCTGTCATGCTGTCTGGAGTGGCTCATGACCATGAGTGCCAACCTCAGGGCAGACTGTCAAGAAGCAGGGCAGATACTTCACACTGGTAGTATGTTCTATAATTAGATTTCACCAACTCAGAAACAAATGTGAACTCCTGAAGCACTATAGCCAGTATTACTATGTAGTCACATACAATCCCCTTGGGCATTACAGTCTATCTTGTCACCCAGGCAAGCTGGATTTAGTGTTAGTTGGTTACTATACACTGAAGATCACAAAATATTCAGGTTGCTCCCATTTCCAAGAGACCAGTCACTTATCCCAGGTCAATCACAGACCCCTTAGATCACACACCAAAGACAGTACTTGTAGGCAATTGCATAGTAAATTATCTAAGGATTTATTAACTGAGACGAAATGAGAGTTATTACAAGGTTAAAGCAGGCAGAGATAGACTAACTCATTTGTGGTTTCAAAAGGTGACAGAATTGTAGTAATCTGTTAGCTCTGAATGTCTTTTAGGGCTAGCCCAAGTTGACCCTGGGGATCTCTCCTTCCGTTTCATAGCTACAGCCCCATGAGAGTCCAAACTGCAAAAAGATAAAAAATAGCTGATGAACATTTTCAGTTCCTTCTTCCAGAATTCAAGCTGATGGGATGAGCTCTTTTGCATGTAGCCTCTTCATGGATGTGATGGGGCAATTAAAATCTTTGTATTGTGATGTCCCACAGTGGCCCATTTAGTTTTGATAGGCCTTCGTGATAGGCAGGAGATGATCCCTCCTGACTAGGTTCATGGTCTCAGAACAAACATTTTTTACAATTACAAAGCAAAAATGCGATAAAGATATTATAAGTGAAATTAATGCATGCAGCAACTTACAAGTAAGTCTAAACACAAAACCACATTATTGTAAGTCCAATACCCATCTTAATCCTACTAACACACCGGTGAAACAGACTGGTTTCCAGCAATGAGTTCGTCCATGTTTGTCTGAAGCCTAAAGCCTTGGCAAGAGCTGGCACCAGTTCTGCCAGCGTCATGTCTGCTTTTTCAGAGACTGACTATAGCAAAATGTGAATATTTACATAGTTGTGACATCTCCACATCTTGAGAAAACTATTTTATTTACTAGTTCTCGTTTTCTTGGCTTACAAGCATATTTCCATAAGTCAATCTGTCTGTAACCCACAAAAGACGGATTTTTGTTTGACATAATAAAACCAACCATAGACTGGAACAGTTTTACATTTATGGCAATGCCATTTGAAAAGCATTATTTTATTCTGATATATTAAAAAAAATACCACTGCCAAGGTACAGGAGGATTTTGCTCAGTTGAAATGAGAATTTATGAAGAACACTAATGAATTTTATAGACAATTTGATTTGCATAGTTTTCTTTATCTCTTCAGAGAGATTTGCTGGGCATCATAACTGCAATAAGACTAAAACGGTTGAACAATCTCTTGGATTTAAAAGTACCGAAACAACCACAATCCTAGGTGATGTGAAAGGCAATTCTCTCTTTAAAAAGGAAAGAAGTTATGATGAGTCTGAGTCATGCTACACCATTCAGTTTAACACAGAGCACATGATAAAAGAGCAAGAATGGGAAGAAAGGAGCTGTCTAATAACCTCTCTTTTAATCAAATATGTTCACTCTTTCTTTTTTTAAAAACACAGTTCCACAAGGTAGTGAGTTCAAAAGAATCCTAAAACAGAACAGAACACATCCACTTAATTGTCTAATAATTGTTGATAAGTTTATGGTTGATTCTACAGGCAATGATTAAGAGGCTATGCAGATTCTTAGCAGACCCTTACATTTATGAGCTTGCACACAATATTGTAATTGCTTCTTTGCCAGTTTCATTTCTGAAGTTGACGAAATGTGCATGTGTAACCATGGCTTAATGACCATATAGTACATGTTTAATTATGTTCAAAAATATAATCTCTAAATGTTGGAATTTCATTTCATAATTCGTTTTTATGTGCTTTAAATGGACTATCTCCAGTCATACGCTTTATGGTTCTTTCATCTCCATTTACAAAATAAGAACCACCATCTTGAATATTTTAATAGCTGGACATATGGTCATAGATAATGTTTTCTTCTTTATTTAAATCTCCAGATAGCCTCGAGACAGTTTTTTTTTTATTTATAAACATGGCCACGTATACAAATTATGTTAGCTAAGTTCAAAGCTAAAACCTTCTTTGTATTAGTTCAGTCTCACACTAATTAAACTTTAACTTTTACCTAAATTAGATCATGCATTGCTCTTACTGGAATGCACAACTCAGCATAATGATTTTAAAGCTCTTAGTGTGATGACTCACAGTCTCTCTAGAGTTTGCTGGTTTGTATCATTACCTTTGGGAATAAGAGAAAGATCCCGTGAATGATGTATCAGCATTAATCTGCGTGACAAAGAAAGAGTCAGCAATCACTACATAAAATGCCCTGCTCTCGGAATTTAGATTCACCACGTTCACACATTTTGAATTTGCTTTTTGAGAGCATTCATAGGTAAAAAAGGTTTGTTCATACAGATCTCTGTGGAAAAAGAATGAGGCAAAATTATGTGACCAAATTTGCTTTGGGTGGAAGTGGAAGTAGTAGTAGGCTTCTCTCTTTTCCCATTGATTTCCCCTCCAAAAGATTGTTGCTTCTTTGCACAGATGACTATTATGGTGTGCTACCATAGGTAAAGTATTGCCAGGTGTGGATGAGTGACAATGAAGATGTGCAGGTTAGCGCTCTCCCTTGCTATCTATTGGCACATGGGACAACATGTCTTTTTGGAAGATCCCACTCTTCCTCCACTGCTGCATCTCTTCCTCACGGTGGGTGAAACTCACCTCTGAGCGGGGAGTCCATAGAAGGCCTATTTGCTGTTTAAGTCCCAATTAAGCCCTCAAATTGGGCTTTGAGCGGTGCATAGGCTTTTTGTAGAACCTCTTCACAGCCATGAATTTCACCCTTTGTGTGTTGACGACTGGTGAAAGCAGCTACAAAGAGAACAGGAGAAAAGTGGTGAATAATTCCCCAGGCCAAAGCCATGAAAGGAGACACTGATGAGGATTCAGTTGTACTCCTCCCAGCCTGGAAAACATGTGCATTCCTGTCACAATTGCCATGCATCAGTTGATATGCTGAATGGTGATGTGAGAGAGAAAATTGGAGCCCAGTATTCTGGCTAGGCAACTGAGCCCTTCTGCACTGGAATGGTGCAACCTGAAGAAGAGCTCTGTGTAAGCTTGTATCGTTCACCAATAGAAGTTGGTCCAAATAAAGATGTTACCTCACCCATCTTGTCCTATATACTCCATGACTCTTTTCTAGGTTACCTGAGGTGTCCAGGATGAATCATTGTCACATGCTTACAGCATAAGAGAGCCTTGTCTGTGACCACCAGGGGAAAACCTTCCCTGACTACCAGCTGCTGACAACACAAGCCCTCTACTCTGTGCTCCACAAGGCCCGCACACGCTCTCTCTCTGCTCTGCAGGCTGGCAATTTACACATCCCACTTTGTTACACTCCGGTATCCAGTCCTTTATCTCCTGGACATCTTCCATGTACACCAGTCCACTGCCTCCAGGGAAGCAATGCACCCCAATGCACTGATTTAATCTCAGTTCAACACTTTTTAGTTTCTTTAGCACAAGGCACTAGACAGATTTATAGTAAATTGAAATTGAAGATTATTAAAATAGAGCTTGAGATAGAGATTCAAATAAAAGCAAATGTAAGGGTTTGGAAATAGAAGGTTACAGGTAAAAGAAAGACACAAACTACAGTCTATACTTATTAACTAGTTACCTTATTAGACAGGAAAGTATCTCTCCCCAAAAGATTTTTTCTTGCAGCACTTGTCCAATCCAAAGAGCAGGGATCCACTTTTCATGAGACCTCCCCACCCCCACTGGTGGAGAGTCTCCTCTTGTAACGAACAACAACTTGAGCCATTTATTCTGCTTTTAAAACAACAAGCCATTGTTTTTTAGTTCAGGGGCCCCCTCCTTCAGAGAGCCCTCCTGGGGTTCGCTTGTCTGAGGGTATGTCTACACTACGAAATTAGGTCAAATTTATAGAAGTTGGTTTTGTAGAAAGCGTTTTTATACAGTCGATTGTGCATGTCCCCACACAAATGCTCTAAGTGCATGTAGTCGGCAGAGTGTGTCCACAGTACTGAGGCAACCATCGACTTCGGAAGCATTGCACTTTGGGTAGCTATCCCACAGTTCCCGCAGTCTCCACCGCCCATTTGAATTCTGGGTAGAAATCCCAGTGCCTGATGGGGCTAAAACATTGTCGCAGGTGGTTCTGAGTACATATCGTCAGGCCCCCCTTCCCTCCCTCCCTCCATGAAAGCAAGGGCAGAAAATCGTTTTGCGCCTTTTTTCTTGAGTTACCTGTGCAGACGCCATACCATGGCAAGCATGGAGCCCGCTCAGCTAACCATCACCATATGTCTCCCGGGTGCTGGCAGACGTGATACTGCATTGCTACACAGCAACAGTTTATTGCCTTTTGGCAGCAGACAGTGCAGTATGACTGGTAGCCGTCATCGATGTAGTCCAGGGTGCTCTTTTAACCAACCTCGATGAGGTCAGGGGCACCTGGGCAAACATGGGAGTGACTCAGCCAGGTCATTTCCCTTTTAAGTTTCGTTTCATGGCAATTCAGTCCTACTGGCAGTGCACTGTCTTTTAATCTGCAGCCAGCAGAAGATAATGGCCAGCAGTCATACTGCACTGTCTTCCGCCAAGCACCCAGAAGATGATGATGGCTAGCGGTCATACTGCACAGTCTGCTGCCAGCAAGATGTATAAAGATAGATGAAGTGGCTCAAAACAAGAAATAGACCAGATTTGTTTTGTATTCATTTTCTCCTCCCTCCCTCCCTCTGTGAAATCAACGGCCTGCTAAACCCAGTTTTGAGTTCTATCCTTGAGGGGGCCATTCAGTTTCTTGCAAAGCCACCCCCTTTGTTGATTTTAATTCCCTGTAAGCCAACCCTGTAAGCCGTGTCGTCAGTAGCCCCTCCCTCCGTCAGGGCAATGGCAGACAATCGTTCCGCGCCTTTTTTCTGTGCAGACGCCATATCACGGCAAGCATGGAGCCCGCTCAGATCACTTTGGCAATTAGGAGCACATTAAACACCATGCGTATTATCCAGCAGTATATGCAGCACCAGAACCTGGCAAAGCGATACCGGGTGAGTAGGCGACGTCAGCATGGTGACGTGAGTGATGAGGACATGGACACAGACTTCTCTCAAAGCACGGGCCCTGACAATGTGGGCATCATGTTGCTAATGGGGCAGGTTCATGCTGTGGAATGCTGATTCTGGGCTCGGGAAACAAGCACAGACTGGTGGGACCACATAGTGTTGCAGGTCTGGGACGATTCCCAGTGGTTGCGAAACTTTCGCATGCGTAAGGGCACTTTCATGGAACTTTGTGACTTGCTTTCCCCTGCCCTGAGGCATAAGAATACCAAGATGAGAGCAGCCCTCACAGTTGAGAAGTGAGTGGCAATAGCCCTGTGAAAGCTTGCAATGCCAGACAGCTACCAGTCAGTCGGGAATCAATTTGGAGTGGGCAAATCTACTGTAGGGGCTGCTGTGATGCAAGTAGCCAACGCAATCAAAGATCTGCTGATATCAAGGGTAGTGACCCTGGGAAATGTGCAGGTCCTAGTGGATGGCTTTGCTGCAATGGGATTCCCTAACTGTGGTGGGGCCATAGACGGAACCCATATCCCTATCTTGGCACCAGAGCACCAAGCCGGCGAGTACATAAACCGCAAGGGATACTTTTCAATAGTGCTGCAAGCACTAGTGGATCACAAGGGACGTTTCACCAACATCAATGTGGGATGGCCAGGAAAGGTACATGACGCTCACATCTTCAGGAACTCTGGTCTGTTTCAAAAGCTGCAAGAAGGGACTTTATTCCCAGACCAGAAAATAAACGTTGGGGATGTTGAAATGCCTATAGTTATCCTTGGGCACCCAGCCTACCCCTTAATGCCATGGCTCCTGAAGCCATACACAGGCAGCCTGGACAGTAGTCAGGAGCTGTTTAACTACAGGCTGAGCAAGTGCAGAATGGTGGTAGAATGTGCATTTGGACGTTTAAAAGCACGTTGGTGCAGTTTACTGACTCAGTTAGACCTCAACAAAACCAATATTCCCACTGTTATTACTGCTTGCTGTGCACTCCACAATATCTGTGAGAGTAAAGGGGACACGTTTATGGCGGGATGGGAGGTTGAGGCAAATTGCCTGGCTGCTGGTTTCGGATAGCCAGACACCATTCTTTATTCATTCATCACACAAATAGGGGGATAACTACCAAGGTAGCCCAGGAGGGGTGATGGAGGAGAGAAGGACAAGGTCACACAGCACTTTAAAAGTTTAAAACTTTAAAACTTATTGAATGCCAGCCTTCTGTTGCTTGGGCAATCCTCTGGGGTGGAGTGGCAGGAGGCCCCCCCACCGCGTTCTTGGGCATCTGGGTGAGGAGGCTGTGGAACTTGGGGAGGAGGGCGGTTGGTTACACAGCTGCTGTAGCGGCAGTCTGTGCTCCTGCTGCCTTTCCTGCAGCTCAACCATATGCTGGAGCATATTGGTTTGATCCTCCAGCTGCCTCAGCATTGAATCCTGGCTCCTCTCATCACACTGCTGCCACCTTTCAGCTTCAGCCCTTTCTTCAGCCCGCCACCTCTCCTCCTGGTCATTTTGTGCTTTCCTGCACTCTGACATTGTCTGCCTCCACGCATTTGTCTGTGCTCTGTCAGTGTGGGAGGACAGCATGAGCTCAGAGAACATTTCCTCACGAGTGCGTTTTTTTCGCCTTCTAATCTTCCCTAGCCTCTGGGAAGGAGAAGATCCTGTGATCCTTGAAACACATGCAGCTGGTGGAGAAAAAAAAAAAAAGAGACAGTGGTATTTAAAAAGACATTTTCTAGAACAGTGGCTACACTCTTTCATGGTAAACCTTGCTGTTAACATTACATACATAGCACATGTGCTTTCGTTCCAAGGTCGCATTTTGCCTCCCCCCACCATGTGGCTAGCCCCTCAACCCTCACCATGGCTAACAGCGGGGAACATTTCTGTTCAGCCATAGGCAAACAGCCCAGCAGGAACGGGCACCTCTGAATGTACCCTTAAGAAAAGCACCCTATTTCAACCAGGTGACCATGAATATCACTCTCCTGAGGATAACACAGAGAGATAAAGAACGGATGTTGTTTGAACGCCAGCAAACATACACTGCAATGCTTTGTTCTGCAGTGATTCCCGAGTACGTGCTACTGGCCTAGTGTGGTAAAGTGTCCTACCATGGTGGACGGAATAAGGCTGCCCTCCCCAGAAACCTTTTGCAAAGGCTTTGGGAGTACATCTAGGAGAGCCGCAAATGCCAGGGCAAATTAATCATTAAACATGCTTGCTTTTACACCATGTATAGTATTTTAAAAAGATAAACTCACCAGAGGTCCCTTCTCTGCCTGGCGGGTCCAGGAGGCAGCCTTGGGTGGGTTCGGGGGGTACTGGCTCCAGGTCCAGGGTGAGAAACAGTTCCTGGCTGTCGGGAAAACCGGTTTCTCCACTTGCTTGCTGTGAGCTATCTTCCTCGTCCCCAAAACCTGCTTCTGTGTTGCCTCCATCTCCACTGAAGGAGTCAAACAACACGGCTGGGGTAGTGGTGGCTGAACCCCCTAAAATGGCATGCAGCTCATCATAGAAGTGGCATGTTTGGGGCTCTGACCCGGAGCGGCCGTTTGCCTCTCTGGTAGGCTTGCCTCAGCTCCTTAAGTTTCACGCGGCATTGCTTCGGATCCCTGTTATGGCCTCTGTCCTTCATGCCCTGGGAGATTTTGACAAATGTTTTGGCATTTTGAAAACTGGAACGGAGTTCTGATAGCACGGATTCCTCTCCCCATACAGCGATCCGATCCAGTACCTCCCGTTCGGTCCATGCTGGAGCTCTTTTGTGATTCTGGGACTCCATGGTCACCTCTGCTGATGAGCTCTGGCCAGCGTGGCAAGCTGCAGGTGACCATGCAAACAGGAAATTGAAATTCAAAAGTTTGTGGGCCTTTTCCTGTCTACCTGGCCAGTCCATCTAAGTTGAGAGTGCTGTCCAGAGCGGTCACAACAGAGCACTCTGGGATAGCTCCCGGAAGCCAATACTGTCTAATTGCATCCACAGTATCCCAAATTCGACCCGGCAAGGCCGATTTAAGCGCTAATCCACTTGTCAGGGGTGGAGTAAGGAAATTGATTTTAAGAGCCCTTTAAGTCGAAAAAAAGGGCTTCATCGCGTGGATGGGTGCAGGTTTACATCGATTTAATGCTGCTAAATTCAACCTAAACTCCTAGTTTAGACCAGGGAGAAGGCTCAGTTAAAGCTCAACCTGGACTGACAGTAAACAAAGTGCTGTCTCCATGGATGTCCATTGTTCTCAGCATTGATTGTTAGCCCTGAGACCCCCACTTCACTTCAGGTGACAAGTCTCATTTCAACAGCTTTGCAACCTAATATTCTAGCTTTTAGATATTTCATAAACTATTGCTCAGACAAACATCTCAAAATAACCATTTCAGTTAGAGCCCACACACAACCCCCTTCGGTATAATATCGAGTAAATGGTCAGACACAGATATAATTTACCTGCCAGAGAGCATACCTATGTCACGTGCTCCTGTGCTGGAATTACAGCCCTAGTATTTGTGCCAATGACCGCTGTCAATGGAGACAGGTGATGAAAGATTGCAGACTGCAGCATTGGATAAATGCCACTAGGACAGAGGTGGGTAAACTATGGCCCGTGGGACCATGCTGTGCAGCCCCTGAGCTCCTGGCTGGGGAGGCTAGTCCCCAGCCCCTCCCCCACAGCCTGAGCGCACCGCGCTGCCAGCGCTCTGGCCCGCCGCTGTTGCCCGGCAGCGTGGTGGTGTGGCTCGCTCCAGCATGGTAAAGGGGCGGGGAGATCCCAGGGTGGCAGTCAGGGAACATGGGGCGGCTGGATGGGTTGAGGGAGCAGGCAGGGGATAGGGGGAAGTTGGATGGGGCAGAGGTTTTGGGGGGGCAGTCAGGGGATGGGGAACGGGGGGGGTGGATAGGGGTTGGTCAGGGGACAAGGAGCAGGGGGGTTGGATGAGTCAGGGATTCTGAGGGGGTAGTCAGGGGGCAGGAAGTGGGAGGGGGCAGATAGGGAGTGTGGGCCAGGCTGTTGGGGGAGGCACAGACTTTCCTACGTGTTCCTCCATATAGTTTTGCAACCCCGATGTGGCCCTCGGGCCACAAAGTTTGCCTACCCTTGCACTAGGAGATACCTGAAATATTGCCATGCAGTGCTTAAACAACAGCACAGCACCACAGAGAAGTTTCTGAAATGGTTCTATACGCACTTCATCCCTTTCTACATTTGCAGTTAAATCACATCCAGCTCTAGTTTAGGGCATCCATTGTTGACACCTCTTGTCTGCAACAGGTAGCATCCCCAGAGAAGACAAGGATTTACAATTTTGCTTGATTTTGAACTAAAATTATAATTGGCCCAGATTGAAAAGGTTAATGAAATCTTTCAGGCAAGCCTGGACACACCTTTGGGTTTGTAATGCAACCTGAAAATCATCAAGTTTCCACATAGTTTCAGCTTTCGTCACAAAAATTTCACATAGCTCTAAAATTCACAGGCAATGGCAGAAGCACCAGAGGGGCACTAAACCACCCAAAAAAGTATTTTATTAGGGTCTCTTCCCAACTCTGCTGCTGGCCTGCTGGGTGACCTTGAACAAGTCACTTCACCTCTTTACCTTGGTTTCCCCATCTCTAAAATGGGGCTAATGATACTTGACGGGCTTCATAATGTGCTTTGAGATTGACAGATAAAAAAATGCTCTATTAGAGCTAGGTATTATTATTATAGTCAGTACTGCTATAATAACCAGTGTACCCTTCTCATTCCCACTATGCCAAGAGTTCCCAAATTAAGGGTCACGACCCCAAGTGGGGTTGCACCATCAAGGATGAGTTGTGGCATGCAAAGTCATGCTGTGCAGAGGATGCCATTTAGTAGAGCAAAATGATGTGTTCCGTGCAGTGAGACCTCACTCGTATGGTGCATGCGAGAGCAGGCTATGTGGAAGACGCCATTTTAAAATGGCATCTGCCATGCTGTCTGGGGTTGCAGGAAGCAATAAATCAGAAAATGAGGTCATGCAGGTGAAAGGTTTGGGAACTGCTGCACTAAACATAACCACCAGGATTCTCCCAGGGGAATATGGGAGTTAGGGACTTAACTCATTGAAAATCCCATCCTGAAATGAGAGTTGGGTAGCTAATGAATGCCACTGCACACGACATTTCCCCAGTGAATCAGTGAAGAAAAATGAACACCCCTTGAAATCTTTTGATAGGACAATCCTCTCCCCTCCCCAGAGCAGCCCTGGTTACAGGGTAACAAGGAAGATTAGCGTCGGGGGGGGGGGGGGAGGAGTGTCCCATGACCATATTGTCAAGAAAAATATTTTGACACAATAAGAGACCTTCTCACCATTATCACGTGGTCTATGGCCAGCATTAAATATTAAGAAGGACTGGTGAGAATATGATCCTGTATTAATAGGATATGAATTCAGAGACACACGCTAGTAAAATGCCCAAATGGAAGGCAACTTACCCTTATCTTCTGCTACACAAAATAAAAGCAAAACAGCCACTACCTGTGTAATTACCAGTTTGTTGAGGACACAACTCAAGGTCATATTGATTGGGTCAGGTCAATCATTGCCTGGCACCATACAGCCAGATGCAAAACCGTACACCAACAATGCCTACACCAGGTAATACTACCATTAAACTATTATTTAAAAAACAACAGACACACATTTCTTAAAGTACCAATGTTACCTCTAGAGCAGTGGTTCCCAAACTTGTTCTGCCGCTTGTGCAGGGAAAGCCCCTGGCGGGCCGGGCCGGTTTGTTTACCTGCCGCGTTCGCAGGTTCAGCCGATCGCGGCTCCCAGTGGCCACGGTTCGCTGCTCCAGGCCAATAGGGGCTGCTGGAAGCGGCGCGGGCTGAGGAACGTACTGGCTGCCGCTTCCAGCGGCCCCCATTGGCCTGGAGCAGCGAACCGCGGCCACTAAGAGCTGCAATCAGCAGAACCTGCAGACGCGGCAGGTAAACAAACTGGCCCGGCCCGCCAGGGGCTTTCCCTGCACAAGCAGAACAAGTTTGGGAACCACTGGTCTAGAGTATATATAATGTGTATTGTGACAGTAAGCATAGCATAACTCTGAATTTCCTGATTTCTTGGATCATGGCCAAAGCACCAAATTTTGGTCCCTTTGAAGTCAATGGGACCAGGATTTAACAACACAATTCAATGTTTTTAAGGTCCACTTCTTTAGTAAGAGCCTCCCCGTCTTGCCATGGAATAAGAGTAGAGGAGAAAAATTGAGAGAGTTATGTGAATTTTTTTCTGTGACTAATAAATTTGCCAAAAAGGCAGTTTTGGGGCAACTGAAACTATTCATGAATTAGAGTTGAATTCAGCAAATAGTTTCAGCTGCATTTAAAAAAAAAGGAATTTTTTGGAAACATTTTAAACTGTTTCAACATTTTCAGAAACAAACCATTTTGACATTTCATTTAAAAACACACTTCAAAATGTCATTGCCAACTGACATTCATTTAGAAATGTCATTTTTCATTCAGTGCAGACAAAATGTCTTTTTGTTTAGGTGAGAACAAAAGTTCTTTTCAGTTTAAAATAAGCAAATTTTTTTCTGATTTTTCAGCTTGGCCATTAACCAAATCCTTAATTTTTCCACTCAGCTCTAGCGGTAGCATTAGCTTTTGTTTACTCCCAACCTTCAGAACAAAACAAACATAAAATGTGGTTTTACAAACTGAATTTTTGTAGAATTTTTTTCTGTAGGAAATTACAAGTTTTTGGCTTACTCTGATTCAAAACAAAAACATTTTGAAATGTCAGAATTTTCCATAGTACAAAAATTCTATTTTCTGACCAACTCTACTTCAATAGGTGTGAGCTGCTCCAGTAATCTCAGTGGGTTAACAATGTTGACATTTGATTTGTAATTATTAGGTTTCAGAATTAACTGAGTCACAGCTGATTATTTTAGCAGATGCAACCAGCTAATACGCTTAACTCACAATCCCAAATAGCATAACCATTTGCCCAAAGCTCCAGCTTCCATGGGACAACTTTGCAATAATTTTTTTTGTAATGATGACAAATAAGTGTAACTCAGTAAAAATTGAAAGAGCGGAGTCAGTATAAAAAACCAAAAATAAAATCAAACTAAATACACCCATTATTTATGTATTGTGCAATTCACCTGCATTTACTAAGGGTCTTCCTTTTAAAATTTAAATTAAGCTGCCATAGAATTTCCTGTCTATTACACAAGGTTGCCACAGAACTGCTACAGAATTTAGGTTGAGCTTGCTGCAGAGAACAGGGAGCCCTGACTATATATAGCACTTCCAATTTCCAAGCTTGGGACCAGTCATCCAGTCTTTACGCTTCTAAACTGAAATTAATAGGCAATTTCCCTGAATAAGGAATGTAGCAGTGAATCCTTAAAAAGCATATGGCAAAAATTTTAGCAGCCAAGTCCCTTTTGTCCAGTCTGTTTTTAAGAGTGTATGAATACCTTTAAAAAGCTTTTGATATATTCTAGCTGTTAGCTGTAATTATTTATGGGATTTTTATCTTGTTTCAGCTGTTTTTTGGTTGTATGTTTTAATGTTTTCTGGTTTTAATGTTGTTGTTTGTGCAGTGACTGGAACAACAGACCATTAAAATAACATTTATTATTCTCTTCTCTTATTTTGTTATTGTTATTTTTGGAAGATATCAGGCCTCTTTTATGCAGTCTCTTTGAATAGAAACAAACAACACTGTTTTCCTGGGAAAGTTAGAGCTTTTGTTTTAAACCAGCATGAACGGCCTGTTTGGTTATTATAATGTTCCTGATCTCGAACATTAGTTTTTCAGGTTTCAGAGTAGCAGCAGTGTTAGTCTGTATCCCCAAAAAGAAAAGGAGGACTTGTGGCACCTTAGAGACTAACAAATTTATTTGAGCATCGGATTCGTTCTTGTGCTTTTTCAGGGAGTTTCTTGAGCAAATGGTGTAGTTTTTCAGTTTCCAAAGACAGTATGCTACTTAGGACCATGTAATTAAAAGCAGCACATTACATATAGCACCTTATCAGAAAGGTCCATTTTCACAAGAAAAATGGTTTCTCTAAAAGAGTACACCCCAGCTTTCATTTGGCATAATTAAAACAAATGCCATTGTTCTAGTGTTCTTTAAGTTACATTTATTAAACTGTATGTCACAGTGTGGGAGCCAATTTTCTTTAATGTCACAAGGGATACATCTGATATAATTGTATTTAATATTTTAGTGGATAGTACAGAGGCTGAGGTTAGGCAAGCTTGTTGTAAATTAAAAATCTAAGTTGAGCTCAGTGAATCAACCTGTTTTGGCAAGAATCATTCTTATTTTTTTATATTTGTTTTATATGTGTTTTATATTCTTTTCTATCTTAATTACATTTCAAAGTGCTGCTCTCTAATTCCAGGGGTTAGTGTCAGTTTTTAAATCAGTGCCCTACAACAACGCAGACCAATAAAATGTGAATAATCCATTTGATCCCATGACTCTCATTCATCAAAAACAGGAGGTGTTCTTATGGAACTCATTGTATATGTATAGTTTATGTGCAGGATCACTTGTACTTAATTACAGAGACAGCAGTATTTAGACTAAGGGCACTGGAGGTTAGTTTAATCGTAAATGACAGATACAGTGGGCCAGATTCTGCCACCATTACTCATTCTGAGTTGTAATTTACTCTGAGCTGACTCACTGAAATCAACTACTTGGGAAGTAAGAAAGATTCTACTCAACATGTATCAGAATCTAGAGTGCATCATTAAATACTATTTCAAAACTATTTGGTACTAGTCCTCACAGACAGGTCTCAAAGCAACTGACGTGAACTTCTACAGCTCATGTAACACAAAAATTTTCCATTAAAAATAAAGTGCAAAGGGGTGTGATGTGCCAAATTATAGCATTGCTACCTGAGGAATGTCACTCACAGATTTCATACCATTGTATCAAAATCAAATAACAAATCTAGGCAAACGTATTAGAGCCCAAGCCCCTTCTTCATGTCAAATCGATGAGACTGCTCATGTAAGAAAGGGCTACAGGATCAGTCCCTTGGGATCAACAGAAGTTCCCAAAATGAGGCCTCTGTCCTCTAAATCATTATACAATGGAATTGTGTGATCCTTCCTGCTCCAGAGGCATATCCTACTGTCGGTGCAGAGCCCACAACACTAGATTACTTTGTGGATTTCTATATCAAAAGAGGGAGCAATGAAAGGATAGGGCATTGGACAGCCCATTCCATTCTATGTTTTTTGTTCATTTTTGCTGACAGCTCTTGCCTACTAAGCCAAGGCAGTTCACCATACAATCAACCCTGGAGCCTCAGGAAATTCAACAGGCCAGAGTCCGCTTCCTTGCATCACCATACCTGGGTGTTTGGACGTGACTGGCATAGAGAGGATGTAATCTTTTAATTATGCAAGTAGTCTTTATTCATGTGAGTAGTCCCATTGATTGTAATGGGATTATTTCTGTGAATAAGGATGACTCACTAGTAAAGGTTGCAGGATCAGGCACATAATTTGCTTTTAGACTTCCATGGCAGGGCAGCATTTCTGTAGTGTAAGCCAGCCTGAGGCAGAACCTATCAATGGTTGCAGCCAACCAGAGACTGCATGACTTGAAAAGCTGTGAGTGCCTTTGTCTGTAGAGTGCCCATATGCTTTAAACACTACCAGGTCATTGCATTAAAAGATGCAGTGATGGAGTCTCAGGGGGAAATTTGCTGCCTATTAAAGTCAATGGCAAACTTCCAACGTCTACAATGAGGCCAGGGTTTCAGCACTAGAGGGTCAGTGCATTTAGTGATGGGAAGATGAGGGCAGCTGTATGTCCACTTGCTATACCCCCACCTCTCAGCAGGTAGACCCAAGCTCTTGACAAGAATGAAAGATGATTTAAGTTGCAGTCTTGGACAAATTACCTTGAAACACCCAAATACATAGCAATGCATTCTGTGTATCTAGGCACAGACTAGATCAAATAATACAGAGAGTAGCAAATGGACATTAAATTGCCTGCAAAGAACATTCTGATATGCCAGAAGAGCGATAATAATAGGAAGATATTTTCATTCCTTGAAAATCCTGTTGCTCCTTTTTCAGTTTCAGGCATGCTAACTTTTTCAAAGCAGTGATTTTAAAGAACAAATGGATTATAAAAGTGTCTAATATACATAGGGCGGTGCTCCAATTCATTTTGAAAACTGCCATTTTAGTTTCTATTCTAAAAAGGAGGGATATGCTTTGCACTTCTTATAATAAATGCTTGGTGTGGTTCATAATACTATGTGGGGAAAAAAGGAAAATCTGTATTTTCTGAATGGTGAGCAAATACTAAGACTTTCAGAATTATGATTTTGAAGCAACTCCTCCATAGGAGGAATAAGTATGAATTTAATGTAAATTAGAATTAGCATACTGATATATAAATTAAAACACAGGGAATGACTAAATATTGTATAACCTACAGATATGAGCCAAGATAGAAAGGAGTTGAACAAAAAGAAATACCACCAATGCTACTACACTGTATAAAATCTGTTCCTTCCTTGCTTAAATATATTTTCATCTAACTTCCCATGTCATCAGCACTCCTATTTTGATAAATGGTCATGCAGTACTCTAGTCATCAGTGAAGTCCTATTATTTCAATGCATATCGAGGTCCTCCTTATTGAAAATGAAAGGAGGATGAACTAGGGGCCTGATCCTGAAACTATTACTTGCATGAGTAATTCTTAGTTTTGTGAATAGTCCCATCAGCTTCAATGGGATTTCTCACAAGAGTAGGGGCTGCAGAGTCAGCCCCTAGAGAGTTTTACCTTATCTCGTGTGGGAGGTCAAGCGCTGGGGCACTAGAGATGGATTTGAGACACCAACCTTCTCGTCCTGGTTCTGCCATGGACCAGTCATATGACCCGGGGCAGGTCACTTCACCTTTCTCTGCTCTGCCTCCCCTACCATCTTTGTCTTGTCTATTTAGACTAAGCCTTTCAGGGAAGGGGACTCTCTCAGATATCTATCTATCTATCACCCCCCCCCCCAAAGCACTACATTCATACAATAAATGAAGGGTACTCATTTTCTTTTGAAGCCTGTTTGATTTATAACTAAAGAGTGGGCTTCTTATAGGCCTTAAGTTATCAGAAAAAAAGGTAGCATGCTCTATAGCATAAGATACAGATTGATTAGTAATAAATTATAGAATACTTGACGTCTTTCACCCAGAGAGATCCCAAAGTGTACACCTGAAAATGTATATAGATACTACAAAGAAGGTTTTCTTCATTCGTCAGTGAAATGCAACACCCTCCAGAATGAAATAGTTACTGATGTAGGTAGTTTGAAATGAAAAAAAGAAATAATTGTATGACTTATCAGGAACATGCTTAGGCCCAGATTACACAATCTATGGATGCAACTCTCACTGAAATCAAAGGCAAGTTGGGTCCATAGACTAAGGGCAGTATTTGACACTATCTGTATAAGAGGCTTTCAAGGACAGACTGTTAAACTGGGGTCTTGGAAATTTGTCCCTGAAATAAAGGATCTAAGCATCAATTTGGACATCAACCCTATGGGGCAAATTCAGCTCAGGTGAAAAGCAGGTGCAAATCATTAAAGTTACCCCACAGCTGAATTTGATTGTGTTGGTAGAGTTTCAATTAAATGAAAAAGAAAAAACCTCCAAACAATCAGCAACTTGAGTACAATTAAATCTTGAGCTTTGGCTTGGTCATCCACATCCCACACACTTACAGTGGATAAATAATGAAGTTTGTTATTAAGAATTTTGTAAGCCAGAGATCCCCAAGTATGAGGAATGCAAAGACAGTGGAAATGTTATATTATTGTATTTGGCAAAAATAGAACATATCTGCTCAGACAAGAATTTGGCTTGGATGTAGGCACATTTGTTGACTTTGTACAGCTCTTTGAGGCCCATGGAGTTATATCTGATCAGAATTTCCAGAAATGCCATTAAAAAAAAACCAAACTAATAAACTCAGTGGGTTATGAAATAACGCTGGATGGCAGAAGCAAAACACAAAGATAAAATATATATCTTGTTTATTTTATTAGACCAGGTGTGATTCAGATGTTACTGGAGAGTTACATGTTTGGAGACAAGAAAACAATGAAAGGCGACACGGAGACATTGTTTTCCTTTCCTGGGGGTTGTATCAGAGCAGTTGGGAAGAAGTAAAATGAGATTCTGGATTCTGAAAATACTGCAAGCAGCTGGAATTGATTTCTCTCGCTGTGGGTCACATTTTTAAGGGGTGTCAGTAGCAATACAAAATACATTTAGGGTTTGTTATTCTTACAGTGCTGGCAGAAAGAGATAGGTCTGGTAAAAAGACTTTTTCAAAGAATCACTGGAGATCAACAGACATATATAGCTGTTTTAGCCTCAGCAATAGCTGGATACTAAAAGTTATGGGCCAAACTGGAAGCTTTTATAAATCCTCCCCACATTTTCTAAGAATTGGGGTTCCAGCTACGATCAATGAGATTTTCCAAAATCAAAACCATATCCAAGCCTCCTTGGTCCACCTCTGTTCGATCCTCTGACAATGCAGAGTGTATCGTCTCTATTGAATAAACTCCATTTCCTAGATGAGAAAAGTGGGTAGGGCATCTTAAATACCATCTGGTAGAGCTGAGTTGTGGGGAAAGATTACCATGAAATTCAGTGTACCAGATAAATCTATTTAACTATCAGTCCATCCAACCAGGTACTTCCATAGCCCTCATCACATTATGATCTGAATATTTCTAAGATTGTTTAAATATCACTGATAGTGAAAACATGGCAAACTACGTATTTCACTCACAGCCTTATTTTACTGGCTGTGGGCTGGACGTGACTCCCTTTGACTTTAGTGGGTTGAGCCTTTGTTGAAAATGTTGCATGTGTTTATTTTTAGTTGCTTGTTTCCTCAGAAGATAGTTTCTTTTGTGGTGGGTTCAAACTATTCATTAGGTTTGAAAACCAAAACTTATGCACAGTTTGGTGACATGGAGTATAAATAGAAGGAGAAAAAAACACAGGAAATCATGAGAAGGGTCAAAAACCAAGACAACAGGAAACTTAAAAGTCACAAATGAAGGAGCATGGATTAACTTTATCAGAACCAATCACAGTGCTCTTAAGATCTCACCCCTTTCAATTGGTGTACACTAGCACTGCAAAACCAGTATTAATTCTGTGGTCTGGCTGGTATGATCCATACACAGCCCCTCCATCCTCTATGCAGATTATCTTTTGCCTGGAGCAGACATTTCCAGGGTATAGTGGTATTTAGGACTATGGCTGGGTCAGGGTATTAAAGCACTAAAACACAAAGATCATGATCCAGTCTCCAGTCCCTACCCACACATTGAACATATGTGGAGGGCTTTCAGAGCAGCTCCTCAGGGGGTATTGTGCAGTGCCAAGATCACTAATTTCATCTTTCAAATCCCCCTTGAAGACTTACTTCTTCCAAGAAGTCCACAAATCACTGCCAGCAAGGATGTCATCATTACTTGGAATTGGAATCAGAGCTCTAAGATCTACCCTTCCTCTGGGTCTCTCAGTGCAGTCACAGTGTCTGATCTGTGCTGTCTGTTTAAATTGTAAACTCCTTTGGGCAGGGATTGGGTTTTCCTCTGTTCTGCACAGGGCTAAGAATGTTGCTGGCACTTAAAGAATCACTGAGAACTGCATCAGTGATATTAAACTTGAAGTGGAAAAAGGGTATATACCATTTTGAAATTTACCTTGGGGAGGGGGGAGGAAAGAGGCGTTCTGCTGGAATTTTTAAACCTCTGTTGCATCCATTCGCCAACATGTCTGAAAAACAAATCTATAAATTACACTGGTGCTTAGAGGTATGTTTAATATATACCCATACACCATGCATAATCAGACAGTTCCCTGTATTATAATAGGAGGGAAAGTTACTGATTGTCATGTTGTGTGGTACTTAGTTAAAATGAATTTGAGAATGATTTGGAAGGCTGGATCGTGAGTTGACACAGACTGGTGCTGAGAGTATGCCTACAGTACATAAGCACACATTCATTTTGATGAGGAGAGCGGGAAAGGATTCAACTACAAGATAAGAGTCTAATAGCTAATGCTCAGCAAACTGAATTACAATAAAAGTCCCTTGAGAGAACTCAAGGAATCCATACAAATGTTATTTTTATTCTAATATTCTCCAATTATTCCATTTGGGGTGATGACCTTTTGCCATGTGTTAAACTAGAGAACCATATTTAGACCATATTGTTCTGTCTATACAGAATCCAATGCTAAAGTGTCTTTTGAATTACCTCTGTTCTGCCTCAGGCTACACCTTATGCATTGAGGAGGGTGTTTCCTTTCAGAAAACTTCACATTTTCCTGAAAATGTGGCTTAGAAATGCAGAACTCCAAAAGCAATAATTGACTGCTCAACTCAATCCCATTTGATAAAGCCATTATTATTATTAACGTTTATATAGCACCTAGAGGCCAACTAGCTGGGGGCATTGTGCTAGGCACTGTACAAATGGTCCCTGCCCCAAAGAACTTACAGTGTAAAAGACAAGACATAACAGATAAATGAGACAAACAAGGGGAACAGGGTGGGAAGTGGGGTAATAGGACATATGCAATTTTCTTAATCAATCAGGAGAGTAGGTTCCAAAATGCTTATTTATAAAAGGGTTTTGTTACTTCAAAGATGCATGCATCACTCCAAACATAAACCGTCACCCTACATACTATGTGCCTGTGCTTACTGCTGGTGTCTCAGTAAGGTGAAGTCTTAAGTAGGAAATTTTATCACATTTGAACATGATTGTGAAGAGCTGAGATAGCTGACACAATGCTAACTGCAACTGACCAAGCAGTATGGTGTGGAGAAAGCAAGCTCCGATCACCTAACTTCTTGAATAATGAATAGGAAACTGATGGGATCCTCTGTCCCTTGTGCTGGAATAGCCATTGATTTCAGCAGGAGCAGGCCCTGGCCTCTTAGATGGTAAGCTCACAGAGGCAGGGGGCTGGGTTCCCCCCTCCATGTTAAATAAATGACAGCATTAACACCACCTTTTGCTTTCCATGAAAGGCAGTTTTGGGTCACAGTACAAATAAGATCTTAAATAGCTGCATTTATTTACAGTTGCATGATGACATGTCTGAAGCCTAGTGGGAACTTATGTCTGTGTTTTCCATCTGTGGCAAGGCTTTTAAAGTGTTTTTAAAAAAAAAAGGACTTCCTTTGACAGATGAATCCTCGTGAGTAAAAATTAATAAAAATTAGTTCAATGCTGGACCAGTCTTGATCACTTGGGAATATAACATACAAAACTAGTCATCCCAAAAATGTTATTCTTCTCTAGGGAATGGAGCTTTTTGTTTGTTGTAATGAAGTGTTATAATTGAAGTCAGTTTTGGTGGTGTGTAACTTTTCTAGAGCTAAGAAACCAAAGTTTTATTATGAGGCTTAGTGTTTGAGAAATCTTCATACCATGTAGCAAATGAGTGACAACTCAAGATTCTTCTCTTTGGAAAATATACATTGTTACTCTTTTCAATCCCTTCTCTTCCTTGAAAGTCCATTCAATGGTTTTCATTACTAAAATGTATGGGCATATGGATTTTTTTTTTTGGCAGTTGTAATAGTGACGAGTTCTCTACCTATATGTACTGGTGCTTCTGATCTTTGCCTATTACCTGATGATTTCTTTGGAAGCAATGGATATGTTGGCAGAAACATTTAGTCACAGTGGATGCCTTAAGTTAATTTACTTTATCTCTAGGCAAGAGTGATCTCATTAAGATCTAGAAATGGAAATAGGTCTAGACATTTTCCTACATCTATAAAACCAGTATCTGTGAAATCCTGATGGGCAATCTACTGGGCAAACAGTCTCTCGTAGGACTTCATTGTCTGAATAGGTCTCGCCCTCCACTTCACCTATTATGTTTAAGTGATTTTGATGTTTGTAAGTGAGAAGCTATTTGCACTGGGTAAATCCAGGCATAGATCAGTATCTGTGCCAGCACTCCTCAGTCTAGTTCTTATTGGAGACAGTCAATCATGCCACATTGTGCCTTGATTTCATGGCACAGACAAATAGGGACTGTCAGGGTTCCTTCCCCACTCTGAACTCTAGGTTACAGATGTGGGGACCCGCATGAAAGACCCCCTAAGCTTATTCTTACCAGCTTAGGTTAAAAACTTCCCCAAGGTACAAACTTTGCCTTGTCCTTGAACCCTATGCTGCCACCACCAAATGTTTTAAACAAAGAACAGGGAAAGAGACCATTTGGAGACGTCTTCCCCCCAAAATATCCTCCCCAAGCCCTACACCCCCTTTCCTGGGGAGGCTTGAGAAGAAAATCCTAACCAATTGGTTACAAAATCATCAAAGACCCAAACCCCTGGATCTTGGAACAATGGAAAAATCAGTCAGGTTCTTAAAAGAAAGGTTTAATTAAAAAAAAAAAGAAAGGTAAAAATCATCTCTGTAAAAATCGGGATGGAAAATACGTTACAGGGTATTCAGATTCAAAACACAGAGGATCCCCCTTTGGGCAAAACCTTAAAGTTACAGAAAACAGGAGTAAACCTCCCTCTTAACACAGGGAAAATTCACATAAAACAAAAGATAAACTAATCCGCCTTGCCTGGCTTACTTATACTGGTTGCAATATTGGAGACTTGGATTAGGATGGGTTGGAGAAGGTGGATTTCTGTCTGGCCCCTCTCAGTCCCAAGAGAGAGCAACCACGTAAACAAAGAGCACAACAAAAGCCTTCCCCCGAAGATCTGAAAGTATCTTTCCCCCTTATTGGTCCTTTGGGTCAGGTGCCAGACAGGTTAGCTGAGCTTCTTAACCCTTTACAGGTAACAGGATGTTGCCTCTGGCCAGGAGGGATTTTATAGCACTGTATATAGAAAGGTGGTTACCATTCCCTTTATATTTATGACAGGGACCCAAAAGAAACCAAAAAGCACCCTATTCACAATTTGATCCTAGTGCTAATGATGTTTGTGAAGTGCTCAGATACCAAAGCAAAGCAATTAGGGGAATTTAAGTACCTATACAGATAGAGGCTTGTAGAAATAACAGGTTCTGGGCTAGATCAGGGCATGACCTACTCTTCTTTGATATCTACTAGAAAACTTGGAGGACAATCTTTATAAATGATTGGTATCTAAAAGAATTCTTTTAATTATGGTTATGACTCCATGTCTGCCATGGAGCTTGTGGAAGTCACGGATTCTGTGACTTTCCCCAACCTCCATGACTTCTGCAGGGTCCGGTGTGGCTGACTCCAGGGGTCAGCTGCTCAGGCGGTCCCTAGCTGGCCAGCCGGAGCAGTCACAGTTAACAGCCCCTGGCAGCTGGTACCTCTGGCCCTGGGCACCCCACCCAGCAGCGCCCCCCCCACGCCCTTTCAGCACCCACACCCCCAAAAGTTAATCATAGGTATTTTTAGTAAAAGTCATGGACAGGTCATGGGCCGTGAATTTTTGTTTAGTGCCTGTGACCTGTCCATGACTTTTACTAAAAATACCCATGACTAATTCATAGACTTAATTATGGTGTGTGTGTGTGTGTATATATATATATATATATACACACACACACACACACACACACACACACACACACACCACACTTTATTAAAGCGAATGTTAAAAAAAGGATGTAATACATAGGTTGAGAAAAAAGTGTCTGTACAGTTGGGTATAGTACTTAGATTATCCACAAATACAGAGTTTGTTTTTAAAAGTCATAAGATATATATAGTGCATAATCAGCAATAACCCAAATTAAGGTGAATAAATTTAACAATACAGTTTATATATTAGAATCCGAATACTAGGGTACATCTCTCATGAAAAGCTATACAGGGAGTTGGTTGTAGAAAGCAAATACAGCAACGAGTGTAGACTGTCCCTCAGTAATTGAGCATTTAGGGTAGATTGTCCATTTGGAAAATACAATCCATGAGGAAACTATTTCAGTTACTTTCCCCACTGCACTTCTCATTGGCTCTCCAACTCATCCCTCCTGGTATTGCCAATGTCTGGTGATGCGTTGTATGTAGATGTCCCTCAACCACCTGATAGTTTTCGACACCATGAGTTGCCACATCAGCCAAGTATACACTGACCAATTCCGCATTCTCTCAACACTCGCTCGTTACCATACTGCAATACCACTTAGTGCCAGCTTCCATAGGAAGAAGACACCTGTGAAGTAACAAGTGTTGTGGAGTCCCACCCAAAGCCCAAGGTTTATTTCCCTAGTTCAAATTCAAGTCCACTGGAACTAGAACCTCCCCACATAGTCTGTTGCAGAATGACTAGAAGATCATTGTACTTATTTTCTCTCTCTTCCTCTAAATCCTAGACTGAATGAAGGTGTGGTGCCTGCCCAGGTTAATTATCTCAGGGAGGACCGTGAGACATCAGTCCTCATTTCCATTTGCACTAGGGCTTCTTTACACTAGTCTAGTAGCTGTGTAAATAGACTTTAGGGCAAATATGATTGAGACCCTCTTTCACCATGTATTCCCAGACTATCTTTTTTAATTAGAAAAAAAAATCTAGTTTCCTTCATGCCGAACTAAACAGAATGAGAATAAATAAAAGCCCACCTTTATTTCTTATTTATAGGCACTTTACACCATCCCTTGCTCCAAAGGGCATAGCTACCCTCTTTATACAACAGAAAAGGTTGAAAGGAACATATCCTTTAAAGCTATTTTCCCTTCATTATCTGGATTACAACAGTGCATCTGCCTCCGACACAGAAATCCAGGAGCATCCAGGGAAGGAAGGCAACATCTGTCCTCCACCATAAACCCTCCCATCTGGCATGATGGCCCAATTCACATTCCAGGCCCATAGTTCTCATCTTGGTTTTTCTCAGTTATAAAATGTCTTGTGATGCTGAGTAAGAAACACAATCTGGAGGTTATACACAGATGATCCGGTTTAAAACTGCTATCCCTCATTCCAAGAGTTACACAAGTACCACAAGTTATGCACTGTTACTTGAGTGGTGTTCCAAGGAACACAGTGGCATGTTTTGAAGCAAGCATGTTTTTAAACCATGCACACCCATTATCCACTATTTTTATGATCCTTCCTGGGATGGGGTCAACTTCATATCTTAATAAATTCTAGCTAATTTGTTCTGTTTCCTTACCTGATCTTATTTCCCAGCCATCTTAAAACAAAACTTTCTAGCTACTTATTTAACTTGCAGTATTAAAACCCTAATCACATCTAGCCAGTAACTCCATGATGTATTCTGACATCAGCTGATAAACAACAGCCAGACCTCCTAATGGGTGGAAACAGAAGTCAACAAGCTTTGATCTCCTCTGAGAGCATATTTGAAATAAAAGAAAGATCCTCCTTTCTTCCCCACTTCTAACTAGACCTTTGTGCAATTGCCAGAGTCACCGACCTTCAAGAAAATGACTGACTTCCTCTTGAGCGTGACAATGCTACTGCTAAATTGACTACATGGGTTGTTGCATAGCAACAAGAGGCATTTCTTCCCTTGAGAACTGAATTTGACTTTTGTGCATTGCTCTCTGCCCCTGCCATTTTGGAATGATAAAGACCAGAATCAAACCAGTTGTCTCCTGTAGCAACACTGAGCCATCAAGATAAGCACACCAGGTCATTTTTAAGCACCCGATAGATTTTCCAAGGCATCCTTAGCACAAAACTACCATCACAACTGTCAGCTACAGTGGCAGTCTTAGCAGAGAACGAATGGACATGAAAGCTGAACTCCCCACTCGTACGTAGAGGTGGGTGGTTGGTTTCAGAGGGGTAGCCACGTTAGTCTGTATCAGCAAAAACAACGAGGAGTCTTTGTGGCCCCTTAGAGACTAACAAATTTATTTGGGCATAAGCTTTTGTGGGCTATAACCCACTTCATCAGATGCATGGAGTGGAAAATACAGTAGGTAGGTATAAATATACAGCATATGAAAAGATGGGAGTTGCCTTACCAAGTGGGGGGTTAGTGCTAACTAGGCCAATTCAATTAGAGTGGATGTGGCCCATTTCCAACAGTTGACAAGAAGGGGTGAATATTAACAGAGGGAAAATTACTTTTTTGCCAGCAATGCCCCTCTGCCATGTACATTGGCCAAACCGGACAGTCTCTATGCAAAAGACTAAATGGACACAAATCAGAAAACAAGAATTGTAACATTCAAAAACCAGTAGGCGAGCACTTCAATCTCCCTGGACACTGAACAACAGACTTAAAAGTGGCCATTCTTCAACAAAAAAACTTCAAAACCAGACTTCAACGAAAAACTGCAGAACTGGAATTAAATTTGTAAACTTGACACCATCAAATTAGACTCTGAATAAAGACTGGAAGTGGCTGGGTCAGTACAAAAAATAATTTTCCCTCTGTTGATGCTCACACCTTCTTGGGAATGAGACTCATCCACCATGATTGAATTGGCTACGTTAGCACTACAAAAAGTAATTTCCCATCTGTTGTCCTTTGTATCCGGGTTCAAGAACTCAAAAAGTCATGCAGCCTGTAATCAAAGGAAAGGTTGAATGCTCCTGGTCTATCATAATTTGACTTAGTGCTGGTGGGGACCTGAATCACCCGACTCAGTCAACCAAGGCCTAAGTCAGCTGTTACAGTATCATTCCAGCACAACACTCACTTAAAAAAAAGCCATCAACACTTCGATCCACCCACGCACTCTCCCGTCCATTCCGATGGTTTTAATTTGTTTTGCTTTCCCCTTGTAGTCAGACTCAGTGTTTTGAAGCACACAGATGTGAATTGCCATCTGCATTTTTTGTTTTCTTATTAAAATAATATCAGTTTCTTTGCCCAGACTTGAATCTTTGGTCTGTAGCTGACGTTTCCCCTCGTAATTCCTCTTCAGGATTGGGTTTTCAGACTGATAACTGTTGCATTTTGCACACATGCAAATCTGATCTCATACAAACAGGTGAATACTTCATTTCTGTAGTAGGCTTCCCTTTGGGACACAGTGACAAACAGATTTTTTCAGAATTAGGAGCCTTTCATAAAACACACACTAAAGAATTCCATTTCCAACACAGGTTTTCTAAAGGTCTAGGAAAAGAAAGGACTGCAGCTCCATTTGAAAGCTATTATCGAAACAGGAGTACTTTCAGTTTGGGAAACAGATTAATTAATTGGAGATGGATGGTCTTGTGATCAGTGCACCGGACAGAGACTCAAAAGCTTCCAGCTCTGCCACAGACTCTTCCAGGATATGTTTACACTGCAATAAAAAACCCCACAACTGACTTCGGCTCACAGGGCTCAGGCTAAGGGGCTGTTTACTTGCAGTGTACACATCCAGGCAAGGGCTGGAACCCAGGCTGTAGGACCCAGTGAGGTGGGAGGTTGCTAGAGTTCAGGTTGCAGCCCAAGCCAGAATGTCGACACCATAATTAAACAGTCCCTTAGCATGAGCCCAAATCAGCTGGCACGGGCCAGCCACAGGTGTCTAATTGAAGGGTAGATGTACGCCCAGTGACTTTGGGCAAATCATTTAGGACCTCATCTAAAACCCACTGAAATGACTACAATTGACTTCAGTGAGCTTTGTATCTCTAATTCTCAAGTCCCCATGTGTAAAATGGGAGGGATAATCCTGGCTTTCTTCCAGCCTTTTGTCTGTCTTCAGCTCTGCTGCAAGCTCTTCTGGGCAGGAGCACTCTCTTGCCATGTTTATGTACAGTGCCTAGCACAGGGGAGTTCTGATCTTGGTTGGGGCTGCTCAGTGCTACGGTTATAAAAATGATGGTAATAGAGCAAGCAACCAGAGAAAGGCCTAAGCAATCTTTTCTAAAGTGAATTCACGCTTTAAGGAATAATAGTTCCTTGATAAGACCTTTATATATGTCTTTTTGACTTTGATTAACAAATAGATATGCAATACAAATAGATACAGGGACGAGTTCACTTTTCCTATGGACAGGAAGTTTGCTATGTATGGTACTCTTCATATTTCATGACTGGAGTCACTTACAGCCCTGTCCTGCTTCCCAGACATCCAGGTTAAAATTCAAAAAAGTTTTGTTGCAGTTTTCAAATGCAATATGCATTCCAGCTCATTTGTAAGAGATCTTCAACTAAATCACCATGGACAATGTTGCTCCTTAGGGACTCTGATAATTCCCTACCTGGCAACACTGCACTCAGTCAAGTATTTAATCTGTAATACAATAAATATCACATTTTGGGACAGATCAATAATTAGATGTGGAAGGGAAGGGGGGTGGGGGGGGGCTGCAGGGACATGGATGTGATGCGAAGTGGCTGGGGGAGCTGGAGAGGAATCTGAACATCTTTGCGAATAGTCCTGAAAGACCTGGCATTGGCTTTTAGTAATGGGTTATTTTCACCACCAAAACCTAAAGATACCCCCCAGGATATCAGAATCTCATTGAGATTAGACCATCATCTAGTCAACTGTTTCGCTTGTCTAACCTCCAGAGGAGCATGCCAGCTTGGGTACTGTGTTCACCTATGTGCATCTGAGGGCTTTGAGTGTGGATTATAGGGAGGGTTGGGCAAAGGTACACAGCATAACCTGCAGCGAGTCAGGACTGTAGGTATACCCTCTCACAGGATGATGGCCCCTTTAGGAGGGAACAGGGGCCAGCACAGCTGGACTGATTCCTTACTGCATGGTCTTAAGGGGAGGTGCCTGGGCCTTATAAAAGCAGGAATCAGGCAAAGGGCAGACAGTGGTTTCCTGTGTACCTCTCTCTCAGCCCAGAGAAATAAGGGAAAGGATTATCTAAGGAGCTGCTGAAAGAGACCTGAAGAAAATAGCTAGAAGAGCTGCCGTGAGCAGGATTTACTCAGATCTCCTACAAGGACCTTGACCAGGGAAGGTGCTTGAGCCTGAAAACCAGGGAGAATAGGCTCCAGGGGAATAGAAAAGACTCAAGCGGAGAGCGGAGCTTGCCAAAGCAGAGAAGAGTTGCAGAGATGAGACTGTGGCAGCAAGGAGGAAGATTGAGCATTGTGACGTGTTTTGGGTCAATAAGAGAGACACTTGGACAAGGAACATTATTAGAAAAAAAAATCAAAGCCTGTGTGGCATTTAAAGGAGCCCCATGAAAGGAGAGATACAGACTGGGCTGCTGCAGAACCATACCTGGCCAACAGGGGCCACTACAGGGCAAGGTGTCCACCTATACATACCATAATACTGAATGCTTCTTCTGCCAGAACTGTGCCCTCTTTGGCGTGTTTTATAGCATCAAGCCCCCTGCATGCTTAACACATGATAATTGTATTAAGTAAACTTAAAGTTTCAGGTAAAGGCCCCAGTGTTGATACTGTTCTGTATACAGCTCAAAAGATACACTGCTTTGTGATGTTTCCCATCCCCATCCACCATTTGAGTGCAGAAAAAAAAATAGTCCCCCCACACTGAGGTGGGCTCACATCATTTTATAAAGACCCAATAACAGTGGCAAACATACCATTTGCCGAATTTCCCTGTCTAAAATGCTTCAGTGTGCAAATTAGTATACTGGGGTGGTTCTGATGTATAAGATGGTGACTCAATCTTTAGTCTTTATATAGGTGAGAATGCAAAGAATTGTAAACAATATTAAAACAAAAATCTCAGAGTTGAGAAGGACACAAAGCTACATTCCCGGGACAGTGCCACAAAAATCCCAGAAGGACAGGAAAAAGCTTAAGTGCTGCTGATTGACATACTGTGGCTCTACCTTACAGATAGGCTGTGCAGCTGTTAGATGCCTGCCCTTGACTGCCCTTTCAGGATTCAGTTAATAGGCCTGTAAAGTTGATTAATCCTCCTGGCTTGGGTGGGTGGGTTTTTCTGGTGCTACCTGAATGGATACTCACCTCCGGGAATTCTCTGACAGCAATGAGACTGTTAAAACCTATACACTTGACAATTTAAAGTCATTCCTGTTTTTGAAGGGGTCTTCATGCCACAGTCACTTCTTGATCAACTCTCCAACATCCACAGAACTCTGAATAATGATTGGAAATAAGGGATTCCTTTTAACAGGTTTATTCTTAAAAACTATCACTGCTATTAAATATTGGGACAGCTACGTGGGCAAAGCATCCCACTTTCACCACAAGGGCTACAATTTATTTGACGACACAAATTTACCACAAGCAGTTACGGACAATTAGCTCTAGCAGGTCACAAGAGGCCCTGCTAATGAGCAGAGCAGAGATGAAATGGGTTCTTTATCCCTAAGAGGTTCCCTCGAAGGCCGGAGTTGAAGTTACTGGCAGAACAATGCAAGGAAAAACGCTACAGAGTCCACAATTTTTGCTGAAGTTAGCTAGGGAGATGAACAGTTGCACTGCCCTCATGATGCGCCCCAAACATTTCATAGCCACATGTGTCTCACTGGAAGGAAGTCAAGACTGCCTTAAGGACAAGTTTTTTGATGCTAGTACCTGTTCTCTTCTCCAGCTTATTATTGTTGTTCATTATTTCTATTATTGTAGAACATCCCAACCCCACTGAAAGATCAGATCCAACTGCTCTAGGCACTGTACAAGCAAGTAAAATGGTGTCTGAAAGTTTAATTTGCAATGTTAATCCCAGAAGTTTTAAATTCTCGCTTCCCCCCTCCCCCTCAAATATACCATTCCCATGTAGATATTATAAAGTGTCAAATCTAGGAACCCCCTGGGCTTGTACTTCCCAGTATTAAAAAGGTTGGAATGAAATAACTTAATGCTCACTCAAAATCCTACAAATCTGGGCTAATGCATTTTAAATGTAAACCCCAAATCTCTCTGAAACATTGTGTTATGTTCCTTTATGCCTTCTATTGTGACACAGGATGCATCCAAATTGCTCTGTAACAGACAACAAGACAGCATGAAGGCTGCCACAGCCCCTTTTGCCTTTAAAATTGTATGGATGCAGTGGGTATTGCTACAAAACCCTCTTAGCTGGTCTAGAAAGCTGCGCCTCTTCATTCTTTCGTTACGAAGACCCAGTGGATTGCTTACTTAGCACACACCAGAGGCTATAGATAGGGCAAGCAGCCACTGCAGCCAGAAAGCCCCAGTACAGAACAAATGCCATTACCCTCAACATGCAGATACTTTGGAGCTGAATTGTGCAGAAGAGAGAAACCGTCCAGGTGACAAAACCATGAGTGGCTGAGAAGAACAGCCACTGCCACTCAGCTGAAAAAGCAATGCAGTAAGTGACTCTGATATTGCAGCAGGCACGGCCGGTTTCCTCCGATTAGTTAGGAATTGAAGATCCGCAGCTTTTTTTTTTTTGAGAGAGAGCGAGAGAGAGAGAGTCTACAGTCCAGGAGCAGCGTCAGAGTTCTGTGAATGTCTCATAGTTCTCTTAATTCACAAACCGAGACGACCAAATTTAACTGATATGCATACATCTTACATGGTGTGTGTGTGTATATTGCAGAGGAGGAGCGTTTGCTGTATGGTTCTGGGCTGAACTAGTACTGTTAGCTTTGTCATGCTTTTCTATAGTCATTTTGACAGTGATTAATGGAGGGATGTCACTTAACATGATAGTGCACACCTCTATATTACATTATACATTGTAATTTATATGCTGGGATGCAGGTTATTTTCCATGCTCTCACTTTAATGTTTAGATTTAGAGGGACTTTGACTGGCAAGTGTTAAGTTGTTTGTTGCAACTATCAATGTGAATGGACACAATAATTTTGATTTGAGTGGAGAGGTCTAGTTTGTGATAAAATACTTAAGATAATTGGTCTAAGTAGCAGCTGATATTTGTTGGTAAATACTTGCAAGCAGTACTGAGTCATACTGTATCTTTGTTTTTATAAATTCAGATGTTCTTCTGATCCCACATTCTGCAGTAAGAGACTGTGTAATTTATAACATGTAGCTGAGTGATAACATGATTTGAAGTTTAGTTTATAATGAGACAGAATTTGTTTCTCATTTTGCAAGTATTAGAAGAGGAGGAGTTTGGGTTATAATCATAGGCCTTCACTAGAAACTCAGTTAATCTTTAGAGGCAGATTCAACTGCACATCTTAAAATTTGTTAATTTAGGGCTAATTCTGAGTTGCATTTATTCTGTATTTTGTGGGGTTCTGGCTGTAGATATATTCGAATCTGGCTATTGCGGTCACCACTGCCATTTTGGGTTGTGAAAAAAAGTTTAACAAATATAAAAGGCATCATTTTAAAGAGTTAAAGTGTTATCAATTAATTCTAGTTAGGGATTCTCCAAACCATTGAGTCAAACGTTAACGTTAAGCAGCTGTGAGGTCTTGTTAAAAAAGCCACTAAATTTAAACACTTAACTTTGGTCTAAGAGTTATTGTCTGAACTACTGGAAAATGAAGTTCCTCAGAATGTAAAAGAGAAAGGTATCTGGTTCATTTACTTCATCATGTTAGTTCTGTAAAAATTTCAGTGTAAACCACTGTTTACTGGGAATTATAGTGTTCCAATGACGTGACTGAAGTAAAATTTTTGTTGAAATATTTTGTGCATGGATATTGTTTTAAGCATAGATGTTTTAGCCTTAAGCAAAAATGAAGAAATTAAGAAATACATTGAAATTACAATTGAGGGGTATCAGGCTTTTCTTCTCAGATGTAATGTACATAAATCTTACTGTTCTCTCCCCCCCCACACACACTTAAGTAGGCGTACAGCTGGTTTTTAGATCTGCTCCCTCTGAGAAAGCAATCTAGAGAATTTTCTCCTTCCAGTCTAGGTGGCCTGTGACATATGGTACAGTCAGGCTAAAGTCATTAAGATGACTAATTAATAAGTTAAAGTTATTCCTCAGTAATAGTACAAGAACTGTCAAGAGGGACAAATCTGCAATTAGAAGGGACTGCATCTAAAGCTACTTCTCCACTTCCCTGCCCCCTTCTGTTTACAGAACTTGATAGTGCTTCCAGCCCCTCTTGTCTAAGGCCCTGAGTCAAAGCCCACCAGAGTCTTTCAACTAATGTGTTTTGGATCAGGGCCTTTGTTACTTTGAGATCCTGTTATAGAAAATGAGTCCATAATCTCTGCATAGTTGCCCAGCAATGAACCTGGAACATTAGAGGGTTAAATAGCTAAAGGCCTTGAATGTGCCTTATAAAATCTTAGTATCGGTTAACTATCCTGTATGAACAGTAGTTATTTCATCTATAGTGAGAATGCATTTAAGCACACCCAGCCTTGACACTATCACCAGACTCATTTTGTGGTGAACTTTGCTGAAAGTGAGACAGTTTTCCAAATGTTTTCCCTAGAAACAAAATTTGGGAGTGGGAAGACGAGAAAATGCAAATAAGAGCTGATATTGGGAAGATACTATATTTGTAGTGACAGTCACGGGAGGACATTGGATTCAAGTAACAATTACATGGAAGCGTGAAAACTGCTGAGGGTCTTTAAGTGTCGTGAACTGTGAATTTAGAAGAGTTTTTCAGTGGTGATTGTTCAAAGTGGAAATAAATTAATTGACATGTTAAATGTGAAATCCAATTAATCTGCCGTGTAGAATAAGAATATTGAGTGTAAGTGCTTTAATTTCTGCTTTGCATCCTTTAAGCACAACTTTAAGGGCAAACTTAGCAAAAGCCCTGACTCATAGGCTGAATTAACTTTATCCCATTTACAACTTTTACATTGGAGAAAGATACAAAGGAATGTTTCCCAGGTTTAACTTTCATAATAGTTAGTTGTAGTAATTGATCAGCATCATTTAAATCACTAATCAACATCATTTAAGGTAATCAAGTCACAGTAACTTTTTGAAGGATATTTTCCTGTAGCTATATCCCTTTACCACTTGTTTCATTTGCAGATACACTGAAATAGATGCTCACATACAACATGAAATGTGACAGCACCATCCTGTGGTTGGTGAACCAAATATCTGAACCAAAACCTCTGCTACAAAAAGAACACACCAAAGAGCATACAGCAGTTGGATCTATATGCTCAATAATTTCAAAGTGCAATTTAAAGGAGACATGTCCCATTTGCACCTGAAGCCAATGGCACAGAAAATGCAATAAAAATATATAATAGTCAGCATATTGTCAAGGGACATACTTGACTATATTCTAACAGTTTTTAATAGCATTTTTAGTAGAGCTGTCATTCTTCATTCCTGCAAGGATGAAGAATATTTGACAGTAATATGCCCTAAAACATAGCACACATTTTCCAACAAAATAAAAAAAGGTGACAAACAGATTTCTTCCCCCTCCCCCGCCCCATTCTGTTATTCAAAGCTTCTGGATAGTTTAACTGTCTCGATACTCTTAAATGTGTAAAATTATTCTCATTTATGAAAGAAAATGACTTGGAACTTTCATTATTCTAGCCTGCTGTGATCCAGGGGTGATTTCAAATCAGACCCCTCCAGTGTATTTCGCAAAACATTTTCAAATACTGGAGCCAGTGCTTCAAGCATCATTTAGGAAGAAATGTAATTAAATATCAAAGGTAATTGTTTGATACTCCATATTAGCTACTGTTCACAACAAATGCGTTCCTCTCCCCTGCATTGATGGGCAATATTTTTAGATAGCTGAAACACTGGATTTCACACACACAAAGAGTCCCCAGACCTACAGTGCAGGAAGAACAGTGCACGAAGAACAGTGCACTATATCTGAGGAGGTTAAAAGGGTAAGATAGCAACGTTTAGGAAGTGCTCTGACTGAGCTGATTTGTGCAGTTTTTTTTTTTAAAAAACAAATTTACTCCTCCTTCCTAATGCAAGCATTAACATAGCTATAATGTAATGTATATACATCACTGCAACTGGAAGTGAGCCAAATGATACTAGCAGGACCAGAGTCAGGATCTTTCCCAATGACATACTCTGGGGCAACCAGGGCAGAGGAAACGAAACCACTAGATCAGAGGCATAGTGGAAAAAGAAAAGCAGTTTGACTCCAGTCCTTTTCAACTAATTTGTACACGTTTGCCAAGTGACAATTGCCACAAGGATAGTGTGGAATCAAACAGGTTAATAATTGGTGGGTTGGGAAGGGAGCTGATCTCATGTAGTGAAAAAGTTACAGAATTACAAACCCCTAGCATTCAAACTCAAATCAGATAGTCTTAATCACATGATTTTAAAAAATACATTTTCATTTTTTATTTGCCTTCTGGTTTTTGAATCCATAGGATTTGTTTTCAAGCTTTTCTCCACAAGCCGGAAGTCTAGAAAATTACTTTAATTTTTTTTTAAATCACCACCCAAAAACATGACTCCAGAAGCTGGGGCTTTAAAAAAAGCCACCATCTATCCCAAGACTCATAATAAAATTATGAAACCTGGAAATGTAGAGTGAGATGATCCCTGTATTAAACAATTCACATTTACAGAAGTTTAAAGAGTCTCCCTTTTGCAGCTTTGCCTTCAAGTCTTTTAGCAATGCAAGAATCTCCTGTGATAAGAAACTATAGAATTTTCCTCTCTGCTTCTCGAGCCATCAGCTAATCCTATTTCAGGATCAGGACTGAAGTCGGCTATTGAGTTCACCTTATCAGAAGTTGTAATGACCTGCTCAACAAAGAACAGATAGTGGTAGTATTTGGTCCTTATCTAAAATCTATTTTGTTACAGGATTCTTTTGCTACTTTTTAAAAGATCTCTTTCCTCTTCTCCTTTCCCCAACCACTTAGTTTTTTCCTTCAGTGTGTTGACCAGACATCATTATCACCAGCTGTTCAGCTTACCTCTGCATTATGTGATCTACTCAGGCCACTTGCCCTCTATCATATCATAGATATTACAGCATCAACGATGAGAGAGACAAGGAGGGCGAGGTAATTCTTTTATTGGACCAACTTCTGTTCGTGATATTAAATAAAATGAAGATTACCTCATCTGTTCATCTCTCTAATACCCTGGGACTGACACAGCTACAACTACACTAGATTAATGACTGTCACTGGGTATGACAGTGTCTATATATTTTGGGAAGAAGCAGATTCTCATTTGCAAAGAGCACCTGCCTTCAAATCATGTTCTCAATGCTGAAATTTGTGTAGCAAGTTTTTTAAAGAAAAAAATGTCTGGAGAACAGCAACAGATTAATAAGCACAGTCCTGCAGTTAAGAAGTTTCTTACTAATTACTGCTATAAAGGAGTTTATTCTCAGCACTGTGTGACCATAGGGCTTGATCCAAAGTCCACTGATGGCAATGGAGAGATTCCCATTGACTTTGGATCAGATCTTAGAGTTCCATTAAAAGTATATTGAGAACTTTTTTTTTTAAGCAACTAGGAGCCATTTTCATCTACAGAAATTATGCTGATTGTGGCTTGATCCGGTTGGGAAGCCAGACGTGATATAGAATCTGATCTTGCAAACCCTTACAGTCATAAGTAGTCCTTATTCACAAGTATCTCTGTTGACAAGAGTGGCCCTATTTGCAAGGCAATGTAACATTTGCAGAATACAGGTCATAGTGGGCTAAGATGTTATGTGGCATCCTAAATTTCCAGTGTTATTAGGACTATCAATGATTCAGTTTAAGCCTACTAAAGAAAAGGCACAGTACAAGCTCAGGACATTCTGTTAAAGTTCTTAATTTTTAAATTGATCTAACAACATATGACTTTAAATGTCCTGTCTGTGGACATTTCGTGTACCATTGCTGCACAGTTAGGGACTTCGAATGAACTGTCCTCTAGACAGCCTTAGCTCTCTCACATTGAAGGCCACTGAAATCAGCCAGCAAGGGCATCTTTCTTTTATTAGCAAAATCTCAGTGTTTAAAGTTTCAGGGGGTAAGCACATAGTGTCTCCTAAAAGTAAAGAGGCATTTTTAAATCAGAAAGGAAATAAAGCTGCATCTGTTTAAAATAAACAAAAATGTTTTTCAGTCAGGAATTGCCAAAAGGTAATTACTACTTTATAAAAGGAAAAGCTACATGTCACCTTAATGGATTCCAGCTGGATGTGTTTGTCTCTCATGAAGAAAGCAGCTGACTATTACAGCAGGCAGATCAGGAGAAGAGTGACATTTGTGCACCACTTCATCCCAAGTCTCCATGGCAGACCACAAAGTAGTCAGAGGAAAGGCTGATACCTCAATACCATTTGTTACCTTTCTGGCCTCCAATGTTTCAGGGGCTAGGGTAGTCTTGCTCTATTCTCCCCGAGTGTGTTGAAAAATGGCTGTGAGGTGGTGTTCTGTATAAAGTCTACAGGGAACATGACCACCATGAAAATCCATCCACAAAAAACAAGAGCTAGAATGATAACATCTTGCAGTTTTTTCATCCTAATCTTTCCTGCAGTTAATCCTTCAACTAGAAATGAGCCAGGATTAAACCACCTGGGTTGCATGGGTCCGTGTTAGATAGATATATATAAAAATAATGTGTGTGTGTGTGTAACACACAGGCTCAATCTCAGCATTTCCTTTGGCTGTACAGAGAAAAAGCTATGCTACAGAGACAGCTGAGGATTCCCCCTGATCCAAAGAAACTGTCAAGTTATGCAAAGCTAGTGTTACTGGCTCTACACCATCCATTCCCTCATCCACAAAATAGCAGGGGGCTATCAGGCATGCAAGCCGACAGAGTAAGATACACAAAGCTCTTCTAAATCCTTGGCAGGTGGCTTGCCTGCCTGCAGCTAGGGCGACTTTCAGCAACCCCCAAGCTGTTCTAAGTTCCAGCCACTTTTTCTCACATATCTTCTCAGCTGTGCAAAGGGAACATTCATTGTAGGGGGGAAAAAGAAAAAAAAAAACAACCAAAAACAAAACCCCGCCCCCCCCAAGCTCCTGGGTGAAATCTGGCTCAACTGAAGACAGCAGAAGAGCTGGTTAGAATGAAGTGAGCAGCTGTCTATTAAAAAAATGCAGCCTTTGCAATGACAGGACTGGTCACTGAAAGTTTGTTTTGGAAGGAAAAAAAATTCAGACAATGTTGAAACATCCTGTTTTGACTTGTCATTCAAAGTGACTTTCAAAATTTTTACAATTTTGAGTTGTAAGATATAAGGTACCTTATACCTCTTTGAGGTTAATAGTTTCCTATCAGATTTACAAAAAACATGGCTTTAATGGAAGAGTGGATTCCAAGACTACAGAATTTCTGTGTTTGAAATATCTGGATCTGTCACAGGTGTATGAGCCAAAGTCTGGTTGCTCTATTTACCACTTTTAACAACTTTATCTATCTGTAGATAGAAAGAGGAGCTACCTGACCTATGGGTACACATTGTTATGTCACTCCAGTGCTCTGGGCTCAGAATTAAGGTTTATAATATAAAAACATAGGCCAAATTCTTCCCTTATAACATCCCCAATACTCCATTGGTGTCAATAGGGTCACATGGTTATATCAGAGGGCAGTATTGGGCTGCATTTTACTTCAAATGCATGTTGGTTACAGGTTAAAAATCAACAGCCAAATAGAGGAAAAGCTTCCCCCTTTCCTCCCCCGACCCCAAAAAATCTATGCATGAGATCTTCCTGCACTGAGAGTCTGACTATAGAGCTTATTCTGGTAAAAAGCTTTCCTTCACATCCACACATGTATTCTTGTGGTTATGCATTATGTGAATCTTTATTTACTCTGTACAATAGATGGAAATACTTACCTTTGCCCTAAATCACTCTAACAAGGCTCTATTGTCCACTTTGCGTGCTGAATGAGATACTAAGCCCAGTTTTGTAATACACCTTCCAATGAAGCTGGGGCCTCCTAGTACACTTTGAAACCTTGGCCATTCGGAAACTCACTCTCCAGGAAGCTGCTGCAGAATCCATTCATATTCTGGCAGTAGCAAAGCAATTTAAACAAGCAGATTTGGCAGCTAAAGGGGAGGTTTTTGTGGTGTCAACATCTTGCTAAAATTGAAGATTGAAAGAGATCTGGCAAGGCTTATGAAGAAGTAATCTTAAATCTCCTATTTCCCATAGCCAACCTAGCTTAAAGAATTCTTTGAAAGGTTCCCCATACTCAGAAGTCACATGGGTAGATGAGTAACTCACAGCATTGCCTTTGCTCTAAGTTACTGCACAATACTCTCTCTCTAGTTGTAGACAATTTATTGAACCGTGATTTTTTTCACTGCTTTGTGACTGATTTCCGCATTCCCCACTACTGCCCAACAAAGCTAATGAGACTTCAAACAACATAGCGTATGGAAAATTAATGTGGGTAGCTTTGGAGGGGTTGAAAAGGAAGCAACTATGCCTGCTATTAGGTTATGCAAATAAAAACGAGTAATGCTAGCCATCATACCTCAGAACATGGCCTCAGGATGGGGAAGTGAACTATTACTTTGCTAATATTTTTGATATTTGCAGCCGAATTTTCCCCAGCAGATTTCCAGCTTGCACCAAGGAAATATTGCCTCAAGTTTACAGATACTCTTATTTATAAGTGGACATCTATTTGTAGCTTAAACAAGCACCAGCAAAGCGTGAATGCCCAACGCTGCTCACAATTAATTACAGAGAAGCAAATTACATTGGCACTGTAGGCAAGATTGTAAGTTGGTAACAATGGGATATTCAAGGAAATTGAAACCGTATAGTTAAAGTCACGTTTGCTTATTTGCATAGGGACTGGCATTTTTTCCTTCTTTGGCGGTGTAATTTATCATATGCATGTTTTGACACCTGGGGCCAAATTCAGAGGTCACTTAATTAACAGCATAGCTGCATGTTGGTAAGAAGGGCAGAAGGAGGTGTAGTAAGATGAGCAAAAACCAAGAAACTAGTAGATCCCCTCAGCTTACCTAACATTACCTTACGTTCTCCCTATTATTGCTACAATGCTTCCTGCACTCAATGTACAAGTTACACATATTGACACTGACTTATCAATGTCTACAGTAATTTAGGCCACCATTTACATCATTTCTGAATGAGGCCGTTGGCATTTTCTATTTTATTGTGGCATTCCAATAATGGCCCACGGAACCACATGACAATTGGAGGATATCCAAGCCTGTGCTGATCTCAATTAATGAAATAATACAACAAGGATTATATGTACATTTCCCATGGAGCAACTGACCTTGCTTTAGGGATCAAGGATTCCTCAAAATGGTTTAGCAGCAGCTGGAAAAAAAGTCTCCTGACATTAAAGGTTGATCAGTGTTACAAAAGAGCAACTGATCGATCACACAATAGACAAACTCCAGAAAATTCTGCTTCTCAGAAATAGGGACACCATTTATATAGTAGCATTCACAAAGCTGCTGTTATTCATTATGAACTTGAACTTCAATTTTCACAATTGAACATAAACACTAAACAATATGACATTCCCCCTAAACTGTACTGATTTCCTGAAACTGGTACAGAACACAGAAGTACAATATATGAATCACACTCTGCTTATTAGCCTAATTTGAAAGGACTCTGTGTGTGTGTCCATTCACCTTTGTTTGGTTAAAATAAAAGTTTGACCTTTGACCATAAATCAAAGCTTAAACCTCACAGCTTGTATGTTCCCATATTAACATTTGAGACAGACGTTCTAGTTAAACTTGTCAGCAGTTCTATTTACATACATCATTTTCTAGAGTTTGTTCTCATACTGGCTGCATCTGAAACTTGAGGTCTCAGATTCCAGTTTATACATTTATATATATATTTTTAAGATCATGTAAATCTCCAACAATTAGCTATTGTTTTGTAACATACAAAAACATACAAAAATAATCCTGAAAGCCAAGCCACAATTGTCACCTTGTGATGGCATTGTGGCTAGGAAAGAGACAGGAGCGGGACAAACTGCTCCAAAACCTTCTTCTGGTCAAACATCACATGCAATTTATTTAGTGTTCTTCCCATGCAATTTATTTAGTGTTCTTACAAACTTGTACAGCTCTGTATATACATACACTCCTTAGCTCACACTCCTTCGCTCAATCAGCCAAGGAAGAGGGGAGACAGATGGTATCTTTCTCCCTGGGAGGTCTTTCCTGGCTTTGACTTCCAAAAGCCTGCCAGTCTCTCCTTGCCTCCTGAGCACTTCCTTCCTGTGCCTTTTCTACTTTCTGGACCAATTAGCCTTTTGGGCTCTCCTCAACCCAATATATCAACTGGGCACAGCTTTTCTTCTCAGGTTTATTCTGAGGAGATTACTTGATGATCCAGTCATCCGAATGCTGGTATAACGTTAGTTATTTCAGGTGTGACACTGTTGGTATAACTGCTGTTGCCCAACACTGTCACACCTGAAATAACTAACGTTTCTTTAGTTAAAGAAGTCTACTTTACGTTCAATAAAAACAAAATGGAAATATTCAATGCTCAGGTAGGAAAGTTTCAAACCAGACATCCAACTAGCCGAGCTGAAAGTGAAAATTAGTTTTATTGCGCATCTAATTGGACATGCAGTTGCTATGGTCACAAAGGAGACTATGACCCTTGAAACTTTCATAGAAATGTAGGGCTGGAAGGGACCTCAAGAAGTCAAGTCCAGCCCCCTGAGCCGAGGCAGGACCAAGTAATAAACCTAGACCATCCATGACAGGTGTTTGACAAACTTGTTCTTAAAAGCTTCCAGTGATGGTGATTTCACAACTTCTCCCGGAAGCCTATTCTAAGGCTTAACTATCCTTATTGTTAGAAAAATTGTTAATATCTAACCTGAATCTCCCTTGCTGCAAATCAAGCCCATTACTTTCCTCTGAAGCCAGCCCTTCTAGCTCATTTAGTTATTTTTCCAGCTTCTCAGTACTCCCCTCTTTCCCATTAAGGAAGTTACCATTAAAAAGACTCATGACTGTTGAGATGAGTTATGCACCTTATCATTTATGCATTAATGGCTATAGCGATCACCCACCTACTCTGTATTCTCACCACAGGGATTATTAACCCTGGCAAGATAGCAATTAGTATGTATCAACAAACTGACTTATGTTACTGAGCAATTTGATAGACTAGCTGCACTTGGGTTTTCTTCAGCAATGGTCACAGCATCGATTTATAGAAAGACTTGTATAAGTATATATTTATGGCTAAGTTTTGTGGCAATATCAAGCTGGCTTCCATTTTTGTGCTCCCATTTCTGCATGTGTAACTCAGCCTATAAATGCACCTGTTTTATGCAAGCACAACCCTCATTTGCATGTACAGTTCAGACAGATGGTTACCCCACGACCTGATCTGGGTACATAAATGAGTTTTGCAACTGTAGAACATCTGCATAGTGAACTTTGCATGTACAAAGAGTTGTATGAAGAAAAATGAAGGCCAGAACTGAAAATCTGACCTGTAATGATGTATCCTCTAAAAGGCACCATATGATAACATTGCTGGAGGTCAGTCTGGTTCACATGCTGTGTGCGGCAAGCTCCCGCGGGCTCTGCTATTAAAAAGAGCTTAAACTCTGTACCCATGTCTGTGCCTGATTTGTTTCCACATGACCCTAAAAGTGACTTATCTATTCATGAACAAGAGTAAGTCACCTCATTTTGCTTGAATATTTTAAAGGCCTGTCTGTACTGCAGAGTTAACGTGAGTATTGCTCTACCTCAAATCTCATTCATATACCAAAACCTTTAACTGAAGTGTATTGGTGTTTTTAATTCAAATTGGCTGGTCCCTCAGGTGATATAGGCCAGGGGTTACCAAACTTTTTCTTTCTGAGGCCCTTCCCTACATGCTATCAACACTCCACGGCTAAGCTATGACATGGGTTTTTCTGCATATAAAAGCCAGGGCCAGCGTAAAGGGGTAGCAAGCAGGGCAATGGCCCAGGGCCCCACATCACGGGATGACCACCAAGCTAAGTTGCTCAGGCTTTGGCTTCAGCCCTGGGTGGTGGGCCCCTGGCTGCAGTTCTGCACAGCAGTGCTTTGGCTTTCTGCCCTGGGCCCTACAAGTCTAACACCAGCCATGTTTGGTGGACCCCCTGAAACCCAGACCCCTGATTGAGAACCACTGATATAGGCTACAGCTCAAGTCAGCACAACTCATCAGCGGCTAAGACTGCTCTGTGTAGCTGGAGTGTTATGCCTCAGAGTGGCTGCTCTCATTCAAGCTAGGCTAACTTAATGTGTTATTAAAGATCAATTTGTTGGTAGGAAAATATAGGATTGGGGTTCATTGGATGTCAGTGGGAAATGTAATGCAAATATAAGCATGTAATACTCAGGAGGAGTTGGAAAGTTTCAGGTAAGAGATGACCAAGTTTTATTTCTGGTTTCTTATAGCCTGTCATATCTGTTTTCTTTTTAAAAAAATTAATCTTTTAAAAAAAATGTGTGGGAAGGGATTTACAGAAAGAAACTGATCAGAGTTTCTTTACCATGTATAGTGTCCAAACATACTTTGAAAGTATTCCATCCTCAAACAGTTACAACTAATAATCAAACAATTATATTGATGGGGATAGGGAGAAGACCCTAGTAATTCACGTATCTGATCAATTAATGTTCAATATTACCCTAGTACTTATTTTTTGAATAAGACACCACATTTTAGAAATTCACATAAAGAATGTTATAATGCAACGGAAGACCAAAGCTGATAATCATGAAATATAGAGTGAGAGTGACATAGAAACGGTATCAAGCTAGGGCTTGACCCAGCACTATATTGTGTAATTTAGAGATTTTTTGAAAGGGTTTATGAAGTTTTATCAATGACAAGGGGGCAGGGAAAGGGAAATGTAAGACCTCCAGATTTAAATGCACAAAACTGTACATCTTACCCTGTAGGGACTGGGCTACAACCTGAAACCCCCCTTTTTTGAATTTCCGCCTTTTAAATTGGTACGGTTGGTTACTCAAGGACTTCTGGGTTTTCCTTTAGGTAGATCATTTGGTTCTGGAGGCCCTGTATTAGTGCATCAAATTAATTAAAACTAAGACAAAAGACATTTTAGCAGACTTCAAAAAAAAGAACCATTTTGTAAAATTACCCAATCCTGTTTTGCAACTGTAATACAAATGTAATAGTGAAATACAGGAGTCTAGCTGGGATAGCTATTGATTGGATAAATTTGAGGAACTTCTTTGTCACTCAGTCCATTGGTTTTATATTCACAGATTCTAAGGCCAGAGGAGATTACTGCAGTCATCTGGCCTGACCTCCTGTATAACACAGGCCATAGGACTTCCCTGAATTCATTCCTGTTTGACCTAGAGCAAATCTTAGAAAAAAGATCCAATCTTGATAGAAAATCTGCCACTGTCAACTTTTAACTCCCAATCTTTGGAAAGTTGTTCCAATGGTTAGTTACTTTTGCTGTTAAAAATTTACACTTTTTTCCAATCTGAATTTTGTATTCTAATTCTATGATCCTAACACAAGGGAAACCAGACTAATAAGGCAATTAAAAAGAGAAACTCAGTTTGGGCTAGACCTTCTAGACAATCAGTGGGGGTTTCCTCCCCCCCAAAGTAAAGTGCTTTTTGTACACAAGACATGTCAATCGGCTCATTCAGATGAAGAGCTCTTTGCTCCTTGTGCACTATGTACATGAAAGTGCATCATCTTGGCTCATGGCATATCAATCAGATATTATCTATGCTCTGTACAGAACTGTTAGATGCTGTGCCAAAACAAACCCTTTTACAAACTGGACATGATCAGAGTTCTGACAGCTTGATTCCCAACAGTATATTGACAAGCTACTAATCTATTTGAAGACAGAATGTAATTGCACAATTAATTTTTTGAATCAAGCACCACACTTTCAATAGTCTGCTGAAGTAGCAAAGAAAAAACCAGACAGTCTGAAGCACAGGTCTGGAATCAGAGCTCCTTTCCGCAGTCTGAAACAGTAGCTCTAACTGCACATTTGATATAGACTCCAGGTGCTTACAGCATAATCCTCATAGGAGACAACAGAATATCTGTACACATTCACAGAGTGCATCAGCAGCAAGGAAGCAACTTGCAAGCGTGGACAAGAGTCCAGACTCTGTCGCCCTTGGTGCAGAGTGGAGGGGGGGAAAAAAAAAAGAAGTGGTGTTAACCCATCTTTGTGCCCACCCCACCCGCAACTGAGCACTAATGCCAGAGGCTGGGCTGGCAGCTATTAGAGCAGCTTGAGGCTGCTTGTCTTCACTCCAGCCACAGCCCCACAAGGGCTGTTTTAGCAGCCAGGGATCATAGAGAAAGATGTCCCAGCCATGCTTCCTTTCTCCCGAGCCATGTCCCACACGCCAGGGGCGGGAAGGGAGAGTGGTGCATAAGTCAATATGGTGGCTCAATGTCAACCACAGATTCCTTAATGCCTGGGGAATCTGCAAGGTGCTGAATCTGTCCCCACAGAAAGCAATCAGAGAATTGACTTAGGGCCAGATCTTAGCCCTTGCTCTGATGGCACAAAGCAATGTTTTAGTTGCTTGGGCAGTTTTCACAGGAAATTCTTCATTGCTCTCTATCATCTGACTAGATAGAAGACAGAGTCAGTGTCCTCTGAAAGGCAGCAGCAGTTCCTAGACTGGTAGTGCAATGCCACCAGATTAGCATTTGCAATGCTATGGTACAGTGGTTTTGAACTTCCCTTTGGGAATCTTAGATATATCCTGCAGACCTCCAAGAGTCCACAGACCACAGGTTGAAAACCATTGCTATAGTATAATCACTATATATATATAATGCGTGTGAGTGTGTGTGAGAGAGAATTTGGCTTCTATTCTTTTTGGCATAGTAATGTGATCTTGCTCTTTAACACACAGTTAATCAATTTGGGGGAGGGAGGGAGGAGTGGCCAAGAAGAAATCACACATTAATCTAGACAGTCTCTCTGTGACTAGATTAACAGCATCATCCCATTTTACAGCTGGGAAAATGGAGGCAGACAGAGATGAAAGTACTGGTCCAAAGTCACACCAATTTTGTGACAGAGCTGGGAATAGAATCCAGATCCTCTGCCTCCTAATCCTGTTCTTTCACCCCCAAGGCCACTGTCTCCCATGCTCATGTTGTCATTAACTAAAGGACTGACATGGAAAAATTATGTTGCTCCAAGGAGTTGTACCCATAGAGTACTTTTAAATTCATGCTACATTTTAAATCAGTTACAGTGGAAGATTTCAGAGATTGATCTGAAGTTATTTTTCTGGTCCTTATACATAAGCGCGTCACAGCATAATCATCCAATACAAATCTACGGCATCAAAGCTCATTTCACACTATGGATTTGTGACTGCAGATCTGCATGCCTATCTTGCACACAGTGTGACTGCACAGCCAGGTGCTTGTACATGCAAATACCAACTAGCTCTTACATAGTGCTTTAGAAAGTGACCCAGTAAGACAGATCATTGCCATTACTGTAAATTACCGCAGTTGTGGCATTACATGCTTCCTTTTTTAAAAGCTTGGCTCTCACTCCTTTTTTATTAGTTCCAGACATTGCTCTGTGGAGCTGGAAAGGTTTTGTGGGGGAAGAGATGGTGGTTGCGTATCCTGACTAGGCCGAGATTTCCTTTTGGAGGTTGTGTGGCCAGGAACACTGCTATTATTTAGTACAACAAGGCTTTAATGTACAGATTTAACAGATGGGAAACAGACATAAAAAGATTAGGAATGCATGTGTTGAAAGAAAAAAGAAAAAAAGAAGAGTGCAAGTCTACACAAACCCAGGACCCTTCTTGACTGAGCCCTCTACTCAAACCATTAGCTCATACAGACTTTCACCAGATCTTTCTTAACATGCAAGAGAGAATATTTGCAATCTGATGTGTTACACACCTGCAGAGTCAGAGGCCAGAGGGGTCATTTATTCTCAAATACTTATCAGGTTCCTTCATCCCAGCCAGCGCCGTCAAGTAAATGCAATGCATTTCCCTTTTATTACAAATGGGCCAAAGCCTTTCAAAGTCATCTGGCTTCTTTCTGAAGGAGAACGCAATCCATCCCACTGGGAGACAGCTGAAAATATGGTTTATCCAGATACTAACTGGATCCTCACCAACAGGATGCTTTTGTGCAGTAGTCTCTATGGGACTGTATAGAAGGGTTGTCTGGAAATGATGTGGCCCAATTTTCTGTGGTGCTGAGCACTTGGTAAGTTCCCCTGTCTGCATCTCTGAAACAGAGCATCTCAGACCATAGTGATTATCATGGCAACTTAAAGTGCGTTTGCCCGAACAGATACCAGACAGGAAATAGTAATGAAATTCTTGTGTCTCCCACTGCCAAAGCACCATCAGACTTAGCTAACAAACAGCTAAGAGATGACCAGCCAATATAAGAGGGGACAAAGAATAGCTAGACGATTCTCTACGGGGTTTTGCCTGACACAAAGTATCTGCTCTCTAATAATTTCCTAAAATAGCCATTTATGTCAGATATCCCATTTTGGGGGACTCTTGCTTCTGTTTCTAGTCTGCAATGCCCCTTTTCCTCTCATTCTTTAGACCAGTAGAGAATTTATACCTTTAACTAATAGATTGTTTTGCCCGATGTTTGTTTGGTTTGCCCTTGTGACAAGTCTGTAGCACTTGTCTGTGCATCTGGGCTTTTTGGCTATTCTTTTGTACTGGGAATTTTTGCACAGGGCTTAGATACTGGTTCTGGGTGTCATATAGTTTATATTGATAAAAATGTATAGTATTGCCCTGATTCTCAGGCATGCCTGTATTGAAATATAGTACGGTATAAATGCTTATGTATCTTACACGGTCAGCCACCACAAAGCCATAGTGTCTTTGCACTGTGAAATCCTTGCAGATTTGTTCCAGATTAAGAGCATTATATACACACATACACTTCATAAATGTAGCTTTTTAAAGGTAAAAATGCAACAAATTTGCCTCCTGGGAGAAATGCACTTTGTGTCAGAGAATTTGGGCTTTCATCCACCCAGACAGATTTTTCACAGGAAGGAAAAGGTGCTCTGCCCATAAAACATACTTTGCATTTCTGTAAAATTATTTGAAGCGTGAGAGGAAAACACACATCTTGCTTTTTTTCTTTTCCAGCTTTGCCTGCAGGGAGAAATTTCCACATAGTTCCGCTTACAGTTCTCCGAGCACTGATTAATTGGTAAAACGTCACAAAATGAGGACAACCAATACTTGCCTCATTCTGTAAAGTTTAAATAGGATGGAGCAGTGGTTTTCAACCTCATTGGCAGACACCTGCTCGGGGTCACATAATAGCTGCACAGCATTTACAAGCCTTGGTTTAAAGGCCAAATCCATTTATTTCTCTAGGACTTCCTGTATTGCCACTCAATATGTTTAAAGGCTAAGTGTACATTGAGGGTTATCAGCCTTCCTTTCCTGAAAATATGTATTCTGCATTAAGACATCATTAGAGGATGGCTATTCAAATCCATCTAATCTCTAGGCATCAGGTCTATGACTTTGCAGTTTGATAGCACCACACAAGAGGATCTCAAAGCCCTATACAAAAGGCACAGAAGTTAAGCCCTACAAGTATTAACATTAAAAAACAACACAGTAACAGCCAGTATTGCTGCAGAAACATATGGTCACATTCATGCTGGAAAGAGATACATTGCACGGTTCCCCCAGTCTGACCTATGCAGAAGGCCACTTCTTCCTGGGGCTGGGAGGGACTGGTGTGTCTACCATTGTTCATCAATGAGCCCTTTGGCCACTTCAGGACAATATAACGAGTCCAAGCCAGCCCTCCTCAGCTGGAAGGACGGTGACATTAATGGAATTAAGTACAAAAATTAAAATATTTAGGGCTCCCTTATAGGTGTGAGGCACCCTGAGAAAAATATTTTTTTGGAACTCAGTCTCTGCTTGGCCTGTCTTTGTCCCTCTAAATGCACATTACAATACCCCCCCCCCCCCCGCCTTCCCTCCCTCAACCTACCTTACCAACATACCTTCCAAATTGTCTTTTGGGGTAGAGGGTAAATCATGAGTGCTCATATCCCACTCCATACATTACTGCTGATCCATGATTTTCATTATTATTTTGCTTTACTTTGTGAGGCTTCTAGACATTTTCAGGCTCATTGTGAAGCAGAAGTTTGACCAGGAGTTATCTAGTGGTGAACTAAAGCTTGGAAGATGGGAGATGCTTGTTCTCCAGAGTTTGAGATTCCAGCAATCAGCTTTTTAGCTCTAATCAGTAGATCTTCCTAACTCAGCAACATTCTCAGGCTACTCAAAATGGCCCACCTTGATTATCACTACAAAAAGGTCTGTCCCCCACCCTGCTCTCCTGCTGGTAATAGCTCACCTTACCTGATCACTGTCATTACAGTGTGTATGGTAACACCCATTGTTTCATCTCCCCACTGTATTTTCCCCTGAATGCATCCAGTGAAGTGAGCTGTAGCTCACGAAAGCTTATGCTCAAATAAATTTGTTAATCTCTAAGGTGCCACAAGTCCTCCTTTTCTTTTTGCGGATACAGACTAACATGGCTGCTACTCTGAAACCTGAGATCTAATGTAATTACCAGTAACTCCTGGAATCTTTGCTCCGTTGTTGGGCTAAACAACATTTAGCTAACAGTGCCAAGTGCTTCATAAGTGAACAAAAGAGGATCAGCTATTTGATCCATTTAAGGGGTGGGGGGTACTCACTAAATTGCAACAACCAAATTATTTTAAAAATATCTTGAATCATCTTCCAAATAAAGATTATGTGACCAAAGTTTCTCAACATTAAAAGTCAGAAAAATGTTGGTACAATACAAGCCTTTAATGCTTTCTCCAGGCTGATTTATGTGTTCATCAGCTCTTTGGGCAATCACAAACGATCTCTTTAATCTTCAAAGGAACTATCAACTGCTAGTAATTTATTATATAGATTTGTTAAAACAAATGTTCTGAGGAACACTTCTCTCTTGTTCATATACAAATGATTTCAAAAGCAGATTAACTCATGAAAATGTGATTACTCAAACTGATCTGAAGCTTTTTGAAGCACCAGTGTATGAATTAGTTCTGACTGGAGAAAGGGACAAAAAATTAAGAAAAGTTAAAAACCAACCAACCAACCCACCCACCCAGAGACACCTTACTTTATGCTACAGGTAGACAACAAAAAGAAAAGGAGTACTTGTGGCACCTTAGAGACTAAAATTTATTTGAGTAATCAGGATCACAGGGTGTCTATGCTACTAAAATAGAGTATTGACTTCCTCCTGAAAGAATTTTAAGCATAAAAAGGACAATTAGGTTTTTTTTTAAATGGAGGCAGCAATTAAAGAATTGCTTTCTAGTAGGGCTGTCAATTAATCGCAGTTAAGTCACGCGATTAGCTCAAAAAAATTTATCGCGATTAAAAAAAAGAATCACGATTAATTGCACTGTTAAACAATAGAATACCAATTGAAATTTATTACATATTTTGGAGGTTTTCTACATTTTCAAATATAATCTATTTCAATTACAACATAGCATACGAAGCGTACAGTGCTCACTTTATATTATTTTTATTACAAATATTTGCAATGTAAAAATGATAAAATAGTATTTTTCAATTCACCTCATACAAGTACTACAGTGCAATCTCAAGATCATGAAAGTTGAACCTACAAATGTAGAATTATGTAAAAAAAAAAAAAAAAAAAAACCCCTGCATTCAAAAATAAAACAATGTAAAACTTTAGAGCTTACAAGTCCACCCAGTCCTACTTCTTGTTCAGCCAATCAAGTTTGTTTACATTTGCAGAAGATAATGCTGCTGGCTTATTGTTTACAATGTCACCTGAAAGTGAGAACAGGCATTTGCATGGCACTGTTGTAGCTGGCGTCTCAAGTGCCAGATGCACTAAAGATTTATACGCCCCTTCATGCTTCAACCACCATTCCAGAGGACAGGCGTCCATGCTGATGATGGGTTCTGCTTGAAAATGATCTAAAGCAGTGCAGAACAACGCATGTTCATTTTCACTATCTGAGTCAGATGCCACCAGCAGAAGGTTGATTTGCTTTTTTGGTTGTTTGGGTTCTGTAGTTTCCGCATTGGAGTGTTGCTCTTTTAAGACTTCTGAAAGCATGCTCCACACCTTGTCCCTCTCAGATTTTGGAAGGCACTTCAGATTCTTAAATCTTGGGTCGAGTGCTGTAACTATTTTTAGAAACCTCACATTGGTACCTTCTTTGCATTTTGTCAAATTTGCAGTGAAAGTTGTCGTTCGTTTTAAGAACACATGTGCTGGGTCACCCTCAGAGACTGCTATAACATGAAATATATGGCAGAATGCAGGTAAACAGAGCAGGAGACACAGAATTCTCCCCCCAAGGAGTTCAGTCACAAATTTAATTAATGCATTTTTTTTTAAAATGAGCATCATCAGCTTGGAAGCATGTCCTCTGGAATGATGGCCGAAGCATAGGGTGACCAGATGTCCCATTAAGTATCGGGACAGTCCCTATTTTAACCCTTTGTCCTGCATCCCGATTGATGTACGATTGGGACCGCATTTGTCCCGATATTCAGGTAAGGAGGCGAGAAGGCAGGAGGTGCCAACTCCGTGGGTGTTCTGGGGCTGGAGAACCCATGGGAAAAAATTAGCGGGTGCTCTGCACCCACCAGCAGCCAAGATCCCCCCCCCTCGCCTCCTTCTCCCCCCCCCCCAAGCGCACCACATCCCTGCTCCTCCCTCTCCCTCCCAGCACTTCCACCCCTGCCGCCGAACAGCTCTTTGGCAGCACTTAGGACTTTCCGGGAGGGAGGGGAAGGAGTGGGGATGTGGTGCACTCAGGGGAGGAAGTGGAGAAGAGGCATGAGCATGGACTTGGGGGAAGGAGGTGTAATGGGAGAAGGAAGAGGCAGTGGGGCGGACACTGGGCAGAGGGGAAGTTGGCACTGTAGACAGTGAAAAGGCGACCAGTGAGCCAGTGGCGGGCAGGGAGGGTGAAGAGGTGAGCGATGGGCCAGCAACAGGCAGGGGGTGTGAGGAGGCAAGCAGTGGGTAGGGGACTGAGGAGGGATGCAGCAAGCCAGCAGTGGGCCGGGGGATGAAGAAGGAATGGTGGCCGGGGGGGGGGGAGGGTGAGACCTGGGGCAGAGCCTTGGAGGAGCAGGGATGGACTGTGGGCAGGACTGATGTCACCCCAATGTGTCCTGATATTTTACTGTTGTGATCTGGTCACCCTACCGAAGCATGAAGAGGCATATGAACATTTAGCGCACCCGGCACACAAATATCTTACAACACCAGCTATAACAGTGCCATGCAAACACCTGTTTTCACTTTCAGGTGGCACTGTAATTAAGAAGTGGGCAGCAGTATCCCCCATAAATGTAAACAAACTTGTTTCTCTTAGCAATTGGCTGAGCAACAAAATAGGACTGAGTGGACTTGTAGGTGCTAAAGTTTTGTTTTTGAGGGCAGTTATGTAACACAAAAAACCCTACATTTGTAAGTTGCATTTTCGTGGTCAAGAGACTGCAGTACAGTACTTGTATGAGGTGAACTGAAAAATACTATTTCTTTTGTTTTTTACAGTGCAAATACTTGTAATCAAAATATAAAGTGAGCACTGTACACTTTGTATTCTGCATTGTAATTGAAATAAATATATTTGAAAATGTAGAAATCATCCAAAATATTTAAATTATATTGTATTCTATTATTGTTTAACAGTGCAATTAATTTTTTTAATTGTTTGACAACCCTACTTTCTAGGCACCGAAAAGTTAGTCTGGATCCAACCACAGTATTTCACTTCCATTAAATACTTACTATCTCGGATTATAAAGTTGAATTATTAGGAATATTATGGTAGGATTAAGTGTCCAGTCACCTATTTTATAGATCTGAAGTTTAAATTAGTGGTGAATTCATTTGACATGCATCTGGGAACAAAAACTGAGAAAAGAGATCAACTATTTGAGCAATTTTTATATTAGCTGATGAGATTACAGTTACTTAAAAAGTTCAGGGGCAGGACTGGCCCTGGGGTTTAGCATCAACTGAGAATCTGAATTTGAGTGTTGAGTCCAGTCTCTAATTCTATGGCCCAGCAGAGGTTAGAAGCATTAAAGGAGACAACACACTGAGTCCCTAGCCAGAGGAGCAAATTGTGATACACATGAGAAACCCCTTTGAGTGGATGGTGGCACTGATGCACTCAGGAGGAGCTGTATCTAATCCTCTTTGGTTGATATCATGGGATCTTTGAGGGGGAAAATAAATAAAAACAGGGGAAAAAACATTTCCTGAACTGGGACAAAGTCAAAAACCTCAATTTTCACAAAATAAAAATTTTAAAAAAAAATTCAGAACATCCTTTTTTTAAAAAACTGTAATTGGCTTCCATTTCGAAACAGTTATTTAGAGAAAACTTTGCAGTGAAACATGAACAATTTCAAACGTCTTTAAAAAAAATTGAGCCAAAACATATGGAAACTGACCCTTTTCTGCAAAGAAATTTATTTTCAACTAATTGGTGTTTTCCAATGAAAAATGTTTTTGGGAGTGGGTGGGGAAAAAAAAAAATGTCCAGCCAGCTCTAAAAGGCAGCCGAGGAAATGCAGCAGATTCCAGAGACCTATTAACTTATAACTTTATCTTTCGCTCTGGAGGAAACATTGTTTACAAAAATACATCAAGAATTTTGGATTTAAATAAAATCCCCATTTTTGTACCAGGGATGTTCTTTTGGGGAAAAGTTGGATATGAATAAAAATGGAGTTTCTCCTTTAAATCAGGGGGATCCGGACCGAATGCCCCCTCAGTCTCTTGCTACAGAGAGTCCCTGCAGTGTAATGGAAATCGGTAACATTCACTGTGCATGTGCAAAGGAGGTTTTTTGTTTGTTTTGCAGGCGATCTAGGTGACAATAGAACTGCTTCCAGGTCTGCGTGGAAGTGAATCTGATTAGCGTCTGCATGCAGGTAAAGCCATTGTGAGCACCAACGAAACTTTAGGTACATTCACAACTGGGACTTAGACCCACTTTACCGGAATGCTAACATACGATTGAAAGCCTCATATCTGGAAGGTATGCATGCAATTGTATTTATGAAATCCAACATGGTTTCCCTGTCCTCCCCTCCCTGTACACTGCCTATATTTTATTACAAGAAATGAGAGAAAATTTTCTGTTAAACAGGGAAGAGAGCGCTGGGTACGAAGGGCAGTTAGGAATTTGGCTGATGGACTAATGACACCGGGGAGCTTAGGGGATGTGCTTGCACCCACTAGGACAGATTGCTTCTGTTGCTTGGGGATTGTTGCAAAATGGGTCTTTCACCAGGCCTGAATATGATCTGCATGTAATTGGGTATTCCGTTAAGCAGAGTTACTTCTGATCAAAAGCCTCTCTGTAAGTGACACAGTCCATTTCCAGCTGGAGGCTGAGCAAACCATCTTGGATAAAATTAAGAACGGCCCTTAATCTTCATCAAAAACCAGAAACAAGCCATTCTGAAGTACAATCAAACATTTTCATACACTCTTGGATGTTCTGGATGCAGCCAAATTAAGGGCTCTAAAAGCTCTCAGAGGAAGGCAGGGAGAATTCCACACACTTATCAGTCATGTAAATACAGAATCTTAGATTAATATACTGTGGGTCTCATTCCTGTTGGGAACACTGGGGCATGGCCACTAGGTAACTCGAGGGGATGGAAGACCACAAGTGTCGATGAAGCCCCCTCGCACTAGGCCCAGGTGTCCTTGGCCCCCCCTCCTGCCTGGAGGCATTCGCAGCAGCTCTGCGTACTAGGCCCAAGTGTCCTTGGCCCCCCCGCCTGGAGGCACACACAGCAGTTATGCTAAGAATCTGCAACAGTATGTTGCAGAGTCAGACTGCCTGAAACTAAGCAAGGCCAAACAGGGGAGATATGGAAGAACAATGCTGAATAAAGCAGCTTTATGTATAGTTTAACAAATGATACAGAGAATCAGGGAACTAGCTGGGAACTGGATTGGCTGGCTATATGGATACTTGGGGCAGCTTGCTATTGGATAAGTATGCTGAGAAAAAGTATGTATAAAAGCCTGTGTAACTTCCTGCTCTGTTGTGCAGGATTTGAGATTTTATTCTCCCTGTACCTTTTTGCAGCTGCAAATAAACTTTTCTGCTTCTCCACCCTGTTGTGATTATTGGGTGTAGCACACCGGGTAACGAACCAACTCAAGCTGTTGTTCAGCCTCTCGGCACTGGGTGCCGGCAACATTCCCCTCACTGAGGCCAGCATGTATTCAGAGTAACTCCACTGGAGTCAGTAAAGCTACACACCGGAGTAAGAGCAGTAGAAATAGAAGATAAACTGACCTTGTATCTAGTCTCAACCTTTATCTTTTGCTTGACTCCTGTCAGCATCCCTTCTCCTTGCTTCATTAGAATAGAATATAGGTGTTTTATGTGCTTGGTGACTGCCCAGAAAGATACAGCTCAAGCCCCAAGCATCTGTTCTGGCTACACCACAGTCCAGATATCTCCCTGAGCCATCCCCCTAAATTGCTCTCACAGCAGACTCTCCAGCCAGCTCTCAGCAGTGAGCAGAGTCTAGAAGAAAACGGAGGCAGAGCTATGAAGAATTCTATATACCTCACTTGACATGAGGGTGAGGCAAGCCCAGCAGGCAGCCAAATGAAAATGTCAGATTTCTTCCTTGCTGCAGCTATTTAAGAGCCATTTATTAAAATGAAAGAAATTAAGACTAAAAATAAAACAGCTGAAAGAAACCCATAACAGCTCATTGGGTGTTGATAAATCTCACACACGCAGTGCTTCCAGCTGCCAACAAGATGGAAATTCATGTTTAGATTTCTATGAAAACACTAATTAACCACAGTAGGCACTGTTAATGTTTATGCAATCCACCTGTAATGCATTCTTACTGGGGTAGGTCATTACCATATCAACTTTATTAGGCCTCAAGTAGCACTTATTTCAAATGATTAATTTTTCTTGCCTGGATGAGAATGAGCATTGTTCAGATGCAACTCTTGCTGCACTGTGGGGGTGAGGCTGTTTAAAAGCTGATAGAGAAATTTCATTAATACTGTTTCCTCTGTGTGCTTGTCTGTAAGACATTAGGTCATTATACAAAAAATGCCATCTCAATTGTGGCAGTCCTCTAAGGAAGAGCAAGCTGGGGAATATCTTGCCTTCAATGAAAATAAAAGCAAAACTAAGCAGCTTTGGCCAGATTCTCACCTGGTGTAAGTCAGCATTGCTCCCAATATCTTGCTCCTAGAGCCATACTCTGACATTGATTTCGTTTGACCAGATGATTTCTGTGACTCCTTATTTTGCCTGATGCAGCAGTGTGACAACGGCTTATTGTGTTGCACCTTGAAAAGGTACTGCACAGAACTTGCAGCCTGAAGCCACCATCACCTTCCCACCCGCAGGCTGCAACAGGCAAGAGCTGTGCCCTCCCAATTCAGGGCTGCTCTCCAACTCCTGGCATAACAGACAGGGCCCCAGCCTGGTCAAAGCTGGGGACCTGTTTGCAAAGCTCATTTATCCTTGGGTTTGAGGGCAGTTAACGGAGCACAGATCTTATTGTATGGGGTGAGGAGTTCCATTGGAATTCATGGAATTTGATTCATAAGGAAGTTATTTGTTTTCTGGATTTCCCTTTCATTTGTTCAGTGTTTTCAGCCAGTCAGACAATGACTGACTAGGTATAGTCATATACTGCAATTCAAAGGCTAGTGTTTCATAGACGTGCAGACTGTTTTACTGATTTCCCTCCCCTAGCCGCCCCCCCCATGTGTGCCCACTGTTAGCCGATTGGCTGTATCCCTAAATTATAGCCAGACATCCACCAATCTGATTGTCTAACACCCATTCTATTTCTATACTGTTCGCTGGAAAGGGCTAATCTCAATATCATTGAGTTTGCCTGACAGATTTCAGAGAGCCAGACTGGGGCCCATAAGGTATCCCTGTATCACCTGCAGTAAGGGTAGCCAGCACAGGGAACAGTGTAGAGAAAAGAAAGAACAGCCTCCATGGGGCTGCTACATCCCTTTCCATGCATGTAGCAGTTAGTGGGTGGGACATTCTCCCCCCAGTCCTACATGCTGGGGAAAGTAGTCTATCATATATAGGGCTTGTACAAGGATCGTCCCCCTGGAAGAGAGGGAAAGCAAGAAGCAGATTGTCACAAGTGCACAAAACCATGACGAGCCCCAAATTTGAACCAATCCAAGTTTGTACATTTCTGTATTCCCAAATCACATTAACTGTTACTCTCAGCCTATGGTGTGTTCTCTTTTGAAACTGGAGAGTTATATTCTCTGGGGTTGAAAGTCACCCTAGTGCAATGAGCCACACCAAGCCCCATTCATCACTGAAGCCCTCAATCAAGGCTATCTTTAAAAATTCAGCTGTTTAGAAGCTATTAATTTTACTCTAGGTTAGTTGTATACTACACTATGGTGTTTACATTTGTATACCAAAACACTTTGAAGTTGATCTATTCCCTCTAGTTATTCTCTTATCTTCTAGTTTTTAAGGTACTCAGATGTTCATGAATTAGGACACTGCTGAGTTTTCATTAGGCTTTTTTTTTTTTATTAAGTTTTGTTCTGTCCTTTTCTTGCCCTAGGTTCTCTTAGCTGGCATAGTTCACACCCACATCCATTTTGCTGCTGTAATTGAGAGCACATCCTGTGAAGTCTACCCTAATCAAGCAGGCCTCCTCTCGTGGATCAGTACACTAGCCATAGTCTTTGGATTGGCATCAAACGTGGCCCCAGGGAAGCTCACAGTGAGTTTGAGTACATGTCTGCCATTTTACTACAACATAATTATGGGGAGTTTCACTTTGGACATGAGTTGACCCACATGAAGGAGCCAGAAAACACGTTTAGTTCACTAAAGTCTCAGTTAATCCTGTACATAGTCAAGGAGCCTGTTGCTGCAGATCCTGTATGATACCTGCAATGGTTATTAAGCCCCAATTCAGAAAAGCAGTCGAGCATATGCTTAAACGGTATTTAAACATGGGCTGAAGTGCTTTGCTGAATTGGGGCCTAAATGGAAGGGCTGATGCCACTTCTCTTCCCCTGGCAATGATATAGAAGATGGTAGTTACTGTGTATTGTAAGTTGGCAGTCTGATTCAAATAGGAAAAAGCAGGGGCAGCAGCAGGATACCAATAGCAGCAATGATAAGTCTGATGTTTCCACATCAGCACAGAGCTCAACCAAGGGAGCGGAATTCAGAAAACTGAACATTTGTATCATTTTTAGGATTTCAATGAACGTAGCTGTCTGCTGAATGCTTTGACCAGTGGAGTCAGTGAAATACATTGGTCATGAGACTTTGCTTTTTCCATGTTTGTATTATAGAATAAATCTATTAACTGATAAAAGAGAAATAAAAAACATAAAACAGTCATGTAAAGCTTAGTTTCCTGCTAAGGAACAGTAGGAGACAAGACTGATTTTATGGACTAGAGAGTTCATCAGCAATAGAAAACAGGCAAGTGAGAGATGGTAGAACAAATGAGCTTATTAAGACCCTGATCCTGCAACAGTATTGCTAGTCCAAAAGAAATCACTAATCATTAGTCAGGCCCCATAACTCCTGAGATTGGCAGAACAGCAGGAAACTTCAAAAAAGTTGGGTGTTTTGTTTTTTTTTTAATTTGCCTTCTGGTTTTCGTACCTTTAAGATGCATTCAGGTCACGTTTTCAAGCTTTTCTCTGCAACTCCGAGGTCTAGAAGCCTTTTTTTTTTTTTTTTTTTTAAAGGGAAGCTGGAATTCCAACAGTCAGAGGATTTCAAGGGCTGGTGTGTTTAAAAAAAAATTAAATTAAAAAAAATAAAGCTCCAAATATCATGAGACTAGTGATAACATTGTGAGAACTGACAACTGCAACAAGGTTCACTTACCACCAGGGCACCTCCTCATGGTGATTCTGGGGATTAGCTCCTTCCACATCCGATACCCCCTTCTGCTGCTCATTCACAAGCCCTGCAACTTCTCTTCTGCAACTCAGGGTGCTCCTTCTTGATGCCTCAGCTGCTCCCTCTTCATGGCTTACTGCTCCAGCCAGGTCATTGTGTGTCTTCTCCCCAGGGTACCAAAGGATCGCTGGATCAACTGTACAGTTACCTTTCTAGGCTATCCTATAGTTGAAGACTAGTGCCACTTTTCTCCATGGCAGATAAGAAAACTCAGGCCTGCCCACTACTCTGGGTTCCAACACAGGGACCCTCTGTTCAGCAGCCACAGTCTGCTCACTCCCAGACTCTGTTATTATTTCCCTATGCTCCTTCCTACTCTTCTTCTCCAGCTCCCTGTAGCTAGTTCACTCCACTCAGGTTCTTGACAGAGTCACATGCTCACCTAGGGAGTGACTACAGAACATCCCCTGCATCCCCTTGCTGGCTTTCTAGCAGCCCAGCCTGCATGCGCTCATCTGAACTTCATCTTCTATTAGGGCTCACCTAGTCAGCCTGATTCTCCTACAGGTGCAGCCTATTAGTTGGGAAGGGGCTAATTAACCTATTTTAACCCTTTCAGGTGAAGTGCGGCGTGAACACCCAATCCCAGGAACACTGAAAATGTAAATCAGGGGCTATATTTAAAGTGTGCAACCAAGTCTGTGAGTTACCTCTTTTTAAGCATAGCAACAACTGAAGACTCAGGTTCAAAATTGTGATCTGTAGTCTTTATTGCACATTCAAATTTCCACCTTAATAGCAATTCTTACCATAACTATCACTGTCCATTATACTGAAGTGCTATATGAAAATATACCCTGTCCTTTGATATCTCTGCAGTTTGTCTTTTCATCTCTGCAGGATATTTGGATTACTTCTGCTCATCTCTTAACTTCATCTGAATTTTGCCATGTCCTAAAATAGATACTTCATTAACTTATTGCTCTACTTGCATCAGGTCTTAGGGACATATCACATGTGGGATAAGGGTATAATGTGTTCCTTAATTCTCAAACCCCTCCCCCCATCCTAAAATAATTTTCTCATTTCCCCCATACCTCCTGGAGTACAATCATTAGACCTTCAGTGATAGCATTGCACGGGGTCGTAGAACTTCCAGTAGAAATGGATGGCTGTCTTGTCACAATACCTGCTATAATAATAACCAAAATAGGCAGAGATAGTCCAGCCATTAGGAGAGTGAATGGTACTGGTCTGTGTGTTCGTTACTCAATAATTAGCAATACTTGTGGATTCCCCCACCACAAGTATTGCATATGCTGCTTGTACTGTTTAGTCTTGATCACATGAATATTTAGCAGCTTTTCATGCTTGAGAACCATGGCACAAATCTTGCTCATCATCACTTGACAACATCAGCGTCACTGAGTATTTCATGCCCTGGTCTCACACCTGCCACTATTTGCAATTGTACTCATCAGCTCCAATGTACATTTTATGTCATATTGCTGAGTTAACCCTTCTGTTCTGTTCAGATGCAGAGTGTTTTTATGTAAGGGCGGGGGCTGTTCCTGTGGTATCTGGATCCTTTAGCTGTTTACTGTCATAGGCCCCATTTGGGTCACTTCCCCTCTGATTATGGTGGCCATCACACGATGATTATGGCAGCAATCTCTTAGTTAAATACATGGGGATGGTGTTCAGAAGGGGTATTTACTGGGTGTTACTAGATGAAGAAATCAATCAACTGTCCCTGTACAGCAGCTATGTAATGGTGCTGTCTTGTTGATAACGCCTTTCATTCACACTACTGTCTGTCTCCTGCCTGATTCCAATGGCAATTTAGGGCCTGGTCCTGAGAGTTGTTTAGCACCCTTACGGGGAGGAGAAACAGGTTGGTGACATCAGGCTGCCTTAGCCAATCCCTTTGTGTTGTTTGGATCCTTGGTAGTAATAATGCAGTTTCTACACTGCCAGTTTTCTGTAATGCCCCAGCAACTCCAGAAACCAGCAGTGCACAACACTGTCAAATACCTTCTGCTAACTAATCTATCATGTCATTCAGATGAGCACAAACAGCAGACAGGCACACTCCTGTATGGCTGGATTTACAAGAGGATTTTTCCCTTTTGGCAGTGTGAATGGCTGGAATAATGTGGGTAATTGGTCAAGCCATGGGTTAGCAGGGTGACTTGCAATGCTGGGCCATTCCTCCAAGGACTAAGGTCTGAAGCACTTCCTTTGACTGATCTGAGACATAAGTCACTAAGGATCAGGCAAATCAGAGGACCATCTGTTGTGTAGGGATGAATTAATGCGGAGAGCAGAGGGAAGGGAGCCATGTGATTATGTGATCCATGCAGAACTCATTTATGACATTGAGAATAGAACTGGTGGGAAAATAGCTGGGGGTGGAGGGAGTTGGGTGTTCCCTGCAGAAAATGCAGGGTAAAATATTTCAGCCCAAATCAGAAAAAATGCAATTAAAACTGGCACCATGGGTCCTCATGGGAGTTGTATTTCAGGTACCTTATGCTCACATTCTTCTCTGTGGATGTAGCACTCTGGCTCCACTACCTCTCCCATGATACACCACTTGCTGCCCCTGTGGGGAGCAGAGGGGGTGCATCTAGACATGGTGCATGGCTGGAGATGTAGTTCAGACAGAGAGCCCAGCCCATGGAGGAGAACAGGAGCATAAGGCATGCGAACTATAACTCCCATGAGACACCACAACACCCTTTTAGATAGAATGTGTCTTTTATAAAATATCAACATTTTCTGTGTAATGTTAATACTTTTCATGAGAAGTTCCATTTAGTCAAAAAACAATTTTCTGTCAAAAAACAGTTTCAATGGATAATTTCCCACCAGCCCTAGCTGCGAATCCATATGTGGGAATCTGTAACAGGATAACAACATTGGAGAGAAAAATCAAGTCCAAGCTAGCTGGTCACTTAAACCTCCGATTCCAGACAGCTTCCCCATTCAGGACAGCTCTTAACTTTACCTGCTTGAAGTCTAAGGGTTGTCAACTTGAGCTTAAGTGCTCTCCTGAATTGGGCCCTTAGTCCCAATTCAAATGCTCTCAATTCTGATGCCTTTGGATGTTAGCTCAAGAGCAGAGCGAGGCTCAGCTATCCTCTACCACCACTAGTACTGCCTTGGAAAGTCTGAATAGCACAGTTCTAGAATTACTGTCCTACACCAGATTTTTGGAGCGTGAAGGTGATAAGGCTTCATTGCTCAGAACATTTCACCGTGGCTTAGTCTACATTAGAAAGTTTTACCAGTAAAATGTTACTGGTCTCACCACAGGCTTCCCTGCATCCACACTCAGATCTGAGTCCTGCGAACAAAAGCCTGAAATTTTGCTGGTAAAATTAAACCAGTCTTCAGACGGTATGATTCTACTGGCAGGATGCCTGTGTGGACACAGCAGTACCTGAATGGACAAATACAGTCCTCCAGCAACAAACCCACAATGCAACAGTTCCTGCAGCAGTGACCTCTCTGGTCAAAGTTTTTAACTCTGCTGCCCCGGGGTCACAGTGACTGAAATCTGCCCCCCTGTAAAGCATGTTCTGGAAATACCTCTTTCCCCGCCTGCCACCTTTACAACCACAGCTGAGCAAGCATGGCTCCAGCTGAATCATATGCTGCCGCCTGTCGGGGAAAGGCGCTGCCCAGGCACAGCTGTGGACTTCCCACAGGAACAAAGATCTAGCTGTTGACATTGCAAAGAAGATGCAGACGCTGGGTTACAACAGGGACAAGAACCAACGGTGGGCAAAGGGGAAGAAGCTGTGGCAGGTTTACCAGGAGCAAAGGAGGACAACAGAAAGTCTGGCACTGCTCCCAACAGCTACCGCTATTATAAAGAGTTCGGTGCCACACTGAGTCGGGATTGCACCCTGGACCTGCAGGCTGAGGAGAAGCTGAATGAGGAGAGGGATGTGGAATATGCAGGCCCAACCAAGAACCAGGGGCCCTTGGAGACCCAACTGAACCCAAAGAGAGAACTCAACACTGGGGAAGGGGCCTGAGGTAGGTGTAATTTCCTGTCCGCCCCTTCCCCCCCAGTAATGCACAACATACTTTCTTCAGAGCTTCTGAAACTTCAGTCTCCTCCCTTTTTCCTCTCCCCCTCTCAAAATGGCAGTGGACTCTGCAAGGAACAAAGGAATTCTGTTTTAAAGTAGCTGGTTTATTTTAAGAGCATGAACTGGCAGTAACATGCAAACCTTTTGCCAGTACTTTTGCTTCCATTCAAAGTACACACTTCTTCCTGCAATGCTTGTGGGTAACCAAATCATATGCACTCCATAGAAAAACTAAAAAAAACCCCAATTGCATTGATTGTAAGCTCAATGCAAACCAATAAGTGACAATTCAAACTACATGATTTTGTAGAAAATGCTTTGTAAACGGATTGTTTTCAGGTGTTCAAGACCAGAACATGTTACCTGCAGGCTGTGATTAGATGCAGGAAAGTGGTAGAAACAGTGTGTGGTTAACTGGTGGGGAGCTGGCTTGGACTGGCTCACATTGCTATCTGGCAGTCATAGGGGCCCTCTGCCACTTGTGGAAGTGCCCATTTATCTGTGCCCACACAGCTTTCTGGCCCTCTGGGACAATTTCACTGAACTTTTCACTCAAGTAGAATGTGATCTTTGCTCAGACATTTCTCCTGCCAGAGTAGGGCACCTTCCCCACCACTCTGTACAGACCTCTCAGGGGATCATTGCTATAAAGATGCTGTCAGTATGAAGAGCTCCAGGCAACCATGTCCCTTTCATTTCAGAGCCAATGAACAATACGGAAGACTGCTTTGAATACACCTTCTCTGACCTGCACCTTGCACCCAAAGCAGCTAGAACCTTGCACTTTCTTTTTTAATAGCAGCCAAATGTGAATGCACTCTGCCAAAATACCTGTGTTGGCAGGAGTATTCTGGGAGAACTTTCGGCAGTAAAACTTTCCAATGTAGGCAGAACCTGTCTGTAGGCATATTCTACTGCATTAGTGCCTGGTTCCCACCCAAACCACCACGCTTATTCTAGCTCCAGTTTCTTTCCCCCAGTTGAAGTGTTTTTGAATGTTATTGAACAATAAGGAACTGTTTAGGGCTAATAGATGACTAGTTCCAAAGTTGCAGAAGATGTTTAAAGACCGAATCAGTATTCTTGTTCTTTTCCAGCAGACGCCCTCACCTCCTTCATCCACCAGCCTGACCAAGGGTGGATGTCAAGGGAAATCTCTCCCACCGCTCATTCTGTAAGTCGAATCAGTTTCCCTCCTTTAGGGCTCCAGTATATATCAATTGCATTAAGAGCTAAAGAATTTGCAAGCTACGGCAACTGGCCAGCAAACACTGTTCTGTGCTCAAGCCCACTTTACTCACAAATTTGGATAATGGGGGTTGAGAGTCTCTTAGATGATATAGTGCGTCAACCCTGTGCTAGTCACACCATTCTGAGCAGTGCGGTTGTTGATGCACCGTGAGTTTAAAAGTCACACTGCCCCCCTGGAAAGCATTAACTGGCAATACTGCCATTATTGCCAGTAACTCCTAAAATTGCTGCAGCTGAAAGAGAAATGTATAGGAAAAAAGTTTGGTTTTTTTACTATTTTTCCCTTTGTTTGCTTTGCGTGAGTGATAGCACTTTGACTATAGACAGTTTCCCTAACAGTTATCTGGGTCTTTTACAGAGTAACAGTGAAAAGTAAACTATTTTAAAAACAAGAGACTGTAGGGACAGGTGGGGTAATTTGATTTTTTTTTTAACAGCAAACAATGGATTAGATTTCAAGTTGATGGTGCCCCTTTAACACTGTTTTCCTGGTTAAAAAAAAAATAAAACCAGCCACTCTTTATTAGCCTCTCAGGAGCAAACAGTAATGAGATAATTTAACAAACATGGGCATCGCCGCAGAAGAGCCAGACCCAGGTTCTATATCCCTCTTTGCCGGCTGACCCATAACATTTCCAGCCTTTCTTACCCACCAGAATGCAATCCTGCCCATTGAAGTCAATGGGAGTTTTGCCATTGACAACAAAATGCTATTTTCCCCATGCTTCATGATGCATATCAACTGTCCTGCTGTTTGACGGCATGATTGTTTTGCAGGTGTATGATGATGGTAGCAGTAAGCACAAACCCAGATGAGGAGAGATGCAAACAATGGAGGCGCCAACACCAGAGCTTGCATATGTTGATGTGGACAAAGGACTAACATTAGCATGTTTTGTCTTCCTTTGCCTTTTCTTGATCGTCATGATTATTCGCTGTGCAAAAGTCATCATGGACCCTTACAGCGCCATCCCAACTTCCACATGGGAGGAGCAGCACCTGGATGACTGAAAGGGACACTGCAGGAAGCTTTCACAGCACAATCTGGAAGACCTTTTCATTCAGAGAAGGTGAATGTATATTAAACCGAAATACAGAGTGGTGCAAATACCTCTGACAGCATATTGGTTACATTTTCTTGCATAGCAGGTTGTAGACATCATTGTGTCCCTATCTGATGGTACAGCCTATTTCTGTTATAACCTTCACATATTAACAAGAGAAATTACGATGTAACTTGAATAGCACAAAAGCTTTCTAGGCAATAAGGCTCCCTTAAAGCTTCTAATATAAACCTCAACCTGGCATTCTTCTTCCTTAAGGAATATTGTCTGTGTTGTTTCCAATAAATAAGGGGATGGGTAGCTATCAGTACTTGGAAAAGCAATAAGGGCATTTGATCTTTCTTTGACAATGGGTTGCTTACAATATGTTTGTCAGTTATTTTTGTGCGGTTCTTAAGGCTATGAAAATGCCAGACCTTATAGGTGTGCATAGTCTAAGACTATGTAAAATGCCACCAAGGTCTCCTGGGAATTTCTGCCCCTGGGATGTCAGGGAATGTAAGTCCTAAAAAGGTATATACGGTGGAGTAGAGAGATGTGCACAAACTTATTCTTGGCCAACTGAGTTCTAGGCACACACTTCCCCTACAGTATTTTAGAAATGTACTTCCAAGGGTCACGATTATGAAATACACAAAACTTGTGACAATTTTCAAATGATCAGCTGTACAATTGCTCCCATCTTTTTATTTACAGTTGTTAGGAGTCAGCCTTGCTGCTACCCATCTGGGTTGCACAAGATTAAAGGAGCAAAGGCAAGAGAAGAAGAGACATATCTCAGAACTAGCTACTCTAGATAAGATGGGGTTATATTTTTCTACTGGTCAGTAAGAAAGAAGAGTATTTAGCAACAAATTATAACGTGCATTCTGCCATGGCAAAATTAAGTACTTTTAATAGAAGAACTTTTCACAAAATTGTAATATAAATATCTGCCCAATTTCCCCCGTTAACCATTCACTAATTATTGCAGATAAGGAGGAGAAAGGGATTCAAAGAGCTCCCAGATTATAGTGTGCAGTTTTGAGGTTTGGAGGGAAAGGAATTCCCTTCAAATATAAATCCTAGGTTCTGTATTCCCTGAAGACTTTCAATCCTGTCTCTATTGCAAAAATTCACCCACAGCTGCTTTCCTGCAGTGACTACAGGTTTTGTTCAAGGGAGTCCAAGGAACTACTGGAGTAATAAGGAGTTTACCCTACAGGAGTCGTCCTGCAGATGCTAGGTCTCAACTAGAGCAGTCATGGGTGCATCCGTGAAGAACCAGTTTCCACCAAACCTGGAGGTATCCAGCTACTCACACACAGAGGGGGGTATTTGCCCCCTATATTCCCAACTCCGTGACCATGCTGCCAGGTGCCTTTCTTTGATAAGGTTGCCTCCATGTTGTAGGATGCATTGTATAAGAAGGGGGGTATCCAATGGTTGGAGCAAGGAAGTAGGAATCAGGGTTCCTTGGTTTCTAGTCTCAGCTCTGTCACAGACATGCTACATGACCAGGCAAGTCACTTCATTTCTCTGTGCCTCACTTTACTCATCTGTAAACTGAGCCACCATAATATCTGCCTGCCTCCCACTGAGCTCTGAAGCTTAATCAATATCAGAAAAGCACTTGGAGATCCATAAATAAGAAGCACTGCATATAGGTATAAAGTATTAATTTATTGTAATTATTTGTGAAGTTGGAATAAAGGGATTGGTTGAGATTCATTATAGGGTAGGTTAAATTCCCCCATTTCAGAGGAACCCCATAAGATGCTCTTCACCATTTAGCCCCTGCCTTAAGGACCAGATTCTGCTGTTCTTACTCCTGGTTGTTAGCACCTTGCTCAATTAATAATCCTGTTGGTTTCAGAAGGATTCTTTGTGGAGTAAGATGCTATTCCACATGACTAAGGGCATCCAAACCTGGCTCTAAGAGGTGTGGAGAGTATTGTGCAGAACTTCTGCACTGGGATGAATTTCACCCTCTGTTCATTTCTGGTGTTCATTTGGGAGAAAGGAGTTTACTATAGATGCTAGGATCTACCTGGATAGTGCAGCTCTCTTCCCAGCTACCTGACCTGGTTGAATTACCCATTGCCAGTAATTTAGCTGACAAGTTTAGCTCTTGTTTCTGTTGGCCAGTTGTGGATTTTTACAATGTGAACGTTATTCAACATAGTGTGTGCAAACAAATTGCTGTCTATTTTGTTCCTGGCTGGGGCACTACGAGTATCTCTTTACACTATATGAGTTATTGCCTCGGTCACATGGTATTGTTTCTGCTCCCTGACTGGGTGGCTCAATTTTGTCACCCGTAGTCACGTTGACTACTATCTTACACTGAGTTTACTGGGGCTACTTACAGAGTCCAACAAGAGTAAGGGGAACAGAATCAGTCTCTTGATTGGCAAGAGTCACTTTTTTGTTCGCGAGTTATCTGCACGCCTAACTGCTCAGCCAATCGACAGTGCAAATGAGGCTTGTGATAGCCATTTTCAGTGTGAACACTCTGACGAATGTTTATCTGCACCCATGATACTTCGGCTTACCATAGGGTCACAAACAGAACCCCAATCCAGCAAAACACGTAACCACCTTAGAGCTGCTGTTTAGGAATTCAACACAAGGGACGCTATCTATGGATATGTCTATTTTCTACTAATAATGCATTTCTGTTTCAGCTGTAACCTCCCTGATTCATCCTTCTGTTGGTAAAAGGCGAAATCCTCATGCTTAGGCTTTCCATAAGCATCTACCCAGTCATCTAAGACCTTTCCATTTGAAGTTCATATCTACACACAGCTATTTCATTTCTTCACTGATCATGCAAACATGATCTGATTTCTATGCATCCCAGTCTGCTGCCACCTCACTCGCATAACCCCCAGGTTTCTTTGGGGCTATCTGTAAAAGGGAATGCTAGCTTCTGTGTCAAAAGCAAAAACACTCCTTATTTCTTGCCTTCTGAGTGTCAACTTGGCAATTTCTCACCTGTCTTTTAATCAGCACACATTATTCTAATGCACACATAATCCTGATCCTGCAATCCCAACGTCACATAACTTCCCTTGAAGTCAATAGAAGTTTTGTGTTAGAAACAGCTGCAGCATTGAGCATAGATAGTAATTTAAACTGCATGTAACAAGTGCCTCGGCTACTTTGTTTTATTTTAAATAATTATTCTCTACTTACAATCAGCAAACCTACTCATCTTGTAGTGAATGTGTTTATCTAATACAATAAATGGCCTCAACACAGAACTTGTTCTTGTTTTTTAAAAGTAAGGCCATCTTGGTTCTCTCCTGGTCTTCACAATCCATTCTGCTGGTCTCTACTATCTGAATTGTTCATTGGACTGTAAAGGACTAGATTGTAACTTTATCCTCTACCAAGAGTAAGAGGTGGCAAGTAGAGCAGAGACTCAGTCACAATTCTCTGCCTCTTTTGTCCAAGAGAAGAGTAAGTTGCTTCACTCCTTTTCATAGAGCAGCTTCACCCCCACAGCTACTATGGCTGGCAAATGGGAGCGCCTCCCACTGTCTCCATCCTTCTTTTCCAGCTTACTGACAGCCCAGTGTGTCAGACAAGTAGCCAGTGCTCTCCTCACCACTCTGGAGTCATAATCTGAGCAGGGCCAAGCCAGGGGAGTCGGAGGGAACCAATTCCCTTTTAGCCCCTGTGTATGTGAGTAAGGGCTGTGGCAATCTAGCCCGAAGAGAGGTGTCCCCGTGGTGGAATTATGGGGGAAAATTTTGTGGGCCAGATTTTCAAAGCTGGGGTGAACTGGAGCACAGTTGTTCTCGCTGCTCCTACAAAATCCACCTTTATGCATGTAGCTCGCCCACGTAATCACTGTGTCTGCACTAACAAGTGGCCAGTTGCATGTATGTGCCTGTCCTGGTGCAACTGCTCCACTAGTCTTTGAAGATCTGGCCCTTTGTACCTTGATCCTTTGCAATTTTAACCCTATTGCATAACGGGGGAGGTGTGTGGACAAGGATTCTAGGCAGGTGCAAACTCAATTAATGGATCATCTAAAATAATCACGGTACAGAGATTCTTTTTTGTTCCCCTAGTTTCATTTAGCAAAATCAATTTGGCACCAATGAAACCTGCAACTATGACCACTTTGTTTTACACTGGCAGGATTACAGCTGCAGGACTTCTAGAATTCCCTGAGTAAATCTGTCACTGCTCTTTAATAACTATACAAGAAACAGGAGGTTCACAGCACATAACAGGCAGCTACAAATCCTTGCCTCTGAAATGGTCCCACCAAGAATGTGTGAAGTCCTGAAAGCTTTGGTTAAAAAAAATTAATGTTTGCACGATGGTCTGGCTTCACAGGCTTAACAAGGGGAGAAGATCACGGAACCCAGTCAAACGGTGGGCCTTTAACGTTTCAACGTGCAAGAGAAATTGAATAAAACAATGCATTTGTGAGCTGTGGAACCTCTGGCTTTTCTAAACCTACCTGCCTTTCTCAAGCAACAGCAGTGACGGGGTAAGATCATCATTTTATGCAGCCACTTCCAGATGGCCTGTTCACCAGATACATAGAGGAGATCTCAGAGATACTGGCCTCTAAGTGTTCATAAGTATGGGCTGGAGTGTTCCTGCATAAAGGGACATGGAAGGCGGCAGCTCTAGACAGAGCCCCTTCTCCCTATGCTGGGGTGGGAGAGTAATTACTACCATCCCCCTTTCCCTAGCACAATACAGGGTTCACACACATGGAGCAGTGTGGGGATTGGAGTTAGAGCAGGGGAGTGGCCACTCTCTGTAGTGCTGCTCCCTGTAGACTCTATATGGAAACCATGAGGAAGCTAATTCTGTCCCAAGAGGTCCTATGACCTCTAGGTTTGGAGGCCAAACTTTCCCAGGCAGCCATTCTGATGTCCCTTCTCTGATCAGCTGTGTAAAAGGGGTGCTGAGCTGACCTGATGTTAAACCTTGGCTCATGAGATACCATGTCATGTAGCCTGTCCTAATGATTATTCTGCAGCACTATGGTATAGATGCCTAAGCCCCTGCAATTGTTTACTTTGGACTGAACTTGTAGTGTGTAACGTTTGAAAACAAGGAACATTTTGGGGGGAAAATATTGATGCACATTTAACATCCACTGAAACACATCGGCTTGGGCTGGTATGTGCTCCATGCGACCTGCCCAACAACAGTATTTCATGCTATTTTCACCCTGGAGAGGAAACCCCTTGAAAGTACTTTCTTGCAGCTTGGTGACAAACAGGTAAATTCTTTCCTGTTGTAAATGAACCCTGTTCCGAAAGACACAATGGAATTATAAAAAGAAAAGGAGTACTTGTGGCACCTTAGAGACTAACCAATTTATTTGAGCATGAGCTTTCGTGAGCTACAGCTCACTTCATCAGATGTTTACCGTGGAAACTGCAGCAGACTTTATATACACACAGAAATCATGAAACAATACCTCCTCCCACCCCACTGTCCTGCTGGTAATAGCTTATCTAAAGTGATCAACAGGTGGGCCATTTCCAGCACAAATCCAGGTTTTCTCACCCTCCACCCTGGGGGGGGTGGAGGGTGAGAAAACCTGGATTTGTGCTGGAAATGGCCCACCTGTTGATCACTTTAGATAAGCTATTACCAGCAGGACAGTGGGGTGGGAGGAGGTATTGTTTCATGATTTCTGTGTGTATATAAAGTCTGCTGCAGTTTCCACGGTAAACATCTGATGAAGTGAGCTGTAGCTCACGAAAGCTCATGCTCAAATAAATTGGTTAGTCTCTAAGGTGCCACAAGTACTCCTTTTCTTTTTGCGAATACAGACTAACACGGCTGTTCCTCTGAAACCTGTCAATGGAATTATACTTGTTTATACCCGCAGTGAATCTGCAGGGAACTGGAGCGGGAAATATGTGGCTGAGTTTGCAACAAAGACTCTTAAAGAGAAAAAACAGTAAGATTTATAACCATATTCTAGCAAGAAACAGAGGTTTGAATCCTCTGAGTTCTCATAACAGGCTCTATAGCTCTGAGCTAAAGATCAGAGCTTGAGTGAACAACCTGAGTCACTCTAAATGCATTTATGAGAGAAGTAACTAACCCTGAATTTACAGAACAGAGACCTTGTCCAATGCTAACTTACAGCTTTTCCTGAAAGAAACAGAGGGATGTGCATGATGCCAGCTAGGGAATTACAACAGCAGCACATTCCTGCTGACTCAGTGTGGGTCTGAGAGGGTAACTCAGTCCCCCACTGCTTGAGGCCAATGAGCAAGGCTAGCTCAGGAGCTGCAAGCTTTGGTGAGGAGAATGTGTGCTTGCGCTCTGGCCATCCAGATGCCATAAGAGAGTCTTGATTCATGCACATTGCGTGCTGCGTAGGTTGAAGTCTCTATCGTCCTGAGAAAGGGAGATGAAGCAGGTGGCATCGAAGCATCTGCTACCTGTATTATATATGACATAAATGCAAGGGGAGGAGAGGAGCTGTCCAGTTGCATCTCACACTGGTCTGACTTTTAACATGAACATGGTAAATGGACTTTGCAAACACTGCAGAGCCAGGACAACGTATTTAATCTGTTTAGTGGCCTCTGGTGCCCATTAAAAATGGTGGGGCTGCAAGAGGGGTAGAGGCACCAGTGACCATGCAAGACATCCCTAGCTTTAGTTTTAAGAGACTGATAAGTCTATGAGCAGGATTATCTGACGAGGCTGCCTGTGATAGCAGGGGACTGGAGTCAATGGCCCAAGAGGTCCCTTCCAGTCCTAGGTAGCCCTCTACTTTGCCTTGTGGAGCAGAACTGAAATAGCTTCACAAAAGCCTGTATTCCTGGCTCTGAGCCGCCACCCTCTGCTGCCTGCAGTCCATATGTCATCAGTCAGGTGTAGCACAGCTTCCAGCAGCAGGAGCAACTTCACCAGGAGCTCTCCAGTGGCAGCAGGCGGTACTGCACCCTGCAGTACGTCAGCCACACAACATGGATGTGATGTGACTGGCGGGGCTTAGCTCCATTGTTCTGGAAGGATTAGCTGCCCCTACAGCTTTGCGCTCGAGCTGATCACACATAGATTAAACCCCACACACCTTTTTACAGCTCTGTCCTGCTTCCTTGGAGGCACTAGGCCCAATTCTGACATCACCTACACCAGTTTTACACTGGCATAATTTCACTTGAATTCAATTCACTCCTGATTTAGAAATGCGTTGAATCAAAATCAAGCCAGCTATCTATACAAAAAGCCCCATTTCAGCTGATTTCTGGAGAGTTATCTCTGGTGTGGAGATCCTGGTCACGTAGACTTTGGAATTTAAATTAATCATTTTTTCTGTCACTCAGTCTGGAGTGGTTCACAACTGTGAGTGCTGACTTCAGGGCAAACTGTCAAAACTGGTGGTGTGTTCTATAATTAGATTTCACCAACCTAGTAACAAATGTGAACTCCTGGATCACTGTAACAGTCTTACCATGGAGTCACACACAGTCCTCTTGGGCATTCCAGTCTATCTTGCCACCCAGGTGAGCTGGATTTAGTGATAGTTGGTTATTGTATTACAAGAAAGAATATAACAGAGTCAGGTTGCTTCCAGACCCAAGAGACCAGTCACTTACCCCAGGTCTATCTGAACCTCACAACTCACCCCACAGACAATGATGGTAGCCAATCCTCGTAGTAAACTAACTAAGGATTTATTAACTAGGATAAAGCAGAGAGAGAGTTAATTACAGGTTACAGCAGACAAACATATATCCACAAATGAGTTATAGTCTATGGTTCCAAAAGGTGACAGAGTTGTAGCAATCTGTCAGCACTCAATGTCTTTTGGGGCTAACCTAGGTTGACCCTGGGGATCTCTGCTTCTGTTACATAGCTCCAGCCCTGTGAGAGTCCAAACAGCCAGAGAGAGAGAGAGATCCAGTTTCTCCTTGTCTGGTATTATTATCCCTTCCACTTCGTAGTCCAAACTGATGGGATGCATGTGACACTGCACCCCATATTCTTCATCGTGATATTATTATATGATATGATTTAGCATACTTATGATGTGTTTTATGCAAGACAGCTCATGTGAGGTGTCATTGGAAAAGTTATGATTTGGTGAATATGATTATCTTATATGTATGCAAGTATCATTTTTGTATCTAAAGTTAGGAATATTGACTATGTATCTGTATTTCAATTGTGCTTACACTGTGTGACACCCACAACTAGCCTTTCTGGTACAACCATGAAAAAGCCAGACAGTGCTGATGGCCCATCAACAAATACAACGAACCCTGGAAGAATTTAACATTCCTGTGAACATTCCAGACAGCCTGTAAGTAATGGCTGCTATGACTCTACAAGGACATGTGACCAGGCCACCTGATTCTGGACTCCATCTTGGGATGTCAGTATTTTTCCACAAACCAATCTGGGAACCAAGTTTTGAAACAAAGGGTTCCTGCCATATGCTAAAGCTATATAAGGCAGGGAGTGACATCATCTGTTGTTTTTCACTCCTCACAGAAGAAGACTCCTGGAAACACCTGAGGAACAAAGACTGAACTGGGGGAAGTGCTGGACCCAGGCTAAAGGGATGTCTAGCCTGTGTATGAAAGATCTGGGAATTCCAAGCTGCAAAGAAAACATGGCCTTTGCCTTAAGAATCTACAAGTCTGCCTGTACCATAAGTTTGGATATGAATAGCAGATTCTTACCCTATCTATCTAGTATATTAAGCTTAGGTTGCATTTTTGTTTATTTGCTAGGTAATCTGCTTTGATCTGTTTGCTATCACTTATAATCGCTTAAAATCTATCTTTTGTAGTTAATAAATTTATTTTGTGTTTTACTCTAAACCAGTGAGTTTGGAGTGAAGTACGTGGGAATCTTAGTTCAGAGAGGCTGTTGCATATTCCTCTCCACACTGGGGGGGAGGAGAACTGGATAATAAATTCATACTGGTTGGGGTTTGGACCAGGGCAGGATGGTACTGCTCTGGAGTCGTAGGCTGGAAATCTGGGGATTATTTTGGCTGTAGTCTCTCTATTGTTAGTTCACATGTGGTAGCTAGTCAGAGCACCTGCATGTAACTGCAGCTGGGTGTGTCCTTACCTGCATGTATGCAGGTGGAAATGTAAGACCGGGAGCATATCTGCAGCTTATCACAGCAGCACAGTGTGAGAGGGAGCGCAGGCTGGTGGGTCAGAGGGCTCAGTGGTACCCCAGTTCCTGGTGGCACCCCGGCGGGAACCCGTCACAATATGTTCACACGTAGATCTCTCCTTCCTGGAGGGAGTTAGGAATGCAGTTAACAGGGCATCTGTCCTTTGATGCTACACAGTTCCTCGTCTGCCTTTAACTGGCCATCTTGTATGCAGGACGAGCACTTTACCTTAATTAATGCTTCTTGCTCTGTATGTATAAATATCTTCTTATTATATGTTCCATTCTATGCATCCAATGAAGTGGGCTGTAGCCCATGAAAGCTTATGCTCAAATAAATATGTAAGTCTCTAAGGTGCCACAAGTATCCCTGTTCTTTTTGCTGATGCAGACTAACATGGCTGCTACTCTGAAACCTACAATTACAGAGGTTTACAGTGCAAACACTCAAAATACAACATTATACCATGGGCTATAGTGGTTAAAAATGAGATCAACACAGATCTTACAAGCATTTAATAAAGTCTAAACACTAAACACATTCTTACCAACTTAACATCTAATAGCTATTTTGATAATGCTAACATTCTAGGGTTGCCAGTTTTGATTGGATGTATTTCCTGTAGGTTTCATCTCATGACATAATTAATTATTCCTGGAGATTCCAGGACAATCCTGGAGGGTAGGCAACCCTATAACACACAGCTAAGCAAGACTGGTTTCCAGCTATGCACTTGTGTTTGGTGAGGGCCTTGGCATGAGCTGGCACCAGGTCTGCCAGCATCACATGGACGTCTTTGATCTCGCTAGCTCCATTTTGAAGCCATGCTCCCAACTGCTTCTCTCTGCTCCCTCTAGATTTTGCTCCTCTGCTCTGTTACAGCTCCTGACACCATCAGCTGAGCACCACCAGCAGCCGTAAATGTGTTTCATCTACAAACAGCATGGCCAGGTCCTCAAAGGGATTTAGGAGCCCAGCTCCCACTGAAATCAGGATCTGAGCTCAAATAAATACATTAGAGGACTAGCTCATATTGTTTGTTCTTGACAAGGCATTTTACTTACACAGCAAATCAATTAATATGAAGTGCATAACAGAGGCAAAAACAGAAGGAAGAGGACTGCATTTCTCACTCCCAAAATGGGCTGACAACTGAAAATCGAGAATCTGGTTGACTGGGGACAGTTGGAATGGAACACGTTGTGACAGCATACTTCATCATCTCCTTTCAAAGGAAGCCACGTGATCTTAGGCAACATCAGAATGACAAAATGCAGCTCTATTTTAATCAATAAGCATCAAGCTTGTGGCTGGGTATATCCAGAGAGCTTATTCATAAATTAATTGCATGGTGCTACTTGGCTAGGTACAGAGGCATTTGAGACAGCATGTTCACACACATGTTCCTAAACTAGCCGCAGTTGTTATGTAAGATTTAAGCTAACATAATGGGGAGGAGAACCTCAAAGAAGTAAGAACGGTCACTTCTGTAGGTTACCAGAGCAGTCCATTTCCCCAAGCTATAAATCTGGCTTTTGGGCCTTCAAGGAAGGCTAGGGACCAGATAGGCAGGGAGTAGTACTAAGGTATTGTGGATTATTGGGATTTGAAGAACTCCAGCTTTTGTTAAAGGGGAAGTTAAATTTATTGGATATGAGATAGACAAAAAATTATCCGCGCAGGAAACTTAAAATGCGGAGAGGCTCATTCTTTTTGCCTAAGCAACTCTTCCTAGGGTGGCAGCTTCATAGTTCTTTGTTTCTGATGTAAATACATTTCAGCATTAAAAGTTGACGGGAAACCAACTGTGTGTTGAATTCAGCCAAAAATGAGTGATGTCCCTCGAAAGGAGGAGCATCTGAGTGGTATGTATGGATTATATCCAATCTGTAATTTAAAGTAATGGTAGGGCAGCCCAGAGCCCAGCATGGGTACTCTTAGGTGAGGTTTGATACATCTAAATACACAGGTTAACTTTAAACCACTATGTATTTCTTGGTGAAACTACAAATTATATTCTACCTTCCCACCAAGCAGCAATGCAGTTAACATCCTAAACAGAACAATTAGTTTAACCTAACATATATGCTTCTGGCTTGGAATTGAAAGCCAGGATCAATGTAAATTTGATCTACCAATTTCTCCTGAAGTTCCATTTAATGAGGTCACTAATTCTACTCTGAACAATTATTGAAAACCATTTCATGACCAGACATTGTGGGCTTGGCTAATTAAGGAGTTATGAGCTGTGTGCATGTGTTTTATGGAGGTGTTTGCAGAGAGAGCCCTGGAAAGAGAGATCATCGGCATCTATAAGCTAACAAAGAAAGAAAATTTAACTTATTTCTCCAGGGTTCAGCAATGATTGCTCACAGATTCAGCAGAAATCCATACTTAACCTCTCAGACCTTTAATTGTATGAACTGACAATGTGCACATCAGAGTTCTGTCATGATCTTGACAACCACCAGCATGTGTGGCCTGGAAGCATAGACCTCATCAAGTTCTAAAAGCCTGACTGTGAAGCATAAAGAAGCTCAGGGTAGGAATTAAGACTGATCATTTACCTTCTTGATGCATGTTTCCTTTACATCTTTTCCTCGCTGGTGCACAAAGCACAAAGTTTCACCTCACTTACAATCTACTTACTTACAAAATCAGACATAAAAATACAAAAGCGTCACAGCACACTAATACTGAAAAATTGCTGACTTTCTTATTTTTACCATATAATTATAAAATAAATCCATTGGAATATAAATATTGTACTTACATTTCCGTGTATAGTATCTAGAGCAGTATAAACAAGTCATTGTCTGTATGCAATTTTAGTTTGTACTAACTTTGCTAGTGCTTTTTCTGTAGCCTGTTGTAAAACTAGGCAACTATCTACATGACCTCTGCGTACCCCCGGTTCAGAACCACTGCTTTATGAGATGAGTAAAGCAAAACTGGACACAGTCAAGACCAGCATGTGCCATCGATTTATACCATGGCAGTCTAATGCTGTCAGTGTAATGCACTATTACTTTCATTTAAAAATGTCTCTAGTGATTTTTAAACTATTTTTATTTAGTTGTCCTAGTAGCACCTGTAAACCAAAATCAGGACTCCACTGTGCTAGGCACTTGCATGCATGCATAGTAAGAGATTTACCATTTATATAGATAAGCCAAAGGGTGGGAGGAGAAGCAGAGTGGTGAAGTAAATTGTCCAAGGTGACAGAGCAGGTCACTGGGCAGCCCAGGATTCCTGAGTCTCTTTCCCACTGGACCAGGCTCTCCTAGCAATAATATGAACCTGTGGGGGTGCAATGAAACAGCTCTTGACAGAAACAAAGCCTCTCTTTCTTAATAACGCTTAACATCATTTTGTTTTTTGCCCTTCACTGTGTATTGAGAAGATGACATCACTCAGCTGTCCACAGAGATGCCAAGTACTTTCTCCTGCCTGTGTTTGAAATCTGCACTCTATGCGCCAGATCTGATCTCATTTACATGGGTGTTACTCCATTTTGACGCTTGTGCAGAGGAGATCAGAATCTGGCCCCATGTGGCCGATGAAGCCTTGCTCAGATGGTACTGGATGCAAGCCTGAATAGTGGATGCATTTTTTATAATGTTCTTATATATAGTGGGTGAAATCCTGGCCCCGGTGAAATCAGTGGGAGTTTTGTCTTTGATATCAGTGGGACAGGGATTTCATCCTGTACATCTGAAGCCATCATCCTCCCTCTGGTGGAGAAGTTATAAATGACAGTACTGCTGGTTTTCCATAAGGGCTATACTAGGAGCGGGATTGGCATGGACTGGCATGTTGAACTGGATCCTGCATGAGTTCCATTCAAAGAACCCCTCAAACTTCAGGGGGTGTTCAGGTCTTGAGGGCTTATACCAACAGAATGGAGCAGTTTAAAACATTGAAACACCAGACTCCATGCCCTGATAGTCACTTAACCTTTCCCGCAGCCTGCTCTCCCGCTAGCTATTGAAGCAGAAAGCGCACTTTCCATTTGTCATGCTGGGGACAACTGCACAGATGAGATTTCTCTTTTAAAAAGAAGTTCACCTCCTGGGAATGGTGGCTGCCGTTAGTTCTGCAGGAAATAAGAACACAACACAAAAGATTTATAGGTTCCCAATAAACACATCTGTCTTCTAAGACCATTGCAGCAATGCTACTACCTGAATGAAAAATGTAATTCGCATGTGTACATCAAGATCAGAGCCCATTAATAACAACGTGCTGGGCTGGCTGGCCATCAGCAGCTGTTGTCAATATAGATTTTACCCTGCCTTTTCAGAAAATACCTTTTCCTTCAGCATACAAGAAACTCGAGTAAGACCATAGCATCATGGTGTCCATACAACAGTAATGCTCTTAGGCCAATGAAACATTCCCCACCTCTTAGGCAATGTTTAACATTATAGGATGAAATGCTGGCTCCGTTGACTTCAGTGGCGTCAGGATTTCAGCCACACTTGATAAAGAACTAATTGCATAGGACTGCAGAAGAGACGGATGCTAGCACTAGAAGAGAGAGGAAATCATGTGTTAAGGCATGGGACCAGAGCTCAGGAGATCTGTGGGCTATTCCCCACTCTGCACTGACTCCCTGCATGACCTTGAGCCAGTCACTTGCGCTCTGTGCCTCAGTTCTGTGTATGTAACAGCCCAGGGGTCTTGGGAGGATAATTCCATAACGACTGCAAGGCACTCAGCTGTCCGATGGGTTACACATAGGTACTAGTGGGAGAGGTTAACCAAGAATATCTGAATTGGTAATACTGGACCACATGTTCGCTGATGGTGATTATCAAGGAGAGCAGGTTGCTAGGTGTCCCTAAGGAAGAACTGTGAGCAATTTCCTCTGTTCAGGCGCTGAGCTTCTAGGAGCGCACCATGCGCATAGGAGGTTGGGAGTGGAGTGGGGCTAGGTGTCACCTCTTCAGAGTAGCTCCTCAGTGCCCCACTGAGTTATTCCGGCTGGGCACTGGGGAGACGATTCACCTTTCAGTGAGGTGTGGCGACAACCACAGCCCAAACAAAAGAAAACAGGTCGCACCTGTGGTGCAGGTATGTCCTATATCCAGCATCAAACTCAGACGTTAGTCTGAACCTGGGCATCTCACAGGAGCACTCCGCATTGGACAGGATGGAGCCCTTCATCAGCTTCTTACCATTGCAGCTGCTGGGGTAACATGAGCCATTGTTTGGAGAAACCTGGGGAGCAGGATAACAAGGATGACATTCCTAAGCACAATGTAGATGAGGTGGAGGGTGTTTTCTGGATGTACTTTGGTGTCACCTGGCTGGCTGAAAGCACAAAGGACAACTGAGAAAGTGAACAGGGGAGTGTTATCAACGTCTTCACATAACACAAGAACCAGGGATCAACTCAATGAAATTAATAGGCAGCAGGTTTAAAACAAACAAAAGGAAGGACTTCTCCTAACGCTGGTCAACCTGTGGAACTTGTTGCCGGGGAATGTTGTGAAGGCCAAAAATATAACTGGTTTTAAAAAAAGAGCTAGATAAGGTCATAGAGAATAAGTCCATCAATGGCTATTAGCCAAGATGCTCATGGATGCAACCTCATGTTCTGGGTGTCCTTAAATCTCTGACTGCCAGAAGCCAGATTGGACTGGATGAAAGGGTATGGATCACTCAGAACTGCCCAGTTCTGTTCATTCCCTCTGATGCATCTGGCACTGGCCACTGTTGGAAGACAGGATATGGGCTAGATGTACCATTGTTCTTCTTCGTACCGACCCAGTATGGCCATTCTTATGTTCACCGTTGGTATTACCCCTACACTCGGGAAAACTGGAACACAGCCCTGAGCACAGGCTGAACTGCAAGGAGACACTCATGGTAAAAGGCAACCTTTCTCGAGTAACACAGCATGAGACTAAAACCGAGGCCTTCCCCACTTGTGGGAATTAATGAGCTCATGGGCTTTTCCACAGGAATTGAGGCATTGACTTTTGATGTCCTGACAATTGTCTATGACCTACCCCCTCCCCAAGTTCCAGCAGAGAGTGATCTGCACCTGTGGATCCCTGCTGTGGATTGACCCTACTGTGGCTGGAGATTGTTCCTTGCATGTCATTCTTTCTCTTTCTTCTTTACCCTATGGAAGCCCTCTACAAGGCTGGGGAGGAAATAGGAGCAGGAGGTCTCTGCCAGAAACTCCACTTCCTCAAATCTGCACAGCAACATAGCGTACATTTCTACAGAGTCTACAGTCACTTAGTTAGCTCTCGCTTTGCCAGCTCACATCCCGCAGTGAGGACAGGGGCACAAGTGTCACATGCAAACTTATTCACCTCACTGTTGACCTTTCCCAGATCTATAATATATCTATTATAGTGTACTTTCAGGGCACTCAGCTATAAACCTCCTCTACTGAAAACAGACCATTTATTACAGATCTGTTCTCCCCCCCTCAGCCAGTTTCTTACCCAGGACAAAACATTCTCTCTCAGCCCAATCACTCCTTAGATTCCTGAAGAGCCTCATGCCAGGGACTTGAACGAAGAGGGTTTGAAAAGTTTAAGAAGTTATTGTGACGGTGCCCCCCATGTGCTTATGAATGTATATATGACATAACTGGAATATGCTTTATGTTACATATGCCATGTAACATATCTCTGAAAAGGTTATGATCTACTGAATCTATTCATCCTATTTATATTCATGTATCATTTTTGTATTCAAAGTTATGAATATTGGCTGTGTACTTGCTTGATTTTTAAGTAGCCTTAGTTAAGGATTTGGTCAGTTTCTTGAGAAAGGAATGTACAAATTAAGTGCCCAATCGAGAAGCACTTAATGCACAATGGATCTTGAAAGGCTCCAATCCACATAAGAAATCTACATGAGGATGTTCAAGGCAACATGCAAACAGTGGCTGCTGCCTGTGAAAACTGAGTCATGCATGGACATGTGACTTGCCCAAGTGACTCTCAAACTCCATCTTGGAGCTGGACTTTGCATAGCAGAGAGGAGGGGATCTCCAGCCACAAGAGAAAGTCTATTTAAGCCCATTGGAGACCCCTCCCTTTGGTCTTCAGCTGGCTAAAACGATAGCTTCTCCACCCACAAGGATATCTGAAGGAAACTGGAACAAAGGACAGTAACTACAGGGGGTGTGAGTGATTGCTGAACCCAGACTAGAAGGAGACTAGTCTGTAAAAGGAAGCTTACTGGAATTCCTCTGAGGGTGAGGTTTTTATCTGTGTTCAGTTTTCTTACTGTATTAGACATAGACTTGTGTGTTCTATTTTATTTTGCTTGGTAATTCACTTTATTCTGTCTGTTATTACTTGGAACCACTTAAATCCTACTTTCTGTATTTAATAAAATAACTTCTTACTTATTAATTAACCCAGAGTGTGTATTAATACCTGGGGGGGGGAGAGGGGAGAACAGCTGTGCATCTCTCTCTATCAGTGTTATAGAGGGCAAACAATTTATGAATTTACCCTGTATAAGCTTTATACAAGGTAAAACCGACTTGGGGTTTGGACCCCATTGGGAGTTGGGTATCTGAGTGTTAAAGACAGGAACACTTCTTAAGCTGCTTTCAGTTTATGCCTACAGCTGTTAGGGGATTTGGTTCAGACCAGGGTCTGGGTTTGCAGCAGGCTACGGGGTCTGGCTCAAACCAGGCAGGGCACTGAAGTCCCAAGCTGGGAGGGCAGGGAAAGCAGGAACAGAAGTAGTCTTGGCACATCAGTTGGCAACCCCCAGGGGGTTTCTGTGATCCAACCCGTCACAGTTATATCTACTGCTGACTCCCATAAAGAATTCCAGCAGCTTAGAGAGGCATATTTTTCCAGTACAGAAGCTGGGCTGGTTCATCACCATATTATAGCAGACTCAGTTAGGTGTTTTATACCTAGATTTAATTGTTTTTCAGCTAATTTACCTGCTACTGAAGCAAAGCTTATTGGTCTGTAATTCCCAGGATCAACCTTAGCAATTAAAAAAATAATTAATATGACACTGGCTGAGCTCTAGGTCTCTGCTAGAATAGCTGATTTAAATGGTAAATCATGTGGGTCTGATTCTGTGCTGAGCTTCTGGGATGTGCAGCCTGAGGTACTAGGGCAAAGATCGCTTTTATGTCTGGATTTCGGGAGCAGCCCCCAGCATAAATTAGAGCCACCCTGGGCGCTGTTTTCATTTATGGCAGCCTCATTGAAGGCTGCCTGTGAACTGCTCTGCAGCCCAGTGTCCATGGCAGTATGCTCTATGGACATGTCTTCTACTGCTCCCAGCACCCCACCTACACCAGGGCTAGTAAAGGGTACTTTGCACTCCTCCTGCAGCAGAGGGATTTGCTTCTGGGGTACCTGTACAGCCAGAGCAGTGTATAAGGTGTGGAGGTGGGGGGAATTTCTCCCTGTATTTCTGCCAGCAGTTCACCCACTTAATTCTTAAATTCTTTCAGAGTTCCTGGATTAACCACTCCATCCTGGTGACTCTTTGGCATTCAAGCTATCAATCTAGGCAACACCTCAGTCCCTAGTACTGCCTCCTCTGTATTGCCTGCAGAAGAGTAACTCTGGGGCAGGTATCTCCCAATTATTCTCTGTGGTGAAGACTGATGCAAAGATTCCCTTATTCTCCTTGCTTGCTGTCATGCTTTTAACTGCCTCAACAATAAGGAGCCCCCCAATTCCCACAGAAAGTTATTCTACAAGATCTCACCCCCCATTCATGGTTCAAAATGTTCGGTCTACATTTTCTTTGCTAATGTAATCCACCTGCTCCTGGCTTGTACCATGCAAAGCTCCTCCTCTGACTCACTGGTGTTTACATCCGCCAAAGGACTTGGAGAAAATAAGGCTGCCCCAGCTCAGAATGCCCACTACTAATGGACGGTGTACAAGGACTCTACTTACATCTATGGAGCTTAACCAGGACAGCATCACAGTCAGCGTCAGAAAGAGAGAACACCGAAGGCAACTGCATCATTAAGATATTGAGAACAGTTAAAACACTTGGAAAACTCCAACCATTTATATAAAAAAATACAGATTTGAACACCATGCATGTGCACACACACATTTTAATTTCTTCAGGTCAGAGAACTGTTACGTCGGGAACGTGGCGAGGCTTCTTCCCTTCCTAAAAAGTCATCTTGTGCAGGCAATCATGGAACAGAGATGGCTGGAAGCACTTTTCCTGAACATTGGCCAAATCCCACTCGGTACCCATTTCCCTGGCAGTGACCTGGAATGGGGAGAGGAAGAGAGTCACAAGAGGGGCACCCAGTGATTTTTACAATAAGTAAAAAAATAAAATAGCACAAACTGCAGTACCAACACGAAAGGGAACAAAATGAATGTAAATACACTGTCGTAGGCCTAGCTCCTTAGCTGTGCTCAGTTGGGGTGATCCAAACTCCACTGACCCAAAGTTTCCCATTGACATTGAGGGGCTTTTGATCAGGCCAGTACACACTGGATACCACTGAGGGGAGGGGGCTGTAAGGCAATATTTGTGGGTCCCCAAACCTGGGGCTGGTTCTATGCCGGCCTGGTCTCTGGTGTAGTTTAGAGCAGCCTTAGGAGAATCCTCAGCTTGCCAGACCATCAATGGGATGGCTACATTTAAAAAACCAAAACTAATGGTCAGATCCTCAACTAGTATAAATTGGACTAGCCCATTAAATTGAATTGGCACGGCTCCACTGACACCAGCTGAGGATCTGGCCCAAGACGTCCACTATGCTCCATTATATAAACAATGAATGTCTACAACTGCTGCCAATGTTGCCGGTCATTGATTACATCTGCAACTACAGAATGATTTGACCTCTCAATACTCATGCAAGCTGTGAGTTGACACACTGACATATTGTCCTACATATTTATTTTTTTAATTCCACAATCCTGGGGTATGTGGCTGCTGCAAGTCCCCCCTCAGTACTGGTGCATTCTGCCATGTACTGTACATATTCAGAAAGAGCAATCCATTAGTTCAGCTTGCAGAGAAAGCAGGAAAGGAAACTCAGCTGAAGGCATTTCATCCTGTATGCATCAGGCATACCTGAAAACGTTATACTGAGATGAAGCAACAGATAGAATTACTGCAGACCTCAGCTGATAAGGTTTAGTGAAGGGAAAGACATCAGTGGTATAACATGTCCTGTTAGTTTATTTTAAGGAGCAATTTCATTGTCAAAAGATACACTCTTCCCTGCATGTAACTAAATGGTACAGTAGTTCCAGTGATTCATCTGTCTCTGAATTTCTATTAGAGAGAGAGAGAGAGAGTTAATGTTATTCAGATCATTTGTATCTTCTCACTGAGGGCTTGTCTTCACTGCAGTGTTAGCTCAAGGTATAACTCAATGTTACCCCGAACCTGACTCCTGTTTACACACAAAAATTTCTAGCTCAGGTAAAGTGACGCTTTAAATGCGAACTAGCTGGTCCACGGGGGTAGGGGTGCGGGAGTGTGCACTGAAGCTTGAGTGCTGCAGACACTTAAGCTAGCAATGCAGTGGGAATGCAACTACAGGCTACAACTTGTGTTAGCACAACTCACCAGGTGCTATGCCAAATCAACCAGCCTGTGTAGTTCAAATGTTTAGTCATGTGGCCACTCTCCCTTGAGCTAGGCTCACAGAACTCACAGCCCAGAGGGACAGTGGGAAAAGCCACCTTTGTGCTCTCCCAATCTTCATAGAATCATAGGACTGGAAGGGACGAAGGCAGGACTAAGTATTATCTAGACCATCCCTGACAGGTGTTTGTCCAACCTGCTCTTCAAAATCCCCAATGATGGAGATTCCACAACCTCCCCAGGCAATTTATTCCAGTGCTTAACCACCCTGACAGTTAGGAAGTTTTTCCTAATGTCCAACCTAAACCTCCCTTGCTGCAATTTAAGCCCATTGCTTCTTGCCCTATCCTCAGAGGTTAAGAAAACAATTTTGCTTCCTCCTCCTTGTAGCAACCTTTTACATACTTGAAAAGGTATGTCCCCCCTCAGTTTTCTCTTGTCCAGACTAAGCAAACCCAATTTTTTCACTCTTCCCTCATAGGTCATGTTTTCCAGACCTCTGATCATTTTTGTCACTCTTCTCTGGACTCTCTCCAATTTGTCCACATCCTTCCTGAAATGCGGTGCCCAGAACTGGACACAATACTCCAGTTGAGGCCTAATCAGCATGGAGTAGAGCGGAAGAATTACTTCTCATGGCTTGCTTACAACACTCCTGCTAATACATCACAGAAGCATGTTTGGTTTTTTTGCAACAGTGTCACACTGTTGACTCATATTTAGCATGTGGTCCACTATGACCCCCAGATCCCTTTCCGCAGTACTGCTTCCTAGACAGCCATTTCCCATTTTGTATGTGTGCAACTGGTGGTTCCTTCCTAAGTGGGGTACTTTGCATTTGTCCTGATTGAACTTCATCCTATTTACTTCAGACCATTTCTCCTGTTTGTCCATCTTGGGTTGCTCTGGGGGCTAGAGAAGCCCCTCTGCAGGTCTAAATTACTGTAGCTTCCCTGGGCTGTCCTAGAGGCTGCAGCCCTGACCCAAATTTCTTCCACAGTGCTGCAGCCCCTTCTGCTCCCGTCATTCCCCTACACCATCCGAGGGCAGCCTTCTGGCTGTCGGCCATAGTGCCTGCATCAGGGAAATCCTCCCCCAGCTGAATATGGGGCATTTATTTTGCTCTGGCCTGTTTCCGCAGCATAAACAGGCTGAACCAGGGAGTGAGGATCTCATTCATGGTGTCTGGAAAAAAAGGCTTTGCAGCATTCCACTGCGGTGATTCATAGCAACATTGTCCTTACTTCCTAATTATATACGTAGCGGAGACTGTCCTCTTACTTGATTGCTCCCAAAGTAGAGTGTGTTATTGCTAGTTTTTACAAGGCACTGAAATCATTCAGTTGGCAACAGGGAAGGTGACTATTCACTTAAGCAGCTTCGGTATCTGCACTCCCTTTCCTGACATTAGAGGCTTCAACAGGACCTTAAAGGAGATTTTTCAGCTCTTGACTTTACCAAAGAGTGCTTTTCAGAGAAACAAGTCCTAAAGAAATAGAATTTCTCATTCCCTCTTCAGTCCACTCACACTCAGGGGTTGTCTCTGAATCATATCACAGAATGCCTGCATCTATGCTCTGTTCATCCCAGAGATTCTTTGTAATGCTGATAAAGCAGTGGAGTTTTCCTTGAGAGAGCAGATTCCACTTCTTACGAGAACTCAGGCTGTGCAGTAACCCAGAGGTCTAGGGAAACTCTGTCTCTTTCCAAGGATCAATTGTTGAAAAACTTAGTGCAGAGAAGTGATCAGGTCTGAAACTCAAGTAGCCAAGGCATAAAGAGAGGAATAGATACTAAAAGGGAGAAAGCCATCTTTGACTAGGTCAGACTGGAGTGACACTTGGATATAATATTAAATGAGAACAGTGTCACACTGGCCACCTACATGCCAAAAAACCTCCAAAAAACCATGACTTTGGAAAAGAAAATGCAGACTCTGAACTTTATAACTGGCGAAATTCCTGCTCAGGTTTATTGTAATGACTGTCAGTGAGGTTAAATGAGTTGGGGGTTAAATATTGAACACATTTATTCAAAAGGGCCTGCTAAGCACTAACAATCAACATGTTTACTCTTGGGGTTGGAAACCAATTCAGATTTCACACAGCAGACGAACATACACAAGGAAACCTTAACGAGGATAGGAAAATGCTATGTTCCATTTGCTGAACGTCATGAGTACACATGCTCTTTTCCCCCAAAATATTTGATGTTTTCTAGTCTCACCAACTGGATACTCTCACAAAAAACCAACCTTCCACATAAACTTCCTCGTGGCTGGACTTTACAAAAACTAGACAAGCCATTTACAACACACACTTTGCTTCTCTACAAAAGAAAAAGGACACTAAACTACCTAAACTACTACATGCCACAAGGGGCCACAGCAATGGTTCCCTTAACCCACCCAGCAATATTGTTAATCTATCCAACTATACTCTTAGCCCAGCAGAAGAATCTGTCCCATCTCGGGGCCTCTCCTTCTGCCCCACCACCTCTACGAACATGATACAGTTCTGTGGTGACCTAGAATCCTATTTTCGACGTCTCCGACTCAAGGAATATTTCCAACACACCTCTGAACAACATACTAACCCACAGAGACCTTCCTACCAAGACTACAAAAAGGATTCTGGGTGGACTCCTCCTGAAGGTCGAAACAACAGACTGGACTTCTACATAGAATGCTTCCGCCAATGTGCACAGGCTGAAATTGTGGAAAAGCAGCATCACTTGCCCATAACCTTAGCTGTGCAAAACACAATGCCATCCACAGCCTCAGAAACAACTCTGACATCATAATCAAAAAGGCTGACAAAGGAGGTGCTGTTGTCATCATGAATAGGTTGGAATATGAAGAAGAAGCTGCTAGGCAGCTCTCCAACACCACTTTCTACAAGCCATTACCCTTTGATCCCACTGAGGATTACCAAAAGAAACTACAGCATTTGCTCAAGAAACTCCCTGAAAAAGCACAAGAACAAATCCGCACAGACACATCTCTGGAACCCCGACCTGGGGTATTCTATCTGCTACCCTAGATCCATAAACCTGGAAATCCTGGATGCCCCATCATCTCAGGCATTGGCACCCTGACAGCAGGATTGTCTGGCTATGTAGACTCCCTCCTCAGGCCCTATGCTACCAGCACTCCCAGCTATCTTCGAGGCACCACTGACTTCCTGAGGAAACTACAATCCATCAGTGATCTTCCTGAAAACACCATCCTGGCCACGATGGCTGTAGAAGCCCTCTACACCAATGTTCCACACAAAGATGGACTACAAGCCGTCAGGAACAGTATCCCCGATAATGTCATGGCAAACCTGGTGGCTGAACTTTGTGACTTCGTCCTCACCCATAACTATTTCACATTTGGGGACAATGTATACCTTCAAATCAGCAGCACTGCTATGGGTACCTGCATGGCCCCACAGTATGCTAACATTTTTATGGCTGACTTAGAACAACGCTTCCTCAGCTCTCGTTCCCTAATGCCCCTACTCTACTTGCGCTATATTGATGACATCTTCATCATCTGGATCCATGGAAAAGAAGCCCTTGAGGAATTCCACCATGATTTCAACAATTTCCATCCCACCATCAACCTCAGCCTGGACCAGTTCACACAAGAGATCCACTTCCTAGACACTATGGTGCTAATAAGCGATGGTCACATAACCACCACCCTATACAGGAAACCTACGGACCGCTATTCCTACCTGCATGCCTCCAGCTTTCATCCAGACCACACCACACGATCCATTGTCTACAGCCAAGCTCTACGATACAACTGCATTTGCTCCAACCCCTCAGACAGACACAAACACCCAAAAGATCTCTATCAAGCATTCTTACAACTACAATACCCACCTGCTGAAGTGAAGAAACAGATTGACAGAGCCAGAAGAGTACCCAGAAGTTACCTACTACAGGACAGGCCCAACAAAGAAAACAACAGAACGCCACTAGCCATCACCTTCAGCCCCCAACTAAAACCTCTCCAGCGCATCAAGGATCTACAACCTATCCTGAAGGACGACCCATCACCCTCACAGATCTTGGGGGACAGGCCAGCCCTTGCTTACAGACAGTCCCCCAACCTGAAGCAAATACTCACCAGCAACCACATACCACACAACAGAACCACTAACCCAGGAACCTATCCTTGCAACAAAGCCCGTTGCCAACTGTGTCCACATATCTATTCAGGGGACACCATCATAGGGCCTAATCACATCAGCCACACTATCAGAGGCTCGTTCACCTGCACATCTACCCATGTGATATATGCCATCATGTGCCAGCAATGCCCCTCTGCCATGTACATTGGCCAAACTGGACAGTCTCTACGTAAAAGAATAAATGGACACAAATCAGACATCAAGAATTATAACATTCAAAAAAAAGTTGGAGAACACTTCAATCTCTTTGGTCACTCGATTACAGACCTAAAAGTGGCAATTCTTCAACAAAAAAACTTCAAAAACAGACTCCAACGAGAGACTGCTGAATTGGAATTAATTTGCAAACTGGATATAATTAACTTCGGCTTGAATAGAGACTGGGAATGGATGGGTCATTACACAAAGTAAAACTATCTCCCCATGTTTATTCCACCCCCCACTGTTCCTCAGATGTTCTTGTCAACTGCTGGAAATGGACCACCTTGATTATCACTACAAAAGGTCCCCACGCACACCCCCCCCCCCCCGGCGGTAATATCTCACCTTAAGTGATCACTCTCGTTACAGTGTATATGTAACACCCATTTTTTCATGTTCTCTATGTATATAAATCTCCCCACTGTATTTTCCACTGAATGCATCCGATGAAGTGAGCTGTAGCTCACGAAAGCTTATGCTCAAATAAATGTTTTAGTCTCTAAGGTGCCACAAGCACTCCTTTTCTTTTTGCACCTATACCTAGTTATCTGCAGGGCCAGCTGGTCCAGCACTGTCCCTTCTCTGGAGATGAACTCCAGCCCTGTCCCCATCCTACAGGCATACCAGGGTGGAGGAGGAAAAGTTCTCGTAGTATTGATATCCTCACCCTTGTCCTTGGCAGTGCCCCTCCTCCCACAGAACCCAGAAGACCGGGTGCGTATATAGTTCCTGAGCGCTACTTCCCACCCCACAGACCCAGCTGAGAGGTTCAGTAAAAATCTCCTGGCACCCTCATCCTCATCCCCCACAACGGTAAAGCAACTTAGAGTGAGCTGGTCTTCTCCCTTCTCTCTAACAGACCTGGGCTCCCCGCTAGCCACTCTGACCAGGAGCTAACTTGTTATATGAATGACCTTCAAACAGCAGCCTGTTGGCTCATCACTAGTAAACCCTACTTAAGTCAGTCACAGGGCTCTGAGGAGTCAACGGAGTTTCCATGAATCTTTGTTCGGCTTCATTGCTGGTGATTTTTAGCACAATGTGCTACCCTTGCGGTCCACTATAATTGAGAGCAGTAACAAGGTGTAGCACGGTTAATGGAGCAGGCTCTGTGGACCTGTCAGCCAACACCGCGGCCCCCAAGGAAAGACTGAAGGAACTACAGATACGTTTTGAAACGTGCCACAGTGCCGTTTAGCGAAAGAAATCTTGCAATACCAGCTGCCATGAGAAACATTTCTCAGGAACAATACACTGCTCTTGGTTTATTTACGTTAGGGTTCTCTGAAATAGCTTAAGGAGGAGGGGGGAGGGGTTGAGTCAAGTGGAAATTTGAAACAAACAAAAGTAGGCAATAAATCATTGGTTGGGCACTTGGTAAGACAGGCCTTAGTCCTGCCTTGGGACAGGCTGTAATAGGCCTACACTCTAACCGGTGCAGTAAAGGCTTTGGTTCGACTTACCATACGTCACTAAATATGAGGGCATCCCGAACTAGCTCAGGAGCCAGCCCTGGAGCATACATTTCCTTTTACATACATCAGCAGTTGGGCTTTACAAATGTTTTGATCTATTGTAGCTGCGGAACATTGTTTATTTCAAAATAGCACACTGTTAGCATCACTAACTTGGCTTAATGCGCATCTATCAACATGCAATGTTCTGTGTTGTGTTAGCGTTACGTTATATTATTTTAATTGTCCCACTGATAAACGTTCGAGATTTGAAACAGCCGTCTAAAAGGAAAGTTCTTATTAAGCACCAAGGAGATCGTGGGCCACATTCTAATGCCCTGGCTCATGCAGAGTAGCCACTAGTTGATGTCAATGGAACCACTTGAAGAGTAAAAATACTATTTATTTACTGTGAGCAAGGGTGTCAGAATCTAACCTATGGCGTAGTGGCTAGAGTATGTCACACGTATTCAGGACCCTGGGGTTCTATTCACAGCTTAGCTCCTGATGTATTGTTGGACCTTCCACAAGGCATCAAAACCCGTGAGGTTTAGTTATTAACCTAGAACTCTCAGAGCATCAGTCAGGGCTACAATGGAGAGCCCAAAAGGCTTCTGTCAAACTGGGTGGCAATTACAGTTGGCTGGGAAATAATTTCATTTCCTGCCAAAAATTTTGAACAATGTTTCCATTGAATATTTTCCTAACTTGGGGGAGGAGGCAAGGGTGGAGTGGGTGTAAAAACAGCCAAACCCCCGATTTTTTTTTTTTAAATGAAAACTTTACAAAAACAGATCTTTTTCCATGAAAATCTTTAAAAAAATACTTTGTAGCCAAAATAACAACAACAAAAAAACACTGACAGCAAAAATTTGACCCGCTCCATTTTCAATGATCTATTAACACATTTCATTAAAATCCAATAGTTTTATACCAGCTTTCATCCAAGGATCTCAAAGCAGTTTACAAACAGCAATACAGACAGTCTTGGCATCCTGTGAGGAAGATGTTACCCCTCCAGACCCATCCAGCCAGTGCTTTTCATTCCGTTAGGAAAATGAAGCACCAGGCTGAGATACTCAGTATCTGAAAATCAGGCTACTTATTCTGGTACTTGAGCACGGATTGAGTGTCCAAGCACAGAGATTTGAACTTTTCTGATCTAACTGACCTTTCCTAGGTGGCAGAATCTGTGTCAATCAAGAATAATCTCATTAAGTACTAGCTGTTTTGCCTCAGATAATGCACAGTGCATATCGAGATGGAAGAGGAAATGCTCCCCTTTGTTCCACATTTTGCTTAGAAGCAGACAATAACTTGAGTGGTGTATTGTGAGCTCAGCTCTGGCCTGCAGAAAGAGGAGACGAGTGTAGGGTTACCATATTTCAGGTTCCCCAGAAGAGGACACTGCACAGTCGGGGGGCTGAAAGCGGAGTCCAGTTGGGTGGTACCTGTGGCAGGGGTACTCGCTGGAGGTGGGGGCCAGTGTCGCTCCCTGCCATGGTGGCAGGCACAAGAGCAGGATACAGCGACAGCCATCAGTCAGGGCCTCCCTGCGGGATCCCCTCCCCACGGTTGGGAGATGGGCAGATGTGGCTGCAGGAGAATGGACCAATCAGCTGCAGATGCAGAGGAGGGACCGATCAGGAAGTGGACCAATTGGGGCTCTTTCTGAGCTACACCATCTGCTCTGCAAAAATCCAGGACATTTCCTGATATTTGAAACATCTGCCAGGACAGAGGATGGAGACTCAAAAAAAGAGGCAATGTTCTGGAAAAACAGGACGTATGGTAACCCCAGACAAGGGGAATCTGCCTATTAGCAGGTGGTGGGGAGTGGGGGCAGCTGCAACGATGATTTAAAAAGCAAGAGGAAGTTCTGAAATGTCACTACTACAGGATCTGCACTTCATTCACACTAGTGGGCCCATTCACCTCACCTAACTATCCCACTTGGTGCACAGAGGTCATCGCAGTGCAACGGTAAATTCCACAGCCTCTATACAGTGCTCTCCCAACAAACCCAACCCACAGAGAAGTGAACACATGGCGAGGCTCCATGTCCATCTCTGCACATAAATCTTCACTGCCTTCTTGTCGATCATACTGTCACCATTTACCCCTCCGGATATCTCAGCTCATTTATTGCAGCTGTTGTCAGTTTCAGTAACATATTTTCTATTTCCGTTCTTGGTTCAGGGGATCTATTACAGGGCCCGCTCTTGTGACGTCAGAGCCGTTAATCTTGCCGATGCTTTCGAAGCGGTTAATGGGCTGTACTGATGTGCATGCACCACCGTGTGCTGGATTTTGCCACCTCATTTATTTCAGTGCTCTCTTTGAAGGGCCCCTGCAGTGTCTGCTTAGCTTCATACTCAGACCTTGCATCAATGCTCCTTCACTTGGCTAGAATTATTTTCCTGTGTTCATTCCTTAATTGCCGAAATAGCCAGCCGGGTAAGGCACCGTAGTTTTGCCTCTGTGCTGTAGGTATCCCCCGCCTATGATAGTCCTTGCAAGTTTCCCAGTCCCCAAAAAATGTTCCTTTCACCAGACATATGTACCAGCCTCCATGACTTAGTCACAATTGTTTTCTCTTGCTCATGGCACATTCATTAATTCTTCCTAGTACTTTGGCAGCTTCGTTGTCTGTGTAAATCCTGTGGGCTACTCCACTTAGTATGTGTAAGAACTGGGGGGTGGGGGAGAATGGAAGAAGCTGTTCAGATCAAGGTTAGGTTCTGGCTAGTGAGATTTGTTGATATGAAAAATTTCACAAACAGTTCTCTAAAATGGCCAGCAGAGGAACTGAGGAGATGTCTGCAAAATTGGGTCAAAAAATCTCACAAGAATAGCTTTACCCCATATCAAAAACAGGAGGAAAAAAGTAATTTCTGGTTCTGAATCTGACCTTGAACTAAAAACACAGGAGTCGGGTTTGGATCCAGGAATCTGAACTGGAACCCCCTCTACCATATTCAAAACGGTTTAGATCTAGGATTCTGGGTTCGGCTCCTGCAGCCAGGACAAATGGCTCAAGTGCATGGAGGCTTTGGCTGGGAGTTTCAGAGGAGCCTAAGGGACGCAGGCACTCAAATCCTATTGAAATTCAGTAGGCACCTGTTGTGATAACTGGGCCAACAAATTTACCCTAAGTCTGAGCTTAACTGTGAAAAGTGAGTGAAAGTTCATAAAATGTTACAATAACAAAACGTTGAAAACAGGGAAAGATGGGGAAAAAAAAGAGGCTGAATTAGCCCAAACAAAAAGGCCTACTGATAAAATTCAAAGACTTTATTAAGATAGTGTCTGGTAAACCAGAACAGTGGGAGACCGGCAATCAATGAACCAAAATTGGTGTGTCCAAATTAGGCCCATTGGCTGATAAAATAACGAAGGAGTGAATGACTCTGCCCATCGCTCCTCCTAAGGGCTCCTTAAAATAAAAGTGTTTGAGGAAAACTGGTAGAGAGGAAGCGAAATGGAACAATTGCTGATTCAAAGAAGGGAAAGGAGTGAGCTTCACCATCATGGCTGCCACCCTCATCGTCACCTGGGACCCTGGGATCCATTGTAGCATCATTGGGTCTTCATTGTTCTGATCACAAGAAATGTCCCAACTAGATCAAGCCAAGAGAGGGAGTCAGAGATGACATCTCTACCTCTACTGGCTTCGGCTAAATCCCGAACACCACAAGATATGTGGAGACTCTCTCACATTCACACTGTCTTTTTCCTTTCCCACCTTATTTCTTCTCTTTCCTATCCTCCTTTTGCCTTCTGTCTATGAAAAGTCTGGCTTAGCCAGCCAAGACTGTATATTTTGCAACACCTCTGTAAGCCTGTGACCACAGAAGCAGATAAAAGCAATGCCCTAAAACATCCTGATGCTGGTATGAGTTTGCCAGGACTCGGAGTGGCTGATACGACTGTGTGCTGTGCCTGGGTTTTCCAGCAGCAAGGTTGCAAGGGAGAATCAACACCAGAGACAGAAGCTGCCCTTTCTATCTTTAGGTTTCTGTCTGTCTGTCTTGTTTTCTAGGAAACGGGACCAGACTTCAACAGCAGCAGCACCAGCTCATTTCAACTAATTTTTTCTTTTCTCCAAAAAGGACAGTCATTACTGATGGTTAGTCTCTAAGGTGCCACAAGTACTCCTTTTCTTTTTGTGAGTACCACCTAAGAGACTGTTAAACAAGTGGGGGTTTCTGTCTAAAAACTCTCTATAGCTCAAGGGGAAATGGAACAAGGGATGTTGTTAAAATGAAAGCCGTGCTTAATACTTTACATTCCAAATACTTGAACCATTTTCCCTTCTCGTTCTGTATCTTTAATAAGAGGCTTAATGGTGTTTGCCATGGTACTAAGCAGGCTGAGTTCTCTGTATACCAACCCTTTTTGAAATTGTTTAATGTTAGACCATGTCAGGGGCATTTAACACCTTTGACTCTTTGGGTCCATACATTCCATCTAAATTACACCACCACACCGAACTCTTTAAGGCTCCTTTCAAAATCCCAGTCCTTAGTGTCATGATGGAAAAAAACAAACACCTCCTTTGCTTTCCATAGCAGCTTTTATGCTACCTAAAGGAACAACGCTATCACACATCTCTATGGAGAGGGAAGTGTCAAAAGAGGAATAACAAAGTATCACATGTTATTTTTAGTTTGCAAAAAACCCCAAATCAAAACTACTAGCCCCTAACATATTTTTGTGCATTGCACACTATATATGACTACAGTTATGTGTGTGCGCGCGTGTGTGCATGCAATAACTACTTAAGGGAAAGGCTGGCTAGTGAAAAGCATCACCATTCCTGCTCTGGTGCTGTCTTTTCAGTTCATTCAAAAATATCTGGCAACTTTATTTGATAAAGTTGGGGGGTAGGGGGGGGGCAAGGAGGGGGCAGAACAGAAATCCTGGCATCATGCTCAAAAGGGATCTCTGAACCTAGGAAATGGGGAGCCCATGTGCTTCAATACTAGGGTAACAGGCACTGTATAATACCCAAAAATAGACAGACACTTACAAACAGACCCATACAGCAGATATAGCAGGGGACAGTTTATCCCCCTGCCTTTACCTCCCAGGAACCAGGAAGGGGTCATGTGCAGCTAGGAATTCACAGGCAGCCTGACTCCCACTAGAAATGCTATACATAAAACAACTAGGGGCCACACGCCGTGGTACTCGGCCAGAGAACACACTCATAATCATTTGGTTGTTACCTGTTATAATGACTTCATCCCCATCCTGCAGAAATTTACGAGAATGTCCATTCCCAAGGTCAATTACTTTTGTTCCCTTCCATGACATCTCCAGCAGGGAGCCAAAGTTCTCCGGATCCTTCAAAACATAAGTTAGTAACAGAATTCAGAGTAACAGCCGTGTTAGTCTGTATTCGCAAAAAGAAAAGGAGTACTTGTGGCACCTTAGAGACCAACCAATTTATTTGAGCATGAGCTTTCGTGAGCTACAGCTCACTTCATCGGATGCATACCGTGGATACTGCAGCAGACTTTATATACACACAGAGATCATGAAACAATACCTCCTCCCACCCCACTGTCCTGCTGGTAATAACCTGGATTTGTGCTGGAAATGGCCCAACTTGATGATCACTTTAGATAAGCTATTACCAGCAGGACAGTGGGGTGGGAGGAGGTATTGTTTCATGATCTCTGTGTGTATATAAAGTCTGCTGCAGTATCCACGGTATGCATCCGATGAAGTGAGCTGTAGCTCACGAAAGCTCATGCTCAAATAAATTGGTTAGTCTCTAAGGTGCCACAAGTACTCCTTTTCCTTTTAGTAACAGAATTGTAAAACCATTCCACATGTCTGTACTACCATTAACCACCAAGCCCCTGCTGCTGGGAGTGAGAAAACAAATACAGTATATTGTTGGATTCTGTGCAATGGAACCTTGCCAGTAACAGCCATTGATCCAGTTCATTGATGTGCTAGCTTACTCACCCGTCTTGTGTATTTAACTCCTTACTTGCTGGAGGCCACAACTGCCTAAAGCAGTCTTCTCTTTGGCATCATTAGCTTTTGTAGTGGGCACGATAAAGAAAAATTGGATCCTGTTCGAGGAAGAATGGAGCTAAATCTAGGGCACTATTTCTGCCTCTCAAGTATCTGTCTATTGCTACATTTCAGAGTCCTATTCACATTTCATTGTACAGAGGAATGCTAAATGTTGGTAAATGTTAAAAAGATTTTAATGTAAATCTGCAGCATGGTGTATTAGAGAAAAGAAACAGCACTTCATTTATACACGTGTACCCCAGCAGGATGGTGTAAGTGCTTTATTACGCTGGCACACTGCTGGAGCCTTATAGAAGGACAGATGGCAATGCACTAGGAGCAAGATCCAACCCCCACTCATGTTTCCCAGTGGAAAGTCTCCCGATGACTTTATAGGCTATTGGACATCAGGGTATAAAATATTAACCTGTCCTTATTTTCTATTTCAGCAAGAGGAAGGAAAACAACACATCACACCTCCGACCACCACTGAACAATGTCCAGCAATGTGCTGGTCAGGAGACAGAGCTCCATGAATCCCAAAAAATACATTGGAGAAAGTGGGTTTTGCATTTTCTAAGTAGAGTGCAACACCAGTGCAGTATAAATGAAAATAATGGACTATGAAACTAGGTTCATACAGAATTGAGAGACTTGGAAGTGTTAACACTTTGAAAAAACAGTAACAGTAACACTTATATTATCTAGAGGTTTTCCCTCCATAGATCTCAACATACCGTTGCTGTGGGGTTTGTTTTTAACAATGAGATAGTAGCTGTAACTCACACTGCAGGATTGGGCTACTTTTGTGCAGGAATATTGTTGCCTCTAAAATACCACAACTGGCTTTTATGGATACTGACAGTAGGAAGGCTTAAAAAATATGTACTCCAAAAAGACTAAGGAAGAACTACAAAGATGTCCATAATAAAACAAAGTGGGTTGAAGGCCAGTTTCTAGTTGCTGAGTACTTAGTTATTAGTGACAGCTGTTCGTGAAATGCTTACGGGTCCACTGATTGTTCCAGATGCCAGGAGATCTCCAGGTCTGAGGTTGCATCCATTGATGGAGTGATGAGCCAGCTGCTGTTTCATGGTCCAGTACATGTACTGGAAAAAGGGGGAAGTGAATGACAAACATGACTCTCAGATATCACTAGTCTGTACAAAATGCATTTCATTCTTTCTGGATCATACTGTTAAACATTAGCCCTCAAGAACAACATCCTTATCTAATCAGGAGCCTTCAGCAGCCTAAATGGAACATTTGTAATTACTTTAAATTGATCCTCTGGCTCACTGATTAGTCTCCAGATGTATGGCCTGCTGAATATAAATAGTTTGAAGAGGTGAGAAGCAACTATTGTAACCCTACTTTCACAACATACAGCATATTAATACCACAGCTCCGTAGGCAACTGGCCTGGTCCAAAGCTCAGTGGAATCAATGGGAACCTTTCCAATGACATAATGGACTTTCAATCAGTCCCACTCTATATGAGCATTTGGCCCCTCAGCAGGAATAAGTAGATGTCAATGGAATCCTATGTAGAAGGATTTTAGCACCTGAAGGCGTGGCATTAAAGTTGGGGTTATTGGCAATTTGTGGCTACCAGAGTCAGCTGTTTCTGCGCAATGTAACCAGTCCTAATTATTGTTAAATGGGTAACTAGACAGAAGAAGTGCAGGTACCTGGCAGTACAGCACAGACAACATCAGTCATGTTACTAATATGACTTTCAAGGGGAAGAGCCTCTTTGGCCACTGACTCACTAACCTAGTGAGGGGTTTTTTAAATGAGGTTCAAAGGAGACCGCTGAGAAAAGCCCACAGGTAGGTTTAAAAAAAAAGTGACCTTAACAGAAGGCCAGGTGTTGACCTTAAGAGTATGTCTATGTGCAATAAAAGACCTGCGGTTGGTCCGGTCAGCTGACTTTGGGCTATACAATTATATGTAGATATTCAGAGTTGGGCTGGAGCCCAGGCTCTGTGACCACGCCCCCGCACTGGGTCTCTGAGCCTAGGCTCCAGCCTGAGCCCAAATGTCTACATTGCAATTTTATACCCCCACAGTCCAAGTCAGCTGACCCGGGCCAGCCTGCAGGTCTTTTACTGTAGTGCAGACATACCTTAAGAAGGCTAGATGTTGGGGGCAGGAAAAAGTTCAATAGGGACATAAGAGCAATAAGGGGGAAAACAATGGGGAAATCTGCTCAACATCTTAGGTGTTTATTAACAAATGCAAGGAGTATGGGGAACACACAGGAAGAACTGGAAGGCTTAGTACCCAAGCTACATTAATTAATTAGCATAACAGACTTGGTGGGATAAATCTTGTGACTGGAATTTTGGTATAGAGGGGTAACAGTTTGTTCAGGAAGGACAGGGAGGGAAAAAACAGAAGGAGGGGTTGCTTAATACACCAAGAATATACACACTTGTAATGAGGTCCAGAAAGAGATGACAGGTTTCAGAGTAGCAGCCGTGTTAGTCTGTATCCACAAAAAGAAAGGGAGTACTTGTGGCACCTTAGAGACTAACAAATTTATTTGAGCATAAGCTTTCGTGAGCTACAGAGGCAGATCAAACATTCCGGGTGAAGACGAGAGGGGAAAATTCAGGGTAATGTCATGTTAGGGGTTTACTATAGACCACCAAATCAGGAGGGGGTGGATGAGGCATTTCTGGAACAAACAGAAATATCCAAAACACAAGCCCTGATAGCAATGGGAGACTGACTATCCAGACATCTGTTGGAAAAGTAATATGGCAAAATATAAAAATCTCAAATTCTTGGGATGTACTGAGGACAGCTTCTTGTTTCAGAAGTTGGAGGAAGTAACCATGGAGGCAGCTATTTTAGACTTAATTCTGACAGGGAGAAATTGGTTGTGAATCTGAAGGTGGGAGGCAATTTGGGTGAAAGTGACCATGAAATGATAGATTTAATGATTCTAAGGAAAGAAAGAGTGAGAATAGCAGAATAAGGACAATGGGCTTTAAAAAAAAAAAGCAGACTTTAGCAGACTCAGATAACTGGTAGGCAAGAGCTGATGGGAAGAAAACCTAAGGGTAAAAAGGAGTTCAGGAGATGTGGCAGTTTCTCAGAGAGACAATATTAAAGGCACAACAGCAAACTATGCAAAAGAAATATAGGAAGAATAGCAAGAAGCCAATATGGCCATATGAGGAGCTTTTAATGACCTAAAATCAAAAAAGAATCCTACAGGAAAGATGGAAAAATTGCTAAGATTGAGTCCAGAAGGGTACCACAAGTATAGAAGGACAAAAATCAGAAAGGCTGAGGCACAAAATGAGTTACAGTTAGTGAGGGACATAAAAGGCAATTAAAACAGGTTCTATAAATACATTAGGAGCAAGAAAAAGATGAAGGAAATTGTAAATCCACTACTTAGCGGGAAAGAAGAGCTAATAATAGAGGACATCAAAGCATTTAATGTCTAGTTTACTTCAGGCTTCACTAAAAACATGGTGACCAGATGCTGAACACTATTAATATTAACAAGGGGGAAGGAGCACAAGCCGAGCGAGCCAGAGAGAGAGAGAACAGGTTAAAAATATTTAGATACATTAGATGTATTCATGTCGGCAGGGCTTGAGATAATTCATCCTAGGATACTTCAGGAACTAGGCTGCCCTAATTTATATTGAGCCCACTTTTCCCTCACCCTTCTGGGTTCGGTAGCCAGTGGAGTTGAGTAAAACTCAAGGCTTAGGCCCAATGTTAAACACTGGCTATAAAAATAGCTGCCTAGAATTTGTCTCGCAATTGTTTAAACTCTTTGGGTTAGAAACCAGGAACTAAAATCCAGTGTGGACACAAAACACACTATGCAATCCTGCAGCTGGCATGTCCACATTTATTTGACTGGTGTCCTCCATCGCACTTGGACTGGGGCAAATGCTGTGTTCACCTCTGTGTAACAGCAGTGATGCTGGAGGCAAACACACGCTGGGTGGAATTAGGATGTTTTCATCCATCTTTGTATAGTGTGCGCCCTTCCCCCACTCTGCCCTTGCACCATCGCCAGCAAAACTATTATAGCACACGTAGAACTTTTTTGGTGCTAAGCCCTAGTTGCAGGAAAAGACAGTCTCTGTTCAGAGCTGAAGCTCCCAAGTGTTTGTAAATCAGCTGGGACAACAGGCATCACCAACTTTCCTCTTGTAACAGGCCTGATTCTCAGCTAGTGTAAATCAGTGTATGCTGATTTATACAAACTGAGTATGGGACACAATGTGCCAGCATCATTTGAAATGAATGAAATTAAACCATACTCTTACCTTAAAGTTTGATTTGCATATTGTGGCTGGGTTGCTCATTCCTTCTCCTAAAGGGACGGGGGGGAAAAGCAATCAATGGGAAAATTGCACTAGGTGAAGACGTCTATGGCATTTTCATTTTATGGCTGGACAGAGGCTTCCATTGCCATTGTCAGGCTCAGCAGAAAATAAGCAATGACATACTGTGTCTTGGTAGGAAGGGCTGCAAGAGGAGGAAGTATGCCAAACAATCTGATTTCTATCCCCTGCTCTGCCACAGACTTCCCCTATGACTAAGTCACTTAATCTCTTGTACCTCTGCTTCCCTCACCATAAAATGGAGATATTATTTCCCTGTCTTCTAGGGGAATTGTGAGGCTTATTTCGGACAAATGGCAGGATCTACAGAAATACATAGTATTATTAAAAGGAAAAATCTCCTTTGCTATTTTCATTTTCATACCACCTTACCTTCAACATGATTCTAGCTTAAGTCCTTATGTGGCCCTCATCAGTAGAATAGCATTCCGATTTTATGATGACACAGAGAGACTAAGTGACATGCCCAAGGTCACACAGGAAAACTGTGGCAGAGCAAGGAACTGAGTCTGTGACTCCATAGTACAGGGTACTGTCTTAACCACTGGCCAAACCTTCCTCTGGTTCTCTCTTTGATTCTCTGTATCAAACTTTTGCTGCATCATCCCAAGAGCCCACGAACTGCACCTGTGAAGGGGATGTGTTGGGGATTGAAAGGCAAGAGATGGCAGATACACAATTTCCTGCACCCCCTTGCTGGCCTGTTCTATTGGGCGTTAGGGTGCTGAGCTCCTCTTCTACTGATACACATGCAGTAGCAGGACCATGACAATCCTGCACATTAAGCATAGCATCAGAGGGTCATGTTCTGATCCCTATACTCATTTCGGGACATACCTTACTCTACACGTCCCAATGAAGTCAGTCATCTTTCACCTCTAGTAAAACACACATTCTTAGTACTCTTTCCCTGGTCTTCCCTCTCTCCATTCCTTCTGATTATTAGTTACCACTTGTCACATCTTGTTTTAATTAGACTGCAAAGCCATTGGAGTACCGTGGAGCTCTGAGCCCGCTTGGGTGTCTAAGTGCCATCAGAATAAATAAATAAATAAATAAATAAATCTTCAGGTTGTAAAATGGTCATATGCAGCCACCGCAAGGGGACTGTTTCCCACAGTACGGCACTGCACTGAACTAACGAGTGGGCACATTATGAGCTTTTTGACCTTTCTCTGACTCAGCAAGTATTGCCCTATGCGGAAATCAGGATCCCAGAATGGATGGACCAATATGTCTGAAACATGGCGAATTCTACATCACTTTAACTCCACAAATCATGAAGCGTTACTGTACCTTTGATAGCGACAAAGAGATTTATGTCAAAAGCATAGGGTTCTTCATCGCAGAGGTATGGCAGTGGCTTGGGAACCTAAAGCACATAACAAGCATTACAGCCTGAAGGCCAAAGGGAAAGAGAAAAGTCTAGCACATACCTGGGGACATTTAGTAAGAGCTCTCTTCCCATTCCCTTTGCCTTCATGAATAATTGCCTACCCTACTGCTTCACATACACAATTATGTCACAAATGTTTACACCACCACCGAGGTATTCATTTAAGCAAATGCACTTTTTCTCCTGGCCTCCAAAAGCGCTCTTGATTTTTCACATGGTTGTTAAACCCAAACAAATAAAATTTTAGTGCACCTTTGTCCTGATTTGGCACAGTGTGTGTACTCAAAGTTGGCAGAAGGCTTGCAGTTTCAGACCTGAGAAGAGCGATTTGTAAACTCTCTTCACTGTATTAAGTCTAATTAAATGGCTACATGCCATAGAATCAAATACCCTCAAACTATGGGTAGGCTTGATTCTTGATCAGAACATTTTAGCTAGAGCCCATCATCCCTATCACTTACTGTAAGCACTTGAAGTGTTACCAAATTCTAGAGAGAAGCCTGCCGATTAGCACCGTTTCTAAGCACATATGTTTGAGAGAGATATTCTTCTTGTGCTGCTCACATCTACAGATGGTTTTCTAAGCTATGCAGCCATACTCACCATGACTGAAAACCTGGCCCCACTGAAGTCAATGTGCATTTTCCCCACTGGTTTCAGTGGGGCCAGGATGTCATTCCATATCTTGGAGGCAGGATCAAGCCTTGAAGTCAGTAGAAAGGTGCTGGTACAACCAAGAGTTTCTGTTCTCAGACCCTAGAGACCTTCGTTCTATTTTCACTCAAATCATTTCTAGCGACCCAGCTGTTCTCTTGCTAACCTGGACCGGGTTTGGCAACACAAATGGCATGAGAGCTTCCATAGTAACAACCCATGGAGAGATGGTTGTGCCAAAGCTCTTGCCCAGAAATGGACCCAGTGGAACATATTCCCACTTCTGAATGTCACGAGCTAGGAAAAAAGGAAAAATCAAAGAAACATAATGAAATTTTCAGAGAGTTACACAGACTTCAGGCTAGTGATGGAGTGCCAGATGAGAGCTCTGCACACCAACAGCCAGCACCATCCACAGAACAAGCAATGAAATGCTACCCACTTGCCCAGGGTAGTTCAACCATGACCTAAAGCAGTCATCTGAAGGGCTCAAAAGCACAGTTCGAAGTCCTCTGGGTAGGTCTCGCTTAGGAAGAGCCGCCAAAGTTAGATCAGGGTTCATTAACTCCAACCCATCCAATATTTTTACCCTAGCCTAGACACTGGTTAACATCTTTTACTTCCATTTAACTAGTTAAAATCAATCTTAGGGTCCATCTTGATTAGCTACATTGAGCTACAAAGTGTTCACCCGTGTCTACACTAGGGAATATGTTGTAATTGTTAACTCTTTTCCCTCTAATCTACAGCTACCCTCTGCTGAGTGCACCAGCTATGGCAATGATTTATGTCACATCCCTGTCAATCAGGAATTAGACCTAAAATCAGCTCATTTCACGTAGACAGCTAGATGACTTCCATTAGGAGTAGCTCTTAGTCATTAGTGACCTGAGCTGGATTTGAACCAATGCCTGAGAGTTGTAGACTCTATTCTACTCCCACAGCCCTCAGCCCATCAGTGTCGTGAGTAGTTTACATTTCCATCATTTAAAACAAATACAATATCTGTCAATATTTTAAATATCTTGCAACAGCAAAAAGCATTCCCCCAGGGAATCAGAGTAACGCTTATTACCACTCCAGTCATTCATAAGGACCATTCCAAAAATGTGCTCATGAGCTGTGTCGACTGGGATAGGCTTCCCAAACTCGTTTCCGGGGCCTACAAAGAACGCCTAAAATGGAAAAGAAAATGCTTTAACCAAGTCAAAGTTTTGAAAATAAGAACTTTGTTTACACCAAGACAAATCCCCTGCAGGTAGTGCTACTAAAGAGGAGGGCAGACAAGACAGATAGGGTAGAATGTGATTTTACTTGCTTTCCGCATTAACTTTAATTGGAATCTCCTTGTGCAGATGAAACAAGTTACAGTTTTTTCCTTTCCCCATGTGAGAGAGCAGGGTTGAATCACCTGAATAGTAGTGAGCTGATAAGACTCAGTTTTCTGGGGAGGAGGGATTGCTCAGTGGTTTGAGCATTGGCCTGCTAAACCCAGGGTTGTGAGTTCAATCCTTGAGGGGGCCATTTGCGATCGGGGCAAAAATTGGGGATTGGTCCTGCTCTGAGCAGGGGGGTTGGACTAGATGACCTCCTGAGGTCCCTTCCAACCCTGGTATTCCATGATTAAACTCAGGGCCTGAATTTGCCAAAAGGCACTCTCATCTAAACTGCAGCTCCCACATGCACAGAGCTATAGCTAGTGCACTAAGAAATATGATCTAGTCTCCCTATGCAGAGGTTCTAATTTCCTGTAACAGAACCTTACGCAGCGAACTCTATGCTTCCCGTTTGCCCAACCAAGGGAATCTTCCCTTCTTCTCTCCATCCCACTCTGCTTAGACCTTTGCAGCTACAGCGATCAACTTAGAGACTGGCTAAGGGGCATGCCATGGGCTAACAGAAAATGAATATACTGGGTATTTCTTACAAGAGTCTCACTAAAATACACCGTCCCTACCAGTCCCCAATATGCAGCCACTGCCTTTCACACCCCTTGCACTGGAATGATACTGAAGAGAAGTTAACCTAGAATTGCTTTCTTTCCCATGCAACTCTTAGGCATGGAATTCTCCCCTTTGAAGCAAGTTCTACAGCAGGCAATATACCACCCAGATGGAGGTGCTATAAGAATGGTACCTGTATATAACCTATGTCATGTTACGTTTTCATAACAGGCTCAGCTTTTTACTCTTTTATTAAAGGGAAAGAGATGTAATATAATAAATACATCCTACCATTTCTAACTCAATGTCCAAAAGTTTGCAAGCACCGAACACTGGAGGTTTAGCTGTGAATTAAACAGACAGAAAGGTGCATTATGAAGCTCAAAACAAACAAGCAAAGAAGCTAGAAAAGACAAGATGCAGCCAAACATATTCCAATGCCATGCTGCTCGCTAAGGAGAACAGTGCATTTCCATGGCATGACCACGAACTCACCATCGTCAGGTTGCATCTGCCCTACTGGTCTTTGAATTGGTGTTCCAGACACCACAACTGAAGATGCACGGCCATGGTAACCAACGGGTAAGTGCAACCTTGTTAAAGCAAAGCATTGATTGTGTGTTAAATGCTGTATTACAATCACTAGAACCATACACTGTGGAAGCTCAAAGCACTCTACAGTAAGTTACTAAGTTTCACTGTCTAACCACTTTAGAATACGTTTGTCCTCTGAATGGTGCCACCTTTTTAGGCATCCATATTTATTTACTGACACTCAGTCATTGGTTTCTTGCTATATGAGAAGAACCAGCTTTCAGATTAAACTGTCTCTGAATCAAGGAGCTGCAACTGACTCCTTGCAGTCACTCCTTTCTGCTACAACTAAGCACAGCTCAGACATAGCGGAGAATGGAGACGTGAAGTTTCAGACACTGTGGGACAGATCCTCAGCTGGTATACATCGTTGTAGCCATAGCAGAGTTATATGTACACTAGCTAGAAATCTGTCCTTGGGGGATTATTTTCCTGGAAGGTTACAGAGACCTTTGCAAAACATGTAAAACATGACATGTGAGAAAAAAAATAACTGAACTACGAACCAGTTAGGCATCAAAGCATTCTCCTTCCCTCTGAACATGATCCCAACATTTGTAGCATGTTGCCTTGAAGAATAGAAGTCAGTGTAGTCTCCTGGGAAAAAGAAAAGCACAAAATATAGATCAACTGTATGAAAACCCTTATCTGGTAGGGTGAAGGGGCATAAACGTTCCACATTCTGTTACCCTGAAAAGGATGGGGAAGGGGAGAGAGAAGTAGAGGAGTTTGGAAACATGTAGTCACAAGACTGTAGTAATCATACAGATGATCTATAAGAGGGGATGGTTGCCAGCTGCACATGGAGGATAACGCAGCGCAAAACTGGTTACACACTGCAAAACTGTTTACTTTTTTTAAAACTTGCAGTGAAGAGTGGCAAGAAAAAACACCATTTCAAACCATTAGCTACAAATATATGAACAAGCCATGTGCTTTGTACAGTTTAACCATTTTCTATTGTCATTTTCATTTTGCTGATGCCATTGAGAATGCAATACTGCTAACAGAGGAAAGGATTTTGTAAACAGTGCATTTACTGCCCCCTAGTGCCCTTTTTGGGAAATGGTTTGACTCACATTTCAATTACCTTGGTAGCCCTAATGGAACTCAAAATGTATGCAGTGGGAATGAAAAATATCAAAGATTATAAGAGACTTTTTTCCCCTTCCTAGCTCCACCCTTAACTTGCTGAGCCCACACATGGTTTCAGGTTCCCAGTCTAGCACCAGTTCCAAAGTTATTGACAGAAACAGTGTTGCCAATTCTTGTGATTTTAATCACACGTCTCGTGCTATTTTGTTACAGCTCCAGCAGTCAGGTGATTATGTGAGAATCACAGCTTTCATTTAAAGAAAAAAAAAGGCTGCCCTTATAGTTGCAGAGAAAAGCTTAAAATTTGACCCACATGTACCATAAAGGCTCAAAACCCAGAAGGCGAATAATATTTTATTTATTTTTAACTCTCACGATTGCTGGTGCCTGACCTGTTTGAACATTTGGGTTTGGTAGTACTGCAGAAGAACTTGCAGGCCACAGTGGCAGAGATAATTTTTGAAATTCAACTGGTCACAGGTTAGAAATAAGGCTGATTTCACCCAGTCTCCCTTCCTTGGTTTGTATTTATCAGCTCTGTTAAAATCAGCCTCGATCCCCCATAAAAACACACACACTCATACAGGTCTTGACTTTTCCTTCACCTGAAGGTCATAATATATGTGCTCAGATACCATAGTGACCGACAACCCTATAGAAATACGTGGAAATGGTTGCTCTGGTGCTTTCCAGAATTGTCAGACGTAATAATTTAACCTAACGAGAGTTACAAGTCCCCCAGGCACCCAGCCTCCATAAACCCAGGACCTGCAGGAGTCATCTTGCAACATCAATGCAAAATTCAGCCCAGTGCTCACCCTTGGGGCAAGCACGACACTGCTCTGCTAGGGAGGATCTAAATGGCACAACTGAGCCTGAAGTTATTTGTAGTTACATGACACAGTGTTCTGAAATCAAGATAATCATCTGCCTAAAGAAAAGGGCTTTGAGCCAGTGGGGTCATACGGGCCTTTGGAGACATAGTTCTGACTTCAGGGATTAGGGGGACCAAGGAACCTTGATTTGATTAAGTTAGTAAAAGTTGCTTACATCGGTGTTAAAATACAGCACACACGTTTTATTTGTGACATCAGTAATATCTGCAATTAATCCGTAATATCTACTTTACACCCATTCCTTGTCACAGCCACAGTCTGACCATCCTGTAAATTTGGGGCATGTGGGAGTCTCAGTGGCTACAAGCAAATCGTGTAGGTTTCAATTCACGAGACTTACCGATTTTAGCTGGAAGGTGCATTATAGTAGAGGCCTGAGGTACAAATGCTCTAAAAATACAAAACAAAGATTACAACTCTCAAAAAAGCCGGTGTCACCCTGGGCTGGCTTAGAGGAAGTTCAGTCTCTTTTTGCACTAACTTCGTTCTGGCATCTGCTTTGAAAAATCTTGCCTTGCCGCAATTCTGTGCTAGCTCATGGTGTATAAAGTAAGCGCACAGAGGGTACAGGCTGCTATTGCACTGAAGTGGTTAACTGATTCTACAAGCTCCTGTGAGGAAATGTACAATAGTGCACAGGAAGGGTTGCATGCTTGGAAGACCTCACTCTTTTCCTACAGCAGCACATGGGAGGAAATGCATCCACTGAGATGCACTGGAAGGTGAGTATAGATGTGTCCTCACTGCACTCTACTGGATGGAAGGTGTGATCTCAAGTGTTTTAGTTTCAGTTGCCCTCCTGCAGGAGGCCTACAAAGACACTAACAGCCTGTATACTACTGACAGCAGTAAAGCTCAAAAGGTCTCCCCTTAGCACAGGTGTTAAGACACCCTTGTTTTCTGACCTCACAAGTGCTAAACCCTTCAGGCCTCTTGGGATACGTCTACACTGCAATAAAACACCCGCAGCTGACTCAGGCTCGCGGGGCTCAGGCTGTGATTGGGTATAAAATTACAGTGTAGATGTTTGGGCTTGGGCTGGTGCCCAGGCTCTGGGAACCTGAGGATTAACTCTGCAATTTTATAGCCCCCCCATCCCGAGTCAACTGACATGGGCCAGTCACAGGTGTTTTATTGCAGTGTGTAGACATACCCAGACTTTCATGCTGCATGCATGGAATTTATGGGACCAAGGCTGCTGGCCTCATGTATGGGCGACCGCCCTCCACCTCTACCCCTCACAGCCAGCCCAAGGCCCCTTAAACCCCCAAGCGCTAGGCCCAGGGGGAGGGTAAGGGTTGGAGGCACCCTGGCCGGGGGCTCCTGTGGTGCACCAGGCTCCACTTGCTAGTCCTGGCAGGAAGGGGAGGGACAGTACTTCCTCCTCCTCTGCACTGACCATTCCCAGGGCTGAGTCAGACTCACCTCTGGGAACCTCCCCCAGCTGCATGAAGCACTGCATGCCCTCCTCCCCCTGCTTCTTGCGCCCATCACTCCCTAGCTACGGGGGGAGCTGCCCCTGCATTTGCCCAGGGCACCATTTTCCTTAACACCAGTCCTGCATGGGACTATACAGATATCTATACATGCAGCCAGCTCCGATTTCATTACAGCAAGGAACCCGCCTGAAAGTTTACCTCAGGTTGATACTGTATTGTGCCTTCTAAGTTTACAAAAGGCCTTGAGAGCTACACAACAGATCCATCTCTCCAGAGCTATGTTAAATATTTACACAACGCCACTGTTAAATGAAGTATTGAGGGAGGGAGAGACGACTGGAACCGCAGTGACATTCAACTACCCTTCTCCAGGGAACTGGATTCTCTGCCAGCGAGAACACCTCTTTATAACACCTCTTTAGGTGATGGACTGATTGCTTCTGTTTACACACCAGCAACTTCTAACAGTAGTGTGCAACTAGCTTCCAAGCCTCAATAATAATAGCAACCAAACTGCTCCTCTCCTCCGACTCTCCACGAATATCTCCTCCAGCTGGGAATGACACCCCAGCTCAAAATACAGACAGACCCTGAGAAGGCTGAAGTACCAAATAAAAGTGCTTTGTACATGTGATGAGGAACCACGAGTGTTAATCTTGAGTCACTTCCAGATCCCAAATGCCTCACCTTTTCCGTAGCTCAGAGTTGTCTCTCAGTGTTGGCTCACTGGCCGACAGTAGCTTTTGGAGAAACGTTCTAGCTTCCTTCCAAGCTTCGTGGCCCAACCCCATGAAGTCATTAAGGGTTGGCTAAAACACAGTATGAAGGTAGAGATGTGTGAGAGAACATTTGTTTTCTCAACTCCCTTTGCTGTACATGTGGGGTATCTCCTGTGTTACCAGTACTGAGATTACATTACTAATCCTGAAGTAACAGGCAGCTCCATGCACAGAGACCCTGCCTATCATGATCATTAATATGGTCTTATTGTTTCTTTGTGCTCCCCCACTTGTCAACCAGTATACATCTGTTGTATCTGACTCATACTTAGATTGCAATGTCCCTTCCCCAAAGAGAATGTTTTTGTACAGCATTTATCACTATAGGGTCCTGATCTGTGCGATAGGTGCTCTTGCAAACCAAATAAATAAATAAATCAAATAATAATTAAAATAATCATCCACCTACATCTTCAAATACCATGGAAGCTTGCAATGACAAGACTAGTTGTGATCTGAGATATAAATTATATTCACCTCCCATGCAGAGAGCCAGCAAGGGCTATGTACCACTTAAATCCCACTTAATCCAAGTTGTTTCCTCTTGGAGATTCTTCCTTATGAAGATGCCAGAAATGTAGGGGTTTAAGTGGGACTGGAGTGGTGTATAAATCTTGGTACTGGCCCTCTGAACTCGGTAGATTTCACTCCGTAGTGCACTTCTTAATCAACAGAAAGAAACTTTTAGGAGAGCTCATTTATTTTACTTCTGTCTAAATTTTAAATTGCAGGTGCTCTTTGTTAGTGGCTCCATTCCTAAGCGATGTAGGTTCCAATTCAGCAAAGTGTGCGCTCCCCCTACACCTGCCACTTCTGCACAGGAAGGAGAGGCCTGCCTGTGCTTTGCTGAATTGGGGCCATAGTCAGACCATCTAACTCTCTGCTTCTGTGGATTGCTGCAGAATCATCTGAGTAGCCATGTGCACTCAGTGCCAACCCAGCACTGTTACACTCCAGTTTTAAGCCAGTAATTCCATTCAGCAGAGTTACACTGACATGAAACAAGATCACCACAATGGTGAATCAGTCCCAATTCCCCATGCCCCCCACCCCTTTAAAAAAAAAAAAAAAGGACAAACCAGCAACTCAAGCATGCACATGTAAACTACCACAATGCTCTCGATCAGAGTCTGGGTCACTAAAATTTCACATGACAATTCATTTAAAACATGGTGGAGATGGACATTGTCAAATTGTATGATAAATACCTGGTCAAAGACATCCTGGTGCTTGGAGAGGGCTGGTCCACTAAAAAGATGTTTAATAGCACTCAGTTCCAATACCTGGTCTCCAATTGCCACCCCAATCCTGTGCCTAGGCTACAATTGGAAAAAAACGTGTTTATACCTGTGACCAATAATGCTCTTATGAGGGTTCTGGGGAAAAACAAGGGAGTACAAGGAGTTTAAGTGGGGCAGGAGTTGAGGCGCTACCTTGGTGCCTACCTTACCATAGTTATAATTGATGGACAAAGGCTGCTGATTTTAAAATTTAAGAGGAAGGCAGGGGAAGCTGCATTATTTTTTTTGGCAAATTCCTCACAGATTTTGAGGGTGGAAGGACACCCTTCCACCACAACCTTCCAGGGGTGGGGTAAGGGGAGGATATTGTCCTTCCTTCCTGCCTATCCATCCATGGTACCCATATACACTCCCCATCCCATCACCATAGTATCAGAGGGCCACACAACCTTTGTGGGCTCATCCCCAAGTCCCCATGAGGTAGGGAAGTGCTATTATCCCCATTTTATAGATGAGGCAGAGAGAAGTTAAGTGATTGCCCAAGGTCACACAGGAAGCTTGTGGCAGAGCAGGGGACTGAATCTGAGTTACCCAAGTCCCAAGCTAGTGCTCTTATCACTGATCCATCCTTCCACATGAGGAGGTGGAAAGGCTGGTGTGGAAGGTTCCCTCCATGTGTATATTTACCTATCACTAAAAAATGAAAATAAAAACAAACAAAGCAAAAACACTGCTCATTTGTGACAGTTTTTAATAGGATCTACACAAAAACTCTGTTCAGAACTTGCACTGCTGTCTTTGCAGTGGCACAGACTACATCCCCCCTACCACAGCTGTGCTGAAATCAGAAAGATGCTTTGGCATTACAAACAGAAGTTCCAACTGGTAGTGAATTTAAATGAAATATAGCCATAGTAATCAGTTTCATTCCAAAGAAAAGTACAGATATTCAATTTTGTCTCAATGAAAATAGAATAAAACCAGTACAGATTAAAAAACAACTGCTTTCAGCCTCTCTTCTTTGAGCAAGACCCCAAATCTGATTTGCACAAATATAATCCTAGATGTTTATTCAGCAGGCATTCCTGCCAGAAAAATCTCAGGGCCGGACAAGTTAATATGTAACCTGTAGCCCTAAATAAAATCTGTTATTTTAACAGAGCGATTATTATAATATTGTGATAGGACATTAATTTCCAAAAGGTATAAAATTATTTGAATCAACTTTAAAAAAAATTGAGACATTTGCGCAAGAATAGTTACTAGGGAAGGAAAAAATGCACTATGTAGTAACACACAAACACGCATCCGGGAACAGATTAAGGGCACGTCAGCACTGCAATAAAACACCCACGGCTCGCCCATGTTAGCTGGCTCGGGCTGTGGGACTATAAATTTGCAATGTAGGGTTAGCTGGCTCACGTTAGCTGGGTCGGGCTGGAGCCTGGGCTCTGGGACCTTTCCCACTCATGGGGTCCGGTCCAGAACCCAAACTCAGCTTGAGCCCAAATCAGCTGACAAAGGCCAGCTACAAGTGTTTTATTGCCATGTAGACATGCCCTTAGTTTCATCATCCAGCTTTTATCTTTGGAAAACACCAGATAATTAGAGCCAAGGCTCTTCTATGCTGGAATTCATTTTTAAACTACAACTGAGAGGCAAAAAATGCTAGAGTAACTGAGAACCATTATGATGATTCTGCAATGTTCATTAACCATTGATAATCCTCCAGCTTCTGTTTCCAGAGGTATCTGCTTGCCAGCTCTCTCTTTTATGATGTGTGTTGGGGGGGAGGGGAGGGGTGGGGTGTTTCAGAGGCTCCTGTCCTTCATTGCTAAATGTGCACATGAATGTAATCTGTTGCAAACAGCAGTGCTGTACAGTAAATTGGAGGTACATGGTGTGATTTTCAAAAGGAGTCTAAGAGAGTTAGGGACCCAGTTCCCATTGAAATGGCAATTGGGTGACTAACCCCATTGGGCTTCTTTCAAAACCCTAGTGATGTTTTCCTTGTATGGCCAGAAAATATAAGTGTTGCTGTAGCTGTGTTGGTCCCAGGATATGAGAGACACAAGGTGGGTGAGGTCATAGCTTCTTCAGGTCAACTTCTTCAGACCTGAAGAAAAGCTCAGTGTAAGCGTGAAAACTTCTCTCTCCCACCAACAGAAGCTGGTTCAATAAAAGATAGGCCCTCACCCACCGTGTCTCAGAAAATATAAGTCCCACAGTGTGGTCCTTGCACATATGAATTGAACGGAACAGTAAATATATAAAACAATGGTTTTCAACCTTGAGTTATTTGCGGACCACTACAAATTTCAAATGGATGTGTGGACCCCTTTGGAAATTTTAAACAATCTGTGAACCCCCCAGGAGTTCATGGACCACAGGTTTAAAACCACTGTTCTATGGGAATGACAAACTTTTGCGGCTCCCTTAGACAGTCTGTGGCCCCCTTAGACAGTCTGTGGACTCGCAGGAGTTCACAGACCACAGGTTGAAAACCACTGATATAGAAGATACAGAAGAGACTTGACTTGTCCAAAGTCACTCAGGTTAGTCAGTTGCAGGGTTAGGAACAGAACCCAAGTCTCCTGACTCTCAATCCAAATTAGGGGGAAAAATAAAAGGGTAGGCCCTTAATTTATAGGATTAGAATTGTGGTCCTGTAGACCACTATCATGTTTAAAACAAACTTCACTTGAAAAAGATATTTAGCTTGGAAGGATTTGATTTTTAATCAGTAAACATCAATTCCACTGTATATACAGGAAGTGACAAAAATATTTAATCAATAATAGTCCAAATTTACTGACATGCAAAGTAAGAAAAATGTTGCTTGAGAGCTTATTAAAATTTGATTTAAGGATATTTACTGTGTATATTGACATCTGATATTGACAATTTGTGTTTTAATGCTTATAAAACTAACTTTGTATCTCAATAGCTACTGTCACAGCCTAATTATATTTTACACAGATTATTTCTTTCATCAAATTTAGCTTTCAGATACATCAATTCATATTGCTTACAATGTACATTCCACAATACAACTAAGATTAGTAGTATATAGGATAAAAGTTAAAATGGGGCTTTGAGAGGGAAGAGGAAGGAGAGGTTAAACTCAGCCATAAAGGAGATAACAGAAAATGGTGCTGGTAAAGAAAAGTGAAAACTTTATAGCATACAGAGGGGCATGAGGAAATATAGACTTTTATACTCAAAAGCAGAAAATATATTATATGCATTTAATATGGATTTAAAGTAAAGTACTTATAAAAATATTAATGTTCTTTAAAGAAATAGCCCTCAGGTCATCACATCAAGAAAAGACAGTATAAATGTTGAAGCTTCCTAGTGTAAACAGCTAACCCCTAAGATTCCCAGCCAGGAAAGCCTTTCCTGTCCCTGGTATCTGGGGATCATCACACAGCATTTGAAAAAAAGAAAAAGAAAAAACTTTTCTCCTCATTCATAGCCTCTGAACTTCAGAGCAAAGATTCACCCACAACAGCAGCAATCTTTGCAGCACAAAGACAAAGCAGCAGATAACTCACCTTCTCCTCTGTAGAGAAAACCCCATAGGGAAGGTTCTGAAGAGGGAAATCTGAGTTCTCCTCTATCTGGATGAAGGACATTTTGAGCTCAGGGCAAGCTATGGTGCAAACACGCTCTCAGCTCGGCTACAACCACACCAGGAGAGCCTCCACATGTTGCATTAGACAATGTGGATCTGCCAGGCCCACCCTCTCCTTCAGCCACAAACCAATCAGAAGCCACTCTCCAGCCCACCCCCTTCAGCCCTGCTCCTGCTTGTAGATGGTTAATGAATACCAGAGTTCTGCATGACTCAGCAACACGGGCCTCTGCACCGTTAACCGTTTCTGGCTAGAGCCTCTTTGAGAGGAGTATATTGTATGGTTACTGAAGGGAAGACTGTTCCCCCTTCCTGAACCCTTGATTACTGGGAGAAGCTATAGATGTGCACCTGCTGGGCCAGGAGACACATTTGTTTCCCTTCTGTTGGGGGCACTTGGCTATAGAAGTGATAGTAACAAATGACCCTACAAGAACCCAGGCACAAAAGGGGCAGCTCAGATACCATGGGGAAAGCAGACAGTTTTTATTTAGCATTTGTTCAGTTTAGAAGTTCCACAAGAACCTGATTCCATCTATAAAGCTCCAGCTGCTGAGGTGCAAATATCTGCAAACAGTGGCAAAGGACAGAAACCACCACCTCACTCTACACCATATCCTTGCCAGCCGTCCTAGGTCCTTTGGAGGAAAACCTAGACCAAAAAATTAAAAACCCAACACCACTGTTCTACATGTGGACACAAGGCTGAATGTAAAAGCAGGACTTTTTAAAAAGAAGAAAAAAAATAATGAGGTAGGATGGGGGAGAAGATTCTTTTTCTATAAAGATTTTTAGACTCCTGGCTATCAAACCACAAAGCTGATTATCTCAAATTGATTTTGGTGGGGGATGAGTAGTTAAATGAACAAAGATTTGCTTGGATTTATTTTGACTTGCTCTGTCAGCTCTTTAATGTGGCAATCGTAGGACCAGACTCAACTACTTTAAATTGGCACAGCTTCATTGACTTCAGTGGTGCTATGCCAGTTTACATGAGCTGAAGCCTTGGCCCATGTAATTTCAGGAATGTTCTTTGCAAGGAAAAATTAGCTTCCAAGCAGTTATGTACTATGTTTAACTGAAGTAATATCATAGTATACCGTGAGATTTGAATACCTACATTATTACGGTAGCCAGCATTTATTGCTAAATATTTCCACAGCTGATTTGATTTTATCTATACCCAAACAAAAGTCATATAGTTAAAGCATTAAGTTTTGAGAATGTGTTTCATTGAAACACACTTAATACCCCTTCCAGAATTAAGATTTCTTATAGCATCACATTTAATGATGCAACAGATGCACTGGTATAAAGGGAATTAAATGCTCATCCGCTAGCATCAGGCAGACCATTTACTAGGATGTGAAGCATCAATGGTCATACTACTGTCATTAAGTGCAGCAAGAGTCAAATCAAACTCCAGTGTGATGTGCTATTTCTATTTTAGTGCATGAATAGTAGTAAATGGTGAAGGATGTTGTTCAAAGTCTATTCATTGTATCCAATGCACTTAACTCCTAGAGGAATTTTTGTAAGCTTGAAAGACAATGATAGCATGCCCTCAACAGCCAGGCTACAAAGACTTATTTCATTGGTTCAAAACAGATTGCACGGAGGAGGAACTGGATAAGGTTGACTCTAAATCTTTGTCAATAACCCCCATCTGATTTTGGAATAGCAGCATTTTAAGCTCTAGTTTCCTCCTGCTTACGGGTGGTGGTTCCCAATATGTGAGGTAGGGGGCACAGTCGTTCCTGCCTCATGTGATAAGTGCAGAACCAAGTGGCAAAGGGAGCCTTGGAGCTCCAAAGGCAGCTGCTTTCCCTGCACTTGTTTCCCTCCTCCTCACTCAGGGATGTCAGCCTTACTCCTGCTCCTCCCTCCTCCATGGAGCAGAGAGACAGCAGTTCCTTTTAAGCCAACCAGCCTCTCTTTATGCATGTTGTGCCTGTTCTCTGGTCAGTCCTGCAGCAGCACCTCCACACCAATGGGTCACTGTGCTAAATATGTAGTGGAGATGGAGGAAGAGAAAGGAAGCTGGGGGGGACGGGGGACTGACATTGGGGGGAGGAAGAAGATAAGCGAGACGGGCCAAAAACTGGAGAAGGAAGATGCAGAAAACGGGAAGGGAACTGGGTGCAAGGGTAGTAGGGGGAGGGTAAAAATGGTAAGCAAAACCTGCAAAAATATAAAAAAGACAGGGAAAAATACAAGAATCAAGGGAGATGTGACTACCATGCTATGCCATTGCATGATGACACGTGGATGCACTGTTCACAAACATCATAAATGAGGATCTTCTTTAACCCAAAAAGACTGGGGCACCATTGAAATATCTTGATTTGCAAGACCCTGATTCATGCCCTCCCCCCATGTTCCATAGCCAACGAGTCCTTAGCAGTGCATGGTTCAAAGTCCATATCTGATTTTCAAAGTTAAAACCTCCATATGATGTTCCTGAAGGTATAAAATGGTTCTCTCCATCATCTGAAGTTGTAGATTACCTCACATGCTACCTGATGTAGTAAGACCCTTTGTGCAGTGCAATGTACGGTACTTGTCTGGTAATTGTCAGCAACCACTTTTCCTGCAGGGTTCAGAATTTTAAAGGATGCATTCAGCATTGATTAAAGAAAATTAACATTTTAAATAAAGCCAAAATCCTGAATGGCTGAGCAACTGCACACAAAATCTCATTTGTTCCACAAATATTTGAAAGCTGTTTAATCGGAAGTAAGAGTCACCAAGAGAAAGGTAAACTGAGGATCAGATCCAGAGAGGAATTTGAGTCCTACTTCTGCATATGTGTAAGTTTTGAAAAGAATCCATGGTGGGGTGAGCTTACACGTGCAGTTATAAAAAAGTCACATACATTGTTATAGCTATAGCACATAGCCTTTAAACAGACATTGGTGATTAGGTGGGTGTGACCATCTGTGGGCAGAGTGACTATCCAGGACTTCACAAGAAAGGCAGATATGAGTCACAGAACAACTGCAAGACAGCCTTGTCTACCCTGCCACTTCACAGTGCTGCAACTTTCTCACTCGGGCTGTGAAAAAACAACATTCCTCTGAGCACTGCAAGTTTCAGCACTGTAAAGTGGAAGTGTAGACAGTGCACCAGCCGTCCTCTCAGCGCGGTAGCTACTCCCCTCGTAGTGGGGGTGCCGTGACTACGCAGCCACGTTAAAGTGCTGCCATGGCAGTGCTTGAACGTTGCTAGTGAAGACATACCCTGAGTGAGAGAAGTTGATTCACAAGCCGCCAGGTCTGTTAAATGGACACTAAATCTGAAAAACTGCCTAAGGGTTTCTAACCTTCGTATAGCATAGGTCACATCCTAATGAAGAAGTTGTCTCAAGGGCCAGCTCTCCCAAACAGAACTGCACAGACCAAATCCCGTAACATATGTTAAATCATCACAAATTAACAACAGCTACAGCAACTATTTACATGGAAAAATGACAATATATGTTTGGCTACTTTGAATGCAATTTAGCAGACTGAAATCATGAGGAGCCATCACCCTGTGACTGCCTGGTTCTCCAAGCCAGAAGTGGCTCCCACAAACTGCAATGTTGGAACCTCTGATCCAGTCAATTTCACGAGGCTAAATGAAAAACAATTTCATTCACTTGCCCCAGGAGTTCCCTGTCACCTTTTATGATCACATTTACCTATTTTAAAGCGCATTTTTATATATCTTGTTGCTGTGCAAAAGACAAGCGGGGAGAAAAAAAAAATCACTGACTGTATACAAAAAGTGTTTTCAAATGGACAAGTTAAGAATGCCGATAATGACTTTATTCCCTCCAGTCTTTCAACAGGTAGGTGTCACTTGTAACAGTAGGTAAAATAAATTCAGATAAAAGTTGATTTAATTGCCATTCAGATCTACAAGGATATCAGAATGCATTGTACCTGGAGAAAGAAGAGGTCCAAATCAAAATAAAGGGCTGAAAAGCAATCAGTGTGACAGATACCAGTGATCAACACAAAATACCCCAATTTTTTAAAATTTTATTTAATCAAAGTTAAGACGTGGATAAACATAAATACAGCACAGTTACTTCAGATCATTCTTCATATTTGTGTACATACAGACTGATGAATGTAATCCCAGTGAAATCTTCAGTCAGCAATGAAGTGCATACTAGCCTACCCCGACCCCACACACACACAGAAACAAAATCAATTTTTTTTTTAAAAACCACACGAACTTATAATCTCAGCACACACTCTCTCATTACAAATGATTCATACATAAATAGGTAGTGGGTGCAAACAAGCTAATATGCTAACATGTATAACCTTTCTTGTTAATGAAAACCAGAAGCAGCCATAATGATTAAAATACATTCAGTTACTGATAACTAGTTGTGCCATGAGGCATTACCAAAAAAGAAATCGTGCTGCAGAGAAAAGCTATATACAACAAGAAAATAAACTGCGAAGTTAATGCATGCATGTTTTGTACTGGAAAAGCACAGCCCTCCCATGTTTTCTCCATGTTTGTTATAAAAGCCCTCTGCACTCAACTAAAATTAAAATGATCTTAAAGGATAATACTTGTAAAGTTTACTTAAGTCTTCAGCCACAGAAAACTGCAATGAAAATAAATGTTCAGAGTCATTTTCAAAACAAAAAACAAAAACAAAAATCTATTCTTCTGATGACATGCATGATTAAAAGATCTAGGCAAGATACACTGCTCTACATTCCTGATGACTAAGGAAAAAGCTCAAGTCAATTTAATCTGCAGATGGTCAGGGGATTTTATATTCCAGCAGAAGTAGCAGTTCAGATCTTCTGAATCTTTTCCCCAACAACTACAGGATTTTCTTTCCTGATTTTCTCAGCAGCATCAGCTTTGTAATTGTAAGAGCAACTGTGTACATCTGAATAACGGTGCACACCACAGTAAACGTTTCCACACCGGCATTCAAACCCTGTAAACAGAAATATTGATCTATTAAGACAGACACTAAAGATGACTTAATTCTACAGGTTTGGCCTTTTTAATATCCTAAATACTACATTCACATTCGTTATCAACTAATCTCAGTTACCAGCATCCGTCAGTCAAAGCCAGTTTCTGCTGCCAAAATTGCTGACATATAAAGCACCGAAGTTATAAATCTTTGTTGTAGTGATTATTATAAAGAGCCCTCACTTCAAATATGCATTGCTATACAGCACTACAAAAATACAGTCCCTCAAGACTTACTGCAGACATTTTTTCAGTCACCAAGCGGAGGAACGACTCAAACGATTTTCAAATACTTAAACTGAATCATACCACTTCATTATGAAGGCTGATTAATGAGCAGACTCTTATATAATGGCCTGGAGAGTTGAGGTAAATGTAAGAGCTCCCAAACAGGAGCACTTGTAATGAAGAGCATTTTGCTTAATAAATGAAACAGTTAAACACAAGGACATATGAAAAGTCCTCTTTAATAAGAGCTACTGGTTGAAAACACCTTAGGGCCAACTTTTACTTCAAATCCATCAAAGTCAACAGACTAACCCACATGTGAATCTGAAGGCAGAATTTGGTCCTTTGATATTAATTGCATAACTTAGTCTTGGACTAAGAAAGAAAATGAAATATTTCTTACCAGTAAGTCCCACCTTCTTCCGGCACATGAAACAGCGATTCTTTTTCTGTTTTGGTTTGTCAAGTGACTTGTCTTGTTCTTCAGATGTAGACTCTGCACTCTCTGACACTAAAGCTAATATAAAAGAGATAAAAACTGAAAAAAGAGTGGAAAAAATGGCAAGAGATTTGTTTGAGCCACAAGAGAAATTTGAAGCCTATTTTGTAAATTCAAGCTCTGGGACTTGTAACCTTGTTGTAATCAATTTTTCCTTCCATAATCTACAATCCAGTCACGTGTGGAACTCTGCTTTAGCAATATTTCTGCATCACACAACAAGTAGTGCACTTGAGCTCCCTCTTTCTAAATTTAATTATCCAACCTGACTCATCCAAGAGAGAAGTCAGTTGACAGTGCTAAATGTTTTATATACAATTCATAACCTACAAACTACTGTAAGGACTAGTAAGAAAGACAGACCAAGGTTTAAATATACACACACTGTTCCTTTTAAATCTCAAAACCCAAGATTTAAAAATGGCTCTGAAGTTACCAAGTTTGGCAAGATGCAAGTGTAAGGTTTAACAGTTCCATAAAATTGTTACAATTAGCAGTATTCAAAGCTGATTCAAGTCAAGCGAGAAGCACAGATAATTTACCAGAGTTCAATAAAACACTTCTCCCTTCCGCAATGCTGCCTCACAATGCTCTTATGGAGGATAACAATATTGAATCAAACAACTTTCGGTATGTCAGATTTATGCTACTGAAGGCTAAAGACATCCATTGCCAATGGAGAAAAGAATTTAACTATGAAATCCGAGGGAGAAGGAATTACCCGAAATGAAAACTACATCTTTTTGGGAAGGTGGAGGTGTAATGTTTCCAGGCAATTCTAATCTTCTCTCACATCTGAAAGAGACTTGGGCTGCATATGGGAGAATCCGAGTAGAGAACATACAACTGAACAAATTGCCTGACCCAAGAAAAACAGGAGTGGTATTTTGTTCAGTTGCTGCCCTCTTCTCTACACCTGGGTGTATCAGAAACTTACAAAACTGACAGCAAGGGAAATTAACCTGGTTTTAAATGGGTCTGTAAGACAAACACTACCTACCAGCTATCTGCTAGGTCACAACAGGACAAGCTTTCACTGCCTACGTTGTAGGAAAGTGAACAGAAGAAATAGGGTGTGCAAAGGAAGGGACAGAGAAAGAATGAAAGGAGGCCGCAACTGGGTGAGTGCCAGCAAAAACAGGGCTAATCACATGAATTGCTAAAGAAGGGATACAGCAGTAGTCCTAAACGTTTGTCTGCAACTTGGCTACTTTTTCTGACAATATACACACAGCTGCATGCTTACCAGGCAGAATCGGTCAGAGATACGGTGAAGTCTCACTTACCAGCTCTCTACCAATCTCACTACTACTCCTAAAGACTCACCTGACAGTTCATACTTTTTCACCCTCAATAGTATCTGAATGTTTGGGGTGTCTTTAGTATGTACATACAACTTTGAAATTATCAGTGGTCCAACTATAACTGCCAAGTGTTTGTTAACTAGAAGTCCACTTTGTAGATTGCCAATCTGACAGGTTGAAAACTAATAAAATCAAAGGTTACAAGAGGCAGGAAAATAAGTTTGGATGCAAAACAGAAGAATCTAAGTCTTTTAGGACTAACAGGATGAAATTCCAAAGTAACCACCTCCACTGATCTACTCAAAGAGACTTGGGACAAAGCAGGACATGCAACAGCATGTACAATAGCAGCAAGGTGTGCGCAAGAGAGGAAAAACCTCATTTTAGTGAGTTATCTAAAAGTAAAATTAGTGAGCTGCAAAATAAAGATTTGTTACAGCAAAGACCTAATGCAAATAAATACATCAATTTGGTTGAAAGGTTAACCTAGTGAGGATAAATATATAAATGAAACATATCCATGAAGACATTCATTCCATTATAAAGCAATATTACCATCATGACACATTTGTACCAAAGAATTTTATATAACCTAATATGTGTGTCACCAAATGTATAGTATTTAAGTAAAACTTTCACTTACCTATAGTACATAGTTTAAAATCTGTATCATACATCTTTCCTCTCTCTCTGGAGCCTTCATCTAGGAAGTCAGGATCATCTACATTATTTTCTATGCTTGTATCAAAGTGTACTCTGTTTCTGAGCCCTTTGTAGTATCAAGTAAATCTAAAATATCCAACAGCAAGTCCTCTCCCATATGGCCTACTGAAATACTCTATCTAGGTGAGGTCCACCGACGTTGACTGGGATGGGACATTTTAGATCCATTTTATTTACATGTCTTAATAATCTGTGCTCATTTAAAATTACTTGTTTGCACTTTCTATTTAGTTTTAACTACTTGCATTTCAGGAGTTATGACAGGTAGTCTATGATCGCTGCAAACACTACATTTTATATTGCTTGTTCAGCAGTGGATGGGTTAAGGGACATCTTAAAATATTCTTTGGCTGCAGCAACAGTAGCACAAGAAAGGTCAGATGAGCGTGAAGCAGGGGAAGGCGAGAAATAAGCAAGGGGCAACGTACTTTGCCACTTACCAGTTATTTAAAGTGGCATTGCCAAAGTTTTCCTTCATGCAAGATATTGAGCCTAATCCTCTGCCCCTCCTCATTCCACTCCTTACTTCTTAAGCACTAAAGCTGATCTAGCTTCCACTTATGTTACAGCAGCACTAAGGCTACTGAGGCCCTAGTAGCTCCCAATATCAGGGGGGTATTGGAAAGATAGAGTTAAAGCCACTTATGCTTCCCTCCCCAGCGTAATCCAGTCTTCTTAGAGGGAGGGTGGATTCCTAAGTAGCAAAAAGCTTGGGAAACAGTGGAAGCAAACACAGCTCTTATTTAAAAAGCAAAACAAAACAGTACTAATGGGAAAGCAGCATAGCAACACTCTGCGAGCACGTCTTCCCTGTTACATCCTCCCTATTCTTGGGCTTCAAAGTTTCATGTAGCTACATTATACATTAAAGTCAGCAGCCCCCTTATAATGTGTGTTTCAGACACCTTTAAACCTCTAATTTGAACTTTAGCCCTACTGGCCTGTAACACCTCCTTGCACTATAGTTGAAGTAGCAAAGTAACACTTCTAGACTACCCTCCTGAACCCAACTCTTGCAAGAATACGCTGAACTGTGGCACTGAGTTTGTGTAAAACAGCCCCACTATAAAGTAAATGATCTCTGACTTGCCTAGGAGTCATGACTATTAATCTTAATTACATAAACCAGAGATTTGGAGGCATAGCAGGGCTTGCTGCCTGTATTAGAGCAAGTTGCAAAGGAGAGCTTTTGTATGCCTAATTGGGCCTGTCCAACAAGAGAATCCCATATTAATGCAACAAGGCTGGGGACCCACCTGAGCAAGGAGTGAAAATGGCTGGTGTAGTACTAAGTATTTAGACTGCAAAGCCCAGAAGGGTCATGCAGTAACCAGATAATGTCTTTACCTGATTAATACACAGAGAAATCAAGAGCCTCCAATGCTCCCTCCCAGAAACTCAAACAGTTTTGATAGTTAACATTCAAAAACACGAGGCTAGAAGTATAATATATTGAAAAGAACACTTCCAATGACCAAAAAGGTCTCCTCCACTTTCAATAGGACCGGTTGTACATCCTAAATCTGCAAGGTAAAGGGTCACCTCAATGTGCAGATCTACCTGAAGCTTTGCTTAAAATGCAGAGGTTGTACAACAGTACAAACACAACTTCACCATCTGATTCTCCTACAGTTTGCCAAGGAGAAGCCCTAATCCAATGAACCCACAGGCTAGCTCAACAGATTGAGAGTCTCACTGGCTAACTGTAGCAGGTCCAAAGGAGACTTGGGGTGGAGGGCATAGCGTACTATGATATGTGTTTCGGAAGCGACAGGGAGGAGCTTGCTGGAGAATATACTTATGGAGATACACTGGGCAGCTCTGCTGGGAATCTGAGCTTTGCTGGAGAGACTAACTGGGGAAGGGTGCAGAAGACATGGAGCCAGATAAAGTAAAATGGAAGTAGACTGCAAAGATTGTTCTATCAGTTTCCACAGCAGAGAGGAAAACAAAAAGCACAGAATGGAGTAGTGTTATCTTTGGATACTTTAAGTCTTCCCAGGTGATGTAATGCTGGGTCTGAAACATAAAATGTTGTGTGAAATTTGAAGTTCATAACTGTTATTGTTAAACTATAGGAGTTCAAGAAAGCCTGAAAGGACAGTTGTCATCTTATACTGGTTGAAGCAAGCCTCCTAGGAGTCTGATAGTGGCCTAGAAATTTCAGGTTTGTACTCCTTATTGAAATAATCTATTTTTAGAATGATCAATGTCAGGTTTTCTGTTTAAGGGATTTTAGCACAACTCTAAATGGAACACACAAAATATTCATAACTGTGGAGCCACTAGGGTGCTTCCCTAATTTTGCTCCATGTTGCCTTTTGCAATGTAAGTGCTCTTTTAAGCAGTAAGGGCAATATATGCAAACTGAATATGAGCAGTTCTGTCACATCTCTGATCCAAAGCCCTTTGAAGTCTATGGAAATGTTTCCATTGACTTACATGTGCTTTCAGTCACACCAGCAGATATTGTGAGCACCATAGCATTTATCTAAGATATTCAATACTGCATGCAACGTGTTCCATGTAGTTAGTCCATTTTTATTTTAAATAATAGTCCAGCTCAAAAGCTTATTTACCTATGGACTGGACAGACCAAGACATGCGTCAAAAGTGGGCACCTTCCAGTGGTCAGACGAGACAGACAGACCTTTCATACATTTTGCCAAGTTCATTTTCATTGAGCTCAGTCAAGTTTCATGATGGTACACAATGCCCAGTGACTTAAATCAAACTATTTCTACTATCTATCTATTCCTAGCTATCTACAGAGGAGGCCTGAGCACCTGTTTTTTTGGTCTCAATCTTTTGCCGTTCTGGGCCAATGTATCTACCATAACGTTGAGTGCACGTATCAAAAAAGCTCTCAACCCTACCACTTGTTGAAACCCACTCCCATCCTAAAAGTTATGCATATATTGCTAGAGAGCAAGAAAAAAGGTAGACCAGCTATGCTATGTATGCCTTTAAGTGACCTTTACATTATAGTCAGAAGAAGTCAAAGAATATTGGAGAGTTTAACTGCACACGAACAAAAGTATTACTGTGTTACCCTGCATTTAGCAGGGAGCATACATGAAGATAATGAATGGTTTGTAGCACTATAACCTGCAAAGTGGTAGGCAGATATTAATCTCCATTTTACAGCTGAGGAAAGACTTTGAAAACTAAGCAAGGTAAAAATTCTAGTAAATATTTGTTCAGCAATCTGAAAACAAAGTCTGACTATTACCTGAACATTTCTAGGGCAAAAACCTCATGAGGGAAAAAAAAGTTAGGTTTTATCTTAATGCATTTTATCTTGTCATATTAGGGATAATGTTCATAAGATTTGAGAATGTTCACAATTAATTGCTTTTAGAGTTATTTAATATTTTTGGCTTTGCTACAGTATTTAATATTTGCAAACAGTTTGAGTAAACAAACTGTAGAACATGCTGACTATTTGAAAGCCAGGTTCGCTCAGATTTCCTACCTCTTCCTTGATCTGTTTTGCAAGGCATAACACAAACTTGGGTGTATAAAGGGCAAAGCCACACAGACCAGATCAAGTCAGAGCCACCTGAGGGATTTGTAACCTTGCAATTTTACCTAGGTTGCCTGACATGTTACATATCATCTGCACAAATACAAATAATACTCCATATGTCTGTTTGCTAGTTTGTTTTTTTAACTTCTAGGAGAGTCTGAGTGAGTGTGATTTGTCCCGGTTCTCATTTACACTTGCAGCTGCCTGTAGCATATGCGTAGCCACATGCCACAGGGAAAGGCAGGCTGCAGCCACAATGCTGTGTGTAGCTACAGGTGACAGTGAAAGGCTCTTGCAGTGGGGCAGTACACTGCTAAAAACAAAGTGTAGATGTAGAGGCACAGCTTGGGCATGCAGAGACACATGCAGGGTATGCATCCTAGGGTTCTGGCATCTCTTTACTCGCCTAAGCCGTGCCTCAGTGTCTACACTGCTATTTATACCTGTGCTAGCTGGGTATGCAATGTCTGTACTCTGCACACTGCCTTAAGTGCAAACCTACCCATTATCGCAGCCTTGTGTGTTCTGCTTTACAAATCTAATAGTAACCAATTTAGATTCCTACAAAAAACAGTGTGTACCTTAACCTTTATTAAATGACCAGTATGGAACATACTCAAAAACGTCAAATGACTTATTTGGGTTATGTTGATTATATTGTGCAGTATATTTTCATTTTGAATATTCAGCTGATGCAGTGTTCTATGCAATAAAGAACTAACGCTTCAATCTGGCACTAATTCCCCACACTGCTTTGATCAGAAATTACAAGCTATTTTTATGGTAGCTACTGAAGCAGCTACCAAAACATGAAGCTTTCTTAATTTAAGGTGAACAGGTACAACTTTCTGATGCACAAAGCAAGAATTGCTTCTTAGAAGTAAAAAGAAAAGGAGGACTTGTGGCACCTTAGAGACTAACCAATTTATTTGAGCATAAGTTTTCGTGAGCTACAGCTCACTTCATCGGATGCTGTAGCTCACGAAAGCCTATGCTCAAATAAATTGGTTAGTCTCTAAGGTGCCACAAGTCCTCCTTTTCTTTTTGCGAATACAGACTAACACGGCTGTTACTCTGAAACCTGTTCTTAGAAGTAGGAATTTTAGAAAGCTGGGGTGAGTAAAATGGGTAAATTGCACTGTGCTACTATAGATCAAACAAACAGTTTTTTGAATTTAATATTACCTTGTATTCCCCAAGAGATTCTAATAGATCCTCCAACTACTGGCGTGGATGTGAATTTCATTCAAAAAAATGTTTTTACATTATCTTACCTCACACAAAATTGTTACACTAGCTTGAAAACATGTTTGTGTAGAGTCTAGCTAGCTCCCAGCAAAAATTATTTTATTTGCTAAGCATCTAAACAAAAAAATTAATTGTTACCTGCAAAACCTGGAAGTGAACAGACAACTTTGTGTTTGCAATGTACAGTTTAAGGGTCTGCACAGGAACTCCCTTCAAAAGAGAGAGGGCTGACTGCCACCACTGGAGAGCACTTATGAATTTGCTTGTGACAGGGAATTCCATGTCTGGGTCCTCATGGTTTAGATCTGTAGTTACTAGGTGCTGGTGATCCTTACAGTGAAACAGGCAGTAAAATGAGGCAGGAGACCACAAGGTCCAGAGTTCCTCAAGCACTAGGCACAGGAAAATTCCCATTACAGTAACTCCTCACGTAATGTAGTCCCGGTTAACTTTGTTTCATTGTTACATAACTGATCTATTAGAGAACATTCATTTAAAGTTGCACAACGTTTGCTTATAATGTTGTTTGACTGTGGGGGCTCGGAACCAGGGTGGGCTAGCAGCCCCCCTATCAGCTCCAATTCACCTCCCCACCCCAGCACCTCCAACTGCCGGCGGCCCTGCAGGTCAGCAACTCCCCCTTCCCTCCCCATGCCGCTTGCCTGCAGCAATCAGCTGTTTTGCAGCATTCAGAAGGCTATGGGGGTGGGGAGGAGCGAGGATGCGGCACGCAACCTCCCCTTCCCTCCCTGTGCCTCCCACCCACAGCAATCAGCTGTTTTGCGGCATTCAGGAGGCTGAAGGGAGGTGGGAGGAGTGAGGACGCGGCGCGCTCAAGGGGAAAGGGGGTGGAGCAGGGGCAGGAAGTGGCGGGGTGGGGGTAGGGCCTTGAGGGAAGGGGTGGAGTGGGGGCAAGCCTAGGGCAGAGCCAGGATTGAGCACCCCCCAGCACTTTGGAAAGAGGAGCAGCAGGATGATCCACCCTCTTTCACCCTGACTCCAGCACCTCAATCAAGCTTCACAGTCATCATTGCTGAGTACAGTATTAAATTGTTTAAAACGTATACTGTATATGTATATAATGTCTTTTGTCTGGCAAAAATAATTTCCCTGGAACCTAACCCCCTATTTACATTAATTCTTATGGAGAAATTGGATTTGCTTAACATTGTTTCGCTTAAAGTCGCATTTTTCAATAACGTAACTACAACATTAAGCGACGAGTTACTGTATCAGGGTTTCTAATTTATGTGAGCCTGCCCTCTGGTGAAAAAACAACCACCAACAATACTCTTTTCACTCTTTTGGGTGAGGAGGGGAAAAGGAGGAAGCAGGGTCATCTGTCAGTGTACCCAGAGGAGCAAGCCTTGGAGGCAGGAGGAGAAACCTCTTATCAGCTGATTACCAGCTCTATATTCCAGAACAAACAGAATGCTAGAGCATTTACAACTGATATCCAACTATGTCAAAAAGTTCACAATCTAGTATGGGCAGATTTTTTTTTTTTTTTTAAAAGACGACCATTGTCCATTATATATATATATATATATATATATATATATATATATATATATATATATATATATATATATATATATATATATTAACAGCACCAAGTTCTTTCATCACTCCATAGTGAAAATCTGATTTTAATAATGTTTTAGTAAAAATTAATCAATCCATTCAGAATGTTACCTAAATTCATATTTCCCCAACCCCAGTTAAAAACCCAGCACTAAGGCACACACTGATTTTAAGCACATTGTATATAGTTAGAATTCAAAGTCAACTGAAATGTGAACATTTTTGTCAACCTTATCTGAAGTTTCCATACGTGTAGTATTTCTACATTAAAAGCATATGCATGCCATGTTTCATTTTCCTTCAGCTTTATGCAACATTGTCTTTACATTGCTCAGAATGAAGCACGTTAGAATTTATTATAAAACTAGTCAAGGTGTAAAAACAGCATATATATTTCATACATGCTTTAATTATGCAAATTCAGACACTAACCTTGCAAATCTTCTGTTTCAGGTACTGTTTTGTCCACAGCTGTAATTTCTGCTTGGGATGATGCTACAGATTCTGTTAAAAGTGACTGGTTTGACACAGGACTAGGAAGAAAACAGTTGAGAATTCGTAAGAGCCAGGTACAGGATTTATTTTCACAAACATTGCTCAGATATTATGATAGGACAACAATGCAGTGCACCAATCTTCTAATTTAGAAGTTAAGGACTTCAGTGGCAAATTACAGCACTAGTTAGTGTTTAAACAAACAAACAAACTGATGAGAAGCCAAATATTTTCAGCTTCCATTGTAGTACACACTTGAGTTAGGAGTAGGCTTGGCAGAATTCAATTTTTATTTTCTTACAGTTTTAACTGATAATACTGATGTTTATTTTTAAGTATTTTATTTTTACCCATTTGAATTTTCAGTTTCAGGAAATTATGGTGGGGATTAGGCAATTACTATTTAATGACACTAGGAATTGAGATTCAAATAGTTAAAGCTTTATAACCTTTAAAGCATAAATTGTCAACCAAATCAAAACAAACAAAGTATGTATACTTAAATCAAACCCTAATAAATTCTCAAGCAGATTTTTCTTACTTTGCCTATCTGTAAATTTTGATTATTATGGATAGAAATATTTTGTCAGTGTATGTATGTGTGTAGTGAAACCAATGTTTATCAAAATTCACAGATAATCTAATACTTCCAAGCCTAGTTAAGAGTAATGCCAACAACTAGCTGAAGTAACCATAGTGGCTACTAAACCTCAGATTCATATACTGGTATGTTTAACGTGAGAAAGAAAATTGCAGCTTGTCCCTGTGAGTGGTCATTAGGCTGTAGCCTGAATCCAGGAAGATAGGGGAATCTACTCAAATACTTAGGACTTCCACAGAACATCTTGCATTCTTCTCTTCCATCCTATCATCCCCTGTTGCATAGAGAAGCCAATAAGACTTTGTGACTTGAGCCTTCAGCCACACTAATTATGCACTACTTAGAATAGATCAAAAATCCCAGGTGCTGTTAGGGGACAGGGCAGGGGGTAGATTTTCAATTTAATACTTTTCTAAATAAAACTGAAGTTGAAACTTACTGAAGTCATTGAGGGTGACAAGTCCACTTCCCTTTTAGGAATCCACTAACCCAGAGGTGGATTACAATTTTGTGGGGCTCTGGGCCAGAGCAAGCAGGGGGCCCCTCTCCGCCCCTTTCGCCTGCAGTCCCTCCCCCCCGCCCCCCCAACAGCACTCCTGCTAGTGAATGGGGTCAGGGCACAGGGGCTTGCCCCTCCTGTCAGGGAGCAGGGTTGGGCTGCGGGGGTTTCCCCGGCTCCCCAGCAGGAGCGCCAGGTGAGCAGGACAAGCCCCCATGCCACAACTCGGCTCCCTGGCAGGAGCGCCAGGCGAACGGGGCGAGCCACTGCATCTCAACCCTGGCAGGAGTGCTGGGCGAGCGGGGCAAGCCCCTGCGCCTGGACCCTGACAGAAGCGCTGGGTGAGTGGGTGGAGCCGGGCAAACCCCGTGCCCAGACCCCGGCAGAAGCACCGGGTGAGCGTGTGGGGGCACTGGGGTGATCATTTTTCCAGGACCCCTCATTTGGTTGGTGACCCTGGACATGGGCCCCGTTGGCCCAGTACCTAATCTGCCAACCAAGCCAGAGATTATCAGAGAACTGACTGAAGGAAAGAAGCTGGCTCTGGATACTAGCCAGGATGTGGGGGAGGGGAGGGGGAAGGGTAAAGGTGCCTTGCAACACTTCAGAGGGTTTTCCTCTGCCCCTGGGCCTATAATACTTTGACACTTTTCCAGACCTGGCATGAACTTTGTGCAGTTTGACTGGATAGAAAGGCCGTATTAGTATGAAGTACAAACCTTCCACCCAAGCTGGAAATAGAAGGGTAAAAGGCTCCTAGATCAGCTAGCACTGCAGATGGTATTCAGCTCTTACTCAAGTTTACAAGTATGAGTTATCAAGTTAACAGCTTTCATAAATATTGACTGAGAAGCTGTAAACTAGGACTGGTTGTGTTCAGACGATTATAAACGAATGATTCTAGTCTTACCTAACTGTAGTCTATATTATGACTTTTTAAAAAGGAGAAGGTTGGTTGATGAAGTTAGAAATTGCAAGCCAATTTACTTAAAATTTTAATATAATCTGCTTGTTTAACGTCTTTCATGCCAAAAGATCCCAATGTCCTTGAAAAAATTAAACTGCTGTTGGGTTTATGTCATTCAACACTGAAATGCAGCTACCAAAATAAATAAGTAAATATTTAGCTCTTACATACTGCTTTTCATTTGTAGATATTGGAATGATTTACAAAGAGACGTATATCCTTTACTAATTCTGACAGAGGTGAAGGAGACAGCAGTTGAGTAGCAGAGCTAAGAATAGAACTCAAGTCTCCTATATCCTATTCTGAATAACCTATCCTCTAGATGAAATGATGAGATGAACTGAAGCAAGCAGTTCAATATGGAACACTGCAGGTCAGTAAAGAGAACTGCAATTAGAAGAGCTTTCCTGTCCAGTTTAAGTATATATAATTAATAACTCCTATTTCTAAGATAGTTTCCCCTCAGAAAATCAACCGCCAAATTGAATGTTGTGGAGTGACGAGGCTTCATAGACTGTTTTAGTGCAGATATGATTTCTCTATGAGCAGAAAGGTGTCACTGCAGAGATTTTGGTATTTGAGACTTTGAATTAAAAATCAGAATTTTGTTTGTTTTCAAATATATTTATAAGATGATCTTGTTTGTATAATAGTAATTGGTAATTACTTAAAGAAATCTCATCTTTAAGCATGCAAGATCAAATTGCTCATTTCTCACCCCCAATTTTTAATACCTAATTATTCAGCCTCAGGACATAGTTGAAACAGTCATGTTTATATCAGTTTGTATGTAAAATGTTGACTAACAAGCATAGACAAGATAATTTACCTTGGCTGTGTAGACTGGGTAGATGTAGAGTCTAATGTTGATGGAGTTTCTGGGACACTGCCTTCTGTGTGCTGTACTGGTAAAGACTCGGTTATACTACTGACAGAAGTTGCTGGAAGAAAGACATTAATGTAAAACGGGTTTCACTGCCTTCTGGAGTTACAGAATTTATCCATAACAAAGATTCTTCTGCACTCTGGTCACAATTCAACATACTATTTTAACATATGGTGAAATTCCTTGCTGAATCAGAGCCTACATTTTAATGGATTATATTGTACTGTAATTATTTAAATTAATTGTGTCTGGTCACATTTGCCCACTTCCCACCCTTGTCCACCAAAAGCCCACACTGCACATATTTCAAAAAAAGCAGCATTAAACAAAGGAAAGCATGACTGTTTTAAATTACTCAAAAGCTTCTATGAATAACTGGTATTTCAACTTCACATTTTTGTAAGAGACCAATACCACAGAAGATATTTTAGGATATTTGGGACCAGTATCCAACTTCCCCTGTATGCCCAGACATCTTTCATCCAGGTATCATTTTACTTAACCCTTTTCACTATAGATCCACCACTGCACTTTTGGAAATGCATCAGGCAATAACATGCCATTAAACTGAACAGAATGTTAGGGCCTACATGAAATGACATTTAGTAGCACAAGTTATGCTTTCTGCATGGTCTGCTTCCAGTCAACAAGTAGTTAAAACTACATAACATACGACACAGCTATACATACAACAAAGAACTATACAAGTATCTCTGTGAAGATATTGTACTGTGTCTACATCCAAAGAAGTCTAACAGACTGCCTGTACTAGAAGGCAAATTTCTTCATTTGTTTATTCAATTGTAAAGAGAGACTTAGGCCATGGGAACACTATGGACGAATCTCTGTGTTGACCCAACTTATTATTGAGCCAACTGGCAAGTAGCTCATTGAGTCATACTACCAGAAGCACTGCATCCAGGATCACTTAGTGTAGTGAATCATGACATCTCCACTGAAAGAGGTACAATTCTTGCCACACAAGGTAGGATGTACTTTCACTGTCTGGCCAAAAGAAATAATTTTGAAATGGAAGAACCACCTTCTCTAAGGCCAAATACTATACTCCTGAAGGATCTTCTGGGTTTTGTAAAACAAAACAACAAAAACACAAAAAGCCACACACAGAAACAAGCAACACACACTACTACAAGAGGGAAAATTCGTCAATATAAAATTGCAGTAACATACAGTAACAGACAAAGATTCCATTGAAAAACTCTTTGAACAGGTCCACATCTAGGGGCCCAGATCCTAGAGTCATGGGATATCAGAACCAGAGCTTTCCGTTTAAATGAGACTCTAGCCCTGGTGGTTGTGAAAAAGCTTAAAAATGTGACCTGAATGTAATCCATACCATGAAGTTTACCAGAGTCTGCATGCAGTTTCCAGCAGAAGAAGCAGCTGCCATTAGTCATGAAAAAAACAGTCTGGCCCCACACTCACCACAAGAGCAGGCCAGGGTTTAGCTACACCATGAAAGACCACCATATCATGGGGCTAGTGGGACCCTGCTGCTGCTTTCACCACTGCTTGGAATGAGGGGGACACTACCAATGGTTCAGAGGGGAAGGAGTCTCCTAACTCCTCTAGGCAGCTGAGGGTGAGGAAGGAGAGGCCCCTGGTCATAACTGTTGCCCATTCCAAGTGGTCAGGGGACAAAGGGCCTCTGCTGCTGACCTGGAGCAGGGCCGAAGTGCAGGAAGCCCACATGAAGCGTGCCTAAAGCTTTGGGTTGTCTTAATCCAGGTGAGCGTAAAGACTGCTATGGGAACCTTTCTTTCTGAAGACCAATGCTTCCTGAGTTGTGTTTGAAGTGTCAATCTTAATACTGCACCAATTACTTCCAGAATTTAGATTTTGTTCTAAATATTTTTCATCTGCCCAAGACAGGTTGTTCTCTGTAGAGTCAGTAATTCCTGATAATCTTCTCTGAAAAGAATTTCTAGCATTTTTATAGTGATATTAGACACCTAGTGCTTATTATATCTTGCCAGAAATAAATGCAAGGCACAAAAATATAAACTACAATTACACTTATAAAAAGATTATCCACAGTATGTTTATTTCATTTTAAAGCGGATTCAAAGATTCTGTAAAACAGTAGAGACTTTTTGGCAGCAGTACAGTGGATTGCCCTCTCTCTCATTCTTTATCATCATCGGCTGCTGAAAAAAATCAATCAAATCCCCACTTCAAAAAATGGATGAGGCAGGGACATCTAAATGTAAATGTAGCACACAAGGTTTGCTCAAATTGGAATCAAGATGTTAGATATTAATCTAATACTTACCAGGAGGGCTAATTCTACCATTACTACTATTCTGCCTTTGAAGGTGTTCTTTATAGCAAATTGAACACATTCCATTTGTACGAGGATTTCCATAAAATCCGCATCCAGTGGAACAAAGCATAGGCACTTGGCTATGGTTAGTTTCTTGAGCCATTTTCCTCTTCTGTAAACCTGAAATTCACATACACAGCCAATTATCTAATGAACTCAGACGATTTTCAACGTTGCATTTTAAAATACAAAGGTTCCTACTGCTTTGGCATCATCTATTCCAGGCACAAAAGTCTGCTTTAGAAAAAAAGGATCTTTGGGTCAAATTCTCTACAATTGTTTCATGGAAATCAGTGTCTTTAAAAAATAAAACCACCACCAAATTTCAAGACCCTGGTTAAAAACAAAAATTGCAGAAGAAAGAGTGTCTTCCATTGACTTTGGTGGTAAAGACTGTGCAGGACTGAGCCATCTTAAATGAATGTGCAGCAGGGTGTACATTTTCATAAGCAAACAGTTTTTTACTTTCCTGTGGAGCATTCAGTAATTTATCACTTTCAGAGAGACTATATTAATTCCTAGCCTACACCCTGAAAGCACACTTTTTGAAGCTTGTACTCATGACACTACTCAAACTCTGAAAGTATAAACTGAAGACTAAAGAAGGGAAATATTGCTGCTTACTTCACAACATTTAATCATGAACAGCAACTACAAAAAATTTCAGGTATTTCTCTGAATTTAGGAATCTGTTACATTATAAATTCATATTTAGATTTTCATTTTCAGAAGTTACCATTTTGGTCAAGACTAGCATTTGAACAGATACATTCCTCCATACCTCAACTCCAACAAGATGTTTGCATTTTTAGAATATTGTTTCATACAATTTAGATCGTATGTGGTAGTCAATTTGGTAAGGGTTGCTTTGCAAGTTACCCTGTCTTTTATTTGTATTTCTCTCCTTATTAACAAGGAACATTTGTCTTGCAAGCTAAAAAGCTCAGGTGGCCTTCTCTATCATGAACTTTTGTGATGAGTTGCCTTAGCAGTTCTCAAGTGACCCAAGTCTTAGATTAAGCTATTGGAATCGGTTTCAGAGTAACAGCCGTGTTAGTCTGTATTCGCAAAAAGAAAAGGAGTACTTGTAGCACCTTAGAGACTAACCAATTTATTTGAGCATGAGCTTTTGTGAACTACAGCTCACTTCATCGGATGCATACTGTGGAAAATGTAGAAGATCGATCTCACGAAAGCTTATGCTCAAATAAATTGGTTAGTCTAAGGTGCCACAAGTACTCCTTTTCTGTTTGCTATTGGAATCCAGACTGTAACACATGAATTTAATACAATCACTTTGTCTTCTTCACCCTCAATCAAAACCCCCAAAACTGACCATAGTATATAGTTCAAGGTTAGTCAATACTACACTGTCAGTTTCAAATAGATCATATCAATGTGCCATTACCTTAAAGAATGCCAAGCTGACTGTAAAGTACAAAATACCACAGAATTGTTAGGCAGATATCAGATTGCTTAAGCTTGGTTCATAAAATGCTCTCACTGTACAATTTATTCAGCTAGAGAAGAAAGGAAAAATACTCTTATAGCAGAGTCGGTCAAATTTATCTTTTAACTTCAGCTTCTTAAACATCTGGCAAATGCTCAAATGTTTTCCCCTCATGGTCACAGGTCTTCAAATATTGCCTTACAAATTTTCAATGGTAGAAATTTCTGAACAACATCTTTCTTCTACAGCTTAGTTTTCACAAGTATATCAGTGTAGGGAGACTGCCCTTTCATTAGGAGTCTAAAGTAATGTGAATCCAACCTTCCGAATCTAAGGAGATGTTATGAATTAATATTTAAGACGTTTACAGGCCATTACTGTTTGTACTAATATAGCACCTAGAGACCCCACTCAACAAAATGCCCCTTGTGCAAGGCATTATGCAAGCAAGTAACAGAGTTAATCTGTGCCCCCAGGAGCATAAAAATCTGGGTTTGTGACAGGGCACAAATATGAAACAAACAGACATAACTGGAGATGGAAGGATTGTTGGATCATATTAAAGAAGTTCTGTATTAAAATCACAAGTGAGTTTGATTCCCCATAGTTTAAATTCCAGGGTATTACTAATTAAGAGGTCTGTTGGTTTTTGGTACTGTTTCTCTCCCTCTATGTGTGAAATTTGCAAGCTGCTAATTGCGTTAGTACATTCTAAGACAGAGTCTGTTCTCAAAGCAATTCGCACAGAGAGAGACTCAAAGCAATACTCTGTAACAATAGAAACAGTACCCAGAGACTCCCCGCCCTTTTGTTGTATTAACAATTGTGATTAAAATAGAGATAGAGGATGTCTGTGGATGGATGCTTGATGTGGATAATAACTGATCAGGGAGGTGCCAGCCTAAGAATCCAGTGTCCATCGGCTGAAGAAGGCATCAAGTGGAAATAACCAGAGGACCCCCTCCCGGAGGGCAGACTGGAATCCACCCAACAGCCTCAAGAATGGGAGAACCAAAGAACAAGATAACATCTAGCAGCACGGAGCCATCAGGAATGTGCTATCTGCTGATTGATTCAGCAACAGCATGATGAAGCAATTCCCATAGACTGGCATAGGAACAAATTCCTATAAAAATGGACTCTAGAAAGTGAGAACTTTGGGGTCTGATTCTGCAAACCAACTTCCAGGAGCATCAGATGAGCATCTGACAAGGCCCAGCTCCCTCCTCATGTCCAGGCCACCTGGCCAGTGGCTTGGCATGAGCAACTCTAAGGCTGGTAACTATGATAACAACCTTGCAGAACCTGTGTGTGTGTGTTTGTATGAATGATTGTGTAAATAAACATGAGATTGAATGGAATGTTATAGCTATAACTAACTGATTACTATGATTCTTTCTGTATTCACAATAAATGTGGTATTTTGCCTTTTCCCCTTTAATAAGATCCTGCTGGTTTTTATTTTATTGGTATAACAGGATGAGCTAACAAAAAACAAATTTAGCATAAACAAATTTCAGGATCACCAATTGCCTAATCATTGCAATGGTCCATTCAAAATGTATACAATATACACCACCCAAAAGGTGATACTGTTGCACACTGGAAGCTTGTCAAGGCTTGACAGTTGAATTCGAGTAAGAATGATTCAATAGGTTTAGACCTATGGACATTTAGTGTATAGCAGATCTTGACTGTATGGAAGACAAATCCATGTTCCTAAGTTTTCCTCATCACAGGCATAGTCAAACTATAAATAAAATGAACAGTGGATATATCAGAATGGGTTTGAAGTGATCAAGGCAATATAGTAAACATGAGACCAAAGGCCTATTTCAGCAATCCTACTCATTTTCCAAGCAAGGGCATGTCAGTATATACTAATAATTTTACCACTAACAGCAGGTGCTTTGAAACCAGAGAATAAAGTCAATGCTTTTTTCACCAGTTAGCCAATTTTATACAGGCAATTTAACATAGGAGTACTACCAGTGCTCTAGAATGCATGGAAACTTTGTGTAGATACTAAAGCAGCAGAGGAAAACTCACAAGTTCAGATATATAAAGTCTCCAACATTTTTATCATGAGAAAGCCGTCTGACTTTTTGTATACAGTACAACCTCAGAGTTACGAACACCAGAGTTACGAATTGACCAGTCAACCACACACTTCATTTGGAACTAGAAATATACAACCAGGCAGCAGCAGAGACCAAAAAAGGCAAATATGGTACAGTACCATGTTAAACAAACTACTAACAAAAATAAAGGGAAAGCAGCATTTTTCTTCTGCATAGTAAAGTTTCAAAGCTGTATTAAGTCAATGTTCAACTGTAAACTTTTGAATGAACCATAACATTTTGTTCAGAGTTACAAACAACTTCCATTCCCAAGATGTTCATAACTCAGGTTCTACTGTATCAATTTTAAAGAAAATGTTTTTTCATTGCAAAGAACTAAACATCTAAAAAGGGTACTAATTGTCTTACTCGGAACCAGCTCAACTATCTAAAGCAAGGGTGGCCAAATTTACTGACCCTCTGAGCCACATACAACAATCTTCAGAAGTTTGAGAGCCAGGGTGCACCTGCTGGGTGGTGTCTGAGCTTCAGGACTGTGGGAGGCATCTGCCAGGTCTCAGGGCTTCAGCCCCACTCCTGGTGAAGCCCCAAGCCGCAGCAGGTGCGCCCCATGGGACTGAAGCCCCGAGACCCCCGTGGGCAGAAGCCCCTACCCCACCACCCTGCTGCAAGGCAGAGGTCCTGAGCTCTCCCCGCCCCAAGTCTGGTAGGTGGAGAGTGGGGGGAGCGGAGTGGGGGGCTCCACAAGCCACAGTGTCTGTAAAAGAGCCACATGTGGCTCTGTAGTGGGGCAGATTAGCCACCCACAGACCTGGAGGGGAAGGAGCCCCTCATTGAACCCTGGTGGGCGGAGCCACGACATGTTCAACCCTCCCGCCGGAAGTCAGTGGGCGGGACCAGAAGTACAAAAGGCGTGCTGGAGAACTCAGTTGAGAGGCAGCCGCCGGAGGAGCCAGATGCCTCCTGTGAGCCCCCAAGCTGGGAGGCTGTGGCAGACCCTGAGGGAGCTGAGGACTGGCCTGGACCGCCAGGGCCATTTACAGACCTAAGCACGGAGGAGCTGCAAGCGCTGACAGAGGCTCTCTTCCCTGAAGACCAGAATGACCTCTACAGAGCCATGTACACCCGAGGGGGAGTTGGGAGGTGGCCCAGGGGTAGCCGACCACTGTCTGGCTGCAACGCTGACAGCGAGTGAGTCAGCGTGTTGCGGTCAGGATCCCCACTGACCCAGTGGCAGACCTCTCTGCCACTGCTAGGGCCCTGGGCCGGGACGCAGTGGAGTGGGTGGCCATCTCCCCCTCTCCTTGGCAAGAAGCCTGCACTTGTCAGCCCTCCGCCAGAGCTAGGGGGCCCGACTGTTTGCTGCTCAGCCTGATTGCAGGCCTGAGCTCTCAGACTGCCCAGCCCCAACCGGGGGCTAGGGCTCTGTAACTGTTTGTTGTTTGGCCCTGATCAGAGGCCTGAGGTCACGTCTCTCATTGCCCGCTGATTCTCCACGTCAAGCGACCCCCGGAGCTGTAGTGGGGCGGATTGGCCACCCACAGACCCGGAGGGGGAGGAGCCACTCCCCCCAATGGGCTACAGGCTCATGAGCCACAATGTCTGTAAAAGAGCCACATGCGGCTCATGAGCTGCAGTTTGGCCACACCAGTCTAAAGTTTCATGCTTCATGTAATTAAAACTTGGGCTTAGTTAAGGGTGACCACTTTTCTTTAAAACAGATCAGAGACAGAAGAGCAAGACTACTAAAAACTAGACCTGGGCTGGGAGGTTCCCTTCCATGAGCTGTCTAGCCAGACCCTCAGTAACTAACTTGAGCACTCCACACACTTACGGTGATTATTATTGCTATCGATATTTTTGTTCATACATTGCTCATTTAACAAATATTGTCACTGCAGCTAGATAAACCCCCTAACATTGTGGTTCTCAAACTGTAGTCTGTGGACTACTAGTGGTCTGCAGCACTGTCTGGTGACATGGTGCTATATCATTCTGTTCTCACCTGCTAAAATGCACTGAAAGACAGATAAGAATCCATCTAAATCTGATCCTCTCCCACAGCACAAAGATAACAGAATGGAATAATATAGCTCATAGGCTTCCTAGTTACAGTAGAACATCACATGTAATTTACGTATCTGTACAGTCCCTATAATTCCTATCATTCTTCTCCTGCACAGAAAGTTTTCACGGGTAAGTCCTTTCTTACACTTCATCATGTAGCAGACAGCACTCGGTGTCAGATGAATCTTTATACACTTCTAACTTGATTTATAAAAACTTGAAATAGCGAAGAAAGTAAAACAGATTAAGTTTTTAGAGTAAGTTTCTAGACGGTAAGTTCTTTGGGGGCAAGGACTAGATCTTCCAAAAAGGCTCTGCATTGCACTGAGCATAATGGTTATGTTCAGTAAGATAATTCTTAGTACCGTTGTATGGGTATATCTTGTTATGGAGAGTAAAATGGATCATGATGCCAGATAACTTTAAAAGTATGTGCATTTGGTCTTTTAGTTACTACCAGTCTCAAACACTCCATACTTGTTAGTGTTCATAGGCTTCAGTCATCAATCAGAAGGATCAGGGACAGCGGCATTTAGTAGGATTAGTCTAAACCTCAGGTTTTTAATCTCCCTTTAAAAAACAAAAAAAAAACCTCCACTTTTTACTCTCCCAGCATTCCTCCCCAGAACAGAGGTATGTCTCCTTGCCCCTGTTCCTTATTTGTATACTTGTAAGTGTATATCATATGTGCAGCTGTTACTGTATTACTATTATAAAATTTAGTGTAGTGAGGATGTAGATGCAGATCAGCTAACTCTGCTTAAGCCCATACAAATCATGAACAGTTTTCCAGTTCCAAGATGTCCTTCAGGTTCCAAAGCAAGGTTTGAGTTGTACAGGTGCTCCCCATATATTTTATGGAGATTCTGGCCCCCATAACCAGTAGGGTGGAGCAGACCACAAGAATGATATACTGGTGCCTCAACTACAATAACAAAACTAAATACAATTTGTGCCATGTTGTTATCAGTATACTACAGTATCACTACTGGACTGGAGAATGAAGGAGAGAAAGCTTACATTAAACTACATACCTGTTGTATTAACAAAGACTATTGTCAGTACTTTAGTTAGAGCCTTCCATTTCAAATTTCACTTGAGGAATGAAATCTGACTAGAATACCACTAAATGCAGACTTTAAATAAATTAAGTAGCTAAACTATTCCCCCACCACCATAAGCACACTTAGACTGGTCCACTGTGGAACTGCTAATGGTAACCTTCTACCATTGCTGATGAAACAGGAAAAGAAACTGCAGACACACCCTTCCCTATTCAGCTACCCCAGTGGCTGAGGGTAGTACTTGTGCTGCTCACTCATGTTGTATTTTCTCACCAGACGCAATGTTTGACAATGTGCATGATTAAATCATCTGCACTTTATAGCACCTACTGGTATTACTATCTGGTAAGTCCTGAGGGTCTGAAAAGCATTAAAGGGGCAATGCATACTGTGGCATTATGCCACCATATTCTTCATAGAGATATTGTTATATGATATTATAGCATAACTGTGATGTATTTTATACTAGATAAGGCATGTGAGATATCATTGGAAAGGTTATTATTTACTGAATATGGTTATCCTATTTGTATGCATGTATCATTTTGGTATCTGAAGTTAGGAATATTGTCTAGGCATCTATTATAAATGTGTTTACATCTGGGGAATGCCCACTAGACAGAATGGATGGTGGTTGGGAAGGGCCATTAGGGAAAACGATAGTTCTTAGAAGATGCTAATCACCCACTGAGAAGTCTTCCTGGGGATGCTACAAACAGCCTCTGAGTTTTGGCTGCAGGGTCATGTGACCAAGTCACCTGGTAATGGACTCCATGAAAATACAAGTATTTTTCCACTAATGGGGGTGGGAACCACACTGGGAAACATAGGATTCCCACCATATCCAAAATCTATTCAAGACAGGGGAGTAACATCATCATGGCTCATCCATCATTAACTCCCCGGCCAAGAAAGAAGACTGCTGGAAACACCTGAGAAACAGAGACTGAGGTTTTGTGGGGTTTTTTTTTTGGGGGGGGGGGAAGAAGGGCTGAGCCCAGACTCGAGGGGGTCTGGCCCGTGAAAGGAATATCTGGAGTTTTAAAGCCTCAAGCAAGTGCAGCTTGTCTTCAAGAATCTCTGCAATCTACCTAAAAAAAAGTTAGGGTGAGAATTTGTTACTTATAACCAGTTTCGTTAGTATATTAAACTTAGATTACCTAGCAAATAAAACAAATACGCAATCTTCTTCTGTTTGCTATCCCTTATTTAAAATCTATCTTTTGTAGTTAATAAATTTGCTTTTGTTTGGTCTAAAATTATTTTGTGTATAAATCCTACCTGGGGGCAGAAAGTGGTGTATACCCCTCTCCACATTGGAGGGAGGGGGGCAAATATCATAAGCTTACACTGTACAGTTCTCTGTGCAGCACAAGACGGTATAATTTTGGGTTTACACTCCAGAGGGGAGTGTGCACTTGAGTACCGGGCAGTTCCTTAGCTGAGCCTTCCCATGCAGGGCTGATCTCAGCATCTGTGTGTATAGCTGTTCCTACCTGTATGTGTGCTGGTTAAGAGCAGTCTGAAGGCTGAGGGAGGGAGGGAGGGTTTGGCTGGCTTGCCTCAGCAATACAGTGTAAAGGGAACCCAGGCTGGTGGGTCACGCAGGCTCGGGGGGGGGGGGGAGATAAGAACCCATCACACATACTTGTGCAGCATTTTCAAAAAGTGAAGGGGTGTTAGAAAAAAGTAAGGAGGAGAGAAGGAAGTAAAAAGGATTTCTCTCATATGTAAGACAGAAATCCTGTTTGTTTATATATGTATAATACACACACACTATAAGTGTATATATTATATTACATTTCACTGTTTTCACTACATGTATCACATGAGCAATATCACTGCCTTCAAGACATCTGAGCAACTGTACACAGGACTTCTTTATCACGACTTTAGAACAAATTGATCTCTTGAGCTAAACATCGTATTGGATTTTCTCATCTAGGAAACATGGGAGTTATAAGTGTAGTAGCTCTTTCCATTTTTTGTTGATAGACTTCATGGGAAGGAGTTACATGTAAAGTTGCTACATAAAACCCAGTCTTCTAGAGAAGGAGAAACTAACTGGTGTAAGAGGCAACTGCCAAGTCTACTGAGGGCCAAGAACATAATAATTGACTTAATCACATCCACTGAAAGAAAAACTTTAAAAAATAATAAGCGTTCATGAAGAGAACCAGAATAAAATGTTACTACTTTGACATTCAAGAGATGCAAACTCCTTTGCTTGCGAAGAGAAAGAGCCCAAAGCTGGAAACAGTGACTACATACACAGAAGTCACAAATGCTGCAAGTTTAGACAAAACAGCTATGAGTTTATATCAGTCTCCGAGAACAGGTTACCTCAGAAGTACTGTATAGGCCCATGACTAAACAGCAGGAGAGAACTTGTACATTTTAAAAAACAAAAACACTTAATTTGGGGGTGATCACACAAAAGACAGCAGTCAGGTTTTTTCCTTAGACCAATTCTAAACTCTGGTAAAATCAGAATTTCACGTACACTGTTGAAAGAAACTTGGGCAAAACCATGCTTTTTAAGTGAAATACTAGATATTTAGATCCTAGACCTTGATCTATCTTGTTAATTTCAATACAGGAAATATGGCAAATATGGATGTGTGTAAATTAGTTCTTACAAATCAGATAACTATATTGGTAGAGAGAGCTTGCTTTATGTGAAAAAGTTAAAAGAAAATCATCAAAATAAATTTTGTAGAATTTAAAGATTAACCATGTTGGTTTAGTAAGTTTTAAACCTAGTTTCATTGAAGTCAGTTCTCAATATCCAGGTTAGCAGGACAACATTTTAAAATATTTACTCACATAGTTGGGGAGGAACAAACAGCTTAACACATGCACACTAGCTTCCTGACTTCCCTTCTACTTAAAGTACATTTTAAAATCTTGTTTACTCCAATACTCTTCAGTTTTCTTCCTGTAATATTTAATGTAATTGATTTATAAATTTTTAATATTATGTTGAACCACTGAAGCAGTCATATTGCCTTCGTTTGGATAATCACAATACTATTTCATGTTCCATATTAATGCCCACAAACTATATAAAAATGTATTCTATTAAATCACTTTTTAATAAGTCAGCTACCTGATACTCATTTATGATTTCCTATCGTGCAGTTAATTTCTGGTGAAAGATGTGTTTCTTCCGTGTTTCATACATGTGGCCTTTCAGCTAAAATCAAGTTATATATCAGACCTATCCTAGTTGGAGCTCTGCAGAGGATGGAAAAGACAATCCTAATCGGTTTTCCCCTTAATCTCCAATTCCTGTAATTTTACTGGAATCTGAAAGTCAGCAACCAGCAAATATGCAATAAAGTACTGTTTTTTTAGATACAGTCCATATTTGGAACCTCCCAAAAATCCAGTAACATAGTAAATCTCCACACTGATCTGTTCATGGGGAGGGGAGGAGAGGAGATGAATGGCTTACTTACGTGGTTCACAGTCACACTGCAAAAAGGAGGGGAAAACCGCAACAAGCGGGGAGGTAAGGATGAAGGTGGAAGGTCAGCAGGTAAAGAACTGGGTAGGGACAGTAGGTAGAAGGAGGGAAAAGGATGCAAGTGGTGGTTTACCTCTGATCTCACAATCCCAGCAATGAGCTGGCCACAGGATAGCAGGAGCAGGAAAGAGGAGAAAGATCAGCAATGATTATGTCTGACCTGGGCTAGGACACAAGTTACTATAATTAGTAGTATTACCATATAACACACCTAGTCATAGTAGACCACTGAGCTAGGCGCTGTACCGACAGCTAACAAGATATCGCTCCCTGCCCCTATATTACTTACTACCATAATCTGATGTGCTCTTCAAAATTTGATTGCATCAGGACTGGCTGAACATATATTTCATTACTACTCCTACACAAAATAAAGAAAGTTACAAGAAAAGCAAACTCTCTATATCAATACTAAGAGAATCACTGATTATGAAGATTTAGCTTTCAGCAAATGTCTTTGCATACACTGCACCATGAATAGCTGTTACTTTGAAACAGTAATTACTACTTACAGCCACGCTCAACATTCACATAAAACAGATTAGCAAAAAACTGTTTTAAGTATCAAAGATCCTAGCTGCTGAAAATAAGGCACTTCAGGAACTCCGGTTCATCTCATACCGGTAGAGCAAATTACATACAATGACCACTCAAAAAGAAAAGGAGTACTTGTGGCACCTTAGAGACTAACAAATTTATTTGAGCATAAGCTTTCGTGAGCAACAGCTCACTTCATTGGATGCATTCAGTGGAAAATACAGTGGGGAGATTTATATATAGAGAGAACATGAAACAATGGGTGTTACCATACACATCATAACCAAAGTGATCACTTAAGGTGAAGTGAGCTGTAGCTCACGAAAGCTTATGCTCAAATAAATTTGTTAGTCTCTAAGGTGCCACAGGTACTCCTTTTCTTTTTGCGAATACAGACTAACACAGCTGCTACTCTTAAAAATGACCACTCAGAGGATATAAGTGGTAAGCAAAATCACTTTCTGTACAAAATGTATTCACATCAAGCTGCATTGAACAAAATGAAGTGGTGGTTCCATAAAGTTTCACTGCTCTAGTCAAGCTGCTCTAGCATATCAAGACAGAGAAAAATCTATTGAAAGATGTGTAAGTATTAGGAATATCAGCATAATAACACACACACTCAGTTTTATTGAATACTAAGAGAAATCACATTTTGTTTACACCAGAGATTTAAAAAAAGCAGAGCATGAACAAAAAAAAGTGTTTCATGAAAACGTTAGAATTCCAGAAGCTACAGGCTGTTACACAGAGCTATTGGTTTTACATAGTACCACTTCTTTATACTGAAGCATCTGACATACCTGTTGCATTGCATAGGAAACCAAATGCCCCAGTCCAACTATACAATCTCAGAGTTCTTTCCCAGTTTATACATACTCAGTTCAAAGTAGTGAAATAAAAATCACAAGATGTGTTTCAGATGTCTATTATAACATCGTTAATGTGTTTAAATTGTGTATATTTCTGGTTTCCAAGTTCTTCAGAAATAACTTTGCAGAGTTAGGGCCGTAAAATCTCAAAAACTTAAATCACGTTTTTCCAAGTCAGCTTGCCTTGTCCCACTGGTGGGACATTTTATGAGAAAAAGCTAATAAAGACAAGGCCAAAGAGCCTACAGTGAACTTGTCAAAGCAGTGTGGGAGAATTAATCTTAAAGCAAAACCAGGAAATGTTTAGTTCCCAGAAATTGCAAGAAACATCGCTGTTTATCATCTGACTGAAGCCATAGTACCAATAGCAACACACCTCTATTTTCCAAAACTGAAGTACAGCATTAGTCCTGATGAAGCCATAACATTGTGGCCCAAAGGTGAGTGCGCTACCGAGAGCGTCATCAGGAGATGTTCAGAACTTAAGATTAAAGGGCACTGCTGTAACATTCTAAATTACTTTTACCCCCTTGACAGAGGAATGTTAAACTGCCAATCCACATTTATAAAGCTACAAATCATAGGAAAATAAGAGCTTTGTCACTAGAGCTGGATTCAGGCTGATTTCCCCAAAACAGGAAATAAAAATGAAAAATAATGTCTATTAGGTTAAACAAATAGCAAACAATCCTTAGAGTAGGCATGCTTATTTTGCAATAAAATGCGAAGACAGAGGTGGCTGGAACACTGGTATAAATTAAATAGTAATACAGGAAAAACAGGAACCAAAGTTTGTTTGTACAAGCAAAGACTAATTCTGAATAAATTTCAGACTCATAAATATGGACATTACATATGAGATTGTCTTATCCATCTCTGAAGGGACTTGTGTGAATATCTTTCTAGGGGAGGTCATGAGGAACGATGGAATGATAAAGGAAACTTGAGAGGTATAACTGAGGGACACCAGGGATGCAAAGGGGATGGTAGGGAGGAAAAAGATACCGGATATCAGAGACTGTCCGGGACATACTGTCCTACTGAAGTGTCAGGGGGCAGGGGAAGCTGAAGCAGAGAGGATGTGTTCTCACAATGTAAAATTTTGCTATTCGGTTTAGCTAACCGAAGGGGTACCTATCTAGATTAGTTTAGGATTTTAAGGATAAGATCAAGTATGTTTTGAATATCATTTATAAAATGTAAAGCAGAGTAGCACAACTCCAAAAGCTGTCTCGGATCCTGTGTCTGAAAACCGTTCTAGCTTTGCAAGATGACAATCTGCAAAGTAAATTCAAACATTTACGAAATTATTCAAGTAATTGCTGGGAGAATTGTTATAGCTTTAGTTTATTTTGAGCCTCAGTGAATTGATTATTCTATCTACGCTACAATGTAAGCCAGGATTTGAACTCTGGATCAAGCCTAACCCCTCTTCTGTCTACACACAAATCATGCTGATCCAAGGTCTCAGAAACCCTGGGGGTGGGAGTATATCTACACTGCAATAGAACACCTGCGGCTGGCCTGTGTCAGCTGACTTGGCCTCAAGCTGCAGGGCTATAAACTTGCAGCGTAGATATTTAGGCTCAAGCTAGAACCCTGATTTTTGGCCCTTGCAAGGGTGGAGAGTCTCAGTCTGGGCTGCAGTCCAAATGTCTACACTGCTATTTTTAGCCCAGCAGCCACAGTCAGCTAATCTAAGCTCTCAAACTCAATGCTGCAGGTTTTTTAAAATCACAGTGTAGACATCCCATAAAGGTATGATTACACTGCAGTTAGACCACTCGCAGCTGGCACATGTCAACTGAGTCAGTCTTGTGGGACTTGGGCTGCAGGGCTATAAAACTGCACTGCAGACGTTCGAGCTCAGGCTGGAGCCCAAGCTCCGAGAGCCTATGAGGAGGGAGGGTCCCACCCCGAACGTCTACACTGCAATTTTACAATCCACTGCCCAAACCCTGCAGGCCTGAAGCAGCTGACATGGGCCAGATATGGCTGTTTAATTGCAGCATACACATACTCTCCTGAAGCAGTCAGGGTCTCGCTTATTTTAAACAGTTATTTAAACCTAGAGGAAAGAGGCAGTTATAAAAGCTGTTTTAATACAAGTTCTCAAAAGATACCTGTCGCAGAGAATTTTGACGGCAAGAACAGAAACTAAGAGCAATTGCTGCATAAACAGTACAGTGTAAAATTTGAAAGTCAGTTTATAGAATTGCAGTTGTACAACTAGCAGAATGGAGTCCTGGTCCCTCACTGGGGCTCCTCGGTGCTACTCCAATACAAATTATATAATTTAAGATAGCAATTCAAGCCCTGGGGATGTGGTTAACTTCCGGGGTTATCGCTATTACCACTCACAATAGCGTGCTGTGTTGCTTCCATGTGGAGTTGTGCGCCATGTCTAATTTAAGTGTACAGAATATACAATATTCTCACTGTGATCACATGCTACATGGGGCACTCAGCTGAAAGTTACTGCCTTGCCAACTGTAGAGAGGATATGTAGGGACACATTTTCAGTAGAGTGAGAAATATAAGTATTCAGTTCCCTGTGGCAAGAATCACTTTTCCATGCACAATGCACTTAAATTTATCCATTGACTCAGAGGGTGCTCCTCTGTTTTTGTATTCGGCCATCCAGTAACTTATGCGGTACATTTTAAATGCCTGTTCTCCAATGATTGTAAGAAGTGAGCGTAACCATAGGACAAAAGTACTGATTTTGCATGCCGGCTAAGGAAGTCTAGTGCTCTATGTAGTTTGAAAGGTTGTCTTTCACCAACAGAAGTTGGTCCAATAAAATATATTACCTCACCCACCTTGTCTCGTGCAGTTTAGTTCGCCAGAACCCCATCTGCACAAGTGAAGTTTAATTATTCATTGCCCATAACACAAGCTGTCAACTTGCACTTGGGCACTGACTGATTGGCACATCCAAAGTCACACTGGAAATGAAAGTTGGCATTTTCGATATCTACAAGGAAACTGAGGAAGGAGGCCAACCACCACACATTAGGCAGGGAGCACAAAGCTGAATATGTATATAGTCTCCCTGAAGTATAGCTTGGGGATCATTTACAAGAAATACTCAGGCAGGTCAGATTTCATTATCAGCCTCAGGTTTCAATCTTGTCCATCCAGGTTTCAATCTTGTCCAGCCTCAGGTTTCAATCTTGTCCATGTCAAATCAGCACCTTGTCTCATAGGGAGGGGTGTTTATTTCACTATACTGAATCTACAACAGTTTGTGTTTATGTAGTGACTTGCCTTTTGAAGGTTCCCAAAACACACCACTCTGCTAAAATATGGGCACTGCTGGGGCAGCTAACTGAAATCATACAACAGTGGTGTAGGAAAGCCCATTTAGCCAAGGACACTAAGGCTATGGGCTGGTCTTCACTACCTGGAAGATCCATGCTGCTGAAGTTGATGCAACAGCTGTCGATTTAGCTGGTCTAGTGAAGACCTGCTAAATTGACAGCAGAGCGCTCTCTAGTACAGTGGTCTCCAAAGTGGGGTGCGCGCACCGCAGGGGATGCGCAAGACCATCCCTGGGGGCGCGCGGCAGGAGGAGCGCCACCGAAGGAGCACCGCCAGCAGCGCTCCTGGACCTCTGATTCTTCGGGCAGCACGCCAGCGGCAACTGGGCTCTTCCCCGCTCCATCTTCAGCGGCACGCCGGCAGTAGCTGCTCTTTTTTTTTTTTTTGCTTCCCTAGAGCCGGCCCTGGGGGTGCGCGATCCACAAAGTTAGGAGACCACTGCTCTAGTCGACCCCAGTACTCCAGCTCTCTGAGAAGAGTAAGGGAAATCAATCAGAGAGCGTCTCCCATCAACGCAGCGCAGACACCAGGGTAAGTCGACCTAAGCTACGTCGACTCCAGCTACATTATTCACATAGCTGGAGTAGCATAACTTAAGTCGACTTACCCCAGTAGTGAACCCCAGCTATGCCATTGTAACACTGTAGTGCAAATACTACAACACCAGAAGGGGTTTTTTTGTTGCAGTAGTAAATCCACCTCCTTGAGAGGCAGCAACTAGGTCAATGGAATAATTCTTCCATCGATCTAATGTGCCTATACTAGGGTTTAGGTTGGCTTAACTACATTTCTCAGATGCGTGAGTTTTTCATGCTCCTGAATGCCGTAACTAGGTCAACGTAATTTTTAGGTGTACATCAGACCTCAGACAAATCCTCCAGTCTTCGGAAGAGGCCCAGGGCACTGTGTGTTTTTAAAGATCAGCATGGAACAGACACATTTTTAACATCTCTTCCTAAAGCCCATATAGAATAAACTGCATGGATTTCAATTTCGCAACCTCAAAAGGATGAAAGACAGAGTTGACTGTCAGGACTTGAATAAAAGTCTACATACCAAATCTAGTGCTTTAGTCACTAAATCAACCTTTCTATCCAGAACACAATATAAGTACTCAGTTTGGGTACAAAAAGTTGTCAACCACCTTTTTTGGACAACCAAATTTAACACACATGGTTTTTGGACAAGATTTAGGGCTTGTTGACACTATCGCTTAAGTTGATGTAACTTACGTCATTCAGAGGTGTGAAAAAGCCACCCTCAAGTGATACAAGTTACATAGACTTAAAGTGGTGTCTACACCATGCAATGTTGCCGGGAGACACTCTCCCGCCGACAGAGCTTCCACCTCTTGTTGAGATGGAGTAATGGCATCCAGCTGTGCCAATGAAGCATGATAGTGAAGACAAGCCCTCAGATATGCAACTCCAGGTTAATTGCTTTTCCCCCTCCCACCATCCCCCTACTCATTTACCATCCAGAATATTTAGATGAGCAAGTTAAGATCACAATGGTCTAAAAACAATTTTGCTGGATGCCACTGTTTCTCCTCTTAATACAATGGCACCTATGTACAGAGTTCTTTCCATAACACTACACAGAAAAAAATATATATGGCCATATGGCAACAGGGAGCAGATAAAGGGGATGGAGGAAAAAGAAAATATGTGGAACTAACAATATGCATGCCAAATATCAACTCAGTCATTTTGCTTGCATGTTATATAATTCCTTCCCCTCTGTTTTGTGTGTTTAGACCAGTGGTGGGCAACCTGTAGCCCGCACGCGGCCCATCAGGGTAATCCACTAGCAGGCCACTAGACTGTTTGTTTACATTTGCACGGCTGCCTGCAGCTCCCAGTGGCCGCAGATCGCTGTTCCCGGCCAATGCGAGCTGCGGGAAGGAGCCTTCTGGTCAATTAAAGCTTACCAAAGAGTTTCAGTCAATTATTATGACAGGATAAACAGCATTCTAGGGTCTTGACAGTGAGAAATTAAACTGTCATCAAGGCTGAGTCAGGAACTCTCCAATATACGGGACAGACTGATATCACTTCTGGAATTTGTGGTTGTGCAATGAAGAACTGATGTAAATATTAGAAAGATATAGGGATAAATGGGCAACAGCAGCATGCAAGGACTGGTTTATGTACTATGCATACAAAACTGAGGCCATAGGTCACACTGTGACTTTGCAGAATGGCAAGCTAATTGCTGTAGTAAAATCAAACTAAACATTAGCCATGTCAGTTTGAAATCTCTAAAATGTAGTTTTGTAGACAATATGTACAAGTCACTCTTTCTGGCAAGTTAGAAAAGTATACTGAGCAATTCTACTTAGATATATAGGAAAAAAACATAGGGTGGAAGTATAGCAATGGAGAGAGAGAGAGAGCACACATGAAAATGAAGGAAGATACATTGTGATTAGTTAAGAGAACGGTGTGACATTAAGGATAATAAAAAGGATAGAACAGAAGCAAGTTATTTTTTAAAATGCAAAAGATAAGAAATTTAGTTGACTGTTAACAATATGGTACATAACACCTAGTTTTAAATCAAACTTACAATCTGTACTACACCTATGAAAAGGCTTCAATATTTGAAAGTTGGGCCAAACCACAAGAATTACTTAAATATAGTGAGATGAAAGCTTTCATCCTTTCTATTCTGACCTCTAAATCTTACTGGGAAACTGATTTGTTGTAAATTAGTTGACTGCTCATTTTTAGAAATAAAAGAGGGTCTTTGTAACATTAAACCGCAAAGCCCAAGCAAAGTGTGTTTTTAATAGAAGTCTGCTGTTTAAAAACAGTTGCTTATGTGCTCTGTAAAATAATTCATAATCCCCCTCTTTAAAATCCCTGCTGCTCTACCGAGGTGGACACAAGTCTCATTTTGGACTGTCATGTTTCATTTTGTGTTTCACCACCTCTTAATAGGGTTGCCAACTTTCTAACCACAGAATACTGAACACCCTTGCCCCACCCCTGCCCTGAGGCCCTGCCCCTTCTCTGAGGCCTCTCTCTCCATCGCTGGTCGCTCCCTCCCTCCACGCTCACTCACTCATTTTCACTGGGCTGGGCCAGTGGCTTGGAGAGCTGGAGGGGTGAGGGCTCCAGCGCGGGGCCAGAAATGAGAGGTTCAGGGTGTGGGAGGGGGCTCTGGACTGAGGCAGGGAGTTGGGGTGCAAAAGTGGGTGAGGGCTCTGGCTGGGAATGCAGGCTCTGCGGTTGGGCCAGGGATGGGGGAATTGTGGTACAAGAAGGGGCTCCAGGCCAGGGCTGAGGGTTTCAGAGTGTGTGAGGGGGCTCTGGACTGGAGCAGGGGGTTGCGGTGCAGGAGGGAATGAGGGCTCTAGCTGCAGGTGTAGGCTCTGGGGTGGGGCCAAGGATGAGGAGTTTGGGGTGCAGAAGGGGGCTCTGGGCTGGGGGTTGAGGTGCAGGAGTGTGTGAGGGGTGCAGGCTGTGGGGGGTGCTTACCTCAGGCGGCTCCCAGGAATCGGCTGGCATGTCCCTCAGGTTCCTAGGCAGAGACATGGCCAGGAGGCTTTGCACGCAACCCCTGCTTGCAGGTGCAGCTCCCAGTGGCCGCAGTTCCTGACCAATGGGAGCTGCAAAGCCAGCGTTCAGGGCAGAGGCAGTGCATGGAGCCCCCATGACCGCGCCTACGCATAGGGACCAGAAGAATATGTTATTTCCCGGGAGCCACACAGACCTGGGTAGGGAGCCTGCCAGCCCTATGCCAACCGGACTTTTAACAGCCCAGTCAGTGGTGCTGACTGGAGTCACCAGGTTCCCTTTTTGACCGGGTGTTCCGGTCAAAAACTGGACACCTGGAAACCCTAACTCTTAATAAAGTGGGATTTTTGATACTGTGTAGTGATTACATGACCACTTATCTTTGAATTTTACTCAGCCAAAGTTGTTGAACTGTTAATGGATTACCATAAATATAACTGCAAATCAACTTTATTCCAAGATTTAACACCAATATCCCACGGTATCATGCAATTATTGTTAGAACTATCCCAACATAAAAAGCCTAATACACTTCTTCGAAAATTTTAATCATATAAACTCCCCTGCACTGACAACAAAAGCTACCTTGGTAAGCTGCTTACTTGAATTCGGGAAGCTAGACAAGAAAAACCACCTTCAACTTCTCATTTTGCATTCTCACCCTTTAACAGACATACCAATTTACCAAAAAGCTGCAGATCTCTTGTTAAGAAATGTTCACTGTATTGCCACACCTGTCCTCCTAAGCTGCTTTAAACAATGTTCTACTGGACAACAGAAGTACTACACCATTAAGGACAGGTTTCAGAGTAACAGCCGTGTTAGTCTGTATTCGCAAAAAGAAAAGGAGGACTTGTGGCACCTTAGAGACTAACCAATTTATTTGAGCATCGGATGAAGTGAGCTGTAGCTCACGAAAGCTCACGCCGAGCATGAGCATCTTTGCCAAAGTTAAGTGTAGTGCAGACACACATTTGTGGTTGAAAATAGTTATTAGTAAAAGAATTTCAGAAGTCCAATACAGCACATTCAAGTATGCTGGCAATAGCTAATTTTTGGCCTAAAAATTTGGCCTAATTTTTGGCTTTGAATTTGTATTTCTCTCTCCCCCCAACACCTCATGTGGCTACACAAATTAGCACTATGAATCACAGAAGGCACACCATAGCATTACTGTCTTAAAACATGGGCTACTTAAAACTGTTTGGGTGGTTGTCAGAGCCCGCCAGGCCAGCCATGCTGTTCAGAGTTTGGTCCAGTAAACATGGTATTACTACATATTAGGCTATCCTTCAGGATGTGGTATTTGCCAGTGTTACGATACAAATGTGTCATGGCACAACATAAGATGGCTGACCAGGAATCACCCTGTGCACAGGAAGCCCAAACTATGAATGCAGAGACAAGTTCAGGTTCTGCAAATCTTGACAGGTTAACAGCAGAAGGGGTAACTTCTATGGATTTCCCATTTAAAAACTACTGTATGGGAAGTAAATATTCACCCTCTTATACCCCTCATCACCACCTTCTGGCAAATATGAAGCTTTAAATCCCTACAGCTTGTTTAGCATGTAAGGGCTTGTCGACACGAGCACTTTACAGTGCTACAACATTCTCGCCCAGGGGGATGGAAAAACACCCCCAAGCGCTGCAAGTTTCGGCACTGTAAAGCGCCAGTGTAGACTGTGCTCCCAGCGCTGGGAGCTAGTCCCATTGTGGAGGTGGTTTTTTTAGAGCACTGGGAGAGCTCAGCGCTTTAACATTGCTAGTGAAGACGCGCCTTTAAGTTCAAGGCTTCAGTTATTTGACAAAGAGCCTCAAGAAGTTGCCTGAAGCGGTCTTAAAGGGGTGGGGGAAGAAATTAGGTTTTAACTCATTTTGTTTCTTCATGATGAATAAAACCTTTTTTAGAAAGTTCTCTGTATGTAACATTAAAAATTCGTGTCTTGTTTACCCCATTTTACCTGAAAGATTATGAACAACTAGAGAACTGGGAGCATAATAAGAAAGTGAGGCCTGATTGAGGGAGGGAAATGCTTTTCATTTAGACTGTATAAAGCATGGTTTTTGCTAATCCCTATTTAACTCAAAAGCCCCATAAACACAGTTGAAATAATAGATCACCTGCCCCCACCCTTCAATTAAGGGTTGAGAGGTTACCACATATATCTGAGGGTATGTCTACGCTTTGAGTTGGAGGTATAAATTCCAGCTCAAGGAGACACACTCATGCTAGCTCAATAAGAACAGAATATAGCCTCAGCAGCACAAGGGGTTAGCTGCCTGAGTACTTACTAGGGTCTTGGATGGGTACATAGTCAGGGTGACTAGTCCCTCCCTCTGCTCATGCTGCTATACACTATTTTTAGCACACCAGGGGTATGTCTCCTTGAGCTGCGGTTTACCCCCTCAGCTCAAAGCCTCCACACACCCTCACACATCCAACAAAATCAGGGAAGGACTTAACGTTTCTGATATTTCTAAAGTAAAAAAAAAACAAGCAGGAAAAAAAACCCACGTTTGAAGAAACTTTTCAAGGCTCTGTTATATACATCTTAATGCAGCTAAAATGAGCGAAAGCTATTTTTTATTGCTTTACAGGTCATATTATTGATTGATTATACTGTAACAAAGTTGTGTGAAAATAGTCAACCTCTTCCTCAGCAAAATTCCACACCATGGGAAGCCAAGGATATCTACTTGAAGTCCCTGTTCTTATGTATGAGCTCGGTACCTCCAGTATCCTATCCCTAATCCACCTGCTGGCAGCACAGCACCAACAACCAAAGCTGCCCCTTGGATCCCCATTTAGGCCCTGTCTTCACTAGGAAAATAGATGGTAGCTAACATGGTAAAAATTCTAGTATGGACAATGCAGTTTTTACAAACATATTAATACTACACCACTTTTCCTAGTTTGGACAACCTTAAAGCAGTATTCTCACCATGAAGGAAGTTCCATGGGAAATACAATACAGCCTCAAATTGTACTAACTTTCCCAAGTAGTTTACACAGGGCTGAAGGGGCGGGGGGGGATGGGGGGGGGGTCAGTGTGCTTCAGCTACACCCATGCTCAATGCAGGGCCATCCAATCACTACTCCATGGAGTGATTTCAGCAGGTAGGTGGGAGGAAGAATGGGTCCATGAGGTCACCGATGCCTTTGCCCTCTTTTCCATGAATGGATGAAGAAAGCATGATCTAGCCCTAAGTGTCTGTTAGGAGTTTAATCTTAAAGAGAATGTAAACTTCAGTTACATCAGATGTGTAAATTTCCATCTTGACGTAAGTAGTATGTACATGAATCTTCGAACACAGAAGACACACCCCTCAGTGTGTAGAAGACTTGTCACAGTGTAAGATAATGTTTTACTAGTATAAATTGCTGGAATAACTAGCAAATGTATTCAGATTGCTTATCTACAATTCTGAATACAGGCAAGACTACCTGCTGTATCTTGATACAGAAGTTCTCCAGCCATGCCAGCAAAGTTGTACGTTTATCCTTTAGGGCCAATCAGAATTATATACATGAGGTGAAAACTTGGAACAGGTCACTTCTGAAAGTTTAATGCATCAGGAAAATTACTGGTCCCTTCTTTACTAGCTAGGTAGATCATATAGAAGAAAAATTAAAGAATGGTTGCTTCAACCACTGACTGGTTTGAAATAAGTTAAACTGGAAAAGTCTGCTGAAAATGTCAGCTAAGTAAAAGCAGCATTCTGCATAATTAGTATCTAATATTACACAAATATGTATGATTTTGCTTGTGTACATTAAATATACATACATATAATATATGCTTAGTTTGCACAAATATAAGCCTGTCGTTTATTTTTTCTTTTTGCTTTCATTTGAAACATGAACTCTGGTCACTCAATTAAGGCCTAACTTCAGCTGAAAGATATTTGTGACACTTTGCACTTAAAGTCAACTTTTGTCTAAGTACTCCCTTTCTCCTCTAATTAAGGAGTAGCCATTTAAATAAGAGGCATCTGGCCCAAAGGCAGTTAGAATGGCCAGTAGAGCTACTGATGAGTATTAAAAATAATTCCATAGTTTGATGGTCATGCATTTTGTAATAATACTTACTAGTAGAGAAACACATTCCAAAAAAGTTTAGAAAGTGAATAAAATTATGCTATAATAAAATCAGAATATGTATTAAGTGTGTGTAAGCCTATAAAATACCAAACCAAGCCTGAGATGCCACTGTATTAGGATGTACTTAGACAAAAATGAAACCTATTTATAATCCAATTTTTTTTTAAAGAAAATTAACTAATGGAAAATTGAAAATGTGTGAAGTGTACTATGTTGACCATGTCTAACTATTTTGTGAAATGCTCTGCGTGGTCACTTGGAAGATCCTGGTTTGATTTTCATGTCTGTTCTTGTATTCCCCAAACTTCCAGGTACTGCCACATCTTAGCTATTTGTAATGCATCCATCAACTTGGTATCTAAGCATTAAAGTTAATCAATGTCAGAGAACATAACATAGTATTTCTTTGATCCCAAGGATCAGGTTGCATGAATACAACTGTGTGTGCATGCACACATGCATATACAGACTCTTTTGTGAAGGAAGGGGGGCAAATTAGGGAAGGCTTTTAAAAACAAACAAACAAAAAAAAAAGGATGCCTTGCATTTGAACCAAATACCCAGACTTGGGCACTATCTGATCTCTCTGTCTAGGAATAAAAAAGGGATCACAGTAAACACTTTGCAATACTCAACAGAAACTCCTCTCCATAATACTAATTTATAGCATGTTCCAAGCCTGAAGACCCTTGGGACACTGAGAAAAGGTATTACTAAAAACTCATCCCTAAATATGAAAGCCGAAAGGAAAAAAAAAATGGTGCAGAAACTGAAGATAACCCTCACCCCGCTCCCAAACAACAAGTAACCACCACACTATGCTCAACACATAAGATTCAGGGTGATAGGGTATTGATTAGTTTTGAAGGAAGCCCCATCTTCAGCTGGAAGGACAGCGGCTGCAACAAACACAAGAAGAATTAATTTCCTCCCTGGCCCCCTTTTGTTTTGTTTTTTAAAATCAGAGCTCTGATGGTCCTTGATATTCCAGGAAGTTGTATTAAGAGAAGGGGGGGTCGGGGGAGGACTTAGAATACATTAAATCTAGCTTTTAAACCTCTTTGCATACACTGTTCCTAATACACCAAAATCTATACAAAGTGTTCTTCTCCTTTTTAAAGTACAACACAAAAAATAAATAGCATCAATCTTAAGTGATATAATCATGGACATGACTTAAAACAAAGGCAGATGACTTTAAACAAATGTTATCATTGTATAATCTAGTAGCAACTGTCACATTCAGTTAATTCAAGTCTCATCAGAACCAGAGAAGTTAGAGTTAAAAATAAAGCTCTTTTGGAGTTACACAACATTATAGAAAACAGCAGCATGATCCTCAATTTTTTTACAATTAACACAACTAGGTAAGATATTGTTGTACAACTTCACTTTTCCCAAATAAAAATACCAAACTTTAAACTAGCAATAAATGATAAAAGAAACTCAATCAAGTTTGCATCTCTCAACAGCTTATTTCCTGCCCAAAGAGCCCTTTTGTTCTGCTTCCCCGCATACATTTTAATATTCTGCCAGCACTGGAAAACAAAACAATCATGAAATTTGGCGCACACATAAGCATAAGTGCCTTAAAGGGTAAAATGAAGAAATACAACAAGATTAAAACAAACAAACAAAAAATCCTACCAAGAAAATCTGCACAATTTTCTGTTTGCTTCACCCCAGATTAACTTCACTGGAAGCTGTACTCCTGAGCAACCTAACCTGAACAGAAAGCCCCACCTTCTTCAATTCTAGTGGCTGAAATGGAAAAAACTCCACCCTTTCAGTAAAACTAGTATCTCTCATTGGTAAAACTTAATATCCATTATTTAAAGAACTTTTCCTTGCTAGCAGGTTAGGTTAAGCTGGTTAAAACACCCTGGACTAGCTGGTTTCTTAAAGAAACAGCACACAAGTCTTCAGTTGTGCCAAACTACAGCATTTTATTACATTATTTTGACCAGCTTCATACCAATTAACATTACATAAAACTGAACAGTGAAAGCCTAGACTTTGCCACTCCAAATCTTGAACATAGCACTCAAAACCATATGGATTCATAGGGTTTTACCTAGAAATATAAAAGTGATGTTAAAGAATACATACTTTTGACATATCTGATCAGTCTATTATTAAAGAACTAGATGTACTGTAAAACTTCATGAAGTGAAATTGAAAGAATTCTACCTATATAAAGCTTTGCTACTTGCTTTTTAATATAGGATAAAATTTAATTCAAGCTTCAGGAACAAATTCACTATTTAAAAATCACAGAATAAACTAACTGAAAAATTAGGCACACTATATGTAACTTTCAAGGTATGATTTAGTAATCTAAACTTGAAAATATGAATAGTCAGTCACTTGTTTCAACCTGCTTTCTTCTGCTAATTTAAGACATGACTCAGCAAAAGTGTTTCCATAGTGTGGAAGCCAATATCTAGATCTTACCAGGGTCTATGTATGTTTCTGTGTCAGACAGTCCGTGGTTTTTATTTTTTGCTGATCCAATCTTTAACAGTATTTTAAAACTATTTTTTAAAAAAATTCTAATTAGATCTGATAATTAGATTATGACTAAATATTCCATTAATCTGATCTTTATACATCATAACTGTATAATACAAAATACTGTCAGTTTGTATCATCAAGATCTTAGGCATCATTGCAAAAAAAAAAAAAAAATCTGAACAGTTCTCTCCCCACCAGCCAAAAAAGTCTACCTAACTGACAAGCCTGACATTCAGGGGGAAAAAATTACACAGAATAAAGAGGCATCTCACATCATGTCTCACAAATGTACAGATCACTTCAGGAAGACCTCTCCCTGACTCAACCCAGAAAATGTTGTAATCTGGAGACTGACAGATGAACAGGATACCTCCCCCTCTTAGTGCCACCACAGTTTGCCCAGTTAGTATTGTATTACATGCAAAATTTTCATGGGTTTAATATTTCATCAGTTTCAAACTATATCCAGGATGGTACAAGCTGTGAATTATCTGCACATTTGTACTTTTTGTCGTGGTTTTTTTTTTGTTTGTTTGTGTGTGTGTGTGTGTGGGGGGGTAATTTTGGTTTTTTAATACAACAGAAAAGTTAGAGGGAGGGAGAGAGGAGAAGGAAACAGATCTCCAGGGAGAACAGCCAATTCCCAGCCCTCTTTCACCCCTCTTTCCTCAAGACTCCATTGCAGCAGCTTTCCTTCTGAAATAATTAAGGTCTAGGCTATACTGCAAAATGGATGCCAATTTCAACAGTGTTGAGGGATAACTGTTTTAAATAGGGTCTCCAAGATTGTATTTGTAGAGCAATGGGCCCCTCTAAACTATTTTGCTATTATAGATTAAAAGTCCAAGATAAGTTAGTCATAGAAAAATACTATATTACCCCCCACATTCGAGGGGAATATTTACAGCAAAGTACTAGGCTGCATTTTAATGCATGCACCACTTTCTAAAAAAAAAGCTTCTTTAAAAAAAAAACCACTATAAAAGGGCTAACTTTAAGAAGGCTCTACATCTGCACAATGTATTATAGTGTCTCATATACTAACTGAAAAAGTCAATTCAGAGGCCTAATCGCAAGATGCTTTGTGAGAATTCGGTACTTTGAACGCACAGAACATTAAGAATAAAGTTACTCAGATCCTCTTCATACAGTTTCACAGCTGTATTGCAAAAGACAGCATTAAATCATAAAAGTGCAACTCAATCTAAGCAATCGATGGCAAGAACATAGTTTAGGCAAATAAAGCAACATGACTAAGAATTGTAAAGGGTCACGATACCCAGGACAAACTTCTAACTTTCAGTTTGGAGTTCATGAAGTTGCACGTCTGTGAGAAAAATAGCTGCAGTCACAAAAATCTTACGATCAAAATCACCCTACTCTGGAAAGGCAACATCTTCTGCCCTAAAAACAAGTTTTGTCGCTTACACAATATAAGGTTGCATATATTTACATAGTACCTTTCCTCCTGAAGAATCCCAGAGTGCTTTAAAAATCCATACCTATCCATCACCACAGAAATGCAGCCACCACCAGGCAATCTGCAACATCCAAACAAATAGCACACTGCATAGCAGCAAAAGGGGAGAAAATTTTGTCCAGGGATACCCTACTTTTATTAAGTGGGCCAGGGAATAGTCTGCTGCCCTTGTGAAGTAAACCAACACCCCCCCAAAATCAGAGAAGTGAGATAAGGACACAACTGGCTTGGATTCTTATCTATTACATATCAAAGTTCATGTGTGAATACAGCTGAATTTAGGGATTAGACATCCAGGTTAGAATTTTGTTGCTCAAATCCCTGTCCAGCCTCAAAGACAACCACAATCAGGACTGTTGAAAATGAGCATGAAGGACACCAATTTCATAGGTTTAATTTCTGCACACATCCTATATTCGTCTGGATCAGAGTCTGAAGAAATTCACTGTATTTCAAACTCAGAAGGGAAGTTAAGCCTCTGCTGCTCTTTAACATCGTCAGAGACAGCAGAAACTGGTGTGATCATCATAGTTGCAAACCTTAATTAGGGAAGCTCTGAGCATGAGCAGCCTTGAAGACAAATTCAAATTTTAGCTGCTACTGTAACTTGCTCTGGGGACAGGAGTAAGAAAAGAAGGTGCCTAAGTCTCATTTGATTATTTTAATTGTAGAAAACCCAGAAGTCTATTTCTGCTGCAATATTAAGATACATAAAAGATATAGCAAATTAGTGAGACTAGATAGCTCAGGAAAAGAAGAACTGAGCCAGTTACATTTAAGTCTCCAGTTCAAACAGAACAGAATGGTAGTGATCAAAAGCTTTCATCTGATGGCTGTTCGGTGATCTATGTAAAAACATGTCAGTCACAGTCCAGGTCCCTATGGACATGTGTGAATCACAAAAGCCTGCCAAAAATTGGTACCATTTGTGAAGGACTCTTAGGAAACACATAACACTTACCTCTAGGTTTCTACAGGTTAATAAATGGCAAAGCAATGTAGGGAACTACAGCCTTCATGTGCTGTACCTGCACTGTGGAAAAAGGTCCTCAGCCTCCAGGGCTGTCAATATGCCAGTACTCTTATGGGGTTCATTCTTGGGTGTGTTTTTTTTAAGAAATGCAGCTCTAACTTTTAACCTGTTTTCCACTGTTAACTATTACCATAACTTAAAATTAAAAGGCAGATATTTAACTTTCCCACCCCAGGCAAATTTCAAAATTTATGAATATTTACACAAACAGTAATTATGCTTTTGAAGTTACTATATACAAACAGTTTACTATTCTTTATCATTTTGAAAATAGTATATCTATTGATCACCAGATTATCTCTGAATACTTTAAATTATTCTATTAAAATAGCCATTCTCTCAACAGATGACTTACTTGTACTACTAGTGAAATAACTACATGAACATACAAATAATTGTTTCAAAAGTATATTCCAAACACTATTCTGTTCACTTTCTTATACCATGGTGATGGGCATGATATCTGGGCATCATCCTCAAAAGAGAGAGTCATTTACATCACTGATGTATTCTATTTATACCTGCTCCTCCATGAGTTAGTTGCATGAGATTCCATTTTTCAGATATGCTAGTAGGTTATGAGAAGCTGTGTGGAAAGATCAAAGAATGGAGATTTGCATTTTCAGCTGAAAGTTTTGAAGTTAGTGTTCATCCTTTGATCCTGTGGGTGTGAATTCCACCACCAAGAACAAACTCTTCCCTGTGCAGATGAGCTTCTCCTTAGTGATATACAATTCCATTATTCAAAAGGAGCAAAACCGTCAATGGCAGTCAAGTGCCTGAATGGTTAAGCAGTATTTCAGGTATTCTAGGGTAAACCCAGAGGATTAGGACCAAGACCTTGAAGCTGACTATGTGTTCAACAGGAAGCTAGCAGAATGAGCAGTATATAGATGTGCTCTTGGTAAACATCGCAGTCTAGTGCTTTTCTTGATGCTTTCAACCCAAGATATACTGCAATGCTACAATCAAGTCTGGAAATAACAAAAGTGCACATGACCAAGTCCAGCCCTTAGATGCCTGGCTAACCATAGAAGGTCAAACGGGTTTTTGTGACTGATGCTATAGGAAAGTCTGACAAAATATCCTGAAAGACCCTATACATTAAATACCCTGAAGTCTCCAATAGTCCCAAATTGTCAGTGTGACAGAAAGCACCTTACAGTGCTTCCTTCTGCCTAGGAGCATAAAACAGGACAGAGTAGCTTCAGACAGTTCCAAACCCAGATGCTGGGATACCTGGGTGACAGAGAGATTTCACCAAGTATAAACAGTTGAGTATTGGCTACATCTTACTGACAACTGTAGCTTCAAGAAGTCTCAATCACTCCCAAGGGTTATGATATTCAATAGGACCAGGAAAGAGTAGTGACTATTATAGAACTATATAGGTGAAAGCTCTGGTGGTAGACATCATACATCATGCCTTTTGGCTACAGCCCCTGTGGAAGGATCCAGAGCATTCCCTTGACATCAGCCATCTTGCTCAGGTGCAACAGCAGTATCCTACAGTATGGTTGAGCATGCTGAATTCAATGGCCTAAGAATATGTATGTACAGTATCAATGTATTGCCCTTTTCTCTAAACTGAAATAAGCATGTCCCGTAAGCCTATATAGAACAAGCCAAAATTTGTTCAACACCTGACTCAGAAAGGCTACTCAAGATCCAGGTGCATAACTTTATCCCAATTAGCTGCCAAGTGTACTTACGATTCTTTAAAAGAGAAGTGATTAATATAGTTGCTACACAAAAGCACACATTTTCACAGGAACAGGAGGTATCCTAATCAGTAACCATAGTAACTTCTCAGTAGCTTGTGTTAATATTTCTGTCCTCTACTGATAACTTTAAAAAGAGTGGTAAGTTATTTGTTTGGGGTTTTGTGGAGACAGTTTGAGTTTAAGGTAATCAGATGTTGAATTTATAAACACCGTAAGTTCTTACATTTTCTAATATACACCACTTGAGTTATGAGAGCAAAACTATGACAAACTAGAAGCCACTTTCCATATGTATAATATACCAAACTAATTGCTTATGAAGACAAAAAAATAATACAAAAGGGACCTGAAGACATAAATACATGCAGGAAATAGTTTGGGATTTCTTTTAAAAAAAAGTAATGAAAGTTGGAGGAAAGAAAAAAATCACAACTATTCAGTGGTGAAGGCGACACCTGAAAAGCAGTCACACCAAAAGTGATAGAGGAGCAGTAGTGAATATCAAATCAGATAAGCTTGCAGTGATATACAGCAAATGAACAAAAACACTATACACATACCACACAATGATACTTTGGGCAGAACAAAAAGGTATATTATGGACTAGATCAGGGGTTCTCAAACTGTGGGTCGGGACCCCAAAGTGGGTCAGGAGCCCATTTTAATGGGATCACCAGGGTTGACTTAAGACCTGCTGGGGCCCAGGGCCAAAACCGAAGCCTAAGCTCCACTGCCAGTGGCCAAAGCCCAAGCCCTGTGTGGCAGGGCTCAGGTTACAAGGCCCCTGTCTGGGGCTGAAGCCCATTGGTTTCAGCTTTGGCTCCCTGCCAGGGGCGGCGGGGCTCAGGCTTTGGCCCAACACCCCTCCCATCCACCCACCCAGGGCAGCAGGGCTCAGGCTTTGGCCCACGCCCCTCCCCCACTCCTCTCCCACCCAGGGCAGCAGGGCTCAGGCAGGCTTAGGCTTCTCCCCCTTCCCAGGATCGTGTAGTAATTTTTGTAGTCAGAAGGGGGTTGCAGTGCAATGAAGTTTGAGAACCCCTGGACTAGATAGAAGGGGACCATCCCCTTCTATAGGACACATTGGAGACCATTTCTAGTGCAAAATACATTTCTATGTACCTCAATACCAGAAAGATATCAATAGATTAGAGAGAATTCAAAGAGCAGCAATAAAAATCATTAAGAAGCCTGAAGAAAATGGTTAAGAAATTAAAGAAAGTTTAGGACTAGATACATATAACTCTGCTAATCATCTAAGGGAATGAGATTATGATTAACCATCTACAATTCAAAGAGAGTGTAAACACACCAAGAAAGGAATTATTTAAGGTTGAACCAGAAGGATATCACAAGGAATAACTGGATGAAATGGAGAGGACTGAACTTCAGTTTTAAAGGTCAAGGCTACAAAGTTAGGGATATATAATACCCTCAATACACTAAATGTTAATAGAAGTTTGACAATAATTGAAAGTAGATTATATACCCGCAGCAGAATAGAAAAAAACCCACCAACTAATTTCTCTACCCACTCCCCCCAAGCCTTTTGGGCACGGATTTCAGTCACAGAACAAGTGCAGACAAAGAGTTAGGGAAAGCAGTGCAACCGTGCGAGACATACCTAGTAGTACACGTTTATAAACCCTGGGAAAAAGAGGTGCAGCCGCTTCTGCCACAACCATTCCTGGTGAGTATCTGCCACTACATAAATACATTTGCTGCACACTTGTGTAAAAAAAGATCAGTGAGAAGTCATTCTTTCAGAGTTAACAACCCACTGAGACAAAAGGGGATGCTCACACCACTCAAACCTAGCATTTCAGGCTTTTCAGAGACTGGAAAGAGAGCACTGCATCAAGGTTACATTTGGAAGGTTATTTTCACAATTGTAAGGACTAGAAAAAATGCAATATTTTAAAATGAAATCCTAAGTCAATCATACACACTGGTTCGACTAGGAGCTTAGTACCACAATTTAGATTGTTCAGGAAGCAAAATTCATCCACATGCTCCCAAACAGCCAGGTGTTCTGAATTGAAGCCATCCTAGTAATCAATATTTATATTATAGTACTGTCCTAAGGCCCTAACACCCCCCCCCCCCCGCCCTCAATGGAGTGCTGGTTGCTGTATAAAAACCACAGGCATACAAACTCAATCCTTACCCTTACAACAGAAGCAGCAGTCCCCCTGTGTTTACATGGCAGTAGAGCTGGTTGAAAAAACAATTTATGAAAATTCTCTCAAAATAATTTTGGATTGGTTAAATAAGTCAAGACACTCTATTCTGGCCACCTCCATATAGCACCTTTTCTTCAGAAAGATCACATAACACTCTACAAAACAGACTAATCACATCACCTCTGAAATTCAGCCATCCCTACAGTAGAAGCCAACATACCTGCAAACAAGTTTAGTAACAACAAGGGAAGGGGAACTGTCACTGAAGGACACAAGTAGAAATTCTACCCTAAAAGTGGCAATTCTTCAACAAAAAAACTTCAAAAACAGACTAACATGAAACTTCAGAACTGGAATTAATTTGCAAACTGGACACCATCACATTAGGTCTGAATAAAGACTGGGAGTGGTTGGGTCATTACAAAACCTAAACCTAATTTTCCCCCTAGTGTTACTCACACCTTCTTGTCAACTGTTTGAAATGGGCCTCTCTCATTACCACTACAAAATTTATTATTTTTCCTCCGTTGGTATCCTGCTCTTAATGGAATTGTCTTGTTAGACTGACCTCACACTGGGTAAGGCAACTCCCATCTTTTCATGTATTTATACCTGCTCCTGTATTTTCCACTCTATGCACCTGATGAAGTGGGTTCTAGCCCACAAAAGCTTATGCCCATATAAATTTGTTCGTCCCTAAGGTGCCACAAGGACTCCTCGTTGTTTTTACCCTTATAAAGTTGCCCTTGGGCTTTCATGCTATTAGTGTTGGGGGTTATGGGGGGGGGGAGAGAAGAAACAACTCAAAAAAGGGAGAAACCACCAATTAAATACAACAGACAGTGTGGAACTCAATTTTGATTCCTTCAACCCCCTGTATCTGACAGGCTGAGTCCAAGCCCCATATATTCCCCCCCCCCGTGCCCCACAAATTACAGGAAGTCCTAGAGATTGAGACACACAGCCAGGTGCTCCTTCCTGGACGCTCACCTGACTCATCCACACAAACACCCAAGGACTGGGGTGGGGGCAACAGCAGCTTCCTTGGGTGAGACTCACTTCCTATGTTTGTGTATGGGAGGGGTGCGCCCCACCGGCCCCGTACTCCCCTATGGGGGGGGCACCCCCTCGCCTCCCTTTACTCTTCCCGAGGTCCCCTTGCGGTGGGGCCCCACTCCTCTCTCCAGGGCCCCGCTGCGGCCAGGGCGCCCCCCTCACGCCGGGGCCGCTAGTCCCTTTACGCCCGGGGCTGGGGAGGGGGGAGAGCAGCTTGCCCCCCATCACCATGCTGGGGAGCCGCCCCTCCTGGGGAGCCGCCCAGCGGGCCCCCGTAGCCTGGCACCCGCTCTTACCTGGCTCCGGGGCCCGCTGAAGCCCCCACCCCGCCTGGCCGCCGCCGCTGGCCCCGCTCGCTCGCTCTTTACGAAACTTTTTTTTTTTTTCTGTTTCGTTGCCCTGAGAGTGACGCGGGCGGGCGCTGATTGGCGGAGCCGGGAGGGCGGGCGGGAGGGTAGCACCGGCTCCCGCAACTAATTATTACAGGGGACGGCGGCGACGTGAACCACAGAGCTGGACAGAGAGGGATTTAAAGGGACAGCGCCCCGGTGCGCCGCAGCCGCCTGAGCCAGCCGGGGTAGCACAAGAGGGGGGATGGGGTGCAGCGCAGAGGGGGGTGGGCAGTAGGTGAGCTAAGGGCGGGAGCGTGGCAGAGGCTATGGGGAGTGGGGAGGCGAGCGGCAAGTGTGGGCTAGGAGATTGGGAAGGAGAGCGGGGATGTGGAAAGGGTGGCGGGGGTAGGGCTGATGGGTAGGAAGGAGAAAGGGGAGATGGAGGGAGGAGGGATAAGGAGGAAGAAGAAGGCAAGGGGCAAAGTGCCAAATAGGAAGCAGTTTTGTGGCAACTGTAACATGAATCATAACACGAGACAAGAATGTATTGTTAGGTCAGGGCAATGCCCCCCTTCTTCCACCCCCCACCCCCCATCCCCATGCATTAAATGTTCAGTAACTCCCCAGCCAGGGCACCAGTGCTCCCTCCTCTATATATTGCTCTGCAGAGCTCTGCCTCCAACAGTGACGATCTAAATGGGGAGAGCTAAAAACAAGCGATTCTATTTTAAAATGTGTCAGGGTCCTTACATATTGCAGAATCATACTCTTTAAAAGCTACCTTCAGAAGCTGCCTTGGTCCGGAATAAGGGATGGAACCACCTTCCAAATAAATTAGACTTGGCAGGTCTGTTTCTGTGGTTTGTGTCATTGTTTGTTACAAGTTTCCTGACGTATTATTTACCTCGGACCAGAGCTCCAAGACCTTTGTGTGGCTTCTTTCCATTCCAGGAATATTTCACGACTAAATCACTGTCGCAGGCTACCTTATATTCAAACAACTTTGCAGCTGAGTGCTCTGTGGAGAGGGAGGAGAATTCCTGTGGCATCCCCTTTGAAGTGAGCCTAATTAAAAGATTTTGCTCACTGAAACCAGCATGATCTGTTAGTATTTTTTCCTTTATTTATTTATTTTATTTGACTGATGCTACAAAGATTTTACAGTTTCATCTTTTCAGCTCTCCACTCTACCCACTCCTGTATAGGAAGATGTTTGGAGTTTATGGAGAAAACAAGAATGATTCTGGCTTACTAAACTGAGATAAATTTTACCGTGTAGCCTTTTTTTATTGTTCTGTGGACACTAGAAGTATATAGTCATGTCAGTCAGTTAATCAAATACATCCATGGTCATTTGCTTTTAGTTTAGTTTAGCTACTTTATTTCCCCTATAAAAAGTCAACTCCAGATTTTGAATATCTTGTAGTTCTGTGCAATATGTCACACCAGTTTTATTTTCCCATGGAGAGCTGAGACAATATACCACATCTTATTTTTATATAGTGATTTTTATATAGCGTCTTCAGTTCACAGTATCACATAACCACACAGTCAGCTGTAAATTAAAGCATAAAGGAAGGTTTTAAAATGAGATTTAAAGAGCATGAATGACTCAATGGCTTGAAGGCAGATAGGAGAGGTGAGAATTCCAGATAGATGAAACAGCACAAGCAAAAAAGCAACCTCAGCTATGGAGAATTGAGGGGAAGAGGTCAAGATTGGAGGTACACACAGGATAATAGCTGGATGATGGGTCAGAGAAGTTAGGTAAAGTGAGCCCATGGGGAGTTTTTTTTAGGGAAAAAGAACAGTTTTGAAGTAGATTCAGAAACGGAGGGGAAGCCAGGGAAGGTGATCATGGATAGGACATGTTTCCAGTTCTTGGAGGGAAAGTTTAGCCAGATTGCTGCATTTTAGAATCTCTGAGTTTAGATCATAGGAATTTGGGAACACCATGAAGAGAGGATTGCAACAGGACATAGATCAAGATTTCACAAGAGATAAAATCAAGATATGGATGATCCAGTAATAGACTTATAGACAGAGAAGATTCAAAAAGTGAAAAAGGTTCAGCATGAAGATCATTTATGAATGATAATTTCTAGGTTTCTGGCCATGGTATCTGAAACCATGTCTATACTAGAAAGTTTTCTTGGTAAAATGTCTGCTGGCAAGCGTCTGCCAAAAATAGCTGTAGAGCACATTCACATTTGTTGACTTTTGCTAGTGCAGTGCTACCTCACAGTGCCAGGTTGTACTGGCAAAAGATATGTGGTATTGTGGGTTGCCATCACCGTGTCCCCTGAACAACTATCTGGCACACTACTTTGTGGGAAAATTTTGTAGTGTATTGTGGGATACTGGCACACTTCTTAGGGAACTGTGGGAGTTTGGGTCAAGTTCCCACCATTTCTTCTGTTCCATCCTATAACCTTCTCTTTTTCAAACCGTTTTTAAAATTCCCATGTTTCTCTCTGGTCCATCCCATAGTCTACCCTCCTTCGTGTAGGTTTTCAATCTTTTCACCATCTCGCCATCAGAAATATGGATGCTGAACAGATTAGTGGAGCTCTTGTGTCTATTTCAGAGGCAGGATGACTGATTCTTTTGTATTTGCAGAACCACCACAGTGGCTGGCCATGCAGCAGGGAAAATGAGAATACTGAGGAGGAGTAGGTGATGCAGGCAGCAGTGAATGAAACTGGACAGCTGCTGTAAGTATTCACTGAAACCTGGAATGATGCAGAACTTTCGGGTATGGAAGGCCACATTCCTGAAGTTGTGTACCAAGTTTTCCCCCAACCATTCAGTGCATACACACCAAAATGAGAACTGCTTTGACAGAAGAGAAATGTGTCAGTTAAGGACTGATAGTGGAGCCAGAAACATGAGACAAAGACTCATGGACTTTCCTCCTTGAAGTATTCAGATTCAGGACATTATCATGTAGCTAGGAGCTGACAGAGCCAAGAAAGGCAGCAAAATGGAAAATAGAGAGAGAATAGGAGAAGCGCAGTTGTGTGTCATCTTCATAGATAGTATCTGCATTTGAAGCTAGCAGTGAATTGTCCCCAAGGGAGAAGTTATATGGAGAAGAGGCCCAAGGAGAGCATCTTACAGTAACGGAGGAGATAGAGGGTAGGTGTAAAATCTTGGTTCACTACAAATGGGAAAGCTTTGATAAAAGAAAGAAGATTCAAAGCAAGAGAGGAAACCCCAATTTTCTCACTGGAGGAACTAAAGAAGGATAGCACCATCCATAGTATAAAAAACTGCCCTGAAGTCAAGTAGGATGAGAAAAGAGATGGATCTGTGATCAGAGGAAAGAATAAATTGCTAAACACTGAGAGAAGGGCCCTCTATTCTCAATACTGAGAAAGGGTCAGAAATCAGCATCAGCGAATGCAAAAGGTCAACGGCTGAACTGAAACAGCTGGTGGAAAGAGAAATTTAGTTTCTCTAAAACATTGCTGAGGAGGAGCAAGAGACTGAAGATGAGATGGTAAATATCAAGTGAGTAGTTTGTATTTTTGTTTTATTATTTTTCCCAAGAGTGAGGTAAAGTAGCAAGTTTGATTTTCAAAAGGAAGAGTGTAGCATGCTCCTTCACAAGCTCTGTGGAGAAAGCAAAAGCAGGAGAAGTGTTGAGGACATGGTAAGGATTTAGTCACAGTCTGGATTTTAGAACAAGCAGTAAAGGAACTAATACCATTAGTGAATTAGGACTAGGAGTCATGATCCTGTGAGACACTAAGCACCTGCTGCTGGGTGATGAGTGCCCCGTCTCTCATTAATTTAAATGGAACTAAAAAGTCCAACGCTAGTTTAGAACCTAGCAGGATCTGGCCCTAACGGGCCAACTGTTCCTTGTTTTCCAGAGCTGAGCTGGTTACAAAAACAATAGCCCATTGGCATGGTTAAAACATGATTTGCTCTTGCAGTATTAACATCTATTGACTGAAATCTCAAACTTTTGAAGAGCTGTAGCACTATTTGGGAACACAGTTAAAATACAGTGCTGTCACGTCTACCCTGCAAGACACAACTGTATTTCAGCATTGTCAGAAGACTACTGTATTGTAACCTTCCTGAACATGGGAGGAGTTAACATATAGATGAGACTTTACACTGCACATTTTAACTGATTTTTCAACTAGGTTGTTATACAATTGATTCCCCCCATGGTTTGTGTCTACTCACAAAATATTAATCCATGATTCCTAACTGTGTGGTTGTACTGTATTTTGAACCTGTTCATTATCTGGGGTTGTAACACAATTAGGCTGAAACTGGGTTGCAACATGTTTCTTCTGATCAGCATACAGAACCATACAACTGTGATTGTGTAGTTGGGTTAACCAGTTCTTTTAGTTTCCAATTCTGCATGGGAAGCTATCCCAAAATGGATTGCACTATATCATGAATATCTAAAATCCTATGCCCTCTGACATTAGTAGCTGAGGCATTATGGGATACTTGCACAAACTTTCCCAGGATGCACTAACACAGTGTGCAGCATGGTAGGCGTGGACTGGCCAACAAAATTGGCACAAAAATATACCAGGATAAATGATGTTATGTGGACACATAGAAGAATGTGAGATGAGCATGTTGGAGTCTTGTTGCTTAAACATAGCTTTTTCTGTAGAGTAGATGGAGCCTTTACTAGATTTCTTTCCCTCTGCCCCTGATGTAATTCTTTTCCTGGGCATCATCAGCTGGTAGCTTTCTCTCTAGGTTCCCTGAATCACTGCTATATGACTTTCTTGTCACGCTTTTCTGTCCTTGTCATTCACTCGTTCCAACTGAGTGATCTTTCTGTTTTGCTTTTCTATTACATTCATTTGCAGTCCCAGCCTGTTGCATGCTATCATCTTCCTAGTTTGCCTCTTTCATTTCTGCTCTTTTCTTTTCCCCAAACAGTTTTAATTTCAAAACTATTATTAATTAGAAAGGGAGACTTTTATGTCATATGAATATAAAGCATTGATTGTTTTCGTGAAAATGCTAGCATGTTTGTTTATTTAGCTTATGTCACATATAGACAATCAGCTCATTACTAAATCTGGTAAGCATAAAGCAGTCTCTGGACCTGCCTCATGTAGCCAGATAATGCTACCATGAAATGGAGTAATCTACCATACATAACATTGTGTACTCCAGAGTTTTCTCAACCTTTTCAATACCAGGGACCAATTTGCTGCCATCCTAAACTGTGTCAGAGAGATCTCGGGGACCAGTGCCAGTCCACAGACTGGTGGTTGAGAAACACTGGTCTATTCAATACTGCTATCAGAATGTGCAGTCTTGTCATTGTCTATTCAGTGCTTGCCATCTCTACTTGCTGTATATAACGGGTTGGACAGTCTCTGAGATTGCAGCTCAGCAGGACACAAGAGCAATAGGGGCAGCTGGAGCTTGGTACACATTGGGGTAGTTATCGTTACACATAATTTCACTTTAGTAGGCATGACATTTTGCCTCAAGTTTGTTAACAAAAAGGCTCAACCCACTAAGAGTGGGCCGCAGTGGAAATTCAAACCACAAGAGAAGGGAGAACATTTTCACCAATTTACTAGCAAGTTGACAATATCCTGGCAAAATAGAACAACTGGTGAAAGGTGCTGGCATGTTTGTAGTACATCAACCAAAATAATTGTTAATCTCCCTGACCTGTATTATCTAAATTTGTTTATATTCTGCCATATTTTAAGGCTCCTATCACCATGGTATCTCAATATAACATATTCTCACACTCTTGTCTTAAAGGCCATCTGCTCATATAACTTTTTAGAAAAGATGCATACACAATTTTATGAAAGGAGATTCCTCTAATCTCCACCCAGAAAATCTGGTTAAACTATCTAAACTATCCCCTTATTTTTGTTTTCTGCGACAGAATCTTGCTAATTTCCATTCTTTGGCTAAAGTAGGGCTAGAATTCTCTTCTAAAATATTAGAAACATATTCATTTAGGGACAGATCCAGCACCCACTGAAGGAAATTGAAATACTCGCATTGACTTCAGTGGGCTTTGGATCAGGCCCATAATGCACTATATGGCTTCCAGTTCTTTTAGTCTAATTTTCTTAGGGCTTGATCCTGCACCTCTGCAGTCCGCGGGAGTTTTGAAGTTGACTTCAGTGAGAATAGAATTGGGCCCTCAGAGTCCTATATACATACGAACAGGCTGTCCACTCCCAAAAGAAATAAGTGCAGGACTTTCCCATGCAATAAAGTTTAAAATTTTTATTTTATTTCATTTGATTCTGATTTTTTTCCATGTACCCAGTCCTAGGTCTCTACTTTGCCTCCTATGCTATTCTCTAGCTTCAAGAATAAGAGTCTTGACTGCCCCATAATTACTACAGATGTTGCTCATGAGTTGGTTGGCAGTGGTGTTTCATGAGCAGGGTAGCCAAATTTTTGTTACAATACCCACATTCAACAACTTGTAAAAATTGTCCAAATTCTGCTCTCATTTGCAAGCGTGCAACTCCATTGATTTCAATGGGGTTGCATATTTGTAACCTAGAGCAGAAATGGACCCAGGATCCTTGAGATTCTCTTATGTTAGTGTTTATATGCTGTTATCATAAGGGGTAACAGCTTGGTTCATGTTGTATTTCACATTTAAATTACACTGAGGAAATGTATTGTGCAGATGTCATTTACTTTGCGATATAAGCTACACATATGGAAATGAAGAAACACTCATTAATTAGCATTAGGGCTTCCAGTTTTCAGCATTTATTTTCCAAAACATCTCAAGGAGTATTTTTTCATCAAAGAAATGTAAAGATGAAAATTCCATTTCTTTGCATTTATATATGCCATTCTGGAGATTTACACATCTACTCATAGGGGTCAGTCCCATGCTGTTTCCTATTGCGAAAATGATCAGAACTAAAAGGACTAGAAATGTGTGAAGATTAAATACCATGGTGCAAGGACCAGGAATTTACTAGTATTTTTTCTGAGCTGGGGAGAGAACCTTGGTACAAACAAATATTTTACTATCTTTCTGTTCTTCATGGGTGAAGAGGACCTACACAAATCTGTCTGTCCATCTGTCATGGCCTTCATTGCCATAGTGTCAGTGGCCAACTTTTTTAGAGAAGTGTGCCTAAATTTAAGCACCCAAATCCTTATTTAGGCACCTAGATAATTACAGTAGTTTGCTTTTCAAAAGATCCAAGCACCCATTAAGACCACTGACTTCAATCAGAGCTGATGGGTGCTCAGCGCCTTTGAAAATCAAGCCAGTTATTTAGGTGCTTTAATGTGGATTTTGAGTACATAACATTTGGCTCCCTTTTCGGAAATGTTGGTATGAGCATCTTTAAGCACTAGTGAATCCCTATTTAAGATCTTAATATGTGGAATAAGTGTTTTAGGGCACTGGCATTCTGGAGACCCGAGTTCTATTCCTGGCTGCTGAGCAACATTGGGGAAGTCAGTCTCTTTACATCTGACTTTGAGTGCTGAAATAGAGCCCAAGCAGCCTCTACGTGTTTGAGGCGGCCAGTTTTAGTATCGTGGAGCATTATTAGGTCCATGCTGGCCAACAGCAATTAAAAAATGGTGCTAGCCCAAACAGAAAGGAAGTCTGGGGTGGAGACAGAGGAATCATGGGATTTTAAAAAAAATTGAACTCACCTTGCTTTCTCTGTACATCCCACAGTGAGAAAAATCCCAGAATGTACACTGTTCTGTAGCAAAGGACCATCACCATGCCCTTAGTACACTACAAGCCAGCACTGGGTGTACACAATGATGCACACTGAAAGAGGGCACACCATGCTGTGTGCAGGGTAATAGCGAAGCATGCATCGTGTGTGTTACCTGACACTAATATAAAAGCTGTGGATTAAACCTCTGTGTAGACAAGGCCTCTGTTCCTTTGCTTCCACTCCCTTTGTCTGTCTTGTCTACATAGACTGTAAGCTCTTTTGGGTCAGGGACTTTCTCTTATGATGTACAGTATTTAGCACAATGGATCCCTGATCTCAGTGGGGGCCTCTGGGTACTACTGTAATGCTGCTACTGGTTTTTAATTTTACCGTCATGTTGAAACAGATTTTACTATTAACTATTAGTTTAAACTAAAATCTGGAAGCCCTTAATATTGGAACACTAAAATACCAATCTATGATGCTTGTGCAAACCCTTATTCACACAGAGATCAAAACACAGAGAGTTCAGATCCTGGCTCCTGCTCTGGCCCCATACTCTGGAAGTGCAAAGGGGCTGGAAAGCTGACTTAACAGGATTGCTAAGTACTCCCCTGGCATGGGGGAAGTCCCAGATGTCGCAGAGCCAGCTCTATGCCTCGCAGAGCCAGCTCTATACCTCCTCCTAGTCCCCTCAGTTTATGGGGCAGGAAGGGTTCTGGACAGAGTACAGCTCATTTTGGTGATCCTGGGACAGCTCACTAGTCCCCAAGGTACCTTTCTAAGCCAGTAGAATTTAGAGCAGCCCTGAGGCTGCTCTGGGCCAATATGTTGCTTAGGGCCAAGTTGGCCCTTGGGAATCAGGGGAGCACAGGTGGCTTAAAGCCCAACTCTGCAGCAGCGAGCAGAGTTCTGGCATAGCTGAGGTTCTGGACCTACATTTTCAGAGTTAGAAGCAAGGAAATGAATGGACTGTTCCATGGAAGCAATCCTGCCACCTAACCATATCCTATGGCCTAGAATCAATTTTATTTATTCCAGTGCAACAGAATACTTGAGAAATCTCTTCAAGAGCTAGATATAGTTGCTAATATAAGATGAGAGAGAGGCTAATATATAACACAAAAGGACTGCTTATGTAGTGTGTGACTGTATGTCTACACTTGGAACTAGGAGTGTAATTCCCATCTTGAAGAGACATTCCTGTGCTAGCTTGATCAGAGCTAGCATGCTAAAACTAGAGGGCAGCCATGGCAGCGCGAGCAGCTAGCCACCCTGAGACATGCCTACCATCTCATATGCCTATATACTTGGAACGGCTAGCCTCTCATGCTGCTGTGGTTATGTTCCAATTTTATCACACTAGCTAGATGAGACCTAGCATGTGTTTGTGTCCTTGAGCCAGGAATCACACTCCCAGGTCCAAGTGTACCCTGGGAGGTTGAAGGGAGAGAATTGCTAACAGATGGAAAATGCACATATGCATTGTGATTTTTTAAAATAAGATAGGACCTTTTGTTTGTAATAGAAAGTTACTATATTGCTGATTTCACATGCCATTTTACTGTACTACTTATGGTATGAGATTGCACCAGCAGCTATCAAACACTATTTAATAAATTACAAAGTGATATGTTATAATCAGGCACATTTGCAGGGCAATGCCAGGAAGCCATCAGTGCTGCTATTTGCTGATTAAATAGAGGATTTCAGTCCTAGGGGCTGTCAATTTGCTGCCATTCAGGAACAGTACATCCAAATGAAAAAGTGTTGTAAAAGAAAATGACATGAAACCCTTACTAGTGAGAATTGGAGGTGCAAGTTTATGGTCCAGATCCTCAGCTGGCATATATTGGCATAGCTACACTGAAGTCAGCTGAGGATTTGACCCATACTGTTTAACTTTCTTTTCATTAGTTACTGGTATAATTTTAAAAAATCATATTAGCAGATGAAATGTGTCACTGGTTTATCATATTATTGTTACTGTCAGAGGAAGCTGACTAGAACACACCTGCCATATTTTAATTCTCAAACCACCATAGCAATCTACTACCATACATAAAATCTAAAGCTGGACATCACCAATGCAATGGCAATATGTCATACTTTTGGAAGTCTCTTACAATAGCAAGCTAAAGGAAAAGAGAAGAATTTTTCATGAGTAATTTTGTGATATTTCCTCAACCAGAAAAGAAAATAAGAATGCTTTTATGACCACTAATAAATGTTCATTGTGTGTTCTAGGGGACTGGATGATTCTAGACATGTAATATGGAGCCTTTCCCCATTAAGTCTCTAGTTCATGTTTAGCACAAGTTGGCAGTCGTCAATGACAATTGCCACCATCCTCATACTAATCTGCAGTGTGAAGCAAGTTGGTGATCTTTGATCTCTTATTAGTGGACCAATGTTCACAGCAGGAAAACCACCTCCACCACCATAATTGGCATTAATTGGCACCCTTGTTGGCAGTCACAACAGAGGCCAGGATTGTGCCCCATAGATTGGCACGTGGTGGGGTCCTTCACTCAGATCTTCCTTTCTCTGTCCTGAAAAGAGGCTTGGGGGCCCATGACACTGTCTGCACTCCCATATATGACTGAGCTCTCTCTACACAATATGGTGTCTGTGTAAGGGGAAAGGGTGGACCTGAGGCAGGAAAGATGTTCTGGAAATATTTAATACAGTCCTAGACTGTATGAATTATTTTGAGGATTCCCCATCTCCCTCCAGTGTCAACAGGAGCATTTATAGTCAGGGAACAGAGTTGAGGGTGGGGAAGCTGTCAGGTTTGGAGCTGCAGGGCCTTCTCATGGATAGCTTTGGCCTCCTGTGGATCCTGAGGGATCTGCCAGATTTGGAGGCAGCTTTTCCACAAGGGCAAGAGAGGCAAACCTCATCCCCAACAGGACGGGGTGGGAGAATATCTGTGAGGAATTCCTTGCTGAGTTTTCGTCACAAAAATTCTTTCCCCATAGCTTTGAACATAGAAGGGAACAAACTGGGCCGGAGAGTCCAAGGATTAAAGGGGAACGATCCTGAACTATCCTTTCATTAGAGGCCTGATCCAACTCCCATTGAAAGGCAATGGAAGGACTCTTACTGACTTCAGTGGAGCTGATTCAGATTCTATATAAAGTTAGCCCCTGCCCTCAAGCTAGGTTGGAAGTACATTAACGGGGCATGCAGGGAGCTTGTACTGCTGATGCCCATGTCATCAATCCTGCTTTGTGCATGGAAGATTTCAGTCTCTGGGACTGTCAAATTGGCATCTACCGTGAGTATCATATGCACTTGAAACATGTAAGGGAAAGATTCTGTGTGTGCAATGTCAGTGCTTACTCACTTATCTAGGTACTTATGTGGCCCCCATAATGGTACTATCTGAGCATCTCACAATCTCTAATGTATTTATCCTCCCTCAACCCTGTGAGCCAGGGCACTGCTATTATGCCCATTTTACAGATGGAGAAATGAAGCACAAAGAGACTACATGACTTGCCCAAGGGCACACAGGAAGTCTGTGTCCTTCATTTGTTCTGTGGCTGTCCCTCTAAACTTGCTGTTTCAAAAATGCTATTTGTCAATGACAGAAGAGTCTGCTGCGGCTACAGAGGGAATATCTTGTGTCAGAATCTCCAGCTTCATGATGGAACTGGGTCATTAGGCAGGCAAAAATGTCCCTCTGATTGCTCACAAAGTAAATTATTTGTTCTTCCAAAATCTCCAGGCGGTTATCTACTTTTTGTGAATTATACTGCCTGAATTCCTCCCCATAAGAAAATATTAAGGGTTGAAGTGACTTGAAATGTACAACAATAAATAAAAAGTTTTACAGCAAAATAGATCTGATCAGTGTTTCCATAAGTGATCTAATTAATCTTCACTATGAACAATTTATCCGGTTTTTTTTTTGGGTGGGGGGAGGGATGGGGGAAGGCTGGGGGTTAGTTAAAGTAAATTACTAGAGAAAAATCATAAAACAGAACATATCTATGGGTCCATGGATATTTATAATGCTTTTGAGACCTTCTGAGTGCTCATTAGTAAGTCTGGAGGAAAGCCTTATAATATACCCTGATGGTGGTGTATTTTTTCCCATCAATTGCTATCTATTTTGCCACATCCCTTCTGTTTTGGGTTTTCTTATACATACCTTAAGTGTATAGTTGATCTGACAGAGGGGAATGCTGCACTGACTGTCTGGCTCAGAAAAGAGATTCATGGATTTTTAAAATTAATAACAATATGTGTATGTGGCTAGCACTTTTCATCCAACGATCGCAAAGGCTTACAACCGTTCATTAACTCTACCACCAATACGGACCTCTGTGCTCCAGCCACAATGCAAGAGGCACAGAATCTGGCCCTATCACCTCTGTCGGTGGATAATAGATCCTACACTACCCTACCTGCAGTCTCCAGTGCAGAAGGCAGAGGGTGGGGAAAGCAGAGGGACAATAGGGATGAGGATGGCTTATTCTCTGCTGGCGGCCAGTCACTTGGGGACCATTGCCAGCTGGTGCACATGAGAACAGCCCCCCTCTATCCTGTGCTAGGGCCATGACCTGGCAGAGAATCAGGGAACTATAAGTGGCTCCCTGAGCACACTCGTACCCATCCTGTCTCTGCTACACCTTGTGGAAATTTGGTCCAACAGAGAATCAGGCCCCGCATGAGTGTTAGCTACATCCTTATGCAGCACTGAGTTAACTGCCTAACTCTCCTAGGTGCCTTTGAAAATTTCATCCAATATGCAAAAATATAATAATATATATCAGTAACACTTACCAGTCTTACACCACAGTACATGCCAAGCTGGGCTTCATAAGTAACTGTTGAGGAAGACTGTGGAAGAGGATTATGATTACTGAAGACTGTATGGTAGAAGATAGGCTTCTCCGTAACATCACACTCAATGAAACGTTTTAACTCCACCACTAAATAGCACAGCTAGTGATTCATAAGGTGTGTCAGTCATCTTAGAACGCCAGACCTTTTTGGCCCCTCCTTCCTTCCCCTCTTTCCCTCCCCCTCTTCATCGTTCCTCCCTCCCCACTTTTCACATTCCTCTCCTTTCTTCTGCTGCCCTATGAACTACTCACTGTTGAGCAGTGGGATTGTGACATAACCGATAAGCAATCGCACTATGACATCAGAGAGACAAGTCAATCCTCTCTCCCAACTTTCCTCCCTCTACCTCTTTTCATCTTCTCTTCTACTCAAGAGGATGAGAGGGATTGTGACATTAGCAATAAGCCACATCTTCCTTACTTCTCTCCTATTGTTACTTCTGCTTCATTCTCCTTCAGTTATTTGTATTGTGCAGATCTATTTGTTGAAATGTGTGCCATATAAACAGGGATATGAACACAAACAAAATCGTAATACAACCCACATGTGTTAAACGGCATACGTTGTGTCCTGATTTGCTCAATCAGAAGTCATTTTGCAAGTGCATGTTTGCGCCTTCACAGTTTGCACTGACCATTTTTCCTCTTTCTTTCCTTTTTTCTTTATTTATTAGGTTTATCTTTACTAATATAGGGTCACATCTTTATCCCTTCATTTAAAAATCCTTGGAGACTGTGGATGTATAATTATGTCCTCCCAATCCTTCATTTGGCTGGCAATCTTCAAAATGAATATACTGTTCTAAGGGTTTGTGATTTGCATAGTAGGTGCCATTTGATCTAACCCTGAGCACATTTTATGGGCTTACTAAAGTTTCCCTGCTTTGGGAAACTGCCAGTTAGTAGAGTGACAATTGCAAGTGACAAATTTTGTAGCATGAGAGTAGTTATCAGGCGCACAGTTCATGCACACACCTTCACACAGTGGTTGTCATTTTCTTGGCCAATGGTCACTTCAATTTTTCTGAAAGCTACATCTCTTTACTACTAGGAGTCAGTGTACCTTAAATGAAGAGATCATAGATTCCAGTGTATCTATCCCATTCAGTCAGAAGGAACTTTGGGATATCTAAGTATATCAAGTTTTTTGGAACTACTAGATCCCGAGTATTATTTCATAAAATACACTTTGCAGTATACATTACTCTCCTCTGTAATACTTTCCTCTCAGAACTGCATAATACGGCTCATCTTCCCTATTTTTCACTTACTACCTGTGCAGAGTAGCGTGTGTGTGTGTGTGTATAGAGATAGACAGATGATTAGATAGATGCCTACACATACTGTGAGACTGTAAAAAATCCAGAAATTCTGTATATCTATAGTGATTGATATCATTGCTGTTAATTTGCTGAAGTACCTAATTATACAGTTGCACATATTGGGTCTTGGAAGAAAGGAGTGGGGAGTCATATAAACCCATAACATAGCAAGCTGTGCATTAGGAGTACGGCTTTGTGTAGTAAAAAAAAATCAATATTTAGTCATGTTATATCAGAGAGAACCATAAAAACCGATGGTCCTTGTACTAGTCCATATCTAAATTTAATTAGATCTAAGAAGAATTATGTCCCCTCTATATAGAATATGTACTAATGTTCCCCCAGAACACTTGAAATACACATACGATACAACCTGTATAAACTCTTTCCCACTGGTATAGAGAAAGGATGGTCTTGCAATTTAGGCAAAAGACTGGAACCTAAGATATCCTGAGTTTTTCCCTCCAGCTCTGGTGCAGACTTTCCTTGTGAACTTGGGCAAATCACTTAATTTCTCTTTGCCACAGAGGTAATAATACTTCCCTACCTCACAGGTGTGTTGTGAGATGCTGAGTGGCACACACAATCCAATAAATTAAAGTAAATAAGTTATCTTAGTGTTCCCTCCCAGACCAAGGACAGTTTTAAAACTGGAGTGTTATTAAATTAGCATAAAACCCAAACAACTACATCTTGCACAAGCCCCATTGCTGCTTAGTCCTTTTAGAATACACACAAGTCTGTTGCTGAAACCAGAGCTACCTCCTTTGAGCCTTTCAGCAGACTTTCAATTCTTAAAGAGACAGGGCACAGGTCAATCTAACTCTGGCATTCCGTTACGAGTTGTATGCTCCCCACTCATAAATGTAATGTTATCCTGAAATTTCTATTAACAAAATATAACACACAGCTCATCTATTTGACTTATTAGCAGTCATCCATGAGTTCCACAGCTCATAACAGTGGTCCTCAAGTCTTTGGGTTGTCAGAATTTACTGATGGTGGAAGCTTCTACATCTCTCTTCAGCTTATTTCATATTAAGCTGAAAATTTCTGTGGCAATTTTAGTTCCACTATCCAGCTAAAGAGCCAGGTCTGAACACCTTAAATCCCCAAAGATAATCATTAATATCTTATGAAATAAAATTTCCTATATGATCAATGTTATAACTATGAAACTCCAAGTCACTGGGCATACGCTATTTAGAAAACGTATTAAATTAACATAAGTACAAACTATCCAGAACTATAAAACCCTTCATTTACCAATATTACTTTAGACTTGGGCACAATGCAGGGTAAAGTACAGGAATAGGCACTTGACATAGCAAGGGACAAACATGAAGACAACCCACCAGTCCAAAAGTTAAATTCAGATACTGATTAATAGGTGTTCCTAACTGTTCATATGTCAGTATCTGTGGGGCTCTTCTCTCCCTAGTTGGACAACCTCAGCAGTCAGTGAGTTGTTCTGATGATGTGTCCTGTTGTGTGCTACTGGTTCCATGCTGGCATTCGTGTCTTTCTACAGCTGGTCTGAATGTCACATCAGTCTGATCAGCAGTTTCCAAGTTTACCAGATCAACAACATCCTCATCTCCCAAGAAAGGATGGAATGTGATGTACACACAGATTTTACCACTTTTAAAATGTATTCCAGAAAGTTGGCAGGGTAATAGCTGTGGACACATCTGGATGGACAGCAAAAGGAACATTTATATATAGAGAAGAGAGTCTCCAGGCTCTAACAGTCCTTAGTTACTGCTGAATTACTCTAAGTGACTGTGTATTTTTTTATGGCACATATGTATACTACTGAATTGATGCTTTACCATGTAGCTGTCTCAGTGTCAGGGTACTTAGAAGAATGCTGCTATACCAACCAGAACTATAAAAAAGTCCCTATAAAAGACTCAGCAGTATTTAATATTTTATTCATCGTCAGGTTATTATGTTTTGCCTGCAGTACAAGAGCCTTATAGAAGTGAGACATTATGTACAGTAGAGGGATGACAAACATTTTCCCCACAACTCACTCAATGAGTTCCCCACCCCTGTTTTGAATCCTTGTCTTCCAACAATTTTTCTGCTTTCAAGGAAGAAAAACCAAACAAATAGTTTATTTTATGAGTAGAAAGGAATCAGAACAGGTTGTGTTTAAGCTTTCATCCCTTTTTCATTTGTGCAGTAGATAGTATGTAAATATTTTTTCTCCAGGAAATATATTCCAGGCTTTAATCTTGCTCTGTCTTAGAAATTGCCTTGCAGAGCACTATCTCTCCAGTTAGTGACTAGAGAACTAAAAGAAAAATAAACAAAGTTTAATATGTATCTGAATAATGATGGTAGTTTTATTGCAAGAGTTGTAAGCCAAGCTACACAAGCATAAATGCAGATGTTAAAGGGAAACTGTATGATCGCTGGCACCAAGGATTCAAAAATAATGAGTCAGGCCCCGAAAACGATGTGATTGGCTTACAAATTATTTAAAAAATAGTACAGTTTGATGGTCTTTTTATTTTGCTATGACCCTTACCCTTATTTTGCTTCTGGTTTTTGAGTCACATTTTCTAACCTTTTTCTGTAAGCATGAAAGCTAGAAACTTTTTTTTTTTAAAGCTGAGATTCTTGAGTGATAATATGATTCCAGAATTAGGAGCTTTAAGAAAAACAAACAAACAAACAAACAAAAAATCACAGCAGGAGTTGGCAATAAAATGGTGAGAGTTGGCAACACTGTTTTTCTGCATAGGTTTTTATATGTTGCTCATCACTGTAGTATCTGGGTGTCTTCCAGTAGTGCATGACTAATAGCTGTCACGTGTAGTTTGTTCTCTCATCCTCTCCCCGGGGAAGAATTGTGTGTGCAGTGGAGTGTTTTGGTGGTTTTTTTTTAAAATGTATATGCTGCTCTGTGTTTATATTGTGGAAGGCAGGTCAAAGAAGTGCACCTTGCAGGTGGCATGAAAAGTGGTGACGTTTGTGATGGTCCTCAGTTCCTGGGAGAGCTCATTCCATAGTCAGGGACCCCCAACAAAGCTCTGCCTCCTGCACAGGCAAGCATTATCCTTATTGTAAAGAGATCCATTGTGTCAGAGGAACAGACTTGTCAACCAGAGCCTTCATCCTGGATTTAAATATCTTAGGCCCAGGCCATTGAGTGCCTTGCTCAGTAAATAGTGTTCGGTTCAAAAATGAGGTTCAAAGAAGAAAAGGAAAAGGAGTACTTGTGGCACCTTAGAGACTAACAAATTTATTTGAGCATAAGCTTTCGTGAGCTACAGCTCACTTAAAGGGAATAATTCCAAAATGTAATGGGTGAAATTGACTAATGGCAAGAGGCCCAATTAACCAGGTTGCATGCAGGTGGAGTGCAGGGCAGTTGGAAAGTTGAAATCACTACCTCCCAAGCCAAGGCCAGGATGCAGACCAGTTGTGTTGTCCCCTTGAGGCAGTTCTTCCAGCCTATGGCTGGCCTCTGCATTGTTCTGAATTTCACCCAACATGAACAGAAATATTTACACAACTGAAAAAAACATCAGCGAAAATGGTCTATCTTTTTGGATTAAAACTTCCTTTGAAGGTTTTAGAAACCCAAACACAGAGGCACAGATGTATAAATCTGGAAAGTGAAACTCGCTTTAAATGGGAAGGGGAAGTTACCCGTCTAAATTCAGTGACAGTTGTCAAGTCTTGTGATTCTATTATGAATCTCCCAATATTTGGTGTTTTTCCTCAAGCCCCAACTGCTGGAACCAAGGGATTTTTACTTGAGAATTTCAGCTTTCATTTAGATATATTATTAAGCTTCTAGCCCCCATAGTTGCAGAGAAAAGTTTGAAAACACGAAGTGAGTGCACTCTAAAGCCTCAGAAACCAGAAGGTAAATATGAAGTATCCACATTTTATTACTTTAAAACAATCTCATGATTTGCGGGAGGGGGTGCTGACATATTTGCAATGCTGGGAGCTGGCAGTACTGCAGCATGAATCATGAAAGGTAAATTAGATTCTCCAAACATTACTTCCATGCTGAAAAAATCTTACTGGGAATGTACAGAGGGAGAGATTCTAGGCTAGTGGGAGGGAGTGTGCTCTAATGATTGTACCACAGGACAGGTAATTGGGGATTCTCAGGATAGTCTTGATCCTGCCACTGGCTCACCCCCTTAAGCCTGATCCAACTCTCACTTCAGCTGAGATTAGAGTGGACTTTTAGGGTCAGATTCTCTGGCAGCTTTACTCAAGTTGAGTAGCACTTTACTCCATGAACGGCCCCACTGAAATCAATCTATCTACTGGAGGAGTAAGGTACTACTCAGTACATAGAAGGTGATCAAATGCTGATCTTGTGCTCTGTTTGCCCATCCATAGAATGAGGACAATAAACACAGAAATGTCCTGAGGCTTAATTAACTAGGCCTAGACTGTGTCCTTGTTTTACTAACCCATGAAGGGGCGTGAGAGGGATTAACCCCTCACTTCCCCCATCCCTGTCCTTTCTGGATTGGGTCTGGGTGTGGTACAGAACACAGCCCTTGCTCTCTGGATGCGCCCCACTCTGAACAACTGGGCAGGGATGGGGTGGAAAATGGATTGCGCTTTAATTCCACATGCACACTCAAGAGGTGCGCTCTCCACAGTAGCTGGCCAAGGGGGAGGGCGTAGTAAGCAGCACCTTTGTCCTAACTTACTTCCCAGGAGCAAGAGTGGAGAACGGGGAGAATGACTGTAAATTCCTTTGTGAGGGCAATCCTGGGTCAGGGCAGTGACTTAGAGCTGAGCCTGAAAGCTCAGGGTATGGCTACACTTGCAGATGTAGAGCGCTGTGAGTTAAACCCTCCTTCGGAGAGCGCAGTAGAGAAAGCGCTGCAGTCTGTCCACACTGACAGCTGCAAGCACACTGGCGTGGCCACATTTGCGGCACTTGCAGCGGCGCTGGGAGCGGTGCATTATGGGCAGCTATCCCACGGAGCACCTCTTCCCATTCTGGCGCTGTGGCTTATGTGTCCTGTCCCAATGCCCCGTGATGCATCGGTTCGCATCTCTGCATTCCCTGTGCTTCCGTCCACATTTGGCACCATCTTTCAACATGTTTTGTTCTGCACGCTCTGTCTTCCCTTTTGGTCTGCGGGAATGGAGCCCAAACTGCTGAGGAGAATGCTGACAAGTCTTGCCAGCATGTCAAGTTTGACAGTTGAGTTATTCCTTAGGATCCAAAGTGACAGTGAGGGCTCCGACGATTTTATCGACACGAGTAATGCATACAACACGAGTTTGCATGTGGCATTCACGGACATGCTCAGCACCGTGGAACACCACTTTTGGGCTCAGGAAACAAGCACTGAGTGGTGGGATCACATTGTCATGCAAGTCTGGGATGACGAGCAGTGGCTGCAGAACTTTCGGATGAGAAAAGCCACTTTCATGGGACTGTGTGAGGAGCTTGCCCTCATCCTGCAGCGCAAGGACACGAGATGGAGAGCTGCCCTGAAGGTGGAGAAGTGGGTGGCTATTGCAGTCTGGAAGCTGGCAACTCCAGACAGCTACCGATCGGTCGCTAACCAGTTTGGAGTGGAATCGTGTTGATACAGGTTTGCAGTGCCATTAATCACATCCTGCTCAGAAGAACTGTGACTCTGGGTAACGTGCAGGACATTGTGGATGGCTTTGCACAAATGGGTTTCCCTAACTGCGGAGGGGCAATAGATGGCACACATATTCCAATTCTGGCACCAGCACATCTAGCCTCCGAGTACGTTAATCGGAAGGGGTATTTATTGATGGTTCTCCAGGTGCTTGTGGATCACCGTGGGCATTTCACAGACATTAACACAGGCTGGCCCGGAAAGGTGCATGACACATGCATCTTTCGGAACACTGGCCTGTTCAGGAAGCTACAAGCCGAGACTTTTTTCCCAGACAAGTAGATCACTGTAGGGGAAGTGGAAATGCCCATTGTGATTCTTGGAGACCCTGCTTCCCCTTTAATGCTGTGGCTCATGAAACCCTACACAGGGAGCTTTGACAGCAGCAAGAAGCAGTTCAACAACAGGCTGAGCCGGTGCAGAATGAGTATGGAGTGTGCTCTTGGCCATTTAAAGGGCCGCTGGCGCTCTCTGTATGGGAAGCTGGACCTGGCCAATGACAGCATCCCCATGGTTATATCCACATGCTGTACCCTCCATAACATTTGTGAAGGGAAGGGTGAATGATTCACTCAGGCATGGAACTCGGAGGTTCAATACCTGGAGGCTGAATTTGAACAGCCAGAGAGCAGGGCTATTAGAGGGGCCCAGTGCGGTGCTGCAAGGATTAGGGATGCCTTGAGGGAGCAGTTTGAGGCTAAAAGCCACCAGTAATGTCTGGTGCCCTGCACGGGAGTGAAGTGCAGTGGTTCTAAAGTTAGTAGGAATCTGTGTTTGCTATGCTGACTTGCAGTGCCTGTTTCTTTCCTGGGCTAAGGTATCTTTTACTTTATGCAAAAATAAAGAATGTTTTCGAAGCCAAAAAATCCATTTATTGAAAAGAAAATTCATTTATTGAAAAGAAACACAACTGCTTGGGAAACAGAAAGGGCAAGGGGGTGGGGTGGGGAACTGTACAGTCACAGGTTTGCGTATGTCCTATCCGGAGTGCTGTGCAATGAGTGCAGCACTTCAGGATGGCTATACTGCATGGTGATGGGGGTTGAGTGCAGAGGGTAAGGGTCATAGTTTTCATGGCTGGGTGGTGAAGCTACAGGTGTTGGAGGCACCTGGTGGCAGTAAGAACCCAGATGTTGGGGAAAGTGGGTTGGAGGTGACATGGGGGCACAAGGGAAAGAGTTTTGGGACAAGGGTTCCAAGGGGGGATGGGGTGATAGTGCTCCGCCTGCATGGCTATGAGTACCTGGATAGAATCCACTTGGCACTCCATTATGCTTATCAGCCGATCTATGCTTTGCTGCCAGAGCACTGCGCTTTTGGCTCCTTATTCTGCTGGCAGATCCTCCTTTCACTCTCCTGCCACTCCTGCACTTTTTGATTTTCATTACTTGAATGCTGCATTACTTCATGCAACATGTCTTCCTTGCTTCTATGTGGCCTCTTTCTGATTCTTTGGAGTCTTTCAGTCGGTGATAACATGGACGGCTGAGATCTCAAGGTTGCATCTGTAAAGGCAAAATGCAACACTTAACAGAGGCAGCATTGTTCACACCAGACAGAGCAATGATTCCCCTGTACGTAAGGGCAAGCACAGTCTACACAATAGCATAATTTGCCCATCCCAAAGCGAGCGCACATAACCCATGGGAACCCCAAAATGGTGAGTAAGCACTGGGTCAAGCGTGACTGATTGTTTCACGGCTGCACTGTCCTCTGGGTTTCAGTGCCTTGGTGAGAGCCAACAGTGGCAGGGGGCCCCTATACTGAACTGGATGAGACCTTTGAAGAGATAACTGAGGCCGATTACCACGATGTGAGAGAGCACATCAATGCCCTATTCCGCATCTAGGCTTGCATGCAGCCCTAACCCTCCTTACCCCAAGAGCCCGCACTGAATAACTTCCTTCCCAAAATAAAAGCTGCTTACCTCATCACAAACACTGATGAGGACCACAAACACTGATGAGGTCCAGCACCTCGCCATTGCTCCATAGTGGGGATCGCCTGGTGCATGGAGGCATGGTCACCTGGAAAGATGCACTGAGAGCACTCCACGCCTGGCTGAGCAAACAGGAAGGGGATTTTCAAAATTCCCAGAGAATTTAAAAGGCAGGTTTGATGGCTGGTCACCTGAGGGCAGGGCAGTAGAGTTCAAAGTGATGACCAGAGTGGCTAGAACAGGCATTGTGGGACACGTCTGGAGGCCGATCAGAGCGCATTAACAGACCAGGGCATCCACACTGGTGCTCCAGCAGGGGCGCAGCAAACATTCCTCTCGCCGAGGTGGAGTACCAGGAGCGCTCTAGCCGTGGAGTCAGAGCACTCTACGTGCCTTGGCAGTGTGGACGGGGAGTGAGCTAGTGTGCCCGGGGCTCCTTTATTGTGTACTAAATCGCAAGTGTAGCCAAGCCCTCAGTCTAACCCTTAGTGTTTGTGAGGATTTCTGAGTGCCTTGAATGGAACTACACATCGCATAGGCACCAAGTGTTATATTATTATTAATTATTGCAGCCTATAGAATGTCATTCAACAAAGGCATTACTGTGTGAATGTCTCCATTTTAATCAAACAATTTATCAAAATATATTTTTTTAAATTCAGTCAGATCTGTAGGCAGCTGAGGGGAATTATTTGACAAATACATGTGAATATCAATTTTTTAAAAATTTGGCCAGCTCTAATTAGTATTACATATAAATACACTTTTTGGGCCAGGCACTTTACTGCTCCATGCCTCAGTTTCCCACTCTGTAAAATGGAGACAGTGATGCTGACCTTAGTTGTAAAACACTTTGAGATCTACTAATGAAATATATAATTTCATTAATAATTCATTGATTCCTGGGCATCATTATTATTTCAATATATATAAGTACTTGTCTTGGCAGGGTCCCCTTAAATATAGTGAGCCAAATCAATATCCAGGCCAACTCCTTTGACTTCAAAGAAACTAGAATGGGGAACAATTTGGGCCCGTGTTTTATTTGCACCCACATCACTCTTTGCAGCCCTTAGATTTTTGCTTTCAACTAAGGATGTTTTGGATTACTTTCCTCTGGCTGGTGACCTTTAAAAAACATTGGCTTGCTATACTTTCTTAGTACCACTGAAATCTTGTTCACATTTATTTTCATTACACCAGTACACAAAAAGCATGCCAGGTGGTTAAAGATCATTCTATATTAAATACACATTTCAGAACTTACAGCCACAATAAAACTCTCACCTTTACACTTACTGGCTCAGGAATTTCGTTTCCCCCCTTTATTGTACATCTATAAATTACAGTGACATAAAACATATTATGGTTTTCCTTCATAATTTTGCCATTGTGCTATTTTATGACCCAATAATCCAGCTCCCAAATGGTTAGTCTATGAGGACAAAAGCCAAGTGATGTATCATGGACAAAGGAATGGGATTATTGCCAGATAAAACAATCAGACTATTATTATGGCTAATATACTAAAAGTGTTTACAATAGGTTTTTAAATAATCCCTTACATTTATATGGTACCATCTGTCCTGAATGATCCCAAGGTTCTGTGTAGATAGATAATGGGGTCATGCTACCTACCACTGAAAAGTAACTGATGACGGCTTGGAAAGCTGGTGACTGTTCTGCACTAGCTATCTTACAAAAGTATAGTTGAGAAGGGAAGCAAAGAACAACGTTGCTATTTGAAACTATGGGGAATTTTAGATAGGCAGACTATAGTATAAAGAAAAGGAGTACTTGTGGCACCTTAGAGACTAACCAATTTATTTGAGCATAAGCTTTCGTGAGCTACAGCTCACTTATCCTGGCTAGGATTTGGCCAGAACATGAGTGTTATCAGGTTTATTCTTGAAAAAAATGCCACAAAGTATTCATGGACCAAGTTCCATAGCTCATGTGAAAGACGGGACTTCCACAAGCTTAATTCTCCTCACCAGCACAGTGATCAGGGCATTGATTTCACACCATTCTGACTCAGGAGGGAGTGCCACTCACAGAATAAAATGCCCCACTTCCTGTATTTTCCTTTGGGAATTTCCCATCCAAGCCCCAATTAAGTCCAATTAGCTTATGAGATCTAAAGAGTTCACAGCTTAATCAGATATGGCTGTGTCAAGGTTCCTCCCCCACTCTGAACTCTAGGGTACAGATGTGGGGACCTGCATGAAAAACCTCCTAAGCTTATCTTTACCAACTTAGGTCAAAACTTCCCCAAGGTACAAAATATTCCACCCGTTGTCCTTGGACTGGCCGCTACCACCACCAAACTAATACTGGTTACTGGGGAAGAGCTGTTTGGACGCGTCTTTCCCCCCAAAATACTTCCCAAAACCTTGCACCCCACTTCGTGGACAAGGTTTGGTAAAAAGCCTCACCAATTTGCCTAGGTGACTACAGACCCAGACCCTTGGATCTTAAGAACAATGAACAATCCTCCCAACACTTGCACCCCCCCTTTCCTGGGAAATGTTGGATAAAAAGCCTCACCAATTTGCATAGGTGACCACAGACCCAAACCCTTGGATCTGAGAACAATGAAAAAGCATTCAGTTTTCTTACAAGAAGACTTTTAATAAAAATAGAAGTAAATAGAAATAAAGAAATCCCCCCTGTAAAATCAGGATGGTAGATATCTTACAGGGTAATTAGATTCAAAAACATAGAGAACCCCTCTAGGCAAAACCTTAAGTTACAAAAAAGATACACAGACAGAAATAGTTATTCTATTCAGCACAATTCTTTTCTCAGCCATTTAAAGAAATCATAATCTAACACATACCTAGCTAGATTATTTACTAAAAGTTCTAAGACTCCATTCCTGGTCTATCCCCGACAAAGACCAGACTATAGACAGACACAAAGACCCTTTGTTTCTCTCCCTCCTCCCAGCTTTTGAAAGTATCTTGTCTCCTCATTGGTCATTTTGGTCAGGTGCCAGCGAGGTTACCTTTAGCTTCTTAACCCTTTACAGGTGAGAGGAGCTTTCCCCTGGCCAGGAAGGATTTCAAAGGGGTTTACCCTTCCCTTTATATTTATGACAGGCTGCAGAAAATTTTACAAAGCAGAGACTGTGGGAATCCCAAGTGTACCTTCACCTGTAATGAGCGTGACAGTCAGCAACAGAGCAGTACTTGGCCAGTGTAATGTGGGCACCTTGCTGATGTTCAAGTTGTAGAGAAAATATTGTACATCTAAGACAGAGCTAATGTTTCCTAAATACAGTAGAATATGTGATACTGTCATGACTGAGGTACATCATTAGCCTATTGCTACTATTTTACTGAGTAGTTTAGAGCTGCTCTAAGTTCTGCCTTGGGACCAGCCCTGCACAGATCCAGGAATAGGAAAGAGCAAAGGTGAATTTTATACTACCTGTGCAACTCACACAGCTCAGATCCACACCTGGACCCGAGCTGGGTGCCCTTGGGCTGTTCCATGATTAACCTAGGTTCGTTTTATAATTGAATCAGGGAATGTCAAGTATGGACTCAAGTTTAAATTGTGTTTGTTTCTTTGTGTTTAACAAAGATCATTAGGCTAACGTGTTTAGCATGGTGCACATGAATTTGGTAGTGAGAGCCCCATTAACATTGCCAAGAGATGTGTGGCTAACCCCTGCACTGAAATTATATCCCTTAATAGATTTTCCCCCTTCCAATAGTTTCTTTAATCTTTTCAGAATTGTTATAACAAAACAGGCTGTAAGGCTGCCTGGTCTTCTTATCACCTTGGAGCTGGTGGTCCCGATATCCCATTGTTGGCACTAAAGAAAATTGTGCTAGTTCATTAAGTTAGAAAAAAACCATGACTTCATGTCAAAGGGATAATAGAACCAAATTGCCAGTATAATAATAGACAGAATCAATTGTTATTGATCAACACTTCCTAGGTTGATAACTCAGCTGTTTGTTTCAAGGTAAGTCTGAACAAATTCCTTAGGAAACGCTTCCTGATACCATCAGGTCATCCAGGACCAAGAGCTGTGGCCTACACAGAGTCAGCATTCTTCTTTTTTTCTCTAACTATAACGTATATATATCCTACAAACAGGGCCGGATTAAGACCTTTAGAGGCCCTAAGCACTAAAAAGATTATGCCCCCCCCCCGATATGTAATTTAAAAAAAACCCAATACTATACCATAAAACAAAATGTTATTTTTCGAAATGACACAAAACTTACATGTATGCTGAAATTAAAATAGCTTCTTTCTAGATTTTTCTGTTTGCAAAATTCTGGATAAGTTCATCGAAGCTGACTCAACGAAGCATGTCGGCTTCCATACACAATAGGGCAAGTGAATTAAGTCTGTCCTGACACGTTGTTCTCTGAGGGTTTTTTATTCTTTTCAGCTGAGAAAAAGAGCGTTCTGAGGATCAGTTAAAAATCATCAATGTTAGAAAAATACGTCATGCGATCTGTACATTTGGAAATACACATTGTATTCCGTCTTTCAATATTGTGTCATGAAGATCAATGTGACTGAATTTCATTTTTCCTGTTTCATTAAACTTTGTGCGCATATAACAGTGGAACTGCTGTACTTCTCCACAGAGATTCATGTCAACAGGGTATGAGTCAACTAGCTTTTGGGAACCTTGTGAATATTGTTCATCAGATAAGTCTATATTGTTTAGAAAATAAAATCTACTTGATACTTCTTTGTACACTTCACCTCTCCTCTTCATATGAGCTTCAATGTATCAATTATAGCGCAGTCAGTTGATACACAAAATTTGTCTCTAGGATTCAATGCTGTTTCTGTTGCACTGCTATCATTTGCTTGTTTTTTCCTGATTCGCTTGCGGGACTTGGCTTCTTTGTAGTTAGTATGTCTTTTGATATGTCTTCCTTGATAACGCCCTGACATGTTGGCAGCGTTGTCATAAGATTGACCTCTGCACTTCGAGAAATCTATTTTGAAAACTTGGCACAGATAATGCAGTACTCGATTTGCCATTTCTTCACCAGTGTGGCTTTTCAAATTGAGGAATGTTATAAATCGTTCAACTGGTTTTCCATCTGTGGGAGACACATATCTTAGTACAATACTCAATTGATCAACATGTGAAAGATCAGGTGTAGAGTCGACAGATAAACTGAAGTACCCAGCAGTACCTACTTCATCCACAATAGCTGAACGAACTTTGTCACTCATTAGACCAAAGAGTTCATCACATATTGTCTTGGATAAGTATGATGGGTTACCTTTGCTAGCATTCCCATATTTTGAGATATGGCCTGCTAAAAATGGGTCCAACTGAGCCACAAGCTCCAACAATCCCAAGAAATTTCCATTCTGCAATGATCCAAATGTGTCATTTGATCCCCGGAAAGGCAGACCACATTCAGCTAATGTTTGAATAACAGCTATAACACACTTCAAGACATGTTGCCAGTATTCATGCTCCCCTTTAATTTGTTCTTCCAAGTTTTGTGTCAATCCAAAGCCCTGTCTTCGATTTAAATATGTCACCATTGAATCTCTGTGAGTATTGCTATTTTCATGTTGTTCAATTAAAACAGTATTCTGCCAGTCACTAAATCCATCTGCAGCAAACCGGGATGTTGAAGATTTATATGTAAAAAGTTTGCAAACAAAACAGTACACACACCCTGTTGATGGTGAATACAGTAGCAATTCTTGAGTGTATTTCTCAACATTTGCTTTCATGCTGAAAAATATTTTTTGTGGACAATATCTTGTTTGTTTGCCATTGGTAAAAGTCTGATGTGATTTCTCAAATGGCCCAGTGTGGTGTTGACAGTCATTTCGTCCACAATCTATCCAGAAAGCTACATCGTCAATACTGAAACCAACCCACATACCAGGATCTTTTCTCCAATTATTTACAGCATGAGCAGGTTCAGTCTCTGACACATCCACACCTTCTAGAACAGTGTCTGTTTTACCCCTAGGAGTAGGATGATCAGTTACAGTCTCTGACACACCCACATGTTCTGGAATGGTGTTTGTTTCACCAATAGAAGAAGGGTCAGTCTCTGAAACACCTACAGGTTTTTGAACGATGTCTGTGCTACTGAGAGAAGATGTTTGCGTCTGATGGATTTGCTTTGAAAAATGATGTCAGCTTTGGAAGATTTTGGAAAATTTCACTAGCTTTTGTTTCTTTTTCCGCCAGTTTACATTTCTGTGCTCCACTCAGTTGGTTACGTTTCATCCTGCCCCTTATCTCAGTTATCTGAACTTAAAAAAATAAATTACACAACGTACACTATATATATATATATATATATATATATAAAAAGAAAGAAAAAAAACGAATCAAGTATGTATAAGTCAGAAGAATATATCAATAATAAAACATAAATTTATTGCATTACATGACAGGATCTGATTTCCTCGCATTATTTCGATCTACATTAGTAGGACGCCCCCCTGGTTTAGGTGGGGATAAGTAATAAAAAGAGAACAGAAAAATGGGGGAAGAGTGTGTAGTGGAGTGTAAGGAAGTCTAACAAAGTTCTGATTTTTCCCATGATAACTATTTCAATGCTTTTTTTGAAATATCAAATATCAAATTTTTTAAAAAAAAAATCTAATTTTTTTTAGTGCCCCCTGCTTTGCTGGTGCCCTAAGCATGTGCTTAGTCTACCTACTGGGTAATCCAGCCCTACCTACAAGTAATCAAAATCATAAAACTATATTAAAATTAGTTTATGAGTCTGACTAAATGCCCCAAAGCTAAGTTATTCAGAGTGAGAGGTTACAGAATATCTTGATAACACACTACAACTCAAAAAAGTGTGCAAATGGTGAGGGGCAAGACTAAAGGAGAGCATCAACCTGGGGTTTTAGCTTTTACAACGTATTTCCTTGCTATAACCCTTGTTCTGACACTATTGAAGTCAGCCAAGCACAAAATGTTCATTGACTTCAGTGATGCCGAACCATTAATGAGTCTCAGATACTTAGGGACAGATGCTGCTGCCCTTATTCACATTGGATCAGGAGGGAGAATGCAAAGGTGACATACAATCATCCTCTCCTCTGCCTTGAGACTTGTGTCCAGCAAAGCTCAGCCAGATCCAAAGATCAGAGCCCAAGATCTGATTACTGAATTCTAATTTGTTACACTTGTCCGAAGAAGAATGAGATTGCAGAGTTGTCAGTGAGGGCCTGTTGTAATAATTTGGCCTAAAAATTTACCTCAGTTGTAAGCTTCAAAGTAAAAAATATGTGTAAATTCATAAGACGTCACAATAATGTATAATAACAAATGTTGTTGGGAAAAGGAGCGTGATGGGGTGTCCCCCCAACACAGGATTAGAAGGGGTTAAAATAGCCAGGTTGTCCAATTAACTGCCGGGCTGCACCTGGAGGAGGTGCCAGGGAGCAGGGAGTTGATTAAATGAGGCTCAGCTGTGCAGGATTAGGTGGGGCCTATAAAGCCCAGGAGCTGAGAGCAGAAGGGAGCTGCTGGGAAAGGCTGCAGGAAGGCCAGCAATAGTTACTCCCTGAGAAGTAGGAGGAAGGCTTGGAGCTGGTACACCCAGAGAGAGACAGGGAAGGAGCAGTGATAGTAGAGCAAGGAAGCCCAGAACTGCTGAGCTGAGGGTCCCTGGACTGGACCCTGGAGAAGAGGGTGGGCCTGGGTTCCCCTATCAGCCACTGAAGGTATGGCATAGAAATAAGATAGTGAATGGGAAGACTGACAAGGACTGCTGATGGACTGTACCCAGGAAGAGGGAATTCTGAGTGACTCAGCTGGAAGGCAAAAGAAGTGCTGATGGTCCTGGAATGAAAGGAGCTGCAGACCAGAATCAGAGTGATGGCATGCAAACCATGGAAGGGGGTGTCCACCTCAAGAGCTAATCCTCAGAGCGACCAGGAGGAGGTGCCATCCCAGAGGTGACTGGAGCACCCTGTCACAAGTGGTGAAGAAACAGACACATGGTTGTCCCTGATACAAGGGGAGGTTGAACCCTGATGCAGGGGGCTATAATAAAGAAGGAGCCCCTAAGGGAAGATGAAAATGCCTCCAACACAGAGTTCTTGGCTGAGGGAAGTTGTCTCCTACTAAGGTGGATGCCGGAGTTGTTGCTCCCACAGAGAGGAGAGGAGAACCAACAGGGGCGGGTCTGTGCTATGTGGGAGCAGATATCAGAGAACCAGCAGAGACTGTGGGAATCCCAAGTGTATTTGCAAGACTGTATGCTGTGGGTAGCTAGTCAACAGCAGCAGCTGTACAGAATCCTGCAGGAAAGAAGTAGGAGGAGATGTAAGGGCCAGGAATGGGAAAGGTGCTCTGGGACTAGGAGGGCAGAAGCCCAACCGCAAAGGGGCTACAGCTGCAGGAGCAGGGAGCACCTGAAGAGGGACGGCCCCTATTTAGAGGGAAGGAAAGAGACTTCCCAGGAGGCAAGGACTGAGACAAGGGCCCAGAGAGTCCCACTCGATAAGCAATTGGGTCAGAGGAGGACCTGCTTTTGGTGTGTGGAAAAGGGCCATGTAAATAGACATTGTCCCCACAGGGAAAAGACAGATCCAGGAAAAGCACAAGGGTCAGAGCCAAGAGAGAAAAGAAGAGCCAGAGGCCTGTAAGGAGCTCATAAGAAGGTGGAGAAGTCCAAAAGGCACGTATGAAGCGTGAGGTGAAACTGGGGGGAGTGGGAGAAGGAGAGAGACCCCAGGAAGGAAAGTAATTAATGCAGAGACTAACACCGAGATGAACCACAAAACAGTGGGGACTCACACCCTTGGGGCGAAGGTGCTGGAGGACTTGGTGGAGCAAGTGGACCCTGTGACAAGGAGACAGAAAAACTAAATTAGTCTAAACAAAAAGACCTATTGATATGGTTGAAGGACTATGTTAAAATCATGGTTGGTAAAAACAGAAGACATGCAACTAGAAATGAATTAATCAAAACTGGTGTGTTGGATATCAGGCCTAATTGGTGGACAAAATAATGAGGGGATGGACTAGTCCGCCCATCACTCCCTTTCTGGGTCCTTAAAGAAAGAGTTTGGAGGGAGAATATGGAAGAGCAGAGAGGCTACTGGAGTGGGCTACACTATCATGGCTGCCACACCCAGCATCTCCTGGGACCCATGACCTTCTTCATCCTAATCCTGAGGAATATCCTCACTGGTATGGGCCAGAGAGAGACCCAGATAACACTGCCATCCCTACCAGCTCCAGCTGAATCTCAAACACCACTTAGGATGAAAGGGGATCAGACCTGAGCAGCAACAACCACAGCTCTAGCCCATCTCAACTAGCTTCTTCTTGTCCCCAAAAGGACAGTTATTACCATCTAAGGGACTGTCAAACAAGGGAGATTTTCCTTCACAGCTAACGGGCACAGGAACCAGACATCTTGTTAAAATTAAAGCCTTACTTACTACTTTACATTTCAAATGCTTTGACTGTTTTTCTGTATCTTTAATACAAGGCTAAAAAGATTTTTAGTGGCATGTTTTCCAGGGTACTAAGCAGACTGAGGTCTCTGTATACCAGGGATCGGCAACTTTTGGCCCGCGGCCCGCTAGGGAAAGCCCTAGCTGGGCCGAGCCACTTTGTTTACCTGCAGCATCTGCAGGTTCGGCCGATCATGGCTCCCACTGGCCGTGGTTCACTGTCCCAGTCCAATGCGGGCTGCAGGAAGGGTGGCCAGCACATCCCTCGGCCCGCACCACTTCCCGCAGCCCCCATTGGCCTGGAATGGCGAACTGAGGCCAGTGGGAACCGCGATCAGCCGAACCTGCAGACACTGTAGGTGAACAAACCAGCCCGGTCCACCAGGGGCTTTCCCTGGCGGGCTGCATGCCAAAGGTTGCCCATCCCTGCTGTATGCCAAACCTTGTTTAACACTGTTTAATGTTGGACAGAGACTGGGTTATACTAACACCCCTTTGGCCCATTTATTCCATTTAAATTAATACAACAAGCCTCATTTGGCTTGTGGAACCTGTCTCAGCCAGAAATTATGGGCTAGAAGCAGGAGTTAGTGGATGAAATTCTATGGCCTGTGTTATGCAGGAGGTCAGATGAGATGATCTGGCCTTAAAAATCTACGACTGGTAATGATGAATGAAAAGTAAAGAGCACAGCTCGACGCTCAGGACCTGATTCCTGCCTTGCAAGTGTCTAATGTATAGACATTTACACCTGGGCAATGTGAGTGCAAAGTGGATGTAAAACACTACAAAACCAAAAAGAAAAGGAGTACTTATGACCCCTTAGAGACTAACAAATTTATCTGAGCATAAGCTTTCATGAGCTACAGCTTACTTCATCAGATGCATTCAGTGGAAAATACAGTGGGGAGATTTATATACACAGAGAACATGAAACAATGGGTGTTATCACACACACTGTAAGGAGAGTGATCACTTAAGATGAGCTAATAGCAGCAGGAGAGCGGGGGTGGGGGCGGTGGGAAGAAAACCTTTTGTAGTGATGATCAAGGTGGGCCATTTCCAGCAGTTGACAAGAAATCAAGGATTATACAAAATTATACAAAATCAGGATTATAACATTTTACACCTACTTCGCACAAGGTGTAAGGCAATGGAGAATCAGGCATTGAGAGCACAAGCCATTTGCATGGCTGGCAGTTAGAAAAAAAATTCTCTTTGTAAACTGAGCACATTTTATCTGATAATAAACCTACAGCCAGACAATGACAGTTTTACAGAGAAACTCTTCATGGCAGCGCCACACTAAGTGTTACTGGGTTGTAAAATGTTTGTCCACCCAGACTGCAAGCTTACCATGTTAAAATGATGGAAGAACTTTGTCACAGCTAAAAAACTTTTCCAGTGTGGGCCTCTGGATTCTTAACCAGCTCAATTTTTCTTAGAATATGGTAGCGATACTTATATATTTGTTTTAAATGCAGAGGATGACATAAGGATCTGATGCTGCAATCCCTTACTCACCCTGCAAGGAGAAGACTCCTTGTCTATGTCTACACTGCAAGAAAAAACCCACAGCACCAAGTCTCAGAGCCTGGGTCAACAGACTGGGGCTCAGGCTGAGACACCCCCACCCTTCCAATAGGGTTTTAGAGCCTGGGCTCCAGCCTGAGCCCAAATATCTATGGGCAATTGTTAGCCCTGTGCCCAAGCCCCATGAGTGTGAGTCACCTGAACTGGCCCAGCCCCGGGTCCTTTACTGTAGTGTAGAAGTACCCTTTCAAGTCAGTGGGAATTGTCACATAACTCAGGTCCAGTTGGGTTATGTATGAGATTGCTGGACTAGGTCTTAAATTTGCGGGGAGTAAGGAACAGGAATTGCTTAGAGATATTTCTTTGGACCCATATGAAGGCTGAGGTGGGTCTGAAGATCAGACAGATTATTGATGTTCAACTCTATATCTGAAGGGAATGAATGCATCACAATCAAAAGAGCAGGATTTCCTTTGCAGAGTAACCAGTTGCATATTAGTAATAGCCACCTTGTATACCTCATGTGCACACTCTGTGCAACTTACCTGCCAAGGAAGAATAGTTTATAGTTACATTACATCACTAAGGCAAATCCCAAAGGGACACAGCCTCCTTGCAAATCAAGAACCACCCAGATCGATCTCTAGCTATGCCCTTAAGATGGACGGGCTGGATGTTCAGGCTGTGTCCATCCCATCAATCTTGTTGCACTACTGAAGCTTTCAGTGACCTCATGATTGTCAACCGTTTAGTACCATAATTATATTTTTAATCAACTCTAAACTTTATTTAATTTAAACTTGTGAAAAATATATTTACAATTAATTCAGTACATTTTTAACAGTGTTTGCAGGGCTGGAAGGGATCTCAACTCCAGCCTCCTGCACTGAGGCGGGACCAAGTACACCTGGACCATCCCTGACAGGTATTTGTTTTACCTGTTCTGAAAAGCCTCCAATAACAGGGATTCCACAACCTCCCTTGGTAACCTAGTCTAGTACTTAACTCCCCTTATTCTCATAGATCTGGATGTAGGCAGGCATAGCTAGTGGTCAAAGCAGTGGCCATTAGGCCTCATGATCAGAGAAGGAGTCAGAAACCAGAGGTCAGAGACAGAGCAAGGTTCAGAGTCAGTCAGTAGGCTACGGTCGGGGCATAGAAGCAGGAATCTGGAACCAAGCAGGAACCTGGAACCAAGCGGGACAGGAATGAGGCAAGGCTCAGGAGTCAGGCAAAAAGGGAGTCTAATGTAGAAGCCAGCCAAGGATTCATATAGTTGCTCAATTTCCTTTGCCTCCTTCTGGCTTAAAGAGTGAATCTGAGCCAATTGGAGAGGCCAGATGTCTAATCCAACTGGGAGATTTGTGGGCAGAGCCTATGGTGAGATAACATCCACCAGCCCACACTCCCTGCTAAGACCAGTGAACTGCTAGGTGATAGCTATGATCTGGGAACACAGAGATCTGGGTTTGAGACCTCCCATTCCTCACATTTATACTTACAGTTTTTCTTAATAGCTAATCTAAACCTCCCTTGCTGCAGATTAAGCCCATTGCTTGTTATCCTACCTTCAGTGGATATGGAGAACATTGATTATCATCCTCTTTATAACAGGCCTTAACATATTTGAAGACTGTCCTCAGGTCCCCATCCCACAGTCTTTTTCTCAAGACTAAATATGCCCCATTTAACCTTTCTTCATAGATCAGACTTTCTAAACCTTTTATCATTTTTGTTGCTCTCCTTTGGACTCTCTCCAATTTGTCCACATCTTTCTTAAAGTGTGGTGCCCGAAACTGGACACAGTACTCCAGCTGAAGCCTCACCAGTGCTGAATAGAGTGGAATAATTATCTCCTGTTTCTTACATACAACACTCCTGTCAATACACCCCCAAACGATAGTAGCCTTTTTCACAACTGGATCACATTATTGGCTAATATTCAATTTGTGATCCACTATAACCCCAAAATCCTGTTCTGAAGTACTACTGCCTAGCCTGTTATTGCCCATTTTGTATTTGTGCTAGGTCTGTTGATTAATCACAGTTAACTCACGCTATTAACTCAAAAAAATTAATCACGATTAATCATACTGTTAAACAGAATACCAATTGAAATGTATTAAATATTTTTTTATTTTTTCTACATTTTAATATTTAAAAATAAAAATATTTAAATGCTATTCTATTATTGTTTAACAGTGCTATTAATTGAGATTAATTTTTTTAATCATGTGATTAATCAAGATTAATTATTTAATCGCTTGACAGCCCTAATTTGTGCATTTGATTTTTCTTTCCTAAGTATAGTACTTTGCACTTGTCTTTATTGAATTTCATCCTGTTGATTTCAGACCAATTCTCAATTTATCAAGGTCATTCTGATTCTACCCTCCAACATGCTTGCAACACCTCTCATCTTGGTGTCATCCACAAACTTTATAAGCATACTCTGCACTCCATTATTCAAGTCATTAATGAAAATACTGAATAGTACCAGACCCAGAGGGACTCCACTAAATATGTCCTCCCAGTTTGACAGCAAACTATTGATAACTATTCTTTGAGTGCGGTTTTCAACAAGTTGTGCACTCACCTTATAGTATTTTAATCTAGAACACATGTTCCTTGTTTGCTTATGAGAGATTCAAGTTGGACTGTCAAAAGCCTTATAAAATCAAGACATATCACATCTCCTGCTTTCTACCCCTCTCCCCCACCATCAACTAGGCCAGTCTCCTTGTCAAAGAAGGAGACTTAGGTAGGTTTGGCATGATTTGTTCTTGACATATCCATATTGGCTATTATTTATCACTGTATTGCAAGGTGCTTACAAATTGGTTGTTTAATAATTTGCTCCATTATCTTTCCAGGTTTCAAAGTTAGGCTGACTGGTCTACAATTCCCTGGATCATATTTGTCCCCCTTTTGAAATATATGTACTATGCTTGCCCTTCTCCACTACTCTAGGACCTCACCTATCCTCCGTGAGTTCTTGAAGATAATCACTAATGGTTCTGAGATTGCTTCAGCTAGTTCCTTAAGTACCTTAGGATGAATTTCATCAGGCCATGCCAACTTGAATACATCTAAGTTACCTAAATATTCTTTAACCTGTCCTTTCCCTATTCCGACTTGTGTTCCTTTCTGCTTCTTGTTAATATTAATTGTGTTAAGCATCCATTCACAATTAACTTCTTAAGAGAAGAGTGAAGCAAAATAGTCATTAAACGCCTCAGCCTTCTTGGTATCATCTTTTATTAGCTCTCCTTCCCTGCTAAGTAGTGGACCTACACTTTCATCTTTCTCTTGTTCCTAATGTATTTATAGAACCTCTTCTTATTGCCTTTTATGTCCCTAGCTAGGTATAATTCATTTTGTGCCTTCACCTTTCTGATTTTGTCCCTACATGCTTATGCTATTTATTTATTTATTTATTTATTTATTTTGGTACTCATCCTTAGTAATTTGTCCATCTTTCCACTTTTTGAAAGATTCCCTTTTGATTTTTAGGGCATATAAGAGCTCTTGATGTAGTCATATTGGTTTCTTGCTATTCTTCCCATCTTTCCTTTGCAACCAGATAGTTTGCTGTTATGCCTCTAATATTGTCTCTTCGAGAAACTGCCAGTTCTTCTGAACTCCTTTTTCCCTTAGATTTTCTTCCCATGGGCTTTACCTACCCAATCTACTCCAAGTTTGTTAAAGTATCCCTTTTTGAATTCCCTTGTCCTTCTTCTTCTGCTTTCACTCCTTCCTTGCCGAAGATTATCATGAAACTTATTGTTTCATGACCACTTTCACCCAAGTTTCCTTCCACCTTCAGATTCACAACTAATCCCTTCCCTGTTCGTCAAAATCCAGTCTAAAATGGCTGCATCCTGGTTAGTTTCTCAAACATCTGAAACAAGTTGTCCCCACCAGATTCCAAGAACTTATTGGAGATACTGTGTTTTGTGTTATTTTCCCAACAGATATATTGGTAGTTAAAGTTCTGTATGACTGTTAGGTCTTGTGTTTTAGGTATTTTTATTTGTTCTAGAAACGCCGCATTCACGTTCTCTTCCTGATTTGAGGAGATGCCTCTACCATGACATTACCCTAGGTTTTTCCTCTTTTATCTTCCCCCCCAAAGACTTCCAACTGTTCTGCCTCTCATCTCCTTCTGGACCTCAGAACAAATGTGTATATATACTTAATGTATAACACAACACTCCTCTCTTTTTTCCCACCTTGTCCTTCCTGAACAAGCTATATCCCCCATACCAATAGTCCAGTCATGAGATTTATCCCACTCAGTCTCTGTGATGCCAATTACATCATAATTTAGCTTGTGCACTAAGACTTCCAGTTCATCCTGTGTATTCTCTATACTCCTTGCATTTGTGCATAGACATCTAAGATAAGGAGCAGATTCCCCCACTGTTTCCCCTCTTGTTACTCCTATGTCTCTATTATAATTTTCCATTCCTCCTCTTCTCCTCCCCCAAACATCCAGCCCTCTGTCAAAGTCTCCTTTGTTTTTTAATACTGAACTCTGGGCTTTTGTCACCTGCCCTCTTTGTACCTAGTTCAGTGCACTTTTTTTGGTCATGATTGCTGTCATTTATTAAACCTCACTTTTTCACTGAACTTGGGAGGCTATCCAAGAAATTAATTTGGTAAAAACAGCAATTGAGCTATCCATTAAATAGATTGACCTTGAATGAATATGAACCATTATTGTGCAAGATGCATGATTAACAAGTAGCATCAGAAACAGATGTTGCTACACTGGACAAATTGGTTCACAAAGGTTTCCAGATTGTACAAAATTGTCTGAACCATAAGTGATTAAACAGAAGAAGAATATTTACAGCTGTTATATAGGAACAAGCATCTTGGAGCAAAGTTCAATATGTAAGAGAATGAATCACCTCAAAGTGCTGTAACGCAGTTGAACAGAATAATTTTACAGCTGGTAAACCTTAGTGGGGAAAAAATGTGATTTGAAAAGATGGGCTTGTTAAGATTGTCTTGCAGAGTGCCTCTAACTGTTCAGTCTTCTTTGGTGTCTTAACCAAAGTATATGTTCTAAGACTACTGAACCCCTTTCAGGAGTCTGATTTGTCTTGCATACCCCAAGTGTCACTTCACTTAAAAACTAGTTGCTTACAAAATCAGACATAAAAATACAAATATACAAAAATACACACTAGTACTGAAAAATTGCTTTCTTTCTCATTTTTACCATATAATATTAAATAAATCAATTGGAATATAAATATCTGTATTATATTTCAGTGTATAGTATATAGAGCAGTATAAATGAGTCACTGTATGAAATTTTAGTTTGTACTGAGTTTGCTAGTGCTTTTTATGTAGCCTATTGTAAAACAAGGAAATATCTAGATGAGTTGAGGTACCCTAGAAGACCTCTGCATACTGCCAGGAGTACGCATACCCCTGGTTGAGAATCATTGCTCTAAGAAATCTTGAGGAATTCTGCATCATTGGCATCACTGGGGCAAAGCAACCCCCAATCTATACAGTGTCAGAGGTGAAAATTGAGATTTAAGGTATACATATGAAAAAATACCCAGAATATCTCTTTCATCTTCAGTGAAATTTCTATTCTATATATTTATAGTAGCACCTAGAAGCCCCTGGTGAGGTTGGGGCCCCATAGTGTCAGGTTCTGGACAAACACATAGTAAGGGAGAGTCCCTGCCTGGAAGATCTGAAGTTTCAAGGCCCCAACTCTATAACTGATGGCATGTGGGCACACACCAGCTCTGCATGGAGCCTCACTGACTTCAGCCAAAGATGGAAGAAAAGAAAAAGTATTCCCATTTTGCAGATGGGGAACTGAGGCAGAGAGAGATTAGAGGATTTGCTCAAAGTCATGCAGGAAATCTGACAATTGAATGAATCCAGATGTCCTAAGTCAATTAATATTTATAACAATCTTTTCCCCTGTTTTACAGATAGGGAAACAACTCAAAGAGGTAAAGTGATTTACCAAAGACCACAAAAAGAGCAAGTGGTCTGAGGTATTAGAAATCAAGATTTCCTGACTGCCTAGCTTTTGTTCAGACCACAAGCCTCTTCCAGTACCTTCAACCTACCCACTGAATTGTATAGAATTGAAATAAGATTTTCCATCCTCTTTAGATAACTAGTGAAAGGCACTTCCCCCCAAACTCCACTGCTTATTTATTCACTCAAGAATATGTGGAGGATAAATAAAAGCCAACTAATTAAAGGGGTTTTTTTGGATCAGAGATCTGCATTTCAAAGCAGATTTATCATTTATTGTAAAACCTCCAAAGGAAAATTAAATATAAAGAAGAAACAAGGATGATGCTGTTATTTAAGTTATTTCAGTAGTTGCACATCAGACCTGTATTTTCTCACTGGATGATTAACAGCTGTCCAACACAGATAGCAAAAAAGCCTGTTTGGTTCAATAATTCATGTTCTTTCAGATTGTGCTGTAATAAACCAGATAACACTGAACATGTTGGTCATCATGGCTGCTGAGTATAATATTGTGCCATGATGTGATGTCCCAGTGCAAAATCAGGAGTAAATGGGAAAACACAAAAGAGCTTGAACTAAGGTCCCTTTCTCTAACCTATCTACCACCTTAGGCTCCACTTAGCTCCACACAAGTGGACTCATGTCCCCAGGCAGATGGAGCTACTAAAGTCAATGAAGTGCCACTCAGGCACAGTCAGTGCAGAGCTTCTTTGATGTCGAGGGCTTTGCACAGGTGCAAAGGTCCACTCAGTGCAGGATGTGAGCCTTAATCTGGATTTGAGTTTGTGAAGCTTGCATGGGCTCTAAATAGACTGTAAAACTTCTGATGAAATCAATAAAAGGCACCGCCTGGAGAATCATGGGAAATACAGCCAATTTCTTACTATAATTTGCAGCAATTTATGCATAATCTCCATCTGTTGAAAATAATATCTGGTGTTACCCCTTCATAATCTGCAAAGATTCCAGCCACAAATCAATGAAAAGGCAGGTTTGCAAAAGACTTACAGGTATTTTGTGGATCAACGTGGGACTACAAAATTATCACCCATTCCTTTGTTGCTACTGAGTTTACTTGGTGCTGATATTTTATCAAAACAATTTAAAATTTGACTTATAATTAAATATGAATCACAATTGCTGCATAATGAGTGAACACTAAGGCCCTGCTCCTGCAATTCACTGAAGTCAATGGGGCTCTTTGTGGGCTTAGGAGCCTGTCCACATGCAATGAATTACAGGCTCACGTCCTTGGCCTGTAAGTGCTTCAGGGCAGGCACCACCTTTTAGATATAAATTTGTGAAGTTCCCATTGCCTAGTACAATGGGGCCCTGACTGAGGCCTCTAGGTGCTGCCACTGTGCAATAATACATAATAGTAACAGTCAACAACAGGCAGCAACAGGGTTATGTTGAAAAGACTAGAAAACTCCTAAAGAACTAGCCTTTCTAAAGGACAAAAGCTCGCTGGGGCCCAAATTCAGCTTACCTGCAAACATATGCTTAAGTCTCATTATTGTAATGCTTAAAGTTAGGTTGCTAGGGGCCAAAATATGAAAATGAAGTGATGGGCAAATATAGATAAAAACATAATGCACGTTGAAGCTAAGTGATACAAAAAAAGGGTCTGTTAGGACATTTGATTTTTGCTTGGAAGCAAATTTCTATATGCTATGGTTAAAGAATACCCATTAGTTTGTTTCAGAGTAACAGCCGTGTTAGTCTGTATTCGCAAAAAGAAAAGGAGTACTTGTGGCACCTTAGAGACTAACCAATTTATTTGAGCATAAGCTTTCGTGAGCTACAGCTCACTTCATCGGATGCATACTGTGGAAACTGCAGAAGACATTATATACATAGAGACCGTGAAACAATACCTCCTCCCACCCCACTCTCCTGCTGGTAATAGCGAAGCGTCAAGCACCAGTTTTGCTTCACTCTTGTTTTATGGGATACCTTTTACTTTTATAAAGTTGAGAGTATTACTATGTGCTCAATAACACAGTGATGAGTTAGGGGACGAGAACTGAGGAAGCGTTGTTCTAAGTCAGCCATAAAAATGTTGGCATATTGTGGGGCCATGCAGGTACCCATAGCAGTGCCGCTGACTTGAAGGTATGCATTGTCCCCAAATGTGAAATAGTTATGGGTGAGGACAAAGTCACAAAGTTCAGCCGCCAGGTTTGCCGTGACATTATTGGGGATACTGTTCCTGACAGCTTGTAGTCCATCTTTGTGTGGAATGTTTATGCGAGGCTGGTGCAGAGATCATTTCTGCAACACACAAGGGCACAGAGGCAAACTGGTATGGCTGCTCAGGGGACAGACTGCCCCACGTGTTTTTTCTGCACAGAACCCAAACCAGATCATGAGTTGTTCTGTGGATTTCATCCTGCTTATACAGAGCCTCAATTCTCAGACTGTATGTGGGTAGAGTGAATTTCACCTCAGATGCTTTGAGACCCTGGGAAGAAAGGGGTTACAGAAATTGAAAGTGCAAAGTAGTGTCACGTGTTTCTGATCTATTGGGTAGATTACAGGGTTTTGAAAAGAGCATGTAAATGTTCAAGATTAGCATCTTGATATTTTCATGAAAGGATACATATAGGAAGGCAATCACATTCCTGAAAAATTTCTGAGTTAGGGTTTGTGAATATAAGTTTAATATGCTACATGCTTTATTTATTTATTTATTTTCAACATACCAAAATTAGTAAAACCACATTCTAGATTTATCTCTTTAAACATAATTTAAATTCAAAACAGATTTGGATGGATTAAAGAGTAAGAAGTATCTCTAAATAGTAGATTTGAATTTTTCTGTGCTTTAGTAACTCAGAATAGTTCAAGACAATTTAAAACAAATGTGCTCCTGGACTGAAACTCTGAATATAAAGTTTTTCCCACAAGCAAACTTTAAGGATGAGCTACGAACCTCTATAAATACTGATTTATAATGGAAGTACCGGTATTGATACAGCCCTCTTTATAGTGTTGTGAACAGAAATGATATTATAGAAGAGTGATGAAGGACTGGATTTGGTAAAAGAATATATTTTCTATCTTCTAAAGGAAGATATTTGATTTCTGAATCACTAGCTGTGTGATAGGGTGTACAACCCCCACTCTGGGGAACAAGGAGCAGCTCTGGTCATAAGAGGCTCTGCCCAGCCGTGCCTGCTGAGTGTGCTCTCTATCGACGTGGAGCTTAAAAGGGTGTGGCACAGCTCAGTCTGGGTGGTCAGTGGAAAGGAGCGGACTTTCCTGATAGTTCCTGCTAGAATACAGCAGGAGCCCCATGCTGTACCATGCTGCCCCAAAGCAGACCTCAACTCAGAACTGCAACCCATTGCAAAAGAGAGTGGAACTTCTACTTGTGAGTTGGGGAAGGAACCTCCTAACCCTCTTTCTGGTGGAATATGTTGTGGACCAATAGCCAGGCCTTCACCAGGACTCTGGAGAGGCATGAATACAGTAGGAAGTGACCGGGGGAGTAGGCTGGATGGTACCCTTACATAGGTTGCACACATGAACTGCCTGCCTCAGGGCCCTGAGTTGGAACCCAGCGAAGCATGAGGGCCTTGGTTCCCTTACTGCCAACCCTGGACTTGAACCACTAGGGGATGTGTTCTGGTGAGATGATCCCCCATCACAAGCAGTTACCACTTATATATAAACTTTTAGTATGAAATAAAATAAAATTTCAAACTCACTTACGTTTTTAGCATTGGCTATTTAAACCTGTCCTAAAAAAATAGAAATAGTATCTTAGGCCCAGTTCAGCAAGATACTCAAGCACATGCCTTACTTTAAATATGTCACTAGTGCCACTGAAGTCAGTGGCTGGGACTCTTAAAGAAACTTAAGGAAGTTAGGCACTCAAATTTCATTGAAAATCCTTGGGAATTTTGCACCTACTTCCCCTTTGTGCCTTTGAAAAATCTCACCCAATGCTTAAAGGTAAGCATGTGCTTCAGTAATTTGCTGAAATGGGGCTCACATGTGGCAAGAGTTATCTATTGGCAAATCACCATGTAAAGTACCTTTGTGCTCATGCACACAGCCCAGCTCTAAAGCATTTCAGACTGCAATAACACTCTCTCTCTCCCCCCCCCTACTGGCATTATAGTTAGATGTAGACCTGAACCAATGCTATTGATCCACTTGCAAGTGAACTCTGCAGGTGTCCAAATTTCCCTTGTTTTATAATAGGCCAAACCCAAACTCAAGATCTGAGAACCTTAACACTTCGAGGTGTTTGAAAATTTTGCTCTTGGATCTAATGCTGCAACATAATGACATTGATTCCTGCAGGTCTTTTCCTTTGCCATGTAGTACCATGTTGAGATGGATATTTAGAATACCAGAATGAATTTGGCTGGAGCCTCAAATTTACCAGTGACACATGAAGTCTTTGTGGAGAGTTTGTAGGGCTCTAACAGGGCTTCACTTAGAATCATACTCCACTGCAAGGGAGACTTGAAGAGACATGTATATTGTTTGTTTCACCATTGGTAAAATATAGGGATCATTCAAACTGGCTCAGTGCTGGGTAAAAATCTGGAAAGGAAGATGAGGGAGGGCTCGGACAAAACCACACATAGAGGAACACTCCAGAACAGTGTCCCCTGGTTACCAACCACTCCAAGCTCCATCTCCGTATCTTAATGATGAATTTTGGTTCTGGGACCCAGTATGTTGCCATGCCTCACCTCATGATTACGAGGCTGGGTTTGGAGAAAGCTGAGTTTTATTGTGGGTGAGGCTATGTACTGTTTAGTGGGAGGTGGCAGGCAATGAGTAGTAGAGCCAGCCCCAGCCCCTGCTATGGCCTCTTTATGCCATTCTAGTGGAGGAGAGAGGTTGCAAAGGGGGCCTGCATGAGAATTCTTTCTGTGCAGGGGCAGAACAGGAGCAGCATGTAGCCTTCCACTGGGCATCCTTAGTCTCTGGTGTCTGGGCATGCTGAGAGCAGATGGATTGTTTCAGGGACGGGAGGGGGAATGGCTAGAGTGCTCAACACCTGGCAACGGTGGGCTCCACTGCAGCCCAATGGCAGCTGGGCAGAAGCTGCTGTAAATCAGAGGAGCCCCTCTGGCTCCTCTAATTCATGCTGGGATCCACATTGGCCTGCACATTATCCCAGAATATGTAAGGGGCAAGAGGAGCTTTGTCTCACCCACCCCTAGGGCTGTGCTACCTGGGTTGCATCTCCTGAGAGGTGCAGCACAGATTCTGGCCCCTGCCCACAGTCTGGTGAACTGGTTCAATTGTCTTAAGAAGCTGAGAACTGCTACCCTACTGCAGCTATTTCCTCTTCCATATCTCTGTCACATAAAGATTAGGAGAAGAGAAATCTTTTACACTGAACTGGATGCACATCTCTATTTAAGGAGATGAGCATCCCAAAACTTTGGAAATGAACTATTTAGTGTTTCTAGATTGACTGAATACCCCAAGAGATGCAAAAAATAAAAATAAAAAATCATCTAATCATTTATAGTGAGAGGCAGTGGGTCAGCACAAATACCATTGTGTTGCTGTTCCTTGCTGTGCACACAGACAGACACAATACACAGAACCCCTGAACAGATAACTGCTGTGACATTATTTCCTATATGGCTGGAACATTTCTGGTCATGCAGAAATGCTTGCTGCAGGCAGGTGGCAGCACACCACTGAGCAAACCAAACCATATTTTGCTTGACAATAACATAAATTAACCATTTGTGCTGTCAGAAAGGTTGCTTCTGATGTATTAATCATTTTCATTAATTTAGGAGGGGAAGTCACTTAGACCTCGCAAAGGACCACAGGTCGCCTCTGCTTCAAGATCTTTTTTGAGGGGTAACAGCTAATTTAGACCCCATCATTTTGTATGTATAGTTGGGATTATGTTTCCCAGTGTGCATTACTTTGCATTTATCAACATTGAATTTCGTCTGCCAGTTTGTTGCCCAGTCAGCCAGTTTAGTGAGATCTCTTTGTGACTCTCTGCAGTCAGCTTTGGACTTAACTATTTTGAGTAATTTTTTATTGTCTGCAAATTTTGCCACCTCCTTTTCCAGATCACTTACGAATATGCTGAACAGCACAGATCCCCTGCAGACTCTTGGCAGTGGCGTAGCCAGGTGGAGAAAACGGGGGGGGGGGGGGGAATTAAAAAAAGGTGCCACCCGGCGGCGCTCAGGGTCTTCAGCAGCACTTCGGCGTTGGGTCCTTTACTCGCTCAGGTCTTCGGCGGCACTGAAGGACCCCCCCCCCCCCCCCGCCACTGCAATGCCGCTGAAGACCAGAGCAAGTGAAGGACCCGACACTGAAGTGCTGCTGGAGACCCGGAGCGCCGCCTGACCCGTTGCCGAAGACCCGGAGCACCGCCGGGTGAGTAAAAATTAAAAAGGCACCAAAGAATTTAAAAGGGGCCACTTCTGCTCAGTGGGGGAGCGGCCGCTGCCCCGCTCCCCCCCTAGCTACGCTACTGATTCTGGGGGGACCCTGCTATTGACCTCTCTCCATCGTGAAAACTGACCATTTATTCCTCCCCTTTGTTTCTTAACTTTTAACCAGTTACTGATCCATGAGAGGCCCTTCCCTTTTACCCCATGACAGCTTACTCTGCTTAAGAGCCTTTGGTGAGGGACCTTGTCAAAGGCTTTCTGAAAGTTCAAGTACACTATATCCACTGGATCCCCCTTGCCACATGGTTACTGGCCTGCTGTAATTGTCAGGAACTCCTCTGGAGCCTTTTTAGAACTAGGCGTTGCATTAGCCACTCTACAGTCACTGGGTACAGAAGCCGATTTAAATGACAGATTTCATACTACAGTTAATAGTTCTGAAATGTCATGAGTTCCTTCGGAACTAATTTATCAGTTGTTTCACAACGTCCTCTCCTGACACCACAATCTGGGAGAGTTCCTCAGATTTGTCATCTGAAACGAATCGCTCAGGTGTGGGGATCTGCCCCACATCCTCCGCAGTGAAGACGGATGCAAAGATTCATTTAGCTTCTGTGCAATGGCCTTCTCTTGCTTGAGTGCTCCTTTGGCATCTCGATTGTCCAGTGGTCTTCCCGACTGTTGGGCAGGCTTTCTGCTTCTGATGTACTTACATTTTGTTGCTGTTAGTTTTTGTATCCTTAGCTAGTTGCTCTTCAGATTCTTTCTTGGCCTGCCTTATACTTTTATATTTGATTTGCCAGAGTTTATGCTCTTTTCTATTTTCCTCACTAGGATTTGGCTTCCAATTTTTGAAGGATATCTTTTTGGACAAGTCAGAGTTAGAGGAAGGCATGGTTGTTGGCCCCTACCATCCAGAGACCCTGCTCTTCTCTTCTGCTTCCCAAGAACCCTGTTGACACTGGGAGTACCAATATCTTTCTCAGCTGCTGCCCAGTAAAGACCCCTGTAATTTGTGTGTGTTCACAGTACAGTAGGCCATATCACTTAATGCTGACTGGATCAGTATTCTCTTATACCTGGATTCCCTGAGGGATGGAGGAGTTGTGAGGGGGAAGAACTTTGTCACAGTCAGTCACTCCATTCCAATCTTCAGAGCCTGATCTTCACTCACATGGGGGCTTTTGTAGGAATAAGGTCAGCGGTATAATCTTATAGAGCTGACACCCCTTCTTCCATAGGCAAGAGGAAAGATATACCAGATTTGGGTTCCCTTCTATCACTAACTGTGAAGATTTAGCCATCATCTCCATGCAGTTCAGAGTGAAGCATTGGCCACTGCCTGTGGCAGTGTATTTCTCAAGAATTGCATGTTCCAATAGTGTGCACTTTTCTTTTAAAAAGCAAAATGTGGCAGCTCCTCAATGGGTGTAAATCAGCACAGGTCCATTGAAACTACGCCAATTTACACTAGCAGAGGATGTGGCCCCCACTAATGTATTCTTGTAAGGCCTCACTTCCTGCATAATACATAATTTAGGATAAAGTTTTTTATTTTTTGCTTCTCTTTGACCTCAGTGAGAATTTTTCTTTCATTTCTGAACTCATAGCAACAACCCACACATTCATTTAAGGAAGCTTTAAGTCAGTGGGTTGTACAGGAACTTCTGTGATGCAAGTGCCTAGCTTGTAGATATTTAGTTCAGCTTTCACAGTGGATTAGCAGTTTCACACTGGTCAAAGGCTGTGCTTTGCTCTGAGTCTGCTTCTAAATGGAAAGCTCTGAGTACCGCTATGTTTACTATTTAGTCCAAGATTATCTGAAATACATTCTTCAGGAACCACAGCTTGGACCAGCCCCAAGCAGAGTTGCTCATGTCTTAAGAAACGCTGCATCCTTTCTGCAAAAGGAAAATGAAGAGAGTCTGAAACCATGTTTGGACACACTTGATATTACCTCTGTAGATGCTGCCAGAAGAATTTTCACTCAAATCATGGATGAAGAATTTGCTGATGGAAACACTAACTGGGGACGGATTTTGACAATATTTATGTTTGGAGGAATTCTTTCTAAGAGGCTTCAAGAACACAGAGTTCAGCTTACAGGAGATAATAAAGAGCAGATTTCTTATTTCATCACGGGGTACATTATAAACAACAAGGCTGAGTGGATAGAGGCAAATGGAGGTTGGGTAAGTTTCAGTGCTGTATTTTATAACCATTTTTCACTGCTGTCTACATCAGGAGAATTTTCCTTAATAAATTTTTTTAAAAATGCTCTTTTAACTACTGTCAAAAAGAATTGTCAACTTAGCCAGGGCTTTACCATTTGCTTTATTTAAAACTTTTATATCTTGAATTCTTCCTCGAGACTTAAAGCAAATATCTTGCTTCCGATATAAATTAGCAGACAATACAAGACCTTTTTAAGGTGCTTGTGACAGTACAAACCACTAAAGTAAGCCCTGAATCATTTGTACAGTACACTTTCCAAACTGAAATTAAAGTGAAAGGACGCAATAATAATGCTATGGTCCAGAGCCTTTTGAAGTCAATGGAAAGGGAAATCTTTATAGGTTAAATCCTGTCCACACTGAAGTCAATGGGAGTTTTGCCACTGAGCTCCATACAGCCAGGTTTTCATCCCCTGTCAATTTAGTTGTATGGTCTGATAATTAAATATAATTGGGGTCAAATCCTTCTAACCTTATTCGTGCACTGAGACTACTTGTGTGAGTGGAAATTGGCTGAGATATTCCTAGAACTTCCCCATGGTTATTTTACAAAAATGAGTAAAGTATCTGACAAACAGTATGTCTCTTTTTCCAGCTTCATATGTATGACCATTTAATTAAAGTCCCTGTGCTGATGCAGAGGAAAGTTGTAGGAAACTCCGCTCTTCTGCTTTGCAGGGTTTCATCATGCAAACTTGATTTTCTGTAGGAGTTTAGGGGAAGTTGATGGTAAATGCCATCAGAGCCTGAGATCCCCTGGTATTTTGTGTGTGTGTGTATATATGCAAATGCCACTTTCTCTTTATATCACCTCTTTGGGCCTGATTCTGCTCTCAGTGCAATGACTTTTGATTTACACCATTGTAGATGAGCTTAGAATCAGGCTTATTTTCTCCTTTCTCACCTGTCCCCCTTTACTACTGTCTTTGTCCTTTCCCACACTTTTCTCTAGCTTGCTTTTCTCTGTTTCTGTTGGGTAACAGTTGTAGTGAGTTAGTGGTGCTTCAAACATCACGTTTATAGAGGCTCCTTTGCCTGCCTCTTTCAGTCAAACCTGTTTAAGGTCAGCATCTATTCCTGCCATTTTTTTCTCCCAGTATCTGGAATTTTCAGTAAGTACCTCATAACACCAGAAAGAGAAGGCTTAAAGGGGGAATATTTATACGCATAAAACCTGGATTTGTGCTGGAAATGGCCCAACTTGATTATCATACACATTGTAAGGAGAGTGATCACTTTAGATAAGCTATTACCAGCAGGAGAGTGGGGTGGGAGGAGATATTTTTTCATGCTTTGTGTGTATATAATAAGATCTTCTAAACTTTCCACAGTATGCATCCGATGAAGTGGGCTGTAGCTCACGAAAGCTCATGCTCAAATAAATGTGTTAGTCTCTAAGGTGCCACAAGCACTCCTTTTCTTTTTGTGAATACAGACTAACACGGCTGTTACTCTGAAACCTATAAGCATATTAAAACTGAAACACAGATAGTTATGTTACTTGCAGAAATGAGCCCGAACTCCAAAGTTTAAATCCAACCTAAATAATGAACCTTCCCCAGAAGGGAGTAGGCAGGGAGGGAGCAAATTTGGCCATGTTATAATCTGGAGATGAGACAGGCTTTGCATGATTTGCAAATAGTTTCAGCTATTGTTTTTAAAGCCCAGTTCATCTTTTTCTGAGGTAGTTGTAGGTAAACCTGTCTCTATGACAGCTCTATTGAACGGAAAGCCTCCTGCTATCATGAAACAATGGTGCATTTTTCACGAGCTCATTATTTTAAAGCTATAACCAGACTGTACATATTCTTCTCCACAGGAAAACGGCTTCCTACCTATGTTTGAGGAAAAACGATCATGGCTGTCCTTATTCAACATTAAAGCAAAAATCATGGATGCTTTTTCCTTCTTCAGTCAGTACTATTGACAAGATGGAGATCAGCCTTCCCCATGTAAACTGGATGTTGCCACAAGACTCATTGCAGTGGCTTTCTTCAAGCAAGAGGAAAATGAATCAGTCTTCTAGAATTAAGGATACGTTTTCTTGCTTACATTATATTTTAATTTACGTATTTACTAATAAATGTTTAGGTGCTGGCTTATTTGACAACACTGAAGACTAGAGTCTTCCTGCCATCGAAGAGGTACAGAACTGACCCCCAATATGCCTCAACCTTGACCTGGAGGGAATACCTCTTGGAGAGACAGAGAGCAGTTCAGTGTCTATCGCCTCTGATGCACCCTCAAAGACGTGCATTGTTTCACCTACATATAATCCAATGGGTTAGGAGCAGTATCAGTTTTAATTCTGAATTTTAAAAATTTTGTGAATTAAATTTATTACTTGATTGCATTTTGTTGTTTGCTTTATCAGCAGAAGACTTCTTAAATAAAGGGGCTAAAGCACTCACTGATGAAAGCACATGCAAGTTCATGAGATGGATCAAATGATCACTTGGGATCAGCAATTTAAAATGTGTGTATATATTCACTAATCAGTACAATGGCATCTGTTTAATAATTCCTTTTTTTAAAAAATGTTCTTCATATGCATGGTGCTCTTTCCAGCTGCAATGACCACTGACTTATTTGTTTAAAGAGATGCTTTTAAATGGCCAAGTGCAAAAAGTTTATTCAAAATCAATAAACTATTTATATCTTCGATAATTCAAATGTGATGAATGGGTTTTTGGAAAAAAGATTAAAATATAAACATATACTTAGGCTGAAAGTTTATTTTTACCAAGTTTCATCTCTGAAAAAACATTTTTTTCTATTCAGCTGAGTTAGATACACCTGGTAAAGCAAGTGTAGGCATAGGTGCAAATCTAGGCCGTATAGGCCTGATCCAAAGCCCACTGAAGTCAATAAAAAGACTTGTTTACAAGCCAGTCTGTAGCATTTTTGGTGCATTCAACGTGTATGAGCAGCCTGTTAGATCTTGATGAAATAATATATATGGATCAGATTTGGATGGCAGTACTAGATATTTAGGGGATACATTTAGTGAATGAAGTAGGAGCCTCTGAAAAGTCACAGGAACACCCTCTTGTTAAAGATTTCAACTTATGCTAAGTAAAAGACCATTTCTTTAACTGTTAGGACCCTAGGATTCTCCTGGAATAGCTGATGAGAGTTGGGACTCACTGGTCTCCTTCCCTTACAGGAATGGAGAGAGTGAACCGGGGTAGGAAACACCAAGTACATATGGGTGGGGAACAGTGGCTCTGTGCCATGCCACTTCCTCTCCGAGAGCCCTCTATATAAGCAGGGTTCTGTGGTGTAGGATGTGCCATAGCAGGAAGGCAAGCAGTTGCTCTTGGAGGGCATGTTCTCAATGTGACGTGGTGGCTTTTTGATAGAAAATACTCAACTGTGAAAAAAGAGTTAAAAGCAGAATTAGCTCCCTCCACAGTTTCTCTTCTCACTTGAAGATGGGATACGGCACAGCTGTGAGGGTATGTTTACTGACAGTACAGCTCCTGGAGAATCTAGCTGCTGTTAAGGAGGCAGACTCTTGAGAGCACAAAGAGGTGGAAAGCCATCTTCAAAGATAGCCCGGGCTCTAGATAACGTGACATGCCTTTCCTGTGGATCCTTGGCATCCCTGGGATGTGCAAATCCAGCTTCATGTGACGAACCTCATGGAGTTTCTGTAGCACATTGTCTCTTCCTACAGGAGTCCTGGTGACTAAGTCACTGACCCTGGTCATTCACCTGCAGGGAGTGGTGCCTAAGATCTAAGAGTCCAGGTAGTTGTATTCCTTACACCATGTTAGATCAACAATTGTAGCAGGGAAAATCCAGAACCCCAAAAGCCTGGATTCAGGTCTCTTAACAGGTATATTTGTCTACATATTACGAGTGCATTATGAATGCATTAGAGAGAAAATAGACAGATGTGAAGGAGGATAAGTGTCCGTCATGGGATTTTACCTTTTCCTCTGAAGCACCTGATACTGGCCACTGTAAAAAGCAGAATATTGGACAAGGCAGTTCCTATGGCTTTTTAAAAATAAAATCTTTAATGTATTTATTTGTAATCTAACCCTTCATATATATGTTCTGTTAAGGATTAGGGATTTTAAAGCATTTCAGTTCACCTTCAGACACAATTCTCAATGTTTATTTTAGTTATTATTATTACTATTGTACAGGCAAAGAACTTCAGTAATTCCTAGGAACTGTAGATCAGCAGCAGGGAATCAAAAATGACCTTACCGCTAACTGTGAACAAAGTGGTTGTAAATTAAGTGTTTAAAGATTTGTATTTAGTTCTCCTTGTGAACTTCCTCTGTCAACTAAATGACACATTCATTGACATTCTTTGGGTATATTTTGCCCCAATGGAAAAATACAAGTTCATTTTTTGTCTAATAACTTAATATATTAAATATACAAAGCCAGAGTTGGCCTTTTATATAGACATAGAATTACAGATAGACAGTGTAATGGTTTTAGCACTTGTCTTTCATCTCTAAAACATGGGTTTAAATAAAGGAAGGTAGGATTATCCGCTAAATGATCCATTGGGACTATGGACTATCTTCACCAATAACAAAATCTATAGCTGCTCTGGATTTAAGAAAAAGAACAGCTAGTATATCTTCTTTTTATTATTTTATTATTCATTCTTTGTACTATTGTAGTTTCCAGGAGCCTTAGGCATGGAACAGAACTCCAGTGTGCTAGAAATGACAGACCCTGCCCCAAGGATCTTACAGTCTAAGTAAAAGACAATAGACAGCAGCTGGATACAGACAGATGGGGAGTTTAGGGAAACAATGAGACAACATTGATCAGCATGAGAGGCAGTAGTCAGCACCCCAACAGTCTAACCATTGTCACGTTTTTGTAGGCCTCACGGCAAGAGTTTTTAAGAAGCGTTTTGACTGAGAATAATGAGTTTGTTTTGCAGATGTTTACAGGGAACTTTTCCCAAGGCTGAGGGGAAGCATAGGAGAAAGTACAAACATGCTTGGTTACTGACATCATGTTATGCACCACCACATCTGCAGTGTATCTATACCACAGCCATTGAAGACATCACTTCAACTGTCAGGCAAAATATTGGAACAGCAGACAATGCTCTGTTTCTGGAGGAAAGGCCAGTCAAACGGCACTGGAGCAGCACAGAAGATGAATACATCAGTACAGTGGTCAGGTAGTATCAGGATGTCACTGCAGCACATGATGGCATTGAGACCTACCAGATCACCTAATCCCATTTTTTTACCAATGGAGCATTGGTTATTATTTATTAGTATTTACTAGTGTTTGGTCAGATGTTTTAAATGCCCCAAGTGATGTGGCTTCTGCCCCTTTCCCTGGGAGATTGTTGCACAGGTTAATACGTGTTCCTGACAGGCATGATGCAAGACAGCACAAGCCACAGAAGCTGCTGACACATACTGAAAAGGAGGAATCACATTGACAAAAAAAGCCATCGTCCATTTCCTGTAACTCACAAAATTCCCCTAATGTTCCAGACACTGTCTCCTACTCTCCACCAGTTGCCATTTAGTCAGTATGAGGATGGGAAATCACTTGGTCAATGGCTGTTAAATTATATTAAGTTGTACTCCCCCTTTGGATAGCAAAACCATGATGGGGGCGATTTCTTTATGATGTTCTGTCTAGACGAGGCAAACATGATTTGCAACCAAGTGTTGGATGGGATGCCTTTCTACGAACACAACAGTCAACTTCAGACTGCTCTAAATTATGGTGGGGGGTAACATTAAAACCATCTTTGCCTCTGGTCCTGTGCTGAGCACAGCTCAGGCAGGGCAGTGAATCTGGAGCAATATTTCTAATAGAGTAGCAAAAAACCCCAAAATACAGTGAAAAGTACCTTTCATGTCTCTTCATTCATCAGAAAGAAACAACACAGGTCCCGGACATCTTCCAAAGTATTTTTGACAGTCACTTTCAATTGGTTGATTTAGTAGTAGATGCTAAAGTCTGAAGCATTAAAATAAATCTCACAGTAGTGAATCACCAGGCATTCTAAAATCAGAAGTCAAATCATGAGATTGGCTTAAAAATCACAAGACTTTAGTTATTTGCCTGGCTTCTGACTCTTTATGGTGCACTTGGCTCACATTTTCAGACTGTTCTTTGGAACCATGAGGATTAGAATTTTCTGAAAGCAGAGACTGTTAGTCATCACTCAACTCCAAAAGCTACAGGTTTAAGAACATCAACCACTGCACCACTGGTGATAAAACCAGAAGAGCTGGCAAGGCTGATTTCAAGCTTACAAGGATTTGCAGTCAGAATGGGTGGGTCGGGGGTCTCATGGGTGTCCAGAATCACAGAATCATAGGACTGGAAGGGACCTTGTGCGGTCAATCTAGTCCAGTCCCCTGCACCCATGGTAAGTATTATCTAGAGCGGGGTAGGCAAACTTTTTGGCCTCCCCAAACAGCCTGGCCCCCGTTCCCTATCCGCCCCTTCACTGCCCCCCTCAGAATTCCCAACCAATCCAACCCTCCCCCGCTCCTTGTCCCCTGACCGCCCCCTCCTGGGACCCCTGCCCCTAACTGCCCCCCTGAGACCCTACCCCCATCCAACCCACCCTGCTCCCTGTCCCCTGACTACCACCCGGGACCCCTGCCCCTTATCCAACCCCCCCCCCCCCGACTCCCTGCCCCCTTACCATGCCACTCAGAGCACCAGGACTGGCAGCTGCACTGCCCAGCCAGAGCCAACCACACTGCAGTGCAGTCTAGAGCACCTGGGCAGGCTGGTGGCTCTCGCAGCCGCGCTGCCCAGCAGGAGCTCACAGCCCCGCTGCCCAGAGCGCTGGCAGCATGACGAGCTGAGGCTGCTGGGGAGGAGGAACAGCAGGGGAGGGGCCGGGGTCTAGCCTCCCCGGCCGGGAGCTCAAGGGCCAGGCAGGACAGTCCCGTGGGCCGGATGTGGCCCAGGGGCCGTAGTTTGCCCACCTCTGGTCTAGCTCCATCTCTGAACTAAATAGCACAATAGAGAACAGAACATATGACTTTACTACTTGAAACTGGTCTCTACCATTTGAGCTAAAAAAGAATCCCCAGTACAGTGAAGTAATAGGGCTCATAGAGCATCCTGTTTGTAGGCCTGTTTCTAGGGTCAGCCGGCTACAAAAACTTGGCAAGTCTCAAATTCCATCCATCCAATGAAATGTTAAATGGGGCATAAACAGACCAGCCTGGAGGCATTACACAACAGTGTAAGACATTTTCCATTTTTCTCCTCCCACATCTCAGGCAGACTCATTGAGCTAGTCAGGCTCAAGACTTATACGGATTCTGCAGAGAAACTGTAATGCAGGTTCCCTTGTTCTATGTGTGGGGCTGCCCCTAGTGTAAATTGGGTGGTCTTGCACTAGCCAGTGCGGGTGTGTACTTGTCACCACTGTCCTCTATGTTATGTTCATGACATACACTCAGAGAAGTTAGATAAAAACATAAACATAACAGACTGACTGCTGCTGGGCCCAGATCCTAACCTGCAAGCAAGGTCAGGGGAAACCCCTGAAATTTAAAGGGACAGCCTACAATTGTAACACAGTTTTCAAAACACCACACACTACAGGATAGAATGTTAGGTGACTCAAGTTTCTGTGAAACACAGAACCCTCCGTTGCCTTATCTGCAAATGGGCTAAAAGCCATATAATTGCTGATGGCAAACGATTCTTCTTTAGTTCAATATTCCCATACAGCGCAGAACAGCATCAGAGATACACAGTGCAGACTGGAGCAAAGACTTTCACCCTAGCATGTATTTAGTTGTGGTTTCCCCATATAAAAGAGAAAAAAAGGCTGGCACTATCATTTGAGCAAAACCCTTTAACTGTCTGTGTCATTCAAACAACAGTAGGATGAACTCCCAAGTTACTTCAGGTCAAACAATTCCATATTCTGTAACGGTTTGCAGATCTGCTGAGGAGTTAGCTAATTGTATGCAAAATGCTAGGAAGGACTCAAGGCTTTCCGAGGTCTGGGGCAATTCTGTGAAATTTTTTGTGCTCTTCAAAAGCCAATTCTTGTAAGTAAGCCCATTTCCCCTAAATTACCGCACATACAATAGCAGATGTTGTACAGCACGCTCTAGAGGGGAAAAAAAAAATTTTCCCACTACTTTCCCATCTGATGGTAAGTAATATTTGTTTATTTTATTTTATTTTAGTGTGTGCTGAGATGAGTCAGAAAGAAGAGAAACCTTTCATCCCTTTAGGAGAGTGTCAGTACTGTATCAGCTTCTGCCGTTCATTCTGTAATCGATCAGCTCCTGGAAATTGGGGCCGGGGGAGGAGGTTCAGGAGGGTTGACATTTTGCTATTCAATAGTGACACCTGCTCACTGCCCAGGAACACCTTAATGGAGGTCTCAGAAAACACAGTTCAGCCTTAATGGCTGACAGACAGATATGGTGATGTGAGTTGTGTCTACAGAGGTGGTGGTGGTTTTTGGGGCGGAGGTGGGAATCAGAGGAATATGGGGGAATACTGAATCATTTAGGAAATTACATTAATGTCCAACTAAATTCAGTAGCAGAACAGATTGTAGGGAGACTAGCTCTGTTGTATCTTCAGGTTCTCAAGTGAGAGAAGGCAGGGAGTCCATCATAAGCTCAGAAGTTTTGCATGGAGAGCAATCTGTGACGGAGTGAGATTTGCCAAATAGGTCACCATCAGCAGGTCTCAGAGTAGCAGCCGTGTTAGTCTGTATTCGCAAAAAGAAAAGGAGGACTTGTGGCACCTTAGAGCCTAACCATTTTATTTGAGCATAAGCTTTCGTGAGCTACAGCTCACTTCATCGGATGCATTCAGTGGAAAATACAGTGAGGAGATTTATATACACACAGAACATGAAAAAATGGGGTTTATCACGCACACTGTAAGGAGAGTGATCACTTAAGATGAGTTATTACCAGCAGGAGAGTGGGGGTGGGGGGAGGAAGAAAACCCTTTGTAGTGATAATCAAGGTGGGCCATTTCCAGCACCTTGATTATCACTACAAAGGGTTTTCTTCCTCCCCCCACCCCCATTCTCCTGCTGGTAATAGCTCATCTTAAGTGACCACTCTCCTTACAGTCTGCATGATAAACACACATTTTTTCATGTTCTATGTGTATATAAATCTCCTCACTGTATTTTTCACTGAATGCATCCGATGAAGTGAGCTGTAGCTCACGAAAGCTTATGCTCAGATAAATTGGTTAGTCTCTAAGGTGCCACAAGTCCTCCTTTTCCATCAGCAGGTCATTGATACTGCTGTTCAGCACTGTCTCAAAGTCCTCCAGTGAAATCCTTGGCACCTGGTTAATAAGATCCATCAGGAAGTGCCCAACAGTGTTGTCAGCAGCCACTTTATCAGATAGCACATCCTCTGCGTACTGTAGCACTATGCTCAGGGTATCCTGGATCCTGGCTGACGCTGCCCCCACCTGCTGCAAGTCACTGGACAAGCCAATCACTCAACTGGTACTCAAAGAGGTGGGGGGGGGTTGAATAATGAGCATGCTAAGTGCTTGATAAAAGCACAGAGCTGACCTGAGCAAAGCCCCTGCAATCAGTGCTGTATCTGTTTGCAACTCTGCATGTGCTACATGTGTAAACCATATTGAGTTGCTCCTCTAGACATTAGGGACCATACCTGGAGACCCTTACCCAGGCAAATCTCTCAGGACTGAGTAAGGACTTCAGGATTTGGCCCTGTGCAGAATGCACTATCGCAAAGATAGCAGCTGGGAATTCAAACTTCTACAGCAAAACAAATGGTGAGACAGTGCAGCTCAGCATCCACTGTAAACTGCTCTCGATTGTTCATAACTCACCCCAAATCATTCCCATTACTGCCAGAACTTCCTCTCCCTCTCGCCTACTGCTGCCACAGCTTCTGTCACTGGGGCCAGAGGGGGATTGTTCAAATGTTCAGCAGCTCTCTGCTCCTCCAACCCCTCAGCAGCTGCTTCTCTCACGGGGGCCAGGCTGCTCTTGAGTGGCTCTCCAGTCTCTCAATCCACCCCAAGCCTGTGTTCCCTCTGGGAAGGCCATTAATGCTCTTTTGGGCAAAAAGAGTCTGAAGGGAAGGGACAGACTGCAGCAGTTCTTCTCTCTTGGGCAGTCTGTCCCTTCCCTTCAGTCTCTTTTTGCCCAAAGGAGCATTAATGGCCTTCCTTTATCTGCTCCCCTTGAGCACTAAAATGGAGACCCAACAGGAAGGACAGCAGGTCATGACTCCCACTGAGGCCCCTCTTGCAGCCTGACACAGAAAAGGCTGAGAAGGGACAGGGAAAGAGAGGGGAGACGGAAGCTGGGAATGGGCGACAGAGGGTGGATCACTTGATGATGACCTGTTCTGTTCATTCCCTCTGGGGCACCTGGCACTGGCCACTGTCAGAAGACAGGACTGGGCTAGATGGACCTTTGGTCTGACCCAGTATGGCCGTTCTTATGTTCTGATGAGACTGACTATCACAGGTCAGAACGAGAGTTGGTGATGGAAGTCTGTCTGGCAGCACACGTCTTAGTGTGAATCTGGTGAATTTGCATCTCAGATTTACTTATGTTTCAATGAGTCGAGCAATTGTCTTTTTATTATTAGTAATTGGTGATTTTCTGTTTCTTATTTGAGGAATCTCTAGTCACCAGGTTTTCAGTTATTTTGGGAGGAAAATATACACATTTTTTAGACTAAAAACCCCCCAAACCTACTTTTTTTCCCCCACATACTTTTTAAAGTAAAACTTGAGTTGATGGCAGTAGATTTACACAGCCAGCAGAATTTGGCCTAAAGTTCAAATGTGGAGTCTAATTTTCCTTGATTTTAAATATCTAAATGTCAGCGTGGCTGTTTCCACAAGAGTCAGCAAAGCCTTGTTGAATCTTGATAGAGTTTGCATAAGTCTAAATGCACATTTCCGTTTAAATTACATGACTGTAACATGTGAATGGAAGCCCGAGACTCATCTCCACTGACTGTAAAAACCTCCTGGAGCTGATTTAATGATGAAATGAAACAGAGTTATTCAGCATTTTCTAAGAAGTGGGGGAAATGACATGGTGCAAAAAAAAGTAAGCCAATTGTTTTTATGAGAAAATCGAGAAGACAATGTGACATATGAATGTGACTTACACATTTCTAAGCAATAAAACAACCCATTTTCCTAGTTTTGTGCTCTCAACAGGTAGGGTCTTGGCCAGAGGTGGGCAAACTATGGCCTGCGGGGCACATCAGGCCAAAAAGTTTGCCCACCCTGGTTTAGCTGGTCATTTGTTGGAGGAAGAAAAAAAAGGAAGGAGATGTTCGCATGTACCTCACTGTTAAACTAGAAAGCCACCAAAAGCTGCAAAGTGTGTCTCCAGATACAAACATCCACATAATTAAGAGATCTTCACATCTGGATTTTAGTTTGACTTATTATATAAAGATGAGAGTCAGGGAATATTTGGATCTAGGGATTTTGGTCTAGCTCGGGGATGGGCAAATTTTTTGGACTGAGAGCCACATCGGGGTTCCAAAACTGTATGGAGGGCCGGGTAGGGAAGGCTGTGCCTCCCCAAACAGCCTGGCTCCCGCCCCCTGACTGCCCCTCTCAGAACCCCCAACCCATCTAAACCCCCCTGCTCTTTGGCCCCTGACCGCCCCCTTCCGGGACCCCCAACCCCTAACTGCCCCTGGGACCCCATCCCCTATCCAAGCCCCCTGCTCCCTGTCCCCTGACTGCCCCCATCCCTATCCAGACCCCCACCCCCTGACAAGCCCCCCCGGACTCCCATGCCTATCCACCCCCACCCCGTTCCCTGTTGCCTGACTGCCCCCCAGGACCCCTGCCCCTTATCCAACCCCTCCACTCCCTGCCCCCTTACCATGCCACTCAGAGCACCAGGACTGGCAGCCGTGCAGCTCAGCTGGAGCCAGCCACACTGCCGTGCAGTCTAGCGCACTGGGGCAGGCTGGCGGCTCTCGCAGCCGCACTACCCAGCAGGAGCTTGCAGCCCCGCCGCCCAGAGCGCTGGCGGCATGGCGAGCTGAGGCTGCAGGGGAAGGGGGACAGCAGGGGAGGGGCTGGGGGATTGCCTCCCTGGCCGGGAGCTCAAGGGCCGGGCAGGCCGGTCCGGATGTGGTCTTTGGGCCATAGTTTGCCCACCTCTGATCTAGACCATACCTGACAGGTGTTTGCTGAACCTGCTTTTAAAAATCTCCAGTGATGGAGATTCCACAACCTCCCTAGGCAATTTATTCCAGTGCTTAACCACCTTGACAGTTAGGAAGTTTTTTCCTAATGTCCAACCTCAACTGCCCTTGCTGCAATTTAAGCCAATTGCTTCTTGTCCTATCCTCAGAGGTTAAGGAGAACAATTTATCACCCTCTTATTTGTAATATCCTTTCAAGTACTTTAAAACTGTTTTCATTTCCCCCCTCAGTCTTCTCTTCTCCAGACTAAACAAACCCAATTTTTTCAATTTTCCCTCATAGGTCATGTTTCTAGACCTTTCATCATTTTTGTTCCAGAAGGGTCCTGTGCAAGAGCTTCCATTTTTTAAAGACAGTAATACATGTTTGTCAAGGTTCCTCCCCCACTCTGAACTCTAGGGTACAGATGTGGGGACCTGCATGAAAAACCTCCTAAGCTTATCTTTACCAGCTTAGGTCAAAACTTCCCCAAGGTACAAAATATTACACCCGTTATCCTTGGACTGGCCGCTACCACCACCAAACTAATACTGGTTACTGGGGAAGAGCTGTTTGGACGCGTCTTTCCCCCCAAAATACTTCCCAAAACCCTGCACCCCACTTCCTGGACAAGGTTTGGTAAAAAGCCTCACCAATTTGCCTAGATGACTACAGACCCAGACCCTTGGATCTGAGAACAATGAACAATCCTCCCAACACTTGCACCCCCCCTTTCCTGGGAAATGTTGGATAAAAAGCCTCACCAATTTGCATAGGTGACCACAGACCCAAACCCTTGGATCTGAGAACAATGAAAAAGCATTCAGTGTTTTACAAGAAGACTTTTAATAAAAAATAGAAGTAAATAGAAATAAAGAAATCCCCCCTGTAAAATCAGGATGGTAGATATCTTACAGAGTAATTAGATTCAAAAACATAGAGAACCCCTCTAGGCAAAACCTTAAGTTACAAAAAAGATACACAGACAGAAATAGTTATTCTATTCAGCACAATTCTTTTCTCAGCCATTTAAAGAAATCATAATCTAACACATACCTAGCTAGATTACTTACTAAAAGTTCTAAGGCTCCATTCCTGGTCTATCCCTGGCAGAAACCAGCATACAGACACAGCCCTTTGTTTCTCTCCCTCCTCCCAGCTTTTGAAAGTATCTTGTCTCCTCATTGGTCATTTTGGTCAGGTGCCAGCGAGGTTACCTTTAGCTTCTTAACCCTTTACAGGTGAGAGGAGCTTTCCCCTGGCCAGGAGGGATTTCAAAGGGGTTTACCCTTCCCTTTATATTTATGACAATGTTAAAAACAGCTAGGAAGAGTTTACATTACAAAATCACATTGGACCCATGCGTCGCCTTACCATTTGCCCCCCACCCTGCAAACACTTCCAGGGGCTTAACCCTCAGCATGTGAGGAGCCCCAGAACACTGTGGGCAGCAGGAACCTGGGTGCTGGGCCCCTGGAGTCAGAAACCCCCTGGGCAGCAGGAGTGTGGGAACTGGGGCTCCAACTGGCACAGGGAACCTACTAGAAACCCCCAGGGCAGCGGGGGACTGGGTGCTGGGGATCCCCCTGGGCAGTTGGGTCCTGTGGATGCTGGCGATCCCCCTGGGCAGAACCAGAAACCAATCCTGCAGCGGGGGCCTGGGCGCTGGGGATCCCCCTGGGCAGGGGGAAGCAGAAACCAATCCTGCAGCGGGGGCCTGGGCGCTGGGGATCCCCCTGGGCAGGGGGAAGCAGAAACCATTCCTGCAGCGGGGGCCTGGGCGCTGGGGATCCCCCTGGGCAGGGGGAAGCAGAAACCAATCCTGCAGCGGGGGCCTGGGTGCTGGGGATCCCCCTGGGCAGGGGGAAGCAGAAACCAATCCTGCAGCGGGGGCCTGGGCGCTGGGGATCCCCCTGGGCAGGGGGAAGCAGAAACCAATCCTGCAGCGGGGGCCTGGGTGCTGGGGATCCCCCTGGGCAGGGGGAAGCAGAAACCAATCCTGCAGCGGGGGCCTGGGCGCTGGGGATCCCCCTGGGCAGGGGGAAGCAGAAACCATTCCTGCAGCGGGGGCCTGGGTGCTGGGGATCCCCCTGGGCAGGGGGAAGCAGAAACCATTCCTGCAGCGGGGGCCTGGGCGCTGGGGATCCCCCTGGGCAGGGGGAAGCAGAAACCAATCCTGCAGCGGGGGCCTGGGCGCTGGGGATCCCCCTGGGCAGGGGGAAGCAGAGACCGATCCGGCAGCGGGGGCCTGGGCGCTGGCGATCCCGGTGAGATCTCTAGCGATCAGGGCCCCTGGCCTGGCTGCAGCCCCCTGAGCAGCAGGCCTCGGGGCAGCGGGCGCTGCGGGGCGGGGAGCGGCGCGCAGAGCTGCGAGCGCCCGGGGGCTCATTCTGCGCACGGAGAGCCAAGGGGCGGGACCCGGCCCGGCTGGCGACTCCGGCGAGATGGCAGCGCCGCTGCGAGCCGCCAAACAAGCGCTGCGAGCGGAGCTGAAGCGGCGGCTGAGGGGGCTGAGCGAGGCGGAGAAGCAGCGCCAGTCCCGCCTGCTGAGCCGCAAGGTGGGTGCCCGGCGGGCTGAGGAGCGGCCCGGGGCCAGGACCCTGCCTCGCTGCCCTGCAGCTGGGCCTCCCCCGGCCTCTGCCCGGCCCTAGGACTAGCAGCAGCAAGCGGGTGAGGTCGGTGGCTCACGGGCTTCCCGCGTTTGCGGGGCAGGGACGGAGGCCCCGCCTGCGCCCTTCTCAGCCCTGATCGCCTTCGGGGCCCGCGGGCTCCAGCGTGCCCCGATACCAGCCGCAGGCCCTACCCACCGCTCCTGCCCTGAGCGGGCCCCGCGAGTCCTCCGGGCCAGGCCCGCGCTGGGCCAGCCTTGCTTCGGGGCCCCTTCCCCGCGCCCCAGGTGCAGATGAGCCTCACGCTGCCTGAATCTGCTGCAGGACTGCCCCCCCCCCCCCGTCTCCCTTAAACCTCTGCTCTCCACTCCTGCCTCCAGACCTGTGTCCCACAGGGGAGATGATCTCCAGACCTCTCTCCCCCCCGTTCATATCCCACCCAAAATATATATTTCTTCCTCCACGCCTACAAGTTGCGAGTTCATAATATTAAAATAATGTAGAACCTTTAAATCAGCTCCTCTGGATTTTCCAGTGCAGCCTGTTAACTATGGGCCTGGTTAGAATAATGATGTATTTCTTTAATAATAATAATTAATAATAAAAGGTAGCTAAGCTAGCACGTGTTCTAACATGTTTTTAAACACTACTGTAGTGAGGGGAGCGTGCATAGAGTTCACCTCAACTAATTAACACACATTAAAATACAACTTGCCCTGTCTCCCTTAGGGTTTAAAAACCTGTCAGCTAGCATATTCTAAATATACACCTTTTATTCCAGTGTGGACAAGCCCATAGCCTCTCTTCTACTGAGAGTTCTTTCGACTGATTGCTGCTGTTTGTGCCTTGAACAGTACCAACTAAACTGATGCTGCTAAACGCATAATTTAAAACCAATGAGAAGCTCAGAAGCTTTACAACAGGCCTTTAAATGAATTTGGGCTGAGTTGTGAGGCCCTGATAATGCAAACATTTGTGGGTGTCCTCAACTTTACTACTGTGAATAGTCCTATTACTTTAAGGGACTGCTATTCATGATGGTAAAGTTAAACTATGTGTGTGTATGTTTACAGGATCAGGGCCCAAGTTTGTAAAGAAACCCAAAAGCAATGGCATTTCACATGGTTTCAGGTTCTGTTGTGTATGTTTTATTCAGCTCTAAATTAATAGGCTGTGCCTAGCAATATTTATAAATAAACATCTAGCATGTGCTGAAATGATTTCTCTCATCTTGGCTTTTATTTTTAACTCTATCTGTACTTTCCACGTTTTTCTCTGTGTAATTTTATTGCTAATGTTATCATTTAAAAGCTATCATATTGTATTTACACAAATAATATGCTAACACAGCATGCTAATAGTTTGTATTTTTCAAATACCCAGTGCATATGGATTAACAAAGTTGTTTTATAGATATTTTATTGTTTTAATAAACCGCATACAATTTTATTTTAAAGTTGCTGCATGTAGTCAAACACAGGAATTCTGGAGGAATCACATTTGTATTGTGTCTTTCAGTCAAAGGATCTCAAAGCACTTTATAGACTCCAATTAGCACCAATTGCTTCCACCTCTGGAGTACAATGTGACAGCACACAAACATTATGTAAGAAGTATAGATTTCTACCAAGTCTGAGAAAGTGGAACTTAAATAGGTTTCTCTCTCTGGGAATCCTATTCTTACAATATTTAATATAAAACATAATTTAACATGAAAATATAATTCTGAGTGAACCTCAAGTGCTTAACTTGCAATCTTTGAATTTCTTTAGTAGGACAGTGTGCCCTTAGTTTTGTTGAGAAATGTACATAGCATTTCCTGCCATCTTTATAAATGGTTAATTCACGAAGGGTACAATTTTCAGCAGCACTTGGCACTTACCTAATTCTGGTCCTATTGAACTCAGTAGTAAATCTACCATTCGTATCAGTGGAGGCAGAGTTATGGCAGTGCTGAAAGGTTTTGAACATCCGACCTGGAAGTGATAAAGTTGGGTTCACCTAAAGGGAAGATACTGGACCACTGTCTAGTTTGCAACAGAATGTGGAAACTGACTATGGCCTGAGTCTGCAAACACACAAGTGTTTAACTTTACTGCCGTGAGTAGCATGTGTAAGAGTTTGCAAGGCCAGGGACTTAAATATTTGCAAAATATACAGTGAAAATCTAAATGCAAAGCTCTTTTCAAACAGATTTGAAGTGGTAAATGGAGATAAAGGAATTACCTTCATTATCAGGAGACAAGTGTAGTGGGCATCGAGAAATGTTTGAAAATGTGGAGAAAACATCTTGAGCAAAGGCTGAAAAATTAACTTCATAACAGATGATAGGAATTGCAGCTGAGAAGGATAAAAGAGACTTGGCTACTTTACTTAGAACTTGAAGAATGCCTTTACGTAAATTCCCGTCTTCGAAAGATCTTAAATTCAAATTGGAATAGCTGCACTAGGCTGACCTTCTTACTAGTATTTAATTAGCTACTGCATGACTGCGCTTGCTTAATGTTTGTGTTCCTGATTAAAGTCATGCTGTTTGCATGCTCTGATTCTGCAATAATAGTCATCAGCTAATGTACAAAGGTCAAAGCATTTTCTCTTTGGAAACTTCTGGGGTGTGACAGGAGCTACTGTCTGGGCCAGGGAGACATCTTCAGGCTGTTGGTACTAATGTGAATGACTGTCTGATTGTATTTGTCTTCAAGGGCACAAAGTAACTGCACAATGCATTGATCGCACTATGAATTTTCTACACTGTGGAAGGGGAGGAATAGGTGGAAGAGGGAACCTGAAGAGAGAGAGAGAGGAAAAGAGTGGAATGGGATAGTTATTTTTAAAAAAAGGCAATAAAGAGATACAGTTGATTTAGTTTTTATATATAACACACACAGAAAGGGGGGAATAGCCAAATGTAAGAGATGTAGTCAGAGGTGAGGGAGAAAAATTAAGCAAAGGTTAAAAACAGGTGCAAGTAGAAAAAGGAATATAGGTGAGAATTAAAGAACTATAAAAAAAGGAAAGTGACAAGGTCAAAGCGTAGAAAGGCAATTAGCCCAGGATTATACAAACACACAAAAGATAATTCTAATTCTGGTATGAATACTCCAGTCCCATTAAATAAGACTAAATTAATAAATGTAGCCCCTATATTGCCCTGCACTTTGCCATTTGCACCACTATAGAGTTGAGTGCAAATCACTTTCAAATCAGAATGGAAGCATATTACACTTTCTTTGTACTGTTGTAAGTGATGACACAAGGTGCAGGGCAATCAGGACCCTGGCCTTAAAAACCCTTTTTTAAAATTTCAGTGTGGTTCAGGAGGGTGTTATACAAGATCTGAAACTTTTTACATTTTATCATGCACACCACATATGCAATTTCTAATTCTCTTCCCTTGTCCAGCTTTTTGGTTTAGAGGGCCGCTTTTAGATCAAACATTCCCTAGATCATCTAGAAGAGCGGGCAGCAGTAAGACTGCCTATCAGCAGAAGCATTTAGGAAAACACTTTTGGGACCTCAAACTCCTGTACAGAGGTCAGTTCAGGCTAAAGAACTAAGGGCCTGATCTCACAAGACATTGAGCCTCAGTTTATTTTCCTAGGTAGGCAGGAGGAAACAACTTTTGCCTGAGCTAAAGCTTTTCGCTAGTGTTTTCTTTTTGAGTTTTGGACATTGACACTGTCATTGACGTACTTCTCACCTGTCAAGACCCACATGTGGGACAAAATGTATGACTTAAAACATAAATGAGAAATACAGACACTTTCTCTGCTCTGTGGACTAGCATCTCCCCATCCCATGCACTTTTTTCTGCAGTGATGATGTTTGTCTGAACATGCTTATACTACACACTTTAAAAATACATAAAATACAAATGGTTGTAGGATCAGCAAAATACGCTGAACACTGGTCCTGTGCCAGTGACAAGAGGGTTCCATCCATGAATTATCGCACAAATGCTGTCCCAAAACTATGTTGCTATATCCTCAGTAATGCTAATATGGTTTATAAACTGAGTATATAAAATAATCTATGTTAATTTCACTTTTAGTAAACAGAGGGGTGGAGGGGAAAAAGTTTTCCTGATATGAAACATTAAAGAGGGAGTTTATATTTTCAAACTTTTCACAGAGAATATTGCTCAAACCTGATTTTTTAAGTAAAAAAAATAAGTGGATCTTTTCATAAGCTTTTAAACCTCATTGCAATAATTTCCCATGTAGGTGATTGGGCATTCCAAGTACCAAGAGTCCCAAAGAATTGCAGTCTTTCTGAGTATGCAAGACGAAATCGAGACAGAAGAAATCATTAAGGACATATTTCAGAGAGGGAAGGAGTGTTTCATTCCACGGTACAAGCCCCAGAGCAGTCACATGGATATGGTCAAGTTAACTTCCGCTGAAGAAATTTGTTCACTTCCTTTGACATCTTGGAACATTCATCAGCCTTGTGATAATGATGTAAGGGAAGAAGCGTTGTCTGTGGGTAAGTGTTTCCTTCTTTCTGATGCTGAATCTCGGGTGATGCCTACACTAGAGAGCTTACTCCAGCCCTCACAACTGGCAGTAGCTCTCCCGCTGACATAGCGCTGTCCGCACTGGCGCTTAAATTGGTGTAAGTTATGTTGCTCAAGGGGGTAGCTAATTCAATCTCTGAGTGACACAATTTATGATGATTTAAGCTGTAGTGTAGCCATAGCCTCAGACTCAATGAGCAGGAGTTGCCTTGGGTCAATAAGAAGCTATTAGAAGGGAAGGACAGTGTGTTAGAATGCACTCTGGTTCCTGATATCCTAATTTCTGGAAGTTTTAGGCTGGACTGTAGGAATTTTTATAGAATCTTGGATCCTAAATGTTGTTGTGTGTCGATGTATCCTAGTGTCTTCGCAGAGCCTGCAGAACAGCTTTCAGGATTAAGTTCTTAGACTGCAAAATAAAAGCACTTTCTACTAGAGCTGGGTGAATATTTCAAATTATTTTGGGTCATTATTCATTCACATTTTCATTTGTTTGTTCATTTCAGCCTCAGGCTCTTGGCACTTTACAAGATCTAAAAGTTAGTCTGTTTTATAAGTCAATATAAAAATTCTAGTCTGTAGAAAACTAATTTTACTGCCATTTGACCTCCAAATCAAACCCCACCACATCCAGCTCTTCAATCCAACCCTCTCCAACTGCCCACAAATTATAAACAAACTTGCTTTGCCTTTGTTCACATTCCTTCTTTGTTTGCTTTCTGCAAATATTCCAGTGAACATCTTCACTGGCAGCAACATTTAAGAATATTAATGGAAAGCAAATGCTGAATTCATGTGAGAAACCTGATTCTGAGGGTATGTTTACAGTGGTGAGTTTCTGCGCAACAAGTTACGCCACTTTTATTAAAGCGCAGGAATTAAACCACTGTTGCGTGTCCACACTGTGCTCCTTGTGATGGTGGGGCCCATCCACATTAGCAGCTCTTGCATTGTGCAACTGTGCAACTGGCCGCAGGGTGCTTTGGGAAGGGTTTGCAATGCCTCATGGGGCAGGCACAGTGTCACATGATATTGGTTTCCCAACCACATTGTTCCATGGGCATCCTACTATGTTGCCAGGTGCTTTTCAAGGGCAGTCAGAAACAGAGCCTTGAAAGTGGAGGGATGCATGCCTTCACGGCAGCTGGCCGAGTTCAAAACAATGAGCAGAGCGGTCACTTGAGGGATTATGGGACACTTCCGGAGGCCAGTTGATTGCTTTCTGTGCTGTAATGTGTTTACACTGCCAATACAACGCTAGAGCCTCTGTGCTGTAAGGCTTCCGACTCTTGTCAAGGTGTTTTTTTTGCAACGCTGCAACTGAGGAGTTTCTGCGCACAAAGTGGCTTGGCAGTATGTACACCTCGGGAGTTACACCACAGAAAGCTGCTTTACTGCACAGAAACTTGCCAGTGTAGACAAGGCCTGAGAGTTGCTCACCTATACAGAGACTTACCAGATTGCACACACTGGGTGAAGTTGCCAACAGCTCCTGTAAGTTGGATACTGCAGCAATTCAAACCAATTCAGTTTAACTGGATTTTAAATAAAAAGAAAAGGAGTACTTGTGGCACCTTAGAGACTAACCAATTTATTTGAGCATGAGCTTTCGTGAGCTACAGCTCACTTCATCAGATGTTTACCGTGGAAACTGCAGCAGACTTTATATACACACAGAAATCATGAAACAATACCTCCTCCCACCCCACTGTCCTGCTGGTAATAGCTTATCTAAAGTGATCAACAGGTGGGACATTTCCAGCACAAATCCAGGTTTTCTCACCCTCCACCCCCCCACACAAATTCACTCTCCTGCTGGTGCTAGCCCATCCAAAGTGACAACTCTTTACATAATCAAGTCGGGCTATTTCCTGCATAGATCAAGGTTTTCTCACATCCCCCCCACCCCCATACACACACAAACTCACTCTCCTGCTGGTAATAGCTCATCTAAACTGACCATTCTCCAGGTTTAAATCCAAGTTAAACCAGAACATCTGGGGGGGGGGGTAGGAAAAAACAAGAGGAAACAGGCTACCTTGCATAATGACTTAGCCACTCCCAGTCTCTATTTAAGCCTAAATTAATAGTATCCAATTTGCAAATGAATTCCAATTCAGCAGTTTCTCGCTGGAGTCTGGATTTGAAGTTTTTTTGTTTTAAGATAGCGACCTTCATGTCTGTGATTGCGTGACCAGAGAGATTGAAGTGTTCTCCGACTGGTTTATGAATGTTATAATTCTTGACATCTGATTTGTGTCCATTTATTCTTTTACGTAGAGACTGTCCAGTTTGACCAATGTACATGGCAGAGGGGCATTGCTGGCACATGATGGCATAGATCACATTGGTGGATGTGCAGGTGAACGAGCCTCTGATAGTGTGGCTGATGTTATTAGGCCCTGTGATGGTGTCCCCTGAATAGATATGTGGGCACAATTGGCAACGGGCTTTGTTGCAAGGATAAGTTCCTGGGTTAGTGGTTCTGTTGTGTGGTATGTGGTTGTTGGTGAGTATTTGCTTCAGGTTGCGGGGCTGTCTGTAGGCAAGGACTGGCCTGTCTCCCAAGACTTGTGAGAGTGTTGGGTCATCCTTTAGGATAGGTTGTAGATCCTTAATAATGCGTTGGAGGGGTTTTAGTTGGGGGCTGAAGGTGACGGCTAGTGGCGTTCTGTTATTTTCTTTGTTAGGCCTGTCCTGTAGTAGGTAACTTCTGGGAACTCTTCTGGCTCTATCAATCTGTTTCTTTACTTCTGCAGGTGGGTATTGTAGTTGTAAGAAAGCTTGACAGAGATCTTGTAGGTGTTTGTCTCTGTCTGAGGGGTTGGAGCAAATGCGGTTGTATCGCAGAGCTTGGCTGTAGACGATGGATCGTGTGGTGTGGTCAGGGTGAAAGCTGGAGGCATGCAGGTAGGAATAGCGGTCAGTAGGTTTACGGTATAGGGTGGTGTTTATGTGGCCATTGTTTATTAGCACTGTAGTGTCCAGGAAGTGGATCTCTTGTGTGGACTGGACCAGGCTGAGGTTGGTGGTGGGATGGAAATTGTTGAAATCATGGTGGAATTCCTCAAGGGCTTCTTTTCCATGGGTCCAGATGATGAAGATGTCATCAATATAGCGCAAGTAGAGTAGGGGCTTTAGGGGACGAGAGCTGAGGAAGCGTTGTTCTAAATCAGCCATAAAAATGTTGGCATACTGTGGGGCCATGCGGGTACCCATAGCAGTGCCGCTGATCTGAAGGTATACATTGTCCCCAAATGTGAAATAGTTATGGGTAAGGACAAAGTCACAAAGTTCAGCCACCAGGTTCATTGGTGGATGTGCTCGTTCACCTGCACATCCACCAATGTGATCTATGCCATCATGTGCCAGCAATGCCCCTCTGCCATGTACATTGGTCAAACTGGACAGTCTCTACGTAAAAGAATAAATGGACACAAATCAGATGTCAAGAATTATAACATTCATAAACCAGTCGGAGAACACTTCAATCTCTCTGGTCACGCAATCACAGACATGAAGGTCGCTATCTTAAAACAAAAAAACTTCAAATCCAGACTCCAGCGAGAAACTGCTGAATTGGAATTCATTTGCAAATTGGATACTATTAATTTAGGCTTAAATAGAGACTGGGAGTGGCTAAGTCATTATGCAAGGTAGCCTGTTTCCTCTTGTTTTTTCCTACCCCCCCCCCCCCAGATGTTCTGGTTTAACTTGGATTTAAACCTGGAGAATGGTCAGTTTAGATGAGCTATTACCAGCAGGAGAGTGAGTTTGTGTGTGTATGGGGGTGGGGGGGATGTGAGAAAACCTTGATCTATGCAGGAAATAGCCCGACTTGATTATGTAAAGAGTTGTCACTTTGGATGGGCTAGCACCAGCAGGAGAGTGAATTTGTGTGGGGGGGTGGAGGGTGAGAAAACCTGGATTTGTGCTGGAAATGTCCCACCTGTTGATCACTTTAGATAAGCTATTACCAGCAGGACAGTGGGGTGGGAGGAGGTATTGTTTCATGATTTCTGTGTGTATATAAAGTCTGCTGCAGTTTCCACGGTAAACATCTGATGAAGTGAGCTGTAGCTCACGAAAGCTCATGCTCAAATAAATTGGTTAGTCTCTAAGGTGCCACAAGTACTCCTTTTCTTTTTGCGAATACAGACTAACACGGCTGTTCCTCTGAAACCTGGATTTTAAATGTTTATTATTAGCATGTTCTTTTCCCAGAAGCATTAGTTTTCTTTCATGGGAATTCTCTTTAGTCATTTAGTGTTATCAGCATTAGCACCAGTATTAAGTCTCCATCTATTAGCATATTCACTTTATTTTGCTTCAGTTGATTGACTTGTTAATTTCTTCTCTTTTGTCCATCCTTCTCACTTTAGAATTCTCTATATTCAGGTTAGATGGCAGGTGATTTCATTTGCCTCCTATGGTCATTCTTTCTTTCCCCTGTATCCAGCATTTTTTTTGTTACTTCCTTTCCTGTTGTCTGTCTTGCATGAAATTCTGTAAATTATTAATCAGCAGGTTTGAGGCCTTTGAAAGGTGGCTTTTAAAATGTCTAACATTTTATTTAGTTAAGCTTAGTTCAGCCATAAGAAACAACTTACTACATGTGAACTATGGTTAGTTGCATTTAACAAGCCTAAGTTAGAGATCAAAATGAGAAAACAGGAAAATCATAGGGCAAAACTCAACTACAGTTGGGAGGAGGAGAATGGCAAGGAGGGGTAATGTAGGGACCACTGTAGCTCTTGTGCACTGTGGAAGGAGCCTGGCACAGAAGTCTGCAATAGGGCATCCCGGGGAGGCAGGTTTACATGGATCCTGTACCTCCCACTTCAGGTAGTGCCAGAGGGGCTGGAATAGCAGCTAAAGCTGGACAGAGTTTTTCAAATTTGAATGTTTTGATGGAAGTTTGAATTAAAAAAAGAATTAGGAAAAAATGTTCCCAAGTTTCAGCTCTCTGTAATAATGACTTGTGTGTGTGTGCGTGCGTACATGGCAAAACATGTTTTGGTCCTGGGTTAAGGGGGTGGAGTTTTCTTCCTCAATCTTCATGTATGGAACCTTATTATTATCTATTTGTGGTATCTTTAGATGAGTTCAGGGGTTATCCTGTTCAGAGACTGGAAATGCAGACCTCCTTCCTCTTCCCCTGAATAGCTTTTGAAAGGTTAGAAAGTGCATTTAGGGTCTTTGAGGCTATTGCATGATGAGACACGAAGTAGACAGACTATTCCTAACAGAAAAACATACAGAACCTGTGCAAAAAGTTGTTGCCATATTTTTATTATGGGTGTTGCCATATTTATTAAACTTTGGTCCATTTGCAGGAATGCCAAACTGCTTTGTTACCACCCTTATCATCCATTGTAATTATGAATGTCTGACTCCTTTATCTCCATGATCTGATCAAATACTGTAGTGATGCATGGTATTTACATTGTTATAAGTAGACAACATGGTGTTTTCATAGTAAAGTTCCCATTGCTTGCATATATTGCAATTTATTTTCCATGAAATATCTTGCAGGTACAGCAATAAGTTATGTCACCACTGACTATATTCATTTATACATGACAAAACACAAAGCTCAGATCTAGACTGTCCGTAAAACTTCTTTGCTTCTCACAAGTCTTACTCTTAAGGAGGATAGCTCACTATCTATTCTGTGCATGGTGTTGTTAAACCTTGGGTATGCATTCCAGGTTCTAACACAGAGGTGGGCAAACTACGGCTCATGGGACCGTTCTGCCCGGCACTTGAGCTCCTGGCCGGGGAGGCTAGCCCTCAGCCCCTCTCCTGCTGTTCCCCCTCCCCCACAGCCTCAGCTCACCATGCTGCCACTTTGGGTGGCGGGGCTGTGAGCTTCTGCTGGGCAGCGCGGCTGCGAGAGCCGCCGGCCTGCCCTGGTGCTCTAGACTGCGTGGCAGTGTGGCTGGCTCCAGCCAGGCAGCACGGCTGCCAGTTCTGGTGCTCTGAGTGGCATGGTAAGGAGGCGGGGAGCAGGGGGTTGGATAAGGGGCAGGGGGTTCCGGGGGGCAGTCAGGGGAGAGGGAGCAAGGAGCGGTTGGATAGGTGTGGGAGTTCCGGTGGGCCTGTCGGGGCGGGGGTCTGGATAGGGGTTGGAGCAGTCAGGGGACAGGGAGCAGGGAGGGGTTGGATAGGGGATGAGGTCCCAGGGGCAGGGGGTCCTGGGAGGCGGCAGTCAGGGGACAAGGGGCGGGGGGTTGGATGGGGTGGGGATTCTGAGGGGGGCAGTCAGGGGGCGGGAAGTGCGAGAGGGTGGATAGGGAGCGGGGGCCAGGCTGTTTGGGGAAGCACAGCCTTCCCTACCTGGCCCTCCTTACAGTTTCGGAACCCCGATGTGGCCCTCAGGCCAAAATGTTTGCCCACCCCTGTTCTAACAGATGGATAGTCCCTTTAATTATAGTCCTTTCTCTGTTAGATCAGGATTGTCCATTTTCATTTTGGCTGTGCACAGCATTACGCACATTATTGATGTAAAAATAGATCAAGACAATTTCTCTAAGAGGAAGTCTTTCATCCTCTCTACCATGTAAAAATGACACAGGTCATTTGTCGTTTACAATGTTGATTTCTGTTGGCCTTTCTAGATACACCGGACCCTCGCTAGAACGCGGGATTTGGGATCCATGCCAAGTACCGCGTTATAGCGGGGACTGCGTTAAAATGAAATTCCTGTGTACAGTAAATGTCACATCCATAAAGTATAGAAAACCTTAGAAAATAAACTACTTGAAGGAAACAATAAATGAGAAAAAAAGTGTTGCTTTATTCGAGATTTAAAGTAGACATTACAATAAACTAGTCTAGTTTTTCTTAAAAAAGTCGTTGAGTTGCTTTTGCTTCTTGCTGCTGTGCTGCTTCTGCTTAGCAAACTGCAAAAGGCTACGTAGCTGCATAATTTTTATAGGCTCAACGTCTTGCGTCTCGAACCATCTCAAAGCAGTCTCTAAGCCGGCTACAGTCGCAGTTGACGTTGGAACAACGTCCACTTCATCTTCCTCTTCTTCTTCCACATCGAAAGCCAATTCTTCAGCTTCTGGAATGTTGTTTGGTCGTAACTACCTGAAGAATTTGGTCATCCGTTAGACTTTCAGCAACAGGACAAAATTCTTCTGCTTCATCGGCGCCTCTTATCCAGGACTCAAATATTTTGTGGCAGAACAGTTACCCCAAGCGTGGACAGTTGCGGGCACAGCTCCTGCATCTACTCCATGTCTGTTCTTCCAACTTCCTCCTCTGTAAATCCCTTGAAGTCGAATTCCTCGTCAGACTGATCTGCTTTCTTCATTTTCTTCCAGGAGCGGGTGGCCAAACGACTCTCTCAGTCCCACCATCCAACAACGGTTTATTGTTTCAGCATGTAATAAATTCCAGGAATCGCCGCTAATGTAAAAGAAGTCTTTTATAGTCAACTTCTTCAGAAAATCGGTGACAGACAACTCGCTTTCTATCATGTGTCGTACCAAGTTCCGTTGATAGTGCAGCTTAAAAATGGCGATAACACCTTGATCAAGTGGCTGGATTTTGAAAGTTGTGTTTTTAGGTAAGTATACAACCCATATTTTACTGTCACAGGTTCTGAGTCTTTTGGCTGGAGGATGTGCTGGGCAGTTGTGTAGCAAAAGAACAGCCTTTTCTTCTAAGCATTTTGCCCGCAAATGCTTTCGCATAGAAGGGACAAATTTGGTGAAGAACCATTGTTCAGAAATCTCTCTTGTCATCCAGGAAGTTCTGGAGTTCTTGTACGAAAACGGCAGGCAATTCACATTTACGTGATGAAAGCACCAAGGCATGCAAGACTTTCCAATGCACAATGGTTTTAATTTATGCTTGCCTATTGCATTCACACAAAACAATAAAGTAAGGCGATCTTTTGCCTGTTTATATCCTTCTTTCTTATGTTCATCTGTTCCGACAGCCAGGGTTTTATCGGGCAACATTTTATAATAAATTTCTGTTTCGTCTGCATTGTAAACCTGTTCCTCCGAGTAACCCTCTGCCTGTAAAATTTCCCTCAGTTTCACAGGGTACGATTGTGCATCGTCATCATCAGCAGAGCGTTTTTCTCCCGAAACTGCAATCTGAGAGATTTCGTGTCTTTTCTGAACTCGCCTTAAAATTGCTGAATTCACCATTAAGTTCCCAGTCGAATTTTTCCGCTTGTATGGCTTTTAGAAGACTAGAGATCAGAATGCCTTTCTGCTGTTCTTGCACAAACCACATGTACACCACAGAATCAAGATCGGCAGCATTCGATAAATGGGCTCGTTTTCTTTGAATGTGCTCTTCATCCAGGTTAGGAATGTAACTTCCGAGCTTGTCAGCATTCTTTAGTCATCCACGAAAGGTGGACTCGTTAATGCCAGTATCATGGCTAATCTTTGCCTGGGTTTCGCCATTTCTAAGTCGTTCGATAGCATCCAATTTCTCCTGCACTGAGTAAGCCTTCCTTTTGCCCGACATTTTTGACATCTTTCTAAAGATAAATACAGTACTGTACCTGTACATTTTTATTACATTACATTTGTATGGCATTCTAGGCCTACAGCAATCGTCTTAGGGCTTGTCTACACTACCGTGCGGGGTCGATCTAAGATACGCAAGTTCAGCTACAGGAATAGCTGATGCTCTCTTGTCAACTGCACTTACACTCCTCATTCTGGTGGTGTACTAGAGTCGACAGGAGAGCTCTCAGCGGTCAATTTATCACGTCTATACTCAAAAAAAATTGTACTGTGCTTACTTAAAATTGGGATTCATGGCCGCGACTGCGTTATATCCGAATTTGCATTACGTAGACGCGCGTTCTAGTGAGGGTCCGGTGTACTAAGCAATAAAATGAGCGAAGGTGCAACAGTGGCAAAGTCAAAGTTCAGCCCCTTGTGAGTCTGCGTTATGATTCAGTCTTTAATTACATGATAACTTACTATTTTTAACACACAACTCCTGTCTAATTCAGTGCGCAGGATAGACTTGCTCTGGGGATGCATTAGGGTTGCGTAGAGCTGCTTACACCAGTTAGCATGATCCCTTTGAAAGGAAAATGGATACTTTCAATTTACAATTGCAGCAACCCACTGGTAAGTACTTTGAAATTGTTACTGAGGGAGCATTAGCCCCATTTCAAAGTTTGCCATTGGGAACTACCTTGTGGAAATATTTTTAGCTGGAAATACTCTGTTTTAGTCACCTTTTAAGTCCTACTATTTATTTATGTTGCACTCACTGCACGCAGGACTTTGGGAGCTATAGTCAGCTCAGAATTCTTAACAACTTAAAAATATATAGAGCCTTTAGTGTTGAGACATATGGATTGGCAATATGTTCTTGAGAGGATCACATGAAACATATGGCTACCAAAGAAAGCTGGCATTTTAAAAAAGATAAGAGGCTGAATTTTAAAAACAGTGCACCAGGAATAAGAGAACTTGGAAATATGAGACATATAAAGGAGTTTAGAAATAGAAAACAATATAAGAGGAAAATAGTATAACTGAAAGCAAAGTAAATGTCTTATATGTCACTTCAGACACATTAGTTGTTCAATAGCTATACATGAAAATATGATGGTAGCTTATAAAACTGTGTTAGGCATTCTGAAATAAGACACATTGCATACAATACTCTGGGGGTTACTGAGACAGACTGAAAGAAGATATGTTCTGAATGTCAGATGAATGGAATGTACATATGTTGGAAGCAATGATGTTAAATATTACTGCATAGTGGGAAAACAGAAGGCTCCAAACAAGATTTTAAAGTGATTGAGGGTACTAGTAGATTGTCTTCTCTTTGGGGAGACTTGATTAAAACTTACAGTACAATATATGTCAAGAGATAGATTATAATTTGAAATCTCTTTAGAATGGTCATAAAAAGAAAAGCTGAGACCATGGCATGAAACCAAATTGAAAATTGAATCTTAGCTCTTAATGTAATTTATTTTTTAATGAAATGATTTAAAGTTTGGATTGAACTTCTACTTGAAGACAATGAGCCATAGTGTATTGTTGCATAGGAAGAGTCAATTCAGTTCTAGTGAGTTGTTAACATTCTGGTGTTGACTTCTTTGGTGAAGAGATGATTCGTCCTCCCTTGTAACATAGGAATTGCCATCCTCGATAAAACCAGTGTTGCATCTTGTTCAGTAACCTGTTTCTGACAGTGTCTAATATCAAATACTTACTTCAGGGAAAGGTGCAAGAAATCCCTGAGTGTGTAGCTATGTAATAATGTGTCCATATTTTCTTTCTTTCTTTTCTTTTGCTCTCATCATTATTATAAGAATCTAATCCTTTTCGGAATTGTAGTTAGCTTTTTGTCTTAATCTTACCTTGTGGCAATGAGTTCCACAGGTTAATTATGTGCAATGTAAAAATATATTTCCTTGTATCAATTTTAAATTTTCTACCTTTCAATTTCATCAACTGGCCTACTGTCCTTGTATTATGAGAGGGTAACTATGACCACCTGATTTACCTTCTCTATACTATTAATTGTTCTTTTAAAGCTCTATCCTATCACCTTGTATTTGTTTCCTCTCTAAACTAAACCTTTCCAGTCTCTTTTCACAACCGTCTTCTCTGGGCCGCTGATATTTCTTCCACTGGTCTCTGAACCCCTTCTATTTCTGCTATCTCCTTTTAAAGAGAGGATGACCAGAATGGAATCCAGTATCTGAAGCAAAGGTATATGTAATTTGATTTATGTAATGGCTGTGTAATATTTTCAGTATTATTTCTTTTCTATTTCTGTATACACCCTAATGTTTGCTTTCTGACATCATCTGCCCACAGAGCAGTCCACATGGATGCCCAGGTCTTTTTCCTGAGTTGTTACAAAAACTACCCTCCATATCCTCTAGGTCCATAAAATACATTATTTGTTATAAGGTATGTCTACATTGGAGCTGGGAGTGAGCCTCCCAGCCTGGGTAGACAGACTTGCAGTAGCTTGGCTCGAGCTTTCCTAATGGGTAAGGCTGGAATAACACCTGTAGCCAAAACAGTACAGGTTTGAGACCCAGCCATGACAGCAGCCATGTCCCACTGGCCTTCTTTTGTTTTCCATCCTTTGGCTGAGTGATGGGGACTTCTACCACCTCCTAATATGACATTCTACCAGCTGGCTCTTGGACTGAGGACATGAGAGTCATACAGAGTTGCCTGCTGTTGATCTGGCTTCTTCACTAGCTTCTAGCACAGGGGTGGGCAAACTTGACCCAAGGGCCCCATCTGGGTATGGAAATTATATAGCAGGCCATGAATGCTCATGCAGCTGGGGGCTGGGGTGTGGGAGAGGGTGAGGGCTCCGGCTGGGGGTGCGGGCTCTGGGGTGGGACCAGAAATGAGGAGTTCAGGGTGCAGGAGGAGGCTCTGGGCTGGAGCAGGAGGTTGGGGTGCGGGCTCTGGGTGGGGCTGGGGTTGGGAGTGCAGGAGGGTGCTCCCGGGCTGGGACGGAGGGGTTTGGAGGGTGGGAGGGTGGATCAGGGCTGGGGAAGGAGGTTGGGGCACAGGAGGGGGTCAGGGGTGCAGGCTCCAGGTGGCGCTTACCTCAAGCAGCTCCTGGAAGCAGTGGCATGTCCCCACTCCAGCTCCTACGTTGAGGTGCTGCCCCGTCCGCAGGCGCTGCCCCTGCACCTCCCATTGGCCGCAGTTCCTAGCCAATGGGAGCTGCGGTGGCAGCGCTTGGGTTGGGGCAGCGTGTGGAGCCCCCTGGCTGCCCCTACATGCAGGAGCTGGAGGGAGAACATACTGCTGCTTCCAGGAGCTGTGCGGAACGGGGCAAGCTCCTGACCATGCTCCCCAGCTGGAGTGCCGGAGCGGGGAAAGCCCTGGACCCTGCTCCACAGCAAAAGCTCAAGAACTGGATTAAAACATCTAAAGGGCCGGATGCGGCCCCTGGGCCATAGTTTGCCCACCCCTGTTCTAGCAGCTACCTGAACCTGTTTAGTAACAATCAGCACCCACTCCTCTGGATTTTTATGTGCACTTTTAGTTGTGCCCTTAGCTCTTCTTGTGCTCAGAAACACATATGATACTAAAGTCCCTTTTCCCTCACCACTTCTGCTTTCCCTTTCTTTGGAATGTAATAAATAAATGAACTGCTGAAGTACAAAAGCAGGTGGATTTCATTGGCATCATTCTGTAATGTTTTAAACTTCTTTACTCTGAACTCATTTTGTGTAGCCAGTAGAACATGAACAAAATATGGCTTAATTCTAACAGCATATCTAACCAACAGCGTGTTGCTGAAGTTCTAAAAGCATTTGGAATATTAAAGCTGTTCACTCTTGTAAAGTTCATTAACTGTTTGAAAGATTGCTGTTCCTTCTAATCACACTTAAGTGTTGTATCACTATTCTCTGTGCATAAAATGTCCTTGTTAATGTCTCTCACTCAGCAAAACAACCGAAAAGATTACTTTTTCTGTAATTAATTGAAGTGTAAAGGAAAGTGGAAATGGCATAGTAACAGGTTGTAAATACACTGTAAGTGGCTCTGAAGTGTTTTGTCTCAAAGAGGGCTAATTTTATTACAGTGTGAACAATACCACTGTTATTTTCTTGGTACTGTTTCCTAGATACAGAAGTCTTTCAAAAGCAAATAATGGGTTGGCATTTGTTCTGGATTATGGCCCGAGACATACATCAGAGTTTTAAGAGAAAAATTTGAACATGCGAGTATTACTTTCTACCTCCACGAGACTAAAGAGAGAGATTTTATCTTCATTGCTTTTATTCTACAGATTATTTTTGTTCATGACTTTTGGAGTAAATGTAGAGCAGGACTGGCAGCGTTGGAGCCTGGACCCCTCTCTTTGTCCACAGAGTAGAGACAGTATGGGCAATAGGAGTGGATATGTCTCCATGCTGCCCAAGAGTGTGCTTCAGCCTGGTCTTGGATGCACCATCTCTCGGGAGGGAAGATCTCCCTCCGTGGCCCATTTAATCCTCGTCCTCTTTGGTGAGATGACTAACAGTGGACCAGTTTGTAATACAGTTAACTCACAGGACCTCCTCATTATGTACACTGGGAAGTACCTTGGAGCCTGGAGAAGGAGGACTCCTCAGCGCCAGAGTGCGGGATGGTTCTCCTGCTGCTTCATAATGTGAGTAGGGATATAACTCAGCCTGAGCATCACATTCCGGTTCAACAATTCCAGCTTGTGCTGACTCTAGTTATTTTGAGTATTTGTGATGTGAAGACCCATCAAGCCAGCACTTTCGTGCTCTGAAGTGATGCAGTGATTTCCCTTTACCAGCAGGTGTCAGGATTCTACAGATTTAGTAGCGTGAGCTAGTGTCATTTTTGCTGTCTCCTGTAATTAAAATCTTGTTTAGGCATTGCAGTCACACACAGGGGAGAGCAAATGTTCCAACCTAATGTCTAAAATAATGAGCGATCACGGAGTAGGTGCTGGGATTCTAGGTGTGGTCTTTTTTATAAAGCTGGTCGTCTGTAAAAGGCTTGTGTGTAAGAAATTTAGTGGGAGAAAGCAGCCATTCTCAGAGTCATTGTGATGATAAAACATGTCTGACACAGATGGTAGTGGTGCAGTCACCTGCTGATTACATGCACAATAAACTTGCCATATAAACTTTCCTAACCTTTCTATCCTTGGACTAACTCTTTAGGGGAGTTATGTTTATGCATCAAAGAAGAAATTAATGGCTTACATCTTAATGGTTTATATTTCACAGACAATTTAGTTGGTCCAGCAATGGAGTAAAAATATTGATAGTAACACTGCATAATCTGTTATAAATAGTGGATAGTTTGGGGATTTTTTTTTATCTGTCATATTTCCATTTAGTCATTTTTATTGATTCTAAAGTGTACAGATAATAACAATACAGAGAAGCAGAATAATAAGATCTGAAAATGTCATGTACACTGGGGGCTTGTTCCCACATACAGCACTGCAGAGGTGCAGCAGCAGTACTTAATGAAGACGCTACCTATGCTTCTCCTGTCAGCATAGGTACTCCACCTCCCCAGAGGCAGTAGCTGTGTCAACAGTGAAGACCTCTTATCTACCTAGTGCTGTCTATACCAGGAGTTTGGTCGGTATAACTATGTCGCTCAGGGGTATGGATTTTTCACACCTCTGAGCGTGACAGTAATACAGAAATAAGTTTGCAGTGTAGACCAAGCCTAAAATCCTCATATTTTTATACTGTTTTACAAGTATAAGGTCCATCCTGGCATGAACACTTCAAATGCCAGTGCTGTTGCAAGTTTCTTTAAAGCAGAAGCTTTGTGACTAGCATTTGCTGATCTAACAAAAGGTATCAACATATTGCAAAGTTGCTCTTGCACAGATTTGTCCTCCTCCTTTTGGCTCCTTAGCAAGTGCTCTGTATTTTGCTGTCTTAACTTTGCATTTTGACCCAGGTGCAACCCCTTAACGCCAGAAAGCTTTCACTATCTGTGTTTTTCCAGTCAAGTTATTCTAGCCTTTTTGCTCAGGAATAGGGATTATGGGAGCAAATAACTCACCTGTCAAAGAAGGAAGTATTAAGGCAGATAACTAGAGCCTTTCTAAGCAATTATTTCTTTGACTTTGGACTTGCAAAACCAGAGAGTGTTTTAAATGGCTTTAAGTGAGGAATGTGGCTTATATGCTTTGCTTACATAATATACTTTATGAAAATACTTCAAAGAACCACCCCAATTAAATTGCATTTCTCCTAGCAAATTCTGAAAAGGGGACGTACTAAACTTTAAACCTGAGCTGACATATAGCTTAAATCACAAGTGAAAGGCAGCATGTGATGGTTTCAGTCTGATCCCTGACGTACTCTTTTTCATATTGTGAAACCAGCTACAGTTTTGGCTCAAGTCTTAAAGTGATGCCACCAGAGGCCATGATTGTAAATGAAAGGATATTTATTGGTGAAGCTAGTAGGAATGTCTGTGGAATGCGGACATGTACTCCATACCTGGCTCCAGCCAGTGCTGTAAGCCTCTCCCATTCTTAGGTACTAAATGTACAATAATGTATTTTTTAAAAAGGGAATAAAAATGGAATGAGACTGTTTATTTGTATCTCAGGATATTGGAATAAAAGCTGAGCAAAGAGCATTATTGGTGTATTTTGCAACTTTATTAATGAAAGAATTACTGCCACTCATCTGTTTTAAACCTGTATGACTGATGGGGATCATGCAGTTTCTCAGGGAGAGGTGTAAATATTTTATTAAGCCATAGTTCAGCAGGACAAGTGTGAATTGTGAAGACTAATGTTTCATGCTGACACAAAACATTGACATGGATGAGTAGATGGATAAATGATGAATTGCTCAATACCTGTTTGTTGAGTCCACTGATGATTCTGTTTTCTGCAAAATATTTTATTCAGGTAATAACAAAAAATATTTAACTTACTCTGAGTCATTGTATTGGATGGATATACTTTTGGGGGATTTTAATGTATAAAGGGACAGTATTCCACTGGGATTTTTCTGAGTGAATGGTATTGCACAGAGAATATGTCAACACAGGTCACCACCACCTCTTGTGGACATGCACAAGGCATTGCCTGCAGTGTAACCAGTGTGATTCCACTGCTGGGGGGCAGGGGCTCCAAGGGAGCACATCTTGTGAGCTATGGAGCCCAGCTATGGAACTCCCTGTGCAGTGGGGACTTGGCAGTGAGGTGGGCCAAGGAAGCAGCTGTAGCAAGGACTGTGGACCTGCTGTGTTATGAATTCATTGGCCATCCCTGCTGCAGGAGGAGTGGTGCACAGTCACCACAGAGCCTGTTCTGGCCTTGAGGTCGGGAGCAGTGTTTCCGAAGCGGGAGCAGTGTTTCCGAAGCGGGAGCAGAATCATCGTGCACTGTGGTGGTAAGGAGCTCTTCTCCAGGCTCCAAAGAACTTCTCAGCATACAGTGCAGTGACTTGGGCTTTTGTGCTGGAGGAAGGGCTGGGCTGGAGTGCTTAAGAAAGAATTTTGGTTTTAGCCCTTTAAAACTCAGGATGCTGCTTAACATTATAAATAAATCAAGTGCCAATAAACTGATCAAGAGAGTACTGGGATTCACAGGGAGAGTAGAGGGAGGAATTAGTTATCTAGTATTTTCTACTCTGATAGGCCCCAATTCAGCAATGCATTTGAGTATGTACTTAAGTCCTAATAAAGTCATTGGGACTTAAGCGTGTGCTTTAGGGCCTGACCCACAGCCGATTGACTTCAGTGGTCTTCAGAAGGAGGCCCTTACTCACTAGGGATGGTTTGCTGAATTGGGGGTCTCACTATCTAGCATGAGGTTGCCAATTGTCCTTTTATTATAAGGGATATCCCTCGTTTAAATAGAAAACTGTCCATACTAAAAATCAGTATGGCATGCCTTTTATCTCATATTTCAACCAGGATCGTAGTACTGTCATACTGGTCCAGAGTGTTGCTCCAGCATCTGAAATCCAGCAAGGAGCAGCACTTCACTTTGCAAAGTGCTGCTGATTGGCAACTTGACGTGACGCCCCAGGTCACACCACCACTCAGATTTGGCCTACCACCCCTCTGTCTCCAGACCACCACTGCAAGTTACCCCTCGCATTGAAATCTGAAACCGTGTCCCTGAATATTGTGGGCGTAGCTTCCTCCAGCTTCTGCCTTCCTGTAGTCCACACCCCACCCCTTCTTTCAGCAGCAGGCAAAGATCAGCCACTGCAGCCTCCAGCTCAGTTCCTGGTACTTGCCTGAGGTCCTGGGTTCTCTGCGGCACCCAATGCTGGAGAGAGAGAACCCCTAGGAAGGACTGGGGAGGAGATGGGACACACCCCTAGAGGCTCAAGGGAAGACTGAGGTCTGTGCCATATTTTTGATATACAGTGGTGGGAACCCTAATCTAGCCGTTCGTTTTGAATGGATACCCTTGAATTGATACCTTGGCATGTGTTGAATAAATGGTAGTCTCTCTTGGGACCTCATTCCAAAGAAATAAGTGGACATCAATAATTAGAATAATTAGCATCATTATTAATAAACAAAATAAATGCTGCCAAAGTGCCTGGAATACTGCATTGTTAAAAACATTCACTGCATATCACACATCTGGAGGGAAAGGCATTTAAATAGTCACCATTTAAAATTAGCTATGGTAGTTGATTTTTTCAAATAAAATCAGATCTGAAGTTTAGTCCCATAATACAAATCTGTTTGAGATTGTAAGGGAAGTATGGCAGTGAGAACTATAGAAATGTCTACATGAAAAGCAGCTTAAAATCCCCCCAGCAAATACCTAAAATGGCAGAAAAAGAATCAATGATTTTTCTCACGTAGGTAACTTGTTTGTTGTGTCTCGCATGTAGTTCATTATCTCAGCACAGCAAAGTGGAGACAGTGCGGAGCTATGCGGATTTACCCCAGCCGAGGATCTGGCCCTTTTTGCTTTAGGTTACTATTTCCAAGGAGGTGTGAATTTTTGCTGAGTGACGGGTATTGATTTTCAAGGGCTTGACTGTTTGTGTGAGCTAACATGAGTTATTAGATATGAATTTTCTTTCTGTTCAGGGGATTCTTTCTGCTTTTTAGCAGACTGGCTGGGGGAAGTTGAGATACGTAATTGCTGGTGTTTGTGTAATCACTTGCATTATTGGTAAATGTCAGCATAATTGGTTCTGGATGAATAACTTTTCCAAATAGCTTATTAATTGCAGCAAAGGGCAATGTTTTTGTCTCCTTTCTCATTAGATCAGGGCAGATTGATAAAACAATACATCTCCCACTGTTAAATGTGTATACTACAGGGCATGGGTTCCACACACAATGATTTGGGAAAGTGCAGCATAGCTATAGGTTTCCCACAGCCAGGGTCCTTCAAGTTTGCTCTCAGTACTGATTGCTTTAGCTGTTTTTATTTCCTCCCTACCATTTAGCCAGAAGGGCAGACAGATGGTTGTCTCTGAAACTGAGCCCTACAATTCTGGGACCATGTTCCCAGCTCAGGATTGTGGACTTGTTCCTGTTGATCTCAACATGCTCAGGATTAGGCCCTAAAGTGAGCAGGTTTCTCATTTACACCCGTCATCTCAGATAGTGCAACCTCTGCAATGACCAAGACTCTGATTTTGAATTCAAAGATTTCCACAAAAGCTCAGGACTTTTCTAAACTTCAGAGCTGAAGTATTAGTGTTATTAACAACTGCAGCAGCTGTGCTGGCCTCATCCCGACTTTGCAGGGAAAAGGCCCCTCAGCCTAGCATCACTGCTACTTATCAAATTATTTATTTATTTAGATATACCATTATTCTTATCTATTTATTATCTATATTGTGGTAGCACCTAACAGCCCCACTTGTGGAGCTGGGCACCATTGTGCTAGGTGCTGTACAAACACAGAACAAAAAGACAGTCCCTGCCCTAAAGACCTTACATTAAAAAAGAATGCCCATACAAAAGCTCCCAGCACCCTGACAATAATTAAACTTGCAATAACCACCCAAAAGCATTAATACTAATATACAAATAAATTAACTTCATTAATCGAAGGTAGCAATTTACCTCAGTCAACAGAAGTACAGATACTCCAGAAAAGCCTCTCACCTTCCCCCAGTCATGCCCAGGCACATACCCAGGTCCTTCCCCCAAAACCCCACCAAACAAGTGGCTGAGCTAGGAAAATTTATATCAAAGGTAGTCTGGGGCTAAGCTAGCATGGGAAAGCACAGCACTGGAGACAAGTGAGTCTCTGAGCCAATGAAACTTCCAAATAAATGTCGGTAAACTTTGTGTGTGAATGAGGAATGATGTTAAGTGATAACCATGAGTGTGCCCTAATTGGCTCAAAAGGAAGTACCCCACTATTAAAGGGCACTCCTAGATTACTCACATCATTATTACCCATGGTTGGATCCTCCAATCCACAACAAATCATCTAAACTTCATCCCCTGGATGTCAGTACAAATGATGTCTTGGGTCAGGTGTTCAAAAGAGCTCTGCTTCCATTTAGGCACCAAAATAAGCAGCCAAGTTTTAGAAGATAGATTTTAAAGACAGGTTTCAGAGTTCAGCATCCTGTCTGAAAGAGCCATAGTGACAGCTACTAAGTACTGCTGGAAATCTGGCTCCATGTCTAGTGACTGTGTAGCACTTTGTGTATTTCCCGCTTCCATCCATTTGTCACAACTGGGCATGCTGTTGAATGGGTTTACCTTGGGTAAAATTTTGAAAAGCACATTGGTGATTTAGGAGGCTAAGTCTTGTTTTCAAAAGTGATTTAGGCAGTTAGGAGCCAAAGTTTCATTGAAAGTCAATGGGTTCCTAAATGACTAAGTAATTTTTGAAAATGATTCGTAGAATGGGATTTTCAAAAGTGCCTAAGCAAGGTAAAGTGCCTAACTCCAATGGACTTTCAATGGCACTTCTGCAAATCCAGTCGTAGTCCCCTAAGTCACTGAGTCCCAGATTCTCAAAGTTACCTCCTGACTCCCATTGAATATCTTTTAGGATCTGGGCCTTACATGTTTTTGAAAATGTTACCCATGTTTAAATGAATCTTGCGCTAAAATTTAGAGAGAGATTATTTTTAGAAGGAAATAAAGAATTTCAATATGTGATGAGGTGCATAGATAGAGCCTTTGCAAGCCGTTAGCCTTTAGTATTAGAACTTTCCCAAGCTAAGCAAGCCCTATCTCCAGCTGCTTTACCCGTTTCTGTGTTTTGTATGCCACCAGGATGGATATCTTTAATGTTAAAGGCAATTGAGTGTGTTAACTTTTGTTTCTATGCAATCAGAATAGAACTGTAGGCAGAAAGCAGTTAGAGTTTTTTCCCTGTTTGAAAAGTGAAGTTTTACAAAAAAATAAAATGTAGATATTTTTATTTCTGTGATCTGCCACCCAGCTGAGTTGCATAACTCGGAGATCAAAGAAACTTTTCATTCCCTGATGTTGGATAGGTTTTGAAAGCAGTCAGCAGTGAATGGTGTTGGAAAGGCAGGCACATAAACTGGTCTTCTGTTGCTTATGGTGTCCATTCTGTGGAGAGAGAATATCTTTCCAGGAGGATGGCTTAAACACAAAAGTAAATGATGCTCTCTGGGATCGATTCTCCATTGATCTGCAATCATTCGCAGCTATGAAAGTGAGTGGCAAATGCTACCAAATCAATGTGTGATCGAGGGATTGAAAGCGCTGTATAACAAATAAATATTACACAAGCTGCAAGGCCCTTTGTGCGGATGCAAGAATTAGGGCTGTCAATTAATTGCAGTTAACTCACACAATTAACTAAAAAAAAGTAATCACAATTAATCACATTGTTAAACAATAGAATACCAATTGAAATTTATTTAATATATTGGATGTTTTTCTACATTTTCATAGATACTGTATTCTGTGTTTTAATTGAAATCAAATTGTATATTATTTTTGATGATAAATATTTGCACTGTAAAAATGATAACCTAAAGAAATAGTATTTTTCAATTCACCTCATATAAGTACTGTGGTGCAATCTCTTTGCTGTGAAAGTGCAATTTACAAATGAAAATTTTTGTTTTGTTACATAACTGCACTCAGAACAAAACAATGTAAACCTTCAGAGCCTACAAGTGCACTCAGTCCTACTTCTTGTTCAGCCAAGGTGTGGATCATGCTTTCAGAAGTCTTTTTTGAGCGACACACTCATGTGGAAACTACAAAACCTGAACAACCAAAAAAGAAAATCAGCCTTCTGCTGGTGGCATCTGACTCCGATAATGAAAATGAACATTCGTTGGTGTACACTGCTTTTGATTGTTATCAAGCAGAACCCGTCGTCATCATGTACACATGTCCCCTGAATGGTGGTTGAAGCATGAAGGGACATATGAATCTTTAGCACATCTGGCACTTGAGACGCCAGCTACAACAGTGCCATGAGAACACCTCTTCTCACTTTCAGGTGTCATTGTCAACAAGAAGCAGGCAGTGTTATCGCCTGCAAATATGAGCAAGCCTGTTTGTCTGAGCGATTGCCTGAACAAGAAGTAGGACTGGGTGGACTTGCAGGCTCTAAAATTTTACATTGTTTTATGTTTGAATTTAGTTTTTTGTACATAATTCTACATTTGTAAGTTCAACTTTCATGATAAAGAGATTGTACTACAGTACTTGTATTAGGTGAATTGAAAAATACTATTTCTTTTGTTTTTTTATGGTGCAAATACTTGTAATAAAAAATAAATATAAAGTGAGCACTAAACACTTTGTATTCTGTATTGTAATTGAAATCAATATATTTGAAAATGTAGAAAACATCCAAAAATATTTAAATAAATGGTATTCTATTATGGTTTAACGGTGCGATCATTTGCTTGACAGCCCTAACAAGAATATAAGCAGCACAAACGCTGTACTTCAGGAAAATGGTTAAAATGCCAAATGGCTGCTGTGAAAGGTGGAGACGACGGTATATAGAGCTGGTTACTATCTGAGCTTTTTTAATGACAGGTTTCAGAGTAGCAGCCGTGTTAGTCTGTATCCGCAAAAAGAAAAGGAGTACTTGTGGCATCTTAGAGACTAACAACTTTATTTGAGCATAAGCTTTTGTTAGCTACAGCTCACTTCATCGGATGCATGTAGTGGAAAATATAAGTGGGGAGATTTTATATACACAGAGAACATGGAACAATGGGTGTTACCATACAGACTGTAACAAGAGTGATCAGGTAAAGTGAGCCCAACAAAGAAAATAGAACAGCACTAGCCGTCACCTTCAGCCCCCAACTAAAACCTCTCCAGTGCATCATCAAGGATCTACAACCTATCCTGAAGGATGACCCATCACTCTCACAGATCTTGGCAGACAGGCCAGTCCTTGCTTACAGACAGTCCCCCAACTGGAAGCAAATACTCACCAGCAACCGCACACCACGCAACAAAACCACTAACCCAGGAACCTATCCTTGCAACAAAGCCCGTTGCCAACTGTGCCCACATATCTATTCAGGGGACACCATCATAGGCCTTAATCATATCAGCCACACTGTCAAAGGCTCGTTCATCTGCACATCTACCTATGTGATATATGCCATCGCGTGCCAGCAATGCCCCTCTGCCATGTACATTGGCCAAACCGGACAGTCTCTATGTAAAAGAATAAATGGACACAAATCAGATGTCAAGAATTATAACATTCAAAAACCAGTCGGAGTACACTTCAATCTCTCTGGTCACTCAATTACAGACCTAAAAGTGGCAATTCTTCAACAAAAACACTTCAAAAACAGACTTCAACGAGAGACTGCTGAATTGGAATTAATTTGCAAACTGGATACAATTAACTTAGGCTTGAATAAAGACTGGGAGTGGATGTGTCATTACACAAAGTAAAACTATTTCCCCATGTTTATTCCCCCCTGCCCCCCACTGTTCCTCAGACGTTCTTGTCAACTGTTGGAAATGGGCCACCTTGATTATCACTACAAAAGGTTCCCCCTGGCCCTGCCCTCCTGCTGGTAATAGCTCACCTTACCTGATAACTCTCCTTACAGTCTGTATGGTAACACCTATTGTTTCATGTTCTCTGTGTATATAAAATCTCCCCACTGTACTTTCTACTGAATGCATCCGATGAAGTGAGCTGTAGCTCACGAAAGCTTATGCTCAAATAAATTAGTTAGTCTCTAAGGTGCCACAAGTCCTCCTTTTCTTTTTATCTGACCTTTTGTGATCCTAAGCTCAGGAGGCTTATGTGCTGAGAGCATGCATTTTTGACATATGTTGCCTCTCCCTTGCAGGGACACAGGAAACGCTGTGATTCTACCTCTGACTACCAAGGCCCAGATTCTGCCTCGGCATTGTGTGGGTGCAAGGGGGCAGGGGAATAAGGAGTCTTCCCTCACGCTTTGCATGGCCCATGTTAGGGACAAACAGAATTGCAGGCCTTGTGCTTTGGGGAGTAGAGGGGCTGCTCTTTCCCTGATTCTAATGGCATATACGAAGCCGCAGAGGGGACAGGAAAGGTGGGAGGAGGTGAGATCATGCCTTCAGACAGCCTAATGAGGGCAAATCCACCACAGCAGTAAGAGAAAGCGAAGCCTCATTGTATCACTGTTTAAATCAGCTTAGAGTGGTATCCGTGTTTCAGCCCACCACTGGCAGTGACTGTGACCTAACAGTGATTAGGGCAGGGGACTGGAAACCTGCGTACCAGGTTTCTGTTTCTGCTTTTACCACTGATTTGTCAAATCCTTGGGCAAGTCACTTCACCCCTTTGTGTCTTATTTTGCCCATCCGTTAAATGATAATTGTACTTTCCAAACCCACTGAGGTGCTGTGAAGCTTGTTTAATGTTTGTAAAATATAAGGTCCTTGGAAGGAAGATGCTATATCAGTGCAATATGTTATTGTATAAGTAGGCAGTGAATACTGCAGATTATATATTTTATGTATTATCTTATTATTAAATGTTCTCATGCCTTGTGACACGAGGCAACCCAGTGTTTCCGCCTTCATGTGTCTAATGCCATGTTTCTTGCTTCCTCGTAGTCTGTTTCCATGACAGCGATATCTTTCTCAAGGGTGTTCTCATATGTCATCTGTTGTCCTTCTCTTTTCCCTCTTCCTCCAAGTGGTATCCAACGAAGGTTTTGTCTAGGAATAGTTTTTTGACATCAGTACAACATGGCTAAACCGCTTTAGCCTTCTTTCTCGAATCATTGTCACTATAGTCTTTTGGCCAGTCCTTCGTAACACGTCATCATTACAGTAGAACTTCAGAGTTACAAACACCAGAGTTATGAATTGACCAGTCAACCATACACCTCATTTGGAACTGGAAGTACACTATCAGGCAGCAGCAGAGACCAAAAAAAAAAAAAGCAAATACAGTACAGTACTTCGTTAAACATAAACTACTAAAAAAAAAATAAAGGGAGAGCAGCATTTTTCTTCTTCATAATAAAGTTTAAAAGCTGTATTAAATCAATGTTCAGTTGTAAACTTTTGAAAGAACAGCCATAATGTTTTGTTCAGAGTTACGAACATTTCAGAGTTATGAACAACGTCCATTCCTGAGATGTTTGTAACTCTGAGGTGCTGCTGTAGTTACTTTATCCCACCAGCTGACACCAAGTATTCTCCACAAGCATCTCTTTGCCAAGTTTCAGAAGCATGTAACAATGTGAGGATCACAATAACACTGTATAGCTTCATCTTGGTTCTTGTATGAATTTCCTTATTTTTCCAAATATTTGCCAGTTTTGAAAAACTCCACTTGCCTTTCCAGTTCTTGCTTTCACCTCCTTATGGAGATGGCCATCAGCACTGCTTGTGCTTCCAAGATATACAAGCTCATTGACTCTGCTGTATTCTTTACTCTCAATCACATGCGCACCATCATTGCTGATTCCTCTTTCTAAGATCATGACTTTCATTTTCTTTTCACTGATTTTTAGTCCTACTTTGGCAGCCTCATATTTGACATTGATAATAGTCTTTTTTGTGGACATTGCAGAGAAGAAGGAAAAAGTCGATAAGGAAAGGCAAATGAATCGGGCATTCTCTCCTTTCCAGTTTAAACTGCGCTTAGGTTTTGAACGATAATAAAAATAAATCATTGTTTACATAGTACAGCCCAAATCCCCACCCTGTCCTTCAGTGGACGTGGACCCAGCTGTGTGTGGAGAAAAGGGAAAGAAGAGGCAAGGGTCCATACTGGGTGGAGCATGGTTCTGTGGGGGTAGGAGGTGCTAGCATGTCCATGAGTGGCAGCTACTTGGGAGGCAGGGGTGGAGGTGTCACTATTACCACAAGGATCCTATGTATGGGGGCAAGCGCTATGGGGGTGAGAGGGACTTTCCCTTCCCAACCTTGTACTATCCTGTTGAGGCCCTGTTCAGTGCAGATGCTGGTCTTCTGCAGCTTCATTCCTGGTACCCCTGTGTGAATTATGTGGTTGCACCTCTGATCCTACTATAGTTGGTCCCCAACCATTGTCATAAGGGGGCTTCACTGCTCCCCTGCAGCCTGAGGAGTGGAGGATTCTTCTCCGATGGAGCTCTCCAGCACTCCGCCAAATTACAGAGATTAGAGTCTGGGGGCAGGATTTGGGGCTAATGCTACCTGAACTGACTTTAGTTTCCTTGCAGGGTAGCACCCATGGCATGTCATGTTTCTACTGAAATCCTGTTGGGTATTTTACTTTACTTGTGCTGCGTGAGTTGTTTTGAAATCAGACAGTACATTGTGAGTCAGGGCAAAGAAATTCTACAGCACTCTGGCATATTGAAAAGTGTGAGGGTGCCTATTACAATATTTACAGCATAATTTTTCATATTGAAGATTTGCACAAGCTTGTTTGAGTTACTCAGCATAAAATCAATGATTGCAGAGGGGCATACTGATTAGAACAGATTCTGGTTCTCTAGAGATCCCAGAAAAAAATCCAACAGTTTCTTAAACTAATACATCTAAATTCATTGAAGCGTGGCTTGTGCCACCAGTGAAGTAATACAGAAAATTTATTTCTTCCAGCATTGTCCCTGCCAATTCCCTCTTTCCACAGCACTCCCACTCACAATGCCTTCTTCTTGCTTGCAATATACATATAAAGTAAAAGGAAAGTGACTGCGTAAAATGCACCTTGTTACTCTGGAGATTTGCCCCTTGTATATATTCATATCTGCTGACTTTAGTGACTAAAATAAGTTTTTACTGCTCTTTGTCTTATGAGCTCAAGCGAGCTGAGAGAGAGTGCGCTCGAGGCTATTCCTTGTGCATCGTCAGCATAATTGTTTTCTAAGTTCCAGTCGCAGGGTCAGTCATTTATACTCATGCAGCCCCAATGAAAGGCAAGAGATACCAGAGGCATAATTTGAAGGGAATGGGCTGTACAGGGGTAACTGGGGGGAGAATTTGACCTTTATTACTGGTGACAATGCTAAAGGAGGAAAGAGATCACTTGACTCTTAGGGTATGTATACACTGCAGTTAGACACCTGCAACTGGCCCATGCCTGCTGACTCAAGTTCACAGGGCTCAGGCTCACAGGACTGTTTAATTATGATGTAGACACTTGGGCTACAGCCCAAGCTCTGGGTCCGTCCCAGCTCAGATCCTAGAGCCCGGGCTCCAGTCCGAGCTCAAACGTCTACACTGCAATTAAACAGCCTCTTAGACTAAGCTCCACCAGCCCAGTCAGCTGGCATGGTCCAGCTACAGGTTTTTAATTACCATGTAGATGTACCCCTAGATCCCAGACTGAGTTTACAGGCTTGTCAGCAAATGTATCTTTTGACTTGTAAACTGAGCACATATGATCTCCAGTGGCTGAGACACCATAAACATGGAACTTCGTGATGCTGTTTTTACAGTGTCACTTTTTAAGGTACAACTGAATTTTAAGACCTCATGCTCAGCTCTTCTGTGTTCCTATTTTACTCTTATTTGCCATTTGTCTCCCCTTTTAAATCAAAATGTTCAGAACTCTACAGTGCTCTCACTTCCCCTTTTATTTCAGATTGGAGGGAACCAATAAACATTTCACAGACTTCCCATTGGCCAATTCCCTGCTGTTCCTCCCTTGGCTTTTTTGAAAGCAAGATGACTAAACTGGCTCAAGCCATATTTGCGAGATACAACTTCCACTATCTCACTTTGCATTTTTTATATTCTAATTAGACAGAAGGGTAGAATGGATGGACATTCACACCAGTAATTCTTCTTTCAAGAATGATGAGCAGTGAAAGGAAATCGGACAGTCTGCTCTGTTTGTGCAAATGTATTGTCCTGAGTGTATTTTTTAACTTACTTTCCAGAGTTTAGTGCTTGTACATGGCATCAGGTGGATACCCTGGAAACATCCCTACTCACCTGTAGCACTTCCAGTGTAATCTTCCCTACACTGCCTTGTGTGTTAAGCCTCATCCCTGACTCACAGATGGGAGGTAGTGCATTATCTGTCAACTAGGTGTCCCGTTTTGATGTTGGTTTGAGATAAGAACAATGCAATTCAAGATGGTGGCAGATGCTGTTTTGCAGTTAGGGCAAGATGTAAAAATACCTGGAACTAGTGAAGTAACCAAAGTAACTTTAATAAAACACCACTGCTGAAACACCATTATTGGGATGCAAATAAGGAACAGTAAACAGGATGTTAATGAATGCCCTATCCAGATTCTTACAGATCAGCTGTGTTTTCTAGGCTTCACCCTATATTTCTGTCTTCCTCATTTTAATCTTTTTTTCTGGCACAGCAACATTGGACAGAACACTGTTTCCTTACACTGTGAAACAATAAGCGTGGTGCTCCTGGTTCCAAAGAGCTGCACTAGGTTAGCCAGGCTTATTTGTTCAGACGATACCTTTGCAGGACTTTTCATACTCGCAGGACAAACAGTCGTGCTCTACATGTTGTCTGCCTCTAAACTTGGCAGCAGTTCAGCATAGTCGGTTTCCTTTTTCTGCCTGGCAGAGATGTGAATCATCTTCCAAAACAAGGTGGGCAGCAGACTCTAAATTCTAGTTGTCCTACTGGTTTGACCCCCCAGACCACATCAGTCTCCAAAGTATTACTAATGATGGAAAAATGGTTAATCTGATCCTGAATGTACTGTGCTATTTTTTCTAGTCTGGTTGGGTGGATCACCTGTAAAGGTTTTACCATTTACACATTAGACCACATATCTGTTTTGTTTAGGAGAATGACTTCTTAGCCAACAGCAGTTTGGTTTCTCTCCTATCCAAGCTAACTGCTAACCCACTTGGGATTAGAAGCTCAGTCATGAAGGGATAAACTCTCCCCTCCTGTGGGAAAAACATGTAGAGAAAAAAGCTCTTGTAGAATTTCAAGAGGCTGAACTTCTGGGGTTTCAGAAGACTGTTGCCCTCACTGGGGAGGAATGTGAGCATCATAGAGGGGCAGGGGCCTGGCCTTGAAACCCTCAGGCTCTGGGGAACTCAGTACCAAAGCTGACAGATCCTGATGCAACCACAAGGAGAGTCAACATCTTTGTGCTGCTGCCTGGAGCCCCTAGCAGCTATTCACTGTTGCCCACCCCACTGCCTCCCAGAAAGGGATAGGCCAAACAGAGGAATTAATACCGCTTACAGTAGCGTTGCGTCCTCTGTACATTTCTGCTCACAAATCCTTTGAACTTTGGGGAACATGCCATACAGAGTGGCTGCTCCATGGCTCCACGATGGTGCCCCCTTCCACACAAACTCAGATATCCTTGGGGAAGGTGGGGAAGCATGCATCCATTCCCACAATTTAGCCCCTATTTGGCCTTTGCTCCCCACCACAGAACAGAATGGGACCCCATAGCATATAAGCCAAAATTTATGAATCAGGGAGACTGGGAGTAAGAGGGACCTGGTTGTAGATTGAGCCATGGGAGCCACAGAGATGGCTCAAGCAAGATTATTACTAGTACCAGTGTTTTTTCCCCCAACCCAATAACTGTGGGTAATCATTTAAAAAAACCTGACCTAGCTAACAAGAGCATACAGTGTGTCCTACATATAAAATAAAGTAGCAAGTTTGTCACAGTGGCCTATGTTTAGAACATACCACATCCCTTGGCTTGGTTTATGGGGAGCCAGGAGGAGGTTCAATTACAGGAAATTCTACCACTGTGCTGAGAAGTTTCCTCCCACTATATCTTTTCTTTTAATTTCTTTTTCTTCTACGTTTTATGGCTGGTACTGTGGGTTGCTCTTCTTCTTCTTCCCACACTTACTAGGGCTTGTTTGAAGATAGGTGTTTTTTCCCTTCAGGCTTTTCATAGGCCTAATTATTTTTGCTGCTGATCTAATAGGCACTTGATAAGGTGACTATGTAGAGTTTCAGATTTAATATTCAAGGTATTTTTCATCTATGCAAGAAAAAGGAGGCATTTGGCAAAATATAAAACTAGCATTTTAGCTTAATGTCAGCAGATATGTGTAAATATTTAAGCCATAGGGAAATCCACAGCACTGGTTTGTTAATCCACTATTCTTTATTTCATTTGATGTATTTTTTTTCCAACAGGAGGCCTTGACCTCATCCTCATGCCAGGCCTTGGGTTTGATAAAAGTGGCAACAGATTGGGAAGAGGGAAAGGATACTATGACACCTACCTTGAACGATGCATGCATCATCCCAAAGGAAAACCTTACACAATTGCCTTGGCTTTCAAGGAACAGATCTGTGACTCAGTGCCAGTGGCAGAAAATGATATCCAAATAGATGAAATCCTTTATGAAGATAGCTAAAAGCATCTGGATACCGCTGACTACAAACTGACCAACCAAAGATTTCATATCAAGGCACAAACTTGTAATAGTCATACGTTATTTTTGTAGCAATAAAATACACTATTTTTAACAAAACAAAACAAAAAAGCCCTACATTCATGTTAATAAGGACTACATTGATCTCATTCTAATTATCAAATATCTATTGTGAAGTCTTATTCTAGAATCAATAGAAACAAGAATAGGTGACTATTTTATTAAAATAAAGATAATTTAATCTAATTATGTTTCTGTTTGTTGAATTACCCAATATTTAACATGACTGTTTTATTGCCCTTCTTTAAAATCAAGCTCAGTTACTAATGAGATGTCATGATCCAATCTGAAAGCAACTATTTGTTGGAAATAAAGTTTCAAATATGGCCATAGCACTTACCAATTATGCATGACCATCAACAAAACATTAGTATCCAAGAAATCACCGCTTAAGTCATCATACTAACATGATCACAAAGGGGTAAATAGAAAAAGCCTTTGATTGTAAAATCAATTTAGATTACATACTTGGTGGTGTGACGGGGCAAGGCCAGATGGCTATAGAAAAGTAGTGGGAGACGGATATATCAGCTCCAGGCTAAACAAATCCCTGGTACCAAGATAAGTGAAATGGCAGCTGCTCCAGGTCAATTAAGACACCTGGGGCCAATTGAGAACTTTCCAGAAGGCAGGGAGAATGCTAGGTTGATTGGGACACCTGAAGCCAATCGGGCTGGCTGAAACTGGTTAAAAGCCTCCCAGTTAGTCAGGTGGGTGTGCATGTCAGGAGCTGTGGGAGGAAGTTGCGCTGTTGGAGAGACTGAGTAGTACACACCATATCAGGCACAAGAAAGGAGGCCCTGAGGTAAGGGTGAAGCGGAGCTTGAGGAAGTGAGGGCTGCTGTGCGGGAAGTAGCCCAGGGCATTGTACATGTCATGTTTCTAAAAGGTCAGCTACCATAGCTGATACTATTAGGGTCCCTGGGTTGGAGCCCGGAGTAGAGGGTGGGCCCGGGCTCCCCCCCCCCCACCTTTGCCCCCTGATTAATCACTGAGACTGGGAGACAACAGAGACTGTGCAAAGAAGGATAACTTCTCCTCACCTCCCTTGCTGGCTTATGATGAAAATGGCTCAGTAGACTGTGACCCTTGTCTCTAGAGAAGGAAGGGTTACGTGCAGGGTCACAGTGAGCCTCTGAGGCTAGCGAAATCCGCCAGGAAACGCGGGACCCACGGAGGCAAGGACAGAGCTTTGTCACCGTGGTTAAACCATTGTCTAATTGTAGAAGATCTGTATGCTAGCAACTCTGTAGTTAGGGATCTGACCATGTTTTTAATATATACCCAATCCATGTTTTTAATATATACCCAATCTCCATGTTTCAAATATAAACCCATAAAAATTCCCTTGGGCAGAAACTTGGTAGATGAGTTCTCAAGCTGAGCATTTTTTTAAACTATAACTCAGAAATGGTTTTAATTTAAAACCTACAATTTTTGATGTCGTTACTCCATAATGTATTGGACTAGTGCATGACATTTGGGTACAATATGTTGAAGAAAGGCAAGAGAGAAGCCTAGAGGAATTGCAGGGAGAGCAACTATTGCAGGATGATAGGGTTTAGAAGGGATGGATTCAGAAAAGGTTAAAGGAATGAAATAGGTACAAATTGGTGAAAGGGGTTATTGGAGATGGTGGAAGGGAACATTTCTGGAATGCAGAATAACTTACATAAAGGGAGAGAGAACAGGATAAATTGTTCTCACTAGTTATGGAAAAAGGACGAGGGGGCTGATCCAAAGCAAATGGAAGATAATGGAGTCTTTCCATTGATTTCAGTGAGATCTGGCTTCAGATAATCTATTCTTATGCATAGCAATTCTTTGCTTCTTCAGGGCTGAATCATGGGAGAAGGAAGATCCTTACTCTCTTCCATGGGCTATTTATGCTACAGGTAGCAATGCAGGAAGGGAAGTGGGCAGTGCAGAGCTGCTCTGTCCCTTACCCTGTGCAGGTGGGTGGGAAAGTGTGGAAATGTTCTTACTGGCAAAGCTACACTGGGTATAGACCTCATATGGCAGGGATCAGCAACCTTTGGCACGCAGCCCACCAGAGTAAGCCCCCTGGCGGGCCGGGCCAGTTTGTTTACCTGCCGCGTCCGCAGGTTCGGCCGATCGCGGCTCCCACTGGCTGTGCTTCCCTGGAGCAGCATAGAAAGTGGGAGGAGCACTGTGCGCTCTCCTTAGCGGGCTGCTCCAGTGGCAGCCCAATAGGATGTTGCCCCTGGCTCAGGACAGATTCGATAGTCATGATTTAGCCCATCCTGTGGGTATTTAGATTTATAAAATTGTCTGTGCACAATTCAGCACCTAGCTTTTTTGTAGCACTATGCCAGATAGCTCTCTGTCCATGTCCCAGGTAAGAAATAGCATTGGAGTGCACCAAAATATTCCCAGTATTGGGCTCTATGCACCATCCAAAGTAATTGTGTGAAGACTGAAAAATATCCATTGAAAGGATGTGGTGGTAGTTAGCGTTTTAATGTAATATTCAGATATGGGAATTAAAGAGAAACAGAAGGTAACAATGAAAGGGAACGCAATCTTCATTTTATTTCAATCCTACCCTTGCCTCCTTCAGAACATTTTTTGTACATGTATAATTTCTTTCAACCCGCACATTATTTCATTCATTTTAACCAATTCAGTCTGTTTGCACATTAAAAATTCTATGAATTCTCAAGCACTGACTACAGAACAGAAAGCCCTTAAGACTTCACCGATAATTTTTGTGAACTAAATCATGCTTACAATATACATGGGCTTTTTAATCTAGAACTGTTGTATTCAATTTCACTTCTATTTTTGATACCATAGTAACTCAATAACCACTTGTTAAAAAATCCTATGTAATTGTAAATTCAGTAGATTTGAGGGTTTGCTTCAGGATGAAGTTAAATTTCTCCCAAATATAATGACGGTATCCATGGAATGGAAGAAGCCACAAAGAGATCTGACAGAATTCTCTGTTTTGAAACAGCCCAGGAGGGTATTTGCATTTGAAAGGTCCCAATGCAGATGCATTGCTGATCAGCTCTTTGGAAAGATCTGTTGCTGCAAAAAATGATCAACTCTTTGAGTTCAACCTCCCAAATAGATAGAGCTCCTCAAATAGTGGATGCATCTGCTGATAATGCATATAGGGCTTAATTATACAACCCTGCTGTCTTTGACCAAATTTCTTGCGTGAGTAAGGATTGCGGGACTGGCCCTCTTGAATTTAACCAAAAGGGCAAATTTATCTTGAAGAAGATATGAGTAATAATAATATACTGTCATCCTTATGGGATTTTTAAGTGAAATTGAGTTGTACCTCTAGAAAATGGAATCTTTAGAGAGAGAGAACATGAAGATGCTGGATAAATATGTACTGATGTGAGTTTGGGGTGGTCACATTACCCACAAATGCTGAAGCAATGAGTGAGTTATGCAGATCATTGCAAATGAGTGCTGATAAACTAACTGATAAGCATGACTGCTATATGGAGACCTATCAGAAATGAGTTAGTGGTCTCAGGCTAGTTCTTAGTGAACTGATGCCCCTGCCATAAATTCAGCCCTTTAATTGGTAGGAGCTGGTGGTCTCACTGGCAGTCTCAGCTTAGAAGGCAATAATGGATGAAACGTGGAGAATGAAGGACTCTGAGGCCACCTAGAGGCAGTCCCGACAGAACAGGGTTGATAATATTGTTGGGCAGCACAGAGACGCTTGTATTATCATTGCCTGTGTCCAAACAGAGAACTCAACCTTCCAGCATTAGCAAGCTGAAAAATTTCAGGAATAATACTTAAGTGTATATAATATTAAATTGCTGTGTCAATGCTCATTGTTTCATATAGGGTCTATTTTAAAGGCTCTACCTTTGGGTAGGTAAATATATAGATTAATTCATACATCTTAAAGCCAGAGGGCCATTGCATCTTCAAGTCTAGCCTCCTGTATAACACAGGCCAGGGAATTTCACCCAATTACTCCTGTACTGAGCCTATTTACTTGTGTTTGATTATGGCATAACTTCCAGAATGGCATCCAGTCTTGATGTGAAGGTTTCAAGAGCTGGAGAATCCTTCACTGCTTCTGGCAGTTTGTTTCAATGGATGATCACTCTCACTGTTATAAATTTGCATTTAGCACTGATTTGAAGTTGTCCGGCTTTAACATCCAGGCACCGGTTCTTGTTATGCCTTTCTCAACTAGGTTAAAAGAGACCTTAATACCTGGTACTTTCTCCCTGCGGAGATACTTACACACCATAGAATGCAGTCAGAATGGGTGGGTCGGGGTCTCATAGGCAGCCAGAATCATAGGACTGGAAAGGACCTAATTAGGTCATCTAGTCCAGTCCCCTGCACTCATGGCAGGACTAAATATTATCTAGACCATCCCTGATAGGTTTTTGTCTAACCTGTTCTTTAAAATGTCCAATGACGGAGATACTGTACCTTCCCTAGGCAATTTATTCCAGTCCTTAACTACTCTGACAGGAAGATTTTCCTAATGTCCAACCTAAACTTCCCTTGTTGCAATTTAAACCCATTGCTTCTTGTCCTATCCTCAGAGATTAAAGAAAACAATTTTTCTCCCTCTTCCTTGTAACTACCTTTTATGTACTTTAAAATTATTATGTCCATCTTCGGTCTTCTCTTTTCCAGACTAAATAAACCCAATTTTTTCAATCTTCTCTCATAGGTCACGTTTCTAGACTTTTAATCATTTTTGTTGTTGTTCTCTGGACTTTCTCCAATTCGTCCACATCTTTCCTGAAATGTGAGTCCCAGAACTGGCCATAATACTCCAGTTGAGGCCTAATCAGTACGGAGTAGAGTGGAAGAATTACTTCTTGTGTCTTGCTTAAAACACTCCTGCTAATACATCCCAGAATGATGTCACCTCTCAAACTTCTTTTGTATAAGCTAAACAGTGTGAGCTCCTTAAGGTTCCTGTTTGTGGGTGGATGGATGGATAGATGGTGTAAGACCTAACAGAATTAGTGGTAGCAATTTCTGGTATGATATAGTTAGTAAAATTATGGCTCCCATGCATTAGTATCTGATTTTTATTTTTCAGTTTTGTAAACTGAGTGCAGATAGATTTTATTAGAGAGGATTTGCGTTTTATGAAAGATGAATTATGCACCACTTTATCATGTGCATTGAACTCCTTTGTTTGGCTTTTGATGTGCTGATGATCTTTTGGAAATACAGGATTTGAATGTAATGTAAATGTAATGTATGGCGTTTGATTAATGTCAGCCTTGTGCATTATTGGATGGAATTTAATAAAATGTAATTAATGGTGTTGTAATGAAATGGATATTTTGCCATTTCATATATAGTCACTTTATAATATTGAGGATTTGGATTCAGTTAATATATTTTATATGCTCTAAGAAATGACTCAGGAAATGGAACTGAAACGCTCAACTATGAACATAGTCTGTAAAAACAACACAGTGAATGTTCATTTTTCTTTGCCTTCAATCACTTTCATACCAAATTGGCTCAGTTTACCAGTGAAAAGATGTTTCATATTCTCTGTGTATATATAAAGCCTGCTGCAGTTTCCACGATATGCATCTGAGGAAGTGAGCTGTAGCTCACGAAAGCTTATGCTCAAATAAATTGGTTAGTCTCTAAGGTGCCACAAGTACTCCTTTTCTTTTTGCGAATACAGACTAACACGGCTGTTACTCTGAAACCAGTGAAAAGATGATTTTTCTAACTTCCCATTTTGCTAACTCAGCCTGGGATCTGAAAGTCAAGCTGGGTCTTTCTGTTTCTTGCATCATAAAGACTGCAGCCAGAAGGCTAGCTGATAATTTTGGTGATGATGCCCGAAGGAGAATAGTCTCCAGCTTGCTGTTCCTTACCTGTATTGGCTGGCAGCTGTACAAACTTGGTTATGTCAGTAAGTCAGGCAGTTACAGTTCAAGACACGGAGTAGACATGCTGAGTGAGAAGATGCAGATTTGGTACAACTCCTGTTCTGACTATTATAATCCTTTTCCCATCACTGAACTTATGTTAATGTATGAAAAAATGGTTGCAGCATGTTTGTGAACATTAGTGTGCAGGAGTAGAATTCTAGCTTCTTTTTGCGGACTGATGCACACTGCTCATTAACCCCTTGTGAGCACTCAGCTGTTAGGAGTTTGGGAGCAAATTCTTCTCTGTTATATTGGTGTGGTCAATGCACCTGCACTTGTGTGACTGAGACCACAGTTCAGCTAAACACTTCAAGCACAATCTATCCTTATTCAGCAAAGCACATGCTTAAATCCCATTAAAGTCAATGGGACTTCTGCAAATGCTCTAGTGCTTTGCTGACTATGGATGGTTTGCTGAATCAGGATTTGAAAACGACATTAGGAGCTTTGCCTTTTTTGTTAGACACCTAATTTTGACTGCACAGATTCTCTTGTAGTTTCATATTATACATAAAATTAAGAGATCACACCAGTGAAACAGAACATTGTCAGAGGATAATGGTTTCCTGCTGCTACATAAATGCTGAGGCAAAGCCATGGAGTTTGTTTTCAAACTAGGACATCATAATCTTTTGACCATGTTCTATTAGAATGACTTATTTCATTTAAACAGGATGACTGCTGTAGATTGAAACATTTTATCTGATGCCTGTTCGCCCAGTGTAATAATGGTTTCAGGATGTACCATTGATGTCCTGCGGCATTCTTTATAGAAGAGATTGATTATTGTACCTTAGCCAATTAGATATCTCTTTATTCACAAAAAATTTACTATCACCTTTTTGAATAAACTCTTATCTGACTGGTTAGAGTTTGATTTGTTAACTTTAATAAATGAATAATGGCCAGGCTGACTGGTACAGATTCCATTCGGATTATAATAGGTAATCAACCATGTTTTAAAAAAGTATTATATGATGAATAGGTTCTGGGGACAGCACAAAATACTCAGCACAGGAACAAAGTACTGAGATGGAGCTAAAAGGCTCTGTTATAGATTTTACTTCGTGTTTTTGTTTTGTTTTTCATGTGGAAATTTGAGGGGGAAAATGGAAGAATTTGAACTAAAAATATAGGCCCCAATCCTGCAAAGACTTGTGCATACGCCTAACTTTACTTGCAAGAGCCAACAGAAGTCAGTGCAACCACCTAGTGTACAAGGTTAAGCACATGTGTAAGTCTTTGAAGGATTAGGGCCATAATTTATCAGGGGCTCTCAGACTTCTTATATTGCGGACCACATTTTAATACCGAGATTCTCCCATAGACACTTTCCCTCCCAGTCCCAGTTGCAAACCATTCCCTGGCTATTACAGCAGTTGTTTACATGGGAAAGTATTCCATGTATTTTTGCTTGGGAACAAGCAGGAGATGTTAGTACTATGTGCTCAGCCAGCTCTCAGTGGATCACCAAAGGTGTTTTGTAGGTCAACAGCGCTCCCTTGGCCATAGTTTGGGAACCACTGGATACTGGTTATTGTGGGTGACTCTTTCAATTTGGTGATAGAAAAACATGAACTTATATTATCTTGACAATTGTGGAGCTCCGAGTCATAACTAGGGCATTTTAGCACCCGGTGTGAGCGAGCATATTTGCATCCCCTACTGTATTTTTCCTTCATTTCTCTGCCCCATTTTTCCACCTCCACGGCTTTGCGTCATGGGTGGCTGCCCCATTTGTCCTGTCCTGGTTACAGCCCTGGTGAAGCTAAATAAATGCAACAGCTTTAATTGGACATCCAAGCCTTCCTGCTGCCACTCAGGTTTTTTTTTTTGGCCATATACCCTGATATCATTGTCAGCTTTACAGCATATAACAGTGTTTTCATGGGACAGGGTTAAGGAACTGGAATGCAGGTCAGAATAATTTAAATTTACTCAGCATACAATATCACTTGGGGGAGCAGGGCAAACTGCCAAAACTGAATTGACTGGTTCTTCTACAGTATCCATTAATGCTGGAATGTCACATTAGGAATTATAAAAATGTGTTCTAAATGGTTTAATCTTTCCCCAAATGGGTACGCTACGGTCTGTTTCAGTCTCCAAATACAGTGAACATCATTATCGCTCTTCTCGTGACAAAGCAGTTGAAGCAGTAAAGTTCCACCTTGTTTGTAAACAAGTCTGCCTGCCTTGCATAAGAAATGGATAGTTTAAGGGAAAATATCATTACCAAAGAAATAATTATACTTCAGTATCCCAGCAGGGAACGCTAGCTATCGCAGAGTTTTCACTAAAATCTGACCAATGGAGGAGTTAAAATTAAAAACTGTCCCTGGGGAGAAACTCGTAAATTATTTATTGCAAGGGGCTTTTCCAAGATATTTTAGTTTAATTACCCTCTCCCCAAAATAAAGGCCTAAGAGACAAATTAACTTAAAGGTTGAAAATGACTCTTTTTAAAAGCACATTCATGTCTATGCGAGGTACAGATTCTGTGAGTGAGGCGCAAATGTAAGGCAAAATCACTGGAGGCTTAAATTATTTATGATTTAAAAGTGGTTTGCACAATAATACATGGTGTTATACGCCTATGGGCCTGATCCAAAGCCCACTGAAGTCAATGGTCCCATTAACCTCTGTGAGTTTTGGCTGAGGTTCATAGGCCTTATCCTGCAGTGAGCCTATTGCAAATGGACACTTGCTCATAGCTGGGACTCTATTGACTTCACTGGGGCTTTGCAAGGGTGCAGATGTTGGCTTGTGAGGAGCTCTTTGCAGGATATGGGATCACAGATGGACATAAAGAAAGGCGGCTAGGTGCCAGTGGATGGACAGACACAATGTTAATGGCTGGTTCATCCACTTGCAAATGGGTGAGGTTTGGTTATTTTGCCCTCTTCTGCTGAACAGATATGGTTGGGATACTTGCCACTCAAGCTTTTCAGGTGCTGAACACTTCCTGAAGGGAGGCAGAGAGATTTAGCGCTTTGAGGAGAACGGGAAGTCAGGAGACGAGAACTGTTTACCTGGCCCTGCCACCCTTCGGGAGCAGAGGGTGGAACATCTAACTCTCATCTATTTTGCCAGAGGATGAGCCAGCCCTTACTACTGAGTCTGCTCATCTGTTGGTGCATGTAATGTGGTTCCAGAGCTCGCCCATAAAGTCACTCCCCTGTCCTTCAAATTCCTCCATAAGACACACTTCTGCTGTGATGACACTAGGAAACTGTCAGCTGGTAACTAGGGCAACTAAGTAGGGACTTCTGATTTTTATCTTATTTATGGACCTATGTAAATGCATGTTCTATTCCTCTCTCCCTTGTTCTCCTTCCCACAGTCCTTCCAACTGTTTGTTGCACGTACTCGTAGCTTCTTGTTTTAATTAGACTGTAAACTCTTTGGGGCAGGGTACATCTTCTCCTCTTTGTTTGCATAGCACCCAGCACAATGCCAGTTCTGATTGTGGCCTCTAGGGGCTGCTGTAATGCAAATAATAACTCTCCACCAAGCAAGTTGAATAGAAATTGACACACAAAAGCTGCTTAGTCATTCATCAGGTAGCTGAGATCTTAGTTTTTACTTTGTTATGATGTAAATTTGCTGCTTAGTTTCTCAGCCTTTCTGAAAACTATTGAATCATGAAAAGAAAAATGCATGTAGCAAATGCCATCTTGTCTGTCACCAGGATAATGCATTAAATGGCTTATCAATTCCAGGAGAAGACTACAGTCCCTGTGAGACTGCTCCGATGCATATTTAGGGAACAAAATATGTTGACGACTTCAGAATAGCTTTGACTGCAAGATTATGGTGCATAAAATAAACACATATTTTATTCTACCGCATCCAATAGTACCTGTGGGAATAAGAAAGGCATGCCGACATTTCTATAATTTAGCTTATTCATGGGAAAGTGACAAATGAAAAATGCATGCAACACAAATTTGAAGAACTGTTATTTAATGGATAGCGCTCTATGGCTTGAATGTTATCAGCTGAAAACAAAGAGATTTAATTACTAGGAGTGGCAGATCTATATTAATACATATGGAAATGTCCCATAGAATATAATAAAAATGAAAACCTTTCTATAGGTTTTTGTTACCACCTTATAGAATTGAGTAGAGAATTATACACTTTATATTGAAATAGTTACAAATAAAACTGTTGAAGAGGATCATTTGCTATTAAATATTACAGGTTTATAGAGTAATTGCTATAGAGACCGATTCAATTGGATATTACTTTTTCATTCTGGATTTAGATAGAAATACAATCCATATTGGATTTATATAATTCCTTTTACAAATCTTCTTGCTTTTGTCTGAATTTCTTTCTTGTCAGGAATTTGTCAGGATTTTACAAATAGAGAAACTGGCCTAGAGCAGTTGTTTCTTACTTGGGATATTACAGCTGGTGATTGGCATAGCCAGGAATAAAACCCTGCTCTTCTTATTTCCACTCCCAAGCCCTATCTTCTGGTCAAGGCTCCCATCAATGTGCTTTAGCTCTGAATTGTAGGGATGATCTAAATTGTACGGGACCGTCTTTTTCTTCTATGTGAATATAGTACACAGCACAATCGGGTTCTGGTCTACAACTAGGACTGCTAGGCTCTATAGTCATTATAGCAATTAATAAATGACCAGCTAGTTCAGTCTCAATAAGAAGTACAAACCTTGGTCTCCAATGAGAGTGCTAGCCAAGTGGCTAATTACTGCTAGCTGTAGCGGTGGTTTTTGTCATGTGGACACTTGTGGTTTGGGGACTGGACTGAGACCACTAAACTCACATAGGCCTGCAAACAGCCATCAGATATGACTTCTGGTCACAATTGGCTTGGGTTGGATACAAACTAGGGCTGAAAGGCTCTATCCCAAGCTGCTGGGGCGGCCATACCTTCAGCTGTTGTTATTGTCTTGGGTAACAATTCCACAGATCGCTGCACAACAACACTAAAACAGTCACGTGAACAAAATGGAGTTTAATAACAAAAAAAGGATAAACAGCAAATGCCACAGATTTCTGTTTTGTTTTAAAGTCACTCCTAGTCCCCATAGAGAAGGAAGCCAAAAGACGGAGATCCTGACTGGAAAATCTACGTATAATAAAAACAGCAAATGCAGGGAGAGCAGATGAGTCTCTGAACCCAACCTATGAAGGAACCTGTTTAAAAGTCTAGTCTAAAAGAACAAATAATTCTGGAGCAGTTATAATCAATTACAGTGTAACAAAGACACACTTTGAGTGCAATGGAGACCAAGACTACCACCTTCCAGCTGGCTAATCAGCTGCCATGGCTCTGTTTCCCCAGGCCTGGGGCTGCAGTTTGTGACTCGCTCTTTCTATTCATCATTAAAAGAGGGAACTTGCCCTTCATGCCAGAAACCTGCTGCGGCTCAGACTCATCTAACCCCGTGGTGAAGGTGACAGTTCAGGCAGAGATGTTAACAACACACTAGGAAGCTGTGCTGTATTTCCTCTAGCTAAGGATTTGGAGCTGCCATAGCTGTTATGGAGATGTGCCGTCCAATCAGGCTGTGCTGTGGCTCTGGCAATGGAGGATGACTGTCATCTGGGGCTACAGAAGCAGTGATGAGCTGCCAGAAGCTCAAGAACCGGTTCCTTCACTTGCTCTGGGTCTTCAGCGGCACTTTGGTGGCACGTCCTTCAGTCCCTCCAGGTCTTCGGCGGCACTGAAGGACCCGCTGCTGAAGGCTCGGAGTGCCACTGGGTCAGTAAAAATTCACATGGGAGACTTCCCAGCCGAGAGCTCAGGTGGGATGGACAGGACAGTTCTGTGGGCCAGATCCTGTCTGTCCCGCCTGAGCTTCCCCACTCCTTTAACAACCGGTTCTAAACCAGCTTCAAAATTTAACAACTGGTTCATGCGAACCGGCTCCAGCTCACCACTGTACAGAAGTGTTAGTTCTTTACCATGTCAATCTTCTTTTTAGGGTTTTTTGATAATGTCTCAGAGAGAGGAGGAATACGATCAATAATCTTTAGGGGGCATCATTTTGTGAACCCATCAACCCTTTAAAAAGATTAGAGATGATAAAAAAAAAACCAGAAATCCAAGAAATTAAACAGATGGAGGGGAAATGAAGCAAGTCATTTCCTAGTTGTTCTGCAAATCGCCACCTGGTGATTCCTCACAGATCCTGGTGTGCAGATGTACACTACTCATTCAGTTTCAGGATAAATACTGTTCTTTCTGCAAGTGTTAAAAGCATCATTACAGCTTATTAAGTAGAAGAAAAGGCTTGTTTCCCTGAAACTTTTGTTGCCTAAAGTGACTTCACTTTAATATGTTTTCTCTGTTTTGAGAGTATGTAGCCTTGGAGAGGTGATTTAATAGCTTTGCCTCAGTTTCCGCAGTGGGTAACTGAGCTCTCAGAATTAATAGCAAAGCCTCTTTATTTAATGTTTGTAAAATACTTTGAGATCATTGGTTAGAAGTCTCTACAAATGCCTGTTTTCATTGTTTTGCTCTGCACTGCATCCTGAAATGAAATTGGCCTGTTACAGCTCCCAGTAACCACTTACGTGACAGCCACCATCTCGGCCAGCCCCAGGCATTGAATCAGGGACCTTGGGAGCTGAAAGTGCAGATTTCCACACAGCTTGAGTTAAGAAGCCAAGCGCGGTAGCTAGAGGCTGTAATAAACTTGCCTTTTCTGTGAATCAGGCACAGAACACACGAGCAGTGGGGAATAACAAAGGCAGTTGTTGGTTTGTAGAAAATAAATGTAAATTAAATTTTAAAGTCAGTTTTTGGCTAAAATTAGAACTTGTGGGCCTGATTTGCTGTAATTTGTAACAGGGGACATCTCCAGTTGTAAACTAGTTTCCACCATGCTTGCATACTATTGTGGCACTAGGGTTGCCAATTTTGGTTGGACATATTCCTGCAGGTTTCATCACATGACATAATCTTTAATTAAAGATTAATCTTTAATTCCTGGAGACCCCAGGGCAATCCTGGAGGGTTGGGAACCATATGTGGCACACAGATTAACATTACTGACTAAATATGAAACGTTATTTAAATATGAAGCCGTGAAGTTCTGCCTCTGATCACTAGATCACTGTGAAAGCAGGGTAGAAAATGGTTTCTAATCTCTGACTCAGGGTGCCACATCCTGCCAGTGTCCATCAGCATGGTGGCTGCCAGTAGGAGGCTGTGAAATGGCAGTTTCAATTGGCTGCTTGGTTTTCAGATGTGCTTTATAACTAGAGCAATGTGTATCTCTGACAGCTAAACTCAGCAAAGTGAGTGCACCGCAGCTGCCTTACAATAGATCCAAATGGGCTAAGCCCAAGCGGCCACATCCTCCTACCTTGATCCAGCACAGGAGCCCCTCTCCCACACATGGATCTCTCGTGAAGAAGTGGTGAGTACTGCCTCTACACTAATGCCACTTCCCTTGCTGAAAGGCGCTGTGCTGGAGCGTCCCATGGCTGGCACTTCACAGCCTTCCAGTGTGTTTGGACGTAGTGAGGAAGGAGAAGGATGGTGTGGTCCTTGGCGCGGGACCTAGCGTGTTGGAGAGGAAAAGGTGGCTTTAATTCACTGTCCAACTCTTCTGATCATTGACCAACCCCTAGCATATCTTAGAATTCCCCAAGGACTACTGTAAGATACACTGGCTACAACAGGTCCTAAGGGAAAGAATTTAATAGTAATATGTCATCATTCTGCATCTCTGTGAGGCCCTTGTTTGCTGTTCATTGGTTCTATTTGGTCTTCCACAAAACAGTTTGTTGTCTGTAGCCTTAAATGTGGGACAAGGTGAGTGTGTATACTAAACCTTCATCGCTCATTACTTTGTCCTATTGAATCTCATATCCCAAATGGCTGTAGTGCTCTGCTTTTTATATACAACATTTTGCTAAATATAAACTCTGTTTAACAAGTGAACAATGCTGTTGCAAGGCATACAAGATAATGACTTTCAGCCTAAGAAATAGTAATGGTGACATGCCCAGCCACTAAATCAGGAAGATCTGATTTCAAGGCGGTGGCTATAACAGGTTGAGTTTGGTGATTTCTTTCCCCTCCCATAATTTGTATGAGTGTAGAAAGTAGGTTACTAGCTTAATGAGTCAGAGCCCTATTGACTGAGGACTTTGAGAACGATAAAATTAAACTCTGCTTTAATGCTGCTTTGCTTCTCTGCAAGAGCGCAGCAAGTTAACCCACCACCAAAGTTTCACTCTGTTCTTGTTCATCTAGAAAATATGTACAGCAAGTGAAATATGTGCTGATAATTATTTCGACAGCCTTCATGTATGTACATCATAAAGGATTAGCACAGACAAGCATGGGTGGAACAAACTTCAGGATTACAATAGCCTGTGGCAATTGCAGTGATTAAGAGGAAGTTAATTAGAAGGCACTACACAAATAGACCCTAGAGTTTATTTTTTAAATTTGCATTTGGAATGGGAGCCTCATTTTTAATGTGTGTGGTTAGTATTCCCTATGGACTTCCCTGGCAGTTATACCATTTCTGTTCACACCAGCAGGTTATATTCAGTAATCCATAAAAATAGTGTCTTTCTTTTAAAAAAAAACAACACGAAAGATTTTTCCTGGTTCTCACAAGAGACAGGCATGGGTGGAACCACTGTACAATATTTATGTAAGATCAGAAATGCTCCAGGTTGCTTGAGAAAATGTATCCAATCATTTTTGTTGGTGTTGCCTGTTTTAGATGAAAATTGGTACAATATCACGCACATGCAGCTGAAGAAGAAAACTTCCTTGTTAAACAGATAAACACTGGATTTGGGATTTATGCCTAGCAGATGGAAGATCCCACTTGGATTTTCAAGCATGTTTTTCTTACTTCTTATTGGTGGTCATCGTAGCACCCAGGAGCCCTAAATGTGGAGCAGGGCCTCATTGTGTTAAGAGCTGTACAAAAACCTTGTGCATACCTCTGCATTATGAGGTAACCCACTGGTGAGTTTGTGTTGCAGGTGCCACTCTGTGCAGAACCCACAGAGGATATGGGTTGCTACAGGCCCACCTGGAAAGCCTTGGCTCTTTAGCCAAACTGTAACAGCTTGTGCTTTTGGCTATGGCGGCCCTCCATTCAGTCCCTCGAATGTTAGCCGTTAGTTGTGGGCTTATGTTATCCCTGGAAGGAGCAGGTTGGTTGATATAAAAAGATCCATGAAATAAAGATAAGCAGACAAACATTTAAGGCTGTGATGTTTCACTTTACGCACTTAAATAATCCCATTGAAGTCAATAAAACTACTTGTGTGTCTGTATAAAGTGTCGCACACGGTTAACTGTTACCAGGATTGAGGCCTAAGCTTGTGTTTACGTTTATTTTCAGCAACCAAATGGAGAAACTGGCCTTTCTGTATCTCATAGCTTTGCTGCAACTAAGCCCAGGGAAACAGCAGCCTGGAACATCTGCTCTGCAGTAACACACACAGCTGGCTGAATGGTAGAAAGAGTGGGTCATATGCCATCAGCTTTTAAGCAGAGCAAAATGATTTCAGTAAGAAGTTCTGCTCAATAATCTGTGTTGTGATATGGCCCTCTAACCTAAATACCTTCTGCAGGTATAAAGTACTGTTTCTAGTCCATAGCACATTAGGAAATATTAACAGTTAGGAAAGGTTAAAAAACGGGGCATGTTTAGTCTTGAGAAAAGAAGACTGATGGAGGGACCTCAAAATGGTCTTCAGATACATTAAAGGCTTTTGTAAAAAGGACAGTGATGAAATTGTTCTCCATGTCCACTGAAGGTAGGACAAGAAGTAATCAGCTTGATCTGCAGCAAGGGAGATTTAGGTTAGCTATTAGCAAAATCTGTCTAACTATAAGGATTGTTAAGCACTGGAACAGGTCACCAAGGGAGGTGGTGAAATCCCCACTGTAACAAGGTGGTTTGCCTAGCGGCTGGAGAGCCTGAGGCTAGCCGGTCAGGCTTACAAGATGAGTCCCATGGTCCCACCAGAGAGGAATCTGCTGATCCAATGTAAAAGGCAGCAGGAAGCTGCAAGGAGGGAGGTGGCTGAGACTGCCAGAGGCAGGAGGTCTGGCAGTAAGCTGGAGAAGCTCAGGGAACAGGAGATTGTGTGGAGCTAGGTCTGATGGAAGGAGCAAGGGAAAACTTGGGCTGAGTTTATATTGTGCATCCTGCTTTAGTGAGGATTTTTGATCATTTATACTAATTTGAAACACATTTCATCCAATCTCGCCCATTGTATTGACCTTCCTTCCAGAATATCTAAGCAGATGAGTTCCATTTTGTGCTCAGAAATCAGTATTATTGTGTATATTACAGTAGCACTGAGGAGCCCCAGTCATGGGCCAGGGCCCCGTTGAGCTAGGTGCTATACAAACAGAACAAAAAGATGGAATATATTTCCATATATTTTTCTTACCATACAAGCTTACTGAGAATCCTTCTGAGCAGAGGTTCAACAGTGCTAACTTTGAGCAAACTTGACTTAAAACTAATAAATTATTAAAAGGCAAAAGGGGGGAAATAAATTAGCTCAATTCCAAAGTTTGTGAGAAACTGTAAAACAAAGAATATAGAATTTAAAAAAATACTGCTAATTTTGGAACACTTATCTTCATAAGATCCACTCATTTTAGAATTAATTCTGTTTAAATTGCAGGGCACTGGACTTGACCTCTCAAGGTCCTTTCCAGTCCTAAATTTCTACGATAAACCTTTCTTCCTTTTATTGAGATTTTGCATTATTCCCAATCGAATGAAGAAAGATGGAACACTTTTTGAATTATTTTTTTCCTTCCAAAAAAAAATCCCTTGGTTTTGAAGATCACATTGTAATATGCAAGAATCCAGCCAAGGACATCTTATTTTCATTTTAATGTATTAAATGTTGCTTAGATTTCAGCTGAATATGTAACCCTTTATTAAACTATGGCTAATGAGATAGAACTCAGTTAGGAAGACTAAAATATAGAAAGATTAAGTCAGAAGACCAGAATGAACACTTGTACTCCTTTACTTTTATTAAATCCATTTAAAACTAACTTTTCCATTTATCTTTCTTGAGATTTTCATTACTTTCTTATCCAGTGAGGACCAGATGCAGTTGTTAGTTTTATCGTTCATTTGTCTAATCTTCTCTTAGCTGTTGGGGCATTCAGGCATTGGATGTGATATTTCACTGCCAGTCTGAGATATTGTTTTATCCCCTTCCTTCCACTATATCCTGTCTCCTCTTACTGGCTGTCATTACTGAGTCTTTCTTGCAGTTAGGAGGATAGAATATCCATCTCTAAGATCCTGTTCAGAGTCATTCCAGAAAGGAGCTAGCAGAAGACGCTATAAAAATGGCTGTTGGCCATCCAACTTCCCCCTAGAAGAGTCATAGAATCATAGGACTGGAAGGGACCTTGAGAGGTCATCTAGTCCAGTCCCTTGCACTCAAGGCAGGACTAAGTATTATCTAGACCATCCCTGACAGGTGTTTGTCTGACCTGTTCCTAAAAAGCTCCACCGATAGAGATTCCACAACCTCCCTAGGCAATTTATTCCAGTGCTTAACCACCCTGACAGTTACAAAGTTTTTCCTAATGTTCAACCTAAACCTCCCTTGCTGCAATTTCAGCCCCTTGCTTTTTGTCCTAGCCTCAGAGGTTAAGAAGAACAATTTTTCTCCTTCCTCTTTGTAACAACCTTTTATGTACTTGAAAACTGCTATTATGTCCCCTCTGAGTCGTCTTTTCTTCAGACTAAACAAACCCAATTTTTTTCAATCTTCCCTCATAGGTCATATTTTCTAGATCTTTGGTCATTTTTGTTGCTCTTCTCTGGACATTCTCCAATTTGACCACATCTTTCCTGAAATGTGGTGCCCAGAACTGGACACAATGCTCCAGTTGAGGCCTAATCAGCGTGGAGTAGAGCAGAAGAATTACTTCTCGTGGCTTGCTTACAACCCTCCTGCTAATGCATCCCAGAATGATGTTTGCTTTTTTTTGCAACAGTGTTACACTGTTGACTCATATTCAGCTTGTGGTCCACTATGGCCCCGCAATACTCCTTCCTAGGCAGTCATGTGCCATTTTGTATGTGTGCAACTGGTTGTGCCTTCCTATGTGGAGTACTTTGCATTTGTCCTTACTGAATGTCATCCTATTTACTTCAGACTATTTCTCCAGTTTGTCCAGATCATTTTGAATTATAATCCTATCCTCCAAAGCACTTGCAACCCTTCCCAGCTTGGTGTCATCCGCAGACTTTATAAGTGTACTCTCTATCCATTATCTAAATCATTGATGAAGACATTGAACAGAACAGAACCCAGAACTGATCCCTGTGGGACCCCACTCATTGTGCCCTTCCAGCATGAGTGAACTACTGATAACTACTCTCTGGGAAAAGCTTTCCAACCAGTTTTACACCCACCTTATCGTAGCTCCATCTAGGTTGCATTTCCCTAATGGTGTGTGAAGAAGGAAAAAGGGATAAATTCATAACATGTTATTTGCAAAGAATAATTCTCTCAGTTCCATTCCTCTGCCACCCCTCCCTGTAAATAATCAGCTGCTGGAGCAGAAGAACTGAAAAAATGCTGTAGCAGTGTGTGGCAGGGAGAGACTGCAAGAAAGAGCACAGATCTGAGAAATAGAATACTGGGCCAAGTTGCCCAAGCCTCAATCTCTACCTTAGAGATCCGGGGTCTGCACCTTCCCTTACCCATTATTATAGTGAAAATAGTGCCATGCACACACAATAAAAACAAATGTGTATTCTTATTGTTTCACTCTCAACAGCTAGATTACGTTGGTTATAATAGCTCAGCAATTGTTGCTCGGAAGTGATTTACATTAAACTGTTGCTTATTTTATGTGAGGTTTCCTTTTCCTTTTAAAGAAACCGCTTGATCAGTAATAATTATGCTTGTAGCAGTGTACTGGCAATTGGGTTATTTTCCATCAAGAGACCCACACTATTATTTAATGAAAAGAAACCTGAGTCTAAGGCCCCAGTCCTTCAGTGAGGCCCACACAGATATCCAGGACATAAATCATTTGGTCGGCTGCTCAGACAAGTTAGTGAGGACTCAATCACTGTTTTTTCAATGTGCATGGCTGAATATTTCTCATAATTCCTTGAGAGACAGTAATTAAATACCATCACATACGAATTATTTAAGCTCAGTACCAATGTGGACACAAGAACAAATGGATATAAACTGGCCATCGGAAAGTTTAGACTTGAAATTAGACGAAGGTTTCTAACCATCAGAGGAGTGAAGTTCTGGAATAGCCTTCCAAAGGAAGCAGTGAGGGCAAAAGACCTATCTGGCTTTAAGATTAAACTCAATAAGTTTATGGAGGAGATGGTATGATGGGATAACATGATTTTGGCAATTATTTGATTTTTAAATATTCATGGTAAATAGGCCCAATGGCCTGAGATGGGATGTTAGATGGGGTGAGATCTGAGCTCCTACAGAGAATTCTTTCCTGGGTATCTGGCTAGTGAATCTTGCCCATATGCTCAGGGTTCAGCTGATCGTCATATTTGGGATCGGGAAGGAATTTTCCTCAAGGGCAGATTGGAAGAGGCTCTGGGGTTTTTTCGCCTTTGTAGCATGCGGCACGGGTCACTTGCTGGAGGATTCTCTGCTCCTTGAAGTCTTTAAACCATGATTTGAGGACTTCAATAGCTCAGACATAGGTGAGAGGTTTATCTCAGGAGTGGGTGGGTGAGATTCTGTGGCCTGCATTGTGCAGGAGGTCAGACTAGATGATCATAATGGTCCCTTCTGACCTTAATATCTATGAACCAATGCGTCCCATCTAGAGAACAAACTCATGCTCGTAATTATTTAGCCACCGCATTAAACAAACTAGCTCCTTATTAAAAATAGATGCAGAAGATTCAATTAGATGTAACAGTGTATTGTGAATTTTATGAAGTGTTGGCTTTATTTCTACTGGTCCTTGGCAATAATGAAACAGTCTTTTATATTTACACAGGAGGAATATTTTTTCTTTTTAAATACTCATTTTCTTCTTAATCTTAAAGTCATGGTAAACCAGTTCTACCTTCTCCAGAAGCCATAGGGCAGGTAGTGGGAGAAAGCTTTTCCTTGCATTCCAACTACATTTACCCTCCATAAAGTCCAGGACAATGGAGTCCCAGTCCATCACCCAGGCTCTGAGGTGCTACCACAGTACATATGATAAATTATTATAAGAGTGGATGATCAGGGCCTCTCATCTGGTTGTACCAAGCTCAAACTCCACTGAAATTAATGTAAAGACTAGAGAATCAGTCCCATTACAGAAGAGTGTTGAATATATGGAATTCTCTTAGCTGTTATTCTCCCTCCCCTGGCTGTGTATGTAAGCTTAATGCCAGTAGAGCAGTGTGCTATTCTGTCCAATCAATCTCCCTGGATGACAGATTTCAAAGTTCCCTGGTGTCTTTATTTTAGTGCATGTCCTGTAACATCCCTCCAGCCATTAGCTGCCTATGTGTCAGAAGACTACAACTCCTTATTAATCATTACAACAGACCTTTCTCTCACCAACCAGTTTTTGTCTCTTGCCCTAGCCCTTGTGCTTTGGAAGCACATTACCTTTTGCCGAGAGATTGGAATTACACCCAGATCCATAAGGGCTGCCCTTACTGCTCCATGAAATGCTAGATAGGAAAGAGGTTGTAAATTGGACTTGGAGCTAGGACACTCTACCCACACCTTAATCCGTCAACTCTACAGCAAGTGCAGCCCCTACCAGCCATTGGAGTGAAGATCAGGTTTGCTCTTTTTCTTAAGCTCCTGCATGGCACTAACATAGTTATGAAACTCTTTAAACTACATTTATAAAATAGTCTGATGCAACCGCTGTTAAGATGGAAAACTAGGCACAGATCAGAATGGAAAAGTATCTCAAACACAGGAGGGGTTGGATCCTTGCATACAGTTTGTATATCAGTCTTGTCCTTCCTTGAACTGCTGTGCTTGAAGCTGTGAAAGTGGAACTACGAATTTCATCACCAATTTGAACAATGCCTGTTGGCTTATGTCATTACATCACTTCACAGAGATGCCACCATCCAGAGATGGTACTTTTGGAAATATGGTGAATCCTAACTGCTTTGGGGAGTTTGTAATGTTGGTCATTTAAAGGACTGTGGTCATCTGAGTGACCATTGGGTAGCTCCTTAACGACCCATTTCTTGCTTCTACTTCACAAACCAATAAGCTCTAGAAAATAGCATAAGAGTTAAAGTTGTCCACACAATATGTTAATCTGGAAGGTGATATGGAAAGAGGGAACATTATAAGTAGTTTCACAGTCAAATTTTGGGTTTTGCTAATTAGTTGTGTCTATATTTAGATGCTAAATTTCTCTTGCTTTTCAAGGTGGGTAAATGTTGTAATGTGAGAAACATCACTGAGACATATTTAGCTTCACTAAGCACCCACATTCCGGGAGTGTTGCTGGAATGAGAAGAAAAGTTTAGTTCTGGTTCAAATGAACTCTAAATGAAAGCACATAGCTGGCTAGGCTCTATAGATTTACATTTCATCAGCACACACAATTCACATTTATATTGCTCTGGGGTCTGAGGATCAAGAATTGTATATTCTGAAATATGAAATAAAAGCACGGGCATTATTACTAGAACTGACTTCTCTCTCTCTCTCTCTCTCTCTCTCTCTCACACACACACACACACACACACACACACACACACACACACATTTCAACACCTATTCCCAAATTAGAAACCTCAGGTTTTTTATTTTAAAAAATGGACATTTCAAAACAACTCAATTTTCATGAAAATATTAAGTTTTGTTTTTGTTCCAGGGTGGAATGAAAACAAATACCAAGACCTGGAAAGTTGTCTGGAAATACAATTGCCATCTACAGTCATCTCTAATTATTACTATCTTACCTTAAGTGAACTTCCATGTTACAGCCTGGGTCCTTTCCATTTTAACCCCCCTTTTTAAATGACAGTTTAATTTGCAATAGGAAACCCTGAGTTAGGGCAACCACCACTGTTATAAAATTGGAGTTACATTTTGTGTACACTTAGTCCTTTGGTGGGCCTTCTGCTCATCGTGCCTCAGCCAGATCTGAGAAGCTCGGACCCAGCCCAGCTCAATCAATGGGCCTAATCTAAAGGCCATGGAAGTCATTGAAAAGGTTTAGCTGACTTCACTGAGATTTGCATCAGGCCCCAAGAGTCTCCTCTGTGCAGTCACCTCCTGATGACCTTGGGCGTCGCTTCCAACCTCAGATTTCTCACGTGGCAGTACACCCTAGGCTGTTCTTTGGCAGGATACATACAATAACTTGACAATAGACAGGCAAGCCAGCCGCTGAGACCACTGCCTATTATGGTGACCGGTATTGTCTCATTGTTTACTTGTGCTCTTCTTGTCTGTTTGTTGTATCCACAGGTTGTCTCTTGTCTTATACTTAGATTGTGAGCTCTTTGGGGCAGGGATTGTCTCTTTGTTCTGTTTGAACAGCACCTAGCACAATGGGGTCCTGGTCCACGATGGGGGCTCCTGGGTGCTACTGTAACACTAATAATAATGATTAATAACAGGCTGACTTTTAAGATTGTTTTTCTTCAATGTGTTAGTACCAACAGTTGTCTCAGATGCTTTGAAAAGCAGAATTAGGAATTTAAAAACAAATACTGGACCAAAGTCCTTCCTTGAATGACTTCCGAGTAGTTCTATTGAGGTCAGTTTGATCCGTCAGTGTTAAAATGATGTTAACGGCCAGATTGTCCAGGTTGTACCCACACATTTTGCATAGGCAGCTATTTTTATGTGTAAAAATGCACTAGCAGACACAAGTCTATTAGGTATAGTCACCTGACCTGCAGGTACAAAAGCACATTTGCATGCACTAAATACATATCTCATGAGTATATGGGATCACATTCAACATTTGCAAAAGGGATGAATTTAAAGACCCATTTGAACATGTTTCCCAGATTAGCTTTTCCATCTGTTCTTTAGCTAAGAATTAAGGCTGCAGCCTTATCTTGGTGCTGTATACAGGTATGCGAGAGGATGTGTTTTCCGACAGAATGGGACTAGGAGCAAGGTGTGCTTCTTTGACTGCTGCCTTTGCTGCTCTTGTGTCTTTTGCTCTTTATGCAATGAAAGAAAAACACCCGGGGTTGGTGAGGTTTCAAATAAATATGTTTACCAAATATATCCAAACATACAAGACCTAACTACCTGGATACTGCACTGACTGGTTTCTGAAACACAGAACACAGCGAGCACCACTAGAGGGCTCACAAACTATTAAAGGGATACTACCTAATTCTTATACACAAGAGCTTCTGATTTACTATATGACCTTGAGCAAGCCATTTAACCTTGAGATGCTTCAGATTCCCTGCCTGTACAAAGATTACATGTAAACATGCGACTCACCAGCCCATGTGCCCCATATTGGGTAGGTGTTGTGGCGTAGTCACACTCTCCTCGTTTAGCCCTCCCTGCTGACAACCCATTCCAGGCCTGTGGTGGTCTGCTGCTTTTTGTGAGCCAGCCCCCTGGCCAAATCACACAGGCCAGGTCTACACTACAAGTTAGGGGTGTGATTCTCAGATTACTACTATCTGGTGGGTTACAGAAGTCCTTACCCCTTGTCAGAAGTCGGTTCCGTTCTAGCTTCCTCACTGCGCTGGTAGGGGAACCCAGGCCCTTTCTCTCCACTGGGTTCTGATCCAAGAACCCTTGACTAGGCAGTCAAAGCTTGACTACTCAGACCCCTGCCTGCCTCACTGAACCACTTCCTACCTTGCCCTGTCTTGGGCCTTTCCCTCAGCCTCTTCCTGGACTCTGAGCTTATCAGCTTTACACTTTCTAAGCCTCTTCCACCAGCCCACTGCAGAGCTTCTTAGCACTTTCTACCACCCAGCTGGTTCTGCTGGAGGGGAGTTTTCTCCACTCCCTTGGCAGGGCAGTCCCTAACTCAGTTGGCCCCTCCACCAGTGTGCAGAATCCTGGGCAGACTCACTTCCTCATGCTGCTTTTCGAGTGCCTTGGGCTCCCTGCTGCAGGCATACATTCCTTCGCAGAAGCTCTGTCTGCCAGCTGTTCACCTGAGCTCCCTGACTCCAGCTGGACTTCTCTTCCTGAGTGACAACCAGAGATCTGCTTTCCCTCCTGGTCAGAGTCTACCTGAGCAGGTTCAGTCCTTTTAACTCCTTCCTCCAGGCTTGACACCTACTGCCATTGTCACAGGGCGAGGCTGATTGCACCCATGGGCTCTCATTAACCCCGTCAGACACACTGTGGTGTTGGTACACCTTATTGCAGTAAATAATATTGATCTACCTCGGAAGGGAGTTATTAGGATTAATTAATTAAATTTCGTAAAACTCTTTGAGATCTTAAAAGGAAACGCAAAAATATTCTCTCGTGTTGAGACCCATGTTATTTGCTATTCACTGTGTGAAGGCTTGCACAGGTTAAAGGGGATGTATGAATAAAGATTACAAAAAGCTACTGTATGTCTCATGGACCCAGTCCCAAACCATTGAAGTCAATCGGTCAATGCCTCTGACTTTAATGAGAGCAGGATCAAGCTCCATATTAACTGATTTTGGCTTAACACGCTCACATATGTCCAGGGATCATCTTTCCCTGCTGACCCTCACCTTCCCTCGAGCTCTTCATCTACTGTTTAGCAAATAGGGTCTGGGACAGATTGAATTTTTAATCCATAACAGGACTTCACCTCTCATTCTCTTGTTGCTGAGCTTCTCAATAGCCCTTTGTGGTAGACATTATCTAAAGCTGTTTGAAAATCTAACTAAATTATATCTCTTGATCTAAATAAATAGCCATTGATTCTCCTTTAGCCATTGTTCTGTTCACTTGTACAAAGAATTCCAACAGGTCCAAGAGGCACGAGTTACCCAGGTAGTAGCCATGCATGTTTGTCCCCATCACAGCGTGCTAATCTAGGGATTTCTACAGTTTTCAGATCTTCTTAGCATCCTTTTGTAGATGGATTTGATATTGGCTTCCCTTGGGTAACATCTAGTGCACTACTCGTGTATATGATAAATAGCATATTTTTGCTCCTACCTCAGCTACTTCACTTTTTAGTTCTGTCAGAGATCTTGGGTGAATGCCATTCGGTGCTGATTGTTTACTGCAATTTAATTTTGTGTGTCATTCAATCACTTCCTTTTGATTCCTCTCGTCTCTGACAGTGACTCACTTTCATTGATTGTGAAGAATTTAGGGATTTTCCTGTCATACCCCATAGTGAAAACTGATGCATATAAATGATGTAAGCTTTTCTGTAAGCTCCTTTTCCTCCTTGAATTGTCCACTACCTGCAGTCTTCAGTAATTTGATCTAAGGGATTGTCTTTCCGCTATTATTTTCACAGTGCCTAGCACAATCAGGCATTAGGGCCTCTGGTCTCTCTTGCAATACAAATACTACATTTGGTGCACTTCAAGAATTGTTCTTTATATATTTGGCCATTTATTCTTCATTTTCCCCCTTAGCTCTCTGAATTCCTAACAGTATCTTCCTTATCTGCCAGTGTTTATGTACTATTCTATTACCATTTCTTCGTGTGACAAGGTGGTCTGATGTTTTGTGGGGTTGTATACGTAAGGGGAGGTTTTTTCCTCCTTACCTTTAAGAAATTTCAGTAATTTATAACCGTCTTATGTCATGGGGCACCAGCAACATTCCAGTGCCTTACGAACCTGGTATGACCTCACATAGGATATGCTGCGATGTGTCCAGATGGTGTGAATATGTACAGCCCTGACTGGGAGAGTCACCCGTAGCACAATGTGTTGGTGATAGGCTAAAGTTGGCGTAACTATTAACCAGAGAGAGAGAGAGAGAGAGAGAAAACCTGCTGTGACTTTGTTGTATAAAAGCCAGACCCACCACTCGAGATGTCCCTGCAACACTTGGGCTGAGCTTCCAAGAAGAGAGTGGAAGCAATCAGTGTGAGTGTTTCTTCTGCTGAACAAAAGCTATGCCATTCCTTAGCCAAGCTAAAGCTGGACAGCTTTACCTTTGTATTATCAAGTGCTGTGTTCCTAAAGAACTTAATTAAAAAATAAAAGATTTACACAAGGTTAGATTTTCTTTACACTCATAGTGCCTTCTACCTTCTGATGACTGTATTGACTTCATCAATAAAGTACCAGTCTCAGAGGATCCCACCCTTCTTCTAGATAGGATGTGTTGATTTGTATTCTATGGCTGTTTTCTGTAAGATCACAAATACAGGAAAAGAACATCAATCCTGATTTTTTTTCTTTCTTTGTCTACCCCACATTCTTCTATTGTGCCAGGACTGCTAATAGCATTCTGTGTTAGCGGTAGACTTAATAGGAGCTGAATGCGGAGTAGTGTCTTTTGATACCTGTTACACCTTCACAAATGCTCAGAGCAGACTCCTCCCTCACCACCCAGTTTCTGTCTGAATTGAATTCATTTTCCATAAAAATCACATATCTGCAGTCCCAAGTACATTGGATCAGAGAATTATATAGAGGACATATGTAGTCCACTGATCTCTCATATATACTCCTATGTTGTCATCTCTGTGACCTTTTCTCCCTTTGAGCAGGAAAGATAAATACTCAAGCTTTTTACTTAAATTTCATATCATTTACAAAAGTCATTGTGTGTAACCAACTTTAATTATTTATAAAGGCAAGACTGTGTATGAATATTTGTACTCATAAAGAGCCAGGGATTCATATTTCATAACACTGGGAACTAAATTATTTACCAGCCAGATATATTGTGGGAGCCATGGTGCAGATGTGCTTGCTAATGACCTCAGTCAACCATAAGCATCAGACACTCATACCCACATAGTCAGACCTGGTGGATGGAGCAGAGGTCAGAGCCAGATATTGGGTCGGGACCAGGCTCAGGGCAGCATTGGAAACACGGTCCAGGGACAGGCCAGGGTCAGAGGCTGTAAACAAGCCAAATCAGTATCATAGCCAGAGTTTGTGTGCCAGGCAAAGGTCCAAGCAATGGTCGGAGTCTGTGGGTGTGGGGGTCAGGAGGCAGATGTGGAGCTGAAGCAGGTCATAACGGGACTGGAGTACTGGCTCAGAGTAGGGCCTGGACAAGGCTGGAACAAGGCTTGGGCAAAGCTTGGATGGAAACAGGAACTGGATCAAGAGCAGGCTGGGAGACTAGGGAATCAATCACACTGCAAGGCTGCAGAAGGGTTCCTGGCTGGGTAGTACTGTTGCACAGACTGATCTGCAGCTCCGGCGGGATTGGGGAAATACCTGAGCCTTGGGGTCATCTGACCCTTGATTTGCTCAGGGATAGGCTGGTACTGCCTGCCTGAGGAATGAGTCACTGCTGGCTCTGTTGGAGGGGTGAGTTATGGCACCTGGTTTGGCTGTGGGTTTGCCTCACACTAAGGACCATCATCACTAGGGCTGAGAGGGGATTTAACCTTGTAGTTGCCATTCTCTTCAGCCTTCCTGACTAAGGAAGCCAATGCATGCCACTCAAACGTCAGGTTTAGAAAATTGTTCATTTACTGCCATTAATGCTAAAAAAACGTTATGGCTTCTCAGCTGGTTTTGAGAATTAGGGAGTACAAGGCTTGCTTCCCCTTCCACCAAAGGGAAATAGAAAAGACTGTTGGCTGAAGTCCTGGGCCACTGCCAGGTCAGCGTCAGTGCTGAGGGGCAGCACATCGCTCAGCCACTGGAGTCTACAACCCGACAATGTTGCCCTGATACTGCGGCCTTTAATCACGTGGAGCAGCGCTCGTTCACATCAGCAAGTCTATTGCAGCTTACTGGAACGATAATTTTCCAAACTAAATTATTTATCAGCCAGATATATCGTGGGCACTATGGTGCATGCGTGTGAGGGTCGACGTGGTCAGGCCAAAGTTGCTGGGCCACAGGTTTGACTGGCTGATTTCGGTCAGACTGGTGGAACCCACAGTTACTGAGGAATATTCTTTTGTTTTCCCCTGCTGGTTAAACAAGCTGCTCAGGAGTTCTCAACCTCAAGCGGGTTAGAGCGTGATTCACCAAAACCATCCAAATGGGTGGGATGGATGGCTGAGCAGTTTTAACCTGTGGAGATTCTGACTCGGCCCCCAAGACTCTCTGACCTCACAAAGCTCATGTCCACCAAGACCTCTCTCTGATAGCACTGCATCACCTCTGCTGTTTGCCTCCCAACATGTGGCTGAGGTGAAACACCCTGTAAAAAGCTGCCTCTGAATTTTTGCAGATGTCCATCCTGAACCTTTTTTTCCCCCACCGACGAGTGACAAACGTTTGGATGATGTGAAAAATTGTGTGTGCGGCACCGGCGTGTTTGTGGAAGCTCTGCAAACCCCACAAGCATTTTTAATTTGGCATTCAATATTTTACACAGCTGTACAAATCAGAACCTTGACAGGTACAAACTTGTTGTTCCATGCAATTGACATTCAAAAATAAGATTTTTTCCATCCCAGGCGAGGGAAGCTGAATTGGAAGAAGGAAAAAAAATTGCCAGTGAAGATCATGATGAATCTAGAACTGACTAGTGCATTCATAACTCTACCCTTCATGAAGAATGGGGTTTTGGAAGCAGAAACTCATTTGCACGCACCAAGCAAGGTGATATAGTGCCAAAGAATCAAATGCAGGAAATGTTGCCCAGTTTTGTATTTTTTTAAGTAACTGAGATTTTCAATTTATGTTCAACAAGGAAAAAGCTGGTAGAAAAAACCCCCTCAACTTCTTCCATCATGCAATACATATTCTGGCAGCACACTGCATGCCTTATATCAAAGGATCCATAGTATTGATTTCTTGAAATGAAAAATAAGTTTAAGGTGGAGTGCTTGAAAAAAAATCAATATAATGTAAAGTGACTGAACAGAACTATCCATTGTAATGACAACAGTCAAGGAGGCTTATCCAGTTCCATAACGTGTTGGTATCTGGACCTTTATTTTCATTAGATTTGCCATTGACAAAATGCTGACCTTACCCCCCCACCAACCTGCCTGAAAATAGATTAAAATTAGTGCTGTTCAAAAATGCCCATTGTGATTCCGTAAAATGTTTGCAAATGAAAATGGAACACACCGTGAAAATGTCAGCATTGCCAAGTGGGAAGATAACGACCAACCACTCAGTCAAAGCACTGGAAATTACCTCCTGGGACTAAAAAACCACTGGAAACTTTAACCAAATGCCAATGAAAGCATCCTAGAGGCTATTAGCAGAGAGCGCGGCGTATGAATTCAACAACTGGCGATGACAGAGAAATGTAAATTTAATCCCTTGGCTACTTCAGGGCCTTGGCTATGTGTGGAATGCTCCCCATCCCAGTTCACCTCCTTATCCTCATTTAAGACCCTCCTAAAGCCTCACTTTTCCTCAATACACACAAGAACCAAGCAAATAACATTAGAAAAGCCAACCCGTGGATGGGACTAAGGGTTGGTGGGCTTTTCTGTAGGATGAGTTCTAACTCTTTTTGTTAGGGTTAGTGGGTGGGCCCTAGGTATAGGGCCCACCCACAATCCCTGCCCATCTCCATATATTTCCTAGAGGACCAGCAGGGAATCAGGGCCACCTGCCAGCTCTTTATCCTGGTGTCACAGCTCCCCAGAGCCTGGCAGCATGGTTTCCCCAGCCCATGTCTGTCCCCCATGCCGTTAAAAGAGGATACTGAATGATAGATACAATGGGACTGTATTAACATGCCTGAGGAATTTCCATGGGGCCAGAGGGAAGAGTACCAGAAATGTCAGAAGAGCAATGGACTGCATTCCCCTAGCCCAACCCCACTACTGCCTCAGCCTGACAACACTCCACCTTCTCCCCAGGCCAATGGAGAGCACTCTGCTTTGTCTGGGCAAGGACAGAGGCTGCAGTTGTTGATGCACCTGAGCCCTCTTCCGCATAGAACAGTTACAATCTATGTATGGAACCACTGTGACTTCCTGTTCCACATTTCTAAGTATGCCCTGGCTTCTGTGTCTATCTTCCAGACAGTAACATATCTTGGAGGCCTGAACGAACTTATTTTGTGTCCTCTAGAGTACCGAGTGCATTGTCAGCATCTAATAAATAACTAGACCGCTGGAATATGTTAACATGGCCAGTGACATGAATACCATAGAGGCGTCTGAAGCACACAAGAGAGTGTGTGTTGCCAATCAGTGGGAAAGAAGACCTGTTGTGTCACACATTTCCATATCACTTCGACAGCACTGGGCAGTGATACATCCTTCATGTATCTAGCTCTAGCATACGTGTGCACAGCACGTAGCACAAAGGGCTTATTCAGCCTTCTGGATACTATTGCGATTTAAATATTAAAGAATAGTTAATATTGTATAGTTCAGCAATGCTGGGAAAGGAATGATGGGGGTGACCGGCGTGTGCAACACCTTGCCGTTATTCAGGGGAGATTAATGCTGGCAACTCCAGTTAATATTCGTAGGATTTTATTATTTATTTAATTGTATGATAAATAATGTAAATAGCATCATTAATTTTCACCAGCCCCGTGCCTGCATGCTGTATGTCAGCTCCCTGCACATGATTGAGTGGCTGGGCTTCTCTGTATCCCACTCTAACACCTACTCAGTGGGAAGCCGGCACACACCATCTAGAGACCTGGGCTCTGAACTGTGCCTCTCACTTTTCCCAGTGCCCTGCCATTGTGGCTTATTGGTTTGGGGCCTCATTCATTCTGCTCATCTTTCTTTTCTTCTCATCTTGCCCACTATTCTTGCTCTTTTCCCCTTTGTTCCCCAAAGCAATGCCTACCTCTGCTGCCGACTCAGGAAGTCAAAGAAGCCATCCACTGAGATCCCAGTCGATTTCACTGAGAGCTCACTATGAGAGAAGAAGCTACTGCAGTTCATACATACAATCATACATACATACAATATCAGGGCTGGAAGGAACCTCAGGAGGTCATCTATTCCAACCCCCTGCTCAAAGCAGAACCAATCCCCAATTTTTGCCCCACATCCCCTAAATGACCCCCTCAAGGATTGAACTCACAACCGTGGGTTTAACAGGCCAATGCTCAAACCACTGAGCTATCCCTCCACCAGTTGCCCCTATTCCCTTCACTTGCTTTTTTACTCTATTTCTTTCCCAAAGGGAACTTGGAGGGATCTCTTTGCTTTCAAATCCCATCCCTTAGCTAGTTTTTGTCTCTATTTTTCAATCATCCTTTTGCCTTTCTCATTTTCATGGCTACATCCCTCTTTTGTCACAGACTCCCAAACCCCTCCGCCCTGGAGCACCAAAATGTACAGTTATCTCCCTATTTTCAGGAAAATAGACGAGGCAGAGTGAGAACATTAGGAAGCTCAAAGTAACTGTCTGCACCTATTTTTAGCCAAATTTACTTGAAATGCCTGTGTGATCTCCCTACCTTGACAGACTCCCTGCTATGCAGGGAGCTACAGAAACCTTAGAGAGAATGATCAGAGCAAATCCAAATGGCACAGCAGCAGAAACTTTACCACAGCTCAACTCCACTCTTCTTGTGATGCGTCACTGCACTTCTGGGCACAGCTACACTCAAGCAGCCGGTGTCAGCTCGGGATCTGGATTTTGATCCCAAAATGGGAGGGTGCTTCATTCTGAGGGTATGGTTTGGCTCATTAGAAAGATAGGATTTTTTTTAAAGAATTCAGGCGTAGGCCAGGGCTTGGATTTCAAACGCCCCATCCAGAGACACTTTGTCTGGTTCTGGAGGATGGGCTCAGGTCCATCTCTGTTTTGGGAATGTGACAATCAGTTTTATGTGGGTGAATGCTGGTTTTGCTAGACCTATCGTAACTAAAGACGGGATTACGTGCAGTTTCCTTACTGATTTCCTGAAAACACGAGTACCTCATTGTTCCAGTGATGTTTTGTAATGCCTACAGAAAGCTTGACAAGGGTTAAGCAGCTGGTCCACTGAAACCACAGCCTATCGTGCTAACCAATATTGTCTCCTTGATCCCTTCTGCTCCCGTCTGTATCCAACTATTGGCTCTTGTCCTATGCTTAGATTGTAAGCTAATTGGGACAGGGACCGTCTTTTTGTTCTGTGTTTGTACAGCACCTAGCACCGTGGGTTCTGGTCCATGCCTGGGGCTCCAAAGCGCTATGACAAAACAAATAGTAAATAAGAATAATATAGTCAAGTTCTTCAAAGCACCATCATAGGGTCGGAGTCGGTCTTCCTTTCTGAAGTGAGTTGTATTAAGAGGTGGTTGACTTTTTTTTCCCACACAAAACATTTAGAAAGGAAATGAACAGTTTCCAGTTTGTTTGAAATTTTTTACTTTTTTGTTTGTTTTTTAATGAAAAAATTCAAAACAATTTTTTTCTGAAATAAAAGGAACATTTCTGTTTTGCAGATTTTTGTTTGAAATGTTCAGGGTTTTCTCGTTCTTCTCTCCCCTTTTCCTAGTGGAACAAAGAGGGGGACAGGGCTGGCCTTACCATGAGGCGAACTGAGGCAGCCTCGGGGGAAGGGTGGGACACCACTAGGACCCAGAGTGTAGAAAATTATGTCTGCTGTTGGTGCATATGTATTCTCTCTGCTCTAGATGCACAGAGATGGTGGAGTGCTGTGCTGGAGGAAGGAGGGCACAAGAGGCATAACAGGCAGGCAGGAGAAAAGGTGAGAGGGAATAGCAGCAGGAGCTGGAGAGAGAGAGAGGAGGAGGATCCTCTTATTTACCTCTCTAGCACCCCCAGGAGCCTGAACTGATTAACACCAGCTTCTCAGGGAGCTTCCTGTTTCCGGCTGCTTCCCTGAACCCACTTGAGGCGAACAGGCAGTCAACTGAAGTAGTAGGAGCCAGTTAGGCCCTTAAGATGCTGATATCTTCCCTCACACAGGCCCTGCTACCAGCCTGCTTATTTGTCCCCTTCAATTGAGTGTTGAGAGCCACTATAGCTGGCACAGAACAGCAGTCACGAGTGAAAGAAGAAAACGCCCCTCTGGGGCAACATTCAGAAAAAGAAAGAAAGCAAAGGAAGCATTTCTATCTAAGCAGAAAGGAGCTCTCCTGAGATACATAGACACAAATGTTAACAGTGAGCCTTCTGGCCCCAGTGAGGATGTGAGTGGTGAGGAGATGCCTGATCTTCCAGTTAGTCAGAGTGCAGGTGACCTTGCAGCTACTGCAGCATCCATATCTCTATCTCAAACGGATGTAACCATGCCCATTCCTGAAGAAAAGTGTCGATCAGAGAAGAGTGTGGTGGAGGCACAAGAAACAGCTGCTGCTGAGTTTAATTCCTTAAGTCTAGATGATCCAGGACTCTGGACCCACTTGAGCAGTAGCCTGAGGGACTTCCTTGTACTGCATGGGCCACAACAAGTGAAAAACTTCATGTTCCCCAAAGACAATGAAAATAGAAATTTCCATCCAACACATTACTAGCGTGAAATCCCCAATGGTGACAAAGTGGAGAGGCCATGGCTTATGTACTCAAAAACCCAGAATGCTGCATACTGTTTTTGTTGCAAATTCTTTCATTCTCTAATGTTCCAGCCACATTGGGTTCTACAGAAACAAAGGACTGGAAAAATCTGGCTAGAAATCTGGCATGCCATAAGAAGGCAGCAAATCACCAAAGAGCATTCCATAGGTGGAAAGAGCTTGAGATGAGACTAAGGTTAAAGGCCACCATAGATGATCAGCATCAAGAAAAGATTGCAACAGAGTCTCTTTACTGGCAAAATGTTCTGAAAAGGCTCATTGCCCTTGTGAGAATGCTTGCTACCCAAAACCTAGCACTGTGTGGCACTTCAGATCAGCTGTATGTGCCAAACAATGAAAACTTCCTTAAAATTGTGGAGCTGATGGCTGAGTTTGATGCTGTACTCCAGGAGCATCTGAGAAGAATCACCAACCAAGAAATGTACACACACCACTACCTTGGAAAAACAATTCAAAATGAGATAATATAGTTACTGGCAACAAAAGTCAAGCAGAAGATTGTGCCAGATCTGAAGTCAGCAAGATATTACTCTTTTATTCTGGACTGCATACCTGACATGAGCCATACGGAACAAATTACTTTAATGGTGCATTTTGTAACAACAACAGAACCTAGTGAAAATGTTCCTGCAATGGTGACTGTCAGAGAGCATTTTCTATAATTTATTGACATTGATGATACTACAGGAGCTGGTATGACAAATGTGCTTCTTAAAAAGCTGGAAGATATGGGAATTGCGATAGCTGACATGAGAGGTCAGGGCTATGATAATGGTGCCAACATGAGAGGAAAGAACAGAGTGTAGACATGGATCCGAGAGTTAAACCCTTGAGCTTTTTTTGTCCCATGCAGTTCTCATTCATTGAACTTGGTGGTCAGTTATGCAACATCAGATTCTAGTGAGGCTGCTGAATTTTTGAATGTAATTCCAAGCATCTAAGTATTTTTCTCTGCATCAACTCATCGATGGCAAATTTTGAAGCAACATCTGGGAACATCCTCTCTAACACTGAAAGCACTGAGTGCCACATGATGGGAAAGTTGAGTAGAGGTGATAAAGCCTATCAAACACCAAATTGGGAAGATAGATGATGTCATAGTTGCCATTATGGAGGATAATGCTATGACAGAAAGTGTTCGTGGGAGAACAGTGGCAGAGGGAAATGGAATCACCAGAAAAATACATAACTTCAAATTTCTGTTTGGCTTAGTGTTGTGGCATGACATACTGTTTGAAATAAATGTTGTAAGCAAGAGACTCCAAGGTGTTGACCTTGATATATCTGAAGCAATGGAACAACCGGACAAAGCAAAGTCATACCTACAGTCTTACTGGTCAGATGAGGGATTTCAAAACGTTCTGAAGAGTGCACTGAAGTTGGTAGAGGAACTTCACACTGAAGCTATTTTCCCACCCATTCAAGAATACAAGAGTCACCTAAGACTAAGACATTTTGATTATGAGGCACGGGATAATCCCATAAGAGACCCCAAACAACAATTCAAAGTTGAATTCTTTAACCAGGTGCTAGATTGTGCAATACAGTCAGTTGAATAATGTTTCATGCAGCTCAAGGAACACAGCAGTATATTTGGGATGTTGTATGATATTCCAAAACTCCTCACTATACCTGAAGAAGACCTACACCAGCAATGCAGGCCACTAGAGACAGTGTTGACACATGATGACATGCGTGATATTGATGCGAATGATTTAGGTGATGAACTGAAAGTACTTTCAAGATACATTTCAGCAGGATCAACTCCAAAGGCTGTTCAGGAACATATGTGCACAAATAAGATGACCACCCTCTTTCCAAATGCTTTTGTTACTCTGCGCATACTTCTAACACTTCCTGTAACAGTTGCCAGTGGAGAATGCAGCTTCACCAAGCTGAAGTTAATAAAAACATACCTACTCTCCACAATGACACAGGAGAGGCTGGTCGGCCTTGCAACCATCTCAATAGAGCATGAGCTGGCCTAGATTGTGGACCTTCAGCAGGAAGCAGGTCAAATCTTTGCAACCAAGAAGGCATGGAAAGCACCACTTTGATTATTCAAACAGATAAAAATGCCAGTATTTACTATGCAGACAAGAAAAGTTACAATTGCTGTTCAGGCGTTTGAAAGTTAAGTGTTACTTAAAATTTTGGAACAAGGCATTTTAAGTTGTTAGTTCTCCTTTATTGGGGTAGGTAGCAGAGCAGTACCATGAGAGGAGTAGAACAGGAAGAAGGCAGAATTGAGATCTTTCAAAGTTTTGGCCCAAGCGAGGGGGCATGGGGGCATCATTTGAGCTCCCCACCTCAGGTGCCAAAATGTTGTGGGCCAGCCCTGGGCTGGGGGAAGTGAAGGAGACTTTAAAGCCAGAAGAGACCATCATGGTCATCCAGTCTGACCCCCTGCACAGTGTAGGCTACAGAACCTCTCACTCACCCACTCATGCAACAGGCCCATAACCTCTGCTGAATTATTAAAGTCCTCAGATCTTGATTTACAGATTTCAAATCAGAGTAAACGGTGGAGTTTCTGTAGTTCAAAGTAACAAGTGACCAGTGCCCCACACTGCAGAGGAAGGTGAAACCCCTGCAGGGTGCCTGCCAATCTACCTTCCCAACTCTAAATATATTCTCTCACTATTATTTTAACCTTTTTCACAATTTTTCACTAGGAAGTCTTTGGTTAGTCACCTTGGTGCATGTAAGCAATTGCAGCACTATAGGACTAATCAATGTTTTTCTATTACACAGCATCTTGGTCAGGATAGCGTGTTGTAGAACTTGCAGCTTGAACAATAGCTACCTGCAATAACAATAAGTCATTATGAGTGACAGACAAACCTCTAAAGGTCTGGCATTCCTCTTTGGCTCAGAGTAGAAACCAAAGCTTATCTGTGTTAATTCATTGCTCTTCTTCTGGAAATTAGGCTGGAGGCCTTATGAGATTAGGTTTCCTTGTGACATTTCTGGTACTCTCTGGTTTGCTCCGGGACGGAAATAGTATGAGAACAGTGTTTCTGATTCTTGCAGTAAGGTGCCTGCTTATTTGGGAGAAAGTATTGATTAGCACAAAAGACAGAGAGGCAAGAGATTTGGGTTTGAGTCTCAGGTCTGAAACTGACTCTTGCCGTGACCTTGTGCATGACATAGGGCAAAATATAATTTCTATTCTGTATGGCTGCAGACTAACCTGATTAGGATGTATGAAATAGACTTCTGGTCTTATCCGTTTGACCACCAAGGCATATATCACAATTTGCAAGCAAATGCTAGCACTTCTAATCAATAATGAGATCTGCATGACATAAATTTTTACCATAGTCATCCTTGATCATCACAGGTCTCGTTCCCTTTAATACTTGGGCTGATTTCTCGTCTCTCTCCTTCAGAATTTTGGTGAGTATTTGGTGAGAATTGAGTTACATGGAGACCTCCCACAGCCAGAATGTACTTAGAGAATCAATATTAAAATGAACGTTGCATTTTTGCATTGAAGAAATTAAAGGAGGCAAATAGGAAGCAAAAGTGATTTTGTTTTAATATATTTGTTTTAAAAGATTTTTTAACTTTTCCAAAGCTCACATTGATTTCCATTGAGGTTTGGATGTTAATTCAGGCTGGCTGTTATCAAGACCTATTCAGTTGTCCTGTGTCACTGCATTTCACATTCTATATTCAAGAGTACCTTGGCTCTTCACTGCCAGGTTCCCAAAGGAAAATATGGGCTTGTATAAGGCTCTTACGAAAGTAGGTGCAAGTTTCCCAAAAGTACTGGAGTTGATTCACAGGAAAAGGTCCAATTTTTTCTTTATTGTTTTGTTGTTACAAGGAGATGAATTACCCATGGCATAACGGCAGAACAAAAATAGATTGCCTTTGTAATATACTACACAAAGGACTGGATACATACTTCATATGCCTTCACCCCCACCCCCCCAACAGTTCTTTGACAAATGAAAATATATCTAGCTGGATTTCCCTCCCCACTCCCAAACTGAAAGGGTCCATCCTTCTACAGCATGACTTTTAAAGGTCATGCATATTTTGTAGCTTTGCACGTGTCTGAATCCCAAATCACATTACTGCTGAGATGCTGCTACTGGAGATATGCAGAACAATTCAGTGCTGTTTTGAACACTCAGCTACCTGCTGTGCTTGCTGCTTCCCGAGTCCTCTCATGTGGGGGATACTTTCCATTTCATGTCTCTGTTAATGAGAACAGTTGGTTGTGATAGGGCAATTGGTCTGTTGGACAGGAGCCGCCGGTATTGCTTTCTGTTATATTGGTAGTTGCGGGGCTGCATTTTTCAGTCTTACGGTATAGGGCAACTCACAGCAGCACTACACTGAGAAAGCACCTCTTCCTGCTCAGGACTGAAGTAGGACAAAGCATTAAGAAAATGTCTTGTTCCATAGGTAATAAAACAATTGTTCAACTCTCAGCATTGAAAACAGAGACTAATCACTGTGGGAAGGGAACAGTTTCTTCCTCTGGAATGAGATAAAAAGATGCCATGTCTACTGAAAGTGGGGGGAGGGGAATATCCCTTTTTTGTTAGATCTGTGAAAAGCACCCAAAAAAATGTGTGTTGCCAAACACGCGTAGTTTCACTGTGGTGAAAGGCCATTTCTTTTTAGCAAGAAGGAATGTTGCTTTGCCCTTAAGCAAAACCCCCCTCTATTTTTTTGCCAGTTCACAAAGCTGGCATTGCTGGGGAAAAGGAACTCGAGAAGGGCTGAAAGGGAAACAATTCGTCCTCCCCATTTTTCATTGCAGAGTCTACATTTTCTCACCTAGTCTAAAAGGCCTCATTTCGCAAAACCTCTGTAACCGATGGCAAGTCTACCCTGAATTCTACTTTCCATTTCAAGAAGAGAATGTGAATGTTACCAATGTAAACATGAATGTGTCAGCAGGAAATTCTGCACCAGCCCCAATTTCACCCACTTTTGACACTTAGTTAAATTGTCTTTAACCTATCAATTTATGCAGCAAACATTGGTGAACATTTGTTAAGGCCTTGATCCTGCTAATGCATAAATGAGTAGTCCCACAGAATTCAATGGGACTACTCACCTGTGTAAAGTGATGTATGTTTGTATTTGAAGGATCAGGACCTTAGATTGGAACTAAGCTTCTGGGGGCAGGGACAGTCTTATGTTATGTTTGCGGAATGCCCAGCACACTGGACCTGCGGTCCTGATTGTGGCCTGAGAGGGCTAAGGTAATGGAAATGCTCTAGAATAATAGTGATGGGGAAGATGGGTGGTTAGGCACCAAGCTCTCTGTAGCTGATATGTGTACTCTGTGGATCAGATGAGTCCAACATTTGTGGCTATTCCCATAATCTCAGTGAATTTCAATAGTTGTGCAAAACAGAATAGTCAAAGATTTCTACTATAGTCACATCTGGTTTCATCCAAATCATGGACCGAATCCTAAACTCCATATTCACGGTAAGGACTGTGTAAAAATGAAGTAAAGATTTGGCCCCATGATGAAAATTAATTTAAAATACCCTTGTAGATATCACCCAGTCACTAACAAAAACCTATTTTCAAATGAAAAGAAGTACTTGTGGCACCTTAGAGACTAACAAATTTATTTGAGCATAAGCCTTCGTGAGCTACAGCTCACTTCATCAGATGCATGCAGTGGAAAATACAGTGGGGAGATTTATATACACAGAGAACATGAAACAATGGGTGTTACCATACACACTGTAAGGAGAGTGATCAGGAGAGTGATCAGGTAAAGTGAGCTATTACTTTTGTAGTGATAATCAAGGATAGCTCACCTTACCTGATCACTCTCCTTACAGTGTGTATAGTAACACCCATTGTTTCATGTTCTCTGTGTATATAAATCTCCCCACTGTATTTTCCACTGAATGCATCCGATGAAGTGAGCTGTAGCTCACAAAAGCTTATGCTCAAATAAATTTGTTAGTCTCTAAGGTGTCACAAGTCCTCCTTTTTCTTTTTGCGGATACAGATTAACATGGCTGCTAGTCTGAAATCTATTTTCAAATGGTTATAGTTTAACTCTTCCAGATCTTCAAATGCATTGCAGACAAACTCAAGAAGGATTAGACAGGTCTGACTGTATTTCATAGAATCATAGAATATCAGGGTTGGAAGGGACCTCAGGAGGTCATCTAGTCCAACCCCCTGCTCAAAGCAGGACCAATCCCCAATTAAATCATCCCAGCCAGAGCTTTGTCAAGCCTGACCTTAAAAACTTCTAAGGAAGGAGATTCTACCACCTCCCTAGGTAACGCATGCCAGTGTTTCACCACCCTCCTAGTGAAAAAGTTTTTCCTAATATCCAACCTAAACCTCCCCCACTGCAACTTGAGACCATTACTCCTTGTCCTGTCATCTTCTACCACTGAGAATAGTCTAGAACCATCCTCTTTGGAACCACCTCTCAGGTAGTTGAAAGCAGCTATCAAATCCCCCCTCATTCTTCTCTTCTGCAGACTAAACAATCCCAGTTTCCTCAGCCTCTTCTCATAAGTCATGTGTTCCAGGCCCCTAATCATTTTTGTTGCCCTTCGCTGGACTCTCTCCAATGTTTCCACATCCTTCTTGTAGTGTGGGGCCCAAAACTGGACACAGTACTCCAGATGAGGCCTCACCAATGTCGAACAGAGGGGAACAATCACGTCCCTCGATCTGCTGGAAATGCCCCTACTTATACATCCCAAAATGCCATTGGCCTTCTTGGCAACAAGGGCACACTGTTGACTCATATCCAGCTTCTCGTCCACTGTCACCCCAGGTCCTTTTCCGCAGAACTGCTGCCTAGCCATTCGGTCCCTAGTCTGTAGCGGTGCATTGGATTCTTCCGTCCTAAATGCAGGACCCTGCCCTTATCCTTGTTGAACCTCATCAGATTTCTTTTGGCCCAATCCTCCAATTTGTATATTTCCAAAACATTGTCTGTGAATCAAACTTCATTTACACACGCTGCCAGTAAGCCTAGCTACTTTGCTGCTACCCTGTTCATAGTTTGCAATTTGAGTTTACAATTACATGCAAGGCAAACCTATCAAGCAGTGAATTACAAAGCTGCTCTCAGGAACATAATATTTATATTCAGTGCAGATAGGTGGCAAAATGTAAATAGCCAGTTTAGCACCACTGCAGGAGCTTATTGATGATGCTATTTGCATGTCCTTTATATTGAAAAATTGCACACCTTTTGAAGTCACAGACCCTTGAGGAATGGACTGACCCGGCTCTTGGGGTGAGCACTGCCAGAATTGGGGTTGCGGCGGGTGGAATACAGATGGCAGTCTCAGTTTGCAAGCTTACTTTTCTGCCCCGCAGCCTGCTGGGAAGGATTGATTACTCTGCTTAGAAAGCAGAATCAGCAGATGTTATTGATGTGGGACCAGCATTATGCACAGCACATGCTGTTGATCTGAAGAAATACCACATATGGCATCATATTTTAAATCCACCCTGCCAAATATTTTTAAACGAACCTGCCATTTCTATTTGAATTGATCCAATTTTTCTAATATCTCTTTTTGGTGTCTAGGTTACTGTTGTGATAAAGAGCGAGACACATTAAGCCTTTGTCTTTGGCTCAGTAGCACCTTGTGAATCAATTGCCTAATGCAAGGAAATGATTTCCCGAAATCCTGTTATGGTGGGAGGGAACTTTGCTTTGTTTTTGTTTGGATTTTGTTTTCACTCTATTCTTACTGCTCTATTTAACACCAAAATAACAAGGCTGCTGGGCTGGCTACCAAGTCCCCAGATGGCCATATGGAGAACTTTGTGCTATATTTATGTGATGGCTGTATCATAAAAATGGATAAGCAAATGATTTAAGTGCAGAGCTGGGTTTGAACTAAACCTCAAGACCTGGTCACTGTGTGGAAGTGGCTGCAGGGGAAGCGTTCACGTTTAATATCCAAAAGAGGATCCAGATCCATATTTCCAGCTTGTGTGTGTGTGTGTGTGTGAGTGAGTGTGAGAGAGAGAGAGAGAGAGAAAGAGTGTAATCCCATAGAACCAAAGTAAAATCTGGAGCTGAATTTTGCAGGTGCCCCTTCCTCTTAAAGAGGCTAATCTGGAACACCAAACTTTGGAGGGTTTAAAATCCTGCCCTGGATCTGAATTTCCCAGCATGGCTCCATCTCTGTTTCTAATGCACATTGACACCATACAAATAGAAAGCAGGATTTTGGCTTAGTCAAGTGCTTTGCCATGTATTTTCAGGGCAAGAGTTTGCACTTATAGAGGATCTCAGAGCATTTGACCTAATTGAGTGTCTGATCCTATTCCCATTGGGGTCAAAGGCAAAACTCCCATTGGCTTCATTGGCAGCAGGATCCAGCCCTCAGCCTCACAACAACTCTGTGAGATAGGTATTGTCACCCCCACTATATACATAGCTAGAATGAGGCCCAAAGAAGTCAGTTGACTTGCCCAAGGTCACATAGCATACAAGTGGCAGAGTCAGGACTGGAAGCCAGACTTCCTGATGCCCTCCTCTAGCCCCCTCTCTAAAACTAAGCACTCTTCAACAGTTTCACAGAACCTGGCTTCCTCCACACCCTAAGCTGGCCGGATCTGTCTGAACTATGTTTGCTGTATGTGCCCTGGGAGCACAGGGATTCCCATTCTGCCTGGTCCTTGTGCAGGCTGTGTGTGATGGGAGAGGGAGCCCTTTATGCCCTCCCTTCACTGTTCACTCAAATCAGGGCCAGGTAGAATCTGACTTTGTGCATTTAGTTGCATTTTGTCCCAGCATGGAACCACCAAGCACAATGCAATTAACAGAGAGAAAGGATGATCTTGTGGACTCAGGAGACTCAGGAAATCTGGGATTTTAACTGCCAAGTGCTGCCACAGCCACCCTGAGTGACCTTGGGAAAGACACATAATCTCTCTGGGCCTTAGGTCCTTGTGTGCACAAGGGACTGATAAAACTCCTTTTTCCCCACCCTTTCTCTGACTTGTCTATTTAGACTGTAAGCTCTGTGGGTTTGGGACTCTTTCTTCCTATCTATGTACTGCAGCTAGTGCAGTGGGGCCAGGATCTTGGCCTAGAGCTATCGTAATAAAAATAGCAAATACTAAGAATGAGAGATTCAGTCTAATTTTCACAGGTCTAAAATATGCAACCACGTCTGTGCTATGTGTCTATAGCTATAACTGCAGAGCATACAGATCATCTGTTTTCATTGTTGTAACATTTTTAAGGATGGTTGGTGGATTTTTCCCTCTTTGCTTTTACAGTATTCAAATAAAGTACTGTATAAAAGAGCGGATAATGGAAATCCACCTGCTGCTATTACTTTGGTGGCAGCCTGTCTGGAATACAGCACTCAGTTCAGGCCACTTCATTACCAGGAAGAGCTAGACAAATTGGAGACAACTCAAAGAGCAGTTAAAATGATTAGGGGCTAAAAGGATTGATACATGAGAAAAGACTATGAACTAAATATATATAGCTTGGATGAACAATGACTAGGAGCACGGTAATCATGTTCAGATCTAGGAAATATCAGGACAAAAGCTCTGTTAAACTGTGAAATAGTCTCCCCAGGAGAGTGGGGGAAAGTGTCATCACTGGGAATAGTTGAAACAAGATGTTTGAAAATGACATACAGTATAGTTATTTAGTTTATATTTGGCTTCTCGCTAACAAAAAAGGAAAAGGGAATGCCTCTCCTATAAGCTAAGTATTTCTTACAAAAAACAAAATAATAATGGCAAATAATAAAAATATTGTAGGGAAGGACCCTGTGATGGACAAAGTGGCCTATCATAATAGGCCTTGTTCCTTTCATTTTTCTAATCCCTGTGATTCTCTGAATCTATCACCATGGAAGGAACTTCTGATATGAAAGCTAAGTAGCCTTGCTTTTCAGTACATGTTACAGAACATATGACAAAATCTAAAGCATTTTTACCAAATTGGACAGTACTTTATTGTTGGTAGAGCTTAGTCTGTCTATAGACCTTGATCTGAGGGTTTGTCTTTTTGGAATGAGTCCCTGTTTGCGTTACCCAGTGTTTTCATAGTTTTATAGGTTCCAAGGTCAAAAGAGATCATTGTGATCATCTAGTCTGACCTCCTGTCTAACCCAGGCCAGAGAACTTCCCCCAAAATAATCCCTAGAACATATGCTTTAGAAAAATATCCAATCATAGAATCATAGACTATTAGGGTTGGAAGAGATCTCAGGAGGTCATCTAGTCCAACCCTCTGCTCAAAGCAGGACAAACCACAACTAAATCTAGTCCAACCCTCTGCTCAAAGCAGGACCAACCCCAACTTTGTCAAGCCGGGCCTCAAAAACCTCTAAGGATGGAGATTCCACCACCTCCCTAGGTAACCCATTCCGGTGCTACACCACCCTCCTAGTAAAATAGTTTTTCCTAAATCTTGATTTCAAAATTGTCATTGATGAAGAATCCATCACGACTCTTGGTAAATTGTTCTAATGGTTAATTATTCTTACCATTAAAAATTTACACCTTATTTCCATTCTGAATTTGTCTAGCTTCAACTTCCAGCCATTGTATCATATTATACCTTTCTCTGCTAGACTGAAGAGCCCATTATTACATATTTGTCCTGCATGTAGATACATATAGACTGCAATCAAATCACTCTTAACCTTCTCTGTGTTAAACTTTGATAAACTCTTTGAGTTTATCACTATAAGGCATGTTTTCCAATCCTTTAATCATTCTCATGGCTCTTCTCCAAACCCTCTCAAATTTATCAACATCTTTCTTCAATTGTGGACACCAGAACTGGAAACAGTATTCCAGCAGGGCCAAATACTGAGGTAAAATAACCTCTCTACTCCTACTCCAGATTCGCCTGTTTATGCATCCCAGGATCACATTACAGGAGTTCTTTTGGCCACAGCATCACACTGGGAGCTCATGTTCAGCTGATTATCCACCACGACCCCCAGTTTTTTTTCAGAATCACTGCTTCCAAGGATAGACTCCCCCACTCCATCCTATAAGCATGGCTTATATTCTTTGTTCCTAGACGTATACATTTATTTTTACCAGTATTAAAACATATATTGTGTGCTTATGCACAGTTTACCAAATGATCCAGATCACTCTGAATCAGTGACCTGTCCTCTTCATTATTTACCATTCCCCCACTTTTGTGTCATCTGAAAACTTTATCAGTGATGATTTTATGTTTTCTTCCAGGTCTTTGATAAAAATAAATAGTATAGGTCCAAGACCTGATCCATGCAGGAAACACAGCGGCTCGATGATGATTCCCAGTTTACAAATGCATTTTAAGACCTATCCACGAGCCAGATTTTAATCCATTTAATGTGTGCCATGTTCATTGTATATCATTATAGTTTTTTTCATCAAAATGTTGTGTGGTACCAAGTCAAAAGCTTTACAGAAGTCGAAGTATATTACATCAACACTATATCCTTTAACAACCAGACTTGGAATTCCATCAAAAAGGATATCCAATTAGATCCAATGACAGGATCTATTTTCTATAAAACCATGTTGATTTGCTTTAATTACACTACCCTCCACCAATTATTTGTTAACTGAGTTCTGTATCAGCTGCTTCATTATCTTGTCTGGGATCAATGGCCAGCTGACAGGCCTATAATTACCCGGATCATCCCGTTTATCCTTTTAAAAAATTGGCACAACATTAGCTTTCTTCCAGTCTACTGGAACTTCCCCAGTGTGCCAAGACTTATTGAAAATCAGCATTAATGACACAGCAAGTTCCTCAGCCAGCTCTTTTTAAACTCTTGACTGCAAGTTATCTGGACCTGCTGTCTACTGTGAACTGAGATGACACAGGGGTTGGGACCATGCAACTATGTTTGATCTCTGGCTCTGAGAGCCTTAGAAAAAAAATAAGTACAAAGAAGTGCAAGGATGGAGTGAACCTCCTGGTTCTTCCCGAAACCAAACCCTTGTCTCTGGTCAGCTGAGCTCAACTTTTCAGAAGATACAACAATAGGCAATAAGTGTATGTCCATCCCTGGTATCAGTTAGTCAATCAGGCAGATCTGAGACTGATCAACTGAATAAGACAGACTTGTTGGGAAAACACTGCTGTCCAGAGAGGAAGTGCAGAGCAGAACTGGTCAGAATTTGCCAATTCAGCAAAATTGAAATATTTTGCAGAGAAGGCCTGATGCGGCCAAAGTTCCAGTGGAACCCGGTCATCAGTTCAATCTGTGTGGTTTGCTGCCAGCTCACCTGCCTGTCTCCTTGACAGCCAGCCATGAGGATTGTCCTGGAGTCCAGGCTCTATTCTCTTTCATTGAGAATTTCTTTTTTTTTTTTTTTTAAATTAATTCCTAATCTGAATGGAACCAAATATTGAAATTCTCCATAAAACAGAATTACCTTTTTCCACCCAGTCCTACTGCAGAGCCTTGGAAGAGGTGTCTGGTGGGGAAAGGGATTGGAACCATGTCTGGAAAATCTCAAATCAGCCCAACTTTCTGTGTGGTTTAAAGTGACAACACAAGCTGTGCGGAAAATAGCAGGTATCAGGAAAATGGCTTAGGTCTGCATGGTCCAAATAATTATTATTGTTATTACTACAAATATTGCCATAGTGCTTGGGAACCCTAGTCATGGACAATTGTGCTAGGCGCTGTACAAACAGATTGTCCAGACAACTCACGTATGCATCTAATGTGCTACATGAAGAAAAGCTACGTAATTTAAATCAGTAGGTTGGCTAAGGCAGCAGTTGTTTAACTTAAATCCTAATAATGCAGGGACTTTGAAAACAATGCCTGTAAGAAAGTGAAGGTAGCAAGGAAGATAAAGTGATATAAATGAATGTGCCATTAAAGAACCAGAGAGCTAATTTTTTAATGTCATTAAAAAAACCCACACTCACACCCACAACAAAAGCCTCATTTAAAAAAATATGTTAAACCAATTTAACACATTTCTGCGCACTTCTGAAGTATGTTAGAGGGCTTATTTTATCTACTCCTATCACTGTTAAGAGCTAATCAGAACATATTAATGCACCCACATTATGAAAATCTCTTTTCCATTCCAATAAAACAGTGAAATGAACTTAAAGATTTTACATACTTTGGTTACCGTGGATGATCTATTTGTTGTCCAAGTTGAAGATACAGCTAAAGGAGGGAATGTTGCAAAGGAATGCTGAGGCCACAACGGTATAGACCCTGATTCATAAGTATTTAAGCTTGTGCTTACTAGGCAGTCAATGTGAAGCAAGTGCTTAAATGCTGTCCTGAATGGGGATGCTTTCCTGAATCAACACCATAATCAGTGAAATACTACTAAAAAATCCCCCCACAAAACAACAGCTATGTCTCCTAAGAGGAAAAATACCTGGCCGATAACATCAATTGTATCATCTAGCATCACTACACCAGATCAGGTCAATGAGAACAAATACAACACATGTTCAAGGTGGGTGAAATTCACTCCCAAACAACAGTCCATACACTACCGCTCAAGCCCTCAAAATGAAAATGGTAAAAGCCTTGTGCAGGCTGTACATAGGAGTGTACACATAGCCTGAACCTAGCATTGCATATTCTATTTGCATACAGATTCTACCCTGGAGGGGTTGTTTTGTTATTTTTTTGCAAAACTCTTTGTGATGTCAGTGGGAATTCCGTGCATAGTTCAAGGGCAGTACCCAACATATTCAGGGAATCAAAACTTGCTGAACACACTAACAGACGCAGGAGCCTGGGTTTTGTGGTTGTTTACTCTTCTTGCTTAAAGAGAATTAGAAATCAAAACAGCTTTAATTCTCTTTCTGATGCAACAATTTAGGGAGAAAATGTAGAGGGGCTGGGCATGAGAGACTGTAGAGCAGTAGTAGGCAACCTGTGGCCCATGGGCTGCACGCAGCCCATCAGGGTAATCCGCTGGTGGGCCGCCAGACAGTTTGTTTACATTTGCACAGCCACCCGCAGCTCCCAGTGGCCATGGTTCACCATTCCCGGCCAATGGAAGGTGAGGGAAGTGGCAGCCAGCATGTCCCTGCAGCCCGTACCACTTTCCTCAGCTCCCATTGGCTGGGAACGGCAAACCGTGGCCACCGGGAGCTGCGGACCACTGTGCAAATGTAAACAAACTTTCTGGCGGCCCACAAGCAGATTACCCTGATGGGCTGCGTGCAAGGCCACAGGTTGCCCACCACTGCTGTAGAAGGTTATTATGGCTCTGGAGGAGTGGGAAAGTGTGAAAAAATAGATTAGAAAAGCAGAAGGATATAATCACTGTGCAAAATGTGGAGGATCTGAGGAGACATCTGATGCCTACAGAGAAAAAATGAGCGTGTGATAAGATTTTATCTCTAACAGCAGAGTTTGGAAATTCAGTCCCTTTTTCATAACATCAAATAAGTCAGGGTGTCTTCCCCGCACCCTTCCCCATAACAAAAAGCACAGGTCAAAAAGGTCAGCAGATGTATGGCTAGTTTTAAATCAATGAAGTCTCACCTGGAAGGCTGAGTTTTGAATGTCTCCAGGTTGGGGGGAAAGGTGTAAATTATTCTGATACAGTGGTTGTAAATAGCGAAGAGATCTCAGCCCAATTTCTAATGTGTTGCATGCCATAAAGTCTGATAAATTCAGCAGTCTCAGTGATGGGGATTTAGGCAATAGAGAAACAAAGCTGTAGAGCTGTATAGCAAGATGCTTAATGGACATTTCTCACCCGCACCCATTGCAACCCCTCACTGAAGCAATTTTGAGATTTAATTACATTTAGTCACCTGTGTTTTGCAGTTTAATATAAATGGCTTTGTACAATATTGTGGAGTGCTGGGAGAGCTTACATTAGCCTGTAGGGTTTTAGCATGGAGTTCTCCTGACTAACACAGTTTAAAGTTGTCAGGCTAGATCATTCATCTAGGAAGAGATCAAACTTATACCAGTTTTAAAGATTTGCAGTGACAGCTCTTTGGACTTATGCCTCTTCGAAAGAGCAAGTGGATGCAACAACAATAACAGTACAGTGAACCACAGCCGCCTCCTTCCTACACTGGTATAACATGGGTTGAATTCCATTGAAGTCAGTGGAGTTACTCAGCATAGGTGGGAGCTGATTCAAGGCCAGAGATCTGAAACTCACTAGATTTGGAGGCAATCCCCGCCCCAAACATTAACATAAATATCTAGGCAGCCCCAGTTCTGCCCTTTGTTGTCTTTCTGTATTCTGTGGATGTAAAACATGACTAATAAGATTAAGCTTTTTATATGTAAAACATAAATATGACTTTTCAATATAAAACATAAATGTGGCTGATTTTGAAAAAAAGCTTTCATTAACTGGCTCTCAACTTTGGAAAAAATATCGACACGCTACCTGTGCTGACAGAAGCATGCTGTATTGCAGAATCAATGCCCGCTTTGCCTGCTTCTGGAAATTTTAGTAACCAAGCTCATTTTGGAAACCAAACTCATCAAAATGCTGCTTGGTGTGACCTTAGCACAGGACAATTAAGTAGCTGTAGCACGGGTTGGTGTTATCACTAATATTTAGGGGCAGATTTGGATCCCCTCACTCACACTGAAATCAGTGAGTGTACTTGTGGAGGCAGGGGCCGTTAACACGTGTAAGGGAATCACAATCCAGTCGCTAAGCAGTTAATCCAACCTGTGCTGTCAGCCATCTTCCGATTATCTACAGTATTTTATTTGAAAATAAAAGGGATATGGTGCCTGGAGAAAGTACAAAGCTTTTAAAGGAAATGTTACTCTGAAAAAGCATGTGTCAATTATCAAAAACGTATGAAATCATAGCAAACAAGGCTTCGGAATCACTTACAACCATTTTCTTTCCTATTTTCTTCTCCTTCGGCCACATGCTATCTTTATTCAATCAGGGAATTGACAAATGATTGATGGTCTCCGTTCTTTGAAAGCCACCTATACAATGCTGGATAAACCAGTCCCAGCAACAAACAAAAAAAGGCAACAGGAATATGAGCTCAGATAGTGTGTGTGTGCGTGCACTGATTGTGCAGGTGCAGCTGAAATGATTTGGGAACCTGCGAACATCACAGGTAGTCAACACGGCAGTGGAGCAAAACCTGGGGGGCACTGTAAACTAGACATGGGGGACCTGCTCTCTGTTGCTCCAAACCTTGTGTCACCATTTAAACCAGTGCAGAGGGGGTATAACATGCTATCATTCTGATTTTATACCCACTTGGCACTGGTGCAAAGGAGTTCATAACTTGGTCAAGAGTGGTGAAGAATTGGGCCCAGAATACAAGTTTAACTTTCCTCAGGAAAATAAATTACAAGATAATTGTGCCTACTGTATTCTGCTCTGGTGATACTTTGCTTACTTAATGCATTTCTAATGCACTCGTATTTTATTGGCTGCTGCTTGCTGTCTGTACATGGTGGTGGCTTGTTGCCAGTGCATTGGATTTCAGCAGCAGAAGTTGTCAGTTCAAAGCTTACTTGATATTGTTCTTTGCTCTGGAGAACTTTTTTTTTTCAGTTGTCACAAGGCTTCTCTGTGCTCTTATCACTGTTCCATCAGTGCCGAGAAGATTGATTTTTACACATTCTAAAATGTGCTACATTTAACAAAAAAGGTGTATGTCACTAAGGAAAGAAATACAGTAGGTGGTGTGGAATAGTGTCCCACCGTTCATGTGGGTGAGTACATAAAACTGCCACATGTATTACACCCATGTTCCTCGCTATCCTTTGGCTACTATTTGTTTCTGGGCGCAATTAAAGGTGCTGGCTATAGAGACTTGAACAGACTGGGTCTGGGACATCATAATCTGAAAAACCTCCTCTGTTCTTCTCTCTCTCCATAGCAGCAAGGTCACCTGGATTTGTGAGGTCTCTGATTCCAGAGAGAATTTTCTTGGGCCAGTGGCAGTGCATTCTGAATAAAGGGTCCTGACTTCCTTTGGCTGTTAGTTAGAGTCAGAATGTAGCAGCCTTCAGGGCAAAACAGAAGGTGCATCTGTTCAGATGAGTTTTTGGTGAAGGCAAGTCATCATTGTGCTGAAAGAGTGATGGAAACATGACTGTCTATTCTCTTCTCCACAGGTTCTTATTCTGTGCTCATCACCATATTATCTAGCACCTTCCAGGAGTGCATTAAACTTTCAGTGTAGATTATTGTGCATTATATTCATTGAGCTGTTTACAAATAATGTGAGATGTTTAGATGCTGTGGTGATGGGCATATATAAATACCTGTACAGTTAGGCAATAATCATCCCTCAGAGGCTGTGCAAAGTAAAACTGCCTTAAATCTTGAACTCAGTCTAAGCATTGATCCTTTAGATGAGGGAAAAAGACATTTTTGGGGGAGAAGTTACTGAGCGTTCAGCAAAATTCTATTGTGAGTCAGCAAAGGGTACTCAGCCTTGAGGTTTGTATACAGGGAATAGTTAGGGTCTATCCACAGCTGACACCTCCACCTGGATGGTGGTGATTTAGTGATGACCCTCAGCTGTGAGATAGAATGTATGCAGGGATTTGGGCTAGCTTTTGATCTGGCCACATAATTGTTTCCAGTTCTTCTGTTATACACCATTCAGCAAGTGCATTTTCAAGACTCTGTGGATATAGAATGCTAGCCAGCCAAAGGCATGGAAAGCTCGTGAGGGAAAATAATCCAAAAGGAACAAATGGGATACAGTGTGTATGTTTGGAAGCTGGGAATCCCCCACACTACAACCCAGGGCAGTGCCAGGAAGTGGCAGATGCACACTGCATGAGCAGAGGAAGACAAATTAAATGTTGTTGTGAAGACCGGGATGGCAGTTTCAAGTCTATGTGCATTCCTCCCAAAGGTGCCCTTGTATATTGTAGCACATCTGCTGTGCATAAAGAGAGGTATCTTTCTAGATAGCTATGGGACCTCAAGCTAAAGAGGAGCTGTAAGGCATCACAGCGAAAGTAGGGAGAATTAGGTTTACTTATAGAGAGAGTAATACCTACTGGTTACAACAGGGACCAGAGAATCAGGTTTCCTGGGTTCTTTTTCTACCTCTGTCACTGATTTGCTGGGTGACTTTGAGCAAGTCACTTGGGCCAAAATTTTCAAGCATGGCAACTAATGTTGGATGCTGTAATTTTTGAGTGTCCAGCTCGAGGCACTGAAGGCCTGATTCTCAATAGTGACTTACTGACATGGGGCCCAGATACTACAGGGATGGGCAGCAGTATAAGATAGAAGTGCTAAGCACCCCCAGCTCTCACTGAACTCAATGGGAGCTGTTGATGCTCAGCACTTCTGAAAACTAGGCCCAAGATGTCTCAAAATGGGCAACCCCAGAGAAAAAAGATCACTTTTGAAATTTTTGACCTTGTCCCCTACATGGTTGGGTGTACCCATCAAACAAACAGGGTAACACTCATTATCTTCCTACCCATAGGAATGTTTTGTGAAATATTTTCAGATCCTTGTATGACAACTCCTATAGAAATGCTAAGTCTTATTCATTATGATTATTTTATTAGCCAAGGAACTAATGAGATGGGATAATTCTAAAGGCTGGGCCTTTGTGACTTTCTCCTTATCGATGTTCAGTAATTTGTAAAGAGGAAGGACTTTGTTTTAGTGAGAGCAAGCGCTTGAATACCGTGTATCTCTCTTTTTCCTATGGAGCATATCTCCAGTTCACTGTCCTAGCAGGGATGAAGTCCTGTTAATGAAAGCGGCCAGGGAAATCACTTGAAAAGGTGACAGAGGCAGATAGTTTGAACTAATACTTTGGGGAAACTAACCTCCCCTCCCTCAAAAAACAGCAGTCCTTGTGAAAGTCTTTTCTATTTGTAGACCATGGATTCATAAAGGGCAGCTATCTAACCTCATACTGCACTCCAGATTAATCTGGAATTAATTGGATTAATTGGAGCATGGTTACCTACTCTCAGCAGCAATGTAATTTTCTGGGTGGCTGCCCATGGCCAGACCCTCACAGTTTTTCCCGATTGGTGGCAGAGTCCAGCCACCAACCGCAGGTAGCAGGGCATGACTGGTGTAAGCAATTGTTTCTGATTGGACCCCATGCTCATCTGCTTGATAACAGGGAGACCATTACGGTATAGTATAAGATAGCAATTTTCATCCAAGGATCTCAAATCACTCTACAAAGGAGGGTAGGTATCACATTACTATGTTGAAATCATTTCACAAAGCCATGAAGACTTACAACAGCTGAGGACATGGCTTGCTAGCTCTGAATCTGGACCCAGGTGTCTATCTGAAAGTGCTGGGATGGGAATGTCATGGGGGCTGGTGGACTGGAAAAGGTGAGCAGAGAGCACACAGAGAAGGAGGTGGCTACATAGTTTTTCTGAGGGGAAAGGAGGATTGAACATGGACACTATGTAGTTTCAATCCACTCCAAATGCATATCTGTACCTGAGCACTGACGGCAGCAGTCTCAGTGCGATAGTAAACAAGCAGAGAAATATAATCCATGTTACTTCTGTGTTTCAGGGGGGGATAAAGAAGAGCATGAAGAAAAGGAAGACACAGCCATGCATCACAGGATACAAGCGTATGGCTCCATTTTAGCCATCTGCTAGCTGCCATAATATGTGTGTTTGCTGATGCATTGATGGGGAACTACCCACTGTATGTTACAGTAGATTGTCTTTTGCCTTCTCTTTACTGTATTCCTTCTGTGAATATTTCAGATCATTCCCCCCAGTGCCTTAAATTCAGGTGCTGGATTACAGTCAGGGCAGGGGGTAAAGGCTACCACTCTGAAACCAAGCACAGAGAAACTCTAGTCTCTTAGCACACCTGTGTGGGAACAAGGTCAGACTGGAATCTCAGGCTACTCTCACACAGCTCTCAGGTCCCAGCCTGCATAAAACAGCACCATGATCCAAGAGAGCAAAGATTGAGCTTTAAACCAGCATTGCACAACATTGGAGGATCTGTCCCTGAATCTATAAATTGCACCAAACTGTGTTAGGAGCATTTGTGTTGATTGGAATCTTTGCCTGTCTACGTTGCTGCATGTATACATTCACCCAAATGTATTTCTTTTACATCTCAAGCCAAAAACAGCTTGATGCAATGCTTAATTTGTGGTGTGTAATGTTGTGACACATTGCAGTCTAACGATGATATAATATGCAGAGATGAGCAAAAGGAGCACTAAAATGCAAGCCCACCATGAAGTATGCAGTGCCCAGCTTGCAAGCACTTATTTTACTGCCGTTCAGATTATTTTCATACACCTTTGTATATCTCTAGCGTTATTGTTATTAAGACCCAAAGAGAGACAGTTTACTTTAGTAAAAAGAAAAGGAGGACTTGTGGCACCTTAGAGACTAACCAATTTATTTGAGCATAAGCTTTCGTGAGCTACAGCTCACTTCATCGGATGCATACTGTGGAAAATACAGAAGACGTTTTTATACACACAAACCATGAAAAAATGGGTGATTATCACTACAAAAGGTTTTCTCACCCCCCACCCCACTCTTCTGCTGGTAATAGCTTATGTAAAGTGATTACTCTCCTTACAATGTGTATGATAATCTATCAACTGCACAGTATACATCTGATGAAGTGAGCTGTAGCTCACGAAAGTTTATGCTCAAATAAATTGGTTAGTCTCTAAGGTGCCACAAGTCCTCCTTTTCTTTTTGCAAATACAGACTAACACGGCTGTTACTCTGAAACCTGTCAGTTTACTTTAGTATAAGGCAAACAACCTTTTAATAAGTGCCCGGCATGCATTTGAAATTGCATTTCCCAAAATACACCTGTCCCAACCACATTAACAATAAGGGGAAGGCATGCCAGTCACACACTCAGTTCTTTGGGGATAGGGTGACCAGATGTCCTGTTTTAAAGGGGCAGTCCCATTTTTTGAGATTTTTTCTTTTATAGGCGCCTATTACCCCCCCACCTCCTATCCTGTTTTTTCACAGTTGCTATCTGGTCACCCTATTTGGGGGTAGTTTCAGTGAATCACAGCCAGACCATGACTGACCTTTGATTGGATGCACAGGAGGCAGGGTGCAAGGAAGTTAATCTGGCTTGAGCACTCCACACAGGAGCCAGTCCTTGCTCCTTTGGTGAACACCCAGAGTGGGTGGGGAGTTTCAGGTAGGTGGACACATGGCTCCATTCTTCTGTCCATACAGCTTGCAAAAGGATGGTGAACCCTTCTAAGAACATAGCACTGGAAGGGATGTCCTGCGCCCTTGATTCCAGTCCTCCGCTATCATGGGCAACCTCATCATGTAGTCCCTTTACCACATTTACTAAGCTCCATCTTAAAATCAGTTAGGTTTCTTGCCCCGCATTACTTTATTGGAAGGCTACTCTAGAACCTCCCTCTTGGAGGTTTAGTAACCTTCTATCCCAGCCCAGATTTACCCATGGCCAATTTATACCCAGATCAGCTGGCTGCTGGGGGAAGGATTATACCTCCCCATTATTCTTATTTAATATTGACATTGAGATAGCCCTTCAAATCTGCAACCAAGTTGGGTCCTGTTGTGCTGTAGCTCGTGGAGTGGGGTGGTTTGCATCACCTCCAGCGCGGGTCCGTGCAAAATGACACACTTAGTCCCTCACTTAGTGTACAAACTTTAATACCAAGTGAAAAGCAGCTCAGGCACAGGTAAAGTCTCTAAGGAAATGCCTACCCAATAGAGCAGAATATCATTATTGCCAATTGCAAGCGTTTAAAAAATCATGAACCAGGCTACAAAAAATCAGGAGATTTTTTACAATAATGTGTTTGGGTTTCTTTTTATTTGTCTCTTGGATTTTGAGTCTTTAGGCCCCACCCGGGTCATGTTTTCAAGCTTTTCTCCTCACCCATGAAAGCTAAACACTTTGTGAAAAAAATGAAGGCAGAAACTGTCTCAAAATTGCTCAGCTTCAGGAGTTAGGGCTTGAACAAAAAACACCAAATACTGCGAAACCTGTGAGAAAATTGCAAGACTTGGCAACATAATATAGTTAGAGTCCTACCTTCTTCCTGTCTGTTCATTATTGGCATTAGAGAAATAACAATTGCTATGCAATAGTAACAAATCACATAACATTGTAAGATTTTTTTCCAAAATAGGATATTAAGAAATTATTTGGGATGCTAACTCATAGCTGCCAGGTCTGCTTGTCACACCTATCAATGGCTTACATAATTTACTTGCCCTATCATTTCTTACCACAAAAAGCCAGTGGCATTTCTTAATGTTGTTTCTTTTAGTCTTTTTTAATTGATTCAGTTCATTAATTGGATTCTCTTTGGGTTTTTCTGTAACTGTGACCACTGCTATTAAAATCTGCAATTTGCAGGAAGTTGCTAATTTAGCAGTCAGGCTATCTTTTAACACTACGGAGAATAATAAAATGTTCTTAAATCAGTATGAATTATTAAAAAGAACTGGTTCATGAAAGAGGCAGGAAGGATCTATTTTCATGAAAGGTTTGTTTAAAAAAAAAAACACTCACAAGCTTTGCAGTTTCAATGAAGGAATCTCATCTGGACTCTGCTCTTGCAGTAGGATCTATTAGCTGGACCATCTATGCTAATGCACCCTCATTCACCCAGTAGGCTTCCGCAAAAGGACAACTGCAAGACAGGACCCTAATATGTAACTACATTAAGGTTGCACATTATGCATTTGTGCAGACACCTGTTGTACTGTGATGTGCCGGAGATGTATAAATAAAGGGCAAAAATTATACCGTCTATTCCTAAACTCAGGCACTTAACTCCATAATTAGGTGCCTACCAAAATGGCCTGATTTTCAAAGGTGCTGAGAGTCATTAACTTCAGAAAAGGTAGTGAGTACTCAGCATTTCTGAAAATCAATCCACACACGTAGGAGTTCCATCCTGCACTGATTCAGCAAACTCATGGGGCTACTCTCATGCTTAAAGTTAAACAGGTGCTGAAGTGCTTTGCTGGAGCCGGGCAGCATGCTCAGCATCATGCAGGATTGAGCTCTGCATGTCTAAATACAGATTTAGGTGTCTACATTTAAATCACTGGGCCAAAGGCAGCGAATTGCTGTAATGTTTTGGTCAGATAACGATAATCTGGCAAATTTCCTACTGCTTAGATTATATTCCCAGTTTGCCAAATTGAAATTTAAGTAAAGAAAAGGTAAAATATCATTCTTTAATATTACAGTCACAGTGTATGTCCAGGCTACATTTATAGACACTTTATAAAGGCTAAATAAAGAATTAATAGATGTTTCAAGAAATGGGTGATTAAATGTTTTGGATTGGTTTAGAGTCCAACAGGTCAATAGGTTGGTCGTGATCTTGGTTTATACCATCTGCAACACCTTTAACTGAGGTGCTCCTAACACATGTTACTCATGTCTGTAAGATGCTTTTAACATCTGCTAATAACCTAGTAACTCTTTGTACACCATTTATAAATAGAACCCTAATATAACTTGTGACCATACTAGGAGAGGGTAATATGTGAGGAGCATTAGGCTGCAGGTTGCTCATTTGAAGAACATTGTGTTTCCAGAGAAGTGGAAGGAGATGTCGACCCCGATGAATCTGAACTATGAGCTAGGAGTAGAATCTGCTAGATAAACAGATTACAGAATGAAGTGCAAGAATTACAGATCTGGAAGTCGGTGGACCAACTGGGAGGTAATGCTGTTTATTTATATATTTATTTGACTATTCAGAGATTTTCTCCAGGTTTGAGTTGTATGTTTAATGTCTACCCTGCTGTTTTAAAATGAGAGCTTTTAGAGCAGGTCATCTAGTTATGCCAGGAGGGCTCCTGCTAGAGAAATCATTCTTTCATACTATCACCTTGTTACTTTACAATCAGTTCTGCTTTTAAATAGCAAAGGAGCTCCTTGGAAGATGCCAGTTCTGATTACAGCGTGAAATGTCTAACCTTGGTTTACAGCATCTAAAAGTGTGTTTCTCACAGCTTGAGACTTACATGGACTGAGACTGTGTTCAGCTAATAGGGAAAAGAGCATCACTGCCACTTCACGACATATACCGATGGCTCATACGTACAGTCAGCTTTATTAAATGCAGCAAGGGGGAACACTGCTGTAGGTTAGCTCTCACACGGAAGTTCTGAAATGAAATGACGAACTCGGAATATTACAGAAGCGCTAACACAGGTGCAGCTCGTATCCTCGGTGTCATAAGAAGTGTGTGACTGATGGCTGGTCTCCCTAGATATTTTTGATTACCGTTGATTTTGCTTGCTTCACGCACCCTTAACTTTGTCTTGCTAAAAAGTCTCTGTGTCTATGTGCTCATCTTAACCCAAAATGACACACTGAATAAAGAGAAAACATGCGTGATTCTCCTTCTCACTGTGCTGGGGTGTCCACCCCACACAGAGCCTGAAGGGGTTAAGGCGGCTATGTGGGCCAATTATCCATCTGGGCTGCACCTGGAGGAGGAGCCAGGGAGCAAGAAGAATTAATTACAGATAAAGCTCAGCTGGACAGGAACAGGAAGGGTCTGTATAAAGCCTAGTAGCTGAGAGCAGAAGAGGGCTGCAGGGAGAGAAACTGAAGTCACACTCAGGGTGAGAGAAAGTAAGATAGGAAATAGCCCAAGGCTACAGCAGTAAGGTTCAGGACTGTACAAACCATGACTGCCTGTTGTAAGGTCCTTGGGCTGGAACCCAGTATAGAGGGCAGGTCTTGGTCCCTCTACCAGCCACTGGGTAGTGGTGCCATTAAGGGGCAGTGAATGGAAAGATTCCCTGGGACAGTTGGTCCTGCGGGACTTTGATTTCCTAGAAGGCTGGGGGGCCAAGCCATGAAGTGAGAGCAGTTAAGTCCTGAGGAGAGTGCGACACAGAGAGAGTGATGGAGTGCAACCACAGGAAGGGGCGTTGGCCTGGCAGAGATAATCCCCAGATGTGGCCAGAAGGAGGCACTCCAGTGGTGAGTAGAGCTGTCAGTGACACTTGTGTACCCTGGTTTGACATCACTATAATTCCATTAATTTCAATGGCATCATTCCTTACTTACACCAGAGTAAAGAACAGAAGAATAGGGTTTAATGGGCTAAATCTTCAACTGTGCTGGAGTAGAGATCAATGTAGTTGTTGCAGGGAGACAAAGGTAGTTTTAAATGGCCTTTCCTCCCCTTGCTGTTATGGGGCTATCCAGGGGTCACACTGGTACAAGTTAGAGCAGCCTACAGGCTGCTTTAACTTGCCCTGGCTTCTAACAACCACGAGGAGCTACTATGCTGCCAATGATTTCTAGAGTGCCATGTGCTTCATTTCTGACAGGCTCTCTTGCTCCTGAGATGTACCTGGCGCAGCAGTAGGACCTGCTATGCCAGTTCTGTGCCTGCTGAAGATACCCCCTTTCGTGCTTCTTTTAGGTCCCCTGGCACTGCTCCAGCTCTACAAAGGGACATTAGCATGAGCTGGGATCTGGCCCAGAACTTCTGAACAAGTAAGTTGTGTCGCACCATCGACTGTGTTTGGGTCTATATTAATTTTACCTCATCTCTTCTCTCTGAGACTGTTTGTTTGCTTCTAAATTTGTTCAGTGAAATATGTGAACATTATCAAGTGCTTGCTTGGGAAGCAATAATGACCACATACAAATCTTACTGATTTCGGCAGCAAGCTGGATATGTTATTGGAGTCTGCATCAACAGACCTTTAAAGGGGTGCCAGGTAGGGTGACCAGACAGCAAATGTGAAAAATCGGATGGGGGTGGGGCGTAATGGGAGCCTATATAAGAAAAAAAAAACCCAAAAATCAGGACTGTCCCTATAAAATCAGGACATCTGGTCACCCTAGTGCCAGGAAAGAAATTACAGATGTGTTTGTAACCTTTACAGGCAGCGGGAGCAGCCTTTCCCTTGTCTGCATTCCTTTTTCGGAAGGATGACCCACGTGGAAATGATACAACACCGGTAGCTAAACTGGCACCATTCCTGAAGCTACTCCAAATGATTTCCAGGACTCATGAATCAATCTCCCAACCCATAATCCCACGGGAGTCAAGAGCCCAGACAGAAGAATCCTTTCCTCTTTGTAACTTTCCCCCCGTATAGAAACCCAAAACTTCATTGTAAATATCGGGGTGATTTTTATACTTTATCAGAGGCCTAATTACCAGGGTGCTACACCTGCATATTTTTTCATGGATGCTCAGGTGTCTGCACATTTGTGTCATGACTTGACTTGACCATAGCTAGGCATGGCTTGAGGGCATCCATAGGGACAACAGGGAGAGAGGAAAGGATAGTTCCTCACAAGCTGTGGAGTGGTAGGGAGGTTTCTCCCTGACACTACTGCTACAGATTTAGGCTTCCATATTCCCTGCCGCTACTGCACCTTCACTCCGTGGGAAGGTAATGGCTGGTGGACCTGCACAGGGGCAGGGGTTTCCTGGCCTTACCCTGCTCATTCAGAGTCTATTGACACAGCGTTTTGCAGCCCGTAGAAGTGAGCCTCAGACACCAGGCTGCAGAGACAGCCCTTTGAAGTTGCAGCTTGGGATGGAGCTCAAGCTCTGAAGTCTACGGAATGGGGTGAACTTCCAGGCCCCGCTTCCAACCCTTGCTATATACAAGTGGTTGAAAGATCTAACCAAGAAGCTTAAAAAATCAACTTGCCGCTGCCTCCTCATGCTGACCATACGGCCAGAAGCACAAGAACTGGACTGAGCACTTGTTCTGTGAACAATGGAAGGAATCAATCAGTTCACTGAAAGAGGGGTTTCAGAACTGATGTATGGTGTTCTGTTGGCACAAAGTGCCAGTTCAGAGAATGGGATGTTCCTCACCAAAGACGAATTGTGTCCCTTCACACTTCAGGTGATAGTGCAGCTGTGAACTGTGAGGAAACAAACTTGCTGAGGAAACAAACAGGCAATTTGAAATGTAAGTGCCTGCCAGCTGTAAGTTTCTGTCATGCTTCCAGAGGCAGGCATGACTGCTTTCAAGTGACAAGATTTGGGGCCTAAACAGGAAGTTACAGGTACCTTCAAATGGTCACATTCAGAAGGAATCTTAGCATTTATTTTTACTTTCAACTGATCATTGAAATCATGAGGAAACAAAACCAGACTTGTTGCCTCCTCATTTTGGAACTCTGCTCCCACAACATGGTGCACATTCTGTTATCGGATTTTTTTTTTGACAGCCCACCTACCTACTAACTTTTCCCTTTTGTTTTTTCCCATGTCAGACAATGGTATCAGATGTATTTACTTGCTAAGAAGATGGTTTAAACATCTCTTGAAATAAAAACACAACAGTCTGATTTGGAAAGCTTTTTTATTTTTCTCCCAGGGTAGTTTGGTTGTCTGTCTCTCTCTCCCATTGTGTGGTAAACCCAAAATGCATGATTTTTTTTTTTATGTACATTGTGCCTCATTTGTCACTGCAGTATATGGACCTTATTCTCTACTGCCTTTACACTTGTGAAAAGCACGTGTAAAGTGTTGCCACTGAGGGCTGGGCAGGGCAGGGTGGATTGTTTCATACACTAGAGCTGCAGTTCTCAAACTGTGGGTCAGGACCCCAAAGTGGGTCATGACCCCTTTTTAATGGGGTTGCCAGGGCTGGCATTAGATTTGCTGGGGGCTGGGGTGAAAGCCTGAGCCTCATCTCCCAGGGCCAAAGCTAAAGCCCAAGGGTTACAGGCCCCCGCATGGGTCTGAAGCCCTTGGGCTTTGGCTTTGGCCCCCCTGCTTGGGGTAGTAGGCTTTGGCACTCATGCCTGGGGCTGTGGGACTCGGGCAGGCTCAGGCTTTGGTCCTCCCTCCTGGATCATGTAGTAAGTTTTGTTGTCAGAAGGGGGTCATGGTACAACAACGTTTGAGAAACCCTGCACTAGGGGAATCCCCAGGTGATGTATAGACGATATATCTGCTTGCAATTCACTGCTACCCTGGCTGGCCTCAGTCACCCCACTCCTAAGGGGCATGGCTGGAAGGAAAGGGGTATGACTGAAGTACTGCTGAGTTCTGATCTTGGGGGAGGTCATCACAAGTGATGCAATTCAGAGTAGCCCTGAGAATGTTCTAAATTTTTACTCACGGCTGAATTGGTGGTCAACAGAGTAAGGATCAGAGATCCTTAAAGAGCATTTCCTGGTTCCACTTCTAAATGTACTGTGCATTAAAAGTCCCATCCTGAGGATCTGGCCCTTCAAGCAAAATATTGCATAACATCTTAAATATTTGTATAAAATATATTCTGTGTCCCAGGCCTGAAAAAGGCTTTGTGAAGGATGAAGTGTTGGTTGCAGTTGTCAGAGAAACAGCTTAAGGGAGAAAAAGTTGAGTATTACCTTATAAAATGGGAACTATATTTCATAAAGCAACTTTTATTAGCTGGTGCTGCTGGTCTGACTAGTAATAACCATGTGGGTTTGTAGACTTTTAATGTGAGTTGCTCTTTTTATTACCTGTTGGTTACAAAATGACTGTACTCTGTCAGCTGGGAAATGGAAAGACCTGATTTATGTCATTATTTCTCTTCTTATTCTACTGGGATGTTGATGCTCATAGAGAGTCTAATACAAATACCTGAGAAGTGAAGGGAAATCTTTTTTCTTTGGCTTTGAGATTTGGTCAGGTCCAGATTATGGGACATTCTGGAGGGCATGTTGTCTCCCACAAATTTTGTTTATTCCTGTTTGTGCTTTTAGGGCTGCTGTTCAGAGAATTAGAGAATATCAGGATGGGTATCAAATAGACAAATCTTGAGAAATATATTTGGCAAGTTATCTTCATTTGTTTCTAACTTTATCTGATCATAGAACAATTCACAGGCAAGAAGTCCTCTATGGTCTTCCTATGGGGAGCACAACTTTTCTAGATTGCTTGTGGTAATATCCATTTCCTTAGACTTAGGGGATGGGTTTGAACTCTTTATAGATCCATTGATCATCATGATCTAGAATACTTATTCAAGGTTTATTGATTATTATAAGCAAATCCTCTGGCTATCACCATAATCATGCCAGGCATAATATGCTATATTGCTAACTTCTTAGTAAAAACAACATATCTATTTTGATTTTTTTTCCATTACAGTACCCAAAAGTACCAATATGAATGTAAAATTACATTCACGGTTCTACAGTCCAAGGCTGTGTGGAAGCTATTGCTAAACTGATCGTTGCTACACCATTTGCCTATATACTTCATGCTCTGCTAGCATTAACGTAATCACTTTGTAAAGGTGCTTGGGACTCCTGGATTATGAAAAGTGCTATATTGTATAAAAACAAATTTTAGCCTTTGTAAAACTTCACTATGTACAACACTGAAACATTCTTGGTCCTTTAAAATGATATCAGCATCATAGAACAGAAATAGAATAGATCATCAAGTACATGACAGTGCCTTGATTTGCTTTCTGCTTCGCAAGGATGCAATAGAATAGAATGGTACTAAAAGCTGGTTAGTTGATTTTTTTTAAAAAAAATTCTTCAAAATGCAACAGCTCTTCAGCATACTTCTGCAGAACTGTTTCCAAATAGCTTTGTCATTGTTCTGTCCCAGTAGCAAAGGTTGATATATTAGCACAGGGAACTTTGGATCTCATCAATATTTAATCTGTGTTTTGTTACCACACATCTGTTTTCACTGATAACAAATTCTTCCTTTGAAGTAGACCCTGTCTGCTTGGATTTTGCAACTTTCTGCAAAATAAGTATAGAGTTTTGTAACTTAGCCAGGCGGTACTTGTAGGCATTTTATGTCAATAAGGTGCATTACCCCACTGATATATTGGAACACTACAAAAGGTTTACATAGAATGTTGCAATAGCATAAAAATATGCATGTGGGTTTTTTAAAGATTTGGATTATTTCCATGTGCCATCTGGGCTATGTTATGTCCTCTAGAATACTGCCACTATTTTGCATGTAATCGCTACTTGAAATGTATCTATGTTCCTACAAGTGGTTTTTTTTTTTTTGTACTTTCAGTTCTATTGTGGAGTGCTACAACAACCATGACATTGATAAACTACATCCACAACCTAATGCATATTTCCTTTGCTGCTTCAGGAGATTTTGTTTCTGATTCTTTCAATTTCTTATTTGAATGTAATAGATCTCTTTATTTATGAAGAGAGAGCTACAATTCAGAGCTATTTATATATCTGCTTACCCCATCACCTTAGTATCTGAGTGCCTCACAAACAGTAATCAGTTATCCTTCCATCATGCCTATAATTCCAGGTAGTATTATCTGTATCTTGCAGATGAACTAATGCACAGAGAGATTAAGTGACTTGCCCTAGGTCCCACAGGACATCTGTAGTAGAGTCAGGAACTGAAGCCTGAATCCTAGTCCGGTGCCTTAACCAAAAGGCCCCCTTCCTCCCAATGACTGGATGATATATGGATGCTAAAAACCAATTTAGGAGAGTATGTTGTACAGAAATCCTTAGAGGAATTTTTCTTGCATAAATAAATGTAAAAGCAAGACAATAAAATAGGGGATTGCAAAGTTCAAGATGACTCAGTTGGATTCTCTCTTCTTCTAGATCCATCATGTGCTTCTTAGTCCTTCTCCTGCTGAGTCTTACAGGGAGGGGAAATAATTGAGTAACTTACTTCTTATTAATAAGAGACAAGCTAAATCAAGCTATGATTCATGCTTCCAATTTGTGTCTTATTTTTTGTCAATGGCCAATGAGAGAATTGCAAAACACCACTGACTCAGATGATTTGGAAACTGTGTGTAGTCTTTGTTACAGTTCAGGGCAATTGCACCTGTATTCCCTCTGTGTTGTCCAGCAAGGGTACTTCCTCTAGGCTTCCAGGTCACCAGCCATTGTCTCTCTCCCTTCTGATAAGGCTATTTCTGGGCTTCACAGTACCCTGACAATACAGTCATTTTTCCCATCCAAAGACAGACTGTCTAAGCAGGCCTGCTTTGCGTCTTTCCTCAGACAGTATGCAGAGTGATTGCCACAATTATAAGTTACCACACAGCTGTTTCTAAGCAAGCAGATTTATTCTTAAGGTAAAAGTATTACAGAGACAACATATTAAAAAGAACCTATATGCATGTTAATAAGGTTACCAAAGATGACCCCTCCCCCTCCTTCAGCAAGGACTCTGGTTGGTGATTAGTCTTTCAAACCGCACACAGGGTCTTCCCTGTGATCATATGTTCATCATAGCATTGGCTCAGAACAAGCACTCTGCCTTTGGGGCCTCAGTAGGCCAAACTCCTTCCAACTCTTCCCTAAAGATTGGGGCCCACCCTGGACCTGTATGTTTGCTAGATCAGAAAGGAGACCCTGAGTCAGTTTAAACAGGTGGTTTGTTTTTTTTATCCAAAAATTCTGTTGGTCCCTGGAGAATCCAGTTTGAATTAGTAGATGCAAACCTATCCCAGGCATCACTTCAAAGGGATGATAACCAGAGCCAAATACATTAGCGTACCCCCTCCTCCTCGAAGTTATATGCGATAACACACAAACAATTGCATTTTTAATATAATGGACCCCCAGCATATCAAACTCAGTTCAGTTAGGCTTATCCAGGATATTGCAGTGTATTGTTGTATTTGTCACAGTCTTTTCTTTTAAGGAGGCTTTTCTTTCCCCTGTTGGTCTGACAAGGGCTTACAGTGTGCTTCAGTCATAGTTGGACGTAGTTTCCAACAGCTAGTAGTTAGTGATGAAGCTCTAATTACAACAGCAGTAACTAGGCCCACACTAGAGGAAGCGAGTCCACTCCTGTAAGGAGTTGTCCTTATGGGAGCAGTCCTCACTCAACGTCTGATTTTCAAAGTAGACCTCCAGTTACGCAGGTAGAGTTCAGAGACTGCCACTGAACTACACAGACTGTTTTATGCCCGCAATACACTGCTGGGAAAAGGCATGAAATATGCCTTTAGAATTAAGGGTTCAATTCATTGGGGGCCTAAAGTGGTACCTACAGCCTGGAGCACAGTCTGAAAATCAAACCTGTAAGAATCCTAATGAAAGCAATAAGGCTGCTATCTGTAAATTAGCACAAGCAGGATCAGACCCTGGGAAAAACAGTCAGAAACCTGGATATAAACAGCCAGTACCAGGCATTAGACACCAATGTGGATTGTTTTGTACATTAGAATAAAAATGATTTACCCACAGAATGACACAGGGCACGGTGGGCTTCTATCCAGTAACATCTGTAAAGCACTGAGACATAGAGAAGAGTCCCTACAGAAGAGCAAATTACTGCTACAGGGCCAAATCCTGAAATTATTACTTGTTCTTTTTATTTCTACTGTGGTAGCACCCAAGGACCCTACCTGGGAATCATGACCCCATTGTATTAGGTGCTGTACAGATAACACAAAGTCCCTGCTCCAGGCAGCTCACAATCTAGAATTGGTGTTAGACAGAATTTACTAAGGGAAAACTCTCTATGAAGTCAGTGGGAGTTCTGAGTGGTGGCATCTGTTTATTCATGGATGCTACTGGCTTCAGCCCACTGCGCTCCCCTTGCCTGAGTATGGTTGGAGTAAATTCTGAATAAGGACTTCCAGCTTTGGCGTGATAGTTTTTAAATTAAGCCTAAATATGGTTTTAAAAATACTACTCTATTTCCTTTTTCTCTCTAGGTATTGTCATAGGCACTGTAGTTGATATAGGTTATGTCAATAAGTTGAGGAAGAAGATGCTATCACATACTAAGCTTTCTCTGGGAATTTAAATATTGCAACAGCATCTTAAAAAATTATACTTTGCTTTATCAGCCAACAGGTTTGGACAATCAATGCTCACATTCAAATACCTCATCATGTGAAGCTCTACAGTTTCACATTGGATTATTACAGCCTGAAAGTCTGATGTCTCCTTTGACAAAATTGTATGGATGCATCCATAAAGGTTAATGTTTGTTTTTGTCATGGAGAGGAACAGTGGGATGTGTTATAAGGCAACCTTTGACTTAATAAACTACAGCTGACTAAACTGGGAACTGAGAATAGAACAAAACAGCAGGAACCATTTATCAATGATAAAAATGACTTAATATGTTACTTTGCAGACAACAGATTTCTTTGATTAAAATGATCTTTCCTACCTAACTAATACAAAAGGTATCAAAGCATATGATATGCAAAGAGCATTTTTGTCCAAGACTTCTTGTCCCAGAGTCACAACATGGATTTTCTGTTCAATGGAAATACATTGCTTTTAAGATCATTAGCTGATGAGGATGATAATCATAAAGTGTAGAACTGGAAGGGACCTCACTCGGTCATCTCATCCAGTCCCCTGCATTCAAGGCAGGACTAAATACTAACTAGGCTATTCCTGACGTGTATATCTAACCTGTTCTTAAAAACTTCCAATGACAAAGATTTCACAATTTCCCTAGGCAATTTGTTCCAGTGCTTAACTACCCTGATAGTTAGGAAGCTTTTCCTAATGTCCAACCAAAACCTCTGTTACTGCAATATAAGCCCATTGCTTCTTGTCCTATCCTCAGAGAATGGAATGGCAACATTTATCAGCTTATTCAGAATCACTTTTAACAAGACACCTGTTGGTTAATGTAAGTAATACTGCTGTACTACTAAAAGCAGGAATTCAGAATGAAAATGTTTTGATACTGTCACAAAGGACATTTGGGCCATTATTTTCAAAAATAGGTGCCTACACTGAAACTCTTGGGCACCTAAATAAGTTACCTGATCTTTCAAAAGGGCCAAGCACTTAACATTTCCTATTGACTTCAGTGAAAGCTCAGACCAAAGATTTAGATACCTAAGTACTGATTTAGGAGCAGGGTTGCTGGAACAATTTTTATAGTGGGGGTGCTGAGAGTTATTCAACCAATCTGTAAACCCTGTATGTGGTGGAATCCACTTTGTGCAAGGGAATGTGGCAGCACCCTTAGTTCCAGCACCGATGTTTAGGAGTCTATCTGCAGGAAATCTTGGCCTTGGCTTTTTCACATGAAGCATTACCACAACTGCTTTTTGTGTAACTTCAGATTGTTTATTATCCCCACAACATGTTTTCTGTTAGCCTAAATATCATTAATAAAGAGCCTCAGTAATATGATGCTGCTCATTAAATTCAGAGAGCTCCTAGGGAACTTCACTTCTGCAGTCGTATAATATCATACTGCCATGATGTCCTGCTATGCAGAACATGTTTGCCGTTCCTGTATTTGTATAATTTTCATAGAACACTACACTTCTCAATACTCGCCTCATAAAACTCTTGGCCCATGTTTCAAGCACTCCACAGCTGGCCCCTTGAGAGGACAAACCAAGCCAATAAGCCTGACTCCCAAAACCACCCGCTATCTTTCTTTCACATGTGCCCCTATTCCTGCTGAATCTGTAGAACTAGAGCTAAATCCTTCACAAAGCAGAACTTCTGTCCTCTGCACAGCTCTATACTGAGCGTTATCTTCTCTATTATAGTGGATATAATTTGTTTTTAAATAAAAAAGGAATGTCCTACTTCAAACCCTTTTTTCGGGGAGGAGGGCAGCGGTGGTTCCTCTTATCTCTAATGTTCAACACTCCTATCAGTAGCTGTAGTAAAGGCTTGTCTTGCCTTTTAATTTCATGTTTTGGTGATCTATGATGCTTTCTCACTCTCTTTTGCTGGCCTTGGCATTCTGCACAGACACAGTGACTAGATAAATCACAAACCCACAACTTGGGCATGGGACACAAGAACCTTACTCCTTCAGTTCCAAAACCACAGGCCTCTACCATATGAGATAAAGGACATTGCACTAGGTGGCAGCAGTCTTTCATCCTACCTGTGGGCATGCCACTTGAGGACAAGCTCATGGGCAAATCCATTACTTTACAATCTGCTACTAATGTGTTGGGTTCAACCCACAAAGTCTTGAATGCTTTGGAATCTGTGAGACCACCATACTCCCTCTAAGATGCTAGTACACTTGCCAACAGCATTTCTGGAGATCTGATTCCCTTCCCTTCCATCAACACATATCAGGAGAAGTCAATGGAGAAACACCAGTGCCCAACTGTTGGGTCTGTCAGAGTGAAGCTGAATATTTCACAGAGGATTCTTTGACACCGGAGTGGGTGTTATTCAATTGCCTGAATTCTCAAAGTATAATTAGAATATCAGTTACAAGATACAAGGTTCCTTCCAGTGTTTTCTTGCCTCTGGTCTCAGAAGGTTTGGATATCTAAGTTTAACACCAGCCAAACACATGGGCAGTTTAGAGAGAATCTACAAAAACATTTGCTGAAGCAAACAAATGAATCTAAAGGTCTGCAGCGGAATATGGCTATGATATAAATGGGAGTAGGTTCAGACTCCAAGTCTGGCTGTAATATTAATGGTAATAATGAATGGTTCCAAACAGGATTTAGCTGTTACAAAACACCCATAATAAAGGGAAGATGCAAACTTCACTAATGATATAAATTAAATGCAAGGAACTCAATCCACAATCATTTCAGAAAGACCTGCATCCAACTGGAGGCCATCATAACTGTGTGGTTCATGGTACCAAATACAACTAATAAATCTAAAGACAGCAGCCGAGACAAGCACTTATTACTAAATCAAGGAGAACAATCTCTGTGCAGTCCTGGGTCAGCCATACTGATTAGAATTAATTAAAATTCTGATGATCCATGTGGCTCTAAAACAGAATGGATACAACTTAGGAAGTATCTTAAGTGAAGTAAGAAAGGTTAGTAATGGCATGATAATTAACAACGTCTCGTGCTATATTTAAATTTTTTACCCTTGAAATTTTCATGAAAGATTTCAAATTTGCTCACAGTTTTCAAGTAGCCAAAGAGAGATTAATTATATGGTTTAAGACTATTGGTGAACTGATTCTGATAAAAACTATATGGATTCCATGTTTACAATATGGGATGGAGGAATTGATCCAGATAAAATAAGAACTGACTGAAACTTCCAAATCAAGCCCTACCTGAATCTTTTTGTTTGGATAACTTTTTAACTTCTCTTTTAATAAACAATGATAATAAACCACTTTGCCTCTTCATTTCCTGATTTCAGCTGGGACAAGAAGCAAGGTGAGATAAAGCAGCCAAACTTTTGACTATTGCTGATACAAACAGAACCTCTTCACCATTGGATTTTGCCTATGTCTAGAGCCTAAGAAAAATATTCAAAAACAATTGTGAGAGGAACACTAGAGATCTAGCCTGGAAGCTGTTGATCTGGGCTATAGGATAATTTCACGCAAATCATCAGCAAGAAGCAAATTTTACTAACCGAGATCAGAGTTACCAGAATACAAGGAAATATAAGATAAAGTCAGATCGCTACAGTTTGTCAAACTGGAAGAAATGTTTATCCCAAGTATCTTCCCTTTCAATCTGAAAAGGCTAGGACTAAAATTTGTGGCAAATCTTGTGATGCCTAGGAACAACTGGGAGGATGGATTAAGAAGAAAATTAATAGTCTGAAATAAGGATGCAGAGCAATTTCTTCATTTCAGCATCAAACGCAAATAGAAGCCAGCCTTAATTTTCTTTTAGACACCTTAATTTGATTCTTCCATATCTACCTTAGATACTTATATGGTTCTCATTACCATGTAAAACTATGGCACAGACAGACTAAGGCCCAGTTCCACAAAGGTATTCAGACTCCTAACTTCTACTGATTTCAGTGGAAGTTAGGAGCTTGAATACCTTTGTGGATCTGGGCCTAAGTGATTTGCTGACACAGGGTGTCTACAGAAGAGCAGAGGATTGAATGCAGGTCTCTTGTCCCAGGCTGTCTTCCTAACTATCAGACCACCTTTCCTATATCAAAATGATCGGTTAGGCCAGAGGCCATGCGCTGCATCTCCATTTCCTTCCATCTAGCCTAATCTCTGAGCACCTCTATAAACTTGGGAAAGTGATACATCAAAAGGATAGAGTGAGTCTGTGAAAGAACTGTGCCACTTATAATATTTGCTCATTCAAGATTGAACAGATCATAGGCCTTTAGATCAACTGGGAGCAGAGAGGACTAAGCTGTTTCCAAAGATAATCTTTCAACAGAGTTGTAAGAGTAAAAATAGGATCTGGTTAGTGGTTTAAAAAAAAGCAATATTAAAAAAAGCTAATATTAATAAAAAATTAGCAATTAGTCTTTAATGTCTCAGAAGGGTACAAATCAAGTGAGACAACAAGAGCTGGAGTGCCAGCAACGTTTGTTCTGAGAGTTCTGAGCACAAGAACCAAAGGACCTCAAAGCTGCAACTTAACATCACAAAGTGAATGCAGATCCTCTCAATAGTTGAGCATGTTACAGAGGAGGCAAGCTCTTCAAAATGCTTCCCTCTGTCTACACGCATCAGTCTTGCACAGGTTTATCTTTAGCTGTGTGCTCTTCATCTACATGTTGATTTCAGTGGCGCTCTCAAGCTCTTCCACATTATGGGCCACATCTTAATAAAGATGTCACACAGACTGCCCCCTCCCCTCCCTGTGGCAATAAAGTAACATCCCAGTGGTAATATAGCAATTGCTTACATGGAGAATTAATATCAGGGAAGTGTTTCATGTGTCTGTCTTTTAATACAACTCAGCATGTGAAAACAAGGGGTAGAAGACACCACCATAGTCTAGGTTGCTACCCACTGATCACCAGCAGGTGCTGAAGGGACCAGCCATGGGTGGTACATGGATCACAGTTTGGGAACTGCTGTGCTAGGCATTGAGAAAGCTGGAGAAGTGATGCTGTTTAGGTTCAATTTAAAGGAGATGTAGAGCTCTGTATACTGCTGGCATTTCAGCCCATGCTGTTTCATTAGCTCTCCCACTGGCTTCATCTAGATGTTGAATAATTAAAAGGAGTGGCAGAGGACTGAGCTTTGTGGGATTCACTGTCTGAGAGCACTATTGGAGCTAGAAGAAGAGTTGCCCATACTGACTCCTTGGGTTTGGTCTGAGAGGAGAGACGTGAGCCATTTAAAGGCATTTTCATTCATCCCTGCAGGTGGGACAGGAGTAGTAGGTGATCTACAGTACCATATGCCAGACAAGTAAAGCGAGATACATATGGATGTATTTCTTTTGCCTACAGATAAGTGGTAGGTGACCCACCAAAGCAGCAAATGCTGTCTCCGTGCCATGCCTTACCGTGAACCTGATGGAGAGGGATCCAGGATATATGTGCTGCCAGGTGGATGCCTATGGCCACTGAGGCTGAATTTGATCCTTAGTCCGTACGGTTTTTTTTCTTACATATTGGTGTGGTCTGGAGTATTTTTCTTTCTTGTCTTGTCCAAGGCAGCTGATGTATTTTAAATTCGTGCAGTGTTAAACTTAGCATCTATAATCACAGCACAGTAGTTTCTTGAAAGCTTCTGTGTATTTTCTCCCACCTTGGATTACCAAATATCTCAGCTGCGGAATTCTGTTTACTCTGAGCCGTCTTGAATCAAAAACTTGTATACATTAGAGGCGTGATGGGATCTAAGCCTAATTTCTCATAGTGTGGATGTGAATCCACCATCTGGAGCTCGGCACAACCATAGGCCGAACAATTCTGGAAAACAGAACAAAGGTGGAGGTACTGCCAAAATTCTGGCTCGCATAAATCTTTGTCTTTCTGTAGCCCTGTGGATGATGCAAACCTGCTCTTTTATAAATGTATGGTGTAGTATATTCCATCCTCACTCCAGCTCTGGCAGTGCAGTCTCATTTCATCAGTCATGGAAATTAAAGAATTATTGCAGTTACATGCTCTTATTTGCAGACCCAGTTTTACTCTTAGCCCTTTCTCTCTCATACAGTGGCCTCTGTTAATAGCTAACTACTGGGTTTTTGGTTGTAAAGTCCTTGAGGGATAATAATAAGCCCTAAGTATGGGGAAGGATAGCTCAGTGGTTTGAGCATTGGCCTGCAAAACCCATGGTTCTGAGTTCAATCCTTGAGGGCCCATTTAGGGATCTGGGGCAAAAATTGGGGCTTGGTCCTGCTTTGAGCAGGGGGTTGGACTAGATGACCTCCTGAGGTCCCTTCCAATCCTGATATTCTATGATTCTATTACATAAGGCCCAGATGATCTATTCTGCCATGTAGAATTGGGAGCAGGGGAAGGAAAACTGAGGAACTATCATATAGATGGGGGTTGATCACACAGGGATGGAGCAGAGAGAGGAAATGCTGGTTGCATAATTTTCTCATACCATATAGCTGCTTCTATCACCTCCATGGCCAGGATGCTTAAGCTCAGTGCTGCATGACAGTGGGGCAGGGTGATTGACATGACCAGCTAGAGGCAGCTACAGGCAGAGCATGTGCCCTTCTCAGGATGACATAACTTAGTAAGCAATATGGCAGACCATAAGAGTGCGGGGCCCAATGTTACACTGTAGAAGCACCTCACTAGGCAAGCGTGCCCTGTGATAACACTATGGAAAGCATACTGCCTTCTTACCGTCCCAGGGAAGAGTTCTTATTCCTCAATGGCAATGGGAAATCCTTTACCTACTTCTAATTTTGGGGAGAGTTCTACTAGATTTTATCCTCTGAGTCCCATGCTCCAATATTTCAGCATCCATTATTCTGAATTAGAGCTGGATCAGTCTCTTTTGTTCATTCCCACACTTGCACAACTCAGGATACCAGGAGGGATGGGGTGTGGCAGGTCTTGTATTCAGGCAGAAGGATAGGTTCACATGCCTGGTTGTTAGTTCTTGTTAGGGGGCTTATTCCTTCACCCACTTACTTCCCTGGTCCTTCTCGCATGAACAGAGAGCAACAATACCCGAAGTCCAAAGGTGCAAACAATTCGATGTTTATTGGGGTGAACTTCCAGCAAGCATGATTCCAGTTTCCTTCCTTAGTATCCTCCTTCCCAGCTCTGACACCACAGAGCCTTACACCTGTGTCCCTGTTCCCATTCCTGCCCTTAGCCAAACATGATTCCAACTTCCTTACTCCCATTCCCTGTTCCCATTTCCCCCTTTAGCAAAACATGATTCCAATTTTCTTACCCCCATTCCCTGTTCCCATCTCACACACCCACATGCCCACCCACACCCACACCCAGTCACTTCCTCATTGACTACAGATTATATAGTAAAACTTGTGTTCTGCTTAGCTATACCTTAACCAATCATTTTCCTGAAATTTAACTAACCAATCCTAACATATTGTTATATGATTATGTAACCAATTATATCCCACCACCTTAATTAGTTTACACCCAGCAAAATTAATTATACAGCAGACAGGAACAATCACAGAACCAGACAGAGATTATACAGACAAACAATAGCAAAGTGGGAACTATAATGACAAAACAATACAGAAGTGAGGATTTCACATCCCAGTATTGATAAGTGAGTTCTTGCCAGACAGGATGCTATCAAACTAAGTTTCCTTTTACATTTTCTAGGCACTTCCCTTTCTCTGGAGGTGATAGGAACTATCAGGACAGGATTGTATTCCCAACAACCGAATAGCACCTTATTTCAGTGTGACTAGTTTGGAATGTGAGGAGGTGACCGGTCGCTTCCCAGCTTATGGCTGCCTCTGCTGCTTAGCCAAAGGCCTTAGCCTAAGAACAGGGCCTCAGACTGTCACAGTAAGAGAAGGCCCTTACACCAGCAGACAGTGATTTTGATTCTTTCTTTTATACCTCTATCACTAGCCAAGTGATAAGAATACACCTAAATTCTTAGAGTACAGGCCTTTGCAGAGAGGCCTGAATATCTATATCCTAACAGTTCTCCACCCTTTTTTTTTTTTATTAACACTTTTGAGACCCAAACAAGGGGTGGCACAGGTGGATTGCTAAACATCGTCATCTGTCTAGTTTGGAGGAGAGCAGCAGGAAACTGCCAAGGACACAGCTGAGCATCAACTTAAACATTGTTCACACAAGGTGAGAGTACATGAAGAGCAAGCAATGGGACCAACTCCAGCTAGATGTACAAAGTCTCTTTCTCCTGCTCCTTGTGACCCTTTTCCATGTAATGGCAGTGCACACTTCAGGGTTTGGGCTTTTGGTTAAAGTCAGAGAGACTGGATTCATGTTAGGCTTTTATTTCCCTGGGGTAGGTGGGCTTGGTCAGACATGCTATCACAGCTGAGGGGTTGGGAGCCATCTCACCCATCACAACTGATCAGTCCGAGGAGATCATGACCCTTGAAATGTGAAAGCTTACCCAAATATATGGCAAGATACACAGATGCAGAGTATTTCTTACTACAGCCCAGCATTGTTCTGTCCTGAGGTCAGAGATTCAGCCTGGAGATACATTCCTTCTTAGGGGATGGCTGCTCTTGAATGGGTGCACTTGGTGCCAAGCAATCATTGATGTGATCAACTGCTAGATGACTCTCACAGAGAGTTAATATCTATAGCTATTTTGGAATAGAGTTAGGGAGAGGTGATAGCTCTTTCTGTTTGCTGGCAGATGGAGCAGTTCTTGACATGACAGGATGGTGAATCCCACTGGGAGAGGCTACTGGGAAGTGGTCCAATGAAGCTTGTGTTTAACTAAAGGCCTGACACGGTTTTTGCCATTAACTTCAAAAGGAGTTGGATTGGTACATTATTGTTGGAAGGCTAGATGACCACTTGGTAGTGAGGATTATTTGGGTTTGTACCTATACCTGTTCTGTCCGTACTCTCTAAAAGATTGCAGCCAGTATGTCGTTTTTCCACCTAGAATTTAATTCCATCCTCTTTTACAATGGCCTTGTAGCAATTTCCCCCACACCGGAGCTATTAGCAGGACAGAAAGATAAACTTCCAGTCTCTGCTTTTATTTTTGAATAATATTGCTGAGCAGTATTTACCAACTACAGTACTTTGCACTGTCCCCTTTTTATTGGCTGGAAGGCTCAGTTTCCCTCTATCATGTACCTTCTTTCATGGTTTAAACAAAAGTTTAGTTTTTTCCCATGATACCTAGACTTGTTAAGTAATCACAACTGCCAGAGCCTCACACTGATTTCTCCTGTGCACTTTTCATTAGAACAATGTATTATGGATGATACCATTAGAGTGAAATTACATTGGCTACATGATCCAGACCTTTCCACTACTGTAGAACTAAAGGGACCTTTCCTCATTGCAGCGTGTCACACAAGTGACATTAATAGTCACTCGGAAATAAAGGTAAAGGTTGAACTAGTTTTTAATGAGCATGGAAGTTCTGAGTCACTATGAGGCTGAAACAAAGCACAGTATTTCATGATTAATTATATGCACATTGAGAGATACCTCCTCCCCTTTAATATAAAAGAAAAACAAAGTCAAAACATTTCACTTTGGAAAAAGAGTGAGTAATAATATAATGGAATGTCATTAAATATAGATGCCTTCTTCATTCTGTCATTGTGCACTACAGGACACACAAGTCTGAGGCTCTTTTCAGGTATGTGCATGCGTGTACATAAATGCACATGAAATAATAGCAACAATAATGATTAATGAATAAGCCTGCTCAGATAGGGCTAGTTGTCAATTTCTCTGCTGCTGTTTTTCCTGTCTCAAGAGCAGGAGAAACTACTGTGTTTGTTGTTCTTCAGATGTTAGCTAATCTTCTGTAAGTTGGTTGGTGGACATGAACTCAAAGTAAGGGTCACGTAAGACATCTCACTGAAATGAAAACTTTGCCTCTTTAACTTAAATCTCCCTTTTATAGTGGTTAAAAAATAGATTACAGGTTCTTTTAAGGAGCTGGTTGCTTGAATGCTCTACAGTCTCATAACTGAATGGGTCCAACATTTCTGAGAATCAGGGTTTTGAGTTGTTGCACAGACACCCCATGCATCTGACACCAAAAATTAATAGCAATCACTTATTATCATTTGGTTTCATATGACTGCCCCACTGCCTATTTCTCAGCAATATTGTTCATTACTGTTAGAGTAGCAAAAAGAATTACATTTTAGAAAAGGAGTGTGCTTTTGGCCATCTTTGCAGGCTTAGCAGCAAGCCAGAGACATTGCCAAAAGGCAGCAGCTAAATCCTCAGGGATTTATAAGCAGCTTAAGAAACTGCACAAAAGGTGGAGAAAATCAGAACCTGGGCAACCTTGACTCCTTTTGATGAATCAAGTCTTAGGTTTCTGCTTCAGTGTCAAACTAAATCCCAACTATTCAGAACAGACATTGGCAAATTATTGTTGTGGCTGCTAAAGTAGATCTTAAAAGCGTAATAAAACATTTTTAATATTGATAAGTTTTATATACATAGTCTAGAGAGACCCTGAGTCTGAGCTTGGGGTGGCTAGATTCAAACCTCGTGAGTTATGTAACAAGTTCTCCCAGACAAATGTCAATAAAACTTTTATCCTACTTCACACCACCATGTAGTCTGGATATGCCATATTTTATGGACAGGCTGTTTTAGAGATTTTTGTTTTTTTAAAGAATGTATAAGTACTAGTTTTTGTACACCTCCCCCCACACTGGCACAGGAAAGCTCTTTCAATACAATGAGTCTAAGCCTTCAGAAGGAGAGGTAAATTCTGACTGATACATTTTAAAAAAAAACAACCTCCAAAATCCTATAAAATACCTTTTTGTCTAGGTAGAATAGCTTTTGCCTACATAAGAATGGAATGAGTTTAAGGCTCAGTATCTTATTAGATGCCTGAGCTAGAAATAAAAGCCTCATTTCATTGGAAGTGAAGAGATTTCTGCCTTTCAAGTGACTAAAACTCTGAAGGGCCCTAAGATTTCAGATAAAGCCATCACTGGTTTCACTGTGAACATTGCCCATCCTTGGCCTGAGCCCCGTGTAATCTATTTTGCAACAAAGAGGGGAAGAGAAGGGACTGTAACAAGGTCAGGGCAGAACAGTGCACAAATCACCCTCTCCATGTAAAAAGAAAAGGAGGACTTGTGGCACCTTAGAGACTAACAAATTTATTTGAGCATAAGTTTTCGTGAGCTAAAGCTCACTTCATTGGATGCATTCAGTGGAAAATACAGTGGGGAGATTTATATACACAGAGAACATGAAACAATGGGTGTTACCATACACACTGTAATGAGAGCGATCAGGTAAGGTGAGCTATTACCAGCAGGAGAGCAGAGGAGGGTGGGGGGAACCTTTTGTAGTGATAATCAAGGATAGCTCAAATAAATTCATTAGTCTCTAAGGTGCCACAAGTACTCCTTTTCTTTTTGCGAATACAGACTAACACGGCTGCTACTCTGAAAACTGTAAGGAGAGTGATCAGCTCACGTGAGTTTCAGAGTAGCAGCCGTGTTAGTCTGTATTCGCAAAAAGAAAAGGAGTACTTAGTGCCACAAGTACTCCTTTTCTCCTTACAGTGTGTATGGTAACACCCATTGTTTCATGTTCTCTATGTATATAAATCTCCCCACTGTATTTTCCACTGAATGCATCTGATGAAGTGAGCTGTAGCTCACGAAAGCTTATGCTCAAATAAATGTGTTAGTCTCTAAGGTGCCACAAGTCCTCCTTTTCTTTTTGCAGAAACAGACTAACACGGCTGCTACTCTGAAACCTCTCCATGTAGGATTTTATTGAAGGAGTCTTTGCCTAATGTAAATTGACTCCACCTTCTTAAATGCCTCTGTAGCTGCATATCCTTGCTTTGCAGGCAATAAAACACTTACAAATACAAAACAAAAAGTATTACCCCACTATTCCCTCCTACTGCCAACCTCATTTGCTCTCCTTGTCTTTTAAGGTGTTTGGTCCTAAATAAGCTCAGCTGCTGCCTAATTAGCTCCCAGCTGGTAGCATCCCTGTGCTGCCTTTGAACTCCTGACAAGGAATTAACCCCTGAAATCCCAGGTTGTTGACTGGTTCAGCCGAGCTGAACGCAAATAGGGGACCCTTAGAGACTAACATCTGATGAAGTGGGTTTTAGCCCACAAAAGCTTATGCCCAAATATATTTGTTAGTCTCTAAGGTGCCACAAGTACTACTCATTGTTTTTACAAATAGGGGAGAGTGCAGGGCTCAGTTTGTTCTGTCTCAGTCAAGTGAAAATTAACCTGAGCTGCTACCTTATGTCATGGGAAGGTTAACCACTGGATAAGCCATTTTTGTATGGGCATTGTTTATTGTTGAAACCTATAAATAAAAAAATAAACACAGACAGGTTGCCTGTGAATGGGTGTTAAGTAAATTGTCTGATCCTAAACTGTGTTCTTATTCGGAATCTGATTATGTGCCTGTGTGTACTCAGCTATACAGAACTTCAGCAAACATTTTCATTTCTCTTAATTAGCCTTCTTCCCTATTAATTTTTCTTGTGTTCAGTAAATGATCCTTCTGCCTTTTGGTTTAAGGCTTCCATCCAAGGGAGTTTTTTCCTTTTCTATCAGCCAGACATTTTAATTTCTTGCACTATGCCTCATTTGCTGGTAACATTGATGTATTTTCCCTTTCCCTGTGTATTTATTTTTACTGAGAGAAGAAGCCGTTTGTCACATTCAAATGAGGAATTAGGATGTATCCATTATTATTATTGTTAGTGATGGTATGTAAACAACTATAATGATGTGGCTTATGTGGGAGCAAAATCCACAATAAAGGCGATGCCTTAGGGGGAATGAAGGCAGCAAAGTATCAAGATTTAACCAGTGTTCCCTCAAGAAATTCTCTTTGTGTTCTTGTAATGGGGTGTACCAACCCCAAACTAGGGTTGCCACCCGGCTGGGTTTTACCCAGACACTCTGGTTTTTGGCTTCTGTGTCTGGGTGCCATTTAAAGTTGCCAGGTGCCTGTTTTTTTTATGGCACTCGAACCAAAAGTCCAGTTATCGTGGGTTGGAGGAGGTGCCGAGTCATTAACCTGCGCCAGCCCTTGCTCAGCCTTGTTCTTAAAGTCTCCTCCCTGTGGGCAAGCTCCTTAAAACCATCCAGTGAGTAATGAGGATGGGCAGCCTTGCGGAAGAGGCGGGGTAGGGCCGGGCCGGGCCGGGCCGGACCTTGAGTTGGACCTCAGGGGTATGGTTACCAGCAGTTAGAAAGGTAACCCTAACCCTATCCCGAATTGGGCCACAAAAGGTTAATGAGAGCCTGTGTGCTCAATCAGTCCTGCCCTGCTATACCTGCAGTACACAGTCAAGTTTGGAGGGAAGCTTAACGGGGCTCACCCAGGTCAGGTGTAGGCTGGCTAGGAAAGAGACTAGGCTGCTGGCTCTCATTCAGTGAGAGAAACCTGTCTGGAGCTGGGGTGATGAGCTAGGCTGCTAGCAGGCATGGCCTTCCTCAAGGAAGCTAGGCATGCAAAGGGGAGCCTCAGGCAGCTGTTAAGGGAAAGGGGGGTGGGAAGTGAGTCTGTTCAGGATTCTGTGTGTTGACAGAGAGGCCTGTGGGCATCAGGAAGATTCCTGCTGGGTTAAGGACTACTTTGTGAGGGGAGCAGGGAAAACACTCCTGCTGTACAGCCAGCTGGGTAGTAGAAAATGCTAGGAAGCTCTGCAGTGAGCTGCGGGGGGAGGGGAGACATGGTGGTACGTTGTGAGTCTGGGAAGAAGCTGTGAGAAAGACCTCTTGCTGCCTCCCAGGACCACTTCCTACCTTCACCTGTCTTAGGCCTATCTGGATAGGCCTTGGCTGCTTATTAAAGGGGCTTTGGACTGGAGTCCACTGGAGAAGGAGGGCCTGGGTTCCCCTACCAGCCTGATGGGGAACGTGGGGCAGAAATCCCCCTGATAGAAGGGGAGTGGACTAGTGAATCTGGAGTAGGGCTGAAGACCCAGTAGATCTTGTGCAGCATTGTTCATTGTTTTTCTAGGACCAATACAATTGCCCTGCAAAGGGCTTCGCCTTTGTGCAGTTTTTAATCTTTGCTCTTAGCAGCTAGCATACAGCCAGACCAGACTGGAGAGTACCAGGGTGACTTAAAACCTCTCCTGTTTAGAGGATTTTTATTTATTTTGCTATGTCCCTTAATACCAACCCACTTTTGTTTAAACTTTCCTTTAAAATGTACTTATTGATTTTATGTGCGAAAACTTCAACAAAAGCCATTGTGAATAAACAAAAAAAGTATATGTGTTTGGAAGCGGAGGGGGGGAATCCGCATCAGATCTCCCATGGAACGTCTTCTGACAGAGAAATAACATAAAAGATATCTTTATGCATCAGGCAGCATATTCTTGAGACATACACGCTGACATTCCACTTTCCCCAGGTATGCTTGACCCTGACTCCACCCCCAGCCCTGCCCCCATTCCACCTCTTCCCCCAAGGCCCTCATTGCCCTGCTTCTTCCTGCCCACACCACCTCTTGATAGCCCACCCTCGCTCCTACCCCTCCTCTCCAGCGCCTCCTGCAGGCAGGTGATCATGGTGGGCGGGAGGCACTGGGAGGGGGGTAAGTGCTGATTGGCGGGGCTGTGGGTGGGAGGGGGAGGAGCTGATTGGTGACAATTTTTTTTCCCCTTGGGTGCTCTAGCCCTGAAGCACCCACAGAGTCAGCGACTAAGTTCTGGAATAAATATTTTATCCATTCTTCTGTGAAAAGAGGCGCGAGAAAGAAGGGGACACTAAAAAATTACAAAGCAGGGAATATGGCAGTATCTTTAACCAAACACCTTGAAGATTTAATATGGCCCAGGCTCCAAAATGCTTTTGTATTTCTCACCATTATTTTGCAGAGTTTCTATTTTTCTTTCAGGAGAGCCTCCCTCAGTTAGAGAAGGTTTTGTCTCTGTTTGTTTGCCACTGGTAAACCAGAATGGAGCACATTTGTCTCCACTAACCTTAGTAGTTACACCAGGCATGAGTTTGGTCCAATATTTTTAAAAATTCTAGTGGCACCATTCTTGGATGTATTCTGCAATTAAGAGAAATCATGTGGAAAATATACTTGGGACAAAGCAGGTATAATTTCACCTGAAATGTTCTGAATAGTTGGCTTCCAAAAAGTGGTGTTTGAGCATTCCCACAAATATATAACTTCCTACTGTTGGGACTGTTCCCATTCAAGCCCCTATTTCCTTTATTCCCAATCAGTAAAATGCAGATTAAGTCTAATGCAGTGTATGTTGCAATCAACACTGCATCACTTTGAAATTTGCATTTCTTACCCCCACTCAGTATATTCATGATATGTGACCAATCCGTTTCTGATTATACAATCTTTACATCTTTTTCCTGTCTGAACTGTACAATTGATGGAGTTTTGGACACAAGATTAGACACTTCAGAAAGGGAATCTATAATTTAATTATAGATCTGGATAAAGCATCTTAATATCTTATAGGATAATCTGTTTTCAGATCTTTATCAGATTGCACCATCATAAATGTCCAGTGTGCACAGAATAACAATGTGCTCTTCAAAATACTCAGCGAATATAAACAAAGATGTAAATTAAGTATAATTTTAAGAGCAACATGCTACTGAGGCCCAGTTGCACCCTCTTACACCAAGAACATTGGGTCCATAGTTTTGCATATGGCAGTGACCATTTCAGAGATTGAACAGAGAGACACACCAAAATCCAAAATGTGTGCATCTCAGGTTTTTTTGAATTTGAGAGCCTCTAATTCTGGGGCAGACAAATGTACATACATTCTGCTGCCATGAAAGCCAGAGCAGGGAGGTAAGATATAACCCAAAGTGCAAAGGAATCAGGAAAGAAACTGTTCCACAGCATGGACTGTCTGAGTTCCCAGTACTGTGTAATGTATGTTCCAGGCAGAGACAATCCCTCTCCATGCTGCCCTACACTCCCCTCACTGCAGCCAAAGTCACATGGTAGCACTCGTAAATATACTGTCACTGGCTGTCTGTCTCTGGCTGCACTGTGGGTCTGATCTTGCGCCCATTTGGTTAATGGCAAAACTCTCATTGACTTCAATGTGTCAGGGTCAAGCTTGGGGAGTCACGGGGCATGAAGTGGGAGCAAAGACCACAGATTAGCTGCAGGTTTGCAGCAGCCTTGGGGAGAGCAGGAGGGGCTAAGCATGCTATTAATATGGTTCCTTCCCTCCAAACATTGGCCCTGTATACTTTTGGCTTTCTCCCCTCCCCTCCCCTCGTGTGTGTGTGTGTGTGTGTTCCATTCTCCAGATCATGCCGAGTGTTCATTACCTGTCATGCTTTGCACATTCTGACCTACAGAATCCCATTTTAGACTTGTGCCCTTGAAAACACAAGGACCTCCCCTGTGCTAGTCTAGCTTGCACACTTCCTGCATATCCATCTGCAATAGGGTGACCAGAGAGCAAATGTGAAAAACCAGAACAGGGGGTGGGAGGTAATAGGAGCCTATATAAGAAAAAGACCCAAAAATCGGGACTGTCCCTATAAAATTGGGACATCTGGTCACCCTAATCTGCAAGGAGAGAGGTCTGCTCTCAGCTACCCCAGTGTAAATTCACTAAATTCAGTGGGCTTCCTTTGGATTGGCAGTGGGGATGCTGAGAGCAGAATTAGGCCCCTACTGTTTAAGATGACATCTGTTATCTCCTGTCCATCCCTCCCTTTTAAAAAGCCCTGGTGGATTTTTTTTTCCCTTTCTCAAGGGTCCTTGAATAAAACCCGTTTGTCAAAAGCAACTCTCTTACATTTCAGAAATCCTATTGCTTCCCAGAGCAATGTATGAAAATGGAAAAGCCTGTCTAGAACCTAAACCAATTTGTTCTCTTAGCATTGTAAGCACATTTAGAACTTGATAAGACAATTACCACAGATCTCTAATACCTGCAATTTATAGTTAAAAGGCTAATTCTGATAACTCTGTTTTCAAGTGCCATGTGTTTAAACTAAAACTTATTGGGTTGTGAGATGGTGGCAAACAATCTATTCGGAACACTTACCCAGCATGCCAAATCCACCTATTGCGGGGCAAATCCAGAACTTGCTCCATGGGGACGATGTTACCCTTGCAGCAGAACTAGGGGCAGGAGGAGAGGGGGACTGGATATGATAGGCCATGCAAAGGGTGTATTCCCTGGGGGGCATAGCACAGTTCGGTGTGGCTCCCCTGCACAGCAGAAATGAGGCCAAGGGGGAGGGCCATAAGGGCTCCTAATGGGCTACTCATAACTAGATTCATGGAGTGGCTCTGTTACTCTCAACAACTTGACAGCAAGGTGCATTTGCTTTGTCCCCCTTCTCACCTACCTAGTGTTCTGCCTAACTATTTAGTTCAGGTGCTGGGCTCTGGATTTTGCCCCATTTCAATGGGGGAACAGGGGTGGGGAATAGATTGTTGTTGCAGGTTAAGTGCCAATATCTTATGTCACAGATCACCATGTATTATGTCACTGTAAGATGATGGAATCCCCACTTTGCTCCAGACGGAGTGTACGTATACTGCATATTGTCTGATCTTGCCCTTTTCCAGGAGTTTAGCTTTACTGATAACTCCAATAATAACAGAGCAACAACCTCAGCTGAAGCTCCTTCACTAAGTATAAGTCAATGGGGTTGCATGCGGTGTTAGTCAGATAACTCAGCATCTATAATTAGAGAGACTCTCCCTTAAACCCAGCTCATTCCTCTTGATTTATTCAGTGCTGTCATGGTCAAGTGTATTGACATCAGAAGTCACTATTCCAGTAGTCCTTTACCTTTGTAAAATGCCCAGAGAGAAGGTTGCTACAGAAATGTGTTTTCTATAATTGAATTGTCATAATGTTTAATGGATGTGCAATTAACTTGTACATACATTAAAAGTTATACGCAATATGGAAGACAAGTATTTTAGTGTGGTATTAATTTCTGACCATGGAAGAGCAAAGCTTTCAAGCAGAACTCGGTGAAGTTACTGGAAAGTCTTCAAATATGCATCTTACTTTTCAATAGAGTACATGAAAAGTGATATTAATACACAAGTTGTTCATGAGTAAAATCAGATTTATAATTGAATCTCTAGCATTTTGCCATCATTTGACTCTTGGTACAGAATTAAGATGCTCTAATTATTTCAGAGGAGGAAATTAAACTGGGAACTGATGCTTCTATCATAAGGAATGATCTCTAATTGATATACATTTTTAAAGCTATCTGACCATGTCTGATCTGACCATGTTTTTTCCCCATACATGTACAGAAAGGAACTGCGAAATGACTTGTTAGTGCTTAAATTTAGTCTAGGTTTGTTAGCTGAATTTCATGTACAACGTAATTCCTTGAAAATATTTGGTGTCAGTGCATTAAGAGTGAGCAATCACGCATGCTATGATATTAGATACATTATGCATGCCATTTTTCTATTAGATATAAGGCAAAAATTAACTGGTTTTAAAATTCACATTTTATGAAAGTCACACAAGTTCAAGAGCCATAGCATATTTCATAGTTATGCATATAGGGCTTTACCCTACTTTCTTATCAATGCAAACATAAGAATAATTTAATAGTTAAAACTCTTTGATGTTTGTGCTTCTTTGGTGAATGTTACTAGGAAGATCTTATATCTAATGCTATTTTAATTATCTCTTGATAAAACCAAGCAGTCAGAATATCTTAGCTAAGGAAGTCTGTTGTGATTTTCTTTAGGGACTTCATTAGTGGAAGACATCTTGACTGAATGAGATATTTTTGATGCATCATTAATATATACAGTATTCAAACACTACCTAAGTGGGTGATATTTTGTACAGCAATTTATAAGTAACCCAAATTGTGGCCTTGAATGAAAAGTATTATTTGTATTTATAATGTTAAGTAAATGCATTTGAGTCATAAAAACACCCACTTCCAGCTCATAGCCAACTGACAAATTAGCTGTTCCCACAGTTCAGACTGGATGTACTGATCTCTTCTTGAATATGATATACATGAGTCATGGTCACTGAGGAGAGTTGGAGTGTGGTGCCAGAGAGATAAGCATGTAAAACACTTGAAAAAAGGGCCGGATGTGTGATTCATTTAACTTGGTGCCTAAAATAACCAAAGCTGAGAGCAGGTAGCTAAAGGGGAAGGTTTTCATGTCAGTTAAGTTCCACACAATCTTGCTCAACAAAAATTGTCTGGGGACATTAAAAAAAACTTCAGATCAATGGGATGTGCAGATAACTGGAGACAACTTCCTGATCAATATGGACCAGATGGTGTAAATGAGTCTATTTCCACTGAAGTCATTAGGCTCAGTATGGGTATTTGGGTGAAATGCTACTGGCAGTGTTATACAGGAGGTCAAACTAGGTGATCTAATGGTGCCTTATTACCTTAAACTCTATGAAACTGTGACTGACTTACACAAGCTGAGGATCTGGCCCTCTGTCTATAGGGGCAATGTGGTTCATTGTCTATGGCCATTGAGTGTCTTCTGGGTGGTAGTGAGATTTTGTATGTAAACACTTGTCCTCTAGTAACAGTCTTAAAACTACCAATTCATTGCACATAGATAACTGCAGTAACAGCTATTGACCTGAAATGGTTACTAAATGGCAAAAGGGTTTGTATTAATAATTTAAAACAAACAAAAGGAAGCATTTCTTCAGACAACGCATAGTCAACCTGTGGAACTCTTTGCCAGAGGATGTTGTGAAGGCCAAGACTATAACACAGTTCAAAAAAGAACTAGATAAATTCATGGAGGATAGGTTTCAGAGCAACAGCTGTGTTAGTCTGTATTCGCAAAAACAAAAGGTGCCACAAGTACTCCTTTTCTTCATGGAGGATAGGTCCATCAATGGCTATTAGCCAGGATGGGCAGGGGTGGCGTCCCTAGCCTCTGTTTGCCAGATGTTGGGAATGAGCAACAGGGAATGGATCACTTGATTACCTGTTCATTCCCTCAGGGGCACCTGGCATTGGCCACTGTCAAGTGCAGCGATTTAGTGATTTTTTTTTCTAATTTTGGTATAACTGAGGGTGCTCACCACTTTTAGAGGATAAGGCCCCATATGCATGTGTGTGTTCTATGTATTCCAGTGAGAACTGCAGATATTTATCAAGAGGAGAAAAGACTCCACATATAAAGGAAATTTTAGCTCTTTCTTGACTTTTTTTTTTTCTGGTCTGAAGACAGGCAGAGATGAACCAGTCACTATGCTATTTATTTATACCTTGAAGAGGTGACGGGCTGCCTTGAAAAAAATAAAAACAATCCTCCGGTTTCTAGGCGGTATGAGGTTTAAAATTCGGCACTGGAACTAATAGGCTGCTGTTGTCTCATAATATTTGACATGATGCTCTTGGCTCCTTTTTGAAAAAAAATCATCTTTTGTCAAATGGAATCATGATACCATAACTATTATGCCGCAGCACATATCAATCACTGATGTACTTATACCATGGGTGCTGCTGTTTTCATGCTCACTGAACAATTAAAAAAAAGAGACAGTCCAATAGAAATAGTCTGTAAAGCTTTCTTTTGTTACCTCGATGGATGTGTGTAACACTAAAGGGCAGGCAATGCCCTGAGACATTCCCCTGAATAAAGAGACCATGTGTAAGCCCTGTGAGGCACAGTCCTCCTCTGCTTCCTTTTTCTTGGAGAAGGAAGCAGAAACATTGCTGTTGACCTATTCCAGCAGCTAACTCTAACACCCCAAGAGTCTGCTCAGCTTTGCTGCCCTCTGAGTAGAAGTAGAAGAGCCACGGCTCTGCTCACTACCTTCCCGCTTGCTCTGTGGCAGAGTGGGCAGTTGTGCAGCCTCCCCTAGCTCCTGTGTCTCAGGACCCAAAGTCTGGGTTCCCCATCCAGGAGTGCAAAGGGGGGTTCTTACTCTCCTTTACTGCCTTGGCAGGCTTTGACTCCAAGTTGTAACCTAGCCCTGTCTGAGAATTCTGTGTGCTGCTGGTTTTTTAGCATGGGACTTCTGTAAGAGTTAACCCTTGTGTGTGGTTTTTTGTTTTGTTTTGTTTTTTTAAGTTGTAATGGAAGTTACTTTAGTTACAAGGTGTGATGGGACCTTTAAGGGCAAGGTGCTGCTTCCTGGCTGTTACTGAAGCGTAGTCCTTTAAGGAAGGGCATGTTGGGAGATGTAGTCCCCCCCAGAAGCGGGTTTGTGACTATTTCTGTTCATCCTTGCTGTCTCTTGATGGAAAGCCCCTTCTCCAGGTTTTAACCCCTTGCCTCCTCAAGTACCTCTTGCTCCCTGCATGTTACCCTTACAGCCCCTCCTAAGGCTTTCGCAGCTCCCTTGGCTGACAGTTACCCTCCACCTGGATTCTCTAAATGAGCCACAAGCGCCTTCTTTAATAGTCCTACTAGTTGTGATGTATAGAAAACTCGGTTCTAATTGTAGGCTTTAAATTTCAGGGGGTTTCTGGGTCCTACTTGCAGACTAGGGGGTTTTGTAGGGAAGCATGTGAGCTATGCCTAGCAGCAGATGATCTGCAGACTGCCTTGGATGGGGTGAGCTGTGCCCCTCTGTTTAGGGAGCAACCTGCTTTGTTTCTCTTGCAAGGGGGCGGGGGTGAAAGGGAACATTCCCATGTGTTCTAAATGCTAAGAAATTAAGTAGCAACGTTCCAGCAAGAGTATCTTATTTTTAATCTAATTTCTCTGTTCGAGGTTGTGAAATGTAATAATAGTTACATAGCTCTTCCTGGGAGGTACATCTCTCAACATGCTCTTGCTTATGAGTCCTAGTAACATCCAGGTGGCAGCCCCTTCCCTTACAGTGCCCATCATACTGTCTTACAGCAGCAGTTTAGGGCTCAGTTCTTCATGTTCAATAGAGCACGTTCAACTGCAGTCACTGGGAATTAAGGGGACTCAGTACCTGAAGCCAGGCTCTTATTAGATTTCTTTTTGTTTTCAATGTGAACTAATCCTAATAAATGTGCTCTATTAAAAAAAGTACAATTTCTGCAAATGTTGATTGAGCCCATTTCATAAGGAGCATTTTCATCTGCAAACAAATTACAGATTCTCAGATTACATTCTCAAAATGGGTTATTGAGAAGTTGAATATGTTCAATGTGTAGGATACTATGAAATTTGCATAGATTAATATTACTAATGTGGCAAGCTGAAAGTTAACATTTTGGCAAAAATAAAGTCACCTGACTACTGGAAGTATATATGATGTACAATGTCTAGATATTCCAGCGTTATGAGTTCTTTAAAGCCAAAAAAATAGATTTGTCTCCTTGTCCTTAAGTTTTTGCACACAGCTCTTGAAATGCTGACCTTCAAAGTATTGCACCAGCAGCTCCTGCCTTTCAATAAAACAGGAAACGGTTGCACGCTATATGCAGTGTTACTTACTTTTCATTCTTTGAACTCTGTCATCAGTGTTCTAACCTTACCTACTTGAATTCGGCAGAGCTGTGGACTGTAGCACTTACTGTAGAGATCTACCCAAATGAAGGAGGATGGCAGCTGTTCCTGCCTAGTTAATGATTTAATTTTCCCTCCTATTTAGTTCCCTTTTCTAAATCTTCTCTCCTATTTTTGGCTCCTAGGCCATGTGGGACTTGCACAAATACTAAAAACTACAGCTGGTGACGCAACCATCCTAAGCAGCATTTTGAACTTTTTTAGTAACTTCTCTTTCTTTGCCTGGCTTTGTTCTTTCAACTCAGACATGCTGCTACCTCTCACTTATTGATTGCAACAATTTGGCAGTAGTTGAATGCAAACCAATAAGGAATTTTGGTGTGGCTGTGTAAAGCCAATAAGCTTGTAATAAGCATATTCAAAAGGGAAATACGGGAGTCCCTGAGAGCTTCCTTCCACATCTGCCTTCAGATATGTGCTCCACTGAAGCACAGTGCTTCAGCATGTGAATCCCCTGAAGAAAGTGAGTAGTCCTACTGAAGTCATTAAGTTCACCAGTTTAAAGTTATGCGGGTGCTTAAGTGCTTTTATGGATTGTGGCCTATATTGGGGGAACAGAAGAAAGCTCTTGCTGTAGCTATTATACAGAATTCCACTTAACATAGAAATTGTTGGCTTTGTTTAGTTGGGTGGCAGTAATAAACAGATATCAAAGGTATATAAGAATTTTGTTGTTAATTAACATTATTTCAGCAATGGATAATGTACATGGGAGACAAACACAAACAAGTTCATTTTTAAGGTATAGAAGTCCCAGAGGAAATGTCATTGTATTCATGGGTAATGTTCCTCTCATGCCCTAGATTTCTCCCTCTTGGATGTTTTTACAAGAACCTTCCAGCTCCTCTCAAGAAATAATTTTCTTCTGCAATAACTGTGACCCTGAATGCACAATATATAGTCCACATATATCTTATTTCTCTGATCCCCTGCACTCATGCATTCCTAGCTCTTAGCTAGTTTCCCAGTCTGGCTTCTCTTTGACAACATATCCTTGTTCACTAGGCTTTTGTACCTTTGCCATTTCTGACCTGAGGCTGCAGTCTCCATCTGACAAAAGCAGAGCAAGAGCATAGCTTAATTATTTTTTTTGGATATCACAGTTTTCTCTCCCCATACTCCGCTCCAGGCTGTTTTTTGCTCTCAGAAATAAGTGACATGAATTTTCCCAGTTGGAGCTTGATTTTTGGTTAGCTCAGTGAAAATGCCCCATAGCCAACAGCTTCATACTGTACATCTGGCCTCCAGCCTATACCGCAACTCCTGCAAGTCATTGTTTTTCCTCAGTCCCACCATGGGAACTGATTTACTTCTGCCCTCAAGGCAGAGCCATTTTTTAAATTAGACCTTCAGGACTGCTGGGGGTGTGTATTTAAGTGACATGAGATTGATTTCCTCTACCTCACCAGGAAATCAATGTTGGTGCTACAATTTGTTTGAATGCTCATTTTTACCTTCCATTTCTTGTTGCTTGGCCTATGGTACACCTCAGGAAAACTGCTCCCTAGTAGACCTCTGTAACCTGGTGCCTGGATGGGCCACACTGAGAATGTTACACTCAGGCCAGACTGCAAGAAATAGGGCAGGCAATTCCCCAAACTGGTGTGTGTTCTATAATTAGATTCCCCAAGCCAGTAACAAAAGAGCTTCTGCAGTACCACACTGGTGGCCAAACACAGTCCCTTTTAGGCATTCCAGCCCTTGGCTCCCATCCAGACAACCAAGTCTAGAATAGTCAGGAGTTAGAGAAAATCCTATACTTAAAATTCTACCAATCCCAAAGGATTGGACACTTACCCTCAGGTCAATATGAATCTCCGGTCTTACCCAAATACAGCCATACAGCCAATCCTTAACTAAATCTAAGATTTATTATTAAAAAGAAAAAGAAAGAAGAGTGTTTTAAATGGTTTAAGGAATCTTATACATACAAGAAATTGCGAAGTCCTTATATCGTATTTCTTGCAGTGATGGAATAAACTGTTAACTTGCAAAAGTCTCTCTGGAATCACTCAAACAAATTGGGGGAGGGTTATCAGTCCTTGTTTAGAGCTTCCTTATTAGAAATCCAGTCCAGAGAAATGAAGCAAGAAATGAAGATGTCCGGTGTGTCTTTAGATCCTCTGCCATGTGGACAGAATTGTACTAGCCCAAACAAAGCCCACAGCTCCTGTTTGTGGAAAGTTCCTGGCCCAAGATGGAGTCCAGGGTCCCACGAGCATATCACATGGCCTTTCATGGTTTGCTGACTCATAGGGGTTGGCCATTGGGCCCTCCATGTCTGAGGCATCCTCAGGGAGAACTATCTGGGTGGAATGAGTTTCTTCTATGGCCCATTGTTAGAGTGAAGTGTCTAGCCTTGATGTAAATCTATTTGTGAGGCGTCACCCAGGAACAAATACCTGTTGAGATACAAATATGTAGCCAGTGTTCATAACTTCAGATACAAAGATGATACATGGATTTAACTAGGATAATCCTATTTATATAGAGTATAGACTATCAGGGTTGGAAGGGACCTCAGGCGGTCACCTAGTCCAACCCCCTGCTCAAAGCAGGACCAATCCCCAATTTTTGCCCCAGATCCCAAATGGCCCCCTCAAGGATTGAACTCACAACCCTGGGTTTAGCAGGCCAATGCTCAAACCACTGAGCTATTGTAACTTTTCCATTGGACCCCCCCCCCCCTTACGTGATGCACTTTGTATAAGAGTTGATGGTTTGTATAACAGTGGTAGCAGCAATGATACAAAGGGTCATTTTCAGACATAAAGCATCACATCCACCATCTGCTGTGTCACTATTGCTAGGGTTTTTCTTGAGTGTTTTATATGGTAAAATGCCATTGCAGTAGCCATTTATGAGCAGAACGTTTCATTCCTCTTTCCTTTAGCTGCTTAAGGAAGCCTCTGTGTTCCTGCTCAACATCGTATCCATGTGCTGTACATCCCAGCCTCGCTTCCTTGTACAGACGCTCTCCAGGTTATGCAAGACCTGATTTATGCAAATTCACACTTATGGAAAAAGTTCCATAAGCTAGAAATAAGAGTGGTGTGGGGGTTGTTTGTTGCATAACATTCGGGTATAGGTTTCTGACTTACGCAACATTCGAGTTACGCAAGGCTTTCTGGAACGGAACAATTGTGTAAGTCAGGGAGCGTCTGTAGGCCATTTATTATTGGGTTGTTAAATTCCTGTTGAGAAACATTATGGTCAAAATGTTAAGTGCTTTTGCACAAGCCCACCATAGGCACACAGAGTCCTGATGTGTGTGCATACCTGCAACCCTGATTTTGTACACACATGTGACCCTGTCTTGTCTGCATTAGACATATGTGCGCAAAAGTGCAAACATACTTTGGGACATACTGTGACAACACAACGTTCAGTTTAGGCTGCGCAATCAGGGCTTATCTCTGTTCAGCAGGGCACTTCAGCGCATCCTTGACTTTAAGGCATGGGCTTGAGTCCCAGAACTCAACAGGACTTTAGCACCTGCTTAATTCTAGGTATGTTCTTTAAGTCCCATTGAGTTCTAGGACAAAGGCCAGACCTTAAAGTTAAGCATGTGCTGAAGTGCTCTGCTGAAATGGGACCTAAGAGAAAGCAGTCATTTGTGTCCTTAAACTGTTTGTTTGTTTGTTTTCTGCGCAATTAACAGCTTCAGAGTTCCAATTTACCTTTAGGACAGTGTTGCTTTACAATGTGTGATAGAAGAATTATTTTCACCTCCCAGAAATGATGAGAATAAATTTGGAGATATTACTGGGAATATCAGAGATCTAGCTATAGTTGATATGTTAGATATACTCGTACAGCACCTGGCCCAATAGGGCTCTGATGTGGCTGGCCTCTAGGTGCTAACCTATTATAAATACTAAATAACATTCAAACTGTTGTATCAATTAAACATCTTGACTAAAACCCTTTGAAAGGAATTTTCTCCGGATAGCACAATTTTGGAAGCATCATCTATTCACCAAAATTATGGGATGGGTGACATCGCTGTCTGTGATTGACCCAACTTAATGGGATATATCTCAGCCTGACACCAAATGAAAACGTTGAAAAGCAAAAGTAGAGTATGAGGTAAAACCACTGCCCTCCCTTCCTACCTTGCAAGTGTTTGTTCCTTTGGTTTGTATGCAAAATGTCTGTTTGATCTCACTGCCACACAATAGTTTTCCCTTCAGGATAGTTTCATCTAAATGCCGTTTAGCTTAATTTGAATTGTCATGTCTGTCTCAGTTAGTGCTCTGTTGCTACCTAGAACAGAAATATGTGTTGAACAAAGGAATCCATCTTTTAAAAAAGGTGGCAGTGAGAAATCCTAGTCTACCAATGTCCCTCTTTATTGCTCAAACCGCCTCCACTGCTGAGATTGAGGGACACGCTGCACCTGCATTTAGATTTGATGCTGCCCTAAATGCTTTCAGTGATGTCCAGCAGCCAAAAGATTGCTCAAGTGAGAGCAGGGAGCAGATAGCGGAACTTATCAACTGACGTCGAGCTGTTTTAGAAGCAAAGGAAGTGGGTGTTTTAGCTGCTGCTGCTTCCTTAAAAGCAAAAACACAAAAGGATGCAGCACAGATGAAAAATAAATAAATCAACCCAAGGAGGATGCCATGAAGTGAATTTTATGCTACTTACCATGCATCAGCATAAATGAGCAGAATTTAGCGCTCTACTTATGTTTTGTGTATATTTTTTAAAAGGAAATTGAATCAGACCTAACAAGATCTGATATAAGATTCATATAAAACATCACCTCTAACTGCACTTGCCTTTGTTTTTCCCTAATCTATTTTTGCAACACAAAGCAAGGATTCACTTCCAAACCTCTCATTTCCTGTGTTCATGGCCACCTACTAGCGAAAGCTGATGGCCAACTGAGATTTTTATGGTGAACTGCATGCTATTGATTTTCTGCCTGATCCGAAGCCCATTAAAGTCAATGGAAAGACTCCTTTTGACCTCAGTGGGCTTTGGATCAGCCCCTTTGCCCACAACCTTCTCTGCTCCATGACCCTATCCTATTACCATGCTCTCGCTCCTGCAATTTGTTGGACAGTTAACTCTCTCTTGTATACCTTCAGATAGCCAGGGACATAAAGCAGCTGCACAAATGGGTGTTCTGTCCTCTTCCCTTAATATTCTGTCAGCACATTGGAAGCATGTACAGGCAGCCCTGCCCCAAAGCTATACTTCAGCACAGGTTTCTGACTGGGCTTTGAGGGCACCTCGAATGCTCCGTGCAGCTCTGTGGGAACAGGGTATTTGATTTTTATCTCCATACTTTTGGGGTATCGTTTTAACTGACCAGATTGCTCTAGCAGTTGAATCTCTGCCATGTGGTATTGTCAAGGGAATTAATTTTTGGATACAATTTAAAATGAGTTTTTTATTCAGAGAAAACAGCTGGCACAACTGTACTTTCATGGCAGGTGAACGGCTTAGTTCATATGTGAGTCTGAGACAAGACACAGGCTAGAGTCACAAGACTTAACTACTGTGTGTCTGACTAAAGCTATAGCTAATACAGAAACCAAATGCTTGGTGTTTTTTGTCCCCTGAACTGGATGAAGTTAAGCTGCTTGGGGACTAAATTATGAAGCATATTTAGAGTAGTTCTTAATGGCCCAACTGAGCTCTCAGTTCCATTGAACATACACATAATAGATAGTTCCTACTCTAAAAGACTAAACAACAGGGTGGGGTGAGGGGCAAGGATGTATTATCCCCATTTTACAACTGCGGCACAAAGAAAGAGGCTTGTCTTCACTGCAGTGTTAGCTCAAGTTATGTACACTTGAGTTAATGTCTCTTGAATTAGCCTGGCTTGAATGAGAGCTGTCACCCTGCAACACAGTACTTGAGCTGCATGGAGTATTTGGATTAGCAGCGGGGAGCAGCTGAGTCCCCCCTGCATAACTAGCTCCGGCCCGAGCAGCGCTCATGCTTCACCCCCACACAATTTGACAGGTCAGTTAGATTGAGTTTAAAGCACCACTTCAGTAGAGCTAGAGATTTGTGTGTGTGCATGGGAGTTGGGTTAAGGGCTCCACTCAAGTTCTACCTCGAGCTAACACAGCCGTGAAGACCAACCCTATGTGACTTGGCTCAGGCCAAACAGGAAGTCTGTGGCTGAGCCAAGATTTGAACCCAACTCTCCTGAGGATGATACACTGGCAGGTCTATCCTCTCCTCCTACATGCAGGGAAGCTAGAAATCACTACAGAAATCTAAAGTCCACTGCTTGGACAGCAATCCAACTCCTGGCAGGCTTATCAATCTGCCCGGAAAGAATCCAAGACTTTACTTATATTGGCTTAATGTTTAATGGCAGTAACTAACACCATTAATGTATTGTCCAACAGGGTTCTCTCTTCTGCTGTAATAATGGTAAAATCATGGAGCAGTTCCTCAAGGAATCAATTCTGAAGCACTTAGAGGAGAGGAAAGTGATCAGGAACAGTCAGCATGGATTCACCAAGGGCAAGTCATGCCTGACTAATCTAATTGCCTTCTATGACGAGATAACTGGTTCTGTGGATGAAGAGAAAGCAGTGGACGTGTTGTTCCTTGACTTTAGCAAAGCTTTTGACACGGTCTCCCACAGTATTCTTGCCAGCAAGTTAAAGAAGTATAGGCTGGATGAATGGACTATAAGGTGGATAGAAAGCTGGCTAGATTGTCGGGCTCAACGGGTAGTGATCAATGGCTCTAAGTCTAGTTGGCAGCTGGTATCAAGTGGAGTGCCCCAAGAGTCGGTCCTGGGGCCGGTTTTGTTCAATATCTTCGTTAATGACCTGGAGGATGGTGTGGACTGCACCCTCAGCAAGTTTGCAGATGACACTAAACTGGGAGGAGAGGCAGATACGCTGAAGGGTAGGGATAGGATACAGAGGGACCTAGACAAATTGGAGGATTGGGCCAAAAGAAATCTGATGAGGTTCAACAAGGACAAGTGCAGAGTCCTGCACTTAGGACGGAAGAATCCCATGCACCGCTACAGACTGGCGACCGAATGGCTCGGCAGCAGTTCTGCAGAAAAGGACCTAGGGGTTACAGTGGACAAGAAGCTGGATATGAGTCAACAGTGTGCCCTTGTTGCTAAGAAGGCCAATGGCATTTTGGGATGTATAAGTAGGGGCATTGCCAGCAGATCGAGGGACGTGATTGTTCCCCTCTATTCGACACTGGTAAGGCCTCATCTGGAGTACTGTGTCCAGTTTCGGGCCCCACACTACAAGAAGGACGTGAAAAAATTGGAAAGAGTCCAGCGGAGGGCAACAAAAATGATTAGGGGACTGAAATACATGAGTTATGAGGAGAGGCTGAGGGAACTGGGGATGTTTAGTCTACAGAAGAGAAGAATGAGGGGGGATTTGATAGCTGCTTTCAACTACCTGAAAGGGGGTTCCAAAGAGGATGGCTCTAGACTGTTCTCAGTGGTAGCAGATGACAGAACAAGGAGTAATGGTCTCAAGTTGCAGTGGGGGAGGTTTAGGTTGGATATTAGGAAAAACTTTTTCACTAGGAGGGTGGTGAAACACTGGAATGCGTTACCTAGGGAGGTGGTGGAATCTCCTTCCTTAGAAGTTTTTAAGGTCAGGCTTGACAAAGCCCTGGCTGGGATGATTTAATTGGTCCTGCTTTGAGCAGGGGGTTGGACTGGATGACCTCCTGAGATCCCTTCCAACCCTGATATTCTATGATTCTATGAATTTTCTTGTTCGTTTAAAGATTTGTACACAAGCAAGAGAGTGGATTTTCCTGTGTTAAAGAATATCAAACACCATTACTCCAAACCATCTATTTTATCACAAAATGAATCCACCTGCAACTGCTGTATTGTTACAACCACATATTCTGCCTATGCACAGAAGATACTGTTTGACTTTCAGGCAGTAACTGTCACATGGCAGTGTTCCATGGACTGATCAGGGAAGTATTAAAAGGATGCAGGCAGCAAACATCTGTTGTTTTGGGGGGAAGGTTTGGCTCTTGTGCCACAAGTAGTATCTGACAGTCACGGTTGGAAGCAGTGAGCTGCTTTGGCATCTTCTACGCTGGCTGAACCCCAGCAGGAAATGCGAGAGAAAAGATTTTATGAAACTACAATAAAACAGTAGTTCTACTCTGTCTTCAGAGGAAACTCCCCCTCCATTTTGTATTTTCTCAAAGGCCTGTTAAAAATAAGGCACATCTAGCTGCCTCTTACTAATCTGCAACCCCCAGAATCTTAGACAAGTCTTATTAAAATGTTTCCTGTGGGGTAGCGATTAGAATTGTGCAAGAGCCACGCTAGGAGATTGTGGGTCTTTGTCCCCCTCTCCCGGCTTGTCTACATAGCAAGTTAATGAATCTTCTTCTGTTACACACAGAGGAGTAAGCTCTTTAGCTCATGCAATCGAGGCTCATGCTTTCAGTACTGAAGGTCTGGGGTTCAGCCCAAATGGGGTCAGTTAGGGTAGGTCAAGGCTTAAAATGATGTAGCAGCAAAGCTGTGCTCTTGTAGAGCTTCAGTGAAGACACTGCAACACTGACTTGAGAGCTTCTCCTATCGGTGTAGTTAACCCATCTCTGTGAGAGGCAGTAGCTATATCAATGGGAGAAGCCCTCCCGTTGACATTGAGCTGTCTGTGCTGGGGGGGGGGGTAGGCGAGTATAACTGTGTCATGCAGGGGTGTGGATGATTCATGCCCATGAGTGACTTAGTTATACCGATGTAAGTTTGTAGTGTAGACTTGGCTGTACGCACCGAGGTCTCATACAGCTTCACTAATGCTTTGCCTGACAGCGCTACTGGGCAAGCACCACATAACCAGCATTGCCAGCTCCGCTGACCTCTCACCAGTCCTACAGTTTGGCTTGAGCTGTTGCCATTCTCCTGTTGGTGTGACAAGCGCCAGCCCGTCCTGAATTTCAGCCCAAGCCCTGCCTGGCGGAGGAAACTTCCTTTGACTGGCTGCCTTCCCCGTTTCTCCCCTCAGGGGGAAGAGCAGCCAATCAGCTGCTTCACAAAGAAACCAGACATCTACCTGTACCCAACCACCCCTCCCCACTTTTCCTCAGCAGCCCTGCCTCACGGGCGAGAAAGAAAAGCCCAGCAGCTCAGAGCAGTTCCTCCTTCTCCCCTCCTTGTAAGCAATGGGACTGCTCCTCTCCCCTTCCCTCTCTGCACCCCCAGCCTGGAAAGGAGAGAGGAGATGCTGCTGCAGCCCCCCTCCCAGGCCTTGGAGGGGAGGTGAAGAACTCCAGGAGCGGCAGGCACAGCCCAGGTAAGGCTGGCAGGGCAGAATTGGGCAGGGGGTTGGGTGGGTGGTGCCAAAATCACATTAATAAATTTGGGAGTGTGCATACCCATACACAAAATGGGGATATCAAGAATCAACACAGAGCAAATGCCTTCCTTCCCCCACCCCTCTTTTCTACAGCCAGGTATCTTGTACATGGCACAGATTCCCTTTAATCACTTCTGGTACTTTTCATAGTCAGCATGTTGCCTGATTATATTTTCCCTCTCTCGTCTCATTACTTAACACATTGCTACACTAAACTCTATGGGTCTTCACTCCAGAACAAGCCTGACACTACATCATCTTTGTTGTCACCTCCCTTTCCATGCCAGCCGCAAATGTGGCCATGCTTGCGATTGTATGTGCAGGGTAATAAAAAAATGGGTCCTGTTTCACTCCCGTTCTTTGTATCACTTCACTGTTCATGTTCTACTTCCTGCTCCCTTTGTTTCCTACCCTGAAGAACTTTAAATCCATTTGACTGCCTGGCTTTGCTGCCAGGCTGACTGATTTAGTTTATGCATTATATTGAGCTACCATCTTCTTGTTCCGTTCTTATACCTATTTGAGCAGCTGTAAAAGTAGCTGGTTTTGAAGACTGAATCTACTGGACAGTCTAGTTGGCTTAAAATAGGGAACATTCTAGTGATACAGGGAAATGGGTCATAGGAAGTGTGTTGTATTTATCTAGTTCTAAAATGTTGGGCTCCCTTTTTTATGAACCCTGTCTGTTGTCATTGGACTTGGGTCTGAGCTACAGAATTCAGTTTGGAATGTGGATCCAAACTTCTCTTTTTAAAAATAAAAAATTGGGATACTTTTTGGTGTCAGGATTTTGGCTAGCTCCATTATCAAAAAAGGGACCCATTTTAGGTCTCTTATTCAGGATTGAATCTGATCTTCCCATGTGTCCAAGCAGTCTGAAACTAGGGTTTGAAGGTCAGGATTGTTCAGATGGGCTGTTAAGCTGATATTTGAGCCTTCCCAAGCAGCATGGCTGAAATCCTGTCCCTACTGAAGTCGATGAGAATTTTGTCAAGGACTCCTGAGGGACCAGGATGTCAGTGCATGTCACCCCGTTAGTTTCTCTTTCCTTAGTGTTGCTGAGTATAGTAGCTTGACTGTGAAGTGGTGATTTTATTTTTTGTTCTTTAATTTTATCTTCCCTACTCTCGTGAAATATGCTGCTGTTGATCTGGCATGTTGCTGGTGTTTAGAGTGGCCTTAACATCCCTCATGCTCTGCCCCTACCTCTCCACTGCTTCACAGCTCAAAAGACATTGGAGATACAAAGAGGATGAGGTGGTAAAGGATGGCTGTCTATACAATGCTCGCTGTTTTTGTCTTGGCTCCTTATGTGCATTCAAATGAAGGAGCTCTCCTTGGCAGAGACGCGCTCAGAGGGAAATATTAGATGAAGGATTTTTCTGACACTTCTTACGTGCTCCCTCTCAGATGGACCCTGTAAATCTCACCTTGCTCTTCACTGCTGTTGCTCTCATTAAGAATGATCAGCAGATTGTTAGTACTCCGGGGGGAGCTTGATGTGCTATGCTCTGCATATGCCTCTCCACGTTGGTGCTCTAACTCCTTGAGCGGTTATCCACAACCCTTTTTTTCACCCTTCTCCTCCTTCCACACATCAGAGGGGTAAAAGGACAGAAATGTCACCCACTAATTTCTGCACTGGAGCTGGAGAACTGCTTTTCCTTGCTAAATGTCAGGATCTGTGTCCATCCTCCCAGAGATTAAATAAACCTAATGAGCTCGCTGTATAGAGTAAGTGGTATTGCACTTGACCCTAGGGAGATGGACAGGGAGACTGGAGGAAACTTTTTGACCTCGTAATCTTGTTTGCAAAGTAACTTTGTCCTCTCTGCAGCTGAAGACTGTGCATCTAGTTATTCCACGCTGACCAGCGATGCTCCCCATTCAGAACTGTGTTTAAGCATGTGCTTAAGTGCTGCCCTAAGTGTGCTTTCCTCAACTGGTGGTGTACAGGATTCATAGAGGGGGCAGTAGTGTAAAAAAGGCAGGTACACTTCATGACTCAAGTCCTCGTAAAGGAGTCTCGTCTTGTCAATGTTACTTTTGCTCAGCATCCATGTTAGAACCATTGAAAATAATGGCTGTCCCATTGTATACCCATGGGGATGAAATAATCAGAGCACTCAAAGTAGCATAAGCACCAAAGGAGAGACTTTTCAAATGAATTCAAGGGAGCAAAGATCCAAGGCTGAAGCTGGAAAGTGTAGCGCCAGTAATCTTCAGGAACAATAACTTGAGCAGATGAACATGTGACAGTGAGAGAGTTCATGATGGTACTTTGGTTCAATAGGCATTCACTCCAGTTACACGTTTGTAGCTGTCGTGTGTTTTACAGACAGTTGCCAAGCCACCATTTAGCCATATCTAAGCAAGGGCGTACTGTGTACATAACAATGGAAAATATAAAAAAGGGTTTAAGAGTTTACACCATAAAGCAGCTCTGAGCATACATTCTACTTTGAGTGCAAAGTTTATGGTGTCACATAAGTAAGCACTTTACACTTACTCCAGGCACACTCATAGGTATATTTCCATGATTACTGAGTAGACTACAGTAATTATTTTGTGTATACGAAATAAATATTTGTACAGTATTTTGAAGATGTTAGGTAGACCTGTCTGAATTATTCACTGCAAATGATATTCATTGGAAATGTTGCCCTCTTTTTTCCTGTTCTTGAATCATTTGTGAACCAATCTGCATTTCTCTGCATGCATTTGTTATTGACTGGACACTATTTCGACACTGTTTTCTGCTCCCTGATTGTATTGTTCACTTTTCCCCTTGAAAAAGTTTCAGACCATACTGATGTTCTGATATGAAAGCTTTTCTTTTCTTTACGTGATGTCTGCAATATCCTCAATTCCCCTATATTATTGATTCTCTTTTGTCTGCTATTGCCTGCAAAAGTTAGTGTACAGCCAAACTCTGACATTTTGGAGTTTCATTGAAGGTATGGTAGATTGCCAGTTTCACTGGCAGCTTTGGTCTCAAGGGCAACTGAAGGTGAGCCACTGTTTACGTAATCAGCAAAATCCTTGTTATAAAGTTCAACCTGCTTAATGAGCCCCTGCAGTTTGTGTTCACTAATACTAACTGATGTCTGCTCGATTTCACCTAGAGTCCCTTCTGGCGGTATTCTGAAGCTTTGATGGGAGCACTGCTATTAATCTAAAACGAGTGCAGCTCTTTGCTTGATGTTAGTGATGTTAATGTAGGAACTTGCTCTGAATTGAAGAACTTTTAACTACTGCTTTGTTCATTGTTGTTTGTGGTATGAAATAATGGTCTACTGAAATCAATGAAGCAGTGCAGATTTACACCAGCTGAGGATCTGGTCCATTATGCTTGTTTAAGTTTAATTATTTCCTATGGAGTATTTGGGCAGCAGAAGATCTCTGGGTATTTAGAAAGGTTTCTCCTTTAGTACACAGTTCAAACTATGGGGAAATATTTTGTAGCTTTATTTTTTAAGAGGAAGCGAAAGCTGAATATATTATCTTGGACCATTAACCAGCATCATGTTATGTAATGTGATCAGTGAAGCCTGGTGTAATGTCAAAATGTGATACCATGTCTCAATCAGAGCATTTCGGGGGGAAAATTAGTTTCTCAAAGCTGCAGCTTCATTACAGAAGGCAGTCAAAATCAAATGGTTCCCTTCTTGTTCTCAAGGCTTAGTCTCCAGTTTAACACTAAGAACACTCGGGGATTATTTCATGCATCTGTGGCTAAAAAGAGCAGCGACTATGGGGTGGTAAGGGCCTTGAGACCAAACCATAGTCCCCAGGTGTAGTCTAAGTACAAATGGGATGGATGCGGGAGTGAGACGGGAACCTCCACCCATAGACTACAAAGGTGCAACTACAGAGCCGCAGCTTCATGGGTTCTTTGAGTGTTCCATTCTCCCTTTTCAGGAGGCTTGAACTGACAATCTGGACACCCGTGGATTCCCAGGCTAAGCCTGTCCACTGCTTGCCTGTCCTGTCCTGCCTCACGACCATCCCTCTTTCCCTAATGAAGCACTGTTCTGTGGTATACCACAGGGTACACACAATCAGCCCAGGCTCCCTACATCTTGCTTGCTCCTCCTCCCTAAAGGAGGAGAGAAGAAAAAATGGCTTATCTTCCTTTTTGAGTTTTAAAGGTTTTCTTTGGTGCTTTTGCTATATGGCGAGCCAAGACTTTAGCAGTATGAATCCTATTCAATTTTACATGGCTGCACAGCTAAATCCCTGTTCATTTCTTTGGAAAATTACCTCTGAAAACATGACTTGCACCATGCAGATCCAAGAATGTGATATGGTAGTTAAATTACTTTCCATTTAACCCCTATTTTTCAGGTTTCATAACTTGATGGAAAAAATTGTTTTCGTGTGTGTACCAAGTTTCTGCACAGATCTCAGTCTGAGGGCAAAATTGATTTGTTTTTTCACTTGAGAAAGTGCAGGAAGTGGGTTCCAGACACGTCTTCCTCAGTCTCCAAAATGGTGGCTTATGGAATAATGACCTTCCCTTCCCCCACCAGTTCATCTGCAGTGTTCAGACCTAGAACCTGTAGCATCACAGTATAGCCCTCTTCTGTTTAGGCTGGTAGTAGGCCTTATTCTCTAGTTGAACAGCCATTGTGCGGGGGACGTGCCAGTATGTTACCTAATTGTACTTTGTAGGTACTTAAACTTGTAAACTTAAAATTGTAACTGGAAGTTTCTGGTTAAAGTTACATCAAAACTTGGGCGGGGAGGGAAAATACTATAAAGAAGAATTTTAAAAGCACAAATACATGTAGCCTTCTGACCCACCAAATCACTGGAAGGCTATTATGAGCTGGTGAAACTTTGTGGGTGGAGTTAAAACCTTGTTGAGATTGATGGGTGTGACACCCTCCAGTTAACACAACAGTAAGGACAAATTAATCGCAGTCCTCCACCTAAGACAAAAGGGTTATGTGAATGTGCCCAGGAGCTTTTGAACTGTGAGCAGGGGGGTTAGTGTCAGCCTGAAGAAATCCAAGCAGAAGCCTGTAGGTTTCTCTCAGGGTTGGGGTGCTGGCTGAAAATAAGCTTGAACTTGTAAGCTAAGAAACTACTTCTTTTCCCTTTGATTCCTCTTGCATTCAGAGAAGCTGGATACTGTTAACTGGAGCTCTTAGTGCAGTTGTTTATTGACCAGGAACAAATCAAAACACTGGACTCCACCATCAATTTCTACTTCTAGCTGGAACATGTCCAGGGCCCAGAACTTTGACTAGCCACTTGGGTCAAAAAGGATAACATGGGTGTTTGGTCCACCTGACCTTCCCAATAACACTAGCCTGTCTGACATCTTTCCCCCTGTTTGCCAGTACAGTGGTATAAATGAAAGAGGCCACTTAATGCTTGCTTAGTGCTTCTCATTCATAGACCTCAAGGGGCTTACCAAATGAAGGTAAGCAACATTGTCTTCACTTCATGGCTGGAGAAACTGCGCCTAGAGAGGCTAAATGACTTGCCCAAGGTCGCAGAAACAGTCCATGATAGAGCTGAGAATAGAACCCTACTCCCAGCATGAGCCCTATTCAATGACCTACACTGCTCCAAAGAAAAACCGTCACTATCACAACAGTCATAGAAAACTATGATCCTCCTCAATAGAGACTTTCAATAACATTCCCATGACCCGTATTCAGCAACTGAGTGGGGACAAGCCAGAGACTTGGTCATGCAGGATGTCTAACTCAGTGTGGTGCAGTGGCCAAAGAGCAGCAAAGAAACCTGTTCTCACTACTGAGCACGGCACAGATTTCTCAGCCCTATACAGAATCCTCTCTGTACAGATACTTAATAAGCACTCTGCTCTGAACATTGACACTTTGGTTTGTTCACAGTGCTGAGCAGACTTCAGGATTGAGCCCCTGGACCTGTATCAGAATGATGCATGTGTTTGCACCCTTGTATTAACTCTTTGTAGCTATGATTGTTTATCTGAGTTTAATTTCTATTCTGAGAACCTCCAGCTGCTCTAGTTTGTCAGTGCCCTTGAAACTTTCCAGAAAGAGTATTAAATATTCTTTTCTTATTTATTCTCTAATTCTGTTGGAAGTCTTGTAATTTCTAAGTGCCACACTTGCATTGGGCAGTCCTGCATAGCTCTCATTATTCTGCTCTGAACATAAGGTTCTATTAAGAATTCTGCCTTTTTAATTCACATCTTAGGAATGCAAATTAGAAATTTTTTCTAATGTTCCGGTTTCTTTGATTTGAACAGAAACAAACTTTCTAGCTGTATAAGCTATGACCTTATTCTAGCTCTGAATACTTGAAAAACTATTTAAATCACTTGAAGTATTTTTCCTTGGGGCCAAATTTTTGTCACTTGCTTTTTATGATAATAGTGAGGCCACAAATATAGTTTTCATGCATGCCTCAGAACCGCCTCAAAGGTAATCAGGAGAAACATAACGAAGGTGTCATGCTACATACACTACGAAGCAAACTTATGCCTAGCCTGGGATACCACTGCTGCATTAATGGCATTTGTTCCTTTAAATTTTCCTTGCTTTTCTCCCACTTTCCCCATTCAGCATTTCTGTTTAGGTCTCTACTGCTTTAGGCAGCATTTCCTCTGCAAAGTAGTAAGGTGTTAATTGCAAACAAGCCAAACTGTCCAGCTTTCCTCACTCATCTCAGCTAATTCTTGCTGGGCATATTGTGCAAACACTGCAGCTGCCAGCTGTCCAATCAATGTGAAATACTTTGATACATCATTCATATGTCCAGTGCTATGCTTGGTGGCATGTGGCAGGAAGAGATTGACTTTGCCTGTATCCATCAGGGTCTCAGTGAGTATGTGAAAGTGACAAGAGACCCTATATGCAGATGGATCCCTATCAAAGGTGGTCTACATAGACACACATGTCCATCTGTAATAAGCTTACAGACTCAGAGGCTGAAATGTAGGCACAGTCCTAGCTGAGTAGCAGGTAGTCAGATTTTTACCTGCCTCAGTTAATTGCCTCTGGGATGTATATTCTGATAAGAGGCATTGGGGACTCCCTGGATTGTTGATATGAAATGTACGATTTCCAGCATCAATAAATACATACAATCATAGAATATCAGGGTTGGAAGGGACCTCAGGAGGTCATCTAATCCAACCCCCTGCTCAAAACAGGACCAATCACCAATTTTTGCCCCATATCCCTAAATGGCCCCCTCAAGGATTGAACTCACAACCCCAGGTTTAGCAGGCCAAAGCTCAAACTACTGAGCTATCCCTCCCCCCGTGAGCTTGAATCTCAAATGTTACTTGAGCTGGCTGAGATTTTTTTTTTTTTAATTTAAAAACTTCTTCAATGACGTTTCAAGTGATGGAGTTTTGCTAGTGAACAGTAGAGCTAATTTGAAGAACATTGTGCATAATTGTTCATCAACATTTTTTTCCCAGTCTTTGGAAAAATTTCATCACTGACAAAATGTCAAAACATGAAACATTTCTTCCATCTCTATCTCTGGTTGAGAAATGGGAAGAATATTTTAGGAAAATGTGAAAGGTTTTCTTTACTTTTTCATTTAAAAGAAATTCACACATTTTCATTGACCTTTCAAATGTCTACAGACAGACACTTGGTGACATTTTCTTTCCAGCTGTAGAAATGCTTGAATTTTTCCAAATAGCAACAGATTTCAACAACCAAAAGAAATGGAAAAAGTCAATAGAATTTTCTTTCATTTTTTTGACTAAGTGCTCCTTTCCACTGTCAAATGTGACTGCTTGAAACTTCAAAAAAGCTACCAGAAAAGGGATGCAGTAATCACAAAGTACACTTTAAATTCAAGCAAATAACAACTTTGTCGTATTTTTCCCAGTGCTGACCTAGGATTTTATTGACTGCAGAGTCTATAGGGAAATTCTGATTAGGTTCCAGATAAGCAATTTGTAAAGAGGACACACAAAAGAATGTATGTTTACAATTGATTTTCCTGAAGCTAGCATATAAAGCAGCAGAGATTAAACACTGGAGTATTTCAAGACTCCATGAAGGATTTTGGGAGTGGATATTTATTTCCTTTTTTTTTTTTTAACTCATTCTTGTGTGTTTACCTCAATCCTTCCCTCATTTGACCTCAAGAAGACACTAGGACTTATGACTGCCTCTGTAGAGACAGCTAATGGAGTTGATGAGTAGAAAGTTGAAAATGCACCAGTTAATTACATGGGAGCAAGTCATGAAGGAACATAAATGGCCCACCTTGATTATCACTACAAAAGGTCCCCCCACCCCCTCCTGCTGGTAATAGCTTACCGTAAGTGATCACTCTGGTTACAGTGTGTATGGTAACACCCATTGTTTCATGTTCTCTATGTATATAAATCTCCCCACTGTATTTTCCACTGAATGCATCTGATGAAGTGAGCTGTAGCTCACGAAAGCTTATGCTCAAATAAATGTGTTAGTCTCTAAGGTGCCACAAGTCCTCCTTTTCTTTTTGCAAATACAGACTAACACAGCTGCTACTCTGAAACCTATAAATTGTTTTGTGTCTCTAATGATGAGCAGATTACTGGTTTTTGTATTTTAGGATTTTTGAGTGCATTCTAGTTTCTTGGTTTCACGTAAATCTAGCAATAGAGATGTCAGATGAAAAATCCTGTTCTCAGTTTAATACCATGTTTACAGTAGCTGTGAAGGCTTTGAGAAGTGTAGGGGGATGGGAAATCATTTGGGAGTTGGAAGTTCATAAATCTGAAGACACTTCACTGTCATCCAGTCTAGGATGGATCTTTTTAATAATTATTTGCTGTCAATTCCATCTATAGTGAGTTGATTTACTTAAATTCACTGACACTTTCTCTGGCTGTATTGTAATACATTCTATGAATATTTAAGGATAAGAGATCATGAATAGTGTTGTTGTCTAAAAATTCCATCCCAGGACGGAGCCCAGTGTAGCAAACCCTTACTTTCCCCATGTAATCCTTATTCCTGAGCAGTTCCACAGAAATGAATGCATTACTCATGTGAGTAAGAACTACTTGCCTGTGTAAAGTGTTGTAGGATCAGACTCAGAACTAATACTGTGCGATGGAATTGCACATCATGGGTGAAATCTTGGCCTCCCTGCAGTCAATGGCAAAACTCCCATTGACTTCAATGGAGCTTGGATTTTGCCCCCTGTGAATTATGGGCCTCATCTGAAGCCTGATGAAATCCAATGGAAAGACTTGTTGACTTCAATACTCTGTTTCAATAGGGCCAGGATTTGTCCCAGAGTTTCTAAACCTCACCACTTCCTCACTAAAGACTAACATCTCTTTCCTGGGAGGTGATATGAAGCACTGAGTTACAAAAGGAATAGGAAAGGGGTAGTTTACCACACATTTCATTTCCGGACTCTACTTAGGCAAATGATCCAAGGTAAAATGGCTACCTGTGTGTTACAGGATCCCAAACACATTAAAAATCACAAACCATTAGGTGCCCTGGCTGATGAGTTCTGAAAACATTTGGAATTTTGAAACTCTGCTTTTGTAATGGAATATAAAGCCATCACAAAGCAGAAGCAATTTAGGAGTCTGACCATATGCCCAGGGCTGATTGTACAGAGAAGGTAGTCTAAAGGCGAGGTAGCTGCAGCGGTTGGAAAGGAGAGAAGCTGAAGATGATGTGCTTGTTCAAACTACATGTAGTAAAAAGCACAATAATTATGAAATGCATCAGAAGAAAAGTAGAGGTAACCTTTGCCAGGAAGATGCATTAAAAATCATTGCCTACATATCTGATTTTTCTCCTAGTTTCACAGGCTTATTACTTTTTTTAAAAAAATCTGTAGTTCACTCTAATTCCAGTAATGCTATGTATGGGTTGTTGACACTTATACTGAAACTGCCATATGTTTACTGGAATTGCCAATTGGTTTTATAGGTGCAGATGCTGACTGTTCTGAGTGACTTTGTGCAACTCACTGAAGTTATAAAGTAGAGTTTGTAAGACTGATTTAGGGTTAGATTGTGCCAATCTACTCTAGCGATAGTCAAGAAGCTCCCCAACCACAAATACCCCCTAGACAGCAGTCAGGTAAATTCTCTGTATTGATATTCTTCCAAGCACAGGGAATGCTCCCTCCTAGCTCACTCAGGAGTGGAAGACTGCCAGAAGAGAGAAGTCAGAGCCCTTGCCCGACCCCTGTGCACAATGGCCAGCAGAACTGGCTGAGTGCACAGCAAGGAGTACACTGCACCCCATCAAGGGCTGCAGCAATGGACATGCTACAGGGGAGATTTTGTATCCTACAGGGCTGGGAACTGCCCACTCTCAAAGCAGCCCCATATTTATAACTTAAGTAATTTTGAGCTGAATTGGCAGCCATGTCATAGCATTATCCTTACTCTGTAGCTGGGCGTGTCTTGGCTGTTGCTCTCTGTTCGATTCCAGGAGACTGTGAAACAAAATAAGACTTCTGGTGTACTGTCTATTTTACATGAGTGTTTAGACAGACATTTGATATCAAAGAAATTTGTCATCCTACATTGGAACTCCTTGTGATTTAACAGCACAATTCAAATTGTGACATTTATTCCTAATGGCACTTCCCCAAACTATTCGATAAGAGCTCTGCCGTATTATGGAGTCAGGCGCACACAACCAGCAGCATTTACTTTTGGAAAGTATGATATCAATGATCCCAGCAGTAGCTCTTTGTATGGAGGGATGCTGGACTTTTATCTTGTCGCACACTGTGCCACAACGCTAATAGTTCTTTTGTGGTTTGCTACTGAAGCCAGGGTGGCCCTGTAAATGAAGCCCCATGTAAACTACACATCAAAAAGAACAAATCCAACCCACTGTGTGCCAAGGGAATGTTAAGTCAAAAATGCTGCTTTGCATGCCAGAGGCCTGATGCTACTGTCTTTTTTTTTTCTTTTCTTTCCACTGAAGTCCAAGGGGGGTGTGGGTTTGCCTGTGTGGAATGGGCACATTAGCAGTAAATGTGGTAGAGGCATTAGTTCAAGCAAGACCTGGGTGGTCTCTCTCTTCCCCCCTCCAAGATAGTTATTGGAACATGAATGCTGCACTGTAATTTCTCATCACGGAAAGTCTACCCCTTTATATACTGTTTATTTGTGTTTCTCCATCTGTCTCTTGTTTAATACTTGGATGATAAGCTTTCTGGGGCAAGAACTGTCTTTGTTCTGTACAGCACCTCGCATGGGTGGGGTCCTGGTCATCATGAGGGCATCAGGGTGCTATGGTAATACAAATAAATTGTAACATAACAAATAACGGTGTGATGGGGCTGAGGTACATGTATCCTTCCAAAGAGTAAGCACCAACAAGCTGAGAACTTCCTCTGCTTCAAAAGACCCAGCTCGATGGCCATATGCAGGAGGACACTATATCTAATGACCGACAACAATCGAGGAGAGGGAGTGAATGAGTGGTTTATCAAGTTTCAGAAGAATATGCAAGAGGCTACAAACTGTGCCATTGACATTCAGCTCTTTGCCTTGGCACTGTGGACTGTGCCGTCTTCTGCATATGCTTGTGGCTGAGTGAAATGAGGACCTGAACGGAGAGCAGCTGGCTCAAAATCAAGCCAGGCTAAATAGATAGGAGTTGGATAATAGAGGGGAGCATTTTGAAGTAATGGAAAATAAAAACCTGACCTCACCCTCCATGCAGGGCATCTGTCCAATGTTTGTCAAGATGATGTAGTCTTGGGGTCATGCTGCACTCACCCCAGTCCCTGGATGCCCAGGCAGCAGCTGTAGTCAGAGCACTACAAGAAGTTGTTTGAATTTAAGTATATTTGCACAGCATTTATGCTCCTTTAGTGTTCACTGTTTGCAGCTAACTAGAGAGGGCCTGGATGTGGGCTGCTCAGGGCAGCAGGGAGGTATATGGTGCCCCTTTACTCCCATGCACCAGCTACCTTCACTGAGGGAAGAAGCCTCCGCAAGAGCAGTTACTATCCCTGTTTTTTGGAGCTGGGTGGCAAGTGAATGGTGCTTTGGCTCAGATCCCTTCCCCATGGCACCAGCATGCTGACAAACATGAGCTGGGCCAGGTGTAGGGTATGTGTAGAGGACATTTCTCCCCGAAGAGGGGAGGAAGCCAGGAGACAGATTGTGAAAGAGTTGCAATCTGCTTCCCAGGCTGCTCCTGAGACCACACAATAGCATGCTACTGCCCCTTGCTCGAGTCGTGGGGGCAAGTCTAAGGGCATATTTGCACAGTCTATTTCAGATTCACAGCTGTAGGTACTCAACCCAGCATCTTAGGGTATGTCTACACTGCATTTTAAAACCCAGGGCCGCAAGTCTTAGTCTCAAAAGAGCAGTGTGGGTGTTTCAGCCTGGGCTCTGAGCCCGAGCATCTACACAGCTTAGTAAGCCAGTGGCTGTAGACCCAGGCTCTGAGATTTGCAGCCGTGGGTCTTAAAACACAGTGTAGACATATACTTAGATGCCTGGTCATGCACTCAAGGGTCGGAAACAGGCCGTGTGACCATGTGCTCAATCACTGTTCAAACATTTGACGTGTGAATATTGAACCCCAAAAGCAGTATTTGCAGCAACCAGTTCACAAGCAACCCATGGGCTGCAATATGTTTACATAAAACACCCTTTGCACAAACTTGAACACCACACAAATCTGTGAAAATGGATGATAGGTTTATGGACAATTCATAAACAGAGGTAAGAGCTATATTAACAAATGGTACAGCATGCAGTGGCCTACCTGCTAATTCACATGAGCCGAGGAAACACATTTGGTTCCTATTCCGTTCAGTGACCTTTGCAAGGCTCTGGTACTTCATCTCTCCAGGATTTGGAACAGCAGCTGTGATCAGCAGGAGCAGAACCTTACTTTTTAAGAAAAGCTGACTGAGCTTCTCTTATCTATTTCTGGATCCCTTATCCTGGTTGTGCAGGGAAAGCACAACTCCAGGCTGCAAAGCCCAGAGGTTGTTTCTGTCCATTTGGGCACTTTCCATCGCTGAGGGTCATTAAGTGCAATGAGGTACTTTTCCCCAATGAAACTGGCATGTTGCTAAAATGGGAGCAGGCCTTGTGCCATCCTAACAGATGTGTTTGCATGTAGGCAAGGAAAGGCCATGTTTGAGCATCAGGCATGAAGGCTAGATTGAAATCTAGTTGGACATAAATAGTCATGATATCTATAAGATAATTGTTTTAGGAAGATCAGCATAAATTAAACCACGGTGCAACTTGCTTTCAACACAGGGTATTTTTGTTTGCTCTCTCTCCTCCAAATGAACACACAGTTTTCGAGTCAAACTTCAGTAAGTGCCACATTCTTACAAAGCACGGGAGGCTGAGCCAAAAAGGGTGAGTGTATATATAGTATTTGCAGGCCCACATGAAGGACCACTCATACCTGGCAGCGACAAAATCCCCAACGTCAGCATCCCCATCTGATGTGCTGAACTTCTTCCAGGCTATCAAAGCAGATATGCCTCAAACTATTTATTTGCAATAAGATAAGAGCCATGGCAAGTCTATAAGCCATGCTGACACAGTTATGCTTGGGCTCTGTCTATAAATATCCATCAGTGCCAATGACTTATTGGCAGCCAATCTCAGGAAAACGGTGATACCCTCAAGACAGTGGGCCCTTGTTGTTGTCTGTCTTTCTCCAGCAAACAAACTGTCAAAAGACTAATGTTAAGAATTGTGTAGTGCTAACAGGAATGAAAGATGTAGCAAGTAGTGTCACCTGTGCCCATCAAATCGTGGCCAAAATGATCTGATGGGCAGTCGTGAAGAAGAGAATCTCATCTGACAGCGAGTCAGTGCGGGGAGGGGATCAGAAACTGACTCAATTATAGCGCTTGTCATGGGTTCCTTCTGGTGATAGTGGACAACTTTGTAGTGGATGGACAAGTTTCCTAGGTCAGTAACTCTGCCAACATGAGAGGTACAACTAAGTCTTCTAATCACTTTCCACCCTGGCAAGTGCCTGGGGTTGCTTTGGATGTAGTGCTCTTGGTCCCCAGGAAACCCTTCTGCATCATTTGGTACAGTAAAGATGCTAAAAGCAAAGCAGGATTGATGGCATCCAGGATCTGATCTAGCTTTTCTCTGGCAAAAGAAGATTGATGTGATGTGCGGCCTTGAGAAAAAGACATGTGCAAGCCTGGGGAGCGGGAAGATTCCGTGCAGGACCCTGTGGGGGGAAAAAAATTCTAAAACTCTATTTCTGTGCTATAGCTCTCTTGACTTCCGTGGGCCAGGATTTAGAACAGAGAGATTCTCATAACTACAGACGATGTATGTCTTGTGCACAGGGCACCTACTTGTGCCATCCTAAACTTCTGGGGTGTTTTTCTATCCTTAGGGCATTGCACCGGATTCTCCACTCCTAGAAAATCAAGGGCTTCTGCTTTTCCTTGAAATTGAATAATCCTTGAAAATAATACTTAAAGTTAAATTAACGGGAGGAGGGAAATAAATGATCATGATTCAAAGTGAGTTTTGTGAACTCCCAGAAACATTTGCCCAGTCACAGCAATGAAAGTCTGAGGCTTCCCATAGTCCAGTCGATCAGAGGGAGATTCATGATCAAGAAGAGTTCACTTTATTTATCAAGGGTACCATGTATCCTTTTCACTTTATGTACTGCTTACATGTGTTAGTGTCACTTATTTTTGCATAACTGGAATATTGGGGAGGAAATATTAGGGATCCTGGCGGTACCATACATGTTGCACAAACAGATAACTGGAAAAGAAATTCTCTTCCGCAAGGCACAGCAGGCCAGCTCATCATCCCTCTTCCTGCTCCTCCTTTTCAGATAAATTGAAAGAGAATGCACTGCTTGCCTCCCATAGCTCTTCCCATGGTCTCTTTCATGCTATGGCAGCGCTGATGAGATAACACGGAGCATAATATACATCTTCCATTTGGTTATCAGAAGATGTCACAATAGAGGTGTGGTAAGCTGGCAGGTGGTCCTAAATGGTTCAAATCTCCAGTAAGCAGCACAACTCTCACCAACAGGAGTTACATTACGTCCCTAGGGCTCCAAGTGCTTGCTCTTTTTGTCTGCCAGATATCCTGGGGCTTGAGCAAGCAGGCTTCATTTTGCAAAAGCTGCTTTTTAAAAAAACAACAACAAACAAAACAGCAGTTGGGTGCAAAAACATGGAATTTCACTTCTGAACCTAGTGAAACTTGATTATTCATTGGTTTCTCAAGAAATATGTTTCATCAGTTATTGACGAAAGCTCTACAATCATGTCAGGGCAGACGCCCATGGAAGAAGCACAAAGCCTGAGCAATGTAACAACTGTGAGTGAAAGCTCTGGAAAAATAGAGCTTGGTGAACAAATCTGAAATTAGATGCATTTCTCAAAAAAATCTGACAATAGTTTGGCAATTTTTAAAAAAAATCCAGTGCCAAATCACAGCCCGTGACAGACAGATGGAGCATGTGCAAAAAGGTCAGAGCTCTGTATCTGGTTCCGGTGAGGGCTCTACCCCTTTGAGGGATGAGCCCTTCCTGTATATACAGTGGGCCAAAGATCTGATATGTCACTAATTGACACCAGCTCTGGATCTTGCTCCCAGTCTCTGCATAGTGCTGTGTCAGAAGATGACCTTTCATTACACGTGTGTATGGAGGTGGGGTTGTCTTTTATAGCAAAAGTCAACAAATCTGAATCCCAACTGCCGAGAAGAACTTGAACTTAAACCTTAGGTCCAAATAATCCTCTTGTGAGAAAACAGTTCAGTGACTGAAAACATGCTCCAAAATACGGCGACAAACCACATCACTATGACTCCCTCATTTCTAGGTCCATCTGTCATGAGCAATAACAAGTTGGTTTGGTTTCATTTAAGAGGGAAAGTCCAAAAAAGGAAACAGCAGTGATTCCCAGCAGTAAATCCAGTAAAAACAGCTTTGAATCTCCTGGACACCTGAACCACAGAAGAGTACAAATAGCTGTAGATGAGTTGGAAACACAGTTTAATCGTATGAACCTGTTAAACTTTAGAGCCTAGCCTAGCCCAGAGCCTGGTTTAAAGATAACAATTTAAAAGTCTGTTTAACATCAGACCTTGAAGAATGTTTGAATATTTCAGACTGGGCTCCTCCAGGATGACTTGAGCCTGGGAAGCTTTAGACAAAGGGCTGGGTCTTCATTTGGTGTGAATCAGCATAGCTCAATTGACTCTGGTGGAGCTACTCTGATTTACACCAGCTGAGGATCTGGTCTGAAGTGTCTAAACACTGCAGAGCTGCTGAGCCAAGAACTCCTGCTGCGAAGTACCAATGTATTTTGCATTAATGGTTAATGTAAGAGAATCTGGATTCCCAATGGCATGGGAAAACCTTTTTCCAAAAGTCTTAACTCGCCATACTTTAGTGGAACAAATACTTTAAATCCTACTATAAATGTGTTTGTTGGGTGCTTACTGTTGGAAGGCAGGCTAATCACCTGTGGGTACTGTCCTTTAGTGTATCATTCTTGAGTACAGAATGTAATGTTTCTTTGATATTACAGGTCCCTATGGCACAGCAAATCATGGAGTGCTCTCCCCTAACAAGAGTTTCACAACTGCTAACTCCAAATACATAAGGATTCTAAATAGCATGTATCAGGGTTTTCAGGAATTCACATTTGCAAAGCAAGGAGTGTAAAAGTGGTGCTGGGCTCTTAATGTCACGAAACCCTTCTACTGGTACTGTGCTTTCAGATAACTCACAGAGGTGTACTTACAGACTTACCAATGTAAGGGAGGAAGCCATTGCAGAATTAGGGATTGCATTAAACCGTTTGTTGCATTGTTTGTCCTTGCAGTAGTTTAGCTTGTTCCCACAGCTGTCCTGTTGTTGGCAGAATTGTTCTGGCACATGCACGCACTGCACTTCATTAAGCTGCTGTTCTGGTGCATTCTGGGAGTCCTGAAGCTCCTACCCCATAGTGTGGTTGGGAATTGTAGAATGAGCTCAGGAGGACCAGTGAATGGGGTTCATCTACCATGATTTTGTTAAACCATTGCAAATGCAGTGTGCAGACTTGGACGTTGCAAGTGTCATGTTTATGAAACACGTGGGATGGCTGTCTTCTGTGGCAGCAAGACATACCAGTATTCCAAGAAATGCGTGGGTCTCTGCTTCATCTGCACACATCACTTTTCCACTGAAGCGAGGCGGTGCCTAATAGCACCAATATTAAAGGAGTTAATGTTGCAAAAGGCAGTCTTAATTGCTAACTCCAGAGTAACAAAGGGCCAAATTCTGAAGTCCTTGTTCAGTCCCTGCTCAAGTAAAACTTGCACTGAATTCAGTGCATCCAAGGGAAGCCTGAGTAATTGCAACTGAGCACCAGATTCTCATTTACCCTAAGTCCCCTTTGAACAGCTAGGACACTGCTAGTTTCACCCAAAGTGGGTGTAAACATTTATAGCCCATGTAAAAGGGTCTTAGTGTAAATGAGAAATAGGTTTGGAATAAGAGTGCCAAGTTTTGGGCCAATGACTGTACAGAGCACAATTACTGTACTGAGTAGTCTCACACACCGCTGAGGGTTACCGCAGTGCATTGCTAGGTGTTAGTGATTCATTTCTGAATTCTTGTGCATGGAGCGTTATAGGAATGTATGGGCACCAAAAGCTAATAACAAGAGCAGAAGAGATTATTAAACCAATATTAAAAAGTATTTAATCTTCCATGATGCCTTTTCCCTTGTGGGAGAAGTCCTATGAAGCCTAATAGAAAACAATAACCTTTCTATTGAATGTTTTCCTATAAAGTGCAATAAAGCTGTAGCACTATTATAAAACTGTGTAGGATGGCTTAAAAAAACAGTGGACAGGATCTTTCTCTAGGCTTTTAGGATAATTTCAATGGAACCTTATTAAAAATTCTACAGAACCCTACAGGTTTCATCCCTACTAAATTCTATGGGGTTTTTCCATAAAGAATATTCCTGGAACAATCTCCCTGGTCTTTGTGGCAAATGACCATTATCTCCTGATCAGACCTTAAATGAAGGGAAATAGAGCAAGGAAAATACCCCAAAGAGGCAGGGGGTACACACAATATTGTACAGATAGGCAACCTAAAACTAATTATAAAAAGCAGATGGCACCATTCTACTGAATTGCACTTCAAAGAGTTAACTTTTTGTGAATTCTTATGCTTGTAGCAGTGATAATGAAAGTGATTAGCACAGCTTGAATAAATTCCCTGTAGGTTATCTTTTAGAAATAAAAGGTTGGAAATTGGAATTATCCTCTTTTTGTAATGACTTTTGGATTATACTGTCTGAGCTGTATGCCTTAAATGTGTACAAAAATATTAACGCAGGAGAGCAGCTCTGGAGCTCCGTCATGTTATCTGACGTCTGGAATCCAATCCAACCTAGTTTAACTTTCAACTGCTGGTTTTTTTCCATAGGTTTAAAAAAAACAACCTTAGTTCCATTTGTTTCTTAATCTCATGATATTGGAAGTGATATCAAGTGTAATTAGCCTCCTTCTCAGCACACTTCAGCTTCCTCATCCTCAGCAAAAGGTTGTTGAATTGATCTGAGCTCAGAAAGAAATATCTTTTTAAAAAGGGAGCATTCCAAAGACTAAAAGCAAGATCCTGCTCTGGCCACTCTGTACTGCTCTGGCTGTTTTGTATGGCATAGTGTCCCTAAAAGCCCCATATCCAACTCAGGGATGATTCCCTTGGGACAGGCACTGTGATAGACAGCAATAAGGCTGCCTCCTGAGGGTGTCTTCACAAACCCCCGTATAGGAAGCTGGTCAGGTGTAGGACTAAAGCATACAATGCTGAGGGGATTCCAGGCAGTGCTGCAGACCTCGGGACAGCCCTGGGGAGGCTTAGATAGGCCCCCAGAGCTGTTCTAGTTATATGGGGGGCCTTTCCAACCCCTGGAGCAGCCCACAATCAGGAGGGCACAAGGTGTCTTAAAGCTACCCTAGCCCTGCTGCCCTCCAAGTTAAGCAGAGAATCTCACTCTATGGCCTCAGTCCTATAATGAGCACTGCATGGGCATACTCCTAAATGTCCATGGAGTCCCACTGAAGTCACTGGAATTCTGTGCAGGCACAAGGATGAACTCCCATGCAACCTTACTGACTTTAGTGCTCAGTCAATAGTAAATGGGACAAAATACAACATGGTTTTACAAAAGGTAGATCATGCCAAACCAACCTGATTTCCTTCTTTGAGAAAGTAACAGATTTTTTAGACAAAAGAAACGCAGTGGATCTAATTTACCTAGATTTTAGTAAGGCATTTGATACCGTGCCACATGGAGAATTATTAGTTAAATTGGGTACGATGGGGATCAATAGGAAAATTGAAAGGTGGATAAGGAATTGGTTAAAGGAGAGACTACAACGGGTCCTACTGAAAGGTGAACTGTCAGGCTGGAGGGAGGTTACCAGTGGAGTTCCTCAAGGATCAGTTTTGGGACCAATCTTATTTAATCTTTTTATTACTGACCTTGGCACAAAAAGTGGGAGTGTGCTAATAAAGTTTGCGGATGATACAAAGCTGGGAGGTATTGCCAATTTAGAGAAGGACAGAGATATCCTACAGGAGGATCTGGATGACCTTGTAAACTGGAGTAATAGTAATAGGATGAAATTTAATAGTGAGAAGTGTAAGGTCAAGCATTTAGGGATTAATAACAAGAATTTTAGTTATAAGCTAGGGACGCATCAATTAGAAGTAACGGAGGAGGAAAAGGACCTTGGAGTATTGGTTGATCATAGGATGACTATGAGCTGCCAATGTGATATGGCCGTGAAAAAAGCTAATGCGGTCTTGGGATGCATCAGGAGAGGTATTTCCAGTAGGGATAAGGAGATTTTAGTACCGTTATATAAGGCACTGGTGAGACCTCACCTGGAATACTGTGTGCAGTTCTGGTCTCCCATGTTTAAGAAGGATGAATTCAAACTGGAACAGGTACAGAGAAGGGCTACTAGGATGATCCAAGGAATGGAAAACTTGTCTTATGAAAGGAGACTCAAGGAGCTTGGCTTGTTTAGCCTAACTAAAAGAAGGTTGAGGGGAGATATGATTGCTCTCTATAAATATATCAGAGGGATAAATACTGGAGAGGGAGAGGAATTATTTAAGCTCAGTACCAATGTGGACACAAGAACAAATGGATATAAACTGGCCACCAGGAAATTTAGACTAGAAATTAGACGAAGGTTTCTAACCATCAGAGGAGTGAAGTTTTGGAATAGCCTTCCAAGGGAAGCAGTGGGGGCAAAAGATCTATCTGGCTTTAAGATTAAACTCGATAAGTTCATGGAGGAGATGGTATGATGGGATAACATAGTTTTGGTAATTAAATATTCATGGTAAATAGGCCCAATGGCCTGTGATGGGATATTAGATGGGGTGGGATCCGAGATACCCAGGAAAGAATTTTCTGTACTATCTGGCTGATGAATCTTGCCCATATGCTCAGGGTTTAGCTGATCGCCATATTTGGGATCGGGAAGGAATTTTCCTCCAGGGCAGATTGGAAGAGGTCCTGAAGGTTTTTCGCCTTCCTCTGTAGCATGGGGCATGGGTCACTTGCTGGAGGATTCTCTGCTCCTTAAAGTCTTTAAACTACGATTTGAGGACTTCAATAGCACAGATATAGGTGTGAGGTTTTTTGCAGGAGTGGTGGGTGAAATTCTGTGGCCTGCGTTGTGCAGGAGGTCAGACTAGATGATCATAATGGTTCCTTCTGACCTAAATATCTATGAATCTCTGCCCATTTGGAGCTCATTGCAGGATCAAGGCCTTTCTATACCAATAGTTTTGTGTTTGTGTTCAATATTTCTGTCTCTGATGTACAGGGCTAGGGCAGTGACTAGTCTGGACTGATTGAAGATAAGTTACAGTTGCAATCAATACATATTAGAACATAAATGGAACTTCAGGCACAAATGCAAAGAAGTCTAGCTCCTTCTGAGAGCCAGGTTAGTTCTGGCGAGGAAGAGGTAGTGTGCTATGATACCTCAGCATGCTTACACCATGTGATTGCAAAGACAGAAAGATTAATAGCTCTTCTTGTTCAGAGCTCTGGTGAAAAGCCTTGGTTCCATATGTTTAGTTTGTTGTCCGCATTTGATTACCTTTTTCTCTGACTATAAATGCAAGCAGACAAAAATAATTCTGCTTTTGTAACTAATTGCTGCTTTTATGGTATACAGTTTGGACTCTTACCTGCAAACCTTTATTCATGTGGGATAGTCCTGTTGTTGTCAGTGGCTACTTGTATCAATCAAGGCCTCACAGGAGAGAGGGTTTTGCGGCTTGGAGATAGAGCTGGTTGGGAATCTTTCCACTAAATATTTTTCATCAGAAAATGAGACCGAGAGAGAAACCGAGACCGACCAGGTCTCCTGGTGGTGAGGGCAATCGGTATGGGAGACCCAGGTTCAAAGCTCTGTCTCATATAGAGCAGGGCCTTAAACCTTGATCTCCCTTAACCCAGTGAGTGCCCAACCTCTGGGCTATTGGCTATTCTGAGGTAGGCCTCATTCTTTCTTGAAAAATTTACTTTCCTCAGTGTTCTGTACAGACCTAGAACCATGTTGGCACAAAATAAATAATTTTGGTGTGCTTTATTGTGGCACAACAGTTTGACAGTTGAGTTGTGTTTTAAGGGTGGGGGGTGGTTTACCTTTTCTTTATTTTTTTGTTCTTTTATTCCTGACAGCAGGGCTGGGCCCTTCTGGGGGGAGCACAGTTGTGATTGTTTAGTGCGGCCCTTTGGGGAAGAGGTTGCATCTATGTTGGTAGAAGTGCTTGGTAGCTATGGTGGGAGGCATGCTATAAACCAATCAAATATCTGACTACACATAGATGCTATGGGCTGGATTGTTATTCCCTGACATGGACACATAGACCCCTTTAGACTCCGGTACAGGCTAGCTGGACCTTGTGTCTGGGGACTGAAGAGTAGGCAGGCTACTTACCTGCTTATTCCCTCACCAGAGCAGGTGATTGGGGAGTGTGAAGAACTGTGGCTCCACCACCTGTCCCTCATGTGCTGGGCAGAGTACGTGTTCCTCAGGGGTTGGAACTTTACCATTGGCCTGTACCATTAGTAAATTGCTACCCTCCACAGAACAGCAAAGAGGAGGCAGAGAAGGAATTGCGGGTCATAAATGAGTCTGATGTTGATTTACAGACTAGGATGGGAAATACCTGAGCCTCTTTGCTTCAACCATCTAATTGAAGATCCTCCTTATGCATCAGGAAGTCCTAGGCTCAAGGTCCGCAGGGCCTCACTGCTGCTGTCCCTGCTTACATTGAGGCTATTGGATCCAATTTTCTTCTATGTTATGGACTTTCCTATATTTCCATGCTTTGTGAGAGAGATGGAATAGAAACTGTAGAGAGAGTACTGCTTTGTAAGGGGCTTTAATGTATTTGTGTTTTCTAATGGCTTTGTATGTTGCTGGCAGAGCAGCCTATTTGCTTCAAGGCCTTAGAAGAATTAGTCTTTACTAGACACCCAATGTTAAATTGATGCTATTAAAGTTAATGGGTGAGAGATTGCATCCATTTTGTTCTGGAGGAATTTATCTCATGTTGTATGTATTATGTTGTTCCACAGAGCCCCTACTGGATGAACAGCAGGAAGTGGATTTGCCTCAGTTGGTTCTTGCATCCGTTCCAGGGTTGGGATCTGTGAGAATGCAGCTTGCCTCTCCGCTGTCGAGTGCATGGCTGTATCTCAGTCTTGCTGAGGATGGTCTTCCCTGGGCTTGTCGGGTGATTTTTCTCTTCCTTTCTTTTTTTTTTCTTTTGGCTTTCTAGCCAGGTCATGGTCTTCCCCTTCCAGGACAAATAGAAGTGCAAATTGATAGTAAAGACACACAACCCTTCATAGCTTGGAGCACTGGCTCCACCAACAGCACCTTGCCCTCCCTGGACCAAGCAGTCTTTGTTGTGCTGTGACACAATGCTTTTCTCTGGGTCAGTGGCCTTCCTGTCTCCTCTTAGCCCAAGGTATCAACACAATCCTTTTTTGCTTATCAGTGCTCAGAAGGATCTTGATCATTCAATGCAGAGGAATTTCCACACCATCTATCTCAATGGCACCACAGAAGGGCACGTGCCCTCCATCTTCTATGGACTTCAGCTCTGGGGCCGTACTTACCCTTGGGAAACAGTGACTTCCTACAGCGTGTCTTCAGATCTCATTACTGGCTCCCTCTCTAAGGGAACTACATCTCCCCTAGCCCAGCCCCAGGAGAGCTTCCCCAGGACTCTCTCCCCTACTGAGGACAGGACACTCTTATACTCTGCTTTCCCCTTCCCAGCAGGCATTGTCTTTGTGTGACCTGATACTTGCACTACCGTTCCATGATCTGGGAGGAAATCCAGGCACAGGTGGGTGCTGGGTCTATTTGATCCCCTTAATGGCCCAGCTCTCACCACAATAAGGTCCCAAGGACAATTAGTCAGAGACACCAAAAGTAGAACCCCGCATTCAAAACTTCAGATCTGGATACCAACTTCATATCTCTATAATGGGCAGAAACAAAACTCCCGACCCAAACTCTCCTGAATACATGGGGTTTGAAATTTAGATCTCCAAAACTAGAAAAGTCTTTAGGATATGATCCTTTTATACAGATAGTCCTGAGCTGCAAACTCAGATCTCAGCCTAGATCTGGGGTTCAAACTGAAGTTGTGATTCACACCTATCTGTATGTTCACCCTCTGTTACAGCTGAACTTCACCTGTGACAATTACTGCTTTCCCCTGGGGCACTCAAAATTCCTTCAGAAGGTTACTGCATTGCATTGTTATTGCATTGGTTTCCTTTTTTCTAAATCCACATTCCAAGAAAAAATAAGTAATTACATAGTCCTGCATTATAGATCTAAAGTAACTTTGCAAGGTAAACAGAGGGAATACCTGAGTACACTTCATACCATTAGCACTGGAAATCTTTCTCCAAGTGCCACTTGTAGATTGGTATATACTTACAGAACCTTCTATGCATGAAACAGAACTGTCTTAAGCCCCAGATGGAGTCATTCTACATAGTGGTGAGTTTTATACTATAGGAATTATACATAATCCTTTTTTACTATAGTGGCCTGTGTTGGATGCTGTCGTGATTGAAGCTATATAAGTACCTAGATCGTTAAAATAGGTCTCAGCATTTTCACTACACCTCCTGGCAAAAAAATTCACCTCTGGGTTGAAATGGCAAATACCACTACACTTTCCAACAACTACCCGTGACTTAATCATACAGCTCCCATTGGCTTTAACCCCCATTGACTTTAATGGGAATTGCGCAGCTAAATCCTTGTGCATCTCTTTGGACATGAAGGTGATACAATACTGTTTCTCTTTCTCCATTCCAGCTCTTAATAGATGCTAATGTAACATTATATCCAATTAACATTCCTTGTAACAGATTTCCTTTGCTCCCTAAAACAGCTGCTCAACAATAAAAACAATCCACCCAATAATATTTAAAGTGTGGTATTGGAAAAATAACAGCACAAAAGTACTTCCTTATTCAGTTTTATTGCCTGCATGTATTCAGTCATATTTGTTCACTTCAGTGATTGCTTTTTTACTCGTATTAACCCTGCATGGCAGTAACAGCTCAGAGAGAGAAGGGGCTGGATTCTATTTGTGATTGGACAGCAGCAGCATTGTTTCCAGTTGGTTACAGCTGTGTAAATCTGTTGATGGCAATGGTTATACAGGTGTCACTTGGGTTTTGATTTGAAAACCAGGGGGTGCACAGGTGTGACTGAGGGTCTGCAGAACCATTATTAATGGTGGTGAAGGACAGGAAGGAAAAAAAGCCCTAGCTTGATGCTCAGATCCAAAGAGTGCCTCCCCTTCTATTCAACCAGGTAGTTTGAGTACCCCCCCCCCAATAACCGTAACTATGTTGGCAGAACATATGGAGGGAGGCCATCTGGGCATTAGAACTGGGTTACAATTAATTAAAAAGAAAAAGCTGTGAAAAGCAAAGTGAAACATGATACATGGGCCAAGTGTAGTTGACTTTAACAGGAGCTAAAGATTCTTAGCACCTCACAGAATTGAATTGTGCTCAGCCTGACTGCACATTAGCACAGGAGATTTCTAAATCTCTGCCCTTTAGCATTATGCGCACCAGCATACAATTGTAGCAACTCCAAAGCTAATCTTTGCATACAAGAAGACATACACACATTTATATAAAAGTGTGTGTTTTTGCCTTTTCCCCCACCCTAAACACATAATATGAATTTAGGATCATTTCTCATGCTTAACTTTGAGTGACATGGATCTTTTATTTTGTGATTTCCCATTCCCAATGTTTAAACTAAAATTGGGTCCATACCAAACCCCAAATCTACCTTCTAGGTGTCTTTGGAAAATGGAAACTGAATCTAGATTCTGAATTATTACCCCTAACTTTATATTGTGGTCCAAATCAAATCTGCCCACCCACACCCCCACAATCTGGATTATTCACAGTCTGGAGCCACAGCCCAGAATTCACCATTTGAGTTATTTGCACTGGTGCTTGTGTCCTACAAGGGGAATGCTGTCTTTGAGTTTATAGAAGGGTAATTCATTCTCTCAATATTTCTGCAAGATTGTGCCAGAGTGAAAATATTTCTTCAGAAATCACTTTGATTGTTTTTCTGAATATTTAGCTCCTGTTAGTTGTTCACCAAGACGGTCATCGGATCCTACCTCTATGTCTCCTACAAAAATACCTCACTTTGGAGGCAATAATATGTTCCATTGTAATGCCCTTAAATGTTATCATATGCCTCTTTTAAAACAGTTGTTCTAATCGTGTGCAAAATCTAACAAATTACTGTTTTGTGCAAGTGTTTTATCAGCTCTCATAAATCAAGGCTAACTATATGCAGCCCAACTCTTCCTCCTGAGGTTTGAGACTTTTCTGAATGACATGCATTGCACTTTTCAAACTGTACCAGCTCTTTCTACCCATTAACCCAAAATGAATGAGGCGAGAACTTCTTTGCTTTAACACACAACTTCCTTCACAAATCAGATTCAAGCACGATCATGGAAATACTGCACAATTGCTTGAAATTAATCATTTCTCATAAATCTCTCTTCTGTTTTTACACTAAATGCTGAGGAAGCCAATCCGATATTTGCAAAGCAGGGGCTTGACTACAAAGTGCTGATTGCCTTTTTCTGGGGATGGGAATTGAGGATATTCTGGGCCTGTCTGGATTGGGCCTTAAGTGTTAATGTTTGACCAGTCCTTTGCTAAAAAGGATTATTCGTCCCTTACACAATTAGCGTTTAGTGTTGTTTGATTGCACTGCAATGCAATTAGCATGCAACACTGACTTCCTGAGTTTATAAAAAAATAAAAAAAATCAGAATATCAGGAGTGGCACCATAGAAGTCAATGGAGTTAAACTGGTATAAAATTGATGTACGTGGCAAAGGAATCAGGCCACAAAAGCTAACTGGAGAATCTGGGGATAAATCCATATCTGGTGAGAAACAGTCAGAAGTAGATATGAGTGGCCTTTTGGCCCAACTGAAGTCAGTGGCAAAACTCTTATTGATTTGAATGCAGCCAGGATTTCACCTGTGGAGTTCTGCCAGTTTCAGAGTAAAGAACTAAGACCCAGGAGGGCGATGCCTGCAAGATGAACTATTCAGAGAAGCAGAATTAGAAAGTGTGTAATTTTCCCTTCTGTATATATAAAATAAATGCATAAAATATAAATGTATAAAATTTACAGCTGGTAATTTCAATGGCGCTAAAGCACCCAAATCCCCTTGAAATTCAGTGGGAGCTGGTCTCCGAAATTCCTTGGGTGCTCTTGAAAATCCCAGGGTCAGTGTTTGTAGTGTAAAAGAAGAAAATTGTGTGTGGTGAGGGAGTAGTGAATAGGGGAAGAAGATGTTGCCTAAAACCTAAAGCAGGAAGAAAACTGGCTGAGTATCTCAGGAATTGAGCTGGCCAGGGAGCCAGGCTAAGGAAACTGGGCAGTCATGAAAATAGTATATCTGGTCATCTTTAAACTTTAAAGCTGTGATTGTTTTTTTCCAAACGCTGCCTAAGAGATTTGGACAACTCATTCCCATTTAACGGTAACTGAGCATTCAAATCCCGTAAGTGGCTTAAAAATCTCAATCTAAATCTCACTGCAGTGGACAACCTGACCTGCAATCTGTTAGTCTCTTTCACCAGAAATCTGTGTACAAAATGGTGTGTATATAGATACATGTCAGTAATATCCCTAAATGCCTTTGCTTAGCAGTTTGTACTATACCGGTGATCAGAGATTTTTGAAAGTCAGTAAATACATAGACGTTGTTGATAATCTCAGCTCTGCCTTTTGATTTCCAGACGGTGTGTGGTATATGATAATGCTACGCTTGTAATTTGGAGATAATTTGTCATCAAATGATCAGTAATGTGGGAAAGTTGGAGTTAAGGTTGTGCATTGTTGTGATATCCACCCCCACCACCCCCGACAGCTCTTTGGTGTGAGGGGGATAGTATTGTAGAAGTGATAGCTGATAGTGAATGTGTTGAATAGGGTATAAGTGTGTGGGTGCGTCATGATGGCTGAGGGCTAGTGCTTTGGGCTGGCTGTGAATGCTGTTTTAACTTATGACCTTATTTTTTTATGTTCAGTTGGTTTGAGGAAATAAAAACACTTGAGCAACATTGATCCTAAATCAATAACGGTTTTTGGTGGGGAATTTAGAATGTCATAAGAGGGCACTGTCATGTCCAAAGGTATTAAAAACTATCCTGGTGCCACTGAATTCAGCCTTCAAACTGAGCAGATGCGTAGGTCCCTTGTGCATGGGAACCCATTGTTTGTTCCCTACTCTGCTGCGCAAGGCATGATAAACAAGGGTGAAAATAAAACATTGATTTTTCTGGTGCACCCTTCCTCAATTAAAAACATGATATGCTATATTTCCTTGGCAACTTTATTACATCAACTAAAACTTTCAGATGAACCTAGCAGCAGCAGCAAAATCAAACCTTTTCTTCTGTGCAAAGAAGCAAAAAAGGAAGTGTTAACCTCCGAAAATCCCACCATGCTGAATAACCTACTAGACCATTTTTATTCTCTAGCTCAGTCTCTTCCAGATTATTTTCTATCAATCTTTTAATAATATTTCAGCAACCAGTATAGTGTCTTCCATAAACACAATCGGCCACGCACATCCTGGTGAAAGCCCACTGAAATCAATTGAGTTAGACCAGGTATATATCTGACCTATGTATTTCTTTAAACATACAATAGTCAATCTTATCTGGTTTTTTTACACATGCTGCAGTTGCACAGAATATGCTGTTTCTGCTAAGCAACCTTCAGTAGCATAGCTTTTGGTAATGCAAATACTGAAATGCTTTGTTGCAGTAATGGAGTCCAAAATATGTAAATATTTGATAAACAGATGCTTTCGTCAGAACATTAAAATGTTGAGTTAATGATATTTAAATTTTACTAGTTAGCAACCTTCAGCTGGGAGGATACTGTCCATGGGGCCTGATTCCCCCCACTCTTATTCACATGCATAATCCCATTTTATGTCAATGGCACTGCTCACCTGAATAGAAGCTGCAGGATCAGACCCTGTAGGTGTTAACTGTTTGAAAACTTCAATAAAATGTTACCCTGAAGGATCTCAGGGTGCTGTAGAAACTCTTGGTTCAAGCCTGCAAGTGTTCACTTGTGTATGTAAGGGCCATAGGCTCAAGACCTGTGTATCATAAATTAGAATTCACTTCAGCTCCCATTGAAATGCTTCCCCCAATACAGCAACTGTTTCCATCAGCTCTTAGCAACTTCATACAATATGTCAAGACAAGAAGTGACTATTATATCCATTGAATGGTAGAAAAATGTACTTACGCAAACTGAAATCTGGTCAGGACTATGGGGCTAATCCCCCATCTCTCCTGAAAAGTGCAGCTCTGTGCAATCCTAAAGGCTTTCAGTTCTCCAGTGCTCATGAAAACCTTTCCCTTGGTTTTGATGCACAACTAGAGTTCCCAGCATGTGTTTTGTGCTGAGTTTAATTCATTTGAGTGATGATTTGCTCAAACCCAGAAACAAACCCAAAGTAACTTAATTGAAACTGCTGAGCTCATGAGCTAGTCATGCAAAATCATCTCAGGTTCACTCAAAACAACAACTAAGGGCGTGAGCCAAAGTCTAATGAAGTCAGTGGAAAGAATCTCAGGCCTAAATTTATAATGAACTCCAAACCCAGGCGAGTGAGACCTGCTTTCTGGAGATGAGTTGGCTCACTGGGTTAGTGTCCTGAAGCGCTTAGATCAGCGGTTCTCAAACTGTGGGTTGGGACCCCAAAGTGGGTCACAACCCCATTTTAATGGAGTCACCAGGGCTGGCATTAGATTTGCTGGGGCCCAGGGCTGAAACTGAAGCATGAGCCCCACCGCCAGCGGCCGAAGCCCAAGGGCTTCAGCCTGGGTGGCGGGGCTCAGGTTACAGGTCCCTGCACCTGGGCTGAAGCCCTTGGGCTTTGGCTTTAGACCCCCCCACACACACACACACTTGGAACAGTGGGGCTCGGGCTTTGGATTTTCCCCCTTCTCCCCCCAGCCCAGGCAGTGGGACTCGGGCGGGCTGAGGCTTCGGTCCCCCCTCCTGGGGTCGTTTAGTAATTTTTGTTGTCAGAAAGGGGTCGTGGTGCAATGAAGTTTGAAAACCCTGTCTTAGATTTGTACCACATACTTTTCTTTCCTCTCCTTACAGTCCTTACTATCAATATGTGCATAGGAAAAGTCAATACTGCTCCGAATGAATCATGCTGGTTCTAAGCCCCATCTTCTCCAAGTGAAGTCACTGCGAGTTTTGCCTCTCGCTTCAGTGGGACCAGAACAGAGACTAAATAAATCTGTTCTGTGCTCTCTGATGTAGCTTTCCCTACACTTGCTTCTAAACCACACAAGGGAATCCAAATCTACTTGAATCCCTCATAACTGATCTTCTAAGGCAGTTGAGCTGACATCAATAGCAATCTCATGGTACAGGCTGAGTTGTTTCCAAGCTCTTGTATTATTTAGGAAGCCTGTAGCCATCCTGATGTGTGGTTTACTTTGGTAAGAGGCTGGTTTGGGTCATTCATCAGTATTCCTCAGGAGAGCAGTCACTTTTTTTATTGTAATAAGTTGCCTTGATATATTCAAGGAACAAGTGGGGAGTAAGGGGGAGAGGAAATCCTTAAAATTTCAGGTACTCATTTTGTCACTCTCCATATGTGCCTGATAGGTTGGTCGGTTGTTTGTTTGTTTGAGTTGCTTGGCTGCAGACAATGGCCAAACATTCAGTGAAATTTACAGTATAGAAATCCCACCTGTAGTGGTAAATGATATACTGTCATGGGAGAGCTACTGGTTCTGCTGTGATATAGCAGCGATTACCAGGCCATAGAAGTCCTGTGGGAAACATAGCAACCATTTGAGTGTGTGTCTTTGTGGGAATAGCCCAAATTATTTCTGCCATCTTCTTTTTTGGTGGTGTTTTGGGGGGCCTACAAAGGGTTGAAGGTTATGGAGATGGCTACAAAGAGATTATCCTGGCTGGGGGTGATCATCTGAAGCTTGTCATAAAGGGCTTAGACTAGAGTTAGTGCAGGTCCTTAGTTAAATAGGCACCTGGAGCCAGGAGGAGCTTTGACTCATAGACCATATTTCTTTTCTTGACTGAGAGCATGCAGAATGTAAATGAAGACGGGGGGAATTTCTGGGCATTGGGTTAGGGGGTGGCTGAAAGCTTTCTCTAAAAGTCAGCAGGGCTCAAGTATTATCCTTAAAGCTAGCTAACTCCTTATTTTACCTATAAAGAGATAATTGTTGTTAGGTTTATCTCTTGCTGAATGTGCATGTGCCTGACTTGGGGTTGAAATCGTCTCTCCTGTGTGATAAATGTGGGTATGTTTGAGCCATGTCCTGAATGCTGCATGCACAAGTATGAAAACCATTCAGCACTCTCAAAGCTTTCTATGTTCTTTAAACACTCTGTAGAGCTAACTTGTCCTTCCCACCCCTTCCCCCCCAAACAGATCCATTATTTACATATTAGATTAAAACATTTTAAAGTGCCTAAATCCTACTGATTTTTAAGCAAGCTTATCCCAAATCTATTTGGAAGATGGGACTCAGGCACTTCTGAAAATGTTACTTCTTGTGACTACAACATTGCTTTCATTTTATGCTAGTAACTGTCTCTTTTAAAAAAAAAAAAAAAAAAAACAACTAATTCCTTCCTGCTTTCCTTCAAATTTCTTGTGTTTCTCAAATAGTTTCCCAGACTTCTAATGTAATCATAGATCCACAGATATTAAGGTCAGAAGGGCCCATTATGATCATCTAGTCTGACCTCCTGCACAACGCAGGCCACAGAATCTCACCCACCCACTCCTGCGATAAACCTCTCACCTATTTCTGAGCTATTGAAGTCCTCAAACCATGGTTTAAAGACTTCAAGGAGCAGAGAATCCTCCAGCAAGTGACCCGTGCCCCATGCTACAGAGGAAGGCGAAAAACTTCCAGGGCCTCTTCCAATCTGCCCTTGAGGAAAATTCCTTCCCGACCCCAAATATGGTGATCAGCTGAACCCTGAGCATATGGGCAAGATTCACCAGCCAGATACCCAGGAAAGAATTCTCTGTAGTAACTCAGATCCCACCCCATTTAACATCCCATCACAGGCCATTGGGCTTATTTACCCTGAATATTTAAAGATCAATTAATTGCCAAAATCATGTTATCCCATCATACCATCTCCTCCATAAACTTATCGAGTTTAATCTTGAAGCCAGATAGATCTTTTGCCCCCACTGCTTCCCTTGGAAGGCTATTCCAAAACTTCACTCCTCTGATGGTTAGAAACCTTTGTCTAATTTCAAGTCTAAACTTCCTGATGACCAGTTTATATCCATTTTTTCTTGTGTCCACATTGGTACTGAACTTAAATAATTCCTCTTCCTCTCCGGTATTTATCCCTTTGATATATTTATAGAGAGCAATCATATCTCCCCTCAACCTTCTTTTGGTTAGGCTAAACAAGCCAAGCTCCTTGAGTCTCCTTTCATAAGACAGGTTTTCCATTCCTCGGATCATCCTAGTAGCCAATCACAGGTGCACTTCCCAGAGACAGCATTTAAGTGTTTTCATAGTTCAGAAATCCACATGTTCTTTCTTTTTATAACTCACTATTCATGTGAACAGTCAGAATTAAGAACAATGAAATTACAACAAATGTAGAACAGTCATGCTGTTCTTTTAAACCATGCTACCAGAAAAACTCTCATAGCTATAGAGACCAATTAAGGCAAAAATCTTTAGGCTCTGTGGTGAGTGCTCTGAACTGGCCCCAAAGAGCAGTGAGTTACTGAGAAACCAAGGGCCAGATCCTCACTGATGTAAACTGTCATTGCTCCATTGGTGTCACTGAATCTATGCTCATTTACACCAGCTGAGGATCTGGCTCCAGAGATTATGTAGGAGAAGGGGACAGGAGGAGAGCAATTGTATTAAATGAGAGAGGAGAGAATACGTCTGTGGAAGAGGGTCCGGGAGAAAGATTCAAGAAAGCAGAGAGGTCAAGATGTCAGTCTAGGAGGTAGAACCCTCGTAGGGAGAATAGCATGTCTTACAAAGGCCTAGCCTTGGTGAGTATGCGTCCCATTACATTTTTGTCTATTTATGCAAAACTCAATAGAATTTTTCATGGAAAGTTTCATAAAAGTAAAATGGGAATTCAAATCCTTCCTTAGCTAAGAGGGCTAAGCCCATATGGCTCACATTAACAGGGAATGTATTCATCTGCTGTTTTGTGCTCATTAAATATGGGTTCCGATGCATGAGCTATACATGTATAAAGAGGGACATGTTTCTTTGCCTTAGCCCAGTGATACTCAGACTGAGGCTTGGGAGCTGCAAGTGGCTCTTTAATGGGTCTCCTGCAGCTCTTTGCAGCACATGATATTAACCAATCTGGATGCTTTTACTATTAGCTTTTTATTATTAACCAATTGTACAATACTGGGTCAGTCATTTTGCTCTGGGAAATAAATATATATATATATATATATATATATAAAATGAAACTGTGAATTCACACTATTGTGGGTCTTTTGGGTAATGTTGATAGCTAATTTGGCTCCTGAACCACTGAGTATCACTGCCTTAGACAGACAAACAGGCTTTCTTCCTCTTCTCATGTGCCTGTTTTCTTCTGGGTATTCTGTCTAAAATCATCTGGCACTTTCAGTTCTTCACTATCAACATTCAGTTCTACCAGCAACTTTAATCCCTCCCCATTCTGCAAACAGACCATTGGCAGTTAATCACATTGAGGGAAATAGAGGATGATTATGGATTTCATTTATTAAAGTAATACTAGACATGCTTTTGCAAATGATTCATTTCTTATTTAAATTGCTTAGTGGAGGAGGGGGTGATGAGTTGTTTATACTGGTTTAATATCAAGAATCATCACATTCAAAAAGCCTAACCTGTCTGTGTATGTGTCGATGATAAAATTATAAAATTAATACATCATGATCCTAATCCTTCTTATTAGATTTTAAAATCTTGGGGAAGCTGTGCATTTCCCCAGGGATTTTTTTTAAGCAATGCCTTGTAGTATGGTTCATCTGGAGTCCAGTTGTAATACACCATGACAATGTGAAGTACCAAAATAATAAAATGCCAGCTCTGCACTGGAAGTTTCATGCAGAATATAATCTCTGCACTTGAAAAGCTTTCCAAGATGAAAAGGAGTAGGCATGCTAACTGGCCTGTTCATTAGATTCCGACTATATTCATATTTTGGGGTCTGAATGTTACTCCCAAAAAGCCTCTCCCCACCTCTCACTCCACAGGGAAGAGGTGAAGAAATATAAACTCCATACAGCTATAACAATGCACCTTAATCCTGACTTGAAATAACCCACCTATTCCATTCTTACTGCCTCTTGAGCTAAAGCTACAAATTATATAGGCACTATTTGCTAGTTTGGGATTTGCAGACAAATATTCACTAGAGACTAAAAGTGTGTCCAAATCCAAAAAGTTGTTTTTCACTTTTAACTCTCAGCCTTGATAAGTATAGTGCCCTAATGTCCCAGTCCTGCACCATTTGAGACATTAGGGGTGCAGTCCTGGCCTCATTAAGGTCATTGACAACATTCACATTGACTATTTAGAGCAAGGTGTACAGCAAGGAGTAACGGGATGTAAATAGAAAAAATGGAAAATATTCCTGAAATTCATCTTCTGTCTTTAATTTTACAACACTCAAGGGTGTGCTAGGTACTTCACGATCCAGGGTTAATGTTCCCATCAGGAAGGTTAAAGTTGTCAGACATCCAACAGGACACAGTACAGCGTGTCAGTATGTTCCAATCTCTGGTACTTTAAAATCACAAAACGGTTAATTTTATATGTTGCACGAAAGACATGGCATTTCATACGTGCCTTCACAATGTTGACATCTCAGACTATCACACAGAGTCGCAGTCAGAGAATACAACCATGCTAGATTACAGCAGCACCGGTGGTGCTGCTCACCCTCTATAGTATTTCTTCATTGGTCTTTTCCTTCTCTAATTCCTGTGTTTCTGTGATACATGGAGCTTTACAAAGTATAACAGAAGCCAGAGTTCCTTTACTTGCAATCTAATTGGGGATGTTAGCATGTTAGTGATAATGTACCAGGTACACGAGACAGCACAGGAGGTGTTTGTGGCTTGAATCCAGTACTTTATGGCTAATTCCAATTCAAAATTCAGCAGACTTATCCTATTTCCACTCGACAGGGGGCACCTTCAGGGAACTTTATCATGGCATACCCCGTAAGAATGGGGAGTTTGAAGGGTCGGGGGGAAGAGTGCATGGGCAAGCAAGGGTGTTGGTCTATGAACTGCACAGATCCATTGCATCACGGCCAACCATAGCAGTTGCAGTGACCCACGTGCTGCAGTAATGACCATAGCTAGGTGTTGCATATGCACAGTAACTCACTTCCTGATTAGTGCAGGAATGCTCCATTGTCCTCAGCAACGGTCAGTCACTTTTCACTTGGGCTTTAGCAGAGGGCCTGGATGGAGGCAGAGATGACATTGTTAAATTCAGTTTCCAGGACTTCCTTCACCTAGACAATGACTAGAAATGCAATTTATTCGTTAAAATTCTACAAACGGAAATTATCTATGCAGCATCCCTTTGAATCCAGCCCCAAGCAGCAAGCAAAGCAAAGATAAAAATTATCAGTGGAGGGAATTAGTGGAAGTTTTCTCTTCTGGCGCTACAAAAGCAAGCAACTTGTGTGTTTGAAAAAGACATTTCCTGATTGCAATCATCTGAGTTAGAAGTTCATAAGCTTTTATTAAAGGCTCAAACTAGAACACTCAAGTATGTGATTAGTCAGCATTACAAAGACAAGTTTGAAATGTTGTCTTTCCTACAATACATAAGCAAGTGAGCTACATCAACCATTTTGTGGTGGTTTTTATTTTATTTTATAATATATTAATACATATTGAATAGACCTAACCCGGCCAGACAATGCATCCTTATGTGTTCATGGTGTCTGGCTAGAGAATGAGAAATGTGGGGTTAGCTCAAAGAGAAACAACATCTCAGGGCTTCCCACCATGCTCCACAAATCCCCTTATTTAATAACAAGGATAGTTAGATTAGTACCAACCTTCTTATTCCCACTTATTTGTGCTGGGACACTTTTACCTGCTCTGCACACAAAAGCATAGTTGGTGATTTCTATCATAAGACAGGTCCCTGCAACGCAGAACTGATTTCTTCAGTGATTTATTTATGAAATTCATAGAAAGGTGTTCACTTCCCAGCACAAATGGGTCTCAAACAAGCAGATGCAGATAGACAAGCTGGCTGAAAAATGAGAACCTCTTTTCATGAAAAAATTTAACATTTTGAAGCTTTCATTTCAAACTGTTTGAAATGTTTTTCATTTATCTGCAATTTTTCCCCAGTTTTTGAAAATGATTTTTAGCACATCAAAAATGTCACTAATATGCTATCAATATGTTTTGTTTACTGAAAATTCCATTTTGGTGAATGAAAAATATCAATGTTTATGATAAAAATTGATTTGTTTTTAGAAAGTATATTTTTCATGGGAAAAAATGAAACATTTTGATGGTGTCAACAATTCTTCACATTTGTTAAATATAAATACAACTAAAAATAGCTTTTTGTAAAAAATTTTCACTAGAAAAAAAATGTCAATCGTTCTCATAGCTTCTTGAAATCAGTTCTTGTAACCAAAAATGGGTCTATACGTAATCCTCAAAACAAGTGTTTGAATATCTAGGAAATTTAGGCTTCAGATCCATACTCTTGCATCTCAACCCTGTCTCTAGTTGTAATAGGCCAAATTCATCCCTGGTGTAACTTTGACTTCAAGAGAGACACCCCAAGGAAAATCTAGAGAAAAGGACAAAGATACAGTCAGTGGTTGGGAAATTATTGACAGGGTCAGATTCTCAGCTGTTGTAAATTGCTGTAGCGCTCTTGAAGTCAATGCTGCTACACCAGAATACACCAGCTGAGAATCTCTTTGGGCCTGTATGTTCAGACCCAAGGCATAAAGTTTTGGGTTTCCCCTACTACAAATAATTAACTGCATTTCTTCTCCAGTGGGTACTCCATCTGCTCCTGTTACACAGTTCATAGCTTAGGGAAATATTGTCAAAGTACATTCTGGTTTTCATTTGGAGGAGCAATTACTTTCCTTTTGATCCCTTATCCATTGAGCATTTCTGGATGATGCTCCAAAGAAGGAAGCCCATTGGGAAGGCACTTTCCTAGTTTCATTCCATAAAATTGGTTGTAATTTCCAGGCCCCCTCTGAGTAGTACCTTTTGGCTATAGTCCTGTTTATTTGTTAATTTTAATATTTAGCTCCCCATGAGACTATGTATTTACACTATTATTTGCTACCTACACTAATGGTGGTAATAGCAAGACCTAAGCTTTGCTTCTTCACAGTTTATACCTTACTGTCCCTCTCCCTCCAGCAGCCCACTGAAAGTAATAGGCTTGGTGAGGTACAACAGTAATGTAGCTGCAATAGTTATGTTGGAATAATCTTTCTCACTCACCTGGGTGGGAATGTGCAGTGATTTTTTCCTGACTGATTTTCATGAAATGAGCTCTTTGCTATTGCTTTAGTATGTGTTGTGAATGACTCACGAAAGCTTATGCTCTAATAAATTGGTTAGTCTCTAAGGTGCCACAAGTACTCCTTTTCATTTTACATGACAGTACCTTCAGTTCAAACAGTTAAAATGCAGTACATTTAATACCTCTGGGGTCCATTGTATTAAAAATGCAATTGTGTATGTTGTTGTGGAATTGCATGTAACTTCTCAAAGAGGTTGACTAATGCAATCTCTGGAAAGCATTAGGAATGTCAAACGGCTTTTCGGGACAATTCACATGAAATGGATTTCCTAGAAAGTACTCGGGAGGAGGGAAATGCAAATTCTCCCTTCAGAAGCCAGCCTGTTAAAGTTACACCTCAGGAGAGAGACCCGTTGTCTACTATTTATCTGATCGTGGAAACACCAGATTAAAGACCCCTAAAATGTTTAAAGGATGGACTAAATTCTTCATGAGTGTGCTAGTTCTGAGCTGAAGCCGGTATGGACTTGTGACCATAGAAGAGACTCCTCTGTGGGGTTTTGAAGAGCTGCTCCTTCCACAGCCCAGATTAGAGTTGGGGTGATTTCTGGTAAACTTCTTAGCATGTGTGTAGGTTCTCTTGTTTGATTTTTTTTTAAATGTTTTCTCTGTAGTGCTTTGACCTTAAGACTAAAATAAGCTTCCATAGGAAGTGCTGTGTGGCGACTCATAAGTGTTGGCAGGCATTTATACTGTGTACGGTCTCTGAGGGGAGAAGTAAGCAGGCCTGCTTAGGCAGACTGTCTTTTACTGGGGATAACACAGTGAAGGCTGGGAACTGTTTGGCCTGGAAATACCCCTGTTAGGAGGCAAACAGACTCAGGTCTCCACCCAGGAAAGGTAACAGCTAGGGAGCCTGAGAGTGGATGCCCTTGTTGAACCACTAAAGGGGAAATACAGGTGCAGTTGGCATAAACTGTGACGCCTGATGTCTATCAAGCATCACTATACATATCGATGATCAAAAGGCAAAGTGCTGTATTCAGAAAGCACCTGGCAGGTGAAACAGACTTGTTCCTGTCCCAAATGAAAGCTTATAGTGCTAGCAAATTTGGATCAAAGGCAGTGGGTCAAAAGTGCCTCTAACTCAGGGATCAGCAACCTTTGACATGCGGCCTGCCAGGAAAAGCTGCTGGCGGGCCAGGCCAGTTTGTTTACCTGCAACATCCACAGATTCGGCCGACCACAGCTCCCACTGGCCGTGGTTCGCTGCTCCAGGCCAATGGGTGCTGCGGGAAGTGGCGTGGGCTGAGGGATGTGCTGGCCTCTCTTCCCGCCACCCCCATTGGCCTGGGACGGTGAACCGCGGCCAGTGGGAGCTGCGATTGGCCGAATCTGCAGGCGCTGCAGGTAAACAAACCGGTCTGGCCCGCTAGCGGCTTTCCCCAGCGAGCCGTGTGCCAAAGGTTGCCAATCCCTGCTCTAGCTAGTAAGGGTTTGTGCTCTTGAATATGTTACATCTAAAAACTTGTCTCTTTTGCCATCAGAAGTTGGTCCAATAAAAAAATATTACCTCACCCACACTGTCTCTCTTAAATCTGATAATCCATTTTAAAAGAGAAAATATTTTACCCAAGGCAGGACATCCAAGAAAAAGCAAATAATTGGATTACAAGTTTCAAACTGGATTAGATTTTTTTGTACCATTGGTGGTTGTTGTAGGAATGTATTGGTAAAGGACAACTCATTTCCTGTTCTCATTAGTCACTGTAAGAAGAATGGAGAATTAGAAGTTCTAATGGCTCACACATTCTGAAAAACATGATTGTGAGTTGTATTGTTTTGGACAGTTTAAATGCTTTGATTTGTTGGCTCTTCTTATTCCCCTTCACTTACAAGGTATGTAACTGTCACAGGGTGACTGGCTCCTTTAAGGGAAATGGGTCCAGCTCCCTTGAGAAGGAGTAGGTGTCTCCCAGATGGATCTGATGAGGGGTAGCTGATATCAACAAAGCGAGGAAGGGCAGTTTAAGAAGGTGGAGGACCTAAAGGGGCTGGAGAAGCTGCAAATATGGGGAAGCTCTGTAGGCCCACCATAAGAATAGGGATGGGATAATCTGAAGTCAGGGGTTCAAGCAGGAATCCTAGGATGTGCTGGTGAAAGGAAACTGAAGGAAACCCATAGACTCTTGCAGGGGTCCCAGGGTCTAGGCACAGAATGAGTAAGGAGGGAACTTTTAAAATCCAGGAGAATTCTATGGTGTGTGGACAAAGAGAATCACAGAATAGTAGGACTTGAAGGGACCTCAGAGGTCATCTAGTCCAGTCCCCTACACTCAGTGCAGGACTAAGTATTATCTAGACCATCCCTGACAGGTGTTTAACTATCCTGCTCTTCAAAATCTCCAGTGATGGAGGTTCCACAACCTCCCTAGGCAATTTAATCTAGTGCTTAACTACCCTGACGGGAAGATTTTCCTAATGTCCAACCTACACCACCCATGCTGCAATTTAAGCCCATTGCTTCTTGTCCTATCCTCAGAGGTTAAGGAGAACAATTTTTCTCCCTCCTCCTTATAACAACCTTTTATGTACTTGAAAACTGTTGTCATGTCCCTTCTCAGTCTTCCCTTCTCCAGACTTAAAAAAAAAAACAATTTTTTTTTTCAATCTTCCCTCATAGGTCATGTTTTCTAGACCTTTAATCATGTTTGTTGCTCTTCTCTGGACTTTCTCCAATTTGTCTTTTCTGAAATGTGTTGCCCAGAACTGGACACAATACTCCAGTTGAGGCCTAATCAGTGTGGACGGAAGAATTACTTCTCATTTCTTGCTTGCAATACTCCTGCTAATACATCCCAGAATGATGTTTGCTTTTTTTGCAACAGTGTTACATGGTTGACTCATATTTAGCTTGTGATCCACTATGATGCCCAGATCCCTTTCTGCAGTACTCGTTCCTAGGCAGTCATTTCCCATTTGGTATGTGTGCATACATACAATGGATCCAGGGGTGGGCAGTAGCCTGGCTGAAGACCCTGGACAAAATAGGACTGACTCAAAAAGGTTTCAGAGTAACAGCCGTGTTAGTCTGTATTCGCAAAAAGAAAAGGAGTACTTGTGGCACCTTAGAGACTAACCAATTTATTTGAGCATGAGCTTTCGTGAGCTACAGCTCACTTCATCAGATGCAAAAAGGTCTATCTCAGGGTATGACCCAAGAAGAACTATTGAATAATGGACTATACCATAAGCCCTGAGTGAAGGGGAATCCTCAGGTGGCGATAGGGCCACACCCCTCTGCAGAATACAGATACAAGATTAGCTCAGCTTTGGGAATGCTCAATTAAAAGGGACTTGCCCCAGCACCCAACTCCACAGCCCCAATGGGACCTCAACCCCAGATAAATTGGCCTTATACTGTATAAAGTTTTACATAGTATAAGTTCATATTATTCGCCCTCTTTCTCAATGTAAAGAGAGAGAGATACAAAGACTGTTTGCTTCCCAGGTAACAATTACTTACACTGGGTTTATTAATAAAGAAAAGTGATTTTATGATGTCTGGAAAAAAAACACGTAAAAGCCTATATGAGGCAGCAGAGCTTCAACTTTTTGTTTTTCACAAAATAAAGCAATGGCATGAGTGAAAGGCATCAAACTGGATTTGACACAAGGTGTCTGTCGCCTGTGGTAAGAGGAGAAACTGAGGCAGGACACAGTTGAAACATTGTGACTGGCCAGGAGGGGATGCTGTGGGATGTTGAACTGGTAACAGTAACCTACAGGAAAAGATTTCTAGGAAGCCAATCAGTCAAGCTGCGAAATATTTACAGGTTTCTTCTCTTTTTCATAAGCTATAGAGAACATTAACATTCTGATGCCTTAGCCTCTGAGGATGGGAAACAATGAATTCTTCCTAAGTCATGATCCCCAAAGATCTGTTTTTCCATCCCGACAAGTGTCTTGTAGTGCAACCATTTTATGTTCCTGAAACAGTAGTAAAGAGCTCCAGAGTTTTCCACTTATCACTTAGGTGATGAAAATGACTTTTCCTATGCAACGCCTTTTGTCAATGGCTATTATTAACTACTGAGACTCTGCCTATCCAGTAGTAAGTTTTAGAGTGACTGGGCCAAAACTAAGCTGGTTGTAAATGAGTGTGACTCCACTGTCTTCAAACTATTAGTATTGATTTACTGAAGTTGGGCTTGCTTACACCAGGTCTCAGTTGGACCCAATTAATCTCTTGTGTAACTCCATTGATTTTAATGGGGTTACACTAGAGGATGCATTTGGCCCACAAAATCAACTGATGATACAAATGGCATGAATTAGAAAAGCAAATGGAACCACTCAACAATGCAGAATCTCTTTAAGGCAATTGTGTTTACTACATTACCTCATTGTCATTTTCTTCTCTAATCAGGCCATGCTGTTATGAACTCCAGCGGTGTTTCAGGTCTGCTAAGTATAGGTATGGAAATAAAAAAGAATCTGTTTTTAGTCGTACTATTAGAAGAGAAAAGTTAAAAGGGGATATTTAAGAGAAGTCTGGATGATGGTAAGAGATGTGCCCGTGCAGCTCCTTCCTCTCAGCCTACCCCAAGCAATAACGAACCAGGGCCATTGAGCTACCAAAAAATTCCTGCCCCCACTCAGTACATGGCTAAGGATAAACCATTAAGAATGACCATTTTGTTGAATGCAGCTGGTTTCATTTGAGAGAGAGTGTGATACTGATATTAACACTTGAATTATGAACAAACCACACAAAGAACTCCAGGGAAAGCGGTGGGACACAGTGTTACTAATTCCACTTATTGACATGAAGTTGCAATGTACAAATCATCCTATTGTCAAGAGAAATATATTTAAATTGCTGCAGTTCTGCATATACATAACAGAAATTGAGGGCTGGATTCTAATATGATTCATTTGGGTACAGCTTCACTTATGGTGACCAGACAGCAAATGTGAAAAATCAGGATGGGGGTAGGGGAGGTAATAGGACCCCATACAAGAAAAAGACCCAAAAATCAGGACTCTCCCTATAAAATCGGGACGTCTGGTCACCCTAACTTCATTCCACAAGTAGTTCCATTTATTTAAACGCGAATATTTGTTGAATAAAGTGCTATTCAAAATAAGGGTATCAGAATGTGGCTCTTAAAGCCTTACAAAGCACATGGCTGATCTCGTCCTCTGCATTTTCACATGGTTTGCAAGTTCACTGGAAGAACATAGCTTCTAATAAGCTATTTATTGCTTAGTCCTAATTATGAACTATATAAAAATATGGCTGGCTCTGAAAGCAATAGTAGCAAAGTATTGCCCGGTGGTGATGGAGTGTTTCCTGAGACTGTTGCAGATTGGCTCTGAGCAAAATTTCACAATCAAATTAACTATTTGTACCCAAGGGCAATTTATTTTTAAAACCTGCTATTGCACCCAGAAATGGCATGTTCTTTGTTTTACTGTCAGTTTGAGATTTCTCCCATCACTAGCAGCTTAATTTTGGGGTGAAGGAGCAGATTTTAGGAGGATACTTTTAGGGGGATGCTGTAAGTAGTAGCTTTTGAAGGAAGGTTTGAAGAAGTTCTATACCTCCTCCCCATTACAAAAGAGAAGTGGGCTAAGAGAGTGTTAGCAAGCTGTGGGGCCTTCTCCAAAACACTCATACTAGCCCAGACACAGAGTTCAGGGGAGAGGGAAGGGAAAATCCTAGCAACATGTCCTATAATCAGGCACTTCAGCAAGAAATGGCTTCTCTTCGGAGCATTGGCTGGCTCTGAGAATGGGGCTGCACTGAAAATGGGGCGACAGTCCGTGTCCCGCGGAGGCAATTCGGCGGCGGCCCCGCTGCTGTTCCCGGGGCGGTGGCTTTTGGGCAGCAGCTCCGCCTCTGTTGCGGCGGTGGCAATTCGGTGGCGACTGCTTGGGGCAGCAACTTTGGTAGAGCCGCCCCTGCCTGCCATGGTGGGACATGTCGGGGCTGGGTTCAGTAGAGGGCGTATCGGAAGCTTATCTTAGCTAGTGTCAGCTCTCAATAGCTGCTGTCACAATCCTTTCTGCTGAACATATTGGACATCGTTGTCATCTTATACCCTAAGCCTGTGCTCTGTTGTCTGCTTGGGAGGAAGGGCAATAGTGTGTGTCTAGATTTTCATTTGTGACCACCTATCTTGGTGGGGAAAATACCTGCAAAAGTTAATAAACAACACAGCGCATTTGCAGGGTGTGTGTGTGTGTGTTTAGGGTCTCAATATCTCTACCATCTGTGGGCTGAAATCATAGAAAGATAGGGCTGAAAGGGGCCTCAAGAGGTCATCTAGTTCATTCCCTGCACACACACACACTGACGCAGGACTATATATACCTAGACCATCCCTAACAAGTGTTTGTCCAGTCTGTTCTTAAACACCTCCAACGGTGCGGCTTCTACAACCTCCCTTGGAAACCTATTCTAGTACTTACCTATCCTCCAAATTAGAAAATGTTTCCTATATCAAACTGAAATCTCCCTTGCTGCAGATTAATCTGATTACTTCTCATTCTACCTTCAGTGGACATAGAGAACAGTTACAGAGTCCAGGGGAGTAACTATAACAGCACTTAACATATTTGAAGACTTATCAGGTATACCCTTAGTCATCTTTTCTCAAGACTAAACATGTCCAGATTTTCATCTTTCCTCATAGGTCAGGTTTTCTTAAACCTTTTATCATTTTTGTTGCTCTCCTCTGGAGTCTCTCCAGTTTTTCTATATCTTTCTTAAAGAAATACCATGAGAAATTAATCTCAAGAGATTTTGATTCATGCACTAACTGGAGCTGGAAATAAGGACCCTAGAAACAAAACCACAGGGCTGGGTTTGATCCAGGGGCTCCAAATGAAGAGCCACTAAAAGTCTGGAAGAGGGTTTCCAAATGTGGAGTTGTGGCTCCATCCCAACCTTTGGGATTTTTTTTTTTGGGGGGGTGGATTCATTAGATTGAGTCATTCAAAAGTACATTCTAGAATCTTTCTGTGGATCTTTTATATGTAGATCTGGGTACTTCAGAAGTGATTGACTCCATAATGAAACTCTGTGTAGATGCCTGTGCAGGATGCAATGCTTAACAGGATCAGTAATGCGGTTATAGGCAGTAGGCTTCATTTCTGAAGCCTCTTTCAAATGCTGTTCCGAACAACACACTAGAGCAGGGTGGGCAAACTTTTTGGCCTGAGGGCCACATCGGGGTTGTGAAACTGTATGGAGGGCTGGGTAGGGAAGGCTGTGCCTCCCTAAACAGCCTGGCCCCCGCCCCCTATCCACCCCCTACCACTTCCCGCCCTCTGACTGCCCCCCCTCAGAACCCCCAACCCATCCAACCCCCCCTGCTCCTAGTCCCCTGACCACCCTCTCCTGGGACCCCCCGCCCCAACCACCCCCCGTGACCCCAACCCCCTATCCAACCCCCCATGATCTCTGTCCCCTGACTACCCGACCCCTATCCACACCCCCACCTCCTGACAGGCCCCCCGGGACTCCCACGCCTATCCAACCCCCCATTCCCCATGCCCTGACCGCCCCCCGAGAACCTCCGCTCCCTTCAACCGCTCCCTGCTCCCTGACTGCCCCCCAGGTCTCCCATGCCTATCCAACCACCCCTGTCCCCTGACTGCCCCCCAGGACCCCCTTCCCCTTATCCAACCCCCAAGCTCCCCGCCCCCTTACCGGCAGGAGTGGCAGGCCAGAGCGCTGGCGGCACGGCGAGCTGAGGCTGTGGGGTAGGGGGGACAGCAGGAGAGGGGCCGGGGGCTAGGCTCCCCAGCCGGGAACTCAAGGGCCGGGCAGGACGGTCCTGTGGGCCATACTTTGCCCACCTCTGCACTAGAGAAATCACTCACAAAAATTAGGAGTTACGCTAGAGAAATTGCTATCTGGAGAGTTCCCCGAAGAAGTTACCTTCTGAAATTCTGGACTGCTGACTTAACTTTCAGTGCGTTCCTGTGCAATCAAGCCAGCCTTTGGGCGCTCTACTTCTGATACATGTACTTTGGTAAGTGCTTTTCTTTAGAAACGTACTGTTTATGGCACCCTTAGTTTCAAAGCAACAAGATAAGTCAGTTTCTGTGCTAAATACTTCTGACAGGGTGCACCTGGCCTATGAAGCTCCTTATGGGAGGCCCAGGGGTCCTACTAAACCCTTCCAGCTGTGCAGAAGAAACGGAGCCCTGCAGCTAGGTCCTCCAAGCGTGCCTAGAGAGGCCTCTCCCAGAGCAGCCATCTTGCTTGCTGAGAGAGAACCATGTGGGTACTTTTATGTGTAGCAATTACACTGTTCTGTCTCTGAAGAGGAAAGTAAGCAGGTGTCCTAGGACCGTGGCTCTCAACCTTTCCAGACTACTGTACCCCTTTCAGGATTCTGAATTTGTCTTGTGTACCCCTAAGTTTCACCTCACTTAAACACTACTTGCTTACAAAATCAGACAGAAAAATACAAAAGTGTCACCCCACACTACTACTCAAAAATTGCTTACTTCCTCATTTTACCATATAATTATACAATAAATCAATTGGAATATAAATATTGTACTAACGCTTTAGTGTATATAGAGCGGTATAAAAAAGTCAAAAAGAAAAGGAGGACTTGTGGCACCTTTGAGACTAACAAATTTATTTGAGCATAGCTTTCGTGAGCTACAGCTCACTTCATCCAATATTCCGACCTATTCATGATGACGACAGCACCTCCTTTGTCAGCCTTTTTGGTTATGATGTCAGAGTTGTTTCTGAGGCTGTGGATGGCATTGTGTTTTGCACAGCTGAAGTTATGGGGCAAGTGATGCTGCTTTTCCACAATTTCAGCCCGTGCACGTCGGCGGAAGCACTCTATGTAGAAGTTCAGTCTGTTGTTTCGACCTTCAGGAGGAGTCCACCCAGACTCCTTCTTTTTGTAGTGTTGATAGGAAGGTCTCTGTGGATTAGTATGTTGTTCAGAGGTGTGTTGGAAATATTCCTTGAGTCGGAGACGTCGAAAATAGGATTCTAGGTCACCACAGAAATGTATCATGTTCGTGGGGGTGGAGGGACAGAAGGAGAGGTTCCGAGATAGGACAGATTCTTCTGCTGGGCTAAGAGTATAGTTGGATAGATTAACAATATTGCTGGGTGGGTTAAGGGAACCATTGTTGTGGCCTCTTGTGGCATATAGTAGTTTAGATAGTTTAGTGTCCTTTTTCTTTTGTAGAGACGCAAAGTGTGTGTTGTAAATGGCTTGTCTAGTTTTTGTAAAGTCCAACCACGAGGAAGTTTGTGTGGAAGGTTATTTTTTATGAGAGTATCCAGTTTTGAGAGCTCATTCTTAATCTTTCCCTGTTTGCTGTAGAGGATGTTGATCAGGTGGTTCCGCAGTTTCTTTGAGAGTATGTGGCACAAGCTGTCAGCATAGTCTGTGTGGTATGTAGATTGTAATGGATTTTTTACCATCAGTCCTTTTGGTATGATGTCCATCTGTTTGCAGTTGGAAAGGAAGATGATGTCTGTCTGTATCTGTATGAGTTTTTTCATGAAGTTGATAGATTTCCACTCCATACAGCTAAATGCAGTGCCTTGCATAATGACAGGGGATTGGTCCTGCTTTGAGCAGGGGGTTGGACTAGATGACCTCCTGAGGTCCCTTCCAATCCTGATATTCTATGATTCTATGACAGGTTTCAGAGTAGCAGCCGTGTTAGTCTGTATTCACAAAAAGAAAAGGAGTATTTGTGGCACCTTAGCGGCTAACAAATTTATTTGAGCATGAGCTGTAGCTCACGAAAGCTTATGCTCAAATAAATTGGTTAGTCTCTAAGGTGCCACAAGTCCTCCTTTTCTTTTTGCAAATACAGACTAACATGGCTGCTACTCTGAAACCTGTCATAAAAAAGTCATTGTCAGTATGAAATTTTAGTTCATATTGACTTCCCTAATGCTTTTTACGTAGCCTGTTGTAAAACTAGGCAAATATCTAGATGAGTTGACTTACCCCCTGGAAGACCTCTGCGTGCGTATCCTCAGGGGTACACGTACTTCTGGTTGAGAACCACTGTCCTAGGACAACCTGTCTGTGCAAGGAATGACAGCATAGGCGGGGAACTGTCCAGCCTGGGAATGCCTCCGTCCGAAGGAAGACAGACATAGCTCTCCACCCAAGAGGGGCGAGAGTTGGAAGCCAGAGTGTGGGAGCCCTTACTGAACTACTGAGGGTGAATCTGGGTGCAGTTGCCCTGAACTGTGATAGCTCCTTTTCTATCCAAAATCCTAATGTACTTCTAGCAAAACAGCAGTACAGCCAATTCAGCATCTACTGTGATATTACTACAAGTTACATACGCTGTTCACGTTACAGTAGGGGAGTGTCCTCTTTCCTGACGGTCGGAAGCAATACTGTTTGTTGTTCCCTTCTCCTTTGCCGAGCTTTCACGGTGCTGTTCGATCAGTGACTGCTCTATGATTGCTGCAGCCAGGTACTGTGGAGTGTGGGTTGTGCTCCAGCTGCTGCATTCCTGCTGCAGGGACGTAGCATTGCTAATGTGCAAAACCCACTCCCCTTGCACCGCTCCCGCCCCAGGATATTGAGAAACAAAGACTTTAACACTCAGCTGTATTCTGAAAGTGTCATTGATACAAAATGCGAGAAGGAAGGCACCACAGTTTAATATGTGGTGTTCAAGAGGGTACTTGGGATTTTGCTGTATAATTAAACAATGCAACTAGGTATCCGTCAACTTGAGATCCCAATATAATCACCTGCTCATTGAAATGCCTTCTCCTGATCATTAAGGAAAGCAAGTGCAATGCAAAGGTTTCTCTTTTGGTGTTTTTAGCACAAAGTATGTCATGGCACGTCCGTGAAAGGAATTGTATTGCTTTTGGTAAGGATTCGTTTTACAAGTAAAATGACATCATATGCCCAGTAGGGTTCTGTTTAAAATGAAATCCATATTGCAGTGTTAATGAAGCATGAGTTCAGCTGAATGAACAGAATGGAAATGGCAATCATGCAGCCATTTTATTTGCTTTTACACATTCTTTCAGAGTAGTGAAGTCGTATCATGCACTGTTGGGATTCTCCAGCTTTGCTGTCAACTTGCATACATGCTACTAACTCTGTTACTGTGTTCATGTGGGTCTCAGTCCAGCAAAATGAATAACCACATACTTAACTTTAAGCGTAGGAGCAATCTCTTTGACCTCAACAGGACTACTTGTGCTTACAGGTAAGCACATGCTTAAGTGCTTTGCTCAGTGAGGGCCATGGGCCCTAGAAAGAGTAATAGACATGGAAAGAGGCAAAAGGCATGTTTGTTTGACTAGCCTATTTTCCTTTTTTTAACCAGAATATTTCCATTACGTAGTTTTCAAAAAGGTTTCATCCCTATAGCTGTTCTTTCATTTCTGATTTGTGCAGTGGCTTGAAGATCTATACAGTGTAAACCAGAATGAGTGGTTGGTTATTCAGGAAGGTCAAGTACTGAGGAAGGGCAGTCTAACCCTCTTAACCCTAAAGCTTCGTGGATGAGTTCCTCTGCATTGGGCGGGGTAGGATAGTACAAAGAAGTTTGCACTGCTGCTGTCTGGACTTAACCTACTTTGTGACTAAACAAAGGACTTCAGTTTCCAGTGTGGTCATTTGGGCACCTCTTGATCAGCAAACTTCACTTCCTTTAGTAGGATTCTCCTAAAGGAAGGTATTTACAGTAAAATTTCATGTTGCATTTCTCTCCTTTTACTCCATGTTCTAAAATGCCAAACATGGATCCTGCTTGCATAAAGAAAAATGATTCTTCTCCACGTCATAGAATCAGAATTATCAGACTATCAGAATTGGAAGGGACCTCAGGAGATCATCTAGTCCAACCCCCTGCTCAAAGCAGGACCAATCCCCAATTTTTGCCCCAAATCCCTAAATGGCCCCCTCAAGGACTGAGCTCACAACTCTGGGTTTAGCAGGCCAATGCTCAAACCACTGAGCGATCCCTGCTCTTAAAAATCTCTAATGATGGAGATTCCACAACCTCCGTAGGCAATTTATTCCAGTGCTTAACCACCCTGACAGTTACAAAGTTTTTCCTAATGTCCAATCTAAACCTCCCTTGCTGCAGTTTAAGCCCATTGCTTCTTGTCCTATCCTCAGAGGTTAAGAAGAACAATTCTTCTCCCTCCTCCTTGTAACAACCTTTTTATTTACTTTTTTTTTCCAGACTAAACAAACCCAATTTTTTCAGTCTTCCCTCATGGGTCATGTTTTTTAGACCTTTAATCATTTTTGTTGATCTTCTCTGGATTGTCTCCAGTTTTTCCACATCTTTCCTGAAATGTGGCACCCAGAACTGGACACAATACTCCAGCTGAGGCCTAATCAGCATGAAGTAGAGCAGAAGAATTACTTCTCGTGTCTTGCTTACAACACTCCTGCTAATACATCCCAGAATGATCGCTTTTTTTGCAACAGTGTTACACTGTTGACTCATATTTAGCTTGTGGTCCACTATGACCCCCAGATCCCTTTCTGCAGTACTCCTTCCTAGGCAGTCATGTCCCATTTTGTATGGGTGCAACTGATTGTCCCTTCCTAAATGGTGTACTTTGCATTTGTCCTTATTGAATTTCATTCTGTTTACTACAGACCATTTCTCCAGTTTGTCCAGATCATTTTGAATTATAATCCTATCCTCCAAAGAACTGCAACCCCTCCCAGCTTGGTGTCGTCCTCAGACTTTATAAGTGTACTCTCTATGCCATTATCTAAATCATTGATGAAGACATTGAACAGAACCAGACCCAGAATTGATCCCTGTGGGACGCCACTCATTATGCCCTTCTAGCATCACTGTGAACCACTGATAACTACTCTCTGGGAATGGTTTTCCAACCAGTTTTGCACCTACCTTATAGTAGCTCCATCTAGGTTGCGTTTCCCTAGTTTGTTTATGAGAAGGTCATGCGAGACAGTATCAAAAGCTTTACTAAAGTCAAGATATTCCACATGTACTGCTTCCCGCATCCACAAGGCTTGTTACCCTGTCAAAGAAAGCTATCAAGTTGGTTTGACACGATTTGTTCTTGACAAATCCATGCTGACTGTTACTTTTCACCTTTATTATCTTCTAGACGTTTGCAAATTGGTTGCTTAATTATTTGCTCCATTATCTTTCTGGGTACAGAAGTTACGCTGACTGGTCTGAAATTCCCTGGGTTGTCCTTATTTCCCTTTTTATAGATTGGCACTATATTTGCCCTTTTCCAGCCTTCTGGAATTTCTCCCGTCTTCCATGACTTTTCAAAGATAATCACTAATGGACTTTTCAAAGATAATAGCTCCAAACCGTTGTTCTTCTCTACCAAGCAGGAAACACTGGGAGAAATCCTGGTCTCACTGCACTCAATGGAAGTTTTGCCACTATCTTCAGTGGGACTGGAATTTTACCTATGCTTTGCAAATTAGGCAGAGGAAGTTAAACAGGCCCTAATGTTACTATTCTAGTGATATTTTCCCATGTCAATAATTTCTTCTTTGACATAAAGACCCTAGTTATTTTTTAGCAAGAGATGGGAGAAAAATCAATAAATATTAGAATTAAGAAACATCAGCGTAGAAAAATGTTGCTAATTGAAATGAAACAAGGTTAATTATAGGTTTGGGGGTTAAGGTAACATCTCATGCCCTAGATATACACACAAACGCCATGTTCTACAATACAGAGACCAACTTAAGACACAGCCATTCACTGATCCTTCTTATGTACAAAGTAGCAACTGTAGCCTGGGCTGAATAAATCCAGAGACCGAGGGCTGAGGTGGTGTTAGCTGCAAGTACGGTTATTCCCCTCTCCATTCCCCTGTATAGGCTTTTCCCTCGGATACCTACAAGGGCGAGATCTAAATCAGCATAGCTCCACTGAAATCAATGAAACTTTACCAGTTTATGCCAGCTGAAGATTTGGCCTACTATTTTTTGTTTATATCATGGTTCAAAGCTGTGATTTCCCAGGGGAAACAATCATGGAAACAGAAATATGATCCATACTGCACAGCTAGATCCCGCTGTTCTGCAGGGGGGAAGGAGGGCAGAAGTGACGCTCTGAGTGGTGTCCTGCTCTATTTGACTTCAGTGATATCAAACATATTCCTAAAGGAGGAATTATGAGGCAAGAGGTGATTGTGTCTAAACAAAACTTTCCCTTTCATCAGTTTCATGGCTCTATTTCCCCTTGCTTTTTGTTGTTGTTCTAACTCACACAACTTTTTAAGTTTTTTCTGCCACCACACCAGGGAATAAGATGCTGAGGCAAGAATCTCTCTGTTGCTAGCAAATAGCTCGAAAAATTCTTCACAGGGGAACAAATCAGAGCAGAGAGATTATAATAGCCAGTGCAGATACATTTGCATATTCAGAAGACTGTAATTAAGGAATAATAGTACTGTAATTATGCAAATCCCTGCACTCTGATAGGTTAAGAATGATTGTGTGACCCGCTTATGGCATAGTTATTGACAAATAACCATAGGATGATTAGGTAGTGCACATAACCATACTCAGGGAGCAGAGAATCACATAAATGGGAGAAAACTGCACTGAAATGATCAGTAGCTAACTGTGCAGCATCCTTAAAGTTTGAGTGGCTGGGACAGTTCCTTTTCAGAACAATATTCGCTCTATTTTGAGCTCTCAGTACTTTTCTGGGGCTATTATGAACTTCCAACCCTAAACCCCTTCATTACTTGAAATGCCAGATCTGTGGGCCTTTCTGATTTCTAAAAATGATTACAAAATGATTGTTTGTGACTGAGGAAAATGCCATATAGCTATATCAACGAAAACCTCATCACCCTTTCTTTCATTTCCAGAATGCATTAAGCAACTGGTTCCAGAATGCATTAATTCCAGAATGCATTAAGCTTTTTTTTAAAAACCCTTTCCCACCTCTAGATCAGCAGAAGTGAGCCATATTAAGTGTATTCAGTACAACAGAATGAATTTATATTTGTAAATTCCTTTTTCGAGATCAGCAAAAGTTACGGACACAAATTATGGTCTGAATCAGCATCTCCTGACTATTTTTTTAAACATGGCAATTGTTGAAACATTTTTCACTGAGGCTGCCCGAAAAGTTTCCATGTATTCTGAACTATTCAGTTAAAATCTATAACATATTAAAGATTATCTTTTTACACAAGACATGGCTGACCCTGTACCAGCTATTTGTTGATGAGCAGCTAGCTACTCCGTTCCATTGTTTCACACATAAGGATGTTTCACTCACTTCCTACTGTAAGTACAAGTCTAAACATATGGGAGTGAATTTGTAATGAATTAGGACTGTACATTATTGCCATGATTAGCCGTATTTGTTATCCAACAGCTGTCTGGGTATTAAACCCAACACACACCCCAGCCCCAGAGTACAGCATCCTGGGTTTTCCAATTCTCTGATAACTGATCCAAGAATTTCTTGTTCCTGCTGTGCTCTGATCCTATGGCCCATAGCAGATGTTCACTGGTTGTCTATCTCAGTATTTATACCACACTCCTCATCCTGGGATCTAAGCAGCTAAGATACTGAACACTACACTTCATCCTTTTCTTTTCTTTTCTTTTCTCCTCAGCTAAAATATTTTCTGTCCCCTTCATTATGCTTCATGCCATTGAAACACTTTTGACATACACCTGGGATGAATTTGGCTCTGTAACATTACCAGCACCAATGGAGTTATGCCTGAGATGAATTAGGCCCATTGTTGTTGTAATTAATCATTGTTTGTATTATGGTAGAACCAAGAGGCCCCAACGGAGATCTGGGCTCTATTGTGTTAGGGCAAAACAGTCACTGACAAATGGTGGAATAACTGGCAGGGAACTGAGGCCCAGAGAGATTGTGATTTGCCCAGATCCTTTGTCTATGGCAGAGCCGTTAGTACCTTAACACAATATTATCTTTCCTCCACTTCTACCTTTCCCATCTATGGATGAGTTATTTTTATCCACTAGTGCTTTCCAGGGAAGGCAGAAAGCAATGCCATTGTCACTGACCTGGTTCCTGCCCCTGGGGAGACACATGAGGTAGATGTTTTAGTGTATAGGGTTTTTCTTTAAACTACTCTTTTTCCATGTATCTGCTTCCATGGAGACTGCTGTGACTTATTGTGTTGTTGAGTTATGTTATCGAGCGAGCAAGCAAGGTGGAGATTATGGTGTTGAGCCAATTTAACTGTACCATACAGTTAGTGTATAGCGTAATTCAGTTTAACAGGTGCACACTCAGTTGTTTGACACTTCAACCACTTTCTTTGAGTCCCAAGTGATCAGATATCATCTGATAAACCCCTTGGAATATTGTACAAGAATGTGTGACCACTGAGTTACTTCTGGCTATCAAACAAAGCCTTTCAGAAGAAGGAAAACATCACAAGGTATCTCCTGAATTCCCATCTCTGTTCTCTGAAGAATATTCCCCAGAAGCTTCTGATCTCTTCAAACTGCAGAAAAGCAAACTTACTTAATTTATTAAGAGTTCCCAAACCTAGACCCATTCATTACTTGAAATGCCAGGTCTGTGGGCCTTTCTGATTTCTAATAATGATTACAAATATTAATTGAACCTATAAAATGAGCTTGCTTAATTTTTTTGCTGAGCACAAACTAAACTAAACTGTAGAGCTAACTACAGGTAATTTCAACTAATTTGAACACTGATAAAATTCTTCATCTTCAGCAGCTTCAAAACTTCATGTTGTATCCTATGTAACTCACGTGGTAATATCTGTGCCTATGCCAGCTCTCTGTTGTCCACCAATAATTGCCCCATGGGCCACAGTTCAAGAACTGCAGTTTTAACCTATTGCATACAGAAGGACCGTCTGCCTTTGAAATTGTAGGTGAAATAACATACAAAGAAACTGAAATCCTTCTGTGAACCAGCTTATAGTATCATAAGATATAGATATCTTTTTCTCTGTGTATGTATATTATAGTATGGATTCTTTTTTAACAGGCATCTACTATGTTCTTTAATGAATTGCCATTTCAAGGAATTAAATATACAGCAAGTGTGAGAGAACACGAAGCTCTGTTTTACTGAACAATCACTTGCCATAATATAAACCTCACCATCATATTATAAACTTTGCAATAGCAAGACTGTGGCCCCAAACTGAATTAATGCATGTAGACACATTTTCAATGCACTGATAATTTTAGTGATGCAATTTTACAAGCCTCTTAAAAGATAACAATCTCAAAAAATGAGTTATAGGAAAGGCTGATTAAAGTTCAACAGTAATAATTCATTATTCGGTCAAGGAAGGAAGAGCTATAGCTCAGATTACTTGCTTGGTTCTTTTCCTCCCTCTCTACGTAGGTTAAAAAACACTCACCAGAACAAAGATTTGTTTTATTGCAGCAAATGAGTCGGCACTGTAGGAAGCCAGATCAAAAGATTTTCAACATAAGCAGAGATTTAGTTGCCACTGAAGCAGAGTTTACAGCAAACCTTGTCCGCAGAGACTTCTCCTCTGACATTTTTTCCAGATCTATGCAGGTTCATTGGCATTTCTTGGGTACTGTTTGTGAGTTTGCCTGTCTCATGATGGGCATTTTCCATTTTTTCACTCACAGTAAAACAAAGGGAAAAATCTAAGCTAATGTCTGTTGTTTATAATGAAAGTGAGGTAAAATCCTCCCCTATCCAGAGAGGCATAAGGGGGCCCTATGCACCACTTACCTGCTCAAAATAGGGCTTAAGAACTGTTATTAACTCTCATAGTTTTATTACACATCTAATGCTGTTTGCTGTTGAAGCCCCAGCTGTTGGAATCACGGCATTACCTGAGAATCTCAACTTTTGTTTTTTAAATAGGTAACTTTCTAGCCCTCCTGGTTGTGGAGAAAAGCCTGAAAATGTGAGCCCTAAATACTCCAACACCAGACAGCAAATAAAAAGAACCCCCAATTTGTTTATAAATCTCATGATTCCTAAGGCAGTCTCTTGATTTCTGGGGTCTGACTCATTATTTTTGAATGGCGATACTGCATGAGTGACATATAGGCCTTGTGCCTGTGCAGAATTTTGACATACATGGCCAAGGTCTGAACATTTAGGATATATCTGCACACAAAAATTACATGCCCATGGTTGGCCTGTGCCAGCTGACTCAGGCTTGGGCTGCAGGGCTGTTTCAGTGCTGTGTGGACTTCCAAGCTTGGGCTGGAGCCCAGGCTCTAGGACCTTGTGGGGTGGGAGGGTCCAAGAGCCTGGGCTCCAGCCCAGCAGTCTACACACCAATGAAACAGCCCCGCAGCCTGAGTCCCACAAGCCTGAATCAGCCGGCAGGGCTAGCTGCAGATTTTTCTTCGCTCTGTAGACATACCCTTACAGCTTGTCCCAAAACAGACTTCTCCCCTCACCTTCCATACTACACATTTTCACTCTTGGAAAACTGTGTTCATTTTGGGGAACGGCAGGATTTCACCGTTGACCAAATATCTAAGGACCCGAGCAACGCCTCCAGAACAGGCTCTGGGGCCTGCCCACAAACCTGCATCTCCCACGGTGGACAACTGGAGGCCAGGCCCTTCTACACAAAAGTTCTTTGCCTCCATACTTGTCCCCAGCTGCCTCCCACCATTCCTGGGAAGTGATGTTGTCCCCAGGGCCCTCTCTCCTCTAATTTAAGAGGTTTCCCACAGTTAAGAGAAAGAATGGAAATGAACACACAGCCCAGTGCTGTAACGTGTCCAAGGCAACCTCTTTGAACCCGTTGGGGAACCATGTACATCTTCTAACCGCATCTACTACTTGCACCTCTGCTACATGGATACCTGGACCCATAAAGAGTCCTTCAGGGGATCTGGGTAGAAAAGGCATTCCTTGCTGCAGAGATGGCTCCCTAACCCACAGCATGGGGAGATCTATGAAACTCTGGGTCCTCTTTGTGCATGGATCTTGGGGCATAATTGTTACAAAAGTCTGAAGGCCTGGGGCAAATGGAAAGTGAAAGTAGATTGGTTCAAACAGATCTGAGACGATTTAATAGAAACTACAGTAAAGCCACACAAGGTCTAACAAAAAGCTGCATGCAAGGTGAAATTTTCAAAGCTAAGGGATTTGGATACCCGTTCCCATTAATTAAGCAGTATTATTATTAACAATGCCTAGCTATTATACAGAGCTTTTCATCAGTAGATCTAAAAGTGTTTTACAAATATCAATATGAGGCACAGAAAGATTTTAAGTGACTTGCCCCAGGTCACTCAGCAGACTAGAGGTAGAGCTGGGAATAGAACCTAAATCTCCTGAGTCACCATCCAGTGCATTATCCACTAGACCCCATTCCACCTCTGCCTGTAAAAAAGCATAAGCCAGGATCGCTTTTGGATCATTTGACTCATGCCTGTGGCTCTCATAGTCATGGCTTATGCTGAAAAATAGCGATCTCTGATTCCAGGAAAAACCAATAAACAAAAAAAAATGGGGGACTTACCTGTTGGAAAAGCATGACTGAGACTTGCATGGAGACCGTTCACTTCTCTTTCTCGAGCGTTTGGCTCCAGGTACTAGGCAGAGTAGAGGTGTGGCCATGGAATGTTTACATGGCAGTCTACCGCGAGTCCATATTGCCGATAATGAATCAAAGCAATCAAGCTGGTTTTACAGTTAATGCTCCAGCAGTACTGTAAGATTTAACATTCTGTCCTGTGAAGACAACAAAGAGAAAATTTGCTGAAAGCAGGTGCCCCTTTAAAGAAAGACAAGCAGTTGCGGGAGTTTTTCTAAATTGTACACTGATGAAACTGACCTTTACTTTGTACAGGAACATATGGTAGACAATTCAGCAGGCTGGGGGTTAAATTTTGTCCTCTGATGTGTGAATTCAATGGGATGCAGTCACATGAGCACATGAAAGGGCAGGATCTGGCCCTACGATCCAGTACTTTTTCTTGTGGCTCTTTTATGAGTTATAAAGGGATATTCAGAACAAGTATATCTGAAATAAAGTGTGTGTTCATCCAGAACAATTGATTTCTATGAACAATACATTCAAAGTGCAAAATCCATAGGATTGTGTCCTTGGCACAGATGCACTGTTGCATGTAGCATTTCCCCCCATACTATGTGAGAATTAGTGGCACTACTAAAACCTGATAGCTGCTATAGGCTCCATAGCATAATGCCCTTTGAATGGGGATTTAAATCAGTGTAGATCCCCTCAAACACCCTTCCATTCTGTACAAAGATGCCGTGTGGCCAACTTTTGTGATTGTTATCATGAGGCTTGTGATATTTGATGTATTTCTTAAAGCTCCAGCCCCTGGATTCATGTGATTGTGTGAGAATCTCAACCTTAATTTTTTTTAAAAGTAAGTTTTTAGCCATTGTGGTTACAGAGCAAAACCTGAAAACATACCCTGGATTCACCTGAATGGCTAAAAAAACCCAATACAATGATTCTGAAGTTATTTTATAAAAGTATGATGATTTTCAAATCAATCTCATTTTTTGGAAATAGGGGATGCAGCCCAGTGCCATACAGCTCCATGACCTGCAGGGGTTGCACAGAGACAACATGGGACTCTCCACATCTTGCTCTCCCATTCTTCCCCCCCAGCCCCCCCCGTGCCAGTTCTGCTGCACTTCAGGCTGCATGCAATCACTGGAAGGAAGGGGCAGGATTTGCCCCATTAAAATAGGTGAAATGATACAATTTATTTCTTCTAGTGTTGAAGTGATGGATTTCAGGCCTGATTTTCCAGACTGCTAAGCACCACATTCCATGTACTGAACACTCTCCACGCTGTGACTTCCTTGGGAGTTGAGAGTCCTCATCATCTGTAGGATTAGGCCCTGAATGAGTTGCAAAGATGGGAATGGAAATGAATACATTCCACCACACCAGTAACCTCCATCCTGCACTAGGTTTGTAAGACAACGTTTTTTTTAATGGATCTCTAAGGAGTTTTTTCTGAAGATCTTGCTGCTATTAGGCTAAGCTAATTTGGAAATAAGCCTTCAAAGGGGGTATTTCCTTAGAGAGGAGGTGGCCAAGAACTTGTGATATGTTTTAATTTCAGTGTTGTCAGGTATCTTTTGAAGTTCTTCTCTATAGTCTGGTGCTAGAAAATCATCAGTGTGGTGCAGCACTGTCTTTTATCTCTTTAAAACCAGGTAATCTTAAACGTCCAGGTTTTATTAACAAATCCAGCAGCATTTAAATCTCTGTAGAGCTCCTAAACAAACTGCCTGCTGATATGTGTATGCAGTGTTGTTGTAGCTGTGTCGGTCCCAGGACATTAGAGGGACAAGGTGGCTGAGGTCGTATCTTTCATTGGACCAACTTCTGTTGGTGAGAGCGATTAAGCTTTTTAGCTTACACAGACTACTTCTTCAGTTACTGATATGTGAGTATTTATATGCTACACGTATGCATTAATACTTACAACAGACAGTATCTGTGTAAATGTACATGGAGAGTAGACACCAAAATATTAACTATGACCCTGTTAAAATAATTGATGATATAGCATAACGCAGACATGAAATAACCTATCAAATGAAATATTATTAGAGTCAGAGAGCTAATCTCCCATAAACCCTGGGAATTTTATGCAAAGGAGCTATTATTTTAAATTAATTTTTCATTATCTTTTTCCATCTTATTATTTCATAAGTGAGAAATCCATTAAAAATCCTGCCAAAAACTATATAGAATGGTTAGTTTTCTAGCGCTGAGACTTTCACACCATCTTGATGTCCCTGGGGAAAAAAGGAAAAGTGACATAGTGATCAAATATTATTTATATATTTCATTAAGACTTAGAAGGACACTTGTAATTTTCACATTTATTTCGTGTTATATTTAAATGAATCAAAAGGCAATGTTGTACAATAAATTTTATAAAAGAAAATCATTTGTTACATGTTACATTAAGCAAATGCCCCATTTTTAAAAAAGAAAACCCTATAAACTTTATCAGGGGCAGATCCTGCTCTCTCTCCTTACTCACATGAGTAATCCAGCTGACTTCAGTGAGTCTCTTTTGTCTGAGTAAGGGGAGCAGAATTATCCCCCCAGAATGTAATTTCTTTTATATTACTTGCAGTCTCATTTCATAATGTATATAACAATTTTATTTATAAGGCATAAATACGAAAAACAGTTCAATATGTTCATCGTTATTTTAATTGAGTAACACTGTCTAGTACACTTTATTCAATTACACCAAGGATTACAATGTACCTATATCTTTAATTTTTTTAAATACAAAAGTCTATCATATAGTATACAGTATATACTAGTGTGGTAACTGGTTCACAAGATTGACCACCATATTCTTGCAGGTCAGTACAGTCAAAATTTCACCTAACGTATATTCTCTATGTAGGACTTTATGGATCCACCTGCCATGAACTGCTGTACTTACGGAATCGGATGCTGGGTAAAACATGTCAGGGCTCATTGCATTATGTTAATTATTTTAAGACAATAGCTCTTAGCCAGATTTGTAACAGTGCTGGTAATACTGTTACAAATGCTGTGGTTTCTAAATTATCACTTTTTAACATGAATCTCTAAAGTCTAGATACCACCCAATGAAAAATGCAGCCCTCTGTTACCATACTGTCTCCATCCCGCAGCACCTTAGTCCAAGGAGGAAGCTTGATATTAGAAAAGGGCCCAAACCAGAACATTTGGATCATGATCTGCACTCCTGCAAAATTCAGAGTTGTGTAGATCCAAGACTAAGATTAGGGGCTGATCTTTATAAGATATACATGGATGTGACACCCAATCATATATAAGAAATTAGTGGGTTTTTTTGCTGAAAGATCAATGGTGGCTGATGTCTCCTATCCATAAATAAAACATAATGCATGAATAGTTCTCCAACGAGGAGGAGGAACTGATGCAAATTTAAAATGGTCATATATCTTCTCTTCCCACTCAGCTTTTCATTCACTTTTTTCAACCACCAAAGGTGAAAGGTGAGGGAGTGGCACACCTGAAATACCCACCAGCGATGAGCAATGTGGCACACCTGCATAACCAGGTTGGGAACTGCTTCTAAATAAATCAGAGTATCCTATTTATGGGTGTTCATTAAGAAAAGTTTCCTCCTTTTAAAATAGGAAGGGCAGGATCATGTTATTTCCTGAAAAGAGCTTTTAAAACGTCTATTTATTCCTGTCTGACTCAAGAGAAATATTGTACAGGTATTTGTTTTCTTTAGGCATGGGTTAAATAGGCTACTTAGGTCATAATTTGAGTCTTCCCTTAACCTGTACCCCTGATTCAGGCTAAAGCATTAAATCAATGTTTCTGGCAGGACATGCTGACCAAGTAGACCGCTTGCTATACAACAGAGTCACAATGTTATTCTTTAAGTTCAATATTCATACTGAAGCTAAATAACCCCTGTGTAGAATGTATTGCATTAATAGCAAGTTTTCACTAGTGCTGAAAACCTGTGCCCTTAATATAAGTGCTCAGTAGCCTGCTATTTGGTAAGCACTCAAACCTGTAAAGAAGGCGTGTTGAAAATAATCCAGATTGGTTACCTACTATGCTGTGATTTATATTATGGATTAAAAATATCAAAATTAATCAATTCTATTAATCTACATTCTAAAAGGCACGAAGACTTGTGACAAAATTATAACTGTTCAGATTACATTCGCAAAAACCGCAACAGAGCAATAAGTGTCACTTGGATTTGCCAGTTCAGTTGGCTGGAAGGAGTGAAATCAAGACATTTTCATTGTCTGTGGAGGTAAAGAATACCCTTTTGGCAGGGAGCATTTGCCAACTCTTCACAAATGTTATTCCAATGTAAGCCACTGAAACCTCTGTTGATTGCTTTAAAACATAATCTTTTTGGTCTGCAGCACATGGCACTTCACCTAAGTACTCAGTGATAATAAAACGGGTCTCAGGGCAAGATCGGTAATAAAGAGCCCTCATTGAATCTAAACATAGGAATGATCTGCTTTCACGATCACACAATCTGCTTTCAATCAAATGATCAAGCAAATAAAATACATTCATATTTTTTCACATTGTAGAGTGCTTTAATATTTCTCTTGGCTCCCTAATGAAATGCATATAGCACATTCCCCTCTATACAGTGCAACTGCCAAGTATCCATATCTTCATTAAATGCCACACAGCTGAGACAACTTTTCTCTTTTGTCTGGATCCCCATCAGTTTCCAATTTTGTAAAATGATTTATTGATTCTCTGGGGAGGGGGGAACACACTTCTAAAATTTGAACTGAGTTACCATAACTCTGCCAGGTGTTTTGTTATTTAAAAGACTACTCTTCAAAAATTTATCTTTGTCATTTACACTATTCACCAGATATCTCAGCACATTCTTCCCCAGCAAATTGTTACAATTTTGCCACAAGGTGTTTAAAATACATAATGAAATATCTGGAATGTATATACACAGTTGGAATTCACGGGGCTGTCCACAGATTCATGATTTCATAGTACAAATGGGAACCACAATGACCAGGATAACTGTACAAGCTGCAGCCGCAATCAGGGCAGCTATCTTGCAGACTTTTGCTCTTCTGAACTCAGCTTCTTTGCGTTTTAATAAGGAATCATAGCCTGGAGTATAAATGTCTTCCATCCAGTATTCTAAGTTGTTTGGATTTAAAGATTCTTGAGTCTAAAAGTCAAAAGGAAAAAAAATTAATTCTCTGGGCTCTGTCAGAATAATTCAGGCAGGACTGAAGCTTTCCAAGGTTGGTTGTGTGTCTACTGTAGAGATAAAGTCAGGTTAATGCTGCTGTCTCACTGTCACAATCTTTCCCTCTACCAGCTTCATGAACTCGCTGAAACAGATGGCAACATATTGTCAAGTCATAACAGTACCCTGTGGCTCCAAAGTCTCTTATGTATTATTGGGTTCCTGGAAACTTTGTTCGGTCTAAGTAAAACCTCTTTAATCCATTGAATAATTGAGGTGGTCATTAGTCTATTATCATTTGTAAGATTATTAAAACCTACTTGATGGGAAAACTTTTCTTAACTGGCTCATAAACTCAGTTTTACAGAGATAACCCTAACCTCGTTACTAGGACCTGCATGACAAGAGAAGTCTCCTCATCTTCCTCATACAATTTCTTGGATGGCTATTCTCTAGCGATGAACAGTGCATTGTACATAATGGTCCAAGTAAGGTAGAAGTTTTTGTGCGTGTGTTTATTTTAGAAAGACACACCTCCATCATAATGTACCACATATGGATGTTAAGATCTCGCATTTTTCTCTTCTCCTCCTTTTAAAGCCCAATGATCCCCTTTACAGATAGAAACCCACAGGATGTACCAAACCAAGACAAAAATTACCACAGAAACCCCAGCGTACAGTAATGTCTAGCGGTGGGCTACCAATCATGTGAACCTTCGGAACATGGCCAAGCCCAGTCAGACCATTAGGAGAACCCAGGGCATCTCCACAAAAGGTGAGCCTCTTTCCTGTGATTTTCAGGCTCCTCTCCCCACCATGACTGTACATTTGGCTTAGTGGCCATGCTGCCATTAGCCCTCCAGTTCACAGATGCAGACTGCTTCCCCCTTGCAAGATCTGAATATATAATACTGCAACTATCAGCAGAAATTTTAAACAAGTACCATGGGTTTTCTATGTGATCATGCAGGGCAGTGTGGCTACTTTCCAGCTTCTACCTTTTCTACCCAGCTACATCCTCCAAAATTATGTAGACCCACAACTATACTGGTGCTCACTATGAGTTTCCACATGCTTGGTGGTGAGGGGAGGAGAAGTGGGCATGCAGCATACATTCTACTCCCATGTATCACACCTTCATATTCAGAATTTCACCATCTTCATGCATGGATGCCTTTTTGTACCCCAGTATTTGATCCTTAGGGCACAATCTGTATGTTTCACTGGCAGTAATATACAGTGCTGATTGCTCAGGTTTTAATGGTTTAATTTCCGTTATGTTTCACACTATTGTAATAGTACATTTAAAAACTAATAGACTTTGCCACTGAACCATTCAGGGTACGTCTACGCTGCAATTAGACAACCGTAGTGAGCCCATGCCAGCAGATTTGGGCTCGTAGGGCTTGGGCTTCAGGGCTGTTTCATTGCAATGAAGACTTCCAGACTTGGGCTGCAGGTTTTTAATTGCAGTGTAGACATACTCATAGTTTCTTCTAAATGTAATATGATTGAATGAAAAGGTGAGAGCTAGAGTTGGCTGAAAAACAGAAAACAATTTTGTGAAAAATGGCAAAATTCCAGAGGGGTTTCCATTTTGCAGGGTTCAAAATGGAAGAACGTTTGGCGTGTGTATATATAATATGTATACGAACAAATCTGAATTTTCTTTTTTCCATTTCCTCTCCTTTTTGCTAGTGAGTGCAGTAAAATGAATAATGTCCAGGTTTCTTGGTGGTGGTGGAGGGGTCACCTACTTTGTCATTTTTCTTTCTGCCACATGGTAACTTTTCCAAAGTTGAGGAAATTTTTAAAAGTTACAAAGCAGCAAAAGGAAAAGGAAAAGCCCTAGGCATCATTCCTTCCATAACACTCAACTGTAAAAAGGAATAAAGAAAAAAAGGCAGGAAAGGGAAAACAAAACAAATTTCGAAATTTAAAACCATTTTGATGAAAAATTGAACATTCTGAAAAAAATGAAAGCTTTTTGCAAAAGTTTTAAGTTTCGAAAAAAGCCTCTTTTGTTTGAGAAATAAATAAATAAATGATGCTTTTCAAATTTCGAGTGAGATCGTCATGTTATAGTTGTATCGGGTTTTGTACTCCATTATAGCCCTGATCCAAAGCTCATTGAACGGCTTCAGTGGACTTTGGATCAAGCCCTTCATTGGCTAATTGAGGTATTGTAGCTAGTGTCTGGAAGCTTGCTCCTCCCATTTACTTTATGCACTGAGTTACTTTGGCCTGTGGAAAAAGTGATTTTACAGCTACTATAGTAACCCTTAGACAATTAGAATCAAGTAACCGTTGACATTGTTTAATGGAGATCTATCTGCCAGTGCCACTCAGCCAAAAATCAGACTATTGACGCAGTCTGAGCTGGCACATGAGTACTCTTTCTCTGCTCTGCCTATTCTATTCTTCTGAACATATAGGATTTTGAAAAATGAATGTGACTTGTTCTTTGAAGGCTTCAGAAAGTAGGATTCTTGTACCCTGGTTCCTCATAAGAATAGCAGAGCAGTGGGATCTCATGGACACCCAACGTATATGTCATATGGAATATATATATGTTCTCCCTTGTAGTTTGAAAACAGTCTTGTGAGTGGGTCAGCCAGCTGAGAATCTTCACCTAGAGGAAGCCGAAGCCTTCGTTTTATAGAGGGAAGAGGACTGACAGGTTTATAAAGCTCTGAAAGGCATGTTAAATTAAAACAAAACTGTGCTGTACTTTCAAGGCAACTAATTTTGGACCTACCGACCTTGATATTGACTTGTTACTGACCTCAGGAGGAAGAAGCATTAGTAAAAAAAAAAAACCCATTACTGTTAATCAGCTCTTTTTCCATTTCATTGCCAGCCATAAGAATGTTGATTAAAGCATAATGTATTTACATTCAGTTCTAATAAAGTCAGTCGCTGGGAAGAAAACACACATCAGTGAGTGTCTGTTTCCAGGTTAAGTTTGTCAGTAAGCTTCATTATAGGGTCTAGACATGGGCTTTGCAGAGCAGACGTAGTAATCTGACAGTTCTTTGGAGGCAGAGGAGCAAGTTGTTGCTATTGCGTCATGGCAATACAAAGTACACGTGACTGTCAAAATATACTGACTGGTTTCTCTGGTCTGCTAAGATCACTTAAGTAGCCTTAAAATGGCCAGAGACAGCTGGTGGAGAACTCTGCCATCAGAGAGTTTCCCTTATGCAAAGAGAGTCAAGTCCTGTGGCAGCTGACACTGTCCTTTCCTCCCCCAGCACAGTGGGAGGAGGGCTCATGTCAGGGATATTCTGGGGGTGGGAGTGTAGTGCTGGGGTCTTCCACCATGCCTGATCCTCCACTAGTGTAAGGTCTGTTATGCCACCTGTATGCCTGTATGCTTCAAACCATCCGGTGGAGCACGGGTCCACTGCTCTATCTTGGCGTTTATCTATCCGCCATGCATCCTTCTCCACCGGAGAAGTGGCAGGATTTGGAAGCCAGGGTGGGTGAGCGGCTGCGGAGATGGACAGGACTGTTCTGGTGTCTCTCCCTGCGAGGGAGGGCGCTGGTGCTGGACCAGCTAGTCCTGTCCATGCTCTGGCACTGGCTCAACACGCTGAGCCCGGCCCCAAGGATCCTGGCCAGGCTCCAGAGGATGGCTTTGGAGTTCTTCTGGCCGGGGCTGCACTGGGTCTCTGCAGGGGTCCTGAGTCTTCCCCTGGAGGAGGGAGGACAGGGCCTGGTTTGCCTGTGAAGCCAGGTCCATGTCTTCCACCTCCAGACCCTGCAGAGGCTCCTTTATGATGCATGTAGTCCGGCGCAGAGCACGTTGGCGCACGCCTTCCTCCGCTGCCTCCGAGGGCTCAGATATGACCGGCAGCTCTTTTTTCTCCATCCGAGAGGTCTTCCACGGGACCTCTCCGAGCTGCCGGTCTTCTACCAGGACCTCCTCCGGACCTGGAAGCTTTTTTCGGTGACCAGGTCCTTTGTGGCCACCGAGGGGGTGGAACTCCTCACAGAGCCCCTGCTACACAACCTCGATCTACGTGTGCAGGTGGCAGCGTCTCCCTCGATGTGTCGGAAGTTGGTCCTGGCAGAAACCACCAGAGTTGGAGACCTCCTGGACTACGACAGTGGGGACTGGGTGGCGCCCCGTGTGCTCAGTCGACGCATGGGGCTTTTCACCCTTCCGACCCCTAGGAGCGTACTCCAGGAGGTGGAGGCCGCCTTGTCACCCAATTCTCTCGTTTTCCTGTGGCAAACGCTGCGAGAGGGTGCTCCCCACCCACCCCTCACCTCTGGCCCTCCAGACATTTTTCTTCGGCCCCTGTTCTGCGAGCCCCCACAGCCTCCCCGCTCCCATACCCCGAGCCGGCTGCATACCCTGCAGCTGGTCTGGTTTTGAACCGTGCCCAGAAACCATCTATACACTCTTGTGCTCCACACACTGCACTTCCTCACCCTCGCATTCCACCCCAACACCAAGTGGTGGGACTATCTTCCACCTAAAGAGGGTGAGGAGCCCTGGTGGGCCAGCCTTTATTCCCCTTGATCCCACGGCCCACTGGGGAAATCGGTTGGCAGCTCTTTCATGGAGCCGTGAGCACGGGCACGCACCTGGCATGGTTCACCCCATACCTGAGGCCTGCTCCTTTTGCGGTGTGAAGGAGAACCTGGCGCACGCCTATCTTGAATGCGCCAGGTTGCAGCCCCTATTACAGCTCCTCCAGAACCTCTTCCCACACCTGTTCCTCTTTGCACACCCTATCCGAGGCCCCAAGAAGTCGCAAGACCTCCTCGTCAACCTCCTCCTGGCCCTGGCCAAAGTTTCCATCTATAATACTAGGAGGAGGATGTTGGACGAGGGAGTGCTCTGCGACAGTGGGGCTTATTTCTGTTCCTCTCTAGTTTCACGCATCCGGGCAGAGTTCCACTGGGCAGCATCCACTGGCTCCCTTGACAGCTTTGAGGAGCAGTGGGGGCTGTCTGGGGTTCTCTGCTCAGTGGTCCCCATCCGGTATCCTTGTTTTGAACCTATGACCTTCACTCCGACCCCTGTTTTTCATTAGTTGTCCCCCACAATCAGTTGGTCCTTGGGTCCAGTGGTCCCTCCCACTAGGCTGGGGGAGCGGCCGTTAGCAAGCCCGCCCACCTCCCTGGTTTTTCAATATGACCCATATGCCAGTGACCCCCTGCTGCTTTAAATTCCACAGGGGCCAGGCAGCCAAAGATCAGAGAAACTCAACCAGCTCCCCATGGCCATCATTCTCCACTCCAGCACATTTCAGACACAGTGGAGAATTAGAGCTGTCTCACTCTTGATATCAGATTGTGTAAGGTACATGAAGTGATGCTGGTGGCATTCTTAGCCCTGCAGTGCTCCATATGGGGAAACAATCCATATTTTGTTCTAAAAAATTGCTTATCCCATGTTCTACACTCATGAAATCCAAGCTGATTTCTCATGTAACGGTCTGTCTTGTGTTTTGTCACCAAATGTTAGTCTCTGTGCGAGTGCCTTAGCATGGCTTGAATGGCATTTTATACATTTCTCTGTGAAATTAGTGGTCAAACGTTTTCTTGCTAATTACATTTCAGTCCTTTTCACTGGAGGTGGGATCAAAATTTGGATCCAGATTTAGAATATCCCAAAGTTCGGGAATACTCAGTTCCGTAGTTTTGGTTCAGTCTGCTATGAAGGTAGGGACCATGTGCCATGCAGGTTCGGATTTCAAACACCCCAGGGTCTGAGAATGTTTGGATCCATGTTTGGGTTTCGGACCCATGTCCTTTAATAGTTCACCCTGCTCTGTTTGTTGCATGTACACAAGTCCAAAGTGCATGCTGGTAGTTCTCTAGCAAGATCTAGGAAGCAGTTCTTCATGAGACTATTGTTCTCATATTCACTCCAGATGCCATAACAACAATGTTCAATTTTAAAAGAGTTTTTAAAATGTCTCCCTTCCTTATTTTTAGTGAATTTCATGCTTGTGAAGAGGGCTAGACTGACAGCCCTGCATGCTCGTTCTCTATGTACAATATGCACAGAACGTGTACAGTCGAATCAGCAGCAATGCCAGCTTCTCTGCCCCACCCCACCTTACTAACGCACATCAAAACTGACCTAGAATAACCACCATTTGGGGGATAAATGCTCAGTTCATTCTCTACGTCCATTCATTCTTTAACCCCTCTTGCGAGACATCTAACGAGGTTCCAACGGTGGTGGTGGTGATTTTATAGACAACTGTCCATTAGGAAATGGACTGAAACCATCAACTATTTCAAAGGCCACAGAACAGTGATAGAACGTTAACAGTTGTTATTCACCACTGGTCTGGGATGGATCTTGAGCCAGCAATGTAAAAGTTGAAGGCTTAACTTCCTGCGCTATACAAATGCCCCATTAAATAAACATTCTGGTAAACATCCTTCACAATTGTGTCACTAAAATGAAACAAACAGGACTCACTTGTAGATCCAAAGCTGCAAGCTTGCCTTTATCTCCTGAATTCCTGGTATATTCTTCTATGGTCCATGATGGCTGGGCACGTTTAACTTCAGCCAGTTCTGTCAACCTCATGTCTGTGTAGAGTGGGTTGCTTTTCATATGTGACTTGAGTGATGCAGGGTAGGGATGAGGACTAAAGACTTGTTCAATCAAGAAAGCATCTTTTGGTTGTTTAGAGAGTCTATGTGGCTGTGGTATTTCATACTGCCTGTCTGCCTGCAACGAGGTTCAAAAGAATTTCAGAGAATAAAGAGGACTTTGGGGGGGTTAAATATGAGAAGGGAGAGAGATTTTCTTTTCACCTCTACAGCTCGAGACTGCCTAAGCCATGATAACAAACCCACAAACCAGAGCCAAGCTTTCAGCTGGCCTTAATCCAATCTCCATCCTTGCTCTCACCAATAGACTGATTGTCACAAGCACAAACCTGCATTCGCACTATTGTGGGCACAAAGTTAGAGGTAGCAGCTGAAAAGTTGATCCTAGAACTGCTTACAGGTTAGATAAACTGCTCTGGGATGCTTTTGCTGTAGATAAGACTTGCTGAATTGGAAAGCCTTTGGACTAGAGGGCTGTTTGAAGACACTCCTCTGCCAAGGGAACTCTGCTCCCCGCACTGACACTGACGGGAAGGGGAACCATACGACGTGAACAGTCGCCCTTACACCAGACTTTCCACAGTGCTGCTCCAGTGTTACAGATGTTCATTTGATCACATTCTAATTAGTGATCAGGGCATTGCTAAAGGTCCAGAGGTTCACGCTGGCTCTGATAAACCTATGAAAGTTTGGATGCTTCAAATTACTGAGGGTCCCTCCCCACCGTTTTTCTACAACCTTCCAATAAATCTTTGGTTTCTTCTCCCTCATTTCACACACATCCACTAAACCCCTGGTTCTCCCTTCTCCCCAGGAAGTCTCTGACCCCACCCCATTCCCTCCAAGAACTCCTCCTTCACAGGCCACAGCACACCCTGCAATGTGTTCCTGACTTCTGAAGAAATGTTGCAAGACCCAGCAGCCCTGTCTATTGGGCCCTAATCTCAGTGAAATACAAATTGCTCAGTAGAGGAGCCAAGGTTTAAATTTAGCAGCAATCAGAGGGGCTGCTGACCAATGATAGAATTTCCAAAGGTGGGAGTGGTTAGTTGCAGGGAGGAAGGAACCACGTCCTCCTAGGTAACTGAAACGGAACTGCAGCAATGGTGTAGTCTAGACAATGGAGACTTAAAATACATGTTAGGATAGATGTAAATGACTGGGAAAGTCAGAGGAAAAGGGAAGTGTATTAACAGTTTGTATTTTAGTGTACGCATACTAGGATTTTTTCTTAGGAGAGTCAGAGCAAGTCATATCTTTTTCTGGTTCTTTTAAATATATAATTTTTCAAAGAAGATACCAAAATAGACTTTTTACTTTATCCCTTTTAAAAAGAAGAGTATTGCAGATGGTCACAATTTTCCTTATTCTCTTTTCACTTGTTTAATTATTCCGTGTCCTTATACCACCAGTGATCATTATATGAATGACTTTCTCTCCTGAACCTGCCATTCAAACCTGTCCCTTTCTAAAGAGCTGGTTGCTTTCAGGAACAGCTTGACCATTTCATACTGTGCAGTTGCCAAGGAAGTATAGGTAAGAAATCATTCAATTATGATAACTATGAAGACTAGCATAATACAATAGGCAGAGTATTACCAAGCCCTGAAGCTTCATATTATCACCAAAGACAATCATAGCTAGAGTGGTTTTAAAAAAAAAAAAAGCTTATTATGTAGGTTTAAATAGAAATTACCTCTTTGGATTTCCTGTGCCAGTCCTTATTTTCAACTCCACCTCTGTCTTTCATCTCCTCTTCTGTCATGCCAACTTGGTTGGTATATGTGATAGCTCTCCAGTCTCGAGGAGAGTTGGAAATACTTGCTATTTTGGATTCAGTGGCGCTGTTCTCCTCAGTCAGTGACCGTGAGGACCTCCTGGTAAATAAACTTTTTTTTAAGGCTTTTACCCGAAGACTTTCGCTGTTACTTCCGCTGACATCAGAACAGCACCAGTCAGGGTTATTCTCCAATTTGCCTCCGTGAGAAGCATTATGACACTGAAATACCCGTGGAGAGGTGCTCTCATCTGACTGAACCTCACTCGTCAGGGAATTAAGATCTATTTGTACATTGACCTTCTCTGGCTGCTGAATTTTTTCATCCAACTTATTTAGTTTTCCCAGGACTTGGGAGATTTCTTCTCTGACGCCTGACAGAGATTCTAGTTTCTTTTCTATTTCACCAATCCTGAGAACTAACTTGCAGACACTAGTTTTTAGTTCATCATCTGTATTGTTGATATCTGCCCGGACGACTTTATCTAGCTTGTTACTAGAATTCCCATTGGTTATTTTAGTTAAATTGTGTTCAGGAGAGCTTTCACAATCAGATTTACGTACCTGAGACAGTGACCCAGTGCTGTTGTAACAGGAGGATTGCATAACTCCTGTAGATCCACAGATGCTCATATCGTCCAGAAACCGAAAAATGTCACTGATATCATCACTCACAATTTCAGAGTCATCATCTGATTGCTTTAGAGAGTGCCTCTCACCATACTTAGTTTGGCTTGGAGCACATAACTCCTTGCATTTTTTGTGTTCCAACCCTTGCTGCTCTGTTTGTGTCCCAACACTGGTGGTTTTGTCAATGCTTAGCAGCTGAACAGAAGTGCAGTTAATGCTTTTATCCCTAAACTTTTTGATTGGCTCGTGTTTCTCCATGTCTACGATGGAGGGAATTTCCTTGGGTTTGTGTCCATTTTGTTTCACGGCATAGTTAGCCTGCATAATCGGTGTTTGATCCTTGGGATTGAGATAGGTTTGGTGCCTATCTGCTGCAGGAAAACTTGGTGACTGGTTGTTTGAACTCTGATATCGCTGCTTCTCTTCAGCTTGCTTCCTACTGAAAAAGGATCTTTCAAAATCAGGTACCTCCTCTGTGTTTAAGCTCCAGCTTTTTGCTGGCCATGCAGTTTGTTTAATCGGTTTTCCTGCCCATCTTTTTGTATCTTGAGGTCCAAGTATAGTGGTTGGGCCAAAGTATGTAGAAGCTTGGAGATCATCTAAGCTTTCGTGTTTTACTCGTCTTTTGTCTGGTATCGGAGAATAAACTGGGTTCAAGTACTGGCTGCTGTACGGCATTTCAAAACTGTGGTTGAAGAAACCCTGTTTGGAGATTTCTTTCCTGTTCTGAGGCTCTACAGGTCCATCTTCTGGTTTTTTATTGGGCAGCATTAAATTGGGAGATATTGTGATAAGATTATGAAAATCCTCCTTGAATATGTTCCTTTTCTGTACACATGATTGCAACACAAATGGCTCATCATTTGAAATAAAAGTCTCTTTTATAGCTGCATTGATAGGCAATGAGTCCTGGTCAGAGATTGACTCGTTCTCAATGTTCATTGGGAAGTATGTGCTCTGCATTTCACAGGGCGGAGAGTTAACAATGGAATAGGATGCTAGTGCCTGCAGCCTATCAAGCGAGGCAGCTCGGCCTTTCATTTCCTTATTAACACCAAGCAAAAAGTTAGGTTCTGAAGTAGGTACAAATTGTTGACAATCTTTACAATCCACCTTCCTGCATTTGGAAGACCTTCTACCTGAGTAGCCCCTGTTAAACTCTCTGTCTCTCAGCTCGCAATTAGTCACACAATCCACCACGTTGCATATTTCTGTGTCAGACCTGCAGGACTCAACTGATTCTTTCTTCCTCATTTTTTGTCGTGCAACAGGGAGTTTTTCCTTAGCCACTCCCCCATTCATTTGTATGAGGTTGAATATTGTTACTATATCTGCTGCAACCATGATTTTCTTTGATTGCTGATTGTTTACAGTGCATCTCATTTTGTCTTTGAACAAAGTCGCTGGGAAATTAGGATCCAGGCAAGCTGTGTAAAAGAGCACACTTCTGAGCTTGGCTAGCTGGGACAAATCAAACCTTGCACACAGTGATTTGCAGAGATCCTGATAAGAAACGGTGTTTTGCTTGGTATCCAGCTCTTCCAGAATCTTCACCAGGAAGAGCGAGGATTCCTGGTTGGTCTCCATGCTTGATGTGTGCTAAGTTTTCTTGTTTAGCCTGAAAACGGTACTCCAGTTCTGCAGTTCACACAACAGCAAACAGAAAAGATGGTAAATCCCCTTTAGATCAAATCCAGGACATTCTTTCAGCCATACACGGAATTTGACTAACCAGCCATACAAATTTAGGGCTAGGTCGTGCAACCTGTCCTCATGTTGGTGAGCACTTACACACACACCCAAAGGGTGAAATCCCGGTTCCACAGAAGTAAATGGGAGTTTTGCCATTGAAGTCAGTGGGACCAGGATTTCACCCAAATAATCTCATTGACATCAATGGGTGTGCTCATATGTGAGCAGTCACCGACATGAGTAAGGGTTGCACAATCTATCCCTAAAATATCAACACAAGCTACACAGAGATGAGAAAGCTGCTGACATAAAATCTGAACATACTTGCTAACGGACTTTCTCACAATGGCTTATGAATCTGTAAGAGGATTTGAAAGGTTCAGATGTGGCTATAATTGCAGTACCTCACTCTTAAATCAAAAAGCAGCCCCCACATTATGTGAAGCACAGATGTTTCCACATCTGATTTGCCAGTGACACTCAGGAAGACTCAGGTAAACAAACTATGAGATGTTGGGAGGAGTTAGCTGAGCAGTTTACTTGAGCAAATAATCCTGACATTGAATTGTGTATTTTTATGATCTTTTTTGGTGCTTTGCAGAAATGGGTTTTCCTAACTTTGAGACTCAAGGACTGTGAGTTTAAGATAACCCACCATACTTGTAAGCCTAGGAGAAGCTTGCTTCAGGAATAAAATGTGGACTAATGTTAGAAAGGGGAAGAAATTGTTTAAAAATATATTCCCACTAGATCTTGAAACCCATCCAGGAAATGAGAGATGGCTGACTGCCAATTGGCTTAGTTTGAAGAATGGGCTATTTCAAGGGCAGAGAACGTCCTCGACTATGACATACTACCAGAGAAACATGGGGAATGGAGCCCCATTTGCCATCCATAAATGGCAGGAGAATGGTGGAAATGGACACTTATATGGATAACCAGAATAACCAGATTTATAGTACATAAAACTAACAAACATGTTGGAAGGGATATAAAGCCTTGTGCTTTCAGGTCTTAAGCCAATTTCTAACTATTAGGGATTAGGATGAGATCTTCATGGGGGGGGCAGATTATTCCACACCTGCCTACTCTTTGGTTTCTTGCACCTTCATCTGAATATTTTGTGCTGACATACTGGATTAGATGGACCATGGATGGGTCTGATCCAATCTGGCAATTTCTATGTTTGGTCACAATCTTTGTATTATTCTTATTTACAGGAATGGCAAAAATCCTTACCCAAAGTGCTGTGGTATCTCCCCACTCTCTCTCCTCTCTAGTCCAGCCCTTAAAACTATTCTCCCCACCATATAAACTGCTGTGTATCTACCCAAATGGCAAAGCATCAAAGTTATGAAGTCAGGTTTGTGGTATTTTTCTTTTAAATTATCTATAAGAAAGTCATCTCCCAGTCAGAAATGTCAGGACTTTTGAGTGCTGCTCTAGAACATGGGATTTCTTTTCAGCGTGTTGTAGCCTTTCATCTTGAACTGACACTACACACTAGTATAATGACAGGTTTCAGAGTAGCAGCCGTGTTAGTCTGTATTCGCAAAGAGAAAAGGAGGACTTAGTCTCTAAGGTGCCACAAGTACTCCTTTTCTTTTTACACACTAGTAATCCACTGTCAGTGTCAGAGGCCAGCATATATCCGCATCAGTAGCAAATGCCACAGCAGCATCTTCCAAAGGAAGAGTCTAGGTTGCCTTTATGAATCAAATGTACATTCAAACTTGCTTGTTGATTTAAGAAGCACCTTCCAGCTGGCCCGATATGCTGGAAATTGTGCAGCTGCAGTACAAGCCAGCAGTCCTACTGAACGCAAACCCGACATTCAGCGACCCATAGACCTGGGGATTCTCCTGGGCTGCTACTGTTTGTATGTTTGCTTTTAAGAGCTGGGTGGCAAGAGAGTAGCGCTGAAAGTAATACTTCAGCTCTACATCACAAATTAAGTGTGTGTAGACATACCTGTACTAGCTTTAATTTAGCAGATGGGGTAACAATGGTAGGAGGAAGTGGCAGTATGGGCTTCACTATGGCCTAGCTATCTCTCCCCCAAGCCTGCCAGGGAAACCAGGTGTGTACTTGGGTTGCTGGCCCATGCTCGGGTCCACACCGGCACTTTGTTACCGTGCTAGCTAGATTAAAGCTACAATGACACTTTCATTTGGGGTGCAGACATACCCTTTGGGCTACAGGAGGATGGGTACATCCCTTTTCTCTTCATTAGTGTGTGCTCCACGGCACAACCTCTTCATCAACACTTCTTTGTATTCCTCTGATGTGTCACCATTTAAAAGTGAGACTTTCATGAAGTGTTGGGCCCAAATAATTCTAACTGCCAGCAAAAACACAACATACTTGGAGAGTTTACTTCACATGGAACAGTTCGGGGAGGGGGGGAATGTAATCCCCAGTGGAAAGCTGCCTCTTCAAGAGGCCATGGGGATGCCTGGTGTTGAAAGTCAAATATGGCCACACCGCTCTGCCAGCCCAGCAGACTTGAAATGTGCCATTTTCACCACCAACATGCAAAAGACCAGAAAAGGCAAAACCTTATCTTCAATAAGTCTTCACAGCTTCTCTCAACCCCTCGTGTGGATATGCATTTTCGCATTTAAATACACAGAATACCCCCCCTATTATGCCACTGCCTTCTCTCCATACAGGCCCCTGCTACAGGCTCATTTCCTTCCCAATGCATGCAAACAGTGAGTCACTAATGGTAAGTTGCTTGAAAGTCGCACTCCATTCACTCCTCTAGTTCCGAATACATCCTGCCTACTCTGTCTTGAGGAGTAAGGTATTCAGGGTAAAGATTGGCTATACTTTGTCTCATGGGCTACATAGCACAAAGCTGGCACTTAACTATTATTAGAATAGCACCAAGGTATTGGTTTCCTCTATACAGATGACCAAAGCCAAAATTTGGCTCCCAAACCATCCTTCTTCATATAAGCAGAAGCAGTGTGTCCTAGTGGATAGAGCATCTGACTGGGACCCAGGACACACCTGTTCTATTCCCAGCTGTGATGCTGGGCAAGTCACTTTACCCTTCTGTGGCTCAGTTTCCCCCTGTGTAAAACTGAAGTAATGATAATGGCCTCATTTGTAAAGTGCTTTGAGATCTACTGACAAACATTGATATAAGTATTATATTAATAAAATCAAAGTTTGGCCTAATTTTCGTACTTCTACTGAGTTACTGGGAAGTCTTAATGTTCAGCACCTCTGATAATCAGGATACTGGTTTTTTAGGGGGGCGGTACAGATTACGGAGCCTAGCTTTAGACATTCAGGTAATAACATTCTGGTCTAAAAGACAGGCTGCAAAATCTGACGGCGGCGTTCCGTAAATGTGCACTGTCTAGGAGCTAGAACGCGTTCTCCTTTGCCTGTTCCCCATGCAGTCGTATGAATGGCCTTTTGGTGTGCGTGTAACAGAGCTGCATTGCGATGGCTCATCTGGTCTGAATTTGGGTAAATTGTGTATCTTGTGTAGTGATCCTCATAATATACAGACTTCATCGGAGGTACTAAAATGAGTACAGAATTTGTGAGTTTGTGCCAGAAGAATGTTATCAGTACAGTCATCCTTGCTAGAAAGACCATACACTGGCAGACTCTGACAATGAAAATAATGTTTCAAGTCCTGTGTAAAATAGCATATTCTGTACCCCTTTTTCACATTGTCTGAGATAATAAAACCAGGCAAAAGAATCTGGGCATAAACCACATCTTTATTTGGTGTTCACACCTTTTAATAGCATGTTAGCTAATGTGTGGTCTTTGTCAAGGCAAAACCCACCAGTAACTCCCTGTAGCACCTGAGACAGATGCTTTCTGAAATGACACCCAGTAAGCCGTCAAATCTAAGTAACCAAGCATTTGTCCACATATTGTCTTAGATGTCCGTTCATTCTGTCTCAAGGCAGGATGTGGAACACAATTGTATAATGTGTATATATTTATATGTGTGTGCGTATATGGAATGATTGATTGTATAAGGTACACATGCATATACATGCAGCAATGTAAAGGATCCAAAATATGTATAAGAAGATATTTTAGATTAGTGCACAAGGGTAAATCTACGTGTATGGTGTGTCAGAGGTAGATGGTTTTGGTAGTTTGTTTTCTGCTATATGGCCTCTGACCAAACGAGCTACTTAATAAAATCAAGTCATAAAAGATTAAATGTTAACACTGGGAGGGTCACTTTGAGCTAGAGAGCTTTCTCTCCTAAGAGTCAGTTTTCTCAGCCCTAATAGCACACCTATACCATTGCACAGATACATATAGTATCATATGGCACCGCTAGTCAATGGGGGCCAAGTCTCAATGTGTTCAAATGAGCTCTAGGCTTACCACAGATCAACCCTTTTTTACCCTACATGGAGTAACACTGAATATTTCTCCCATGTTAATGTGAGAAAAAATTAACCCATTGTTGCAGAAGCAGTCCTGGAGTATTAACATTCCATCTTTCATTCCCAAGACTACTTTCTGTTCTGCAGTGGGCATGTTCTGCCTATTTTCTAGTTGTGGTAGGACTTAACTCCTCCATGCGGTTTCTCTCCTCTGACTTCTGCCCTTGTGGGAAATCTGTGTACGTTGCTCTTTGTCCTTCCCCTTGGAGGAGCCAGAATATATTTCTCTTTTTCCTCATCTCCCAAATAAGTACTCAGACTCAGATTTTGTTAATTTATCTACACTGGGAATTCAAAATCTCCAGTAGATTGTTCTCCCAGAACCACTGCTGCTTCTGCCACTACATTCAGCAGCACCCACATGTGTAAACAAATCTGCCCTCTGTTATGCCTGTAAAAGCCCATGTCCATTGTGCGGGGGCTTGGCTGTGGCAGACGAATCGCACGTGTGGCTTGACAGAGTCCCACCACTGTACTCTCATGAATAATTATCGGATAGGAGGGTTCCTTAGCTGAGCCTGAATTATGCCCACTGACTGACAATCCACATATTCTTCTCCAGCTCTTTCCTTCCTTCCTATTTGTGTTTCTGACATTTGCTCTGCCCCTTTCCCACTACCCACAGCAGGTGCAGCTAATGCACAGATGCAGTTGCTACAGCCATCATTTCCCTCTGCCGTTAATTTGCTAATAGAAAAACAGCCCTCTCTGCTTTTTTATAGTGACTAATGGGCCACCCTATAATACTACTGCAGAGGTGATAGATTGATAGAGAGACAGAGCTATATTCACATAAATTCACACACATTGAGCTAGTTACTTCAGTGCTGAAGAACACTAATTCAAATCCGCCCCCCCCCCCCGCCACTATGCTGTTTCACTATTAATCTGAACTCATAAATCTTCAGTTTGTCCCAGTGGTGCCGGCTATAACCCACACTGCCACAGCCCCCACACAGAATGTTGATATGGGCTGTCGTTTGCCTTTTCTCTTGTGCTCACAAACCCATCTTCATGTCACCGCATTCAGAAACCTTGCAGCACAAAGCATCTCCAGCTGCTTTTTTTTTTTTTTTTGACTCCTACCCCACCCGCTCTCAGGATCTCATACTCTGGAAACAATGCTTTATTGCCTCACTCCTTGGCTCTTTTGTACCCCAGTCCATGCTATTCGTAGTTGTTCCTTTCCTCCATCCACTCACAAGACCAAATCCTGCTCACAACCATCCTCTGACATGTTGGTCTCATTTAGACTGTCACCTTGTGATTTCAGCAGCTGTGTTGACTCCCACCCTCCGGGGCAGGTAAGAAATTCTCTGCTGGCAGTGTGCCTCAGCAGAGTGATTTTTATTCACTCCTCTAGACTCTAAGAAGAAGAATGCCATACAGCCTGGGGCTTTTTCACTAGCTGTGGCCAACGGCTTTCTGTAATTCTGCATATTCTGCATAAAATGAAGCATGCTTTGTGCTCTGTGATACATAGAGCATCCTCTCCACAAATCTAAGCTGGAGTTGGGTTTGTTTTTGTTTTTTTAGATGGGCTTGGAAAGAAGTTGCTGTTTCTTGGCTACTGTGTATGAAACAAGCCTTATAAACTATTCCATTTACAAACCTGGCTTCCCAAAGAAAGCAGAATGTACTGTTTTATGGATGTTGTACAACGCTCAGCACTCAGTCAACAACTCCCACAAAATTCAGCACCTACTGTAGTCCACCAGTGCATAAATTAAGTTTGAACTTGCAAATAAAGCCAGCATTTTCTCAAGGCCGTGTCACAGCTCAAGTTGAACGATGTTTGCCATTTGATACAGGATTTTCCTTTCACAATAATGCTCAGATTCACACTTACATTGTTCAGTTATGCAACTGAAACCCTGCATTCGGATCCTCAGTGTGACATGGAAAAGTGAAAGTTATCATTCTAAAACTGGAATGAATTACTTGATTTATTACTGCATCACTCCTTGTGGTTATTATTCAGCAATCATTGGCAATATACACACATGGAACTACTGTCCTGTCAATAACATATCAGAACTCCTTCAAGTAAATTTTTTTGCACATAACAAGGCATCCTTGCAAACTGTAACAGACACTGAAATAGCTAATCAAGTTACAAATGAGCCCCAAAATATTTCACCCTGTCTCTGGCCAACCTGGGTTTTGCTTTTCCATTTTGCAAGGTACAGAGCTAACAAAGCCGACTTTGCACAAATTGCTTTGCAGATCCAGTGATCTCTGCTTCTCCAGCCAGGGGACTAGTTATTGCCCCCTTCATCTCCCCGCCAACCCCCATTATTTCCAATCCTGCTGAGCTCCCTCGGGCTAGGTACAGTGGCACCTGGGAAAAGGCAAAGTGGTTGGAACATTATTCCCTCCATTTCTCAATAGACTGATTTGTAGCAGGATTCGAAGTGGAGCTGTCCCCAAAGTCGCCAGATGAGTTTCAACATTTTGACTCTCTCTTTCCCCTACAAGGCTGCAAAGGGAAATGATGCCTAAAATGAGCCAGGGAGACTGCAGGGCTTGTAACTTAGACTTTGGGATTCATATGTTGTTGATCCCAAACAGGGGAACAGAAGGGAACAGAAGACTACCTACTGGGTCAAGGTAGACACTGGGGACTACCCCCCAAAAACCCTCACCCCCTCTCCCCTGCCCCTACTCCTAAGAAATGAGAGCTAGATACGTTCCTATGTGCTGGAAATAGTAGGGATCAGCCTGGTTGTGCAATGGGGTGCCATGGGCTGGGGGGAGGGCTCAGCCTTTGGACCCCTTTTTCTTTCTGGCAAGTCTCTCTCCTCTCAATCCCCTGCAAATAACCCCTCTTCCCCCGCCTGGCAGCACGTCCCACAGCGCCCAGGACTCCAGACTCGTACCCGCTCTACCAAGCAACAGCCCCGGCCGGCCGGCGCATCGCTTACCTTGAAGTTGCCACCTGTCTCTTGTTTGGGTGTGTGTGTGTGTGTGTGTTTTCCGTTTCATGTCAGGCTTGTCTGCTGCAGCAGAGACTTTCCAGCGGGGAGGAGGAGGAACTGCTTCAGCTGGAAGCCACCGCAGGGTCCCATGGTGCCAGGCTGAGATTGCAAAGGGGGGCAGCAGGTTGGCACTGGCACTGGCCAAGCGCCCCCCTCCCAGCACAGCGCGCCACTGCGGGCAGCTCCGGACGCGGCGGCGGCGGCTGCTCCTGGCGCTGCCTTTGTGTGGAAGACGTCAGCGGCTCAGGACCTTCCCCAGCTAGGAGGGCCCGGGAGCCGGAGCATCGCAGGCAGAGCAAGGCGGGAGGGAGGACGCAGCCCGCTCCCCCTCCGCTGGAGAGCCGCTCCCCTCACCCCACCCCCCTTTCGTCCTCCCAGAGCTCAGCCAGGCAAGCGGGGCTGGGCTGGGGCAGAAATCCGCTGCCAAGGAAGCACCGGGCTGAGTTTGAACAAAACCCCAGCAGAGGGGCAGCTACAAGGGATGCGGCATCCAGGCTGCTGCCCCCAAGGGGCCGAATGAGCCCCCGCCTTGGGCGGCTTGTCCGCAGGCAGTGCGGACTCGCAGGCTCTCCTGGTCACTTACATCGGGTGTGTAAGGCGCAAAGAAGGGGGGGGGGAAGAAATCCTTGTTTGTCTGTCTAGACCCAACTCCCTTTGCAGCCCACAGGGATCTGCAGCCAGCAGGGATGTCAGAGTGTATCGTCAGCTCGTCCAGAGCCCCCCCCCCCCCCCCATCCTTCCTGGAATCCCCCAGGCAAACCGGCTCCGAATCCTCCTGCCGGCCCCTAGAGTTGTCACTGGTACCCAGGTTGCATGGAGAGTCTGTCACGTGACCACAAGAGTCCCCCACCAATATGCAGGGCAGGCTGGTTTGATTTCCAAGTAAGAGCCCGTGTATTAGGCCAGTGCAACTCACTGTAAATCACACCGCTCTGTGTGTGCAGCACCACCCAAACAGATCTAGCTCTGCAGCTGTCATCCAAAGGCCTTTCAAGAAGTGCCATGGGCCAGGTAATAACGAGTCTCTTAATCCACTGACCACCAGAATATTTTGAACCTAATTTAATTTCAGTCTCAGAGACCAGCAGCACTCCATTTAGCTGTGCAAACAAACAAAAACCCTAGTCATCCAAAGAACAACGACATGCTACAGAACAGCTTCCTTTTGCACACTTGCTTTCATAGCCCTTCCCAGTCTTTCCCCGTGAGTGCAGCTGCTTGCTTGTAAGTGAACTTTTGCTGATTTCTCAAATCAGCGAATACAGCAAAAATGAATTGACAGTGAGCAGTTCCACATCTCGAGCATCAGGAATCAGATTGTGCATTTGCATTGTAAAACTACATATTGTGGGTCTGATTCACGTCACTCCATTGATGTCAACGGGCCTCATTCTCCACTGTCCAATAAAAGATATGACCTCACCCACCTTGTCTCTCAAATATCCTGGGACCAACATGGCTACCACTACACTGCACTGCATTGCCCCAGTGTAGTCATTTCCACCAAGTGCAAATTGGATGTGTGCTACATTTTCTTGTCTCCCTGTCAGAGTGACATAAAAACCCCTACTAAGAATAGGATCATTTTTTGGAGTCCCTTGAGCAGTGGTTCCCAAACTTCTTACTAAGGTGACCCACCAGCTGCATTTTATCTTTTTTTTTTTTTTTTTTTTTTGTGACCCACCATTACATATAAGCACCCTGTACCCTGGCACTTCCCCTGTGGGTCAGTGCAGGGCAGGCTCACTCTCCAACATCCCCACATGGGGCCTCCCCTCTGCACTGGGCCAGGAGAAATGTACATTTACCTTAGCCAGGGCCCATTTATGAGTTAATCTAGCCCTGCATGTGGTGACCCATCTAGAGCCTTCCTGTGACCCACTGGTGATTTGGGACCCACCATTTGGGAAACACTGCCCTAGAGAACCCTGATGATAATGGTGCAAAGGTCATGGTGCTTAGAGCATGGCTCTGGGAATCAGAAGCTCTGGGTTCTATATCCAACTCTGACACCCACTGTGTGACCTGGGAGAAATCACTTAGCCTCTGTAAACAGTATCCTTATCTGTAAAATGGGGATAATTATTGTGACATTCTGTACCTTGGGGGAGCACGCTATAAGCCTCCACATTCCTCATCTGTATATAATTGTGATATTACATATAAAGCATGCCTTGGAAGGTATCAGGGGAAAGGTTATGATCTGCTGAAAGTCATTTTTCTATCCAAAAATGTATCTCATTAATGCATGTGAAGTTATGAGAATTTTGTTGTATGGTTGTCACTAAAACATGCTGTAAATTGGGGGATCAGCCAGATATTCGCTCCCCAGAGGCAACAGCAAGGAAAGTAGCCAACACCCAGGTGGGGTATGAAACAACTCATCAACAACCATTGTCCAGCAAGGGAGCTACAATTCAATGACTCACCTGCATGAGGCCACACCAAGGGGATTGCTCAACTTTGCCTGCAGACTCAGCAGTGCCCCCCAGACATGCCTGGACTTGTGTTCTACAAGCACATGGAGTGGATTGAGGGTATAAAACTGAACACAGGGGGCCCAGGCTTGGCCCTTCTCCATCCCCCACCTATGCTGCAAGCAACTAAGACACTGAGAAGAAGACAAGACTCCAGCAGAGGAGATTGTCCCAGATTTCAAGGGTGAAATCTGTATACTAAGGACTGCAATATCCAGTGGGGTGAGAAAAACTGCTTAATTTAGTTGTTGCCCAGTCTAACAGGGCTGAGAGTTTGGCCTGCGTGGTTATATTTTATTTCTTTTGGTAACTAACTCTGACTTTTTGCCTAGTACTTAATATCACTTAAAATCTGTCTTTTATGGTCAATAATTTTGTTTTACTGTTTATCTTTACCAGTGAGTTTGTATGACGTGTGGGGCAAATCTGCTCAGGGTACAAAGGCTGGTGTATCTCCACTTTCCATTGTTGAAGTGGTGAACTAATTAATAAATTTGCACTGCTCATCTTGAGCAGTGCAAGATGGTATATTCCTGGGGTACAGTTCTGTGAGCTGGGGGGATTTGTCTCAGGTGCCTTTCTCTGTGTGATTCATGAGTGGCTCCGGGAGCATTCATGCAATCTCGCTGGGTGTGGGGTCATCACATGTGGTTGTGCTGAGTGATAACAGTGCCTGGAGGGGTTGCTGCTGGTCACTAGTAAGGCATTGTGAAAGACAGCCCAGGCTGGAGAGAGTTAAGAGGGCACAGCGGTCCCATGATCCCAGGCTGCACCCCAGGGGGATCCCGTCACAATTATTATTATTTATTTGCACTGCAGTAGCATTTAGGAGCCCCAGTCGTGAACCAGAACTCCATTGTGCTAGATGCTGTGCAAACACGGAACAAAAGGACTGTTCCTGTCCCAAGAGCTCACAGTTAAAATGGATATCACAGCTACGGTAATACTTACACACGTTCATAATGCACTTATGAGACCCTTGGATGAAACACTTTGTACAGAAGTGAAAAGCATTACGTCTTTGTCGTGTAAGCTCAGCGAACCGAGGGACTCAGACAATCACATCCCTTTTTATTAGAAGGGATGTGAGTTAAGTAAAATTCTAGTATTTAAAGGGGGAGCCTTTTTTATGGCAATGTTTTAAAACATGTTCCATCCTTACTGCCTTTTATTTTGAAACTAGAATACTGAGCTTCCTCTGTCCCAACACACATACACAGAGAACATTAAAAGGGATGTCCAGAGAGAGGACATACAAATGTTGTTGGACAACCTGGTGTAAAATTACTAATTGAGTATATTCTGATTTAATCTTTGTTTTCATCTTTCTGCTTTCCAAATAATCAGAAAGCTATGGGCTCTGATCTGAAGCCCTCTAAAGTCCATGGGGAATCTTTCCATTGCCTCTGGCCTTTGAATCAGGCACATAGTACTTATGATATCTACAAAGATGATTATGCACAATGAAACAAACAGTGTTAGGGGAAAATAAATGCTAGAATAAGTCTTTACAGTCAGAGAAAAGGGTATTAATTGGATATTCGTTATCACAATCAATTAAAATCATTATAAAGGGAATGTCTGCATCTTTGGCCACCATTTTACCAAGCCATCTTTTAAGGCTGTTTTATGTGTATAAACAACCATTTGCTTGTAAATTGCACAGTCGGGGGACTTTAGCCCTATTACACTTCCTACAGGACATGCCTCCAGGTAATTAGAATGTGAACAATTCACTGGTTTTAAGGGTCTCTCCATTACCCCGTTCACACAGGAGACCGTTTGGAAGCACTCAGAAACTAGAAAATATGCCTTTATTCCCAGTTCAAGGGCTAGATGGTCAGATTTGTCCTAGCCCAGGAGCCCTGTGCACAGAAAAGTTCTAATCATTGACAAATCCCCCGTTCAGCAGCAATATCAATGAATGCAGTAAAACATACCTAGTGTTCAAGCATTCACCTCTGTACCCCAGGTTGGCATGTGCTGGAAATTAAGGCCCACATTTTCAGAAAAGTATAAGTCTAAGAGTTCATGGCTGGATTTACTGTAGGTGTCATAAATATAAAGGGAAGGGTAAACCCCTTTAAAATCCCCTCCTGGCCAGAGAAAAAAATCCTCTCACCTGGAAAGGGTTAAGAAGCTAAAGGTAACCTCGCTGGCACCTGACCAAACTGACCAATGAGGAGACAAGATACTTTCAAAAGCTGGGAGGAGGGAGAGAAACAAAGGGTCTCAGTCTGTCTATATGTTGGTTTCTGCCAGGGAGAGACCAGGAATGGAGTCTTAGAACTTTTAGTAAGTAATCTTGCTAGGTATGTGTTAGATTATGATTTCTTTAAATGGCTGAGAAAAGAATTGTGCTGAATAGAATAACTATTTCTGTCTGTGTATCTTTTTTGTAACTTAAGGTTTTGCCTAGAGGGGTTCTCTATGTTTTGAATCTAATTACCCTGTAAGGTATCCACCATCCTGATTTTACAGGGGGGATTTCTTTATTTCTATTTACTTCTATTTCTATTAAAAGTCTTCTTGTAAGAAAACTGAATGCTTTTTCATTGTTCTCAGATCCAAGAGTTTGGGTCTGTGGTCACCTATGCAAATTGGTGAGGCTTTTTATCCAACATTTCCCAGGAAAGGGGGGGTGCAAGTGTTGGGAGGATTGTTCATTGTTCTTAAGATCCAAGGGTCTGGGTCTGTAGTCACCTAGGCAAATTGGTGAGGCTTTTTACCAAACCTGGTCCAGGAAGTGGGGTGAAAATATCCAAAATCCAGTTGAGATTTTTTTGAACTAGAAATACAGATTTTAAAAAGGAAACTTTTTTTTCCTTTGGAAAGGAAGTCCAGAAAGCAGCTGAAACTGAAAGCAGCTTGTTTTTTCTCTGTTTGGGGAAAGAGCAGAGACAAAAGGGGATTATCTTTGGAATTGCAGGTTTTCTTTGCCTGGAGGCAGGGTACTTAACTCCTGCAGGGAAATTCACAGTCTTCCAACCCAGAGTATTTTTTTCCCCTAAAAGTAAATGGGGGGGGGGGGGTGTTCTACCCATTTGCCTGGAGACAAAAGTGGCAGGGGCTTTTTTTTTTTTTTTTGGATTTTGATTTTTTACAAGGAGCACAAGTTTGAAAAGGAATTTTTTTTCCTTTGGGCTGCTGGTAAGCAGGTTTCCAAGTAGTTGGAGGTTTTTTTGCTTTGATTTGGAGCCAGAGCAGAGACAAAGGGAATTGTCCTTTTCTGTAGGCTGACAATCACTATCAGAGAATAGGTATTCTATTCCAGCACAGCAAAATTTTACAGCCAAGTTTTGTTTGTTTATTTCTAAACCTCGGGTGTAAAGTTAGTTAAAAACAGACAGGTTAGAATGACAAAATCCACAGCTCGACAAAAGCTGGAATTAGCCAGATTTCAGGCTGAGGAAAGACAAAGGGAACATGAAAGACAGATAGAACTCATGCGGCTGAAGAAGGAGGAGAAGGAACAAGAAAGGGAGGCAGCGAAAGAGGCAGAACAACACCAAGCGGCTGCTCACAGGAGAGCTATGGAAGCAAGGGACAAAGAACTGGAGGAGAAGGAAAAAGAGAGGAAGTATGTGGAGGAGATGGAGAAGATAAAGGCTCAGCAGAATATCCCAACAAACCCTAGCAAACCCTTCTCCAAGTACCACTTCCCATCCCAGAAAGTTCCCCACCTACAAGGCAGGCGATGATACTGAGGCTTTCCTAGAAAACTTTGAAAGGACCTGCCTTGGGTACAACATCTCTACTGACCAATACATGGTAGAGCTGAGGCCGCAGCTCAGTGGACCCTTAGCTGAGGTGGCAGCTGAAATGCCTAAAGAACACATGAACAAGTATGAACTGTTTAAATCCAAGGCAAGAGTCAGAATGGGGATAACACCCGAGCAATCTCGTCAGAGGTTCAGAGTCCTAAGGTGGAAACCAGACGTGTCATTTACCCAACATGCCTACCACATTGTGAAACATTGGGATGCCTGGATATCAGGAGCAAGTGTTGAATCTCCAGTAAATTTGCCCTTCCTAATGCAAATGGAACAATTCTTAGAGGGTGTTCCTGAGGAAATAGAAAGATACATTCTAGATGGGAAGCCCAAAACTGTAATCGAGGCAGGAGAGATTGGAGCCAGATGGGTGGAGGTGGCAGAGAAGATGAAAACTGGCCGCAGTTGGAGTGGAGACCAGAAGGGACAACCCCAGACCACACCCTATCACCAGGGGCGGCCCAAAGCCCCACATACCTCCCAAAGAACCCTCCACACCCCTTATCGTCCCACCACCCCGTTCTCCAGCAACCCACCTCGCCCCAGTGACCCATCAGCTGGATGATGTTTTAAATGTAATGAGCTGGGGCATGTAAAGGCCAACTGCCCCAAGAACCCCAACAGATTACAGTTCATTGCACCGGGATCACACCAGAGGTCCGCAGGCCCAGATACCTCCCAGATACCCTTGGAGCGGAGGGAAACTGTGAGTGTGGGCGGGAAGAAGGTCACTGCGTGGAGGGACACCGGAGCACAAGTGTCAGCTATCCATGCTTCCTTAGTGGACCCCAATTTAATCAACCTAGAGATCCAAGTGACAATTCAACCCTTCAAGTCCAACTCATTCAATTTGCCTACAGCCAAGTTGCCTGTCCAGTACCAGGGCTGATCAGGAACGTGGACTTTTGCAGTCTATGATGATTATCTCATCCCCATGCTGTTGGGGGAAGACTTGGCCAATCATATGAAGCGGGCCAAGAGGGAGGGAATGGTCACCTGTAGCCAGGCTAAACAAGCCATGATGCCTAGCTCTATTCTGGAAACTTCTATCAGGACCCAGTCAGAGAGGATGGACCCGGACCCCAGGCCAATGTCTGCAACAGCAGTAGTGGATCCAGTCCTAGAGACCCAGACGAAACCAGTCCCAGAACTGGAACCAGCCGAACAACCAACACCAGACCCATTGTCAGCACTGAATCCAGTACTTGCAACCTCAACACCAGAGGGCCCCACCGAACCTGAACTGGCAGCAGCCCATAACCCTACACAAGAGGCTCAGCCAGAGCCTGAATCCCAACATAGTGCATCAGCGGAGAGCGGTTCACAGTCAACAGAAACAGCCCCATCACCTACATCGCTTCCAGAGGGACCAAGCCTAGGTCCACAATCCCATGAGGAACTGATGTCTCTAACATCAAGGGAACAGTTCCAGACTGAACAGGAAGCAGATGAAAGCCTCCAGAGAGCTTGGACGGCGGCACGGAGCAACCCACCGCCTCTCAGCTCTTCTAATCGATCCAGGTTTGTTGTAGAAAGAGGACTTTTATACAAGGAAACTCTTTCTGGGGGACACCAGGAAGACTGGCATCCTCAGAGACAGTTGGTAGTTCCAACTAAATACCGGGCCAAGCTCTTGAGCTTAGCCCATGATCACCGTAGTGGCCATGCTGGGGTGAACAGGACCAAAGACCTGTTTGGGGGGGTCATCCCACTGGGAGGGAATGGGCAAGCATGTTTCTACCTATGTCCGGTCTTGTGAGGTGTGCCAAAGAGTGGGAAAACCCCAAGACCAGGTCAAAGCCCCTCTCCAGCCACTCCCCATCATTGAAGTTCCATTTCAGCGAGTAGCTGTGGATATTCTGGGTCCTTTTCCGAAAAAGACACCCAGAGGAAAGCAGTACATACTGACTTTCATGGATTTTGCCACCCGATGGCCGGAAGCAGTAGCTCTAAGCAACACCAGGGCTAAAAGTGTGTGCCAGGCACTAGCAGACATTTTTGCCAGGGTAGGTTGGCCCTCCGACATCCTCACAGATGCAGGGACTAATTTCCTGGCAGGAACTATGGAAAACCTTTAGGAAAGCTCATGGGGTAAATCACTTGGTTGCCACTCCTTACCACCATCAAACAAATGGCATGGTGGAGAAGTTTAATGGAACTTTGGGGGCCATGATACGTAAATTCGTAAATGAGCACTCCAATGATTGGGACCTAGTGTTGCAGCAGTTGCTCTTTGCCTACAGAGCTGTACCACACCCCAGTTTAGGGTTTTCCCCATTTGAACTTGTATATGGCCGTGAGGTTAAGGGGCCATTACAGTTGGTGAAGCAGCAATGGGAGGGATTTACACCTTCTCCAGGAACTAACATTCTGGAGTTTGTAACCAACCTACAAAACACTCTCCGAACCTCTTTAGCCCTTGCTAAAGAAAACTTACAGGATGCTCAAAAAGAGCAAAAAGCCTCGTATGATAAACATGCCAGAGAGCGTTACTTCAAAGTAGGGGACCAGGTCATGGTCTTAAAGGCGCTCCAGGCCCATAAAATGGAAGCATCGTGGGAAGGGCCATTCACATTCCAGGAGCGCCTGGGAGCTGTTAATTATCTCATAGCATTCCCCACCTCCAACCGAAAGCCTAAGGTGTACCATATTAATTCTGTAAAGCCCTTTTATTCCAGAGAATTAAAGGTTTGTCAGTTTACAGCCCAGGGAGGAGACGACTCTGAGTGGCCTGAAGGTGTCTACTACGAAGGGAAATGTGCTGGTGGTGTGGAAGAGGTGAACCTCTCCATGACCCTTGGGCGTATGCAGCGACAGCAGATCAAGGAGCTGTGCACTAGCTACGCGCCAACATTCTCAGCCACCCCAGGACTGACTGAATGGGCATACCACTCCATTGACACAGGTAATGCTCACCCAATTAGGGTCCAACCTTACCGGGTGTCTCCTCAAGCTAAAACTGCTATAGAACGGGAGATCCAGGATATGTTACAGATGAGTGTAATCCGCCCCTCTGGAAGTGCATGGGCATCTCCAGTGGTTCTAGTTCCCAAACCAGACGGGGAAATACGTTTTTGCGTGGACTACCGTAAGCTAAATGCTGTAACTCATCCAGACAACTATCCAATGCCATGCAGAGATGAACTATTAGAGAAACTGGGACGGGCCCAGTTCATCTCTACCTTGGACTTCACCAAGGGGTACTGGCAGGTACCGCTAGATGAATCTGCCAAGGAAAGGTCAGCCTTCACCACACATCTCGGGCTGTATGAATTTAATGTACTCCCTTTCGGGCTGCGAAATGCACCCACCACCTTCCAAAGACTTGTAGATGGTCTCCTAGCGGGATTAGGAGAATATGCAGTTGCCTACCTTGACGATGTGGCCATATTTTCGGATTCTTGGGCAGACCACCTGGAACATCTACACAAAGTCCTTGAGCGCATAAGGGAGGCAGGACTAACTGTTAAGGCTAAGAAGTGTCAAATAGGCCTAAACAGAGTGAACCACCTTGGACACCAGGTGGGTCAAGGAACTATCAGCCCCCTACAGGCCAAAGTGGATGCTATCCAAAAGTGGCCTGTCCCAAAGTCAAAGAAACAGGTTCAATCCTTCTTAGGCTTGGCCGGTTATTACAGACGATTTGTACCACAATACAGCCAAATCGCCGCCCCACTGACAGACCTAACCAAAAGGAAACAGCCAAATGCTGTTCAGTGGACCGAAAAGTGTCAGAAGGCCTTTAACAAGCTTAAAGCGACACTCATGTCTGATCCTGTACTAAGGGCCCCAGACTTTGACAAACCGTTCCTAGAAACCACAGATGCGTCCGAGCGTGGTGTGGGAGCAGTTTTAATGCAGAAAGGACCTGATCAAGAATTCCACCCTGTAGTGTTTCTCAGCAAAAAACTGTCTGAGAGGGAAAGCAACTGGTCAGTCACTGAAAAAGAATGTTACACCATTGTCTAAGCTCTGGAAAAGCTACGCCCATATGTTTGGGGACGGCGTTTCCACCTGCAAACTGACCATGCTGCACTGAAGTGGCTTCACACCGTCAAAGAAACTAACAAAAAACTTCTTCGGTGGAGTTTAGCTCTCCAAGATTTTGATTTCGACATCCAACACATCTCAGGAGCTTCTAACAAAGTGGCTGATGCACTCTCCAGTGAAAGGTTTCAGAGTAACAGCCGTGTTAGTCTGTATTCGCAAAAAGAAAAGGAGGACTTGTGGCACCTTAGAGACTAACCAATTTATTAGAGCATAAGCTTTCGGGAGACTAACCAATTTATTAGAGCATAAGCTTTCGAGAGACTAACCAATTTATTAGAGCATAATTGGTTAGTCTCTAAGGTGCCACAAGTCCTCCTTTTCTTTCTCCAGTGAAAGTTTCCCAGAATCAACTGGTTAAAATCGTCCTTGAGATGTAGAAAATATTGTTAGTCTTTATGTACTTGGTAGTATATTTTGAGATACATGTGTCTTATTAACTCTGTTTTCCTAGAGCTCCAGGAAGAAATCCCAGCCAGTGTTTCACCCTAGCTGAGATTTGGGGGGTGTGTCATAAATATAAAGGGAAGGGTAAACCCCTTTAAAATCCTCTCCTGGCCAGAGAAAAAAATCCTCTCACCTGGAAAGGGTTAAGAAGCTAAAGGTAACCTCGCTGGCACCTGACCAAACTGACCAATGAGGAGACAAGATACTTTCAAAAGCTGGGAGGAGGGAGAGAAACAAAGGGTCTCAGTCTGTCTATATGCTGGTTTCTGCTGGGGATAGACCAGGAATGGAGTCTTAGAACTTTTAGTAAGTAATCTAGCTAGGTATGTGTTAGATTATGATTTCTTTAAATGGCTGAGAAAAGAATTGTGCTGAATAGAATAACTATTTCTGTCTGTGTATCTTTTTTGTAACTTAAGGTTTTGCCTAGAGGGGTTCTCTATGTTTTGAATCTAATTACCCTGTAAGGTATCCACCATCTTGATTTTACAGGGGGGATTTCTTTATTTCTATTTACTTCTATTTCTATTAAAAGTCTTCTTGTAAGAAAACTGAATGCTTTTTCATTGTTCTCAGATCCAAGGGTTTGGGTCTGTGGTCACCTATGCAAATTGGTGAGGCTTTTTATCCAACATTTCCCAGGAAAGGGGGGGTGCAAGTGTTGGGAGGATTGTTCATTGTTCTTAAGATCCAAGGGTCTGGGTCTGTAGTCACCTAGGCAAATTGGTGAGGCTTTTTACCAAACCTTGTCCAGGAAGTGGGGTGCAAGGTTTTGGGAAGTATTTTGGGGGGAAGGATGCGTCCAAACAGCTCTTCCCCAGTAACCAGTATTAGTTTGGTGGTGGTAGCGGCCAGTCCAAGGATAACGGGTGTAATATTTTGTACCTTGGGGAAGTTTTGACCTAAGCTGGTAAAGATAAGCTTAGGAGGTTTTTCATGCAGGTCCCCACATCTGTACCCTAGAGTTCAGAGTGGGGGAGGAACCTTGACAGTAGGTGTGCAAACCCCAATCCCCACCCTGATGTGCTTGCACTACCCTGACTTACATGCATTGGAGGAAAAGGGGTTGCACACCTAAGTGAGGCATGAGTAAAACTGAACACACATTTAGCCATGCAGCCTTGAAGAATTGGGCTTACACTTGATCGTGCAAGGAGACCGGAGGTAGTTTGAATGAGAATCTATTCACCTATTGCGATATTTGGGACAGGCATCCTGTCAGTAGAAAATTATCAGGGAAGAGATTAATAAAGGATGTAGCCAGTCCCTTTGGCTCACAGGGAAAGCCTGAGAACCGTTATACTGTGCTGAATGAACTTCATTAGAGCCAAATGCTATCAGTTTCCATGCTGAGGGAAATAGAAGGGGGTAAACACTGAAGAACTGGTGTCTTATCCAAAACATTTCATGTAAATCATTTAACAAGTTAGAAAAATGAGAGTTCATCCATCTGAAGGTGTTTATAAATGCATGTGTGGGAGGAGGGGGTTAGTAAATGGTTATATATTTAAACGCTCTCACTTTCTTGGCTACCACTTGTAAAATTCACAAACCCAACTATGAGATGGCTGAAAGGGGGAAAGGTGGCATCTGAAATTGTTTTAACGCCTTTAGACTAAAGTGCAAAGACACAGCAGCATGTACATGATCCATATGGCACCAGAGGCACCATCACAACAGTAGATGGTAGGGCTAGTCCACGGGGCAGCAGAAGGCTCAAATCAAAAAAGGCCTTTCAGTTATATTGTGGTATGCATTGTGGTTTGTAATTTATACTCGCTTTAATCACTGCTACTCTCAGCCTTAGCCTGACAGGACTCTTGTCAATGTATCATGTTGCATAGATTGTAATTTTTTTGCAAGACACTGAGAACACACTGGTAAGATTAATCACAACATCTTAGCATGACCTACAGTTCCCATTAAGAGCATTGCTTTGACTCCTGTGAGGGTTTATTTTTGTTACACGTTGTCCAGTACCCTGCATTACTTGCCTGTTGAGAATTGTAGCTGTGTTACCAAACAGCCAACAACAAAATCTTTGCCTGAATTTGCAGCGATTTAGAGAGTGTAAGGCTTTAATGGGACGGATATAAAGAACCTTATCTGCAATATCTTTCCCAGGATAGGGTAGAGGGAGATGTTTCAGGTTATGGCTTGTATCCAATAATATTGCGTCCAGTTGTGTGCAGTGGTTGCAGACGCAGGCAATTCTAAATTTGTCAAGTGGTATTTTGTATCATCACTGTCTGAAACTGAAGTTCTGGCCTTAGGATGTTACCTGGCAGGTTCCCTGAGGTGCAGCTTTTCAACACGCTGCTTTTGCCTTCTGAATTACATGCTTTGCAACTGAGAGTATTTTTCTCTCAGCCACTCCAGCGTCTGTCAATTTGCTTTCCCCTAAGAGAATGAAATGGAGACAGAGGTGGTACTCTGAATACAGGCTCATGCTTGAGGAAACTCTGAACACCTTCCCTTTGTCTGTAGCCTATAGTACTCAAAAGGCACACTTAATCATGGCCTTCAAGTACATAGGGCTCAGCACCTGCAAAAATTGGTTTTAAATGCTTTAAAAATGCTTTGAACTTGTACATGTGTCATAAAAATAAAGGGAAGAGTAAACCCCTTTGAAATGCCTCCTGGCCAGGGGAAAGCTCCTCTCACCTGTAAAGGGTTAAGAAGCTAAGGGTAACCTCGCTGGCACCTGACCAAAATGACCAATGAGGAGACAAGATACTTTCAAAAGCTGGGAGGAGGGAGAGAAACAAAGGGTCTGTATGTCTGTCTATATTCTGTCTTGGCTGGGGATAGACCAGGAATGGAGTCTTAGAACTTTTAGTAAGTAATCTAGCTAGGTACGTGTTAGATTATGATTTCTTTAAATGGCTGAGAAAAGAACTGTGCTGAATAGAATAACTATTTCTGTCTGTGTATCTTTTTTGTAACTTAAGGTTTTGCCTAGAGGGGTTCTCTATGTTTTGGAATCTAATTACCCTGTAAGGTATCCACCATCCTGATTTTACAGGGGGGATTTCTTTATTTTTATTTACTTCTATTTCTATTAAAAGTCTTCTTGTAAGAAAACTGAATGCTTTTTCATTGTTCTCAGATCCAAGGGTTTGGGTCTGTGGTCACCTATGCAAATTGGTGAGGCTTTTTACCAAACCTGGTCCAGGAAGTGGTGTGCAAGGTTTTGGGAAGTATTTTGGGGGGAAAGACGCGTCCAAACAGCTCTTCCCCAGTAACCAGTATTAGTTTGGTGGTGGTAGCGGCCAATCCAAGGACAAAGGGTGGAATATTTTGTACCTTGGGGAAGTTTTGACCTAAGCTGGTAAAGATAAGCTTAGGAGGTTTTTCATGCAGGTCCCCACATCTGTACCCTAGAGTTCAGAGTGGGGGAGGAACCTTGACATGCAAAAATTGGTTTTAAATGCTTTAAAAATGCTTTGAACTTGTACATGCAATATGATCATTACAAAAGTTCCTGGCAGTGGGGAGGAATAATGTTCTCAATGCCAGCAAGGTCCTCCCAGCTACATGGGGAAAGGGAAGTTCAAGAGAGGGTGGGGATAAATAGTGTCTCTTTGTGGCTGTGTCGGAGACCTGGAGGAGGAGGAGTTAGTGGGAAAGGTGGGAGCTACAATTCCAAGTTCGGGAGCATTTAACATATCATCCCTACACACCACTTTCAATAACATTTTGTGAGTCTGAAGGTTCGTAATGAGTCTCACTTTCCTCCCTTAACTGTCTAACTCCTGCTTCCCACTTTTATGCTTTCCTTCGGCCCAAATCCAATGGTGGGTTCAATGGGAGTTTTGTCTTTTAAAGCTAATTCTATTTTCATCATCTTCTCTTTCCTTTCCCCACTTTGTTTTGTATCTTTGCCTTGGTCTACTTTCCCTTTGCCTCTTTCCTGCTATCACTTTGTACACTTTCTTTTTTTTTTTTTTCCTCTGTCACTCATTTCTGGAATCCCTCCTTCCTCCGATCTTCCTTAGCATATTCCTAAGCTCAGCTAAGCAGCTACTGTCACCTCTTTTATAGCTATTCTCCTTTAGTGGCTTGTAACAACTTAAACAGAACACACACTTGATGGATTAGATGTCCACCTTGAGGTTGGGATCCATACAACTTATTTCATAAGTTTTAAATGACAGCACGTTGCTTTACAGCCGATTCCCATTCTTAACAGACAAACCGATTCAGGGTTCCAAGGGGTAGTTGTATTTTCTTTGAACATTCTCATAGTGTAATAAGGAAAAGGGAGGGCATTTCTGGTACTGATATAATTGAATATTACTTCTTCAAGTGTAACAGCCATTACGTTAATATTAATTAATGAATATTAATCGCCGTATTTTTTCATAAATGTCCTTTCAATTTGTACATGCTGCTTTTCGTGGGACAAAAATCTCTTTACCAGATTTTGGCCCTGATGCTGGGCTGTAGTGACTGCACAGACAGGCATGGTCAGGAGAGGAAGGTGCAAAGGTTTCCATGGGAAAGACATTAAGGACCTGATCCTGCTCACATGGGGCCTGGTTTTCCCCTGCATTGTAGCATGTGTAGTCATTTCCGCGCATGCAAAGTGGGCGTGCAGATCAGAGCTTCCCCCGCTCACATCAGTGGTGGCATTTTGCAATCCTAGTGCCCATACTTGGCACAGGTGGAAGTGACTGTTGAGGATGGGCTATTCCAGCGAGAATCTACCTTATTCAGCATCATTGCAGACTCCTACAAAACCCCTCATGAGCTTTTTGCCTTAAGTGCTCTGGTTCCATGTCATTGTTGATCACTTTTTTCAGCCTGCGGAATCTTGTTTTTTCATTGAAGTCTTGTCTATACAATTTTGCAAAACTTTCCCACTGTTACTAATACCATCAGTAGCACTGAACTGATGTTGTCAACAGTTAGCTACAGCTTAATGCTTCCAGCTTCAGTTCTATTGTCAGATACTCTCTGTATGAATTTGTGGTACTGTGACACTTTGGGGGTTCAACCCAGACCAGGAAGGGGTTGAGTTACTGCCTCCCCGGGAACCCTGAGTGTCTTTGTGCTTTGCAGCCTGAGTTCAGGCATGCTCATAGCTCATTAACCCCACCTTGGCTTCCACCAACCTTGGTTATGCTTTGCAAGGTGAACCCGCAAATCCCCCAGTCCCGAACTTCCCCATAATTGGCTGTCCTGTAGTGTCCAGCCTTCTCCTGGAACGCACAGAAATCACTAAATTCACTGCTCCTTTGAAGAGACAGTAAACAGCAGCTCATTAGTTTAACTGGCGTTTGACAAAACCTCATTTCAGTCAAAGCACTGGATTGGTTTATAGTAAAAACTTTACTAAACAAAAGGTCATAGGTCTAAAGGATACCAAGTATAAGGAATAAAGGTAGAAAGGGTTACAAAGAAACAAAGGTAAATACACTTTATGACCAAAACTTAATTTCAACAAGTTACAATCTTTGCCTAAACAGGCCTCTCACCTATCCTCAGTTCCCAGAGACTTCAGCCCCTTGGCTGAAGGAGCCAGTGCTCTGTGATTTCCAGAGCTCTGACCCCTTCAGTCCCTCAAGTGATGGATGTCAAAATGCCTTTTTCCCTCTGCTTATCTCTTCCCAGGGTTCACTGAACCTGCTTCAAGAGGCAGGAAGGCTTCCTGGGGGTGCAGTATCCATCCTCCCTCGAGATTGTTAAGTGGCCATCTTTCCCCACTTGCTCTGTGGATGGCTTTGTTTAGCTTGCATGTAAATGTGTCTTCATTGACTCTACCTGATGACGGGCAGGTCAGACCAAGCAAATACAGGTTCCTTTGTCTAGGCGTAGTTGGGCTTATGCATCGTTTGCCAAACACATTTTAAGAATGTGATTCTAGCACACATCCATGACTCTTTGTACACACCCCCATACATAGATCACACCGGAATATTAATGATCAAGGAGTTACTAGTTTTCCAGTGATATATCACATGCCACCTTTTGAGTATATATTGTGACAACAGAGTAGTGACTGTAGGTTGTAGATGTAGTGTAGTGTCGTGTAGTGATTCTGTCAGGCCTGACAAGAGTTGCTGACGCAGAGTATTGAACCACCACTGGACCCCTGTGTCACAGGTACCACACAGTAAGTTAGGCCCCAACCCTGCAAAGACTTACAGAAGTGCCTAGTAGTGTGACTGACTCCAAAGAGACTCGTCACAGATGAGCTCTTGTGTAAGTCTTTGCAGAGCCTTTATTTATTTATTTCAATTTCTTGCAATCTCTAGGCACATATACACAAGTTTGAAAAACCCCAACCAATTGCAGAGCTGTCCCAGGAGCCCTCCAAGGACCTGATGAAATTAGTTTTAAAACCGTGTGCCAGCTCCTGAGAAGTGTCTTTTACTATGTTGTACAAGAGAACAGTTTTTGCATTGCCGTGACATTACTGTACTCAACTACTGTATCTGCACAAACATCATCCTAACTAGGAACCATCCAGTAAAGAGAATCAAATGCTATTATTCTTAAACCAGTGTTGTTGTAGCCATGTCATTGCCAGGATATTAGAGAGACAAGGTGGGTGAGGTAACATCCTTTATTGGACCAAATTCCACTGGTGAGAGAGAGACACGCTTTTGAGCTACACAGAGCTCTTCTTCAGGTCTGAGAAACTTACTCAGAATGTCACAGCTCAATAGAAGGTGGAACAGATTATTTAGCATAAATAGTTAATATATATTTCAAGGGACCATTCAAGATGAAGTGGCCTGTTAACACCCCTCCAGTCATAGGGAGGGAGGAAAGGAAGGGGGCAGGGAAGAAGCTTGCAGGGGGTGGGTGGGGAAAGGTTGTTAGTGGGTTGCAGATTGTTGTAATAAGCCATAAATTCAGTATCTCTGTTCAGTCCATAATTTTTAGTTTCTCACAAAATTATGAATTTAAGCTCCCAGGCTCATCTTTTGAAAGTGTTCTGCTGGTTTCTTCAGAGGATGAGGGCTCAAAAGCTTGTCTCTCTCACCAACAGAAGTTGTTCCAGTAAAAGATATTACCTCACCCTCCTTGTCTCTCTGTTATTCTTAAATATTATTTGTGTTGTGGTAGCACTTAGGTGCCCCAGGCATGGGCCAGGACCCCAGTGTGCTAGGCATTGTACAAATGCAGAACAAAGAGAAGATCCCTGCCCTAAAGAGATCATAACCTAAGTAAAAAGATGTTTTGACATTTGCCAGCTTGCCATAATGGCTCCTCTGAATGTCTCTGTGCACACTTGTAGGATATTCAGGAAGCTGGGAACAAAAGCATGGCTCCGTGCTAGAAGTCCAGTGGATTAACACTTTATTGAACAAGAGAAGGGGATTGTCTGACTATACCAGAGGTCCTTCACTCCCCCAAACAACTCCCCTGGTTTTCTTCTCTATTCCTCTGTTTCATAGTAAGGGCAGGAGCTTTGCCTGTCTCTGAAATCAAGTACTCAAACTTGCTGCAAGGATTATATGGTTAAGCAGCTTTTAGCAATATTTCACCTGCAGCTTGCTATTTTTATCAGGCACTTCATATTTGCACTTCCTCTGAAATCTCTGTAGGGTATCAATATTGTTAACTAGGCTTTTGTGACCAGCATGCATAAGACCATCCCCTAGAAAGATGTGTCTTAGAGTTGGCAATGGCAATCAGCGAGTGAGTGATAATGGGCACAAGTTCTTGTTCAGCTAAAGGCTTGTTGGCATAGCATTGCTTGAAAAATCAATCTGTTGAATGATATCCGCCCCTGCCAGATGTGCTGATTGAAGAATATGCCAAATTCTTGAAAGTACAGTACTTCGTGCCAGCTCTAGGCAAGAGTGATTTTTTTTTCCAATATATTTATAAACAAAGCAGGATATAACTCTAGAGCTAGGTGAATAACGAAAAACATTTTTGAGAACATCAGTGTAAATTGAATGTGTTTCCTTCTACTGTGTTGACTCTCCTTTGTATTTACTTCCCACAGTCAGCTGATTGAGTGGCACAAATGTCTGCAGAAAGCAAACCACAATGTTTCTGGAGTAAGTGTTTATAGGAATAGAAATTAAAATTCACACATGCAAGGATTTGAACCAAAAGTGGTTGCAGCCTGATCCTGTCAGGGCAGAGAATCATTATAATGTGACTTGTCTAACCAATCACAGCTGACCCTGCACAGCTCAAATTTTGAATATTGGTGAACAGTCCATTTATAAATGAGCCCCACACTGGGCATAATTTTTGCACCCACAGGTAACTGTGTGTACGAAGGATAGGATTTAGTCACTTCATTGTCAGGTACAATCAGGTTACATCAGCAGCATATTACAATTAACAGGTGGGCACACAAATACTGGTGCAATTAATTACAGGTGAAAAATTGAACCTACTAAATTAGGGGCTGTCTTTCCAACTCAGCCCTTGTGAGGGAATGAGAGTCTAGCTGAATACTGAAAAGCTGCCCAGACAAAGGAATGCTGTTTCACATTTATCTGTTTAGACATTGCTTTATGTGGTTAGACATTGGTTCCTCTTAGACTGATGGGTGAAATCAGTGGCTAGAGTGACAGGTAACCACTTGCAAGATTTATTTGACCACAGCTAAACAAAAAGCTGTATAAAATCTTGAGAGTCAGTGCCACAGAAATATTTGCAAAAAGAAAAGGAGTACTTGTGGCACCTTAGAGACTAACCAATTTATTTGAGCATAAGCTTTCGTGACCTACAGCTCGCTTCATCAGATGCATACTGTGAAAAGTATAGAAGATCTTTTTATACACACAAAGCATGAAAAAATGAGTGTTTACCACTACAAAAGGTTTTCTCTCCCCCCCACCCCACTCTCCTGCTGGTAATAGCTTATCTAAAGTGATCACTCTCCTTACAATGTGTATGATAATCAAGGTGGGCCATTTCCAGCACAAATCCAGGGTTTAACAAGAATGTCTGAGGAGGGGGGTGGGTAGGAATAAACAAGGGGAAATAGGTTACCTTGCATAATGACTTAGCCACTCCCAGTCTCTATTCAAGCCTAAGTTAATTGTATCCAATTTGCAAATGAATTCCAATTCAACAGTCTCTCGCTGGAGTCTGGTTTTGAAGTTTTTTTGTTGTAACATCGCAACTTTCATGTCTGTAATCGCGTGACCAGAGAGATTGAAGTGTTCTCCGACTGGTTTATGAATGTTATAATTCTTGACATCTGATTTGTGTCCATTTATTCTTTTACGTAGAGACTGTCCAGTTTGACCAATGTACCTGGCAGAGGGGCATTGCTGGCACATGATGGCATATATCACATTGGTGGATGTGCAGGTGAACGAGCCTCTGATAGTGTGGCTGATGTTATTAGGCCCTGTGATGGTGTCCCCTGAATAGATATGTGGGCACAGTTGGCAACGGGCTTTGTTGCAAGGATAGGTTCCTGGGTTAGTGGTTCTGTTGTGTGGTATGTGGTTGCTGGTGAGCATTTGCTTCAGGTTGGGGGGCTGTCTGTAGGCAAGGACAGGCCTGTCTCCCAAGATTTGTGAGAGTGTTGGGTCATCCTTCAGGATAGGTTATAGATCCTTAATAATGCGTTCCACACAAACTTCCTCGTGGCTGGACTTTACTAAAACTAGACAAGCCATTTACAACACACACTTTGCTTCTCTACAAAAGAAAAAGGACACTAAACTTTCTAAACTACTACATGCCATAAGGGGCCACAGCAATGGTTCCCTCAACCTACCCAGCAATATTGTTAACCTATCCAACTATACTCTTAGCCCAGCAGAAGCAACTGTCCTATCTCGAGGCCTCTCCTTCTGCCCCTCCACCCCCACGAACATGATACAGTTCTGTGGTGACCTAGAATCCTATTTTCGACGTCTCCGACTCAAGGAATATTTCCAACACATCTCTGAACAACATACTAATCCAGAGACCTCCCTACCAACACTACAAAAAGAAGGATTCTAGGTGGACTCCTCCTGAAGGTCAAGACAGCAGACTGGACTTCTACGTAGAGTGCTTCCGCCGACGTGCACGGGCTGAAATTGTGGAAAAGCAGCATCACTTGCCCCACAACCTCAGCCGTGCGGAACACAATGCCATCCACAGTCTCAGAAACAACTCTTCATAATCAAAAAGGCTGACAAAGGAGGTGCTGTTGTCGTCATGAATAGGTCGGAATATGAACAAGAGGCTGCTCAGCAGCTCTCCAACACTACTTTCTACAAGCCATTACCCTCTGATCCCACTGAGAGTTACCAAAAGAAACTACAGCATTTGCTCAAGAAACTCCCTGAAAAAGCACAAGATCAAATCCGCACAGACACACCCCTGGAACCCCAACCTGGGATATTCTATCTACTACCCAAGATCCATAAACCTGGAAATCCTGGATGCCCCATCATCTCAGGCATTGGCACCCTGACAGCAGGATTGTCTGGCTATGTAGACTCCCTCCTCAGGCCCTACGCTACCAGCACTCCCAGCTACCTTTGAGACACCACTTACTTCCTGAGGAAACTACAATCCATTGGTGATCTTCCTGATAACACCATCCTGGCCACTATGGATGTAGAAGCCCTCTACACCAACATTCCACACAAAGATGGACTTCAAGCCATCAAGAACACTATCCCCGATAATGTCACGGCTAACCTGGTGGCTGAACTTTGTGACTTTGTCCTTACCCATAACTATTTTACATTTGGGGACAATGTATACCTTCAAATCAGTGGCACTGCTATGGGTACCCGCATGGCCCCACAGTATGCCAACATTTTTATGGCTGACTTAGAACAATGCTTCCTCAGCTCTCGTCCCCTAACACCCCTACTCTACTTGCGCTATATTGATGACATCTTCATCATCTGGACCCATGGAAAAGAAGCCCTTGAGGAATTCCACCATGATTTCAACAATTTCCATCCCACCATCAACCTCAGCCTGGTCCAGTCCACACAAGAGATCCACTTCCTGGACACTACAGTACTAATAAACGATGGTCACATAACCACCACCCTATACCGGAAACCTACTGACCACGATTCCTACCTACATGCCTCCAGTTTTCACCTTGACCACACCAAACGATCCATTGTCTACAGCCAAGCTCTGCGATACAACCGCATTTGCTCCAACCCCTCAGACAGAAACAAACACCTACAAGATCTCTGTCAAGCATTCTTACAACTACAATACCCACCTGCGGAAGTGAAGAAACAGATTGATAGAGCCAGAAGAGTTCCCAGAAGTCAACTACTACAGGACAGGCCTAACAAAGAATATAACAGAACGCCACTAGCCGTCACCTTCAGCCCCCAACTAAAACCCCTCCAAAGCATTATTAAGGATCTACAACCTATCCTGAAGGATGACCCAACACTCTCACAAATCTTGGGAGACAGGCCAGTCCTTGCCTACAGACAGCCCCCCAACCTGAAGCAAATGCTCACCAGCAACCACATACCACACAACAGAACCACTAACCCAGGAACCTATCCTTGCAACAAAGCCCGTTGCTAACTGTGCCCACATATCTATTCAGGGGACACCATCACAGGGCCTAATAACATCAGCCACACTATCAGAGGCTCGTTCACCTGCACATCCACCAATGTGATATATGCCATCATGTGCCAGCAATGCCCCTCTGCCAGGTACATTGGTCAAACTGGACAGTCTCTACGTAAAAGAATAAATGGACACAAATCAGATGTCAAGAATTATAACATTCATAAACCAGTCGGAGAACACTTCAATCTCTCTGGTCACACGATTACAGACATGAAAGTTGCGATGTTACAACAAAAAAACTTCAAAACCAGACTCCAGCGAGAGACTGTTGAATTGGAATTCATTTGCAAATTGGATACAATTAACTTAGGTTACCTTGCATAATGACTTAGCCACTCCCAGTCTCTATTCAAGCCTATTTCCCCTTGTTTATTCCTACCCACCCCCCTCCTCAGACGTTCTTGTTAAACGCTGGATTTGTGCTGGAAATGGCCCACCTTGATTATCATACACATTGTAAGGAGAGTGATCACTTTAGATAAGCTATTACCAGCAGGAGAGTGGGGTGGGGGGAGAGAAAACCTTTTGTAGTGGTAAACACCCATTTTTTCATGCTTTGTGTGTATAAAAAGATCTTCTATACTTTCCACAGTATGCATCCGATGAAGTGAGCTGTAACTCATGAAAGCTTATGCTCAAATAAATTGGTTAGTCTCTAAGTTGCCACAAGTACTCCTTTTCTTTTTGCGAATACAAACTAACACGGCTGTTACTCTGAAACAGACATATTTGTTTCTTGTTAGGACTTTGGAAGGTATTACCTCCATACTGGGGACTGGAGAGAGAAGATATTTCTAACCTGTGTAAAGTAGAAGTTGATTTCAGGTGAATTTTTGTTGCAATCTGTCTCCCGGTGGCTTCCTGACTCATTGCCAAATACTACACATTAAGATCTTCTAAAAGAAAATAATAATAATAGTCCACTGAAAGTTAAAATATGAAGGAAGCAACTACTTCCAGGAAAGTCCTCCATGCCGCAGATGAAATGTTCATCATCCCCACACCTTCATCCCTCCCATAATTGTCTGCCCTATGAGTAAAAAGAAAAGGAGGACTTGTGGCACCTTAGAGACTAACCAATTTATTAGAGCATAAGCTTTCGTGAGCTACAGCTCACTTCTTCAGATGCATATCGTGGAAACTGCAGCAGGCTTTATATATACACAGAGAATATGAAACAATACCTATTCCCACCCCACTGTCCTGCTGGTAATAGCTTATCTAAAGTGATTTCCAGCACAAATCCAGGTTTTCTCACCCTCCACCCCCCCACACAAATTCACTCTCCTGCTGGTGATAGCCCATCCAAAGTGATAACTCTTTACACAATGTGCATGACAATTAAGCTGGGCTATTTCCTGCATAAATCCAGGTTCTCACATCCCCCCCACCCCCATACACACACAAACTCACTCTCCTGCTGGTAACAGCTCATCCAAACTGACCACTCTTCAAGTTAAAATCCAAGTTAAACCAGAACATCTGGGGGGGGGTAGGAAAAAACAAGAGGAAACAGGCTACCTTGCATAATGACTTAGCCACTCCAAGTCTCTATTTAAGCCTAAATTAATAGTATCCAATTTGCAAATGAATTCCAATTCAGCAGTTTCTCGCTGGAGTCTGGATTTGAAGTTTTTTTGTTTTAAGATAGCGACCTTCATGTCTGTGATCGCGTGACCAGAGAGATTGAAGTGTTCTCCGACTGGTTTATGAATGTTATAATTCTTGACATCTGATTTGTGTCCATTTATTCTTTTACGTAGAGACTGTCCAGTTTGACCAATGTACATGGCAGAGGGGCATTGCTGGCACATGATGGCATATATCACATTGGTGGATGTGCAGGTGAACGAGCCTCTGATAGTGTGGCTGATGTTATTAGGCCCTGTGATGGTGTCCCCTGAATAGATATGTGGGCACAGTTGGCAACGGGCTTTGTTGCAAGGATAAGTTCCTGGGTTAGTGGTTCTGTTGTGTGGTATGTGGTTGTTGGTGAGTATTTGCTTCAGGTTGCGGGGCTGTCTGTAGGCAAGGACTGGCCTGTCTCCCAAGATTTGTGAGAGTGTTGGGTCATCCTATGAGTATGAGCCAATGTCTATTGAAACCTATGGGAGTCTTTCCATTGACTTCAGTGGACTTAAGATCAGGCCCTATGGTCATCAACCATTTAAGGAGGACTGGATTACAGCCCCTTCAGAGCCTGTTAATGCCACTTATAATTCAGCTGCCATATGTAGGATCACCCCTAAGAAATCTGAGGCTCATCCTGTGAGCTACAGCAGCGTGGGGGAGAGCCACTTGAGGCCCCAAATACATGTTACTGCATTACAACCACGTAAAGGAGCTACCAGTAAATAGTTTTCTAAGGCCCTGTGGTCTCCTAGAACCTTACAAACATCTTGATCTTTTCCTGCCCTGTTTTAATCATTTATTGGGAACCTTTTATAGAATTACCTTAAGATGATCATCAAGAGTCATAGATTTTAACGCCAGAAGAGACCTTTAGATCATCTATCTGATCCTATGTATATAACTCAGGCTATAGAATTTCATCCAGTTACCCCACTGTTGAGACCAATGATTTGTGTGTGACTAAAGTATATACTCCAGAAAGGCGTCCAGGTTTGATTTGAAGTCATCAAGACTTGGTGAATCCATCACATTCCTTGGTAGTTTGTTCTACTGGTTAAGCAACTTCATGGTTAAAAATGAAATATATTTACCACAGAATGCCCCAAATATTCAAACTGATATGACCACTCCATTGATGGGCTCTGTGATAGGATTTTTACCCTACTCCAGCAAGGAAGAGTTTAAAAGCAGCCTAGGGTGGCTGCTCAGGGGGCAGCCAATTGGAGAGAGGCTGCATGGAGCAGCCAATCAGGGCACAGTGGCTAATATAAAAGGGAGCTGTGGGGCCAGATATAGTCAGTTACAGTAGGGAGCCCAAGGGAGAGGACTGGGTTCCTAGTGGGCTGCAGGAAGGTTGCACCTTGGACAGGGCAGCTGCTAACAGGGACCAGGGGAGCTAGAGAGAGCTTCTGGCTGGCTGCTGTGACTTGCAGGTTGAGGACCTGAGAAGAGGGTGAAGAATGTGCTGGGGCTGTAGGAAAATGGCCCAGGGAACTTCAAGCAGCACTAGTGGAGAAGTTAAGAAGAAGCAGCAGGAGCTGCTAGCTACAGGATCCCTGGACTGGGACCCATATTAGTGAGTAGGCCTGGGTCTCCCCCACTTGCCACTGTGAAAGTGGATGGACTGGAAGATACTTTTCCCTCTCTTCCCCCCCCCCCCCCAACCCTGAAGGGGGGAAAACATGGACAGTGATGTGGCCAGAGGACTATGTCATAAAGAGGATGCTGCAGTACTTGGACTGCAGATGGTAACAAGGATGGGTGAGGCACCACCAGGAGGGGGCATGCTGGCTGAGCAAACTAATCCCCATGACAGTCAGCATGAGGCACCACCAGTGAGTGAACCCCATGACAGGTTCCAATAGCTAACAGATGCATTGCTACTCCGTGTTCTCTCAAAGTTATGTCTTCAAAATTAGGCTTCACATGACAGCACTGAAAAGTTTGGGATTATTCTGCAATTGCTGACATGAGTGCCAGGCTCCTTTCCACCTGATTTAAGTCCTGCCTTTAAGTAGATGAGGAAATGTCTTTGCAAATGAGTAGATGAATATGGTAGTCACCATGATTTTTCCCAGGGTTGCTTTCTTGCTTGTCTGTGGGCTCCTCTCCCCTCTCTGTCATTGGCAGGAAGCTCATCTTGCTGCTGAAGCACAAGGAGTTAGGAGAGCTGGATTCTAGTCCCACCTCAGTCACAAGCCTCCTATGTGACCACTCAGACACAGGCCCATGTGCCTCAATTCCTCCATCTCGAAAGATGTGGACAGTGATACTTACAATATAGTAGTGTTCAGTCTTACTTCAATTCATTAACAGTGTTTGTGAATAAAACTAATTGGTCATCCCCTGAGATCTGTAGTTGAAAGGCATGATAGAAGGGCCAAGTGTTAGTGTCACTTATTGATCATCTTTCTGTATATTGCAGGCTGGACAAGACCACAGCTGACACCCCAGTCTGGGCAATGATACTCCCTCCTTGAAACATATCTTGCCAATTCTTCAGAACTGTCTTTAAAACCGGATAAATATAAACTGGTTCACACCCCTCCAGATACCTTCAGCCATGTGCTTCGGAGGTTACACTGTTTCTAGAGATATTGGGCCAGACTCTCGGTTAGGGTCTATCCCCCTTGTGCCACCCGGGTAGTGCACAGGAGTCCAGTTCTGGCCATAACTGGCTAGCTGAGAATTCCCCTAGTTGGGGGATGGGGTGACTTAGCTGCAAAGTAGGGTCTGCCTGCACTAACTACCCTCCCACAGCATAGGGGGAAGGAAGAGGCGGGGTAGACATCTGCTTTACCACACTGCTGTTCAGCTGGCATGGGACCATGTGTTGTTGTCATCAGTCAGAGCAGCCCCTTGGCAGCTCTATGGCAGATGGGAGCCAATGCAAACTGGCCCTCAGAATCAGGGAGCCATAACAGTTTTCTGATACCCTCCCTACCATTCACTTGTAGGGTGCTGCAGGAGAAAGCCTGTCCCCCATTTCTGTATAAGTGGGTCTCTCATAAACGATTGCGAACAGGGATGCTCCTGCCAATCTTCATCATTTAAGATCAGTCTTCTAGCTTCCTCAATTTTATTTATAACCTTTCCTGCATCATCATCTGCATCTAAACCTGTGTGAATCCACCTCATGCATCACCCAGATGCCCTAGAATAGATATCAGGCTCTCCCTGATTAAAGGCCACAGTACAGATGGCTCCATCATGTATCATTCAAGGGGGAAAAAGATAGTCAAAAAGAAATGTGGCACATGGCTGTTATGTCAAGCCTTCCTGCAGGGGTGACATTCTGCTGACCTTCTGCCCAGTTAGTCACTGAGGGGTGATTTAGGGTAGTGTAACGGACTTGGGAGCATGACCCATATGCTTCTTAGACTGTAGACTCTTTAGGGCATGGACTATCTTTTTGTTCTGTGTTTCTACAGCACTTAGCACAATGGGGTCATAGTCCATGGCTGGGGTTCCTAGGCACTATCACTATGCAAATAATAATGTTTTAACAGCAACCTCTGGATCTGCCTGAGACCAATTTTTCTCCTTCTCCTTGCAGATTACTCTTGCTCTTGCATTACAATAGTAAAGCCTGGGGAGGCGGGGGAAGGGAATGCAAGGACTAGATCCTCGGTTTACATAAATCAGCATAGTTCCATTGACTTCAAATAAGCTGTTGAGGATCTGCCTCAAGGTGTTTTTGAAGGGATATGTACCTTCATGCTGCAGGACATAAGACAATAATTAATAATGGAAATTAGGAAGAACCTACCCTGTGGGCAAGTTATTCCATAACTGCTTACTTCAGACCATCTTGTACCTTCCTCTGTAGCAGCTGGTGCTGGCCACTGTCCAAGACAGGATGCTAGACCAGATTGTCCAATAATCTGATGCAGGATGGAGAAATCCTAAATCCCATGTCATAGCATTTGGAAGGAGTTAGCAATTTTAAAAGGATTTTCATAGATTCATAGAGTGAGATCCCGGCTCCATTGAAGTCAATGGCATAACTCCCATTGACTTCACTAGGGTCAGGATTTCACTCAAAGACTTTAAGGCCAGAAGGGACAATCATAATCATCTGGTCTGGCTTCCTCCTGCATAACACGGGCTATAGAATTTCATCCTGAATTTTCTTTCTCTAGTATTCTTTCCTGCTGTGTTATACCCCTGACCTAGCTGTTGCTTGATACATTAAACAATACAATAAGTGTCATGAAACCATATGCTTTATATAAATAAAGTTTTGTTTACTTAATATAGATCACCAGGGTAGTATGTAATAAACAGATTATTGTACAATATGTCATATAAGTAGCTGAGAGCCTTTCCAAAGTTAGTCTTTCCTTTCCCTTTCCTCCACCACCTACCCCTGTTATCAATGGACCTTTCTTCCATTTGTATCTCTGCTGAATTTAATTGTACTTGCAAGGTTTGCTCCCCAGGTGGGTTATTTTAAATTCTTACAACTCTTCCTTTAATATCTGGAGAATTAAATGCCCTTTGAAGATAAAACACACTGAAGTGTACAGCTCTTCCATAATTGCTTTATCAATAGGGACCTTGTATAACCATCTTTTGGATGACAGCTTTGACACAAAATGTTCTGGCACATTTGGCTGGAAAGAAATGATATTTAATGAGCTCACTGTCATCAAGTTCTGTACAAACAAAGAATGGCAAAATCCCACTGCTTTCTGTTGGATCTGACATGCCTGTATGTGACTATATTTAGGCCCCATCCTGTAATGATCTCCATAAAGGAAATGATCTCCGTATGGATACATTGCAGGGGGCTACCTGCATGTAGCTGATTGCAGGATCAGGGCCATATTAGCTACATGGAGCAAAATATTGCTCCTGACAGATGATACTCCATGGGCATCACTTTAAATTGCTATTGCTCCACCAGGGCTGGCTGTGCGGGAAAGAGCCATAGCCCCAGCCTCTTCCATTGGTGCTGGCTAGGAGAGTCAGAGCTATGGTCCCACCTCCTTCCTTCCTTTTGGGCCTGACTGAGCAGGAAGAGAACATTCCTTATGCTGCCTTGAGCACAAGGGCTGCTACTATGCCTAACCTACGTGCGGACTGCACTAGAGAGGAATGCTCCCTACTTGCCCCACGACACTACATACCCACACTAAGGGCCAGGCACAGTCTGCCCCTAAATTTGCAGTTGTGTATTAGAGAGAGATTTTTAAATCTTTTAACTGTAGAGCTTGTGAAAGGGCTCCGAAAGACTACCTTGGAGACATAAGTTCTCCAGTAACAGCACAGACATCAGCAGTGCAAACTTCCCCACACCATTGAACAACTGGCCTGTGGAACTCATTGCCACAATATATAGCCAAGGCCATGAGTCTGATAGTGAAAGTCAATGGGCGTTATGCACCTAACTCACATAGGCACTTTTGTCAATCCTACTAGGTGCCTATCTGCATTTTAGGAGCCTAAATACCTTTGTAAATCTAGCTATAAACCCTTCAAATGCTTCATGGCTTAAGTCAACCTCTAACTTTGGGGGAATTAAAGTGGAACTTTCTTCCTATAATTATTTCTTGTACTTTCCTCTGAAACATCTGCTACTGGCCAAGGCTGCTGACAAGGTACTAGTCTAGATGGTCCATTCTGGCACTTCCTGTCTTCCAGTGACCCACCAGCAGGCCTCAGATTCTGGATTCCACCTTTAAGAATAAGAAGGTAATTGATTCCCATGGAGGGAGAAAAACTGTCAGGTAAAGACAGACAGATTCATGCTGTAAGACTGTAATTCTTATACTTTTGCCTAAATCAATATAACTACAAGATGCCACCCTGTGCGTGAGACTCTTAGCCAGGCCTTAGACGAGATATGTGCTTATACCACTCACTTTGATTTTCTCTCTCTCCTCTAACCTGACTAAACCAGGTTGTATTGAAGATAATAGTGGAATTATTACCTCCAACTCCGAGGTATGTTCTCAGAGGAAAGGAACCTCTGAGATCTGGTGAGAGAAGTGGAAGGAGTGCAGAAGCAGGCTGTGCATAAAAAGGGACCTAGGCTGGAGCAGTGCTTTGAAGGCACCAGTTCCCAAAGGTGCCATAAATTTGCTGGCTACAGTTTGCTGATGTCCTGGGAAAAGTTTAAGCAGTCACAAGGAGTAGCATGAACACGGGGACCTCTTTGCTCTGCGCATATGCCTCTGTGTGCTGATTGTGACAGAGGCTTTCAGGAGGTGGATCTCTAGCCACAAGGACCTGGGCTGAGATGCAACAATTCATTTTGCATGAGACCACCTAACAGATGTCATTCAGTCTAGGCTTTTCTGAACAGGGGCATATTGAACTCCGTACCCAGGAGGTAAAAGGCACTGACACCCAGTCCATCTGGACATTATTTGTTTTTGCTCCAGTGGCCAGCAGCATGATGTGGATTCATAGTCAAATAAACACTAACAATAATGTCCCACAAGAGCTACAGTAGTTTTTCTGTCAAATCTGAATTGAAATAGAAGATAAACCAACTGCAAAGAGTAATTTTTCCCTTCACCATTCTCTAAACTAAATAAACCAGGAAGTAGAACCACTTAGTGTAACAACAGTATGAATGCTTTGAAGATGCCTTAATCTCCTTTAATTATATTTCTCATCTAATTACATTTCTTCCATTGCTTGAGAAGCTAACATCTATTGATTTACATCCACTTTGACAAGAAGAGGTGTTATAGGAAGAGCAGAAGGCGCGTCGGGTGACTGTCAGCTAATATGGCCGCACAGTAAGGAAGCAAACAATTAAAAGGGGACACTTGCTGCTCAACTTATCATTATCTAGGAAGTGTAATGTCCTCTGAGGCTCTGACTTGGTGTTCGGGTCCAGGCTCAGTATGTACAAACCACACCAAGTCTCCCTGTGCTATTGGGCAATGCATTCCAATGGAGCTAATTTTAAAGTTTTCAGAAAATTGACCGTAAAGCCTGCAAACATGTTTTCTATTTAGTGGAATGTACAATGTCTTATTTATCATGAGTCAGTTGATGACTCACTCACGCAGCAAATTCATAAAAGCCTTAGTTTGTATTTGTTGTTCACATTCAGAGGCATTATACATCAAAAAGTCAACACTTCCCAGCTAATTCAATTCTAATGCAGTCATCTATCACACTAGTTCAGTTGTTGCCTCTCAGTTTTTGAAGAATGATGCAAGTTGGTATGTACACGGTGGATACTCCACTTTAATTACAAGCCCTCTCAGTGATACAAAACTATTCTGTGCTGGCTCACTGCAAACCCTGCTGCAGGCATTCTGCTCGCTATGCTTTTGTATAATACCCTCCAGGATTGTTTTTCAAGGTGGCAGTGTGTGCAACCACTGAGACGCGGTCCTACACTATATACTGAAGCTATGCTGCATCTATGCAGCTTGGAAAACAACAAGCACTGCAGCTGTTGTTGTATTTGCCTGCAGTGTTATAAAAGGCCTGATGACTTGAACGTATTTGTTAGCCTTGTTAAACTATGATCACGGGAAGATATAGTCCAGCCCCATGTTTAATGGGTGTAATTCCTCCTGCTGCTACTTCGGAAATCATTCTGCATGAAGCCCTTTGAACCCTACATTTCAGGAATGTTTTTTGAGGTTCCCCTATGTTCTGCAACATTATAAGCAAAGGTGCCCTTATATAGCACCATTCATATGAGAATTTCAACGCACTTTACAAAAGTACACAATTCTTACCACAGTGCTAATTCTTGGGAAACTGAGGCGCAAGAAAATGGATGGCCCTTGTTCTGCACCATGGATGTTAGTAATTGTTACTCAGTTGGGTTGTTTTGTTGAAGATTTACAGGGCTGCGACTTAAGGGATTTGCTCAAGGTCACACAGCAAATTAGTGGCAGAGCCAAGAATAGACTCCATAGCTCCTGATTCAGCATGTCCTTATTCTAACCACCAGACCACACTGCCTCCCTGTGGGTTACCACAACAGTCCTGGAAGTCATTTTTTTTTGTTTTGTTTTTTTAGTCTAAAGTGGTTCTAAAGCTTTCAGCACAGCAAATTATCACTGAGTGCTAAAAATCTCCTTCTTTGTCAGACAATGTATTTAATCATCTTCTCTTCCCTGAACAGCTTTTTCTTGGGACAATTGCGTCATGTTCTGGGGTATTTTTCCATTATTGGAACAGAGTTGATTCAGTGACACGTGATAAATGCAGGATTTTGTATTTCCATTTTCATTGCAATTTGTGGTAAAATTAGATGCATAACTCCTGAGATATGTGCATTTAATTTCTTGAACATCATGAGCTGGGTAGCATCTTCTGATCTGCTGGCAATGAATGAGCCAACCTTATAAGCACAAACTTTGGGGTATATTGTCATTTCAGAGAGTGGGGTGATAGTAACATAAGTCTCATTAATCTTATTTTAAATCTTGCATGAGAACTCTGCTGCATATCTAAATGAAATTACATAGTCCTAAATGTGCATAGGAAATGTAGTCCTCTAGTCTGGACATTAACAATTAATTTCTGTATAGCTTCCTACTGTTTGTATCATCTTTCGGGTTGATATTACCATTTCTATCATTAAGTTTATTTTTATTTGCACCAGCTGAGCCATTTCCTTTAATACAGACCATAACTGATCTTTATAAATCTTATCCCAAGAATAAATCAAGGGTAACATTTATATTTTTGCCAGTCAATGAATCTGCATCCGATGTTTCTAACTGTATGGTGTTTTATGCAGATCATGATCTTTCCCAGTGCATTTCTATGCAAAATCATACTGTGTTTCAGAAAACACAACTAATTTTCAATTGAAACCCTCCAGATTTCCTGTGTATGAAAGCAGATTTTATTTGTGCACTTAACAAACACTTGGAAAAGGAATATATCCATTAAAACACCTACTCTGGGCATCAAAATGCGCATTATTCTATGTAAAGAAAGGAGAAAATGGGCAGGATATTTGTTCCAAAACTTTAGCCCTTTGATCTTACTCTCTGATACATACGATACATGATGGTCTTCTTGGTTAATGATTAAATATGCTAAATGTGTAGTGTCTGATGCCTCAAGATATGCAGCAATGTTGCCATGTGTCAGCAGACAGTAGGGAATCCAGAAGATCCAAAGTGTCTGGAGTTTCCTTCTAGATCTAATTGTAGAATGAGGGAATGCAGTGAGCAAAGTGGAAATTGCAATGCCATATATTGCTCTCAATTCACATGGGCAGTGCCCGTTGACAAGAACAGAAGTCACCGAGCAAACAAAATACACACACACAAAAAAATCTTTTATTCTGGTATCACCAAACTGAGCAAAGCAAGAAAATAACAAATATCACTGATGCTAACGCAGCTAACACTGGAGCCCAAAATACACTGGTTGAGATTTTCCAAAGTGCCCATTATTGGCCTAATTCTATTGTCATTGACGTGGGCAAAACTCCCATTGACTTCAAAGCACGGACAGCCCTTCTGAAAATCCCACCCTAGAATGCCTGGCTCATAGTCAGAGCACTAAAAGTTTCCGTTCTCATAGAATACATTGGAACCTGATTAAAGGACCTGCTGCTTCTTCCACAAAGCCAAGAGAAGACTTGCTATTGATCTAAGCGGGGGCCAAGATCTGACCCATAGGGAAATTGGACATAGAGACGTTCATTTGAGAATGAAGCTGAAAGCAAGTATAACAAATCCAGGTCCTCATTATTTCCCCAATACACTGCAAAATGAAAAGCTCAATGTGGTTGTGCTGTGGGGGAAAAAATGACTTTGTTATAATGGGAATCCATGGTATAGAAAACAAGGGTGTGTAATGTAAGTGAGATACCACTTGGGGATTACTGGCTCTTTCTTCTCTTCCCCTCGCATGATATAAAGGTTCTATTAAAGAGAAAAATTATGTCAGCACCTTAAAGGAAAAAATAATGTGAATTCAGAATAAATATAGATCTGTCTAAAATGATCATTAGAATGATATATTTACAGTTTTAAAAAAGGACCAATACACACTGTACTGTTCCTTTGCAAAGGATTTGTGGGAGCAAGGGTTCGTTTTCTATTGTTCTCTGTGTTTCACTTGGAACGAAAAATAATCAATTTTTATTCAACAAAATGATTTTAGGAGTTCTGTTATCAGAACCTGTTACTGGATTTGGGCCATCTGTCTCCTTTGGCCTCCAGCATGTTTTCTTATAAGATGCTCTACCAACTCCAGCCAAGCCTGGGAAGAGAGCTAGCACGAAGCTGGTATATATACTACCACTTTTCCCATTGTGATTAAACCTGTCATTAACAGACTCGCTCAGTCCACTTTGAGAGAGAAGAGCTTTCTGTCTGTCTGTCTGTGTGTGTGTGTGTCTCTCTCTCTTATACACACACACACACATTTTCTCATAAACTATTCAGCTGACAGTAGTAAACAGAACTCCCAGCTGCCAGCTCAAGTCCAGAGCACTTGTATACACACACAAGTCACAAATCATTCTTATATGATGGCTGAGCCTGTCAAAGCTCAATTTGTCACATATGTGCAATTGTTCCTCTCGCTCCTTTAAGACACACCCTCGACAAACAGACCAAAAGTGAGCATATCTAAACCGCACAAAAAAAAGTCAAGGCTATCAGTGCCGTTTTCTCCAGATAGTCTTTGGCCCTTCTGGAAGAGGTCATCCCTGCATTCAAATGAAGCCAAGATGCTTTGCTGCTTCTGTAGCCACAGCCAGATATCTAAACTACTAGTTGCAGGATAACATTTTCAAAAACACCTAAGTCCCATTTTCAGGTGACTTAGGCACTTGCAAGTCCCATGCAACTTTGGCTGCTAAGTCCCTCAGGTACTTTTGAAAACATTACCCATTGCATGCTGATGGCTGGTTACATCAAGACCCATGCAACTTGTTGCCTGATAAATAATTGTCTCCCTGAAACAGCCAGTAATGGCATTTTGCTCTTTTACTACAACTCACTAGAATAGCTCTAGCTGCCTTCTCTACCTCACACAGATGTAGCCCCTATGCTGAAAGTAAGGGTGTCTCAGTAGCTTGTGGTGTCCATAATAAGATTTCTTTACCAACTGATTGAGGGAAACCACCAGAGATTATTACCTCTGGAGGGATTGCTCACATTTTATTAACATGAACAAGTTAATTGTCTGCAAAGCTCTTATTGCTAATGGAGTTTCATGCACACATAGTGCTTTACACTTTATAGGAGACATGGGCCCAGATCCTCAGCTGGGGTTCAAGTTGCATGTTTACAGCCTAAATCAAATGTAACAGATAGAAACACAGAACAGGCATGGGGACAGGGATGGCTGTGAGGAGCACGCTATCCATGTTTGGTAGGCTTCACAAAGGGCGTGGATTTGAAGGAGGAAAGGGAGGGCACTTGGTGCAGAAGAATTAGAGGATGTTTGAAGCCTAACAGGACAGCACAAGAGAGGGCAAGAATTAGTGTGGGGAAAGGAGTAACCCTTACAAAAGAGGATGACACAGAGCATGGAGTAGGAAGACATGAGAACAGAGAGGTAAGCAGGTATAAAACTACAAGGATTTGCCACATTACCTTTCAGTGGACACTGCAGATTCAAAGGCAGTGAAGGGGTTAATAAAACCTTGAAATGAACGAAGTCTGGGTGGTTCTTACAAAGGTTCTCTCTCTTGGGTAAACATTTCACAAGGATGAAGAAACAGCAGTTAAACTGAGAGAAAAGATACAATATGGAAGCAATATTAAAGAATTCAGCTGGGTTTGCAATATGTTGTTGGAACAATTTTGTTCACAATCAAAGCAGTAAGGCACACTCAAAAATCACTGAAAACCAATTGTGGATTATATTGGTGACTATCACATGGGACAGAAGGAGTATTTTTAATGAGGCAGTGCATTAATTTAAACATCCTTTTTTACAACCTGGTATAAATGTAACAAAAGAGGTTTAAGGCATGTGAAGCAAGCAATGCCAAGCAAACTGTAGAGCTAGCTTTCTGGTTCGCTCTCCCACTTGAGGCCATTTGCAAATTCACACCCGGATCTGGATTAGTATTTCAAACATCTCTGAAAATCTGAGGATGTTCAGGTCTAGTTTCCATTTGGACTCGTAAATACAGTACAGTGAACTAGAAATCTGACACTACTACATATTGTGTGCCCTGCAAGGTGCAGTCATGTCATCAATACTGAAGAATAATGGTTTGGAACTTCAGCTATTCAGATAAAATAACAACCAGTGCTGAACTTTGACCAATATTTGAACCAAATCCCCAATTTTTTATGAGGTTTGAGGAAAAAATGAGCTGAAATTGTATAGGTTTTTCTTTGCTAACTTCTTTTTGGACATGCAAATATTGCAATGCCATAAGAAAGACTGTTCCCATTCTATTAGACCCTAAAATGCCTGTGACTACTTTAACTCTCTTGAAAGTCTGTTCTTCTGAGATTCCCAGATCACTGAGGTTTTGGATAATTTCAGGTAAACCGCAACCAGATAACTTAAATAGTAGATGCTTAGTGAAAATTGAGAAACTTCCAAACCTAAATCCCTTATGACTGTTTGTGGAAAAATATCTTATTACTGACAAAACATGGCTTGATTAGATGGAGATCTCCATAGATTCATAGATTTTAAGGCCAGAAGGGATCATTATATAATCTAATCTGACCTCAGGTATAACACAGGCCATAGAATTTCATCCACTTACTCCACTATTGAGCCTAGTAATTTGTATATCTTTCAGAAAGTTATCCAATCTTGGCTTCAGGATATGAAGAATCCACCACCGTATGAAGGCCCATTTCTAGGCATATTCAGATATATTTTGTGTGCATGGCTTAATTAGCTGCTATTTTATTTCAATAGATTATAAACGTATTGGTTCGTTCATACAGTACCATGGATTGGAGACATTATGCTTATGTGAATTTTACTCTTAGCATTGGTGTTTTGTTATATGCTTCCACTGATTATTCAGAATGTTTGTGATATCAAGGCTTGCTCCTCACAAAAATTAAGGCATATCCTCAGTGATTTCCATCAAAGGAAATGCCATTTGAAGTTAATGCAAAAGTTACTAAGTGACTCAGGGTAGCAGGTAAATGGTAACATGTGTAATATTTCTAAGTAACTCTTTCTTTGAAGGACTATTGCAATGTTAAAATAATATAGATTTGGTAGGGGTCAGTATGATTTAAAGAATATGGTCCAAATTGAGAGGTGAGTAGCTTACACTCTCTTGCTTATCACCTCTGAATGTGGCTTATAATGGAGCCTAAATTGGTATAAATTACATACTATGGGGACTGGAAGAAGGTGCAAGTTACATGATGGCAAGCTGGTGAGAGTCTAAGAGAGTCTGAGTGTAATTTACATGATGACAAGGCCAGAAAAATGTATGAATTACACCATCTTAAACTTCAATTTTCCCCTATAATCCCCCCAGCAAAGGGGGCATGATGGAAAAAAGGGTCCATGGCCCGACCACTGCTACAATCTGGTGATCCCATTCCTCGGACACCAGAACAGCCCTCATGGGACTCAGGCAACTGAGCATAAGTCAGAATGGCCCTGAGTCTTCTTTAAATTGCACCAGGGGCCAAACCAACCCTTCAGTATATGTCTACACTGAAGCTGAAAGCGAGCCTTCCACTCCGGGTGGACAGACTCATGCTAACAGGCCTCAAGCTAGCATGCTAAAAATAGCTGTGTGGACACTGAGGCTCCAGCAAAGACTCAGTCTCGCCACCCAAACTCAAGCCTAGAGGATTGAGTGGGCTTGTGCTCGGGTGGCTAGCGCAAATCTGTCTGTCTGAGCTGGGAGGCTTACTCTCAGGTGCAGTGTGGACATACTGCTAGTGGCCTCAGGATAAGGGAGCTGCAAAGACAGTGGCTTAACAAGAAAATTTGACCCCCTAGGCTCCTTTCTGAGTTTGGCCTCGTAGAGCATCTGTGTCTTACGTAGCAACTGTTCAGTCCCAGGCCCTTGGTCAGATGTTAACAACACTAAGAGCCTTCACAGCAGGAAAAATTGAATTTGGATTTTAAAAAATTGCAAATTACCTCATTATTTTCTCAGCTAGTCATTTTAACCTCATTTTATCCTGTTAACTGAATGTCCTGTGTGATTCCACGCTGAAAGGAGTAGAACGTCAAAGACATTGATCTTGGCTCTGGCTTGGTTTTTACAGGTTTTGGATCCACTCCATCTTGGCACCATGTTACTGGTTTTTATTAGAGTCAGAGTACCTGCTCTACTTAAGTGACTTTATTTTTTCCTTCCTTTTTCAGTGAAGCCCTCTTGACCAGTGCCAGAATGAGAGCCTGGGAGATGAAAATCCTCAGTTAAGTGGCAGGTCAAGCTTCCCATATACTGCCATCCTTCCCCATATGCTCCAAGCGTGACACGGAGGGACCTCCCTCATAGCAAGATGGGAGGCCACTTTCCTTGCACGCGTCTATTCTATATACGCTTGTATACTGCGCTCATCGCTGTAGTATCTGAGTGCCTTCCAGTTGTGTATTACACAATGTAACTACACACCTGTCTCGTGTTGGTTGTTCTGTCATCCTCTCCCCAGAGGGAGAAGCATGTGGAATGGATTGTCTTGTTTGGTAGGGGTTTTTTTTTTTAAATGTATTTATATAAAGATACCTGTTGTTGTGTGTTTATATTAAAAAAGACACGGTCAAAGAAATTCACCTTGCACTTGGAACAGAAAGTGGTGAGGTTTGTAATAGTCGTTACTTTCTGGGGGAGTTCATTCCTCTGTCACGGACCATCCTCAGGGAAGGTTCTGCCTCCTGCACAGATGAGCTTTACTCTTGTTGTGCCTTCACTGCTCAGCATCTCTGCTGAGATGCTCAGAAAGGATGCTGCTGCCAGTTGAGATGGTTTCTGTGGAGTGCAAGGATGCTGCTGCCAGTTGAGATGGTTTTTGTGGAGTACCCTTATCTCAGGGCCGAACCTGTGGACGCAGCAGGTAAACAAACCGGCCCGGCCTGCCAGGGGCTTTCCCTGAACAAGCGGCACCCCTAGTTTGGGAACCACTGGTTTAAAGGCTCCAGGATGGGGGTGAAGACCCTGCAGAGGGCCAACCATTTGTTGAACTTTGTTATCCTGGGAAGGGGACCAACCTTGAATGAGTAACATGGCTGGAGACCTGGGGTGAGAAGAACTAATAAGGTAAAGAGTCTCCAGGGAGAAAGCCCTGAGAGCACTGCTTCATACCAGGGAAGGGATGGACTTGAAGCTAGGCCAGAAGGGGCTGAGAACTGAGCCCAGAGACAGGGCTGCAGCTATGAACCAGGGTACAGTGATAGGTCCTATTGGACTTTTGTCACCCCAGATGGGGTTCCTTCATGCGTTTATACCATGTGTGACTTAGCTGGAGGGCTGAGCCAATGAAGACCTGCCTAATGAGGGCAACCGCTGACAGGGGGCACCATGAAAAGAGAGAGAGGTGAGTTCAGGTTTGTGTGCACCCAAAAGAGGTCACAAGTGGTGACCAAAATTGGACACAATACTCCAGCTGAGGCCTAAGCAGCACTGAGTAGAGTGGTACTATCATAGAATATCAGGGTTGGAAGGGACCTCAGGAGGTCATCTAGTCCAACCCCCTGCTCAAAGCAGGACCAATCCCCAATTTTTGCCCTGGATTCCTAAATGGCCCCTTCAAGGATTGAACTCACAATCCTGGGTTTAGCAGGCCAAAGTTCAAACCACTGAAATATCCCTCCCCGTCCACCTTAACTGACTTGCATGCTATGCCTCTGTTAATGCAACCAAAACTGTATTTGCTTTTTGTTTGTTTGTTTGTTTGTTTGCAACAGCATTGCATTGTTGACTCATGCTGAGGCTGTGATTCACCAGAACTCCTAGATCCTTCTCAGCAGTGCTGCTGCCAAGCCAGTTATCCCCCAGTCTGTATTTGTACATTTGGTTTTTCTTCCCTAAGTGTAGCACCTGACATTGGTCTTTGTTGAATTTCTATAGCCCAGTTGGGTCTATAGCCCAATTCTCCAATTTATCAAAAAATTTAGCTCTATTCTCCAAAGTGTTTGCAGCCCCCATCCCAACGTTGTGTCATCTGAAAATGTGATCAATATGTTCTCTATTCCTACACCCAGGTCATTAATACAGATGTTAAATAACACTGGACCCAGAACAGATTCCTGACATCATTCCATTCATAATTATTCTTTCTTTGTGGTTGTTTAACCAATTATGTATCCACTTAATGGTAATACTACTGATCCTGCATTTCTCCAGCTTACTTATGAGAATGTCACGTGGAACTGTGTCAAAAGCCTGGCTAAAGTCCAGGTATACTATGTCAACCGTATTCCCCTTACCCACCAAACTAGTTACCTTGTCAAAGAAGGAAATCAAGCTGGTTTGTCATGATTTGTTCCTAGTAAATCCATGCTGGCTGCTAGTGATCAGCCCTTCATCCTCCAGGTATTTGCAAATTGAATGTTTTATACATTGCTGTGGTAACTACCCAGGTATCGAGGTCAGGCTAACTGGTCTATAGTTTCCCCGGCTCCTCCTTTCCCCCCTGTTTAAAGTTGGGCATAGTGTTAGCTCTTCTCCAGTCTTCTGGGACCTCTCCTGTCATCCAGGAGTTTGCAAATATTATTGCCAGTGATTCTGAGATTTCTTCAGGTAATTCCATTAGTACCCTGGGGTGAATAGCATCCAGCCCTGCTGATTTGAATACAGATGGTGAAACTGAGGCACAGGGAGGTTACTTTAAATTACTTGATCAAGGTTATACAGTGAGTCAGTGGCAGTCAGGAATAAAACCCAAGTCTTCTGACTTCTAGCCCCAAGCTCAATCCATTTAACAGCAGCTACCTGCACCCTCCTTCCTTCCTGGCTGAGGCACTGTATGCTCCTCAGAGCAGAGTTCTCATTTTCTACAGGTTTGTACAGCACTTACCACAATGAGTCCCTATTGCAATATAAATGCCAAATAATAATGAAATCATCATCACATTTGCTCCATTAGCAGAACCGGTTTTCATCTGCCTGTGATGATGTGTTGCTGTAATGCCACTTACTGGTAAAAGTGTATTGGAGGCAATCAAAGAAAGATGGCTGAGTCCCAAAAATGTCTAGGCTCATGTTACACTTCCCCCTCATGAATAGTTCAGCTATAAAAATGGCAACCTAGGTGCAGTTGTATATTAAATAGCATGGCATGTATCACTATTTTTAAAAGCATAGAGAAATCTAGGGCTTGGTGTGTGAAAGAATTTAAGGGTGTGAGATGCCCAGCTCTCTTTAGGAAAATCCCTGTGTAAAAAGCTTCCTGTTAAATACTCTTTCGTACAACTCCTTTTCTGCATTTAAAAGTTTCTGGTCCTTTTATTTCTCTCCTTTCCCTTCTCCCTCCCCCCCCCCCCCCCCCCGAAGGCTCCATTTACTGCTTCCTGTATATTGTCTCTAGAAATGAGTACAAATAAATTTTTCTTCCACAATGATAAATTATACGAGGCACATTAATTATGAGGCTCACATTCATTTACTCACAGTGTTATAAACAAGAAATATTCTCTATTTTTGAAAGCTAGCTTCTTGGATGAATGAAGGCTGAGGTGCCAAAAGAAAGAGAGGGGAAAATATTACCTCCAAATATAAAACAGAGCAGAATATTGAGCCAATATGCAATATTGCCAAAATCACTTGGAAGACTTTCACATCTGAAACAAGTGTGGAATGAAACAATAGTAAGTGCTAAATCAATGGGCTGAACAGTTAAGAACAAAATTAAAGGTGAACTGAAATGCTGTCTCAAGAAACTTATTTGAGATCCCAAAGCATTAAACGTTATTAATAGATGAAAAGACTTTAAACAGTTCTAATAAATGCATTTGAGTTACCACTCCTCTCTGAAAGCATTAAAAGAAAAACAAATGGTCCTATTTGGATGACTTACTGATGCACACTGTTCTTAATAGGCCAAATCCTGTTCCCTGAGCACAGCCAAGTAAAAAGGAGATGAGATTGGGGCAAGAGAAAGGACAGAATCCTTCCTCCAGACCATAGAGCACTAATGGAGCAATGTCTTAGCTGCTACTGCAGTCTCAGAGCTGGACTAGCTTCTATGGCCGCTGATTCCCCCAGCACAGGGATTTGGCCAGCAGAACTTCATTATTGTGGATTCCCTACACACACTCATGCTTCCTCCATGCTAATGCAGATGGAGGTGTTTATTTCTGAACTTCACCAAATAAAGTCAACCCAAAATGCTGGGGGTGCGGGAGAGGGGGGACAGCTTTATGGCAGTTAGGATATTTTCTCAATAGGTTTCTAACACAACTGCATTAGATAGGAGCAGAGAATTCACATCTCAGTGTTTCAGAGTAACAGCTGTGTTAGTCTGTATTCGCAAAAAGAAAAAGAGTACTTGTGGCACCTTAGAGACTAACCAATTTATTTGCGCATAAGTGGACTCAGTGGACTCTCTGCGCACACCTCCCATAATTAATCATAAAAGTCTGACGCTTCTACCAAAATCTGTCGACAAGTTAACTTCTTGAAGCCCACTTGGTGGACTATTCGGGAGGAGAGTTTAGTCTCTGCAGCCTCTCATGGGCTGAGACTGCTAAGGCAAGTGTTCTGATGATAGTGGGTTTTGTGATCTGGACACGAGTACAAAAGAGATTGACCTGAAACACCAATTCATTTTACCTGGGCCACAAAACAAGCATCGGATCACAACAATTTCCAATTACTGGGCCAAACCCAAAGCAGTATCTTTGTGGTGAAAGACTCCCTATTGCAGGCCCTGAGCCATCCATTCTCATTTGCTACAAATAAATGCATTTTAGAGGTGAATTCTCTTTTCATCGGTTGGAACTACAGCAAGGATAGATCAGCCGCGCCTTTCTTTCCCACAGCGATCTGGCATCTCGTGTCACCTCCATCTGCTTAGAGACCAGGAATCTCCAGGTGAGCTCTCTCCTGGACTTTCTGCATGGCAGTTGTAATTATTGAGTGCACAGTAGGAGCCAGATTTGCCTCTACCTTTGCACCTGTGTAAAGTGGGTGTAAAATGCTACCACTAACTTGAGCAGAGAATTCAGATCTGGCAGTATTCTACATCCACTTCACACAGGTATGAATGACAACTCAGGGTAGAAGGCATTAGAGAATCAGCCCTCTGGATGCCAGTCTTTAAATACAGGTGTCTGAGTCTAATCAAGCGTTGGTGGAAATCAGGAGGTAAGTCCAGTGAAGTAAATCAGGAGCAAAGGAGATCAGAATCAGGCCCAGAACCTCATCTTATGGACAATCACCCCTTCCTTCCACTGGGAGCAAAGGGTGAGTATATGCACCAATTAGAAATGTGAAGCTGGACTTGTGTGAGGGCCTGATCCAGCTCACACTGAAGTCTTTCCATTGGCTAGCTCTGGCCCCTTAAAGCACTCCAGAACTCTAGGCCTTAAGTAAAACATGCCAGAGGGAATTAACAGATATGGAGACTAATAGAGCAGAAAACAACTATAACAGTCAGGAAGAACAGGTAAAATGAAGGGAACTTGGCCTGTGTAACAATCTAGTAGAGATACTGGGGGATTGGTTTTTTTAAAGCAGATTTGTTATCTGGGCAGAAGCCTCACCGCATGTAATGTGCAGACACCATGCAATTAAAAAAAAAAAAAAAAAAGCTTTAAACAGACCAGCAAGGCTATTGTTCAAAGTCTAAACCTTAATTAGGCTTTTTCTGCACAAAGTGTCATAGATAGCAAATAAAGATGTCTCCTCAGACTCCTCTCAAGTGCTTTGCTGCATATCCCTGTAGCAGAAAATGTGACAGTAACCGTGATTTATGAAGGCAAGCGTTATCTGCAAACCACACAAGATGAACACGTGATTAAGTGAATAAAAATCATTGTGTGGAGGTGGTCTTAATCAATTAGTTTCCGTTCCTTGAATGACAGCCAATATAAAATACATTCTTCAGGCTATTTCCAACTGACCCAAAGGCCTTAGGTTGCCAATAATTTCCTGTACTGAGCAGAAAGCATAACCACCTACAAAAGAGAGAATGTAAGTGAATTATTAAGTCTTCAGAATTCCTTGTTTGCAGTCCAAATCAGTCATTATTTTGTCGTTAATCTTCTGCCCATTTGTGGCAATGGGAGAGGCAGATGTTTAATTAGTTTTAGCAAAAAAAATCCATTAAAAATTGTCTTGCTTCTACTGAACTGGATTTATAATCTTTGTAGGCAGAGACAATTGGAAAAAAACAAAGAAAAATATTCTACAGGGAATCCAAGGAAATCTTTCCTGCACTCTGAGACCTTTGGGACCTGCAGAATCTGATAGAAAACACCTGCATTTTCCAGCTGTCGCAGGCACTTACTCCATTTACAAAGGAGAAAAGAAATCCTAATTAATCACGGGTCCATTTTTAATTTGCAGGGTTAGTGATGTTTGAAAAACACAGATGACTTGCCAGTGTGTTGTATAGCAGGAAAAAGGATACAAATGTCTCCAAGCAGATAAAAATAGAAGGGAAGAGCTGTGTTCAGAAAGCACAGAAATCAATGGAGTTACTCCAGGCTTATGCTAACATAGCTGAGAGCAGAGTTTGGCTCTGAACCTTTTCTTTCAACAGGAGATTTTACTTAGGGCCTGATTCTGCAGTCCTTGCTCACACAATCCTCATTCACGTGAATAGTCCCACTGCGTCTACTTGTGTAAGTTCCCGTTGTGAGTAAGGTGTACAGAACTGGGCCTTTAATGCAGCATTGCACTAGCGTCCCAGCCCAAAGCGGTCCTAAAGTCAGCAGATCCAACCAGTGGAGGATTTTCCCCACATAAGGAATTCTTGAGGCAGAGAGCTATCATACCAATTTGTATGCCATCACCCCTGCGATCCACCACAAGGGGCAAGTCTGGAGAAAACTGGATATAGTCCAGGTATCCCTATGCTCTGCTAATTCCCAGATGCCAGAATTCCTCAAAGCTATTGCCAACTACTATTTCGACACTATAGAAGCCCTGAAGTAACTCTAACTTATGCCAAAGACTGGCACTGAATAGCTGTGGATGGGGGTGTTACATAGGTGGCTTAAAGTGAGCTTTGGCTACCTCCTTTTGCTCTGTGCACAGCTTAGCTGACCCAAGAGAATCTGGGCCTAAATAATTAAATCCCAACTCCAAAAAGTTTTGACTGTATTTGACCTATACAAAGCATTCTCTCCCTCTCATTTTTTGTAGGTAATAGAGCACAGCTGGCATATATGGTACATGGTTAAAGCTGGTGACAAGCCTTTTGGGATTAGGGAATCTCTACCTACGAGAACTCTAGGGTGGGATCCATAACAGTGCTTGGGCACCTAAGCCCCCGTTTTAGGTGCCTTAAATCCCAGTTTTGACTCCACTACAAGCTGCCAAATGCCCACCGAATTCCAAAGGCAGCTACCCTCACGCTGGGCTTAAGTTTTTCAGGATAAGAGTTCCCTAGGCCTCTGGGCATCCACGCTGTTGCCTCACTCTATAGCAAGGGGGTATGAGTTTGTAATCCAGTGGTTAGGACACCCACCTAGGAGGTGGGAGATCTGAGTCTAATCCCACTCCTCTTTCATTATTTAGACACAGTCTAGAACAGCTTCAGCTGGAGAGGCTGAGGGAATCCTAAATCAAAATATCCCATAGCTCAGTGATTAGAGGACTCAGCTGGGATGTGGGAGGACCCCTGTTGGAAGTCTTTCTCACTCTTCTGAAAGACATGGATGAATTGAACCTGGATCTCCCAAACATCATTAACCCAGCTGAGTCCTCTAACCAGAGGACTGAGAGTTATAAGGTGAGCTCCTCGTCTTCTGGTCATTTTCTGTGGAGCAAGGGAGGTGTCTATCTCTCCCTATTCATTGTATAGGGAGTATAGGTACCTAACTCAGCTTTGTGGATCACAGTATAGTTCCTGGATTTTCTAGGCACCTGAAGTTAAGTGTTGTGAAGCTCAGCATTGCAATGACTAAGTCCCTTCATGAATCCCACCCTTGGCATTTTGGCAATTACACTTTTTCAAATAGCTCTTTGAATGATGTCTGTTCAATGGGACTGAGACTATGGTCCAGTTCTGTTCTCTGTTGACTCACTGCAGATCTACACTGGTGTAACAGGGAGCAGAAACTGATCTGATTGCAGTGGCTGCTATTAACATCTTTACATTTTGTTTTTGTTTTTTACTCTTGCCTAACAAACATTGCTAGCACTTAGAGCTTTCTCTTTATGGATAAATGATTTCATGTAGCAATGCCACAATCCCCCCTAATTAGTTACTTTTTAATGCCATTTTAATTGTGGCCATTGTACATTTCCAATTAGTGCAAAAGTGGCCTAACATCAAAGGGAGATTAAAAGGAACTGATCCTGCTCATAGAAAGGATTGGAAGAAACAAAGCTTTTAAGTCTTGTCTACACTACATGTTCCATCATGTTAGGAAACTGCTTTCTAACTCATTGTTCTTAAAAAGTGTTTCAATGAACACGGTTGTTTCATAGTATTCTTCTTTTTAAAACAATTTAACAAAGTGTGGTAGAATGTGTCCCCATACGCACCCTGAAGGGGTTAATGTAGGTCCCAGGGGACAATTAACCTATTAGGCTGCAAATTGGGGAAATTATGGCTGAGAGGAAAGCCCTAATTAGGGGGAAAACAACAAGGAGTCCTTGTGGCACTTACAACTCCTCTAACACGGCTACCATGCTGAAACCTAATTAGGGGAAGCTCACCTGTGCAGGAACAGGCGGGGCTTCTATAAAGCCAGGATGCTGACAGCAGAAAGGTGCTGTATGGGAGTACTTTGCAGTCATTTCCTGAGAGAAGGGAATTTGGCTGGTGAACCTGAGGGAGCCAGAAGGAATAGGAAAGGTAGCAAGGTTCAGGATGGTGCAGACCTTGGCTACTGCTAAGAGGGTACCTGAGCTGGACCCTGGAGGAGAAGGTGGGTCTGGATTCCCCCGCCAGCCACTGAGAAAGTAGCGCCATGGGGCAGTGAATGAGAAGACTGCTAGTAAGGAAAGAGTTTGATACTTGAAAGGGGGAAAACACCTGTAGTCACCTGACCAGAGGGCCAAGTCACAAAGAGGGAGCACACTGAGTTGCAGAAGCAGCAGTAGAGGGCGCAGCGAGCAGCAGCGAGGGGGGCCTTGGACTTGGAAAGAGCCAATCCCGGAGCGGTCAGGAGAAGGGCACCACTTGTGGTGAGCGGACCCCGTGATGCAAAGTTAGCCCCCTCTCCACAGTGAGCAGGAGAACCACCTTACCTAAGGCTACTCTTTAAAATGCTCTTCTTTAAAACAAATATTACTACTTTCACCAGCACTACCGCTTGTGGGTTGGACAGACCCTTTTAGGGAAAAGACGTGGGAGTCATCCTGGACAGTTCAGTGGCTATCTCCTCAATGTGCAGCAGTGCTTCACCAAAAAAAACCCAAATAAAATGTTGGAAAATCCTGGCACCATTCAAGTCAATGGCAAAACTCCCATTGGCTTCAGCAGGGCTGCAATTTCACCCTTTCAGTGCATATGGAAGGGGAGGGGAAATAATACAGAAAATGTTATAATGCTGCTAGATAAATCAATGTCATAGCCTCAGCCAGAATACCGTATTCAGTTAGTCACCCTGTCGCCAACAGGATAAAGTAGGACTAGAGTTGGTTCAAACACCGGTGACAAAAATGATGGGTTGCTTGGAAAAACTTTTTTGTGAATAAAGAGACTGGAAAAATTGAGCTGTTTATTTTAGCAAAAAGAAGAAGAGGGGACATAACGGATTGGTCTAGAGAAGGGAGATCAGGAACTTCTGTTCACGTTTTCTCATAATACAAGACTAGGGGGACAGTCTTTGACATTGAGAGGTAGCCAATTTATTTCAAACTATTAAAAGGAAATGCTTTTTTCCACACAAGACAGAATCCACTTGTGGCAGGGAGTTCCAGAGGCTATCACTGAGACCAAGAGGTTAGCAGGATTCAAAAAGAGATTGAACATTTATGTGGATCAGAGTTTCAATAGGACAGGTTTTTTGTTGTTGTTGAAAGCCCTCAAACAAGCATTCAGGTCATAATCTAGCCTCTCACTAATGGGGGCCTGAAAGAACCTTTCCTTGAGAATGTTATTCTATGCCTGCCTGTCACAGGGTTTCTTGCCCCTTCCTTTGACACACAGCGCTAGCCAGTGTGGGAGACAGGATGAGATAGTCTACAAACAAGTCTGATCCAGTCTGGCAATTCCTGTGTCCCTATGCTGTAATTCAGACACTCATTTAGAATATGTTTTAAAAATATGTCGTACTTTGGCAGGGCACCGAGCTAAAGAAAATGTGAGTCAGAAGAGAGAACGTACTTTATCACGCACAGTGTAAGACTTATTTGTTTGGAAAGGCCTTTGATTGGCCTAATCAAAGGGGGAGGGCGGGTTACTTAACAAGCAATTAATTGTCTTGTTGCTTGTTAAGTAACAAGTAATTAATTGTTTACTGATGCATTCAACTGTCCTGGTGATCGTCACCAAATATACATTTCTAAATCAGGAAATATCGTTTGGAAAGCTGCCTAATTGCCGTTTGCCCTGGGCACTGCTAGAGCGCAGCTGCATGAAAGTCCCCAGCTCCCACAGAAGCAGTGGTAAAAATCTTGAACGTACAGCCTACAAGAAGAAAAGGGAAAACAGCATTTAGGCAAGCTGTTCTCGCAGCCCGCCTGCTCTTGACTCAGGGCTCAGCATTCTCGCGCTCTCTCATACACACGAACACCTGCTGCTATCTTGCATTATTTTTTAATGAAAACACCTTTTTTCAGTGGAAAATTGCCTGTCCCTCTGGGTTCTGGTCTATTTTCTCCTTTTCTTTTATTCCCTGGCTCATTCTCTGTGCCCTTGTACTAGGGCCCAATCCAAAACCCATTGAAGTCAAAGGAAAGATTTCCACTGAGTTCAACAGGCTTAGGATCAGGCCACTAGTGACCAAGCCAAACTAGTCATGGCCAGCTTCAGGTCTGTTTAGCACTTTTGCCACAGCTAGCCACAGGGGAGGACTCCTGCTAACCTGTTTCTCAGTGCACAAAGAACATCCATATAATTCCACTCCGAATTACTGTAACAAGGTGGAGTGCCCCTTTGGCTCAGGCCTCCGGGCCCTTAATCAGCCCTGTTCAATTAGCCCCACCCTACTAGGCTGCCAGGCATAAAAGGACAAAGCCCATTAGGTGAATGGTGGTTGGGGAGGAGGATAGACAGGTTGTGCCCAACTAGCCTAAGGAATTGAGAGGCTGGGGAGGCCAGACTTGGGGAGTTTTTTAAAGACTGAGCCTAAGGGACTCAAGAGGAAGGAAGCCCAGCAGCAGCAAAGAGCTGGCTGGAGCGAGGAGCTGGAGGAGAGCACAAGGCAGCTGGAGGCCTGTGAGAGACTCCAGGGAGAAAGACTTAGGTGTGGCTACTCAGGAAATAGCAGGGAGCCAAACCCAAAAGAGCCCAGGAGGGGCTGAAGGAAGAGGCTTACAGGAGCCTGACAAGGGTGAAAGCTGTGCCCAGAGACTGGGCAGAAGAGTGCTTGATCCAGAGGAAAGAAGACAGACCCCTTGGGAAGGAGGTGATGGGCCCTGTTTGAGAGTGTGGCGAAAGACTGTGTTATTTGGACACACGGGATTCCCTGGCAGGAGTGGACTTTTATTAAGGACTTAGCTGCAGGGCCGAGTCACTGCAGCAAGTCACCTCCGTGGTGGGACGCACAAGAGTTAGTTAAATACACAACACATATATAGGACACACATGCTGCCACTGCAGCCCAAGAAATTTCATGGGAGTGATAATGAATGTATGGCAAAAGTGCTGTGTCAGCAGTCTTGGGGCAGCTGGACTCCTGCTGCTGTGCCCTCCTTAATTCAAAGTAAAGCTTGGAACTTTAGTGGACAAAATAGTAACTAGAAAACTGTGTTGTATTTATATATTCATAGGGTGAAATCCTAGCCCCATTGAGGGCGTGAGGGAGGCCCTGGTGCACATTTACTTGGATTGTGCCAGGTTGCAGCCCCTATTCCGGCTCCTCACAAATATTTTGTTATGTTTCTGGCTGCACTTTTCCCCTCACCTCCTGATCTATGCACTCACTATCCATGGCCCCACAAAGCCATGGGACCTCCTAGTCAACCTCCTCCTGGCCCTGGCTAAAATGGCTATCTATAAAACCAGGGAGAGGAGGTTGGCCGATGGAGACTCCTGTGACTGTGGGGCCTATTTCCGATCCTCCGTCCATTCACACTTCCGGGCAGAATTCCCCTGGGCGGCGTCCACTGACTCCCTTGACAACTTCGAGGAACAGTGGGTGCTGTCCGGGGTTCTCTGCTCGGTGTCCCCGTCACGTTCCCTTTGATTGATCCTTTGACCGCACTCCTGTTCCTATTATTTTATTAGTTGTCCTCCGAAATCACTTGGTTTCCAGGTCCTGTGGATCCCCCCCTTAGGCTGGGGGGGGGATCCTTTAGCGGTGGGTGGGCTTCTGCCCACTTCCTGGATCAAAAAAAAAAAAGATAAGGCCAGAAGGGACCATCGATGCTGATCATTTAGTGTGACATTCTACGTACCCTGGCCATGTAACGTCACTCAACAATTCTTCCATCAAGCGCAATACACTCCAGCTTAGCCAAAGGTTCTTTTAGAAAAAGAGCCAGCCTTGATTTAAAGACTTCAGCCACCACATCCCACGTACTTAGTTACCCCTACTGTGCAAAATTTGCATCTTATTTCTAGTTTGAATTTGTCAAGCTGCAGCATCCAGCTACTGGATCTTGTTATGCCTTTGTCTGCTAAAGAGCTTTCTGCTATCAATCTCCTCTCTAGGCAGATACTTACAGACCGTGGTCAAATTGCCTTTTCACCTCCTCTTTGATAAACTAGATAGATTGATCTTCTTAAGTCTCTCACATGTTGGCATGTATTCCAGTCCTCATATCATTCTTTTAGCATTTTCTGAACACTGACCAATTTTCAACATCCCTTTTTGGAGTACAGGCAGCAAAACTGGACACAACGTTCTGGTAGTGCTTTATCCAAAGGCATTACCACCTTCCTATTCCTGGTTACCTAACTAGTACACCTGTCAGCTGAGGAATTTAAAAGATCTGACTAATGCAGGCATCCATTAGTTCAGTTTAAAAACCCCTGAATGAGGTACAAAAGTGGGTGAGGTAATATCTTTTACTGGACCAATATCTGTTGGTGAAAGAGACAGGCTTTAGAGCAGGGATCGGCAACCTTTGGCACGCGGCCCACCAGGGAAAGCCACTGGCGGGCCGGGCCGGTTCATTTACCTGCAGTGTCCGCAGGTTCGGCCGATCGCAGCTCCCACTAGCCACCGTTCGCTGTCCCAGGCCAATGGGGGCTGTGGGAAGGGCAGCCAGCACATCCCTCAGCCCGTGCTGCTTCCCGCAGCCTCCAGTGGCCTGGGACAGCAAACCACGGTCAGTGGGAGTTGCAATTGGCCGAACCTGCGGACGCTGCAGGGAAACGAACCGGCCCGGCCCACCAGCGACTTTCGCTGGCGGCCCGCATGCCAAAGGTTGCCGATCTCTGCTTTAGAGCTACACAGGGCTCTGCTTCAGGTCCTGAAGATATTACTTCACCCACTTTGTCTCTCTAATATCCTGGGTCCAACACACATACAACACTGCAACCAATGCTTAATAAGGTAGGTATTATTGTTACAAGAAAATCCTGATTCATGCTCTGTTATTTTCAGCAATGTGTCAAGTCAGCACATTTTGATTATCTCCTCAGAGGACAATATTGAGGTCAGAATCGTTGTTCACCAACCAGAACTTGTACACAAATTGCTGCATCCTAACTGGCTGATGCTGATTGCCATCCAGATTTTTTTCTCTGGACCTCTAACTTAAGCTCCTGTCTAAATATTAATTTGAAAGGATTAAGCGTGCTACCAGTTTTTGCTGATGGATGAATTTTTACCCTAGCTTTCTGGGTGTTTAACAAAAGCCTTTCACACAGCCTGGCTTCTTGTTTTACAGAATATTAAGATTTATTGTCCTTTAAGGTGAACATTGATTAAAGTGAAGTTGATGTGAAGTTTTTTTTAATGATTTTGTGTGAATTTTAATCCTCACGAAAGGCGATGGCCTGACAGGCCTCATGACTTGGCTTTTTAATATGACCTCAGCCCAGCTTCCCTTTTCTCTTCCCCTCTGCCTTCCACAGTTGTGTGAGTTCAGTCAGGTGGGCACTGTGATATGACCCAGGCTGGCAAAGAGGGCGGACAGCACTGTACCTGCATAGATGTGTGCCTTACAGGCACCAAAAGAGAGGGTGGGCAGTAAAAATCTGACCCAACAACCATTGAATGAGTAGCCATAATATCCAATTCCCTCCACCGATGTCTCAGTCCTAACCGGAAAGAGCCTTTGACAGTCATCTCGATGTCCACTCAGTCTACAGGGGAACCCATTAATTTGTGCTCTGACTGGAGGCTTTTGTGATGTTGACACCTGTCAACGGGGCTCAGACTATTAATCAGCCATCAGACAGTAAAAGCTTTGAATCCCTATGGATATGGGCTTGAGTGGTAATGAGCTACTGGGCTTTCCCATGATAGCTTGTTGGTTCCAATCTCCTTAGTCATCCAACCTCCCGTAAATCCAGTATAAACAGTTTGAGTATCATCAGTATGGGCTGGCAGTACCTGTTTTGCAGATTGGAACACTGAGGAACTGATAGGTTATGTGACTTTCTGTTGTCACACAGTGCATCAGCAGCAGACCCAGAAATAGAAACCACGAGTTTTGACTTCCAGTGCCTTCCCTACAGATTACCCCCACACTAGGACTAACTGTTACTTAGCAAACAATCTAAGATGCTAGTGTGGACCAATTTCCCAGGCAAAACACTATGGGCCAGACTGCCCTTAGTTTTTGTGCAGAGGTGCTGTGGAAGGAGAGTACAAGGGGCTATTTGCATGCCGCAAGCACATATCAGAATCAACTGTAGTCCCTGCATTCAGAAGCATGCAAGGATGAGATAGTCACTTCCATGCACCCCTAGAGACCAGAAGAGGCAGGACAATTGCCATTCCCAATGGCTCAAAAGATGAGCCATCCATGGAAAGAGAAGGCCGCACCATTCTCAGCGGTCCATCCTACCCTTCACATTCAGGAGCACAGTCCCTCTCTGAGCTTCTCCTGGGCAATGTGGCTGTTCAATGCCACAAGCCCACACTGGTGTCTTAAAGGCACAGTTTGTCCCCCTAATAGCAAAGTAGCAAATACTTCAGCAACCTGAAAGCAGCTGTGTGGCTATTAAAAAGTAAAATCAATCAAGGCTGCACACCAAGTGACACTAAACCACTATAAAATTCAAATAGGGCTGCAGAGTGTGGTACAAATCCACCCCTCCCCCCCATAGCACCATTATTAAATGAAAGTGATTCACAAGCGCTGTAGAGAAAAACAATATGAAAATACCAGAGAGAGAATGCATAATTTTCCCATCTCAAGGCTGTAAAATGGCTGTGCTAATAGGCTACCTATTCTGGAAGAATGAAATAGGCACATTCTCTCCCCAGTCCCAGCACATTCTGATCAAAATCAGCCTGATCTTGGATTCAATTGTTGTTTGTAACCCGTGACAAAAGTGAGGCGAGCAGATTATAACACAACATGGTTGAGTTTTGTGCTAAGAGGCACTAACTAGATCTGTCACCAGAAACATAATGTCTTATATGTTCTAATATCCAAACCCGTCACTGGCAGAGGAGATGAAATACAACAAACAAGACATTAGCAACACAATCAAGCCAGGCCTTACAAGATGTCACTCACTTAAAGATGTTGGGGCTGATTCTCTATTTCCCTGATTCTTGATAGGAGAGTGTCAAATGACAACATTAGTGTCTGGGGATGGAGAATCAGGCCCGTAAAGAGAAGGCAAATCTGGACATATAGTTATGTTGATGAGTACTATTTACTGGAGACAGTGAACTAGCCAGCCCTGTGGGAGAATGTGGTTTTAGATGGAATCTTCCGATTGATCTCCCTTCAGATTGCATTGATTTCTATAAGCACGCTGGAGTAACTAAGCTTAAGGTAAAACATTCAGTGCCAATCCTTCAAGCCAATGTGAGTCGTTGTTTAGGTGCTGGGCAGGTGCATCTGCTGTGGTGCTCCACGAAGGATACTTTAGCCTACAACAACCCTGAGCAAGCCAAGCATTCTATGGGGCAGAGGTTGGGAGGGCTCATGCAGTGTGGTTCCATCTCTCCTTTCTCTGTCCCCTTCCCTTCCCTTAATCTGGGGGGAGGAGGGGAAGTTAGGTATGGGTTTAAGCCAGAATCTAGCAACTCTTGGTTTAGTTTAAATTTAATTTATGCATTTTTCTTACTTTTGAAGAACCTATCTATTTATGACGAGATAACTAGCTCTGTGGATGAGGGGAAAGTGGTGGACATGTTGTTCCTTGATTTTAGCAAAGCTTTTGACACGGTCTCCCACAGTCTTCTTGCCAGCAAGTTAAAGAAGTATGGGCTGGATGAAAGGACTATAAGGTGGATAGAAAGTTGGCTAGATTGTCGGGCTCAACGGGTAGTGATCAATGGCTCCATGTCTAGTTGGCAGCCAGTATCAAGTGGAGTGCCCCAAGGGTCGGTCCTCGGGCCGGTTTTGTTCAATATCTTCATAAATGATCTGGAGGATGGTGTGGATTGCACCCTCAGCAAGTTTGCAGATGACACTAAACTGGGAGGAGAGGTAGATACGCTGGAGGGTAGGGATAGGATACAGAGGGCCCTAGACAAACTAGAGGATTGGGCCAAAAGAAATCTGATGAGGTTCAACAAGGACAAGGGCAGAGTCCTGCACTTAGGACAGAAGAATCCCATGCACCGCTACAGACTAGGGACCGAATGGCTAGGCAGCAGTGCGGCAGAAAAGGATCTAGGGGTTACAGTGGACAAGAAGCTGGATATGAGTCAACAGTGTGCCCTTGTTGCCAAGAAGGCCAATGGCATTTTGGGATGTATATGTAGGGGCATTGCCAGCAGATCGAGGGACGTGATTGTTCCCCTCTATTCGACACTGGTAAGGCCTCATCCGGAGTACTGTGTCCAGTTTTGGGCCCCACACTACAAGAAGGATGTGAAAAAATTGGAAAGAGTCCAGCGGAGGGCAACAAAAATGATTAGGGGGCTGGAGCACATGAGTTATGAGGAGAGGCTGAGGGAACTGGGATTGTTTAGTCTGCGGAAGAGAAGAATGAGGGGGGATTTGATAGCTGCTTTCAACTACCTGAAAGGGGGTTTCAAAGAGGATGGATCTAGACTGTTCTCAGTGGTAGCTGATGACAGAACAAGGAGTAATGGTCTCAAGTTGCAGTGGGGGAGGTTTAGGTTGGATATTAGGAAAAACTTTTTCACTAGGAGGGTGGTGAAACACTGGAATGCGTTACCTAGGGAGGTGGTGGACTCTCCTTCCTTAGATATTTTTAAGGTCATGCTTGACAAAGCCCTGGATGGGATGATTTAATTGGGGATCGGTCCTGCTTTGAGCAGGGGATTGGACTGGATGACCTCCTGAGGTCCCTTCCAACCCTGATATTCTATGATTCTATCTAGTTTAATATTAAATCTGAACAGAAAACTATGAGTTGATGCAATCCCAGAATGCCACTGTTTGGGCACAGTTAGTAGGCGACTCAGGTTTCCCTACTAGAAGGGCATTTTATTGGTTGTAATTATCTCTGGTGGGTCTCTCATTTCCTTGGCCTCTCAAGTGCCAGATAACATTTCTTCCATGAATATGTTAACACTCATCTGAAATGATCCTTACAGAAATGAGTGGAAATTTTCAGTAGGCAAACAGCAGCCATGGATCTTTATACTCTGAGTCAGCGTTCTCTTATTACACACTAAATGTGACATTATATCTTTGCAGAGGGCCATTACTTGGGCACTCAAACTAGGGCTTAAGCAGTGCATAGGCCTTGGGTTAGCCATCTGCCTCGGGGTGACTTTCAATCTCATTATTCCATAGGATTTCCATACGAGTATGAGCTATATGCTCTCGACATAAAGTAAGGCGGGGAAGTGTGTGTGTGGGTATGTGTGTGTGTGTGTCGGCAGAGAGGGGACTCACTGAATTAGAAAGCACACATGAATGATACAGATTACAAAAGTTATGAGTCAACTTTCCAATTGTAGCACAAGGAAGTTCAACCCAACATACTTTGTAATGAATTAACTCTGTTTTAAGCAGGCTCATAAATATGCATTAGCTGACTCACAGCCTTGCCTTAGCTGAAACAAAAGTTTGAATCATTCTAGAATGAGATGCAGCGTCTCTGAACGAGAGCTATACGGTATATTATGACAATAATGATGAAACTGCCATTTCCTGTGGAAGGTTGCTAAAAGCCTTGGCTAGACCAAGTCTAAATTGGATCCTGAGACATTCTATCTTTAAAGAACATACATTTAACTTCTGTAAAAGGAATAAAGTAGTAATCAAATTTATGGATAAAAAATATATGCAATCCTGTACCTACACTGATGATCATTTCTGACAGGAAAAGTAAAGCCATTTCATATAATCATGAGTACAACAGATCATATTCAGACACCGTTAAGGAAGGAACTTCATAAATCTACACTTTTTAATCTAGTATGACATTCAAACAGTAGGTAAACAGTTTATGTTCCACCATTACAAATATCACTCGTACTTAGGATAAGGTAGATGCAGTGATAGGTTTTTAAGTGATTGCAGTATGAAGTTGGACACAATGACAGAATTGAGGTTGGCTCTGCAATAGTATTTAGAGAAAATCTTTAAAAACAAAGACGTATTTCAGAAAAATGGTCCTTTGAATGTCACTGGTAAAGGTGTAAGAAATTATCCTCAGCTACACACAACAGAAAGGAATAGAAATTCATAAAAGCAACCATTTGATTTTACAAATTATGGTTCAAACAGGCAAATATTAAGATTTCAAGTTGTTTATGGGGGGGAAACTAAGAACTAGGCAATATAAAGAAACATTTTATAGTGTAACATGATCGTAATATGCAATATTGACTTTTGTGGAGATGAATATCAACACTTATCGTCCTGAGAGGTAAATATTGATTATAATCAACATTTTAGTCAAAAGGCAATAAATCTTAATTTTATTACAACCAGAAGTCAGTACATGTATTTGTCACATACATGATGAATGTTTCCTTTATCAGAAATACTTGGAATTCTTTCCATTGGAGCCATGAATTTTTTTTAAAACTGCAACAGTGTTTCCTCAGAAACAAACATTGTAAAGTAGAACTTAATTAGGCAGTCAGAAACACCTATTTTCTTTTGATGAAGCAATCAGGAAGCAGAGGTTTCACTGACATCTGATTGGCTCAAAGATAAATAATAGTTTTGCTCAGCATGTCTGCAGCCAATCAGAATACCCACTTTAGTATCTATGATCTGATTGGCTAACCCTGTACCCTCAGCGTCTGAGCATCGGTAACCCCACCTGAAGTCAATGAGCTTCAGCAGCTCAGTACCTCTGAAAATTAGGCTTTTTATTGTCTACCCAGTTGCTCAGCTATTTGCTATCTTCTAACCAACCTTATACTTGGCTTTGGTTGTTTTTTCTGTATCGCTGAGATAATCCCTTAACCATCTTCTTATGCTGATCTCTAGCACTTTGTGGAATATCCAGAATACTTTCTCCCAACTTCAAATGTTTCTTTCCAGAATGATTTAGCTTCCACTCAATGTGTCTTTGTTTCAGTAGATCTCTTAAATTGCATGAGGAATGTTCCACCCTTGCTTCCACACTTAGCACTTCCACTGGCACTTATAAAGGCTCCAGACACAGATCTAGGGCAATACAATCCCCTAGTAGTCATTGACACTGTACCATATATTTAAAAGCCTGAGTTCTTTCCCTTCCTGCTGGTTTAATGGTTCAGTTTTCTTACCCACGCACAGCAGTGGAACGAGTCATTGTCTAATGCCATTGCCAGCCAGACATTTGAATGAGTCCTTCTAAGCAGGGAGATGAGTACAGTAAAGTAATTAGTGCTAATGGTGAGAGTTGTCAAATTCTTGGTTCTAATGGGAAACCTGACCCATTCTTTTCTTTACATTTGCCATTAATTCTAACGAAAGCCAAGCAGGACGTCAGCAAATTTTTGAAACTCTCGCACCTTCAAACACTATGAAACTGAAGCAGCCAATAATCAGCGGCAATTCTACCAGAGCAGTTTTTTCCCCACTAGTGGAACGCGCTGTCCCCTGCTCTAGGTACACTACACAGAGCTCATGCATATCTGAGGGATCCGCTCCAGGAAGTTCTGCCCACAATTGTTTGCATCCATAAAATTCCCCCCCCACAATTATTTCCAGGTGCAAAATCTAGTGAAACGTTTCAAAACGTCAGGCCCACAGATAACATTAATAACCATTCTAGTGTAAAATAACCCTCAAATAAGGCTCATTTGTAGAAAATATTTCCATTGTCCAAAATCTCACGTCTGCTGAATCATTAAACACTCCTAGGACTTGCCCCTGAATGCTTTGTGTATTCGTGTGAATTGAAAAAATGGAGTATCAAGATTCTAATGTAAACCATTTTCATCTAACTCCCATTCTAAAGCAATTCAAATAGAGTCAGATTCATTTTAAAATCCTTTAGTTTTGAAGGAAACACAAAAAACATTGTAAATCACTGACAGATTTTCTTTTGAGTTATCATTTGTAGGAAATGAGAGAACTCAGCCCAGAAACGTATCCTCCGGCTGTGGTTCACTCAGTGCTTAATATGCATATTATCTATATCTTGCTATTATTCTGCACCTACTTGGGTAGATAAATACAGTTGAATGAGGAACATAAAAACATTTTCAGTTTAGTGATTGTTAATTATTATTACTTATGGTAGTGGTCGTCTGGTCAAATCGGAATCCAAGCAGAACATCAACAGTCAGTCCTTAAAGAAGAAGAGATGGAAAAACACTAATCAACATTTAAATAATTTTGTAATGGTGTTTTATAAACTTCAATTTCTGTTAACACTGCTTCCTGTAGAGAACAAATGGCTTAAAATGGCACGCTTCAAGCTTCTCTTTTATCTGAAATGCTTTCTATTCTCTGGGTGAGAATTAAGCACAGTATCAATTTGGTTTTCAGGGAAGCTCCAAACACTAAAATCACTGCAGCTAAACTGTTTAATAATATATTTGCCAGTATGAAAGACTCTTGTACAGCTTCCGTAGGGTTTGCTTATGGTCCATGGAAGAATGATGGGGAGAAAAGTTTATTAAAGACAATACTTTGCAGCCAGAGACTTACATAGAGTAGGCAGAGTGGTTTGGCGGAATAAGAACAGGTTAGGAATCAGGAAGTAATGAGGTCTGTTCCCAGTTCTGCTACTCACTTGCCATGTGGCCTCATGACAGTCACTTTACCTTTCTGACTCAGTTTCCTACCTGTAAAGTGGGGAGGATTATGCTTCTTACCCACCTACTTCATGGGCATATTATGAAGATTGATTCATGTCTGCACAATGCTTCCAATACATAAGGTACTAGATAGAGCTCCCATTCAGCAAAATACTTGTGTGTGAGCTTAACTTTAAGCATGTGCTTACATCCCATTGAAGTTAATGGGAATTAAGCACATACTTAAGTGGGTTGTGGAATACAGAAGTCCTTGCAGAACCAGGGCCTAATTGATAAGTAACACTTTAATTCCTTTTATTGTGTTCAATGTTTAGAAATGGTTTTGTTTTTAATTTTGCAGGAGCCTGTTTGGTAAAAGACAGCAGTGATGACATGATGCAAGAATTAGGATTAACGTACTTAATGAAAATTCACTCACTCACCAGCCTGTACAACTTGCCTCACCTATACATTGCTTGCTCAATATAGGACTTAACATCAATTTGCACTGGAGCTAGGCTGGACTTTACATAATTTGAGAAGAGCAAAAAGAATGATCTGTTTTCTCTCTCTTTCGATGCATTCCCCCACTTTATCATATTAGTTTAACACTATGGAGACAAACTCATACACTAAAAACTAAACACTTGATATGCTCAGGGGCAGGTCAAGATTCAAAGGATGACTGATTATCTTCACTTTAAGGTGATAATGAATCTTTACAGACCTAAACCTTATTTAAAAGCTAGTCTATTCCTAAATCCGATGTAGACATCCCCTTCCCCTATACTGGCCCCTGGCCCCAGATTCAGCCGCTTTGCACTGTTCCAGTGATGCAAAGGGGCTGTCAAACTGCTCGCATGGACAGACTTGCAGAAGTTCTCAGCACACTGCAGCTTGCCATGGAGATCAATAGGAGCTGTGAGTGCTGAGCACATTTGAAAATCCGGCCACTTCAACAGGTGCCTATCTTACCTAAGTGAGAGTGGAACTGTTTTCAAAATCATGCCTGAAAGGGCAGCTGAGGATTCCCTGGCATGGGGCTAGCCTAGAACCAGCATAACCTGGACCCTAGCATGGGAGGATTCATGCTAGGGGAGGGAGTTGGCATGGCTAGAGCACATTGTACTTTTGCGATCCTTGGCCAGCATAAAGTGGGCTAATATAAACCACCATAACTTAAAGCAGCTCTAACAGTGCCTAAAGTTATGCTGGAGGCTAAACCATCCCCAGGGAGCCACAGAAACTGGGGGGAGTAGGGAGAGAAAGTAAAACCACGTGTATGTCCCCCTCTGCTTCAGGTTCCATTCCAGGGGAGGGATAGCTCAGTGGTTTGAGCACTGGCCTGCTAAACCAGGGTTGTGAGTTCAATCCTTGAGGGGGCCATTTAGGGGATCTGGGGCAGAAATTGGGGATTGGTCCTGCTTTGAGCAAGGGGGCTGGACTAGATGACCTCCTGCGGTCCCTGATAATCTATGATTCTATGATCCTGAGTGCAACCTGACAAGGACCAGGACCTGGTATGACGGAAGGAAAAAGTGGTGTTGTGGTTTTGTTCCTGTCTTAGCCCCAAAGCTCTCCTCCCACTAGTAAATTATCAAGAACTAGCCATTCCTAATGAATATAAATAGAACATATATGTAGGTAATTCATAACATTGACATCTACCAGTGCTTAAAATATCTACATTCTTCAATCAGGAGAAAAATCACTCAGTCAATCATTCTACTATCAATATCTATCACAACATATTAACCTTAGTGATTGAATTAGTTTTAGATACATCCTATAACCTATCTCTGGTGCAAATGAGTTTACATAGTCTGTACTCCTGCAATCCCCATGAGAAGCAATGAGACCTGCTACCTCCAATTCTAATGATGAGCACAGACTGCATAGCCATATTTTTATAGACACCCTGGAGAAAGGTGATTGTAATATACCCTGCATGAGCCTACTGATGAGTTATGTAGAAGAGCTGCCAGTATCTATTAGACCCTCTAATATGCTATAGTCTATTAGGATGGATACTGGGACTCAGTGAATTACTGTACTTAATGTATTTTATGGGTGTTAAGTGAGTGTGGATATGGGCAGAATAAAAGTTATTCGGCTAATTTTCTAATCAGATGGCAATTAATACAAGGTTTTTACTAGGAAAGGCTCCAAGAGAGAAAAATAATGATCTCAGCTGGCAGTCAGGCTAAGAAAATTTACTGTGGTGCTGGGAGAGAGTTCTGGGGGGCATATTCCCCATAGACTTCTACTAGCTGATTCAGTTTAGCTGCTGTACAGTTAGGAGCACAAAGTCTATCTAGTTGGTATTACTGAAAGCTGATGGGGTGACTGAAATGTTAAAATCAATGACTGTAACCTATTTAGGAAGGATCGAGTGGGCAAAAGGGAAGGGGGAGTGGCACTCTGTCAGAAATACCTGTTTCTGAGTCACTGATAACTCACCCGAAAATGATCTTGAATGTTTATGGAGCAATGTCCCAACAACACAAGATGGGGTATTAGTTGATGTCTGCTACAGACTACCAATGGTCTATCTAGCCCAGTACCCTCTCTTCCAGCAGTGGCCAATGTCAGGTACTTCAGTGATCCATCCCCTGTGACCCACTCGCAGCTTCTGGCAAAAAGAGGCCAGGGACACCTAGAGCATGAGGTTGCATCCCTGCCCATCCTGGCTAATAGCCATTGATGGACCTATCCTCTATGAACTTATCTAATTCTTTTTTTGAACACTGTTTTAGTATTGGCCTTCACAACATTCCCTGGCAACGAGTTCCACAGGCTGACTGTGTATTGTGTGAAGAAATACTTCCTTTTGTTTGTTTTAACCCTGCTGCCTATTAATTTCATTGGGTGACCTCTAGTTCTTGTGTTATGTGAAGGAGCAAATAACATTTCCTTATTTACTTTCTCCACAGTATATAATTTTATCATATCCCCTCTTAGCCATCTCTTTTCCAAGCTGAACAGTTCCCGTCTTTTAAATCTCACCTCATATGGAAGCTGTTCCATACCCTAATCATTTTTGTTGCCCTTCTCTGTACCTTTTCCAATTCTAATATATCTTTTTTGAAACAGGGCAACCACATCTGCCCGCAGTATTCAAGATGTGGGCGTGCCATGGATTTATATAGAGGCATTATGTTATTTTCTGTCTTATCTATCCCAGAACTAAAAACTAATGGTAGCTTAGATGCAAGTGATCATGACTTGATCACATTTATAATATGCAAGCAGAAAAAAGTCCAGCCCAGTAATATATATATTTGGCACTTTAATAGGATCAGCTTCCCAAAGCTGAAAATAACTATGAACCAATTCAGATGGGAGTAAGAATTTTATCCCAAAAATGTGAATGATAATTGGGAATCATTTAAGAATACCTTACTAGATGCCCCAAAAGCCAAAATCCCAGGATTGAGGAAGAAGGCTGTGCTGGTTAAGAGTGACCTGGTTTAGAGGGGAAGTGAAGGCACCTATAAAAATGAAATCTCTCTCTCTCTCAAGCAAATGGAAGAAAAGGGAAGTTGATAGCAAAGAATATAGATCAGAAATTAGGAATCGTAGAAAATTGATAAGGGAAACAAGGAGAAATCTGGTCAGAATTAATGACAATGAGGAGTTTTTTAAATATATTAGGAACAAAAAGAATCCTGACATTGGTACTGGAAGAAAGCTAATGTTATGACAATTTTTAAAAAGGGTAAATGGGATGACCCACGTAATTAGAGGCCTGTCAGCCTGACATCAATCCTGGGCAAGATAAAGGAGAAGCTGATGTGTGACTGGATTAATAAAGAATTAAAAGAGGGCAATGTAATTAATGCAAATCAACATAGGTTTATGGAAAATAGATCCTGTCAGACTAACCTAATATATTTTTGATGAGATTACAAGTTTGGTTGCTAAGGATAGTAGTGTTGATGTAATAAACTTTTCCTCTCAAAGGCACTGAGTTGTTACCACATGGCATTTTGATTAAAAAACTAGAACAATATAAAATTAGCATGGTACACATTACATGGATGAAAAACTGATTAATGATATGTCTCAAAATGTATTTTGTAATAGGGAATAATCATGAAGCGGGTTTCCAGTGAGGGATCGGTTTTTGGTCCTATGCCATTTAACATTGTTATTGATGACCTAGGAAAACACACAAAATCTTAATTGATAAAGTTTGCGGATGACACGAAAATTGGGGGAATGGCAAATAATGAAGAGAACAGGTCACTGATTCAATCTGGATCGCTTGGTAAACTGGGCACAAGCAAGCAATATGCATTTTAATCTGGCTAAATGTAAATGTATACATCTGGGAACAAAGAATGTCGGCCATACTTTGTTTAGGGGGGACTCTATCCTGGGAAGCAGTGATTCTGAAAAAGATTTCCAGGTTGTGGCAGATAATCAGCTGAACGTGAGCTCCCAGTGCGATCTTGGGGCCAAAAGAGTTAATGTGATCCTGGGATGCATAAATAGGGGAATCTGGATTCGGAGCAGAGAGGTTATTTTATCTTTGAATTTGGCGCTGGTGCGACCACTGCTAGAATAATGTGTCCAAATCTGGTGCCCACAATTCAAGAAGGATGTTGATAAATTGGAGAGGGTTCAGAGAAGAGCCATGAGGATGATTAAAGGATTAGAAAACATGCCTTATAAGTTTCAGAGTAGCAGCCATATTCGTCTGTATCTGCAAAAAGAAAAGGAGGACTTGTGGCACCTTAGAGACTAACAAATTTATTTGAGCATAAGCTTTCATGAGCTACAGCTCACTTCATCGGATGCATTCAGTGGGGGCTGTGGGAAGCGGCAGCCAGCTCATCTCTCAGCCCGCGCTGCTTCCCGCAGCCCCCATTGGCCTGGAGAGGCGAACCGCGGCCCGTGGGAGCCGTGATCGGCCGAACCTGCGGACACAGCAGGTAAGCAAACCGGCCCTGCCTTCCAGGGGGCTTACCCTGGCGGGCCGCATGCCAAAGGTTGCCAATCCCTGTTCTACAAGATCTGCTCCAAGAATTAGTTGTGGAAAGTTCTGAGGCCTGTGTTGTACAGGAGGTCAGACTAGATGATCACAGTGGTCCCTTCTGGCTTTGGGATCTATGAATCCATGAAGGAAGCTGTGGGAATGGAGGCAGCGGGTACTGAGGTCAGCTGTAGATATGGTGACCAGATAGCAAGTGTGAAAAATTGGGACAACGGGCTGGGGGTGGGGGGTAATGGGCTTCTATATAAGACAAAGCCCCAAATATTGGGACTGTCCCTATGAAATCGGGACATCTGGTCACCCTATCTATAGATCCAGCTTCTTGTCCCCCTCAAATCAGGGCCAGAGCTCCATGCTCTGTGATGCTTGTTCTCCCCCATTGTGTGTTCCCTAAAAAACTGGATTCGCTCCACAGTGTTTACAAGATCCTGCCGGGGGTGAAAAAGGAAATGAGGGGATAGCTCCCAAGAGTCAATTAAAAAGAGCCTTTGTTCTCAGTGTGATGGGCTGTTCACCCCACACAAGGCCTGGAGGGGTTAAGATGGCTAAGTGGGCCAATTAACTGCCCAGGCTGCACCTGGAGAAGGAGACAGGGAGCAGGAATTTAAGTAGAACAGGCTCAGCTGGGCAGGAAGAAGCAGCAGCTGTATAAGAAAGGAAACTGGCAACAGAATAGGGGCTAGAGAGAAGGAGTCGTCAGTCACTTCCTAGGAGGCAGGTGTGTGGTTTGGCAAGCCCAGAGAAGGGGGAGAGCCAGAGAGGTAGGCACGGCTCAGGGGAAAAACAGGGAAGCATGGGGTAGGTCAAACCTTGGTTGCTGATGAGAGGGCCACTGAGCTGGGACCCAGAGTAGAAGGCAGGCCTGGGACCCTTAGCAGCTGCTGATGAAGTGACACCAGCGGGGCAGTGTGCAGGAACACTGCCTGAGTCCCTTTGTCACGTGGGACTTTGATACCCCAGAACTGGGGAACACGTATGGTGACCTGTCCAGAGGGCCAAGTCACGAAGAGGAGACTGTGGTTTCTGGAGAGAGAGGGGTCCACAGGGTGAGAGGACGATGGGAGAGAGACTGCTAGAGGAGGGTGCAATGCCTGGCCAGCACTAATCCCCAGAGCATCCAGGAGGAGGTGCCACAGGAGATGAGTGGACCCTGTGACACTCAACAAAATAATTTTGCAGAATACTTTCCTTTTTATGAAATTTTCTATTTTTTTTTATTGGAATTAAAAACAAAAGTAACCCCTCAACCCCATTTTCCCTGGAGTACCAAAACATTCTGTGAACATTTTTGGGGAGGAAAAAAACAATTTTTTTAAATTGATTTCTGGATTTTCCACAGCAAATAAATATCACTTTCCAACCAGCCCTCTGTACCAGAAAACATGTTGGTTTGGTTCTACTAGTGCACAAGACCTGAACAGTGTCCATTAAAGTGAGGGAAGAGATTTAAAAGGCTCAAATTCACAGCAGCGGTGAAAAGCAAAATATGGCCAATTAGGACAAGATGTTCATTCCATTTCAGATGGTTAAATATTGAAATTAAATGTTATGAACTATTAAACAAAATTAAAACCAACATTAACTAGCATGCATTTCATGCATCCCCCTATAATTGCTTTTTATTAGTGATGTTCACAAAGGGATAGGCCTCTCCACTTGACACGTAGAGATGGAAATATCCCTCATCATTTGGGGCCTGAATCAGTTGGTGGTGTGCTCTCTCAACTCCCACTGAGATCAAAGGGAGCTGAGAGAACTCAGCACTTTGCAGCATGGGACCCTGGGGAGTGTCAATCACCGAGTTTGAAACAGCTGGTGATGTATTACAACCGATAACTATCATCCTAATGTTTCAAATGGCAGCCCCTTTTTCAGAGCAGCGTTTTTTTTTTTAAAAAATCACCGTCCACATGTTCACTAATTATTCTCTCCTAAAAATACATCACTTGCCCTGGATACCAAGAGGGGATTAAGTTACAGATTTTTAAAGAAGACAAGATATTTTTATGTGAAGAAAAATTCATAAATATATGGAAATTAACAAGCTCTCAGAAAAGGTTCTCTAATTTTAAATGAAGATGATGGTTGTGCATCACCAGCTGTTTATAATGCACTGATTGAAGATCTAATTGACAAAGGATAATTGCTTATTCTTCCTCATATATGGTGAAATGCATTTTTCTTACTCAGCACATAGTGCTGATGAAGGGCCTTGTGATGGCAGGCAAAACATTTATGACAGACTCCATTTTGTTTTGAAACTAGTGGATGAAGATTCTTCAGCAGGAGTAGGTCAGTTGTCACCATAATTGTTGGGTTTTGCTATAGTAAGTTTCGTGGAGAATCACACTCAATTATGAAGCAAATCTGTGACAGTGGTAATGGCTGGTTGTCCATAACTATGTGGCATAGTTTAGGTGAGTTGCAGTATTATGACAGAATCAGCAAATCATTCATAGTGCAGGGTTTGGACTCAAGAGAAGATGGATATTTTCTTCAGAAAAAATGTAAAATAAATGAGAATAGGGCTTAAACCAAAAAATGGCTCTTTGAAATTCTTGGGAATAGAGTATTCTCTACAGCTAGGGAATTAATTAATGCTGAAAGACTGATTTAAAAACAGCTAAGTGTGAGTAACAAGAATATTAATTGTTGATCACTAAAACTAAATGTCCAGCCGGTATTAATTAAAGATGGTTGATAGCTATGGAGAAGGCTCATCAAAGAATGAGTTACTAAATCTTGAAGACTGCTACAGCAGCTGAAAGTAAAATTAACAATGTGAAAAGGGTTTTGTCTCTTTGATGATTAGCACCTTTTTAAAGGCAGCATGAAAAATGGTTTTGGAAAGCCAAACATCCTAACAGAGCCTGGGGGGAGGGGGGATTTTTTCCAAAGCTCTCATGCTCCTTAATCCACTATGTGCTTTTGAAAATCTCCTTCTCGGAGTTTTGGGGCCACCAAGCACCTCTTGTGTAATGCCGATTGCCCTCGAGTCCAGTGGATTTCACAGATTCAGGCCCAAGACAAGTGAGATGTCACAATCCCCTATAATTATTTTTTGTATTGCCGCACAGAGGCACCAGTCAGGGTTGGAAACACATTGTGCTAAGTACTGTACAAACACTCCAGTAGACATGGTCTTTTACCTTGATGAGTTTAATGCTTTGGAACTCATGCAAATTCTCCACATTGTGTGAAATATTTTTACTGAGATAAAATTTTCCAGTAACGCATCTTCTGGGGACTATTACAACTGCCTCTGCCTCCATGGACACTTGCTGCAGAAAGGGACTGAGCCAAAGCTCACTGAAGTCAATGGAAAGAGTGCCATTGACTTTCGAGTGCTTTGGATCAGGCTGCAGATATTCCACAGTGATATCTGACTCTCTCTTGTGAGACTTCCCAAGATTTCAGTTTGTGAGAAACTTTTGAAAAGACAGCTAACTATTTTCTGTTTGCTTTTTTCCTTGAGTAGAAAGATGTTCTGTCCAATTTTTAACTCTGGTTACAGTGAATAATGGGTTGAAACAAGCAGATAAGTAGCTAAATGAATCTGGATCCTCTTTTAACTGTCTCTCTTGAAAATAAGCTATAGAACATTTAGTGGACTTAAAATAATTAAAGCTTTATCAGTACATTTTTCTGCTGTTCATTCCTTTTTTGTACCTCAACAGCACTTCTAATAGTTTGAAAGTAACTATGGGCATTTCTTATCATTAAAATTTGTTGTGGTGAGAAATAGCATTCCTAGTGTGTCCTTTAGACAAAAAGCAAAAACACATCTCTTGAGTAAACTTGTATCCCAAAGGAGAGTAATAAGATCTTTCAAGTAAAATAAGATTAATAAAAGAAGAAAAATAAATTCCCACTTTGAATTCAAGGGTTCTGCTTGCTTTTTTAAGTTGATTATTTACTTTCCTGATTAAACTATGACAATCATGATGCGTTCATTAAGGCTCCAATTCATACTGAACTGGGCCTCAGCTGCCACTTGCCCTATTATAGATGGCCCCTGTTAAATGAATACTAGCTGCTTGACTTAATCTGAGATCAATCAATCAATTAAACAACCTCCTCTGGAACGATCAAAAGCTGTGTAAATCATGCAGAGGCGTAAAGGATGTTACATTAATCACTAAGAGTGTTTTACATTCAAATAATCCTTGGCCAAAAGTTTCATACCTTGCTGCTTAAAATTAAGACCCTAAATCCTTTATGTAAGCATGCAAATAAAAGTGGCCTTTTGCAAGAGCTGAGAAACTGTAGCTTCCATTGAATTCAATGGGATATGTGAGCACTCCCGCTATGAAAGAGGACAACGTTTTTTCACTGTTGTTTTAGGAAGCCTCTATAAGATAGCTAACCTGTACTATCAGGAGGGATTATAAAGAATTGAGGTGTGGATAGCTAACTGCTTGAAAGGAAGATCAAAAGATGGTGGGAATATCCCTCCTGGAAGGTTCCACTGAATTCCCCAAGATACAAATTTATTCTGAAGTTCCAGTATTTACAGCCATGGCAAAGCTTTCCATTGAATTATGGGCTTTCCTGAGCTTTCTTATTTAGGTTGGGAGTGACAACTATTGCCATACCAAAATTTGTGCTCATTTCTTCAGTGAGGATCCACTCACTCATATTGAATAGACTTTTTCAGCCAGTGACAATGTAAAGATACACAAGGTTGGTCAATCTGAGGAATCTGACCCTTAGTAGTTGTTAGTTAGTATAATGCTTATCGGGTACTATTAAGTGTGCTGTAATACAGTTTGCATTTTACTACAGCATCTTGTTTTTCAATGTCATTACAGCATTCTGCTTTAAACCTTCGTTAAGTGCAAACTGAAAACGGCAGATCAGAGAGGTCCTATTGTATATTTCAGGGCTCTGGCAATGATGCCTGATTAAGACAGCAGCCAAGCACAGCAGTACTGCTGAGAGTGCACCTGACACAGTAGATGTAGATTTTATTGCAGCACACTGCAAGGTACAAACACCACCCTACCATTTCCATTTATCCTACTAGTGGTGTTTTCCACAGGCTCTGGTGGTATCTCAAAGAAGCTCTCTTCTTAACTCACTGCCTTGGGCTACAAATCTGGACCAAACAGAACAGAAAAGAGAAAATCAGTACAGCAGCAGAAGGAAAATCATCACTACAACCGCAAGCATTCTCTCAAAGGAGCTCAGGTTCATCCATCCGTGCATTTAGAGTGGGGCAGTGACTCCCCCATTATGTGGTATTATTGAGGTTCTGTCCCATAAAATGATACAATAGACTAGAAGGATGCTACATTTACCTGCCTCTCAGGGGTGATGTCAGGCTCGGTTAAGGTTGTTTGTAAAGGTGAAATGCTTTGTGGTCCTTGGGTGGCAGGTGCTCTAGAAAGTCCATGCTGCTGCCCTTTGCTTCAGAGGGAAGGACTTGTGCTAGCAGAGTGTCAGTCACGACTAGTAGAGATGTAACACCCTGGCCGCCCAGTAGTGTCCCTTTGCTCTCCTGGAGCAATGGAAAAGCACCTTAAACCAGCCCTAACTGAGGGTCAGCTGAGGGTCATTCTGTTGACTTCAGTGGGGTTACTGCAACGTCACAGAGGGCAGAGGTTTGCCTTTGTTGGCCAGACAACAGTTAAAGCTGAGGGTCTGCCAGGGTAACCCAAACGCCAGGTTACCAGGAGCAGAAGTGCCCAGAGTGCAGGTGGCCGTGGCAGATAGCATCACCAACCACTGCTCCATCTGGAGGCCCACAGCCTGCTGGGGCAGAGCAGAAAGGGCGTAGTTCTGCCCAGGGAAAGGGCCTGACCAAGCCACCTGAGCAATGGCCAGGAGGGTTCTTGTGGAACCCCAGCTGCACTCTAATCACTCGAGTAGGGGACGTGGCACACACACTGGCAGCTTCCCACCATTCAGTGTAAATCTGACTTTGGGCATAGCAACCCTACTGGCATACGCAAGAACTCAGCCCTTTCTATGTAGCATAATAGTGATAATGTACCATTCTATATAAGGCACCAGTTACCCAAGGGCCTCTTTCTGGAGGGCTATGTGCACAAGCAATTGCAGATTAAAATAATATGCCTTGCCTGCTTCTGCAGAAGTGAAGATGACTTGGAGTAAGACTGGAGTGTGAGCATAAGAGGTCAGTGCGACTGCAGAGGAGATACTCAGTAGCCTAAGTGCAAGAGAGAAGAGGGAGGAGTTAGTGATACAGGAGAGAAGGCCTGACTATGAAACAACATGATCTTCACTATGTCTGAATGGGACCATGGCAAGATATGAGGATGAGGTGGTGCTTCCCTCAGTTTATAACTTGTATCCCAGTGTTCAGAACACTCACTTAGGATTTGAACTCAGGTCTCCCATGCCCCTTCTCCCCCTCTGGCAGAGCACGGGGAATCAAACCTGGGTCTCCCATATCCGAGGTGAGTGCTCTAACCACTGGGCTAAATGTTATAAGGCAAGTTCCTCCTCCTCCAGCTATTTTGTGTGTATAGAGGCAGGGACCTAATTCATTCCCACAAAGAACACCTTAGGCATCTAACCTGTGTGACTCCAGGCAGTTGGTTCTCATTTGTAGATAGGTGCCTGCCGGTTGCCTGGACTTAGGCGCCTATCTCTGAGAGAGTGAAGGGGCTTAGTACACCCCCTCTTGACCACATGTCCCATTGGCTAGTTTAGGCAACTCCCTCCCTAGCACAGTGTTTTTTGTGGATCACATTCTCAGGTGCCTGTCTCTCCCCATTCATTGTACAGGAAACCTTAGGGGGAACTCAGGCTTTGTGGATCCCAGTGTTGTTCCTGTGACTTATCTAGGTGCCTAAAAGTTAGGTATGATGCTCAGCATTGCGATGTCCTACGTCCCTTCAAGGATTCCACCCTGTGTGAATGGGTCTGGGCCTATTCTCACTTACTTCTTTTCCCCCCCATGGTGTAACTCCACTGAGGTCAACAAAGTAACAGGTGTAGAAGGAGACCTGTAATTGGCACCACAATCTCAGCTGGTGTAAACTGATGGATCTCCACTGAGATCTAAAGGACTATGCCAATTTATCCCAGTTGAGGATCTAACCCTTAAACTTGGTCCCTGGAAAAAGTCCAGGGCAGCATAACAAAGTGCAGTGGTGTTAAAGGCATCTGATCAAATGAGTAAAGAGACATATGAGAGAAAACAAAGGTGATTGTGCTCGAGATACAAACTACATAATTATATCTGACCCAGTTGTTTATTCCTTTAAACAGGGAGGTAACTGAACTTGAGATCATTAAGGGCCTAGCAAAGGAAGACCAAATGACCTCAGAAATGTTTGATCTAAATAGATAGTAATAAATTAGCTCTTAAGGTTCATTGCAGTTTTTAATTTCATGCATCTTGTTGTCCTGTGTTGGGGGATAATCACTTTTCCATCAAAGAAGCGCACACAACTGGGAAACAGAGATGTGAAAGATAATCAGTTTTCCCTGAAAATCAATCGGAGGAGGACAGCAAAAGCAAAAAAAGGAATATCAGAAAGTTTACCAAAGAGCATAATGACAGCATGTGCAGTAATAAACCACTGCCTGTCTCAAGTTTGCAGCAACCAGAAGAGAGATCCATGTAGCTCTGCAGCATCTCAGGGCTACTATGCAATCTTTGTACAGGCCAGGGCTCTTAACTGTAGCACATTGTCAGCCCCACCTCCCTCTCACCGCCAGCCAGAAAGGAAGCAGCGGTGGTGGCTTGGGCCAGAGCTGAACGCCGAGTGAGAGAAAGGACATTTTTGTGGCTAAGGCACAGGACTGGGACTCAGGAAATCTGGATTTGGTTCTAAGCTCTTTGGGACAGGAATTGTCTCTTACTAGGCATTTGTAAAGTGCCTCGCACAATTGGGACCCTGATCATGGGTGGGGAATTTTGCTACCACTATAAAAATAGCGTACTTTGGTGCAGGTGTGAGCATGGCTGATGCTGTCAATGAAAGAGAAATTTGCAGCTTACTGTTTGCTATGGACCCTCTCCATCTGGTGGGGAGTAATTTGGGTACTGTTAAGTGAATGACTGATTTATCTTTATCCATCTTTAGATTCATGGCAACGTTTTCTGTGAATGTTCAGTAAATCTTTGAAAATCAAACAGTGTTGCTTAGCTGGGATTGGTCAGGTAAATTACATGGTATCATTTCTATTCCCTGATCTGATGTATGTACAAGCAGTTCCAGCACAAATACTTGAATGTGCATGTTTAAAATTTGTTAATACTCATGCCAGGAAAAATTGATTTCTCCAATATTCATAGAAAGCAGAGGGCTCTGAGCAAGACTGAAGTGAATTCAGTTGAAATTGGAGAGTACCAGTTGTGTGCAATTATTTTGTAGTATTTATCTAGCTTTCTTTCTGACGCTAAGTCAATATTTGTAGCAATTCATTCTCTTTACTGAGAATCCTGTTGGGTTCCCCATGAGCATAGTGCTCTCTTAGGCCAACGCTTACTAGACTACATCATCCAGATCATCAGGCTTCTTAGACAGTTTTTGCTGTAATTTAGGTTTCTTCCCAAGCAATTACATCCTTCATTTGTCTTCACTCTTTCCTGATTGCTAATTCAATTTGTGCATGCTGTTAATTTTGGAACATAGTTTACATTTTTATCAGTTTTAAAATGGTTAGAAGTGCTGCTTCTCCTTGATCTGTCCATGCACCTGACTCTTTTGGAAAGAACATTTTGAATCTTTCATCCCTCCCTGTATTCTTGATGGATCAGTTTCCCTAGGATTTTTTTTCCCAATATCACTAGAGATGTTGAAAATGAACAGGAATCCCGTCTGAAGTCATTGCCATACCCAAGGCCTAAAGGGTGCCTCCTGCAGGGTGCTGTGCAGCCTTGAGTCCCATGGGAACTGAGGATGCTGGACACAGTGCAGGAGGCACTCAGTACCTGGCAGGATTAAGTCCCAAATCAGGATATGGTAAACAAGTTGTCTTACACTCAGCAGCAAGCAATTCTCAAGCTTCCAGCCCAGTCCACCCAAAAAGGGTCACTGCCATCTTGACAATGGACAGCCACAAAACCTGCTCTTTAGCAGCCCCATTTAAAGTACCAGTTTAAACATGGTAGTGATGAAGGGCAGAATGAGTGTGGGGGCACTGCACACTCTGGAAACACATCGGGCCTGATTCACCATTGTTCTGTACCTTGTGCCATCATTTACACTAGTGCAAAGCAGATGCAACACTACTGTTTTGGTACTTTTGGGCACTCACTTTGCATTGGTATATTGTTTGGATTATGGTAATTTCCAGACGGCCCATCTGATATCAGGCCCCATTGTGCTAGCTACTATTCAAATGCATAGTGATAGACAATCCTTGCCCCAAACACTTTACAATCTAAATAGACAGGACAGACAAGAGGTGGGAGGGAGAGGAAATGGAGGCTCAGAGACACAAATTGGCTTGCCCAAGAATACCCAGGAGGTTAGTAGCAGGGTGGGGAATAGGCTCTATCTCCTGCTCTACCCACTGGATCGTTTTTCTTCTAACCAACATGCAGAACAACTGAATTGGGCCCTGTGGCCTCAAGCAAGTGGATGCAGAGGGGACTCAGAACTGTGCAGTATCTGACTGTTAAATGATGCTCACAATGGACTACTCCACCCATGGTATTAGTTTTTATTCACTATATCCAATGTAAGTGGTATTCAGGCAAGTTAGAGAATGTATGGTGACAACACATGGGTGGATTTAGCAGCTGGTCAAAGGGAGTGAGCAGCCATTGTAAAAATGAGAGAACCTGAATCTCTGCCCAAAAATATCTCTCCCTTTAGTGAACACTGGTCTAAAATTATTTTTCATTTCGGGAATGTAATTTTGCTTCGAAGAACATTTCTACTGGAGGCAACAATAAAAATTGCTGGTGGTTTGGTGAAGCACCTGATCAAAGAGAATACAATTGTTACTGTAACGGTTTCAACAACAAGGTAAAATCTTGGGGGGGGTTCTTTCTGTAGCCTTTGCTGTTAACTATAGGATATTTAGGCAGCTTGTGTTGAATTATTCCATAGGCTCTAATAGCCAGTGTGGAATAAACATGATCATCATGTGTACACTGCGTTGGGACAGTGGATATGTCATGACTCCTAGATCTCAAACCCGGATCTGTAGGGTTCCTGGGCATCATCTCGATCCAACCTCCACGTGATCCTCATTGGCATGTGTTAGGATCGGGCTAGCTGAAACCCAGCTCACATAGATTGCTCCACCCAGGGGCCCCAATTGGTGAATACTGGAGTTCCTGACTGCCTTGCTCCCCCTTCTTAAGCCAGAAGGAGAAACAGGAAGTTGTTTGTATAACCGGGCTCCACCCTGCTTTGGACTGCTCATCCAGCGCTACTATCTCCTGACCTCCCGGTTTCCTGATTCTCGGTATCTGACTCCCCTTGGTATCCTGACCTCAGCTCTTGGCCTCCCGGTTCTGAATCCTGGCTGGTGTGGCCCAGACAGCATAGGGAAAAGGCAACTACACAGTACAGCACACCATTTTACTTTAAAACTTTAAAAATGGAATAAAATTCAAGGAAATTTTGAACTGAAATTGTCTCAAACAACAAACTCAAAAGATTTCATTTTCAAAATATCAAAACAAAGTTTTTATTTCTTTAAAAAAAAACACAACTTTTTTCGTTTTTTCCTCTAAGTGACCAACTAAGTGAAATTGACAAAAATTTGCAAAATTTTCTGGAGTCGCGGAATCTGCCTTGTTTTGCCACAAAAAAAAAAAAGTTTGACGTGAAAAATTTCACCCAGCCTCAACCTTCCCATAACCATCATTTTATTTCCCCTTTAAGGCTCTCCCACAGCTTCCCAATGACTGCTACTAAAACGGCAGGGCCAAGCAGTTGTCAGCACCTCTCTGCCGAGCCAGTGCTTGTCTGAATTAAAATGCTGCATGCTCTTGTGTGCAGTGGCTGCTGGGAACCGTAATCAAACAAATTGGAATGAGGCAATATTTAAATTTTGGCTTGCGAGATGCACAGAGTCCAGCTATTCCTATTAGTAATGCACTTAAAAGGCCAGTTGTGGTTTGTTTTCTTTGCTAAATGTTCATATAATTCCAGTCAACACCAGTACAACAGACTCTCTTTTTAATTCTATGTCTATGCATGATGGCTTATGATTCTTATTTCTCATGTAATTTTAAGATTTAGACTTCAACATCTCTCTCACTGTTAAGATCAGAAATGTAAGGCTGTTTTCAGCCGCAGTCATTGCCTTGCTTGGTTTGTCTAATAGATCTTTGAGTGATGCTTTTGACTACATGGTTGTTGCTCGATCCCGAGTTGTTGCTCTGAAATACATCAGTTACTCTAGGTCAGAGAAAACAGCTGGCAAATGGCTAGCAGCATTCCAGTTGAGGAAGTGAGGCAACAGAGCTTGCAGAGTTTATTTATCGGACTACACGGAAGCTGACTTGCCTGCTAAACAGTTGTGGTTATTATTTATTATTCAGAGGTTCTTGAAAAAGAGTAAGTATATACTGATTGCTAGAAAGGAACAGCTTCCTACCCCGTTGATAGTACCTTCTCCCTTACCTAGTCCTCTCCTGACAGCTAGGACCTATTGTTTTAAGTTTTTCCCATAGCAAAATGAATTGGTGTGCAGCAGCAGTCCCCATCATTAACTGCACAGTGCCAGAAATTTGACTCTCATGTATCACTCATACAGCCCTCTTAAAAATGGAATGAAGGTTTCTGGGCACTGGGGTGAGGTTTCTGATACGAACCTTCTTGAGCAGTAACAGGGACCATACGTCTCCATTACAATGTAGAACCAGAGTCTGTGCAGATGTGACCTTGAAGAACCTCGATGTCCGTCTGATATCCACCTTCCTTTGAAAACATACATCGGTGTGATAGCCGTTTTCCTTAGCATTTGTAGAACTCTAAGATCACAGCCTGCCACCATACTTGGAATGAGCTGCTGAGCATTTCAGTCATGAGCTTGCCATCTAACCAGAGCCCAGCTAGCAGCATTTGCTGACCGGCCTAGGAAACTTAGGCTCACCTGCAGTCAGCACTGAATGTACCCTATCACTTACTGAGAGAAACTAAGGAAACCAAAATGTTTTAATGGGCCATCTCTGCTATCCCTTTCCCGGCTCTATGAGGAGTCCTAGTATTGCCAATCCCAAATGCTCAAAAATCATGAGTAAGGCCCAAACCAGTCAGATTTTAAAAAATCTTGGGATATTTGGAGTTATTTTCATTTGCCGTCTGGTTTGGGGGCCTTTAGGATGCACTCAGTTCATGTTTTCAGGTTTTTCTCTGCCAGCATGAGGGCTAGAAATGTACTATTAGTTTTTTAAAACTCAGATTCTCAAATAGTCTCATAACTCCAGGAGCTGGGGCTTTAAGAAATACAGTAAATATAGTAGGACCTGCAATAAAGTTGTAAGAGTTGGCAACTCTTTGATTACCTGAGAGATAAGGCACTGCCTTCAGTGTGAGTAAGAGTATCAGACTCTGTAAAGTCACATGCAAGCCAAGATAACTTTTTCTCTTTTTCTTGTCTATTTCGTGTACTGCATTCTGAGAGAGCCTCATTTCTGTGCTTAAAGTTAAGCCATAAAATTCACATCTAGATCAAAAGTTTGGAGTTCTTCAGATCTGGGGTTTTGGTCTACTGTCCTCCAGTTTAAAAAAAAATCCATATTACAAAGAATGCAGCAGAAGTCTGAATTCTTCCACTTCCATGTCTGAGTGAATGAGTCAATGTGGCTGTGCACCAGTGACTTCAGCTTCCCTATTCACGATGATGGACAAGTTCTATTTCCTCTAATGGAAATCGGTTCTCACACCAGGAAAACTGCGTTCAGCTAACAGCTACAGGAACAGAACTGTGGGAGGAGGAAAAATCTTTGAAAATGTTTTCCCCCAAGCCAGTGAAGGCTGAATTTCCCCGGTTTGACAGATGTGCATTAAGAAACATGACTAACTCCTGGAAGGCGCTCAGGTACAACAGTGATGACTGCTGTATAAGAACCCATATAGCATGAAACTTTCCCCAAAGTCCTAACCAGAGCATTGAACTCCAACAGTCATCAGTGAAGATGAGACTGCTAGCTACCTTGAGTGATTATCCCTCTAACCCAGGGGTAGGCACTTTTTGGCCTGAGGGCACATCGGGGTTCCGAAACTGTATGGAGGGCCGGGTAGGGAAGGGTGTGCCTCCCCAAACAGCCTGGCCCCCGCCCCCTCCCACTTCCCACCCCCTGACTGCCCCCCCTCAGAACCTCCGACCCATCCAACTCCCCCTGCTTCTTGTCCCCTGCCTGCCCCCACCCGGGACCCCCTGCCCCTAACTGCCCCCCCGGGACCCCACCCCCTATCTAACCTCCCCTGCTCCCTGTCCCCTGACTGCCCCCACCCCGGGACCCCGCCCCCTTACCATGCCTCTCAGAGCACCAGGACTGGCAGCCGTGCTGCCCGGCCAGAGCCAGCCACGCCACCGCGCTGTCTAGAGCACCGGGGCAGGCCAGTAGCTCTCACAGCCCTGCTGCCCGGCAGGAGCTTGCAGCCCTGCCACCCAGAGCTCTGGCGGCACAGCGAGCTGAGGCTGCAGGGGAGGGAGGACAGCAGGGGAGGGGCCAGGGGCTAGCCTCCCTGGCTGGGAGCTCAAGGGCTGGGCAGGACAGTCCTGCGGGCTGTAGTTTGCCCACCTCTGCTCTAACCATATTCACTGGTAGTTAGTTTCTGTGGAGTGCAAGTGATTGCTAGTCAGCAATACTCAAATTAGGTTTTAAACACCCTGATTGTATTTCACAGCACAGAAATAATTTCCATGTAGATTAAAGGACTGATCTGAAGTGCATTGAGGTCAATGGACCACTGGTTCCAGTAGCTTTGGATTGGACCCTGGCAGGAAAAGGAGATAGAAAGATACCTTTAGCCTAATTTCTATTTTTAATAGAAATTTAAAATATAATATTCTCAGTGACCAATCAGCCACACTGCATTCAGTCTGCAATCTTTTCTCATTTATTTTCTGTTTCAGAGAATAACTCTGTTGGAAACCTCTCACTGTGTACACCCAAAGAAAATCACATCATTCATTTTGTTATTTTGATTGACATGTCAAATAATAAGAATTCCTCCTAGCCAGTGTTGTAAATGGCTTTGATAAATATAGAAAGCACTGTGCTTACAAATATCCTGAAAACCAGCCGCCTCACCTCAACTCTAGAACCGACATTAGCCAACCAGAAAATTGATGCCTCATGTCAAAAGAATAGATGTTTTTAAAATACCACCTCCTTCTCTTAAATCCCAGCCCTCACCACACACACGCACACCCCTCCAGGCCTGTGGAAAGTATGTAGTGTCTGAGAAAAAGGTCCTGCAAACACCTCCTACTCACCTCTCTCTTCCATAAAAGAAAACAGTGGGAAAGAGTCAAGTTTAAGTTCCTTCTAGGATAAATTGTTCCTTTAAGGCCTGAGCTAAAGTCCATTGAAGTGAAGGGAAAGGCTCCCATTCAGAGACAAGAGCCTGCAGAAATAAATAAGCCATGTACTGTGTTCTGAACAGCAACGAATTCCGTCTCTTTTGAACTGACTAGGGAAGCAAATACTAGTTGAAGATACTCCACCAAGAATACATTGCCTCCTTGGAGTAGGACATGAGGAGAGAGGCAATCTCGGAGATATTAAGCTATTATCCCTATATTGACAAATAATAAGAAAAAGCAAAGCAAGTCCAACAAATCTACCTCTTGGATGAAAAGTAAGCACTGGATATAAACTTAGGCCATCAGCGCTTCTACTAGCTAATGTTCATCCAGTCACACTTAACGGCAGGTCTACACTAAAAGCTGTAGCACATCTGGTGAAGACTCTCTATGCCAGGGGTGGGCAAACTACGGCCTGCAGGCCATATCTGGCCCATGGGACCATCCTGCCCGGCCCCTGAGCTCCCGGCCGGGGAGGCTAGCCCCCGGCCCCTCCCCCGCTGCCCCCTCTCCCCTGGAGTTACGCCCACCTCCCAGGCTTTCAAATAAGCCTGTCCTGCCACTATGAGTGGCCTGATAAGGAGGCAGGGGGAGGGCAGGAGGTCCTGGGCGGCAATCAGCGGACAGGGGGCAGATGGATGGGGCGGAGGTTCGGGGTGGGCGATCAGGAGAAAAGGAGCAGGGGGGATTGGATAGGGGGTGGGGTTCTGAGGGGGCAGTTAGGGACGGGGGTCCTGGAAGGGGGTGGTCAGGGAACAAGGAGTGGGGGAGGGAGGGATGGGTGGATGGGTCGGAGGTCCCAGGGGGCCTATCAGGGGGCGGGGCTGTGGATAGGGGTTGGGGCAATCAGGGGACAGGGAGCAGGGGGGGTTGGATAGGGGGTGGGGTCCTGGGGGGGTGTTTAGGGACAGGGGGTTCTGGGAGGGGGCGGTCAGGGGACAAGGAGCAGGGAGGGTTGGATGGGTTGGGGGTTCTGAGGGGGGCAGTCAGGGGGCGGGGCCCAGGCAGTTTGGGGAGGCACAGTCTTCCCTACCCGGCCCTCCATACCGTTTCGCAACCTGATGTGGCCCTTGGGCCAAAAAGTTTGCCCACCCTGCTCTATGCCAACAGGAGAGTGCTCTCTCATAGGCATAATTACTCCACCTCTGCGAGACATAGCACTGGGGTGGACAGCGCTTAGGTCACTGTAACTTGCGTCACTCAAGGGGGGGTCTTTTTCACACCCCTCGAGCAATGTAAGTTAGATCTACTTAAGCGGTCGTATAGACCTGCCCTCTAGCAAAGACTTACACACATCCTTAACTTTAAAGTTTACACACTGCAAGTAGCCCAAATAAAGTAAATGAGACTATTCACAGTGCATATAGCTGAATACACATAAGTCATTGCACACTCTGGGCCTTGGAACATTTCAAAGGTTATAGAATGCAAGCTAGTGTATTTCCATCTGTCATATACAATATCTGTTTTGTAACTAGGAATTATAAGATATGTGTGGTCATAAACAATGGTTAAGGATTTCTAAACAACCCTCAATAAACCCCAGAAAAGGAAAACTGGTACTTTGTAGATACAGAAAATGCCTGCCTTAGCTGAATCAATTAGCATTTCTTGCTGCTGAGTACTAGAGATTTCTTCCATGGTCCCTCTTGTATTGGTAACACTCAATACTTCAACACATCTGTATTGCTCAGTCTTAAATAAGTATTAACAATTCATCTGATAGCCAACTTTTAAACTGCCTACCACACATGGCTGACACATCGACTTGACAATCTTCCTCCTCCTTCTTTATTGCAGCACTTTGTAAACACACTCACCACAACTTGATTGATTGGAAGTTCTCTTCAATGACAAAATTTTCACAGAATTTGTCTTTAATTAAGAATCCATGTAGCCGTCTGAAAAATTCAGTTGCCTTTTTTTAATTTGCGGTTTATTAAGGTTGAAGTGGCCTCTTAATATGCAGTTGCTATCAAATCAGTTGAAGATGACCTGGCCGCACCCACAATTTTTCTTTATCTAGAATAGACCTGATGATTAATGAGACAATGCCTTGTGCATGATGTTGTCCTAGAGGGTTTGTGTGTGTGTGTGTGTGTGATGTTTGCAATTGACAGTGAATAGCTGTTACAAACCAGAATTAGGCATTTGAGTTGCAATTTTAACCTGACCAGAATGTTTGGAAGGATACCTGGAATTAGCAATAGACTTAAAAAAGACAATTCAACACATTCAGTTGAAATGCTTTTCATTTGACATTGTAAGCATGACAATAGCCATGGTGTGGCAATATGGAGGAGGGGGAATTATGGAGCTACTCAACTTGGGCCTGATCCATATTCCAGTGAAGTCAGCAGAAAGGTTTCCATTGACTACAATGGACTTTTGATCAAGCCGTTCAGAAAAGGGATGTGAACACGTTGTAACATATATTCCCTGAAGGAAGACCATTTTAAGGGTACGGTCTGCATCCAGTGCATAGTGACTAATTAATTGTGGTAGATGTCACACTCAAACTAATGTATTTAATTACTATATACATTTGTAGCCGAACCACCCCAGCTGCTTTCTAGTACCAGGTGCAGAAGAAGCTGAATCGAATTTAAGCAAATGACCCCTTGAGATATTTAAGCAAATGATACTTTCTGCCTTCAGGGCTTCAGTGGAAATGCGCTCAGTGATTCTGTAGCTGTGGCATTTGCTGTGAAACTAAGCATTGCCCTGGAATCATGCTTCCAATTTTTAGCATTAATTAAAGGGTAAAATTGACAGGTACATTCCAGCTGCACTGCACCTCTCTGACCAAGCATGCATCCATATACCCATCTGAACACTGCTGTTTTGGATGGCTGGAGAGGCACAAAACAGCCAGTGTGTACCAGTGAATCTGGCCTTATATTCCTAGTACTCACTGCTGCAAAGATTGTCTTCCAAACAAATGTAACTAGTGCAGTCATGTCCCTAGGAGTCTGCATGCAGACTGAAACAATATATCATTTCAACTGAGTGTTAGCTCTAGAGCCTAATGATGGCTATTTAAATGTCAGCATTAACTATTTCAGTGCTGAGCATTTGGTCCTGATTCAGGAAAGCATCCCTTATTAGGACAGTATTTAAGCACATTCTTGCAGTGAAGCACATTCTTTAGTGATGTCCTGAACAGAGATGGATTCAAGCATGTGCTCTAGTTCTTCCCTGAACTGGGGCTCTCTACAGAAACATCCAGCTACTGTATTTATCCCACAATCACAAATTGCCACCCACTTGCCTCAGGATGCCAAAAGCCCCAATTGCCCTATACTCAGCCTCAAAAAAAACACTAGTTTCTTCTCCTTGAACATTTCCACAAGACACTTCTGCATTTGCTGCAGAGGGGGACCCAAATCTCCAGCATGTTGAAAATCAAAAATTTAGGGGCAGAGTAAAATAAATTAAATTTAATGTTAAATCACATAACACAAGCAGTGCTAGTCTGATTATGATTCACGTTTAATCCAATAAAACCTTTATTTAATTTATCTTTAGTCTGCTATGCTGGAGTCCTGCATCATCCAAGGATTTTGACATAGGATATAGGACAAGCTTGCTGAATAGTACAGTGCAGTAATGTGGTACATAAGAATGGCCATACTGGGTCAGATCAATGGTCCATCTAGCCCAGAATCCTGCCTTCCGCCAGTGGTCAGTACCAGGTGCTTCAGAGAGAATGAATAGAACAGGCAATCATTGAATGATCCACCAGTTTCTGGCAAACAGAGGCTAGGGACACTGAGACCATGGGGTGCATCCCTGACCCTCTTGGCTAATAGCCACTGATGGACCTATCCTCCATCCTCCTGGCTGCAGTTGCATCCCAAGAAGTATTTGCATCGGAGTGTTCTTTCTGATCATATAAATCATAAGAAGGAACCACAGTGCATATGAATTCACCGATTCTCCTGCTTTGCACCTTGTGCTGTCACATCAGTGCAGATGGGTGTAAAATGACCTCCAACCAAATTTGGAAAGGGTAGAGTCTCAGTCCATCAGAGCTTCAGCCACTTATAAGTCCCTTTCTCACTGAACTAGTGGTACAAAGGGGACTTAAAGCTGCCTAAAGGCAGCAGCAATGAATTCCCCTCATAAGGGAATCCTCCCTAGACAGAGGCCTGAAGAACGCCGGGCATAAGGGCATTCTGAGAATGGCAAAGCCAGGCTGGAAGCTGGGAGGATGTACGAGGGTGACAGGAAAGAGCCTGAGCAGTGTATGGGGCTGGGCTGGAGGAAGAATCCCTTGCTGGTAATTTATCAGGAGAACAATTCTCTAATTAGCTTCCGTCTCTGCCCAAAGTCACACTGAGTGACAGCCAGGGGAATATTTATGTAGTTCATCGTTTTCACAAACTCCCTGCAGTTTCCCCTCCTCTCCCTTCTCCCAAAACCTCCTTTCCTTTAGTGTCTCACTCTCAGATATGTCCCTTATTTTCTATATATAAATCTTTTGACAGGACGTCTTGCTCTATCCCTTCCGATCATTCCCTTCCCCTCCCCCCCCCCCCACTCCCTCTGGCACCTTTCCTGCTGTGATTAAGACTTCCATGATATCCCCCTTCTGATGAAACTTTCCTTCAGCCCCACTTGCCTCTCCTATTATCGTCTTGTTTCTCTACTTCCTTATGTCTCCAGGCTCCTCCTGTGCAGGCTACCCCTGCTGCCTCAAATTCCTCTCTTCCAATTCCCTCTTAGATCCCTCTCCAACCTGTTTCCTGTTCTACTGTTGCCACGGTCACCATTAACCAACCCCTCCTAGACAAGTCTAAGGGCCTCATCGCTATACTTACCCTCCTCCGTCTATCTGCCACTTACCCACTAATGAATCCGAGCTCAATGTCACACTGCTACCTATTAGTATTTTATTATTTGACAATACTTGTGTTTTTCACAGCTCCATAAGAGGTGGGCTATTTTTTTACATGCACAGTAAAACACTCACTAATAAAATCACTACACTTGGGGCTCTCTTTCACCTCCCATTTACCTTCTGATCAGGGAATCGTAGCATATTTTGGGTGTGACTCCGGAAAGCACAATGCAATTGTCAAAGCAAACTTTACGATACGTCGGAAGGGACCTGAGGAAAAAAAATTTATACCAAGACAGCTGAGATGAAAACTACTGCATTGAAAGTAATATCCCCAAAGGCTAAAATACTGAAAGACTTTGAGGAAACAGATGCCCTTCATTTCATATGCACTGCTTTACACTTGATATGCCATGGCTCCATTGCCCATGGAATTTAACAGAAGATTATATGTTATACCAAGCAAAATGTGAGACTGTAGTTGTTATTGCTATATGAACCTAGTCCATTTGCAATGATGAAGGTATGATTTACATATCACAGTGCAATGAATTTAAATTCAAAGTTATAATAGAACTGTCTGTTTCCTGGGCAAGTAGCAAGCATTGTGTAAGGAAAAGTTAGCTCTGAAGGAGGTGGTGAAGCAAATTACTGCATTAACTTCACCCTCTGGAGTTAGTGTTTAAACGGTAGTTTGCAGTAGTTCACAGACAACATTTGTCAGTAACACAGAACCAACACTCACTCTGGAACTAATCAAGATCCAGCATTGAACAGGGAGGAGCTGTGTACTATGCTACCAGATCTTTGCAGGGAAGCTTGTTCCTTGCCTACCCATGCTATGACTGGTTCTAGCCAGATTATAGAGATGATGGGGAATGTTTTCAGGAGATTTTCAGAATATTTTCCCTTTTGCATGCCACAAAACTTATGCATGCATCTTTGCTCCTGATGAGGAATTGTGCAATGTGACAAGGTGCACAGCCCCCACACTGGAAAGGAAGCAGTTAAAGAGCTACTTTGGAGCCAGGCAGCCCCACCCTATCAGACTAGCAAAGCATGCTGGGCTGGAGAAAGAGCTTAAAAGGGAGCAGCTCACTAGGAGGTAGACAGGTAGTGGAGATGAAAGGACTTCCTCTTTGAGCCTGAGGTTTGATTAGAGTGACTTACTTGGTCAAGGCCACAAAGGAAGGACTTGTGACTCCTTGAAGGTTTGAGACTTTGTCTGAGTTCAGTTATTTAATTACTTGACTTTATCTGTTGGGAAGAGAGGGGAACTGGTAGGAAGTGATCCAGGAAGGCAGCAGAATAGCACTTTGGGGTGCAGGACTTAGCTGCTTACCACTGGGCCCCGGAATGGAACCTGGTGGAGAGGCTGGGCCCAGGTTCTCTTATCAACACCTAGGGAGTGTTGAAGACAGAAATCTACTCTGGGTGTGAGGAATCTGCTTGAGGGAAGAAGGCTCTGCAGACACAAGAGTCTGGACCAGGAGATCCCGATCCAAGGGGGGAAGCCTGAAGTCACTTGCATAACCCAGAGGACTACCCCATTGCTGGACTCTTTATATACCAGATACACATGAGTGTCCTGGCCGGAGGGCTGAGTCAAAGAACGGACAGACCACTACAGGGTTATAGGCCATTAACAGAGGGTGCCAAGAAAAAAAGAGTGCCTGCCATGCCCCTCCTTGACAATTAGGCGGTACCTGCGGTGAGTAAACGCCTTCCATGCAGACACATCTGAGTGCTTGCCTCTCTGAGTATCTGAGCCATACAAGTCAAGTAGTTAGAGTCTAAGCATCTAAGTTTGTGCCTGCAGTTCATTGTGGCAGATCTAAAGATGGTGCATTAAATTTTAAGGGTACAGATTATACCCACAAAGGGGGTCAAGCCTCAGCCCCTCCCCCATACCTATATATACGTTACTGTCAATGTGAAGCCCATGAATTAACTTGATGAGCCATAAAATTCCTTTTGGGGCTATTAAAATCGACCAGCTCAGTTAAAGATATAAGTACTGTGCAGTCTTCATGCACATGGCTGTCTGCCTCATTTCCTTTATTGCACAGTGGCATAAGACAAGACTGAAAATGTCCTTTCACATTAGCCTGAAATATGAAATATTCCTTCTGTGTAAATTGTCAGGCACCTAATGCTATTTTAACACATTTATTTTTCTTGAATTCATATTACAACTATAGCTGGCAAATACTTATTCTCTCAATTATAACAAACTTGAAATGATCAAACATTACTGATGAGAACACAAGTTAGTCATTGGTCTTCTCCCTGTTTTCAAGTCTGAACTATACAAATGATTGATTTTTATCAATATTTAAATCTCTGGATACTTCCTAGAATTGCATCTGATTCCTGGCAGCAAAAGGGATAATCTACTGCCTTGCCTGATGGAACTGATAAGGCATTCCTTTTTTTATCTTTTTATGCTATATCTTGGAAAATTAGGATGGCCTGAGATGAGGAAATCCAAATGTGTATAAACTCTGTGGGGCAGGCTGCCCTGTTACTTTAAGGGCCAGGAGGCCTGGGGCTAGTCAGCCCTGTTCAGTTAGCCCCACCACCTGACACCTGTAGGAGGTGTTGGACTTAAGAGGAAGACTTGTGGGGGCTGACTGGGGAAGAGAGCAGACAGGCTGTTCCTATGTGGGGCAAAAAACCTGACTCAGGATAAAAATTGTCTGAAGGTTACAGCCTGGCAGAGGACCTTGGTAGGAGGACAGACCTACCAGGATTGTCAGGTTGATTGGAGCTAGCAGTTAGGCAATAAGACGAGCTATTGCTTCTAGGGCCTACCTGCAAGGAAGGGGACTGAAGGCGCAGCTGAAGAGTCTTTTGGTGCTGTTTTTGAACTTGGATTAAGACTCTGTTGTGCTAGACGGGATGAGAATATAAATGAGACCTGGCCAGAGGGCCAAGTCACCACCCCAGGCCACAAGGGGCCTGGAGAAAGAGAATGAGGTGGAGGGGGTGCAACAGCACGTTATACCATGAGAAGCACTCTGGGATGGTGAGTTTTGTACACTCTGTAATGTTGTTCCCTCTGAACGTTATCTAGGTACTAGCTAATTCTTGTGAAAACTAAATCTCAATGAACACTTATGATGTCCCATCTATTTATTTCCAGGTTTCTTCAAATTTATTTCAAACAGTGATTACTAGACTCTAACAGTAGTAACTCTTGAAATATAGCAAATTTTCCATTGGTAAATCTCAGACTTTGACATCTATCGATAACTGCAAACATTTATTGCCACAATGCCATTCCAGTCACATGGTTTAAAAAAACGTAACTATGAAAGGCTTATAAGAAAAGGAATGGCTGACACTCTAAACTGTGGAGCAGCCAATGCATTCCTTTGTTTTAAGGAATTCTTTAATTTAGTTTCCTTTATTGATACAAGCTATGCATTCCTAAGCAGTTCAGTTGCATAATTGTAGCTGGAGCTATTGGCAAGGATAGAAACAACTTAAGTTCAAGGTTACCACAAAAGGATCAGGCTATTGAAATCTGAAAGTACTGTAGGTAAATAGGCCAAATAACATCTTATATTAGGACTGTTAAATAAGAGTGTATTAAGTAAAGCAGTTAGCATGACGTTTGAGCCACCGTGCAATTTCACCCTGTGCAATAAATAGATTAAGAGTACTCTAAGTTTGTCATCTTATATAGATCAGTTATGCTAAAGGTCTGAAGAGTTGGCTTTCAATTCCTATCAGACAATTACCTTGTCTCTCTGCTGGCTCGCCAGCACATACAGAGAGAAACCTCAGGGACTCTGTACTGAGGTGCAAAGCCCTCCAGAGGACTGTCCTGAGTTACCACTAGAACGATACAACTGCTGACCAGTAGGGGAGACCTGTGAGTGTGAGAGACAAAACTTTCACAGAAGGCTGGCTCAGGCCTGGTCTACGCTAGGAAATTAGGTTGGTATAATTCCATCACTCAGGGGTGTGAAAAATCCACACCCCTGAGCGACACAGATAAATTGACCTAACCCCCAGTGTAGACAGCACTAGGTCAACGGGAGAATTCTCCCATCGACCTAGCTACTGCCTCTTGGGGAGGTGGAGTACCCACGCCAATGGGAGAATCCCTCCCGTTGGCATATGCAGTGTCTTCACTGGCATCCTACAGTGCCACATTTTGCCGTGCTGCTGTAGCGGTTTGTGTGGACAGACCTCCAGACTCTGGAATTTACTCCCACAAGAGGTCTGACCATGAACCTCACAGTTTTCAGAATTAGGGACCTGCTCCAGCTCCCACTGAAGCCAATGGAAAGACTCCTGTTGATTTTTACGGGACCTGCATTTGGTTATAAATGCAAAACCCATTTTTTTGACTTGGCTTTCCCACAATATCCCTTCATACACATTTTGTAAATCTATTTTTCAAGCTACTATTGTGGATGGATGTCAAGTGGGGTCCTGCAGGGATGTGTCCTGTGTATGATGCTATTGCATATTTTCATTAACTATTTGGATGATGGAGTGGAGAGCATGCTTATAACATTTGCAGAGGACACCTATTGGCCGTGGTTGCAAGCACTTTGAAGGACAGGATTAGAATTCAAAATTATATTTATTTCAGACCAATTTTCCAATTTATCAAGAAGATGAAATTCAATAAAGGCCAGTGCAAAGTACTACCCTTAGGAAGGAATGGTCAAATACAAAATGGGAAATAATTGACTAGGCAGCAGTACTGTAGAAAAGGATCTGGGCATTTTAGCAGATCACAGGTTGAATGTGATTCAACTGTGTGATGCTGTTGTGAAAAAGGCAAATGTCATTCTGGGGGTGTATTAACAGGAGTGTCATATATAAGATGTGAGAGGTAGTAGTTCTGCTGTACTTGGCACTGGTGAGGCCCCAACTGGAATACTGTGTCCAGTTTTGGGCACCACGTGGTAAGAAAGATGTGGACAAATTGGAGAATCCAGAGGAGAGCTGCTACAGTGATAAAGGGTTTAGAAAATCTGACCTATGAGGAAAGGTTGAAAGAATTGTGCATGTTTAGTCTCGGGAAGAGAAAACTGAATGGGGAGGAAACCATGCTCTTCAGATATGTAAAAAGTTGTTAAAATGATAACAGTGGTTGACAGTTCTCCCTCCCAGCCATACATTTCTATGATTCTATGGAGGTGTGTGTGTGTGTGTGTGTGTGTATATATGTGTGACAGTGTGTGTGAGAGAGAGAGAGGGAGAGTGTGTATGAGAGAGAGAGAGAAGATCATATTTGGTAAGTAACTAAACAGGTGTGGAAAGGGAATTTTTAGGGCTGTCGATTAATCGCAGTTAACTCACATGATTAACTCAAAAAAATTAATCACAATTATAAAAATTAATTGCCATTAATCTTAGTTTTAATCACACTGTTAAACAATAGAATACCAATTGAAATTTATTAAATATTTTGGATTTTTTTCTACATTTTCATATATATTGTATTCTGTGTTGCAATTGAAATCAAAGTGTATATTATTTTTTATTACAAATATTTGCACTATAAAAATGATAAACAAAAGAAATAGTATTTTTCAGTTCACCTCATACAAGTACGTAGTGCAATCTCTTTGTCGTGAAAGTGCAACTTACAAATGGAGATTTTTTTGTTGTTGTTACACAACTGCACTCAATAATAAAACAATGTAAAACTTCAGAGCCTACATGTCCACTCAGTCCTTCTTCTTGTTCAGCCAATCGCTAAGAGAAACAAGTTTGTTTACACTTACAGGAGATAATGCCGCCCTCTTCTTATTTACAGTGTCACCAGAAAATGAGAACAGGTATTTACATGGCACTTTTGTAGCCAGCACTGCTAGGCATTTATGTGCCAGATATGCTAAACATTCATATGGCCCTTCATGCTTCGGCCACCATTCCAGAAGACATGCTTCCATGCTGATGACGCTCATTAAAAAAAAATGTGTTAATTAAATTTGTGACTGAACTCCTTGAGGGAGAATTATATGTCCCCTGCTCTGTTTTACCAGCATTCTGCCATATATTTCATGTTATAGCAGTCTCTGATGATGACCCAGCACCTGTTCGTTTTAAGAACACTGTCACTGCAGATTTGACAAAACACAAAGAGGGTACCAATATGAGATTTCTAAAGATAGCTACAGCACTCAACCCAAGATTTAAGAATCTGAAGTGCCTTCCAAAATCTGAGAGGGATGAGGTGCGGAGCATGCTTTCAGAAGTCTTATAAGAGCAACACTCCAATGCGGAAACTACAGAACCTGACCCATCCAAAAAGAAAATCAAGCTTCTGCTGGTGGCATCTGACTCAGATAATGAAAACAAACCTATGTCGGTCCGCACTGCTTTGGATTGTTATTAAGCAGAACCTGTCATCAGCTTGGATGCATGTCCTCTGGAATGGTGGTTGAAGCATGAAGGGAGATATGAATCTTTAGTGCATCTGGCATATAAATATCTTGCGATGCTGGCTACAACAGAGCCATGAGCACTTAATCTCATGACAGCCCTAGTAATTTTCCTTAAAGTTATCCTCAGGTTCTGGATTTCACCTAAGGTCTTGTACTAGCTTTCAAATGCTAGTTAATTCTGGGGAAATTTTTCAAAGGCCCAAATGGCAATTGGGCACCTAACTGCCATTGACAGTGAACTGGAAGCTGGATGTCTAATGCCCATTTGTGGCACTGGCCCATGCATAGAGTCAAAGAGACTTGTCTGGAGGGTTGTACTTTCTAGATTTTTCTACAATGTTCTTAGTACATTATGGTTACAATTAATGTAGGGACAGAGCTGCTTTGAAAAAAGGGAAAACGTCTTCCAAAAAAATCCTGCTTTTTTTAAATTAAAAATTGACCAACTCCTTAACTGATTTTTGGGGGGGAAATCATGAAAATTTATTGTAATTTCTCTGGATTCCCACCCCTATTTCAACTTTTTGCCAAAATGTGATGTATATGTGTTTGCAGGATTGGGGCCTTAGATTGCAAGATCTTTGGGGCAAGGATTGTTTCTTTAATATATTGAGAGACTTTTAGGGCCAGAAGAGGGACCATTAGATCATCTACTCTAAACTCCTGTATAACACAGGCCAGAGAATTTCATCTAACTATTACCCCTGCACAGAGCCCAATTACTAAGTGTTTTTACAGCACCTAATGCATTGGAGCTCCAGTCTTGGCTGGGACCTCTAGACCAGTGGTTCCCAAACTTGTTCTGCCGCTTGTGCAGGGAAAGCCTCTGGTGGGCCGGGCCTGTTTGTTTACCTGCCACGTCCGCAGGTTTGGCCGATCGCGGCTGCTGGTGGCTGCGGTTTGCTGCTCCAGGCCAATGGGAGCTGTTGGAAGCGGCGGCCAGTACGTCCCTCGGCCCGCGCCGCTTCCAGCAGCTCCCATTGGCCTGGAGCAGCGAACTGCAGCCACTGGGAGCCACAATCAGCTGAACCTGAGGATGTGGCAGGTAAACAAACCGGCCCGGCCCACCAGGGGCTTTCCCTTCACAAGCAGCAGAACAAGTCTGGGAACCACTGGTCTAGATATTAGCATAATACCTCATTGTTATTATTAATAGTTATTTGTATCTACACTCGCAAAAGTGTAGTAAATATGTAAATTTTGCTAGCTTTTTAAAGCATTGTCAGTTTAAAGGCTCATACTATTTTCCAGTTCCCTTAATGAGATTTGCTTTGCTTTTTCCCATTGAATATATTAAGCAACATATGAGCCACTAGATATTTTTCCCCAAAGGAAGAGTTACTAGCCGAACAAATATTGCTGTGTCATAAAATGAATGATTAGACAGCTAGAGTAGCGGTGCACTCACGATTAATCTTCCCTAAATATTTCATTTCGTTTCTTTGAATTATGAACCTCTTTTTATACAAATAGCATCAGAGTTTATAAATCATTCCTGCATGGCATAATTTTGATAGGAAAATGAAAAACACCGGGGAAAACTTAGGCCTTAACTAATGAACAACTTTGTCACCTACTGAAGAATCTATGTAACGTCAGATGAGTCATTTAAATAAGTTTGATAGAACATTTATTTTGACTAAAAGTGTTATCGTATGAGTCTTGTGCTACTTTTGCAGTTGTTGGCTTCATGTAATAAAACATTTGCTTGGGATAGAACTGTTAGTCACAGTCACTGCATATGTGTGAGATTAGCTGTTCTGCAGAATTTTAGTGCTCCACGTACAGCGTGTATTTTGTAATTCATTGAGATAGTTGTCAATAAACATTTGCTTCAGAAGACTGGGGAGTATGAGAAACCCTGAGGCAGACAAGATGCATGACTGCTGGGCTTCAATCAGTATAAATTACAGTGTTAGTAACAGATAAAACCACCTCTATCCTTGTGTACGGGAATCTATTATAATCACCTACAAACCCAGATGCAAAACTATCTTGTGAAAATCAGAGATTCTTTTATTTACAGTTCATTTTGGGGACGTCTCAGCGAGACCTGTTTGCGCAATAACAGTAGAAAGATTTACAGAAAACACCTTCTCGATGGGAACGCTGATGCCTGGCGGTGGTGCTGGAACTAGAGGTATTGCGGCACCCTCTGGCTTAAAGTACTAATAACAAACACCAAATACATGGTTTCCATCATCAGTATCCCCACTCTAAAATTGTTCCAGCACCCCGGATGTCTGGTTGCTATTTCTATAACGTATATAATAAAAATGTGGCTACAGCACTGTCGCTAAAGGGACTCTCATTTACTAGCTATCAAGTGGAAAAGATTACTTCAGTCTGCACTTGGAGTAAAATTCCTGATCTCAAAATACCCGCAAGTTTCACAATGCAATGCATCGTGTATATTTTTCCCTGATATCAGTGCCCGGCTGCAATAAGTTGATCGGCTTGAAAATGGAGTGCTTTTGGGCAATATTTTCATACAGGAACTTACAGAAAATTAGCATTTTTTTCCTTCTTCCCCAGAGATACTGTGTACCTGCAATTCCTCTTTACAATGTTTTGTGCAGTGCATGAATGTTCAAAGTAAGGCAAAAAGGATGCACTCCTCAAATGTGCATGCGCTCATGGAACATGTATAGACTTCCATATGCAGCTGAGGAGGACTTGGGTGTCTTTCAGGTGACGTGCAAGGCGAATCCATACTCTCCAACCTAAGGCCAGAGGTGGAGCCTGGCAGTTGCCACTAGTGCTCCTGCCCATGTAATGACTCTGCACGTGGAGTTAGGGCCACTCAATGGCCAGTCCTGTGACCCAGATCCAGCCCTTCCCTCAACTCTGCCCACCCCACCAACCTATGCAGGGCTGCTACAGACTAGAGCAGTGGTTCTCAACCGGTGGACCTCAACCATGTACCCCTGAGGGTACTCAGAAGTCTTCCGGGGGTACATCAACTCGCCTAGATATTGTATATTTATATTCCAATTGATTTATTTTATAATTTATATGGCAAAAATGAGAACGTAAGCAATTTTTCAGTAATAGCGTGTGGGACACTTTTGTATTTTTATGTCTGATTTTGAAAGTTTTTAAGTGAGGAGAAACTTGGGGGTACACAAGATAAATCAAACTCTTGAAAGGGGTGCAGTAGTCTGGAAAGGTTGAGAGCCACTGGACTAGAGGCTCCCTCTCTTGTGAAAAAGAGCCCAAAACTGCATGATCACTCCTTTGGAACCATCTTGCCCATCAACTTCAGCCTATTCATAAGGCATCTGCCAGGGGCCCCAAGCACAAGGGTGAAGTTCAGCCTTGTTTCCACAGAATCGATATCTGAATGCACAGACTGTTTTGTGTGCCGTGACCTTTTTTGCACATGCAAGCAGGTGATTATGGATGTTTTGGGAAACAGCAGGTGGTTTTGCCTGTTTTCTAAGCACATGAGCTCTACCCTGCTGTAAAACGAAGCCCTTAAAGAGCCCCTTGTCCTTGTGTGATGTAAGAAGGAGAACATTCTGGTCTGTGGTCACTGCTTCCAGTAGCCAGGTGACAGTATAAGAGGAACCCATACTCATGCTCTTCCATTGGTTTCCCAGCCCTGGGAACCCTACCACAGCTGAGTGTCTGCATCCAGTAGCCTCAGCCATGCTGTCTCTCCTTCTTAGGGCCTCTTCTCCCCTCCGCCCCCTGGGTGGCTGGGCTCGGGCTTCGGCTTCTCCTCCTGGGATCATGTAGTAATTTTTGTTGTCAGAAGGGGGTCACAGTGCAATGAAGGTGAGAACCCTTGGCTTTAGTCACATGATCTGCCAGTCATATGACTCCACTCATTTCTTTCATCTGGGGAGACTAGCTACGCCTGTCAGTGCAGCTGAGTCTCAGCCTTACCCTATGACAGGGCCCAATCCTACAAGGATTAAATGAACCGACATAGCAGCAAGAGTTTGAAACTGGGTATTCAGGTTGATTTAAAACCTTCTCTCAAAAACAAACTCAGAAAAAATTCGCTCTGATTTCCAGCAAGTTACACTTTTCTTTTATTAGCCCAAAACAGGCAGTCTTTTCCCCCAGGCTGAATTCTACCCCCTTACTTAAACACACCCTCACACGCCTACTAACTTCAATAGGACCCACAAATGGGAAAGGTCAGAGGAATCTCTTCTCTGGTGTAACTCCCCAAATTCTAATAGAGCTAGGCTAGGGATGAATGGGTCCCAGTATCACTATACATTCAAGAAATAGCATAAACCAATATAATAGGATGCTAAATTATGGATTGTGTTTAAAGTTCCATGTGCTTACTACATCTGGACAATCTGGGTAGCAAATCTCATCTGACAGCTTCCTTCAACAACAGATAATAAGTGCCATTAATTACCAACAGACCTGAAGATATCCCTTCTTTCCCCCCCGACACTAATTGCTTTTACACTGTTTGAAATGCTGTTTCTGATCTTGCAGGTGGAAGGGTTTGTATCTGCCACATGTTAAATGGTCTAAAACTGCTTTCAACATAGCATTTTGTAAGCTGATAACATGTAGAAGGTGCTTGCTAAATTTGATGCACTGTGTCTTTAAAAAACCTGCTTTGTACCTTATTTTTCCTGCACAGTTTATCAAAATTTATATCCCATTTTTGTGCTTCTATATTCCGTCTTGAACTGACCAATTTTTCAGTATTCTATAATCAACTCCCCAGAGCACAGTGATTTCTTCTGTGCAACACCTCCGCTGCTCTGAAGCTGCTGAACTAAAACAGCAACTGTATCCCACTAGTAGAGGAAAGAAAATCATATGGACTCCAAAATAAATTGCTTTAATTCTTGTGCATAGGCTTTTGTTATCCGGAGACTGTTGTCACACTGTAGTTGCTCTTTAATCTTTTAATCCATTGATTTATTGTGACACTTAGCACAGTTTGGTGCGGCACCCTTATATCTGTTGTGTTTCCTGAAGTGGGGCAAGCTTACCAATGGATTGTCACCGTATAGTAATTACAAATATAAATGTCACTGCTGTCAAATGATATAATATACCTCATGTGTCAGGACACAAGCTGTTTAAAATCAAACTTAGGGTAAAGCTGCTGCTGTGTGAATATGCGTTGATTAAATTCGTAGCCATTAATCATTTTTAATAAAAACTGAATTTTGTCAAGGCACCGGTGCACTTTCAGAAAGATAACAGAATTAAATGCATTCTCCACAAAGCACTATGCAAACCTAAGCTCACATATACAGTAACTTAACTAAGTATTTCCATTGTAAAGATAAGCGAGAGGGAGCCTAAAGCTGCAACCCTTTTGAGTGTGAGAATTGGTTGCATGAATAAGAGTAGGCCCATTAAAATCAATGGGATTGCTTGCATGAATTAGGACTGCTTGTGTGAGAAAAGGTTGCAAGACCAGTCCCGGGGTCTATAATGATTAGTTTTCACCGGGCTGTCAGTTCCACCCCTGGGGAGAGATTTCATTGCTAGCCTGTTCAAAAGTGCCGAAACATTTTCCACAGTAAGTCTTAAATCCTATCAGATTTCTGGCATGGAAGGCAGACCTATCCAGGCAGCCTGAGATGGATACACTGTGGAGGATTGGCTGGGTTCTGGCATAGGAAATGCTAAACTTCAAGAATTCTAACATTCATAAACCAGTCGGAGAACACTTCAATCTCTCTGGTCACGCAATCACAGACATGAAGGTCGCTATCTTACAACAAAAAAACTTCAAATCCAGACTCCAGCGAGAAACTGCTGAATTGGAATTCATTTGCAAATTGGATACTATTAATTTAGGCTTAAATAGAGACTGGGAGTGGCTAAGTCATTATGCAAGGTAGCCTATTTCCCCTTGTTTTTTTCTTACCCCCCCCCCAACGTTCTGGTTAAACTTGGATTTATGCTGGAAATGGCCCACCTTGATTATCATGCACATTGTAAGGAGAGTGGTCAGTTTGGATGAGCTATTGCCAGCAGGAGAGTGAGTTTGTGTGGGGCGGGGGGTGGGGGGTGATAAAACCTGTATTTGTGCTGGAAATGGCCCACCTTGATTATCATGCACATTGTAGGGAGAGTGGTCGCTTTGGAAAAGCTATTACCAGCAGGAGAGTGAGTTTGTGTGTGTGGTTTTTGGAGGGGGGTGGGGGGGTGAGAAAACCTGGATTTGTGCTGGAAATGGCCCAACTTGACGATCACTTTATATAAGCTATTACCAGCAGGAGAGTGGGGTGGGAGGAGGTATTGTTTCATGGTCTCTGTGTATATAATGTCTTCTGCAGTTTCCACGGTATGCATCTGATGAAGTGAGCTGTAGCTCACGAAAGCTCATGCTCAAATAAATTGGTTAGTCTCTAAGGTGCCACAAGTACTCCTTTTCTTTTTGCGAATACAGACTAACATGGCTGTTACTCTGAAACCTGTCATTATTTCCCTTAGGCTCTTTCAAAGCCATCAGATCCATCCATGGTCCTCCTGCTGCTTTAATTTTTCTCATACTCTGTAACTGTGACCCCAAAAGAAGAGTCTGTTAGGCAATATATTAACCAGGAGCATTGCTACACATTGTATGACTCTGATTCTTTTTCTTTGCAAAGGGGGAAGATCCTGGGCAAACAATATTAGAGAAGTTATTTTACATCAGGATCAAATTACAGTCACTGAGTGGACCAGCTGTTTGGCATCAGGATAGACTGATATATCAATCATACCTGTGAAATGTATTTACAGAAGCATCACAAAATATTTGAGTGGGCAGCCATCCCATTTTGACAGCAAATATAGCTAAACAATTTTGCTTTTGTCCAGTAGAATTTACAACTTTTAAAATTAACTGTGGTGTGCATTTCCCCACTTTTCATCAGCTCCTGCCTGGCCTGTTTTAAAGTCATTTCTTTCCCTTATTAGTCACAAAAATCGAAAGTGTTTGTCAAAACAGAAAATAATGGTTTGATGTTGCACAGTCCATCCATGGAATCCAACTCTCCAAGACCAAGAGCATATGAAAACAGGGGGGAAACATGTCAGTAGTTTATGTATGCACGCATTTATTTAGTTAGATTCTCTTCTCAGCTAGCTGTTGCTAATCCAGTGGTGTTGCTCTGGATTTACACTTGTTTAACTGAGATGGAATCTGATTCCAGGGATCTTAATCAATTTTAACAATTTGTATTTCAAATTATAGCTTCCAGCATGGGATTTGCATAGGACTGAACTCTGTCTGGCTTAGTGTCGGAGGTAGGGAGGCCATGCTGGAATGCTGATGTAATCCAGAACAACGTTTGCCATCTCTGGGGAAATCTTCCCTGTAATAGCACCTATTGTGGCGAGTGGAGACAGAAAGGAGGCAGCTTGTACTCCCCCTTATTCAGATACTGCTGGTGGCCAAGGTGGGTCCTGGTGCAGGTTAAGGCAGCCCTTAGAGCTGCCCTAACTTGCCCTCCTGCTTCAAGGCCATAATGGAGCTCAGAATTGGCAGAGTGAAGGTGCATCCTGGCCATGTCCCTCCTGTGCCCTCCTCCTCCATCCTGCCCAAGTGTGCCACCTCTGTGTGGGGCTCCTGGAGAGGCAGTTCAGAGATGGTGGAACTGGGTGTAGGGGTTCCCAGTACCTGGGCTATCTGCCTTTTAGCCTCTTTGTGCCGCTTTAGCCAGGTAAAGTGGCGGCAGGGCAGAAGTGAATAGGGTGCCCTGAGTATAGGTGCAGGTGGTGACAGAGGGCTATCTTGGGCAGTGGTGCTGTCCATATCTCAGGAGGCATGTTTGGATGGGCTGGAGATGTGGCCAGGGTCATGCCTCTCTACCCTTGGCTCCCGGGCAAAGGCTGATATGTGCCCTTCTAAGGCATGATTCTACTTCAACTTTGTGACTGGGTGTAGCAGGCCTGACCATTACCTGCTGGAGGGCTTGTGAGCCTACCAAACCCTGCCCTAAGAAAAGAGCAGAAGAAGTGAGTCCTCCAAGCTGCTTAGAGAGGCTGTGTGGGAAGCAGCCAGTCAGAGCCCAGCAGGCTCATAAACGGAGCTGCTGAGCCTGAGCAGATTCAGTTGCTGGCTGGAGTCAGAGGAGTAAGTAAGATGCTCCTGACTGGCTGCAGCAGTTCCAGTATCTGGACAGAGCCATCACTAGCTGGGACCAGGGGAGCAAGGAAAGTGCTCCTGGCTGGCTACTGGGACTCAAGCAAGGCTTCAGCCTGAGGTAATGGTGAAGCTGAACATGCTGGGGCTGTGGGTAAGTGGCCCAGGGAACAGTAGCAGCAATGAGTTAGTTAAAGGGATGCAGCAGGTGGCTGTTATTTGTAGGGTCCCTGGGTTGGGACTTGGTATAGTGGGTGAGCCCTGGTCTCCACCTGTGGCTGGTGGGGAGTGGCTGAGTGCCCCGAGAAGGGAGTTTACATTGGCTCAGGAAAAAGGCTGAAGACCCCAAAGGAATTAGTATGTATTGAACTTTATACTCCAAAAAGGGGATGAACTGAACTGCAACAGTGACTCAGCTGGGATTGATTGAGGCTTGCTATTGAATGAAGAGTCTCCAGGGAGCAAGCCTGGGGACACTGCTCCCTTCCAGAGCAAGGACTATTTGAGAACTAGCCCTAGAGGGGATGCAGAAGACCAACCAGGGTACTGGGATAGGCCCTGTTAGACTGTATACCCCAGAAGGGGTCTATTGTGTTTTGCCTGTGGACTGTATGTGACTCAATGGTGGGCTGAGTCACTGAAAATGCACCTGAAAAAGAGAAACTCTCCCTAGAGAGCACCGCAAAAGCTGTGAGAGCATGCACACCCAACAGGAGGCGCTCACGTGACGTGAGTGGATCCCCTCACAGACTTGCACTAGTGTCAATTGAGCATTACCCCATTGCAGTCAGGAGAGTAAAACCAGTGTAGACGAGATCCAAAACAGCTCAGCACTGCTGAGTGGGGAGGCAGAGAAGTGGCACCAAGACACCTTTCTGGTTCTCAACCCTGCGGTGAGAGGAGGGGAATTCAGCCTCACAGCTGTTCTGCCTTAAACTGCCTGGGGGCCATTCCCATGTCACAGCAGTGCTTCCTTCTGCCCCCAACAGGTTTCCACAAGGGAAAGTAGGTGGCATAAAGCCAGGGGAATCCTCAGGAGCTGGTTTAACATTCCTTTGTGCCACTTCAGTGGCACCAAGACACCAGTGGGTGGTTGAGGACCTTGCTCAAAGCCTTTTAAACGGAGGCGAGAGACATTCTAAGGCCTTGCTATTCCTATGCCGGTGGCAGCACGTAGGGGATGTGTAGCTACATGCTGCAGTGAAAGGCTCTGGCAGTAGGAAGGCAGCAGGAAAAAGCTCCACAACTGGAGCCTTTCCCCACTGCAGGGAGATGCCAAAGCTGCTGGAGCCTGTCCCTGCAGCAGGATGCTACACTGCTAAAAATAGGCATGTGGGAGACACTGCTTGGGTGCGTAGAAAGCGTTGGAGAGCATGTGCCCTAAGGTTCAGGTGTGTCTTTACTCACTTAAGCAGTGCCTCGCCATCTACATGGCTATTTATACCCATGCTAGGGGGGCATGCAGTGTGTTTTCTATGAGGAGTGTGCAGTGTAGATCTACCCTAAATGTGTGTAATCCATACTTACAGCGGGGCTCTCTGTCCCCCTTAGTGCCTGGACCACATAGCTGTCTGAATGGGCTACCTGCTTTACGTTAACAGAGGTGGGTAGCCCAGTAGCAGGGGGTTATGCTTTTTGATCCAGAAGGCCATGTATTCCATCCCCACTGCTGACAACCCACACGGAAATACGTCACGTGCACCCCTGGAGACCTTGGATTTGATTCTCTCAGTTACATTGGTGTCAGTCTAGATTAGAGTAACTTCACAGAACTGCATTTATCCCATTGTGACATTGCTCCATTCTGTCTGCCTCCTCCCTCCACTGGTAGAAAGCCTCCAACCGCTTTGCCAGTGTGGTACAGCTCAGCATCTGCATCTAACACAGGTCCTGCATTAAAGCTGCAGTAGAAATTATAGACCTGGGTTCTTGTTTGCTTTGCACTGGACCACCGCTATATAGCAGCCATAAACCAACCAGATTCAACCTATATAGGTCCCACTGCTTAGGAGCTGCTGCGTTTGCCCTATACCATTCTGTGTCCTAGCACTAGGGTATGGTCAGGGAAAGGGAGTGCAACTGAAACCTCCCTGTATCCAAGTAATTCCTGGCTACCAGAAAAGTCCTTGAGGGCTGTGGACAGTCAGCATGAAATATCTAATTGATGCAAGCACCAGCTTTGAGTACAGCTGGTTCCAGGACTGGGGAGCCATAAAGATGGCCAAAAGACACCTTTTCCACCACCCCAGCTTGCTCCAAATGCACATAGTTCAGGATCTGGCCCATAGCATGCAAACTGGAGCATACATTGTTTTTAACAAAAATTCTCATTTTGGAAAATGAATGCAGCTGAAAACCTTCCCAAATATTTGCTCTGGTAAGTCATGTGAGTGCTGGGGATGTATTGTACTGCATCTCCAGAAAAGGGGAATTTGTTTTGCCTGTATGTAAACTTTGCCACTTCATTGCTGTTATAAATGCCACTAGAAAATGAAAAGTGCTGGTCAGCAGGGAGAGATTGATACTAGCAAAAAGAATAAGCCATTCAGGTGGGAAAGCATTCTAAAATTATAGCTACCCACACACAAAACAAATTACCTATTATATTTTGTTTGGATCTGCTTTTCTTTAAAGGTCCAGGCAGACAATTGCCATGAATTGGAAAGGTGCTCTCTTTGGTGTATAAATTTTAAAGAGCTTTAAAATATTTTATAGAGCCCTGAAGAAAAAACATTTTATGACATAATAATAGGAGCTTTTAAGAGAAAGGATTAGCCTGGATAAATTGTGAGGTCTGTGAGTGCCTGATGAACCCTGAACTAATATTAACGCACAGGCACAATATGGCTTGGGCACTACACTTGATGGTGGGCTTGGTTTTCTTTAGTGTTTTCTGTTTTGTTTGTTAGTTCCTCCAAGATTTGCTATGTATTATGGGGGCAAAGCTATAACTAAAATTCAGCCTTGGTGTGAGCAGATGGGCAACACTCAGTCTTGAGAGTGCTTCCCTCTCTTGGCTGGTACACATGGGGCCAGGTGTTCGCTTATTAGACTGAAATTTCCCATTAATGCCTTGGGGGACACCTTTTAAGGTTGGTTTGTTTTGGCTCAACATTTTGTAGAAGTCTATGCTCTAAAGCATGAGCAGCTCAAACATTCTCAAATGTGTTGCCCAGAGCTGGTCAAAGCTGAAATTTTGGAGGGGGAAAAAAATCTTTTTTCAACTCTCTTTGGCAGGAAAAATATTAGTTTTCCCACAGGAAACCTCTAACCAATTCAGAACGAAAGCATTTTGTTTGCAACTGACCTCTTGGAAGGAAAATGTTCACTTAGCTTCAACTTCAAGTGTTTCAAAATGAAAATTTCCATTTGGAATCTGTTCAAAATTCGTCTGTGGAGAAAACCCAAAACTTTTTCATCAAAATTGATACTTCCTCATGGAAAAATTTCAGTTAGGGTGAAACTGAATTATTCTGATGGGAAAACTTTTGGAGTAAAAATTTCAACCAACTCTATTATTGTTCAAAGAACAACCAACCCCATGCATACATTATATTTCCATATGATATCTGCATGGAAACCCCATATTTGCTCCTGTATTCCAGGAAATGTCACTGCTGCAGATTTCAGAGTAACAGCCGTGTTAGTCTGTATTCGCAAAAAGAAAAGGAGTACTTGTGGCACTTTAGAGACTAACCAATTTATTTGAGCATAAGCTTTCGTGAGCTACAGCTCACTTCATTGGATGCATACTGTGGAAAGTGTAGAAGATCTTTTTATATACACACAAAGCATAAAAAAATACCTCCTCCCACCCCACTCTCCTGCTGGTAATAGCTTATCTAAAGTGATCACTCTTCTTACAATGTGTATGATAATCAAGTTGGGCCATTTCCAGCACAAATCCAGGGTTTAACAAGAACATCTGAGGGGGAGGTGGGTAGGAAAAAACAAGGGGAAATAGGTTACCTTGCATAATGACTTAGCCACTCCCAGTCTCTATTCAAGCCTAATTTAATTGTATCCAATTTACAAATGAATTCCAATTCAACAGTCTCTCGCTGGAGTCTGGATTTGAAGTTTTTTTGTTGTAATATCACAACTTTCATGTCTGTAATCACGTGACCAGAGAGATTGAAGTGTTCTCCAACTGGTTTATGAATGTTATAATTCTTGACATCTGATTTGTGTCCATTTATTCTTTTACGTAGAGACTGTCCAGTTTGACCAATGTACATGCTCACCCTTGCCTGGGCCTTCCCAACCACTTGTTTGCTGTTAGACATATTGGCTGACTAGCCCCTACTTTCCTACCCCTTACTCTCCCCTCCTCCAGCCAAAGGGACAAGGGAGCTTTACCCGACAATCTAGCCTTTTGAGCAACTCAATTAGCTTCAATCCAACACCTGTGAGTAAGATGCTACCTAGCCTATGGATGGCAGCATTGAGGCCATTAGAAAGGTGCAATTTTTTCTTTAAAGTTTAAGGAGACCAAGGGCCAGATTGTGATACCCGCTACTCATGCTAGGCAGCACCTTACTCCACCAGTAATCACACTCACATCAGTGGAATTATTTATGGAGCCAGGGGCTATTCAGCTCAGAATCCAGTCCCAAAGAAAGGAGATTTGCTTGGAGGCCTGCATGTCTCCTTTGGCCCGCAGTGAAGGGTTGATTAACAGGGTCACAACCTGGATTATTTCCATTGTATACACTCATGTACTTCCATTTCCTAGTTTAATTGTGTGCCACTGATGTGCCAAATGTAAAGAGCTTTAAAACAATGACAGGTCCCTTAATAAAAATGTTTGTTCAAGTCCTTTCTGCTGCAGATTGTTCATCCACGGAGCTAAATCCCTTGTACCCTTAGCATAAAATAAAGCTGTAAAGGGGGGGAGAAGACACCTGGGCAGTGGTAAGGCAGCCAATTAGTAACTCCCCGGTCTCTTCATAAACTATAAGCACCACCTGCAGCCAGTTATACTCAAGAGTTCACAGATGTTCAAAGAAAGGACTTGAACAAACATTTTCATAAGTTCATAAAACGTCTCCATATTGAAGGATGTAGACTGTTTTTCACAACTTCAAAGCTTCTCAGGTCCACTCATTATTAAATGAAATGCCCACACAGCTCTAAACGCCATTCCTTTCCGCTTCCTCTTCCAATGACAAGAATTAGGTACTATAGTTAGTTAAGCTGCAGTGCCTTTTTAACTAAGATTGTAGTATTTTAAACTTTCTGATAATGGTAATAAAAAGCTCCCTTAATTGATCGAGAGTGTAATAGCTATGCTAGCAAATGGAGCCAGATTTGGCAAGAGAAATTACTTCTGCAGAAACATAGCAATGAACCTGTGTGCAAATCACAATACTGTTAGGAATTATGTACTGCATCTGGTTTCAATCTGTAGGTCTGACCTTTAACTGAAAATGAATTTTAATAGGCAATTTATTTAAATAATTGGTATGCTTCAAAATCAATACTGGAACACAATGGGTAAGTGGTTAAAATAATTGAGGTGGGTTTTTTGTTAGACTTTAAAATTCAGGTCATAGCTATAGTGTGTATATAGAGAGATCTGAGTTCCATTCCAAATCTGTACTATCACTAAAGCACCGTATTTGTATACATAGCTTTGGCAAAACTGTCTTTTTAGCCCCTGGAGCACTCTTAGCAGAGACTTATAGAGTGAATGATGACTTTGACTTAATTTTTAAAAGTGTCCCAATTCACAGTTCCTCTGTTCATGCGCTTGGGATAGAGAAGATGATGGCTTTATGCCCCTTCTGCACTCCCCATGAACTGGGGCATCCAGGTGCCCACCTGGCTACCCTTTTTGAAAGGTAGAGCAGCCTTCTGCCTCACTGCCACATATGGGTTTTGGGAAGCAGAGAATAATTGTAGTAGAGTGCACTCTGGTCACATCCACAGCCTGCCCTGGGGTTCATTTAGGGCACCAATCCTACGAACACTTAAGCCATGTCTACACTACAAAATTATGTTGACCTAACTTGTCGGCATACAACCACCACAGTTATTAAATTGCTTGTGTGTGTTCATCTTGGGCTCCTTGTGTCGGTGGTGTGCGGCCTCACCAGGAGTGCTTGTTTCAATTGTATTGTCAGGGTGGGGCATTGTGGGATGGCTCCTGAAAGCCAATAATAGTCTACTTAAACAATGCAGTGTCTTCACTGACGCTACATTGACCTAATTACATCAACCATGACTCCACGCCACTCAGGAAGGTAGTGTTACTAGATCAGCGCAGATAGGCACTTCATTGGTGGGAACCAAATTCCACAGCTAGGTTGACGTAAGGCAGCTTCTGTCAACCTTATCCTGTAGTATAGGCAAGGCCTTAAACTTGTGTGTGTGTGTGTAACTTTGCTACCATGAATGGTCAATGCCCCATTGATTTAAGTAGGACTGCTGACAGTAGTAAAGTTAAGCAGGTGCAGAAATGTTTGCAAAATGGCACCTACGAGAAGGGATTGGGTCTCTTCTCTTTAAAAGGACTTTGGGCACAGAATAAATGGAGGTGCAGAGGCCCCAAGGTGGAGAGTGTGCCAGGGAGGGAGCTTGAGGTGGCAGAGAGCAGCCATACCCGCTCCTGCACTGGGGACTTATGGGTAACTCAAAGCCTAGTGGATAGTGCTCACTAGGGAGGGGACATCACCAGATTTGAAGGAAAAATTTTCTCCAAACCTTCCTATTTCAGGGCATAAGCCATTCCCAGTTCCTCCATCTGTTAAATGAGGATAATGAGAGAGGCTTCCTTCTGTAACGTGCTTTGAGATGTACTGATGAAAAGTACTGCATAAGAGCTAGCTGCTGTTGCTGCCATCTCACAGGGGTTAGGGAAAACTTCCTATAAGGACATTTGCCACTGCAAGAATTTAGTCCCTTCATTTAAAACCACCGTGGAAGACAGGCTCCTGGATAGCTGTATCCTCACGTGAGATGGCAATCCCTGTGTTTCTAGAACAGTGGTCATGGCAATGTGATGTCTGAGATTGCCTTAGTTTTCTTGTATATGGGGCTTTGAAATGGAAAGGTTGTGTGCTTGTGGCACCTATGGGTGTGATCCTGCCAGGTGTTGACTAATTTTGTGAGGTGCAGTTGAGCAACCACAATGCCCTTGACTTCGAGGGACTGGGGCATCTTACAGGTTCAAGCCTTATGAGGACAGTTTGATAAAAGCATTGGGTTTGTTTTAATTGTTTCTTATACCTGCCCCCACTCAAACTTATCCTCAAATGTCCATTTCTCTTCTCTGCCAAGTGCCCATCTGTGGGGGTTTAGCCCTTGCATGGAGAAACAGGACTATTCTGTGGACTCAGGCTGGTGAAGCTAATTAGCTGTAATCCAAGTTAGAAAAGGTCTTGTGCCTCATCTGCTTGGAGCCCATCAGGGGCAGAGTATTCCAGGGAGAAACATGGACCTGAGGCATTAGCTCCTGATCCCCACAGGGTTCAGGGCTCCCCTATGGAGGGTGACAGGGACAGCTGAATTTCTGGCTCCAATCAGATGCTTCTGTTTTCCGTGGCTGCAAGGAGAACAGCTGTTCGAGGTGCTTAGATGTAGGTCACTAGGGTAACCACTCTTGCTTCGTTTGTGTTCAGAACAGCTGCCGCATGTTGAGGCTGAATCTCTAATTGTAGGAAAAGCCACTGAAGGGGGGAGACAGACATGTGCTTAGAAATAGCGAACAAGAGAGCTACAGTACTTACATTCAGCTAACTGCTGTGATCCTTCTGGGGTGCATCTGGATTAGGGGATGGATTGCTAGTGGATGGAAATCAGTGTAGCTCCAATGCTTCCATTAGAGCTATGCCAGTTTACACCAGATCTGGCCTGCGTGTGTCAGAAGCCTTCTCCTAAGGGAGAAGAGGTAGATGCCTAAGGTGCAGCATTGTCCATACATACCTTAGAGCCTTGTATCCAGAGAGTACATTATTCTATAGCTTTCTTTTCAGTGGCTTCTTAACTTGGGGGAGAGAAATACAAGCTGCTGGTAGTTAAATGGTTCATGCCATGGTGGAGCTGTGGCTCCAGAATGAGGAGGAGCACATTAAAGGGAAGTTGGCCTCTCTGGGGAAGCTGATAGAAACCACACTGCTTCAATGCGGTGCTTTCCACTATTAGGCTGTATGTAAAAGATGAAGTTGAGCAGCTAACTTATAACAAGTCAGTCTACAAATGTCACCCATTTGCAAAGAGAACAGACATGATTGTCTCAGTTCTGGCATAAGTGCCTCTCTGATCCCTTCATGGCATCCCCTCTCAGGGCTCTAGCCTTCACTCCTCTTGGGGCAGGAACTCTTGTGCCTCTCCCTCCACAGCAGGGATTTAGGCTGCAATTTCCTTCTGTGACACACTGTGATCCCCTTAGCAAGTCGGGGGGCCTGAGTCTCCCAGTGACCACGCTATACTTGTTCTAATACTGCCTTGCCATATCAACCTCTAGCCCTTAGGGCAATTCCACTGCGTCTTGTGGGTCTGCATTTAATAAGTGAACCTGTTCCAAGAGTTGCACTCCATCTGTTGGGAGTAGCCCTGAAGAGATGGGGTTTAATCATGCCTAGTCACCTTCACCCTTCCTATTTAATTTCCTTCTGTGACTCATCAGTAACCTCTGAGATCTGGGGGGAGGGGAGCTCTCCCAACCAATGTGGGGAGTGGGAGAGAAGATACCACAGTAAAGGGCTCCTGTTCCCAGGAGTGTAGTTTCACTGCAGAGAGGAGATCATGGCCTGTTCTCTAGTACGCTGGAATAGCTTCTGTCTAAAAATATGCCTGATTTTAACCTATCTGGGTGGATTATTATGGGAAGAGTTGATGGAAGGAGTGAGGTTTAAGGAGGGTTTGGAAGGAACTCCAGCTTTTGTGCCCATTCAGATTTTGGACTCTCAGCTGAGATTGTCAACGGTGCTAGTTAATGGCAGCAGTGTTAGTGGCTTTTGCAATGTGGACGCCTCACTAGTGGGAACAGACACAAGTGCTCCGCTTGCTTTAGCTAGGCCAGCGCATGGTAATAGTCATCCATCATGGCACAGGTTAGTCAAACATCCAGGTAAGAGGTTGGGCTGTTGCCCCTGCTTCAAAGCTAAGCTAGCTCCATGTGAATGAATGGTAACTGGGGGCCGTGTTCCCTAAGGGTTAGAGCAGGGGACTGGGAGTCGTGTAACCTGGGAGGGCTCTGACACTGCTTTACTGTGTGATGTTTGTGTAAGTTACTTCATTTCTCTCTGCTTCACTTCCCTCCTCTTTAAAAGACGAATAATAATACATCCATGCTTCCAGGGATGTTGCTAGGCTTTAATTCTTATGCACCACTTTGAGATCCATGGCCAGAAAGTGCTAGGCCTTTTGATGTAATAGTAACTTGCAAAAGGGAGGCAACTCAAAGCAATTTATAAACTGCTAGGATCTAGTAGTTAGAGAAAGAAAAGAGGCTCAGCTGAGGTCACCCAATATCAGGGTCCGCGACAATCCCAGGCAGAGCATGGTGGTACTCTTGATCTTAGATAACGAGTGGCTGAAAGCAATTTATGGGGTTATCAAATGATGTATTACATGCACCATGGATCCAGGTGATTTAGCCTAGTATTGATTGAGGAGAGACTGGGGCATATTCTGCCACCTTTTTTTAATTTCAATCTGCGCTGGCAGTGACTTAGGGTCAGAGGGGGGGTTTAACGAATCGAACAACACAAGTCAACCAGTGGAGCCTCCCAACAGGAGTCAAAATCACCTGCTTTTGAAAGAGCTTGGAAATGATTTTTAAGGGGGGAAAACAGAGAACAAAATGGGTCAGCAATCAAAATCAAGGGTAAAGTTTTGCAGTGTGTATAAATGGTTCTGTGACAGTTGTAAATGGTCTTCACTCAAATACTTTCGGGGGGGATGGGGGCAGGTAGCAAACAATATATGCTGTCTGTTTCCTTCTATTATTGTGCTAACTTGGAAACGTAGGGCTGAAAAGGACCTCAAGAGGTCACCTACTCCATCCCCCTGCACTGAGGCAGGATTAACGTCTATCCAGTTAAAATCATTGTAGATGGCACAATAAAGCCAAAGTACACATGGGCATTTACAAAGGCTTGTAATCGCATCATTGCAGCAATGGAGTGAGTTGGTAGAGTTCCAGATCATTAAAACTGGATGTTACTCTCCTGAATTCTGTGCATGAAAGGGATCACTCGGAAACTACATACAAAGCTAGTGCATATGCATATGTGCACTGATTGTTCCGTTCAGAGACGGTAATGGTCAGAGCATTAATCAGGTAGCAGGAAATTAGGTTAGATATTAGAAAGTTTTTCCTAACTGTAAAGATAGTCCTGTGCTTAATTAAGCTTCCAAGAGAAGTTATGGAATCCTTGTCATTGGAGGGTTTTTACGAACACATTAGACAAACACATGGTCCTGCCTCAGCACAGGGCGTGGGACTAGATGGTTTCTCCAAGTCCCTTCCATTCCAATGCTTCTGTGATTCTAGGTAGGTGTGGGTGTGGGAAGGATATAATTTTATATCGATTATCTCTAGGAAGCAGGAATTCGGTCCTCCCGTTGATCCCTCCTGGGGGCAGGGGAGGGAGGAATAGCACTGCAGATCATCTGATGGTCTAAAATCCTTACATGTAATGAGTGGCACTGTGTAACATGTCTCCAAGAGGTGAGTGCACATAGGGTGAGGGGCAAAAATGACTTTAATCCACCTTTACCACCTCCCTTTCTGAGCTGGTGAATGGCCAAAATGATTCCTGTGCCTAACTTGGGCACTGCTTTGAGTTACCGCAGCTTCCCCAGGGCTGCCTCCAGGTGGCTGCCCAAGCCAGAGGTTCCCCAGAATCTCTCTAGCACTTTGCACTACATCCCTGTCCCCCCCTATAATGGGGCTTGTAAGGGGCCTGCCCAAGGCAGCCTATGCCTGTCCTATGCCATGCATCCCCACGGGAGATTCCCCAGCTAACTAAAAAGCTTTTATAGCCCCTCTATGGCTTAGGAGGAGAGAGAGTCCTTCCCAGTGCGTCAAATTTAATCTGTGACGTAACTCCGCTGGTATTTCTGATCCAGTTAGAGGGCTTGTGTCTGTGTATGAGCTTTAGGTATTAATGCACTAGGAAAAAGACATCTGTGTGAGCTGACGGTGAGCATTTCCATCTACCTGCTGTGGGAATAGGGATAGAATGAGCCCAGCAGCTAGTTTTCTTGAAAACTGTTTGTTTTTTTCTCCCCTGCATTCATGAGCAAAATGGAATGATTTTATTACAGGTTCTGCATGAGTTCCAGGATCTCATCTTACGAAATGCTACCATGCTGCGCCACAGGAACCTAGATTAACATGTCTCCGATTGGGGAGGAGGCGGGAACAAATACAACTGGCTGAGTAATGCCATGCTCGAAGGCCAGTTTGTGAAGACTGTATTCACAGGGGAGGTCTCGGACGTGATTCTTTGCTTGCTCTGGCTGACTTGAGCCTCGGCTGCGGGCATTGATGGGACTGGCCCGTCTTGCAGAATCTCCCACACCGATGGAAGGACAGCATTGCATTGTCCCCCAGGCTCACACGAGTTAGCAATGGTCACTGCTGTGGCAGCTAGTAGGAGCTTCTTGCAGTGTGCATATGCTTTGTGGGGTTGGTAGGGTGTGTATGGACCTGAGAGCCGCAGACACTATGGACTGAGCCCTTTCTGTGTGCAAGTCTGTCATCAGATTCCTGTGAAATGTCTACTCAGAGGGAAGAGATCTGTATGCACGGTGACTTGGGACTCAGTCACTGCCCTCTCAAAACTCCCAGGAGGCAGGAGAGGTAGGAATTTAGTCTGGGCTTGATACACCCCACCCCCACCCCCCACTCCTGAGCAAGTCAAGACTGCTAGTGAGTCAGCCGGAGCAGGGTGGTGTGACTGATACAAGGCATTCCCTGTCCAGTGTGTCTAGGCCCCACTGCTCACAAGAGTGAAGGACCAAAATCAGGGCTCAAAGAATGATTTATTTTTTTGTTTGGCAGCACAGTGCAGTGCCTGGCGTGGCCTCTGGGAAGAAAAACTAATTCAGCATTTCTTGTTTCCTTATGTGACTTGGTTTTCATCTTGGGAAGAATAAAGCTGACAGCTTGGACCATTCAATAAGGTACTCTCCTTGGGCAAATGTTCCTATGAGTCATGTTACATGTGAGCCTCTCTTATCAGCTTCCCATAGATCACACACTGCTCTGTTTTCATAATCTCTAGAATAACCTTTCTTACAAAGGAGGTTGCTTCAGAAGCAGCATGGTAAATGGGGGTCACCTAGAGCCAAGAACTTGATCGATATTATACTGAAAACCACACTGAATGGCAGTAGCACTCCTGAGATCACCTCTGCAAGGTGCATGTATTGATTGCTTAGGTCATAGGCACAGGTACAAGTAAAGAAGATCACGGAGCTTACACCAACTTTCAGGTACTGGATAAAAATAGATTAGCCCGATCTGTTGTATGACTCTCAAAACCTGATATGTGTAGTGCTGCTTCGTAGTGCATAGGCAGGTGCAGAGGAGGAGTCAGGGTGGGTGGGCGAATTGGTGTCTCAAAGCACTTTCCTGTTCGAAACATTTTTCTGTCTCTAAAGTGCGTGCTCATTTCAGTCATTCACTATTGCACCTGTGTGGCTCTTCAGAGACATGAGCAGATCCTATGAATAAAGGGAAACATGCAACTGTAGTCTAGTATAACGGGTTGGAGACCTGAAGCTCCGGTCTATTGAAGCTGAAGAGAAGACCCAAGGGGATAAAGCTTTTGGATAATCTTCCTCGAGTTGAATAATACTGGATCCACTGAATGGGTCCCCTTGAAGTCAGTGGACTGCTCAACGTGTTAGTTATTCAAGCTGAATATCAGAACTTGGCCTATGGTGATTCAGTGTTCGAGGGCCAGCTGTTGTTTGTTTGCTTGTTTATGGTACAATGGGCTCACTGCACCTGCCTGCCTGTTTGCCCACAGGAGATGACGGGCAAGACACAATCTTGCAGAAGGGTTGGTACAAACCAAACTCCCAACGGATGGCTCTGGAAGGAAGCAGCCTCACCAATAGCATAGCTTAACATCTCCTCCTGCTGCAGGCTGCAGAGCAAAGCCACGGCCCTATCTGCATGCCTGCATGTACAGGGGGTCATCTAGCAATCCCCATGTGGTAGGGATGCTGGGGAGTCCATCTCTGTTACCTGATTCCCCACCCCCTACTGTTGACGGACAGTTATTAAAATAAAAACCAAACCGCCTGGGTGCCCCCATGCCTTTGTTTAGCCCAGGATGTCAAAGGCCTGGAAAGTTATTGGCAGTTTTAATTAAATGTTAGCTCTGAGGTACAGAGCAAACCATAATGGTGCAGTGCCCATTCCAGATCATCTTGTAATAACCCTATCTCCCATTAAATATAGTAGCAATATTGTTCACCAGAGATTAGGACGCTAACGCAAATAATCAGCCCAGCCTAGCCTAGACAGGGTGGGATCTTCAACCAAGAGGAGGATTCAAATGATCACTAAAAGGCCATGGGGAAAGAAATCCTGGGCGAAGGCATTCGCTCCTGAGAGGGCAGGCAGCCTTCCCACCAGACCCCTCCCCTAAGGGCTCCATAAGGGGAGGGCAGCTTTAGCTTATAGCCATGGGCCCTAAGCAGGCCTTCCATCCTCCCCAGCTGATCAGTCACTGCCTTGTCTGGCTGGCTTGCCCCTACTAAGTGTGGGTGTGTGTTCAGTCTGCATGATCCAGTCAATCCTTGGCTTCTGCCGAGTCTGTTTAACAGGGGCCAGTTGTGACATAGACCTGTCTTTCTGTCTGTCTCTCTCACACACCTCTCAGATGAGTTTGCAGGGGCAGCAACTGCAGGAGGAGCTGCCTGTATGGTCAGCCAAAGTTATGGCAAAATCTTCTGATCTCTGGCCCCAGACTCCATTCAATGTATCTGCAGCAAATATTTGGGCCCTCAAATTTTAACTTTGTTGGAGTGTCCCCTGTGGAGGTTTGGGAGCACAGTCACACTGCTTGCTCTGATCTGCTTTGATATGGGGCGTAGCTTGACTGCGCTACTAAAAAACCCACTTTACTGGCCGTTCATTAGGTCCCACCGTTACTAATGAGCTCTGTGGCATTATATGAAGCAAAATTTGCCGTTATGGCTAAGCAGCTTACTACACTGATGGACCACAATGGCTGAAGAATCTTTTAGCAGCTGTATTAGTGACAACCATCCATAACAGCTAGGAGCACAGTGCTTTTTCAATAAACTTTGCCTTCTCTTACAAACCCACACTATGGCTGGAGATAAGTGAAGGCAGTCCAGGGGGTTGAATGAGACATAATTATCTATGGTGCCACTGCCGTGAAATCAGTAAAGTCACATCAAGAATGGTTTCCGCTTAGTATCTTTATCTTTGCTCATTTTACCTTGGCCCATTTATGTATTCACTAGCACAGTAGGATCTAAGAGCCAGTGCTTTCAAAGCTATTATTTGTATTGAGGTTGTGAGAACAACAGAGCAGAATTGCCTGAAGTGCACCATAATGCTCTCTGTGTTGTACCTTTGTCAACAAAACACCTTCCAAATGTACCTACAATATCCCTATTTTCAAAATATTTAACTTGCCAAATCTTGGGGGTTTTAAAAGTAATTGTCTTAGACAACTGTCTTAAAGATGACTCCTGATTGCTGTGGAACATTCTGAAATGCCTCTCCATGCACTGACCCGTTGTGTGTTCAGAAGGTCTCTAGTGTGGGAAAAGGCATTCTTCACTGAAATAGATATATATTCCATTGATTTCAATGGAGCTCTGCCAATTTACACCGGCTGAGGATCTAGCCCATAATATGTAGTAACCCATGCAAACTTCCCTCCAACTGAAGACTTTAGCCAAACTTTGAATGCAGGTGCTGAAAAATGCATTCACAAACTTTGTAAGCTCACACATTGGAATGTGCAAAACCACACATTTTGTAGAATAAGAATATGTAACTGCACGTGCATATGAATATCTAAATGATCAATTGGACTGCGTGTACATTTTTAGACGCTGTTTTCAAAAGATGGCCCTATATCTCATGACTGGCAACAATGCAGCAACCTGTGACAGTGTTTTCCCTTTTGTAATGCCATGGGAAAACCTATTCTTTGTTCCCAAACAGGACTTTGGAATAACCTAAGCCAAAGTAGCCCTTAAAGAATCCTCTCAGTGCAAATGTAGAGCATGCTGGGAGTAAACTAGACTAGGCAGCTGATCTAGCATTCTGATCACTGCAACTTCAATTAGTTACCTGTGCACGCCTGAAAATGGGAACTGTGCCATATTGGTAGACTGATTATAGCTTGTAACTCTCTCTCCAGCCTAACCATCTCATGAACTCAGAAGGTACAAAGGCATAAGAAGGAAGTGCAAAAGGGGGAAGAGAGAAAGTGAGAGAGCTGTAGGCTGGTAGAGTCTCCCCTGCTGGGCTCAGGAGCCTTCGAGTCCCAGAATACTGTTAGGGCTGGTACACGATCTGTAATGATGGTGGGAATGAACTTTGTATATCAATCACTGGGTGTTCTAGCTGAAGAAGGTCTCTGAATAGTTTGTCTGGAAAGAGGCAGGAGTGGAACATGCCCTTGCCACACTCCATTAGAGTGTTAGTTGTTACCAGGCACATCGCTAGCTAAGCTTTATGTACTCAAAGCATCAAGGCCAATATTTTACATATCCAATCCAAAACACCTAAGGGTTCCTGGTTTTAAGAAGTTGGGAAGGAAACTCAGCACTTCCTGAAAACTCAGTCCCTTTGATTGTGTCTCAAGTTGGGCGCCCAAAAATCACTAGTAACTTCTGAAAATCATGACCCTAGTTCTTTGCCTTTAATAATACCCCTATGCCTAGAGCTGGTTTGACTTTTTTGTCTAAAAAATCTATTTCAAGGGGGGGAAGCATTTTTAAAATAAAAATCTTGCTGAAAATTTTCATGTTTTGGTGAAATTTTCCAGGTTTTTTAATGGGAAAACCCCAAAACTGGGGGTAGGGGGAAGGAGTGGGGAAAGAGATGCTTTTTCCCAAACTTTATCTCAGTGGCAAAAAAGAATGGGGAATGAAAAATTTGGAGGGGTTCTTTGAAAACCTGGGAAAACTTAGAAGGAATTGTTTTGGTTTTTTTTTTAAATAAACCTTTTCAAAACATTCAGTGAAGAATACTTAACCATTTTCCACCCGCTGTACCCACATGTATTAACTAAAGGCTCATATTAACTTGAAACTCCAGATATTGCTAGACACTCTTGTATGCTAATAAATAAGTAGACTTGCTGAAACAATTATTTTAAAACAGGTGAATGATATGAAAGGCAAATGCCTGGTGTTAAGAGAACCTGCCTGAGTAATGCTTTGGAAACTTTATTCAAGAACCGTTCACCCTTAGGAAAACAATAGCTGGAGTGCTTCCTGAATCCATAGTTTAGGCAGGATGGTACATTTAAAATCTGTATGGAGGACTCTGAAATTGATCTATCTTCAGGTCAGGAGTAGGTCTGTTTTGGAAAGACATCTAAAATTTTAAACTGCCCTTTTCACTGATGATTTTCAAGGGTGCTTTTTTGCACATATGGGCAGCAGGTTTAAAACAAATAAAAAGAAGTTCTTCTTCACACAGTGCACAACCTATGGAACTCCTTGCTTGAGGAGGTTGTGAAGGTTAGGACTATAACAGGGTTTAAAAGAGAACTGGATAAATTCATGGAGGTTAAGTCCATTAATGGCTATTAGCCAGGATGGGTAAGGAATGGTGTCCCTAGCCTCTGGTTGTCAGAGGGTGGAGAAGGATGGCAGGAGAGAGATCACTTGATCATTACCTGTTCGGTTCACTCCCTCTGGGGCACCTGGCATTGGCCACTGTCAGCAGACAGGATGCTGGGCTGGATGGACCTTTGGTACAAAGCCACGGGGAATGTGATGGGCTACATGAACTCAGGCCTCTTCCATCTCCTGTGATTCTGTCATAGCAGTGGGGCTACTTGTGGTGAGTGAGGGGAGTAGAACTGGGCCCATAGGGAGGAGCTCTCACCTCTCTGCTCCATGGTGAGATCTGGGTGCTCTCTATGTGCGGCCCAAATCTGGTCTGGGCTTTTTTGCTGCTGCATTGCACTGCATCGCTAAAGCAAAACCGATCTGTCCTTCACTATCCCCCAATCTGCTTCCCCATTGACTGGCTTTGTCTTAGATGATCTGGCTTAATTATTATCTATATTACCACATAAACTAGGCCCCTTTTGTGCCAGGCACTATACAAACACAGAACCAAGAGCGTCCCTGCCGCCAAAGAGCTTCATGTAATTTTCCATGTTGGCTCTCATTTCCCCTCCTGCCTACAGAGTGATTTCCTCCTCAGCCCCCTTGTGTACCTCAAGGGAAAGATAGCAAAGCCTGGGGCTGTATTACCCTTTCTGCTGTACCTCCTCAGCTGTGGAGCGCCTTTGAAGGGGGCGTTTTCTGAGGCAGTTGTGGCCAGGGGATGCTCTGATAGCATATTCACAGTGAGGGCAATTAAGCATTGGAACAAGTGAAGAGGGATGGTGGTGGATTCTCCATCACTGGAAATCTTTAAATCAAGATGAGATGGCTCTTTCTAAAGGATATGGGGTAGTTCAAAGGGAATTTTTGGGGGGAGCAAAGAATTTTGAAGAGCAACTAGCAAAAGACTCAAACTAACAGCAAAAAATGTAAATACATCAGAAGCAAGAAACCTGCCAAACAATCAGTGGGGCCACTGAACGATCGAGGCTCTAAAGGAGCACTCAAGGAAGATAAGGCCATTGCAGAGACGCTAAATGAATTCTTTGCATCAGTCTTCACTGCAGAAGGTGTGAGGGAGATTCCCACACCTGAGCCATTCTTTTTAGGTGACAGATCGGAGGAGCTGTCCAGACTGAGGTGTCAGTAGGGGAGGTTTTAGAACAAACTGATAAATTAAACAGTAATAAGTCACCAGGACCAGATGGTTTTCACCCAAGAGTTCTGAAGGAACTCAAATATGAAATTGCAGAACTAGAAACCATGGTATGTACCTATCACGTAAATCAGTTTCTGTACCAGATGACTGGTGGATAGCTAATGTGAAGCTATATTAGCACTGGAAAAGATACAGAGAAAGGCACCAAAAATGATTAATGGAATGGAAGAGCTTCCCTATGAGGAGAGATTAAAAAGACTGGGACTGCTCAGTTTGGAAAAGAGATGACGAAGGGGGGATGTGATAGAGGTCTACAAAATCATAACTGGGGCGGAGAAAGTGACTAAGGAAGTGTTATTTACCCCTTCCCAAAACACAAGAACCAGGGGTCACCCAATGAAATTAACAAGCAGCAGGTTTAAAAGAAACAAAAGGAAGTACTTCTTCACACAACACAGTCAACTTGTGGAACTTGTTGCCAGGGGCTGTTGTGAAGGTCAAAACTATAACTGGGTTAAAAAAAGAATTAGATAAGTTCATGGAAGTTAGGTCCATCAATGGTTCGTAGCAAGATGGTCAGGGATGCAACCCCATGCTCTTGGTGTCCCTAGGCTCTGACTGCCAGATGCTGGGACTGGATGACAGGGGCATAACTTTGATTACTCTGGTCTGTTAATTACCTTTGAAGCACCTGGTATTGGCCGCCATCCAAAGACAGGATACTGAGCTAGGTGGACCATTGGTCTGACCCAGTAGGGATGTTATGTTCTAAAGTTCTGTTGCCAAGGTTAGACAGGAGGTAAGACTAGATGATCACAGTGGTCCCTTCTGGCCTTGGAATCCATGAATATTTCCAGTGGAGAAATGCTGCCAGGGACAACAGGAGCACCATTGTGGGCCGGAGGTGTGGAAGCCTCCAGCTGAATGGTCCTGGCCTCCTCCTGGCCCCCACGATATGAGGAGTGCCACCCCTTCCAGCTGTCTGTATTAGTTTTCCCTCCTCACCTGTGTTTGCAACACTCACCACAGAGGTATTGGGGAACCCACCTTTTCCTTGGCTGGTAAATATTTCCTTGGCTGCCCCTTTGTTCAGAAGTGAACATAATCCGAACTGGATCAGTCTCAGATTCCCCATCGCTGCAGCAAAGCTGAGTGAGGAAACGGGCAGGATGTGTGTTTGGCTTCTCAAAAGGTGTAGCAGACAATTTAGTGACATTAAAGCAGAAAACTATCTCCCATAAAAGCATTCACTCCATGGAATCACTCCTTGTAACAATCCGCTCTCTCCAAATTGTGCTGCTTGAGCTCCCCCATGTGGATTGTTCTTGTGCGTGCATAATCCTTTGAGTTCACTACAGTTTTGTTTTTTTTCTTTAAAAGATCATAGACGGCTAAGTTCCTCACTCAGTGAAACCCATGAAGCTCCTTTGACTTCACTGAGGACAGATTTCAGCCCCTCCAAAAAGAGCAATCAAACCCCTGATGGATTTCTCTCTCTACTTTATAGTGATATTTACAAGGCTTTTCATTAGCTCCCAGTGGCGGCAGCAGGATCATGTGCCCAGCTCTGCAGTTAACCTAGCTGCTTGGCTCAAGTACTTTGAGGCAGTGGGAGTGGAAGGAGTGCCCCTCAATAGTGGAAGATTAGCTGCCTAGGATCCTCTCCAGAATGTTTATAGAGCTGTTTACTGCGCTCCAAAGCACAATGTACATTTTAAATAGCTGATCATACCAACAATTCTGTAGGCCTTTGGGGAGAGGGGAGACAATTGGCCTGCATTAAAGTCATGACTAAAAATGAAGACACTTCATCAGCATCCTGCAATTGGTTATTCCTTTCTGTTCTGCATGGTGTCTCCCCACCCCTAGTTATCTTGGTCAGATACATTAGTGGGGCTTTATCCATTACAGTTCTTTGTTTGTTAATAAGCACGTCTGGGGATAAATACATTCAACCAAACTGACCACCTATTGAAAAGGTGAATACATCTGCACCCATATCATGCCTCCTCTTCCAGGGATGATTGCCGTGAAGCCACAGTTGCTCTTTGGGGGACAGCATCCGGGCGTGTGGATTTCCCAGCCACGGATCCTTGTCAGTGTGTGTATGGCAGGAGGGTCGATCTAGCCTTCATGCTGTTGTAGTGGCCACATATCTTCTCTGCTGCCATTCTGCAGCCCAGGAAGCAAAGTGGGGATGGCGAATCTTGCACAAAGGAAACACAATGCTCAGCTGCAGAGTCAAGCTCTTTATTTCTTGCCTTCCCCCACACTCCCTTACTCTAACTTAGTGTAGGATAAAAAAAAAATAATGAGAGTTTGCTTAAGTTTTGATTAAGGAAATATCTGGGTGTTGTAAAGAGAGGCCCTGACTAGGAGGTAGAAGGATGGCCTTGAAAATGAGTTATAAGGCCCAAAGGGAATGCAGTAGGGAGGATGTCTGGTTCAAAGCACAACTAATGGAATAAGGGGAAGCTTCTAAGAAGGCCTCTGACTGATAGGGGTGACTGCAGATGGTTTTCAATAAGAATTTCTCTTAAACGGAGCCAATGTGGAACTTCCCACCCCACAGACCAGTGTTAACTCCAGCCTGTGTGAACCCAGCTGCAATGAAAAGCTGGCCAGCAGGAAGGAGGGGAAGAGATTAAGGAGGAGAGACCTGGTGCAGGAGGGAGTGGGGGCGGGGGGGTAGAAGGAGCTTGTAAATCTTATTTGGATCAAAATTAGGATGAGTTGTCTAGCTTACAAGTGATTTGAATGTGGTAATTGGCTCTGACGTTTGTTTGTTGCAGGGTATGAAAGTTATGAATTTGAAGGTTCTTTGTCAGACCCTACTATCATGCTGGAGTATGCCAGGGTGCGACTGTCATCCCTAAGTCTGGCCTATTTGTAAGTATACTGATCACATGCTTATGAATACTTTTTGTTACTGTATTGAGTATAGTAAATTGCGGATTATTTAGGCTTTGTAGGTACATTTACAGCAACTGTATAAATACCATTTGGCCTTTGGATTTAATAAAGGAATTTATAGTTAAATTAGTTTTTGGTTTCCCATAACAATATTAATTTCAAATAATATTATTTCCAACACTTAGTAACACACACCTCTCAGCGAGGATGGCAGCTTTGAATGATTAAAGCTAAATGAGTTTTGAAAGGCAAAACAAACATCTGAACCGCTCTTTAAGTGTGAAAAGGATCGTTTTCTTTCCTACTCGTGCCCTATGCTTTGCTAGCTGAATGGGTTTTCTTTACACTCCCCCCTCCCCCCCCCAAAAAAAAAAACCTGCTGAAACCACCCATGAAAACTTAGGCCAAAACAGAGTCCTGTTGGGCAAGTGATAAGTGCCTGAACACGGGAGAGACAGGGGCCTTGCAGTGAAAATGGGCATCTCCCAAAGTGGGCTGGTGTTACTGGGGAGCCACAAAAATTCTATGAAAAAAGAAAAGGAGGACTTGTGGCACCTTAGAGACTAACAAATTTATTTGAGCATAAGCTTTCGTGAGCTACAGCTCACTTCATCGGATGCATTCAGTGGAAAATACAGTGGGGAGATTTATATACAAAGAGAACATGAAACAATGGGTGTTACCATACACACTGTAAGGAGAGTGATCAGGTAAGGTGAACTGTTACCAGCAGGTTTCAGAGTAACAGCCGTGTTAGTCTGTATTCGCAAAAAGAAAAGGAGTACTTGTGGCACCTTAGAGACTAACCAATTTATTTGAGCATGAGCTTTCGTGAGCTACAGCTCACTTCATCGGATGCATGCCGTGGAAACTGCAGCAGACTTTATTTATACACAGAGAATATGAAAAAATACCTCCTCCCACCCCACTGTCCTGCTGGTAATAGCTTATCTAAAGTGATCATCAGGTGGGCCATTTCCAGCACAAATCCAGGTTTTCTCACCCTCCACCCCCCCACACAAATTCACTCTCCTGCTGGTGATAGCTATTACCAGCAGGATAGTGAGTTTGTGTGTGTGGTTTTTGGGAGGGGGGTGAGAGAACCTGGATTTGTGCAGGAAATGGCCCAACTTTATTATCATGCACATTGTGTAAAGAGTTGTCACTTTGGATGGGCTATCACCAACAGGAGAGTGAATTTGTGTTGGGGGGTGGAGGGTGAGAAAACCTGGATTTGTGCTGGAAATGGCCCACCTGATGATCACTTTAGATAAGCTATTACCAGCAGGACAGTGGGGTGGGAGGAGGTATTTTTTCATATTCTCTGTGTATAAATAAAGTCTGCTGCAGTTTCCACGGCATGCATCCGATGAAGTGAGCTGTAGCTCACGAAAGCTCATGCTCAAATAAATTGGTTAGTCTCTAAGGTGCCACAAGTACTCCTTTTCTTGTTACCAGCAGGGGAGCGGGGGGTGGGGGGGAGAGGGAGAGAACCTTTTGTAGTGATAATCAAGGTGGGCCATTTCCAGCAGTTGACAAGACCATCTGAGGAACAGGCCGGGGGAGGGGGAGGGAGAAATAAACATGGGGAAATAGTTTTACTTTGTGTAATGACCCATCCACTCCCAGTCTTTATTCAAGCCTAAGTTAATTGTATCCAGTTTGCAAATTAATTCCAATTCAGCAGTCTCTCGTTGAAGTCTGTTTTTGAAGTTTTTTTGTTGAAGAATTGCCACTTTTAGGTCTGTAATCGAGTGACCAAAGAGATTGAAGCGTTCTCCGACTGGTTTTTATAATTCTTGACGTCTGATTTGTGTCCATGTATTCTTTTACGTAGAGACTGTCCAGTTTGACCAATGTACATGGCAGAGGGGCATTGCTGGCACATGATGGCATATATCACATGGGTAGATGTGCAGGTGAACGAGCCTCTGATAGTGTGGCTGATGTGATTAGGCCCTATGATGGTGTCCCCTGAATAGATATGTGGACAGAGTTGGCAAGGGGCTTTGTTGCAAGGATAGGTTCCTGGGTTAGTGGTTCTGTTGTGTGGTGTGTGGTTGCTGGTGAGCATTTGCTTCAGGTTGGGGGGCTGTCTGTAAGCAAGGACTGGCCTGTCTCCCAAGATCTGTGAGAGTGATGGGTCGTCCTTCAGGATAGGTTGTAGATCCTTGATGATGCATTGGAGAGGTTTTAGTTGGGGGCTGAAGGTGATGGCTAGTGGTGTTCTGTTATTTTCTTTGTTGGTCCTGTCCTGTAGTAGGTAACTTCTGGGTACTCTTCTGGCTCTATCAATCTGTTTCTTCACTTCAGCAGGTGGGTATTGTAGTTTTAAGAATGCTTGATAGAGATCTTGTAGGTGTTTGTCTCTGTCTGAGGGGTTGGAGCAAATGCGGTTGTATCGTAGAGCTTGGCTGTCAACAATGGATTGTGTGGTGTGGTCTGGATGAAAGCTGGAGGCATGTAGATAGGCATAGCAGTCAGTAGGTTTCCAGTATAGGGTGGTGTTTATGTGACCATTGCTTATTCTATGCTGAGCCTTTGAGGTTTGGAAAACTAATATCTGGGGGCGTTAAATTAGCCACTAGAGGCAGCCTACCATGCAAACAGTTACAAGCTGCTAATATAGGGGAGATTCACAGGGAAGAGTTCTATACGGGGCTAGGGTTTATATTCCTGCATTTGCAAGAGCATTCTGCTGTCTTGGCCAGTTCTGTCGAGGCTGGGCTTCTCTCCTCGCTTCTGTATAAAGATCTGAGGCACCACCCTTTGCTGCTGACTCCTGGAAGCCAACAGGACTACCGTGGTCATGAGAATCACATTTTGGTGGTGTTTAAAAGATCAGACCCAAGGGCCACATTTTAAAGGCTTTTAGGCACAAACTTTTGGTTTCAGTTGGAGGTGGGTGCCTAAATACCCTTGAGGGTCTGAGCTCAAGTCTTTGGTAAAGAGACACATACGCTTAAGATGCATTGTAACTAGAAGCATATGGAAGCTGAGTAGCACTAGGAGCAGAAGGATGTCTGCTGTTGAGTCACAATCTCTGTGCAGAGTCCGGGAACCAGCCACAGATGTAATTTATGACAAAGCTGGGCCTAAAAAGTCAACCATTAGTGTGCTGCTTTATTGCCACCTTCCTGGGGAATTCCCCATAGATGAAATGGGCCCTACTAGCCATTGCATGGTACTCCCATAGGTCACAAAGGCCACAAACGTTCATGGCAAAATGGCTTGGTCCTCACTTGGGCAAAACACCCCAGTTTGAAGTCAGAGGGCGAACTACTTGAGGAAAGCCTGTGGGAGGCAAGCCAGTGACTGCTGCCCTGCCTGCTGTCGCATATCCCTGGAGGATGTTGGTCTCTTCTCCCCAGATCTGCCACCTGCCTCCAAAGGGGAAGATTGCTTACTGAAAGTCAAAGCATTCAGCAGTCTGCAGCCCACTGTTCTAGTGACAACAGCTGACCACAAGGAGGCAGCAGTGGCACTGTCTAGTGCTAAATTATTAAGGGCTGACTTTCCCAAGGGGCAAGCTCTCCTTGGCGGCTGCAGTTTGTGCTTGTTCCTTGTGCCCCAGTGATGGCATTGTGCCTCCAGCTTACGTAGGCTGGGCCTCAGCCTTTTGGCAAACGTACCCCCAGAACTAAGGACTGATTGATTCAAAGCCTGCTGAAGTCATTTGGAGTTGCAGGTACACAAGGAATGCAGACCTGGGCCATAGATCAGCTCAAACCAAAAACACATTCTCTGAGCTCCCTCTGCTGCTCAGTGGAGTCATCTAACAGACACTGAGCCTGATGCTGCTGCTCTTAACATCTGCTTCTAAGCAACCCGCAGGGTGGGTGAGTGTGGTTCGAGCTCTCCCCGACCCATGCAGCCCCCAGGAATCCTTTAGCAGCCTCTCCAGGCCAGAATGACTCAGTCTTCTTATTGATTCCTCAAGGAACAGCTGCTGGGTCCAGGCAGAATTGGTGATCAAACAGGAACAAATCCTGAGCACCACCAGGTTTGCCTGGCTCTGGGTATCCAGCAAGGCCTAGTGTAGAAGTTACAATCCTGAGAAAGTAACAGCGGAGGTAGCTTTTGAGGGCAGTGCCCAACCCCATATGTCCTACCAATAACTAGCACCTCCAGAGGTGGTCAGTATTTCTCCATTATCACATGGGACTCAAGTCTAGTGTCTTACTCCTACACCCTCTCAGACCCAGGAGTGTCACAGAGGCAGCTCTGTGAGCTGCAGGCACCCCTTTCCCTGTCCGGGAATAATGACTTTGCTCTGTATAGGTCCCAGCTTAGATGGCAGGATTAGTTTGGCTGCAAGTAGGCGAGACTAGAAATCAAACCAACCCGCAGCACTGTTCTGCTTCTCCCTCCCATCTCTCTCAGGCCTTCCCGCTCTCTTCTGTTCTTCCTCATCCCTTCCCCATGGCAGGGGTCCAGATACCACAGTGCCAAGGACCTAGATAAATGGGTAGATCTCATTGGGCTGACTGAAGATCCAGATGGAGAGCAACACTTTCCTCACATGGGGTTTGGGTAGAGAAGTGATACTGGCTGGAAGAAGCATCTAGAGGCCTGGCCAGTGCCAGCACAGGCCTCTAACACTGTGTTGGCCCATCCTTGGTCAATAAAGCTTATGATTCAGGGGAACATCTGGATTCCCTGTTGCTGCTAAAGGCCACCAATACCATGTGGGACAATGGTGCCTTTGTCCATCTACATTCACTGTCCTATTCTCTCCCATCCCCAGGCACCAGGCTGGTTAAAATGCAAGGGGATGAGCATGTGGGAAGCCCCAAAGCTGATGGGATAGAAGAGCAATCCCACTTCAGGGCCAAGCCTCTGAAGCACCACAGACAGACAGCAGACGGACAGTGTGAAGGCCTTTACTGAAAGGGAGGGATGCGGATCTAACTGCAGGCATGAAGCTGCTGTTTAGGCTTGGACTTTCCACGTCCATGTGGGACTCAAAGCTGCACTGCACCTTCTCTAGCTCAACTGTCTGGGCTGCTGGGTCCCTCCCTGTGATGAGCAGACACTGCTATCAGAATGCCCCCAACATGGTGCAAGTATCCTTGATGAATGAGGGGAGGAGGCTCTGCTCCCTGCTGGCATGGGCTGATCAGTGGGCTTGGGTAAGAGGTGGGAAAGTCAGTCAGTGGGCTGAGCTGCCTTGAGGTGGAGATTAGTCAGTTAAAATAAATAGTTTGCTGTTAAAATGCCAATGCTAGGCCAGGTTTGTGGGCCTACTGCCAACCCAGAGCTGTGAAGTTGATCTTAACTATAGCTCCTCCTGCCCCCATCACTTCTTCCGGCTCTCCCTCTGCAGGGCGGCTGCATGCTTCCGCAGCTGGCTCCAGCACTTGGGTACCTGCTGGCTGAGTCCTGACAGGCGCTGCAGTCTAAGAAAGAGAAGGCAGGGGCTCAGACTTTGTTTTTTCCCTGTCCCTGAGTTCTCTGGGCTCTACCGAACCAATTACAAATAAATCCATGCGAATTGACCACCACCACCTCCAATGCAGATCGAGATCTAGAACAGCCAGACACCTCTTCATGTGCCATTCAGGACACTGAGATGGGCTGCTAGAATGTCAGCAGCCAAGCTGACCCCCCATTTGTGGTCTCATCCGATAGCCTGTGTGAGCACAAATCAGGGTGCTGCATGTGTACCTGCCATGGACTAAACTAAGGTCTGCTACAAACTTGTTCTTCTGTGGTTGGTGATTTGAGCTCTGTCAGAGCAATGGGCTAAGGGGGTCGCCAATTTAAATAGTAGAAAGGTGCAGGCTGGAAAGGCTTTTCCTTGGGACAGATCTATGGAAAGGGGAGGCATTACTGAGCTGGTGCTAGGGATGAAAGGTTCTCTGTGCCCTAAGCTAGCCTGCCACTCCCCTGGCTCAGGCCTAGAAGGAGAAGAGAGAAAGGTGTTAGGTAACAGAAACCTGCTAGGCCATTTCTCCCAACCCCCACCGCTAGGCTTCAGTGGGTTTTGGATCAAGCCTTACGTTTGAGAGGCTGAAGTCAATGGAGGATTCCCATTGACTTGGATCAGACAGTCTTCCAAAAGTAACAGCTCAAGACACAGGTCATCCAGTAAGTGATGTAACACTGCCATCTAGTGACAATATGAGATAGCAAAGTCTCTGCCTAGCAGGTGGAGTTAATGTAGCCTGAATCAAAGATGCAATAGCTCCTATTCAAGCAGAGAAACCTACTGTGTATGTTCAGTAAAGGAGGAGTCTGCCCTGCAATTGTGTGCATGGGGAAACAGAATCATCTGGAGAGATCCACAGTCTCTCCCTTGCTATGCCCAGAGCAGCGTCCCCAGGGGCAGAGCTGGATGCTTGAGGTGGAGTGTCTGTCTGCTCTTTGGCACAGACCCAGCTCCCCCGGTATAGCCCACAGTTTACTCCAGTCTCACCCCAGTGATACGTAAGAACAAATCATACCAATCCACACAATCCCGCCTCAGGCCATTCTGGAACCTCACTGGGCCCTTTGTGGTCTAGGGCAGGACCTGCCCTACCAGGAGTGTGAGCCAAGTCCCAGCTTCCAACACTGCAGACTTCCTGGTGGGAAAAGCTTACCTGTCACGGAAGAAAATGTCACATCTCTCGACCCATGGCAGGTGCTGCAAGGACTCAGGAGGAGGCTCCGGTACTGCTGGGAAAACTTCCATGGACAGGTAGGAATCAAAATTAAAAAGGAAGATGGAGCTTTGCTTGTCTTTGGTCTGTGTCCGGGGACCAGCCTGCTGCTGCTGCTCATCCCCTGTGTGCCAGAGGAGAGGACATGCAGGATGCACATTCTGCAGAACCATCACAGGGGGCCAAGAGTGACCCAAGGCTACCATGGAGCTGGCTGCACCAATCTGCGTATACTGTTCTCAAGGCTGCTCTGATGTCAAGCTACTCAGCTGGGGAAGACCCGAATGGCCTCATTTAGAGCAGCGATCACCACGAATGACCAAATAGTCCTGAGCCACCAGCTGGCCACACAGGCCAAGGTCTGGAGTGGGTTCTGCTAGAAATCCACCAGCATGGATGTTCTCGCATCATGGCCTGTGCAGCACATGGGGCTGGCAAAGAGATGGCTATGTACGTGGCTATGCACTCCTCCTCCCCAGTGTTCCCAGCTGCTACATCACCCTGGAGAAGCTACTAATACATCAATACTTTCCCAGTGTTACTTGCAGCAGTGGGCTACCTGAGCAACTATCAGAAGGGGTGTGCTAAGATCACAAATGGGAGGGAGGAGGGGCCAGGCGATGGCTAACAGGAAGAGCGGTGCAACCAACTGATGGCAAGTAGGACGGAAGATGTCTAGAAAACATTCCCTCAACTAGCATCTTGCCCACCCTATGAGTAAGGCTGAGGACTCCTGCACCAGCTGACGGGGAATGATACAAGCACTCAAAGTCAACCAAAAATTTCACCCTAGCAGCACCAGTACCCTCTTTTCCAGGAGACCAGCTTCAGGGAAAGGGGAGGCAGCCAGTCTACTCAGCCTGTTACCTTGGCCCAGTTCAGCCTGTACAGCGATTGAAGCATGGGACGCACACTGCAGTCCCCATGGCCCCAGCAATGATGTTCAAGGCTTTCTGTCCCTGCTGCTCCATGCAAGTCCTGCTGCCTCTCACCAGTAGGAGGCACTGAAAGGCCAGCGTACGACTTGTGAGCAGCTTTCAGGGGGGCCAGCGTGCAGACAGATACCGGTGCACAGATGCTGCACAACAATGCTAATCGGCCTAGCGTCCAGGGCAGCTTGTGCAGATCTGTCAGCCACATGGGGAGACCCCACCCCCATTTCATATTGTGAGTTGACCCTTCTGCCTCCTAGGACTTGCTAGCTTGAAACCACTCCAGGAGCTGGAGACTCAGGGCCCCCTTTCCCCTCCCACCTGTGACAGGAGTGCATGGTAGCAGGTAGTTCCCTCCACCCGTTCCCTTCTGTGCCAGACTCCCTACCTCGGAGGAGCAGGCCGTGGTTCGTGGTATCCACGGTAAACACCGGTTGCCAGGGCGATGCTACTGTGTGAGAGGGTGGGGTGATGAAGTGGCAAACAGGCCGTGGCGCGGCAGTGTCTGTGAGGCACACTGTGCCATCCCAGGAGAACACCAGCACCTGAAATAGCAGCAGGGCACAGAAGCTGCATGGAGAGCACTTGCAGGGCCATTCCCGTTTCCCTGGGCTGGGGCTGGGGCAGGAGAGAGAGCCTTAAAGCCTTAGCAGGATGCAGGAACCCTGCAGACCGGAAATGAGGAGCATGGGCCGGAGCTGTGTGGAGAACCCAGGGCTGCAATAGCAAAAATGCTGTGGGTCAGGATTGAGGTGCAACAGCAGAGCACCACTTGCTGCACTAGGGCTGGCTCCGGCCACATGCTTTTAACCCTTTATTTTCCACAAGGTCCTGGTGCCTGTTTGGAAATGGCTGTCCATCTCTGCTGGTCACAGGGCTCCACATTCCACCTGTAGTTTATAACTGGGTTGGGCTGGACTTGCCTTGTGACCTCTCCACACCTCTGGGATTTCCTGGGGGTGCTGCCACTCAGGCCTCACCTCAGTGCTTGGTGACTGAGGCCAGCTGCTAGTGCTGTGCCCCCAGGCCCTACTGCACAGTCATGCACTTCAGAGGACACCGGGCCCTAGAGGGGGAGACTCGCAACACTCACTGCACCAGGTAAGGCTGGAATCGGTGCTACTGCACTGATGGTCTGATCTGGGTCCTCGGACCTGTAAAGTAAACCCACTCTTAGGATGCTGCTTGGGTGCAGATGCAGCACTTTGAGGAGCCAGGAGAGCGAGAGCTGCAGTGCATGACTCAGGGGTTCACAGGGGATTTAAGCCAAATGCTGCCCTTCTGAGAGCAGCAAACTGGGAGCTGGCCCTACCATCAAAGGTCAGATTGGCAGGAGCATGAGCAAACGGGAGTTAGGCAGGCACAAGTCAGGGAATTCCACCCCAACTTCTGTTCCAGGTTCTCCTGGAAGAAGGCCAAGCAGGCACCAGCATCACCTCACGGTGGCTACTGCAGGGACAATGCCTGCTGAGATATGGCTCCAGGCAGGGCTGTAGGGACAGGCCAAAGGGCAGCCTGAGCCTGTGGTCTCATGAGCTCATGTCTCACTGCGCATCAGCATCAGCCAGAGCTCAGAGGGAAGGAGATGCCCCGATCCATGCCTGAAGGACTGTGATTGTGTATTGCTAAACAAAGTGACTGTTGCTGCTAAGGTTGTGGTACTGATAATGGGGTGAGAGAGTTTGCTGGGTTGCTTCCTGCCTCGCCAAAGACAGTGGTGAGGTCTCCCAAGGGGAGGGAAAGTGTTTACAACTCTCTTCTAGCAAAGGGAACCCCCACCACGCCACTGAGACAATTTATCTAGCCTGTGACCAACCTCCCTGGGGCCTAGCAGAACCCACCTCACCTGTCTGCCAGGAGCACGGTCCTGGACTCTCTGGGCCCTGATATTATAACCAGGTGGAGAGACCCATCCGTACACAGCACCAGAAGCTGCACTTTGGGCCTAGGCAGCTGGTCCGTTGGGGCTGTAGATGTCTGCAGGAAGTGGATGGTGCGGCTGAGACATCCCTCTGGAAGGGCAGTCACAGCTAGTGGAAACCCTGGGAAAGGCACAAGCATCCAACAGTCAGGAACAAACAGCAGTTTGGAGATACAGGCGCCAGCACTGAATCTGGCCTCCACCTGAGAGAGAGACAGCCTGGCTCCAAGGAGGTGACCTCCATGTGAGGGAAGCTCAGCATGGTTCCACCCCACCCATACTGAACTAATGGGCACCTCTGTTAGTACCATAGATAGCTAGTGACTTGTATGGGAGGGAAGTTGAGCATGACTCAATCTTATTGGCTTAGCTAGGAATTGGGCCAGGTTCTGTTTTGGGCTCATTTTGCCTGCAGTCCTCCTGGCTGTGGTGCAGCATGGCAGGGTTGCCACCTTCTCAGCTTCAGCCTAAGGAACCCAAACTTTACGTTGCCATGTAGCGGTGCAGTATCACAGCCTGCTCACACTGCATCACCAATGGATTTGGGTGGGACTGTGGCCTGCTCTGGTGCAGTCAAAGGACCAGCCCAAGTACAGAATAGGGCACGCTCTTGAACTTTGTTCTGGGAGGGTCATTGCATCACAGCCCGGTGATGCTGTGAACCTGTCATCGGGAATCAGACTGTCAGGATGTAGTGACACTGCTTCATCCCCACAAATAGCGTGAGGCTACGTCGTCCAGATGGAGGAATGTCCCGAAACCATCCAAGCAGGGCACTGGGAGCTTTAGCTGCTGCAAACATAACTGTGGGCCAGCCCCAAAGGCATTTTGGTTTCACTGTCCTCTTGCAGGACAGGGGATAGTTCTGTCAGAACTGGACCTGGCCCCTGAAAACTCGGGCCATGTGACATGACAGACTCTGCTACTCAGCTAAGGCCACCTGGGATGTTTGGCCACCTGTGGCTAGGGAACAAGCAAGCCTGCAGGTTTTTTTGGAAAATGTTCTTGAAAACCCCTCTGTGATCCAGAGCCTGCACATCCAGACCCCCAAGTCCCCAACAATTCCAGCAATGGGAGAGCTCACCTAGACTTCTGTCCCACACCGTTATCGTCCCATCTTCACATGCCAGAGCCATGTAAGAGGAGCAGGAGGTGACAGCTGAGCAGGTGATTGGAGCAGCGCATGGCCAGACAGTATCAGGTTTTAGCTCAGCATCTGGAGGGAGAAGCATGGCCTCTGAACAGCTGAGCCTCATCTTCAGGGAGAAGGGGAGTCCCTGTCCCCGTCCCTCCACATCAGCCCCTGGTGTGTGTCAGCCTTCTCGGGCTGAGTACAGTGGGTGCAGGTCAGGAGCTGCCTGCTGCAGTGGCCTCACTTGGGACACTGTCCATCTGGAAATCCTCACCATCCAGCTGCCACCCTGGCCTAATGGAGAAATGTGAGCCATGGGGCCAGTTCCTCTCCTCTCCTATGTCTCACTTCTTCTAGCTAATGAAAGCTGGCTCAACCCCCTCTCAACATTGGCCAACCGAGAGTGAAATGAAGTACTCCCTGCCCCCCAGCCATGGGGCTAAGGATGCTGCCTTTACAGGGTTCCCATCCCAGCTTGTCTGGGAGAACAATCCCCTTCCTAGTGTCATTAGACTTTTAGCCCTTAAGCCTCTTCCTCCTACCTGGGCAGGGTGGAAGCACTCTCAGGTTAGACCCAGTTTCCCTCCCTGCTGTGAGCTCACTGCTGGTTGCTATGAATGACTGAATCAGAAATGCTGAGGCTGTGGGAGACTGAGCTCCATGGGGACAAACATACGGTGCCCTACCAGGGCAAAAGGTATGGAAAAAGTCAGGGGCCGTGCCCTCTGGGAAATGTCAGCCTGACCGTGGGGGCCCTTTTCAGGTCAGGAAGATACAAGGGGGCCCTATTGGGAAAGGTCAGAAGATCTCCTGCCAGTGCAGGGTTAAAGGGAAAAGCCTTTTTGTACAAACCACTTTTTTTTAAAATCTACAGCAGAAGTTTGAAAATAAGAACCCTGCACTCCTGCCCCCCATTCTTTCGCTTCTTACCCATTTTCTCCTTTGATGGCCGGGTGAGTAAATACAGGCAGAGATTGTGGCTTCCATTCCAATGCACAGTGATTCCAGTGGGCACGTCTGGAAGAGGGAGATCAGAGAGAGGAGAGGGGAGTGGGCAGCTTGAAAGCCTGGGTTGCTTCCCCTAAAAACAGTCCCAGGAGTTGAGGGAATCTGAGTTACACAGAGAAGTCTCCTGTGCCAGCTGCATCAGCACACTGGAGAAACTTGTCTGGGCTCCGCATCCCTTGGAGTTGCTCATTCAGAGCCTGAAACAGAACAAAAGTTCTTATTCCTGGTGATATTTCTTTCCCTGCCTGTCTGTTCTAACTGCCTATGTCACCCCCTCCCCCACCAGCTTCTCCCCCACACCTGGCAGTCCCCATTACAAGAGGTGGTCCAGGCAGCAGGAAGCCCAATCAACCCAAAGCCACTGGGGACATAGACGTGTTTGGAGAAAGAGATTTGCTGTGCAATGGTGTGAGAACTATGCCCCTCTACCTTCAATAGCCATGCCCCCAGTGCCAGCATATATTGAGAGCAGCAGGCACCTGACCTATGACAACTTCCTTGGGGTCTGGGCCACACAGCTGGTTTGAGTGATGAGACGTTGGCGCAAAGATGGCAGGCTAATGCACTGGTGCCACTTGCTGGCCTGCCTGAGGACAGGAACTGCTGGTTAAAATGCTGGAGACACTAGTTAGTTCGGCAAGAGGAAGGCTGTTTCTTTTACTGTATCCACAGCAGCCAAGCTGCCACAGTGACTCAGCCAGTCAGGAGCACGGGGCGTGCTCAAATGTGTCCACAGTGGGAGCCACATATTAACAGGGAGATTGTCTCAGGAGATCTCCCCTCCCATTCCCCATCGCCTGGCCCTGACTCTCTGTCATTCGTAAACCCAGAGCATCCCTCTGATAGAGTACCAGGGGAAAGTATTTATGGATTTGGGGCTTCTTTAGTGCAATAAGAACTTTTCTTCACAAGGGACAATTAACCTCATGGGCACCTTCTGCTCTTCTCTTCCTCCCTCCCGCCCTGTTTCTCTCATCTGGGAAGAAGAAAGAGAGCCAGTTCTCCATGCATCACCGATTGGGAACATCTGTTGCAGCAGTTTCTGTGGCTGCTAAATTATAAACAAAGAGACGGCTGGACACGGACAGAGAGCTTCACTGCTGAATCATGAACCAGAGGAAGGCAGTAAGCAATGACACTTGTTGCCCTTGGCCCACTCACAGCACTTCCTGGCCTATGGCAGTGCCCACTTCACTCTGCTTTGGTTAGGGCCACAAGAAAGTAGCCAATCATCCCTCTAGTCCTGCATCCTCCCTCCCAGGGTGACCAATGTCAGATGCTGCAGAGGAGGATATAAATCTTCTCTTGTGCAGTAACAGACCATGGGGCAAGTTCTTATGAACCCAGCTAGCATTTTACAGGTGCCTAGTGCATGAGGATTGATAGCCCTTATCATTTTCATCCGGGCTTATGTCTTTGCAGATGCTATTCTTTGTCATAACAGTGCCTGATCTAGTTTGAAACTCAATATCCTGCAGCAGTAAGTTCCACAGGTTAATTATGCATTCTGTCTATCTGCTTTATATTACCTGGCTGTGCTTTGATTTCAGGTCCGATCTGCAGTATCCGGCCGGGCAGGAGAAAATGAAACACAGCATGGCTGAGGAAGGAAGGGATAATAAATACATGCTATGGAAATACCTTGATAAACAGGGCAATTCAACATGATCAGGAGTGGCTGTGGCCATACCCTGATGGCTTGTGACCAGGGAGCCAACGTCTTGGGCCCCGGTTCAGAGTAACAGTTGGGAAGTGCCCTGGAGATGGCGGTGTGTGATGGCAACTCCTGTGAATCCCTGGGCTGAAATGCCAGCATGCAAGGGTTGGAGGTGCACTCCTGCATCCCTCTCACCTGGGTTTCTCCTCCTTGCTGTCAGGCTCACTTTCTCTCTCCAGATGCTTTTGGAAGGTGCTGCGAAAGATTGCGTCCTGCTGTTCCCATTGGTAGTCTTTGATCACGTGATTCTGTCCCAAGCCGATCACACTGCCATCATCGATCTTCATCAAAGCCTCTAAAGGGCTTTTAAAAGTGCTTCCTGGATCGTGAACACCAAGGGGGGAGAAAGAGATCCAGAAGAAGCAGAATCCATTGAGATCTACGAAAGCTCTTGGGGGAGGGGTAACCCTTCCCCTTTCATGTAGGGTCATACCATCATGGAGGTGGGAGACTTGAGTCCATTCTCCTCCCTTGGGTGGAAGCACCTCTCACAGGCCTTTGACCTAGCATAAGGCCCAGGTCCATGGCCAGGAGCCAGCTCCTTTTACAAAAGCAATGGTGGCTGCTTTCTGCCTCACCTCTCCCTGGGGAAAGGGCCTAAACCCCAGGCTGCCTCCCTCTGTGCTCGTCTCTCTGATCAGCTGCTCTACCCCTGTATAGCTGGTATTGGATAGGGATCATGTGGGCTCAGATAGCCAGGCTGGGCCTGGCACTGCTTTTGGTAAGAATAAGGGTGGAGGAGAGGAAAGGCCACGAAGACCAGGCAGTAAGCAAGAGGACGAGATTCAAAGCTCCGTGGGGTAGGGATCGTATCTGCATGTGTGTGTGCCGTACCCCACTACCATAGAGCCTTGGTCACGGGTGGGGCCTTTGGGCACCACTGTAATATACATAATAATCATTAATAGAGGTGATGCATCACTAATGCAGCTGGGATACTAACAGCTAAGTAAGCAGCGAGTCCCACTCCAGGATCAGAGATGAGCCACAGGCAAGGGGCAGGGTGGAGCCAGTGGGCATTTTCCTGTAAGTTTTGATCTTTATGTTGCTATCCAGCCACTCACACAGAGAGAAACACAAAGAGACAGACACATAAAAGCACCCAAAGAGAGAGAGAAATATGCAGAGAGACACAACCATTATTATTTAACCAGACTTGAGTAAATTCCCACTTCCCCACCACAAACAAAGGGCCCGAGAGAAGGGGCCTGACCTGTCAGAGGTTTGGGCGACCTAACCTTCAGCAGCAGCACCGGGGGACTCAGCTTAGTTTCAACTCTGTTTGCAGACATAGGTGATTCCTGCAACGGAAAAGACAGTCACCCTGAGCACGGGCACTTCCAGGAGCTGCTCTGTGGCCTATGCTGCCTCATGCTACCAACAACGAAGTTGTCACAGCTGAACACCTGCAGAATTGTTCCCCTGGGAATCAAACCCTCCTCCCAGGAAGGGTTTGCAGAGTTCCCCTCCCAGCATGCTGCTCCCACTGTCCCTGTGTCCGCTATGTAGGCCATGCCCCATGGGCCTGAGGGAGCCAGAGCTTCCATCTGAAGGGAAACATGCACAGCCCCATGGGATCCTGCTTGCATTAGCGCTCCACTCTCAGCTCTTCCCCAGATGCCCCATCACCCAGTGCTCCAAATACCCTACCCTTTAGGGTACCCTAACTACCATTAGAGATCCCTCCCCAAAGGTCCCCGGATACAGCATGGTCCTGGGAACAGTATGTGATGTCTTCAGGCTCCAGTGAGAGTGGATCAGAGGTGAGGGATACTCAGATTGCTGCTGAGTACAAGAACCAGTGTAGGCTTCAAGGGACCTGTGATGGGGTAGAATCCCCTCTGCTTGGTTGGAAATGGGGAACCGGACACTTGCCACAAGCAGGAGGCCAGCATCAGCTTCCTGCCCTCAGCACTGGTCCTTGCACAGAGACATGGCTAGGTACCTGAATGGGGATTAGTGAGAGTGAGGACCTAGGTGTATGCAAGGGCGAAGGGGAGTTCTTGACATGAGTACTTGGAGCAGTAGAGAAGGGAATGTTAGGTGTTCATTTGCCTTGGGTCTGAGTCATTGGGGGCGGGGAGCTGGCCTGTCAGTGCTGAAGAGCAACTCCTGTTAAATGGCAAGGCCAGCCTCTGCTGATCTCGGGTCTGGCGGGGACTAGCCCAGGTGAACACTGGAATGGATCTACTGGATGCTTAGAACAAAGAGTGTGACCCAGATTCCTGGTGCTCCTCCCCAAAAGGTGGGATGCAGGGGGTTCAAAATACAGCCACCAACTCAACATCCATAATCTTCCTGGAGAGCTTGGTAAGTTCTCACTCAGGCCTTGGTTACCGTGTCTGCAGAGCCCTCTCCTGGCAGTTCCAGACTTTTCTGCCAAGGAAAATGAAAGAGGCTGTGGTTAGTTCATACAAGCTGACCATGGTAATCCAGAGCATCCCCTTCTCCACCTGAGCAAGTGGGGCTCTGACACACAGCCAGGTCTTCTCTTTGGCATGGGACTGAAAAATGAAGCCAATTCAAAGCCCAGACTGGAGGATCAGCTTCCCTGACTCACACTTGGAGATACCTCACCCAATTCTCAGTTACACTAAGGCCCTTTTTGGCCATTCTGCCAGTATGAAGGGCATTTCAGGGGGTAGAAATGGCTGCCTGAGAAACTACCCTGCACTGGATGCCTCCCCAGTTGGGGGCAATACTTATGGGGAGGGGAGCACATTGAATTCTGGCCTCTGATCTCGAGGAACCTCCTTGGAAAACTTGACCTGTGGGTGACAATAGTGGCCCAACAATACGAGGGGTTTGTGAAATGTGGGTTGGGTGACAACGTCCCCACTTTCTTCCCCATCAGGGTGCTGACAAACCCGCTCAGCCTGGTGGAGCTGTGAAAACAAGGGCTATGGAAAGAGATGGAGGTGAAAGGGCAAGACAGAAGATATCTCGGTAGGAAAGAAAAACATTTTGCACCATCGACGCCTGGCTGAACCTCCTCTCTCTGAAAGATGACACTACTGCAGCTGCCTGGGCATGGTCTGTCTCCTTCAGCCAGGAATCCTTAGGCAATCGGTAGATCTCCAGCCAAGCCTCTGTGCTGCCTGCATTGGGAAACTGCATTGAGCAATTGGAAAGGAGGAGAAAAGGTCTCTCAGGCAAGAGGACGCTGCTGTTATGTACCCTCAAGAATGGGATTAGGGTTCCCTTTCAAATGTAGGATCCCCCAGCTCATATCCCCACAAAGCCCCGTGTTGGGGATGCTGATCTAGGGACTGGAGCTATACTCACTGGGTCATGTTGCAAAGTGGTCTCCTATTGGCTGCCTGTGGGGTGTCACATCTGCTTTTCTAGCCCTCAAGGTTCCACCAGAGCCCCTTTGTGGGCACAAAGACCTTGCTGGGGCAGAAGAGGGCATTCACTTGGCTCTCACTGCTCTGAGACAAGAATTGTGACGAGGAAACCCCTGTGATTTGGCGAGGGTTGTTTGCTGCAGCAGGTTCAGGAAGAGCCTCTCTGTGCAGTTCTCCAGCCTGTGTCAGAGCAGAGAGCCTCTCAGTATACAGGCCCATATGCTCCCAGTGTAAATGTGGGGCCTGGGGACAGGGTTGAGGAGCTGGGGTTGGTGATCAGAGCAGGAGGAGGGAGTCTGCTTTGCTTTGAATGGCCTGTCTGGCAGACCCAGAGGCACCACTGACCAGCCCCAGAGCGAGCTGCTTTCCAGGATTAGCTGGCCGCACGGGCTCGGTCCCTGCTGGGCCTTTGGTAGATGAAAGGGAGAAGTGTCAGCCTCCTTGGCTGGAGGGACACGTTGGGGTGACTGAGGAGGGCACTGGGGAATCCCAGAGGATGCTCCCTAGACTGGTGAGTAAGTTTTACAAAGCTCCATGAGCTGCAGGCCCCACCCATTGAAGCAGGACAGCCAGCATCTGATACACTTCCTGGGTCCCAACAGGACTTGCCTTGCAGCAGGATGCCTGCATAATCGCCCCTCTGGGAGAGCTCCGCCTCCACACAGGTGTTTCTCTTGCTGATCTCTTCCTGCCAAAGAAAGGCATGCCAGCATCAGAAAAGGCTGGGGCTGCTGAAAAGGGACAGTGATGCTTGCTGTGGTGTGCCCTTATTGCTAATGGACACGGGAATTTGACTGAAAAGAGGCAGGCGCCCCGGGAACAGGTCTGGGAAGAACGTTCCATGCGCAGAGGGTTGGTGTAGGAGCAGGAGGGGAGGAGAAGATGCCCTTGTTCTTGGGGGTTTGCTCCTGCACCTCACAGTGCTCCAGGATTCTCAGGTAGGGCTGGAGGCCAGAGGTGCCTTTTTCTGTGCGCATTGGGCTAAACTGTTGTGTCCATTTTCTTCAGCTCCACACCTCATCAGAGTCAGGCCTCCACTGGCTTAGTGCAGCGGGCTCTGCATTGGGCTACCCTTGAAAGCCACTCACGAGCACCAGCAGGTGCAGAATCTATCTTCCGCAGGGGGAGGAGTGTGGGAGAAAGGCAAGAAGGAAGCAGTGGCATGGGCAAAGCAAAGGTGATAAAGGCAGAGAGAGCTGAGAGCACAGACTGGCGGGGGGTAGACGGGGCAGGGCCTTGAAGACTGGGGCAGGAATCTCTACAGCCACCTATGGTTTTGGCCCTCAGTGGGGAGCCTTCAGCCCTGAGAGGCTCTTCCCAAAGCCTGAGCAAAGGTTCGTTCCTTTGGCCATGGGGCGTCCAGGTTGTCTGTGATCAATGTAAGGCTGGCCTTGGGCAGTGGGGGTGTTTGCAGAGAGCATGCCTGCAGGGTCCGTGTGCCTGTTGCCAAGCCTGAGGGATTCTCTGAAGCCAGGGACGGCAACAATGGGACACCCTGCCGCCCTGTGGGGTTTGTCACAAAGGAGGTGTGCAATGCACAGAAGGGGAGGGGGGCCGGAACCTGACAGGTGGCCAGAGTCCCCAAAGTCTTGACATGCAGCTATAGCCCGAGGCCCAGCCCCCTGTGAGTGGCTTGGGAGGGCCGAGAAGCTTTTCAACAAGCTAAAGAGGGGAAACAAGTACAAATTGTGCCCCAGCCTAGAGCTCCCTCCAGCCCAGCACCCCCCCCTCCAGCCCAGAGGCCCCCCACCCCACCCCACCCCTCTGCCCGAGCCCTCCAGCTTCCCCACCCCTTGGCCCAAGCCCCCCCAGCCCAGAGCCCCTCTGCCTGAGCCCCTTCAGCCCAGAGCCCGTCCCCCCCGTGCCTGAGTCGCTCTGGCCCAGTCCGCCAGAGTCAGACTCCACATTTTTGAAGACAGGCTTCTTTAGTGTTGAGTTAGTTTGTTGCTGAATGCTGATGCACCTCTGGGATTTTGACATCTCAGAGGAGATTCTGGGCATAACCTGGGGTCTGTACCAGGGATAATGCGGGTTCAAAGGGGATTACAGGTGAGTTATGCACCACTGACCCAGTTACCAGGACCTCTGATCTCCATTCCAGCTGCTGCCCTTAGCCACATGTTTCCTGAGTGCTGTTAGTAACCACGATTATTTATTACACAGAGACTTTCGCCTCAGTGCCCATGACACACACAGAGGACTTACCACTTCATTTAGGACTTTAATGAGCAGCAGACTGTCTTTGTAAAAATAAAAGAGACGGGCAAGTCCTGGAAGAGAAAAACAGAGGCAAGAAGTGGGTGGGAAGAGAGTGAGGGGCGCAGCTCAGCTCCTTTGGAGGGTGCAGTAATGGCACTAGGACTAGGTGCCTTCTGTGGCTCTCAGAAGACTCAGCCACAGCTTGCTGTCTAGTGACACACAGAGCAGTGCTGATGGCCCCAGCCAGAGGGAATACAGACGCTGCAGTGGGAGTGCTGCAGCCTGGGCAGACAGACTTATGCTAGCTCCACTTCGGCTACCATGCTAAAAATAGCAGTGTGGACGTTGTGGCATAGATGGCAATTGGCAACTTGGCCAAATCCAAGCCTGCCTGACCCCCTTGCTCTAAGCTCGGGTGGCTAGTCTGAGCTGCTACTCTTGCTGCCTCATCCACACTGCTATTTTTACAGTGCTAGCTTGAGCCCCACTAGCGTGAGGTCTGTCTGCTTACTGGGAGGCTTGCTGCTAGCTGCAGTGTAGACATAAGCAGAGAGACCTGCATCCAGCCCTCCTCCCCAAGAAAACAGAGCTTCAAATGGGAAAGGGGGAGGTGGGTGGGAGCCCCAGGCATTTTCATGCACTTTTCAGCTATTGGAGTCAGTGCAGCAATGCTCAGAACTTGGAAAGCATCTATGCATCTGTCTTGCTAGGGGTGTTACACCAGCAGCCAGGACATGGGATTTCACACGTCCTCCCCCCCACGCACACCCTAGGGTGGCCACATTAGCCACAAGTCCAGCATGGAGATGGCCTGTGCTCCAAGGGGATTTGCTCAGATCCAACTTTCTTCTCTCTAATGGAAAGAGAACTAAAACCAACTTCATTAGTGTTGGACTCAACCAGAAGCCAATGGACCCTTCTGGGACTGCTGCATACACTAGTATCATGGTAAGGCCACTGGACTCAATATGGAGCTGACATCTTTTCTCCTCAGCCTAACCTCCACACTGCAGTACACTGACTGTCCCTGAAGTGGAAGGGCTGGATGAAAGCCTCCGCCTTGAAGCCCAGCAACATTACTCCTTGACTGGCTCAGGGTATTGCTACAGAATGTGAGAGGCGCTGAGTGTGCTGCTTCCCCCATGTAACCAACCTCTGTTGCGCAACAGGGAGGGCACTAGCTATGGGGCCACCCCCTCTCTGAAGTCTGTTGACTAGTCCCCATTATTTGCAGGACCCTCTCAGAAATGTGTTACTCATGCTTACTTCCATCCTGCTTTAGCTCTTTTCTACTGAGTAGATGCCACTTCCCCCACCACCTCCATTCCATCATGGTGCAAACTTGTCCTCAAAGTTCTCCCCATGTGGGACTTGAGGAAGCTCATGGGGCACCTACCCATCTCATCCACAGTAACGAAAAGGTGGGTCTCATTGCCAAGGTTGGAGGTACGGATGGCACAAATCTCTAGTCTGGCTGACTCCCAAGCACAGACCCGCTTACAGTTGGGCATGCTGAAAACTGCAAGCCCTGTGGAGAGCCCAACAAAGACATGCTGTCCAGAGGCTGCGAGGCAGTTGGCTCTTCCCATCACCTGCAGAGATGAAAAACAAAGCAGAAGAGAACATGACCCTGCCCCGCCACCCCATGACAGAGGGACTGATCAGCTACACCAGCCATTTGCCGGCGAAATCCTATGACCTTCACTAGGGCATGAAGTCTAGCTCCAATTTCAGAAAGATCCCACCAATATCAAGGATGAGGAACTTCTTCAAGGGAAGCTTGCCCTGTCACCGCCAGTGCTAGGGATAAACAGAAGCCTTCAATCCCCAGGCACTGTTCAGTAGCACTAGAGCTTTCCCACACCCCACTACTCCCACAGGGAAAGCGGAGCAAGTGCAGACATTCTCCTCAGGAAGCCCACACAGTCCCTGGGCACCATGCAGCTGCATTCAGTGTTGCTCTGCACCATTTCTAAAGTATTATTTTTAAAACGCAGTTGAGTTTGTCCATATGATAGCAACAGACTCATCAACTTCTCCAGAATAAGCAGGGGCTAGGGTCAGTCTGGTGTAGAAAAGCAGAGGGTGAGCCTGACATGATTTAATACCACCTCGCCTCTTTCAGGAGGGTGAGATGGGCTTTGAAATGGGCCATGTCCTGTACTTCTCAGATGAGCAAGCTTAGAGCTGTAGCCTTGTGGAATGAAACTGAAAGCGAGGGAAATGCTAATGGCGTCTCGGGAATTTAAATGGGCAGAGGGGTGACAATGGAAGAAGAAAGCAAAAGGAACTGAACTGACAGTGCCTCGACAAACTGTTGCAATGACAGGTGGCAGCTGTGTTATGAAGGGTCTCAGTACCTGGAATTCAGCTGTGGGCAGGTACAACTTGGGCTGGACCTTCAGTGTCTGTGCCTCTCGAAGTGCCTCCTTTTTCTCAATGATTTCCCAGGCCTGCTCGAATACTAGGGTCACCAATTTATTGATCATCCGGAAAGGCTGAGGCAATGAATCAAAGATTTGATCGGGATCCTGCAGGAAGAAATTTTCTTCCTCATCCTTCTTAATCCAGTCCTTTTCAGAAGGTGGAGGGATCTCCAGGGGATGTTTCCGGATATATACTGGCATCTTTCTGTCTTCCCTGGTGTGATGACAACACAGGTGCCCGTCACAGTAGATGGAGAGACCCAGGAAATCCTACAGTAAATAGATCCTTGAGATAATGGGAGGAAACAGATGATAATACTTAGGAACTAGCTATAACAAAGAAGGAAGCTTCCTATCTTTATATGGAGAAATGACTATACCTATTTTGTAGGACTCACTTCTGCTTTCCTCATTGTCTTCCCATGGTCTCTTCTACAGCTCAGTGCTGTGCCATGTGAATACCATCCACGTGGATATATGCAGGTTAAGTACACAGGTGATTAGACATCTAAAATGCACAGCTAGTTATACAAGTTTTAGGTGTGGTGTTACAGATCAGTTAGGATACAGGTAGACTGGTTTTTGCCTGTCTCCCTGCTGACCCAGCCTGGAGAAAGTCAAAGATATGATTTGTTTCAAAGGAAAACTTTTCAAACTGCTTAAAACTTTATTTATTTCTAAACCATGTTTCTTCGCACTAGTCAAAGGCCTGTGTCAATGTGAACTAAGCTTATGGCAAGTTAGAAGCTCTTAAATTAACCGACAGGGCCTGTGACTTCCTAGATGTTTGTACAGTGCCTAGTACAATGAAGCTCCAGACCTGATGGGTGGCTTTGGGACTTTACCACAATGATCAGAGCACAGAAATATTGTCTAAAATGACACTTGGAAAACAAAACATTTCCTACTGACACAACTCAGAAAGGGCCAAATGGAACTGTACCAAAATTTCCCCTTTGGGCTGAAAAAAAAGGGTAAAAAAATCCAGCACAAAAGAGTCATTGTCCTGCAAAGTTACAGAGAGCTGTACACAGATGTTGCAAATGGAAGAGTTTCCTCCCCTGTAAACTGAAGGCTGCTAGCACAGTACTATGGGATCATAATACATGGACTTTAATCAAACCCAAACACCTTGGGCATGCTCGTGTTTTCTTCTATGGCCTTGTCTTCACTGCTAAAGCAGATGTTTTTCCTTCAGGGTAATTAATGTGCATGATCTATCTATTGCAAGGTAAAAACACAGTGAAGACAAGGCACTTTAGTTTTAACACAAGGCACACTAGATGAGATGTAGTGCTGACCTCAGTGAGTCTACCTCACAGCAAAAATGAAGTGCCTGATCTTCACTGTGTTTTTACCTCAGGACAGTTCACGGATGTTAGTACCCCATTTTTATGGTAAAAAATGCACCTTTTTAGCAGTGAAGACAAGGCCTAAGAGCTGTTTGTTTTTAATAAATGAGCACAGACCCCGTTGAGCTTGCATGTGCTTTGCTGCTACCTTAGCCAAACACCTACAGGCTGAGAGACCACGCCCTAAGTTATGCAAGCTCTTTCCACTCTGCCGCAGGCAGTGATGATGCTGGAGGAGCTCTAAAATGTCCACAGATAAACGAGTGCTGTGTAGGTTTATTTGGCTCAGGGCTGCAGGCCTTCTTGACTCAACCACTCATACAGAGAAAGCGGGGTGAGCGGCCAGTGTGTGTGAGCTGGCAACTGCAGGGTTGCCATTTACCACCCCACAAACAAGCCTGGGAGCAGATAGTAGGCCCTAGACAAAACAACTAGAACTGCTTAGGTACAAATCAGGATCCATGATGTCTTCTACAATGAAGGGCATGTCAAGGGATAGAGAGTGGGGGAGACAGATAAATGAGAGGCAGGCTTTGATGTGACCCTGAAGACCAGGTGATTCTGGGGTAAGTGCTGAGTCTTACTGCAAGGTTTAATTTTCAAAGCTGGGAGACCCAGCCACTGGATTTTCAGGGGGTCTCCTGGAATTTATTCGCCCTGTTCATGGGGATGGGCTATTGCTGAGGAGATCCCCACTGCGGGGGAGGGTGTTGCTGAGGGGATCCCCATTCCCATGTTAGGGATAACCATTCCCTGGGAGGTGCTGCTGAGGGGGGGTCCCCATTCCTGGGAAGGGAGGGAGGCTTGCTGAGGACACATCCCCGTGATTAGTCCCCTCCTCCTCACTCACCTGTAATCGACCGTTGATCGGTTGCTGTGGTAACTGCTGCGCTAGGTCCAGTCGGAGCTAGGTCCGGGTGGAGACAAGGCCCCACGGCGGAGGGTTCCGGGCCCAGCTCCATGGGGCGGAGCCTGTCTGTGTGTCCCGGGCGGCGGGCGGGGTAAGAAGCGGCCCCGGTATCCCGAGTACGGCCGGAGGCTGCGGGGGCTTCGCTTCTCTTCCGCCCCGCGGCAGCATGGAGGCGTTTGTGAACTTCACCAACCAGACCCAGGGCCGGGACCGGCTCTTCCGGTGAGCGGGGCCGGGGGCTCGGGCTGAACTTGGCCCTTGCCGCGGCTGGGGTGTGTCGGCAGCTCTGCCTGGTCCCGCCTGCAGCCCCGAGCCGGGCGGGCGGTTTACCCGAGCCTCCCTTGACAGCGCTGGGAGGGGAGATGGCTCTGCGGTGCTGGGAGCCACTGCCGGGGCCTCCGCGCAGCCAGCCCTGGCTCGGCGCCTGACCTCAGTACCCCAGCGCGGTGCCAGGGGGTGCTGGGGGGTGCGGGGCTCGCTATGGGGCACGCTCCCCCCCACTCAGTGCTGACCCCAGCGCGGTGCCAGGGGGCGCTGTGGGGTGCGGGGCTCGCTATGGGGCACGCTCCCCCCCACTCAGTGCTGACCCCAGCGCGGTGCCGGGGGTGCTGGGGGGTGCGGGGCTCGCTATGGGGCACGCTCCCCCCACTCAGTGCTGACCCCAGCGCGGTGCCAGGGGGTGCTGTGGGGTGCGGGGCTCGCTATGGGGCATGCTCCCCCCACTCAGTGCTGACCCCAGCGCGGTGCCAGGGGGTGCTGTGGGGTGCGGGGCTCGCTATGGGGCACTCTCCCCACACTCAGTGCTGACCCCAGCGCGGTGCCGGGGGTGCTGTGGGGTGCGGGGCTCGCTATGGGGCATGCTCCCCCCACTCAGTGCTGACCCCAGCGCGGTGCCAGGGGGTGCTGTGGGGTGCGGGGCTCGCTATGGGGCACTCTCCCCACACTCAGTGCTGACCCCAGCGCGGTGCCAGGGGGCGCTGTGGGGTGCGGGGCTCGCTATGGGGCACGCTCCCCCCACTCAGTGCTGACCCCAGCGCGGTGCCAGGGGGTGCTGTGGGGTGCGGGGCTCGCTATGGGGCACGCTCCCCCCCACTCAGTGCTGACCCCAGCGCGGTGCCAGGGGGTGCTGTGGGGTGCGGGGCTCGCTATGGGGCACGCTCCCCCCACTCAGTGCTGACCCCAGCACGGTGCCAGGGGGTGCTGTGGGGTGCGGGGCTCGCTATGGGGCACGCTCCCCCCACTCAGTGCTGACCCCAGCGCAGTGCCAGGGGGTGCTGTGGGGTGCGGGGCTCGCTATGGGGCACGCTCCCCCCACTCAGTGCTGACCCCAGCACGGTGCCAGGGGGCGCTGTGGGGTGCGGATTCAGTATGGGGCCTGCTCCCCCCAACTCAGTGCTGACCCCAGCGCGCTGCCAGGGGGCGCTGTGGGGTGCGGGGCTCGCTATGGGGCACTCTCCCCACACTCAGTGCTGACCCCAGCGCGGTGCCGGGGGTGCTGTGGGGTGCGGGGCTCGCTATGGGGCACTCTCCCCACACTCAGTGCTGACCCCAGCGCGGTGCCAGGGGGCGCTGTGGGGTGCGGGGCTCGCTATGGGGCACGCTCCCCCCACTCAGTGCTGACCCCAGCGCGGTGCCGGGGGTGCTGTGGGGTGCAGGGCTCACTATGGGGCACGCTCCCCCCACTCAGTGCTGACCCCAGCGCGGTGCCAGGGGGTGCTGTGGGGTGCGGGGCTCGCTATGGGGCACGCTCCCCACTCAGTGCTGACCCCAGCGCGGTGTCAGGGGGTGCTGTGGGGTGCTGGGCTCAGTATGGGGCACACTCCCCCCACTCAGTGCTGACCCCAGCGCAGTGCCAGGGGGTGCTGTGCTGCGGGGCTCAGTATGGGGCCTGCTCCCCCCACTCAGTGCTGACCCCAGCGCAGTGCCAGGGGGTGCTGTGGGGTGCGGGGCTCAGTATGGGGCCTGCTCCCCCCACTCAGTGCTGATCCCAGCGCGGTGCCAGGGGGTGCTGTGGGGTGCGGGGCTCAGTATGGGGCCTGCTCCCCCCACTCAGTGCTGACCCCAGCGCAGTGCCAGGGGGTGCTGTGCTGCGGGGCTCAGTATGGGGCCTGCTCCCCACTCAGTGCTGACCCCACATGGTGTTGGGGTGCTGTGTGGGGGCTCAGTAGGAAGCAAGCTCCCCCAGTCAGTGCTGACCCAAAACCCCAGTGCGGTGCTGGGGTGCTGTACTGCAAGGAGCTACCAGCCTTTGGATGAAAAGTAAAAGTCAGGTCCTTGCTGCCTGTGGCTATTACTGATCTCTGGGTACTTTCCCCAGGTGAAGGGGTGTTTGCCCCAACGGCCTGCCACCATCCATCTCCAGTTACTTGATTGTTCTTCTGTAAACTTCCCCCAGTTTCAATTCAGTTCCTTTACTCAGTTGTGTCTTTCTCCGTTGTAAGCTACCAGATTCAGTTGGAGGCATTGATTTTTACTTCCAATTCCAAATTGTGCAATGTTAGTGTGTGCTCATACAGCTCCTGCGTTCCACTCCAGAGTTGGCTGGGTTTCAGCAGTGGGTTAGGTGATTTATGAAGCTTACCCCTTCCATGGGATCTCTCCATATTCTACCTACTGCAGTGGATATCTATTGCTGCTTAATGATTGCTGGGGCCACAATACAAATAACAGACTCTGGAAAAAAAATTCTACTGATCTGCATCTTGTTCCATCAAGGACACTGGCTTCGCCCCTTCATAGACCCAGAGCCTTGCTGCAAGCTAGCATTTTAGCACTATTTGCCTGTGGATATTTCAGGCAGTATTCGTTTACCTTGCCACCAAATGTGCCCAACAAAACCCTTTATTGACTGCTTGCTGCTCAGCTGCATGGTCTCCCGTTGTCATGTTCACACTGTATTTGCGTTGCTTCTCACATTGCATGCTGTAGAGTGCTGACCCTAACAAGTAATATCATGTGATTTTTATACCTCGCGGTGCTGTCGCATGGGTATGGTCCATGGGGAGTCCCTAACTTGGGAAGAAATTGTTCCTTTCTCTTCTCCCCCCCCCCAGCCCCGTGATTGGTCCTTGTGTCCTGTGAACCATTTTCCTCATTTTTTCCATTCCAGAGCCATTCAACACACATGCATGTTGCTTAGCTATTTATTAAAGCATAAGGCTGACAAAGAGACGGTGATAATGAAGCTCAAGGAGTTGGAATCTAGCATGCGCTCTGGCCGCAAATGTAAGTACCCCATATCCGGACGGATGGTCCCTCTTCGTATTGCTTATTCCAGCTAAGCAGATGCCAGTTGTGCCGGCTCTTAAGTAGTTAACTTACCATGCAGCCTCGGATCATAGGACCTCATTTTGCATACTCATGGAATAGTAGATACACCCTTCCCCCACCGCATTTGCACTCACTTTATTACCTGCTGTGTTGTATGGTTAGCACTGCTCAAAATACACATGGCAGGGCCAATGCTGTGGAGTAAGTGAAAGCCAGCTTGTTGTAATCCATGCTGTGAACTGAAATATATGATACCTGTGGGCTGGGAACTAGCTGTAGCATAATTCCCCTAAAAATGTGCGCCTGAGGAAAGGTGTTGTTCTAAGTTGGTCAGACTGTGAATCATTAGCCCTCAAGACTAATTTAGAAAGGGTGTAGCTCAGGGGTGCAATGGGATTGGTACACTGGCACCTTCTTTCCAAGAAGCTGGGTTACATCCTCTTCAGCTTACAGCAGAGTGTCTGTCTGTATCGCTCTTTCACTTACACTGTAGAACTTAGCATGATCGGTAGTACCCGTTCAGAAGAGACTTCAGAATGGGACTGGAGTAGTGGAGGGTGTTCTAGGTCACGACAGACAGGCGGGCATTGGCAGAGCTGTGTGGATGTCCCAGACTGGAATGGCAGGGGATGCTGCCAGTGAGTATTGAGGTGCATCAACCAAACTATATGGGGGAAGCTTGTATTGCATCTGTCTACTATACATGGCTCTACTATTGCCAGCCTCTTGCTTCTGCAAATACAAAGTTACCCTTAAATGAAAAGACAATATTTAAATATACGAGGCCCAGAAGACCAATTAGTTGTTGAAAAGCAGAACTGGATGGCAGCCTACAGGGAGTGAGCCATGCTAACTTCTCTGGGTTCTCTTGCAGTGTTCAGACTGGGGAACATGGTGCATGCCATGGTAGCAGCCAGGAGAACTACTCAGCTACCAGACCTGGTGCCCCGTCTCTGCCTGACAGCCTCCAACCTCAGCCGTGTCCTGTATTTCATCTGTGACACAGTCCTGTGGGTGAAGAGTGTTGGACTCGTCCCTGACATTGACAAGCAGAAGTGGCGGAATTGGGCTACCAAATGCTATTACTATTCACTGCTGATGAATTTGACCAGGGATTTGTATGAGATCTCCTGGCAGATGGAACAGGAGGCTCAAAGGAAGAAGGCAAGGAAGGAGAACTCTTCTCAATGTGACAAACAAGATCAGGACCTGTTTGGTTTCCATGCAGATGGGTTGCAGCCCTTTCTCCTCCTGCTGTACTGCACACTGAGGAAACACCCTCCCTTGTTGCTAGACACAGTGAAGAACCTTTGCGATCTCTCTAGTCCTTTGAACCAGCTGGGAATCTACAAAACCAACCCAGGAGTTATTGGGCTCTGTGGCCTCCTCTCATCCCTGGTGGGGATCCTCACAGTGGCAAGTCCACATATGAAGTTGAAACACTGATCTGAGAGCATCACATACGGTGAGCTGGCAGATTTGCTTCTCTGACCGTTTTCATTCCAGGATGGTATTTTAAAAATGAACACATTTGATAATCGCTCTTCATATGTGTTTTTTTCTGGAGGAGTCAGCTTTACTTCTTCCTACTTCCTGATATCCTCTCAGGTGAGGAGCTGCCCTGTGCTGTGACATCCTACATGATGAAGGAGAATGGTGAAGAGGCTGTGTAAGGACTGAGCAAAACATTCCTGAAGAATATTGTGAACCATGGAAATCAAGACTTTTTACAAATTGCTGCTAGTTAAGGACATGTTGCTGTCTCCTGTATTTGAATAGAGATGTGGAATAGCTGCATAGGCAACTAAAATTGTATAAAAAGCCATAAGGAGTGGTGCTGACACTGGAAAGGCAGAATTCACCAACGGGGGTTCATACAATCATTCATCCTTTTTTTAATACATTCAAGCATGTTGGTACCAGAAAGGCTTTGGGAACTGTAGTTCAAATGGCCTGGATTAAAACATGAATTTTGTGAGGGAACTGGATGATGCCCGGGGACTGTTAATTGGATATATGGAGCTTTTCATCTCTAGGCAGTGGTTCAAAGCCAGCCCAGGCTTATAGTAACTGAAGAGTGCTCCTGTTTGGTGATATAGTGGTCACTATTGAATATGTATTGGTGGGACTGGATCCAGTTGCTAGTGAATAGATGTCTATATCCCAGAAACCACCACTCCATCTGCCCTCCTTGTTGAGAATACAAGGCCAAGGATTGCTTGGGCCATGGAATCTGAATTCCTCTCTAGAAGGGTTCTTCCAGGTCATGGTTAGGTACACTCTTTTTCCAGTGTATGTAGGTAGCTTACTTCAGTGCTGCTCATGCTGGGATAAGCAAAGGATTTCAGTCTCCATGAAATCCATGGTGCTGATCTGGCACCATTCACCAGCACTAGCCTTCCGCCAGATACACACACCAAACCCTTGTAATCCCAGGAAGGTGATGATTTCTGTACTCTCTGAAGCAGCTTTTGAACTGATATCGCTTTAGTTTTGCTGAAAGTTTTCAAATATCAATTTTAAATCCTTATGCTATTGAGAGAAACCTGCCCCAGGGCTGCTGGTGAGTGAGCTGGAATGACGCTGCCAGGGGATGTTGTCAGAAAAGGGAACTTACACTCTTGGACTGGGATGGGCTTGCTGATGCCAAAATCCTTTGATAAGCACCTGCAAGAAGAGAATCCTTTTATCTGACCCTCTCTAGAGTCTACCCCATCATGGCCACCTGCTTGGATAAGGACAAGTGATTTTTCTCATATGTCACCTCTCTGTTTGTGTGGGTTCTACCACTCTAATGTCCCTTTCATTCTCCCAGTCATCTTTAGGTGGAATGTTGCTTTGAATTATTACACAGGTTCCGGGAGAAAATACTGTCTAGTTTTCTAAAGTGTATGATGTACGTTGTTTGACATCCTTTTGGGTGAGGGGGACTGACTTTACAGAAATCCCCGTTTCATTAGCATCTGTGGCTCAGCTCCTGTAGAATCTACTTGTGATGCAAGAGCTAAAATGATCCCTTCTCTGTGTCTGAGCCTGTTCTGTGATCTCTGCTTCCCACCAATGCAGAGACTTCACTCCTCCCTGCAGCTGGGAGGGCAGGGTGGCGAGTTTACGACCTTTCCCAGCAGTTTTCTGGTACAGAGGGACTGTCGAAGGGCCCGCCTAGTCACACTGACTCCAGGTGAGACAGCCTAAGAGTGAAAAAACTCTCCTGCGCAGAGAAGGGGGATAAGTGAGGAAAGGTTTTCAGGCTGGCTTGCCTCCTCAAAGCCTTTCCCCACCAGGGGCTGACCTGTAACACCACTATCTGGTTCTGACAAGGATGCTTGGGCTTCCAGGCTCACTGCTGTGGGATTCCAACAGGCCTGTCTTAGTCCTTTCCTTAAGCAGGTCAGTGGATTTTAGAAGCTAATACTTGTGGTTCCCCCTGCAAGCAGGAATCTATGGGTTTAATGTATTTAATTTAGCTTAATATAACGAAAGCTGGAGAATTAACCAAAAGGAGAGAATTCTTTAGGTCAGCCTCCTCCAGGCTTCTGGAATAAGGGCTGCTGCTGCTGTACATTGTCTAGGGAAACACAACTAATAAACTGAAGCGAGTTTGAATCTGTGTCTGTTTCAGGGTTGTGTGCAAAGGAGGTGGCTGAAGGTTGAATCAGCAGAGATGCGCTGCCTATGCGTGCAGCTGGATTACAGACCTTTCCTCTTCGGAGCACTGGGAAGGGGGAAGGTCAGCCACACTCCTCAGGATTGAAATGAGCATGATTTCATTTGGAAAGGAGTTGGGGGAGCAAATATGCTCCAGGTGCTTGACATCTTGGATAACAAAATGCACCAAGGCAAATTCTGTGAGATGGTCTATGTGAAATTGAAATAGATCTGACCTACTGCCACTGAGCAGGTCCTGAGGGCTGGAGGCCTTCTGTCCAACACAGGCAGCTCTACTGTCATCAGTAGGTGCTTAGTATCTTCTGTGTATATGCTGCCCTTCACCCAGAAGGGTCCCAGAGTTCTAGGGGGAACTGCAGCAGCTGTTTAATAACACACAACCGTTTAGGACCAGGAATGAAGAATAACTTTGCCAATTGCAATGGGAGATGGGGCACAGTGTAATAAGTGGGCCTTAAGTGAGCCCTGGCTGCTAACACAAGGCGTCACACACAGCTTGAAAATGGCACTTCCAGCAGCATGGTGCCCTTGAACAAAATGCAAGGAATTGAGTTCAGCGCTGATTTAGAAAGAGAGTTTCCTCCACTACTGAATCACCAGCAGCCAGGTGATCCTTGAGAAATTTTACAATATCCGTAATCCCAGTGTCCCCTGAGATCTGGCTCAACCCTTTCCCCCTGCACTATTAGTGGGTGTGTAGCAGACTTGGAGCCGCTAAGCTCCTAAAGGCTCCAGGTTGCTGATCCTAGTCAGTTATGTGAGCTTTAGCCATTGTCTACAGAAGTAGAGATGTTTTCTGTGCCATGGACAGAGCATGCCTGGCTAGCTGGAGAGGGGCAGTGGTCTGAGAACAGATAGTAGTGGGGAAGTTTTGATGAGGCCTTTGTGCTGCAGCAGGGCTGGGATGGACAGAGGGCCCGGACAGTGCTGGAGTCGCCTTTTCCCTGCACTAGGACAGAGAGGGATATGAAATGAAGACATTTAGCAGGGCAGAGGTTGTGTTGTGTCTTAATTCCCAGCTAAGGCCAATAGGGAGGGAGACTCAGCCACACGCTTCCCCGTCCTGTTCAGGTCAGTTATTCTTTTACTTAAGGCTAGCAAGATCCAGCAGGAAGCCCATTGCCAAATACATGCTCTGCAGCTCTGGAGCAGCTGCTGTCCTTTGCCCTGCTGTCTGGAGAGCAGTGACTCATCACAGAGATGGCCTGGAAAGTTTATACAGGGTTATGCTGCCTTTCCCTTTTCACCTCCATGGCATGAGGAGCTTAACCAGGAAGGTAGAAGTGCCAGCCTCATGCAGCTTGAGGTGTGCGTGTGGGGCTGGGGGGCAGGTTGCTCCCTGTGCTCTCTACCTTCTTTGGTATGGGGAATATGTCTTCCTCAAGGCTCAACCTCTGAGTCCCCCATGCCCCTGTCTGCCTGGGAATATTTTTGCTAGGAACTTGCTCCCCATACCACCAAAGCAAGGTGGGAGGGTGAGTGGGTCAGCAGGGTTTCTGTGTGTGTCTGATTCAAACCTCCCTCATTATCCATTTTGAGGGAGGCTGTGAAGCTCTGGGTATTCAAGGACCTGCACTGTCATTCCCCATCTGCTGGGCTGGGGGACCTGGAAGCATGAAGCAGCCACTCAGCAAGTAGAGGGCTTTCTACTATGGTGGCAAGGTGCTTCCCCTGCCCATCTGCTGCTGGCTGTTTCAAGACACCCTAGTATCATGTCTGCAAACAACCAGTGTCTTTCAGCCATTACCGACCCCTGGATTCCTCCCTCCCGTTAAGTACCTCTGGGCTTCTCACCTCACTAGGGCCCTTTGCATTATTTCTCTGTCCTCTGGCATTCACCACTCCTTCCATCTCGGTCTCTCTGAATGGTGCTGATGTGACACGTCCAACTGAAGTTAAATAAATCCAATCATAACTGCAATCTCTGTACTCCCCCCTATACCCCTCTCCCAACTTAATACATCCCTTTTACCTTTCTCCTTTACAGCCTGTTTTCAGTCCACACAGCAGTGTCTTTGTCCAATGAACTAAGTTTTCAAGTAAGATTTTTGTGAGCTACAGTCTCAGTCCTAAATATGCGAGCCTTATTGCACTCCATCCATCCACCAACATTGTCACTCTGCCAGTGAGAGCCACCTGGGCTGGCAAAAAAGACATATTCTTCCTGACTGCCCCGAGGCTGCCTATTGCTCATGGTTCCATTGAGTGTTAATGTCAAGGGATTTTTCTCTCCCCGTTTGTTACATTATTTTGATAGAGTCGGGTTAGATACAGGTCCTGTGTCTCAGTTCCTAGGATCTGCAATGAGACTGGGCAGGGGCGTTTTCCAGACTGGTCATGCAATCATCTGTTTTGAATTTGGTATGGCCGAGGGAGCCATTTGTCATGTTACCACAGCAACTTGCAGACTCCTTGGCCTGTGCGGCTAGGAGGTGGGGCTTTGAGGTGGTACCGTCTGGGGTAAGCTGCATCTTAGTCAGAGGATCTGCTCTGGGGATAGCACGACCAGACGCTCTCAGCTCCTGGCACCCTGCTGAGGACAGCATCTGACTGCTGCTCCGTGAGTACCCAACAGCAGGCATATGCCTAGTGTACAGTCTCTCTAATGCTGGGGAGGGAAGGGGCAGGGGACAGCTAGCGAAGCAGTTCTGCTTAATGGTTCTGCATTTAATTGGGCTGGGAAAGAAGGAATCTGTGCTGGAAGTGGCAATAAGGGGTGTCCGAAGGGATGCCCCTGAGGTGGCATTAGGGTTTTGGAGATTGAAATAGGCTCCTTCCTGAGATGGCTTTGGGATGCATTGGCCACAGTGGGTGGAGCATGCATTGTGCTGTTGCAATGCATTGGACGTGGCATTGAGGTGTCTTGGAATCTGTATCTGAACTAGCACTGGGCTGTGCTCCTGAGTAGGTGGAGTGTGTCTGCTTTCTGTGTTCTCCAGAGCTGGCACAGCGTGAGTGGATTGTGCTCTTTCATTCTTGAGCTCTGCCAATGCTCCTTCATCCTGACCCACCATGGCACCATCTAATCTAGCCCTGACCATTATCCTCAGCTTTGCCAGTGTGCCTCAATCCTGACCTGCTGCACCTCTTGCTACTCTTATCCTGGGCTCTTTGCGCAGTTCTGCCAATGCTGCTGCAGTCCCCACCCCAGTCCTCTACCTCAACCCTGCACAGCTGTACTGCTGCACCTCAGTCATGACTCAGCACCCCCGCTATTCATATCCTGAGTCGTCGTCCCCCGTCCCCGTCCCCCCCGCAAGCTCTTCAATGCACGAGCCCTGGCTCACAGGACCGTTACTGCAATTTTGGACTCCGCAGCTTTGCTGATGCGTCTCAACCTCATCTTTGAGTCCCTGTGTTGCAGATGCTTTCTTTAGCTGAGGAAGGTCATTTGGGACTCTTCTTGGAATCCCCAATTCTGCTGCTTAATTGGATAGATGGCTTGCTGTTAAGCAATACCAGGTCTCACCCACCCAAGGCACTTGCTGCCTCAGCATAGCTCTCTGCCCTTGCCAGTCTAGGATGCAAAAGGTCATAATGTACCATATAGCTTGAGACTCCATCAGAGCCACTGGGTTGACTACAGACTAGTGCTCAGACCATTTCCAGCATTGTTTTCCCAGGGAGCTCCTTGACTAGGCTCTGAACTTTGCTTTGCAGACTGATGTATCATGATGGCAGCAAACAGGAGCCAGAAAATGCAGAATGGAAGCACAAAGGTGAGTGTGGGCAAGAGGTAGAGAGGCAAAGACTGTTGTGTATGAGCAACATCAGTCTGGCTTGAGGAGTAGGGGGTTGCTAATGCTGCCAGCGGAGTATTTAATTCAAATATTATGCTGTATTGTGTTCCGTTGAGCAAGGCTGCATTGTCTGTGCAACAGATCTGTAACTAGAGCAATATACAGTGTCTGCTGGAAGAAAACAGTGATAATCTTTAGCAAGATCTGTGTTTTTAAATGCTTTCTCTTAAAAAAAATTAAGAAATTCTCAGACAAAATCTTTGATTCAATCAATATTGTAAATATCAGTTTAAATTAAACATGGTTAGAAAATTGTAGTTATTAAAAACCCCAGCTTCCTCATCCCCCCCCCAAAAAACCAAAGAAGCCCAAAAAATTAAAGTCTAGAAACTCAGTAGTTCAGAGTCCAGAAGCAACCTTAATTTTGACAGTTTAACTGCCTATATATCAATAATCTCTGTGCACAGTGACTGACCTTACCCACTTTTGCAGTATGGACCACAAACCTGCTACCATGCTGAGAATACAGTACAAATGTAAAGAACCAGAGCCATTCAGATGGCCTTAGTGTAAGAGTTATGTGATTGCTAGCCCTGGAAATGCCATCAACTACCATATTTCTTATATGAACAGACCTATAGTCAGCTCAGGACATATGTGGGCACCAATCCAAATACAGAAACTCTCCTCACCTCCCCCACACCCACCTGGAGATCACTGGAAACTCCAACATCTCCTCTTACTCTGCAACATACATTCCAGAAGCAGCACTTGCCTCATAGCCACCATTTGCCAAGCCTTGATTAGCCCAATCTCTACCCCATTCCTCCTCCCACACTGAGGTCGTATTGGAGAACCTCTCCACTTCCTAATGTCCTGATCAGACTCATGTACTGCACTGGGTGATGGGGGCCAGGGATAAAGGGGCAGAGCCAAGGTGTTTTCACTTAACTAGGAAGGTCTTGATTTTTAGTGCTTGCTTTGTATGAACACAATGTTCTAACAGTGCTTTCAGTTCAGAGTGCTCTGTCCAGCTGTAATGTCTTACTGACTCTTGTCTGGGAATTAGCATTATTACCCCCCACACTGCAGAGCCCGTGCAAACAAGGTCATGGACAGAGGCATGCAGTGCCCAGCCTTCCAACATGCTTCCTGTGAGCTGCATGTGGAAGGGCTCTTCTGCAGAGAGCGCTGCCCCACTTACAGATTGTCCCACTCACCTCCATTCTGTTCTATTCGGGGTCTTATACCTCACCCACCTCTATGGTGACAGGATGTGTTAGAGCCCAAGGTTAAGTGTCAGTGGGTGCAAGGAGAGGAAGGTTAAATAAACACGTCTCTCCTATCTTCCTCCCCTCTCCCAAACCCTGATTGCTGCAAAGAAACAAAAGACAAGCCCCCAGGTCCCCTCTTACAGCTGCAGCAGGAGCTGAGAGACTGACTGTTGTAGTTGACGGGGGAGACCTGTGTGGCCGTTGTTACGTAAATGGTGCCACTGAGATTCCTGCTCCTGTATTAGCAAGTGTTTCCTACAGGGCTCTCTCTCTTGTACACAGTCCCCCAATTTGTCCCCTTCTTGCTGAGCACAGGAGAATGTGCTGCAGAGGGTCTTGCAGCTGCCGGTGGTGAACACAACCTGCGAAAGCCTTCAGAGGACATACACCAGTACCAAAGAGGTACACCCACTCGTGGCATCGGTGTGTGAGGCCTATGAGAGAGGAGTCAAGGGGGCCAGCTCGTTGGCTGTGTGGAGCATGGAGCCTGTGGTGCGCAGACTGGAGCCTCAGTGTGAGTCTGGATTCTTCCCAGCTGCGGGGGAGTGGGGCACGGGGAGAATGTGGGAACCAGGGACTGTCAGCACATGGGAGCGGCCAGAAAAGAAGGCTGCAGCGGAGAGATTCTGACTAGCAGCCAAAGCACAGGCCTGGGAGTTGAGAACACCTTGTTCTAGGCCTGGCCGTGCCACCAACTCACTCCATGGCCTGGGGCAAGTTTCGTAACTACCCTGCCTCAGTTTGCACTTGTGACTCTGTCAGCCCTCCCTGTGCTGAGTTAATGAAGGGAGAACAGTGCCCGTACATGTGCTAAACATTTCCCACGTAGACTTAGGTAGGTGGTTGGGCTTCAAGCTTTGCCTGGGCTGGTTTAAGCTGTTGGAGACCTGTGTCTATAACACAGCAACAGAGTCAGAGTCCCTCCTCTCTCTAGGACACAGCTGGAACATCAGGACCCACCCTGGCCCTCAGAGCAGTGTGTCTGGGCCTGGCAGCTGTGGATTCCCCCTGGCAGACCTGCTAGTAGGGCCTGGCCACCCCTCTAGCCCAGCCTCCCTCCCCCAAAGAAAAAGCCCCTGCAGCATCTCCAGAAAGGAATTGTGGGAAAATCAGTGAAGGGTCAAGCCCAGGTCTGTCTGCAGTTCCCAGAACACCATGATTCCATCCCACGGTGGGGAGGGGGAGAGTCTTGCAGGGGAGGGGAGGAAAAGAAAGTGCAAAGTCAGCAGCTCAGCACGAGGCCCAAGTGCTCCATCCAGCTGGCTCCTTCCCAGCTCTTTCCCAATGCTAAGTGCCCAAGCCGGGGCCAGGGTGCAGCAAATCCCTGGGTGCATCCAATCTGCAGCCAGAGCTCAGCCACACAGCCAGGCACCTTTCCCAATGCCCACCCTCGCGGTGCTAGGTGGGGAACATGGCACAGGCCGGCAGGAGCTGTAGTCTGTCTGTCTGGGGACCTGGCCACACCCCTTTGATTGTCCCCTCTGACCCATGTGTTTCCTGCACTTCCCCAGGACACATCAGGTTAGGTGTGGAGCAGGAGGGTGCTAATGCAGCCGCCAGGGGACGCGGCAGAGGGAGGGTAGAATCCATCAGTACTAGCTCTACTATATTGCCTGCCTGCGCCATCCAAGCACCTCCAAGTGCTGTACAAACAGTAGGAACTCATTCAGCCTGTGTCAGGGAGGAGGGCTCCGGGCATTGCACTTAAGAAGCGTTGTACCTCCCCCTTCCCACCACCCCCCGCCCCCCCCAGCCTCAGCACCGCTCTGAGTCAGTACTAAACACAACGCCCTAGAGAGCAAAGGTGCCCTCTACGATGCCACCTACACCCCTCCCTGCAGCACAGTGCCTGCTAGCTTTGTGGCGGGGTATCAGGATCTGCACTGACAAAGAAGAGGGAATCCCCTACTGAGTCATCCACCTCCCCTCCATGCAGCACAGAGCCCTCTACCACCATGCTAATATCCAGGCTTTGTCTGGTTCAGTCACAGCTGCCAACATTCTGGCCTGTAGGGGCTTGGATCACCTGGAGGAGAAGATCCCTGCCCTCCAGTACCCAGTGGAGAAAGTAAGTAATGGACCCAACCCCTCTCCCCCATCAGCCTATGGGATCCATCTATTCCTGGGCACCACCCACACCCATGTGGGACCCATCCATTCCTGCCCTTCTCTCCCCCCCACTCCCCCCCGTGGGACCCATCCATTCCTGGATGATGCCCACCCCATGAATCTCCCGGGGGAGAGCTCTGTTTTCATGGGACAGTGGGGGCATTGACTTCATTCCCAGATTCCATGTGTGTGATAACTGGGTGGTGATGGGCTCTTCTGAGGCTAATAGGGTAACATGCTAGGAGCCACTGGTCTCCCCTGGGGCCCCAGAGAGTCATCCACTGTTAGGGGTGAGGGTTTGGGGGGGCCCCCAAGGGTCATTCCTAAACACATGCAGACCAGTGGGGTCATGTCACACCTGCTCATGCTGCTTCCTGTGCTCCATCCCCTTCAGCATCCTTCAACCCAGAGTGAGACCATCTAGGTGCTGATGCTCCTCTCCTGTGGGGTTGCCTCTGAGCCATCTCCACACACAGCCATGCTTTGGGTTCCATTGGTCACTGTATCTTCATGCAGTGAGACCTGGGTGACTGAATCATGTTGCATGTCTCTTCTCCATCTCTTCTCCTGCAGATTGCATCCGAACTGAAGGACTCCATCTCCACCCCCATTCAAACTGCCAGGAGCACCATTGGCAACTCCATAGCTGGCACCTTGGAAAGGGTCTTGGGGCTGACTGCTGAGGGTTATGAGCTGACCAAGAGCACAGCAGAATATATCTGGAGCAGCCGGGTTAGCCAGATGGCAGCTGCCAGGGTAGATGGAGCCCTGGGACAGCTAGAGAAGCTGGTGGAGTTTCTCCTGCCAGAAGAGGAGCATGAGCCAGGTAATCCTGCCTCCTCAATCATCAATGAATGGCGTCGCGAGTGGGAGGGGGGCACTTGGTGCTAATCCAGAAGTCTTTCCTTTGGGGAGACCTGGTCTTAAATCTGATTCACACGAAAATGGCTCTGGTGGCCTTTGTCTGGGACACAGCACAGTGAAGACTGCCCAGTTCAGTGAGTTTGTCAGGCCTCTGCTCAGACGCGCAGGACTGGGGTGGGGCGGGAGTTTGAGGTCCGGAGCTTGGGCAGGTTAGTGTGAGGGCTCCAGCACCAGGTTAGCAGAGTTTGCTGCCATTCAGGACTGAGGTGCACTGGCAACGTTTCCAGCCTCTGTCTACACTACGGCTGGTTCTGGCCAGGACCAAAGGAGAATGTCTCTTTTGTGCTGTCTTCCCCGCACGCCTGGCGAATGCCTCCATGGGAACGTGTGAGGATTTATGGGGTTGGGTAGAGCCTCCTCTCTCAAACCTAGCCTGCTCGGGAGATCCCCTGGCTGTGTACTGAGTAGCAATAGGGAGGGTGGGGTGGCCCTGTGAATACCCTTCTTCTCAGGTTATTGTTCCTTCTTCCTTGTTATGTCCTCGGACACAGTAAATGGCCCAGCAATTCTGCCTATGCGAGGGGCCCCACATGATGGGCCCTTTAAACACAGGTATGATCTACCTCCTGCAACCAACCAGTTCTCAGGGAGCCAGCTGCTGAGCTTTCCACAAGGTGGCGCTGTCACCCTGGTCAGATGCCTCCTGCAGATGGAGCCTGAAAGAAGAGAGAAGGGGGCTGATTATTCCTCAGCAAGGTGCACCACTTGGCTGGGTCATTGGAGCTGAGGGGGAGGCATGGAGGGCTGAAAAAGAGGCTTCTGAAATGAAAGCCCTAGGGTGCCAGGTGCTGAACAGGGCTGTATGGGGCTTTGCTGTACAGCTGGGTAGCGGGGCAGTCCCAATGCAGAGACCTGCTTCTGTGCACCACTAGAATTCCACCCCCAGAGATCCCAGGAGAGCAGTTCCATGCCAAGTCTCCCATGGAAAGGGGGTGCAGAGCTAGTCAGGTGAATCCCAGGCCACATGTCCTGTTCCCACCTCTCCCCATACTAGTTTCATGCCCGTTCCCAGTTGGCTCTGCCTCTTTGCCTGTAGCTCATGAGCCCACAAGGGTGCATGGATCTGAAGTGACGCCCTCCCAGCCACAGCCTGGCATCTTCACCAGGATCGGTGCTTTGGCCAGCACCATCTCCCACCGCGCCTACCAGCAGTCAGCCAGAACCATCCAGCGCACTAAAGCCGGAGGGCAGGAGCTGACCACATGGATTCCAGGCTTGGTGAGTGCCCCTGCACAGCTAAGGGGAACTCCTGGGGACCCTGGCAGCAGCTTAGTGCCGGGACTGATCTGCCATAAAACGTGGGCTGATAGCCCCTTGGACCTATGAAAGTCTGGATCCCAAGCCACACGAACGACAGCCAATGTTTAATGGAGGACCTAGACAGAATCAGTGCTTTGGGGCCGCCTGCTGGTGTAGCAGCAGTTACTGCACAATCCCCATCTCCTGAACCGTACTGAAGGATGCTAGCACAGAGACAGGGAAGTAAACATAAGTAGTAATACTAAATTATCCTATGCTCTTCTCATCTTGGCATCTGTCTATTTCTGTCTCTAAGGCTCTCCGAGTGGTTTACACACCCTACTCAGTTAAACCTCTCAGCAGGATAGAACGGGGTTTTATCCTCATTTCACTGAGGAGAAACTGAGACACAGTTGCCCAAGTCACCAAGGTCACAGCAAGTTCATGTCCGGAACAGAACCCAGGCGTCCTGCCACCCAACGTCCTATTCTAACTGTTTAGGCCCATCCACCACTGCCCCGTCTAGGAGCTAAGCCAGTACATTTCAGGGCCTCACGCTTGGTGGAGATCAGGACATTGGGTATTGCTGTTGTGAATATATTTCTCTTCACTTGCTCCATGGGAAGAACCAAGTGGCTCTTTGGCTCATGCTTTGCTGCTAGCTGCTCACTCTCCCTCCAAGGCAGGCAGGGTCCTGGCCCCTTATAATCTCTGTGGCATCAGCGCACACAAGGCCCCCACCAAGCTAGCAGGCTGGATTATTTTTAACTGGCTCTAAATTTAGACGGTTAATTAATGATCTTGACATAACATCCTTCCCAAAGCAAAAGGCCCCAGTGGAGGCACAGATAAAATCAGGAGTAAAAAGCCCACCTCCAACCCACCGTCTCGCCACTCTGCTCCCCTGGGGTTGGAAACCACCCCCAGCCCCGCCAGAACCCACAGTCCCCTGCTGCCTTTGGGATTTCTTCCCATGTGTGTCTCTGTTCTCTGACCCTTGGACATCCCATTACAATTACAGCACTGACGCAGAATGGATCCTGCGAACCACTCATTCCAATTAGAGCTCCCAAGCTAAACAGAGCTGGCCTGGTTGGCTGGGAGACCACCAAGGATCGTGGAGCTGCTGCAAGGGATGGGGTGTGAGTGACTCGTTAGAGGACTCTCTTGACCACAGTGCTCCAGTGTGACACGAGGGGTGCTGTGCTGCGCAGAGTGGTGTGAGGGGAGAGAATCGGAGGGTACCTAACTCCAAGGTCTGGGCCACTTGTGGTGATTAAAGATCTAAAGTCACTTTTGGAAAGAGTTAGGGTTTTGACTCCTGTGTTCTGGCCAAATTCTATCCAGGGTAATTGCATCTCGGCTCGCCAAATCCCCCCTGTGGTTTTTAATGGCTCTGGAATTCTCTTTACTTTCTGTCCTAAACTGGTGTGCACCTTTGTTATGGATCAGTTAAACAGCTGCTGCTTTGCACCTAGATGAGGCAGCATGTCAGTGGTGGGTGAGGGTTCCCTGTGTGTCCCTCAGCTCTAGGGGGCGGGAGGCTGACAGGGGAAATGTTGGCATTTTAACAGATTTATTGCTTGGCTTTCCCCTTAGCGTTCATCTCCTCACTGTAGTACCTGAGCCTGCAAAGCATCAACGGGCCTAGCCTCGCAGCTCCATCAGCGCTGGGTCAGCAGCACTGTCCCCGGTGCGCAGGTTGGAACAGGTGTGGATCGGGGCTGGCTTGCCCAGCATGAAGCACAGTTAGGCCCTCGCATGGAAAGGTCCTGTGCTGTGCTGTGTGTTAATGCAGCTCCCCCTCCCTTTATGCTGGCCCGCAGGCTCCCCGTGTACACTCCGCTTTGCTGTGGGAATCTGGAGCCCTGGCAAGGGGCAGTGAACTCTGACTTATCAGCCTTGTGCTGGCCATCATGCATTGCCATGGTGGGCTGCAGAAATACCTGGATTCAGGAGCCAGTGACAAGCACAAGGGATGCAGTCAAGAAATCCCAAGTGCAGCCACAATGCAGCCGCCACCCTGCTCCATGGTGGCCCTGGTGAGGTCCCACCTGTGAGCAGGGGCTCTCTGCTCTCTCTCACTGCAGGGTGCCGTGGCCAGGCAGAGCACGGCCAAGGCCCAGCAGGTCCTGTGTGATGTGCAGAATGCAGCAGCTGGTTGGCTGAGCAAGGAGCAAAGTAAGGAGCCAGAACAGGAGCAAGAGAAGGAAGAGCTGGAGAAAGAAGAAACCAAAGGAAGTGAGGTACAGAGAGGGGCAGAGCAGCGAGCACACCTGCTCTGATGGGTCAGCGAGGGAATCTTTACAAACCCCCTGCAGGTCCTGTCCAGTGGCCAAGGCAGCAGTTGTGGCCCTTACTACAGTCAGGGATCAGGTATAGAGGAGGAGGTGAGGGAGGGAAGGGCGTGATTCTCCCAAGGCTGTAGAGGGAATCAGTAGCAGAGCTCAGAGTCCTGGCTTCCAGGCCCCTGCAATAACTGCTAGACAACACTGCCACATGAAGGGAAACAGTTCTATTTAGAAGCCACTGATCCAATGGGCCATGCTCCCCGTGCCCCTCAGCCACTTGGTCTTTATTCCCAAGAAACAGGCATGGGCAGCTCTCGAGGGTCCCCTCTGCTTGTGCCTTCCCAGGTGGAGGTGTGGAGACGGCTGTTGCAAGCTGAGGGTTTGGAAGCCCTGGCGGAGGGGCAGGAAGTGATGGTCTTTAGCCTCCCTCACTTGGTCGAGACTCTGAAGAGGCCCCTGTCCTACAGCCACTACCCTTGAAAAGGGAGTTGGCAGCCTCCAGGCCTGTCAGATGCAGAGGCCTGGAGTCTCTGGCCTGGCTTCCCCTGCTCCACACCCCTCACTGCAACAAACTTCCAGTTTTCGGCCCACAGCCCTAGGGGGCAGTTCCAGCAGCCAGGACTAGCTGGTGAGTAGGGATGCCCTGCTTCGCCGCTCTTTGCCCAAGGGGGCCCAGGGCCTTGCACTGGGCACAGAGGGTGGCATAGAACCACTACTAGTGAAGCTCTGACACCTAGGGATGAGGTCACTCTGCAGGGGAATCCTTGGGAGGCTAGAATCACTGGCTTCACAGCTGCTTTGTGCTGCCGGACCAGGACCGAGAACCTGGCCCAGAGATTAAGCGCTGGAAATGGCTGAGTGGAAACTTTCCTCTAGTAGGTCTGCTGGGACAAGGAAGAAGGGAAGTGAGGGCCCTGCACCTTTGCCCTCCCCACTCTCAGTACAACTAGGGGAGTTGGACAAACTTCCGCCGGAAATACAGCCTTGAACCAAATAGCTGGGGGGGGGGCGCAGGCTTGTCTTGTCTCTGGAGGCCTGGGGGGTTGGGCGAGGGAGGACAAGAGAGAGCCCCAGTGCAAGCTGCTCAGCCTAAGGCCAATGGCTCTGGCTCTGAATCATCTGTTCAGTCTTTGGGCTTCTGGGAGCTGGGGCACTCAAAGGGAAGGACAGGGCTGCAGGACAGAGGTGGGGCCTGCTGCCCCCCAGCATGGGCCATGCCTGGCACTTACCAGAAGGGCTGGGCATATTTCTCTTTGCAGATGGCTGAGGTTGCCAAGACTCCAAGCCTCCTGGGCAGCATGGCCCAGAACCTACAAACTGCCTATCTCTCCACCATCTCCAACGTGAAGAGGGTACCCTCTGCTGCCTGGGGGACAGCTGGGGAGTTGCTCCAACTCACCCCTCGCAAGGCAGCTTCCATAGCCAGAGAGAAGGTGGGCGCTCTGGGGGATGCCCTACGCACTGTTACCGGGAGCATGGTGGAGACCCTGTCCCACTACGTGCAGGTGAGTTTATCCCTTCCTCTGAGAGCTCCCTTCCTGCGCTGCAGTGTGAAGGCAAGACACGCTTGGCCAGGATCAGCCTCTTCTGGCCTGGGGCATGTATCTTCCTCCACCTCTGGCTGGAGCCCCTCCCTGCTGGGAATCCTATCAAGGGCTCTTACAGCACCAGACTCACTGCCAGTCTGGGGTTCCTTTGGGCCATGTTAGAGATGCCTCCTTCAGCTCAGAATGGGGCAGTCCGGGGGAAGGGGCTAAGGGGTACCTCCTGGGCTTGGGGAAGCAATGGACTCTTGGCTTTGCTTACACGGGCCATGGTGCAGAGGGGTGCCCTGTTGATGTACCCCAGTCTTGGCCGCCTCACACCCAGCTGTGCCAGTGCCCTTCAGTCCTGACCTGCAGCCGCCCTGCCAGTCCAGTCCTTTGCCCCCTTCCTCCTGTGAAGCCAAAGTCATGATTGAGGGTCCCTGGAGACCGTTGTCTGGAGCCTCAAAGCAGGGGCTACTGCCAGTCAGCTGTGAGATGCACAGCCAAGTCGCACCCCTTAGCTAACTTGGCCTCTCAGATTGGCTGGCCCAAAAGCCCCATACTGCATGTGGGGTCTGTCCTTCCATTCACCAGACTGATGCAGCCAGGCCCCTGGAGCGCTGCTCACGTGGACTGTCCTAGGAAATCCCAGCTGAGAGAGTTTGGGTCTGTGACCAGAAATTCCTGGCAAGGTGAAAGTTCAGGGAGTGACCCACCTCCCCTCCAGCTGATTCCTGCCTGCCTCCCTCCCTCCCTCCCTTCCCCTGCCTGAGCCAGGGCTCTCAGCCCATTAATCATGTGTCCATGGAGATGCAGACTGCCCACTGGGCTCCACTGCCCAACCCCTGGGGATCTGTCTGGAGTTGAGTTCTCAGCTGCAGGCTTTTCCGCTTTGTGTGGCAGGAATGGCCAGGAGCCCCAGCTCCGTGGTGGGTGTAAGGTCTGAGTAGCCTCGAGGATACAGAGCTTTGTGAGGGATAGAAGATAGAGATTGGGAGGGGCAGGGAGAGGGGCCCATTGAGGAGCAGGCAGTATTGTCAGATCAGTGTGGTGGTGAATAAAGACTCAAGGTCCCCCGAGCCACTCCTGGTGCAGAGCCCCACTGGGAGGGCTGGTGTCTGGCACCTACTTAGCTGGTCGGTGTTTGTGACTGTGTCAGTAATAGTCCATGGACAAGGCAGTCACCTGCATGCAGGGGTCCCCTGGAATGGGGTGCATTCCCATGTGGGCCTGGGGTCCCATCATTCTCCAGTGTGCACTATACTTACGACACAAAATGCCACTGCCTCAAAGGGTGGGAGGGATGAGGATTGGGGAGAGGCCCTTGCCTGGTGGCAGGGGACGCTCTGCAGTCTCCTCCTAGCGCTCTTTCTGCAGAGTGAAGGGAGCAGGTGCCTGGCAGGGAGGGGCCATTTTTGCAGAGTGGTGGGGTGGGGAGGTGGGTTCTTTCAAACACCAGCCCAGCAAAATCACTGGCTCCTCCTTACGTCGGTCCCAGTAGCTCCTAGGAATCCAGCCAGAACTGCCTCCCTGTCGACAGACCCCTTGGGCTGGCTCAGCAGTCAGGAAAAGCCTCAGTGCCTTGATGTCACCCCCCTGAGCACTGCTCCCCAGGGCATCTGACCCTGACTCTTCCTGTCACACTGAGGCACCTGGCTCTGGGTCCCTGCTCCCACGGCTGCAGCACTCGCTGTCCTGGGACTGGTCACCTTCTGGGCAGCTCGGCAGCCTGGCTTGGAGCAAAGAAGCCAAGATGGCGAAGGGGACCAGCCCCAGCATTGAACCAATCACCCTGCTCTGTCTGGGGCTCAGTCTGGTGCCTGGGCCAGACTCCACTTGGGAGTCCAGGCAGCAGACACCCTCCTTGCATGTTACATGCAGGGCGGATCCTGACTGGGGATGGAGTAGGGCTGGGTCTAGGGGCCAACCTGGTCCTGTCTTTGGGAGGCTTTACTTGTGTACCTCCCCATCCCCGGGCAGCGTTGGCCCTCTGTCTTTGAGCACACAAGCTAGGTGGGGAACCCTCAGCCCCCTGGGGTCTGCCCCCTGAGGCCAGCAGGCCTTTGGAAAAGCCTTGCAGTGAAAATCCCAGAAGCAGCCGAGACCAGAACAACCTGACCTAATACATCCTTCATCTGGACAGTGAGAGACAACCCGAGCTAAGGGACCCTAACTCGGGGTCCAGCGCCCACATGGCTGGAGAGACAAATCAGAATCAACTGTTTAGAGAACCTAGCTCTGCTCCTCTAGCTGATCACTGCATCTCCCAGCCTCTGCAGCAGCCTGTCCCCTGGTGATTGAGCAGGGCTGGAGGGGAGTAGGTCTGGTCCTCTGGAGCCTCCGGCCCGAGGAGGGAAGAGTCCCCTGGAGCCTGAGGGGGAGGGGTGGGTCAGCTGAAGGTCCCCTGGAGCCTGACAGCAGGTCTGGGCCTACTAGCGCTGCAGTATCTCCAGACCTGAGTTGGTCCTGAGGGCCAGCCTGGGCCCTTTGGCCAGTGCGCCACTGTCCCTTTGGTATGCTGTCCCAGGATGAACAGCGTGACCTCCTAGATCTGGGAGCAGTCACTTGTGGGGAGGGGGCAGGGAGGCTTCTTGGCTCCAGTCTGAAGCAGAAATGTGTGGGATGGTGGGGGGGAAGCTAACCCCACAGGGTCCCCCACTGAGCAGAGAATGAGTTTGGTGCGGCTGGTCCTGCTGCCCCGTCTCCTGCAGGGGAAGCAGGGAGGATGCTGAAGGCCAGGGAGGGCATCTGCGGGGGCCATGCTTTGCAGTCTTGGCATTCCTTACCCCCCGAGGCCACTGCGCTAGCTCTCCAGCCCCCTCCTAGCCCTTTTATTCCTGCCAGGTTTGGTTGTACTCGGTGTGTAAGAGCTGCAGTGAAGCCTGCTCATCCCTGCCCAGCGCGTGGGGATTTAGCTAAAGGGATTAATTCCCTCTGAGCAGAATGGTCCAGATGGAGGCCTCTTTGGGCTGAGGCTCATGCAGCCCCCTCACACTCTGCACCCACTGAGGGCATGGGGAGGTCTGGAGCACAGGGCAGGTCTGGAGCAGGGTGGGTTTCCTCCCCCTCTCTGGGAATGAACAGGGGGGTTCAGCCAAATGCCAATGGGGACCTAGGGCAGAGGATGGAGGGCCAGACATGCCCTTCCTCTGGTTATTTCCATAGCATCTTTCTGCACATGCCGAGCCATTAAAATGCAGCCACCTCTGGGGTGGGGACAGTGCGGCAGTGGTTTCTGGCCAGACCCGGGGGCAAACCGCAACTCTTTTGGTAAGTGTCAGGACCCCTTTAGTTATGGTGCAGAGCAGACAGGAGCTAAATGCAGTTTCCTCCGTACTCAGATGTCCCTCTGGCAGCCATTGGCCAAGGGGCAGAGCAGTGCTTCAGGCCACCCATAGGCAGGCGGGGTGTTATCACGTGTTCTCTTGTTGTTCAGCTCCCCAGGCTGCTGGCAAAGAAAGAGGAGACGGCACATGAGAATGATCCCACTCCTGAGCAACACCGAAGTCAGGAGGGCTCCAGGCCTGTGGCTTCCCCATCCCCAGAGAAATCCCAGCTGAGAGGAAACTGGCGAGCCAACCGAGCTCACCATCCCCTCTCCTTCCTGGGGCTGGAGGATCCCTTCTTCCTGCAGCCGAGCTCCTTCCAGCGCCAGGCTCTACAGCGGAGCCCAACCTTCGAGCCCGACCACCCCATGACCCGCAAATCTGCCTTCTCCCCCTATAGGGAGGGGCTCAGCACCAGGAGGGTGAGCAAAAATTCATACCGCTACAGCCCAGAGCCTGTGTACACCAGGGCTAACTATAGCAACCTCTACACCATGGCCTTCAAGAAGGACTGAACCGGGGCGGGAGCTCGTTCACTCCCTGCTTCACACATGCCAGCCTGCACCTGCTGCGCTTAGTGCCTTGTCGAGCATCATGCTGTTGGTTTCAGTATTAGGACCCTCAGGAGTTAATCTCAAAGCAGTGTTCCCTCTGTACAGCCCCAGCACAGATAAGGGGACAGGGACGGGGACTTACCTTCACCTCTGGCACCATGGTCAATTGCAGCTTGAGGCCAGGAGTGAAATGAGTTTGACAGTCCCAGCTCATTCCCTTTCCCAGCAGGCCGGGTGCATTCAGGCCTGTTTCTGTGTGTCTGCCCAGAAGGGAGCTGGCCTGGAGACTGAGACTGACTTGAGGCCCTGCTTAGTGGGGAGGCCTGCTGTGCAGTATCACAATGGCCATGGGGGGAAAACGAGGGCAGGGTTGCAGTTTGTGTCACTGCCCATCCCTCCAAGGTGACCCCACAGAGAAAGAAATGGGGTTGTGCCCTGTTGGCTTCTTTCTGAAGAGAGGTCAGAGGGTCCTCAATCCCAAATGCTGCTGGTATTTTACGGCAGGCGCTGTATCAGGAATGTCAGGGCTGGTCTGTGCTGGTTTTACCAGTGGAGCCACTGGGGCTTTTGCATTATCCTGGGAGTCTTCTCAGCCCTCAGTTGAAAGGACAATGTGCTGAATCCTTAGCAAAGATGTCCTTTCTCCACCAGGTTCACTGGTCCTTGTAGTTACATGGCTTGCCATGTGTGTCATTCTGGGTTTCTTTTATTCCCCCAAACTGCCTTGTGAGGTAGATGCAATAAGCCGGCTGTAGTGTGGGTCGGGGGGTAGGGGGGCAATTGCTGGCCCCCTCTTGCGTGTGATGGGTTGAATGGCAGTGACACAGTAAGAGGCAGTTTCCTGAGTGGGAAGGTGAGGACTGGAAGCAGGAAAATGAAGGAAGAAGCAGCTCTACCGTGAGGGAGCAGAGAAGGAGGGGGAAGAGGGAGCAGAGAAGAGGGAAAGGATTGCAGGAAAGGGCAGGAGCTGGGAGGCCATGTTGCCTAGGGCTGGGCCTTGCTCAGTAGTGCTTATCTTGCATGTACCCTGTGTGGGCAGCAGCTGAGGCGGAGGCTTGTCTTTGCACTGTAGGCTGGGGGAGCCGGGTTCTGCTGCAGACCAGCCCCTCCCATCAGACAGCAGTTTTATAAATGCCTGAGGGGGGAACGTGGCTTCCCATCCTCGTTCCTTCCCACCTTCATCCCACGCAGGACAACCCTGCCTCTGGCCTAGTCTTCCTCTGCAGAAGTCACTTGAGACCCAAGGGAAGAAATCCGTGCTGGACGGCAGGATCCATGGGTGGGAGCTCCCCAGAAGCCAGGCCATCTCCTTGGCCCTCCATGTGGTGTTAGGGCTTTGTGGAGTCAGTAACAAGGCATGTGTTATGCAGTCTATGGCATGGGGGAGCTCTTGGAGTCCCTTTCTTCCTATCCTGTAGGAGCAGCTCAGTATCCGGGTAGGTTCCCTGCAGGACGGTGAGCTGTATCCCCCTCCCAGCTGTGTGTTTCCCCATCCCCCACTCAGGGCAACCGGCTCTTCTATTTACTGCAATAATAAACATTCCCCACTTGTCTAGTGCCTGGTATACTCGTTTCCTCCGGGTGAGTGAGATTGTGCCACTGGGGCTGTCCCCACTGAACTGGATCAAACTGCAACTGTCTTGGTCCCTGCATCCCTGGGTGGCACAGGTCCAAAGACCTGATCCCAAAGGCACAGCCACAGACAGGGGCCGGGGGTGGCTGCAGCCCAAAGAGCGTGACATAAGCTGGGGCAGAGCTTCTCCATGGGCCTATAAACAGGGCTGGGTGGTGCTGTGTATGGTCCTGGCAGAGGAGGCATCATCTGGGCCTTTGGGGCCAGCCGCTCCCTCCAGCGGCTGGGGAAGGGCTGCGTGTTGTGCAATATTGTGACTAGTCCATGCCAGCTCCTCCTCCTGACTCGGCGCCAGCTCCCCCCAACCGGGCAGTGCCTTGTGTCAGGCTGGCTAGTGCCCTATACTTCCTGGCCTTAGGCAAAGGGGAGTTTGTGCCAGGGTAGCAGTGAGGGGAGAAGAGGGTCTGAACCTCCAGTGGCCTGGAGCCTGGGCCCTTTCATTTATCAGATGGGATGCCCCTCGCCCACACCTCAATAGTCTCCCCACCCCACGCACTAGGTGATGGGAGGGAACAGGCCTAGCTGGAGATGCTCCTCCCCTCCAGCTCTCTGTCTTTACGGAGGGGTGACTATTTTCAGGAGGGCTGGGGCTGCCCTGATGGATGTGACTAACCTACTCAGACCTGGAACAAGAGGGCAGTGCCAGACGGAGCTGTCCTGTCCCATACTCGTTGCTGGGAGCTGCTGAGGCCGCCTTCCAGCCATAGGCAGGGAAACATGCACCCACCGTAGCTCTCTCTGCTGAGCTGCTGTACAGCAGGGACAGGAGATTCCTGCCTTTCCTGCCCTTGCCTGCACTCCACAGTCACACAGCACAGCTGTTGTAGTGTTTTTTCTTTACTCTGTATGGAGAAAGGCTCAGGCAGCACCTGCTCCTACAGCGTGGCTTTCCAGAGCCCTGGCTCCCAAGTGCTCCAGACAGTGCCAGGCCCCAGAGGGCTAATGGGCCAAGACATTTGGGGATTCTGCAAATCCAGGCAATGGGCCCCGCTCTGTAAGTGTGGACACAGGGACAGTCCAACTCATTCTCCAGCGCTGCAAGGACCAGTCTGAGCCAGGCTCTGCCTTCCATCAGCACTCTCACAGGTTTGATCTGAAACCCAAAACTATTTAAAATCCGACAAGTTAGTGCCACGCAGCAGCACAAGGTTGGGGGCCTGGTGCTAAGGTGCTGAGCCCCTCGCGTTGCAATGCCAGTCCAACAATAACCACACACAGCTCATCGTATACACGCTGTTCCATAGCACTCTGATCCAAACCAGGGGCTGTGTACAGAAGCCAAGGGAGAAAAGAATAGTTTGTCCAGCTCCTCACAGCTATCAAACCGGCCGGATTAGCTGGGCTGCCAGCAAAAGGCACAAGTTCACCAGGACAGTTTGAGCTGACTTGTGCTGGGTTAATAGTGAAGGGCCTGGGACTACAGCAAGAGGAAGATTTAGCCAAATTGCAGCAGGTGCCCAGATTTCTGCCCTTGGTCTGTCACACTCTAGGGCAGGCTAGGCCAAAAGGCAGTTATCCTCACCCACCTCCTCCATAGGCGTGTTCCCCCTTCCCCTGCACAAAAACCAAGGCTGTGATGAGCCAGGAGCTTCCTATAAAAAGGGGGTTTATTGCAGTAGAAATCACTGTGTTTACAGACGCACCCTCTTATTTACGCTCAACCTTTACAGCCCTGGGGCTGGGGTAGAAGGAGCAGAGACGCCGCTCCACATTCATAGAGAAATTTTACTGGTTTTCAGCCCATCTGTGGGGAGAACCTAGCCCTTCCTTCAACTCACAGGCCCTGCCTGATGACCATCTAGGGACAGACAAACGGTGGCTCCCAGCAGGGACCAGGTTAGCATACACTGGATCCCATGCTAGAGCCCTGGAAACCAGCCACGTCTCCAATCTTACATGCATGTCTAATGCATCGTTTAAACAACAGAAACCTCTGCTGTCAGCAAAAGAACTGGGGGAAGGAGCTGGTCGGCACAGACAACACCAGGCACTGTGACAGCTCAGTAACTAGTCGAGATTGCACAGAGAAGAGGCACAGAACCAGAGGCTGACAACGTTCCCTGAATCCCAGGGGCTTTGGTGTCGGCTGAAGATACAGACATTTGAGATGCTGAGAAACACCAATGGGCAGATACAGATGCCACCCTCTGTACATGCAGCGTGCACCCACTAGCCACTCCAGAACCACATCAGCATCAGTCATGCTTACAAGGAGCATTACCCAATACCACGTCCCTGTGAAGGGGAAGGAAGGAGGGTCTACGGGTCAGGGCAATAGCTTGGGACTCTGGAAACCAGGGGTCAATTCCCTTATCTACCAGACTGTGTGTGACCTTGGGCAAGTGACTTAATGTGTCTGTGTCTCAGTTCCCCCTCTGTAAAGTAGGATTAATAGCACTGCCCCACCTCACAGCAGTCTTGTGAGGTGCTCAGATGTTATGGTGATAGAGACCATAATAAGTACCTAAGACAGATACAAACAGCCACATGCCCAAGTCATTGCTCCTAGATTCCCAGTTGAGAGAGCTGAGATTGGAACAGAGGACTAGGAGACAGCTGGTCCTTCCCACTCATTTGTATTGAGAGGAAGTGGCAGCTCCCCACCAAAGGAACTGGGGGAGGTAAGATCCTCCCAGAAGCAGCAGAAAGATGCTCTGGTATTTTCCAATATTAGGGAGGGGAGGGGAGGGGAAGGGAGTTATTTAGCAGAGTGAAAACTAAGAGAGCCTGTGAGCTTGACAACGGGGCACCGGTGCTGACTGGAGTCTCTGGATGCTATTGTAATATACATAATATTCAGACTACTTGGCTGAGGAATCCTGTCCTCAAGGGAAAGGGTGGAAGCTCAGGGGTGGCACATTTATAGCTAAATTGGACACCATGCTAGTCACTGTATAACAGGGCCCAACCCCCTGGGGATGGACAGTATGGACTCCTAGGTGTTGAATTATAAAGACCCCAGGTTGCACTGGTATATATATGATGGCAGGGGCAGACTCAGCCATTTTCCTGAGGCTCTCAGGTGTGAGGCTGGGGGAATCCATTTGACTCCTCATATAGAGTACATGGCTCTTTTCACAGGGGTAGGAGGGCTTAGTCTAGTGAAGCAGGCTGGGCACCCTGGTCTTTCCAGCTGGCAGCACATGGGGAAGTAACAAACAGGCTCCAGCTCAGAGCGAGTCCGTCCTCTTCCGGGCAAACACAGCCGACATGCTTTTGACAATGCTGCGGATCCCAGTGCCCTTCTTCAATGCCAGCTTGGCCTCGCAGATGCGCTCCGCCAGCCCCTGAAAGACCATGAGTGCCCCATGATAAGCCTCAGCTGCAGAGACCTCATAGAATTCACAGTCCATGGAGAGTGCCAGGAGACGGCCCTCCTCACTGGAGACCGCCCGCTGGTGGTGTAGGTCCCGCTTGTTGCCCACGATGACGATAGGCACCTTCTCCTGGCTTAGAGCCTCCTTGGCTGCCTTGAGGACCTGGACTTTGGGGCGCAGCACATTGAAGCTGGCACGGTCGCAGATGCTGTAGACCAGGACGAAGCCATCTGCCCACTGGACTCGCTTTTCCTTGGCAGAGCTCTCATCCACCCAGTCCTGGGGGAGGAGAGATGGGACAGGAAGATGGGGTGGAGTTTGATAAATGAGTGAGTCTCTGGGGAGGATGTTAGTGTTGACAAAGGTCACACGATCATCCGGCTGGGCTGGAAACTGAAGCTCCTACACTCCCCTCTGAACAACATACAGGCCAACTGCAGCTGGGTAGTGACCTCTGCCGGTCACGTCAACCCCGATCTGGAAACACCAGCTGCAGGAGGAGAGAGACTTTGATCCTGGTCTTGGCCAGCACAGGGGCTGAGCCCCGACCATAAACTAGACTGGTACCCATAACCCAAAGGTAAAGTTTTTACCACCTAACCTCCTATACCCAAACCAAGCCACCTTCGACTCCCAGGAGGGGAGCGGAGGGGCCCTTCCACCAGTTTGGTTCAAGGAGGCTGTGCTTGCAACTAGCAGCAACTTACTGCCCTTCTGTGCAAAGCATCCAGGCTCAAGAGCAGCTGGAGGCTTCTGACTCCATGCTGGCAGAGATGCAGCACACCCTGTCTTTGGACAGGCGGGCAAGGGAAGGGGGTGACAGTCACATCCTCCCCAGGGAGGAACACCCTAGTGGGCAGAAAGAAACAGGGAAGGTGAGGGGGAAATGAGAAGAGCAACAACCTCAATGTAAAAGGAAGGGGAGGAGCGATACCTGGCAGAGCCCACCAAGGCTAGGCCAGAACACTTGGGAAGAGACAAGAGTCAGGCTTGCTATCCTCACCTCGCATCGTGTGGAGCAAAGAGGGCTTTTGGCCATGCTTGCTCTGGCTGCAGGTTATACGAGTTTGGCGTTCTCAGCTTAGGACCTCGCTTGGTGCTCCCTGCCACGTCCACTGAACCAGTATGGCGGGGGGGGGGGGGGAATTCAATCAGGTCCAGCACTGAGCTAGCTGCTGCTTCATCCCCTTTCTTTCCCATCCAGGACTAGTGGAGCAGGGTGGCAAGTTCTGCACTGGTGCTAGCCTGGGAATACAGTCTTTGCTGTCCCAAGGCCTTTACCCTCCAGCTGGAAGCATGAGAGAGGCGCTATCCCTGCAAGCTGCCTACTAGCCACCTGGTTGGCCCAAAGGTTAGTCATGTTGGGGAGAGTCGGAAGTAGGGGTTACAGTCTGGCTGATGCTTCAAGTCCATGGTTTGCCTTTGGGTTTTCTTAGCTAGGAGAATAGTTTTTCCTGGGGGCAAGAATGTGAGACAGCAGCAGCAGAGGCCCCTCACCTGTGAACAGGGGACGTCCCATATGTGGACGAGGATCTCTCTGCCCTCCATTGCCAGGCTGTGGCTGTAGATGGATTCTGCCAAAAGGCACAGAAATCACTGCATGTATAGATCACAGACAACCAGAGAGCCGTGTCCTCTCAATGACAACCCTGCCACGCACTCACTGCCTCCCTGCTGCACACACCCCCTCTCCTCCAGGTGGGAGATCAGACTCCAGGGGGCAAGGACCACGGCCTTTGTGCTGTATGTAAGGCACCAGCCACACCTAGCATGTTGGCATTCAGCCAGAGAGTCTGCCATCCAACAACCCAACCTGTCGGAGTATCTATCTCCCTCTTGTCCTTCAGTCAGTGCACTTGCACCTGCGTCCCCACTAGCTGCTCCACGCAGGAGCTCCTCGCACCTCTACAAGAAACGCTTCTAAATGCACCAACTGGTTCTGATGAGTAGATTTAACCCTTAAGCCTGCAGTTAGCAGGCAAGAACCCTGGAGAGGAAAAGAGATGGCTCAGGAAACAGCCAAATCCCACAGATAGACCCAGTCACACAAATCAGGACTTTTCCAAATTGGTCAATTCACACCCCACAAGGACAAGGGGAAGTTAACACGCAAGCCCCCAGCATGAAACTCACCCATGTCTCCATATTCCCCAATGAATCGCCTGGTAAGGAAACGCACCGTCAAGGCTTCAAAGAAGAGAACAGAAAAAAAAAAAACCTAAGGATTTTAGATGACATTTTTTAGCTCCCTTGCAAACCCGAGTGGAGCGATTACTACCCTGAACCCAGCTCAGCACCAGCCACCAGCCTGGTATGGACAGCCTGCTCTGCAATGAAGCCATCTCTCCATTTCTGTATCCACTAAACTCTCACTGAGCTGCGTGTGAACAATCTCTGTATTTTATTTCACACGTTGCCGAACCAGCAAGTTTGCTAAGAGAGGATGAATAGATCAGGAACTCTCCTGAACCAGCATTTCAATGGACTGAAACTGACTAGGAAGCATTTTCACTTACAGAACATACCCATCAAGGAACTCTCTTGTCTCAGAGGATGCACTCTGCTTTCCCACTTTGAATCACAGCTCTTTGAGATGGAATAGACCAAACAGGTCCCATCTCCACTGTCTTTTGGCTATGGCAGGGTTGTTCCCTACAGCTTATTCTCCAAGCTTTGTCCAGTTCGATTTTAAAAGTCCCTAAGATTTAGCTCACAGTCATATCCCTTCCCTTGGGGGAGCTTTCTCCAGCTCCAAGGATCTCCCAGCTAGGAAGTTTTCCATGTTCTCCCTGCTCTTCCTTTGGTGATTAAAGTTCTTACCTGATTTCCCCACGCTGTTTGCTCCCATAACTAGCATATTCGCTTCCATTTTCAGCGCGGTGGGACTGGACATCTCCATCAAGGGCTGGTGGTCTGGGGTGAAGCTGGCACTTCTGCGCAGAGGGATTCGGAGAACCATTTGTAAATCGATCTCTCTCTCTCTCTCAGCAGAGTCTGTCTGTCTGTCTGCCAGTCCTCTCCACTGTTTGAGGTAGAATGACTCCCCTCTCTTCTTATTCTAGCCCTCACTGAGGGAGTAATCTGCATGGGCCATACCATTCCCAAAACTTGCAGGGGGTGACAGCGGCAGACCTAACCATTCATTGTAAGATTCCCAAGATTAAAAAATCCCAACTTTGATACCAATCAAATCATCCTAAAAGAAAGACCCCAAACCTGACCCTGCAGTAGCAGAGGGCTGGGAGGATCCTGATGGGGCTAAGCAGTGTCTGACCTCAGCAGCTGTTCTCCAAACCATGTCCAATAGTGGATCCTCAGCTGAGCAGGCCGCCAGCTCCTTCCATGCTTTTGGCATGTCATTTGGAAGGACAGTCCATCCATGGTACCTCACCCCGCAGGCATCCCAGGGCTGCATTCCTCCCACTTTGCTCTTACATCCTTGGATGTATTATGGGGCTTCTGGCGAGGAAGGTGGGTATTTCACACACACACACACACCCCATAACTCTGCGAAGACACCTTGTTCTTGACCTGCAGCACCCCCTGCTATTCCAGTGCTTCCCTTCCCACCCCCCGCCGCTCTGCTGATACATCTGTTATGACATGCAGCTCCCCACTCCTGTTCCAGTCTGCCACCAACTCCCCTCACCACACACACACACTTCATTCCTGATTATAACATTCCCAGACCTAGTCTGTCGCACAAGCAGGGACTTCTAATTGTGCCGTTATGTGCAATGACTCTGTGATGTGGACAAACACTCACTAGTTGAGATCACCAAGCTCATTTCACTTGTGACATGAGCACAATTAACCCAGTTGTCCAGAGCGGTCACTCAGCCTGTAACTCCTGTCCATGACCTCTCACCAGGGCCGAGACTGCACCGTATTTTGAATGAGGGGATTTGTACTGGCTGAGCGGAGTCCCAGGCCCCTGTCAGGGATGACATCAAGGAGGTGTCTTTGTGCCAATCTCACCCTCGTCACCCCTCCTCAGACCACAAGGCTGGTTACCTGCTTTGCCCAGCGCTCTCACCATGTCACCTCCACCTCCTTGACTTCCTCCACTGGCTCCCCGTCCTCTACCACACCAACTTCAAGCTTCTTGCACCAACCCTTCAGAGCACTTCACAACTCTGCCCTTCACAGTTGGCATCACATCAGCCCCTGGCCCCTCTGTCCCAGCCATTCCACCTCCTGAGCACCTCTCTTCATACCACCCTCAGCCTGGCACACCCCATCCCAAGGGGGTTCATGCAATAAAAGCCCTCCCTGCACTAAGCCACAAAGACACCGCCATGTAAGCCCTCCCCATCACTCCTGAGAGCCAGAGTGCCTACACCAGATCAGGCAGTGTTTAACGGGCTGGGATAAGGGGTGGTTGGGGAAAGGGGGTGGCTGGGTTGGGGGAACTGATAACCCTGGCTGGAACAGGATGGTGGCAGGGCTTGGTGGGGGTTGGCAGGGCTGGGGAGGGGATGGCAGGGATAGGGGGCTTATGACTCTGGTAGGGGGGTGGCAGGACTGGGGGGGATAACCCTGGTTTTGGAGGGATGGCAGGACTGGGGGGGTCTGATGATGCTGGTTGGGGGTGGCAGGGCTGGGGGGAGTGACAACCTTGATGACCCAGGGGGGTTGCAGGATTGGGATAGGGCTGATGAAACTGGTTAGGCTGGCAGGACTCCTGGGATGATGACCCTGGAGAGGGCTGATTACCCTGGTGGGGGGAGGGGTGTTAGGGCTGGCCAGGGGACTGATGACCCTGGTGGGGGGGTGTGTCAGGACTGGGGGGCTGATGACTCGGGGGGGTAGCAGAGCTGGGGGGCTGTTGACATTGGTTGGGGTGGCAGGGGCTGATGACCCTGGAGAGGGATGGCAGGGCTGGGGAGGGGAGGGCTGATGATGCTGGTTGGGGGTGGCAGGACTGGGGGATGAGGGGTGATCACAGAATACCAGGGTTGGAAGGAACCTCAGGAGCTCATCTAGTCCAACCCCCTGCTCAAAGCAGGACCAATCCCCAATTTCTGCTCCAGATCCCCTAAATGGCCCCCTCAAGGATTGAACTCACAACCCTGGGTTTAGCAGGCTAATGCTCAAACCACTGAGCTATCCCTCCCCCGACCCTAGTGGGGGTGGGGTGGCAAGACTGGGTGGGGGAGGTGATGACCCTGGTGGGGGCGGGGTGGCAGGATTGGGTGGGACGGTGGTATGATGACCCTGGTGGGGGCGGGGTGGCAGGACTGCGGGGGGGTGATGACCCTGGTGGGGGCGGGGTGGCAGGACTGCGGGGGGGGGGGGTGATGATGACCCTGGTGGGGGCGGGGTGGCAGGACTGCGGGGCGGGTGATGACCCTGGTGGGGGCGGGTAGCAGGACTGCGGGGGGGTGATGACCCTGGTGGGGGCGGGGTGGCAGGACTGCGGGGGGGGTGATAATGACCCTGGTGGGGGCGGGGTGGCAGGACTGCGGGGGGGTGATGACCCTGGTGGGGGCGGGTAGCAGGACTGCGGGGCGGGTGATGACCCTGGTGGGGGCGGGTAGCAGGACTGGGGGGGCGGTGATGACCCTGGTGGGGGCGGGGTGGCAGGACTGCGGGGGGGGTGATGACCCTGGTGGGGGCGGGGTGGCAGGACTGGGGGCGGCTGATGACCCTGGAGGGGGGGTGGGGGGCGGCTGATGACGCTGGAGTCTGACGCGGCGGGAGGCGGAGTTGACGCCCCTAGCGGGGGCGGCGCTAACGGGGCGGGACTCGAGCCCCCCCCAGGCCGGGGCGCGCGCCTGACGCCATCCCAGCGCGCCCGGCCCCTCCGCCCGGCCCGGGGCTTCTTAGTGTCCGGCCGGCTCGAGGGGTGAGTGCGGGGGCTGCTGGGCTCAGCGCCGCGGCCCCAACCCGCCCCCGGGGCGCTCAGTGACCCCCCCACCCCCCGGGGCGCCCAGCACCCTAGGGGGCTCAGTGCAGTGCCCTGCGACGGGGGTACACGCCCAGCGTGGTACACACCCACCACCCCTGGGTCCCTTGGCATCCCCCCCCCCCCCACACACACACACAGCCACTGCCCTGGGGTCAGAGTGGTGACCCTCTTCTCCCACCTTGCTCTCCCATCTGGAGGGGCTCAGGGCACCCCTCCTGTCTCCAGCTGGCTCAGTGGGGCAGCAGCTTCCCCCACCCCCCCAAAGCCCCTGGGGAGATTTAAGGGTCTGTGTGTACCTGTGGGAGTGGGGGTTTGCTAGGGCCGCCCGGGTAGTTATGGAGAGCGCTGCTCTCTCTGCTTAGTGGTGGTGCCTAGAGGCCTTGGTAGGTGGCACCAAGAGGCACAGATTACCAGGTCTGCCTGTGCCCCCAGCCTGTCCCCATTTTAATCAGATGAGTGGGGGAAAGGAGTGACCCTCCAGTCGCCAGGGCAGAGTCAAGGTGAAGCAGATGAACTCCAGGGGCCGGAGGCATTGTTCAGGCTGTGCATGGGGAGCTAGAGGAGATTAACAGTGGAGAAATGCAGACCGACTATGGGGATAAAGTCCTGGCTCTGAGGTTGAGCTGGCTGGGGAATAGCCCCTCAAGAAATGCGTGGGAGCCCCAAAACTAAGGAAGTGTGAAACAAGACTGGATAAAGCTCCAGTAAATGTACAGTAGGGCCCAACCCTGCACTGACCCCTGGTAGCTGGATCCTGGATTTTTTCCAGCTCTGCTCTCTGCAGCCCTCAATCAAATCATCAGGAACCTTTCTCCATGGTTGTTCAGAGGCAATTGCTGGCCTGAATCTACACTAACCCACTTCTCTCCTTACAGCATGTGGGCAGGGAGATGGTGCCAGCGCCTGGCTTGGGGCTCTCCTGACTTTGCTGTTGTTGCTGACCATGGGTCTGAAAGCTGAGGCCCAGCCTCGAGCTGAGGAGACTCCCGTCAGAGTGGCCGTGCGCATTCGACCCCTGCTGCCCAAGGAGCTGTTGCATGGACACGAGGCCTGCCTGCATGGGGACCCAGAGACCAACAAGGTGACCCTGGGGCGTAACCGCCATTTCCACTTTGATGCTGTCTTCACTGAATCCTCAAACCAGGAGTCTGTGTATGGCGCCTGTGTGCAGCCGCTTGTCGAGGCCTTCTTTGAAGGCTTCAACGTTACTGTGTTTGCTTATGGCCAGACAGGCTCGGGCAAAACGTACACCATTGGGGAAGCAAGTGTCTGTGAGTATCTGGAGAAGTAGCACCTTCCTAGTCTTGTCCCCCTTGATGCATGTGTGGTAATGGTACCCTCCTCCACTCACTGCCCAGGGCCTGGCTGTGAGCAGGGCAGACAGGACTTCTTGGGCTAGTTTAGTAATAATAGCATGAAAAGATGATGATAGTGCAACGTCAAGGCTGAGAAATGAAGCAGGCAAAAAGTTGAGGAAATTCAAAGGCTCCTCAGCTTGGCCATACTGCCTGTCCTGCACTTGTACCAAGAGAGTACACATCTCTCTCTGGTGCCCCGTGGATAGTGAGCTTTTATGTTTAGCTGCAAAACTAGGCACTGCACATTTTCCTGTGTCTGATGTAATATTCCCATAGGAACCTGACTTAACTTTTGCAAAACTATTCATCCACTGGCTTGGGATCAATACCTGTGTTTGAGCAGCACGTGAAGTATGGTTACCACTTGCTTATCTTGGGAAGGTCAAGCAAGGAGATTGTTTTGTGATTTCCTAAGGGTGCCTTCACCTTTGACTTTCCTGAGCCATGCTTCCTTTATTTCTCAGGGCCCTAAAAATTTACATCAGCATAGCTACATCCCTCGGAGTGTGAAAAATCCACACCCCTCAGAGATGCTGACCTAACCCCCAGTATAGACAGTGCTAGGTTAATGGAAGAGTTCTTCCATCAATCTAGCTACTGCCTCGCAGGGAGGTGGATTAACTACAGCGATGGGAGAACCCCTCCCGCTGCTGTAGCGAGTGTCTATGCTGAAGCACTACAGCTATAGCTGTTTAAGTGTAGACATACCCTAAATCAGTCTTAACAGAGTTTTGCATTTCATTTCATTTCATAGGTTTTTGTTGTTGCACTTTCCTTTTCCCCCTTTTCTTGAGCTTCTGCTGTTCAGTTCCCATAAATGCTTTAATACTGAAGGGTTGGCTGTTTTGGTACATAAGGCCCCTTAAAATATTTACTGCGCATGTGCAGAAAGATAGCTATAAAAATACTAAATTGCTTGTATGTGTTCAAGCTTGGCTTGACTTTTCCTTTTGCAGTTGGGGCTGTCTTCATGCCAAGTTTGAGGCTTACAACTTCAGATGGTTTGGGGATATTGGAGACTCCCCACACACATCAAAGGTCAATGTAAAACTTAATTTAATTTAAAGAAATTCTCAGCCCAGAAGAACATTTTTTTTGATTGGAGAAAGTTCTGAGCAGAGCTGGATTCAAAGGAAATCACATTTCAGCCTCAGCCATAATGTTTGCTACCTACGGATATTATAATTTACTTTTCTCTCCTAAAGAAAGCACTTTACTAGTCCATACATGCAGTACCACTAAGGATATGTCTTCACTGCACAGTTAACCTTGGTTCTTCACTATGTTTAGCCCAACCCCCCAGGACCTTCCACACAGAAAAATCTCTGTCCCAGGTTAAACCTGGGCTAGTTATCCTGGCTAGGGGTGTGGGTTAGAGCCCAGACCTTGCTTTCACTTAGGCTGCAGCCTGTCCATTTTGCAGTGAGGATTCAGGCTAAATCACTCAAGTGTTGATAATCCTCCAGTGCTGTCCCACAATTCCCCCCAAAGGACAAGCAAGTTTTCCTACAATTGACACAACTGGCTGGGAAAGAATCCTAGAACCTCTCAGTACAAAGAACTGTGGGATGTGCCTCCATACACAAGGCCAAGTGCAGAAACAGTGAGGACATGGGCATAATTTGGCTGTGGGAACACTCACACCCAGGCTAAGTTAACTGTGCTGTGAAGACATACCCTAAGATACACCACCTCTGCATGAAGGGCAGCAGTAATGCACCAGTGGGTTGAGGGGAATTTTGGACAAGGACCCTAGGATCTCCTATGAGAAGTGCTCCTTTAGGGGCCTTTAATATGGACCCTCACTGCTGAGCACATGGGATGGTGTAAGGCTGGTCCCTGTGGCATACTGTCCTTACGGCATGAGATGTGCTCTGCTTTGATTGTCCTCTGCTGCACACCACACTGGAGTTGGCTCTCTGGGCATCCACTGCTTCTGGTGATTGTGTGTCTCTCTCGGTGCCAGCTTCCATCAATGAGGATGAGCAGGGCATCATCCCACGTGCCATGGCTGAGACCTTCAAACTCATTGATGAGAATGACCTGATTGACTACACAGTCAGAATCTCCTACTTGGAGGTGTATAAGGAGGAGTTCCAGGACCTGCTGCAAGTGGAAACGGCCAGCAAGGACATCCAGATCCGTGAGGACGACAAGGGCAATATTGGTACTTGTGGCTGCTCTTAGACTCCCCTCCTGGACTGACTCCCATGGCCAGGGCTGGACGTGTGTTCCTGCAAAGCAGTGCACTGTGCTTCTGCCCTGACAAAGAAGCGATTATCTCCATTTCTCTCCCCCAGCCTCTTACTCTGAAACTTATGAATGGTGACCATGGCTGGGACTCAGGTTTTTGGCCACAATAGCATGCAGTTACAGAATACGGGGCATAATATGTGCTCTGACTGGGGCGGGCCCAGCTGTGAGGCTTTATCTAAGGGCTTTTTTTTCTGAACGTGGGTGGAGCAACATCCCTTCCAACATCTTCAGCAGCTCAGCCTTTCAGGTCCCCCGGGGCTGGAAAGTCATTTCACAGGTGGCCATTTAACATGGGGGTGAAAGGAAGTCTCCTGGCACCTGAGATCTCACTCGCTGTCCATGCAGCTGACCTTGGCTAGCAGGCTCTGCTGAATAGTGCAAGGAGAGCTTTTTTATAGCCCCATCTGCACTGGGCTCTCTGAAGCAGCGCAGGGGCCTCACCTTTGAACACTAGCCATGTGCCTAGTAGTTACCTTATGCACAGAAAGTAATGGTGGCCAAACAAACCCACGCTAGCCTTGTGGTAGAGTCTCTGTCTTCTAGGGGCAGCTCTGGATTATGTATTCTCTAAGGAAAGTGGAATATTTGAAGGACATCTGGCATTGCTAGGACAATACTGGATGAGACACTGGCCTTAGTTCAGTACTGCTCTGCTGCCTGATGTCTCTGGTCCATTCCCTCTGAAATTCCTGGGGTCCAGCGGGACCATGTGAAAGTGATGGCAGCAGTCGGCATGGAAGGGGTCTAAAGGGACGCCTTCAGGGTGTCAGTCTCCATTTTCAGCAACACTTGTGATTTGTGGCCCCTCACCTTTCTTAAGCACCGTCGGCTCTGAGAAGCTCAGCCAGGGTGTGCTGTGGAGGCCTCCAAAGGGATTGTATGTGATCGGGACCAACATTTCAGTCCTGGGGCTGTTCCCAAGGGTAGCTAAGCAACCTCATTTTTCTGCTTCACTGTATCTGAGCTACGCCCATTATTTATTTGGTGAGGCTGGGGTGGAAGGGTTTGTCTCCCAAACAAATGAGCCAGCATTGGTTGCTTAAAATATATGCCTATGGCTGAATGCAGGAGCGTGGCCCATGATGAATTAGCTGGGTGCGCAGTCTGGCCCTTTCGAGCAACCCTACAATAACAAACCGGTGTACCCTGCTGACTGGAGGAAAAGCCTTTGGGTAGGAAACAGATTTCCCTTCTGGGAGTTACTCTATATGTGAGTCCCAACTGCCCTTCCACCCCTGCTGAACATCCTAGCTGTCTCTTTGTGTGGCTTTCCCGGGCAGTAAGTGTGAGTATCCATGCCAGCACTGTCACTGCTGTGTTTGTCTCGTTACAGTGTTGTATGGGGTAAAGGAAACCGAAGTGGAGGGGCTGGATGAGGTCCTGAGCCTGCTGGAAATGGGCAACACGGTCAAGCACACGGGAGCCACCCACATCAACACACAGTCGAGCCGTTCGCACACCATCTTCACAGTAACCATGGAGCAGCGGCGCGGTGCTGGCCGACTCACCCGCCTCACCCTCCACGACAGGGCCTCGGTCCCGGCCTCCGGCCAAGTCCTGGCTTCCAAATTCCACTTTGTGGACCTAGCGGGCTCAGAGCGGGTGGTGAAGACTGGAAACACAGGGGAGCGCCTGAAGGAGAGTATCCAGATCAACAGTGGCCTGCTGGCTCTGGGCAATGTGATCAGCGCCTTGGGAGACCCCCGCAGGAAATGCAGCCACATTCCTTACAGGGATTCCAAAATCACCAGGTACCCCATGGTTCCTGGGCCACCCACATCACACTGCTTATCTGGCTGGTGCTCTCTTAGCCCCGTAGCAGGGATAACAGCCTTCTCTACTCCTTCCCAGCGTGCCGAGGGGTTTCGCTGGGGTTTGACCACCCTTGCCCAGTCAGGGTTGGTGGCTGCCACAGTTAAATTTGCCAGGTTGCTTGCCCCTGCTGCTCTCACTTGGAGGCTCTCTGACTGGTTCTGAAGGGGTCAGCTGTCCATCTCTCCAAAAGGCCACAGGTATCCAGGCCTGTCAGTCTATCCTGTAGGTGTGTTTGGCTGGAGGGGTCCCTGAGAAGCAGGGAGCCAAGGATAAGCGTGAAAGTCCAGCTTGTTCCAATGCTGCTTCACTATAAAACATTCGGCGGGTGACCTGTGCTGCTGTGGCTCAGGGCACTGGGAGTGGGGTATGGAGGGTCCCATCTGTTCCTGCCTAGCCGAGACTAGCAGATGCTCCCATCAGATGGCGGTTTGGGGCCTGTGTGAACTAAGGTGGTCTCAGTCTAGTTCCTAGCCTGGACAGGGTCACATAACTGGTTCCCTTGTTACCATGCCCAGCAGAGGTTATTGGAGCCCCTCTCAGCCCCAGAAGGGATGCTGTACTGGAGGCGTTTTCACCAGAGATCGGTATGAGGGACGCTTGCAGTGCTTCAGGCTGTGCTCTCCCTCTCCCGTAGGAACATACAGGAGCTCAGGGCTGTCGTCCTGGCCCCTTTCCCCAGCACTGAGCTGATGAAAAGCGTTTTGTACTCCTGGGTTTACCCTGTCAGAAGGGTGGTGCTGTGAATACCCTGCCAGCCCCTGGCATGTCTGCCGTAGCATGGGCTGCAGCCCCTTGCTCTGATCTGATGTCTTCGCTCTTCTCCTTAGGATCCTGAAAGACTCCCTGGGAGGGAATGCCCAGACTGTCATGATCGCCTGCGTCAGCCCTTCCTCCTCTGACTTCGATGAGAGTCTCAACACGCTGAACTACGCCAGCCGAGCTCAGAACATCAAGAACAAGGCCATGGTGAACTGCCGCAGGGAGACAGAGCATGTAGAGGAGCTGCAGCTTCAAATAAAGAACCTGCAGAGGGCGCTGGAGCAGCGGCATCGCTCGGAGACCCGTATCATAAACCGCTCCGACGCTGCCAAGCGGTGCCCACAAGACCGCACGGCCCGCTTGCTGGCAGAGTGCGCTCACTACAGGACGTGCACGGACGCTGCCTACCAGCTCCTGATGGAACTGCAAGGGGAGGGCAACCTGACCATGGAGCAGATCCTGCGAGTGAAGGAGTGGTTGTGTGCGGTTGAGAGTGAGAGGAGCGAGCTGACCTCTGCCTCTGGACTGGATAGCGGCATTGAGAGCACCTCAGCAGAGGATCGGCGCCCCCAGGCACAAGGCTCAAAGCCGCCACAGACTCAGGTATTGGGGTGTCACCCTTGTTTGGTCACCCTGGGCAGTGAGAAGTGTCAGTCTGGTATCACCTGCCCCAGGCCAGGCTACGCAGGCAGTGATGCTTCGTGCGAGAGCAGAGTGCTGAGAAGCACCTGGGAAGGACAGTAAAGGAAAAGCTGCATTGGCAGTGGGAAAGAAGAGAATGAGATGAGGTTGTCTCTGTGTTAGGCCCTCATTAGAGCCCATCTGTGAGTGGGCGCAGCCTCCTGGGGGTAGAGGGGAGTAGTACTCCCTATGAGAGAAGAAGGATGGGCCAATGGTTAGGGTTAGCCTGGGATTTGGGAGACACAGGTTCAGTTTTGGTTTCCCCTGAATAACTCAGCAGTCCCTGTCCTCCACAGAGGACAAAGTGCTTCTCAGACATCAACTAGGAAAGCTTCCCAATCCCTCTTAGGTGCCTCCCCACTGAAAGGCAGCTGCTGTTGAGGTGGAAAGCAGCATCCACACAGGGAATGTGGCCGAGGAGTGAGGGAGAAGCCTGGATCCTGCTGGCAGATGGTAGCGAGGCCGAACGGTGGCTGGGTTCCAGTGGGATTTTTTTTTTAAATGTGAAATTAAAGTAGCTTCCAATGTAGTTTGGAACGTACCCACCCCTCTGGTGGGGAAAGCGGTTGTAGAACTAGAGAAGTTATTTCAATGGGGCGGGAGGGGGGGTGTGTTGTGGGAGCCCCACTGAGCACAACCTGCAGAGGGAATGGCTAGCACTGCAACTCTTCGCTCCCAGCAGTGTCCCCCATTGCAGCCTGACTTAGTAACGGTCTAAATAACATCTTTCCTCTCGGGCCTGTCACCCCAATCACATGGGGAGACGTGAACAGGTCTTTGTGTCCGACTGGTGAGTGGCACACCGTATAGCAGACATACCTGTTTGTGCCGTGTGTGGGGCGGGGAGGGGGGCACAGTGACGTTTGGGGGGTTACTGATGCCGTCTCTCTTCCCTTCCCTGCGGGCAGGTGAGCACAGAGAAAGTATGTGAGGCAGCCAGAGACGAGCACCTGGCCCAGCTGCAGAGACAGGTGGAGCGTCTGGAGGAGGAGAACCGTGACTTCCTAGCTGCCCTGGAGGATGCCATGGAGCAGTACAAACTGCAGGTACTGCTGGCCTCTGCCCATGCCCAGGGGAATATCTGACCCAGCAGTCCCCTCCCCTTCCTGTTGCCTGCAGCCTGCACCTCTCTGTCCTGGTGGGCAAACCCTCCCTGCACTCTCCTGGTGTCCCTGCAGGCCCTTGCTCCCTTTTCAACCTTCATCGCACTGTTATTCCTCAGAGAATAGGCCCAACTAGGGAGCCTTTAATTTCAGATGCTGCCTGGCCCAGCCTGCCCTGTGCTGTAGATTTTCCCTTCTGGGGTGGGATTTTCCTGTTGGATTTTTAGTGCCTGCCCCCTCCACTCCCCAAACCCAGCCAAATCTCCCTGCCTATCTCATCTCTCCTATTAATCTGCCACTCCTTTTCCGGATGGCACAGAGAGCGGGGGCGGGAAATCAGGGAGAGTGCAGCATGTCCTGTTTGCTACTGTGCTAGCAGCAGGCCTGAGACGTGCGTGGGAAACCCCATCTTCCGTTGTTTTTCAGAGCAACAAGTTGCAGGAGCAGCAGGATGCCATATCTGAGCTACATGTGCGCCTGGAGATGGCGATGCCAGACCTGCAGGTGCCAGAGCTGCTGCAGAACATTCACCTGGTGGAGCTCGCCCAGAGACCTCACACGGCCCCGCTGGATACCACGCGGTCCCATGGCCTCAGCCTGGTCCAGTCCACGCCGTCCCACACGAGCCAGAGCAGAAGAGTCCATTGTGGAAAGGTGGGGGTGTAAGTCATTTCCACGGGTGTTTGCTCTTGGGAAGGGCTGGTTTCTGTTCTGGCTCCCCTGATTGGAGGAGCTGGCCTTTCCCATGTTCAGTCTCTAACTCGGCCCTAGGCGTTGGTGCTGTCCTCCCTGTTGTGAGGCCTTTGCTCAGTTTGGGAAAAAACTGGTTTCAACCAAGTCTGAGCACTTACATATTGCATCCCGAGCCCAGGCTGCAGGTAAAGCCTGGTGTGCTGAGCAGCTGGCTGGGTCCAGGAACTCACCAGCCCTGCTCACAAAGCCACTGAGCTCCACATTGTCTCCCTCTTTATAACTCAGTGCCCCCTCCTGAGCCCTGGGCCTTACGCAGTTTGTTCATCTTTCCGTGCATGACCACCCGCTTTGCCCCAAGCAGCTCAGCAGCAGCCCATCCCACCTGGGGGAGGACCTGGTGGTGCATTGCCAAAGCCGTGCCTGCAGTCTGGAGGCCAAAGACGTGATGCTGATGAGGGAGTGCAGTGAGGACTCTGAGCCATCCTTGGACGAAGAGGGGGAGCAGAAACGGTCCCTGCACCAGCGCAGGTGAGTGGAGGCTGCACACACGGGAACGTCGGCTGGGGCCACTCCTTGAACACCATGTCTGCTTCCCCTGATTAAGGACTTGTCCAATCGCCAGCCAGAGACTCCTGCACCAGGAATTGGGCTGGCTCTAAATGAGCCACCTCGGAGCCCTTAGCCAGGCGTGTGCCATGTCCCCTAAGTCCGAGAGGTACTTGTAGAACTACAGAAGCCAAACCGGAAGAGTCAGGAAAAGTGAGTGTGTTTGTAATGGCTGAATTGCAGATTAGCATCTAACTGCTCAGCAAGGCTAGTGCTGGCAGAGGCCTGATGGCCCCAGAGACTGAGCCCACCCTGCACAGCACAGGCAGGGGCATTTCAAGCTTCCTCCTCCTGTATCGCTGCCCTGATTTGGAGGGGCCATTTTTAGAGTTGAGAGGTGAGCTCCATCTCTGGGGCCATTCAGCCCTTGGCCAACTGCTGGCTTGGAGGATGTGAGCACCTGTCCACTGGAAAATGGCCTGAGATGGATTTGAGTCTGCTGCTTCATTCCTGATTCCAGCCCCTCTGAAACCCATTCCCGCAGAGCATTGGTTTGCCTGATAGGCCAAGGGCAGTCTCATCCCTCTCTGTTGGGCTAGTGCCATGTGGCAGGCTTGGAGCAGGTTCCTTCTTCCCTCAGTTGTAGCGGAGCCTGCACCCAGCTAAACTGATTTGCTGCTGTTCTAGAAATGGGATCCGAAGCTGGATCAAGAAGGACGTTTCCAGCAAGGTGTGTGAGGAGCAGAGCAGAGGCAACTCATTGCCCATGCAGGAGGAGCCCCCGGAACTGGCCAAAGGTGAGTGGAGACTAGGGGGGATCTTCTGAAGGTTCGTGATGCCCTCAGTCCCTATTGGCAGTGGTGAGGAGCCCAGCCATGTGCTCTGCTCTGGAAAAAAAAGGTGGTGCAGGGGCATCCAGACTGCCCAACCTAGGCCAGACTAATGCAGAACGGAGCAGATTGTGGCCCGGCCGCTTTTCTCAAGATGGAGCATTGCATGCTGGGATCTGTAGACTGAGGGTTGTAGTGGTGGTATTAAAGATGAGGGCAACCATGGACTGCGTTCCGCCTGATCTGGGCCACAGCATTATTGGCTTGTTCGCTCTCCACCTTGCTTTTGGGACGGCAGCTTCCTGGGCGAGGATCTGAAGCAGGCTCGCTCTCTGTGTTACAGAGGCCTGCGGGAGAAGGGAGCAGGCTGGTCCCAGGGAAGGTCTTTCAGGGAAGGACTCAGAGCGGCGGCTGATGCAAGCCCAGCAGAAGATCCGGGAGCTTGCAATAAACATTCGCATGAAGGAGGAGCTGATCGCGGAGCTCATCAAGACAGGTGCAGAGCTACTGGAGTGGTGATGTTCCTACCAAGGAGGCTTTGGGGCTTTTGGGCTTACACCTATGGGAGGAGGTGCTGGATCTCTGCCTGTCTTCTCTCCTGGTGGGACATTGTTCCCTCTGTTCCTCCAACTCTGCATCCCTCCCTGTGCGCCTTCCCCATTAGGCCAGGTTCGCAGTGCGCTGAGTGACCTTCCCCGCCACACTTGTTACCACAAGCATAGCCCCACTCCCTGGATCTGGGCTACGCTCTCCTGCATCTTGGGGGGCTTGCTCTTACTGCTAGCAAGGGGACTCTCCCTCCTCAGCAGGGAAGTGGGCCCTGTGCCCAGCTGCTTGCCTGGCCTCAGAAAATACTGATTAAACCCTTGCATGCAGTATGAGACAGTCCCCCCCTCAGCCATCTCTCTCCCCCTCTATCCACTCTAGTGCTGCTTCTGCCACCACCTACTGGTTGAGATCCGTCTTCTTGGCTTCTCCTCTGGCTCTCTCAGGGTCTCTCATTGGAGGAGCTGAGGGAAGGAAGGGTGCTGACTGGAAGAAGGGGAGGAGTCACAGCATCCAGCCCCATCTCAAGCCAGAGCAGGGATTGCTGGAGATCAGACCAGCAGGGCTGGTGGCCTACGTAGTATGCTGCAGTGGGGCTTCCTGCAGGATGAGCCAAGAGAACGTTGGGGCAAGGTGGGAAATCTGATCCCCAGAAAAGGGAAGTGACTCCTTGCCTGTGCACCTGTGCAACAGGCCCGGGACAGCCCCAGCTCGTGCCCTGCGGAGGTTATTCTAGCACAGCCCAGTATCCTGATGCCACAACTGCTGCTCTTGAGGGGCTGGCGAATGCCTGAAGCTGCCAGGTCCATTCAGTCCCTTGGCGTTGCTGTCCTTCCAGCTGTGCCTCCTGGAAGGGAGAGGGGTGGGAGGGTGCAGAGCAGTTGGCAACAGTGTGGATTTCCTGGTGCTTTCAGGCAAGGATGCCCAGGCCATGAACAGACAGTACTGCCAGAAGATCTTTGAGCTGGAGCAGGAGGCGGAACAGGTGCGAGCAGAGCTGAGCAGTGGCCAGAAGCAGCTGCAGGAACTGGAGGGGAAGGAGCCCCAGGACGCTGGAGAGAAATGCAAACTGCAGGAATATCGCACGAGGGTTGCAGCAGCCCAGAGCAAGGCACGGGTCAGTGTGAGCGCGGGGTCCTCACCTCTCTGCCCCAGCTGGGAGGAGTTGAAGCGCTTGCAGGTTGAGCACAGCTTGCTTGCCCCCAGGCTGTGGCTCCTGTGTCTGAGGGGTTGTCGAAGGAATAGGGTTGGGGGCTCGCTCTCTCTCCAAAGGCTATCAGGGATTCTCCGAAGGGCAGGGTGGTGTCCACTTTCCTGGCCTCGAGTCTGAGAGCAGCTGTCCCGTGGCAGGTGCTGCGAGAGAAGAAGCAAGCGACGGAGAGGCTGGTGTCGCTGTCTGCCCAGAGCGAGAAGCGGGTGCGGGAGCTGGAAAGGAACATCCAGCTGATGCGGCGGCAGCAGGGGCAGCTGCAGAGGCGCCTGCGTGAGGAGACGGAGCAGAAACGCCGCCTGGAGACGGAGATGCACAAACGGCAGCACCGAGTCAAGGTAAGAGCGAGACCCCTGGGGGCCAGCCAAGGGCAGAGGGTAGCTCTGGTGTGTGTCCGTGTGTCCTCATCTGCAGCAGGTTGCGGAGGGAAGCCTGTACTGCCTTTTCTGCAGTAACAGCTTGGCCCAATGAGTTGAGCTTGAGGCTGTGAGGGCTCCAGCCCTGTCTGTCAGTCTGAGCTCCTTGGCTCGGGATCAACCTGTTCTCCCCCCACTGCACCCCCAAACTAACGGCTGCTCCCCCCACGCAGGAGCTGGAACTGAAACATGAGCAGCATCAGAAGATCCTGCGCATCAAGACTGAGGAGATTGCAGCTTTCCAGAGGAAACGGAGGAGCGGCAGCAATGGGTCTGTGATCAGCCTGGAGCAGCAGCAGGTACATAGCAGTGACCTGCCTGTTCCAATGCGGGGGGCACCTAGGGGAGTCCTGCACCAGATTGGTAATGTCAGCAAAGGTGTCTGGCCCCCATGTCCTCATTAGCAGCTGTCACTGGAATCTCCCCCAGGCAGGACAGACTGAGCTTGACCCACACCCCTAACATTCACTGTATCCTCCTTCCCCAGGGGGCAAAGCTCACATGCAGCCTCTGCTCTGGGCCCCACATATTCTTGGGACCTGAAGTGCACTGACCTGTCCTTGCCAGGACCCTCCTGAGCCCCAGTAATCCCAAATGGCTGGGGCATGGAGCAGCTGTGGTGAAGCCTTCTCTGTTGGCTGGATGACAGGAGGGCCGGCCCAGTGCTTAGGACACTAACCTGTTACTCAGGAGACCTGGGTTCTGTTCTCTATTCTGCTACGGACTTCCTGTGTGCCCTTGGGCAAATCACAGCCTATGCGTGCCTCAGTTCCTCCTCTGTACACTGGGGATAAGAGCACTGCCCTAGCTCAGAGGGGTGTGTGAGGATAAATCCATTAAGGGGTGAAGCATTCAGATCTGCAGTGATGGGGCCAGAGAAGTAGCTAGTAGAAGCCTCTGCCCCCCAGACCTAACCTCCCTCCTATCGGTGACCACATCCTTCCCCCATCCCCTACCTCTCTTCCTTTCTTTCCATCAGAAAATCGAGGAGCAGAAGAAGTGGCTGGACCTGGAAATGGACAAAGTCCTTGAGCAGCGTCGTGCCCTGGACGAGCTGGAGGATGAGCTGAGGAAACGGGAAGCCATAGTGGCCAAAAAGGAAGCGCTGCTGCAGGAGAAGAACGGCCTGGAGAAGAAGAGACGCCGGTCCAGCCAGGTGGGATGCAGAAGGTCCCTCGGACACAGCTGCTCCTGCTGGGGAATGGGGAGGGGGAGAGTGCTTGCCCTACGCTTGCAGGAGTGAGGTGCTTTGGCGGGGCTGGGGATGTGGTCTGGACTGAGGCAGCATCAGCAGGGTTTGGGGTAGGGAGTAGTGCCCACGCTGTGTGACTTCTGCTGGCTCTCTGCCTTCTCTTGACCTTTAATCTGAGCCACATCAGCCTCTCCATTAAACTCCTGCCTTGGAATCTCCCTCGCTGTGGCTTGGGGGATGGTTTGGTTTAATTGCCCTTGGCTTGCGTGGGTGTTGTGGAGGGCAGTTGCAGGGCTGGGTTTCCCTTGGGGAGGTGCTCAGGTGAGGTCTTGTTTCTCCTGCTGCTCCAGGCCTTGACGGATGACATCGTGCGTGTGTCCAGCCGCCTGGAACTCCTGGAAAAGGAGCTGACGGAGAAAAACGGACAGCTCCGTCATGGCAGCGCCCACGATCAGCAGCAGATCCGGCAGGAGATCAATAGCTTGCGCCAGGAGAAGGACCAGCTGCTCAAACAAAGGCTGGAGATAGACAACAAGCTGCGCCAGGGCACCCTGCTATCCCCGGAGGTAACCAGCTGCCTTTTGGGCCCACCCCACAGCTCGTGTAGATAGTGAGAGGATGTCTAGGAAAGGGCTGTGTGCTAACCTTTCGCGCCTAGCCTCAGAGCTACGCTGGTCACATGGAAGAAGACTGTGATGGGCCTGATTTTGCACATTACAGTCAATCCAAATCTAGCACAGTTGAGTACAGTTGTCAGCCTTGGAAGAGGCCTGAGGCTGGACATATCCGTTTTGGGAGGCCCGTGTCTGTAGTAAGGTGCATTGGCAGAGCTCTGTGTGTGTCAGATACGAGTGGAATAAGAGGGGGGGCTCAAGAGTGAGGGGCCCCGGCAGGGCTGAAGCCTGGGTGTAGCTTGCAGATCACCTACCTGACTGCTCTGGGTGGATTCCGTTCCCCCTCATTCTAACCCAGGAGTAACTGCAGCTCCCTTCCTCCCCCCGGGGCGGCAGGAGGAGCGGATCCTGTTCCAGCTGGACGAGGCTATTGAGGCTCTGGATGCTGCGATCGAGTACAAGAACGAGTCAATCACATGCAGACAGCGGGTCCTGCGGGCCTCGGCCAGCCTGCTGTCCCAGTGCGAGATGAACCTCATGGCCAAGCTCAGTTACCTCTCCTCCTCCGAGACCCGAGCTCTGCTCTGCAAGTACTTTGATAAGGTAGGGTCCAGATAGGTGCCCTGCCCCAGCCCTCTGCTCAGCTTGGGACCGTGGTGTCTAATCAAATGGCACTTCCCTCCTGCACTGTGCGGTACCTTTGCCCAGGAGTCCTGGTCCTTTGCTGGCTTTCTACTGTGAGGGGGCAGCCCCCCGCTATTCCTTTTGTAGCCTGGTTTCTGTGTGACACACAAGCCCCCAGTGTTGCAAACACCCTGACTGGGGTGGAAGTGCTGGGTACCCCAGCTGGGCTCTGCTCTAGCTGGCCCCCTGACATTGCTCTCAGATGCTGCATGGCTCCCCCCATGGCACTGAGGCAGCTGTGGCCCTTTGAAAGTGCTGGCGTCTACTGAAGACCAAGCCCTTTTTGCTCCTTAGCAAGAAACTAACTTGATCAGCGGGGAAGAGCGAAGCTTCCGAGCCTTGGTGAGGGTTTGACATGGGGCCTGCTCTTGGGCCCGGGGCAGGTGGTGACCCTGCGAGAGGATCAGCACAGGCAGCACATTGCTTTCTCCGAGCTGGAAATGCAGCTGGAGGAGCAACAGCAGCAGGTGTACTGGCTGGAGGTGGCCGTGGAGCGCCAGCACCTGGAGATGGACCGCCAGCTCACCCTGCAACAGAAGGAGCACGAGCAGAACATCCAGTTCCTGCTCCAGCAGAGCCAAGGTAACGCCCCTGCCTCCCTATGCCCCTGGAGGTGGACCCTGTTCTTCCGTCAAGCCAAGTGGGCTCCTTGATACCCCTGCCTCAGTTAACCCTTCCATGATGGAGTTCTGTGGCCCAACAGCTCCTCTGCTTCATGAACCCTTTGCAGGGCAACTACAGCGCAGTGTCTAAGCTCCACCACCTGGAATAACACTCCTTCTCTTTGTAGAGCACATGGGTGAGGGGCTGGCCAGCAGCAAGCTACAGTTTGAGGGAAGAATCCAAGTGCTGGAAAAAGAATTGAGCCGCTACGTGTGGGCAAACCAGGTGCTGAACCAGAGGCTGAGTAATCTGAGCCACCCAGGACAGAGCAAAGGTGAGGAAACCCCTGCTGGTCAGGGTAGGGAGTGCCGCTTGAGTTTTACCCCCGAGGCATGCTTTCATTTGCCTGCACGTGACCAGGTGCAAACTCCCATTTCTATAGCAGCAAGAGTTTGAAGGGCAGGGCAGAGCCTATGTCGGGGCAGTTGCCTCTGGATTATTATCCATGCCCACTCTTTCGGTGCAGAGGGGATGGAGCCCTTCAGCAATCTCTTGCTGTAACTTGCACGCACTTGAGTTTCCCTGACTTATCTAAGGGTCTCTCCAAAGAACCACTTCTCTAACAACCTGTCTTCTCCAGCAGGAGCGGACAGAAGCATGCTTGGAGCTGGGGACAGACCACCTGCTGTACTTGGGACCTGTGAAGAATTGGGCACTGGTATTGTGGAACAGCAGGTGCAGGTGGCTGTCACTGAAGGAAGCCATAAGTGCAGGGATGAGAATAGGGAATTGGTGCATGCACCTTTACCATCCACATGGAGGCGCTCTTCACTACCCAGTGACAACCCTTTGGGCCCAGAGGGGATTCAGCAGAGAGAGGCAGAGTACCTGCTGAGACTTGGGCAGCCCCAGGACATGGTTCTGCCATGGAACCTGGCTCCTCTGCCCAAACCCTGGAGGGAGCTGCGCAGAGCAAGCCTCAATGTTGCTCCAATGCCCTCCCATCCAGGAATGATTGATGTCAGGAGAAACCCAGTCTAGACTCAAGCTTTGAACCCTAACTAACTGTGCACAGCGCTGGGAGGAGCAATCACTGCCACAGGTAGCTAGTAAATACCCTCCTGCTCTGCCTTTTGGCCAAGGCAGCTTGGCTACAAACATACTGCATTTCATTAAGGACTGGGCTGGGACATTTTCACCACAAGGAAAAATTGCTAAAAAGGCAGCTGAGGGGAGGTGTAGTCAGTTCCACTTTGGTGTCCCAGCCCAGTTGTGTTAGCTGGGCAGTCCCCCCCCCCGCCCCAGCAGCTTCCCTGGGCAGAGCTCTGGTCAGCCTCTACCACTATGGACTTATGTTTACAGTTCTGGAGCCTGCCTGCTGGCATCTCCCTCAGGGAAAGCCTCTATTGGCTGCAGCAGGGGGAGCTGCTTTCTGACATTAGCACTACGTGTAGGGGGACTTGTAAATATCTTTGTAGTAACTTTTTTACATTTCTGCTGTAACTTTCTAATAAAGCAGCCTGAGTTTTATTAAATCACTTGTGTCACAGCCTCCTACACTCTCTCAACCCCTGAGGGTGAGGCACTGGCTTGGGAACACGGAACCTCTCAACTGGCTATGGTCAGGCAACGCATCTGTGTGCTATGTCTTAGCCAGAACCTGACCCTTATGACCAGACTTAACCTTTTTTTCTTGTATTGCCTGTTGGTAGCAGTACATTACACAGAGCTCCAAGGGTCCTGGATCATCATTTCAGAGGCTGGGTTTCATGGCTGTTCCTTTCCCAAGCTTTTAACTCACTTGGTTTTTCTCCTTCTGTACGGAATAGCCTCCAGCAGAGGAGAATCCATTGCATTCTGCCTCCAGCGTAATTGCTACAAAAGCCCTCCTTCTACATCTTCCCGAGGGAGGGAGGTGCAGGCATCTCTAAGCAGTCATGGGACTGGCATTTGTTAAGTGCCATCTGATCTTCCTTACCCGGGGGAAACTGAAATGAGAATCTGTGAGGCTGAAGCTTAGAAGGAGCCTGTCATGCTATGGAAGTGCACTTCATCTCCCCCCCCACCCAATGAGATTTTACAGGAGAGAGAAGTTACACACAACAAGTGCAATCCACCTAGTACTTAACCACCTTGCTTTTCAGTGAGGGGAGATATACACCCCCTGTCATTTAGTAGAAAGAGAAGCAGCTGGCTCTGAACTATAATCTCAAGTGTTCCCTTGCAGTATCCTGCTCAGAGAATACAGCTGTTGCACGGTTAAGGCCAGCCCACCCATTGTAAATTTGGGACAGGGGAGAAGAGAAAGCTCACAGCCTTATATTAGACTAGATTCACAGAGAGGAAGTACATGTTATGTAAGAGCAATACACAGTATATGCCCCCCACTGCTCAGGCTTAGAGGACTTCACAAGCTCATCCAACAGCCCTTCAAACTCCCAGAACCAGATCCACAATTCTTAACACAAAGCACAAAAGTAGCAGTTCAGATTAGTTTATTTTTACAAAAGAATGCTAAAATAGTGACCATTCTCTTCATGTGGTCGAACTGAATCTGTGGCACACAAACTCCAACAGGGAAACACCCATAAGACAGAACCAGGATTAGAATAGATGGAGATACATCCCTACTGTGTTAAAAAAAACTTTCTAGTGAACCCTAAGGAGCCCTCCCTATTCCCACTGCCACATGACTGCCTCTTTCCCAGCCAAATGGAAGGAGGAGCTTGCAGGGCTGATTCAAACACTGATTCCTCATTAAACCCCACAGGTGTGGAGATGGGGATTCCCACATCCTGGCTACAGACAAGTCCCTATAGCAATGAGCCCCCCATGAGTTCAAAAAAGCAAGCTCGCTCTCTTAGGGACAGCAGGATGTACCACATAGTGGGCGAGATCATCATTCAAGTACTCTCTTTCGCTGGCTGCAGAGTTCAGCTGAGTAGCTTCTTCCGTGAATAAGTCCTGCTAAGGGGCCGCCTCCGGGAGCCTGCACTGGAGAACGGAGACACTTCTTGGTCCGTAATGCTTTGAAAGACATCCAGCTCATCTTCTAGAGAGGGCAGAAAGGGTTAGTGAAAATCTACCCTTTCAGGTTTACAGCTCAGCACCTGCCTCAGGAAACCCACTACCAGTAAATTCCATTTCCCTTCAAATCATTTTAGCCCCATGCTACTTCCCCACCCTCCCAAGCAAATGTAGTTCAGTTTTACCTCAGTTCTAAGGCCAAACTCCTTGGCAACAGGAGCCCGCTGGGCACAGACACAGCAAATCCTCCAGCTTTTCCCCACACCCCCCTTTCCTAGTTACAGAGCCTGTGCACTTTCCACCTGACTTAACTGCAGGCAGATCACAGGTCTAGTATCTATTTGAGTGCAAGGCTTTATGAAATGACAGGTAACTGTTACCCTTGGCACACTTCTTCCGAGATGGTGTTTGTCCCTGGTAGAGCAGCGGGGACTGGGTCAGTGCTCGAAGACCACTAGCGGAGAGGGAGCCCTTCACTGGTGGAGTTGAACCTGGAAAAGCACAATGAGACGTGAAACTGCAGCATTCCCACCAAGGCCTCTGGTTACTGCAGCACACTGGTGTGGCACAATGGAAATTTTCAAGTAAGTCAAGAGCTGGCTTTTACGCTGCCCTATGTCAACAACTGCTGGTTTGAGATGGTCAGGGGAAACTGAGAAGTCTAGGAAGGAGTGGGAGACAATTTGGGATATGCGAATGATTTTACTAAAGTGATCAGCAGAGAATATAAGAACCACCATAATGGGTCAGCCCAATAGCTCATCTAACCCAGTATCCTGTCTTCTGACAAGCCAGTGCCAGATGCTTCAGAGGGATTCAACAGAACAGGGCAATTATTGAGTGATCTATCCCCATCATCCAGTCCCAGCTTCTGGTAGTCAGAGATTTAGGGACACCCAGAGCATGCGGTTGTGTCCCTGACCATCTTGGCTAATGGTCATTGATGGACCTACACTCCATGGACTTATCTATTTTTCTTTTGAACCCAGTTATACTTTTGGCTTTCACAATATCCCTGCCAACAAGTTCCACAGGAGCTCTGTGCGTTGTGTGAAAAAGTACTTCCTTGTGTTTGATTTAAAACTGCTGCCTATTAATTTCACTGTGTGACCCCTGGTTCTTATGTGAAGGAGTAAGCAACACTTCCCTTAAGGGCATAACTAAGCTTTTGAGTTAACAGAATACCCAGGAAGAATTGTCAGTTTGTAACTTTTAGTACTTATTGTTTCAGGCTGTCTGCAGACTCAGACACGGCATCAGTTACTCTAGCATCATAGTTAAGGGGCTCTTTGCAACCATAAGGAATAGAAACAATTCTTAAAAAAACAACATAAGTTGTAGAACAAAGGATGGATTCCAAGGACATGAAATCTATGGGGCCTTGCTTACAATACTGACTATGACTGCAAACCCCCTTAATAAAATTAGTTGTAATTTCCAAGTCTGTTGCTGACTTGGCATTACTGCTGGCAAGGACATGGGCATATAATTGCACGTCTTATCTGAGTGTGCAGTTGCCATGTCTGCATCTGAAAATAAGAAACTGCAAGTGCTAAGGGCCAGTTGTCGACATGGCTATTTGCACACAGTTGTGGTGCTTGCATGTACAATACGTACGTTCTTGCATGTGCCTACTTCAGAGAAAAACCAACCTCTTAAAATGAGTTTAAAGAGTGAAATGCATAATGCTGAAAAAGGGTGAGTGGAAATAAAGCTATTGGTACCAGAGAAGGCAAGCCTAGGGGTGAGAAGCATAGAATCATACTCCATATCCCACGAACCCATGCAGCATTCTTCCAGGTGTCTAATATATTGCTCAATTTAAAGTGTCCAAGGCCCGAGGCTATTACACCCCAGCCTAATACATATGTCAGGGAGATTCTCCAATCATATGCAGCTTACATTCCTCCCATTCCATTACTCCTAGTTTCACCACATTGCTACCACCCCAAATTACAACTCTCCAATCATGGGTTTTAATACCCTTTCACTATGTTAAGAAAAGGGACAGGGATGTGACTCCACAATCATTTTAGCCCTTAATCCCCCACCATGTAAGAGCCTCCAGCTGCCAGTCAGTTTATCCTTTTCTCTGATCTCTCTCCAATTTGTCAATATTCTAATAAAAGTTTCCCACAACAGAGGCAAATATTCTGATGCTGCAGAGCTACCTACCCAGTCCATGACATGACTGCATATACACCCTAATCAACACTGGTCTTTTTAGCTGCAATATGGCATTAGGACTCATGTAATTTGCTATCCATTCACACCCTTCCATCTCATTCCAATAGATCTGCCTTTCAAATTTCTTCTGATGTATTAGCTGCATGTTCCCAGCCGCATCTCACTTTGTTTCCAAATTCTCAAATTAGCATCTCTGCATTTCAGTAGGGTGACACTTGACAATGGATTACCTGAAACACTGAAGACATCGTCATCCCCTATGGAACTTTGTGGCCCAGGAGTTCTGTTTGAAGACATGGTGGTTCTACCAGGAGGCATTGTGGATATCCTCCTTTTGCTTGTGCTGCTCTCATCTGTGGAAGAGCTGACCAGATCCAGGTAGTCTCTAGTTGTGCAAGACCTCTTAGCCTCTCCTTTGGTTTCCTCCTCTGGAGACAGGAGATCAAAGGCCCGCTTCCTGGATTTCAGGCCAAAAGTCCCTGTGGAAGCACCCTCATCAGCTCGGGGCTCAGTGTCGCTGGAAGGTGACTGGTCCTGAAGCCTATAAACCCCTTCCAGTTCAAAGTCAGCCAGCCGCAGAGCTTTGCTGCTGATGCACTGGTCAGAAATTGTTCCTCCCTCTTCACTTGCTGACACATTCCCTGTACATTCTGCATGCTTCTCACATCGACCGCAGCCACCATTGGCATTGCTGTTTGCTGCTTTTTTTCTCCGTGGCCAGTCCTTGATGGCATCGGGGGTGGTCTTCCCTTTGTGCTTTGGAGACGGTGTCCAGGGAACTCCAGTATCCACATGAGATGGGGAGGTGGTGTTAGAAGCACAGCTAGTTGGGGTGTATGACTGGCAAATGTAGGTCTGGCCTCCACCCTTCCCAGGCGTACTGTGAGAAGAGTGACAGCAGGACGGTGAAACACAGGCAGCTGCTAGTTTTCCTGGGTGTCTAGCACACCAGGCCACAGCAAGTTCACTAAAGGGACTTTCCTCTCCACTGGGTTTGCTGGTCTTCAGCTGTGACTGTACTTCCATGGCTGAGCCAGAACCAACCCTCTTAATGCGAAGCTTAGGCAGGCCAGAAGCTTGCATCTCAAGTTCAACCTCATAAGTTGGTGGACTAGCAGAGGCCAACTTATGACTTTTAGGAGTAGAAAACTTTGCTGGAAGTTCAGGATTCCCTAGTCGTGCTGCAGCCTCCCGCTGCATTCTGTCTGGCGTGCAGCGCAATGAGTAGGCAGGAGAGGCAGACTTTGAGGTAGCAGGCAAAGCATTCAGAATGTCAGATCTGGAGGGTTTCTTAACAGTAAACGTCTTTGACTCTTTAGGCTCTTCTGATGGCAAAACTCTAGCTTCTGAGGCATCACTCTTTCTGCTGTCTAAAGAAGAGGAATCTAAGTGCTCACACTCACTCACAACATCTGAGATCTGCACATGTCCTTCAGGGGACAGTTGCTTTTCCAAACTCTGATCCTTTCTTGGGGAGGAGCCCTGAGCATCTATACCCACTAGTTCACTTCTCTCTAACATGTGGACACTTTCAGAAGCCTTGGGCTCATGAATCAGAGAGCTTTGTGCAGGAAGCCTAGCATTACCATTACTATGATGTTTCTGCTTATTTCTAGCAGACTTTGAGAGCGAAAGAGCAGGATTTTCTTCTCCACATTTGGTGTGCCCAGGTGCACAGATAGGAGACCCTAGGGCTTTCCTTGGGGATGTGCCTGCGATGTTTTGAGATTTCAAAGGAGATTTTTTAGGTGTATTAAACTCCCAGTCAAGGTATCTTGTTTTACTGTGAGGAGGAGAATCTGTGGACAGAGTCTTTATGGAAGATTCAAAAGGAGAATTAAGTGAAGACCGTGTTTTCGAAGTGGCTTGGGCTTCTGGAGATAAAGCAGCAGCCACTCCACCCACTGGACTCGAAGATTTTGGAGCTGCACATCTAACCTTCCTGGAAGTTGCTTCCATTGGCTGAGACACTGACTCTAAATGGAAATTTAGCTGTGGATTTCTCTGAATCTCCACGTGGAGAGTCTGCATCTGAATAGAAGCTGGAGATGCTGTTTTCTGGAAGGATCTCAAGGAGCGTCTTTGAGTCTGTGGGTCTGTGATAGATTTTTCATTGGTAGTACAAAGCAATTGTGCTGCTGTATATGAAGCAGTTGCTGGACTGGAATCTTTTAGAGGTGCACTAAACATATCATCAAGCACTTCATTCCCAGCCTGCTTTTCTGGAGTCAGTAACCCCACCTCCTTGTAAGGGGAGGATAATCTCACTGGAGAAGAATCTTTCCGAGGAGTTACTTGTGCTAAATAAGCCTTCTTTCTTTCATTACGATAAGGTGGTGACTTCTCCTGTCTGGAAGGAGAGAAATACCTTCCCAAACATTTAGCTGCAGTCTGCTTAGCAGCTGGACTTTTGCCAGGAGTCATCTTCAACGTTTTTGGTGTTCTGTGTGGAGTACGAGGGGATTTCCTTGGCATTCTACTGGCAGAGCTCAGGGGCTTCTGGGGAGTCTAAGAGTAAGAACAGAACATACTTAATACTACTGTGTAATGGCATCTTAAAACCCATTTCTGGTGATAAAAACCACAGAAGCTGTTTGACTAGAGCCGCACAATTTAAGTCACACACAAACAGAAGGAGCTATTTAAAGACGCACAAGTACGTATATGCAATGTAGTTGTAGCCATGTTGGTCCCACGATATTAGAGAGACAAGATGGGTGAGGCACTCTCTTTTATTGGACTAACTTCTGTTCTAACTAACTAGTTCTGAGTGAGACAAACTTTCAAGCCACACTGTGTCTTGTCTCTCTTACTGGGCTAGCTTCTCTCTGGTGAGAGATATTTCCTCACCCACCTTGTCTCTCTAAGTACATATAAGCAGAGGGGGAGAGAGTGGGAAGGTGTTTTTACCTGATAGGCAATTGGTTCCTCCAAGTCTGAGCTGTGTCTTGTTCTCCTTGTTCCAAGTGAATCCTTCAATTTAGGGCTATTCGCCTCAAGAACTGCTCCAAAGAGAAGCCTCTTGGGAGACGGGATGGTTGGGTTATCAGGATACTGTGGAATGCCTTCAAAAAGCATAGTGCAGTTAGATTGGCACCAAGCATTGACATGTGATTGGGCACAGTTGTTCCTGGCACTCAGATGGTCAGAGACAATTAAAGGGCTACAGTATTGGCACCACTTGCTCTTTGCTGGCTACCCAAAGTTTCACATCCTGAGCTAATCAGTACTGTTTTCTATAGTATCACAGGAAAATAACTAACACTAAACAGCTGTTACTAATAGCTGAACACACACGTGTGGAAAAAGTCCTCAAGGACAAAGCTGTTAGGATGAATAGCACGACTAAGTCCTGAACTGCTCAGTAGAATCAGTTTACAATCCTTCTGAAGAGTCCATCAAGCACTGCATTATGCTCCCACAGAGAAGACCAGGGTCTGGCAGCAGCTTTAGGACTCCTGCTGCTGACAAGGTTATGTTACGTTTAATGGGTAAGGCAGTTTCTTGGTTTGGGTCAGATTGTTTCTCGGCTGGCTGAGTAATAAAGACCTTCCTTTTCTCATAGGAGAATGGAGCTACAGTGGTTCCTAACACAGAGATTCCAAATACAAAAATGCTATATTCTGCTGGCTATAATGGATGCCATCTGGCAGTTCTCACCACAACAGATGCCTCAGACCCTTAAGAGTTCTGTCTGTAGTGCCAACCAGAAAATGCTTCTGCACCAGAATCTGGCAGCTAGACTACCTACGGCAGTTAATGCCAGGTAAGTAACCCCAGTACCTGTTATATCCTGCTTAACACAGGTCACTTCTCGCTGTACCAAGTGTACTCGTTGCATATTCCGTGAGCTGGGCTGTGCGGTGGAGTAGAAAGAGCCAGAGTGTGTCCTATTCAGCGACAGCTGTTTGATGCGCGGACTTCTTCTTAAACCCACTTCTGGAAGTCAAGAGTAATACTATCAGGGCTTTCTCTCTCAAAACACACACCACTTCCAAAAGGAAGCTACAGCTGGCAGACAAGTGCCTCTGGAAGGGATCTCTCTGCAGCTATCCAACAATCATTTGTTCACTAACCCTGTCTCAGGCAGGGAAGGGGCTAGTTTGTGGAACATTCAATAAAATCAGAAGATGAAAAGCGTTAAAAGGAAACCCAACTCCCCAACTTCAGTGGGGACTTCTAATACTACAACATATGCTTCCTTCCAGTCCAAATATCTTCATTGCAAAGACCCCCTGTATCTAAAAAGGTGCCTTATGGCTACATCTCCTCCCATTCATAATCATTCAACATTCTGTGGCATCTACAACAGTTATTTAGAAAAGTAATATTAGGAAAACATGTTTTTGGCTTCTTTGGATAATAAGAGTTTTGTCTTTTGACTAGTTAATTCCATTGTTGGTTTTTGCTCTTCATTTCATCTCACCCCAAACCCATCTTGCTGTTCTGTTCCTTAGCTGGGGGCAAGACTGACCAGCTGGAACCACGTGGTCTCCTAACTCTCTGCAGAGCCTCAGACACTATGCTGTAGTATATTAGAGAAGAGAAACGAGGGGTCCCAGCACAAGGCTAGGAGGTAATGTCTTTTAAATGTGGCTTCCGCGGTCCAGAAGTCCTACAGCATTCCTGGCAAAAGTTGAGATGTTCATAGCTGTGATATGGCCAGTTTGGGGAATTATGTTCTGCTTCCCTAAAGTTCTCATTCTTTCTTAAAAGCTCTGTATAGTTCACTGTTGCCTTCCACTCCAGGGGTGGAATGTTCTCTATATATTGTAGTTTAGGGTCCTTGGGAATCATCCAGACTGAAGGGTGCTATCTTAGTATGAACTGCAGCAAGGTAAAAAAAGGAAAGTGATCAGTCTGTATTAAATTAATACCTACCACTCATGGCTTTCTCTGGCGATTCTTCCACAATACTGATGTCAGAGCCAGGATTAGAACACCTTGGAGAAACAGTGAAAACATTTCAGACTCCCCATAACACCATGCCTGGTTTGAGAGTAAACTAAACATTTGTTTTTCAGAGCTGCAGAGATCACCATTTGCTAACAAAGGCCACATCAACAAGTTGCAAGGTAGTCTCAACATGTGATTAGTAGGCACCGCCTCCCATCAAGAGATCAATCTGGCCACAGGATGTCTTTCCAGCTGTGGCACAAACAAGTAACAGACAGGAGAACAGGCCCAACTTCAGCTGAGATTTCCCCTGGTTCTCATTAGTAACTCACTGTATAAAACACACCACCAAACCAGCCTTTGTAGGGGAACCCTAAGAAGTGGCACCCAACTTTGCCTAAGGGGCACAATGGCAACTTGATGCAAGCATAAGAGATGCATTTAATATGCATGATGAAGCAGGTGGTTGTTGTCCTCACTTAAATGCTGGGACCTGTAGTCTCCACAAATTGTCTTGCTGTATCCACACTGCTAAATTCCATAGTACTTGTTTGGTCTGAAGTCCACATCTTGGCCACCCAGCAGTTGGTTAAAAACATTTCAGAACTACCCAATACCATTCACTCACCGGCCTTTGATCTGTTTATGAAGCAGCCTCCTGGAGATCTGTTTGTGCAGCGGCGTCTCTGAGACTCTCTTGGTCAGTAGCTTGCGATGATCTGAAAGTGACAAAACCACAATCAGACATTGAAAACAAGCCTGAGAGGGGAGTTGGATAGGATTGAGGGAGTGTGAAGATTTTAGAGCCTTATAGATCACATCTACATATTATTTAGTCTCTATTCAGGGCAGGTGGGCAATTGTACACTTCAGTTTGAACCATCAAAACAACAGCCAAGCTGCTCTCATGGCACACCTCACACACAATATAAATTTTACAGTTAAAGGTGAGTTTTATATATAAAATCTTGAAATTAGTCCATTCACATAACTTTTATGTTACATCCCTTTGTTCCCTCGTTTATTAGACCTAATTTAAGTCCTTATCTTGCAAGTAGCCCAAATAACTAAACCTCTACCCCAATATAACGTGGTCCTTGGGAGCCAAAAAAATCTTACCGTGTTATAGGTGAAACCGCGTTATATCGAACTTGCTTTGGCCTCAAGCATTTCCGTTATTAAGTCACTTCCCACCCCCAGAACCCCCAACCCATCCAACACCCCCCCTGCTCCTTGTCCCCTGACTACCCCTCCAGAGACCCCCTGCCCTTAACTATCCCTCCCAAGACCCCATCCCTTATCTAAGCCTCCCTGCTCCTTGTCCCCTGACCGCTGCCTCCAAAGACCCCCCCATCCCTAATCACCCCCAGAACCCCGCTCCCTACCCAACCCCCCTGCTTCCTCTCCCCTGACTGTCCCGACCCCTATCCACACCCCCGCCTCCTGACAGGCCCCGTGGGACTCCCACGCCCCCGTTCCCCGTCTGCCCTGCCCCCAGAACCTCCGAACCATCCAACCCCCCATGCTCCCTATCCCCTGACCGTCCCCTAAGACCCTCTGCCCCTTATCCAAGCCCTCAACCCCTGCCTGGGACCCTTAACATGCTGCTCAGAGAAGCGTATCGGAGCCAGACACGCTGATCTGCTGGAGCGCGCAGCCCTGCACCCCAGAGCGCTGCTTTACTACGTTATATCTGAATTTGTGTTATATCGGGTCACGTTATATCGGGGTAGAGGTGTACTTAAGTTGTTAGTTGTTTGGGGCAGGAACCTTGTCTTCCCATAGATCTGTAATGCACTGAGTACACCTACAGTGCTAAAGAAATAATAGATAGCATTAATGTAAAAGGAAGGGATCTAAAGTTAAGCAGGTTTGTGCTTAACTTTCATTGTACAATTATGGGACTTAATAGTATAGAAATACAGACACCTGGGACTTCAGGGGATAGCCCTGATATCTATTGAATTGAGTTTAGTGACAGATAAATGCACAGTACCCTCACAGACATCCACATTTTAATGGTCTGTATAAGGATTCAATCATCTCTCATTTTTCTTGTACCACAGCAGCCAGACACATGAAAAAAGATTAAAAGATCCAAGCTGCCTTCAGGACAGGAAGGTGAGTTATTTGCACAGACTCCATCCCTTTTATAGAGGCGTGAAGTCAATGAAAGTTAAATGTGATGTCTGAGTGTCAAGGTACGCTAAACGATCTCTTACATGGATGTTTTCTTTAAGGGTTTGTGTGGGTAGGTTTTCACTTCAAGCGATCTTCACTGATTAACAGTTGCTTTCTTTGTGAGAAAATATTTAATTTACAGATGAAAACAGGTTTGGATTTAAATATTACCCTGCACCATTTGCAACCCAATCACTGCAGCATTGAGCTAAAAATACCATCTCCATAATAGGAAGCAAATTCACTTTACAGGTAACAAGAGATGCCAGAAATTCTTGTTTTGTTATGGAAGCGGGGGAAGTAAATGCAAGTTTCTCTTGCAGATCCCAGATATAGGCAATTGCGTAAGCTCATATCCCACCTCTACCATCCTCGTCAGAGCAGCGGCGTTTGTGTCTCAGACCTTCCACAGCTGATACTGACTGGCTTCGAGGCATCTTCTTCAGGGACCTTTTTGATGGAGAAAGCATCTCTTCATTGAAGAGGTTCCGTCGCACTTTTGTCACCTCTGAAAGCACCAGAAATGGCAAAAACTAAGTAGATATACCACAAAGGTAATTCTCTCATGGGGCACTGGAGGTAGGAAGAATGTAAATAGACCCGACACTTATGAAAGCAAATAACTTTTGAAAAGGTGTGAAAAAGCCAAATAACTGAAGAGGTAGTTTGTACTGGTGAAAACAGTCACTATCCATGCCCTTCCCCAAACCCACCCTGGAGTTCTCTTATGAGGGTTCCTTTTTATTTACACTTGTCAGCTATGTAGGGTTCCCTTGACAGTAATCTACAGAAAGAGGCTAAGAAGGAGAAAGAAGGTAGGTCGAGTTCAAAGCACCAAAAGGATCACGATTAGGGCCATGGGAAATATCCACGACAGAGAATCTGAGCTGCAGCACCGGTGGTAGGTTTGTTACCTAACATTTTATAGAACACTTGAATTTTGAAACCGACATTAACAAGTTTCTAGTTGCAAAGATATCCTGAACATGACATTTATGAGAGCTTTGATAAGAATGGAGTATGAACTGCCCCTTCGTCTCAATGGGGTGGTGACTGAAGCCCAATGGTTGTTATATCAAATTTCTTTGTGGTCCTCTGAGCATGAATCAGAGGCAAAAGGATCTAAGGAAATCTAAGAAGATCTAAGGAAACTGGCAGATCAAGGGAGACATGGAAGACTGACATTTTGTATATTTTTGAGACTACACTGATTGAAATTAGTCATTTTTTATAAAATTATTCAGTAACTTACTCAACAGCCTATCAGCGTGTTGAGTGAATTAACTCACGAACGCCAATACTTTTCCCCAAAGTTTCCACAGACCGTGGGAACATTTCCTGCAGATTTCCTGTCTCTTTATTTGTGGAACACTCCTGGCTCACTACAATGTACAATGAAATCAGCCGTGTGTGGAACCACTCAGCTTTCTATGGAGAAGCTAGTTGTCATACCTTGCACTGCCTCCTTCTGCAGGGGAAGCAGCTGTTGGGCTTTTTCCGTGGCAAAGTAAGAGAGAGAGTTTTCCTGAAATGAAGATGTAATAAGTGTTAAACTGCTAGTTTATACTTAAAATCATAAGTGTGAAACATTTAGACAAGTATTTCAGTTTTCAAATTCTGCCTCACAAGGATTTGTGCAGCTGATACAGGGCACTCAATAGGCAAAGAACACAATGCACCCACATGTGGTATTACAATGCTGCCGATACCCCACCCAATCCCCTAGGAAAGCTTTACCTTTCTGATGGGATTCTTGGGTAGTTGGGGAATTTCAATCTGGCGTAAATTCTGCGATGCTTCTGTCATGCTCCTGTGTCTGGCTAATGCATTATTCCTTTAGAAAGGGTACAAGAAACGAAGATAGAATAAAGACAGACAAATGTAAGTACCAGCTCTACTGATATCAGTTCTTATATGGAACATAACTTGAGTTTGTTTCTAGTGAGGCAAGCAGGTCATATTACAGACTTCATCTGTATTAGGATTGCAAGCTCGTTGGGACAGGGACCTCATCTATACTGCAAGGAGCCTTTAGGTGTTTTGATAAAACAGCTCCAACTATAATCCAAAAACAAGGCTGAAACTCAGTCCTTAATTCATTCAAAACCATATCACCTAGGCTCAGCCACAATGAGTAATTCAGTTTCATCTTTAACTCCTCGGGTTCCTGAAGAAATATATTGCACAGCGTGACTCCTCCACAGAATGGACTTGGTATCTGTACAGATCAGTGACACTATTAAGACTGCAGGATATCCCAGAGCATGCAAAACTTTCAGCACATGGAGTTAGATTGCAAATTCCTTGTTTGGGTGGGTTTCATTTAACTCCATTGTAGTCTAAGAAATCTGGTGGAGTTTGATTTGATTTCTTTTAAAAAAATAAACGAACACTCCAGCCTGGGGTATGGAACCCCTCCCAGAAGAGAAATTGGGCAACAGATCACAAAGGCAGGATTCAAATTCATTTACCTGGCTAATCAATTTACACAATAGGCCATGATGTTCCCATGGAGCGTGATTAAGTTGTTTAAAACTAGCATTAGTCATTAATCCAGATATAAAGAAAGTAGTTAGACAAATTTTTAACTAAAATGTCTTCTGGGTTTAATTTATGTCAAAGGCCCAAGCCACAATTCTCTCTTACAAGCCCATCATGGCACAGTTCCATTTCCATGGACAAAACAACCATATTCCCAGAAGCATGGCACAGCTTTTAATGTGATTTAACGGATTTAGGGCCTGAATAGCATGAACTAATTCATTAGATACTTACCAAGATCAGCCCTGATTAGTTATCCAGCAACTGAGCTCACCATGATGAGGACTATAGATTAGATAGCTACTCAGTCACAGGGTTGTGAACAAAATAAAACCCTCCCCCTTAGGAAATACCTCCTCCTCTTTTTGGCAGATCTGGTGCGCAGCTCCTCCAATTGATCAGTCTCAGTGCTTAGGGAAGCTGTGCTGTGAGCTGGGACCGATGTCACAGATGGAGGAAGAGTTGGAGATCTACTATCCAGAGTCATCGAGTCATCACTGAAGAAGTCTGCAGGCAGAACAGATGCCAACTTCGGAGGAATCTGCGTACCCAGACTGTAGTAAAGACCACCAAGGGTCTTTGGTATGGAGTCCATATATCTAGAAGGTACCACCGGATAAACAACATAGGTAAGCTTGGCAGAATTCAAATTTTTATTTTTACTTTTGACACATATCAATGTTTGTTTTTAAGCTTTCTATTTTTATCTATTTAAATTTTCACAATGGGGGAACTTATGGGATGATCATACAATTATTTAACCACCAATAAATACTGAGATTCAAAAAGTTAAAGCTTTATAACTGCTGAACTGCAGCTTGTCAAAATACCTTAAATCAAATTTTAATAAGTTCTCAAGCAGCCCTTTTATTGCTTTGTCTATCTGTAAATTTCAGTTAGCATTGGTATAAATATTTCTCATCAATTTGTGTGTGTATGGTCAAATCGACATTTACTGGGGGGGAAAAAAATAATCTAACTCTTCCAAGCCTGAATACATGTCAAACACACAATAGGCAGCAAGACCCACAAAATCCACCCCTGTGAGATTTCACTTCTAACTTTTGTACCTATGCCTTTACCATGACTTAAAATTCTACTCGTCCTAAGCAAGTAACTGTTTTTGATGGGCAAGTAAAATATCATGTTGTCTTTTCTTTAACAATAAGGATAAAGTATGGCAAGTGGATTGTATCTGAGCTAGTACATTTTCATGACAGTTTTACAAAGCTACCTGAAATCAATGCTCAAAGTTTGCCATTTACCTATGACAGGTACCTAACCAAGCCTATATTCCAGTGATAACATTTAATATTTAACCACCACCATAAAGCACTTACGCTACTAAGACTTCCTCAAGAAACTTTGTAAGGTACCCTGGGTCTTCAGTGAGACACAAAATGCGCAGCATCTCGGTCATCTGTAAGAGAAGATCAGATGGGGGAGAAGTGTCACAGATCAACCGCTCCAAGACCGATCCTTATGGTGTGAGCAAAGAAAATTGGGCTGGGAAAGCTACGTGTTCCAGGTCAACATTTCCAATCCCATCTAGAAGCCCAGCCGTATTTACTTGCCTCCTCCACCAGTTGCTCCATTTCATCTGTTCTGCTCTGTAGCGAGGGACACTGCAGACACATCTCAAGGCGCAGAAATACCTGAAGCTGACACCTACACAGAAACAGTAAGTAATTTATTGCCATTCTTTCTAGTCAAACAGTCACATTCATGTTACTGCTCACTGACTAGAGCTTTCAAAGGTTTGGGGGTGGGGGAGGGGGGAAATGGGATTATTAATATAAAATTCATTTGGTTAGTTTTCTTTCCTTGAAAGGAGTGACATGTTCTCTTAAACACTGTATCTCGCTGTAATAAAGCTTTCACTGCAGTGGATATTCACTCACTTTGATACAGAAATTATCCCTGAAGATTTGCCCATAGAAATACATCTCTAGTTGTACTGCAAAGTGACCTCTAAAATAGCTAATCAAAACTGCAGTGGTTTTTAAGTTGCAGTAAATAGAATATTGTGCATCATACTCTCTGACTTTGGTTTCCTTGTTAGGATTGACATCATACTGTTGTCGGAGAGTTTTGCTGGACTTCAGGAGATGACTTCGGACTCTGTCCAGACAGGCCACCTGCAAATACACAGAAACATAGCACAGGGGCTCCAAGGTACTTTTTCCCTCATCATGCAGCAAGTTCTCATTCTAACTTGTTCAGTACTATGGAAGACAACTCAGTAAAAAAATCCAGGTTTTGAAGCTAGTAAAAATAGTACAAGAATATACAATAAGGAGTAAAGGGATGAAAATAAGCAGGGAAAATTTAGACTATCAGTTAGATCAGTGGTTCTCAACCAATTTACCATTGTGGGCCGCTTATGCGGCTCGCTGTGCGATGTGGGCCTCAGCCACTACCTGTATAGCCCTGAGGAAGTCACATGGGTCACAGCTATGTTCTGATTGGGCCGTGGGTTGAGAATAGTAGACCGTAGAATAATTTCCCAACAGAAGTGGCAGACATTTTAGTAGGAAGGGATTTAAAAAAAACAAAAAAAACCCACCCCACAATCCTGCCCTGGCCTCTGGCAGAGGAAGAACTAAATGTGACATAATAGGCCTTTTCCATCTCTGTCTATGAACAATCTAGTGTGTCTGAAAGGAAACCAATTCAGTGTTATTGCAGTTCATCCATACGTGTGGTCTTATCTGTACTAAAATGTAGCTAATGTAAGCACTCAGGAGGCAGGAAAGTGTGCAGACATAGATCTGGTTTTGACTGGAGGACCCTCAAAAGAACTTTGGAATTTTGTATCTTCCACACTATTCCTCCCTTCAATTATTTGTGAACCAACCAATTTTTTATTTCTAAATAGCCTTATGAACCCACAACTCCCCAGCTGTTGCTTCAAATATGAACTCAAATACATTTTCTTTTGAATCAGTACCAAATCAGTTTTTAGTTTACAAACAATTTTCCAGAGAACTCCATGGCAGTACATTTCTTATAACGGTCTGATTCTTGTATAAATGAACCAGTTCAGGCAGAAGAGCGAAGGTTTGTGTGTGCATGCCTGAACTGGCTCATTTATACACACACACACACACGATGAAATAATTCTAAAATTTAGTGAGTTTTTCTTGAATCTCATACTTCAGCAGTGATCCTGGCATGTAATTTTAACCAAACACCCACATCTCTAGAGTTTAAGAGCCTGGAGACACTTTTACATAGATCTTTATCTATGTGTGGCATTAACTGGAAAGACCTGCGTCACTGAAAGCACAGCCTCAGCATATGCATTTGTCAACAGATTTGCCTACCTCTCTTTCTTTGGCATCTTTTGGTTTCAGAAAGCTTTTAATGGCTGTGACCATATTCCGTGCACACACAAAAGTCAGAAATTCTCCATTAACCACAGCCTCTTGGTAATTTGCAGTTAAATGGGAAAGCATCTCCTCTTCAGTTTTGAAATCTGCAAGGTAAGCAGAGCAAACGAACTATAAGCAAGAAGTAATGAATGGGCAGATACAGCTGTCCTCTCCAATAACCAGGCCCATATAACAGAGTGGGGTTGTAACAGCAGTTCTCTTGCAACATGATGGCCAGGCCAACAGAAGATTTACAAAAGAAGTCCCTCAGGAATCCTCAACTCAGACCCAAGGCAAGTGAACCGATAAAGCTCTCAGTCCTTCTCAGACTGAAACAGGCTTCCAGACTACCTCTAATATGCCAGTAACAGACACCAAGCCCTGGGGGCAGCAAGACCTACTGTCTGGAATGGCAGGCGCTATGCGAGCCTCCCCACATGCACACAGGACTATTCCTATACAGGATAGCAGTAAAAAGCTATAGTACCTATAGCTGGCACAGCCTTCACTTCCAAATTATGAAAACAAAAGCCAACACCATCAGATTAAAATGAAATCCTGCCTGGGCTCCTGGGGCTTTAGCTTCAGTGCCACCCAGTCAAATCCCCCTCAAAATCCCAAGAGGGAGGACTGGAATAGATCAACACCAGAGGTAGCTTCACAGGGCTCTTTCCTTGCCTCAGAATAAAGCCTAAGACAAGAAAGCCCCCCATATCATGGGCATAACTGTTTCCACCTACACCTAGATGCTTTGACATCTTTGTTTCCTCCCGTATACAGTCTCACATTGCTTTCAATTATTTTGCAACTAGAGGAGTAATTAACCACATCCTATGCTACAAATTATGCAGTCCAATAGGTCAGTATAAAGGTCTAGAAAGCAAACCTCAGAGGGAAAGAACTTCACCCCCACTGGCATGAAGAGAGAGAATCTCAAGAGAGTGCCCCAAACCTGTATCTGCTGCCATGCCACTTTACCTAATTGCTCTGCTCTGCCCCCGTCACAAACACCAGAGCCAATAAACCTGTCTGACATGTACCTATGGATATTTTCAGCACTCTTCGATTTTCTTCCAGCTTATCATCTGATCTCCGTAACAGCTTCTGAGGTACCTTCTCACCAGCTGCTGGTGGCACCCCATCTGGCTGAAACTTTTGAGCCTTTACATTCAGCCTTGCTACATTCAACATCTGCAGGGAGCGGGACATGGTCTTCATCTTCTGCCTGACTGGAGTCCGGGGGACCCCCCCTGTAGGATCACAAAAGGTTAAATTCTCATCGGGCACAGAGGAGTTGGAATTCAGACGGCGTGATCACAAGACGCCATCCGGCAGAACACTGGCACCACAAGACAGGCTAGATGCTACATCGCTAACATAAATTTTTGGTTGTTTAAAATGTAAATTTCAATACAGCAACGTTAGCTTCCCTCGGCAGAGTGATGGGGCAAGAAGAATTCAGAATGTGAGGGAAAGACTCAGGCAGGTGGTTCTGCCGGTTTCACTAGGCTCAGCCTCCTTTTTGAAGGGTGGATCTCCAGCTCACCTAGGAAGGAATAGAGACTGCTAACTGTTTTCAGTTAGCTAGCCACATCATGATCTTTGAACGTATGCAACACACGTACCCAATGTAATCGTAATGTATAGATACACTGCTCTCAAACAGTTATTCCGGGCACCTGGCCTTTGCTCAGTGCTTTCTACAAGAGAAATGGTATTAGAGGGGCAACCCCATTAGTGACTGAAGAGGAACCCAGGGCAAGTAGCTTCATCTTAGAGTAAGGACGAGAGTACCATGTTACACAAGGGGGGAGAATGTTAGAGCAAGCTCAGCTTCCTGTTTTCAAGACAACAGTTGTATCCTGGACTAAAAACCAGGCTGGAAACCAAACTGTTTTTAGCTCAGAACATGGTTTTTACCAGCTTAACAAAAGGTTTCCCCAGTCTGTTGTTTCAAAATGGGCTCTCAAATTGAGGGGGGCAAATGGCTTAAAACATTAAAAATTCTTTAAAAGATTCTGTCATTCCTGCCTCCCTCTCCTCAGCCTCTTTCTCCTTAAGCGTCAGGCTCATGTCTTCTGAATGATTTCAATACATTTTTGTTTATCAACAGTGAAGGATGGACAATATAAATCCAGATATATGAGCTATGGTGGGGACAAGTGTCCGGCTGGCTTGTAAACAGGGAAATACAGTTTTTTTAATTTTAAAAAGCAAACCCCACTTTTCAGTGCTTTTTGGGCATTTTCTCCTAATGTTTAAAGTACATTTTAGAGGTTTTCTGCTTCAGTGAAGAGAGAATGATGATTAAGTGGTATATTTGTTGCAGGCAAGCAGCTTGAAAATCCTGAGTACAGAGTCTAATTAGAGCAGAGGGTTTATAATACAGAGTATAGAAATCTGCATATTAACTGAAATGTCACTGAGAAATAGCTATACAGGGATTATATGATTCAGATGCTCCCAGAGTGGAGCTGCTTAACCGGGTAAAAACCCTAGTTCTGCATTAGAAACTAAAGCATCCTTCCCTATGTCAGAAAGAATTCAATTTCTGTAATATGAGGCAGCTTCTTATTTATATAATTCCACCACTATATCCCACCTAGGTAAACTTTCCCTGAAAATGTAGGGGATTAGCAGTCCAAGACATTCATAAAGTATCCCTGAATTATTATACTGAAATGTCTAATGCTTAAATATTGTGAGAAGAAAGCTGGTTAAAATGTTTGTTCTAATTTTAAAAAATTAAGAAAAGTGGAGAAGATGTGAAGTCATGTTAGTTGTGGGCAAAAAGATGAGAAGTCCAGAAGGCAATAGGCAACTAAAGTGCAGAGATTTGCATATTGCATGGTTATTGAAAATGGGTTTGTCAATAACTGTACAGCTTTGCTTGGGTCCAGCTGGGGCTCAGGGTTCATTTTATGCATAAATAACATTACCCTTTAATAAACAAGCTACATTGCCACCATCTGAAGCAGCTCAGAACTGTGCCTTTGCTCAGGGAAGGTCAGGTGTTCAAGTTTCAGGTTACCAAGAATGTTGCTGCAAAATGCCAAAGACTACAGGATGATGGGAATGCTCAGCACTCACGCAATCCTCGTCTAGACATACGTCTTTTTTTGTGGTCCCTTGGCTCAGCTGTGGCAGATGCTTCACTCGATTTTCTCTGATAGAACTCAGATAGACAGTGTGTCAGCTCCATTTCAGGCTGGGAGGCCTCTTCCTTCTCAGTAGCAGAAACAGCCTGCAGCAGCCTGTAAAAAAGTCAAAGCAATTAAAAATAGATATCAGCAGAAGCAGGGAACGAGAGGAATTCGGTACCCTCACTGCAGGTTGCCCACCCACCCTCATCTCAGGAAAGTTCAGCCTGATCCCCTGCATAGTACCTGCTAGAGAACCCCTACTTTCTCCAAACCCCTTGCTCTCAAAACTTTGCCTAGAGTTTGTGTGCTGGCACAGAGAAAAAGGAAAATATTTTCAGTTTATGCTAAGGTGGTGACGCTCAGGAAAAAAAAATAAGAATTCTTCTTGTATAATAGACATGTCACTGACCAATGCCAAGAACACAGTTTCAGTAATCTAATCACATCCTGACCCTCAGTAAGTATTTTTTGCATGTTTCACACAGAAAGCCCTTTAGGAGGATCTCACTATAATCAGTCAGCATTCACGGGGCACCAGTAAGCATAAATAGAAACAAATTTCCTTCTTAATGAGCCAATTGACTTCACTGTATTGCGCTGGATTGTACTAAATCTTAAGGGATGAAGTCTGCAGTATCTCGGTCTCATTTTGGTGTCCTAGAAATACCCAGCATCAAAGGACATAGATCTAGTTCAGGGGTTCTCAAACCTCATTGAGCCGTGACTCCTTTCTGACAACAAAAATTACTACATGACCTCAGGAGGGGGAACCGAAGTCTGAGCCTGACAGAGCCCTTGGGCGGGGCAGGGCAAAGCCAAAGCGCTTCAGCCCCAGGCAGGATCCTGTAACTTGAGCCCCACCGCCTAGCACTGAAGCCCTCAGGCTTCGGCTCTGGCCTCGGGCAATGGGGCTCAGGCTTCAGTTTCAACTCCAGGCCCAGCAAGTCTAAGCCAGCCCTGATGAGCCCATTAAAATGGGTTCGCAACCCACTTTGGGGTCCCAAACCACAGTTTGAGAACCGCTGGTATAGTTTTTAAAACGAGGGAGCACTAGTCAGGATTCCAGCCCTGGTTCTTACTCCTCTGTAAAGCAGGTACAGTAACATCTACCTATTTAACAAGCATTGCAAGTATCAGGTAATTATGTAGAGTTTAGAGATTAGTTAGAGAAGTGTAAGTGACATTTCCTGGTCTAAAGTAACAACGTCCAAATGATATTCAGGGATAGGTGAAAGAGAATTACTTGAATGACTCCATTAAATCTGAACTTGCTCCACAGATGTTCGATAGAGAGTACCACCCTTCAACTATGGCAGGATTCCAGCCACCTGTGCGGGACAGTTCTTGCTGGACCCACTCTGGGACTGAAGGCTCTTCTGGACAGAAAGGCAAAAGTTAGAATGAAACTAAGGATATTTCAAGTGGCCTCAGCGCTCCCAAAGCCCCAAACGCTTCTACTACCTGGCACGTGTCACCGAGCCTTTCCAATAAGCACAGTAAAGCAAATGCTCAGTCAACAACAACACTTACCACCCACCACAGTAGCCTGGGGTCCAGCAAACTTGGACCCTGGCAGATAGCCAGAGGGAGCAAGTTCCAAAGCCAGAGACGGTCCACTAGGAACACCAATTTTCAATCTCTAAGAATTCAGACCTAGGGACTATCAAAAGGAGATTCATTTTGCATTCTACACACTTACCAGAACTATCTAGATCATCTCTGATTGAAATATCAACTTGACTCAATACACTGCTCACAACTTCTGGGAGATGAAAGGCATAGTCCTTGGAAGAACTCTCAGTCACAGCTCCTTGGAGGAGACATCTCTGAACTTCAGCAGCCTTTTCAGTGCAGAATAGGGTAAGGACTGCAACAGTGTCAGAGAGTGGGGATAAAACTGCAGTGCAGGGGGACCAAACTTCAGATGCAGACACTTCAGCAATCTATATGAAGGGGAAAGACATCTAGGTTATCTAAAAATACTAAATATAAACAGCCTTCAAACGGCAGAAGAAGCAGCTCACAACTAGGTTAGAGACTGAATTTTGTAAAAAAGTTTCTAAATTTAGAACAAAATATGAGTTTGTGGAGCAGACTAACATTTATCAAACCACTAAGATAGCCCTCATCACTGTAATATGAGTGCCTGCTATTTCTTTGCAGTTTCTAGAAAGGGTAGTAGCTAAGTACAGGCAGGAACATTTACCATGTGTAGTTTTTCAGTAATTAGCCTTCTTACAAGCTGTTGAAACAACATGTCTTGTTCTGATTGTCCTGCCTGGGAGCTCTGCAGTATCCAGCTCTCAGTGAGGAAGTTGTCAGCCTTCACCAAATTCCAGTCTGTCAAGGTGCCTTTCAGGAAGATGCTGACTGGACTCTGGAAGTGTCTCTGGTTCATGGCTATGGGCTCCAAAATCACTGCACATCTCCACTGCTTCTCTACTCCTATTCAAGGTGAAAAAACAAACAATGGGTAAAGGAACAGAAGACTCAGCAGCAAGTGTAAAAAAAGCTCATGGATTAGGCAGGCAGGCAGTGGCTCTGTGGTAAGTATGCTATGGGACCACAGGAAAGATCTGAGCTTTTGTGGTCCTGAGCACAAGGGCTGAGAGCACTGTGGAGACAGCAAACTCAGCTCATGTTGGAGAAAAACAAGCACTGCATATCACTTGGAAAGCTACACCCTGTAAGCTGATCTAATCAGCTTTGAAGGAGGTCTCCCATTCAGCTCTCTTTGGCCAAAGGAAAGGTAAGGGAAAGTGGTGCAGATTAAAGAGAGGAACGCACACAGGAACCCACACACATGCATGTGCACAAGGCTCTGCAATAGAGGTATAGGTACTTCAGAAGGTCTCAAATCAGGCTCCTGTCCATTACTTATCTGTATTCATTCAGAAACAGCACAACAGAGGCCAACAGTTATATTTAGGCTGGGCAGAATTCAATTTGTATTTTTTATAATATCAACAGATATTAAATTAAAAATGCTTTAAAATAAACTTTTATTAATTTAAGTTTTCACAATGAGGAAAATTATGGGGGGTGTCAAACAATAGAAGAAGTCAGACGCTATTTATTTAATGGCAGACACAAATTCAAAAAGTTAAAGCTTTATAACCAATACAGTTAATCAACATCACAAATATACACCGTTATTATCCTTAAATCAAACTCTAATAAGTTCTCAAGAAGCATTTTTCATACTTCGTCTATCAGTAAATTTTGATTATTATCGACGGAAATATTGTTTCTTTGGTTTGTGTGTATATGGTGAAACTGACATTCACCCGTAAAAACGTAATCCTTCCAAGCCTAGTTATGTTGGCTCACACATGAGTGGCCCCTTTGGAGTTTGTTCAAGGCACTGTCTTTCTATTTTACTGTTATCATTTGAGATCTCCTTAAATAACTGGAATCCTCTACATGTGCTTTTAGCAAGAGGAAACATCATGGCTCTGGTCTCTAACACAGAATCCATTATTAAGTAAAGCCTGGCCACCCCTTCCATTACCATGCTTGCTGAGGAATAATGCTCCTTCTTGCTGCGGGAATGATGCTTGGAATACAGAAGGCTTAGAGAGCAGACAGTTCAAGGTTGAAGTAAAGGGCAAGATTGTGGTCCATGGCACAAACTGTGGCCTAGAAGAGCTGGACTTTCTACAAAAGAGAGGGGCTGCCTCTGTTCTGTGGTGACTCAAACCCTGAATTAAGGTCTCGGATGGCAAAACGATGCCACCCACCAGACAGATCAGTTCAAAGATTGTCCAGTACCCAGCATGATCTGGAGACTCTAGCACCTGAAATGAAATAAGGAAACAAGTTAGTACTAGCAATAAGATGATCACTATCAGGAAATGTAAATAGTTGTCATTTAGAGAAAATGGTGCAAGAGAATATCTAAGAAGGTACTGGGGCGAGGGATGGCCTATTTGCCTTTTTTCTTCTTAAATATAGCTTCCTGCATCCTTAATTTTTATGCATAATTACATTTTATAATTATATTCAATACAGCAGGGTTCTTCAAATGCTTTATAATCATTATCTAGCAAATCCTCACAACCACCCTGCAAGGAAGGTATTATCATTCCTATTTAACAAGGTAAGGCCACAGCTTTCAAGCTTGGATGCCTGAATTTAGGCACCCACGTATTTAAGCACCTGCCCTCCCACTTAAGTCAATGGATGAGACATCCCACAAATAAGCACTTTGGCACGGTTCAATGGCATTTTGAGATGTATAAGTAGGGGCATAGCCAGCAGATCAAGGGACGTGATCGTTCCCCTCTATTCGACATTGGTGAGGCCTCATCTGGAGTACTGTGTGCAGTTTTGGGCCCCACACTACAAGAAGGATGTGGAAACATTGGAGAGAGTCCAGCGAAGGGCAACAAAAATGATTAGGGGTCTGGAACACATGACTTATGAGGAGAGGCTGAGGGAACTGGGATTGTTTAGTCTGCAGAAGAGAAGAATGAGGGGGGATTTGATAGCTGCTTTCAACTACCTGAGAGGTGGTTCCAAAGAGGATGGTTCTAGACTATTCTCAGTGGTAGCAGATGACAGGACAAGGAGTAATGGTCTCAAGTTGCAGTGGGGGAGGTTTAGGTTGGATATTAGGAAAAACTTTTTCACTAGGAGGGTGGTGAAACACTGGAATGCATTACCTAGGGAGGTGGTAGAATCTCCTTCCTTAGAAGTTTTTAAGGTCAGGCTTGACAAAGCCCTGGCTGGGATGGTTTAATTGGGGATTGGTCCTGCTTTGAGCAGGGGGTTGGACTAGATGACCTCCTGAGGTCCCTTCCAACCCTGATATTCTATGATTCTATGATTCCCCATCTTCCAGTGTACCTAAATCTGAACAAAGGTAATTGCCATTCCAGTCATGGGCCTCAGCTGAGCAGGGATGCCCATTAGCTATTAAGCAGATAATTCTACTCATTTCATTTGTAATGAAAGTCACCTCACACCAAAAGGTTAGACTATAAAGCTACCTGACATCATCCTGTGCAGTTGGATAACTGGTAGGGAGTGAAAAGAAAAGGAGTACTTGTTGCACCTTAGAGACTAACCAATTTATTTGAGCATGAGCTTTCGTGAGCTACAGCTCACTTCATCGAAAGCTCATGCTCAAATAAATTGGTTAGTCTCTAAGGTGCCACAAGTACTCCTTTTCTTTTTGCGAATACAGACTAACACGGCTGTTACTCTGAAACCTGGTAGGGAGTGGTACACTAACACTGGTCTTAAATACTCTACTGCATTAGCTCTCATTACCTTGGACCATTCAGCAGTGTCTACCCAATACAGAGTGATTTTCTGGCCTGCAATCATCTCCTGGACTCTCTTGGGTAAGAGTTTCTCTGCCACCTCTTGAGAAGAGGGCAAATCACAGCAGGAATGGACATCACTTCCAGACACAAACTGCAGTAGCTCCCTCTGAGAATGAGGGCAGGGAGAGAAAAGAAAGACGGCATTCACAAAGCCCTCAGAGGGCATATGGCTCTCAAGTGGCTCATCTGGGGCCACAATCAACCTGCTCTTCTGGCTCCTCAAGAATGGCTTGGCTGGTGAGGTGATCTCAGGTCGATCCCACTGGTAATCCAGTAGTGTTTCCTTCAGCACATTCTGGGTGAGGGTGGCTCTCGGCACTGGGCCAGGTAAATGAGATTTGTGGCTCTGCACCCCAAACCTGGACTCCAGTTCTTCCTCAAAGTCTTCCCAGCTGCGGGGCCCCAGCTCACAGAAATCACCCACGCGGGCGGCTCTGCCTCGGGCGCCCAACGAGTCAAAGAACTTGAAACCCCATCGTACCTTGGCCAGGCCAAACCTGCAGCCCAAGTAGTTCAGAATCCTCAGGCAGCCCAGCTGGAGCTGGTTCTTCTGCAGGGAGCTGGCCACATCCAGTAGAAAAACCACATTGTGGGAGCAGGTCATGTTGCCACTGAAGGAGTTGTCCAATCACAAAGCACCTCAGGCGGCAACCCCCCCTACCCGACACACACCCTGCTTCTCTCTCCAACGCACGCACCCTGCTGCCCCCTCCAAGTTAGCCCCTCACATGCACAGAGACTGCCCACCCCTAGCTAACCCCCCTGCACACAGGCTGTTGCCCCCCAGCTGCTTCCTTGCCTCCAGCTAGTCCCCCCCACGCACACACCCTGCTGCCCCCCCAGCTAGTCCCCCCCCACGCACACACCCTGCTGCCCCCCCAGCTAGTCCCCCCCCACGCACACACCCTGCTGCCCCCCCAGCTAGTCCCCCCCCACGCACACACCCTGCTGCCCCCCCAGCTAGTCCCCCCCCACGCACACACCCTGCTGCCCCCCCAGCTAGTCCCCCCCACGCACACACCCTGCTGCCCCCCCCCGACCTAGTCCCCCCAGGCACACACCCTGCTGCCCCCCCGCTAGACCCCCCCACGCACACACCCTGCTGCCCCCCCCGACCTAGTCCCCCCAGGCACACACCCTGTTGCCTCCCCCCACACGTATGGCTAGAGGGGCTCCCTAACCCCAGAGCCAACGACCCCCCCGGGCACCCCCTCGACTCCGCCCCATGGGCCCCTTGTCGCCCCGCGGACTCGCTGCCACCTGCCCCTCTCAAGGTGCCGCCACCGCCATTGCAATCCTTTTTTGCCCCGATCCAACTGCTCGCGCGCTCATCTTCCCCCTGCTCCCATTGGCTCCCGGCTGCCCCGATCCCGCTTCTCCAATTGGGCCGAATCCCCTCAAGCCCTGCCCTCTCGCGATGTTTGTGTGACACCCCCCCCCCGTCCCTCCCTCACAGGCTTCTGATTGGCTCCTGCCGAACAGGCTCTGGGCGGAAGTACCCGGGCGGCGCAGTCTCCTCAGGAGTCCCTATTCCACTCCCAGTTGATAGGTCCGACGGAAGGGATTCTGGCTGCGATTGGCGGTCATCCGTGACGTACAGGGTCAGCCTGTGGGAGAGAACCACTGATTGGCTGGTGCCCTGAGTTTAAAATTTAAAGGCTGGGATGAGAGGCAGCGCGAGGATGGTGAATAGAGGAACGGAGGTGATGACGTCATCGCTGGGCAATGATGAGGTAATTGCTAGGGTCTTCTATGCCCTCTCTAGGGCGTCACTGCTGCCTGGCCGGGCGACCACGTGGTGTCTGCCCTCCCCCTTCACACCCTAGCTGCCATCGCAGCAAGGATGCTGCCACCCGCTCATTGGTCTCTGAAACGCTGGTTTCATTGTGATGTCACTATGGTGGTATCCATCACTGGAGCGTCAGAGGCTTCCTGGCTCTCCCGTGAATCAGCCCCTTGGGTCAGGGCTCCTGCTGCCCAGCCCCCTGGGGAACGCTGACAGCGCCCCCCCGTGACCCCACATTCAGGACTGCCAATTGTTTAACTCCACAAACACCCTTGCCCCACTCCTTCTCTGAGGCCCCGCTCCCCCTCATTTTCACTGGGCTGGTGATGGCTGGGCAGAGGGTCCCTTTTTGACCGGGTGTTTGGTTGAAAATTGGACACCTGGCAACCCTAGGTTGGGGTGCGGGAGGGGTTGTGGGCTCTAAGAGGGAGTTTGGGTGCGAGAGGGGTTGTGGGCTCTGGGAGGGAGTTTGGGTGGAGGCTCTGGGCTGGGCCAAGGGGTTGGGGGGGTGGGCTCTGGGCTGGGGTTGGGGTATGGGAGAGGGTGTGGGCTCTGGGAGGGAGTTTGGGTACAGGAGGGGGTCAGGGGTGCGGGCTCTGGGAGGGAATTTGGCTGTGGGGTTCTGAGCTGGGGTAAGGGGTTGGGATGTGGGAGAGGGTGAGGGGTGCAGGCTATGGGAGGGAGCTTGGGCGCAGGAGCAGGTGAGGGGTGCAGGCTCTGGCTGAGCAGCACTTACCTTGGGCAGCTCCCTGTTGGTCGTGCAGCAGGGCTAAGGCAGGCTCCCGGAAGCGGCTGGCACCGCCCTGCGGCACCTAAGGGGTGTGGCCAGTGGGCTCTGCAGTGCCCCTGCCTGCAGGAACCGCCTCCGCAGCTCACATTGGTTGCTGTTCTCAGCCAATAGGAGCTGCGGAGTCAGTGCTCAGGGCTGGGGCAGCATGCGGAGACCCTCTGCCCCCCAGGGGCCACAGAGATATGCCAGTTGCTTCTGGGAGCAGGTGTGGAGTCAGGAAGCCTGCCTTAGCCCAGCTGCACTGCCGGACTTTTAGTGCCTAAAATCTCCTGTTTTGGCTTCAGTAGCCTCCGGGAGATAGAGCCTGATTCCGGGAGACTCCCGATGAAGCCAGGAAGGTTGGCAACCCTAGTCACATTTGAGGATGAGTCCCCTGAACTGGTTGAAGGGTTGCCAACCCTCCAGGATTGTCATGGAGTCACCAGGAATTAAAGATGAATCTTTATTTAAATATTATGTCATGATGAATCCCCAAGCAATACATCCAGCCAAAATTGGTAACCCTGGAAGTGTTGCCAACCTTCATGATTTTTATCTCAAATCTTGCAATATTTGGTGGAGAAAAGCTTGAAAATGTGACCCCTAAAAGCTCAGACTCCAGGAGGCAAATTAAAAGAATCCTGCATTTAATATTTTTGAAATCTTGTGTTTTTTAAAATTATTTTATGATTTTGAGGCCTGACTCCTGACTTTTGGACACTTGGGATCAGCAGTGATGCAGTTCATGTGAAGTGGGTTAGGGTTTCAAAGACTAACACTCCGGCGTCATGGCGGAGGTCTTTCAATTTTTTTAAAAATCAAAAGCAAACAAAACATAACAGCCAGAAACAATAACCACAGACTAGTACAATGAGATGAAAAATGGAGATAACCTGAACTCCCAATGAGGGTGTGGGGGGGCGAGGATTATACTGCCTCTTAGTGGACATCTGTCAGTAGCCACCAATTCTTATTTTCCATGGCTTTGTGATCTCATGGTCATTTGTTCTCAGAACAGTTCCTTCAGCAGGGCTCTGTTTGGCTGCTGAGGTGGATCCATCACCTGCAATGTGTGTTTGCTGTGCCATATGTTATTCCTGGTCAGTGGCTGGGGTGGATGTATGTTACTTCTGTCAGCAGGATTCTGGATTTCCTCAACAGAGCACTAGCTTTCTCCTTGGTTTTGTTTAGATGCTTCTGTTCTATAGGCATGGCTCTCAGGGTAACTATGATGAATGACTTTGGTTTGGATGGTGTAGCTCTTACTTTGGCAGAAGATTGCCAGCAGCTTTCTGTTTAGAATCTAACATTCTCCCCTAGCAGGGATGGAGGCTTGGCATTCATGTCATGATGTTTCTGCTACTCTAGTTTCTTGGCATATAGCTTTTTTGTAACTACTTCAGGGTTAATTGTCCTTGGCTCAGGAAGCTTCTTAGATGTTGGCCTTTTTTTTTTTTGCTTTGTTCTTCTGCCCATGACTGTCTGAACGATCAAGCATTTTGAGGTGTGCTGAGCTATTCTAGCAATGCTAAGTGTGTATTCCTTGAATCTGCTGGGCTGTTTGAATCAAGTTCTTTGGTATTTGTACTGACTTTTCTACTAATCCAGTCCTGACCTGCAGAACCCTCTGCTAATCCAGTTCCAGGCCCTCCACTTTTCTCCCCCTGTACTTCCTCTAGACCTGTAGAACCACCTGCTGGTCCAGGCATGTTCCCTCACTCTCCCATGGTTCTTATGGTCTCAGTAGCAGAATTTATTTTAGCCCTACAGTTTGCTGCTAAGATTTGGGGATCATAACAGCCTATACAGGCATGAGAACCCAAGAGCCACAGTCCCCTCTCCCAGTTGCTAGATATTTGACTTTCTAGAGAGAGGCACCAGCAAATTCTGGATTGCTCTGTATTGTCTGTGATTTTACTGCTTTTCTCACTACGCGGTTTTCTTCCCACTCTTGCACCCCTATCGCTGCTTTGTCGTTTTCTCTCCTTATAGGCCCTTTGCCTTTCACCTTACATGGCTACTTTAAACATACACATGTTCCCCACTAGAGGTCACTACACACCCAAAAATCAGACCTTGGGTCTTGTGCATAGAGGTGACTTTTTCCATCACTCCAGTCCTCACAGTTTCATGTGGAGGCCTGGCTCCTGTGTTGTTAATGAACAAGGCTGGGAAATAATCTACTACTCCATCTCCACTGACACATGTTGAGGAGGGAAAGGGGCTGGGAATAAAGAAGCCCTGCTCAACTACTCTAAAGATCCTGCCAAGGGGGCGGAATTGGGTCTAGTGGGGGGTAACCTGTTGGGGTTAGCATGGTGGGGAGAGCAGCCACTTCCTAGAGCTCACCCTCAGATATCTGATGGATGGCCAGGTCTCCTGGAATAGTATCTGACAGTGCTGACCCCAGGCAGCTCTAAGGAAATGGGACCTGAATGGGGGTGCTGAGTCCAAGTGCATGGGATGCTGGTAGGGAGGGGGAATCGAGCTGGAGGGGACAATGTACAGTGGGAAGTGGAGTCAGGGGAGGGAGCGTGGACTGCAGTGGAGGAAGGAGGAACAGAGCTTGAGGAGGCATCATATTAGCTGAACAGAGCCAGGGTAAATGGGATAATTAGTGAGGAGGCTGAATGCAGCCAGAAGAAACAGTATACTGGAGAAATTGGGGGGGGGGGGCCTCCAGGGGAGGGGTACAAATGAATGGACTCACGGAGGGAAGGAGCTGGAAGGGCTGAGATATGGGGGTGGGAGGAATGAGGCCAGGAATGGAATGTAAAGGATGGGAAATGAGGGTGAAGGGGAACCAGAGAGGGTAGAATAGTCCAGTGTAATATCTACACACTGTGGCCTGATCACAGCTGCCCTCCCACTTCCTCCACTGTAGTCCACCCACCCTCCCCTGACTCCACTCCCCACTGTATGCTGCGCCATCTAGCTCCATTGCTCCTCCCCCCGGCATCCCACGTGAGACCCTGCCTGCCTCGGTCTGGAGAGTAAGATTTAGGTTCAGTCCAGGTACTGATGGTTCTTCTCAGTGGAGAAACACAGAGGGGCTGGGAGGTGTATCGGGGAGGAGGTGCAGACTGGAGCCACCTGCATGTCTATGCCATGCTTCTCTCCAGAGCTTGCACACCCCAGTTTAAACCGGTGTCCTCAGCAACCAGTTGTATTTATAGAGCAACAGAGATAAGTGTGCAGTAAACTGCTCAATCAGTTTTATTATTGTCTATGGAAGCAGGTGCTTTTAATGGCCCAGAACCAGGAGCTGGTCCAGTCAGGGGCTAAGAAGAAACTACCAGCCAGAAGTAACTCAGGGACACCCGATCTCAATTAGCCTTCTGCATGTAGCAAAGTGGCTCTCTAGAGAAGCTCATCCCTCCTGTGATATGACATCTGCTATTAGACCATGGAATATATCAGATATTACATAGCATGGAACTGGGTATTCGTGGCTTTCTGAGTTCAGCCAGAGAGGAGTGATCTGATCCATGCGATCAGGTCCGAATGGCTGCTGTCTGATTTGCACTGGCAGAAATGACTGTACAAGGTGCAGGGCAATGGAGAGCCAGGCCCACTGTCTGTATTTGGGGCAAAACACTTCACCTTTCTGTACCTCAGTGTCCTGCTCTGAAAAATGAGGCGGTAATAATGAGGGGTGAGATGATTCCCGAATTTGGATCTTGTTCAGTGTGCTGATACATTGATTCACAATCCCCCTTCCATCGAACGGTCCGATAATAAAGTAACGTGGCAGAACGAATGGATGCCTCCGAATGCCTCCTCACCCCCGCACCAGACCCTTGAACAGCCTTGTCATTGGAGGGTATTGGCTGTCGGGCCCTTCACCCCACCCATATTCAGTCATTTTGATGGGCTGGAGGCCGAAGGAGGTCCCCCCAGCCCCATGATATCTTTTTGGTGGAATGGGTCTGCCCAGTAGGCTGCCCACGACTGACTGTCCACCATGGAGTGGTGTCCTGGGGATGAACCAGGCTTGCAGCTGGAAGCTAGTTGGATGCAGCTGAGCACTTTAAAAGAAGGGGGTGTTGCACTCAGGAATGTGACCCATTGCTAGCTGCAGAGAGGCCACTAACAGGTACAGCTGAAACGCTTTGTCCATGGCTAAAGTTGCAGCTGAACTGTGTTTATCACCAGAGCAACTGTGCCACCTGTTGGCATCTGTTGTCAGCAATGGCTTCTTTTCCTAGGGAAGACAGGGGCAGGGGGGTGGGCTGGCCAGAAGCCAGGCCAGTGAGCCCTGGGGAACCTAGGAGCTGTCCTGTTTGATTTGTACTTCTGGGGGGAGGATTGAGTGTCTTGTGTTTTCTGCTGCATGGGTGTCAGTTTGGGCGAAAGCAGAATCTCTGAAATAAACCAAGTCCGGTGAGGGTGACTTGTATTCAAACCTGAGCTTTCAGTGAATCTTCCCAGGCTCTCAGCTGAGCCAAGATTGAGTGTCATTGGCTGGCCATGGTATAGCCCCTTCTACTCTTAGCAGCTGTGGGCTCCATCACCCCTCCTTCCACTGTTTAGTCTTCAGTGGGATGTTGTGTTTGGCCTCTCAAAGGCCAGCACTTACTTTCTCTTAATAAAGCCTCACCCCCACAGCGGGTAGCAGAATCCCTCTCTGTACCAACTGCCACTCGCCCATGGGAACACCAGATGGTTCCTGTCTAGCAAAGGTGCCCTGTTTGCATTTAGCAGGCTTCCCTCCAGGCCGATCCTGTCCCAGCAGCTCAAGAAGGGCACTTAGCGAGGTGTGACCAAGACCTGCCTTATCAGGGATTGCTTGAGGACAAAAAACAAGCTGAGCCCAGCATAGTTTCTCATGGATGTCTCCTTGAAAGATGCTGTTTGCAAACTTCCTGGATTGATTGCCAGAGTCCACAGCTGCTAATATGGCCTCCAGAGCAAGGGCTGCTCCAGCAGAGTTGTCCCGCTGGAGTGCGTCACTGAAGCCTCTTTACTCCTCTCATGTTGATCGCTTTAACATCTCCTGCCTAGCTTCCCTCACTGACATTGCCCCTCCTTCGGTCTGCACAAAGCATAGCCATCATGATCATCTCCCTTGGCCACTCACCTGACCACATCCCTCCCTCTTTGAATCCCCCTTCTCCAAGTTCAAGCTGTTTGTCCTCACCTGGCCCTCCCAGCTTAACTGTGCGTGAATTTTACAGCCTGAGCCAACTTCCAAAGAAACCAGTTGAAAGACTCCCATTGACTTCACAAGGAGATGGAGCTGGCCCTTGGCGAGGCACCTGCTCTGCCAGTGATGCCAGATTGGACTGCCTGCTCGTCTGCTTCTCCCACAACTTTGTCTATGCCTCTTTCATGCTGCCCCCTATGAGACGCTCACCCTTTCCATGCTAGTCTGTAAGGATGCTGCCCTTTCCTCTTTACAGGTGCTCCTCAAGATCCATGTGCAGTGCTTAATTTGTGCCAGGGCTGAGCCCTGCCACCTCTAGGCGTGGCACTTCATAGCCCCCCGGCACCTGCTGCATCAGTTATGAATGTAAAAAAATTGCTTGAGCCCCGGCACCTCTTTCATTACAATTAAGCACTGACCTTGGGTTATGCAGAACTGACAGGAAATGAGCCACCTTTGAAGGCAGGGCAAAGATCAAATCATCGCTTACTGAGCAATTGAATAACATCCTTGGGGTCACCTCCTACTTCTTCTCCCACCACTCCATGCTCTCATCACCCCTCCCCACATCCTCCTGATAGCATCAGGTCATCAAATTCATGTGTAGGGATCATTCCTTTGATCCATAGTAGGATGCACCTTGTGACACTTTTGGTAGTAAATAATAATCATAGGTGGCTCCTGACACCAGATGAGTGCATGAGGGGATACTAACTCCTGCTCACAGAGAGCATTCAGCATTCACCCCTGCTGTACTGGACTGACTGGAGCTGTGCCCACCTATATCATGGCCACATTTGGTCCCATGTCTTGATGCCCAAAGGCCAGTTCTAGTGGGTGCTGCTGGGTTTTCTCCTGTGCTCATTCAGGCTTTGGAGTGTGGGGTCAGGATGAACAAGAGGGTCTTGGATGCTTTCAAAGGCAGGAAATAAGTAATCAACCCCATCCCTTGTGAGTGTGACTGAGCTCCAGGAAGAGAACTGGGGCACTGGGCGAGTGCAGGGGTTAACTAAACTGCCTTGGCACTACGATTCCAGAGATTGCCCTCTCCTGACCGGGTGAAGATTGTGTTACTACATCCCTGGTTCACTGACACCCTGTTCACACCCTGGCCCCCAGAGCCAGGCAGATGCAACAATCAGGTTCTGGGAAGGGGAATTCCCACAAGGGGTCATTCAGCACTATCTTCCTGTGAAGGGATTTGAGCGGCCTCCACTCACGTCTTACTAAAACACACTGGGCCAAATTAATCCCTGGTGTAAATCCAATGATGTCTCTGGAGTTATGCCTAGGAAGGATTTGCTCCACTGCTCATGCCGACCCTATCTTCTTCCTCATCTGCCCTTGTGTTCTTGCTCAGAGAAGATTCAGATCTTGGCTGCATTTACCTCATTCTCCTCATTCCAGCAGATCCCAGGGAGCTATCAGAAGTTAATTAAAGTAGAAATGAGAACTAAACAGGGCAAGGGCTGCACAGGCAGGAATGCCACCAGCACCCTGAGCCAGGGCTGCCCCTGGCTCACTCAAGGGCCGGGGATGCCTCTAGCTGATTCAGGGCCAGGGCTGCCTGAACAGGGATGCCCCTGACTGCCTTGGGGACAGGACTGCCAGGGCAGGGATGTGCTTTGGGGACATGGATGTGGCTGCTTAGGCAGAGATGCCCCGGCTTCCCCTGGGACCAAGGCTGCAGCTGCCTGGGCAGGGATCCCCCAGGTGCATCAGGCATCTGCTTGGACATTGTGTTTCCAGTTCTCACGTTCCAAAGTGCTTTGCAAGGCCCCAGCCTGGTCTCCATTGTTGGCTGGTGCAGGAAGTTCCAGTCACTTGCATGAGCAGCAAATTCACTCCAAACATGGTAAACAAAAGACAGGCCTTGTTCTCCGGAGCCTGCAGCCCTGCAGGGCCGTGCCCTCCCGGCTCACTGACACCTGTCTGCAAGGTGCATCAGGACGTGGCTCGCCACATCCCCTCCGAACACGAGCAGCCTGCTGCCACATTGACCCCAGAAGGTACGCTCTGTCAGTGCAGCACCCTCCTGCAATTCACTGCAAGGGGATGAGCTGAGACAGCTTACTGCCAACCAAAGAGCCTCTTTTCTCCCCTGCCTCCTTGGGGATTCTACCCACTGAATCAGGCAAACAGGGAGGGGTTCTGTCTTCTTTTTAAAATACTTAATGCTCATAAAAGCAAGGCACTGAGAGATCCAGCTGTGGCCAGGCATGGTGCAGACACCCCCCTACTCAGCTCTGCCAGTGAACCTCGGGCCTGACCTGCAGCACCCTCTGCCATTCCTGTCCTGTTTCTCCTGAGCAGAAATGACCAATATTTCCAAACTGTGTGGTAGGGCCGTGCCATGGACCAATGTCTGCCAGAGTCACCCAGCTGATTTCCCCATTAGATCTATGGCAAATTCTTACTTGAGGAGTCCTTCAGCTGGCCATTGGGAAGTTTAGACTTGAAATTAGACAAAGGTTTCTAACCATCAGAGGACTGAACTTTTGGAATAGCCTTCCAAGGGAATCAGTGAGGGCAAAAGACCTATCTGGCTTCAAGATTAAACTCGGTAAGTTTTATGGAGGAAATGGTATGATGGGATAACATGATTTTGGTAATTATTTGATCTTTAAATATTCAGGGTAAATAGGCCCAATGGCCTGTGATGGGATGTTAGATGGGGTGGGATCTGAGTTACTACAGAAAATTCTTTCCTGGGTATCTGGCTGGTGAATCTTGCCCATATGCTCAGGGGTTAGCTGATCGCCATATGTGGGGTCAGGAAGGAATTTTCCTCCAGGGCAGATTGGAAGAGGCCCTGGAGGTTTTTTGCCTTCCTCTGTAACATGGGGCACGGGTCACTTGCTGGAGGATTCTCTGCTCCTTGAAGTCTTTAAACCACGATTTGAGGACTTCAATAGCTCGGACATAGATGAGAGGTTTTTCGCAGGAGTGGGTGGGTGAGATTCTGTGTCCTGCGTTGTGCAGGAGGTCGGACTAGATGATCATAATGGTCCCTTCTGACCTTAGTATCTATGAACTGTCTGAGCCCTTCCCTCCTGCCCTGGAATCATAAATAAATACCAGATTTTTCCCCTCAAGGGATTACTGTCCTCCCAGGGGTCAGCAAACTGCCTCGTGGTGGATTGATTTATCCCTAGGCGGTCACAGAGGAATGTGTGCTAAGACCTCTAGGGCAATGGCTCAGCCCTGAGCAGAGAGCATGGTGATATTCTGCAGCAGGAACCCACACCTTTTAGCACCTTATTACCACCTCAGTAACCTCCCCAACCCTAGCTGCTATGCTGCCATAAAAAGCCTAATACAGTATTGTGACACTGGCAGACCAGGAGCCAGCTCATGCCAAGGTCCCCATGCCTCAAGAGAACCCTGACAAATACACAGCTGGAGTCAGTCTGGCTCACCTGGGTGTTAATATTGTAAAAATAGGAATTAGAATTATAAGAATGTGTGTAGTGTTTAGACTTTATTGAATGCTTGTGAGTTGCTGCCTGCGTTAATCTCACTTATAGCATCTGTATCCCATATTGTAAGGTAATATTTGAGTGTTTGCATTGTAAGTCTTTGTGACTATGTAAATCACCAGACAGGGGAGAGACATTAACTAGTGTGAACTGCTGATCTCCAACAGAAGGTGTTACATCCTGCCCAACAGGAAAGGTCAAGACCCCAGATGGAGTAGTGTGGAATGTTAAAGAGAACAAAAGACTTCATTGTTTACTCTCCCCAAACCATGAAGAGCAGTCTTGCAAGTGATTTCCTCCCATCTTGCGGCTCCAAGCAGAGCTGGGGAAGGGAATAAAAACTCCTAGCAAGGAGGAACGGTATCTTTATGCTGCTTGCACTCTGAGGGGCCAGGATTACTAGGCATATGCAAAAGATCCCTAGTGCTTAGCCTGGGTTAGCCAAAGGACATATAGAGCTTGCTTATCATAGAAGCTTCTATTACTTTTCAAAACTTAAGATTGGAATTCATTTGTGTGTATATATGTTTAACTGCTTTAACCTTGTAATTAACTCTCATATTTCCTTTTCCTAGTTGTTAAATCTTTAGCTAGTTTATTATAGGATTTGCTAGAAGCGTTGTCTTTGGTGTAAGTGACTGGTCCTTTGAGACTGGGAGTAACCTGAATATTGCTGTGATTTTTGGTGTAAGGGGCCATTTATCACAAAGCCAGGTTTACCTGGGTGATGAGACTGATCAGAGTATCCAAGGGGACTGTCTGTGAGCCTCTATTTAGGCTGTTATAGAACCTGAGGACTTTACACTTGATAAGTGGTTGGTGAAATCTAAGAATAGAACTCACAACCAATTTGGGATTTGGTACTCATGCTCTTGAGTCACTGCAGAGAGCTTTACACATGTGTAGAGCGGTGGGAGGGTCCCATGACAAGTGTCCCCTTCAGAGATGGAGCTGTCCCAACAGATGTGGCCAGCTAGGTCTGGGAGAGGTGGGAGGCTGCTGTCAGGGAAGAAGATATTTAGGAACTCCCATGCTGCTGGCCGACAGCAGCTGATAATAACGGTGAACTCCTAGCCAGTGACAGAATGACTACCTGGAGAGGGGGACTCTGATCAGGCCCATGGATTCCAAGAGGCTGTCTGGTCAACCCCCACTCCTCAGTACCCCCTCCCAGGTGTGGCACTGCACAACCTCTCCTCTTTGGGACAGTTCAAGCTCTGTGGCACTTAACAATGCTGCTCCTGTTTCAGCCGCTCCAGCAGCACTGTTCCCAGGGCTAGAAGCCTGAAAGTGGCTGCTAAAGGAACAGTCTCCCCATAGGGGCTTTTCAGGTGAGAGTGGGAGCATGTGTGCAGAGGAGTCATTGGAGCATGCAGGCTCTGACTGGACTCTGGTGGCAAAGCACTGATCTGCAGGCTGATAAGGTGGGAATGCTGAGCAGTGCAGCAAGGTGAGACTATCAGGCCAGTGGAAAAGACATTACCTTGTGCCCCATGCTCCCATAATGGGAGCTCCATGCTTAAACAGCTGGTGAGGAAGGGGGAGGCAGGGTGGAAAGAGGGGGTCAGTAAATGAAGCTGTTATGATCCATGCGTTCCAGAATAGTAGTATTTGTAGGGTCTAGGGAGGGAGCTAGTGCCTTTGTCTCTCTGGCCTTTCGCACGGATCTAAGGATCTTTGTAGGGGTAGAGAGCATCTCAGGGTCGTTTTCCGAGGATGCTGTTATTCAATCAGGCTCTGAACTGAAAACCTCTGTAAAGTGTCTGGCCAAAGATGTTTGGTTTGAAGCCCTGGAGATGAGCTGAGATGACCTAGTGCGTCATGCCTTCCACTTCAGGGTCGCTGGGTTCAAATGTGGATTGGGGCACATTTGAAATGAGTGTGTTGGGTTTCAGTGCAGGAGGTGGGATGGCAGCATGGGGAACCCAGGACTAGAATAATGGGGTATTTGAGGTCAGGACAGAGGAGCAGCAGCCCAGCTGTGGTGGTGGGGGGAACCCAGGACTGAAATGTCAAGAAGTTCTGTAGGACAAGGTTGATCCCTGATAAATCCAACCATAATTGCCCAAATGGCTTCCTTCAGCCTAGCTCCCATCACACACAGCACTACAGACTAGCACACAGACTCAGGACCGATGCATATAATGGCACAGGCCCCTGTGACACACACTCATCAGTGTGAAAAGCAGTTGCCACTTCTAATTACGCAAGTCCAGCCCTGCAAAATGAAGCAGAAATGGAAAGGGCAGTGAATGGAATGAACTGTTTCCCCCCCTGAAACCCAGTTCCCCTTGGGCCTTTACATGGAGATGATCTGCCATGCCAGCCCTGTTAAATGCTTTCCTTCCAGCTGCCCTGTAATTAGCTGAAGTTTTATGGTACACTCTTGGGGGCAGGGACTGCCTTTTTGTTCTGTGTTTGTACAGCGCCTAGCACAACAGATTCCTGGTCCGTGACTGGGCCCTACTGCAGTACACATAATAAATGCTCTCCATAAAAGCTCCACTCAACCCCCTGCCCAGAAGAATAAGTGGGGCACTGGGGCTTTCTGGGCAGCAGCCAGGCCCTAAAGAAGCTCTGCAGAGCCTGTTCACTCCCCACCGGGAGCCTCCCAACCCTGCCCTGTTCCCAGCACCCTGATGGGACTGAGGAGGTGGATTAGGACATGTGGACTGTGAGGAAAATTTCACTTCACTTTCTTCTGTTACTTATAGTTTCTTATACTTACTTAATTCTTACTTATAGTGGGGACAAGGAGAGGCACCCATGGGCCCTAAGCCAAACCCATGAAGCTTAGGTGCAATCACACTGATTTCCCTTTCCCTACACACATGTGAAGCTCTTTCTTCCAAGTTCTTATAGTAACTGCAATGGGCAAAATTTGCCCTTGGGGTAAACCAGTGGATGTAGCTAGACTTGTGCCAGGGAAGAATTGGGCTCAGAATCCATAGTTAGCCAATGACCGACACTTCTGGTCCAGCTGGTGTGAGGTTGACACTGGAGGTTATGGAAGTGAGATGGTGCCAGCGTGTGCCTTACAGCACCTAGGGTGGTATCACAGAGGAATGTCCCAGTCTCACTTCCAGGGCAGGAGAGGGCTGGCAGGGGTCAGGGAAGCCTAGCACTGGGTGCCAGTGGCCCCCCCCCCCCACTCAGACTGGCACCTTTGGGCACCGAAGGAGCCCAGTTCTCTGCAAAAATGCCTCGCCACTTGCGTCCCATGTAAAGCAGGGCCCTGCCACTTGGTGCTTACTCCATAGTATGCCAATGCTGGTGGCTGGCAAACAGTTGATGACTATGGCCGTCGTTCTATGCCCAGGATAATGATGATTCTATAGCACTGCCTGTATCGGCTAATCTTCCCAGCGACTCTCTGCAGAGCCGAGCCAATAGCATCATTACCAGAGGCAGTGGCATGGTCCCCAGGATGCAGGCCTTTCCCCAGTGAGCTAGAGATCCAGCTTTGCAGAATCGATATACAAAAGCAATTCTGGCCTACCCTGCTAGAGGGCAGTCACGCACGCACGCCATGCCTCCCAGCAGCATAGCCAGCTGTGACAGGACTCCTTGTGTTACAAAATTCTCCCTTGAACCCTGCACGCTCATTTATCAGAGACCTTCTAGAAGTCACTTTGGCAGCAGAAGAAAACGTCTGGACTGGGCTGCAGGGCAAAGGGCTGGTTTCCCAACATCTCTGACAGGGGGCGTAACAATCCTACAGACCAGTGCTCGTTCCCTTAGCTAATGCAGGGAGCAGGTGCCTGCCAGGACTGGCTGCGGGGGACATCAAGAAGGGATCTGAACTCTGACTGGATCATGGCCCAGGTCATGCCCTGCACTGGAGCTGCAGGTATGCATGTCACTCAGGTGTGCAAATGCAACCAGAGTCACATGGAGGTATTAGGGGTAGGACTCTGAACAGCCTTCCAGGGAGTGCCAGGTCCTCAGGGCAACTAAGCTTGTCCTCCAAAAATCCTCCTTCGGGGAAGGTGCTTGGCCTTTGGTGGGAATCTGCAAGGACAAACGCAGTCTCTACATGCATGTTGTGATCTGGGCGCTGGAGTAAGCCAAGACAGATGCTGCTAGCTGTAGCATTCCAAGAGGCTACTCCACCCCCAGGCTAACTAGACAGACTCCCTGGGACAGCAAGTGGCAGGTACACCTCAGTACCATAGCCAGGAGTCAGGGTGGTATAGTCAGATGAGGAACAGAGAACCATGTCAACTACAGTCCAGAACACAATGTGCTGGGTTATCTGCCTGGATGCCAGTGCCTCTCATTCACAGGTCCTACCTGATGCAGGATGGCCCCTACCACAGGTGGGATATGCACAGCCCTGGAGGAAGGAGCTGTGATCAGATATACAAGCTTGCTTTGCTCTTTCTCCCTTATGAGAAATACTCCAACAGAGTGTATGGTAACCATCTGGAACACTGCAGTGAGCTGTTGTGTTAGGAGAGCTTTTGCAATAATGGTATCATGTGTTAATGGCCTCACAATGCATGCAGGACCTATCTTAAGGGATTGTTTAGGATGGATGGTGCTATCAAGCCCTCAGGACAGAGCCATACTTTCTCAGGCTAGATTGGCAGTCTAGAAGCAGGCAATAAGGTTAATAGCTGTCCTTTATTTTGAAGATTTGGAGCCAAATGCAACAGTGATGAAAAGAGCTGGCATAAATTAAGCATCTTGTATGAGCGAATCAGGGTGTCAGGTGCTAGGACCCCGCACAGAGATGAAGAGCCTCTTTGCTGACTCACTTGGAAGCCAGATCAGCTGTGTCTAATTAGCTCAACCTTAGGAGTTTAAAGGGTTCCTTTAGCCAGACAAGCTGGATGAGGTAATATCATTTATTGGATCAGTGTCTGTTGGTGAGAGAGATAAGCTTTTGTGGTACACAGAGTTCTTGTTCAGGTCTGGGAAACTTTAAATGTCAAAGCTCAATACAAGGTGGAACAGTCCCTCAAAATATGAGTTAACTACTTATGCCAAACAATCCCTTCAAGGTGAAGGGGCCTGTTAACAGCACTCCAATCATAAGGTGGAAAGGAAGGGGGAAGCAGCTTGGAGGAGTTCTTAGTGGGTTTTAGATTGTTGTAATAAACCTTAAATCCAGTGTCTCTATTCAGTCCATGATATTTAGTGTCTAGAAAAGTTATCAATTTAAGGTCCGAGGCTCAACTTTTGAAAGTGTTGTGCAGGATGAGGACTGATAGTTCAGACATAGAGTGATCACTTTTTGAAAAGTGTTCACCCACAACTGATGTGATGTTTTTGTCTTTTGTCATTTTCCTGTGTGAGTTCATTAGAGAGCGTAGTGAGCCACCAGCGAGCAGGATGTTAGGGGGCTTATTCCTTCACCCACTCACTTCCCTGGTCCTTCTCGCATGAACAGAGAGCAACAATACCCAAAGTCCAAAGGTGCAAACAACTTTGATGTTTATTGGGGTGAACTTCCAGCAAGCATGATTCCAGTTTCCTTCCTTAGTGTCGCCCTTCCCAGCTCTGACACCACAGAGCTTTACCTGTGTCCCTGTTCCCATTTCCCCCCTTAGCAAAACATTATTCCAATTTCCCCACCCCTGTTCCCATTTTCCCCCACCCACACACTTACTGATTGACTGCAGACTATATAGTAAAACTTGAGTTCTGCTTAGCTATACCTTAACCAATCATTTTCCTGAAATTTAACTAACCAATCCTAACATATTGTAACATGATTATGTAACCAATTATATCCCACCACCTTAATTAGTTTACACCCAGCAAAATTAATTATACAGCAGACAGAAACAATCACAGAAGCAGAGACCATGCAAACAAACAATAGCAAAGTGGGAACTATAATGACAAAACAATACAGAAGTGAGGATTTCACATCCCAGCTATTGATAAGTGAGTTCTTGCCAGACAGGATTCTATCAAACTAAGTTTTCTTTTACATTTTCTAGGCACTTCCCTTTCTCTGGAGGCGATAGGCATTATCAGGACAGGATTATATTCCTAACAGCCCAATAGCACCTTATTTCAATGTGACTAGTTTGGAATGTGAGGAGGTGACCGGTCGCTTCCCAGCTTATGGCTGTCTCTGCTGCTTAGCCAAAGGCCTTAGCCTAAGCACAGGGCCTCAGACTGTCACAGTAAGAGAAGGCCCTTACACCAGCAGACAGTGATTTTGATTCTTTTTTATACCTCTATAACTAGCTAAGTGATAAGAATACACCTAAATTCTTAGAGTATAGGCCTTTACAGACAGGTCTGAATATCTATATCCTAACACAGGGGTTCTCATGGGGGTGTCTGTGGCAGGGGAGTGAGGAGGCGAGCGGTGGCGGGGTGGGGGACTGAGGAGGGACGCTGCCTGGCCACGGAATAAGGAGGCATGTGGCAAGCCAGCAGCAGGGTAAGGAGGCAGGTGTGGGGGTCTGGCTGCAAGTGGGGGAGTGAGGAGGTGAGCAGGAGTTCCCGTGGCGGCAGGGGGGTGTCTGTGGCAGGGGAGTGAGGAGGCAAGCAGTGGGTGAGAGGAAGCAAGCAGCAGGTGGGAGACTGAGGAGGGATGCAAGAGGTGGGTGGGGGGTGAGGAGGTGAGCAGCAGTCGCATGGACAGCAGGTGGAGACCCCTTTGGGAAGGCTAGCCACTGACTCCCCCAGCAGCTGGAGCCCTGGCCCCCCTGTGGTTGGCTGAAGCCCCGAGTGACACACACCCCGGACCAGAGGAGCCCCTGACTGGCTGAAGCCCGGAGCACACCCACCCCACAGCCAGCCTGAGCCCCGCCACCTACCTGGAGGAGCCCCAGGGCCAGCTGCAGCCACAGCCATGCCTCCCCTCCTCTCCCAGACCCAAGCCACCCAGATATGTTTTTCATTACTATTGGGACTTCTATTATGTCAAAGCTTTTTAAAATTTACTTCAGAATTGTTGTGCAACCACTTTTACCAAAAAAGCAAAAGAAACAATAATAAAAAAAGACAAGAACATGCAAAGCACCTTATTTGTGTTTCTAATCTGTTAGGTCCAGTAAAGAATAGGGATAACTGTGCATTATTTTTATTATTGAGTCTGGGAAAAAAAAAAACCCAAACCTTACATAAATCAATTACAATGATTTGGATATATATATATATGTGCATATTACTTTGTTAATTTACGAAAAATAAATACTTTTAGGAAAAAGCATCAGTGCAGCCACAAGCAAGAGTTGGTGGCTGCACTCTGAGGTCAGCAAAAAATTTGTTGAGAACCCCTGGCCTAGTGGTTAGAGTAGGGAGGGATTCAGGACTCCTGGGTTCTATTTCAGATTCCAGGAGGGAAGAGTGATCGAGTGGTTAGAGCAAGGGATATGAGGCTCAGGACTCCCTGGCTGTATTCCTGACCCTTGGAGGGGAGCATATCTAGTGGCTACTGTGTGGAGCTGGGGTTCAGGACTCCTTGGTTCTATTCCTGCCTCTTGAAGGACATTGGGGTCTAGTGGCTAGAGTAAGGGAGTGGGGGGGATCAAGAGTCCTGGGTTCTGTTCCCTGCTCTGCAGCCAATTCACTATGTGACGGTTGCCCCTTTTTGTGCCTTGGTTTCCCCATCTGTAAAGTTGGGATAAGTATAATCCTCCTAGGTAGGTTTGAGCTCCTCAGAGAAGGTGCTGGAAATGTGCCTCCATGCTCCCAACCCCCCTTCTTGTGGCTGGAAGCAGAGAGAGTTAAAATCTATTAAACTTGCCATGAACTGAAATATGAGCCTGCCCCAGGCAGTTGTGAGGACTGACAGCTCCCAGCACCATGCCCCACGTCGCCAGACTTGTATAAATGGACTGAGCCTCCCCAGGCGTCAGGACTGGGGCTGGTGCTGTCTAGGTGCATGGACCCCCTCCACCCCAGCGGGTTCTCTGGGATCTGAGCGGGTGAGCTGGTCTGGGATGGTGAAGAACACATACATGCGCTGGCGGCTGCCGCTCATCTGCCTCCTCTGGGAGATCGCTATGATCATCCTCTTTGGGGTCTTTGTGCGTTTTGACCCCGAAGCCGATGCGCATTGGAAGGAGGAGTGGCACCAGAAGAACCTCACCAGTGACATAGAGAACGATTTCTACTTCAGGTATCCATGTGAGTACAGCTGGCAAACACCAGCCCCTGCACTGGTAAATGCCAGACCCCCCCACAGGCCAGCCAGGAGGAAGGCGAATGAGACAAATGTCACTGAAGTTCTGGGGCTTGTGAAAGTCCAAGACAAGCAGCCCCAGGATTGTGAAGGCAGGTGGTGCGGGAACTTCCCCCGGAAGCTCTGCTCATGCACCTCCATCCCAGCCTGCAGTACCCCTGGTTATTGCTGCCCTGAGCCCTCCCATTGCCCCTGCCCCCCCAGCTCTGCCCAATCTTGCTCTACATCTCCCTGTTCTATCCCAGTATTAGGTTCCCCAGAACAGCCCTCCCAGAGCACCTCACTCCTGACCTGCAGCTCCCCCCACCCTCATCCCAGTCCTGGGCTGCCCACCCAGCTCTGCCAGTGCACCTCAGTCCTGACCTGCAGCTACCCCACACCTGCTGCCCCAGCCCTATCTCCTTCCAGCTGTGCAGATGTATTTCATCCCTCTCCTGCAGCAAAGACTGAACTTCTTGTGAAACTATGTCAGACTGGCTGGTTTAGGGATTTCGATACTTGCCTGCTAGAGACCAGGTGGGACTGAGCTCATTTCACAGTCCCATTTGTCTGTATTACCTGCAGACATGGGGGGTGGATGGGGGAAAGCAACTGAAGGGCTAAAGGAATGTTGTATCTACTGCTGGGATCCTTGAGTCTAAGCCTAGGGCCCCCCTGCTTAACAGGCTGTAGGACAGGGATCGGCAACCTTTGGCCCACGGCCTGCCAGGGTAAACCCCCTAGTTGTTTACCTGCCCCATCCACAGGTTTGGCCAATTGCGGCTCCCACTGGCCGCAATTTGCTGTCCCAGGCCAATGGGGGCTGCGGGAAGCAGCGGCCAGCACATCCCTTGGCCTGCGCCGCTTCCCGCAGCCCCCATTGGCCTGGAGTGGCAAACCACGGCCAGTGGGAGCCGTGATTGGCCGAATGTGTGGACACAGCAGGTGAACAAACCGGCGGGCCGCGTGCCAAAGGTTGCCGATCCCTGCTGTAGGACATCAGAATGCTCTCTGCTTGTCCAGTGAAACACACTAAGGAGAAGAGGAGGAAACTGTGTATGAGTCCATAGCAGTTGGGATGTGGTATGTGGGACGCAGGGTTAATATTCTCTAGCCTGTCCCTGCTGTTCCAGCTCTGAGGACGCATATAGGCCGAGATGCACACCCCTAGAGGTGTCTGCATTCACCTGCTGCTTTATGTATATAGTTTGAGAAGTACCTGGGGGTCCTTTGGGAGGAAAGGTGCTGGTGGCTGTTACCTTGCCAAGCAGCACACATGCTTGTGGCTTCTCTCCTCCCCCCCAGCACATCTAGCCCAGGAGAAAGCACATGGCTGCTTTCAGTCCTTGCTTCATACAGTCCTGCCACCAGATTTAAAGGATGGCTGTGGTGATTCCCTGCCTCTGGTGAGTCACCCCTTCTGGCCTCAGCCCCATCATTCCTGTCAGAGAGGACTTATCACATCTTCCTAAGGGGCACCCCTTTTGCCCAGAAACTGGGCTGGTTACACCAAAGGTGCATAGCCTCCCACAAACTCTTCCGGCCCTGTGACTGAAGCACTTTGCCATGCCAGTGCCATGTTTCCTATGCTCTGTAGGACCAGGGGATAAACTTTCCTCCATCCTGCAGGCTTCTGTGTGCTGCCACCTCCCATGGGCTGTGCTGGATAAAGCATTTCTGCTCATATGGAGGAATGAATCGCTCAATTCTCCAGCCCTTTCCTCAGCCCAGGACATGACCCTGCTCCACAGAGCTGAGTGGGGATGGGTGTGACAGCAGCTCGCTGACCAGCAGGCCAGATCCAGAGCATCCTCCCTGGAGGAGATGAGGGTGCAAAGATACAACACCTGGTCTCCCCTCCCCATCCCTGACTCCATTTTCCTCTAGCTGTCACTCACCTCTAGCTGCCATGAGAGCCCCTCGCCCAGGAGCAGCCCTGACCTCCTCATTTGCGGTGGAGGGAGGAAGGCTGTTTTTCCCAGAGCTCAGTGCCGTGGACAGCTGGCTCAAGGGAGAGGCTGGCATCCTGGGCAAGGAGCAGCAAACACCTGTGTGGCTCAGTGCTCACCAAGCTGGGTAGCATGAGGAAGTGCTGTGCCACCCAGAGTAAATAAACAGGTGCTGAATGAAGGGCTGATGTACTTAATGCTGGCTGCTTCGCCCTGAGCTCAGCTGAGGGCAGGGGGACACGTTCTGGGAGATGACTGACGGGGCCACAATAATGACTCATGGGTGTAACATAGAAGTTTGATCTGCCTGCAGTGTCTTCGAGGCATTCCCTTGCCTTGCACAGGGCAGGCAGAGACAACATCTGAGGGGCTCAGGACTTTGCTGTTAACACCCTTGCTTGGATTTCCTGAGCAAAATGCTTCACTTTGCTAAACCAGGAGCGAACAGTGAGTGGCCCAGTCCCGACAGCTCGTCGTGCTCCGAAGCAGCAGTGCTTTGCTCTTTGACAAAGCCTCACTCCCGCTACTTAAATGGCTGCAACCTAGCATATGCTGCAATAATGTATCCTCTTTTACAGCTAGCCAATAGGAACGAGCTCAATTTCACTCATGCACACCTAGGGTGGGACACCTTAGCCCCTGACTAGCCAGTTTAAAATACGGCGTGGTAGCACCGATGGGCAGGGTGGTTGTGGGTGGGAGGCTGACCAGCTTTGGGGGATGGAAAGCCAAAGAGTGAGGCGGGCAGCAGGGAGGGTGGCAGGAGCTGATGGGGGTGGAAATAGGAGCTGACACAGGGAGGATCTAAAACATTGTATAAAATGGCCAGATGGTGGGTGCTGTGTGCACAGAACCTCACGGCTTGGCGGAGATATCCTGGCACTTGCAGCAGGGGGCTGTCAGCTGGGATAGACACAGCTGCGTTAGGACTGCAATGGAAAAGGGTGCAGAGTAGGCAGGTGGTGAGGTCTTCCCTAGTCAAGGAGCATTTATCAGTGTCACGTTCACATCCAGCCCCGAGAGCTTTCGGCAAACTCTAAGCTGATACACCAGCACCAGGTGAGGACTCTGCCACTGTGTCCCCTAAGGAGCCCCGTACCTCAGGGCGTGTTTGGGGTGGTGCCTGGTACAAATGGATCTCCGTGGAAACCTTTGAGCAGATTCAGGTGTTAGTATTATTTTGAACTCCTGTAGGGGGTGGACATGGTGATACAAGTGGTGTCCTAGGGGCCTCCTTTCCTTAGATGAGAAGGTTTCAATTGTTCTGGGTTTAGCTGGCATCAGAAGATTAGTGGGGGCGGGTGAGATGCCTTCTCTCCCCAGCAATAGGTAACCAAAGCCAGTTTCCTGTGCTGTCCACCTGAGTATAGCACTGGGAGCAGTGCCAAATGCCGCCAGCCAGCCAGCAGTGCTTCTGGGGGCAGCACTCCCAGGAGTGGGACATGCAGTTCTTTCAGGGATAGGGGGAGGGACTGTGCTCCTGAACACAGAGTGTGACAGACACCAGCCTTTGGGTCACCTGAGGAGGGGAGAGCACACACCTCTCATAGCAAGGCAGCTGGGGGATGAGCCGTTTCTCTGGAACAAACCAGCTGTGGTGTATAGTGGGGGAAGGGAAGGAGGCAGGTATGTGGAGGGTGAACTGGGTGCATGAGGACAGGGGGAGGCAGTAGCATCTGCAACCAGAAAAAGCCGACTCCTGCAAGCTCTGATAGGAAATTCCAGCTGAGAGGACACAGTACAATACAGGGCCAGGACTCCAGGTCACCCATCCCTGTTTGGCACAAGATCAGCGAGACGTCAAAGGCAAATGAAAATTACTTCGGTGTTTGAGCAAGTCACAGGGGAGAGGACAAGATCTTCCAAGACCTGCAGGCAACTCCGGGTATTTCAGTGAAACAAAGGGAAAAGGACCCCTTGGTGGGAGTGTGCAATATAGTCATTACAGATGCAGTAAGTGTGACAAACTGCAGCTGACCTTGAGGATTTCAGATACAAATCCCTCAAAGAGGCTTGCAGGTCTCAACCCAAGGAAGTATCTCAAGCTGGCAGCTTCCTCATTAGGTTGTGTCCTTATCAACAAGTGCATGCAAGATTCATGTTAAGTTCATGAGTGCCACCGACCCAATGCCCATGGAGCAACGCCCATGCCACACCAAGCTGGGAGGCGTGCAGCTGTCTGCCAGGGCGGGAGTGACGATGGGGCTGAGACTCCAAACTAGTGTCGCCTTGTTTAATAAACTGGATGTGCCCTGGAGGCCAAAGGCTATGCCACTGATTAACCCCTTCTAGGTTTGTCTTGTCCCAAGCTAGGGCAAAGGGGACGCAAAATACCTGCCATTCTCAGATGGGGAGGTCTAGCTTCCTAGGGAAACTCACCTGGATTGCTGATCCCATCCTGGTGTCTGAGTCCTCCCTGGCTCACAGCAGCTTCCCTGTGCACTCGGGCCATTGTCTCATGTGCAAACAGGGATCATTCAGCTGGCTGACCCCTTTACAACTGGCCTGAGCCCCCGTGCAAGCCATCCGGTGGGAGTCACCTGGTGAGTGGCAGCTCAGAAGAATCTGCAAAGATAGACGATTGTTTCCAAGGCTGCATGAGGGACTGAGCCACAGATCTGTTTTGAACAGTGGTTCTCAACCAGGGGTCCAGGGCCCCCTGGGGGGCAGCGAGCAGATTTCAGGGGGGCCGCCACGCAGGGCCAGCATCAGACTCACTGGGGCTCAGGGCAGAAAGCCAAAGCTCTGCCGCATGGGGTTGAAGCTCGGGCCCTGAGCCCCGCCACCCGAGGCTGAAGCCGAAGCCTGAGCAATGTAGCTTTGCAGGGGCTCCTGTGGCATGAGGTTGCTACCCACTAACACCAGCCCTGGCCTTTTATATGCAGAAAGCCCATTATTGTGACAGTTGGGCTGTGGATGTTTTATAGCATGTTGGGGGGGGGGGGGGGGGCTCAGAAATAAAAAGGTTGAGAACCCCCGGTTTAGAACACTTCCATTACAAATACAGTGTGTTTATAGCTAAAACAAAGAAGTCTAGAGACTAGCCCAGTTGCCTCTAAGGATTGTCTTTCAGAACAGGGTTTACTTATGAAAGCCATGTGTCCAACCAGTGTTCATCCAAAGTTGGCCATGTCTACACTACAAGCCATGCTCGCTCACTCTCGTCATGCTAGTGCAAGTATATGTACCTGAGCTGGGAACTACACCCCTAGCTCATAGTGTCCGGGTAGCCACTGTGCCTATTTGTTAAAATCTCCCATGGTGGCATTAGCCCCAGTGTGGCTCTGTGGGTAGTGGCAATGAGGGCCACACTAGTGTAGATAGGGCAGTGGCATTTTTTTCTGTGTCACCTCTGCTTAGAGCAGGTCTAGGTGGTTGAAATGGTTTTCATTAGCGTTTTCATCCTTGGTACCACAGTGGAACTGACCTGATTTGTGCAGTGGTGGAAGGTGCTCACAAAATAGCAGCAGACAAAGAATGGACAGTGGGAAACTCTCTCTTCTAGCCCTAGAGATGGTTCCTCCTGGGTAGGGTTGAAAAATGTGGGCAGGGAGGAAGGTGTGTATAACTGATCTAGGGGTGCCCATTTCCAGGGCTGTCAATTCAATCATGTTCAGCAACAGCACTAAAATTCACTTGAATTTAAAATCAGCTGGTGAAATTCCCTGGAGAATGAATCATCTGTTCTGAATGCGGGGAGAAGGGATGAAAGATTCTTCAGTGTAGACAGTATTCCAGGGGCCATACTCTTCCTGCAGTAAACAGTGAAGGTTGCTAAATGACAACAAACTAAAACCCAAGTACTGAATTGTAATGTAATAAAAAGGTTAAGAGCATCATGACTCCTACTCTGCCCATGTGAGACGCAAACACGTTACTCTTCTCAAGGGCAAACAAAGTACAAAGCTTTCCTTAGATTGTAAACTCTTTGGGACGGGGGGGGTGGTCTTTTTGTTCTGAGTTTGTACAACTCCTAGCACAATAGGGTCCTGGCCAATGAGTAGGGCTCCTTCATGCTACCACAATACAGATAAATAATAATAAAATAATATAATTAATATCTCAACCCCACCACCTGAACTATGACTTTTGGGCCTTATTTTATGTATTATTTCTCATGATCTTGATTTTTGTCTAAATATTTTTGTTAAAGTGGAAAATGTCAGTTAATATTATTTAATTGGCAATACACATATTTATTGCTTCTTTCTTTTCTTTTTAGAATGGTGTTGGATATGTAGCCTAATAGGGGAAAATGTGTATCAGTGTATATTTGGTAAAATTTGTGTATATGCAAATTGGCCTCTGAGATCTATATGGTCTGGATCCTTGACTGGTATCAATCAGCAGAGGTTTGTTGGAGCAAGTGGAACTATGCTGACTTACACCAGCTGCAGATCTGGCCCTGTAGCTCGTCTGTATGGATTTTCCTAGGTTTTTCTGAAAGAACAAAAAAAAACCCAGAGTCTGGCACAGCGTGACCTGATCCCATCCACACCCATGTCCCCCCACACCTTGGTAGAGCTTGTGAAGTGCACAGTAACTGAAACCAGGACTCCTGCAGAGCCTTGCTTCATTCAAGGCCTGATCTGACTCCCATTGAAGTCAAAGGAAAGAATCCCATTGGCATCAGTGGAAGCTGGATCAGACTCTCGTTCCACTCAAGACGTGCGCTTTCACTAGATGGCAAACTAGCCACAAAAATGCAGCCGGCCTTCCCTCTGAACACTGGGAAAAGGGCTGGAAAATCCATTGTAAGTGTCAGTGCCTAGACCGGACTCCGCATGATTTAGCTGCACAGTGTTTTCCTTTCTCTGAGCCAGCCCATTCTCTAAGCCAAGCTGACAGTGCCCAAGCATTTAAACAACAAATATGCTATGCTGTTGTGCAATATTCTGCACACTCTGTAGTACAGACATTGACGTAGCTGAGCAATATGGAACGTTTACCCTTTCCATTCCACAGTGGCAGAGTGCAGCACATGCTGGTTTGCTTGTGGGATCCCCCTGGGAACTGGTGGAGGGAACCGGTCCTCGTCGTCCTCCTCTTGCTCAGGAGGCTTTTACACATGTGGTTTTTATGGTTTAATTTATAACTGTGCCCAAGTTTCACTTTAAATTGCTGTGGCTGAGCGTTATCGGAAAGAAACCAGCAGTGCTGACGTCCACTCCAGGTTTATCACATAAAGGATTCCTCTCTCGAGGCTCATTTTCCTACCAGAACGTATGGAGCGGTGTCCGAGCTGTCATGCCCTGAGTACCAGGCTTATTCAGTACAAGTGTCCGGTAAAGCGGCTGTGCACCTCCAGTCAGACGAAGGTTCACTTTCGATTAAGAAAACAATGAAACAAAGAATGAAAATCTCTGGGTGAAATCCTGACTCCATTGAAGTCAATGGGAGTTTTGCCATTGACTTCACTGCAGCCAGGATTTCACCCTCCATTGAAGTGAGCAGAGTGTGTGCCTCCTCTCTGTCCATCTGTTCTCTCTTGTCCTGTACTTAGATTGTAAGCCCCTAGGAGCAGGGACTGTCTTTTTGTTTGCTGTTTGTACAGTGCCTAGCACAATGGGGTGCTGGCCCATGACTGGGATTCATTTGTATGTGCTATGATAATACAAATAACGGCTGCTAACAATAATAGTTCCCAGAGCAGGAAGGAGCAGAGCAGTCAGTGACACTGGGTTCTGACCCAGCTCAGACAGGTTGTTGGGCAAAAAATTATCAAAACTTCTGTTTTTTTAAATGAAAAGGGGTTTGTAAGTAGAGCAAAAGTGTGCATGGAAAATGTTAATTCTGATTCAAAGTCTCTGGGATTTTTTTGTTAAAAAATGGAGATGTTTGTGCTTTACAGCTCAGGTTATTTTTATATAAGTGTTTTGTTTTCAAAACTGAATATTTTCACTGAAATGAAAATCAATGATGTTTACTGAAAGGGCTTTCCAAACACTGATGGTTTTTCCTCAAAGCCAAACTATTTTACCAAAAAGCATTTCCAAAAACTGAAGGTTTTTCATTTTTCAGTTTGTTTTAAAAATGTTTGTGCACAATTTAAAATGAATTTTTTTTCAAAATTTCTCCTGAAAAATCATTGGTATTTCTGACCTAGGGGTATTGTCAAGTTCCTAAACAGCAGGAGTCCCCGCCTCCCCTCCCCCCATGATAATGATGAATTCTCCTCCCTGACACAGCTTTCCAGGATGTCCACGTGATGATCTTCGTGGGTTTTGGCTTCCTGATGACATTCCTCCAGCGCTATGGCTTTGGAGCTGTTGGCTTCAACTTCCTCCTTGCCGCCTTTGGGATCCAGTGGGCTCTCCTGATGCAGGGCTGGTTCCATTCTTTCGAGAATGGAAAGATACTCATTGGAGTGGAAAAGTAAGAGGGTTTGGGACTGATGGAAGCCATCTCCTGCTGGACAGGGGAGATGCAGGGAGGGAGGGGACCAAGCAGCCTGGAGGTTCTGCCCCTGCTCTTTGTGGAGAAAGGGTGCTCCAGATCATATTACATCTTCTGCCCTGCCTGCTGTTAAAGACCCCATGGAGCCTGTTTCATAAGAAAAGGTCTTTGGTCCCAATTCCCCCTCCCCCCCTCAGCTGTGAGGGCGCTGTGTACCTGTGACTGGGTTCCACCCTCCACTCCAGGGGTGACTGGCTCTGGTGGATGGTGAGGAAGGAGCCAGGTAAGACCAGCCACATGAGACCAAATCTCACAGGCTCCAGGCCAAGCCCCAAGTGTCAGGGCCATTGTTTGTCCTCAGTCTTGGGACTTTCATTGCTCAGGTCCTTTTGGACAAACAGCCTCAGATCTGATGAAACTTCATTATGCCATTCTCCACATGCTAAGGACTAGGGTGTTACCTGCACAAAATTCTCTGTTACACACACTCTAGGACACCCACCTTTACCCTTCCATGGGCTCAAGGCATAACCCTGTTAATTTAGGCACTCCACCCTTTCCCAGTTCTTAGGGCTCCAGATATAAGGCACCCAACTTTACCCTAAATTTGTTGCCTGCACATTCTAGGACATCCCACCTCTACCTAGTTCCTAGGGCTCAAGGCATATAACCCAGTTGATTTAGGCACCCCCACCCTTTCCCAATTCCTAGGGCTCCAGGCAAAAGGCACCTAACTTTACCCCTCCGTGGGCTCTGGGCTCTACTCCTCCGTGGGCTCTGGGTAAACACCCATTCCCTGTGGACTGAGAACAAACACCCATTCCCTGTGGACTCAGGGCTTAATCTTTTGCGGGTTTACAGGGTCTTCCACCAGTGAAAGAGTCTTACACAGTAATATCCTACTTAACCTCTATTTATTAACAATCACCAAAACAGAATGCCCATGCTAAGCATACAATGTTCACCACTCCCAATAAGGCAGACAAACTTAACCTGATCCTGACTGGCCAGCACGAAATCTGGGGGACTCCAGTTTCTGCATGGTGTAATTAGCAGGGTGTTGTGGTCTGGCAGCTCTGATCTTGGGGCTGTGTCCTGGAGATGGTTCTCAAGAACTTCCTTTTGGATCCAGTTTAAATAGTGAAACTTGAGTCCTGCTTAGCTGTACCTTAATCATTTAACTAAAATATGACTAAACAATTTTCTAACCAATCCTAACATACTGTAAAACAATCCTTTAAGCAATCATACCCCATCACCTCAATTGATTTACACCCAGCAAAATTTGTTATGCAACAGACAAACAATCAAAGAACCAGACAAAGACCATACAGATAAACAATAGAGAAGTAGGGATTTCACAACCACAACTTGTTGATAAGTTGCCAGACAGGATGCCATCACACAACATTTTCTTTAACCATCTTAAGATTTGTTTCTTTATCTGGTGATGATGGCTACTATTAGGACAGGATCACTTTCTTAACAGCCCGATAGTACATTGTTTTAATGTAATTTAGATAGAATGTGAAGATGTGACTTTCTGCTTCTGCTCCTGGCTGCTGCTCTCCTAACATGGCTGCAGACAAAGGCCTCAGACCTTACAATATGGCTACAGGAAAAGGCTTTATCCTTACAAGGGGTCTCCTAACTTCCCACTGGGAGCTCCTCTGGGGACCCCAGTGAAGAGAGACCCATAACTCATCTCACCCTTAGCCATGCATATACCGAGTACAGGGACAGCAATTAACCATTGGAACAGTTTACCCAGGGTCGTGGGGGATTCTCCATCACTGGCCATTTTTAAATCAAGACTGGATGTTTTTCTAATAGATCTGCTCTAGGAGTTATTGTGGGGGAAGTTCTGTGGCCTGTGTTAGAAAGGTTCACAATGGTCGCTTCTGGCCTCCATCTATGAGTCTATGCTGCCACCGCCCAGCGGGAGGGGGATGCAGAAGTGGTACTGTCCCTTAAAGGGACCATGTTCTAGTCACACCCAGCAAGGGGGGTGTTGGTAGGGAAGCCAGGATGAGGTTCAGGTCCTGGCAAAGTTGAAACTCTCTAGATTTGGGAGTGGTGGAGGGGGGGAGGATCTCCATTACTAACCTGCAGGTTGTTTTCTCTCCCATCCCCTGCTCCCCAGCCTGATCAATGCAGATTTCTGCGTTGGTTCTGTCTGCATCGCCTTTGGGGCCATCCTGGGCAAAACCAGCCCTGTGCAGCTGCTCACCCTGACGTTGTTTCAAGTCACGCTCTTTGCTGTGAATGAGTACATCCTCATCAGCCTGCTCCACGTAAGGCTCCCCTCGAGTCAGAAAAATCGGCTGTCTCCTGCCCTTCCTCTCTGGCAGTGCAAACAGGGTGTCCGAGCCAGGTAGAGGGGAGGCAGGTCCGGAGTGAGGTGCAGCATCAGAGCTGTCTGTAGGCTATTGTACAGTGCCTGGCTCCAGTCAGGTCCATCAGCTCCTTGTTTGGCTAAACACACAGGGTTAATTCCAGCCACAACAATTCAAGCAGAAATGTAAAAAGATTCCAAACGCATCAATGAGCAAACAGCCGGGGCTACTTTTCCCACCCTTTAGCTTCTCTCCTACCTTAGTCAGGGAATGGGAAATCTCCCAGGGTTCCGCAAGCAGCGGCAGTGACTTGAGAGCAAGGGATCCCCTCTGGTGGGGTTTTCCTAAGACAGCCAGGGAGTCTCCACACAGAGGGCCTGATGCTCTCTTTGGGTATGTCTACACTGCAGAAAACCCTAGCAGCAGCAAGTCTCAGAGCCTGGGCTCCAGCCACATCGGGAACATCTACACTGTTATTTTTAGCCCTGTAGTGCAAGCCCGAGTCAGTTGACCTGGACTCTGAGACTCGTTGCTGCAGGGTTTTTTCTTGCGGTGTAGCCAGACCCTTTATGGCTGTACAATATTTTCCTCTTGGCTCCTTCCCTTGCTATAATATTTCTTTAGCTGAAGAAAATCAGAGCACACCATAAAGTGAAGACCTGTCTGGTAAAGGAGCCGCAGGGCCTCTGGCAGCGTATGAGAGATTTTTGCTCTGGCGGAGGAAAAGAGATTTGTTCTGAAAGGGGAACCCATTCACCTCAATCCTAAGTGCAGGTGGGGTCAAAAGTGGGGTGGAGGTGGAGGAAGGATCCCTCAAATGCAGAGAAATAATAATCCCTAGGTTTTATATATTATTTTTCATTTATAGATCTCAAAGCACTTTACAAAGGAGGTGAGCAACACTATTCCAATTTTACAAATGGGGAAAGTGAGGCACAGAGATGTGACATGACTGGCCCAAGGGCACACAGCAGGCCAGTGACAGAGTCAGGACTAGAACCCAGGACTGCTGGTCTCCAGAGTCCCAGTCCAGTGCTCTAGGTACCAGGGCAACAATTTCATGGTTTAAAATAAAATTATAGTATAGATTAAATCCTCCACTGTTGGGAGCCCAAATGCACAGGGGCATCTGAAAGGGAACAAGAGAAACTGATCAGCCCAGCTGAATGAAACACAGAACATCAGTCACCACAGGGAAACTGGGTTCTTTGAGATGCCAAATGTCACTAACCTATGTATGCAGTGTTGTTGTAGCCGTGTTGGTCCCAGGCTGTTAGAGAGACAAGGTGGGTGAGGTCATATCTTTTATTGGACCAACTTCTGTTGGAGAGAGAGACAAGTGTTCAAGCTACACTGAGCTCTGCTTCAGGTCAACTTCTTCAGATCTGTAGAAGAGCTCTGGGTAAGCTCACAGGCTTGTCTCTCTCACCAACAGAAGTTGGCCCAACAAAAGATATGACCTCACCCACCTTGTCTCGCTTACGTAGGTGGCCTTAGTAACCCAGCAGAGGGAATGCAGGGAGGGACAGGGGTGGTTAGTAGATGCTTATAAGCAAGGAAGGGTATTCTTGTTTAAATATGTGATGATTATCTTTACTGTATCCCTTTAAACTCTCATCTCTGAAACTCCCTCCTGTCTCATTAGCGAATAATTTAAGTGTCCAGACCGGAGCTTGTGTGTGGGGGTGGAAGTTCAACCCTTTTAGTTTTGGGGGACTGCCCATTATTTCCATCTGCATAGTTGTTCCTCCCAACACCAATGCTCTGGGTGAACTTAGCTAGGGGAATGCCTTTGGAAAGCTCCCTTCCAGGAGAGTTCATCTCAGCAGCTGCATGTGTGTCTTGAGGCAGAAGAAAAGGATGGAAAACAACAAGCACAAGTGTGTGAGGCAGCAGCAGTGAAGGGAAGAGGGGAAGAAAATGAGGAAAGTAAGAGCTGAGGGGAGAGATGACTGGGGTTCATTCCTCATGGTGGCCAGGTCCTGATTACCCCTCCCTCAAAGTTCTGGGGTATTTGCACCTTGAGTTCTGAGTCAGCCCCTTAGAGAGATAAGGGCCAGCTTGGAAGTTTGGATCCAGATCTGAGCATTGCCAATGGGTCTGCAGTTCTGGTTCTGCCCATCTCTGCTCATGGCCTTTACTGGGAGTTTTGTGGCTTTTTAATATTTGTTCTAAAAGCCCCAGGTTTCAAGGGGCAATAACTCTCTATTTAAAAGTCCTGTTCTTTGTCTGCCCTTTACCTGCCCACGCTGGGACTGCCACCTCGGGGTAGTTCTACTCTGGGATGCTGCTGGAACCCATGTGCCATGGAGTCACATGATGGAGGGGCCAGAAATGCCCCTTTGCCATGATGCCTTCCACAGAGGAGGCTAATTGGAAGGATGTGGCTGAGATGCTCTGCCTGCCAGTCGGAGGGACCAGGAGCATTTCTGTTCCCCTCCTGTAGTGACCCAGCACAGGCTGGACGGACGGACAGTCGATTGGCCAGAATACTTCCAACATGTGAATTTTCCTCTGCTCTATGTCCACAGGTTAAAGATGCTGGTGGATCCATGACCATTCATACCTTTGGAGCCTATTTTGGCCTGACAGTGACCAGAATTCTGTACCGGCCCAACCTGGAACAGAGTAAAGACAAGCAAGGCTCTGTGTACCACTCCGACCTCTTTGCTATGATCGGTGAGTTAACTGTGGACTTGGAGACTTCATGAAAGCTGTGCTGGGTCCCTCCTACATCCCACAGGCTATGTGAAACCAGACTGGAGCCAGTGCCCTAGTGGTGAAAACCTGTGTATCCCATTTCCTAATCCTGACACCTCAGAGCTGGCCAGTCCCTCCCCCAATCCCCTGCCCCGGGGCTGGATAAGATTAGAACTAGTGCCCTAGAATTGTAAGGCTCCATGTGCCATTCCCAGACACCCCAGAGCCCTGTACTTCCAGCCTGGGGGCTGACTGGAACTGGTGCTATGAGGTGAGAGGCTCCATGTCCCATTCCAAGACACCCCAGAGCCCGCCAGTCCCCCCATCCTAGGGTCCGATTGGAACTGGTGTTGTGAGGTGAGAGGCTCCATGTGCCATTCCCAGCATTCCAGAGCCAGACAGTCCCCCCAGCCTGGGGTCTGACAGGAATTGGTGCCCTAGAAATGAAAGGCTCCATGTGCTATTGCAGCTTTGAGTTCCTGGTTGGAGTGTTTCGGAAAGAGGGAAAAGTTGGCCATGGAGGTGGAGCTGGGGGTTTGGGGCACAGCCAGCTTTAGCCTCCTCGCCATATAACTACCATCTCTTATGGTTTCTTTTTAACTCCCCTTCCCCTTGCTGCTCCCTGTTTTCCTTCCCCTCCCTCCTACTTCTCCCCCTCACTGTCCCACTCCTGCCCCTCCTCTCCCAGGTACCCTGTACCTGTGGATGTACTGGCCCAGCTTTAACTCAGCTGTTTCAAACCATGGGGATGCGCAGCACCGAGCCGCCATTAACACCTACTGCTCACTGGCCTCCTGTGTCCTCACCACCGTGGCCTTCTCCAGCCTGCTGCAGAAGAAAGGCAAGCTCGACATGGTAAGCAAGGACTGGAGACGCCTGCTGTGCCCTCTCCTGGCTTCATGGATGACTGAAGGGCCAGGCAGTCTGATTGGGGCTGCTTCCTTTGGTGACTGTGCACCAGATTTCATGGGGTTGCATCCAGGGCTCCTAGCCTCCGCACAGCAGCTTGAGCCATGTTCAAGGAATGAATTGTTTTGCAAAGCTCTGTCATGAAAACCATGTGCGGTTTCCATGCAGCAGCAGGTATGTGAGCATGCTTGGGCAAATGGAGGAGCAGATACATGTGATCACCTGTGTGCCGGTGGATCCCTAGGACGGCAGAGCCATGCAGACACCTGTGCTGCAGAGCCGGTGGGAATGGTCCCATGGTGGTGGGCATGTGCCAGGGTTGAACTGTACGGTGTCATGAAAGCATACGGTGTTAGGTGTGTGTGTGCTTGTGAGGGAGCGGGGCCCATACAGTGACGTGTGTGTCAGAGCAGGGTGTTTTCTGGGTGTGTGCTCGTGTATGGGAGAGACAGCAGGCCCCGTACAGAGCTGTGGTTGTGGCAGCACCAGGCTTTGGGAATATCTGTGCAGCAGTGCACGTGTGGATGCAGTGTTTTGTTTCTTCTACATGAAAATGATGCCCCAGCCTATCAGCTGTTGACATTTCATCTTCAGTCTCCTCCCATTCATGTAACTTTTGGTGGTCAAAAATCTCTGGCTTCAGGCAAATCCAGTAATTGGGAATTTGCAATGGGCAGGGAGCCAATCCCAATGCAAAGGAAAATGGGCCCAGATCTTCATTTTCTCTGTGAACATTTTCTCCCCTGCTTTTCTCCTTGGTTGCCTTGAAATGTTGCCACAAATGGGCTTAAAACGCTCTTGTCCCAAAGCCGAAGTGGTAAGACGTGAGTGTTATTTGCACAGGTTCATATCCAGAATGCAACGCTGGCTGGTGGTGTGGCTGTGGGGACCAGCGCGGAGATGATGCTGACTCCATACGGATCCCTCATCGTTGGATTCCTCTGTGGCATCGTGTCCACCGCTGGGTTTGTCTACCTCATGGTAAGTGCTGCTCAGAGGAATTCCAGGCTCTTGCCTCTTAGTTAGGGAGAGGAAATAATCTCTCTCTCTTTCTCTCTCTTCCATTCCCTCCAGCCATTCCTGGAGTCCAAGCTGAAGATCCAGGACACCTGCGGCATCCACAACCTACATGCCATGCCGGGGCTTATTGGGGGGATCGTGGGGGCTGTCACCGCAGCCGCAGCCACTGAAGAGGTGTATGGAAAAGAAGGGTAAGATGGCTTAAATCTCTCCCATGGCGATGGGGTGGGTTATGGGCCAGCGTGTGTGGTTTGGGGGGGGGAGGCAGATGAGATGAGTCAGTGGCAGCAGCTGAGTTCCCCCTTACAGATATGCATCCTGAGTGGTGCTGGGCCTGTAGGGCTGAGTCAGGCTTGGAGGATTGCCGCCTCTTCCAGCTGCCCCCTTTTGGGAGCCCCTATAACTCCAAGGCCCACCTTCATTCTGGAGGACTCTGAGCAGGGGCAGTTGGGTTCATGAAGGGGCATCTCTTTATCTCTGTTGCTTCCTTTTCTGGGTCAAACTCCAGGATAAACCGTGAAGGTCTCAAAGCTACCCTGGGTCTCGTGGTTTTTGGACCCCTCTAGGTCCAGGCTGAGGCCTCTGGGGGTGGGAACAGACTGGAAAAGAAGGAATAAAAGCAAAGAGGCCGGGTTATATTGCTACAATCTCCCCACTCTTCGATGGGAATGTGTCCTCTCAGTGCCAGGGAGATGGTTTGAAAGGGCTGTGAGTGCAGCTCCCCCGTCCTCCACAGCGCGGACTCCCTGACTCAAAGGAGCGTCTCTCTGACAGCTGGTCTCATCATTTCCCTTCCTCGCAGGCTCATCAGTGCCTTTGATTTCACGGGTGACTACAAGGATTGGACGCCCACTGTCCAAGGGGGGTTCCAGGCAGCTGGCATTTTCGTGTCCCTGGCCATGGCCTTGGCTGGGGGGGCCATTGTGGGTGAGTGGGCGGGGTGCAGGGAATGGAGGAGAAGGCCCAGGTCCAGGCTGTGGTTGTAGAGTGGCCGGCTCAGCCACTCGAATTGCTCACATCCTGGCTTACAGGAAGGGTCCATCTCCTGGGCTAGAAGACCCTTCTGCTCCCACATGCAGCCGCTGAAATTGAGATGAGCCCTAAGGCTTGCAAACATGTGGCATTCCAAGGACTATTTTGTTCCCCACTGGCCCTATCACAACAACCCTTTAATACCTCTCCCACCCCAGCATCGCAAGAAGTCCTACCTCCAAAAGTGGCACTTCCCGATGTCATGTGGGAAATGTTGATTGGTTGAAACTATGATGTCATTTCCAAAACTACTGCCCTCTGGAGGTAGGCCTTCCTCGTGTGGCAGCACGGCGCTGTGCCCTGCAGGTTCCCAGCAGAATGGGCAGATCCTGGCTCTGGCACGTTGTCCACCACGAGACACACTGGGATAAGGCACATCTTTGACAGCCTGGGGCAGGGAATTGCCCAGATGTTCTGCAGCCCCATCTGCCGCTCCAGACCCTTTTAGCAGGCAGGATGAGACTTTGGGGCATGTTATGAACCAAAAGGGGGGCTGGAAAATAGCAGCAGGAACCAGGAAGGCTGCAATGAATGGGGAACATAACAATTTTAGAGGATCAGTTCTGTATCCCAAACAGAGCTGAGCATTTCCATGGAAAACAGGCCAGGGCTTGTGAGATCCTCAAGGCTTCTGCTTCCAGCTGAACTCCCCCAAGTCCAGAAGGGGAGAGGAAATAGATCAGCGAATGCAGAACCCTGAATCTCAGCAGGTTCAGCCTGAGTCCTTTGGTTAGTTTGGAAGTTGCTGTTCATTTGGGGTTGTCTCTGATTGGGTCTGGTTCAGCTTGTGGCTGGGTTGGGTTAGATGTGAGTCGGGTTTGATTCAGTGCTGAGCTAAGGGTGAGCTCTAGTTCTAATTTTTTCTGTCTCTGATTGGCTGCCCCGGGTGTTACACTTGCGGTCAGATGCTCTGCATTTCCCCATTTGACGTTTTGCTGCTACCATCCTGTGGGTTGTTGGGGTATGGCGGAATTCTAGCCCAAGCCTTGCCTGCTGCCTCCCAGGGATGTTGCTCACTCAGGAGCAGGTCTCCATTTTTAGGAAGCACTTTTCTGCTTTCAGCATCTAACAGATAGTAGGAGAGGAGATGGCCCCTTCCCCAGATGTTTCCCATAGGGTTGCCCACATTGCTATAATGCACCACATGATTCACGCTTTAAAATTACCCCCAGCCTGTGAACTCCACTTCACTGACTTCCCCGAAACAAGACCCCCCTGGGCCTGCAGGGCAGGGAGAATATGAAGGGCCAGGGCTAGACATGCTCAAAACTGACCCAACCTCACTTCACCTACAACACAGGAAGGGAATAGTTTCCCTGATCCCTCTCTCCCCCAGCCGCTCACCCCAGTGGGGCTCGTCCCTGGCTGCTTTGCCCTGGCCTGCTTGTTTCTCATTGATTTGAGGCATTTCCCATCTCACTCTCTGTTTTGTGGCTTTAAGGTGCTATTTTGAAATTGCCGTTCCTGGGGGACCCTGCTGATGAGAACTGCTTTGAGGATGATGTCTACTGGGAGGTGAGCTATGGGGGCTGGTCCTTTTCACTGTGGCCAGGGCAGGGGAGCTTTGGGGCCTGGTGGCCTGTTTGCAGGAAGTGCAGGGGAGGGTGTCGCAGTCAGGTGCCCTTCGGCTGATGGGGATTTGGGGCTCAGTGTCCATATGGCTGGGGTAATGGGGTTTGGTGATGGGGGGCCGGTGCGTGGCAGAAGGAGGTGTTGGGATCCTGTTTGTGGCTTTAGGCCTGAGCTCTGTGGACTGTTTGGGAGTTGTGGTGTGCCACAAGGTGGCGCTATTGTCCATGACATGGCCGCACCATTGTTTATAAGAAAAGGAGGACTTGTGGCACCTTAGAGACTAACCAATTTATTAGAGCATAAGCTTTCGTGAGCTACAGCTCACTTCCTCGGATGCATATCGTGGAAACTGCAGCAGACTTTATATATACACAGAGAATATGAAACAATACCTCCTCCCACCCCACTGTTTTTGTTTCATATTCTCTGTGTATATATAAAGTCTGCTGCAGTTTCCACGATATGCATCTGAGGAAGTGAGCTGTAGCTCACGAAAGCTTATGCTCTAATAAATTGGTTAGTCTCTAAGGTGCCACAAGTACTCCTTTTCTTTTTGCGAATACAGACTAACACGGCTGTTACTCTGAAACCATTGTTTATAGTTTCCCTCCCCAGCTGTGTGGCTATGGCACCCCCCACTGGCAGGAAAGCAGGCCCTGTCCATACCTTCATGACAGGGCATGGGGACCTGATGGAAGTTTCGTTGTCTTTGCAGGTGCCTGAGGATGAGGAGAGCGGCCTGTACCACATGCATGACCCCACCCTCAAACCTGTGACTTCCTAACCCAGCTGGGTAGGCAGGGCTGCGATGCATGGGAGGGCAGGCCTTGAAGAGCCCAAGAGCTGGTCGGGCAGAGGGTGCCCCTAGAGTACTAGCACCCAGCACTTGGAAGTCTGCATGGATAGGGACTAGTGGATCCTAGTTGCCCTCGTGGCAGCACACAGGCACAGGGCACTGGCCAGTGCCATGCACACATGGGCTTATCCATCAGGGATCCACGACAGCATGCTTGCCTCGTGGCAGAAATGCTGGGCACTGAGACCTCTCTCATGTGGGTATGGCAGGAAGGGGGTTGGGGAGTGGGTGTATACGGGTGTGTGGTGTGACTGTACTAACTGCCTGTTATTGGTGTCACAGTAAAGGGCAGGATTTCACCGGGAGAAGGGTAAGGAGAGGTGCTAAACGGCCCAGCACATGTGTCTCAGGCCATGCCCAGCCTAGTGAAACCTTACCCCAAAGGTGACTGCTCAGTCACTAGCCCAGTCGGGGCGGGAGGGGTACAGGTGCCGGGCAGCTGCCAGGGGAATGTGCCAGGTAGCCAGTGGGCGGGAGGGATACTCTCCATCATCCTGATGTTAAGAGGTCACAGACAGACCCCTGACCTGCCTCTTCCTCTGGGTTTCCTTTAGGTGGCATTCGGACTCCTCCTCCGTCTCTAGCTCTCCAGAGACACTATTGGTGTATTTTGAGAAAAGGAGGTGCCCTGCGACAATCCCCAACTGGACACAGACTCTTTGAGTGCTTCCGAAGGCCCCATTTCCTTTCCCACATTCCCCTCCGTGGTGGGATAGCTTGGAAGAGGCCCTGTTTACACTAAGCAACACACTGGAGAACAGCCAGTAAAGCCAACACAGCCAACATGCTGGAGAACAGCCAGTGAAGCCATATGTCTTTGCTTACCTGAGAGCACGGGGCCAGAGGTTTGAAACGGACACTGGGGCATCTCCCTTAGCACTGCCACAGGGCAGCGGCAGTGGGAGGGGGCTTAGCACCTGTGGGGGGAGTTGTTTTACTAGGTGCTTGTTGGGTGGGATCTCTCAGCTTTCAAGTTCCCAGATTTCACACAGGAACAATTCAGCTGGCGCTGTGTCTGGGCCCAGAGTTAACTGGGCCTCACGACACCTTGGATGTTGGGGATTGTGGAGGATGAAGGGACAATAATAATGGATCCAGTGTGGGGGTAAGAGAAGCATGTCCTTGCAGCTGGGGGGCGCTGTTACACTTAGAGTAGATAATCGTACTTGGCACATATCCAGTGCTTTGCAGTCGTTAATAATTAACCCTCCCAACACCCCTGTGAAGTGGGTAAGCATCATTACTCCTATTTGGCAGATGGGGAACAACGGGCACAAGGAAAGAAAGTGACTTGCTCAAGGGATTAGAACCCAAGAGTCTGCGTGCCTACCCCCTTTCTCAGTTCCTTTGCGATGCTGACTCAAAACAAATGTTTGCTTTCTTGGCCTGACCACTGTCCCTGACTCCTGGAGCTCGGCTGCCCTTCTCTCTCCCTCCTCTTTGTCATTAGCTCTTGCTCCTTGGACGTGTGAATAAAAAGCACTGTTATTCTTTCCAGCGGTGTGCTCCGTTGGGTAATGAGTAGGGTTACCAGAAAGCAACTGTGAAAAAATGGGACGGGGTGGGGGGGTAATAGGCCCCTATATAAGAAAAAGTTCCAAAAAACAGGACTGTCCCTTTACTAGGGTGACGAGATGTCCCATTTTTAATGAGCAGTGAGAGTCAGGTGGGACTCTGTCCATTGCCCCATTTCGACCAGTAGCAATACAAAGGGAGCCATGGTGGGAGGATGCTGGGATAGAGACAGATTCACTTGCAACATGATTGGTTCATGGGAATTTTTCAGCCTTCAATGGAAGGTTTGGTGTGGGGGAGGAGGGCAGGTTGATCCCTGTTTTTGTTGCACAGAGCCCCATGCTACCAGCCTCCTCTCTGAGTCAGCACAATCAAGGGGCTGATCAGGCCAACAGCCCCCTCCTGCTACTACACTGGGGTGGGGAACAGGAATGCTGCTGGTGAAAACAAAGGAGAGAGCATCTAAAATCCAAGGACATGGGGTGAGGGGAGACAGTTGGCCTATGGGCCCAGCACCATGTACCTGAAATACATTTCAATCCATCTTTTCCCAGGTACTGAACCCCCCTCTCCTCAATGCCCCGTGAAGTCCAGGGAGCTGGGAAGCTCCACACCTTGGGGACTCCGGCCCACATGGTCTGGTTTCAGACTGACTTCAGACACATTGTGTGTTTTGAACACCATGGGCTGACAATGCTCTTGTGCCTGGGACATATCAGGGCCTAGCTGCTTAGAGCTGAGCACTTATATGGACTCAAATTTCCCAGAGAGCTCAGGTCCCATTTTAGGCACTAAAGTAAAGAGCCAGATTTTCCAAATTGCTCAGCAGGTGGGGTGCTGGGCCCTTTTGGAAATCTAGCCCTCATGGCAAATGCTGAGCACTTGAAAATCAGGCCCATCTGTGCTCACATTCCAAGCCAGTGCCCATATCAGTGACTGGTTTGAGGTCTGGCTGGGCCTTTGGGTGCACAGCTGTACTCGCTGCATGTGAAATCACAATAACCATGCACGCAGATATCACACCTACATGGTTCCGATGATCAGGGCCTAGGACTGCCTTGCGGATCATTGGTGTACTGGCTCTGCTTCTCCAAACTGCTGGTGTTTGGGTCCAAATAGTGTTGTGCTGGCTGCTTGGTGGAAATATTTTTGCTGCACGTTGATACCTTGCGAAAATGGGTCACTTTGTTCTTCCAGTCTGAGCAGAACTGCTGCCTCTGTTGTCCCCACTCCCATATTCTCCAGGCTGCAGTGACCGGGCCTCTATCGCTCTCCTGGGGAAGCTGTTTCACTGCCCAGTCACTGACTATTTGGAACTTTTCCCTCTTTGTTGGTTTCAGGCCATTCCTCCATGCCTACCCCCTCTCTTGGGACAGATCATTCCCTTCTGTCTAGATGGTTATGCTGGAGGGTCCTGATCCGTCGGAGTCCAAGATACAGAATGTGGATCCCTTTCCCATATTAATAATACCTAGCTCTTGTATATTGCTTTTCATTGGTAGAGCTGAAAGTGCTTTACAAAGGAGGGCAATATCATTATCCCCATTTTACAGATGGGGAAACCAGGTACAGAGGGGGGAAGTGATTTGCCCCAGGTCACTCAGCAGAGCCAAGAATAGACCCTAAGTCTCCTGAGTTTCAGTCCAGTGCTCAAGTCACTCGACCTTCTCCCATCCATCAAGCACATAAGTGAAAAACTGGCAATAAGAGAGGAATTTGGGGGCAGGGGAGAAAACCTGTTCTGGAGCCAGTGTATTTCTCAGGGTAATATATGAGGAACAGAGAGGGAAAAGGAAAGAAAGGCGGTGGGAGGGGTGATGGGATCTCTTCTCTATGTCTCTCTGTAATTCTCACACCTGAGAGGGGGAGGTGAAAGTAGCTATTCACGCCCCCTTGGGATGTGACACCCTCATTTTCCATGCTGGGTAAAGACAAAAACCCTTTACAACATGTTTCTGGAATTTGTCAGCAGCTGCCAGTGGCAGCATGTTAATTAAATGTCGGCAAAGATGGAAGCAAGAGGCCCTGCTCTAATTGGACAGTTTGCTTGGTGGAACTGAAAAACATTGTGACAAAGGAGGAGGCTCTGAAATGCTGTGTTCCCGGGTCGAGGAAACCCAGCGCCAGGAGAGGCTCTGGTAGAAATCAGGGTTTGTCTTGGTTTGACCTGAGATGAACCTGCTATTTTAAAAAAAAAAAAAAAAAAAAAGGACTGCCATCCTTTGCAGTAATGGCCCAAAGTTTGCAGCTTGGAGCACTGTGGCAGTATGGGCCAGTACTGGACATCCTTGGGCACAGTGGTGGATTAACAGACTGCTGCGGAAACCCCTGCACGGTGGGCTGGGGTGCTCGAGAGCAGCCCACAGCCCATGTCCCCACACTGCCCAGGACAGGTGGCGGGCTTGGGGTTCCCCACAGCAGCCCAGGCTCCCTGGGCAGCTCTTACCGTGTCTTACCATGGTCTGGCTCCGGGTTCTGGCCTGGCCAGGGGGCAGGGCCTTATGGGAGGAAGAGGAGGAGCAAGGGACAGGGCCTCCTGGTGAAGAGGGTGTGGGGAGTCCAAATGTTCTTTGTGTCCAGGGCCCAAATAAGTCTTCATCCACCTCTACTTGGACAGGGTGGCAAAAATTAAGGGGTGGGCTGCTGTGGGGCAGTTTGGATCTTTAAAAGGGGAGCTCTTCCTGACACTCTCCCCCGTCCAAAGGCCCTGAGTCAGAGTCTCCACTGCATGCACCTTAGAGCAGTGCAAAGGGAGTGTGTAACATGATCAGATCCAAGTGGCAGGGTTTTGCCCTGGTGGACATGATGGCACAATGTGCAGGGCAGTAAAGACTCAAACCCTTGTGACGAGGCTGGTAGCAATCAGCACCACTCCTGGGTCAACTGGAGAGAGGGAGATGAGGTGCCCCTGCCTCAGGGGTCCAGCTGGCTGAATTGGCAGGGATCCTAGCCCCCTTCACCCCCATGCCTGTAGGGAGCCAGGGACAGACGTTGGGAGCTTCAGTCTTTTGTGCTAATAATTCTATTAATGTGATAAAAAGCCATTCCAGTATTGTGAAGTAGTTCCTTCCCTGCTTAACTAACTGATCTGGTGGCTTGGGGACCTTACTGCATTTTCCATAAGAATGGCCATACTGGGTCAGACCAAAAGTCCATCTAGCCCAGTGTCCTGTCTTCCTACAGTGGCCAATGCCAGGTGCTTCAGAGGGAATGAACAGAACAGGTAATCATTTAGTGATCCATCCCTGGCACACAGAGGCTAGGGATACCATACTAATAGCCACTGATGGACCTATCCTCCATATATTTATCTAGTTCTTTTTTGAACCCTGTAATAGTTTTGGCCTTCACAACATCCCCTGGCAAATAATTCCACAGGTTGACTGTGCTGTGTAAAGAAATATTTCCTTTGTTTTAAACCTGCTGTCTATTAATTTCATTTGGTGACCCCTATTTCTTGTGTTATGAGAAGGAGTAAATAAAACTTCCTTATTTACTTTCTTCATACCAGTCGTGATTTTATAGACCTCTACCATATAGAATCATAGAATATCAGGGGGTTGGAAGGGACCTCAGGAGGTCATCTAGTCCAACCCCCTGCTCAAATCCCTAAATGGCCCCCTCAAGGATTGAACTCACAATCCTGGGTTTAGCAGGCCGATGCTCAAACCGCTGCGCTATCCCTCCCCTTAATCCCCCCTTAGTTGTCTCTTTTCCGAGCTGAAAAGTCCCAGTCTTATTAATCTCTCCTCATATGGAAGCTGTTCCATACCGCAAATTATTTTTGTTGTTCTTTTCTGTACCTTTCCCAATTCCAATATATCTTTTTTGAGATGGGGCAACCACATCTGCACAGAGTATTCAAGATTTCCCTGTGATGCTCTTTGTTTACAGAGCATTTCACTCAAGTCTAGAGAGACCATCCATCCCATTTGTAAAGGGACAGTCCTGTTTTTTGGGACTTTTTCTTAAATAGGTGCCTATTACTCCCCAACCCGTGTCCCGTTTTTTCACAGTTGCTATCTGGTAACCCTACTCAAGCCTGATGAGTTTCACTTTCTATTTTGACTCATGGGGCTTGAGTCTCAGTTTTGCTCACCTCCTTTTTATGCAGCTTTGGCACCATAATGGAGCCTTCAGGGGGGTGGAAATGGCCCCATTGGGAATATCTCCGCCCACCGAGGGCCTTCCTGGCTGGTGTAGAGCAGATGTAAGCGCTCCCAGTAGGGGATTAGGTCAGAATATGTAAGGGGCAGGGTGAGGTGCTTAAAGTCACTCTCCGACCCCTGCCCCAAGGGCAGGAAGGGCGTGACTGAGGACTAGGCCTGGGGCACAACCAGGCTCCCAGGCTCTAATTTGGTGCTGTGGTGTTTGGGTTCCTAGTGCTGCAGGGGAAAGATTTAATCTCACCTCCCTCACCCCCAGGAATGGATTAACCATTAAACACGCTGTGCGGTGGCACTGGGCCCCCAGCAAGAGGGGGGCCCCCAAAATGCAGCAGCGCTGCAGGGCACAGGTAGGCAGGCTGCCTGCATGCCATGGCCGCTGGCACCGTGCTGCTCCCAGAAGCGGTTGGCTGCTGGCACGTCTCTACGCGCCCCTGGCTGGGGAGAGGTGGCTCCGCGCGCTGCCCCCACCCCGAGCAGCACACGGAGACCCACTGCCCCCCCCTCCCCCAAGGGGCACGCAGAGACACGCCAGCAGCAGCAGAGCAAGGCTAAGGCGGCTCCCTGCCCACTCTGCCTCCCTCCCTCCATGCCGCGCCGCTCCCGGAAGTGGCCGGCATGTCCCTGCGGCCCCTGGGAGGGGGGTGTCTCCGCGCGTTGCCCCCGCACCGAGCGCCGACTCCGCAACTCCCATTGGCTGAGAACTGACCCCGCCTAGGAGCCACTGCCAGAAGGGTGTGCTGGTCACTTTGGGAGCCGCGCCACCAGAGGTAAGCGCTGCCCCCCTGACTCCCTCCCACACCCCAACCCCCTGCCCCAGCCCAGAGCCTGCACCCAAACTTCCTCCCAGAGCCTGCACCCCTCCCAACCCCTAGCCCCAGCCCAGACCCCGCACCCCACACCCAAACTTCCTCTCAGAGCCTGCACCCCTCCCCCCAACCCTTTGCCCCAGCCCAGAGCCAGCACCCCTCACCCCCTCCCAGACCCCAATCCCCTGTCCCAGCCCAGACCCCACACCCCACACCCAAACTTCCTCTCAGAGCCTGCACCCCTCCCCCCAACCCTTTGCCCCAGCCCAGAGCCTGCACCCCTCCCCCCAACCCTTTGCCCCAGCCCAGAGCCAGCACCCCTCCCATACCCCAATCCCCTGTCCCAGCCCAGACCCCAAACCCCACACCCAAACTTCCTCCCAGAGCCTGCACCCCTCCCCCCCAACCCCTTGTCCCAGCCCAGAGCCTGCACCCCTCACCCGCTCCTGCACCCCAATCCCCTTCCCCAATCAAGATACCTCACTTTATTTTCATTTACTTATTACTTATAATATAGGAGGAGGATGAAGAAAAAGGAATGAAAAACGGGAGGGAGATAAGAGAGAATGTTCTTTTTCTTTGTTGGGTCCCAAGGGGGGGAACCTGAAAATGAAGCTGCGCACAGGGCCCCACTAACTCTAAATCCGCCACTGCTCACCCCGGAACCTGTTTTCACTAGGGAAGGAAACAGCAGGCCTTTCTGTGCACATACCTTCATCTGGGGGAAATCTGCCCAGCTAGAATTCGGAAACCTCTTAGGTGTCGTAAAGTGCCCCCTTTTAAAAAGTGAATCCTAAAATATTCAACCCAAAATATGGGAGTGAGTCTTTTTAATGGGCATGTTGGTTGCCACACCAAAGAGGGAGCTCCCAAGGAGCCAGGTGGAGCCAGGTGTCGTGGTTCTCAGGTTATTCTGGCCCTATCCTTACCCTGTCTATTTATCTCATCTCTATCAGCTTATCACCATGCAATGGAACTAGTGCTAGTGTCTTCCTGTGCCCTGCCTTGCACAGTCCCCCAGGTCTGCACCATAGGCTGCTCCCAGAAGCGTTGCCTTGCGTTATGCTAGGATTGTGTGTTCCCTGCCCCATGCCCTGCTCCAGACTCAGGCTAGCAGGGCTCATGCTGGTGCTCTAAAAAAGAGCTTTGCAGATGGTGCAGCCCAGGCTGGAGCTCGGTCTCTCAAGCCCACCGTTCACCCCCCAGCTTTGGCCAGCCTGAGCCGCACTGGCTATGGAGCTTTTTTCAAAATGAGTCTGTGGCCCTGGGCTGGGAGGCTCACTCCCAATGCAGTGCAGACATGTCCTTCCTGGCAGCCCTCTCGCTGCTCCCCGCGGCAGAGGAGGTCAGCGCCCAAAAGGTCAAACAGCCCTCATTGGCTTAACAAGGCCACTACCTCGTGTCTCCCTGGGGGGAGAACACTGTGTGAGGGCCCTTTGCTGAACTTTATGAGTCTGCCCTGCTCTCTGTGCCTGCGTCTGACAGGCAGGCAGAGCCTTGCACATCTCAGCCCCTCCGTCCCTCCAAATACATTTGCTCTGTCCACTCACTTTCAATGGACTGTTTTCCTCCCTGGTAGTACGTTCCCATGCCTGTCCCTGGGAGATGGTGGACTAGGCTCTGTAGATTTTCCCCCTTTTGCTTCCCACTACCCCCAACAGAGCCTTGTAAAGAATGTCAGTCTCAAGATGGCGTGTGTGAAGTTCAGTGACAGCCGGCTGGGAGCTTCCCATTGAGGGGCTGGTGAGAACACAGGATTGGCCTCTTCTGGAGGGCAGGAGGATGTATGGGAAAAGAAGTCATGGAAGGCTTCAGGCCCAGGCTCTTGGGGTTTAGGAGGTACCAGTTGGATGGGAAGGATGAGGCCACTGGCCAAAGCTGTCCAGACAGGTTCCCATAGGAGCGTGGGCTGGATGGACAAACCTACGTTCACATAGGCTCTAAGGCCCAGCCTGGCAATTAATCCCCTGGGATCTATGGGCCGAGAAGCAGAAAAGATAAAAACAACTTCTCATGTAAAGATGGTGGCTTCCTCAGGGGAGGCCATTAAATGGCATTGGAACAGGGCAAGGGGCAAGGTGGGGAACAGCAGCACTTAATCCTGTGGTGACTAGGCAGGCAGGTGGGTTTAGATCATGTGCCAGCTGCTGAAAGGGCTGCCACAGAGCTACTTACAAGGGCAAGGCCTGTACTCAGCTCACTAGCTCCCCCGGAATAGGAACTCCACTGTGCAGCTGTAGGGGGGCGTCTGTCAGGGTGTGCACGTGTGTTTGTCTCAGTGTGTCTGTGCACACGTGCGTGTGTGTCAGGTTGTGCGTCAGTTGTGGTGTGCCTGGGTCGGTCTGTGTGTCCCTGCATATGTGTGTGTGTGTGTGAGAGAGAGAGAGTGTCACGGTGTGTCTGTATGCATGTGTGTCAGCCACAGTGTAGCTGTGCATTAGTCTCTATGTCACCTGTATGTGTGTCAGTCACGGTGTGTCTATTCATATATGTGTGGGTTGGTCTCAGTGTGTCCATGCATGTGTGTGTGTGTTGGACCCTGTGTCCCTGTGTGTGTGAATGGCTCTTCAGACCCTTCTGAAGGAGCTCTGTAAATTGTAATCAGATTAAGGCAGCCAATCACTTAGAGCCCTTGAAAAGGGCATACGTTTTCTAATCAGTACCTAGCATTGAGTCTCACAAAGGGTCTAAGTAACTTGGCAGGGGTCGGGCCCTCTGGAGCACAGGGGAGGGGGCACTCCTCTCTTTTCTCTCTGTCCCTTGTAATTATGTCAATTTGCTATCCAAATTGTTTGCTTGAGTGGACAGTGGGGGCTTGCCTCCCCGGCCCTATTCATGTGGTAATGTGGGAAGGAACATGGCCTCCTGGCTTCAGGAGATGCTGCCGGCCTCCTAAGGAACAGCACACACTCCCAGAGCAGGGATCCAAACCCTCAGGGGAGAAACTTAAGCAGGCTGCTGGCTGCTAGTGCCCTTCCAACGCCCAGCTCACAGGACAGGAGCAGATCACCGAAGGGGTGCTTGGCTTCCACACAGCATTTGCTTTAACTTTCATTCTTCTTCCATGTGGTTGAGTCTTGAGGTTCTTTTCCCTGTCCCAGGGCTGCACAGTCACTGGAGGGGACACCGCAGACACTGGGGAATTCAGCTGCAGTAGGATGCCGCCATGTTATTATGTACAGCATCTTTCATATGGTGCTTTAACGAGTGAAATTCTGCACTTATTTACCAGAGTGAGAGAGGCAAGGCACAGACAGGGTGCTGCAAAGGAGCAAGAACTTGCACCTTTGTAGTAGTGGTAAGACAGTGGAAAGGGAAAGACAAGAGGCCGGTGCTAGACAACTGAAGAGAGGTTGAAAGAGAAGGGCTATAAGGATGGCCGAATGGTGGCAAACACAAGGAGGGCAATGCTGAGCTAGATGGGCTGGCCAGCCTGCTTTGTATGGGTGAGAAGGGAACAGCAGTATTCTGGGTGTGCTGGAATCTGGAAAGGTGGGACCGGGGTATGTGTGAGGGGGAGAAGGGAGTTGCAATAGTCTACGCAGGAGGAGATGTTGACCTGCATGAAGACTCCTGCAGGGAGGCCATGCTACTCTTGGTCAAGGTTGCAGAGGCAGCCAAAGGCAGGTCTCAGACCTCAAAAGAGAAGGAGAATCCAGTGTCAAGGATGGCATGAAGGTTGCAGACTATGCAGTCAAATGGAAGCTCTGGGTTGAGGAGGGAGAGGAAGGAAATGGAGTTTCATTGGAGGAGGCTCCTCTTGCCCGTCTTGTGGCTTAGTGACATTTGGCTAAAGGAAGTTGCGATGAAGCATTTTCTAAGGTCGAGACAAGCAGAGAGGAAGGTCAGGGGGATTCTGCAGAGAAGGAGGCATCCCCAGAGATGGATGCAATTCCTGAGAACATTGGTAACACAGGGTGAAAGAATGGGAAGGCAGGATGAAACAACAGGGAAGAGGACCACAGCTGGAGGCTGGATAGTCTGCAGGAGGAGATGAAGGAAGAAATGCCAATGTGCGAAATCGGAGCTAGCTATTGTGAGGGGGACATTGCGGAGAATTCATGCAGTCTTTGATTGTCATCCCTGCACTTTCTCTGGGATGTAGGCTACCGGGGGTGCCCATAGGACGTCTCTGCGACAGATGTGCCCAGGGCATCTGGGCGCCATCTATGGGATGGACATGAATGGGGGTTGCCGTACATTGCCTCTGCTCCACCTGCGACACCAGCTTTGTCTCCCATTTGTCAGCTCCTCACACAAGTATGTTTGCACCTTCCTCTATGTTCCAAATGCTGTCCCTGAACTGGCCCTCAAGGCCATTGCCCCTGCTCATTCAGCTCTCCTCGGGAGCCCCACTCTGCTATGGCACCTGTGAGGAATCAGCCAGTGAGCACTGCTGGGGAGAGTGCTGCACTTCACCTGTTTAGAAGAACAAAGGAAATTTGGTTTGCAAATGTACACGTGTCTGTCCGAACTGTACACACTTGATTGTATCCCTCGCCGACGCCTCCGCAGCCAAACTGAATCTAGGGGACATTATCCTGTTTGTTTTAGTCACATGCCAGGGAGGCAACGCAGCTCAGTCCTGACCTGTAGCAACCCCATGTTGGGTCCCCCAATAGCTCTGGCATTCTGGGCAGCACTGTAAAGTGCCAGTGTACACAAGCCCTCTGACTGGGAACATCTTCTGCTGTCTGCTTGTGCCCCACCCTCCGGCAGCTCTGCCAATGACTGGCTAAACTCCCTGCTATTCCCATCCTGGTCTCCCATGCACCATTCTGCTGCTGCACCTCAGTCCCTATGTGAAGCAGTCCCCTGCTGTCCCTAATTTAGGCCACGTACACAGCTCGGCCCAAGCACTTCCACTCTGACTTGCAGCACTTCCCACTACTCTAGTCCTGGCCCTCTGCTGCAAAGAGAGTGTGAATCATGCCAAACTGTGTCATTGCTTTTGTGACACACCTAACCACCCACACTGGGATGAACATTTGCATATATTTTGCCTGCAAGCCCTTGTAAAGGGGAGCCTTTATTGCCTGTATAGATCACAGTGTGTTAGTTAAGGGCTTCTTTGTATTGCATCAGACAGAAGATTGCCAGCTGGGGTCATCAGAAGTCCTGGGTGGGGAGAAGAGACAGGAGGAGGGAGAAGCTCTGACAATACAGACTGGAGGATTAAAGGAGCATATAACGTTCCCATTGAGTGAGACAAGAGGCTGTTCACTCAAAGATTGACAGCAACCAGGAGGCGATTCCCAGCACAATATCCAATTAATTCTCTACCCTCTTCTACACTGTCTCCTCCCCCCTTGGGCTGGTACATGAGCAGGGAAGGGCTGAGGCTGAGATCCTCCACAAGGTCATTAATTGCTCTTGATTAAGAGGAGATTGTTGAGCCTGGAAGGATTCAGTCCAGGCACCAGTCTAAGTGGGCACCCCTTGTCCCATCCTCACCAGACTCTCATCAATTTGGCCCGCCCCAATAATCCACCTCCCCAAATCTCAAGCACGGAAGAACTGTAAGATTGAGGGTTTATCAGTGCTGCAGGCTGGGCTTGAGATGCATCAATAAAACTGTGTGTAAGGAGCACAAGACAGGCCCAGCAGGGGGTGTTATGGGACAAAATGGAGGTGCATTAGCAAAGTTGGCTGTAAAGAGCCCAAAACAGGCCTACCAAGGGGTGCTCTGGATGAAGACTAAGGTTCAGACACTGAGCTTTTTGAGCAAAGATTATCCAGGACTTCTGCTCTCTGCTTAATAGGGCTCGTCAAAAACGGTTTTTTGATGGAAAATTTGGGTTTTTGACAAAGAATTTTCCTGCAATAAGTATCTGCTTTCTGCAGAAAAATTTGAATTTGAGTCAAAAACTTTTTGGCTAGAAACCAAAATTTTTCAGCCAAATACTGAACACTTCTGGGTTTTTTTGGTTTCAGGCGGATGGTTTGAATTTTTTTTTTTTTTAAATGCAAAATTTTCTATAGAAAAAAGAAGGAGGAGTCCGGTGGCACCTTAAAGACTAACACATTTATTTGGGCATAAGGTTTCGTTGGTAAAAACCCCACTTCTTATACCCACGAAAGCTTATGCCCAAATAAATGTGTTAGTCTTTAAGGTGCCACCAGACTCCTTGTTGTTTTTGTGGCTATAGACTAACACGGCTACCCCTCTGATATAGAAAAAAGCCACATTTTCCAGCCAGCTGCACTGCTTAATTCCAGCCAAGGCTTTTGGTCTCTAGCACTAACATTCTTCATATGAGATTGGTTAACATGTGAGCTGCTTCTTCTGTGCCATCCTCTGAACTCCATGTCCCAGTCTGATCTCACACCAGTTTTACAACAGTGCAGTTCTGCTGATGTCAGTGAAGTCCCAACTGATTTATATTGGTGTAAATAAGAGCAGAGCTGGGCCAATCAGTAAAATTTTTGCACACCTGTGGGAATTTGCTGGTATCTGTCAATCTCTCCTCTTATTCCTTTGCGATCAGCCTGAAAGGTGTTTTTCTGAGATGTACACACTTTGGCTGGCGCTGCTTTGTGAGCTTTGGCTACAGGTGCCAGTGCTTTCGAAGTGGGAAACTTCACAAAACTGCAGGGAAGCGACCATGAAAGCACCACCGGTCCTGGAAGATCTGGAAGCAGCCAAGTTCTTATACCAGTGGGCCCCTGCATTTGGCCAAGCTTCCTGTGGCATTTACATTGTGGCTGGTTCACCTGGGTGATGTCAGATTAATATCCTGCTGCAAGCTTCTCCCACCTGGCTGGAAACAGGCCTGTGTCCTCTTCCCCCCCTTGACTCTTTAGTTAGTGCTGGGGATTGCAGTTAATCCTCTGTGGTTTCTGGGATGGGGCAGAGACAGCATTATGGATTTAGCTGCTTGGTATGTCCCTACAGAGCGCTGCAACCTGGAAGTGCCCTCCTGCAGCCCATGACAGACACAGAGGAAAATGCACGTCTGGCTGTGCCTTCAGCAGCCTTCATTGATATGCACCATGGCCTGAGCGTCCCTCTGCCTCCCGCCTGCTTCCTTCCAGACACACACACACAGTAGAGTTGTTTGAAAGTCCTCTGGCAGTTTTAGTGGCAACGAATAACAGATTAGCCATGATCTGATCAGCCCAGTATCTAAGCTTTATTCTCCCTGCTGACAAGTATTTGAAAGAGGGGAGGGGCCACTTTCAGCCCAAACGATGAATCTTTCACAGACAAGAATGGGCCTTTTTTCTCCAGTGAGGCCTCAGGCTGTTCGGTGCCCTGTTGCTAGGCAAGGCATGGAGCCCGTGATTGCATGCCGGGCCTAGTCTGGCAGAGCCCTCGGGTTAACGGGATCAGGAGATTCACACCAGACATCTTGTTTTGTGGGGTTTCTTTTTGCATAGGCATTTGATTGACAGATAACAGCTCACCCCCGATTCCAGTCTGGATAGTCCCAGCAGTTTCCTGTTGCTTTGGGGGCTCTGGTGAGTTATGGGCTATGAAAGGGAATGTGGGGACTTGTGGGAGGTGCCTCGGCGGGGGGAAGGGTGGGACACTTTCTCTGTGGCCACGAAAAGACAGCAGAGGCCTTTCCAGAGCGGTCCATGAATCAGGATGTGTGGAGTTTGGGCCTCAGCAGCTTGGCTTTGATTTATAAAACTTGTCCCCCAGGAATGGCTGCTGTACTCCATTCCCACACACATTCCCTTTGCCACTTGGGACACGCAGCAGCCAATGGCTCCCAGCTCCTCTGGGGAAGCCCTTTCAATGGGGTGTTTAAAAAATGTCTCCCCTAAAGATTCATTTATTCCCAACCTCTCTGATGGGGAACAGGATCTAACTGGAAGGCCCTGTCTCTCTCTCTCTCTGCTCCCCCATTGAGAAATCCCTGTCCCATACTGAAATGCCTGGCCCAGCCTGTGTACAGTGGATTTTGAAATGGTATGGTTTTCAAGACCAGTGAGACCCCTTTTAACCGCAAAGAGAACTGAGTGTCCCAGGTGCTATTATTGAGAGATTGCAAGAATGAAACTCGAGTCCCCAAGACCTCTGGAGGCAAAGCTCAACCCTTCCCTTTCAGAGAGATTTTCATTTGGCTGACACTCCTTGGGCACCAAGCCACTCCAACACCAGACTCCGACACCAGACTCCGACACCAGTGCTATCTTCATTGTCCTGCCTCCGCAGCTCTGGGCATTGGCTCTCCCCAATTTCTTTCCCGTCCATCAGGTGTTCTAGCAGCTCAGAGAAGGTTCTGCTGCAGTCACCATCATCCACATTTGGCCGTGTGAATTCATTGTCTGAAACCACCTCCTGTCATGTTGTGATGTCTCATTACTGTCCAGGACATCCCGTTGTCACCCAGTGATGCCCCAGCTGGGACGGCCTGCTGGCTGTATTGCTCTTGCACTTCCTCTGCTTGGCTGCTATAATGAAATCTCAGACTGCACTGTGCATCCACAGTCTCTGAGTACTCTGGGACTCGGCTGACCTCACGAGAGTTTGCAGTGGGAGTTCTGCCATTAGGGCACCTGGGCCACCACCCGCTCACCCATTCAATCTAAATAAAACACAGTCTGCACCCATCCCCCATCTCTGCCCCAGCCACAATACAGTGAGATTCCAGAGCGCTGGAGGAGCCTCTGCCCCAGAGTGGGGGCTGAAAGTGGCTGGCATGGATGGGCAGGGGCAGTATGGGAGAGACTGTTGCGCTGCAGTGGGCTTAGCACTGGTGTCAGGAGTAGCCAACTGGAGTGTTAACTAGGAGGGAGAGAGGGAGGGATGTTCCCTACTTGCTGGTCATCAGGTGGGATATTACCCTGAACATGCCCTTTGGTGCTCAGTGGCATTGATCACAAGGACAGAGGTGGCTACTGGCCCAGAGACCAAAACCCCTAGAGGGGGCCCGGGAAAGCTCCCTGCCATCCCTGTCCTAGCCGGGCGCCCAGCCTTCCCCTGTGGGAACTGTTCTCTCCCCGCCATTCTCTGCAGTGGCTCAAGGGGACTGGTGCTGCTCTGCCCTCTTACCCAAGTATCAAGTTCATGGGGTACCTTGCGCTCAGCTGCAGGCTTGGGACCCCTCCCAGTGGTGAGCTGGGTGGAACTGGTATCACAGTGAGCTTTACTGGAGGTCTCATGAGGATCCACATGATGCAGCTTCCCATCAAACCCTGATATGTGAAATATGGGACAGTAACATAGTCACTGTCTAAGGCAGGCTGGGCCAAACTCAAGCCTGGTGTAAGCAGGTGCAGGGTCCTAGCCCGTTGACTATAAAGCCCCATGCACCCCAGTGGTGCTATGGAAGTATTCCTCTGGGCTGCTGTAGCCCATTCCCAGCAGGGAAGAAGCTACAGTTCCCTGCATGACCCAGAACAGGCTGACCTAAGAGAAGAAAGGCAAATAATTAAAACCAAGGGTTTCCAGGCTATTTCTGGAGCTGCCAGCTTGAGGCGCCCTAGGCTAAGGCACAGCACTCTTAGCTCCCTCCTTTTTCACCAGACAGACAGGTGTATGGGGGGCTGGCTGGGCTTTGTGTCAGGGCCAGAGCACAGAGCAGTGTGGAAGCTGTCAAGTTCCCAGCGCAGCAGAGGGCTGTCACTCTCCCAAAGTGCTCGCTCTGCAGCAGGCAGGCTGTGGAGGGGTGGAAAGGGAGGGGGTTATTGCCCTCATAAATGTAACCCCCACTGTGCATATCACGCGCTGAGACATGGTGCTACTTACCCACCTCTTACCTCTAGGGAGGAGACAGAGCTGGGGGATGCGGGTGGGAGGAAGGGGGGGGATCTTGAGCCTGAGTCTCTTTGACTCATTTTAGGTTTTCTCTAGTCATCACCTAATGCCCAGGCTCCCTGCCTCAAAGTCTCGCCCATTCCCTACCCTAAAGCTGAAACCACTGCATTTGTTGCACTTGTTCTAGAGGTCAGAGGTCATTGTTCAGTAGTGGGCTGATCCTTCATCCCATAGAGCTAATGAGAGTTTCGCCACTGGGCTCTGGGTGAGTTTCTTTTTCCGAGGCTCCGAGAAGCGCTGAGCTCAGACTAAACCCAAGGCAGAAACTGCTTTGTCTCCTGCTCCCAGGACCAATTTGTGCTTGGTTTCACGGCACAGATTTGGCAATCTCAGGTGATTGACACTGCTCCGTTTCCAGGGGCATAGACAGCTTTGTTATTTGGTGGGGGCTAGAGTTAAAAATAATGTCATAGCTGCTGGGTATCATTTTTGTAAGTAATTGAACCCCATGACTACATTTGTGCATTTTTCATAAAGTGAGAGAAACGCGTGTCTGCTCCAAATTCAGGGTGTCCTTAGTGTAAGCCCAAAATTTTTGGGAGGGCTAAAGTCCCCCTATGTTCCTAGTTGTCTAAGTCCGTGATCCCAGGCTCCATTGTGCCCAGCTGGGGACAAAAAGTATGAAACAACAACTGAGTGGTTTGACTTCCACTCCGGGCCTGGCAAGGGAGACACTTTTCTACAAGTGCCGATGCTCAGTGCAGGGTTTTAGGGAATTGCCTGGCACCCCACAAAGAGGGCGAGAACCCAAACCAGAGGAAGCCATATTGTTTCAGGTGTTAGAACAGCCTTTGAGCCTCCTCCGCGCTCCCAACAACAAAGCACAGCCTGCTGCAGATTCCACCCAGTGCTGTAGGGCCAGGCTCTTAGTTTAAAACAGACTTTGGGGGAATTCAGTGACTGCTAGATCAAGTGGTGAGCTATGGACACGTCCCTCACAGACAACTCTGCCAGTGCACCTCATCATACCACCCCAGTCCTGACCTCCCCATTCTTTATGCTGAGCCAAAGTCCCCTGTTTGGCATCCTGAGCCCATCCTTATTGGCTCGGGGTCAGGAATTCTTCCCTCTTGTCTGTTTTTATGGACACTGTGAATGGTCACCCATGGAAAGACCCTCCTTTCCTGCCCTCTCTCAGCCGCTGGAGAATTTCAGGGTATTAATCTTGTGAGAGCACTTGAACTAAAGATACTTCGCTGACATGAAGATGGCCAGCTCCTGGCACATGACCTTTTAGATCAGTGCTACTCTGCATTGCAAGGCGCAGAGGGAAACAGAATTGCAGGTAATGTGCTAGAAGGGGCCCACACAGGAACCGTATTTCTCCCTCCTTGTGTAGCCATTAGGAGCTTCTCTCCAGCACGGAAGAGCAGCAGTGATGTCATATGGGTTGGAGGGAAAAGCATCAGGGAGAAATCTGTGTTCCCTGCCAGAGCAGTTACACCCAGTGGTACACAATGCAGTATAAGCTGCTGCCACTCTGAGCAGTGGAATCTCCCTTTTATGTGCAAATGGGAAGAAACTGGCCTTGGCTTTGAAATACAAAGGGCCAGATCACTGGCTGTGGTAGTGCCCAGTTGTGATGCTCCAGTTGCACAAAGGGGCTGAAAAGTCAGCTTAGCTCGTAAATTGAGCATTCCTTTGGCCTGGAGGATTCCCCAGGTGGAACAGAGCCAGCATACTGGCCCTATGCCATCCCACTCAGAGCACTTAGCATAGCTGTGGCAAAGGGAGTATGGCCAGAGAGCTGGTGCCAGAACAACCTTTAAGACATAGGCAGCAGGGTACAATGTAGAGCAACCCTGAGGCTGCTCTAAATTGGACCAGGCACCAAAGTGGCCTCTGGGCAACCCCAGGACTGGGGTGGGGGGAGGGGGGAAATAAAGTCTCTTTTTACTTCCACTTGGGGCCTGCACTGAGCAGAGCTCAGCGGAACCAGAGAATTGGGCCCATTGTACACTGAGGTCTTGTCTACATGGGAAAGTTTTACTAGTTATACCAGTACAGTTATATAGATAAGTTATGCCAGTATAACTCCTCCCCTGCATGGAAATTCTTATTCCAGTATAAGAGTGGATTTTTTGGTTTAGTCTAACCCCCTCCCAAATATTGTAAGCTAAGCTGAAAAAAGTCACTCTTCTACTGGAATAAGAGGGTCCCCCTGGGGCTTATACCAGTATAACTACAGCAGTTTAAATTCACACCTTCACTTGTGCCAAAAAAACCTTCCCATGTAGGCAAGGCCTGAGCTCCCTTTGCTCTTTCCTGGGTCCCCCAGCCACTCCCAGTAGAATGGATCTTTCACGGTCTGCAGTTTCTCCAGGGCTGAGACATTCCAGCCACTGCTTGTGCCTGACTTCCAAGTCATCAATGACCAGGTCCTAGATTTACTGCCCTCTTTCCTATAGTTCTCTTATAACCCTACAGCATCCTGTGTGCTCGCTCTCTGTCTCAATTGCTAATTTTTGTCTCTTTTTGATCTTCTCCTTTTAGGAATTTGGTCAAATCTCCAGGAGATCATAACAGGTCCATGAGAGTAGGTCACAGCTACCTGTACGGATCTTGCGTGGGGCCGGCATACTGATTTGACTCAACTTCAGACTGATCTGGGGCCTGTTGTCTGAAGCAAGGACCATGAAGTGCCCCTGTCCTTGGCTCACTAGAAAAGGACACTACCCTGCTTCTAGCTGGGTACACAATAGTGAACATAAGAGGGAAGGAGCAGGGGTAATTGGAAATTAGACTGATCTATGCACAGGAATGACAACATTGAAGGGGCTAACTTCCCACATGCTGAGTCAATATCATGCTCAGTGGCATGGGCTTCTGGCAGGCTCTGCAGGGCCAAACTCCCAGATGACGGATTGCATCCTCCTTGGTTACTTCAGGTGGGCAAGTGTACCAGTTACTAAGTGTACCAGTTACTTCAGGTGGGCAAGTGTACAGACTAAAACCTCAGCTGTAACAACCAGTGCCTCCCCACTGCAATGCAAGTGCTCTGGCTCACAAGGCATCTGTCACTGTAATTACAACATCCGCTCAAGCTGCACGGCTAGTTGGTTAGTATCGGAGATGGGCGGCAGTTGCAGCATGCCATGGCCCAGCCTGGAGGCTCCTCAAGGTGTGGAGGAGTAGGCACGAAGGGCTGAGGTGCCAGCAGCCGGCAAAGCTGTGGGGCTTGTGACTGGAAACCTCTTTGTAGCCCCTGCTCTGGAGGATGACAGCATCTCTGAGGTGTTTTCTAACCTTCCCATCCTAGTGCCCTCATGGGTTTGTCAGGCCTACAAAGGACTTTAGTGTATCTTCTCTCTCTCTCTTCTTTCCTAGAGATATCTCAGTCTACTTCCTACCCACCTTCTCCAGCTCCCTGCCTGCCTTCTTGTGAAGCAACTGGCCCAATAGCTCGCAGTGGTGACCGTGTTTCTAGAAGCTCCATGTGTGACATCTGGCAAGACAGGCATCAAAAATGGCACCTCCTGACTCTATTCCTCATCCCACAGCTGCTTCGCTTGGCTTCACCTTCATGGTTTAGAACAGCTAGTCACACTTGACATAGATAGACATGAGGAGGAGGCTTTATGTTTGTGTGTGGAATACAAGGAGTTATGGTTTTTGCTTCATTCTTCTTTAAGGAGTCCTGACCACCAGAACTGGTGTGAGACTCATGTCAGACATGCGGAGCAACGCCTCATACAGCATAGAGAAAGAAAAACACTTTTTGGTTCTGGGCTTTTATGTTCTAGTCCAGTATTTCCCAAACTTGAGATGCTGTTTGTTCAGGGAAAGCCCCTGGCGGGCCGGGCCTGTTTGTTTACCTGCTGCATCCGCCGGTTCGGCCGATCGCGGCTCCCACTGGCCGCGGTTTGCCGCTGCAAGCCAATGGGGGCTGCGGGAAGTGGCGCGGGCCGAGGGATGTACCGGCCGCCACTTCCCACAGCCCCCATTGGCCTGGAACGGCGAACCGCGGCCAGTGGGAGCTGCTATCGGCCGAACCTGCGGACGCGGCAGGTAAACAAACCAGCCCGGCCCGCCAGGAGCTTTCCCTGAACAAGCAGCGTCCCAAGTTTGGGAAACACTGTTCTAGTGCTTAGATGCTACTGCGCTATATATAATCCTTAGCTAGGTTATATTAGATAGGTGGGTACTATAGAAAACATGACCAACAGAAAATGCAAATGAGTGTGTGCAGGGGGCTCTGGGAGAGGCTGGTGTCTTGTGTCTTGAAATTTGGAACATCGTCCTGGGAACAGGGCCACCTACAGGGTAGAAAAGGGGCACATTTACAAGGCTGAAGGAGGGGAGGGGTACTGTGTCCCTACAAGAGAGGAGAGAAACTTTCCTCCAATGAAACCTGAATTGGAAATTCTTTCATCAGATATTGGAATAAAATATTGTGTGCGAAAGAAGAGAGAATACAACATGAGCAAGCAAGAAACAAGGAAATTATTTCATCCTGATTTTTAATAACACTTCCCCAAATCATAACCATCCTCCCATAGCTGCAAATGTCATCAGAAACAGAATCATTACATATGCCACTCTCTCTATGTAACTATCAATATTCTCAATATATATATATATATATATATATGACCTATGTCTATAGCTACACCAGCTGTATCTATCTACTTCTGTACCCTATAGGCTAAGATCCAGCATGGTACGAGTTTGGTATCTGGAATACCTTTCCTCAGGGGACTATAGCTAGCCCTTTGCATGCGGGGATGAACTCCATGCAAAACTCAATGAATGACTATACTGAGTTCTGGGACCAAATGGTGCATAATGATTTCCTTTCACTTCTCCTTGCATTGGAAGCTGTCTGCTCCCCAGTGGGAGTCCCTCCCAGTGGAGGAATCTCAGACTGGGAGCCCTTGTTTAGTCTGGCCAGTCAGTTCACTTCACCTCATCATTACTTGACCAAAGGTGACTGAAAGAAAAAGACTTAATGCAGCAGAATGGCGGTTCTACGGGGGCTGGGTGGGGAACTTTGCCTTTCATGACGATGCTGCAAACAACATAGATGTCCTTTTCTAGTGAGCCAAGGAGGGGGGCACTTCATGGTCCTTCCTTCAGACAACAGGCCCCAGCTCAGTCTGAAGTTGAGTCAAATCAGTATGCAGAAGTGGTAGCCACTTGCCAATGGATTAGCATAAAACACTCTAGGAGGTAAATAGACATACAAGCAGCCACTGTGTGCAGCGTAGGGATGCCTTTCTTTCAGGCCCACTATTGTCACAGCCCCGACTGAACAGTGACGGAGTGGGGCCTCTGTGTTGGTTTCTTACACTTTTGACTGCTGGATAAAAGGGGGGAACATAAAGAAAGGGGGAGAACTGTTTTTTTTTAAAGTCCAGACGAAGTTACAGATGTCTGTTAAACGTCAATTACAGCTGAATAAAGACGTCTGCTTAAGGCTTAGTTATGGCTCCTTTCAGCCAGGGAGATTTTTCCAGGGCTGGCCTGGGATGCCTTCGGCAACCTAATTTGGAGCTTGTAACTCTATAAACAGGCACTTGCATTAATCAAGGCTGGTGAAAATGCAAATGAGTGTGTGCAGGGAGCTCTGGGAGAGGCTGTCGTCTTGTGTCTTGGAACTTTGAGGGCAGAGAGTGGAAAAGAGAAAAGGGGCCACTCAAATGAACAGGGAATTGGGATGGGGCTCATGCATACAGAGCATAATGTACTTTTTCTTAGTCTCATCTTGCTGTCTTGGGAATGTGGTTTCATTAGGAACCATTTGCACCATCCACCACTTTCCCTTGGTGAACTTTTGCCCTTGGCTATAGCTCTGCTCTGCCCTTACTGTATGAATTCAGGAGTTGGTCTGTCTTGTGCCCTGTGATCTCCTCCTTGTGCAATACATTTACAAAGGTCCTGTCCGCTCTGCAGTTGGGACCATGCAGAAAACTATCCTGCTTCTATACTCTTAGCATCATTATCATTGTTTCTTATTATAGGCCACATTGTACCACCCTTGCTTGGGCTGAAAAGTGCCTTAGCACAGAAAAAAGGACAGTCCCTGGCCCAACATGCTCGCAACCTAAAAGACACCCACCTAGCTGGTCTGGAGAATCCCAAGTGGGTGGGGAGGACTTAGTGGTCTTTTGTTTGCTTGTTTTAATCAAAAGGCTCACATCTTGTGGGCCCCTCAGAAGGAGTGGAGTATAATAAGGACTTGAATGAAGCAAGGGTTGTGGTTTGGTGAACTGGAATGGGGAGAGCATCTCTGGACTTGGGTCCAGCCTGGTAAAACGCATGCCCAAGGCAGTGGGAGAAGAAGACCAGTGGACATCAAGAATGGCTTTGGTGGAGGAGAAGGGCACAGGTGGGGACACAATAAGCAAGGTTGGGATGCCATGATTGTCAGACGAAGGGCCCATCCTTGTTACAGTTCCCAGCCATGTCAGGAGGCGGGGGTGCCATATAGCACCACTTGGCAGTGCAGATGGCGTCCAACTATGTCCCTGACCCCAGTCAATAGCCTTGGGTTGTAAGCAGGGCAGGGAACAGCCATGTGGAAACCAGGTTCCCCTCAACTCAGTTGAAGTCGTAGTGTAAACAAGCCCCAAATCCAGGACTGATAGTAGCCACAACAGCCATGTTTAACTCTGATGATAACACAGTTTTCGTCACAGCATGGCTGGGGTTTACCATCTGGCTGTTCACGAGGGGAGTCTACGTGGTAACATGCACTCTCCTTGCTGAGCCAGGCCTCAGCTTTGAGTTGGCTGTGGGCCCAGAATTCTGATTAGTTCTGTGGGCTCTGGAGTTTGGCATTCTCACCCCTGGATTGTCTGGACTCCTCTCTGTACCTACTAAGGCTATCGCTGATCTGGGGCTCAGAGTTGGAGATAGAGGGGCAGTGTTGCAGTGGGAAATTTGGAAGTGTGGACTCCTGTGGTGTTGGGGAGGAGACTGCTTACTCCCTAGTGGCCTCTAGGATATGAAGCATACATCGCAGCTCATGCAGAATGACAGTGGGCAGGGGAGACAGAGGTAAAGGGAACAACTAGATTTAATGGAGGCTTTGACCCCAAAATCTCAACAGGGTCCCAAGAATCATCCGCCCCCAAAGATGTCTGGAAAAAATGATGCAGTCCGGAAGCATATTAAAGGTAAAAGTATTGGGCTGCCCTCTGGGGCAGAATTTCATCCCTAGAATTCCAAATTCCTTTGAAGCCATTTGCTTCCTCTGCTGGCCAGAAAGAGAATTTCATGCACTGATGGAGTTTCAGTATAAGGCTCAGTAGAAAGAGGACAAAAATGGTGAGGTGGCCCTGGAGCAAAGTGTGGGGGAAGAGAAGCCCGTTTAATGGGATTTATACAGGGAATAAAGTCTCATCTCATTTACTCTAGTGAAAAGAGTGAAATCTCGTGACTTTGGGCTATATGTCAAGTTCTGACATCCTAACCTCGTAAACCAGCGGGATTACACTACGCTGATTAATGAAAAGTGACTGCATTTTGCTTGGCTGGGTTGCATCATGTTGCAGTTCTACCATCCAGCAATGAGCTGGAACCTAACCTGCATGTTCAGAGAAAACATTCAAGGTATTTCCTCCAGCATGTCTTAGGCTCGAAGAGGGTGAGAGGGGCTTTGGGCCAGAGGGACACTTCTTTGGATGGGGTTTAAATAATATGTTTTGCTTGATGAAATATTCCAGTATCTTTCAGATTCATATGGCATGTCCCAGGAAAGTGTGAACACGGTGGGAGACATATCCCAGGGCTCTGGTGAGTCACTTGATGGGTGGTAAAAAGAAAAGGAGGACTTATGGCACCTTAGAGACTAACAAATTTATTTGAGCATAAGCTTTCGTGAGCTACAACTCACTTCATCGGATGCATGCAGTGGAAAATACAGTGGGGAGATTTATATACACAGAGAACATGAAACAATGGGTGTTACCATACAGACTTTAAGGAGAGTGATCAGGTAAGGTGTGCTATTACCAGCAGGAAAGCGGGGGGGCAGGAGGGAGAGAGAGGAAACAGGTGTGTGTGCCTGTGTATATCCCAATGTCGCTGTGTACAAGCTTATATAGAAAGAATACTGCATATTTGTTCCTGGGGTAACATACATGTTTAATTTTAATAACTTAGGAGCCACAGATCATTGATGAGGCCAGGTCCCTCGGTATGTTTTTTAATACCTCAAAAGCCAAATGATTTTATTTCTAACCCTCATTCTATGTGTGCGTTAGAGAGGGTGGGGATAAACACTCTGTGGGATGGGAAAGGATGGGGAGCAATTGCTGATTCTACATTTGCTGTGAGTGTCTGCATGCTGCATATCCTTGCTGAGCTGTCTTTATTTTGTGGTTGTGTGTTACCTAAGGCGTATGTTCTTCATACCTCATGCCTGGGAGCATGGATGTGCAGCTGGCTTCTCCTAAGGCTAGGAGTAGTTTTATGTTTGAATTTCCACATGTCATCATGAGATGACAATGGAGACCTGAGTGGAAATACATACACACCTTAACTGAGGCTAAGCTGACATTTCTGTGGCCCTGTCTCTGTGACAACTGGTCATTGGGAGAGATGGAGACGCAGCCTATCAGACAACAGATTGGTGGCTGGAGCCCACCAAAGCAATGGAAGACCCACCCCCCTCAGGTAAAGGAGGGGCCACAGAATCCAGACATCAACAAAGTACAGGGACAAAAACATGAAAAACCCCAAAACAAAACAGGGATTGGAGTGCAGGTCCTGGGTCAAAAGCAGGATCCAGAGGGGGACACTAAGCAGAGAACCCTGGAAAACACCCACTGCTCCCAGAAGGAGACAGTGGCCAAGCGACAGCTGGGAAGGTTTAATTGCTGCTCTAGTCTGTGGCAGATCTGCTCCACTCCCTCCCTCTCAGATCTGCATTTCAATGTGAGAGGAACAGTAAGTGGGATGCTGCTCGAAGGGGTTAGAATGATTAATCATTTAAAAAGCAAGATCTTAATTACAGGGTGCAATTTTTGCTATTTAAGGAGTCCATTAGTTTCCAGAAAGGGGAAAAAAAAAATGATCGCAGGTTATTCTCCTTTTAAAGAGAAAATTGGAGGGGGAGGGGAGCAGGGAATCTCAGAGCACGGGCTGGTGCTACAGCTCCTGCTGGGGTGGGGGTGGGGGACTGGGAGCAGGAGGATTTGGGGAAGGGGGGGCAGAGTCATTTGTTTTAAAAGGTTTTATTTTTTTAGGGTGCTTGTGAATGCTCTGCTCATGAATAATGAGCCCTCTGCTTCACCACACACCTGGAGCAGCCTGGGCAGGGACAGCGTACGCTTCCTGTTCACTGCCTCAACCCCTGTCCTGAAGGGACCCCCCTGTAGGGGTGAAATGGGAGGTTAGCGTCCAAGTGACCCATTCAGGCCTCGGCCTCTCTGCTAAGGCTGCCAATGAGAAGGTTAATTGGTGCTAATAATAGTGATAGTCCGCTAGGAGCTGGTGTGAGACTCTCCCAGGACTCATATCACATAGACCAGGAAACAAGTAACAACTTTTCCTCTTTATTGATCAAAGGCTGGATTGGAGATGGCAGCCCAGAGGTGAGAGGCTTTTTAACCCATTGCATGTCTCCTGGGTTTAAAATTGCCTTCACTTTCCGTGTAGAAGCAAAATCATCGCACCTGTGACTAGCTCACATCCTGCTAAACAGCGAGGCAGGGAAGCAACCTCGGACTGAGCAGTGCTACGCCGAGAACAACTGCCGCCAGAAAGGTCCACAACAGCGCCTGCCTTGGTGGATGAAAAAACTGGGACAGAGCTCATCTTTGCATAGACAGTATGGGAGCTAGTGACTTTGCTTCCCAAAGCAGAGCCAGGCATTGAGCTCCCACAGCCCAACCTCAAGTCAGTAGGTTTTCTTCTCTGCTGGGCTGGACCAATTGGTATATTTTTGTATCTCACCTGATCTTGGTCTCCAGAGCTCTTATTTCTGAGCATTTCATGGCAGCTGGTCAGGCCCCTTTGTCTGACCCTTCCCTGTCGACTGAAGAGGGGTTAGGAGGGTTAATCTCCTACTGCATTCCCTCTGACCCCTGTGTGGGTTTTTCTCTTGTATGATCATTTAGCCATTCCCCCGCACAAAAGGGAGCCATTAAACACAGCTCAGGCCCTTCATGCTCTAGTGGATTAATGTACTGATCCCCTGTGGATTAAAGGTCTCTGCGAGATCAGGCATCCCAACCCCAAGAGAGGGTGAGCAAGTGCTAGTCCAAGGCAACCTGAAGACAAGAAGGATTTCTTCTCCTGCAGGAACCCTGGCCCTCCTCCCCTTTCTGCATCACTGAGACATGTCAAGGTTCAAATAAGCGGAAGCTAAACTAAACAGCGTTTCCCCAAATCCTCTCGTTCACTTCACTAAACAAATGGCTCATTCCCCTGTGGGGAATAGGACTGGAGCCAGGGGAAAAGAGAGCGGCTCTCCCCTCCCCCTGCCCAAAGCCAGGCTGTGCAGCCTCAAGGCTGCTGAAATGCAGCGCGGGCATGTACTAGTGCTGGTTTGGGAATTACAGGTGCACAATTAAAAGGGGCGATCCGTGTGTCAGCACGGGTCTGTGTGTGCATGTGTGAGAGTGCTTCTTTGCACGTGTCGGGGTGCAGGTCTGTGGGGGGGGTGTTCTTTTGGGCGTGTTTGAGGAAGGAGGACGTGTGGGTAGTCTGACCTGCCGTGGGCTAAAACTGCTGAGGATGGAGGGACAGAAGCAGCGCTGGAGACGTCTTGCTACTGCAGTGGTGTGACAACAAATGCTGTTGCAGCTGCTGAAGATAGGGTTTTGCATTTCCGTAATGCCTTTCATTTTCAAAGAAGCCCAACGCTTTTTGTGAACAATACATACACAGGAACCACTTCCCCCACTGCTGGAATGCAGCTACCTCTGCGCTGGAAGATTGCAAGCTGTTTCACAATGCAGAGTAAGATTAAGAACAGCATAAGGAGTGAAGAAGAATCCTCTCTCCAGCTGAAATTCCAAGATAGGTGAGCAGAAGTGTAATGACCCAAACTGGAATGTGGTCACAAACTAACGTTAACAGCCCCATTCCTGAGAAAAGCGCTTTGAGATCTTATGGAGCACAAATGGTAAGTATAATGCTGCCTGAAGTGACTTGAGAGCATGAGTACTAAACTCAGGGCAGACTGTTAGGAACCAGGCACAAACCCCACATTGGCTGTGAGTTCTATACTTTGATTTCACCAACTGATTAACAAGTGTAAACCTTCATGCGCTATAACAACCTTAACATGGAGTTACAGTTCCTTTGGGTACTCCAGTCTGTGTTGCCACCCAGGTGACCCTAACTTTGTGATTGATAGTCCCTTATACCAAGACTCACAGCAGTATTCAGTTTACTTCCAGTCCCAAAAGACAAGTCACTTATAGGTCAATTGCAACTTAGATCTCACACGAAAGACAACGCTTGTAGCCAGTCCTATCGTAAACTATATAAAGATTTAATCAACAAAAATGATTAGGGGTCTGGAACACATGACTTATGAGGAGAGGCTGAGGGAACTGGGATTGTTTAGTCTGCAGAAGAGAAGAATGAGGGGGGATTTGATAGCTGCTTTCAACTACCTGAGAGGTGGTTCCAGAGAGGATGGTTCTAGACTATTCTCAGTGGTAGAAGAGGACAGGACAAGGAGTAATGGTCTCAAGTTGCAGTGGGGGAGGTTTAGGTTGGATATTAGGAAAAACTTTTTCACTAGGAGGGTGGTGAAACACTGGAATGCGTTACCTAGGGAGGTGGTAGAATCTCCTTCCTTAGAAGTTTTTAAGGTCAGGCTTGACAAAGCCCTGGCTGGGATGATTTAATTGGGGATTAGTCCTGCTTTGAGCAGGGGGTTGGACTAGATGACCTCCTGAGGTCCCTTCCAACCCTGATATTCTATGATTCTATGATTTATTAAGTAGGAAAAGGAAATGACAGTTATTTGCACTGTTAAAGCAAGTAACCATAAGTACACAAACGAGTTACAATCTCAAATTTCAAAAGGTAATAGAAGCTTCTATAATCCATAAGATCTATATATTCTTTAGGACTAATCACCTGGGGATCTCTTGCTTATGCCTAGAGGACCTTGCATCCTGGAGTCCAAGCAGCACAGAGATACCAAGTTCTTTTGGTTTGGGGTTTTTATGCCCCTGCTACCATGTGTTCTGAGCTGCAAACTCAGCTGATGGGAGGACTCATGACTCATCTTCACAGGAAAGGAGAGCAGGACAACATAAGTCCTTTGTCCATTTGTTGATATCACGAAAGGAAATTCCAGTTGCAAAGTCCTACAATTGTCCATCTGGTACTGATGGACCTTTCCTTTTGGGAAGGGCATAATATCTTCTGTTTAAGAAAAGCCCTTCACACTAACTAATCTCTCTCTCCTGACTGGTGATTTACATAGTCACAGAGGTTCACAATACAACCACTCAAATATTACCTTACAATATGGGAGACAGATGCCATCAGTGAGATTAATGCAGGCAGCAATTTACAAGCATTTCAGAAAGTCCAAATACTAAACGCATTCTTATAACTCTACTCTTTATTTTAACAATATTAACATACAGGTGAGCCAGACTTGTTCCAGCTCTGTGTTTGTCACTGTTCAACTGAGACACGGGGCCCTTGGCATGAGCTGGCATCTGCCAGTGTCACAGTTAGTCCCTATTGTTAAGGCTAAGATTATATCATGATTATTTTTAGTAAAAGCCACGAACAGGTTACAGGCAATAAAGAAAAATTCACGGAGCCTGTGACCTGTCCATTACTTTACTAAAAATAACCGGGAGTGGGACTAGGTAGGGGGGAGAAATAGAGTCCCATGGAAGAGGGGGGACTGACAGGCCCGTGGGCACACAGCCCCCACTCCAGAGATGGGTGCATGGACCTGACTACAGACCCTGCCAAGCCCTGGCCACAGCAGGGTTGGGTGGGTAGGCACATGGCCCTGGGAAGCCACAAGGGAGGCGCATGGCCCCAGGTGCAGCCACCTGGCAGGGTCGCACAGCCCCAGGCAAAAGCTGTAGGGTTTGGGCACATGGCCCTGGCTGTAGCCCCCGCCAAATCTGGGATGCCATGGGGCTAGAGTACATGGCCCCATCTGCAGCACACGGCCCCAGCTGCAGCCCCCGGAGAAATATGCAGGGCTGGGGCATGCGGCCCCCGCTGCAGCCCCCGGCAGAAGCTGCAGGGCTGGGGCTGCAGGGTCCTTGTTCCAGCCAGCCCCAGTTGCAGAGCAGAGATGCACAGTCCCACCTCCTCCTCCTGAAGCCCTAGGAGTCACAGAGGTCAGGTAAAGTCACAGAATCTATGACTGCCGTGACCTCCATGACTAAATTGTAATCTTACCTATTGTATATCTCATCCCAAAGACAAGATGGACAGGAGCTGTGCTAACTAAGTCTTCATCCTGAGATGGGCTGAGGATGGCTGGGATGGATGAAGGGGCCAGACTAGAATAATTTGGAACAGCCCTTCACAGTGCATGGGGCTGGGTATACAGAAACAAGCTAATGAGGCTTATCGGGAGGCGGAAGGATGAGCAAAAGGAAAGAGCTGGAGAACTGTTCCCCTGCAGAGCTGTTAAGAGCAGTTCAGATGGGTAAACAGAAAGAAGCAGCAATGGAGAGGCCTTTGCCAAGCTGAGAGGCTTGATATGTATGGGAAGCATAGCTCCAGCTGAGTTTTGAGAGCTATATCCTTGGTCAGGATTGTGGTGGCTCTTCCCATGCCTCTGAGAAGCAACGAATGCATCTGACTTTAATTACTCTCTCCCTGATGCTCTTGCACCTTCTTCACATGAATGCTGATTAATTGCAGGGTTAGGCTCTGAGGCAGGCTGGACCACATTATTTCTGATGTTTGCTCTTTTCAGTGGGAGAATAAATGCCATGAATCCACAGTAATCAGCAGCTTTTAGCTTGTCACTCTTATGACACTCTTTACTTAGACCAGGAAATGGCAAATGTGGTGGAAATAAGAACTTTATTCCCCTTTGTTTTTGTTTTTTTAATCTCTTCCCAGAGAGGGAGGTGTGGAGAAGAGTTGGTATCTTTCAAATGCAAGGCAGAGAGGGGCTGTGTGGGAAGCTAGGGCTGTGTATTTCAATCTCCTCCCTTTAATCTGAGGACCCTTGCTTGGCCACATTCATCGAAAGGGAGGAGAAGAAATGAAGGGCTCTCTTCCTTACTTAGGAACAGGGATGGTCATAGAAAATGTGAGGGAACAATGCCCATGTTTGATATTTAAAAGAAACCACCTGGAAAGGAACTTTAAGGCCACCGTGTTATACTGCTAATTTGCACCTCAGTCGTTCACAAGCCAATCGGGCAGTGATTCTCAACCTTTCCAAACTACTGTACCCCTTTCAGGAGGCTGATTTGTCTTGTGTACCCACAAGTTTCACCTCACTTAAAAACTACTTGCTTACAAAATCAGGCATAAAAATACAAAAGTGTCCCAGCTCACTGTTACTGGAAAATTGCTGACTTTCTCATTTTTGCTATCTAATTGTAAAATAAAATGATTGGAATATAAATATTGTACTTTACACTTCAGCATATAGCATATACGACAGCAGTATAAAACACGTCATTGTATGAAATTTTAGTTTCCCTGGTGACAGCTCATGGTGCTGTTTTGCTATTTTGTAGCCTGTTGTAAAACGAGACAAATATTTAGATGAGCAAATGTACCCCCTGGAACACATACCCCTGGTTGAGAACCACTGCCATAGGGTGAGTGACCCCTGTAGGAAAGCTGCAGCCACTAAGACATGCTAAGAATAATGGGGGGGCATGCTGCTCCTTTGCCTAGCAGCTGTAAAGTGCCAGGGCCCCAATCCTGAAAGGTATTTAGGCTCCTAACTTCTGCTGAAATAAATGGGAGTTAGGTGCCTAAATATTTGTAGGGCTCTGTGCCTAGAAGCCTGCCTTGAGCCATGCTGGTTTGTAGCAGCAGGATGGTGTAGGGACTAACTCGGTCCTCAGCATGGCTCCTCAGAGGCAGGACAGGGTTTCCCTCTGTATACATTGTTATTGTTATTAAATGTTCAGGCAGCGTCGTAGCTCTGCCTGATGCTTTACTGGAGACGTGAGGACAGGGTCCCTGCCCTGAAGGGCTTACACAGCATGTCCAGCAAACACATGAAGTAAAGAGACAAAGAAAGGATAGAGGGCAAGTGTGATAAAACTAATAATGAATCCGCGAATTGCGTCATTGTGGGGCTGGAGTGCTGGCACCTTTGAGGAGACGGAGGAAAGGAAGAGATAAGCAATAGCCAGCCCAGGCGTGGAGTTAGAAGGGGCTATTTGGGTTTGTTACATATAGATGCGGTCTCTGGACATGTCTGCATCTCCCCTGTATTTCTTTGTATTCATGATGGGGATGGCTGAAGGTAGGAAGGGAAAACTGACAGGGAAAACAGTCTCCAAGCTAGTCCCAGCAGCAGATGACGCTCCCCCCTTCATTGTGCCTCCCCACGATGCACATGACAGGGAATATGTGACTGCATTGAGTATATTTATTATTTCTATTCCAGGAGAGCCTTGAGGCCCTAATCAAGGGCAGGTCTCCATTGTGATGGGCACTGTATGTGTATTAGAAGAGACAATGCCTACCCTGAAGAGCTTGCAGCCTAAAGGGACAAGAGAGAGGAAACAGAAGAGTGAAGTGACCTGCTCAAGGTCACAGCTGGGCATAGAACCCAAAGCGGCTGAGTCCCAGTCTAGTGCTTTACAGACTAGCCCCATTGCCCCCCTTATACTTGCTGTACTAATCTGTCTAGTGGGCATTATGGGTTCCCTGGGCCAGGAGGCCTTGTTCTCCCTTCCTTTTTCTAATAAATTGGCAAGCTGAGCTGCAGGCCTGGCCCAGCCCATCAGCTCAGGTGGGAGCCTCTTTCACTGCATTCCTCAATGCTCTGCTAGTGATCTAATTACCATCTCTTAGCTCAGTGAGAGGGCAGCCCTCAGCCTTTCAGCAGCAAACATCTGGTATACAGCATGTGGCTGGCTGAAAGACACAGGGCTGGGGCTTGCCTTTCTCCACCCCCTGCACTCTACTCTGCTCAGGGGAAGCTAACAATTAGTGAACCTCCCCGCAGGGTCTTACCCAGCTCACCTATTGAGTCCCAGGAAGGTGGGCAGGCTTACCCAGCTCAGGTGAGTACAGCTCACCCCAGGAAGAAAGTGTAATTAAGGTCAATAAGAGGGTTATGGGTCAGGGCAGTGGTGGGGGAGACAGTGAGAGTTTAATGGTGGCCATAATTAGACAGCTGTGGAGGAGAAGCAGCTAATGAACAAAGCAACTGCTAATAAAGCCTCTTCATGAGCAGCCTTCTGGCCTGTGTAATTGAGGGATTTGCAAATGCCACCTCCACATTTACTCTGTAATGAACAGGCCTCAGAGTAGGAGCAGGTTAGAGTCAGTGTTCAACCCCCATCAACTCTTTGATAGAGCTGCACATGAGGGGCAAGAATCTGCTGTAACTAGAAGGAGCAGCTAGGGGGCCTCCACATGACATCTGGTCAGAGGAGACAGGCCCGCCCCTCGTACGCTGGGAGGGGTAAAGGTGAGCGATTAGGGATACCGGACTGGGTCATGTGGTTGGCCTGGAGGGTCAGGGATGGGATAAGTCTTTTATTCCCAGGTCTCCGTTTCCCTTCAGCCAAGGCAGCTGTTGTTGTCTGATGGCTGAAATAAATTGGTGGGAGGGTCTCAGGGGCCAGGTCCACATCATAAAAGTTAGTCTGCTATCTGGCACTAACTGTACCCTCACACCCTATTGTTTGCCCTTCCTGTGCCCTCCTCGCACCTGGTTTGCTTGCACTCTCAGTTGGGATGAGTCTGGTGGCTGCACCACCTTTCCAGCATTTCTACCTCCCTGCCTGCAATGATACTATTGCCATGGTACCTTTATGGCCAAAATGGTTCTTGTCAAATAAACGCTTCTAGCTGCTTTCCTTGTTCTGAGCTTACACCTCTGCCGTCTCTAGTGCTGTGGGAGATCATTGCTACACATCCAACTCCCCCCCATCCTTGTAGTGCCATTATACCCACCCAGTCTTGGCCTAGTTCCTCCCCTTCCTTCCCCCTCTGCTACCTAATCACTCCATCCCTGGGGAGCATGTGTGGGGGGCTCATTCTGCCATATCTGGTCCTGTGCTTCTGTCACTTTATGGGCCTGGTGCACACTACTCACAGGACACTCTGCTCTTGACACACACGAGGGCCTGAGCATGGTTAGAGGGGTGCTGGGGATCATTGGGTACTCCCCCAGCACAGCAGGCTCATGGTGCTCTTTTGCTAGAGAGGGGATGATTTTCCCACAGTGAGTAGAATGACAGCAAGGGATGGGGTGGAAGAGAGCTCGAGAGACAGTACAGGAGACCAAAGGGAAGGAAAGCTGAGGAAGGCCTGGATTTCTCCATGCCCCCCACTCACCATCCCCCTCCCTACTAGGCTGGTGGGAGAGGACCTGAGGCTAACTATGGTTCTCCTCTGGTCACATGACCCTCCCTGCGCTCTCTGCCCCCATTTGATTCCCTGGGATTCCTTTGAGTGAGGCTGAAAGCAGTTGGCAGAGACTTGTACAGCAGATGCTTCGGTTTCCCACGCCTGCCTCTGCCTTGTGCAATCCCCCTTCCCGCCCTGCAGCATTGCAGTGATGTCATCATCATCCCAGGCCCTGGGAACTTGCATTGTTAGCTTAGCAAATAGAGAAATCCCCACTCAAGCATTGCAAATGAGGGCAGAGGGGGAGCTGGGGAAGGCACAGGCTGCTGAGGGCTGCGAGGTCTCTCTCCTCTCCCTGGCTCTCTTTGAGTTGTCAGATGAATTCAGCGGTTAACAAAGAAAGAGACCCGAGCTGCTAGCGCAGCTGGTGAGGGCGAGAGGGGGGAGGGCTAGAGTGTGGCTGGCAGCTGCCCCTCCCACCCCTCTGAGTGGCACCAATATAATGTGCAACTCCCCGTCCCCAATGTGAAAAGCAACACATGAGTGGGAAGCTCACGATGCCCGCTGGGTTGGCGATGCCCAGAGCTCACTCTGTACCCAGCCGCCAGATTGTTCTACCGTGGCAAGGTCTGGTGACAATGGCGACACCACGCTGTGATGCCATCGCGCCCTCTGAGAGGCCGTGCTTCTGAGAGGGGCCTTCCCCTTCCCACTGAGCATTGTTATTTATTATACTTGCATTATCACAGAGCCTGGAGGTCCTGATCAGGATTGGGGGGGTGGGCTTGTGCTGGTGCAGCACAAACATAGGAAGACAAGACCTCGCCCAGTGGAAGATGAGACAAAACAGTTGCATATCATGCATGATGGGAAGGAGGACAAGGGAAACCATGTCCCCATTCTATCTCCCTGTGCCACTCCTGGAAGCACCAGCATGCGCTGCTGCTGAGCTGCCCCCTCCAGGAGGGAATGTGCACAGCAAGGTGGTGGCGATGCTCCCCACAGGCAGGCAGGTGGGTTGCGGTGTGGCTCCCGCCTTTGGTGGCACGGTGGGAAGTTGTGGCACTGGCAGGGGATGAGGAGAAAGGTGAGACTGGGAGCCAGGACCATTGAGTTGTATTGCCAGCTCTTGGAGAGGAGTATTGTCCGCTGGTTAGAGCAGGAGACTGGGAACCAGGACTTGTGGGTTCTATTCCTGGCTCTGCCACTGGCTTTCTATGTGACCTTGAGCATGTCACTTAACCTCTCTGCACCTCCCGTACCATCTAGAACCTCTCTGTCTCAAACGGGGTTGTGAGGCATGTCTTACTCATGTTCTCCATTATTTTCTTAATGTTTGTAGAGTGCTCTGAGGTTGTAAAGCACTGTATACGTGCTATATGTGAGTCACCCTCATAACACACTTGGACATTCTCCTATGAAAAGGAGAAATCTCAATGCTCATTAAAATAGTATCAGCAAGTGGGGCAGAGACACTTTGGGTGGGATCCATGAAGGTACTTGGACCCCTTAGTCCTGTTCTTAGGCACTACAGTGGTCCACAAAACTGCTTGGCCGGCACCTAAACTCACTTGGCACCTACATTTTTTCCTCTGGGCATGTGTGCTGCAGCCTCACTCTAGGCCTCAGGCTATTTCCTGCCTAAGCCCCAGATCAGGGGTGGCCAACCTGAGCCTGAGAAGGCGCCAGAATTTACCAGTGTACATTGCCAGAGAGCCACAGTAATACATCAGCAGCCCCCCCATCCACTCCATCCCCCACTCCCAGCGCCTCCTGCCCACTGGCAGCCCCGCCAATCAGCGCCTCCCCCGCACCTCCTGATCAGCTGTTTTGTGACGTGCAGGAGGCTCTGGGGGGAGGAACGAGGGCACAGCGGGCTCAGGGGAGGGGGCAGGAAGGGGTGGAGTGGGGGCAGGGCCTGTGGCAGAGCCAGGAGTTGAGCAGTGAGCACCCCCTGGCACACTGGAAAGTTGGCAGCTCTAGCTCCAGCCCCGGACTCAGTGCCGATACAAGGAGCCCCATATTAACTTCTGAAGAGCCACAGGTTGGCCACCCCTGCCCCAGCGTGATTCACAGAAGGGGAAAGCTAGGTATTCAGCTGCCCAAGTCATGTGCAGGGGCCCAATCCGGTGAATAGCCTCTGAGCATGCGTCCTGGATCTGACCCCTCAGGTGAAACAGGGAAGGAGTTCCCTTAGCCTCTGGTCAATTTCCTCTGTAGCTGTCAAAGGGATGTGTACAAGGATCAGCAGCATCTCAGCCCACACCACTGTGCTATGGAATATTCTGATTTGGGGGTCCCACAATCTTTCCTGTTGAAGCTGTTCCACTTTAATTAAACAATTAAATACTTAAATATTAATTGGACCAGCTACACTGTTAGAATGACTTTATAGCCCAGTAGTTCGTGCACTCCCTTAAGTGGTGCCAGATCCCCGTTCAAATCCCTTCTTGCCCCTCAGGAGACAGAGGGACATGACCTGGGAGTCACCCACATACTTGGTGAGAACACTATTCACTAGCGAGCTCTCTCCTGCAGCTGTTTAGTTTCAAGTCCTGCAGGGCACTTGGGTGGCTGAGCATCGATCTTACCCAGCTCGTTGATCACTGGCAGAACGAGGTGCAGCCCTGCAGCAGGGACTTAGGTGCCTATCTCTGAGGGAGGGAGGGGGCTTAGCACACACCCCTCTCTCCAGCGTCTCCCATTGGCTAGTTTAGGCCACTCCCTGCCTAGTGGGATGGCTTTGTGGATCACAGTCTAAGGTGCCCATGTCTCCCATTCGTTGTATAGGGAGCCTTAGCACTTAACTGAGGCTTTGTGGATCTCAGTGTTGCTGTGATTTAAAACTTTGTTGGGATACCAAAAGCCCTTTGTGGAACCTGCCTTCAGCATCTCCACCTCGGGAAAGGGTTCTTCACGTCCCCAATAGAGCCCTGGGGAGGAATTGAACCTGTCTCAGGATGTGCCTGTGACCCAGGATGTGTCTAGAGACTTGTTCAGCAAAGAAAGGGAGCCCTGATATAATGGGGCAGATGCAAAAGGGGGTGGCTCCATTTATAATGGAGTCAGTGGAAAGACAGATTTGAGAGCAGAGACCTGGAAAGTGAAGATAAGGGAGCAGAATAAATATACAATCCCTGCCCAGTTGCCAAGCAGGTCAACAAGCAGAAAAATGCCCTTGCTTGCTAGGGAGAAGTTATATTCATAGAACCCCATTTCTTCCTCCTTCTAGACCCTGCTCCTCCCAGCATTCCCACTGAACTCCATTTAGCAGCTTCTGGGCATGCTCAGCTTCCCTGTGTTCTGCCCTCTTCTGAGGTCCAGGGAGCAGCTAGACTCCCACTGTAGTGACTTTAATGCTCTCAACGGAAACTCTTTTTAGAGTGCAGTGAAGCAGTTTAGGAGTGGGAGAGAGAAACAAGGAAGGAAGGACAAGCCAGGAAGCAGATCCCAAACAAAGTCCATCCCCCAGCCAACATGGACCCAAAAGGTATTTCCTCCCTGAGATAAGATACAGATGGTCACAGGAAAATGGTGATGGTGTTCTTTGGTTTATCTGAATGGTACAGAGATAAAGCTGCATGGGACCCTGGCTGAGCAATCTGTATTTGGGGAGAGCCCACAGTTAAGTAACTGGACAAGGACAAGGTATTATGTTCTCTGAGAAGTCTCTGATTACGCATGTGGGTTAGGCTGGTACTATGGAAAACATAAGCTTCAAGGAAAGGGGAAAGGACTGGGATGCAGAAGGGCCTGATATAGCAAAGTTCCTATTTGCTTTAGCAGAAGGTTTTGCCTGGGCAAGGATCTCCAGCTCAGACCCCCCCATATTCTCAACTCAGTCTGAACCTGGGCCTGAATTTTGAAAATTTGTCTTTGTAGCAGCTAGAGCCAAAATCCTGGCTCCAAACATCCTCAAACTTGAGGTGTTCAAAATCTGTATGTTGTAGCTTCTACGACTGACTCCAGACACAGTAGCCTGGAATCCTGAGAAGACCATGGTGTCTTAAGATGTCCTGGAGTTTAGGCCTGGTGAACTTTCCTTCCTCTGCGTTTTCTCAATCCAGTGCATTGTGGGTACCTATGCAGTTGCTCTATTACTCAGCAAGGGCTGTAGTTCAGAAACATGAACTGCCCTTCTGCTTCATGGGATGAAAGGGATGTGACAGCAAATCTGCAGTCTACTGGTGGGAGAGGAGAACACTGTGGCTTGTGGTTAGTCTGTTCATGGCCGTGCACAAGGAGGGGAGTTGGAAAAGGAAAAGTAGTGGCTGCAATTTCCTTTTGCCAATCTGTTTGAAGAACAAGGAGAAATCTTAATAAATAGATGCAGGCAAGGAAAGCGTAGATCTTTTTTTCTGTTTCACAGACTCTTTGACGGAGGATCTAAAGAGGAGGAATCTACGGGTCTAACTCCCCCCTGGGATGGAGACACATTAGCTTTCAGACAGCAGAAAAGGTTATTTAATTGTCTGTCTGTTTAAAAGAGTCCTGGCATCTGCCTTTGCATGTGTCTGTATCCTGTATAAGTCATAAATAAACAGTTCCTTCCTCCCGCTAATATCATTCTGGGGTGTATTAACAGGAGTGTCGTACGTAAGACACGGGAGGGAATTGTCTCACTCTACTCAGTACTGTCCCACTCCAGCTGTCCAAGTCTGGGTGCCATACTTTAGGAAAGATGTGGACAAATTGAAGAGAGTCCAGAGAATGGCAACAAAAATGATAACAGGTTTAGAAAACCTGACCTGTGACGAAAGGTTAAACAAACTGGGCATGTTTAGTCTTGAGAAAAGAAGCCTGGCGGGTGGGGAGAAACCTGATAAGTCTTCAGGTATGTTAAGGGCTGTTATAAAGAGTACGGTGATCAATTGTTTTCCATGTCAGCTGGAAATAAGACACGACATAATGGGCTTAATCTGCAGCAAGAGAGATTTCGATTAGATATTAGAGAAAACTTTTCATCTGTAAGGATAGTTATGCACTAGAATAGGCTTCCAAGGAAGGTTGTGGAATCCCCATCACTGGAGGTTTGTCAAACACCTGTCAGGGATGGCCTAGGTTTACTTGGTCCTGCCTCAGCGCCGGGGGCTAGACTCGATGACTTCTTGAGATTCTTTGCAGACCTGCATTTCTATAAGGGTTACCTATATCAGAGGTGTCCAAAGCAGGCCTCTGTGGAGAATGAAAGTTCTATTTTGCAATGGAGTTTGAGATTTTTCAAGTTTGGCTTTATTCCTAATCAAAACACCCCCCCCCCCCATTTCAAAATTCTCTGCAAAAGGAAAAACTCTGGGGAAAGAAATCATTTGGATTTGATCTACAAGGTTTGTTTTTGTTGTGACTTTTATTTTGTATTATATTACAACAGTACATTAGAATGCAACATTTGTAAAAACTTGAAGTGAAAAGTCACTTCAAAATGAAAAATCAAAATATTTTGTTGCAAAAATGTCAAAACATCCTGTCAGAACTCTTCCACACCCAGCCCCGGTTTTCTTCCAAAACACAATTCTGGTGAAATTGATCTTATATCATGAAGCATTTTGACGGAACCGCATTTTCTGATGGACTAGAGTTCTGTTGAAGTTTTTCTGACCAGCACTAGTGCAAACTATGGTTGAGAGTGATATGGGCCCCACTCAGCTCTCCAATGCTGCCTACGCAGAATGCTGGGCACTGCAGATCTTCTGATCTAAGTGTCCTGTGCTTGGATCAAGGCAGAGTTCTGTATGTTGGGTTCTGTAGTAGCCATGGCCTGCAGTACCACATGCAGGGGGCAACAATGTGCCCCATTTTGTACAAACTAGATGTTGCCCTCAGGCTCCAGGCCTGTTCTGAGCTGTGGTGTCTTCAGGAGGAAGTTATCTTGGTGCCAAACATCTGAGGGGGAAAATACTATTCGGACTGAAGAGGAGATGGAAAACAAGCAACGAACTAAGGTTTGTGAGGAACAGCAAGTCTTGGGGTCTTTGCTTTTGTGACGCTGGCAGACCTGGTATCAGTTCATGCCACGGTCCCCATTTCTCAACTGAACACTGACAAACACATGGCTGGAATCAGGCTGGTTCAGCTGTGAGCTAGTATTGTTAAAATAGGTATTGCAGTTATAAGAGGGTGTTTAGTGTTTAAACTTTATTGAATGCTTGTGAGTTGCTGCCTGCGTTAATCTCACTTATAGCATCTGTATCCCATATTGTAAGGTAATATTTAAGCATTTGTATTGTAAGCCTCTGTGACACTGAAAATCATAAGACAGGAGAGAAACATTAGCTAGTGTAAAGTGCTGATCTCCCACAGAATGTTCTGGCCAACAAGGAAGGTCCATTGACCAGACCGACTATTGTGGAATATTAAAGAGGACAAAAGACTCCGTTACTCTGCTCTTTCATGCAAGTGGATAGAACTGGCTCATCATGTCTGTCAGTTTGAATGGCTATTGCATATTACATTGGTCTGGGAATATGCGCACCTACCAGCTGCACTGGGAAAGTCAGTGATGGAACAAACAAGGGCAGCGAGGTGCAGTATCAGATTTCACTGGGGAGGACCAAATCCAACATAAGGTGCCTGATGCCAACTCAATGCACAGACAGGGAGAATGATGCCATCTCAGAGCTTCTCTGTTTGTGGTACCTGCCACTGAAGTACACATAGCACTTCTATTTCCAAAAGTCACAAGCTGAGTTTATTCTTTTTGGATGGACAAAGGCTGTTGTAAATACAAAAAACTTGGTTACTCGAAATCTGCACTGATCAGAAGAGCCCTGGGAAACACACAGGTTGTGGCTGGCAGGGAGACAGTGCAAACACAATCTGATATCAGTTTGCCAGAGTTCCAGGTGCAAGTGAACCCAAAATGCAAGGCAAAACTGAGATCTCTCTGCAGAGCCTCCCTGGAATTTTGCATGGAAACTATGGGGAATGATGAGTTTTGCAAGGTTTTAGAGGGTGGGAGAAATCAACCACTGGCTCACTGTAAAGGAGCTTGAATCTTTTGACAGACTGGGCTGAGTCTGACCCAAATCCAGGTGTGTCAAGAGGCTGAGGGTTTTGTCTATTGTTTTTAGTGCCCCCCCTCCTCAATTGTACTAGGTGCTTTCAGTACAGATAAGAACCCAAGATCCGTGTCCCAAACAGCTTGCAAGATGATGCAATAACATGATACAGGCTGGTGCATTGCATGATGGACAAAAACCCCATTTTCAGATAAATGGAGAGGAGTAAGTAGAAGATATAGCGGGCATCATGACAGAAGTAGGCCTTCAAGGAGGAGTTAAGATGCTGCAGGCATTTTGCATCACTCTGTGTATTAGCAGTGGGTTGGTGCACTTCTTTCATGGGAACACATGTTCCTGCTTCACTGGGATCAGGGGTCCAGAAGGGATGAAGGATTCTAATTTCTGGGAGGTTCCTGCCTCATGCTAGCCTGCATAGTCAAGGGGAAGGAGACATAGAGTTACTTGGGGTCTTCACTGCTTTAGCTGAGATCAGATCCTGGCCCAAGCTGTTCAAAGAGGGAAGAAATGTGTGTTCTTCCTTTCTGGCTTTCAAGCAAACAAGCTGTGGGCCTGGTGCCTGTGACTGGCTGTGAAATGGCTGTGGAAGTGACCTATTTGTTTCAGGAAATAGTGCGATGGCTGATATCCCTGGGCCAAATTGAACAGTGAGGTAAATTGTGTTGTAAGCAATAAAGCTGTGAAACTTGCATCACTTTGGCATTTTGTGAATGTGTAAAATGAGTAACTGACACCATTTGGTGTTCTATAGGGGCCAAATTCATCTCCTAGTGTAGCAGATATAACTCCTAGTGAAGTCAGTGGGCCTGAACTTATACTGCTATTAATCAAGAGTAACTCTATTGAAGTCAACAGCATTACATTCCTTCCACACTGGTGTATGTCTGAGGATAGAGGGTCAATGGGCCAAATTCTGTTTTCAGTTACACCAGTATAAATCTGGAGACTGGACTCTAGTCGTTTGCTCCAGATTCTTCCTGGGGTGAGTGAGAGCAGGATCGGGCCCATTGGGAATTTCACCTGCTCACGCTAGGCAGAGTTTGGCTCTTTGGGTCTGTTTTGTTCTCCGTGCTCACAGGTTGACCCATCCTTAAGTGTGCGTTTCGCATGGGTAAGTTACTCCATGACAAGTACAATAGACCCAGAAGGCACACAGAAGGTCAACATCAGTTAGCACCTAGAGGAAGTCCAGTGGCCTTCCATAGAAACTTCAGCAGGGACTTCAGTCTTGCACTTGTTCAGTCAGTATTATGGTCATGTGGGAAAGCCTAAGAGCTTACAAACTGGTTGTAGTCTGGTGAAAGGGCACAGGGATTGAGGAGCACTTAGAAAAACCCCACCACATGTCAATTTCATGTTCCACACCTTTTTGTGGGTATCGAACAGAGTAGAGACAAGTAGATCTTCTCTTTATAGACTTCTGTTGACCACTGATTATGGGACCCTTGCAGGAAGTGTAGTTTAGAGCAGCCCAATGGTGGTTTTAACTTGGAGTTACCTTTCCCTCCTTCCCTCTCCTCCGCTGTGCCAAGCCCAGGTGTTAAAAGTGCTGTACAGGAATCAACTAACCATCTCACTCCTCCTATGAAAGTGGTCCATGTTGTTAGCCACAGTATATTGATGGGTAATCTGAGCATTGAGGGGGAGGGCCAAATACTGCAACCAGTTACACTAGTACAAATCCAGAGTCACTCCAATGAAGCCAATGTAGCTATTCAAGACCTACACCCTCGTAACAAGGGAGAATTTAGTCCTAAGTGACTTGCCCAAGGCCACGTAGTAAATCAGTGATGGAGCCAAGTGATCTGGCTCTCAACCCTCTGGCTCTAAAGCCATCATGATCCTCCCTCTGTTATTGTACAGATGGAAGGTGCTATATAAGAGCACAGAATGGTGATGATTCCTATTGCATGCCCTGCCTTGGGGGTGTGTACAGGACAGGAGCTTATGAGAGGAAAAACAGATAAAATAGCAGCTTGCAAAGCCCATGTTTTGAGGAAGCATCTGAGGAGGGATTTCCTGTCTGCCCTCCTGCTAGCACCCCAAGTTCAATGTCAAGGGTGCAGCCTCATCTTGCTACCAGCCCTGAGAATCCAAATCTGGTGACTGCTTTGCAGCTGTTACCAGATTACAAGCTCATCAAACCCCCTTCCCCCACTCCCAACCCCTCGAGAAATCAAGGCTGGTGACTGACAGTGTTGGCTTGGCCTGTAATTCTGCTATGTTTCTGCTCAGTTGTGTGAGGCTGTCATCTCGCTCTGCTGTCATCTTGGCCTGGCTTCTGAGCAAAATCCATAGCTGATTACTGTGATAAATTAGCGCATTCAAATCTGGACGCTCTTTTTAAGACAGCCTGTTCATTGGCTCTGTTTTTAAACTTATATAAGCAGGTTTCTCCTAAACCAAGCAGACAGCTATGGGTCCTTTTCTAAATGATTGCCCCATGCCAGCCAATCAGGATGCAGCCTGCATCTGCTCCGCAGCCGTTAATCAGCAAATGAGCAGAAATGCTCTGGCTGCAGGGGTGTTAGAGCTGATCTGAGGGGGATTCATTGTGTGTTTTACACTTAGCCGCATAAATTAGTCGTTGCAGACATCATTCCCTTTTAATTCTGGGCTGCTGCTCTTGCACCGTTTCTATCCGCAAGGTCCTGCTCCGAGGTTCTAGCCTGGTGAGAGGGGTCAGTGAACTAGAAGCCTTAAGTTAATAATTACCTCTAGCTATTTTAGGGGGAAAGAGAAAAATCCTATTCTTAAAAAAATGTAAATAAATAAAAGGTAGGCAGGACTTGGGGGTGGCAAAGCTGGAGAAGTTCAGGGTAGAGGTCTATTCATCTAGGTCATGGACTATTTGGTAATACATATATCGTCGTACCAGCCATTGACCAGCAAAGCTGCTTTGGTGGCGTGGTGACAAGGACAGACGCCATGCTGAAACGAATATATAGATTTCTATGAGGGTTGTTTGGCTCTGTGCTCCTTAAAACACATTTCCACAGACACATTAAAAAGAAATAAATAAAAATAACCCAGCTTCCCAGCCTGGCTTGTTTCTCTGCTCCTCGCAATATGGAACATGACAGGGGATTTTCAGTGCTATTTCTGTATGTTGTGTCATAGCCTATATTTAAAATAGCATTTAAATCTGCCAAATGGTGCAGCGTTAAACGGCTGTCAGACTGAATTTCTCCTCCCACATACAGTCTATTTCAACTATGGCTTAGAGACAGCTAATGGAGGGTAGGGGGGCATGGAAGCAGTCTTCAGGTATCCAAAGAGTGTTAACAGCACAGCGGATGTCACAAGGACGCGTAAAACTAGGGATGAAATGAACAAAGGGAAAATTTAGGGGGGGAATAGCTACCCTCTTTCTCGGGAGAAATGAAAGAGTTGGATGAAATGAAACTTCTGGTGGGCTTAGGGGCTGCATGGTGGCCCATTGAAATGGGGATGACTATCGCACCAAGAAAATAGGACAAATTCTGTTCTCTCAAAAAGGTGTCTGAACATGGCTTCGTTTCCCCTTCTTCTCTGGTGGCTTTGCCAAAACATGCCTTTAGCGTCATTCCCTCATGGTTGATTTCTGTGAGATCAGAGATTGTTCTATAGTTCCTGCCTGAATCAGATCAAGAGAATTTCAACTAAGAAGCTGTTCTGCACACCGTGATGCTAACCAGACGCTTTCCTGTTGGGAAGGGGAAGATTTGCTGAATTTCTTCCCCTGGCCTGCAAAGTCATTGAGGCAAATGTTGCACTGGGTTATTTATTATATTACTGTTAATAACAATTAAAGAGCCCGATTCTTCTTTGTTACATTGGTGTAAATCTGCAGTAATTGCCGTGCGGTCAGTGGCTTTGCTCTGGATTTACACTGGCGTCTCTGAGAGCAAAACTTCTCCTGAGCTTACACTGGGAGGGTACAGACTATTCTGAGTAGTTGGGGTGTGGGTGTGTTTCATAGAATCATAGAATAACAGAGTTGGAAGGGACCTCTGGAGGCCATCTAGTTCAACTCCCTGCCCAGAGCAGGACCAATCCCAACTAAATCATCCCAGCCAGGGCTTTGTCAAGCCTGACCTTAAAAACTTCTAAGGAAGGGGATTCCACTACCTCCCTAGGTAATGCATTCCAGTGTTTCACCACCCTCCTAGTGAAAAAGTTTTTCCTAATATCCAACCTAAACCTCCCCCACTGCAACTTGAGACCATTACTCCTTGTCCTGTCATCTGCTATCACTGAGAATAGTCTAGATCCATCCTCTTTGGATCCACCTTTCAGGTAGTTAAAAGCAGCTATCAAATCCCCCCTCATTCTTCTCTTCCACAGACTAAACAATCCTAGTTCCCTCAGCCTCTCCTCATAACTCATGTGTTCCAGTCCCCTAATCACTTTTGTTGCCCTTTGCTGGACTCTCTCCAATTTCTCCACATCCTTCTTGTGGTGTGGGGCCCAAAACTGGACACAGTACTCCAGATGAGGCCTCACCAATGTCGAATAGAGGGGAATGATCACGTCCCTCGATCTGCTGGCAATGTCCCTACTTATACACCCCAAAATTTCTTTGGCCTTCTTGGCAACAAGGGCACACTGTTGACTCATATCCAGCTTCTCGTCCACTGTCACCCCTAGGTCCTTCTCTGCAGAACTGCTGCTTAGCCACTCGGTCCCTAGTCTGTAGCGGTGCATTGGATTCTTCCGTCCTAAGTGCAGGACTCTGCACTTGTCCTTGTTGAACCTCATCAGATTTCTTTTGGCCCAATCCTCCAATTTGTCTAGGTCCCTCTGTATCCTATCCCTGCCCTCCAGCGTATCTACCTCTCCTCCCAGTTTAGTGTCATCTGCAAACTTGCTGAGGGTGCAATCCATACCATCCTCCAGATCATTAATGAAGATATTGAACAAAACCAGCCCCAGGACCGACCCTTGGGGCACTCCGCTAGATACCGGCTGCCAGCTAGACATGGAGCCATTGATCACTACCCGTTTCCGTGGCCCTGAGTAGTAAAAGCAGATTTTGTCACAGCAAGTTTGGCTGTTTGGTTTTCTCCTACTCAGCGACAATGTTGCGCTGGCTAGCAGCCCCACTTGTGTTATTGGCATTCGTTTGCATTAGTTGGTATGGAGGCATTAATGAGTGGGACAGGATGATTTGAGATAGCTTAAGGGGAAATGCTGGAGAAGCTTGGACCCCTGTATGCATTGCTCGCTCTCTCTCTTTTCCCCTTTCCAAATCGTATTCCCCTATGGTCAGTCCCTCTTTCCAGCCTGGAGAAGCCAGGCTCGGCTGGATCTGCACTGTCAACCTCTAGGAAAACAGAAATGGCTAAACACGCGCTGTTTGTCAGAGGGAAGGATCCCAGGGGCTAGTCGATAATGTACCTTGGGATGAGACTTCACTTTTAAAATATGAATAATCTCCCAAAATAAAACTAATCCTCCTGCGTAAATACAGATGGGTACAATGTGATTCAGACTCCATTACACTGAGAACATTGTACAGTAATCAACCCCGAACGGCGTGAGCTGCAGGGGGAATGGAGGATTCCCCTGCCTGGGCCAGGCCTGGGAAGGGTTTCCCAACACCTGAGTTTTAATCCTTCTGCTTGGATCCTGATCAATCAGCCCTGCTGGGGTGACTCCTATCTCCATCTCAAAGATATTTCTGGATGCTCACTTGTTTATAGATCTTTAGAACACACCAGACTCTGCCAAATTAGTGTTTATATTGCAATAATGCCTAGAGGCCTCAAGCAGGTTAGGCCCCATCATGCTAGGTGCTATACAAACATATGGCCTATGTCCATTCTTGCCCCCAGGGGGATTTTTTTCCAGTGAAATGTTCTAGGGAGTCCCCATACAAAGGCCTCATCTTTCCTGATCCCTGTGCAGATTCCTTCTTCTGAATGTTGATATTTAACAGTCTTTCTGGGTTGGTAGAGTTAACTTGCTTTGTGGCAATACACATCTCTGCTTCGATGCTATGCACATCTCTGCTGTGCATCTGATGAAGTGAGCTGTAGCCCACGAAAGCTTATGCTCTAATAAATTTGTTAGTCTCTAAGGTGCCACAAGTACTCCTGTTCTTTTGGTGGATACAGACCAACACGGCTGCTACTCTGAAACCTGTCATCTCTGCTTCGATTTCAGACAGCCGCTGGCAAGAGCTTTAAAAATGCCCTTCTGCTTTCATCCTGTCGAGAATCAGTGAACTGGTAGTGCGGAGGGAAGGGACCGTTGCTCAGTGATGGGGAGGGAGTTTCTTCTTTTAGCCAGGGGATCTGTGGTGGCTTGAAGCTGAGCAGGACAGTGCCTCTTTCTCAGGCTGCAGCCTTCCCCTCCGTACCCTCCCTGCTCACGGCTACAGCAGGGACACTGAGTTCCCTCTTCCAGAGCTGACCATGTGCCAAATCCCCATGGTCTCACTCATGTTGGGGGAGACTTGCTTTCCCTTCTTGCTGCAAATGAAAGTCTAGAAAGACCATGGCTATCTCTTGGCGACAACCGCTGAGCGGGAAGCAGAAAGATTCATACCCCACTGCCTGCTTGCATGTGGGTCCTGGCTGCTTGGTGGGAAGGGGTGAGGGATGCTGTGTGTGTTTATAAAAACTGTCTCTTTATTAGCCGAAACCTGAGTCTCTCCTAGCAACAAGACTATTGGCCATTTAGTTCTCTGGCCCCAGCGTTTTTCTCTTCTCTTCCCCTTCCTGTTGGGGCGATAGCATCAGCCAAAGAAGACCCTGAAGCTAGGATGTTTCTATGGAAAATTCCATAGTTTTCTAGGATCCTGAAGCTAGGATGTTTCTATGGAAAATTCCTAGGGCTCTGGAACTTGGGCTTTACCTGCAGTATAATTATTGGGATATTTACAGCCCTGGTCCGTAACACTCCTGTCTAAAGATAGGTGTGGCTGCATCATAGCAGTGTATTCGCACTGCTGGCGAGTCTATGCTCTTTTCCAGAATCCCACCTAGCTCCCATGACTTTTAATGCATGGGGAGAATAACTCCCTCTCCCCAGCCCTCCGTGGTGGTTAAAAACGCTGCTTGGGGCATGTTTAATTTATTTGCTTGATTTGTTAAAGGGTTTTTTTTATCCAACCTGAATTCCATCTGTTGCTGATTCTCTCCTCCCTCAAGGCTCTAAAGTCCATCTGGAATGCCTCCCAATACCCTGTGATTTTTATGAACAAAGAGAACTTGATGTTCTTGGCAAACAGCACCAACTTGCTATCCATTTCCTCCACCAAACAATTAGTAAATGTATTATATAGCAATGGGCCCGATATAGACCCCCTAGGCTGGTCCAGTATTAACCTCCCTCTACTCTGAGGAGTGGCCATTTCTCCACTGTTCATTGTTTCCTGTTACTTAACCAGATTTAAATCTATAACAAGACTTTGCCCCTTATCGCAGAGTTATTTAGTCTCCTTAATAGCTCTCTCATAAGAGACTCACTGAAAGCTTTATAAAAACCCAGTAAATGATGTTTTCTGGATCACCTTTCTCTACTGTTTGAGTAACTTAACCAGGGAGCCCTACAAAGTTAGAAAGAGACAATTTTTTCCTTTACAGGATCTGTGTTGGATTGACCCAGTCAGATTAGCTTTATTCAAGTGCTGAGATTTTAGCTTTAAGTCAGTTCTCATGGCCAAATCCTTGGCTGATTTGAGTCAGCATAACTTCAGTGAAGTTAATAGTGCTAGATCTACTCAAACCAGTGGAGGGTCTGGTCCTCAGTCCACTTCTTCTCCACATGGCCTGGTCACCCTGAGTCTTCATGCTTGTTCCAAGCCATTACACCTCCCACTTATGCCCAAGCTCTGTGTAACGCCATGCAGCCTGCTTAGCAAAACTCTCTTGGATTCAGTCACAGCGCAGCCCCCAAGAGGTGCTAACCAGAAACTCAAACCTACGTTGTACCAAATTTCCTTTTGCCTTCAGACTCCTATAAAACTGTACCATGTGTCCTTTGCAAACTGGTATTTGTATGGCCTTATGGATGCTCTTCTGGATGCCCTTGAATTCCACTGAGCAGTGCTCTGCTGAAGTGCCGCAGTAGCTGTGACCTTTCAGCACTCAGAAGTTAAAAGCCGATAGGCAACCATCACACCAGTCTATAAGATTTGCCCTTGTAACATATGGAAACCAAACCCGCTGTGGCAGGACTCAAACCTGCAATCTTCTGAGCTGCCATCAAACACCTTCGCCCTTAGGCCACACAGCTGTTCTGCTTTCAGGTGCTTTATGAAGATGACGAATGTTTCGGCGTTAATTTTCAATCCCAAGCAAATACTTGTGCCTGTCCTTGACTGGTGCCAACACCTCTGTGCACTGAAACTATTCGTGTGTGTGTGTGTGTATGTACACAAGAGCTAGAATTTCTGCCCAGACATTCTAACATCTGTGTGCACTATTTGAACTCTGTGGATGTTTGTGTCTGCAAAGCATGGCGGCATGTATGCCAATATGCGGCTCTGCATGCACTCACGGATCCCTGGTAGAGTCGCTGCTGCAAATTTGGCTGTTTAGGTTTGTTGCCGTCAGTTCCCTAAAGGAAGGTCCCCCTGTATCAGTGAAACACTCCTGCAGGAAAGACTTGGCAAAGACATAGCAATTGCCGTAGTGGATCAGACTCCTGGTGCAGCTGGTCCAGTATCCTGTCTAGGAGAGTGGGCAACACCAGGCGCTCAGAGGAGACAGCAGGAAACCCCACAGTAGTCAGATGTGGGAATAATCTGGTCCTGAGAAAGTGTCCCCCAAACCCCTAATAGTTAGAGACTGGCTTAAGCCATGAAAGCATGAGGCTTTTTATCTCCCTTACAAAACTTATTTAGCATCTACTATTCTAACTCTAAAAAAGAAAAGGAGTACTTGTGTCACCTTAGGGGACACCATCATAGGGCCTAATCACATCAGCCACACTATCAGAGACTTGTTCACCTGCACATCTACCAATGTGATATATGCCATCACGTGCCAGCAATGCCCCTCTCTCATGTACATTGGCCAAACCAAACAGTCTCTATGCAAAAGAATAAATGGACAAAAATCAGATGTCAAGAATTATAACATTCAAAAACCAGTCGGAGAACACTTCAGTCTCTCTGGTCATTGGATTACAGACCTAAAAGTCGCAATCCTTCAACAAAAAAACTTCAAAAACAGACTCCAACGAGAGACTGCTGAATTGGAATTAATTTGCAAACTGGACACCATTAAATTAGGCTTGAATAAAGACTGCGGTGGATGTGTCATTACACAAAGTAAAACTATTTCCCCATGTTTATTCTCCCCCCCCCCCCCCCACTGTTCCTCACACATTCTTGTCAACTGCTGGAAATGGCCCACCTTGATTATCACTACAAAAGGGTTTTTTTTCTCTCCTGTTGGTAATAGCTCACCTTACCTGATCACTCTCCTTACAGTCCGTATGGTAACACCCATTGTTTCATGTTTTCTATGTATATAAATCTCCCCACTGTATTTTCCACTGAATGCATCCGATGAAGTGAGCTGTAGCTCACGAAAGCTTATGCTCAAATAAATTTGTTAGTCTCTAAGGTGCCACAAGTCCTCCTTTTCTTTTTGCGGATACAGACGAACACAGCTGCTACTCTGAAACCTATTCTAACTCTGGGTAATCCGTGTTAAATATCCAGTCCCTCTTTGAATCTTGCTAAATTCTTAGAGAGAGAAACCTGTGTAATTTCTTCAGTGCCAGCTCTGCTACGTCCTTATTATCTGGCCAGCTTACATAGGTGTCTCTGGCCCCTTCAGAATAGTCTGTGAATTCTCCTCTGAGCGCTCCTCTCCCTTTTCAATGTGTTTGTCTTCAGAAAGCTACTCCTGGGTATATACAGATTTTCTCTGACATTGAGTCGTTGAGATCCTCCTCTCGCTATTGTTCTGGCTACTTCTGCTTCTCCTTTCCGATAATATCCCTGTTACGAGGAGGTGACCCGCTCTGTGCACACAATTCTAGGTGTGGCCCAGGGCCATTTCCTCTGAACTGGCTCCCGGGCTGCGCTGATCAGACTGCCCTCGCTCTGCCCAACTTGCCTGAAAGTGTTTGTTCGGTTGTCTCTGTGTGTTCTGGGGTTCAGTCCTCTCTAACTGTACTCGGTGTTTTCTCCCCAGCGGAGCCCAAATTCCTCTTCTCCTGCTCAGGGGCCATACGCCACAAAACACTGAAGATATTTCCCACTCTCTTTGGTTTTGAGTCTTATTTCTTTCTCTCTCTCCTCACTGACTCGTGTAGTTCATCTGTCTGTCCCGTGCTCTGCCTCTGTCCGGATAATACAGAATTGCATCTCCTATTCCATTTCTGTGTCATATGTAAACTTCATGATGGAGCCAATGAATTTCTGCTTTTTCTAGGTCACTAGCATAGAGGGTGGACAACATTTGTCCTAGCTCTGATCTCTGTGGCAGTGTCCCAGCTCCCTCCCTCCATCCCCCCAGCTTTCATTCTCCAGTTACCTCTGCCTTGGTGCTAATAGCAGCGGTAAATATTTATATTATGGTGGAACCCAAAAACCCCAAATGGGGTTGGTGCCCCATTGTACTGGATGCAAAATACTGTAAACAGGGACAGTCCCTGCCCAGGGCAAATTACAATCCAAAGCCTACAATCACCAGTCTCTATCACTTCAGGTACAATAGTTCTTCCCCTGTCCCCTAGTTGTGGGTCCTGTTCCTTGCCTGGTGTTTATATCAAAAACTTCAACTAAACTTAAGGTAGAAGTTTTCTCCAGCAGCACGTCCTTGACACCCTTATATAACTCTTGGGGGCGGGGAGAGGGCCTCCTCTGTTCTGACTAGTACTTCCTGTACCTTCCCCTCTGCTGATGTCATGCTTACAGGTCTGGAGGGCTCCTAAATCTCCTCTACGGCCCATAAGTCTGGTTGTGTCATTAAGTGCTCTCAGCTGATCGGTGTCTCCTTTTCACTCGATGTACTGATGGCTCTTTGTTTTTCTGTCTCATCTGTCAGAATTCTAGGGCAGATCCCGCCTGGGCCTGCAGCAGCTCTGATTTCCTGGTCCAGGGCAATCCCAATTTCCTTTGTCCTCTCCGGGGAAATGTGTGCTTGGGTTTGATATCTCTTCCCTGCCCTCCTTTGCAAATACTAACTGAGGAAGGAATGTATTGAATTTTTAGCAGCGTGCTCCTTGTGTCAATAATTCCCCCCTCTTGCCTTCTCAAAGGCAGCACCGCTATCTGCTTTGCTGATCTCCTGTTCCTTATTTATTGTTATACAGTTTTCCTTTCATTCTCGTCTCTTCTCTCTTTTATCATTCCCTTTCCTGCTTCTCTCCTGCACCTGAAATTTTTCATCTCTCAGAAGCTGCTTTCTTCTCTGCAGTTACTTTCTGGATGTTGGCCTCTTGCTAGCTTGTGATGTTACTCATAGTACAGCTCTCACTGAAGAGACATTCATTTTATTCTTGGACCCTTTCCATTTTTCCTTTCAGTTCTTTTCCCATCCATTGTTTTAATCAACTCCATTTTCACCCAGCTTTTTGTGTCCTCTTCCAAAAGGCTCCCCTCCCGTCAACTGAAATCCAGATTTGCCCCACTTGGGTTTACAGAGGTTCCATTTACAAATATTAGTCTCTCATGGTCAGCGTTACTGTACTAGCAGCTCCCCAGTTCTGTCTCCCCAGTTTCTGTGCCGTCCGCAGTTCTCTAGCTCAGTCCTAGATTGTTCTCGTTCCAACTCCCTCCCGCCACACGATCTTTAGACTCTCCTCCCGCCATGAGCTGCTTTCTCCCTGGCATTGTTAGGGTTGCTGAAATGGCTTCTCTTCAGGCTCTGGGCTCCAGGTTTCTTCTGAATTTCTCAGATTCAGCTGCAGTCCAGGCTTACGTCTGCGTATGTCTGTGCTTCCAATGTGGACTCAGGGCTTATCTCCACTTACCAGGGGATCGATGTGCAGCGATTGATCCACCAGGGTCGATTTAGCGGGTCTAGTGAAGACCCGCTAAATCGACTGCCGATCACTCTCCCATTGAGTCCGGTACTCCACCGGAACGAGAAGCATAAGGTAAGTTGATGGGGGAGTGTCTTCCGTCAACCCAGCACAGTGTAGGCACCGCAATAAGTCAACTTAAGCTACGTCAACTCCAACTACGTTATGCATGTAGCTGGAGTTGAGTAACTTCGGTCAATTTAGCCCCGTAGTGTAAACCTGCCCGCAGATTACTGACTTCTGTTGTCTTCAACCCTAGCACCCGGGCGACAGTAAACCAGATGTGTCTGTCAAGCTGTCTCAGGTGACTCAAGAGTGTGAGTACCAACCTCAGAGCAGACTGTTCAGAAGAAGGGCACAAGCCCAAATTGGTTGTGAGTTATATGCTTAGATTTCACCAACCAATTATCAAGTGTAAACTCCTCAGGCACTGTAACAGCCTTCACATGGAGTCACAGACAGACCCTTCGGGTACTCTGTTCTATCTTGCCCCCCAGGTGAGCCTGCCTTTATGATAGATGATTCCTTACACCAAAAATCACAACAGTATTCAAGTTACTCCTAGTCCCAAAGGACCATTCACTTACCCCAGGTCAATTGTACCTTAGATCTCACACCAAACACAACACTTGTAGCCAGTCCTATAATAAACTATCTAAAGATTTATTAAGTAGGAAAAGGAAATGGGAGTTATTTACAGGGTTAAAGCAGGTAAACATATATACACACAAATGAGTTCCAATCTTAAGTTTCAAAAAGTAATAGAAGCTTCTATGATAAGCAAGCTCTCTGTGTCCTTTAGGGCTAACTCAGGGGGATCTTTTGGTTATGCTTAGTAATCTTTGCCCCTCAGACTCCAAGCAGCATAAAACTACAGTTCCTCCTTGTGAAGGGTTTTTATTCCTTCCCCCCCTTCTGCTTCGAGTTGCAAACTCGGCTAATGGGAGGAATTCACTTGCACCTTTCCTCTTCCTGAGGTGTGGGGGAAAGCAACCAACAAACCCTTTTGTCCACTGATGTTCTGCAATAGTTCGTCTGCTGTTGATGGGCCTTTTTTGTCAGGCAGGACATAACACCTGTTGGAGACTAGTATTTTACACTAGATAATGCTTCGCTCCTGTCTGGTGATTTCCACAGTCACAGAGGCTTGCAATGCAAACACTCAAATATTACCGGGAGACAGATGTTATAAGTGAGATTAATGCAAGCAGCAATTTACAAGCATTCCATGAAGTCTATACCCTCAGGACATTTTTTTTATCATTCTAATCCCTGTTTTAACAGTAAGCCAGGCTGATTCCAGCTCTGTGTTTGTCAGGATCCAAGTGAGGCATGGGGACCTTGGTATAGGCTGGCACCTGGTTTGCCAGCATCACAGAGTCTCGGACATGTGACTGCACACCAGACTCTAACACTTCTGCCTAGTGTGCCCCCCCACTCTCATGTGACTAATTCTCTTTCCGTGGCTAGGGTGAGGGGTGTGCTACAGGGCTTCTCGGTGCAGGCTCCACACACTACATGCTTGTCCCACATCCTCACAGACAGTCTGGCTGCTAGGTTTGCCTTCTCTCTTAGATGGCTGCATTTACAACAGCTTCTGTTGGTTGCTCCCTCTTCCGTCCCATGCACTGGGGTAGTGGTCATCTCTCTAAAAGTGTCCAATCTTCTACATGCTCTGCCTGGCACTTCTGAAGGTCAGCGCTGTGCTTAGTGTGGTGCTTGACCCATCATCAGCACCTATGGCAGGTGCCACTGGGTATCTTTCTTTAGGTAGTATCTGATCCTGGACTAGTTCTCTGTTCCAGGGTTCCCCTCCACATTGCAGGTCTTGTCCCTCTAGCATGTGGCTCCTTAGAAACTGGAGAGAACAGAGCTGAAAGGGAAGAAGAGAGAACGGATAAGAGTCACTGTAATGTCTCCTGTAACTTGCCTCAGATAGTCCACGTCGGATGCCGATGCCACCAGTAGGTGCTTCCCTTTGGGGATCTCAGCATACACACCCACCACCAGCAGAAAGGCAAACTGTGAATAACCTGGTGCACAATCCATACCACCACTGAAGTTCAACATTCTGGCCCAGCCCTTGGTGTGAATCCCCAAACCAGCACAGATGGAGAGCTGCTGGTTCTAAAGTCTGATTCCTTGCCTTGACTCTGGGCCCTAAAAAACCATTGCCCTTGGCCCAGTCTCCATTAGTTCGACTCTATCATCCCACAAGGGGCAGAGTGCCTCCTTCTCCCACTGGAGTGGGATGATCACCGAGGTCCAATCCTGGGTACCTGGGCCCTGCAGCCAGGATCATTCTGATGTGCCGCACTCAAGCATTTCTAAGAATGAATTCTAAGTGCCTGAATCCCTACCGGACTGAGCCAGGGAGCCCTTCTCTGCTGGCTCCCTCTCTATGCTAGAAGCCCCATTTTCTGTTGCCTCTAGAAGATCATCGCATGGAAGGCTTGTGGTCTGTTAGAGCTGAGCTGCAGCAACATGAAAGGAAGGCTCTGGCATGCCTGTTTGTGAGAAACATGCCACACCCTGTTCATTTTGTGGGGGGGTTGTTGTGTTGTTTATTTATCCGTTGCATTAAGGAGAGGTTCTGAAAAGGGATACAGCAAGCTCTGCATATTGCACCACAAGCCTGATCATCAGGCACATTAAAATTCCAAGACAGCTCCTGACAAAGTCTCTCTGTGCTGTGAAAGGTGGCTTGGAAATGCTGGGGAGCTGTGACAGGCAGGCGCACAGGCAGACAAAGAACTCACTGTGTCAGTCTCTGTCTGCTCCAGGAGGAGAAAAAACACATGCTCCCCCACACCGATGCACATCCCACTAACCGTCACGCGCACACACGCAGGCCTTCGCACGCGCACACCCGCACAACATCATGAGAAGAGCTTGCTAACACAGCCTGGAAATGTAAGGCCCCAGGAGAAAGGGAGAACAGGCACACACCGCAGTAAACATTGTCATGCAAGTATGCATGCGCACACTCATGCACACACAACTTGGAGCCCAGCCGGCTTTCTTTTCATGGGAAGGAGCACAGCCAATGACCACTGAAAAAGCAAATTCCTCTCCAACCATGTGTAGGAGAGCAGTGTGTGTGTTCTAAGAAGGATTCTCTGTCTGGGCTTTACCACTAGGACTGAATCAAAGCCCGCTGCACGCCTGCAGGGTGGGTAGTCTAATCACCATTTTACCAATGGGGAGGCTGAGGCCTTAGGGCCCCATCGAAGGTCACCTGGTGAGTCAAGTGCAGAATCAGGAATGGAACCCCAGCGTCTCATTCTAACCAATGGATGGACTTCCTCTCGAGTGACTGTCTGACTCAAAGTTAGGGGTGTGGGTGTGTGCGGAAGGGTGGGATCTACGGGAATATGCCATCAGGCTAATGCAAAGCCAAATGCTGATATTCCCTTCCATTCCTACAGGGCCCTTCATCCCAGACACCTGCGTTAGCAGGTGAATTACAGAGCTCTCTTGCCCTGCTGCTCTGTGGGGGCGGGGAAGCAGCTATCCTGCACCAATGAGCCACACAGGAGCAGGGTTTTTTTAGAAGGGCAGGGGAAGTCTCCAATTCAGACTCTGGGGGATTTTGTGGTAGGAAAAGAGAGCTCAGTAGAACAGGAATGTGATCATTTCTCCATAGTTGTGCGGAGCTGGTGGATCCACATTTGCCCGTATAATGGGGCTACATACTGTGTGTGGCCCTATAATGGGGCCACATGCTGCCCCCTCTCAGGGTTATACAGTCCTCAAAGGCCTCCTTTTTTCCCTTCTGAAGCCTAAAGAAGCTGCAGTTATGGTGTTTCACCACTAGGTGCCGCTGTGGCAAAGCCGTAAAAAGCAGGTCAGGCCTGTTCTGACCTGTTTGGCGGCTGCTAACATTGCAGGTGTCTCCTTGTACGTTTTATTTATTTCTATTTTTCTTATTTTGTCTGAAATCCTCCCAAACTGAAAAAGCTGGTCTGAATATTAAACTGTGCTCCGAGATTAGACTGTGCATGCGGTGGGGTGGGCATGTCACACGAGATCAAGTGGGGGCTTGAGCCTGGGCAGACAAGGGGATGGCTGGGCGGGTTGGGGGAGGGAATCACACATGCTTCCCCTTCCAGCACAGGGCTCAGAGAATCCAACCTGGCTTCTTATTCTTCTCCCCTATCCCCAAAGGAAATGGATTAGAGTTCTCTAGACTGGGGTCTGTGCGCCCCTGTAATTGAAAGGCAGGTAGATGCCCTTCAGCAAATGTGTCCCCTACCAGAGATCCCAGCCACCCAGTCACTGGCTGCCCTGCAGGAAGGGGCAAGGATGAGAGGCTAACATGCTGATGATGCTTAGCTCTGGGTCTCCTTTCCTTTGGGGCTGGTGCTGTTTCCTTGCTCCCCTAATGTCTGGCACAAGGTGGATGGGTCCTGGTGAAGGCCAGCAGTTTTAGATGCCATCAAGAGAAGGCGGAGGAGTTGCTGATTGCCATGGGGAGGCATTCGGAGGGCCTGGCAAAGTCTGTATCTGCTCTCTTGGTCGAGGGAGGCTGTGGTTCAGGATCTCGCCCACAGCTGCGATGGCTAGAAATTCCCCCATCAACGGATGACTGGCCAAGAGAGCCTCCCTTCCTCTCGAAAGCAGGCCTTAGGCCTGTCACTCACCTCTTGTGCTGCAGCGTACTCCATCCGTCCTCAAAGGCCACTCGGAAGCCTTTGAGGAGGGAAGACTGGTGTGAGCAAAGGATCAGGCAGACACTACCGTGCATGGGTCTTTTGTAAATACCTACATAGACATGAGCTGGTCTCCATTCTCTGCACCATCTGCCTGTTCAGTGCTCAGTTGAATTCCGTGGTGAGTAGCTCTGGTTGACAATGCCCTTAAGTGGACTTGTCCTCTCTGCCCTGCCTGCTGCGTTTCCCTTTGTGTTGCCTTAAGGATACTGTTCATGGAAGACAAGGCTGGAACCAACAGGCCCCAAGTACAGCCATCAGTGCTTGTGGACAGGGATGGACTTAGGGACAAGTGACTGCCAGGGGTGCTTTGGGTTTTTTGGGAGGGTGCCGGGCTTAGGGTGCTGTTTTTGTTGTTTGCAACATTTGAAGTAAAATGTTTCAGGTATTCTGTATTGTGGATTCATTTCTCACTAAGAGAATTTAAAAGTTTCTGTAAGCATAGAGGAAGCTAATTTTTTGTATTTGCTTATATACGGCATGAATAAATACAGATTTACAGATCCTAGTGTGCAAATTTATCATCTTATAGAACAGGGATAAATCATGCATGCAAATCGTGCATCCAAGTCGTGAAGTGAGCTACAAATGCAATAAAAAATAAGATATTCTAAAGTTCAGTGGCACCATTTGGTCTAGGGCCAGCCCTGCCTCTGGATCCCTGAGAGATAGGACTCTAGGGGATTTACTAGGGTGCCAGGGCCATCCACAGAGAAGCTAATGGTGCTGCATAGTGCATCTGTCTGATGGGGCTTTGGTGGGTCCAGGGTAGGGTGGGATTCTGCTGTGGAGGTGAGCAATTCCCCTATATACTAGGTAGCATGCCGGGGAATAAACCCTTCCTTCCTACCCTCCCCCAAGTAGTGACTTCATGATTTGACCCAGATGGCATTTTGCTTTTCCATTGTGTAAATTGGATGTTGCTCTGATTGTTAGTTTGGAAAAATGGGCGATTTCCTGGTATTTGCAGAGTAAAATTGACCCCTTCTGGGTCTGCCTGAGTCCTCATAGAGGACAGGCTGTGGTCTGGAGATTAACGCTGTTGCTGGCCCAGGTTCCATGATCCAGTCTAATCCTAAAGCAGTCTGACCCATGTCCAGCACTCCCTGCTGCCTTCATGGCTCAGCTCCATCCCCAGCAAACAGCTCGTTCTCTCTCTAGGCTAGATCCTGCTCACTATACTGCGTGTGCAGCAGGGGTGGCAGGCCTGTCGCTGGGAGCAGAATCGTCTTCCCGGTCTCGGTGTCACTTTGTCTCTACACACTGGTGAGGGGAGGACACCAACTCAGCCCACTCTTGCATCCCTGAGGCCTTTCCCCCCCCCCATATTGTATGCCTCTTCCTGTCCCCTCAGCCTCCTATTTACCTGCCAAATCCTCAGCACAGATCCTCAGCACAAACGCCAAAGGAGGCCCTCAGCTCCTAAAAGAGTCACATAGCCGAGCCCTGTGGAGACTGTGCTCTCCAGCTCAGGAAGGCTTCACTTCTGCCCTTTCCTCAGTGCCACACCAAGCAACAGCAACGCTGCCTCGCCTGCATTGCTGAAGGGAAACCACCACATCTCCTTCCGTATGCACGTCCCTTTGGCTCTTGCCCCCTACGTCAAACTGACAGCAGTCACAACGCACCCAAATCATCCCCCCACTTCACCTCTTCTGCAGAACTGAGCCCACTAAAAGCCCCATTCCAGATTGATGCTCACTACGTCCAGTCCCTGATTCTGCACACACCCGTGTGGCATTACTCACGTGCGTAGCTCTATTAAACTCAGAAGAGGAAAGTTGCACCCATGTTGGAAGGATCAGGTCCTAAATCTGGGATCCTTTGGGATGACAAGCATTCTAAAACTGTAGGGCAACAGGATTCTTTTGAAACCCCTCAGTACTAAGTTCTTGGCGGGCTAAGATAAAAGAGGAAGATTCTCGTCTTTCCTTGCTAATAAAGTCTGGCTGGAATGACACAGTATAATCAGTGTTTACCTGGGAGTTTACATACAGTTTATTGTAATTATAGTTTCAATTCCTGCTTTTGCTTTTTTTTAAAACCTCTATTTTTCAATCAGTAAAAGTAAATACTATTTTCAGCCCAATGCAATTCTTCCACTCCCGTGGCCACACACAGCAAGGAGAGAGATTCCATTTGTGAGCTGTGCAATTGAGCATAGACAGAGCCTGATGACTGCAGGGTGTTAGCAAAGTGAGAGCAGCCTCAGAAAGCTGAGGGCCTGATTCTCCCCTGGCATGTCTCAATGTAAATCGTGAGGGATTGCACTGGAAGCAGCGAGGCTACCGGTGTAAGTGAAATGAGCATCAGCCTCAGAAACTGCTTTCCCATCATGCCTGCTTCTTTTAAAAAACATTGGGCTTTTTCATTGGAGACATTAGGGAACAGAGAAAAGCCTTTGAGGTCTCACATAGACTCTTTCCTGGATGGTAAAGGATTGTTCCTTACTGTATGTTAACTTGGGACCAAAAAACAGGTTTGTGGTTCAAAAGACTGAATTTTTTCCTTCTCCTAAAGGTGTATTTTATTTGGAATAAAGGGTCTTCGGCCTGTCATCCCTTCTCCCCACTGGAGCTCTGTGTCACATACATACTCCGTCAGTCATTTTTATAGGACAAACTATGCCCGTTAATTCACACTGACCCAGATGCATATCCAAAATGTTGGGGTCACTTTTAAGCCAAACTTGGCTACTAAACTGACATGCTGAATTTCCTGTTTTATGTCTTATTATTAGTGCACAGATCCTTCCAAAGGGGATGGGAACTCTGACCTGAGAATGAAACTGATCAGCATGCCACAGGGAGGTACAAAACACCTTCATGCCTAAAACACAAAGAATAACATTTGGAAGTTTTGTGTGTAGCCCAGGGCAAGGGAGGGAGGTACAAAAAGCAAACTCTTCTTCCTTACAGGCCTTAAAAGCCTTCCTCCACTCCACAGAAATATTATCTATCTGAGGGTTTTCTATACTGCTGATCACCATCGTATCTAAGCACTAAGCATTTAATTACTCAGGCAAAGATTCAAGAAAACCAAAACCATTACAAAAAACAACCCTGTACAGCAATGCTTTACTCAGCTCAGTGCTGCTTACCTTCCCCAGCCTTTGCTATATATTACCTGTTTAGGATCGCAATCCCGCACACATTACTTCTGTGAGTACACCTTGTGTGCGAGTAGTCTCATGGACTTCAACGAGGCAACTCGTCCAAAACAGGGCTTGTGGAATATGTCCGTAGGAAGTAAGTTGTTGTCCTCTTTGGTTGCAACCTTTGATTGCTCACTGTCAGTGCTATAGAAATCATAAATCTATAGTTTTACTTCTACATGTTTGGCTGTTTTTCACTATACCAGAAAAAAGGCAACTTTCCTAGCAGGTGAAAATAGGCAAAATTTTGCCAGGGCAGAAATGTCTGAAAAAAATAGATGATTTATTCAGAGTTTAAAAACAAAAACAAAAACGATGTGTGTCAGGGAGGAAAAAAATATATACCCATTGCCCAAACTTGCAAATTCTTGTGACAAATCTTAGAGCAAAACCAGATCAGGCTGTTCTCAGTTTTAGCAGGTAATATCGCACCTTTCCGGTGTCCCTCATTTCAAAAGACAGCAGTTGTTTTAGTCCCAGAATTTCCTGTGTTCCATACAGATTTGATGCCCCGATTCTTATTGTTGAAAATGTATTGACATCAGAAATAAAGAATCATGACGTGGAGTTCAGAAAGGAGAGTAACTTACACTAAAGGCTCTCTGAGCTTTTTAAGTTTCCTGCATGAATAATGTTTTGTGTGTGTCCTCCTTATTTGGATCTTTTTCACTCATTGTGTTCCATATGCGGCTTTTGCCAGGCTGAAAGGTATGGACGATATAGTCCTGTGATTTTCAGTACAGCAGAAAACAGGAAGAGGAGGATATCAATGATAGATGATCCTTTTCACAATGTCTTCTGATTCCATATAGATTTCTGACCATACCAAGGAGAAAGAAAATTGCAGCTCCTCTCTTTAAGCATTTTAAAAATATGCTATTTCCTTTTTTTCTTTTCTTGGACAACTATGCTCTTCTTATTGTCCTTGTGTGTCTTAACAGACCCTCTCAAAAGAGCCTATCCAGCTCAGCTTGTTTCCCCTTTTTTAAGAATTAGATGTTTAAAACAATCACACAAAATATTTATCATTTGGAACAAAGACATTATTTTTTTTTTTCAGTTTGGTTTAAATTCTGTTTTCCAGGCTTTTATCTTTTCACTCCAAATTTCAGTGACAATAATCAGATTTTGATTGACATTAAAATTTATTGTCACACTGTAGCTGTTTAATAAATCATGTCTGCTTTTTAGTTGTATAAATGCTCCATCGTTAGCTACCCTGTTGCTTATTTCAAGGGAAAGAGTCCTTTGTGAAGGCCAACTTCAACATGCTTAGCATGAGACAGGACCGTCTTTTGTGCAGAGAGAGGGCTGAGAGCTAGTTGCATGTTTGTACTGATTTACACAAATTGACAAGATCCGATTTGTTTTAAAATTTACCCTATCTTATTTGAAGGCATATAAAGTACTTGTGAGCGCCTACAAGAGAGAGAGGTTAGTCTCTATTCAGCCATCAGAGAACCACTTGCTTGCCAGATTTACTATTTTATTTTTTTAAATCGGGAAAGCAGTTTGGGTTAACTTTGTTTCATCATTCAGGCCAAACCCACTTGAAAGGGGCAGAATGGGGGAATGCCTCAAATGTGGATCACAAAGTCTGGAGAGGTTAATTTGAGGGGTTGTTTTTAATTTTGCTTGCATTAAATTTGAATTAATTTTGCTCCTTCTTTATCTTAGACTCCTGGAAAATGAAAGAAATATCGACTTATTTTACTGAGCTTTAAAAAACACCTCCCTCCTCAAAATAAATATTAACAAACTGGCCAGAGTGGATTTCCGAATCTCTTACGGCAACGTGTGTGTGTTCTCGTCATTGTCTGATTGGAATGCGGTTTCATCGGCGTCCTTACTCCTTTGGAGCTGGGTTTGGAAGCAGTGCGTTATTTAGTGACATGGTGCTGTGGCCAAAATTCTGAAGAGCCCAGCATCCTCAACCAGGCCCCGATTTTCCAAAGAGCTCTGCCCATTTGGGTGCTTGGCCCTTTTGAAAAATGTATCTCAGTGAGAGCTGCTGAGTATGGGGCACGGTGTCTCATTATGGGCCTGATCCAAAGTCTTTTCAAGTCAATAGAAAGACTCCCATTGACCGCAGTGGACCTTCCATCAGGCCCTGTGAGCACAAGTGGAGAGAATTCGAACCGACCAGAGAGATGAGGCTGCTGCAGGCACAGTACTGGGCCGTGCGTCGTTCACAGGAGGGCGGTACTGCTCATGCCATTCAAAGAAGGGCTGATCTTGCTCCTGTTGAAGTCAGTGGTTTAAGTGAAGGTAGAATTTGGCCTGTGCTGCTCAAACCCGGGGAAGAGTGATTTCTTCTGGGGGATGTGAATTCTCCAGATAACGGAGAGTACAATGAGTACCTGAACCTGGAGAGTACAATGCTCCACAGCATGGCCCTGCTGTCCCATCACCTGGGCTGTGCTCAAGGGGGTTGTACATTGGGGAGCAGGATCGGGCCCCTCAGCTCTGCCATTCTGCTCTCCCTATGTGCATGAAGTGTCTGGCATGTACAACAAGAGTGGAATATTGGCGTGGATAATGGAGCTAGACGACACAATGGGCCCTCTGTGCAGCCGGTCCCTCTCTTCCTTACAGCAGGAAGGCTGGAGGAAAGGACAAAGTAAAATAAAAACAATGTACTATACCTGCTCCCCGCTCTCTGGGGCAGGAGGCATTTCAAGCTACTTCCCCTACTCTTGCACCACAAGATCAGCCGTGATTTTGTCTGGGAGGGTGGAATTTCACTATATTGGAGGCAAAGAAAATGCACTCACCCAGGGGAGAAATAAATTTACAAACCTACTTCAGACTCGTGCCTATTTCATTGAGAATTTGCTCTGCTCAAACTATGCCAGCTTTAGAGACCCATGAGTTATCTGGGCCAACACACCACTCCCAGCCTGGCCCTAGGTAAGTAGGCATTTGGGCCATGGCAAGAAAACATCTTTGCCCCTCCCGTAAGATAGCTGTCTGATTCCCATGGTCTGGTTCTGATGCACAATCCAAAGAGACACCTGACTTAGAGTGGACAGTATCCACTGGAGCTTAGGACACTGTGCAGCAAATAATTTATCTGAATATAGTGCTTTATTTTTCTTATTTAAAAACCACCTGCAAACAGATGTCTTTTGACTATCATTATATGTCCTTGTTCAGACTTGTTTCAGCTACTAGCTTGGACCATCTGTAGCTATCTGATGTTATCAGGGGCATATGATCTTGTTTCAGCTCCGGAATTGGAGGTCTGGAACTTTATACATTGGGCAAGCATTTCCAGCATGCAGAGCAAATAGCCCATAGTGACGCCCAGTTCCCTTTGTTCGTGGTTAGAGGTGTTGCACAGACAGCAGCTGTTCCCCCAACATTTGTGTGAACAAAGATCCATTTGCATGGGTGTTCAGAGAAAAAAGTGAAACATGCGTGTGAATGTGGACAAGATGGAAGAGCGATTGAGAGTTGATGCAATGTGTTTGAATAATTTCCCCTGCTATTCACCCATCACCCGAGGCCTCCTGGGCTAGAAATAGCTACAATTCACTCCTTGGAAAATCCATCCCTCGCCATACTAGATAAGATTATCTGCTGCTTCTCCGAGTGCCAGGCAGCAGCAAAGGCTATGGTGGCAGGATTTGTTTACAGGCAGCACTTGTATTAAAATGGTTCATTATTTTCCTGACTGGCAGGTTTCCAGAGTCCGTGCTGGTTAATAATTGCAGCCAATTAAATGTTCCCAAAATATGCATCAGGAGGGGGAAAAAGAATTTCTTACAAGGCATCACCAGGCTCAAGTCAGGTAGCTAATGACTCTGGGCCTGGCTTATGCTGGGTCAGGTAAGAAGGAGAAGACGTGGAGGGAGGGGTTCTTCCCCCTGCTCCAAGCCCTGTGTGCTGCTCTGGCAGGGTATACGAGCTGTAAACAGTCAGCCAGGGGCTGGGGGAGAATGCCCCCGAAACAGGCCCTGTGTTGCCCCCCTCCCACATGTAGAGTGTGTGCCGGGGACGGGAGGGGGTGGTACAATAGCACACACTGTCGTGTGCATTCTGGCTTGTGTCTCAATCCATAGGCAGCACTAGGGAAACTGTTACAATCTCCCCACACTGCCTAAATTACAGCAGGGCCATTTACGCCCTTGCAGCAATCCGCAATCAGGAGGCTGCAAAGGTGGCTTAAAGCTACCTTAGCCCTACATAGCACCGAATTTGATCCAGAGGCTTGGGGCTTGTCTTCATTGGTTTTGCCTGGTGTCGCTGCCCTAGCGTGAACCACTACTGATGTGCTGCACTGGTATAAAAAGAACAACTTGCACTCGTGTGGTTTACCCCAATCTCAAGCCCTTGTGGGGGAAATCAGAGGCAGTATGCACCATGGTGAGCAGAGGGGCAGAAAGGCAGCTTTGCAGGGAGTCTGGGCTCAGGATTTACCCTTTGAAAATAAGGGCCTATTGTAGAAGTGGGTGGAGTCTTGTGGGAATCCAGATCTGCAAGACTGACCCATTTGAAAGCTGTGGATAAATATTGTGTGGGTGTTGGGGGGGGGGGGGAAAGGGGGAGGTAACAGCACTATGTAATCTTGACTCTCTCTCTTTCTGCTCCACCAAAATCTCCTCATAAAATAATGACGATTATGAATTATACTAGCAGTGATTTTTAAGAGTCAATTTTTGCTGACTAGGTTTTTTTTATTAACTGCAGTATGATGTCCCTCCAATACCCCAGTACTGGGCTTCCTACAGTACCCCAACCCCAAACAGCAGCTGCCCCTGCAATTCCAGTCCTGGGGCTAACCTGAGTAGAAAACACTTCATTGTGCCAAAATTAAATCGGACTCTGGGGTGGGTCAAAAAAAAAAGTTTTTTTCAGTAATATGGACAAACATCATTAGGCTGATATCCCCACCCCCAGCCCCACGCTCATTTCACATGTGGCCTCAGGTACTTTGTTAGGCCATACATACCATTTATTTACAGTATCTTGAAAACCAGCCAAAGGGAATGAATAAAGATGCATTATTTAGTTAACGTTTGTACGGTTCTTTGAAGATGTAAAGCTCCATAGAAACAGTAAGTGTTAATGCTTAGTGTTGGGCTATTGGAGAGTTTTATAGATATATATAGAGAGAAAGATGATGAAATCCCTGTAAGAAGAGGGGGGTGGGAGGATGGGGGTATCTGCCTCTGCTAATGGGGAAATGCTGCCTTTTGGAAAGGCAAATAAGCGCAGTCTAGGTTAGGTCTTCTGTCGAGAGAATAATTGTGCTTCTAAAGGGCCTGATATGCAGAGCAGTGCTGCTTTGAAATAGAAATAAATACATAAATAAATCAGGGACCTTGCACTGATGAAGGCGAGTGCTTCCCTTGCTTTCTCATTCCCCATTGGGGCCTGGTTCCCAGAGCCAATTACATATTTAAAAAGTTTCTCTCTGAAAAGGACTCCAACTCTCAAATAAAGTTTCTTTTGTGGTTGCCTAATGAACTGTGAGGGCTGGGGCAGTTTACAGCTTGCTGACTGGTTTTCAATTGCTCTGGCTCCTGCTTGTAACATCTTTATGGAGTGACCACAATGACAGTGACCTCGCAGCCGCTGGGTGCGGGGTCACAGTGTGACCGGGTGGCAACTGGTCAAGGGCTCATTGTGTGAGGGGTGAGCTGCTCAGCCCTCCTCCCTTGTCGTCTGCCCCTCCTAGTCCTGCCCGGCCGGTCAGCTCCTGAAAGGGACCCCTGTTGCTTTGGCATGCTGCGGCTAAGTGGACTCTCATTCAGGCTGAAGCAGAGCCGTAACCCTAGAGTGTGTCTCCATCAAGGGCCGAGAAACGTTCTGGGTAGGAAAGTACCCAGGAGAGAGAAGTGGCCTTTTCTGTCCCCCTGCCCTCTCCCCAAACCTGGGGAGAAGCTGAAGGAATCCAGTCCCCCACTTAGCTCTTGTGCTGCTGTGTGGTGATGTTGTTCACTGAGTCTCAGGCTAACTGCTCCTTGGTGCTCCAGCTCCTTGTGAGTGAGAATCCCCCAGGCTGGAGGAGGTCTGGGTCTGGCTCGCCACCCGTGCGGCTCTCTTCCCATTGGGCTCATTGTGAAAAGCCCCCCTGTGCACTACTCGTAACCCTGACCTGTTGCAGCTTCAGCACTGGGAAAACTGGGAACTACGACCTGCAAGGCGCTGCCCCCACCACCGGCATAACCATGTGTGTGTAACCGGTCTGGGACACTATCACCTGACCCGGTTACACCACCCACAGCAGCTTCCCTCAGAACCCAGCTGTGTTTTGTGTGTCTCGGCCAAGGATTTCTGCCTGCCCGTGTGTATCTGTGTTCTGGGGAAATCTAGGCAGCTCTCCCATATTTATAGACTGCCATAAATGTTGAGGACACCCTATACACAAATAAAAGCCACCAGGCCCTGTCCCAAAGACCTTATAACCTAAGGGTCTGATTAGGCAAGCAATGCCATCAAAATTAATGGGTATCTCATGCGAAAGAAATATTTGTGTGAGTAAAGCATTGCAGGATCAGACCCAAAAGATAGGGCATGTCTGAATCGGTGACCGATAAACACAGGGCAGGGAGGGGATTTGGAGGACAAAGAGTAACAGTGGTTAGAAGCCATGCTAGCTTTAACTGACGGTGCCTGAATCAGAGAGATGCAGAGTATTTTCCCCTTAAATAATCACAACATTTTACCACATTGATGTCTTACTGACAGATTTCCAAATGAAACTGACAACCAAGGAAAAAAGGGTTCCGATGTTAAGGGCCATATTTGTAACTTAATCGGTGGACAGATGCCTCTGCATGCCTCATATCCTACATTTGTTTCAATGTCCCCTCTCTGTAAATTTGGATTACTAGCAATGGAAATTATTTTGATTGGGTTTTGGGTGCAGTGCGGTCAGAAATGGATGATTGTTGACAGTTATCAATTAAAATTGGATCCTTCCAAGCCCCAGACTCTTCTTAGGTTTAAAGAATGTGTAATTATATATATATATATATATATATATATATATATATATATATATATATATATATATATATATATTTTGTGTGTGTGTGTGTGTGTGTGTGTACATGGTAATGAGAGGAAAACAAGCAAGTAACCCTACATCCCAGAGCTAAATTTAAATCTCATGGAAAGCTAGAAATGGATATCCAATCCACAAATGACACAAGCCGTTATCTGCACCAATAACGTTTCACTCTCTCTGTCTATAACAAAGTGGAATGTTAAGAATTGTGCAGTCTGGATTAATGTTTACTGACTTCTCCTTGCCCATAGATAAATATGCCCCACTGGATGGGTGTGTGTGTGTATTTAGATACCCATATAGATACACAGAGACCCAATGTCAAACTTTATGTAGTACTTTAAACATCATATTAGTTTTACAGCTCACTAAATTATTCAACACAAGTAATTTATTTGATGCAGTTTTGCTATTTTTCATTTAATAAATTATTTGTGAATTTGTCACTGTTATCTGATCATCTCTACTAGTTTTACAGAGTACTAGGGAACAAACTTACCCTGGCAGGGAGATGACCTAATGGGATCTTTCTCCATCTGACTTCTATGATTCTATGAATATTTTAATAGATTTTAGATTTCAGCCCATGTGTCGTGAATGTCTGTACGACAGAAAAACAAAGTAAAGATCTATAGGAAATTGAGGTGATTTGTCAGAGCTGCGTGGGGATCGAGGACTGAAAAAGTTGGGAGGTTGTGGGTGAGGATCGAGGGCTATTGGCAGAGCTGCGTATGGCAAACCCAGTACTATAATAGCCGAGGATTCTGTGGTCCAGGACTGACGAGCATTGGCAGAGCTGTATGTAGGTGGATGGGGTGATGCAATTCAGCACTGAAATAACAGGGGGTGCTGCAGGCCCAGATTGGAGGGCATTGGCATTGCCATGGGAGAAGTTCGCACATTGCCTCTCAGCTCTAGCCAGTACTATCAGTCCATCACTTCCTTGAGCAAGAAACAGCAAGAGTCCATGGACTGGCACTAAACTCAGCAACGAGAGCATTGACCCTCAGAGCTCTTCGGACCATGGCTTCATTCTCTCCACTGGAAACACAACTCAGGCATTGGATGGGGTTTAAGATAGAGTTTAGGAGATTGCAGTCCTGCTTTAGTTCCCATCGCCTGGGAATTGCCTGGCCTTTTTATTACCACAGGAGGCTGGGTGGGGGGATGGACGCATGTGGGACTTCTGTTGTCCTGTGTGCCTTAGTAACTCCTCTGTGTCTCTTGCCATAACTCCCTAGTTAAGTAAGCAAATATAGCTTACAGCTCTGGGACAGGTGTCCCTGCGAAATAAAACTTTCCTGGGGGAGCTGGAATCATTAACTCTAAGCTACCTGCAGGAACCTTCCTGATGTGGCTGGTAACTTCTGGGCAACCTCGCCTCCTCTTGTAATGTCCCCTCCCCTATTGGGGGTGGGGGCGGGGAACGACCCAATCACCAGAGTTCCACCTGAGCCAGTGAATGGCAGGAGGGAAAGCCCATGGTTCTCTGAGTGAGGGAGGAGAGACTGGGGACGGTGCCCACAGACCAGGGTTATAGACCACTGGACCTTTAGTCCTTCAGAACTTCAGTTCAGCTTGCTGTGGCCTACACAGGGCCTGGAATATACAATATGTGCTTTGGGGCAAGCGCTACCTTTCTATGCTGTGCTTGTGCGCCACCTATCACAATGGGGTTCTGCTTTGTCATGGAGCTCCTGGCCAGTACCCCATACAAATAATACTATATGAAGTCAGAGTGATGGCGGAGGAGGAAACCCAGTCAATCCATTCAGCACCCAGAGGGTTGTTTATTTACTGGGCTTGCAAAATCCCCACTCCCCCATCCCCCTCTCTCCCACTTCCTTCCCTTTTCGCCATCACTTTCTTCTTCCCTCGCTCTGAACAGCCTAAACCAGAAGGGGCAGAGCCCCCGCCGGTGGGTCAGATCTCACCCACTCAACATCCCGAGAGGCCCCACCTGATCACAGCTGCCAGGGTATCTGTTGGGGAAATCAAAATGATGGTACTTCTCTGAGCACCTCCCCTGGAGCACAGGAAGGGAGAGAGCACATTGTGCCTCTTTATTACATCTGAGTTACTCGCACTAGTGCCCGGTAAATGGCTGAATTTCCTCCGAGAAAGGGATATTCCATCTGTCAAGTTGTCCTTTGCTGTCAGGAGAAGAATTACAGCTGGAGCTGCTCTTGGGGCAGGGTGGGGGAGGGGCACAGAGTGGGGGGAGCCTGGAGCAGGTAGGAGTTGGAGGGAGACCGCATCCTACTCCAGCACAGGGTCGGGCAGACCAGCTTCCAGAACATTACAGTGATGGTTCCACCATTAATTGATCAGTCACTGGATGACAGTTAATTAAGTAGAAAATAAAGCTGCTCGGCCCAGCCTGGTGTTAGCAGGCAGCGATGTTAAAATTTCTGGATTAAAACAACAAAAAAAGCCACAACTGTTGGACTTAAATAGCGCCAGACATCCCCTAAGCCTCTGCCTCAGAGCCCAGGGAGAGAAATGCTGCATGCCATCAGATCACAAGCCCAGGGTCCCTTTAACCAAACTGAAGGTGGATTTTCTGGCTCTAAGGACCGAGGTAAATTTTATTAAGATGATGTTGAAGTAAAAAGAAAACAGTACAGAGTTTAAGCATAGAAGTTTCTAGTTATCAGGGAATAAGGTACAGATTATCAAGGGGTGCGAAATTCGGTTTAGGAACGGGTGGCATAAGGAATACATAATCTGCAATCTTCCCGATTGGGGATAAAAGTTTAATGGCTCAAAGTACAGACATTGAGATATGGGGGTATGTTGTTCATGTAATGGCTATGTTCAGGTGTGGAGTATAGCCCCTTTCCCTGTAGGTTCCTTCCCCACTCTGAAGTCTAGGGTATAGATGTGGGGACCTGCATGAAAACCTCCTAAGCTTACTTTTACCAGCCTAGGTTAAAACTTCCCCAAGGTACAAACTATTTTACCTTTTGCCCTTGTACTTTATTGCTGCCACCACCAAACGTCTAACAGGTATATAATGGGGAAAGAGCCCATTTGGGAACGTCTTTCCCCCCAAAATCCTCCCAAACCTTACACCCCCTTTCCTGGGGAAGGTTTGATAAAAATCCTCACCAATTTGCATAGATGAACACAGACCCAAACCCTTGGATCTTAAGAACAATGAAAAAGCATTCAGATTCTTAAAAGAAGAATTTTAAAAGAAGAAAAAGTAAAAAGCATCATCTCTGTAAAATCAGGATGGTAAATACCTTACAGGGTAATCAGATTCAAAACATAGAGAATCCCTCTAGGCAAAACCTTAAGCTACAAAAAAGACACAAAAACAGGAATCTACATTCCATTCAGCACAGCTTATTTTCTCAGCCATTTATAGAAATCAGAATCTAATGCATATCTAGCTAGATTACTTACTAAGTTCTAAGACTCCATTCCTGTTCTGTCCCCGGCAAAAGCATCACACAGACAGAGAGAGCGCCTTTGTTTCTCCCGCCTTCCAGCTTTTGAAAGTATCTTGTCTCCTCATTGGTTATTTTGGTCAGGTGCCAGCGAGGTTATCCTAGCTTCTTAACCCTTTACAGGTGAAAGGGTTTTTCCTCTGGCCAGGAGGGATTTTAAAGGTGCTTACCCTTCCCTTTATATTTATGACACGTGTTTTGTCCTTTTGAAGGGGGGAAAAGTGAATCTCACTGTCTGCTTCGGCTCTTCATTTCCTCTCCTCTCCTATCTGCTCCATTTCTCACAGCTGGAAACCCGTAGGGGGTGGTAAACCTTGTGGGGCCGGGACTGTCTTTGTTATAGGGAGGCACAATGCCAGCTGCAGTGGGGCCCTGGCCTTTAGGTGCTAGTACAATACAAAACTCATTAGTGATCAGCATCCTGGGCCCAGCCAATTTTCCGTGGGCCACCAGAAAATGCTGCACAGCTCACCATGGCCCATGAATCCCAACTTAGTAGGGAGTTCCCTTACACACCTCTCCATGCACCCACAAACACACATGCTTGTTTGCTCCAGCTCGAACCTTTGGGCTGCCCTGGTTAGGCCTGCCCCTTGCTGCCTCTCCCACATTGGAGAATGTTGCGCTTGCCTTGTCCCACCCTAGAAATGCTTCCCTGCCACACCTCCCGATCACAACAGCCACTGTGCAGCAGCGTCAGTCATGACCGAGGTCCAGTCTGAAGGACCCAAAGCCAAACCTGGCCTGGACCTGAGGAATGTTCTTTCCTTTCATTTCCACTTTCCCTCTTTCTTTCAGCACCCCCATGAAATGCCCATGAAACCCCCATGAAATTTCAGGTTGGTGTGTTTACTATGGGGTGGCAAACCAAGTGAGGGGGAGAAAAAGAGAATGTTTATAAAAATGTGCCAGGAATTGTCTTGATTTAAAAAAAATAATGTTTTTTTGTTAACACTATTCCTAATGAGGCGTCCTTCCGATCCTTAAGTGTTGCCAAGGCGATGACCCCAGCCAGCCATCTTTAATTAACTTAGAATAGATCTCTTGAAATGAGTTCCTCTGGTAAATTGTTCACCAAGCCTCTTGGGCACGAAGCAGTGTTTGCCAAGCCCACTCACTCCAGCATTCGCTGACTGTTATTGTAAAAGGTCTGGAGATGGCTGGCTACCTCCTCTCCATCTTCTCCATCCTCTGTGCTCTCACGGGTGCTACAGCGCCTGAAAAACAAGCCATTAGGCCTCTGGCATGGGAAGTTGGTGAGCTTTGTGCAGTGATCTCCCTGATGCAGCAGTGCCTGAAAAATAAGCCTTTTTTTTTTTTTTTTTTTGCTGGTTTTGGATTGGGATAATTGAGGGAAAAATGGGTGAGACTCAGACATTCAAAGCCCTGGAGAATACTATGGGGATCAATCCAGGAATATGACTGAATGGGGCTTTCCCATGTCCAGAGTCCATGTTTCATTTGGAATATCTGTTTCTCCAGAATGAGGGAGGCTGGCTTTGCAGCAGCAAGGTATATTCTGGACCCATTCTGCTCTGACGCTCACATTGGGTAGCGTGCGGGTGACACCAGCCGATGTGATACAAGGCACTCCGCAGCTGGGCTATTCTCCAAATAAGCGGGGAGAAAATCACATTTCCTGTATGATAGATAATGGCGGTCAAGAGAATGCCAGGACAATTCTGGAAAATGCCATAATTGTCTTAATCTGATCGCAGATAAAAGATAATGATGCTAACAATATTTAAACGTAATTATAGTTTCCTGCTGCTATTGGTCTCTCTGAATGCTCTCCATTCAAAGGGCTTTGTTTATAAGGAGCCTCGATCTAATTCAGGATGCTCTATGACTGGTGCATTTTGTATCTTTATTACAATTTCCACCAGCATCATCATCAAATCAATAGGGATGGGAGGTCTGCAGTGAGGCCCTGTCCTCCCAGATTAGGGGATGCCAGTGCTAACATCACAGCAGTAAACACTTTGGTGTCTGGGATGGTACCTTATGTGGTTGAATTTTTTTTTGTTAAGATGAATGACCATGTGGTGCTTTGCTACCCCTCCAGCTTTCCCACTTTTGGATAGCTTGTTTTTTGATTTCTTCCTCTTGCAATTTGATGCGTGTTTTGTGAAACTTTCCAAGAATGCAAAAGGTGACTAGAGGAGAATAAAACTAACCATAATTCATATTGCTTCAACACCTGTAAAGCAGGGCTTCATTTTCCAAGACACTGTACAAACATATAGTCAGAGACAATCCCTGTCCTGAAGAGCTTACAGTCCAAGTAGACAAGACGAGGGATAAGGAAAAAAGAGGTGCAGAGAGATTAAGTGACTTGCCCAAGCTCGTATAGTTGGGCAGAGGCAGGAATAGACCGCACAGTCTCCTGAGTCCTAATCCAGTGCCCTAGACCATGCTGCTTTCTCGAATAGAAGAGAAATGACTGCTCAAGATGAGGGACAGCTGCATGTATCCATAAAGGAAGGAAGTAAATGACAAGAGCAAAGGGAGGAACTGGTCCACATGAGCAGGTTGTAAACATTGGGCTCTGTTTCCAGATATAAGGTCCTTACTAAACTGTCTGAATCCTCCGCTGGAGGCTCAGGTCGGCCCTTAGGAATATAGTGTGGCCATTTATGTGCTTAAAAGCTGATCTGCATTTCCCCATATGACATTCCTGACTCCTGTTAAGGTTCCCAGCCAAATTCTTCACTGACCAAAGTGGGTGAAACCCAATTAACTTCAGTGGCATTGGAAATTGGGTTTCCTTTCTCTCCAGATGAGTTGGACCAAATTCTCTTGTTTAAACTGCTGCAACAATATTAATGTCCGTGAAGTAGCCTGGGTGCAAGTGAGGGTAGGTTATGAGGGGGTAGGTCATGCTCTTGGTCCATGGACACTTACTCAATAGATATCTTAAGGCTTATTGGCCTTGGCTCTCTTGCAAGGGGGTTATTTGCACATTGCTAAATGGCTCTCATATCATTTCTGCAATGACAGGCCCAAGCAAGATAGTTTTTGCGTCATCCCACAATCGGATCTTGTCTTTCCCTCTTTCTTACCCTCACATACCCAGTTGCATATGACCTATGTGCTGTACCTCAGCGTGATAATGTGGACAGAATATAATGCTACATTTCCACCCCTTTGGGGCTCCACAGCCAAAGAAGAACTAGTAGTGATTATTGATCGTCCCCACATCTAGACCCATGGCATTTGCCATACTCCCTGCCTTTGGCCTCTCTGCGTCTGGCTCAGAGCTAAGCCCTGCCTGGAGCTAGGAATTACGGCCTCACCCCCATCACCAGCACATCACTCCCCAGGATCAGTCTGGAGCCTGGCCACCTCCACTGAATTCCCTAGAGCCATTCCCCCAGCTGCCCCTCCCCCAGCTCCATCACTTCTTCTAGGTGCGCCCTGCCATCCACCTCCTGGCACCTCTGCTCCCCTCCAGGAGAAAGCACCAGCATGATGCTAGCTCTGCAGGCCAATGTACTTGAGCACATACAAAGTTACTGGCCCTTCTCTAGGCCCTGCCAAAGCGCCTTGTGGACATTCATACCAGGAGCCCCACCGCCCCCTATGGGACTGGTGAGTGTCACTCTGACGTACCAGGCCCACGTGGCGGACTGAGTGTGTGTAAAACAGGCCAAAGCCAACCAGAGAATGTCTTGCCTACAGAGAAGGAAAGAAGGGGCATCCTGGCCTTCTTGTGCTCAGTCCATCTGTCCAGATGGAATTCAGTGTCAGATCAAACATAGGACAAGCACCTGCCAGAAGGGGAATGGAGAGCTCAGCGGAGAGGCTATGTTGGCAAATGTAGCCAGTGGCAGAACTGTCCCAGGGCCAAATGATATGCCTTCAAGTGAACAAGGCGGTGTCAGGGCGAGTGGGGGAAAGCCTCTCTCCTGCCATTCCACCTAGTTAGTTTGCCAGAGGGCTACTTGCTAAAGCTAGGGGAGTCACAGTCCTTCTGCCCTTCTGGTTCCTAGTTGGTGATTTGAGCCTTCCCACCCTGTCTGCTTCCCCAGGTCAAGCACCTGCTCCTTGTACCCAGAGAGCTGACCAGATTCCTCTTTGGAGTGTCCTACAATAAATATTTGTGGTACCATCACTATTTACATTCAAAATAAAGAACATTAAAGTCAGCTGGAGTGGGGCTTTAAGCAGGACCCAATGGCTCAGGTCTTCCCCCATTATCCGCAGCATAACATTAATATCCCTGGCTTTCTCCAATGCAAACAGGCACTCCACCACTTGTATCTTCTCCATAAGCCATAGGTGTTCCCACCACTCCTAAACACACTGAGCCAAAGCAAGACCAGAATGGCTCTAGCGCACAAGTTCGGTAGATCCGACTGCGCCACTCAGTTCTCCAGGGTTTTCTACCAACCAGTTTAAAACGGAAACAAACCAAAGAAAAAGCAGCTGCATGACCTGGTATAACCCCGATCCTTGAGAGAAGCGAACAGTAATCAAGTATCTGCTCAGGTTCTTCCCAGCTCTTTTTAAATTCAAAGAAAGCCTAGTTTTTCTTCAGACATACTTCTCAGCAATCACACCGGGCTTCCTCCCACCCAAAGCGATGTTGACCAAGTTTTGAGCATATGAAATGAGTGTCTGGAAACTGACCTTAACTTTCTCAGGGCTGGAGGAAAGAGATTCTCTATCGAGCATTTGGGTTCTGGTGTTTCTTGCCATTTCAGCACCAAATGATCGGACAGCGACCTTTTCACCTTCAGGGAAATGCAAACAAGGAAAGTTCCTTCCATCGACCTCCTAGCCAGTAAAGCCTCGATATTGAGTGGGGGGAGGTAACTTCATTATCTAACGTGTTATATGGTAGACAAACACACTGATATTGCATCAGTTAGTATGTTTCTAAACGGACCTAACTGGCTGTATAGATATAGTTTAATTACCATATGGTAACACCTTTCCCCCCTATTTCTGAACGTCACTTTTTAACAGAGTTAACCTTCCTTTCTTTTAATCGGAGAGTCTTTCGTTCCCTTTCAATGAGATATATTGCCCCAATGCCACACGCAAGATTTAATAACCATTCGATTTCATTTTAAACGCGAATTTGTATGTTGCTCGTTCTAGTGGGTTTTTTTAAAAAACATGTTACATTAATTATTTTTGGTTAGTGTATTTAACTTATTTTTAAGTGAAAGGTGCATCAGAAAACCCCCTACCTTTACTATGAATCGAAATCTCTGCCTTACACATGAGTCATTTCTTATATTCTTTTTCACTAAGTTGTTCTATGTTTAAAAATGGTTTATTACGGCTGTGCTAATTTTTCCGGTCGGTCTTTTTAATAGAAATCCGGTTGTAGTTTATGAGCGGGTCTTTTCCTGAATGTTTAGGACCGAATTCAAAGCTTTTAAAAATATTCCTCCAGCAATATTAAAATATCTCACGATTTTCCCCTCACTTAGAAGTGACTCTTTGACACACAATATTGGAAAAATAAACGGAGGGTGCGATTTTTGCGCAATATACAGCGACTCGAGTGGTGAGAGACAATCCGAGCAGTCAGTTCGGCCATCCGTTTTCTTTGCTTATCCTAGGAACTCTTGATGGGGATTTGGTTAAAATTCATCTACCTTTGAAAACTTTACTCCTGTCCCAATTAAATGATTTCATGTTACGTTTATTAAAATAACTACCGGGACTATCCTAAAGATCTTTGTTTCTCGGAGGAAAGGGAATGCGTCGCAATAATGAAGCGGGGACCCTACGAAATAAATTAAAGTACAGCCCAGAAGTGTGTGTCTAGCTCTTAGTTTGTAACAAATATGCAGCCTCGGTTGGGTCCTTTCTGGATTCAGGGATCCATTTTTGCAGAGGAATTCAACCTAGGAACACGAACTCCTTTCAGGGGGTGGCATTTCGGATTTGGGCATCCGGCTCTGCCGCCTAATTTCCGCCTGGAACGAATTTAACATCTTCTCGAGACGCTGCTGCCTATTGCGGATCTGGGCTGCGAGCCTCTGGGCAGAGGAAGGACAGTTGAATAAAGGCTCATCCCCTGGGTCCTGCCCACAGCCGGGGAAGGGATAGAATTTGGGGGCGGGGGGTCGGGGTCAGACGGATAGGTCTTTAATGTGGGTGCCGGCACGGCGCTTTTAGGAAATGATTATACCTTTTGGAACGGCTGGGAGACTGGGGGCTGGGGGGGGGGTATATTAGGATCATTATTTATCATGGCGCCTTTGCTGCAGATCAGCACAGCTGAGCTTTGCTTTCTTATCCAACTCCGGAGGAAATCTATTTTGAAGCTCTAGAGAATGAATCTTTTCTAGCCCTCCTTTCTCACTCAACATAATTCTCCCCAGTGCATGGAGCTCGCGTTGCCCCTGTTTCTCAGAGGAAAGAGGAGCAAGCCGGGAACAACTGTGTAGACAGGAAAAATAAAACGAGCTCCGGGAGTAATTTATCCCGTGCAAAGTCCTTTGCTACCTTTGGGGCAGCTGGAAAGAAAGTTTAGGAGGAAGACAGTGGCTCGTGGATCTCTTTGGGTTTGGCTTTCCTCTGTCACTGGTGTCTCTTGCTTGTGACTAACGTTTTTGTGGCGCACCTGTGTGCTGTGTACCTGGATACCCTACACAGCCTCCATCATTGTTACTTGATAATTATAGTATTGCTAGCAGGATAAGCAATGCAATTCCGAACGTGTATTTTATTGGTGCCCAGGTCAGTTTGCCCGTTTATAAACAGGAAGAAGGCAGGAAATGCCAACGCTCGCTCCAAGCGCCCTTAATCCAGCCACCGCGCGCGGCGGGCATGCCCGGGAATGCCCTTCACTTCGGATCAGTCCTCAAAACGCCCCCAGATGTATCACCTGGGCCAGGGGCGGCTGCGGCGCGTCCCCTCGGGCCCTTCTGCGACCTTTGCCACTGCAGCCCCGTGGAGCAGTAAAGGCAGAAAGGGGAGAGAAAAGCCACGCTGTGGGGTGGTGGGTTTGCACAACTCAGCCTTGGCTCTCCCCTCCGGAGTCTGAAATTGCTCCACTCCGTAGAGATGGCAGAGACGAACCCGGGTAATTGCTCATTTCCCTGGACGGCGGGCAGTAAAGGGACTGAATAACCCTAATCGGAACGGCTTACGGGGGTGACATTTTAATGGTGCCGTTACTTCGTTTCCCCAAGAAGTGATCGGGCCAGTGTCTCCTCGCGGGACAGCTCAGCTTGGCCCAGTTGGAGCCGGGTAGATTGGAGTTATTTGCGCCTCTGAGAGCCCTTCTTTGGTTTGAAAAAGCCTGCGGCCAAAGAGAGATGTCCCTGCTCCCCTACCAAAGTGAAATGACTTAGAAATTGAAGGGGGTTTGCTGGCACTGCGCGTCTGGGGCACGGACAGTCTGGACACAAAGCAGGGTGTGAGGGGGAAGCTAATTCCGGGGATGGAACTGAGAAAGCGAAGTTGTTAGATACAAAATCTTTTGCTCAGCAAGTTGCCATTCACCGGCGGAGCATCGCTCCCCTCGCGGCTGCATTAGTCAAGCATCTCCCTCTTGCTATCTTCTGAAGTGTCGCCAGTCCCCGGGGTGCACCTCTTCCCCTCTTCAGGGAGATGAGGGCTGGGCTCCTCTATCTTTTCTTGGGAGCCTGCTGACAGTGTTCACTGGACCCGCATTTTGCTCACACTGTCTCTCTCTCATAGACTTCAAAGCTCCTTCTTCGCTCTGCCAGCTCCGGTCTGCGCTCCAGAGGCGAAGCAGAAGCCAGCGTGGGCGGTGGATGTATTTTCATACAGTGGGAGACTGACTAGCCCCGACGAGATGGGGAAATAGTACCCCTGTAGATCCCCTGGCGAGCATGACAGAGGGGTGGGAGATGCGCCTTCTTTCTAAAAATGTCCCACGAGGCGGTCCTGCCGCAAAGATCCCACCGCTAAGACCAGATCCTGCAACGATTTCCGCGCTGTGCTTAATGCGGCGCGCCCGGCCATCGTTGAACTGGGTCGAATTACGCCGGGTAGTGAAGCTGAGCACGTCTGTGCAGGACCGGGGCCTCAGCAAAGGCTGGAACGATTGAATTGTAATAAGCAGCTCTCTGCCCTGTGCCTGGCCCCAGCCCCGGCTCGGAGGCATCAGGCTCGGAGCTGGGCTGGAGCGGGGAGGACGGGGAGGCAGGAGAAGCCAGCGGGGGTCCTTAGACAGCAGCCCATTCCCGGGCAGGTCAAGCCCGCCCTGCCCGGTGTGTCATTCCCGAGCTGTCCCGCCTCTCCCGCCAGGCACCTGCGGATAGTGCGGGCACCTGCGGATCACAGAGTGGCGGGGAGACTTTTTTCATAATTACGAGGAACAAACTTTGTAGCTGCCTCTGGCTGTGATTAAATCCCGGGCCCCCTGAGGCGTGTCCCGTCCCCCCCCCGCGCCCACCCCCAGGCGGGGCCTGGTCATTAGCCCTTGTCCCCGCTGGGAACAGGCCCCCGTTGCAGGGGGAGCGCTGCCAGCAAAGGCTGCCCGCGGCCACCGCGCCAAAGTAGCCAGCGCACTGGGCGGCCTTGGGAGCGCAGGTGCTGAGCCAGGGCCTCCAGCCTCCCTGCTGCGCTCCACCCTGGCACAGCAAAACAGGGCTCTGCGCTGTTCTGAGAGCGCAAGCGGAGGAAGGGGCGGAGATGGGGGGCGAGCAGAGCAGGGGAAGAGCAGGAACAAGAGAGGCCCAGAGAGAACCCCAGGCGCCAGGGAACCCCAGGCGGGAGCGGCTGGCAGCAGGCGTCTCTCCCCACCCCAGCCGCAGAGCTGCGCATTCCCGGAGCGCTCTTGGTGACCAGGGAGCCTCTCTCCTTTCCGGGGAGTCTGTCAAGAGCCGCCTGCCCTGGTGCCAAACGCTGCAGCAAAGCCCAGGCTGGGAAAGGCGGGGAAGGGGGCAGGGGAAGGTCCTGACACTCGTTAGCAGGAATCACTGGGCTCCCTGCAGCAGGCCTTGCCCCCCAGCAGGGTGATAAAACGCGTCGCGGATTTTGACCTTCAAACCACAAAAGGGGGAAGCTTTGGAAGGCGGACGGCAGGGATCGGCTTTAGCTAATCCACCGTGTAAACCCGGCTCCTTTGTGCGCGTTACAGGAGCTGCCAGCGCTGCCGCTTTCTGCCTCCCGCTCCGCTTCCCGGGTCCTGCCCACACAACATTCACCTGCTTAGGTAGCTCCCGCAGTGACACCGTCAGCCGGGGCCCGCACAGGCACAGCGCACACGCACGCACCGCGCCATGCATGTCTACACGCGCAGACACGCCCGTGTGCGGACACGTCGGTCGGGCGAGGTTCCTGCCCCACTCACTCAGACCTCTCCAGTACGCCAACATATGTAGCCTCTCGCACGCCCAGGTGTGGAGTCATCGACACCTGGAGCAGGCTGGCGCCCCCGGGCTCTCACACGGGCGCGCGCCCTTTTGCAGGCGTTGCGGGGCTGCTTGCCCAGCTCTGATGGGGACTCTCCCTGGAGAGCGAGGGTCAGATCCCTGGCAGCAGTTGGCAGGGGGGAGAGCGGGCAGGGCTGGACGTGTCTGATTCCAGAGGCTGGATTAGCTCACCCCAGAGCCTGAAATCCGGCTTTGATCCGTTTTAAAGCGCCTTCCCCACACACCTGGTTGTCCACTTGTCCATCTAATTCCTCACCCTCCCCGACTCTGCGAAGCACCAAAGCCCCCTCTTCACCTTTTTGACCTTCCCGTTGAAATAGCAACGGCCAGCTAACCCCAGCCCTCTGCAGAGTCTCCTCGCCCCTGCCCACGGGGCGCCATGGCTGCAGGACCCCTGCATGGAGCGGAGCTTTTATTAGAGAGCCAAGTGCGTTCCAGCCCCACCGCGGCTCGGGGAAGTAGCCTTCCTGACTAAAGCTGCCTCGACAAATGGGCAGCCCCGCACCCGTGTGTACCGGGGCCACACCTTGTAAATAACCTCCCCGAGCCCCATGTAAGCTCCGGTCTATACAAAGTGCAATGACATATATAAACAAAATGCTAATTTCAAGAAAGGCAGGGCTGCCCGTCCACGCAGAAAATTAAAGCTGACATCGAGTTTAATTAAACAAAACAACCAGACTCAGAGTTGAATCTGAAAGTTAGATTATAGCAGTTGGGAGAGCAGGAATCAGCAAAGCCTTGGGTACTATCTGATCATAAATCTTCAGTGCCCGCTCCCTTATCTGCAGGAACAATCAGCTGGAACAGGGCGGCCTTCTGGCCAGCCTTGCCCTCTGTAGTAAGTGCCGCGGCCAGCCAATGGCTTCAGATAGTCACGGTGCCCGTATGACAATATGTTGGTGTGAATTCCAAACAGCAACAGCCTCTGACTAAATAAACCGTGAGTAAAACCCCAGCTCTGGCCCTTTTGAAACAGAACAACGCCAGTAGGTTGTCTTCAGGTGAGACTCCCGACGCACCGTGTCCACACTCCCGCAGCCGGTCGAAGGCGAAGTGGGGGGCTCTGTATTTACATAGACCGATATAAGGTTGGTGTGCAATTAGCGAGGTATTCGGATTATAGGGAATTGCTGAATTCCATCTATTTTGCATGATGGGTGAAAAAGAATTCGGCTGAATAACCCTCAAGAAGTAAGCCACACACACTCGTGTTTGTGTGAACACTGTCACACACGCGGGGACACGCGCGCGCACGCACACACATATGCGCGCGCGTGTGTATTTTTGCATGTTACAAATAATTCGACTGAATATCCCATGGAAAATAAACTACAGATTTCTGTGTTTGCTAGGGCTCTGCGTCTGTGTGTATGCACACCGCTAGATGATATGCCTGTGACAGTGTACACAGACACAAAGTCCTGGCACATACGCTATGTTGCGACTCACTTGCCAGGGCATATGCAGGTGAATTCTTTTTAACATATCATACAAAAATGTCCATACAAGCACGCACACACATTATACCTCTCTCACACTAGGATTAACGAATACAAAATTAGGTAGTTTACATTCCAGGGATTATTCGGCTGCTTTCTTTTAAATCGATCATGCAAAATATCTCTCTGCACTTACCAATATTTTGTAAGCGCATATTTTGCATGACCTTTCAAAGAATTCAACTCCCCGACATCTCCTGGGTACACAGAGACACCCTAATAATTCCTGCATTGGAGGAATGGTGGATAAGAAACTCTCGTAGTTTTCTCTCCCTCTCTTTCTCTGAACACAAAGCATGAAGCACCAAACAGACTGGAGTGAAGAGCCCGGCATTTCCCTGACTCTTCTTCGCTGTGTCAAAGTGAGAGTGAGAGGTAGGAAAGGGGCAGCCCTTTTCCCCCCGCATCGCTATGTGCGTTTTCCTTTCCTATTTCTGCTCACAGAGCTGGGAGTACTACAGAGGACTGGAAAGCCTTTCTGCGTCACAGCCAGCTACCACGGGGCATCGGTTTTCCCGCTACAAGGACTAAACGTTATTTTTAAATGCCCTGCCCTCTTTGCAAGGCCTATGAAGGGAAGCAGAGACCAAGTCCGGCCGTCACTGGCTTCCTTGGGATTTCTTTCACCCTTCCTCAAAAAAGAGATGGGACAATGGGCTCGATCTTGCACTGTCCACGTGTCCCAGTGAAGCCCGTAGCACTTCTCTGGCTCACGAGCAGAGAAATCTGATTCGGTGGAAGGGGGCAGGCGAAAGGATCAGGAGCCCCAGCTGATTTCTGTAGGAGTGTTGCCTGATGAAAGGAGGACAGGTCTGAGCCCTTTAACCTGCCGGGACTTCCCAGCGGCAGCGACTTGCTTTTTAACGGGGGCTAATCCAGGGTGAGCCTCGAGTTTCCTTCATTTTACTCCTTTGGAAACTCCCCCGGGGCTGTCAAATTGCCCGGGTTACCTATGAAGCGAATTCGAGGGGGGGCATGGTCAGATTTCTAAGGGGTGTGTGTGTTCAGTGTGTACTCCAGTGTCCTCTACTTTCTTGCACTCAGGCATACCCGTCTGCGCCCTCGGATCAGTACGAACTCGCTCTGAACCGCGTTTGGAGCATGCCGAGAGGAGCAAGCCAGCAGTACAGGAGGAAATGTCCCTTCTCCCGGTGTTCTCCCGCGCACGATGTAGGGAGCCCGGCGCAGGGCTGAGGGCGGGCTGGCTTGTTTGGAGTAAGTCCCTCCCTGTTGCTCCTTTCAGGGCAACTTGATCTCTCTACCTGCCGCGAACAGCGATCCGGACTCACTCCGAATGCTCCTGCTCGCCCGAAGATTTAAACCAGCCGTTGAATATAATAGTCCCTGCATGGCTGCCAAAACAAAAACCTAAGAGGGTTCCTGCCCACTTTTGTTGGGAACCCAATTCCCAGGGAGACTCTAAAAGAACAGGATTTCAATTTTTAAAAATCAAGGGGATTTAAAAACACTGCCACGCTGAGTTGCCAGGGAGTCATTTGCAGTCCAGCTTTCTGGGGCTTTATCCCTGACATTTAAATAACCGAATCACTAAGGTCTCATCAGCAGTAAGGATATTTGGATATTTCAGGTCTCATCAGCAGTTTGGATATTTAAGGTTTCACTCCGGTCTGCACTTGGATGAGAATAAACGTGAGGGTGGAAGTCAGGGACTGGGGTATCCCAAAGATGCAGCCCCTCGGAGCTGTGAGCCCCTCGGAATCCTCCCCCAGTTCCTTTCTCGAAGGGATCAAAATAACCAGGAACTGCGAGGTTGCCAAAATGTGCGAAAGTCAAAGCAGAGTTCCCCACTTCCAGCATCTGGAAGCCATAAGTGAAAGTGGGTTGGAGCGAATGTTTTCAACTCACATGTAAGATGCTGCCCCCTCCCCTCAAAGGGCAGGGGAGCGAATTTCTTATTTCACCTGTTAATGATTTGTCACGTAGAAATGGATAGAGACTCTGCAGAGAGGCTGCAATTGCTGAATTGGGAGTTTTATCCACCAGTTGGATGAACGTGTATTGTCCGCTGTGTGTTTATTTTATCCTGAGTGGTCAGATCCTGTCAAACTTCTGGAAGCGCCTCTAAATGTTATTCCTCAATAATCCACAACAGCCGCTTTATCCCTCCCTGCTTTCAGATCAGAGAACAGCACTCCTCGGATGAGGCAAAAACAATACCCGCTCCAGGAACAAAAACAAACACACACACAGAAACAAAACCCAGGAAAAAACAAAGGAACACAAGACGGTGTGAGGATGTAAACAGAAGAGAGAGATTTTTTTGTCCAGAGACGCAACGATTTGTCAGATGTTGGTGGACAGAGAAAACAATCATTGCACGTATTAAAGAAAATAAGAAATATTATCCTGATCCTTCCATCCTCAGTGGTGTGAAGTAATCCTTGCTGGGGTGATTCGTCCCATTGATTTAAACAGAAATATTAGCGTGCGTAAGGACTGCGCACAGGAAAGGTGCAAGTTCAAGTGTTAAATGGTTCACATGATGGCATTTTAATAGAGATTTGGGGCATGGAAGGGTATCGTTTTTGCATCGAGCTGGCTTTAGGGCCCTGCACAGAGCTTGTGTGTGCCGGCGCATTCTGCATCGCAGGGGTTCTATCTTATTCTCTTGGAAATTCTATATACACTTTTCTAAAATAATACCATGCATCAAACCGCGAGAGATGAAATTCTTAAGATGATAAGAGGGTTTCCATTTGTACATTTCGGGGGCACACAACACATTCGAATATGAGAAACCAAATGGTGATCATACAAAAATGATATTGACAGGGCAGCCAACAGAAATCCAAGCTGTAGCTTGCTTAATATTAAATCTTGGGTGACATTGATTTACCTTCCCCCCCTCCCCCCAACGGCAGATCGCAAACCGTGATTTAGACTTTTTTCTTCTTCTGAGTGTTTATATAGATACATAAAGTTGCACTGAGGTTTGATGTGGCAGAGATCGCTTCTATCGCCCACTTTATCCACTGCAGCAGGCTGTAAATCTCACCGGGCCTTAGAATGGCAGGGGGAATGTTAGTAGAAGGGGGGTTTCCCCTTCATGCTTTTCTGTCGTTTGATTTGGGGTGCAGTCTTTTTGGCCAGCGGTCCGCAGAGGTGTGACTCCTTTCCACACTGACAGGTAGATAGGGTGTCGGCTGATCGGGGGAGGAAAGTGAGACAGTGAGCTCATGAAACGTCGTCTTTGAAGGATATTTGTAATAACATAACCAGCAAAATGAATGTCATATTTTTGCTCCAATGAATTGGATTTCCTGAAATATTGTCTCGGTAATGATGCCTCTAGGCTCCTCTGGATGAGATAGCTCTCCAACCACATCAAGAAGGCTAATTATCCCCAAACCACTTTCCCACATTTTCGCATCTTTTTATTTTATGCTTCTGAAATCTTTGCCCAGCGCTCGCTCGCTCTCCCCGCCCCCCGCCCCTTAGATGGTTTCCCTGCTTTTCAGGCTGTTTTTAGTAGCAGGCTCCGACTGTTCTGTGAACCACACGGCGCAGGTGTGAGGGTGCGGCGGGGAGGCTGGACGCTGGGCCCCAATCTCTAGGAAAACCTCCGAGACCTTAGGGCAAATGGGTCGGGAAGTAAGGGAGCGCTCCTGCAATGCTGACAAGGGGGGATTCGACACCCGGGGTGTTGTGTTGTGTAGTGACGGGGCCTCTCTCACAGTGCCTTACCCCTTGCGGGGTTGCCCGGTTTGGGTATCAAAAGCTGGCTCCTCCTCAGCCTCCGTCTGAGCTTTGCTCATCAGCAGATTCCCCTGGTGCTACAGTCAGAGATGCCCTGACCCCGCTGGCGAGGCGTGGTCACCCATCACCGTGGTATCTGAGCGCCATTCCTACAACGGGGCAGAAACCCGAGCTGTCTCAGTCTAGTTTCCTTCCCCGTGGGCTGGAAGGTGAGCCAGGCACGTTACCCTGGCTGGGGCCTAATCCCTCTGCTATCCAACGGGTCCCTCCCGTTTCGCCGAGAGCTGGTCCGCGCAGGGCTCTCCCTGCAGTTCTCCTAGTGTGTTCCTGGCCGGGCAGGAGCCAGGTTTGAAAGGACCCCAGAGAGGAGGCCTTCTCTGGAGCCCTGGGGTTGCCTCGTGTAAACTGAAGGTGCAGGAGGAGCACCGGGGAACGTAGTGCTGGTGAAAAGAGCCAGAAGGAGAGTCCTGAAGTTCCCAGTTCAGAGCAGATGGGACCCGCCAAGCTCCCTCCACCCCTACCAATGTGCTACGCGGCGCATTTGGGCCCGGATCCGGATCACTGGTTCACCGCTTGGCTTTATTCTCCTGACTAGTCCGTTTGACTTCAATGGGACTAGTGGTGTAGGGTAGAGCTGAACGCGGAAGTAAGTGTTTGCAGGACTGGGACCTAGACAGGACCCCCTTCTAGGGCTCAGAGGGGAGGTCAGTCTCCATCGCCGCTTCTTAGCCCCTAAACTCCGATTGCCCAGGAGGGTGCCAGCTGTGGGACTGGTTTTGTAACATGAACACCTCCCTAGTTTATATCCCCTTTTCAGGTGGTCTGTGATAGCCCTTTCGGTCTGTAGGTTCCGCCTCAGACAACTCCTATTCTGAGGGTGAGGACACCCCAACCGCAGAGCTATTGCATTAGCGCCTTCGAAAGACCCCTGTATAATGCAACTCCGATAAGATGATTTTTCCTGTAACCCACCTGAGGTTCGTCACATCTCCCGCAAGCGCCCTGCAAGAAATATCAAACAGGGACGGGGAAACCACGCTTTTCCAACCCTGAAACAGGTCCGAACTGCAAAGTAAGGGATAAGGACCTGTCGAGGTTTACACTGGACTGCTAAAAGCGTGTAACTGTGCAGGCCAATGCAAGGGATTCAGCCCGCCATGCCCCTCACAGCCCGGCAAACGACTGATGAATCTGACGGTTGAGTTTGGTTCCCCTGCACTGTTCTTTTGCCTGCTAGTTACCACGTGTGTGGTTCTGCTAAGGGACCTATGGGGCGCCATAGGGAACTATTTCATTGGCATCTTAGCATGACAGGAGGCCGTAGAGGGAGTCCAGGCTAACGCAGTAGTGACTAGCCCCGACAGAGGGTGTCATGGAGAGCGCCTGGCTCCCCTGCAGTTGCGTTGCCCGTGTTGGGACTTGCTAGCCAGGCTGGTTCCTGCTTTGTGACCCCAGCTCCCTGGCACCCGCGCGGGCGCAAGCCCGTGCCGAGTACCTGGGGGGTCGGGGAGCAGAGCACCTAGGCCGGGTCTCGCCGATCGCACGCTGCCGGCGCGCTCTCGACAGGAACATGAGCCCCGACGGGCGCTGCTTTCCCAGGATCGGGGCCCGCTGGAGCCGGAGCCACGCGCCTCTCCTACTGGGCTCCCCCTCCGCCCCCTGCCCCTGCCCGTGGGACTCGCTGGCAGGCTCTCAGCAATGCCAACTCCCCCGGCCAAGCGGCTCTAGGGCAGGCGCGCAGAGCCCCTCCTCCTGCCAGCCTGGGAGCCAGGCCGGGCTTGTCTGCTCGCTCCTGGGCGAGGGCGAGATCCAGCCTCGCCTGTGCGCTCAGCCAGCGCCCCGGCCGGCCCCGGCTGCCTCGGGCGTCCGCTGGCCCATCCACTGCGGCACGGACGGGGCAGGGCCCTGGCTGGGGAGTGGGCGAAGGGGGGTCTGCTCGCCCTCCCGGGTCAGCTCCCTTTGGGCCTCTAGAGGGCGGTGTACGGACAGTTATGGAGAAATGCCGGGTTTACGCTGTCCCCAGCGCGGCGCGCAGCCTGGGGCAGCTCCTCTGTGCGGAGCTCGGCCCCGGGTGCTACCTGAGAGCCCTGAAAGCTCCCAAACCGGGGAGGTGGAACCGTGACAGGTCCCCGCCAGGATAGCACGTGCCCTCGTCCTCCCCCCACCGCTGTGGGCCGGCCCCCAGGGAACGGCGAAGGCCCTGAAAAACCAGAGCAGAGCTGGCTCCGCTGGGGGTATGGCCGGGCAAGGAGGGCACCTAATGGGGAGGGAGCAGCAGTGCTGGGACGGAGCCTGGCATCTTAGCCAGCCCTTCCCCCTCCCCCTCCCCTGCCAGGCCTCCACCGCTGCCCTCTGTGATCTGATCCGGGGAGGGCTGGTTTTACCGCCGAGGGAGGGGAGGAATCCAGGCACTCCCCTCCTTCAGTCACTAGGTTCCCCCTTCCCTCCTCCGGGCCTGCGAGCAGCTTAGCAGAGAGTGGGGGTGGGTGGAGAGAGTCTCCTTCTACCAGCCGACACAGAGGCCAGGGCACCCTCCCCGCCACGGTGCAGCACACACGGGGCCCTGTATTGCCTCTCAGGCTGTTCTAGTGGAACAGGCCTTGAGCCGGGGCAGGAAGCTGGCGGGGGGGGGGGCTGATTCTGTAGCCCGGTGGTCAGGGCGACTCCCTGGGAGTGGGGAGACCCACGGCCTGACACCAACCACTTTTTCTGTGTTTCGCTGCAGCAGAACCGCTTCAGCTGGAGAGAGGGAGGGAGCCCCCCAGCAGAACTTCCAATCAAGGCTCCAAAGCGGTGGGAGATCCCTGTTCAGATCCTCCCTTCCCCTCTGGCTGAAGGGGGAATTGAACCTCTCTATCCTTGCTCTAACCAAGGGGGGTGCTTGGGTGCAGTAAGGCAGCCTAACTCATTCCCGCAAGAACCGCCTTAGGCCCCTAAACTGCCTGACTGCGGGCAACAGGTTGGGGCTGGAGATCGCCAGCAGAGATCGGTGCCTCCCTGCAGGCTGCAGCTTGGCCTTGGGTGCTGTTCCTGAGAGAGGGGAGGGGCCCAGCACCCACGTCTCCCGCTGGCTAGCTTAGGGGGCTGCTGGCTTTGTGCACCACGTTCTTAAGCACCTCTCTCCCCATTCATTGTCTAGGCGCCTAACTCTCTGCATCCCAGTGTAGTTCCGGTGATTTTGCTAGGCGCCTAAAAGTTAGGCCTTGTTGACTCTCAGCAGCATGGCCATGCCTATGTAACTTCATGGATCCCACGCAAGGTCTTGTGCTTTCCCGGGCCTGAGAGGCCCACACCCAGATACGAGGCGCTGAAAAGTAAAGGAGCATTCCCTTCGGAGAGGCTGTGTGGCCTAACAGGCAGGGCACTAGAGTAGGATTCAAGTCACCTGAGTCCTCTCTCCCCCACCTCCACCACTGACCTGCTTCCTGCTCTTGGGCAAGTCACTTTATCTCTGGTTCGCTATCCCTGTGTTAAAGGTGGGGATACTTACCACATCCACGGAAAGGAGCTTTGAGATCTAGGGCGGATAAGAGCGATGGACGATTGTTGGCTGAGCAACTCCTAAAAGTTCTGAGCTCCCTTGACTTGAATGGGAAATTAGGGTGCTCAGCACTGTTTAAAATACATGGTGTGTGTGTGGGGGGGGAGCTTTGGGACAACACTCCAAGGAAAAGTGTTGTACAGAACCAAGGCATCTTTCTGACTGTTTTTCAAGGCTTCATCTGCAGCAGGGAGCAGAGCCATTAGCTTGTGACGTTACAAAGCCCAGAATGATTTTGTGAAGGGGGCACCGGATCTTCCTTAGGAGGTAACCAAGAAAGGCAGCATCAAAACGGAGCACATGCCAGTCAATTGGCAGGGCAGAGAATCCTGCTGTCTCCCCGCACTATCTGCTCCGACCAGGCAGCTGCAGTTCTGCTGCCAGCTGGAGATCATACAAACCCCCACGGTCCTGCCAAGGGGTTCGCGAAACTCTGTCATCAGAGGTGTGAATGGGAACCTCCCCAGAGGCCCTCCAGCCCCCTCAACCCTTGCTGCTATTCCGGATCTGCTGCCATCTATCCGAGGTGCCAAGCCTGGGGAATCCAGGGGCCGACCCAAACCCCCTTGAGGTCTTTCCTTGGACTTCAGTGGGGTTTGGAGAAAAGAATCCTAAGGCTAGCCGCTCATCAGCAGCACCCCGGTCATTGCTGAGCCCCGTTGCTCCTTGGGTCTAAACGGCTTTGGGGAGCGTTTTAAAAACGCTCGGTGCGTCGATCGTTGTTGTTTCGCCTATTTAGAGAGACGCGCTGGCTCGCTCGCTCTCTTCTTGTCTACATTACAAAAGTCGTGAGGCGTGAGAGCGCCGCCCGCTTTGTCTGCAGCTGGGCTTTGTGGCTCTTGGCCAGCCTGCGCTCTTCTTTTCCCCTTTTGCAGGCTGCCCTGAAAGGTCCCTTTATGCAGATGCATTAAAGAAAAAGAAAAAAGAAAAAAAAAGAGGAGAGAATCCGTCTAGGCCTGTCTGTGGGGATGCACCGCGCATACTAGTTTGTTGGCCAGTGTCTTTCACGCCCCAGCAGAACATAAATCACGGCAGCCAAGCCGCTGCAGCTGGCAACCGCAGCCTTCCCCCGGCGACTTTCAGCGGCAGCTTCCCACGTGCGAGGAAACCCCCCACGAGGGCCCTATTAGTAACTCACAAACTGAAGGCCCTGTTTGGGAGTGCACGTAGGCGGGATGCTCCCGGTAGGAATAATGACATGGGAGCCCAAGGGGAGGCGCCGGAGAATTCCCACGTTGTCCGCCCGCCTCGGCCTGTGAAACGCAGGACCGCGCGGAAGAACGGGAAGGATACAGTGCAGTGGGGAGCCGCCTTGATGCTCCTTGGCCGCAGCCCCTGAACCAGCGCTCGGGTCTGGGGTGGGGCGGGGGCCAGGTCGTGTTGCTGGAGCACGGTGCTGGAAGGCAATTCTCAGCTCGTGTGCTCTTATGGGGTTACCAATCCCCTACCGCCGCCTCTCCAGTGCAGTAGAAGGCAGTAACGGAGCCCGCCTCCGCTACTCCGAGGAACCTACGCACTGGTAGCCAGTTCCTCCTTCCCCACTAACCCCCTTCTCCTCCCAAGACCAGTAAAGGACTCTCGGTTGGTGGGCTCTTGGGGCAGGGGCTGTTTTACAGGATGCGTCTGTAGAGAGTTTAGCAGCGAGGCCCCATTTTAGCTACGCTATTTAGGCCCTCCTGTAATCGAAATCAGTCTTAATAATAACAAACTAATACTAGCAACAGTGTTTGTGGAAGCCGGATTTGAAATGGGCTGTCACCCTCCTCCAATCCGGAGACTGAAACCAATATGATCGGCGGTACCTGTCCAATGAGGACTAAACGGCACCGCTCTAATCTGGAATACCGGCAGCCAATCCTTGGAATAAAAACATAAAAGGACAATATATTTGTCAAATAAACCCGCATAAAATTAAATCCAAGCGAACTGCTTCCTGCGGGCCGATATTTCTTAAAGAGACTAGAGGAGATGCATTAATTGTATCTACTAATTGTGAATTATTCACTCAGTTATACAGAGAGCCAGGTCTGGGGGGCACTTCACTGCGGACTGTCCATGTAAACTAGAGTCAAAAATCTGCCGCAGCTCTGCCGTCAGCGGGGATGTAATGGGGGGGGGGGGGCTGAATTTGACCGTGGAAATTATTAATGGAATTGGAAGTTTCCGTCCTAATCCTGCAGCTTCTTCACAGAACAGAAATGTCCATTTGGTCTTTTAAAGCTCATTTTAGAAGATGATAATCTTGGAATTAAGGTTAATAGAGAATTAGTATTAATATAAATAATATGCGTATGTATTTGCGCACCCCCAGACTCGCTTACTATTCCTAAACTCTCTAACATAGCTATAGGTTCCCCTGCACGTAGAGAAATGTACACTTATATCCCACATACATACACTGCCTCTTTTGCTCAAACACACACTCCGTCCGCTTGTGCTGTATTACTTAGCTTTTGCAAACTACATCTAATCGATCCATTTGTCTGTCATCAGTACATGTCACACTAGAGGTGTGGAGAGATGGGAATGGACCTGTTAAATGTTAGTCTGACAGCACATGTCCAGGTTAACCGTTGGAGCTGAACAGATACTTGCGGTGAAATCTCTGAATATTCGTTTGAACTTCGAAAGAGAATTTTGATCCAACGGTGTTTGTGATCCTTTTGCGTTCACTTTCTGGAACTATTGCCGTGCTGGAGTTTAGTAGCAGGATTCCTCTAGGAAAGCGGGTTTTAAATGTGAACGGGCAAATTATTGCAGAAGGCGATTTTTAAATGGTGGATTCGATTGTGACATTTGAAATTCACCCTGTGCTGGTTAATTACATGGGTCACCCAATCCCCGAACTGAATCCATACATTTGACTAGGCAACTGACCGACATAGACACAGTGTGGAAGTTTGATTTCTGAATATGCGCAATGAATGAGCTATGAATGCACTATTCACAGCAGAAACCCTTTTACAGAAATATTCACAAGCGATGAATAAATCTGAGACTTTCACTGACATTTTGGAAACAGAAAAATAAATAAAAGTTTACAGATCAGTTATTTGCTCGGTTCTAGTTAAACTCATTACTTTCTCCTTGCGGATTCTGCTCAATGGGGCAGGATATTTGAGGGTTTTATTTTCGATTTTTTTGTCTTTGCCATAAATCTTTAAATTCTGCTAGTCTGTGAGGAAATTTGATCTCTCCATGTGATATGTGTTGCCAGCGAATAGCAATTTTCTCGCATGGTACCACTTACAGACAGAGGGGTAAAGAAAAGAGGATCTGGAAAAAGGAGGGGGAAAAAACCCAGGTCGGAACAAATGGGATAGGGGCTGGAACAGACTTGAAAAGATAAAAATGACTCCGAGCTAATTGCAAGTCGGAGTCAATTTTTGCAATAAGTATTCTTTATTAAAAACCTGACTGGGTTAAAAGTGGGTCTATTCCACTTTTAATTAATAGGCACACAGACCCGATTCAGCCATACAAACCTGTCTCTGACACACCAGGTCCTACGGTGATGAGCAATATAGATATTGTAACACAGTAAATCATATTACTACACAGTAAAATAATACACATAAGATTCAATTAACGGTCTGCTAGGGACAGGTCTGTGTGCCTAGCTAAGGTCTGTGTTTCTGCCTGTCTAATCTGCCTCTGAGAACTGAGAAATCCCAACTAGATCACCCGCCCCCCTGCAAATACTAGGGGCCTATTCCCCAAAGCACAGTGCCATCACATCTGAGTGCTGCTTAGTCAAAGTGAAAAGTTCGTACAACCTCCTCAGGCCTCATATAATCCACATTCAGAGTTTGCGCCTTTTTAGTTGTTTTGTTATGCGATTTTCTCCCTATTTTCAAAAATAAATTCCCTGCGCTGGTGGGGAGGGGGCGGGGGAAAGTGCGCACTCCCCCCCCCCCCCAGCCAGTACTGCCTAGAGGTCCATCTCTGCAGGGGAGTGGGGAGGTCACTTACTCCATCAATGTAAAGGGATCCTCCTTTTGTGCCACCTTCTGACTAGAATCATCTCCAGTAGCCCAAGCGCTCTTCCTCGCAGTTTAGCTAGGCTAGGGTCAAATGTAATTTTTCATTGCGTGAGTGTGTGTGAAATGGACAGACCTGTACCGCTTTAAATCCGAATAAAGCCATTTGCCTTCTAAAATATTTTCTCCCCCTTCCATTTAGTCAAACATCGACGAGCATTTTTGAAAAATGCCATCCGATCCCCATGCCCCCTCAAAATACGAGTTTGGGGCGATCCGGTTGGAATGATAAGTCTTTTAATAAACAATAGCATATGGGGGGGGGTTGTGCATGTTAAAATATATAATAATAAATCAAGTGTGCAGGAGTTATGGGAAGGCAGGCGTATGGAGCAAGTTACAGCTTTAGTAGGGGTTAATGTGGTGGATTTTTAAAAAAACCCACATATTCGCATGTGCCTATTAGCCCCCCAAGTCTATCCGATCTCCTCTCCTAGGGGCAAGGGGAACTGGTCCTCCCACTTTTTGCCGAGGCTGAGAAGGTTCCTGAAGTCAGTGAATCGCTGAGGGTCACAGTTTGAGAGGAAGAATTTGCCCTTCGAGTAACAGGCTAATTAACCCCCCACAGTTGCCGGACTCCTGGTGGGTTGGTCAATCCCAAAGTACCCGAGGACCCTAGTTAGAAAGCTGGGGGCGGTGCAGGTGCTGGATCTCCCAACCTAGGTGTGTGTCGAGTAGCGTCCGCACCTAGGCCTTCACCCAGCCTGGCATGGGCAGCCTGGATCCCTGACTCTGTGCCCTAATTGTTTGGCTTGTGTTTCTGTATTTACCTTCCTGCGTGTCCCTCTCTGTGCCAGGCCCCTTCAACTACATGCTACAGATCCTCCCTGGGCTGAGCCGCGCAGGGGGGCTGGCCTTTCTCCCTCTCCTCTCCCACTTAGGCGTTTGAAAATAGATCACACCCCGGTGGGCAGCTTTCACTTTAAGGCTTCTCTGAGGAGGCGGCACCCGTCAGTTCCTGCTAAAGTGGAACCGCAGCACATGGGGGGGCTCAGGGACTCGCTGTTGGAAGGGCTTAATGCCATGCTGCCCACATGGCCTCTTTAGTTGTGAAGCCTCCTTCACAGCTGGGGCAGTAGCTCGTTTACCAGGCTCAGCCTTTGCTGTGCTAAGCAACCTTCCACCTTGCCTTCACTCCTCACAGCTGCAGACCCCAGTTCTCTGGTGCAAACCTAGACCGAGGTGAATATAAAGACCAGACCAGGCGGCCTAGCAGCACCGGTTTGGGACCTAGGCGTTGGGAACTGATCCAACCCAAACCCTCTGACCAAAAGGCACATTTAGCTCCGCTGTTAGTTAAATAGATTTGCCCATGGGCACTGCAGTGAAGAAAATCGGGATAGATTCGTGTGTGCAGGTGCTGGGTGCATCCTCTATGAGGATTCGAATTGCAAACGGCCCAAGAGCTACCAATGGGACTAGCCCGTGGCTGGTAAGTGCTGTGTACTTGTCAATATAGTATCCGGGGATTGGAGTGAAATGTTCTTAAAGCACCCCACCCTCTACCACCATCTATGTTGCTTGCAAAAATCCCCCCAAGTCCTGTGGTCTCTTCTTAGCAGTAAGTCTTTCAGCTAGAAACAGTATTGGAATCTACATCATCCTGTTTCCCAATAGCCCTCTGCTGTCTCTTTAGGAGCTATGTACCTCTCTGCCCTGCAATGTGTGAGTTGTGTCCCCCTTTAGTCCACACGGAGAGGGCTTGGCCATAGAGAGGGTAGCAGCCCACTAGTATGATTGATTATGCATTTAGCTCAGGTGGTAAAGAGAGCTCAGAGCTGTGGATCCTGCAGTCCAGTGTGTGTGTGTAATTTGATAGACCTATAATGCTGATCTCTGGGGATAGGGGTCAGTATAGTTGCACATGATGCAATTTACTTTTTTCTGCTTTCTTTTTAAAAACCCAAGGAAGTGACATACCGAAGGAAGTTAAAGTTGCAAAGTCATGCACTCAAAAGATAAGAAAGGAGGCCCATGACCTTAACATGGTGCATATTTGCATTATGTGTCCATTTTTAACTACATGATCATACACTATTTGTTCTTTATGCCCCTGCTTCACTCAGTGCATGGGATGGTTTGTGCAGAGGGTAGAGGCCTGTAAGAAGAAAAAGGATGCAAATCACAGACTTCCTACATGATGTCAGGCAAGACTCTATCCTAATGCATCCTTACAAGGAAGGTGAATTAAGGTTGCATGGACAATTTTAATCCTGGCATTTCCTAACCTTTCAGTGCTTGATTTTGCTGTAATAGTGTTTTTTTAACCTAGTGTTTTGGCTGTGATTATATTAATTTTGTGAAAATGTGAGTTGCAGATGACCACAACTGTTCTAAGGATAGGCGACTACATGGACCACATATAAAGGGCCAAAGAGAGGGCACTCAGATACTAAGGAGGCCACTCACTTATAGGTGACCTCTCCTGTTTCTCCAGAATTGGTCAAACGCTGCTAAATATGAAAATGTTCCTGATTTCTGTTCGATATGCACCAACTCATCTCTATAGGCACTCAGGGAAGCTATGCTAAGCAGTTGTTTCCTGTGTGTGTGTTTTGTAGACAGATCCAAATGTCCACCAATTCGCTCACACATGCACATGTGCACACATGACTCTGTATGGGCCCTACTCTCAGTGGTGCTGGAACACTTTTAATAGTTGGGGTGCTGAAAGCCAGCCCTCTTACCCTGTCTGCTCCCCCCACACCCCAAGCTAGGGCTGGGAGCAGAGCTGTGTCTCCGGGAGGGGTAAGGGGACCGAGGCTGGGGCCACAGCTGGGGATGAGTGTGGGGGCAGGAGCGGAGCCCCCGGGAGCGGGGGAGTCAGCTGGGACCCCACTTGGGGGGGCCAGAAGCAGAGCCACAGGCATGGGGGCCAGCAGCGGAGTCCTATGTAAAACCTGGGGGTGCTGCAGCACGCCCCAGATCCCTAGTCCCCATGCCTATGCCTACTCTGACACACAGGCACTGCAGAGGCCTTGCTCTCACAGAGCTCTGCTCTGACACACAAACACACAGCTAAAACTCTAGTCCAGGCTCCATTATCTCACATCTGGATAACTACAATATCCTTTTCTCTGGATGTGGCAAATATTATCTTCCGTTGCTCCTAACCACTCAGAATGCTGATGCAAAGATGTTTTCCTAGCCTGTCGCGTTGACCCTCTCTGTGCCTGCCTCCACTGGCTCCCATGCTCTGTCATAGCAAATATAAGCTACTTGTCTTCACTTTCAAGGGCCTTTATAACTTATCATCGCCCTACCTATCATCCCTCATTCACTATCAAGATGTTGACTCCTGCCTCTGATTGGCCTATGATGCCAGCCTCCGTCACCCACTCGTTAAATTTTCACACAAGCAGCTTTGTGCTTTCCCCCATGCTTCCCCTCAAATTTGGCAGGTGCTCCCTGTAAGCAGCCACAAGTCAACTGCCTCTTCCTCCTCCAAATCCCACCCTGAAACTCTCCTTTGCCATGATGCCCACAAAAATACATGACAGTGATTAGGCTGCTGGTGTGCAGAGACCACTGCCTATCATGCTGACAGTATCATCTCATTGTTTCCTTTACTCCCCCTGGGCCTGTCTATCTGCATCTATCTGTTGTCTTTTGGTCTTATTCTTAGATTGGGACAGAGACTGTCATCTGATTCTGTTTGTACAGCACCTAGCACAATGGGGCCTAGTGCAAGACTAGGGCTCCTAGGCTCTACAGTAATATCAATAATGAATAACCAGAATAGTCAAGCTCTCTGAGGTGACTCAAGAGCATGAGTACCAATCTCAGGGCAGACTGTTAAGATCCAGGGCACACACCCCACATTGGTTGTGAGTTCTGTACTTAGATTTCACCAACCAATTATCAAGTATAAGCTCCTCAGATACTATAACAGCCTGAACATGGAGTCACAGACAGTTCCCTTGGGTACTCCAGTCTGTCTTGACACCCAACTAAGCCTAACTTTGTGAGAAATGGTCCCTTACACCACAAATCACAGCAATGTTCAGGTTATTTCCAGTCCCGAAGGACCAGTCACTTACCCCAGGTCAGTTGCACCTTAGATCTCACAACAAAGACAATGCTTGTAGCCAATCTTATAATAAACTATATACAGATTTATTAACAGGAAAAGGAAATAAGAGAGTTATTTACAAGTTTATAGCAGGTAAACATATAAGCACACAAATGAGTTCCAATCTTAAAGTAAAAAAAGTTCCTATAGTAAGCAATCTCTGTATGTCCTTTCTGGCTAACCCACTCTAAGCACTGGGGATCTTTTGCTTATGCCTCGTAATCCTTTCCCCTCAGAGTCCAAGGAGTATAAAGATACTGTTCCTCCTTGTTTTTATTCCCTTCCCCCACTCTGCTTGGAACTACAAACTCCGTTGATTGGAGGAATCCACTTGCAAGATTCCTCTTCATGGTGTGGGTAGAGTAAACAAGTTATTTTTAACTTTCCACTTTAGTCTGTCTTGTGTGGATGGGCCTTCCTCATTGGCCAGCAAGTGACACCTTCTTTTGGAGATCAACACTTTACGTTAGTTAATGTCCCTTTCCTGTCTGGTGATTTACTCAGTTACAGAAGCTTACAATGCAAACACTCAAATATTACCTTATAAGATGGGATACAAATGCGGAACTGAGATTAATGCAGGCAGAAACGTACAACCATTCTATATAGTCTAAACACTAAACACATTCTTATAATTCTAATCCCTATTTTACCAACACTAACACAGGTGAGCCAGCCTGATTCCAGCCATGTATTTGTCAGTGTTCCATTGAGGCCTGGAGATCTTGGCATGAGCTGGCCCATCACAACCCAATGGAAAAATGGTGTAGGAAGGAGTGTCACCAGTGCTCCTGAATATGCCCCAGAGCACCGTATTCTTAACAAAACATCTGCCACTACAGTTCCTTTTTCCTTGATATGGACTATTTCCATGTCATACTCCTGTAGAGCTAGGCCCCAATGTAAGAGTCTCAAATTGTCCCTTTGGCCTTGTGCAGCCATATTATCGGGGAGTGGTCCATTAGAACCTTGCATTTTTTATTATATAGATAAAGTTTAAGTTGCTTAATAGCCCAGTGACAGCTTACTTCTGTTCAGCAGCGGTTAGTTTTTCACTCAAGAAGGCAACGGATGCCTCTTGTCCCCTACCCCAGCTTGCATTATCACTGCGCCTAGCCCAGTACTAGAAGCCTCCATGCACAGCACAAAGGGTTTGCCCGAATCAGGGCTAGTTAAAACTGGCTCTTTAGACAAAGCTTCTTTTATGATCTTGAAGCCTTCCTCACAGGTCTCAGTCCATCTCCCCCAGTCTGGCTTTCCCTTTTTAGTAAGGTCTGTTATGGGGGCCACAACGTTGCTAAACCCCTTCACAAACCTCCAGTAATAATTGGCCAGACCAATAAGGATTGAACCTGCTTCTTGGTCTGTGGGGCAGGCCAATTCTGAATGGCTTCTATTTTTAAAGGAGCAGGGCAAACAAAGCCCCTGACCACCCTGTGTCATAAATAAGGCAACACTATGGCTACCATCTTGCATTTGGACACTTTGACAGTGAGGTTGGCTGCTCCAGGCCTCTGCAATACAATTCCCACAAGGTTCAAGTGGCCTTGCGAGGAGTCACTGAACATAGCCAAGTCACCTACATAGGTCCTGGCAAAGGTCTGTAAACTTTGCAGCACCTCATTGACAAGCCTCTGAAATGTAGGCCTTGCATAAATTAATCCAAAATCCTTAAACTCATATAGGCCACATTCCACTATGAAAGCTGACTTTTCCTGGGCATCAGCATCTGAGGGAATTTGCCAATATCCAGGAGTACATATGAATTTTGCACCCCTCTCAACAGATCCAATAGGTTCTGTATCTGGAGTGTGGGGTAAGGATGAGGTTAGGTGATGGTGTTTACCCTTCTGAAATCCACACTAAAGCTCATGGTTTTATCCCTCTTTGGTACCATCACAATAAGAGACACCCAGGGGCTTTTTGATTTAGTAATCACCCCCATTCCCAGCATGCTTTCCATCTCATCCCGAATCTGTCTTTGCATTTCTCTGCTGTGCTCTGCTATGGGCAGGGCATGTCTCTGTTCCTGGCAGGTTGGAAAATACCTGCCTGTAGTATTTGAAGACTGCCAGCATCGAGTCCTGCTTTTGGGTTGCAATCAAATCCTCCCAAACCTCAATGCTCTCTAGAGAAGTCTGTTCCTTACTTTTCCTGACCAAATGAATTCCAGGGGCCATAAATGTTTCCTCATTGCACATCATATTCACCACCATCTCTCTGTCGTGGTAAGCTTGCAATATATTGACATGTAATTTTTGCACTGCTCCCCTGCCATGGGGTTTCCTTACATCAGAAGTGACCTAATTCATTCTATCACTTCAAAAGGTTCCTCCCAACAATACTGCATCTGGTTCTTCCTCACTGGAATACACAATAACACCAAGTCACTTATATCACAAAATCTTTCTCCAGCAGGCCTGTCATACCAAGCTTTCCGAGATGCCTAACTCCTTTCAAGGTTCTGGTGCACTAAGTCCACCATGCCCTTTAAATTATCTTTAAAACAAGTGATATATTCCCCTACAGGCTGTCTTGACTCTTCTATACTACCCTCCGAAGAGCCTTACATTAAATCTAGGGGTCCCCTCCCTTGTCTCCTGTAAAGGAGATCAAAGGGGGCAAACCCCTAGATGCTTGGGGCATACTCTTGTCAGTGAATAACAAATTGTTACTTTCTGCTGACAGAGGACTGAGGTCATTTCTCTCCCCCTCGCAACCCTCTCTGCTGTCCACAGACAAGTCAGGCAGGGTAGAGCTATCCTCTTCCTGGCTGTGAGTTATGATATTAACCTGCGTAGACATGGCTAAAATATCATTACCTATTAGATTCCTCATGCCCACAATAATATCTCCTTTAAAATCTTCAAACACATGGCAGACCTGGGCCAGTGGTACATTTACAGGGAATTCAGCCAAAGCTAATATAGTTAAACTCTTACCAGGAAGTCTGCCTTCCTCTCGCCAAACTTTCCTTCACCGAAGTGACTTGGGACACAGTGTCCCTCCAGCCCTATGCCTCTTACCTTAGCATACGTTCTTCACTACCCTCTCTTGGCTCACTCCTAATATAGTTCACTACAATTTCCTCCTGCTTTACTGCTGCTTCTGGGGTAATGGTCGTGGCATTCACTGTGGCAGGTTGGGGTGTGGATTGTGGGTTTACCTTACATTTTGGGCAATTTGGTTTCATAAAGCTGGGAGCCCCACAATGATGGCAGGCTGCTTGCCTTCCCTTTTGGTAGGGGGATTTAAACCTGGGCTCCTGTGAGCTTTTTTTAAAATCAAAGTTGGGGTTAGGTTTGTTTCCAATTCCCTTTTAACCTGGGTGACATGGGGATTTTCCTTCCCCTGGGATTTGTACCCCATGGACCCTTTATTCAACATGTTCATCAGCAATTTCTGCAGTCTCTCAAACTGGGGCTGTTTTTTTGTCACAGATGGCTGTCTTCACCTCATCCATAACTACCCATAACAATTGCTCCTGGGCCATCAGATCAAACAGTTTCCCATAATCACCTTCAGCCCCCACCCCCATTATCCATTTTCTTATAAAATTACACATTTTATGCATGAGTGCTATTGTCAAACATTTTGAGGTTTCCATCCTTCAGTGGATAGGTCTCAGCAATAATCTTAACTCTTTCCAATACATTTTCTTTAAGTTTTTTGATAGGTTTCAGAGTAGCAGCCGTGTTAGTCTGTATTCACAAAAAGAAAAGGAGGACTTGTGGCACCTTAGAGACTAACCAATTTATTTGAGCATAAGCTTTCGTGAGCTACAGCTCACTTCATCGGATGGACTGAATGCATCTGATGAAGTGAGCTGTAGCTCACGAAAGCTTATGCTCAAATAAATTTGTTAGTCTCTAAGGTGTCACAAGTACTCCTGTTCTTTTTAAGTTTTTTATACACCTTAGCATCCTCCTCCTCCTCTATATCATTAAAAACTTACCCAGCTTTCCCAGTTAAGCTGGTTAAGAGGATTGGCAACTGTTTATCGCTGGGATATTGTGCATCCCACATAGTCTCTCAAACGTGGACAGGAACTCTTCTGTACAGTTTCTTCATAAACTGTGCAGACATTCTCCCACTCCCTTGTGTTGTCTGTGTGTGTGGGGACGGGGGGGGGGGAGGGGACTGTGGGGAAGCCCCTTTTGCTGCTCCAGTAATTTGAGCTGCCATGTTTGAACATCCATCTGCCTCCAGTGTGCCCTCTCCTCAGCATGTTCGTTGTCTTTGACTACTGGTTTGTTCCATGCACCTTTGGTGGGATTTCTCCCCAGCTGCCTAAGTCACTTCAGTCTCCCTGAGCTGCAATTCTCAGTCTCTTGTACTTGCAGCCCTTGTACTTGTACTCTGTCTCTTGTCCTTGCAGCACCGGAGAGCCTCTCAGGTGCTGCAATCAGGCCAGTTCCACTGTAATGTTCTCCTCTGCGGTGACTGGAGGGTTCTTTGGCTTCACCACCTCTTCTTTACCTGCCCCCTGGTTAAAAATTATGGGCAATGCTCAGCTCCTGAACTTGGACTTTCTTTGGGTAGGATATTTCCCTCTGCAAACATAACTGTTCAAGTTCTTTTCTCACAAGACCCTCATATGACTGTGGTTCTCATTGCGTCTATTCTTTAAACTTTAAAACTCTCACTATCAAGTTTAAAATCTTAACAGCGCTGGGATTCTGATCTATAACCTTAACTGACCTGTGGTATGTGAATCCTGCCAGCTGCACCAGTGTCAAGCTGTCCTGCAGTGACTCAAGAGCATGAGTACCAACCTCAGGGCAGACTGTTAAGATCCAGGGCACACACCCCACATTGGTTGTGGGCTCTGTCCTTAGATTTCACCAACCAATTATCAACTCCTCAATTATCAACTAACAGTCTGAACAGGGAATCAAAAAAAGTCCCATTGGGTACTCCAATCCTTCTTGCCGCCCAGGTATGCCTGTCTTTGTGATAGATGGTCCCTTCACCATGAATCACAGCATTATTCAGGTTTCAGAGTAACAGCTGTGTTAGTCTGTATTCGCAAAAAGAAAAGGAGGACTTGTGGCACCTTAGAGACTAACAAATGTATTTGAGCGTAAGCTTTCGTGAGCTACAGCTCACTTCATCGGATGCATGCAGTGGAAAATACAGTGGGGAGATTTATATACATAGAGAACATGAAACAATGGGTGTTACCATTCAGACTGTAAGGAGAGTGATCACTTAAGGTGAGCTATTACCAGCAGGAGAGTGGTGGGGGGGGAGGGGAAAAACCTTTTGTAGTGATAATCAAGGTGGGCCACTTCCAGCAGTTGACAAGAACGTCTGAGGAACAGTGCGGGTGGGGGAAATAAATATAGGGAAATAAAAAGAAAAGGAGTACTTGTGGCACCTTAGAGACTAACATATTTATGTGAGCATAAGCTTTCGTGAGCTACAGCTCACTTCATTGGATGCATCCGATGAAGTGAGCTGTAGCTCAAGAAAGCTTATGCTCAAATAAATTGGTTAGTCTCTAAGTTGACACAAGTCCTCCTTTTCTTTTTGCGAATACAGACTAACACGGCTGCTACTCTGAAACATGGGGAAATAGTTTTATTTTGTGTAATGACCCATCCACTCCCGGTCTTTATTCAAGCCTAAGTTAATTGTATCCAGTTTGCAAATTAATTCCAATTCAGCAGTCTCTCGTTGGAGTCCATTTTTGAAGTTTTTTTCTTGAAGAATTGCAACTTTTAGGTCTGTAATCGAGTGACCAAAGAGATTTAAGTGTTCTCCAACTGGTTTTTGGATGTTATAATTCTTGACTTCTGATTTGTGTCCATTTATTCTTTTGCGTAGAGACTGTTTGGTTTGGCCAATGTACATGGCAGAGGGGCATTGCTGGCACATGATGGCATATATCACATTGGTGGATGTGCAGGTGAATGAGTCTCTGATAGTGTGGCTGATGTGATTAGGCCATATGATGGTGTCCCCTGAATAGATATGTGGACACAGTTGGCAACGGGCTTTGTTGCAAGGATAGGTTCCTGGGTTAGTGGTTCTGTTGTGTGGTGTGTGGTTGCTGGTCAGTATTTGCTTCAGGTTGCGGGGTTGTCTGTAAGCAAGGACTGGCCTGTCTCCCAAGATTTGTGAGAGTGATGGGTTGTCCTTCAGGATAGGTTGTAGATCCTTCATGATGCGTTGGAGAGGTTTTAGTTGGGGGCTGAAGGTGATGGTTAGTGGTGTTCTGTTATTTTCTTTGTTGGTCCTGTCCTGTAGTAGGTGACTTCTGGGTACTCTTCTGGCTCTGTCAATCTGTTTCTTCACTTCAGCAGGTGGGTATTGTAGATGTAAGAATGCTTGAGATCTTGTAGTTACTTCCAGTGCCAAAGGACCAGTCACTTACCCCAGATCAATTGCATCTTAGATCTCACACCAAAGATAATGCTTGTAAGCTAATCTTATAATAAACTATATACAGATTTAATAGGAAAAGGAAATAAGAGAGTTATTTACAAGTTTATAGCAGGTAAACATATATACACACAAATGAGTTCCAATCTTAAGAATCAAAAAGTAAAAAAGCTCCTATAGTAAGCAAGTCCTATATGTCCTTTAGGGCTAACCCTGGCTAAGCACTGGGGATCTTTTGCTTATGCTTAGTAATCCTTGCCCCTCACTGAGTCCAATCAGCACAAAGATACTGTTCCTCCTTGTTTTTATTCCCTTCCCCCGCTCTGCTTGGAGCTGCAAACTCCGTTGATGGGAGGAATTAACTTCCAAGATTCCTCCTCATGGTTTGGGGAGAGTATACAACAAAGTATTTTGTCCTCTTTAATGTTCCATTCTAGTCCATCTGGTGTTGATGGGCCTTCCTCATTGGCCAGGACATATCAACTTCTGTCAGAGATCAGCACTTTTCACTAGTTAATGTCCCTTTCCTGTCTGGTGATTTACACAGTCACAGAGGCTTACAATGCAAACACTCAAATATTACCTTATAAGATGGGATACGGATGTTATAAGTGAGATCAATGCATGTAGCAACTTACAAGCATTCCATAAAGTCTTAACACAATCTTATAATTTAAATGCCTATTTTAACAATACTAACCCACAGGTGAGCCAGCCTAATTTCAGCTGTGTATTTGTCAGTTTTCCACTGAGGCCTGGGGACCTTGGCATGAGCTGGCACCTGGTCTGCCAGTGTCACAATAATTGCCCAAAGGACTGTACAATGGTTTCAATGGCTCCTGCACATGAGGGCTTACAGGATTGGCTCTCGATGTAATTTGCTTAGGAAATATAAGAGGGTGGGTAGAAGTGGCAAAATAGTCTAACTGGCATGTGGATTGGTTGCAAAATGAGTGTGATTGAAGTGACTCCTGTTATCCAGAGGAAAGAAATGGACTTCAGGTACATTGGGGTGGGGTTAAAGCAGGGAGTGCTGCTTTGTATTGCACCTATCTATTCATTGATTTTTCTGGTAGACCCCTTTCACCCTGTGGTGGCTCAGTTTTTTCCCCACTTCTTTCTCATAGTCTAGGGATATGCTGAGGAACTTCAGGTGGACTTTTAGTTATCCTGCAGGGGAAAATAGGGTTGTTATTATTAACACATAAACTGCGCTTATTTGGCCAAATCCTGTCAATGGGGGTTTAATATTCCCATCACAGGATACCAATACCTCAATGAGAGTTCAATGGGATTGTTCCCCCTCCACAGGATACAAACAGGGTTGCAGAAATTTTGCCTTTGACTTCAATGGCGCAAAGATTGGCACAAGTCTCACAGGCACACAACACCAGATCACTGCAAGATAGGAACATAGGAAATGCCATATTGGATCAGACCCAAGGTCCACTTAGTCCAGTATTTTGTCTCTGGCATTGGCTAGCACCAGATGCTGTAGAGGAAGAGGTAAGAACTCTGAAGTACGGAGAGGTGGAAAAATCTGTCCTCTTCATCCTGATGCCTAAACATTAGAGATTGACTTTAGCCTGAAGCATGAGGTTTAATAGACTTGAGCCTCATGCAGGAAGTTCCAAAAGTTGTCATCATTCATTATGAAAAACTCTCGATAGTCTTGATATCCAGGTAAATATCCAATTCCTTTTTGAGTCTTGTTAAGTTATTGGCCTCAACAACTTCCTGTGGTAATGAGTTCCGCAGCTTAATCACATGTTGTTTGAAAAAACATTTCCTTAGATGGTTCTGAATGTCCCACCTTTTAGTTTAACTGATTATCCCATTGTGCTTGTGTTATGAGACAGGGAGAATGGAAGTTCTTGATCTACCTTCTCTATACCACTCGTTACTTTATATATTTGTGTCATGTTCCATCTTATTCATCTCCTTTATAAGGTAAACAAGCCCAATCTTTGCAATCTCTCTTCATATCAGAGTTTTTCTAGGCCCTTGATCATTCCCATTAGCCTTTTCTTAACCCCTGCTAGTTCTTCACTATATTTTTGAAGTGGGGTGACCACTAGTGCACCCACTATTCCAGAGGAGGGTGCACCATTGATTTATATAAAGGCATTGTAATATTCTTTGTATTATTCACATCCCATTCCTTCTGCATTCAAGTTACTCTGCCTTACTGCTTACACCTGTTTCCTGACCAACTTCCATTCATCCTACCACTTACATTGACATGGCTGCTGAATTTCTCCTGGAGAACTGCCATGAGGAGTTGCACCCGCTTTCTCCGGGCCCTGAGTCTGGGAGCTCTGCACATGCAGGGAGAATGGGGTCTCAGTGTTGAGATATACAAGGGGCGCCTGGGAGTAAAACATTGATCTTTGTGTGCAAAAGAGCGCGTATAATTCAGAAGGGCCGCACTTTTGCTCATTTGAGCCAGGTCATTAGAATGAACATAACACTGAGTTATAAAATGCAATGCCTTTTCTCCCCTACAGTAGTGGTTAAAGTGGAAAGAGGAAAACAGTCAGGATTTTTTTTTAAATGCAGAATGCCCATTACTAACCCCAGTGCATAAGGCCCCATAAAAAGGTCTCCTGGACCATCTAGTCTGACACCCTATATTGTGCAGGACATTTCCTTACATTCATCCCTCTAGTGCTTTATCTGATCTCTTCTCCAGCCTCCTTGTCGTGAGGTTCCTTGACTTCTTCCCTGGGGACCCTATTTCAAGGCCTAATTGCTCTTGCAGTTAAGAAATATCTTTCTTGTCTAGTCAGAACATTTCCATTTTTAGCTTCAGGCCAATACCCTGTGTCTTATGATTTCCAGACCATGTGAATAATCCCTTCCTTTCCTAAAAGGAATTCAGATGGTGCAGTGCTACCCTCTTCCAACCAGACCCCTCCTCCCCATCTGCTTTATTCCAGTCTCCCCTCTTTCTGCCTGCCCTTGGGAGGACGCCTATCTAATCATGCAGAAAAGGGTGCAGAGCAGGGGCTGCAGAGACAGGGGATGAGGAATGGTCCCCTCCCCCTCTCCGTCTGCCTTCCTTGGTGCCCTTTGACTGCAGGCCCTCTGCTGCAAGGGCCTGTTATCTGGTGCTGATCTGTCCCTGTACAGCACAGGGTACACACAGAGCTATCTACATCATTTATCAGTATCCCTCTCCCATTGGAAGGATCCCAGGGCACAGCTGCAGCCAAGGAGCCAGCGGCAGCCCATGCTGCAGTGGTGGAAGGAGTCGAGGGCAGTCGGAGGAAGTGAGTGCAGTGTGGTATATCCCAGCCATTTCTGCTCTTTTGGCCTCGCCCCTAGAGCCTACATGGCACCACGACCAGGAGGCAGGGTCTGCAGAGGAGAATGCAGCCCACAGGTGGCTTCAGGGGGCTTTCTGATCAATGAGTCCCTTTTCATGTTTGACACACGGCCAGAGGTCAGTGTCCCATATAAACAGGGCCCCGGCTGACCAAACTCTGCAGAGTAGTTATTGAGTGGGCCTTGGGTGATACCAGGGCACCTTTTTTAGCTGGCATCTGCCATGTTGCCAGAATTCGTCATCACCATAACTTGTTTTTATGAGCTTGGGCTAGGTGCTTTTTATGAGATAGATACAAATGGAGGGAAAGAAAATAAACACGACTCATAATGGCAAAAATGCCAGTAAATGGGAAATCTCTTGTCAGTGTCCAAGAGCCTGAAGATTCCTGGGACTTAGGGTCATGGAGAGCACATGCAGCCCTGTGAGAGGAGTATTGCTATAGAGGTGTCGGTACTTTCACTCTTCCTGAAGTCAGTGGAGTTTGATATCTATTTTGTATATTGCCTATAATGTACCGGTTGTTGTTATTGTAACTTATTAATCTGTTGAGTCCAGTGTGCTTGGCGCTGCACAGAACAAGGAGACAGCTTTGGTATTTAGACAGTGCCCACCACCACGGGTCCCTGAGTGGGACCTCTAGGCGCTACTGGTCCAAATGTGTAAGCGTTCTTGGGAGAAGTGCCTCAGACTCAGCTCTTTCTCTGGCTGTCTCCTGTGAAGCCTGGCAGATTCGTGTGTTGTCCCGTATTTCAGGAGATACTCGGTTACGTCTTTTTAACTGTCATTCATTATCAAGTTATTCCTCCCCAATTTTTGATCTATCTTAAAAAGTTGCTATGGTCTATTTGAAAGAGTCCCCGGCTCTGAACCTCTGTATTCTGTCCAAACTGAGTGACTAATCAACCCCTCCTAGGCTCCAGCGACAAGAAAGAGACTAGCTAAATATGCCAAAAGTTTTTGCAGGACCTACCACAATACAATATTTTGTGCTCCCCCTGCTGGATGCTCAGCAGAAGCACACACCCAGACCCCATTCCCGAAGCCGCAGATATGAAACACTGCTGAGGTGGATGCACAAACCACACTGGCTGTGGCAGGACAAGACCTATTGTAAAGTGAAGTTGTCTGACAAAGAATCTTCAGCATTTCATAGTAGGGGAGAGAAAAGGGCAGAACTTGAAAGGAAAGAAATGGGATTTTCCAGCTTCCATTAAGTTTCACAAACAATAGATATTATAAAAATACTTATTTAAATATTGCTGGAGAATCTCCTTTTAATTTTTAATCTCCGCACATAGAACTCTCACTGGCCGAGTGGATTAAATGGCTATTCTCTAAGTAAAAATTTAAGTCTTGTGCAGTTGAAAGATAGGACGTATTCCTCTCTTTCTCTTTCTAGTGTATGTGTGTGTGCGTGTAAGAGAGAGAGAGAGAGACCGTGTATTATGTGTGCGTGCGTGTGAGAGAGCTTGTGTTTGTTTCAGACATGAGCACCGAGGGGGTGTGTGTGTAATTTATATGACTGTGTGAGGAGGAATCTGTATGTTTCAGTGTGCATATAATATGCGAGTTTGTATAATAGATGTCTTTGTGGATGTGTGTGTAGATGTCTGTGTACATGATGTGTGAGTGTGTATTATAGATGTATCTGTGTGTGTGATCTGTGTGCATGTGTGTATACCTCTGTGTGCATGATTTGTGTATATGCGTCCGTGAGTATGATGTGAGTATCTCTGTGTGAGTGTGTATATGTCTGTGTGTATGATGTGAGGGTTTGTATAATATATGTGTGTATGGTGTCTGTGTGTGTAATAATATAGGTGTGTATGATGTGTATATATGTATATGATATGTGTGTGTATATGTGTCTGCATACGATGTGAGTGTGTGTGAGGTGTGTATGATGTGTGTGTGTGTGTGTGTGTATAATGTGTGTATGTGTGTGTGTATATGTCTGTGTGTATGATGTGTGTATACGTCTGTGTGTGAGATGTGTATATGTGTCTGTGTGTACGATGTGTGAGTGTGTGTACAGTATGTCTCTGATGTGTGAGTCTCTCTCGCTCTCTTTGTATATTTTAAACAAGCCCAGTGCAAAGCCAGTTCCTTTTTAGCCCCTCAGTCTGGGTTTTGCAGCTTGCTAGCCCAGCACTGCCAAGGCCTCCTTTAAACTCCAGGCTATTTGCTTTGGATGTGGAGTTTATAGTTTGGGATTATTCGTCCCCTGCAAGTTTTTTGTTAAGCAGCCCTGAAAGGACTCAATGGCTGGGAATACCATTCTAATTACAGGGAAGCACAGCTTATTTAGAAGATAAAAAGAGACTTGTAGTCTCATAGCAGCTCCTTACATCCCTCAAATAAGGAGCTCTAATGATGGGGTGAGAGCCAGTGAATGCCTAAAACAAACTAAAAAAGGAGCGAAAATAAAGCAGCTAGGGGCTTAAGATATATTAAATTACCCTGGTTAGGAATTTAGGCATGGCTCAAGTCTGCTGGAGAGGCTGGGGGGGACGGAAAGTGCTGCTATTCATTTCTGTGGAGAAGGGTCAGGAGGTCGGAGGAGTTCACAGGGCCTGGCTCTATTCTTATGCTAACAGAGAATACAAGCGCTGGCCTGGAAAATAGAAATGAATTTGCAATAATCCGAGCCCCTCTGTTTGCAAGGCGAGCGGCTCTATAGCTAATTGCCGTCCTGCCCCCCTACTTCTCAATGAGTGCAGTTATAACGATGCCCGGGAGATTAGACCCGCGGAGTCGCGCCCCCCCCCCCCCAGCCCCGCCCCTCCTAGTGAAATATTCTGAGACAGACGCTGCTGTTTGGGCTGGGCTGGGCTGCAAGGATCAGGCCAGCCAACTTCTTGAACTTTTCCAAAGTTAGCAGGGGATGGTCGGAAACTTTTTTTTTTTTTTTGTAGGCCACCACTTTGCCATTGCCCACACAGCATCTCTAGCCCATCTCACACCCAGGGAGCGCCCCAGCCCGGTGCCCAGGGACGGGGGACGGGACACACCCTGCCGCAATACGGATACAGCTGAAACAAACGACACGGGGGGGGGGGAGCTCATACACGGCTCAGAGAGCAAACACAACAGGGGGACACAGACAGCAGCACACAGGCCCCAGCACACACACACACAGCACAAGAGTCACATCACCAACACACCGGTGGGACGCGCACACAGACCCCGCTCCTTGTCCGGCTCTCGGTTCATTCTCCGCTGGGAGTCAGCGCCGGGGTGAGGAAGCGGCCTAAGGAGCGCTGCCAAACCACGCGTACACACTGCTGCGCCCAGCTCCCGCTCCGGAGCGTTTCCTCCGCCCAGAGCTCGTTTAAACCACCCCATCCCTTGACACATATTTCCTGCCATGGCTCCCTCCCCCACGCGCCTCGATCTAGGCATTTACTGTTGGGGTTTTTTTTGCTCTTGTGGAGGGGGGGGGGTTTGTTGGCGGGGAATGTGACTGCTCCCGCACGGCCCCAGCCGCTTTCAAAACAAAGAGCCCCCCGCCCCCAGCCCCAGCGCTGCAGGCGAAGTCCCACCTTCCTGAGAAAGCAGTCCGGCTAAGGCCTGCTGGAGGTGGCGGAAGCGGGGGGAGGTGGGGGAAGAGACTAGTGTAGACAGACAACCATTTCTGCAGAGCCGGGGCCAGGCAGAAAACCAGGGCAGAACACGCGCGTTCAAACAAGCCATCCACTCGGCTCACGTGCCCCGACACGGGCAATCAGGGGCCGGCAGCCGCAGCCGGCCTGTTTACACGAGCTGCTCGCTCCCACCGCCCGGAGCCTCCGTCCCCTCCTCCCGCGCTCTCTCCCTCGCATCCCTGCAGAAAGGAAGGGCCGATGCCCGGGCCCCATCCTCGCTTCGCTCCCTCCTCTGCGGAGGGACGGGCTGAGCTGCTCGGACCGCCGGACGTTTGGGGCCGTTGGCTGTAAATAGCCCTTGGACGCCAGTGAGAGAGCGGATTCGAGCTAGTCAATGGCTTAGTTATTGGCGTGGCCATAATATAGTGCGCAAGGGTGGTCTCCCCTCTCCCCCCGCGCGCTATGAGCATGCAAAGGAGCTGGTAGAATCGATGTCTGCAGGCTGTCCCAGGGCTAGCATGCCTTGTGGGCTTTAAGGATCTACTCTGGGACAGCAGACCTGGAAAATGATCTGACACACCAGTCCTGGAAATCATCTTACATCCACGGGCAGGTCAGGGGCAGAATCACCCTTTCTCTCGAGTTACATGGTGTTGTCAGGAGAATTTGGGGGTGCCGAAAAGAACCCGGCTGCCCGGGACGCGAACAGCTCTGTCTAGAAATGCTAGTTTAGAAGGGGTTGCAAGAAGGACGTCATTGAAGCTGCAGGGGGGTAGCTGGTTCAAGTGCAGGGCCAAACGAAAACCATATAAAAGGCAGATACAGGTGAGGTTAGAAGGTCATCCACTGAGGTCTCCGTGCACATAAAATGACATATGGAGGGTGTGCGGGACAGAGGCAGAAGGCGCAATAGCTACAGTGATGTTATCTGTGTTGGGAAGCACTCTTACATATCACGATCCCTAGCTTCTTACCCTGAGCTTTTATTTAATTCCCATGTTAATTCATTACTTGAATCTACATGTGAGTCATCCCATCCAGCAGGACTCAGTGCCTATGATTACGTATAGAAGGGTCATAGTTTTGGTTACCATTGCACACTATTGTATCTCAGAGGCCAGTGGTCCTCTTTCAAAATCCCTCCTCGAGGCTCCATTTGGCTGAAAGATGACTGCGGACGTCCTAGTCTCTCAGCTAATTTTTGAGGGAATATTTGGTGCCTTTTTTGTAGTTTGAGGGTGAGAGAACGCGAAGTCTGTGCGAGGATCTGGCACCTCCCTAAAGATAGTTGAGCTCCTCGGATGCTAGTGGATGGATGATAGTTAAAAGCTGTTAAAACACCGACTGTCAAACCTACACATTAGGAACATTGTAATAAAGTGGGTAGAATTGCAATTAGCTTCCCCAGTTAGTTAAGAACCCTGGTAGATGGGAAATCGTGCAGCTGTATTCAAGCCACTTGAATGATTTTGGTTAATTTAATGTATATTCCGGTTTGAAAATTATATCTAACCCAGCCGGTCAGTTAGGAGAACCTGCGAATGATCTGAACTATGAATTCAAGGGCAATAAGGAGTAAAAAAGATTCCCAGCGGTGGCCCTGATATCTAAATAACTCTGATATAGTTGGCGTGCTCCCGAAACTTACAAGAGCAACTTTTGAGGGTAACCTTAGTGTTGCTGGACTGTGTGTCGCTGTGTCCATTTGCTCCTTGCACCAGCGCTAGCCTGAGATAGCTAGGAAGCGAAGGACACATGGGCTGAGAATAATCGTGGCATTTCCCCTGACGCCTTTTGAAACCCTCCTTCCCCTTGTTTCGTCTCTGATGGTGATTCCGCTCGCCCTTCTGGTTTTGACAAGACACACGAAAGGTGCGAGGTGCCCCGTTCCCGCCAGTAATTCTACCTGCCTAAGAAGCACACACCTCAAACCGTCTCTCCCCCGACCACTGAAATATCCTTTGGTGGGGGGGGGGACCTCCCTTTCAGGAAATGCACATGTTTCTGGGAAGGTGTGAAAGCGACCGGTTTCGGTGCAAACAGGCCCCAAGCCGGCTGCAGAGCAATAGATGTAAAAGAGCCACCCCCTGAAACTGTGCTCCTTCCCCTGCCCTCAGCTAGTTCTGTTGTTCAGCACATGCAAGTCTCCTTGCCAAGCTGACCTCCTCCGCCCTACAAGTCTAATGTTGAATTCCCTGACAATGACCTTTATATATATCAAAATCTGGGGGAATCTCCTCTGCCGGCTTGCAGCCTTCCCAAATTCTCTCGTGTGCAGTTATTAGCACTGATAATATTTTAGACTTCAACAAACCCAGTCTTTAAAACAAAAGCTACCCAGCAGAGCCAGGCCCTGCTTTCCCAGGCAGTGTGGAGAAAGGAAAGCGCTCTTACAAAGAAGCCTGAAGAAGGATTTTGTCCCCTGACCTTACAGTGTTACTGAGACATCAGTGTGAGTACCAGGCTTGTCTGGTGTGTCTTAATTAAATCAATCTTCTTCTTGTACAGCCTTGTCACTCAATCGCCTCCTTTATGAAGGACAAGGTATGAATTCTGGGCCTCTTAGAACACTAGACACCCACGGAGACGGGCAGAGGGACAGTTCGCGTGTGCGCGCGCAGAGACCCCTATTTCAGCACCCTGGACAGGAAGGGAAGCAGCTCCTTCCTTTCAGAGAATCATCGACTATCAGGGTTGGAAGGGACCTCAGGAGGTCATCTAGTCCAACCCCCTGCTCAGAGCAGGACCCATCCCCAACTAAATCACTTTCCCCAGTGTTAGAGTGGGATCCCCTCTCTGTACGTTAAAACTCAGTACACAAGGAAGGGGAAGAGCGGGGATCCGGTGGGGTTATCGTCTTCGCTCCCGCACTGGGGTAGCACCCCCACCCCGAGAGGGAAACAGGGCCGAGGGAGGTTCCAGGCAGAGACGCCCAGCGGTGTCTGCGCAGGGGCTGGGGCCGCTGCCAGGGCTGACTGGGCACAGGGGAGCTGGGTGGATCACACCCTCTCGTCGCCCCTCCAGACTTCCTCTGCTCAGCTGCAGCCACTGAGAAGCCGAAGATTCCCACCCTCCGCGGGGAGCTGCAGAGCCCGGGCTGAAGGGAGAAGGCAGCAACCTTAGCATTCAGGTCCCGTTCCCCGAGGCTGGACCCTCCTGGCTTGACATAGCTCTGGCAGGAGGGAGCTAGAGTCGGGGAGGACAGAGAACCCTTGGAGCGGCAGAGACACCAAAGGCAAAGGCTGGAGCTTGGCCAGGCAGAGCTAAGGGCCTGGCAGTATTTCCGGCTCCCAGCCACGGGCCCGACAGGGTGCAGCAAGGGAAGGAGCCGGGGGAAGGTTATGTTGTGGGGGCTACTCTGGCAGCAAAGGGCAGGCTAGTAGCGTGAAGTCTATTGCCCCGTTTTCCTGGGGATGTTTTCTTCCTTAGAAACACACATCTGAGATTCAAGTCAGGACCATCAATTGGTTATTTAGCCTCACTTCTCACAGCTAGGAGCCTGGTCCTCACTCAGATACAAACTTTCTTTCTTTCTTTCTTTCTTTCTTTCTTTCTTTCTTTCTTTCTTTCTTTCTTTCTTTCTTTCTTTCTTTCTTTCTTTCTTTCTTTCTTTCTTTCTTTCTTTCTTTCTTTCTTTCTTTCTTTCTTTCCCTCCCATAACTCCATGCAATTTACTATCGTGCCCTGCTGTTTTCCTCAAGGTTACTTCACTCCTAAAAGCCCACCCAGCCCAGCGCGCTGGGCAGCCCGTCCACTTCCATCACAGGCCTCCATTTTCCTCTCTCCCTACGGGGACTTGCAGAAGAGACAAAAACTTCCCAGCAAGTGACACGAGCAGCTGTTTTAATGGGCTGTTTAGGAGACCCTCTGTATTTGTCTTCACTGCTTTCCCCGGCTACAAAACTCTCTGCTGAGGAGCAAATCAAAATATTGTGTTTGGGGAGGGAGGGGGGGAGAAGAAAAGGCGCTTGTATTCGGCGCGGGTGAATGGTAGAGGCACAATGTGCTGTGTATCCCGGAGTGGGGGGATGCGGAGCCGTAGCCCGCTCCTTACGCCCTCCAGTTAGACAGTGAAGGGACGGGTAGCGGTTTTTCCCTGTTCATCACAGCCAGGTATGCAGGCAGGCGGCATAGGGAGGGGACTCATGTTCTGCCTTTACAACAGGTGGGGGGACCCTGATCCCTGGCCCTTGAGCCTGGTGCTGGCTAGAGCAAGCGAAACCCACAGGCTTTTCGGGAGAGAGACTTCCTAATCTCCAATATTTCCAGTAGACTGGTAATCAAATGCCTGTCCAGTACACAGCATTACAAAGACATGATTTTTTTTAACTAGAGCTCTAATAAAAGAAAGAAAGAAAGAAAGAAAGAAAGAAAGAAAGAAAGAAAGAAAGAAAGAAAGAAAGAAAGAAAGAAAGAAAGAAAGAAAGACTTCGACTTTTAATTACATCTCACTCAGACTATATATTTCTGCATCTCGCTTGAGCCGGATCTGCTTGAGAAATACTTACGAGCGCTGCGTTAACCTTCCTACCTGCCCTTTAGTCTGTAACCTAACTCAGGAACAAAACTTCAGTACTTTACCCCAAGGCATTTTGATAGCCGATTGCTCCGAAAAGTGCCGAGGGGATTGGTCCCTGAGATCCTTTTCGTTAAAATCCTAGTAGAGGCTTTTCGGATCAGAGGCTCTTAGGAATGGCTGGAGAGATGGATTTGGGGGAGTTGGGGTTTGAGGACTTTCGTCTTGCAGTGTAATGCAGATAGATGGACAGTGTGTATGGAAACATGATGTCTGCAGAATTACAGGCGTGGTATTTCCAGTAATAAATGCAAAACTCTTAAAACGCAGGTAGTAGGCAGTCAGCCCGAAGGAATTTTACTCTAGAAAAATCCGGTCTCAAGTTATATTAGGGGTGTATTTATAAATCGTTTATAAAGGGTTAACATGTGATTAGCAGGTGTTGTAGTAAATGGTTAAGCACTTGCTGTAGTGTCCACGAGATCGCTTTAAACCATCTATAACAGATTCGACCGGTCTGCATACAACCATCTGTAACGTGCCACTGGTGTAGGCATGTAATTGTTATCAGCTATTTATAAACGGGCATTTAATGTAAAGTGCTACCAACCCCCTCCCCGAATATTACACATCATGAGACGATTATATCTTATCAATAAGATCTGGATTATTTTTTGAAAGAAGGGTTGCTGCAGATACAAGCTGATGTTCTCTATAAATCCGTGACTGGTGTGAACTCTCAGCCATGACAAAGTAGTAACGTCCTGGTTTGGGGGAACTGAAAGCATCTTGGGATGGGTCTGAGACTCTGTGAATCTGGATCCTTTAAAGATACCCTGCTTTCTCATTACTCTCTACTGCGTCCTGTCCCGGCCCGCCTACTCGAGAACTGTGTCTCTGTTATCTCTATAATCATTGTGTCTCTATTGTTAACCTGATAAGAAAGTTTAGTGGGCGACAGGAATAGGTTAGTGGGCTACAAAGACTAGGCTACCTGCCTAAGCAGAAACCTTAGTGAGGCAGGAGCTATCCAACACTTCAATCAATCATTCAGTTCAGTTAATAAAGAGCATCCTCGCTTTATTAATTCGGAGGCGACTGGGTATCTGAACCTCGCAAAATTAGGAGGAAAGCGAGTCCGATGAGAACAGCTGATGGGAATGAAGGAAAATCGATAGCACCGAATTGTGGTCTCAGAGTTGAACCAAAATCCCAAATAAGCAGGGCTTTGAAAGAGATCGGGCGCCAGCTTAATGAACTGAATCTTATTACTACACGTATACCCCCCACACTCCCTTCTTTGTAATATTGTTTTAATAACAATTGTTTGAGACCTTGAAAATTTAGTTTATCCCCAAATCCAGGGATGTGTTTCCCTGTGGATATTGGTCCCGATCTTGGTTTCATTGCAGCTGAATCAGTCAAATGCAGAAATCAGTGGGAGTTTTGCATGAATAAGGAGAGCAGGATCTGTCCTATTGTGTGTCTGGAGGCGGACTGCGCCGTTCACACGTGTGTCTCTTTTGCTGTGTGTTTGTTTGTGTCTAACTCTCTATCCATGTGTTACTGTGCATTTGTCTACAGGTCGGTGTGTCCGGATCCCTTTTGCTGCCTGTCTGGTATTTACCGAATTTTCTCACAGGATTTAATTTTTAAAAAAATAAACAATCTTATTCCCATAACCTGCATATTACTGAACGTTTCCACACTGAAACTCTGCATTGTCCCTTAATGGATGCTTCGTTTGGAGGTTTAACCTAATAGTTTGTCTGTTACAAAGACAGAAGCCCGGGTTATTACGCAGCTGGCTGTTCTGAAGCGCTTTCTGATCGTCTGAAAATTATATTTCAGTTACATTTAAAAATCCATGTGCCTATTTTCCAGTTGTCTGTTGATTTGCTGAGGAGGAGATCCTATTCTTACTAGTTATAATAGTAATAATAATCTATTCACTCTTTCTGGAAAGTATTTTCGGTTGCAAGAATTCATTATGGAAGTTGCTTCATGTATTTCAGACACCTGGACAAAATACGGAAAAGGATGTGGACACGGGAGGGTTGGTTTTTTTAAAAAATTGTTTTAAAAACACAAATAATTCGCCTACTGAATCTTTTCTTTTCTGGAACGCATAAAAGGGCTTGTACAATTGTATTTCTTAGTGGAAGCCAGGACAGACTGTATTTTCAGTGGAAACACGTGACACCCAAACTAAATATGTTTCTAAAGGAAAGCTACAAAAGTCTAGGGGAAAGAAATGCAAGGATAAATATATATTTCGGTATATTGTATACACCTAATATACTATATATCCTTCTCACCTTATTAAGGACAGTACGTCTATTGACTACGTGTGTGTATACTGCCCATAATAGTCTATGTATAATAACAACATCATCTTACACAACAAAGGGTTGACATTTACATGCAATATATAATTGTCAATTGCAAATCCATCCTCAGAAAAGTATAAAGTCCCCGGTTTATAACGTCCTGCAGATCTCTACATACTGTTGTTCCTTGTTTACAGAACTCCTGCTTTTACGTTTTACGTTACGCTTTCACCCCCACTGTACTTTTGAAGCCCACTCTTCCAGCCGGCAAAGCAAGAGAAATTGGGAATTAAAGGCTCCGTCGAAAGCCTCGGTGATTCAGAAACCGAATCTGAGGCTGAAGGGGGCAGCTGAATTATTGCAAACGAGCGAGGCTGCCCAGTGTAACTGGGACCGGGTAACAGGACTGGACCACTTTGTGTGGGAACCTGCAAAGTTTCCAGCTAAAGCGGGAGATAAAGATACACAGGTACACATGCTTCTGCCAGGCAGAGAGCAGGAGCAGACAGACGGGTATATAGGAAAAGCCACGGACAAGCTCTGGACAGACAGCGAGAAGAGGGGATCTTTTTGTTGCAGACCTTATAACGTAGGGTGGCTGCTTTAATAACATTCCGATAAATAAATAGCCACCATTGAACTGCTGCCCTTTATGCCTCTCCTATTACAGCAGTTAAAGACGCCACTACATGAAGAAAAACGGGTTTATTTTACAACAAGCCTCTACAGTGTGTGTGTACACGGAGACCTGCTGCTTTTTTGATATCTGGAACAGGGGAATCTTGTGGATTGGTTCGGAGGGACTTTAAGACTAAAGAGGATCTTAGGGATAATGGTAGCATGATAAATGGGAATGAGGATATGGAGGTAGACATCACCATATCTGAGGTAGAAGCGAAACTCAAACAGCTTAATGGGGCTAAATCGGGGGGCCCAGATAATCTTCATCCAAGAATATTAAAAGAATTGGCACAAGAAATTGCAAGCCCATTAGCAAGAATTTTTAATGAATCTGTAAATTCAGGGGTTGTACCATATGATTGGAGAATTGCTAACATAGTTCCTATTTTTAAGAAAGGGAAAAAAAGTGATCCAAGTAATTATAGGCCTGTTAGTTTGACATCTGTAGTATGCAAGGTCTTGGAAAAAATTTTGAAGGAGAAGGTAGTTAAGGACATTGAAGTCAATGGTAAATGGGACAAAATACAACATGGTTTTACAAAAGGTAGATCGTGCCAAACCAACCTGATTTCCTTCTTTGAGAGAGTAACAGATTTTTTAGATAAAGGAAACGCAGTGGATCTAATTTATTTAGATTTTAGTAAGGCGTTTGATACTGTGCCACATGGGGAATTATTAGTTAAATTGGATAAGATGGGCATCAATAGGAAAATTGAAAGGTGGATAGGGAATTGGTTAAAGGGGAGACTACAACGGGTCCTACTGAAAGGTGAACTGTCAAGTTGGAGGGAGGTTACCAGTGGAGTTCCTCAAGGATCAGTTTTGGGACCAATCTTATTTAATCTTTTTATTACTGACCTGGGCACAAAAAGTGGGAGTGTGCTAATAAAGTTTGCAGATGATACAAAGCTGGGAGGTATTGCTAATTTAGAGAAGGACAGGGATACCCTACAGGAGGATCTGGATGACCTTGTAAACTGGAGTAATAGGAATAGGATGAAATTTAATAGTGAGAAGTGTAAGGTCATGCATTTAGGGATTAATAACAAGAATTTTAGTTATAAGCTAGGGACGCATCAACTAGAAGTAACGGAGGAGGAAAAGGACCTTGGAGTATTGGTTGATCATAGGTTGACTATGAGCTGCCAATGTGATATGGCTGTGAAAAAAGCTAATGTCGTCTTGGGATGCATCAGGAGAGGTATTTCCAGTAGGGATAAGGAGGTTTTAGTACCGTTATATAAGGCACTGGTGAGACCTCACCTGGAATACTGTGTGCAGTTCTGGTCTCCCATGTTTAAGAAGGATGAATTCAAACTGGAACAGGTACAGAGAAGGGCTACTAGGATGATCCGAGGAATGGAAAACTTGTCTTATGAAAGGAGACTCAGGGAGCTTGGCTTGTTTAGCCTAACTAAAAGAAGGTTGAGGGGAGATATGATTGCTCTCTATAAATATATCAGAGGGATAAATACCAGAGAGGGAGAGGAATTATTTAAACTCAATACCAATGTGGACACAAGAACAAATGGATATAAACTGGCCACTAGGAAATTTAGATTAGAAATTAGACGAAGGTTTCTAACCATCAGAGGAGTGAAGTTTTGGAATAGCCTTCCGAGGGAAGTAGTGGGGGCAAAAGATCTATCTTGCTTTAAGATTAAACTCGATAAGTTTATGGAGGAGATGGTATGATGGGATAACATGGTTTTGGTAATTAAATATTCATGGTAAATAGGCCCAATGGCCTGTGATGGGTTTTTAGATGGGGTAAGATCCAAGTTACCCGGGAAAGAATTTTCTGTAGTATCTGGCTGATGAATCTTGCCCATATGCTCAGGGTTTAGCTGATCGCCATATTTGGGGTCGGGAAGGAATTTTCCTCCAGGGCAGATTGGAAGGCCCTGGAGGTTTTTCGCCTTCCTCTGTAGCATGGGGCACGGGTCACTTGCTGGAGGATTCTCTGCTCCTTGAGGTCTTCAAACTACAATTTGAGGACTTCAATAGCACAGATATAGGTGTGAGGTCTTTTTTAGGAGTGGTGGGTGAAATTCTGTGGCCTGCATTGTGCAGGAGGTCAGACTAGATGATCATAATGGTCCCTTCTGACCTAAATATCTATGAATCTATGAATCTATGAATCTATAAGAAAAGGGCCAGTTTCCCAGCACAATGGGCGCTAAGTACCGTCTAAATGGAGGCTGGTGTTTATTCATGAGCAGGTACTTCGGCGATTGCTGTTAAAATAGCCTGTGTCCTCTGCCTGCAAAGGTACTTAAGCCTGAGCCGGTGCAGCCGAGAGGGAGCACAAAGAATGCAGCCGTGTAGAAGGGAGAGTGTTGATGGAAGGTTAGGGCTGGGAACACACAGAGGCATCAGCGCTTTGTTCTTCCTTAGGGGCCACTTCCCCTTAACTGGAGGTCTTAGCCCAGAAAAGCGGTTCCTGTTCATTAGGAAGAAATTCGAAACGCCCCACGCCCAATCGGCACCTATTCACAATGTGGCGGAGAAAGCCCCGAGTGGGCAAGGGAGTTAAAGACCCTTTTCTCCATTTTCGAGGAGAACTGGGATTGGAGAAAACGGTGGGGAGAAAAAAGAGGGCCTATGGGCGTTTGGGTAGATTTCCAGTGGGGTGAGATTTCCAGTGGGCTTTTGCCGCCGGACCCTTTAAGGAACTTTCTTTTGCCTCTCCCTTCCCCGTGTTGCGTTCTTTATATGTATGTGTAGGGGTCCCCCATGTAAGCCACAATATCTGACTGCATTTGAGGGGGATCCTCCACCCCCAACCCACTGCACGGGAGGCGTTGGAAGACAGGAGCTCGTGCTCTAAGCACCTGAGGCAGGGGGACCTTCCCCTTCCAGGCACAAATTGTATTTTCTGCTCTAGCTCCCCGCGTACTTGTGGGTTCGTGTGCGCCGCACACCTATAGGTCGCGTGTGCACGCGTCATTTTGTGGGTCCAGCGTTTGTGCTGCGAGGGCGGCGCGCTTGCGTGTCGGCGCCCTAGTTGCGAGGTGAGTGTGTGACCTGGGGTTGAGGGCGCTTAGTGTACAACACCTGAGTGTGCTTGTGTACCGAACGTGTGCTCCAGTTGTGTGTGCAATGGAGCCGCGCGTGCATCCTTCCTGCAGGGTGACGTGGACTGAACAGTGCCCAGTGTTCTGCTAATAAGGGGGTTTAATCAATTAGTAGTCCTGCCTCTGAACCAGAAGATGACTTTTAAACCTTCACCCGTGCTCTCTCCCTATCATCTTAGCAGGGCTTCTCGGCTTCCTGTTCCCCACGGCTGCTTTCCCACGTTTTAATCCCTTTGAACTCCCTGCATGCGGTTATTGTCACCTCCAGAAGAGCCTGAACTAGGGGGGTTATGGTAGGACAAGCGAGATTACAAATCGTGGTGAATGAACGCTTCTCTCCAATAATTCCCCGGGAAGGAGTCGTGTCAATTAGAAGCTTTCTTCCCGTGATTGACATCGGAGCCAGGGTGTTTAAATGGCCTATCAAGCTAAATCTTTAATTGTGCAATTAATGCACATTACGGCTTATTACTGAAAGATGCAGCACTTCAATCAATAACACAAATAAGGGTGAGAATGAAAGGAAACCCCTCGTTGTGTTTACGGAGTGAAGCAAGGTCCCTCTGAGTGCCCTGGCTGGGAAAAGCTACAGCTACCCTGCAGCCAGTGGCAAGTAAAGGGAAGCCTGGCCTGAAAAACAGTGTGACACTCTTTAAGAACGGCCATCCTGAGTCAGACCAAAGGTCCGTCTAGCCCAGTGGCCTGTCTTCCGACAGTGGCCAAGGCCAGGTGCCCCGGAGGGAATGAACAGAACAGGAAAATCATCCAGTGATCCATCCCCTGACATCCACTCCCAGTTTCTGGCAAACAATGGCTTTAAAAGCCAGTGCCTCGCTAAAGGGTCGTTAGGAAGGCGCAGATCGCAGGGTGCTGGTGAACTGGGTGGCTTTGGGGTGTGTAGAGGCGTGGTTGGCTGTCTAAGGGGTGCTACCTACATGCTCGTTAGGGAGGATTTAATCCTCTGCAGATCCATTTGTGCCTGCGTGTGTGGATGGACGGATGGATGGAGAAGGATTTGAACCAGTTTCCCCAGCCTGGAGTTTCCCAGCACTGGGTTCTGGCCTTGTCTGCAGGGTGCAGGACCTGAGTACTAGGGTCTCGCGGTAATGTCATGTCAGTCACGTTTGCCTCCAACTAAGCTTTGAAAGGAAGGGATTTTTTTACAAGAAATATGGATCTAAATACATAGGAAAATAGGAAAGCGATGCAGGAACTTGTAGGCGCCGCTTGCAATCTCCTTTAGCAATGGCTGGTGTTTGTGTTTTGCATTAACACATGCTGCACTGCGCACCCAGGCAACCCCCTCCCCCCATCTGCCTGTATGTTAATAGCATGCAAATCGCCTCATTTGCATGTTTATCTCTGTCAATGGGAGAGGGAAGCGGGCGAGGTAATATATTTCCCACCGAAAGGAGCCCCCCACTGTAAGCGACTGGGAAGGAGGCAAGGCTCGAACAGCTGGATGGAGGTGGGGGGACGGACGACAGAGCTGCCTTGCGCGTGTTCTGATTCGGCAGCCCCTCCTGAGCAGCCCTGTGCCTGGCATAGCAGCAGGCACCTGCTACAAAATGGCTGCCTGGGAGGGGAAAGGGCTCTGCTCGCCCCTGGACAGGATGCGATTGGGGGGCATCGCACAGCTGAAGGAGAGGGGAGGCGTGTGCACGTCCCCACGGGAAGGGAGCATCCCATCGCCGAGCCTCGGCCTTCGTCTGCTAAGAGAAATCCCTGATCTGACTGGAAGGAGCTGGTTGTCTACAAGGTGCAGCTCCCTCCCACGAAAACCCAGCACAGGATTTTGTATGAAAGCAGCCAATCAGGGCTTCTCTCCGTCCCGTCCCCCCCCCACGAATCCCTGCCAGAGAAGGGAGTTCAGGCTGATTTGTAGTTGCTACTGGAGTCTCTCCCACCCTCACCCCACCTTGGGCATGGGGCAGATGGGGGAGCGCTGAGAACGGAGGAATTCGTGACCAGTGTTTCCCTGAGTTGGATGAAGTTCAGTCTTTTCTCCTTTTCCATCGTGGTGGTCTCAAAGTGGCGCATTCCTTTATTTTCGAAACCGTTTGTTTCAAGTGTTTGGCGTCTAGATTCTCTGTATTTTGACGACTGTTTTAAATGCAGGCGTGCCAGGAAAATAAATAAACCTTAGAAACTCCTAATTCCTTTCTCCTGCGGTGGTCACCATGGAAAAGACCTGCGATCGCATAAGTAAATTACAGGCCTGTCCTTAACATCCCTGAATAAAGAGGTCAGAAGTTTGGGGACGCTTCTACCGGGGATTTGTTTGTTTTTAAAGAGCAAAATAGATGCTGAACTTTTAGAAGGAAACCCTTCGAAAATAGCCCCATCACTTTGATCATTCAATACTTAAGAGGGTGTCAGGAGGAAGTAAAGATCCCAGGAATGCCATCGCTTGTTGTTTTTCAGGATGAGGGTTTTATAAAGACAGAAGGGGGGGGGGGGGAGATGCTCTTTGCTATGTTTAGGAAGCGCCAACACTACAGTGCCCTTCTGCTGAGATTTCAATCCTTAGTCACAGCTCAGAGTGCAACAAAAGACGACTGCGTTTGAAATGTATAGACCACAACAGCCATGCCTCTGGGAATACAGAGGAATGGATCCATCTATCTAGGGAGAGGGCTAATAAACGCACCGGAGCTGTAAATGGCACCTCGTTTAATCGATTGGGTTGAGACATTACACTGAATTCCTGTCTCTCCATTTCAAGTGACCCGTCCCTATGGCACGAAGACGGGAAAGGACTTTTCCGGTAGAGCTGGGGGAGAGGGAGGAATTCTGGTGCGGTGGCCGACAGTCCAGCCCCCCACTGTAATTGGAACAGGCTGTAATTAATATCCCAGGCTCTGGGCGCTAGAGGACGGGTGCCATGCTGACCTACGCGCGCCCCACTCATTCATCGCTTCGGGAACATTTTTAAAAAAACAGTCACCGCTAAAGAGGAACATGCATAGACAACACATGCCAAGCCCTTCGCTTACAGCAGATGTGTGCCGAGTCCGTCATATATAACACTCCCCCCGAAGCGTTGGTATAAGTATACAACCCCACCCCCAGAAATGGGGATGTATTCTACCCATCAACCCCTCCCCCCATTTCCCTCTCTGAAGTGTGTGAATAGGGTACCTGAAACCTCTGTCCAGAACTGCAGGGCTGGCTGTCCAATCTCTACAGACCGATCCTTCTAGAAATGTGGGCACACTCTACAGAATAACCCATACACCTAGAAATGTGCGAATCGTGCATTTAGAAATCCCGAGAATTGTGGCTAGTTGGCACAGACTACTCCACTCCAGAAATATGGGACTACAACCCGTGTACCTTCCCCCGCCCCCCAGAAATGTGGGAACATTGTACAATAGAATTCCTGAAATATGAATGGACTGTGCAGATGAATTCCCACTGCAAAGGTGGGAATACTGTCCATAATAATATCCCAGAAATGTGGGGACATCGTACAACATAATTCCGCAGAAATGTGAGTGTACTCCAGTATAATGCCTCTCCTGAAATAGTCCACCTAAAAAGGTCACTATATTGCACACACAATGCCACGGAAATATGCGGATATCTGTTTAAATCGCCCAGAACTCGTGTTATACTTGTTTTAACAACATACTGCCATCCAGAGGTCATCGATACACCCCAGATGAGTGACTAGGGTACTGTAAAGCTTGATCGCCCCCGGAAATGTGGCTGTAACCTCCTACTCTAGGTGTGGGTATTTCTCCATGGCCCCCAGAAGGGCGAACAGCTCCACTTTTCTTCCATTGTGGGGTTTGCTCTTAGCAAATGGATACAAATTACCCCAACTTTAATTTTTTAGGTTCGGTGTTTAAGGAAACAGACCACTTTTAAAACAGATTACAATTGATTTTTATTCCCAGTCTGGGGTTATTTTGCAGTCTGTAATTCTCTGGAAGCCAGTAATTCAAGTCCTGCAGCTTCCTCATGATCTGGCTCCTCTTCCTCGGCCCCACGCAGTTCTTTTTGCTTTATTTTTAACAGCTGCTCCTATTTACCGGTTTATCTTTATTTACAGTGTTTTTGTGACTTCCTTTCCTTTTCTCCATTTTGATGGCTCGGGCTATGAGCCAGGACGATACAATGTCCTGGTCCTTTCCTGAAGCGTCTCTCTCTTTTTTTTTAAGCTCCTAGAATATTAGGGAGGCGAATGGGGGGAAAATCCAGCTGTATTGATCGGTCTGTAGGATTTTTACTGATCAGGTTGTTTTAGTGCTCACCAGACATCATCCGTGCCAGCCAATCAAATGCCACCTCTCATAAAGCCCACCTTAGGTTGTTTTTGTGTTGAAGGTGCTCATTGGGATTTTCAAAACAAATACATGACAGGAAGGAAAGGAGCTAGAAAGAAACTAGAGCCGCAGAGCCGAAGTGTAAGGTTCGATGGAGGTAACCGGGGGTAGCATTGCAGAAGGCTGCGGTTCCGTTCCTGCAGGGTTTCTAGTAGCTTTAGCCACCCACCAGAACCCCATCTTGCCTGTTTGCTATTTAGCATGAGAATTAGTGGGTTTGCAAATGCACCTGTTCTTTCTCCCTATTCCATGGACCCCCCCCCCGCCCCAAAGTCCATTCTAGTAGCAAATAGTCTCATCTCAAGAGAGAGAAGCTCTTGGTGAGTGTTCAAGGGTCTCTGGACAGCGGGGCGGCTGTTAGTCCGGTGTACCCTGATAGACTGGAGTAGCGAAATGTCATCTCTAGCTCGATGTCAGCGTGTTGGTGTCCGCGTCTGTGTCTATGTAAGTGTAGCTGCGAGTGTGTATTTGCCTGGGTAGATGTCTCTGGTGTGTCTGTGGGTATATGTTTGTGTGTACGTGTATAGGCGTTTCCCTCCCCAGTGCTATGGCCCGAGCTTATGCAGGGCGCTCTTTACATTAACCCTGCTGTGCTGTGCCCGCCAGCCGCAGCAGCCGCAAGCCGAAGCCAGCTTTTGCAGGGCGTTTTCAGCAACGCCACGGCAAGGTCCAGGTTTACTTCCCAGCTCTCAGCAGCCCGGCTGATCTCACGGGCATCGCCACCAGGCACCAATACAGAACGAGCAGGGCCCTGGCGTTTCTTCTTGTCAGCAGGAAGGGGTGGGGGGACTCCAGAGGAGGGGAGGGCAAAACATTGGGCTGATCGGGGGGGGGCCCTCTGCTCCCCAGTGTTTGCAGGTGACAGTCACATGACTACTGCGCACCCCTTACTGCGCTGGACCCAGCTGGACTCCCGGCGGTCAGAGCTTCTGTCCCATGCGGGTGTCAGCAGGAATCTCACAGCCCTGAACTGTCTCCTCTGTCCGGGAGCAGCCATCTGACTTCCGTGGGACAGGGGAAGGGGGCTGCCGCACAGACAGGGGGCTAAAGAGCCACAGGAGCGGCCCTGCCTTTAGCTTCCAATATTCGGCCTGGGGTTGGTCTGCTTCTGACATGCTGCTGCTGTCTTGTGGGCAACCATTGCATGAAAAGGACGTCTCCGCTCTAGAGCAATAAGCAAACCGTCTACGGTGTGTGCGCCGCGGTGTCACGCACCGACAACGATCTACCACCACTCGCCAGGACTGTCTAGCCCTCCAAACAACCATGTGCAAACATTTAACCCAAACAAGCAGCTTCTGGCTGCAGAGGCGCTGCTTGCACAGAAAAGGCAAGTGCGCTTTGACCTCTAGTGCGCTCCGGGGTCCTGCCCCCCGATGTGTGTCACGGTTCGGTTCTCTGGTCGGTCTGGAGGCCCCCTGCGCGGCTGCGGTTGAAACTGAAGCCCGTTTATTCCGCTCCCGACTTTGACAAGGGTCTGCAAAGCCACCCGCTTGTTTGCGGTGGAGGCGGAGGAGGGCGCGCGGAACCTCCGCAGATCGCCTTATCCCTGCATCTCTCCCCGGCTCGGGTGGCTCAGCAAAGGGGTTTTAGAGAACGCCACTCGCTAACACGCCCAGTGGGGCTTGTACCAAGGCTAAGGCTGCGCTGCCCCCCCCGCCTCCCCCGGGTAACCCCGCCGCCTTGCAGCGGGCACCGGTCTTTGCTTTAAGGAGCTCAGTTCTCTCTCTCCCCTCACTGGCTGCGCGTATCTGTCCCCGGGACAGTCCTGACCGCTGTGACTGCTGCAGGGGGTGGTCACCTCCTAACCAGGGGGGCTTCTGAAGGGGAGGCAGAAGTAGCCGCAAGTCTCTGTTTGAGCTCCCAGCTTTAAGTAGCAGGGGGAGGGCGGAGAGCCGGAGAGCACCAAGCGCCCTGGGAACCTGGGATCGCCACGTGTACTTACTACCGAGCGCTCCGAATTGCAACCACCCGGCTACAGTTTGCAGCCAGAGGCTTCGTGCGCCCTAACTTGTGTCCCGCCTGCTCCCCTGTCCCGCTCCCCCTTCCCCTGGAAGCAGCCAGAGGAAGTGGCTAGCTGACCCGGACCCGTCAGGAGTGGCGCGGTGACACCAGCCCCTTGTAAGGCGACTGGCTGAACCCAAGGGGTGAGAACTTTTTTTGTAGACGCGGCCATTGTGTCACCAAGACACTTCATTATTAGAGCATCAGCTCGCGAGCCCCGGCTCCGTGAGTTGGTCCCGGGTCAAAGTGTGACACTTAACCAAATAGCAACCGCCAGTGACTTTTGATTTATGCAAAACGGGTGTATTGCCTGCCGCTTAAGGGGGGAGGGGAACCCCCAGAAATAGGCCTGAGACCGTAAAGTGCAAACCTGTCATCGCTAAGCCAGTCTGCAGCTCAGAAAGTGTGGCATCAAAGAAAAAAAGAAAAAGAAAAAGAAAAAAACACGACAAGTAAATGCAAAGTTCTTCTTACCTGAGCGCAGTCCCGCGTCTGCCTTGGCTTTGGGAAGCCCCAGAGAGAAGAGCTGCTGAATCTTTCAGGCTTATTCTCTCCTCCTGCTAGCACAGTGTCTTACAGACTTTAGCAGCAAGTTGTCTCTAGGGGCTTTGGAAGCTTAACTTTGAGAGCAAGCCCCTGAGTTCCCGTGTAAAGGGACTCTGGGTCATGCACTAGGGGACTGGCATGACACCCCTGAGCCCTTGTAGCAGGGAGACGCGCACTCCCCGGGAAATGTATATATGTAGAAAGAAGGGTAATTTGAGTGCTTTTACCAAGAACCAGGGTTGTTAAGTTTGCAGTCAGGCTGCTAAACGGTGCCAAGTACAGAAGGGCGGGAGGGCGGGCGGGGGCGAGGGGGGGAATAAAGAGCAATTGTCAGAGGCGAACAAAAGGCGGGGATGGAAAGGAGCTGAGAATCCCATGGCAAAGCCCGTCAGCGCGGACTTGAACTTGGGACTTTGTCTGAGAAGCCGGGGAAGCGCTCTGAGCCTGAGAACCTGGCTGGGATCAGGGCACCTGGGGGTGCTCTGTCTGCCTGTGCTGGAGGTCGGGGGCGAGGGTCATGCTGGGTCACAGCCCCGTGGCAGCGTGTAAGGCTAAAGCATTGAGAGACACTCACCCCAAAGTCAGGGTGTGGGGAACACGGACCCTTCTCCCACAGCAGGTTCTACTGGGGGGCTGGGGGGGGGAGAGACCTCCACCACCACCCGGGACGATTTCCACACTCTTCTCTCCCCACCCCTCCCATCTCCACCTGATTCATCTACTGGCTGCTGTGAAAAGTGGGGTGAACTCAGCAGGGCCGAGCCCTCCAGCGCAGCTAGACCCATTGCCTCTCTCCAAGGCGCCTCTCCCGGGGAGTGGGGGCACTCTGGCCCCCTCTCAGGCTCACACCCAGCCTTGGGGTGCTGGCTTCTGAACCTGGGCAGAAGCGATTGTTTGGAGGTGTCACAGGACACAGAATTTTAGCCCATAGGTTTGCTAAGACAGCCAGGCATATGCCTGGCCTCTGGGGGGCTAAGGCCAGGCGAGACTTGGTTCTTGTGGGGGGGGGGGAGCTGTAAAAAGCTGCCGGGGCTGAGCTGGCCTCTGGTTCTCACAGGCTGGGTCCCAGGCTGGATTCTCTTCACGTCCCAGTCTGCTCACCCATTGCCGCTATTCAGCCCCTAATTGAACGTTAATGGCAGCTGCGGATGAGGTCATTGGAGCCGGCTTTTCTCACACATTTTTCATGCAAATCCGCGAAACTCTAAACAAATTTGAATAAAACCCCCCTTTGTGCGGGCCCTGTATGGGCCGCGCCGCGTGTTTTTCCCTGGGCCCGTCGCGCCGGTCTCAACAGAGCCCGGCCAACTTTATCTGGGGAGCCGGAGCAGGTCACCGCGGAGTGTTGCGTATCCTCTTTCTTTCCCCGGAGAAAAGGGATGTCTGGAGCCGGCTGCAAACGGCCCTTCGCGAGGAGCCGCACAATGGGGCTAGCGGGGGGTTGTTCCGTTTGGGCTATAAATAGTGGAAGGGGCTTGAATCCCTGCCATGGGCCTCGTTAGGATCCTTCAGAGGAAACAAGCCACCGAGCAGGAAACACGTCCAACCGCGGCGGGGTTTGTTTGGCAGCTGGGTGATGCGTGTGATGGGAGGCGCGGGGCTGTCTGAGTGTCAGGGGTTCATAGATCATAGGATATCAGGGTTGGAAGGAAGGGACCTCACGAGGTCATCTAATCCAACCCCCTGCTCAAAGCAGGACCAATCCCCAATTTCTGCCCCAGAGCCCCTAAATGGCCCCCTCAAGGATTGAACTCACAACCCTGGGTTTAGCACTGAGCTATCCCTCCCCCTCTCTTGACGCCCCCGAAGCCTAAACTCCACGTGGGAACCTCAGGCGGGCTCCACCCGCCCTGGCCCTGGGCGAGCCTTCGGCTCAGCCTCCGAAATATCCGCTCAGCAATACAGCCAGACGCGGGCCAGATTCCCCAAGCCCCCGTGAGCCGGCCCTGCGGGACTGAAAGAGGGGAGAACATTCGCCAGGGCTGGCCCTGACTCTCCCTGTCCCCTAGGCACCCCGCGCCCGTCTCCTGCTGGGGACACGGCGTGTTTCTGGTGGTCTTATCGCGGGGATGAAACACCTCTGGGGCCGGATCCTGCAGCCAGGCCCGGAATGGGGGTGTTAACCACGGCCTGCCCTAGCCGGACCAGCAGGCCTGTAGCAGGGAACTGAGACCTGCCGTGTTTATCAGGCCCCCGCACAGCCCTCCCCAGAGAAGCGGGCCCCAGCGTGAGTTGGCAGCGGGCGCTGATGTTAAAGGCACTGGGGGGGGGGCATTCCTTCCCCCCCCATGCATTGCCACTGCCCAAGAGTAGGGGGACGCCAGAGCGGTGCCCTGGCCGGTTTGCCCGAGCAAAGACTGCAGGGCTTGGTCTCTGCTGAGCGCCCTGTTCGCGCAGCCCGGGGAGCTGCCCAGGTGAGATGCTCGGTTCTGCCCGCCCTCGTTCACCCCAGTTGAGTCCCGGACAAACCGACCAGGTGACTGCGCTGGGGAGCCCCGGCAGACCTGGGGAAAGGCTCGGTAAAAAGCAAGGCAAATGGAGCCATGTGCCAGGTACCAAGGCGGGGGGACTCCCGCCCTTAGGGCCCCCTTGGGTCAACTCCCATGTGGCCACATCTTCATCGCCTCCCTGAGCGGCCTCTGACCGCTACCCCCATACCCCCTCCCCCGCCATGCCAGGCCCAGTGCCAAGGACCCCTGGTGAGGCTCTGCACCCCAGCGTGGAGGCCTTCAGGGGTGGCGCAGGCCCTGCACAATCCGGCTTTCCAAGGGGCAGCGCTGCCGCCAAAGGGCTCAATTCGGGTCTGGCGATTCCTAGATCCCCAAGTGCACTTGAGGGCCGCTCTCCCCGGCCTCTAGGGCCACTGAAGGCAGGGGTGGGGGGGGCGGGTAGCACGCCCGACCCTCCTCCCTGCAGGCAGGCTTCATCCTCCTCCGTATTTGGCTTGGTCTTTCGCTTCAGAAGCCAGGCTCAGGACCCACCCCGGCTCACAAGCGTGCGTGGCTGCAGGGCACCCCCCGCCCCCCGCCGGGAGAAGGCCAGGAGTGACCAACGGGGGGTTAAAAATACAGAGAAACCGTGTTAGCTAGAAATCACCTTCCTCCTGAAAGGGGGAGGGATAAGAAGCCCCCTGGATGCGGGTCATCTCCCTCCCCCCCCCCCCAGTTCCTCTTCCACGTGCTGTTCGGGAAACACAGTTGAGGGGCTGCTGGGATCGTGCAGAATAATCCCAGGAGTGTTTTGCAGGCTCGGCTCCTCCGCCAGGCCCCAGCACAACGCAGATTAGCCTGTCTTCGACCCCCGCCCCCAACCCAGCCTTGAACTTGGCCTTGCTGGGCTCTGCGCCCCTTCTGCGTGTGCTGGCTGGAGGCAACGCGGGTGTGGGCCCGACGTTTTGGTTTTGGGGTTTCATCTGGGAAATCTGTCACCCCGGGCAGGGCGGAGAGAACGTGCCTGGAATCGGCACCACTGGGGAAACCCGCCTCTGTAGGCAGAAGGGCTTCAAATCATTTTAAAGACATATTCATTATAGTCTTTCCTGGGGACTGTTTGCACTGGGTTTAACAGCTGTTTCCCAGCCATCTAAAAGGGGTCCAGACCAAACACTGATCATTTAGCAGCCAGGAATTCGTTCGTTCTTGGGGACGGGGTTACTTTTGTGTGTGGGATCGTGTGGGGGTTGGGGGGAGGGCTTGGAGTCGGATAGTGCATTCACTGCGCTTCTGTGGCTGGATTTATTTTTTGGGGGGGAACCCAAGTTATATTCTTCCCGTTGCTAGACTGGATGAAAACACACGAATCATCTTAACAAGTGAATTGTTTATTTTAACCATCTTTGTTTAAACAAGTGAGGGAGGGAGCGGATGTGTCTTTTACAAGAATAAAGACATCTGAAACACATCCAAGGGATCTGTACAGCCACAGTTGGGCATGTTTGCACCGTAAGAATAAGTCTGCGTTGAAGAATCAGTATCTATTCAAAAACAAACAAAAAGAGGGATAAAATAAGCTGGGGAGGGGCACGCGTCCCCCAGGCCACAGTGAAAATACAGCCCTACATGTCCAGTTTATTCTGTAATGACAGGGAATCTGTCAAGGTTTCAAAAACACAGAGGAGGTACAGTTGTCTCGGGCATTCACTAACAATGCAGTGCCGTTCTCAGTGCAACAAAGCAAAATCAATCAGCCCAAACTTTTCCACACTGAGTCCAGGGGTGCTTTCTCAGGACTTCACACGCCTACAGTCAGACATGCAAGAGATCTGGTCTTTTCCCCAGTCCAGGCATTTGCTTCCCGGGCTCTCCCTGGATAGGCAAGGCAGTTTGAACAGGAGAGCGAAGAGGTCTGCGATATCTGGGGGTCACAGAGCAGCAAAGGTGACCACAAAATATTCACCAGTGATGCATTCATTGTACACGGTACAGCAAATCAAAGTTTCCGCCTGCTCCACACACCTCACCCTCTTCAGCTGCAACCCTGAAAGCCCTCGAGGTCCAGCGGCCAAAGCAGCCTCTTCGCTGGGCCAGTTGCGAACAGCTGGCCGGGACACGGGTCGATGGGTAGTTAGTTGTATGTGACGCGAAAAGTCCCCGGCGGTTTTCATCTGTGGTGAAGTTTGACGAAGAACCCAAAGGCGTCCAGCCGCTTGCCATTCGCCGGTCACAGGAATCTACAACAAAGCAAACACCAGCCCCAAACATTAGGTCCCAGGCCAATAAAACAATCACACCCGCAAGGCAGTAATTCCGGGAGCCTCTCAGCCATGGATGGAGCCAATGCCAACGCACACTCCCCCGTGCCAAGGAACACCTTTGACACCCACTCCCCAGTAATGTTTGCCATGGCCAGAGGTTACACTTTCAGCCCAGTTCTGCTGCTTCAAGCCTTTTGCTTTATAGACTGTAGGGCGAGCGACAAGGCCCCTGTGCTGCTGAAATGCTGGCATCCCCTCACTCCCTATGGCTGTCTCTTTCTCACTGGTAATACTTTCCTGGGAAATCTCCCCACCCCTCTCGGTGAGGGGCTGAGGAGTTCTGAGCTCAGAGGTCCTGCATGTGGCCAGTCAGTGGGAGGGGTCACTGTATGTCCTACCTCCTAAGGCTTTGGGGCATGGGATTACTCTGCATGTCAGAGCCTCTAAAGAACCACCCTCTGTTGTTTTAATCCTCATGTTCACTTTCCAGGGTCTCAAAGCCCTTGTCTTTGGCAGGCCCTTCTGTAAAGCGATATAGAACGATTTAGGCTGGATCAAAAGCCATTATGGTCAGGAAACAGCTAATCTGAGCTATTTTTCCTGTTCTTTCTTATTCGTCTCAGTACTTCTTTCCCCTTGTTTTCTCCTGGTTGTTGTTAGTTTCTGCCACTGGCAAGCCCCTACCTACTGGGACTGCATGCAGATCCAGTTCCTTTCCTTTGCCAATTTCTCTTGCTAGGCCACATCCACTGGTGATGTAACCGGTGGTAGTCAACCCAGGTTAGGAACAACGCTGCGTCAATAATTAACAAAGAACCATCATTCAGCTAGTTTCAGCTCATTTTTTCACCAGCTCACAATTTCCTAAAATATTCAGAATTGCCCACAAACTAATTTTTGTGAATAATTCTTGCTATGTGTCTCTTTTGTGAGTTACCTGAGAGAATTCAATGTTTGATTGGACATCTAGAGAACATTTTTGTTCCTTGATTGGATGAGTGAGTGTAATTGTTTGAATCATGTGAATACCCAACATTTATGAAGCCAGAGTCTGATTTCCAGGGACCTTCACTTGAAAATCACTCTCTCCAGGAACATCCCTGCTCCTAAACATCTTTGCTAGAATATTCATTATGAACGAGAACCAAAGCTCATTGACATCAATGGAAAGACTCCTCTTTGCTTTAATGGGCTTTGGGTCAGGCCCATAAAACAAAGCGGAAAGGGATACATCCAATTCTAGGTGAATCCATTCTATATTAAAACCTGAAGGTCTTCCTACTGGTGGAAAGTCTTCTGTACTGGCCTAGCTCTGCTCAGAAGTAGAGTGGTCATAAAACAGGTGCAAGCAATGCAGTGTAACTCACACCCATCTGACATGCAAATCCCCTTGAAGTCACTGGACAGAACCTACTTACTTCATTCTGCACTGGACCCACTGTCTCTCACTCCAAGTCCAAATAGGGGCTTGATTCAGAGCCCACTAAAATCAATGGGAGTCTTTTCACTGACTGCAAAGGACTATGGATGGGGTCCTAGGTCTCAGTTCAGCTGGTGGTCCCTGATCCCCTTCCTTGCTCCTCCCAGTGGGCATCTGTGTGTGGACATGACTTCATACTGATTTAAGTTTGGATTGTGCTCCATTTCCCATCTAGTTTCATTAAGCTCTTAGTAAGCAGAGAAAGCAGCCTCGTTTACTCTCCCACCTGTTTAAAATTCCACGCTTGCTGCACACCCAGGGCAGCTGGGGATTTCCACTGAAACTGAATAACTCACTAAAGAGGTCACTATCAAAAGAAAAAGAAGAGAAGTCTGCACATTAGTGGCCAGCTGGGAAGAATTTAGGCAGGCCAGCCTGAAGATTCCACTCTCCACCATCACTCTGCTCCCCCTGCAGTTGAAGCAGGCGGGAGCAAACACAGGACTGATGTTCCATGCTCCCTTGCCCCTCCACCCTGGCAGTCTGTCTCAGTCTGCTGCAGCCTGAGGGGCTCCTCTATTGTGCAAATAGAGGAGGCACTTACTGGTAGGGGATAGAAACCAACTCCTGAAAGCAGCAATGCCGTCTGCTGCTATCTGCCATCCTGAGAAATGTGTACCTTTGTGCATCTAATATGTGTGTGTGTGGGCGGGGAGATTGGACAGACTCCTCTGATTTCAACACCCACCTCTGCCAGGGGGCTTTAGAAAAGCTGAGGTCTATTGCAAATACGCTGTCCCTACACATTGTTCAGTGCCATGAACCTTTGTCTATCTGTATCAAGAAAACACGCAGAAAAACTCTGTGGTATATTTCCAGTACAGGCCTGGGACCATTACTAACCAGCGCTGGGAAACACAAAACCTCAATAGGGACCTGATCCCAAGCCAGCCAGGTTTTTCCACTCACTTCGGTGGGTTTTGGATCAGGCAGTAGGTGAGGGTTGAAAAATAGCTTTGTTTTCCCATAAAAATTCACAATTACTGTTCCACTCCCTGTGTTAGCCTGGGCCTGTGGGAGACAGCCAGGGACCTTCTTCTGTTACTTTCTATTGTTGTTATAAATCAGCTGAATGTTCTGCTAAGGTTTGCGGTTCTTTTCTTTTTTTTCTTTTTTAAAAAGCACCTTCTCCACTGATGAGGCCCCCTGCAGAAACAGCATTGCTGGAAACATTGCAGGGCACAAACCCCAAACTAACAACAACTAAAATGCAGGGCTTACCTGCCTAATCAGGTTTTTTTTTCCTTTGCCAATTTCCTACTCATGCCCTTTGGAAGGATGGACTCTGCCCCTCCCCTTCGCCTCACCCCATCGCCCAATTCATAGACTCACAGGGAGAAACTTTCTGGACAATTTAATCTCGCCGGGGTGTTACTTAGCAAAACCCTTTTCACTGTCAATTTTTTTCACTCTACTCCCCCTTCCCCTTATTTTCCTTCCAACCTCGATTGAATTTTGAAAGCCCCTGATATCTTTCTTTTTGTACAGACACATGCTGCGTATGCAAATAAGAGTCTTTCATACTGGCTCCCTGGCTCAAGACCTCTGACTTGAATGTGACCAAAAGCTGTGTTCTCCCCTGCTAACTCCTTAGCACAATTACACCTCCATTCTGCTCCGGGGGCTTGGGGAGGGAGAAACCATTTGAAACTAATAACACGTGCTGTTTGCCTTGGATAATTACAAGGGAGCTTCAGCTTCTAAGAGCTAGGAAATATTCCATTCAATGGGGTAAGAAGGGAGGCTGCGAGTGTTATGGCTACACAGCTTGTTTTATCTTGTGCACTAAAGACGTGTGTGTGCAAAAAGACATTCCCTGGCTTGCTAACTTGTCCTGTGCTCACGCGCCTAGGCAATCATTTATATTTTATAAGAAGGAACTTTTCTGCACTTTGTTTGCGCTGTTTGAGTCAGAGAAATGCAGCTGACATTTTCTTATCTCAAATTACAATTTCCTGCAAATATCAAGATAATAAGAGTATCAGTGCTCTGAAATCCAAGCCAAATGAGAGCAGGGTGTCTCTCTCTCTCTCTCTCTCAAACACACACACGGACCAGGGAACAGAGTCTGGGCTAGCTAGAAATGTTGGGGAAGAAGGACCCAGCAAGGGACCCAGCCAGCAAACACCAAGTGATCCAGCCAGTCTGACTGGGCCTCTGGTTTGAATAGACATCCTGCAGTCATTGTTCCTCTCCCTGCCTGGTCTCCTGGGGAAGTTTATGCAGAGGCAAGGAGGCGGAGGGGAGCTTTCACCAAAGGCACCCAGGAATGTGTCAAAAGAGGGATAGAAAAAAGAAGAAGAAGAAGGGAGACAGAGAGTGGGAACGTCAAGGACCCCTGACTAATGAATAGCAAGTTTGCCCTTGAACCTCACTGGGCTTTGCCATTCCCAGGCTCCAAACAAGGGCTGAGGCATGCCTGAGCCCAGCTGCAGGGGGACTGGGCTATGGTTCATCTCAGACACTTTGACAGGCCAGGCCTTTTCCCTGCATAGCTCAGACTTGTCTAACTGCTCCCCTGGCAACAGCTCAGTGCAGGAACCTAGGCAGAGGCCCTGTCTGCTGCATACAGAAGCAAAGAAGAGGAGGGGAGCTGGCTTGCAGAAATTAACTGGGGATCGTGTTAACCCATCACATGCTGGGCACCCTTCATCATAAACCTAAGTGTCCTCCCTCTCGATATGAGAGTATATTTATTTCCGCCACACAAGGCTTAGTGGCTGCGCTTTATTGGAATCAGGGCTGCCAGTTTAGCAGGGTACTAGGAAAGGAAGGAGATGGGCTCGCTGATAACAGGAGACCATGGCATTAACCCAGACCTGTGGGGAGAAGGATTGCCCCTACTGCTTAATGGCTTGGTGCTAGCTGAAAGCACGTTAGCTATTTGGGTGTCAAGTAGATCAGTCTAAAGTTGAATCTTCTCACACTGTTGTAGCCACAGTTCTACAAAGCAGCCAGTGGCCACTCTCCCCTTAACTAGTGATGTAGGGACGTAGAGGCGATAGATGCCATGTGCTGCTCCACAAGCCAGACTACTTAAGTCAAAATGACACTTGGCGGTCTGGATCTGGGCACCTGTGCAGGCCACCCCTTCATATTAGAGACAGGAGCAGCTGAGAAGTGCTTCCTGCCGTGCAGACTAGATGCATCCCTCAGATTCCTGGCCAAGCTCTTGGTTGGTCAAAATTTGGGTGCCTGCCTCTGCCCTTACCCTAGTTCGGATGCACAGCAGATACTTAGCTCTGGTATCTGCCACGTGGCGCTGAGAGAGGGAGTTCTTTCACTAGTAGAAAGGAAGAATCAAGCTGGGTAAGAGACGTTTTGACTTGCCAAGACCATAAATTCAGGAAAAGAGACTTAGATCAAAGAAAGGGAAAGTGGAAATGTTCGCCTCAGAGATCCGAACTCAATCTCAGAGCGCGAGCAGTGGTAAATGTCCAAAGACTCCAAAGTAGAACCTCAACAACCACTCTAGTAATCATCCCATTCAGGCCACTGGTAAGTCAATGACATGGGGGGAAAAGGCTTGGTAATGTTCCATATTTTATGGAGTGTCTTTCCTATGCAGACCCAGAGCAATGCTTTGCAGAGTTAGTTACAGAGACTGATACAGGCAGAAAGGGTGAAGGACTGCATGAGGTGGAGAAAAAAGGAAGAGGATGCTGAAAATGGGAAACTATGCAAATAAGTATCAAACAGAGTAGTTCCAGGGGTGCGATGGGAGGAGACAGCAAAGAGAGGGAGGGAAAAGGCAGTGCTGGGGAAGGTGAGTGTGGGCGAGTGTCACAGAGAGGAGGGATGCAAGGAGGCCAAACACAATGGGATTCCAGTCTCAGCTGTGGCCTCTAGGCACTACTCAGATATTAATAGTAAAGAAAGAGAAAGGTTTTAAGTTGAGAGGATTCATACTTTAGCACTCAGGTGACTAAGATCCATGGCCTCTCCCCTCAGTGACTCTCATTACTGCTTCTTCAGTTTGGTTAGGCAGGGTCTCCCTTTCCTGTATCCAGGTGAACTTCTCCATCTGATCCTGCTTTGCAGCCCTGCTTAGCATTTCCTATCTAAGCCCACTAATGAAGTCACGTTTGCCTATGGCTAGTATGAGGATGCATCCGTTCCTCTCAGATTAGCTGCTTGTTGCCTCTATGGTTGAGGAACAGGCTTTTCCTGGGGCTAACCCTGCAAACCCCGCTGAAGTTTCATGTCGCACAGAATGCAGGATCCCAGAACAAAAGTAGGCCGTCGAGAGCATGTCACACCTCGGCTAGACTCTGGGGGCTGGTTAACCCCTGGGTGAAATTCCAGGTGATGGTGACTATCTACAAAGCCCTAAATGGCTTCGGGACCAGCTATTTTAAAGTCCAGCTCTTCCTGTCTGATCCGCAGCATCTGTGCTGGTCCAGAACATTTAATCCACCTGCCCCAAGGCTGAACCTCAAGGGAGATGGGTGAGGCCTTTCTTGGGAGAAGGCCCTTCTGTATGAAATTTATTCCCACTAGAAATAATTTGGACCCTGAGCCGGGCTCTATTAGAAAGCATTGCAAGAGGCAGCTATTTGTCCAGGATTTTTGTGACGTGTGACAGAATCTGCAGCAGCCGGAGTATTGAGTATGTCTCCTCCAGTTCTGTGGTGTGTTTGAAAAGAAGGATGGTCTTGGGGCTAAGACGCTGGAGTGGGATTCAGGAGGTGTGCTCACTTCTCAGCTTTGCTACAGACCATTTGTGTTATCTTTGTGCCTCAGTCCCTTTTCTGTGAAATGGGGACAATGGCACTTTGCTACTTCACAGGGAACTCAGATCCTATGGTGATAAGGGTCAGATAAACAGACATGTTTTTGTCAAGGTTTTTGCTTTTAATCAATGAAAAATGGACTCGCATACCGTGGAGAAGGGGGCCTTATAATAAATGTTTGTAATAACAATTGCTAGTCTTCTGAATGATCTCGAAATCCCTTCAATATGAATGGTACATCAGCCTTCCCTAGTCCATCAGTACGGCTTTGGTCCACAGCCATCCTTCCTTGGGCTGTGACTTGAAACTGAGCAGAATCAGTACGTGTATGAGCCCCAAAGTAAAACTCAGGGTGCTGCAGGAACAGGCAGGATTGACTGAGTAGGTGTTCCAGCTGAGTCAGAACTGACCTCATACCCAAGTACAGTGTGGGGTGCTAGGCTGGCTTTCAGCAATGGATCATGAAGGCTGTAGTCACTTGTGGTGATTAAATGGGTGTTAATCCCTGGCCACATTCCAGTCTGGGAGATTACATTCTACCCACTTAAACTCCATCCTGTTGTTTCAACTGGAGATGTCAGTTTTCACTTTTCATCCTGAGAAGCTGCTGTGTCATGCTGCTGGTGGAGAATGGCTGCTGCTTCCACTCCAGAGCTGGCTGCATTTCCACAATGGGTGATCAACCCTCCACACTGAAATGTGTGGAAGTGAGCTGTAGCTCACGAAAGCTCATGCTCAAATAAATTGGTTAGTCTCTAAGGTGCCACAAGTACTCCTGTTCTATATATGCAGAGTTATTTTCCAAGAGGTTTTGAATACATCTTCTATAAACTCTTCATATCTTTGCCTCTTCCTTCATAATCTTGGGTGGATCCTATCTGGACCTGCTCTTTCTTCTGCTGTGATCCTGATTCCTTCAGGGTGTCTTCTTCTTCCACTAAAAAATCTTGCATCAGTTCCTGGCCTGAGGACTCTACGCACCTCCTGAAACCGAGCTAACCATTTCATTGATTTAGGCATTGCCTTCCCCTCCATCTCTGAAAGTCTTCCCTTCACTCTTTCTAGGAAAACATTCACCAATTTCTTGTTTATGTATCAATCAATAATACATATTGATTATCTTCCTTGCTCATTCAATTTTCCCTTTCAGATCCCTTCTCTGTCTGATGGATTGGACCTCATCTATAACTCTACCTGTCCCCTGAATTCCCTTCGGCAATCATCCATTTATCTTTTGAAGAATTCGAGTGTTCAGTGCTTCTTGCTGGATGGCCTTCAGGACCCTCACTGGAGAGATGATTGTTCATCTTTGTCCTCTCTGTCCTCTCACTCAGTTGTTTTAACCAACTCAGTTTCACCCAGCCCTCTCTGCAGTCTTCCAAAATACCCTTGCCTGAAATGCAGCATCTTTATTTCACCCTTATTTGGTGTCATCCAAGTCCCAAATACAAACATTGTTCTGGTTGGCCATGCCTGAGCTGCTTCCCCATGTCTGTGCCTTTGGAGAACATGTCCTCTCAGCACTCTCCAAACTGAAGCAGCTCAGTTACCCTTCTAGCTCCCCCTTCTGTATGTCATGTCAGGAAACCATCCTCTACCAGGTCACCAAATGGATCACTCAGTTAATCCCTTCCCCTCCATTTTCCTGTCTTTACTATAACCCAGGGAGGTGAGAAGAAGCTTTCCATATAGTTAGAATCTCATAGTCATTGCTTCGCATGCTCATTCTGATCAGGCATGGCAGAGTAAACCACCATCTACACCCTGACTTTTAGTGATAATTTCAAACCATGAGCCGGAGCCTCTTGTCTCTCCAGTTAATTCCACCAGAGTCTCTTTCCTCAGGTAATGTGGACAATAAAACCCTTTGCACTGATGTAATGACTTTAATACAAGAAATTTAAGGCACTTTACAAAGGGCAGGTTTATGTCACACGTGGAGAAACTGAGTCCCAGAGCACTGCGAGGGATTGGCCCAAGGTCACAGGTCGGCGCAAATGAGCCAAATGCTAGTCACCTTCATAAAGTTGCAGCCACTTACATTAGGGCTGAATTTGGCCCAATGTATCATAGAATATCAGAGTTGGAAGGGACCTCAGGAGCTCATCTAGTCCAACCCCCTGCTCAAAGCAGGATCAATCCCCAGTTTTTTCCCCAGATCCCTAACTGGCCCCCTCAAGGATTGAACTTACAACCCTGGGTTTAGCAGGCCAATGCTCAAACCACTGGGCTATCAGTGGAAGAGGTAAGACTAGAATGCAGCAGCTCTAACTCCTTGTCCCCTGGTCTAACTAGGAGTACTCACTGACTTCCTCTTTACTTTAATTTACCACAAAAACTCCTGCTACATGCCCTGAAATTAATAGGAACAACATCTTTTACTTGCAACTCAAACTTTAACCCTTTCTCTAGGAGCTCACACCAGTTTTAAGAGATTTCTAAGAACAGACAGGTTTCAGAGTAGCAGCCGTGTATCCGCAAAAAGACACCCCCCCCCCCACACTGTTCCTCACATGTTCTTGTCAACTGCTGGAAATGGCCCACCTTGATTATCACTACAAAAGGTTTCCCCTCCCCCCCGCCCCTGCTCTCCTGCTGGTAATAGCTCACCTTAGTGTGTATGGTAACACCCATTGTTTTATGTTCTCTGTGTATATAAAATCTCCCCACTGTATTTTCCACTACATGCATCCGATGAAGTGAGCTGTAGCTCACGAAAGCTTATGCTCAAATAAATTTGTTAGTCTGTAAGGTGCCACGAGTCCTCCTTTTCTTCTTTCTAAGAACAGACAATGACCTCTCCTACCCGTTTCCTCCACTCCCCCGCCCATGTTCATATACAGAGATTAATACATCCACACCAATGCATGAATACACACAGTGATGTTTAACTATGTAGGCAAATATACATACACGACCATTACACACATACACAAATACAAATACACACATGGCTATGTCTGCATTCTCTTTCTCATGGATCCAGGATTGCACAAGTCTCCAGAGAAATATATCGTTGTCCCCTGTTGCATTTTGTGGCTCAGTTCCTTCAGAACATGTAACATGGCTAGATCAGCCTTAATTGTAGATCAATAATAGAGTTTAATGTTTTGCAAGTCACTTGCCCATTGGCTAGGCTTCAAGGATATATACAAATCTTTCAGACTTGGCACAGGCAATCTAAATAAGGGAGGAATAGCAGCTTAGCTCAGCAATTTGGCTGACCTAGCAGATAAAGAGTGGGTAACATTTCATAGAAGGGGGACCTCAGACAAATTTGAAAAGATTTTTAGTAACCTTTGATTAATTCTCAGGGGATGTAAACAGACATGTCACGGTCTTTTTCCCTCTCTGCACCTCTTCCTTCCCTTCCCTTCTCATCCCTGTTCTTTACTTTTTGCTCTTTTGTCTTTTTTTCCAGTCTCCACTTATTTTTTGTTAAAAAAAATCAATAATATTATATTTATATGGGCAGATCATTTTATATATAAAGAACATGCAGCATGGCAGCTGCACTGAATCCAAAACTTTTGTCCAGAATTTCAGAGTCACTAGGAGAAAATGTGGTCCTGTGTCTACCTTATTGTTCCTCATGCAATACACTGGAGCAAGGCTACACATTGTGGCCACGTCCTCACCAAAGCAGTGTAGCGTGCCATAGGCATGAAAAGGAGGGCTCAGGCAAGCAATTTACCAATTTAGCTAGCAAGATAGAAACACTCTGGGGTGCAGTGGGGAAAACAGACCTTTCATCCCTATAAGGACTGGTTGCATGCCACTCCATAAACATGCAAAGGCAGTGTGGGTAATAATTAAGAGCTTGCTTTTCAGAATTACGCATTTGCAACTCCATACCTAATTTGCTTATTTAGTCCCCAGGATTATATGCACCAACTGGATACTCATCCATGCAAATAATATATGTGCCCAAACATGGGAGTCGCGTGCAAAAATCAGACATACAATTGCACACGCAAACATTCATATGCAGTTGCAAACACACAGTTTGAAAACAGCTCCTAGCAGTCTCTACTGGTGGAAGCCAGTTGAGCTGACGCTATAGATCATGGGGCAAAACCCTCATGAGGGGACCCACATTCCAATTCTCCCACCTCTTCCCTGGCCATCTGACATATGAATTGCCTCTGATGCACAGAAGGTTGATTTAAGGATGCACAACAGCCTTGCCAGCCTGAGGTGTTTCTGCGGTGTAGAGGAAAGGAAATGTCACCGGATCACCATGCTGGGAAACCAATGCATCTCTACAAGCTGTCCCAGCTGAGTGACCTGCTGAGTTTTCACTGCAAATTTCCATCAGATAAAACTAGAGATAGGCCAAAAGTAGATCCCTGAATCCAACCTTCTTTGAATTCTGGCTGGGTTCAGGTTCAACTTCCCAGACTGGAAACTGCCCCAACAATTTTCATTCCAGGTTGGGTCCCAAACTGGGAAGGGCTATTTCCCATTTCAGTGAGGATACAGCCAGAATTTCATGAGAACTGCTAACAAGGTGGCAGCTATCAAAGCTGCTCCCTAGTTCTGATCTGATCTGAACCCAAACTCCAGTCCCTGTCTTGACCCTAATCCTGATCCATTCACCTTCTCCTTGGCCCATCTCTCTCAAAAAACCACCGTAAACCCAACAAAAGCAAAGGAATCCCCATTGCAGAGATAAACCTTTCAAGTAAAGGCCTCTCTGTGTGGCTGTCTGACTTTGTGGAAGAAGATCTTCTATGACCACCCCCACATATTTAATAGAAGTGCTAAGTCCCCCAGCTACATAAGACACCAGTATGCTATTGTATTATCCATCCTATATAAATACTAAGTATTACTACATTTCCACCATTACTTCCTATCCTCACTTGCCCCACTTCCAGCAACCCATCCTCTGGACAGGGATGAATGGATGTGGCTCCTTTAGAAGCCAGTCAGAACTGCCCTGAGCACTGGAGAGTGATGTGCTTCCTCTCCCCCAGGGGCTGAATGTGCTGCTCCTACAGTGTTTGCCCAGGGAGCAAGCTTGAAACTTGAACTTGTGCCACAAGTTTGCCTAGAACGTTTTATTGGGAATTGGTTCCACAGAGGCCAATCATCTAGTTGTCCCAACACCGTGACCCATGGGAGGGGGCGTGCAGAGCACGTGCACAAAGCCCAGAAATGGAAATCTACCAACCCCAATTTTGTGGCTACCCAATCTTATTTCTAATGCACTGCCACCACTATTGCTAATGCGCCAGATCCCATCATTCTGGCCACGCCAGGAGTCTGTCTAGTAACTCGGCAGCTCACTCGGTCACCCTAATGTTTGGCCCGTCTCACTCCTAATAATGCCACGTGATAATGCCGCTGGTTGCGGCCCAGGCTCGACAAGTATTGAACTGCATCAACCTGGCATCATCACCGGTCAGAGGAGAGGATTCAAGATTTCAGGTCCTGATCTGGAGTGGTGCTCGGGCAGAGAGAGGTGCTCTGCAGAATCAGCTGACAAAGAAAAATCTTTTTTGGATTTGTATTTCAGAGCCCCCTCTGAGTCTTTAGTCCAGTTATGGATACTTCAAATTAAAACACATTCCTGCTGGAGTTACCAGAGACAAGCATGGCCATGGCCCATCTTAACCAAATGTTTCCCATGTGGATGGGTTAAGCTGGATAATTGTTTGGCCGCCCTGTAGAAGTCAGGTACAGAGAGCACCTACCACTGTGTCTGCAGCCCTTTCTCATCATTACAGTGTGCTAGGCACTGTGCAAACATAAACAAAAGCATGGCCCTGGCCTCTCCCTACTCCTTGCTCAGTGACCTGTACATCATACCCACAATCTATCGGGTGAGACCTGCGGGTGCAGTACCCCAGGAGAGGGCAGGTCATTTTCAATTATTCTATTGGAAGGAGGAAACTTTGGCATCAGCTCATTAGCTCTTTACTCAGCCAGGCACTGTGCTGCCCTAGCAGTTCACTCAGAATGAAATGCTGGCCTCACTGAAGTCAACAGCAAAACTCCCCTTGACTTCAATGGAACCAAGAGTTCAACCTCAATCTTATAATGCAGGGACAAAGTAGAAACATTTCTAGCAGGAGCACGCCATAGAAGCTTGTTTGTTCAGGGATGTCACTGGTTTCCTTGGATATGGGAAAGGGGCCTTGTAGTGGGGCAGCTGCCCCACTCCCATAGAACGGGGGTTAAAAACAGCCCTGGAGAGGGCTGCGGCTGGGAAATGGAGTGAGAACCGCTGGGGGAAGCCGTGGGGAAGCAGCCACAGCTGTGGCCAGCTCAATTAGGGCCCAGCTGGCCCTTATAAGAGGGCTGTGGGCCAGAAGCTGAGGAGTCCCACTCTAGCCCTGGAGTGGGAAGGGTGAGCTGCCTGGGAACAGGGTGGCAGAGCAGAGCAGAGCAGAGCAGAGCAGAGCAGTGTTGGGGAAGGGAAAAGGGAGCTGGGGAGCTCCAGCCTGATAAACCCTCAGGCTGCAGGCCTTGGTGAAGGCCTACAGAGGCCCTGGGGCTGCAGAGGGGCAGCCTGAGGATAGGCAAAGGCAGCAGATCCTAACCCCTTGCCAATAATGAGTGACCATTACACTGCAGTCTGCCCCAGTGAACAGGGGCTAGATGATAGCTGGCAGTAGCCACTGAGGCAAGGTGGGCTTAGAGGGTTGGGATTCCCCTGGGAGGGGAGACCCAGAGTGGGGGTCCCACTGGGGCAGAACCCCAGGCAAAAAGGCACCGGGGTCCGGGAGGGACATGGGGCCAGTGGCAGGTGAGACACCAGTGAGCAGAGGGCGCTCCAGTGCTGGTGAAGAGCTAATTCCCTGGACGACCAGCAGGAGGCGCTGCACCAGTGAGTCTCGACCCTGCTACAGGCATTCTTTGAAAAGGGAAACATGTGCCTAGATTCTCCAGCACCCCTCTCTGAAGTGCACCCTCCGCCCTGGGTTAGCACGCCATCGGGGACATGTCTTTTTTCTGGGAGACTGGTGGAATTACTGGCATCACTTCACTGCTCCCCCACAACACATCTAATGACCCCTTCACCCCATCGAGCCAGCAGACCACGTTCACACGAAGCGGAAATAGAGGACCTGAGCCTTCACTCCATCTTAGCTGCCCACCTGTTGAAAGACATCATCTGACGGCCTGATCCTGCAGCCCCAGTGATTTCATTGCAGGACCAGGCCTAAAAGGCAGCCCTGGCATTATGCAGCTCTCACAATGGGGGAGCAGCGGGGACATTCAGGCTGAACGAATGAGTCCCAGAAGTGCAAGGAAAAGCCCCATTGCCACTTGTAAAGACAGATCAAATGAAAAGGAAGTGGGGCTCCATCTTAGCGACTGAACCACCCTCCTGCCAATGATCAAGTCCCATTGGCTGTGGCATGGATCATTCCACCCGAGACAGGTAGCAATAACGGCAGCCTAGCCCCAAACCAATCCTTAAGGCCCTACAGCCTGCAGAGTTTGGCTCCCAATTTTTTAAGGGCACTCTCTGCTTCCAGTGAAGCATGCTGGCTTCCCCACCCTGGAGGCTGAAGGCCTCTCTCCACAGACGTACAACATGGGCAGTGGCAGTGCAAGCTTCCCGAATGTACTGCCCTCTACCACTGTGCCACGGTCCAACGCTGGCCTCCGACTTTGGCCTCTCCATTGAGCCTTTCAGTAGGGTCAGTTAGTACGAGAGGCAGCAGTGGTGGGTTTTGCAACGTGGATACTTGGCCTGCTAAGAGCCTGGCCTGCATAAGACGAGTCCAGTGCTCAGACGCTTGGCCTAACAGATGTCACCCAATAACAGCATTGAGTCGCTACTAACTTGGGCTGCATTCAGGCTAATGATCCAGAAGGGGAAAGTTCCAGATCTCCCTGTCAATCGCCTTCCAGAACAATAACTTTGCCTTCACGTGGTTTCAGGGCAATGGGTTTCATTTTGTTGGAAGACAGAGGAATTGCGGCCTCTAAACAACTCATTTGCAATGAAGTGAAATATCAGCAGAGCTGGCGAGATGCAAGGAACCAAATTCAGCCACAGTGTGAGCATAGGGAAGTCAATGAGAGTCTGAGCCCCTTAGATCAGGGCTCACACCTCTTTATTCAATGCCACTGTCTGCAACTCCGCTGTGGGTTGTGAAATGGGCTAGTGAATCTGGATTTTTTTTCCCCCTCCTTTTCCGCACCATAAGCAAAGTCCTAATAAAGCTCCCATCCCTGCACCATGCTTCCAGCAGAAAAGAGATGCAAAGCCACGCTTGGAATCTGATTCCCCGGCTTTAAACGCTGCTCTGCCAGCAAAGTGCGACTTGAAAGCTCCCCTGTCACAGTTACAAAGCTCAGAACAGCCCTTCTTCGGATAATCACGCTTATCTCCAGATTAAGAAAGAGAGAGCTGCAGCTGAGGCTGGTCACATGGGCTGGGATGTAGGCAAATCTCTTTTAAACAATCCCCATATAGCTGTGACCTCCACCACAGCCAAAATATACAGCCCCACATTCCCACTTGAATATCCAGCTCTGGAGACATGAAAGAGTGAGTGTGAGGGAGGCGTGTGCAGGGCAATGGGATGGGGGGAGGGGACAACACAGGGGAGCAGGGGAGAGACAGAGAGCGAGAGAGGAAGGAGAATAAGAGGGTAAAGAAAGAGATGGAGAACCAGACTAAGTAAGGGGAATATTGGGGTTAGGGGGAGGCAGAGAGAGAGGGGTGGAGAAATGGATAGAAGGGGATGAGGAAGATGCAAAAAGGTGTCTGTGTGTGCCTGGGCCGGGGGGCTAGATGAGAATGAAGGGAAAGAGAGAGAACTGTGTTATGCTTCGTGCACATGGATTAGTGGCCCCCAGTTTAACTCTTCCTGCGCTGTCCCTTGCTGGCACACTAGTCCGGTTACGTGACTTGAGCTGTGCCAAGCAGCCTTGGCAAGGAGAGCGTGTTACCCACTTTGCTGCCACGGATTCATTAAGAGGCTTTGCTCGGATGGCAATATTTCTCCCAACAGACCCACTCTTCTGCAGATCAACCCGGCAAAGAATTTCGACAAAGCAAATTTGTGTTTCGCTGTGAGGGGGCGAGGGGCTGGAATTAACCAGAGACTGGATGGGTGAGCGAGGCAGCAAAAGAGGAAAGGTGGGGCAGGCAGGAGGAGAGGGCTTTATTGGGACAGGTCTCCAGAGGGGTATCTGCTCTGAGGCTAGGCACAGGCAGCGGAAGGAGGTTACCAGGTCTTTGCAGGACACTTTTCCACTATCAGTCCAAGTTCTTCCATGCAATCAGAGCTGAAGCATTAATGGGTAAATTCAGCCCCTGGCCATTCCAGAGGGCAAGGCAAACACTATAGCCACCATTTTAAGTCAGATACAGCTTGGTCTTTAGCTGCACGCTGGCTCTGAGAACAACACAGAGTATCAGTTTTTCCTACTCACTATTAGGTGTCACCAGACTCTACTGGAGCTTGGAATTAGGGGTCTCTTCACCTTGGGCATTAAAAAGACCAAGTGTCAAGGCATCCAAAACCCATCAGCAGCTGGTGCAGAGTTCCTGTATAGGGGGTACCAGGGCTAAGTGTGACTGGACCCAAAAGCCACGTTCCTGCAGCAGGTACCCCTCACCATATTTGAGCTTTTCATTATGAATTTTTGTGTTGGCCACCTGAGAGGAAGAACTGAGTAGGCTTAATTGGTATTTCCCTGGCTTGGCTGTGGACCACAGCCACCGGAAAGAGCTTGCCTGGCTTCCAAAGGCATAGCAATCTGCTGCTGAGCGGTGGACACAGCCAGTGAGAATGGAAGCCAGGCTGGGGCCAAGTTCCTTTCTCTGTGCCCAGGGATGAAACTGAAGTACAGAGACATTCACAGAATCCTTTGTTGGACTCATGTAACCCAGCACCCTCCTCTCCTGCCCTGGCCTTGACTTCTTCTCCCTGAGACAGCATGGGCATCTGATCCAAATTCTACCTTAGCTCAGTCATGGCCCACATTAATGGTGCCTTAGCATGTGCTGCTGATCATTATCATGGCTGTATTCTGATACTCCCAAGAAACAGCTGGCTTTTTTGTAGCTCTGAGTTTCAGCTCTGACCTGAGAACTGGCCAAGATCATGCAAGTCAATGGCAAGCTAGGCATGACCCTGCTGGCATGGGTCAATGCTAGCTGGTTGCTGGAGAAGGCAGAACCTGGGAATGCGGGGTGGGTGGGTATCACTGTTCTGTTTGCTGAGACAGTTCTCGTTGGAAGATTCCCTGAGGCCACTGCTTGCAGGCATTGGGGCAGCTTGTGTCTGCATGGCCCTCAGTAAAGTTCAGAAGCCAATTTCTTTGAGTTCTGCTCTCACATGTTGCCCTCAGCTTGCCAGGATGACCTAGGCAGCTGGGCTGGAGGTGGGGAAAAGGTTCTGACCTAAAAGAAAAGATATACTCAATATGCCAGTTTAGAATAAGATACGAATCGGTCCTTTAAATCACATTGCCTGTCACCTGGAAATAAAGAGTAATAATAACCTGTCCCTTCCCTAGCACCTTGCATCCAAAGACCTCAAGGCAATTGACAAACACCAGACCAAGGCCTTGACTCCTTCCTCAGGCAAAGCTCTCACTGACTTTGTCTGGGAAAGGGGGGAGTTAAGACTGACAGCCTGATTCACCCCTTGTATAAGCTAGCTGAACTTGGCAAGGGGTTAGTTTGAGTCAGGGCAGAATGCGGCCTGGGTGAGGACATCTGGATTTGTCTTATGAGTGAATTAAGATTCACAACTAGGGCTAGGTGAATGAGTCACTTGGAACCATGTAGCTGATTGATTTTAACTTTTTTCGTTCCATTTGCAAATTATCTTCAAACAGCTTGTAACTTGCAAATTTGGTCAGTATCCCAGTGTTGCCATTGCTTAAGATTTTATCACAAGCCTTGTGATATTTGGTGTCTTCCTTTAAGCCCCAGATCCTGGAATCCTGTGATTAAAGGAGAATCTTAGCTTTCACTTTATAAGGTGGTTGTGGAGAAAGGATTGAAAACGTGACCCAAGTGCCTCTAAAGGCACAGAAGACCAAAGACAAACAAAAAGAATACCACAGTTAGTATTTTTTTAAAAAATCTCATGATTTTTAGCCAATCTCATATCTTTTGGGGCCTGACTCATGATTTTTGAGCCCTTGGGATTGAAGTACTGATATTCACCAGACAGTTTGCTTGCACATGTGCTAGACTATGCTGGTTCATTATTCATACCATATGATTGGTCACCTACCAGTAAGTCACATGGTATTGGCCTAACTGGCTAAGCGGCAGCGCTGCAGAAAAGGACCTGGGGATTACAGTGGACAAGAAGCTGGATATGAGTCAGCCGTGTGCCCTTGTTGCCAAGAAGTCTAACGGCATATTGGGCTGCATTCGTAGGAGCACTGCCAGCAGATTGAGGGAAGTGATTATTCCCCTCTATTCGGCACTGGTGAGGCCCCGTCTGGAGTACTGCGTCCACTTTTGGGGCCCTCACTACAGAAGGGATGTGGACAAATTGGAGAGAATCCAGCAGAGGACAACGAAAATGATTAGGGGCTGGGGCACATGACTTATGAGGAGAGGCTGAGGGAACTGGGGTTATTTAGTCTGCAGAGAAGAAGAGTGAGGAGGGATTTGATAGCAGCCTTCAACTACCTGAAGGGGGGTTCCAAAGAGGATGGAGCTAGGCTGTTCTCAATGGTGGCAGATGACAGAACAAGGAGGAATGGTCTCAAGTTGCAGTGGGGGAGGTCTACGTTGGACAAATTAGGAAAAACTATTTCACTAGGAGGGTGGTGAAGCACTGGAATGCGTTACCTAGGGAGGTGATGGAATCTCCTTCCTTAGAGGTTTTTAAGGGCTGGCTTGACAAAGCCCTGGCTGGGATGATTTAGTTGGGATTGGTCCTGCTTTGAGCAGGGGGGGTGGACTAGATGACCTCCTGAGGTCCCTTCCAACCCTAATCTTCTATGATTCCGTGATTGCTTTTGTCCTCTGATTGGATGACCCATGCTTTCTAAACAGGAGGCATCCCCTTTTCTGATCACAAATTATCCACAGACTTTCATGGTTGTGCAGTGAGTCTAGTGAGCACACAGCGGAGAGAGTTTTGAAAAGAACTTTTCACAATGACCATGAGAGAGAAAATGTGCACATGCTCTATGCATTCACATGCAGAGATGCAGCTAGTGGCTCATACACACCCGCTACCAAACTGCCACTGGCTCACACACTCATGACCGCGTGCACTCACAACCACTCTCAGTGACTTTTCTAAATGCACAATAAAGCTCCCAATCCCTGCAGTCATTGCCTGCATTGCTAGGAATAGCTCAGCTCTCTTTCTCCCATCCCCTTGCATTACAGGTGACTGTGCTGCCTGGAGGATTTCCCTGATTGCCTGGTTGCTCTAATAGAGTCTCATTATTTCATGGGAGGCACAACTTCCAACCAAAACTCTGAGACCCTTGTTACAATAGAAGGGGACAAATAAAATCACCGGCTAAACACAAAAGCATTCATGTAAAAAGATTATTTGAGTATCCGAGGTGACTTAGAAACATACGCTATCAAGTACAGCCCCACAGTATAGAAGAGGCTGCCCTTTGATTCTTAGCAATCTAAATGCCTGGACCCAGGGTACTACAAGGGTTAAACATAGGAGGAGGGAAGCTGCTGTTTGTGTATAGGCAATAAAGAATTCAAAGGAACTCCCAGAGAACTTTGCATGGAGTGCAGAGGAGAGGCTAGAGAAAAGCCCCCACGGGTGGGCCTGTGTGTTTAGGTGGCTCTGTCTTTAACTCTATTCTTGGCTGGTAGTCCAAGATGTCTGCCTGCTGCTGCTGAACGATCTGTGAGTTTCAGAGAGGGATGGGACAGGTGAGTGACAGAGGAACCAGGTTCTGGCAAATACAGGACAAATTCCCTTTGCATGTAAACACACGCACTGCATACACAGGCTCATGCTACATGCCAGCACAGAGAGTGAGATCCTTGCGGGCCTGCTATACAGAGGTGCTGGAACAATTCTTATAGTGGGGGTGTTGGAAGCAGAAACCAGGGATTTGGTTGTTATTACTACTTCTAGCTGGGGGGTGCTGCCGCATGTCCAGCACCCCTAGTTCGAGCACCCCTGCTTCGTTACACATCCGTTGCTGCTACACCTGGCAGCAGGGATACAGGAAACACCATTCGGAGCACAGCACACACAGAGCGATAAAGTCAGCTCAGTCTTAGCCTGCCAACCTCCTCTGGACAAGCACACAATATTTCAGTGGAAATTGACCTCAGTGGGCTTTGGATCAGCCCCTCAGTCCAGCACTGCCTCTCCTTCTGTATTACCAAAATCCACCTTTCCTCTTTCCCCACTGCTGAAACCTGGGCCATCTCTTGCCTTGATCACTGCAACCTTCTCCCGTCATCTACCTCAGACTGATGAAAGGAGTCACCTCCCTCTCTTGCCACTGTAGTCACATCACTCACCCGCCTCCAACCCCATCATCGTCTTTCTGTCCATCACTGCACCAAGCTTCCCATCTTCACCCTAAAGGGTCTGCAGCATCTTAGCCCCGCTTCTCCACCGCCCCTTCTTGTCCCCTGCCTTGCTGATCCATTCATCTCCTTCTCCATCTCTCAGCTTTATCCTTTCTATCATGCTGCTCCCTTACCTGGAACAATCTCCGAGTCAGAGCCAGGATTCAGTGAGTGCGAAGAGATTTAGAGAGAAAGAGGCAAAACACCCAGGAACAAGAGCTGAAATCCTGGCCCCATTGAACAAAACTCCCATCAACTTCCAGAGGGTCAGGGTTTCAGCTCAGGAGTCTAACCTATGCTGCAGCAGGACATCTCAGGAACACCTTCAGCTCCACACCTGACATTTGATCAGTCATTGTCCAGCCATGCAAGTCCCTTCTCTCTAGATCATTAAAGAGGGGGAGTCTTTTAAATGTACTCATTAAAGAAGTTTGTACAGTTGTACTCAGGGTGCTAAGGGTGCTTGACACTATAGGTGGAGGGATGCAAAAGTTAGATTATGAGCAATAAACATATGTATATAACTCTCCAACAGTTCCTAAAGTGCTAAATATTATTAAGTCTGTGTCATATACAGCCTAAATGCTTGGGCGGCAGAAAGGGCACTGGTGCTTAATGAGACTATCCCAAACAAATGCCAATAAAACCTTTTGACCACACCAACTATTCTCTCTATTTTCCTGCTTCTCTATTTTCTCTGCTACCCTCTCCCCCAGCCACATGGCTCATCGCCTGTAAACTATGCTCATTATTGCCAGTGGATTTTTCACACCTCTCTTCCGTGTATTAGGCTGGGTGTTTGTTGCTGTTAAGGCTTTGTGTGTGTATAAAAGTGTGTTAAAATCCACTGGAAATAAACAGCTTTTAAAGGAGTTGTGGGATATATGTGGGGCAGCGAGGAAGAAAGACTGCCAGACAAGCAGGCCGAGAAACAGAAAAGATGTAGAGCGAAGGAGACCTAGCAAATAAAAATGGCTGCAATTTTTTTTAACCCCTCCTGAATTAGCAACTCATATGTCAGATCACATTTCCACAAATCATAAGTCCTAAGATGCAACCTACATGCCCCCTCTGAGAGCTAAGGAGTCACCTTAAACCTCACCCCTTCTTTTTGTGGCTGCTAATTATCCAAGTCTGCCAGGCTGCATCCAGCACACAGCCACGCTCCACCTCCAACGTTCCCCTCCCCCTCCCCCACCATTAAAACAGCTTTTGCCAGTGGAAGGAGGACAAACGTAGTCACTGGCACCTTATCAGACATGCATGCAAAACTAATTACCATAGGGAGACATGCAAGCTGCCACCCAGCCACACAAGGCCATGCCCGCGCGCACACACAAGGCAGGCCTTGTCTGCCGGGGACATTCAAAAGGCTTTGTCGCTAATTTAGGCATCTGTCTCAGTCTGGTCTGGTCCTCCTGCCTGGGCAAGGGTTGTGGGGTTTTTTTTCCCACCCCCCCCACCCCCCCGTTTGACAATGCTGGGAACATGCCCAGAGACCCCCCTCATTCAAATCGTCCCTTGACAATGGTCTCATTGTGTGAGCATCTAGACAAGGGAGAGGATGGGGCGGGGGGGGGGAGAAGACAGGGATGTGGAGGGGGAATTAAAATGTGAACCCAAGAGAGTGTTTACTAACACAACCCTGCAGCTGCCCCATCTCTCTCCCTCCCCGCAGTCTTAACAGACAGAGAATCAGAGAGAGGGGCTGGGGAGGTGGGGTGATCAGAGGCTCATGACGATGTGGAGATTACATGCTTGTGGGGGTTGAGACAGGGTGTTGATAAGCACAGAGGTGTTATAGGCTCCAGAAGGGAGGATGGAGGTTAGGGGCCTATGGGAGGTGGGGAACTTGGTGCTCCAGAGGAGAGAACTAGAGCGATCTGATGGGCTCAGAAAGGATGGGCTGAGGGTGGTTATAAGTTCGGAGAGGAGAGTACAGCGTTGAGGAAGCAATAGGCGCAGCCAAGCTGGTATTCTGCAGATAAAATAACATTTGCTTAAACCTGGCCTTGTGGATCAATGTCACAGCAACAAATCAGACACTCAGCGTTGGGATTTTTTGTAATCACTGCTTCTGGTTAATGCAGAGTGGGAGCAGGCAGGAAGGGAAAATCAGAGAAGGCCTCTGTGGCTCTTGTAGGGCTGCGCTAGGGAACAGGCTTCAGAGGTTTGTTTTCTTCCTCTTTTCAGCTAATCAGGTATGGGAGAAATTGTTAGAAAAATGCCCCATTTCCCTATGGAGGAGCCACATCCGTGACTGTTGAGTAGACAGGGCTTAGCAAGGCGACCTTATTACACCTGGCTGGAAGGGCAGCGTGTGCAGATACTGTTCACTGGAAAATACCCAGAGCTCTGCAGAGCCAAGGAAAAAGGTGGGGAGGGGAGGGCGTAAAGTTTTCCGAATATGCAAATACGCACAGAGAGAACCAGAAAAAGAGACCTCCATGGAGGGAAGGCGCCAGACAGACACACACCCACCCACCCACATGGGCTGTGCATTCTAGTTCTCCTAGAACCCACACAGAGCCAAATATCTCATGACTTGTAAGTATGTTTACACTTTTAATTGCTCCAGGGAACTACTTATGAAGCCTGCATAGCACAAGATTTGGACCTTTGAACTTCCGCCATCCAGAACTTGAAATACCATCAGCCTAGATCTTGCATGATATTAGCCCAACAGGGATATTAAACAAATCCAGCAAAACCCGTAAACACAAACATCCATACACAAACAAAAATACCCCTACTACATAAGTGTGCTCACATTAGAAGTGAGCAAGCTATTCTTGTAGAGTGCTTTTTCCAATTAATCAGTCCCTGTTTTTCAATTCTCCATGAAGAGACCTTGATTGGTTATTCATGGCATGTGATTGGGCACTTGTATCACATGATATTATTTCTGCACCTGGATCCTGAAACTTTTATAAAGAGGAGGTAAATCAAAGAGCTTTCAAGATGGCTACTTGAATAGGCCAGGGGTAAATCTTCACACAAATGAATGAATGTGCATGAGAATTTGTGAGACTTGTTTCCCATGAACAAAAAAGGGGAGGAAAAATCACATGCACAAAATGTTTGTGGAATACAAATTAAAAGGGAAGCTAATGCCAAGGAAGCATGTCTGTAATATTCATGAATGGGTTTATTGACATATTTCCTCAGTTCTAACCCAGAGATAAACACACAGACATACACTGACAGACACACACACACGGGAACAAAGCTAGATTAGTAATTAATGCAACACAGGCACGGCATTAAACCTATAGAGATCAGCTCAGGATAACAACACAAGGACCCAAGAAAAATAAAATAATTCAATACTAAAGCAAGACAATTACAGCCATAATTATATAAGACAACATTCTGCTCCCATTTCCATGGGTGTACATTACAACAAGTCTATTGAGGTCAATAGAGTGATATAGGATTTAAACTGGAGCAGGTGAGAACAGAATTTGGTCCATTTGGGTCCCAATCCTGAACCCCTCCTCACATGAGTAGTCCTACTGAGCCGAGCGGTAGCCGGGCAGACATGAAACGCAGCATACTTTTATTTAGCTGCCTGACTATGGTTTTAGGTGCCTAAATTTAGGCATGCAGGTTTGAAAATGTTAGTCACAGTATCCGCAGCCCAGATTCTCAAAGGTATTGAAAAGCCTAATGCCTATTGAGTTCAATGGGAATTAGGTGCCTAACTACCTTTAAGGGCCTGGGTCTACAAATATAGACTGACAGGCAGAGAAAGCCCAGATCTCCCAGCAATTTACACTGCAGTAATTTACAATTTACCGGTGCAATTGCAAATTGCAATTTACCGGTGCAGCTTCCACCGGCTTCATCGAGAGAAGAATTGGGCCCTGTGTTACTAAAATGATCTCACTCCTAAGCAGACATGGCCATTTCAGAGTCCTTTCCATTCAGTTTTCTGTTATTCTCTCCTGAGACAGAAGATTCACTGTCCGGCCTCCTCCTTCCCCCAGACCCTCGGTTACCCAGGAAAGTCAGTGCCAATCTTTCTGTGAGCCAGTCACGGTTTAACATGCCTATTGCAAGCATGGAGCAGGCACGCCATTTCTCCCAAACACCAAAAGAATCACAGTTCTAAAGCTGAGTTTATGCACTCCTGAAATACTTGAAAAAAAAAATTAGTTACTCTTTTCAAAATGCTGTTTAGGATCCCACCTTAGTCGTATACCATTTAGACAATTTTAAAGCTGCACCTGATTTTAAGGCAAAGTTTTTGAAAGTCTATTTTAATGATCAGCAAAGAACCAAGTTCAGATTCTAGGATTCCGAGGCAACACATAGGAAAATCCTAGCTTACTTGCGCCATTTTAGGCAAGAGTGAGGTCATCAGCTGCTGCAGGAAACAAATGGAGAATCCTGAATTCAGGCCTAGCAAGCTCAAAGCTTTTCTGGTCCCCTTAAAAAGTAATATATATTTCTGTCCTTCTAAGACCTTGCCCTATAGAAATCTCAACATCTGCATTATTCTAGCCCTTCAAATCATGTAAAATAAATGTGCATTATAGAATAAAATTTCCAATGGCTTCTATAATTGAGCATACGATTTTGTGTTTGGGCATGACTTGCGTTTATTTCTAGACAGTTAGATGTCTCGCTTCCTTACTGGAGCATACAAATGTTGTTTAGCTGCACAAACGCAGGAAAAATTTTAAAGGATGGGTTCAGACTATTTGGATAAGGCATCACTAAGTGTATATCTGTACATGCTAATACAGGGATCGGCAATCTTTGGCCCGCAGCCCACCAGGGAAAGCTCCTGGCAGGCCAGGCCGGTTTGTTTACCTGCAGGGTCCTCAGGTTCAGCCGATTGTAGCTCCCACTGGCCGCGGTTCACTACCCCAGGCCAATGGGGGCTGCAGGAAAGGCAGCCAGCACATCCCTTTGCCCATGCCGCTTCCCACAGCCCTCATTGGCCTGGAACGGCAAACTGCAGCCAGTGGGAACTGCGATCGGCCGAACCTGCGGATGCGGCAGGTAAACAAACCGGCCTGGGCCACCAGGGGCTTTCCCTGACTGGCTGCGTGCCAAAGGTTGCTGATCCCTGTGCTAATAAATAGACTCCGTAGACTGTAAACTCTTCAGGGCAGAACTAACTTTTGCTGTGTTGGAACAGTGCTTAATACATTGTGTGTTAGCACCTGTTTGTGTGTATACACATGCTTGAGAGTACACTTCATTCACCACTCTGAGTACAGTTTAACACCATTCTGATTCCACTGATTTTAGTGTAATTCAGCAGTTCTCAAACTGTGGGTGGGGAGATGGAATTATGGAGAAATCAATCCATTTCCCCTCCCCCCCCCGGCTGCTATGGTAGTTGCTGTCTAAGAACTTGGAAGTGGATGTGCTTTCCCATCCTCAGACAAGAGCTATGGACTCTCTCGGAGTGAGTGTGAAAAGTAAAGCCTAGCAGCTGTTCATTGCCCCAGACCTGCCATCAGACTGGTGCCATTAATCCAGTGCAAACCCATTAGGTGCCACAAGTACTCCTGTTCTTTTTGCTGATACAGACTAACATGGCTGCTACTCTGAAACCAGCCAAAATAAGTGTCAATCCAGCAGCAACGTTTTCAGCAACAAGGCTCAGCCCTGGCTGTCAGGCCTTCAGGACCTGGCTTTTGCTTTAGGCATGCAGCGTAAACAGAAGCCCACATTTACCAGGGAATTACCACTGGCAGGTCTTTCATGTTCTCTAGTAATCAAGGCAGCTGCTTTCCTCACTGCCCACTGCCATGGTTTGGTTTGGCATCTGATCACATCTGACATGACTAGAAGCCCATGTGGATTCTCCTTTTGATCCCTGACAGAAATGCGTCACCAACAGCAAAAGAAGAAAACAGTAAAGGCTACAGGCCAGATCCTCGGGTGCGGGCAAGATGCAGAAAGCGTAAGTTAGGCTGTCATGCAGCCTCTGTCTTCTCCTGACTAGAGTGGCAATGTGAATGTTCATCAATGGAGACTTCCCTTCTCCCTGTCCTGAGAGGCCTCAGAAACCATTGCCCAGTGTCTAAACCCCCTTTTCGAAGCAAAGCTGATGAAAAAGTGGCAATAAAGAGGTTCTAGTCCCACCTGCCAGTATCCTGGATCCCTCCCCCAGCTTCAAGACAGAGACAGCACTTGTTGCTCTGGTCAACAACCTGTTCCTCTCCATAGATAATGGGAGTATGTCCGTCCTTATGCCACTGGGCCGGTCTGTGGCATTTAATGCTGTTGATCAGGTCCCACCTCCAGAGACTGCTGGTGTTAGCAATAATGTCAGCTCCTTTCTCTCAGATTGAGCTCAGGGAGTTATCATGGGCAACAGCTCCTCTGCTTCCAAAATCCTTCACCTCTCCAGTCCCACAAGGCTCCGTTCTCCCATATCTATGTGAAGCCATTGGGAGAGCTACTGAAATGACACAGGCTTAAACATCAGCAGTGTACAGACACCACACCGCTCCCTGACCCCTTGGCATGGAACACAAACCGCACCATCGCCCATTCTTCTCTAGGAGTTGGCCAAAATCAGCAGCTGGGTGGAGAGCAACTGGCTCACACTGAACCCAGGCAAGACTGGGGTGATGCTGGCAGGAAAAGATTCACACTTTGAGGAATTTGCCTTCTCTATAACACCACCTCCCCCGCCATCGAATTAAATCTGTCTAGGGCTTGTGGGGTTCCTCCAACTTCCTCAGTGCTGTTGGGAGCCCGAAGGGCGGTGGTGGCAAAAATCCCACTTGCATCTCTGATGACCAGATGATCGCATCCCATCCTATCAGACACAGAAGCAGCCAGCTTGGGGACGGACTCTCATGTTCCATTCTGTCCAGGAATGAACCCTCTCATGCCTTGAAAGCTCCAGCTACTACAAAATGCACAGTCGCCCAGGACACACATCACCCCAGTGCTCCGCTCCCTGCACTTGCTCCCCACTGAGTACAGAGCCTTAGTCAAGGTCTCTATCCTGATACTCAAAGCCCACCATGGACCTGGCTCCTGTTAGGCATAATCGCCTTACCCTCCATGACTGTGACCTTCTGCAACAACTAAATTGCACTGGATTAATGTGGACCAGAATGGGGAGGCTTGTAAGTTCAGGGATGGAACTAGACCTTGGAACTCACTCCCACAAGAAAGAAGAATGAGCACAAACCTCCCCACATTCAGAACTGAAAGCAAAACTCCTTTCTTCATCTTAGCTCTAGCTCAACAAGTCATTGACACATGGGCTTTGAGGGCACAACAGATCCATGACCACGGGTCCATCTGGAGAAACAAAGAATTTAAAGGAGAATCTCAGCTTTCATTTTTTAAGAAAGCAAACTTCCGTCCCTTTTCCTTGCAAAGATGGCCTTGAAAATGCAAGCCAGTCCTGGAGTTCAAAAGCTTGTCCCTGATTTTCCTTAAAAACACAAGTTACTGATAGCGCATTACAACCACTTAAGACTGACCTTTGAGAGCTCTTGCTAGATATAGGCCCACTGAGCTGGGATCTTCCCAAACAGCAATCTTCCCAAACAGCAATGCCACCCGGGGGCTGTCGATGAGCTAGTACCTTCCCTGTCGACTGCCTGTGGCCAGACCTGCATCTCTGCTAAGCAGCTAATGTGACCCTTGACCACAAGGATGGGTGGCTCGATAGGATGGTCTCAATGAGAGGCAGCATGGTCTGGTGGACAGAGAAAGAGACTAATCCCAGTTTCAACTCCGACTCCCTTTGCTTGGCCACATAGACAAAAGTACCCCAAGTTAGAGATCTAAGGCTTGAGGTGCAGATTCAGGTAATTAACAGTATATACCCATGTTTTTAAATTGGAGCCTCTGTGCCAGTTTCCACTTCTATAAACTGGGGCTACCAATGCTTCCCTACCTCTCAGAGTCATTGTGACAATTAGGGAATTGAGCTGTGTCACATGTATAGGGTCCCAAAATTCACGTGAATGTCCATAAAGCCCTCCAGTGGCTGGGGACCCTAGCAGCTCCCAGCTTATGTGGACAACTATCCCTGGCGCATTTTCTCTAAATGTTGGCAGCTACCCACGGACCCCAAAACAAGCAGCTGGACTGGGAGGCTCTTGGAGGAGCTCGGGAAGTGGAGGGGGGAAAGACCTCAAGAGCCCATGACATACAATGTGCATCAGTTATAAATGATGCTGGAGAAATATTACAGTAGTACCTGCAATATGCTAAGCACTGCCCAGGCATAAAATAAAACGTCACCTCCCTTGTCTAACAACAAGCATTAAATGGGGTTGAGGAGAGGGAGGAAACATATGGTCAGCATTTTTTGTTTCTGTTTTTCCCGATCACTATCAGCTCCCTCCAACTTGGTTAATTTCTTGCAGGTAACAAGACAGAAATGGATCTTGAGGATGTGTTCGAAGAAGGGGAGGGCAGAGACTGTAGATCAGCTCAGGGAGGGTGCTCCACATGGGAAAGGTGATGTGAAAGAAAGCACAGACAGCAGTGTGAGAAGAGCACAAACAAGGGGTCCAGGCTGGCAGCACTGAGGAGTGGAAGGGTGTGGGTGCGAATGCAGTAAGATCCAAGAATGGATAAGCAGGGAGGGCAGGATTAAATTTGGGCTCTATGCCAGAGAGTGATGGGGCCCAACTCTTCCCCATCTCCTCTGGCCAGCCCTGCCCGTAGGGGTGCAGGTATAGTGGGCAAGTGTCCTTTACACTTGGAGGAGGATGCGGGGCGTGGAAACTGTTTCACATACTGATTTAAAAAATGCTGAGGCTGGCTCTGGTGTGGGTAGATCAAGAAATACTTACAGATAAAATAAATGGCCCTTCTGGTTTTGACGACTAGAAAAACCAGCTCCTCAAACTTACACTTGGTTGCCTATGGCCAAGGCTGTTCTGGGAGCCAGGGATAGCCAGAGCATAGAGATGATCTAGTCACCTCCCTTTCCTCCAGCCATGCATCTCATACCATCTGCTACGTGGGGGGATGAAGTCCCTTCACCTGCTCTAGTCCAGTTTCCCACAATGCCAGCTCTGTTCACACACCCATAAAGTAACACAAAAGCAAAAGGCCTTTTGAATTATCAAGTTATTTCTCCTGCCAGCGAGCAGGGAAAGAGATGGTTCATTCTATTTTCAAATGCTTGGGGGGTGCTCAGATGCCATGTGATGGGGGTTATATAGGTGCCTACACAGACAGTTACTTTATTCCCCAGTCACATTGTATGCTGCAGAATAGTGAACACTGACCAGCCATTTCCCATAGCTTTCCAAGTCCAGGCAGCTAAATAAAGCTGCATTGTAACATTTGAGAATGGAAGGAGGCTCAGGCAATCCACCTAGTTCTGAAAGCCAGATGTAACCTACAGATACACAGGGAAGGGTACTGAGGTACAGGGAGACTTATTTCCCCTTTCTCTTCTTTGCAAACAGACTGGAAAAGGGCATTTTTGGAAGATATTCCCACCCCAACCACATGAAATATCAGTCTCCTCCCAATATATTTAGCTTTCTATGCATGGGCACCCAATCAATTTGATCACAAGTGAGATGAGTTTGATGGGTCTCAGCCTAGTACCTAGTCGATAGCTGTCCATCTCACATGACGTACAAACACGGCTTGGGGAAGGCACAGGACTGGACTAGCTGGGGCTGCTTGGAGTGAAGACAGAGATTCACTGGCAGAGCTGTGTGGGATAGAGCAGCTCTGGATTGGAACAGCCAGGGGTGCTGCCAGTCAGGATTGGGATGCAATGGCAGAGATGGGGGAGGGATGAAGTTTGCACAAGGCCTGACTCTAGTGTGTGCTATTAGCCCTTCATTTTCATGAGATACAAATTCACTTCACTACAAATGATTTAAAAACACAGTAAAAGCAGTGGCCAATAGGGGCAATGGTAAGCCGCACACAATGGATCAAGGAGATGCAGACAGGGAACAGATAAAAGAACCCTCAGGTAGCGTATTGGGGATTTGGGGGGTGAAAGAGCCCAACAGACATGCCAGCCTGACACACAGTTGTATTAGCTGAGGAGAATTCCTCCCCAATACCTTGAGGGTAACACTGTCTTTGTTCAGCGATTGCGTCTCCGCACCTGTCTCTCACACAGATCCTACTCCTAGCTCTGCACAGGCTATCCTCATCCACTGCTCTGAGCATAACACCTCACAGCCAAAGCAGGGCCCATGTAAAACAAGAAAGCAGAGGTCTGTCTTCTGGGTCCTGGCAATAGGGCACCTGGCCCCATGCTCGGGTGCCATGACCTTGCAGGGCCTCTACTGCCCCAGCTCAGGAGACTGCGAAGAGTGGTGGCAAAAGCTGATCCAAAAACAGGCCAGCGTGAAAGATGAGTGCACATGTGGAAGTGCTCGGAGACACGTGTGCACTCACACCCCCGTGAATTCATGCATGCACCCGCACCCGCACATTCCCCCCTGCTTGTTCTCTTACAAAGGGGAGTCCCAGCAACCAACAGCAAGAACCACTCTGCTAAAAAAAGAAAGTGAACACAAAAGCCACCCCACTCCCCACAACCCTTTGCCTGCAAGTTTCAGAGGAATACCCCCAGAGAAGCTGAAACTTTCAAGCAAAGGGTTGTGGAGAGGGGGTGGCTTTTGTGTTAATAATTTAGAGAGTGTGTGTGTGTGTACAGGGGTGGGGTGGGGGTATAATAAGCAGCACTTCTTGTGAGTAAATACAGCAATTCCTTCCCTTAGGGGCCAACCCATGCCACTTGCCCTAAGCTCCTATTTACCCAGAGAACTATCTATGGTATTGGCCTTCCCAAGAACACAACCCTGGGCTTCTCCCCCACTGTGCTGGGAAGTGGGTTGCTGGGAGTGGCGGGTTCAGGGACTAGTAAAAACACAAGGTGCAGCATCGTGGCATCAGTTGGCTGCCATAGTCTCCTTCCCTCTCTGCTAAAGAAAGGGAAGGGAGCCCTGGCTTCTAATTCTTCTGTCCCCTCTCTACTGCCTCCTATCTCCCCAAAAAACTACAAGGACAGCTCCAAGGGGTGTTTGCCACAGAGTTCCTGGTGCTGGTGATTTCTTTTGCACCAGATCATGCAGCTAGTAAAATCTCAGCCTCTCCCCAAACTCCCCTGAAGCCAGTAAGCTAGACACACACACATGCATACACTGTAATTTGGGGAGGCCTCCCACCCAACACAGGCCAAGTTACCTAGTAACCACCTTGTGATTGTATCACAGCAGATATTCACAACCCTCCACTTCATCTCTGTAGACAGCTGCACGAGATGCTCATGGGAATCATGAGCATGTCTGAGTGACAGGGAGAGGAGACATGTGCGCCCACCACCTCCTGCCCCACATATATTTGGACACTCACTTGACTTGAACATGTTCTGCACATCCATTGTATAACCGAAAGCCAACCCACTGCTGTTACTTCTCAGGAGCAAAGAGGCTGCATGAATGGCTGGCATTGACTATTGTTAACTTCTTTGTCTTGGCCACATTCGGAGTTGGATACATTTGATTCTACCTCCCTAAACTCCAGGTGTGGTTTGATTGGCTGCAGGATTCTCCTTTCCTCCCTGTTCCAAACAGTTACACAGCGTTCAATGTGGCCAACCTCAAGCTTTCAAAAATCAGAAGTCAGGCCACAAAAAATTATGAGATTTTTTTTAAATGATATATTTGGGTTTTGTTTTTGTTTTAAAATTTTCTTCCTAGTGCCTGAGGCTTTATTGTACGTTCACTTTGTGTTTGCAAGCTTTTCTCTGCAACTGTGGTGGCTGGACCCTTAAAAAAAAGGATGCAATTGCTTGTTTCCAGGGGCTGGGGCTTGAAGAAATACACCTAAAATGACGACACTTGTGATAAAAAAAAACGAGGGTTGCCTGCATGGAGCATTGCCGGGTGCTTGGGAGCTCCTGCGTTTCATCCTAAAGGTGTCTGCAGATCAGTGTTGGCTGGAGGGATGCCTGTTTGTGCGTGTCCCATCTAGAGATGTATATACCCAGAATGGAAGGTGATCTGCACGTGCGGGTGTGAACAGGAGAACAAAGTGTTTCCAGAATTTACGAACAGCCACCCCGCTGTGGAACAGCCAACGAGTGGTGAAATTTCATCTAAGCACATCTGTCTCTCTCCTGATTGGGCCAGGTATTCCTCACTCATTCACCTAATGTGATCTGCCTATAATTAGCAACACAGCCTCTAAAAGAGATAACGGATATGCCCCTGCTGTGTAAGCTATACCAAGTGGAGGTTTTACACTAAGCAGGGGTGGACAGGACTATACTACATAGTTCCCATGGGGAAGCACTTTGACTTGGCCCTGAGTGGAGAACTGACAGGGGCTAAAGAAAATGATGAGCATTGTCTTAGGCCTGACTCTCCCAAGTCCCGCTTCCATTCCCCTCTCTCCCAAAGGAAAGTCCCTGGCAGGCAAATATCCCTAGTAAGTGAGTTTAGGTCCAGAGACAGGTTCTGACAGACAGCTGTGGAGAGGACAGTCCTTAATTTAACCCAGAATTAGCAAGCAGTGCAAGCTGCTCCCCGCAAACACACGAATCAATGTGCCGCCACCGAAGGGCATGAGGGGAGTTCTGTGACTATGGTTCATTCAATCCTGAAAATGATTGTCCATAAGGGAGGCCCAGCCAGTTGTGATGGTATTCGTCATGACCTGGACATCTGCCCACTAGAAATGGGACTTTGGACACCCATCTCTTTGGTGCAGTTTTGCTGTACAAACTCCCTGGCTCTTTAAAAAGGCACCATCCTTAGCAGACCCCAAGGGAAGGTTCCCTCCGTTCCGCAGTCCCCAACAATGACAGCAAGCAGGAAATATTAGACACAGAGCAAAGTGAACACCAATGCCTGCAACATGTGAGCAAACTCAGGTTGAGATGCACTGGCACCTGTCATATGTATGTTCCCACATGCACAGCCCTCGCACATGAACCTGCTCGGGGTGCACACCCAACACTTATCACAAAACACGACACACATGCACGTTCACATGCATGCAACAGAGCTACCCACAAAATCCATGCCAAATGATTCCAAGAAAAATACTCTCCTTTAAAACTATAACCTAAATCCTAAATAATGGATTGCTGGGCATGCATTAGAAATATTAGACAATGAAGACTGTGAAGCTGGGCCTGGCAGCAAGCCAGCTAGGCTCCTGCCCCTGGGAGCCTAGTATGTTTCCTATTTAGTTCGTTTTCACCCTGCTAGAGAGACAGCCAAAGCCTTCGTAACCCAGAACCTAGGCACACATGCTCGCCCATATGATTCGAGTATCCGGGAACCACCATGACACAGACTGTGGATGTATAGGGAGGAATGAAGGGGGTGATTATTATTCATCATACACAGAGCCTCATCTCTCTCACAAGAGCATTACTCGCTCTTTAATTGGTTCCATTCATGGCAGTCCTTCAATGCCTTCCATAAGTGTAATTATGCCAGGTTCTCTCCATCTGGCTGGAATCAGGAATAGCAGTTGTTTCTAGTGTTTATATTTTGAATCGGTATTTCTGTAGCTAGATTTATTATTAATTATTATTATTATTATTATTATTATTGCTGGACTGTTTTGAGCTCTCAGGCATGAATTCTCCCCTCACTGATACCCACTGCAACTCCCATTGACTTTAATGGGAGCTGAATTCCCATAATGAGAGTAGGATTTGGCCTTGTCTCTCTCCTGTCAGGGATCTCCCTGGCATTGTTCATAGGAAGAGCCCAATACTTTATCAGTCACTCTTGACAGCTGCCTCCACCAAACTCACTGACACCTGTGTAGGCAGGTTTCTTCACAGGCATATGAGAGACATCTGAGAGGACAGAAAATAGAGAGGTGCTTCAAACCCCCCCTCCACCCTGCAAATTGCAAAACCAAGGTAACATCAGAATCATCTTTAAAAGCACAGGCTTTTGAATTGCACCCAGATGGAGTCTCTATGGTGGGGGAATGCAAGTTCAGATGGGTTGAGGCCCAGCTTCATGTGAGGGCACAATTTGTACCTACAAAACTCAGGCCCAAAGTTGTGTACCCGCAGACTAGGGTGACCAGATGTCCCGATTTTATCGGCTCCTATTACCCCCCACCCCCATCCCGATTTTTCACACTTACTATCTGGTCACCCTACCACAAACATAAATTGAGGGAACAAATCTAAGTCCATGCACCAACAGATCTGAACCCTCCGTTGGGCAACCAGAGGCCCAGACACTTATGTCTGCATCTCACATTGCCACAGTGAAGTCCTGCCTTCTGAAAATGTTTCCCTTGCACAGTAAGTTATCTGAGTTCACTATGTTTTTCTTAGAGAGATGAGGTAGATCTTGGTGAACCCTAACACTAAGGTGTTTGCTGGCTTTCAGAGAGGAGGAACCCACAAACAGGAATGCTGGGCAACTAAGCACCATCTGGTCAATGACGGCTCCTGACACAATGGCTCGTGTTGGCATGTTTATGATGCAGACCAGAGGCATATTCTCATTATCCCCATTAAATACTGTTATGTGGGATTCAGCACAAGGCACCACAAGAAGCAGATGGGGAGGCAGGGAAGAAAAGAAAACGGGTGAGACAGACTGACAGATTTATCTGAAGCTTAAGTCTATACCCATAAACATGGGCTGATAAGTAAATAGCCACGTAAGTATGAAACTAAATGGTGGGAGCCCACAGTATCCAATAATCATTCTTGTACATTTTCTGCTCCTTTACGGTTCATCATCAGCATTTTTAAATGAAATATTTCTACCAATACGTTACACATCTGTATATTGTAATTCTAGCAATCCTGGTTAAAATCTGAATGACTTGCCCAAATGATTTGTTTTTATCGTTATCTTTTGGATTCCTAGCTTTTGTGGAATGCTGATTCTCTGTATTGGGTAGTATGTGCCTGAGATGTATTTACAATGCATAGCATTTGTATTCTGCGTTACATACTTAGGTCATGGCTTTCAGTTTTCCTCCATATAAAAAATAGCACAATATTTGGAAGCCCCAAACTCTAGAACCCATAATAACATTATTGCTGCATTTTCAGTGTATTACGGCAAAATACTGTCGCATTTTTTAACATAAAGCACAGAAAAGCCATCATCATGGATATGTGGCCCCATTAAGTAGGAAAGGCGGGGGGGGGGGAAATGTACTTTGTATGACAGCAAATGAAAAAAAAATTGTTTTCCAAAATAGTAAATACAAATATAATGTGGTTTAAACAAAGAGAGAAGATGAGGAGGGCGGTTCTCTTCCTGGTTTGATTGCTCTTTAGCAAATGGACAAATATTTTTAGAAATAAAAAGCGTGGCCTACTTTCCGGGTGCAGAGCTCAGCGCTTTCGATTTAATGATATGTATTTAAGTTCCTTTTAGGGGAAAGCCTTCTGAAATCACTGGGGGGGGGGGGGGGAGAAGAAGAAATAAACAATAAATTGGTTTTAAAGGCTTTTGTCCTTGTTGCGTGTGAGTCTAATGGAGGGGCTCTCTCTGTCACCGAGGCGCTGGCTGGGCTGTCGGAGACAACTTAGACAGTGAAAAATCACATGCGGCCTGTTAAGAGGAGCACAAAACTGCAGAATATTGGTGGGTCTCGCCCCCTCCCTCAGCCCAAAAATAAATAACTAAATAAGTGAACACAAGGAAAATGGATATTTTAATCTGCCAATAAAACAGCAGCAGAGACGGTTTATCTCAGTGTATTGCAAGGTCTGTGTGCCAAATCCCTGATGGGTTGTTGTTCCACCCACCCCACCCCTTTTATGTGTCATTAAGGATTTTTCGCATGCAGCCGAATGGGCAAATGGAAATAAAGCGTTTGTTCCTGTCCTACCAGCTGGATGAGCACAACAAGGAGGATGGGAGCAGGCACACAAAAAACACAGGGCAAATTAGGAAGTATGTTAATTCAATTAATATCGCAGAGGGGCTGGAGGGAGGGTGTACGTGCAGATTTTCCGCCTGAGGAAGGAGGTGGCAGAGAAAGAACTGGGGCATGCCAGCTCGAGTTATTGTTCTGCCTTCATTGGAAATTAGCAAGATAACAAGGAGACGGGCGTGAGGAAGGTAGCATGGTAAAGATTTAGGCAGCTCTGCAACCTACCTCGTGCCAATGCGGCCATCTTACAAACAGCACTTGATTCCATCAAAATGGCTTCCGGGCACCTAGCAGCCTACAAACTGCAGCAAAAATGGCCCGGTGTGGCAGAGTATGTCTTCACAGAGGCTGCCCTTCTCCCTCTCGCTGCCTCTTTTTTTGTCCTCCTCCTCCAGCTCTTGCTTGTCGAGGGCCCCACGCGGAGTTGATGGTCTCAGGGAGAGGGGAGAATACCAGAGGGGACTGGGAAGGGGAGGTTAACCGGGGAGGAGCGACTTTCCACCTTTCTCTCCTGTGCTGCTTGTGCCGAATGGGAAGTTTCTTATCTTTGCTGCAGAACGTTGCACAGGCTCTATGCAGGAGAGAATAAGGCACAGCCATTACTCACCGAGACCTGTACATGGGCATAATGCCATGGTTACACACAGAAAGGAGAAAACAGATAATCCCGGTTAACTGATTGATCACTGTATTGCACCCCATGGCTGCAGCCCCTCAGCATATGAGACTGGGGCAAAAGCGTAGCCCATTTGTGACCGGCTCGTCCTTCCCCCCAATGCTCTTCTCTAAGGCAGAAATGCAGGGCGTTTCCCTTGTTTTACTTAGACTCAAGGATGAATGAGACTCCTAAGCACCTGTTTATCCAGCTGTTTATCTCCGGGCACATGACTCCACCAAAGACCTGGCACTTGGGGTATTTACAACTAGACTGGACAAAGCATGAAGAAATGTCCTGTATGGAACAATCCTGCCGTGGCCATTGAGGAGGGAATACGTAACCTGGGCGCCTCCCATTGCTAAGGCCTCGGCGACAGCCTACTGAAGGTCTAGAGATGCAGACGTCTCTTGCGACATGCAATACATTGAAGTGCTTGTTGAGCCTGAAGACCCAGGCAGGCCCCGTGGGAAGTACCACACGCTATGCCCTTACTGCAAGAATTAGTGTTGGGCTCTGTCCCTCTGACATACAAAAAGAAAGTTTAAAATAGAGACATAGGACCTGAACTTGCAGTTCTTGTGCAGTCAAAACTCCCACTGCAGTCCATGCATAAAGAATGCAGGATAAGGCCTATACTGCATGTGTGTGGCATAAACACTGTAACATAGACCCAGACATGCCTAATGCTATTCTGCACAGTACCATCTCCCTAAATACAGTACTTTTATACAGTAGGAAGTCCGACTATAGGGGAAAGAGGTAGAGCTGAGAGCTGTCCAGCAGGTCATTACAATATTTCCTGGGCAAGGTTGTGGTCAGAAGAAAGAGGAGTTCACATTTCTATTATTTTTGGAATGTAAAACTCTGGCCCCTATGATTTCAAGGCTAGGCTTACAGAAATGATGGCTCATTATGTCAGCGTAACTCTCTTCTAGGGTCAAATCCCATAATCCTTTGTTTTGACTCAGTCCTTACCCAGGTACAACTCCTGCTGACACCCAAAGATTTAGCTCACAGTGAAATTAGGTTTTTCAATGCACACTTTCACTCTGAGTAAAATTCACCCCACTGCCAAGGGTCCTTAAACCCCATGTAAGTTCTTAGCATGTCTTGGAGGTGGTGTGAAATGCCTTGCACAAACTCTTTGATACGCAATGAATTTTACCCTCTCCCTAAAATTTTCACTGCATCTGGAGTCACAGTTCAGTATAAGTGGGAGCAGGATGAGCTCCCTACTTATGCATATGGGTCAGCATTTTCAGCATGCTGTAGAATTTGTGAAGACATTTAGCATGGGTAATGACAAGTCCCACATCCTGCTTGTGCATGCATTTACTGGTTTTACAATCTCAGGTGTGGGATTTTCACATATAGAAGGATGCACCTACACATTTACAAATTTAGCTGATCCATGTTTAGAGACCAGAAAAGAATATGAGCACTGCTCTGTGGATGGATTTAATATTATTAAGTATATGCAAATTCTCTCTCTCTCTTTTCCTTTAAAAACCAAGCAAATTAAATAAAATCCACCCCCAGACCTATGTTATTGCAATGCTAGAGTCAAAACAAAATAAGTCAGCAAATGCAAACATTAAGGTTACACCAGCAACACTGACTCAGCCACCTTGCACTTTCTGGAGATTTGATGATGCAGTCAGGTGTTCCTAAACTTTGAGGGGGGGGGCGGGTGGCGCGCGGGAGGGCAGGTTTTAAATAACACAGACTTTATTTAAAGAAAGAGTGTCTCTTAAACACCTCCCCTCCCATTCAAGATTGTATACCATCCCTGAGACAATTTACAACAATCGCTTACATGAAAGGCGACATTAGAGAAGTGTTTAATGTATTTTTAGCTTCAGCAGGACATCTGATGTGTGGATAGTTAGGCACATGCTTATGCATCTTCCTGAATTAGGGTCTTAATATGTGCACAGCTGATAGTTCTGTAAGGGGGTGGGGATAGACACACAGACATAGGGAGTTCTGTGCTGTATACACACCTTTGTTAGGCAGTTAAACAAAAGGGACAGATGGCTAGCTCCTAAACCCTCTCGCCTACACAGGAGTTTAAACTGCTATAATTATACCAATATAGTTAAACTGCTAGAACTCTGGGTGGACACTCTTATTCCAGAATAAGAATAGCTTTTTCTGGTTTAGCTTAAACCGCTTCTAAAAGCAACATGAGCTAAACCAGAAATAGGCCCTCATCTACTGGAATAAGTGTCCACATGGGGAGTCCTATCAGTGTAACTATAACCTTTTAAATTCATATCTGACCTTATACCCGTGGAACTGCCCATGTAGGCTTGCTTTCTGAGTCACCTTCCTATACTTAATATAACTCTGGCCCTTTCACTGTGCCGAGAAACACTGACACCCTCTGCTTTCTCTTGATGCTAGTCAGAGAGGGTCTACCAACCAAAAGGAGTATGTAGACAATGGCTTGGCATTTTGATTACACAATGATCTGTTTGAACCTTCTTTTAAAAACTGGTTTGCTGTGTGTGCAAATTTTGTGGGGATGTGGGGGAATCTTCATATTTCAGAATGAAAATGTAGGCTAAAATGTTGAAATATTCCTAATGTTGTAATTGATCTCTAAATGTAGACAGGGGAGGGGACATACTGCACCTCCTAGAAGAGTCATAACAGGCCTGCTGAACTAAGGACAAGTATGTCACTGAACTGGGAATGCAATGGTGGCTCCATGTCTCTCCAAATTTGTGTGAGCATGTGTTCGCACATGTATTTGTGTATATGCATGCTCACATACATAAGTGGCATATACCTCACATTTATGCAAACATCAGCATTCATATGCAAATGAAAATACAGCCCTTTTCCGTTCCAGGCTGTCCCAGCCCCTGACATTTGGAGATTTCTGAGTAGTACAACTAGACCTCAGATCAAACATTAGCCCTAAGGGGTTGCCTTTCGGGGAAGGAGCAGCTGCATGACAGGTCTCTTTCCCCTGTTCCACCCGTGTATCCAAGCCCAGCATCACACTGGTTTTGTGATCAAGCAGACAAAGCACACACACAAACACAAAAATCTTCTTCCCAGGCAGCTTTGGGAACGGAGCTCAATTTCTTTCCCATTCTAAATCAATTGTCATACAATATATTTGATTTTTAACAAAGCAAGAGAAGACAAATCTGCTCACAGCCCTTCCCTCTCTCTTGGCCCCCTTCCTTTATCAATACCAAGCTGTCATGTGTCTTCAGATGCTTGGAGTATGGGGTGAGGACAGCAGGGGTTTGGAGAAGTAGGTCCTGAGAATGTTACTTCCTAATGCTGCTGCCCTTCTCGTATCTTTCTGGCATGGCCTGTCACTGGTCCATCTTCCCGAGCACTTTTGCAATCCTCTTTCCTACTTTTTCTTTTTATTAAGCTGTTATTTTTTGGGAACAGAAATACAATGGGATGAATGGCATTGCTGGTTGGTAGGGAGCTCTAGGCTCCAGCATGCTGTAGTCACCTTGCTCAGGGCACCCCAGGACAGTGCGAGCTCCCCAGTCCCCCCCAGCAACCATACCCCTCAACTGTCCCTCATAGCATACACCCACATTTTGCCTCCAGAAACACAACCCTGGGCTTCTCTCACTAACAGAGACAGAGGATATAGACAGAGAGGGTATCAGAAATGCAGTACCAGAAAGCTGAAGGCCAGTGTGACTCATGTTACAGATATTAAGCCATGTTATTGAAACTGTTCCTGCTGCTGAAGTTGTGTTCACCCGTTTTTTGGGCCATCCAGACGACTAGGCACATTCATGCCCTTCAGATGAAATGGTCTCTTCCCCTCCCTGGCCCAGCCACGCAGTGACACTCAGTGGTGCCACACTGGTGAAGGACTCGAATGATCATGAGGAATTTATGTATGAAGCCCAAAAGCGGGTCACTGGAAGAAGAGCAGGTACAGAGCGAGACACTGGGTCAGACGGCAGGCAAAGGAGGATGAAGAAGGTGGAAAAAATGGGCCTCAAGATGAAGGCTCGCAAAGGGCTGGTTTCATTAATAAAGCATTCCCACCCTGTCTCCTTCTTATTTTGGTGACAGAGTTAAACCTGTGTGGGCAATGTTCTTTTCTGAAGAGGGCAACTGTATCCATCTTTGCTCCGTCACTGTGCATGTCTTGCACACTTTGATCAGCTCTCTTAAACCCTTTCCAAAGCATTCTCTCAACTTCCCAGCATCTGCCTGAATTCTGCTCAGATGAGGAGATCCATCCCACCCCCACCTGCTACAAGAAAGATCAGACTGAGCGAAAGCAGACTTAGTGAAAAGGCTCTTTCAATATAGATCACCCCCCCCCCAACACACACACACACACCCTGAAAGATTAAAAAAAAACCACAACAAACTCTGATAACCTCCAAGGCTCACTGACTTATACCCTAAATTTTCCATTCTAGGCCTCCCACTTAGAGAGAGATCATCCGGGTAGCAAGATGTATTTTTTCCTCAATTCCTTATCTAAAGGTTTAAGAAACACTAAATTCTGTGACCTATTTGAATCGACAGCCCCTTACTCCTTCCAGAGGTGCGTTTTATTGAGGGAAATCTCTTCCAAAAAGGAGGAGGGAAATACTACACACAAATGAACTACCTAGAGGGTTGCCATGGGCTGGAGTAGTCGTTTGCACACATAAGAGGACGTAACTCAAAAACACTCCAGGTTTTGCCTCCTGTGAGTTATAGCTCTACCCTTCAAGAGCAGAAAAATGCTTTATCCCATTGCTCCCTGCAGTGTATTCCAGATGCCCTTCAAGAGCAGAAAAAATGCTTTATCCCATTGCTCCCTGCAGTGTATTCTACCTAGATGGACTGATTCCACCTATTGTTCTTAATAAATCCTGGTGCATGAAAAAACCCATTGCATGGTCATCTTTCCTTTCCTGTTCTACCTTGCAGAAGTCATAACAATGATTAGAACTGTGGGGGAAGGGCAATACAGAATGTGGTGCTTTCCTGGATTTAGTGAGCATCGAATAGGATTGAGAGTCATGGTCTGGCTGGATCCCAATCAATTTATCCTCTCAGGCTATGTCTAAACTGGTGAAAATGGGACCCATCTTTTGCTACAAAAGCCACTGTGTATTTCCACCCAGTAGCAGCAGTAGTATAGACAGGGCTCAGGTATTTTTATCATGTCGCCTAACTCTGCTCTAAACAGGCGCAAAGAACACCTGAGTCCTATCTACACCTCAGCTGCCATCGTTGCTACCACATGTGGAGCTGTCCCAAAAGAACCAGTGGTCCTTCTTTTGACAGGGCAGACAGGGCCTCGCTCGCTACAAAATCATAGAATATCAGGGTTGGAAGGGACCTCAGGAGGCCACCTGGTCCAAGCCCCTGCTCAAAGCAGGACCGATCCCCAATTTTTGCCCCAAATGGCCCTCTTAAGGATTGAGCTCACAACCCTGGGTTTAGCAGGCCAATGCTCAAACCAGTGAGCTATCCCTCCCCCAAATGGCTGGTCCCATCTGACATCTGCCCAGTGGCCTATGGGAAATGAGTTGGTGATCTCTGCCCACTGCTTAGCAGGCAGATGCCGAAATTTCAAAAACTAGCATTAAGCAGCCCCTTTGTCTTTTCTGCTGAGCACGTCCACAGAGATCAGCTGGACCTGCCGTTCCCTCTCCTGGTTGGGAGTGCTGACTCCAGGTCAGAGGCGAGGCATGTTGCTGGGGAGATATGAGAAAACTTGCTCTGCAGATGCCCATATCACACAAACCAGTGAATAAACAGAGCAATTCAGACTCCACGGCTTGGAATAACTCAATAAAAACAACAACATTTCAAATCTTCAGGTTTTGTTAATCAGAATTTAAAAGGAGGGTCTGCCTCCCCACGTGCGTTTTCTTTGTGTGCAGATTACAATCATTTTCTTTTAGAAAATACAAAAATTCTACAAGCTTCTTTTCTTCCCAGTTCACAAGAAAGTAAGAGATGCACGGCTATGCTTCAGAAGGCAGATGACTGCATTCTGACCTGCCTTGGATTCCCACCTCCCATTCTACTTAGGGTATTGGAATTACTGCTTCCTGTCTTACATAGCAGCAGCAAACATCAGCTGGCCCAATTTCAAAAGACTAGCCAGGGAGGTTTGGCTGGCTGGGGTGTGTGTACGTGTGTGAGGATCTGGCCTCCAGAGCTAAGTTCAATTTAGTCCTCTAACTAGATTCATTGACTCACCTCTCCTTGCTCACCCAGAGATGTCCTGTCTCTTCCCATTGCATCCCACTCCATGAACTTTCAGTCACGTCTGATTAAAGAAGAGAGAATTCATCTCAATTAGAAGGATGCTCCCACACACTTATGGACGGATGTCAAGTAATTACTGAATGTCGTCCCCCCCCCCAGAGAAATGGCTGTAAAACAGCTCTCATATTTGGGACCACACACAAACACACATTTATATTATATATACCTACATGTGCACACACATAATTGTGTGTATATTACATGCATGCTTCATAGCACACCTCATGCAAATGTTTTTGGATACCGGTCCCTAGTTGAAACACATGCAGCCATGTACAAGACAGCAAGACACTATCATTTTCACTAATAAGGAAATAAAGCAAAGTGGATCTGTGTAGCCAGAGCCCAGAAAGCAACACTGTCTCTTTAATTTTCTCTCTGGCTAGCTCATCCTTTGCACGAATCCTTTCCTCCCCATGGCTTCTTCCAGCCTGGTGGGCAAAGTGGAAAAACATCATTAGGGAGGAAAAATAATTTAGTTTGTTAATCAGTATCCAATGGTGGGAAACTAGAGGCAGAGAGCAGGGCTGGCAGTTGGAGCTCAGGAAAGGCCAGCACAAAGCCACCATTCATGACGTGCGGGGCTGGGGTTCTCATTGAATTAAACAGACACAAAGAGCAGAGGCATTTCATGCTCTCTCCACAAGAATTATCATATCTTCCTGGCACTAAGAAACCTTCAGCATGAGAGAGAGAGAGAGAGAATCAGGCAGGCTGGATAGAAAGATGGTCCAAGGTACAAAATACTTTGTTCTAGGGTTGGATTTATGGATGGGGTGCAGCAGAGGGCTTTGCTGGGGGTGACTGGCCTTTGTGCACCGGATTTAATAAGACTCAGCTAATGTGAAACAGGGGGCCCAGTGTACCACGTAGCAGGGAAACCCCGCTCTGAAAACAAACAGCATAACTTTGCATTTCACAGCTGTGGAAGGGTTCTGAGGCCAGTGCAAAATGTGTCCTCTCTGTGTGTACACCTGCACACATGTCCACATGTGTGTTTTGGGGGAAGAAAAGGGAGGGTGCAGAAAAAAGACGAGGCAACATAGTTCAGTCATGAAAGTTAATCAGCTAATGTGCAAACCCCGGCTGCCTCTGCCTGCTGCCCTGCAAGTGTCCCAACCAAGCTACACTGTCTATGGACTGGAACTGCAAATAGCAGGAGCAAATTAAGACAGGCTCCTTGGGATCCAGGCCTGGCAATGTGAAGGGGCATGGCACAGCAGTGAGAAACCAAGAGTCCATGCATAAGGCATGAGAAGGTAAGATCAAAGATATGGGTCAGGGAGGAGTCCAGGGTACAGGCTATGAGGAAGTCTCTATCCAGAAGTGTGCAGGGAAGGGGTGTATATTTATTGCAAGCCCAGATGTTTTGCTGGGTCTCAGCCCTGTCTAGTTTTAATCAGCTTCCAGTGGGCAGTGACAGACATACAGAGAACCAGGAAGCCTACACTTTTTTACACAGTAAGCTCTCTGGGGCAGGAGCTGTCATTCCCCAGATGTTTGCACAGCACCTTGCAGGGTAGAGGCCTGACCTAGTTGGCCTCTAGGTGCTATCAGAATAAGAATGTTCAATAACCGTTCAGTAACTGAGAACCATGGTCTGGGCAGGTGTCTTCCTCATGCCAACACTGTCCACACCACACTGAGCCCTCACTCCCACGCCCTGCTTATAAAACAATACCACAGCATCAGTGTTACTGCGGGGTTGCTACTGCAGAACACAGCAGTGTTTGATGCAAGAGGGTTATACCCTCTCCACTGCAGGCTGCAAGAAGCTCCTGGGTCTCAAATACCTTTGCTCCAGGGATAACTGCTCTCTGGAAGACCCTCAAACAATGTGATGCTGGGGGCCATATAAGCATCTAGAAAACAGACACGAAGGGGAACGAGCAAAAGGAGGAAACAAGCAGGTGCATTGGTGTCTCTGGAACCATTCAATCTAGACGTGCCCTGTTGACCAGAAATGAATGTTTGCTAACATTGATCATGGATAGGAGACTGTCTCTGCCCTTATAAGGTACCTATCACCATGGTATCTGATCTTGCTATAGTACCCAGCAGAGGGAGGTCACTTTTGCTATGGGTGGCCTTGTGAGACATAGGATCAGTACAGAAATTACTGAGAGTGTGAAGATGGTGAGAAGAGAGAAGTGATACCTGAAGAACACTGTATGAACCCAACGGGAGGGGAGGAATGACTTGGGAAATAAATGATGCCTTTACTTATTCACTAATGGATTTACCTGTGTGAAGAGAAACATACTGAAAACAAAGGGAGCTGGGTTGGAGATCTTGGTGCACATGTAGGTAAAAGTTGAAAAGGAAGCACTAATTAGCGCTAGGTCCATCATGTTCCATTAATAGCTTGTCACTGTTTCCTTGATGTTGCCGAAGGCAGAAAAGTTGGTATGTGTGATGCTTACCTGTCTCTATCTCATTAACAGAAGGCTGGGTGAGAACAGACGTTTTTTTGCCTGCATCACAGATAGAGACAGGTTCCTTTTGCTCAGTCTAATTATTGGATCGACTTTTGTGGAGGTAAAGAGGGGGGAGATATTTAAAACATGCACAACATGTATACACATACACAATGGACACACAAACATTCTGTACACACACACACCATGAGACACTGATGTCAGGGTTTAGAAATCCCTTGGGGGAAAATATGGTTTCAACAGACCACAGATATTTTTATCCACACCAAATACACTGCAGGCCATAGAAAACTCTTTTGGATCAGAAAAGCACATGCAACAGGGGCCAGAATTGAGGGGTGGGGGAGAAGGTAAAAAAATTGTATTGTCCAATGAGTAACAGAAATATCAGCTACTTCCCTTCACATTAACACAAACAAAAACTAACTAAATAAAAAAAATTGCTCAACCAGAGTCCAGTTGGGGATAATCTGATTATCGGTTCACTGACATCAGAACCCAAAGTATGGAACTTCCCCGTAAAGAAAGAAAGAAAAAAGCCATTCCAAGCACAGATAAATCTGCATTGTGTCTTATCATTTCCAAAAAAAAAAAAGATATGGGCAATTCTTCCAGCAGTTAAAAAAGATTAGATCTCCTGTTTAATATACAAAGGCCTCCCTTCTCCTCTCAACACGTGGAACAGCCTCCATTAGTGACAGTGGAAAGAACAAGCATGCAAATCAAGGAAAGAATGCAAGGGCAGCAAATATTTGTGAGTGTGCAATGAGTATCTGTATGGCATGATTAGAGGTGAGTGTGTGTGTGTGGGCTGTGCATGCACACAGCACATGCATCCCCATGGGCATCTATTTCTTCATGAGTGTGCGCAGTCAATAAACAAGCTGAAGATTCCTCAAGATAAGAAGCCAAAATGTCCATCTGAAACAAGAACTGTGCAGAACTGAAGGCAAAGAAAACAATAAGCTTATTTCTCTGGGAACAAAGAAATTTCCCCTTCAGCATGCCTATGACTTCTTGCTTTTTGGCTAAGATCAAGTGTAGCATCAGTTTAAATTCGGGATATTTACTGAGGGGCAACCTATCCTAAATCTCAATTACTGAGGGACAATCTATACTCATTGCTATATTTGCTTTCCACAACCTACTCCTAGTATAACCTTTTCTGAGTGATGTACCCGGAAAATTTGGATGTTAATATTTTAACTGTATCGCTGAATTTACTAACTTTAATTTGGGATATTGCAGATTATGTACTATATGCATTTTATGAATTTTTAACCAAACTTTGTACTTTTGGACAATGTAAGCATTATACCCAGATGTATAGATACTCTTTCCTTAACACATGTATAAGATAGTTTTAACATTAGCTTTAATAACAAAAATTTAAATCTGTTCTTATCATTTTATTCTCCCCATCTGGACAATTGCTGGTTTGTATTTTTTTCTCTTCTTTTGTTATTCTTTTTTGGTGTACATGAACCAATATGTCTTGGGTATTTGTAATATGCATTCAACAATTTATGTGTTTTATAATTTTAAATATTTTCTAATACAAGTTTTAATCAATTTACTCTTCCCATCCATCCAAGGAAACACATTCAATAATCTAGTAAGTCATTTTCTACCTCTAGCTTCTATGTTCCTATATTTGCTACTACCTGACAATGTAGATTATATTCCATGCAAAAATACTGCATTAAAAGAACATTTTTAGATTGCAAAATCAAGCACTTGCAAGCTAGGAAATGCAAGATTTAAGGCTGCCCATGCAACCTGAATTCAGCGCCTTGTATGTCCATCCTTTGCTCTGAACCAAGCTTAGAATATGTGATCATGTCATTAAAGACTGGATCATAATGCATATGCACAACAAGGCCGACATAAGATTACACAGACAATCTTAGACCTGGCATTTCCTAACTTTGAATGCTTGATTTTGCAACCTAAATAATGTATATTATATCTCTCTCTCTATATATATATATATATATTATTTCCTATATTTTTAAAAAGAAGGTTAAAACAAATTATATTTTGTGCAATTGTAACAACCCCGCTTCCCCTTACCCCCCACCCCCCCACACATCCTACATTGCGAGCAGAGTTTCAAACCTGAAACTTCAGCACAGACTTCTACCTCTTGAACTATGGGATTAACATTAGCTGACAGCAGGAGAAGGCTGATATCCTGGGGAATGTGCATGCAGAGGGGAAGAGAAATTGGCCACAGGGTCCACATGCTGAGGAGGGGTGGGGGGAAGTAGCCAGAATCTACCCTCACAGTTCCCTCACCTGCTACAACTCTTCCAGGAGCTCCCAGGCATTCCCAGTGCAATGTCTGATAATGATATAAACCCAGCTCTTTGGAATGTTTGTGGTTAGTTATTATTTTGGCAGGATGTCAGATTTTTCCTGAGGTATACAAGCAACAGAAGGGTGATTTGTAATGCTTTATAACTCAGCTAAACCTGAATGGAATTTCACGGGACAAAGGAAAGGCATTTTTCTAGCCCCGGAGCTTCCCTCTACTGAATTTCAAGGGCCTGTACAAACAATGGCAGTGTCAGAGTATCTCCAAAAAAAAACATAAAAAGAGGTTACAAGACTCTTATTATAAAAAGGTGTTAGGCAACCCACACAGAGTGGTCACTACCCGCTCTTCTACAATAAATGATACGAATAAATTTCTCTATTAGGCATTTAATGCAGTATCTAGGCTCAGTGCTAACTACACTTCTCTCCCATATTCTGAACATAAGAAAAACCTGTAATCTGTTAATTATAACAGAGATGTGGAGTGTAAAGAGACCCTGGATAAGTAATTCCTTTATTTCTCATACCCTACAGGCTGTGTTCATTTCTGTCAAGGTCTCCAAAAATGTGTCCTAAAAGGGATAGTATCAAGAAACTATGCTCCCATAAGTTGTCCATGCTTCCAGGCCATGCTTTGCAGCTCCGCAATGAAGTAACTTTTACTGATACAGGAGAGAAAAAGGTCACAGAGCTATTGGACACAATTCCATCAAAATTCAACATAGAAAAGAAAAGAAAAGAAAAGAAAAGAAAAGAAAAGAATTCAGAGTTATTGGGCCCAGTTCTGCTTTCACACCAGTTGTACAGCAGTGTAATTCTGGTCTCTCCTGATTTGCACTCGTATCTTCAAGATATCTTGTGTGGAAAAATAAATAAATAAATGAATAAATGAATAAATAAATAAAAATACAGTTGTGCTAATCAGGTAAGGCCTTTCCTCACAGCCTGTGGAGGCAGAACATCTGGGAATTAAGCTTTTAAAGGCTGTGGTCAGACACTAACTCAGCCCAAAGCAGGTGGGTTTCTGTGTCATTACTTGGGTTCACCTACTAAGCCATCTTGTTCCACTCTTCCCCACCCTGTACCCCCCACCATTCCCTTGAAGAGCCAGGATCTGGCGTGGGAAAGACATCTTTGGGCTTTTCACAAATCCAGTATCCCCTTGAACCAAAACCAATTAGCCCAGCCCAAGGTCCTGCCATTGAAGGACTGTCCCTGCTTTTCAAACCCCCGCAGTCTCAATTGCTCTAAGAAGCCTGGATGTGAATGAGCAGAGCCCACTTAAAGTGGTGCTTAAGCCAGGACCAGGGTGAAGGGAAAGAGAAAATCTCTATAGGAACAGCAATCGGGGTTTCTAAGAGACAACTGACCAAGACTGTGTTCAAATCTTTTTTTTTTCTCCCCTTGAGTTTTGAGACAGACGCCCCTAACAAAACCTGAACTAGTGAATAAACACAGCCAGCAACACCTGGAATTGTGATTCCTCTTAAAGAGATCTAGAGCCAGATCCTCAGCTGTTGTAAACTGCTCTAGCTTCATTGAAATCAGTGGCACTATGCAGATTTACACCACCACAGGATCTGGTCCATAATATTCAAATTAGGGTCACAGGCCCAGCTACAGCTAACATTGTGCTAAACAGTTTGAATAAACATTTCTGCTGCCTAGATCCTTGGACAGCAAATACTCTCAAGGTAATTTGTCTCAGAAAAGCATATAAGAGAAGACAAGGACAAGAAATACCCAAAGCTACAAACAAGCCTGTAAACAGTGACTCCATTAAGCCACATGGTGCAGAGAGAGCCAGCAAAGGCAGCCATCTTACATATTCTATACACAGCAACCACACACCTGCATGGACCTCATGGAGGTTCAGGGCAATAAAAAGGACATTTTACCGGAATTTTGTGAGGCCCCCAGAAGATGAAAATAGGGTACTGGGGCCCAGTCTCTACTCAGCTCCCATTTATGCATCTGCTGAGCTATACATACGTACCCGCACCATCACTTGGTGCAAACACGTGAGCTCACACTTTAATCATTCTCACACTCGCATGTGTGCAAGGCTTACAACCTGCAACCACAGAGGCACTGTTCCCAGGGGGATCTAGAAAGGCAAATTCTAACATGCGCACACACAAAGGTGTGTTTGCACTTGTGGAGGCCAGAGGCTGAAGATTTACCCCATTATGTCAAACAATGCCTCGTTGCTTGAGCATTTAAAACTACATTAGACAAATTACTGGAAAATGCAAGATAGAGAACACTCCTGCACTGGCCACCAACAGGTGGGTGAGTGGGACCCAACAGCCCTTTTCCCATCTCTAATGTCTATGATTTTATGGACAAAGCTAGACAAGAGAGGTAATAGTACGGAGGGCAAACTAGGTCACGTGGCATCATGAGCCCAGGAAGGGGACAAATAAAAGTAAAACAAATCCTGGGCACTGCTAACAATCTTGATTCCCATCAGCTTTCGGACCAAAGCTTACAGTGATTTCACAGAAGTGCCCAATGGTGGAATTTCACTCGCTCATAACACAATGTTAGGGCTCAGGCAGCTTGTTTAAATACGTCCAGTTATGGGTACATATAGCTTGTTTAAACAGCAGGAAGCAAACAAACAATCTCTGATCCACCCTGGGGGGGCCTCTGTGTTTTGGCTAGCCCTACAGCCTGAAGCAAGCCTTGATCTAGACTGAATGGAGGATGGAAAGGTCAGAATATCAGGAAGAAAGAAAAGAGATTGGGACCAGAGCATGGCAGTACAAGCACTCCAGCTGCGGGTGAAGGTATGAGTGATGGTTCGCTCTCCTTCCCACCCACCCCCACCATAAATTTTTTTTCCAGATCATCTTTTCTGCACGTTTTCAGCTAGTATATGCCTCCCTGCCTTTACCTGCCCACTCCAAGCACTGCCTGAAGGGCAAAGACATAGAAGCCTTGGCTAGAGCTTTATGGAAAATCTCATATCCCAATTGCCTATGCTGAATATTAAAGAAGATCCACCAGGTGTGGAAAGGAACTAAAGCATCCCACAGAGGAGAGAAAACAAAGGGATAATCTAGTAAATGCCCAGCCTATTGTCTTGTTCTGATCTATTCTTTTCAGCTTCCTATATCACTTCCATCACTGTGGTATCTGATCACTATGCCGGCATCCAACCCATATAGGACAAGGAGCACTCACAGATTTTAAAAGACTAGGACATGCCCTTCCTTGTAGGTTTTAGCCCAGATGTGCCACACAGGATCTCATTGAAGCCAACAAGAATTTGGTAAAAATAAAGAGCTGAGGACTGGACCTTGGATGGACTTTTGTGGGCCTGGGAATTCTCGCAAACACGTTGCAGCTTGCCACACTCTGTGTCCTGATCGAGGACAGATCCTACAAGATGCTGATGCAGGCATCTCATTTTAGGAAATGTCGCAAGAAGCGATGCAGTGAATACAACTGACCTACAGCTTTTGGATAAGCTGAATGGTAACCCTGTGATGGGGATGTCACTTCTGTGAATTGTGCAAACAACCAGCAACAGCTGCAGAGGGAGAGAAGAGTGAAGAGCTAGAGGACTTTGAGCATTATTTCTCTCTCCGCCAAATGGAGTGTCATTCCATCTGTGGAGAGATTTTGACAAATAGCATTGCAGAGAAAAGCCTCTCCTTTTGTTTTCTTCTGGGAAATGACAAATTAACAAAAGATTTGTAAAATATGTCCCACAAGGCATGAAAATTGGGAGCTATGTGGTGAAGTGTTTAGCCCCTTTGTCCAGATTTGCATCTCCAATTTTGCATGTGAAACTGACCACACCTATCCACTTGGGCAGGCATCCGTTTTGGGGATGCAAACAAACACTTGCATGCAAAAACCAGATAGCTGAGCATCCACCCACTTGATCAAAATGTGTACAGAATTTTCCATGTGCATCTGCCAAGCTGCCTGTACAAATGCAGAGTCCAGTTGAAAACATGGCTCCAAATATTAGATCTGGACAAAAGCCTTATGAACCTAGAAATTTTAAAAACTGGCCGGATATCAATATGAAAATACTTTATGTGCATTAGATTCTTTCTACGAGTTTCACATGTGGACACCAATTTCTGCACTCTATTTTTTATTCAGTAATGTTATAAATTTGATTTTGTGTGTGTGTTTGTCCACACACACACACACACACACACACACAGAGAGTTCATCTCTTTAAACTGCCACCTTCATCCAATTATAGAAGTTAGAGATGGAAGAGATCAGCTAGCTAATCTCCCTGGCAGTGCAGAATTGTTCCCAACAGAATACATATTCTCCAGCTCAGCTGGTAGAATAATTCTTTGTGAATAATATTTGTTGTGAATTTTGGCATTTTCAATCAAATGAATCCAGTGTTTGTTAGCAGTGCAGTTCTGTTCTCCATTGCTTTGTTCAGTCCTGTTTTAAAGCATCTCATATTATGTAGTTTCCATCAGGATCGATTTTATTATTTAAAAAAGTGCCATTGTCCATTAGCATGGACTCAGCACTGGAAAATTATTTCTTAATAATAAAATAAAAAAAGGAGGGAAACTGCTAAATTCTATTCTCCCTACCTCCACTCTCTTCCAAATTTTCTGGGATTGCATCAAGAACACGTATTTCAGATGGCTTGGAGAGAAGAAAGTTGGACTCTTAACAACACTTTTTTTGCTGTGTTTGAAATGAACGATTCATCCTGACCTTGGCCAGACTTTGTGCCACCGTTGAGTTCCATTTCTAGAAAATCCGTTTCTTTAATTCTGGCTCTGCGTGTGGGACCCAGCAAATCATGGAATTACTGCTGTAACTTCGGATTAGTAACGCTTTCTAAATGATAGTCTAATTCCAGGCCTTCATGCTTTTCAGCGTTCAAACTCACACAGCCTTTTCCCTGGGAGGCCTCCTGTGGAATTAGTGCAGGCATCTTCTTCTTCCTCTGCCCTTTTTAATTTCTCCAGTGACTTCTCATTAGAATATAAAATAATGAGAACTCCTCCAAACTTTTTTCTTGCTGTATAGTCACAGATTTACTCTAGTTCCTCCTCCCCTTATTATTAATTATTATTATTACAGGTTTTTTCACCCTCAGTTGCTAGATTGGGGCGCACGTTGCTATAGCTTGGGAAATATGTGGCTTCTGCCACAAATGTAAGGTGGAATGGAAGTTCAAAATGGCCACAACAAAAGATCTCCAGGGTTTCCCAACTCTCCCTGTCCTTTTCAGCCTGTTGATGTAAACTAAAAGCTCACACCAAGCAAAGCCCTTCTCTCTTGGGACTTTGGCATAGCATGAGTTTGCCCACACACACACACACATACGTGCATGCTCTAAAGAAGATTTGGGGTGGAAGAACTGTCAGTGAAGAGGTTGGCGCTGTCTGAGAAATAAAGAAGAGTTCTTGCTCCCAGAGTGATCTACTTACTTAATATTCAGGCCAAGAGTTTTAAATTACTAGTGTAGCCAGACACAGAAAACAATGCCTCTCCTAGAGTTAAAGCCAACACTTCTCCACACTGAACTACCCGCAGCAGAATCTGCAGAGCCCACATTGCCCAGGCAAGCAGAGCATTATATAATCAAGAAAGGTACAGGAGCTAGAGGCAAGGAGGGCAGAGAAAGGAAGTTTGAAGAACAGCAAAGGCCCCACGAAAGCTAATAAACACACTGGGCCAAATCTCCACAGTCCTTACTCAAGCCAAACTGCTATTGAAGTCAATGGGAGAGTTTGCATTGGGCAAGGAACAAAGAAAGGCCCCATGATGGGGCACCAAACCAAACACCCCAGAGAAAGAGAAGACAAGAACAGCCTGTTGCATCCTGAGCCCTAATGCGCTCCAGGGAGCTGGTAACATGCTATGCTTCCCCAAGAGCAAACAAACACACACACACACACACACACAAAAATTAAAAAAAAATCCGGCTGTAAAATTGGGAAAGGGAACAAGAAGACAAAGACTGCTCTTGTAAACCTTATTGGAGCTCTCAGTGTCAGGTGCCTTCAGAGAACTTCCAGCAGCATGGGTAAAATCTCCATAGTACTGCAGGTAAGGATGGCAAGAAGGCCATCTGGGATGAGATACCCTGCTGTGTAGGGCCTGGGATCTGGGCACAGTGGGTTGCTAATTGTTCATACCCCCCACACAGCTACATTCAAAGTACACCACGCTGGAGCTGTCCGATGAAGAACTGTGTGTGTCACAGAAACAGCCCTGTCTGGGCAGGAGGGAGGGCCCCTGTTTGCAGCTACAGCCGGCCATCGCTTTCCAGCTCTCAGGCAAGCCCCAGAGCCAGCAGGGTGCACCCGCTAGGCTGCTGGCATCGAGCTGAACCACAAGGATATTCCTGCTGCTCAGGAAAACGAATCTAACCGAAGCCTTCTCCCCTTTTAAGGAAACGCAGCACAGTACAACACTGCCCCGCCCCCAAATGGAAGCCCTTCCACTCCCTGCTGAGCACCCACAGGCACCCGGGGAAATGGGTGTAATTTTGCAGCTGGGAGCGGAGCCCCTCAGATTGGCATCCTCGCCCTTCATTCCTGCTCGCTGGTTGGGGTTGGCTTCAGCCAAGTAAGGCAAAGAAGCCGGTTTGCCTCAAATCGGCTGCCAAAATGTGCCAGAAGAGACTTAGCCGGGTGCACGGTGCTTTGTGTTACCATGGGAACGGAATGCAGATTTCCCAATTGCTTTTTTATTTGCTAGACAGTGTAATATATATTATCTTTCAACTTCTCGGGTTTGCGGTGGAGGTAAAGAATCCTTTCTGAATGTTAACCATTCAGGCGACTTGGCGAGAGAAAGTCCCAACAGTTAAAGCAGGTAGTTTGTATGCAGGCAGAGTCTCAATGTTAAGGTCTGCCCCTAGGATCCAGCCCCCTTCCTATTGAGAATACCTCCCTCTTCATTTCTGCTCCAGTTCACTCTGCACAGAGACCCCCAACTACACACAAAAGCAGCTGCCAAGGCGCATGAAAAGTGATCAAATTATCAAGAACTTGACCTCTCGGAGGGGCAAAGCTTGGGAGACTTGAATCAAACCCAGACCAAAAAAATCCGAATGCTAATGCGCGCTTCGGGGTTTGACTCGCCGAATAAATTTGATCAAGGGCCATTGTTCCAAGGAGTTGAGTCTAAGGCACCCCATCCCCTCCTCCCCTTTCGACTGTCTCACACGAGAGCCGATTTCCATCCCCTAATCCAGGAGCGAATTCCATGGCACGTTTACCAGATTGGGGCGAAACGATGCATTGGGCAGTAAAAACATTGGTTTCGCAGCTCACCTTTCCTGACCGCTTCCTGCCCCCTCTCATCCTGCTCCCTAGGCTGGGGCAATACTCCTGCCACTCAGCTGCCCGGAAGGAAAAAGGCAAAACATCCCCTAGGGCGTTTCTGAGAGCTCCACAACAGAGACTGCAGAAACTTACCTGGCTCTGGAAGGACTCCGGCGAATCCTTGGCAGAAGGTCGGAGATGATCTGGGATTAACCTTGCTCTGCTCCAAGGTCCATGGCGCGTCTGGCTCCACGTCCCTCCTTGCCCATTGGCTTCCCAGCTCCAGGAAGGGTTGGAAGTCATTTCTACTTTCGGTTATCTAGCTTTATGATGGCTTAATAACACTCATACAGCTAGATAACCAAAGACAGAAACAGCCCTCCTTCTCAAGGGCCGCCAAAGGCTGGAGAGCTCTCGGGGTGGGTAAGGACCGGGGCCCGGCTGCGGCGTTCTTCTGTCTGCCACCAGAGGAGAAGAAGGGGAGAGAGAAAGAGAGAGAGAAACCTATGAACGCAATTCATTCAATGGAAAGACAGGGGCATGCTCTGCTCTGCTCTGCAGGCTCTCGCTGGGATGGAGCTGCTGCTGCAGGGGCCCTCAGCACCTCTGGAGCCCATCCATCGCTTCGTAGAGGTGAGACACGCTAGGGGAAGTAGCTGGATTGCATGGCAGTCATGCACTGAGGGCTGAGATGCCGGACAAGGAGAGAGCTTCTCTCTCACTCACTGCTGACCAACTTCGACTCTTTTCTAATGTTAATCACCCCTCTGGGAAGTGACATCACCACGGGCAGAGCCAATGAGAGGCCTTGCATTCAAATCAGAGCTCCTTCCCGCTCTTTTTTCCCTCCCAACAATTAAACCCCAACAATATTTCAGCTAAACTTTTTTAAACTGCAAGTTCTCAGCCACATCAACAAACCTTTCCACCCTTCCCACCAAAGAGATGCTCAGCGTCTAGACCAGTGCATCCGTTCCGGACTGGGAGGTTAGGTCCCTCTCAAGGAAGTGGGGAAAGTCGTAGGAGAAACTACAAGTAATATCCCTGCACCAGTTTGGCACAGGGAATGGGGAAAGTTCAGGGCATTCCCCACCTCCCTAGCTATGGCCTGGATTTGGCCAGCCTTGTCTAGTAATGTATATCATTGTGATGAGGGTGGCGGGTGGGACTGGAAGGTAGCGGAAATTTAGTGCGAAGATCTCAACGTGACCTGTCCATTTGTCTTTGCTGGAGGGAGCCCTTGCAAAGCCCGGTACAAGGGGAAAACAGCGACTGGTTCAGGTGGACTAGAATGGGTTGTGGCTATAAGGTTGTTTTTTTTTTAGTTTGGGATCTAATCAAGTCATTCTTTTCCAATCTTGCCATTTCACCCAGAGCGCCGATTTATGTAGTGTGAAGGCGGGGGTGTTACTGGCCACGGAACATTTTCAGTGGGGGGGAAATAACATCACCCACGCGTATCCTGCGAGGCACCCAACACACTCACACGTGCACGCGCTCCCTTCCCCCCCCCCCAAAAAAGAACGGGCAATCGGACGGAGGAACTTAGCTTCACGAGCCCCACCGCCCAGTGTGAATCGCATCCCAGGACTAACTGGGACTCTGCTACACCACTTCTAATAGAACTATCATCCGACATGGAAAATGACTCTAAAGCGACGTCTTTACCAACATGCAATTCCCTTTCTTCTCTGCTACTTCACATCCTCATCTCTCTGCGTTCCGAACACGGGCTTTTAACGCGGCATGTATGTAGCGGCATGTAATGCACATGTGAGGAATACACGAGGTAAATGTGATTATCTTGGGTCATCTGACCTAAACGCAACATCAACAACAAATACGTAATCTCCCTCCATTTCTAGCGAGTGCTTCCTTAGATCTGATGGGGAGGGGAAATGTGACCTTCTGCAAAACAGAGAATATGTAAAATGCGCAGATTAGAGAGATAAAAGGGACCGGCTAAGCACAAACATCCAGATTCCCTGCAATTCTAGGCTGATAGTTTCATTCTCTCTCTCTCTCTCTCTCTCTCTCTCTCTCTCTCTCTCTCTCTCTCTCTCTCTCTCTCTCTCTCTCTCCCAACGCTTCAGAAATTAACTGGAAACTCAATCAGGTTAAAAGCTAAAAGATCAACTCTATCAGCTCATATTTAGAGACAACTGTATAAAACCCTGGAATAATGAAAGCTCCGCGCTGGGTTTTGGCACTTCCCCAATGAATGAATTCGGTGTCTTTAAGCACGCGTTTTACAATACGCCAGTTATTTCTCTCTTTCTTGTGCAATAGTCAATCAGATTTTCCCTCGTTCAAATTTCTAAAGGGAGCACATTTCTATTACCTGTTAATTCAGTCCGTATACAGCTATGTATTTTAAAGCCGTCTTTGTTTATTCTCCCGTCTCTGGGCTCCTTCGCACAGCCCCGAAGAGACCAAATGTTTTTAATCTTCCTGAGCAATGAAATCTGCATCAACCCAAACCCCTCACATGTTTTCTTTTCATATTTCTAGCCCGAGATTTTTAGCTGCAAGCCTGAGAGGCATTTGGTGACAGACAGCTTTGACGAGTCTCTTCACCTGGACGCATACGGCACAAGCCGGCACATTGGGACTAAAGAATATAGATTTAGGGCTAGCACCTCCCTCGCTTTCTTGATATGTTCTGTGCAATCCAGCCACTCAGTGATATAGGCACGCCAAAGAAAAACTCTCCCACTATCTGCATTTGTGTACCCAGGCATTCTGTGTGTCATTGTGTGCATTTGGTAGCACGCAAGCAGCAGTTGCCTAGTTCACTACACATAGGACTAGGAACTGCCTTAGAGCTAATTCCACCCTGCCACCGACTCGTTGTGTAGCCTGGGGCAAATCCCTTAACTCCCTTGCCTCAGTTTTCCTACCTGGAATTTTGGGGTTACACTATTTACTTACCTTAATGCTCATTCTGTACTCAAAAAGTCGGGTGCTAATGACGGGCTATTAGCTAATAACACCTGAACGAAATATACAATCATTTAAAAAAATACATTTTCTTGGCCTCATTGCACCGAGGAAGAACATTTGGATTGTAGCACACCGTTAAATACTAAAAGCCAAAACCCAAAAAACAGGCAGGACTAGACAGTGCGAGGGCGCTTGGTCTCACTTTGACCGGGTAACGAATAAAGCTTTCGATTGCTCTCTCTAATGTAGACATTACATAGAACAATGAGGAGAGCGGGCCTCTTTCTAACTCTCCTACCCGGGGTGTCTATTCTGCATGAGGGATAGGAATTGTTTTTGGGATGACCAGATACATTGAGGGGGGATCCTCATGGCCTCTGTTATTTCACCTCCGGCAAGAAAAGCGGATCATATTTCCAAGTAATTTTTACTGCATTGTGTTTGGTTTTTTAGTAAAATACCCAGCTCTTCTGTACAGTGGCAGGATGTGTATTACCAGGGCACACCTCCATCCTACTGCTATGGACAGGGGGAGGCATCCTACCTGAGAGAAAGTGGCTCTTTTGGTGCAATTTAAGCAGGATGCTCACAAAATGGCTTCTTGGTATACTGCAAATAACTAACAAGCAGGCTGGGGGACGCAGCCAGGCCAATGGCAGGGTTCGATTGCTCTGTTTGTCAAGGATTTCACTGTGGGCAAAGGAAGGGGAAACCCCCCAGTATGAGCGTAGCTCTCTGGGACTCGCCTCCCACAGGCCGGTATTCCTGGGTGGAAGGCAAGTCAAAGCCTTTGTAGATCCGGTCCCCGGGGCAGCTAAAAGAGGCATCTGAAGAAACCAGATCAAGTTGGAACACTGGACTCAAACTCATTCCTGCTTGTAGCTGACATTACAAAACCAGCCCAGCCGCCGGCTCGCTCGGCCTCCGCTCATCCCAGCGCCTGGCGCCGGGGAACCCAGGGACCGGATTCGACCCCCACATCAGGGAGCAGGCCTTTCCCGAGACCGATGGAAATGTTGGGAAACGGGATTTAGGAGGTTAATCCCTGTTTGCGGCTTTCTTCTCTATATTTAAATGCTCATTAAATTAATCCGGCGGGGATGTCCCAGAGTTGGAACGACACCGGGATACATTTTTTACTTATCGGCGCCTTTGTTTCTCTTTCCCTTTTCTCGCCGAGAGATGTCAGAGCCTCAATGGGGCTATTTTAATCGCCCCAAACAATATTGTATTTATATGTAAATATAGAGAGATAGCCATAGATTTTAAACATATATACACAGAGAGAGCTAGAGACATACCCATAACTATGATAGATAGATAGATAGATAGATAGATAGATAGATAGATAGATAGATAGATAGATAGATAGATAGATAGATCAGATGCAGAGGGAGAATTCACTTTTAAAATCTGAATAACTAGAACATCAACTATTAAAACAACCCTCGCACAGCTCTCCCATCACTTCCTGCAGAGCCACCGTTAGTCATTGGTCACGTACGAATAAAATGGACCCATACAAACACCACTTTTGCCTGATTTAAAAAAAAATGACCCCTATTTTAAAACAAGCCGTATCCATCTCAGCTGCCCCCCGAGTTCCCAAACTTGGCAGCTGGCAGTTTCTCAATAGGCAGCAATGCCTCTGCCCACAGAAGAGGGCATCTCACTCCGAGACCTGGTTACACGGCTGCCGTTGGTTTAATCCAGTTCATGGTGGAATGAATCCACGGACGGAATGTGGACGCGGGGACATTCTAGAATTAACCCTCGGGCAGGAAAAGGAGCCGAGGCGCCTGTGAATGAAGCGACCCGGGGCCCCTTTTCATTTGTGTGCCATCAGGCCAGCTGCCTCGCCCCAGCCCTCTATTCCGAGAGGATGCGGAGCGAGCCGCCCCGGCGCTGACATACATCGCGTGGCTCCATTCTGTCAGGCTGCCTTGGAGCCAGGAAACAAGCCCAGACTCCTTCCGCCCGGGCCGGGCACAGAGCTACCGCCGCCGAGCAGTGGCCCTGACCATGGTGCTGCAAGCCTGCTGCCAGCCCCCCGGCGCCGCTGTTCCCTAGCAGGGCTTCGAGTAGCCCCCTCCAGCGCCAGCTCCATCCCGAGCCTGCAACAAAACCCGCCGCGGACTGTCCCCCGATCCAGATATTCTCCAGAGATCCCAGCCCAAGCCAGGCCCCCTCCGGCGCACCGGAGGGGTTCTCTCCCGGGGGTGGGCTGGGGAGACACTGCAGCCCGGCAAGCCTTAGGCAATGGGGGTTGAACCCACCTGATCAGGGGGCTCCTGCTACCTAACTAATCCATCAGGCCTGAATGAAATCCAGTGCCGCGCAGCAGAGGCCAGATAGACCGCGCGGCTCGGCCACACGCTCCCCATTCCTGTGTGTTGGATGTGGGAGAGGCCCTGCTACAAGGGCACGCGTCTGTGGTTCCTCCAGGTTCCAATCAAGCAGGCTCTCTGCTCCGGATAATGCGCTCCACAGCCCCATCTCCCTGACGGCCCGGTCCGATCCAGCAGAAATACCGGTTTGCTGTGGCTGGGTGTGCAGAGACGTAACTGGAAATGAACGAGCAGCTTTCACTGGCAAACACATAGCCATCGCCAGGGCGCTGTGCGTGCCGGTCTCTGGGTATCTATATTTAGAGATGTAGAGGGAGCTATGGATAAAGGGGATGCATGTCTGTGTGTGTGTGTGTGTGTGTGTGTGTGTGTGTGTGTGTGTGTGTGTGTGTGTGTGCAGAAATATGTTCCTGCCTGCATAACAACAGCGCCCCGTCTCCGTGTGCTCGGGAGCATGTATACGTGCCCGCGGGCGGCACATATACACTGCCCTGTGAAATTAACAAATCTGTGTATGTTGCGACTCTGGGGGTGCAGAGAGCTGGCGAAAGATACAGATGCTCAGTGTGTTCTAGTGTGTATTTCGCACCCAGGAATCAATGGAGCATCACATGCCCACAATCCGAGCCTCTGAAATGTCCCCCGTGCCAGCCTAGTTGTGAAGCAGCCAGCATAAAGAAACGCTGCTTCTCCACTCCTTGAAATCCTCGTGTAATAATCAGGCCGCTCCTGAATCATTTAATTTGATATCCTGTAAAGAGCCCCCTGCCTTTCCCCTTTCTACGTCCTGCACGTCTGACGTCACTTTTCTTTAATTAGGAGAAGTTATTTTTAGCCAACCTAGAGTAACCCCAGTTCCTTGAAGTCTCGAGTGCATCTCGTCTTAATTGTTTTTCTTTGCCTCTCTCAATCGGGGCTTTGCCAACTTTATACTGAAGCTGCAGCTCCCGGTGGGCATTTAGGAAACGTGTTGCTTTATTTAGTAATTAAGAGCCATATCAATGCAAGCCATGCACTTGAGAAACAGAGCAACAATGGCACAAGGGGTATCGCTCTCTTCATATCGTCAGGGATTTGAAATCGATACATAAACTATGAAATTTTCCCTGGGGTGACCTGCTCTTTTGCGGGCTGTCTGAGTATACAAAATCCATACAGTTGTGAGTGTGTGTGATTTTAGGCCGCAGCCTATAATGTGTATACCCATACACACATTCTGCTACATACAACCGTATGCATGCTTGAGGCTGTGGCCTAAAATGGTTCTATTTGTTCCATTCATTTGAAACCCGAGCTTAAGAAGTTAAAACAAAAAAAATTGGAGAATGGGGTAATATGAACCATCCCGAAAAGCTGTAGGAAAAAAATAAAGAAAAGAAAAAGGGAAAAGAGGGAGGAAAGTGAGGAGAGATTTCTAGCAAAAGAAGTGCATTCAATGGTCACTTTGGTTTCCAATATAACCATTCATTGGGATTCAGTCCCTAAATGGAACAACTCAAAGGGCAGTATACATGTGACAGTGAATATCTGGGAAGTTAAACACTGTCCTCGACATTTTTTCTAATGCAAAATTGCAGGGATCCACTTTAATAATTTCTGAAATTCAGCGACTGTAATCATTCAAGCAAAGTGCATGTAACCGCAAACCTCTCTTCTGTCTGACACCCAGTTCGCAAGACAGGCCACTTCGCAGAAGGTGAAACTTCCCTTTTTGTTATTTTATTTAACTCTAGGCCCGGAAGATGGAATCACGGGCCCTCAGTACTAAATTTTTTTCCCCTTTCCGTTTATTTTAAAGGTTCGGTAAAATTTTAATTCACCTTAATATTAACCCGTCTCTAAAAATATCTATTGAGATCTATTGATATTTCAGAGCCATAGCCAATCCTTTTCTATTCTGTATTACACACAGAGAGAGAAACACACACACACACTTAGATATGGGTCAGTATAAGCTTAGAACCCGCTTTGTTTGTTCTGAACACTGTAATAAAATGGACACTACATAACAGACACACATTCGCACCACGCCTGTTAAGATTGTTTAAATCACAGCTGGATTAGTCTAGAGTTTAATGGAGACACCTTCCAAAAGCCGATGACAAAAGCTCTGATTGTAAATTACCAACTTCTCGGGCATCCGATCAGCTGAAAACCTTGGAAGCAGACTCTGACCCCAGCTCATCCAATGGGTCTCAGAGAAACAAAAATTCCAAAAGGAATAGGAGTTGATCTATTTCCCAAATTACATATTCTAAGGCATCCCTACAAATTATCCCTTTTACAACAAAGGTCCCTTTTCTCGCCCTGGGTTGTTTCCTATGACCTTTCCCTGGGGGAAGAGGGAGCGAGAGATGCTACCCCAATAGATACACAGTCGCCTACTGGAATTATATTTTTGCCCTCAATTTCTGCTTAGCCTCCTTCTCTAAAGCATCCATAATCGTGCATTGGACCCAGAGCCGCCCGATTCCTGTTTGGCCCCGGATCATGCCTCTTCTCCCCCCCCCCCCAACACACAGCGTATGGACTTGGCCGTGGGATTGAAGAAGGAAGAAGAAAGAGTTTCCATTGACCACGGCCTTGTCACGCTTCACTGTGCCAACCGGTCAAGCCTACAGCCCCGTCCCCAAACACACACCTCGCCTGGCACACAGAGCGACAGCTCCATCCCTCTGCCCTTCGCTTGTTTAAACGGCACGTCCAAGAGCAGGGCGGAATCGCCCCTTCCCAAGTGAGTCCCCCAAGAGCCGAGCTCCCCCGGCCTCAAGCCAGCCCCACTGGAAGCCGGGGGGGGGTCATTGTACCAAATCCCCTCACGCTGCCCCCCTGCTGCCCCCAAAGTAAGTCTCCCTTCCTCCTCCGAGGAGCGACCCCACGCCAGCCGCGCCGGGGAGGCGGAGAGGCAGCGGCCAGGGGCGAGCGCACACTTACACTCCGCGGCCAGGCGTGGACGAAGGGGAGGGAAGGAAGGAAGCAGGCGGCAGCGATCCCTGGGAAGGCGAGCGAGGCGGAGGCCGTGGCAATCCCCAGCCAGGCGGGCGCTGATCCCCGCTAGCGGCTCCTCCTGCCGGGGCTCGGCCTCTACCCCGGACCTCTCTGGCGGCGGAGGCGCGGGCAAGAGAGGAAGGAGCCCTGGCTGGGCTCCGTGCGTCTTCCCAGCTTCTCTTAGCTCCAGGCTCTGGTTCCTCTCCACGAGCCTCCGCTGCTGGCAGGCTGAGCCCGCAGTGACGTCAGCCCAGCAGCGTTTTACTCACTCCAACCATGGCAGAGGGGAGGAGGGAAGCTGGGGGGGGGGGAGAAGAAAGGCTGTGGGGGGGGGCGCCTGCAGTCTCCACCAAACGGGAAGCGCAGCCCCCTGATCTTACCCTTTAATTAAGGCTCCGAAGGCGTTCCAATTAAACCCTGGCAATTCTTAATCTGATAGGCTGCTCGGGAAGCCTTTTAAAAGTCCAGCTCTCCAGTGAACCCCTCAAACCTCCCTGGTTAGCCGCTAAACTGAAAGGCAGAGATTTGATTTCTGGGAAGGTAAATGCTTCGCTCTAGTTTTCTTGGGGTGGGGAGTCGGAGGGGTGGAGTTAGGGGAGTGCATGCCAGCCCCAAACCCACCCGAGCTAACTGGGGTTTGGATTGCGATTGCATTTCTCCTAGATTTCAGCATATCTCATGACCAGGCTTGGGTCATAAATGCCTCTCGGAATAGCTTATTGTATAGGGTTTGCATTTGATTCTGCATTTCAATCCTAATAATATTATTAGGATCCCAATATCTATAGCTCCTGAAGGGTATTTACATCCCATTGTACATGTGCCTCTCTGCATGTTCACAGTAATATCGTCAGCCACATCACACAGAAAATACCGAGAGGGAGATGGGCGAGATAGCAAGACACCCGCCTCCCTCTCTACCTCACCCCCCTGCCATAGGCAGTGAGAAAACAATGCTCCTCTCTCTGCGTTTAGGAGCAAGAAATTCTAATCACCCCAACTGCAACATCGCCTTCCCCAGTCAACCAGATCGCCGCTTCTCCCCTGCCCCTTCCAGCCGATTGGGGTGTTTTGTTAATTCCCCCCTTCAGAACATTGCCACTAATTCTACTCCATTGTGACAACACAAGACAATTTCCCTGGGTCAATGTCATTTCTTCCCTGGAAATGTTGCGGCTCCCCCGGTTCGCTTTCCTATCCGCTGTCCAAATGCTGAAAATTAACTCAGATTAACAAAGTACAAAGCTCTCGGGCCAGCCTGGAAGCTCTGCAATGGCCCGACGCACAGTGGCTGTGGCATGAGGCTATTATAGTCCCAGCCTTCCTCAACAGCAGGTGGATCGGCGGGATTTTCAGGGCTGCATAAAGCGCAGGGATGGGGAACTTTTTGGGGGGGGGTAAGGGCGCCGCTTTCCCATTCGGCAGCATGCAGAGAGCAAAAGTGGGTGCTGGGTGTCAGGGCGCAGGGCTGCAGCTCTGAGCCGCTTTCCTGGCTTTCCAGTCCGCTGGAGCAGCAGGGGAGGTCCCGCCGGCTGAACTTGTCAGCGGGGTCTACCCATCCATCAAAATCCAGACAGACAGACAGGCCAAGTTCATGAGCAATCAAGTTAACCCATTGCAGTCCGCTTCCCTGCCATCCAATGGCAGACACGTATAATTAGAAATGTCCAGGCTTCCACTAGCTTTTTATTCTTGGGGCATAGAAAAAGGAGCTTTAATTTCTCCTTCGCTGTTTCCCTCTTCATTTCCCTTTCTCCCTCCTCTTTTCCTTTTCTTCTCTTCCTTCTCTCCTATTTCTCTTTCTTTCATTCTCTCCCTCCTTTAATTTTGTCATGCAACCTTCTTTTTAAAAAAAAAAACCGCTATCCTTTAAAAACCTTTCCCTCTCTGCATTTTCTTGCCTTCTTTCTCTAGATTTCCTGCATTACAGATTGCTTTAATTTTTATTTAAAAATCTTTCCAGCCCAGTTTCCCATTCCCTATTTGTGTTGCCTCCTAGCTCTTTCCTAGCCTTGAAACAATTATTTTAAACCCCGTGGAGATACCATACGCTGTATTATTTTGTTTGATATCATATTAAATAAACAGGCTATCTAAAGCAACATAACTCCTCACCCTGATTGCTTTTAGATTTTTGCATCTGAAAGTTGCCATAAGAAATCAGGCAAAAGACGTGGCGAATAGAAATCAAAGCTCTCTGGATTTGACAGTATTTTATTCTAAATCAGTTGTTCGATTATTTATCCATACATCTTTCCTGGAATCGCCAGAAATCCCTTTGCTCGGTCTAGGTCGAAATCGCATTGCATTGTCATTAAACATTAAAATAACAATAAATCGCACCCCTTTATGCTAAAGCCGCCCCCCCTTCAAAGTTTATTTGCCCTAATAATTAATTCACAAGAGCTTAACTTTGTTGTAACCCTGGCGGTCTTTTCATTAAAAAATCCCCCCGTTTCCTATTGAATTAGCTCTGCTCCATTGCCGCTGAAATGAAGACGCCAAACCAACTTTTACCCTGAGCATTTTCTCACCAGCCCAAAGAAAAGTCTCCCTCCTTTCCTTTTCTCCTTTTAAAAAAAAAATTCAAGCACCCAGGCAGCGGACGTGTCCTGCAATTTAACTACTTTCAAATTCTTTGTTCAGGTCACACTGGGGCTCTATTGTCCCCCTATTGAGAGAGCTTATTGCCAAGCCAAGCTTGAATGAATTTAGGCAGGCACACACCGAAATTAGTGCTAGGCTGGGGAGCAGGGCTTATTTGCTGCGTATCCCAGTTCTTTCTGGAGGGAATGAACAGTTACTACCCACGGCATATGTAACATAGATTATATATACACGCGCCCGCAGAGCTTCGATTTCCAGTGCACCAGGAGAAACAGATCCCGGACCAAAACAAACATGGACAAAGGTGTCTGCAGAGTGTGAGCGCCTTTGCAAAAGGAGAGCGGGGATAACCCGAACTTCATCGCCAGGGGAAAGACAATCAGCAGCCTTAAAAGACTTTAAACACACGCACGCGCTTCTGGGTTTTTGTTTGTTTGCTTGTTTTTAGCTGGCAAACAAACCCATCCTAAACCCAGGACCTGCCGCGGAAGGAAGGGTTCTAGGGGGGCTGCGGTACTTAATTTCAGGACGCGGAGGAACCAGTGGGGCTGTTGGGCATTTCCCCTCCCTCCTTCCCTTTTAATCCAACTCAGTTAAAGAGCCGTGCACACGGTGTCACAGAAGGCACCGAGTTTGCAGGGCATTAGCCGAGGACATTAATAGCTGCCGCCTCCGCTTTAAAAAACGCATCCAAATGTGAGGGGTGACTTACCTTGGGGAGTCCACCTGCTGTCCAGCCTCTCGCCTCGCCGTCTGGCTTGCTCGGCTAGCCCTGAGCCCCAAAAGGGAGGGTCCCCCCCCACACATCTAGTCTGAGCTTCCTCCCCTCCCGCTCTCTCTCCACTTCTGGAGCTCTGGGGCTTGTCTCCTGAGCAGAAGAAGGGGGCTGCTTTTTCAGACTGAAGGGCGGGGGGGAGGTGAGAACTTCAGGGAGATGTCATTTCAGGAGAAAAAGCCTATAAGATGTGGCACTTGGGCACAGGCTTCCCACGTAGGCCCATACGTCACCTATAAAATACGTTGGCAGCTCCAGCTCTCCTATGCCTCTGCCCCTGAAAAAAAGGGAGAGAAAGAAAGAAAAGAAATTCTATAAACTCTTCCCCTTGGCTCCTCCTGTGATGGGGAGAGACAGGCGGGCGGGGGGGGGGCGTGTGAAATTATTTTTAAAAGGCGGGGGGAGAAGCGAATGGCTGCGGTGCCCACCTGGTTTAAAGTTTGCTCTTGGAAAGAGAGGAAGATGGGGGCGAACCGCACGCAGGAGAGAGCCATTGGCAGCCCGGGCAGAGCGAGCTGGGTGCCTGGCGTGCGGGCTCTCTCTCGCCTAGGAAACTTTCCCCGAGCCTAGTGGTTCTTTTCTGAGGCACATTGAATGAAAGGCAGAGATGGGACAGGGCCGGGGGGAGAGGACGAAAACTGGTAGCCGGGCTGAATTCTATGGGCGCTCTGTGGTGAGATCCAGGGGACAACCTGGAAATCCCACCCTGTTACTAACAGCCCGGCCTGTGGCTCTGGACTCGGCTGGGAACCGGTGCCAGTTCGCGGGAGATGGAAAGGGGAAGGGGACGCGGATGTACCCGGACAAGCAGCATTTGCAGAACCTAGAAAGACCGATCGCCAGGCGGAATTGCCTCCTCCAGGGTTTGTTTCCAAACAAGCCGCTGTCCCTTCAGCCAGGGAGTTGTGGGAGCCTGCCCGGCCATCAGCCCTGCTAAGCGATGGACCAGCCCGGGCTCAGGACTCTGCCCAGCGCTGCGACGGGAGCACGGCGGATTGCTGGGGCTAAGGGATCCACACTCTCTCTGCTAGTGGCGGAGCCACAAACGCCTGGGCAGCTGGGCGACAAACGGGGGATCCCTCGGGTCCAACCCCCCGTTGTCCGATGCGGCATTTTTCAGTTTCTCGGCCCTCCAGTAAGAGGCACGGCTCAGGACGCTGCTCGGCCCCGCATCCCCTGGACACCCAGGCACCTGCTCACGCCGTTCTGACTTCCCCGGGCGCTGCCGCTTCCCTCCCTGAGCTCCGATTCCCAGGGCACTTTCCCTTGCAGAGGCGGCGAATATTCTCCAGGCGCCGGCCCTGGAAAGCCTCTTCTTGCCTGGCGTTTATTCCCTTTCGCTGGGCAGCAGCAGGCTCGAGGCAGTGTCATTTCCTTAGCCTGGTAAGCAAAGGAGAGCTGGGGAGGACACAGACATTTCTATGGCCCTGGTCAGAGTTTAGGCCGTGCCGAGAATCTTTCTACAACACGTCTCTCTTTCCCGGGTGTGTGACACACACACTGTGTTACCAGGTTCTCCCCCTACGGCTGTCTAGTTACACACCCGTTAATCTGCATGCCCGCGGTTAATATATCTAGCCGTTCAGGGTGTAACTATATTACCCACCAGTCCATCCATTTTGCAAATGCCCGTATGGTGCTTATTTAATAAAGGATTTGCTCGGTGTATTCATATCTTACAGTCCACATTGAAGGGATCCCTACAATATTTCCTTTCAAAATGGTATGTTGGATACTACACAGCCGCCTGCGGGATAAATAAAACAACCCGATAAACCAACAAAAAGATTCCCATTATGTGGTGCCATCAGCCCCAGGAAAAGTACATTTTAAAATGTCCCCCCCTCCCCATCCATTTTACAGGTAATTCTCTCCTAGACAGATTCCGTTTTCTATCGCTAACCCATTCAATACATGTGGGTATTTTTGCTTACCCTTACAAGTATACTAGAAGGAGACAAGTTGAAATTCAAACCTTGCCCACCCTTTATAATAGTACGGGGGCCTTCCTCAGCCTTCCTCCTTTGTTTTGAAATCAAAAGGCTCCGTGGCATGATCAGTTGCCCTTTGACGTGCAGTAGGCATGGTGATATTCGAGCACATGTATACACAGAGAAAATGCATAATGTTACCATGCTGTTATAGAGCGGGGTGCAAGCTGCGTGTGGCTCTGTCGAGCTCTGGGTATCTAGCTTCGGATCCAGCGAGAGATCGGATGTATTTGCTCACAGGCACCCTTATTTCAAGTAAAGGAATCCACGGGAGCCCTTCTGTGCCACCAGGCGACCTCTTTATGATCCCCTGAGTGAAAAGGGCAGAGAAATAAACGAAAGAAGAATGGGAAAGTCCTTGACCCCTGACCTTTAGATTTTGTTCTTTTCCCTCTGAAGCACGATGCTAACAATGCGGGTCTGGTCTATCTCAATGAAGAAGGACATGCGAGGTTAAGCAAAGTCCCCGTGTCCCCATTGTCTGGCTTGTTTATTGCGATCATGTTAAGGTAACATGCTTGTTTACTTCTTCCAAAAAGAGGGGAGAAAAGGAAGAGCTTGGACAGTTGTTGACAGCACTAGGGGTTATGGCTTCAAACGGCAGCTGCTGTGGAGAGGCACAGACCCGATGAATCCCCCCTTCCTTTAAAAATATGTTTAGATTTCAAAGGGGCATTTAATTTGGGGAATAAACCGTTGTGGGGGTTTTTTTTCGTTCCCGGTGTAACACTGAATGTGATGTTCTGGAAGGGCTGGCATTAGAATGGCTTTAATTTTGACTTGACAAAAAGCCCAGTTTTGATTTTCGAACTGAGTTGTGCTCGAGACAGTTTTTTTTTAAAACATTCAATGATACTGTAATATGCTCTGTGGTAAATTAAAGACAACAGTTTAATCCAAAATCGTGCTCATTGATATTGTATAAGGAATGCGTTATTTTTAATGGACAAACTCAGCCAAGTAGAATGGCTCACGTTTTGCAATGTTCAGATGGATTTTGCAATGAACAAATAAATCTGTCTCCCTTTCTTTCAACGCACGATAATTTCCATTAACGAACAAAATGGAGGGGGGAAGAATACATTGACCCCCCCCGCATGTAAAAATATCAGAAAAGAAAAAAAATAATTATGTAAATTTCAATTTCCGGGAATATCAAAACAAAGACCACATTATTAAAAAGAAAATAAAAGAAACCAGCCAACGATAAAAAAGTTGTTTTATGTAACTGTAGAGCTGAGAATTTGACACACTTTGGGACTATGCTAAAAGTGCTGAAGAAGAAAAACGTCTTTTTTGTTTGTTTAACTAATCTATCAAGTTCACGCTCCACTTCTTATATAAAATGTATTACACCAGTCTACAGATATAGAACTAAACGTGAAAAACATTACACACGACATCTTTGTGTTTGTATCATACACAATACCCACTAGAGATTTATATACCGGGTGTGAGACATGATGGAAAATATTTATATCTATATTACATACACAAACACGTGTAAAATATAGGAGACTTTGTCACTGCTAGGATGTTTATGACACAAAATTCATTTGTTTCCCTTTTATACTTTAAATCGGTCTCCGATGAGAGTCTGATGCTATTGGAAAATTAAAACATCAAGCCCTGATAAAAAAAAAATAAAACGTGAAGAAATATTACAGAGTTTGTTAAATGTGTGTGTCGCAAATAGAAGTAAATATCTGGATAATGTGACGATTATTTTTGTGTTGTTTTTTAAAGAGTGGGAGCGAGGGCTGCATTTGACGCTGAAGCCCAATTGAAACCTATTTCGCGTTGAGTGGAGCTGGCAGAGCTGCTGTGGACAACAGCGACACTTAGTGACTCATTTTGGAGCTGAACTGTATGTGCGACCAGGAGTAAGAGCTGCAATGTGCAGAACTGTTTAATTCCAATCTTATTTTTCAAATCTATCGTGTTAACATTCCCTCTTTGAGATGGTTCGAGCTTGTTACATTAAAACTTATTGTCATAATTAATAATAAATAATAATAATAATAATATTGTTACTGAAAACACAGGTTTGGAGTCTGGGCTTGTCTGCTGTTTAGCATTTGCTGCTTTTGGTTTAAACCGCAGACAGCTTGTCAATGAATTAAATGTTTCCTCCTCACCATGAATTAACACATAAATTAAATGCTGCTGCCCTTGTATCATCGGGATGATTTTATTTGTTGCTATAGGGTTTGACTGAAGGAATGTTCATTGGACTGAGGTTGGGGGATGTTTTTACCAATTTAATGACACTAACAAAATATTTTTTGTGTGTGTGTATAGTTATATAGATATATATTAATGTGCAGGTATTTTACAGTTGTGAATTTCTTTTTTTCTTTAATCCCAGCACTAGAAATAGGAAGAACTTGATTCTCAGATGGACAGAGGATAGAGATGCTCCTGAAAACATCTTACAAATTAATTTAAGATGAAAATGGACATCATTTCTCTTTAGTGCAAGTTTTACATTTTTATCTGCTTAATTCGTTCAGTTTTAGTGTAGGAGACCGGATACTGGAAAAAATTATTTCATCCTACCTGACACAACTTTTCCAAGTTCTCAGATAATCGAAATCTTGGAGTCTATAAGGTTTATACCAGTCTAGAGGTAGCTTAGAGGTGAAGCACATTTATGGGAGGGCCTCTGGTTCCTATCTCACATACAGAACAGAGAATATTGCCAGGTATGTTAATTAAAATGTATCGTTTTTAATTAAGTAGAAATGGCAGACAGTTGGGTGATTTAAGGGGATATATGGAGTAGGAAGTATAAACAAAATATGACTACTGCTTGCTGTTAAAATGTAATTTAAGATCAAATATTGTCCACAAAAATCGATTGTTGCCAGTTTGCTGCTAGCAAAACAGTACATGACATTAAAAAAACCAAACAGGAAATATTACAGAAAAGTTTCTGATCAATCTAACCATCACAAAGGATCTGGATTGTGTCTTTAATCCTCAATGAGAGAGTTGATAGACCTCGGGAGCGCCCTTCCCCTGCCTGAAGAAAACACAATCCCAATACATGTTGTAGCACCGGATAGGTAGAAAATCTGTATTTTCTCAGGCACCGTGAGAATTCACAGCAGGCTTTGTATGTTCATCTTGCACCTGCTATAGGAAACCTAGTATAAACTAAATGGCGGGGGGGGGGGGGGGAGAGGGGACCTCAGCAAAGCCCTGATGCTCTGCGATTTAATTCCAAGTTCTTTGGGAACACACGCAAAATTAAAACAAGGAAGAAGTCAAATCCCACAGGCGCACAATCACAGCCTCTCCATATTGTGCCTGAGAGGGGACTGGCTGATAGGGGTCACTTTTACTGGGAGAGATGCGGTGGGGGTGACAGGGAATCCTCTGAACTTCAAGGCCTCATTGGAGGGCTGAGCCAGGACTAGAGCTACCTTCGCTCCTCCATCTGCGAGGGAAGGAGGAAAACCACCTGCACAACGTGGCTGGAACAAGATCTACCCCCGTGCAAAGGCCGAAACGTTCCAGGCAAGTTAGATCTGCCCCAAGTGCTCTTCTGTGAAGACAGGCACAAATCCCGCCTAGTTTCCTCCGCCCCAGAGATTCACTCTCCAGAGCTGGCTCACCGCTTGGCTTTTGGGGTCTATAACTCCCCGAGAGCAGCCTCCTGGCCCCGAGATTGAGCAGCCCTGGTGGATGCCTAGCAAAGCCTGCCTCTGACCCGGGAGCAGCAGCCCCTCTCCCAGCCCCTTGCACAGCCCTCAGAGGAAGAAGGCGGCGTGAGCTCCCCTAGCGATTCAGCATGGCCAGCTTGTTGCTGATCTCCCCAGCCTCTTCCAGCAGGAACCAGCCCAGGGATCGCTATTCCCGTCCGGGTTGAGTGTGCGAGTGACCCCAGCCCTTTGGCAACGCTCCTAGGTCATCGCCGGGCCCTTTCCAGCGAGTGCAACGAAGCTCAGCTGCCGAGGAAGGGCGGGGAAGCGTACAGAGCACGGGCTAGAGAAAAGGCCGAGTAGGGACCAGCCTGGACTTAGTCCCTGATACCGACGCCAACTGCATCTCCCCGACCCCATCCATACACACAAGGTCCGGCTTCCCCTCCCCAATGCTTCAGTGATGGCCCACAGGCAGCAATCTGGATCCTAAGGGGCGCAGGGGCTCACGCTCTGGCCTCCGGGGCTGGAGCCCTGCCCTTCCCGTTCACAGATGCACTGAGCGGGGAAGGGCTCCGCCGCAGCTAGCCGAGGCCCCCGCGGGAGCGATGGAAGAGAAGTTGGCCGCAGAGGGAGCTCAGAGCAGAGGCTGCCCCCAGCTGTCCCACAAGCAGGCGGACACTGCAGTGGGAGCTGCCAAAGGGGGCTACCCCGTCTCCTGCTGCTGACCCTGACCAGGGCTCCAAGGGGCATGGGGTGGAGGAGGTCATGGGGCGCAGGGCAGCTGCCCTGGGGCGAGGCATCTGGAGCAGAGCGCACGAGAGCAAAGCGCACGGAGCAGAGCCGGCAAACAGGCGGCGCCAGTCTGGCCCTGGCTCCGACGCCGCCGGGCCCGGGCGCACCGCGGGGCTACAGGGCCGCTTGGAAGCAGCTGGGCAGGAAGGAGCCAAGGGAAGGGGGCTGCACGGCCTGGCCCCTAGGCGCCCTTGCCAGCCGCACCCCCGGCCCTGAAATCTCCAGCCCCCCTCGGCTTCTCCAGCAGAGACCCCCGGCGTGAGCAACCCCCGCCGCGGGCTGGCGGGGCAATCAAGGGGGACCCAGACCATTGCGCTCCGTTCCCAGTTGGCGCTGCCCGCCAGGGCCCCTCGCCCATGCATTGGCTAAGCAGTCCGCGCCTTGTGCGCCTCGGAACCGGAGCGGGACGCGCCAGGACTGGCCAGCCCAGGGCAGGCGGTGGAGAGAGCGGGACAGAGACTTGACCTGCCTGTTCCTCCAGCGCCCGAGCCCTGGGGCTTGTGGCTGCAGACGCTGTACCTCGGGGTTTCTAGCCAGCGGCCCCAAGGGAGACCAGCTCACCCTTCCCCGCTCCCTGCAGCGCCTCACGCCCCACCCAGCCCTTCCCAGCCAGGGTCCCTGCCCAGCTGTGACACAGCGCGCTGGATGGGGCATCACATGTGTAAACGCTGGCGGAGACGCCCATGCCCCGCAGCGCGGTTTGCCCGGAATATCAGCACCTCCTGTAAGGAAGGCAAGAGCCCCCGACTCGAAGAACCTGCCCTTCCCCGAGCTCTGCACCATCGAGTTAAGGAAACCCATCCCGGCCGGTGCGACGCTGCAGCCCTTGCTTGCTAGCCCAGAGCCACGCTGGGCATTGCCGGGGGCAGCTGAAGGGTATTTCCAGGCCCAGAGTTGTTGCTGGAATACAGAGCCCGGTCTATTGTTTGAGGTGTTTGCGTCTTGCCTGGGGAACCGTTATCTCCCTCGGGCGGGCGAATGCCAGCATAGGACGTGTGGCAATAAGAGACCTACAAGGTAGAGCTGCCTCGCAGAGTCAGTATCTCGGGCAGCGGGAGTCAGGCCTCTTCTCGCTGTTACTTATTCTTAAAACACCCCAGACGACAGAATACCACGTGCATCGTCCAGTAGCCGCCTTTCTTCCAACAGACTGTCTCCAGCGTGCAACGCCCAGCCACCACTGCCCGGCAGGGAGCTACAGCGCCCCCCAAGAAACATACCGCTCCTAGACCCACGCCCTCCCACTTACATCGTAGGAGGGGTGGGGATGAGGAGGTCGGGTAGCACAGGGGAAAGGGAGAACTTCCGCCAGGAATTTTAGAAACATCAGTTATATCCACCCTTAGGCCAGCCAGAGCCACCTCCCCCCCCCCCCCCATTGCTTTCTCTCTCTCTCTCCTAGACACACATTTAAGGTATGTATGGTCATCTAGTTCAATAAAGAATCAGCACAGGCAAACTGGTGTGTTTTAAGCACAGAAAGGGCTTGCAGTATTACACATGGCAAGACTGCCACAGCAGCTTCGAAACCAGCCCTGAAGCAGCGCTCAGAGTAGCTCCAACACTTGTCTCTCCCGCCAGCAGAAGTTGGGGCAATAGAAGCTATGACCTCGCCCACCTTGTCTCTCTAATATCCTGGGGCCAACAAGGCTACAACAACACCGCATAACACTCGGCGTTGTCATCAGGCTCCTTGCAGACAAGACTCAGCTTCCCCACCTATGTCTCCCCAGAGCGTAGTTTTTCCCTGGCTGTCTCTACCCAATAGCCAGGTGATTCCTCTCTGCCCCCCTTAAAACCTAATCAAAGTCTTCAGTTGTTTCTGAGTTTGGAGAGAAATCTACCTCCCAGCGCCGCCAGGGGGCGCACCGTGGCAAACGCAGGCCTGCCTGGAAGAAAGTTAGCCGGAGTGTTTCCTGTTTAAGCTCTTTAGGAAGCAGTATGTGTTTCTAGGGAGATTTCAGAGTAGCAGCCCTGTTAATCTGTAGCCGCAAAAAGAAAAGGAGTATTTGTGGCACCTTAGAGACTAACAAATTTATAGGCTTTGAACCCGTTTCTTTTTGCTCTGTGTTTCTATCCCCCCTCCCCCCGCTGTTCTTCTGTCCCTCCAGATACTTCCCCCATGGCCAGTGATTCTCCAGGGCCTGCTTTTCTTCTCCCCTTGGCAGGCTACTCTACTTTATTCACTTCTCCACTTTCACATCCCACACCATTGCCTCTTTCCCTGGGCATTCCTCTCCTGGCTGCAACTGGCAGCTCCTGGGGAACTGGGGAGGTCCTCCCTCTCCCCGCCCCCCACCAATTTGTAATGGAGACTCAACCCTCCCCTGTGCTCCCAGGCTCCCAGCGTATCCCCAGGCCCTTTCAGTCCAGTCTGAGGCTGTTCTTTTAAAGAGCTTCTAGCCTCATTCATGTAAGAGAGAGTTAGTGATTGCTGCTTAGCTTGTGAGCTCCTTTCCCCAGCCACTGCATACAGCAAGCCCACAGGGCAGAAGAGAAGGGCAAAGTATACCGGGACAAGCCAGATGACTCCACTGTGGGGTGTGCTAGGCCTTGCCTCCAACTTATTTTGAGTGGCCCATTTGGGGAGGAGGGAGAAAGAGTGAATTGGACTTGAAAACCTATGCATTGAGTTCAGTACCACGTATTGGGGCTCCATTTCTCCAGCCTGAGAAGGCTGGTGGCAGGACAGAACTGAAAGTATTACTTAGTTTTTTGGGTGGGGGGAAATATACCCATTGCCCTCCTCTCCTCAACCCTCCTTCCCCACACTTCAGGCTGGTTGCAGAGAGATTATAGGAAGTGCCAGAAGGGAAGCTTTCAAGTCCAATCATGAAAAATTTCACACAAGTACTAATTATTTTTAAAAAATCAATCTGACTCCATTTTCATTGATAGGGACAATACAAGTTAAGATATAATACAGAAGTGCGCAACTTAAAGGACACGAGCATAGATCTTGGAGGTGCTGGTCTATATACAGATTTAAACACCCAGAAGCCAAAGTCAGGAGATAAATATACAGTTAGTCATTGTTTGCTCCCAGTAAACGGGTTAGATGTTGGAGATTCTGACCCTTAGTTCTTGCATTCTGCAAACTGCCTGTGTGCCTCTGAGAAAACAATCCAAGCCAGTGTTCCAGCTGTCTTTTCCATATATAGCAGGAATGTCTTACAAACATTGGCCAAAGGACCCCATCACATTTGATATTCAGGGGATTCCCCTCCACACACACAGCAACATTGTGTTCTATGTTAACGCCGGGATCTTTCCTGCTCTCCAACACATCATGGAGTCATGCCTAAGAATCATGTTTTCCAAGATCATTGACAAGACCACGTTGGCAAAGAGGAGAAAGTAGTTTGTGCCACACTGATTGATGCCAAATCATGCACTTAATGTTTCTATGGAGAAATTGTGTCTGGCATAATCTGTGGCTTCACTGGAACTCTAGAGCACCAAGCTCTACCATCAGTGCTTCAGGGCATTTATTGGTCCCCACGGTGACACTGGTGTTATTTCTGTAAATACTGAAGTGCAATTCAGAACTCCGGCACTGAAAGAGAAAGGCAAGAGTCAAAGTTCACTTGTTGACAACTCAGGAGTCTGAGACTTCCCCCGGTAGCTTTGCTTTGGTGAAGTTGGCTTTGGCTTGAGAGCCAGCTGTTTAAGCTGTCTAGAGCACCAAATTTACAGTCAGTATCCAAAGAACAGCCTCCCATCCCAACAATATTTCACTGGCAGATTTGAGAGCAGCTTTTACTCCTTGACACCAAGGCAGAGCATCACATGTCAGAGTCTGCCTGGTGGGGACACCTCTGCCATCTCATTGGCAGGAATAAGTGATGATTAGTGTAGAAACATCGTAGGCATTCAGTGTTACACACATCTCAAGACTGGACCTTTTGGGTTAAGGATGGTAGCTTTCATGGTGCTTAATGTTATGTAGTTAAGGTTACAGCTTCACTTCAAGGAATCGCCCAGTTTCCCTTTTGCAAAGTTTGGGGAAGCCCATTCAGCAGTCTCCGTAGTGGAAGTGAAGTGTCACATTTTCAGGAGTACCATGGATAGTCAACAGGACAGATGCTTTTGCAGATCTCATATTCCATTGCTTAGTAATCAACACTACAGTTAAAAATAACCCTGAACTCGGCATGTGGCTAATCCTCAACAAGGAGAAGTTTATATTATATTAGTGCATGTAAGTATTTAAGACTCGCTATTGAGCTTGCTCACATCGCCGTAACACAATGTGGATAAAAGCCTGCTCAGTAGGGAGCTTCTAGAGATTTTAGTATTCTAGATAGTCCACTCCATCCCCATGGTGGCAACATGTCCTTCACTCCACACAGGGCTGCTGGGAAGAACCATTCATAACCCTGCCCAGCTTGAAGGTTATGGGCTTGGATGTCAGAGGGGCTTAATTCCTGCCTCCCCTCTGGAACAAGCTGGTGCTCCATTCCAGCCATTCAAGGGCCCTTTCTCCTGCTGATGCCATTTCATGACACCCTACCCCACCCATGTGTTGCTTATAGAGAAGTGAGATCCCAGCCTGTCCTACTCAGACATGAGTTACATAGACACCCAACACCCCCAAACAAACCAAAGGGGAACATTTTGCAATTGTGATGAATCTGAATGGATGGAGAAGATGAGAAGAGCTAAGTTTACATGTTTAAAAGCCAGAATCAACACTACTAGATATTTATTGCAATGCTTAACTCACAGCGGGGCCAGACATGTTGGCTGAATCAGTGTTGTTAAGAATATTTCAACTTTTGCTTGACTTGCCAGCAATGCATTTGTGACCAACGCTGCAGTAGCAGAGGCACTTGGTGGCATTCCATGGTTCACAGCCATGGAATTTAGGTCAAGTTTACAAGTTACAAGGTTATTTTTCCTTGTTGCCAACCCTGTAGACTCAGCCTGGAATTTGGGAAGCGAAGTCCGCTTCTTTCTGGCTTGGGCATCAGCATCAGTAAGACTCGGAAAGCCAGCTTCTGCCAGCAGCTCCACCACCTCTGTAAACCCATCTCACAGCCCCAGCCTAGGGTCAAATTTGCTTCCACAACTGGCATTTAACAATTGATGGTACATGAACCAGAATGAACTCCAGGTCCGTTTAGGAGGGCAGTGTTTGTTGTGAGAGTCTGACAGAAGTAATTATTTGTTACTGAAGTCTGAACTATGATGAGCCCAGCCCCACCGGGATTCAGCCTGGTGACTGAAGTGGTACAATATGTAGTCACTTTTTGACTCCAGCAGCTCTTTAATGTTGAATTAACATAGGGTTTGTAGCCACTTATTTTACCTACATTGGCCATGACAGAGGAGCCATCTCGATCACATGTTATGTGTGTTTTCAGTACAGTTTCCCTGGTCACAGATTTAACACACCCCCACCAAAACCCACCCCAATATTCTCAAGTGCCAGAGGTCACAGACGCAGAGCCTGCCCTTCAGTACTTATTTTAAAAACTAAAGAGTAGTCTAGACTGCCACCTGGTGGGTAGCAGGCAAAGTAGTTCAGTTTTGCGCTGAGGAAGAGTTTTGGTGAATGCATCTGTGAAGCTACTTGGAAAGCACACTGGAATTCTGTAGGGGTGTTCCATTGCTCTGCAGTGCGCACACATCCACTATGTCTTTGCCACTAACGCAAATGCCAGGCATCTGTGGGAAATAAGCATGCAAAAATGGAGGGCAGTCTTGCCGAATGTGTATGGGCATTGCAACCAAGGAATCCATTGCATACATTTAAGACAAGTTAGATGGCACAATGGTTGTTTTCTCATTCTACAATCACTTTGCTGGCCACTCAGTCACCTGAAGACTAAATTAGGTAAAAGAGTTAAGATCCCACGGCTCAAGCCTCTTGCAAGAGTTGAGCTCAGAAGGCAGAGACTGAGAGGCAATAGTTTGGTCTGTCCCATCACCCTAAGGATAGCTGGAAATGTTTCCTTTCACTTTTGCTGCAAGAGAAAATTCAAGTGACTTTTTGCTAAGTGGCAAATCACCCTGTTGGGAATCTATTTCCGAAACGCTACAAGAGCCAGGATGTGGAACCAGATGAAGCAGGTTGTGATGTGAAGGGGGAGGCCAAAGATAGTTAGTCTGTTCCTCATTCTACTTTTTCCACAAAGTGCCCTCCTCCCATACATAGGCTGGAGTCTGGCCACACCACCTAGCTATGCACTAGGTGCAGCTGAGTCTAACACAACCTTAGCCATTTTCAATTCAACATGCAGATTTATGTAGTCTGTTCCTGTATTTTAGCCCTAGGAAATCTCCAGGGTCTATGTCCAGCACCAGCACTGCATTCCCCAAAACGGGACAGGGATCATGCTCCTTTTCTAAGGAGTTTATACAAAGGTTAGGGGAGTTAAAATATATATAAAAAATGCATACGTTGTACACTTAACTAGGGCATGTAGATTATGCTAGAATTACTACTAACTCAGTACTTGCACAAACCTCTGATCAGTTTTCATTGGTCCTTGTCTCAGACTCCAGTGGCCAGGTGATCCTATGATCTAGCTTGTAACCTGATTCTGACCTAACCCAACAGACAGGACAAGCAGCTATTTAGCCAGGTAGCCAGAGGGGTCACCTTACTGTTCCACACTGTCACTTGCTTTCTCAGCCCTGGTCTACACTATGAGTTTAGGTCGAATTTAGCAGCATTAGACTGATTTAACCCTGCACCTATCCACACAACAAAGCCATTTTTGTCAACTTAATGGGTTCTGAAAATCAATTTCTGTACTCCTCCCCGACGAGGGGATTAGTGCTGAAATCGACATTGCTGGGTTGAATTTGGGTAGTGTGGACGCAATTCAACAGTATTGGCCTCTGGGAGCAATCCCACAGTGCTCCATTGTGACCGCTCTGGACAACATTCTCAACTCGGATGCACTGGCCAGGTACACAGGAAAAGCCCCGCAAACTTTTGAATTTCATTTCCTGTTTGGCCACCGTGGCGTGACCACGCAGAGCTCATCAGCAGAGATGACCATGGAGTCCCAGAATCGCAAAAGAACTCCAGCATGGACTGAACGGGAGGTACTGGATCTGATCGCTATATGGCGAGATGAATCCGTGCTATCAGAACTCCATTTCAAAAGACAAAATGCCAAAATATTTGAAAAAATCCCCAAGGGCATGAAGGACAGAGGCTATCACAGGGACCTGTAGCAGTGCTGCCTGAAACTTAAGGAGCTCAGGCAAGCCTACCAAAAAGCCCAAGAGGCAAACACCCGCTCAGGGTCAGAGCCCCAGACATGCCGCTTCTATGATGAGCTGCATGCAATTCTAGGGAGTGCTCCTACAACTACCCCACACCTGTACGTGGACTCCTGCAAAGGAGTCTCACGCAACAGGGATGAGGATTTTGGGGATGAGGAAGATGATGAGCAGGGGGAGGTTGAAGATAGCACACACCAGGCAAGTGGAGAAACTGTTCTCCCCGATAGCCAGGAACTGTTTATCACCCTGGAGCCAATATCCTTCCAACCCAGGCTCCCAGACCTTGAAGGCAGAAAAGGTGAAATATACCTTTGTAAATATAATACACGGTTTAAAATCAAGCCTGTTTAATGATTAATTTGCCCTGAAGACTTGGGATGCATTCATGGCCAGTACAGCTACTGGAAAAGTCTGTTAACGTGTCTACGGATGGGACAGAAATCCTCCAGGGACATCTCAATGAAGCTGTCCTGGAGGTACTCCCAAAGCCTTTGCAAAAGGTTTCTGGGGAGGGCAGCCTTATTGCGTCCTCCATGGTAGGACACTTTACCACGGCAGGCCAGTAGCACATAGTCTGGACTCACTGCATAAGAAAGCATGGCAGCGTGTGGTCCTGGTGTTTGCTGGCATTCAAGCAACATCCGTTTTTTATCTCTGTGTTATCCTCAGGAGAGTGATATCGTTCATGGTCACCTGGTTGAAATAGGAGAATTTTATTAAGAGGACATCAGAGGTGGCCATTCCTGCTGGGCTGTTTACCTGTGGCTGAAAAGAAATCATCCTTGCTGTTAACAATGCAGTGGGGGGAGGGGTTAAGCGATCATCCCAGAGAATTGGGTGTGTGGAGGGGTTTAGTTGGGTTTATGCTGCACATTAACCCAAAACATCAGCCCCTCCTTTTAAATGGCTAATGTGTCTTTTTCCATTTTAATCTCCCTTTTTTCCCTCCCACAGCTGCAAATTTTTCAACACTGCGACTAGCATCTCCGTCCCAGAGGCTAGCGCAGATAAGAAGGTGAAAAAAAAGCATTTGTGATTAAATGTGCTCTGAGCTCATGCAGTCCACCCAAACTGAAAGAGCCCAGCAGAATGCATGGAGGCAGACAATGGAAGACTCCAGGAAAGCACAAAATGAATGTGAGGACAGGAGGGATGCACGAGAGGATAGATGGCTGGAGCAACAGGAGAGGTGGCGGGATCAAGAGGAAAGATGGGGGCAGCATGATGAAAGGAGGCAGGATGCAATGCTGAGGCTACTGGAGGATCAAACTGATATGCTCCAGCGTATGGTTGAGGTGCAGGAAAGGCAGAGACTGCCACTGCAGCCCCTGTGTCACCAACTGTCCTCCTCCCCAAGTTCCATAGCCTCCTCACCCAGACGCCCAAGAACGTCGGGGGCGGGGCCTCCGGGCACCCAACCACTCCACCCCAGAGGACTGCCTGAGCAACAGAAGGCTGGCATTCAATAAGTTTTGAAGTGCAGTGTGGCCTTTTCCTTCCCTCCTCCCCTCATCCGGTGATTCCCTCTTCCCCCACCCCTCCCGGGCTACCGTGGCAGTTATCCCCCTATTTGTGTGACGAATTAATAAAGAATGCATGAATTTGAAACAACAATGACTTTATTGCCTCTGCAAGTGGTGATCAAAGTGGGGAGGGGAGGGCGGTTGGCTTACAAGGAAGTAGAGGGAACCAAGGGGGCGGGTTTTCATCAAGGAGAAACAAACAGAACTGTCACACCGTAGCCTGGTCAGCCATGAAACTGGTTTTCAAAGTTTCTCTGATGTGCAGTGCACCCTGCTGTGCTCTTATAACTGCCCTGGTGTCTGGCTGCGCGTAATCAGTGGCCAGGCGATTTGCCTCAACTTCCCACTCTGCCATAAACGTCTCCCCCTTACTCTCACAGAGATTGTGGAGCACACAGCAAGCAGTAATAACAATGGGAATATTGGTTTCGCTGAGGTCTAACTGAGTCAGTAAACTGCACCAGCATGCTTTTAAACGTCCAAATGCACATTCTACCACCATTCTGCACTTGCTCAGCCTATAGTTGAACAGCTCCTGACTACTGTCCAGGGTGCCTCTGTATGGCTTCATAAGTCATGGCATTAAGGGGTAGGCTGGGTCCCCAAGGATAACTATAGGCATTTCAACATCCCCAATGGTTATTTTCTGGTCTGGAAAGTAAGTTCCTTGCTGCAGCTGTTCATACAGACCAGAGTTCCTGAAGATGCGAGCGTCATGTACCTTTCCCAGCCATCCCACGTTGATGCTGGTGAAATGTCTCTTGTGATCCACCAGTGCTTGCAGCACCATTGAAAAGTACCCCTTGCGGTTTATTTACTGGCTGCCTTGGTAGTCCCGTCCCAAGACTGGGTTATGCGTTCCGTCTATAGCCCCACCACAGTTAGGGAATCCCATTGCAGCAAAGCCATCCACTAGGACCTACACGTTTCCCAGAGTCACTACCCTTGATAGCAGCAGCTCAGTGATCGCACTGGCTACTTGGATCACAGCAGCCCCCACAGTAGATTTGCCCACTCCAAATTGATTCCTGGCTGACCGGTAGCTGTCTGGCGTTGCAAGCTTCCAGAGGGCTATCGCCACTTGCTTGTAAACTGTGAAGGCTGCTCTCATCTTGGTATTCTTGTGCTTCAGGGCAGGGGAAAGCAAGTCACAAAGTTCCATGAAAGTGCCCTTATGCATGCGAAAGTCTCGCAGCCATTGGTAATCATCCCAGACCTGCAACACTATGCGGTCCCACCAGTCTGTGCTTGTTTCCCAGGCCCAGAATCAGCATTCCACAGCATGAGCCTGCCCCATTGCCACCAGGATGGCCAAATTGCCAGGGCCCATGCTTTGAGAGAAATCTGTGTCCATGTCCTCATCACTCTTGTCACCGCGCTGCCATCGCCTCCTCGCCTGTTTTTGCAGGTTCTGGTTCTGCACTTACTGCATGATAATGTGCAAGGTGTTTACAAAGCTCATAACTGCTGTGGTGATCTGAGTGGGCTCCATGCTTGCTGTGGTATGGCGTCTGCAGGAGAGCAGAGTGGCAGCAGAAGCAATCGTTCAGTGACGACAATGGTTTGCAGACCTACTGCACCGTCTGCTGCCAGGACACAACAGCTGAGCAGGCTGCATGCTTGCCGTGGTAAGGCAAGACAAGAGCAGCCGAGCAGACCTGCGAGACCACCAGGAGAGCAGAGTGCCAGCGGAAGCAGTGGATGACGATGACGACGGTTAGCAGTCCTCCTGCACTGTCTGCTGAAAGCAGCATGGCGCCCACACGGAAAAAAGGAGCGAAAAGATTGTCTGCCATTGCTTTCACGGAGGGAGGGGCGACTGACGACATGTACCCAAAACCACCTGCGACAATGATTTTGCCCCATCAGGCATTGGGAGCTGAACCCAGAATTCCAATGGGCGGCAGAGGCGGCGGGAACTGTGGGATAGCTACCCACAATGCACTGCTCCAAAAGTCGATGCTAGCCCTGGTACTGTGGACGCACTCCACCGACTTAATGCACTTCGTGCATTAGTGTGGGGACACACACAATAGACTGTATAAAATCGCTTTCTAAAAAATCAACTTCTATAAATTCGACCTAATTTCATAGTGTAGACCTCAGTGGCTGAAACCAGCCAATGTGCCCACTTTGCATGGCTGCAGTGGAAACTGGTGTGACGCTGGCAGACCAGGTGCCGACTCATGCCAAGACACACGCACCCCCCACATCTCAAACGAACATGGACAAATACATAGCTGGAGCCAGTCTGACTACTCTGTGTTAGTATGGTTAGAATTTGAATCCCTATTTTGGGAATGTGCTCAGTGTTTAGATTTTATTTAATGCTTGTACATTTCTGCATGCATTAGTCTCCCTTATATCATCTGTATCCCATCTTATAAGGTAATATTTGAGCATTTGCATTGTATGCTTCTGTAACTGTAAGTCACCAGACAGGGGAGAGACATTAGTGTGAAATGGTGGCCTCCAACAGAAAGTGTTATATTCTGCCCCACCACGAAGGCCCATCAACATCAGATCAATTAGTGTGGAACATCAAAAAAGATGAAAGACTTCACCGATTGCTTCCCCCCACCCCCATTGAGAAGAGACATACAAGTGAATTCCTCTCAACAGCTGAGTTTCCAACTAGAAGCAGGGGAGAGGAGGGAGGGTAAAATTCCTTGACTCTGAGGGGAAAGGATTACTTAGCAAAAGATCCCCAGTGCTTAGCCTGGGTTAGCCCTAAAAGGACATACAAAGCTTGATTATAGAAGCTTTTATTATTTTTTTTAAAACTTAAGACTGGAAGTAATTTGTGTGTATATGCTTACCTTCTTTAACCTTGTAAATAACTCTCTGGTTTCCTTTTCCTATATAAGGAATCTTCAGATAATTTATTATAGGGTCGGCTACAAGGATAGTCTTTGGTGTGAGATCTAAGATGAAATTGACCTAGAGTAAGCAACCGGAATATTGCTGTGATCTTTGGTGTAAGGGACCATCTATCAAAACAGCAGGCTCACCTGCGTAGCAAGACAGATCAGAGTACCCCATGGGACTATCTGTGACTCCATGTTTAGGCTGTTACAGTGCCTGAGGAGGGTACACTTGATAACTGGTTGGTGAAATCTAAGTGTAGCGCTAAGTATAGAACCAATCTGGGGTTTGTGGCCTGTTCCTAACAGTCTTCCCTGCGGTTGGTACCCACATTCTTGAGCCACTGCAAGAACATGTGACAAGTTGATCAATCCGTTTATTAAGTGTAGTGCCAGAGTCTAAGAAAAAAGAAAAGGAGGACTTGTGGCACCTTAGAGATTAACACATTTATTTGAGCATAAGCTTTTGTGAGCTACAGCTCACTTCACGAAAGTTTATGCTCAAATAAATTTGTTAGTCTCTAAGGTGCCACAAGTTCTCCTTTTTTTTTGCGAATACAGACTAACACGCCTGCTACTCTAGAGTCTGGGAAGTAAGCCAAGATGTGCCACCCAGGAGCATGACCCAGCAATGCAGCAGCATCAGGAGCCTTTGAAATGTAAAAGGGAACAATTCATGCAGACTTGCAGCTACTGCAGACTCCAGAGCACATAAACCAGACATTGGAGACACAGGAAGGCCCAGAACCTCCTGCAGATCACTAGCAGAGTTTCCTCACTGGTTGAGTACCTTGCTGGAGATTTCTTTGTTCTAGATTTGCATGTGCCCTCCTTTTGATACAGGAAAAGTAGGAAGCTTTAAGTAAAAGGCAGAGAGAAAGGATTTGTTCCCCAGAAGAATTCATATACCACAAAGCCACCTATCTCCTGCTAGAGGACTCCAGACCTATTTTCATTAACTGTACAGATTTTGGTGGTAAAGGGAAGGGCCACTTTAAACATATTTTAATCACTACCTTCATTCCTGTGCTAGCACATGGTTATCAAACCCAAGACTGTGTCAGAGGTCAGGTCTCACTTGTTTCCACCATTACAAGCTTCCCTTTTGCTTGGCCAGCCTAGTCAGTTTCTGGCTCTGATGCCCTCGCACAGGGTGTCCTGCGTACCATTGAAGGGGATGTTTAATACCAATTTTATGCAAGACTGGCTGAGTTTAGAGAGACATTAGCAAAATCAGCCCCATTTAAGCCCAAATTACTTGATCCTGTCCCTTTGTGAGTTTATTTAACTCAGAGGTGGCAGTCACATACTGGAGCCTGACAGGTGAATTGTCAATAATTAATAATACACCCTTCAGGGGATGTGAACTGATTATTTTCACAAATAACAGTCGGGCAGCCTATGTCAACACAGTCTATGCTAAACCTGCCTGGGAAGTGGGGAGTTTTAAGATGTGTTTCATAAGGCTTCCCCATTGTAGTCTGAATGCAATAGAAACCTTGTTTAGACAGCTGCATAGTTCAAACCTTGTTCATAGTACAGCCCAAGTGCACCAAGTTCGTTGTTGGCCAGGTGAGGGGAGATCTAACACTCTGTTGGTCTGTAACACACTAACTTTGGAACACTGCCGCAAGTCTAGAGAGGGAAGGGGATGAATTGGGGAGTGAAAGAACGCAAGGAGTCCCTGGGGGTGGGGGTGCAATGTGCTCCACCGACAGAAGCCACAAAGCATATGACCCATTAGTGTAAGCTACACTTTGTGTGGCTACACTTTCACCTCAGCAAAGTGAATGTTGACATTTCCTAATGGCAGTCCTGTTGGGTCACCCCATGTGCTGGCTAGATAAATAAGCAACATGTTGACCAGTTACTATCTACTCCAGTACCCTTCAGTTTCCTCCTGAGAGCTAGATTCTAGAGACTAGATAATCAAGAGAGCTCAAGGCTTTTACTTCTGGGTGCTCAGCACTGGGGCCAACCCTGACCCCACACTTACCTAACTGCACAACTAGGGCTAACTAAATAAAGACCAGGCTGTCAAGAGCATTCAGCAGCTCCCACTGTGACACTTATGGCCAGATTTTAAACCTAAAAAGAAGCCAGGCTCTTTTGGTACTTACAGTCAAATTAGGGAGAGCTATTACTCTGAGGCATCTCACCCCCCACCCCTCCTCCAGCAACTTCCAGGGGGGTTGGTTGTGCTTCAGAACCATGATTTGTTTTAAAGGGAGTCCGAACAAGAGACACAGCTCTCACCTGATTTTTATTGCCAGCCATCCCCCTTTTCACACTCAGGAAATATACATCCAGCCTGCACAAGCCTCATAATCTCTACTTCTAGCTTTGGAAAAGGTTTGTGGCATGAGTACTGACTCGTCTATGTTCAAGCACCACCACATTGCGCAATAGATGCACTAATATTCAGGTACCTCTTGTTTGGCTCATGTAAGCAGCACCACTCCATAAACACTCAGACCCCCAGATACTATATTATCTAAGCAAACAGGATCATGTCTCTCTTGTGAAAAATTCTCTCTGGTATTTTAATAATACTTGTTACCTTAATACAGGGGTTCTCAAACTTCATTGCACCACGACCCCCTTCTGACAACAAAAATTACTACATGACCCCAGAAGGGGGGACCGAAACCTGAGCCCCACCGCCCCAGGCAAGCGGAAGGGGTGCCAAAGCCCAAGGTCTTCAGCCCCAGGCAGTGGGCCTGTAACACAGCCCTGCTGCCCAGGGTTAAATCCCTTAGGCTTTTGCCCCAGGAGGTTGGGCTCAGGCTTCAGCTTTGACTCTAGGCCCCAGCAACTCTAAGTTAGTCCTAGCAACCCTATTAAAATGGGGTCATGACCCCTTTGGGGTCCCAATCCCCTCTTTGAGAACCACTGCCTTAATAGATAAGCACCATAACATTTAAGACTACTCTGTGTACATATTTGCTTTCACAGGCAGCACAAGTGAAATTAGCATTAAAGTGATTTACCACTTCTCTAAAACACTGCTTTTCATAGGCTAGGCCAGCCCTGCTCACATCATTTCCCTTGCCAGGCTTCCTGAGGATAGCATGCACCTCTTCCCCCGCAATGTAGCCTTTATAAGGGAACAAACTGACCTAAGGGGCAGGAAAGAGCTGGCAGGCTAGGAGCAGTATTACTCTGTTAGTCAATTAGTTGCTCTATTTCCCCCTTATAGAAACTGTTAGTTTCCACTGCTTCTGTGTTTTACTATGTGGGTGATTAATTCAGGCTAATTGCATGCCGGTGTGTGGTTCTTACTTTATGAGCTAGGCATTAGGTGATGCTTGAGTCAGGCTATAATCTGAGAGAATTTAGGCTCCAGTCCTGAAAGCTACTCCACAAAGGTGGTCCTGTGCATGTTTAGTGTTTCCCTCAACATCAGTGGAGTTCTGAGTGGGCACGAGGGTCTGTCTGTACAGAACAGCTTGCAGGATCAGGGCATCAGGCCTAAAATCTCAAACATGTTTAGGTTTCTAGTTTATGGGAGTTAGGTGCCTAGATACTTTTGAGGACCTGACCCTTAGTGTGTGAGATTTCTGGGGGCAGGAATGCTGATCTTTGTTGAACACCTTGGCCATGCTGTAAATATTTGTACACATGATTAAGAATAACAACACATAATGAAAGCCCAAGATTTCAACCGGTAAATATCAGGGTTCCATAGGAGAGCAGATGTTTGAGGACAGCCTGAAGAGAGTGGGTTAAAGTAGAGTGCCTAATATCTGGAATGGTTTTTTAGCACCAGGAGCAGCCATCATTTTAGATTTTCCCAACTATTACTTTGTAATTGCCTGTTAACAAGTTATGTGTTTTAAAAATCTGCATCCTGGAGTCTAGTGATTTACATGTGAGCCTCCACTATCTCTACTGTCAGGGTCTTTGTCCCATATTTTTGGGCTTTAGCAGGTTGAGATGTATGTGTTTAAAAATACTGTCCTATGGTTGGACGTGATGGATAAGGAGCAGCTGGACTGGTTTATAATTTTTTCCTTGATACTGGATCATTTTGCATCCAAGCTGGAGACAAGTAACTGTCTGTAGATCTTTAGATAATCAAATATGATCATCCTCAAACATCTCCTCTTCAAAAGACTACTAAGAAAAAATAATGCATGCACTGGCAAATACCTAGACATGCTTGAGGTGGTTGCAGGACACAGGATGGAGAATGAAAAACCAAGAATGTTGTATTCAGCGTGGGTGTGAGTGAAATACTGTACCCTGATAGAAATGGGTGAAGAATGAATTGCAAAGAGGGTGGACAAGAATGGAACATGTGGTGATACTGTGTTTCTCCTGAATATTCACACATACATTTAACAATGATATACAATATTTTATATGCATTCATGCATTGCAGTAGGGGGTATCTGGAATACCCAGTATGGTGGTGTTGACTTTGGAACAGATGCTCATACATCCCCATTCGGCATGGTCTGGAATGTACAGTCATAAACCCAGACCTGCAACACTTTCAAGCATGGTTAATTTTATTACTGTGAGTAATCTCATTGAAATCAATGGGGCTTCTCTGGGCAGTAAAGTTAAGTATATGAATAACTGTTTGCAGGATCAAAGCCCTATATTTTCAACAGGCCTTGTTCTGGGATATTCTCCCACTCATGCATGGAGTCAGGATCTGCTGTGGCATCACTCTGGGATATTCTTCTGTGTTTTGGGATACACTCTCCAGGATCTTATTAGCTACAATTATTAATTCATTATTACTATTATTGCAATTTCACCCAGATGGTTCAAAAATAATCTGAAACTTTTTGAAAACAAATACATATACAATTACAGCTCTTTAATATGAAATAAAAATAAATATAAACATTCATTAAATTATTTCAGCTGTTGCATCAGGACTGAGTTCGTGCTTGCTTCTCCATTCTGGGATTTGCCCTATGGCCATTGCTCTGGGATTCTTTCCTTTTTCTGAGTAGCAGCCCTGTGAGTCTGTATCCGCAAAAAGAAAAGGAGGACTTGTGGCACCTTAGAGACTAACACATTTATTTGAGCATAAGCTTTTGTGAGCTACAGCTCACTTCATTGGATGCATGCAGTGGAAAATACAGTAGGGAGATTTTATATACACAGAGAACATGAAACAATGGGTGTTACCATACAGACTGTAACAAGAGTGATCAGATAAGGTGAGACCTAATCACTCTTGTTACAGTTTGTATGGTAACACCCATTGCTTCATGTTCTCTGTGTACATAAAATCTCCCCTTATGCTCAAATAAATGTGTTAGTCTCTAAGGTGCCACAAGTCCTCCTTTTCTTTTTCCCTTTTCAGCTATTTTAAAATCGATGTTTTATAAATAAAGTTTTTAAAAAGCTACTTTTTCAAGCCAATTCCTGCGACCGCGGCAGGACTCGAACCTGCAATCTTCTGATCCGAAGTCAGACGCCTTATCCATTAGGCCACGCGGCCGCTCTGCATTAGAGCACTAACGACAGCCATAGGAAGCTGAGAATGCGGCCTGGTCGCTGTGGATGATTCCATCCACGCCGAGGACAGGGGGAAGAGAGAGAGCCGGACACCCGGAAAGAGCGCCCGGCGGTCTGGGTTGGTCCATTCGGGCACCGCCCCCTGCTTGGGCAGGCTGATCTGAGCTCGGTTGCAGCCTCGAGACCTGGCTCGCAACGCGGCCAGCGGCAACTGCCCCGCCGCTGCGCCACCCCTGCGGGCCGGGCCGAGCAGCCCCGAGCGGCGGAGCCAGCGGGTGGGGGGAGCCACCCCCGCAGGCTGAGAACTATGCGGGGTCCGGGGGAGGGTGGCTGAGACCCGGTGAGGGGAATGGGGGGGGAGGCTGAGACCCATGGGGGGGTGAGACCAATGGGGGAGTGAGGGGAATGGGGGGGATGAGACCCAGGGGGAGGCGGTGAGGGGAATGGGGTGGATGAGACCCAGGGGGAGGCGGTGACGGGAATGGGGGGGGGAGACCCATAGGGGGAGTGAGGGGAATGGGGGGGATGAGACCCAGGGGGAGGCGGTGAGGGGGATGGGGGGGAGGCTGAGACCCATGGGGGGGTGAGACCAATGGGGGAGTGAGGGGAATGGGGGGGATGAGACCCAGGGGGAGGCGGTAAGCGGAATGGGGGGGGGAGGCTGAGACCCATAGGGGGGGTGAGACCCATAGGGGGGGTGAGGGGAATGCAGGGGATGAGACCCAGAGGGAGGCGGTGACGGGAATGGGGGGGGGAGGCTGAGACCCATAGGGGGGGTGAGACCCATAGGGGGAGTGAGGGGAATGGGGGGGATGAGACCCAGAGGGAGGCGGTGAGGGGAATGGGGGGGAGGCTGAGACCCATGGGGGGGTGAGACCAATGGGGGAGTGAGGGGAATGGGGGGGATGAGACCCAGGGGGAGGCGGTAAGGGGAATGGGGGGGGGAGGCTGAGACCCATAGGGGGGGTGAGACCCATAGGGGGGGTGAGGGGAATGCAGGGGATGAGACCCAGAGGGAGGCGGTGAGGGGAATGGGCGGGGAGGCTGAGACCCATGGGGGGGATGAGGGGAATGGGGGGGATGAGGGGAATGGGGGGGAGGCTGAGACCCATGGGGGGGGTGAGACCAATGGGGGAGTGAGGGGAATGGGGGGGGATGAGACCCAGAGGGAGGCGGTGAGGGGAATGGGGGGGAGGCTGAGACCCATGGGGGGGTGAGACCAATGGGGGAGTGAGGGGAATGGGGGGGGGAGGCTGAGACCCATAGGGGGGGGTGAGACCCATAGGGGGGGTGAGGGGAATGCAGGGGATGAGACCCAGAGGGAGGCGGTGAGGGGAATGGGCGGGGAGGCTGAGACCCATGGGGGGGATGAGGGGAATGGGGGGGATGAGGGGAATGGGGGGGGAGGCTGAGACCCATGGGGGGGGGTGAGACCAATGGGGGAGTGAGGGGAATGGGGGGGGATGAGACCCGGGGGGGGAGGCTGAGACCCATGGGGGGGGTGAGACCCATAGGGAGGCTGGGTGAGGGGAATAGCAGGAGGCTGGGGGGGGGTGAGGCTGAGACTATAGGGAATTGGGGGGGGAGACCCTGGGGGATGAAGGGAGTTCCCCTTTGCAGAAGGGGAGGCTGAGACATGTAAGGGCAGGTTTGAGGGGAAGCTGAGACCCGTTGTGGTTCTGGGAGAGGAGATTGGCAGAGAGATCCCTGCAGGGTAGGGACGGTCCCATGGATGGTAGGGAAAAGCCAAAGGGGAGGAGCTTTGTGATGAGATACATGGGGTTTCATTGACTCAGGGTAGGGTGGAGTGAGCTTCTGGAATGGGATAAGCCAGGTAGTTGCAGTATCACGTTATAGCCTTGTCTACACTGGAGGGTTTTTTCTTAAACGGCCCGTGCTGGTTCTGCTCCAGTGTCGCTCGTGGTGGCTCCAAGTGCTCAGGTTCTTTGGGAGGGAGAGGAGAGGGGAGCCTCAAATGAATTCTGCTAAATTTCAGTCCTTCTGTTGGGCTTCTCTTTGCAGACCTATCCCACCAAAAAGGGCAGACTCTTGCCCGTTCTCCATGTTACTAAAGTTTTTTGAAGATGACACATTTGCTCTGGAGGAAGTCAATAGCACGTCTGTTTCCATCACTGAGAGCCAGGCAGCGGAGATGTGCCTCAGGTTCTTCTGCCAGTCGCCCGGTGCAAGAGGAGGTTATGCAAGATTCTGGTACCAGTCAACGGCGAATGAACCCACTAAACATCCAGATGCTGTCCAAGGTTCTTCATGAGCAGATTTTTCGGGGTGCTCAGGTGCAGTACTCAGATGCTGACATCAAGAGGAGTGTGGAACATCTGCAGAAGCATGACCTGTGGGGCAAAGAGACAGCCACGCTCCCTGATGTAGAGCTGCAGCTGCCCCGCATGTATGGGAGCGATCTTGATGAGCACTTCCGAATTCTGGCGCAGAAGCAGAGCCTTCCTTATTTGGAAACTGCTAATCAGCTGCTCCACTGTGAGGTGCCCCCCATGCCCTCACAGTGGGCTTGGGAAGTTGGTTGGACACAGTATGGACCCAATGGTGAGAGGAAGGCTGTAGACTTCCCTGAAGAACGAGCCTTGGTGTTTGATGTTGAAGTGTGCATGGCAGAAGGCCGTTGCCCAACACTGGCAGTTGCTGTTTCTCCAAGTGCCTGGTAAGATGTGATAACTGTAATATACAAGAGAAGCCACAATACTAACTGTTACCACAGTGGACATGGATGGAGGAGCAGCAGAGCTGAGCTTCTCCGTTGTGCTAAATACTTGGTTTGATAGGGAGTAAATGGTCCCATGGAGCTGTAGCTATTGGACATAGGCCAGTTCTAAAGCCTATGTGAAATTCCAGTTCGATTTAGTTAGTGAATTCAGTGCTGGTTTCACAGCCTTGGTGCATGAACAGGTAAAACTTGGGCAGCAGCTGTGCAAACTTCCCTACGCTGCTTCCTGCCAGTGTAGCTCAGCCCTGCTTGAAAAGTCAAATTCTGGGGCGGAAGAGGAATTTGGCTCATCCCTCCTTAGTCCTTCTACTAAGACTAGCAGAGGGGAATCAGTCTTCACAATTTGAAGTAATCCAGAATATAATGTGGTTCCTTTCCAGGTACTCCTGGTGCAGTAAGCGGCTGCTAGAAGAACGCTATACCTGGTCCAGCCAACTGACTCTGGCTGACTTTATCCCACTAGAAACTGCTCTGAACTCAAGCTGTCTCACCAAACAGGACTGGACAGAGAGATTGGTGGTGGGTCACAACGTCGCCTTTGATCGAGCACACATTAAAGAGCAATACTTGATCCAAGTAAGTACTTTCCTAATTTATGTCCATTTCATCCACCTGCTTTCTCCTTGGCTCTGTGCATGGGTTTGAGGAAAGCCACTTAGGACCTGATTTTCAAAATTGAGTGTATACAATAAATTAGTTAAATGTATAATTTATTTTACAAAGTTAATTTGCTAGGGCAGTTACTGCTAGCTACATTTAACCAGCCACTTGCATGTACGCTCACCTGATCTGCATCTGCAGTTGTAATTATACACAAATTACGCATGCTTTTGTAAGTATAATTGCACTCACCTAATTTTGAAGGTCAGGTTTTGTGCCTTAGTTAACTGTAAGATAGGAATAACATCACTTCCACACCTCATGGGAGGGATTGTGAGCTTTGTTCCATTAAGGGTTGTGAATTGCTTTGAGATTCTCAACTGTAAAGTGTTACAGAGGCAGCAGTCTGCCTCTTGGTGCTTTTCAGTTTCCTTTTCCTGTGAGCCAAAGTATAAGACATTGTGCTTAGCATCAGGAAAGTCATGAAGACCAGAGCTGGCAGATGACATGGACTTCAGTAGTCCAAGATCTGCGACAAAAATAGCTTGTAAGTAGTGGAACAAAGCAAGACATTTTGGTAGCATCTTGGTTTACTGCCATAGTACAGGCCTGGATTCTTTCATTTCTGACCCGAGGAGCCTTTAGAACACAGAAGGAACAAGCACTCCCATTGCTGCCAGAGTTGTACAAGGGCTTGGATCTGTGTGATTGATTTCAGGGCAAGATGTCCAATCTGGGTGTCAGATTTTGTCAGTTCAGCATGAAGAAGAGCAAGATGTTGAGTCTTAAAGTCAAGTTCCAGTTGATTGCCTGTGTGCACAGAACACTAGCAGCTCAGTCACTGGACTGCCTCCCCACCATCCACCTAGCTCCATTCTTGAGAAGCCTGAGTCCATGAATTGTGAAAAAGGCAGTGGCTCCTTGACTGCCTGTTCTCAAACCCAGCAGTTCTCAAACTGTGGGCCAGCCAGAGCTGAAGCCAAAGCCCCAGCGCCCAGGGCCAAAGCCCCAGGGCCAAAGCTGAAGCCCAAAGGCTTCAACCCTGTGTGGCAGGGCTCAGGTTACGCCTGGGGCTGAAGCCCTTGGGCTTTGGTTTTGGCCCCTCCCCACCCAGGGCAGTGGGGCTCAGGCTTTGGTCCCCTCCTCCTCGGGTTGTGTAGTAACTTTTGTTGTCAGAAGTGGGTCACAGTGAAAAGAACTTTGAGAACCCCTAACTTGCTGTGCATTTTAGGGCTCCCGAATGCGTTTCCTGGACACCATGAGCATGCACATGGCCATCTCAGGGCTGACGGGATTTCAGCGTAGCCTCTGGATGGCTGCTAAGCATGGCAAGAGGAAGGGATTGCAGCAGGTCAAACAGCACATGAAGAAAACGCGCAGCAAAACTGAAGGGCCTGCTGTGAGTAGGAGAATCACTGAGGAAATTTGTGCATCGCTAACTAGTGCTATAGAGCTTAACTCTTCACTTTGTTTTCTTCACTAACATAGAGCCTTCACTTTGTTTCCTTAGCATTTAAAAGCCTCCCCCTTCCTTCCCCTCCACAATGGACCTAGCTCTGGCCTTCCCAAAGGAATGGTTTAATGGATGGCTCCATTACATTGTCTGAAGGAAAAGAGTCTGTAATAAATGTTTTATATTGTGCTGTTACTGGCCATCTCTGTAAACTCCAGTTGGGGTCTAAAAACTGAGCTAGGCTCTTTATTACATGTGATGATATAGGAGGTAGAAAGGGACTGCAGTCAGAACTCTGCTGGTGACCTAGTGCATAAGGCACAGTGGAGCCATCTTACACTCCTGTAGCTTCAAAGGAGTAGGAAGTGGTTGGTGACAATAAAGCCAGTAGCTCTGACTTGCAAACACAGGAGGAGCAAGTCTGTGGAATAAGGGAGTGTCCTTTTACCTTGACAAAAACAATCTTGCTCCACTGATATATGTTCGGAATACTGCTGCAAAGATTATTGTCCTCGCCTGTCACTGTGACCATATTATCCCTCCATTGGATCCCCCTTCTCTATTGCCTTTGTGTCTTCTCCCATGCTACCCCTTATTGCTCAGAAGGAGCTACCTGTAAACATTTGCAAAGCTACCTCATTATCCTCCTCCAAATCCCCTTCCAAAACTCTCCTTTGCCATGATGCCTACAAAAACCTTAGATTATACAGAGACTATCTGTTGTGAGTTTGCACAGTGCCTAGCACTGTGAGATCCTGGTACATGACTAGGGTTCCTAGACACTATAGTAATACAAATAATAATTTGTATATAGTCTGTTTTCTTATCATAACTGTACTTTAGATATATTATTTAGCTGCCAGTTCTTTTCCTGCCCTGAGCTGGCCTGCTGGCTTGTCTCTTTACAGATTGGCTCATGGGACTGGGTGAACATCAGCAGTATTAACAACCTTGCAGACGTGCATGACCTGTACGTTGGGGGTGAGCCGCTGGAGAAAGAGGCCCGTGAGCTGTTTGTCAAGGGGAGCATGAGTGACATCAGACAGAACTTCCAGGTAAGGGTGAGCAGCTTCTGGGAGAGGCCAGGGGAGGAGCCAGGCCTGGGGGATTTCTTTAATTATAAAAACAAAACTCTCAGCAGGAATAACATTTGCTAGCAGCATGTTTTCCATTTCCTTGTAGTGGCTTTTGGATACATACAAAGCATCCCCAGGAAAGATGGAGCACTTTGTGCTACTGTTAGTATGGAGATGCTGCCTGTGGAGACTACTAATGATCAGGGCAGTTACAATTGGGTCCTTTTTCTTGCTAAGTTGGTGCACGTTTCTGTCTCCCAGCACATTGCCAATATGGCCATTGGTTGACTAAGATTTGCATGCCTCTGACCCAGACTACTGAGATTTCTTTCCCAGGGAGAGACCTGAGGGGAAGTTTGTGAGGAAGGGGTAGAAAACTGTGTTGTGGAGGTATTTAGTATAACTGGATGACAGTCACAATGACACTAAGTTATTGCACCCCTGGGCTCGACCAGTTCATTGCACTATGCTCTATACACACAGTCTAATCTTCCTACTTGTTGCCTGTTTCTGCCCCAAAGGAACTGATGAAGTACTGTGCCCTTGATGTCCAAGCCACTCATGAAGTGTTCCAGAAGCAGCTGCCACTCTTCATGGAGAGGTGAGGAGGAGTTTGACCTCAGCCAACACAAAAATTAACTGTTGCAAGGAGCCATGAAAATCTGGCCACAGATACAGGGAATTTGGCACAGTTGCTGCAGTCTTATGCAGTCATGCTGAGGACCTGAGTTTGATCCTCTTGGAGATGTGGGGTAAACTCATTTCCAGCTTGGCGATCAGCATCCAAGTTCTTTATGTTGTGGAAAGTTGCAATGGCAGATGGGTGCCAAAACTCTGGGGCTGCACAGAGCCCCATTGCGTGGGGACCCTGATCCCTCTCTCCTGGCTAGAAGGAATAAGCATCATAATTTCACACTCAGATAAAATGGGCAGCTCTTAATGAGAGGGATCCTGTAATGAAGCTCTCGTGGATGGGACTGAGGGATCTTGTTGGTGAAATCGACTTTCTTTGCTTACCCTACATACATATTCATATTAAGGCCTTCAGTAATTGCCGGTGTTGGAGGGCAAAAGCCATAGACCGTTCCGGGCAGTAGCGTGAGGTTGGGAAACTCCTAAGTGGAAATAGAGCTGAAGTTACAGATTTTGTATCTTTAGTTGTAGAATAGCCTAGTGCTTACAGGCCAAATGCCTTCTGGGTTGTGCTTAATACCATATGTATTTGTGCTGTAGATGCCCACATCCTGTGACCTTTGCAGGGATGCTGGAAATGGGCGTTTCTTACCTGCCTGTCAATCAGAACTGGGAGAGGTACTTGGATGAGACTCAGGACACCTATGAGGAGCTGCAGAAAGAGATGAAGAAATCCCTGATGAACCTGGCCAATGATGCCTGTCAGCTGCTTTATGAAGAGAGGTACCAGCTGGGTCAGCATCATGGCAGGGGGAAATGCAAAGGAGGAAAGGGCTTAGATCCTGGCACTTAGTGCAGGGAGAGAAAGCATTTTTCATTTTAAAACAGCAAAGGAATTTACTTAGCATTGATACGACAATAGTGTGTTTAGATGGCTAAGGAGATTGTTGATCACCAAATCTGTCCCCATATTCATAAGGGCTGGCCCTCAATCCAATCCCTAGCAGACAAGTGTTCACAGCTCAGAAACTATCTTTAGAATTGGCACCAGCTTGTTAGCAGCCTCTGTAGAGGCTGAAGATTCAATGGAGACTGGATTTCTGAGTGTTCAGTCTGGGCGAGGCATGTTGGCAAAGGGTAGTATGCGGGAAGCTGGCATTGCTGTGGTCCACTGCTTTTATTCTGTTCATAACTCTCAAGTTAATGCTTCATAGGGAAAATAGTCAAAAATTAGGTCTGTGTGTATCCCTCCTCGTCCCTGGTAAAGTAAACTGGAACCAGGTGTCAGAATTCAGGACGTCGGCGGAGTCTAGATCAGGCAGAATGTAGAAACGCAAAGCCAAAACAAGTTACATGTAATGTTGTTCTGCCATGCAGATATAAGGATGACCCGTGGCTATGGGACCTGGAGTGGGACCTACAGGAATTTAAGCAGAAGAAGAAGAAAACAGTAAGGAAGAAAAATGAAGATGTAAACAGCGAGCCAGCCAAAGTGGTGGAAAAACCGTCTGCCCTAGAGTGGCAGGAAGGTAGTGCTCTTGGTGCATGCACATGGTGGGGAGGTGAGGGTGGAAAATGGGTTTAATACCAACTATCTCTAAGCTCTAATGAGGTTGCAGGAAAGACATGTAGCACAGAGTCTAAGCAGTGGCAAATCTGAACCATGGGAAAGTCCAGCTGTCAAGTAGAGGCATAGTCAGTGTAACTTTCTAGAAAAGGAGGAACAGAAACAACTGAGCAAACATTGAATCATGTATTAGAGTGCGCTGTCGGAAAGGGCACTGTTTCTCATCATGCTGCATTCTCAAGTGGGTGCAGAGAGAACATCTCTTGCTGAGGTTATGTTTATTACAAAATCAGATCCTGGTCCCCCCAGTGAAGAGGAAGAGCTGAGAGTCCCTGAGAGATGGGCCTTCCTGGAGCATCTGAAGGAGACTATCAGTTTGCTACCAAAGAGAACCCAGCACCTGCCAGGCCACCCGGGGTGAGTCATTCAAAAGGGATTTGCATAACTCACCACCTAATGGTGACTTCGGTTTGTAGATGGAAACATTTCCAGCTGCTATTACAAATCTATGGATGTGTTATCTGAGCTCCTCTTCCTGCCCATGGGGCCAGGGTATTCCAGCTGTCCAGTCCTTTCTAAATGCCTTTGTTGTTGAGCATTAAATGTCTAACAGGTGGTAGAAGGGTAGATGAAGTGGAGAGCCTGGAAACTGAGTGGATGAAGTATGTACCTTTTGCTTCAGAGGCCAGGGTTACACTCTGGCTGTTGTGAGATTAGTGGGTCCCAGTTTAGCTTTCCGTAGACAGGAGATCATCTCTGGAAGCCGCCACTAAGAATTGGGCACATTTAAGTGTTCCACTCAAAGTGGCCTGTGCTGAGCCAATGTGGAAATTTAAATTGCCTTCCACTTCTAGAGAAGATGGACCCTCCTGCATGTTGGAAGCATTGCAGCTACCCCACGGCCCTGCTATCTGGGGTTGAAGGTATACTCAACATATACATTGTTCTATGCCCAAAGAAAATCTGAAACTGCCTCTCAAGGCTGGCAGTTCTTGAGAATGGGTTCCTGAGCTGGAGCATGTGCTCTTCCCAGAAGAGAAAGAGAAATCCCCATACTCCCAAGATTTCTCATACTCCACTTCAATCCTTTGTCCCAAAGAGACACAAAATATTCAAGCTTCTCCAGACAAATGGCAAAATCATTCCCCTGTCCCTTAGACATGCAGCACTTGGAAAGTGTGTGCTTGAACATGTAGGTAGGAGACAGCCACTTAATGTTTCCTTTTGATGGGAGAGTTCCACTCAGATGGTCTCGCATTTGCTGATGGTCCCATTGATCATTCACTGGATGTTGATCAACTAAGTGAGCCCGACAGATGTGCTGTCCTAGGCTAAAAGATGAAATAGGATGGACCACCTCGAAACATTAATAGTGAAGGGAATTTCTCATGTTGTCTTGTTAACCAGGAAATAAATGGGGAGGAAACTTTGAACTGCTCTTGAAGCTTTTCTCCCCAACCTAATTGTTACTGTCTTGGGTCTCTAGATGGTACCGTAAACTCTGCCCACGCCTGAATGATCCAGATTGGGTGCCAGGTCCCAGTCTCATGAGCCTTCAGATGAGAGTGACACCAAAGCTAATGAGACTAACCTGGGATGGTTTCCCACTGCATTACTCTGAGAAGCATGGCTGGGGCTATTTGGTGCCAGGGAGGAAGGACAATTTGCCAAAGAATCTCTCAGAGACAGAAGAGCCATCCTGCCCACACAGGTAGGAGAGAGAGAGATGGGATGCGCTATCTAAGGAGATGTCAGCAGTAAAGCTACTGTATTCACCAAGCTGGAAGAGAGTCCCATGTTGCTAAGACTTCTGATCTTTAGTGGTTATTTGCTGAACAGGTTTGGGGAGTGAGGTTCTGGGAAGAAGGTCAGCAAATTAATCCAGAGCTCCAAAGTCTCAAACTGCTTGTCAATCAAACAGGGCAGTAACCTGAGGGCATTAAAGATGCATCTATTCCTCCCTGAACAGAAGCCTGTGCTTTTCTCCCTTCCTATTAGAGAAAAAACCTTGCTGGCTAAGCAGTGTTTGGCTGGGAATCTTGGCCTCTCCTTCTGAGGGATGCTGGGGGGTACGTTGCCCTTATTTTCATCTTTTTATCTGAACAAATGTCCTTGTGGAGCCTGGTAACTGTCCTAGGGCGCTGCTTGTGGCGGTAATAAATTCCACTTCAGATGCTCAATATGAAACCTGTCTCTGCTCCCAAAGACACAGGTTCCTGAGTACCATTCATCTCTCGTTTGCCTTCTCCCTCTAGGGTTATTGAGGATCTGTATAAGGAGCATTGTAAGGAGAGAGGGAATGAGCAGCCTGGCTCACTGAACACCTGCCTTGAAGAGGAGCTCATGTTAACAGATAACAGCACTATCTGGCAACAGGTAAAGCTGGGTTTGCTGGAACTGAGGGACGAAGGGAGTAGAGGCTCAGAAAACTTGTCCAAGGCACCTGTTCCCCCTGGAAAAGCGTGACGGACGTCCACCTGTTTGAGTGAGAAGAGAGGGCCCAACTGCCTTTGGCTCCTGCCCTGCAAATGAACCGGCACCTTCAAACAAACCAATTATCCCCCTGGGTTCCTCAATCATTTTCCCTGTGGCTGGCTTTCTCGATTAGCCTTGACTGATTCACACGGGGGTTGCTTTCAATGGTCATTTCCCTGAAAGGAATCTTGATTTTTATTATTTTTTCTAATATATGAACAGAACATTAAAAAATACCGAGTTCAGTTCAACTCCACTGAACCAACATCTGACCTCTTCACTCCCATAGTCCCTCTGGTTTTCAGCTACTAAAAGTCTGGCCAGGTGGCTACCCTTCTCAGAGATTTGTTAATGCCAAATCTTAGCAGCCTGTGACTTGGAGCAACTGAGAAGTCATTTCAGAGAGGGTTGAGGGAAAGAAGGGAGGGTCTGAAGTAGTGAGAAGCAAGAGAATTTCTTGTAGCCTGGAACAGAGAATCCCATTTTGGAGCCCAGAGGCCCTCTTCTCACAGACATTCACTAAACCCCCATCCTGTTCTGCACAGCTGCTTTCTTGCTGGTTAAACACTTTTTTGTGCTTATATCCAATTAAAGTGATGTAAGAAAGGGGACTGGCCGGCTTGGATGGGAATGGGGTAGAGAGCCTCTTTCATCCCTGCTGCTGATTCAAATCCAGCACAGTGATAAGTGACAGAGTTCTTGTCCTCTGATGGCTCTTCAGCAGCCTGTGTGAAAAGAACTGGCCTCCTTGCTGAGAGTCTCGGCAGAGAGGCCAGAGACTAATAGCTATGGAGCCTGAATTCCCCATTTGCCCCAGGGTGGTCTCTCCAGGTCATTACTGCACATTATTGCCCTGCTGCTTCCTAGTCTGTACCTGTTTCAAGGATAAACAGATGCCTAAAGTCTTCTTAGATATCAAGCTGACACCTTTCACCAACACACAACTCACTTTAAAAATGAGGAAGCTGGAGAGCTGTGGGCGCAACAATGGTGCTGGAGAACAGCAGCCCCATACTATAAGAGGTTCCTGGAAGAGCTGTCTGGGAAGCCAAAGAACATACTAAGAAGCTCTCTGATCCTTTTGTCCCCTTTGTTTCCAGGTGGAGGTGCTGAGCCAGGTGGAGATGGATACTGATCTGGAAGCTGAATCAGACAGAACAGCTAAAGGGCCCAGACAGGTAAGTGGAACGTGGGAGTGTGTCAGTTAACTGGGATTCACTGAACAGGTGCTTCTCCAGGCAGAACAAGAGGACCCAAGCTCCTGCATGGCTGACGAGGAGCAGTTACCTCCATAGCAAGGTCCCTTTAGGATGCTGCTCTCAGGAGTCCAATGGATGTCTCCATTGTAGTGTGTGAGGAGTCAGGCTTTTATTTCCCGGTGCTTGTGTAGTTGAGTTGGCACTATCATTAACTAGGTGCTTCCCCCACCCCTGAGGCTTTTCCTTCTTCTGGCTCTAAGTTTAGCAAGTGTCTCATTCTGGATGGTTTCAGGGAGAGACTGCTTACCTGGAACTGGAGTGTGCGGAGAGCCAGCCTATATATCACCATGGCAATGGCCCTTACAATGATATCAACATCCCTGGCTGCTGGTTCTTCAGGCTGCCTCATAAGGTGAGTGGAGTCCATAGAATGCTTCTTGTTTGTTGCTGAGCCCTCCGTGGAGTGCAGGGCCTGGCGTTTGAGACCCATGGCTGGCTCCAAAGGGGGAGCGAGTGACATATCTGGAGACCATTCCCCCTGCACTGACCCAGCTATGCTCTTGCTGTCCTCACTGGGGTGTACTGAACAGTTCCCCACTGAAATGCACATCAAGTACATACCTCACGTTTCAGATGAGACTGTACTCAGCCTCCCTAAAGCCCTTTACTGGCCTAACTGGACCAAGTCCCAGCTCCTCACTTTCTCCTTCAAGGCTTTGCACGGTCTCTTCTTCTTCATCCTCTCTGCTCTCCTCTCCCCTCCTCCCTCTATGGCTCCTCACTTTCCCTCCTCCCACTCAGGATTGTGTACCTTCAGCTGGATTAGCCTCCCAGTTCCTGTCTGCTGAATGCACTTGCGCTCCTTCTTCAGCCTCCACTTCTTTGATGTAGCCACCTGCCCTGGTCAGCAGCTCATGGCAGGGCTGGTGTTAAGGACGTGCTTGTACAGATGTGGAATGGGGCAGGGAAGTGACCAGGTCTTCATTTCTAGTTAATAATAATAACTGCCCAATGCACGGAGCCAAGCCAACTTCCTTTCTTTTGCTGTTAAAGGATGGGAATGACAACAATGTTGGAAGCCCTTTTGCCAAGGATTTTTTGCCCAGGATGGAGGATGGCACCCTACGGGCCGGCACTGGGGGCACTGATGGGACGAGGGCCCTTGAAATTAACAAAATGATCTCGTTCTGGAGGAATGCTCACAAGCGAATCAGGTGAGATAGACACTAATTCCTCTCCTCCCCCAGTTAAACTGCGAAGTCCCCACCCATGGGGGATCTGCTGCGGAGTGACCAATGATAGCGGGATTTGCACAGGAACTGTGGCGTAGTGCACCTCTGTACGCTGAGGCATTGGAGGAGCATTAGAGCTGATAAGGGAAAGAGCCCTGAAGGCCTCTAAAGAGGCTGATCCATGGCACAAACTTTGCATGCCTAAGAAAAAAAGGGATTAGGCAAAGAGCCCAAATGAAACTCTAATGGGTGAGACCAGGAAGGGAGCTTAAACAATGAGCAAGCAGACTGGGTCAAGAATCCTAGTGCTGTGGATCTGGGGCTGGAGGGGCAAGTGTCTTCAACTCCCAAGGAATGCAATGGCAGTTCAACAGGTGCTCCTATGGGTAAGGGTCAGGGGAATGTCAAGGCCCAGCTATATCTAATATGGACAAACTCTCCACTAGGATTCCTAGGGACTGGGGTGGGAGGATTAGACATTTAGTGCTGCAGAAGGACTGTAGATTTGTAATAGTCTGAGAGTACATTTGCCCCCACTGTTAGCACTTCCTGACAGGAGTCAGGCAGGTAAATGCACACGTTGGGGGGTCTGGTAGATTTGCTACTAACTCCTCGTAGCAGAGTACAGTAACTTCAAAATTGTAACATGCCCCTTGACCACTGCTGTTTTTTAGACAGGGCGCTCCTCCCATGTTAAATATCACTGTCTGTTTCCTTACAGTTTGCTGTGTGGGGTTGTATCTGCCTGACCACATTACAGGGGGCTAATCTGAACTGTGGTACTGGAGATGCAGGATCTGAGGGAGGAAAGCAGGTCCGAGGGATGAAGCCCCATCTCTTATCACAGCCTCAATGTCCTATCCTGTGAATGAATGATTTTGCCCCATGGTCTGGATTAAGCTGAAGTTTTCATCCCTCCGTTTAAAGCATTTTTTCCATGTAGCATTCAGTTAGAGGTGGGAAAACAGCAAATGTCTGAGTGGCTCCTGATCACTCTGCCCATTGGTGACACCTTTTTACTCCTCCATAGTGAGCAGCAGCCATTGTTAATGGGAATGGGTACTAACTGGGCTGTAGGAGTGTGGGCAGTGCCAGAATGTGCTGCTTCAACCCAAGCAAGAGGACAGATCTCCCACAAACTAAATCTTTTGGCAGTCAAAAGTACCCAAAACCCGCTTAACTGATCATTAAAATTGCCTTGCCCTCGGCACATGCTGGCATGGCAAGGGCTAGAAGCACCGTGGAGACAGTATGCTCAGCTCTAGTGTGTGGGCCTTGAGCAGCTGAAGGAAAGAACCTGAGAAAGGGGATGCAAACTTGGGGGTGGGGGAGAGAGACTGGGTTCCCCAAATAGAATTGAAGATCCAGGGTGAGATCTTCCCTTGAGGGGTTTTCCTGGCTCAGCTGCTGCTGTTCATGGCCTTTCTCTTCACAGTCTGTCTCACTGGGGCCCTGCCCTCATGTGTTCTTGTTTCGACAGCTCCCAAATGGTTGTGTGGCTGAAGAAAGGGGAGCTGCCTCGATCAGTAACTAGGTATGTGAGGAAATGCCATACAGGTCAGTGGCCTCTGTTCAGTTAAATCTGACCTTTGACTACTGGACCTTTCTTTTTCTGAGGCTATGGGAACCTGAATCCTTAAGGGGGTCAGAATTGGGGCAGTACAAAGGGAATAGTCTCTTTCCTAGTTCCCCTACTTCCTCCCATCAGTCTCAACTCTCTGGCCTGTGTTGACCCTGGAACTAGCTCAGCAATCAGACTCCAAGAGGGGATTATAAAAGGACTTTAGAAATGCAGTCCCATGTGATGGATCTTTCTTGGCTACAGCCACTGGGAAGTCCCTTTCAGTTACTGATTCTCAGTGTGGGAAAAGCCAGAGCCAGGCCGCCTTCATTCCTGCTGCTCTCCAGCGGGCAGGCAGTGACACTCCGCTTCTATTCCAGACATCCGGACTATGACGAGGAGAGTAATTATGGAGCCATCCTGCCGCAGGTGATAACAGCAGGGACCATCACTCGTCGGGCTGTGGAACCCACCTGGCTGACTGCCAGCAATGCCCGGGTACAAAACTAGCTCTTTTTGTGTTCTGGAGAGGGATTATTTGTGGAGCACAGTGGTGTGGGATTTCTCCTGCCATACAGGGCAGGATATCTCAAGCTAGCGACAATTGTCCTGGATTAGAAATCAGACTTGGGGGAGCGGGGGTATGTCTTGGGTTGGGTGTGAACTTTGTAGATCTCAGAGGCTGGTTCTATAATTCTTTGCCCTCTTGCCTCGCTGACATGAGTTGGCCTAGTAACCTAGGGCTGATGAGATCCAGAAGCTCAAGGGCTGAGAGCAAGACCTCAATGAAAAGGGAGTTAGAATCAGTGGAGACCTTCTAGACTCCATCTGGGATGCAGAGGCCCTTGCAAAGGAATGCGGGTAAGAGTGGAGCAAGGCAGTAGCTGGTCTCCTTGCCTGGATTCCCCTTGTCAGGAGTGTCTCTGGCTGACATTTCTGTACTGGAAGAGCTGTGTGCTGTTAACACCACATGATACGATCTTCCAGGAAAGCAGGATGCAAAGGCCAGACAGCCACTGGAGAAAAGTTGTGTTTAGCCTGGCAATGGTATGGGGAAGGGAGGTGTAGGAGGACGTGCTCAAAGTGGCATCAATCTATGTCCGCAGGCTGACCGGGTAGGCAGCGAGCTTAAAGCCATGGTCCAGGTCCCTCCGGGCTACTACCTTGTTGGAGCAGATGTGGATTCCCAGGAGCTCTGGATAGCTGCTGTCCTCGGGGAGGCTCATTTTGCTGGCATGCATGGTGAGAGGTTCAGCTGGAGCAGCACCGCCCTGCGATCATGTGATGTGGACTGCAGTTAAGATGCTGGGCCAGGATGTAGCATTGCCATGGTGATGCTGTGAGGTCTGACTCAGACCCCTTTCCTGTTTGCATTAACCTCCTCTCTCCTGCACCCCAGGCTGTACTGCATTTGGCTGGATGACTCTGCAGGGGAAGAAGAGCAACGCCACAGACCTGCACAGCAAGACGGCCTCTACGGTGGGGATCAGCCGGGAGCATGCCAAAGTCTTCAACTACGGGCGCATCTATGGGGCAGGCCAGCCCTTCGCAGAGCGCCTGCTTATGCAGTTTAACCACCGGCTGACGCAGCAGCAGGCAGCTGAGAAGGCTCGGCAGATGTATGCAGTCACCAAGGGGATCCGGCGGTGAGTGCTGCCTTGTGGTTTAACTTAGCAAAGCTTTGATGTAGAAAGCTGTGGGGAGTGTGATCTGTCAGTGGCATTGTTGCGTCCACTGTTGAAGGAGTTGGCCAGAAACTTGCCACGCTGTTAGCTCAGTCTGTCTCCAGCTGGGTCATTCCTCCTGGGATCTGGACCAGAAGAGTCCTTTGGTAGGTTGGCTGCCCCTATGGAGCTGCCTGAGATGAAACTGTCTGTCTCTGACATAGACAAATCCCTCGTAATGAGGTGAAGGTAGAGCACATTGCAGGCTGCTGGGCTCTCTTAGAGTCCTGGCCTAAGTGTCCTGAATCTGGAGCTCATGCTTTTTGCCAATCAAGAGTTAATTAATTTGAAGCCTCTGAGCTGGCTTGCTCAGTTCTATAACCATGAATCTTGTTCCTGAAACTCCAGGATATCTCAGATGCCGTTTATCCCTACTGGTTCCTATTTTCCAGGTATCACCTTTCTGAGGAAGGGGAGTGGCTAGTGAGAGAGCTGGGCTTACCAGTGGAGAGGGCAGAGGACGGTTCTGTGTCTTGGCAGGACGTGCGAAGGATACGGAGAGAAACCACGAAGAGGTGAGGGAGCAAAGCTCGAGAAGAGCCTCCGTTTGTGTGAAAGGGAGTGGGGGTGGGAAATGGGATGCGCAAGCCCTCGGATGTGTGCTGTGCCAGTAACAAGGGGAAAGGAGAGCTGGTATACACAGGAGTCCTATGTCCAGAAAGAGGATGCTGGTGAAAGAGGCAAGTCAACAGCAAAGGCGGTAAACCATTTTCATCAGTAATGTCTAGAGAATCGGGCAAGTCAGTAGCTCTCTCAATCAAATGAAATTGGAGGCCAAGGGCAATTTTAGCTTTTGTGCAAGGAAAGAGACAGCCATGAAATAGTCAGGCTTTGGTCAGATTTCCCCACCAGCCTCCGCCAATGCACTTTAAGCCTAATCTGCAACATTCCCTGCTATTGCAATCCTGATCTTTCCTCCTCCCGTCTGTCCCCACAACTCAGCAATGCACCTTGTCCTGACCTGCAGCATCCCTGGTTTTCCAGCTCAGAACCTCCATGTAGCTCTGCTGACACGTTTCTTCCACAGAATCTCCTGCTCCTTTAGTTAGCGGCTTCCCTTCCTGCCAGTCTGCTGATGTGAAAAGCTAACCTAAGTCATAACCCTAAGTCTGCAGAAGTGAAAAGCTAGTGCAGCTGAGCCCCTTATTATCCATAGTGACTTTCATGACAGCTCTGACCTCAATGCCTCTGCAGAGACTGTTCTGTGACAGGTTCCTGGGGGAAGATGTAGTGACACTTCTATTCCCCACACCGCAGGTCGCACAGGAAAAAGTGGGATGTGGTATGCCAGCGTGTGTGGGCTGGAGGGACTGAGTCAGAAATGTTCAACAAGCTGGAAAGCATTGCTATGTCTGCCTCACCGAGAACCCCTGTGCTGGGCTGCTGCATCAGCAGAGCCCTGGAGCCACCTGCGGTCAAGGGTGAGGTAAGAGCAAACCCTAGCCTGACCCCCAGCTCTGACTTGGCCCTGCAGAACTCTTGCTTTCGGTGATTGTCAGTTTGAATGAGATGGCCTTGGCACTCCCAGCTAGCCACACTCCATGTTGCCGTGCTGGGAACTGGAGTCCGGACAGGCTAACTTTGTAGGAGTTAAGTCACTGCATCCTGCTCTATTCTGTTCAAAGTACGAGTGGCCATGGGACTGCTGGCTGGTTACCAATACTGCCCTGGATTGGGAACAGTTTGGATCATCCTGTGGAACCACAAGTTTATTGGTGCTCAACCCGTATACGTTTTGGTGCTGCTGTAGTTCTCAGTAGTGCTGCCCTGGGGCAGACAGTGATGCACAGCAGCTTTGCTTGAAAGTTTTGTGCTACAGCAAAGAAAACATTTAACTTTTAGGACACACACGCACCACTCCCCACCCCCCGTACTCAGCATATGCTCTTGAATCAATGGTCAGAAGCTGAGTTACAGACTGAATCAAAGCTAGGTTCTTACAGTGCCTGTCATACCCCAGGTGTCTCTGCAGCTATGGGGTAGACAAGGGGGTCTAACCTGCCTTCACTTGCACCACTGATGTCAAGGAAGTCACACAGGTGTGTAGGCAGAATTGGGCCCTAGTAATTTAGGGCCTCTGTAGTCAAATGCAACAGCGGCAGATCACAGAGTCTGCAACATTGCAGCCACTTCCCTTGCGGGAAGGAATATGGTCAAGACAATGGGATTAGCCCCAGTGCTTTCTAGAAACGGCCACAGGCATTTTCATTTCCCCCCAGAACAGCCTGTAAAGGGGTAGGTTTAAGTCTCATGTGAAGGATGGCATCTTCAAAAGTGCAACGTGCACCCAGTCCTGGTGAAACAACTAAACCCCAGGGCCTTGTGAGTGGGAGTAGTGCCTGCTGAACCCATTGACACCATAGAGGCCTGTGAGAATGTGTCATATCCTCAGGAATAAGAGAGAACATAACAGGAGTTCAGCATACTCACCAGCAAGTAGATAGCTGCAGTAACTAGTTGTAAATGGCTCCTTCAGGGGTGAGGCTGCTTGCTTCTGCTAGATTTAAAGGGTCAACGCCCCCACGAAAAGCATGCTGGGAACATGCTCCTATAAAAGGGTAATTGTATAATGAGGGTTGGTTAGTGTCTAGGAAATAACAAAAGTTGTTGCTGTTGTATCCTATCATTCTATTACAGTGCCCTTCTGTAATTATGTTCAACTGGTATATAGATATCTTGCACAGATTCTGCCAGCAAAGTTCTGTTTCTCTCCAGTGGGTGTGCTTAGGGTTTTGGGTTTGTTTTTTTAATGGGATTTTGTATAGTCAAACACTGCCCCAGCAACACAACCCTTTCAGTCTTGTTATCACCAACTGTTCCTATCGTGTGACCCCACGAGAACAGACTTCCCCAGGGAATGTGCCTGCTCTAGGAATCTGTTTTGGAACCCTTCTAGCTTCTGGTTTGTGTTTCCTCCAGTTTGTAACCAGCAGAGTGAATTGGGTGGTGCAGAGCTCAGCTGTAGATTACTTGCACCTAATGCTGGTGTCCATGAAATGGCTCTTTGAAGAATTCAACATTGATGGGCGCTTTTGCATCAGCATTCATGATGAGGTGCGCTACCTGGTCCAGGGTGAAGATCGCTACCGGGCAGCCCTAGCCCTGCAGATCACCAATCTCCTAACACGGTAAAGTCTCTAAAAAACTCAGCAGCATTCCAACCATGCTGTTTCATAGGGGCAAAACTGCAGGGCATGTGCTTCCTGATGGGACAGAATAGGCGGAAAGCGGTGGTATGGTAGGAAAGTTAAGAGATGTTTTGTTAGTGAATGTGGAGTTGGCCGAAAGAGTCAAGTTAGCAGCACCAGAGACTGAGTTCCTTTTCATTCACCATCCAGGCTACCACAGGCAATTACAGATAAAGCTTCCCCCTTCTTGTGGGCCTCACTCCTGATCTAAACAGAGATCTATAAAGTGCATCCGATGAAGTGAGCTGTAGCTCACGAAAGCTTATGCTCAAATAAATTGGTTAGTCTCTAAGGTGCCACAAGTCCTCCTTTTCTTTTTGTGAATACAGACTAACACGGCTGCTACTCTGAAACCTGTTATAAAGTGAGAGGGGCAATCAGGCTCTGTAGCAGTCAGTCCTTAACCACTCTGCTAACAGAGGCAAATTGGGGTACTAGAGTTTGATGTGAATACCCCCACACACACACACCCCAATTTCACACAGGCCCAACAGCCCTTGGGTGGGAATTGAACTAGAACCTAATTGCTTTTAAAGTTCCAAATCTTGAAGGCTTGTGTGTGTCAAAAATCTTCCCTTATATAACTGAATGCAGAGCAGTTCAGCTTCATGGCTCTCCTAGCAGGGGCAGGAATGTATGTCAGTACCTGCAACACTGCTGTGCCAGAAAATGCTCCTATGCTGCTCCTGGCACGCGTGCACGTTAAAGCCCTGTACTGCCACAGCAGAAGTGACTCCTTCCTGGTACCTGGGTCCTGCTACTAGTAGCTTTCCATTATGTGGCTGCACCGTGGTCACAGCAGTGAGGCAGCTCTAGTGATTCAAACCCACATGGTTTTTAATTTGTAGTTTAAAAATTAGTTTTGAGATAACTTTACATGAGTCCCCTTATCAGCACATCCCAGCACTGTTACAGTGAAATAGACTAAAGCAGAGCTGCTTGCTCTTGCATCTAGTTAAGTATGCCAGTAAACAGAGCATCTCTGTGCCCATGTGGTGCTCATGCCTTGGCAGCAGTGGACTTCACACTGGGAAAATTTCACACACACACACACACTCTCTCTCTCTCTCTCGCGGAGGATTAACTGGAGTTAAGTGTCTGGATTCTTCCTTTCTTAGAAGGGAAACTGAACATACCTTAGCTCTCTTCCTCCCACCTCCTCTTCAGCAATACCAAAATCCTGTTACTGTGTAGTTATAAAGCACTTTACATCTTCAAAGTGCTGTGCAAATAGGATGCAAAATAATCTTTAACAACCCACTAACGTTCTTTGAAGCTATTATTACTGCAGGCAGGGCTAGGCTTGATTAAAGCAGAAGTTCTCCTCCCTCTGTTAGAGGGTAACAAGCTTGTTGCTAACTGTGAAGTCAAGGTCCTTACTACCTTTTAAAGCCTGATAGAACCAGCTCTACAGCCACTGGGAGTGTCAGCACTGAAGGAAAGCTCTTGGCAAACCAGCTGTACCACCCAGCAGTTGCCTTATGGTGGTTGCTAGTAGAATAAGTCTGCCTTGATGAGTCTCCCACCTGCCAGAGCAATCTGAGGATCTCAGAGTAGTGGTGGATATAGTGAAGAGCTGTGACAAAGCACTAATTGGCCCACTTGCAGGTCTGAGGGTAGCTCCTGCAACAGAGCTCGAATCAGCTGCCCACCATGAGAAGGGAAAGACTCTCCTAAGTATTTACATGCAGTGACTCTTACTCTTTCAGGTGCATGTTTGCCTACAAGCTAGGCCTACAGGATCTGCCCCAGTCAGTGGCTTTTTTCAGCGCTGTGGATATTGACCTGTGTTTAAGGAAGGAGGTGACCATGGATTGTGTAACTCCATCAAATCCAAGTGGTCTGGAGAGGAGATATGGCATCCCACTAGGTAAGTATCATCTCACACAAGCTAGGCATGAGAAGCAGATTATAGCTTATTGAAGCATGAACAGCTAATCTCCCATATGTAAGTAGCAGCACTTGCTTCTAAATGCTGTCACAGAGCTGTGTTCAGCTAGGAGCTTTGGTTGAGCATTGCTCTGTCACAGTCACCTGATAGGTACAAACTACTTACTGTAAAAACAAAGCACAAATTCCCATAAGGCAGTTGCCTGGCTCTGTACAAAGACCATGCACGCTGAAAATGACCACATATTTTCTTGTACCATCTGTTAGAACGTTCCTTTCTCAGCACCAAGGCCAGCCTGCATTTCCAATCCAATGGCACGATGTGGAATTCCCAGCTAAAGCCTGTTCTGTGTGTAAATTCTGGGGCAAGTCCTAGAGGACTGCCACCTCCCTGCTGGGTGATCAGTTTGCACACGTTACTGCAAACCCCTCTCGCTTGCTGTCCCTTTGTCACCCCTACATGTATGTCCACATTGGAGCTGGAGATGTAGATTCTAGGTTGAGTAGACATACCCATGCTATCTCTGATCAAGCTAGCATGCTAGAAATGGAGCCACGGCACCATAAGAGGCTAGCCAATCAAGTACATACCTTTGGTCTCATGACTATATTCAGTGTGACTAGCTCATCCTGCTACCTGCACCCTCATTTCTATTTTTAGTGCTCTAGCTTGTGAGCTAGTGTGGGGGGGTATGTACACTTGACCTGAAAATTACACCTCCAGCTCCAGTGTAAACACCTCCTAAGACTCTAGTGCTTCCGTCTCTCTCCCATTGACTGTTCTTAGCACAGCACAGCCTTGTTGAGAAAGCTGCAGACAATTCAAGCTGAAGTCATACTAGTACCCACCAATTCAGGATAAAGTGATGATTACTCATCACTTGACAAACATCTTAATTGATGCAAATAACTTAAGTAGCAGCTATTTAAATACCTCCTGAAATGTGAGACTGTTCTTTCAGGAACCAACTGCCTAACTCTAGAAGCATAGATGAGCAGGCAATTAGAAAAGTGAATGGTTCAATGCATTGCTTTTAAATAAGCCATGCAATACCTCTTTAAACAACCTTTATTGGTAAAGCTTAAGCCAAAGTGCATTTTAGGAAAGACGCAACAAGTGACAAGTCCTAGTGGTAGGAACCTCTGACTTCTCTCCAGGACCATGGACCAAAGCAGCCAAGTGTATTACAGCTAAAGTCAGCAGAAACAAGAGAACACTATAGTCCAACCACAGGAATATTAATAAACTTCTCCTTTTTTTTCACTGTACCACCATAGTTGGCTTCTCTTTACATCCTACAGCTGCAGGGATCTTGTATTCACAGAGGGAGCATTAGGGCCTTTAAAGCAACAAAACAGTGGAAAACATGGTGTTGGCAGGGGTCTCTCACTTTTATGCTGTGGGCTTTCAGAAAGTGCCCAAGTGGAAATAATTTAACAGCTTACAACTGTCTTTCAGGTGAAGCTCTGGATATATATCAGCTTATTGAAATAACCAAAGGCTCACTGGAGAAAAGAAAATAGAGCTGGAGATAACCAGACTGTAAGACTCTCAAACAATTAACTTATTGGCAGGGAGTGCCAATGCTTGTGGTCCTTGCAAGGACAGGGCTCCTGGTAGTAAACCAGCCCAGTTGACAAATCCTTGTCTTGCTCTAAGAAGAAGGGACTTGGCTGAGGGAGAGGACTCCATTGAAGCAGCACATTCTAATGGCAAAGGCAGCTCCCAGAACAGTGTCCAAACAGCCTACCCAAAGCTGAACTTTTAGCTATAAAATACAAGGTCTTGCACAGATTGTGCATCATGGGCCAGCATAGCTCAGGCAGCCGAGGGAGAGTACTTGTTGTCCAGGGAATTGCTGACAGTCTGCAACAGAAAAGCTGTGCTGGGTGAGTGTTACTCTGACAAGAAGGCAGGAGCTCTATTTTTTTCGTCGTCTTTTCTTTTTGGGTTCCTGGCTCTCAGCTGGCTGTTCTGCTGCAACAGTCTGGGGGGGGGATATCAATAAAAGCATGAGTTATGCTACTGAAAAACAGGCTTATGTGGTTCTAACTTAACAGTTTATCTACTTCAAGAAACCACTCACACGGAATGAGAACTAGCTCTGTTCTTTCCACATCATGGCCAGTGTTCCTCACACAGATACTGCTAGCAGCCCCATTAATGCACGCTTGTTTTATCTGGAAATCAGACTGAGTATAAGACCTGAGGCAGGAGCCTCCTTATTTTGTTTGTAGTGTCTACCCCAAAAGGGCCCTGACCACTGTTGTGTTACAGTAGATCCCTAAGGGAACAAACCGATTAAGCCTCTCGGAGGCAGGACATTCTAGCACTCTCACAAATGCATCAGTCAGAGGGGAACAGATTCCTTTCCTGTGGAATTTAAAGAAGGCTAATATGCTACTCTGCCTTCAGCACTGGAAAGCAAGATAAGGCAGTGCTTCTCTTGAGGTTTTTGTTATAAGTTTATTTTATCCTAGACACACACTCCCCCATCTTGGATACAAGTCTGTTAGGCCAAGAGCAGTCTGTAAAATGCAGCATGAGTGCCATTGAGTTAAGAGACATCTGTAAACACTGATAGTCCTAGAGCCAAGAAGCACTAAGAGTTTAAAAGCACAAGTCATACCGTGCAAACCTGATTTTTTTTCCACCCACCCTAGAAAATCAATAGTTAAGGGGAACACAGCAGAATTAAACTGTGGGCTTTTCTAAAGTACTGCTATAATGTCTCTGTTTTATTTTAAACTGATTCATTTGAATTGGTACTGGCATATTGAGTGAAAACTAGCTCAGGGCAAAGTGTTGGGCTAAGCAACACAGTGTCACGTTACAGGGATGGCAGAGTTGGGTCTCTACCATTTCACTCATTAAATGGGCAGATAGTAAATTAGGGATTCCCCTTTAAAGATGGAACTAGGGCAGGCTCATTTTACACTGATTTCACACACATGGAAAGCCCAGCCTCAGCTGGATCTCAGAGAGAGTGAGCCCTGGCACTTGCTCTTGTGAGAGTTCTGACCTGGTCATTGTCTGGTTCGTTCTCAGCATCTTCAGTGTTCTTCTCCTGCAGCGCACTCTCTAGTGTGGATGCATTGATGCGGAAGTCCCGGGAGGTGCTCAGCTTCATGTACTGCATCAAGTTCACCTACCGTAACCAAAAGACAATGAGTATTTCAAGGCTGATCGCTAGGAGAGAATGCTACAGCATTAATACCTGTTGTAGTGCAGCTTTCTACCACTGCCTGCTCCTCCCGCCTAGTGCCAGGGCAGAGTCCCTGGTCACCTTCCCGCCAATAACAGTGTGTGACTGTGGCAGTCCAGGTGATGTTTTCACACTCCCTTTCTTCCATCCTGGGTGTGTTCAACATCCCCTGCCTCCACTTTCAAATGGGCAAAGCCACCTACCTTATGGGTTTTTTAAGGGGGTGGGAGTAGGCAGGAACCCTAAATGTGTATATTACCCTGATGTCATCTCAGCTGAGAGCCTTGGCTAGGGATGTTTCTTTCACTGCAGTTGAGATGAATGAGCAGAGCAATGGCATTAACCTTTTCAGTTTCTACTCAACAAGAAAATACAAAATGGCTAAGTCCTCAGAAAGCGTATGCTTCTCCAAGTGCCTGCATTGATGCCAGCTGCCTGAATGTAACATCAATTTAGAATAGAAAGTCAGGCCAGGATTTGTGAGAAAGTTGCCATGATGGTGAATTCCTTCTGTGACCAGTTGCATTGATAACAGCTGTAGTAACATTCATTTAGAAAACCAAGAAGAGGTACAGCAGCCTTTCACAGTGATGTTGCTTTGCTGTATGTATGTCATCTGTCCTTCAGCCACGCAGAGCCACAGACTGCTGCAGAGGAGGGCAGATTACCTTTGACTTTTTGGAGAGGTGGATAAGAAATTTCTCATACTGCTCTATAGCAAAAATCAGGTTTGGGATTGGCTTGGTCTCCCGAAGCACCTTGGCCTGTAATACAAAAAAAAAAAAAAAAAAAGAGGTTGGACATGAACACTGAAGGCTCCCATAGTAAACTTAATGCAGTGTGAGCAGCCCAGGTATGTAACAATGCACACATTCATCTGATCTTCATCAATCCATCAGTCTGGATTTCCATAACCAAATGGAAGAGATTTTAAAACCTATTTACCACAGTTGCCAATTGCTTAAAGGCATTATACAGAACTCCACTTTCTCATGTCAAGGGACATAGTCATAGAAATGGAAGGGACCTCGAGAGATCATCAAATCCAGCTCCTTAGGCTGAGGCAGGGCCAAGTAAACCTAGACCATCCCTGACAAGGGTTTGTCCACCTCCCCTGGAATTAGAAAGTTCTTCCTAATAGCTAATCTAAATTTCCCTTCCTGCAGATTACATCCATTACTTCTCATCCTGCCTTCAGTGAACATGATGCATCATTACTGTAATTCTAGCCCATCTCTGGTTCAGACAACCCCAGATTGTCAGTGAACGACTTCAGTACTACACCACTGACACCATCCCTTCCTCTGTACCAAGTATCAACTCCATACCAAACCTTGCCAGTTTAGGTTCAGGATTGTTTTTAAACCAACTGGATCAGTACCACCTTTGGAGCAGGTATTCCATGGTACTTCTCCATGGCTTTGAACTCTTCTGACCATTCCCGAGCTGGGTTTTTCCGTTTGACAGCACCCATTTCCAACTCACTGCATTTCTGCTCCATTTATTTTCTGTTATGACCTTCACTTCTAATAATCAACCAGGAGGCAGCATCCAGCTCCAGGTAAATCTGCTGTCCTTAGCAGCATCACTTTACCTTCAGGGAGCAGTGAGGAAGTCATTGTCTTTGCTGTCCTCACTACTTTTTACCAGCAAAGCACTGGTTCACTTGAATGGCACAGGAGTGTCTGACATTTGACCAGCTGGTAAACATAACAGTGGATAGCAAAATGCTTTGATGAATATGAAGGGTCACACACCTTTAACCAGTGTAACTAACCCTCCAGTTCCCATTCACACTTTTCCAACTCAGTCACTTGCAATTGCAATTATTGACCTCATTTAGTCAAACGAAGTGCTCCATCTTTCTCAGGAAACTCCAGCAGCACAGAGAGCCCATCAGCACATTGAAACGGAAATGTGCCGGTATTGCCAACCCCAAATGTTCAAAGAAAGAGTCAAGCACCAAAAAGTCATGAGATTAAAAAGCTGCTTTTGTTGTTTGCCTTGTTTTTTGAGCCTTTAGGGTGGCACTGGGGTCATATTTTCCAACTTTTCTCCACAGCCAGGAGGGCTACAAACTTTGTTTTTACTTAAATGAAAGGTGAGTTTGTGGTGTATTTACCTGCCTTCCAGAGACAGAGCTTTAAGAAAACACCAATCATCACAAGCTCCATGATAAAATCTTAAGAATCGACAACATTGCTATTTCCGCTGCATGCAACCAGATTCTAACAGGGAGTGAATCAAGCTCACCATGACTGTAGCAATTGCAGCAGTTTCATCCTCTCTCTTCTTTTTCTTCTCCCCTGCAAAGCTCAGGCTTTCACTGTGGATGTTCTGAAGGAAGAAAGCACAGGGCACAGCATCACAGGGCTAGCAAGAACAGCCCGTAGCCAAATCATGGCAGACAAATGTCTTCTCCACGTGGCTAGTTCAATGTTTACAGCTCACTGAGGGATTTGGAAGTTTACAGAAGTGAGAAGCTAACAATACTGCCAGAGCCAGGGATAGGTGTTTATGCCAGCTTCCCCCCATTCCTCCCCCAGCTCTGCCAACATAGCTTAACCCCGAGCTCCAGCTCCCCCTGTAATTCCAGCTCTGGTCTCCCCTACATGGCTCTGGCAATGCCCCTTGGTCCTGACCTGAAGCGCCCCTTGCTCAACCATACATAGACGTATCTGTCAAAGTACCTTAATCCTGACCCATGCCATCACCTTGAGCAGAGATTGCCAATTATATTAATGTATATGGTGTGTGGCTGTGTTGTATTTGGAGTCTCTCTTCCATTTGCTGTTAATACTAATACCAAACTTACCCAAAGAAGCCACATGTCAGTATCCACACGTGCATAGAGATAGAAAGTGATCTAATACATGGCTTAAAGACCAGCACACAGCCACTTCCCTCCCTTTCCCAAGCTGAAATCAATATTCTTGCTCTGTCTGCGCAGAAGTTTAATCCCTTCATTACTGAAGAAGAATGTGTCTCTTGCCATGCTTATATGGCATAAGCTGAAGCTTGGAATGATCGCAGCCTCAAGCCACACCATGGAGGGTTCAGAAATACAGGCAGTGCTGATCTTCTCATTGTTCCTGCTACTCCCCTTTAGTGCTGAAGCATGTGTTTCCACAGGAAACTTAGCCCACTTACCTGTACATATGTGATGAAGGCGTAACACTGTGGAGTCAAATGGGAACCGGAGAGCTTCACCTATGAAGGAGCAGAGATACCAGTGTTATTCCTGAAACAAGTCAGTGCGCTTATCCCTCAGCATAATAAGGTGGCACTCACCAGCTTTTCCAGCCTCCCTGAAATTGTGCCCAGGCCACTGCGGCAAACTTGGAGATACTGCAAGAAATACACGAGAGTGAGCTTCCTTCAGACACCTCCATTCATCCCCTGAAGCTTGTCTTTCCAGGCAAGGGCTGGAAGCAATTCACTCTGTGATATTCCTTGTCCCACTGAGCACATGGGAGAGGGAATTCAGATGAAAGCAACATGAAAGGCTCCCTCTACTCAGAGGACTAATTGCTTCCCCACTTAGGGGGCAAGGGGTTATCCTTCTCTGATGCAGTCACACCTTACTTGGACTTGGCAAAGTGAAGTTCCTGTCCTGTACAAATGTTAGGCGGCAAAGGAGGGACTGTGAGCAAGGGGAATGTTCACTGCAGTGCAGGCTAGATCAGTGTTTCTCAACCTTTCCAGACTACTGTGTCCCTTTCAGGAATCTGATTTGTCTTGTGTACACCCAAGTTTCACCTCACTTAAAAACTACTTGCTTACAAAAATCAGACAAATATACAAAAGCGTCACAAGCACACTATTACTGAAAAATTGCTGACTCTCTCATTTTGTCTGTATGAAATTTTAGTTTGTGCTAACTTTACTAGTGCTTTTTATGTAGCCTGTTGTAAAACTAGGCAAATATCTAGATGAGTTTATGTACCTTCTGGAAGACCTCTGCGTACCCCCAAGCGTACAGGTACTCCTGGTTGAGAACCACTGGGCTAGATGTTTCTGAGGTTGCCTTTGGAACAACCAAACTGCACTGCATGAGTGCTTATAGGAAGAAGCTCTGCAGCCCACACTAGTTAGGATGGAAGTTACAGGAACTATCAGGGTGTAAGCTGGTCACCGGTGGGACAGAGGAAGCATTCCCCACACATCATGCACGTCACTACTGCTTAGGGGCATAGGGAATTCTTTGCCTTCCTCCAAAGCATCATCTCAGACTAAATAGGCCATTGGTCAGTCCTTATGTGCTAATTTCTACATCGTAGGTGTCAAGCCATGGATGGGATGTGGGAGGCGGGGAAGTTGCATAGTGTGAATGACACATGGTTCTCCAGTGAGGGGCCTGAAAGATTACAAAGCATGCAAGAGCCGCTCCCAGCCAAGGGCAGCATAGCTCTGCCCTTACCTACTAAGCAGGAGAGAGGCACCCTTTGTCTTTGCTAGAGGCCGCCACCACCTAGAGGCTAGGAAACTCATATGCATGTTGCCACTGGAGGAGGGTGAGGACTGGCATGACTACACATCACGTTGACAGTCCCAAGCTGCAGATGAGCTGCTGCCACTGTTAGCTTGTTGTGGGGAAAGGGCAGAGATGTTTAAATCTCATCCTGCCAGTTCAGCACAAGAGCACTCACGTGTTTGATGAGGGAGGTGAGAATAGTGTAAGTCTTGCTCAGGCTTCTCAGCAGAGTATCCACACAGCTCCCAGCAGGAAGGGCTGTTTGCACCAGCTCATGGTAAGCTGTCAGCAGCGTTCCCAGCTGCAGGATTATAGCCTTCTCCAGAGACTGGATCTGGCTTGATGCCTGAGAGGAGTCTTCTAAAAAGAGAAGAGATAGGTACATCCACAGCACATACACACTGATGCTTTGGGGGAAGTGAAGTAAAAACCAGCACAAATTTTGCTAAAAGTGGTGCTAAAAAAGCCCCCACTTCTGCCCTTCTCAGAACTAAAATGTAATCTGCTCTGGTCAGTGAGCTAGCAGTAGCCCCTTGTGCCCTACCATTGGACATATAGGTTCAGTCCAGTGACCCTTCCTGCTCCTCCCCACCACAATTAGACAAGCAGCTTTCTCCTGAAGTCACATGCAGCCTGCAAATATTTATCCCAAAACCCAGTTCCCAGCAATCAACACAATACTAAGATGGCAAAATACAAATGTCCATCTTCATGTGAGAGGAGGGCGGGGGGAGAGAGGGAGGGAGAGTATGTGTGTGGGATGAATCCGTGTAACGATTGACAACTCTTACATTTCCCTCCTGGGACCAGCACAAGGGAGGCGCCTTCACCATCTATGTCAAGAAGCCATCTTAGTAAGTTGGCTGTTCAAAACTGTGAGGTGTTTCCTTGATATCTATCTCTGTCTTTCTTTTGTGGAGCTCTAAGGCCATTGCAGAGCAGAGGGCCATCTCATTACCTGGTGTCTCCAATACCAAGTGGTTCTTAAGCTTCTTGATCAGCCAATCAACCTCATCAAGGACCTTCTCTGCTTGAGCCAGGACCAGCAGCTAAGGAAAAAAGAGAAAGCAAAACAGGTTTTTGAACATAGTTTAGCACATTAGGAGTTCTGCAACCCACATGTACCAAGGTGAGTCTTGGCACCAGCTGCATAGTAGTAGCAGAGACTAGGTCTTACATATACTGTTCCAACTCACACAGGCAGTAGGGGCTGCTGTCTTGATGTTCACGATAGCAAAATGTGATGGATTCTCCACCTCCATATCCTGTGGGGAAAGAGACTCTCTGATAATCAAATCTTTGGATTCAGTCACATGCTGCATGTATTTGGGGCTTCTTCCAGGGATGGAGTGCTCAGACACACTCCACCTCGGCCTTCGCAGCACAGGCGATGCTAAGCTTACACAGAGAGCTGGGGTTCTGGCCCGCACCTGATCTATGTCTCCAAGGTGAGCGTGGATATCCTGGGCGAGCTCACGCAGCAGGCCGACAGGGCTTTTGTAGAGAACATGGAGATTGAAGAGCAGGGTCAGCAAACCCTTACAGCAAGGGGAATCCTCTGCAAGAAAGGAGAGGAAATGACAGTCACCAGCCATGACACTCCACTGGCTTTTCAACGACTGTCAGTCATCCTGCTAGGATGAGATCAAGCATGCATTTTACTATAGCCTACATTTCAGGAGAGAGAGACACAGACAGCTTAGGCGGTACAGAGACATACTGCATTCAACCCTTGTTAAAACACTGTAGTTACAAAAGAGGAGCTTGGAAGTCAGGCAATTTAAAGTTAAGGTTCCACAAACAGCCTTAGCTCTGACCCTACATCCCTGCCCAGTACCCTTAGCTTATGATTAGATCAGGAAGTTAGAGACATGAGGTATTTCAAATAATATATACTTCAAGGGGGAATGAGGTAGATTGGACCCTTCAGCTCATAGGGGAATGGTGACTAGGAAGCAAATGCTATTGCACTGCAAGTTAAAGGGGGAGATGTTGGAATTTCTAGTCATCAGCAAGCAGTTGAGTGACCATAAGCTGGGACACCAAGTCCGAGAACAGTGGCTATCTTTACAAAACAAAATCCAGTCCTAGACAGCTGAAGAGGGGAGGGAGGTGAAATGAAAGATACCCACCCAACATTCAGCCGGCTAGCGCCACAGAAGACAACTCTGAAGTGGCCCTAGCACATCCCGTACTATTATCTGCAAATCCATTGCATTTGTCAGTAAAACAAGGCTTTGAGCTTGAACCCATCAAAAGGATGAATGGAAGAGGAACTCGGAGCACAGTATCAGAGGCCCAAATTCAGATCTAGTGTGAGCAGATGCAACTCCATTGACATTAGTACCTCAAGTCTGAATTTACTCCAAAAATCTTACTCACCCAGACTGGTTTCCTTGCAAATCTTGACTGTCCAAGAGAACAGCTGTATGAACTACACAAGGGAAAAAGGGTTTTACATGAATGCAGTCACAAAGACAATGCTAAACTGAAGAAAATCAGTTTGATTTCAAGAAATACGCTCAGCACAACAGTAACCAACCATCCATGGAAACCAACAGAGGCACCTCTAGCAGAAAGATGCCCAGACAGGGTCTGTGGAGTTCTACACCTAGTGAAGAGTGGTAGATGCTTGTTTCAAGACAATGCATTGCACGTGAGGGTCTGTGGTCTCCCCTGGACACAGCCTCTTACTGAAGAGAAGAGTAACTACAGTCTACTCCATTTACTCCAAAGTAGGCAAGGCCTTCATGTTCCTGGCAAATTTTCAATTTCGCCGTTGGCTGGGTAAAATTTGGTCTCCCTTACTATAGCCCTTTAAATGTTGTATGTATGTGTAAGAGGGGTTAAGCCCTCAACCATTCTTCCTTGAAGAGATGGGGCTAGAGGGGCCCCCCAGTGGATCTGTACCCATATAGAAGAAACACCACAGTTTGGCATGATTAGTAGCTACTAGTCAGGAGGCCAGGTAGCAGGGATACTGTAGTCCAGGCTTGAGGTGTGTGTAGGAAGGGGCCAGGACTTCTGCAGAAAGGCAGGGATTGCTGCAGGTCAGGATCAAGGTGCACTGTCAGAGCTGCGCAAGGGGTCTGGACTGGCATAGCAGGAGGATGGCGATCAGGATGGGGGGGAGGGGGCTGTCTCTCTGTCACAACTGGATAGCACCCAGCACAATAGGGGTAGGGGCTCTAGGTGGTAGCGCAATACAAATAATAAAGGACAATTAGTAGAGGTATCACAGGGAAGCATGTACAGCATCTGCCCACATTATGGCTCCAGCCAGTGCTACTGCTCCCTCATTAATTTAGCCTTCCTAAAACGTGTCATTCCTGAAGACATTCAGTATTGTAGGCTAAAGTTTGGCTGCCAGTTATCCTGGCAGCGTTTGGTCTGCTTGCAAGCACACAGGGGAATGAACATTTCAAAAATCTTCCCGTCACCATCTGGGGGTCTGCAATCAAACCAAGCTGACTACCTTTTCCCCGTGTATCATGGATGTTCAGACCCCACTGCTGCCAGCACCACACACATTCTCACCAATCATTAACAGCTCTGCTAAGTACCTGTGAAGAGGAGGGCTCCAGTAGCTTGGACAAAGTGGAGATAATGGTCACAAGTGATAGGGCTTCCTTGCTGTTGAAGTCATCGCCAGCACTGCTGAGCTGGTTCACCAGAGACCTCTGATCATGGGGAGGAAGGACAGAATCCAGTACATATGCATGCCTGGGCCATTTTAGGAGGCAAGTAACCAAAAGCCTCTGAGACTGGGGCATGTAAAGAAATCAGCAGCCCGCCCCAGCATAGGCAGCACCAACACTGAAGGAAAGCAAAATTTCTTACAGAGATAATCCAGATGCTTTTAGAACATATCCGTGAGCATCTGATTTTGTTACAAGCTGTTAAACAACAGCTAATTTCTACTTTAGTAAGGCTCTTACAATATTCACTGAGGTGTGGATTGTACCTTTGGTCCGTAGAGTTGCTTTCTTATGCACTGTACAGACCACATTAAGGGAGGGATGCAGCTCCTTATACGCACCCCGCTCAGTCCCTATATGCACTAAGTCTTACTGAGCTTCCTAACAGGTGTGAAACTCTTCTGAAGGTGCCAGTGAATCACTCAGTGGGTCAGTCACAGGACATTTTCTTTTCAGTTGGTAGCAGGCTAATAGCCTAGGCAAAACATCCAAAGGTACCCCCAAATTAGCTCATGCTTTGAGACCACTCGCTACCCACAGTGACATTTCTGTTATTTACCTGAAACTGTCGGATCTGAAAGGCAGCTTTCTCGGTGACGTTAGTATCTTCCTCTTCCTCTGCATCATCATTAGCCATATCTGAGAGAGAGAGGTGATGAGTTAAGTGCTGAGTCCAGCATACAGGATTTAGTACAGACACAAGCATGCACGCACATTCTCCTTTGCGGTGGTGGTAAAGGCCACAAGTCTGAGGAAAACATACTGGAGAATTGTGGAGGGCAAAAAGGATGGTTCAAGGCAGGATTTCAAACAGGAAGACCTCCAGTCATGCTCTGCCAACAGAGACTATTTGCTTGCTTCTATTGAGCCCTCACATCTCTGGGACTGGCCTGAGGCAAGGAAAGCCAGCTGGAGCTCAGTGACCAGCATCACTTCTGAATGACATGAGGTCAACTTTCTCCTTATCCAGGGGTCCTGTGCAAAGCCTCCACAGCACATCTAGCCCCATTAGTGAGAGTCTAGGACTGAGCAGACCTGTTCTGTCACAGCCAAAGTGCCTACCCAATGCCCGTAGAAACTGTGGGGTCTTGGACTTGTAGAGCTGTTGCACTGTGTTAAATATCTTCAGCAAGCCCTCCAAGCACAGCAGTGAGATGCTCTTGCCCTTCTTCTTCCCAGACTCTTCGACTGCAGTTGGAATTGAAGTGTATCTCCATAACAGGACCCTGTAAGAGGTGGGTGGGGAGTTAGTTCACATGTTCTAGCATAGTTGGTTGCACAGCACAAGAACTGGAATAGAATCAGTTCTGGACTCTACAGGCTGGATCTTCTTTCAGTACAATTGAATGGGAAGAGAGTCATTTTAAAGGCAAAATTAGTTTTGATACAAGCTTCACAGCCATTGTTTTCTATGCATTCTTCCTGTTTGACCCATCTGATAATTTTATTCTTCCTTCCCCCCATGTGCCTATTGACTTCCTGCTCCTACTTCAAATCCCTCTTTAAAAACTCACTCCCTTTCACATGGCCTTCCCTCCCTCACTGGCTCAGTGTGCCCCCTCCCCATGTCTGAACCTTTATCACTGGTGTCATATTTGTCAATTAGACTTACGCAACTTACCACAAGGACTTTGTCTCCCTACAGTTTGTGTTTTTGATGGGCCAGATATCTGTATTGGGCTCTATGTAAATAAGATGGTGAATGTACAGAAAAGAGAAACTAAATAGAGAAGTCTTGAAGAATGAGAAGTGTTTGGTCTGAGGGGGACCTGTAATGTAAAAGTCTTCCTGTTCTCAACCACCAAGAATCTTCTTTCCCCTTCTTCCAGCCATTTCTCTCTCCACACAATCCTTTACCTGCCATGATGACCCTTCTCTGGTTTATCTTACAGCCTGATCATGAAAACTCCTTTATTCAGATGGATAGTTCTTAGCTAACATGTGTAATTCCATTGGCTTCAATACAACTATTGACATGGGTAAGGATTATTTGCACAAGGAGGAGTTTGCACGATCAGACAGAGACTATAGGTTCTTTAGAACTGAATGCGTTTCTTTCTTGATGTTTGTGTAGCATGTAAATTTATATTACACAAAAGTGACTTCTAATCAGAGTGGTACTATATTGTCATCTACTTTCTACCACCATCAGAGGAATGAGGAAGATACAGGACTAAGGCTTTAAACTCAAAGGGAAACAGCCAATGTTTGGCTAAAAGTGAACTCCTCTTTCACATATAACTATTTCAAACTGTAACTGGAGCGGGGTTCAAACTAAATGAATGGAGGCCCCTCCCAAAGGCCTGAGAAGCCTGGTCTATAGCCATTCTAGTTTCCTACTGTGAGTAACAAATTAACTACCAGAAGTTAGCTCGGTTTTACAGAGAATGGCTCTTCCATCTCTCTCATTATCTCACTTGGTTTATCACTCACTTTGATGGAGAAATCAAGGTGTCTGCTGCTCAGATGTCTCAGGAACACAGGAGGCAATTTTGTTATAATTTGGTGCTAATTACAGTTTCAAACAATTGCCACTGACTATTGCCCTTTCAGACTTTTACATGAGAGTTTCAGGTGTTCAAAAAAACCAACATATTTGCAGTCCAGCATTCAAGTCTCCAAGCTACATAGAAACTCACCGAGTAATTTTGCAGAGGGTTTGGAATATCTTCTCTGGATTCTGGCCATCAGGTCCATCTGTTTGACCCGTCTCCTCCAGCTGTTGCACCTTCTGCAGTGCTACACTGACAGCGTAACGCATGAATTCACTGCTGGAGCGCAGAACAGCCAAGCTCTCCTCATGGCTTTGGGCACTATCCCTGAAGAGTCATATGAACATTTTAAAAACACCTCTGAGTCTAGGGACACACCTTAATGTAATGCAGAGGGCTAGCCTATAAGCATTTCATCTTGGCACACCAGAGCGCACCGTTGGTGGGTCACACAGGGCCCTGTGTGGAATGTAACTGTGTATCTACGTAACTGTTGTTTTTTAATTTGCCACATAAATGTGCTTCAGAATCTGAACTTTCATTTAAAAGAAATAAATTGAGTCTCCAGCCCAACAGCAAAATCCTCTCCAGGGAGGAAGCAACATAGTCCCGTTCTTCATTTAAGCCACTTGGAGCAAATATCCAAAACCAGAATTTTAACAGCCTCTTCAACCTCACTCATATCCCCAGTTGAGTACAAGTGGCAGTCTGCTCAGTAGAGGCCAAGAGCCAGAACAGCATGGGACGCTGCATGTCAGGACTGAGGGTCACTGGTTTTCTGAGGGTAGGGGATGGCCTAGGACTGGAACATCAGAGGCCCTCCAGGGCAGCATTAAGGGGCACTGATACAGCTGAAGTGTGACCCAGGAAAGGAGTAGCAGGAGGAACTACAGATCAGGACTGAGGGTCATGAGGCGGCCACTCTGCACAGCTCCAGGCTGGTCGGGAGAGTGCTCCAAGTGTACTGTGTGCAGAAGTGACATGCTGCACCCCCTGTGTGTGTGCAGTATGTACTGCTCAAAAAGGTAGGCAACCTACAAACACCACAGAAGTGAGTTTAAGGTAATATACAAGTCAGAGATAAACAGGCTGTGACAGTTTCACCTGAACAAAGCTGTGAGTAGAGTGGATATGAAGCTCATGGAAAGGAAGCTTCGGGCTGTTTTATTGGCCAAGGATAACTTGTTCTTCCCAGCTTTTTCCTTCAGGATCTCAGAGAGTTTGCTGTAACACTTAAACAGGCCTAGAACATCCTCAAACTTGTTCTTGCTGCAACATCACAAGAAGGTGGTAAAAAACACTGATAATAGAGACCAAAATGCTACAATTTCTTCATGGGAACTTTTATTAATCCAGTTAGAGAAGATACTTTCCAGATGACGTATGAAGCTCCCTGTCCTTCCAATACACAGTTCAGGTCCCACCCAGTCCATACTGGCTTGGCCACTTCCCTTGTTTCAAAATCCTAGTGAACTGTGATAATGACAAGTACAGTGATGTTCAAAACAAAAACTCTCCATAAGGTTAGGTGTAGATTTGCACCACGATGTGCAGGGAATGAGCTATGAGAAGTCATTCACTGTTCCCCTGTTACAGTTGGTGGCGCTGTGCTATACTTGCAAGGTACACTGAAGACATTGTCCCAGACATACTGAATAGCTAATGAATTCCTCTTAACTTCACCAGTGGGTGAGTGTTCTGAAGGATAGGACTTGACACCTTACCTGAAATTCCCTATGTTAAAGTTATACTCAATCAGGACCTCACAAACTCCCATTACCAAGATGGCATAGATATTGTTCTTCACGCCAACGCCAGAAGACAGAGAAAAGTCTGCTGATTTATCCTAAGAGGCAAAATGAAGAAGTGAAAAACCCTTCTAAAACCCCATAAGAATCAAGAATCTCCCTGTTCACCTGGCCTTGCTGAGAAAATCTGAATTACCAGTTCAAAGTCCTCCAGTTCACTCTTGATCATTCGCCGTGTGATAGAGTCCAGCATCTCTTCAAGGTCTTGTTGGAATCCCACATAGTCGTCATCCTCGTCCTCTTCTTCCTCAGCTTCGTGGCGCAGCTGCATGGTGCTCTTGTACCAGGCTAGGCAGTGCTGGATACAGCTGAGCAGATGGGCCTGAAGAAAGCAGTCACACAGGATATTACAATTCACTGTGCTAACAAGGGCTTAGCCAGTGGGATCATTCCAAACCTTCTAGCTGGACAGAGGGAGACTGGTGCAATGGAACAGGATTCTCCACAGCAGCAGGCTGGACCACTATAGCCAGAGGTGGAAAAGCCACAACAACGTGCTTCAGAAGTTCATAACCTATGGGAACGAGCATTTCTTACTCACAGCTGAGGTTTTAAAACAGAAGTGCTGTGGTCCTGTAACCTCACATATGAACTTCAAACAATGCAATATACTCTGAATTCCAACAGAGGATCCCTCAGTGCATGTTTTCAGCTCACCTACCTCATTACCTGAAGTCCTACATCATAGCTGCCACCCACTGTCACGTGGCTTGCTGTTCAACCTATATCTGAATTATTTAAGGAATATTAGATAAGAGTGTGGACAATAGATTTCAAAGGGGTTTCTTCACCATTTCTGAGGCTTCTGGTCTCTTTCCAGTCACACCTCCCTCAGCATGGAATGGAAGATTCTTCAGGAAAAAAAGCTAAGGGCTGGATTTGAATTTGGCCCCTTTGAAACCCTGTGAATTTTTGAAGATCTCCAGTCTGTCCTCAGATTAGGAAGGGAGGGAAATGCATGCTGAGGGAGCGAGATCAGAAGAGAAGAGACAGACTCCTTTCCTGTGCTTCTGTACTAGTTGGTGCTAAGCTGCAGGAGACAAGAATGGGACTGGCTCAGTAGAGGATAACAGCAGCAAAACCACATTATTGCTATGGCTCCTTCCATCCAGGGCTATCAAAGCACTTTAGAAACAGTAATGAAGTAAGCACCATAACATCATGGATATTATTTCCATTTTATTGATGGGAAAGCTTTGGCAGAAGAAGTGACGTCACCTGCCCAAGTTCACTGCAGAAGAACTGGATTCAGTTTCCAGTCCTGGTCTCCAACTCTCCAAGCCTGCAGGGGCTGAGCTTAATGAGAAAGAGGGAGTGATGAGAAAGAGGGAGTGACTTGAGTCAGTCAACTGCAAACCTAAAAGCCAATGGAATGAGTGAGCTTTAAAGAGTGGAATACCCTGTATATCTCTTACCAGTGGTTCCTGCAGAAATATTTGGTCTCCTTGAGCCACGATACATCCCTCAAGTTTCAGTGGGGGAAGCAGGTCTGGTTCGGGCTCATAGTATCGCTTGATCTGCCACAAAAAACAAGGAATAAAAAAAAATAGCTAGTCACTTAGTCTCTGTGCCTCTCAGTTCCCCATCTGTAAAATTAAGTACAAATATTTCCATACCTCACATTAAAGACTGTGAGGGACTGAAGACCATGTAAGTAATTGAGCCATTAGCATAACATGCACCTGCCATACCATTCATTAGAGTGAATGAACCCTCCTCGGCAGCTCATACATCCCTGAACTAGAAGCGAACTTTAATCCTCTAAGAGCAAGGACCACAAATGGGGTTGATCTATGTAGTCTTGTTGCAGCTATGTTTAAGGGCGCTCACTGTTCCCTTGGTTACCTACATGCAGCAACACTAGCATTTTACCTCTTCAAAGCTGACAGTTAATGACTAGAGAGGTTTGCAACATCACCCCCCACTCCTGCATCAGTGGATGTAAATAATTGCCCCTGTAATTCTGCACCTACAGTGAACTACAGGCACAGTCAATCACACATCTGGGGTGGTGCACAAGGGTAGTTAGTTATTTAAGTGCTAACGGTAGTGTCCACAATTAATTACAAGTGAGATATTGAGCCTGAAAAATGAGAGGCCATAGCTGAAAATCCAGCCTAATAAGTTTAGATTGCTTTGCACACTGCAAGGGAACAGGCAAGCTAGGAGCAGTGCTGAAGTCAGAGGGGAGAGGGACAGAGGTGTGCCCCTGGGAGGCGATACACCAGGGCAAAAGAAAAGTCTGTAGCATCAGGCTCCCATTGACAGGCCCCTACTGCCTTGCAGCTGCCCAGCTTCAATTCTGGGTCTAGTCTCAAATCGGTGTACTGGCAGGGTTGGGAGTGGTGGAAATAGTCAGCCGTGGCCTCTCCAGATCATGAAAGAGAAGACATGTTGACATGTCTCAGAGAAACCACCACCTGCCCAATTGGTGGGGAAGATGTGACCATGACATGTGTGACAGAGTTGAGAAGAGTTAATCCATCCTACAATGGCACGGAGAGCCCTCCTCCAAGGGAGGACAGCAATGACTATTATTATGTAAGTAGGTCTCTGTGGACAGTTATTGGAGAGCAATCATTGTGCAGTCCATAGGATCAGGACCAGGCAAGATACATTTTCCTGAGGAATTTGCATCTCACACTTTGCTACGTACAGTCTTGGAATTCCTGGAGCCCACATTTCCTCCCCTGCCATCTTTCTATTGCTCTGTGAATGTACTTTACCTGAGACAGCAGTGTTTCCATTATGGAGTTACTCAGCTGAGAGTTCCTGCGGAGGACATCATAAAAACCCTGAAGGTAGGGGAGAGAGACAAATTTGCCAAGATTATCAAGAGGAGGAAACAATCCACAAACATAATTTTGAGCTGCAAGGCAACAGTGAACTTAACCCTTTCGCACTGGAAGTAATCGGGAGCTAATAAAGTTGTGTTGGGAATGCTGGAAATACTGGCAAAGTGAGACAGCACAGGAAGAAGATACAGATGTTTTACATGGAGTCCACACCCAGATGGTATCCCCTTAGTACGGGTAGCATCAAGCCCCAAGTCTGACTTTCAGTGTTGGAGCATTAAGTGGCACGATCTTAAAATTTCAACCTGTCTCTGGAGCAGATTTCACAAATACAACATATTCCAGAGGGCAATCCATAGGAGCAGTAATTCTTTAGACCTTGAAACCTCAATGGAAGAGCAAAGTATCTGCATGTCCTGTAGCATACAAACACATTCCAATACGCACACCAACTCGCCAAAAATCAGTCGGCCCAAACCCAGGGAAGAGAAGCAAGAATGCTCATTCTGATCTAGAGACAGTTTCCCAGGAGCCCCTTTCCCCAAACCCGATACATCATAGGTGCCTCTGAAGTCAGACTTGCACCTGAAAACAGCTCTTCATACTAGACCCATCACACACACAGCTTGGTCAGCCCCAAAAGGGCTACAAGGCAGAGACAAATAAATGGTTGCCTCTCACCCAGAGAAAGCACAGACATAGAGGGAACGGATGGTAGAATCCTCAGGACCCCTGAGGAGATTCCCCATACACCCTCCTGCCAAGGCTCTCATTAGAGCCTGTCAAAGTTGCTGCGTAATCAGATCAAGGCATCATTGTGAGGCCCCACCAGGAGCCAAGCAAGCCGTCCCTTCAGTTTACCAAGCCCTCCTCAGAGCGAGAGAGACTGGAAATCTAACCCAGGTCCCCGACATGGCAAGCAGAGCACTGGCCAGGCCAGCCACATTACATTTTACCACCAAGATATACATCAAGGACAGGTGATAATCAAAAGCCTTTGGGAGGCTTATATAGATTTAAAATAATGAGAAACAAAAGGGTTAAAACAAATTAGAGTCCCTAGAATGTCAACATCCCAGGAGGAACTCAGCTAGAACCTGGAATCCATTTCCCACAGGCGCCCAAAGATCCAGCTGGTGGCGACAACATTCAGTCATCATTGACCTGGGCTGGATTAGAACCAGCTACTTAGCAGCAAAACTGGTGATTTATGAAGACATTGCAGAAAGCCAGTTTACCTCGTATAGCATAAGTCGGACGTCAGCCTGCTGACTCAAGCATCGCCTCAGGCTGCCCAGGATTTCAAGGCAAAAGGCCTCATTAGCTGCAGAGTTGTAGCAGGCGTGAATGTCTGCCTGGACCTGAAAGAGAGCACATTAGTGAAGGCACATGGGTTATGCTTCCCATTTATCACTATGCAAGAACTGGATCAAAAAGGGAGACAAACCTGTCCTTTCAGCCAAGAAAATTCAGACCAAACATTTAACATCCAGCCTCACTCCCAAACAGAAAATCATCCACATATTATTGGGTTTTCTGTACCATTTTCAAGGGGGTAACCCACACTCACCTGACTAGCACCGATGGCCTGGCTGCACTGGGAAAAAGTCAAGCTGCCCAGAACCTTAAAATTCTTTAACAGCAGCAAAAAGCCAGCAACTGCAGCTTTCCGAGCATCTAGCTGCCTATGAGTTGGGGAAAGAATAGAGAAGCATGAAGAGGGGTAGAAGGAGTTAAGAAATTCAGAGACCAGCTCAGCTACAAGATTGTTCTGAGCAGTTCATGCAATTTTCTGACACACACCGAGGGCCTAAAAGTGGTAAAAAAGAAAAAGCAATGCCGCATTCCCCAAAGGAACATCTGATGCCCCAAGGAATTAACAGCTTGGCAATTCAGTTAGTTTCTCCTACGTTCTCCAGTCTTACGACACTGACTTCTCCTTTCTGTCCCACTGATGTATATAGCAAGGGAGAATGCTGGGCTCAGACCTGCTACTTAAACGGCTGTGGAAACTGGAATGAGAGCAAGGCAGCAAAGAAAGCTGCATGTTTGCAGTGGAGATAGAGGGGAGGTTTTCTCACATCTCTCACCTCTTCTCTTTCCCTCTGGCAGGGCTGTAGTTTTCTATGCTGGGTGAGTCCCATGGAAAGCAGGATCTTTGCTCTACACAAATCTAGGTGATACCCCAGGTCTTTCATCAGCATCAGGCTGCTTGCTTTAAACAACAAGTGGACTTTTGCATCTGTAACTAAACAGACACTACCAAGCGACTCCACAGAGACTCCTAATGTACTGGAGACAGCAAGGCAAATCATCCAGAACTTTGCACTGAGCAGATCTTTCTACAATCTCAAAAAAGGACCAGCCATACTATGGCAGCTTGAAGTTTCTAGTAATCCGTTCACTTTGCGCTCCCCATGGCAAAGGTGTGCTCAGGTGTGTGGTTATGCAGACACCTAATAGTGGAGTTTCTTTTAATTTGATGTCCTTACCTTGAGTTTCCATCTGGTTTTCTGAATTTACAGGCTCAGGGTCAAGGCTCCTCTAGATAGAACTGTGGAGTTCTCAATCCAGAGGATGGTGGTGTGACTGTATTACAGTACTGGGGCCAGGGTGGGGATGGGATGGTGGGGTCTCCATAAGTAAAAGGTGATTGTTAAACCAAGAAGAAAAAGAACCCACTTCCAATCCAGAGCTCAACAATAACTTAAACACCTTTTCAAAAGAACACTGATCCCATCTTACCTGGAAAAGATGGCTTTTCGGAGAACAAGTATGAGGGAGTCCCTCACTGACATGCTGACTTTGAGCAGCGGCTGGAAGGGAAGGGATCTATTAGGCAGAGCAATAATAAGGCAAACCAAGCTGTGTGTGAGAGCACACAGGCACGTGCGCTCCTATCTTATGCTAGGTTTCCACACTTTCATCATTACAAAAGGACACCCAATGAGAGTTTTGAAACAGGAAAGAAAAGAGATGGACCGGCAACAGCAAGACATCTTGGCCTGCTGTTGAGAATGGAGCATGAGGACTGGGGGAGAAATCTGTGGCCCTCAGAATGGAGTACTGGCGGCTAAGCCGGTGACAGTTCTACCACTAAGACAATACCCCAGCACAGAAAAACATAATATTAGAATAGAATTGGGAAGAAGGTAACTCTATGGGCCATTCACAGCTGTTTCTATTCTGTTCTGGTATCTGGGCACCTTCCATCTTCCAGATGAAAGGTCCTAGCAGGGAGAGTCCTTGACTGTGCTTTCAACTAAGGGGCACTAACGTTCAAGAGGGGAGCTTTCAACTAAGGGGCACTAACGTTCAAGAGAGGCACCATGCTACCCTGAATAGCCTGCCAGCTATAGCAGAGGACTAGAGACACTTTAACAAATATATGTGCAGATGAGGAAGGTTACTGGGTCCCCCCTATAATTGTGGCATGAAGCTATGGCTGGAGCCAAGCTCTAACATTCATTCGTAGGGAAATGCAAAGCTTTACCTGTACGGCCTTGAGTAGCCCTTGCACCATATCAAGAGGCAGAAAGGACAAATTGTCAAAGGCCTCAGTGACTTTGGAGGACGAATTCTGAAGGATGAGTGGAGCAGACACAACGATATTAGACAGCAAATCTGAAAAACAAGATTGTAAGAGGAGCAGCTGCTGCCAAGGGCAAAAGCAGGGGCCACATTAAAGAGTAGGGTATGGGAGAGAGGGATTCTGTTTCTTTCTATGGGGTCAATGAGTCAAAGAGAAAATCCACAGCCTCCTCATTACCTGGAAAGGTTCCATTTGGGATGATCATATTGTTAATCCAGTCTCCTATCAGGATACAGGGTGCCATATGCACACAGCCCAGGTACAGGGGCCAACTTATCAGGGTGTACCCAGGAGCGCCTTCTCAGTAGTAAGCCCAGGGCTCCGGGGCATCTTCCCAATGGAGATCAGATGAAAACTAATTATTGCCAGTTTCAGGTCACACTGCAAGACTCGCCTATTCACTAAAGCATTCCCCAAAGAATCAAAGCAGAAGAAAACCTGACAGTGTGTCCAAAGACAGATACCAATAATGAAATCAAAGAGGAAGGCAGAGAACTAATGGTCCCTTCTGGACTGGTCCCTACATAGTGGTTAGGTACTATAGCGATAGGGGATTAACGTACATGCTGTATAGGATATTTGCATTTCTATAAGGATGGACAACCACGGCTCTGGGATGAACTATCCCATTACAGTGTTCTTCCTCTGTAGTGAGGTGTGTGTTGAATTGCATGGACTTAAGACACCTAATACTGTTGACCCTCAGGTCACCTGATCAGGAATTTCCTCTATAAAAAAAAATTAATATGACTTCTGAGAGCCACATACACTTCTCTCTCTCATTTTTATTACCTATGAAGTGGTTGATGGGAGAAAAGGCCTTTGTGATTACTCTATTCAAGACCTGCTCCAGAATTGCACTTCTGATTGGCTCATGGACCTAAAAGGGGAAAGGACAAAAGAAAAAACATAAAATTGAGATTTTCATGTGATTTCAGGTGCTTGGTCATTGTCCATTAATGTCCAGGTTTGAAGGGTAATATTTGACCAGTCCCTAGAAGTTACCTTTGGCTAGCTGAATAGAGACTGAACCAGGATGGAATCTGGATCAATTAAAAGAAAATGTAGGAGTTGAGGTTAAAGGCTAGAGGTTAAAGCAAAGATCTGAGAGGCTTAGGTTCTATTCCCATCTCTGTCATTGATTTTCCCCATCTTCCCTTCAGTTCCCCTGATAATGGAGACGAACAAAATCTCATAAAAAGTTGACAAGAGAGCAGGGGCATGAACAGAGTTTCCCCAGGAGAACATATGATGTTATCCTAAACCTCATCCTACCTTAAAGGTTTCCAGCAGGATATTAGCTCCCAGCCTGCATGCCTGCTGGGCTGGCATCTTGGAAAGGCCATAACTGGTTTCAGCAGCTTTTCCTAAGGCCTTTTTTGGCTCGTATGATTCCATTAAGGTGAAACCAAGATCCACCAGCCCTTGAGTAACATGGTCCCAGCCAAAAGCACTGGAAGAAAATGTTAAACAGAGCAGGAAAAAAAGCAACTTAATAAAGGGAAAGGCTCAAGCTGCAACATTCAGATTAATAAACTCTTCCATGGTCACTCAGGGGCCCAATGCAGGTTGGCAGTTGTGTGAAACACGCATGCTCAGCTCTCAGGGTAGGGAATGCCCGCACAAGACTCTTCAGTCCCAGGTCCCCCAACCAGCAAAGGAGAGACAGAAAAGCTATAATTCCTGCGGGAACTTTCAGTATTTTAAACAATGCTGTCCATACCAGATTCAGAAATGGTGCTGACTGATGGCCGGTTTTGGAGTCATATATGAGATGTTTAAAGCGGTAATGGGGGTGGGGTGGGAGGCTAACAGAGGATCCATCCCTCATTCACTAACCAGAAAGCATTCACACTACAGCAGATAGCATTACTGTAAATGGTCAGCTACCATTCCCAGCAGGAAGTTGGTGGTTAGCGGTTTATAATTCAGCTACTCTGCATCACACAGATGGCTGAAACTTAGGAGACATCTGTGCAACTGTATATTTTTTCAAAGGTCTCTTATATAAAGCTATGAAATAAAGTTTGAGGTTTGAAATCAGTTTTCAGTAATAGTTAGCATCCCATCACATTTCTATCTAGGCCAAGACCCCGCTCTCTCCCAAAAGCTCTTGAGCCCTGGGTAGTGTACTCCAAAAGCAAACCTGTTTTCCACCACTTCCAGGATTATGGACGCTATATCATACTGCTGAGGAAACAAATCCTGCAGGAATTTTGAGCCCTGGAGGAACTGCAGGTCCTTGCAGCTTCTCACAATGGACATTTTCAGAAAGTCAAACACCTGAAACATAAAAATGGTCTGAGTGAGGAGGAGTCTGTCCAGAGCCATTTCCACGGGTAACCACCAAGTCAGAGAACCATCTAGAGCAGGCAGTGTCGGAAGCATCAGTGCCAGCTGCTCACACAGCTCCCCCGACGTATCTCAATACATTCCTTCTCCAGGATGGTTGTTCCCCACCTTACTCACAGATGCAGCCAAGATGCATGAGCCAGGAGGGCAGCATACAGTCGCCCAGCACCTACATTTGGACATATTCATTTTGGTTTTCGGAAGGCTAAGTTGCTGTCATCCTCACTCCATTGCACTCCTTTCATGTCATGTAGTAACTATATTATTAGGTGAGAGGTCTCTCTGGAGGCTGTGTCATAACAGGTTTCAATGGTCTACAGGCGAGGCACAAGAATAGGAGGATAAACCCCGCTCATTGATGACAAGGATGCTCCCATGCTCAGGAGCCAGGAAGCATGACTCCCAATCCATTCAACAGTATTTGTTTCTTTTGTTATTACCCAGAGTTCATTTCTGAACCTATACTGAAAAGGGAGCATAATATGAACATCCCCTCTCCCCCGCCATGAGCACAACGCACGGACAAGGAAGCTTTATGCAAAAAGAATCCTTAGGTTACACATAAGTAAAACATACCTGCTCTTCAAATCTGTGTTTTATTGCCACTGAGAGCACAAGAGCCACACTGAAAGGACACAGGGTCTTGCCAGGGTCCCTTTGCTGTTCAGCCTAGGAAACATCAAGAGACAGGACAATCAAAGAGCTTGTTATTTATGATTTAATTAAGCTTCTTGCAACACCAAGGAAGCCATCATTGCTAATTTAGGCCAGATTGGTGTTATGCTACCGCAGAATTGACCTAGGTTGTGGGGGAATGTCTTACCCCAAACACACTGAATCACTATAGATGTTTTTGATGGCCATAGTGGTATTAACAATTTCAAATCCTGCATAAAGATAACCTGCTAAACCTACCCTCTAGTTTAAAGACCCCTCTCTCGTTCCCCAAAAAGCCCTAACGGTGTGCTCTACATTTGCTGTACCTTTAGTAGTTTGATTAGTTCCCTGCCAAGACCCTGGTCCAGGTTGATAACAGAGATAATATGAAGAATGATCGTGCCTTCCACATGACGGAGTTGGTCTAGGGGCACCGTGGCAGCTTCAAGGTCCACTGACCTGGAAGACATAGTAGAAAACCCTAGGTTTCAATTCCTGTTGTAATTGATGCACACCATCTCAAAAGCACCGAACAGGACTCATACAAAAGGAGTGTCAGGTAAGGCAGGGAGGGTTACAAATACCCAGGCAACAAAGGAAGACAATTATAGGAAAGGACTTACTCTGGAATCCTCTGCTCTTCTTTTTGCCTTTTATCTAACTGGTTGAAAAAAGTGATGATTCCTTCCAAAACAGTCTTCTTACTGCCCTGAAAGGCAGGACATAGCAAAGCAGCATAAACTATATTAATCTATTGCACATTCTGTAATACCACAGCCCCCAGGGAATTGCAGTCTGCTTCCCTGATTTCCCCTTGCAATGCTAGTTTCATAATATTTTTAATTTCCCATGTTAAGTCATTGTGTGGGGCTCCTGGGGTAGAGTAATTGATCACTGTATTGTTTGTATATTCCTTTGTACAGCACTTATAAATAAAAGGTTTTTCATTAGAATGGTTTCTTTAAGTGACAAGTCCATTCAAAGCGGCTAGAAAGCCCTAAAACAGTAACTGAGGCTCTAGACTTGAGCTAGTGAATCAAAACAGCCTCCCACAATACAGGTAGAGACTATCTCTGGATGGATCATTCTTTTATTGAGTCATTCATGGAATAATAGTAACAAATGTGGGAGTGGAACAGCCACCCCGTCCCAACTAAATGGCAGGTACCTCACTGGCAGCAGCTGCTTGGAACAGGGGCACAGAAATGAGACCTTTAAGATTGATCCAGACCACAACCCAGAGGCAGGTCACACTATGTGAGCCATGAACATACTAGAACAGGCAACCCCCTGAGCAGAGAGATGGATTCCATGTCTAGGAAGACTAATAGGGACCTTGCCTATTATCTTTTGGAACTGTACCCACTGCTTTCTTCTCCAAAGACGCCATGTCACAGCCATCCTCCTTTTAGTTGAGGAGGAGTGGGCATAACTCTCTTAGTGAGACGCATATAAGGCTTTCCACCATCTCCCTATCCCCCACGGCAGAGCCTGCTCCCACCTTCCATCAGCCATGGGAGTGAGCTGTCCAGCTGCGAGCTGAATTTTGATCCCCTGCATGATCCAATCCATAGCTCACTCTGTGTATTTTCTCTCTCATATGTACATGCAGCACACATCTCCTATAGTGGTTAGGTGCAAGTTCTGTCTTGGAGAGCTTCAGCAGCTCTCTTTGTGGTTTTACCTTTGCAGAGAGTAGCAGCAGCTGATAAACCAGAGGAGGAATTTCTTGGAGGTCTAACTTGGAGAATATCCTCAGGACCTTTTCCACGACAAACTGCAGCTCTTCTGCACTTAGTGGGATGTCCCTGAAGAATCAAAGGTGCAGACCAGTCAATGCCATTCAGTTCCCAACCCTGCTTCCTTTAGAATACCATAGCAGGTTCAGTCTTTGAACTAGCCAGTAGTACTCTAGCATTCCCAAAGGCCCACCAGAGGGACCAAAAAAAAAAGCTACTTGAAGTCCTGGATAGACGTTATTGCCATAGACCCCTCAGCTCCCTACAACTGTCTCAGAAATTCAGGTTCACATTCTGAACTCCAACACAAATTGCATATCACAAAGCCTCCCTCACATTGTGCTTGCCCATGAATGGACAGTGCCAACTTTTCAAGATACACAGAATCAGAGCCATGACCCAGCCCAGAGTCCCCCGCACTCAAGGAGAGAGGGCTGAATAGCCAGGCATATACATGGAATTGGCAAAATACACATTATGAATAAGGCTAAGATTTTGTCATGCATATTTTTAGTAAAAATCATGGACAGGTCACGGGCAATAAAGAGAAAATTCACGGAAGCCCGTGACCTATCCATGACTTTTACTAAAAATATGCATGTCAAAATGGGGCCCCGCAGTTCCCAGCCACCACAGGCAATGGAGGGACCCTGCAGCTCCCAGGCACTGTGGGCTCAAGTCACGGAGGTCTCTGGAAGTCACAGATTCCGTGACAGAACCATAGCCCTCACTACTAACACAATTGATGTTCCCTGTTAAATGATGAATTTAACTACCCACTTGGTGTGCCCTAAGATACTAACTAAGGAAGTAAGAGTGGTGGGTGGGGAAAAGAATCCTATCTATTTTCCAAATGGCTCCTCCATAACCCACATTGAGCATTAGAGTCTCTAACCTTCCCTTGAAGCACATGCCTAACTCCCCCTAAGGCCAAGGAAAGGTATCTGCAAACACCAAGGGGGGACAGACCCTGGTTTCGCACATATTTATACTTGTGATGTGAACAAAGGAAGACATATCAAGGGTCCCTATTCCTCAACAGCAAGCAGCAGATATCGAGCCAAGCGAGACTCTGGGAGAAATGGCACAGCCAGTGCTGTCCCTGGGGCATTTTTAGCAAGCTGCGTGCAGTCCCCAAACACACCCAATGGATATACTCAGCACCCACGTGATACCGAGGGTATAACTGCCAGGTTATTAACGCAGTCCCCAAGCTGCTTGTGAAACAGGAGGCAGAAATAGATGCAAAATAAGAAAACACTGAGGTGGGGGAATTTACCTGAACATGTTGGTGAGATGAATGACACACTGATGATCCCACCTGGTCAAACAAAAGAACAGAGAGCCTGAGAAAGGGCAGAATTGCTGCTTGTTCTCCTCGCACCCCCAAATTTAGTTAATGTCTACAGTTCTTCTGTTGCTCTCTCAAAGTAAGAACAGAAGCCTGATTTGCACTAAAATTCACCACTGTTACCAGCTACTCATCGATAATTGGAATGGCTCTGTTTGGCTGCTCTTCTCCTAGTGACAACAAACAGGAAAACCAAAGGAAAAGACCTAAGCACCCTGTGAGGCCAATTCATGCAGCAGTGTTGCAGGTGGCTCACCTGCCCTCCCAGCTGGAGAAATTGCCACACTGCCAGCTCTCAGAGGAGGTAAGATTTAAAGGAAGTAGAACAGGGCAAAGTGGAGGAGATTCTCCAACCCAGGGAACTCTGCAAAGCACAACGTAAAGGGCATTATTTGGCTGCAGACTCTTCCTAGAATTGCAGAAGCAGCTGGGGTTTTAGACTGAGGCTAGTGTGTCATTTTATAGCAGATGGGTATTAGATAGATTTTTTGTAAAGAGCCCAGATGCTGATAGGTGTGTAACAATTCTTAAATTAACAAATAGAAATGAAGAGGAGATGTACACACCTGCTGGAGCAGAGGGTATTGATCAACTGCTTCTTAAACTCTTCTCCACTCAGCTCACCTGGAGAAGCAAGAGGTATTTAGGAGCAGATTCCAGTGAAACGAAAGTATAGGAGAGAGACCTTAATATTGATGCAAAAATTATATTAATACAATTATAACTATTTTATTAGGTCATTACAAGCTTGTTTGCTTCTTTACTGAATATTAAGGTATAGCTACAAGTATGTTACAGCCAGAATGCTTGGAAATACCACAATACATGTATTTAGCTAGTTAAGTTACAAAATGTTAAAGCTAATCAAAGACGTTCCAGAAGGTTTCTACTTCTATCTCCCATGGATAACAAACATCAAGAGAAACTGCGTAAAACATCTATGTTTTAGGCAAAGGCCTAATTGTAAAAAGGAATGTAGAGCCATAAGTCTAAGGAAGTGTCCATACCAACCCCTTTTATTTAAAAAGAAAAATCTCTGCTTGTATTTTTGAAACTCCAGGAAAAACATGTACAGTTGGAAATGTGTTCAAATTTTGGTTATATCTTAAAAGTTGAAATAACAAACCCTTTGTGAAAGGCATACATTTACAAATATGTTAGCTAAATGCAAAGCTCCTAATATCACTACTATGTAAATAGTAAAATGCTTTATGTACCAACATGGAATCGAATTACCTTGCTAGACAAGTGTAACAAGCCATTTAAATATAGAATATTTATATTAATAGGGAATTAATTAATTGCTGGCAGTGCACAAGCAAACCCTCACCCAACTCAAAAAGGCAAGAAAAATCATCCTCCAAAAATTGTCATGTAGAATTAATAACTTAAGCTAAAGAATTTCTAAAAGTTATTTAACTTTAAAAGGCTGTTTTGAGAACAAAACCTTTTTATAGAAAGAACAGGTTTGCACTTTTGAAAACAGAATTTCAATTTCCTGTCAAACTCTAATAAAACTGAAAGAATATCTCAGAGAACGGACTGAATAAAAAGAAAAAGTTAAAGCTAGCTTTGAAAGTTATCTGATGCTTTCCTGACAGAAAAACAGAGACAATTAAAGAAATGTTGCATATTCATTAATAAACTGCATATTCATAAAATGAAGGGGCTCCTAAGGATTACCCAGGAAGGCATGGAGCCAATGAAAGAGTGACAGCAACCCACTTGAAGCTAAACAAGCCCAAAATGGGTGTGTTTTCCTATAGTGTCATGAAAATAGGAAGGAGAAGGGTATAAAAGTCTCTGAAGTGAGCACACCATACACATACCCTGGGCTAGTTTGTTTAGACAGAAAGCACTCCACAAGTCATAGACAGCTAAGAAAAACAGAGAAAACTCAAGAATAAACCAACCCCTGGGGAAAACATCCCCAAAAGCTTCATCAAAGATTGATGAGAGAAAGTTAACTAAAATACTGTCAAGGGGTTAGATTTAAACTCTTGTACTGACATTTTTGGGATAGGAAAATGCTGCTGTCACTTAAATGACTAACGGTTTCTCTGTTAATCACCAGATGGTTAGACCATGTATTCGTGGAGAGGAGATGGGGGCTAATCCCTGGTAAACGGAAAAATAGTGGAACTTAGTTGGATTTAAGATTCTTTGGGCAGGTCTTCACTACCCGCCGGATCAGGTAGTGATCCCCGAACGCACTCCCCATCGACTCCGGAACTCCAGCTCGTGAGAGGCAGCTGAAGTCAGCATATCTTAGGTTGACACCCCCTTCCCCCCCAGTGTAGACCAGAGCTTAATATTAATAATTGACCTGTTTTAAGACAGCCCCTTAAAAGGCTTCTTCTACCTAACTAGTTTAAATATTTTGTTTTATTTCAAAAGATTTAGTTAAGATTGCTTTCTTTGTCTAATTATAAACTGTTAAGGTTATTATTAACAACACAGGCTTCTTACCAGACCTTAAATTATTTTGCCCTACATAAACAGTTGTAAATATCTAATAAGATATAAAACTGAATTCACAATAGTTTGGGGAAATAATATACTTTGGTGATACATTACCAACAGAAGAGTGACCCACCAAAGGAGGGGTTCACTCTCAAAGGTGTAATCTGTTAAAAGCTCTCTCCAGAGACATACAGAAAAGATTATAACAAAAATAACCAGATTATCATTTGTGTTGTTTTGTTTAATATTTTTTCTTTTTCTAATAAAAAAATAGCCCTGGTTAATAATTTTTGTGATTATTTTGCTTAGTCTTGATCATGGTATCCGCTAAGGTATGCAAAAGAATCCCTATGACTAAAAGTAGTGGGAGTCACATCCCTGCGCTGGCAGTAAGAGAAACAATTAGTAAGAGCTGGCCTACCATTTCATGTTTCTTTAAATATTTATAGTAATTTTTAAAATGAAATTACTTAGAATCCAACAATTTAAAACTACCCCTCCCTTTCCACCACACAAAGGATTGGGCAGTGAGTGGGAAGTGAAGGGATTACCTTTCCCATAAACCAGGCTTTCTTTAGAGGTAGCCAGTGCAGTAAGAACTGTAGAAAACAACTCTAAGGACTTCCCATTAGACAGGCTTCCTCCTTTAATAACATCAACAAACAGAGTGGCCAGTTCAGCCAATGCAGCGCCTGGTAATCGACGAGCCTGATAAAAGATTTTTTTAAAAAAAGAGTATGAGGAGATGCACTAGAAGACTCCAGACATAAATACAAGTGATTAAAAGAAAGCAAGTATACTCTCAAGAAGCCAATGAGAACCACATTAGAGACTGCTGGTGCAGCCCAATATTGTTTAGTAGAGGAAGTCACCCTGAAACACAGTATGCACACTGGCCGTTAGAAATGGAGATAAGTCATGTTGACTAAGTCAAGGGATTGGACAGTCTGAACTACTTCCAGGTACAAACATCCAACTATGATAATCACACAGATAACACTTTCCAAACATTAACTAACCTCATCTTAGGTGAGACTCATGCAGGTGACCCACTCATTTTTCCTAGTGGCCTAATTAATAATTGGAATCCACATCTCACAGGTAAAAGGGCACTTCCCCTCCCACCTAGATCCAATAGGCCCCATATAAGCCACTCCAAATGAGCACCTACCTCCAGCATCAGCAGCCCTATGATCTCTGACACGATGTCCAACTGCAGGTCCCCCGACTCCACCAGCTGGATACAATGTTTGTAAACCTGGAGTCTCCTGAGAACACCATTCTGCTGAGAGCAAGGGGAACCTTATTGTCGGGGGGGGGGAGCGGGGGAGACAAAGGGGAAAGGAAAAAAAATACTCTTAAAGAACTTAGCTAATTCCTGAGTGCATCTGTGGTATCTGAGAAAAGTTAGGTTAGACCTATTTCCCCTTCCCCAATACATGTGTAACATTGCCACATTCAATTGATCCCAAGGTCAGGAAGCCTGACCGCTTGTATTTAGATAGAATCACAGAGAGAGATGATCAACATTTTACCTGAAAACCTACTTCTTCCACGATATCTACAAGACCTAGTTCAGTTGCCCACTTACCTACTTCAACTAGATATTTCTTGAGCAAACAGTTAATCTATATGGGCAAGTCAAGAGCCTTCTGAAAGTAAGTTATCCAGAGGTCAATGAAACCCAAGTTGTCCCATTACCTTTGAAGATTCCCCTCAGCAGTACGGCAGTCTCCTTTCCCTTCACAGCCTGCCTCATAATAAGGTCACCAAGCTGCAACCAGAAGGAAACAGCTGTAAGATACCAGTTGCTTATTTTCATACTTCCAACATTTACATTTGCAGGTTCACCCCCACCCCCTTCTAGGAAAAGCATTGCCTGTCCAGGAACTAATTCCTCAACAAAACGGCTGGGACTCACATACCTATTATCCTTCACCTGAACACCTTGCCATATTGTTATATTGCACCATGATTGACAGCAATGTCAGACATTTCTCCATCCCTGTAGAGTGGATAAACCTAACTACAACCCTCCTAATAGCATTACATGGATCTGTAGCCTATCAGAGACCATACCAAGGCACAAGGCAGTCCTAAATAAGTTCCCAATCTGGGTACACCATAGAACAGGGGTGGGCAAACTTTTTGGGCCGAGGGCCATATCTGGGTGGGGAAACTGTATGCAGGGCCATGAATGTAGGGCTGAGGCAGGGGGTTCGAGTGGGGGAGGGAGTGTGGTGTGTAGGAAGGGTCTCAGGGCAAGGGGTTGGGGTGCAGGAGGGGCCTCAGGGCAGGGGGATAGAGTCCAGGAGGGGGTGCGGAGTGCAGGAGGGGGCTCAGGGAAGGGGGTTGGGGTGTAGGAGGGGTGCAGCAGGGGGCTCAAGGCAGCGGGTTAGGGGGTCTCAGGACAGGGGGTTAGGGTGAGGGGTGCAGACTCCGGCCCGCTTACCTGGAGCAACTCAGGAGTGGCAGTGGTGCGCAGCAGGGCTAAGGCAGACTCCCTGCCTGCCCTGGCCCCGCGCTGCTCCCAGAAGTGGCCAGCATGTCTGGCAGTGGCTCCTGGGGGTGGGGTGGGGTAGCCAGGTCCACCCGGCCTGCCCTCGCCTGTGGGTACCACCCCCAAAGCTCCCATTGGCCACGGTTCCCTGTTCCTGGCCAATGGGAGCTGCGGGGGGCAGTGCCTGCAGGTGAGGGCAGTGCCTGCAGGTGAGGGCAGCACACAGAGCCTTCTGCCCCCCTATCCACCAGTGGCTGCAGGAACGTGGTGCCAGCCGATTCCAGGAGCGGCATGGGGCCAGGGTAGGTAGGGAGCCTGCCTTAGCCCCACTCTCCCACAGGGCTGGCAATCCCACAGGCCGGAGCGAAAGCCCTGACGGGCCGGATCCTGCCTCCGGGCCGTAGTTTGCCCTCCTCTGTCATAGAACGTACACCACAGCTCTAATCTATTCCAAGTTCTTCTTTAGCCTTTGGAAATTTAGCATACAGCTAGAACTATTCATTCAGAGTACCATCTTACAGGTTTTTTTTTTCACCTCAAATGTCCAGTGAATTGGTATGGGCACACTTTTACAACATCTTCAAATGAAGGAAAATTCTAGCCGCCATTCTCTCCTACTACAGCCCATGCATAGAATCCAAGAAAAGCCTCAAATGTTCAAAAATATGCAACTCACTTCATTTTCCTTCAGGTTTTGCAGACATTCCTGAAGTCTGTCTAGTGCTTCTTCTGCTGCTAGAGATAAGATTTTCTGGTCCATTGTAGCTCGTGTCAGTAGACTTTACAGCACTGTCACGCATTGAATGTGTTCTGGAAAATGACAGGGGAATTAGCACTTGGAGAATAATACAGGAAACCACCTAGTCCTTCCCCACAAGAAAACTGTGCAGATAGCCATTGGAGAAAATTATTATTCAAGAGGATTTTCAAGGAATAACTCCCCCCATTCATCAGTTCTCCACTACAACACAATTTGATTTTACGTGTCTTTTACAGAAATGTCTCCCAATGTACAAGTTAAAACAACGGAAACATCACAGTAATGGCACGTGAGAGAAAGAATGGGAATCATAACTAGGAAAGGGCACTGGTCTACAGCTAACCATCAGTAGCAGGGGTTCTCAAACTGGGGGTCGGGACCCCTCAGTGGGTCACAAGATTATTACATGGGGGGTTACGAGCTGTCAGCCTCCACTCCAAACCCCACTTTTCCTCCAGCATTTATAATGGTGTTAAATATATAAAACTGTGTTTTTAATTTACAAGGGGGGTTGCACTCAGAGGCTTGCTAATGTGAAAGGGGTCATCAGTACAAAAGTTTGAGAACCACAGGGCAGCACCAAAGAGGTACGGGGAGAAATCACTGAAGCAAAATTGTAACTAGTGTAACCAGAATGTTAGTGTAGTACCAACCACGCGTCCCGTTAACATAAGTCATTCATAGTACAGCAGCATTCTCGGTAAGGACAGTCTGACTGGGATAGGGGATTCTAGTGGAGTTTCAGCCCTTAACATTCTGTTTTTTAATTGGCTGGCCATCACATCTCTGGCCTGAAAGTTCGAAAGGAGGTGGAATGACAAACAATGGAACAGAAAAGAAACAGAAAAGACAACACAGAGGAGCACAGGACTGGCCTCACAAAAATGTAGAGATTTCAAAGCTTTATTCCAGATAGAGCTGTCATCACCTCTGAAACAACCAGAAGATTCGCATTAGGAAGCACTCAGCACAAAGGGGGAAGAGAGGGCTTTCACTGTAATTATTTTTAAATTATAATTATCAGGAGGGATATTTGCATGAGAACATGATCTTTGCTCCCTAAGAACCCAGCTGCCCAATCTCTGAGAAACATCTGCAATGTCAGCGAAGAATGACATTTCAGGTGCAGAATTAGCAGCTGGATTTTTATTATGAATATACATATTATCTTGCACAGTTCTCTGCTGACAATAAAACACGACACAGCCCCGATGGTGAAAGGTGCAAAAACCCGTCTGCCCAGGCAAACATTCCCAGGGATAATAAAGGACAAAGCAACACAGAGACTTGTGGGCAGACCTCTCATTCCCCCGTGACACCAGACAAATAACACACCCAACCCCAGTTCAGGGAGACAAGTGGGGGGAGCGGAGGAAGGCACCTGAGTCGGGGTTTTTCAGACGTTTTCAAGAGTTTTTTGTAAACCACCCCACACTGAGCTCTAGGCACCTTCGCCACAACTCAAAATGCCAGCCCCCCCCCCCCCTCCTCCTCCTCCTCCTCCTCCTCCTCCTCCTCTCTAACCCCCCCGCTGGCAGCCCCACAAGCCCTCACAGCCAGCAGCCACCGCCTCTCACCCTGCCCTGCCCTCGCCCCAGGCACTTCCCCTCCCCGGCCCCGCGCTCGCTGCCGCCCCCGCTCCCCAAGCCGTGCTCACCCGCAAGCCGCTCCCGCCTCGTGCCCGCTCGGGCCCCGGCTCCGAAACTCCCGCCGAGCACTCCGCATCCGTTACCCCTGGCAACAGATCCCGCCTCCCCGTGCTCACTTCCGCTGCCCGTGCCAACAGAGCCCGCCCTCAAGCCCCGCCCATCGGAGAGGGCCGGGACCCGGGGCGAGCGGGCTGTAGAACTCTCCGCGGGAGTTGGTCCGCGGGTTCGAATCGCCCCTTGTCCGCGGCGCGAGGCAGCTGTGGCGGAAGTTGGCGTGAGGAGGGGGCCGCTCAGCGCCCACAGCCCCGGGACTCCGGTCCTCTGAATCCAGCATGGGCTGGCGGCGGCTGCGTCTCGTTTACCCCGGGCCCCCCTCGGACTCGAGGGCCAGCTACAGCGGTCACCCCCTTTGTCTGGGGCGCGCTGCTGCCGGCCAGGTCTTCACGGGAGCACCAGGGCAGCCCCTTGGTGGGGGGAGCGGGGGGCTCTCGGACCAGCCCCGGGCGGCGGCGGCTAGCTCCCTGCGGTGTCCCATTTGGGAAATGTGGCCACCCAGGGCCAGCCTTAGGGGGTGGGTCACCTGGGCGACCACCCCTGGGGCAGCGTGGTCAAGGGGGCGCCCTGTGGCAAGTCACAAGTTGCTCCTGGCTGGCAGGGGAGTGCCACGTGGGTGGGGTGGGGTGGGGTGGGGGGCCCAGATTTCTCCCTGCTTCCTCCTGGTGAAGGACCATTGTGCGAGGGAGGTGAGCGGTTCCCTACAGATACTGCTCCTCACTTCCCCAACGGTCCCCTGCCCCCCCCCAGGGGGCTGTAGGGGGGCATCAGGGCTCCCTGCATCCAGGTCACTGCCCCCACCTGGGCAGTGCTGTGAGGGGGGCATCAGGAGCTGCTGCTCCCCTGTCCTCCCCTTATGCAGCCCACGTGGGGACAGTGACCTGGATGCAGGGAGCCCTGACTTGGCTCCTCACTCCTCCCCCCCCCCAGCCCCCTAGGGGGACACAGAGGAGCAGTGTTCAAGGGGGGGGGGAAGCAATAAAGCCAGCTGCTCCGTGCACCTAGATCAGTTTCCCCACATGGGTGCAGGAGGGGGTTGCAGGAGTTAGGGGCACGGGGGGCACCATTCAGAGGCTAGAGGTGTGCGGGGGTGGGGAGGCCATGAGGGCCAGAGGCAATGGGAGGGGACACCATGCCGCTGGGGGCCAGGAGCACCAAAATAAACTTTGCCCAGGGTGCCATTTTCCCTAAGGCTGGCTCTGTGGTCACCCTATGCAAAACCCTCTCAGCAGAGAGACCAAGGACTGAAGGGGCCATAAAGGCCGAGCTAAGGAGTGACTTGGCAGTGGAAGGGGGTGCCATCCCTGGTCAGTGGGTCTATAGAGGACTCTTTTTTTAGGGCCCTAAAGTTGGCACCTTTCGCCAGCATGGAATTCAACAAAAAAATCTCCCAGATGAACTTTCAATAACAAAACAGGGGAGGCTATTTCAGTGCTTCCTTACACATACCCCAAACCCTCTTCACTCTTGGGGGGAGAGGGGGGTGACAGGAGTCACACACATGTCCGCCTCTCTGGATACATTATGGCGCCCCATGTCTTAATAAGAATTAAACAATCCTGCTCTCAGAGTCACCCCAGTCAGTAACAGCTCCCTGGCTTCCACTTATTGCTCTGTTTCTGCTTTGAGGCTTTCCTAGCAGGGCCTGAAATGCTCATCCTCTGTAAGTCAGGATCCCAAAAGCTTGCTTTTCATGCATTTTCCCCACCTCCACCACATCTACATGCATTTCAACATCTGCTCTCAATTGGGCTTTCTTAGAACAGACACTGTCAAATAAACCCCCTCTTTTACCCTCAGGGGGCAATGGAGCACACAAATTTCAGGAACATAGAACCACTCTGAATCCAGTTAGATTTGAAATGTGCTAGGATTTTCATCTTGAGATTTCTTGGAACCATTAACTCATTTCACATTCTTCAGTGCTTACTAGATTGAAGAAGTGATGAAATTACTGGCTGGAGTTCTATGTAATGTTGTCGTAGCCGAGTTGGTCCCAGGATAATAGAGAAACAGGGTGGGTGAGGTAATATGTTTTAGTGGACCAACTTCTATTAGTTAGAGAGACAAGCTTCTCCTTGAATGGTCTCTTAGAATAGGTGCTAACTCAGGGACTGGCAATCTTTGACATGCGGCCCATCAGGGTACCCCCCTGGTGGGCCGGGGCAGTTAGTTTACCTGCAGTGTCCGCAGATTAGGCCGATCGTGGCTCCCGCTGGTTGCAGTTCGCCACTCCAGGCCAATGGGGGCTGCAGGAAGGGTGCCGCTTCCCACAGCCCCCATTGGCCTGGAGCCACGATTGGCTGAACCTGCGGATTCTGCAGGTAAACAAACCGCCCCAGCCCGCTGGGGCTTACCCTGATGGGCTGCTTGCCAAAGGTTGCCGATCCCTGGCCTACTACTTTTGCTAAACCGTTTGATCTTGTATTTAGTTGTGACATTCTAAGTACTTTCCCCAGACCTCAAGAAGAGCTCCATGTAGGTCAAAAGCTTGTCTCTCACCAACAGAAGATGGTCCAATAAAATATTTTACCTCACCCACCTTGTCTCTCTCTAATATCCTGGAATGGACACAGCTACAACAACATTGCTAAAATTAGACTTACTCTAAGTTGCAGTTCACAGTAGTACCAAAGCAGTAACAACAACTATAAAGTGTAGGGGGCTGGTACTGTCAAATACTGTATTGTTTTTGATGAGGCTATTTCTGGAAGTGCTGTCAGCATGCACAAGGAAACGTGTTTCCTACCGCATCCTTATGGAGCTTTTGGAAGCACATCATGAATCACTAAGCAGGCAGAAATGCCTTTTACAGACCTCTCTGTGGAGTCCATGAGATAAGAAGAGGGAAGAAGAGGATATGGTCTGGAGGGGGAAAGTAATGACTAGGAAATGCATCCCACACAAAGGAGTCATGAATGTTTCCAGCTGCTCCTGCAACTGGCAGCAAGGATAAGAGGTGAAAGAATCAGGAAACTGGCCAAAATGGGGTCTGAGTGGTTGAAAGAGTACAAGGCTATGCTACCAAAGAAAAACTCAGGCGACGGACAGTCCCAGGGAAGATGTTTCTCAGTGGAAGCTGCGTACCTTACAGTTCAACAGGGGTTCTGTTTGGTCTTCCATATGGGCCCATTCAATCTCACACACACACCATACCATATATTTCTGCTGAAAAGCCCACAGGAGGCTTGTGTGTCAGGTAATTTCTAACTCTTTGTATTTTCTCAAGCCCTTTTATCCCTGGGGCGCATCAACACTTTCTCTTCCCAGAAAAATTGTTAAATACAAACTTAAAGTATCATTCTCCTCTTGCCTTTTTGCTGGGCATGGTCCTAATACCAGCTGAGACCTGGTGTGTGCAACTCACCTCCAGCCTTGCATGTCATTGCGGGATCTGCAGGTGACAGGGCATCACGAGCAGGTTCTGAAAACAGCGGAGAGCCTTTAATGAGCTGCTGGCCCTGCTGAACCCTCCTTGTCTAGTGAGGTGGCAGCCTGCAGGATGCAGTGGGTTTCTACTCAGGACAGGGAAGCTATGTACATTTTTCTTTTTGGTAACTTCTGCTTTTGTGCCTTAAGATTCAGCAGGAGTTTTTTCTGCTTTGTCAGGTCACCTCCTGGAGGGAACACTGGCAGGGCACTGACACTTCTATTATGACAACCAAGACACTAGTGTCATTCCTTCCAGGGAAGAATAGGTTGCCTCAATGTCCTGTGGAGAAGATGCAGCACATGCTGTTCCTTGGCAGGGCATTAGCAATTATTGTGGCCCCACATATTTGGCACCTTTCATAAATGGTTCCATTTCTAGCTAATGGGCTCCTGTCACAGGTGCACAGGCTCAGTGCTCTGGTACAGCTCTGAATCAAACCCAGGCAGGACCCTCAGTATGACACCTCTGGGCACACTGTCACTAGGATAAACCTCCTGGGATTGACCTCAGAGCCTTCATCTACCCTGTTCCATGCCAGGAGCCTCCTGCAGTGAGTCTACCTGAATAGGACACCTGGGGAAGCCTTACACATCCCCAAAGGAGCCATGCCCCCCAACTTCTGCAGTCAGCAGTGACTCTCGGCCAGCGTGGTGAAACAGAAGTGTTTATTAGTTGTCTGGAATACAGCGTAGGAAAGTTCTTTGTTCTCACAGAAACCAGAAAATTATATCTAAGTCCATCTTGGTCAGACCCAGAGCCCTGGCTCTTCCCTCCCCCCCCCCCCCCCGACACCTTCCAAGACCCAAACCAGTAGAGTGTCCTGTTTCTAACAGCCCACCTTCAGTCACATCCTATTGCTTCTCCTCCATCCTCTACTGTGTTTCCCCAAGCAAAACTGGTCACCTGGCCTCCACTTCTCTCTTTGTTCTCCAACTCGTCGTTGCCAACTGGCTTCTTGCAGAAGGTGGGTTCCCCGGCCATCGGTTGCTAATTTACGAAATATCCAGTCATTGTCTGGACCCAGGAAGCTAGACAACAGACACATCTAGTCCCCTAGGGTTCACTGTAAAGATCAAGCACCATTGTCCCACCACCTAGTTAATCGTGCAACATATAGGGAAAACTGAGGCACGCACAGTATTCACACAAAACATTAAGAAAATCCCCCCACTTCATAGAATCATAGAAGATTAGGGTTGGAAGAGACCTCAGGAGGTCATCTAGTCCAACCCCTCTGGTCAAAGCAGGACCAACACCAACTAAATCATCATCACACTTCTTAGCTCTGTTTTGTTCTGAAACAGATTTCTCAAGCTGGGAGATACTAACAATGAGAAACCACATGCTCTGCATTATCATTTCTTTGCAGTGAATTGCTAGGCAACCTTTCCAATTTACTTTAAACATTATAGGGTGGCAAAAGCCATTGTACCTCTATGATCTCTATGCCACAGGAAAAATAAGTCATCACAAAGGAGTTTGTTGCTGACCTGTAACTTTCTTTTATGTGTCTTGAAATCTATTACAGTTCCAAACTAAACAACACTGCTCATAATGTAGGCCCTACAGATAAACAAAGTTGTAGTGATGTGTGCATTCTGATTCAGATTTAATAAGAGTAATTTGAATAAATGTGGCATGCATTAATGGTCAGGATGTCACAGAGATGAAAACTGTATGTTGGGTCATCCTGAAGAGTCTATCAATCCCTGTTCAGGCTGAATAGAAGTGCAGATGCCTTCTAATCCGCTCCTTTCCCCAGCAGTCCCAAGCTGGCTGCCACATATACATATATGCCACAACATGCATTACTTGGTGCTAACAGTGTGTCATTGTGTCCTCATGCAACATCCCAGTGCAACATCCAACCTACACTAATTGTGAAGACTCTGTAAAGATCCCACAAGCTGGTTTCTCAAGCTGAGAGAGGGACCCTGGAGGACCAGGACAGTCCCCTGATCTTTGGGCCAGAGAACCAAATTGCATAAGCCTGACTAATAACGTTAGGTTCACACTGGTACCCAAAGTGGCTGCAGTCCTGCTGTGCAGAAGTGATCTGGGACCTGTTCCCTTAATGAGAGGGATTTGTGTCAGGTAACAAATTGTTACAGTGCAGTGGATCCCACAGGCAGATTCCTTCTCCAAAGTGACTCCTGTATAACTCAGGTAGTTCTCACCTCTAAAAATGAGCAGATCTGGGGTCAGGAAGGAACTGTACCGATGACACTGTAGGATCTTAAGGTAGGCATGGTGGTGAGGCAGCAGGTCCTTTTTCTCTGTGCTTTGAGCTGGGACCCTCCGTCAGGATCAGGTGGATGTATCCATCACAATCATTTTCCTGCAATACAAAGTACTGGGATTGATTCCTTTGAATGGAGGGGAAGCGGAGGTGAGAAGCCTGGACTTGGTGAAAAACAAGCCACAAAAGCTTTTCTTTTCTCTCTGTCCAGGCTTTCCTGCCTCTGCTCCTCTCAGCTGTTTCATGGCAGCTGCAGCCGGCAGAGGGCACTCTAGCACTGAGCTACTTTTCTGAAACAATGGAGCTCTTAAAGAGAAGGCTGATAAAAGCCAACTGAGTTGCAGTGATGCCAGGGCTTCTGCCTTTCCCTGACTCAATCTGCCAGCGACCCCCACCTCCCGCATGAGCCCTAAGCCAGGGAAGGTATCATTGTAGGCAGGTAGTGTATTTAACCCTCAACTCCCAAGATACTGTATATATGCTACTCACCCTCCCCAAAACACCAGTGTTTGCAGTGCCTCTGAGGTCCATCCCACATTCTGTGGACACCGATCAAACATTCGAGGGTCTTTCCTTAGTTACCCTGGGCAGGGCATCACCTTTCCCAGGCATTGCCTTTCTCCCTGATGAGCTCTGAGTCTGCTTGGGTTGGGCTGCAAAACAGATCCTGGTGTGAATAAGGGGAGGGGAAGGTAGCCCAAACCCTCCTTCGTCCTGCCCCAGTGCAAACAGGTCCCAATTGGGCATAGGCTGGTAATTACTGTCAGGAATCCCTCTGGGCCATAAAATATTGTAAGGATGGGCTCTAGTGACCGGTGTGAGGGAGCACAGCACCTCTGTCCCCTACACACCCCCATGCTGTAGGAACAGAGCACTCCAGGCTTGGGTGATGGGCCTGGCTGAACCTGGACCATAGGGACCTGTTAGTTCTACAGACCCACAGGTGTGTGTTGCATGGCAAAACCAGGTCCCCAAAAGCAGTCAGCAGTGTGGTTTTAGTCAGCAAGGGCTTGATTCTGCCATATCTTGCTGCCTGTGTCACCGTTCACACTGTGCAAAGCAAGGGCCCAGAGGGTGTAATGCACTCTCAGTGGAGCGATCAAGGAGAGGATCCTGACTCAGGAGCATTTGACCCCCCATTTGGCACAGGTCTAAATGGTGACACCAGGGGGAGAAGCAGGCCCAAGTCCCCATCACCGATTTTATACATCTGCCTGAAAACAAGGAAGGGAAGGGCAGTGAAGCTTTGGCTGCTCCAGGAGAGGTTCACATGGATTTTGTACCATCAGAAGGCAGCAAACGTTGGCTAAAATAAAAATCTCAGTTCAGCCTCCTGTGATTAGATATTTATTACTCTAATACTTTACCCACATGGGACGTGAATGAGCAATTGGCATCTCTTCACCAGCATTAACAGCCAGGTGACAAAAACCACCCATTATTCTTTCATATTAACTGAAAGACTCATGGTCGAGTCATTTAAGTTCAAATGTGACTGGCTTTAAAATGGTTCTTATCCAATGGGAAATCCTCTCTAGTTTCTGGGGATCACAGAGAAATCAAAAAGCTGTTGTTCTTGTAGGGCCTACACCTGGGATTGGCAACCTTTGGCACGCGGCCCACCAGGGTAAGCCCCCTGGCGGGCCAGGCCAGTTTGTTTACCTGCCGTGTCCCTCGGCCTGCGCCGCTTCCCGCAGCCCCCATTGACCTGGAGCGGTGAATCATGGCCAGTGGGAGCCGCAATCGGCCGAACCTGAGGATGCCAGACTTTGTGCTCCTCTTTGTGGGTCCTACTGGTCATGTGCTGACATTGGGCCTGATCCTGTACTGCTGAAATCCATCAGTAGTTACCATCAACATCAGTGAGCACAGGATCAAGCCTGTTGGTACTGATACTGATTCACAAAACTATCAGCAAACAGATGGAGTTGTGTCCATTCCATGAAGCCCAGGTGAGAGGCAGATTACCACAGAAGGGGAAGGGAGTTTTATTAGCCAAGAGGAAAACTAAAAATAGGCAGGGAAAGGAACCTTATCTCTATAGAATCATGGGGCTAGACTGTGACTCAGACCATGCACCAACACAAGGGAGTAAGAACTCCCCCTTAAGGGAATCCTGGTGGGCTTTCTCCCTAACCAGACATTGCAGGGAATCCCAGGGGCTCTGCCTATTAGGAACTCATTTCTAAAGCCTGCTCCCCAACAGGAAGCCAGAGATCAATTCTCCAGGGGAGGAGAACCTCCTGCAAAGAGCAGAGTCCCAGCTGGGGACAGCAAGCCACACAAACACTGGATATTGTCTGTATAGCACAGTAAATATAAAGTGTGACTATACGGGGCCACTCACACTGCTATGGAAACTCCCTGTGTGGATCAGCTACGGGCCTGACTGTCACCAGCTATGGGTGGGCACACAAGCCACCTGCAAGAAGGTGCTTTGAAGTGCCTGGGCAGGTCCCACATTGCCCAGAGGTCTCCTCTGGAGAAAGAAGTGCCCCTAGATTGTCCTCTGTGAGTATCATACAGGAGCCTTCTGCTACGGTTGAATGGAGGGTGCAGACACATGGAGAGGCCAGAGTAAGGAAGTATGGAGCTGAGGGGCTGACCCTGCACAAAGTTCCCATTCATGATTCTGGGACTTCTGGAAGCCCTCCCTGGCCCCCGCTGCTCTGCACCAGCTGCACTTTCTCTTCTGAGTCTCCCCTCACGTGTGGCTGGGATCAGTCTGTGTAAACTCCTTAAGCAAAAGGAGACAAGGGGCAGCTTTTGTTGCGTGAGGGAGTTTAACCTGTGTTTAAGTAGCCAGGATTTAGTGGAATGATCGGTACACAGAGCAAACATAGAGTTAGGGCTTTTGTAAGCCCTGTGTTAATCAGGGACAGGAGCCACTGAAAAGAGCAACATTGAATGGGGGTTGACTTCTCACCAGCCCACATACTTCAGGGGTCCTCAGCAGGCAGGGATCCAGATGGGTAGCACTCAGGACTCCTGGCAGAGTCTGCTTCACACAACATGCCGCCTGCCCCGTTATCCCCAAAGGATTCCAGGCACGATGCAGCTGAGAGCACTCGACAGTTGCCCTCTGGGTCTGACAGCACCCCAACACCCCTTCCTTCGAGGTTCTTTCTCTGGGGATGGCGGAGGGAACTATCTCTGTTCTTGGGAGCTCAGCAGCACCCTAGTAGTGTCACTGAGGGTCCAGACAAGGATTTTAAATGATATGCATTAAATATACTGCAACACCTGGGATTTCCTGGCTGTCCTTGTGCTTCACTATGACTGTAGAGATAGCATCCAGATTTTCCCCCTGCCACTTGAACTAAAGGAGAATCTCCATTACTTGTTAGCATTATTAGCATCTATGACACACAGCACAGCTCTGACTCCATCCAGGAGCAGGCAGGGGTGCAACATACACACCAGGCCACATGTTACAATGGATTCCAAATCTCTAGCACCTTTCATCTGAAGATCACACTGTGTTTTAGAAGCTTTTATTAAAACCTCAGTCTTGACCCTGGAGAGGTGGGTATGTGTTACTGTCTCCATTTCACATATGGGGAAACTGAGGCACAGAACATGGACATGACTTGTCCAAGATCACACTGCAAATCACTGGCAGAGCCAGGAGGAGAATCTATGAATGTGAGACTCCTAGTACCCCAGCACTGATTACTACAGAACACACCCTCTCCTGTGAAAAACTTCATAGCATCCCCACCATCCACATTCTCTCTCTCCATAACAAAATATGCACATGCACTTTCTAAAGATTGTTTTGGGTCAAATCTGGGTCACAAAGAGACGCTCCTTTCCCTGACACATGGACAGCAACTGGCCGGAGGTGTTCATGTTCCCTGCACGCATGGATGAGGTGGAGGGGCCATTTGTTAACAGAGCTGCTTTGGGGCTCCAGGAAGGTTCATTTAAAACAATCCTTTTCCTTGAGACAAGCCTTGAAAATGCAACTATCAATAAACTGACAGCTTTGAGCGACTGGAACTCGCAGCCTGGCTCCATGCTACAGCAGAGGCTGAGGGACTCACCGGTCCACGCGCCAATGCACTTCTCAGGGGAAATGAGCCTTGAAATCTGAGGCGCATCCCAGAGGATCTTCTCCCTGTCCCTCCCCACAATTCTCCACCCAGCCCTGTGATCATCGTGGGCAGAAACTGGTTCTGTTTGGAGGCAGGCAAATAAACATTGTTTCTAACCAGCCCCAGCATGCCTTGGCCGGCTATGTTCAGGTTCAGAGCGCTGCAAGGGGAACTCCTCTCTTGTACCCCCATTTGTGTCAATAGCTCACATGGGTGAGGCACCCTCCTAGTCCTTACTGCCCAGGAGCAGGAGAGGAGAGGGGCCCAGCTGCTGCTGCCCTGAGCAGGAGTCCTGTATTGACTGCAGCCCAGCCTCAGCCCAGAATCGATAGAGCTTGTACTGGCAGGGAACCTGGAGTCCTGTTCCTCTACCCACCAGGCAGGGGACACTCACTCCCCAACACAGCTACAGAAGTGCTGCAGCAGCCAGGAGAGACCTGCCTCAAGGACCATCCATTAGGACCACTTGGTCTCTCTTGTCTGCTATTCCAGGGAGACCTTGGCCCTTCCCGCCATTTCCCTCTACATCCAGTGGTAGATTGTCTTTTCTTTCCCTCCTCACTTCTCCCACTGCTCTGTGCTTCCACTCAGTACAGCCTCAAACCCCTTAGGAACCACAGCCTCCCGGCATCTCCGAGAGGAAGGAAGGTTGTGTGGGAGTGAGGAGATTTGGGGCCAATTGCCACAGTGTCACTGAGTGACCATGGGCAAGTCACATGATCTCACTGGGCCTCAGCTCCCAGAGCGGGATCCCGACCCAACTCCCAACGTGCATGAGGCTCAGGTACTATAGCGACAATCGCCACAGAAGAGCCAATAAATACAAGACCTATGCAGTGCTAGGGGTCCTGTGGCCCCCTCCTTTCTGCTGTGTCTCGGGGATTCCCAGAGAGAGAGAAGGCTTTCCAGCCACCCCAGCTGCAGGAAGGAGCCCGGTGTTCCCTCATGCAGCCCCTGGTGATACTTGTACTTGCTGCCAGACAGAACAATGCTCATTTTATCATCATCAGCTTCTCCACTCTGACAACCTGCTTGTGAGGGGCTCTGACTGATTCACAGACAAAGCAGCCGCTGGCACCATCGATTGCAAACGGATCACCCAACCGACCACCGTGTACTGGAAATGGACACCGCTCAGTGGGCAGGATGGTGAAACTGGAAGGTGCTTTTCACAGGTCCTGTTAAAGTCAAGAGGGAAACACTCGCCCTTTGAAGCAGGAGAGACTCCCAGGGATCCGGAACCTTCCCAGCCAGTCTCTCTTGTGACTGGATCTGGGGAGCCAACACCTTAGGGAACCCTCCCTGAAGAGCCTCACACATGCACATCCTTGGCTGGGCTTCCCAGAGCAGATATCGTTCCCAGCACTGGCAATATCCCTTAGCATCAGGCATCTTCCTGCTAGCTGGGCTGAGCTGCGGGTGAGAAAGGAGTAGGGGATGCTCCAGACATTTTAGTGTGGGCAAGGTGTAGCATTAGAGCCTACAATGGGAACTGTGCACCCGCAGATGCTAGAGTTTCAAATCCCTGGCTGGTGGAATATCAAACTGTAGTGATTTTGGCAGAAGCCCATTCCTCCCCCACCTCTCCCCAGGCCTGCCCCCATCCCGAGTCATGTGTCTCCTTCCTTCCTCCTTCCCAGCAGGGTTTCAATTCCGTTTGCAGTGCAACGATATGGAATTCAAATCCTTAAATCCCAGCAGTGTTACAAAACATGCCTTGTGTAAAACCCTTCATTCCTGCACCGGCCACTTTCCCAGAGCTCCCCTCAGAAACCTCCTTCAGAATAAGAGCCTGGTTAAGAGTGAGTGGTTCTCAATGGGCCCTTGTATTCACTTACCTTGTTCCCAAGGATGAAGTGTCCTTCAAGGGGAAGTTAGACCCTCCTCTTATTAAAGGGAGAAGAGATTTTTGTCCACAGCAGCACTAGCTGTGAAAGGACCTCAAGATATGGAAAGATGCAGAGTCCTTAGCACGAATTAATACAAAGTTGGCTAGCAACCCAAGGAGAGGGCTTCCAACTGCGTTGCCACTCACCCACTTGCTCACAGAACCCTCTGACTGGGTGCCAGAGCTCTGAGTTCAGAGTTCAAGTGGGACCATCATACCCTTCCCCTCGCCCCCAGCTGACATGAGAAAAGCCTGAGGTATGCCCAGTGATCACTGAAATCAAGTTCTCCATTCAAAAGGCTGATTTGGCAAGAGTCCTCACATTCAGCTCTGAGAATTATTTGGGAAAGAGAGGTCAGGTGGGAGATCTCTGGGCTCCATTGGAATTTCATCCTCAGAGATCTCCTGGCTAGGGAGCAGAGACCGAGGAACTGCCAATAGGACATGCCCATAGACGGCTGGAATTCAGTCAGCTCCAGAATGCACCCTACTGCTTTTGACATGGGCCAGAAACATTATGGGCATGTTAATGAACTGTCCTTGGGAAAGTCCCAAGGGGCAGCCATTTGGGAGTGAGGGTCAAACCAGAATCGGCCTCATTTTACAGCAAGATCTTGGTGGGTCTTGGAGTTCTTGGTCAATGTAGCTGGTTGGGGAGTCTGACAACACAAGGAAAAGGAGGGCCCACCCCATCACAGCTAAAAACTGAAGCTTGGTGCATGGGAGAGGGAACCCACTGCAGCCCAAGTACATGAGAAACCAGGAGGCCCTTTTAGAAGTGAACAAGTCAGAGAGGGTTACCTTTGTCCAACTGAACAAAGCGGATGAAGAGGCACCATTATCCAGCCTACCCTGGGCCCAAAGCCTCCCTGAAGTCAGCTGAGTTACCCAAGCCCGGAATCTGGGCCTGTCCCCTCTTCATATGTCTACACATTTGGAAGAGGTTCCAAAGTCCTTTTTTAGTGGATTGATTTCAGGTTCCAAAGGTTACTACTAAGAGCCTTCACCTGAGATCCCCAGGTACAAGCTGGCCCCAGGGCAGAGTGTATTTACCTTGGTGATCTCTCTTTGTTCAGTTGCAGTTAGATTGCCTCCTGTGAGCAATGTTACTGTCTTGCCTTTGGCAATGAACATCATTAAAGGCTGCCTCTGTTCCAAGTCTATAGTTGTACCCCAGAGGCACTGTGCACCAAGGCTGGGATATTTGGTAATTACTAACTCGGTGCCTGCACTGTAATGCTCCACAGCGAGAGGGAAGGGTTGCATCCACAGTTCACTCTCTCTGCATTTGCACCAGGGTAATTTACAAATTCTAACCACATTTTAATTTAAAAAAAGAAACGAACACCACAGAGCAGCTGTGCATTGCTCATCCTCGCTGGCAGACACACTTGGCCCAGCCAAGGCCTCAGGATGGGATAGCGGTGGAGTGGGGGTGCTGTAGGTGAGGTGCATTGGTAGAGCTGTGCATGTGGGAACCTGTGCTGGACCAGCAAGGGGTGTGCAGGTTGGGGTGGAGGAGCTGCAGAGCTGTGTGGGGCAGGCTGCCCAGCACCTCCATGCACTCTGCTAGTTCTGTTCCCTGGGGCCAGCTCCTCATGCTTTCCTGACCAAATTCCCTTGCAAATTCTAACAGCTAATGCATCTGTGAGCCCAAGGGCAGGGCTTGGGAGCAACCTGGTGATTGCCTTTATCCCTGGGCACCTGGGTGGGAGTAGGGATGAGCCAGAGCATGGAGGACACAAACATACCCAGTACCCTGCCCCCCTCCATCCCTCCCACCCAGCCCCCTTAGCCTCTATTCAGTGATCGCTGTCATGGAGCCATGTCTCTCTGCATTAGAGGACACAGAGGGAGTTTTTGCAGGAGCGGGGAGTGGCACTCTGCCCACTTCCTCTGCACCCACTCCCCTTTCCACACTGCCGAACGCTAATGAGCAAGGCCCAGTTACACAATAAGAAGCTTTTATGCTTCACTAATCGGCCCAAGATCCCACTGGCTCCCCCCTCTCTCCGCCCCCTCCCCCGCAAGCCAAGAGGCCACTTGCTCTCCCCCTCCCACTCCTCATCTGCCTTTTGTATTTTTTAATGGGGTCTCTTGCCTGTTTTGAGCGGACTTAATTAAAAAGCCGCTGTGAGTGATGCCTTGTGACGGCCTAATCCCAACCCGGTGACTCTACAAAGCTTTCGCCTGGGTTTCTCCCTTCTCCACTCCGGCTCTGCTCACTCCCTCGCTGTCTGTGTCAGGTCTCCTCTCCACTGCCCCCCAACTGCGCACGCTGACCCCTCCAGGACGGTTTGGCTTCTCGCAGCCCGGTAAGTATTCGGGACTCTGTGGCTCAGGCTCGTAGTAACAGAGATGTTAAACCAGGCCCCCTACCTGCTCCTGGGGGCCAACCCAGGATTGGTCCCTACAGCCAGTTCTCCAGGGCTTAGTCCAGTTGTAGTTTGAAATGCCCTGAGCAAGACGCTCCCCTTCCTTCCCTTCCCAGCCTGATAAACAACGGGCAGGGGGAAAGCACTGTAATGGACTGAGTGGCTTTAAACAGGAGTGGATCTAAACAGCTCTAGAGAGACTGGCTTCACTGACAGGAGGGACTGGGGGTCCTACAGGATGGAGAGCCCCATGCAGTGCTGCTGCCAACCTGCCAGTCTCCCTCCTGCAGCAGAAGCTGCTCAGAGGAGCTTGGCGGAGACCTTCATGTTTGCAGCTCATCCTCCCTCTTGTGTGTTGACAAACAGCCACCTTTAGTGGCTGACCATCTGGGCTGCTCATTAGTGCTTAAGTTACCTGCAGCTGCTCCTGGGAGCTTTGGGAACAGGGCATTTGGGTTCTCAAGAGGGAAGGTCTGTTTCTCCATTCAGAACTCTCCCTGCTGGTTCTTCCCAGGCAATATGATAGCCTCCGTAACACCACCTCTTGTCCCGCTGTGGAAATGGATCTGACTTTCCAAAAAAGGACTTGAATGTCAAGTCAAGCAGAAACATCAACCCACCTCCGGGAGGGAACAGGGAGCTGGGCAACAAGCATGATGAAAGGAGTCCTACTGTCTGTGGGTGGAAGTTGATCAAGGAGAATTATTTTCTGTCTGGTGCATTCAAACAGGATCCTTCACAGCTAGGATTTGGGCAATAAGGGGGAACAGATGCATCTGCCTGTCAGAGGATTGAGGAACCTCTACCTGAAAAAGTGGATCATGCATGGAAGAGATGCTATGTTTTTTTGCTGTCCAGTGGTTTGAGGTCCAAGAACAGAGCTGAGTGAAGGGCTCAGGATGGGAATAGCAGGAGGTTCAGCAGTTCAGGATCCAGGTGCACTGGCAGCACTGTGTAGGGTACTCCAGAACTGAAATACCTGCTTGTCAATGGGGGATGAAATGATTCCTAGATAGAGGAGCAAGTTCTTCTCCCACTTATACTTGTGCAGCCCCAGCAAAGTCAAGAAGTAGGTCCATAGTTTGGAAAGCACTCTGGGTCCTTTGGGATTAAGAGCTTGATAGAAATAGAACGTATTGTTGCTCTTCATAAAACTTCAGGCAGGTCTGGAGAGCTGCTCTCACAACAAAAGCATGAACTCAAGATACCGCTTCAGATTACAGTAGGGGCTTCTGTGCATTCCTCTTCATGTCCCTGCAAAGACTCTTGCGGACCAGCTGTAACCCTTGAATTAGAGAACAGGGAGCCATGGAGTCAAGTAGAGAATTAGAAGTGGGAAGGCACCTTTCTGGGAATTGTCCAACCCTACTAGGCAATGCTGGCAGCACAAGACATTAGATCGGCCATCCTGGAAAGACTCTTCTAGCTTTATGGAGGCACCACAGAGCTGCGTGAAACCTCCACCAGAAACCTCTCTCGGACAATCTGACTTTCTTCTTAGTGTATGCAAAACGTAGCTCAGGTGGATTCATCACCAAATTTGGTCCGCTGGTTGTATCATTAGCTTCCCCAGCCCAGGCCGACTACTGACGGGGAGCAAGACATGAACGCTGATCCATGCCCCGTCTAACCTTCATCAGGTGCCTCTGGCTTAGAGTATTCCACAGCCAAAGTGACTCTCACCAGATCCTTTATGGACTGGTTGCCAGATGAAATTCTCAGCTGGCTCCATGCACTGGTACCAGCTGTGCTGCATGGAATCCCTCCATCTGCTTCCTGACCACAATGGAACTAGGTGTTTCTGTCTTCCATGAATGAACAAGATAGAACTTAACTGACTGAGCTCAGGGGGTCTGTGGTGATGCCCACTGAGACCTCCTTATTGCTCAGAATACAGTTTGCCAAAACCCCAGATAGGAGCTGGGAGTCCTCAGCATCCCTGAAAAATCAGTCCCCAGGAGTCAGAATAAAGACACCCAAATTGCAAGGCTATTTTGGCAAATGTTAACCTTAATATTTATAAAACCGCTTGAGTTCCATGGACAGAAGGTGGCATTAATTATCTGAATTAAGTGAAGGGGAGAGCTGGGCATCTGATGGCGAATCCCATTTACATCCCATCTCCAGACAAATTCTCCACCCCTTCTCCTGACTCCTGGAGAGCAAGTGGGGTGAGTTCAGGCCAGGGCACAGCTTCCTGGCTGGTGCTGGGGCAGGGGAAAGCTTTAGAAATGCTTCCCCAGCTAGTGTTAATGTGGGATTCTTCCTTGTCTCTTTCAGTGTCCAGTGGACGATAAGGAAGCAGCATGTCTGCAATAGTGAGTACTTCCATTGTTCAGTTCTGCACCGTCCCCTCCCCTGCACTAACAGGGAACTCGGGCCAAGAATGGGCCATTGCTCTCCATTCACTCACAGAGCTGGGGAAAGCCAGCTGAGCTGTAAACATTCCTTTTCCAAAGTGCCAGGCCCAGGTGATGTGCACAACAACCTCACTCCCCAGTTTCTCAGCCAGCTGGGGGCGGGGATATAAGGTTGGCAGTCAGGTTGGCTCAGCATTGATGTTAATGTGCACACACACAAACTGATGCTATTCTGAATGGTCAGGGCAGTGATCTAGTGGCTTGCCATGCAGGTATTTACACAGTGTTCGCTGCACCAATCGTGAGCTCACACGCAATGGAAGCTATCGAAATATCTTAGTGCAGTAGAGTGCAACATCTAGCAGGCTGGAAAAGTCCCACTGGCTGGCATCCTGCTGCAGTGACTGTGTGAGAACATGCTGTCTGCCTAGGTGCCTTTCAGGCCCATTTCTTTTCCTACTTTACAGCCTACAGCTCCAGCCATCAGGAAGCTCAGTTCCTTAGAATCATAGAATATCAGGGTTGGAAGGGACCTCAGGAGGTCATCTAGTCCAACCCCCTGCTCAAAGCAGGACCAATCCCCAACTAAATCATCCAAGCCAGGGCTTTGTCAAGCCTGACATTAAAAACCTCTAAGGAAGGAGATTCCACCACCTCCCTAAGTAACGCATTCCAGTGCTTCACCATCCTCCTAGTGAAAAAGTTTTTCCTAATATGCAACCTAAACCTCCCCCACTGCAACTTGAGACCATTACTCCTCGTTCTGTCATCTGCTACCACTGAGAACAGTCTAGATCCATCCTCTTTGGAACCTCCTTTCAGGTAGTTGAAAGCAGCTATCAAATCCCGCCTCATTCTTCTCTTCCACAGACTAAACAATCCCAGTTCCCTCAGCCTCTCCTCATAACTCATGTGTTCCAGTCCCCTAATCATTTTTGTTGCCCTCCGCTGAACGCTTTCCAATTTTTCCACATCCTTCTTGTAGTGTGGGGCCCAAAACTGGACACAGTACTCCAGATGAGGCCTCACCAATGTCGAATAGAGGGGAACGATCACATCCCTCTATCTACTGGCAATGCCCCTACTTATACATCCCAAAATGCCATTGGCCTTCTTGGCAACAAGGGCACACTGTTGACTCATATCCAGCTTCTCATCCACTGTAACCCCTAGGTCCTTTCTGCAGAACTGCTGGCCTAGCCATTCGGTCCCTAGTCTGTAGCGGTGCATTGGATTCTTCTGTCCTAAGTGCAGGACTCTGCACTTGTCCTTGTTGAACCTCATCAGATTTCTTTTGGCTCAATCCTCTAATTTGTCTAGGTCCCTCTGTATCCTATCCCTACCCTCCAGTGTATCTACCGCTCCTCCTAGTTTAGTGTCATCTGCAAACTTGCTTAGGGTGCAATCCATGCCATCCTCCAGATCATTAATGAAGATATTGAAGAAAACTGGCCTCAGAACCGACCCTTTGGGCACTCCACTTGATACCAGCTGCCAAGTAGACATGGAGCGATTGATCAGTACTCTTTGAGCCTGACAATCTAGCCAGCTTTCTATCCACCTTATAGTCCATTCATCCAGCCCATATTTCTTTAACTTGCTGGCAATAATACTGTGGGAGACCGTGTCAAAAGCTTTGCTAAAGTCAAGGAACAACACGTCCACTGCTTTCCCCTCATCCACAGAACCAGTTATCTCATCATAGAAGGCAATTAGATTAGTCAGGCATGACTTGCCCTTGGTGAATCCATGCTGACTATTCCTGATCACTTTCCTCTCCTCTAAGTGCTTCAGAATTGATTCCTTGAGGACCTGCTCCATGATTTTTCTAGGGACTGAGGTGAGGCTGACTGGCCTGTAGTTCCCAGGATCCTCCTTCTTCCCTTTTTTAAAGATGGGCACTACATTAGCCTTTTTCCAGTCATCCAGGACCTCCCCTGAGCTCCATGAGTTTTCAAAGATAATGGCCAATCGCTCTGCAGTCACATCCGCCAACTCCTTTAGCACTCTCAGATGCAGCGCATCTGGCCCCATGGACTTTTGCTCGTCCAGCTTTTCTAAATAGTCCCTAACCACTTCTTTCTCCACAGAGGGCTGGTCACCTCCTCCCCATGCTGTGCTTCCCAGTGCAGTAGTCTGGGAGCTGATCTTGTTCGTGAAGACAGAGGCAAAAAAAGCACTGAGTACATTAGCTTTTTCCACATTCTATGACACTAGGTTGTCTCCCTCATTCAGTAAGGGGCCCACACTTTCCTTGACTTTCTTCTTGTTGCTAACATACCTGAAGAAACCCTTCTTGTTACTCGTAACATCTCTTGCTAGCTGCAACTCCAAGTGTGATTTGGTCTTCCTGATATCACTCCTGCATGCCTGAGCAATATTTTTATACTCCTCCCTGGTCATTTGTCCAATCTTCCACTTCTTGTAAGCTTCTTTTTTGTGTTTAAGATCAGCAAGGATTTCACTGTTAAGCCAAGCTGGTCACCTACCATATTTACTATTCTTTCTACACATCGGGATTGTTTGTCCCTGCAACCTCAATAAGGATTCTTTAAAATACAGCCAGCTCTCCTGGACTCCTTTCCCCTTCATGTTATTCTCCCAGGGGATCCTGCCCATCAGTTCCCTGAGGTTGTCAAAGTCTGTTTTTCTGAAGTCCAGGGTCCGTATTCTGCTGCTCTCCTTTCTTCCTTGTGTCAGGATCCTGAACTCGACCATCGCATGGTCACTGTCTCCCAGGTTCCCATCCACTTTTGCTTCCCCTACTAATTCTTCTCGGTTTGTGAGCAGCAGGTCAAGAAGAGCTCTGCCCCTAGTTGGTTCCTCCAGCACTTGCACCAGGAAATTGTCCCCTACACTTTCCAAAAACTTCCTGGATTGTCTGTGCACTGCTGTATTTCTCTCCCAGCAGATATCAGGGTGATTGAAGTCTCCCATGAGAACCAGGACCTGCGATCTAGTAACTTCTGTTAGTTGCCAGAAGAAAGCCTCGTCCACCTCATCCTCCTGATCCGGTGGTCTATAGCAGACTCCCACCACGACATCACCCTTGTTGCTCACACCTCTAAACTTAATCCAGAGACACTCAGGTTTTTCTGCAGTTTCATACAGGAGCTCTGAGCAGTCATACTGCTCTCTTACATACAATGCAACGCCCCCACCTTTTCTGCCCTGTCTGTCCTTCCTGAACAGTTTATATCCATCCATGACAGTACTCCAGTCATGTGAGTTATCCCACCAAGTCTCTGTTATTCCAATCACATCATAATTCCTTGACTGTGCCAGGACTTCCAGTTCTCCCTGCTTGTTTCCCAGGCTTCTTGCATTTGTGTATAGGCACTTGAGATAACTTACTGTTTGTCTTGCTTTCTTAGTATGAGGCAGGAGCCCTCCCCTCTCCCGCTCTCCTGCTCCTGCTTCCTCCCAGTATCCCACTTCCCCACTTACCTCAGGGCTTTGGTCTCCTTCCCCCGGTGAACCTAGTTTAAAGCCCTCCTCACTAGGTTAGCCAGCCTGCTTGCAAAGATGCTCTTCCCTCTCTTCATAAGGTGGAGCCCATTTCTGCCTAGCACTCCTCCTTCTTGGAACACCATCCCATGGTCAAAGAATCCAAAGCCTTCTCTCCGACACCACCTGTGTAGCCATTCATTGACTTCCACGATTCGACGGTCTCTGCCTAGGCCTTTTCCTTCCACAGGGAGGATGGACGAGAACACCACTTGCACCTCAAACTCCTTTATCCTTCTTCCCAGAGCCATGCAGTCCGCAGTGATCCGCCCAAGGTCATTCTTGTCAGTATCATTGGTGCCCACGTGGAGAAGCAGGAAGGGGTTGCGATCCGAGGGCTTGATGAGTCTCTGCAGTCTCTCCGTCACATCGTGAATCCTAGCTCCTGGCAAGCAGCAGACTTCCCGGTTTTCCTGGTTGGGGCAGCAGATAGATCACTCAGTCCCCCTGAGGAGAGAGTCCCCGACCACCACCACCCGCCTCCTTCTCTTGGGAGCGGTGGTCGTGGAACTCCATCCCTAGGACAGTGCATCTCATGCCTTCCAATCGGCAGAGTCTCCTTCTGTTCCTTTCCCTCAGTTTCCACGATATGCATCTGAGGAAGTGAGCTGTAGCTCACGAAAGCTTATGCTCTAATAAATTGGTTAGTCTCTAAGGTGCCACAAGTACTCCTTTTCTTTTTTCCCTCAGATGTATCATCTAGTCCACTCTCTGCATTAGTACCCGTGGAGAGAACATGAAAACGGTTGCTTACCTGTGTCTGCGTTGCTGGTACATGGACACTCCCCTTTCTTCTTCTGGAGGTCACACGCTGCCAAATTCCTTCCCCTGCTTCCCTCCAACCCTAATCACTTCTCCCATCCTCCTGCCTTCCTCTCCCCCACACTTCCTGGGTGTCACCAGCACCTTCTGTTTCCCGAGTTAACAGTCAGACCCCCACCCCCATTCTCCATAGAGCTGGAAAAGGACAGAAGGGGACACTTTTGGGTGGCAGCACTACCAAGTCTCTCATAGCTGGCCATGTGTGTTCTCTGAGCAGTTCCTGTGGCTCACGGTGAGACAGCAAGGACCACGTTTCCTCAGGGTTTCCTCAAAGGCACCCACAAAATCGCACCATGCCATTTGCCCAGGTGATCGCATGGGTTAATGGGGGATTTGTGTGCACAGAGTAAAGGCATTTGCCAACCTCATGATCTTGAAGGCGTCTTTCAAATATAAACTAGATTTATTCTGTCAGCCCACGATAAGTGCAGGAGCCAAAACACAATGGCAGAGGGAACCTTCTCCCTGTCCAACCCTGACACAGGTCCCATTGCAACCTCTTTCCCCATATAAACCAGAACCAAGACCTGACACTTCTTACAGTCTGAGGGAGCCGTCCCCCTGCTGACCCCAATACAGACCCCATTACCTCCCCCAGCCCAACAGAGCCCTCCCTCTGCTGACCCCAACACGAACTCCATTACCTCCCCCAGCCTGAGGGAGCCCTCCCTCTGCTGAGCCCAATATGGACCCCATTACTTCCCCTAGCCTGAGGGAGCCCTCCCCTTGCTAACGCCAACACGGACCCCATTACCTCCCCCAGCCCAAGGGAGCCCCCCCGCGACTCCCATGGCGACCCTGTTACTTTTGCTGAATAAGTCAGCGCAGGGAGCTGGCATCTCATGTGTTGCCGTGGGCACAGTAGGCATCTCTGCTCTCAGGGCTCACTGCATGAACAGCCCCAGCCTGGGCCTGGCGAGCCTGGCAATGTCTTCTCATCGAGCTGTGGTTTTGGTCCCAGACTGGAACGTTCCGGATCGTCTCCGAGGAGGAGCAAGCCCTTCGCACCAAACTCGAGCGACTCACCACTAAGGACCATGGCCCCATCTTCGGAAAGTGTGACAAGGTCCCCCCACACACCGTTCAGAAGGTGAGAGCCGCAGCATGGGAGAGGTTCAGGAAAGCCAGGCCCACGGGGAGGTCACATACCAGGGGGTGGGGAGCAAGTGAGAGGGCAGGAGGTACCAAGGAGATGGGAACAGGACGGATTTTCCTTTGAACCATCTGAGGCTGAGCCTCTGCCCCTGCTCGTCGTCCCCTGCTACCTATCAATGTTCCCAGACCCACATTGCTCCCATTACTCAGACAAGACCCTAGTCATTCCCCACCTCCACGAGGCCGCTGACCATGCTGGCCACTAGATGCCACTGAGCACCCAGCCGGGGCTGAGTGCCTTTCTCTGGCTGGCCGGGCTGTATACAATATATTCGCATGGTTGCCTCTTCCTCTGGGGTTTGTACCCCACCCCTCTGCCACTTGGCTGCCTGCTAATGAGGCTCCTCAGGCTCCTTGCCAGGAGCCCCCGCTGGTTAGCGGAGCACAGGGAGAGATGGTTGTCTGGGGAGGGGCTTTAACCCCATCCCTGCCAGGGGATACATGCAACCCCTTTGCGGTGTTTCTGGGCAGTGTGAACAGGCTGCCCCGCACAAACGAACCCATCGGATAGTGAGAGAGGAGGGGACAAGTGTATGGGGGAGGCAGGTGGCTAAGTCTTAGCCACAAGGAGGCAGAGGGGAGGTGTAATAGAGGAAGGGGATAAGGCTTAGTTGTGGGGTGTAGGATGTGTCCCCTCCAGCAGAGTGAGGAAGGGGATTAATCTGCTCTGATCTCAGAGGAAACCTCTCCAATGGATCCTTTGTCTGAGGGAGCAGGTCTGGAAGCTTCCTCACAGGAGCCTCATTTAAGGATGAGAGACGGACACCAAGCCCCTACAGTTACACTGGCACAGCTGCCCTCCTCCATAATCTGGGTCTCGAGGAGCGATGTGGCCAACAGCTCACAGGCCAACTCACAGAGAACAGGCCAGGCGATGACATGGAATCTGCCAAGCAAGGCAGAGACACCGTCCCAAATCCTCCATCCCAGAGCAGAGCCAAGGTCTGCCGGACTGGAGAGCAACACTGCTCTAACCAGCACGGGGCCACACAGGCAAATGGGGAGCAGACGTCTTTGCGCAATCTGACAATACTCAAGAAAGGGGAGTAATGAGAGCAGGGGGGGGTGTGGGGAGGTACAAGGCAGGCTGGAGGGGAATCAGCAGGGCAGGGTGGAATCCCGAGACTGGGACAGCAGAGATGTGGGGCTGCGAAGGTGCTTTAAGGCAGGCCTGAGGTGCCATGGAAACCCATTTGGCTAGATTAGGTTAATCAGAAGGGCATTCAAAGAGCAGCGAGGGGAGAGTCTGCACAGCTGGACTCTGCTCTGCCTGGCTGCGGCCAGTTATCCATTTCATGAGCAGTACCTTAGCCCCTCACTAATGTCAAACCTAAAACCGCCTCTTGGTGCTCAGGCATCTGAAGCTAACTCCTCTTGCAGCTGCTACTAATGCAGGTGATGAGTCAGTCCCTCATGGGAGGCTTGGAGGCCTGACAGAGCCCCTGGGCCTAGGGTGACTGCACAGGCTGGCAGGCCTGGTCTCTCCTGCAGCTGAAGCAGGAGAGCCTGGGGGCCAGTAAAGCAGCAGTAAATGGCACATGAAGTCTTTAGCAGGGGCCCGCGCCACGGGGGCAGGAGACCCTGTGTTCTGGCCGTGCAGTCCTGGGTCCGGGAGCCTTGCTCCCTCTCAGCAGTGCTACTGCTGCATCAGGCGCCCATCTCCTTCCACCCTGCCCTAGGCAAAGGACGAGCTGAATGAGACAGAGGAGAAGCGGGAGTCGGCCTTGAAGGAGCTCCGGGAGCTGGTGCGTGAGAGAGGCAGCGGGGGCGAGGAGGTGTGCAAGGCAGTGGCGGAGAAGGTGACAGGAAAGGATGACTCCTTCTTCCTTCGCTTCATCCGCGCCCGCAAGTTCGACGTCAACAGAGCTTATGACCTACTGAAAGGTGGAGCACTCCCTTCCTCTCCACTAACCTTCCCTAGTCCCCAAGCTGGGGGAAGGGCACCCCTGCTCATGTGGGCAGATCCATATCCCCCTTTCATCAACAGTAGCCCATGTCCCACCCCAGGCCTGCAGTCAAGTAAGACATAGGGCTCCATGCAGCATCCATCCCCACCGTCTTACACCCTGCGGAGTGGGGCTGATGTCCCCATTTGCCCCAGTGTATCCTGCTGCTGCCAGGGTCCAGGTGTAAGAATGATGTAAGGGGAGAAGATAAGAGGTGGGCGAAAGGACTGGAGGTTGTGGGGCAAGCAGATGATGCCAGAGGGGCAGGTGAGGCCAGTGTGGGGCAGGCAGGAGCAGTGAGGTGCTCAGCTCCTCTGGGAGCTCTTGCCCTAGGATTCCAACAGGCAGTGACAACTGAAGCATCTCTGTGTGCTGACCTGCCGAGACAGGTTGGGGTGGAGGGAAGGGGGAGATGGAAAGGTGGCCCCAGACTGAGGTGGCCACAAAGGCCTTGGCTCTGGCTCCAGGCTCCTTTGTTTCTGTGTCTGGGATAACGAGGCCGTAATTAGTGGCAGTGGATTGGAAGATAAGCAGAAGCCGCTGGCAAGGGAGGCATTTTGTCCACTGGCATTTTCCCAGGGCGAGTTTCCTCATTTCATGCCTGACAGCCTTTAATGGCTACAGGATGCCAGGAAAAGTGGGGCTGGGGGCGGGGCTGGCTATGGGAGAGTGCAGCGAGTCACCCAGCAGCGGAGGAACGAAACAACCTACACCATCAAAATCACTGATCAGGCTCCCGAGACTGAGGAGGGACATGGGGGTGCCAGCTAGGGCTCTCGAGATGAGATGGGGTAATATGCTGCCAGGGAAGGACAACTGTGGCTCCCAGTTGGGGAGAGCTGTGATGTGCCAGGCTGGAGCAGGTTTTTAGCTGTGTTGGTCTCAAACCGGGTACCTTCAAGATCCTTGAGTACCAAGCAGGAAAGAAGGGTAACGTTCTGTGCTGGGTGGTACTTCTGAATCTCATCTGAGTGGAGTGTGGCGCTGCCCTGACCGCAGCTAGTAGATTCCCCTTTGCCCCGTGGAGTACCATTCACTTGTGCAGCGAGTTTAGGGTGCTCCAACCTCTTGTGGCTGACATGAACCAGGCCTGTCTGGAGCTCTGGGTGTGGGCCTTTGTGCAGTCCAAAACCACACCTTATTCTGCATTGGGAACACACAAGATCCAGCAGCAGCTAGAACCAGACTCCTTGGCCCTTCACTCATCGCAGTGCAAGCTGCTTGCGGGTAGGGCCTGGTCCTGGCGCTGACATCGGGGAAGGGAATTTGTTCTCATCCCGGACCTTGGCATACGCTCTCTCTCTTGCTGACTCCAGGCTATGTAAACTTCCGCCAGCAGTACCCAGAGCTCTTTGATAACCTGACGCCCGAGGCCGTGCGCAGCACCATCGAGGCTGGCTACCCCGGCATCCTGGCCAGCAGGGACAAATACGGCCGAGTGGTGATGCTCTTCAACATTGAGAACTGGGACTACGAAGAGATCACTTTTGACGAGGTCAGCTCTGCTGTGCTGCTCGGACATGTCAGAGCTCCACTCCCCATGCACTCCCAGGGGTATCTGATCCCGGGCTCCTCTTTCCCTCAGTTAGAGCAGGGGGTCCCACCCCTCCCATTCTGGGGATCAAGGTCTAAGCAAAGCTATTTCCCCCAGGCTTGATGTTACTAAGTAATATCTCTGCTTGCATGGCTAGAGCATGTTCCAGCCCAAGGGAACCCTGAACACACTCCACAGGCCATAAGAAGCAGGTGTCACAGTGCTAACAACACTTAGAATTCAGATAGCACGTTTCATCAGCAGAACTCGGAGTATTTTACAAAGCAAGGTCACTATTGCTATCCCCATTATACAGAGAGGGGAAGGGATCTGCCCAAACACACTCAGCAGGTGAGACGAGTCTACACTGTGTAACTTACACGTTCTCTTGACCCATCTTGATTCATATGGTACCCAATTGTATTTATGGGAATCGCTCATGTAGCACTGAAATGCACCAGCCTCTAGGGTGGAACGGGGCAGCTATTTAACAGCACACAGCAACACCGCATAATGTGGATAAGAAGTGAGGCAGAAACCTGGAGAATTCAGGCAGGCAGAATATCATTGGCAGAGCTGGAACTGGAACAGGATGTTGAGGATAACACTCTGATTCTGGGGAAATATGCTAGGGGATTCATAATGGCTGGACCTGGCCAGGCCCTTGCACTTGCATGTTAATGACCTCTGTCTCTCTTCCTCTGGCTCAGATTCTTCGTGCATATTGCGTTATCTTAGAGAAGCTGCTGGAGAACGAAGAGACCCAGATCAACGGACTCTGCATCATTGAGAACTTCAAGGGCTTCACCATGCAGCAGGCGTCTGGCATCAAACCCTCCGAACTCAAGAAGATGGTGGATATGCTGCAGGTGAAGCTATCCCTCTGCTACCCCCATGTAGGCAATGAGAGGGGGATACAGGCTTAGGTTGCCCATAGGAGATGGGACTCAAAGCAGTGGCAAACGAACCCTGTGGAATCTGCAGGGCCATGAGGCGTTCACCTGGCCCAAGGAGGGGATAAGCCAAGGATAGCAGCACTCAGGTATTTTAGGTATAGAAAATGCCTTTATGTAGACAGGTACGACTGTACTAGTAAAATCCATACTGGAGCTCTCATCATTCAGTACTGGCTCCCTGCAGGGACTACACTGGGCAGCCAAGAGTCGCTGACTGATGCAAACATCCTTGCTGAAAGCAGCACATTGCAGAGGGAGGATGAAGCCAGAAATGGTACCCTAAGTCATTGGTTCATTAGAAGTTCATAATTCCTGTGAAGATGCAACTCCACCTAGCAGACATGGCATTCCCTGGGCTGCTCTTTGCCCTGCTTGGCAGTGCAAGCGTGGTTGGCATCATTCTGCAAGACCATCTTCTCATGCCCTCAGCCCCACCAAAAAGTTACTTCTGAAAGTGAAGTCACCATCCCCTACTGTGTTTGCTGGCTGATGTCCTGTCCCATGCACAAGGTTCATCCCCACCATTCCCCGCATTGAGATACTAGTTGGGCCGGACAAAGATTCCCACCCAGAATTTGGCTGATCCTGTGCTCTTGGAATAAGACCAAAGAGAGGGGGCTCCGGCAGCTCCTGCCAGGAGAACTAGATTGTAGGGAGGTATTTCTCCTGTGGACCTTGAGGTGCTACTGCTGCCTAGCAACACCTTAGCACACAATTGGCTTTGCACGGTGGCAGAAGAGGATGCACAGTAGTAGGGTAACACAAAAGGGCCCTCAAGATGGTTGCAAGAAGTGGGGTTTTAACAGAGAATGGGGTGATGGGAAAAGGAGGAGAGGAGGAAAGAAATAGCCCATCTCCGGTGACTTTTTCCACCTATGCCACGGCTGCCTTGCCCCGCCTGCATACTGCTTTCTTGGCATGCCCACGCTGCCCATGTAACACTCTTTGTATGGGTTTGGGATCTGTAGGACTCCTTCCCAGCTCGATTCAAGGCTATTCACTTCATCCACCAGCCTTGGTATTTCACCACCACCTACAACGTGGTCAAACCTTTCCTGAAGAGCAAACTCCTGGAGAGGGTGAGTGTGGGGGAAGGGCCAGCATGAACTGTCCTTGCAGATGTAGAGAGGGGTGGGACCAGGGAACACAAAGGCTCTGACCCAAATCAGGACAAAGCAAAGAAAACCCAAGGGATAAAGTGATGTCTTTTGCTTCTCTGCCTAATGGCTTCTCTGCTCCTGGGTGGACTCTGCTGATGCCAGTCTGCCAGACAATGAGAGAAACGCAGTCAATGGCTAAATGGATAAACATGCTCAAACCTGGTTTATCGACCTCCCATTGAGCTGAAGTGTTGCCCATAGTTAGGGTTTTACTGAGCTCTTCCCAGCAATGCCAGGGTGCAGGAGCTGCCAGGTATGCACAGACAGGGTCCTGTAGGAAAATGGGTCGAACACGGAGGCGTGTATGAAGTGGTGGGGGCACCTGCTCACTGCATTTGGCTCACCATGCCCAGGTGGATGACAGTGCTAAGATCACCCCCGCTGCTGTTTCATTTGGGGACCAGCTGGGAAGATAAACTTGCAGTGCCCCTCAAGGAAGAGCTGTTTGGGCGGCTCATGGTTAGTCCGCTGAGGGCCTACGCCAGCCATCCAACTGGCATCATCTGGCTTCCTCAGGACTGGGGCATGCTGTCTAGGAGGATGTGCTCCCCTTTGTGTGTCTGAAAGCCCCTGAGCTCGTGGCTGTGCTCAGCTCTGTGTCCCTCCTTCCCATCTCACTCCAGGTCTTTGTGCATGGGGAGGAGCTGGAGTCCTTCTACCAGGAGATCGATGCTGACATCCTGCCAGCAGATTTTGGTGGCAACCTGCCCAAATATGATGGCAAAGCCATTGCTGAGAAGCTTTTTGGGCCTCAGATCGAGGCTGAAGACACGGCTCTATAAAGCAGATCCCCTCCCTGCTTCCCTACACAATAGGACTAGAGGTGGCCCTTTAACTACCCCCTTACTGTAGCATTGATCGCATGACCGCTTGTGATGATAAACTCTGGGTGCGTACCTCCACGCATGCTCTTTACCCATCCAAACTCCCACAAGGCAGCAGGGCCTGCTGCCCTGAGTCTTGGGAAGGATCTTCTCTCTCTCCAGTTGTCCATCAGGGAAAGCAACCCATAAATGGCCTGCTCCATAGTACGCCCTGAAACTGCTAGGAGAGGACAGAGCAGCAACTGAATGGGGAAAGAGAGGGTCAGGCTGCTTAGAAGAGGCAATCAGAACTACCACTGCTTAACCCCTCCCCTCACCTGAACACTGGACCATGGCTGCTCCCCTGCTAGCCTCCAGCCTGGGTAGGGTAGTGGTTGCAAAGGGCCTGCCTTTCCTTGTGCTTGCTGGCCTGGTTTGTGAGGGTGAGAGGCAGTGGGAAAGCAGATCTCTAAGGCCAGTATTTGCCCATCCAAAGCAGCGTACTTGGAGGCCTCGCTAGTGACAGGTGGCTACAGCTGAGGAAGGGAAGCAGTGTGGCGGGAAAGCAGTAGGACAGGCCCTGGTAGTGGAGAGAGAGAGCGCCGAGCATCACGTGCAACTGTGTGGATGACACAGCCAGAGTCCATCATCGCAGGAGAGCCCCAAGAAGTGCTGTTTGAAATATGTACACAGAGAAATAAAGTGCTCAACAGCTGGGATGCTTTGGGTCCCTTTGCATTGGAGGGGCAGGGACTGCACATAAATGGGCCGAGGAGTGTCATTGATGGCCAGGAAGAGGCTAGATGCACTGGTGTTTCTAAGGGTTGGTGAAAGGTTGTGCCCAGAAGGAGAGGATGCAGATATCACTCCACCTTCCTCCAGTGATGCCAGGGGAGCTGGTGCAGCAGAAGGGACACAGGCTGCCTCAGGAACAGCCAGTGGAACGTCCTTGATGCTAGCACCCCCACCAGTGGTGCTGACAGCCCTTCTCACTGGAGAGGCCAAGGCTGGAATGTGCCATGGAGCCCGAGCTCCCTATTCTCCCTTCTCCAGCAGACTACTAAGAGTCTTAATCATGGGCCCTTTGACTTCATTGGCCTCCAGGCAACAAGCACAAGAGGAGCCCGAAGAGAGTCGTGGCTTGGAGAAAAGCTAGTTTCTCTCTGTCCAAAGGCTTCATAGTCACCCTCTAACAGTTAAGCTGTGGCTATAGCCCAATCCCTCTTTCCTTCCCTCCTCCCATTCTCAGCTCTCCAGCTACACACCAGTACCCTTAATTTGCAGGGGCCCATTTGAAATGGTTGGAGATGGAGGATGCTGACAAGGGGTCCATTCATCAGGGCACTGGCTCAGACTCAAACCAAACAGGATGTCTGCTCTGAAGCTGCAGGGAGGATGGGGCCTGTCTGAACAGAGACGGCTGGGGCTACATCAGCCTTCCCCAGCAACAGTACCCATTCTCCCGGCACATCTGTGCATGCAAGCTCCAGACCTGCCCCAGAATCAGCATCAGGCAGGATTCCTGAGGAGGTGATGGGGCAGTGGTCAACTGACTTGGTTCTGTATTACTTTACTGATACCCGGTTTGCACTACAGGATCACGCCTGCTAGGGTTTAGTACAGCCCAAAACTCTGCTGCGGCAGCCAGGAGCAGGCAGGTAAGAAGCCACTACTCCCCTTTCAATTTGCGTCAGCCAGTTCATTGTGGGGATTGGTATCTGCAGCAATCTTAAAGATATTGTGCCACATGGTCATACAGCCAGCAACCTGTAGCAGAGCACAAGCTAGTCCAAGCCAGTGATGCTGCAACATGGGCCCCTTGCAGGGGGTGGGAAGGTGTTTCCCCACAAAGCAGGTACAGAGCTCATAACATGCCCATCAGCAGAGGATTCAAGGGCCTGAAGATAGCAAGTCTTTTGGCACTTAGCTAGGATGCCGCCCCCATTTTAAGGCATCTCGACATTTAGGGCTGTTCACATCTACTTTCAGTTAAATGACTAGATTACCCCGTAAGCCTCAGCGCAGCAAAGGGAAACAATCAGACATAGGCTGGGATTAAGCCAGTGCCTCGGCAGAGAAAGAACTGGCACTGGACTCAGACGGGTCAGTGCATTGCTCAGAGGAGCTCGGCCCAAAGCAAGAAAGAATTTGAGCTGTAGCAGACACTGTCAGCGAGAGCAATTGTTGAGGAGTTTAGAGGTTCTCACTCAATAGAGGGCACGACACCCCTCTTCCGGCCAAATACAATTCATTTTACACGGGGGCATCTAAATCCTAGTCGAGAGGCAGGCAATGAGGGCACTTCCCCACCCCTCCTGTCACTTACACGCCATGCAAGACATTTTGGAGACCTGCTGCACAGCCAGGAGCCTGTTGCAGGGGAAATGAAACAGGATCAACTAGCCACCATGGTCTGAGTGAAGGAAACACACAGGAAGGCATTTTGTGCCGACAAATGAAGGGGGCTCTGGCTGGTTTTGACTGTGCTTTGCTATGCAGTAGGGTCAGCCAACAGGTGGTTAACTCTTCAGAGGTGTCATTTCCCAAACATTCAGGCTACAGTAGCGATTAGGAGACTGGATTTATTTCCAGCTCCTAACAGGTTAAGACACCTCTGCCTTCTCCCTCTCTTCACCACTTTCAGACAGGCTGATTTAAGAGCCAGCAGCCCCGCCGTCTGGTCTGAGAGGAGCTACCGTGGTTCCAGGCTGAAGGAAAGGGGTTGATGTGCCAGCATTCACATTTTCGGATGGTGTAGAAGGCACCAGCCATGTAGGGACTCATTCACCACTCCTGCCTACTCTTTCCAAACCTGCACCAAAATCATCATCTCTCCACAAAGAAGCTCCCAGCCATCTTCTGATTGTGGGGGAAAGAGCAGGCAGGAGAATAAGGAAGGGGGATACAGCATGAACTGGGCAAAAGATGACCCAGCAAGATACATACTTTAACCAGAACTTGATACACAAAAGGAGAACAGACACATGGTGTACAACCAGGGCAAGACTGCAGCATCCAGCAGCAGAACACTCCCAGCCAGAGCTTAAGATGTGTTGTTCCTTCCAGCCAGGACAGCTCTGGCCGATAGAGCACATAGAATTTCCCCTTATGGAGCATGTGCGGATTAACACAGGATTATTTAATGTTTTAGGCATAGCTTTTCATGGTGCAGAGGGAGCGGAGGATACTTGGCCCTTGTGGAAAACCAGGCCCTATGAATTCTCAGCTTTCCAAGGAGACACTAGTCTATACCACCCTCCAAGCCCCCACCCTGGTGCTATGTCCTGGATAGATTTAGGTGTGGGCTGGTCAGGTTGCACAGGACAGATGAGTAGTGCAAGTATGTCCCTGGTAAGTGGGACAAGGCAACATGCCCTAGGGCAGGAGAGAGGGCATCAAGTGCTGAAGGCAGCTTAGGCCATGTTATGCAAGTCATGGCGGTGACCAGTGGGAGGAGACTGTAGTGAGAGAGGGGCACTGTACTGTATCAGAGGTAGGGACTGCTGGGAATGCCCAGTGGCTGAGTTTGCAGACTGGAAAAGGAGAAGCAGGACCATATAGCCAGAAGAATATGCTAAAGTCTGCCAACTGCAATCTCCAGAAGACAGATTGGGATGAGGGTGTCTAGGCCAGTGTTCAGTTGCTAGACAATGGGGAGAGCACTTGCCCTGACTCCAAAGGTGGGCACAGCCTAATCCAGGAGTCAGTCATGTGTGAGAAATTGGAATCTTTGGTATTAAATGGAGGCACGTAGCTTCTCTGTGACATTTCTAGTGCTGCTGTGGATGGGTAGGGTACCAATGGCATTATCTACTGCCTGGGGCAATTCTAAGCAGAATGAGAGCTTTGAGCAGCTGAGAGGGCAGGTGGGCTGGTGCCACATATGTACCTCAGCTGCCCCAGCAGAGGTAGATCTAAGCTGGGTAGCAGTGCTCTTCTGAGGAGCATCAGACCCACTGGGGGAAGGAGAAGGGGATTATACAGCATAAGGAGCAGAATCAGGGTGCGCTCCAACAGACTGATAGGGATGAGGGTGCAAGTAGCTGCTTTTGAATGAGAGGTTCTAACCCTCAGGAGGGCTGCTTGGCTGTAGAGACAGAGCGGTCCAGGGCCCTTCAGTAGGCAGGACTGTTGATCTACCTGATTTCATCTGCCTGCAATCCCTTTCAAGTGGCAGGTTGACAGAGCACTGCCACCTTGCAGCAGGAGCCTTCTCTGCACTGCAGCTTTTTCAGACCTGAGCCAGGCCCCTTGCTCTGGACCCAGTAGCTTTGCAGTTTGAGATGAACATGGTCTGAAAGATACCACCTTGCCCATTGCCAGAGTTCCCAAATGCACCGCTCACTTCAAGCATCAGTTGCTAATGAAACCCCACATGACAACTTCAAAACCTGAACTCAGAAAGTCCTTTATTTTTATTTTTTTTTAAGTAAAGAAATTCAATTGAATCAAAGATAACAAAATTACATTGTTTTGCAATGACCTCAATTAACATCACACAGAATAAAGAACAAAAAAAAAATAAACACAAGAAAAAAAAATCAAGGACACATTTTATAATTTTTTAAAAGGTAAATGTCAGCAGATATAGAAAAATTGCATTGCTAGTTGCAAATCTTCTCCCCAGGAGCTGGCAGCTCCCAAGAATCTGACTCAGAACCTGGCAGCTGGGGGCAGGTCTCAGTATACAAACACAGCCTTTTCTGGGCAGCATTTAAAGTTAAAAGGATCAGGAATGTGGAAGTGATGATTCCAGAGAATCTATTCGGAAGCAAAATTTCCCATAATTTTTTTTTTTTTTTATTTCGGTTGAACAGCAAGAGTTCAAAGACATCAAGAAAGTTACACTCAAACCACTCCACTAAGGCAGCTGCATTGGAAGAAATCAAAGAGTGCACAGGTACAGATCTGGCTTCCTGAAGGGAATACCCCCCTCTGCTTGGGGACACCTGGGAGAAAGGGAAAGGGCTTTTCTTGAAAAATTGTGCTTTCTTAATGAACAGAAACACAGGTTTGTAGTGAACCAACATCTGGGGCTAAAGACAAATCGCTGAACAGCTGTTTTGGGAGAACGTTACTTGGACTTAATAGTCATTTTTGAACTAAATCTGGCCCATCAGCCATGTTTCTTTGGACTCCCAGTTGGCAGCTACCACCAGAACGTTTAGCACTCTGGTAAAACATGCTGCTACTGATCACTCTGATATGATGTGCTGTCTCCTCTGATCGTAGCTGTGTTCTCTGCATGACAAGACATGCACTGCAAAAGCTTGCCAGTCACATAAAACAACTGCTGTATATGCCCCTACTTATACAGCCAACTATGGGACTCAAGAAACCTGGATGCTCCCCAAGAGGGTTAGAACTAACCAGGCTGCTTGAAGTTAGCAGTGAGAAGAGAAAACAAGCCTACACACAGAGGAAGCAGAGTGGGACTCTTCTTGAAGGAGCCTTGTTCGGAAAAGGTTGTCTCCTCTTACAGCCCCAGTGTGGTAAATGCTGCCCTTTAATACAGTGATTGTGCCCTTGGATTTAACCAACAAACAAATTTTTAAAAGGATTCAAATGTTCAAATGAACTACAGTACAGTTCTTGATAACCCAACCCTTCCAACCCAACCCAGATGATTAACACCAGATAATTTGATCTCCGCTCTGGTGCCAGCATGCCTCAGCCCCCTCAGCCAAAAGAAGAAAACAAGTCCAGATAGAGACAGAGTGGACACAGCAGCAGGAGCATGTCTTGCAGAAGAGGGGGCATGGATCCCAGCATCAATCAAGGCACCCCTTCGTAGGCTCTTTGGTGTACCCTAACCTCTGTTCTGAATAGCCTTTTAAAAAAAACAAACTCCTACCAAGAGCAATTTGCTTTCTGCCTAGAATTTGGACCCCTGCAGTAAACATGGCTATTCTGAGTCACTATGGCTACTGCACGCCACCCAAACACACAGACCTGCCAATGGAAGGACACATGGTGTCTGACTCAAGACCAAAGCAATGCACACATACGGCCTTCCGATTAGTTAGTGTCACAGGCAGGGTCCCTTTCTAAGCTTCTTGTAAAGGAGATTTACAACCACCAATAAACCCCAGATAGGCACAACATTTCCAGGAGGTTCCTTGTATTGCTCCCCAGTGACCAGTGTCACTACATTTGGCAATAGACCCTCCAAATGCCACTCCTGATGTATCGGATAAGGAGACAGCCCATCTCCTGCTGTACACTACAGAGCCAACAAGCTAGTGGACGGAGGAAGTTAGCTCATTAGAACATGGGATCTTTTGGATTTTAGAAAGGAAACAAGTTTACATTTTAGTCAATAGCTGTGAGAGTCAGTCCCCACTTCTATAGGCAGAAGTCAGTTGTAAAATAATCTACTGCTTATTTAGTAATAATTTTAAGCCCTAAGACATACACTATAGGTAATTTTAGGCTGCCCAAACCCAAGGTTCTTTCTTAGCTCTGTACACACCTGTCATTCAGTGACATTTCACCCCTAGACAGGCTGCTTTTAGCTTTGACTCCAAAGAAGGAAAGTCGGGTGTTTGCTTTCTGCATGAGAACAGTGACAAGCAGCAGAACTGCAGCTATGTGTTACTGAAAGATGCAGCTATGTTGAGAAAGAAGTGGCAGGAACGAGGGGCAAGGCACTAGGTGTCTGAAGGGTTGTCCTCTACGAAGCTTGACAGAACTAGGATGGATGAAGAAAAAGTAGCTGGCTAAAGGCAAGTTCTGAGAGACATCAGTACTCTATGTTTTAACAATGCTCACAATCCAAAACAAATACTTCTCGAAAAACAAGAATCAGCGTCAAGAAGTGCTGAGGAGGAGACTGCGGAGACTTTCAAGTGCCTTCACAATGCAGCTGCAACAGGTTCAGACTCATCTGGAAATTCTGTCAACTGCTTCAAAAGGAGAACATTAGAAACTGGCTATTAAAGATTCTGGGAGGTCTGATGTAAAGACAAGTTCCTCAATCTCTAGTCTTAGAACAGGTCCCAGCTGCTCACCTGCAAAGTTCAAATCTCTGCAGACACCCTGGTAGCAGTGGAAGGAAGACTGGACCAGTATAATCGTTCAGGGAGAATTGGTTGCAACCTGACTAGGAGAGACCCTTTCTGGTGATTTGCTTTTAAGTGCCAATGATATCCAATGATGGGGTGCATAAATTTATGGTACTAAGTGCTAGTTAGCTGAGCCCTAGTGAATTTTATTCCATTCTACCGCCATTCCTCAATCTGAAACCATCAATACGGAAAATCCACTTGTTAGCTCCCATCTCACACAGCAGATCTAAACAGAAGAGCTGCACTGTTCCATTTGCATTATCAGGCTATTTCAGGATGTATTCAGAAGCTTACACTTTGGATGCTTGCTATGGCTAGTGTGGTTGTTTTGGAAGGTGCTTGTTGTGGAAAAAGAAAAAGTCTCTATAGGCCTGGAATGCACACTCATGACTTTCACCTCTAAAAGGTAAGAGCTCAAACCTGATCTCGGTCATATGGTATTATGAAGATGATCTCAACAAGGTCCCTGGCACACATATGCCCACATCACACTATCACTGCTAGCATAGTGCGTGGGGGACAGCAAATTAGGACTGATGTACAATGGCAGACCCTCTTATGGCAGTGTGCACTGTCTCCTCCAGATATAGGGTTTAATACAGAAGTCCCCTCTCCAGAAGCCTTAATACAGTCATATGTGCAGATTTTTAGCTAGAGGGAAGGCAGAAGAAATTATCTGCAAGATATGGCTTCCAGTCAGACTGGGAAGCTCTTAAAATTTTACATCACTGGTCCCTGGTCCATGCATTCAAAGCCACAGCAAGTCACACTGGCAAAGGAGTTTTTATTAAACATTTCTAGCTACAAAAATCTTGTTGGGATGAACTTAAGTCTCAAAACTCAAATGAGACCCTTAAAGCCCATGGCAAAAGCCTTAAGCAACTCCTTCTCTTTCTCCCAAAACTAGAGTAGCTAACTTCCACACCTCCTAACATTTATCATACCCCAGACATAAGCACAACTGCTTCAAGTGCTTTAGAGAATTCAGATGGTGGTGCAAGAACTCTTGTGACAAGAGTGCCAAGTCTTAGGTCCATTTCCATCCCCCACCCTGAGCAACTGCACCAGAATGTCGGGGATGCTAAGTGCTCCTGAAGTCTCAGACTAAGGGTAGTGCATCTATGTATGGACAGATAGAGAAGCAGTGGAAAAGTAAGTGTTATGGAAATCTCTATAGGGAGCAGGACAGGGAAGAGTTCTTGCCTGGTGCTACCTCTGAAGAGGAATGGATGCTGATCATGAACAGTTTCCTTAAGTCTTAGAGATCTTCCACAGTAGCATCCCGTCTAACCCTGGGAGGGGCTTTACTTTCTACAGAAATGTGGTGTCTCTCTTTTGGAATCACTGCAGTTAGGATGAGCTCACAAAGAAAGAGGGAATGGCAAAGTTCAGCTGCCAACAATGGTGAAAGAAAGAACTGGAATTTTCCCAGTGAAATCTGCTCCTTTGGGCTTCTCCAACAACAGAATCTCTGCCTGCCCAGTTTGACTGGACAAGCAGCAACTCCCATTGGTTTGGGAATTCCCCCAGATGTGCTTTTCATTTGGGGAAGAGTTATGTTTAGTACTCAGCAAGAACAGAAGTCACTGACTGACTGGTCATCTGCCACAATAAGATCAATTAGTTACAGTAGACTATCTCTCTGTGTTTGAAGAGATGAAGACAACACCATTCTTCCTCACGCCTTAGGAAACAGAAGACCAAAATGCCATCATCTTACTAACAGCATGGAGCAAAGCCTTTCTAAGTCAAAGCCTCCCTCACTGAATCCAAGGAGACAGAGCTCCCCTTCAGGCAGGTTCTACGACACTTAGGCGTATGGTAATGGCATCCCTGAGCTCAGCAGCTAAAGAGCTGCCAAAGACATTGAACACCCAAAACAAGCCTCTCCAAAGCAACGATCCCTTTGATTTCTGTCAGAAAATGGTTACAAGTCACTATCGGGGAAGGAAGCCTTCAGCACTTACTTTCAGAGAACTGATACTCTGCAAACAACTCGTTTACAGAAAAGTTGGAAGAGTTACATAACTGGGCTTAGTTTAGCACTGCTGAAAACTCAGGGCTCAGCTACACTGGAAAGGGGTAGAGTTCATAATTTTATTAGAGAAAACAATTTAGGTTATTTTTGTTTAAAAAGCAACTATTTGGGAAACAGCAAAAACATTTCTTGCTTCAAATACATCAACATGTAACCTGGGTTTTGCCTGCTCTTTGAAGCCTCAACAGTTTGATGGGTGCTAAGGATGACTTCTATTCCCCTGGGAGTGACGACGACTCCTACTTGCAGCTAAGCTGGGTTTAGAGGAATGAATGCACCCGGTGATCTGTAGAGGGAACTCCTTACTGTGGGAAGAGCAGTCTGGTCTCTTGGCTAGCCAGTGACCTACGAACAGCAACTGCAGAGCTGGCTATAGAGTTTAAGCACTTCTGAAGTTCAAACCCATTGTAGATAAAGAGCCACATCCCCACACATTTATATCATGTATCTATGTCAATGTGTATAAATAAGAGAGGCTTACATTCAACTTCTAAAAGAGCGAGAGATGGTATAAATAATTCATAGGACATAATTTAGAACAACAGCTACTTCAGTGAGGACAGAGCCAAAGTCAGAATGCCCTGTATGATTAGTCTGGTGATTTGTGGATGAGTTATGGACAAGAGGATGAGCCCAAAGACAGACACAAAAACCAACTAAGGATGCCCTTGCTAACTGATGCCCTGAAACATCCTTTAAGCCAGCCACAAGAGCGGCCAAATCTTGCCATGACTTTGCTTGGTCATTTCTTCTTCTTCTACAACAGCAGAACCTGAATTCTCTCTCTAAACAAGACAATGCACGGGTTACCACAGTTTGTTAAAACAGGCCAAGGCAGCTGGCCTAAGGCAAACCAAAGGAGTGTGTTTCCTGATATGATAATGCACCTTTGCTACAGTAGTTAATTATTGCTTTATTAAACAAAAATCTCTCCAATCTACTGAAATTCAGAGATCGTGTGGCCCAGGAAGCTTATTCCACTAGTGTGTTACAGGACTGAAATTCAGCAGGGTGTTTTTACCCTTAAGCTTCAACTAAAGTGCCTAGAACGCAAAACCAGGGCTAAAGCAATAAAGTGCTAATTGGTGTGGGAAGTGTGACAGGAACAGAGATGAAGTAAATGGATGATGAAAGGAGTTACAAGGACAGAGTAATGAGATGATGATATTGAAGGAATTGAAAGTAAAGCAAAGTTTGACCACAAAGTTCCACTGTCTCAACAGACTGTTTCTATTTTTATATTAAGGTCCTTGATTGTCATGGGGGAGCTTTTCTTCTAGGGTGTTTATCTTAAAAGAGCCCTCTGAGCAACAGTGCAGTATCAGCCCCTAGATGAGGGAGGTATGCAAGTGACTTTCAAATTGCCACACTTCACCTTGTGCATTAACTGAAGTTGATCTTGGATATCCTGGGTGGGGAAAAGACTTAATGAGCCAGAAGGGCTCTAATGCCCAGCTGGACATAGACAGCCTTACCAGATCCTAATAACTGTGGAGGCAGTTAGTCATACAGAGATAAACATTTAAGCTATGCAGGGCTAGAGACATCCAGTTCCCGTCAACTCCTAGGCAAGTCATGTGGCTGAAAAACAAAACCATTCATTGCTTTGAAAGTTCAGGGGAGAGATTTTGGAACATTCTACCCTGGCACATACAAGAAGGGGAGAGAAGAAGCAAGAATTGATATTGACATGTCCTCCCCCCCAACACTCCTTAAGAAACAGTGTATTAATTCTCTGTGAAATACTCTCACAAATTGGATATACCCCATAGATTGATAATCAGTGGTTCCAATGCATTTACCAGAACCCATTTCAAAAAGGCCTGGGTTAAAACACAAAAAAATACAGTGACAAAATAAAACTCTTTACATTAAAAAAAGGCAAGTATCACAAGAAGGCTATCTGTTTTGTCTTGGTGTGAGAACGTTTACATAGCAGGAAATCCAACAGAATGACCAATGTGAAACTCATCTATACACAGAGGCCCAGCAGAAAAGAAATGCAGAAGTATCAGAATGCACTGCCACCCTCAAGACAGCTGAAGCTCTGACAAGTTGCTCAGTGTTTTCTAACCCAGCTAAATCCTGGTATGGGCACTGCCAGAAAAGGCAAGAGGTCCTTGTCAGATGAGTGACAAGTACAGCTTCAGCCTTGCACCAAGGGTTTCACCCTTTCTGCAAGCCACATCCAAGGGGCTTACAGACTGAACTGCTGGTTTCTATTGATTGATACAGGGTTCTCCCAGTGTTAGGAGAGATATGACCAGACAGGAGGAACTGAACTCCCAGCACAACTCATCCACAGCTAAACAAGTTCTGCAACTCCGTGAAGAGTCTTGACCAGTGGAAGAATAACCTGATGGTCAGCAGTACTGGAACTTCTACTTTCTAAGTAGGCCATCACATTAGTGTGAGAATCCTGCAGCAAGCCCTAACCAGCAACCCAAAGCAGCAAGCCAGTTCTTCAAATGCAGCAGTGCACTGCAAACCAAAAGGAGACACAAATATGCTCAAAACCAGTTATTACCCTCTGTTGTAGCTCCTTTTCAGAAGGAAACATTGTGGCCAAACCCCAGGCCCAGGCTGTCACAAAGAGGATGGAAACCTGAAACAGCAGATGAGGGAATTCAGAGTTCCAGAAGAGGGAAATATAGTGAAGCAAATCGGAGAGAGTCTTTGAGGCAGTTACTCCTGGCCAGACGCCGCTTGCTCTGTATCTGAGCACTGAGACTTATTCCTCTCCCACTGGCAGATGGCATTTGTGTACTGCACTACAAGCTTATCCATCCAAGTGAGGGGCTCAGGAAAGAGTACAGCCCCCTCAAAAAAGCCTAGGTGGCCTCCATGCAGCGGTAGCACAAACATGACATTCTCCTGTTTTTCTGCAAGGTTAAAAGAGAAAGAGCATGAGATTTCAGAAGCCAACTGCAAAAACTAAACAGCAGAACTCTGCAACATCCCAGACAATGGTACCCACCGTGATGTGTTAGGGTGTGTCTGTGCTCCATCTGGGCAGTGGAGGCTTTGCAAGCACACACACTTGCTTCACAGCAGAGGAATGCAAGCTTTTTGCTGACAAGAGCCACAACGGATTTGAATTAATTGAACATATTACAGCAGCCCTCCCGTTTCATATAGCTGGGAAGTTCATGGAGACAAGTACCAGCCTGCTCAATACCAGCAAAGCGCTTCAGCTGAGATAAAGCACTGCAGGCTGGGACTGATGTGCAACCCATAAAGCCCAGCAGTCCCAATGTGCAGTGCTTCATTTTGACTCAGGCGTGTTGCAGGCTGGTACCTATAGGCTCCATGGGCTGCACAGTTCCATACGAAAAGGGCTTTAGGCCACACTGCAGAACTCTGGCTGCACTTCTGCCGGCTGCTGCTTCACGACATAATTCATTCAGGGCACCGCTTATGACTAGGTTTTCTCCTTATAGCTATTGGTGCTGGAACAAGAAGCCCTGCTGTTCTCCTTTAGGATGTGTGCTCTGTTCAACAGTGAGACATGAACTAGCTCTTTCTTTTCCATTCCAAGGCTTTGAAGGGTCATTTGCCTTCTTCATGGCCAAGGAACAGCAAATAGATCTCTTGGGATCTCTCATTCCAAGTCTCATTGGGACCCCAGCAACAGATGGAGGGAGATCACACAGCCACAAAGCAGGACACTTTCACTGTGCTACACTTGCTGCCCCAGGTGACGGTTAATTTTAGCCCTGAACAGTTAGACACCATCATAGGAACTATTAGCAAAGCCTTCTGGGTTTTGCCCTGTTGCTTTACTGATTCTGTGTGGGGAGCCAAGATGTGAGGAAGCAGTTCACTGCAAAGCAGAGACTATTTAATCTAAAGCTAAACCATTTCCAATTTTGCTTCCTGACATTAACACCAGTGAGGTAGCAAGAACGTGCATTTCTTGGGAAAACAATCTGATAGTTCCCTTGGGCTACACAGCCAGCTGAACAGTATTTAGTTAGGTTCTACCAAAATAAAATTGGGAATCTCCTCAGTGAATCGTGGTTTAAAAAGCAGTTTAGGTTGCACAGTACACATCCCCCAGATTATGGTAGTCTGCATTCAGACCTTGCTATACATGTTAATTCACAATGTGATGAAGGGGGAATCCAAAAGCAATAGTCAATTTTGGCAATGCATTCAACTCACCTGACAGAGCTCTTGGGATCGATAACAGACTGTCATGTACCAGAGGGTCATCAGCAGCATTAACCAGCATGAGGGGAACATAGATCTGCACCATGAAAGAAGGAAAAGGAAACAAATGGAGAACGAGTGAGTTATAGATTCCTGGTTTGAACTCAATTCTCTTAACAACAAAAGGCATCTACTCACAACCCGCCTATGAATCCACAACTGAGTGCCACATCTTGTGATGAACCTACACCTGCAGCAACAATCAGGAATGTAACAACACACACAATCAAAACGATGCCAGGTGGACTGTCACTGCTGGGCTGCTCTGCAGTATTTGGTATGGTTCAACTGAACTGCCTAAAGGACAAGCTGGGTATGACAGGGCAAACACCAGTAACACCCTGCCAACAGAGCAGTTCCAGACAGTGACACTGGGGGTAGTTTCTTTATGACTGGTACTCGGGATCCATATGTTATTCCGCACACATCTAGTGTGGCCAATACTTGAGAGCATTTGCATTCTCCTTTTGGAATGGAGAATCTAAGCTATCACTGCCAGGCAGATGGTCATCAAATGTACATTTGTCTCTGGCTTCCGAAGGGGACGTACAGCACCCAAGGGAATGCACTGCTGAAATCCGAGACGGGACAATCACAAACCGGCAGAGACAGAATAGAAGTAAAACTTCAGTTGTGCTTGTTGGTTTGGGCAAGAGATATGAAGAATGTAATTTCCCTAGGCTCCCTGCAGTCGTTAATGAGAGATGCTTAAGCAGGCCAGAGTGGCATGCAGCCCAAGCATGGTCTTTGATTAGAGGCTGACATCAGAGGATCAGATGTCAGCCATGATCATGATAGGATTCTGCCATCATAAAAAAATATTGCCAAACTGAGCACTTTCCTCTGACACCCTTTCCTGGTAACTATCACCCCCTTGCCTTTGGGACAGAGGTTGGACTACAACATGCTCTTTGTATAAGGCTACAGAAAGAACCTCACCCAATGCCTGAAGCTGGAGTAACTGAGTAGTTGCCAAGGGCTAGCTGAGAGGATTCAGTCTCTTACTCCACACATTCAGTGCAACAGGCAACTAATGGAGAAACTTACTTTTGGATATTTGAAGCCCTAATGCTTTACTGAGATCTGGTAGCCTATTCACCTTTATCTTTTGATCCAGCAGCTCTTAAGGGGGATAACTAGTACATTTCCCAGCTTTGCCTCCGCAGCCCTGGGTCTGTGCAACGTCTGATCATCTGACCGGAGAGGCAGTGTCTGAGCCTCTTTCCAAAGTGGAATGATTTATTTTAAAAGTTTCTGGAATTGCATAGATCAGAGTGATACTAATTTGATATCTTTAAGAGGGCTTAACTCTAGGTTTGGGTTTGTGCTCAGAACACTGTGTTGCTACCACCAATACAGAATTCTACGCTGAGGGGCTCACAATTTGGCTTCATGTAATATAAGCTAGAAGGCCTGAATTTGGGGTAAAACAGATGCCTCTCGGTTTCCAAGACCGAGAGGTTCTTTGGTTTGAGGGGAGCATCAGTGAAGTCCCAGATGAAGATCAGGGCTAGGATTCTCAAAGAAGCTTAAAAGGAGTTGGGCACTTAACTCACTGAATGTCAATGGGATTTTGGTGCTTAACTCTCATTAGATTCCTTAGAACTCCAAGCCCTGACATACTGTACACCTTGTGGAGTAATGAGATATGACATCTAGGTACCAGTGATGCAGAAACCAATGAACATTCCTCTTCATTCCCAAGAGCAAAATGAAAGCATAACAACCACCTCCACCGTGGTAGCTCACCCTGTGTAAGTAATGCAGACAACTCTCCTTTTCATAATATTCTTTCAGGGAACTGTAACCATGAAACTTCCTGAGGAAAAAACAACAACAAAGAACTGTAAGGCAAGAACACGTACTCTCAGTATTGAGCAACTGCCATTTTTGAATTAGTCCACTTCATCGGCAGAAGCCATGAGCTGCCCAGTGTGACCTCCTTCCAGTGGTTTAATAGAGACCATCTGTTCAGGCCCATCTCAGTGTAAATTCCCAACGTCAACACAGCACAACAGATGAAATGCTGCATTCTCTTCTGCCAAAGAGTTCTTCGCAAGAGCATGACCAGTGGAGGGAGGGGGCAGCACAGAACCTGCCAACTGAGTGAACCGTTCCCCAAAGCACTGAGAGAGAGCAGAGCAAGTGCGGCACAGTAGCAAGCCAGAGGCATGACAGATGGCAAATTAAACACCATTAACTTGTGTCTGTTGAGCAGGACATGGATGAGAAAGCCTAGCCACACCTAAGGTCTTGCAAAGCATCCTTCCTGGTTATCTGCAATCTTGACAGAGAGAGGACTGGAGGAGTGATTAAGGTTGGTTACGTTAACAACTCCCTTTTAGTAGGCCTACTCAAAACGCCTTGCTGGATCTCATCTTCAGCTACTTATGAACCCTTAAAATGCAGTTGCTGAAGGGCCCATCCTAGGAGCTGAAACTCATGGCAGTTATAAGACTTCTGAAGAAGGTAAATACTCATTTTTCTGCTGGAGTCCAATTCAGTCCCACTACCTCCTTCTCACTTCATAAAAGCCACAGCCAAGCTGCAGGCCCCAACTAGGGAGACCTGCTCCTTCCCTGCCGCATTCCTGAAAGACTACAGGGTAGCAGGATCTCCGTAACCTCACTTCCTGCTGGGCACATAGGACAGGAATCCCCTTCGCTTGGGAGCAGCTTACAAAGCCCAGGTCTCCCCAGGAGCAGCAGAGGGAAACACCTTCAGTCCCTTAGCAGCTCTGCTGGCTTTACCACCTGTTGACTTTGGGTTATTATTTTGTGGCTACAGTGTTTGCAGGTGGATGCCAATGCCTGGTCTTAAGGGAGACTCTGGAGAAGGAGAATATGAAGCCATTGGAAAATAGACTGAATTAGTGCTAGAATACTTAAAAAGCAAGAGGCAAGAAAAGGCTGGTGTTTAATATTAAACAATAAAAGCGAAGAGCTGAAGTCACCTCTATTAATGCAGCAAGGTTTAAAATAAGCCAACCATAAGGTCTGCTAAAATGAGAACAGGCAGGTGGTAAAGGTAGGAGGTGTATGTGTGTTTTAAATGCACAATCGAATGTAACACAAGGGTTAAATATAATTTGGTAGGAGCCAGCACGTGCCTACCACCTCCCCAACCACTTTATGGCTCAGGCCCCACCGGTTCTCATCCTTCTAGACTCTTTTAGGCAGGGACGGTCTTCCTGGGTTTTGTACTGCACCCAGGAAAATGGGACTCTGACCCTGACTGCAGCTTTGGATGCTTGATTCTTACAAAAGAAAGTAGCAGAGAGCTTGTCAAATGCTGGATCAGAAGCTGGCAAAGACTGGGGGGTTAGTCAACATTTTAACAAAGTTGTTCATGGTAGCAAATTTCAGGAGCTTTCTACCCACCTAGCAGCAAGTAAGTAATAGGGCAACATCAGTGAAAATTAGAAAAGATGGGCTACAGCAAATGCTTCCCGTCATACCTCATGATGGTGTCATCGATCTGCATGAGGGATGTTGCTGTGTAGAGTCTGCTCAGGTCTGAGTCGACCAGGGTTTGGGGCTGCTTAACGCTATCTCCAAACAGGACTTGCCTGAAACACACAGCAGCAGAAAATACAGTAATCACACAAAAGCAGCTAGGCCCTGTTCTGCTCAGACAACCCAGAGAAGCTTGCATCTGCCATTGCTGATACGAGCAAATGAGGACTATAGCCCCCATCCATGAGGATTTACTTATGAATGAGCATAGCTTGTTAGTTTTGGCCTGACTGCACAGGGAGGTAAGTTGAGAACTTAACGGCCCTCTCCGGGACAAAAGATGCTTTTCTGCTACATGGAAGAACTGCATTTGAAAGACGCATAAAGAGAGGACTTTTCAAAGCATATCCAGGGACTAGGGGTGTTTGGAGCAAAGGCTTTTTCAGTTAAAGGCAGAGTCCTTTGGCTTCTTACCAAAGACGTGGGTGGCTCTGGTAACAGTGCTAGAGATCATGGGTGTAGCACCTCTTTCCCCATCTGGTACTATTGCCTCACCAGTGTGGAGACAATGTTAGTTCATACAGAGAAAGTGATTTGGGACATTACCTTAACAGAAAGCTATTCACTGAGGACATTGTCCTAGTCAGAGATTACACCCAAGAGAGGACGTGTTATTTCACAAGAGCAAAACTCTACTCTGGCAAGTAGGAAACATATAGACCCCAGAACAAAAAAGACTGCAAGCTGTAGATAGCAGGAAGCTTGCAGGATTTCTATCCCCTTTAAGAGGCAGCTGTAGGGTGGAGATGGAGTTTGTTTTGGGGACTTGCCCTAGAGCATAAGAGATCTATTATGGAAGCAAAATATTTTGATAACAAAACCTCCTTTAAGCCTGCAACAGGTTTCTCCTGGTTACGATACTGAGTACCCATTTAATGGGGAGATTACAGCCCTTCATATATTTTGAGTTTTGTCAAGTTGTCAAAATATTTGGCTATCTGGGGTGAATTATATGGATCCCCACACACTGTACACACAGATAAGAGTTTCCTTCCCTCCAGAAAGATTCTCCACACTGCATGGAACATGACAGTTTTCCTTACAAGATTTCAACTCTGCCAACTGAAATGGGCATGAATAAGTTAGCTTTTTTAATTTTCTCCCACCTCCCAAGTGTCTCTGGGCATCTTAAATAAGCCAAGGAGATATCTACATATGAAGGCAACATGTCCCAATCAGTATCCAAAGCAGTTTTGGCTGTGGTAGTGGGCCAGGGGGAAACGAACATGAATTTGAGTGGGCTACCAATAAGAGTTAGTCATTCAATCTGACCTATTGCTCACCCACAGTAAAGGCATGGGAGTAAGGAGAGCACATAGGTTTCAGCAATACGTGGGAGCATTCCTTCTAGCTGTGCATTTTTAGGTTTTGTAACTCAGGCTATTGCATTTGATAGGGCAACACCCCTATGCTATGACTCCTAAGCTAATATCAAGAGCAATCCTACCTCTCTGCTCAGGTATGTGGCAGAGCACAACAGAGAGATGCTCCCTTACGTCCTTGAGCATAAGGTGGTCTCTGGCTGAAAGGGAAACACATGCAAAATACCTTGGCAGACAGACACCAGCAGTGTATCTAGCAGGGAAGGAAGGCTGCTGGCGAATACAGACCAACACTGCACTTCTCATTTTGCATTTGCTCAGTCAATGAGCTTCCTTGGAAGGCAGAAATAAGCAGCCAGGCTCAGGATGTATGAAAAGGAACCCCCCCACACACACACTATATGGGAGCCTATACTGACAGGCAGGACAAAGAATGAATGAGATGCTGGGGCAAGCTTCCCTTCCCCTTTCATTCGCAAAAATCCTCCCATTCTAGGAAGCTGAAACTTATTCATAGATTTCTAGGTATGGATTCGCTCTAATTTAAATTTTACCCTTTGGATGATCCCCTATGGAACTGCACATTAATTCAGTGCTGCTATTGCAGCTGAAGCTGGCTGGCCCACGTAAATATTCAGAGCAGACACCCTACTACTGTACCTGTGAGAGAGGATGATTTTCTTCATGTTGTCTGCCATGAGGAAGTTATAAAACCTCCGACACTGATCCCACTGCATGAAGGTTTCCTGTGCCCTAAACACAAGCATAAGTCAACAAATCAAAGCAGGTAGCAACTGTGTACATCTTGGTGGAACAGAGCAATAAACCAGGTCTCCAGGCCACTATAACAAGGTGTTATGTAAATAGGCTTTCCCACCAAAGGCTTAATCTCTGATAGGAATTGGCTTAATCTCCGATGGAAGAATTTGGTAAATGTCAGAAGAGATGTTTACACAGACTCACTAGGCAACAGCTAGTCACCTACTATACCATCACTGAAGCGTCCTGCATCTCAGGGCAGCTTTAGACATTGATGTGAAGAGGTTTAAAGGGACACTCAACTTAAGTCAGACTTTGCATTTAGCCAATCTATCTACCTTGTAACAACCATGACATATGAAGAGTACACAGGAAAGAGATTTAATGTTTCACTATTTTGTTAGGTACTGCATTTCATAGTACTTTATGCACTGTCAAGTTCGGATGTTTCCTCTGTAGGTCAGTTTTGCTTGTTTGTGCAGCTCTTCTGCGCTGCAACAAGGTTGTGAAGTGTTTAAAATAGGAAGTCGACCTCCACAACCCACAAAAATTGGCTGGAGGACACAGGGATAAATGAAGTACCTGAAATGGCTACATTCTGAACTGGTGTAACTGTACTGACTGGTCAGAACTCCATTTCATAGCTTACTAAATTAACATATTGCCAGTCACACAGAATTATTAACATCAGCCAAATTATGTGAGCTCTTCCGGAACCAAATGTTTCCCTTTGCTACGCAAGGGTCATAAGCAGGTTATTTCTATTACTGTGAACCCCATTACAGAGTAATGAAGAAATATACAGTCCCTCTTATTTACTTAGCAATCCAAGAATGGTTGGGGTGAGGTTCAATACGGACTACTTCAGGAGTTTAAACATTAACACCATGGGAATTCACAGAACAGAGGGATTTATCAGGACTTCCTAGGTTCAAGCCAAAGGCTATAAAATCCCTAGCAGAGAGTGAGTTAATGAATAAGCTACATTTGTTCATGGCACAATACACACCAGGGCTTAATGCAAGAATGGGATTTAGCTTCAAGACTTCCTTATCTCCATGTCTAGCCAGGATATATCTGCCATATACTTGTGGAAAGAGAGACAACATTTCATTGGAAAACTCTTTGCAGGCAACTCAATCTTTAATGTCATTTAAATCCAGGTTAATTGTTAGAGCTATCACACTTTTCCATAGTTGCTGCTTTGGACAGCAGGCCTTATGCTATAAAGAGCCTGAGCAGAGAGCAAAATGAAACAATTTCCTGTATTTAATGATCTGTGCAGGTTTCATGGGCATGGGAATGCCACAGCCTACAGCTCACACTGAATGTCACATTCCACATGGTCAAGAAGCAAGGCCACGTTGTCGAGAGCAAACTCAACAGCAGAACCAAGCCTACACAGATATCAGAGATTTCATAATAGAGAAGCATGTCATCTTTTAGCCTTAGGGGTTGAATTCCCCCATGTAAGTTAACTGATGAAAACAAGGCCTTTATCTACTTTCCTCTCTGCAGCCTCTTCTCACCGTTGAAACCCTGGAGAGCCTGCCCTGCAGCACCCAACATCTGAATGGCTTTCCCAACAGAGTCCAAATCTCCTTTACCTTGTCTTACCTCGGTCTCTCTCTACTATCAACCAACTGCCTTAGAATTTGTCTTAGAGGCAGTACAACAAAAGAAAGGGATCTCCATCTAGACTGACCAGCCATCTATACCATCAGTACTCAGGGCTTACATACAGACTTGATGTAAGAGGCCAATCAGGTCAGGTCTGGGGGAGAGTAATGCTTAGCAGTTAAGACTGGAGGCGTTTTGCACCCTCCCATACCCACATACTGTTCACTAGTGACTGAAATGGTCTATGGACATGTGTCCCAATACAAACATACACCCTACCTTCCTTCTAAGGGAGTTTTCTTAATAGCCCTCTTTCAACCAGCTATGTGGCTAATGAACATTTAAAAACAGCAAGGGAGGTTAGGTAGGGAGACTTATTTGAAAAGCCCTCTTGCCAAAAGAACAGTAACGCACAGAAGTTCTATAAATGTAGATTTGCTAAAACAAGCTCGGCCAGCAGAGGGAGTCATGAGCTCAACAAGCAGCTAGTTTTCTGCATTGCAAGGAGCACTCGAGGAAACAGATGGTACTTCACAATGAAACAACTCAGAGTCCAATATCATGCTAACAGGTCCTGTCGTAGACTGCCGATCTGCCAGAGCTTCAGGGGAATATTACTAACACCAGCACACAGGGAACAGAGCTACTCTGAGCAGGCGTTTTGGCTTCAAGTATGGAAATTTAGCATGCATTTTAATAGACAAAAAAAGGAAGGACTAGAGCGCAAAACAGCACTTGCAAGCCCTTTATACAGCCAGCCTCCACAGCTATGCTGCTGCCATCACAGTAAACCAAGAGCACTGATCTTCTGGTCTCGAACCCACACAACACTCCAGACATCTCCCTAGCACACTGAAATCCTTTCTGACTAGGAAGCGGGTAAACATTTATTGGAGGCCCCACACTTTCTTAGGACTCACACCAGGTATGACCTGAAGTCTGAGACTCACACCAGGTATGACCAATACGAATTGGTCATTTGTTTAAAATTGCTGTATTCCAGCTTTGGGCAATGTTTTAATACTGTTAAAAAGCTTCTGCAGCCCAAGGTTAAAAACAGGGGTTTAACTGCATGAGCACTCTTCCCTAAACTTGGTTGAATACTGAGGTAACTATTTCCTAACCAAAACCAGCATTATTATGCATGCAGTCAGAGTAGTGAACCCAAAGTATCGAGGTTTCTTGGCTGGGCTGAAGTTCTCTTTGCTATGCTGATCCTTTAGTGTAGGGAACAGTCATTTTTGCACCAGCAAGATCACTGTTGCTCATCCTCCTCCCGCCGAGATGGAGACAGAGTCAGTAATTATTCGTCTTACTGTGTGACAAGAGAAATCTTACCAGCTTCCAGAGAACACTGCATTACTAGAGGAGCTCTGTACTAGAAGGCCATGGTAACTGGCACAGAGGGCAAGAGTCAGTTCTGGCAGTCTTTGTGGGGCCAGGAATCACTAAGCAAATGTGAGTTTAGTGTTCTCTCCAGTGGAGCGGCTCTGACCAGCAAAATTGACTCTTGCCCAGTGCTTGGTTCCCAATTATGAGACAAACACTGAATGGTCACGGAGATGCCATTTTAGCCCATAACTTTGTGCCGTCGTTCACCGTCACCCACTCTCAATCTAAACTTGGGCTTGTAGTACATTACTATTAACACCAGGTGGAGCTCTTAAAGCTTCCATTTGGAAGACCACATCTTGTTTTGCCAGTCTGACTAAATCACAGATTAAAGCCAGAAGGGACCATTATGAATCCCAAGATACTTGCTGCTCCTATTGGTCAGGCTAGTCAGAAATGTTGTTGCTTGTGAACCTGGAGTCTCCTCAATAAACAACCATACAGCCCAAGCCATGTGGCTGATGGGTCACTCCAGGAGAGACTGGAAGGCGGAGAGGTCAAGTCTCTCTCCACAGAAGGAGAAGGCAGCATTTAGTGAGTCCAGAGTATATCACCCATAGAGGTCAGGGTGATGCACGCTGGCAGGGCAGGGAGCAGCTTGTGTCCCAGCTGCCAGCACTGTACTTCCACAGGAAGCCGTGTGGACTTACCTTAGCGCGCTGTATCCTTGGCAAACACTGACGCAGCACAGTACTCTCTCCTGGTTGGCCTGGGTCTCTCCTAGGTACTTGCACACAATGTTGCCACCCAGGCTGAAGCCCACCACAACCAGCTGGGTCAGAGGGAAGGTCTTCTTGATGTAGTTAACCATGGCTCCAAATTCCCAGGTGCAACCTGTGAGGAAGGCCGAGTTCAAAGTAATGTTTTAAACGGAGTGCTAGACCCCTCTCCAGCTTTCACACAGCTACAGCAAGTACACTAGACGCTTGTGTGCCTTCCAACACTGGTTTCAGAAGAGAAACTCTCCAGAGGGTAGAGGAATCCTGGTTACCTCAAGCTCAGTTATGCTGCTGGTCAGAGACTTCACTACTTCTTTAGAAGTAATGGGCACGACTGTACCAGAGAGCAGCTGGGTGGAGCATCCTTGCAACACACATGCTGGGGAACATACAATACTTTAGCACGCTATCGTATGAGGGTGCAACTGTCCACCTAGATTCATGCCAAAGTGCAGGGCATGGAGGCCAACATGTCACTGTAGAAGTTTTCCCATAGACAGAAACAGCCCTAGATGCTACCCATAATGCAGGGGAACAGACTAACCCCACTAGGAAACCTTTCAGCACAAAGGATCCCAAGGTCAGTTTCAGCTAGTACTGTGTTTGGAGTAGGGCATCTTGCTATACCCAGCATTTCAGAAATAGCAAGACTGAATTCATTTTGTACTTGATTAGATCTGAATGAAGGAAAGGATCATCTCCTTTCCTTCCACTGAAGATAGAGACATCACTTAGAAGATGGAAGTTACAAGCTTGTCACATAACTAAAAATCTTATGGGACTATGACCAATAACTCTGGAGTTGTACCTAACGGAGCAGATAGATTGAGTTGCTTGTTCAATATCCCAACAAGACGGGACACAAAATGATGCTTTGATAAGAGGTGTCCTACGTCTATCCCCCCAAAAGATTTAATTTTCCTGAACTCAAGTGTATTTATCTAGAAGATGGAGCTCTCTTCGGACTCAAGCCTTAAGGTTTAGAACATACACTCGAACACTTGCTACAGAAAGTTCTCAGACTCATGGGCTTTAAGGTAAAAAGGGACCATCATGATCATCTAGGCTTACCTCCTGCACATTGCAGGCCACAGAGCCTGACCCACCCACTCCTCTACTAAGCCCATAATATCTGGCTGAATGACTGAAGTCTTCAAATCTTAATTTAGAGATTTGAAGTTACAGAGATCCATTTACAGTAGAACCTCGGAGTTACGAACACCTCGGGAATGGAGGTTGTTCGTAACTCTGAACAAAATGTTATGGTTGTTCTTTCAAAAGTTTACAACTGAACATTGACTAAATACAGCTTTGAAACTTTACTATGCAGAAGAAAAATGTTGCTTTCCCCCTTTTTTTAGTAGTTTACATTTAAACACAATACTGTACTGTATTTGCCTTTTTTTTTTTTTGGTCTCTGCCGCTGCCTGATTGCGTACTGCCAGTTCCCAATGAGGCGTGTGGTTGACAGGTCAGTTCGTAATTCTGGTGTTCATAACTCTGAGGTTCTACTGTATTCTAGTTCAAACCAGCAACTGACCAAAACAGAAAAAACAACCTCAGGGTCTCTGCCAATCTGATCCTGGAGGCAAATTCCTTCCCAACTCAAATATGGTGACCAGTTAGACCCTGAGCACATAGGCAAGACCCACCAGATACACACCTGGGAAAGAATTCTCTGTAGTAACTCAGGCGTCCTCCCGCTCTAGTGTCCCATCTCTGGCCATGGAGATATTTGCTAATAGTATTTATGGATGGGCCATAAAAGTCTTGTCCTATCCTACAGATCCAGGAATATTACTTCCCCATTTGCTAGTTGAACAGAAGAGCTTCCAGTTTTCAGGAACAGTATCCTTTAATGATTTGTGAAGAATGGTTGCTTTAGCAGTGCCACCAGAGCATACATTCCCCTTTGGATTCAGACAGGAGAGTGCCCGCAGAGAATAGCATTTGTGCTCAAGTTCACATATGTTGCTCTCCGGGAAGAATGACCTGCCTGCTGCAGTCTGGAGTGACTGTGACATCATCCTCAGCAGCTGGAGGAATCTTCAATACCAGATTAAAGAGTCTTTCAAATGCCACATTTTGATCACTAACCATCTGCCCATCCCCCACGGTCATGTCCAAATTCAAACTTCATTTAATTATTTCCAAATGGGGAGGGAGAGGCTGACTTCAACAAAGCTCAGACAACACGTGTTCTAGTCCCGATATATATATTCTACATTTGAGACACAGTCCTTTATTTAAGGTGAAGGCTGATCTCGTGATTAGCACACAGGATTGGGAGTCAGGAGACCTGCGTTTTTGTTTTGGGCTCTGCTACTCACCTGCCGTGACCACAAGTGACGACCAATATAGGCTGGATAGCACACGTGTCTAAAACTCATTAATAATGTGTTATCTGCACCATATATACTAGTATACATTAAGCACAGTAATACAGCAGTTATATAGCCTAAACTGGCCTATACCTTTACTATAATCCTGTTCACTTATGCTACATATCCCATAACACCTTGCATTAGCCAAAGCTTACTTTGGCTAAAGTAGATAAGAAAGCTGTCAGGATTAGGACATAGGAGTATTTTACCATAGTAACAGGTCGGGAGTTATTCTCATAGGTCAGTATTGGAATATCCCAAAGGAAGAAGACAGAATGGAGGTTGTTAGTAACTGAAAAGTTTGTAACTCTGAACAAAACCTTATGGTTGTTCTTTCAAAAGTTTACAACTGAACAGTGACTTAATACAGCTGTGAAACTTTACTATGAAGAGGAAAAATGCTGCTTTCCTTTTATTTTTTTTTAGTAGTTTATACTTAAACACAGAACTGTACTGTATTTGCTTTTTATTTTTTATTTTTTTTGTCTCTGATGTTGCCAGATTGTGTACTTCGAGTTCCAAATGAGGTGTGTGGTTGACTGGTCAGTTCATAACTCTGAGGTTCTACTGTGTATGATTGTTCTACCCTGGTACAAACCTAGAAGATATCTTCATGGACCAGCACCTGACATTCTAGTATCCAAAACAAAGATACAGAAAGGAACAAAACAAGTTAAGGAACTGGGACAAACTGATGGGCTGAATTTTAATGACTTGTAAGGAAATATGTAACTTGTAAAATCATCCTATAAATACTACCAGCTGAAATGTATAACTTTGGGAGCATACCTTCTGCATAAGGCGAATGTGGCCTGAGACAGATTTCCAGAGACCATTTTCCTGTACTATATTATTATTGGCTTATAGCAATGAACTTGCCTGACATTTGTTATTTGGTTTCTTGCGTATATTTCATAACAAACCAAAGTGTTGTCAAACAATTGACTATACTATTTATCAACATTAAGCGAGTCACTTCATCTCTACCTCAGCTGCCCTATTTGTGAAATACAGCCTTTCCTTTCGCCAGCATTTTGAAAGGTGTGGCTGAAGAGTGCTAAGTATTGTTATGGGTGCCCTGTACATGGGGTGATCTCATGACAAGTACCTATGGAATGCAGAATCTGTTACAGCCTGCCTTCCTGATGCCGTTACAACAGTCACTTTTGGGTACCTGCAGTGTTGTAGCTGTGTTGGTCCCAGGGTATTAAAGAGAGAAGGTAGGTGAGGTAATATCTTTCACTGGATCAACTGCTGTTGGTGAGAGAGAGAGAGAGACACAAGCTTTCGAGCTGACATGGAGCTCTTCTTCAGGTCACTTCTGGGTATATTCAGATAGAAGTGAGCTGGGAGACATACAATGTGTTGTGCTGCCCGCCTTTGGTAGAGCGAACAGATACCTAGATCTGTAGCTAGAATGGTAGTGGGAAGCCAGCACTTGGGCACTTTGCTTTGAGACTGGAATCCTTGGATAGAACCTAGAATGGGGTGTTTAGGTAAACTTGTGTTGCTCTATGGATATTCCCATCACGCCCTACTGGGATATAGCCAGTGACCGAGACGATGGAGACCAAACAGCAGAACTCCTCCTCTCCCCATTTTCTGTCTCGTCCTCCTTCACACTTTCCTCTATTTTCCCCCTGTGACAGACACTCTTTAGACTCGTCCTACATGCCCCATTTTTAATAGATTCACTCTGAGGCAGAGCCACAGCCTGTTAGACCTTTTAATTCTTTGCAGTTTCAGGGAAGGGACATAGCTGCATGGATCTCTCTGGCTAACAAGCTCAGCACTCAGCCTAGTATTTATCACGAGCTCCCAATCCCTGCTCTCATGGTAGCACAACTGAGCTAGAGGACAGAGACGCTCTAACAGGAAGAAATAGCAGTCCAGGGCTTACAGTAAAGTGCAGGGGTGAGCTGGCTCCTCTCCCGAATCACTGCCTAAGTGAGGCAACAGGCATTCTGCTAGCTAAAGGGTGGGCATGCAAAGGCCCAGGATCCTTATTACGAATCAGACAGAAGCTGGTAAGAACCAACAGGTCTGCCTCACTTAAAGTGCATTAGAAACAGATTGTTGTGGGCTGCTCAGGATTTAAGAGAGTTTCACCTGCCTTCAGAGGGGTTTCGAGCAGCACCTCCATGTGCCCTTCTGAAACACCATTTGTTAGGGCTGTTTTTTAATCAAACGGCCAGTAATACTTCACAAATCTCAGCAGCTCCTCCTTGTACCTCTTAAAACTAGTGGGACATCTTCCTAGTTCTCCAGAGAAAGAAGGCCACTGCCAAAACCAGAATATATCAGGACATTGCATCCGTGGGCCAGGCAGTTAAAAACTGAAACCCAAACAACAAGAGGAACTGAAATCCAACACTGACTCAAGCCTCAAAATAAATGCCACACATCTGACCCAATGTAAATTCAGGAGCTGCTGTGCTTAACTGAAGAACTCCTCACTGCTCTGGGGGCCACAGCGCTACGGTTCTAACCCAAGGCCTGCCCTGCAACGCAAGTCCAAATAATTTTTATTTAAAATCCATTTATGCCAACTCTAAGGTCTCGTCTAATAATGCACTCTCCAGGGATGTGATTTCTAAAGCACACTAACATGGTACACCATTCATTACACCACATAGACCCTGCTGGTGCACTTTTACATCGTGCTATTCGAAACTTTCAGTCCACACCAGCAGGGTCTACATGAACAAATTAATCCACAACACATTAGTGTGCTTTGTAAATCACATTTCCATAGAGTGATTCACCCCACCTTGTAGATAAGCCCTAATACTGCTCCACTCCAATCAGCATGGTCATTTCTGACACATTATCAGGTTAGTGTTTTGACTAGCTAAGTGTACTGTAGTGCTCAGAATTTGCTAGGATTTTTAAAGAACCTGCTATTTTCAACTTGGCAAGCTTTGGGGCTGTGTCTGGTTTTAGCAGATTTAGAATACTTTGCAGTGTTAACATTCTTAATGAGCAGTTTCTCCTCAGGATGACAAATGCAGGGCTGCACTGGTTTCCTCTAGAAGAAGCTGGCAGTCAAAATAATTTCTGACCATTTGACTTGCGGGTTGCAAGCAACAGCTTCAGAAACTTGAAACTGAAGTAGCAACAGGTCAGGCCTGGTCTATGGGATGAATAATTCAAAAGATCCCTGATTTAAGGTTATCCTTTTCCCAAAGGATATTTTAGCTGTCACTGAATTCCTACAAGGATGCTGGCCTATTTGGCTTGTAGTCAGAGGAAAGTCTGCATTCCTGAGTTTATTAGACTTGCCTGACTCACTGTTTTGCAGGGCACTCTTTAAATGAAGTTATTTTTCTGAACCATCATGAGGAAATACTGGGCATTCCTTGCCCTTTGCACGACTATAAGTAGTAGTAAAGAGCCACGTTTCTAGTGCTGCACTAGAGAATATCCCCTTGGGTCCGAGCTCAAACCCAGTGGGGTCAAGGCAAAGAGTGCCATTATCTTCAGTAAGCTTTGGATAACTCCTGAACTAGACTCCCTTTAAGGCTTCTCAGATTTGACACTAGCTGAAGATAGAACTGCATGTTTAAAGAATATGGCCTTGATTTGTAAGCCCCACTAGGCAGAGTTGTAATGAGCCCATGTATATACACAATATACCAGCTATTTAAATGTTATGTGTTTACTATTTTCATTTCACTACATGTTCCTGCTATTAGCCACCATTCTGACCAATCCAGGCTCAGGAGGTATTCTTAGGCCTGAAATTAGAATTGGCCTGATCACAGCCAAGATTTTCAAGAGTGATTAGTGGCTGGGAGGAGGAAGAAGACAGGACTTGCTCCCTTAAAGGGGCTTTATTTGCAGAGAGCAGGTGCTCAACACTTATTGAAAGAAAGACTTAGGCCATTGGAAGGACTCAAGTTGGGCTGCCAAAATTCAAGACACTCAAAGCCACTAGTCAGTTTTGAAAATCTTGGCCCACATGCAGACTCCTGGTGGGGTGTTTAGACACTGCAATACTCTAGGAAAACCTCAACCTCAATCCATACAGCACTGGTTTGACTGGTTCCTCAGGCGAAAGGTGAGGGAACGGAATTCTCTTAACAGCAGCTCCCAAGTACCTGTTACTCCCCAAAGTTAGTCTCGTTTTTCTACAGCATTTTCCATACTTTATGGCCTTGAAGATCTCGAAAGTTTAAGACTGGTAACGCAGTATTACTAGCTCAGCAGGTAAGCAGCAGCCAGGAAGCTCAAGAATATTGCAGTTTATTTCTAATTTAAACAAAACAAAAACCCACTCACGGACTAGAAGTCTGCATGCTAAATACCAACCTAGAACGAAATCGGATACAGGGATTTTATACAAACTAATAACCCTCCATTCTAGCACTATGTATGGAGCATCTCCATTCACTCCCACCATGCCAAATGCTCGCAATAAAAAGGGTACAAAAGAAAACTGAGGCAAGACAAGGAGCCCATGCCATACGAGCTAGGCCCAGGCAATGAATGTTACTGAATTGCCTGCACGGCATTCCTGGGTAACCAATCTTAGGAGATGCTTCCATTCTTGAGAGATCATGTTACAGATGAGCAACTAAGAATTAAAATAGCTGTACCTGTCTAAGCATGGGTTTGAACTACAATCAGCGATTGTAACCCAGGATAGCTGGCACTTTAGCACTGGAGAGATGCTGATAAGCCCCGTGTTACCTTAGTGTGAGGAAGCTGAAACATTTCTCCACACCCAAAATGCAGGCCCATGAAATTCAAGCCAGCATGGTACTGTCACTTATTCAGCAAGACACAAAATTACCTGAGCTTTCCTTGGCATTCACTTTTCATCCAGGGGCCAGTACCCTATTTCTTCCATCTTTCTTCCCAGGATGGGGATATACCAGGCTACCCAAAGGCATCTGACCTTCCTAGGCAGCTCACCATGTTACATGACATTTTCCAAGACCTCTCAAGGAGAATGCCTTCCTAGGATAACCTGCTGTACCTTGAACATGAGATCCTGCACTCTTCTTCTCCCTTCAGTCACCTGCCTTTTAATATCTTTCCAGACCAGTTTAAGCAATTATGGCAGCCACAACTGCTCCTCAGTGTGTACTCTCTCTCCCCGTCAACTAAGAGAAGCCAAGACTAGTTTGCCTAACTTTGGGGACCCTCAGAAACCAATTAACTTCTAGAAAATGAGTTAGAAAAGCTGAGGAGTACTTACCATATGTGAACATGCGTGGAGAAGTGAGCTCAATATTTGGCAGAGCTCCCAGATGATTCAAGACAGCACATCTATAACCATTTTTCTGGGCGTAATCAACAAAGGTACGGATGTACTGCTTCTCACTGTGATTAGCGATTCCAGGGCAGATGACCATTGTGACATCCTCTGCACATTTAATAAATGGGAGAAAGAAGACAAAGCTCAGGTACAGGCTGAAGTGACATTTACTCAAGCAGTTTTGAGGAGCATTCTATTTCAAGTCAATGGGAACGCTTTGACATAAGGACAGCTAGAACATGACTTTGCTACCAAGCAAAGAAAACTGAAGTTCACCTAGTATGAGGAGGGGTAGCAAAACTAAGTGCAAACAAAATACAAACATGCAACTGTTGTTGAAAAGGGAACTGCACAGAATTTCTTAAGAGACTTCATGAAAGTTTGCATCAGCAGTTCTACAGACAGCTCCTAGAGAAGCAGTTCTCAAACTGTGTGTCAGGACCCCAAAGTGGGCCGTGACCCCACTTTAATAGGGTCGCCAGTGCTACCTTAGACTTGTTGGGGCCCTGGGCTGAAACCAAAGCTCAAGCCCCATCGCCCAGGGCTGAAGCCAAAGCCCAAGGGTTTCTGCCCTGGACAGCGGGGCTCAGGTTACAGGAAGTACTATTTCCTGCATATGTCAACATGGTGAGACATCCTTTGATTAGAGAAGTCTAGACTAGGCTGGCTTCTACAGCAGAAGAATTTATTCTACGATAACAACTGAACAAAACCACCTCATCAACCCCAAGATTAAGTGACAAAAGCAATGTCAAACTGCTGGACTAAAGGTCTCTGCTTACTTTGAGGGAACCTACACTTACTAACTAGCTAAAAACCCTACCGTCAAAAAATTCCCCAAAGTGAACTTGGCCAGTCTGACATAGAACTCATGACCAACTATTGTCACCATTTGGCTTCTTTGTTCCATAGCTGGTCTGCTGAAAGATAATTAGGTTAAGGGCCTGATATGCTCTGACATGGACAAGCACATTGTTACATCTCCAGAAAGTCAGCTACTGCATTTTTGTGCTTTGTGTGTGAGCAAACAGTAATTGAGGTCCCAAGACACTGTCATGCAGCGCTAGTTAACAAGAATGCTTTAGTTCTACATCATGCTCTCTGACAGCCTCTAGTTATTGCAAAGTCTTGTCTCCCATTAATTTCTCTCCAGCTCTACAAATGACCTAGACCAGAATGACAGTGATGGTCACTGTGCAGCATCCCACCACAAAGTGAGGATCCTGTTTGTTTCCAAAGAGAATCCCTTTGAATTGATTAGACAGAATAAACATCCTTTTCTGTGGGCGCAAATAGAGCCACTGGCTGCAAGTGAAGCCAGCTATTAAGAAGTAGAGTTCACATTGTTTCAATGAAATCCAAGTTCAACAGAATCATGCTGGTACCAGTGAGCTGAAAGGTCGAGTTCCTCCTGACAGCATAATGTTTAGTCAAATGAAGATGCTCATGATTTCTGATTCACTAGGGCAGTGGTTGCCTAACCTACAAATATAGTTACCCACTGATCTCTGGAATCACCTTCTTTTGTACCCTACACTTGTTTAAGTTCTCCTCTTTTGGAGATTCAATCTTGGGTCCAGGATGACTTTGGAAAACAGTTTTAAATTAAACTGCTGTATGATCAGATCCTCTCCTTTTAGAGTGTTGTAAATACAGAGATTCCCCTTTGCTCACTCTAGAGATAGCTGGGATCTGTACTGACTTTTTATCTGAACAACGTTATCTGGCTTGTGCAGTCACTAATGATGGTTCTTCAGGCTTGGCCTCTAAATAAGTGCTTCCACTTCATTGTGACTCAACAGTTCCCATAGCAGCAGCTAAAATGTTTTGGCTTGATCTGTGCACTTTAACTGTTTGGGATCTTTAGAAAAGGTTGACCCACAGCCAGGAAAGCCAACCCCCTTGACCCTTTGGGCAACTCCGAGCATATGTCATAGTATGGAGTTATTGCTAACTTATCCCATTTTATTTTCTGAAACTTCTTGTTATAGATACATATATATTAAAAAAGAAAGAGAGAGAGCGCGCGCACGCGCGCGCACCCAAATTTAATTCCCTCCTATCCACACTAGGATGTAAGGCTCTACAATGCAAGCTGTCAGTTTTAGAGTCATTAAATCTTGGGAATATAGAACACATCCTTTACTGCTCTAAGTGCAAGTCTGACAGTAATTTATGCATGGCCACCTCCCAGATTTAAACCACAGGCCATGAAGCACTGTTTTCACAAATATCTGTAACTGACATTTTACGGCCCCTGCTCTGAAGTTCAGTATATAGGTACAGAGCAGTGCGGATTTTGTAAGCAATAGCCAATTTGGGGGGCTATGAGTTCTCATCTCCCCCACCCATTGAGTCAAAGTTAGCCCCCAATCTTTCCAGGTTTTTCCAGGACAGCAATGTAATTTTTCCAAGTGTACTTCAACAAATATTTAGACAAGTCACTAATCAGACAGACTAAAACCCTGCATTCCAAAGTGGTTGTTTGACTAACCTCTAATGCAGTGTTCAGCCAGGGGCTCAAAGAGGTCAAAGGTTGCTGTTGCTCCATCTGACATTGTGAGGTACTTGCGAAGTCCGTAAGGATGTGGTGATCTCACTCTCCCCATCTTCCCATAGAGAGCAGTCTGGATATGTCCACTCTTCCCCCAGATCATGGGTGGAATGTACCTGTGAGGAGAGAAGGTAAATTCAGTTTTGTAGTCTTGAGCTTTTAAGAGTCAATTTACAATCCTCTGACACACCAGAGACATTACCTCCATTACTTCCGCGGTTAGTAAAGCAAGGTTTGAATATATTTGCTACAATGATTGGCAGTGCTGTAATAAGCAGCTTTGTCAGCTCAGAGACAAAAGAAAAGGAAACGTTTTCTATACTGAAGTCTAGTTAGCACGGACAGCAGAAAGGTCAGGATCCAGAAGCTCCAGCACATGAAGGTTTTAGTGAGAGAAGTAGTGTACAAATGCTCTTTCAGAAACCAATCAGACCCTTGTGGTCTACTGGTGCCATAAAAATGGGGAAGGCCACCTCTTTCAGTGTAGATCAGGTTTTAAGTGATACAAGTTGCTTAAACAGACTTTAAATTAGTCAACAGGCATGAAGCCAGTTAGAAATTTGGACCCATACAGACACTTACTGAGCATGAGCGCAAGGCCACATAGCAAGTCAGTGCCAAGTCAGTTTTAGGACTCTGGGGTATGGCTCTCAGTCCCATGCCAGGTCCATTAGTATACCACATGCCTTCCTGGCAGGAAGTGGTGGCTCAGTGCTTGTACAGAACTCTGAAGAGCACAGTGCTAGATTAGTGGCAGGAATGTTACTGGGCCACTCTGCCTCTCCTGTCACTAGATAGGCCTGAAAGGTGTGGGCGGGAACACACACACCCCAAAAAAGAAACGCCCAAAAACCCAGCACAACCCAACTTCATTGCAGGGAGCTAAATAAAACATTTCCTGCCAAAAGAAGGAAGCACATCTGTACTAAGCTTACCAGGAGCGTGCTAGGGCTGGATGCCAGGGCAGATGGCCTTTTATCTCTGATTTACTGTTCCTCGTGAACCCAAGAGGAAAATGTGGAGGTTTGGGGGAGGGGCAGGAAGGGGATGGTTTTATCCCTTTTGCTCACACATTAAAACAGCTGGCAAGAATTCAGAGTTAATGAGAGGCATAAAGCTGCACGGGCATGAAAGGTCAGACACCTCACTACTATGCAAGGGGGACAGAGGCTCAGCACATGTCTCAAAGGGATACAAACACAAATCATCTCTTAACATGAAATGCATGAATATGATTCATTAACTAGAAGGGGAAAAAATAGTCCCAGGGGACACAGGTCAGCACATATCCCAGTTAGGAGCCACATTCCTAAAGCAAGTTTAAAGAACAGCTGACAGTCTCCTGGGAATCCAGCTCTGTGATGTTTTCAGGAACTTTTGACATTTGCTTCCTCTTTTATTGCTCCAGACCATATGAAGCAAAGTTCCTGTTTTCTTGAGCAGAGGGTGGAGGCTTTGCCAAAAGCAACAGAAGAGCTTGGATTCCTCCATTCAACTTTGCTACGTATGCAGTAGGTAATAACTTATTAAAATGAGAATTAAAGCCTTTTATACCAATGCGCTCCTTCACAGCTGTGCCCCATCCTTTCCCCTCCCCTTTCACACCACAGTCCCTTCTGCACTTCAACACTGAGTGCCCCCCCAAAAAACTAAGTTTTTTGTAATTGATAAAATATAAACTGGATACATAAGGAAGACGGAGATGTTCCTATAACCCTGACTGCCTTGCTTGTAGCATCTGTAGATTACCAGATCTAGTCTTCCTATGTCTGTACAGCCCATAGCTCACTAGGGGCACTACTGCAATAAAGTTATTACTACAAGAACATTTTGTGGACTTACTGAACATATAGATTAGACTCTCCCCTAACATGATTCTTTGGTGCCAAGACTTACATTATTGCAGACACAGGGATTTTACATACACGTAAAAATAACTTAATACAACCGTAACTAGAGAATTATTACTAATGATTCAATATTAAAAACAAACAAAAGAATTAGTTACATTCAGTTAAGATTGCCAAGTGCAATGCAACAGACATACTATCAAAAATATAATTCTTACAACTCCAAACATAGAAGGGGGTTGAACTCACAAGCTAAGACTAGACAATTCCAACACTGATCTTCACATTCAGTTTCACGCAGACTATTAAAGGAAGTCAGCTTTATCTCCTATTTAGTTACTACCTTACTAACAAAGAGACAGCACTGAAAGTACAAGTGGTTTCCTTGAGCAGTCTGGCAGTATTTTTATTCTGTTCTGACATATGATTAACTACCAAAAGTCATATCAGGTTCTGTTCTGAAGTATGATTTTTGGCAGATAACCAGATCAGGCTGGCATTCTGAAGACCCTTGTGAACAGCTTGAAAGCATGCATGTGGGAGCGCAGCTTCTAAGCCAATGCTGCTGCCACCTGCAGGGCTTTCCCACAAAGGCAAGAGGAGCTGCTCTGGAGAAGTCATACAGAATAGGAGAATCAGCCAGAAAGGGGGGGGGGGGGAGAGTGAGTGAGTGGCTGGCCACGGGAGAGAAGGGGAAAAGCTGGAAAAGAAGCTTCTCCTCCATCATGTGGGGAGGAGTGAAAACTAGTAAGGAATAGCCCTGGTTCTCTCTGCCCCCAACACCCTCCTCCCACCACCAAAAACCAGTCAAACTGATACCTTTGCTTACACAGACTGGAGCACTTGGACTCTCCTCTATTCACTCTAATACTACGTGAATGGAACTAATTGCTCATGTGTACATGAGCAGCAAGCATCAGGACATGCACAACTAACTCTATCCCTACAAGTATTGATTAGAAATATAACAACTATCTTTAAATAGAAACATATGATTAGTGTTCACACATCTTCCTATTAATAGTACTGGATTGCAGAATAGTCTACAAGTGAGTCAGTTTAAAGGTCTCAAGCTTGAGGAACTCTCTAGAGGGCTCTGAAAAGCCTGATCTCAAATTATTTTTAGTTGAGACTAGGGTCATATTCAAATGCAAGACTAGTAGATTTACTCTAAAAGCTACTGCTCTAATTTTGGGAAGAAAATATATTACTTAGACATACAGATTTAATCCCTGCTTTAAATGCAGATCTCAGCAGAACCTTAGCTCATATGGGCTATAGTCCCTCCATGGTACAGTGCCAGAAACATACAGAACATTTTAGTTTCTCACAAAATATATCCCTCCCATTTGTTGGGAGGGGGAGCAGCTCACATCTGTGCGACTGATAATACAGCTTAGCTCCCAGTAGCTGCAGTATGTAACCACTGCGATCGCACCCATTCACATTGTCCACGGGCAGGAGTATGAAGAGGGGAAAAGAGTATTCGAAGAAAGGGCTGATCAGGTGGAGTTCATATCCCTCTCCACTGGAGAGCAGACCATCAGAGCTGATTTTATTCATTAAAAAATGAGATTACAGCTACTGTGAAAGTTTCTACAGGCCACAGTAATTCTGAAGCCCTATAAATTGTGGGAATATCTCTTCCACTTTACGATGTTGTAGAGAGTCCCCAAACCAACACAATAAAAAGCCTCATCTTCCTTGGGAAATGCCACCTCCTTTACAAATGTGGCAAGAAAGCTCTGCTTGAGCAGTACCTTAAAAGTACCCAAGGAAGAGAGCGACTGCTCCAACTCTCTCAACCATTAACTCTTTGAGACCAGCCTCCTGAGATGATCTGAAGGCACACAATAGTCCTCCTACTCCTTATTGATCTAAACATTTTTCCAAACTATGTGTAAAAGCAGCACCGGAAATTAAATACAGCTATTTTAGTACTGCACATATACATCTACCCCCAAATGCTTTCGAGAGCTACACAGGCAATAGCAAAAAGAAAAGGAGTACTTGTGGCACATTGTAAGGAGAGTGATCACTTTAGATAAGCTATTACCAGCAGGAGAGTAGGGTGGGAGGAGGTATTTTTTTCATGCTTTGTGTGTATATAAAAAGATCTTCTACACTTTCCACACTATGCATCCGATGAAGTGAGCTGTAGCTCACGAAAGCTTATGCGCAAATAAATTGGTTAGTCTCTTAGGTGCCACAAGTACTCCTTTTCTTTTTGCTAATACAGACTAACACGGCTGTTACTCTGAAACAGGAAATAGCAGAGACTTTGAAGGCAGACGACAGACTGAGGGGGACCTGGAGTCTGTTTCTAAATATACATTCAGAAGTCCAGAAGTTAACCGCTTTTTAATCATGCAGGAGGACATAACAATCAATACATGGCCACTTTTCTTCATGCTGCTTTAACATCAGGGTGTGGTAATTTATGCTGCTGACTTTGTGCCAAGAGATAGAGGGCCAATACTGGAACTCTGTTTGTGACTGATGTCAGAGACAAACATGCAAACTCTAACCTAAAGCAGGTTTCAGAGTAACCGCCGTGTTAGTCTGTATTCGCAAAAAGAAAAGGAGTACTTGTGGCACCTTAGAGACTAACCAATTTATTTGAGCATGAGCTTTCGTGAGCTACAGCTCACTTCATCGGCTGTAGCTCATGAAAGCTCATGCTCAAATAAATTGGTTAGTCTCTAAGGTGCCACAAGTACTCCTTTTCTTTTTTTAACCTAAAGCAGGAAACATCGAAGTCTCCTCCAGGGCAGTCCTAGATATAAACAAGGACCTTGCACAGCTGCTCAGTGACAATGGGATGTCACAGTCTCTCTCTCAAGAGCTCAGATCCAGTTTGACATGTTTTGCGGTTCTCCTGTGCTTACTGCCCTCACTTCATCCCCTCAGCACAGTGTTGGAAGATACATTTGAAGAACCCCAAAACAAAAAAGGAAGGCATTATACTGAGACACATTGTTCCTGCAAGTGTTAATTCCAAGAAGGCATAAAAATAGATTCCAACTGAAAAAAACGGTAGTTCTACCAAAAGCAAAACTAAGGACAGAAGCCTCAACTGCTTTGTTTACAAAAGAACTGTTACCTTGTACCACGCAAATGATCCCTTAGGGTATTTTTGAGATTCTATCATCCAATTAGGAAGCTTTTAAGAGAAGCTATAAGACTACTAATTGCATATATTTTTTTATCAGTCAGACATCTCTATACTAGGAGAGGTGCACTGGCTCTGGGTGACTGCCAGCAGCAGTGTACAGTATGCCAGCTACCCCAAGATTCTTCAGCAACTATGCACGTAAGAGCAGATTGAGACTTAAGTCTAGGACCATAGGTGGGGACAGAATCTGGGTAATGGGAACATGCTGGCCAAGAAAGATGGAACTAAACAAAAATGTGTTTGAGTTTTATTGTACAGTCCCATTTTATAATGCCAGATTACTTGCTAAAACAAGAATGTGAAACTGCATTACTGAGATGGTAGTACACAAGCTGTATGCAATTCCATGGGCAGGGTATAGGCAGAGAGACGGATGAAAACCCTAAAAGTTATATTATGCAAGGCTCAACCCATCGCTGGAGATATGGCTGATGAGACATGAGGACCAGTTCTTCCGGCACTGAAAAAGCTGACTATTTTCTCAAAATCATGATATTCTGCTTCTGTAAAAAGATCTCAAATTCTGGTATCTATATTCCACATTAGGAGGTACTTTATTTGGTATTTTTACTCATTTTCTGAGGTTGTAGTACTTATTTTGAGTTAGATATTTAAGCACTGAAGAACAGGGGCCTGGATGAAAGAGTCCAAAACCTTGGACTGGCAACAATTAGCAGCTATAGCCCAAGCCACTGGGATTTCACAGGATAAGGCCCCATACTATTATCAAAAGGGACAGGGACATTTGGGAGAGAAGTTGTTACACTTCTATTCCAAGCAGGGGCAGAAAGTTGCTGCTGCCAGGAAAAGGAACTGGGTTCTCAATGGAACTACTTCCCACATCTTCATCAGCATTTTGTTCCCTTACAAATCTTGGCTTTCCACACTCCCACACCCAATAATACTGTTGAAAACCAGGCTCATTAGTCTAGCAGAGGCATGTGTTCAAAGACCTACATACTCCCATTTTCTCACAGCCCCACCCCAATGTTTACTTGGTTGTAACTGCTGATTGTAGAGGCCCAAGATTTTCTGGGATAACATTTTATCCAAATAAGTTTTAATAGAAAGAGCAAAAATATAGCCATATGCTTGCTGGGCCTAACACTACTTACATTAAAGATTATTTTCAAGAGTTTAGGTACCAAGGACATAGCCTTAGAGTTGAGAAGTAAGTGGTTTGTTTAACTTTAATATGGTTCATATGTTACCTGTGAGAACTGGCATGTGCTTGTGGAACTAAACAAAGATATTGAGTTCCTGAAGAGACTAATGCACATCCTACTTCATGAGCATCTGACCCCTGGCTTTTTCTATGGCACTAAGAACAGTTCCCTAATAGAGCAATTCCAAGTCATCCTGCATTCTTGTCTGCAAGAGGAAATCCTTCTGCTTTATTCCTACCTGCCTCCCCATCAAAACTTGGGACGAATAAGGTCAGCATTAAGCAGCAAGCCACTCTACAATGGGATTACGTGTGTATGGGGTTGGGGGGGGGGGGGGAGAGAAATCAAACAGCTAAGGCCTCTGGAGTAGTTTGTTGTTGTTTGGAAGAAAAAAAATGTTCCCTTGGCAACTATAGTTGCAGCGTCCAGTTGCTGACAGTCTGTTCAGTGCTGCCTTCTTAATTAGAAATCTAAGACAGCAGCAAGCTCCATTTTCACTTTTCCCCTTATTTACACGCAGCCCAGTTTACAGTTACTATCACATATCCAGTCATTCGGATGTAACAGCTTTGGTGACCCTGTTGTGCCACAGCACATATCCTGCCTGGAGGGGGTGCGCCAGGACACCACTCTAGGTGCCCATCAGTGTCTGTAGAGCTTAAGATTTCAAATTTTATTTTAGGTTCACAGTCCATTCCTTCTCCCCACCTATGCTTTGCTTCCAGCCTCTGATCCTGTCACCCTAGATCATTGCTGTCAATTTGGAACTATTCCTCTGAGGATTGATACTGCTGCCTTCAGATTAGAAATTATTATGTAAACACGGATCGTAAGAGGGGTGACTCCAGAATGGCACTTTGTTTCACAGCTCCAGTTGAGTTTTACACTTCAACCTGCACAGCCACAAACCCTGAGGTAGTTTACACCGGTACACACTGAATGTGCATGTTTAGCAATTTTATGCTTCAACAGAAAGGATTAAGTAAAAGGATGCAGCACAGGGATCCCAGAGATTGTGCATGTATGTTCATAGGCTGCCAACGTGCGCCCTACGTCTCCACTTGAAATTCATGCCCACTTCATTCAGAACAACATTTGAGGTTCTGCAAAATCCTATTCTTGCACCACAGAGTCCAGGAAGCAGAACTTGCTCTCTGCACAGTGATTTATTCTTTCTATTTCACTCAAGCTCTCAGAGGCGAGCAAGCAGAGAGCCTTTTTAGGCATGTTACCTTAATGTAGCATGCAAAATGCTCAGCTTTTCAGAAGACCCATTAAGTGGCTGAGCAGAGTTGAATTTAGAAATATAACGCTGCGTTGCTTAGGGCAAGGACATCTTAGCATTAGTCATGTGTTTACACTTCTGTTGTTAGAAGTTATAAGCAGTCACTAGCCTTGAATGACCAGGCTACCCAGAATAGTACTTTGATGCCAAGATTAGGTTCCTTCTGCTGGAAATGCAGAGAGCTAGCCTAGGAACACATGAGGACCTATATGCAGTTTAAGTAACTTGCTTTGGACTCCTTTACAGTCCAACAGCCACTATATCAAGCTAACATTACGAGAATAGGTAAAAACGCAATCGTACCCAGCCTTCATTTTAATCATCTCCTACCAAAGCCTCAGCACTTTACTCAAAGGATTTTCCCACTTACTCAGATAGCCTTGTCAAAAGAGACTGGGGGGGGTGGCGGGAAGGTCTTAAGATTCTGTAAATATCCAAGCCCCAGCAGGACCAAGGAGATTCTGATCAAAATGAGCAGCTTGGTAGAAGTTTATTTTAAAAAATGCATGGAATTTAATCGACTTAAACCAGATTTAATGTCTCAGCTGTAACTAGACTAAATAAATTAAAGCAGCTAAAAAAACAGTTTCACACACCAGAAGCCAACAAGGAGAGAGATTTACAAACACAAAAAAGTCTATCTTCTGAGATAGCAAATTGGCAAGCTTGTAACCAAATATAAATAAAAATGCCTATGGGGGGAAAAAAGACACTTCTAGAGGTATTTCACAACACCTGGGTTCCTTGATTAAGGGTAGCTGCAAACTTATGCTAGTTCCATCACAATCCTCTTCCCATTATTCACCTCTAACCTGCTGTAACTAAAACTGCTCTTGCAGCTTGGTCACTCCAAAGAGGTCAGAGCAGTTGCCAGCCATCTGCAACAAATTCAATAAAGCTAGTAAATGATGGGCAAGTTCTGTGCTCAAAAACAAGCTAACACCCTGGCACAAGCAGGAGTGAAAGATCTTCTCAGATACTAGGAGTCCAGGCTGCTGAGCAACTGTTTACTGGTTTTCAAAACATCCTGAGGGACATTAGTGTTTCAAAACATCCTGAGGGACATTAGTGCTGAATTTGTAGTTACTGGTGCATTTTTACTCCACTGTCAGGGGACTATGTGCACAAAGTCCCCCTCACAAAAATCAAAGCCAGAGAAGCTGGTGGCCAAGAAAAGAGGAAATGCCTAAGGAGGCTAGTACCATCTTGGAGAAAGTGAAGAGACCCTAAAGGTTTAGCTTCTTTCATATCAAGAGGAAGGCGAATTCTATAATCTGGGTATAGAAACAAAGATCTAACATTAGGTAACATCTCTCAAAATCCAGAAGTTGGATACTTCAGTGGAAGAGGAGAAAAATCCTCTTACATTGAAACAAGGGCAAAAAAACCCTGGATTTAATTTCAAAAGATTATAAATTTACCCATAAAAACAGGGACAGCGATACTTCGTATTCTTCATCCCCAGATCTCAAAGTGCTTTACAAAAAAAGGCATGTAAAAGAGCTACGAACTACTGTAAGTTATGTTGCCTCATGTCACAGGCTGGAATAACTGGAAAATCAATCCAGAGCCTCCAACCAGTATGCAGTAAGGTTACAACATGGTGCAAGAGACAAACTATTTTTTTGTCCTAGTCAGAGAAATTGTGGGGTAAATTATTTATATACATTATAGATTAACCTAACTAGTGAGTGGAATGTAGCTAAAGACAGGAATGCATTGAGGGAAAGCAACTTGTTTTTCCTCTTTCTTGGTGTGATCAACTAGGAGTCAAATCTTTAAATGAACCCTAGCAAAGCTGGAGCATCTTTATGCAGGGGTGTTGGTTGGGTTTTTTTTTTTTAAAATCTTCTAAGCTACCAGCTATGAAGATAAGAAATATCTTTACATTGATAAATAGGGTAGGAATTTCTTCCTTTTGGAAATCCCTTCTAACTCTTTAGTAGTATATTATTACAATAACCACAAATTCTTACCTATTGAAGTTTTCAAGTTAAGCCAATTATGGACTTACACTATAGACCAAAGAGACAGGGTCTTAATTTGAACGGCAAGCTCTGTGGAGTTGGAGCTGTTTTACCGACTTGGTACAGAGCAGAGTACAACACATTCTGACTGAGGCCTTGAGTGCTACTGCAACACAAACATGCCAACCGCAGCCACCAAATTCGGTCTGCTCTGTGGAACAAATATTTACAAATGGTAACATATCAGAGCTATAAGAATCCAGTCAAAAGTTCACTTGGCTCTCCATTTTTTAGATAGGCCTTCATTAAAACAGCTGAAGGCTTATTGTGAAGAATTATGCTGTCTGCTTCTCTTAATGGGTTTTAAAAAAAAAAAATCCTTGGGAACCAATCACGACAGTACTGTGGTGAAAGTCTATGTAGGACTGCCAAGGACAGTCCTGTGGGTACACATCTTTATTTATAGAATTGGTGTGACCTTCAGCTTTTACTGTTAGTAACACAGGACAAATGATAAAGAAGTGTCCATGCTATGCACTGTGGTTTATCACCACTGCTGCAGGAGGATACGTTGACAGTGACAGCTAGCCAAGAATTATGTTCCTAAAGTGCCAGCATCCCCACCCTCTGCAAGAGACAGAAATAGCCTACCCGATTTCAGCTTTATTCTGTACAACACTGTAAGAAATAGTAAGTCATCACAGGAAATATTTGCAAACTCAACCCAGCTGGACAGAAACACCTTTAATAGTACAGCATGAGTATCCAGGGAAAAGACAGCCAGAGTTTTGTTTAATATGGAGGATCAGGTAGTTGTTGAAGGACAGTATTCTGTACAGCAAACAGCTACAACAGAAAGCTGCTCCCACAAAACCTCAACATGCAACCAAAACTGAAGGGCACGTGCCCAGGCAGATGCTTTTAAAGCCCATTAGAACTGAGCAGCACATGAAGGAAATAGGTCCTGCATGGCGTGATGCAGAGAAACATGGGCTAGAGATCAGACCTACATAGTTTTGTTAGATTCCTTGCCTTCCCTCTAGATCAGGCAAAATGGGTACACTTGCAGAGAGGCTTGTTCGACACGACACATTAGAATTCATTCAGGAGTCCATACTAGTGGGCTCATCATGGTAAGTCCTACCTGGTAGGAGACCCAGTTTTAATACTGTAGCTCCCTCCAACACAGCTAACATGATATGTGGTCTTCCAGTGGGAACAAGAACTAAGATTTCCCAAACAGTACTACAGAGTCCAAGGAGATGACAAAGGCGCCTTTTAGCTTCTCCATAATGCAGCCCCAGTATAAACCAAAGGAAAAGAAATACCCTGAAAGCAGCTTCTCATTCTCCAGCCTAAACAAGCTTCTGCAGGGTAGGGTAGCACGTCTCTCCGCTGTATCAAGGAGTGTTGGCAATCTTGTGTACTGATCAAGAATACTGTAGCATTTCAATAGGCTGTTTACAGTTTTATTTCTCCTTTTGTAAGGAAGGATAGAGACACTAGAACTAAAGAAGTCTATGCTGGCACCCACACAGTTTCTGAAACCTCCGAGCCAACACTCAAACTTTCACTTATGACTACTGGAGTAAGACCGGAGCAGCCAAATTTGAATCCAAGTCCAAAAGGTACTAAGTGTTGAACTAATGAGTTCAGGGTGGTTTACCACAGGCCCTTGTTCTGGCTCATCTGAAATGACCTCCTGTTATGATCAAGTCTGCTACAGATTACTAATACCCTGACCAATGACAGACATCCAAGGCAGCACATTATAACTTCTTCCAGTAGATGCCCTATAAATATCCTTTATGAAACTTTATACCACCCACAGACACTAATGTAGTTCAATAACTGAACACTACAAATCAAAGCTGACAAGAAAGCAAGTCTGGGATTGATGGTTACATACTATAATAACTGACTTATACGCCCGGTCACTGATAGATACATGGTTTTAAACCGATAACTAGCCTGAACTGGATGAGTGCATGCACATCCTGTTATATAAACACCATTAGGATTTGTGAGCCTATTTTCAGCACCATACCCTTTGTGTTTGTATAATGGAAACTCAACCCCATATCTCAGTGACTGAGGCAGTAAACAGTCCCTCTGGGAGAGCAAGAGGAAAATATTTGTTAGAAACGGACATGATTTGGTATTAATAGAACCAATACCAACAAATCAGTTTCCAGATTAAGTTTTGGTGGCTTCTTTCTGGTGATACAAACTAACACGGCGACCACTCTGAAACCTGTGGACCGAAGATTACAGTTTTCAGAGTATGCTACTTTTCAGGTGTTCTGCAATCTACTTTTCTAAAGCAGCTCAAACAAAGCACACAAAACTATTTTATTTTTATTTGGAAGTGTCAGTGTTCAGATTCTAATGCATTTAAAAGTGGACATTCAGCAACAGAAAGGCTTATATCTATAGAGATACTTTGTACTTTGTGTGCTGTACATTTCATCTGAGGAGCATAGTGCTTTACAAACACTAACCCTTACATTACTTGGAGGTGTTACTATATGCATTTACAGATGGGTAAGGAAGCAACAGAGTTAAGTGCTCTGCTCCAGGTTACAGCAAGTCTGCTACAGGGTCAAGACTAGAACCCAGCAGTCCTGTCTGCCAACTCCTATGCTGTAGCTAAGAGGCTACACTTCCCATTCTTTCAGGGTGGGGTTGGAGAGAGAAGTGGTCCAAGTTTAGGATTTTGGGGCTTTCTCCCACGAAGACTGATCTTGGAAACTTTATAGTCATTACCACTTTGAGAATTCTTTCCCAGGTGTCTGGCTGGTGGGTCTTGCCCAAATGCTCAGGGTCTAACTGACTGCCATATTTGGGATCAGGAAGGAATTTTCCCTTGGGTCAAATTGACAGAGACCCAGGGCAGAGAAGAGTTTGCCTTCCTCTATAGCATGGCACACAGGTCACTTGCAGATTTAAACTTGTGTAAATGGTGGATTCTCTGTAACTTGAAGTCTTTAAATCATGATTTGAGGACTTCAGTAACTCAGCCAGAAGTTATGTGTCTATTACAGGAGTGCGTATGTGAGGTTCTGTAACCACCAATGTGCAGGTCAGACTAGATGATCACGATGGTTCCTTCTGACCTTAAAGTCTATAAGCTTGCTTCCTATTCACTACCTAGGTAGAGGAGATGCTTAAAGATTATTCAATCTCCCCGGAATGATTCAAAAAGTCCTGTCTTAAACCAAAAGGCTTCAGAGCCCTTAAATATTTAGCAACAGATTTCCTGCATCAGCTCAGCTGGCCTGTTACATATCTGGAGTCTTAGCTATCGGATACAACAGCCAAAATGAAAGCTATTTGGGGAGCGTCATACTTATATTAGCCTTCCTGTGAAAAAAGCCACTGCAGACAGTAAAAATCTAGTCTGTGGAAGCTGTCTACAGAGACAGGAAGCACTTGCATTGCAAAAGGGGTTTCCTCAGCTATGCTGCATCCTCAGTTTTTTGTTTTTTAAGTACAGTTTTATATAAACACAGTGTATTTCATAAGCTATATCCCCAAAAGCTTTAGCACTGGAGGCAAGGGAGAAGTGTTCCTAGCCAAACTGATGAAGTGGAGTATCACGGTAGACCTCTGGAGAACACAAGCTGCTGAATGAAAGTATGGTACCAAGCATATGGAAGATTGGAAAGTCAGTGCTAGATGACCATAGGGAGAGGGGAGTGGAGAGAAAAGGCCTGTGTTCTAAATCTCTCACAAATCCACAGTGGATTATTTATTAGCATCCCGCTTTACCATCAGATTAGTTCACATGTCTCTGAGGCTGCCAAATTATAACTTCTCTTTTAATTAATTTGTCAACTGTTTGTGTTAGGTAAAACACTACGTGTTTGCTATCTTTTCTTTGACCACTGTTGGAGAATGGAGGGAGGAGAAGAGCATAAGACAACTTGATATTTGCTCCTTTCAGGAGGAGGAAGCAGCCAAAAGGACAAAGTATGACAGTGCAAAATAGTATTCTGGTGCCAGGCAGCATGACTAGGATATAAAATTACTACATAGGCAAAGAATAAAAAAACCTAGGCTGTATTCCTGGGTGTGCTTTCAGCATGTATTAAGAGGCTTTTTACAGAGTCATTTGCCTAAACCTGGCAAAATGAAACATGTTTGCAGTTTTAAATCCTTGATGAGAGGTCTTGGGAGGGAGGAGGGGAGGTCTGGGAAGGAAATAAATCTCCTGTGGTTATCAATCTCACCTCCAAGAAACCAGAGAATGGATATACTGGCACAGCAAGAAAACCCACACTACCAAAAAAAACATAGCCCAGAAAAGGCACAACGAACACAAGATGTTGTTTAGGTGAGAGTGAGCCAACAGAACAAGTTATAGTTATAAAGGAAAAAGAGGGACAGCAGGTTGTTAACTTAACTGACCTGATCTTGTTTGGAAGCTGGTGACAAAAGACAGGTGCAAATTTTGGTCATCCCAGGGCACTGGAGGGAATGACAGTCACTGATCAGGACACAGGAGTCTCAAAGCAAGATACACTACTCCTTAAACTATGAGTGTTAAGAGCCTGCTGCTACCACAATATCAGTTACAGGGTATTTCCATTTGATGAACAAGACAGAGCCAGACAATGAAAACAGTGGAATGGTGGATAGGAGGGCCAATGGCGATTTTAGCAATGCACCACATCTAATTCTTTTCCATTGTCTGGGTCCGAAGAGAATCCACAAGAGATTAGTGGAGAGCTTGTAGCTAACTGTTATTTGGGGATCCTGTTACAAGCACCACTGGCATCTACCAGTCTCAGGTATCTAACTGGCAACAGGCTCAGGCAGCTATACTATCTGAAGCTCCTCACTAATTCACTAAACACCAGCTGGACTACTGAAGGCAGGTACTAGGTTTACATCCCAGTTTGTGGTTCATGGAATAAGACTGTCCAGAAAAAAAAAACCAGAATCTAAGAGGAACACTACAGGATTACATTTAGTAAGGCACTGAACATGAGTAGCATGTCTGATGAAGACACTCTGGACTCAGGTTTCTATCAGAGTTGGACTAGCCACAGCCAAGTTTCTAAAATCAGATCCAGTAGCTTCATATATGAAGTGTACAGATGCTTTCTGTTGATGAGTGTAACTAAAGATTTTTAAAATATAAGTGCAGCTGAAGGCTGTGAAGCTGGGACTAAACCAAACCCTTAGAAATCATTTCAGGCATTTCCTACAGTTTTAAAAGAAAGCAACCAAGTTATTCTCTCATTTCTACCCACGTGCATTCCCTTTCCTGAAAGCTCCCTACTGCCAGTCGCTCACTCACTTTAATAATACCTGTTAACAGGACACTACTTTTCCAACATGTACACTGAATTTGAAGTTACGGATGTCTGGAAGCCAAAGGGTGATCTTCAGTTCACTACTATAGAGAAATAGCTGCACCAGTGGGGGATTTAACAGAAGGTGAGTACAGACACTAAAGGAGGAGAAATTGTGGCACTTACTTTGCATTCATGTTTGAAGAAAAAAAGAAAGCTGCATAATCAGCTTCCCTTACACTCTAAAACAGTTAGTATTTAATCAAGCCTTATAGGATACTACAATGGAGTATAAGCACAAATAAGTTCCATGTAGTGTTGGTTAATTACTCTTGTGAATGATTTGCATGCACATTTACAGAAATTTAAATATTTGTTTACTGTAAGTCTCTGGAAATGGAAGTTAAAATATATCCTTGTCTCTATGTATTTCATTATTAAAATTAAAGATGTCAGAGATCCACACTACCCCTCCCAAAGGGAGAGTACCTCCTTTTAGACAATAGTTACATGCTGAAGAGAGCCCCACTCATCAATCCAGACTGACCGCTAAAGTTTTCAGATCAGAGCTTTGACACCGTGAGTTCTGTGAGAACGTGGATAGTAAACAGTGCAATAATGCACAAGGTGTTACGGTCATGTCAAGGCTCTGTGGAAAATTTACTCTTGTATTTCCCCCAGTTATTGCACAACAGAATCACAACCTTTAAGTGTTGCATTATCCGTGTTTTTGATGTTTATATTCTAGAGGTGCCTTAGAAAAGGGAGGATCTAGACTTTAACAAAGATAAAAATCAGAGACAGATGGGGAAGACCAATGACCCTTGCAACAGGCTGCGCTGAGTACATCCACCGGGACTTCATCTTCCTCTGGAACACTGAAGGCCCCAAGTCATGTGCCTTCAGAACTGCTGATCAGCATAATCCTGTGTTTGTGAGCAGAATCACCGGAGTAGAACCTCTAATCCCAGAGAGTGTTTGATCAAGTACAGTATGTTAATAATCCATTGTCCCCAATGAATATTTCTTGCAAATCTGGGAACAGATGGATGGTCTTGAGCTGCAGCGCTGGATTGGGATTTTGGAGATGAGAACTGAATCTACAGTTCTGCCACAGGTTTAGTGTATGAATTTGGGAAGTCACTTAGTTAGAGCCTCAGTTCCCAATCTGTAAAATGGATATAATACTTTCTTCCTCCCAAACTTTATTCTGTCTCTTTAGACTGTAAGCTTTTAGGACTCAGGCTATGTTCCGTTGTGTTTGCACAGCACCTAGCACAATGAAACCCCAATCTTGGTTGAGGCTTTAGATCCTGTTGGAATACAAACAGTGTTCCTGCCAGCATAGAAGTAATTAGACTCTTTTCATTCCCAAATAAAAGTTCAGGTTAATTCAGTAATCCTTGAATTCTCACAGATTGAATCAGTCAATCAAGACAGTGTTTCAGAATAAGGACCTCAAGATATTTTCCTTTCCTTGTGTATAACCACTTAAGAAGCTTTAAACTGAAGTCAGTTTCCTTCCAAAGCCTCACACACAAGTTAACATAGATTCTTCCTCAATGTAATAGGCCAGTATTAAGCATTTGATTTTACTTCTCTCTTCTTAAAAGTTACGTCGACTTTGCAGACAGCAGAGTAGGTAAAGTTTTGGCCTGATACCTTAAAGGGTCACTCCTTTCAGTTAACTAACTGATGCTAGTTTTACAAACCTCCCTCTCAAAGAAGAACTGGCAAGAACCAGCATGTCGTTGCTTTCTTATTTATTAGACTGCTATGAAAGAGATCTGTTTTGCTCAACATTTTGATTGTTTCACCCATCTTGAAATGACAACGGCAGGCACTCTGACAGGTGGATTGAAGAGCTCTTATACTGCAAGTTCTAGAAGTGTCAAAATGCTCTGTGAGTCATTGGAGTGTAGGAAGTTACAACAGATATCCCCTACACTTCCCACAGGAGGAAGCATGTTGTGCTGGGCCCCATTCTTCCATAGTGGGGAACACAGCACAATGATGTAAGCCAAGACACGGACACTGACTGGGTCAGAAACTGCTTTTCCATGCATTTGTACAGCACACAACGCAATGGGTGTGCCTATATTGCAGCTGGGAGCGAGCCTCACCGCCAAGTAGAAAGACTTGGGTTAGCGGAGCTCACACTAGCATGCTAAAAAGAACTGTGTGGACATTGTGGCACTGGCGGCCGCTCAGGCTACCTATCTGAACTTGAACCAGGCAGCGGGGTGGGCTTCAGCTTGGACGGCTACCTGGAGCCTCCACCGGTGCTGCTACATTGGCCCAGCTATTTTTAGTGGGCTAGCTCAAGCCCAACTAGCATAAGTGTGTCTACCCGTGCTGAGGGGTTTGCTCCCAGACATGCCCAACGAGGCCTGGATCCTGGGCAATACTGTAACGATTATTTGGAGGGGCTTTTTTTATGCCAACAAAAATAGGTCCCTGCCTTAGTTCTGCAACTCAAAAGAATACCCTGCCATCTATTTATACCCAGGTTTATGGTGTTCTTGTACAACTGTATGCAGTGGGTTGAGAATAGCTAAGCTTGACTTCTCTTCACAGCATAAAACAGTTAATTAGTTGTATGGCTGTATTTATCACTCACTCTTTGGTCAGAAGCGGGCAGGATTTGAGCAGGAAGCGCGACAGAGCAGTGTCCTGGTAAATGAGATCAGGAGGGGCAGTTGGGCTCTTTAGATTCAGGCACCGAACGATGACATAGAGAACAGCAGCGACTGCAGCCAACTTCACCCCATCGAACACGGCTGGCAGCTCGGGGGTTTCCAGCATTGCATTCATTTCAAATCTAGAGACAAAGAAGAATAATCTTTTTGCAATGTATTGACACATTTACACAGCAACTCAAGCTGCAGTATGAAATACAGAATCCCGCTGATAGTGCTATAAGGAACGCTTCGCTGCACAAATAAATACTCCCATGACAGGGTCCACTCAAAACAAGCCACATCTGGAGTTGCCTTGCATTTTAAGACTCTAAAGTCATCTTGTGTGGGTCTGGTACAGACAGGGGGATCAGTTAGGGAGGGAGATTTATTCCTACTCAGTGTTGCATTACGATTTCTGTAACGTGGGTCTCTTAAGCATCAAACACTACCAAGATCCCAAAACCACTAGCTGACTGCAATGTCTCCAAAGAGTGCCCAGCACAACTGAAGGTGGGGGTGGTGCCATGCTTTGGGAAGAGATGAGAAACCAAGACATGCCCAATTTCTCCTCATAGTAGGATAAGCCATAATTCCACATGAAGTCTCTAGAACTGTCATACCACTGTATCACTCCACAACAGCCTGAAAGAGGCTAATGAGTCTGAGAAGGGGGAAGTTAACCAGGTAGGCCACAGTGGAGGGGAATTTGATGGACTAAAAAAAAAATCCCCTGAATGAGGACATAGCCCATCTGTAAAGGAACAGGAGGGGCTATGATAGAAACCAGGAAGCTGGCAACAGAAAGAGGCTGCAGGGAAGCTGTCTGCAGTCACTCCCTGGGGGAAGGGCGGTGTGTCTGAGCCTACAGAGTTTTAATCTGCAGAAGGAATGGCAGAAGCTCCCTAAAAGTGGGAAGACCCCCCCCCATGTCACCCCTTCCCGCAAGGCCCCTTCTCTGCTCGCTCTATTCCACCCTCTCCTCCACCACCCCTTATGGCTGGTAAAAAGTGTGAGGGCATAGCCCTCCTACTTTTAAAAGTGATGGGACCATGGTCCTCTGACCCCCTTTGTTCCGGCACCCCTGATCTGCAGTCACTCCTTGGGAGGATAGAGTTTGGGCTGACAAACCCAGAGGGAAACCAGAAGGTGTAGGAAAGGCTCAGGAAAAGGCAGCAAGGTTTAGGATGGTGCAGACCTTGGCTGCTGATTAGAGGGTCCCTGAGCTGGAACCAGGAGTAGAAGGAAGGCCTGGGTTTGCCTACCAGTCACTGGGGAAGTGGTACCAGCTGGGCAGCGAATGAGAAGACTGCCTGGGACCCTTACTATGGAAAGACTGATATCCCAGAAGGGAAAAAACGCACAGTGACCTGGTCGGAGGACCAAGCCACAAACACGCAGCACCCAAGTCAGAGAGCGTGAGAGAGAGCGAGCAGCAGGGCATGTAGCAAACTGCAGAAAGGAGTGTTGGACCAGAGTGGAGCTAATCCCCAGACACGGCCAGAAGGATGCGCCCTAGAAGCGAGTGGACTCAGGGACAGTCTAAATCCTTCAGATTGCTTGAAGATAAGGACACCGGAATGTGTGTTTGGTAACGGGATACCTATTCTTTAGAAATACTGAACCCCCCCCGGAGGAGCAGTGTGGGTCAGTGGATTTAGAGACAAGTTTGACATGATGACGCTACCATGAAATAGCGTCAAAGTGAACTCCTCACACTGAACTACATGATAGGTTAAAGTAAACAATCATGTTATCTGAATCCTCCTTATCATTAAGGCTATATTTTAGTCACGGGTATTTTTAGTAGAATTTATGGACAGGTCATGGGCAGTAAACAAAAATTCAAAGCCTATGACCTGTCCATGGAATTTACTGTAAATCCCTGACTAAATCTTGAGTGCTCGGGAGGTGTGGTGGGGGTGGGAAGAGGCGTGGCCAGAGGGCTCCGTGTGCTGCCTTCATCCCAAGCGCCGACTCCGCAGCTCCCACTGGCCAGAAACCATGGCCAATGGGAGCTGCGGGGATGGGGCCTGTGGGCAAAGGCAGCATGGGGAACTGCCTGGCCATGCCTACACCTATGAGCTGAGGGACATGTTGCCGCCTCTGGGGAGCCCCCCCCCCCCCGAGGTAAGCACCACCCAGAGCCCTCACCCCCCTCCTGTGCCCCAACCCCTTTGCCTAGCTCTGAGCCCCCACCCACACCCAAACTCCTGCTGCTCTGGGAGTTGGGGGGGAAAGGGAGGCATGGTGGCCCAAGACTGCCCCAGCAGCAGCCACTGGAGAAGTCACAGAGGTCCTGGAAAGTCACAGAATCCATGACTTCTGAGACCTCTGAGACAAACTCACAGCCTAACTTATTGTTGCCCAGGAACACAAGGATTGCCAGAATGGATCAGACCAGAGTTCCATCAAATCCAGTAACCTGACAGTGGATAATCATAGAATATCAGGGTTGGAAGGGACCTCAGGAGGTCATCTAGTCCAACCCCCTGCTCAAAGCAGGACCAATCCCCAATTTTTGCCCCATACCCCTAAATGGCCCCCTCAAGGACTGAACTCACAACCCTGGGTTTAGCAGGCCAAAGCTCAAACCACTGAGCTAGCCAACACCACAGGCTTTGGAGGAGATGCCAGAAACCATGCAGTGGGCAGATATGGGATAATCTGCCCCTCATAGTATCAAATATCCTATCTGGGTATCAAATGCCAACTGAGTTTGTTATTTTTCCACTTAGGCTTACTGTAGTTCTGCAACCAAGAGACAAGATTGGGATTAAAAACCCAAGCCCTACACTAACTCCTTAGAGACAAGATTATGCAAAGAAACACATGGATCTCACACACTTATAGAGTCATAGATATTAAGGTCAGAAGGGACCATTATGACCTAGTCTGACCTCCTGCACAATGCAGGCCACAGAATCTCACCCACCCACTCCTGCAATAAACCTCTCACCTTCATCCCTCTGTATATGACAAACTATGAGAGTCTTCAACTTTGGCCTAGCCTCTGCTCCAGAAGCAGACATGCAACAGTCAGCCTCTATGTACAAATCACAGAAATGCAGAACTAGAAGGGACCTTGATACTAGGTCTTCAGCTAGCTACTGTTCTGGTAAAGGAATCTATTTAAGCAGAGCCAGAGCTAAGCGGGCAATTTTTCCTTAGCCCTTCTCTCCCCATGCCAAATATTAATTCATGCAAATAAATGAGAGAAATATTTACCAGTGTTGCTTGGTCTTCAGAGCTAGAAGTATTCAGGCAGTCCTCAAAGGAGCAGAGTTTTACTGTTCAGACCGACGTTCTAGTAGAATTACCCTAAAATAAAACCACAAAGATCACATTACCACCACTTCCAGTAGAGAGATATGCAGCCTAACAGAAAGAACACAAATTACTGTGTAGAGGTCCCACTGCAGACAAGAATGTCTGCAAGGCAAAAAGATAATGGTAATTAACTTGTGTATGAAAGTCATGGTGACACAGTGTACTCTTTGATACATCTGCTTCATGGAAGCCTTTTTTCAAACACAGATTACTCTAGTTGACCTACCCTGTGTAGCAATCCTTGAACTGCACAACGTAAGTATTTTCACGGCAAAAGACAGATCCCACTTTCATTGCAGCATCCTGTAAATTCACACATGCTGGAAGTGAGAAGCACCTCTCAAGTGCAAGGCTGACTTGTATTTGAAAAGACAGGACATGAGAAGTGGTACTGTGCAGGGATCATACACAGCTGCCAGGATTTCCTGCCATTGCAAGGGTCTACCAGGCCTCTTCTCAGCTTTCTGTAGACTGTACAGCACCAGCATTGTGGAATTGCTAAGCTGTCAAACTGAAAAAATTCTTTCCATTGCTTTAACACAGGCTTAGCCAAGAGAACTCTTACTTTAACAGATGGAAGCTCATTTACAAACTCTGTTTGGCTTCCACACTTTTGGTATCACAATTTACAGCATATCACTCTTCAGCAAGATTGTGACAGCAATCAGGAGGTCCAGACATGCCTATTTAATTAACACTAGTATACACGTGTGCCAACACTCATGGCAAAATCCGGTATGTCATGACACCGCATTAAGGCAAGTGAAAAGGATATAGCTTCAGAGGCCAGTCACTTATACTTCACGATTAGCTCTTCCGATCCCCTATATACACCAATCTGGAATCCAAGCTTCTGGAGAAGATAATCACACCTCTGTCTTCCACCCTCCATGACCCACTCAGCAGCTCTGCATGTATTATTTTAGAGAACATTCCATCAGCCAGGCTCTCCTGCACTGGGTCCAACCAATGATATTTAACTGTCTTTACAGGAAAGCTCTTAAATTTGTGTGCTCTCAAAGGAACTTCAGTGTACTTTTGACCAACTGTTGACAAGTTGGCATGTTAGAAGCCATAAGATGTCACTAGAACTATATTTACAGTGTAAGAAACAAGAGGGATGAAAGTAAGTCCAGGGAAGTTTAAGGTGGTGACATTTTTTAATGTTTTAACCCACATTTCCATTAAAACAAGGTTGCGGGGAGCCACATATCAAATGATTATGATGGTTTCTCCATCATTTGAGGTCTTCAAATAGACTAGATGTCTTGCTAAAAGATGTGCTGTAGCTCAACCAGCAATTATGGGCTTGATGCAGTAGTTAATGAGTGAAATTCTATGGTCTCTATTATGCAGGTGGTCAGACTATATGCTCATAATAGACTATATGGTCCCTTCTGACCTTAAAAATAGTCTAGGAATTATGTGGACAGGATTGTGTCATCCTGACCGTGTTTTCACAAAGTCAAATGTTATGCTAGCGCAGCAGTTAAGACTGTCTAAGTGCCTCCCTCTGACCTACGTACAGCAGTATGTCACACCAAGCTGAGTGTGACATACTGCTGTACATAGGTCAGAGGGAGGCACTATAAATGCTAGGGGGTTCTGTTAAGAAATAAGTCCACAAAAACCAAATATAGGACAGAAGTCTTTGAGACAATTTAGATGAGGATAAGCCATGCAAAAAGTAGCAGAAGTCAGTGAGAAAGAAACGGGCAGAAGTCAACAGGCCTCCCCACAGGAGGCACTGCTGAATTAGGACAGTTATTGAAAACATGCCATTGAGAGTAAAACAAAGTTGAAGGTAATTGCACACTCTGCACTAAATATTGGAGGTTACAGCAGGTATACTAGTTTTTAAAAGTCTGTTTGCTTATGTTCAGGCATGCTCATGCATACAGAATTAATGTGTCAGGAATAGATTTGGTTTGTGGCGGGGGGGGGAGGAGGGAGCGGTGTTGGTAATGCATTAAATGGTGTCTTCTGCATACAAATACCTGTAATTTCCACAAGGGACAAATTCCGCTCTTACTGACAGGTTACCGTACATCTCAATAGCAAGCTGTACGAAGGATTGCATTAAATACAAGAAGAATAAAACTGTACATCTGTTTCTTGCAGACTCAGTAACATGTGGATGGCAAGCTATCCAACTGCTATTTCAAATTTTATGCAATTACATGAAACGTTTGCATCCACAATCAGCACAAATAAGAACTTTTTGTTCTGCCTTTTCCTCAGAGATTCAAGTCAATTGACAATGCCACAAAAAGGGTACCTGCCAAAAGCTGAAAGAACACCCTAAGGAACTTCTGATCATTTGGCAGGAAGTCCTAAGAAGCATGTTCTCAGACAAACCCTGCACTCAGGGTCCCCTTATTTAGCACCTGTGAAGATAATCTAATCCTCTTGGAAATGAGACCACCCAGAGCACATTAAGCAACTGTTAATGTGCGTCAGCAGGGTCCCCACAGACAGACAGTGGCAGGCTACTGCGGGACAGATTCAAATCCCAGCTTGCAGTGAATTAACTGCTTGTACAGACAAGCTCTACGAGGGCAAACTGAACAAATCAAAGTTGCAGCACACAGTTCAGTGCTGAAAGACCACTCATAGCTTGTGCCAAAATCAGGGCTCAAGGGAGGGATTTGCTTGGTCAGTCAGTCAGCCTTCAGAACAGAGGATCTGGCTCATATCACGTTCTGACAGAAACTTCCTGGCTAGTGCCTTTGGTGGATTTTGAATTCTTCATTACATAGCACACAAGCCAGATATTTAAAGTGTAGAGGTGCTGTAAGGTTCTGGGAGAGTGTTTACATTGCACAAGGCACCATCTAGCTGGGGCCAGATGGACAGGGGTGTTCAGTAAGTCATCTGATTTTATGGAGAGCAGCTGGCATCCAAAAGACCGACTCTTGGAGCTAAGCACTTTGAAGAGATTTGCCCATACACTTAAGCGTTCTAAGCAAATTTACTTTTGAAAACTTTGCTTGGATAATTCTGTAAGTAGGGACTCTCTTTTGGCCTTGCTAACAGAGACCCTTTAAATCTAGTTTACAGCCAGAGCCTCTTGAATCTTTCTTCCCTTCTCCCAAAAGAAACTGCTTTGATTCTCCTTAGCAGCATGTTTCAACAGAACCATTTTAGATATAACACATCACAGGTAGCTCTTGCATTTTGTCTTCCTTGTTCCAAATCTGGAGTTTTCACAACCCATTTGACAGATTCTCTATAATATTAACTGCTGCTCCAATTAACTTTCCACAAAGGAAACTCGCAGATTCCTGCTTGTCAAAAAGAAATATGGCAATTTCAGTACATTTAACCACAGGGTGTACAGACCAGATGTACACGGATATAAAACCGTTAGGGCTCTGCTATTGCCTTGATAAGGTGCATCCAACTGACTCTTTATCTTACAAAGCAAAGAAACTCGCCTGTACTCAAGCACACTCCCAGCCTTCCCTATGTTTGCTCCCACAACTCAAAATACAAACATGCTTATGAAATAGCAGGGAACCAGGCAAACCAAGCTAGTGCCTATAAGCAGACTGCATTCAGAAATACATTCATTCTTTCTTGAGAGTACCCTTTATCAAGGCTAGGTATAGAACCATCATAATGCATTTTGCTGCATTAGGGTGTATCAGCCTGACCACATCACAGAATACGGAGAGCTATCTTATCTAAAACTATGATTAGGTTTGGAAACAAGATCTATGATGTGCAGGTGATATGTCACATGGGAGATGTTGCTGAAGTCCTTTATGCATGGATCAGAAGATATGAGTCTGTTACTCTGCTTCAAGGTAATAGCAGGTTGTTTGATTCATCAGATTAAAGCAGAACCAAGACCCCTGCCCCATTTAATTGGCAACACTGAAATAAGTAGAGAATCCCTTATGTGCTGGAACCCCAAAGAATGAACCAATATTTGTCCTTGTTTTGTAGGGTAACTGCAACATAGATACTTCATGAGTTATGATAGATAACTTGCCTAAACAGAAAACAAAACAAACAAAAAACCCAGGCAACCTTATAGGTCTCCAAATAATTTATGTGGATAAAGTACTGACCAATCCTTCCTCCAACAGGTGTGTAATACTGTGTAGCAAGTTATTTATCTAACATGCTACCCACTGGAGAGAGAGTTACACTAAGCACAAGGGAAATACACAAATCTCAGAGCACCTTACAACAGCACTCCATTACTGCACAGTCAGTCTCTTCAGTGCAATGCTACTTCATTAAAGACCTGGGCAGGATGCTGCTGGCATCAAGTCATGGCTACACGAAGCAACACGGAAGTTATAATCTGATCTTTTAGGCCTATTAAACAGGACCTGTGTAACTATCTAGGAGGCCTGTTAGGTTCCCTCACAGTATTTTTAAAAAAGCACAGTCCTACTGTCCAAGCCTTATGTATATTGAGCCCTTTCCCTGGTAGGGAGCCTGAGGATTCCCTTCTCTGCACTGTCAAAGTCCCCACATCAGAACTGTTTTCAGCCAAGAAGACAGGAAACAGAGCATATTGCAGATGCTCTTTGGTCAGCTGTAGGAGTTGCAGCTGAGTGATAAGATACACTTCATCCCACCCAGGGCTGAGCACTCACCAGAGCTTCCTCTGCAAAGTAAACAAAAGACAAAGTCCAAAAGCACTATGCAAACTGACCAGCCTCAAAATATATTTAGAGAAAAATACCTACACAGTCAACATTAGAGGGAACAGTATCTCCCGGTGAAGCCCCACGGGGTTATCTGTGCAGTCTCCCAGCACTTGCAGGAAATGTTCAAGCAGCAATAGTGCTCAGAGAATTCCATTTTCTGGGACCATGCATGAGAAGAGGAATCTTGCAGAGAGCCCTTCACACAAAGCATGTTTGCAGCCAATGAAAACTAGTAGCACGAGTCTAGGGGAGCTCTTTAATTTTAAGTTTTACATTCATAAATTCAAAAACTAAAAACAAGGCAACATCATTTCAAGACTGAGAGGAGCAGAAGTACAAGGACCACTTTAAAGAAGCCCAACACATAGTCAGCTAGTTAAGAACAGTACACAGAATGCTTCTGGCACATGCAATTCTTAGCTTCTGGTGAGGACTGACCAGGAATGCAAGATATGTAAAGCCTTCAACTCAGTCGAGAGCTCCATCCATTGATCTTTGGGTTTCTAGAAAATGTCACCCTCCACACCCCTCTCATTCCCCCCCAAAAAATCTTTGCAAAGGCACAAAGGGCAGTGAGATGCCAAACTCCCAGTGAAACTCAGTGAGTACTGTAACCTGGAAAGGTTCTTAGGTGCCTATTTTCCTCCCCAAAATTAGTTCACTTTAATACTTTTAACTTAGTTCTGCCTAACTAATCATGCATATTTCTCACAGTATATGCACTTCAGATATTAATGCATGTCTGAACAGCAACTAGAAAAATGGGATTCTGACTAGGATTACCAGGTCATACCACAATACAAATTTAATAAGTCTAAACTCTGCATTTCTGGTTCATTAAAATGGCTTTCCTTGCCAGGCAGAACCTGAAACCCTGTCCCTACTACGTATGAATCAAAGGATAAATATCACTGCCACATCCCATGACCCAACCAATTCTTGCCACAATTTGCCTACAGAAGGGCACATTCATACCATATTGCCAGGGGACCCCAGACTCCAGCCAGGTCAGAGGCATCAGCTGGTACTATACAACATGTGAGGTTTAGCACACATCCAGTATGTAGCTTATGATTGTAGATTAAGTATACATTAGAATTAAACAGTTTGCACTCTCAGTGTACTGGTGTGCATTACATTTAGTTATTTTGACACACATAATGCCTTCCATAGACATTATATGGTGCAAGCTCAACCCCCAAATTAGTTTTTTTAAGGCAGAGCTTTGTCACAATTCTAAGAATGCTTCCATGTTTATTTTTACTTCCAGTACACACAAATGTGTTTGGAATTTATTCCCGTGGAAAGATTGCATCTGAATCTGCTGTACTGAGCTAATGCTTTAGAAGCAGAAAGTGAAATCATCTAGATTCCAGCTATTAAAGATTATTGGGATTTTTTGAGCAGACAACCTGAAACTGTAAAAAGCAAACAACTAAAATTGCGATACATTGGTTAGATTTAATTTTCCTCAGTCTTACAAATCTGAAAGATGTAAAAACACCTTATTTAAGTGACAACAAAAGCTCTTTTAAAGAGGCATTATTGAAGAGGCTAGCATTCCTGAGAGCTCAATCTAAAGTGACAAAGAATGCCAATGCCCTGGACAGATCTCCCCGCGATTCCACTTCCGACTACCTATTTTCATGCTGTTTAACTGAAGTGATGCAGATGCTGAAACAGAAATATCTTAATGGTGTGATGCAACTTCAGTACCAGGCAGCTGTTCTACTGTTGCATGTATGCAATGACACAGGGGAAAAACACAGCCTTCTCTACCATAGGACATATTGGGTTTGTTTCCTACCACGGCTGCTAGCACTAGCAGCACTGAATTTATGTTAGCAATGGGAGTGCTACCCTGGAGCAAGTACCAGAATTGTAAGCACCATGTTGTACAGAAGTCCTTTGGGTAGTGTTAAATTGTGCTTAAAATGCTGCCAACTGCCTGCACCCCTCTTTCCATTAGCATTCCCATCATTGCTACCCCCGGAGATGTACCAGCGACAACGGTGGCTGCTTTTTTTTTTTTTAATAAAGCAAAGAGCTTAGTTTAAACGGCTGTTTCCCTCCTTGCATGTTGACATTGAAATTGGTTGTCTGGTACTGAAGTTCATCAACCCTTTTAAATACACGATTAACTTATCCATCAGATGAACCTTTAACCAGATTTGGCTTTTAAAGAAAGAGTGGGGAATGTTTGTTTGTGCAGATGATCAGATTTCAAACGTTTGGAGATATTAAAACAGTTAATGCATATTTTAGACTAACAGCAGCAGGTGAGGTTTATTTTAACTTTTATGTAATGCTGAATAATCTTTAGAACAAATCCAAAACAATAACTGAAAATAACTCTAAAACACTAACAGAACTTCAGAAAACCTTAATATTCCATACAACATATTGGCACATGAGCAGGTGAAATCACTAGACCTGCCACCTAAAGCAAAATTTGGTTAAAAGCTAGTTTGTGCCCAGGCTGAGACCTTGTATGTCAAGATATATCCTGGGTAAGTATTACTGGCAGTATTACAGGCCACTGAAAGTGTTTATTATAAAATCCTAATGCCACCACTAAAATTAATTGGCAATCTTTTGTAAACACAAAAGGGGAACAGAAAGGCCAAGGGAGTCATTACTGCAATTAGCAAACTTTTTACTTACAATTGTTAAATACAAAGCAGCCCAGGTAGCCAATGGATGCTACAAATCCCAATCCAGAGAGGAACTGATTTTGTACTTACTAATTTCTAACTGCTTTGTTCACAGCTGTCTCCACCGCACCTGAGGGCCAGACACCTAAACCCCATCTTTTCTACAACTTGGAACCAACTTGACTTGTACCTGCCAAGCAAATCCAGAGTGTTTTTCTGGTTATTCCTTCATCACTTCATCCACCTCAACGATTACCTCCACCCACAACAGTGTTGATATTTTAGATGGTGTGCCCTTCAGGATAGGGAAGCATCTTCGAGGGTGCGTCTTTACATGTCACACAAGTGTTTCTCGCACCTATGGATGCTTTATAGCAATGCTAACCTGATAGCATCTTGGATTAGCTCACTAAATAGGAAGCCCAGACCTGAAGAGAAAAAGAGGGTTAGAAAAAGTTTACTCAAAAGCCAAAGCTCCATCCAGAAGAAGCTGTGTTTTACAGTGGGGGATGGTGACAGAAGGGATATACAGCCACAGCCCTTCCTGTAAGAAGCTACTCCATGCCCAGGGGAAACAGGGAGAGCTTATCCCTCTCCAGCACCAGTAAAGCCTGGGTCAACTTCCATCCCCCACTGAGACTCAGTCTACATGACAACTTATTTCAGCATAACTATGTCTCTCAGGGGTGTGGAAAATCCACATCTCTAAGCAACATAGTTATACCGACCTACCCCCAGTGCAGTACCTCCTATACTGACAGGAGAGCTTCTCCCGTTAGCTATTGCCACTCAGAGAGGTGGAGTACCTATGCTGACAGGAGTTAAGGTTTGGCAAAGGGAAAAAAAAAAAAAATATATGGAGAGAAGGGGACCAAAAAAACCAAACAAACAAAAAACCGTGCAGAATGTAGGTCTAGCCAAAGTCCAGTTGTTAGAAGTGGCAACCAAATACAAAAGAAAGTAGGTCTAATAAAATGAGGAAGAGTACAGTGAGAATTCTAAAATGGCTGAGCTCCTTTTTACAGCCCATCTCAATGAAACTGAGTTACGACAATTAAGCAGTAACAGCTATTTAGCTTAATAAAACAGCTATTGTTAAAAAGGAATAAAATGAAAAACTGAACACTTTGTACCAGTCAGTTGATTCGATTAATAAGCCCGGCTCACAGGCATTTCTAGACCAGCAGTCGTGAGAGAAAGGAAGCATGGCAGTCATCTTTTATATATTTAAAAAAAAAAAAGAAGAAATAGCAATCCTGGTACTTACCATGACAATAGGACAACTATAACTTCAATCAAAACCAAAACAAGTAGTTATCTAGAGGTTAAAGAAACCGGGAACTATGTATGTATAGCTGTTTGTTTAATAAAGAACTAGTCACTACAGACAAGGAAGAGCTTTTAAAAAAATAAGTTACATCAGTTGATGAAAGAAATATAACAGTTGTAACACATGAACGGCAGTACAATATTTGACAGTGTAAAACATGAAATCTTACCTGGAAAACCCAAACTGACTCAGATAGAGCACTGTCTCTCAGACTGAGAACTGAACAAACCGCAAGTGGTAGTCAAAGGACATCTAGAGTTGGTTACAGAATGCCAGAAATATGGCAGTGCGGGCCCAAGGCTATTAGAGAGACAAGGTTGGTGAGGTAATATCTTGTATTGGACCCCCCCCAAATTGACTGTGAAGTCCTTAAAAACATCATAATCTCTAAACTGCCAAGAAAATTGCTATATAGTCCCTGAAATCTAACCACTAGCTAGTGATCAAATCAGCAGAAAGAGAGGGTGCCATCGTAATCCTCAACTGTGGTGACTATGTGAATGAGACCAACTGACAACTCTGATACCCCCTACAATAAAGAACTTAAAGAAGAACCCCCACACACACCACAATTTACCCATGCCTACCACAACACGTGGTGTACCTCATTCAGTGCATAATCAAAGACATTACCTCACCCACCTTGCCTCAAAAATATATCAGGTGCTAGGAGTTGGCCAGGGAAGGAGGTAGCAGAGGGAAAGGTATCCAGTAGATAGAATAACAGACTGAAGTGAGACCTGAGTTTTAGTTCCCAGGTCTACCACCACCAACTTGCAACCCAAGTCATTTCACCTCTATGTCTCAGTTTCCAAGCTGTAAAATGCAGATAGCAAAACTACCCCACCTTTGCAGAGCACTTTGAGATCCCTGGATGAGGAGGTGATATAACAATGCCAAATATTATTGGGGACAGGAGGATGGGAGGGGTGCAGCATTTCATATTATGCACATTTTTATTTAGGATCTTTATTAAATGACATGGAAAGACAGATTATGGCTTATTAAATTTGCTGATCCCAAATTAGAAGGGTACTTCAGACACCAGTGAGAACAAAGTAATAATACAAGGAAAACAAGAGATTAACGGAATAAGCAGGAAAATGGAAATACAACTTAGATAGCTATAATTTATAGACTAAGGCAAATAATCCTTTTTCTCTAATGGGAAGGTGACACTTGGAAAGTAGGAACAGCTGAAGGAGACTTAGGGGTGACAGTGGACACCAAACGAGACATGAGTTTGCAATGTGATATGGGTGCAATAGAGACTAATGCAATTTTGGACTGCACATACAGAGGCATCTGATCACCAAACTCGGAGGCAACTGTCCCTTTATATAGAACTGAAATAATTGCACCTGGTAGACTGCACAGACAGATGCTGATGAACAGAAGTAATAAAAGTGCTCATAAACTGGGGGGATTGAACTACAAAGAAAGAACTAAACAGCATAGCTAAATGGAAACAGGGGAAGGGAAGAGGGCAAGACATGAGAACAGGTTGCAAATATCCAAAGCGCGTAAAGCCTCAGGAAGGGTGAGAATTTTTTGTCGTGGGGATGGGGGAGGAAGAGCATGTTAAGAAAGGGAGAAAGCAGATAATGAATGCCAGAGAACATTCTGGAGGTCAGATGCACCCACATGAGGCATGGGCTCTGTAAAATACAGGTGAAAGCCTGTGACATTGGGGTAATTTTGAACTGGGCTGCACAGAGCACCAGTCAATGTGTGCAATGAGGGTACCCTTTCTCTGATGTGGGAGGGAAGGGCTTATCATCCATAGGGGAAGGAGAGGGCCAAACGGATGGGGGAGAAAGAAGATGGTCCTTGATTCCTGCCCAGGTCCCCCACCCCACAGATGGATGCAAGGAGGGATGAGAAAAACACCATATCCCTGCCTGGCTCCCCACCAGTAGACGGATGTGGAGTGGGGACCTCAGTCCCTGCGCAGCTCTCCCCCCCCCCCATCATGGGGGAGGGGGAACGACACTCGACCCATGCCCAGCTCTTCCCCCGCATCATGGAACCGGGGGAGGGGCTCGATCCCTGCCCGGCTCTTCCCCTCCCCCATGGATGCGGGGCCGGGGTGAGGGGGGCGGACACTGGGTCCCTGCCCGGCTCTTCTCCCGCCCGTGGGTGTGGGGTGGGGGACACTCGGTCCCTGCCCGGCGCCCACTCCCCTCACGAGACGGCGGGGGGGGGGGCGGGAAGAAGGGAGAGCAACCGATCGCTACCCATCTCCCCGCCCTGCCCCCGGGCTGTTTGGGGTGGGTCTCCGCCCCTGCCCGCCTCACCTGTAGGCCCAGCCCGGTCGCTGTTCTCGACTCTTCCGGCACCAGTTCCCATCGATGCGCAGCCGAGCCGGCCCTGCTACCAACTACCCCTTAGCAACCTCCCGTGCAATTCGATTGGGGACTGGCCACGCCACTCTCCCCTCAAAGCGGCTTCAGGTTGGCCAGTGGGCCGGCGTGGGGGTGGGGAAACGCTCGCACCCTGTAGCTGCTCAGCTTGTGGCTCAGTAGCGCGGGATCCTTGGCTTCCATTGGCTTTCAGTCCCTGTCAGTCAGGGGTGGGCGGTGACTGCTAGTGGCTTTATGACGGGGTGCGTGGCGAGAGGGAGGGGCAGAGGCCAGGGGAGCTGGTCTCTTCTTGAGTCACTTGGCACGCCCTGGCTTTTCTGCGGGCGGGGCTGCCCCCTGCCAGGCCCCATGCACCTGGCTGCTGAGAGCCCAGGGGCCTGGCTCCCCACTGCTCTGCAGCCTGCCCAGCCCCCATGAGGGCCCCAGCTCAGTGCCAGGCCCTTAGTCTGACCCTAAATCCAGGGTTTCCCCTTTGGCTTAGGGGCCTGCTGCAGATGGGAGGCCCAGGGTGGAGGCTGGAGAGCGAGCCCATCCCACGCTCGCCCCCGGTCCTGCAGAGCTGGGCCCAGCCTCCCGCTCTGGGCATGGCGACTTGGTGCGAGGGATCGCAGCACCGCTCACGTGTGGTCTGGCTACACTTCCTGACGGCACAGCCGCCCTGTCGGATCTGAGTGGTGCTGCCAGACCAGGCAACAGGTCACCATGCCACCCGTTCAGCTTTGGCCTGGTCACCCTCTGTCATGATGGAGGGGCAATGCTTTACCCCACTCAATCCCATGTAGGGATCCTGCTTTGGCATCAGGCCCTTAGCCTGCAGATAAGAGCCCTGGTTTACTATCAGCTTTTGGATTGCAGGGTCCCAGTAGAGTACAACAGTTTGCTGTCAGCCCATTAGTCTGCAGAGTTTAGCATTGGACTTCAGTCTGAGGGGTCCCAGACAAGGGGCTTGGTTCAGGAATCAGCATGGACTTTCCCCTCGGGCCCCTCTTCAATGTCTTAGAACATTGGGTTTCCCCGGGTCAGTTTGTGCTCTGCCCCTTTAAGTGCAGCTGCTCAGTTCTTGCAGGTGGCAGCTCATGTGCTGCGGGAAAGGCTTCTGTCCAATGGGAGTCAGTCTCCTCCCCTCCGTGCACAGAGAGTCCCTGTGCTGCAGGGTGAGGTGGGGAAAAGAGCAGTGAGTGACAAGCAGCTTGATTATTCATCCCAATGAAGAGACACGTGAGCCTGCACAGGTCTTCCCGTGAGGGAAGTGGCTACTGTGAGCAGAATCCAGATGCACTTGGCAGAGGTACTTTTATTCTCTGTGCTTAGAGGAGACAAGCTACAGGCTCCCCAAAACAGGCATCCTGTATTCCTGTCTGTGAATCCCAGAACTTACTATGTAACACTCGTCATCCCAGACCAAAATGATTCCAAATGAGAACCATAACAACAAACAGCTCAGAAGGGAGCTGGGAATGAGGTGAGGATCATTTCTCCTTCTGCAGCTCTGAAAGTTCAGAACAGCCTCCCTCCCTGGGCATTTCCTCTTCGTAGTGACCCTCCAGCTCAGTTCAGCTTTTTTTCCTCCTTGGCCTGTGCCTCTCATTGCTCTCTCCCTCTGATACTATTTTTTAAACTAAATAATAATAATGCTTTGTATTTCCAAAGCTATCTTCATCTGAAGATCACAAAGCTCTCTGGCTCAGATCCTCAGAGGTATTTAATTTCCTAACTTCAACTGATTTCAGTGGAAATTGGAAGCCTAAATGCCTTTGTGGATGCAGGCCTCTGGAAACACTGATTAATCCTCATGCTACCTACAGGAGATGGTCATGATTGTTGTCCCCCATCCACAGAGAGGGAAACTGAGGCACAGACAGGCAAAGTGACTTGCCTAACTCAACCAGGGAGTCAGTGGCAGCTAGGGAACAGAATGCGTATCTCGCTCTTGATCCTGTTCTTTTGGGGCACAAGTTCTTCCAATGAGCTGCTTTGGAGAAACAGAGCAATGAATTCAGTTCTTGTCTGATAATGAATCTTTTAGTTTACATCTGAATTGAATGCAGTGTTACATCTGAATTGTAATGTTAAGACTATTCAAGTCTAAGTAGATTTGAGCAGTGCCCCTGTCAAGGCTGATTCCCCACTCTGGCACTTCAAGTGCAGAAGGTGGGGGCCCTCAAGGATTTTAAAAATTAATACTTGCTACTCCAGGCTTGTATTAAGCTGTAATCTTGGAAGTTTTTCCTCAAACCTTGGCTTGGTAAATGCTGCCACCACCCAAATGCAAACCCCTTGGGACTCCAAAAGGCATACTTAAGAATTCCTTCCTGTGGGGTACCCTCAAGTCCTTTCACCCCCTCCGGGGGAGAGCTGAGAAAGAAGGAAATTAGCTGTTGCCACCAGCTAATTAAAGTGCACAAACCTCTTCGGACACAAAAATCCAATCCTGTTCTAAAAAAGGTAATTTTTATTAAACCCGAAAAGGAAATACATTTGGAACTTAGGCTTTTTGCTAGATCTTAAAACAACAATTACAAAAATTAAAGCATCAGGATAGCTCTCTTGAGGTTCAGCTTAAAGGTTACAAGCAAAACAAAAACATTTGGGGTTAGAAGAGAGGAGTCCACAAGCCAATAAGAAATAATCCTAATCACGTCTTTACAAAGATTTCTTATCTACCTACAAATTTGGGGGTTTCAAATAAGTAGTTCTAGGTACGATCTTATGATCTAGGATCATACCTGGCTTAGCTTCTTATTGCACATCTGCTCTCGGTTCCCCTCGTCCCCAGAGAAGAACACCACACAGACAATAGGAAGCTTCCCTTCCCTCCCCATATTTAAAAAACCTCTAGCCCTCCTATTGGCTCTTTTGGTCAGGTGCCCACTCCTTTCCTTTTACCTGTGGGCTTGTTAACCCTTTACAGGTAAAGCAAGTAGAGAACAGCTACTAAGGAATTTTATCCCTAACTGGCTGGCTGAGTATCCACAAAAGGGAGCTCTCCCCCCCCCCCATTTTTACAGCCCCTTACACTTTAGGCAAATTGTACTCACCACTGTTCTAGCATGAGTACAATCCCACCAGTGGAAGTAAGTGAGTGTACCCAGTGTAGATAAGACACTGACTGTTGCTGGCTTTGCATTTTAACCAGTGTGATCATATGACTGGCAGCATGTCTACATTAATGCTCCTAATGTTGCTGCCACCTATGGCAGGGGTGGCCAACCTGCGCCTGAGAAGGAGCCAGAATTTACCTTTGTACATTTCCAGAGAGCCACAGTAATACATCAGCAGCCCCCCCATCAGCTCCCCCCTGCCTGCCAACAGCCCTGCTGATCAGTGCCTCCCCCTTCTTCCCCATGCCTTCTGCGGCATGCGGGATACTCTGGGGGGAGAGGGAGGAGCGAAGGCATGGCAGGCTCAGGGAAGGGGGCAGGAAGGAGCAGGGACCTTGGGGGAAGGGGTGAAGTAGGGACAGGGCCTGTGGCAGAGCCAGGGCTTGAGCAGTGAGCATCCCCCCCAGCACATTGGAAAGTTGGGGCCGGTAGCTCCAGCCCCAGAGTCAGTGCCTATACAAGGAGTCGCATATTGACTTCTGAAGAGCCGCATGCAGCTCCGGAGCCGCAGGTTGGCAACCCCGACCTATGGGAATGCAATAGATGGAGGATTTTCTGAAAGTCACTCATGTAGCCGCAGAGCCCTTATGTCTCAATTTCCCCAGCTTTAAAGCAAGGATAAAATTTACTAATTTGGGGGGATGTGAGAGTGGATTGGTTTATTAATGTTTGCAGTGTGGTTTAAACTAGATATATACATTCCCTAGACAAGTTGTAAATGCTATATATTACTAGCCCATAAAATGAGATTGAGTGTACTGTAGGCAGAATAGAGACTGTCAAAATGGCATCTGCTTATTCAACGCACCAGTCCCTGTATGTGTCTTTGAGTCATGTATTCTCACAAGTGAGTCATACCTACTCACTGTATTACTGTCACACAAATGTCTACTCTTGGTAGCACTGAAAGTCTAGCTATGGGACAACAACCTGGGATCTATTCTGTCTCAGGCATCACCAACAGAATTGACAGCTGAGTTCTGACTGTAGGATCTTTATCCCTGGCAATGACACAGGAGGCAGAAAGAGACCTTGTTTTCTGATGCCAGGTGGAACTTGTTAGCAAAATCTGCTTTTGATAGATAAAGGGAGCCCACAGGATCAGGAAGCCAAGGGGAGAAAACAAATAAAGAGCCCACAATATGAAGTTTACAATGCCACTTTTCTGATTATAACATCACAAAAGGGCCCCATTGCATGACAATATTAGATTCCTAACAGCCTCTGCTTCCAGCTATGTTAATATCATGGTCACTTTACAAAATTAGTTAGAAAAAAATCCTGATTTCAGACATTTTTCTTCCTTTGTTTACTTACAGTTTAAACTCCCCACATAGAGTAAGCTCAAGAAACAAGTCAAATTTTCCGAAGATGTGTGTATCTGGAGGGATGACTAACTCGTAAGAACTGACTCATCCTGAAGAAGATAGCTCTGGAACCAGATAAAAAGGGAATTGCTCAATTGAAAAAAATTCAGCATAAAACCAACCACAGTCCTAACTATGGCTCTGAGGTTTCTCCTTGCCAGTGATGAGCTCTGGATTCCTTGCTAACAGTCCAATCCTGCACTACTTACTCTGGAAAATCAGCCATTGATCTGTGGTCTCTGGGGTCCCTATCATCTTCTCTTAAGCATCTACCTACACGCTGAAAAAAATGGTGGTTAAATGCCATGTAATTGTAGCTATGTCAGTCCCAGGATACCAGAGAGACAAGGTAGGTGAGGTGATATCTTTTACTGGACCAACCTCTGTGGGTGACAGAGACAAGCTTTTGAGCCACACAGAGCTCTGCTTCAGGTCTGGGAAAGGAACTCATGGCAAAATGTGACACTGTAAGCCACTAACCCCTCCTTTTGTCCTATAACTGCTGAGATGTTAACGGGCCACTCTACCTTGAACGGGCCCTTATTATATGTGCTAAACAATCTGTTCCACCTTGCATTTTGCTGTGATGCTGGGAGTTCCTTTTCCCAGACCTGTAAAAGAGCTGTGTATCTCGAGAGCTTCTCTCACACCAACAGAAGTTGGTCCAATAAAAGATATTCCCTCACCCACCTTGTCTCTCTAATGGTGGTTAAACTCAGATGTGGCCAAAGTGGATTATAACAGAGTTAGTTTTGAATTGGCCTGGTCTGTAGGGATGTGGTCAAATTATATTTACAACCAGCTAAAAAATGGGCTTAAGATATTGTCCGTGCTGGTGTTTTAGGCTTTGTCTACACTGGCAATTGAAAGACAAAACTTTTGTCGTTCAGAGGTGTTTAAAAAAAAAACAACAACCACACACACACCCCGAAAGACAAAAATTTTGCCAAGGACAAGAACTGGAGTAAACAGCTCTTTGTTGGCAGGAGTGCTCTCCTGCCGAGAATTCTAATGCTGCTTGTTGGGGGTGGAAGATTTTTTTTGTTGGCAGGAGAGCTCTCTCCGGCCGACGACAAACAGCGGCTACACTGTGTGCCTTTTAGCAGCACGGCTGTAGCAGCACAGCTGTGTCGCTACAAGCTGTGTAGTGTAGACATAGCCTTAAACAGGTTTGAAAACAGAGTTTGTACCCTCCCTGGTTAAATGTGATTCCAGCCAAATCAATTTCAAGCATGGTTTGGTGAGTCACTGGACACAGGGCAAACTGCTTGACAACTATTTTAGAAAAGCATAGCGGAGTCCTTAAGTAGTGCTTTCTGTAGCACCAAAGGAAAAAAGGAGCCAGGAGTCCGTAAAGTGCTATGGCTGGTGTCATACAGGAGGGCAGACTAGATGATCAGTGGTCCCTGCCCACCTTATACTCTATTAAACCTTAACACAGAGTCAAGGTTGCCCAGTGACTGCTCATGCCCTTCCAAAATGTAGAGTTCAGCAAACTCAAACTTTGGAAAATTAGGAAACAACAAGTTAAGGTAAATGCCCACATAACCGTAACTCTGCTCTCTGATAATGCCCCTCAACAAGGGATGGCAGAGCCCAGCTCATGTGAGGGGGGTGGGGTGAGGTAGGGAGATGGGCTCAGATGTCCCCTGAAAGGCAAGTCTCTCCCAAATTTAGCTCACATGATAGGAGGAATGGAGAGGAGTCAGACCTCGTAGCTGGGCAGGAAGCCCCAGATCCTGGCACACATAGAGGGGTGAGGGTATGGGGCTCAAACACCCTCAGAGAGGTAAGCCCCCCCCCATATCCCAGATAACACGAGGGGATAAGAAATGGAGTTCAGACACTCCCACCCCCGAAAGGCAAGTCGTGACACTTACCAGAGTTAGCCAGGCTTGTGAGGCACCTTGCCACCACCTGCCCTTAGCATGAGGAAGTCTTGTCTGTGCCTGCCAGGGATCAGCTCCCTGAAACCACCAGTCTCTGGCAATGCAAGTTTCTGCAGGCCTCACTCTCTCTGTATGGGTTAACGATAGGCACACACCAACCACCATCCTCCGATGGTCCCTCTGGAGTGCTCAGCCCCTGTTCCACTGAACTCTCAGATTCATTATTCTGAAAGGAATAGGACACACTACATTAGCTTGTAAGGTTCAACTCAGGATCACCACTCTACTTACCATACAGCACTTCGATAGACGTAGAGTGAAAACAATAAGTTTATTATTAAAAACAGAGATTCAAGTGCTAGAGAATGAGGATATTGGAAACAATCGGTTAAATATAAAATAAAATCGTAACATGCTTTCTAGAGCCTAGACTTAACTAATGAGCATTCCCCAATCTCCTACGAGATTGTTTACGCCAAGTTCTTTTCCCAGTGTTTTTTCATAGATTCATAAATTCCAAGGCCAGAGGGGACCATTGTGATCATGTAGTCTGACCTCCTGCATAACACAGGCCCTGGAACTTCCCCTAAGTAATTCCTAGAGCAGAACTTTCAGAAAAACCATTTTAAAATTGTCAGTGATGGAGAATCCACCACAACAATGTAAATTGTTCCAATGGTTAACTACTCTTAACAAAAATTACACTTTATTTCCAGGCTGAATTAGTCTAGTTTCAACTTCCAGCCATTGGATCACGTGATACCTTTCTCTGCTAGATTGAAATGCACTGTGATGGGTAGGGGAACCCCGTCCGGGGCAGGGTGAGCGAACCCCATCCTCTGAGCCACCATCTACCTCAGGGCGGCAACGCCAAATGGCTAGGGTGGATATGGATGCCCTCTCCCTCAGGGTTGCATGGCCCAGCAGTCAGAGTCAGGGGCCACCATCTCAGGGGGTGATGGCCAGGATAGGAGGATCCAGGGTGCTCCCTGCTCCACTGTGTCCCAGCCCAGGGCCCTGCCACTGGCAAGCGTGTCTGCCACGTAGTCAGTGGGGATCCTACCACAACACATTGACTCTGCTCTGGTGGGGATTTACAACTCGCTCCCCACAAGCCGCTTCTTACCCTGTTTCCTGAAGTCATAGTCCATATAGCTTCGGGGGTCTCCAGGTTCCTTGACACAGGTAAATCCCTGGGACTCCAATTCCAGTCAGTCAGCTGTAGGCTACAGGTCTCCAGTGTGGTTCTCAGGATCTCTGGCTCCCACAGGCAAGGGCTGGAGCCTCCACCATACATCCTTCTTCTTCAGCAGTCAGCCCAGACTGAGCTGGGCTGCTCCCTTTTATACTAGTGCTGCACCTGAGGCATGTCCAGTGGGGATGTGGCTTCTTCAGCCCAAAATAAGGAGTTAATCCTTTCCCATCCAGTGCGTGCACCCTGTCACAAGCCCATTAAATATTTGCTCCTCATGCAGATGCTCATAACATTAATGAGCCTGAAGGATGCTCATAGACTGTAGTCAAGTTAACATTCTCTCTGATAAATTAAATAATAGATTGAGTTCCTTGCGTCTATCATTATAAGGCATGTTTTCTAATCCTTTAATCATTCTTGTGGCTCTTGTCTGAATCCTCTCCAATTTATCAACATCCTTCTTGAATTGCGGGCAAAAGAACTGGACACATTATTCTAGCAATGGTCACACAAGTACCAAATAGAGATAAAATAACCTCTCTACTCCTTCTTGAGATTCCCCTGTAGATGCATCCCCATCACATAAGCTCAAGTCTGCTGGTGGCTTGTCCTCACAGACTGAAGGAATAACTAGGGGTTCTTCTGCACCCCAGATATAGTTTAAACAATTCATTGTCTTACTCCTAAACAGAATAACCCCTACTGTTTTTGTTTTTTCCTCCAGCCCCAAAAATCTTTTGATTATCATTTTGCTCAGACAATAAATGGGCATCCTTTGTAAAAAAATACTCAGTTTGCATGTGACCAGCCAGAGTGAGTGTCTTCTCCTTTGCCTGTCAGGACTACATGGATCACCTTTCACATAATTTTTAGTATATATACATAATGCTTCACAATTTTCCATACATACATCTCAGAATGTTTGTGATTACCAGTGTGACTCAGGCTTTCATTAAAGAATTTAACAGTCAAAGAGAGGACATTTGGATAAACAGCCTGAGTTTAAACTGACTCAAGGTCTTCTTTCTGATCCAGCAAATGGACAGGACATTCTATCCAAGGGGAGGGCCCCAGTCCTTAGGGAAGGGTTGGAAGGACTGACACTGACCTGAGCTCTTGTGGAGATGGGGGTGGGGGGAGTGATCTCTGGTAAGCTTATTAACATATGCGTCGGTTCTTTTATTGTTTTTGGTATGTTTTCTCTGTAATGCTTTTACCTTATGAATAAATGTGCTTGCTTAGAAAAAAAGCAGTGTGGTAGCTTAAAACCATGGGCAATTACATTGTTTATAGCCTCTGAGGAGAAAAGCATAGCAAGCCTGCTCAGTCAGTTCGACTTGCTGGGGAACTCACAGTGTAGGCAAGGAACTGCCCAGCCTGGAAATATGCCAGTCAGGAGGGAGAGAGAGACGCATATTTCTACCGCAGAGAGGTGGTGGTTGGGGAGCTGGAAGCCTAGGGTGGGTGCCCTTGCTGAAACAATGGAGGGGGAATACAGTTGCAGTTGCCTTGAATTTGACATACACACACTCACACAGGGGGTCGGAGTGAGGTACAGACACCCCTGGAGAGGCGAGGACCTCCATATCCCAGCTCACATGAGTGTGGGGGACAGGAACAGGGGTTCAGACTCCCCTAGAGCGGTAGGAGCTGCCCAAATCCTGGCACACACAGAGAAGGGGAGAATGTGGGGCTGCCCCCATTCTCCCCCAGTCCCATCTGTCACTCAGCCTATTTTCCCTTTCCAGTGTCCCTCCCCTGAGCTTCTGACCTCCCCTACTACTCATCCTCATTTATCCCCCCCAGTTCTCGCTTCCCTTCAATGCAGCCCCAAACCCTTATTAACCCTGTTCCCACCACTCCTAAAACAACGCATTTTTATTATTACATTCTCCAAAGTGGGGGGAAACAATGAGAGAGGGACAGATTTTAGCAATATGCCTTGCAGACTTTTCCAGATCTCTGCCCAAGGTGGGACTCAAACTACGTAACATCAGGATCAAAGGCTTATTGCTGCTCCCCGCAAGCTATCCAGCTGTAGTGAAATCTTTTCCCCTGCAGATCCTCTTGGCTTCACTCTCTGCACATGGTAAGAGTAATCTATCTGGTGTTTGACCCTTCCTCAAGAGCCTAACTGGAGAGCCAAATTCTTGCGAATAAGGTTCTGAATTTTGCTCCCCCAAAGGGTTAGGGGGTGTCATGCACTCCCTTGGGGTACCCCTCAAATGAGTGAGACTGTTGTGCCATGATCAAAGCCATGGTTTGATCTCTAGATCTGGGAGAAAAAAAGAAAAGAAAAGAAAAAACCTATGCCAGAATATACCTTTCGAAAAGCTATTTACTTCGGCAGGCTGTGTCTTGGGAACCCACAGGTCATATGACCTCAAATTTGGATCACTACTCATATCCTGTGCCCCATGAGGCACATGAAATTTCAAGGCAACCGGAGTAAGTGTGCAGATTTTAGGGTACTAAGAAGAGTCAGCCTTTAAACAAAAAGGGCTTCTCAACATTAACTATAAGAATCTATGTTATTGCTGACCTATGAGAGCTGCCCAGATACTACGGTGATATCTTCTCTAACGTAAACATATAGCAAAACACCCCACCACACACATTTCTTCCCCAGGGGAGAGGATAAGAGAACAAATGTGTGAGACCTGTTAATCACACTGCTTAATGCAGTACTGCAACTTTCCAAAGCGTGGTCCAAGTTGTTTGGGAGCCACTGCAGCTGGAAGGTGCTCCGATATTACAGTGATGAGCACAGTGTAGGAATCTATAGAGAAGAGACGGGAATAGCCAGCTCTGCAAACCCTGATATTGACGGATGGCAGGTTGTCAAGACCCAGTCTAGAGAACAGGAGGAGCGGAGCTGGTAGCTGTGCTTCTGCTGCAGGAGAAGGGATGCTCCCAGAGAAGGGGCATTATTAGCCTGCTCCTGCTCCTATTGAAGTCAATGGGAGTTTGCTATGGCTTTCCAAGGGGACAGGCACAGGTCTTCAGTGTTACACTGTGGTTCAGGAACAAGGATATGGTGGGAGGGAGGCAACGGGTGTGTGACCATAAATGAGCCTGCAGGATGTTAAAATGGCCCCACAGCTCATGTGTGTTGGGGAAATTGCCCCCTCTGCCCCATGCGTGGCATGAGCCAACGTTGCTAAGGTCAAACCCTTGTGTTGATTAGCACAGCACTACTCCTGTCTGTGTTTTGACAAGCAGTGTGGTACAGGCGGGTGGAGCTGCCTGGCCAGGAGCCTAGGCTGAGTCTGTGCAGCTCTCAGGAAATGCCATCTGAGCAGCAGCCTAAAAGAATCTCATAAATGAAGAGTGAGAGTGAGGTGTCTGATTTCCAGGCAGCCTTCCTACTTGGAAAGGGTTTGGCTGCCCTATGCCAGCAGCTCCATGCTTCTGACTTCCCTCCAGAGGGGCAGTATGATATGTGTGGCTATTTCTAGAATTCCCTTGCTTAAATGCTTTGGATGGAGGGAGCCTTATTGGTTAATTATTTATATTTCAGAAGAACCCAAATGTGCTAGGAGCTGTACAGACAGAAAAAACACACAGCCTGATTCTCATTGTCTTGCATCTTGTGTGGTCCTTTACCCCTGTGCGAAGTGGCTGAAAAGAGGTTTGCAGTTCAGAATTGTTCACCTTAGACCCATGATGCACCAGTGTACATGTTGACACATGGTGCAAAGCAGCGAGAATCAGGCCCGAAGCTGCATAGCCAGGGGGACAGAGCTAAGTAAGGCTTTGAGGACCTTTATCTTTAATTTTTCACCTCCTCCTTCTTTCCTTTGGCTGCTATTGTCACCATGGGGGATTTTTATTCCTTCTTAGCCATGACCTTGCCTTGCACAAAGGTCCCATGCTTTTTGCATCTAATGAAGTGTACTGTAGCTCACGAAAGCTTATGCTCAAATAAATTTGTTAGTATCTAAGGTGCCACAAGTACTCCTTTTCTTTATGCTTTTTTCAGTCTCTCTCCTAATCATCAGGTCTGCCCACTGATTGAGTACCTCACTCTGGGAGCCCATCACACCTTTGGCAGGAGTGCTGAGAGGTAGACCTCTACACATGTGGCAAGAGTAGAACAGAAAAAGAAAAATCTCTTGTGACAGGAACCTGGTTGCCAAATGGCAGCAAATTTAGTGCTGGTCAGTGACATGTGAAAAAAAGAAAGCTATGAAAATGGTGAGCTATTCAAAGGAAATGATTCTTCCTTCTTGCAACTCTTCCTGCTTTGCCATGGGAAATAGATATCTGCTCCCCAGCTAGGGAGCCGAGTGTGAAACAGCCCTGAGGATCGTGAGCTATGTGACTGCTGATGCACAGGGCTCTTTGTGTTCTGTACACATTTTTTTTAAAACAGAGCCCAAAAGGCTCCTGGGCACTTTGGAGATCTATAAATAGACAGGTCCCTGTTCCAAAGAGCGTACGGTCTGCAGACACAGACCAGGGATGGGAGAAGGGATGCAACATACAAACCAGCCAATGCGGTGGCTCTTGGCCCATTCGCTAGTGCTTTTCCCTCTTCCATTTCCACCCCTGCTCACTGTTGACTCCATTCTATGGTTTCTCACCACTCCTCACCCAGTTCCTCATTGCCAGGTTCCAACCCTGTCACCCCACTTCCGCCCCAGTCCAACCCATGATTTAACACAGAAGAAATCCCCTTCGCTATATTATGCCAAATCCATCATAATAATTACTAATGCCTGGTGCCTCTGTGGCACTAATAAGTCAAATGTGTTGGGGTGACAGTGTTTGGTTTATTTTCCAGGACTCTCTTTCATTGCCAATAAGAGAGGTGTTTGCTCCCAGCCCTTCCCTGAGATAAGCCACACCAAAACTAGCATTGACCTAGCAAGCATTCTGCTCAGGTGTATTCTGCTCAGGTGTACCCTAGCAATGCAACCACTACAACAGCCAGGGAAACATCCGTTCAGCCAACACCCCTCTCCACATCGACCTCAGCTCGTGGGCCCTACCACCCAGACACACAAGCCAGATTCCTCAGCAGCCTCATTTACCATTCCAGCAGAGAACCACATGCAACGCACATGGCTAGTTCTTCACAAGCACTGCACATCCTTACTCAGATAGATAAAGATGTGTGCCCTGTAGACAGAGGCCTGGGTGCAAAGCGTATAATGTGCTATTTGTACATGAAAAAGTCTGTGTTCACAGATAGGATTGTGTGTGGAAAAAAGAAGTATCTAGTCGAGCCATGGTAGCATTTTCTACAATACTTCTGGTTCCCCCATGTGCAGCACCGATAAGACAGGCAGAACTGCAAGGTCTCAATGCATGGATGAGTCAATCGTGTAGCAAGGAGGGATTTCAGTTTATTAGGAACCAGGGAACCTTTTGGGGAAGGATTGGCCTTTACAGGAGGGATAGGCTCCATCTAAACCCAAATGGAACCGCTCACACCATTTATCTTCTGCTTACTTCTGAGTGGCCTAGCTGACATAGTTCTGTGTTTCTATGAAGTTGGGAGTTTGGGATGACTATGATTGTCTAGCTACAGGAAGCCAAACGAGTGAGACTGTCAGTGCCAAATTTTTGAATTGATTGATTTTTGTCAATATTGTCTCTAGAAAAGTTGCCATATGAATAGTGGTAAATGTGGAGAGTGAAACAGGGATTTCAATCCTGCTTAAGTGAAAAGCTCAGTGCAGCCTGAACTATGGAGGTGTTACCAAATCTTCCATAATAAATATACCAGGGAACTTTCCTGTTCTTTCACTGAAGCAATTCCACAAAATCCCAGCAGGGGGCAGAACGATCATCGCAGGAAATCACACCATGCTCTGTACAGTGGAGTAGCTGCAGAAATATGCAACAGGACTGGAGCTAGCCCTATCTGTATTTGCATGAGTAATAGTTACCCTTTTGCAAACTTTGTCAGATGCCTATGTTGCCACTGGGTCAAATTAATACAGCAATCAGAAGAAATAAGTAATGGAGCTGACTCCGTAGCAAACTGATTTTAGTGTGAACCTGACTCTGCCAGGGTTATGCTCCATTTTGCAAGGCTAACCCTGAAAATCATTTGGAAATTGTAACTGATTTAACATACAGCTGCCCAGAACAATACCAAGCTCTTTTTAAGATCCTGATCCTACAAACAGGTTTCAGAGTAGCAGCCGTGTTAGTCTGTAAAAGAAAAGGAGGACTTGTGGCACCTTAGAAACTAACCAATTTATTTGAGCATAAGCTTTCGTGAGCTACAGCTCACTTCATCTTACAAACCGGATCCTCTCAGTGGAGGTACATTAGGTTTGGAATTTATTCCTAGCAGACATGAACCTGAACCCAAGTTTCACTATATTTAGGACATGATGCCAGCTTCATCATCTTTGGGGATCCTTCTCCTAAAAGATGAGATGCACAAGGAGATTAATCATCTACTAATTCCTCTTATTAAGCAACTTCATTAATTGAGGATGGAGGATTTTGTTCCTGTTCCAGGATGGAACTGATGTTCATCTTAACGCGTGTAACTTGCCCAGTTATCATGAGTATGGGCACCTTAGACATTCCTATTAGAATAATATTAAAATAATAATTATTGCAGTAATGCAAAACTCAATGGTTCACGTGCAGGAGTCTGTGTGAAACGGAGTGGTTCAAACAGAGGGGTCCTTGTGAAATTGGCAATTCTCATGCAAAGGTCTGTATGAAACTGAGGAATCTGAAAAGCTTGGCAGTTCAAGCACAGAAATCCATGTGAAATTACCACCTCACAAGGATTATGGGAACATTTTCCTCATTTGTGATCTATGTGGCATTCGCGCCCCAGGTTTCACTTTGATCATCAGAGAGTTTATAAGCTAAGCAGGGTTGACCAGGTTGGCACTTGGATAAGAGCCCTTCAGGGAAAAGCAAAGTACTGCAGGAAATATCAGAATTAGTGACTCAGTAGGTGGAGCTCTTCTGAGTTAGCAAAGAGCAAGTGCTAGGGGGTGCTATGCTGCAGGAAATGGTGATGGTGACTCAATTAATTGCACTCTTCTCTCTTGAGACAGAATTGAGCTAAGGCTCCAAGGCAGTAATAAGGGGCTGCTGGAGATGCTGTCTTTGAGATGAGATGGAAAACCAAAGTTCTAGCCAACTGTAGTCATTTAAGATCTCCTGGTGCCTTTTACAAGAGTTGGGATCTTAACCCCAGTATCCAGGCCAAATTCTGTAATCCTTACACATTGTGAGCCCAAACCAATCTTATCCTGCTTTTTTGTTACCATCCTCAATGCTGGACTGCTCACAGGGCACCCTCTACTAGAGGAGCGGTAGGTACCGTTGAGGTGCATGAAAGGTACAAAGAAAAGGAGTACTTGTGGCACCTTAGAGACTAACAAATTTATTTGAGCATAAGCTTTCGTGAGCTACAGTAGCTCACAAAAGCTTATGCTCAAATAAATTTGTTAGTCTCTAAGGTGCCACAAGTCCTCCTTTTCTTTTTGTGAATACAGACTAACACAGCTGCTTCTCTGAAACATGAAAGGTACAGTGATACAAACAATAGCACAGCATGCCAGAGACATTTTCTCTCCTCTGCTCCAGGTGTGAGTGGAGCAGCAAAGCAAAATTGGTAAGATGTCCAAAGTGATGCTCACAGTTCAGTGATTGGAGGGTGTTACTGTCACTTTCCTGCTCTGTCTTGCACATGGAGTGGGGAGGAACTGCAGGAAACAAGAGAGGAAGCAACCAGGGATTAGCAGGAGAGACAGGAAACAGCAGGGGGAGAAGCAAAAGAAGAAAAAAAACTAGCAAAAAAGACGTGGAAAGACATAAAAAGAGGAGACAGGAAGCGAAACAAGGGGAAAGAGAGTGAAGAAAGGAAAACAGAGAGAAGACGAAGAAGATAAGAGAGGAGAGAAAATAGAGAATAAAGAAAAGACAGAAATGAAGAAGGTTTCATTAGCTATTGTACAGCAATTAAGGGCTGTGTCCATGTTAAAGGGTGATTTCTCTACAACTCCAGCTGCAAATGGCAAGGCCCTCTTGTTGGTCTGTCCTTTTTTTCTGAATCCTGGTTTCAGAGTAGCAGCCGTGTTAGTCTGTATCCACAAAAAGAAAAGGAGGACTTGTGGCACCTTAGAGACTAACCAATTTATTTGAGCATAAGCTTCGTGAGCTACAGCTCACTTCATCGGATGAATCCTGCTTTCCCAATATCAGATGTGACTAGTTTTGGAGTCTGCCAGGCCTAGCAGAGAGGACAGATGAGAGACTAACACACAGACAAAGCCAGGGAGCGCAGGACGAGAGACAAAGAGAACAGAAATAAATGTCTGTAGTACGAGGAATGTGCAAAAAAGATAGTTCTTCCAGTGATTAGGCATCATAAAAGATGATAGCTCAGTGGTTTGAGCATTGGCCTGCTAAACCCAGGGTTGTGAGTTCAATCCTTGAGGGGGCCATTTAGGGGCAAAAATTGGGGATTGGTCCTGCTTCAAGCAGGGGGTTGGACTAGATGACCTCCTGAGGTCCCTTCCAACCCTAACCTTCTATGATTCTATGTCTCGGCTAAACGTGATGAGCGGATCCTGGGAGGAAGGAGAGATACAGCTCTGATGGCCTCATGCTAAGTAGGAATCTGACAGCAGATCAGGTATGGACAGAAGGGATCAAACCGTAACTACAATATGTAACCCTGTCCAGGGTGGGTCATATTCACCTCTGATGGATATCTGAGAGCTCTGTCCTTGCCTTACACTTAGGAGTACTGATATAGCTTGTCATGCCAACGAAGTCTTATTGAATTGATATGAATCATAACAGGTCCAGATGTGGGTGACCCGCAGCATTTTTTCCACTAAAAAATAGGTGGGACGCCAAACCCTGGAAGCAAGCATCCAAATGTGTATGTTCCTAGCTTACCAGACCCCCCTGTAATGAATCAGGTTCTTTCCCCTGTCCCCTGCTAAGTGCTCTGAAACGTTTTGGAATGTGGTGGGGCTAAATGAGTCAATGTCCAGCAAGAGTTCAACCGGTGCCTAAAACACTTCCTTGCTGCTCTCACATTCCCAGAAGATGCCTAGAGGGAACGCTGCTTCCCGTGTTTTAACGTTGGCCCCATGTCATTAAAGGGCAAAAGAAGAAACAAATACTGTCCAGGAATTTGGCACCAAAAAATAGCCACTGACAGAATGATCAACAAAGCTATTCATATCAAGTGCTGTGAGGGCCTGAAAAGTAACTGTGAAACCAGCACCATCTCATTCCCAGTATCTGTTTCCTGTATGGCTCCAGGTCAGACATGCTGACTTTACTAGAGAAGGACTGTCTGGATAAATAGCCATTACTGAGTTGTGTAGAGAGGGTTCACCAGGGAGTCAGTGCTACAGCTGGGTCCATTTCACTTCAATCAGCAATTGGGAAGACAAGGAATGCATGGAATTTGCAGCGATATTGAACTGGGGGGAGTTGGAGACACAAGTGAGGGCAGAGCAATAATACAAAGGCTTCTAGATGGCTGTGAAGGGAAAAGGGGAATCTATTAATGTCTTGGTCAGCAGCTCCCTTCAGAAATATGGGGAAATGTTTCAATCGGGATATTACGATACAGCCTATAAGTATGGTATGGAAAATAAGAAAAAGAGAAATGTAGCATAATCTTTCTAATGAAAATGGAAGCTGCCCAAAACAGGCTGCTCTTCAGAATGATCTCCCCCGCCCTGCGCCAATTCTTTCCCCCTGCTTTGGGAGGGAAGCTGTAGTGTAGATGAGACTTGGGCATTTTCACTATTGTGTCCCTGTCATCCTTGCTGCCACTAGTGGAGCTGCAGAGTTCCTAGGTTTCCTCACGTCGAGAAGGCCTGAGGTGGGACAAGTGAACTGTCTTGAGAAGAAAGAGGAATGATTTCAGGGGGCCCATGGGGTATGACTAAGAGAAATGGAATAGAATTAAGAAAACAAAATGTAGTCTGAATGTCAAGATAAACTTCCTGGCAGTGACATAGATTTCCTGGTGGCAAAGTCTCTCCAGGGGAAGCCCCATCACTTGGGACACTTAAAACTAGATAGGGCAAAAGCCAAGTCTCGACAATGTCCCACAGGGAAAATCCTGCAGCAACCACCCCAGAGATGGGCAGGTTGGGACTAATAGGGCTTTTTCACTCCTACAAAACTAGCTCTGCGGAGCTGAGACAGTCTCAGGATTGTGAGCTGGCTTCCGACATCACAACCGAACTGCCAGCTGAATTCCCACTGGGGAGTCTCTGTCCTTGGAGGTGATAGAAGAGGTAGTGGAAGTCCAGCTAGAATCTGCAGTGGCAGCAGCTACAAAAATTCTCTTCTGATTTATAAACTGAGCACTCTGGATGTAATAAAACCCCTCAGTGCTTACAGAGCACATTATACATTTTGACGTACTTTACAAACATGTGAGATCCACCATGTACATTTCCCCTCCTGTTTGCCTCCACAGTGTGCCACAAGTTCTGTCCCTGCATAAAAAGCAACTGATGACCCTGATCTGAGCCCTGGTGGGTGACTTCTGCCGCTGACGCTTCCACACGGATTGCTGTTGGCATACATGCCTGGCTTGGAGTTTGGGTTTTTGTTTTTCTTTTGAGGAAAGGAGTAGTCATGTGGGAACAGAAAATGAGTGACTGGAGCTGCTCTTCTGGATGTGGGACCTTGACATTGTGGTGGGGATGCCAGACCATCTCCTGCTGTTGTTTCCATTCTCTGCAAACATGTGGTTTTGAGAAGCTGCAGCCAAGGAGGCAGGAAGCTGCAAAGAAGGAGCCTGAATTCATGAGCCAGAGAGAAGAACCCATCTGTAATCTACCTAAATGCAGTCTGTATTCAGAACAGAGGGCCTCATCCATTCTCACATATCCCCCAGCCCCCGTAGGCTTCAGAGGGCATGTCTACACAGCTCTCAGAACCCAGGTTAATTGACTCAGGCTTGCTCTACAGGGCTAAAAATAGCAGTGTAGTCATTCGGGCTGAGGAGGGAGCCCGGGCTCCAAGACTGTCCCCGCTTGCTGGGTTTCAGAGCCTGGGTTCCAGCACAAACCCGAACATCTACACTGCTATTTTTAGCTCTGTAGATCAAGCCCCATGAACCCAAGTCAGTTGACCTGGCTCTGAGACTCACTGCTGTGGGTCCTTTTTTGCTGTGTAGACGTACCCAGAGGCACCACCAGAGTCCTGTGTTGAGCTCCCACTGAGCTTCAACTGAGGCACGATGGGAGTCAGCCCTATGGTTTATAGGAGTCTCCTGGCATCTGAGACAACCTGGATGAGACAGGACCAGATTTTTAGTGATTGCCTCACTTGTAAAGCACTGCCTCCTTCAGGCATAGTGGTGAGAGGGGGTCAACTCATCCTTCTGAGGCTGCATCAAAGATCTGCACCTACCTGAGTCAAAGCCTAGGGGACACAATGGGCCCCAAGTAGCCAAAGCAGCCTTTAGCCCTAGGGACTGCAGGGGAAAAGGAAGGAATGGGTAAGACTTGCAACCAAGTCAGGCATAGTCAGCCTGGAAAATCCTGCACCAAGTTGTGGGTGGGTGGGTGAGAGAGGTGACGGGATCCGGACAGGTTTGTGTTCTTCAGTAGAAAGCTATCTGGCCTCAGCCAGTCTCAGAAATGGCAATTGAAAGGCTTCTTAAAAGGGCACCCAATGTATCTTTTAAGTACTACTGTTTGAATAAACGAGTCCCTAAGCTATGGCAAATCCTACCCTGCTCACCAGGCCCCGGGGGATATGAGCAGGGCGGGGGAGGCGTGGTGGCAGAACAGCTCGGGCATGAATTTAGACATTCTAATTAAACTCAGAAATCAAGAGACCAAAGGGAAACATAGTGAAATAATCAGGGCCAGGCATGGGCAGGAGTCTCTCTCCTTTGTTTACATAGATATGAAGCTCAGGAAGGGGGAGGAGAAAAGAGGGATGGGGAGGAGAAAGCAAAAGGGGAATACGCTTTAAGAAACTGCCTCTCTTAACTCGCTGACAGAACAGGTTTCTGTAAATTCCTTGGAAGACTACGTCTCTGTTCATTATTGTTATTCTTTATTTCTATGTGGTAGTACTAAAGAGGCCCCAATGGAGAACATGGCCCCTCTGGACAAATACAGAGCAAGAGACAATCTAGGCTCCTAAGAGTTTGATATATACCATTCCCAGGAGCACGTTGAAACTCCCAATTAAATCTAACTCCGAAGGGTCTGTGTAGGAGAATGTCCCCCCTCCTGGGAGAGTCTTCCCCAGCATAATTTAACTATCATGGGAAAGTCCCCATGTGGGGAGCGGGTCTCACCTCCTGCAGGACATGAAAAAACCCGTGTGTTGTATCAGGATGAGAAAAGGAGGACTTGTGGCACCTTAGAGACTAACCAATTTATTAGAGCATAAGCTTTCGTGAGCTACAGCTCACTTCCTCAGATGCATATCGTGGAAACTGCAGCAGGCTTTATATATACACAGAGAATATGAAACAATACCTATTCCCACCCCACTGTCCTGCTGATAATAGCTTATCTAAAGTGATTGCCCCTCTGCCATGTACATTGGTCAAACTGGACAGTCTCTACGTAAAAGAATAAATGGACACAAATCAGATGTCAAGAATTATAACATTCATAAACCAGTCGGAGAACACTTCAATCTCTCTGGTCACGCGATCACAGACATGAAGGTCGCTATCTTAAAACAAAAAAACTTCAAATCCAGACTCCAGCGAGAAACTGCTGAATTGGAATTCATTTGCAAATTGGATACTATTAATTTAGGCTTAAATAGAGACTTGGAGTGGCTAAGTCATTATGCAAGGTAGCCTGTTTCCTCTTGTTTTTTCCTACCCCCCCCCCCCAGATGTTCTGGTTTAACTTGGATTTTAACTTGAAGAGTGGTCAGTTTGGATGAGCTATTACCAGCAGGAGAGTGAGTTTGTGTGTGTATGGGGGTGGGGGGGGGGATGTGAGAACCTGGATTTATGCAGGAAATAGCCCAGCTTGATTGTCATGCACATTGTGTAAAGAGTTGTCACTTTGGATGGGCTATCACCAGCAGGAGAGTGAATTTGTGTGGGGGGGGTGGAGGGTGAGAAAACCTGGATTTGTGCTGGAAATCACTTTAGATAAGCTATTACCAGCAGGACAGTGGGGTGGGAATAGGTATTGTTTCATATTCTCTGTGTATATATAAAGCCTGCTGCAGTTTCCACGATATGCATCTGAGGAAGTGAGCTGTAGCTCACGAAAGCTTATGCTCTAATAAATTGGTTAGTCTCTAAGGTGCCACAAGTCCTCCTTTTCTTTTTGCGAATACAGACTAACACGGCTGTTACTCTGAAACCTATCAGGATGAGAGGGTATCACAACATGGACCGGTTTCAGAGGAACAGCCGTGTTAGTCTGTATTCGCAAAAAGAAAAGGAGTACTTGTGGCACCTTAGAGACTAACCAATTTATTTGAGCATGAGCTTTCGTGAGCTACAGCTCACATGGACCCAAGATGTGGTGGCAGAAGGTGCTGATCCAGCTGCCTGACATGGGGACTCTCCTCACAGGATAAAGAGGGCTGCTTCCTGGTGCCACTGTGTCCTTTTTTTTCTTGTGCCAGAGCTGTGGCAATTGTGCATGTTGAGTGAATGAAGGTCACCCAGAAGGGTGATTAGAGCAATGAGTGCAGCTGGCATTGGGATGCTCTGCAACAAATCACGCATATCTGCCAGGGGAGGGTGTGGTTCCCAATTTAATGAATCGGAGCACAACAGCATATAACTCATGGCCCAATCCTGCAAGGTTTTACCCACACACTAATCCCATCAATGGGACAAATTGCCTGAGTAAACATTACTCATCTGAATAGGGCATTGTCAAATCAGGACCAGAATTTATCCCGTGGCTCAAATCACTTCAGTTATCAAATGAAATAGCAAGAGTAAAGTTAGGCGAGAGCACAATTTAGGATGTAGGAGTGTGTGGCAATAGATTCCCAAAAAAGAAGGACTGTTTAGTGCTTATCTGCCTGCAGGTATCTGCTTTGTATTTGAGCAGATTCAGTCCACTCATCCTTGCTAATCATTACAATGGTTCCATTGTTCTGTAGCTTGTCTAGGCCTGTCTGAAAGGAATGTTGATATGTGCTATTAGGAGAAGGATACTTCACCAGTTGGAGCCTCATTTCCCCAGATGGAAATGGGGAAATCCCCACAATCCCCAGGGCATTGTGAGGATAAGTCCATTAAAGACTGGGAGGCACTCAGATACAATGGTAATGGGGGACTTATATAAAAGTACCTTAGATACACTAATACCAATCTGAATATAATCTTGTTTTACTGAGGTTGGAGCAGAGGCCATGAAATCAAGCCACCTGGCTTCTTGTCTCAGCTCTGAAACAGATTTGCACTCTAAACTGGGCAAAATCATGCCACTGCCCTGCACTTTCCTCATTAACACACAGGAACAATAATGCTCTACATCCCTTCCAGGGGAATTGGACAAGCAATGACTATAAAGTGCTATGTGCTATAGATTATTATCCTTCAGTACATCCTTTAGATGTTCCTGAGTTCTTAGTTACCTAAATTTTAGCACAGCCAAATACTCTGGGTTCCTATAAATAATGGCCCTTTATCAGTAAGGGAGGTAAAAATGTAGGAAGCTCTTTTATGTGGGAGAATAAGGAAAGGTCAAGTCTCATGCAGGGACTGTGAAAAATCCCAGATGTCTTTTCTGGCCATTGGTCGCCAGGATTTGGGATGCAGATTGGCCAGTGACTAGGTCAGGGCGGATGAAGCAGTTGAAGCAGGTGATTCTGTTTGCAGATCGCAGCAGCGAGTGCCTGGTTGCCCTGTCAGAAGGATTAGGAACAGGCTAGGGATTAATCCTCTTGAGACTGCATTATAGACTGCACCTTCCTCCCCCTCAAAGTAACAGGCACAAGTGTTGCTATAGAAGGCTTAATTTCATAGCACTAGGAAATCTCTCCGGGACCCAGATATTGAAGTATAAAATACAGCCCTAATTGTGCTGTGACCTACTCTTCTGTGTGCGGGTTAGATCGAGCTGAGAGGGAGGGAACCTGCTGCAGACACATAGTGAGCAGAGAGGCGGCCTTGGGGCCTGAATGCTGAAGTGACTTGGGGGTGATGTGTAAAAAGGTTTCGAAGACGCAGAGGATATGGGAAAAAGAAAAGGAGTACTTGTGGCACCTTAGAGACTAACCAATTTATTTGAGCATCTGAGCTAGCCGGGCTCAGGATATGGGAGTGGAGTTGGCCTCTAGGCTGGAAGCAACTCTGTCAAGTTTAACATTGGAGCCACTTTAAGGGGAAAAGTGGATGTAAATGCCAAGCAAGCTGACCCTAAAGCCAAGTGCCATGGTCTGAATTCAAACACCAGCAGTGTAGGTTTCAGAGTGGTAGCCGTGTTAGTCTGTATCAGCAAAAACAATGAGGAGTCCTTGTGGCACCCCATGGGTCACTACAAAAACTAATTTTCCCCCTGCTGATACTCACACCTTCTTGTCAACTGTTTGAAATGGGCCACCTTGGTTACACTGAACTCATTACCACTACAAAAGTGATTTTCCCTCCTTTCTTGTCAACTGTTGAGAATAGCCCACTTGGTAAGGCAACTCCCATCTTTTCAAATGCTGTGTATTTATACCGCTGTACTGTATTTTCCATTCCATGCATTTGATGAAGTGGGTTTTAGCCCACAAAAGCTTATGCCCAAATAAATTTGTTAGTCTCTAACGTGCGACAAGGAATCCTCATTGTTTTTACCAACAGTGTAGTGTCATGAGGCATTTCAGTACCTGGTGCTGGCCTAAATGACAATCACAGAAACATAGAACCATTGCATTAGAAGGGACCGCAAGGGTCATCTAGTCTAACCCCCTACCAAGATGCAGGATTTGTTGTGTCTAACCCATCCAAGATAGATGGCTATCCAGCCTCCTTTTGAAAACCTCCAGCAAAGGGGCTTCCACAACTTCCCTAGGCAGTCTGTTCCATTGTCCTACCGTTCTTACAGTTAAGAAGTTTTTCCTGAGATTCATTCTAAATCTTCTCTGCTGTAGTTCGTACCCATTGCTTCTTGTCCTGCCCTCTGTGGCAAAAGAGAACAACTTTTCTCCATCTTTTTATGGCAGCCTTTCAAGTATTTGAAGACTGCTATCATGTCCCTCCTTAGTCTTCTCTTTTCCAAACTAAACATACCCAGTCCCTTCAGCCTTTGCTCATATGGCTTGCATTCCATCCCTTTGATCATCTTTGTCACTCTCCTCTGGATCCTTTCCAGTTTCTCTCCATCCTTGCTATACACTGGTGACGAAAACTGGACACACTACTCCAGCTAAGGAGTAACCAGCACTGAGTAGAGTGGGAGTGCCTAGAACCAAAATGCCTAGAACTCTGGTACTGGACCACCCCTGGGAAAAGAAGAACCCACAATGCACTGGGCTTTATTACATACTGAAAGAGGCCATTGAAATATTCCAGATCACGTCGGAATGCCTTGGCTCCATTCCTTTCTAGAGAAGCTTTGTTTTTATCAAGAAGAGACCCCAATCAGTTCTGGGAGTGGGAGAGGAAAGCCCTTCCAGGCAGAAGCTTCAGGGTATGGGGACAGGTGTTTCAGAACCTTAATTGGAGAGTGGGGGACGTTTATGGTATTGTTATGAGTTGGATTAAACTTCATTGAAACTGGTGGGTGGAACAGCCGCCTTTCACTCAGGATAAGTGTACAAGCAATGGAACTCCTTGATGGAATAAACGGCTGAAACTACAGGGACCTCCACGCAAAACAAAGCTGAAACCTCATGCAAAGCTGGAGTAGACGTTAGCCATGTGACCCAAGGAAGGGTCCACTATGATCTGATAAACAAAGGGGAAGAGGATTGATTGGATTGGAGCAGTGTGTCTGTATGTATGAGATGGAAGCAGCAGGAAACAGCACAGAAAGAGAGAGAGAGAGAGAAGGAGCAGAACAAGAATGGAGGCTGTGGCCCTGAGTAAAAGCCTAGAGAGCTTTTTGGGCTGAGTGCTGGCTGACAAGGTCTTGGAACTTTGAGCAAACTGTTGTTGCAGTCCTCCTGAGTTCAGAGAAACAGAAACCTGACTTTGTATATTCTTGGTAATTAAACAGGAGTGCATCAAAGAAATACATGGCTCCATCGTCAATTTCTCCTCCTAACTGAAACAATCCTCAAGCCCTAGATTTTGGCTAACTGCTTGGGTCGAAAGGGGTAACAGTATACTTAGACCTGGTGGAAGCAGATGCAAAAGAAAGTAAACCCAGCAATAAAGCCTTCCATAATGGAGCTTGAATTGTTGCAGTAGGATGCAGTGAAACTGACCTTTCCCCTCAAAAATATTTTAAATAACCCATCCCCTGCAGGTGGCTTGGCTGTTCCCTGAAACCTGGTTTGGGTTTAGAGTACATGGAAGCTGCCTCCATCCATAGCTGATTTATTCTTTTACATTACAGGCCAGTTACTCTTCTATTTAATTCCTGGTGCATACGATGTGTATTCATTCAGCAGGGACAAGGTATGCTGCAGGGGACAATCCTGCACTGGATTCAAGGAGATAAGGCTGGAATGTGATGGGCAAACCTAACTTCTATGATTCCTTGGAGTTTGTCACTCCCTTTCCCAGGTCTTCTTTTAAAGAGCCACTGTTGCTTCCTGGAAGACTTTGAACTCTGTCTTAGTTAGGAACAATCTGGCTTCCCCATGGAATTTAAAAGAATACTCATTCTCCTGTTTATTGCCAGGGACACAGTGGCATTTATGTCCTTAGGGACTGAAGGAAAAGATGCTGCTTTTTATTCTTTTAAGAGACCATCCATCTCCCTAGAACTGCCTCTGTGGCTGAGTTACAGGGTAAACACCCCTGTCCAGTGACTCACAATTCCGGGAGCCCCACCCCACCCACTTCTGGGTTCTCCTTTCTGGCCTCTTTTCTCTCAGGCTCCCAGCTGCCTAGTGTGCTTTCTGAACACAACAACAATAATTACCCCAGTATTGGAGGCTTCTACAAAAAGCAGGTTCTTCGCTACAGCTCCTCCTGCAACTTCTCCTCCAGCTGAAGTGACCTCCTCTCTTTGTGGAGTCATCTTCATGGCAGCAGTCACTGATTGTGATACCACCAGCAGAAGATGGAGATGCTGGGTGGGGAATAGGTGGCTAATAGATCCCTATGTTTCCTGGGCATGGGTGACATGGGGCTGTGCTCCTGGGATTTATTTGACGGGTGTGGGCCTATCCCTTAACTCCAAATGGTCACCTGGCGATGAAAGGCCATAATGTAAACCAACAGTCCTTCGCTGATCCAATCAAATGTACTGTCAGCAGTAGGCCCCTGACCAGGATAGGTTTCTTAGGTCCCTGCCACAGCTTCACCCTGAACTGGCCTTTGATAAACAGCCAGGACTTTTTATTTGGCCTGCTGGGCCTTGTTTGGCCTCTGCTTGCTCCTAGCCCTTCTAACTACTGGGGGACCAAGTCTCGCTGGTTCTTCCAGCACATGATCCTTGGAGACATATGTAGGCAACCCCAGAAGTCCAAAGTCACTACTCTTCTCTGCCAAAAGGACAGCTTCATGGAGCTGAGCCAAGGTGGCAGGGCCTCTAGTAGGGAGCAGCAAATGCCTGGTACCTCCTGTCATAGTGCCTTGGGCAATTTCTGTTACCCTGGACTGGTCTGCATGTATGCTGGTGAAGAAGGCAGGCAAATAAGGAAATGGGCCATTCAGGAAGGAGTGTTGCTTATAATACCAAATAAAGTTTGCATGGCTGATGATCAGGTGATTGACTGAGAAACCACAATGACAACAGCAGCACTATTAACAGCAGTAAAATTAAAGGTAATGCTGAGGCACCAGACAGGTAGGCTGTGCCAGTACATCTCCCCTTGTTATTGTCAAGGGTGTGTCTCCAGCTGTCTCCCAGGTGTTTCTTACAAGGACTGACAGTGCTTCTGCTGTGTTTGAGAGACCTGGGAATAAAAAAATGAATTTGAAGGGCAGAAAATTCATAACTGAACAAAACACTTTCCCCAAACAAGACATAATTAGACGGTGGAACTCATTGCCACACGATGTTGTTGAAGCCAGGAACTTTAGCAAAATTCAAAGAGGTATTGAACATTGAGGTGGACAACAAGAACTTCTGGAGTTTGAGCAGCTAATGCTAAAATAAAGTGTTTTGTAAAAGGAGATAAACCTCGTGCTTCAGGATTTAACCTAAACTCTAACTACTAGGGTTTAGGATGAGACTTCCATGGGGGGCAGATAATCCCACAACTGCCAATGCCGGGTTTATTGCACCTTCATCGGAAGTGTCTAGTGCTGGCCACAGTTGGAGACAGGACAGTGGATAAGAGAGATCTTAGGTCTGATCCAGTCTGGCAGTTCATTTGTTCCAATTAACCCACCAGTGAAGTCCCCCATCTGGCAGCTGGACTCACTGAGAGTGAGGCCGGGACCTTTCCACAGCTGGCACTCACACTCGGCACCCTCCTGGTCTCTGTAGGCAGATCTGCCAGGTGGGTCAAAAGGGAGCCTGTCCTTGGCAGAGATAGTAGGAGCTGTGCAGAGGGTCTCAGGTGGGAGATGGGCCTCCGCTCATCATGCCGAGGGGCTCTTACAACTGAGTTTGCCTGCCCCTGTCTGAGACGGATTGGCCACATGGCACTGAGCTTGTGGGGAGTCGCTAGAAGGTGCCGCGCTGCAGCGCTGCCAACTCTCCCAGCTTGCAGGGTGACTGCAGCCATCTCCCAAAGCTGTAGACCCTGCCTGTGGGAAAGCCCCTCTGATTGGCTGCCTGCCCCACTTGCCTGCCTCTTGGGGAAGAGCAGCCAATCAGGATGGCCGCAGAAGGCAGGCAGAGCTCTCTCCTCCTCCCCTCAGCAGCCTGACACCTTTCTCATAGGAGGAGAGGAGGGACCAGAAAGAGGCCAGCAGTGCAGGGCAGATCCTCAAATCCTCCTCTCTCCCTCCAGGCACAGAGGGGAGAATCCCTGGAGCTGCCTCCCCAGTCTGAAAGGGGGAGCAGGGACCCTGCTGCAGACCCCCAGCCCTGGGAAAGGGGGTGAAGAGCCCCTGGAGCTGCAGGAAGAGAAGAGGAGAGGTGGGGGAGCAGAACTAATGGGTGGTAGAGGGGGCTGGGCAGATGTGGAGGCAGAATTGGTGTAGGGACTGGGGAGACAGGATCAGTTGGGGGCAAAATTAATGGCTGGGCACAGCCAAGGGCAGATGTGGGGGTCTGACCTCCTGCAGCGGAGGCAAATAAACTTAGGAGAGGTGGCAACATAAATTGGCCCTCCCCACACACTGGGGTTGGGCAGGGAGAGTTCAAAAATCAAAGCACAGACCAAAAACTACAATATAATCTTTTTTTAAAAACAAATCTCATGGTTTTGGCCCAATCTGGTGATTCTAGGGAGTCTTACTTAGGATTCTGGGACCTCTGTACAGCATGTGGGACTCACTATGCCCAGCAGAGTCGTAGCAGCTGTGCCAGGACACCTCCCTAGTCAGCTGAACGGGTCTCAGGTGAGAGATGTCTCCAGCAGAGCTGGTAGGAGCTGCCCTGGTGGGGCTGGGCTGGGGGTTGCTTTCCTCTGTGACTGTGGAGGACAGGTTGGGGTGCTTGGCCCGTGCTGAGCCAGCTTAAGGCGGTGTGAAGTTTAGTGGCGGCCCAGGCAGACTGCACAGACTGAGGCTGCCTGCTCAGCATGTTTGCCGCACTGAGAAGTTCATTTCCTTCCCCAGAAGTGGCAGAAGCCATGATGCCCTTCCCCTCTGCTCTCTCCTGCCTGACACGGGAAGAGAAAGGGGGGATTGTGCTGCACAAAGGCCACTTCTCCTGCTGAGCCTTTGGCCGCAGTGAAGCTAGACCCATCTAGCTGGCACTGCCCTACCCAGCCCCCTGTCCCCATATTCCTGCCAGGAGGGGGCATATGCTGCAGACAGTTGCCATGGTCAGGAAGTGCCCTGCTGGCTCTCATATCTGCATGAGCTTCCACCACCATGCCAAGGGACAGGGGCTCTCAGTGGAAAAATTGTGCCCCAACACAGGGGCTGAAAGGGGCCGTGCAGACAGCATATGCTAGGCTAGCTCATTAGTACTCCTCAAGGCTGCTAATTAAGCAACTTTGTCTACAATGCCAGATTCGTAACCCTTTATTTCTCATCTTCTTTACTAATGGCTCTGACTATGGAGCAGGCCCAAGTGGCTGGGCGCTGCCCCAGATGAGACCCATATGCTGTTTCTGGCCTGATCTCTCATTTCCCAAACCAGCAGCCGTGCTCTCCTGGCTAGGGACTTGCACTGCCTTGCAGAGCATCCAATCAAGCCTTGGTCTGTTGCTGGCTGGTGTCCTGGTCACCGCTCTGCCTGGGCCTCTGTACAGTGCTGAAGGAGGCCTGAGCTTTTGGGGCTGCAGCAGCCTAAACTTGGGAGACCTCAAATCTGGCCAGTAGTTGTGGGCCACAGAGGCTGGGACTGAATCCCAGGAGCATAGCCCAGCCCCAGATTTTATATAACCCATCAGCAACCCTTTTGTAGCTCCCCACAACCAATAACCATTCTTGCTGTCTTGGTTCATGTGCTCCCATTGGCTGCAAGAGCTAATGAAAAGAGACATATGAAGGGCTGGAAGGGGTTGAGATGTGTCCTGTTATTATCTGCTTTGGGTTGATTGCTGGGATCTCACCTGGCAGCCCTGGCATCTACCCCGATTCTCCCTCCTTGTCTAGGCCCATCCTGGGGCCTAAGAGCTTCGTGAACTGGGGTGCCACCAAGGGACAATGTGATTGAAGCAGACATTAGGAAGGGCTGAGGGAGAAGGATTCGCTGTGGCAATGGCAGCGATTCCCTCCGTCTGGGGGCATGCAGTGTGCCCGGGCATGCAGTGCAGTGCCAAGGAGGTAATTGGGTGAAGTGAGATGCTATTCCCATTCACTGGGAAATATTGTCTCCTACCCATTTGGCCCATTATTTATTTGTCAGTCATAGATTTATAGACACAGACTTTCTCTCTACCACCCTCTTATGGCAAAGACACACCTTCCCTTGTGCCTCCACTCCCCAGATGATGCCAGCATAACTCCAGGAAGAGGGTAAGTTAGTTTGCTGCTGCACAGGAAGAGTAGAAAGCATTGTTTTTGTAGGTCTTACACAAATGGAAGCTGTATTGAAAACATTCTCGGTGACTGAATGTTTACTGCCAGAAATCTGGAATCTTACAGGCAGACTTAGAGTGGCTAGTGGCACTCCCTATGCACTGTCAGCGCCAAATCCTGAGCATCAAGTGGTTTGGCTTTGTGTGACTGTCACAGTCTCCCAAAGATCTGGCCTTCCTTTACTCCCTCATTATATTTGAAAGCAGTGTTGCATGCTTTTTGGCCACATCATCACGATAGACAAAAACACCTCAGTGCACTGTGCTTTCAAATCTCCATTGACGTGCGAAGGGGTACATGCCCTGCCCTACCTGGGGCTGCCCCAGAGATGTGTGGGTCCACAGAACCGAGCCAGATCAGGGAACTTCACTACACGATGCCTGGTGCAACGCCTTCAACCTTGGTCACTCTGACTGGCACAAGGGTCCTTAGCAGTCTGTGTATGGAGGATGATGATGATGCATGTTGGCTAATTAAACCTAGGTCTGTGCAAGCCAATGTACTTTCCCCCTTGCACTATAACAAGCAGCAGTTAGTTAGGAACTAAAAAAACATTGGCAAGTGCCCAACTTCACCCAAGGCCTGTTTGCTTATTATTGCATTGCAGCAGTGCCTAGAGGGTCCAGCCTGCTGTGCTAGGCACTGGACAAACACAGAACAAAGAGATGCACCCTCCCCACAGGATTCAGCTGACAACGCTTCAAGCTTAGCGCAGTTTCCACAAATGCTTGGGGCTGCGTGTCAGGAGTGAACTGCATGGACAGGGCCCAGATTTGAACAGTAGGGTGCTGCGGGTCAGGCCTGAGGGGCACCGGCAGGGCTGTGTGTAAAGCCCAGGACTGGAATAGCAGGCAATATTGCGGAGCAGGAGTGAGATGCCTGGAGTGAGGGCCAATGCTTAATTTGTCATGAAAGAGGTGTTGGGGCTCAAATCTTTTTTTTTTTTTTTTTTTACATTCATAACGGATGCAGCGAGCTCAGGGCTGCTGGGGCTATGGACTGCCAAGCCGACAGGTGCCAGGGCTCAGCTCTGGCGCACATTAAGCACTGGTGAGGGCACATGCAGTGATGACTCTTGCACGACTCCTTGGCACTGGGATTGCGATTTGCTCCTTGCCCTGCATCCAAACAGCGGGGCCCTCCCACTCCACTTGCCTCTGAAGGGAGTTTCCATGCCATTCACGTTGCCTCCGAGTGCATTGCCCCAGGCGTGGGGCGTGGGCCCATCCCCTGCGCACCCAGCTCCGGGGGCAGCTCGCTGCTGCTCCTCGGGGTGGGTGCCGCGTGTCATTGGCCAGGCAGCGGGAGCACGTGGGGCTGGCTGTAATCTGCAGGCTCAGCCTGGGAGGGGAGGGCGCCCGTCTGACTCACTCGCTGACTCTAATCCCGCCGGAGGAGAAGTCAGGACACAAACAGACTTGAGGAGCGAGTCCAGCCGGACGGGCCAGGGAGCCGCGCAGAGCCGGGGTGGCGAGCCGGAGGCCGAAGGGGGGGAGATGAAGGCATCGAGCCCTTTGCCGACGCTGTTCGGTGCCATCCTCGCCGTCTCGGCTGTGACGGGTGAGTTTGGATCAGAGGCGTAGTTTGACTTCTATATTTGGGGGTGGGGGGCAGCTCCAGCCAGGGCCAATGGGGCTGTGTGTGTGTAGGGGGGGGACCTGTCCGAGGCTTGTTTGTGGGGCAGCTCCCCCTCCTGTCCCCCTAACTACGCCTATGGTTTGGATCTTTGGCCTCTCCCTCCTCCCACTGTCTGTCCCGCTTCAGGGTCTCCCGGGTGTCTCGCCCTCCCCATGCTGAAAATCTGGGGTGCAAGGGCGGGGGCATACCCAGCCTGGCCCGCTTGTCACTCTCCGCCTGCTGCTGCACATCAAAGTCCGGGATCCTCTGGCTGTGGGATTCGCCTCGTCCCCAGGTGTCGGGGTGGAGAGGGCCAAGCAGCAGTTGCTCAGTCCCCTTCCGGTTCTGGCTGATGTTGAGAGCTGGGAGAAGGGGCCCCAGCAGGAGGGGTACGGCGCTGTACGGCGGACGCTCAGCATTGCCGCCATCAGACCTCACTAACACCTAGCTCTTTGCTCAGTAGTGCTTCACTGGCCTGAGTGCACAAGTCCTCGCAGCCCGCCCCTGGGAGTCAGGGCCGCTGCCCCCGTTTTACAGAGGGGGAGGTGAGGCACAGAAGGGGGGTGAGGCTGTGGGTGTACAGCTCAGGACTCACACCTGGCGGCTGTAAATAGAACCTAGGAGGGTGGGCTCCCGGCTTCTAGCCACTCGCTACACAAGCCCATGGTCCTGACTGACATCCCAGGCCCCAGTCTTCTCCCCCAGAGCTGGGAAGAGATCCCAGGAGTAAGCCCATGGTCCTGACTGACATCCCAGGCCCCAGTCTTCTCCCCCAGAGCTGGGAAGAGATCCCAGGAGTAAGCCCATGGTCCTGACTGACATCCCAGGCCCCAGTCTTCTCCCCCAGAGCTGGGAAGAGATCCCAGGAGTAAGCCCATGGTCCTGACTGACATCCCAGGCCCCAGTCTTCTCCCCCAGAGCTGGGAAGAGATCCCAGGAGTTCTGGCTGACAGACTCCCCTGCTCTAACTATTAGATAACACTTTCCTCCTATATAACAAAACACCCTTCCTTGTTTGTATGGCCCTTAGCTGGGAAGGGAGGAATGGGCATGCGGTGAGCGCAGGGCTGGCCAAGGGAGGCGGGGAGGTGGTGAAGAAGCTGTACTGGCGGGGTGGGAGGTAGGGATGGGGTGAGGGGCTGAGAGGGTGGAATATGTGGGTAACAGGTAGAGGTGAGGGACAGGATATGGGATGAAACACTGGGAGTAGAGGGAAAAGAAGGGGGGGGGGCACTCGCTGGAGCCTGGGCCCTGGGGCAGTGAGGGAGCGAGGCTGGCACAGGGGCAGTGGAGGGCAAGCAGTTTTGGTTGGGAGGGGCACCCATTTTCCCCTGACCCATGCTTCCAACCCAGAGGGGCTGGGATATGCAGCCCAGAGCCTCACAGGACGTTATTTTTGCCTCCCTGCCAGTTCTTGGAGCCACATAAGCAAACATTTCCAAAGGTGGCTGGTGATTTTGGGTGTCTCAGTTGGGAGCCTAGTGTGGGACAGTTGGGGCCTGATTCTCAGGGCACTCGCAGCTCCAGTCAAAGGCAGTGGGGAGCGGGAGGTGCTGCATGGCTCTGAAAATCTGGCCCCAGCTGTCCCAGACACTGAGGCACCCCAAATCACTGGTGGCTTTTGAAAGTATGGCCCTTCCCTTGCCTGCTGACAATGGAGTGTGGCCAATGAGACCTGCTGGAGAGAGGACAAGGGGGAGAGGGAGGGGGAAGCTCAGTTACTTGTGATATTTAAAATGTGCATAGCTTATTGGGGCCCATTCTGCCCTGGGGAGGAATGCGGTAGAGTGGCTTTTCCAGCCCCTTCTCCTCTACCTGGTCTCCTCTGCCTTGCTGTGTCCTGGCCCCAGTGTGAACCAGATGCTCCTGTAGTGGAGGCAGCTGGCACAGCAGATGCTTGGGGGACACACACTTGTCAACCTTGTGTCTCTGTACGTAGCCAGTACCTCTCCGCAGACCCAGCGCTGTGTGTAAAGCCTTGGCCAACTGGCTATAAGGATCCTTGATACTGAGTTTCTGATTCCCCAGGAGACTTGAGGAGCATGGGGCAGGTAAATAGCCCCCACTCCTTGATGAATGAAATGGGTAAAGACATCCCCACTCCCCATTGGCCCTTCAGCATCTCCCTTCTCCTTCTCCTCCTCTGCTGTAGCTCATGGCAGTGCATTGATGGAAGATGAGGTCATGCAGAGCCAGGCTGGGTGGCACAGGCATAAATTTGACCTGGTGCCCAAGCTCTTCCGCTTTCTCAGGCTGGGCTATAGGGGCAGCAGCAGCGTTTCGGAAGCCTCCAGTTAATACAGGCCGGCCCGCTCCATCTGCCACGAGCACGCCCTGTGGATGTGGAGGGTTGGGATGTGGGATTAGTTCTGAGGAGCCTTGCTATTAAAAGACTAATTGGAAATAACTCCCTGAGCAGTGGCTTAGGCTAATGAGATCTGTGCTGTTCAGTGCAGCTCTGGGCAGTGAGCTCTCAGCTCATTAAGTACCCACACAGGTAGTTGTGTGTGTGAGGGGAGGCTGTCCCGGGGGTCTCCACCTGAGCTAAACCCTTGATCTAATGCCTGCAGCATGAGCCGACGTGGCAGAGAGAAGCTTGGTGTCAGGAGACAAGCTGCCCCAGTGCTTGCTAATGAGAGACGCAACCTTTCACCCACGGGTCACCCATTTGAATCCGCCCAGGTCGGCATGGAGGGCCCTAGAAGTTATACCCAGTTGCCAGCCAGCTGTTTGGCAGTCGTCCCCCTCACCCCGCTGTGTGAAATGAACTGGTGGGTTGCAGCCCAGCTTCCGGGCACAGCCAAAACCACTTTCACGATTGGCTTCTCGGCCGGTAGTGTCATTAGTGAAACCAGGGGCCGAATGGCTATAGAGGAGTTCCCCCTCTTGTCCCTATTGAGGGTGCTGAGGCCTCACTGGCTGACAGGGGATGGGCAGGAGGAGTTTTCCCTGTACTGTGTGAGCTATGCCTGTCCTAGGAATGGAGATTTTCCATCTCCAGGGGAGTCTCTCACAGAGCGCGGTCCTGGACAAAGGTTGGTCTGCTGCACAGAGCCATCTACAGGTGGGGAGCATGTGGAAGCAGGTGGGAAGACTTCTCCTGGGCACTCCTTGGGGCAGATGCCCTGACGGACCCTGGGGACCTCCCCCTGCACCCAGGAAATGGACACAGACAGGAAGTGCCCTCTGGGTAAGATGCATTTTCTTGGGACAGGTCTGAGCCGCCTGGGGGGCTGACCCGCCTTGTGCTCGCTTGCTCTTTGGAGCAGCAGCTGGCCCTGTCTCCAGGCCGTGATAGGCCGCTGGCCTGTACCCCCCTCTGCTCCACTCAGCCTGGCTCCTGGGCTTCCACACTGTTTGTTCCTTAGGAGATGCCGGTTTTTCAGTCTTTCACAAATATAAACCGACTTAACTGAAATATCAGATGCTCGGCCCATCTGATTCCTGGGGTGAGGGCATCTGGTGCCCTATTCAGTCACCCCGCTCTGCTCTGCTCCCTGCACTGCTGGGATACAGGTTTAGGGGGTGGAAGGAGGAACGTTCGCTCCTCCACTTACTCTGGAGGGCAATGTTGGCTCTGAGTATCCATAGTCCACCCCTTCTTCCCAGGAAGTCTGTGGTCATTTCACAGCCTCCCCTGGCCCAGTTAACTAGGAGGAATGGGTTGGAGCAAAGCACATTTAGGCTGAATAATAAGGAAGTTCCTGAAGAGTGAGATTGCCTAGGGACAAAGCCGTGGGGCACAGACTGAGGAATCAGCTGCCCTGGCCCCCAGTGCAGGATGGTCAAGGTGTGGAGGGGTATGTGGTGGGGAGGGGGAAGGACATGGGAGATGGGGAACTATCACTGTCAAACTGCAAGATGTGGCAAGATGCGGGGTGATGTGCTGGGAAGATTGGTGTCAGCAGCTCCTTGGTGGCTCACTGTGGGGTGATGTGCTGGGAAGATTGGTGTCAGTGGCTCCTTGGTGGCTCACTAGGGCAACTGGAGTCAAAGCAAAGGCCCAGTTGCAGAACAGCGGGCACTGATAGTTCCCTTCTCCCTGAGCCTCCCACGCCCTCCTGCTCCTAGCATGCCTCACCTTGGGCATTACCCTGCAGTACTGGAGGAGGGTGAGACATTCAGGCACAAGAGGAGAGCTGGAAACTCCTTGGGGGACTTACGAGGGACTTTGGTCTCCGGGGCAGACGCTGTGGAATTGCACCGAGAATGTAGGGTGGTACCATGGACACTGTGAGGGTGGGAGCTGGGCAAGTTTCCTCCTCCCAGCTCTGCTGGTTCCCTCTGTACTGACTGCTCTTCCAGTCCTGGAACCCCATACATAGCTCTGCTGGTGCGTCTCAGTCCTGCCTTGCAGCACTGGGTGTGAACTCAGCCTGGGGCCCCCCACGTACAGCTGTGCCACTGCACTTCAGACTGTGCTGCACCCAAAGTAACATGGATGAGCTCTGTAAAGGCAGGATATCTGCTTTTGAATTTTCCTGAAAGATCAGATTTCAGTCAAAGACCTGAGTCTGTAGCTGGCTCATGTGTGGTTTCCCTGGCAGTTAGTGTTTGTAATGACTTGTGGCCTTGGTTACAGGTGATTTCTGTGATGTGAACCACTGTGAGAACGGGGGTACCTGCCTGACTGGTAGCAGTGAGACTCCATTCTTCTGTATCTGCCCTGAAGGTTTCACTGGGATTGACTGCAATGACACGGAGAAAGGTACAGCCCATGCGAGAGGCGGGTCCAGACGCTCTGAGACTAGAATCTCATCTGTATGTGATTGTGATGCATCAACAATAACACAGCAAAGTGCGTGGATCTGCAGATCCATGTGTGCCCTGGGGGTGCTAGCACGTAGCAAAGTTCCCATGTCATGACCCTGTCCACTGGCTGCTTCCAAGTTCCAACCCTGCCGATGATTTGTACAGGGTGGTGTTTTAAAACTGGTGCCTATAACAAGGACATGAACATGGGTAGATCTTAGACTCTTAGGATGAGCTTCTTCTCATGGGGAAATAACTAACAGACTGTCAAAGTATGTGTCATACCTTTCTCCAGTGATTGGTCTACTGCAGGATAACATCATACTACTGCTACCTAGCAATGGAGTGGTAGAGGTCTCTGTTATGGAGCTGAAGGTCCCAGTTTCAAACACGGATGACAAACAGGCTTGTACCAGATTCACACACACTTCAGGAGCACTAACCCAGAGCCAAATGCTGTTATGTCAGATCCATACATGACTTGGGGTTGTTATGCTTATAAGAAGCACATAGAATCTTTTAAAAGGAGCTAAGGCAATACTCTGTGTTATTTAGTGTACAATTTAAGCATTGAAATCAGCATATGCTTACACATGCACACACGGTTCTGCAGCTGGATCTCATAGTTACTAGTCCTTTGTGTTGTTCGGTCCATTCCAATGGCCAGCTGAAACTGCACATGAGGGAGGGGGAACACACCCTTCTTTTATAGTGATAAGTTCCCATACAAGTCTATGGACCTTGCTGTGCCACACTGGAGCTGTCAATCACGAGGTATTCAAAGTTGCTCTGTTTAGAATTATTTTGAGTTGTTCCCCGGGAGGATCCGCAGCTGTTTCTTATCTGTCCCTTTGGCTCAACTCCTTATCTAGTCCTTGGGGTGTAAGCCTTTGCTTTAAGGTCATCAATCTGCCATCCGGGTGATTGATAATAAAGTTGGTGCCTCTTGACTGCTCCACTCCCCTCTCGACCATCTGGCCCAGCTGGCCTGTCTCAGTTAATCACCATACATTCTTCACTCACACCAAACCCTAAATAAGGCTATTACAGCCATAAAACTTCTATCCTTCTAAGAGCGAATGTTAACACAATCAGCAAAGAATAAACTCAGAACAATTTACTAATTCAAGGTTACAATTTCTTCTTACTAATTCAAAGCTAGCAAAATGGAGTACAATTCCACTTGAGACAACTTCTTCCCATTAGGCTTTTGGCCTACAGGGTCACCAAGTCACAGTAACGGGCATCCTTATACCAGAGCCCTGCACCCCTGGAACAGTGTGGATTCTTCCTTTCCCTGTTCCCACTGGACAACTGTTTGCTTCCTCTGTTTCCTTCCCCAGGCCCCTGCCACCCTAATCCCTGCCACAACAATGGCGAGTGCCAGCTGGTGCCCAACCGGGGTGATGTCTTTATGGAATATGTCTGCAAGTGCCCTGCGGGGTATGCAGGCATCCACTGCCAAAAGAGTGAGTATGGGTTGCTTCTGCAAGGGTGGAACCACGCACTGGCTCTGGGGGAGATGGGGACATGACAAAAGACCTCCCTGCAGGAGGAGCTGCCAAGGTGGGAGAGGAGCATGAAGACCAGGTGTCCATGTGGTGGATTGTGTTTGTGTATGTACCCCGGTTACCGTCCAGATATTGTTGGGGTATGTGTAAGTGACTAATCCAGCAAAATACCCCACTGAGTTTGTTTTCATCAAGGCATCGGATGTTTCTCACCCTGAGCTGCTGGCAATGCACTAGGCAGCCTTGCACGATGACTCTCCGCTCACATGCCTCTGAACTGACTTGCTGGCTCTGGTGCCCACTGGCAGGGATTAGGTGATTCCATCCATTCTGCAGCAGCCCAGCTGTCAGATCTACTCTGGATTGCTGGTCCTGGAGCCACCCCTGGAAATCTAGGAGCTGGAGTGGGAGGGGAGCCCTAGAGACCAGCGTGAGGTGGGGTGTGGGAGCTGGTGCCACTTGGAATAAGTAGTCCAGCTCCAAGTGAAATGCAGGGACTGGAGTTGGGTGCGATGTGGAGAAGTGCCAGGAGAGGCAGAGGTACTGGGTAGGATGCGATTGCCAACTCTTGGTCGGATGCAGGGCCTGGTGGTTGGTACAATGTTGGACCAGAGCCAGGTGGATGCAGGGGCTGGCACCAGGTGGGTTGCAGGGTTCAGCATTGAGTGCACTGAGAGAACTATAGAAATGATAAAGATACTGAGGGAGAAGGTAGTGCAATGGGTATGTCTGGCCTCTGCATCTTAACCATCGCCTGGCCAATGGCAGTTCTGCTTTTAGGACACCTGTGGCTCTGTCTGCTCCAGAGGGGAATTTGTGCATCATCTGCAGTGTAGAGTGGGACCCTCCCCAGAGCTTCACACAGATGCGTAGAAGAACCAGTGCCTCTAAGCCCAGTCCACTCCAGTGGGAGAGGCTCCCTCCCACAGTGGCATAGCTGGGCATCTCAGCTAGACCCCCCCCACCACTACAAGCAGCCTGGCAGTCACCCGAGGGCCGATATGAATGCAGTTTGGATTAAAGCCCTCACTTAGCTTGCCAGAGCAGCTGTCTGCTGATAACTCTCTGCGTAAGTGATGGGACTCCCCATCCCACCATGTGGTGCTGGGTTTGCGGCTGGAGGGGGCAGAGGCTCTCTCTCATCTTCTTCACTCCTGTCTCCCCTAGACGTGAACGAGTGCTCCTCACAGCCATGCAAAAATGGAGGCACCTGCCTAGACCTGAACGGCGACTATGCCTGCAAATGCCCCTCTCCATTCTTGGGGAAGACCTGCCATGTCCGTAAGTCCCTGACCGTGACAGGCGGCTACAGACCCTGCCCCCCCCCCCAACTTCCTGTTGCCCCTCTCTGCTCTCAGCAGTACCAGCAAGCACAAACGAGGCCTTGTTGGTTGGCATTAAGAAAAACAGAGGTCGATGGCTTTTGAAGCCAGCTTCATTGTTGTCCATTAGCCCCATGACACTGGAGAGCCCAGTGCTAATGAAATTAGTGCTGGAGGAGGCAACCCAGAGAAATCTCCTGCTCTTCTCACATCTCATGACTCTGGGATAGTCCCAGAGACTGGATCATAACACATCACAGAGTGGGCTTTCCCTTTTCAGATCTCCTTACATCTTGTTGCTGTGGTGGGACAGCCGTGGTGGCTGGATAGTGGAGAAGGGAGGTTCATACAAGGAGCGTTCCCTCTTCAGGTTGTCCAGGCCTGTGACGGTGGTGAAAAGCTGCCTGGAGAGCTCTGCACACACCTGGACATCTTCTTTTCTGAGAGCATTCAAGACAGTTGCTGACCAACTGGTCCTGAACAATCTTGGTTCGGGAAGTGCAGAGGGCATAGCTCTGCGGAGGGGTTAGGGTGAAGCCAGATGCGACTGGGGAGCAGAAAGAACCAGCCACCTTCTCATTTTAATGAGACACCAAACCAGTGCCCCAAGTGGGCAATGAAGGTCCTTGCTCTGGTCTAGTTTCCATTTCATACCCATGAGACAAGAGGTGTCTCCAGAGAACCAGGAATGTGATGGTCAGAGTGTCACCTTCTCTTTCTCTCTCTTTCTCCTCTTCCTCTCTGTTCTCACTCTTCTTTTACCGATGACCTGCTCCTCTTCCTTTTCATTCCCAATCTCCCTCCCTTTTCTTTCCCCGTTTCCCCTTCCCCTGCTCCAGGCTGTGCTGTTTTACTGGGCATGGAGGGAAGGGCCATTGCAGATGCCCAGCTCTCGGCCTCATCTGTGTACTATGGGTTCCTAGGCCTGCAGCGCTGGGGTCCCGAGCTGGCCCGACTCAACAACAATGGAATTGTCAATGCCTGGACCTCCAGCAACTATGACAAGAGCCCCTGGATTCAGGTACCAGCTGGCTGAACACACAAACTTTCCCTTGGGTGGGTCATGAGCTCATTGCAGAACAGGTTCCTCTGAAGCACCAGGCACTGCCCAGTGCTGGAAGTGGGATGCTGGGCTTGTTGGAACACTGGTTTGTTCTCATGTGGCAGTTCCTACCAGCGCTTCCCCATGCTCCAGGGCTGGGACTTGGGGACTGCTCTGAATTCTGTTTGCCAATGGGAATGTAAACCCACTGTCCTATTCCCTGCTGAAATCTCCACCTTGGAGAAGGAGCAGTTTCAGATCGGAAGCCTCCTAATGTTAACATGACTATAAAAAGGCGGTGTCCCAGGGCAGCATCCCTTTGGGGGCAGGCAGCTGGCACTTCTTGATGCAGGATGCTCAATCTCCTGGGAGGAGGCACTCAGGAAACACCTTGCATTGCTCTGCAGCAATGCTCTCTGGTGGTACAGATGGGCATCCTTCTCTCCTTGATCAGGGGACTGGGATCACGGTGTGAGGCTGTGGGGATGGGGAGTTCTAGCACAGGAATAATGGGGCAGCCTGCAGATGGACAGAACACCCACCGCAGGTCAGCCCCTTTCAAGGGTGCTGAGGCTGAGTTGGTTCCCAGGAGTCCAGCTGGGCTGCAGGTCACATAGACTAATACTCTATGGGAGACCTGGGATGACAGGGGCATAGCACGGACCGTACTCTGTGTTAAGCTCTGTAGCATGTTCCCTGTCCCACCCCAGTAACCCTCTGTCATGCCACAGGCAAACCTGCTGAGGAAGATGCGGCTGACAGGGATCATCATGCAGGGTGCCCGTCGTGCGGGCTGGGCAGAATACGTCCACTCCTTCAAAATAGCACACAGCCTGGACGGGCGTGTGTTTGTGTTCTGCAGGGACGAGAAACAGGATCAAGACAAGGTGGGTACTGCAGTAATGAGCCTGCTGCCTCCACGCGTGGGGGGGAAACGGGCCTGGGGCATGGGGCTGTGTCAGGGTGGGGTGAGGAGATCGATGCACTGGGGGTGTTAGCACATGGGCATGTTACCACTGTGAAATTATGTGGCGGGGGCCTTGTGTCACTTTGTGGGGGTGGTGTCTGCTCAGAGGAGATGCTGTGTGATTGCAGGGGCTGCAAACAGGATCGGGGGGTTCTCAGAAAGGTATTGAGTACAATAAATACCAGTGGTTTCATAATAATATAAATGATTATACACACACACTACAGCTGCCTAGACAGAGCACAGCAACTAGTCAACATTCAGAGAATCCCTGATTTGTGACTAACACCCCAAGTTTGCTTTGCTCTGATTCACAAGCTTCTGGGTAGCTTCTGGGTAGTACATCTCCTGTTTAAAATGTTTGTAAGCCTATCAGGGAGCAGGCTCAATGCCATGTTTCTTGGGTGACCAGCCACACAACAAGAAGAGCCAACAGTGAAGAGTACATAAACTCCCTACAGGTGTCAATGATTTGTTCAGCCCCATCAGGCCTAGTCTTGACAGCAGATACATTTGTGGGAAACAAGACTGGTCTTTGAACAATGTGCTAGAGGGGCTGAACTGGTAACAAGTAAATCAAGCGTCTCTACTATATGCTACAGTGTACAATACTGTATATGTGTATATTTACAGAACCAATAGCACATATATACTGTCTACTTCCCTATAAGTCACCTGATGTATAAGCTGTCCTACTAATTGACAGCAGTGTTACCAACTCTCAGGATTTTATCACACATCTTGTGATGATTGGTGTATTTCTTAAAACCCCAGCTGCTGTGATCCTGTGACTATATGAGAATCTCAGCCTTCATCATAAAAAAAAAAAAATTTAACCCTCATGGTTGCAGAGAAAAGCATGTAAATGTGACCCCAGTGTATTTGGAAGGGTAAAAACAAAAAGAAACACACACACACACAAGACAAGTGGGAAAAAAAGAATCCAACATTTCTTGTTTTAAAACAATCTCATGATATTTAAGCCAATCTCCTGATTTTGGGGGGCTTGACTCATGATCTTGTAACATTTTGGTTTGGCAACACTGAGTCCAAGGCATTCTTCAGTGTTGGTGGTGAGTTGGTCTGTCACGTGGCTTTTGTTACTGAGTCTACAAGATAAAAATCGGACCGCTGGGTCAGGGATTACTATGGACAAGGGTATGGGGTAGAGAAGGGATGAGGACTTGATACTGGCCCCCATTCCTGGCCACTAAACACACTCATCTTGGTCTGTGCCCTTACAGGTTTTCCTGGGGAACACAAATAATGATGGCATGCAGTCCAACACGTTCAATCCTCCGATCACAGCCCAGTACATCCGCATCTACCCTGTGATGTGTCACAGGGCTTGCACGCTGCGCTTTGAGCTGGTGGGCTGCGAATTGAATGGTAAATGTCTGCTCCGGGCCAAGAATATGGTGTACTGCTCCAGAGCACTAATGCCCCTGTCTGTTGGATCTCTGAGGCGGATGTGCATGTCCACGGCACGAGCTGTGATTTCATCAGATCACACATGTTGGGCCGGGTCAGTGCTTGGATGGGTGACCTCTAAAGATACCTCAGATGTAGGAACCTTGTTGAGACTCAGTAGGGGGTGTTCTTCCCTCTGTCAGTGCTAACCTTAGTGTCTCAATGTGGCACTAGAAGGCAGTGTGTTGCAGGGGAGTGGTGCGGGTGACTGGGGGGGTGGGGGAGGGGAGGGGTGCTGTCACCTCGGAGTCATTACTGATCCCAGTGCAGTGCTGTGGGATTTTGTGCTGCTGGAGGTGTTGCCTTTCTGATGAGACCTGATCACCCTTAGTTGCGAAAGATCCGTTGGCTCTTTTTGTGAGAATAGGGGTGTTAACTCCAGGGTCTCAGCCAAATCACATCCTAGATAATGACATTCTACTCCCTAAATCCTTCCCAGGCAGTCTCAATCAGGATCTTCCTGCACTCAGTCCCAAACCCCTGAGCAGTGCTGCTGTGCGGCTGTTGAACAGCTGCTGAGGTCATTTCCCTGCTGGCTGAAACAACTTCTGTAGAGTTTGCAAAATTCTTTAGGATCAAAGTCCCCTAGAAAATGTAACTTAGCAGTAGGCTCAGCCAATCAGATTTCTCTCTCGCTAGCTCAGCATTCCTAACATGACACATGTGCTCGGCAGTGGTTGGCGAAACGGGCCCAGTTCCGAGTCTCTGGATTGCTCCAGGATTGCCCTTCTCGTTGAAATGTTGTACGTTGTGTTTGTCCAGTCAGTGCTTTCAGGGAGGCTGGGAACGACCCTCTGCTGCCTGGCTGTTTGGTGGCCCCGGTGTATTGCAGTGGGACTGGTGCATCCGTGTATCAGCTGGGGCCTTCAGCAGAGGCCAAGGATCAAACTGGGCGTGAACACCAGCCTCCCCTTAGGGGAGAATGGTCAGGGCTGGGGCCCAAGAGCAGGGTGGAGGGGGAGTTAAGCTTGCCCTGCCACTGCCCACGGCTCAGGGGGATAGAGGCCTCCGTCTCTAGCGCTGTGAATCTTCTAAGTTCACCCTATGTTTCGTGCCCGTGGGTTCCTGATCTGGACTCTGCCAGGGCCCTGTCCCTCATAGGGAGGGGTGAGGAACCTGGGAGAGAGAGGCCTGCAGGAATACTGCAACAGGGGTCCAATCCCTGGGAACACCCAGGGCAAGCAATTGGAATTAGCCTACATGGACGCAGGATCTGGAGTTCATCTGAAGCCTTTCAGGGAAAGTGAGCAATGCTTGTGGTGGGGGCTGGACGTGGCCCTGGGGCCAGGCACCGGCTGGCAGGTCTGGGCCCCAGCTACTTTGGCACTGGGTGCTCAGGTCTAATTCCAGGAGTGTCTGTGTTTTGGTTTTCCCCCAGTCTTCTCTTTGTCTGCATCAGTGACCACAGTGACACCCACTGGTAACAATGAGAATTGCAGGGCTGGTCACATCTTGGCTGCAAGGTTACAGGGTGAACTGGACCCGTGGTACAATCCAGCTAGGCCAGAGGTGGGCAAACTACGGCCCATGGGCCACATCCTGCCTGCAGGCCCGTCCTGCCCAGCCTCTGAGCTCCTGGCTGGGGAGGATTGCCCTTGGCCCCTCCCCCGCTGTCCCCCTCCCCCCCGCAGCCTCAGCATGCCACGCCACCAGTGCTCTGGCCTGCCGCTACTGCTGGGCAGCGCGGTGGCGTGGCTGGCTCTGGCCAGGCCGTGAGCTCCTGCTGCTCTGAGCAGCATGGTCGGGGAGCGGAGGGGTTGGATAAGGGGCAAGGGGTTCCGGGGGGCAGTCAGGGGACAGGGAGCAGGGGGGGTTGGATAGGGGGTAGGGTCCCGGGGGGCAGTTCGGGACGGGAGTGTGGATGGGGTCGGGGACAGGGAGCAGGGGGAGGTTGGATGGGGCGGAGGTTCTGGGGGGGGGTGTCGGGATGGGGAACAGGGGGTGTTGGATAGGTGTGGGGAGTCCCAGGGGGCCTGTCAGGGGGCGGGGGTGTGGATAGGGCGTGGGGCAGTCAGGGAAGAGGGAGCAGGGGGGTTGAATAGGGGGATGGGGGTCCCGGGAGGGGGGTGGTCAGGGGACAAGGAACAGGAGGGGTTAGATGGGTTGGCGGTTCTGAGGGGGGCAGGAAGTGGGAGGGGGCGGGGGCCAGGCTGTTTGGGAAGGCACAACCTTCCCTACCCGGCCCTCCATACAGTTTTGCAATCCAGATGTGGCCCTCGGGCCAAAAAGTTTGCCCACCCCTGACCTAGGCGCTGCCCCACTTTCCCCACTTGGGGGGCTCACAAGGCCTCAGGCAGCCTTCACACTCCAGCCTGGGATTTGTTTCCCTATGGCGGTGGTTTTCGAGAGGCTTCTCTAGGCTGGGCATTTCTACTGGGCCCAGAAGGAAAAGGGACCCTGCCCCTGGAGTGGACTCTGCACATATAGCCCAGGAGCTGTGTGCTGTGCTTAGAGAGGAGTGGCCCTCGGAAAGTACTGGGCATAGGGCCTCAGGCTTCAGCCACATTTCTGGAGGGGCAGTACTGGCAGTGTTGTCCCTCCTGCAGCAGGGGGCGCTGTCACGCAGTGAATGGGCCTCTCTGGGGAAATTAAGGCAGAGGATAAAATGCAGAACTGGAATAAATTGTAAACCCACCCAATCCAATGACCTCTGCTGCCTTCTCGAGAGGGACAGGGAGTTTTGAGGTCCCAGCTCTTTGTATCGTTGGGGTTCCTGATCTGTGCTCATGGCTCAGTGCTTTTCATGTCTCTACGTTTGTGGTCTCTGCTCTTTGCATCTTTAGTGTCCCTGCTCTGTATTTATCAGGGATTCCTGGGACCCTGCTCAGTGTCTGTTTGGGATTCCTGGGTCCTGCTCTGTGTTTGTTTGGGATGACTATGCTGCTGGACTCCTCCCTTTCACTGTGTCTATAAACCATTGTGTTACAGTGTATTTCAACACGGCAGGTTGTTCGGAGCCGCTGGGCATGAAATCCCGCCTGATCTCTGACCAGCAGATCACAGCCTCCAGCATTTACAAGACTTGGGGCATCGATGGCTTCACCTGGTACCCACATTACGCTCGCCTGGATAAGACAGGCAAGACCAATGCCTGGACTGCACTCAACAACGACCAATCTGAGTGGCTGCAGGTGTGTCTCCATCACCCCTCAGTGGCTCTCCCAACAGGGAGGTAGGGAAATCTGGTGATGGCCCTTGGGCCAGGAGTACATGAGCTCCAATAGCAAAACTGATTCTGATTCACTCTGTGGCCTTGGGCAAGGCACCTGAGTTCTCAGCCTCAGTTTCTCCATCTGTAAAATGGGGCTAATAGTCCATTACAGCTGCCTGAGCAGCCACATATTCCTATTGTGAAGGGCTGGATGCAGGATGCTTTCAGTGTTACCAGGTCCCGGGGAGGGGAGCTTGGATACTGGGCAGAATACAGGCAGTGTCTGTTCTCTGCATCTGGGATGGCAAAGGAATCTCGGCCAGAGATTCATAGACTCTTTGGACTTCCCTCCCCCCAACTTTCCCTCTTCCCATTCTCACCCTCCCTTTTTTCTAGGGGTCCCTGCTGCACCCCTAGATCTAACCATTTGTATGAGTGACTGGAAGCTGCTTGGAGTGGGCAGCAGAAACCCTTGTCAGCCCCACCACTTATCTCCTGTGGCATCCCCATTCTGCATGGATCAGCCCATGGGAGCTTAGCTCAGCTTCTCTGCCACATGCCTGACCCTGCAGCTCAGAACTGGCTGCCACCTGGCCTCAGTTTCCTGCTCTGTGCTGTTTTTTCAGCCAGCAGAGTGAACCACAGAGGAAGCTCTCTCATCCCCTCCTGAAGCCAGTGTGGTTACTCCAAAGCCTGCCTACAGTTTGGTTGCTGGCCCAGGGGTGGGCTACAGGAGGGGCCAGAGACTTCTGCAATGCAGGAATCTTGTCAGGTTTCCTGTCATTACCCCAGACCCCAGCTCCTTTCTCAGGTGATTTCAGAATCCTCTGTGGGTGCAGCTCGGGCAGGGAAAGTGAGGTGCCATCCCTCCAAGCCAGAGAGTCTCTAGGGAGCTGAGCAGTCAGTCCTGCCCTTGGGAGCCAGGCAGGGCCCTCCAGAACAAACCTTTCCCCAGCATTTGCCTTTATCTGATCTTCCTTGTAATGCTGTAGCGTCCCAGACAGGTCCCTTCACTGGCTCCTCCCTTTGCTGGGGTGTTTCTAGCTCATACTCTGTGTAACCCGGCTGCTGCTCCCTTGGCTCCTGCCTGTCTCCACGCCAGCCTTGTTCTCTCCCTCCTTGTTCCCTTCCCACCTGTGAGGAGGTTCAGCACCAGCGATGGCACCCAGGCTGGGGGAAGCAAAGAAAACTTTGTCTGCCTGAATTGGGACTGCTCTGGGGCCTGGTGCACATTGCATGACTTGTGTGACTGCTCTGCAGCCCAGAATAGCTGGAGCACAAAGAGCCCTAGCTACTCCCTCTCCTAATCCTGAGCTGCCAGCTCCTGCCTCTGGCCATCCCCCTGTCACACCATATACCAGGCAGCAGTCATCCCTGCACGGGGAATTCCTCAGGGTACTTTTCCACCCCCTCAATGCACTGGGCTGGAGTGGGGGCAGAATCTGCCCATGTTCCCAGTCTGCCAGGTGGGCTATAGGATGCGTGCAGTGGACTTCCTAGGCACTGATGGATCTTCACTTAGCAAAGGTGCGCAGAGCTGAAGTGTGTACATGCAGAGCCCAGGACTGGAACAGCAGAGGGGCTGCTGTCAGCGGAGCTGCATGGGCAAGTCTTGCACAGCTCCTGGCTCTCGGCTTACTTGGGACCCGACTTGCTTTGGGGGCAAAGCGAGCGGATGTCCTTTGAAAAAGTCCCGTGTCTCTGGCAGATTGACCTGCTGACTCAGAAGAAGGTGACCGGTGTCATCACCCAAGGGGCTCGGGATTTTGGGCACATTCAGTATGTGGCAGCCTACAAAGTGGCTTACAGTGATGATGGGACATCCTGGACCGTTTACAAGGACAACAGGACGAACAGCAGCAAGGTGGGTGCAGGGAAGGGGCTCTGGTAGCACAGGGGGAAACTACAAATCCCAGCATTCCAAAGGGGCTGGAATGGGCTGGCGCCCAGACAGCATATGGCAGCAGTGATGACAAAGGGTCAGAGGAGTGGTGTCACCAGCCAGAGAGCTGCTGGTGATACCACCGTACTTAGGTCATCAGCGAGGAAGGCCAAGGGACAAGAGCAGCTGTACCTGGGGTTTAATGGGGTAGGTGTTGTGGGACCCTCATACTGACCGTCCTTGCTGTGTATGGGGGTGTGTGTGTGGGGGGAAGCAAGTCACTGCTCAGCAGGACACTTGCACAGCTCCCCACAGGGCTGTGATCCTGTCGTGTGTCCCCTCCCGCAGTGCCTGCGACCTGGCATTGCCCCCTGGCAGGACCTGCTCCTCGTTCTAATGCCTCCTCCCCTCCCTCCACAGATCTTCCAAGGAAACTATGACAACACCTCTCACAAGAAGAACGTGTTTGACGTGCCCTTCTACGCCCACTTTGTGCGCATCCTGCCTGTGGCATGGCACAACCGCATCACGCTGCGCATGGAGCTGCTGGGCTGTGATGAGTAATCTGCCGGGGAAGGCGGCGTGGAAGGGAAGGACTGGCCTGCCGCCTGCCCCCGCCTCCCACTCCGGGCCTTTCTCCTGCACGCCTGCTGCTGTAACATCCCCCTCTCTGTGTCTCACCCACGCTGCCCCACGACGTCTGTGTCTGGTTCCTGGTCAGGGCTGGAGAGCGGCAGTGAGTGCATGACTAGCTGAAGCTGATAGAAATCTCATGGGAGGGCTTTGGGTCCCCCTCGCCTTTGCTTTAGAAAAGCATGTGACAGCCCCGCATTGGTGGGGCTCCCGTATTTGCACTAACACGCAAAGGCCCTTGCAGCTCTCTGGGCCTGCAGCTCTGCACTTTAGGGGGCTGTCCCAGCTGAGGGGCTCTTGCTCTCTGAGCCCCTCATGTTGGTCCAGGTGTTTCCCATCCAGGCCCTTACGGGGCTCCTTGCAAACAGAGGCCCTAGCAACCTCCATCAGATCCTGAAAACTACTCCCCCTTGTAGCTCTGCTTCCACTGAAGGGCCCTTAGCAATCGAGAGCTCGTCTGTCTCCCATCACCTTCAGGATTCAGGGGAGCCTTTGAGCAAGATGCCCTGGAGACAGGGCAGGCCCCTCCACTCATGACCTCTATCTTTCAAGCATAGCCAGGTAGCTGGCTTCCCCCTTAGGTGTGTTGAGGGGAGAGGGAGCTTCCAGTTCTTTGGCTCCTAAAGTAATTCAGAAGGGCCCTTGGGAAGTATCTGTTGCTACTGAGTGCACCAATCACCCCCTCCTTGCAGGCTGCTGCCCGGCAGCGCTGTTGCTCTGGGTTCTGTCAGTTCAGCATAGTGGCAAGGGAGTGATGAGAAGGGGCGGGGGCATAGATCAAGTCAGAAGTCACAAGGCTCCAGTGTGGGGAGAAGCTGGCAGCTGGGAATCTGTACACACAGGGCCTTGTTTTCAGACCGGGCATCTGGCTTTGCACTGCAGAAACTGCCCTGCTCCTGCAGGGCACGCATGGGAAGATCTGTCCTGCCAGTGGAGGAGCTGGGCACAAAGGGGAGACGTGCGTAATTTCTGTTGTAAAATCAGGGGGGCTGGGAATGTGGCCAACAGCGACTGATCCAATGTCCAGCACCTGCCCGTAATGCCCCAGGGCAGATACTGGTACACCTGCTACTCACAAACACTGCAGACACAAGAACAGGACAAGTGCTATCTGCATTCCCACTTTTGGTCCCATGAGCATCGCTTCTGAGCACCCAGCTGGCCAGGAATTCATACAGGACAGCACAGCCAACCTGCCAGTCTCCACTAGGCTCTCATCCCCCACTGCCACCGAGAAGTGAAGCCCCGTGCCCCTGCCCAGGTAGCCATTGTTCCTGGACTCCAGCTACTGTAGTGCATCACAGTGAAGTCCACAGCCCAAACCCTCCTGTAGGCCAAAAGGACGGCCCCAGCAAACACAGTTTATCCATGGTGTTTCACGGTACCAAGTCCCATGATGGTGCCCTGCTAAAGGAGAACCTAGAGATTCTCCAGCCACGTTTTCTGATGTTTCCTCAATTTTATCATCTCAGGACAGTGCAAGGCAGGGGTGGCACACAGAACAAACTGGGCTTGTGGTATGGAGCTTTGAAACCCTCCTCCAGCCCTGCTCACATGCAGGGAACTCCCTAGCAGACCCATGGTACGATTCTTGGCACAGAGGCGACTGGCATGTTGCATGATCCATGAATGAGCCTGGGGTGAGGGCTCAGGGTGTTCCGTGCTGGTTCTGAACCAAACTTCTGCCACAGCACTCCAGGGTCCTTGGAGAGAGAGAGAGAGAGAGTGTATCTGTGTGTGCTGCTGATCAGTCAAAGCCTCTGGCCACCTCCCATTGAGACTGCTCAGTTTGCATAGTAACTCCCCTTGCTTTCCCATGAGACAGTCTCAGGATGTTAATCCTGGGAAAGAGGGGCCCAGGCTCTGCGGTGTCTATAGCTTTTCCCCCATCATTGGGCAGAGGTTTCCCTCAGTGGGGTTGGTGTCCATCATAGCCAGTCAACATGTGGTTCTGAGTGCCTGCCCCTGGCCTTCTGGTTCATGGTGTTACCAGTTCTCCTGATTTTAGTGTGAGTCTCATATTTGGTCTTTTCTCAAAGCCCCAGCTCCTGGGGCCAGGTGATTACAGGAGAATCTCAGCTCTCATTTAAAGAGAAAAACAAAAAGTAGATTCTGGTCATATTGGTTGCAGAGAAAAGCTTGAAAACATGACCATTAAATGCTCCAAACCTAGAAGGACAATCAGAAGAACCCAACATTGATTTTTTTTTAAATCTCAGGATTTTTAAGCCAATCTTGCATTTTAGGGGGCCTGTCTCATGATATTTGAGTGCTTCAGGATGGTAATACTGGGTCCATCCAGGCACACTACCCGCTACAAGAGTGAGAGTGGGGACAGAGAGGCACAGCGACTGCCCCAGAGGGTGTGCCCCTCACTGACCTCACAGCATGGCAATAGCTTGGCACCTGGCTGAGCAGAGGCTCCAGATTTGGGATCAATCCCCGTTGGCAGAGATGTGTGTGTCTGGTGTGGATCTGACTTGAAGCATCATGCAGAGCTGGACCTTCTTCATGTGTGTTTATGAGGGAGATGGATTCTTTGGTGTAAATGATGGCATGAGCGAGTCTTGGATGGGAAGGCAGCACACCCTGTAAGTGTGTCTGAGAGTATTAAAACGAGCTGAAACTCATGAGTGTCCACCTGCTTATTTGGGTCTGTGACTCGGGTCTTGCCTGGTACAGTGCTGAACATGGAACAGGATTCTGCCCTGCTCCTCTTCCTCTCCTGCTGCACCCCACATCGCTCCCTTCAGCACTTCCCAAGCCTGTGTCTCCTTCAAAAGAGCCAAAGGGCAGAAGGTCCTGGAGGATAGGGGATGCCCCATGTGTCTGAGGTCTGGGATTCATGTTCCCACTGCTTCAAACCCGCTCCCCGCAACACAGTCTGCCATGGCCTCAGCCTCCTCCCCCCACCCCATGGCGCGTCTCCTGGGCTCTGCTTACGCGGCCAGCAGCAGCACCACCGATCTCCTGGGGGCAGGGCCGCTGTCTGGAGCTAGGTATAACATGAGTGAGGCCAGGAACTTTGTTAGTTCCCTGTGTGCCCCCTTCAATCTATCACCATATAATTACCCAATTCACTCAGCTCAGAGCCCTTGTGCTCCTAGAGCATCCTCTGCAGCCTGGGAACTCCCTCTGCGTTCCCAGCTCCCTTTTATCTCCATGAATGCTCTGGGGCCTGGGATTAGAGTCGGACTTACTCCAGCTGCAGCCCCCTTGCCGGGAGATGAGCAGCGGTGACGGCTGCTCCTGGGAAGAAAGGTCTGAGGCAAAGCAGCCGCTTAAGAGGGAAATTCCTCTGCTCTGGGGAGGCATCAGGAGCCAGGAAAAGCCATAAATTCACAGGGGCCCAGGAGGGTCTGGTTATCTCTGTCTGTAGAGCTGGCAGGAGGGTAACAGGACCCCATAGGACTGGGATAGGGCAGCAAGGGGGCGAGGGAGGGGAGTAACTTGGCAAGAGCTGATGGAGCAGCAGGAGCCTAAGTGAAAACTGGGCTAAGAGGCCCCCCCCTTCCTCTCCGAGCTTTCCAGTCACAGTGCGCTGCAAATCCTTCTGTGGAGGGGGATAAGAAGGGGCCGATTCTTGGTGGGGGTAGGGTGGGATCATGCCCTGCCCCAAACCTAGCGATGGGAGAATTCTGACCAGTCCGACACAGGGAAGCACCTGGAACCTTTCGCTTTCTTGAACTTCTTCCCCTGGCTCAGGCTTTAGGGCCGCTGACACGGCTCCCATGACTCGGGGCTGCGGGGAAAACCTAGCTTCCCGAGCCGCCTCAGCGATGGTCCAGGAAAGGGGATTTGATTCTGGGCAAAGTTCAGGCCAGTGTCTCATCTATTCAAGCCCATCTGCCCCACTCTCCCTACACTTGACCAGATCTCTAGCGTGCTGCAGGACAGGATATGGGTTTCTCCATCTTTGTAACTAATTCCAGGGCTGGCAGAGCTTGGACAGCCTGGACAGGGTCACTCCCTGACCCAAGAAGGCTTCCCGCCAGCACCAAAGCATTTTTTCCTTCCCTGAAGATGCTGTAGCCACCCCATCCTACCTCAGCTCAGGACCTACACAGCACTGGGGCTGGGCGATTCCATAGAGAGCAGCACTCTCCTGAGTCAGTGCTGACCCCAGTACAGCGCTAGGGGGTGCCAATCTGCAGGAGATAGTGTGGTGCCTCAGCTGGGGTTGCTCCCCCCTCCAAATCAGTGCTGACACTCAGCATAGTGCAGAGGGGTGCTCTGGAGAGGTGCCATTTTCCAGCTCAGACATTAAAAGCCTGGCTGCTTTGGGCTGTTAAAGGTTCCGTTGCACATTTGAGGAAGCTGCTCCCCAAGAGGCAGGCTGTTTATAACATGGGTGTGACACACAGGGGAACTGTCTGGAGACTGAACTTCCCTGGCCCTGGTCTCATAACAAGGATCAGACTCCCAGAGGGTTATCCCTGCCAGTAGCTACTGTTATAGCATTAAGCCTGGTGTCCCTGCTACAGCCCTGTTGGGTAGTTACCTTGGCCCAGATCCACACAGGTATTTAGGCTCCTACCTTCCACCGAGACCAACGTGAGCTTGGAATACCTTTGAGGACCTGTTTCAGAGTAGCAGCCATGTTAGTCTGTATCAAGTGACACCATCATAGGACCTAATCACATTAGCCACGCCATCAGGGGCTCGTTCACCTGCACATCTACCAATGTGATATATGCCATCATGTGCCAGCAATGCCCCTCTGCCATGCAAATTGGCCAAACCAGACAGTCTCTATGCAAAAGAATAAATGGACACAAATCTGACAACAGGAATCGTAACATTCAAAAACCGGTAGGAGAACACTTCAACTTCTGTGGCCACTCAGTAAAAGATTTAAGGGTGGCGATTTTGCAACAGGAAAGCTTCAAAAACAGACTCTGAGAAACTGCTGAGAAACTGCTGAGCTTGAATTAATATGCAAACTAGACACAATTAACTTGGGTTTGAATAGAGACTGGGAGTGGCTGGGTCATTACACATATTGAATCTATTTCCCCATGTTAAGTATCCTCCTCACACCTTCTTGTCAACTGTCTAAATTGGCCATCTTGATTATCACTACAAAGTTTTTTTTTTCTCCTGCTGATAATAGCTCATCTTAACTAATTAGCCTCTCACAGTTTGTATGGTAACTTCCAACTTTCTGTCTGTGTGTGTTCCATTCTATGTATCCGATGACGTGAGCTGTAGCTCACAAAAGCTTATGCTCTAATAAATGTTAGTCTCTAAGGTGCCCCAAGTACTCCTGTTCTTTTTGAGGACCTAAGTCCTCCTGCCTCCCTTCATGCCCCACCCCAGTTCTTCACTTCCTCTCCCTTTAAAAAAAAAAAAAAAAAGTGGGTGATATAGCTGGTGTCTCCCCAGAAGTGGCTGCAGTTCAGAGGCAGGCAGGCAAGCGATCTCTGCCCTCCTGGCCTTCACAGCACTTGGGGATGGAAAGGACTCCAGCAATGATTAGTAATCAAGCAGCCCATGTGGTAATTTAGCCCTGGACATCCTCATTTGGCTTCGGCTTATCTTTGATCTGGGAGGCATCTCCGTGCACTCTTGGTGTGGGTGGGAGTTGCTAAGCTGGCACCAGAGGGCCTTTCTTGGCCACTTGTTGCAGCTGATACTCAAACTGTCCCAATCAGGTAGTGCGGATGCTGTCTGGCACCCCCGATGCTCTGCAGGTGAAGCCTTCCTGGGCAATGCAGATGAGTGGCTAACCCTGTAGGGAAGCAGGAGGATGAGGCCAGGAATCTGGCACCAGCTGCTTTCAGGAACATGATGCAGATCCCTGGGCAGAACAAAGCATGCGAGAGGCATGAAAGCCCTGCAGAGGGACCCGTTCCTCATCTCCTCAGGTTCCTGCAACAGGCGGAGTGTCCAAGAGGAGCCCAGGGCACTGTTACTCATGGAAACCCATTTTCAGTGAATCACAATGTGGAGTAGAGACTATCCCTGCCCCTCCGCCCAGCTGCTGAGCCCTGGCCAACCGACCCTGGTCTGCAGCCCTAGCTCTCCCATGAGCCCCCTACAAAGCACGCCATCTCCAGGGGCAATTGCCTCTCACCCCCCTGACTCGTGGGGAGATGCACTCCTAGCCAAACCAGCTCCCTCTGGATGGTTTCCAGCTAAGACGTGAACCAGCAGCAGTGGGGAAGGAGGCTGCATGGGGAGCTCAAGGCTGGGGGAGGATTTCCAGCAGCAGGGAGGTTTGTGTGGGGAGCACAGAAGAGGGATCAGGGAGGGCAGGAGATAGCAGGGAAATGGGTTGTATGGTAACCACAGGGAGTGTTTCTAGCAGAGGGGAGTGCAGTGGGGGGTGTCACTCAGGGTTCCTGGTGACCTGGCTTTATCTGAAGCATTCCCATAGCAGAGAGAGCAAGGCTTTTCCTGCCCAGGGGAAAGTCCCAGCTGCAGAGGCCCTGGCAGTGATGGCTTCTGACTCTCAGGCAGAGTCTCCTGCCTTTTAACTGGAAATTGGAACAAAGCCTTACCCATCAGTTATTTTGGAAGCACCCTCTTTTTCCTTTCCAGGCCCAAGTACAGTCAGCCTGGAGCACCCCGTGCCCTGGAGGTCAGGACTAAGCCCAGCAGTAGAATGGCAGGGAGTGCTGCAAGGCAGGGCAGGGCTTAGTTGCATCTGCACATGCTTGGGAGACTTTTCCAGGTAGTGTCCATTCTGCCTGGTTTAGTAGGCACCAGCCTACTCTCACCTTATGCCTGTCCACACCCCAAATAAATACATGGGCTGGATGCCTCGACCCCCTCTAGCAGGGCTATGGGGCAGAAGCTGAGGCCACCTTCCTCAGGCTCAGCCCCTGCTGCAAGCATCCCAGGGCAGCCCTTTGACGTGGCCCCTCTTTGACCCCAAGGGCAGCAAGAGGGCTTGGGCTCTCCCTTCACGGCCCAGGCCCCCCTCCCTTGTTTTGGCAGCATCCTTCGGAAGTTGTTCCTGGAAGAGGCCGGAGAGCAGCTCGCAGGGTTCGGGCTGCGGAGGCAGGAAGCTGGCTGCAGGCCCCTCGAGCTGCAGGTCACACAGCAGAGCAGAGCAGAGACAGGCCCTCGCTGCCTCATGCTTCAGCCCCATCAGTCTGTCAGCTCTGCCAAGGGCCAGGGAGGCTGCTGCTCCAGGAACATGGGGGACCGGGGGAGGGATCCTCTCTCCCCCACCAACACAAAGAAATGCCAGGCCAAGATTACAGCCCCCTCTGGGCTCTCCCCTCCCCAGGGTACCCATTGCAGCCTCACACACAAGCTCATACGCTGCAAAAAACCTAAGTTTCAACAGGACTCACCCAGCAGGGCCTGTCCCAGCCTGCAGCTGAAGCACAAATCAATCAGAATCTGCCACAAGAGACCCCCTCCTCTGATCAACTAAACCGCACCCCACAGGCCCAGAGAAACAGGAAGTCTGAGAGGGCCCTTGTCAGCCTGGGCCCCACGCTATGTTATCCATGTAAACCTTGCAGAGACAAAGCTCCATCCTGCCTAAGGCCTCTTATCTGATCAGGAACCAGCATCAACACACAGGCACTGGTCACAGTGACCTTGCCTGGTGCTCAGGCACAAGGCTTCTCTGAAGCAGCAGCTGGGCCAGGGGCTCAGCCACTGCAGAGAGCAGCCAGACCCACCACAGAAGTTCCCACATTCTTTACAAGGCTTTTGTTTAACCAAAGGGTCTAGAGCAGTAAGTGTCTGGACACGTTCCCTTCCTGCAGCTAAACTCCTCCCCTACCACCCTTCGCTTCCCCCTCAGAGAAACCCAATGACAGCAACCTGGCCCCTTTTCTGCACCTAACCAGGCTCAGCTGCACCTTGTTGGCTCAGCTCAGGGCCATTCCCAGCAGGACCTCACCCGAGGTTTAACCCCCAAGCCTCCACGTTGCAGCTGGGTTCAGCCTCCCCCCAGGAGTGCCTCTGGGAGGGGTGTGTCAGAGCTGGGCACTGATTGGCGTGGGCTCTGTGTCTCTTGGGCTCCTCCAGGTGGCTCAGCCGGCTGGCACAAAAGGGAGGATGGCCCAGTGGGGAAAGGCCCAGCATCCTTCTGTCTGTGCAGCACAGAATGGTGCACATCCTGCCCCCGGCACCCTCCACTCAGGTCCTGCCCCTCTTTTCATTGATGCTGCTCATCCCATTCAGGGAAGGAGTCACAGGCATTGGGCAGCCAAGTCAGTAGGGGAAGGAGCTGCCACCAAAAACAGACGCATGAAAAGTCGCCACCTCCCCTCACCCTGACGGGTTTCCTGCTCGGCACAGGCTGGCCCGGCTCGGTGGCTGGCACCGCATGTGGCCTCCCTTGGCCAAGCATCCGGGAAAGGAGCGAGAACTCGTCTCCCCTTAACACATTCCAGGGCCTCGGCGGAGCCAGGGCTGCTGGCGCACAGGGCACTGTGCAGCTTTTTCCTCCCCACTGAAACAATGGAGCACGGGACTCAGCGTCTGGCCAAGGAGCACTGTGCCCTGATTGAAGGATTGCCAGGGACGGTGCTTCCTAGAGACACTGAGACAGGGGAGAGACAAAGGCACAAGAAAACAACTCGTGGAAACAAAAGGTGGCCAAGAAAACTACCACAGGTGGGGCAGGGAGCTTGAGCCAATGGGCAGGGAGCATCCAGATGGCAGCTTCTGCTCTGCCTGGCGCTGAGGAGAGGGCTGTGGACCTGTTCTCACTGGCTCCATGAAACCTCACCCCCAGACCTAGTTGAGGGAGGGAGGGAGGAAGCAGCTTCCTGGGCTGCTTGAATCAAGATGGAGCGCAGTCTACAGGGACCAGCGCAGCATGAAAGGGGAGGGCCGGTCCTGAGCTGCACTGGGCCACCTACACCATTTCAGGAGAAGGTGTCAGACTCCAGCACCCCTTGCAGGGTGGGTCCTCAGGAACCAGCTACTGTAGCAACCTCCTGCCGGGCGCCAGGGAAGATCTAATCAGGCCCTCATTGTCAGCTCTCTAGCAAACTGTTTAGCTGATAAAACCAAGCAGATTGTTGGAGGGTTAACAAGCAGCGACCAGGCATCTCTCCAGAGCCCTTCACACAGGGCCTACTAATAAGGAATGGATTCTGTGACATAGAAATGAGGGTTTCCCCAAATCCATGCAGGCACCAGCAATGCTTTAAGGCTGCTAGGTAGATGCTGCCAGGGCAGAACGAAGCAGCAGCCATCCTGCTCCCTGTGAGCACTCAGCATCTGTATCAAACATGAGTGCCAGGCACCTGATCCAGCCAAGCCCGGTGCTCAGGCTAAGTCTGTTCTGAAGCTGTGGCAGGGCCCTGTATTACAGCACTAATGTTAGCTGCTTTAGGTCTGACAGCCCGGTTCTTCCCAAAGCCTTCTGGGACCCTTAACTTCCACCAGGGCCTCAGAGCAGATGGGTAGAAGTGACTCCGGTCTACCACCCCCCTAGAAAGGCAGCCCCTGTGTTACTGCTCTGGGCTACTTAGGTTAAGCCTGCCTCTGGCTGTTGAAATTGAACCCCGAAGCCTAGAAGTTGGAGCGAGCACTGCCCAGCCACCCACACAGACATTGCTACTAGCCTTACGCACCCCACCTTCTTAGGCCGTCTCCTCCTCACTTACAAACACTGTCCTTCCCCCTTCCCTGTGGTCTTTCCTTCTGCCCCCTGGTTAGATGCCATTTCACCAAAGTCAGCACAGCTAGATAGCAGCTCCAATCTCCATTTCCCACTGAGGTCTGATATCCAGCTTGCCATGGGAATGTTTTCCCTATTTCTGCCTTGTCAAGTCATCTTCCTCACACCACGTTGGAGGGACCAGGAACCGGTATGCACGCAAAAGGCATGGGCATGTGTGGAGTGTCTGCCTGACCGGCCGTGCACCCACCCGCTCGTTTACAGTGTTCCAGCAGGAAACAGAAACTCGTCAATAAATCAGATAAATTCTGCCACCGTGCGAATAACCCCAGCAGCTCGCGGTGGAACTGGAGCTGGTCTAAGCAGACAGTGGGAGAACAGGCAGCAAAGGGACTTGCTCTTTCGTTCAGCCGTGTACGCAAGCGGAGGAGGTTACCCCTGACTAGTGACAAACCAAGCTGGAGCACTCTGCATCCCATCATGGACTGTCCCTCTCATGCCTTTCCTAGCAGGCCCAGATCCCCACGTCTCTTGAGCCATTGGAAAGGAGTAGCTGGGCTGAGAGGTCACAGCACCTATTTAGTGCTGCCCATCAGGGCTTCCTATCAGAGACAGGAGCGGTTGGCTCATGACTGGGATAGTGGGGGGGCTGGCCCGTAAAAAAACTTCCAGGCATTGGGGAGCAGCTGGCTTAGTGCTTCTCAGAGATTATTAGAATCATAGACTATCAGGATTGGAAGGAACCTCAGGAGGTCATCTAGTCCAACCCCCTGCTCAAAGCAGGACCAATCCCCAATTTTTGCCCCAGATCCCTAAATGGCCCCCTCAAGGATTGAACTCACAACCCTGGGTTTAGCAGGCCAATGCTCAAACCACTGAGCTCACAGAGATCAAAGGAGAGGGTGCAACTTTCAGGGACATGGGACCACACTGAACAGGACACAGACAGGCCCTGGCTGGTACCATAGTGAAGCACAAGCTGTACTTCTCAGTCCCAGAGCCAGGCAGTGCCTGTGTGCTCACTGAGGGTTGGGTATTCAGTTCTAGCTCCTAAGGCCCTTGATTCTTTTGCACATAAGGAACCACCCCATCCAGTTCTGAGTTCCAGTTCACCCCAGGAAAGGCTGCCCCCAGCTCCGAGGCCCGACCTGCCACGGGAAAGGCTGCCTGGCTGGGAAGAGCTGGCGGTTTGTTTTTGAAAGAGTTGTTTTCTTTCCGGTTTGAATGAATCCAGGTTGGAGGGTTGAGCGGGATCCGGGCCCCAACGCCTCTGCTCAGGGGCAGCTCATTTCCTCATCATAAAATAACAAACCTGAGATGTGTGGCTGCAGAGCCCCGGCCCAGAGAGGGTCAAGGGTCAGAGGGGTCACTGCGCACACAGCTCTCTAATTCCTCTTCTCATTCACACCCTGCAGATCCGTCAGCAGCACAGAGCTATAAACAGGGCCTGTGGAATCCCTGGCCTCAGGGAGTCTGAGTGGGGAAACAGTCCACCCATTCTCTGTCCCGGCAGGGCTAGAGCCCGAGGACTTTCACCACTGAGGCTAATGTTTGCATGCCCATGTGCATGTCTGCATGTGTGCATGGGTATGCATTCATTTGAGCACACGTGTATGTGGATGCTGACCTGTAAACCAGGAGAATGGCAGCAATCTAAAACCCAAAAGGGCCAAATTGTTGCCATCAGCCGAGTGTCAGCAGCCGTGTGCCATCCGCGCTCTGCCAAGGCATTGCGCTGAGAAGAACAACCAACCCCCTCCTCTCGGTCAGATTTCTCTGGTGCCCTTAGCCATGCAACCCTTTCCCAGGCCACCAAGTGTGGGCAGCGACGTAGTGACTAGGCCAGGGCCCCGTGTGAAACCCAAGAATGGGCTGGTGTGGGCTGTTTATTTATCTGTGTTAACGACCACGTGGTGCCCATCATCACACTGCCCAGGCATCTCGCAACTCATTGAGATCAAGCAAAGAAATATTTATTTGTGACATCCCAGCCTTCTCCTCCTGACCCCCAGCAAAGCCCATAGCTCTGATCAAAGCATTCTCTGCTAGGGAGATCAGAGTGCACACTTGGGGAGCTCCCCGGCCCAGCTGCTGCTCTGGTCCCTGCCTAGTTCTCCTCTCATGGCCCCTTGTTTCTTCTTTGGCTCCATAGCTCCTCCTCTGCCCACGAAGCTAAACCCCAAAAACCTTCATCTGAGTTGGGCACGTGCCTTGGACTAGCAGGATTCAGAGTCCCCATCCAGACTGTGATCTCAGGAGATGCTCAAGGGGGATGCTGCCAACAGGCCTGGCTAACCCATGTCCGGCAGTGCCAGGCTCTGCGATGGTTTCCTCAGCATGGTGCCTTCTCTCAGTGCATGGGCCATTCCCTCCTGGAGTCTCAAAGAGCCTCACCCGTAGGCAGGAGTGGGACTGCTGCACACTTGACCTGATGACAGGCAATATACTCTATGGCCGAAGGTTAGAAGACAGTAGAGGTCAGACTGATGGGAGGTGATGCACCCCACCAAATACCTGCCTGGGACAGGGCATCGTGCCATGGCTTGAATCCCTTGTTCGGCTTTTTAGTCCCCTTCTGATGCGGGGCAGGTTGTCACAGATGTGGCCATCTTTCTTTGGCCAATGGCTTCCATCTGATGTCTTCTGGGGTCCACTCTAGAGAGACGAGATCCCCACCTGGGCCAGCTCCCTCTCCATGCTCCAGTGCAGGGGCAGCAGTGTGCAGAAGGGCTCTGTGGGGCACTGGTCAGAGTCTGAGATCCACTGGCCTAGGACGATGCCGAGATGTTAATGGAAATTCTTTGATCGCTTGCGGAAGCACTATCCTAACTCCCCTTTGTATTCTGGACAACAGACTGGAAACTCAGTGACCGTCATTCTCCATCCCTCCTCTGCCCCCACTCTCCGCTCCCTGAGGCACGGATGGGAAATGGAGTGTGTTTCCCTTTAAGAGGCTGGCTCTGGAGTAGTGAGGATTGTCCTGCTGCTGTTTCCTTTTAGCCCATGCAAGAGCCCTAAACACATTTCACTTCAGCCCTCCAGCTTGACTCAGGCGGGGAAACCCAGGAGCTCCTCAACTTTCCCGAGGACACTGACCGGCTCCCACGTGTAAGTAGGGGATGACTGAAGACCCCAGAGCTTTTCTGCACAGGGGATGGGGTGGGAGAGCAGGAATCCTGCTTTCTGTGCCCCTTTCCAGTGGGACTGAGCGTGGATCCGCTGGTGGGGACATTGGAAAGAGTAGGGGGCTGCCCAGGAAGTTAGTGGGGGACTGCAGGAACCCTGTTAACTGCACGGAATCTGCCTGCTAACCAAGCCCAGAGTTGGGAGACCCCTTGGGAGTGAGGCTGGTGCTGGAGGTTCTGCTGGGACAGGACAGAGAGCACAGGCGTGATCGCCTGGGGCTTAAAACCAACCTATGATCTGTCTCAAAGGGTGACTCTTGGGGTAAGGGAATCCCTGGATACAGGGCAAGGGGCTAGCGAATGCTTTGCTGTGCCAGCGGTGAGGCTCTGATAGTACCAGCCCTTGGCACTCGGAACGGGGTCCTTCGGGGCAACTGGATCCCAGGTGCATTACAGAGCAAAGTACTGGCTACAAATGGAAAGACAAATAGCTGGGGGCGAGAGGAAGGAAGTGGCAGAGGCGGAAGGGGGGTGAGGGCTGGTGTGGGTCGAAATGAAACACAAGAGCCAGATAAAGGGAGCCCAAGCTTCAAATGCAGAATCCCGGGAGGCTCAGCTCGGCACGTGGGTTCGTATGTACCTGGACTTCCCATGCTGGAAGGATGGTCCTGGTGGATCTCTGGTTGACCTGGTTTCAGAGGTGTGTAAATGACAATAGTAGCTAGTGGACTATAGAGCAGTGGGTCTCTGCCTGTGGCCCGCTCCATCCTTTGAGGATCTCAGGCCAGTATCTCCCTCCAGATAGGGAAACTGAGGTAGGGTAGGGGAAGTGTCACCCAGGGAGACCGTGTCAGAGGTGCAAATAGAACCCAGGAGTCCTCACTCACTGCCCTGAACTCTGGCCACAAGCTGCCTTGCTCCCAGCTGGCTGGGTGTGAGGCTCCTATACTAGGACTAGAACCCCTGTACCCTGGGGCACCGGTCCAGGCAGTTTCCTGGGCTGGTGCAGCAGGGAGCTGACTGTGTGGCTCTGGCATGCATCACTCTGAAGGGAAAGGGCTGCATACCTTCGCGCTGCCCGGTCTCTGCACGCTCCCTGCTCTCACATCCCCCAGACGGATGGATGGTGGCGGTTTCAAAGGAGCTTGTAAACCCTGTCTAAACAGGGGGCACCGATGTCAAATTCCTTCCAGGGACCGACTCCAGTAGCAGACTGCAGAGCTGATGAGTATAGGGCACCCTCTGCAGGCTCTAAGGGAGCTTGCAGCCAGCCAAATATTTCTGGAAGATATGCTCCAGTTCAAACCAGGAATTATTTGGGGGAACTGCTATGGCCTATGGTATGCGGGCAGGCAGACTACATGATTACAGTGATCCCTGCTGGCCTGAGAATCTATAAATTTCTGGGAACTGCACCTAGTCGGTCTTGAGCTGGCTCCACTTGATTTGGTTCTCCATGGCCTATGAAGCCTTAAGAAGTGTCTGCTCATAATGCCGGAGGGTCTGAGGAGCTTCCCCTAAAGAGATCTGGGATTTGCAAAACAATTGTTCTCTTCCCTAGTTCAGCTCTAATGTCTCCCACTTGCCGTATGTTAAAGAGGCACCTGCTGAACGCGACAAACCCGGTCAGTTCTTGTCCTAGTGATAACATGGCTTAGTCCTAGATGTAAGAGCGGGAGAGTCCCCTGCCAAGGATAGCCTTGGGGCAGGTTTGCTCCTGAGAGGGTGCTCGGCAGGGTTCTGTCCAATGGCGTTAAAGGACCAAGAGAGGGAAGGAAGTTCCCTGGAGAGCTGGGTGAGGAATGGGTTTTGGGGGGTCCCTGGCAATTCCAAAAACGAGAATGAAAACAATGGTTCCGGGGCAGCTGAAATTGGAGGTCCAGTTCCAACCATATTCATGGGGCTGCGACTGGTTTTAAATGACACGGAAGGAAGTTTCAAAACAAAAAGTCATTTTGATCTGAAAAATCCAAACGTTTCCGCTTTTTCAAAACTTTCCCATGTTTCTGACGCAGTTTTGACACAAATTTGCAAAATGTTTCAGTGTCGCTGAATCTGCTGTTTTCGATGGAAAATAGTTCCAGCCAAACAGTTTTGCCCAGCACTAACTCCAGGTTCTTCCCTCAGATTTTCAACTAGGAGGTCGCACATCCCAGGGCTCTTTGGAGTCCTCCATTCCCCTCACAAGTCCCCTATTTGCCACCCTCTCATCCCCTTCTATTTCAGAGACTCTGTACGACCCTCCTCACCCCCTCCTTCATGCTAGGAATGCTGTGTGCCCCTTTTCACCATACCAGCATCCTCCAATCTCCCCACTATGCCAGGGCTCTGTGTGCCCCCTCATTGTTGTGTGTATTACTATAGCATTTAGGATTCCCCATCGTGGACCCATTGTGCAAGGTGCTGTACAAACACAGACCAAGAAGAAAACAGTCCCTGCCCCTTCCCTCCTACATGCCAGGGATTCCATGTGCTTCCAGTCCTCCCCTCCCCCATGCCAGGATTCTCCATTCTCCCCCCATGTCCCCTCCCCCAGACCACTGTCTCCCATTTCCCCCTCCCCTACATGCCATGGGCTCTGGGTGTCCTCTCATTCCTCCCCCACCCCATGCCTCCTATTCCTCATTTCACCACCGTGGCAGAGGCTCTGTGTGCCCACCCATTCCCCACTCTGCCACATGCCATAGGGTCTTTGTGCTCCCCATCCTGGGGTCCCCCATTCTCCCCCACAAGCCCTGGGCTCTGTATGCAGCACTCAAAAGTTATCACATTACACACAGAGAAATGCCACCAGGAGTAGCGTAAGGCCTTGCAAACTCGGTCCCTGACAAAAGCTGCCCAGAGGGCGAGAACGTCCATGGACTCTCTGAAACACCTGTTGTCTCATCCTGCCCTCACGTGCTTTCCCTGGAAAGCTCAGCGAGTGGCGAGCAGGGGATTGTTTAGGGGAGGAAATAGGGGTTTGCAATGCTGCTTCTGTGGCTATTCTCCAGACGGGTACTGGAGTCCTCGGAAGGGCTCAGCAGCCTGGTGCAGAGATGTAATTGGATTCTAAGTGTACCGTCAGAGAGGTTAAAGCTCACGTTGGCATTTAGCAAACTGGCTGTGTTTTGGTGCCGGCGGCCGTGTGAGGAGTGGGGTGGGAGCGCTGTGTGGGGAGCCCCTACAGCAGGCATAAGGCTGCCAGGCATCCAGTTTTCGACCAGAATGCCGAGTCGAAAAGGGACCGTGGTGGCTCCGGTCAGCACCATCGACTGAGCTGTTAAAAGTTGGTGGTGCTGAGGGGCTAAGGCAGGCTAGTCCCTAGCTGTCCTGGCTCCAAGCTGTGCCCTGGAAGCAGCCAGTAGGTCCAGCTCCTAGGCGAGGGGCCAGGAGGCTCCAAGCGCTGCCCCTGTCCCGAGCACTGGCTCCGCACTCCCATTGGCCGGGAACCAGGGCCAACGGGAGCGGTGCCTGCAGGTGAGAGCAGCATGCAGAGCCTCCTGCATGCCCCCGCACCACCACCACCTAGGAGCCGGACCTGCTGGCCGCTTCCGGGACGTAGCGTGGAGCCAGGACAGCTAGGGACTAGTCTGCTGTAGCCCTGCGGTACTGCTGACCGGGAGCCACCCGAGGTAAGCCTGCGCCCCAACCTCGAGCCCCAACCCCCACCCTGAACCCCTCATCCCTGGCCCCACCCCAGAGCCCGCACCCCCAGCCAGAGCCCTCACCCCCAGCTGGAACCCAGAGCCCCCTGCTGCACCCTGAACCCCTCATTTGTGGCCCCACCCAGAGCCCACACCCTCAGTTAGAGCCCTCACCGTCACCCCAACCCCCTGACCCAGCCCAGTGAAAGTGAATGAGGGTGGGGAAGAGCGAGCCACTGAGGGAATGGGAATGTAGTGAGTGGGGGTGTGGCCTCAGGAAGAGGCAGGGCTAAGGTGTTAGGTTTTGTGGGAGTAGAAAGTTGGCAACCCTAAGCAGGCACTGTGGGGGATGGCAGTAGGCGCTCAGGCTGTGAAATATGCCCCTGCTATACTCGGCCTAGCCTCTCCCAGCAGGCTATACTTTAAACGGTAGGGGAGTATTTTCAAACGGAGCATGCTCAGGCAGTTGCCTGTACGGGGTGTGTGCACTAGCTCAGTGTGTGCAAATGACAAAACATACGTGCCCCAAGCCCAGCGGTGAGTGCAAACTCACTTTTGCACATGTAAATTCTATCCCGTGCATGTGCACGGGCGAGCACGCGAGAACTGCACACAGAGCGACTCGCTTGTGCGAAGCCGCAGGTGGGCTAGCAGCAGCTGGGCCGAGGGGGAGACAGCCCCCTGGGCATTGCCACAGCCTCCTCGCTCTCTTGGGCAGGCAGGCGTTCCTCCGCCCCCCGGGAGCGATGCTGCTGCTATCCCTGGTTGTGACGCTTCTGCAGCTGGGCCGAGGCAGCTGTGGGCTCCCCTTCTACAACGGCTTCTACTACGACCACGTCATGAACGACAAGGGCAACGGCAATGGCAACGGCGAAGGTGCGTGTGGTGGGGAGGGCAGGGTCGACCTGGAGAGGGGATGGCCCTTAGTACCAGCCGCTAGGAGTGCATGGTCCAGAGAGGCTACTGCTCGTGTTTATGGGCCGGGAATCCTGGTGCAGGCCGGGCAGGCATCGATCACCCACTGCCCTTCCCCGTTCCTGAGGCAGTAGGCACGTGGGGTGTGAAAGATTGGAGTGTTGCCTGGAGGTGTAGATCGGGGTGGGAGCTGTTGAGGAGGCTGGGGCAGTCAAGGGGCAGAGGATGTGGGTGTGAGTCGAGGGTCTTTGCCTCCTAACTTCGGGTGGGTAATTCAGAGGGAGAGAATGACAGTTGCCAGGCTCACACCAGGCATGTTGGGGCTGTTTCACCCCACAGCCAGCTGATAACATCCCCCTCCCATAAAGCTCCCCTCCGCCGGGTGGAACGTAGGGGAGTTTTCCCCCGTCGCCTTACCTGCAAATCTCCCCTTGCCCTCCTCTGCCCTGCCAGGATGCCAGGACTGCGTCCCCTTGGCTCTCGCTCCAGTTGGAAGATCCCTGGGGGAGTAGAATGGAACTGATTTGAACCTGGTCTGATGGGGTCCTCTGCCCCGTTCATCCGTCTCACTCCCCCCTCTTCCCCGGTCCTCTCCTCTTGTGCAGTCACAGAATTAGAGATAGCAGAGGTGGAGCAGCTGAGGAGCTGCCATCCGGTCGGGTCCACCCTCTTGCCCATCAGGCTGGGGCTCGATTGGGCCCTGCAGCCTCTTCCCTGGAGATTCGTCTCCTCCAGTTGCAAGCGGCCCCAGCAACTCGCACCCCTTCCCTTCTGAGATGACGGCTCAGCCTAACGGCCGTTTGCTGTCCGAAAGGGCTTCCTGAAATGCGGGCCAAATATCCCATCCGAGGCTCCAGATCTACCCTCTTGTTCCACCCTGAACAACCCTTCTCCCTCCCAGGGGACCCTCAGGTTCGCACACTTGTGCGGCTGGTGGGGACTGGGCTCAAATAGGTGCTGCCCCACAGGGAAGTTGCCCTCTGCTGGGCACTGGGTTCCCTCCAACCCCAGCAGCATCTGATGCCACCTGCCTCCCTTCCTCTCCAACATTCATGCAGGAGCGGCGGGAGGGGGCACGGGATGCCACAGGAGGAAGTGATGATGAACGGCGGGGGTGGGGAGGGTGAGCGAGTGGAGGAGGAGGGGGTAGATAGTGTGAGGGAAGGGGCAGAGTACAAGGGGGGGTGGGAACAATAGTGCAGGAGGTGAGGCTCACAGGGCCAGATTGGTATCAGTCAATGGTGTGGTGAGTTGCAGGAGTTACTGTGCTCAGAGCAGGGCAGATTGCTCCCTCCCCCCTTCCCTGTCACAGACCCTCCCGTCCCTATACACGCCTAGCTCTTCCCAGGTCCCTATACACCCTGCTGGAGGGTGCTTGGCTGCCCTGCTGGACCGTAACTGCCCTAGAACCCCTTAGTGGGGATGCCTGTGGGGTAGGCTGCCCCTTCCCTTGTAGCATATGTGGGGAATCCACTCCCCCGTGGGCCGCAGAAGCGCCCTGAGCTGGAGGGACGGGGTCCCCTGGCAGTACTCATTCCCCCTGTGGCCCCTCTCCCCCGCCAGTTCACTTCAATGGCGTGAAGCTGGTGGTGGAGACCCCGGAAGACGCAATCTTCACCTACCGCGGTGCCAACATCACTCTGCCCTGCCGCTACCACTACGAGCCCACGCTGCAGACGCCACGCAAGATCCGCGTCAAGTGGTCCAAGCTGCGGGAGGACAACACCAAAGAGCGGGACGTGCTGGTGGCCATCGGGCTGAAGCACCGTAGCTTCGGCGAGTTCCGGGGCCGCGTGCACCTGCGCCAGCGGGGTGAGCAGGAGGCGTCCCTGGTGATCAGCGACCTGCGCCTGCAGGACTACGGCAAGTACCGCTGCGAGGTGATCGACGGGCTGGAGGACGAGAGCGGCATTGTGGAGCTGGAGCTGCGAGGTGAGCGGGCTGGCGTCCGGTGCTATGGTGGGAGGGGGAGAGGGGGCAGGGGAACAGATGGGGCAACTCCCCCTCACACAGAGATTTCCCTGGGGTTACTGGGGACAGTAACTGGCACCCAAGAAGCTGTCCCCTTTGAGGCTCCTGAGTGGGATCAGCGTAGGTTCTGGGTCCTTCTGCGGCTGCCCCTCTCTGGGGCACCCCCATGCCCAGCCAACACGGGGGTTGTGCGTGTGCCAGGACACAGCAGTTCAGGAAGAAGCTCTCCCACTGGGTGGGTGAGGGTGAAGGAAGGTACAAGGTACCTTCCTCATAAAAATTGCCACCGAATCCTATGGCCCTGCTCACCCAGATCGGCATCCCTGCAGTGTTATTGCCACGTGCCATCGCCTTGCACTTGCGTTACGTCAGGTTAGACTCGCTGGAGCTCCTTGGGGCAGGGAGAAAGAAGGGATGTCTTCTTATTCCTTGTTTGTACAACACCTAGCACAGCGGGGCTCTGATCTTTGACTGGGGCCCTTAGGTACAGTACTACTGCAGCAATCCAATAACACTGCACTAGGCTTCTGTGGCTCACCCTCCGTCCAGTGCAGCCGACACTCGCACTACCCGTGTATTATGCAGTGCACCGGTAACCTACAGCCACTCAGTGTGGCTCCCCCTAGTGGAGGCTGGGTGAAGGAGTCTGCTGCTGGCTTTGCGCTGACAGAGCTGGGCGTTTTACCCCAAGCAGAAGAGGCGGCTGTTTAAAGATCCAAAGGCCCCGTGGTCAAGTCCTGCTAACAGTGACCTCCAACTCCAGGGGCGCGGCGTGATGTCCAGTTGTAATGCTGCAGGACTGGGGGCCTGTCACTAAGGCATACACTAGTGTTTTTTTTAAGATGGTAGCTCTCACAGGTGGGAGGAGGGGGCATCAGACCACAGAACGCATGTGTCTCTCTCTCCCCCCCTCCCTGGCCTAATTTCTCGCTGCTGGATCTGTGCAGCGCAGGGCACACTGCACAGGGAATTGGTGCTGGAGAAAGACTAAGCAGGGTGTGAAACACCCCACCTGTGGCTCTGTGATCCAGACGGAAAGTCACCCCCTAGGATGTTCTCCTTCTCCATAGGCTCAGACCCCAGCTCCGCATCGCGGTCCCAGACTCACAGCCACCCAGAACGGTGGGAAATGTCCCATTTCCTGCCACCTTGTTGTGTTCCTGACCCAGTGCCACCCAGTGCAGCAGAGGGACTTGTACCAAGCCGCCTTCCAGCCATTTGGAGGACGGAGGCTTTGAGTGAGGGGCAAGTTTGCTGGCTACTGGCACCAGCCTTCAAAGCTCTCCCAACTAACTCTGAGCACGCAGAGATCATGCCTCACTCTGGCCACCAGGTGTCACCATTGACATGTGTCATTGTCCCTTTGGTCTTCGGACTGGCCGCTTGATTCCAATAAGACAGGGGCTGCGCTGAACTCAGATGAGATCCTGGGCCTGAAGTTTGAGGTGCTCAGGGGCCTTTCTTTCCTGGACGATCCAATGAGTGAAACCCCAGGAGAGAGGCTGTTCTCACAAGGGGCTTTGGAGACGCTTCTGGGACGTCTCTGAACCCTAGCGCGGTTTGGGGTTCGTCTGTGCCTAGGTCTTGATCCTGTGAGTTTGGAGCCATGAGCTTGGGAGGGGGCAGAGTCCTGCTGTAACACCCTCTGCTTGCTGGGAGCCCCACACTGGATGTGTTGGTGGGGATCTGTACCGTCCACCCCAGGGGTGTGTGTCAGGTTGCGGGCATAGCCAGAGGGGGCTACCCTTCACAGTGGCTCTGTGACCCAGCCATTCCCTCTCTCTTTCTCTCCAGGGGTGGTTTTCCCATACCAGCCTTACCACGGTCGCTATCGACTCAACTTCCATGAAGCCAAGAAAGCCTGTGAGGAGCAGGACGCTGTGATTGCGTCCTTCGAGCAGCTCTTCAAGTCCTGGGAGGAGGGGCTGGACTGGTGCAATGCCGGATGGCTGCTGGATGGGACAGTGCAGTACCCCATTTCCATGCCCCGGGAGCCCTGTGGTGGCAAGCTGGCCCCCGGCATTCGGAGCTACGGCGAGCGCCACAAGAACCTGCACTACTTTGACGTTTTCTGCTTCTCCTCTGCTCTGAAAGGTGAGCCTGGCATCTGCAGGGCTCATAGTTAGGTGGGAGACCTGCTTGATGCTGCAGAGAAGGGGGGTGACCAGTAGAGGGGCGCTCTTTTTGCAGGGCACAGTGTGGTGGCAGGGGGTGCCGCCTGTTGGAAGGGACACTTCTTCGCTGAAATGTAAAACTGAGGGCCTGCGAAGACCCAGTAGAACTTCTCTAAGAGTCGGGGTGTTTGAGCCAGCCAAATTCTAACCTGGGTAATTCCATCCACCTCCCTAAATTCTCAGAACACCTTCAGTTAGATCTGGGATTCTCCTCCATTGCCCAGACTGAAATGGTAGGTAGCATTGCTGCATGCTGGTAAACTGCATCCATGCCCCATGCTAGAGGTCGCTGGGTCAAGCAATTGCTCCATTTCGGTTACAAATCGGTTTGGGATGCAAGGCGAGAGAGACTGGCAAAGCTGTGTCATTCAAATGGCTAACATGGTACCAGCCTGTGCCAGCATCAGGGGAACCACCGGTTCTGTAATACAGGGCCTGACTCTTCCTTCTGCGGACACAAAGGGGCCACAAACCCAGGAGAACCAGCACTGCGAGAACTCCCCAGGCTTTGGGGCATGCCTGGCAAAGCTGGTATGCCCAGCTGTTGATGTGTGGTGAAGTGTTTAGATCAGGGAGGGGCAAACTTTTGGGCCCGAGGGCCACATCTGGATATGGAAATTGTATGGGGTGGGGGGTCCATGAATACTCATGAAACTGGGGGTTGGAGTGTGGGAAGGGATGAGGGCTCTGGCGGGGGTGCGGGCTCTGGGGTGGGGCCAGAAATGAGGAGTTCAGCATGCAGAAGGGGGCTCTGGTATGGGGCTGGGATGCAGGTGTGTGTGTGAGGGCTCCAGGTGGGGGTGCGGGCTCTGGGGTGGGAATGAGGAGTTGGGGGTGCAGGAGGGTGCTCCAGACTGGGACTGAGGGGTTCAGAGGGTGAAAGGGGAATCAGGGCTGGGGTAGGGGGTCATGGCACAGGAGGGGGTCAGGGGTGCAGGCTCCGACAGCTCTTACCTCAAGCAGCTCCCAGAAGCCGCGGCATGTCTTCCCTCCGTCTCCTACGTGGAGGTATGGCCAGGCGGGTCTACGTGCTGCCCTGTCTGCAGGTGCCACCCCTGTAGCTCCCATTGGCTGTGGTTCCCGGCTAATGGGAGCTGCGGGGGTGGTGTTTAGGGCAGGGGCAGCGTGCAGAGACCCCTGGCTGCCCCTACGCGTAGGAGCTGGAGGGGGGACATGCCGCTGCTTCCGGGAGCCGCACGGAGCCACGTCAAGTGCAGAGCAAGCCCCCCAACCCCACTCCCTGGCTGGAGCACCGGAGCGGGGAAAGCCCCGGAACCTGCTCCCTGGCGGAAACTCAAGGGCTGGATTAAAATGTCTGAAGGGCAGGATGCGGCCCCCGGGTCGTAGTTTGCCCACCTCTGGTTTAGATGGTATCAAATCCCTTTGGCCCCTTCCCCATTCTTGTGCCAGGGAGAGCACAGCCTGTTTCTGAACTCCCTAACTTATGTGAATTCCCATTCCTAGCACCTCCTGTGGGCGAGGGGTTTTCCTGTAGGGCCGGCCATGCTCAGTGTTCCTCCGCCTCCCAGTGACCACCCCCTCTGCCTCTCTCCTCCAGGGAAAGTTTACTACCTGGCTCACCCGGAGAAGCTGACGTTGGAAGAGGCCAAGCAGGCCTGCCAGGATGACGGGGCTGAACTTGCCAAGGTGGGGCAGCTCTATGCGGCATGGAAGTTCTTCAGCCTGGATCGCTGTGATGCTGGCTGGCTGGCAGATGGCAGCATCCGCTACCCCATTGCCTTCCCCCGGCCCAACTGCGGCCCACCGGAGCCGGGGGTCAGGAGTTTCGGCTTCCCCGACAAGGGCAAGTTTGGGGTTTATTGCTACAAGCTGAACTAAGGAATGGGGAGGGGCTCCCTCTTTGCCAGTGGACACTTCCCTGCCTGGTGCTTCCTGGATTTAAAGGGTCAGGTTTCCAGGGTGTTGGGGTATTTTTTAATTTCAATTGTTATTTTTTTATTTTCCATTTTTTTCACTAAAGGGAATCTTCTCTGGGTTGCTGGGCCCTGGCGTCTCGCTAATCAGCCAAGTGCCACCTCTGCGTCTCTCTCGTGGCTAGGAATGGGGCACCAGATCTCCTTCCACCCAGCCAGTGGAGGGAGACTCAATGGTCTCTCAGGTTGGGGAGCTTGGTGTCTGGTACCAGCTGGCTCCATCCCTTGGTCACAGGGTCAGTGAGATAAGAAGTGACAGGTTCACGTACATCCACTTGGGCTAGACATTCATTTCCTAGCAGGGACGCATCCAGGCACTGGAGAAGCACAGCGCGTGCAACTGGGGGATAGCAAAGGCAGACGCTCTGTGGACATGCTCCAGTTTCACTGGTACCAAAGGGGAACAGCTGTCTCTAAAGCACAGACTGCTCTGCCATCCCATCCCAGCCAGCACGGAAGGCACCAAATCAACTGCAAGCCAGAACTTAACACTCTCCCCCATCCCCCAGTTAATGTGGGCGAATGATCAACCACACACAAGTGACTCACAACTCACCAACATCCTTCCCCTGCCCTCAAAGTCCTTCCCCTTCCCCTCCCAATGAAGCGCAGATGAGGTCAGAGATATTAGGCATAATTCTAAGCCTAGAGGCCCAGAGCTAACACAGCTCAGGCCTCGTGTGTCCCGGGAGACTCCCTCTCTCCCCCGCCCACCCCCCTCCAGTCCCTTCTTTCTCTGCAGGATCTGGCTGTGTTTCAACTCTCTGAGACTCCAGTCTGAGGTTGGCGGTTTCCAAGGGCACTGAAAGGTGGTACTGTGTGTGTACTGGGTGGAACTCTCCGGTTTGCCTGCCTTGTTCTCCACCGGCCCCTCTCCCAGGCACCACTTGAATCCCAGGGGCTCGGTCTTTGTGCGTTTTATTGTGAAAAGATGTATTCTCCTGGACCTCTTCAAATAAAGCTTTGGAGAAAGCCCCAGAGGTCTGAAACTGTGTCCTGGGTGGCAGGACAAATTCTGCGGCGTTCTTCCCGGCCAGCAGCGGCAGCTCTGGGGACACCACTCTGCGAAGGATTTTAGAAAGGGAATGCACTCGGGGTACTGGGCTCAAAGTGGAGCGCCCAGGACTTGGAAGAACAGGAGGTGTTGGAGATAAGAACCGAAGGGCATCAGCGGAGCGGTCTATGAACAAAGCTGTATGGCTTAGCAGGCCCGGGGGGCAGAGTGGGGATTAGGGCAGAACTGAGGAGCCTCCTCAGAAGTGGGGGGAGAAGTAGCAGAACTGGAGCCGTGGGGAAGGCAGAGTGAAGGTTCCTCGGCAGGTTGTGGGGAAAGGCAGGAGCAGAAGAGCAGGGTGGAAGGCTGCAGATCCGGGTGGAGGCGCATCAGCAGTTGTGTATGGGGGATGGGGGGGAGCCCTGGGCTGGAGTAGCTGTGAGGGCAGGATGGAGGGGTGTTCCCTGGGGATGAAGTGGGGGGAAGTGCATTGTCTGCCAGTGGCCCATAACTCTCCTGGCAGCAGATCAGTGTCCGCTTTCCCGATGGTTTGGAGTTTTTAAACAAGCAGGAGATTTTCCAAACAAATTACTCAACACAGTACTGGTGCTTCCCTGTATCGGTAAGTTAGGTGCCTTCCCATGCCCTTAAAATGCCATTTCTATTATGGGCTGTAGTTCCCCGGACTTACCCCAGCAACCCTCTGTATCCTGGTGAAATGTGTCAGAGTTTGTCTCAGCTGTGAGCTCCCAAAAGTCCTGGCGCTCTGGATATGAGATCAACAGCACAGGTCTAGGAACTGGGCTTCTCGTATTTGCAGTCTCGTCAGTTGTTTCTCTAATTAGGGCTAATTAATTGCCCAGGCCAGACGGGAAATGCTGAGCATTGCTGAGCTTGACAGGCTGCTGAATCATCTTTAAAGGTTAATGGGGGAACGTCTTCATGACAGGAGATTGGTATGGCTGGGCCGGTCTCAGACACTGCAGTCGGGGGAGCGCGTGACCAGGGCCTCCCAAACAATGGCCTGCTGATGATGTGCTGGTGGCTGGCAGAGAGCTGACTGGGTATGTGTCTCCGCCTTGTAGTAAAAGAAGCTAGAAGTGCATTGAATACTTTGCTACTGTTAATTTTCCATGGGAGTAGCAGCTGTGGCTCCCACAGGGGTATTTGGTATGTACCCCGGGGGGCAACCCAAGTGAGCAGAGGGGAAGCCTGCAGGATCATGAATGGGAGGAGAGGGAAGAAGAGAGGCTGGCTGATTGCATATGGGAGGAAAAGTGGGATCTGTGCAATGGCATGGGGGGGGGGAGTGATCTCCACTAGAGAGATGCTGTGTTGTGTTGGGGAGAGGGAAGCGATAGCTGTGACTGGCTATGCCGTGCAGCTGGGGTGGGGCTTCTTTAACTCATCTGCTGCAGCTGCTGTGCCCTGAGGATGTAGGTTTTGCCCCCAGATTCCTACCTGCAGTGGTGAGTCTGGCTGAAGCTGGGGGATACCGAGACCTCGGCTGCTGCCCCCAACAAGAAGGCTGCTCCCTGCACAGTTCGCTAATAGAGAGAGGAGTTAGTACCTCCAAGAGCTCCCCCACTGCAGGGAGCAGCATGTGTGTGGAGGAGTAGTGTGATTTCCCATTGCCTGGATAAAGACAGGCCCTACTCTCCACACCTGTCCATGGAGCACCGGTCCCCAGCACTGAACTCCCTTCCCAAGCCAGAGACCCCACGGCTATAACGAGCTACAGCAGCAGATGCGGCTCCAAGGCTGGGATGGGACATTCAGGGGAGGGCTTCTGAAAGGGAGAAACCCTCTTCCCTGCTGTGCTGCATCCTAAACCTCACTGCCCTAAGCCTGATAAACGCTCCTGCTTCAGGGGAGACCAGAGAAGTTTGGAGAAGCAGCAACAACAGGAAACTTCGTCACAGTCCATTTGGGCTCAAAGGCTTATGGGATGCCCATTGCGTTCCCCCTAACAAGCACACTGCCCGGCCTGTTCAGGAAGGCACCGTTTGCTTGGGCTTTTAAGGCACATTTGTTGCTTCCACTCATATACACATTTGCCTGGGGAGGGGACCCCGGTGTGCACACTGCTCTGCCCGGCTAACACGCATCCACATGCACTCAAAGTGTTCCCACAGACAGACACCCGGGTGCCCGTGTGCTGGATGCCATCATGGCCAGCATCAGGGTACCGAACCATGGGGTGGGGGTTGGAACTTTAGAGCTAAAAGCACCAGCCTCTACAGCATGAGCTAAAGAGCCAGGCTCTGAAGCTGGAGCCGACTCCCAGCCTGTGTAGGTAGGGCACAGAGGGGCTGCTCGACTCACACCACAGACATTTCACAAGCACACACGCCCAAACGTACAGTGGCTCACAACCACACAGCTGCCTACACGCAGTTCACCAGGTAACAGGAAGAATAAAATACAACCGGTTTTATTGTCCAGGTTTCACAATAGCGCTGACAGCAGCAGGCACTGCCGTGTGTCAGGTTCTCATTTTAGGCACAAGACTTATAATAAAAAAAGGATTTTTTTTGTTTTTTGTTTTTTGTTTTTTTGCTTTTTACAAAAACAAAACCCCAAAGCTCCCCTCCCAGGCTGGGTCTCCCCGCCCCTCGTCATGAGCAAAAGCGCAATTCAGGATACGCACACACAGGCTCCTACCAGCATCCTGGAGACTTTGACTAAGGCATTTAAATTACCCCTCCCACCCCCAAAAAAAGACTATTCCAATTTTTCTCTCTTTATTATCATTTCTCATCATTATCATCATCATGTTTCAAAAATATAAATAGGTGCAGGGAACCCTGGTGCCCTGCACGGTCCCCCAGAAAGAGCGCGCCATCACAGGATGGGAGCTGCTTCGCCATGCGGCCTGGGGACGGGGAGACTCGGCGGCCGGGAACCAGCGGTGGGAGAGAGGGGAGGGGCCAAAACCAAGAGGCTTCCCTCCCGCCTCATCCCTCCGTCTCACTCTAGCCCTTCCGTTCCCCCACTTTACATGCCCCTCTCATACATTCAGCAACACTTCACAGCTATTGACTGCCCCACCGCACCACCCCCTGCCGTACTGCAGGATTCTTTTAAAATAAAACAAAGGTGGCGTCCACCCCAGCCATTAAATAACAGAAATAATTACATTGTTTGTGGATAAAATCAGGAAAAAATAATCTTCTTTATTATTTAACTTAACCCCCCCACCCGCCCTCTGCAACCCTCCCACCCCTTCCCCGAAGGCACAAAGGTATTCGGAACCGGACGGCTAGTCAAAACGCTGGAATCTAATTCCCTTTGCTTTGGTGCGCTGAGGTTTGTTTGTTTTTTTATATATACACAAAGGTGGGGTTTTTTCTTTAATATATTTTTTTTCCTTATATGACAAAAAAGCAACAACAACATCAAGAAGAAGAAACTGCCTCTGCTAATATAATTTCCATAAAAATCTCTCGCTTCCCCCTCTAACGGGTGGGTGTCTGTGCGGCTCTGCCATTGGTTCTCGACCGATTCCTTGGGCTCCTCTTGTGTAGTCTGCGTTTGTAGATGGAGGCTGTGGGAAGAGGAGGAGAAGAAAAGGCACCTTGTTACTGGGAGAAAGTTACAGAGCCCCTGCTTGTCCTTAGCTGGCTCACCCCAGGCCTCTCGTTCCCTGGAAAAACACTGCGGGGGCTGCTTGCAAGCTCTGCCTCCAGCCATTTGGGCAGCGCGTGCCCCGGCGCCAGCCCGCTCGCCACCAGACAATCAGGCCTTCTCTTGCCTCTGGTGCTCTGGGACCGGAGGAATCAGTGGGGCGTTTTCAGAGCACTTTGTGACGGCCCCTGTCCCCCCCCCCCGCAAACACTGAATTTAAAGAGAGTCAGGTGCCTCCTGGGAGCCTGTTCAAAAGCATCCTGTTCAGAGACAACTCCGCCGCTGTCCGTCCGATATGGTCTATATTTCTTCCCCCTCCTTGTGAGCAGACGCGCATAGAGGCAGCCAGACCAGCTCAGACCAATGGCCCAGCAAGGAAGGAGACCGCCCCTCCCAAGCACCCATAATGCACCCAAACATTTTGTTTAGGGAGGCAGGGGCTCTGGGGTCTGTCCACAGCTATAGCACTGCTACACTGTGTGGCATTGGGCAAATCCCTTCCCCTGCCTGTGCCTCAGTCTTCCCATCTGTAAAAGGGGGATAATTCCAATTTAAGCCATGGTTGCATAGCTCTTGGGCTAATCCTTCCTTGATGTTTTATGTTTCCTGCTTCTGTTCAGAGCCTTACTGCGGGAGTGGGATGCAGAGAACAAGGGCTGGGTAGACAGGCTAAGCTGAGTCTTACAGAGCTCTCCTTTAAGGGGAGCCCCCACCATGCACCCATTCCTCACTCCTTCCCTCAGTGCCTTTAGCTCAGTTGTGGATATTGCCAAAATAAACCATATAAGCTTCCCCCCACCCCGGCCCTGAAGTGCAAATTTCTCCCTCCTTGGGAGCCCAGGTAGATCCATTTTAGCTGCTTCTCCTCCCCTCCCCATGAGCTGTCCCCCATTTTCCTCAACAGCCGTGAGGAGCCCTGGGCTCAAAGGAGCCAGCGCATCAGGGAGTGGGGCGTTTTGACTGGGCAGAAGCTTTCAGGCTATTGGCAGCTGCACTGACTCAGAAGAGTCAAGGCTGCATCTCCAGCTGATCCCCGTGGTCCAGACTCATCCGGGAGATCTCAGATCCAATAATCCTGGTAACACATGAGCTTTAACTGAGACAAAGAACAATCTTGACTCTCTGGCACAGGGAGGGAAAGCGTCCCTTCCTACTGGCCTGAATGGCAGCAAACCTGTTCCTTCTGTGGGCGAGGTAGTGGATGGAGGACACCCCTGTCTGGGAGCCATAAGTATCTCTCTTGCTTCTGCACTTTGGCTCTCACCCATCTCACCCACCTGCTCCATGTCCCTCAAGTTGCTCCACCTAGAAAGAAATGGAGGCAGCTCCCTCCAGAAGCCATCAGTCCTACACCTGGAACAGCCAGGGAGGCTGGGGTGTGTGTCAGGCAAAGCCGCTGCTCTCCCTGGTTGGGTTGCCTCGACAGCTCTCTAGTTGCCTCGACAGCTCTCTAGTCCTGAACTCCTGAATTCAAGTCCCCGCCTCCCCACACTGTATCGTGTGGATTGTTTCCAGGAATCAGCCCATGGACTCCTACAGCTTGGCCCTGGCTGAGTGCCAGCCTGGAGTCTCAGAGGCCTGCAGGGGCCATGGTGCATAGAATAGGAAGGAGGAACAATACGTACGATCTATGCAGCCTATCCGTGGTTCCTCCCAGTGGCCATTGGGCTGGCACCGAATCGTAGGCACGTGGCGTTGTATGTAGCCCTGGTTGCACTGGTACCGTACCATGGAGTTTATTTCATATCGGTCCTTCTTCCTTCCAAAGGTCCTGGCGTTCTCTACCACAGGAGGGTCCCCACAGGCAACTGACAAAGACAAGCAAGACAGTGAGCAACTGGCAGCTCAGTGTGTGCCTGCTAGGCAATCAGCCAACGAGAGCCGCAAACCAAGCAGCTTGGGTTTAACCATGCTGCTCAAGGGGAGCTGGCCACATTCACATACAGTCCCTGGAATAATAACCAATCAACTCTGTTTCCCTTGTGCAGTTTGTCCCAAAGGATCCCAAAGCGCTTTACAGGCTGTACATACAAGGACTGCTTCACTAACCACTGAAATGCAGCCACTTCTGGGGTGGAAAGGGGCAGCTGCATATACAGGGATCATTTCCCACCCCACCAGGAATTGGCTGAATGGCTAGTGTGCTGTTCACTGCTCCTGTGCTGCATGGGGTGAAGTATGAGCTGCTCTGCGCTGAGCCTGAGTGGCTGGGCCCCTGAATGTACATTACTTGTGAAACACAGATAAAGCATCAGCCTGTCTGAGTCACTGCAGTGATGGCAGAGGCCTCTGCACTGCAAGGCTGGCGAGCACACCCAGCTGCAGTGCAAACAGCCTGGCCATCTCCCTGCCGATGCCTTGGATCCAGACAGGAAGGGGCTTCTGCACTGGAGCTTTATTTGGCACCTATTACATGCCAGCACTTGATGCCAGTGTTGCTAAGTGCCTGCCATCACCCGGGCCTGACTTGCTGTATTGCCACGTCCCTCAGCCAGACTTGGGGGCTACGGAGGCAGTTAACAAAGGAGGGATCGTTTCCTTTGTTTGGGGGGCTCTAGATGGAGGCACTAAATAAAAGGCAGTTAATTACAAACCAGCCTCCTTTTGAGATTCTGCTGCAGTTACCACTGGCTTGGAAATTTAGTCACGGGGGATATTAAAATTCTGCGGCTGGCTGGGAAACTTAGCAACAAGGTTCCAAAGGGTTCCATCCCTCCCCTCCAGAAAGGCAGGACCACAATGAGTGTCAGGCAGGAGAAAGCTGCTGCCAGGAAGGCGTTTGTTGTTTCTGTGCCATTGGGGGGCCTGGTGGATGGGAGCGGATGGCTTGGGGGAAGCTAGACTTTACTGGCTGGCTCGGAAGAGGGGCAAAAACTGTCTCCAAATGGGGGATGTGGGGGCTGATGGTAGGGGAAATGGGAGTGGTACCGCCCCCCTGGGGCCTTGAAGTGGGAATGTTTGGGGGTTATTTCACAGGAAGATTGTGAGCTATGGAAGGGCACTTTCCACCCTCCATAAGCTTCCTGTTAATCCACTCCCTCTGCAGTCATAGAATCATAGACTTTAAGGTCAGAAGGGACCATTATGATCATCTAGTCTGACCTCCTGCACAACGCAGGCCACAGAATCTCATCCACGCACTCCTGTAACAAACCCCTGACCTATGTCTGAGTTACTGAAGTCCTCAAATCGTGGTTCACACCACCTCTTCAGCTTGATCCAGGGCTGGATGGGATCAATGCTTGGATACGAGACCTTCCAGGAGGACCCAGGTGTGGCAAAGAGCAGTGAGAGTGACCCAGTGGTGAGTGCTCTGGGTCAGCACTGACTCACCCCCCACAGTGCAGTGCTAGGGAGTACTATGCTGCAGGCAGTTCTAGACAGTGCTGTGCTGAAGAGGTGGGTGGGTGTCTCAGCAGGAGGGACGGACTCTAGTGGCCCAGCATAATGCTAGGGGGTGCGGTGCTGCTGGAAGTACCATCCTTGGGATGACGCATCAAGCCAAGGTCCTGACCATGAATGTTTATTAAAGATTTCAGGGCACTTTTTCCCAAGACTTGAGGTGTGTTCGTACTGGGGTCCTGGCCAAATTCTAATTCTGCCTCCATAAATCCTCTTTGCTGTTTCAAATCCACATAGGATATGTCTTCATTTCCTCTACTAATATCTTACACAGGTCGCTGTGCAAAAGTTAAGGTTCACGAGAAATGAGTTAAGTTTCCTGGGTTTATGGCCAGTATTTATTCCTGTTAGAGTCAAGGGGTGACTCAAATGTGGACCACTGAGTCCTGCAGTTGCCTCGGTCAACTCCGTGGAGGGTACGTATCCCAGCCTGCAACGCTGCATCTTATCGAAGCAGAAGCCACATTGCTTTCTGGGACGAGTCATCTCATAGGCTGCCCATGCAAATTAAGGAGGAAAGGATCTGCAAACTGCTCTATTTGATCCACCTTACATATAGCCCTTAGCACCCAGCAAGTTGCCAGTGGGACCCTTGGTAGGGCAAAGTTTGGCTGCTCTCGTGCTATTGGTTTAATAGCTGTAGCCTAAGCCTGGACAAACACCCCAACCCAGAAACGAGTAGCACCAGGACTCACCTGTTCCTTTCTTGCATGTGAAAGGGAGGTGATAGTTGCATGGGACATCATTCCACTCGCCTTGCTCATGCCAGATCATCACCACACAATCCTCTCCTGCCGCAAAGAAGTTGTCGGGCTGGCTGGGCCGCCAGTTCTCATATTGCTGTGAAGAGATAAGAAGTCCTTCCTCTAAGTTATGAAGACACTTGCTTTGTTCTCTTCAGCTCTCCCTTTCCCCTTGCTTCTTCTCTCTCCCTTTCGGCTCTTTTCCTTCTGCTTTTGTTCATTCACTCTCCCTTGCTTCTGTTTTTCTGACTGGTTCTCTCTCTTCCTCCTGGGTCTGTCCCTCTCATCAATGGAAATCATGTATTTTTATTATCTGTATTATGGTAGCGCCTATGAGCCCATTGTTTTAGACACTGTACAAACAGAGAACAAAATGACGGTCCCTCCTGACCCCAAAATAGCTTATGGCTGGCTCCATTCAACGCTTGTCCCACTGTTCACACCAATGGCTCTAGGGTTCTGTCCCCAGGCAGCAGCTTCATGTCCTGACACAGCACAAAAAGTCAAAGCTTGCATGGAAGCGGGCGGTTCTTTCCTGAAATGACTCTCAGTGAAGAAACAAGACCCCCCTACCCCTGCACACAACTCACGAGGGAATTTCCATCAGACCAGCGGAAGTCGTGTTCGATAGCCCTGTCACTGAGTCCAATCCACTGGTAATCCTGGGCATAGTCTGAAAAAGAAAGACAGGGAGAGACGGGTAAGAAATGGGAAAAGGAGTCCCTCCATCACTCACCTCTCCCATGCTAGTCCAGGCGACACCAAAGGGCTCTGCCAAGGATCTGAACACCATAGCTACATGGTCTATATCTGGACCACATCAAGGGTTGCTTGACAAGGGGTAGTTCTGATTGAGGAAGCCAGATTGGTTAAAGGTGAGGTGGATACATCTCCTTCAGTTAGGAAGTGAGAGCGTCTAAGCTGGCAATGCTCTGGAATGTCACTGTAAAGGTGGCTCCAGTTTGCCAAATTTGTCCCATGACAGTCTGCTGTTCCCATGCCAGCGGCTGCCATGCGGCTACTACGGTTGGAGGTGTTAGTCCTCATGTGGGCGAAGGATCGTTCTTCCTCTGCGGTCCACCAGCCCTTCAGAGCGAGGCCACAGAGAGGGAGGCCACAGCACAAAGGGAATGGTTCAATCTTGATGCCTCAACACAAGACCAATTGGGCCACTTTTTTCACATGCCTGCAGGCACCCACGCCTCCCCAACTCACTAATGGGGGTGAGGGAATTGCAGACTGGCATTCAGATTCATTTAAAGGGACAAACGGGTGGTGTCAGCAGAAGGCATGTTCCCAGAAACCCCAGACAAGGCTGTGGAACACAGCAGAAGCTTCACCTGTCCTAATCCCCTTAGACTGAACCTTGGTCGAACAGGGTCCTGCTCCCCAACCCAGCTGCCTGAGGATCCCACTCCAACCGGATCCATGGTGTGTGCTCTCGTCTCTGAACACAGGGGGCAGGGAACACAGCTCCTCCGCCCCTGGAAAAATGGGAGAGGTACTCCCCCCTCTCCTGAAGTGTCCAGACTCCTCCAGCGCCTCCTCCTCCTAGCCGCTGCGGCGAAACCCACTCCCGCTCTGGGTTGGAGCTATCTGGAGCTGCTGCCTGACCTGGGCGGCTGTCTCACTGGCTCCAGTGTAAGGAAGATGTTGCTCCCACCCCAGCTCACTCCCAGGCCTTGCTATTTCTACCCAGTCTGGAGAGGGGGGTGGGCAGAACAGTCAGGGCTGCCACCCATCCTGCTCTGGGCAGCCCCAGGGACCAGCCCTGCAGAGTCTCCTGCAGCCAGCAGGGCTTTTCCCTGCCTTTCCTCCTCTTAGTAGCCAGGGGCACAGTGGCACCAGTGCTGAGGGTAGAGGGAGACTGGCTCCCCTTGGCTCCTTCTGTTGGCTGGTGTGGGCTGCTCCCCACATGCTCCGCCCCACCTCGGCCCACCCCCACCCCTAAATGGACAGATTGATCTGTGCCCAGCCACTCTCAGATCCTGGCCATTACCCCCAGCACTCACTGTTTACAAACTCTTGTTCTTCTGGAGTGATGATACTGCTCAGGTGGGACTGATGTTCCCGGCACCGGGTCTCAGCTTCCACCCACGTCTCTCTCTGTTCAAAGTGCTTGTAACAATGGCCCTGGAACTTGGTCCAGCCCTCGTCACAGTCCTCCAGGTCTGAAACACACAAGAAAGGAATGAAAGGGAACCGCATGCCTGAGGGCAGTGTGCCAACCAACTCACCTCTTGGCTGCCCAAGCATTCATGGAACAAAAATACAACACATGGTTACACCCACTAAAGAATAAACTTTGATATTTTTGTATGTTACATCCACGGGAAAATGATCAGAAGGCAACCAAGGAATAGTTTATGGAGGGGAAGTAGGTTAAAGGCCCTGCAATTTACATGGTGATAGGCACTTTTGAAAAATCTAACAGACAGATTCCTGAACATTTCAAGCTCCAAGTCAGGTTCTGAGACTCTGGCTTTGAGAAATAGCCCCAAACAACACCACTTCCCCCCCCTCCCACCCCCCCAGAGTTGTCCTGCTGATTTTGCTCGCCTTGGAGAACAGCTTTCACCTTTAAAACCTGCATTTTACTCCCCACAATCAGTGCTAATGCATCAGAGATGGGAGGGAAGGGCAGGAGAGGTCAGAGTTTAGATTCAGTTGGCTACATCACTATTCTGAGCCTTCTCAAATGGAAAAAGCAACCTGGTGAGATCACAGAAAAGGGAGGCAGGGCAGGACTTACCATATGGGAGACAGAAAAAAAAACTTAAAGAAAATATTTTTAAAAAGGAGTAGAAAAAAAGCAAAAATCTGTTGCCTGCTTTAAGTGGTTATTGCTGGTGATTATTGAGAAATGCCATCAAAGCAAATTAAAGGCACAAAATATTTGACGGGCTCTATATTATGGTTGGGGCCAGAGCTTGAAAGGGAAAGCCTTTAAAAGGGAAGTTAGCTCCTATCCTCTTCCCTGCAGAGAAATTAACCAGTTTAATTTATTTTAACAAGGGGGATTGTTTCTTTTGAACTGAAGCTCTAGTCCAATGTGGAGAGGATGTGTATGGGAGATTCTCCTCAGGTCATACAAGGAATAGACACGCAGGAAAGGGCATTAGCTGGTAGATGAGTCCTACATTAGGAAATGTGGGCACTGGAAATGAATACTTGGGGCCACAGAAACTCTGGCAACTGACTCACAGGCCACAGGGACTATGAGACTAGCTGTGCGGGCCTTGGGAACATAGGAGAAAAGGTAAGCAAGGGATGTAAGACAGGAAATACAGAGAAGTAAAACGCAGTCTTTTTAAAAAATGGAAAAGGGTAGAGCAGATGCAAAGGAATAAACAAAAGATGGCACTTTGGGGAATCTTTTGTTCTCTGCCATCAACAAAGTCATACCAATACCTTCTGAAAACCAAAAGGAAACAGGGACAGATACAGAAATGACAACAGTTGGGGCAGATACTATTATGATGATAAACCCATCTCCTCCAGATAGACCCTTGCATTGCAAGCAGTCGCACTCAAACGATGGAATTACTATGTCTTTTGGGCCTTGAATGTACTATGTCCCATCATCTCTTATCTCCTCCTCCACTGACTAGCACCTAGAGTCAGAACAGCCAAGACAAGATACAAAGTCAGAGAGGAACTGTCACTGTGAGGCAGATGAGATATGATGAGCCTATAGATGAGGAAGAGGAGCACTGGTGTGGAAGGAAGATCTAGTGGTGACAAGATGGAGATTTATTTAGTAGCAGTCTTTCAGTGGCAGAGAGAGTTCTTCCATCTATCATCCTTTCTCAGCTCCTTGTTGCCTAGGGTGGTGGGATTTCATTATTCCTTTTGGCCACTCAGCAAATGTCCCTCTAACCCCATGCAGGGCAGATGTTTTATATTCCACTTTCATGAAAAAACCTCTCACCTTGGCTATTGTCCACCTTTGCATTCCAGAGTACCCCATCTCCCTTTAACTCATCAATTCCTCTTACTCCATTCCTGTGAAGCTCTTCAACCAGGGGTACACACAAACCCCATGCAGACTTCAATGTCTGACCCTCCAAAGACTGGCTAGTTGGTGGGTCCTTTGAATTCTCTTTTTCTGCCTTCTTCCTCTACAGACCAAGCAGACCATCTCTGCTGAACCAACCTTAGGGAGCAGGAGCTGTGAGAGCACTCACAAACCTGGATCTTCTCCACCACATCTCCGAGAGCAGGGGAGGGAGTATGTAATGTGCCTTTCAAAGTCTCTTTTTCTGGTGGCTTATGTCACACCCCCTTTATAGACTATCACAACCATTGAGTTGGGATGGAACACAATGCACAGTCTCAGTAGGACATTCTAACAGAAAATGCAAGGCTTTCCTATATAGCAGTTACCTATGCAAAAATGTGGAGAGCAGTTGCAGGTAAAATCTAATCCCATGAAGTGGCTCTCTCTCCAGGCTTTAGAAGCATTTAAGAATGACTGACTTGTGTGTATGGCACAGAAGAGCTCATCTAAAATGCTAGAGCTCATGATGTTCTTAGGGAATCAAATAAGTTAGAGAAGGGAAAGTAGATCATACATTCTACCTTGGGGGTAATGTTGGGTATTAAAGGGGGCTTTTTCACTGATATTTAGAGCAGTAGGCTGCTCTCATATGTCCCAGGGTAATCCAGGGTAAAGATACCCCTTGATGTCAAGGTCCCATTAATAGATGCACTGTTATGAAGAGAAGAGATTAAACTAGGTTTGGGTCAATCATTGGAGTGGTGTTTCAATACAGCCGTTAGGCGGAATACTCCCTATTATAGGAGGTCTCTTGCCTCTTCTCAGGCGAGGCTCCTCTAGCAGAGCAGCAGGAGGTGCTAAAGGTCAGGACTGAGGTACACTGGAAGAGGTAAATGAAGGAAGCTTGCATGGTGCCTGCTCACAAGCGCAGCCATTCCTATCAGTTCCTCTCCTTTCATGAGCTCTTCCACACACTCATATTAAAAGGAGAAAGAGAGATGCAGAGAAAGAGAGAGGGAAGATCAAATGCGCTTTCCTATTGCCCATTTGAAGGTGAACAGGTAGTACTTTTCAACCTACTTCTCCCTGGCCTTGCAGAGCAATGCAGGAACATTTTTCCTCCTTGAGAAACAGACAGAAAATCAGGCTTTCAGGGACTTGCAGTAAAACAAAATCTTCCTTTGTTTTCTCCCCCAAACCAAACGGCATTTGTGCACACAAGAAAGTGTCACTCTGATAGAAAACCAGGATATTTCAGTTTCCCTCTCTGTGACTCACACTGCTTGCCATTGTCGCCATGAAAGTCACATTCACTCGAGGAAACGACACAAAGGTCAGGTGGAGACGGAGAAGAGTCACAGGAGTGAATGAAAGCCCTTCATGGGTGAATCCGCACAAAATGAAACACGGTCATTTCACATGGCTCAGTTCATGCATCTTTCACTGAAATCACAGAGGAGCAGAGAAGGTTCACATGCCATGAAGATGTACCTGGGACAGTGTCCGATTATTACAGGTGGATTGGAAGGCTTTTCTTTGGTCCAAAAGCATATTTGTGCTTATGTCAAACAGTATCACACTATCACGTCCTTTATGCAATTTTACAAGAGAAAACTACAACAAAGAGAATAATTTCCCTTTCTAAGAAGCCAAGGAGACACCAGGTTCCCTAGGAGCTCTAAAGCTCCCATTGTCTCCTAGAAGTTAAGAGAAATTTCCCAGAGAAACAAGATGTTGTGATCAAAAAACAATAATCACTTGTAAGCAAACAGCGTAATCTTTTGCCCAGTAAGACGCATTTTATCTGCTGTTAGGAGTTAGCTTTTTGAGATGAGGGCGGGATTGGTGGGGTTAAGTTTTTTTGGGGGAGTGCAGCTGTTAGTAAAATTAGCTGAAGCCAGGTAGGCCGTACCGATCTCACACAGGTCCCCTCCGTAGCTGGGAAGGCATAAGCATTTGAAAGAGTCGATGCCATCAGCGCAGGTAGCTCCATTCAGACAGGGGCTTGAGTGGCACTCATCAATGTCTGCAAGAAATCAAGGGCTGCCATTAGGACTCCGGGCAGGGAACTCCACCAACAGGAGAACTTGTTTCTTTGCTTGTTCAGGAGGGAGCGTCCATGGTTTTGGGAGCGCTCGAGAGTGGGTTACGGGTTTCTTTTAAGAACTACTGCTGCTGCTACTGTTGAAGAAATGAAAGCAAAAAGCCCAACCCACCCTAGGAAGCTGACATCATTTTCCACTCAAATTTCTGTCACTTGATCACTGGACAACACTATGGTGATATCAGGGCAACATCAGCAGAGGTCGGAGGGATGCCTTTCAGGGTATCCTGCTCAGTATCTTTGGATATCTGTTGTGTCTCTTCCTTGTCCATCTTTGCTGCCTAACTTGACCAAATGTGCAAACTTGTGGCTGTGTCAGCCTCCATCAGCTAAAGTCTAAAAGACAGACGTGGGGCTTCTCTTAAGTAAGAGGAACATCTCAAACACAGCGTCATATCTTCCCTCTCCCTCCTTGGCTTCTCATTTTTGACTTTTTCTAACCATAGTCCAGATGTCATGCTTCAGCCTGAGCTCCCAGGGCTAAATCCTCACCTGTTCCAGAGCACAGCTGCTAGTGAGGGGGCTAGCATAAAGCCAGCTGTGCCAGCTTGACACCAGTCAAGGATTTCCCCACACTGTGTGAACTGCTGGCTGCCCATTTAGGACAGTTTTATGGACTCTTTGTACTGCTCCATTGATACAAAGAGCCCTTTGGGTGGGTCCAGATTTGGCCCCAAGTCTTCTGTCTCCCAGTCTGTCAGTTATCCCAACATGGACAGTACATGTCATCACTGTAATGGCATGCCTAGCTCTCACCAGTTCGGGAAGGGAAAGGAAGGGAAGCGGCTTGGATTAATTGGGTATCATGCTCAGAATGAGACCAAAATGGACAGTTTGTATCTAATATGCCACAAAATCCATCCTTCTACATTTTTTTCTTAACATCTCTCCAGTCTGAGACTTAATCCTATTCCTCAGTGAGTCTTGAAACCAGAAGGAAGAAATACGTTAATTAGAATGAAAAGACGGCAGAGATGAAGTCAGTGCAAGAAACCATAGACAAGCTCCAAAGAGTGAGAATGTAACTGTGCCCAAATACCTACAGAAAGGGTTGTAGACAAAAAATAGTAGTCACTGGTTAGCTCCTTTAGTGAGACTTTTCTTCTTTCTTTCAAAGTCTTGCTTCTCAGACTCTGACGTCCTGGAAAGTCTTAAAGATGCTGACTGTAACAGAAGTCATCTGGCTGACACCTCACACTGCACTTCAGTGCTAGAGAGTTAGTGGGAAAGCAGACTCGGAGAAGATGAATCAGAGAAGGACGTGGACATGGCCATAATGAAGCAGAACAACAATCCATCCAGTTCAATATTCTGTCTTCTGCCTCATTGGATCAGACTAACAGTCTGTCTAGTCCAGTACCCTCTCTCCAGCTATACCAGAGCAAAGCAGTGATCCACCTAATCAAGTTCCCTCTCTTCAGCCATAAGAAAACAGACAAGTGTTTTACCTTGTCTATCTTTCTAGTCACCCACAGTGACCCATGCCAGATGCTTCAGAGAAAAGTGTAAACTCCTATAGCACATCAAATTGTAAAGTATTAAATGATGGGGGAAAGTCTTCCTGGCAGCAGCTTGTAGTCAGCTTGCACTTTGAAGCATGAGGATTGAGAGCCCTTGTTATTTATATTCTAATTTGTGTCCCCAAAGTATTGCAAATATTCCCCAAATGGCTTATCAACCACTTAAACCAGCTTTGCACTTGGATCTTCATGAGTGCAGGGTCTGCTTCTACATTAAAATACTAATTAATGTTTTCTGAGCTATTCTTTTTAGTGTAATGGGTGGGAAATGAAATGCCCAGCTTTCATCAATGCTAATAAGCATTTTGGGACTTTCCAGAACAAAAAGGGAATTATTGACCTAGTAGAAAAGAATGGATGAGTCAGGTTGATTACTACTTATCTGCTCACGTCTTTGGAACTTAGAAGATTTAAAACACAAAAGGGAAACTGAAATGTGTTGAGAGGAGATTAAAATCCCAGTACACACCAGGTTCCCCAGCAACAGTAGCAGCAGAAGTTGATGCCATTCACAGTGGTCTCCACCTGAACAAGTAAGGAAAGATTCTCCTTTGTCCATTAGCTTCTATTAAGTGGAAAGCACGCTGTAGAAATGGAAATAAAGCATGTACAGGAGCTAAAGCAGAATGTTTAGCAGGGAATAATGGGTTCTTCATTTGTCTTCAGTGACAGGGACTAACATTTTATGTGCCCAAGGTCTCTTTCAGATGCAGATGATCTGCAGTGGTCCCACCTACTCAGGCCCTGGAGGAAGAAGGCAGCAAATACACACGCAGGCTAGCGCACTGCATCAAATCAGGAAATAACATTAGAATGGAACTTGCTTTTGTGCTTGTATATATTATGAACTGTACATATTATATATACTATATGGATACTCAATATATATACCCCATATATAGACACACAGGGTACATTTTAACAGTGTTGTAAAAATAATGCAAGGAAATACAGAAATACTTTTTGAAATGCATGCTGCAAATATTTTGAAACACATGAGGATAATAAATATCAAACTAGCCATTTGGCCTGTTAACTCTTTGGGGCAGGGACTGTGCCTTCCTCTGTATTTAGAAAGCACCTGGTCTCAGCAGTTACTGGTAAATTCAGAGTCTCACACATGTCAAGACATATGGAGTTGGTGTGGCCGATTCTCCATTCACCCTGTAGTACTTGGTCTTAGAGATTTTTCTGAACAATAAATAATATCACCGACTAGCATCACTCATGATATAGTTCCTAGATACACTAGAGAACGGAACTATGATATTGCACACGAGCTCTGGGCTCGGAGCTTTACATGAAAAGGAAACTTCAGTAAAAGAAATTTAAATCACCCAGTTACTTAATGCTTGACATTTTTTGTTATCCCTTTAGTTGCTACAAGCACATATTACACATCCACAGTCTTGCTCACCATTCAACCCTGCACAACAGAGACTCTCAGAGGTGAGGTGAGGATGCAAGGACCCTTCAGCAGCTGGCAGCTGTCACATATCTTAACACTGAAGGAATTTACAAAGCCACTGTTATTGGATATTTGTTATTTTATGTAAATTTTCCTAAAAATGCATGTTTGTCTTCTCACGACTCCCTTGCTGGTCCCCCTCAAATAGCTTCTCTACCAGGACAGGAAGAAAAGATTATTACTATTATTTAAGTGCTAACAATGTACGTGGGGCAGTACAAGACAGACTGAGACAACCCCTGCTTTGAAGAGCTTCTAGTCTAAGAGAAAGACACAGAAGACAGAATGCAATGGGGAGCCGAGAACAGGGAGCCCATTTAAAACATTAACTCACTTCTGGAGGGCATCACGGAAATAAGGGGTCTTTAGAAGATGATTTATACTCACCGTGGTATCATAGAACGTTCAAAAAGACCATTCAAATGTCTTGTCACAACATGGGTTTTCTAGCTGATGTATTCTTAAAGGGACTAGCGTTTCAAGCCTCACTTTAAAAAAAATGTTTTCATGATTTAAAAAAAAAAATGAAAACAGGGTGTCCTATTTAATAAATGTCAACTGTTGGTTGATGAAAGCAGAGAGGTAGCCGGATTACTCTGGAAGCTTCATTTAGGCAAACACAAAATAGCTTCACCAGCTTGTTATTCCCTTCCTAAGCTCTAATGTTCCCAGGTATGTATTGAATTTACTCACTCCTACTCTGTTCAAGTAGTATACAACTAGATCTTCCCATGCAGTCTTGCAAACTTAAACACAATAACACTGTTCTAGAACATGAGAAACTGGAAGAGAAACCATTTATAAACAAATGTGAAACTGACCATTTTACTATCATTGCAAACATGAACAAACAGCATCAGTGATGAAAAATACATTAGAGTTTCAGAACTGTTTCCCTTTTAATTATCTAAAATGTTATTGGCAGTAACAGTGGTACAGACTTTTTAAAGATACAATACATGTGTTTTATTAAAAAGGCAACTTAGATCACTGATAGATTTGAATACTGATTAAACAAGTTTAGTTTTGTGTTTAAAATATTCACTAAGGAGGAACAGCATGCAAGCAGGAAGGATATGAAACACCACTCTAACATAGAAAAATTCCTACAGTTTTCTTGGGAATGAGAGTAATCTGTTTGGAAATACAATCTGGCATCCAAAATCCTGACTCCATTCTACAGCTTGAAAAGCAACACATTTTCAAAGTGTACAACAGCCCCCACACTGACCTGTTTTTATGGGGTTTCCTGGTGTGTATGAACCACTAAATAGAGACTCAAAAGACCAACTAAACAATATTTTTTTAGAGAGCCAAGAAAATCTTGCCAGAAATCATAGCTTTTGGTTTCCAGGAATTCCTGGGAATATTATGACAGGTTTCAGGGTAACAGCCGTGTTAGTCTGTATTCACAAAAAGAAAAGGAGGACTTGTGGCACCTTAGAGACTAACCAATTTATTTGAGCATAAGCTTTCGTGAGCTACAGCTCACTTCATCGAACGCATACCGTGGAAATAGACTCGGAAGGGAGAGCATCTTATCGGCGGGTGCGACCCTGTCTGCACCCGGTGGACAATCAGATTAATTCATCCAGGCTGGTTGGAAAACAGTTGTCAGTATGGATGCAGCACCCCAACTTCGCAGTGAGACGTGACTCTCATCATATTCACATGGTACTTCCATGGTATGCATCCGATGAAGTGAGCTGTATCTCACGAAAGCTTATGCTCAAATAAATTGGATAGTCTCTAAGGTGCCACAAGACCTCCTTTTCTTTTTGGGAATATTATGAACATTGATCTGGTGGGTTAAGCAGGGAAGAAGATCCCAAAGCCAGTAAGGTGGCATCTAAAAGATAACTCCATTCACACGTTACCTCTGTTGCCAGATCCTGATCAAAGTGGAAAAGAAGCAGCTGGAGAAAACAATTCTTTTAGATGTGAGAGATAAGTAATGGCTCTTGGCAATAGTACAACTGAGTAGTGACTTGGCAGCAGATGGAAAGAGTCTAATTTCTCTGATTTAAGCCATAGAAAAATATATAAAAAAAATGAAATTTAAGCCTCAGGATACAGAGGAGGAGAAAATAACCTGCCACAACATAGAAAATATTCTATTAAACTACAAAACTCAGACACTTATCAGGAAACATGTTTATTTTGTGGTTCTCCCTCTCAGTGCTATGTTTACGAGTGATGACTTGATTGCAAGCACTGAGAGCTCAGGAATCTCGGGAATCCTTGGCTCCACAATATTATATGTAAAAGAAAACTCACTTTATCTGTACAACAGGCCATTATTTTAGGTTGTATCCTCAGAGCTGGTTTTCCATAAGCAAATAAGCCTTTGACTTAATGTCATAAAACAGCCAACAGACACCAAATAACTGGATTGGCCAGTAAAGACATCTGCCAGATCTCAGCTGGAACTTGTTAGAGCTACCTTACCCTCCTTCATAGCCTGACTCTCCCATTAAATAGAATTGTATGAATCACTTGTGTGATTTTTTTAAAAAGGTTATTCTTCTACTGCTTTCTTTTAATCAATAAAATATATCCTTCAGGCCATAAAGAAGCATTTCACCCATTAGGACTCCTTCAAAATCACCTAATACACTTCAGCTGTTTTGGCTGGATGGGCAGCAGATCCAGAGAGATGCAAATCTTTTGGTAAATTGCTGACATTTCAGCAAATGTCAGTTTTTTCCTTGACCTGACTGAAGTCTTTAAAACCATCAGCTAGTTCAAAAGATGTAAACCACAGCTTTTTCACTGAAATGCCAGTACAGTATTTTTGCTAATACTTGTGTGCCCTCCAATTTTGCCAATTGTAACAGGCTTCTGCACACAGTTGGCAAGAGTCTGGATGAAGAGACCAGTTATGTGAACAAGACTTCAAATTTGCAGGGCCGCCCAGAGGATTCATGGGGTCTGGGGTCTTCAGCTGGGTGGGGGGGTGTCCTTCCGCTCTGGGTCTTTGGGGTACTTCGCCAAAGACATGGAGCAGAAGGACCCCCTGCTGCCAAATTGCCACTGAAAACTCTCATGGGGGGCCCTTGTGGGGCTCGGGGCCTGGGGCAAATTGCCCCACTTGCCCCCCCCGGGTCGTCCTGCAAATTTGAGGCTCTTGTGGGACCCTAATTCTGAGGGCAATAACAGATTGCTGACAACTGACATGCCCACATGGACCTGAGCATTCCTTGGCTAGAAGCCTGGAAAATGCCAGCATCCAAGGGTTAACCTTCAATCCACTGGCTGACACAACTCCGACTTTGGCTTCTGGCGTTGATATCTTGGGGGAATCATATGGTATGGTAGAGGAGAGAAATTTTCATTTTTAAAAAAACTGATCACTGAATCCACTTGAAAACCTCACCAAAGTAGGCATAGTAGGAATTTATATGAAAAACTAGCACTAAAGGCCCACTTCAGCTGGGTCTTTGCTTTGGGCTCCTTCTTGCAAGATGAAGTAGATTCCATTCTGCTTTATTATTAATTATCTTTTTTGATTATTCTTCTGGCACCAACCAATGGTCAGCACAGCACCAGACACAGCTATCAAGACAGTGCCTGTCCCAAAGAGCTCACTTTCTAGATTAGGAAGACAAGATGCACCAGGAGAACCAGAAGAAGGAGGCAGCATAGGTCCATTATTAAATACTATTTTTGCTCTCAATATGCAGATTCTCCCTTTCATTTCTCTAGCATCTCTCATCTCAAAGGATCCCAAAGCACTTTGAATACTATCTTTATAGTAGAATTGGGCTAACATTGCAAAATAATCTTTGTGAATATTTGTTCCATCTTAAAAAAATCACTTTGTTTACACATTTAGGTCTTATTTCTAGATTAAATTCACCCTTTTGTGGAAGTCTAGTACAAGGACCAGGCATCCCTTAAGTTCGGCTCTGAAATAGGACTTGTGTGGGCTCTTTGCCCACTGGTGAATTTCACTCTCCATGAATATGTTCGCAAATGAGCTTTACTAGCCCAAAAGGCACATTTTCTGCTTGAATGCTGGAATAGTCACTGAACACAGATTCTAAATCACATCTCTCCCTGCAGCACAGTGCACCTAGAACTGTGCTGGGGTACCATGGTCAATACTTACTCATAAGGAGGAGTGCCCCCTACAGAATCACCCACACCACTCCCTGCAGCATGGGCCCCCTGCTACCATGCTGAGGTACTCAGGTGAGTCCTGAATAGTCCCCTCAGTGACAGTGTAGAGAACAAGTGCAAGTGGGATATTGGAATCCTTTGATTTCACTGATTCATGAGCAAAGGGAAGAGACTACAACTCAAATGAGAAGGAGAGTCCAGTGAGTCATGTAGCCTCCACAATACTGAAGCTTCATGAAGATAGAGGCTGGCTCCTGTCACCTGTTCTCCATCTATATGTATTAAGAAGTGACAAGGCTCTGATTTCAGGGCTTGGTCCTTCATATCTGAACTATATCTCAAGTCATGCTGGTAACCTTGCAAACATGGAAAGACTGCCGTTTGATTGGCTACCGAAGGTATGGGCGGGGTTTGAAGTGACGATCACATGCACGGGATACACCATCAAAGAAAGTACCAGACAAAATAAAAATTTTATTAGTAAGACATCAAAGAGAAGGAAGTGGGGAGAGAGCAAGAGAGCACTGATGTATCAGAAATATAACAAGCTTGATGGCCAATTGAGACCTCATAGACATAATGATCCTTTGTATCACTATAGCATCATCCACCTGAGGTTATCAATTGCATTATGAACAGAAATGAATTAAACCTCGCAACCTACCTCAGAGGCAGGTAATTATTAACATCTCTATTTTTGGATGCAAAAAGTGAAGCACAGAAACGTAAAGTGATTTACCCAAGACTCCTCTGTGATTCAGTGGCAGGTATGGAATTAGAGCCCAGCTCTCTGCTCCAGCCAGTAGAAGCGCTGCTTCCAAAAAAAGCCCCTGCCTAACCCAAAGCAGTATGCATTAGTGGTTTAATTGAGTTAAAGTAAATTGAGAAAGTAGTTCTGGGGGCTATGATGATGGTGGTTTTTTTTTTAACTAGAAATGACTGAGCAAGTCTGGTTGCATTCATAGATTGTACCATATATAAGCAAATATATATGAAGGTAAAATTTCAAAAAACTTTAGAGGCACAATTAAGCACATAAAATATACACACAAGTGCAGACCTAAAGTTTCTTAAAAAGAGGCCCATATTTTATACAGCGTGCATGTCCATCCTTGCATATTGCAACCTTGACTTGGGCTAGCACAGGTTACATTCTGGTTTGGTATCAAAGTGAAACTGAGCCAGGAATGGGAAGTGCCAAGGAATTCCATGTTATCCTTGACTTAGTTCTCCGCACCCTGACAGGCAGCGATAGCCAGATAAGCGGTCGCGGTGGAAGAAAATTCCTGGTTAATTGCTAAGGGAAGACTTTTTCACAGTAACATCAGGTTAGGCAGTTTACACCCTCACTGTTCGAATAATATTGAGCTGGTTGTCAGCCATGAAAGACACATGCTCTTTTCACAATCTTAAGTACCGTCACAATTTATACGTACGCCAGTGAATGAGCCCACCAATCCACAGATTGAAAGTGGAGTGAAACAGACATGTGCCAAAAGAGCCAATAAAAAATACGAGTTAATTTGATTTAGACGTCATCTCATGTGCATCATCCGATACAGCCAGTTCCAGCAAACAGAGGCACAAGACCCAATACATCAAGCAGAACCTCAGTTCACGTCTCCTCCTTTAAAGCTTTGAAGAAATATATTTTCTTTCATTCCCAGTGCATAGTTGGGCCTGACAAACTGATGCAAAGTGCCTTGCACCTTGGATGGGGATGAACGTCCACCAAAAGGTCTCTTTTGGGTATGACAATTCCTAGCTGCCATAGACAGTGAAGTGACAGCTGGATTCTGGTGGCAGAAGGGCACCCAGGCTAAGTAAAGGGAGGTGAGGTGTTGTCTGCCAACAGTTGTCAAGGGACAATATGGAGGACTAGGAATGTGGTTTGGCATGTGCACATACTGCCTCCAGCAGGTGCAGTTCAGAGAGCAGAAAATTCTGATTTTCTTGCTGGCTTGTTTTTGACCTTTGGAATCCCTTGAATGCCACAGAAGAAGCCAGGAGGTCCACAATAGGAGACCTACTGCACCATAACAAACATCATGAAACACAAGGCATCCATCCATTAGTACATATAGCTCCTAATGCTCTGGATATAGGGGTATATATACATAGGTCAGGATAGGGGATAAGGAAATAGGACAGTGGAGAATATCCCATGCTACAGTGCTTCTCTGCCTCTTCCTCTCACCCCCTCAATTGCCAGGATGAAATTCTCCTATTGATCCAGAGTGGAAGGAGTAGCTGCCTTCTCTAGGGCTTCAGGAGAAGAACAGAGCTTCCCTGTTTTCTCTGGGCTGGAGCAACATTTAGCAATGATGGTGAAAGGAAAGTGAACTCCTCCTGGTTTCCTCCAGATATGCTGTGCTCATGGTCATATCCACAGCAGCACTCATTTTAGGTTAAAAAATATTCTCGAGTTGCTGCACATCCCCACCAAAACAGAGGCCAGAGCTTACCTATATCACAGCGGTCCCCCATGTACCCAGGCGGGCACAAGCAGGTGATGTTTCCATCTCTTTCCTGGCAGGTTCCCGCTCCACAGGGCTTCTCATCACATGTCTTGGGTATAACTGTAACTCCCAAGAGAGAGGGATATCAGCCAAATTATACTGATGCCTTTTGCTGTTATGCAGTATGACTACAGATGCTGCATAAGGGGGAGATACCTGCCATCCATGGCTCAGTGCTGCTTCACTCTCTACTTGCCATGTTACTCTGCAGTTCTCTTTGGTTTAAGTCTACTTTAGTTTGACTCCACTGCCACAGAAGGTCAGAGTCAAATAATGGGGATGGAGGAGGGCTGGATAATTGTGTGGCCAATAATAGCACTGATAGTTATGCTTGTTAAGATAAAAGCAGTTGGATATTTTGTGTTTCAGGGCATAACCTGATTGCTGCAGGTGTGAGAAAAGAACAACCCCTCACATTCCCTTCATGTGCAGAGCTGCACAACTTAGCCAGGTGCATTATGATTGTTCCATCATTTATCAGCCACTGTGAGAGGCAGGATAGTAGACTTGAGGGATTAATGGTCTGATCTGGTGTGGCAAATCCTACATCCCTATAGCTTTTTGTTCAGATAAAATATTTCTTAAATGCCCTTTTTCATTATTTTAGTGAATAATAATAAAAAAAATAATTATTTGCTGTATAAAAAAGGGAAATCCCACCCTTTTCTATAAAAGAAGATGGGCTGGAAAAGCAATACATATTTTTAACAATACCTTCTGCAGTGGGTTCTGGCACATTGGTGGCTTCTGGTGAAACTTGAGGCAAGATAGCAGTGGCAGTGGGTGATATCTCTAACGTTTCTAGAACAACAGCTATTTCGGTCTCTTGTTCTGATACCATGGGAGTAGAGGACTGTATTTCAAGCTGGGCCTCTTCAGGACCCATGGGCTCTTGTGTTAATTCAGTGTCTGGCATACTGGTACTAATTACAACGTCTGGAGCAGAGGTTTCCCCTGAAACATCTGAGAGTGGGTGTGTGGGTGTTCCTGAAGAATCTTCCCTCCTCTCTTCCGGTGCTCCAGAAGTTTCACTGACCACAGCTATGCCAGATGTTTCTATGTTAACTTCAGGTAATACAGATGTTTCACCTCTGGTTTTGTAAAATGTAGAAGTTTCTATGCTAATTTCAGGCAATGCAGATATTTTGTCACTGGTTTCATGTACTGTAGAAGTCTCTATGCTAATTTCAGCTATTGCAGATGTTTCACCACTGGTTTCATGAACTGTAGAAATTTCTATGGTAATTTCAGGCAATGCAGATGTTTCACCATTAGTTTCAGGAACTGTAGATGTTTCTATGCTAATTTCATGAAATCCAGATGTTTCTACAGTAATTTCAGGAAATGCAGAGGCTTCTCTACCAATTTCCCCAGATGAAGAGCCATCTCCACTTGACTCAAAAATAGGGGGGAGTGTCACAGCTGTTTCTCCACCTAGCTCCTGTGAAACTGTTGGTTTTGTCACAACTTCAACCAAATCAGAAGTGACCAAGGTGACGCCTGGAAGTCCGGAGGCCTCTCCACTAACTCCGGTCACTGCTGAGGACTCTCCACTTAAGTCTGTGACTCCAGAAATGTCTCCACTAAAATATGGAATGCCTGATGGCTCTCCACTGATGTCTACTGTCCCTGATGGTAACCCACTAATATCCATAACTCCAGACACTTCTCCAGATATTTCTCTTTCCCCTGAAGGAAGTCCACTGATTTCTAATATCCCAGATGGCCCTTCTCCTACCTCTTGTGCAACAGATGTCTGTGTTACAACTTCCACTAAAGTTGTATCCACAAGAGAGACAGTGGGAAAGCCAGATGGGAGTCCACTATAATCATAAATTCCAGATGGCAGGCCGCTAACAACCTCAACTCCAGAAGTTTCTCCACTGATGTCAATTACTCCACTTGGAAGTCCACTCATTTCAGGAGCTCCAGAAACCCCTCCACTGAAGTCTATTTGCCCAGAAGGCTGACCACTAATATCTAAAATTCCAGACACTGTGCCTGATATATCTTCGTCCCCAGAGAGCAATCCACTGATTTCCAAAAACTTTTTTGCTTCTGCTTCCGTAACTGATGGGGTCGTCACTTCAACCAAACTGGTATTTAAAAAGGTAACGCCTGAGGGCTCTCCACTTCTATCAACACCAGAAACGAGGCCACTTAGGTCTACAAGGCCGCTTATGTCAGGTATCCCAGATGGTTCTCCACTGAAATCGATTCCTGAGGGAAAGCTGCTGATATCAGGTATCCCAGACGGTGCTCCGCTGATATCAGGTATCCCGGATGGTGCTCCGCTGAAATCGATTCCTGAGGGAAAGCCACTGATATCAGGTATCCCCGACGGTGCTCCGCTGATATCAACTCCTGAGGGCAACCCACTGACTTTTCCACTAATGTCCCATTCAGCAGATGGTAACCCCGATAGGTCTTCTTCTCCACTGACCCCAATTGTTCCTTTTCCTTCCAGTTGACTTTCTGCTACTGTTGTTACAACTTCCACCAAAGTAGTATCCACAAGAGAGACAGTTGGAAAACCAGATGGGAGTCCACTTTCATCATACTCTCCGGAAGGCAGACCACTAGTAAGCTCAACACCAGAGACTTCTCCAGAAGGTAGCCCACTGATTTCTGGAATTCCACTGATTTCTTGAAGTCCAGATGTTACCCCACTAAGGTCCGGGATTCCAGAAGCAGACACTAATAGTTCTTCCTCGCCAGAAGGTAACCCACTGACTTCAATAATGCCCGAGGGCAGCCCACTTTCATCGCCTGACGGCAGTCCAGAAGGAAGTCCACTGAAATCCAGGTCTACAGATGGCACTCCGCTTTCTTCGATCCCTGAGGGCTCTCCACTAGGTTCAAATGTTCCAGAAGCTGATGGTTCACCACTGGTTTCAAGTACTCCAGATGCAGATATCTCCCCTGAAGGCACTCCACTGAGAGCAGTCTCTCCACTGGGTTCATCTGGTATTGCACTAACAGGGGGGAAAGCTGATGGACTCACTGGAAAAGAAGCAGGGGAAGTGGGGGGAGAGAGAGAGAGCGAGGAAGAAGGATTTTACAAATTAGTTTCAAGGAGCTATTGAAAATTTCCTGTTTGACTGTGCATAAAAACTGACATCTAATAAAATAGTGACAGACTCTGAGGATGAGGGCAGAAAATCCTATACACTTTCCAGATCGCCCTCCCTCCCCTAAACTCTGTTAATGAGGATTATCTCAAATAACTCTGGAAAAGTGGTTCAATTTATCACCTCCTGTGACAGTACAAATGCAACACAAATTCCCAAAGGATAATCACCAGAACAAAGCCAGCATTCCAGCAACCATTAGTAGATAGAAACTGCTGCTGTTTCTGCTGATAATACCTAGAAGAAGAAAAAATCCAAACCTATCCTGCTGTTTTTTTTATCTCAGTGTTGCTTCCAGTAAAGCTGCACCACCCCTTGAAAGTCAGAAACTGAAATCTGTTTCCTGACTGATTTTCCCTCTTTACGTGCACATCGATGCGTTATTGTAGGATAGCTCAGGAATGCTGGGCTGTTGGCACTGGTTTGTTAGTGTAGGGTTGGCTGATGTGTCCAGTATGCTGGCTTTGACTATATTTATTTTAAAAAGAAGTGCACCGAATCATCTGTTTTAAAAAATAAAAAAAGTCTGAGCTCAGTTTTCCAGAACAGTGTGTGTAAAAAGGCATGTACAAAATTGACGCTTGCATTTGTGGTAACTGTTTGTACATATTCTGTACGTGCGGTTTTGAAACTTGGGGCCATAATGAACTACCTGAATTTTGCTAACAGCTTAAAAATACCCAAAGATGCCTCAAACTTTTGGTCAGCTGACCACTCCAGGCCCCCTTACCAAAAAGCTGGTCACAAGCAGAGTTGGAACAGCTGAGAGTCCCTGGTTTTATTTGCTCTAAGTAACTAAAAGCCCACACTTTCTTGTCATAGAATAGCCTTTCTCCATTCATATTAATCCCCGTTTGCCTTGGGTTGTCTGTGAATAATGTAGCATCCATGAGGAATACCATGTTTCACTGTGTGATCCGGGGGTGTGATGGCTTGAGCTCTAGGCCTCAGAGCTTGGCTAAAAGGTGCATGTGAGGTAAATCTGGATTACTGAGCCAGAGAACCAACTCCCTCTGAAGAGAGAGCTGCAGTTTAAAGCTTCCTACCTCATCAGGCTACTTCCCAGCTGGATTCAGACAGGGATTCTCCTTGGTAAGGACACAGTATTTTTGTTTCTGGATTGCCCTTGCCCTAAATGTTTCCTCTGCCAGCCAGGTTAGTCTCTGGGCGCAGGGAACTGCCTGACCCACCTGATAGCAAGGAAATGTCAGTTGGAAAGACTTCTGTTCCCCACTCTGTCTGATTTTCAGGTTCAGTGGCAAACTCCATTTCCACAGTTGTCTCCTCCCCAGAGGGCACTTCCTCCAAACCAGGGATCACCTGGGTTACAATCTGCTCCTCAACAAATTCATCCTTGTCGAAAGATGGCAGGGCTGGAACAGAAAGATATTGAAGAGAATTTCTATGATGGCATTGGATCTCTCAGAAGCCTGATGCTGCTTCATAAACTATCCCAATACCAGGGTGACAAGCAACATAGAATGGTCTGTAATTAAATACATGGCATTTCTCTTAATAGGAGATAGACTAAATTAGACTGGAGAAAGTAGGGGCAGAGGAGACTTCATAGCTTGTTTCCATCTCAAATTTTCTAATTCTGTGAGAGTAAAATGAACGTAGAACCCTGTGCTATCAGCATTGTGTGCTATGGCAGATGGCTTTGAAGAGTGGGTCGGTACCTCTGAAACAGAAGGCATGGTGCCTTGACAGTGGGTCAGGAAATCCCGTCTGGTTGGGGTGCAAGTAGATGGTTCTCACACCAGGTTTGTCTCCCCCACAAGCAGGACGTGGAGTCACAATGGGATATCGGATGCTGCCATCAGCAAGCCAGCCAGCGCGGCATCTATCCAGGCCCAGCTTCCAGGCGGCATGGAGTTGCCCAACAGAGGCCAGCGTGGCATTCTGGCTCTCACAGTATTCCTGGGCTTCTAGGAGGGTGAACTGATCTGCTTGGGTTGCAAAGAACACCTCACCTGGAGGAAAAATGTCAAGTGTGAGTCACTGACACATACAACTATGGATATTTCTGCCCATCCGCTGTACATTACACACACCCCCTAACAGCCATGCTCACAGGCATGTGGAGAACATACCCTTCAGTCGGTCAATGTAGCAGTACACGTCGTACATCTCAGAAGCTGGGCGCATGCCATACGTCCGCACGCCTGGGGAGCTGTCCTTGTCTCCTACACATTGATTCCTTGGGGTCACAATGGGGTATCTACCAAAACAGAAAGAAAGGGGCCGCCCCAGTGAGGGTCCTGCATACACTGCAATTGAAGAATCTCAGTGGGTGTTCCTGTGGAAGAGATGCAAGCTCTCCACTGAATAATGATAATACTGAGCATTTAGAGGTGCCCAAAGTCCTTAACAAGAATAATAATGGTAATACCTAGCTCTTGTATTGGACTTTTCATCAGTATGATTTGGAAACATGTCATGGATGCTCAACATGGGAAAATGTGGCACACGTGGAGAACACGTTCACAATTCAGCAGCACATTACGCTACAGACCGACCTGTGTTTTATCCACGTCAGGTGCTACTGTGCTGTCACTGGGTCCTGCGTCCAGGTGGGGTTGTGCGGCACATTGGCTGTAACCCAGGTGACTCCGTTTCATGGCTGAATGTTTCTTTCAGGTAATCTTTACCTGACCTGGCCTCCCCTTACCTGACAGTCTGATCCCTCAGCCAGCCGGCGTCACACTGATGAAAGCCAGTCTGGTAGGCAGCGTGCAGTTGTTCGGGTGTGGCGATGACAGCACTGTTATCCAGACAGGCCTGCTGGGCTTTGGTGAAGGTGAGGGAATACCTGCTGGTGGCCGGTCGGTAATGAAACACGACACCTGGGGGAAAAGGGCGAGAGCAATGACGTAGGGACACGGAGACCCCCAGGCACCCTGGATGGATATTCAAGAAGGGCCTTCAAAACCAACCTGGTAGGAGCAGTACCTCCTGGAGCCATATTGATCCAAGTCCCTTGTTTACTAGTCTCTGCTGTTATTAAAGAGGCTATAAAAGGAGGGGTTATCTTGGGGGTCTCCCATTCCCCCCCACAATGATTGCAATGCAGTGACCTCCCCTTCAGCTGCAGGGGGATGCACAGAGACCATTGGAATCTGGTGTCGGCCAATGCAGCTCTCATCCTCAGACAGAGGGGGTCATTCTACACCCTCACGAGGTGCCCTACAGGCTCCCCTGACCATTCCTGTGCCATGCACAGAAGGAGAGCTGCTGGCCGTGGGCAGATAGCTATTCCTGCCATGAACTTCTAGGGGCAGGGGAAAGGCTGGGAGTGCCCAAACCAGACACACTTTCCCCAGTAGAGCCAAATCCATTGCTAGATGGACAGTGTTCCAATTTTGTCAGCTGAAGCAGCGGTGTGGCTGGCCCTGGAGGAAATGGGTTGTGAGGTTTCTTGTTGTCCCTGTGACTTACCAGTGGGAGAAATGGGAGAAATGGGCTGCTCAGGAATGAGACCACTCTCAGGAGCAGCTGTCACCTGCACAATCATCTCTTCCACTGAGGCAGACTCTAGTTCTGGCGTGGCAGTCACCCCCAAGTCCTCCTTCGCTGAGCTCACCTCCGGTGCCCAACTGGTGAAAAGAGTGTCCAGGACCGAAATGGTGACCTCTTCAGGAGTCACCCATACAGCTGTGACTCCCTCTTCAGTCACGTTCTCTGCCTCCGTGAAAGCTGTCTCGGCAGTGATACCAGTGGCAAAGAGGTCTGGAGTCACTGTAAAGCCTTCGTCCAGCTCTGAGGCAGTGGGTGTGAAGTCGATTGGCTCTAGAGTTGCAATGCTCCCTCGGGCTTCCTCCTCTGTGACATTGTGTGGGAGAGGTATCTCCACTTCGGTTTGAGTGACGGTCCAGATGGTGAAGTTCTCAGGGACTAAAAAGTCCTCGTCTACAACAAGAAACAAATGTTTCCTTTACTGGCGTCTCCAAGGGACACAGGCCCAGGCTTTGGAAACAAATCTATGTGCGGACACTCAAGAAAGGGGCTGGATGTACGGATGCTCTGATGGGAGACAGGGAGGGCGATCGGATGGTTGTGGGGGCTCTGATGGGAACCTGGGTAGGCGATAGGATGGGTGTGATGGGAGATGGGGCTGGTGATGTGATCAGAACTAGGGTAGATAATGGGGTAGTTGTACAGGTGTTCTGAAGGGAGATGCTATTGCACAAGGCATATGTGTGATGGGAGATATAGACCATGTGAGCAGATGCCACAATGGGTGCGAGCATGTGGATACTCTGGGAGCTAGTCCATCTTGCAAATGAACTCAGTGAGCCTGTGGGGCACTGGCCTGCTGGGTACCGGGTGCCCCTGTTTGGAGGGTAAAACTCTACCTTTAAAAAAGTAAAATATTGACCATTTCCCCTCCTCCAGCTCCTCCTCTCTCTAAAGCGCTCTACAGTGGAATTTAATTGAATTAAAAGGGGAGTGTCATATGAGTCAGGGAGTCAGAGCGCCCTTCTCTCCACCTCCCCATACTCTTGACTCTAATCTGCTAGCGCATCTCACACTAATCTAGTCTTTTGTGACCTCTAGTGCCAGCAGCAGGTAATTTAAAAAACAAAGCTCAAAATGGGGAGAGGAAAGGGAGTGCTCCTGTAATGCTGCAGTGCAGGCAGGCCCGAACCTGGGAGTGAAGCACAGAGAGATGTGGAGAGCCAAGGAAGTGCCTGTCCTATTTTGAGGCAGGACCGAGCTGGGGAGCAGTGCATGGAGGGAGCTGGGAAAACAGGAGTAAACACTGCAGAACAAATACGACCAGACCTCCACCCTAATGCTGCTTTGCTTTCTCGGTTGGTTTATTTCAAATTCCATATCCTTTACCCGGCTAGTTCATTGTTGCCAGTACCTCACAGACCCGAGAGGCTTCCAAGATCCAGGCATCAAAGCTCAAATGCTTACCTGTCATATTAAGTGGTTTAATAAGTAGCACCTGAGAGAGACTGCGGGGCACTGACATGTTGAGTCTGATTTGCTGGTGTGGTGAGGCCACTTTGTGCCACATGGCTGGCATAATCTGATCCCAAAGTGGGCTTCACTGGCCCTGGGAAGATAACCCCACCCATTTTGAATTTGAACCTCCAACACCTGGTGTAGACACACCCAACCCTCCCTCCCTGCTGCTGGCAATTGGTATAGCAGGACAGGGGCATGGCTAGCAGATAGAGGGTGTAGCTGAGATGCCCATGAGCCAGGCCTATCCTTAGCTGCCACTTGGGCCCCTTATGGAAATTTGCAGCCTAAGCAGCCCTCTAATCTAGCACGGAGCAACCAGCCTTTCACAACGGCTACACCAGGACCAAGGAAATGCAAAATGGAGCCCTTGCACACGGACCCCTACCATAGGCACTATGCAAAGCACTGCTGCTCAGGAGCTGACCTATTGTTTTCTTTCTGCTCTCTTATCTATAATATTAAATTACTTAATATGTAAGATCTTGACCTCTGCTGCCTGGTTCCTGGAGAGCCATCAAACTTGGAAGGTGTTTGACAATCTGGAGTGGATAGAGGCATATTACACTCACCTCCCATTGAGAACACTCAGTTGTACTACAGTGCTAACATATGCTCTGAACTCTTCTCTCTCTGCTTGGACAAGAATGGAGGGGCAGGGGGAGAGCGCCTGTAAATTTACATCTGCTTTTCTTGTTTAAGTGAAACGGTATGAAGTTTTTCTGTGTTAATTGTGAGGTGGGGCTAGCAACAGAGTCAAAGGCATTCAGAGATGGACAACAGAAATGATCGATGGGGAAAGATGACAAGTGATGTATCTGATTCTTATGTTGGTGGTCATCGCCATAATATTTGAGTTAATCCTGCACTGTCATGACTAAGAGGGGATCTCATAGCCATCCGCAAGTATTTGAAGGAAGTACCAAAAGTAGAGGGGAGTTTAGGGGAGTGACTATTTTTATTATTTATTACTATTATTTATTATTATTAATTTTTTTTTTTTATAGAATAGACTGTGAAATGGTCTCCCAAGTCCTGTCTCTTGACTCACTAAAACCAGAAGTAGACACAGCACTGGGAAACAGAGCATGACAATCAGGCATTGGACAAGATGGGACTTAACAGGAGTTTTTCATCTTTAGTTTCTGTGGCTGTGTGATAATTCAGCTCTGGCTGGGAAGCCCCATACTCAGCTCCTGGAATCTGTTGCTAACAAGTACTGATGGAGGCATGGTACTTAATTCAACAAAACCAGTGCAACTCACCTGTGTAGCAGATGGCATCATAGCGCGAATGAGGGTGAGGGTACCCCGTCTGATTGACATGGAGGTACACTGTCCGCACCCCCACCAGGTTCCCACCACAGTTGGGACGTGCCTTGGAAATGGGATACCGAACGCTGCGGTCTGCCAGCCAGCCTGCACTGCACACATCCATTCCAGCCTTCCATGCCAGGTACAGCTCTCCTGTGGTGGCCAAACGGGACCCAAGACTGAGGCATTTCTCTGCAGCTTCCTGGAAGGTGAACTTCTCTGGGGAGGTGGCATAGAAGACTTCACCTGCAATCACACAGCCATTGACTCAAGGACTGACTGTAGTGTTTAATCCCTCTTCCATCTACCTCTCTCTTCCCTTTGCTTTCCTTCCCTAGGGGCTGGTGGGATGAAGAAAAGGTTAAAGAGACTAGATAAGTACAGCTTAGAGGAGTGACAACTAAGGGTGGGGACACGCACATGATCACTGTCTACAAATATTAGGAAGGTGCAAATTTCAAAGAGGAAGAGAAATTTTCTAGGGAGGAACAAGGGGGTATACGTTCTACTTGGACTCATGCAATGACATTAAGATAAGGAATATTTTGGGGCCTGGTTTTCAGAGGTATTGAGCCCCACTGCTCCCATTGACTTCAGTTGTAGGCCTGGGTGGTCAGCACCTGTGAAAATAATTTCCCAATGAGAGATACCAGAACGTGGAATCGTCCCCTCACATAAATAATGGGAGCTCCATTGCTTTAATCAATTAAAACCAGAGTGGACAAAGCCCAGAAAAATAGGCTTTAGGGGATAATCCAGCCTTGGCAGGGGATGGGACTAGATGGGATCTCACATGGCTTTTGAATCTCTAATGTCTCTGACTTCTAGCTTCTTTGCCTCTTGTTTTATCCTTGTCTGCAGTGAGGATGCTCATGATACTGCCAGCTCAGTCCCTTGAGAATTACATAAGAGAAACCCAAGCTCACCTTGCATTTCCTCTGCATAACAATAAACATCGTATGTTTCATCTGTCTCCCGAATGCCATAGGTCCTCACTCCAGGAAATTCATCCTTGTCACCATAGCAACCCTCTCGGGGATGGTGCATTGGGTACCTGAGAGCGAGAGTGAGAAAGAGAGCATGCACAGGAAATGTCTAGTGAGCAGATAGAAGCTTCATTGGAAAGATGACTGCCACATAGCTCTGTGGTGCAGGAGGCAACAGGACAACCTGAACAGGTGGTGGAGAATCAGAATTCTGGGGGGAGGGAGGAAGTGGAGGCAGACCAAACCCCCAGAACTTTTCCAAGACAGGAGAAGAAGGAGAAGTGGACTTGCTCCCTTCCATTCCTGACATTGGAGGTGAGGGGAGAGGATCCTCCAGATGTTCCCCAAAGATACTGATGCAGGGGGAGTTGCTGGTTTTCAGACTCCTCTGAGCCCTGCTAGATGACTACCTGAAGTGTGCAAAATAGAGCCACATCTGCTGAGCTTGGCATAGCAACTCTGCAGTTCACATGGGCAAAAGTAGAGGGCACGGGGACTGGGATTAAACCACCGCTCTCAAGTCTCTGGGCCATTCAGTCCTTAGCTTCTCAGCTGTGACTGCCAAAAAAGGGGGCCAGTTGTGGGAGTGGTTTTGTGATGTGGACACCTACCTACTGGGAAATGGACTGAGATCCACCAGCTCATTCCACACCAAATGACTATCAGATGGTAACTGCTAGTCATTATTTACCTGAGACAGGATTTAAACTAATTACCTAGGTGTGAAAGGCTCTGTATCCCATTTCCAGCCCCTTCTGCCTGGATAGCCCTCTTTTCTTCCCTCTTGGCCACCTTCCTTCCCCTCTTTCAGCTGATTACCTGACAGTCTGATCAGCCAGCCAGCCGGCATCACACTGATCAAACCCATCGTCATAGGCAGCCTGCAGCTGTTCAGGGGTAGCGATGACAGCACTGTTCTGGATACATGCCTGCTTTGCCTTCTCAAAGTCCAAAGTGTACCTGGTGGAGATGGCTCTGTAATGGAACACGATTCCTGGAAAACACATCCACCAGCGCACACACACACACACACACACACACATCAGTCAGTGAAGAACCAGCCCCTCACCAGTTTCCCTTTCAAAGGGGTTAGCAAGTCAGAGAAAAGGCATTCTATCTCATGTAGAAACTCATGCGTTTGCCACAGATCATTCGTATTGCATGGGTAGTCTACTGTGCCCTGAAGAGACTCTGTTCTTCCCCATGGTATATTCCACCATCCCAAGGCCACCAGGCTTCAATTTAAGGGGAATTAGATGTACTCCCTTTGGTGAACAGAAAAATCTACAGGAACAGACCTGCTGTCCAGTCCAGGTTCTTTTCTCCTGTGATGCTGGAGCACCCTAATGCTACATCTAAATCCAGTGTTTTAATGCTGACTGCTTCAGCATAAACCAACATCCCAGAATGCAACAAATACATCCCCGTCAGAAGGATCCAAAACTTTCAAGACATTTAAAGTGGCTGGCATGGCATTGCACAGTGTTGTAAAAATACTCTATGGAAATTGGCTACTTGTGTGTTATAAGTACAATGTTGTACTATTTTATTATAGTCTTGAATGTGGTAATGTCCAATGGCCCAAATCAGTATTGAGGCTCCAGTGCACCAGGCATTGTCCAAACACACAGGAAGGCATGGTCCTTGCCTTGATGATACATACATTTTATACTATAGCAAATGTGCTTTGAATAGTTATATGTACTGCAAATGTAGTTAAGCCATACTATTCCATATAGAGTGGCCTTTAAAAGGAGTGTGTGGCTGTATGCATACTCAGGCCTGGCATAAGAAGGGTTAAACCTCTTGGATGCTTTCTTTCTTGGCCCCTCTTTTTCTTACTCACAATTTTATTGATGAGAGTAACAATGTTAACTGGGGGAAAGTTAATTGTGTGTTATATTGTCTACATATTAGCTAACTAAACCACTTTTACATTTCTTGAAAGAACATAAGAACGGCTCTAACAAAACAGGCCAACGGGCCATCTGGAAAATATCCCATCTCCTAACATACTAGGTGAGACCAAACATCCTCATAGGTCCAATATCCTGTTTCCTGCTACACCACATCAGACCACCATCCATCTCATCCAGCGTTCCATCTCCTGCCCATATCAAAACAGACTGGTGCCATCTTCTAGCACACTGGGTGACACTGATGGTCTGTTTAATATGGCATTCCAGATCCTGCCCACATTAGAATAAATCAGTGGCCTGTCTTGTTTGGATCCTGCTCACATACAAGATCAGATCAATGATCCATCAAGTCTGGCATCCTGTCTATGACAGCGAGTGATGCCAGATGCTCATGGAAAGGGTAAAATGCCTCCACTCCTATTCATAATGCACCTGGTCAGATTTCTTCCTCCTTCTTTCTCCACAGGCAAATCAATGTAAGCATCAACACTATCACCAAGAGGAAACGTTGAAGTAATGGCCTCACCTTTCACTATGACCTCTATCGTATCCTGGCTGTCCTCAATACCATGCATCACCTCGCAACGATAGATCCCAGTGTCGTTGGACCTCAGCGCTTTGATTTCCAAGGTGGCATCGGTGGGGATGGCAGGATAGTTGGGCAGAGAGATCACCTCCGTGTACTCAGTGTTGATTCGAACTTGCCCCTCTGTGGCCACTAGTAAGACGACTTCCTTCCCATTGGAGAGTCTGCTCCATTTGATTCTTGGGGTCAGAGGAGGCGTATAGGGGGCTGGGGTGACATGATCCAATGAGTCGATGAAGTAGCAGGGGATGGTCAGAGAGTTTCCCAGGATGACACGCAGGGGAGACCGTTCAGGTATGCTCACACTCAGTGTGTTACCATGATCTGCCCAGTCCCAATATGGAGAGAGAAAAAGCAAGGATTAATCAATAACACACATCAGTCATAACTACCAACATTTTCAAAGTAGCCTCAATCTAGCTTGTAAATCTGCACCCACAATATTAGGAAATATATCTATTTGTATATATTCTAATAATATAATTTGAAGTAATTGATGTTCCTAAAGCAGCCCCTGAGCCTTGGTAACAGCCCTGGTGGAATATTATGCTATTACATTGAAGGTAGGTTGGGGGCCTTGGCGCTAGGTTACAAGTTGGGACTATCTTCCACCCTACCAAGCACAGCAACAGCAAGATGTCATGGCGTTGCAGCAGCCCAGAGAGGAGGCCCTTGGCAATGGTGGGTGAAATTAGTGAGCTCATAGGTAGACCTGTAAAGTTGCATGGGTCTGCTGTGTGAGGGGCATGTTGGCCTGTTACATGTATGGTCCTCTGGACTGAACAGTGGTCCCGCCGACTGTACATACCTGAAACTTCCACAGAGATGGCTGCAGTGATGACTCGCAAACACACAAACACTAATAGTAAAGTGGTCATAGTTTACCTGCAACAAACAACAAATTAGAGGCAGGGGTTAATTACTGCTGGGTGATTATAAGGGAATGGACCCTTCAAGGACTCTTAAGAGGGAACAAGCCCATTAACCTACAGTACCCAAACACACCCTGGCAGGGTTTTTTTACATATGACCATCAACAAAAGAGAGTTTTCAGAGCAACACCTTGTCTAATAGAGGGAGGGACAAGGCATCTTGCTCCAAACAAGGGTGTCCATTATGTGCAGTAACATTACTATTCTATTCTCACACTCTCTCTTGTGATCTTCACCTCTGTTCAGAAAGACAATTTTGCCATGGAGTTTCTCATTTGTTTTACATCTATTCCAGCAACGACCACTGGTCAGATGCCCTCTCTAGCTAACCCTACACCGTTGCCTGAACCACCTGGAATAGAAGCTTCTTCACTTTACCAATATCCTTCCTCTACTAAGCCAACATGGAATCCTTGGCCAGCTGCTTGGATGTAATTTTTGTACAACTATTCTAGCGGAAGTCTGGCCCCTTCAGGGTGAAAAGGCTAAAGGTCACAACACAACCAATAATCCTGCCTTTACAGTCTATACCACTTTAAATACAAATGGATTCCACAGCTCTTTAGCAACTTCACTGTAAGGACTACATGACATATACATTGCGCAGGGATCCCCTTCATCAGGGGAACTCACCACTTCAGAACAGTTTCAGAGAGACAGTGGAGGACTGTCCTGTATCCAGGTGAAACGGCAGAAGGACTGAAGGGAGGCAGAAAGGAATCATGCAAACTGGAATTTGGCCAGAATAGCCAGGTTAATGCCTTTAGTCTTGTGTATAATGCCATGGGATTTTAAATAACCACTAGTGGGCAGGACCTCAGTTTTATGTTTCATTCACAAGATGGCACAGCACCCACTAACTCTGCAGGGCAACACTGATTCAACACTGAGTCAAAAGGAAGAGCCCCACCTACTGGATCATTTAGGTTTTCCTTGGTGGTCACCTATCCAAATGCTGGCTATTTGTCTTCGGAAAGCTAGAGGGAGCCCAGCTAGTGTTGATGTGGCTGCAGTCACAGAACATTATGAGAGACAGCGTACATATCTATTGGCTCAGTAGTAAAGTTCATTAACTAGCATACTTGAAACCTTGGCACAGGACAAGGGAAAATATAAATTACATCTTATAAAGTCAGGTCATTAGGCTTTCACTTCTGAAGAACTCGGTTCATATCCTACTTAAGCCAAAAGAGAAAATGTGTTTATAAATCACAACCTGGTACTTTATCTACATGAACAAATATTAAACCCTTTGGAAATCTCTACTCAAGAGAGGCTAAACATTGAACTAGCAGGGGCTGCTGCAGGTCAGGGCTGAGGTGCATTGGCAGAGATGTGTGTGGGCCCAGATTTGGAATACTTGGGTTGTTGACGGTCAGGACTTATGTGCATAGAGGGTGGGGAAGGAGCTGCCAGACAACACTGAGGAGAGCCATAGAATATCAGGGTTGGAAGGGACCTCAGGAGGTCATCCAGTCCAACCCCCTGCTCAAAGCAGGACCAATCCCCGACTAAATCATCCCAGCCAGGAGTCATGTGGGTGTCTACGACTGGAACAGAAATGGGTGCTGCAGGGTAAGACTGAAATATTTATGAGAAGTCTCAATCTTTCCTATTGTATTATTTATTGTGTCTGGCTCTAGGCAGTACAAAAAGTCATTTTTACGAATATTTACTTCATACACATTTTTTATCTATCTTGTAGCATCCATGACCAAAAGCTCCCTATAAAATAAATACATTAAAAAAACAACAACCCCCACCCCACCAGCATAAGACTGCCATTGCTCAGTCTTCACAGTACCCCCATGGCATTTTATCAAACAGCAATGCAGAGGTTGAGTAGAAAGTTAACCAGCAAGAGACAGGGAGTAAGATATTAATTTGCATCATGAGGAAACACTCCAGTTTCTCTCTGGCTGCTAAAGTTACGTACCCATCACTGTTAAATTTTAAGATCAGTGCTGGCTGTTATTTGTTTATTTGTATGCCAAGGAGCTTGGAGTCCCACTTTAGACACAAAGCCATAAAAGCAGACAGACTCAGTTCTAGTCTCTAGGTAAGGACTGTAGCACTGGGAAAAAACTCAAGCCAAGTGTCGGCAATGTATTCCTGGTTTGTTAGAAAGAACAAATCCTTGGAGATAGCATGACTCAGGAGATTGTTTATGTAATAGGGAGCCTTTCACCAATAGGTCCCTAGCTTTAATAAGGCCCAGGCCATTGGTGACTTAGGGTATGTCTACACTGAGCACTGGAGGTGTAAATTCTAGCTCAGGAGACATACCTGCACTAGCTCCAATCAAGTTAGTGCACTAGATATAGTCTAGAGTGTAGCTGAGGCAGAGCGAATGGTGGGAGGGGATAGGCACCCGAGTGTCTCAGACGGGCTTGTCCCTCCTACGGCTGTACTTCTATTTTTAGTGTGCTAACTTGATCAGAGCTAGCGTAGGTTATGTTTCCTCAGGCTGAAAATTACACCTGTCAACTTGAAGTGTGGTCCTATACAGCTGTTACCCTCTGACGATCCACTGTACGTTAAATGAATTGGGAGCGGGGAAAGGGGTGCTCAGTCCAGTTTCTAATGTGGTAGGTGAGCACATCGTGCAAAATATGTAATTACAATAAGCAGCCTTGGGGACTAATTGGATCTCTTGATGACAGAATCAATAGAGAGGCCAAGGATTGAATGGGCCATGGAGATGGAATTCCCCTATCATCCCCAGGTGTTGTGGTGGGGGAGTCCTCCAAGGCAGAAGGCACATTGGTGGGGTCAGCATGTTGGAAACTCATACTGTCACAGCTTGCATTGTACCTGTTCTAGCTTTAAAGAAAGCTGTCACTTCTCCAGAGTCAAAAATCTGGAACCTTTCAGCAGCGCCAGCGTTATGCTGAAAACGATTTAAAATAAATAGCCTTGGATTAGCAAAGAGACAGGCATCCTTTTGTCTGGGTTTTTCTGCAGAAGAAACCTGGAATTGAAGCATCTTAAAGAGCACTGAAACAGAGAAATCAAATATGATGGGCCCTGGCTGTCTGAAAACACCTCCAGGGCTTTTACCTATTATAGGCTGGTATTGTCACTGAGCACTCAAAAGCTGTAACAAAAAAGTTGTTTCTGTGTCAGTATTCTTTGCCAGGGAGACACATGAAGCAGGAGAGCAGGTTCATGCTCGCGCTGGTTAGAATTTGAAGAGTATGATTATTCTGAATGGGTGAAATTCACTCATGTATGGAAAGCCAGCACAAGCCCCATCCATCCCTGGAGTCCCACTTTGCTAGGGTGACCACACTTCCTAAAGTAAAAACGGGATGGCCGGGGCTCGCCTGAGTCACAGCCGCCCCGCTGTCCCACCTGTAGGATTTGCCACAGCCACCCACACTATCCAGGGCTGGGGCTGACCATCCAGGGCTGAGGCTGGGGCTGACCCCCTCCCCGATCTCTGAACCGCCCATGGCTGGGTCTGATCCCCTCCAGCTCTGAGCCCCCTGTGGCCCGCAGCTGAGGATGAGCACTCGAGCCCTCTCCACCCATGGCTGACCTGCCCCAAGCTCTGTGCTGCCTGTGGTTGACCCCCACCCCCGAGCTTGGCACCACCCGTAGCTGTGGCTAATCCCGCCCCCCCCCCGAGCTCCAAGGGGCTAAGCGCACGAGCTGTGTGCCACCCATGGCTGCCCCCCCACCCCAGGCTCAGCACTGCCTGGGACTGGGGCTGACCCCCCATCTCCTCAGCTCTGCACCCTGTGCCACCCACAGATGGGGCTGATCCCCCCAACAAGTTCCAAGGGACTGAGCACCTGAGCTGTGTGCCACCCATGGCTGACACCCCCCACCCCAAGCTCAGCATTGTCTGGGACTGGGGCTGACCCCCCCCTTCCTCGAGCTCTGAGCCCTGTGCCACCCACAGCTGGGGCTGAGCACCTGAGCCCTGTGCTGCCCGTGGCTGGGGCTGATGCCCCCCCCGCCCGCCCACCGCCTGGTGCTGGGGCTGACCTCCCTGTGCCGCCTGCAGCTGCAGCTGGGGCTGATCCCAATGCCAGCTGGGGCTGACTCCTGAGCCCCGCAGCCCAGCACCTCATGTTGCTGCCTCCCTGCCCCCCATGTTCCTCCCCTTTTTTTGGTAAACTGGGCATTTGTCCGTTTGCTCTTTCTAACTGATCAGCTGGGAAGAGCAAACGGGACAAATGCCCATTTCTGTCAAAAAAGTCAGGATGGCCGGGACAGAGCTTAAAAGTTGGACTGTCCCAGCCAAAACGGGGCCTCTGGTCACCTTGCACTTTGCTTTGCGCTGGTCCTTCGCACAGGGGGTTATTTCATCATACCGTAAGAGCAGGGGAGACAGGAACATTTCCAGGTTTGGTTTATTCCTGAAAAAGAAAGGCCCTCCCTCCAGCTCCCCTCACCTGCAGCATCCCACAGACAGTGAATTCTTTCTCTCAGCAGCAGTTCAAACAAATTAGAATAATAGTGTGTGGAGTGCATTGTGCCAGCTTCCTAGCCCTGACTCCTGGCCAGGGCGACATTCAATCAGGTGCCTATTCCTCACGGTCATGTTTGCAACATGTTCTCCACTTCTCACTCTTCTAACTACCGCAGGGAAATCTGAGAGCCCTGCTCTGTGCTGCTTAGAGTGTCCTGGATAATTTGCCATCAGTAGCAGTGATGATTTTATATTCTACTATTCTGTGATTCCGTTTTGTTTCTGTAGGGATGTCAGCTCGCCTGGCACTCGACAGCGGGTGAACATCTCTGTTTTAAAGAGCGCTCCTGTAAGCGACAGGCCCTTGCCTAAAGACCTCAGCGTGTGAAGGTACAGTCCAGTACGATGCTGAGCAAACCCGGAGTGATGTGTGCTTGCTATGGCCGGGATACGTCATGGGCTTTCAAGGAAAAGAAGGAGGCATAGCTCAGTGGTTTGAGCAGTGGCCTGCTAAACCAAGGGTTGTGAGTTCAATCCTTGACGGGGCCATTTAGGGATATGGGGCAAAAATCTGTTGGATGATTTAATTGGGGATTGGTCCTGCCTTGAGCAGGGGGTTGGACTAGATGACCTCCTGAGGTCCCTTCCTTCCAACCCTGATATTCTATGCTTCTATGAAGGAACTTGGGGCCATTAATCATGTGACTGTTCCACCATCCTGCCTAGCCCTTGTGCTCCTGGCTGGGAGGGCTACCCCCAGCCCCTCCCCCGCTGTCCCCCCTCCTCCACAGCCTCCGCGCGCACAGGGCTGTGAGCTCCTGCCACTCTGAGCGGCATGGTAAGGGGGCGGTAGTGTGTGCACGCGACAGCAGCAGCGGGTGGGGGGTCCTGGGGGCAGTCAGGGGACAGGGAGGAGGGGGTGGTTGGATGGGGCAGAGGTTCTGTGGGGGGGCGGTCAGGGAACGGGGGGGTTGGATAGGGTGTGGGTGTCTCAGGGGGCCTGTCAGGGGGCAAGGGAGTGGATAGGGGTTGGGACAGTCCGGGGACAAGGAGCAGGGCGGGTTGGATAGGGGTGGGATCCTGGGGGGCCTGTCAGGGGGTGTGGGTGTGGATAGGGGTCAGGGGGGAGTCAGGGGACAGGGAGCAGGGGGGGTTGGATAGGGGTGGGGTCCGGGAGGCCTGTCAGAGGGTGGGGATAGGGGTTGGGGGGCAGTCAGGGGACAGGGAGCAGGGGGGAGTGGGATCCCGGGGGGGGTTGGATGGGTCAGGGGTTCTGAGGGGGGCGGTCGGTGGGGGGAGGGGACTAGGCTGTTTCGGGAGACACAGCCTTCCCTACCCAGCCCTCCATACAGTTTTGCACCCCGATGTGGCCCTCAGGACAAAAAGTTTGCCCACCCCTGGTCTAGAGATAGGTTGGGTGGACAGTTAGGAAATGGATTCCCATTGGCTGGGATATGGGGGGGGCAGTTCTCCCCTGCATCAGTTGCATTTTCAAGGCTTTTCACAAGGAAAAGCATGAACATGAAAATGAAATGCTTTAAATGAAAACTGGAAGCTTCTTTACAGGGCCCAAAGCTCCCCTCTGCTCCAGTCTGTCAGGGCTCTTAACCTCTCTGAATACATAAAACATCATTTGAGGGTTAGGGCTAATGTGGGGGTTACAATTAAAGTTGTGGTTAGGGTCAGTTACTCTTATGGTCATAGACAGGGTTAGTGTTAGTAGTTAGGATTATGGTTAAGGTTAGTGTTACAAAGATGAATTTTAGCATAGGGTTAGGGATATAAACTGCCTACCATAAAATGCATAAGAAGTAAAATATACAACCAAGAAGTTCTATAAATGCCTCAGTTTGAATGCTCCTGAGTATCTGTACTGCTAGAAAATTAGTTTGTTAACTCACACCAGACACTAGAGGTCCCTTTTGACAAACCCAAATTACCTGTGGGTGTCATTATCCTCCAGTAGAAAACCTCACCCCTAGGCAGAGAGATCCTGAGAATGGGTACTTTGGGGGGTGGGTATCTGAATAGGTTATACCGAGAAGACAGGATCTACCAAGCACCAGCATAGGGTGAGAATTGTTTCTGATGGCAGCCAGTGCCACAAATGGAGAGTCAGGATTGTACTGAGCATCTTAGAAGAGTTTGTGTTATGGGAAAACAACAACTTCCACCCCCCAGGGTGTGTTTAAAGTGCTTTAAAGGCTGTGTTTGTGTTTAGCGAGACTGCAGATCCATTGAAACTGGGCAGATGGAGTTTGCAAGACAATTTCTTCTAGCTTTTGTGGAAAAGAGGGAGAGGAGGAGGTAGGAGGTGTTATACAGGGTCACTGTTACCAACATGGAGTCTCTGAGCACATGCTAGATCAACCAGTCTGGATTAACAATAGTCAGACTTAACAGTCACTCAAAATTCCAGACATTCTTCCTCTTCTAAGCATTAACTGAGATTGGAATGAGGCTTGGTTAGCATTTTACATTGGATTTATTTATGCACTTCCTAATTCAGCCAGGTCTGGACATAATTGAGAAAAAGACCTTGAGTTTCCAAACCATCCAGAACTGAGAAGGGTTGGATAGCACAGGAGATTTCTGCCCTGGAGAACAATTGTCATTTTAACTTCGGTTTATTGCCATTTAATATTAAGCCCAATTTTTTCAAAGATGGACTTATGCACGTGTGTAACCTCTAGTTTCAGCTCACGCATCAGGGATTGTATGCAAACAGTCACGAGGGGACTGCAAGTAAAAGTGCATATTTGAAAAATCTGAGCATTTTGGAATTTTTAAACCCCTCTCTCCTTTGACCCCTTCCCCAGATTTTCACAGAACCAGAAAACCTTGTGAGAGTAAAAGTTGCATTTTAGAGGCAAGGAAAGTTCTAGATCCAACAAAGTGCTTACACAATAACATCCCAGGAAGGTAGGCAGATGTGGCCCATTTAGAGCCCAGTCTGTCTATCCAATATATTTGTTTTTTGGAATGCATTTTCCATTCTTTTTCTAGCTTGCTTTTGAATCTATACTAAGCACTTTGTTTTGAATCTATAAGCTCCACAGTTTCTCCTTATGCTTTTGGTTGTCCATTCCACATTAATCACCCTTGCAGTAAGTAAATTTACTTTAATCACCCTTAATGCCCTCTTTTTCTTGGATTTATTTCACACCTTCTTGTTTCTGAGCCTGTTACCCACTGAGAGATTGTCAGCTTTTGAAATTTGGGACAAAGTGGACACAATGACACATCTTGACGTTACATCATTGCAACAGACCATCTTCAGGACAATACAAGTTTCATCTCATTGCAAAACTCATCTGATGCTACCATGCTCCACACAGCTTCCATGCTTTGATTTGACCCAGGCACATTAAAAGATTTGGAAAACTTTTGATAAACCTTAGTAGGGTTTCAGACTGGTAATAAAACAGCATTCATGGGCAAGAGCTTGTGCCTTTAGCATAGCAACATTTTCCAGAAGAACATAGTTCTTAAAATTTGGATATAAAGAGGCATCTAATAAGAGACCAAACCAGCAATACTTTAGTCTTGGATTCTCATCCCTCAAAGATTTAGTCTCTCTCTCTTTCTTCCCCTCCAGGGAATGCACCTCAGTTTCTCCAGGGAACACCAACCACCTCCATCCAATCTGGTGTATTTCAACTAACTCTCACAGCTCAGCTACTTGAAGACTTAATAATGATGGCAAAACTTTGGATGAAGGCTTAAGGAGAATTAAGAAAAGGTACCTCCTCTTGACAGAGGGGGATGTCAGGTCTTTGATCCCTCATGTACATATCTATGGGGCGTCCCAGGTGCCTTCAGAACTGTCAGTGGCTTTTTGTTTCAGTGAGAATATGGAGTATTCCCTCATCACCTCCACAAACAAATCCCCCATTGTCTCCACATGCTATAAGCTCTTTTCCAGCACTGAGAGCTTTTCTGTTCAAATCCCAGCCTGCTCCAGGAAATGGGAGGGAAAGAAGAAAAAAAAAGGGGGGGAGGGGAGAAACAATTTTATTTCTTTTTTCTTTTAAAATAAGGCAAGTTTTGGAATAGAAGTATCGTAATAAATATGCTCCTGTGACTTTTTGTGTTTTCTCAGCTGTAAAGAAAATAGGAAAACTATTCCATTCTGTCTGGCTTCCAAACCATTCTGAGACTAAGCCCTTTATGCAGTGGGCTGCTCGGATGTTGTTCCCGCCAAGGCCGTTTTTGACGTGACTCCTGGGACAAGAAAGTCCTTTTTGAACCAAGAATGAAACGTGGCAGTGGTTACTGTGATATTGTGTCACTGCGGTGTGTTACCCACAGCTTAAGGGGGGCTGATATTCCCCACATCAGTTTCCTGCGTCAGACAGTGAGCTGGAGGCACAGAAAGAGACTTTATTAGAGTGAGGGTAGCAAGAAAAGGAGGGGTTGCTTAGGACTCAGGAAAGCAACAGATTTCATCACACACCTCAGCCAACTTATCTCACTCCTGTCCTGGAGTACTCCATGCTGCTGCGGTCAGGGGCTCTCTTATACACAGCTCGGTGGACTGACAGGACTTGGCCCCTTCCCCCTGACTGGCAGGAATGTTGTGCACCTCAAGAACACATGGCTTAGCCCTTCTCTTTTGATCTGTCTATGCAGTAAATGGAACCGAAATAACCAATCAGCTCTAATTTACACCTTGGGTTATTTCAGTTTAAGTCCCTGTATGCACACTCTTATTTCAATATAAGAGCTCTGTTTCCATATAACATAACTATAACTACCAGCTTAATTAAATCAACACAAAGGTAATCTTATACCAAAATAAGAGTATCCACACAGACTTACACCAAACTAACTAAGGGTGTCAAGGACAACCGATACAGTTATTTCACTTTCCATTTACCAGGCGGACAAGCTCCCACTTTCTGAGGAGTGAGATGCCAGGATGAGATTCCAGTAACAACCTGAACAACTAATACTGCTAAGTTTCAGGTAGTGGAATTCAAACCCCGACAATAACAGAACAAGGAGTAATGGTCTCAAGTTGCAGTGGGGGAGGTTTAGGTTGGATATTAGGAAAAACTTTTTCACCAGGAGGGTGGTGAAGCACTGGAATGTGTTACCTAGGGAGGTGGTGGAATCTCCTTCCTTTGAGGTTTTTAAGGTCAGGCTTGACAAAGCCCTGGCTGGGATGATTCAGTTGGGGATTGGTCCTGCCTGGAGCAGGGGGTTGGACTAGATGACCTCTTGAGGTCCCTTCCAACCCTGATATTCTATGATTCTATGATTTGCATGGAGCAGATTTCCTTTTGAATGCATAATACCATATAAACTCCTATGGGCTGTACCTACCACACAATGGGCCACCTTCTTCTCCTCTCATTTATGCCAGTCTCACACCAATGTAACTCCATTGACATTAACAGAGTTACTCCAGAGCCACAGTGGTGTGAGTGAGAGCAGAATTAGACTAGACACACTGTCCTTCTGGCCCCCAACAGCGCAGTCACATCTCCCACTCAACCACTAACATTAATTTTTCAACAAATCACTAGTGAAACTAGTAGCAGAGAACAGAATGCCCTGCAATGGACACCATCAACTTTTCCACCATTCAAGCATTCAGGAACAAGGCGTAATATATCTGGGAATGAATGGGAAACAAGTTGCATTCTTCACACTTGATACAACATCAGCACTGAATTACTCTTGAGGTGCCAGAGTAACAGCCGTGTTAGTCTGTATTCGCAAAAAGAAAAGGAGGACTTGTGGCACCTTAGAGACTAACCAATTTATTTGAGCATAAGCTTTCGTGAGCTACAGCTCACTTCTGTAGCTCACGAAAGCTTATGCTCAAATAAATTGGTTAGTCTCTAAGTGCCACAAGTACTTCTTTTCTTCTTGAGGTGCCATGGTTCCCAGTGCAGGTCATGTATGGAGATCAAGTCATTATCTCAAAATCTTTTTCAGTGATTCAGGAAAGAAGGATCACCCATGTCTGTTTCTACTTGTGTTTTATATGCACATTTCTTAGACAGTCAGTTAAATGAATGCTTAGCAAATCCTATCTCCCTGGCTTCCCTGCCAAGTCCCACAACACATCTACAACATTTAGGGGGGTAAATAAATTCACTATTCATTTTCACCAGGAGGTGCTCAATTCTTGGCATGGGTTCCAGGTCTCAATTTCCTTGTGCTGCCTGTGTGCCTATGATGGGAGTGTCTGTTATCTGTTCCACCAGCTATTACACAGGATTAGAATATCATTCTCCCTGTAAACTGAAGAGAGAGCGTGTTCTTCATATATCTAATTCTTATTGGCAAATGGTTGGGCTGGGTAAAATGCCTCCAGTTATCTGGCTCCTGGCCCTCTCTATGTGTTAGTTTATCCATGAAAGCCTAGGACATCTGTGGGTGCCAAATACAAGCAACCATAATAGTCCTTTGCTCTTCTCTAGCATGTGCCATCTGAGGATTACAAAACTCTTCACAAAAGTTAGTTAACTGAGGGCTTGTCTACATTACCGGCTGGATCGACACGCAATGATCAATCCAGCGGGGGTCAATTTATCATTTCTAGTATAGACATGATAAATCGACCGCCAATCGCTCTAGCATCGACTCCAGGACTCCACCTCAATGAGAAGCTCTCCCATCGACACACCGCAGTAAAGACACCGTGGTAAGTAGATCTAAGTACGTCGACTTCAGCTACATTATTCACGAGGCTGAAGTTGCGTAACTTAGATTGATTCCCCCTCCATAGTGTAGACCAGCCCTAAGCCTCACAACACCACCATGAAGTGCATAATGGCAAGGATCACCATCTCCACTGAATTCCTGGGGAGACTAAGACATGGAGCAGAGAACTGACTTGTACAGCAAGGCAGTGACAGAAATGGGAATGGCACTGAGGAGTCCAGATTCCCAGTCCACTCAACTAACCACGAGCCACACTGTCTCTCTCTAGAGCCAGGATGGATAGCTGTCACTTATACCACAAAATTCTCCTTTCTCTGAAATAAAACCAACATACCCTAGCTCTCAGATCCATGACTGCAGACTAGAATTGGTTGGGGATTTTTGGTTGAAAAGTTTTTTCAATAGAAAATGTAATTTCTTGTTGCCTAAAATTTTTGATTTTCTGTTGATTTTTTTTGTTTTGGGTCTGGTCAACTCCATCTGAGCTGCTGGAGTTCCTCATGCCTCCATTATCCATTATGGGCCAGGTTTTCTGATGGACTATACCTCCCATGATGCATGGCAGTCTCTTCTTTTGTTGAACTACCACGGCGCATCATAGGATATATACTCCAGAACAGGGAAATAAGATGTCCAAACTATAATTCCGATGAGGCATCGTGATAATGCAGAGGGACACAGATTAATGCTGAACTGACCCAAAATGAAGCATTTTGATATTTCTGGATTGAAATTTTCTATTCCATGACAAGTTTTCATGTTTCAGCTTTCCATCTTAATTCAGGACTTCTGAAGGTATTAGGGGACACCATTGCTTTTGGGTCAGAGGCCTGCAGCTGGCTGGCTGATTAGCTCCTCCCACTGCACCTGGGAAAAAGAGCTGCGACTTAATTGGCTGATCCTCATAAAAGAAGGCAGCAGGACATGGAGGGGAGGGACTGCAATACCTGCCAGAAAGCTGAGGGGCTCGTGGCAGTGTGCCAGATGGACTGTGGCTGGAGCAACTGCAGAAAGGAACTGCTCCAAGAGCCAAATACACAGATGAGTGACTATGAAGTCCTGTCATCACTGAGTTCTGAGGTGAAAGCCAGGAAACTTGGACTGATAAACTTATGGGTGTGAGGAACAGCTGTGGGAAAGGGACCACTTGGCCTACACAGATTTTTGAGGGAAGAGTCTGTGAAGCTTTGATCTTGTTTTGTTAAGAAGGCTTGAAATGAAAAACAAAACAACTAACTCTGCTGGAAACTGCTTCCCTGGATTCTGTGAGACGGCTCCAGACGGACTTCCCCAGAGAGGAAACTGGCTCAGCAAGCGCAAACTCAGATCCAAACAGGAGGAGGGGGCTGTATGATAGGCCCTGATCCTGTACAAGGACAAAAACAGATTTTGAAATACTGGAATTTCCCACAGGGTGAAAATTCTGATTTTCAATTGCTTTAGGTGACCTGTACAGTCGGATAAGCAGTTGAAAAACCACCTACACAACCTTTGAACTCCTTTGGGAATTTAGCTCAGCCCTATGAAGTAGAAAGACAATTGCAGCTGAATGGAAGTTGTGTTCATGGGAGATACAGTCCAGAACAGGGGCATAAGATGTCCAGACTACAGCTCTGATGAGGCACCATGATACGGACTGAGGATAAATAGTGTGTTCCAAAAACTGCTGAGAAATTTGATTTCTCACCTAGAAGTTTGGATGCTTTTTTGAACCTTTCTGGTCTGTAAACCAAGCTAGAAATGCCACCACAATAGGTTCTGCTATGAGATTTCCAATACTTTCAAGAAGTATCAGGAGAACAAGCTTTGCTGTGGTATTTTGGTGAGGGAAATTGTTTCTGATATAATTGGCTTTTTTGAAATCCTAAAAAAAGTTCTGGTTTTGTTAGAGCTCTCAACGAAGGTTTTGGTGGTTTCTTTCTTATGTAAACTCCTTTGCTTATTACTAGACACAGTCTGCTAAAGAATCTCATCACATCTAACATTTCAGAAAAATCTTCATATAGAGAAATCAATTTATTCCCTGCCAAAGGGCAAATCTCCCAGGAAACAATATACTGTTCCAAACAATCGGGCAATGACAGAGTCTTCACCAGGGCAACAAATTCCCCAGAGAAGTATGGATCGATAAATAAATGAACAGTGGGAAAGAGTGCTTTAAACACTAATTAACTGACCCATGTATCTGCTGAACTCTAGCTCTAAGTGTGATGCATCAGTTGTAGTGTGGATAGAGAGAGAGAGATAAAGGGATGGCTGGATACAGCGTGATAAACTACCACTAAAGAAACCAAGAAAGAGTGGCTGTTTAACAGTGCTGGGTCCGCTAATAGAGGTGTTATAGGACTGCATTCCGTCCACATGGGGATACTTTGGGGGCAGACTCTGAAAACAGGAGGTTGCTTAATAGGACTGATGTCTCCGTACTGGTTTCACTGTGTACCTAACGTAAGTGCACTAATGTTAAGCGACAGTCTTGCAAACAGTCTCCAAATATCCTAGTCTCCTGCCTGGTACATAACACCTGCTTCCGCCACAGTGCTCACATGTGCAGTGCACTCCCCAAGGAACTACAGAGACAAGGGGCAGATCATTTTCCCTTCATTCTGTGTGAAGTTGACTCTATATCATTACTGGCATCTAGTGTCATTAGCAGGCATGGCCAGGAACTTGGCACCTGCTCATTTGCTCTTGAATTTTGTTCTTCGTGTATCCTCCATTAAAACATCATACAGCAGCATGAAATCTACCAGCTCAGCACGACTTCTATGGCTTGCTCAGGGGGAATGATTCCTACCCGAGAACAGCTCAGCACACCTCCTGCCCTCCCCCAGTGAGTGCTTACTCTCAGCTTGCCTGCAGCATGCGTCCATTAAACTCTAACACTGCCACACTAGCTTCCTGGACACACAATCAGCTTCAACAATGGAACCCTACAGACAACCATATACCAGAAACCCACGGATCAACACACCTACTTTCATAGATCCAGTAACCACCCCAAGCACAACAAGAAATCTGGTATCTATAGCCAGACACTCAGATACCACAGAGAATATGCTCCGAGGAGAAAGTCTAGGATATACACCTCAACACACTCAGAACCGCCTTCACCAAACAAGGACAGTCCACCAGAGAACTACATCGCACCATAGAATGGGCCACCCAAATACCCTGAAAGAACCTGCTTCAGTACAGAAATAAAACCTCCTCTGACCGCATACCCTACCTGCCACCCAACACTTGAATCCATATGGGGTATCATCAAACTACAATCCAAACTCAATGGGGACCCCATCCTGAAAGAAATGTTTCCTGAATTCCCTCTTCTGGCCTTCAAACAACCCCCCAATCTCTCCAAGCTCATCATCAGAAGCAAGCTCCCCGCAGACCATGTCACACCAACTCAAAGCAGCACCAGACTCTGCCAGAACAACAGATGCAAAACCTGCAGCCATATCTACACTGCTACAATGATCAGCACCCCCCACAACACACCTTATAAGATCCATGAATCCTACACATGCCTATCACAATATGTGCCATACCTCATCCAGTGCACTAACTATGTGAGTGAAACCTGACAATCAGTACACCCTCCAATGAACTCACACAGGTAAATGATAAAAGACAAAAACACCACATCAGCTGTGGCTGAACACTTTTCACAAAGTGATCACTCTATATCTGACCTATCAGTCCCCATCTGCAAAGGAAACCTGCACAACACTTTGAAAAGACAAACCTGAGAGCTTAAATTCATAACTTTGCTAGACATTAAAAATCATGGACTGAACAGAGACATTGAATTTGTGGTTTATTACAACAATCTGTAATCCATTAACTCTCTCTTTTTGTCCTATGACTTCAGAGGTGTTAACGGGTGACTTGACCTTTAAAGGTCCTTTACAATATGTGCTAACTATTTATGCTAAACTCTCTCTTCCACCTTGCACGTAGGTGTGACACTCAGGGTACCTTTCCCAGACCTGAAGAAGAGCTCTGTATGACTCGAAAGCTTGTCTCTCTCACCAACAGAAGTTGGTCCTATAAAAGATATTACCTCACCCACCTTGTCTAGCAGACTAGCTGTCTACAAGCCTCAAAGGTCCTGGTTCAAGTCTTAACTGTGGTCACATGCACAATGATTCCAACTCACTGCTCAGGCCACTAGTGAGGCGGATGTGACAGACAACAACGCTCACCTATCATCATTATTTAGCACCCTAGGTGGGCATAGTGTTTTACAAACTTGTAGGAGAACGAGGTTTGTAATCTGCCCCAAATTGCTTACAGACTAAATCAAATGGGTCTAACACACTGATTGGTAATCAGACTACTGTAGATAGCATCCAAGTGGAGATCAGAGATGGGAGCTCACAGAGAGAAGGGAGCATTGAGGAGAAAGGAGGACCATGTGCATGAAGGAGGGATGAAGACTGGGCTTTGTGCCCAGGAAGACAATGCTGCATATGTGCAACATGCCTGAATTAGCATGGCAGGGAGACACTGAACTCTGGGGTCTGGCTGATTTTTGAGCAGTTGATTTCTCATTCCGCAAATTGTGTTAATCCCTTGTTTGTTTGTTTGTTTGTTTAATTTGTTTGTTTTCATTTCCTTGGATTTTTTAAAATGAAAAAATGGGGGAAATGAGAAAAATCCATCACTATGTAGCTTGTTCATTGTACAAACTCTGTAGGTTTTGCCAATTAAGCTTTTAAATTCCTTGAACTGTATCTATTTAGCCTGCACAGTTTACCTGCTCTTTGCCACCCGCATCCAAGCTTGCATCTCTCCCAGTCTCTCCTGCTTAACTGAATAGAGACAAACCTGAACACATCTGTTCTCTGGATCCCTCCCCACACCCTGCTTTCACCATCACTCTTGACAATTCTGCTATTCTTCCTGTCACTCAAGCTTGCAGCCTTGGAGTTACAGAATCATAGAAATGTAGGGCTGGCAAGGACCTCGAGAGAGAGAACTAAATATACACAGACCAACCTGGACAGGTGTTTGTCTAACCTGTTCTCCAATGATGGGGAGTCCACAACCTCCCTTGGAAGTCTGTTCCAGGGCTTAACTATCCTTATAGTTAGAAAGCTTTTCCTAATATCTAACCTCAATCTCCCTTGCTGCGGATTAAGCCCACTGCTTTTTGTCCTACCTTCAATGCACATGGACAACAATTGATCACCTCCTCATTGAAGCAGCTCATTTGAAAACTGTTATCATATCCCTCCACAGTCGTCTGTTCTCAAGACTAAATATACCCAGTATTTTTAACCTTTCCTCATAGATGTTTGACTCCTTCCTTTCCTCGTCTCCTCATATCCAGGCTGTCATCCACTCTTGTCTCTTCTCTTTCTATATTTGTAAAATCCACCGATTCCTCTCTGGCCCCTCGGCCTAATCCCAGTTCACATCACTGCTCTCTGGCTAGAATAGTTAACTTTCCCCTCTCCCGCTTCCATTGCTCTCATCCTCCTTCTCTTCAACCTAATGCATTAGATAACAAGCTTCCTCTCCCACCGCTTGTTATATATTTATACCTACATCGATATAGATATAGATATAGATGAGAATACTTTAAAACACTGTGTACAAAGCCTCTCACAAAGAGAATTGCCTAATAAGAGGCGCAGCAAACTGGTTCTCACTATGATCAGGTCAGGTCAGAGTTGTGGGCAGAATCATCTTGGATTTTACCTGTTTCACCCCTGAATGCATTAATTCCAGCAGTGCCATTTCTGTGGGTACATCAGCTGCAACAAATTCAGCCTGTTACATTTGCTCACCTGACAGCTGCCTTAAAGATCTATTCATAGAGAGTGAAATTCATCCCAATGCGGAGGATTGGCCAAAGGCCTATGCACCATTTAAGCCCTACTTAAATCCTGTTTTGAGGGCTTAAGGGGGATTTAAATGGGGCACAGGCCTTGGGGGAATTTAACCCATAAAAAATAAGTGATATTCTGAAATCTCTGTTCCACGGAATAGGTCACCTCCCAGAACAACAACCCAACTCCACCTAAACTGCGCTTTTCTGTTAGCGATTGCAGCCCATACACTAAACATGAGTGATTTATTTTTTAAATCACTCCTCCTGTTACTAAACAAGAGCAGTTTCTAATTTCCAATTTACTGGTAAATAGAAGTGAAATTTTCCCTTGGAAACAAAACTGGCCAGACTTGCTAATCAGCTCTGTCCCCTCTGCACTTGTCATGTAGCAAAAGAGTCTGGTACCTGGCCGCAAATGGCCAGGAGGGCATTCCCCTGGCACAAGGTGTCCTGTGACAGCTACCCTCATCCCCAGTGTAGGGAACATGTCGGGATGGATGCAGGACATGTCAGGGGCCGGGAGGGGAGGCAGCAGAATGAAACACTGTGGCACCTATCCTCCACTGGCGTAGAATCCATTTTATGGACCAGTCGTGTATCGTAGAGCAGCCTGACAGCCACTCTAAGTGTCTCAGAGTCGGAACTGGTATTTAGCATCAGGGAACTGTAACTGGTCTCCTGACAGAGCTTAGGCGCAGGAGGGAATCTGGCCCTATGTATGTCTATATATTTATCCACCAAGATGTCCTCCTTTCCCTCCCTACGCTCTTAGAAGAAAACCTGAAAAAACGAAGACCCAGACCTTCGTTTGTCCCTGCCCAGTTTGCATGCACATGTGCAAGTCTGGTGGACACCAAAGTGCATGGGCCTAAATACAAAAAAGCTGTTAGAAAAATGGCCATTTTAGTCCATATTGCTGCCGTTTGCCCAGCACTTTATGATACAAAGTCTAACAACTCTAGAGAATAGAATCTCTCCCTTTTTTCCCATGTGGGAGCATCCCTGTCTGTAGGATGGGAGCTATGTAGAAATCTTTCACCTATCTCTGTATCACTGAGGCCATGTCTACAGTACAAAATTAAGGCAACCTAACTTACGTCGGCACACAGCCATCACAATAAATGCATTGCTTGTGCATGTCTACACTTTGCTCTTTGTATCAGCAATGCACGTCCTCACCAGGAGCGATTGTATCAATTGTACTGTCAGCGTGGGGCATTATGGGACAGCTCCTGAAAGCCAGTAACAGTTGACATAAGCAACACGTCTACACTGATGCTGCATTGACCTAACTACATCGACCTTCACTCTACGCTGCTCTACAGCTATTAAGTCGGCGTAGCAGGGCAATTAACGTCAGCAGGAGTGAAATTTAAGTGGAGACATTTCCATAGTTAGGTTGACATAAGCTGCCTTGCGTCGACCTAACTCTGTAGTGAAGACCAGACCTGAGTTTCCTTCACAAGCTCAGACCCAGACAGGTTCTCCTTATGCCACAAACTAATGCAGTCAGCTCACTCAGTGACATACGCAGTGTAAGAAAGCCAACCCAGCCTTCTCTCTCTATCTCCGTTGTCCCCAGCACAGATTTCTCAAACCACTGCACATGCAGAAGCTACAAGCACAAACCCAGATGCATAAAAAGGTCTCTGTGCTTGGAAAATGAACCACAAAAGGATGAGAGTCCTCAGCAGGCAGTGAATCAGCTACCTCATACACCTGAATGATATAGATTAATTATTTTATATTCTAATAATAATCATTAGTACTTTTCATTAGAGATGAACTGTTAGGTTAATGAAAATGTTTGATATTTGAAAGAGTTGGAAACAGACCCAATTTTCCTTTTAAAGAAACTTTTTAAGCACATTTTATTCCCGGTATGTTTTAAAAAATTTAAAAACTGGATCAAAACTATCAAAATTTTCATTTAAAGTAGTAAAACGATTAGCTAATGGCTAAAGCAATGTTTCATTTACCAAAACCTGGGCTTCCTGTCATTGAAAAATGTCTATTTTATAGTGTTTTCAATCTTTTTTCAGTAAAAATTTAGCAAAAATATATAAAAGCACAACTTTTTTGTGGAAAACATTTTGGAAAATAATGACAGTTTTTTTGTGATAATTTTTGTTTAAAAAAAAGGCCTTTTGCCCCAAAAGCCCTTTGTGTTAAAAAAAAGTTTTACTTTTATTAAGTAATTCACTAACATTAATTAACTACTCTTAATAGCCACCGGTGGGAGTGGTGCATGCTTAGGCCCTCTCCTCCTCCGGTGGGAGTGGTAGCATCCTTAGCCCCACCCTCCTCAGAGATAAGCACCTAAGTCCAGGCTGCAGGGAAGTGCCTAGCTCTGCTAGTGATCTGCAAACGGGAAAGATAGGTGCATGGCTGCCTAAGTGGAATGTGGGACCTGAAGCAGGACAGCTGGCAGGGGAGAAAGGGAAGCTCCCTTATTACCTTTAGCCTAGTGTACTCACCCAGGATGTGAGAGACCCTTGGGTCAGTATCCTCCACCTCCTGAGTGGGAGAAGGGATTTGAACAGGGATGGATCACCTCCCACGTGCATGCCCAAACCACCGTGCTATGGAATATTCTGACATGGGCTCCCTCACTCTCTCCTGTTGAAGCTGTTCCACTTTAATTAAACAATGGAATATTTAAATACTACTTTAACCAAAAACAGCGTTTAGAATGATGGTATGGCCCAGTGGTTTGGGCACTCCCTTGAGAGGCGGTAGATCTCTATTCACAACCCTTCTCCCCCTCAAGAGGAGGGGGGACCTCGAACTGGGGGTCTTCCACATACTGGGTGAGTACATTAGGCTAAAGGTTATAAGGGAGTGGCTCCTCTTACCCCGACTGTTTTGTGTGAACTTGCCTAAGGCATCTGATCTAGTAGGCCTGCTCAGAGGGCACCTACCAGATGGTGCCCCTGCACATAACCTCGGCAGCTGACTGCTCATCTTCCCATTTGTGAATAGGTCTGGGGCTTAGGCAGGACACAGGCACCTGGGGGCCTAGAGTGAGGCTGCGGTGTGCATACTTAAGTAAAAACTTAGGAGCCAAGTGAGTTTAGGCACCTACAGTGTTAGGTGGCAGCTGAGCAGGTGTTTTGTGGTTGCTATGGAGCCTAAAGGCAGGACTTAAGGGGCTGGGTACCTTCATGGATCCCACCCTAAGTTTCTGACCCAAGTCCACTTGGTCATTATCAGAGCCAGAATTTTTGTCAGTGGGAGCGGAATGGACATCAAAATGTAATATTATCCCTTAGCTCCTTCTTGCCATCAAAGAGCACTGCATACACCAAACGAGAGTTTAGTAACAATTGGTTACCAGCTCCACTGCTGGCCGTCTGCAGCCTTCCGACCCTGGGCTGGAGGCAAAACGTCAAACAGAGCCAAAAAAAGTCAGCTTAGAAAGTGATCTGTCTGTGGGTGCCAAGTGTGGAGACAGCAGTTTGGGCTGTGAGCCAGGGAAGTTCAAAATGGGCTTTTAAAGAGCTCTAATCAAACCATTCCTAATTAAACACATTGGCTTTTTAGAAAGTGCCCTAGGGAAATATTAAAGTTGTTTGCTTAGGTACATCACAGACCCCTGCTGTCTAAGCTTAGATCAGCCAGAGGGCAAGAACCAGTTGCCGCTGAAATCCATCAAAATCTAATACAGGACAAGAGGGAGAGGACAGAAAGGAGGCAGGGCAGCTGGGAAAATACCCTCACGTTAGCGTTTGCTTGGGATGTCAAACTGGCTCTCTTTGCACAGTTTTTACTCTTTCTGGAGCACTAATTAGTAGTGTGCATGCAACAAGTATGAGCCAAACAAGGGGCCAGATCCAGTTCCAGTGGAGTATGCAAAGTGAAGCTTATTTACATCAGCTGAGGACATGGCCCAATGACCCGGAGTGGGACACGAGAAGTGCCCAGGTGCTCTGCTGGCTCCTCTGCACCTAGGGCAATTTCCCCCTCAGGGAATTTTGACTCTCCACCTCCTTCACGAAAAGGCCAAAGCAATTTCTTTTCCTGCTGTGCCTGGACATTCCCAGCAAACCCTTGCAATGCCAAAAATGGCATGGACAAGTTAATGAATGTGAAGCTCAGCAGGTGCATGTCATGTTCCAGAAAGAGCCTGCGAAACTGACAAAAGGGGCCAATCTCCAAAATACATGTACAAGGGCAGAAACTGGACAGAAAATATCTTCTACGTATTTACCTGGGTTGCTCTGCTTTTCCCCCAGCCCAGCCCAGCCCAGCCCTACCCTACCCTTTAGCATTACAGCAGGCTCCCCTGTTTCCCTCTCTCTCACCCTGTTCCTTGGTTCAGCCCTGCCCTGCAGCATTAGCAGCGTTACCCTACTTCCTCACCTCCTCCTGTGCTTTGCTCCATGGCTCAGTCCTGCCTAGCAGCACAGTGGGGTTTCTCTGTCTCTTTGAGCACTGACTAGTCTCTGTTTCACTCAGCTGTCTATGCCTTGTTTTAAGATGTGCACAAATTAGGCTCTAAGAGCCAGATTGTGAAAGGAAAGGTATTTAGGCACCTAAAGATGCAGATAGTTGGATTTTCAAAAGCACTTGGACACCTAACTCCTACACGGCGCCTCTCTGCACGTTCGGGTGCCTAAATACTTTACAAACTGGCCCCAAATCCCCAAACACTGGGGCTGCAGCAGAGGATCTGGTTACTGAGCTTGATAAGCCAGCACCTTCCAGCCATGACAGCTACTCATCTAGCAGCCTATCCAGTCCCCCGGCTGAGCCGCCTGTCAGAAGAGCAAAGGCACTAACGTGAAGCCTTTCATTTACCCACATTTCAGCAAAGGACCATATTAAAAATATTAACCCAGGTGAGCCCGCTGCCTCCCACCAGCCTAAAAACCAGTGGGCACATCACTCTTCATCACATGCACACAGAGAATGCTTGGTTGAGGCTCTGCTGTGGTGATATGCAGACTAGACGTGCACAGCCAACCACTGGATGAGAGACACCAATAACTGGCTACATTTGCTCTAGTTTCTGACCACTGGTTGGGCAGATCCATGTCCTTATGTTACCCAAGAGCATTGTGGAAGAGCATGGGGGTGGGGAGCAGCACCTGGATGACAGCAGCAAAGAGAAGGAGGGTGACTGGTGAATCTGTCAATGTAGCACCATTACTGTGGAGGAATTTGTTACCCATGGTATGCAAGTCACAGTCACAGCAGACAGTATCCAAAGGCAAATAGAGATTTCAGAGGCCTGTGCCTGGGGCCATTCTTTGACTTTGCCACTTACTACTAAGATCTGCATCTCATGTGGGTTCACACCTAGCATTAGTGACTCACAGTGTCATGTTCGTGCACATATGGTCTTAGACATACAGCCTGCAAACTTGGCTTCTATTAAAGACACAACATATAACTGTACACAACATGTGACTATTGGCATTTTGAACATAGCATGTGACTGCATACCCAGATGTTGTTAACGACATACTGTGATTGCATATACAGCTGTTATTAATCACATGCTTTCTTATGTGACCACACCCCAAGCTGACTCTAAGGACATAGCATGGGACTGCCCACCTGGCTGGTGCTCATGGTGTATGAGATGAAACAACAGGTCTCTCTGCTGCATAGAGTGGGAAAAGCAACTTTCCAGCCATCCCCTCCATTTGGGCAACGAGCCTTCAGCTTTGTTACAGGTTCAGTATCTGCTCCTTTTTGCTCTCCGTTTTTCCTTTCTAGTGCTGGCACCGGAAAGTTTTCTCTGCATTAATTCCAGATATTGTGTAAACACTAGGCTTGGATTCTCTTAAACAAGGCTGTTTCAGTCCAAACTTTCCTACCAAAATGTTTCCGGTCTTATAAATTCCAGGGATGAACAATTTAGCTTCATCTATAAGGTGAAACCTCCACCCCTTATCACCTTTTTGGCAGCTGGAAGACAATAGCAAGCATCTTTGCATGGGAGAAGTCCTATGCATTTCTGGTAAGCAGTTGGGAAAGGGAAAGATGTTGTCTCTTGTGATATTCACTAGGCAGCGCCAATGGGCCAGGCACATGCCACTGGCTTGCTGTAAATATTGTTGAAGATTTGAGGTTAGGGTGTGAGACTCAGTCTCTTCCTGACTACTTTCTTCACAGCCCTGGTATTTCCTCATACAGGATGAATGATCTTTATTTTACCAAGATCATTGATACTGTTGGCAGATATTGGTGGCATTGATACTGGTGGCAATCATCCATTACTCGCTCTTTGTTTTCCCAATGCTCAAACAAAGCAATCAGTTGCCTGTGGAAACCCAGCTGCACAAATGTGCAATAAGCACGGACACCAGCATGGTCACTTCAAACTGGCAAGCGGATCATTTCACAAGGCAGGGAGAGCCGTATTGCAAAAGCGAGCCATTTGTTCTTTCATTCATGTTCAACTAAGCACCAGCATTCACCAAGCAGTTCAGATATCTTGCTGGAGCAGCATAGGCTCCTGGCATTAAAGCATGTGTCAGCTTTGCTACTGATGACAAAGGAACCTGCCCCTCCCTGTGTCTGAAAAAGGACTTGTGCCAAAGCATTTGAGCAAGTTTCTCTTTAGGGCTGTCTGTGTGTGTCTATGGTATTTGTAAAGGTACACCTTGGTATCTAAGCATCTCACACGGAGCAGGTGTCTTTGTGTTACATTTACAGTCTAGTTTCATGGGTCAGCGCACAGTGCCAACTGAGGCCACTGATGTGACATTCCAAATATAATCTGAGAAGGAGACTCTGACATAGGAAACATATCCCCCTTTATGCATAAGGTGGAGCTTTCTCAGATGGGAACTCATGTGGCTCAGAAATGTCCTGCTGCTCCAGGACAGGTGGGAATGAATGGCTCACGGATCAGAGATGGGAGACAGCCTTTCAGCGCTAAATCAGACCTGCCAATCTGGCTCTAGTCTGGAGAATTGTATGCTATGCAGATGATTAGGCCTGGGAAACAGTCTTTCACTTTTATGCTGCTGGGCCCAGTCAGGTCCAGTTCAACAGTGACTGCGTGTTGCTGCCACACTTAAACTATTCTCTGGTCCACAGTGTGCAAAGGTAGTTGGCCATTTCAGTCCACATCTCAGAAAGCACCAGGCTTAGCCTCACTGGTGGCAGTTTTAGCAGAGATGCCGAGGAGGCATGAAGAGTGCATTTCCCTTTTCCCTCCAAGGCCGGGACAGCATGAGTGGTACTGTACCACTGCCTGCTCTGTAGGTAAGCACAGGGCTTCAGTCTCCAGAACACGTTTTCCCAGCACTTCAAATGATCTTTAAAGAAAAGCGTGTTGAGAGTCGGGAAGAGTTTCCTGCCTCAGCTGAGCTCAGCATATGGAAATTCACATTTGTTTGCAGAATTTAGCATCACCAAATTTCTAGTATATACATTTCACACTATCTGTCTCCAGTACAAAGGCAGCAGCAGCCCGAGAGGCCTCATCCTCTTGTCACATCACAGAATCAAAGATCTGTGCAAAAGACCTATTAAGCCACCCACCATAGGACTGATCCTTTCACTGTACCATCCGGTATGTTGTCCACTTTTGACCAGCTCAATCAACGGGGCTTCCAGCACTTCTCTTGGGAGACTCTTCCAGAGTCCAGCAGACCTCACTGTTGGGACATTTTACTTTATATTCATGCTGATTTATTCCTGTGGTCAATGTTGTCTTATGATTCCTAATTACACCTCTTCTTGCTACCTTATACAATTCTTCTCCCTCTTCTATATTTACACCCTTCACATACTAGTAGATAGTTCTCCCATACCGTACCCTCTTTGCTCAGCTAAGACGTACGGCTTATATTCAGCTAATTTAGCCTTCCTCATAACTCATCCTTCCATTTGTTTTAATTCCCTTCGGTTGGCCCACTTCTTCCTGGGAATGAAGTGCGCCAAAGTGAATCTATCTGCCTTATCATGTTGCCATGTCACCAGTCACTTCAAGGATATTTTAGCCTTCAGGGCTACCATACATAGAAACAGACTTTAAGGGGATACGATTCTCTATCTCCCTGAGACTGTTCTTATTCACACACACAGAATATCAGAGTTGGAAGGGACCTCAGGAGGTCATCTAGTCCAACCCCCTGCTCAAAGCAGGACCAATCCCCAATTTTTGACCCAGATCCCTAAACGGCCCCCTCAAGGATTGAACTCACAACCCTGGGTTTAGCAGGCCAATGCTCAAACCACTGAGCTATCCCTCCCCCCTAATTCTGAGGCATTTGAGCAATCCGGTCAGATGGAGACACTGCTCGGCTGCAGCCAGTCCATCTTTTTCAATCACTTTATCCCAACACTAATTCTCTGTCTTTGGTTCAGTCTGTTCCTTTCTTTTTTGGGCAGAAATCCACTGGAATTAGGGCCAGAAAATAAATCGCCTCTTAATTTTTTTCCACTATTCTTTCAAACCATGCCAAATTGTCCAATTGAAACAAGGCAGATGACAATGAGAAGATAGTTTATAGCTGAACAAGCTTGGTTTGGGTCAGGTACAGAGGGAACACCCATCAGACAATTCAAAGACTCCAGAGAAAGCCCTATTTGATCAGGCTGGCTGGGAGCTGGAAAAGGGAGGCAGGAGGCAGGCGGAGGAAAAGGGAAAGATGCCTCAGGAACTGCTCTCTTCGCAATTCCTCTACAGCTGCTGACCCATCAGTGATAGTGGCAGCTGGGCTGGAGATGACACACAAATCTAGTGAGTGGAGCAGGTGACAGATATTGCAGTGAGCTGACAGTGGAAGGAAGACAGGAGAGGGAGAGAGATGATAAGGCCATTACCCCCTCTTCATTCAAATCCTTCCTGAAGACCCTCTTTTACCTCAGCCCCCCTGGAGAAGTTAGTCACAGCAAAGACAGGTTTATTTATGTATATCATTAAAAAAACTCCTGATCTGCCATGCCATGCCCAGGTCTTCACTAAGGAACCACGTAAGCTTATTATGCAACCCCCGAGCTTCCTCCCGTAGCAGTTAATCACTGTCTGAAATCAGATTGTAAGCTCTTTGGGGCAGGGACCATGTCTTCTTCTCTGTACAGTGGGGTGCCTAGCACACTATTGGGCACAGTAAAATAACACCACCCAAACCAGTACTTGTGGTCATGCACTAACTAGCACCACTAATACTAGTAGTCATGCACTAACTAATAGTCACCCCTAACTAGTTTCATTCCCTTTTAGCTCAAACTCAGTTTTCATTTTAAACACAATAAAGGATGTGGATAAATCTGAGAGACTCGCAATTATTTATGAGAGACATTTGTTTTTATTTTCAGTTCAGGGCCATATGAATGAGTAGATGCAATGAGTAGATGTTATTTCATGTTTGTATTGCAGTAGCTTGGGGCCCATTGTGCTGCACAAACACATACAAAGACATGGTCCCTGCTGCCAAGAACTTACAATTTAAAAAGTTTGTGACCAACCAAGTTGAAAGGTCAACCGTGAATTTGAGAAGACCATGTGATTCCTTAATAAAAGCTAGGCCCCTTTGTGAAATAGAAAATCACTGTGTGAGGTGCAGACTGGTATGGGAAACCAATTTAACCCTAACCCAAGTCTGACACACAGGCCCATTGGCGGTTCACTACTCTGTGTCAGCAACTCTTGTCAGGCCTGTCACACTACACCTAACACACTGTTGTCATAATCTGTATCATATACAACCTGGTAACATGCTGGTCCTGGAAATCATTGTGTGGTATATGTACAGGGTGTATACAAAGAGTTATACCTATGCGCTAGAATTATGTTCCTAAAATGTGGTTGGCAAGCAATGCGTAAGCCCAGTTTGCCCTAGACAAAGGAACGTGTATTTGCTTGTCTGACCAGCCTGGTTGTCAGGCACAGATGATGAAGGTACATTTACATATAAAGTAAACAAAGCTATCAAGCGGGAAAGAAGATAGCATAGCATCTATGCCCCAGAATGAGAGAGAAACTTGGTCCGGGCTTACTTTTTGAAGGATACATTTCAAAGGTTTACTGGACTATAAAAGGAAGGGGACAGGAAGAGTCAAAAGAAACCAAGTGCTTTGAGTTCTGAGTGTTGGGTCCTGGCTGAAGAATTGGCCAAACATGCAGGAAGAATGACTGCGGTAAGAAAAATGTCTTTGAACAAAAGACTCTAGTTTGTTAAGTTGAATTTTAGTCTTGGAAGTGTATTAACTTTTGTTTGTTTGTAACCATTTCTAGCCTTATTCCTTATACTTGGTATCATTTAACCTATGTCCTTTTGTTAATAAACTTGTTTTACTTTTTCCATAAACCAATTCAGTCCTTTGATTGAAATGGAGGGTTTGTCAACCCCAATTAAGTTAATCAGCTGGTGTGTTCTGTCTCTTTAAAGGAACAGCAAACTTGATAAGGATTTGGGGGTGCTACAGTCAGAGGTGGTGAGCACTGAAGAGTAAGATGTCACTGAGGAACTTGGGAATTGGTGTTCACTGACTGTTACCCGACGAGGCAAGGTCTGGCAGAATCCTGGAGAATTTGCTGGCAAGACAGACAGCTGGTGCGTCAGGGAGGTGACGAAGCTCTCATTTGCTGAGGCTAGTGGCTCAGAGCTCTGGGAATCCCAGCAGATTATTGTACCAAGCCATGGACATTTGTAGAACCCATGAAGTTAGTGAAGTGAAGATTTGGGTTCTGAGGCCTGGCTTAAAGTTAAAATTTAGGTCACTATAGCTACAGCACTCAGGGGTGTGAAAAATTCATACCCCTGAGCACCATAGCTATGGCAACCTACTCGCTTCTGTAGGTTCCATCAACCAAGCTACTGTCACTGGGGGAGGTGGTGTTCCTACAGTGAAGGAAAAACCCCTTTCGTCATTGCAGCTTGTGTCTACACTATTGGGTTATGCTGGCATAGCTACAGTGCCATAGGTATGCTAGTATAATACCCATAGTATAGACATGGAGTGAACTTGGTATGGAATGAGCAGAATCCCGATAGCATCATTTCAAAAAGAGAAAGCTAGGAATGAAGGAAACCAGATGAGCAATTAAATAGTAATAGAGGGTTTTCTGAGCGGGAAGAAAAAAAATCCTATGCATGAGATGTGGTTGAGAACACGAGCCAAGAAGTAGCTCTGCATTTGGTGAAATACGCCATAAAGTGCAACAGAAAATATTGTTTTCCTAAAGGTACGGGGAGCAGTTAAAGCCAAAGGTATCCAGATTCTGCGAGAACATCAAGGCAGCAACACAGATCCCCTTGTAGGTACAGTGACTGTAGAGCAAACTATTTCAAATTGGCAAATACGCCTAAACATTAATGGCAGAGATGGATCCTTTAAATGGAATACTGAGGCACCCTGCAGTGTTATTCCAAAGAAAATATACAATACTGTCGCTACAGAAGCGGTATAGAAATCTGAAGTAAAGCTTGTTTCAGATCAGAACTTAAAATGCCAGTATGAGGACAAGTAATAATTACAATTTATTTCAAAAAACAGACTCACTTACATTTCCAAAGGATAAAGGCAGGGAAATTACCTGGTAGCCTGATCCTATCTCCGTTGAAAATAGGAATATTGTGATTTACTTCAATGGTAGTAGTATTTGGCCCCTGTTTTAGGACTACAAATTGATCTAGACATGATTTTATTAGAAGTTGTTTCCTGTAACTGCTACAGAGCCCTCAAAGGAGTCCACTTAGAGAATTCTGAGACCAAGAAAGTCGGGATGGAGATTCCTATATTAAGACAGAAAAGTCATTAACTCTAAAGATCCATTCACAAAGGCAAATCCCATTTGTCTTAGCAGATAAAGTTAGAAACTGTAATTGATAATATAGAAAAGTTAGGAGTTACTGAAAAGATAGTACAACCTATAAACTGGTTCAATTCTATGGCTATGATAGAAAAGACACGTAAGTCATGGATGTGCATTGCTCTATGTAATGTAAATAAAGCCATGAAATATGGACATTATCCAATAAAAACTACCAAGGAAGTGGCAACTAAACTTTCAGAAGCACAAATATTTTTAGTATTAGATACAGAACATGCATTCTGGCAAATAAAATTAGATGTGTCATGCTCTAAGCTAGTGACTTTTAACACAAACGTATTATAAATTGAAGTGAATGCCATTTGGTATTAGTTCTGTCCCTGAGATATTTCAAAGAGTCGCCACAGATCTCTGAGGGATTATGAGGTGTTAAAGATATAGGGTAAGATTTTCAGCCCTGCTCCAGTACCTCTGGGGCCAGAGTGCTGTACAGAGGCATTAAAAGCCTCATATCTGGCTGGGAAAGGAGTTCCCTGGTACAGGCACTGCAGAGACAGCTGTACTACTGCCTCCAAGGATACCCTTGCAAGCCCTATTGTAGGTGAGATATTGGAGGTGTGGCCAGGATTGCCACCTGTCCAGTTTTTCCCAAGATCATCTCTTTTTTGGGGTAGCTGTCCTGGGAAATCTGTAAGGGTGCTCAGTACATGCTGGCATCTCTCCAGTTTTATGGGCTCAGGGACATCCTGGATGGCGCACAGTTTTGTACCTCAGAGGTGGCAACTCTAGGTGAGACGATTGGAGGGCCATGTCAGAAGTAAGGCCGCAACATTGCAGAGCTGCAACTTGGCAAGCCTGCCATCACTGAGACAGGCCCTGAGGGCTGTTTAAGTTATACCCAAGGCCTCTCCCACCCCTGGAGTAGTCCAGGATCAGGAGGGAGCAAGGTGGCCTAAAGACACCACAGCTCTTCTCCCTCCCCCACTCTGAGGGGAACAGCACAGAATCTCACCACTAATGTACTAGATTTGAATGTGGGTTAGTGATATTAAAGGAGACAACGGAAGGCTTATGTGAGTATTGCTGAGAGCAAGTGAAAGATACTTAACACTGAACATTAAACAACCACAACAATTGGTCTAACAGAAGTCACCCCTGCATGACATAATTAGAGATTGATTACTGATTCAGATATAACAATAGCAATAGCTAAAATGCACACACTACAGGATAAAATAGATCCATGGAGATTTATGGGGATGTTAAAGCATTTAGTAAAATTAATTTCCAGTCTGGTCACTAGTGGCCAGGTTTTCAAAGGTATTTAGGCACCTGAAGAGGCAGATAGGGAAGTTGGGCACCCAGACACTTTTGAAAATCCCACTAGGCACCTATCTGCATCTATAGGTACTTAAACACAGTTGTAAATCTGGCCCCAATCCTTTAAAGTAGCTGCTGGCATAACTTTGCATTGAGAAGTCAGATATAAGAGACATTTGAGCAACTAAAATGACAAATCACCAATTCACCACGTTTAAAATAGTAGTATTTAACTAAGCCTGTTGCACTGTCAGTAGAGGTATCTGCCAAAAGAAGAAGTGCATAGTTTATGCCGGAGAAGTAACCAATTGCATTTGCCTGGAGGTTCCAGAATAGAACATGACAGCAATAAACTGTGCCTAAATTGAAAAGGAAATGATGACAGTTGTATTTGGTTATCTTCAATTCTGGCAATATGTATTTACAGAAGCATCAGTAGACCCTAAAGATGCTGCTAAGTTTTGCATATGAGAAAGAAAAGAAACCAATCACAAAGTACTTGAAATTTTGTTTAAAAAATTCTTCATCTTTCACACCAGTTAGAATTCAAAATATGGCATTGAGGCTCCAAAGACCTGATTTCTCAGAAAGAATATAGATAAGATGAGGAACTACACATTGCAAATTCCACTAGCAGGGAAGTAACCAGTTCAAGGCCACCCATAAAAGAAACTGATGAATATGAAATTAATGCAGTGAAGCACATGCCCATAATGACTTAAAAATTAGATTTCAAATTGAAACTCAAAAGGCCAGTTTTAAACTGAACCAGATGAAATTTTTAGGACAAACAGTTTGTCAGCTGAAAAATGCAATTGTGGGTTAAATTCAGCAAATAATTTTGGCTGAAAAAAACGAAAAAGCAAAAAGTTAAAAAAAGTAAAAATGTTTCATTTTGACATTTTCGAAATGAAACATTTCAACTTTTCATTTTGAAATGACATTTCATTTCAAAATTCAGCTAGCTTTATTTAAAAGAACAAGCAAAAAAAAAAAAAAGAAAAAAAAGGGTAAAAAACATCCAGAAGCTTATTTTGTTTGGCTTGAAACATTTTTTTCAGTTTTTCATGTTGGCCCCTGAAACAAAAAATCAATTATTCACTCAACTCCAGTTTAAACAAACTGAAATTAACAATTTTACCTAGATGGCCTAAAAAAAAGCAAAATTGAGGTGGACCATGTCTTAACAAAAGGGGAAGGATTGGGGAAAGAAGATTAGAAACTCTTTGAGGCAGGGACCATATCTCCCCATATGTTTGTACAGTGGTCAACACAATGACACCTGATCCAATGACATCCTGATTGAGGCAAATGGGAGTTACCACTATACCAACAGGCTATATTTAAGTGAGAAATTATTATGGTTGAGATTTTAAAGGAGACTAAGGGAGTTAAGCACCCAAGCCCCAGTGAGATTAATTTTAATAACTGCTCATTTAAATACATCTCTCTCATCAAGGTACTGGAGAATGTAAATAAAAGGCAAAAGGCATTGGGCTGGATTCTCAGTTACATTAAGGCCCCTTTACACCCCTCTGTTGATTTACATTGGCAGAAGGGGTGTACATGAGAAAGAGTTCTGTGCTGGGATGAGAGCTCAGATAGCTGATATGATTACTCCAACCAAAGCAAATACCAGTCTTACAGATACAGCCGAAAGAAAGGCAAAAAAACCAAAACTGTTACTATAATAGTATTGTAATGTTATTGACATGAACTGGGACTGTATAGATCATTGTTGCAACCAAGGTCCTGTAGTGGCACCAAATCTTGTATTAAGGGGAATCAAATAAGGTGTCTAAGACAAGGTTATGGTTTGCTGGTTATGATTATGCTATCTGTATATGTGTATCATTTTTGTAGTTGAAGTTACAAATATTGGCTCTATATTGTATGTATTTCAAATTTATGCTATGCTTCTGGGTGACACCCCAGACAAGTTGGTGTCAGCACTGCCTAGGCTGCTTGATGGCCCATTAAGGACCATCAGCTATACAACTGACTCATTGAGAGAAGGCAGCTACACCTTGTGACTCAGGTCATTCCTATGGACAGAACTCTGAGGTTTTTCATGCCATGTGATGGACAGCTTGTCCTTGGGACAAAGAAAGCAGAGACCACATGGCAAGAGACTGTAGCTCACGAAAGCTTATGCTCAAATAAATTGGTTAGTCTCTAAGGTGCCACAAGTACTCCTTTTCTTTTTATAAAAAGCTGCTGCAGCTCCTCCATCTTGTCTTCAATCCTGCTTCATACCTCTGGAGGGACTTTGCTACAAACAGAAACTCTACACAAAGGACTGATGACCCATCCCAGCGGTGGATGTACTCCAGAGACTTGATTTGAACCTGCAGTTTATTCCATCACTGCTACAAGCCTGAACTAAGAACTTTGCCATTACTGTGTGTAATTGATTCAATTTAACCAATTCTAGCTCTCATCTATATCTTTTTCCTTTTATGAATAAACCTTTAGATTTTAGATTCTAAAAGACTGGCAACAGTGTGATTTGTAGGTAAGATCTAACTTGTATATTGACCTGTGTCTGGGGCTTGGTCCTTTGGGATCGAAAGAACCTTTTTTCTTTTACTAGGGCATTGGTTTTCATAACCATTTGTCCCCATAACGCGTGGCACAGGTGGTGATACTGGAAGTTGGGGTGTCTAAGGGAATTCCTTGTGTGACTTGTGGTTAGCCTGTGGGGTAAAACCAAAGTCCTCTCTGTCTGGGGTTTGGTTTCTCTTAGAGGTGGAAAAACCCCAGCCATGGGCTGTAACTGCCCTGCTTTAAGCAATTTGTCCTGAATTGTCACTCTCAGTTGCGTCCCGCCAGAACCAGCATCGTTACAAGTATACACAACCACTGTTCAGCCTGACAGCTGAGCAGCCACTCTACTGGAGAACAGATAGATAAGAGCTGGAAGCATTAAACCAGACCAGAGCCACAATCATATGCTGCGGAAACAGACAGAGGGAACCATCAGGCTATCCCAGATATCTGATGATGTTAACAACAAATTAAAAAAATTACAGGTGCAGATGTGATTGTGCTAGGAATAGGTAAGGGAATAAGAAACTGTACCAAAGCCAGCAGAACCATAACAGGCAGCTGCATCCCCAAGGTCACCCAGTGCAGAATCACTGCAGGCATTGCCATCACAAGTGCAAATAGTGCTGGGTTGATGTCACAACATAATCCACCTGGAGTGAGTCATTTTAGTGGCAGTGTCCTGAAAAAACCATCTGGACACATATGGGACAGAAATAAACAATCACTGATTCCAATAAGTATTTCAAATCCACCAAGTCTTTCTCCGCTATGTTATTTCAAAGTTGTAGGTATTGCCTTAGAGTCTCAGACTGATGAATTAAAAGAATTTTAAAGGGTGTGGGGGAAGGAAGGGTGGGTATCAAATTACTAGTATGGGAATAACTGCAAATGAGATGGGGAGCATATCTTTGATGAGCTTCTGAGCATACCCAGTGTGAACTAGATATTTCCAGAAGCCTGAGGAGACTGACACTGAGCTGAGTGCTAGTTAAAGTGGAATGCCTTCTCTCCTGTAGCAAACCAGATGCCCAAGAGCTTTCTAAACATTACAGGGATCACTTCACCCTCCCAATGAAATGCAGCTATCTCTGGGGTGGAACACTGCTGTTGTTGAACAGCCAAACAACCCATCCATTCATGATAAGATGAAGAAGACTATGTTCAGCTGAAATGTAAAGAATCACTTTAGGAAGACAAAATGTAATTACCCAAGCTGGAATTTGCTGAGAGTACCGCTAATGTCCCGACTCTTTGGTAAGGTAGCAAGGGGTCTTTAAGGACCTTGAATGGCCAAGACCCCTGTTTTATGTCTCATCTGAGGGATGGAAGGTCCCATGAGTACTGTGCTGAGGCATTGCGTTTAGTGCTGGTTCAGAGGGAAGAGTGTCCCTTACTGAACCACTCACTGTAGCACTCTGGGGTTCCCGAGGGAGGGAGAGCAGAGGTGTCTCCCATCCAAGTACTGATCAGGCCCAACGCTCTTTTGCCATCAGTGGCAATCTGATTCCAAAAGCAGCAAGACACAACACAGGATGGAAAAGGACCAGCTGGAAAAGGTCCAAGGTGGAGAAATATCCTGTGAACTCATCTTCTCCCTGCAATATCCCACACAATCACATCATATCTGCAAACATACAGAAAGGGAAATGAAAAGCCTGATAGAAAACCTTTGGGGACCTGGCAGTGTTGTTATAACTTGTCTGCCTCCCTACTACTCTGGCTCACCCATGTCACCAGGGACAGCAATGACCCTTTCAGCTGAAAGCAGAGCCAGGCTGCTGCACTGACTTGGCTGTTGAGCTCAAGCCCAGATGATATCCTCCTCAACTGGTCATTTATATATACTGTAGGCATTTCTATGATGCTATGACCATAGGTTCTGATGTGATGACCCTCCAGGATGCATTTAGAATGGATACAGGGTGCAAATAATACTCAGTGGCCTACGTTCTCAGTGCTTAGGTGGGAGCCCTTTACTAAGGGTATATCTATACTACCCGCCGGATCGGCGGGCAGCAATCGATCCAGCGGGGGTCAATTTATTGCGTCTAGTCTAGACGCAATAAATCAACCCCCGAGCGCTCTCCCGTCAACTCTGGTACTCCACCTCGGTGAGAGGCGCAGGCGGAGTCGATGGGGGAGCATCAGCAGTCAACTCACCGCAGTGGAGACACCGCAGTGAGAGATCTAAATATGTCGACTTCAGCTACGTTATTCACATAGCTGAACTTGTGTATCTTAGATCGATACCCCCTCCCCTACCAGCGTAGACCAGGCCTAAGTATTTGCACTTCAAATACTATACTGCCTCAAGGTAAGAATGGTCAAGATAATACTTAGTCCTGCCATGAGCGCAGGGGACTGGACTAGATGATCTCTTGAAGTCCCTTCCAGTCCTACTATTCTATGATTATTTGTAGCCCACAAACTATCTGATGGCAGGTACTAGTCTTAATTGCAGACCAAGCATTACACAACCACGGGTTACTGTGTACATATCAATTACTATAAAGCAGCAGGGTATTATTTATACAATAAATGCTACATAAAGCAGCAGGGTATTATGTATAGGGCAAGCAATATAGAGTGGAATGGTATTTACTGTACAGCAATGGTACTGTATTATTTACTCACCAAGTATTATACAGGGACAGGGTGGCATTTACATGCCAAGTTCTATACAGGGGCAGGGTAATATTTAAAAACCAAATACTATACTAGGGAAGGGTATTATTTACAGGCCAGATTCTATGCAGCAGCAGCAGGGTGTAATTTCCAATAGAGGGAAAGGATATTATTTCCAAGCCAGTTAGGATAGAATGGAAGGGTAATCACTACTGTAGAGCATCAAGTATTAGCTACAGGCTAAATCCTATAGAGCAGCAGGGTATTATTGACACACCAAATACTATACAGACCTAGGTATTATTTACAAGCTAAATAACAATGGCAGGTTATCATTTACATGGGAACTATCCTATAATTTCTAATAACAGAACTACTTGGTTATTGCTGATCTTGAAAGTATGTTGCAGATCATGCAATGGTTATTAATTTTGGACCTACTGCCGCTTTGCTATAGTGCTGTAAATCTAGAGCAATCCATTGAAATCAGAGGACCACCATGTGTAATGACCTGCAGGGGTCAGTATTTCTTATGCTGTTACAGGGTATTTATTGAGTAAATAAATGCAAGTTCCATGTAGGAAAGAGTTACAGATTACTCCACCTTCTGAACAGAGGCTCCAGGAGCAGATGCTGATGAAGAATAAGGACTCCAGATGGAGGGGACTCACTGTTCAGTTCCACCTGTTTCATGAAGTGCTTGTTCCCACCAGGTATCTTCTGACTCTTGCCCTTTTCAGTTTGCTGTCTAATCTCACATTGGATGTTTCCCTTGGTTGTCCTCAAGTGCTTTCTCTTGGAAGCTGTTCCGTTATCAAATTAAACTTCTTATCTAATCTAAAGTCCCTCTTCATTAATTTAAGGCTGTTACTCATTGGGCTGTGTCAGATAAATCCTCCCTTCCTTCTGTTTTTGCCTACATTATTGAAGACAAAGTCTCCGAGACCTCTGACTGATGCTAACCCATGTCATTCCAGAAGCCATAGGCACACAGGAATTGCCACCTCAGACCAAACAAATGGTCCGTCTAAGCTAATATCCTGTCTCTGACAGTGGTCAGCATGAAAAGCTTTGGAGTGTAAAGCTCCCATCATGGAAAAATATGGAATAAACTGCTGAGGAGGAAGTTTCTTCCAACACTAGGCAGTTAGTGGTTGCCTTATGCCTTGGAGCATGACGGTTTTACGTTCCATATTTTTTCCTAATGTAAGCTAGCTTATTGGCCATGATTCAACAGACAGTTTCAACCCTCTCCAGCCTAACTATAGCCACTCCCTGCCCCACCAAATAGTTTCCTGTCACACATATTTTCTACCTAAAAGACAAGGAGGTTTTCTATGTCGGCCTTCACTTCATAAATGTTCCTTCATTTGTCCCCCTGATACTGCCTCTGCTAACACAAAGTGCCCTGTCACTGGGCTTTCTGTATAAGCACATGGGGCTATAGGAGAAAGGTCTGTATCGCCTCATTTCTCCCAGACACATATTACACCAAAGTCCTTTCGAACAACCTTCACTCCAGTATCATTGCCTGGTAACACTATGATAACCGGGACCATCTTTTTGTTCTATTTGTACAGCACCTAGCGCAATGGGGCCCTGATCTATAATAATAACAAACACACCTCCCAGGCCCTATAGCACAGACCTCCCTTTCTCAAGACACCTCCTCACCAAAATCCCTTATAATAATAACCACACCTCCACATGGTGTAAGCCTTCCTGCTAACTAGCTTCAGGGTTAGCAGTGTTGATTATATTTTTTCACACTGGTTACATGACCAGCTTTGCTAATCTTGGGGCAGGGAGGGGAGAAAGGGAGGAGCCCACACATAGTTTATCTCAGAATTTTGCTCCTCCCCTAAGGTTCCTCTTACTGCAAGACACCTAGCTTTTCTCTAGCTTACATCAGAGTCCAGAATGCCAGCCTTAGTGAACTTCCATGCAGTGATGCCTTGGCTGATGAAACTAATGATTGCAAATCAGAAAGTCCAAACCTAAAGCACATGCCACAGCCTCCCATTCCTCTCCACTGTCACCTCTTCCTCTCAAAGTGACATTGCTCTGTCCCCTTCGCTTAGTCATCACCAATTGATTCCCAAACACACACTAGATTCTCCCTTCCCAAGGGTCTCTCTAGTGAGACACAGTGAAATGCAGCACCATGGAAAACATGCAACTCCACTAACAAGTGGCTTCAGCTGAGGACAGCAGGCATGGGTCTGAGAGCCAGCAACACCGAAGTTCTGTTCTATGCCCTGACTCTGACCCTCCTCTCCTGTTTTAGGCGAGTTACTTCACCTCATTCTACCTCAGATTTACCCATCTGCTAAATGGGGACAATAACATATCCACCTGCCTCATGGAGACTCATGAAGATTAATCAGGTAATGAGCTAACTCCATCTCTAATGTAAGTCCATTAAAGCCAACAAAGTTCAAGCAGGGATGGGTTTGTAAAGTGGAGGAGGAAACTCTAGCAGCTGGAGAGAAGCCGCCTGCCTGCCTGCCAGTCAACAGCCTGGGGGTTTCCAAGCCAAGGCCCATGGAGACTTTTGGGCATCATTTGGGATTGAAGCCAAGTGTCCCACTATTCTCCCACACACACATACACACCCTGTGCCCTCTCTAGTCTGGACCAGCTTTCAGCAATGTGTGCAAAGGGCAAGCTGATCCCGAAGGAGATGCAGCATCTTACAGGGAAGAAGTGGAAATTTTTATTTAAAAACAAACAAACAAAGAAAAAACCCAGGCAAAGCCTCAACGTGAAGAGAATCTAAAAAGCTGGATGGTGACCGTTACAAATGCCTCCCCCCCACCACATCCATTCATGAGCCCAACAAAAAGCTTCTTTAGGTGTATACTGTAAGTCCATTGAAAGCGAGGGAGAGGGAGCTACTCACACACACACTCTCCCCTTGTACATGCAGCCGGAGCCCGCAGATCAGCTCCACACACAGGCTGAGCTGTTCTGCTCTTTCACAAGGAGGCTCTGAGTTTTTAAAAGTAAACTGTAAGGTTTCCGTTGTTGCATTGGGCTCAAGTATTTTTTTATATAACGGCTCCCTCTCTTTTCCTTCTCTCTCTCCCTTTCACCCTGTAAATGGCCCTGAATGTTCTGAGCGGCTCTGCAGTAGCTGAGCTCTGGCACTGTATGTGGTCCAGACCCTGCCATGAACACGGCTTTTGTTGTTGCTGCTGCTAGGAAGCTGGCTGTGAACTGCACACACAGACCGGTTTGTTCAGCGCATGGAAATTGGAGTGGGTGGAGGGAGACCAGGCAAGACTGGCATCATCTTGTGGGAGCAGAACACGCTGCTCGAACCCTGCAAAGGGAAGGGGGCAGATGGGGCAGGAGGGTGAAAGGGGGAAAGAGGCCTTGTTATGTTTAGAAGGATCCTGTTGATTTTTAAAATGGGACGGTGCAATTGAACAGCTGGCCACCGCCACTGTAGCACCCAGCTGAATGCAGACATGCTTAGATCCTCCGCCGGTGTCAATCGGAGTAGCTCCAAAGAAGTCAATTGAAGCCAATATACACTGGCTGAGGATCTGCACCACAGAAGGGAAATACTATAACACATTTCTTTCCCCCAGATTTCAGGCTACTGTATGAATCCCTGATTAGATATCAGATCACTGAACAAGCCATGAATAACTTGGGTTCCCCCATCACTTATATATGTATTAATCTTTTCTTACATTGTTTTATTGGGTATTAGCCATTCTCCCCCGCCCCCCCCCCCACCTGCCCCGACACTTTACCTTCCCATTCTAATTACATAAGAGTGTAGTAGTGGTGAATTCCTATTTGTTCTGAAGATGTAAAGCACAGGTGCCTGCTAAATGTTATTTAATGCTCTTTCAAGTTAGTCTCTCTCTCTCATGTTCCCTTTCCCCACTCCCTCACTTTCCTGTCTTCTCGGGTTTCTTTCCCCACTGATTGTCCAAGACTTTGTGCCGCTGTCAAGTAACTGCTGCTGTAGGTGGAGTTGATTACAGGGAACATTAAAAAGTAGTTCCAGTGGAACAGATGGACCCCCCCCCCACCCCCGCAAAGGCCGTGCATGTTACTGAGAACAAACAGCCGGTGTATGCAAATCTTCAGACTGCTCCAGCTGCCTAAATCCAGCCTCCAACCCTAACCTGAGAAGCATGTGAGCAAGCAACACCTTTGCTTCTACAGTATGTCTCCCTCCCCCGCCAGCACTCTGACACCAACTTGAAATGTCTCAGTGAGGGGGGAAATAACCACTTTGATCTGTCACTCTACAGACAGAATCAGTCGAGATATCTACTTATAGCAAGCATGGGAATTTAATATAAAAAAAATCAGATTATGTGTGGCATAACTCATCCAGAGCAACCAGCAATGCCAAGGAAAGAGGATTAGTTTAGAGATACCCAAGCTTTCTACAGATCAAAGTTTGCTTCCCCAGATGTTAAAGTTGTAAATCAGCAACTCTTACTGGAATTAGGCCAGTAGCTCAACTTCCAAATTTGTGTGATGCCACTGGGTGGGAGAAGAGTCTGAAAAATCTACTGATTGTTTCCTCCCTCAGAGCCAAAGACCCTTACCTGGGTTTTATTGATCAGTCGTTTGAAAAAACCCCGAACAAATAAAAAAAACAAAAGCAGCGAGGAAGGCTCAGCAACCCCCCTTGCTATTGCCCTTTGGGAATTCTTTTTCATTTTTGCAGACTAAAACCAATGGCATTTGATGAACATTAAAGTTTACAAACTAAAGGTTTTAGTGCTTGGCCAGAAAGCTCAGAAGGAAAGAGTTAAACCGGGGCAGGCTTTCCGCAGCATTCGGTGGGAAGATTTTTATTTGGCATCAGATTTAAATGAAAACTTTTAAAAGCAATTAACTGATTTAAGGAGAAAATGCTGATAATGTTTGGGAGAAATGAATACATGAAGCCTGCACTCCCTGCAGACTATTGCTCAGAATAAACTCTGTCTGTGCATTCATTCAGAAAGAGAGGCAGGTCCTTAGAGAGGCTCTTAGCATCTCTGCTGCCTCTTTCACTACAGGTTGCTCAGTTCCAGCTGCCATGATTCTTACACAAGCAGTGTGCACACCTCCAGGGCCCAATCCCTTTTTATTCCCATTGCTGGGATGAATTGATGTACCAGCCATCCCCTATGCAGGGATCAACAGTCCTTTAGCTAAGTTATTCCCTTTGCCCTCTATGGAACATCATAATAAACAATAATAATAAATAATAATAATAAACCCAGGTTAGGACATTTCTAAAGAAAAGAAAAAGCAGCGGCTCCTTCCCACAGTGCTCATCATCAGTGTGAGAACTGTCCTCGGTGCTCAGCTGCCAGCTGAAATCAGTCTTAAAGAGACATTCAGGGTTTAGGGGGTCGCTTGGGAGGAGGGGGGGGAACTAACCTTCCCTCCTCCACTCCCACCTGTTGATCTTGGCACAGCTTTCTTTAAAACCAGACACTAAGCTTTCTTTTTTTTTTTTTGCTAAGGGAACCAACAAACTCAATACCTAGTTGCTGCTTCTGGCTGTAGGTTTAATATCCAGAAAGTGCTCCTGGCAACCTTGAACAATATTTACGTTCTAGGCAAACTTTCCTCTTGCTGGAGCTGTGCGTGTGCGTGCGTGGAACTTATTAGAGAAGTTTGGGATCACTCTGTTAGCAAATTCCCTCACATCCTCCAACCCCTGCCCACCAGGGAAACAACCAATCCAAATATCGGTACCCTGCTTCCTTAGGGCACTGAGGAAAGAAAAAGAAAGGTTAAAAAATACTAAAGCAGAGATGATGGATGAAAGTGCTATACGTTACCTTTAACAGTTCAGTGCAGTGTTTCAAGAATCTAAGTCCCATACACCTGGCCGCAAAGTTAGGTTTTCTCCTTTTTTGTGTTTAATAAGGAAAGGGCTTGCCACTTCTTGCTATTACTGTATGTCTTCTTCACAGCCTCCAGATGGGTCTTCTTCACAGTCCCCCCCAGAAGAAATCAAAATTCCCTGTGTGGTATGTCAGGTTCCTTTCAGACAGTGGCAGCAGGAGCAGCAGCACAGTTGAAGAGTACTATATTGGAGTGTGAAAAAAGAGAGACGGTTTGCAACATCAGACCATAGCTGCCACTGGCTGTAAGAGAGACCTTCAGACTCCTCCTGTCAGCCTCCTTAGATACCTCCTGGAATAGCTGGCAGATTACTAAGTGTATTGGATCCTCCTCAAACTCGCAGAGTAAAGGTAGGCAGGCATCCAGGAGAAATAACACATGGGCAGGGGGAAATAGGAGGGCTCTAGGACAGAAAGGAAGCCCAGCCTCTTGGAAAGTGGAAAAAAAGCAGAAAAAGAAAAGAAAAGATGACTTAAAAAAAACTGCAAAGGGAGAAAACTGAATGGGGAGGAGGGGATGGGGATTAAACATAGCTCTCCGGTTTGGAGCCAGCTAGACTGGGGACCACAAGTTGATAGAAAGGAATAGGTTAGGTAATGAGAAGAGAGAGATGCAGGGTTTATGCTGAATAAAATAAGAGAAAGTTAATTAAAGAGTGTTAGAATATGCCTGCAATGCAGTCGATATCACTGCAGTCTGATTGGGAATTAACAGACTTATTTGGAGTAATGTAGAATGGAGAGAGCCCGGAATGAGCAGAAAATTTAAAAAAAGTTTAGAGAAGTGGCTCTCAACCTTTTCTCATTTGCGGACCCCTAAAAAATTTCAGATGGAGGCTCGGACCCCTTTGGAAATCTTAGACATAGTCTGCAGACCCCAGGTTGAAAACGACAGTTCTATAGTAACAACAACCTTTCACAGACCCCTTAGACATAGTCTACAGACCGCAGGGGGTCCGGGGACCATAGGTTGAGAACCACTGTTTAGAGCACTCATGGTGTGGTTTTGACTGTGTGACTTAGTGAGGGGAGGGGGTGAGAGTAGAAAGAAGAGGGGCACAGGCGGTGGAAGGAGGAATTTGGAGATGGAAAGCTGGTGAGGATTTCCAGTGCTAAGGAATGGAAAGGGCCTCAAAACCTCAGTAACCAATGAGCACTTAAAAGTGATGAAGTAACGAGATACTGTCAACGAAAAAAGCCTGTTTAAAGGCTGGGTAGAATAAAAGATGAGGTGGGAGAAAACACCGAGCCAGGAAGAGCTTGGAAATGGTGGGGAATGAAGCAATGACCAAAAAACCTCAGCTAGCTTCCAATAAATAAATGCAGCCTTAGTCCTGAGGTAGTCTGATGACATGGGGAAGTGCTGAGGGCACAGCGATTTGAAACATTTCACCGGGTGTTCACTCTACTGGCCGTGGGCAAGTTCCAGTGGCAGTGAAGTTGGTCTCTGAACAGATAGAATACATTTGCTTTTGCAGATTTAAACCTTGGCTGGTAGAAAGACTGGATGACAGAGGGGATGGCTGGCTGGTGGGACATTGCAGAGGATTTCATCTCCAGGTTGCCATATCCAATCCAGCCTATGCCAATAGTGATCAAAAGCTGTTACTCTATGATGGCTGTGGGGTGGCCTATATGCAAAGAGTAGCTGGTTCAATCTAGTTGATAGGTGTCCACCTGAAAACCTCCCAACTGATACTCCTTAGTGGCAGCCTCAACAGAAAAACCAAGGAATGACTGGGCCATGGAGCCTGACTTCCTCTCTCATACCTACAGAGGGCCCTCCAGGTTGGGCTGAGTGTCTGTCCATCATTTGTAAGGTGCTTATTGTCCCACCACCATAGTGTCCATTTGGAATAGCACAGTTAAAAACACCTCTTTTCACCTCTCGCTGTCCACATTTGATCTGGAAACTCTGTGATGATAAACAAGGAGCCCCACAATGTCATCTGTACAGCACAGAACTGCAGTTTAATGCCGCTGCTTGTGCAGCACCGGCTCTGTGGAAAAACCCAGGACTTCAGAGGAAAGAGTTGCTGGCTTTCTTAAAAGGAAGCCATCTCCCCACTGCCATACCTCAGAGGAGAGAAAGTCAATCAGCCAAGCCTGAGAGAAAGCTCCTTAGGACTGGCTGTGTGACTAGAAGTCGCCAGAGTGATAAGAACAGACACATGTGCAAGGCCAATGGGAATCATCTTGTCGGTCAAGGAGCTTCTGAGTCCCCTCATTCCAAAGTCAGCTACTTCCTTAACTACCGATCCTCCTCCTCTCTCGTGATTAGAGCTGAGCAAATAATTGATTTTTTGGTTCAGAAGTTGACCCAGAAAACCAGAAAAAAAAATTCTGTTTGTTTCCAACCAAATCTGAATTTTTAAATTTTTTTATTTTTCTTGAGGAAATGAACTGCTGAAAAAATCTCATCTGGGTTCATAGAAACGTGCTAAATATCGACTCGAAACAACATTTTCAAAACGAACCATTTGGACCTTTCCAAAATTTTTGTTTTTAGTTTGTTTTTCAGCTGAAATATTTGGCAAATTCGACCCATATTTATGAAGAGTTTTAGTGCCCCCCAAAAAACTACAATTTTTGGTGAATTTACTATTCCCTGAAAAAGAAATCACCGCACTCGATTTGTGACAGCTGTTGGCACACACTTTCCTTCCTGGATATAAGGACAGGGCACACATCCTTCTCCAAGCTTACTACCAACAATGCTTCATCACTAGGTCTTGTGCACTCTCTGTTAGCCAAAGATGCTACCTTTCCCTGGCCCTGGATGAGATCCTCGAAGTTGCTCTCAAACTGCTCCCCTACATGGCAGTCTAGTGGATTGCAACTCCTCAGCACCTCATTACCAGTTGTCTTTGAATGGCCCAGACCCTCAATGAGGAGGTGTCCAGAAAGAATGTTGACCTTCTACCACTATATCTGTTTGGAACTTCTTTCCCCGCTGGCTCTGAAGCCCCAAAGCTCTTCAGTGGCTTTTAGTAGCTTGGCCCTGCCTGTGACAGCTGGTGAAGTTTTATATCCCAGGCATGTTCCATGGACAACTTACTCCCTTGTATCTAAGCCACATACCTCCCCATTCAGCCTTTCTCCCTCTATCTATCTCTTTTGACATGGTATTAAATATCTATTTCCCTCTCTGTTCCCCACTCCCTCCCTTGCCTTCCTGTTTTATGATTATAATAGTTTTTTCTCTCTCCCTGAATTTTTTTTAATCCCATTCCTCATTTCAAATATGCCTCCTTGTCTGTTTCACTGTTAAACCTGATGTCCACAGTCACCTCACAAAAACAACAGGGAGTCTGATGGTACTTTAAAGACTAACAGATTTATTTGGGCATAAGTTTTCATGGGTAAAAAAACCACTTCTTCAGATGCATGAAGTGAAAATTACAGATGCAGGCATAAATATACTGACACATAAAGAGAAGGGAGTTACCTTACAAGTGGAGAACCAGTGCTGACAGGGCCAATTCAGTCAGGGTAGATGTGGTCCACTCCCAATAATTGATGAGGAGATGTCAATACTAAGAGAGGGAAAATTGCTTTTGTAGTGAGCCAGCCACTCCCAGTCCCTATTCAAGTCCAAATTAATGGTGTTAAGTTTGCAAATGAATTGTAGCTCTGCAGTTTCTCTTTGAAGTCTGTTTCTGAAGTTTTTTTGTTGAAGGATGGCTACTTTTAAATCTGTTATTGACTGTCCAGGGAGATTGAAGTATTCTCCTACTGGCTTTTGTATGTTACCATGATGTCTTATTTGTGTCCATTTATTCTTTTATGTAGAGACTGTCCGGTTTGGCCAATGTACAGGGCAGAGGGGCATTGCTGGCACATGATGGCATATATCACATTAGTAGATGTGGAGGTGACCTTATAGGTCACCTCACAGAATCCACACCCTTTCTTGGTGGCTTTGCATCCATCATCCTGACAGCTAATGTTCGCCGACCACGCAGCATGGAGACACACTTGGATAGGCAATCTGCCTACTCACAAGAAAGTTATCATATCTCAGAGGCAGATCTGGGCATAGAGCTAAATCATTCCCCCCATCTCCTTCATCAGCTCAGCGTGAGATTTTAATTTAAAGAGAAACCCTTTCCCAGGTTCCAATATGTTAGAGGTCTAAAGGGCAATGGGGGAGATCTCTCTGCAGTCAGTAGAAATGGCATGACTCTAGAGACACACCTTGCAACTTCTTACATCTTTGTTTTCTGTGTCTTATGCCTTTACATGCCGAAGAACTCAGCCTGTCTGCGAGGGGTATGATCCTGTCTGTGAGAGGTCTGATCCACCATCCATGGACCAGAGGATGAGAGCCCAGGCCCAGAGACGGCAACCATATTACTTACCAAGTTACTACAGCCTGTAACAAGGGAGAGAGATACATGCACACGAGTGCACAGCACATGGACTCTCATGGACACGCTACTGTTCAGCTTTCTTGACCTAAGATAACAGTCAGTTCAGACTGAATGTGTATGCTTTGCCCTATGAGTGACACTCATGTGAGCAGTTATGGGTAGCGTTCAATATATCAAAAATGGAGTGAAAAAGCAGGAATCAGAATCCCATAAAACTAGATCCCTCTAGTAATGATCATAGAGTCTGCTTTGGATCTCCAGGACTTCATGTCCTTCAAACACATCTCAGCCTTGGCCTCCTTGTTACTCCACACATACCCCAGCACAAAGTTCAACCCTTTCTCACCATAACTGAAATAATCCATAGGGAAATTAACCGACATTTTTTGGTTTCACCATGAACAGGCTGTGAACCCTGGATTGTCCTTCAGCACCACCTGTGGTTTGGAGACGAGAAGCCCATTTAATCCTTTTGTGGTCTGAAGCCAAAGGAGTTAAAAAAATTCCACTTTAGACCTGAGCAGCTAGAAAAGTGGAATTCTCTTCTTTTCCTTGTCTCCTCATTAGCAATTTCAGGAAAAGGACAGAAACTGTTCAGTATCTGCTAACTGCCCCAATTTCTTGTCTATGGGGAGAGCTCATGGAAAAACCACAACATATTTTCACAGAAATTGTGATTGAAAAATAGCTACTTTGGGGGGCATTTTAAAAAAAATGACTAAATCTATCCCCATGTTCCTTCAAGAGGGGCTTGAAGAAAGGTCATTTGACTGGTTTTTTTAACAGGGGAAGTGGCCATTTAGAGGCTTGTGAAATGTTTGGAACAAATTGCCAAAGGATTTCCATCTCAAGTAGGTAGTAGTTTTTTTTTTTTTTTTACATCCCATCATTAATTTTAAAAGGACCCATTTGCCTGAAAAATTCTGCTTGGCAGTGGGAGTGTAAATATTTTCATTGCAAATGGACTGTAGTTCCAAAACAAAAAAGGAGTCCATTTTGGAGTGAAGATGGCTTTGAACTAAAAACGGGTGATCAGCCACCTTTCTCAAAACAGCCACTGCCCTGAAAAAATGTACATACTGAAAAAAAGATTGCGATGATAATAATGGACATCATAAAAATGCATATAGAGTAAAAACAGCCACAGTGGGTCAGACCAATGGCCCATCTAGCCCAAGATCCTGTCTTCTGACAGTGGCCAATGCTAGGTGCCCCAGAGGGAATGAACAGAACAAAGCAATTGTCAAGTGGTCCGCATCCACTGTCATCCAGCCCTGACATCTGGCAGTCAGAGCATCCCTGACCATCCTAGCTAATAGCCATTGATGGACCTATTATACTCTATGAACGTATCTCATTCTTTCTTGAACCCAGTTATAGTTTTGGCCTTCACAACCTACCCTGGCAACGAGTTCCACAGATTGACTGTGCGTTGTGTGAAGAAATACTTCCTTTTGTTGTTTATAAACCTGCTGCCTGTTAATTTCATTGGGTGACCCCTGGTGCTTGTGTTATGTGAAGGGGTAAATAACGCTTCCTTATAATAACACCGCATTTGTGAATTAATTTCACTTTCTCAAATCCACCTAGAGGCAGAACTCTGGGTGATTTTATAAAACATAAAACATGCAAGACACAAGGAATAAAATCCTCAAGATACATAACAAACCGTCCAACCAAAACGAGCTACATTGAACTCCTCACTCATAGTAATTATAGCTCCCACAATCACCCCATATAAACCTCTGCCCCTACCACCCTTTGTCTTCATCCGGGGGGGTGGGGAAGCAGGCCTTTGCAGCATCCTTGGAGCCAGATGATTATTTACTCTGAACAGTGGCAGACCAAGTTGGAGGGGGTGGAGTTTCAGAGTAAATGGCTCCTCCCCCAAATGCCCTAGCCCCAGTCCCCCTCTCCTCCCTTTTAATGAGGGAGCTGCTCCCTGCTGGACCACATCGGGTGGGGTGGGAGGATAGAACACACAGTGTGAAACAGTGAGTTTTTGCCTGGAATTCAATGCAACAAAAATGGCGACATTTGTCCTGCTTTAGGGCCAACAGTTGTAATGTATACCCCAGTGCAGCCAAGACTCAAACCTTCCTGTCCCTAAATGGCTACCCTGCATGCTGTGTTATAGGGAATCCCTATCCTCCTTCTTACATCCACTCCCCCTTGTGCTGCTACTGTCTTATCTCTCAGCTGGAAGTCACTCACACAGACATCCTGGCTGGTCTATACTGTCACCCGCAGACCTCCTGGGGCTAGTAAGGGGCAGCCCTTTTGAAAGCATCCTTAGTATTTCCTGTTGCTTGCATCCCTTATTGCTTCAATACACAGGAGGATCCCAGGGAGTCCAGCCCTTCTGGGCTTGTGCCAGTTGGCAGAGATGGATTCTGTCCCTGTGCCATGGGGCGGCTTTGACCATTCTCATTAAGACCATCACCTTTTGTCAGACACACGAATTATTGGAAGAATCAGTTACCCCTTTGTTTAAAGTCCTCCGTGTGCACTTCATTTACCATTTGTAGGACAGTTATTGCACGTTAAACACTAATTAGTAATTTTTAAAGACTTACTGTGGCTAAATAAGGAAGGTAACCAGAGGGTGGATTGTATTGCTTACTCAGTGTGAAGGGGACTGAATGGAGGACTTCCGTATTTAAGATTCTGTAGCAGGTCATAGTAAGAAACCATTGAAAGGCCCTGGGAAACCCAGGAGTTTGAGGCTTTAGCTATTCACTTAACTCCTACTAAGTACTTTTATAGTGTCTGTCATCTGAGGAGCCCATTATCCCAAAGTACTTTGCAAACAGTCATTAATTACATCTTACAGAATCTCGTCAATAACCAACAACTAGTACACAGTTATTTGTGAAAAGCTGAGAATGCTATATAAATAAAATCCATTGTGCACATAGCCAATGGAGGCACACAGACGTGAAGTGACTTGCCCAAAGTTACACAGGAAGTCTGTGGAAGAGCCAGGAAAGGAATCTAGGAATCCTGATTCCCAGTCCCACCCTCTTCTCTAAGCAATTTAGGTATGTCTACACAGCACACTGAGCCCCCATCTATGGGACCTGGGCTTATGGACTCTCATTTCCAAGTCCATGCTTGAGCATCCACACTGCAAGGGAAACCCGGGCTTCACAACTGTGCTGGTGCGTCCATACTGCAGTATGCAGATCTGAGTCAAAACTTCAGCTTCTTTGGGTCAGTACTATTGTATACACCAGTTCCTAGCGCCCTTGCCAGCTGAAGCTGCTCAAGTTCTTGGCTCATAGCAGGTTATGGGAGAAGTTGACTGTTCATGATGTGGAAGCAGACCAGAAGTATTTTGGGTGGTTTTAGCCCTCAAACACATCCAGCCAAGCTATTTGTGTTTGAATGCTCCCAGCAGCCACAGCCATCAACATGGATCCTGACCCGGTGCATCTCTACCTCATGCTGTCAGTCCTGTTTCGGGACATAGGCAGAGCATCTGGGAGATGCTAGTGGACATTTCATTGGTAGCTTTTGTACTGCTGAAGGCCCCTCTCGGAGGAGGACACTGATGTGCCATCTGCCACGCAGCTGATGCTGCTCATGCCTGTTGTTGTCTTAGCTTAGACTCCGCCTGCATAGACTGGTGCTTCTGGAGCAGGGCCACAAGCTGGGATCACATCATCATGCAGGCCTGGGATGACCAGCTGTGCGTCCAGAACTTTCTCATGAAGAAGCAGACAAAACCCTGGACCTGTTAAAATGGCCCAGGAACCACTGCCACTTTACGAGAATGGCACATTAGCAATGGAGAAGTGGTATATTTTTCCGAATCAGAGACAGGCACCAGAGCTTAGGGAGAATGTGGTAGTCTCTCGAAAAGCTCTGCCATCTTTTTAAACAGATAGGAAATAAAAGTCCAGTCTGACTGCCAGTTCTGCTTGCAAGCTGAGAATCTGAGCATCTAGGCGCAGTTCATGGGGAGATGATACTGCAGAGCATTTAGAAATGAAAGGCCAAAAGCTCCGTAGCGCCTAAGGCGGCATGAAGACGACTAGTGCTGGCAAAACAGAAACATTCCATGCTCCTTTGGCATGCTAAAGGCTGTCACCTCGTTGACTGAATATGGAAATGAGCCACTAATTTGGGGCGTGTTGGGCATTTTGTGTAGTTCCTGCTCAGTTTCTTGACATTTTGCAAACTTCTTGGTTTTCGCTTGTCGTTAAAAAATGGGTTCAAATTACACCAAGCTAAGTACCCTGAAAAAACCCAAATGTGACAACTCCATTTCATTGTAGGCCCGGCATGGAAACACTAGATCTCCATACAAGCCCCAGACAATGTTCCTGACAAAGGTAGCCATTGAGTAATTCACACTTCTCCTGTGTTATCTGGGGGATGGGGACAGGGGAAATGGGATGTACTACCAGTGCTGGGCTAAGGTGTGTTTTTGAATCAGTTCTATAGCTGGGAATATTTAACTAGTGGCATTGGGTTATTTATCAGCAGGTACATAGCTTAACATCTGTGTGGCTGCACAAGGTGGCATGGATAAGGGCACATGGGTAAGAATGCTAAATGTTTTGTGAAGTCACATCTGCAAACCACTCATGGGCAACATCCTGAGTGCAATTAACATTATGAATCATGTGCTGCCCAGTTGACAGAGCACAGGACTGGGAATCAGGTCTCTTGAGTTCTGTTCGTATGACTGTCTCACTGAAAGCCCATAGCCCCTCACCGTGCCCCAGTTTACCCCCCCCCCCGTAAAATGGAGATAATCATTCCACCCCATTGCCCATGAATGTTTGCGAAGTGCTTTGAGATGCATGTATGACGGGGCTGCATAGCAAATACACAAGACACCTTCGTGTGCCTCTCTTTACAGGACGTCTCATGTTCCTCGTTTGCAGTTTGGGAGCCTCAGGACACAGTGAGTTTTGGTGTCCTTCTAACTGCTGAGGCCCTTGTAATTCAGAGACCAGTGTCTGCTGGGTGCCAAGTCAAACTGGTAAATGGCATTTCACTCATTTAGTAAAATAATGGACTAAACCTCACTCTTGGCCGGTGCCCCATTGGTACATTGTCAAGTGGGCAGCTGTGGCACTCGCCTCTCACTGCACAGTGAACACATCCCTCACTACATGGGCAGCCTGGGCAGAGGGGCTTCTCATTTACCACTTGGACAGCACTGGTACCTCGCGATGAGGGCAGCCATGGGACAGGCCTTGCCAGACAGAATCACTTGGGGGCAAACAGTGGCGAGCCCGGGGCATTGTCCAACCTTTGCCTCAGCTATTTCACAAGCCGCAGCTCACACGTCCCTCACCCTGTTCCACACAGGGGCAGCCGAGCAAGATAGAAAGGGTTTATTTGGGGGCCGACCCAGTGCTGCCGTGGCTCTCGCTGCTCGTTGCCAGGTTTGACCCTCACCTCGGAGTACCTTGCTCATCCAGGGGGAGGGCTTGGGGACCAGCAGGGGTTGGGCAGGGTAGCAGGCTATGTCCCTGGAGACAGGGAGTGAGGGTATGTCTCATGGCTCTGCTCTGGATAGTAGCGGATTGCCATGCAGGCCATGGGAAGCTAGAGGGAGAAGCTGCAGAAACGCCTCGAGTTAACATTTAGGAGGGGCCCTAACAGGTCCTAGGAGAGTCAAATCTAGTCCTCAGCAGGTAGGACATCACCGTGACAGGGCGCCTTGAAGGCATGGGAGGCAAACAAAGAAAATGGGGGTGTCCTCAGGGCTTAAACAAGGAGATGGTGGAGCCCCAGTTCCCATGCCCCCGAACTGCCTTTGCTCCCCTGGTTGTATGAATGGGAAATAAACCCCCCACCTTTGGGAAGTGATCCGCCCCCACAGCCCCGTTGGGTCCCCTGGTTGGAAACGGTGCCTTTCCAGAGCCTCCGGCTCCAGGACAATGTACCTATTCAACCTGCAGCATCTGGAACTCTCCCCTGGATCCCTCTGAATGAGTCGCCTTCTCCCTGCTCACACTGGCATCTCTTACACTTTCAGACATAAACAGCAGCACTCGCTTCCCTGCCCCCTCCGCTCCCCCAGCCCCAATATGGTGGTTTATTCATCAGCTGATAAAAATAGAAGCCAAGGCCTCCGGGCGGGCCAACGCTCACAGAGTGGGGTTTGTTTAGCAGCTATTTTTTCATTTTCCATATCCTGTCAGTGTCCTTCCAATTGCTCAATAGGTCTGTCCAGAGGGATCTGGAACAGGACACCTCCAGTCCTGGATCCAGTGCTGGACAGCACGGGCTGCTCGACTAGTGCCATTATTTGCATTCAGGGGACTCTCTCGTCTTCTTCTTTCCATTGTTATTTGAGAACAAACCCAATGGCTCTGACTTTGGGCTCTCCTGGGGCCCCATTGGCCTCCTTTATAGGGTTAATATACTGTCCTGGGAAAAGGGATGGCAGTTTACATCTCCAGGCATTGGAAACTCAATGCCTCTGGGGTGCTGGGGCCTGCTATCTCCCCCATCATTTCATTTTCCAGAGAGCCTCAAAGAGGCAAACTGAAAGAGGCTCGTTTTGCTTCTCACCAGCCTGGACTATGAGCCATTTTCCAACGCAGCAGATTAATGCAGGAGCCATGAGTCTCTCAGATCTGGGCCCTGTGGTCAGGGGATCCTTGAATGAGCAGTGAATCAGATACACGGATGGTGCCTGCTGGCTGGACATCTGTTTCTGTGGAAGGGCTGGATAGGAGGTACACCCCAGGCCCATAATATCCTGATGATATTCTCCTTCCATCTTCCTGACCAGTCTTTGGGACAACTAGAGAATCCCCTGGACAACGATTCCCCAGGGACTCTGTCCCAGGTTACATACTGACGCCAGTGCATGCTGGATCAGGACTTTGGGGGTTTAGCGAGTGCAGGCCAGATGCCTGTCTGGTGCAGGCATAGTGAAACAGCTTATTGTCATATACTCCCCTAGTGAGTGTCTCCATTTCACACGTTCCTGGGAAGGAGTCAGGGTGGCTGTGACTGGGTCTTTGGGCATCTGGGTAAGGTGGGAGGTGAGTGTTGTTCTGATGGATCCAGGCCCAGTACAGTCTTAATTCATCCCTAATAAAAGCTGAAGCCAGGTTACACAGCAACAAGCAGAGAGTATCCACCCATAGCATTAGCATGCCGCCATGGTACGCCTCCCTTGGCATTACTGTGCCACTCTCATGGCTCACTCATGCCACAAGTATCATTCAAACAGTCTGATAATTGTTCTCTGGAGTGTGTAGGGTGAAGTGACATTTCCTCTAGAGAGGCTGGCTGACTCATTCCCTATAGCCAGGCAAAGTCTCTCACTAGGCTGGTGTCAGTGCTACATCCCTCTGTTTGTATGTATTTCTCTCTCACGCCCCATTTCAGTTTGGCGCGACCTCCTTTTTTGCACGCTTGCCCTGGTCTCAACCTGTCAGCAGGCTGCTTCTGAGAACCCACCGCAGTCTCCTATGGAAACCTGAAAGCTCAGCAAGAAAGCAAAGGGGCCGGCACAAAGCACCGTATTGATACAATGAACAAATGAACACAGTGCTAATTTTATGTTCCTCCCAGCCCAAGATGGAGTGCGTCAGGAATACAGCACCTTTTGTATGGACACAGGACATCTCCCCTGTTTGCTTTTCTCCCAGAATTCCCTTCCTCGTTCAACACAGTACAAACAGCTTGCTATTGACCTTGGAAGCTGACGAGAGATTACGTCAGGGGAGGCAGGTTTGATATTTATGGCCTCGCACCCTTTTCCCCTGGCTGCAGAGGTTACCTACAACACACACACTCAGTGCTAAGTGTAGCGCTGGGCTCTGAAACGGGGTCAGTCACCACGCCACACCCCTCCTGCTGGAGAGGTACAGCAGAGCGAGGCGAAGGGAACTTGCTGACTCCAGGGAAATCTGTTTGTCAAGGGGAGTTTTTTCAGAGAGATTTACCTTCTGATTCATAAAAAGAAAAGGAGGACTTGTGGCACCTTAGAGACTAACCAATTTATTTGAGCATGAGCTTTCGTGAGCTAAAGCTCATGCTCAAATAAATTGGTTAGTCTCTAAGGTGCCACAAGTCCTCCTTTTCTTTTTGCGAATACAGACTAACACGGCTGTTACTCTGAAACTTCTGATTCATGTTGGTTTTGCTCCAGGGCTTTCTCTCACTAGTGAACTCTGTCCTGAGGAAAAAGGGTCAGCTTATCTGAGCCTGTGACATGGGGGCAAGGCCCCCGGGAGGTCTCACCATAGGAACACCAATGGCCTGACCCTGGGGAAGGAGTCAACTTGCCAGCTCGAAACTGACTATCCTGGAGTGAGCCTCTCCAAAGATATGTGGGGGCTCCTGCTTGGTAGCTCAGCCAATCTTTGGCCTTTCTACTAATATTACCAATGTGGGGGCCAGTTAATACCATGGTGACGAGATTTCTGGGTTATGGACACTTGTTGGCTAGCAGCTGCACGGAGACCCAACAACTCCTTTCACATGGGGATCATTGCACAGAACCCCCTAAGATGGGAACCATGTTCAGTCACGTCCAGGGCTTTCTACAACTCCTGTGTAGTCATGGATTGCATGTGCCCTTTGTGACCGGGGGAGTGAGGGGAGGACTAGATGACAGAGCACCTTAGCATTTCACCTCGGGAAGACTGGGTTCAAAACCTGTATAGTCACAAAACCAAATATATCTGATGGTCTTTCTCAGGTTCCATTATGTGGAATCCTTGTAACAAGTGCCGATTACCAGTCTGCGCAGGTAGCCCCCACACTTGTCTAGCACTGGGGGCTACAGGTCAGCACTAGGGGATGCTGGTAGGGCTCAGAACTGGGATAACAGGAAGCACTGCCGGTCAGAAAGAAGCTTCATCAGCAGAAATTTGTGGGGGACAAAGGTTTGGAACACCAGGGGTGGGGCAGCAGCAGCTCAGGATTGGGGTGCATTGGCAGAGCTGTGTGTGTGAGCCCAGGATTGGGATAGCAGAGGGTGCTATAAGTCAGGATCAAGGGGCATTGATATAGCTGTGGGGGCAGACCAGATCTGGGATAGCAGTAGGTGCTGTAGATCAGGATTAGGGTTCATTTGTAAGTCTGTGAGAGGGACATAGCTATTAATTTAGGGACACAGCTAAGTAGCTCTTAGATACTTTATTAAATGACCTTTGCTCTTGGGGAGAGTGCTGTGACCCTTGTTGCAATTTTGAAAGAAATACCAGCTGTATGGGATTTTTATGGATTCATTTTTTTTTTTTTTACAAATTAACAAAAAGGCAAACAAAGCTAAACAAACTTCTTGCTAAAACTAATGATACCTTTTACTAAACTAAGTAACACTGGAACAGCACAATGATCAAAATCGCAATTAGAATTGAGTCACTAAATTGACAAATTTCAGAGTAGCAGTCGTGTTAGTCTGTATTCGCAAAAAAAAAAAAGAGTACTTGTGGCACCTTAGAGAAAATTGACCAGATTATGGAATGAAATCAGCAATCAACTTAGTTGTTGGATGAACACAATCAAGACTTCAGTCCTGAAGTTAACATAACACATGAGCAAGTCTTACACATACTATCCCTGGAAACCTAAGGAGGCGTAGTCTATTTCTCAGCCTTGTGAAGCAGTTCTCAGACGCCTTCAAGGTTGCCGTTTACTAGGTGACTTCTAGGTTGACTCTTTTCCTGACTGATTTATCTCTACCGTGCTGTAGCGTGATTAACAACAACCCATAATTTCCCCTTTGGGGCAGTGTTGTTTGTGCAGGCACGTTTTTACAGCCTGAGGTAACATGAAGTGATGTACGATAGGATAGACTTAGAATCGGGAGATGCACATGCTATTTCTTGCATATACACACACCTTTTAAAAAAGCGGTAGAGAAAAAATTATGAGTACAAGTAGTAGGCGTCCCTGCCACAACACAAAATGGGAAGAAGAGAAAAAGTTATCTGAAAAGAAAAAGGTTAACTCTTTATCTTGCATGATCTTGCAGAACAGCTGAGCCAGGACTGCAGTTCAGGGATCAGATGATGTCATCTCCAGGCAGTAACGAATGCTGGCTGGCAGGCTTTCCCAGGCCGTTGCCTGGCATTCCCTATAGTAGACTTGGTCTCCACCTTCCCAGAAGAAGCTCTCAATGCTCTGGTAGCCTGGGAGGATCACACCTTCTTCTGAGTTTACCTGGACATTGAAGGTTGCCCTTTTAACTTGCTCCACTTCATGGCACCTTCCCAGAGATCTTCCGAGTGAACAGGGGGTTAGAGGTCTTGTACTGCAACAACATGATCCAATCTGGGTTTAGGGTGGGTGAGTTTGACCTTTGGTCAGTCTGGAAAGCCCCATCTCTTATGGCGGTTCTGTAACAACATATATCTCCAGACCGCAACAGATGTGCTCCAAAAATATTAAAACCATGGGATCAACAGGAGATGACTCCATGGATGGGGTTTTGGCCCCTCTTCTTTGGGAAGGGTGCCGATGGTCAAGTTCCTTTAGGGCTCTAAATGTTCTGGACATGATCAGTGTCCTAATGACAATTATTGTTTCTTACTTCAGGCATACACACACTCGTCCATATTTCATTCTCTCAGCATTTCTGAAAATATTCTGGATTTTTTGGGGAACGAACAATTTTGGCTCAGCCAGGAAATGGTCACCTCTTAACAACTGAGCTGTCTTAAATTCTCGTCGTTCATAATTCTATTCATAAAAAGAAGCTAAATCTAAAGAAAAATTAACGTTTACAGAACCTAAAGAAAATTGAAGGCTATAGACTAGGCCTCAATCACCAAGGCCCATTTCCCTCATGTCTGCAGGGGAGGGGCGGAGGGGAAAGGGGGGAGTTTGCACACTGCTTGCTTGTGCTGTATTACTCTTTAGCCAGTTCTCACGTGAGCATCATTTTAACTCACAAAATTAAATTAAATCGTTAAAGATGTGTGTACGAGCGACTCCTGCCCAGCGATGATCTGTTCTGAAATAGGGAGGGAAAGGGTTTTTCCATGCCCCCATCAGAGCTTGAAGGAACACCCCTCCAGTTGATCTCCTACTGTCAAGGTCACAGTCATTGTCCTTACAGCTTTGGAGGCCATGAAAACTGCACCTACTGGTGGGCTCACTACACTCAGCCATTAACCTTTCCTCTGTTGCACCGATCATGGATTGAAAGAGAGGGAGGTGCTGGGTACTTCCAGACAAGCTACACAAAGGCCTTTGATGGGTGTGGCTGATAGACCATCCAGCCCCAGGGTTAGCGGGTGAGTTAGCAAAGTTTGTTGCTTCCCCCTCAGTTGGATTTATTATTAGTGTTTCCCTTGCTTCTTAGTTTATTTGCCCAGGAAACTGCATCCTCTGGTTTCAGTGATTTCCCCTTGTTTTCCAGGGGCTTTTGAACAACATATGGAATGTGTTGTTTTTGTTTGCAGAGGGAAAGGATTTTTCTGTTTGGATTGTAGGGCTGGGTGGGGCTGGGGTGTTAATGCAAAAAGTCAAGAAATGTCCTTCAAGGTACTAATAATAACATCCCTTCACCCTCCTCCAACTGATGGAAGGTGTAACCCGCCTTGCCTCATAGCTCTGGACATTCTGAGAGCCAGATTAAACCCCCGTATGAGAAATTTACAGCAGAACAGAGAAGGAGAAATCTCCCTGTCTCCCTCCTACATGGAATTAGCAGGAGATTCTGCCCCGAGAAAGAGCAGTTCTCTGGAGATCTGCCAGGGTCACAGGGCTGTCCGTGTAGAGGGCCTGTGCCACCACACCAGCTCCAGGGCCTCTTCCTCTGACTCCTTACAGCATAACTTCATGACATGCTTCACAAGGGTTTCTCCATTCACCATTGTCCGGGGAGACAGAACTCTAATGGATGGTTTCTATTTTTTGGCCCTGTGGGGATTGTAACTGGCATTGGGACAATGTGCGTCTCCCCTAGCTCCACCCTGCATCCTCTGCTAGGCCCAGGAAAGATAATGCCACAAAAGTGGCAGTCTCATTCAGGGTGGGTATAGGGAGAGCCATGCATCAAGGGCTAGGCTGAGGCATATCAGTTAGGCAGGGTGAGGGAAGCTACCCTGTCCCTTCCTGGGCTGCATCTGTCTTGCCAAGAGCCCTTGGCCTTGCACCTCTTACTAGTGCTCGTCACACACACAAATATCATTGGAAAAGCTTTTGAGGAGCACGGTGGCTAATTTGCATGCTCCCAGCATGCAATGCCCCCTCAGCTTGAGCAAAGATGCTGCATTGACTGGTGCACATCCATAAAAAAAAGATGATGGCAGCTGCATTTAAAACTCCCCTGAACAGGCCACCCTCCCAGTGTTGGTACTTCTTGTGAAACGCTCTCATACCGCCTGTACAGAATGGCCTTCGGGTGGCGTGCTGCTAGGAAGACATTTCTGTGGGCCCTCTATGGATTCTCTGAGGCAGGGGTGGGGTTTCACAGAGATTCAACAGGTCTGTGTGAGCAACTTCCGTAGTAGAGAGGGGAGGGGCTGAAATCCAAATTCTCTCCACTAAATTAAAAAAAACCTCTGCAGATCCAAGGCTTTCTGAAAATGTTGTTTCTAGACTGAGACTCGGAGATCGCAGTGTCAATATTTGTGAAGTAGGAAGGGCCCCGGGCAGCTGCAGCACTTCCAGAAACAAGCGCCTCTGTGCAGGGCCCGGGGTGGCTGCTTCAGGACAGGGCATGGCACTGGGAGCTGCACTTACAACCGGCACAGCCCATCCCAGACCCACCCTGTGTGGCTGCTGGTGCAGCCTCCCACTGTACCAAGACGGGAAATCACCACTCCTTGATCTTCCTTAGACAGGAGTAAAAAAATCTCATGCATGCCTCAGAGGGGTGAGAAAGCGACCTGACCTTGGGGCAGTGATGTTACAGCTTCAGGCAGGGGGTGAGGGTGAGGGTAAGAGGCTAGGCCTTTGGTACAGTGACATTACAGCCTCAGAGGGGTGGATAAGAGGCCTGGTTTGTTCTGGTGACATCACAGCCTCGGTCCTAACCAGGGCTTTAGCAGAGGCCAGATCTCCCTGTAGAACATAGAACACCCCTTTGTTAGCAGTTTCCACCTCCTGCCTAAAGCAGGCCTAGGCTAGAACAGATCTGGACTGCAGTACATTGCATCATACCCTAGTGAACCGTGAATAGCATACAACTGGCTTGTTTTATGCTGTATGTGAATTTGCTGCATCATTTGCCGTATGTGTAAAATATAATTAGAGGCCTGCTAGGTAGGTGATGTTAGCAAATGAACCAGTGGTGTTTAGTATTGGAGCTCGGTGCCCACAAAAGATGGAAAATGCCCTCTCTGCATGGAGGGAGTGACAGCTTAGTTCTAAAGCTCCTTCTCTGACCAGCGTATCTTCTCTCTAGTTACCACTGGAAAGGGACAGGAACATGGCACAGAGTAGGAGCAGCAGCGGCTGCAAGAGAGACCAGACTGAAGTTCAACTGACAGTTTTAAAGATGGGGAGTTGTAAACTTAAGCTTGACTACCGATGTCAGGAGAGTCCCAGAACTTAATTAACAAAGGCTGTTGCAGGACAGAGGGGCACTGGCAGAGAAATGTAGGAGGGACAGGATTGGGGGAGCTGGATGAGATAACGGGCTGCCGCAAGTCAGGTCTGAGACGCATCAGTAGAGCTTTGTGTCAGAGGGAGGGGACAACACTGGAAAAGGACTGGGACTGTGTGCTGGGAGGAACTGAGGTGTATTGGCAGAGCTGTGTGTGCCTGGAGGGAGGCAGGGGCAGCAGGACTGGAATAGTGGGGAGCATGGGGCTGCATTTGAAGACTGTGTATTTCACAGGGTTGGAACGGGAGCGTGTTGAGGTGCACTAACAGAGAGGAACAGCCCTTTACTTGCATGAGCAAAATAATCATAACTCCTCTCCCCCCAAAAAGATATGCAAATCAAATGTATCCTAGCCCTCCTGAGAACAGAGCAAATTCTCTGCATTCAGTCAGCCATGTTTTAAATCACATCTGATTAATGGTGCACTCCCACCCCCTGCCACCCAGAAATAAATTTCCCACCCCCTCAGCACAGCTCTGACTAGCAGCATGTATATTCTGTTGCCCTGCGAACAGCAGGTCCTGTAGCTGGCCAATATCCAGGTGGAAAAATAGAAATAAAATATCCTTTCAGGGTTTTGTGCTTTGTTTTACTCTTTCCTTTGTTGGGTTCTTCTACAGGAGCCTGAAAGTACAATTATAAAGAGACAGCCCAGGCGGTGTGGACCTTGGGTAACTCTTTTTGAAGACTATGAGGCCTGCCAAATAGACCAAGAGAAAAGATCTTACTGTGTTGATTTGTTTTCTTTGGTTTATGGGGGGAGGGGGATATTTCACACGTAACTAGAGCAGCCACAGAGAGATTGTATTAAAGGCCCTTTACTGGAAATTTCAAGGGACGGAACAGGGGAAACCTGTGTTAACACTAGCCAGCGGGAGAAGGACCCTGCTTGCAAAATGATGGGTGAAGACAATGCAGAGTGTTCAAACTGCAAGAAAGAAACTGTTCAGGAGAGCAGCAGCCACATTAAGCTGAGCTGGAGAGGATCATAGAATCCTAGACTTTAAGGTCAGAAGGGACCATTATGATCATCTAGTCTGACCCCCTGCACAACGCAGGCCACAGAATCTCACCCACCAACTCCTGTAACAAACCCCTAACTTACGTCTGAGCTATTGAAATCCTCAAATCGTGGTTTAAAGACTTCAAGGTGCAGAGAATCCTCCAGCAAGTGACCCCTGCCCCATGCTGCAGAGGAAGATCATTTGGCTTCTTGCGCCCAGAATCCTGGGAGTGCTGTGGAATTCCATCCAGGGCAGTCACATGTGGAGCACACGGTGAACAGACTATTCCCAGAGTGGGAAGAGATGGCAAGACAAGGGGTCTGACTCATCCCTCCCAGTGACAAGAGCCTTCGTCCTCCCCTCTTGCTAAGCTCTCCCAGTTTCCACTCACCGGCAAGTGGCAGAAGCTGACCACAGGGGGTTGTGCATGCTTTCTCCCGAAAGCCAAGCACTAGCTGATTGTTTTGGCTATTGAGAGATGTTTGTGTGGGAACCAGTTTAAGCAATGTGTAAAATGTAGACTATTAGGCAAAACAGTTGAAGTGTCACCTGAGGCGAGGCGGGGTCTCAGGGCTAACACAATCAACCTTGCGGTTGGGAACAATGGACATCTGTGGAGACATCACTTTGTTTACTCTCTGGACCAAGTGGAAACTTTGCATTTACAAAGACAAACCAATCCCAGGAAAGTTCTCTGAACAGGAGGTCCCCTGAGCTAAGAGACTATAATAGCCTAATAGCCTGTAGCTGTATAAGAGCAGAAGATGGCCCAAGTTGTTATCCATTACAGAGGAGACTTTGCCCGTGGGGTGTTTCATGAAAGCTCTTTGACCTGGACAAGCACTGCAAGTACTGACCATTGGGTGAGGAATACCTTATTAGACAGGAAAGTAACCTGTTAATAAGTACAGGCCATTGATTGCACTTTATGTTTTTCTTTTACCTGTAAATGTATGTTTCCAAACCTTTATACTTGCTTTTATTTGAATCTCTATCTCAAGCTCCATTAAATACACTTCGGTTTGGTTTGACTATAGACATGTCTCAGTGCTTTGTGATAAGGTGTGCGTTGAGCAAAGGTGAAACCAGTGAACAGAGGTGCACTGCTTCCAAGGAGGAGTGGATCGGTGTACATTGCAGGTGTCCAGAAAATAAGGGGATAGGCACTGGAGTGTAACAAAGTGGGGTGTGTAAACTGATAGCCTGCAGAGGGAAATAGGCTCGAGAATTCTAGAGCAGAACCTCTGTGCTGACAGTAACCAGAGGCTGGAACCAGTTCCCCGTGGTGGTCACAGACAGGGTCCCCTCCTGCTGTTAGCTGGTGACAGTGCTTCACCCCAGACATCTCAGGTTATTTCAAGAAGTGTCACATCATGGTGCTTATCCCGGAGCTTTAGTCAATCTTTTAGATACCCTGGGCCCACACCACTGAGTGCCTTGAAGATAAGGACCACAACCAGGAACTTGACTCACTAGTCTATAGGAAGCCAGAGTAGAGAGCAGAGGACAGGTGTGATGTGTTTGTGGTACCCATGTTGCTAGATACTTATATGGCTTCCATCCTGTAGTATCTGAGAACCTAACACCCATTAATGGATTTATTCTCATAATACCCCTATGTGGGAGGGAAATATCATTATCCCCATTGTACAGGTGGGGAGCTGAGGCACAGAGAGACTAAGTGTCTTGCCCAAGGTCACACAGGTTGTCTTTTGTTTACATGTTTTCAAGTATCTAGAAATGGCTCTAAACCTCCCCTATCTCCTTCCCCAAACTTAGACCAAGCAGCATCTGGACTTGTCTGCCTTCAGATTCTGCTCTCCTCTAATAACAGACTGCAGAGCTCACTGCGAGCAGTTTGGAAGCAAACCCTAATATTTGTATTCCTTATTATTACTGCTTGTTCCATTTTTTAAAGCCCTTACATCCTTCCATCATCAGCAGTGCCTTTTCTGTCATACAACATCCTCTCTTCCCTGAGTTACCCTGAGGGAAAGTGGGAACTAAACAGCAGCTCCAGAGCCATTTACTCCATGCAGCACTCAGAAAATGAGCAGAGCATGCTCATGCTTGCTGTCTGCTTTTAGACCTTAGGGAGTGATGGTTAGCGCAGGGAGCTGGGAATCAGGACTCCTGGATTCTACTGATAATAATGCCACTGACTAACTCTGTGATCGTGGGGGTAGGCTACATGACTGCCTCACTTCCCCATCTGCATATATATGGGTATAATTATATTTAACTCCCCCATAGGTATGCTGGCAGAGTGCTATGTCAATTTGTCCCAGGACTGAACAAGCAAAGGATAAGTAGAGTAGATGGAAAAGAGACTTCCCAAGAACAGCCAGATAATGCAGTGACTGAGGCCAGGTCTACTCTAAAAAGTTAAGTCAACCCAGCTACATCACTCAGGAGCAAAAAATCCACACCCTTGAGTGACATAGTTAAGCAGACCTTACCCCCAGTGTATACAGCACTAAGTCGACAGAAGACTTCTTCCATCAACCTAGCTACCGTCTCTCGGGGAGGTAGATTAACTATGCTCTCCCGTCAGCATAGGAAGCAGCTGTGCCACTGTAGCATTTCAAGTGTAGACAAGCCCTTCATAGGAAGCACTTTTCCCTTCTGCATCTCTACTGAGCCAAATGCCCCACTCTGGTGGTAAGGTGTGTGACAGTGTTTTGGTGCTGGAGGGGCCAGCCATCAGATGAGATGTAAACAGAAGGTCTGAGCACCTGTGCTCCGTAAAGATTCCATAGTACTTTCCATAAGTGTCAGGGTGGTGGCCCCACTCTCCTAGACAGATTATATTTCAACTCATTTCTGCCTCACTTAGTTTCTCTTGCAGACTAATTTAGATGTCTATAAGAGGCCTCGTCATGAGCTGTGTAGGGATGCTGCTGGCTGTTAAACAACCACAACTGCAGAGACTGCGTTTCACTGTGAATTTGCAAAAAGCTTTGGGGTCCTCTGGTGGGAAAGATGCTTTAAAGGTGTAAGGTTTTTTTTAATTAATAATAAGGAAGCCCATCTCCCTCTGGATCTCAGAGCTCACACCAATTCTGGGTCCTGTGTGTGTGTATGTGTATCAGAGGTCACCCCATTTCTGGGTCCCAGCTGTGTGTTCGTCTCTGAGGTAGCCCTGCCTCTGGAGTCCCATCTCTCTGTATCTCCTAGGTAACTCCAACTCTGGGCCTCTCTCTCTCTGTGTGTCAGAGATCACCCAGTTTCTGCCCCCTTCTCTCTCTGTAACTCTGGAGGTGGGTGGATAAAGGGGAATGGGCAAGAGCTGGGCAATAACTGAGATAAAGCCCAGGCACTGGCAGGCAGTGGGGACGATGCTGTGGCCTGGATGGGTAGCACCTGGTGAGCAGCGAGGTGAGATTGGCGTAATGCCAAGGCTTGAACAGGCAGAGGAATGATCAGGGCTATGCCCAGGTGGAGGAATTGTTGGTGCTGTGCCCAAGCATTGATGTGTAGGAGAGAGATTGAGGGTACTGCCTAGGCCCAGCCAGTAACTGGGGTTGTGCCTGGGTCGCTGGGGGCAAAGGGGTAATAAGGTTTCTGGACCTGGATAAGTAAGTGGGTATTTTGGGTAGTGATCAAGCACCTGTAGATAAGAGAGTCACTGGGATAGCTCCAGCGGGTGGTAAAGCAATTGGGAGGTTATCCTAGCAGGCATAAGAGGGATAAGGGTAATGTCTGTGCTCTCCTCTATGGTACACCAGAGTCACACCGGGACCAACCTTCACCAGCCAGGGATGAGCAAGTGATTTTTTCCATTTGTCCTGTCTGTGGGTCTGTTTTTTGTCCCCTGCCAAGCACAAGGTCTGGGAAATGCCACTGCTATTATTATATCCAGACAACAGGGTGTCTATCTCACCCTGCCTGCGGCAATGGGGGTGAAGTGCAGGGAGGGACTGCGTGTGTCCCTGCGAGACCATCACATACTTAGGAAGCTGCCGTCTCTCCATTCCCACGTCTCCTCACTTAACGCCACATTGTTTGATTTCAAGTCTGGAGGAGAAGGTGCGGAGTTGGCAGCAGCAGTGCTCTGGCTTTCTGCTGCCCAAAGGTATGAAACAAAAGATGGGGAAGGGAAGGGGAGACCAATGGCACAGCCAGCCAGAACTGCAGAGATTTTCCTTTCCCGTGTCTGTCTCTGGGCAGTTCCATTCTGCTGCTTCCACAGCCGCTGGAATTACACTGCTCTCTTCCCAGCCAATTTTCCACATCTCTTAGCATTGTGGCTGGTCTGTGACATTAATCCTTTCCCTGCTGAGGTGAGTGAATAAGCTACTGGGATATCTCTGGTTTAAAAAGCCAAAGATCCAGCAAGCTTTTGCCTGCATCTACTAAGTATGTAGCTCACAGCAACAGAAGAGAGCGCACAAGAGGAAATAGGAGGCACAGGCGAGGGGGGAAAGGGAGATTTTAAAAGAAGGTGACCCAAAACATACCCTTCTCCTACCCTGAACACTCAACTCCGTGGGGATCCTTTCCAAATACACCCCGCAGCTGGAATACTGATCTCAATTACCATCCATGTGTCTGTGAGAACCTGGAAAAAGTGCTGGGTCGCCTTACCCAGCAGAGGGCTATACGGGCTGCGATCCCTAGCCACACTGGGACCAAGTTCAGGATGCCTTAGGAGCAAGCCATCTTACACAACTAGTGACTGGGAGCATCACCCCCCGCCACTGACACCTGCAAGTGCACAAACCCCACCTTAAACGTGATCTCAGAACACACCAGCTGAGTCTCCCATTGTAACTGGATCTCCCATGCATAGCCCTAAATAAAAAAGGAAGCAAGGGAAAATGCCATAAGTGTGGCTAAATGGCAAGGTTCAAGAGTTATTCGAGGTATCCTTCCGAAAGAAATCCGGCACAAGTGAATGAACAGAAACTATAGCCAGCAACATGGGCGATGGGAATTAGTAGGGCTAAGAGGGAATTTGAAGAGCAAGTAGCCAAAGGTATCAAAGGAAATTCTTCCAAGGACATCAGATGCAGGAAGCCTGCAGGAGAATTGGTTATGGCATTGGAGACACTAGAATTCTACTAACCAAATAGCATAACCCCCCCCCACCCACCCCCCGTAGCTGGGTTTGCTGCAGACACCAGGCACATCATTGCAGCCAAGACTTCTACCTGGATTCTCAGGATCCATATGCTGCAGCTTTATTGGTAGTGAGCTCCAGGGATGCCTCCTTGGGAATCTCACTGAGCTGGTCACAGCTGGGATCTGCCTCCCCAGGGACTATGCGGGGCCAGTCTCAAACAGTTATCCCCTCCGCCAGCCACACTAGTTGCAGTCAAGGAGTCACCCTCCCATAGTGGAGCCGTGCTGAGCTAGTCTTGGCCAACAGTCACACACTGCATGAACATACAACCAGCTCAGTGACTTTTCAGCAATGGGGCAAGGAAGGGCTTGTTGCAAACTGATTCTGACACTCCAGTCATGGAGCCCTCCATCCCTTCCCTGGAAAGGTTTTCCAGCCAACTTTCATTCTTATCTCCTGCAAGCCAGAGGTGGTAAAGACACCAGGGGGAACCCTGCTGAAGTTACCAATAGGCATTTAAACACATCACAAAAGCAAAAGCGGCCCAGTGCAATGGGCTGCAACAGCAGGAGGTGGTCCCAGATGCGTTACAGAGTTGCATATGGGAACCCAGGACTGCATCGTAGGTCAGAACTGAGGTGTATTGGTGAGGTTGGGTGAAAAGGCATAGTATTGGATTAGCAGGGGTGCTGTGCACAAGCACTGAGGTGCATTTAGCCTCTGACTTCTTTCAGGCCATGAATAAGGAGGAGGGGAGTTAATGTATGCCCTGTGTTCAGAGGTGATGCTGATTATGCTGCAGGCTCCAAATGAAAAACATGCTTGTGTTTAAATTAAAGCAGTTTGTTAAACTGGTGAGCAATCTGCATAACTCTGTGATTTGGGAGAGGAAAGACAGCTCTGGACATCTTGTCTTGGCTGCCTGTGCCAAGAAGCTGATGACCACAGGAATCTGGCAGGGAACAGCGACTCCGGGACACTGACTTTAGGGGAAGAACTGGAAGTCCTGCAACTCTCAGCGCACAATCGGTTCTTGTTTAGAAACCCTCGGACACGTCCCCTGCACTTTGCTGCACACTCGCCAACCTGGCAGGGCAGCCATTTTCTGCTGAGCACCTTCCCCAAACTAGCTAGGCTCTTTTGCTTGCTGCTTTTTAAAAAGCTTTGCAGATCTCTGTAGCAAATGATCCTGAGCTGTAGCGAATGGTTATTAAGCTGTAAAAATTACGTGGCCTGAGCATAGCCCCCATGTTTGGCCAATGCACAGGGTTGCGCTGTCAGCTTATCCAACGGAAGTCTATAGGGATAACCACCCACAGAGTCACAAAAAGGCACAGGCAGAACAGCCCAAGTGGGCAAAGCCAATGGCTCTGGGATATGGCTGGGGGTGAAGAGCCACTGCCTGCTGGTCCCCTTCCTGTTCCATCTCCTGAATATGTTATGCAAGCCATTACTAAGCTGAAGGATCTGCAGAGACAAGGTAGCCTTCTGGGAGCTGGCTGAAGAGATCTGGTGAGTAGACGGTGTCTCTGAACACAGCACTGAGAGCCAGACAGTCCTGAGTTCTAATCCCAGTTTAGCCACCAGCTCTGGCCAAGTGACCTCACCCTGATGTGTCCCAAGCTGTAAAATGGGGATAACAACACTGACTCACCTGCTGCCTTTCAGCAGGTGTCAAGAGTTGTTTATTGTCCATCCAGGCTTTCAAATGGAAAGTCCTGTGTGAAACTTACCTAGATAGAAACTTGCACTATGCTTCTGGCGCAGGTAGGATGAGTCCCACCTACATGGGCTACCTGGACCTTGGCTCTGAATATGAAGGAGGATTACTGCCTCCCAGAAGCAGTTGGGAAGGAGGGTGGCCCAGTCTTTAAGGGGCTGACATGAGAGACCCATCTTTAATTCCTGGCGCTGCCGCAGACTCCCTGTGTGACCTTGGCCAAGTCATTTAATCTCTCTGTGCCCCAGGTTCCCATCTATTCCATGGGGATAATAGGTGCTGTGAAGATAAACCCATGAAAGTTTGTGAGGCACTTAGGTACCATGGTGTTGGGGCCCACGCAAGTACCTAAGATAGAGGAATGGGTGAAGACATGACTCTACTCACTGGCTAGCATGGCTATAGTAATTTACCGGTAATATAGACAAGCAACTAACTACTCTTCCTCCTGCTTTCTCCCTGATGCCACCTACCCACCACTCCTTATACCTTAAGTCACAGTCTAGCCCTACGTGAACATAATGCTCCTCTCCTAAAATTGTGGCCTCACATATAAAGGATGTGACCTACCAGAGCCCACTGCATGTTTGTCAGGACAGCTGAGCAACTGGCCATGGCTTGAGCTGGAGCTGGCATAGGAATAGCCTGTCAGAATGGCCAGGGAGCATCCCAAATGAGGTTGCAACATTGAGCAGACTGGAGTGGCTGCTTTCATTACGAGCTTATATAGGGTTACACCCCGCTTGTGGGTTGGATGCCACCGGACCCTTAGGACTCACAGGGAATTGCCTCAAATGACTCATCAGAGCACTCAGAACACTCAGGCTCAGGAATGAATCACCAGGCTCAGTACACCCGTCACAATATTATCTTCTCCTAGCACTTATATTTTAAAAAAAAGTGTGGAGGTCTTGTTATAACACCCCTGGAGATGAAGTTTGGTCCTGTGGCTTCTAGTGGATGTTAAGTATGTGAGGGACTTGATGCAGGAAGATGTTAGCAGCACCCATGATGTGCAAATCTGAAGGTAAATAACAGGAACATTTTGCTCTTGATCCCCACCCCTGAGCTGGGACCATTTCTATTGGAAAGTGACCTGGCTTGAAATGAAGCCTTGATTACAATACTGCAGCAGACAACAACAATAAAAATAGAAAATGCCAGAGACAAGCTTATAAACAGTCAACCCCCTCCCACCCTCCAACTTCCCCTTGTGTTAGCTATTACATCTTTTAAGTGACCTCTCATTATTAGGCTTGCTATTGAAGTGCAGGTTCTATTTCTATCTCTGTAGAAAGGGACAGTGAGGTTGATTGAGAAAAGAGTGTCCTTCCACTGATAAAGAAAGGTGCAGTAGTCCCCAATACCCTCCTGTCATCACAGAAACAAGGCAGGTAGAAGGGATATGGCCTGTCCCATCTAAAGGAAGCTGTAGGGATATCTGTGAAGTTGATTCACAAGAGAATCACAAAGCTAAATGTTCCAAAGCAGTATTATTTCACTATAGTAAAGGGGCACTTATAGAAACTCCAGTGGAACTGGATAACCTCCCAAAGTCTTTATCAAAGAGCCTGCAGACCCCATTTCAAGGCAGGTGAACTGGTCATAAATACTGAGCAGAGAAAGTTGATCTAGATCCAGAGCATTTTTAAAAATGGAGTTAAAAGGCAAAGAGCTAGTGCAGACCCACTGGCTATTTCGATTATCTGAAAACGGGAGCTGCAGCTCTGACTCCTGTGTTTATGGCGGAGAATTATAAAGAGACCTGTGTTTGCTGTTAGTCACTGGGCTGGACGGCAGGAGCTGGAAGAGATTGTTCAAAGGATAGGAAGGTTACGGAGTCTGAGCAAGGCGACTTCTCTGCGTCTGTGTATTTGTATTGAGCTCACAGCCAGATGACCTGGACTGTCCTATCTTTACACAGCAATGGCTTGAGAAAATACATGCATCTTTGTAGCTCTGGGGCGTGTGTGCTGTGTTGGTCATCTTGTTTGTCTGACACCAGGAGGTGTCTCAGCAAGTGCAATGACCCACTGCCCGACGGTTCCAGGCAATTGCACAGAACTGTTAGAAGTCTCATGCCGCTGCTTCAGCCAATCAGAATCAACTAACTCTTGGAGCAGTGCAATGTTTCTACAAACTATCCATGTATGGGCCTGCAGTTGAATTCAGTGGGTGTGTTGCATGTGGAGGGCTGCAGGATCAGACCTAGAGTGTATTATAACTAATTCCAGCGGGAACTAGGCTTGTACCAGTGGTGAGAGTAGCAGTAGTTTTCAGGTAAGATGTCCTCTAGGCCCTCCCCTCCACAGTGTAGTGAAAAAGTTGAGTTCTCTTGCAAGGCCTATGTTGAGGGACTGATAGAATCCTACATGCTCTGGGAGATGTCTGTTCCATGGAACGTTATTCTCCAGCCTGTTTGAAAGGCCCAGGGTCAGGAGTTTGCATTCGTTCTGGAGACCACTGCTAACTCTCCATGGTAAAGATCCTTCCCGCGTAGGAAGGAGTACTGTGGAATGGGATCTGGGGGTCACAGTGGCTCACAAGATAAATATGAGTCAACAGTGTAATACTGTTGCAAAAAAAGCAAACATCAAGCAGACAAGAAAGTCCAGAGAAGAGCAACAAAAATGATTAAAGGTCTAGAAAACATGACCTATGAGGGAAGTTTGAAAAAACTGGGTTTGTTTAGTCTGAAGAAGAGAAGACTGAGAGGGGACATGATAACAGTTTTCAAGTACATAAAAGGTTGTTACAAGGAGGCGGGAGAAAAATTGTTCTTCTTAGCTTGTGAGGATAGGACAAGAGGCAATAGGCTTAAATTGAAGCAAGGTTGTTTAGGTTGGACATTAGGAAAAACTTCCTAACTGTCAGGGTGGTTAAGCACTGGAATCAATTGCCTAGGGAGGTTGTGTAATCTCCGGCACTGGAGATTTTTAAGAGTAGGTTGCACAGATACCTGTCAGGGATGGTCTAGATCACTGGTTCTCAAACTTTTTTACTAGTGACCCCTTTCACACAGCAAGCATCTGAGTGTGACTTCCCTTATAAATTAAAAACACATTTTAAAATATTTAACACTATTATAAATGCTGGAGGTAAAGTGGTGTTTGGGGGTGGAGGCTGACAGCTCACGACCCCCACATAATAACCTTGCAACCCCCTAAGGGGTCACAACCCCCAGTTTGAGAACTCATGGTCTAGATAATGCTTGGTCCTGCCTTGAGTGCAGGGGACTGTACTAGGAGACCTCTCAAGGTCCCTTCCAGTCCTATGATTCTGTGACAAACTCTAATGAAATGTTAAAACTCAGCCTTTTGATACACACATTTTTTCACAATGGAAAATACACTGAAAGGCCAAGATCTCTCCTTCCCTCATCCCTGAGCTGCTCTGAACTGCTGATCCAGGGACACATTTTATAAATCAACAAAACAACATTTATGTTTTATATCATTGCCTGGATTCACTCCTTTGCCTATTGACAGAGATGAAGTGCTTCAGGTAAGTCAGCTAGAGACAGCCATAAATTATTCACCCAGGGTTCCTATGAGGCAAGGACCCATCCCTTCCAATTGATAAATCACAGCAGGAATATGTACTGGCAGCTTTCAGCTCACTCAGCCATCTGATTCCCACTGTCCCTTTACTACAGCTCTGCCATTAGGTGGAAGTGTGGCAAGGCATATATCACTACAGGGGTAGGCTGGACAAAAAGGTCGGGGAAGTCTATGGGCCAGTTGGGCTTTGGAGTTTGATAGAGTCTGAAGTTGCCTGGGGTATGGGACTGCAGGGGCGCTGGGACTGCCTAGGTTCACAGTTTGGGACAGCTGGGAGCACTGTCTATGCTGACACCTTTTAGATGGCCTGTGATTCCCAGTTTGAGCAGCTCTGGGAGGCAGGGCCAGTCAGTGGTCCATTTCAGTTGCAGTTGTTGACAGGCCTAGATCAGTTTCATTTCCACTCTAGCTCCTGTGTTTGGCACAGGGAGGGTTACAATGAGGCTGTTATTTCTGCTCATTCAGAAGGTCACAGGCCTGTTCTTCTGAGACACTTGGCTCCTCTGAGCAGCTCTTGGGCAATTCCAGAGTCCTGCTATACCCACAGCATGAACAGAAACAGCTACAGCCGCATGCCAAGTGCTCCGGGGCTCACATGTAAGCCTTAACCGTTTATACTGTGCCTACTGTAATCCCCTTTATGGCAGGCACCCGGCTTTTCTAAATGTCTGTAAACACCATTCACTTCCCATGGCCTCACCTAAATAATGAAGTGCAAGTTCGGGGTGGGGGCCTGTGCAAAAACCCCGGGCTGGCAGCAGATGGGCACAGTGGAGAGCACATGTACAGCACTAGCCTTCTCCGAGGTTCCTGGAATGGACAGCTAACCCTAGTACTTTTCCGTTCCCCTTGGCAAGTCTACAGGCTGTAGTCCTGATGCAGGGGGCGCTGTTAGTGAATCTAAAGCCAAGAATGTCCCGGGATATGTCCACACTGCAATTAGACCCCCACAGCTGGCCCGTGCCAGCTGACTTGGGCTCCTGCTAAGGGGCAGTTTAATTGTGGTGTAGACGTTCGGGCTCAGGCTGCAGCCCAAGCTCTGGGACCCTCCCACCTCACAGGGTCCAGCCCAAGCCCAAGCCTACACCACAATTAAACAGCCCTTAGCTCATTCCCTGTGAGCCCGAGTCAGCTGGCACAGGCCAGCTGCAGGCTTTTAATTGCAGTGTAGACATACCCACATGTCCTGTAACCTAGCGAACCCCCAGCTGCCAGGATCTCCCATGCTTATTTCATGTTTGTTTTTCTCCTCTGGCTGGGCAGGGTCTGGAATGCACCCAACATGCTCACAGAAAAAAAAGATGTCAATGGCTGACAGCCCCATGGACAAGGGAAGGAATTTAGCAGCTCCAGGACAAACCCAGTGCTTCAGAGGGAACTAAAGAAGTTTGTGGATTCCACTGAGGCCTTTCAAACTTCTTGCTGCAGCTTAACCTCTTAAGTGCTGGACCCTGCCACAGCCTCTCTGCAGTCGCAAAACATGGCAGAGTTCTTTTAATTATCAAAGGCAACTCTGATACTGTCCCATGTCAGCGACATAACGTACAGCCATATTTTAGATGAAAGTGAGCAAAGCACCAGCAAGTGAGGTATAGAGAATAATCTCATGCAGTTCCCCAGCAGCATGGAGTAGATGGGACATCATAGCGTTTCCTCATCTCTAATGGCTTTGGTTCCATTTCCAAGAGGCATTTCATTAATAAATAATAATAAATCATCATAATAAAAATGCCTAGCTCTTCTATAGCTCTTAGGGACTTACTATGTGCATGGGGCATTTTTGAGGCAGCATCAAAGTGTCATCATCTGGAAAATGTAATAATCCAAAATGACTGTCCATAATGGGAACTGGGCATGCTCCCAGATTGTGGGGCTCATTGTCCTGACATTTCAGTGTCTGAGGGACTAGAGATGATTCCGGAGAAGCTGGAACTCACTTGGTCTGACAGGCTTGTGCCAAAGAGGTGATGGAGACAGGTCCCAGGGCTTTTTGTGGAAGGAGAGGGAGGATTCCTGTTTAGTCCTTTAACTAGCACTGACCCAATTGGTTAGTTGAGAAGGGCTGAGCCATTAGACCCGATGCATGAGCGTCACAGCTCATCCTGAGTTCCCCTCTTCTCTGGGGAGGAATAAGTTATTTCGCCCTTTTTGGGATGTAGCTTATTCCCCTCATTGTGCCAGGCTCTGGGGCAGAACCTGGTCTCTGCATTCACCCAACCTCGCTACATCCCCTCCCAGCCCACTTGCTCATGGAGGGGAGAATCAGGCAGATTGCCTTGGCACTCCCCCCGGAGCTGCAAGCCGGCTAAGATTACTGCAGGTACCCCAGGGAGAGGTGAGAGGAAGGATGACTTTGTGCCTGAGATGCTGACCAAGAGCTTAGGAGTTCTGTGTTCAATTCCTTGCACTTGCCCCAGATTCCCAATGTGAGCGTGGGGCCATGGGCAAGTCTCTCTCAGCCTCGGTTTCTCCTTTGTGATCCTCCCACTTTTATCTATCATGTCCATTTAGACTGTAAACCCTTCCAGGCAGCCTAGCACAGCAGAGCCCTGATCGCAGTTCTTGTACCGCTGTACAAGTAAACAATAATAAGGGGCGCAACAGGTCCCTTATTGCCCTGCGAGAACCATAGTCTAGCCCTTTGTTCAAAGTGTCGTGCACATGCTTAGCAACACACTGAATAAGAGTTACAAAAACTAAATGAAAGATTATCCAGCGTGAGATCCTGGGGAAAGAGAAACAGCCAAAGCTCCAAACCAGCCTTGGAGAGTTAGAACCAGACTGTGACTGTCTGCTGCGACAAGGGGTCCATATTCTCTTTCAAGCATCCAAGAGCCAACATGCCCCGGATTGATTTTGCCAGAGCATGCTGACACCAATCCACCTGCACATCACCGGTAGGAATAAACAGGGGTGGACAAAATCCAGGCAACGTGATATTTTGCCGAAAGCAAGAATAAGGAAAAAGCGGCCACAGATAAAAAAAAAAAACCTCTTCCCCCGCCCTCCCCAAGGCATGTGGTTGTGCATCCCGGCTAGCTGCTGAGATTAGAGGGTCATTTTGTTAACGTGATGTTCTTTTAACTGGAAAACTTTCTGTTGTCTGTTTAAAAGAAATCCAACCCAGCAACAAGTGCCTCTAAGGTCTGTGTTCCCATCACTCAGACCCTTCACTGGCTATATCTTCTTCTCTACCTGGGTCTATAAGCCACCTTTTCTTCTTCTTCTTCTATTTTTTCCTCCTCTTTGCAGGTTCCAAATACTATAGGTTCGGTAACTACAGCTGGGGAAACAAGTGAGGAGCTGTGTGCACTCCTAGCCAGGGCTGATAGTGTGTGTAAAGCAATTGAATACAAAAATTAGAAATGGAAAGTGGGTCAGAGCCAGGCAGCCAAAGCAAATACACATAGCAAATACAGGGGAGAAGAAAGCTGTAAGATCCCCAAATTGGACAGCTCTCGGAGCTGTTGTGTTGGGCATCAGGGAGAGGAGAGTTATCCGTCTCTGTTCTTGGGGGAGTGTGTGCAAGGGAATGGAGTGCTGACAGCTGCAATCTGCCAAGCACACGCCGGACAAGTTTTTGGGGGGACATGGCAGAATGGTTTGCAAATACTTGGTGGCTCTTTGCTCGACAGATGTATTTGAGAACTAAACAGGGATCAGAGTGGAGGTTGCCAGGAAAGCAGGCCCCACCCCTGGGCTCAGTTTAGCTCTGAAATGGACCTTTGGTGCAAAGATCATCATTCACTTGCAATGTCAAGCTAGGAAATAACACTCACTCCTCTTCTCTATTCAGCCTTCCCACCTCCACGTCATTTATCCCTGTTGGTCACTTTTTGTTATTTCAATAAACAAATTTGGATTGTATCAGGCAGGGATGGAAGGAATCTCATGTTATGAATCACTGAGAGCTCATGGAAAGGACCCCCTTAAAAAGAGAGAAGAATACAAGTACTCAGAGACATTGCTGAATGGTAGGACTGGGTCAGCTATTCATTAAAAGTAATAATTGTTATGAACTGAGCTTCTGTGGGTTTTTTCCTGGGGTGTTTTTTTTTTTTTTTTTTTTTGGTTGGTGCACTGCCCATGAATTGATCTTGATTTTTCCAACTTGTTGGTAAGAATCCTGTGAGTAACATGCTTTTAGTTACAGATTTCCTTCCAAATAAATCTTTGGGATAGAATGTACAAAACTGTTGGAATTCACAGATATTTCCATAAATTCCCAGTTGGAGTGTTCTGAATACAAAATAATATGGCCCTGACTCTCAGCAAACAGGATTCAGCACTTTTAAAACCAGTTTTTACTTATTTGACCAACTCTAGTAATAGGATAGGGGGACTTTCCCTTCTGAAGAGGATATGGGACCAGGTTGGAAGCATCCACAAGTCCTTACCATTTTGGTGGTCATATGGTGGTGGTCATATAATGGCGTTCATTTAAAATAAGTTGCGGGGTTCTCAGTTCCATTCCTAGTGAAGAAGTGTTTATAGAGCTGGAACCACCAAAGCAACCGGCACTGATTGTCCCCCTTGTTGGCTCGCTCAGAAAGTCCCAGGGCTGAATGAGTCAAGGACACTGACCACTCTTCTTTGCACTAGTCATAGTCTCTTCAGGTCAGGTTTGAGGTAGATGTCAATGTGTGGGAAGCCATCCCTGCTGCTGCCCAAGCGGTACCAGCCTATGGATCAATGGAGGCCTATCTCCAGGCCTGTCAATACAGTACCTTCCAACAACATGAAATTCACTTAAAGAAATACAGACTTATTCATTTACAATTCAGGCAAGAACTTCTGGCTCCTCTGTGTTTTAAGGAGAAATGCAAACTTTAGCATCGTGAGGAAGCTGGGAAGATGCTTCCAATTCCTAAATGTGTTTAATTACATATTAATGGTCAGATCCTCAGTGGGTGTAAATTGTTGAATCGCTGTGGACTCCAAAGGAGCTACGCCAATTTACACCAGTGCAGGATCCAACCCGTAAGGCACATATAATAGGATAGTTACTGTATGCTGCAGAAATACAGATGGCTGGATGAACTGTGATTGGCCGAAATCCACAGCAAGTCTCTTCCATCAAGCCAATCAGAAGGCAGTTTTTCCATCATGAGGCCATAGGCAACGCTCATTCTCCTGCTCCAACATCCATCAGGCAAAAAGCTGCAATCACCACCAGCCGTTCACTCAGAAGGAAATAAGGTAACTGGGATAAAACATCAGCACAAGGTTCAGCTCTCTTGCCCTGAAATTAAATATCTTGGCTTCCCTGTGGCATTTCTGTAGCAGCAGGAGACCATTATCCGGTGATAAATCACTGACTTTGTTGCGTCAACAGATGCTGTCACCACTTTGTTAAAGAGTTTTAATTTTCATTTCACTTTCCAGAATGTGTGTTACTCTTGTAGAAGCTTGGAGCTAATGTTTTGTTCCCTGAAGCTTCTCCCTCCTCTTCTCCTCTGTTCCTAACTAAACCTGTCATAGTCTGTCGGTATAAACATATCTAATGAAAAGCGAGGAAGAGAGATTCAATGCAAATGATGTATGGGGCTTTGGCTGAAATTTGATATGCATAAAGGTAAGAAAATCCAAGATTACAATAACCATCATTATTTATCATTAAAATCTCAACAATGGCACATTTTCATATGGTCTCTATTGGGAGCCCTGGTGTGTGCCCATGTAGGAGCTCTCTGACCCCCTTGCACAGGCTATCTGCATCACTGGAGCCTGTGTGGTGGACAGATCAACCACCACTGAGCTGCTACTCTTCTCCCGGGGAGTGGGTGGAGCCAAGGCTTTGCCTCTACAATCCCCCTGCAATGCACTGGCCAGTGCAAAGGAGCTGGCTCAGAGACAGAAATAGAGGGAAATAGCTAAAGGACTACTTCCGCCGGAGCAAGGAACCCGATTGTGACTTTCAAAGATTACAAGCCAGCCAACAATTATTTGCAATTAATTTCCATGCCTTAAAAAATAACAGAAAAAAACAAAGGACATTGTAATTGATGGCACATTCAAACAAACACACGGCCTGCACCTGGGTTGCCATGTGGTTTGAGAATCAAATGATCACACGATCAGCTAGAGGTAGGCAGTGAGAGTTTCCAAGTAACAGTTTACATGACTGATGGCATCCGCTCATGTTCAAATAAATGCACAAGTGCGTGTTTGTTTTCCTATCTAATCACTGAAGGAAGTGAAGGCGGGTTTATGTCAGCGTAGGGATAGCCGCATAAACACACGTTCTCGTGTGTGCCCATCTAGATAATGAGAGCTGGCATGCCCATAGTTCAGGAAGAGAAACCTAGGGCTCTGTATGTTAGTTTCACATTTGCCTGTAAGTGGGATCGTAGGAAGCACATGCTCCCTGCCGCAACTATCATGTATATACGGATTTCACAGGAGCTATGCCAGTTTACACCAGCTGAGGATCTAGTCAGTAGTTACTACTGTGACTATTTTATTACAACAGTTAGTGTAAACGAAAAGAAAGAAAGAAAGAAAGAAAGAAAGAAAGAAAGAAAGAAAGAAAGAAAGAAAGAAAGAAAGAAAGAAAGAAAGAAAGAAAGAAAGAAAGAAAGAAAGCTCAGTGGAACTTATTTTTTCTAAGTGTAAGAAGTGAAGATGTTAACAGGAGCCAAGAATGACTTTCTTCTCCTGAAAATCTCTCTTCTGTTTGCCCTTAAGTGTGGTGCTGGCACAGTACTCTCCAGCTGGACCTGCTATTCACATTGGTAAATGTTCCCTTGAATGGCCCTTTGAAAGAACAGTCTGTGAAGAGAAAATAAACCCCACAGGGCCTAGGAATATATAAATACTACCTGTAAGTGATGATGTTCTCTCTTTGGGGTCCAGCCCATTTATCTGAGATTCACCTTGGATAACTCGAATCCAGATTGGGATGACCCAGCCCACCAAAAACTGATGTGCACTATGTTATTTGGTTATCTTGCAGGCTTGGAAAGCCACCCTCAGACTGCAGATCCAGAAGTTTGAAAAGGTTTGGAAATTCTGTAAATAGGTCTGGGTGCTTCAAGGTTTGAGCTGGGTTGCTTTTTTTCTTTCCCTAGGTTTGGCAAACACGTCACACACACTCCATACTTTCCATTTGTAAGGTTGCCAAGGAGTTATTAGTGAAATCAACAATTAGGAACTGATGCATTTGTTAGGAGGGGAACCTGCAAACGTAGCTGATACCCACCGACACAAATACTGTGTGGCTGAGCGTGATTGTATTGCCATGGCTTGTGGTGGCATCCCACAGTGCCCTAAGGAACATCTGAAATCCACAGCAGCAGTCATTTAGAGATACATAATGGATGTGTGGACAGGCAGACACAGATAGCTAAACCAGCACACAGACATGGTAAATAGACAGAGAAGTAATATAAATGAGGACAGACAGGTAGGCCTCTTCCTGTACATCCCTGGTTGCCCTCCAGCCATTTCTGGGTAGAAAACTGTTTTGACTAGAGACTTCAGTTAGAAAATAATCCAATGCATTTTTGCATGAGGATTTTCATACTCAAGCTTAGTACTCCACAATACAGACAGCAGTACGGGGCTAGGAAACACAGTAGCCATCATGCACTCTGCAACTGCTGCCTCATGACTCCGGGTGTGAATAGCTTAGTGAGAGTTTTGTGTGTGGCAGAGCTGCGAACCCAGGCTGTGCTATTTCTCTAGCGTCTTTCATTGCAAAAAGAAAAGGAGTACTTGTGGCACCTTAGAGACTAACCAATTTATTTGAGCATGAGCTTTCGTGAGCTACAGCTCACTTCATCGGATGCATACCGTGGAAACTGCAGCAGACTTTATATACACACAGAGAATATGAAACAATACCTCCTCCCACCCCACTGTCCTGCTGGTAATAGCTTATCTAAAGTGATCATCAAGTTGGGCCATTTCCAGCACAAATCCAGGTTTTCTCACCCTCCACCCCCCCACACAAATTCACTCTCCTGCTGGTGATAGCCCATCCAAAGTGACAACTCTCTACACAATGTGCATGATAATCAAGTTGGGCCATTTCCTGCACAAATCCAGGTTCTCTCACCCCCTCACCCCCCTCCCAAAAACCACACACACAAACTCACTATCCTGCTGGTAATAGCTCATCCAAAGTGACCACTCTCCCTACAATGTGCATGATAATCAAGGTGGGCCATTTCCAGCACAAATCCAGGTTTTCTCACCCCCCCACCCCCATACACACACAAACTCACTCTCCTGCTGGTAATAGCTCATCCAAACTGACCACTCTCCAAGTTTAAATCCAAGTTAAACCAGAACATCTGGGGGTGGGGGGGTAGGAAAAAACAAGGGGAAATAGGCTACCTTGCATAATGACTTAGCCACTCCCAGTCTCTATTTAAGCCTAAATTAATAGTATCCAATTTGCAAATGAATTCCAATTCAGCAGTTTCTCGCTGAAGTCTGGATTTGAAGTTTTTTTGTTTTAAGATGATCACTTTAGATAAGCTATTACCAGCAGGACAGTGGGGTGGGAGGAGGTATTGTTTCATATTCTCTGTGTGTATATAAAGTCTGCTGCAGTTTCTACGGCATGCATCCGATGAAGTGAGCTGTAGCTCACGAAAGCTCATGCTCAAATAAATTGGTTAGTCTCTAAGGTGCCACAAGTACTCCTTTTCTTTTTGCGAATACAGACTAACACGGCTGTTACTCTGAAACCTGTCATTGCAAAGGATACCACAGTTTCCTGTTGTTCATACTATATATAATGGAATCTCTTCATGCAGCCATCTCTGGGGGGAGTGAGAAGAGCTGTTGGAGAATGCACTGTAACACACCTCAGCAGTTTAGGACAGGAAGTGAATTGGAAAAGCCAGTAGAGCTGGTCAAAAACTTTCCTTCAAAACAATTTTTCAACAAATAATGGCTTTTTTTTAAAATCAAAATGGAGATTTCCACAGGAAATGTCCATTTTCATTGTGTCTGTATGGGAAGGCCATCAAAAAACTGGAAAGCTAAAAACAGAAACCCAAAACTGAAAAATTTCAGCTGAAACTGAAAATGTTTTGGGGGTTATTTTTAACAAAAAATTGAAAAATTTTGAAGAAAAATTTCAAAGAAAATTTAACTTTTTTTGTTTCTAACATTTTTTTGCAGGCGGAAAAGGCATTTCCCACCCAGTTCTAAAAGTCAGAGCTTTTTGTACAGCATCCCCGAGTGACTTGTATTACAAATGATGTGAATAAACATTGTGTGTTTCGCTTGGGGGTGCCAATTTTGGTTGGATGTATGTCTGGAGGTTTCATCACAGCATAATTTTAATTAAATATTAATTTTTAATTTCTGGAGACTCTAGGACAATCCTGGAGGGTTGGCAACTCCAGTTTGGCTCCAGCTCCCCACTCCCAGCTCTGTGCACTTTGGCCCTAGTGGATGGGAGGAAAATGAGACAGAGGTAATCACCAGGGTGAGAGAATGGGGAGAAAGGGAAGGAAACACTGGCTGGGAGGAGAGCTGGGAAGAAACCAGTGTGGGGACAGAGCAAACAAATTATTCATCAGCAGGTGGGCAGAGAGGACAGGAGGCATCGATAGATATATAGATAGATAGATAGATAGATTAGATTAGATAGCAAGCACTGAAGGGAGTATGGAAACAGCAATGAAGAGGCTCAAGGCAGTAGCTGCAGGATAGAGGAAAGGTGCTTATTTTGCTGCCTAATTGAGTCCTCTTCACCACAGGAGTCCTCCAGGTGCCGCAGTAGCTCACATTGTCCCTCACTGTCTCATGCTCTCAGACACAAGTTAAAATTCTGAGTGTGACTGTCCCACAAGACAGCTGGCCCCAGCAGGTATAAATCCCTTACTCCACATGAAACTTCAGGAGGATTTTAGTTAGGTGCACTGTAATTAATTGCTCACTTGGAAATTGGCAGGATTTTAGCTTTTCCATCTCCTCTGAAGGACAAAACTTCCCAGAGTGTAGCACCTCCCAGCACCATGTCATTGTGACTCAATCAAGGTGAAAGAATATCCATTACCCAGTCTTAAGTACCACTTCTGGCAGCTCCTAGATAGACCTTAAAGGTCTCCCAGCCAAGTGCCAACACAGCTCAGCTTATGAGATCTGACAATAGCATGTCTTCTCAAACTGTATTCTGAGGCCATGTAGCAAGACAACATGATTGCTCTGTAGTGAGATCTACCTTATTATCATGCGATCATTTGACTCAACTAATTAACAAGCTGGTTTCCCATTGAGGAACCTGAATTTAACAGACTCAGGACAGGCTGCTAACAGAAGCAGAATGGGAGCCATTCACGGTTGTTCTCTCTTTCATGCTCTCACGTTGCAGTAATGTTGACTGAGACAGACAATCTGTTTAACCTCCTGGAGCAGGCAGGGTCTGACACTCTGGCCATTATTGCCTATGCAAAAAGCATTAGTGTGTCATGATGAGAAGTGCTGGCTCCAAAATCCAAGTAGATGGGGCTGGGATAAAACCAAAGAAACATCTGTACTGGTCTGGAATTTTATTAGTAAACCACCGAGCCATGATCCAGGAGCATCCAAATTTGCATCAAGGCCATTCAGATCAAGATGGAGCTTTGCATCCTGGGATTTGTAGTCTCCCTGAGCTGCAACCATCTACACCTCAAGGAACTAAAGGAAAATGTATGGAATTGGGGTTATTTCTTAGAGACACTCCAGCACTTCAATCATGATGCAGAATCCCATGTTTGTATCACAGTGTCTGAACCTTTGCATGATCATTGCTTGAAAATATAAGGCTGGATCCTGATTGCATCTGTTTTGGGCTGGTTAACTGTTGGAAAGCACCTGCAAAACCAGCTTAGTTGGCTATCCATAACTTCTCCCAGTGCAACAGCAATCCAATAACCCCTTATGCCATAATGGTGCAAGTCAGAGTAGCCCAGAGGCAGCAGCAGACTCATAATAAACCAGTACCCATGGTCTACTTTACAGGGAGACAAAGGGCCCCATTCCTGGCATGGGTCACACATGCAATTGCAATGTTGTTACCTGCATATTTATTCTATGTAGAGCTGGTCAAATAATCTGAGGAAATTTAGTCTTGTGGAATTGATCAATTTTTCAAATAAAACCATCAGAGCTGAATATTTTCATTTCTTTTCCACCTCCCTGTAAAATAAGTCAATGGCCTTTTAATTTAGGTGAAACCAATTAACCCTATGTGATTGGCTGGGAAGTATTTGCAAAGATGTGGAGGAAATCTGCTCTTTACTGCCAACAGAGATGCTATATATTATAAAGCCCCCAATGTCAAGGAAGAAGCCGCAAAAATTCAGCCAACTAGTTTTGAACAATATCCCAGGCCAGGTATCAACCAATACTGTGTTTCAGGACACACACATACTGCCGGCTGCAAAAAAATTTATGGGCTGTTACTAAGGTAATTGAGTGCTGGCAACCCTGATGGGAGCACACTGAAACCAGATAAAGATTCACTTTGGGAGTCTGCTGGGACTGAAGTTGAAGAACTCTCAGGATGATAATTCACTTCTGTCACCTTTTTATCCTCCCAGCAGTCTTTATATAAAGCATTTAATGTCTCTGTGTGTCCCACATACCGTATGGAACAATGGCCTGGTTCATGGAAGAAGAAAATGTTAACACACACACATGCATGCACACACAGAGACAGCATTAATGATACATACCTGTGGAAAGTGATTATCCAGGTTCTGCAGAGTGGAGAGGTTAGAGAGGCACTGTCTGAGATGGGAAAGACAGGTTCAATATATCTTCAAGTGCTTCAGGACTTCTCTTGTTAAAAACAAAAATTAAATCATAATTAAAAGCTCCTCTAATTTTAAAAAGTTTTTTTAACACTTCCCTCTTGAGCAGCAACAGTGGGACAGCCCAATGGCAGTTCTCTTTCTGGATGGCTGTCTGAAACATTCACACACTACACTGTTGTGTTATTATTTCCAATACACAATGCACTTCTCCTGATCCTGAGTGATATCTGGTGCCCCCACTTTCCATGTGCTTCCAGTGTCATCAAAGCTGCTGATTTCAGTGGGAGCTACTGGATTAAAATCAGGCCACTTGTTTACTAAACTAAATGCGGATATAGAAGGCTAACTTTAGGCTCCTATTTTTGACAGTCTTGGCCTAAGACACACAATGAAGTCTGCAGCAGTACTGGGAACAGAATCCAGCTCTCTTGAGCTTCAGACCACTAGGCCATTCTTCCTTTTACAGAAATTACACTACAAACATTATCTTATGCATACATCAAACACATATGATACCTTTGGCTGGGGTTCAAACCATCACAGTATCCATTTTTTTATTTCATCAATCTGAATTACAGCTGGTCAGAAAAATTCCAACAAAACAGTTCGTTGTTGGAATTTACCAGTGTGCTGAATTCACAATGTTCCATGGAGAAGGTTCAATTTTGATGAAGTCCCTCCAGAACCCTGCTTGCCAGGCAGCTTTCAAAACCTGCCTGGTTTCCCAGCAAGTCACCTGCCCAGCTCCTCAGCAGCCCGCCTAATTGGAAGAAAACCAAATGTCAAGATATTGAAATGATCCATAAAATGGAATTATTTTTCTCTGTACAGCTCTAATGCAAACAAGGCAAGATGAAAAATGAGTTGTTCCAGCAACAGATGTATGCTTTTCTCTGCACTGAAGGAGAATTTAGACTTTCAGGGACTTTAGCTTTCCCAGTCCCAGCTACAAGATGGATCACTGGAAATCCACTTTTTCCAAGGTACCAAATAGCTGAGCTGATTGAAGAATGACAAAAATTATTAATGAATTTATTCATGAATCTGAATTCCATTGAGGGCATGGGGTTCTATGGTTCATGAGTGATAATCCCCAAATTCTCACTAGTTTTAGCCCTAGCAATCTTTTACCCGGAAGGTTTTATTTGCTATCCGTTATTATTTGTTATTCCCTCCAGTAATCCAGTCAGGGATCAGAAAAAAGTATCATGTGACTCGGCTGACCAATGACACAATGCAATTATCAAACTGCGAATAACAATTAGTTAATACAAAGAGTTTGCAAACAAATCCATAGTCTGGGAATTGTTCAGCCAAGTTCTTAGGGGAATGTTTACGAATAACAAAACCTTCTACGAAATTGGGATCTGCTCATGGACAAACTGAGAAAGAAGCTAAACCCCCTACTAATATTACTCAACCAAATTTTCCATGCTTCGGGGGACTGGATAACTCCATGCACATCAGACTCTGGGTCTTTTCCAATAAAGAGGAATTCCTACAATCAAATCTCTCATCTGTCCCCAGGAAAAACACCCCCAGAGTCATTTTAGTCTTAAATGGGCTCCCAAGCCAGATTTCCCATAGAAATCTGAGGTCATCCTCCTTTTCTTATTGCCCAGGTTTAAAATCAGAAATGTGGAGCTATTCAGTTGAGGTGGCCCAAGATTTTATTTTCATGAAAGCTGCCCAGCACGATTATTTCTCTTCTTCCCCGCTCTTTGGAGCCTTGCCTCTCAATGAGAACATTGAGACGTCTGAGCCCAAATGGTCTGGGAGTAAACAAGCTAAATAGAAATACCTCTCAACAATACTACTGTATTTAACAGGCAGCTATATATACTGTGCATGCAAATTATTATTGGGGGTTTTAGCCACATAGATTAATATAGTCACCTACTTTGAGAGCACAGTCTGTTATTAGCCAGTTCTTTGACATCTAGCCTAATTAATCCCTGTTAGGAAGGGCTGTATAGGAGATTGACAGCCTGTGATAAACGGGACATAGATCTTTGCCAAATAAACCACAAACCCACTGGGCTGTCTAGGTTGGAGACAGACCTGTTGAGGGAGAGCCGATTTGCACTAACTGCTTCCATCTTTGCTAGCTTATTCTTGTCATTTATACTACAGTCTGGATGGGAAAAAAATCAGATCAATTGAATCCATTTGTCTCCTCTGATTTTACAACAATTGAACTTTTCTCCGTATGTCTTCCCTCATTTCTTGGTAGGTTGGGAGGGATTTTTTTTTTCATTTAGATAATTGAGCTCATTTTACGCCAAACCAGAAAGAGATGCAACCATTCCTGAATGCAGCTCAGGAAGCACATGATGTTGTTGGAAATGTACCCCCTTACTGTTCGGCAGCCAGGCGGTGGGATGAAGTAGCCTTGCCACTTCCTCCACTGTCTCAGCAGCTCCACTGCTAGGAAATTAGAACCAGAGGCTTGGGATGTCGGCCACTGTGAATGAAATGCCAGGTTGGTTGGAGCTGCTAAAAATACCAGCTAGGCAAGGCTGCTGAGAAGGAAGAAAAAACAGCCAGGCCAAAATTTTGCCAGAGTTGCAGGATTTGTGTTTCATTAACTAGTAGAAAATGTGAGCAGTGACTCATACTTTGTTCAGCAAATTGGAGCACTTTGGGTACATTGTCAAACCAATGCATCAGTGAGCCCTTATTATCTAAACTAACCAGTTGCCTTATTCCTCCAGGCATGGCTCCAAAAATGGAAAATTCTCATGCAAATAGAGTGCAGAAGGAGACAGGAGTGGAATGGAGGTTTCCCCCAGATTTCCAACAGGCTTTGGAATATGCCGCCTGGTTTTATAAGGGAGGAAAATAAGAGGGGCCTGATTTTCAGCACCCATAATCAGGGCTAGGTCTTCAAAAGAGTTTAGCTCCCATTTTAGGCACCAAAATATGTAGCCATATTTTCAGAAGAGCTTAGCACAGTGGGAGCTGAGCTCTTGAAAATGTGGTCGTAAGTCTCATGTTGGGTACTGAGGTCTTTTGAAAATCTGGTCCTAGCTCTAGAAGATATGCTCTAGTTCAACCATAAATTGTGGGCTTGATAATCTTTACTTACCTAGTTGGGAAGAACAATTCCTTCCACTGTAGGAATCACTGGGTGACATTCTATAATCTGTGTTACGCAGGAGGTCAGACTAGATGGTCATAGTTGTTCCTTCTGGTCTTAAAATCTATGACTCTTTGAAGCTCTCCTCTCATGTCTTAACGTTTTGGATCAGCTGGATGCAAAAAAAAAAGGGGGGGGGAGGTGACATCTTTATATTGCCTTTTGCTATCCATTACATACAGACCAAAATAATATACAGTCTCCAAGGAAGAGGAGAAGTAGTCCACATGACTGATTTCCCTTGCTAGGCATACTATTCTCCATTCTAGGGAATGTCCTACCCCCACATCCTTTTATTGTAGCACAACCTGTCTTGCTGTCATTAGCCTCTTTATAGTCTTCAGATGAAGGCATTATTCTCCTTGCTTTGCTCCTTTGTTCATGGGCTTGTTTGCCTGTCCGTCTCCATCTTGAAAGGGGGTCTGCATTTTTAATTGCAGGACACAAAAAGCCTCATCACTGTTTTCATGTTATTCTACTTTCCAAAGACAGACTCACTCCATCCAGTCTGGAGTTCTCTCTTCAACTCTTTTTACTAATTTGGAATATCAGGGATTGCTTGCCAGGTGGACATAATCTTTAATAGTTTAATAATTCTTTACTCATTCAATTACATATTTTTTTCTTCAATGACTCCGTTAAACATGGATGTGGCCTTCTGCATATTTGCCCCCAAATCTACCACTCTTCCTCTTTCAGTTGTGTTCACTTTTCATTGCTGAAATGTCTCCTGGGGTTTCAACAATGCTTACATTATCAACCAGATACCTGAACTGATGCTCGTGCTTTCAGGCCCTACCGTGAAGCTAGATAGGAACCATAGTTCTATAGTTCCTCTCCCTGGAACCCATTCCTAAGAGAGATTTCAGCAGAAAGGCCAAGTTTTGCAATATTCCCTGCACAACCTCCTGGCAGAAATTTTAGCATCTCCTTGCTCCCTAGAACAATGATAATCTTCATTTGGGAACACAAACCTTAATGGTAGTAAACAAATTAACAGAGTTACTTCTATTTATGCAGAACCATTTCCACACAGTGCAATCCCATTTTCATAAACCAGAGTAACAGTCCAATAAGTACAGTAAAACACTGCCGCATAGGACAACTCTGCTCTGTTATATAGTACATGCAGAGTATTCTGCTACAGTACAATGGGAAAGCCCTGAAAGAATTTAAGGAGAAAGGAGTTGCTAGACTGGGGCAGACCAATCACCTGCTTAGTAGGAAACCCCACCTCTAAGGAATGGTGGGTGCTTTAGGGGAAGATCTGTGGAACTGTGCAAGGACAGTGACTTCAAACTGTGTCAATGAATGTGAAATGACAAGTCCTTGTCACTAACTGGCCACAGCAGTTACAATGTGTTTCCTGCTGTTGCAATTGCTACCAAACCAGTTTGGCAAGAGGGCCTTCTTCCTCTGAAACTGTAGCCACAGGAAAAGGCCATCATCTCTGGTCCGCCCAAACAGGCTCACCGCACCCCTCTTGACCCCTTTTTGTTTCCTTTAATCCCATCTGCCTGGTTGTTTTTTCCCCAGATCCCTCAATTGCCTTTTTCTTCAGAACAACCTAGGAGACACATCAGCTCTATTTACCCTTGGGGTAAATAGGCACCAAATTGGGGAAATGTGTGTCTGGAAATGTTCCCCTCCCAAGGTTGGGTTCAGTGAAAGAACAGTGTGATGTGGAAAGCAAAGAGAAAGCAGCTTCCTGCTCCCAGACCTCCACTCCCCCACCTGAGCCTGGGTAGTTGTGTTTAATCACTAAAAGCCTCTTTGTCATGTCTTTGAAAGAACATATTTATTTTGGTTCCTGAGCCATGTGAGCAGTGCATTGTATCTCCTGGGTTAAGAGGGCTGTCACTGTGTGCTGCTTGGGGGCCTATTCAGTCCCTCTGAAGTCAGGCAGATGTGAAAGGATTCCATTCATCCTGGCCCTCAAGCCTGGTGATATCTGCTCAGCGTTCATCCTAAAGTGCTAAAGAGCTTCTACTTTCATCTCACCTCTCTTCCTCTCCTACAGCCTTACTATCCTTCCTGCTCCTCCTCACATGCACTGACAGCGAATACAAGAGAAGAGGGGGTGGGTGCTGTGTGTCAGGTTGGGGGATGTCTTCCATTCTGGCTCTCATTCCCACAGGACTCGCCCCAGTACCCTACTTCATGCCAGCACAAGCACTTGCCCCTGCAGATAGCCAGCAATATACAATAAGGCAGATCTAAAGGACTGAACATTCTGGGAGAGGCGTATTTGGGGTGATGACATGTGACTCAGCAATGTCTGCATAACTGCTGCCAGGACACCACCTGCAGCAGGTCTGGGGTTGGGGTATGCAGACGGCCAGGGGTACACAGAGGGGAATGTGTGCAGGGGAATTGCTGTCTGTGAGCTGGAAAGGAAATGGGAGGAAATATAAATCAGTGGAGTCGTTTGGTATCAGATGCATGGGGGAGGTCAATGGGCTGGACCAATTTCTGCTTTCTTTCCCTCTGCTTTCTTCGAAATCAGCTCACCCTCAGGGTCTTTTTGTGCCTTGGTTTTGTGAGGTAAAGCTGGATGCTATTTATTTGCTCTTTGTTTTTCTTTTCTGACATCTACTCAGGCTATTAGATGATCATGATGGTCCCTTGTGACCTTAAAGTCTCTGAGTCCATATCCTTTTGTTAGTGTTTACTGGCTATGGCCAAAGCTGGCCAAATATTGCAAGGACTGCTGGTGAGAATGTAGTATCTCCAAGCCAGTCTCTGATCCCTAATTTAAACCTAGTCCTGATCACTGCCCTCCTCCTTGATCACCTCTCATTATAACCACCTCCCTCTTCCAATGTGACAGGAGATTAGGATGGAGCTGAGGTAACCCAAACCATGACCAGGCAGGATTCAAACACAACCCATGGCCCATGCTCATTTCTCCAGCAGAGGAAAGGGCATTGCCATCTCTGTCCAGATCTCCAGCCAGATCGTTCTTCAGGATGTTGATTTTCAATTCTGACGAGATTGGTCAAAGCTGGGTCAGGTCAGTCATGCTTTGCCAAACGGGGAATTGAGTTTGGAACTCCAGATTAGTCCCTTACTTCTGCAGGTCAGCAGTGGGAGAGCAGAGGCGTTGACGCAATGTGGCAAAGGGCATTGCTCTGCTCTTCTTACACCTTCTGCACTCTCCAAGTTCTGGATGGAACTGGGAAGGAAGAGCCAAAATACCCAAAGAACACTTGTTCCATCTGTACTTCTGGTCCCAACAGAAGCAGGAAGTCCCGAAATCTCACCAGGAAGTGAAATTTCCAGCCCAGCTTTGCAGATTCAAGAAGCTCAACTCAGATAGTGTGGGTGCAGTGTGGAGAATCAGCTGAACTTCTCAGTGTGTGGCCAACCCGGACCTCAGCTTTGCCCATTACTAACACAGTTTATTGTTTCTAGAGGGAAAATATAAATTTTTAACACAATGTTGCCAAACCGTTGACTTCTTAAAAAATAAGAGAGAAAAGGGGATTTCTCAAGTCTGGCTGGAAGTCAGTAGTTTACTTTTGGCCCCCTCAGAAGAGTGAGAGGATTCAGATTTCAGTCAATTTGCCATTTCTATTTACACTCCTAAAGCTCTCTACTTGCTATAGGCATGGAACAAAAGCGTCTTTCTTTCTAGAGATGGGTGTGTGTGTGTGTGTGTGGAGGGTAGGGGAGAGATCTGGCCCTCAAAGAAAGAAACACTGGTGTGAAGCAACCTCAGTGTATGCTTCTGGTGGTGACCTTGCAATGTACTGAGAGAAAGAGAAAGAAGCCCTAGCATGATTTAAACTCCCTTTAGATAAATGTACACTGACCTCACTGGAGACATGACATAATCACAGAGGTTGTGGGGAGAAGGCCCTGGAAACTGGCTTCTCTGAAACACTGTTTCCTTATGCCTAGAACAGCACTTCCAGTCTTTGAGTCTCAAGAAGTTACAGTCTGTCACAACGCCAGACTGCAGAGCCCTGTTCGCTGGGCTGGAAACAGACGTATGGAGGCAGCAGGATTCAGAGAATCTGAGAGCTGGTTCAGAGAAGGAACTGGACGCTTCAACGGAGCCCCTGATGCCTCTTGGGAATTCTCTTGAATATTCTTCTCAGATTGCTCTCTCTTAAAATAAATTAATAAAACGGGCAGCACTTTCTGCTAAGGGGCTACACAGCTTTGCCATTCAATCCCATGCCATATTTTATTTAAAGTAGCTCAAAATCGACTGTTCTTAAACAGGAACAGAGGCAATACCAGCCGCTTATATTATGTACATAGCAATTGAACCATTCCATTCCCCGATGTGGAAACAAATTCTGCTCTCACGTATGATGGTACAAATCCACAGTGATTCCCACTGAAACCAACAGCGTTATTTTGTGTTCAGACCCACGGAATGCACTGTGTCTCCTTGGCAATTTGGAAGGTACTTTACAATAAGAACAGACTTGTTGGTCCATATGCAGGGTGTTATGCTGCCTCTCAGCCAGGAGCAGCATTGAGGCTCGGAGCCCATTACCTCATGCTCCATATAGCCCTGGGAGTGTGGGGAGGTGGATGCACATCAGAGATTGGGTTCTCCAGTGACCCAATCTCTGGCCAGTGTAAAATTGGACATGACAGCTCTGGTGGGAGACATTTTGAGACCACTGGGATGGAGTGAGAGTCTGCATTCAACTGGCACTACAGATAGTGAGGAGAGAAAAATGGGGCAAGTATGGACGTCCCAGAGGCCTCCTCAAACTCAAGAAAACATGCTTCATGAAATGATTTAAGAATATGGAGGCATCACTCCAGCTCATTTAATTACAGGGAATAAAGCATTTGCTGTATAAACAGGACCTTCCCCTAACAGCCCAGATTATCAGAGGGGATGGGTGCACTTTTACACATCTAATTTGCATGTGCAATTCCTGCACTTTGCATGTGTGACCCACTGTTCTGGGAGTGTTATGTATTCTGCTCTGTGCTGGATCCACAGAGGATGTGAGTCTGTTCCAGCCTCCAGCTACAAAGCCTGGCTCTTCAGCTCAAGTAGTAGAGACTCAGTCTTTCAGCTCTGGAGAGCCCATGTGTCAGCCAAAATGGCAGCCTTCATACATGCAAATCAGGTAACTGCACAAGTAAATAGCCTTTCAGATACATTTGTGCATACAAATTCTGTGGCTAAACTGCCAGAAAATCTGGCTCTAAAATATTGGCACATTCTTATTCCTTTGACTATATGCATGTGGCCAACAAGGAGAAAGGATCAGATAGGGATAGAAATAGAGACTAAACGGAGTATAATTTAAATGGCAGTGAATTAGAGGAAAAGGAACTGGACACAATGATAGACTCCCATGCTTGCATTCTCAGGCCAGGGTCAGCAACAGTAAAGAAGGCTAATAGAAGGTTTGTTTGTGTCAAGAGGGGTGTGCTGTAGAAGCCCAAGTCTTATAAAGCACTGATGTGACCACATTTGGAATACAATGTCCAGGATTGGTCACCGTGTTTGGAATAAGGTACAGGTGAGCAGAATACAATGCAGAATGGTAAATAGAATGCAAGGGCTGACAGAGAAGCAGAGACTATGGAAATCTGAGATTGTTTGGTTTGAAGAGAAGATGATTAAATGCTTGTCTTGTGAACCCCTTCTGCCTTTCTGAATTACACAGCATCAGAGAAGCTCATCAGATTCCTTCAGTGAGGTTGGGCTGGAAGATAGATCAGGTTAGTTGGGCACTTAGGTAGGGAAGGCTGCAGTGGGAACCAGGCATAAAAGTTACTCTTTGTTCAGTAATATCTGCTAGTTAGGGAGCCATAGGTGCTGCTTGTGTAGTCTCCATGTGCCGAGGAACATGACCAGTGATGTTAATTTTTGGAATTGTCTGGGCCAATACTGACAAGCAAGCATATTGCAATGCTTTAAAAAGCTCCAACCCAATATCTTCCCTAACAAATTATAGGGAACCAATACCATCAAATGATCTCTTGCTGCTTTTTACCAAGCTACTATATCTTTATGTCACTAGCCATAGGCATGCTGTTAGTTAATGGTAGCCACAGACATGCCTTCACTGGTTATGAAAAAAATCCTTTTCACAAATACTCTCTCCCGTGGGAAGCTGTTATGCAGACTGATGTCCCAAAGGGGGAACAGCAGACAATTCATCTTCTGGAAGCCTATATTAGACTGAAGCAGTTGGAGATATAGATTTATACACTTTTTTTTATTTTATTTTGCATCCAGCCTCACAGATTGCTCTGTTGACACAAAGCAGCTAGTCTGGATTTGTAGAATCTGCAGGCAAAGCTCAGTCTCTAAGAAAACAAAAAGACTGAATAATTATTATTAAAAAAGAAAAACACCTTTCCCTCCCCCAGCCACCATCAAGAAAGGGCCTGTGTTGCTGGGGCATGCAATGAGCTATACAAAGCATCCACAATTGCACAGTAAACCACACAAGACTCTCACTTCGATTCTGGTTTTGCTATAATCTTGAAATTCAGAGCAAGATGATGGACAGATGGAAAGAAAGGATGGCCTGGTGGTTAGTGCCCAGCTCTAAGGCCAAGGAGACCGGGCTTCCATTTCCCACTCTTCACAGACATCCTGCGAAACCTCAGACCAGTCACTGGATCTCTCTGTGCTTGGTTCCCCATCTACTTCTATGCTAGATTTCTTTCTCTGTCTTGTCTAATTAGAATGTAAGCTCTTCAGGGCAGGGGCTGTGCCTTACTATGGGTTCATACAGAAGAAAACAGGGCCAGAGTGTTCAATGGGGCCTCTGGAGCTGCTGTAATATAAATAACAACAAGAAAATGTTCTCTAAGGGTATGTCTACACTGAAATTAGACACCCACAGCTGGCTCGTGCCAGCTGACTCAGGCCCAGGGGCTGTTTCATTGCAGTGTAGCTGTTCAGGCAGCCCAAGCTCTGGGATCCTTCCACCTCACAGGGCCCAAGAACCTGGGCTTCAGCCTGAGTGTCTATACTGCAATTAAACAGCCCCGCAAGCCCAAGTCAGCTGGCACGGGCAAGCTGCAGGCGTCTAATTGCAGCGTAGACATTCCCTAAGGTTCGTGCACCTTTCTGAGTGAATCTGGCCCCAGTTCAGGGTTTTGCCTACGAGTGCCATCAGAATAGCTGTTCCATCCAGATGTGAGAGCTGTGGAAAATGAACTGAGACACGTCCATTGAAATCACACTAGATCCAAAGGCCCCTCTGGCACTAGTTAATTCCCCTCCCTCTCCAAATAGAATCCTAACTGCTGGGGCTTGGCAGGCACCTGGTCACGTGCAAGGGGGAAAATTTGTGTTTTAAGTATAAAGAAAAGGAGTACTTGTGGCACCTTAGAGACTAACCAATTTATTTGAGCATGAGCTTTCGTGAGCTTTCGTGAGCATGAGCTTTCGTGATGCATCTGATGAAGTGAGCTGTAGCTCACGAAAGCTCATGCTCAAATAAATTGGTTAGTCTCTAAGGTGCCACAAGTCCTCCTTTTCTTTTTGCGAATACAGACTAACACGGCTGTTACTCTGAAACCTGTTTTAAGTATGTTTAGCAGCCAAGACATTGTCACCTGAAAGTTGACTCTAATGCATATCCAGAGGACTTTCTCTGCGGTTTCTATCACACTTACTATGAATAACAGGTTATGACAAAATGGTACTAGTTTCACTGGTGGCAATTCTGGGGTAGTTATCAAAATCTAAGGATCTGCTACAACATCGCAAAGTATTTTTTCAATGATTTCTTTTCAATCATTTATTGTCAGTTGTGATGGGCAGAAAATGGCCGCAAGTGACTGAGCTGACCCTGCTACACTTGTTATACTTGAGACCCAATCCAAAATTCAAAACCCTGGTCTCCCAAAGTGAAAATCCCACTCAGGCTTCTCCTTCAGTCTACTTAATGAACTCCTCGTTTCCCTAAAGAATCCACAGATCAGAGGTGGTTACATGAATAGCTCATTTGGTTGGCAGAGAAAAAAGGTTATTGTTGTTTTCACAGAGGTTTCATAGTGTGTGTGTGTGTTATTTCAATTACAACCATTCATCTCTTCATAAGGCCTGATTTCAGTCTGCACTGGACTAAGCCTTGGCTGAGTCCCAACTTTGAAAATGCATGAATGACTCCTCAGAAAGTAGGAACTTTTCAGCAGGCATGTCTTGAAATAAATGTCTGCATCTCTCTCACCTCCTCCTCTGCCGCTTTCTTTCCCCCCATCTCTCTCTCGCTCAGAAAGAGCACCACAACGCAGTCTATATTTTCAGAGAAAGTAATTACTTGGCAAGAATAAAACATGGGCATTGCGCTCCATGGAGAGGCCAAAGTGCAGTACTAGCGTTTGAGTGTTTCTTAAAACACTGCACTGCGGAGGATCAGGGCCATGTCTTCCTTGCTCAGAAAAGGTGTGTTTTTTATCTGGAGGTAACTAACACAGAGAGCTATCCTGAGGTAGAAACACAGTGAAGATCATGCCCTTTAGTTATACTGTGAGGTAAATTTGCCAAGACAAGCATCCTATCCCCGCTTGGGGTTGGCTTTGCCTAGTTAGTTTACCTCACAGTCAAACTAAAGTGCCTTGTCTTCATTGTGTTTTTACCTCAGAATAGATCACACTAGTAACCTTGAGGTAAAAAATGCACCTGTTTTAGAAGTGAAGGCTAGGCCAAGGACAGACAGCTCCTTTCATCCCCCCCTGACAGTGCAAGTACACAATCAAATATTTAACTAATTAAACCACAGGCCCATAGGAGTTGCCATATTGGGCCAGATTATTGGTCTATCTAGGCTAATATTCTATCACCAACAGTCGCCAGTACTGGATGGTTCAGAGAAGATACATGAAACTCTATTGGAGACAGTTGTCAGATAACCTGCACTCAGGGAGTGTTTCCTCCTAATCCTAATAGCTAGATGTTAGTTTAAGCCCCGAAGCATGGGGGTTTAAAATCTTGCCACAAGTCTTGTTTATTTTTTAAATATTTACTATTATAACTCTGGATATTCTTGTCATCCATATAAATATCTAATCCCTCCAAATATAAGCATCTTACTCTACCAGAAATTGTCCTGGCCAACTATAATTTGTTGAGGGGTCTTAAAGGATATACATGTGAAATCTCTAGTGCAAGCCCTTTCTAAGCTTTGACAAGACTGAAAAAGTTAGAAGAAGTTTCAAGAAGCAATTTCACCTAGATTTTCCTTAAGATCTATATTTTAGAAACAGCGCATCGGAGACGTCTCAAATTTTGCACACATCCAACAGTTAGCTGCACACCACAGAAGTGATGTGTGAAGCACAACTTACTTTGTGAAGGGTTTATAGACAAAGGCCAAAATTTGGATTGCAATGGAAAGATAGTCACAATCCTAACTACAGATTGACTGAACATATTTCCATCATGAGTGTGTGAGAGGAAATTATATGCCGTCCTCTCCCAACCAGTGTTGCAGAACTTGGACTGAGAGAGCGGGGACAGAAGTGCAGTGGCAAAATCTGGAGAGGATGGAAGGATGAGAAAAAGAACACCAAAAAGTTGAATATCCCTGTGACAGATTGCTGGGCAGAACTCCAATTATTTGGGAGTAAACCTGACGATAATAGCTGTGCCTAATTAATAGACTGGGGTTGGGCTGGAGAAAGCTACAAGGCTAATTAACCTATTAGCCCAGAAAGTTGAAAAGGCACAGGAAGGAAGCACCAGGGGAGATAGGGCAAGAGAACCAAACTCTAGAGTCAGTCCAAGAGCACTCTCCTATCTTTCTCCTATCCTTGCCGTAGGGCTCTGAGGATGGTATGCTGTTGTAAATAAGGAACTGCACAATGCTGTAAAGGTGCAGGGGAACACTGTAAATAAAACTTGTGTGGTGTTTACAGAGTGTCTGAGCAGCCTGTGTGTGCGCAGAAGAATACAGGAGCAGAAACTCACCCTGCTACCCTGTTTTATCAGCTGAACAGCCGCACCCTTGTACATCCTAGTTGTTCATCTGTATGTAGACTTTGAGGCTCAAACTCCTTCCTGTTCCTGCTGATCTCAAATACCCCAGCCTGCTCAACACCCATCTCCCCTGGTTTTGGAGATGTATGCAATATAACTTTCTGGAAAGAGCAAAAAGTTCTGCAGCATGTTGGCATGCTTTAATGCAAACACCTGAGGGTGTCCCTTTGGGTTATGGTCTAGCTTATTTGGGTTCTCAGCTCAGGAGCATCAATACTGTCCTTTATGTCTTATGCAATGGCACTTAGCACCAAAGTAGACATCACATGGAAATAATAAAATTTGGATGGCATGAATCATTATCTGGGAAGTCATACTTTATAAAAATCCTTGTTCCCAAGTGTGAATTTCTTGAGAACTTCAGGAGCATTCTGGGAATTGTAGTTCAAATTATCCCACTTCAAACCTTGACTCTGAAAAGGGTCTAGAATCCATTTAACAGCTTAAATCATTCTAACATACTGTAGTGATGTCCTAGGAAATGTATTAAGATCTTGAAACAAACTCTTAATGTTAAGAGACTCTCTCAAACACCAACAAATGGATAGACTGCCTTAAATTATGGTGGAATAAGTTCCAGTCTCCTGTGGGTTTCTGGTGACGCAGGCTTTGCATTCTCATGGTTTATGATTTCACCAGATCTCTTCAGTGGAATTATTTCCCTGTAACTCACTGCAGCCTATCAAATCTACATATATAACATTGCACATAAAATAATAATAATGCCATCTTTCCTAAAGCAGTAGCTGGGATAAAATTCTGCCACCCTGATCCTTTTTATATTATATTAGTCATGAACTGCAGCTGACAGGAAGTACCTCTATGGAGCCCCCTCCCAGAAGTCTGATGGAAAAGAAGCATTTCTTTAAAATGAATTCCAGTTGAGTGTATCAAACAGGAAAATGTTAACATTTTCCAGAAACAGCTGCTGTTTCATGCTCCCTTGAACATAAAAGCACATGAGCTGTCTCAATTAGCTGCAGCCCATTAGACAGACTTACTGGAGAGATGCAAGTGACTGAGAGTCAGGAAATGATGTCATCACTAAGTACCAATAAAGACCCATGAGGCTGAGTCTTAAAAATAACTTTTATAGTCTAGTAATCCAGAAAGAATAAATTCGGTTTCTCGTGCAGTCCCTGAGCAAGCATACAGGCCACCTATAGTAGCTGCTGCATGAGATCCATTCACCCCGGGAAGGGCTGGTCACTGAGACACAGGACCCAGTTCCCCACTGCCGTGCACCTTGTGTTGTCATCAGCACCTGGGCTAAGCAAGGATAAGGTGGGTATAAAATACTCCCAGATCTGAATGGCAGCACTTTGCAGCCACTTGGCACAGGTGGAAAAGATGCCACAAGATGCCAGGCAAGAGAGAATCAGAACCTCGATAGTCAGTCAGTGACACTCATCGCTCCACCAGCCATGCCTGTGCCTTCCCCACCAGTGGGCCTCAGTCTGTGGCAAGTCCAGCAAAACCACTACCTACAGCACCATGTCTTCCCCGCAACTCTGCTAACTGGAGCTAGGCAGGGAGACAGAGATAGATCTACCTCTGGACAAGTGCCCTAAATACCCTTGCTTTAGCCAAAGGAATCAATGTCAGACACCAGAAGGAAGAAAATGCTCTCCCTGCCACCAAAAAGAGTCATGAGAGCTGCTGGCCACCATCCTGTTGGTGCACTGACATCACATCCTTGAGATGGAACGAGGGACATTCGCGCCACCTTCGCTGGGAAGTGCTAGGAGATGTTATCTGTCTATTCACCCACTAAGCACACACCAACTTTCTCTTCTTTTCCACCATTAAGTACCACCCCTGCACATACCCATACCCACCAGGAGACAAGGTAGCGCAGGACTGTTGCACATTTACAACATACTATATGAATGCCTTGAAATTGATGGTCAGTTCCATTTGTGCTATGCTTTATGTTAAAATGGACAATTGCACTTTGTGTAATAGGTTGCCTATTGCAAAATAGATTTGGCATGCTATATGTTTCAAGTGCAGTTATGAAAATGGGGGGGGGGGTGGAATTAAACTTAGTATCAATGGGAAACTAAGGGAATTCAAAGTTACAGTGGGGGCATGCCACTCTTAACACGTTTCTTGATGCCTAGAGATTCCCAGGTAGCAGCACAGGGGAGATCCTATTACAAACCATTTACCTGATTCTACAGTCCTAATTCTTGTTGATATTAACAGGGGTTTTACCTGCATGAGAATCATTCTCATTGCCAGCACATCGCTGAGGCCCCATAATAAAGCCTTTATTTCATGCTTAGGCAAATCCCTCTTTGACATCCACTGGACTTTTATCTGAAAAAAGATAGGGTTAAAACTAAGTTAAGGACCTCACAGATTTAGCCCTAGATGAGACTCATGGAGTTATTGCATCAGGGGACAGATGCAGAACCCAGACAGACAGACTAACAGGGCCAGGAAAGAGGGCATAAAGAAAAGGAGTACTAGTGGCACCTTAGAGACTAACCAATTTATTTGAGCATAAGCTTTTGTGAGCTACAGCTCACTTCATCGGATGCATCTGATGAAGTGAGCTGTAGCTCACGAAAGCTCACGCTCAAATAAATTGGTTAGTCTCTAAGGTGCCACTAGTACTCCTTTTCTTTTTGCGAATACAGACTAACACGGCTGCTACTCTGAAACCTGTCATTATGAAAGAGGGCATCTTACAGGCCTCCTCAGAACAAAGGAAGTGATCTGAATCTGGGTACTCAACACTCAAGCAGAGGCCTGCACTTTGCCATGCCTGGCAATCATGGTGGAAGAACTTTGTTCCTTACAGGTGAGTTCAAGTACTGAGTGTCTCCCTCTCTTTTCACTGGTTTTCTACCATTTGGAGGCCATGTGCACGACTGGACTAATGCTGTTTCTCTGGCAGGTTTGCTTTTGTTTTTCCAGCTTCACATCAGATTCACTCCAAATGACTCGATCTCCTTTTTCAAGCCCAGTGATCCAAAAATCAGAAACCCAGCATCAATTCCATCCAGCCCAACTCCTGACTGGGTAACAACTATGGGGACTATGGGGCTGCTGGTGACATTTGTCATCCACCATGATACGCTGCCTCCCCAGCAATCCTCAGAAAACAAACAAAAATCTTTCCGTACAATAGTCAAAAGATCTGATTACTATTAAAAACTTAAATCCTGTGGAAGGTAGGGTGAGCGGTTTATGACCATTGACCTCTAATGCAACTTGGTTTATAAAGAGCTGTCTTTCTGCCGTGCCACTGGGATTGTACAATTTTCTTGGCCGTGAATAGCAGCTTTGTAGCATTCCTCTGTGTGGTCATTCACAGGCAATCTGTTGGTCTTTTTAGAGCAGTTTAATAATAATAAAAAATGTATCTGAAACACCAGGAGGGGGGAAATCAAGTATCAACTCACGGCCCAGTCAATGAATGAATGTATTTGGGCCTCCTTGAGGAAGAAGAAGGTTGTTTTTAGGAATTTAACCTGGCACTGGCAGGGTTCTGTCTAGCCCGTTCAGTGAAAAAATGCAGGGAATTAGTACGAGACAGTTGGAGTGAGGACAGGAAGAAGAGACAGGGAGAGAGGAAAAGACAAGAAAAAGGGCCACAGAGTAAAATAAGAAGAAATGCAGGGAAGGGTAGCTCAAAGCAATGTTACCTTCTTCTTTTGCTAGGGCCACTTCATTCACAGATTGTTGAGTCTCTACTGGAACTCTACTCATGGACTGTCTATACTGGGGTAGACTTTTCCAGTTAATTTTCTAGTAGAACCTTAGTCCACTCATTTATGTCCTTAAGACAGGGCCTTTATTGCTGTACTGATATTAGCAATGGCACCCTTCTGTTCAGCCCCATTCATACCTCAGCTATGGGCCTCATTTGTTTGCTCATTTATGGGCCCTGCTGCTGAGCTCAAGTCAATTGCTGGGATCAAAGGGGCTGCCTAGCATAGGCCCACTGGAGAGTCACTGACTTTTTAAACTGGAAAAGTTCTAAAGCAGCTGGGAGGTCTTGGCAGAAACTGAACCAACTGAAAAATGTTTTCATTCAGTTTGTGTTTGGGGGAAATGAGTATTCACTGGATAAGAGCTGTCCCACATGCAGACTGCATACTTCTCTTGGGAAATGCCATATAGATAAATGAGGCAAACAGTTAACGCCAAACTTCCAATCAGTGCAGAAGTATAGCCCATTCTGTCATCAAAGAAATATGTCTTGTGCTGATACGCATAGTTTGGTCTTAACTCAGAGGTCCTTCAGCCATACTGTTCTACTTGAAGAGGGTGAAGAGGGGCCAGAGTGAGGGGAAACACTGGGTATGACCTACATGAACCAACATTTCATTCCATTTGTTTGTAAAATTTCCATCTTCCAATGCTGTATCTAGGATGCTGCACAAACAACCTTTACACCAAAGTTCATGGCCCAAGTGGGCCAGAAATGGCAAGTTTCGGTTGAAAGTAACATTTCAAATATCAATCGGTCTCTAGTAGATGAGGGAATTGAAAGATTCTTTTTGAAATAATCTTTGACTGCAGGAACAGGTCTTCAGAAGGAGCATACTTTCAGCCAGCCATGTCTATCTGTCTGCAGTTTTCACTGAGCTGAACGCAGGAGGGACTTAAAATCTGCAGAAGTGTCTGCAGCTTCTAAAAGATGTTATGGGAGCCATGAAATCCACTTGGGGGAAAACAACAATCCCAGCTCTCACCACTGGATGGGAATGAACAGCAATGAAGTTCAGACACTGAATTTGTCTATTTTTCTTTTCCTGCCTTGCTGAAAGTCTCATGACAGCCTCTTGGAAGCCACTGATGGCTCTCATGGTTCTGGATTACTTGACCTGACATAACTGGTCTTGTTGGTGTTATCAAGGGTAGTCTTTGCAATAACAAGATATATTGTCTGCTTCTCCCACAAACATCTGTGTGCCTGCTTCCACGCCACCCCTTAAGTCCTTCCTCAGCTGATCTGCAAAACCCCTCCTCATTTAAATCCCTCCCAGAAACCCATTTCTCCTACAACCCCCTACAAGAAACTAGCTAAGGGCTTGTCTACAAGTGCCATGCTGCACCGCTGTAGCACTTCGTGAAGATGCTACATCCTCCGCAGAGATTAGGCTGGTATCACTGCGTCACTCAGGGGTGTGGATTTTCCAGCTCCCTGAGCAACATAATTATACCAACATAAGTTTGTAGTGTAGACTGCGGCTCAGGCTGTGGAACGGGACTACTCTCATGCTTAACATTAAACATGTGTAAGCACTTCACTGGATCAGAGTCTAGCTCATCTATTTATCTTGGGAGTGAATTGCTCACCTGCGTGGAGGAAGGATATTGAATGTTGGAGACAGGGGAAGATGGAGATTGGAACTGGAGCCAGAAATGGGTATAGGAGCCAGATCAGAAGGCTGAATTCTCCAGCAATTTAGTCTTTAGTTTAAAAAAGCAACAATGACAAAATATATGTAATTAATAAGTTTTGACCTGTCACCAACCTGCTCCATATTCTCCCTTTTGTCTGTATTGTCTTTTTAGAGTATCAGCTCTCCCACAGCAGGTTTATGTTACCCTCAGGGTTAAGAAAAGGCCTCCTACCTAGAAGGTGCTACTGGAATCTAAATAATAAATAGCAATAACAGAGTATTCCTTCCCATTCCCAGACAGGTGCCATAAATCAATATGCTTAGATTGTAATTACTTCTTAGATTGTAAACTCTTTGGGACAGGCAACATCTCTTTGTTCTGTTTGTACAGTATCTAGCACAATGGGGGTCTGGTCTGTGACTGGGGCTTCTAGGTGCTCCAGCAATGTACATTAATAAAATACTACTACTAACAATGATAATTAATATACACAGTCACCAAGTTAACAGACAGACCCAGAAGTTGTTTCAGGATAGAGCCCTAATCAAGCCTAATCTCATTTATACAGATTTTGGGGGAAGAGATAAGTGTACAAGGTGAGGAGAATATAAAAAAAATACACATGAACCTCTTCGCTTGGTAGGTGAAGTGGAGAGCCTCATCTCCAATGCTCTGGACAGCACAAGATGCAAGCTTGCTTCCAAATACTAGTCTCTGCCTGTCAGTGTAGCAATCTCTGTCAATGACACCAACAGGCTGGCTGTTCCTAATTACTATGCCTTGGTGACAGACATCTACTGCTGAGCTTTCATAAGATCTGATGAAGAAGTTTGTCAGCACATGTCAGTTTTTCGAATGGAAACAATGGGCACAGTTACACTCCTCGTGAAAGGCTGCCTTTGGGATGAGAGATAAAACGAAGGCCCTGACTGCTGTGGTCATGAAAGATTCCATGGCACTTCTTACAAGACTTGGGATGTTAACCCGGTTGTGCTGGCCAAGTTCTAATTCGGGTATTCATTCTGCCTCCCTAAATTACCCTGCAGTTTCAGTTGGATACTTTGTTCTTCACTCTGTCTTCCAAACTGTTGTGTAGTGTTGCTGTGCACTGTTAATCATCTGTCCTTTTCTGCTCCAGTGGGGGCTGCATTTCAGTGGTGGGTGAGGTGATCTCAGGCAGATAGTTTGCAAAACACTTAGAGATCCTTGTATAAAAGGCATCGTTATAAATGCCAGTCATTACCATTAGCAAAGATCTCGCTCTCCTAGTGTGTACATGTGACATTGCACTCCATATGTTTATGGAAATATATTTATAAGTGTAAATATGATGTAAGTGGAATATGCTTTATGCAAAAAGTCTCTTGTAAGGTATCATATTACAAAGCATATAATCTACTGAGTGTGGTCATCCTTTTTGTATGAAGGTATCATTCTTGGATCTGAAATTAGCAATATGAAATATAATTCTGAGGTCCTATTGTAGTTATGCAACGTGTGGGCCATTAATGGTGGTTGGGAATCTTGATAGCCCCTATTAACTAGGACAATTGGTTGTAGATGGCTCTGTTTATTTCTAAGCCTTCCTGTATAAGTGTGTGCCAGCAAGTGGGTAATGAAGTCTCACAGGACATGTGAACATGTCACATCATACTGGAATCCATCTTGAACCTGGTGCTTTCCCACTTAGAAGGAGGGGGGGAACCCAGAGAGAGACAAAGGATTCCCACCTTGTGCCAAAGCTATAAAAGGGGGTGGAACAGAACAAAGGGGTCCCAGTCATGTGGAATCCCCTGCTTTTCACCTAAGATGCCTGCTGGAACTAACAAGGCCTGTACCGCGGAAAGGATTGGACCCAGACTAGGAAGGAGTCTAATCTGTGAAAGGTTTCAGAGTAGCAGCTGTGTTAGTCTGTATCCGCAAAAAGAAAAGGAGTACGTGTGGCACCTTAGAGACTAACAAATTTATTAGAGCATAAGCTTTCATGAGATTTGTAGCTCACGAAAGCTTATGCTCTAATAAATTTGTTAGTCTCTAAGTGCCACAAGTACTCCTTTTCTTTTAGTCTGTGAAAGAAACTTATTGGCACATCTCTAAGGGTGAGATTTACCTGTATTCAGTTTCTTAATGTATTAGGCTTAGACTTGCGTGTTTTGTTTTATTTTGCTTGGTAACTTACTTTGTTCTGTCTGTTATTACTTAAAACCACTTAAATCCTACTTTTTTACTTAATAAAATCATTTTGTTTATTAATTAACCCATAGTAAGTGATTAATACCTGGGGGAGCAAACAGCTGTGCATCTCTCTCTCTCTTTCTCTGTTATAGAGGGTGGACAATTTATGAGTTTACCCTGTGTAAGCTTTATACAGAGTAAAACGGATTTATTTGGGGTTTGGATCCCATTGGGAACTGGGTGTCTGGGTGCTGGAGACAGGAGTACCTGCTGAGCGGTTTTCAGTTAAAGCCTGCAGCTTTTGTGGGACGTGGTTCAGACCCTGGGTCTGTGTTGTAGCAGGCTTGCGAGTCTGGCTCAACAAGGCAGGGTTCTGGAGTCCCAAGCTGACAGGGAAAACAAGCTCAGAGGTAGTTTCAGCACATCAGGTGACAGTCCCAAGGGGGTCTCTGTGACTGAGCCCATCACAGTATATAGTATTATTGTATCAAAAATTTAAGCTGTTCACTTCAGGGTAAAGAAACCACACACTGGTCTTGCCAAGATTCCCCACATCACCTGGGATAGTCCCTGTGAAAGGTCTGTGTCCCATCTTTCTTCTCTGGCAATAGCCCTTGCTATATTTAATATCCCTTTGTCTTTATTTCTAACTTTAAAGTGAAAGAGAGAGAGACGTAACTAATCCATTAACAATGACTCAGAACAGACATGGTTAAAATATGTGAGAAGCTCAGGAATAAGAAACATTCATAGTTTCACTGCCACTTTCAAATAAGAGCTTAAAAAAAGATCTCCCACCAGCTGGTCTATAAAATGCGTGACTTGTACATTTGTAAGCTACAAAAGTCCACAATCTCACAGAACATTAGGACTCGTCAACCAGAACCCACAAGTCATGACACTGGGACCTTGGCTCTGTCCTTGCTAAGCTGAGGACCAGATTCTGACTGCAAATGACATGAGCAGAATTAATGTGTGGAGAGAAGCTTTTCACTGGCATAACGCCAGCCAAGGCAGCCCCTACACCAGCTGGATCTGTCCTCACCGTACTCCCCAATACAGGAGTTAGCTTGGGGGAAGGGAGGGGACATGGTGGCATTTTAGGGACCTTGTACCAGTGGCATAAATTACAGCAGCACCTAGCCTGCTCCAATTCATGCTGGGGCTGGGCCGGCACAAAAACAGGGAGAATTACAAGCTCCCTGAGGTCCTAACCCCAAAAGCCCAGAAACTGTTCTACTGTGCAGGCACCTGCCTTGGAAAGTTCATTTCCTTATGTATCTGCTGTAGTGACCATCTGGAGATAAGGGAATTACTCAGATCAGTCCTTGTATGAGTTCAATTGCATTCACCAGGACTAGGAGTTTAGATTCCTCATGAAACACTTTATTTCTAGATGTGGCTCGGGTAAGTGCCAGTGTCTCTGATTCAAGGTATCAGAGCCGCTGAGCCAGACGCCCAAACTAACTAAAAAATACTATCAATGGCTCCATTGAAAATGCCAATGGCAAACACAACCCACAGCTTCAAAAAAAAACGGAGTGCTGAAATGAGTGGGGCTGCCTAATCTGTAGAATTGTCAGGTAACAAGGGGGGCTGGGGCTGGGGAAGAGGGTATCTGGGGAAGGGGGCAGCTTCTTAAATGTGGAAATTACACAGATGGAGTTTCCACTCAAAAGGTCTTAGAAGGTGTGAGTTTTGGCAGAGCTGTTGTGGTTCCCATGGAAACCCAATGAGGCTGGAGCCGGGATGTCTGGGGAGAAAGATGACAGCAGTACATTGTAAATGCATTGTAATTGCCCTTGGAACACATGAACTGGAAGCCTCTGGTCTGACGCAGCACATTGGAGATATGTTGTTGCTTACTGTACAGAAACTTTTTTATCTCTGCATCTATTACATATGGTCTCAGGGCCTCTTTTTTGCAAAGCAGCCTTCTGTTTTCTGATATCAAGCCCTTTCTGGAATACCTTGGGCGTCAAGCAGGATATGCCCTGGAAGCCATGAGGTTTAGTAGATTGTGCATTACGCAGATCAAGAAAGCTCCATGACAAAAATACATCACTGGCTCAGTGCACCGAAGGCCCAGTCTGTGCCAGCAATGACAGCACTTTGCAGTACCCGATGCGCAGTTCCTTATGTGATCTCTCTCTTTCAGCTACAGCTCATCTACCAGATCTGACGCAGAGGGGAATAGCGAAGTACTGCTTGTTTTCCAACACTATGGAAATGAGATGGCAAAGTTCTGCTCTCTTCCCCCTAGGCTACACATCACAGCCAGGTAACACAGCTTCAGAGCTGTTAGCTTACCTCTGACAGGGCTTTTTGATCATGTTAAACACACACAGCTGAGCGAGCACCACTGAAAAACACTCCTTTTTCCCCTCAGAAAAACAGGACCAGAGGGAGATGAGAGCTACAGAATGTAGATAGAGGCAATGGTTTGGCCAGTGCATACACATATTTCAGCATTAGCTCCAACTCTGTTTACAATACCCATGATGCCCAATGCCTCTGTGAAACAATGCAACTTGTGCAAGGGAGTCGCAGCATATTGTATGTTGTAATGTATATTCGTTTTATTCAGGATTATTTTACCTCTTAGTAAATCCAAGGCGATTTTCAAGAACCTGTTTCCAAATGGAGAGGAGGGGTGGTTGTTACAGAAAACCATTAGTGATCAACGGACAGTTGGGGTATAGACTTGAAAATGTATGTCAGAGGACAGGATACACCACCTCCCATTTAAGGCAAATGATGCCATCGCTGTCGCGGGATATACTTGGAAAGAATCATCGGATTCTTCATTTGAACGGACCCTTTGGCAACTGGCACACTTAGATTAGAGCATGATCCTCCTACAAAGGGTTTTGCCCCTAAACATCTAATGAAGTCAGTAGGAGTCAATGCATTCAGCCTCTCTCCGATTTTATCCCATCTTCTTTTCTGTAACTGATGAACTGCAAATAGAAGTGTACCCAAAGGAGCAATGTGGTGTGTGCGTAGAGCCAAGGTTTAAATCAGGTCTTGCGTCACCCTGAAGGAAACTGAGAGACACATTATTTTTACTCACACAGTAGGCTTTGGTACAGAAAACAGCCTGGGCTAAAGCTCATCCTCAAACTCACCCAGCCCAGTTAGGGCTGGAAAGAGCCAGGCCTGAGACAACAGAAGGAGCTCTCATTCTCCGTCTGAGTAGGGCTTTGTGAGTCAGGCTGTGTTTGCACAAACTGGACCTGGTTACTAACTGCAAGTTTTCCTTTCTGTAACCACTTTGCCTTTGAAGGTTATTATTAGCAATATAATAATAGTTATTAATAGCAACCTTAAATTTGCACCCTCATGCAAGATAACATATGTGATAACATAACTCTGGGGACTAGGATTACTTGGCTTTTTTTTCTGTTTGACTCTGATTGCACCTGCAAGTATTCTAGTGAGTGAGTTTACTGGCAGGGCGTATGTAGAAAAAGTGAACAGCAATTATTAGAGAGTATTAGGAATTACATGGATTCAGTAAGGGCTCAGAAACATACCATATGAGCTGTGAGTCCCATCAGAGCAAGCAACGCAGGTTGAATACCAAATATTCATTGTGATCTGCTTGTGTGAAATCTAGAGAGCAAAATTATTGGGTGCATCATTTTGAATAGATTTGAGAAAATTGTACTATTTTTGCAGTTTGTGAGAAAAGAAGAGACAAAACTCATCCAATAAATTATTCACTGCCAGTTACTCACCCATCCTTACTGTGGCAAGAGGATATTCATTAACATGCCTAGCCAAGTGGAGAGCTAACCAGACACCATAATTTGACTTCCATTTGTTTCACTCATGAATTTCCAAAGCAGATAGTTTTAATCTGCTCTTGAGATCCTGAGTGTGCCCTGGAGAATATTGGATGAGAAGTGCCTGCCTTGTCTCCTTTGCATCCTAATTACCAGATCACCATGTCTGAGCCAGGTGTAACCAACTATTCTGCAGCCCCAGGTGGGACAAAGGCATGAAGTATACAAGGGGAACTCTTGGCTCTATGAAAAGGAGTACTTGTGGCACCTTAGAGACTAACCAATTTATTTGAGCATAAGCTTTGAAGTGAGCTGTAGCTCACTTCATCAAGTGAGCTGTAGCTCACGAAAGCTTATGCTCAAATAAATTGGTTAGTCTCTAAGGTGCCACAAGTACTCCTTTTCTTTTTGTGAATACAGACTAACACGGCTGTTACTCTGAAATCTTGGCTCTGTGGAGAACTGCAATCTTGTTTTGTTCTGCCTCACTCATATTCCTGCATTTCTTTTTTTAAACTCTTATTTTTCTCTTCTTAGCGACCTCAGCATTATTTCATCACCTCTCCCCATTAAGGATGGGCCATGCAACTGAGACCTTTCCACCTTTCAAGATATTTATGGAAGGAAGAATAACCATCTGCCTGCTGCATGATTTAGATTCACTCAAGGATGCTCTGGCTGATTTTGCCTATAGTGCTTTGCAAACAATTTCTGAGTATGAAACTGAGTGGGGTAAAGAGAAAACAAAACTTGTTTGGAAACATTCCAAAAATGTGCTTTCTTCTGCACTTGAGCAAATCCAAAGTAGTTCCACTGATTTCAACAATGTTTCTCTGTATTTATCATAGTGTAATTGAAATCAGAATCTGGCCCTATGTCACTATCATTAGATTGTTGTGAGGCTTATTTTAAGATGATGCTTCAGTTCTGTGACACTACTGTGGTTAGAGACAAGCGCCCATCTGTTTTCCACGTAAATCTGCGCTTGCCAATTGGAAGAACTGTCACAGTAAGCATGTCCTGGAATCAGGGGAGTTTGAAACGACACCTGCTTATGTCCTCTCCAAGGTTTGGATATCACTTTAAATATTCTAGACAACTTATTCCTATTGTGTAACTAATTCCGCTTTGCAGGACTTCCGTATGGTAAGCACAACTGTCCCACCCTGAGACTCCACGTGGCTGGGAAACAAAACTCTTTTTAGCATGAACCTCACCCTCCTTTACTGGATGGAAATCACAGTTGCTAAAGTGATTAATACTTGAAAAAGGTGTGTCTGCCTTGGAGAAGAATGGAATGTTGGGCTTTATGGCACCTGGAAAGTCTATTGGAAAAGACAAGTTGAATAGCAAAATCAGGACTGCAGGAACTGGATTGGTAATGAGTCCTTGCGGATGAGTTCTGCTTGTTATTTATTTACATATATTAAGAGGAAAAACAACTTTATTGTTAGTCGTTTGGTTTTCTTTCCCAAATGCAATATTAGTTATATAATTAAAAATACTATATCCCATGAAATACTCCCCCACCCCCCAAAAAAATTTTTTTTGGGGGGGCACCATGGAAGTTGTGCCATTGATTTCCATGAGGACATGTCCATAGTACATGATTTATATTTAATGATTTTAGAGCAAGGTTGGATGGCACGGGGTATTGACACTTGACCCATGTTTATGCTGCAGCCTCTGCCGTTTCGTTTCTACCACCAGTGGAGAATTCCTGGTCCCAACTTTCCCATTGTGTATCCAGCTTAAGTGAGCTCCTTCCACCACAGCCCTGCCACCCTTCCTTAGGCAATCTACAGTCAGTGTAAAAGGAGCAGGAACAGAGAGAAATGGGGTGCTGGCTGGGTGATGGAGAACTCTCCCCTGGAGACTATGTGACACATGAATAACCTGAGACCCTTTAGGCAGGGGACAATAAATAATGCAGAGCTGACAAGGGGGCAGTGGGAGAATACACTAGACAAATAGATTGGCACACACGTGTCTTTTACTCTTAAAGTGTCTCTTTGGAGAATGGCTCCAATTTCTGTTCAGCTTTTTAACAGGGTGAAAGCCCAAGAGAGGTTTTAATTAAGTATTTAGCTGCTGGCAAATTTTGTATCCATCTGTTCCAGCATGGGATTTCATTCAGGCTTAGACTTCTGCAGCTGGCAGGTCACCTGGTGGTGAGCAGGGAGTGCCACACTCAGAGCCAGAGTAATCCCCGGCCTAATTCTACTGTCTGTGGTGCTGTTATACAAGGGATGATCTTGGCCCTGAATGTTCAACAGCTGGGACAGCAAATGAGGGAAAGTAATTTGTTTTCACTACTGTTTTCCCCTAAACTGAGCTGTCCATTTACTATATTGAGGGCTGGAATTGTTAACGTAGGGCCCACAGTGCTGAAAAGTATCAAGAGGCTGCTTGTTTCCCTTATCAAAGGACAGTAGAATGCCTACATAAAGGATCTCCTGTTAAAGAGCATATGCTTTCCATGCACCAAAGCCCGACAGATCTAAGGGACATGCAATCAGCTTCTAGCAGGACACGGGGAAATCACAAAGGAAAACTGGTTTAGCAAAAGAATTGATCCATTAATTGGAGACATTCCCTGGGCCTCAAATATATTTTATGAAACAGCCAAGCCCTGAGAAATGAACATACTGTAAAAGGACAAAGATAATGAGGGTAATCGGCCCAGAGAGAACTGAAGGAAATGTGCTCATAGGAGGACAGGGGAAAGCTTTAGTGCAAGGTCTGAAACAGGAGACAGTGCACATCCAGTTGAAGGGGCAGAAAAAGCAAGGCGTGAAGCCTGCACAGAGCTGGACCCCTCCAACACATGTGGTACCTGAGAAAGACATAACAAGAACCAGAGGCTGGAAATTAAAACCATCCAAATTCAAATTAGAAATAAGGCACAAAAACTTTTTTAACAGTGAGGGTGATTAATCATTGGAGCAACCTACCAAGGGAAGTGGTGGATTCTTCATCTTTTGATGTCTTCAGATCAAGACCGGCTACCTTTCTGGAAAATTTGTCATTGGGCTCAACGCAGCGGTAACTGGGTGAACGTCTATGGCCTGTGATATACAGGGATGTCAGATTAGATCAGGGATCGGCAACCTTTGGCACGTGGCCCATCAGGGAAAGCCGCTAGTGGGCCGGGCCAGTTTGTTCACCTGCAGCGTCCGCAAGTTCGCCCGATTGCAGCTCCCTCTGGCCGCGGTTCACCATTCCAGGCCACTGGGGGCTGCGGGAAGCGGCACAGGCCGAGGGATGTGCTGGCCGCCACTTCCCACAGCCCCCATTGGCCTGGGACAGCGAACTGTGGCCAGTGGGAGCTGTGATAGGCCGAACCTGCAGACGCTGCAGGTAAACAACTGGCCCGGCCCGCCAGCGGCTGTCCCTGAAGGGCTGCGTGCCAAAGGTTGCCGATCCCTGGATTAGATAATCTAATGGTCCTTTCTGGCCTTAAAATCTATGAATCAAATCAAAATCCAAAGTCCAGCACCTGAACTTGGGTGATGTTCTGACCCAGATCTGAATACTGGGGTTCAGGCTTATTTCTGCTCATGAGTCTCATTCTTTTTGTGCCTCATCTCCAGTCCCTCCTGATGCAGAGTATGACCCCCCCCCCCCACACACACACACTTCATGGCTTTGCTGTGTGCCTCACTCACAGCTTGGTCCACAGAGGGAATTAAAAGCATTTGCAAACATTTCAGATCGCGTCAGGCATTGTATGGGCAAGCGCTGTGCAAGATTCCCACGCACAGCCCTGCCGACGCACCTCTGATCTGCAGCATCTGCTCCTACAGACCTGGCCTCCCACACAGCTAATGTTATTTATTTGCTGGGTTTATTTATAGGGCTTTGTGTGGGGCTGGTAGAGTGCAGCAGCCGGGCGCCGTACAGCTTATTAAAAACAAACAAAAACATGCAAGTCGTCTCAATGCAACTACTCAGCATCCATCGCCTGCCCAGCGAAATCTCTGGCCTTAATAGTATGTCAAACGGAGTCAATTAATCAAGAGCCAAATTCCAAACACTTGGGGATCTGGAGGATGGAGTGTCCTGGAAGGCGAGGGATGAAGTAAACTCAGGTTGCAATAAAAAGTGTGCTCCAGGGAAGCACAATTGCCATGATTGAGCAGCAGGGAGGGAAACAGAACAAGATCCTTAGCTGGTGTAAACTGGCATAGCTCCACTGTCTCCAAGGTAACTACGCCAATTAACGCCAGTGGAGGATCCAGCCCACAGACTCTAAATGAGTCCCAGATCTTGGAGGGTTTGGAAGATTATAATTAGCAACTGGAATTGTCCTTGGAAGAGCACAGATAGTCAACAAAGACTATGTTTTCTATGGGCTCACAATGACCCACCCTGCTCCGGAGGCGAGCAGTCTCATTCCGCACCAGCTGAACATTCCACGTGCTCCTCAAGAGTGGGGCATATCACAATAGCCTAGCTAGTCGGTTCGGATTGCAACTCACCCCTGGCCTGTGCTATCAGGGATTAAGTGTCAGCAATGCACCCAGCTCTGAAATAGCTCACACGATACCAGATACAAACAGGACAGATGGGACATGCTGGGAGGGCTGCTTGTTAAGGTCTCATGGTTTGTGGGCAGCTGTCACAGTTCCCAGGTGAACTGCACCTCTGACCCCTCGCAGTCCTGTCGAGCGCTCCCCTCCCGAGGCTCAGGCCTTGGGATGTTGTCTGGCTCTGATGGAATCACAGGATGCGCCACTCTCAGACTGGTCTCTGGGTTGCAGTGCCCTGATACTAACTGAGATTACCTCAGCAGGTCTGATAGAGGCTCAGACCCTCCCGTTCTGTTCCCTCTGAAGCAGGGACCAGTGGTTAATATTGTGACCAGGCAGCCTCCTTGAAGCAAAATATCATTTAGTTAGAACCACAGTATTTCAGAGAAAACAGCTCTTAAAACAACAAAACAGACTGTACGCATGTCTAGGTTTTCCCTAAGGTAGCGGTTCTCCAACTTCATTGCACTGTGACCACCTTCTGACAACAAAAATTACTCCATAACCCTGGGCAGGAGGGCAGGGAAATGGGGTGGAGCCAGAGCCCTGCACCCCGGGCTGAAGCCCGCGGGCTTGGTTTTCAGCCCAGAGCAGAGAGGCTCAGGCTTTGGCGTCAGCCAACAAGTTTAACATCGGTTCTGGGTCATCTAAGGCATATGATTCCCTGGCTCTGGGAAGGCCCAACTGCTTTAGACTCCCTCTGCAGAGTCTCTCTGTGTCAGCCAGTCTCCTTAGACAGCCTCTGACAAGTGAGCCCCCCCCCATGCACCTCCTTTCCCCCGGAGCAGCAGTAGTGGACTTTTGATCTCCAGGCTCCTCACGTTGGCAGAACAAAGCTGGAAACAGGATTCTCAAAGCCGGCAGCCTGCCCCTCTGGCCTTTCAAGGAGGTGCTGGCTGGGTGGAGCGGGCTGGGGAGACACACTCAAAGCGCAGGGCCAAGATGTAGGCTGGGATGGAGATGGGCAGAGCCTTGCAGAGGAGGACAAGAGATGTAAACTGGATTGGGTGGGGAAGGGGAGCCCACAGAAGGATGTGGGGGATGGGGAGAGGCACAGTCAGAGCTTTGGCTGAGTACAATAATATTAGCAGCTACATTTTGGACAAATGGGAGGGGCAATGGGGGCTCAAGAGGACTGGAGAGGAGGCCACTGCAGTAACAGACAGAAGATGATCAGGGTCCAGAAGAACTTAGTCAAGGTGTTACTAGCAACAGCCCTTGTTATCTGGGACTCCCACAAAGCTCTGCTAAAGCATTTCCGTCCTAATCTGCAGCCCAGCCCTGCCCCAGCAGTCCCAGTCCTGGGCTCCCACACAGCTCTGATAGTGCCCCTCAGCCCTGATTTGCAGCACCCCCTGCTTTTCCAGTCCTGGGCCCTTACTCAGCTCTGCACCCTCAAGCTTTCTGCCACATCCCATGCCCACCAACGAAGGGGTGAATTACCAAATGTCGGTGCTGTTGCTGCTGTAGTCTCTTTGGGTGCTGTTAACTGTACCAAGGGTTGACCAGAAACACTGCTGAACAAGCTCTTCCCATTAAAATAGAAAACCCACTTGTGTGTGGCTTTCGGCTCGAAGCAGACCTTGGCCAGACAAGCCTTCCTGTTGGCTATCCGGAGCGTAGGTGTGTGGCAGCAGGCACGTAGGGTTGATGGCCAGTAAGAAGTGACGCATTTTCCTCTAAAACTGTTCAATCACTTCACATTCCAGGTATTTCATGTCGTAATAAAAGTCCCTGTGTCCTGGATGCCAGTAAGGCCTGGGGGGCGGGGGAAGGTGAATTAAATGAGCCTTTTACAAGCATAGAGAAGCACTTACTCCTCTTCAAGCCATTTAAGGCAAATGTTGCTAGTCTTCTACCCATCCTGGTGTCCTGCTCAGCCCTGTATGCATTGTCCTTTGCAAACACCGTGGAGTCCCAGAAGCGGGGCTGGTGCACATCGTTGGCAGAAAAGTTGAAACAGAGAAGGAAAATGGCTATTTGTTTTAGAAATTGAGCAGAGGTGATTAGCGTGTTTGTGTGAAATGAATAAGGGCTTGTGTCTCTCCTCCCCTCCCACATTCTGCCAGCACTATCAGAGTCAGGTGGGAGTGGACAGCACTCAGGAGCTGCATGCACCTGGTTTCTGGGATGCAAATGCTGACAAAGGGCTTTTTTTTTTTAGGTTTGATCTCAAAGGAGAAAAAAATCAAAGAGCTTGGAAGCTCCTGGACCATGTTCACTCTGCTGCCTAATAAAATCAGCTGTAAGGCAGCTGCAGCGCTTCTAGGGTGACCAGATGACAAGCACAAAATATCGGGACATGTGGGGGGGCAGCCACAGGCTCACCCCCTACCAGGGCCGGCTCTAGGTTTTTTGCCACCCCAAGCGAAAAAAAACCCAAAAAATACTAGAGTGCCGCCGAAGCAAAATATAGGGACAAATGACGTCCCGACTGTACGTCTGTCGGGACATGGGACAAATAACTAAATATCAGGACAGTCCAGATTTTATCGGGACGTCTGGTCACCCTAAGCATTTCTCACATAGGAAGAGTGAGGGGTGTGTGTGATTTGCACACAAATAGCTCCGCAAATCAGAATCCAAGAGGCCTCGTTTGCATGAAGATATAGCAGAACTGTGGCAAGGTCCAGATCTGCAAGGAATGGTCAGGACTCGGAGTGTAAATTAACAGAGGATTTATACACAGGGATGTGCTTCTATGAAGAAATGGTTGGAGTTTTGCCACTGAATTCAATGGGAGTATGTTCAAGCTCAGTATGTGTTATCCTCCCAAACGAGCAAACTTATGGCTAATCAACTCCTTCTTTCTAATTTGGAACAACCAACGAGGCATTCCCTGATTTGTCTTTTGAAAGGATTGGGTAAATGTTGAAACAAGAGTCTGGGATCGATGCAAGTTTTCCTGCTCCCCAGCTCTGTCAATGATGGTCACTCACTCCAGGTCTGCAGAACCAGAGCCTCCCCTGCTATTCCAGTCCTGGGTTCCCATACATCCTAATGAGTATTACTCCTGTTATTCTAGTCCTTGATCTTTCTGCTTGTGATCTACACTGGATTTGAACTCAGGCCTCTGAGATCTCAAGGTGTAGCATTAACCTGCCACATCACCTAAACCAGGGTGGCCAACCTGAGCCTGAGAAGGAGCCAGAATTTACCAATGTACATTGCCAAAGAGCCACAGTAATACGTCAACAGCCCCCCATTAGCTGCCCCCCCCTGCCGCTCCCAGCGCCTCCCACCCACCGGCAGCCCTGCCGATCAGCACCTCCTCCTCCTTCCCCGCACCTCCCGATCAGCTGTTTCACGGCATGCAGGAGGCTGCGGAGCAGGGGGAAAGGGGGAGGACTGAGGGCACAGCAGGCTCAGGGGAGGGCACGGGAAGGGGTGGAGTGGGGGCAGGGCTCGTGGCAGAGCCAGGGGTTGAGCCGTGAGCACCCCCCGGCACATTGGAAAGTTGGCACCTGTAGTTCCAGCCCCGGAGTCGGTGCCTAGACAAGGAGCCGCAGATTAACTTGTGAAGAGCCACAGGTGGCTCTGGAACAACAGGTTGGCCACCCCTGACCTAAACCCTATCAAGCTTTTCAGGGGAAAAATAGCAATCAAAAGTGTGTGTATGAGAGTTAAAACATTTCCAGTACGGCAGTCTTTGTTTCCTTTGATTTCTTTCAAGTAATAGATGTTATGCTGCTGACAGTACTTTGATCACCTAATGCACAGAGCCCACAGTGAAGCTGCTGATCTTGTTGGACCTATCTCCTACATATAATCTGCTCCCAGTCAGCCTCAGGTATCAGTCACACCTGTTGGGCAAGAGAATGCCCCATCTCACGGGAACTTCAGGGCAGGTGCACCTGCATGGTATAGTCTGAGCACATCTGCCAAACAGCCACAGCCACTTAGGAGCTCTTCCTTTCATTATAAATATTTATGAAGCTTTGGCACCCGTGAAAGTGGAGAAAGAATAGCACCAGCTAGGTCTAAGTTAGTACAGGCCTCTCACACCGTCTGCCAGAAAGTCTCTACCCTGACCTGCAACACCCCCTGCACTGCCAGCCTTAAACCCAACACAGCTCTACTACGGCACCACAGTCCTGATGTGCATGCCCCTCCCCCCCGCATCTTTTTGAGCAGATGGGTCCCATATCTAGCACGGAGTGCTTATAATCCTCTCTCCCCCTTGGCACTGCCAGGACAGCACCACTTTAGCTCATCTCCTGCTCCTGCTGCAGCACCAGCACCTGCCTCTCCTAATGCCAATCACAGAGGGAGTGCTCAGCTCAAGAAGGTCTCTCTGCCTTTGACCTCCAGCCAACCTACCATCCTGCCTAAAATTTCATTTTTGATAAATAAAATGCGCCTACAGCTAGCTGTCCCTCCCCCCAGCTCACATGATTGGCAGCAGAGAAAAGAGAAAGCCAAAAGGAGCCCTGCTTCAGGAAGAGGATCCAGCAAACATTACTGCTGCAGCAGGGAAGGGGTTAAAGAGACAGCACCAAGAAAATGAAAAGACCTGAAGTGTGACCTTGCAGGACTACTACTGAAAAGCCATTCACAGCAGGAAGGTAAAAGGACCAGAGAGCCTGTGGTAAGGCTTAGGTATTGTGGGCTCTAGGGCAGTAGGGTCTGACTCTGGCTTTCCTAGGCCAATCCCAGTTATAATTAGATGAGTTTAGTGCATACAGACACACCACTCTCTGCAGGGAAAGAAAAAGCCCTTCCAGCTGCTTTTAATGTGGTACCATGCTGAGGTCAAATCCTCTGTAGATAAAGAGTTTGGCTGCTGATTCACTGACAATGGCCTCTAAATTTAGCTCAGACAAGAGAGGAACCCCCAAAACCTCAAACAAGGCTGCTAATCTGAGAAGAGTGGATACATCTCCCTTTAGGGGCAGGGGTAGTGCAGCTATTGATTTATATAGGAACCAATAGGGTGGTTCTAGAGAATCACCCACCCAGAACAAAGCTGAGCCCATCTGTTCCTGGGGCAGAGGTATAAAGGCCAGTTCAGTAAAACTAGGCTTTTCCTTTTGCTATGGGGGCTGGAGTATAGGGGGGTGGCTGTTGTCAATACAGATGAGGCTGCTGTAGGGAAATGAGTGAGTGATACTTATGAAGCCTAGAACAAATGATGCTTAGGTACTATGGAGATGAGTATATTAGAAACATTGAGAGAAACCTAAGCCACCATAATGGCTTAAAGGAAGGCCGGCCCTTAAAGGTATGTCTATGGAGGGGTAAAAAACTCAAGTCTGCTGAGTTTGGCTCTGGGGCTTCAGAATTACTGTGGAGATATATGGGCTCCACCCTTAGCTAGCTTCACTTCACTAGCCCCACAGCCTGAGTCCTGTGAGCCTATGTCAGCTGACCCTGGCTAGCTGTAGCTGTGCTGTGGGTCTTTTATCTTTGTGTAGATGTACCTTAACTGTCTTGGGTTCGTAACCAGGGTTCAGTAATGCTTCCCTTTTGAGGCTATTCAAGTGCTTTATACACATTAATTGAGCCTCCTGTGGTCATCCCTATCTCCAGCACTCCTGTCCCATTGAAAAAATCAGGGCATCAAACATATTTTTAAATGCACAATAATAGGATGGATGCTTACTGCCACTATTAATCCCTTTGCTCTATCCCTTCTCCCTCTCTTTATGTATGATGTCTCTCAAAGCTTAGTAGCCCAGGGGAGGAAGAGACCATGTCTTTGTATCTGTGTGTAAAATGCCTAGTACGCTGATGCTGTACAAATAAGTAATAGCAGGGCTCACACTAACCCTTGCTTGGGGGTAGGTAACTATTATCTCCACTTACAGACAAGTGAAGTGAATTGTTTACAGTTAGAGTGAATTGGTGAGAGCTGTGACTAGAACTGCCATAGCTTAACTTTGCTGTGTTTGTTGATCACGCTCCCTTTCTGTGATCTCTGGTTTATAAATGTTAATGGTGGAGTTAGAACTCTCTTGTATCTACCAAAACACGTGCAATGGATGGGCCCCAGGCATGGTCCTACACAAACACAATGCAGTGCTCCGTCTACTAGCTCTGCAAGAGCCACTGTTAAACACTATTCCCTGAAAGTGCAATGTTGACACTTCTTAACACAGCTAGCACGTGAACAAGAAAAGGACCATGCTACCTTCCAGCTCTGCTATAAACAGACTGGAGGAAACAAAGGCTACAATGAGAGGGAAATGCATTTAATTCTCAAGGGCCACGGAATTAATGGAGGAAACGGACATGAAAAATATATCTAAAGTGTACAGATAAAAGTACAGCGCTGGTATCGTCTCAGGAGTTTGGAGGAGACTGAGGGCTGAGAAAGAGTTCTGTCTTCTTTCCTCTTGACAACATATTCATTAATCCCACCTTCCAACCCTCCCAACATGCAGGAGCAGAGTCTGAGGGCACAATCAGCTGTGCATGCTGTCAAAGTGAGAAGGTGAGAATAACCAGGACGTAGATGATCCCACAGAGGCAACCTGGTCACTTCCACTCAGTGGGCACCTCTTGTTTCCTGGACCTAAACTGTATTCACACTTATTCTTCCTTGGGATGCCCCACATGATACAAGTATAATTTCATCCATCTGCTATGTGGCTTTTTCAATGTCTCCTAGAATTGCGTTTCCTTTTTAAATTCCACTTCCCAATTGTGCAGATCATTTTTAAATAAAGACACCCACTGGTCCCTTTGGAAAGACAGTTTTTCCTGCCTCTGTTTGCTATTAAAAATTTGCTCTTCCAGTCACTTACCAGCTATAAAAACAATATGTGCTTTCTTCTTGGCATTTTTGTTTCTGTAAGAGGTTGATTTTCATATGCTAATATTTTAGGCATATATGCATTAGGGCAGAAACCCGTAATGACCTCAGAACACACCTGGGATCATTCCCCCTTTCATGAGCCAATCCCAGAAACTGATTTGGATCCAGTATAGTTACTAGATGAGAAAGTCCCTGGCTCAGAAGATTTACAGTCTAAGTGGGCTCAAAGCGCTAGATCCTCAGCCTTTATGAATCAGTGGCCCAAACAGAGCAAACACGTTGTTTTTCTTCTTACATTAGTAAAAGGTTTATTAATGTGTTGAGCCATTGCTCACTGTATTTATTTCAGTGTTCTTTTCCTAGTGGTGTGGCAGCTAGAAGGGGAAATGCCCATCTAATCCATCCCTTTGTCAGTGCAGCGGTAAATTGTTCCAATGGTTAATTATCCTCACTGTTAAAAATGTAGGTCTAATTTCTAGTCTGAATTTGGATCTAGCCATTGGATCATGTTATACCTTTGTCTTCTAGATTGAAGAGCCTATTATCACATATTTATTCCCCTGTAGGTACTTATAAACTGTGATCCAGTTCCTCCCCTTAGCCTTCTCTTTGTTTACTTGTTAATAAGTAGATTGAGCTCTGTGATGGGGCGCCTGCCCTGCACTAACCCTGAGAGGGTTAAAACCAGCATAGGGAGGCTGAGCAGCAGGCAGCCAAAGGAGTGGCTGTAGGGGAAACAGCCAATTAGGGCGGTGCCTGCAGACAATTAGGGTGGCAGCTGGACCAGCCAATTGGGGCCCAGATGGCCCATATGAAAGGAAGCTGCAGACCAGAGCAAAGGAGTCTGCTATAGGGAGTCCTAAGGAGAAGACTGGCTTCCTAGGGGACTATAGCAAGCCCAGCACCTGGGAAAGGGCAGGTGCTAGCAAGGATTGAGCTAATTCCCAAAATGCCCACCAGAAGGTGTTAGTGTGGTGAGTGACCCCATGACAAGCTCCTTGACTCTATCATTATAAGGCATAGTCTCTACTCCTTTAATCATTCTTGTAGCTCTTCTTTGAACCTTCTCCAATTTATCAGCACTCTTCTTGAATTGTAGACTCCAGAACTGGACCCAGTATTCTGGTGGCAGTCGCACCAGTGCCAAATACAAATAACTTCTCTGCTCTTATTTGAGGTTCCCTGTCTATGCATTCAAGGATCACATTAGCCCTGTTAGCCACAATGTCACACTGGGAGCTCATGTTCAGTTATCATTCACTATGATCCCCAAATCTTTTGGAGTCACTGCTTCCCAGGATAGTCCCCTATCAATGGAAAGAGTGTTCTCATCATCATATGATATGACTATATCATATTTCTCTCCCCCGCCCCCAGATATAGAACAGAAATATGTATTGCATACTTGTTTTTTCTGCATTGTTATTGATAATTCTACCATATCCCTCTAGTAATGGACCAATACCTTTGTTAGGGTTCTTTTTGTTCCTAATATACATAAGGACAATAAGGAGGATTGATTTTTTTTTTTTTAAACTCTGCTGGCCATAGATTTCTCCTTGTGTCCCTCTCCTTGGCTTATCACTTTTCTACAGTTCCTAGCTTCTGATTTATATTCATTACTACCAACTTCCCTATAAGGTCCCTGACTCCTTGATTCCATTCCTAGCCATGTATTTGGTTGTAAATTTCTTCTTCATGGGAAACTCTGATCCCTCACCCCAGCCTTTTGTCCTCAGCTATGTCTGCCCTACCAGATGTTTACATGGTGTCCATCACCATAGTATCTAATGATTAAATTATCACCTTTCTATTTCGCCTAACATCTCTGCTTTCTGATAGCTGCCTCTTTATTTGTCTTTCCCTCCATTAGCTGCCTTTTTCCTTACGGAAAAACCTTTGGATTTCAGAGCATTACAAACCGCTCCTATGACATAACTATTAATCTCCCTATTTTAAAGATGGGGAAACCGAGGCCCAGAGGTGAAGGTATCTTGTAAGGTGACACAACAAGCCAATGGTGGAGTGGGGAATAGAATCCAAGATTCCAGAGTCCCTGTTCTGACCACAAGACCCTCCTTCTTCTCATCTGCTTCATTTTTGGTGCTGTCCAACAGATCTCCCAATGCAGAAGAGCTGTCCCTGGCGAAACTGATATCACATTCAGGCAGAGTGGTGCCAACCTACCAGACACAGGCATCATTCAGGGTAGAGAGGGGGCTTAAAGGGAGTTGGCCAGAGGGAGTTGGCAACTCATAACGAAAAGCAGGAGAGAAAAGGCTCTTTTCCAAAAAAGAAACAAAATAAAAATTAATAACTAAAGCTAAAAAAGCAGACTCAGAGTGAAGCGGCTTGACTTTTCCGAGAAGGCTCCCCAGATGCACAATGGGAACATCTGTGCCGCGGCTCACTCCTTGGAAGGGCCTCAGGCCACAGAGCGATGCTGGCGTCAGCTGGTTACAGTGATGGCCTTGATGAGGTCCTCTCCCTGCTTCCCACAGGGCCGGGGCCGCTCAGAAAAATCTGCTTGAGTGCAGCTACGCCTGCTGCTGGGCTTGAATCGCAGCCCAGGGCTGGATCTCAGCAGCCATAAATTCCTCTTTTCACTTTGTCTTGTTCTCTCCGGGCTCCATATATTTCAAACAGACAAGTGTCCTACATGGGGAGGTAGGAGGCTGGGGGGGGGGGAGATGGTTGGGCCCAGAAACAACCGTCCTTCTGTGAGGCCCATGAAAAGCATTTTCATAAGGCCTATGCTCAAAACGTTCTGTTATCAGGCACCCAGAAGCAGCAGGTCGATGCATGCCCTGCTCCCGGGAACGAAATGAAACTCTAAACACACACATACCCGCAGTGGCCATTTGCACAGACAGGCATGGCCCATGCTCAGCACGGCTGTCGCATATAAACAAACAGTCTTTTCTGTATTGTTGCCAGCAGCGCCTATGTTCTTCCCACCCAAGGTGAAGACACACATGCCATAAGGATGGAAATTCACAGATCAGGATTAAATCTTCTCACATGTACTTGCAAAAGGTGAATACAGAAGTGGTGCTCTGAATTTGTATAAATAACAAAACCCTGCCTTTGTGTAGCATCTTTCATCTGACCCCTCTGCCTGGTAGGTATTCCGATGAGCTGGCTAGCATGCATGTGTCCTTTGCTAGATAGAGTTGGAACTGTTCAATCATGTGTCGCAGTCCCTGCACTGCTATCAGCTAACGAAGATTCCCTTCTAGTTCAGGTCCTAGCAGCCTTTGATATGGAAGCAGGAGGCTCTGAGTTCTAGTCCTGCTGTCACTTTCATGGTCCAGGTAACCCCTGTGTGCAGCACTGTGAAAGCCAGGACCTCCGAGAGAACTGCTGACTTGTTACACCCTAATTACCTCATTTCGGAGGTGGTGAAATGGAAGCACATGGAGGTGAAGTGACTTGCCCAAATCAATGGGAGTGGAACCCCATTTGGGAAGGAAGGGGTTTGTGGGGGGCAGTGGGAGCTTTTGGCTGCTGGGGGTGGGCAGGGTTGGTTGGGGAGCAGTGGAAGCCTAAAGCAGCCTGAGGGGATTGTGGCAGGGGGGATGGGTGGATAGTAGCAACCTGAGGAGGATTCCACCATTCTAACTCTCTCTCCATTAGCCTGCCCACTTCTGTCCCCTTCCAGCCCTGGCCCCTCTCAGCAGTTGCTGCCACCACTGACCACCTCCTCCTCCCTGGGCCCCAGGGCTCTGTGCTTGCCCAGCATCAACAGAGGGAGCTTTAAGAGGGGAGACAGAGACCACCTATGTGCAGTAGTTCCCGGGAGGCGGCTGGGGAGAGGGTTGGACAAGCAACCGCAGTGGCCTACCTGACTGTGTGAGCTCTCAGCTGGGATGCAGGCCAAAGTGACACTAGCCAGCCCTGTTTTATAAAGGTGAATCTGACTGCATTGTCTGGGGTGAGGGGTCTTCCCCTCCAGTTCCTGACCAGGAGTTTGGAATAACTAAAGGAGAGATTAGCCCCCGAAGAATCCATCCCAGTTTACACACTGAGACCAGCCTATGCTGAATCAGGACTTTGGGAATTCAGTGAGTGCTGGGCAGATGCCTGTGTAGTTCAGGCCTGGTTCATACAGTTCAGACACATACTCCCTAGGAGGGAGTCTTTGTGCCTTGATTTAAGGCGCATTTAATTCCCAGTAACTGGGGACGTACCAGTTGTGTTTGCTAATCTATCTTCTCAGGAACAATCCTCCAGTCTTTCATGTTGTGGGGGAATCCAGCCCTTCCACTCAATGTGTGTTGAATGGCTGGAGGATGGAATAATTTGGGATAAGCGGGAAGCTTTCTTTGAGCTTACAAATCCCTTCAAATTTTAAATATTTCCATGAGGGAGTATATATTTTCCAAGGAGTATATGGTGCTTTGTGGAACATTTTTCATATTTACAAAACCCATCCAAATACACAACACTGGTCAGTTTTCCGGACATTCAAAATATGAGGCCATCTTTAAAATGGCTTCACCTGTTTGAATAAAATTCCCCATAGGTTTTATACCCTGATATATATTTAAAATAAATATTAGGAAGCAGCCAGCTTTGGAATAATTTAAACAATGTTCCATGTATATTACTAAACGCATGGCCAATATCCTTTTATAAAATGCATCCCCAGCATACAGAAGACACCCTGATACTATATGCAGTACATACTGGAAAAGGGTTGATTGCATTTTGTATTAAGGTAAAAGAAATTAAGTTGGATGCTTCCAAATAGCCAATCGACACAAAAATATATAATTGGGTATTTGAGGTACAATAGCATATGACCTGGCTGCAAGATTATCTATTAACCTGCACTTGTGGGATAAAAATGAGGTTCTCTGAGCCATTTTAATGTAGAAAGTTATTTGTAGGCCTCCTTGCACTATGGAACAGTTCTGCCTTATACTCTTGAGATGAATATGCTTTCAAGTGGGAGCGTCCGGGGGACGGAATGTACCCACTCAGAGACACAGGATTGGTGTGTATCTTTCCAAAGCTGGAGAATAATTTTAATAGGTGTCTGAAATTTTATTTTGTGGTTTGGCTAATCGTTTCTCTACTAGTGGTTGATTTAAAGGTTAACAAAGAGCCCCAGTGGCAATTGTCGCTTTTTGTTTTTTCACATGTAATCTACTACCTTGTCCTCAAAATGACAAAATACATGGGCAGGGGGGAAGGGTATAGACAAGAGTCCCAGAGTCACTAAATTGAGCAGCAGGAGCCTAGGCTGGCTGGTCCTTTCAGTGTGAGGAAAATCTGTCTTGTCCATGACCCTACATAAACGTTATATTCCCATTTGGGGGCTGTGACTGACACCTGACCTTTTTTGCATCTCTTTATTAGGGACAGTGGTTTGACATACCAAAGGTCATGGGGTTAGTAACATTTTATTTCCTTCAGGCTGTGAGGACTTCAGAAAGTGCCCAGTATGGTCTGGCTGCTACCAGAAACAAACGATTAATAAGTCAACCTCTGTGATTTCCAGCTTGACTTTGCCCACTGTACAAGTCAAAACAAGAACTCGAGCAGCCAGCATGATCTAAATTAAACTCATGCCACGTTCTTTCTAATGCATACATCACTCATCAAGAGGAATTGAGATTTTAGGATGGGGTGTAAGTCAGGACAACGTATGGCTTTTGTGGCTGACACTTCCACATCTATATTGGGTCTACAGGGCCCAAACTAGCTAAACCTTGTTTCTGTCCGCAGTTATGACTCAGAAATTGCTTTTGAGGGACAGATATATTCAGCATCGTGGGTACCGTTTTTAGAGTGACTTTTCTGACCGTAACCACATATTAATGTCATCCTAAAAAGGTAACAAATGTTGCTCTATGTGGTGCTTGCTTTGATCTTTTCCACCTTTCTGTTATTTTAAGACACACAAGGATCAAGTGGCACACTACCATGCCCTGATTATGTCACAACAGAGCGACCTTGTATGACTCTCTCAGAGGAATTTGCCACTCAGTTTATTGTGGCTTTCCCTTTAAAAATGTGGAGAAGTTGGCTCTAGTAAAAATGAAAAATTCTCAGTACTGGTTAGCTGGAGAGTGAGTGGAAACAGTAACCATCCAAACTTCTCCATGAAGGGATTGCAAACATACTCTACCTCTGACCTGCAACACTCCTTGCTATTCTAGCCCTGGATCCCAACACTACTCAGCTGATGTCCCACAACCTTGACTTACATCATCCCTTGCTATTCCTATCCACGGCCCCTCCCTCACAGAGACTGGCAATCTTGCCCTATTGTTCATTAGATTTTTGAAGTGAACAATTATCTTCTCGGGCCAAAGCTAAAATTGCCACTTAGCTAGGGGTTTTTAACCTCCTGAGCCAGTCCTCCCAAATGTCAGCAATGTGGTGACTGGGTTTTAAAAGTGATGGCGGTGGATGGTGTTTGCTTTTTAAGGTTGAGAGTCCCACTCCTTGTGTTCAGGAAATCTTGTCTGCACCTCCACCCGTGGGGCAATCCTGCTTCATCTGCTCTGAGCAACTCAATGTCTGTCTACATGAGCCAAATGGAGGCAAAGGTGCAAAATTCAAATGCTGATGGGCAACATCAGGTAATGGTGCTGAGAGCACCTGCTGCCCTGCCTGACTACTGAATGCAAGAAGATTGGACCCCACATATAGAGAGCGGGGGAAATGCAGGAAGAGTCATAGATTTTACAAGATGGAAACCTCTACTGGGCCCTATTTGCTCTATTAAGTCCTTGCCAGTCCAGTCTTTCACCAGTCAATGCAAGATTGTTCTCTCTCATCCATTTATCCAACCTAGCTTCACAAGTCCCAAGTGATGCATCCCCAAGCTTTTCCCTTGGGAAACTGTCTGAGGGAGGGGTCAGGAGCTACTGAGCCAGGAAGCAAGCAGGGAAGTGAAGACTCTGGGATTCCAAAACCAAAGTCACGTGCAGAGGAAAGAGCCATGGATGCTCTGCAGCACGAGGAATGGGTCTGGGATAATGTCAGAAATCCATGCAGGAGCTGTAGAGGGGAGAGAGAGAGGAAGGCAGCTGGGAGGTCAGCATGGAAAGACACTGGAGAAGAACCAGTGCAGCAGGAAGGGGGAGAATCAGCCCCCATGTGAAGCCCATCAACACTAGGAACTGGCAAAGGAGATCCCAGCTCAGAAAGATGGGGAAACACTTCCAACTTACACCTTCACAGTGCGATTCCCTTCCGGGCTTTCCTTGCTGCCTTAGGCTCCTTCGGTTCCCCAGTAAACTCTGATTTACTTTAACCTTGAATAAATGCAAAGAACTGGAAGAGACCAGGTTTGTGGTTTTAATTGGGTAGCAATCAAGTTTTGCGCTCTGTGTTGGGACACCCCTTTTGCTCTGGCTTCTAGGAAAGCCCATGTAAAAACTAAACTATGTCCCTCAGGAATAAGCCAGAACATGCTGCTAGTTTGCAAAGGAGGGGTGGACAAGTGTGTACCTCAAAGCCAACACCCACCCCCCATTGACCTTGTGTTTGTGCTTTGTGCCTCCCTTTGCAAATTATCCCCTGGGAATGAACAGTCCCTTGCTAGATGAATATTTGTCCCCCTCCTGGTTGTATCTCAAGCTAAGCTAGGCACAATATTGCTGTTTCAGCATCTTCCAACTACGATCACAGCACTGTTATTTCAGTTTTAGTGTTATCATTGTTTTTAATCAAAGTGCTTGTGGCCAACACGTATGGAGTAGTTTGATTAGCCCAGTTGTAGATACAAAAAGCATGGTTTTTAGCTGCGCTGGGGTGTGGCTTGGTGTATGGGTCATAGATCCAAATTGCACTGGGCCCAACTGAATGGTGCCAGCCTTGGACTAGGCTAAGAATGACCAAGTTTTATTTTGTTTGTGACCCATGTCACGTGCAAATCTGGGTCTTCAGAAAAGTGAAAGGCTGGTACTTTGCTTAGGTTCTCTCTCTGCTCAGATACATTTGTACCATCCTAAAACATTCCCCGGCAAACTCAGTCTCTCCTCTAAATGGCTGCCTGCCAGAGGTGTGTAAAATATACCCATCTGTTAGCTGGTAGGTATGATATAGACAAAAATAAGCAGCCTAAGGGCACCACCTAGTGAACAACTGTACAAACATGACCCTAAATCCCTAAGCTGGTAGAAATAAAACAGAAGACTGTGTAACTAAGGGCTGGGTATTCAGCAATGCCGGTGGTGGAATAGTCACCTATTGCTCCTGCCCTTATCTATCAATCTATCCTTATTAGTTATTTGTATTGCAGTGTTGTTTAGAGGACCCACCAGAAATCAAAGGTGCCTGGTGGAAGGCACTGTACAAACGGATGCTAAGAGACAGTCCCTGTCCCCATGAGCTTACAATCTAAATATATAAAAGACAGACAAAAGGTGGGAGAAAGAAAGTAGTAATTTATGGGTCAGATCCTCCCCTGGTGCAAACTGTCATAGTTCTATTGACTACAATGGAATTACGATCATTTACACCTTTGGAGGATCTGCCCCTATCCATATGGACGATATACCAGATAGATACCATCAGTCTGGGTTCTTATCCTGGGCTTATCGGCATTGTGTCTGCATGCCCCTGCCCCACTAAGGTCAAGAGGGCACCAGTCAAAGGAGCAGAGAGATTAATATTTTGATTTTCACAGCATCTTTTATTTTTATTCAAGACATTGTGTTGCAATGCAAGGACCATGAGCTTCATTTATAACAATAATCAGACTTCTATAGCACTTCATGTCCAGAGACCTGAAAGCACTTCACGAAGCTGGGCAAGCAGCATCATCGCTCCCTACCTCCCCGTTTACAGACGGAGAAGCTGACACAGGAATTATTCGGGCCAACATGGGACAGTGTTTCAGTGGCAGAGCTGGGGACTAGAACTCAGTCACCTGACTCCCAGCCTCAATCCACAGCTGCCCGGTTCTCACGAGACAGGTTTATACTTCTTTCAAAACACTCACAAGACCCTTTAGCACTACATATTAGTCCCTATACCAGCCATTAAGGATCTCTAGCTTTTATTCCATATGGAGCCTAAGTTATGCAGCTAGACATACCAGAAGCTCTGGGCACCCACGGGATGGTTGGCTCAAGACTAATGCGATGGGTTCATTATCCATACTGAGCTTGTATTTCTACACATATATCCAAGATGAGTGACCACAGCACATCACCAGGGGGTGATCAAAACCCCTCTGATTCTTGAGCATTATTATGGTGGTTTTATATTGCAGAAAAAGGGTCATATCCCTGCAAAAGGGCAGCCCTCCCAATGTCAACCCTAGGGGGCAGGCAGGGCTCAAGTGAGCAGCGGCAGCCTCGAGCGGCAGGCAGGGCTCAGATGAGTGGCAGGCAGACAGAGCTCAAATGAGCAGCAACCCCAGCCTTGAATAGGGACAGGAGCTCAGGTGAGCAGCTAGGGCCAGCCCCATGGGGAGATGGGGGAGGGTGCTTGGGCCAGCCCCGTGTGGTGTCCTGTTTTCCCTTTGGGAAATATGGTCACCCTACCCACATGGGACATTCACTCAGCCCATAACAAGATCATCACTGGACATGTTACTAGGAGCCCGTCCCGTAACCTTTAGCGCAGCTGCACATGTGACCTGATGAGACACAGAAAAGCAAGAAGTCCCTTAAATGGAGCCATCCCCTTTTGATCTGGCAAACTTGAAGAGCTCCATGGCCGCCCTGGCGTCTTCCACAGAGGAGTGGCCCTCTCTGTCAGTCTGTAAAACAAAAGAAGGGCCCCAAGAGTGACGTAGTGCAAGCAAAACCAGCCTGGAAAGATCAAGGTCTCCAGATGGACATTCCAGGCTTTACTGAGACAACCCTGCTGACAATAAGGCACCCCTCAGCTGTGTATTATGTCTCTGGCTGAGGGATCATTGTGGCATCCAGGCACATACACAACCCAAGGGCAGTATTATACTGCATTGGGAGGGGTCCTATCCTCTCTTCCCTTTGCACCAGGTACCTGCCCCCGAATGGGAATTACACACATGTATCAAGGGGAGAGTAGAACTCATGGTGTCCAGCCGTTCCCCAAAGAGTGGAAAAATCCTGATACTCAGGACTGGGAGGGTGCTCGTTCTGATCATGAGGTGGGATAAAGGAGAGGAGCCTTAGATGCTGCAACATTCCCTGCAGGAACCCTGCACCCTCCTGAAACAGCAACAGACCAGAGTGATTTTACTAAAGGAAAATACAGGGAGGGTGGAGGGAATAGTCAGACAGTCTCTCAGTAGGAGTCTGTGTGCCCTTTAGTATGCAGCATGTGGCCTTCTCGCCCGCTGGTCCTAGGCCCTCCCATCTGCTCGCCTTGGAGCCATCAGCTCCACACTTCTATTTTCCATGCTGGTTTCCAGGGAGGTTAATGCTGACTGCACTGTATCATTTCTATAATGATACAATTCCAGGCAGAACCATTTCCAGGCAGAGATGCCTGAAGAGAAGGTGCCAGGCTGGGATTGCAAAATGGGACTGGCTCTCAGCAAGCTCAAGCCAGAGCTCAGCGCTCCAGAGTCTCCGCCACAATCTGTAGCGAGCATAGAAATGAGCTCTGTGATTAGCGCGTCAGCCCCATAACAACTTCTCTGCAGTCCCTAGAATGCATCACTCATTCGACAGCCAGGCCGAGTGACACTGTGATTATTTTATTACTGTGTTTATAAAGGTGCCAGTTGGTGCAGAGCTGGCTCTTGTTTCTGCCAAGAGCAGAAATCCCGATGAGGCAGGGCAGGATTCCCTCCAGCTCTCCCCACACTAGCTTGATGCCACCCACTGCACAGTAGATACTTGCCCAAAGGTTGTGACTCCTCGGCCTAATTCCAGGGCCCAGCCTGACAATTCTCCCAGACGTTCACAAACTCCATAGAGCTCCTCCCCAATATTTAATGGTCTTCAGAGCAGTGGCGCCAAAACATGAATGAGGGGTTCTTTCCACAAGGTTTCTCCACCCTCAGTGAGATGTGGGGCAAAACATTCTTCTCTTTCCCAGCACCATCAGTCCCTGCACTATACTCTCCAGCCCTGCACCTCTTCCCCTCCCTGCTACATCTAGGTGGCTTCCATACCCAACATCCATTTTCACAGTGACAGCAGGGGCAGGTGCGTTTTCCTGCAGTCTCTGGCAGTGGGGCGGCTGTTGGGGAGTCAGGGGACTGAGTCTCCCCACTCTGTACAGCAGCAGCTTGGCCCCTCCCCTGCTCCTGAGTTGCATCCATGGTGCAGGGACTACATGGGTCCCTCAGGACACAGGAGGGTAGTTCCCCTTGCAGCAAGCACTCAGGGGGCTGAACACTAATGAGCAGAGCTGGCCAAGGCATTCTGGGGCTGGTCAGAAACAATTTGTGGTTGGCTACCTCCAAACAGAAACAGTTTCTGCCTGTGACAGTCACAGGCCAGTGCCCAGAGCCGGGTTGAGGATCGGGGGGGTGTTTTGCAGGCAAAGGATTGTTAGATCCTCCTTCTCCAGTTTAATGCTGCAGCATGGAACCTGCTTGTCTATTCATTTCATTTGTAGTCATTGGTTTGCATCAGTTTAATATCAGTTGCATTTTCAAACCTTTGCACAAGGAAAAGGACTAGAAATTGTCTGTTTTAAGTTAAAACTGAGATTCTCCCGGACAGGGCCCAAAGGCAGCTCTGTTTGCGTGGGTCCCCTGCTTTAGCTCATCAGTGCTATTACTTCCTCTGAAGAGAGTTCCAGATGATCACTTCCAGGGCCTGGGGACAGGAATGCCAAGCAATAATTTGCTTATACAAAAGGTGGCCACGACCTGCAGTGCAACCCCCAGACTGTTGCTGGGTGTTCTCATATTTGGTCCAATTCCCACTTAACCCAGCTTGATTCCAAAACCATCAAGGGCTGTGTCTTGGACATGCCCTGAGCTCCTACAGGTCTGTGAACTCTCTTTTGCTCTGGGCATTTTTCTGCCATCCTGGTGGCATCTGGGCCTGGGTCTCATCCATCGGGCTGCACGTGTTCTGATCAAGAGGAGAGTGCGCTTTTGGCTCAGAGAGGTGCGTTTCTCCCACAGTGCTGCACAAGCTTCAGTGTTGTAGCAAGACAGCTCCCAACCAGCTTTCGCTTCTTTTCTACACGGCCTGGAGAATTCTTCCTGTGCTGCTAACATTCAGCTCTGGGCGCACAGAGGCTGATAGGAGGAACTGGAGTGACCTTGCCGGATGCATTAGTGGTTCTGCCTCCGTTATCCCGCACCTGTGAAGTCCCAAGTCCTCCCAGCTCCCATCGACTTCAGTTCCTGACGTCCATGGGAGCTGAGGGCACTCACTGCATCCCAGGTTTGGGCACTTTCTGAGAGGATCTTGCCATTTTCTCTTATCTACAGACATTCACATTGTTTAAGTGGCTTGTTTTCATTAGGGAAAGGCTGTTGCTAGGCCACATCAATCCCTCTCATTGGTGAAAATGGTTCCTTGCAACCAATCAGTGGGTCTTTGCTAGAGTTCACACACACCAGCAGCTGAAGTGCTAAGTGACCGGCAGATGTGCCTATTCATTTTTAGCTCACACCTATTGCTTCTGCTGGCCAAGCAGGTTATTAAGGCTCCTGTGATTTTAATTTTTAACTGACTGTAGGTTTTCTGCCTTCAAATTTGCAATCCCAACAGAAACAAGGCGGCCGTTCATGTGGCGAAGGCACAGGGCCAGGACGCCTGGGTTCTACCTCTTACTCTGCCACAGACTCCCTGTGTGGCCTTGGCCAACCCACTTAATCTGTGCTTCTGTTCCCATCTAGAAAGTGGGATTACAAGCCTTTCTTCCTCTGTCTTGTCTATTTAGACAGTAAACTCTTCAGGGAAGGAACTGTCCTTCATTATGTGACAGGTAGTGAATGTACCTAGAACAATGGAACCTCTAGGGCAGGGGTGGGCAACCTACGGCCCACGGGCTGGATCCAGCCCGCCAGCCATTTTAAGCTGGCCCTCGAGCTCCCACTGGGGAGCAGGGTCTGGGGCTTGCCCCGCTCTGGCTGGGGAGAAGGGTCGGGGGTCGCTCCATGCGGTTCCCAAAAGCAGTGGCATGGCCCCGCACTGGCTCCTATGTGTAGGGTTCTGCTCTGCATGCTGCCCCCGCCCCAAGCGCTGCCCCCGCAGCTCCCATTGGCCAGGAACTGTGGCCAAAGGGAACCGTAGGGGCAGTGCCTGCGGACGGGGCAGCACGCAGAGCCGCCTGGCTGCGGCTCCACATAGGAGCTGGAGTGGGGACATGGCCACTGCTTCTGGGAGCCGCTTGAGGTAAGCGCCACCTGGAGCCTGCACCCTTGAGCCTCTCCCCATGCCCCGCCCCAGCCCTGATCCCCCTCCCATCCTCCAAACCCCTTGATCCCAGCCCAGAGCGCCCTCCTGCACCCCAAACCCCTCATTCCCAGCCCCACCCTACTCCCCCACCCCCAGCTGGACCCCGCATCCTACTCCCCACAGCCCACCCCGGAGCCCCTTCCCGCACCCTGAATGCCTCATTTCTGGCACCACCCTGGAGCCTGCACCCGCAACCAGAGCCCTCACCCCAACCCCAATTTTGTGAGCATTCATGGCCCGACATACAATTTCTATTCCCAGATGTGGCCCTCTGGCCAAAAAGTTTGCCCACCCCTGCTCTAAGGGCTACTGTAATAGAAATAGACAGCTCCCATTTCTAGTCTCAGGAATCTGGGGTTGCTGCACTGCAAGGTTTTCTTTGTCCAGCCTTTTAAAGCTAGAACTGTGATAAAAGAAAATCGTATTGAGCATTGTAAAATACTCCAGATCCTCTCCTCACCATCCCCTACTGGAGGCCCCATACAAATAAAACTTTAACAGCTCCACAAGAGCTAGAGTTTACTTGGGTGCATCAGAAAATCCATAGCCCAGCACTTCCCTCAGAGGACCAGGAGAGCCAGGGAATCGGAGGCAACAGGTCACTAGTGACAAATCTCGGGAGATGAGTTTCCCAGCTCAGAGTCAGCACTTGTCTCCCTTTGCTGCTGCTGCTGCTGTTTCAAGCCCCCACCCCCAAGAATGATCTAGAGTCGACACCTCGCAAAACAAGCAAGCAGAGACCTTGCCCCTGCCCCAGAGAGGGTACAATTAGACATACACAGTGAGCGAAGGATGCAAACAGACAGAGGAGGTAAAAGGGAAAGGAAGCACAAGTGGAACAATAAAATCATGCAGTTACTCAGCAAGGCTGTGATCCTGTAGCGAGCTCTGCACAGACAGACCCCTGCACCAACATGCAGCCTCACTGACTCTAATAATGGGCAAGTCCATAGACATACGAGTGTACAGCTGTAATAGTGGGGCACCGGGGAGGAGCGGAGCTCATTGCAGGACTGGGGACGGAGGCACATGCATATCTTGATGGTTCCATTAACTTCCCCCACATCCAAGCACCTGTGGGAGAGGAAAAGCTGCCAGGAATGTACATAAGGTTAGGGGGATGATCCATTATAGGATTCAAATTGCAAGGTGCCCCTCTACGAAAAATGTTTTTTAACAGAATTAAAGGGAAAAAAGCTTAATAAGAAAGATGTGAAAGCAGAGCTCAGCTGGAATCGTCACATGTTGCTCCAGGAATGGCTGTTGCTAGACAGAAGTAAATGTCTGCGTGTCACCTCACCTTCCCTCATTGGTTAAAATTCACTTCAGTGACAGGCTCGTCAGTTACCTGCTATTGCAGCTGATTGAAAAGCTAATTTGACCAAAAAAAAATAATTTTTTTATAAGAGCCTTGAGTTCGCATTGCTAGGATTCCTGGGCTTCTATTAGTCATTATTCGGGAGTATTTGGATGAAAGCCACTTATTTGCAAATCTTAAAAGTGACATGAAATTTAGCATAATGGATATTCGTCCACACATTCACTACCTGTCATTCTCTTGCTTAAAAAAGTGTTCAGTCATCCAATCAGGGAGCAGAAACACCACCATGTGACTCAGGCGATAGAACAATGCAGATAATAGCTATCTGACGCAAACAGCGATTCATTGACACTTAGGTGAATATTCACGAACATTCTGAGAAACTCCACACTTGCTCTTGAATGAGTCGCTAAGCAGCAAAGGGACTACATTTGTAAAGCTGTTCATAGCAAATACTCCAGCCTGCCATTCTCTTCCACTAGCCAGACTGGGTCATCAGGAAACCACACCCCTTTCACCAGCTACAGCCCTTTCGACCCGCTAGCCCCGGCGTGATTTTCCTCCTTACCTGGATGCTTTTCTTGAGCAGCTTTTCACAAAGGACCTTGAGGGAGACGCGCCTGGAGTTTCCCAGCCCGCTTTCCCTTCTCAACAGCCGGTCATTGCACGTGTCATAGACCCGGTAGTGCCACATGTTTTCTTTCAGTGCTTCAAAGTCATGGCGTAAATCGTGGCCAACCACCAGCTTGCGTCTCAGGATCTGTAAAATCTGTAAAAGGCGGCAGCGAAGCAATGCTCACACCACGAAAAAGCCCCAAAGGCCAAGAGAAGCAACTGACGGTTGGGCCTTACCTGTGTCATCACAGTCAAACTTTCCCAAAGGCCGGGGGACTGTTCAGAACCGGGGCTTTGGGCTTTTTAGAGACGAGGATAGGTGCAGCATGCACCCATCTCTGAAAGACTTATGCTTGCCGAAGGCTTCTGACATTTTCTCTTTGCCTCACACAGAAACACATGCATTTAAGTGATATTTTCAGAAGCACTCACCACCCACAATTGGGCCCAGATTACCAAAAAGGGTTCAGCACTCAACAGCACTGAATGAGTGAAAACCTCGGCCCAATTATGGGTGCTGTGCCCTTTTGAAAACCTGCCCCTTCTCGTATATCTGATACTCAAGACAAATCACAATTGTAAATCTGAACATCACCTACGCTGAGGCATTTTAATGTGCAGCACTTTAGAAATGTTCTTTCAATTCCATTTCTTTAGCGTGTGGTATTTTATCGTTATTTCTGCATTACTTATTTTGCTTAATGTTTCCCCTTTCTTGTCGGTATCTTATTTAAATGCAGTATCAGTCAGAGGGCCTGTAAGTGCTCATATCCATAAGACTTAGTCTGTAGCTTCCTGTATTTCAACTTTGGCCACCACACTACACGGTGAAAACAATTTCCATGACCAGTGTGGGTCTAGAGTAGTGGTTTTCAACGTGGGGTCCACAGACTATGTCTAAGATTTCCAAAGGGGTTTGCAACTCCATTCAAATTTTTTTTACAGATCTGCAATGAAAAAAGGTTGAAAATCATTGGTCTAGAGTCCTACTTCAAGGTCAACCAGCATTAGGAACTTTTTGTTGTATGTTTGTACAGAGCCTAGCACACTGGGGTCTTCATCTAGTACTAGGGCTCCTAGGTGCTACTAGAATACCAATTTATAATCGTCATAGGATAAGGATCACCAATTGGATCACAGGTTTGCTCTGTGAGGGAGGATCTCTAATTTTGATAAAAATACCTTGTATGCATTTAACATTGAAAACCAAAATCTTTCCAAGCAAAGTATCAATGCCTTAGTGACGGAAAGTCATTACCATCTGATGGCAGTTTGGTAACCCACATGCAATGAGTCTAGTGGTGTATGTGATTTGCGGAGTCTGTTCCAGGCTGAGCCAAGCCTGGAATGTAGGGAGAGGATTGGCAATTGAGGAAGGCTGCTTGCCTAGCCTGGGGTTCTACAGAGCGTCATCAGTCCCTCATCTGCAAAGACAGCACATTCACCTACCTTTGTTTACTGTGAGCATTTTCTTTCACGTGCTCCCTGTTCTTTTGTGCCATTTATCTATTTTTTAATCTCTTTTGGATCAGGATCCCATTTTAACTGAACTAATGGAAACACAAGCCACCTTGCTGGCAGCTTCAGCAGTGACTCTAAACAGCTAAATAACCCACAAGTCACTGCAACCAGGATTATTCTCATTAGCTTTTCTACAGCAGCGACAAGAAAGTGTGTGGCAGCCAGCATCAACTCCTGTTGACGTAGTTACTGTACAAACTAGATAAACATGTCCCCAAACTGGTCGGTCAGCCTCACACCTCACCAGCTGGGCCCGACCTTTTATAGATTTCAGCTAGAAAACTATATCGGGGTGGTAGGGGGTGGGGAGTGTTCAGTGACACATTGACACATGCGCTGGACGATGAATCTAGAGCCATGCCATGGTGCCAGTTCCAGGACAGAACTCAGAGAGGAATGCCACTCTCTGCCCAACAAAAGGCCAAGTGTTTCATTTGGACAAGGCTGGATTGTGATTCCTCTTACCTGTTCCCGGGCAACCCTGAATGGTGTGGCCCCTTCCATGTCCACTGGGCGAACTCCGCTCACAGGGGTCCTGAAAGCTGTTACAACACCTTCTGGTCGGATAAATTGGTCATAGACCACGTTGCCGTAGTAATCTACGATGCTGCAACGGGCCAATCCATTTTCAGTTCCGAATGGTCCCATGCCCACCATTTCGCAGTCCAGGGCCACGGTGTCAGAAGGCTCCACCATCTTCAGCCTGGTTTAAAGATTACACAAAACAGCATGTGCAATAAATCTAAGCAGACTGGGTGTGGATGTGTGTGTGTTACAGTGAGCGTGGGACAGCAAGCATGAATGTGCTTCAATCCCTTAGAAAACACACAAGGCATTGCAGGAGCATTTTGTAAAAACACAGTGATTGTTCCACATCCCTCTAGAATCATGTGCAGCAAAAATCACCATTTCACTCTGCCAGAAAGACCTCCCTCTCTCCCCCACGTCGGAAACACCAGCACTTTTCAGACAAGACGCTCCTCACTGTATAACCCTTTTTCAGTAGCAAGGTAACTGTCTGAGGGAGACTCTTTTTCTATGGGGTCACCCCAATGAACACTGTCCCCACCACCCACACAGTTGCAGCACATTCCCTGACCCCCATGCAGGAGATCCTCTACCGATCATTTATATCAGTGGTCCCCAAACCTGAGGGGTGCAGAGGAATGTTTGGGGAGGGCACATGCCAGGACCCAGGCCAGCACCCACAAGGGGCAGGGAGGGAGCGCCACCCAGCCCCACTCTGCCCACAGCCCCCCTCTGCCCAAAGCCCACCCCACCTCCGACCCCAGCTCTGCCTTCATTCCCTCTCCGTGCCCAGAGCAGCTCTGCCTCTAGTCCCAGCTCCTCCCCCATTCCCAGTTCAGCCCCCTCTCTCACCACCAGAGGTTGGCCCAATAACAGACATTGCCTCACCCACCTTGTCTCTAACATCCTGGGACCGACACGGCTACGCCGCCCAGGCCAATACACTAGTCCTGGTTTGTAACCCTGCATCGGCCCATCCCAGCCTGTGGAGGACGCCTGACCTTTGCAGGGGAGAGGAGACTCCTTTGCTAGAGGGCCCTTGGCAGGGGAGGGTAGAGGTCGAGTAAGGGTAAGAACGGCATGCCAAAGGCAGCTCGCTGCCATCAGGAGCGAGGACCTTTGGCACGGTGGGAATGCTGCGGGGTTTCAGCAAGAGGCTGCATAGTGCCATTGCCCAACTGGCAGGCCTCACTCCCCGCACCGGGTTGCTCACATTGCCCACTCCTCCACTATAACACACTGCGACGCATCCCTCCACCGGTTTCTTTTATGGACAGACTTTTAACCACCTCCTTCCCTCCTAAATTAGTTGTACTATAGTAGCACCGAGGAGCCCTAGTCATGAGGGCCCCATTACGCTGGGCTCTGTACACAGAACAAAAAGACAGTCCCTAATACTGGCTGACCTTGAAATCCTGTCCACCTGAAAAATGGCCCAGCTGTCCTGGGGACAAGCAAAGCATCCCATGGCCTCTCAGAGGAGCTGGGGGTCTGGGGCACAGCTTAGCTCTGACCAATGCATGTTTAGCATTTTTAGGGTAAGCAAAGTTTCTCCTTAAGGAGTTAAATATATGCAATCCCGACAGGAACAAATGCAAAAAGTCCCCACCTGTGAGAGTCAGTGCAGCCAGTCTCCCAGGAAACAAAAGTTTCAATCAGCTAAAGTAGACACTTGTTTCTAGTTGAGTCCTTCCCACTCCACTACTCTGCTGCACTGCAGACACTGGTTGCTTGGGGATTTTTACAAGAGCAAAGATCATACAGGTTAGAAATGGGAACAGCCTGTTAGCTGATCTTATCTAGACCCAAGCAGGGGCCAGGGCAGAATTGTTTGCCACAGGCGGTTCCCCAGGGTGGTGTTCAGTTCAGACGACAACCTTGAGAGCCAAGCATTCAAGGGACCAGCAGATTGTTTATTGAATCTTGTACAAACAGAGGGAGACACATTGCCTGCCCCAAGGAGTTTATAACCTAGCGTAGGGCCAGCCTTGGATATGCTGCTTTAAGCATTGTTGCCAGCTCTCTCAATTTATTGGTACTTAAAGCTCCAGCTCCCGGAAGCGAGTATATGAAGATCTCAGCTTTCACTAGAAAAAGTTACTAGCCTTCATGGTTGTGGAGAAGGGTCTCATTTTTGAGCCTAAGCACTCCCTGAAGTCTCAAAAACCACACGGCAAACAGAAATAACCCAAATTAAAAAAAATTGTAACCATTTTTAAGCCAATCCCACGATCTGTGGGGCCTGACCCCTGGTTTTTGAATTTTGGGGGGTTGGCAGTACTACCAATGAGTTAATATACTCTAGCTCGGGCCAACACAAAGGCTAGTTATCTCAAGGTGAAGCAGGTCATGCTGGCACCTTTTGTCTGTGTGCTGTGCCTCTTTATTGAAAGAGGGAAGCACAGCTGCAAGCCTCACTGTAGAGCTCCGTAGGGTGCTGGAGATGACTCTTAAATATCCCCCAGTTGAAATTCTGCTATCTGTTGCCAGGTGAATTAGAGACCCTGTAGTTTCCCAGAGAATCTCTCTCTTCCAGCTCTGGTCTAATTATGCCCAGGTGGAGCCAAGAGCAAGTTGCTAGGGAGACCATGTGCTCTCCAAGTTGTTACCTGGCTACCTGCCTGCGCTCTCTCCTGCAGCAGCTACTCTCTGCCTGCAATCTCTCTCACGCACACAGTGACCCTGGGATCTGCATAAACAAACACTTTGGGTGAGATCCTGGCCCTAGTGAAGTTCATGGCAAGACTCCCATTTCATGGGTAGTCACTTTCTTCAGAAGATTGGACTCTTTTCTGTTTTACTCACAAGGTAATGCAATTTCCAATCAGCCTACTCTGCACTCCGCATCTGTTGTACCCCCCACCCCAACCTCATTCATTGTGTGTTTGCACTTTCCCTCCTTACAGCAAACAGGTTGCAATTAACATTGGGGAGGTGACATCATAACAGGTTTCAAGATAAATCCTCTCCACTGTCCCTTTTTGAAAAGAACGCAAATATAAGTGATGAGCAAATCACTGAGTTTCAAACTAGCTGCATATCTCCTGCATGCACCTGGGAGATAACGTGGCACCTTTTAGTGCATTACCAAGACAGCCTGTTGGTTGAGGCTCTTAACACCCTTGGAGTCCTGTGATTAATGGTCATTGGTTTAACTGACACACTAAACTTCCACGTCAAACCAAAGCCAGACACCTACTCAGTATATTAACTTTGGCAACAGTGGTTACCTTAGCATGCCAAAAACATTGAAACTGAAGTTTGAGTTAACAGATTTTAAAGAAAAACTGCAATGGAGCATTAACTATTTTCTAACCCCATGATACAATGTAAAATATGGTTAAATCACTAGGATGTCTTATAGACATCCTACTGTTTTTTAAAAATCAAAATAATGGAGGAAGCAGCACCAGCTCAAGGCTGGTGATCTGAACTGAGAAAGGAACACAAGAACCAGAGCCAGAGCTAAAAAGGACTGCAGATCTTCACAGCTCTTTTTAGACAAATTCTGTAACATTTTCAAGGGTTTTCTGACTCTTCAGGCTCCCTCTGAATCTTCTGTAGCCAGAGAAGTAAAGGTGGAGGTCAGTGCAGGGTACATGGTTCTGCAGCTCAGATCTTTCTGTCTTGAGAGATCTGTGTTGTAGGGATTTTTAAGGCATCTAAAACCATGTACCAGGCAAACTACTCTTAAAAAAAAAGTCTGAACGTAGCTCTCTTTTTCCTGATGCTGAGTTGTCTGCAAACAGTTTGGTAAAATTATTCATTCTAGTCTGTCACGTTACAGAAGATTTCAGTTTGTGAATAACCTGCTGTAGGCTACTTCTTTCAACTATCTCTGATTATTCACAATTAGTGATGGGTAACTGGTCACCTCAATCATATGGCTGTGTTTGCACATCCTGATTGGACCAAACACTTCTGGCTTGAACAGTGAATTCTTGTATTGACACACAAATCCCTTTGTTGATGTGCAAACACAGGCATTTGCACAAAGAGGAGCCATTTCCCTCCCGATTATGTGAACAAAAATCTATTTGCACAAGTATTTGTGGCAAAGAGAACAAAACCCCTATACCCTGTCACTCCACACCACTGTTCAGATAGTCACAAATCCTGTTTTGCAACATTACTCCCCTCTTCTCATTACTGTGTTTTTCATAGTAGAATTATTTTGATAGCATCCTCCAGGACTCATAAAGGTTCCCAATTCATATAAATGGAGATCCTGAAATATTTGCAGGTATTTATAGCTGCAGTACTGAGCCGGCCTGGTTCACCTTCCATATTCTGATTTAAGTTCATTTTTCTGCACTCATCTAATTCCGTCATCAAAATAACTGCAGTTTTCCTTTAAGCAAAGCATTTTTCTGGTAGATGGGAAGGGCAGGCAAAGATGCAGCTTCAGAACACCAACCATAGTGTATTTTAAATAAAATTATCCTACCAAATATGCATGACTCACATAATGATTAGCTTTTGGAAAATAAGGCTGAGCAAGCCTCCTGCCCCTTGCAAAACTCACTTCATTCTTATGACATTTGATCAAGGCAGTTTGTTTTGTTTTATGAGCATCAGTGGGTGTAATTCTGGCAAGATGCTCCTTCTCTTTCGAGCGCAGGCATGATTTGTGAGAACCAGCTTCATTCTGCAAGGTGAAGAAGGCTAGGGTGTGGGAAGCACTTCCTCCCAGAATAGGTATGGAGTCTCTATAAACACCTTTTATTGGTTTGTTCTGTCCTTGAGGTAGAACAGCTGAAAATACTTAGCACTTCTTAGGCCCTTCTCATCTTCAGAACACGCAGTAGCCCTGAAACAGGAGGCCACCAAACATTGCAAAGGCTGGGATATTTCTACTATACACTCGCACTCCTGAAGCTCGGGGGGAAGGGGTGTCACACCAATCTAGGGAGTGGAAAGCCATAGTAAACAGAGGAAAGGGCGACTGTAAAACCAGGTACTGGCAGGTGTAGAATTTGAACCTAAATTGATTCATGTGTTCTGACCTGACTTGATTTCAAGGCACCCGTGTTCCTTTAACATGCAGAAGCACCAGGCTTTAGATGTCACCATCTTTAACTAACAGGAGTCACCACTGCTGCTTCTCAATAATGGAGAAGTACTAGATATAGGGCAACCTTCCCTAGTGCAGCCCAATCAGAAAATCCCTCAACAGCTGATACTACTGCTCAGTATCTCTCTCTCCCCATTATAATGTCTGAATCAGAGGAACATACAAGGAACAATTGTGTTGCATCTTTTATGGCTGTGGCCAAGAAACTTGTGGGCAATGGGATCCTCTCCCAAGAAAGTTTCAGAAAATAAATTTATTTGGTGCATTCTTACCTTCTAAAGGTGGGGAATCCATTGTAAAGTTGTCTTGAGGATAGGATCAGGTCCTAGGTGTTTGGGACAGGGCATACACTAAGGAGCATTCAGAACAGCTGAGGTCAGAGGCAGGGAATTCCCTCCCCAGAGGCCCACCTTTGAACAGCATTTTAAATGAAGGTTGTTATTGATTTGATCCCTACATAGAAAGTGACTTGTCTTAGGAGACCTGTTTGCAGTCAGTTTTTACAGTCTGTGCACATCAGGCAGTGCCTGGATTGGTGACTGTCAAATGCTAGCATCACACTACACACTTTACACTCTTTCTAGAGAGATATAGAGTTGAGACTCTGGGTTTTGTTTGTTCACCACAACCCTGGTACCTGGGACTGGAAGCTCCTCACTCAAGAGGCTATGAAGTTGGGTTCTGAATTTTCTCCAGTTTTATTGTTTCAGTCGGGCCACATTAAACCACCAAGGGGTGAACTGAATGAGGGAAACCTCACACTTTCTCTCAGCCTGTGAGACTGCACATTCAGGAAGACTGTAGTGCAGCACTTTCATTGGGCGCATCCTCAAAGCCAAGGCTAGAATCTTTTTTCCTACTGGTCTGCGTAGACTGTGGGGACAAGTATTAAACTGACAGGAAGACCCCACGACAGGACCATCTGCCTTCTCCTTGGCCTGTTACTACAAAAAGTATGTACAGGCATGCTTCTCTTCAAACACAGCATCGCTAAGCAGAAAGGAGTGTGATCCAAGGCAAGGTGGCTGGTTCCCACCCTCTATATTCAAACTGCCCCAGAAGGAGACAAAACCAGTGACAGAAGAATAAAGGAAGCCATCAGCCACAGAGCACTATACCACAGCTGAATGGTTAGAAGTACGTAAGACCTATGGTCATCCTGGTACCCCTTCCTCCTCCCACAAAACAATTAAACATTTTGGGGGAGGAGAACAAAAGTCAACTTCTCTTAGCATTGAACAGCCTCAACACCATGGCTGTCACTGGCCCACACAGGCTATGGGATGAACTGGCCTTAGGATATTGCATATAGACAGAGCTTTCTGACTAACAATGGCTGAATAAAACCCAGTTAACTGCACAACTCTGGCTTATTTCTATGGGTGGGTTTCATCTGTAACAATGATAGGGCACCAGGCAGAGCAGTTCCACAATCAGTGCACTTGGAGATAGTTGAAGTTACTCAGCCTTACGCATAACACAATCACCTGAGGCAGGTTAGAATGGAGGTAAATGCACTGTCTGGGATTTCCTGGTGGTTAATTCAGAATCCCCACCACGAAGACTCTAGTTCTTGCTCTGCCAGAGAAACATTTAGCCTTTTAAGCCATACAGCTGATTGCTATCACAGAAATCAGATTTGAAGCATTTCCCACTCCTCTGATCCTTTCACTTAACCCATGAAGAGTCAGTGATGCAGGCTCAAAGCTCAGCGGTATGCATACAAAGGTCATATAAAACTTAGAAACATAGGCACATGAAGGAAGGTTGGGGCAGAGGAGAGTGCATGTCATGTTTCTATACGGCAGCATGGCATTAACCTTCGTTAGAACCTGCTGAGTGGATATCCCACTGCATCATTTCAAAGTGCAGTTGCCCATTAACTCAGAACCAAAATTGATTAGGAGGCAGAGTCAGCCCTGCCCGCCATGGGCCCAGCTCTGCGTGATGTATATACTCTGCAAGGAGTGGAACATTTCCCCCCGGGAAGGGGAGTGTGTAGCTTTCCCCATCTCTGGAAGGACATAAGGAGAGATCCCAAATACAGACCCCAGGGGCAACACACAGAGACTGTGGTGGAGCCCCAGGATCGCTCTGAATTTAAAGTCCCAGAGTTCCAAACAGAGTGGAAGGATGGTCTGAGCAGACAGGCGGGGCAAGAGGACATTGCCATCATACATCCATCCTGTTAAAGGGTGGTGGGACATAAAGGGCAGCCTAGAGAAATAATCTTTATATCTGCCCAGGTGGTTTACATCTGATAGAATCAGCACAGGAGCATGGGTGGGGAGTACTGAAAGGAGCCAGGCATGTCATAGATTTTAATCCAGGAGCCACAAGCTGTGCAAAGAGGGGCCAAGTCTGCTTTCTGTCAAGTGAAACCCACTGCGAAGCTGCCTGAAAAGCAGGACATTGCATTTGATCCAGACTTGGATCTCAGGGCTCCATTATTTGTTGCTTTACAGCCACACAAAGCCCAGTGTAAGTTACAGTGGCCCTGTGCTCTACTGGAGAGTCAGGAGGGCTATGCCACTGCTGTCCCAGGAGTCTGGGGAGCACAAAAATGGTTTAGAGCCACCTTGGTCTCCCTCCAGTATTGCACTTGGGACTGAAATGGAACAACTGAGAATTAGGGCTTAAGGGTCTCATGGGGTCCCAGAGCCTAGGCTCCAGCCTGAGCCCATATATCTACCCTGCCATTTTCTAGGCCCCCTCCCCGGCCTGAGTAGGTTGACATGGGCTAGCCATATGGGTTTTATTGCAGTGTAGAAACACACCTTGTATCATCTCTGGTCACAGAACTGGGAATGTCAGCTGCATTTTGACCCTGACATTGAGAAACAAGCATAATCACATTTCCTTTGCCATCGGTCAAAGGGCCTTTTGGCAGGGCTCTAACAAGATTAGCTTGCCTGGAAGGTTGCAGGCAGCTGTTTATCTGTGGTGGGAATTAGGAAGCAAGGTCCCAGAACTTCTCTTTAGTCAACAGCACTCCATGCCATTGAGGGTCTGCACCTGCTGCCCTCCTACCCCTGCCTCTTTCTGCATCTACTACACAACCAAGACTCCCCACATCATGCTTTGCAGTGTAACTGATGGCCACCAGGGGACCAATGCAGGCTCCATAGCAGCCAAAGAAGGGCAGAGATGTGCCTCACATTTCATCTTAGTTCTCCCTAGTGTTCAAACATGGGAGGGGCATTGGCAGGTGAGAAGTGGGGGGGAGTGGGGGTTGGGTTAATTTCCCTCTCTTACTAACACTTCAAGTTAATGAAGCTGAAAGTATTTAAAATCTTATTTTCTCATCCTACATTTGCTTTTTGTCCAGCTTGGGCCACGCAGTTGGACTGATCAGTGTCGTTTTCAGGCTCTCATACACCACCACCAAGCTGCAATGTTGGGGGAGCAAAGATTAAGTTGGAGCCTACAGCTATTCTCGGTTTAAAATCCAAAGGTGTGACAATGTCGCTACTGGGAGGAAAAACCATCAAGGAGAAGATGGAGACTGAGCATTTCATTTGCAGACTATATTCAGGTCCTTGGGCCAGTACTGGTCCTCCATGTAGTGGTCTGTGCAGCTGTCCGTAGGAGTGTGAGGGGGACTGCAGGGGTGGCAGCTGGCAAGCTCCTGCTCCCACTGGACCTCCACCAGTCTGTAAAGCTCCATGGAAGTCCGAGCATCCTCCACCGACGAGTGTCCCTTCTGGCCAACCTGAGGGCAAAGAGAAAAGGCCATGCTAGAGGAGAGGGCTCGTGAAGGCCCCAGAGCCAAGCTCCCAGCAAAACTTGCTGTTGCTCCGGTGGATAAGTGGTGTTTGGATCAGATTCTGTTGGGCTTTGAACACACCAAGGCCTCCATCTTGCAATCAGATCTGCACATCAGTCTGTTTGAAGTACTTTCTTCCCTGCCCCCCCCACCACAGTATCTGTGGCCCAGAGGTATTGAAGTCAATGGGAGCAAGATGCCTAAATACCTTTGAGCATTTGGGCCTGAACACCTCAAAAATCTTTGATGGATTTACTCTCCCACCTTGGTGGTGCAGGGCAGTGCTATCATCCCCTTTTTACAGATGGGGAACAGAGGGTCACAGAGACTAAATGACTTGCCCAAGGTCACATAGGAAGTCTCTGTTGAAGCAGGGAATTGAACCCAGGTCTCTCACATTCCAACTTGTACCCTAACCAATAGGCCATCCTGCCTCTCACATGCAGACTCTTATGCCCACATGGTTTCCCATTGGGTCTGCCCACACAGATCCAATTGCAGCCTTAGCCATCTCAGCAGTGAAGGGGTTAAGAACTCCCCACATCCTGCTTTCCATTCCCAGAAGGCCCCTTACCTGAATCCTTTTGTGAAGCAGCTGCCTTGCCAGGCTCTTGAGAGAGGCACTGGCTTTCACAGGGAGTCCTGCCTTCCGGTTCAGCAAAGGGATTCGACTGGTGTCTCGAGTCCGGCTTCTGGGGTGAAAATATTTCAGGGCTCGGAAGTCATTGTGGATGGCATGTCCCACCACAATCTTGTCTTTCAAGATCTTCAAGATCTGGAAGTGTCAGAGGTGGTTAGTTGGGCATCACAGTGGGAGTAAAAGAGGGACTTAGAAGTCCTTCCTTGCACTGATTTTGATTTCTCCCTCTCTATCTAACCCCACAACTAGTCTCTGATGTCACAGACCCCAACTGCCCAGTAATAGCTATTCAATCACAAATCAATGAAGAAGCAGGGCTACATCTCCCAGAGAAGACCAGTTCCAAAGCATCCTCTGGTTTCAGAGCAGGCTGGAAATTTGGGGAAAGGGGGGAGAAAAGTGGGGGGGGGGAAGATGCACAGAGATACAGAATCTCTCACCTCAAGGCTGACACACAGCAAGCCAGCTTCAGAGCAAGGATTAGAAACTAGGAGTTCCTGGCTCCTAGTCCTACGTTCATGTCTCTAGACCATGCTGCTTTTCTAATATCTCCTGGGAAAGCCTGGAAGGAGAGGGGGGCAGGTGACAGACTCTGGTTGTTTGCATGCCACCTGCCAGTGGGTCTTAGAACAGTGACAGCCTTGGACTTGGCAGAGCAGTGCACTGACAGCTGCCCAAAGATGGGATAAAATCTAGCCCTTGTTCAGACTGTACAGATATGCACACCACGCCTCTTGTTTACCTCTCTCTGTGCAGCACTGAATGGGGTAGCGTTCTGCATGTGTTGCTTGGTGATCCCACTCCAGCGAGTCCTGTAGTCCACGATGGGAAGCTCTGGCCGGATGTATTTGTCATAGATTACATCTCCGTTGTAGTTCACCACCGTGCATCGCGCCAGCTCACTCAGCTTCCCGCCGGGGCCTGTGCCCACCATCTCACAATCAATGGCCACACATTTCCCAGGTCTCTGCAGCGAGCGGGACAAGGAATTGGAGCTGCCAGGCAAAGGTAACCTGCTCTCTGAGTCTTGAGAAAGTGAAAGGGAGCATTGCCCACCTGCACCCTCCGAAGGGAGTGGCAGAGACTGCATCAGAGCCCGCTTGAGCTTTGTGAGCTTTACATGGACTTCCCCCCCAGACTGATTTTTCACAAGAGATACAGCCTCGCTGGCTGGCTGGCCACATCTGCTGGCTTCCCTGTTTAGCAGGCCCTCTTTGGGCACCGTGAACGCCACTGGCTCAGTCCTGTGTCCCAGTGTGGGTCTCAACAGTCCCCTCTGCTCCAGCAGAGCCCTGTGTGCCATAAACCGCTGGTGCTTCCGACTCTTCTTTTTATTCTGGCTCTGCAGCAAGCCACGATCTTCCACATCTGCTCTGCGAGCCAGGTGGCCTTTGGTGCGAGGGCAGCACAGATCCCTTCTGGAGTTGGAGTACCCGAGAAACCGGCCATCAGCACCCTTGTGCCCCACCTCACAGACCTTCACTGTGCTCATAACACCTGGCGTTAGACCCTGGCCAGAAGGCATCCTGCCAAAGATACCCACAACACAGGGTTAGTCAGTGCCTGGTAAGTAGAGATGCTCCTCACCTGGATTTGAAAGGGATTATCCCATTCCCACAGCTGAGCTGAGATAGCACATGATGTGCCCACTTTGGGTTTATCGCATGCAGTCTTGTTGTAGCCATGTCAGTCCCAGGATATTAGAGAGACAAGGTGGGTAAGGTCATATCTTTTACTGGACCAATCTCTGTGGGTGACAGAGACACGCTTACAAACTACGCAGAGCTCTGCTTCAGGTCACAGGGTTTACCATAGCTGGTCACCCAGTCAGGCCTTGTTAGGGCAGGGCGGGGCCCACGGTCCAGAGCGCAGGAAGAGCCTGCGGCAGTCATAACGCGGGCCTGGGGGGCCCCAGCATCACCCCAGGCATAGTGGAGTAATACGGCCACGAGAGGGTAAGGGGGTGGGGGGTTATGAGCTAGCACGACCATAGCTGGCGCTTATCCCAATCCCACGGCTTGGCTCCGCGGTGCCAGCTCTGGCCTGGGACGGAAGGACTCAAACTGGAATAGCAGGAGAGAGATCATGTGCTTACGAGCCCTCTGCCCCCTACCTGGGTCCCCCTCCTTCTGCCCAGCCCTCCCGACTGGGTCGCTCCCTGTCCCCGGCCGGCCCCCCGCATCTCTTACCCAGCGAGCCGGCTGCCCACACGTGGCTTTCCCGGAAGCAGCTGCTGCAATGGCTCCCACATGCCCGGGCAAGTCCTGCCGCCACGCTCCGCCCCCCCGCCGCCTATTGGCTCAGCGGGCACGGGGCAGGATGCGATTTGCATGAAGGGGCGGGGCCGGCCTATTTGCTCCTGCCTGAGTTGTTTCCTCGCGCGCTGGGCCGGTTCCCTGAGCGCCCTTCCCCGGGGCGTCTGGGCGTCTGTCTCGGGCAAGGGCTCCAGTTGGATCGGAGCGTTGGGAACCAGGTAGGCGCGGCAGCCCCTTGGGCCTGGGGTCCCTGCCCACCTGCGGGCAAGGCCCTGGCCGCGAGAGGGCTGGGTGGCCGGGTTATATTGCCCCACACACTCTGCTGCACCTCTGCAGGGAATATTCCCCGGGGCTCTGCTGCAGATTCCCCTGCACGCAGCAGTCTGGTCCCGTTGCCCTTTGGGGAGCACTGATGGTAGGGCTCTCATTTATCCTTGTGGCATAGTGAAGCTGTGGGGAGAGCAGAAAGCAGCAGATATCTTATGCCAGCAGAGGCATGATGCTCAGGGTTAATTGTATTACAGTAAAAAGAAAAGGAGGACTTGTGGCACCTTAGAGACTAACACATTTATTGGAGCATAAGCTTTCGTGAGCTACAGGCATCCGATGAAGTGAGCTGTAGCTCATGAAAGCTTATGCTCCAATAAATGTGTTAGTCTCTAAGGTGCCACAAGTACTCCTTTTCTTTTTGCGGATACAGACTAACACGGCTGCTACTCTGAAACCTGTATTACAGTACTATTCCCGAGAGTTGCAGCAACACCCACAACCATGGCTGCTATATTCTAGGTAGGGCTGCACCACCTCTGAGGTACAAAAAACTGGGCCCCCCCCGGGGTTAATCATGAGCCCATAAAACTGGACAGCTGGCAGCATATACCAAGCCCCCTCACAGAATTCCCAGGACAGCCACCTCATGGTAATCCTCGTGCTGCATACACATAGAATAAAATGGGGGACCCTGACCCAATGAGCTTGCACTTTTGTCTACATGAGGTATAAGATTAATGTGGATTTAAACTGATGTCGTTCTACTGGTGTGACACACACACATGTGAACTCTTAGTCCAATAGTCCAGCGCATTTTCCAATCTGGTTTATGTCACTTGGGCAGAAGTTTAAGTTGAACTAAAAAAGCCACTCGTACTGGAAGAAGAGTACAACATATGAGGATATAATCATAAGAATAACAGAGAGGTTATACTGGTATAACTATATCATTTTAACTACATCAGTATAACTGGTCAAACTTCCTTGTGTAGACAAGCCCATTCTGCTCTATTTTGTATTTATACCGTGCCCATCACCATGGGATTTGGGTTCCTGGTGGCATCTCCTTCAGAAAGAGACCTAGAGATCACCTAAAATGAATGCAGAGTTTAGTCTCCCCTGTGTGAACTGGGCCAAACCTTGTTCTAGCAGCTGCCCCAAGGTAGTCACGATCCAAGAGTATGTGGGGCCTTAGCGCTGCTCAGGACTGTCAGATTAGTCCAAAATAGACCTGGGCGAAGTTGAGCCGGGCTCGTAGTCTGATGCCCAGGTTGTTTGGAGCGCAGAGCTTTCTGAGCAGGCCAGCATTCTCCTGCAACACAAAATCTGCTTGCTCCAAAGGAACGGGTCCCAGTGTACCGTGTGGACAGTGAACGTCACTCTCTGATATTTGACCATAAGGGCTGGTATCTCTTCTAACACATAGGCCCGTGGGAGTTACAGGCAGGTCCAAGCCAGTAGCTTGCATCATTTATTTTGTAATACAATTCAAGACAATGGTCTTTTACTGGTATGACAAGCTATAACGAGTGTCACCAAGTGTTACAGGGACAGAAACATCTATGGGTCACTGAGACTGTGAGTGCTTTCTTGTCTCCTTGTCACCATGTGGGTGGATTTCACGGATACCCCAGGGTCATTAGAGCAGCAGTGGTTCCATTTCACATCCAGCTTTTCTGATTTCCTTTTATGTACTTATGCAGTGATCTCTCATGCCCAGGAGAGGGCCCTTCATAGAACTCCTCTCCTTCATCTGTTCCTTTTTCTGCTGGCTCGTTTTTGTCCCCAGGAAAGGTCGGCTCAAGAGTCACAAGCAAGTTCTTGTCTTTGCAGGGATTCTGCTTTTTACTCCCACTTTATGGTGGCTGAAATGGATTTACCCCAGTGGTAACAAAGAACTGAACTTTCACCACAGGGAAGGACTTTAGGCATCAAAGGACTATAATGAAACCGCCCACCAAGCACAGAGAATGGGTCACACTAATCATATTAGCCTTTGGCTGCTAGCCACTAGGGTGGGGGTGCCAGATGCTCATCAGTTTGCACCTCAGGAGGCCACCCAGATCTCACTGTTGCATTAGACACGGTACACAGGTAATTTAGAACTCCTTCAACTAGGCACAGATGTTTTCTCCTGTACTCACCTGACTGTCTTATGCCACTAAATGTAGATTAATGAGCGCACATGAGGGGATTTGACAGGCTGTTGAACTGAGCCCACAATATTGCTGAACTGGTTTGTCAGGATTGAAATAGTAGGGAAACTGTGGGCTAGGGTTGAGGGGCAGTGGTGGAGGAGAGGGAGCGTGTATGTGTGGTGGAGATGGGAGTAGCAAGGGGTGCTGCAGGTCAGGACTGGGCTGCATCAGAAGAGCTATGTTCCATCTTCCCCTGTGGACAGGCAGTGGTTCAGGTAAGAAATAATAAAATACCCCACAGCCCCAAAGGCCTTTAGCTAACACACCTTTGGACATACGCAGACCTTTGCTAACTGATGGCCTGAAAGCAGAGCCAGCTTAGTGAGTTAACAGACTCCCCAGTGCTGAAGGCAGGCTCGCTTCATGTGCATCTGAGGCCAGCCCTGGGATACTTCTGTTCTGAAGATAGCAGGTCTGACAGCTGAAAAGGAACCCTGGGTGGGAGCTGTCACAGCCACAAGCCCTCTTTGCATGCTTTGCAGCACCCCAAAATCTTAGCCATGCCCAAAAGGGCAGGAGTGACCCTTTAACAGGAAGTGTGTGGATTTAGAAAAGGACTCGGTGCTTCACTCAGACCCCAAATACCAGGGTCTGGCCAGCTCTCAACATGCTGTCAGGCCACCAGGAGGACTTTCATTAACAGCTCTGCCTGTTTCTGATTAATTGGAAATTCGCTCGCATTGTGTGTTATTCCCCCTCCTCACTCCCTGTCTTCCATTCACAAGGCAAAGGGCCCTGGCCATGTATGGTGAGTTTGCATTAGTGTCGACGCAATTCTCGTGTAGCCGGTATGAGGGAGACGAAGAGAGACAGCACAGGTGCTTGCAAAGGTCAGATAGGAAATCCTGAGTGGGAATTGCTGGTAACCCTTCAACTGAAGAACCCTGAACGGCTCCTCCACACACTTTCAGCTAACCACCCTGAACCCGCTGAGGCTGCGTCTTCCTCTGCTGCAGTATCTGTTTCTTCTAGCCGCACTGCAGTATCTGTCCATCTACAGTATCTGTCAAACAGCAGCATCTCCCACTCGATCGCTGCCTTATGAATCAAGACAAAAGGGAGAGAGCCCAGCATCATGCGACAGCCTGTTGCATTGCTTATGTTGTTCCTGCACCGTTGGGGCTCTCAGACGCTGCTTCGGAGTGCTCTAAAGGCCACAACTCCTGCCTTAGCTACATCAGACAGTTACTGTATTCCTTTATTTGCCACTCAGGGCTCCCTACCTCCCCACCCGCTCACCCCTTATTAACAATGGCAGCTTCTGCTCTCAGCCTCTCCCTGCATTACAATCCATGTCAGAGAGAGACCGTAATTTGCACTCTCCTCCGGTGCAAATAAGATTTCTAATAGGGACAGATGCCTGCTGGGGGCTCTCAGAAAGGAACAGCTATTGAAATGGAATTGTTTGCTGTGGGATGCCAGGTCTTGGTGTGAGGCAGACAGGCCCAGGGGAGGGGGGTGGGCAGGGCTGTGTACACACACTGGTGAATTTGGGGCTATTTTTGGTGGGGGCTGGGGTTGCCAGTTATTTAACTATAGAATCCAGAGGAGCTGGCAGGGCTGGTAGAACAAGGACTCCAAATAGCCACCTCTTCCCACAAGTGTAAAGAACAAGGGTGATGGCCAGGACAGTCCCAGGAAAGGGACCTGCATTCAGTGCAGCTGGCTGGAAATTGCTCCGTTCTTTCCATGAAACATTCTGAACGAAACGAGAAAAAAGGGTGTTGTGTGCCAAAATACTTTGTGGAGTTTTTCTGACTAAATGAAAAAAATCAACCGGGTCCCCTCCCTCTCCACCCACACGCCTGTTTCTTTCCTTTTTTCCCAGCTGGAAAGGTGGGGGGAAGGGTACCAAAAATAATTGGGGGTTTTCATTGAAAAACCAAAAAAATTTGACCACAAAAAAGCTTTCAGTGAAAATGTCCATTGCAGGCAAACAAACACCACAACCATTTTTTGGTTGGGAAAAAGGTTTAGATAAAAGATGCCAATCAGTTCCGCCACGGACCCCAGAGTGTTTGTGTGTTTCCTTGATCCCGCCTGGCATCCTCCCACTTCTTTATCCCCTTCTCTACTCCTTCCATCCCCTGCTTGGTCTCTCCTTCCCAGCTAACGCTCCTTTTCTGTCTCCTCTCCATTCTTCTCTGGAAAGCAACATCTCTTTTCCTTTCCTTCCTCCATGCCCTCTTGTCTGCCCCCAGCCCCCCCGGGCTAGCTTCGGTTTCCTTGCACCCCTCGGTTTTCACTGCTCTCTGTTAACTCTTCCCCCACTCCTCCCATATTCTCCCTCTCACCTTGGTCTTTCCCTCCATTCCTCCCAAAGAAACAAAGGGGCAGACCCATCCTATTACAGTAAAGGGCAGCATTTTGCCTGTGACTCAGACTGTGAGCTCCTTGGGGCAAGGATCATGCACTGTTGGGAAAGTGTAGGGTACATTAGGGGTGCTACCAGTAATAAACAGAGTAGTAATACCCCCCCCCCACCACACACACACACACACTGTGATCAGCATTGAGCTGTGGCTCGGGAAGTATCTGTGACATGTTTAGCCTAACAAAACAAAAGCTGCAGGGAGATACAGCTTGTTCTCTATAAATATACCAGAGGGATAAACACCAGGGAGTGAGCAGAATTAAGGCCAATGTTGGCACAAGAACAAATGGCTATAAACTGGCGATAATAAATTTAGACTTGAAATTAGGTGAACCATTAGAGGAGTGCAGTTCTGGAACAGCCTTCCCGGGGCAGTAGTGGGAGCAAAAACCCTAACCTGTTCATAGGTGCTAGAGGCTTCATGTGGTTTCCATTATATCCAGGGTTTACAGTTTGATTCAGTGACTCTCAGCACCCCTGCTATAAAAAGTAATCCAGCAGCCCTGTACCTGTTTTAAGACTGATCTTGATAAGTTTATGGAAGGGGTGGTACAGTGAGATTGCCGACAATGGCATATGGCCCATCCATGACTGCTATTAGCAAATCTCTCCAACTGCTGGAGACGGGACACTAGATGAGGAGGGCTCTGAGTTACTACAGAAAATTCTTTCCCAGGTATCTGCCTGGTGACTCTTGCCCACATGCTCAGGGTCTAACTGATCACCAGATTTGGGGTCAGGAAGGAATTTTTACCCCGTCAGATTGGTAGAGACCTTGGGTGATTTTTCACCTTCCTGTGCGGCATGGAGTACAGGTGTGTTGCTGATTTGAACTAGAGTAAATGGTGGAACCCTGTAACTTGATCAAGATTTGAGGACTTCAGTAACACAGCCAGAGATTATGGGCCTATTACAGGAGTGGGTGGGTGAGGTTCTGTGGCCTGCAATGTGCAGGAAGTCAGACTAGATGCTCACGATGGTCCCTTCTGGTCTTAGAGTCTATGAGTCTGTACATACACAGAAGTGCTGCAATTCAGTGAGCTGGGTCAGAAGCCACCTGGCCCCAGATCTTTCAGCAAGGCCAATTTGCTATTGCTTAGCATGTTGGCAGACGAACCTGTCTGCCTCTCTTGTTCTGGGAGCAGCGTGGTGGAGGGAGTGGGGCGCCTTTCTTTTCCCTATTTCTTAGTCATAAAGACTTTGTCTCACCTAGAGGATGGTAGATTCTCTATTGCTTAAAGCCTTTAAAGACTGGATGTCTTTCAAAAAGCTCAACCAGAAGTGATGGGCTTGATGCAGGGGTCACTGGTGAGGATTTATGGCCTAACTGGTGCAGGAGATCAGACTAGATGATCTAAAGGTCCATTGTGGCTTTAAAATATACTAATACAATCCTCTCTGAGGGGACGTGGATCACTGTAGCCAATTCCAAGGTGGTGGTGCTTATTCAGGAGGCGGTGGCGTGCCTATGTCCTGCTCCACAGCTTGGCTGCCCAGGCAATGCCTGGCCCCGTGGCCCTGACACGTGCTTTTGAAAATGGAAAAAAAGACAAAAAATGGACGTTTAAGATGAAAACAATGTACAAGGGTGTGGAACCAGGCACCTGGAAAGCCAAGAGATGCTGAGTCCTCCAATAGTTAGTGAGCAGAGGGCACCAACTTACCAGCATACTGGCTGTGCTGACCGGTGACAGAGCACTGACGAACTCGGGTTGCTTTTCTGCCTCCCTCTGCATGTCATTGCAGCTGTGGATATTCATGCCATTACTGCAATGTTTGTGATTTCAACTACCCTGCCTAGCTATAGCAAATGTACATGATCCATTTATGTCACCGTACAGTACGTTCTTGTTAAACCCTGGATTTGTGCTGGAAATGGCCCAACTTGATTATCATACACATTGTAAGGAGAGTGATCACTTTAGATAAGCTATTACCAGCAGGAGAGTGGGGTGGGAGGAGGTATTTTTTCATGCTTTGTGTGTATATAAAAAGATCTTCTATACTTTCCACAGTATGCATCCGATGAAGTGAGCTGTAGCTCACGAAAGCTTATGCTCAAATAAATTGGTTAGTCTCTAAGGTGCCACAAGTACTCCTTTTCTTTTTGCGAATACAGACTAACACGGCTGTCACTCTGAAACCGTACAGTACCTTGTATCTCTGACACACATGGAAGTCCTGAAGCGTGTGTGTGTGTGTGTGAGAGAGAGAGAGAGAGAGCTGCCCTTAAAATTACTGCCAAGGAGTATTTTGTTGCTGTGGTTCCAAAAACTACAGTAACTGCAAAACCGCAGGTTCTGCCTTTGATAAAAGTAGGAGCTAAGTGAATAGCATGTGTGGATCATTAGAGGCTCTGTGTGGGGTTGGAGAAGTGGATATGGTTACGTTCATTTGCTTCTCGTTGGAGACACTTGAAGTGCATCACAGGGGATTCTGAAGCCACTTGAACATTGTGAGTCTGAGCGTTGATAGTAGAACTCAAGTGAACTTTTTTGTGGTTTGAGTTCTGGAGAAGAACAGCTTCTTTAAGGCTTGCTGCAGGGCGAAAGTGTGAATGGCATTTCCTTCAGCCCCCTGCACTTAACCAATCAAATCACATGGGGAAATAGAGCAGGAGGTGAATGAAAAGCAGAGCATCAGTGAAAGGCAGGAATGGAGTGAGAGCAGGATGGGGAGCAGCAGACAGGAGAGAGGATGAGTGAGCAAGTGCACAAAGATCCACACGCAAGCCTGGGGAGATGCAGAGTGTGCAGATATACAGAGCTGGAGATGTGCACAATCCTGGGAAGCTGCCTGATCTCTCACACACAATGCTGGGAAGCTCTCTCTCACACGTACACACACAAACCCTCAAGGACGCACATACACAGACCCCACTGTGAGACACTGTCTGAAGGTCTGCTCAGAATCACTGATGCCCAGAGCTCCAGGTTCTCTCCCTCTGGCCTGTGCTGATGACCAGGTACTAACTAGCCTTGATCGGACTCCTGGAAGGAGTGCAGGTTCCCTGGGGTGACAGTGGTGGGTTGCTGGATGCTGCTTGCTCTGGCAGATGTAAATATGGGTTTCAGACCCACCCTCTCATTGCTTTCCCTTGAGATGCTCACAAAAGCAACAACTGAGGTGATCAGAAACAGAGAGGAGGCATCTGGCTGCCTCAGGGTATCCATGAATCACACCCCTAATGCACTCCATTCACCTTGCCGTACCCCAAAAAGAGCACAACAGTGGGGAGCTGGAGGGGCGCAGGCAGTGTTCAACAGTTCAGCAAGTGCGGGGCACAGTGTTGACGAGGAGGCCATGCACCATAAGGCAGACTGTGACTTGTTGTCATGAGATGAGCTATAGAACAACAAAATCACTAGTCTTCCATAAGGGACGGGGCCAGTGAGCACAGCAGCCAATCCACACCTCACCCACTCAATGTCCACCCCCCCAGGGGCTGGGCGAGTGAGCCCAGCCAGGCCCAGAGCACCCATTCCACATCTCGCCGAGCCATGTCAGTCCCTGAGGGGCTACGGGAGTGCCCCCTTTACATACTGCGACAGAGCTGGCAATTTCCTACAATGTCCTGGACAAACCTTATTGAATTAAATGTATGTAGCATTGTGAGCCAGGGATTGTATGTTGTTCCATGTGAGAGGATAACCATGGCTCCTCCAGGTACTAAAACCAGGGGGGCGTGATTAGGCAAATTCACTCAGGGTGTAACACTTCCCAAGAGGAACCCTCCCTCCCCCACCCCGGCTTGAGAGACTTGCATATAGTTGGTCAGACTGGCTTCTCTAGAGACTAGCAGACAAAGGAAGGACTTTTAGATAAATAAGCTGAGTTTAAACTGATTTAGGGCCTCCTTTCTGACCCAGCAAATGGACAGGACCTGTGATCCAGGGGTGGTGGTAAACCTTAGGAAGGGGCTGAAAGGATTTTGGCCTATTGAAGCCCTGTAAGACTGGGTGCCTGTTCTGAGTGAGAGCTGTTAGGAACTTGTGACCACAGAAGAACCCCTGTGTGGGACTTGCAGAACTGTTCACCAGCCAGAGCCTGGCTGGAGTTGGGGTGATCTCTGGTAAGCTTATTAGCACTTGTGGTGGGTTCTTTCATTGTTTTAATCTGTTTTCTCTGCACTGCTTTCACCTTAAGAATAAACGTGCTTGCTTAGAAAGAGCTGTGCAGCAGCTTAACCATGGCAATCACACTTGGTGCCATCTTTGAGGTGTTGTGGGGATATCACAGTATAGTTGGGGAACAATGCAACCTGGAAATACCCCCGTGAGGAGGGAGAGAGCAGCATGCCTCCACCCAAGAGAGGTGATGGCTGAGGAGCCTGGAGTGGGTGCCCTTGCTGGACCATGAGAAGGAAATACAGGTGCAATTGCCCTGACCTCTGACAGGTCATGTACAGTGAGTCTGTCCCTCATGCCCACCTCCAATGAATGAAGTGCATATCTGATATGCCTATTGCACATGCTGGAAGCCTGGCAATCAGCAGGCAGGCTCTCATGCCCAGGTTGTCAAGAAGGCCAGAGAGATCACTGGAGTTAGGACTCCTTTGATCCATTTCTGTCTCCAGGCAGGAGCAAGCTGGTCAGAGCAGGGAACGTGGAGTCACACTCCTGGGTTCTCTGGCCAGCTGCACCGTCGATTGACCGCATGATCTTGGGTAAGTCACTCCCCCCTCTGTGCCTGAGTTTTCCCATCTGTCCTCTGGGACTGGTACCCTTTCTCTGCCCAGCCAGGAATGCAGTGAAGCTCTCTGAAGATGGGAGCGGATGTGAGTGTCTAATGTTGTTATTGAATGTGACATTCCAATGGTCTTAAATTGATAACAGCCCAGACATATACCGGGAAAGTTATTGCCCGTGGCAGTGCTCAGAGCAGTTAGTGTCCATGGAGATCCCAGCTGTGACCTTTGTCGTAGCAGTAAAATTATCCATAGATCACGGTACTTACGAGTGCATGTCACCTGATCATCTCTAGTGCTGGCTGGGCATGGTCAGACATCCCACTCATTTCAGCTTTAGTTCTCTGTAGAGAGTGGACCTGGAAAGCTGACCCAGGCCCAAGGAGAACCAGCTCTGTTGTGAGACAATTCACCTCCTCTGACTGGCCATCATGGCCCTGCACGCACTCACGTACCACGGGAAACTCAAAAGCCTTTTTCCTAGCCCATCCCCCCTCCTGGCAGAGAGGGAGCGGAAATCAGCAAAGCATACAAGCTGGAATTCCACTCCCCTCGCTCCTTCATAATTCAGTGTCCTGCCCACCCACGGTGTGGAAGCTGGGAGCAGAAATCCAGACCCTTCTTATTTCTTTGTTTAAAGAAGGTGGCTTGCATTGTCTGGGCCTGATTCTCCTCTCTCTTACCCCAGCGTGATGCCAGGGGCACTCCATTGACGTCAGTAGTGGGAGTACCCCGGGGTGGGGGGGAATAAGAACCAATATCTTTTGGGAGATGATGCACACCTCCCTTTGCAGTCTCATTGCTGCAGCCATTCATTCCTCCTTCTTTGCCCTAAGCTTGTCGGCTGAGCAAGTCTAAGTCTCGCTGCTTTCCCCTCTTCACCACCTGAGGGCTTGTTCTGTCTTTTCAGAAATTAAAAGGTTTAAACTGGCTTCAAACTGTAATTTAATTTTTATGTTCCTCTCCTTTTATGAATTTCTCCTAGTTATTAAACCTCTTCCCTAAATCTGCAGCCGTCTATTACAAACATTTCCCCCCAGTCCCTGCCGCTAAGCTAATTAATTCCCCCCTAATGACAGTCCCACAATAACTTCCTAGGAGGGCCCTGGAAGGTCATTTGGTTTTGTAGCCATTTCTAATCTTGTTTATTATATTCTGTGAGCCCATGGGATACTGCTGTAGGTAATTCTTAATTTTTTATTCTTTTGGAATCGCTGGCCTTGCTTTATCCTGCCAAGTAATTGTTAGCGGGGAGTGATCGGACCATAATACGATGCCCATGTCCATTGAAACAAAAGTGAACTTGCACACAGAGAAACAAAAACCATAATCAGTGCAGGTATACACATGCCAAGAGCTTGAGTAGGAGTTGTTAGCACAGGCTTATGGAGACAGCCTTCTCTGTGCGTCACAGCGGATTAGTTCTGTTACAGTTTTTTTTTTATTACCTGAACTGCAGTTGCTATTTTGCTTAGCTTCACTAGCTTTTTCCATAGTCAATTATGCATTTAAAATCCCCTCTTGTTTTTTTCCTTTCCTACTGCAGAAGTCCTCAGAACCTAAAACATGCCGGGGAGCTGGCTGCACAGGGACCCCAATATGGGGTATACAGATAATCTGGGATAAGTGAGAGTCTCTAATTGTTTTTTGGTGGAGTTACTCATGGTTTGCACCGTTGTAAATCAGAGCAGAATTTGGTCCTTGAGTTTCCATTCAAGCCCCCTTTGTGGTCACTTTCCATGACCATGACCATGAATGCAGCTGAGTTTTCCTGGCGCAGGCGTTCGTGGAAGGCATGCACAGACCTCTACAGAAACTGATTTCTTAATTTACTAGTCGCGGAATTGCAAAGGAAGTGCTTTCAGGCTCACCCTATCAGAGGAGAGAAACAAGCCCGGGATCATGTGACTTACCTGGCCAATCACAGCTAGCCCTCACTGCCTGAATAGTGCATACTGGACACTCACAGGGGACTGTTGCAGACCAGTCTGTATGGGGAAATAAATTTGAAAAAGTGGATTTATTTAGGATAATGACTACATTTGGGAACCATCATCAGGGCACGGATATTATGTGAGCAGAAGAACAGATCACATTTATTCCATAAATAATATTTTGGGAAATACAGGCCCAGCTCTAGTTTTTCCATGGCAGAGCTATTTACGGGGCTGAGATCATGTGAGAACTATTGCTCTGTGTCTCTTTCTCTCTCCACCACCTCCTTTTGTTTCAGCTCAAAAGCAGCCAGCAGGTTGGTAGCATTTTGTGACCTTTATATAATGCTGCCATGTCTTCCTCAGTGGCCTGGAAAGTGCAGTTAATGTACCTGAGAGGATTCTTTCCGCAGGAGACAGCAGTCTCGTCCTTCAACACTCTGTCTGCAGAAATACCAGGTGCACCAAGACAGTTGAGAAAAATTGCACGGAGTTACCAGCAGCTGCCATTGGAAATGAGATTGGTAGAAAGTACATCAGGAAGAAATTACATGTACACTGCAGCTAGCAGAAATGGGCTATTGTTCCTTGGTTCCCGCACACAGCTGGGAGGTACAGAGCGATATACATATCCTGGCTTCTCCAGCCAGCAAAGCTGTGCAAACTCTTGGAAATGTTCAAGGCTAGACAGCCAGCTTACCTGCACTGTAATAGCACCTTAATTTCTGGTGTAGACGTACCCTAATTTAATGATCCCCTGAATCCGTCCATGATCGGTAACTGCTGGTAACTTGGTGCAAACTCTTGTTAAGATCATGTTGATGTTAACGAGTGCATTGACATCCCCTGCCTTGTATGCCGCGCTTCAGGTTTATGCACACACACATAGTGGTGCCTGACTAAGAAATTAGGCACAATCCCTTGGTAAATCAGTAGTTCACATAGGGTGAAAATCCTGGCTCTATTGAAGTCAATGACAAACCCATAGACTCTGAGACTCCCTCTTTCTATGGCTCTAGTGAGTGCCTCTCTCCTCTGTAAGAGGTCGTCTCTTCACTCAAAGGAACTTGTTGGGAAAGTGGAATAGCCACAGACATTATTTCAAATAGAAAGGCTCAGAATCCTTTGGGTTGGCAGAGACAGGTAGCAGGGTCTCCAAGCCAGGACTAAGTTAATTCTCACCTGATTCAGTCCACCATAGGTGGGCATCTAACCTTGAGCATTTCCAGTGCTGGTGATTTCACTGCATCTCTCATCAGCTTCTTCCCAGAACCAAACTGGTCTTAGAGTTGGAGGACCAGATCCTGCAGCCTCTTTGCATTGCCAGCCTGAAAAAGGTTGGCTCTCCTCAGAGGGAGGGAATTGCCAGAATTGTAGATTGTAGAACTAACCCCAGGATCAGGCAGCCATAACCGACTTCCTCAACTGCACCCAGTCATAGAGGTTTTCCTAAAATGTAACCCAAAATTTCCCTACTGCAGTTTAAGCCCATCACTGTTGTTCTGTTCTGATGGACTAACAAGACTAATGGATTCTTTTCCTCTAACACATCCCTTTCTGAATTTATAAGACCTTATCAGTCAGCGTTTGCGAGACCAAACACATCCATTTCTCTTAATCTTTGCTCAGAGGTCTTGTTTTGCAAACCCTATATATTAAAAGAGCATGCAATTTGCACAAGTTCATGCAAAGTTATAACCCTTCCTTTTAATTGCAAAGAAACCCTTGCACAAGCAGTTGTGAAAACAGCCTTTTGCAGTTTTACAAGCCTGTTATTTATTGCTTAGATTGCGAGGGGACACTTAGGTCATATGCCCCCAAACAATCTGCATTCCAGCTGTCCACTTGCTCACAGGCATGGAAACAGAAAAGTCAGAATTGCTTTACATTTGAATACAGTGGATTCAGCTTATTTGACTAACCACAATTTTTATTCTGCATTTCCTGTATTATGTCGTTATTAACAAGAGCTCAGAGCTAATTTTAAGCTGCAATTGCCCCCTGAGCACATCTTACCTGGTTTTATGTTTCAGAAAGGATACAGGAAAGCAGTCACACAGCTGTCGCTTTGCATCCACCAGCCAGACTAGAGCTGGGTGAACTATGCAAAAACCATTTGTTCAGATTACGGCCCTGATCCTGCAATTCGACCAATGCATGTGGCCCCCAATGCCTACAGACTTCATTGTCGTCTGTGTGAGTGCAGCAGCCTACCTGCACTTATCTGACTGCACATTAACTTTGAGGACATTTGTGTCCCCCTTTTTTCAGCACGCATTCAGAGAAGTGAGCTTCCTTTGTTCCCAAGCATGTTTGTGGAAAGTGAAAGTTCATGATTCCTCATGTCCGTGTGAAAGTTGGTGCAGGATAGATATGTTCACCTCACCCTCTTGAAATCTGTCATTTCCCTTCCTCTGGTCCGGGAAAGTTTCAGTGATCCAATCAGAAATAAAAGACTAAGCCATGTGAATTAAGTGATCAGTCAGCACAAAGAAGCAAAGGTGAATCATTTACATAGAACCCAGAGGCTGAGATATATTTCCGTAAAGCATTTGAACAATCTTGAATAATGAACAAAACTGTAAAACTGAGTAGATCGTGGATAGAATAAAGAGCTAAATTTGTAGAATGAATAATTCACTACAAATAATTGGCCTGGCTCAGAGTGAGAAAGAAGCAAGTGTGATCTTAGAAGGCTAGATGAGTTTGGATGGCTTGGTTGTTGATCGCTAGCCATTTCCTGTACTGCAATATTTTAATTGTTACACCATAATCCTTGCTATTTAGACAGAAGCTATTCACATTGTGTACATGACTCATCACACCTGGATTCTGCAGAATATTGGTCTGTAATGCTCTTGGGCTTGAAGGCAAAGGAAAGTTTGTCAGTGGTTATTAGACCAATATTCCAGACATGCTCTGTCACTGGGCCAAATTCAGGCCTAGTGGAAGCAGGTGCAACTCAGCTGAAGTCAATGGAGATGCACTGGCTTATACCAGGTCACAGTTTAGTCCATTGTCCTTGTCTGTTGCTGCTGTCCCTGCATTTCTCTCTTTCTGTCTCTAGCCTCCTCCTGTCCTCTTTAATCAAAGTAGGCTGTGGAATAAAGACATCTTGACATTTGGATTGAGAATGGAAATGAATACATGCGATGTCCCAGCACAGGGAGGAGGCAGCGACGGTCGAGCGCGGCTGCTGTAGCAGACAATTAGCATGATCATGTTTATGAATGTGGATCAGTAATTCCAGGTAAAGTCCCTGAGAGTGCTAATGCCAGATAACAATGCCTCCTCCCTGCCCAGGGAGCCAGGCAATGGGCAGAGGGCTCCAACAACAGCAGCACGTTCCTGCTGTGACTCCAAAATGCTTCATTTCTCAATCCCAGCCTGGACGAGTCTCATTTTGTCTCCTAAAGAAGTTATTAGCGAGAACCTGGAGCACTGCCTATGGAGTCCAAGCAGAGCTGCTGTAGATCGTCCCATTACATATCGTCTCTCACTGGCCTTCGCTGTGTTAGGCAGTCACAGACTTGTGTACATGCAGGACCTAGCTTTGCCATTTCCAGAGCCCACCATCCCAGGGGTCATTCTGGAGGGGTCTGCAGTGCCAGGAGTGAAGGGGGAAGTGCACTTCATGGGGACAGACAGGCATTCTTAAAGTGAAATGCCAATAACAATGTTTTGTCCTTTTGGACCAACATTCATGGAAGGATCTCAGCTATTTTACAAACATTAACTAATCAAGCTTTATGCAGTCGCCCGTAGGGGGGTGCCTTCACTGGGAAAAGAGGTGATTTTTAACCAAATGCTAGCTAACAGGTGGTAACATCCCAGTGTGTAGTTTTAACACATATAGCAGGTTGACCAGAACCATGGTGTACCTCTGCTTGTTTCCCAGCCTGCAAAAGCAATGCCTGGCAATTGGGACTAGCCAGCAGGGAGGGAAGGTGGTTAGGACGAGGGTGAGCCAGCTCAGCAAAGATGCCCTGGTCCCTGCTTCCTGTTAGCTTAGTGTCTGAGAATGAAGAGGGGCCCAGTTCACATCTTGGAGGGGAAGGCGGCACAGAGGAGGTGGAAGTCCTGGGGTTTGGGGAAGGCCCTGTGCTCCAGACCTACCCAAATTTCTTGGACCTACTGGACTAGGGCTTCTGTAGGGACCCTGAATGTCCCTGGGGTCTGTAGGGCACCACGGCATCTTCCAGTCAACTGTGGCTCAGCAGAGTTACAGAACCCAGGAGCGGGGCTTTCTTCCAGCAGCCCCCGCAGTCACCCATCACATCGGCAGGCAGGTATAGTTAAGAAGGCCATTCTGTGTCCCACAGGGGCTACAAATGAAAACAGAGGGAGAGAGAGGATGTGGAGGGGTTTCAGTGATTGGAAGGGGGCAGTACGGAGCAGGGGGGCAGCAGCAGAGGAACAGAGGGGAAAGTTGAGATGAAGCTAAGTAACGAGCCTGGAGGCAAGTGTGAGCAGCAGGAGGACTCCATCAGAGTGAGTTTTCTTCAGAAAGACCAGTCCAGACAAATAAAAGCCCCAAGAAGTGATACAAGGATTCCTAGTTTGGAGGTAACAGACTGTTCAGCATGAAGTGGCAACTACAATGGGTGGTAAGTTTTGCCCTCCTGCTACCCCCAGTGTCTCTGCCACTCGCTGACTACATGACTCTTCAGACGCCACATCTCCTGTCCTCTCCAGCCCAGGCCTACACGATTAGCTCTCTCCCTAATTAAATGCTCCAGTCTCATTCCCTGAGCCTCCATCTTTCCCTATGCTCGCTTTCCTTCAACGCAGCCACCACATGCTCTCCCCGTGCCCCTGCCGTACCTGCTGGGTGCACTGAGCACACACTGATTGCCCTGAGATGTAGAGCTAAACAGCCGGGACACGCAGCTGTGGGAGGGAGGCAAGATTATTGAGCAAGAAGTGATCCAAAGAACAGGGCTGGGCAATTAAAAGAGAAGCATTCCCTTTTCAAACTCCCGCTGTGATAAATGGACTGGTTGCCGCTCAGGGAGCTGCCTTGGAAGCTGGGTCATCAGTCAGTTGCTTATGGGTGAACAGGAGGGTTTCCCCATTGTTGTTATTACCATCAATGTCAGCGCTGGATTGACAGCAATGTCAATCACAGATGGACAAAGACGGGACGTCTTTCTAGAAGATCTGCTCTAGCTCAACCATACGTTATGGGCTTGATGCAGCTATTACTGGGGGAGGCTCCATTGCCTGTGTTATGCAGGAGGACAGACTAGATGAACTAAGAGTCCCTTCTGGTCTTAAAAACCTATGAATCTATAATGAGTGCTGGAGACTGAATTCTCCTGTTACTCCATAGGAGAGGTACAGCACAGGAGGTGATATTGAGAACTCTCCTTCTCCCCACATTGCCCTTGGGCCATCTGCCTCCATCCCTGACCTGGAGGGGCCACTTCTGCAGATGGCAGGAGAGTTCAGTCTCCATGGCCCCTCTGCTAAGATGGGCAGCAAAGGTGTCAGTGGTATGTGGTGAGGTGGACACATGCCCGCGAGGACCTGGACTCAGGCTGACAGCTTGTCTCATGGTGTCAGTCAACCACAAGCTCAAGAGCAGGAAGGCAAGAAGTCCAGCCGAGAGGTCACTGCTGTATACAGACAGCTAATGGCAGGTGTGGGAAGAAGCCGTAAATATTAACTGAACAGAGACATCAACCATGGAAGCCAACAGTTTATGTCTAGGTAAGCATCTCTAGCTGATGATGACCTCAGCAAGGAGTAGGGGTATGCTGATGGGTCAGTAGTTGCCAGGGCCTAGCACTCTTCCCACCTCTTTTTCCCATCTCCGTCCAACTGCCTCACATCCTTGATAATCCCGCTGCGGCTGCAGCCTGAAGCTTTTTATTGAGTTGCCATGTGCAGAGGAAGAGCCAAGTGCAAGGGAGATTGTGTTCCTCCTGATGGAGGCAGAGGAAACTCTATTGGGCAGCACATAGAGCAGCCATAAAGATGGCTAATGCTGGTCAGCTGCGGACTCTCTGCACAGGGCTATGCCCTGCAGAGAGAGATCCTACTGCATCCTTTCACTCACCCACAGCAATAACTACCTCTCTCTCTCTGTGGCACCATCCCTCCTTGCCCTTAGATATACAGACACCGAGTGCAGCCTTCCTGGTGTGCTGAACACGGTGGAGGAAGCCACAAAGCCAGGAGCAAGCACAGGCCATCTCATCTGATCAGGTCTGAGGGAGAAGATGACACCTTGCAGAGTATCACGGCATTGCAATGCTGGGGGAGAGGTTGCCAAGAGACATTTGATTTCAGACGGAGCAGAGTGCTGGTACTGGGTACATGGGGGAGAGGAAGACAATACCACGAGCACCACAGAGGAGGAGGAAGAATTCTGCATTTGCCCTCGAGGGACAGGGTGGCTGGATTAACATAGTTTTAGGAATTAGGGGTGGAAGTGCCCTATTGCTGCTGGGGCATCCCATGTGGGGTGGAAAGCAGGTGACCCTCCCAACTGCCCCACTTTGCTGGCTCAGCCCTTGGAGAACAGTGTGCAATTATGGGCCTTGCGGAAGCTTCATTATCACACTGTCTCAGCCTCGTTTGACAAGACGCTTTATTGCCAAAGTTATTAAAAGTGAAACGTGCAGCTCTGCGCTGTAATTTCCTGTCTGCAGCGATAAGCCAGGCTGCGCCGGCTGTGTAAAAACAGTTATTTTTATGTATGGCTCTGTCTGGGGTGGGTAGGGGGATGGGGCTCAGCTCCCATTAATTGCATTTGTTAATGAGATTTATTCTGGGACTTCTGAATGAGGCCATGTACGCTGTCCCCCCTCCCCCACTGTTGTTGCTTTGCACCAGAGGTGGCCAATGGATAACTGTGTTGCTGAGCCGTAGACGAGAGGAAGCAAGTAGGCGTGTGTGTGTGTGTGTGTGTGCGCGCGCGCGCGCACATGCAGCAGCCACAGCCAAGCTCTGCTTTGGTTAAATTAAAAACAAAAAACAAACTAACCCCCTATTCCAAACCCATGTTGACTTCACAGGATTGCTAGGGAGTCTAAGGGAATTCTGGGAGCCAGCCTGAAGCATCACACTATCCAAAACTTGCAGCAATTTCCCGTGTCTATTTTGCAAAGTGTAAATTGTTTGTTTCCTAGTCTCTCCTGCTCACCCCTGCCCCTGAAATCTGATCCCCATTCAAACAGTGCCCCCGCTTCCAGCTCACAAAACTCACTGGGTCCAGAAAATCCGTGGATGCAAGCTAATTATTTCTTGCTGACTGGGTGGATCCCTCCATTATCCCATCATATGCAATTTCCCACAATGATTATTCTAGGGCTGCCTTCCCCAGACACACCCCTGCTATCCCCCACAGTGGCAGCTCAAGAGAGAACTCTGGTAGCTTGAGGTCCCATGAAAGACCAATTGAGTCCCTTACTCCACACAAGGGGAAGGGCACTAAAGTCCCCTCTTCGACCTCACCCTATGCAGCCTTTGCCTGCCAGCCATGTCACTCCCCAGGTCCCAAGAGGCCAGCAGCTCACTATCTTCCTGTACTACATCCCTTGTGGAAGGGAGAGCAGCAATGGAGCTCAGCAGGGCATGACTGAGCCCGGTCTCCTCTGGAATGCTGAAAGGGGCAATGCAGGAGAGAGGGTTCAGCATGCAGAGGGAGGGAAGTACATTGGGATAATTGTCCTATTGGAGCAAAGGCCCCGGTTCAGCTGCGCATTCATTCAAGGAATGATTCATGCATCCTAGCGGGGATGAAAATGCCCGGCTCTGCTTGCGATGGGTTTTTTTCCCCATCCCCCTGTGGAGGTTTGTGCCAAATTGTTCTAGACACATGCTTCACAACAGGCACCAAAGGAAGTCATTTGACCACAGACCCCATGTATCCCCACCCCTTTAGCTCTCAGATGGACAGACTATAGAACCAGATCACTCTAATGGCTAGGGAGGGTGTCAGGTGGAGTTAGCAATAGGTGGGGAGGTTGCTGGGGTCTGGTCTCATGTTGGAAAGGGAGGCAAGCTCAGGCCAAAAGTCTAGGCAGGGATGGAGAGAGAGAACAAGGGAACAGACAGCTGGGTAAGGGAATCCGGTGGGGCTCTTTGTCTTGCAAGGATGAGAGAGCAGAGGGGCAGTAACCAGCAGCTGCAGACAGAGGGCGCGTTTGGGGCGCTCTGAGAGATTGTGGGACACATGCTTGTCAGAGTGGAAGAAGCTCAGCAATCGGGAAATGTGCACTCTCGGTTAAATCCTTTTACCGCGTGGCACTCACCGGACCTTCCATTCCAACCCATCACAACAGAATGCATAGTCCTGCCCCACTCTCTTCCAGGCCCCTGTACGTGGCTCAAGCAGAACATCCGGAGCCACAACAGAACGGAGCAGTGATTGCTGTGGGACAAATACCTTCCGAGGCCCTTCCAGCCTCCTCCTCTCCTCCACCCTCTTCCTGCTGCCTTGATGGGGTTTCTCTGCAGAGCTGAACAGCAGCTGAGTAACATGTCCTCGGAGGTAGCAACTTCTTTTATTCAGGGGACAGAGCAGAGAATCCTTTTCCTTTGTCGGATGCCAGCTGCTTGCAGGCCTGATGGATGCTCTGCTAGCTGTTTGCAAATCTCATTTGCTGGAGCTCAGCTGGAGTGGAGGGTTACATATATTTTGTGTTATTGTTGAATTAAATGAAATATGTCCTGAGCCTCTTAGCGAGAGGCTCAGTGAAGCAACAGCAGAAAGAGCCTGTCTGCTTAATCTGCCTTTGAAACCCTCAAAGTTTAGGTCAGTCTGGGTGCAATTCTGATTGTGGATAGGGCCTGCAATCCCCTCTCCCAAATGGGTCTCCAGCACTATGATACCAAAACCATGACTCAAACCAGCTTTCCAGCATGGCTATTGCTGGCAGGGCTGGATCATGAGTTTTCTGCCCATAGTGGACAGACAGATTGGCACTGTACACAGATAAATACTAAATAACAATATAAAGAGTCAGGCTGTTGGCTTCCTCCAAGTAACTAGTCACATGGTTTCCGAACACTGTAGTCATATTGGGTATAGACCCAAAACCTGCCATACTTTAATGGTGTGAAATCATTTTTCCAATATGGGTAAAAGCAGTATGGACAGGGGCTGTGTGTGATGCTCATTCCAGTGTTATGTCCCAGGTACTGAGACCAGGTAATGAAGTACATAGCGCTGAGCTGTATTGGACTGTCTGCACTGTTCAAGCATCACATGGCAAAACTCCCAGGCTGGATTCTCCTCTCCCTTATGCTGGTATAACCACAATGCCTTCAATGGAATTACTCCACAGCCACACTTAAGGGAGAGAGGAATCAAAGCCCCACATGCCTGTCCCAGCCTGAAATGCTGTCACAGGAAAACTTGGGGGCTGGTCTTCTGCTGGTAAGGGCCATTAAATATTGTCCTTCCTCTCTCAGCTGAAGAACTTCATGTTCACATCAACCCTCACCAGATTTTCACCAGAATCAAAATCTCCACCTAACCTCCCAGACTCCCTGACCCAAGGAGATCTGACTCCTTTTCTGGAAGTACTGCCTCCAGCAGGTGGCCACAATAAAATAACTATAAAAAGGTCACTGAGGGTGAAAGTCTATCAGCATTTCTTCCGCTGGTAGCAGCACCCAGGCAAGAGCACCAGCACTATGGATGCACCAACTTTACAAGGTACAACTTCAGAGTGTCCAGCAGGCACACCCCTCCCTGAACATTGCAGGTGGGATTTAAAAATATAAAACTTGCTCTACAAATACCTTGTAAGAAAAATAACCCCATCCTGCAGCCAAGGCCAGCTATATGTTTCAGTCGCTAGAGTGGTTTGGTCCATGGTTTCACTCCACCATACGTGAGTTGCTAAAGGCCCTTCCAGACATGAGGAATCATTCTCATATCCCACTGGCCGTCAGCATGTATTCTACACAAGTGCTGTATATATACAGCGAATGGGAGAGACACAGCATTTAGCCCCATCTTATTTATTGCTCTGATTAGCAATTTTGGCTTTGAAAATCCAGACCCACAAATACGGTGGGTGGGAAATCACAACAATGAGGATGAAAATGCTCCAACGAAATCCTGCTCTGAGCTCAGCCTCCAACAGAGCCCAGGTATTCTCCCTGCCTCAGCTCGGGGTCAGAGTCTGCGTCAGCTTCATGCCCCTTCCCAGACTCCCATTGCTTGTTGGCTGGCAGTAATCACTTGCTAGGTAAGCTCCCTTTAATGCCAGCCAGGGCCCCTTGTTAATTTGTATTGCAGCGTGTGTCGCAGACTGATGTGTAATTAGAACTCCTGAATCCTGTCTCGTGCTGTAATTGCCCTGACAGGGGCCACAGCGTATCCGCTTGTTAATTAGTAAACCACAATATCCCGGGGGCTCACGGAGAGCTGCCTTAATTGTATTTTAGTTGGAACAGAGGGATAATTACCCTTCACTAGCACTGCCACTTTTTAATTCCTTTTAAAAAAAAGAAAAGAAATCAGCTCTTTCTCTTCCTTTTCCCCACTTCCCACCAGCAATGCAACAAGCCAACTTTCCTGAATTAAAAAAAAACTACCAAAAATAAACAAAAAACCAGGCTCAGAAGCCACAGAGTACATAGCTCGGGGGTGTAGTGGGGAACTTGGAGGAGTCTAATGAAACCACAACTTTACAGGTAGAGACCCAGGGTTTGCCAAAGGAGGCAGCACAGGTCCCTCTGTGAACTAACGGGTGTCTTGATTTCTCTTTATATGAGCGAGCGAGAGAGAGATTAAGGAGTTTGCTCTACAGCCTTAGTTAACAGCCAGTTGGCTTTTAGTTCATGCGGTAGAGGCTCATGCACTGAGCTCCAGAGGTCCCAGATTGATCCTGCCCGCCAACGACTGGGGTCTGTCGGCGTTACAAGTGCTCCAGTTTGCCGTTGAAATGCAGCTGAAGTAAGAGGTACAAGTTGTATCTACAAAAGAGAAGATACCCTTTTGAAAATAAATGTCCCCCTGTATCTAGCTGTGTATATGACTATGGCTGTTTGTATACTGCTCCTTTAAATTTCTAATATGTACATTCCTTGTGTGCAGTGCCCTGCAGCCATTTTGTTCCAAAACTCAATACAGACTGTTATAACAAAGTCTCACACACACACTGTGCTCTCACACTCTCTCATGAAGACTTCTTTCTTGTTTTGTTGTTCTCTTGATCTGAAAGAAAGGTCATTCTAGCTGAAAGTATCTGTCTGAGATACAACAGGTTCTTTTACAGCCTTTGATGACACAAGTTCAATTTCCAAAAATCCCAAAGACATTTGATAAATACACTATTATTATTTATTATTTGTATCACCATAGCCCCAGCCATTGAGCTAGGCACTGTATAAATACAGCATGAAAAGACAGTCCCTGCCCCAAAGAGCTGACTACAATAGCAAGAAACTGTTGGGGTTGCTCCAAGATCTCTTCCACTCAGTTCTCCAAGAACTTAGTTTGACTCCAATCTTGTCACTCAGATTTTTTTACTTGGCATACAGCAAAACTATGTGGAGTTGATCAGACTCAAGCATGGGAGGCGGGGATATATAACACATCCAAAGTTATTCAGCAAAAAACCTTTCCTTATATACATTTTTACCAACATTAATAACACATGCATCCTACCTATATATTGCATGACATGCTTCGGGATTGGCTTGGTTACTTTGCAGGAACCAATTCCTGTGCAGCATACTCTGACTATGCATGTCATACTCTTTACCTCATCTTACATTCCAGGATTATTTTGTCTATTGTAAATGGCACCAGGGTGTTCCCACTTATATCAGCTAGTACAGACACTCTGTCTCTAGCCTACCGCTCCATACCTTCCCAGTCATGCCCAACAAGAAATGAGGCAAGTCACCTATGGCAAATTACTTATGCCCAGGCTTACAGAAATGTAGGAAGCAGGACTCCTGGTTTCTGTCTCAGTTCTGCCACTGGCTTGCTATGCACCTTTGAGGCGAGTCACTTCATTTCAGGTTTCCCTTTCTGCAAATCTACCTGTTGTGGGGAGGGGGCAATAGTGGTTTTTTGAGACTTCTTAATCTTAACAAAGTGCTTTGAGATCCTTGGATGCAAAAGGCCATGGAAATGCAAAGCAGGATTATGGCAGGTGTAAGTGTGATGGCTGCCATCTTGGCATCCACCAGGGACTGAACTAAGGAGTTGCAAAGCTAAAATCATGAGCCTGAGCTCAAGGACCATTTCCTCTGTAGAAGACTCTCATCCTCAGAGGATCAGGACAATATGCACAGAACAGTGGGTTACAAATGCAGCAGCCAACACCATGTGAGTCAAGGCTATTGCTCCATCAAGAACTAGGAAGGATGAACCCACTACCTTGAAGTGACTGTCATGCGGAACAAAGCTGCCACACCTATGGCACAATGCATCATCCAAAATCACAGTCTGAGAATGTCATGGCCATGACATTTGTTATGTCCTATACCTACCCTAGTTTGCAGAAGGGTGGAAACATCCTATTGAAACAGGAGCCTGTATTAACCCTGGATTTCCCTTTAGACTCAGTGCAGTGCAGTTCACCTTGGCAACTCCTCCCCTGTGGCATTACTTGTAAAGAAGGGTCTGGATGATGTACAACACAGCAATGGTAGGACTACTGCAGCCAGAGAAGAAGTCCAGCTTTGCAGCTGTCACTCTGAAGTAGAAGTTGGTTGGAAAATTTTGTTGAAAACGTTTCAATTAAAAACAAAATGTTTCAATGGTTGTTAGTTTCTTTATAGCATTTTCCAACCAGCTCTTCTCCAGAATATCCACCAAACTTGGCTGGGATGGGAAAAGGAGGCTGTTGAGGTTGGGGGTTCAAGACCAACTGATTAGCCCAAAGACATCATTCCCTCTCCAGAGAGAGGAACTCAGCACTCCAGAACACAACCGACAGGGGAAGGGCCTTGTGTTACACTATTGCAGTGTTGCCAATTGGTCCAGGACCTGGAAAGAAGGTTTTAGCTGGAAACACTGTACAGTTCACTCTTTCACATTCAATAGTAGCTCATTCTGCATCACTCCAATAAGACCATACAACTATCTTCCCATCCATCAACACTGCTTACTCCTGAAGTTCAGAAGCCACTATATACAACATCTGATAAACATAAGAATGGCCATACTAGGTCAGACAAATGTTCCATCTCGCCCAGTATCCTGTCTTCCAACAGTGACTGGTGCCAAATGCTTCAGAGGAAATGAACACAACAGGGCAATTTTGAGAAATCCATCCCGTCATCCAGTCCCAGCTTCTGGCAGTCAACAGTTCAGGGACACCCAGAGCATGGGGTTGTGTCCCTGACCATCTTGGCTAATAACCATTGATGGATCTATTCCCCAGGAACTTAGGCAATTCTTTTTGAACCCAGTTATACTTTTGGCCCTCTCAACATCCCCTAGCAATGAGTTCTAAAGGTAGTCTGTGCATTGTGTAAACAAGTACTTCCTTTTGTTTGTTTTAAACCTGCCATCTATTAATTTCATTGAGTGACCCCTGGTTCTAGTGTTATGTGAAGGGGTAAATAACACTTTCTTATTCACTTTCTCCACAATTCATGATTTTATAGACAAATATCATATCCCCCCTTAATCTTCTCTTTTCCAAGATAAACAGTTCCAGTCTTTTTAATCTGTCCTCATATGGAAGCTGCTCCATAGCCCTAATCATTTTTGTTTCCCTTCTCTGTACTTTTTCCAGTTCTAATATATCTTTTTTGAGACGGGATGACCAGAACTGCATGCAGTATTCAAGGTGTGGGAGTACTCTGGATTTATAGATTGACATTATGATACTTTCTGTTTTATTATCTAGCCCTTTCCTAATGGTTCCTAACATTCGGTTAGCTTTTTTGACTGCTAATTTACAGCTAATTTAGACACCATCCTTTTTATGTATAGTTGGGATTATGTTTTCCAATGTGTATTATTTTGCATTTATTGGATTTCATCTGCCATTTTGTTGCCCAGTCACCCAGTTTTGTGAGATCTCTTTGTAACTCTTCACAGTCAGCTTTGTACTTAACTATCTTGAGTAATTTTGCATCTTCTGCAAACTTTGCCACTGTAAATATTTGTGAATATGTTGCACAGCACTGGTCCCACTACAGATCCTTGGGAGACCCTGCTATTTAGCTCTCTCCACTGTGAAAATGGACCATTTATTCCCATCCTTTGCTTCCTATCTTTTAAACACTTACTGAGCCATGAGACAATCCTCTCTCTTATCCTATGACTGCTTATTTTGCTGAAGAGTCTTTGGTGAGGACGTTGTCAAAGGCTTTCTGAAAGTCAAAGTACACTATATCCACTGGATCACCCTTGTCTACTTGTTTGTTGACCCTCTCAAAGAATTCTAATAGATTGGTGAGGCATGATTTCCTTTTACAAAATACGTGTTGACTCTCCACCAACATATCGTGTTCATCTATGTGTCAAAAAATTCTGTTCTTTACTATAGTTTCAATCAATTTGCCTCGTACTGAAGTTAGGCTTATCAACCTGCAATTGCAAAAATCACTTCTGGAGCCATTTTTTTAAAAAAATGGTTTTACATTAGCTATCCTCCAGTCATCTGATAGAGAAGCTGATTTAAACAATAGGTTACATGCTACAGTTAGTAATTCTATTTCATATTTGAGTTCCTTCAGAACTCTAGGGTGACTTATTGCTGTTTAAATTATCAATTTGTTCCAAAACCTCCTCTACTGACACTTCTCTCTTGGACAGTTCCTCAAATTTGCCACCTAAAAAGAATCAGTCAGGTGTGGGAATCTTCTCACATCCTTGGCAGTGAAGATCCATGCAGAAAATGTATTTAGCTTCTCCACAACTGCCTTGTCTTGACTGACTGCTGCTTCAGCACCTTGATCATCCAGTGGCCCTACTGATTGTTTGGCAGGCTTTCTGCTTCTGATGCATTTTAAAAAAAATTGCTGTTAGTTTTTGTCTTTTGCTAGTTGCTCTTCAAATTCTTTTGTGGCCTGCCTAATTCTACTTTTACACTTGACTCAGCAGAGTTGTGTTCCTTTCCAGTTTGCTCATTCAGATTTGACTTGCAATTTTTAAAGGCTCTTGGGGGAACAATGTGTCTCATGAGGATAGTTTTTGAAATTATTTAAATAATGAGCCTTGCTCTCAACTGGGCTGAGCTATGGGATGTCACAGGGAGGCCACTCCTGGGAACAGTCTGAATGAAAAGCTTCCAAGTGTTGGCAAGAGCAAAGAAGTTAAACAAAAAGCTTTAAGAAATAGTTCCAACACCTCTGATGGAAATTCAAAAACCTCAGAGGCTCCTCCCACCAGGTATTGCATGAATGGGCTGAAACAACAAACTGACATTGCGGGTCCTGGAGCACATGAGAACTGGCTTTAATGGCAGAGTAGCCATGGAATCAGAGGATGTGACTACTGTATGTTTCAAAGGTTGGAGCAATCATAGCATCTCAACAGCCATGATAGCACCAGCTGCAGGTAGTCACTGAAGCCCTCTGTGTGAAATTGAGGGCACCTGGGGAGTGAGGAAAAGGTGGCTGGACACAACCAGGATGCTAACAATGAATGTCACAGTGCCACTCACTGTAATTAGAATCCAGGATGGAGTTTATAGCTGAATAACCACAACGACTTTGCACAAATTAGACATTATACTGCAGGTTAATTAGATTTGTTACTGCTGACTTGATTAGCCCAGCTCTGTGATCTGCTGTGAGAAGTGGACGGGGGCCCCTTGAAGCTAACAGGCTCTTTCACTTGTAGATTTGGATAGTTAAACATCTGACTGGGAAAATGCTGCAGTGCGTCTGCACGTGAGGGAAAATGGCCACGTGTATACCCTCGGAAGTGCCCACTCTCCATTGCTCGGAGGGAGGTGGGCAATCCAAGCTTCCCTCTTACAGCCCAGAGTGTCAGCCTGGATTCACACTGTGGATATTTCATGTGATGGTCTCTTAACGATGTTTTTTAAAGGGAAATGTAACATTTAATTGACCTGCATGGAGCTGGGTGAACACAGAAGGAAAAACAAAATCTGAAAATGTCCGTTCAGATTTTTAAACCAATTTACTTTGACTGTGTCAGGGCCTGTTTTGTGTTTGCTAGACAATTATGTGGCTAATGAGAACATTCTCAGTTACATTAGACAGGATTAGAAAAGTAGAGATACAGACCCTCATGCTTCGATGCATAAGCCAGGCACTATCTAATGGGGTTAGGAAGCCATGTTATTCCATATTTGTCCACTGTGGGGTTTCTTGCATCTTCCTCTGAAGCAGATGGGCTGGCAACTGTTAGACCAGCTGCTAGGCTAGATGGACCCTTGGTATGGCAATTCCTGTGCTCATGATAAATGAATGAGGTTATCAGCAAGAAGAGGCAATTTTAAGCATATATTGGAGAATGGTTGTGGGAAGTGAGTTTTGAATTTGTGATCACAAATGTTCTCACAGGAAACCTGGCTCCATGAATCTCATTAATCCAATCAAGGAACAGAAACAAACCATATGACCAAGCATGTCCTGTTGGAACCACGCAACACAGCTCAGATTCTGAACACTCACTATGAACAGCTGGCACAGAATCTACAGACTTAGAACTACACATTTCAGTTGTTCAGCAGATCATCTGAAATAATGAATACATCTGAGAAAACTAGGTTGCTCACAGACCATTTGCAAACAAAAGGAGAGGTGGTGAAATCTGAATCAGCTTCTCAATGAGAATTATAAACTAAGCTCTTGTCTCATTCTACACTAGTTTATATGAAAGAGATTAAACTCAGGATGGTCCATTCCTATGCAATAGCTGTGAAAAGGGAAGTTCCTAACCTGACAAGTGTAATCAAATAAAGAGGATGTACAATTAGTAAGAACCCTAATCTACATCTGCTTCTGTATTTCATAGCTTACTTTCTTTGTACCCTACCTCACAGCCCCACACCCTAACCTACCACAACGGCCAATATAACCCTATCCCTTCCCATCCTTTCCAACCCAACCTCACTAGCTGGTTAGTAGCTGGAAGGTTAGCCTTCATTAACGTTGTACTTGTGTGTAATCTAAGCTCTCTAGTCAAAGGGTATGTCTACACTGCAGCTTGAGGTGTAATTTCCAAATCGGGTAGCCATACCTGCTCTAGCTTTGATGGAGCTAGTGCACTAAAAATAGCAGTGTAGCTGTGGCAGTGCAGGCAGCGGGATGGGCGAGCCATCCAATAACTTAGATGGGATTGTACTTGAGCAGCTAACCCCTCCCACTGCTTGTGCTGGCCTGCCTATACTACTAGCACATGTACATCTACCCAAGCTGGAAATTTCGCCTCCAGCTGCAATGAAGATGTACCCAAAGACAGAGGGGTTCAGTGCAATATGAACAAACAGGTGCGGGCCACAGCCAAAATAGATGCATTGTGCTACAGGGAGAGCTTGTTTTCCAGGTCATCCAGGCAGAGACAGACACCAGCAGTTAAAATTGCCTTATGATATCTTCTCCCAGCCGTCTTTCCATCTCTCCATCCGGTCTCCAGTCAGCTGTTCAGCCATGCATCAGCTCTCAAATCAGTCAGCCATCCAGCCTCTTCCTTTAGCAATGGGAGTCTGTTTCCAGTGCTCTCTGCAGGTGTCATAAGTCATGTTCAATGAATTCGTACAACCTGCTTGCAAGATCCCTCTCTCTCTCTCTGTCTTGAGAGCAGCTAGCATTCTCAGTTAGTAACTGGAGAGATTTCACATGCCCTCCTCAAACCCACTTCTTCCTGCATTCTCCCCAGCAATGATTCCCCTGCCAAACATCTGCATTCTAAGCTAAGAACAACATAAGAGAGTTGGATCCAGCAACCAGTATAAAAACAGGCAACTTCATAACAGCGCTGGGCACATAATGGATTTTCTGGTTTGCTGGCAGTTCAGACAATTGTGATGGGGGGCAGAACTATTTTGGGTCAAACTGAAAACAAAATTGTTTTGAAATTTTCAGTGAATCCAAAAGTAAAAAAAACAAAAAAATTAAAACATACACATTTGGGGTTGAAAGAAACATTTTGTTTTGAGTTTGGCCATTCTAAAACATTTTTGATTTTTTAAAAATAAGAAGGCATTTCAAACCAAACACCTTGAATGTTAAATTTCTGAAAAAAGTCAAACAGGTTCAGTTTTGACATTTTTGAAAAGAGGGGTTTTTTTGAGGGGTGGAAAGGGTTCAGCCAAAACAATTTAGCAAAATTGACATGAAATTTACAAAACATTTGGTGTCACCGAATTTGCATTTTTTGCCCCCCAAAAAACAACCCCCAAAAATGTGCCCAGCTCTACTGCAGAGGCTGGCTTTTCTGATTCTCCTCCTTTTCCTGTTGTCATCTCTCCCTGCACCATGTCATCTCAAACCTAGGCTGTCAGCTCCCCAGGGGAGATGCTATGTCTTTGTTCTTTCCCTACAGCATCATGCACGCTTATAGGAAGTGGAGGGCAGGAACAGTCCTGTATCCTGACTTCAGGAGAAACACACAGGGCTTCTGCTAATTGTATTGTAAATTGTGACTACATCATGCAAGGGAGAGTGAGCAGAAAGTGGCAGGCATGACAAAACCATTTTCAAAAGGGTCCTCTGACTTTAAGGATCTCACTTTTTGAGTGCTCAATTTGAGACAATTTGGGCCTAATTTTCAGAGTTGCTCAGCACCCACTGCACCTCTTGATATCAGTAGCTCTGAGAGTCAGGCCCCAGCACCTCAAATTGGGCACCCAAAGTCAGTGGCCACATGGGAAATTTGGTTGTAAGTGACTATACGCTATACACGGGAAGTCTACACACAAAGCAAGAGTGGGTTTTTGACCTGCCTAAAGAAAAGCAACTCTAGGGCCTTTTCTGTGCAAGGCTTTTCTCCCTAAAACTTCCTTCCCTTCTTACCCCAGTATAACTTCACTAGTAGTAGCAGTGGTGGGAGTCTTATAAATATAGACAAGATGCCACCAACCACTGCCATTTTAACCACTATGTCATCTGGAGCTGCTCTGAGCAGGCTTAGGTGACTCAGTGATTAAAACATTCATGGATGGATGGCCAAGCACTCCCTCTACAGTTACTGGCAGTGGAGCTGTATTGCTGGTAGCAACCGGAAAGCGTGGAGTAAAAGTGGCTGTTCAGTGGGTTACACATTCTCTTCCCTCTGCAACAGATCCACACAGGACAAGTCTATTCCAGCCCCCAACTACAAAGCCCAGCTCTTTAACACACTTTAGCTTTAGAGACTCATGCTTTTCGCCCTGGAGAGGACAATTCCCAGTATCAGCTACGATACAGTCATAGCACAGACACGGCTCCAGTTCACACTTATCAGCTCCAAAACTCTCTATATAGGTTCACGGCCCCCCCACTAACTAGCACATCTGCATCTAGCAGAACTGCTCCCCGGGCAGGGTTTCTGAAGCTGGATTCTCTTCTGGCCAAGCCAGCCTGGTTCAAAGCACAGTCTGAAGTGGGCAAGTTTGAAACAAAAAAGAGAAAGGGAAGCAGAAAAAGGAGGCTGCAGCTGCTAGGGCAGAGTGTGCCCCTCCATCACGCCTGCCCTCGGTTTATGAAAGGGAGGAAAATCAAACCTTTGCCCACCATAGCTGAGGACAGGAGGCATTTCAGGCTTGCCCCCATTAAGAGACAGAGGGTTTTCAGATGGGGTTTCAGGCTGAGGGTTAAGGCTAATGATACTTTTGATGAGACGTGGCCTTGTCCTTTTCCCTGAGCCACACTGCTTTATGTATGTTTTAAGGTGGGGTGAATTGAAGGAATTTGTACCCCATTGGTCTCAGCTGCTAACACTAATGTGAGTGCAATCTAAATCAGTTCCAGTGCATCAGCTTTGGAAGCTACTTGTGTGTTCTCAGACATTGCTATGCTCCTGAGTGACAAACGCAGGCTTCTTGAGAACCAAGTTAGCCTCAGTGACAAAAACAGAGGGCTGATGTTAAAAAATGAAATGTGCTGCAGGCTGGAGTGGGTTACTCCTGGCAGCAAAAAGTCCTAAGTCATATTTCTCACTTCCCTCTCCTGAAATTCACTAGGGAGCAGGTGTGGAATTACAGCTCAGCATTATTGGGGTGAGGTGGGGTGGGGAGATGCTACGTGCTATATGACAAAAATACAATTACCAAAGAGAGGCTGTAGTCTTGTGAATTAAAATCACAAATGGGTGTGGCTTCCTCCAACAGGGGAGGCCTATCACATGGACAAAGTCTTAGAGCCCTGGACTGAGAGACAGGAGGTTTCTGCATTCTAGTCTAACTCCGCGTGTGAGATCCTCAGGCAAGTAGTTTCACCTTGGTCACCAGATCAGTGGAGAAACTGAGTAATAACCAGAAACTCCACATAAGATGCAGCAACACCTGAGCTGAAGATTTCCCATGGAGAGAAATAACACAGGTGGAGCATGGTACAAGAACAGGGATCAGCAGTACCTGAAGATTTAACTGACAGCTATATGGAACGGGGAGGATGTGCCTCTCTTGGGATTAGAACCCGCAACCCTTGGATTTTAAAATAGCATCAACATTAGCTATCAACAACTGGTTACTACTAGGCATATACACAGCTTCTAGTATTGTTTCTCACAGCCTTTAATGTATAAGGGAGCCATTAATGGAACTGAAATAACATACATGAGCTGGGGAAAACACCATACCTCATGTTACTTTGGTCCCATAAGTGGATCCCTGTGGCAAAAATAAACCAGTAGAAAACAGAAGTAAAGAACAATTCAAGAAGTTTGTGTTTGCTCAGGATCTTGCTACTAACAGCAAGGAGGGCGACAGCAGGTTACCACCCCATCTCAGGCAGAGCTGATGTTCTGCGAGAAGTCAGAGGTCGATTTCCTGACATCCCTTCTAGAAACACAACCCCAAGCATGGCTCTGCCCAGCTCCAGCCACTCCGGGAGTGGTATTTGTATTCGGTTGTCATTGTGACTTCACCCCTCTGATCCTGACCCCAGCTCCTGTGTGGAAGAGCTGCTCACCACCAATAGGCCCTTCTCCCTAAGTCCCTGCAACAATTGGTGATCTGCCTGAAGTCCGGAGGGGGGACTGAGCACAGAGGAAACCATATGTACTAAATAGAGAGCTCCCCTCATCAGCCTGTGGCTCTGTGCTCTAGCCTTGGGCTTCAAGGTACAGAGTGAGGAGCACTGACTATTAGAATTATCAAAGGTTATCCTGGGTGGGGTTTGTGTGGCCTAATTTGAGTGGATTCCAAATACAGCCCTAGTTTCTGTGAGAAGATGACACTTGTGCAGAGGGGTCTCTCTTGAGAGCAAGCAGCCTAAGCCCATCTCCAGATGACTAATTCAGGCAGTAACTGAAGGGGAAATGAACAGCAGAATGCTCTGGAACACCGAGAAGTCAGGCTCTCCATCTTGGCTTCCTTCAGGGAAATGTCTTAATTAAGAGTCTGTCTTGCAAGGAGAGATCATTTTAATCTTAGAGATTAAACATTTCTTCTTGAAATAGCAGCAAGGGAGAAGTTTTCCCCATGCCATCTTCTCCTCTCTGGATCAATTTAGCCAGTTGCAGAAATGAAGGACAGAGAGAGACTGGACAAGATTCCACCCCTCTTACCTCCACACGAGTTCTGCTAGCACACCTGAGTCCTGGGCCCTAAAGAACTCTGTGGTCCTGACCTGCAGCCCCCCATCATTCCAGTCCTGGGCTCCCAGGCAGCTCTGCTGATGGTCCTCAATCTTGACCCACAATGCACCCTACTGTTCCGGTCCTCCTCTTGCTCCCTGCACTTCAGTCCTGACATGTGGTACCCCCTGCAAGGACTCGGTGCATTAGTCACAGCAAATAATTTATTCAGCACATATTGCCCCTTTCTCTGTTTGTTCAGGCTTTGATTTGGATGACTGTGTTCGCTGCATGTATTTGCATAATGGTTTGAGATAACTCAGGTCAGCCTGTTGTTTGCTCTTAACTGTATCTTCCATGATTGGTGCCTGGGGTATTTGCAGTGTGTCACTTCCCTGCTCTCTGAGTGGGGGCCGGCCCACCCACAATCTTCACAAAGGCTTCTGGTGCAAATACAGTCGAACTAGTGTTCACTTCCCTTTCTGCACACAGCTTTGTTGACTAGCATTTGCTCATAAGAACTTTCCTGGAGAATGAACATATGGGGTTGGGAATCCCAAAGCCAACTCAGTCTTTTCTGTGACTGATTGTTTGACTGTCACTTGCTATAGCCTTCACCCAGCCGTGTCCCCTGCAGTTGCAGGCCTAGCCTTTCCCAAGCTGACACTCACCACTGTAGATGAAAGGCCAATGCCCTTCCATCTGCTATATGCCACAGCCTCCATTAGCACTGTTCCTGTGGGGGCTAGAGTTGGCAGTGTGGGCTCCCTTTTTAAGGGGCTGAATGCCGAGCTTCCATACTGCTTCCAGCCAATCTCAGCCCTAGGAATTAGGAGTTTAAAATCATCTCTCTTCCCTGCCCCCATGACTAGATTTGCTGCGCCAGCCCCTTGCACTGTCTTGCACTGGGCTGGTTTTCTGTTACTGGAGGTCAGTTGTTGCTGCAGGGTCAGGGTTGGCCTCTGCCTCCCACAGCTTCACTAGGCCCATGCTGTGCTGCAGCCCACAGTGACAGTCTATCCCATAACAGCCTCACTGCACTAAGTGCCACAACTGTTTCTCTTGCAAGTTCTCACATCAGGAAGAAGAGGCTGGCATGGAGCAGTGTGCGCTGGAGGGGAGGGGTACAGCGAAGGACCATTGTACCTGTTGCTTTTGCTTTGAAAGCATCTAGAGCATTGAAAAACCCAGCCCCTTCCCCACGGCCTTGACACGCACAGCTGTTCCCTTAGAAATAGCTGTTGCCATGGTTTTTCCAAAGAAAACACTTCCCCCCCCCACCCCACCGCCTTAACCTTGTGACAGCAGCGATGACGTGGCTTCTTTGGAAAGGCCACTTCATGTAACTATGGTAACAATTAGCTCTCTATTTTACCTCAGGGGTTGTGTTAACTAGACAGACACAGATTTGTTCTCCCAGGGGCCAGGTGCTTCCCTTCCTGACCATGTGTCCAGAGCACTGCTGCTGCCCTGCAGGGAGGAGGTCACCTCTAGCACCCTCGAGGGCCTTGCCTGGGGGAGGGGAGGGGACTCCTCTCCAGTCCAATAAGAAAATTTACTTACAGGACAGAGGTTGGAGGAGGGGGAGCAAAGCCAACCCACAAGGCTTCCCCCAAAACAATAACTGTCCCGTCCCCCCCATCTCCGTCATGCCTCCCTTCACATTAAGTTGCAAGGAGAAGCAAGTCCAAAAGGGGATTGGGAAAATGGTAGGCAATGGGTCCACCCACACCCAAACGGCTCCTGAGCCAATTCCCTAGCCCTGGCAGTTGTCCCAAGGATGGTCAGATTTCTTGGGTCCTCTGGGCTGCAGGAATTAAGCCCTGCTGTCCTGACATGGTTTTGCTGGGAGTTATGGCACAGTCTAGTCCAGCAAATGGCTGTTCTCCTCTCACTCTACTGAAGCCTCAAAAATGGGACAATAGGCCAGAGGACGGACCTGAGGGTAAAACCCAGTAATGCAAGGAATGTTGCTTGTACCCATTAATAGTCCAGCAGTGAAGGAGAAAAGCAGCTGGCTTAAAATGTGGCTCTAGTCTGAAAAGAGACTGTAAAAATGGCACCTTCTTACTCAACAAATCTGCTGCTTGGGTGTAACGGAGTCATAGCTGCTCACTGCAGTGACTAAAATAAGCACTGAATGGCTTTTTATTCCTCTCAGCCTTGCAAAGCCCACTCATTTCTGGGAGAGGGAGCTGGATTTGGTCCGACCTCGAGCATCATTAATACAACTGTTCACTTAGTTCCAGTTCTGCTCTCAGTTACACTCTCTGCAATCCACCAGACTCTTTATTACTGGGGAGGATGATGCGAGATCCAGAAGGAGCCCAGCTTGTCTATCAGCACCCAGGCTGGGCGTGTGCACCAGCAGTTAGAAAAATCTTTCTTTTACTTTTCATGAGAGCCAATGTGATATGGGATCAATGAGAAACCAGACATGAGAGAAGCCCACAATGCCATTCTTACAGAGTTGCTTTAATATTCAGTGGGGATCTTTCTTTTTTATTGCATGAGCAAGTCAGCCATGTTCTTTCGAGACTCCATTCGCAACTGTCAAGGACCATCTCCAGATTTCTCTCCTCTGAGCATTAATGTTGTAAAGGATCATCAATAAACTCTAGAATGCAACATATCACTGCATAACTAGGAGCAGGCCGCAATGCAGGCCACTTTGAAATGGATCAGATCCCTAGGGGAGGGTAGCACTAATTCCTGCCAAGAGAATGTGGGGAGCACCCTGCCTGGTTAAACCTCAGAAAGTCCTGCTTTGTGGAGGTGGGGGTCATGTCACAATGTCCAGGACACCCGATCATTGTATCATTTTGGGTGGGGGATGGGGAGGAGAAAGAAGCCTAATCCTATGTATGAAGTTTCTCATCCTTTCAGTTTGGTGAATCTACTTCTCAGATGTCAGTTTACACCAATGTGAGAGTCCCAGTAGCAGATCTGGCTCTGGAACAGCAGAATCATTGAGATGACGGGACAGCATCAGTTTACTTAAAGGACCAAACTAGCGATCAGTTGTAGGGCTGAGGGAAAACCTCCTTCCCAGAAGAATGGGGCATGTAGATTTTTGGAGGGGAACACGGGAGATATTCAGGTGTGGATGTGCAATGTGTATAGAGTTAATGCAAGGTGTGCACTAAACTCTGTCACAGTTCAGGCTTCAGGAGGCAGATTCTGGCCTCTGATCCCTGCCCACAGTTTCCTTGACTTCAGTGGGACTCCCATGGACTGGCCCATGAAGACTTAATATGGGAGGGCAGGCCACCCACTCCCCAATCAAAGGTTCAGTCCCTGCTCTAATTTCCTCTCCTCCCTCCTATGGAAGAGTGGATCTTCCCAATAGCAGCTGTCAAGGCACTGCAGCAAGCAAGCCTCACAGCGGGTGGGTGGAGAAGAGTGACAGAGTCTGAGAGGGCAGGCGGGGGCGTGTGCAGTGGTGTGTGTGCACAAGCGACAGAACATGCTACAACTGACAACATGAGTCAGCTACAGAGCCAAGGAGCAGAAAGGCCCAAGGAAGGCAAAGGCTGGAGCTAGACTTGTGTTCTCAAGTCTGAGGGAAGTAGCCTTCACACACCCTTGTGAAGGGGAGGAGAACCCAGGACACCAAAGGCATTCTGAGCAGCTGGAGGGTCCAGCTCTGACAGCCTCTCAAATATTCCACATTGAGGGGGTGGGGAACAAGTCCAATCTCATTCACAGGCCCCATTGGCTCGTGGGATGGATAAGGAGCATGCAGATTATTTCCCCATCACGCACAATCCCACTGAAGTTCTGAATGGAGTTAGAATGGGTAATTGTTTATATTTATGGGTGGCCTAGAAGCTGCACACAGCCCAAGCTGGGCTACTTTCATTGTTTAGCTAAGGCCTGGTCTACCCTAGAAAGTTAGGTCAGCAAAACTACATTGGTCAGGGGTGTGAAAAGCCCACACCCCTGTGCAGCATAGTTACACTGACCTAAATCCCCACGCAGATAGCACTAGGTCGACAGAAGAATTCAACTGTTGACCTACCTACCACCTCTCAGGGAGTTGGATTACCTAGCCTGATGGGAAAACCCCTCCTGTCCATATAGGTAGTGTCTACATGGAAGCACACAGTGGTGCAGCTCTGTAACTGTAGCATTTTAAGCGTAGACAAGCCCTAAGGCAAGGAATGCAGCCTTGGTGGAAGGAGGGGAGGGAAGCAGGAGGGAGGGAAGAAATGGGGTGTATGCTCAACACAGCTAGATCTTAACAGCACCCTCAGCAGGCAACAGGAAAAAAGCCCCAAGTCCTTATTGTGAGTGCAGGGACTGAGTCTGAGCTCCCATCCACCCTGGGGGAAGCAGGGTTTATGCAGAGCACTGCCCACTCTCAGAGACATAGCCCCAGTCACTTAGGAGGGGTTCATCATGTGGCCTAGGAGGAAGGTGATGCTGCATTAGAGTAGGTGACTGTCTGGTTTGAATCCTGCACTCTGTTTCATTCTTTGCAGAACTGCCTGGACCCTTTCTTGCAGCTCCTCTCAGAGGGGCACTTGGGCAGTCTAGCCAGAGAAGGACGGTGATTGTGTGGTTTAGGCAACAGACAGAGACTTGGGAGAGCTGGATTTAAGTTCTGGCTCAGCCACAAAGTCCCTATGTGACCTTGGGAAATTCACAGTCTCTCTGCATCCCAGGTCCCCCTCTGGACAATGGAGATCACAACAGTTCCCTGCCTCCCAGAGGTGTTTGAAAAGTACATCTATTGATGTGTGTGTGAGGTGCTCAGATGCTGCAGTGCTGGGGGCTATAGAAATACCTAGACAGAGAGAACCGCTCTAGCCTTCCCAGTTCTTCACCCTGCTCCCCTACTGGCTAGCCAAAACACAGCTACTGTAAGGATCAGCCACACTCGGAATGAAAAAAGTGAGAGTAAGACAGCCAGAGAGCAGAGGGTGAGCACCCCCCAGCAATAATCAGAAATCCAGCCTGGTGTGAAGAGGTAATTATGCCTGGAGCCAGTGAGGGGAAGGGGGAGAGGGAGCCAAGTTCTCCATAGCAACAGGTGTTTGCCACGTAATGGAGCCCTTTCCGTTTGGCCTCAGCAGCAGTCACCCTTATTCACATGGTCATAAATAATTCAATTTTATCATTCACACACATGAATGCTGCAGGCTTGGGCTCCGTGCACCTCCAGCCTCCATCTGTCTGGAGGGGGAAAGGCAAAGCACACACTGATAACAGAGGCAAACATTTGTTTAACATGTATGAGTGTGGCCAGATGGTACATTTGGAACGGGGGAGATGGAAAGGAGCAGCAGAGAAGGGGAAAGGAGAGGAATGAAGTGAACTAGAGGACATCCCCTCTTTAGCTCCAATTTCCATATGGACCCTTAAAAAAATTCCGTGCCATTTCATGTTTTAGCCCGTATTTGCGGTCTTTGTAGTTGGTATTTGGAGACATCTTTAGATTGCCAGGTTAGCAGTTCAGCTGTGCTTCTTCCTGGGTAGTGAGCACAGTCAGAGGAAGCTCTAGCACCTATGGTCATCTCCATCAGTTAATGCAAGAGGTCCTTGCTAATCAGAGGGAGGCTGCTACAGCTCCTAAAATATGTGGGACAATCCTGATTCCAGTAAACTAAGCTTACCCCCAGGACAAGGAAAGAACCCAAATAGATCGGGGGCTAAGACATCACACATGTATGATCATGGAATCGGGCTATTGCACAAAGATGCCAGCAACATGGATAGGCGTGGACTGGGTTTGGGGCACTCTTTGTCTGAAATTGAGTGGTACCACTCCCCTCTCCTTCCTGTCCCGTGAATGGGGGTGGTAAGCTGATGGTCAGGATTTCTAGTGTGTACACAATGCCAGAGTGGATTTGGGGAGCATTAGTTTGCAGAAGGACCAAACTGGTCATCTGTTGTAGGCTTGGGAAAAGCCTCCTAACCAGATGACTAGGGACATGTAGATTTTTAGGGTCAAACCAGGAAATCTTCAGTTCAGATCTGAGCTAAATATCCCTGCGCCAATATTAGTGAGGGGGAGTAAGCAGAAAGCTTTCCTCTCCAGCTGCTTCCTAGAGCCAGAGGATTCCTGGTGTTTACCGCTGTATCCCATGCTGCCTGAGAAGGGAGAACAGCCCCCCTGAAACTGTTGGCTTTGTCAGAAAATAATGAAACTGACAAACAGAAAGACACATTGCAGAACGCCCATTGTTAGTGTAATTAGTGGGCTCTGTGCTGCTCTCTCTTGTGGGTGAAGGGGGGCTGATGAGAGAAAACAATAGAATTAACAGAGTTAATAGGGTGGATTTTAAAGAGACTGCATATTATTCCAGAAGAGACTGTGCATGCTGCACACACACAAGCTGATCTGCCTACTGAAGACACAAAGATGGGTCATTAGCTCCCGGTGGCATCAGTTTCAAAAATCCCCTTGCAAATGCCATGAAATCCAGACCATATCATGCAGGGGCACAAAAGTTGAGATCTCTTGTCCCTCTCCATTAGATCCACATTCAGACAGAATGAGGGTTTTCATTCTTACACATGAATCATACAGACCATGTAGGGGCAGATATCATATACTGTATGCAAGAATTATATCCAGTGTTATGATCAAATAGTGAAGCAATCAGAAGTCTAGAGTTACTCACATAACCTTAACTCTGTCCCCTTGTGCATTAGCTTTTCAATACATTACTATAATTCCATGACTGCATACTATTGTTTCCACAAGATCCCTACCTCATTCACTAGGTGCAAAATTAAGTCCTGATTACTCTTTAGGACAGCACCTAAGTATATATTTATCTTTGAGGTTAAGTATTATCCTGAACTGAGGCCCCATGAATGATAATGATAATGAATATTAAATTATTTTAGATCACGTCGGTTCTATTGTTATGAGGAAGGATGCAAAATGTGCAATTGCTATCTGTCAACCAACTTTTACAATTTTTCCTCTCTAGAAATGAAAATACTTATTTTAAATAAAATAAATGTGTGGGGACAGAGCTACAGGATGCACAAGCAGCCATAGCTCTGACATTTCTGAACTGCATATACTAACTGCAGCTGTAATGCTCTTAATGTAGGGTTTTGTATGGAATTTCCTAGGATTTTTTTTAAAGTGATAAAAATATAAATATTTAGGTATCTAATATTTAAGAAATACAAACAAAACCCCTTTGGATTATCAAGACATGGACAATCACTACTTCAGCTATCTTCCTTGTATGTTGTATCCCTCCCTCTTTGTCTCTTCAGAATGTAAGCTCAAAGCCAATAACTGTGCCTTTCCATGTCAGTACAGACCTGGCACATTATGGGCATGACTGTAATAATTGTATGCCCACAACTGTAGATAACTAGTACTAACCACAGGCAGTTAATTACATTTCCCAAACCACTTCTACTACACTGTTAGTGACAAAGAAAGAGTTAGGTCAGGTTCTAGCAATCCTCCAGCCAAGTGGTTATTACATTCATGGATCTCCACAATCCAATCTAGCACCCGCTATAATTGTCAATGAGAATCTGATGGGGCATTATCTTGCCATGGTATCAGAGCTGTATTCTCTGCTGTTTTGTGCAGCAGAGATTGCAAACACAGTTAAGACCTTCCACAGGTCACCTTGCTAATCTTCCATAGGGTGAGTTACCCAAAAAGGAGCCATCTCAAGAACAACAACAGCTTCCTCAACAAGCTGGACCAACAAACCCTCTGGCAACTGTGGATACACTCATGTTTTATTAGTTCAGTCTTAGATCATATAACGGCGTTAGAATGCACTAACAACATGTACATGAATAAGATGAATCAACATGTTAGCTAGTAAATTATGGCTAGTCTCACTCTCATCATTCCTTGAAGAGGAAAGTCAGCAAGAACTGCCTGCTCTGAACTAGCCCAGGAAGGAAGATCTCATAGGTGATTAGTCCAGTCCTCATCAGGACTCCACAGAGGGCTTACCATTTGACAAGCAACTGATTCAAGCTGGATGACAGTAGCACCAGCACATTATCTAGTATTCCTGATTCTTGGCATACAGGCATTTTGTTACAATTGTAGCTAACAGCAACATACAATCACTCTCCTAGAATTTTTACCTCCTCCAAAGGATTTAACCCTCAAATTTCCCCAGGGAGGGTGTTCTTGGTCTTTCAGTGGGTTCCTAAACACTCACACCCTACTGTCTACTGCCCAACACTCCTGCACACCTTTCTGCTGCACCAGCAGGTAATGCTCAGGTGGCCTCTTGGATTTCCTTTTTGCTCATCGGTCACTACTATCTCAGTTCTCTCTGAGTAGCATAATGGTTAGGCTATTGCACAGGTGATAAGTGTCTTCCAAAGTGTCAGTTGGGAAGGATGGCTCAGTTAATTTCACCATTGGATTCAAAGGCTTCATCCATCACTGTATAGGCTTCCAATAGCAAGCTCCCTTGATATCATTGGGGAAGAGCAAGCAGGCTTTCTGGGGCTTCCTTATTATTGCTTTCAGTGGGGATTATTTTTAGCTCCTTTGTGAGCAATGTGGATGCTCAAATATCTAATCTTTATATAGAAGAGTGTGCAGTTGTTGGTGCTTCTTAGATTGACCTCATTGCCCTTCTCAGCTCTAAATTCAAGCTGGAGTAATGCAGCCACAGAGGCCATTTGAACCTTGTAATCAGTAAGGTGCTGCTGCATCACTGGCTGGAGTCACCCCATCACGTCTCCCCTTACCCTAACCCCCAAACAAACAAACAAAAAATCCACCCAGGGATAAGCCCCCTGGCGTTGATTGTTGGGAGATTTTAACCCAATGTGTGCCAAAACACTTCAGCTCCCCGTGCTGCTGCTGCAAGTGGGAGAAGCAGATGTGCAAACCCAGGAAAGCAGCAGCCTCAGATTCCCACCCAGTGGGAGATTTCCATTTTATGACTTTATTTGCTTTTCTGCTACGTCAAAAAAAAGGAGGGACCAGCCCAAACCCTCAGCACCCTGGACAATTTCAGACATCATTACTTGTCACCTAGGTGACAACACCCCAACATCAGTGTAAGTAAATTCCACCAACAGATTTGTCTGCAGATGAATACTGAAGTGGGGCAGGAGACGAAGTAGAGATGTTTACTTTCTCTGACAAGGGACACACTCCAGGGAGCTGAGATATTTGCTCTGTTGCTTTAGGGGAAAAAATCTGTATATTGGGGATGGGATGTTTGACAGAGTATCTAGTAGCTCATCTATGAATAGCATCCACCCTTTGTGATCTGGGTAGGAAAGGAATTCCGTCCACAAGCAGACTGAGCTAGTCCCAGGGGGCTGACCCAGTGCCCTCCACCAATCCAGACAGACACTGAGGGCCAGATCCTCAGCTCGTGTATACCAGTGCAGCTTCTTTGAGTTGGAGGGACCTACACTCATTTACACCCGTGGAAGATCTGGTTCACTGATGTTCAAACCTGAGCACAAGGTAGCCTGGGGGAAGTGAATTGAAGAGTTTTTAAAACAGTCACATTTATACAGTCAGGAAGGCAGTTCCATATGGCGGGGAAACACACAATCCACAGCTCCTTCCTCGTCTTCTCTTAGCCTCTCCCAAGCCTCAGATCCCATCCCCCCTCATCCAGTCCAAGAGTGACATTTCAATCCTTGGCAAGAATTAACGCAAGGCACTTACCTGCACTGGAGCCTGGCTTCTTCCTTCCCCCCAGAGATGGAAGAATCATGGATGGTAGGGCAGGAGGACTGCAAACCCGGAGAAAGCTGCATCTGCCACCTCACCCCCTTGGCTTTGTGCAGCCTTCTGCCCTTCCTGAGGTGATCATCATGTTTCCTGCCACATGTACCCTGGGCGTCTCATGAGTAGAGGATACCTGGACAGGGCACACCCCCCTCACCCCCCCCCACACACACCATTTCTGCTCCGCACTTAGCACTGGCGCCTGGTAGCTTTGCTTCCAGCAGGCAGCAGCAGCGTCTTCCCCATTTGCACTGAAGCTGCCAGAGACTTTCCAAGCCATCTGGCAACATGCCGGGGCCATGCCCCAAGCCCAGCTCGCTGCCAAGTACAGGTGAGAAAACACCAAGCTCTCTGGCTTTGGCCAGGCATACGGCTGCATTTTGGGCCCCTCTGAATTTGGGAACCCTAGTTTGACTCAATTTAAAAACAGTCCCTGCTACACACCCGTTTATACCCACCACTGGAGCGTCTGCTGCCTCTTGACACCCACATGAGCTTCGACCTGCCCCTAGCTCGTGTTGGGGCTGGAGAGGCAGCAGAATGAAGGGTATTTTCAAAGATCTAAATATGAACGCAAGAGAGAGCTAGGCAGACGTGGCTGGAGCCCCCCTCCAGAGTCCTGCAGACTGCAAGGACAAGGACACTGTCTGTGAAGGCGTCAACCAGAGAGATCAGCAGGGAGCTGTCCGCGGTTGTGGTGCTGCTAGGACGCTGAATAGGTATGGTCTGGGGAAATGCTGTCCACTTTGCTGGTGCTGAAATCGTACTGCAGCCTCCCTCTGGGGCCACGTTTCAGGTGTTACCGGACCCCTCACACATCTGCCCGCCGGAGTTATGGAAACCGGGGGCATTTACTTCTCAGGGTTCTGATGACATCGCCCACCTGACAAATCTCTGGTTACCATTCACCACGCAGCACAAAGGCAGCCAAATCCAGCCTTTCAATTATTAAACCCCAGGATATTACAGGACACATGACCCAGCACATGAAAAGTTCATCAGCTAGGACATCCCATCCTCCCCCCATCAAGAGAGGCTGGGAGAGATTGGAGAAAAACGGTGGCTAGACTGGGTCACTGAAGACAGAAGAATTGGGAAGAGCCAGAACCTCAGCCAGGGAAGTGCTTCTAACCTCCTACCCACCATCCAAACTGCAGCCAACCCTCCATCCTGAACTGTCTCTCGCCTGTTCCCCCACCGTCCCCAATCTACCTCTTTGCTGGGAAATAGCTCCCTTGTGATGGGGGACCCTTGGGAAAAAGACATGCTTTTTGCTGGGCGATGCTCAACAGAGGAGGATTGGACGCATTGATGATGGAGAAGAGCAAACATCAAGCCATTGGGCATGAGTTCCGCTGGCTGCTACCATTTAATAAACAGCAGCGGAGTAATTGAGGGTGGCAGTGACACACAATGAAGCCCCTTTGTTAAATCACAGCCCGCAGTTGTTCTCCAATTCGATTTGCACTAAAGAGAAGTCAAAGCAAAGCGTTTTCTCCTCTTGTAAGGGGGAGGGGGAAGCTAAGGGAGAGAGAGAGATCCTCGGAGATATTAGATTAAAGCCCAATAATACAATCAAGAGTTTGCTGAATTAAATTATTAGCATTCAACAAGTCCCGCAAAAGGGTAATTGCCATTTTCCAGGAGAGGATGCTAGGATGTCATTAATTGCACCGATCCCCGGGACGGGAAGGGAAGCCGGGACTGGAAAGCGAAATGAAAGGCGGGCGGAACCGCTTGTCGCAGGGAAAGGGGAGCTATTTAGGTTCTTGGTTAACAAGGGGGAAGCTAGCAGCTGCAGAGTCCCGGGGCAGTTTCACGGGGTGGGGTCTTTACAAGACCAGACTGGTTGTATGCGTGGACGCTCAGCCCGATGGAGGGAGTGGGGGACATGGAAGTGCGAGAGAGGGAGGAACACAGTAGCTAGAAGGGAAGGAGAGGCAGGCGTGGAGGGAGAAGGAGAGCAGGTGAAGAAGCGGATGCAGCTAGCAGCGTCCCCCGCTGCCAAGATTTGCTCTGGGACAGGGAAGTCCTGGCTCGGGGAAGGGCTGCTAGGAACCCGCCAGAGCTGCCTCGCCCCGATTGCTCCCGAGGCGGGTTTGCAGGGTCCGTGGCAGCCGGCGGGGTCGGGCACTGCTCTCGGGAGGACTAGCGCCAGAGTCTCTCTCCGTTCCCCTCCTACTTCCCCGAGCGCCTTCGCTCAGGCTGCAGCCACCCGCACACGCGTGTTGGCCGCTCCCCTAAAGCCGGGGGCCGAGGCCCAGCGGGATGGGACCGGGGCAGGCTGAGAAAAGAACCGCGACCGTGGAGCTGGGAGGGCAGCCGCCCCCTTCGCCGGTTGCAAATCTAGACACACGCACTCACGCCAGCGCCACAAGACCCTGCGAGCCTCCCGGGGCTGGGGGCACAGGGGCTCCCGGGCAAACTTTCCCCAGCCCTGGGAGGAGGGGGCGGGGGGGGCAGTCTGAAATGAAGCCTTACCTCTGGCCATCTCCCTGGGGCGGACGGACAGCCGGTCTGGAGGCTTCTTTCCGCGCCTCGGTCTCCACCGGAAGGAGGGAGGCTTTCACCCAACGCTGCTTCTTGTTGTAGTTGTGCTCGCTGGGGGGGGGGGGGGGGGGGCTGGGGCTGGCCAGGCTGCGCCGTGTCCTGCCACCTGGACCACCTGCCTCCTCCGTCCTGACAGCAGCAGGCTTGGACGGAGGGTGGGGCCGGGGCTGCTGGGCCCCATCTTTTTATCAGGTGCAGAGACAATAGCCGGGGCTCCTGTTACAGGACTGTCTCTTTAAACCCTTGATCAACCCACAGGTGGCCTGTCACCACCGTGGACATCCATGACGTCACCTGAAAGGAGGTAGGGAGAAAAATCCGACTTCAAAACAAGAGTCCCTGAGCGACCATGGCAACAGACTGCAAATGTCAGTGCACACATCATCCATCCTGGTGCTACTAAACTGCCTTCCTAGTGCCTCCCACATGGGGGTGGGGGGTGGAATCAGTGTAAATCTACAGCAGTTAGCACCGGTGCCAGCCTTGCTAAGGAAGAAGCATTGCAGGGCTGCCCAAAGGTGCTACCGGATTTGCAAAATCCTCTGTGCCTCAGCAAATCTCTTTCATCATAGCACCTTCATTTATTCTCACTCTCTCCACTGAGAACTAGCAGCAGCTCCTAGGATGGAAAAAGCTTAGCTGCTCCCTTGCTTAGAGCAAATCCCAAACAAGTGATGTTTTGCATCTGACTGTCAATAGGAAGAAGCTCTCTGAAGGAGAGAAGAGGCTGGGTTCCATTCAGAGTTAAGGAATACACCAATTAGCCTTAGTTCCGAAAACAGGGATTAAAATGCAGCTGCTTATCCTTTTTATAACCTCTTTACACACACCTGGTCCTATTTTTTTTCCTTGTTGCAGGAGAATAACTTGCCTCAGCTATAGACATATTCAAATCTGCTTGCTGCCCTCCTTCCCTGCTCTACCCTTTCAAAGTCAGCAAATGGGCACAGTATGTGGAAAGGTTTATTGTTTACTTGAAGAGGTTAGAACAGATTGGGTATGTAGAGGGGTGTGATAGGAGGAGGGGGTGAAGGCGCTATCTCTGAAACACTTGCAGATTCCCCCTGGCAACTCAGTGCAGAGATGCAACCCCACAGGGCTCAGCATACTAGATGTTCAGACACTACCTGGGTCTGGTAAAAATACGTAACTAGATATTGATTGTGACGATTTAAGTGCCCATCTCAAGCTCTGGGCCCTTTAAAACAATTCCATGCAAAAGTTAAAACATTGTCACCCTCTCGGCATCGTTAATAGGTGGCCTGGAAATCATCTTAACAAACTAACCCCTTTAACAACAATGTCCATCAACCCACTTCCCCAAATGAAAGCGAAGGTGGGATGTTTGGATGATTAACCATCTGTGCTCTGGCAGAACAGGCAGGGGAACCAATTCCAAAGTCAAGGACACCTCCCAGAAAATGCCTTACCGAGAGCCCTGTTGTATACACAGAATATATTATTCTCTCATATACAGAAAGTGTTCCAGTTGTGGGAGCATGGTATGAGAGAGTGCGATGGCCTCTCAGTTAGGCAGCTCCCATTCCATACCATGTTTTATAGGTCAATAGCTCTGCTATTAAGTAGCCAGTGTAGTTACCTGAGAATGGGTGTAAATTACTCTCAAAGTGATGCACTGATTAACAAGTGGGTAGCTACGTGCTGCATTAGCCTCAGTTTCCAAATGGTCTCAATGCGCAGCCATATGTTGAGCTCACTAATGTTATCTTGATGGATGGAACATATGCTGATGGCAAGTCCCATTGCCTTGCTCCTTTGGCTCTGTGAAGTGTTATGCCCTGCAACATGGATTGCTGCAAGAGTCAGGATCATTTAGAAAGATCTCATGCAACCTTTTAAATTGTCTACAGCTCTCAGTAAGGGCTTGTACAGCATCTAGCACAATAGGGCCCTGATCCCTTTGTGGGGTCCTTAGCCACAAGCGAAGTACAGGTAACAATACAATTTTGCCATTTTCAGCTGTGAAAAGAGCTTTGGGCACCAGTTAAAATGGGATTTTGTGATGTTTCACTATGAGGAAAAGGAAAGCGTATTGCCAAGTTAAATAGTGCTATAAAGCTACATAGTGTTTTACAAATCACAAATCAAAACAAGGTCCTGGCCCCAAAAGGACGTAATCTGACTCAGACACATAAAGGAATACATAAAAAAAAAGTGAAAAATTTAAAGCAAATGGACAACGGGCCAATATCTGCTTCAATTACACCATTACCATCCTGCTGAAGTCAATGAGGTTGCAGAAGTGTCAATGTGAGCAAAATGTGGCCCCTAACTTTTTGTGAATTTGGGGACAACATAAGTCATCCTAGTGTTTGCCTGCACTGAGAACATTTTCACTCAGAGCTGAAGTGAAGTTCATATTTCTGAATAATACTTTATTAAAGATCATACATGGCACCTTCCACCCAAAGACCTCAAAATACTTTCCAAACATCAATTAAATCTCCCCACAGACTTGGGAGGTAAGTAACTACTGAATTAAGGTTGTTTTGGGATTTTTTGGCATGGTAAAAAATCTTAGACATTAGAGATAGTTGAGACCTTTGAAACCAGCTAGTGTCTGCCCACCCCAAAACCTAGGGCTGGATTGTTCCTTACATTCCTTGTCCAGTTACTCAAGCAATGGAGCTTCCACTCCCTCTCCAGGCTGAAGTTCAAGGTACTTGAATGTAAGGCAGGATGCTTTGCGTTAGAAACACTGTGCTGATAGATCCTTTCTAAAGAAAAAAAAATGCAGGACTTAGATTTCTCATTGCAGAACTGACTGGTTACATCCTACATAGGAATCTTTAAAGGATAGCTTTTAGAGTGTTTAACCTAACTGAATTAATACTGCCTTTTATATTTAAGTGGCATAAAATACCATTCTGAAGGAAGCTTTCATAAGGCAAGTTGTAGATTGTATGGACAACAAATGGTTTGACAGCTGAGAATGGCAGAATGCATTGAAGCTGCTGGATAACCTAATGGTCTAGCAGCCTAAGCATGCATGAGGCTGTTGTATGCACACTGAGTTAACATTTAATTAACAAGCCAAGTGTGTTCTGAGAATTCAGTCCTTGAGAGGGAATAGGTCTGACGATTGGTAAGAAATAGTTTTTAAGGCTGAAGTGATCTTAACTGCTCAACAGTATCTGTACTAACCATTTTCTGAGCAAATCCCCAGAAAGCCGTATTTTCTCTGAAACAACATGTAAGTCATGTTTAATGTTCAGCAACACTCTGTAGACCTTGTGGCTTTTGCTATTTCTGAAGCCTAGTGCTAGCCTTGGAGGGGGAAGTTAGTTTAAGGTTCAGAAATGGAAGCATTTTCTTCTCTACAAGTGTGGCCCTTACAAAGAGAGAGGCTGACATTTTTCTGTAGCAGCATGGCACTCAAGGGTATGCCTAGTGGCTTGAAATCCACAATGCAGTAGGTAATCCATTGCCCCTTGCTCATAGCATCTCCATAATCTGCCACATTAGGCCACTCATTGCACACAAGAAGGCACAGAGATCTAGATCCAGCAGGCTGTTAGTAAAAGGCATCAGGAAGAGTACAAAAAAAGTATTAGTCATCAGAAGAAAAGTTGTTCCGATACCAAATAAATGAAAAGTTATACATGGGGCACAGTGCCTGCTCTCTGCACACGAGGGAGCTGGTGAAGCAGACCTGAAACAGAAGCTTTCCAATGCAAAGCAGGAGTGGGATCAGTGTTACTAGTCTGGAATTGGAAAGCACTTGTTCTTCCTGTTCCATTCAGGCCTCACAAACAGCATGGCTGAGAAGTCAGGCAGAGCCTTTCTTCTGCTGGATTGGACTCTTGAGGATAGGGGTCATATCTACCTGCTTGCACAGTGGAGCCCAAATCCTGCATCTGGCCTTTAGGTGGAGCCACAATACAAATAATAGTAAAGGGACACCACACTGGGAGGACAAACCTGTGTCCCAGAGGAGAGGAATGGGACCAGGTTAAATGGAGAGAGAACTTTACAAAGAAGGAAACAAGGTGAAAGGTGTCACACAACAACAGATTGGTCTGTCTCAAACTAAGAGGGTTGAGGCTCTCTTTGGGTTTTGGAGATTTCTGAAAAGGACTGAAGTAAAGATTCTTAGATGAGAAATCCTAGTCCTAACAAAGGCCCTATCTGTCCCCCACATCATGACGTCCTTCACCAGAATCTTAATTCATTCCAATCCCTGATCAGATCCCAAACTCAGACCTTGAGGATGCCAACAATACCTGACCTTTAATCAAAACTGGAAACCAATATGTATAGCACCCCAGATCTCTCTTCTTTTCAAATACGTGCCTCTGTTTTCACATATAAATAACAATACCTTCAGAAGGGAGTTAACCATTCAGCCTCATTTGAGACTGAACAGGATGATTTCTGTGGCGGGACCAACTGACGTTTCATAGCGTGATGATTTGCTACTAATAAAACAATATCTGTGAATATTGCATCACAAATACACACTGGCTATGGTTCAAATCCATCCCTTCCTGAATTTTGACTTTATTCTTAACATACACACTAAAGCCCCAAGATAGGATTGCACTTACAAAGATAGGCTTTGGTCTGCACTAACAGCTTCTAGGTTTCCCTCCCTTTCTAGATCTCCTGACCCTCCTCCAAGCAGAGAGACTTTCAGCTGTTTATACTCCTTTCTTGGTGTTAATGAGCCTCATCTGATCTAACTGCCAGCATGAGTTGGCAGCATAGCTCTGCACCACCCCACAAAGCCCTGAAGTCTAACACCTGGTCAGAACCTGTTAATAGCAGCTATTTTACTGTCACTATGGCATCTGAAATGGCAACATGAGAGAATATGTATTAGTCCCATGCAGTGGTGCAAGTAGAAATCATTTCTTCCTGGTACTGCACTCATGGGACAGACATAAGGGGTGGGCATGTAACCACCCCACATGACCTTCCGTGTGACTCCACCCCACCCCCATCCCAGGGCCCCCACACTCTCCCAATCTCCTCTGACACCCCCCTTTGTATATACAAACATCAACATGCTTAACTAATCACTTCCCCCCCAAATATGTAGTATTCAGTCTGTTTATATGGAATGGTTTCAGAGTAACAGCCATGTTAGTCTGTATTCGCAAAAAGAAAAGGAGGACTTGTGGCACCTTAGAGACTAACCAATTTATTTGAGCATGAGCTTTCGTGAGCTACAGCTCACTTCATGCTCAAATAAATTGGTTAGTCTCTAAGGTGCCACAAGTACTCCTTTTCTTTTTATATGGAATGTGGGAGTTGGGTGAGGAGCCATTTCAGCATATGTATGACTTATTAAAAGACAAATTTTAAGTAGAACTGTATCCCAAACTGCTTTATAGTATTGTACCCAAACATTGCATTTCAATGGGGGATTCAATTTCCTTTATAGGAACAGACTCCTGAAACTCTTACTAGTCCATAAAAGTGGTCAATAGTCATGCAAACAGTCCCATTATCTTCAATGAGATTGATCAAATGATTAAGGATTTACAGGATTAGGTTCCAAGTTTGTAAATTGTTCTGGATGAAACTGACAATGCCTGAGCTGTCAGATCAGAAGGAGCTTCATTCCAATAAAGGTGGGCAAATGTGTGATAAATCTTAGTTCCATTGCTAAGATGAAGAACATATTTTCAGCAAAATTCTTGGCAGATTCCTAAGGCAGTTGGTTTAAGGCCGTCAGTGTCCAGCATCGTAATCTTCACTTATAGTTCTCTCACCCCAAAAGCTGGAAAATGAGGCATTTTTTTTAGTTTGTTTTGCTGCTCCAGTTCCAGTCAACAAAATGCATGTTAGACTAGTTTGGCTGCAAAGAATAATTCTGTGTTTACACAGAACTGGGCTCACATCAGAATCCAAACATTCTCTGGTCAGTGCAAGCAGAGGCATTCCTCTAATGACCTGGACTTGATGTGATGCAGCATGAATGCCATGGATAATTCAGACCAATGGGGAGAAACAGAATAAAAACCATTGTTTTATTAAAACACCTTCTGTCCCCCTCACCCCTCCCCTCTTGAGGACTCCTGACCAACGTAAAACAACACAATACATATGCTAACAAACTTAAACAAAGCCTTTTTTAAAGTTTGTTAGCATATGTAGTGTGCTGGTAAAGCCATAAAGAATGAATGCCCTCCCTAGCCACTTTCTGCTCCTTTAAGGAACAGAGCGCAGACCCGCCCCCCAGCCGTGTGCTCCTGTGGGGGTGCTGGCCCCTGTCTTTCCAGTATCCTGTACCGGCTAGAAATTTCTTGCAGGTATTGCATACTGGAGGGTACTGCCCTACTTGCACTGCTGGTCCCATGACTTGCAGGCAGGTCTGTATTGTAGATCTCTGCACCAACTCAAAGACCCACAATGAAAAAATGCATATTGGGGCTATGAATTTAAAGAGATTTCGCTGCAAACTGGAAAAGGAGCTGCTTCTTTTGCTCTGTGCACTTCACCAGCCACTGCTGAGAACTAGGTTGTGCCGTTCCATTATCATCCCATTGCTACCAGCCTTTCTTTCCCAGTGAGTGCTACTGAGCAGCCACAGCAGAGACTCCAAAAAGAGTAGCCAGAGCAAAAGATTGGAGTCTATGAACAGCTGATTTTTGTGCCGGACGATATAGGGTTCATTGAACTGGACCTCAGGGAATGCATCAGCATCCCCAAAAAGAATTTGGGGTGGACCTGGAATGAACTTCTCTTACAGTTGCTGGTCACAAGTGGCAATGGGACATTGTTTGAACAGTTCTTAGATCTCCTGGGGCCTCTGGTGGAATAGTCACAGAAAGTGCTCGTCAGCTTGGATGGATGTTTGTGTCTGGTGTAGCCTTCAGCAGAAGGGTGGATGGTTATTTCCTTAGTAACATTAAGAAAAAGGAAACCGAGAGACACCAAGATAAATGGCCTTGCAAACTGTTCATTAATTCCATGATTACAATCAGGAACTGTTATCTCTCCATTAGACTCAAAGGAAATAAGGTGGGCAATGAGGAGGCCTTGGTGTTGAACTGACCCTGGCAGCCAACCTGGTTATTTCCTCTGTCAGAGACAACAAAACAAGAACCCAGATCCTAACAGCAGCATGTCCTGAAGGATATAAACAGCTCTGCAAACGCCACCTGACAAACATGCCAGGAAATGGACTGTGGCATCTCACTCCCCACCTGACACTTTTATGGCACTCAATTTAAATTTATGACTGACTTGACGAAATGGCTTGTCAGCCAGCACAGACAGACTGTGCAGCCCCAGCCCCTATGGTCAGCTAGCACAGAAAGACAGTAAATCCCCATTTCCCAGTAGATGCAGAATCCCGCATCTAATGCAGAGCTGCCCAAGCCCAGCTACATCTTTCCAGGTACTGCCTGCCCGTCCCCTAGAAAAGTTTGTGTAGAGCAGGCATGGGGAATTTCCTACTGAAGAGATGACAAAGTACTTAGTGTAACGACCCAAGAAATGGCTACGTTGCCACTGATGCTATTCAAATTTGTGTTTTTAGGGAGCCTAGGTGTTTCAAACCTTAACAGAGATGCCATCCCCTCCAGGACACCAAAATGTCCTAGAAAGGAAGTTATTTCAAACTGCCTTCGTACAGCTGTGACAATATATCCCTTCTTCTTGCACTCTGCTATGTATTTAGGTATTGTATATTCTTCTGGGCACATTCTATACAAAACCTCAGTTAACAAACACCAAAAGCATCCTCCTTCAGAGGCTGAAATAAAGTCTGGCAGCATGCCCTGAAGGTCAAGAAAACTGATCTAAGCTCTCTCTCTCCTCCACCCACACTTCTCTATGTGCCCCAACCTCTCCCTGCCCCCTCCTATTGGCTGCCTTTCTCAGGCATATCTGCATGTTTGCTTGTCTCATGTAATACTACAGTTCAGAGGCTCATTCCTGTCCATATTTTCCATTAAATCCTTTTGTCTGAAGGTTTTTATATTCCAAGTCCAATGGAGACAGAGCTTTGCTGCCTGGTTTGGCTCAGGCTCGCTGTGAATGCTAAAGATTCCCAAAGGCACATTTCATTTAGAATCAATAAGATTTATTGTGTATCATGTAAATCCCAGCTGATTAGTCAAAATACATAAGAGGATCGCCCCTCCTGGCACACACCAAGCTCATCACAGCCATGTTGACATTGTAATAATGATGTTATTAGCTTAGGAACCTCTAATAAACACTCTTAAATGGGTCTTTTGTCCATTTAGCTGCCTTTCTCCCTTTCTATGTCTGGCTGTTGTTTTCCTGCCAGCCACTGTGCATTTGGATGCTATTCAGTATTTAGTTTTATCCTATTAAGGTGGATCTCAATTAATTACACAGGAGGAAGAGAGACAAAGAGGGAATTTGGGATCCACTCGTTTAAGTCCTGGCATCATGCTTTTGCAACATAGATGTAGCTATAAGACTGAGGATAACCAAGATGCCCGTCTAGCTCAGGGGGTTAATACACTAGCCTTTCACCTCTGACTTGAATTCAGTTTCTGATTAAATCACAAATGGAATGTGTTTGATGGGCTCAGTTTGATCCCCATGCGAACTGAGTACATGACAACACCATGAAACCAGCAACTCATTCTGACATGACTTCACTCTGGAGTGGCTGATGGACCGGAACAGTTAGACACACCAGAGGTTGGGATTCAGATGCAGCCGCAGAATTGGGTAGGAAAGCCCAGTACTGAAAGAGCAAAGGTGCTGCAGATCAAGTTGAGGAGCACTGTCAGAGCTGCAGAAGGAGTGGGAAGTTGCTCAGAGCCTGCTGGCACTTCACTTGCTTCTGGCCAACGTTCTGAACCTATCAGATTCATAGACCCCACCATTCACCCAAAAAGAAAAAGGAAAGAAAAGCGAGTGTTGCACCCCTTCTCACTGCCAGGGGAGCAGGGAATATTGCAGCTGTGTCGTTCCACTTCCATTCAGTCCCTGTAAATATCCGCATAGCTGGCGAGTCCACGTTCACTGCCTTTGGCAACAGCATGTCCAGGCATGAGGATGCCGAGAACACATTGACATGAGTCCCAGCACATGCCCCAGAACACCCATCATCCCCTCAGTTCTCTCCTGAATCTCCCCCGCGTCACAACTTTGGAGCAGAGCGGAGATGTGACGCCTGTCACATCCCAGTGCCCTTTCACCTCTCTGCCCATCAGACAGGTAGTGGCTGTTGGGTTTATTTAAAGCACCATGCCTCATTAAACCAGAGCCAAAGTGAAAGAAGCCTGTCCTCTCACTCTGAAGTTCAAAGGTGGTAGTAACAGATGTCTCTGTCAGCTTTACAGCACCTGAGGCAGGCCTGGCGCTGTTTGTTTAACTGCACCATCAGTAACTGATTATTGGCACCAGCAGGGAACATCTGTTCAATTTACAGAAATGGCCGTGCAGCCCCTCTCTCACCTGACATCCTCCCTGGGTTTTATTGAATCTTTGGTCCTCACAATTGCCTCTAATTTCATTGCCAGCCTTGTGAATAAAAGCACTTCCCCTGCAGCTACTTCAAGACACTTTTATGTCCCCTTCCCTCTGTCTCCATATTTTCCCTTTATCGTACACGTGAGCAGCACTTAAAAACTGCATTGAAGGAATCAGAAAAGCCTGGCTGGCGTTTATCACCAGTATGGCGAGGCTCAGGTGCCTTGGGCAACCTTCATTCGAATAGGAAATCTCCGATCCTGCCCAGCCTCCAGACCAATTGTGCCTGGGCTACACACGCCTAAGGCGCAAAGAACATGTAATAAAATCAAGGTTAAAATAAATACATGGAAACCAAGGTAAGATGTGCAGCGCGAGATGCAGATTATTGATGGCTGCTTGAAGCAAGGTCTGTTGTGCATAAGGCAGGGCACAGGGCTTACACTCCTTGGGGTCATTTTACTGTTCTCAGCATTGGAATCAAGATCTGTGAAACTCAGGGTCCCCATCTCAGCAGTGTTTTCATGCAGCTTTCTTTGGTGTTTATCACGGGTGGCCAAACTTACTGACCCTCTGATATGGCAATTGTCAGAAGTTCAAGAGCTGGGGTGTGCCTGCTGGGGCTTGGGGCTTCAGCCCCGCAGAAGGTGCCTGTCAGGGCTTCAGCCTTGTGGGGAGGGAGGTCTCAGAGCTTCAGCCCCGTGGGAAGCCCCTGCCTGGGCTCGGGGCTTCAGCCGCACTCCTGCTGAAGTCCTGAGCCCTGGCACATGCGCCCTATGGGGCTGAAGCCCTGAGCCACAGCAGGTGCACCCCACAGGGCTGAAACCCTGAGACTCCCCTTCCCGCTGGGCAGAAGCCAGAAGCAATGCATGAGGGAGGCATATGGGGGTCACATGCTCCCCTAGATTTTTGCCGTGGTTTTCTGGCCCCACTTGGTCACATGGTGCACCAGGCCCCCCCTCTTGCACTGCAGCTGCTGGAGTCAGAAAGATGGGAGCTGCGCCTTGGGTAGAGACAGCGGCAAACAGCTGCGAGTTGCAGGAAAAGCCGCTGCTTTTGCTACTGTCTCTCCCTGCAGAGCTAAAGCTGTTTGCCGCTGTCTCTCCATGCGTAGCTAACACTTGGGAGCTGCAGGGAGGGGCAGCCTAAGGTAAGAGGGTGGTGTATGCATGGAGGGGGTGTGACTCAAGCTGTTGAAGGGTGGGGGGACGAACCTTTCAATTGTGCCCCCTTCCCCCCCCAGCAGGCACCAGTCGTCTCTGCTCCTAGCTCCAGCACCCGCCGCAGGGCAGAAGCCCCAAGCTCCCTCTCAGTAGGCCGAGAATGGGGGGTGGGGTTGGGAGCTCCGGGAGCCACACTTCAACTGTAAAAGAGCCACATGCAGCTCATGAGCCATGGTTTGGCCACCCCTGGTGTATACGTTGAATGTTCTTCCAGTCTCGATTTGGCCTAGGTGCAGTAACTGGCATGTATTTCCCAAGATCCTGGCCCACAGTGTCCTGTTCTCCTCAGTCCACCCAGCTCGGCTATCATTCCTCAATCCTGACCCACCTTGCCTCACACTGATTCATTCCAGGTCTCCCCACACAACTCTGCCAATGAGCCTCTGTCCTGAACTGCAGTAGTTCCCAGAGCCGGAGCCCGGTTTTCCAGAGGTGGAAGGCCTACTGCACTGACCCCTCTAGTATCATCTGGTTCTTAAACCATTTTTAGTAGCCTCCAAACTCAGGTGTGGGCTTTTGGATTCTTTTCTTGGGGAGGGTCAAATACTTAGGCTAGATGAAGCTCACCCCCTTGCAATGATAATAAATAATAATAATAATAACAACTATGATTATAGGTGGAGCCAGCAGCACCCTATAGTTCCAGGTTTCCAGACACTTTCCATTATAACACCCTGTTTTCAGTTGCTTATAACTTTGCCAGATGTTAACTATTTGCACTGAAATTTCCCATGCAGGGTGTCTGTCTCTGGCTGAATTTTTTTTGGAAAATTTCAGCGTAAATGGTTCAGAAAATTCCGAGAACGAGAATCTGAAAAAATACATTGTTTTGCCCATGACAAAAAAAATTCTTCCAACCGTTTCTCTAGCACTTCCATTCATTGGAACAAGGACTTGCAGTTTGGCAGGGTGTGGGCAGGGGGCAGCAGGTCCTGATGTCAGGGGTTTGCCTTTTCTGTTCCCATGAAAAAACACTCCAATTTGGCCATGTTATAAGCCTTTGAAAAATCTCTGTTTTCACATGCTCAGCAGGGACTTGTTAGAGTTTGGCAGGTAAATTCTCCAAAGATTCCATCCACATGGGACAAGCTCCAATACCTCACAGGTCTGACATGCTGACTGGACTGTGCATAGGCACCCACTCCGTGGGTGATTTGGGGCTGCAGCACCCATGGAAAAAAAATAGTGGGTGCTCAGTACCCACCAGTCACCCACCAAACAGACTGTTCGGTGGGCCCCGTTGATCAGCTCCTCCCCCCCTCCCAGCATCTCCCGCCCACCACCGATCAGCTGTTTGGCGGTGGGCGGGAGGCATTGGGAGACAGGGGGAAGAGCAGGGGTGGGAAGAGGTGGCGTGAGGGTGGGGCACACTTGGGGGATGGGGAGGAGCGGGGCAGGAAGAAGCAGTACAGGGGCACTGGGGGAAGGGGTGGAGTGCGGTTGAGGCTTCAGGGTGGAGCAGGGGTGGAGCACCCCCAAAGAAAGCCAAAAGTCGGTGCCTGTGGGACTGTACATGCACCATCCCCACACAATGACTGGGCATGCTCCATCCCAGGGCTTCATAGCTGAACAGGACTTCCCTGCAAGTACTGCTCTGGGCTGTTGCCAATCGCTGTGGCCCTGGACATTGAAAGCAGGGAGACTGTCTCTCCGGTGCTCTCAATGCTCCCTCTGCTGGTGCGCAAGCAGCTTGGAGGAAACTGAGGCAGGGCAATGCTTACAGGTGTTTAGATTTTTGTCTAGCTCTGTGTATTCCTTGAGCTATCTAAAGTAAAGAGTAATTGTGTTAGAAACCTTAGCAAACAAGCGGTTATGTGCTTCCACTATCTCATGTCCCTAGGGGGAGATACGGTAAACCAGAGTGCCATGAGGTTGGTGCTTTGGGAAAAGGTGTCCTTAAGGAACTGGGGAGCCTATGATGGATCAGGACAGGTCCTGGGGACCTAGGGCAGCTAGATTGTGAGGTCTCAGTTCTAAGCAAAGGTAACAGGCAAAGAGCCTGTGTCCAGGAAGTGTTCCAGAGAGCCCAAGGTAAAAGACAGTGCTGGAGCCCACTCAGACTCAGGAAACTTAAAGCACAGGGGTCCAGTGTGTGAGGATGAAACACAACAGCAGCGTGAGGGTCTCATGATTAAAGCAGCTGAATGCTGCCCTGGAGAATTGGATTCTACCCCTGCCTCAGCCACGGAATTCCTACATGATGCTGGGCAAGTCAGTTAACCCAAGTTTTTTGCAGACACTCACTAATTAAGTGTTCCTCATTTACTGGGTGCCTGACTTGAGACCCTGGGATCTGGTTTGCAGAAGTGCTGAGCGCTCACAGCTACGACTGAAGTCAATGAGACCTGTGCTTTGAACAAATAAAGTGCTACATAATGCTAAGTACTGTGAAAAACCAGACCCTAGGGATCTCAAATTGGGCTCTCAAAATTAGTGGATACTTTTGACCTTAACCTCTCTGTACTTCAGTTTCCTATCTGTAAAACAGGTATACCCCTGGATCTTACAAAGGGGTTGTGAAGATAAATCAATTCATGTTTGTGAAGCGCTCAGACGCTACAGCAATGAGTGCCAAAGAAAAGCCAATGAGGAAATTAATGCTTCTGTATTCAGAGCAGGGTTTGAATAGTGTGCAGTAAGGAAGGCCTGGGGTCACACACTGAATGTGGAGAATAAAAGAAACATTGAAGAGCTACCTATTCACTGAATGTGGCTGGGATGCTGTGAGAAAATAGTATGTGATGGTGTAATTAAAGACTGTATCATAGTGCATATGCACAAGGGGAGGCAAATTAAGGCTGCACAGACAAATTAGAGTCTGGCATTGCCTAGCTTTTGAGTGCTTGACTCTGCAATCTTAACATTCTTTTAACATAGTTTTTTAAATGTAATCTAAAATTTCTATTGTGTCAAATCCTTTGTCGGCATCAGGGTCCCTCTGTCATAGGTGCCAACTCTATGGGTGCTCCGCAGCTGGAGCACCCATGAGGAAAAAATGGTTGGTCCTGAGCAATCCCCCTGTCAGCTCCCCCTCACCCCCTAGTATCTTCTGCCTGCCTGCCAGCAGGCACCATAAATCAGCACCTCCCTGTCCCTCCCCATGCCTCCCGCTTGGCACAATCAGCTGTTTTGCATCATGCAGGAGGCTCAGGGGGGCGGAGGGAAGGAGGAGGAGCAAGGATGCAGCACGCTTGGGGGATGGAGTGGAACAGGGCAGGAAGAGGCGGGGCACGGGTGGAGCGGGGGCAGGAAGAGGCAGGGTAGGGGTGGGGGCTTGGGGGAAGGGGTGGAGTAGGGGTGAGGCCTGGGGTAGAGCCTGGAGTCCAGCACCCCCTGGCACATTGGAAAGTTGGTGCCTGCATCCGCTGTCCTGGGCAATGTACAGATACGTGGATGATATGGTCCCTAGCCCAAGGATCAACCTTGTTTTGTATTTATAGAGTAAATTCTAATATAGGATATTGCCCAGAGGAACCAGATGTAAGATCGGTGGTGAATACCCTCCCCACGCTGCATTTTGAAAACAAAATATATAATAATAGCATTTCTAGATCATCCATTGGATGGGAAATAATAATCCCCTCTCACCTAGGTACCTGGGAGATGGGGTCTGTGCCAGCCAGTACAGATCGTTTGGGACCCTCATGCACCCTGGTCCCAGTTTTACTAATAAGGGAGGAGGCATCAGCCTACCTATTGGGACAGGAGGGCTCCATGAGACACTAGAGCCAAGGACAGCTATTGACAAAGCTCAGGGAGTTGGGAGAGAGTATGAGCCCTCTAAGCCTGATTCACTCACACAGCTGTGCCGCCATCCTCACAAAAGGGCGTACAGAGAGACTGCCAGAGGGAACTTCTCTCCATTTCCTCAAGATGCTCAGGCAACGATCTTGAGAAGAGCTGGGAATTGAGCCTGGCGTTGTTATTAGTTTGCACCACTTTGGTTCCTTTGTGTAGCCTGCCCAGGACTGCTGGGCTGGGCACTGCACTCAGGTCTCGTTAGATGGGATGGTCTCTGCAGCAAATAAATGAGGCCTCCGAGCAGGAAGTTATTTTGTTTACTGCAGTGAAGCCTTTTGTGGTGGGTGGATCTGTATATGGGGCCCGGTTACAGGCTCTTTACAGACCATAGATAGGTTAGCTCCAATATCCCCTCTCAACCCTACAGCAAGCAGGGGCCCACTCAGACTGCTGGCCATGCGATAAAGAATGCTAGCATTTTCAACATCATCCTCTTTCAGCCTCCTCCCCGAGTCCCATCTCTCTTTTATATCTACTGCACTTATATCCCTGCTTTATGAAGTAGCTCAAAGTGCCTGCACCAGGAATGCTTAATAAACCACTCAGCCTCAGAGTGAAAGAGGACAGACCAGCAGCCAGCAAATGGAACTCGAGGGACCCCTGACATTGTTCCTTTCAAAGAAAAAAGGAAAGGGGGAAAAAAAAGGCAAGTGCCCCTCTAGTGCATCTTCCCCGCTCCTGCTTCCTTGCCGCCGCTGCGTGTCACTAATGCAAAGGGCGTGAGAGGAAGAGCTGCTAAAAGCCTTGCAGACTCAAGCCTCAGTTTGCTGCACAAACCTGAGGAGAAACAAAAAGCTTTCAAGGCCTTTAAAAGCAACCGAGTGCTGCCCCTCCTGAGCAACCCATTGCCCACTGGTCATTCCTCAGGTAAAGAAGACACCTACCGACCAGGCTAATCGGCCAGTTATAGTCCCCATGTCATGCACAGATAGGAAGAAATGAGTTGAGAAGGGGAAAAATAAGGAATCAATTTGATTTAAAGCCTATATTAATATAGAGCTTGTGAAAGTGAAGGATTAAAAAGCTACTGGCTAAAGGTAGGTGTGGTACAGAGAGGGGATGGGCAGCCTTCCCACATCAGGTCTGCCGATGCTCCTCACTCTTGACCAGCAGCATCCCCTGCTGTTGCAGTCCTGAGCTTCTCCAGCCTCCACAGAGCAACACCACAGCAACTCAATCCTGACCTCCTAGTCCAGAACAGGTTCCCCACACAACACTACCAATACATCCAACTAGTGACCTACAACATTCCCTGCTGTTCTGGATCTGGGCTCCCCATACACAGCTCTGCCACTGCCCCTTAATCCTGCCCCACAATATCCCCCGAGTGTAGCCCAGGAACACCCTCGTGCACACACAGCTCAGCCAATGCACCTAAATGCTGGTCTGTAACGACCCATCCTATTCCTGACCCAGGACTCTCTTGGGAAGACACCATTATGAAAAATTGTGTGTGAGCTTATGAGCCCTGGGTGAGTTGGATGTGGTTTGAAAGAAACATGAGGAGGGCAAGATGGAGTGGTACTGAGTTAAATGAAAAGATGGTTTGTATAGGAACTGTTTTAGACAAGGGCCTGTGCCACTAGAGAGGTCAGTGTTCAAGGATACAGACTGGCAGAGGAGGAGTTTGGGCAGAATACATGTTGTAGCTTGTTTGTTTGGATGGAAGGTTTTGCAGAAAGTCAGTACTCTGAGAAATTACTTCCGTGAATCAGCTATGACTGAATCTCACAGCATGTGCAACCCTGAGATCTGGGGGAAGACTGACCAGACCTCCAAAGAGTAAGGCAGTGAGTAAAGCTTTTTGGAGGGACTGTGGGACCAGCCCTGAAATCCTCAGGCAAAGCTCCTCCTGTCTTCAGGGTGAGTGTGTTACACGCATGAAAGTATGCAGTGTAGTTGTAGCCATGTTGGTCCCAGGATATTAGAGAGACAAGGTGGGTGAGGTCATATCTTTTATTGGATCAGCTTCTGTTGGTGACAGAGACAAGCTTTTGAGTCACACAGAACTCCTCTTTCTGTATGGCTTAAAAGCTTGCCTCTTTCACCAACAAAAGTTGGTCCAATAAAAGACATTGCCTCACATGTACCAAAGGACAGAATTCAGCCCTTAGAATCCAGTGTGTCCTTAGAATTGTGTGCATGCAAGGGCAAAAGGGGATGGAGAGAAAGCAGCGATTCCTATTTAACAAACACAAGGCAATGGAAGCCAGACGGCTGCAGTTTCTCACCATGCTGCAGATCGCTTTCCAGCACCCTGCAACATCAGCAGCATCTCTTGGAATTAGAACAATCTCTCTGAAAAGATGAGGTGTTTACTGTGCACGGAAGACCAGCCTTTGCTGTATATTAAAGTGTGTTTCACAAATTTTCATGTGCCTTAGTCTGGGTCGAAAAATACCACCCACCATCAAATACCAGCAGATTTTAACTCAACACTAGCCGTGAAGCCTAGGCTTGACCCGCACTGACTGGAGATCTTGAGGCCCTCAGTGTAGCAGAGGCAGCCAGGGGACAGCTATTTACTTGTGCAAGAAGGGAGGCCACACACAGCTGTCCAGACTGTGGAGCAAGGTATACAGCGTGAAGTAATAAAGTTTGCATATGACAATGCAAACCACAGAAACACAGAGAAGGAGAGCAGACAAACTCATTCCCTGGCTTGGAAATTGCTAAGCATACAGAGGTAGAGGGAGATTCTTGGCTTTTCCCCTATAAATAATCTTTGCTGGTACAGCACAGGTGAGAGGTAGAAGGGGTGGAAGAGGCATAGGGGTCAACCGAGAAACATTACTGAAATATGGGAACAGCTGACGTTCAATCAGAAACCATCTGAGAGAGAAATTATTCCGCGCAATCAGAATGGATAGAAATGCATTGTAACCTGGGTACAGTACAACCAGGGATTTAAATACACTAGTGCTGAATTTGACTTAACATAACTCCACGCTCATTGTTTCTTGAACCTGTTCTACCAACAAACATGATCTGCTCGGATGCTGAGCTCCCACTGAAGTCACTGACTCAGAGGAGCAGGGCCGACAGAAGCAACTCTGAAACTGCAGATAAACTGGAATGGCCTCATTTGGGTGTAACAGTCCCAAGCCACACTGGTCAGATTGTATTGTTCCAGCATGGCTCTGCCAGTGCCTCCGAATGGACAGTCACATTCAATCCTGTATGTTTAAATTACAGACCCAGCTGCTGAAAGTTGGCTGAGGGGGCAGCGTTCGCTCTAGTTAGTTCCCATCTCGCCTGGCAGATATAAGCGCTGAGCATCCCTCTCACTCAAGTTGATTGGTGCTGCTGGTGCCGAGCACTTTTGAATATGAGGCCCCCAATGACTACAAGAAAGGGCAGATGATTCTTTGTTGAAAGAATCCAACTCCAAATTCCTGCTTTGTTTGTTTCCCTCTCTCTGCCTCTCAGGCTATTTTGGGAGGAAGGTGTTTGCATAAGAGGCACTTTACAATAATTGTTTCATTCCTGCAGCTCCACGCAGCACCGAGATATGTTTTGCCGCTCACAATGTCTTTAATGCAGAGACGTACTGAGACAGAGGTTACAGCTCAGCTCAGGGCCAACCTTGCAATTTGTGGGCGAGCGAACAAAAGAGGCTGCTGGGAGTGGGACATAAATGGGCCTGAGAGTTGTCTCTCCCTTTGGCCCCACTGTGGGGGTCAGTAGAGATCAGAGTGGGCCATAACCTTTTCTGTTTGTTTGTCCCCCCGCCACACACCATACTCTGAGAGGTGAATGGTATCACTTCTTTGCTATTTTACTGCCCTGGGGAATCATTTATTTGGAAGCTGAATCCCATAAAAAATATACCATGAAATAGAATGATCACAAAATCATGTCCTCCTGCAAACAAACTGCTCTGAAAACGTGGAGGCCATGCACACCTCATGGACTATACACTACACTAATGGAGGCCATGGGTCAGTTTTCAGCTCAATGCTTTCCCTATTTCTCTCTCATTTTCGGGTGACTCTCCCTAGTGGCCATCTGGTCACTAAGGCCAAAGTTACAACAGTTACAAGCCTGCAGTCTGCAGAATGGTGAGGACACCACATTTCCTGTGCTGATGTAAATGTAACTGCAATTAGTCCTTGGAGGAGCTCTAGAATGAGATGTCCCTATTTAACAAACTCAGGGCTCTGTATGTGTGAGGCATGCAGATCTCTGGTGGATGGGAGAGGATGGGGAAACAGGAAGGGGAAATTCTGCCCTCCAAGCCATTTTGCTGAATCTGACCTCAGGAAAGACCCCATCTCAATCTGCAGCCTCCTCTAATTGCTCCTTCCCTCCCACAAAATAATGTTCATTAAGAACAAGGGGATGGGACTGACAGAAGTGAAAGATAGCAGGAAGTATATCCTGTCCCTACACCACTCAATGCCCATTGGTATCCAATCAATGACTGTTGTCATTGGCCATTAACTAGAATGGAAGACTGAGATACACAAAGCATAACTCTTCCCATCAAGAAGCAAGGGTGACACCAAGTGACAGAAGAAACATCCTCTCTATTCCAGTACTCCCACTATGAGGGTGCATGCATGAGTGAGTCCCTCTGATTACCAGAAATGATAAGATATCTCATCAAAAAGTGTTCAGGAAAACTAGTGCCCGGTCCTTGGGGAAGGAAAGAGATGGCAGGGATACTATTATGCATTAGTGCAGTCTAATCTCAGTGATAAGAGGGCAAGAGGGAATCTCAGTTCAGATCCTTGGGAACATGATCACATGAAAAAACAAAAAAATTGGCTTCCTTGTTGGGATCCCACCATAGAGGCCAAGGACTCATTGGGCCCTGGAGCTGAACTCATCTGTCACACCTTTGAAATGGCCCATTGGTGGAGAGGCTGGTGCATGGGGACATGGTTGCCTGCTGTTGCCTGCCCTGATGATCTATAGAGGTTTCAATCTTTAGCACTGCTGAACCTGTATTTTTCACTGGCACAATATTCATAGTTTTATACGAATGGTCGAAATGCCAAACCCTTGGATTGCATTGTGTTCTGATAACAATAGGTCAGCTGCATCCATTGGGGACTGGCGTGGGGCACAACTCAGGCTGCATCACTTCTGTCATATTTAATGATCAATAGAGCCTACAACCACAGGGGCTGTTGTTGAATTAAATGCACAATACATAACAGGAACGTTGCAGAACCTCTCACTGAGAGGAGAGAGATATTCCAACCACCGAAGGAAGGGGTCAAAACAGGAAAAAGGTTTTCAAACCTGTGACGATTTTCACTGCCTCACTGAAGGACCAGGTGGCAACGTGACAGCACGCACTTGACTCTCTTCTCTGGAGGTGACCAGGCTTCCCAGTTTCCTTGGATCACAAATGTGATGAATTTGCTGGTCACAAGGGGCCAGGTCATATCCTTTAGAAAGGAACATTTTGAGTTAGCAAAACTGTTGCTCTCATTGACTCCTAATCTATTCCCAAATGGCAATTAGGAATGTGATAATCTTACTGGGAGTGGGCAAAGCCAGGCGATCCTCAGGAAGGAGGGTGGGGTGGACTCTCCTCTGAGAACTGATGTGAAGGGAGCATTAGAGTTTTCGAGCAGCATGGTTCTCTCTGACTAGAAGGGCAGTGAAATGGGGCACAGTGTGCCCTCCCCACATTGAGTATCAGCTTTTTCTGCATTCAGGCTGTACAAAACTCTTCTGGGGCGATGGTGCTTTACCAGGAGGGGAGGTAATGCTGGAAAGTGAAGGGTCAGGAAGGCTCCATGGCAGATGGCCAATGAGAGCTGGACTGAAGAAAGCAGGCAGTGGGGCAGTACAGGAGGGGGATTGTGCATCAGTCCCAGTCCTGAGGGGGGAACACCCACAACACATTTTGGAAAGACATGTTTGTGACAAGGTGTAATGGAATGCACTCGTGTATTCACCTTATGAGGTATCATTTGAAAACTAATATCTCACTGGTCAATAATATCATGGTGGAATGTATGTAGCAACATTCTGTGTAAAGTTATGAAATTCCCCCCTGTATAATGTTAAAGGCCCATGTTTAAAGTCACGTAACCATTAAGTAAAGCTGATCAAGCAAGTCTTAAACAAAGGGATGTGTGTTTACCTCAATTTGCATATAAGCTGTAAACAGAGCCCTCAGACAGAGGGGAGAGAAGGAACAGTATGAAATCTCCCCCCCACACACTTGATGTCTCCTTGCTCTCCACATGTGCCAGCAATGCCCCTCTGCCATGTACACTGGTCAAACTGGACAGTCTCTACATAAAAGAATAAATGGACACAAATCAGATGTCAAGAATTATAACATTCATAAACCAGTCGGAGAACACTTCAATCTCTCTGGTCACTTGATTACAGACCTAAACAAAAAGACTAAAAACAGACTCAAACGAGAGACTGCTTAATTGGAATTAATTTGCAAACTGGATACAATTAACTTAGGCTTGAATAGAGACTGGGAGTGGATGTGTCATTACACAAAGTAAAACTATTTCCCCATGTTTATTCCCCCCCCCCCCACTGTTCCTCAGACGTTCCTGTTAACTGCTGGAAATGGTCCACCTTGATTATCACTACGAAAGGTTTTCTCCCCCCGCCCCGCTCTCCTGCTAGTAATAGCTCATCTTAAGTGATCACTCTCCTTACAGTGTGTATGATAACACCCATTTTTTCATGTTCTGTGTGTATATAAATCTCCTCACTGTATTTTCCATTGAATGCATCCGATGAAGTGAGCTGTAGCTCACAAAAGCTTAGGCTCAAATAAATTGGTTAGTCTCTAAGGCGTCACTAGTCCTCCTTTTCTTCTGACTGCAAAGAACGTTATCTAAGGATATGTCTTCATTTGCAATGTTAAAGCGCTGCCATGGTGGCGCTTTAACGTGCCTGTGTTGTCGTGGCACCAGCTGTGTAGTTGCGGCACTCCACCTCCACAAGGGGAATAGCTACCACCGCTGGGAGCTGCTGGTGCACTGTCTACACTGCCACTTTACAGCGCTGAAACTTGCAGCATTAGAATCATAGAATCATAGAATATCAGGGTTGGAAGGGACCCCAGAAGGTCATCTAGTCCAACCCCCTGCTCAAAGCAGGACCAATTCCCAGTTAAATCATCCCAGCCAGGGCTTTGTCAAGCCTGACCTTAAAAACCTCTAAGGAAGGAGATTCTACCACCTCCCTAGGTAACGCATTCCAGTGTTTCACCACCCTCTTAGTGAAAAAGTTTTTCCTAATATCCAATCTAAACCTCCCCCACTGCAACTTGAGACCATTACTCCTCGTTCTGTCATCTGCTACCACTGAGAACAGTCTAGAGCCATCCTCTTTGGAACCCCCTTTCAGGTAGTTGAAAGCAGCTATCAAATCCCCCCTCATTCTTCTCTTCTGCAGGCTAAACAATCCCAGCTCCCTCAGCCTCTCCTCATAACTCATGTGTTCCAGTCCCCTAATCATTTTGTTTTTTCACACCCCTGAGCAAGAAAGTTGCAGCGCTGTAAAGTGGCAGTGTAGGCAAGGCCCAAGGGTCACTCTCAAGGAAATGCATTTCAAAGGGTGATTGAAGTATACACATAAGAGGCAAAACCACTCCAAGTTATCTCTCCCTATCGATCTCTCTTGAACTTAAGAAGACAAAAGAATCCAGCTGTTTGACTTTGGGAAGGATCCTGACCTGAAGACTGGTCAGTAATGTTGTTGGAAGCATATGGTAAGAATTTTACCTTGAACCAAGCCTAGTTTGTAAAAGTTTAGTACAGTATCTTTTTTTCTTATAACCATTTTTGACTTTAATGCTTTAATACTTGTGCTCACTTAAAACCTCTTTCTTTGTAGCTAAATAAACTTTTTTGTTCTTTAATCAAAATTAATCTAGTGTTGTGAACTGTGTGGGTAACTCCAACTAAGGTGGCAAATTGTATATTGTTCCTTTACAGGGACAACAGACCTTTATGATCTGATCTGTCCAGCAGAGGGCAGTACATTTTGGGGGGGGGAATCCAGGACTGGGAGTGTGTTGGGGTTACCCTGCATGTGGTAATCAAGGCTGCTGGTAGTCAGAGCGTGGCTGGTATTTGCTGACAGGCTGCTGGGGTCAGAATTGTTGGCCCAGGACACACAGACACTCAGGGTGTGACCTGCAGGCTGTTTGGCAGGAGCCCAGCTTAGAAGCCACAACAGCAAAGCACTGTGTGACACCCACAGCTGAAGGGCAGGGGTGACACAGCCCCTCGCTGCTCTGGACTGCACCCCAAAATGTCATACAAGGGAAGTGGGGTCGTGCCCCAGCAGCACTGCAGAAACCCAGGCCCCAGTAGGCCGTGGGAGCGTGCACCTGGGAGAGAGTTCCAAGTTCCCATGGCGTTTACCCCACACCCGCCATGCCCCTCAGAGCCAGGCTCCCCCCAGAGTCTGCCAGCCATGGCTGTAAAGCGAGGGCTCAGGCTAGGAGCAGGGGAGGGGCTAGGGTGGGCACTGCACGCTGGGCAGGGAGGTGCCTGGCACGCCTGAGGGGGCACAGCTCCCTCCTGGGCTATGCCTGGCCGGTGCCCTGGGTGGGGGGAGGTGGGGGGTGCCCTGCTCTGCTGGGGATGGGGCCCACCTGCCATAATGCCCGGCTGCCGTGGTTGCCATGGTCCCTGGCGGGGCCGGCCCGGCCCCTGAAGGCAGCTCCGAAGGGCCCTGGGCTCCCGCAGCCCCGCGGTGACTCCTCCGGCCGCCAGGGGCCACTGTCTGCCGGTTGCGGCGGACACTCGGCGCCTACCTGACGCCGTGGCCTCCGGAAGCCCTTCCGGGCTGGCGCGGTACCCTCTTGCTCTCGTCACCAAGGCTGCGGAGGAGTCGTTAGCAGCGCCGCCTGGGCGGAAAGATGGCGGCGGCCATAGAGTGACCGGACGGCGGAGGCGCCAGGGACCCGCTGCGGCCCGGAGAGGTGAGGAGACGCGCGACGCCCGCCAGCGCCCCCGGCTTCCGCCGCCGCACGCCCATCCTGGGGGCCCGCGGCCCCGCAGCGCCCCGGCGTCTGGAAACCGCTACCTCCGTTTGCCGGGGCGCCCAGGGCCCCCTAACCTTGTGAGCCTCCCACCCCCGGGCCCTGACGCTGGGGCCGCCTCCGGGGGAGCCTCCCGCGCCCCCTCTCCTCAGCAGGCATCTCCAGAGCACCTCGCCTCTGGGTTACCCTTGCGGCGCCCTGCACCCCTAGGAGACCCCCTGACAGTACCCCCCCGCGACACGGTCCGGTGTAGGATCGTGCTGCTCCCTGTCCAGTACAGTGGCCTCTGTGTTTCCTTCCCTCCCAGGGAACGATGAAGTGATGGATCATGACACTCCAACCATCAGGCCCCGCAGAATCCAGAACCAGAACGTCATCCACCGTCTGGAGCGCCGAAGGATCAGCTCTGGTAAGGCCGGCACCCACTGGCACCAGGTCCGGGTCTTCCACCAGAATGTCTTCCCCAACTTTACTGTGGTCAACGTTGAGAAGCCACCCTGCTTCCTGCGCAAGTTCTCCCCCGATGGGCGCTACTTCATTGCTTTCTCCTCGGACCAGACCTCCCTGGAGATCTACGAGTATCAGGGCTGCCAGGCAGCAGAGGATCTCCTACAGGGTTATGAGGGCGAGATCTTGGCCAATGGCAATGACCAAAGATCTGTTAACATCCGTGGGCGGCTCTTTGAACGTTTCTTCGTCTTGCTTCATATCACTAATGTGGCCTCCAATGGCGAGCACTTGAACCGCGAGTGCAGTTTGTTCACAGATGACTGTCGCTATGTAATCGTTGGCTCTGCTGCCTACCTGCCTGAGGAACCTCATCCCCCATTTTTTGAGGTTTATCGCAACAGTGAGTCGGTGACCCCTAATCCCAGGTCCCCTTTGGAGGACTATTCTCTGCATATCATAGATCTTCACACAGGTAGACTGTGTGACACAAGGACATTCAAATGTGACAAAGTCATCTTGTCTCACAACCAGGGCCTATACCTGTATAAGAATATCTTGGCTATTCTCTCTGTGCAGCAGCAGACTATTCATGTCTTTCAGGTGACGCCTGAGGGCACATTCATTGATGTACGGACTATAGGTCGCTTCTGCTATGAGGATGATCTCCTGACCCTGTCCGCTGTCTATCCAGAAGTGCAGCGAGACACTCAGACAGGGATGGCAAACCCGTACAAAGAACCCTTCATAAATTCTCTGAAACACAGACTGTTGGTGTACCTGTGGAGGAGGGCAGAGCAGGATGGGAGTGCAATGGCAAAAAGGAGGTTCTTCCAGTACTTTGATCAGCTGAGGCAGCTGCGCATGTGGAAAATGCAGCTGTTGGATGAAAGCCATCTGTTTATTAAATACACCAGTGAAGATGTGGTCACATTGCGGGTGACAGACCCTTCACAGGTAGGGCCTGTCCTCTTTGGGCAGCTTATTGCTTTGTTGAGGTTATTCTCATGCAGATAAATACTGTAAACTACATTTCTGGTCTAAGTGCTGATTTGGGTCTTTGAGTGTTGGGTAGAAATGTTCTGTTAGGACCTACACAGTATATAATTTTGGATCCTGTTGTGAGGGGCCTTGGTGGTATCTTTGATGGGATTCAGTAAGATTCCCCCTCTCTCAATGTCTAAACTTCATAGAAATTAGAAAGAGAGAAGACCAACGTGGTTATCCAATTCCGTCTTCCCGCAAATGCAGGATCGTTTCCTGTACTACACTTATTGGTGCTTTGTCCAGTCTGTTGTTTTTTAGTAGTCAGGATCAGGGACCTATTATGTCTGGCATTGTACAAATGCAGGCTGAAAAATAGTCTCTGTCCTGATGAGCATACAATCTGATTATAAATGTCCCGAGTGACAGTATTTCTACTTCCCTTGGGTGACTATTTCACAGTTCAATGGAAATTTTTCTTAATTTCTTCCAATTATTCCTAATTATATTCAAGTGCTACCCTACGTATTGTGACCTTTTTTCCGTCTTTGGTAAATATACCCTTCAGTTACCTGTTGAGAGTCATCCAGTCATTTCCCCGTCAGATGTCTTACACAAACTATACAAAAAGAAAAGGAGTACTTGTGGCACCTTAGAGACTAACCAATTTATACAAACTATACAATTAGTCCTTTAATTTAGCTTATTATTTCAACCCCTCCATTTTGTTGTTGATCATTTTGTTCCTTTTCCCCACTCTCACCAGTTTCTTTCTGTTGAAGGGTGCCCAGAACTAAATAGTGCTTCAGAGGCAATCATGCCAGAGTAATATAAAGAAAGAACTGTTAATTTCCCTACTCTGTGGTCTGCAGACTCTGCATGTGCCACCCCAAACTGACCTTTTTTTCTTGCCATATTGTACTGCATAGTTGGATCTCTAAGCCATTACTGCTTTCCAGATGCTTCTTTCCTATTAGGTATGTGTGTTTGAGTATTTTTCAGATGTGATGACATTTTTCCAAGCTGAATCTCACTTTCTCTGCTTAAATTCTAATCTCTCAAAGCCTCTTACTATCTTTCTATCCTGGATGGTATTTGCAATTCCCAATTATTCCTGGGAGAATTCTGCACCAAAAAATTAAGAATTCTGCACACAATATTTTAAAATTCTGGAAATGTTATTTGTCAGAATCATGCCAGTTTCAATTATTTTGGTAGTTTATTTCAAAATACCTGTCAGCAAGTATGTCTGTAACAATACAGACAACAAAAAAGATTCAGGAAATGGTTTTTGACAAATAGATTCCCTACTAGGCATAAAGAAAAGGAGTACTTGTGGCATCTTAGAGACTAACCAATTTATTTGAGCATAAGCTTTCGTGATATTAATACAGAACTTTAAGTAATAATTCATTTAAAGTACAATTCAGAAATGTATTTCCTGCACCCCTCCAAAGCAGTGCAAAGGCTTTGGGAAGTTGGGGGTATTGGAGGAGCTGAGGGAGAGGGAAGGAGTCTGGGAGAGAATCTGGAGTGTTGTTGGGTATGGGTGGGGGAAGTATAGAACAAGGTGTTTTTCTGGAGGGGGGGGGCAATTGTTAGGGAGTTTGGGAGCCTCCCCCAGGCAGACCCTGGCTGTCTACTAGCCTTTCCCATTCAATCAGGTACATCTGCCCCTGTCCTTGTGTGTCCCTGCACTCCCACTCCTCGTTCAGCCAGGCATATCTGCAAATGTGCCTGTGTGGTCCTGCACCCCCACTCCCCTCTTTCCCCATGTGTCCCTGCATCCTAACTCAGCTATGCATAGCTGCCCTGTCTCCATGTGTCCCTGCACCCCCCTCTTCCCATTCAGCCAGGTATAGCTGCCCATATCCCCCTGTGGTCCTGCATCACCATTCCCATTCAGCCCCTGGGTCAATGTTGTCCCCCACTAGCTCCTGTACCCAATCTGTCTCCCCTCACTAGCTATTATGAACTCCAGTCTGCGTGACCCCTCACAGCAGCCCCATATGCCCCACTCTCTGTCTCCCCCCCACCCCATTCCATGCCTCCTTACCTGACTCTGCAGGCAGGGTTCTGTGAGGAAGACAGCATTAGCCCCCTCCCTCTCTATGGTTGGCTGCTCCTGCTCATGAGCCAGTTGTCCTCTCTTCTGACAGCACATCAGCCCCTGGTGGGCAAAAGATGTAATTGTAGCGTGACTCCTCACATGACTTCCCTTTGCCTTCCTGTCAGAATCAATTATTTTGCGGGGGGAAAAAAATCTGCGGAGGACATTAATTCTGCACTTGTGTAGAGGTGCAGAATTCCCCCAATTTAGTATCATCTGCTATCTCTAATTAAAATGTTGTTTACTCCCGTTTCCAGGTCGGTAATGAAGTTAAATCAGACCAGCTCTAATGCCTATCTCTGTGGTAGACATCCTTTACCGCTCTGTCCCCACCATAACACATGTTTGTCATTGCCTTTTTTCCTAGAGATCTTCAGTTTTCAATCCATGTGAGATGGTCTGAGACTACTTTAAGTTTTTTAATCTATTTAATTCCTTTCATCTGCTTTTTTTATAATTCTATTAAAAATGTCTGGCAAGAACTCTTTCTAAACTTGCAGTGCTGCTCATTGCTCGCTGTTCTGTTTCCTCCCTGCCCCCCCTTCAATATTTGTCCCATTGTTTTTCAAGGGCTAGAAGTTGGAATGAATGGATGTTAACTGTCCACTTTGAAGATTTCTTTGTGTGTTACTTCTTCCATTGTGCACATACATTAGTCTGCTGTAGATTGTGTGCACTGTTTATTATTGTAAAGTAGTTGAGGATTGAGAGTCTTTTGTAAAAGCAGCATTGAAATATTTGTCTAACAAATACACATAAACAACATGGATATTGCAAAGATATTAAACCTTTGTCCAAGTGGGTTGCAATTTGGGAGGTTTTGGGGCCCACTTTACTGCTCCTGGAGTCTTGAGCTCTGTCAGTGGCCAAAAATATCATAAGCCTTCCTGATTCGGTGAATGCAACCAGTGCTCTTGGATCTGGACTTTGACAGGCATCTGTGACTGGTCACTGCAATGCTCTCTAGAATGCTTCCATTTGAAGACCACTTAGACTTCACAGCTAATGCAGATTGTGGCTGGCTTGAAGCTGCAGAGGCAGGCAGAAGACTACACTAATTCCTCAGGAGGTGAACTTAGCTTCCCCTTTGTTTCTGGGTCCACTTCCAGATATTGACTTTGATCTGTGAAGCTCTGTGTAGGTTCTGGCAGTCTGATCAGCTGAGGCATTCAAGATAACTGGTTAACAGGTTCTAGATTTAAGCACCTGTTGCAAGCTGTTCTGTGTGTAGGGCTCTCAGTTGTGGAAAGTCTTTCCCCTTACTTCTGATTTGAGGGAGCTAGAGCTTATTGACAGTTAGGCCCATCTCATCTCCTAGGGGTTCCATGAGGAGGGGTTGGGTGGATTGGTATTTAGGGTACTGTTTTTTTTGGTGCATTGAGAGGGAAAAATTAAGGTTTTAATTTTTATTAAAACTCACTAAAAGGTTGTTTTTCAAATGTTGTACATGAAGCTTGAGTTTTGATAAACACATTTATGCATCTTAATAAACAAGAAGTGGTACAAAGTAAAGCAAAAATGGTCACGTTTTAGATGTGCCAACCTGGCCACAAGGTCCCTTCTTCATGCTCTGCCACTTCCACTGCTCTTGGATGGTTTCTATGACAGTTGTAGCAGGGTTCTATATTTAGTGAAAATTCTGTTCTTTCCTCTGCACTTGAGCCTAACCTTTCCTTTGTTTGTTTGATTATGCAGTGAGGCCTAAAATTATGATCCAGTTGAATATCTATGGCTGGTTTATTCCCACACACACACACACACTTAGGATCTGAGCTTTAAATTGGCAGTGACATGGACCAGATGATTTAGTAGGTTTTTCCTATCTCAATCATCTGATTAACACCAGCACGAGTAGTGGGAACCTATACTGAAAGTATGGAAGATGAATTCTCAGTTATTCAGATGGGTCGAGATATGCGTTCTATGGAAATACTATGTTTTGCTCAATAGCTATGTGGTTACCTAACTTATGCCAAGTATAGCATAACATCCTACCCAGGAACTACAAGTGGCTTTAAAACATAATTTGAGAAAAGTTTCTCTGGTTTAGCACATTCTATAGACACATAATTACAGTAAATATAGAGATCCCTGTAAAAGAAATATCTTAAGTGTAATTTTGCAATCTTTAAAGTGGTAAATATTTGTACAGGAATGAATCGAGGGTAGTCAAGCCCTTCTCCTTCCCTCTGCACTCCAATCCTATAGCCCAGAAGGACTTTTTTTTTTCCGGAGGTGGTGATTTAGCTAATAGTTCAGGTGATTGGGAGTAATGTGTGGGTATTTGGCAACCACCCGTTTCCCCCATTTTCTGAATAGTCTAAGTACAATGTGTCAGTAACAGCTCCCTTGAGAGAGAAAACTGGATAGCATGGACCAACTTCTCCAAAACCAACACAATTCTTTAACAAGCCATGGGCTTGGTATAGTGATAGTCTAAACTCTGTCCCATTTTGAGAGACCCATCTGAGTTCTTTCCTCATTCTTCTTCTCCCCAGCCCACAAATTATCCTAGAGGGTGAAGTCTTGAGGTGTGTCTGCAGCTGGGCTTTTTTGTAAAATGAGGCCAGTCTTGCATTGTGAGTATAGCAAGGTGGAGTCTATAGGTTGGGAATATGTTCAGAGCTTCCCCAAGCATCTAATATATATGGAAATCCTAAGGTCTGAGTTCATCTGGATTTACAAAGGTGCTACTCTGTTGTTAGAGGTCAAGCATGTGACTGGTATCTGGGTTTGGGACGGGATGGCAAAACTGTGGCTCACAAGCCACATGCAGCTCTTTTACCATTAAAGTGCAGCTCGCACAGCCCACTATGCCCCCTCATTCTTCACCTACCAGACTGGGGGAGGAGAGGAAGCTCAGGACCTCTGCCTTTTTAGTGGGACGGTGCGGTAGGGGCTTCTGTCCAGCGGGGAGGTGGGTCTTGGGGCATCAGCCCTGCAGAGCACACCTGGCAGGGCTCGGGGTTTCAGCAGGAGCTGGGCCGAAGCCCCAACCCTGGCTCCCAGCAGATGTGCTCCGACATTTGAACTTCTGAAGATTGTTGTATGTGGCTCTGAAGGCCAGTAAATTTGGACACCCATGGTTTGAGAGTTAGTGTCTTTAGCGATTGAGTAACCTTATCTAGGGAAAGATTTATTGCAGAAGTACCTGACTCATGTTTTGGATTTACAATGGCACCTGGAAATTCTTGGATAAGAGTGTCAGTATTAAAAAGGAATAGTTATTGTCCTTCAGACTTTCATTTCTATAATGGGTAAAACTTTTGCAGGCAATGTTGGAACACAATGCACTAAAAAATCTCATCTCTGCATGCTGGAAATATTAAGAGGGGGAAAACAGTAAATGCCCCCCAAAAAGCTCTCAGCTCTTCACATACAAGAAAAATAATTTGTTGCCAGCCAGCACCTGGTTTAAAATCACTTCCCCAGCAGGAAAGAAAATTAAATCTGCCACTTTAAAAAGCATTTTATATTTGGTGGAGAGTGAGGAAGAGAAAACAGAAATATTGACGTCCAGTTTGAAATGAAAAATTGAAAGTGCATTTAGTTCCCTTCATAAATACACTGTCGTGAATAGGCTGGATAATCTGGTACCCTCTGAGGTATTTGAATAGCATAATGAATTTGTATAGTGAATGTGAGATTCTCCTACATTGCAGAGTAATCATGGGTAGTCTTTTGTGTGTGTGTTGTGTGTATGCGGGGGGAGGGATTCCCAACTAATATGGACACTGTATTGTCTGTCTGCACTCGGTTGGAAAACCACTAACTCTGCTACTCTCTGCAGCCTTCATTCTTTGTTGTGTACAACATGGTGACCACAGAAGTTATTGCTGTGTTCGAGAACACTTCGGATGAGCTACTGGAACTCTTTGAGAACTTCTGTGATCTCTTCAGGAATGCCACCCTGCACAGCGAGGCTGTCCAATTTCCCTGCTCAGCTTCCAGTAACAACTTTGCCAGACAGATCCAGCGCCGGTGAGCCATTCGGAGCATGCCTTATACCATATGGGTACATGCTCAACACTGCCAGCCAAAGGCCAGTATCAAATAGCGGTGGCAACCTTGAGAAACATAGCTCATTAGTGACTGACCTGGTGTATGAGTCCATTCTGAACATGGCACATCTCACCACAGCCTTATGGTTCTGAAATGTGCTGAAAACTCAAGGCTGAGGCAGGGTACGTCTGGTTCTGTATTCCACATTCACTGTCTTGTTTGGTCTGCCATGTAAATGGTAGACCAAGGCTAGAAAATATACAGTGGACAAGCTAAGCACTCAACCCTAGGGAGAAAGATTTCTGAGGGAAGCATGCTGCCAGCACACCTTGTGCTGTGACTTCCTTTGGGGCTGTTTAAGTGATGCTCTCTGAGTAGTTAGGGCCCAAAACTAGGATTTGTTAAACCAAAAATGTCACCACATTTGGGATTTATTTTGCCAGACAGGTTTCCCCAAATGTAATATGAATAAAACTGTGTGTTTATGGCATTTTCTACAATTTCAGCAAAAAGTATGCTGTTCCTTTTTTTCAGTGGGACCTTCCTTTCCAGTGTGAGAGTAAAACTGACCAGTCTAGTGTCACAGTGAAGGTGGAGGGAGAGATAAAAGTAAATCAGGCTTCTAAAATTCTTGTAAATAGACTAAAGTCATGTGAGTAATGCAGGTGGTGATGTTTCTAAAATGTGGTCCTAGGAATATGTGGTGATGTACCCAAGTGTGCCAGAGCCTTTTGTACTTCCCACAACTTATTAAACTTCAGCAGAACTATATAGTGACCATTGCTGCCATTGCTTATAGGGGAGACTTCTGTTGATTCAAGTTGTTGAATCCCTGCAAGTGAAGGGACTTAGTCGTCTTGTATATTTCCATAACTCCCACTGGAGATTCCGTACTGCTTGTGAGAGACAGAACTTAATGCCAACATATGAAGTGCGGCTCTTGTTTTGTAGCTGAAACCAGAGGCAAAAACCTCTTCAGTCTTCTGCTTGGTGGTAAGAGCATATAACGGAGGTGGTTATAGGGTTGGTATGGTGCTTGTTAGATAAGTAAACACAATAGGCCCTTGCCCTGAGAGTTTACAGTCCAATATAAACTGTTCCTGATAAGTTGCTCTTATACCACTGGTCTCATAAAAAAAGTTGGATCTCACCAGCAGAAATCTCAGATTCTGCTTACTAACTTGTAAAGAAGAAAAACTCCAATCCAGATCAATCTTCTCACAGGAAAGAACTTTTCAGACTGTGCTGAGCTAAACAGCTGCAGGCTTCTTTCTTCAAGGTGGTTCTTCTTCTACAGTTTCTTCCCTTTATGCAATCAAAACATAATGGCTGGGGAGAGATGGATTCCCAAGTCCTCCTTTAACCTCAGGAATTCAACTGTTATAGCACACCCTTCAGGCTTCACTTACAATGTTTACAATCTTTGCAATAAAACCTGGATTGATTGATAAGCTGCTAATCCATCTTTCCCCGTTTCTGATCTGTACATTTCCAGTACTGCTGGGCAGCTGTAGCCAGACCTTGTGGAATGACAAGTTCCTATCCACTTGTCAGTCCGTAGTTCCAAAACAGAATAGAATACTGGTAAAAGGTTACCAGAATTGAGACTGATGGTGTACTGGATGAAATACAACTTCTGAATTTAGTAGTACTAGTTTTTAAACTGCTGCAGTTTTGATTTTTATCTCTGTCCTTTTCAAACACTAATGTATCTACATTGTGCCATTTACCTGTGTGCTTTGCAAATAAAATCTGTCCCTTTGTGTGCTCCAGGTTTAAGGACACTATTGTGAATGCAAAGTATGGAGGGCACACAGAGGCTGTGCGGAGGCTGCTGGGTCAGCTCCCAATCAGCGCTCAGTCCTACAGTGGCAGTCCTTACCTTGACCTCTCCCTCTTCAGTTATGATGACAAGTGGGTGTCAGTCATGGAACGGCCAAAGACATGTGGAGATCACCCCATCAGGTATGAAGAAGAGTCAGAAAATTGCATATGGCTAGGACTGAATGTGTGTTTCTCAGAAATGTACATGTGTCTCAGACTGAAGTGTATATATAGGGCTGTTTGCCTTTTCCCCTCCTCTGTCCCATTCCAGCAAAGTCCTTGTGTAAATTATTCCAGAGAGACCAGTAAATTAGGAAGCTCTGTCTTTTCTCTCCTATGGACTGTGCCTATTTTACATACACACATTTACATTCGGCTCTTTCAAAATTGGAGTTGAGGCGCATTGGCCATGTTGAAAGGCAGAAATGGGTAGCGAAACTTGAACAGCCTTTTATATGAACATTAAATTCCTCCTCTTCCCAGACTCCAGCCTTCTGCTATATGACAGCCAACATGCTATGGTTGCAATGTATGAGTTTGCTTTGCCACGTCAAGAAAATGCTCATTTTGGGAGGTGGGGCTGGCAAGCACTTATACAGGTCTGATTTGTTTAAATATCTTTATATGTTATCCATAACATTCACAGCAGGGTTTGACTGTCTTCATACTCCATTGTCTGTAATGCACACTGAGAAACTTAGAAACCAATGTCATCTTTCACTATGAACTTTATTCCTCTTCATTTAACAAACACTGGAGTCCGTGGTCCCCTTTTCCCTATCGTCCCTTGTGTTTCTCATTAATTGGAAACCTATAATGCACAAGAAACTTGCTTGCACAGCAGAAGCTTTGGTCAGACCTAAGGGCGATTCTTCTTATTTCTGTCTGTGCCTTATTAACAGGACTGTGCCTAACCTTGAAAGTAGGGAGGTTTGCAATGCTCCTTGCAGACTAACAGGTGGAGCTTGCACATTTCTATCTTGGGCATGCACAAATTGTTTCTGTCTATTGGCCACAGCAATGGATTTCAAGAATAGCTGTTTGGATTCTGGCACTTCCCCCACCAGATTCAAAACGTCTTAAGGAAGATCATACTTTGGGCCTAAATGTGCTGAGTGTCCCAAGGCAGAAAACTGCACAGCTCTTAGTGCTTGAAGAGCAAAATAAATCCTACATTTTGTGAACAAAGAGAGAGATTGAAGAGTTGATCCTGTGCTCTGTGACTGCCCTGAGGTTGGTGTCTTGTTCTGCCCAGAGAGATGGGAAACAGGTCGCAACCACCAACTTTATTGCTGTCCACAGTATTCCCTCCTGCACCATGCACATGACACCTGCCTAAGATTTGGGAACTTTTGACCATTCATACACACAATCCCCAAATCATAGCTATTTAATTGATTTCTCGTGTATGGTTTGGTTTGATCTCAAACTCTGTGCAGTCTGCAGAGAAATATCTGCTTCTTTTCCTGTCACTGTACTTGATGTTCAGAGATCTCACTGGGTGGTGTTTGTCCGCATCTGCCAACATTTGTGCCACTTCTACAGACAAAAGGGAGTAGGACTGCAGACATTTGCTATGGTCACGTCTTCTGTAATAAACAAAGCAAACAACCACCTTCCCTCTCTCCCCTGAGTAGACGTGTAGCTTTGCGCTTTAGAAGATCAGGTTATAAAATGCCAGAGTCAATCAGGACTTGAATTGGGGTTTGGAGCTGTGGGGGGGCTCCTGCTTCCCAGCTGCCTGCTTATAGTATGTAGGGCAATTCAATAGCAGAAGTAACCCTTAACCCTTGAACAGCTGGAAAAGTGCTGCCGTGTTTCTCTCACACAAGACAGTGATTAATAAAATACAACAGCGGCCCATCATGCAGAAATCGGTTTTGAAATAAAGACGCATTAGCTTATTTTCCTTTACTGGTAATGTAGGATTTATAGTGACAGTTCCATGCACCTGGCTTTGGCACAGAGCCCATCAGCAGCCCAAGATACACTCAATCTATATTTTATTTTCTTCTACGCCATACATGGTTTGAGGTCCCATAGTTGTGTCCTGCACCGACTCGGCACCCACTCATGCTGCCTTTAGCTTACCTCCTCCTCACTCTTGTTTTTACTGTCTCTCTTCCCCTGGAAGGCTGCAGCAGCCCTCTCTCAGCTGCTGGAGTGGTTAACATCCTGCTTCCTGGCCTCTTTGCTGATGGAATGCCTTCAGGGCCTTTTCCCCAATATCTGTTTACAAGAGGCTTGGCAGCAAACTCACAGCAGGGAACTACAAAGCTTGTGGGGGAGATGCATGGGCTGCCAAATCCTTAACACAGCAACTTCTGTGTTAGGGGGTTAAATCTTGTAAATCTAAAGGGTTAATAAGGAGCCTACAGAAATGGTCTGCAGGTAAATTTACCATTTTTGTACAATTTGAAAAGCCTGGTCTTGTTGTTTTTATTGACGCAAGGTCTTATATTTCAGTGCCTAGTTTATCCACAGAGTGAGAGTCCATGGAAATGGCCTCTGATTGCAGAGCACTATACCAAACTGAGCACATCTTTGAGATTACCTGAGATTACAGGGAGCTCATCTTGAGTGTGTTTAAATTACATTGAATTGTGAAAAGAGGAGCAGCGCATAGGCCCTGTTTTAGTTAGAAACCAACCCCCCACATGCCTAGTTCTGTGTAGGAGGGAGCTTTTTAGAAAGTCAACTACTTCTAGATGATCATAATGGTCCCTTCTGACCTTAGTATCTATGAATCTAAGATTGTAACTCTTTTGCTTCGTTCTTGTGTGTAATCGGCATGCCAGCTGGTTGGCATTCTTATTCAGGTGAGGAGGGAGAATGGCGCACTAGAAAAATGCAAGGAATTTAGCAATTCCTTAAGTGCATTATCAAAACCTGGAGGGTGTCTGATATTGAAAGAATCTGTCTGGAGCCATTGCTGCCAGCCTAAGAGCTGTGAGTGCATCAGGCTAGCAGGTGGTGTTGGGAAGAATGTGCTCTGATACAAAAGCAATTTTGAGCTGAAACCAGAGGCAAATGCAAACAACCAAAAGCTACAAGGCAGGAAGGAAATGGAAACCGATAGGGACAGAATGACCAGCACGAGTCTGTGCTCAGAAAAAGGTCCTAGTAGTTGAGCCAACTTCAGGGCCAGTGCTGATGGATTTGCGTAATAACAGGAGGCCATTTGGTTTCCAAATTATCAGAAGAACCCACTGAAGTATTGGGTGGAAGGTGAAGTTGCTGAGATCATTGTGTTCTGCTAGAGATGTAGGGGGGTGCAGCTTGAAACAGCATAACTCTTGGACATGGAGAGGAGTTCCTCCACAACACAGGAAAGATCAAACAAACAAAGGAGGGCTAGGCAGAACTCCCTTTAGAGGCAGCCAACACTGCTCTGCTTATGGGCCAGAAAGTCAGTGGAGAGCAATGTCCACTTCTTACCTGAGCCACATTGCAGAGCACTTCAGGTTTGTGGAGCAAGGGTCCTATCTGAGTCTCAGAGCTGGATCTCTGCATGGTAGTACATTGGGTGATTTCTTTCCCTTTCCAGATCACCCAGACTTGCTGTGATCACTGCATTTGGCCATTAAGTGACTTCCTCCTAGGCTCTTACATTGACAGTTTTCACTGAAAATCTGCAAGTGACTGTGAAGTCTGGCTGTAAAGTAGTTTAAGGAACCCTAGAGCAAGTCAAGTCCAGTAGCTCTCATACATCTTCTGAATGGGGATACAGTGAGGGGACATGATGTGCGAGTAGCCAAGTCACGTAGCAGCAATGTGGTGTTGTGAAGTCTTTTTGGTAGAACAGGAGAGAACATTCTCACAGTTCTCACAGTTGGAGAGCGAAGGCTGTTTAAAATTTATGGGTCTGTTTTCTCATTTGCTCATGTGTAACTCCTATTATGACTATGGGAGATGTTTGGCTTAATGGCCAAATGCAGTGATCACAACAAGTCTGGGTGATCTGGAAAGGGAAAGAAATCATCCAATATACTACCATGCAGAGATCCACCTCTGAGACTCAGATAGGACCCTTGCTCCACAAACCTGAAGTGCTCTGCAATGTGGCTCAGGTAAGAAGTGGACATTGCTCATTTGCTCATGTGTAACTCCCATTATGACTATGGGAGATGTTACAGTGGGATGGTAGGGAGCCAGTATGTATTTTATTAGGGATAAACCCTTTTATTCTAACTGTGGATCCCGAAATCGGAGGCCGCAAGAGTGAAATACAGCTTTTTGCAAGAGGCTTCTCTCATTTATGGCAATAAAATGAGTTAAAAAGTTAGAGATTAAAAACTTCTACCCAGGAAGGGACTTTCCCTACATGACCTTCCATCATTTGTATTGCTTAGTCAATGCTACGTATTGGCCAGGGTAGGCTGAGTCTGTCGCACCATCTTGCCAGCATGCCTTTGGGTAAATACCAGGGATGGAATAATGAGCAGTCATCAGTGGCACCTGTCCCTTTTCATGCAGAGTTCAAGATGGCAAAACCAGTGAGCAGGAATAGACATAATAAGCATTCTCTGTTTCTCTTCCTTACAGATTTTATGCCAGGGATTCTGGCCTCCTGAAGTTTGAAATCCAAGCAGGACTCTTGGGCCGACCCATCAATCACACAGTACGACGCTTGGTTGCATTCACCTTTCACCCCTTTGAGCCCTTTGCTATCTCGGTGCAGCGGACTAATGCAGAGTATGTTGTTAATTTCCACATGAGGCACAGCTGCACATAGTACAATACTGGGCTGGGACAGCTGTTGCCATCATGGACACACCAAAACGGGACACTCATGCCTTCTAGGAAACCAAACCATTGCTCACCTAAGGAACCTGACGTGGAAGCCCTAACCAACCAGCATTGTTCCCCAGCATCTGCAGCTGGCACTCGCAAGCCATTGAAAGAGAATCCCATTATGCTTCTGAAGAAGCCATCTTGATCGGAGATTAGTCTTGTGACCATTTCTTTCTATAGATACCATCCAGTTCATATTGCCAAAGCCCCTTGTTGCATTAAATCCTGTCTTTTCCCATAACTATTGGTGAACAAAATGTAGCTGAGAAACCTTGCCTGTTTCCCCAAGAAGTGTTGTTTTTTCTCTCGCTTTGTCTGCTTTGTGATAGCAAAGGCAGAGTTCTCCAAGACTCCTTCTGTACCAGTGCCCTTCCATCTAGTCAAGACAAGTAGTCCATCTTACAGAGCGAGAATAGAAGCCATGGTGGTGGGTTTTTTTTTAAAAATTTGTACCTTCACTGTTATGAGGAAATGAAACTAGCTCTTGTGATTCACACAGTGCACTCAAGCCATATCAATATGCAGGGTATTAGGGGAGAAAGGTCTCTGTTAGTGGGGAGGTCTAGTAGTTAGAGCAGGTCACTGGAAGCAGGGGAGATGATTTCTGTTCCTGACTCTTATGCAAGTCACTTAATCTTTGTGCCTTAGTTTCCAACCGTAAAATGAGGATGTGACTGAGCCACCTTCTGTAAAGAACTTTGAGCCCCTCAGATGAAAGGTGGCAAAGGGAGGGAAACCAGAACAGCTGACTGTATGCCTAATGTGTGAGCTGGTGGGTAGCTAGCAGCAGGAATGCACGAGAGAGGCTTGGAACTTGAGAGCAGCTTTCTCTTTGGTGCCTCAGTTAGGGAAAAGCACTGCATGGACCAGGAATGTATCCCCAGGGATGTGTCGTCCTCTTCCCTCACCCTGTTTCTGCTGACAGGATGGGAAAGAGCCAGCCCCAGTCTTTGGTGCATGCCAGGTACGTAAATGTGGAGAATGTCTGACTTGTGGCATCCTTGTCTTTCCCATGACTACTATGTGATGCCTCAAACTGTAAGGTTATAGTCACCAGGGATAACGGAGTTAGACCTGAGAGAGCTGATTCCATAGTGTCTGCATCTGTTTGGCACTAGAATGTTGCTGTACTTGCCTTTCCCCTGCAGTTAGAAGACAGCTAGGCTGGATTTTGCACTGGGAGAAGGGGAGACTTGGATTCATGTGTATTGCTGGGAGCTTGTAGCCGAAGGTTTGACTTTGCTGACTTAATGCTGCCTGTCCTCTCCTGCTTTACACCCTATTCTCTGTGAGAACTGGGGGTTAGGTGGTAAGGGGTGCCAATGGGTGACTCCCTGGGATTGAAGCACATCTTGCTGGTGTGTTGCTGTATACTTGAAGCAAGATTGACTTCTACGTTGTCTGAGATGTCTGCAAAATGAGCTGCTGGACTTGAATCCAGAAGAAGTGCACCTAAATGCCTCTGGGTCTAAGCTAGTGCAGGCTTATAAAAATGCTGGCCCTGCCACATGGGCTTTCTCAAAACGTGTGCATACCAAAAATGTGCATGTTGCTAGGGAATGTTGTCATCTTAGGCAAACACGGGGCTGGTGAAAGGTGCTGGATTGACACTGGAGACTGCTGTTCTCTGATGCACATGATGGGCTGTGACAGGGCACTGTCCTTGAGGGCGCCCCCCTCGAAGGAAAGCCCTTCAGACTAAAAGCCCATTCATATCTGCTGAAGGTACCAAAAAGGGGGCTAGTTTTGGTTAACGTTGTGGCCACTTGTCTGCTCAGAAAGTCCCGAGGTCACAAGCTCATCTCACATATCACTGAATAGCCATCAGATAATCTTATTTTTGTCACTATTGACCTGGGCAAGGTTTGGATACCTCACCTAGATGTGACAGGCTCCACATCCCACACCAGATTCTTTGAGCCATCCTGTCCTTTGGATGTTTACAGCCCTCAGTGTAGTTCTTTTGCTCTATCTTCCTTTCTTCTCTCCTCCCAAACATAACCCCATCTCAACACTATAACGCAGTTTTTGTATAAGGATCTCAAAGCACTCTTACAAAAGTATTGCTGCCATTTTGCAGATGGTGAAATTGAGACTCAGATGAAATAATTCATATGACCTTGTGTAAACTGAGTATCGAATTGACTTCCAGTTGTAACCAGTAGTCCATCCGCATCTGTGCAGGATTGCTAAGGGCTTTCAAAGCCGGGCTATGGAAAATGTAGTCCTAGGGCAAGAATACATATTTCTTTGTCTTCTTTCCCAGGGTATTTGAGTTGATGGGAAGTTTCTCGGGGCTGCAACAAATGACTCCAGGTTGGGAGGCCGCTTGCTGGGGGAGGTGTCAGGACATGCATGCAGTAGTGCCTCATTCCTCTCCAGCCCAGAACACTATTTCATGGTTTTAGAATCTTTCACCTACAATCTGTTTCTCAAATTCTTTCTATTAAAGCTCTGAGCAGGGAGTCTTCGCATATTGTCTCCTGCTTGATAAAACGCACTGTATCTGATAGATAACTGAGTTATCTGCTTCCTCTCTCACCAAAACTTCACTCTTCATTACCCTTTTCCATTGTTAATGTATCTTTCTGTCTTTCCCAAAAGTTCTCAGCAGTTCCCATTAACTCCTTAATGCCACAAGCTAGCATTCCTTCACCCTGGAGCTCCAGATGGGGTAGAGCCGTGCTTCAAAATATCTCCGCTTTCTGTTGATACCGTTTCCTTTAAGTGATATAAGTAACAACCATATTCACAGCTCTGCCACTAAATTGTGTGATCTCAGGCGAGTCACTTCCCCTCCCTCTGCCTCAGTTTCCTTATCTGTAAAAGGAGATGATGTGGACTCACTTTTGTAAAGCACTTTCAGTTCTGTGGATGAAAAGTATCAGGTAAGTGCTAAATATTGCTTTAATGTGTTTCTGAAGGCACAGATTGATGGTTGTGAGGAGTATGAATGCCTTGGTGCAGCACTGTAGATTCTATGGCTGGGGCTGCTACATTTTGTATCTAGTGAAGGATTTAGGTTACCACAGGAGTGTGTTGAAAGAAAAGCCTGTCTCATTCTCATGCTTGAAATTTTGATTCTTTTATTTAAGAAACAAGAAGTGCGGGTGTAGGGGTGGGACATATATTTTCTATCTAATATTTTTACTAGGTTAGGATGAAAACTTGTTAGCAACACAAGATAAATACCAGAATAAAGAAGAACTTGTTTCATGAGTCTGACTTGTATCCTCTTTCCAAGATCTCCTACCAGATATCAGTGGTAACTTAAATCCTTTCATTAAGAAAAAACAGGGTGCATTTGTCTTGAGGAGTCATGACCTATATGTGTAGGAGGGTCTGCATAAGTCTAGGATATTAATTCATTGTGCTGAAGTTTCCCCTTAGAGCTGTTAAGATGTCCATACAAATGAGTCTGTAGGAGCAATGGTGTGAGCTAATGACAAAGGTGGGACGCACTTCTCTCTTCCACTTTGGTGTTCAAGTTGCCAGCCCAACTTGTGAACATAGACTTTTTCCTTCTGCCTGTTCCTAAGGCCTCATCCTATGGCTATTTTATCTCCTTTCCCCGAGACATTAACACAGGGGCGGTCAAACTTTTTGGTCTGAGGGCTGCGTTGGGTTTCGGAAATTATATGGACGGCCAATTAGAGGAGGCTGTGCCTCCCCAAACAGCCAGGCATGGCCTGGCCCCCGCCCCGTGCTTCTTGCCCCCTGACACCCCCCGCCCTGGGACTCCTGCCCCATCCAACCCCTCTGTTCCCTGATGAACCCCCCAGGACCCCTGCCTCATCCACCCCACCTGCTCCCTGTCCCCTGGCCGCCCCAGAACCCCCCGCCCCTGACTGCCCCCCGCCGCCCCATCCAACCCCTCCTCTCATTCCTGACTGCCCCCCCAGGACCCCTGCCCCATCCAACCATCCCTTCTCCCAGTCCCCTGACTGCCCCCTGCCGCCCTTGAACCCCACCCCCATTCCCCACCCTCTGACCTCCCTGACTACCCTTCCCCTCCGAACTCCCCTGCCCTCTATCCAACCCCCCCACACACTCCCTGCCCCCTTACTATGCTGTCTGGAGCACCAATGGCTGGCAGTGCTACAGCCACGTAGCTCTGCAGCTACGCTGCCCCACCAACCAGAGCATTGTGCCGGCGATGCAGTGAGCTGAGGCTGTGGGGAACAGCACGGGAGGGGCCAGGAGCTCAGGGGCCAGGCAGGACGGTCACGTGGGCCAGAGTTTGCCCACCTCTGCATTAACATGAAAGTTAAGCCAATGTGAGTGGCTTTGCAGGGCTGTCACCAACTCTTTTTACTGTGGGCCTGTCATAAATATAAAGGGAAGGGTAAACACCTTTAAATCCCTCCTGGCCAGAGGAAAAACCCTTTTACCTGTAAAGGGTTAAGAAGCTAGGATAAATTCGCTGGCACCTGACCAAAATGACCAATGAGGAGACAAGATGCTTTCAAAGCTGGAGGGGGGGAGAAACAAAGGTTCTCTCTGTCTGTATTGCCTTTGCCGGGACCAGAGCAGGAATGCAGGTCAAAACTCCTGTAAAGGGCTAATAAGCAATCTAGTTAGATATGCATTAGATTCTGTTTTGTTTAAATGGCTGATAAAATAAGTTGTGCTGAATGGAATGTATATTCCTGTTTTTGTGTCTTTTTGTAACTTAAGGTTTTGCCTAGAGGGATTCTCTCTGTTTTGAATCTGATTACCCTGTAAGGTATTTACCATCCTGATTTTACAGAGGTGATTCTTTTACTTTTTCTTCAATTAAAATTCTTCTTTTAAGAACCTGATTGCTTTTTCATTGTTCTTAAGATCCAAGGGTTTGGGTCTGTGTTCACATATGCAAATTGGTGAGGATTTTTATCAAGCCTGCCCCAGGAAAGGGGTGTAGGGTTTGGGAGGAAAGACGTTTCCAAGCAGGCTCTTTCCCTGTTATGTATTTGTTAGACGCTTGGTGGTGGCAGCAATAAAGTCCAAGGGCAAAAGGTAAAATAGTTTGTACCTTGGGGAAGTTTTACCCTAAGCTGGTAAAAATAAGCTTAGGGGGTTTTTCATGCAGGTCCCTACATCCGTACCCTAGAGTTCCTTGACAGGGTCAAAAATACTGGTGGGTTTTGTTTTGATTTATGCATTTTTTTCACTGCATGGTCTTCCCAGGTAGAAAGTGCCTCTGCTGAGCTTGAACAGTGGCTGCCAGTGCACAAATGGGCCCGGCCTGAGGCTCCACAGCTTTGGATTTCTCGCTGCTCTGCTGCACCGAGTACTCAATAGCAACACTGTGTGTGCGTACCTCCATACTCAGTCTCAAGCAGGAGAGCACCGGAGAGGCCAATAACTGCACTTCCTGAGCCCTTTCCCTCTATTGTGTGTAGGTGTTCTTTATTCTACGGCTTCTCTTGAGCTTTGTGTCAGAATGACCCCACAGAAGCCCTTTAGCACTGAGCACTCCTCAATTCAGTTCAGTTCTGAACTAACCGGCAGGGAAACTCATGCCTTGAAAAGACCGTGTGTTGGTTAACAACGGCTCTACTTTATGCTTTCAGTGACTCCAGCCATCTTTGATCTGGCAGACAATCAAAATAAGATTGGGTCAGTTGTGTGAGGATTATATATAGCTGTATTAAGTGACAAGCTACAGAAGTCATTGTGGGCTCAAAAATGCAGCCTTCTGTACATCTGTGTATTCATCTAAAGGTAGATCCCTTCTTAAGACTCCTTTCAATTAACCTTCCAGCACAGACTTCCTTTCCACCATTTCTGCCCTCTTTCTTGGCTTTGCTCCCTTGCAGTCCCAGTGTAATTATGGTAGCTTCCCTTTGTTCACATGCTCTCCAGTGTATCTGCTAGGTTTGTTTAGGACTTTTCTGACACGGCGGGAAAAAACAGGTTTGTGGCTTTCTACAACTTTTTTTCAGGTCCTTCCTGTCTCTTCACTTCCACCACCCCCTTCTATGGGAACCATTTCACCCCAGGGGGAAAGGGGAAGAAGTCACTGAGGTCTAGTAAGACCAGGATTGCTTCTGCTAAATGTTTTTTTGATTTAAAAGAGTGAATGTAGAAAATGTTCTGTAATCAATAAATCATGTGCCAGGTGTGATGGTTGTGTGTTCATGTTACTCATGCTGTGTTAGGGTCCAGGTTGTTAGTGTGTCCTTGTCCCTTTCTGCGTCCCTGGCATCATGTTAAAAGTTGTTCTCTTGTCAGAGTAATTGTGAGAAATGATCGGCGAAAGGAAGGGAATGGAGCGAGGGAGACAGCTACAAACTCCTGTTGCTGCTGGGCTGCAGAAACATGCTCTGCTGAGTTGTACAAAGTAAACTCTTACGCAGATTGCTTAACTCTAGGACCCTACCAGCTGCTATGAGATGTGGCTGACTTCAAAACCAAAGCTGCTTTTTGGCTGGCAGTCTGTCTGTTCCAGTGCAGAATTTTAGTTGGCATGCTGGAAAATGAGTTCTGGTTTTATTCAGAGAAACATTGATATGAAAATGCTGAATTGTATGGGGTTTTTCTTATGTAACAGGATAAAAATACAGGCTTTAAGACGGTAACAACCAGAAAACTATTGTGACGTGGGTGACCAGCAGCATAGCGGAGGTTTGTGGGGGGATATACTAACGAGAAGGGCTAGTGAGTTCTGACAGAGCTGTATTGCATCTAGTTATGCTCCATTGGCAGCTAGTAATGGTAATCCATATTTCCAGACGTCAGTTGGTCCTACAGTGTCATGTTTTGGAGCTCTGCTATAATGCTAAGTTAGTGTGTTGACTCTGTTGCTTTGATCCTAGGAGATGGCAAGCTTGGAAACTTTACTGTCTTGTGGGTGGGTAGAGACATGCCCTAAAGACCTGGCTTCCAGACAGACAGCTGCAGCTGGTAGACTTCTCTTGCATCTCTGCCTGGTTTGGCTATTCTTCCACGGTCTTCCCTTTTGTTTTCTCACTCTGGCAGCTGGCGAGATCCTCTCTTAAAACATCTTCTGCTTCCTGCAGTTCATCCACCTGACAGAATTGCCATCTGCTTTGCAATGACTGGAATGCCAAGTGCACTGAGGAATTCAGGGAAAAGTTGATTCTTGCACTGGGGGTGGGGAGACAGACTATCGCCAGCTGCTCAGTGAGCTTAGCAGAACCTACTTGAGCTTAGAGAGGAGACCAGGGAAAGAATCCACTGGTGGTTGAGAAGATCCAGAGGGCTTGGAGGCCAGTCACTGGGGCTGGGAAACGTCTTGTGAAAACTGAAATGAGGCAGCATGAAGCTAGAGCAGGGGTGGGCAAACCTTTTGGCCCAAGGGCCACATCTGGGTCCAGAAATTTCATGGTGGGCCGTGAATCGGGGGTTGGGCTGTGGGAGGGGGTGAGGGCTCCAATTGGGGGTGGGCTCTGGGGTGGGGCCAGAAATGAGGAGTTCAGGGTGCGGGAGGGGACTCCAGGCTGGGACCGAGGGGGGTGAGGGCTCCGGCTGGGGATGTGGGCTCTGAGGTGGGGCTGAGGGGTTGGGGGTGCAGGAGAGTGCTCCGGGCTGGGACTGAGGGATTCAGAGGGCAGGAGGGGGATCAGGGATGGGGCAGAGGGTTGGGGCACGGGAGGGGTGTAGGTTCTGGGGGGCGCTTACCTCAAGCAACTCCTAGAAGCAGTAGCAAGTCCTCCCTCTGGCCTCTAAACAGAGGTGCAGCCCGGCGACTCTGCGAGCTGCCCTGTCCACAGGTGCCACCCCTGCAGCTCCCATTGGCCATGGTTCCCAGCCAATGGGAGCTGCAGGGGCGGCGCTTGGAGTGGGGACAGCATGCAGAGCCCCCTCGCTGCCCCTATGTGTAGGAGCTGGAGAGGGGACATGCCACTGCTTCCAGGAGCCGCACGGAGCGGGGCAAGTCTCAGACCCCGCTCCCCCGTGGGAACTCGAGGGCTGGATTAAAATGTCTAGAGGGCCAGATGCGGCCCCCAGGGCATAGTTTGCCCACCCCTGAGCTAAAGGAAACCTTAAATATCCCCAGCCTCTACCCTAGTGGGGCAGTCTGACTTGTCAGGTTGGAGGCTGATGCTTGGTGTCACTGGCCTTAGAAGTGAATACTTTGTTGGATTGCTAATTTACAAGGATCAACTGAATTTAACAGAAGCTGTTAATTTTTAACCAGTCACATACTTAGTAGCAACTATCCCTGTTCCTCAGTCGGGAGCTCTCCAAATGCCTTCATTATGTGTCAGCTGCTGGTTATGAGAGAGAAATCTCAAAGAAGTGGAGCCCTTCACAGGCACACGCTGTTTGGCTTTCGCCTGAAGGACACATCAGGCTTTTGCTCCTGGACACACACCTTCAGACTTCCCAAGTTGGACTACCCTGCAGAGCAAGCTCCTCTTTGGGACTCCTGCCCCTCTCACCTGCCATATCTCTCTTCTCCCAGCCTCGCTGGGGCAGCTATAGGCCTTGAGTACAAGGCGAAGTAGAAATAGGAGACAGTAAACCCTAACTCACTCTGAGCCCCATTCTCCATGCCTTATGACATAAAACTTCCTGGCTTCAGTGTGGATGTGTGAGGAAGGAATGATCAGGTCCTTCAAAGCAATGGGTATGGCTGCTTGCATTTTCCTAGCCTGTGTCTGGGAGGAGTGGTATGGAGGTGAGCCTGCAGCCAGATGGCATGTGGAGTTTGGTGGTATGCTTGAGGCATGTGAACAGCTGCACTCAGGCCAGAAGGTGTCCAAGAGATGTGCGGACATACTGCTATACCCAGGCTGCCCTGCAGGTAGTGGGTTTCTCACCAGTAAGAAAGCAGGAATGATGGGCAAGGGGAAAGGGAGAACCCGGTCTGGAATTGAACAAATATAACAAGGTGGGAGGAGGTGACCCAGCCATCTCCAGAGACACCTGTCTGCCAGTTCTGGTCAGATTTGATTTAGAGTGTTAATAGGAGTAGCTGGCTGAGTACTGCATCCTCTCCGAGCAACTATCGCAGTCTTGGAGCTGGTCATTTGATAGCTCCTTGATGCTTGTCAAAGGCGTAAGCCGGAGCAATGCTGGGATTAGATGTACCTGCTGCCCTTGGAGAGCACATGGGGAGATGCAGCTTTTCCCCCTCCCCCATCTCAGGATTGAGCTCTTACTAATCACTGTAACCATGACAACCAGAAGAGACAGGCGGCAAAAGCAGCTATCAACATGGCAACGTCCTCGGCTCAGGGCAACAAAACCCAGTTAAAACAGCCGCTTGGAGAAGAAAGAGCAGCCAGCAAACAGCCTGGGCTCTCCTGCTCAGGGGGGGAGGATGCAGCAGCGCACATAGCTACTCTGCACGTGGCCGAGGTCATTTCCCACCCTTTGGCCCAGTGTCTGGGCAAGGCCCCCGTCCTCATTAAGCCTCCCCAGGGTGGGATGCAGCAGCCTGAGCTAGATGACAGCAGGGTCAAATGAACCTGCTACTCAGAGCAACCGGCGCAAGGACATCTCCTGAGAATGGTGCTTGCCAGCCCTGGAGACAACCCCGGAGCAGGCTCTTACAACAACTCTGTTCACAATGGCCAAAAAACTGCTACTGGGACTATGCTCATGCCAATACTTTCTACGAGGGGGTTAGTAGCTAGTGTCACCTGCAGGGTAGGCCCCATGCTCACACTCTTGGTCCCTCTTTCTCATTTTCTTTCCTACCCCGAGGGAAGGTTTTCAGTGCTGCTTATTCCATTTTCTAGCTAGAGGCTGAGTCCAGCGTCCAACCAAGTTAGACATGCTGTTATTGGTAGAGATAGCTGGGCACTGTCTCTCTCCCAGCCAGTGCGTGCAGAGCACTGATAAAAGCAAGGGACAGGCATGGGCATTAATTCCATTTTTTGGCTAAAATGTGTGCCTGTTGGGAGGGAGAAGGAAAGTAGCGCTTGGCAGCCAAACAGCTCTGCTTTCCAACCCCTCATCTAGTTCGTTGTCTCTCTCGGCTCATCGTGTGCTGATTAAGGGAAAGGTGAAACTGACCTGAAGGACTGAAAGTACTTTTTAAAGCTAGCTATAGCCTAGGGCCAAGAGACTATTTTCTTTTAAAGCTGCAATTCTGTATACCCACACTGACTGCTGTGAATCTCTTGTCTAGCCCTCCCCGCTCTTCCCACCCAACATTTTGGAGAATAAAATCCCTATTCTGCCTGCACCTGCTCCTTCCAAAATAGGTTTGAAGTTAAAGAGGCATCTATATGAGGGCCTGGCTGGCCCAGAAGCAGGGTGCTGGAAGCATTTCTCTTCTACAGGGCCTGTTTAAACCCAGCTGTGCTTATCGCTACCCTCCAGTGGTCCTTCATTGACATCTGAGGAATGAGTTGAGCGTGACAATATTCACTTCCTGCTGCAGAGGTGCCTGTATCACACCAAACACCAGCACACAGGGTGGCAATCTCAGCAGAGGGAAAAGATGGACTGGCTGCTGCTGGTCAGGCCCATTGGAAAGGGAGCTTTGTTTGCAGCTGTCCAGCTGGCTACGGTTCAGTGGGTAAATGGACAATATCAGCGTGGCTCTCATTGTTGGCATTAAACAGACTCTTTACCAACATCCACAATGATGAAGCATTTTGATGCATGTTGGGTGCAACAAAGACTGTTGGAGGGAGGAGTAGGGAGAGAAGCTGCACCTGATATTCCCCCTTCCTCCCTGGAATAAGGAGAAATGCATTGGGGGCTGACACTGGAGGTTAGTCTGACTCTTGTTTTCTAGACTTTTTTGGGCAGAGTGTGGTCCTGACTGCTCAGTTAATCCGTCATCTGCTTCTGTGATGGACCCTGCAGGAGCAAATGAAGGCCAGAGTCCAGGTCTGTGCAATGGGTGGCATGAGGGCTATTCCTGACAATTACTGGAGAAAGTTGCTTGCCTCAAGGCAGGAATGGGAAGAGATTAGAATAATCTTTCAACACTTCAGCCTGTGACCTGCCAGAGGGACCGATTAGGAGGGCTGTGAGCGTGGCTCTTGCTCAGCTCTGTTTTTCTTATGCGACACTGAGTCCAGTCTGCTGTAGGAAATGCAACCTGTTCTTGGACATGGTAGTTAGTGGAGGAAACAAGGACGCATGATTAAAATGGACCAGTAGTGAAACTGTTATCCAAATGGTTTTGGACAAATATAGAACATGAACCCAGGCCATTCCTGTTTTTCACTTTGGCTTTGCCAATCAGAATCCTAACTGGTGAGATATTACAGGTCCTAAACTTGCTCTGATTTTACCTAGCTCTAAAGAAGGGATCTGTGCATAGCAGAGAGAGCCTCATGGACATACCCTTGGAACTTCCCTATGGCCAGACCCATGGAGCATTTCAGAACCAGAGCGGGAGGGAAAGGAAAGTTTTTTGAGGGGTGTCATTTCCACATAGAGAAATTAAAATTTACTAAAGAGGAGCAAGTTGGGAGTCAATGCCCAAGGGGATTGTCAGGCCAGTATTAAAGGCAGCTAAGTGAATACTCCCCATGTCACTTCATGCAAATGTCAGGGATACATGGAAACTCAGCTGCTTTTTTGGGTATTGGGAGAGGATGAGATTTGGGAAAGCAGGGTTCTTCCCTGCTAGGGAAGGGGAATGAGTCATGTGAATAGCTGTCAGAGTAGCAGCTGTGTTAGTCTGTATCCGCAAAAAGAAAAGGAGGACTTGTGGCACCTTAGAGACTAACTAATTTATTTGAGCATAAGCTTTCATGAGCTACAGCTCACTTCATCGGATGCATTCAGTCAGACTGAATGACTCAAATGAATTTATATGCACAAATAAATTAATTAGTCTCTAAGGTGCCACAAGTCCTCCTTGAATAGCTGTAAGTCCTTAGAATACAGTTACTGCTGCAGTGGTCCCTGTTCATACTGCCAGACGCTTTTGGTAACACGGACGTCTCTAGACTGAGCTGGAGGCTCAGCACGGGAGAAGATTTGGATAATTATGGCAGAATATAACCAACCAGTTTCTGTACTTTGATCCAAGACTTCTCTCTTCTTGAGCTGCTCCTGTTTCATTCCCTTCATCTTTGCTTAGCATTCAGTCCCCTGCCCCATGTGTTTGCTCTGCCTACTTCCTCTAGAACAAAAAGAAAAGGAGGACTTGTGGCACCTTAGAGACTAACCAATTTATTAGAGCATAAGCTTTCGTGAGCTACAGCTCACTTCTTCACAGTAGCTCTAAACTGACTACATTAGCTACTCCCAGGAACAGCCTCACTTGGCTTGGGCATAGGGGAAGAGTTACTGGGGCTTTCCAGCTGGTGCAAGATTTCAGTTCAGATAGGAGCCCATGTAGACTCTCCAGCACTCAGCAGATGTGGGGCCCAGTGAGGGAAGGATCATGAGCATCTGAGAAACAAAAGGGAGGGGGGTGGGTCAGTGGGACAGGAGAGCTTTGCCACTGCTTTTACAGGAAGGCTGAGAACACAATGCTTCCTCCTACACTGGTGCTCAGTTTTCTCACCAGCTGTTGTTTAGCTGCCCAGCAGGAGCTTGATCAGCAAAAGGAAAAGAGCCACTGTCTGCCTACTTCTCCTGGTACCCCCTCCCCAAGTGAAATGTGCTGCCTACCCCCACCATTATCTCAGGAACTTGGATGCCATTAGCTAGCTGAAAAGCAAAACCTCCAAGCACTCACTGCTGTTGAGTGCCAATTAATGCCTGAGCCTCTTCCTGGGGAGTAGAGAGCATTATGAAAGCAAGAAAACAATCTGAAGACCCTTGACCTAATTTGGCCTGAGAGGTTGCATGCTAAGAACCTGGAGAGGTAACTAGGAAAGGAAGAGAGATGGCCAAGGTAAAGAGGCTTGAGCTGGGTTGGTATCAATGATTTGTTTTGCAGACTGGAGAATACCTCTATTTATGCCAAAGTCTCAGTGCACAGGAAGAGCAGAATCATGACCTCAGTTGGATCCCCTCCACCCTTTAGGGGAGTTCATAAGGCTTCGTAGTTAGGAATGTCCAATCATGGAGTTAATTTGATTTACCCTCTATAACTGAGCATGATTTTGGCCCACTACCACTTTGCCAATGTAAGGGAGTGTAATTCCACTGCAGTGCTCCTGAGGATGATTTCTGGTTACAAACATTTCCCCCTAGGGGCAGTGAGGGAAAACTAAGGCAAAGCCCTACCACAGGCACACATTGGGCTGAAGTAAACCACCCCAGCTACTGCAGTTTATTGGCAGTGGAAGCTCTGCCCTCTTCTCTTCCTCACTTGCACTTGGTTAATGGATTAATGGTTCAACTGAAACATGCAAAGGAATTGGGCACCGGACTTGTCACCAACAACCATTTACAGCTCAGCTACAAAGGAAATAGTGAATCACTGGTTGAGCAAACAATGATGACCATTGCTCCAGCTCCAGGGTGGAAACTGCTTGGTGCAGGAACTAGGAAGGGGGTTCCCCCACATACAGCAGTGCACTGTGAGGGATGAGTTTTTGTGGCTTTTGTTCAAAGCACCAAACACAGATGCACAAGGAAGACTTTGGCACTTGGGTCCAACCTAAATTCCCGCTAGCGAGCACGCAGAAAGCGGTCTCATACTTGACATTACCGAGCTGCTTCATGCCAGGCTCACGCTGAGCCCAAGTGGGATTGACAAACTAGTCATTTCCCTGTTCCTGTCTTGCCTGATCCACTAAGTGTGCTTTTACATCAAAAAAGGTGATGGTGCCCCTTTTTGTTCTATAGCCCAGGGATTAGGGCACTCACCGCTTATGTCGGAGCCCTGGGTTCAAATCCCCATTCTACCTGATTCAGAAGCATGAACTCATGTCTCCCACCTTCAAGCTGAATGCCCTTGGCACTGGGCTATAGCAAGGGGGCCCGAAGCAGGAGTGCCACAATCATCACTTTTTTTTTTTTGCAAGAAAGGACTGCAGCCTTGAGTCATGAAGTGAAAGCTACAATGGTAGGCAGAGAGTTATCAAAGCAAGGAAGCGAGAAGCCTCCCTATGCCAAGTGAGTGCCAGGGCAAACAGAGAACTCCTGAGAGGAGAGAAGTCAAACAGGGGCTGAAGAGTCTGACCAGAACAAAATTACTAGGACCAAATGGTGCTGCGCAGGGAGGAACAGCAGCTAAGCAAGCCAGCATGGAACTGTACATCACCCAAGCACCAGGGAAAGCAATTAAAACTTGTAAATCCTGGTGGCTGACTCAAATCGGGTTTTAATTAACGGTTGAAATGGAATTGTAAAGAAATCCTGTAATTAAGTGCTCTTGAGGTCCATTCGTACCCAAAAAGCACAACTGAGCACACGGCCCTAAAAGATCTGCAGCAGATTTTCATCTGCAGCACAGTGTGTGAAGGTAACTGTCCCACACAAGGGGTGTAAGAGTCCAGTTTGGAGGCAATTCTGCTCTTCCCCAAGGCTAAAAGTTGCAGCACGGGCCTAAGCTTTGCAGAACAAAGAGGGTTAAAGCTGCAGCAGAGTCAAGGCTCCCGTGCTCTTCCACTCACACTTTATGAGCGATTGGCCTGGCCTCAGATTGTCCATTTTTCAGCAGTGAAGTCAAAGAGAGAAAGGAGGTGGATGTGGTGGATTTGAATTCACAAACAAGCTCTGTAGTTGACACATTGTGTTTGCAAGCCCATGAAGATTATGCTGAGCTGGGGGACTGGAAGAGAAACAAACATGTCAAGATGTTCTATATGGCCAGCTAATGAACAGATGGAAAGGTAATGCCAGGTACTTCTGGCCAGGTACACAGGGATTCTAAGAGAGAGCTAGGCAAACATCAATATAGGATAGGAAAAGACAGAGATAGGCAATGGGGCGAGACAGAACAGCAGAGAAGAGATGAGAAACTTCTTTACTGCACATACAGTGCAAAGAGTTTGTTGGCTTCATGTATCTTTTACAAATGCTGAGGAACCAACAGTGTTAAAAGCCCCGTCTTCATAATTGCTAAGAGAGGGGGAAAGGCCAAGCTTTACTCTAGATTTGGCCTGGACCTACAGAGGGTATAGGTGATGAGCGTGTGACTCAAAAAAAACAAGACCTCCCCACAGCACTTATTTTTTCACTCCCTTGTACCATTTACACTTAGAAGCACTTCTTGCTGCCCCACTGGTGCTCACAGTACCATTGGATTGAGCAGCACATAAGCTACTTGTATTCAAGAGTGAATATTTAGATTGCTCCAGAAAACATATATCATCATCTTCATAAAAGTCTGTGTCTGTTCAGCAATGCTCAGACATGCACCTGTTTAGAACTATGCCATTTTTTTTGCTGGATAGTGAATACACATATTCTGGGATACTGCTACTTGTTAAGTATGTGTGGGATACACACGACTACTTGCTGAACCCAGCACTAAAGATGATCAAGCTTTACCCACATCTCCATGTACACTCTCCCTGGCCATTAATGAAGCATGTGGTTAATATTTTTCTGTAGAGTCTACAACTGACCCAGCATCTCCTCCTGGACAGTGTTTGGAAGTCAGCAGAAGCCCAGAAACCCCTTTCCTGGGGTTGGGGGAAAGCTCTCAACTTTTTGAGTGATTAAATCAAATCAGTGGGGACCCTGCTATAGGAAAAAGCTTCTCTTCCCCATCCTGCAGTCTTGTGAATTGTAAAGGGACTTCCCCCTACTTTAAAACAACTTCCCCTCTGCCCAAATTCACATACACAGAGCTGGAATGAGGTAGGAGGAGTCATTTAAGCCTTGTTTTGTCATTGGTTAAATTTAGCTGGGTAGGCTCCTCTAAACAGCCTGATTTCATTAGCTTTCTGCACATCTCACAAAGCCATGAATGAGTTAAACATTGCCGTGTTGCTATGGCACCCTCTCTCTTTAAAGGGGAAGAGAATAGCTAATTACACTGTTTGAGAAACTAAAGAGGAAGCAAAAGAAAAGAGAAATAATGGAACAGAGAAGCCTGGATTTGTGCTAGACCTGGCAGATAGACCAAAGGAGAATCTGTGCTCATTAACATCCCTGATAGAGGAAGTACTTGCCCAGTGTTTGGGATATGTAACCAATGCTTCTTTCTGTTCCTCTTGGTCTCCTCCTGGAGCAAACTTCCCTCAGCCAGGAAGAGACACCTTCCTCAGTTGCTAGAGTTACCACCTCTCTTTCACACTCCCGAGTGCCCATAGCCTACGACAGGTTTCAGAGTGGTAGCCCTGTTAGTCTGTATCAGCAAAAACAACGAGGAATCTTTGTGGCACCTTAGAGACTAACACATTTATTTGGGCATAAGCTTTCGTGGGCTAACACCCACTTCATCAGATGCATGGAGTGGAAGACTCCTTATTGTTTTAGCCTACGAGACTCTCCTTAGGTGGAGCTGAAATAGGTGGCAGCAAATAGCAGGTACATTCCAGGCAGATAGGTCCTGCCTCTAGCCAAGGGCAGCATTGGCCTGACCTAGCATTTTAAATTTCTTGGGCAGCATTTGGTTGTTCCTCAGGCCTCCTAATCCCCTACTTACCCTCTCCCTTTGAACCCTGGCACAGCAGGTGCAGTTGGCATGAGAGAGGACTGAAAATACTGCATGCAGAAATAGGTGGGGAAAAATGTACCAGCGACTGTATGTGCATTTCACAGTGCTAGCTATGGATGGAGTTGGCACAGGCACAGCAATGATGCCGTAGATCAAAGCTGGCAAGATTCCTGCTTCAGTAGAACTGGGGTTTTCTATTAGTAAATACCACCAATAAGCCAACTGCAGCAAAGGCAAAATGAAGCAACAAAACAAACCTACAGCAGCAATGACTTCAGACTCCTCCACTCAGCGCAACTAGAGGAGCTGGCTGTTCTGCACCCCTCTCACATAGCAGTACTGGGCTCTGGTGGGAACACCACGCTTTGTAAGCTAGATGGAGAGAAGAGGTTCTCCACTTCCAGCTTCCAAATCTCTGTGTTTGGATAAAAGGGAGATGAGAAAAATCTGCCAGTCATTGCAAGAGGGTCCCTTCCTAATGACAAGAGTAGCAGCACCTGGATTTGTCAAGAGCCACATATAGCAGTGACAGGAGGAAAACAGCAGTTGAGAGAATAATCCAAAATGCTTCCAAGTAGACATGGCCATCACAAAGACTAAAACATTTTATTTATTAACTTTACAGACAATGCTTCCTACTCAGAAAGTAAATACAGGCTCGCTTCAACCACTAGGCTAAAGACCAGGGTTGTGTCCATCCTCTAAGTTTCTCCTAGGAAAGGCTTCCAAGGAACACGTCCTGCCAAGATCCATCAAAGACAAAATTCAAAACTAGTTCACAGGGCACCAAGCTGATACTGTACATGGTGTCTCCCTTCCACTCCCCTCTCAAAGTCTTCGTGCCTTCCGAGGACGGCAGCCGTTGTGTGGAATTGGGGTATTGTCTGTGATGGAGATGACCTCCAAACCCCCCATGGTCAACCCCTTGATGGCAGACTGAAAGAGCAAGAGAATGGACATTAGACTGCATGCTGCACTATTACACCATCAGCACAGACCGGCAGAAAAGTGAAAGGTATCTTTGAGGAGGCAATCTGGAACAGGGCGATCTCTTTGGAATAGTCTTAACTATCAGGAAGCCCTGTTTGGTCCCAGATGGTCCATTCCTCCTGGCTAGGGCAGGATTGTTTCTTACAATGTATTCTCCATTGTTTTGCTACTCTAGTTTGAAGTGACGTAAACAATTTGGCTTTCACTCAGGCCCTTATACAAAATTATTCTAGGATCTCACCAGGAGGACATTTTTTTTTTCTTTTTGTGATTAATGCTTTGGGGTGACAAAACAGTAAATTCCCTCCAGCACCTCTGTCCTTCATATCAGTTTCAGAAAAGCAGGTTAACAGGCAACATAATTCTGTAGGCCTGAATAAAAAACCCTGCAGCCCTCAGAGAAAGGAACAAATAGGTGAGGGCTCATGCCAGTGAAGAGGAATCTTAGGCACTTACCATACGCCCAGGGCCCAGACCTTTCACCACCACTCGCACGTGGGACACACCCTTCCCGCAGGCTTTCTGTGAGGAAAAAAGAGCTTTTAGTGATGAAAGGCAGGCAGGTCAAAAGGTATCTCTCTGGATTAATCCCTTTCATCCACTCTCACAAGCTTCTTCAGATAGAAAGGAAAATGGAATCAAGAATGGTTCCTGGGAGATAAACATGGAGATCATTTGGATAAAGCCAGGGATTTGGGGAAAGATAGGAAATGCGTGGCCGGGGACAGATTTAACACAACATTATGTACAAAGAGGAAAGGGGAGCTGAGAAGGGAAGCTGTCTTGGGTCATGAGTTGAGGCAGCAGATGTTGTGTCCTTTTAAGGCTAGTAGGTGACCAAATTAGGGAGGGCCTAAAAGAACTTCAAATCAACAAACCTTACCGGTTTCTCCTAATGTGGCGCAGCACTACCACCTAGTGGAGATCTCTAACCCTCCCTGATGGTGCATGTTAAAAGTTGTCTGGGGACATGTTTACACTTTAAAATGCTACAGCCGCAGAGTTTCAGGGCTTGTCTACACTTAAAGTACTGCAGCTGCACTGAAGCACTTCAGTTAAAACACTACCTACGCCGACCGGAGGGCTTCTCCCATTGGTGTAGGTACTCCACCTACTCAGGTTAGGTTGGTTTAACTGCATTGTTCGGGGTGTGGATTTTTCACACCCCTTAGCAACAGAGTTATACTGACTTAATTTCCTAGTGTAGACTGATGGGGTTCTCCCATTGGTGTAGATAATCTACCTCCCTGAGAGGCAGAAACTGGATTGACAGAAGAATTCTTCTGTGAATTAGCACTAGGGTGACCAGATGTCCAGATTTTATAGGGACAGTCCTGATTTTTGGGTCTTTTTCTGATATAGGCTCCTATTACCCCCCACCTCCTGTCCCGATTTTTCACATTTGCTGTCTGATCACCCTAACTAGTACCATTTACATTGGGAGTTCCAATGGCATAGCTACATCTCTTGGGTGTAGATTTTTCACACTTGAGAACTATGCCAATGTTTGTTCCCAGTACTGACCAGGCCCCAGGATTACAGGGATAGAGGCTAATTTCTGACACTGGCTGTTTGTGAGGGGTAACAGTACAGCACTGCACCTGTATTCTAAGAATCAGTCCCCGATGCATAAGATTAGTGCTGGAAATGGTTCTTATTCATCTAAACCAATCGCAACATGTTGTTCTTCCCACAATAGGAAAGAAAAACTCCAGAGGCTAAAGGGTTAACTAGAGTGAGTTCTATCCAGTTCAGAATGGGGATACTTTAGGTTTTCATTCTCACTGCGCCCCATTCTGCAGTGCTGGAGTCTGGGACACAAGCAGTCTCATCTTCCCCCACACATCACACACAAAATTCGGTTCTTTTAGAAATACTTACACTAGATCCACAGGACCAGATATTAAACTCTTGTGTGAAACTGATAACTGAAAGTGCAACTGTGTCATATTCTCAAAGTCTGACCATGCTCTTTTAGGAATGAAGGGTTACCAGAATGGCTCAGATCTTTGGTGTGATATTCTGCCTCCAACAGCAGCTTACAGCTGAGACTTCACCAGGCCAACTATGCGGTGCTGCTCATGGAATAATTCTAAACACAGCAATTCCTTCCTGCCCCTCACACCTGCTCGGTTTGTGCCTAGATTTCATTTCCCCTTATTTGGCTTTTGAAAATAAATGGTCCATGTTTCAAGTGAGACCATCTGAGCAAAAGCTACTCTCAAGGCAGGGCCACAGCTCTGCACAAGGTAACAAGAATTTCTTACCCTGGATAAGCTTATAACTGAAATGGAAGCTCTGTCTCTCACAACAGCAACTGCCATTTTACCAATGAGTGACACTGCTTATGACAGCATCGATATGTGGAAGGAAAGTCACAGCTGAGTAACCTGTTTCCATCTGGGCTTAATAGTCAAATGAAATGTGCTGCTTAACATTTAGACCAATGGTTTAAACTACAACACTGTCCAAACTGGAGCCAAAAAAGGATAGGAAGTAACTTACATTTCTCCATTACAGGCCACTAAAGCCACCACATTTTCATTTAAAGCTCCCATTTCACATACAGTTTATCCAGGCTGAGATGCTCATCATGGCCCCCCACTCAAAGGAAACAAGGGCAGCAATGTGTAAATGGGGTGTACTGCTCAGACACACAGGAACTGGCAGACTCTACTTCTCTCCTCCAACAGAAGACAGAAATGGGAGAAGGAAGCAGAACTTCAGAGCCCATCCACAAATGCATTCTGTTGGCAATCACTGCACTACTAGCACACCTCCTCCGAACTCAGCAAGATTAGCCTCAACAAGCAGAGTGACCAGGCCAGACTCACCGCTGCTGCAGCAATGCCTGCAGTCTGTGCTGCAATGGCAGTGGCCTTCTTGGCATTTCTGAATCCTTCTGTGCCACAGGACGTATGGGCAAATGGCAAGTTCTCAGGACTGATGACCTGGATGTGGGTGCTGGGGATGAGAAAAAGGGGGGTAGGAAGCCATAAGAAAGTAATTCTCCAATCTTTTCTTGCTCTGATTATCTTCAAGGCCACCCAGAAGGCCCCACCCAATACCTCTACACTACTGCACTCTAGGCCAGTGGTTCTCAACCAGGGATACGCAGAGGTCTTCCAGGGGGTACATCAACTCATCTAGATATTTGCCTAGTTTTACAACAGACTATATAAAGGCTAGCGAAGTCAGTACAAACTACAATTTTAAACAGACAATGACTCGTTTATACTGGTCTATAGACTATACATTGAAATGTAAGTACAATATTTATATTCTCATTGATTAATGTTATAATTATATGGTAAAAATGAGAAAGTTAGCAATTTTTCAGTAATAATGTACTGGGACGCTTTTGTATTTTTATGCCTGAGTGTGTGAGCAAGTAGTTTTTAAGCAAGGAGAATCTTGCAGGTACACAAGACAAATCAAACTCCTGAAAAGGGTACAGTAGTTTGGAAAGGTTGAAAGCCACTGCTCTAGGCAACAATAGAAGGCTCTGCAGCAGCCCTGGTTTGTCTTAAGGGTGATGCTAGAGTGGCAGAATGAGAGAGTACTGTCTTTTGGGGTAATATACACCTGCCAGAAATTGCTCAAATTTCCAGACCCACTTTCCCACTGCATATGATTCACCACCTCTGCTTATTTTAAAATGTACAGAACACCTTTGTTAAGCTTCAGAGACCTTCACAGAATTATAAATTATGTCTCATTGGGGGACACCACTGAAATGCAACCACCTCTGGTGAACAACACGGCAGCTGTTCAACAGCTGAACAGCAATATTGCAACAATGTAGGACAGGAAATGATCAGATTCCTGTATCCTGTTAAAACTGCCTGTGGAATATAGGGGGGACAAGATGTAATTACCCATACCTGAATTTGGTCAAAACATGCGATCAACAGCTTTACTCTTGTGAAAGGCACTATGTGTTAATGGCCTTGGTCTTACATTTCCCATTACAGTTGGCACCTCCAGCACTGCACTGAACTATTGCTTCAGTACTGACTCATAAGAAAGAGTGCTGTCTCCTGAGTCACTACTTCCAACACTACTTCCCAGCCTTTTCCATAGAGACCTCCCATCTAGCCAAGATCAGGGCCCAGTTGCTTAGCTTGGGTGTTCTCAGCATAAAGCGGTACTGCTGCAGGCCCTTTTACATGGGACCTGTATACCAAGAAGTTTGTGTCTTACTTGTTGTACGTAGCTTTGATGTGAGCTATTGGGATATCTTCATATTTCTTTCCACCCCAAGTTAAGGAACTTCCTTGTCCTGGTACTGGGGGGAAAAGGCTGAAAAGTAAAATAAGAGGAATCAAATACTTGCAATATCACGCAATGGTAATTTTTAATACAGTCTTGGAATTTAGGAAAAATGTGGATTAAATGCTGCCAAACGAAGCTCAGAACTTCTTATATAAACTGTGTTTGCGATTGTTTCACGTCACTTGTTTCCCTTACTTTCCTGAAAGATGCTTGAGGTGATTCACCCCCCTGATGGGAGACAGATGAAGAGACTTTACACCACAGCTTGGTTTGGAGCCATACAGGATGCCTCACCTGAAGTCACTCTTGCTTTGGTTTGCTGTCACCTCAGGTGCAACACTGGTATTCTCCATTTGTTCCTGCAACCTCTGGAAACCTGTGTGTATGTCACGACACAATGCAACATTGTAACCACTAGGTGAAAGAAGTGGGAGAAATAGATTAGGATTTCACAGCTACACAATAGTCTTTTACATTATCTTTTGCCACCTCACATAAGACCTCCCATAGTATATTTTCGCACAGGAAACAACCAAAGCTATTTGCTAACTGTAGGACTATCTCAAGCAGTCAACATCACCCTCACGGTTCCCCAGTCACCTTGAGGAATCAAGTAGTAACCACCCCAGGAACATCACTTTTTCAAAGGGACATTGTCAGGTGTCCACATTCCAGTTTTTTATAAAAACAAACAGTTGGGCAAAACTGAGGACTGTTTTCACAATAAAAATAAACTCAGACAGCATGCTGGCAGTGCACAAGAAACAGAAATGGAAAGGGACTAGGCTAAGTTCACTGGCCAGGAGCTAGGGAGGAGCAAAAGCAAACAAACACTGAAATGAGCACTGAAAGGTATTTTGTTATAATCCTTTTAGTGGGACAGAGGAGGGGATTTTACGTTTCTGTCAAAATACAAACAAAATTAGACAACATCCATTCTGAAGAGAGACTTAACTGGGAGCACGTTTGAAAATAAGACTGTTCATCAATAAAACAGTAGTCTTGCCCAATCATTTCCTGCCAAGCCTATGCTATACCCTAAGAGCCTCAACCTCAAGCCCTGGATTTCTCTATTGGTCTTAGATTCTGCACAAGTTGATCTGTTGACATGGAAACAGCAGCAACAACACACAGTATGATCTTATTACAGGTGGAGTTGGGAAGGAGGGTGCTTGTTAAACATATGTAGTTTTAATAATTGAGCTAGTTCTACCCAAAACAATCTCTTCCTACCCAGCAGAGACCTTCCCTGTGTGTATCAATCAGAATTGCTGACTTCAGTAGCTACCTATGTTTCATTAGTTGGAAAGTGAACCGGTTTCTGTCTATTGCACCTCATGCTTCGTCTACACAAGGGTGAACGGAGTTGCAATGACAGGGCCCAAAGCCTGTAGACAGGAGCAGAACATGAAGACGGTGTGATTGCACAGGTATCCCCGGGGAACAGAACCTTTATTACCGGTGACCATACCCAGCCAGAGGGAGGCTAGCCCGAGTCCGCAGGGTTTTGGGGGGGGGGGGGGGCAGAACAAATGTTTTCATTTGCGCTCTGCGCCATCTGGCTCCGGAATCAGGAAAGATGAGAACAGCGAAGGAGCCCCACAGCGCCCCTTTGGCGGAGTCACTGCTTGGGGCAGGGGCAGCCTGAACCCACAATGCAGCCCAACGCGAAGGGCGGCTGCAGTCTGTAAACCACCCCCAGGGCGCTGCGGTCAGCCCAGCGCTGGGACCCCAACGCCCTGCCGGCCGCCCGCCCGCTCCGCCCCCCACTCCCCAGGCCCTGGCCGCCCGCTCCCCCCTTCACGCCCAATGCCCGGGCCGCCCGCTCCCCCCGCAACTCCCCGGCCGGCCGCCCGCTCCGCTCCCCGCACAGGCCCTGGCCGGCCCCCGCTCCAGTTACCCCAGTCCGGCCCCTAAGAACCGCTGCCAGGCAACCACCGGCACCCGGGTCATGGCCCTTCCCCGCTGCCGTCCGACCGGCCCCAGAGCGAGGAGCCAAGGGCCCAACCCGACAGAAGAGGGGAAAGGTCAGCGTCGTGCATTGTGGCCTATGGGAGGAAAGATGGCGGCGCCCGGATGGCCCTGTGGTGCGGTGCATTGTGGCCTATGGGAGGAAAGATGGCGGCGCCCGGATGGCCCTGTGGTGCGGTGCATTGTGGCCTATGGGAGGAAAGATGGCGGCCCCCATGCAGCGGGCACTGTGCGGTGCCGCGGTGCCATGGCGGTGGGCGCTTGGCCCTCGCTGGCTGGCCGCCGCGGCCGCGCCCCGGTGGCGGCTCGTGGGTGCGCTGTGTCTGCAGAGGCCGCCGAGCATCACGCAGGCCCTGAGCCCGGAGCAGGAGGAGATGGCGCAGCTGGTGCACCAGGTAGTGGGTTTGGGGGGAGGCGACCCTCCTGGGGCGGGGAGCAGGAAAACCCCCCGGCGTACCTGGGGATGGGGCTGGAGTCGGAGCCGCTCCCGCCCCCGGCACTGGAGCTGGTCCAGATCTGTGTAGGCCACATGCTGTGTTTCCCCCGGAGGAGACTGCTGCCTCCCCTTTGTCAAGCTCAGGCGTATCAGACCTGAGGAAAAGCAGTTTGTTGTGCCTCTGGGCTGGGACCCACCTGGAAAAGTCCCCTGTCTAAAATGCAAATAGTTTGTAAAGCACAAAGTTAAAACCCGGGTTAAAATGCCCCTTTGTAACTGTACTGGGGCAAGACACAGGCTGTGCCCCAGGAGTTTCAGCACTTTGATGCAGGAGTTGCTGGGTGAGGTTCCATGGGCTGTGATGCTCAATCAGCGTGTCCCCTTCTTGCTCTAAGCACTGTGACTCCGCTTCCATGAGTAGCGTTCTAGCGTATGGATGGTGTGGGGTGTGGATGGCGCACTAGGCATGTCCTTTGAGTCATGAATGCTATGTCCCCGGCTGCGCTAGTGGGAGCTGGGATCCCACAAGTGGTGGGGGTGACTTGTTGGGAAGAGAACACTCCCTTCTGAGGCAGTAATGACTCCAGTGCCTGGCTGTAGTTCTCAAAGGGGATATCCGCTATACGTCACATGGAGGCCATGTTACTGTGAAACCCTCAATTTTTGGATTTCCTGATTTATGTGCATTTAGATTCCAGACTACAATATTGTGCTAACATATTTTTTGTAGTGAGTACATAACTGTATTTACAGTGGGCTAGCATCTCCTTATGTCGTCAATATTAGATGTGATCTCTGCACAGTATAACTTTAACCTCTTGGGGTAGAGCATATTATGTTCTGGGCAGAGACTTATTGTCCAGCACAAAGAAATAAACGCAAGCCCTGTTTGTGGCAATAAAAAATTGCTTTATTCTCTACGTGTGACCTTGGATAACAGCGCTAGTAACTGTGACCCATAGTGGGGCTCCTGATACTTGACAATTCTCTATGGTGTTCTTTCCAGATAGAGGTGGAGAAAAGCAACTTTTCAGACCATGAGATCCGTCGCTTGGCAGAAGAGGAGCAGCTGCGGAAGATGAAAGACAATATACAGGATGAGGAAGCGGACTCTGGGCAAGCTATTGTGTTGGCCCAAGACCTGGAGGATGCCTGGGAACAGAAATTCCAACAGTTCAAAGCTGGCCCACGAATAACAGGTTCTGATCCAAGTTCTCTCAGCTGAGCAGGAGAGGGGTGGGGCCTCCCTGGTCTATCTGAACGTGGTTGACTTTGGTATAGTGGAGTGGAGGTGAGGCAGGGTGCTGAGCCTTCAGGAGGAGGGAGCTTCCATGGGACTCCCATGACTCCTTTCAGCTATTATAGGAGGAGTTATCTGGTCTGTGAAAAGAGCTGTGTTCTGTTCCTTTCCTCATAGAACCTTTGAGAGAGGATAAAGTATGGAGGCTAGTTATTCTGTCCTTATCAGAAAAACCATGACCAGCCTGACTCCCAGTTGTAGTTCACAAGAGCACACAATACTAGTGTTGTTTTTATGTAGGTCCTGCATAATCATTGACTATTAGTTATTAGGTACTAAGTTGAACTAGAAACTTCAACTACTTGCTTTAAATGGTCTTTTTTAAAAAGAAGAGCATCTAAAGTCCAGTCCTGCTTTCACCTTTATGAAACATGACTGAAAATCAATGGATTCTGTCCAGATCCCCAGGTGGCACCTATTCTGTTGTATGTAGGTTCTTATACTTTGCTCATCACGATAGTATCTGAGTGCCTTCCAGAATTGCATTAAATAACACGACTAACTTCTATCATATTCATATCATCTACCCAGTGGGAGAAGCATGTGTAGTGGAGTGTCTTGAGAACATAAGAATGGCCATACTGGGTCAGAACAATGGTGGTTCTAATCCATTATCCTGTCTTCTGACAGTCGCCGGTGCCAGATGCTTCAGAGGGAATGAACAGAACAGTGCAATTTTGAGTGTTCTATACCCTTTTGGGTAGTCCCAGTTTCGTGCAGCTGGAGGTTTAGGGGCACCCGGGGCATGGATTTGCGTCCCTGTCCATCAATGGCTATTTGCCAAGATGGTCCTATCCTTCATGAATTTACCTAATTTTTTTTTAACCCCATTATACTTTTGGCCTTCACAACATCTCATGGCAATGAGTTCCATAGGTTGACTGTGCATTGTGTGAAGAAGTGCTTCCTTTCTTTGATTTTAAAAAACAACAAAAACAACAAAACCTGCTGCCTATTAATTTTGTCCGGTGACCCCCTAGTCCTTGTGTTATGTGAAGGGGTAAATAACACTTCCTTATACACTTTCTCTACACCATTCATGATTTTATAACCCTCTATCATATCCCCCCTTAGCTGTCTCTTTTCTAAGATGAACAGTCCCAGTCTTTTTAATTTCTGCTTGTATGGAAGCTACCATATCCCTAATCACTTTTGTTGCTCTTCTCTATACCTTTTCCATTTCTAATATATCTTTTTTGTGGTGGGGTGACTAGAACTGAATGGAATATTCAAGGTCTAGATGTACCATGGGTTTATATAGTGGCATTATGATATTTTCTGTTTTATCTATCTCTTTCCTAATGGTTCCTAACACACTGTTTTTGACTGCCACCGCATATTGGGGAGATGTCTTGTTTTGGTAGGTTTTTTTATTATTATTATTATTTATTAATTAAATATACCTATTACTGTGGGTGTATGTTAGAAAAATCAATATCAAAGAAATGTGCCTTGCACTTGGAATGGAAAGTAGTGAGGTTTGTGATGTTTCTTATTTCTTGGGGGAATTTATTCCACAGTCTTGGACCACCCCTGGAGAAAGTTCCTAGAGCTGATGAGAGCATTTGTACCTAGAAGCATCACTCGGAATTGTTCCATGTGTCCTTGTTGTCAGGGGTCTGAGAGACAGGAAGGCATGGGCTCTGATGAGCTAGGTACTGGATGACCCCATCCCACTTGGAGCCTATCTGTCTCTGGAATCTGTTCTCTCTTGGCAGATGCTGATAAACGCAATGACCGGACATCTTTGAACAGGAAGCTGGATCGGAACCTGATGCTTCTGGTCAAAGAGAAAGTTGGCAACCAAGAGTTGTGGCTCCTTCCTCAAGCAGAGTGGCAGGCTGGAGAGACGTTGCGAAGCACTGCAGAGCGAGCTTTGGCTACTCTCTCGGGTAAGTCATCTGCTGTGCAGCTGCTGCCACCCCTTCCTGTCCTCATTTCTTTCTCTTGTGTCATTACTGGGATATTATCAGCTCATACTAGTAGAGCCCCATTATACTCCATTAGGATTGGCCAGAGAAAGGGCATGTAGTAGCAGATGGGGTGGGTTGAACCCAGTGGGGTCTCTGAGGAGAGTTGTGTCTGGGTAAAGTTGCTTAGAAGCCATGGGGTATTGCCCATTGCAGGGAGAGTTGCTCTACATTCCAGCTCAGCTACTAGTGTATAGGCTCTCGACAGGGGGCACTAGGTGCCCCAAGCTATGTCTACACTTAAAGCGGCATGTAGAGTACAGGTACCACACATGCAGCGGCAGTGAAAGGCAGGCTGCATCCACACTTAGTAGAGGCACCACAGAGAGAGACGTCGGCAGTGGAGATGCAGAGGGACACTGAAACTGCTTTTTTCAAAAAAAAAAAAATAAAATAGCAGCATAGACAGGGGAGGTGCTGCTTAGTATGTAGAGAGCCTGTGTGGGGTGCGTACCCGGAGTTCAGGCATGTAGGGCACTCCACTCATCAAAGCCATGCCTCACCATCTACCCTGTCATTTATACCCTGCAAGGGGTGTGTGTGTGGTGTCTGTACTCTGCACACCACCGTAAGTGTAGACTTACCCTGTTGTCGGGGAAAGGGCTTCTGTCTCCATCACACACACAGCCCATTAGCAGCCTTTCTTGGCACGTAAAGCCTATCCTCAGCCAGGTCTCTTCTTGCTTCCCAGCAGGGGAGCACTGTGGAAGCCGCACAGTTATCCTGACAAAGGGAGGGGGCATTTTATGATCCCCTGGACCACACTACCTCTGGCCAGTCTTTGCGTGGGGTTATTGAGACTCCAAAAAGGGTCCCTAAGAGGGAGGTATGGCACAGTGTGGACCTGTGGGAGGGGGTGTTGTTGCTAGAAAGAGATAACAGAATTGAACCAAAACTAAGCATGACGAGTCCTTTACTGTCCCACTGTTACCCCTTAGATGCGGCAGCTGCTGTCATTGTATGACCTGATCTCTTGCTTTGTTTTCTTTCCCCTCTGGACACCCTTGGACCTCACAGGAAATTGCATCCAGGCCAAATTCCTAGGGAATGCACCATGTGGGCTTTATAAGTACAAGTTCCCCAGGGCTCTCAGGACAGAGGGCAGTGTGGGGGCCAAAATATTCTTCTTCAAAGCTCTCCTCCAGAGCGGTGATCTGCCCCAGGCAGAGAGGAAAGAAGACTACGTGTGGGTCAGCAGGGGGGAGCTGGGGGATTACTTGAAACCGGACTACCTAACACAAGTCAACAGATTTTTGATGGACCAGTGAAAGTCAGGGCTGTGCTCCAAGCAAATGGGGAGGACGCAAAAAACAACTTCAGACAGGTGCATTGCCTCTGTGTACAGAGAGTGGCATTTGAAGAAGGATCCAACCTCCCCCTTGTTTTCTGTTCCTCTTCTCTAGGCCTGTATCAAATAAAAAATATTAAAACCTCTGCTAAGTGAAGAGTGTTGTGCTTATGTTGCACCCTTTAATGCCCCTAGGATTCTCCTTTTCCCCCCTCCCAGCTGTGCCATTCCCTAGGTCTGTGGTACCTCTCTTCACTGGATCCCCATAGTAGCCTGAAGCTCAAATGGTCTCTCTGAAAAGCTGTACTCTTCCTTTAGCAGCTGTTCCTCAATAAAAGGAGCAGTGAGTGAGCTCCCTTTACTTGCTTAGGTGGGATGAGACACTGTTAGAGGAGTAAGAAGGGGATTTACCAATTAGTTGCATTGGGAAACCTGGCAAAGGACCATGTTTAAAGTTCCCCATTTTTAAACTCTGTGTCCAAGCCTTTAAGTCCTTAATCTCCTTCTGGGTTATTGTGGCCCCTCTGGGGAGGAGGCGCACCTGTCAGTGTGTGGGGGGAATAGCAGCCACCTGCTTCTCTAAGGAATTCAGCTTTCATTGGCCTGGAACGTGGGAAAGCAGCATCTTCAGTAACACACTGGTCCCTGTTGATGCAAATTGTACACACTGCTGAGTCCCATCTATCCTCCTCTTTAACCTGCCAGGGGGTCCTTTGACCTCTCCAGAGGCAGCCACTGTAATTTATCTAACGAAGGAGAACTGTTCTAGGCCAGTGCTGTGTATTAATTTTAGAAAGTATGTCTGAGTGGCCGCCACAATATGGTGGCTGAAGACAAACTGTCCTCTCAGCAAAGTGGAGCATCTGACCTTTATGCTCTGAGCCATGCCCCAGGAAATGTTCGTGCTACAGCTGAGGACTTGGCTTCTCTTCTGTTTCTATCTGCATGGGAAATTCACAATGAAAGTCAAACTGCTTAAGTCACATGCAGCTGTTTCATCCCTGTCTGTGGCACTCCCGGGCCTTGTAAGGGTGCAGCAGCAGGTGGTGTGTTGGCCACGTACCACACAACTCTCTTTCTTTAGCATAAAGACCATCATGTAGCTTTCCTGTCACCATTCTGACAGGGCTTCTGTGACGCCATTGCAATCCTCTAGTGCAGAGGTTCTCAAACTGTGGTCTGTGGACCACCAGTGGTCCGCGAGCTCCATTCTGGTGGTCCATGGGTAGTTCCCTCTCAGGTGCTCACCTGGGCAGCCGCACATGAGAGAATGAAGGGCCACCCACCTAATGAGTGGAGCCGTGCAGGCATGGCTCCACTAATTAGCTGCCTGAACCCTGGAGAAGACACACATATAAGGTGATGTGGTGGCCTTGGAATAGGGGGCAGGTGGGAGGGGGCAGTGGGGTGAGAAAAGGGGGTGGGGGAAATTTGGGACGTGCAGGGCTGTGGCGGCCAGAGAAAGAGGTGACTTTCCCCAGCTCCAGGGCTGCGGCTTCCGGGGAGAGACGGCCCTCCTTCCCAGCCCCAGCTCGGGGACTGCTGCGGCGGGGAAGAGAGGGCACATCCATCATATTAGAAAGGTGAGACTACTGATATTAAAATGAGTTGTGTGTTTTTATTTGTAGAACAAAAAAAGTTTATTAAGGTTTTTATATAGTGGTTTTATCCAAAGCGCTTTACAATAGTTAGCTAAGGATACAAACAACATTTGGAAAGATCATTAAGTGGTCCACCGAGACCCTCAGCAATTTTCAAGTGGTCCGTGGGGGGAAAAAAAAAGCTTGAGAACCACTGCTCCAGTGTGTGAGTGAAGCCTGACAGACTTAGAAGCACAGAAAGCAGAGCTGCTGCTTACACTCTGCCCTTACCTACTGTCCAGCAAGTATCTTCTCAGTCCCATCAGGAAGTTCAGCATTAGAGTTGCCACTTCACGGATAGGAGAAGGTATGGAGGGGACATGACTTATCCAAGGGCAGTCTCTGTCAAGCTGGATTTAGAAATTCCTGGCTCCCCATTCCTACGTACAGCTTGTTAGGCCAGAATTGCTAACCTTACTTGGTAGTGCCTCTGTTATTTACAGTGACTTCAGATTACAGGGTAGGGGGGTGATTTTTTTGAAGACTGTCCCATGCTTGCGGGGCTCTGCCTTACCCATCTCCCCACTGATGGTCTGATTTCCAAAGGCATTTTCTAACTGAAAGCTTTGCCGACTTTGGGTTAGGTATGGATCTGGTGCTCACTGTACTTTGTGGAGCAACAACCTTCTCAAGTGGCACAGGGAGAGAGGAGAAAGCAGTTCTGAATCATCTCGGGAGAGTCAGGGCTTCAGGGGACCAACAGGAGATTGCAATATGTATTTTGTCAACCCCTTGGGAACTGTTGAGCTGCAGGCTGCAAATTAAAGCTGTTAATCACCCATAAGCAGTCAGAGATGCAGCCTTCTGTTTTCTAAAGCAAGGGAATTTCAATGCTTGTAATAAATTATATAAAAACCCCTCTCTTCTTAGATTGCCCTGGGAGGCTCAGTGGGGAGCTGAACCATCGCAGAGAGATTAGGGAGAGGGAGAGCAGGCTGCAAAGAGAAACTAAATAAAAGCAGAGAATGTGCCCTGGGTCTGTGAGCTTAGTTTGCCAAGGTCTGGTGACTCCAGCTTCACCGAAAGGGGCAAAGGGTTGGACTTCAGCCCGCTGTGATGCTAAAAGCTGTCTGCAGCAGGAGGAGATGGGCACTTCTTTCCATCCCTGCTAAGTACCTGTTTGTTCTCGGCCCCGGCCTGTCAGGCACACCTCACAGTGGGGTGTTCCCGGTCTCCATGGCAACTGGAGGCAGACCAGATCTTTGTTCTCAGCCTGGGCTCAGAGCTGCCCCTCAGGAAGGACTGTTGGAGCTCGCCTCCACGCTCCAGAGCTCTCGTTCAGAAACCCTGCAAAGGCTTTTAACTAAATGTCTCTCTCTTCGTTGGCTTTGAGGTTTGTCAGAACAAAAAGAATTCCAGTTGGCTCTGAGGTGGTTTTGAAGGACAGCAGCTCTCCAGGACCCAGCTCCAAGCTGGCGGGTGGGTGAGGTCCATGCCCAAGCAGGTTGCGTGGAAGCTGCCTTCCCTGAAGCCAGGCCAGAATCAGTGGCAAGTTGTTTTTTTTTCTTTCTTTCTTTCTTTTCAGCGCCCCCATATGGGATCCCTATTCCCACAGTTTGCCTTGCAAGCAGGAAAGTTTCATGAAACCGCCTGAATCCCCAGTGCTGAGAAGGCTCCAAAGCATCCCCTCTTCCCACAAGATGTTTTACCTGCAAGGCCTCTGCTGCCAGGAAAGATGCTAGCTCCTGTGACTTTTCTGCTACCAATGAGTTGTTTATCTCGAGAGGCTCCAGCTCACTCCTCATTCTGTGTGGTCAGGCCCTGCTCAGCCTGGACTCAGCAGCAGGGAGCAAAGGGTGATGCGGTGATTCAGATCCCTTTCCCTGGAAGATAGACCTACCTCCTTTCCCCTTTCAGCCTCCAGGGCTCCCACAGGAACTTATATCATCTGTGGGGGGCACAGCAACAAAGCTGTCGTTGAGGCTATATACAAAGTAATACGTCCCACTCTCCTTCCAGTGAGAATATCTTCAAACTGATTTATCTCAGCAGGTGTTCCCTTTGAAACCTCTCTGCTCCTCTAGGCTCCAGCTTAGATTTCACATGAGGAAGAAGCTGTTACAGCCTTTCCTGAGAGGTGGAAGACTCGGGCTGGGATTCTTTTGTGGCGGGGGGGGAACATCTAGCCCCATAAGCTTCTGGTGATTTTTTTGGATTTCCAAGTTTGGGCAAACCCTCCCTCTATTACCTTAATGATGGGCCCTTATCTGTGTGAGTGACCCACTTACGAAAATGGGTACTTGAGATAATCGGGGAAAGTTATTCAATAGAGCTCATTTGTTGTCCAAAGTTTATCCTTTCCCCAAAGTGAATTAATATAAATCAAAACTAGTAACAACAAGTCTCCTTGTAGAATCTGAAGATGAAGGGTGCAGAAGTCCATTTCCTACACATTACAATGACAGAACCAGTTTCATGGGAGACATATTTTGGAAAAGGCATAAGATTCTTTGTTGTACAAAGAAACAATAGCACACAGCCTATTTTAGATCTTGGGTCTTTCATCCAGGAGGAGATCAATATTCCATGCAGAAATACTGAAATCAGTCCTTACAGCATTATCACCCCCCAAACTCAGCAATATGAAAATACACCTCCAGGAGATATACTGAAGGTATGCACGGGGAGAGTCACTCGGGGATACTTTTGGGTTCTGCTACCACAAGAAGCATTTTCAATACAAAGCAGTCCCCTTTTGGACTCAACTTCTAAATGGATATACAGCCCAATGCTTCATCAACCTTCCTTTCAAGTGAAAGGGATACATATCTACCCTACTCTGGATGATCTTATGCTAGCAATGGCTCCTGGGCCTTGTGTAAAAGCCTTCAGAAACAGGGCTTTGAGTGAACAGGTGGTAGGGCCAATTACAGCATGCTCAGAGCTCCAGAAACTAAATAATTATCAAAGACCAAATTTATTTCAGAAGAGAAACGGAAGAAGATAGTTCACCAAACATTAGCACACCTCTCTTAAGATTAAAATCCCTCTCAACTCCTGGGCTAGCTGGTTTCATGTGGATACCCAGCACAATTCTTTCTTTGCTTCCAGACAGCAATTGCAGCAGATCAGTATGTAAACATCTTCGTCCAAATCCACTACTTGAATTCACCAAGAGATGCTTTCTTAATATTATTTACAGCTGTCTGGTGTTGGGTCCAGAGAAGCTGGTGATCAGTACAGATACCAGACCCCATGTAAGGGGCACATATCTGAATTCTTGTCTGTCTTGTGGTGGGGGGAGGGGAAGAGCTGAGGTCCAAGGAGGAGACATGGAGTATAACTTGGCACAGAAACAAAGGAATGTGACCTAGACCATCTCACTGTTTGGTGTATCACAGGCCAGGCTGGAATCCTGTTGATGGACCTATTTGCATCAAAGTCCAGTTGGAAAATTGAGGTACTACTATGTAAGAAAGAGACACTTGACAGTGGAGGCTGTTCTCCCCTTATCTCAGAGGTGGACTTAAAAAGCTTCATTTACATCTCCCTGCCCCTCCTTAACCACTGAGAATTGTTCAGATACAATGGTTGGTAGAAGAGTGTTAGGCAATAGAGTGACCCAGTAATCTTTAAATTCCTTTTCAATCCTACATGGATAAATAGAATCCTCTGTCTTCTGTAGGGATGGTTTGCTGCTTTGTACGTCCCATTGTGAAGACTACCTGACATGGAGGGGACAGAGAGAAAATTCACAATTTTTTATTCCAGGACCCTTCATTGGAGGATTGCATTGTGCCCAGGTTTTTCTCAGGCTACTGCTCACTTGCTAAGGAAAGGGAAGAGGATCCCTTCCAGAAATCCCTGAGCTTCATGTCAAGGTTTTGCTGAAAATTGCTTGAGTGAAATAGCACTTTTAGAAAGAAGTGATTTTTCAGTGTTGGCAGTTATCATTCTGGAGAGTCCTCTCCAAGGGACAGTCCTAAGCTCAGGCTCATCAAAGATAAGGTCACCTCCATTTGCCCGGGAGACCGAGAACACCCATTGTGAAGACTTTCTGACATGGAGAGTCGTAGAACTAAAATTCACAGGTAAGGCAAAAATTTTCCTTTTCCCCCTTGTGTGTGTTCAGGAGCCAGTGGTCTCTGCTAGTCAGATCATGAGCTCTGGAGTAGACCATGAAGGGCTCAGGGAGTACAGTTAGTGTGAGACCCTTAAAACACAACCCTTGGAGCCTCATTCTTTGGGAGTGTTGTACTGGGAAAGGTCCTGCACTGACACCCCAGCCGCCTGGTCTCCTCCTGTCCTTAAATTCATAGAGGTTTTACTTTCTCCTCTCTATCACAAACATGTCCTCAAGCTTGCCCAAATGCACCATTTCTGGGGGGAAGAAGGGAGACCAGTCTCCAGGGCTCATGCAAGCCTTAGTCTCTCTGCTGACAATATTGGCAAGGCTGTTGTTGGTGGCAATGGGTTAGTGCTGTAGGCACCCTTGAATCGGCTAATTTGGGGGACGGTGTGTAGTATGACAAGAGCTAATTCTTCACTCCTGGATCGGAGTGTGGTTCCATCCTGCTCCGCTTAGCTGGGAAGGATGAGATCTTGTTCATTGCACTGGTAGAAACAGCCCAGGCCATCTTGTCCTGTGCCCTCAATTCTGGGTGTATCTCTGCTCTGATTTGTCCCTTCTTCCCTGGGAAAGGAAAGAGAAGATAAGGTTTGGCTCCCACTCAGCCCTATGGCCCCTCCTTCCCCAGTGTTCCCATCCCCCAGGAACAGGACATGCCTTTGGACATGCAAAAAGCCATGGCAAGCAATCCTTTGTGTTTTATTACATTAACCCTCACATCCCAGTGGGTTTGAGAACTGTCCAGGAGTGGGTACATGACTGGTAGATTTTGGCCCCAGCCCCATGTTCCCCTGTCTCATCCCTGCATTTACAGCCCCAACATTCCTGTGGTGTGAAATGCCAGTAGGGAGCATGTGTGGTGTGGGCGGGGTCTACAGGCCTCTTGCTGGCATCTTGGCTGGGCCTCAGCTGTTCTGTTTCTTGGTATATTTAATGATGGTATATAAGGCCTCCTGTGCACTCTGTTTTCCTTGCTGGAAAAAATGGTGGAGAGAGAGGGCTCTAGATTTCTTGGCAGTTTCTTTCTCACTCGATTAAACCCCCCTGAATCTTATTTGTGTTGGAAGTTCTGCACCATCAGAAGCATGAGGAACGTTGTACGGGAATTTCTCTGACAGCTCACAGCATTTCTGAGCTCTGCCTGTTTCTCCCATAAGCTGGTGTATGCAGTCTGCAAAAGGAGCCTGTGCTGAGTGAAGCAAATTTCACTCCGTGCAGCCAGGTGGCACAGTCAGCTAAGGGTTTCAAAGCCTGATTTAGGTCACCAGTGGCAAGCATTTACCTGGTCTCTCTAGTGTCTAGCGGATATTTTCTCCCACGGTATGAAACCATCCATATAACCTGACATGCCTAGCTGGCTGTGCACGACAAGTCTTGGACCAGCAGGGGTTGCTGTAGGTCAGCACTGAGGAGGATGCACAGGGATAGAAGGGAGGGTCAGGATGTGCATAACAGGGTGAGGTATTAGCAGAGAGGAGCTGACTTAGAAATCTCTTCCATGGCTGGTGATGGGACACTAAAGGGAGCGGGCTTACTACAGAGAATTCTTTCCTAGGTGTCTGCCTGATGGGTCTTGCTCACATGTTCAGGGCCTGACTCACCAGCGTATGAGGTTGGAAAGGAATTTTCCCCTGGGTCAGATTGGCAGAGACACTGGGAGATTTTCACCTTCCTCTACAGAGTGGAGCACAGGTCACTTGCAGATTTAAACTAGTGTAAATGGTGGAGTTTCTGTAACCTGAAGTCTTTAAATCATGATTTGAGGACTTCAGTAACTCAGCCACAGGTTAGGGGTGTATTACTGGAGTGGGTGGGTGAGGTTCTGTGGCCTACAATGTGCAGGAGGTCAGACTAGCTCAAGGGTGGGCAATAATTTTCACAGGGGGGCCACTCCATGAATTTTGGTAAGTCGTCACGGGCCACACATTTCTACTATATTAATGGAGGGGGTGCAGGGTCTGGGAGGGAGTTTGGGTGCAGGAGGGAGCTCCGGGCTGGGGCAGAGTTTTGGGGTGCAGGAGAGGGGTCTGACCTGGGGCAGAGGGTTGGGGTGAGGGAGGGGCTGCGAGGTGCAGGCCCTGGCCGGGAGGCACTTACCACAGGCGGCTGGTTTCCAGCCAATGGGAGCTGTGAAGACGGTGCTGGGGGTGGGGGCAGTGTGTGGAGCTGCCTCCCCCGGCCAGGGGCGCACAGAGATATGCCAGCAGCCGCTGGCTGCTTCCAGGAGTGGTGTGGGGTCACGGCAGGCAGGCAACCTGCCTGAGTGCCCTGCCTTGCCGCAGGACTTTTAGCGGCCCAGATATCGCAAGGAGGCAGCCAAAGAGCCTGGTGGACTGGACAGAAATGTTAGGCCGGATCTGGCCTGCGGGCTGTATATTGCCCACCCCTGGACTAGATGATCATGATGGTCCCTTCTGACCTTAATAAGACTTCATCTTCAAGTCAGAAAAACAAGAGAAGCAAACGCATTGAAGGTATCAAGGTCAGTGGGAGACAATTGGAGCAGGAGGTTTAAGGGCAGGGGGCTGTTTTAGATATGACTCTCGCAAGATATGACTCTCGCAAGAAGGACATTTTTCTCTTTAAGAACTTGGAATGGTCTAGTTATTACTTAGTCCTGCCTTTAGTGCAGGGGACTGGTCTAGATGATCTACTGAGGTCCCTTCCAGCCCTACACGTCTATGATTCTATCTATAAAGCTCCACAGAGGGAAACTGACTCCAGCTGGGTTTCCCCTGCCACCCAGAAGTATCTTGTAAGACAGGGACAAAAGGATATTTAATGAAATTAAAAGGGAGCAAATTCAAAACAGATACAAGGAAAGACTTTTTTCACGCAATGTGTGATTAGACTGAAACTCATTGCCCCAGGGAGTCATTTATACCAGGAGCTTAGCAGGATTCTAAAAGGGACTGGACTTTTATATAGATAAATATATAGATATAGAATAGCCAGAGTTGTTATGATTGACAACACATTTTGGAAGCGCTGTTAAACCTTATGCTTATTGGCTGAAGCCCATCTCTAACTATTAGAGATCAGGAGGAGACCTAAGATTGGGGCAGATTATCCCACATCTGCCCACTGCAGGGTTTTTACACCTTCCTATGAAGCATCTAACTTCCAGAGCCAGGATACAGGACTGACTGGACTTCGGGTTTGATCCAGTCTGGTTGTTCTATGTATCTGCCAGTAGCATCGGTGGCATTCCCATCCATGATTGTGTGTGTGTGGCCTTATAGCTCAGTGTACTCCCTGCCTGCCTTCTGCTCTCTCTCATTCATCAAAGTAATTACACACATTACATTTATCCTTTCAGGTTTTACCCTCCCAAATGTTATTCCTGAGCACTAAACCTGTGGGGGAAGTGAATTACCAGGGAAAGTAACTAGATATAATCCAAGTTTAATGGGCACATAGAAAAGCAAACCAGCTTGGGTAGGGCGGCTTAGGCAGCATCCTGCATTTGCAGGCAAATAGGAATTTATCTTGATGTGTGTATATATCCAGCTTAGTGATCTGTGAGCTCTTCATAATTGGTTTGGTGCCCTGTCAGCAGTGCTCACTCGGCAGAGCTTTGCCCCGTCTCTGGTTAATATAATGGGTCACAAATCCCATTCGCTTTTGAATTCTGAGTAATCCGTTGCCTATTGCTGTTTTGGAAGCATTGGGGGAAATCTGAGCCATGTGCTAATTATGAAATCTGGGTCTGCACATTTGTAAGCCGCTGACCTGCCCTGGGCCGGTCTTCCAAATCACCAACGTATCCCATTAGCGTCCGACACCAGTGTGCCACTCTGGAAAACAAATTGTTTTGCGATCCTTGGAATTAGAATGTTGGATGATCTTAGGAAAGCTATGGGGTGTGTTCAAGAGCAGACAGCCAAACGCGAAGGGTAGGTGCTAGTAAATCATGGACTGCTCTTGCAGACCCCAGGATCATGCAGGGGCTGCTGTGCTTCAGGGAGCAGTATGGGTGACTCTCCCTCTCTGAGTCAGGGCCGACTTCAGTGCTCCACTTGTGTGAGGGGCTCTGTGTTGCATGAAGCAGTATGGATGAATCTTTCTGACTCAGGACAGACTCTTGCCCAGCGTTGTGCTAAAAAGGGCTTGCTTCAGAGCGTGGAACTGGTGGTCCTTTTGAATCAATTCTGACCCCGTGCTGAGTAAGGGGCCATGTGCTGGGGGAAACGATGTTAGTGACTCAATAGTGGGTGCTGTCCTCTCTGAGTCAATGCTGATCCCAATCCCCTGGCATGGTGCTGGGCTGCAGGGACTTTAGAAACCTTCTAGTAGTGACCATTCTCCCAGGCTGCCTGCCTTTCTACCCCCTTGATTTCACTGGTCTGGAAACAGGATTCTTGTGGCTTCTGAGTCCATCTGCTGGTGACTGCTCTTTCCCACTGGCCTCCTAACCCCACAGGTGTAGGGGAAATCCCAGCTGCAGTGGGGCTGATGGAGGTGTGTCATTCACTTTAGATGGGGGTGAATAAGCAGATGAGTTAAGAGGCTCCTAAGGAGAAATCAACCCATGTTAATGCAAATGGTCCTAGTGGGGAGAGAAGGAGGGGAAACCCAACTGTTCTTCAGACTCCTGAGCGGCCCACCTGGGCTTCTGTGGGAGATCCCAAACCCACCTGCACTCATTGAAGCGACTTTCTGGCTACCTTGCCCAGTGGGACAAGGGAGGAAAGTTCTTGGTGTACTTCTTTCGGTCCTGTGGGTGTGCTGGCCCGGCCCAGCACCCTGCAGCCCCAGATATGTGCCCGTTCTACCATGTTAGATAGGACAGTCGAGGGTCGTTGCAGAGACAAAGCTAGCTGATTACCGCTTGTTACTGGGCTGGCCTCTTTCTTCAGACCTGCCAGCTGCTACCAGCTCTATCCCCTCTGAGTCGATGGTGATCCTTATCCCTTAAGGTGATGCTAGTGGGCACTGGGCTTCAGAGAGAGGATGCCTTCCTCTCTGAGTCAGTGCTAACTCCAATACCACATAGTGTGCTGGAGGCTCTGAGTCAGCTGCCCCAGCCACGGGGGCGCTCTCTGCTGAACCAATGCTGACCCCCATGCCCCAGTCACGGTGCTGCAGGGCTGGAGGTGCCATGTTTCAGAGGAGGCTGTGGTTGCTCATGCGTAACATTACATTAAAACCTAAGACTATCTGGGGTTGTTATAATGGGATGCAGGCCAGCCCCAGAAAGATCGAGTGTCCCATGTGCTAAATCAGTGTTTCTCAAACTTTCCAGGTTGGCAATTCCCTTATTTGAAGTCAGTTTTTTTTATTATTATTTTTTGCAATCCCCTTTCATTTACAGTACGAGAGTCTGACTGTGAATGCTTGACCCTGAAGGGTAAGCGTGTGCATGGAGTCCAGGAACCAGATTTTCTTTACTTTTGTTTGTAATAACAACTTTAACACGTCACAGCCCCCATTGCCTTCTGTGACTTCTCCTCGTCCTCACTGGTTGAGAAACACTGTACTAAGGGGTGGAGGTGGGTCTCAGCAGGGTGTGTCTTTACTATGCTTTCGTTGAATTGACCCACTGTGATCTGGGCTGCTGCTTACCTAAGAAATGCCTTCCCTCCTCTCATAGCCATGGCCTAGAGGGAGAGGAGAAGCTCCCTGCCAGAGCTGCCTTGCACTGGGGCTCTGAGGCTGTGGGCAGCTCTGGTCCATGCTCTCTGGCTCAGATATGGGGCTAGATCTAATTTAAAAGGCAAATTTGGCTTCCTCTTCTAGCAAATAGAAAAGGAGTACTAGTGGCACCTTAGAGACTAACCAATTTATTTGAGCATAAGCTTTTGTGAGCTACAGCTCACTTCATCGGATGCAAATTGGTTAGTCTCTAAGGTGCCACTAGTACTCCTTTTCTTTTTGCGAATACAGACTAACACGGCTGTTACTCTGAAACCTGTCTTCTAGCAAATGTTTGTTGACAGCAGTGTGTAGGCCAACACCTTACTGTGCCACTAGGTGGCAGGCTCTGCCTGAGAAATCCCATCAGCTTCTCCTACACTGAGCTTTTCCTTAAGCTCTCCCAGGGCATCAGCTCCATCAGTGTCAGCAGCAAGGGCAGGAGCAATAGCCTGGACCAGCTGCCAGTGCTTATTACCACCCCATGGTCCAACCCTGCTCAGAGCATGGGAGGCTTGTGCCAGAATGGCCCTGGGGAGGCTGGTGCAGAGGGAGTGGTGCAGCAGCTGGCCGCTCTGCCAAGCTCCCAGTGGCTCAGAAGGCCGGAATGGCTCTATCCCTTGAGCACAGTGAGGGGAGTAGAGAGAGAGGCCAACGGAGGGTCAGGTTATGGGGCCATTGAGAATGGAAGGGGTGGAGGGGTAAGAGTGTATGGTTGTGTGTGTGTGGTGGCTGCACATGTATGTTCATGGCAAAGTACGTGTGTGTGGACATGGCGGTTTTGCTAGAGGCAGGCACAAGCTGTGAGACTGTCAGGCTCAAATTTCCAATGGGCCAAGTGGTAGGTGCTTCCTCTGGTGAAGGTAGCAAATAGCTTCCCTCTCGCACTGTGTGAATATGTCCCTGTGTTGTGGATAGGGTTGGAGAGCCTTCAATTACAGAGCTGTGAAGAGATGGAGGGACTCTATTCTGGGACCAAGAGGCTGAGTCGAGGACTCCAGCCGCAGGTAAAAGTGGCTCTAGGCCAGGGGTGCGCAAAATACGGCCCATGGGCTGGATCTGGCCCACCTAATATTTCTGTCCAACCTCCTCTGCCCCCTCACAATCTCCGAGTCTGGGCCACTAAAAGTCCCACGGCGCAGTGGGGCACTCAGGCAGGCTGCCTGCCTGCCGTGGCCCCATGCCACTCCCAGAAACTGGCCTATGGGAGTTGCAGGGGCGGTGCTTGAGGGCGGTGCCAGAGCTGCTTCTGGGAGCAGTGTGGGGCCATGGCAGGCAGGCAGCCTGCCTGAGCCTTGCTGTGCCATCAGGTGGGAGCCACCTGTGGTAAGTGCCTCCTGGCCAGAGCCTGCACCTCGCACCACCTCCTGCACCCCAACCCTCTGCCCCAGGTCAGAACCCCCTCCTGCACCAAACTCCCTCCCAGAGCCCACACCCCTCACCCTCTCCTGCACCCCAACACTTTGCACCAGCCCGGAGCTCCCTCCCGCACCCAAACTCCCTCCCAGACCCTGCACCCCCTCTATTAATATAGTAGAAATGTGTGGCCCATGGCAACTTACCAAAATTCATGGAGTGGCCCCGCAGCGAAAATTATTGCCCACCCCTGCTCTAAGCCATTTAAAACACTGCTTTGACCCCTAATGCTTTCCCCCACCTCTCAGCGTCCCTCGCAGAATTCATGAGGGTGGCAAGAACCAGCTTCATCCGCACTGAACTCTCTCGAGGGTGGGGAGCCTTGGCCAGGGGTAGGATCGCCTGGTAACACAAGCCCAGGCCATGCCCAGGACTAACCCTCCAGGACTAACAGGCCAAGCTCTCTGCATGTTTGTGTCTCTTCCCAAGGCAGGTGGGAGTGTGATATCAGGGCTGTGCTGGGCCAGGAGGAGGAGAGCTGCCTGCCATAGTAGGCTGTCACGGGAGTCTCTCAATCCCCAAATGCTTGTGACTGGCTCCTGAGCGGAAGGGTGTCAGCCTCCCAGCTGCAATTTAGCAGAGAATCCATTCACTTTAATTACCATCAGTAAAACCTGTGCATTAATGTAGCACTCGTGAAAGTAACAGGCCAACCCCAAAGTTGTTCCAGACCTGCACCCCCTACAGCTCTGCTGATGCCCCTCACTCCTGGCCTACAGCACTCCCAGCTATTCCAGGCTTGGGCTCTCCCTACACTGATCTGTCACGACACCTCAATCCATTTCTGGGTCCCCGCACCACAACCCTCGGCCCTGCAGAAACTTTACTGTCCTAGTCCTGGCTTCTCTTCCCTTCTCCCTAAAGCTCTGCCAATGTGCCTCAACTCCAACCTGCCATTCCCCTTGCTCCTCCACTCCTAGGCACCCTAACCCCCCCCTGCTATTCTAGTCCTACCCTGGGCTGCATCCAGCTCTGCTTGTGCTTTGAGGCATCCTCTTTAATGATGGCTGCTGCCTTCTTTAGCAGACCCAGGACCTAGCCCCAGCTGTCTGTCCATCACTGTCAGAACTTGTGTCCAACAGGGCTTGTGTTGGTTCCAGTTGGTATCTCCTATCATGCCAGGTGGCCCTGGGCTGTCATACTGCCCCCTGCCCTCATCAGAGCCACACAGAGAACTTCCCCCTGGGGGTGGGCTGTCTCTCCCCAATGGAAGCATGTCAATCAGAGCCCAAACAGCTGAATCTGGCGAGAGTGTGAAAACTCGCCAGCAGCTCCATAAATTATTAGGCTGTAAAGCCCCTCCCCCTCCCTCTCCTCCTGGGTTTGACGTGCCCAGCAGCATATTCCAGATGGCCAGGAGGGGCGTAGGAGGTACCATCTCTGGCACTGACCCATGGGCTGCATCAGCCCTGCTGTGAGCTGATGGCTACAGCTAGGTTGGGGGAGTGACGCCCCTGGAACATTTAGCAACGTTTCCATCTCTGCCCAGTGTAAGCAGCGTTTGCTTCCACGGTCTGCCCCAGGGCTGGGGAGAGAGGAGCCTCCAGAAAGAGACTCTGGATGCAGAATATTGGAGAGTGGGGGCAGCCTGTAGGTCAGGAGGAAGGTGCATCAGCAGAGTCTTGGATGTATTTGTGCCATTGATCTCTAAGCCCCCAAGCTTTATCCTAGAGATTCCCAGGGCATTTGTAGTAGGAAAGTTCTGGGTTCAAAGATGAGAGCAGCAGGGAGAGCTGCTGGAGCAGGACTGGGGAAGGAGGGTCAAGAACAGGCTGCCCTCCTGCCCCCGTCAGTGTCCACTCCTCTGCCCTCTGCTTCTGTAGTAAAGTAGCTCTGAAGCTGCTGCAGCCAGTCCTGCTCCCACCCATTTGAGATGAGAGGCAAATTTTGTTTCTCAGCTGACAAGGCCCTTCCCCAAATGCCATGGAAACATCCCCATTCCACGCAGGCTCTGCCTCTCCTCGGCTTGGTGGAAGGATAAGGATTGTTTGGCTTGGGCTGTATGGGGCATTCTGCCTGACCTGGCCAGGGGTATGGTTGAAGGACCCCTGTGGCTGGACTCCTTCCTCTGGGACACTGCAGGCCACAGCCCTGCCTTGTCGGGGGATTTTCACAGGCTTGGTACAATCTCAGTTCAGAATAGAATGCCACCCCTGTTAGTCCTCTTGGGTTACTCAGAAAACTGGCATGAGTCTACATTGGCCTCCAGCTCCGAGTCCCATCCCACCCCCACTGTCAGGGGGACCGTCACACAGGCCCCTGTGAGACTCTCCCACAAAGAGCCTTCTCCAGCTCCCACTGCAGGCAGCAGAGTTTTGCTGTTGATTCAACAGGAGCTGGGGTGGGCCCTTGGAAGCCTGCCTGTAGCTCAGTGGGATTCCGTTGCCTCTGGAGGAGAGTTGGTAACATTGCGTGGGAGCTGCCTGGGAAACAAATACACTATAGACCAATATGTAATAACCAATTCCTCAAAAGGGCTCCAGAGGTACTCCTGGCAATAACTGGCCAGTAAACCTAATTTCAGGGCCAGGCAAAGTGGTAGAAACTATAGTAAAGAACAGAATTATCAGCCACATAGATAAACACAATTTTGTTGGAACACGATTGTTCCCATTTGTAAAGGGAAGTCATGTGTCACCAATTTATTAGAATTCTTTGAGGGAGTCAACAAGCATGCGGATAAGGGTGATCCAGTTGATATAAAGCGTACTTGGACTTTCAGAAAGCCTTTGACAAGGTCCCTTGCCAAAGGCTCTAAAGGAAACTAAAGTAGTCATGAGATAATAGGGAAGGACCTCTCATGGATCAGTTACTGGTTAAAATATAGAAAACAAAGGGAAGGAGTAAATGGCCAGTTTTCATAAAGGAGAAAGGTGAACAGCAGGGTCCCTTAAGGATCTGTACTGGGACCTGTGCTGTTCAACATATTCATTCATGATCTGGAAACAGGAGTGAATAGTGAAGTGGCAAAGGCTGCAGACAATACAAAATTATTCGAGATAGTGAAGTACAAAGCAAACTGCAAGGAGTTACAAGGGGATCTCACAAAACTGGGTGACTGGGCAACAAAATGGCAGATGACATTCAATGTCGTTTAGAGTAAAGTAATGAACATTGGAAAAAATAATTCCAACTACACATACACAAGGATGAGGTCCAAATTAGCTGTTACCACCCAAGAAAGAGTTCTTGGAGTCACTGTGGATAGTTCTCTAGAAATTTCTGCTCAATTCACAGCAGCAGCCAAAAAAGCTATCAGTACGTTAGGAACTATTAGGGAAGGGATAAAAAAAAGACAAAATAGTATAATACCACTTATAAATCCATGGTGCATCCACACCATGAATACTGTGTCCATTTCTGGTTGCCCAAGCTCAAAAAGGATATAGTGGAACTGAAAAAGGTTTGGAGAAGGGCAACAAAGATGATCAAGGGAATCCATACAAGGAGAGACTCAAGAGAGTAGGGCTGTTCAGTTTAGAAAAGAGACAACTAAGGGGGGATTTGATAGAGATCTATAAAATCATTAATTGTATACAGAAAGTTAATAGAGAAGTGTTATTTACCCCTTTCCACAATTCAAAAACAAGGGATCATGCTAAGAAATTAAGAGGCAGCAGGTTTAATGCAAACAAGAGGAAGTACTTTTTCACACAATGCACAACTAACCTCTGCCACCCATTGTGGATGTTGTGGTGGCCAGAAGCAAAACTGGGTTAAAAAAACTGGATACATTCATGGATGATAGGTCTATCAATGGCTATTAGCCAAGATGATCAAGGATGCAACCCTAAACCTGTGACTACCAGAAGCCAGGAGTGTACCCTCTCCCTGAAGCTCTAGTATGGACTGCTGTCGGAGACAGGATACTGGGCAAGATGGACCAAGGTCTGACCCAGGACGGCAGCTCTTATATTCTTAAGATCCCTTGGGACTCTCCTGGCACTCCTGTAGCTGAGCCCACAGCCTCTAATGTGTCCTCTAATGGAACTCTAGAAACCATCTGCCACATCTATGTCTGTAGCATGCACATGGTGATGTACCCATGCAAACCTGGCCATGCTGGGTGCCTTACCTAGGCTTTGCCCCATGCTGGACCCTGCATCCATGTGCCCCAGGCTGTGTCACAGAGGCACCGTAGCCATGTGCAGCCAGGTGCCACTGGTATGCAAAGTAACCAGCGGGCACTTGTGCTGTGGAATTGGCAAAGCCCTTGTGCCTTTGTAGATTCCCTGTAAGTACCTTCCAACAAAAAAGGGATTATCTGTAGCTTGTTAGAGTCCTCGCAGGGAGGGAGAATCAGGCTCTTTGCTCTGAAATGTTCTCTTCTCTGGGATTACAAGATAATGCATATAAAATGCCATTGGCTCAGCCAGGTTTATGGATTATTTGAAAACCAAATTCTTGTAATCTCATCCACCGTCTGGCACCAGCGTAGCAGCCAGCCTGGGGCCCCGGCTTTCTGGGGGAGCTCCTCAGATCTCCTCCCTGCCTGAGCCTGGGGCTCCAGGCCAGAGCCCAGCATTGGGGGCATTCTGGCTTTTTCCCAAGGCACTGTGGATCCAGCCAGAGGCCAAGGTTCTCTTTAGGCTCCCCAGCCTGGCACACACACCTGGCAGCGTTAGCATGAAGCTTCTCTAGACTCCCATCTACCCACAAGGAGAACCCCACCCCTCCCCACCCCCTCGATTACTATGGTGAGGGCCAGGGTCTTATTCACACCTCCCGCTGCCATACCAGGTGGTTTCGGCTTGCACCAGGGAGCAGAATGATCATCTTAATACCCCATCTTCCATCCCTTTCAGCTTCCACCTGAGGGTACAGGCACAGAGAGGGGAGGCCTATGACAGGAGCTGTGGGGACAGAGCCTGGCTCCCTTGGCTTTCAGCTCTGAGCAGGATTCACAGAACTGCCCTTCACTCCCGCGAGCGAGTGCTGTTGCAGGCGTCCAGCGGTGGCAGCTGGTCTTGTTCCAGGGGCTGAACACCGCCCCCCTGGTGGGCACATTCCAAAGAAGCAGCATTAGAAGTCTCAGTTAAGGATGTATTGACATGCTGGTCATTTTCCTCCCCTTAAAGTTTCATTTAGGGCTGATGGAAGGTGCCACTCTTGAGATCCCCAGAGACCAAAGGGCTGATCCCCAGGGCAGGGCTGAGTCAAAGGAGCTTGCCCAGCGGCTGCCAGGCAGGATCCTCTCTGGGGGTCAGTGGGGAGTTGAGTCTCCTTGGCCTCTCTGCTCACACCACACCCTGGGTCCCAGGCAGCGCCAGGCCTGCCGGTGCTTTTAATTCCTTCCCTGGCTCCCTGCAGGGATTTCTGATCAGGGTGTTGACTTAGGCAGCGGAGCGGGGCACAGGGCAGGGTTTGTTCTCCCTTGTAGCTCTCTCCTGCCTGAGCCCCTCCCAGATGAACTGGTGTCATGGGGATGTGCCCACTGGATGGGTGCCCATGGTGCTCCCAATAGGGCTTTAAAGGGAGGGGCGCAGAGGGGCAAGTTCCCAAGATGAGAGGGAACTGACCTTGCATGGGGTTGTGTGTGAACAAACAGGCTGACAGCCTAGCGAGTTAGTAGGCTACCAGCAGGGCCGCACCAGGGAGCAACTTTCCCGAGGATGGAGCTCTGCTCCACTGTATCTCTGTAGCCCATTGATTCAAAGTCAGCAGCCGGGGGGGACGGGGAGTCTAGCCTCAGAGGAAAAAATGGAGGCCCCTCGCTGGTCCACATGAATCCCTCAGGCAGCATTACTGTTTCCTTTGCACTAATGAGGTTTGTAATGATGTCCTGGCTGGACAGAGTGGGCTGAGGGGTCAGGACTCACTGCAAGATGCTGATGCAGGGATTCTTTACAGGAGGTTGAATTTCCTGATGAATATGAATCTGGAGCTGTCTTAGTGGATCTGGGCTGCGTGCTGGGGCTGGAGGCTCCCATTGTTATGAGGATCGGGGAGCCAGGGATAAATTAAATTGTTCGCTGTGTGTAATGCAAGTGGACATGAGCTCTCTGCATGGGGCAAAGCATTGGTGCCAACCCGGAAGTGCATCTGTGCCATGGTGTGGCCTGAGTTCTCATGGCAGAAGCCTGTCTCCCTGGAGGCAGTCACAGCCTGGCACTTCAGCTTCCCTGTGGGCATCTTCATATTCAAAGGAATGGGCAGCACGTGAGGTGACCCAATAGGCAAAGGGATGGGTGTCTCTGTGGCTGGGGCTTGAAGGCTCCAGCTGATGCCTGCCCCAGCTGTGCCAATAGTTGGCAACCCTTTGTAACATGGCCAAATCCAGCCTCACCATCTCTGCTGGCAATGCTTCCACTAAGACAGCCCAATATGCCATTGGCCTTCTTGGCAACAAGGGTACACTGTTGACTCATATCCAGCTTCTCATCCACTATAATCACCAGGTCCTTTTCTGCAGAACTGCCGCTTAGCCTGTTGTTCCCCAGCCTGTAGCAGTGCATGGGATTCTTCCATCCTAAGTGCAGGACCCTTCATTTGTCCTTGTTGAACCTCATCAGATTTCTTTTGGCCCAATCCTCCAATTTGTCTAGGTCAGAAGTTCTCAAACTGTGGTCCGTGGACCGCCAGTGGTCCGCGAGCTCCATTCAGGTAGTCCACGGATAGGTCCCTCTAAGGTGCGCACTTGGGCGGCTGCACATGAGAGAATGAAGGGCTACCCACCTAATTAGTGGAGCTGCAGCAGGGGAGAGACCCCCACTCCTTCCTAGCCCCAGCTGGGGGGCTGCTGTAGCAGGGGAGAAAGGGCACATCCATCGGATTAGAAAGGTAAGGCTACTGATATTAAAATATGAGTTGTGTGCTTTTATTTGTAGAACAAAAAAATTAATTATTAGTATGGGGTTTTTTTATATAGTGCTTTTATCCAAAGCGCTTTACAGTAGTTAGCTAATGGTACAAACAACATTTGGAAAGATCATTAAGTGGTCTGCTGAGACCCTCACCAATTTTCAAGTGGTCCACCAAAAAGAAAGTTTGAGAACCACTGATCTAGGTCGCTCTGGACCCTATCCCTACCCTCCAGCGTATCTACCTCTCCCCCCAGCTTAGTATCATCTGCGAACTTGCTCAGGGTGAAATCCATCCCATCATCCACATCATTAATGAAGATGTTGAACAAAACTGGCCCCAGGACAGACCCGTGGGGCACTCTACTTGATACCGGCTGCCAACTAGATATGGAGCCATTGATCACTACTCGCTGAGCCCAACAATCTAGCCAGCTTCCTATCCACCTTATAGTCCATGCAGCGCCTGAACACCTGAGCGCTGGACTGAAGAGCTGAGCTGTCCTGTGGCATGGCCACAACTGAGCAATAGACTTTGGGGCTGGGAAGGGCTGGAATGCAGAGAGCTGGTTTGTGGCTGGCTTCTGTGCCAAGTGTGATTTCACACTGCTCCCTGGGACTAAGACACAGTTCTGCTCTGAAATGCCACCTTGGGCTCCATGTTCATTGTGCAATTGCAGAGCCATTTTTCCCAGCTCAAAAGAGATGGTTTTTACCGTCCAGCCCTGCCAACTGCCCTGGGCCTTGAGCATCAAGCTGGGCCCAGTCTGGATCATGCATCGTAATCACTGATAAAGATACTGACCCCAGCCCAGCCCTCAGCAGGTGAGCCATGCACCTTCCCTATCCTGGGGCTGCCCCAGCTTGCACCCAGGCAGTGACGGCTCCCATGGTTGCTGTGACAGCCAGTACCCCTCCGCCCCAGGCTAGGCAGACTCTGGCAATGAGGCCAGGCAGTGACAAGGGCACGGCACCCACTGTTCCACTCACATCCCAGACTCAGCTGATCTGTGTGACTTCTTTTCACAGTAAAATTCTTCTGGTAGAGATTAATTGTGTCCATATTTTCACAGTCTGTTGACTGTTCTTACGACCTTGAGCCAAGGGCTATCACATGCCTCATAATTGCAGGCGGTGCACTTGCAAGCAGAGAGTTATGGATCTGATAAGGGGTTCTTTTAGTTTGCTGAGTCCCTTGCCTGATAAGATGAGGGGCCCTTGCTCCAGGAACATCATTGCCTGCCCCCCACATCAACACCTGCAACTGATCCCAGGTTCATGGGCCTCCTGGACTCTTCTGGAGCCCTGGGCCCTGGCTTCAGGGTCAGGAACCCTGATTCAGGCTGAGGGTTCCTGCTACCAATTCCCTGGGGACTTGAATTTTCAGGCAGGTCCTTATGGGCACAGCAAACCCGCCCCCCATCCCCTGGTGGGCAGGGCCAGATTTACACCGTGGCCTCCATAGGCACAGCATCTTCAGCCCCCCCTGTCTACAGCTACCCATCATGTTTTCTGTAAAAAATGAAACTTTTAACCCACTTTTAACTTTTAGGCACCCCTAGAATGTCAGCGCCCCTACGCATGTGTCTGCTGTGCCTAATTGGAAACCCAGCCCTGCTGGTGGGCATTTTCTGCCCTTGCCAGAAAGCTCACACCTGTCAACCTTTCACAGAGGAGGTGCACTGAGAGCACCCATAGGAGGTGACCCAGGGTGGGGATGTTGCCACTTTCCCTAGCTGGAGCAGGAGCTGGGGCGGGGCGGAGGGAAGGATTTCAAGTTTTTTGTCCTTGCTGAATCATCCAAAATCCCAACTTAGTCACACTCCAAAGTGGCCTCAGGTTTTCACTTTAAATCTCCTGTCCCTATGGATTTGCTCTTTTCTCCCTCTCTGCCTAGGCAGGTCAAGGCAGCCTAGCCACTAGCCCTGCCTTCCACTCTGGGTTCACACTCCTGGGTTCTTTTCTGAGACTCACTGAATGTTTGTTACCCTTGCTGCTGCATCAGGGCAGAGGAGAGGTGCTCAGAAGGCCAAAGACACACCCACATAGCATGGAAGGAAATTCATGCAAAGACTGATCTCCCTGTTGGCTCCAGTGCTAAAGCATGTCCCAGGTAGGTAGGGGGTATGTCCCACCAGGGCCCAGAAGCCCTGTTATCAGGCAGGTGCTATCTACCTCCTCTGGGACACAGCCAGGTAAGGAGATGGGAGGGGCACTCCAGCATCTCCCCTCCCTCAGGCTCAAACCCAGTATCCCAGCCACCCTGTTCATGAAAGGCAAGAGATGGTTAAAGCCGATCAGGAGAGAGAGGGCTGCAGGCTGGATGACAGGCAGGGAAAATTTTTAATTCTCTGGCACTTAATATAGATTCTCCATGAACAAGGGCTCACAATATGCTGTGTGTGGAATTATTTTGGGAAAAAACCCAGCCACAACCCCTAATTGATTCTGCTGGTTTTCTGCCTTGGAAGCCGGAATGCAGAGCTTCCCCCACAACCGCCCATGCCATTAGCTGTCCAGGGGGGGAACTCCCCCTGCAGAGGCAGACACACGCGCGCGTGCACACACAGAAACACACAGAGTGGGGTAGTCAAGCAGAAGGGAAGCTCTTGGGGCAGGGAGGAGGAGTGGGTCTGGATCTGTAGGAGGGGGAAAGCCCCTCTCTACCACCCTCCATCCGAGAAGCACAAGGCATTTGACAGGCATTAATGAGTTCAGCCTGCCTATGGAGAATCACTCTCCCTATTTTACAGGTGGAGAAACTGAGGCTCAAAGCCACATAGGAAGTCTGAAGCAAACTGAGGAACGTGGCCCAGGAGTTCTGGCTTGCAACCCTGTGCTCTAGTTACTGGACCATCTTTCCCCTGCTGGGATCGTGAGCATGTGAATGCACCAGTGCACTGTCCCCACTAATGAATGGGTTGACTCCTCCCACTATTACCTTCTGGGAGATCCCCAAACCTCCAGCATAGCTGGGAGCAGGTTCTACCTCCTTAGCACTGCTCCTGGAGGGTAGCCAGCAAAATACTATAGCTGGATTTAAGAGGACCGTGTAGGTTAATAGCCATTGGTAACATCTCTAGCTATGTCAGCTAAAGTAAAACCACATGCTTCAGGGCATCAGCTGATTGGAATCAGGGATTTCCTCACCTGATACTTCACTGCACAAATGGCTAGATGTCATTGCTTGTTTTAGAGTAGGGGTTGTGTGCTTCCTCTGAAGTATTAGCTCTTGCCAGAAATAAAGTGCTAGATGAAATAGGTCAGTGGCTAGATCTAGCGTGGAAGAAGCAGGATAGTGGACTCAATTAGCCTCCAGTCTGATCTGGGGTGGCAGGAGGCGGGCAGGTAGATTGCAAGGGTCAGGATAGCTTGTTTAGTAGAATTAGGTGGACAGCTGAGGTGGGTTTTCCAAAGCCCCTAGGGTTAGCCTAACTCCATTCACGTTGGCTAGGTGCTCTCAGTCTGTTCTGATAGGGCAGGAAGTGAGACTGAGCAGCCTATTGATGTGATCTGTTACAATAAAGCCTATGCTCCTTTATACTGGGAATTGTAAACTGATCTGGTGTAAGGGGCTAAGTTAGGTGACTTGCACCAGTTGGGCTGCAGAGAAGGAGATGGGGGTGCAGCAGGACAAGCAATAAGCAGGAAGGTGTAAGAAAAAGCAGCTCCACCCTAGGGATAGCATAAATCTGGCCCTGCCAATGTGCCTCGGTCAGCCCTGAACTGGTGGGACTGTGTCTGAGGGGAGCTCGGTCAGTGCTTGGGCTCTAGCCTGACACTGTCTGTTGGGGGACAGGAAGGGAGTTATTGCTGGCAGTTATGGTGTATTTTGTGGTGGGAGCCTCACTGCACACAGCCATCAGATGGGAATGGCTTTCACTTGCTACTCACCCGGCTTGAGTATGAGGCAGCTCCATGCACAGCAGAGCCCCTCTCTCCTCACCTGCATATCCAGTCCCTCTGCCCCTTTCCCATCATCCCAGCTTCTCCAAATGCTCTGACTCCATCACACAGAAAGCCCTGCCTCCATCTTTCCTGAGTTTGCACCGAGGCAGCCCCGGATGGAAGGTGGTGGGGCAGGAAGCAGTCCCACCTGTTGTAGATTCATACATTCCAAGGTCAGAAGGAACCATTGTGATCATAGAATCATAGGCGATTAGAGTTGGAAGAGACCTCAGGAGGCTCCATCCTTAGGGGTTACTAAGGCCCGGCTTGACAAAGCCCTGGCTGGGATGATTTAGTTGGTGTCGGTCCTGCTTTGAGCAGGGGGTTGGACTAAATGACCTCCTGATATTCTATGATTATTCCAACCCTAATATTCTATGATTCTATGATCTAGTCCAACCCCCTGCTCAAAGCAGGACCAACCCCAACTAAATCATCCCAGCCAGGGCTTTGTTAAGTTGGGCCTTAAAAACCTATAAGGATGGAGATTCCACCACCTGCCTAGGTAAGCCATTCCAGTGCTTCACCATCCTCCTAGTGAAATAGTTTTTCCTCATACCCAACCTAGACCTCCCCCAGTGCAACTTGAGACCATTGCTCCTTGTTCTGTCATCTGCCACCACTGAGAACAGCCTAGCTACATCCTCTTTGGAACTCCCCTTCAGGTAGTTGAAGGTTGCTATCAAATCCCCCCTCACTTTTTCCTTCTGCAGACTAAATAAGACCAATTCCTCAGCTTCTCCTCATAAGTCATGTGTGCCAGCCCCCTAATAATTTTTGTTGCCCTCTCCTGGACTCTTTCCAATTTGTCCACATCCCTTCTGTAGTGGGGGGCCCAAAAGTGGACACAGTTCTCCAGATGAGGTGACCAGTGCTGAATAGAGGGGAATAATCACTTCCCTTGATCTGCTGGCAATGCTCCAACTAATGCAGCCCAATATGCCGTTAGCCTTCTTTTCAACAAGGGCACACTGTTGACTCATATCCAGCTTCTCGTCCACTGTAATCCCCAGGTCCTTTTTTGCCGAACTGCCTCTTAGACAGTCAGTCCCCAGCCTGTAGCGGTGCACGGGATTCTTCCTTCCTAAGTGCAGGACTCTGCACTTGTCCTTGTTGAACCTCATCAGATTTCTTTGGCCCAATCCTCCAATTTGTCTAGGTCACTCTGGACCCTATCCCTACCCTCCAGCTTATCTACCTCTCCCCCCAATTTAGTGTCATCCGCGAACTTGCTGAGGGTGCAATCCATCCCATCATACAGATCATTAATGAAGATGCTGAAAAAAACCAGCCCCAGGACTGACCCTTGGGGCACTCCGCTTGATACCGGCTGCCAACTAGACATTGAGCCGTTGATCTCTACCCATTGAGCCCAACAATCTAGCCAGTAGGAGCTCTGTAACACAGAGGCCAGAGAACATCCCCAAACTAATTGTTAGAGCATAGTGGACTCTAGGATCAGCCTGAGTCTAACCTGGTTTGCCTTTCCCCTGGTTTTGCTGCAACGAGCATTTTGCCACTTGGCTCCACAGCTTCTTGTTGCTTGTTGCAAACAGGAGTTGGGGGCGGTGCTTTATTTTTCCAGACATGAAGCCTGTTGCACTGTAAAGCCGTATGGCTTGTTCCTAGAGGGCAGCACTTGAGGTTTTTACTCCCCTTCATCAGGCCTATCCTGATGGGCCTTCAGTGCTTCTGGAGCAGCCCTTGTGGTTGTCCAGTTGCTTTGGGATCTGGGGACTGATCTCAGCTATTATAGCCACAGCAACATGAAGTTGCTGGGGAGAAGTCAGAGGATCCACAGGAGTGAGCTGCTGTGTTTAAAGGATCAGGCCTCAAATGCCATACTGCACTTCCAGGGCCAGAGACCAGCTTCTGTCTTAGGCCACAAATGAAAGTGACTTTGGTGGATGTCATCCAATTCCCTTCGGGACACCTCACACCGCGCAGAGCAATTTGCTTCCGTGGAATCCATGTTCTGGAGGCAACCAGCGCTCAGGAAAAAAAAAATTAATAGGTCTAAGTAAATGAAAGTGTCATTCCCATAAGTAATTAATTACTAATTATACAATCACAGCATTGTCTGTATCAATAAAAAATTACTTGGTTTTTCAATAAATTGTAGTTTTAATTAAATAAATCTTTAGACTTTAAAAAAAAACTCCAAATCATTTTTTTATTAATGCTACAGAATAAAATAATTGTATAATTAGTAACTATTAATCTGTCTCTCCCGGAAGGGTTATTTCCAGGTAGCACATGTTTATGAAAGTATGCTTTGCTTCTAGAGCACTGCAGGCAGGATTGAGGTGCATGGGGAGAGCTGAACGCATAGGAGCTCCTGCGGGGAACAGCAGGTGGGGGCTGCAGGTCAGGATTGAGAAGCATCCAGAGAGCTGTGTGAGAGGGGCTAGAGACTAGAACAGCAGGAGGTACTGCAGGTCAGGACTGAGGTGCATTGGCAGAGCTGTGCATGCAGGGGAGCCCAGGACTAAAATAGCAGGGGGTGCAGATGATCAGGTTCGAGGTGCATTGGAGGAGCCGCTTTCTTGACAGTCAGGTCATCACAATAGTGTGTAGGTCCCAGGGCCATAACTCTTGGAGGTCTTAGCTGGAGAAAGTCGTGGATCCTGGGATATTGCAAGGCTTATATACTCAAGGGGAAAGGAGACACTTTGCTTGTAAAGAAAACCATTCTGTTAGCCATACAGGCAGCACGGTTAGCCCAGCCAAAGGCAACTCCTTTGTCTATTGCAGGGATCGGCAACATTTGGCATGCCGCCCATCAGGGAAATCCGCTGGTGGGCCGGGACGGTTTCTTTACCTGCAGCAGCCACAGGTTCTGCTGATCGCAGCTCCCACTGCCCACGGTTCACCATCCCAGGCCAATGGGCCTGCAGGAAGCAGCGTGGGCCGAGGGATGTGCTGGCCACTGCTTCCTGCAGCCCCCATTGGCCTGGAACGGCGAGCTGCGGCCAGTGGAAGCTGCGATCGGCCGAACCTGTGGACGCTGCAGGTAAAGAAACCGTCCCGGCCCGCCAGCGGATTTCCTTCATGGGCCGTGTGCCAAAGGTTGCCGATCCCTGGTCTATTGCCATGAGCAACTGGGCCCATGGAGGATGAACTTCCCTAGGAGAAACCAAGGAAGTTCTGAGAGGGGAACCAGGAAGGGGTAGGGGAGCCCAGGGCAAGGCCTTTTTTTAAAAAGAAAGTTTTGGTTTTCACAAAATATTTTCCCCCTTAATTTAAACCATTGTTTTCCCCAGGGAAATGTAATCATAAAAGCCCATGTGTTTCTAACAAACTGGCAGCCTGTGCTGCGTAAACAATTGGGGTTCCTGTCTGAACAAGATTCTTGAACTGTTTCTTCTAGGAGTTTGTAACAATAAACCCCCAGCCCCAAACAGCAGCCCAGCACTTGCTTTTCACCAGAGCCAAGTGGACCAGGAGCCCCTTGAGCTGCCCTAGACAGAGAACCCAGGCTCTGCGAGCCATTCTGCATGGCAGGGTAATTTCTCCCCTTCCTGACACTCAGCCCCGGCTGGCTTCCTCTTCCTGCCTCACTCCCCTTCTAGCAAGGCCGATTGCTGGCAATGGCCCAGCTCCATGTGGAGCAACCCCATGGGCATCCAATTCATGGCGGATCCAACCTCGCAGGGTCAGTCAGTGCTTCCACTGTCGTGCCTCCTCTGTTTTCCACAGAGAGGGAGTGGTTTGACCAATGAAATCCGGGCCCTGAACTCACTCCCTTGGAAGCCCCGGGAGGGCCAGTGTGCACTGTGCTTTCTGCTCTCTCCTCCATCTCTGGGGAAGGCCCACCTGCTCAGATCCCCTACCCCAAAGTGCTGATGTCGGGGAGGCCTTGACACTCCCAATAAATCTTAATTAGTTAATGCTTGCCAAGCACTTTGGCAATGCAAAGCCTTCTCATCTAATAACAGGACACCCTCTCCCCACACTTCCCTCTCCGAGACTCAGCTGTTCATATCATCCTCTGACCAGCAGCCAATCTGCTTTTCTCTGCATTGGAGGGGTTAGTCCTGTCTCACAGGTATACTCTCAGCACCAGAACAGAGGGCATGACTGGGTGGGGTATGGCTGGAGAGCCCACCAGCCCACACCCAAAGTCAAGCCAAATCCTGACCTAGGCCCAGCTATGTGCTAGGAATACAGCCATCAGGGCCCTGCTTCCACCACAAATCTCCCCTGACACCATGCAGAGATGGGATTTTAACCATGTCCTTGGACCATGTTAAAGTCTCCAATTATGCAAGATCCTGTCACAACTTTTGTTGGCACCGGTGGGTGCTCGTGCCCCTGACTCCACCCCCGCCCTGCCCCTATTGGACCCCTCCCCAAATCCCCACCCCGGGTCCGCCTCCTCCCCAAGCATGCCGCGTTCCTTCTCCTCCTCCCCACTCCCAGCACTTGCTGCGCGAAACAGCTGTTTCGTGGCGCAAGCGCTGGGAGGGAAGGAGGAGAAGCAGGATGTGGTGGCGCACTCAGGGGAGGAGGCAGAGGCAAGCTGGGGTGGTGAGCTGGGGCAGCGAGCTGGGGTGGCGATCAATTTTTCACTGTGGGTGCTCCAGTCCCGGAGCGCTCACGGAGTCGGCACCTATGGATCCTGTTGTATTGGGGGAAGAGATACTGGGGTAGCCCAAACTCTAAGATAAGGAAGAATGTTCATCATGCTGGTGAGAGCTGGGCCTGGGCCAAAACCAAACAGTGCTCACCTTTGAGGCACTTTGGGTCCGGATTTAGATCTGTAGCTGATCTTCACAAATGACCCCACCCCCATTAAGGAGCCGAGCCAAGCCAACCCCCCTGCTCTGAGTGCTCTAAACTTGGAGGTCACATGCAGGGCTGAGGCTTGGGGGGAGGCCCATCTCCACTGCTGGTGAAGGGCACCGGCCTGACAGTGATGGAAACTGTGGAGTCCTCTTCTTAGGGCCAGAACATGTGGAGCTTGGGCGACAGCAATGACATGTCCTTCTGCCAGTGTGTCACTTCTGGGAGAAGTTCTGCCTCCATTGCCCACCCAGTCCTTCGACCTTTTCCCTGAGATTGCCAGCCAGGGAGACGATTAGTGTCCGCTGTGATTGTGGCTTTTCTGCTGGGCATACCTGGCCTGTCAGGAATTGGACTGAAACCCACCAGCTCCTCTCATGTGGGCCACTGAGCAGGCAGTGGGTGGTAACAACTTTCAGTTTCTACTCACCTGGCCTGGATTTGAACTTGCAGCCTAAAGGGTGAAGGAGTTATATCCCTAAGCAGTCCCCAGAGGAACCCCCTGGATCAGTCATAGCAGACAGAAGGGAGCTCAGGGTGACAGCTCCTTGAAAGGACAGTGCGACTAGCAGCGTAGTATAAGGATTTTGATATCGGCCATTTTTCTCTGATCATAATCCATCATTCCTGCTTTTTCATTGTACTCCACAGTTTCCTCATTCTTCAGGAACTGATCTCCTGTAAGGCCTCTTCCACTCCTTCACAGCTGCTGCTGCAGTCTCCTTCTCTGGTTATTTATTCCACAGAGTTTTAGTCCAATGGGATGGAGGAGGTCTCCCTCTGGTTATGTCCCATAGCCCCACACACCAGTGTATTATTCCCCAATCAGGGCTACCAATCTCTCCAGTGCTCCTGGAGTGTTTACACTGCCCATGAACCTAAAGCCTGTTGTGGGACTTGAACCTGTGATTTCAGAGATTCCAACACTATTCCCTGACCTGGACTGATGCTACCCATGAGCCTTCCCAACATCAAAACTTCAACCAAGAGGAGACTGTAGCAAGGGCACCTCAGGAATCTGACACCGCCACCATTCATCCACAATAACCCATCAGTCGTCCTGGCCAGCATTGCTCATCCCATTATTCTTCAGATTTCCAACTGGACTGAATGTGACAGCGAGTCCACCAATCACACAGGGAACGAGTCCTTCCTTTGGAAACTGGAGTTCAGGGTCATTCCACATGGAGTTACAGAGGCAGCTTCCCTCCTGACTGTGTCAAAACAAAAACCCTTGGCCTGATGTATGTCCAGAGACCAGTCCAGTTCATTCATCAGAAGGACTGCACTGTCTGCAGCCACCCCAGCAAGAGCACTGATGAAAGAAAGGAGCAGAAGACTCTTGCCAGAGAAGCAAAGAGGGGAGAAAACAACGCCCTACACAACTCAAAGAGCCTGGAGGGGACTCTAAAACTTTCAGAGATCTATGTCTTGAAATACGATCAATCAGAATTAACAAGGCTAATTACACACTTTTAAGAATAGCTCCCAACTCCTGTACCTGGAGATGGACCCAGGATCCTCAGCATGATAGTACAGCCTGTGCCAGCACATCTATCTTCTATTTTTAGCCATGCTAGCATAGGTAAAGCTAGCGCAGATATGTCTACCTGAGCTGCGACCACACTTCAGATTGCAGTGTAGACAAACCCTTAGGCTCTTCAGTGCCTACATCACTTTTGAAAATAGCCTTTATGCTCCAAAGTCACATAGGAACATTTGGCAATATTACCCCAAATCTTTTTCATTTGGAATATTTTTTTTTAAAAATCCATATTTAGCATTTCTGTTGGCCTTAGGTTTTGTAACTGAAATGTTGGGACAAATTTGACCCTACATTGCAAGCCAGTCCTATAATAAACCAGCCACTCAGTTTGGCAATTTCCCTCTGGGGTTCTCTTCCCCTGCACTCACAAGTGACCCTGCAATAATAAATCAGTGCCCACTAGAGACCCTACAATAACAAGGCAGTGTGCACACAGCCCAGTGCTTATGATGAGCAATGACATGGTTTGAAACACATTGATATTCCCACTGATGTGTCCTTTCTGAGGGCATCAGCGTCAGCAGTCCTTTTAACTGTGAAGCGATAAGGATGACTCATGAACCATTCAGGCAGAGGCTATGTTAGTGCCTTAATGGTCCATCGGCTTTCCAACATGCATCAGCAAAATCAGGGATGAGCAGGGAAAAGAGAGTCACGTAAATCCCTAATTTCTAGGGAGGGGATTATGGAGACAAGAAAAACTCTGTGTCCCAAGTGTGCTTCATTTGTGACATGGGACATCTCTCCTGGAAACCCAATCTCCTCTGTCCTTCAAGCATGAAGTCCACTCACTGCTATCTCTATAATATAGTGATATTAGAAATATTAACTCTAGAAACTGTCCAAGGGGGTAGAAGTTTTATGTCTGTTAATAGCATCATGCTCACCTTTCTGCACCAACAGTTTTGGGTATTAACTCATGGGATTTGGCAGGCTGGTATCTGGAATTGTTACAAGGAAATCTGCTGGGGTTGTTAGACTTGGAGAGAGAAAAGTGAAGCTCCTGAGAATTCAGAGAAGAGCAAGAAAGATGAGTAAGAGGCTCAAGGATATTGACACACAAGGCTTGGGAAAGATGAAAACCACTAAATCTCTATATCTTGGCTAAGTGATGCCTAGAGTTGGGACAATCACCATCTCCAGGTGTTTGGAGGGTGCAAATACCAAGGAGGGAGAGGACTTGGGGGGGAATCCAGAAGTGTGTGAGGACCATCAAAGGAACAGGATGAAACTGAGCGAGGAAAACATTAGGATGAGTAACAGGAAAAATCTCCTGGTTGTGCTCATTCTTCTTTGACTTGGATCAGCTCCCAAGGGCAGTGCTAGCACTTGAGACATTTTAGCCTGGGCACCTGAATAGGCTGTGGGTAACAATCTTGTAGTGCCAGGGGATAGACCTGATGCTGCCTTGTCCGATGCTCTGGCAAAATCCATTTCTTCAAATCCCTCCTCTGGCATCCTCTCACTTTCCGCGTCCAGTTCAGCCTCCTTATTCTCAACTTCAGGGCTCTGCACTGCTCAGTCCTTGCGCTCTCTTACTACTTCACTCTGCCTAAGCACCCCTCGGCCACTCTCCTTTCTGTGTCTTCTTCAGTGTTGCCTCGTTACCTCTAAAATCTCTGACCTGCTCCAGCCGGCCTCCCTCAATCCTCTCTCTCTTTGGATCCCTCTTTAAAACCTCCACCACCTTTTCCCATGAGGCCTATACACCCCAAATACATCCCAGCCACTCACCTAGATCACAACAACCTTCCCTGCTGTGACACTGGTCACCCAGTGCATTGCCTGTGTGGTTTGTTTTTTCTGGGAGCTCCTTGGAGACAGGGGCCGCATCTCCTCGGTGTTCTGCGGAGCTGAGCAAGCTGCCAGCTTGGGGCAATTAATTCCCAAACAGCCTGGAATCTAGTTGGTCTTCTCTTTAACAGCCTGGAAGGAAGGAATCTGACCCTGCAATAGGTGCCTGAACCCCTTGGAGACCTGACAAAGGAATAGGTGCTGCACTGTAACGATTTGCTTTCCCAGGCTGGCTCTGAAGATCCCTTTTTGGCTAGTTCTTGAAGAGAATTTAATTGCATGTAGAGCACAGAGATAGAGCAGTGCATGGTGTATACATACAATGCAGCAGGATCACAAGATACCACTTCTCCCTTTACAGTCCCTGCAGCTTCTCCAGCAATATTAAAAGATACACACAGGGAGTGAGTGAGGGGGAAAGAGACAAACATGGAAGAGCCTGCCAGGTGTGGCCAGGAAACCCCTGGCATTTTATCCCACCTGCTCCCTCATGGTGACTCACCCCAAACAGTTTCAGGAAAATCCCATGTAAATGGAACATAAATGTTTGATGAATCCAGCCCCGGCAGAGTAAATTAAAGGGTCATTAATGGGCTCATTAAAGAGCTTTGCACTTTGTACTGAATTATGAAAACTATCACGCAGTGTTAAATGAAATGGAGTTTTAGGAGAGATTTTTAAACTCTTCTAACTAGTTCTCTCTGTCGCGCTGTTTTTTTTTTTCCCTGAGAAATGTCTTTTGAGAGCGCCGCCTGTAGTGCTACAAACTAGATTTAAATGATAAATCTTCTTATGTTCCATTAATGGCCCAGAGTTTTTCTCGAGAGCTGCCTGAGGTTCATGCTGACGAAGAAAGGACCCCTTTGCTCTACTTAAAATGGTGCCATCATCCGCCTCTAAGAAGATGCCGAGCAGGGGGTTACCTACAGGGGTACCTGAATGGCAGCAAGAGATGTGGGTCCTGCCGTGGGCTGGGGCTGAGGGACATGGGCAACAGATGGACTAGGAGGGTAGCAGTGCTGAGCGTGCCATGTAGGGTTGCCAACTTTGTAATATTTAAAAACCAGAAACTCCAGCAGGAGTTCTAGAACTGCCCCTGCCCTACCCATTTCCCCCCAGCCCCCACCCCTTCCCCCCAGGCCTCATCCCTGCCCCGCCTCTTCCCCCGAGGCCCCGCCCCTGCCCTGCCCCTTCCCCCTGAGGTCACACCCTGCCTCCCCCACCTGCAGTAACTGGACTTTGGGTGTCACATCAGTAGATCTGATGGGATGCCATCAGGTCCCCTTTTCGACCGGACTTCCAAGGGAAAGTGGGGGACTTTCTGGTCAAAAACTGGAAAACTGGCCACCCTATTAATGCCATGGCTTTTCCTTGTCTCACAGCCCACTTTGTTTCTACCATCACTTACTTAGATACAAGGTCTTGATTCCTGCCAATGGAAATGGTTTTAGCGGTTACCAGCACTGATCATAGAGGGCACACAATGGTGAGTCCACACACAGCTAGCACAGGGAGTTGAGCTCAAGTTGGTTGTTAATTGAGGACCTTTCTGCACTGTCACAAAAGTCACTGTGCTATTTGAGCACGGAGGCCCAAGACCGCAAGAGCAGATGCTGCTGCAGGAGGTTAATCAGCAGAGCTGTGTGGGGAAGCCTTGGCCTGGAATAACAGATGGTGCTGTGGGCCAGGGTTGAGGGGCATTGGCAGAGTTATCTGATAGTCCCAGGACTGATATAGCGGGAGGGGCTACAGCCTGCAGGTCAGGACTGCCTTGCATTGGCAAAGCGGGGTGTGCGGGAAGCTGTTGCAGCAGCTGCTTGCGCTATGCTTGCCTATGGCCTGCACTATCGGCCCTTTGCTCTTTACAGCACGAAAACAGCCATTGCAAAGACCAGAACTGGCCTGATAGAATGATGACAGATGCTAAGGGCAAAAGATAAGCAGCTGGATCGAGAATCAGTGGAGTCTGTCTCCTCATCTCTGCGCATCTCATATCTAACAAATCTCTCCGTTATAGCACTGAGAAGTAAACAAAGCCATGAGAATTATAAATGCCAGCAAGCCCCAACCTGCTCCTTCTCCAATTGAGGAGGCCTCGTTCCCTTCCTTTCCCGTCTTTAAATTGCTTCTTGATGAGGAATACTGGGGCTGCCTGCTGCGGAGCGGAGGTGACTTGATATAAATACACATTTAATGTCCCAATAATTGTTACTATGAATAGATGCTAATTAAGAGGTTACTTTGGAACAGCTGGGCCTTCTGAAGTCATGTATCCCTGGCGGGTGGCGTGTTGTGTCGGCTCTGTCGGAGGGAACCAGACTTCAGAGGACCACACCTCAGGTCTAGACAAGAGGCAAACAACAGGGAAGCAGGGTTTGTGCAGGCGCGTGTGTGGAATGTTTCACCCTGGTGCAAGCGCTTTGGTGTTCAAGCCTCTTCAGCTGCAAGAAAAGGACACACACAAGTCAGCTGCTGCCTGGTTTGGGCCCCAATGCATCAGATCTCCTCACCTTCCCCGAGGGCTGGCTTTATCCAGGCACCTGGCACCCAGTGTTCACTGATCAGCTGAGGGAAGGACAAAGACTAGACAAGAACTAGCACCAGAAGGATGTTGAAGTTGTATCCAAGCATGGCCAGACACACAGAGGGGCAAATTGTGACCCCGCTTACTCTCGCTCATGAGCAGTTACTTACACCAGCAGTCCTACTGACTGCGGTGGCATTCTTTGGGCGAGTAACTGCTCACCAATGTGAGTTAGGGGTTCCTAGTCTGATCTGGAGATGACATGGGACCTTCAGCACCAAAGCACAAGCCTCTGCCTCTTGAGCTGCAGTAAATGGCAGGCTGGGCACAGTCACATGCCCTAAGTCAGCAGAGTAGACAATCCTGTGATATAATTACACATATCTCCATACAGAGCAAACTATCCGGTCTCCATAGACAGGTGAACTGTTTCCTAAGAGACATTGTAAATGGAATGAAGTAAGTGCAACAAGACCCAAAGCACGGTTTGAATGAGCACTATCCATGAGGCTGGAGACACAATCACATTCAAACCCAGCGAAATATACATCTTTGCCCAAGCTTGGACCAGATTCTCTCATTCTCACTCAAGCCAGGGTGAATTTCAGATGAGCCTGGGGATAATATATACATATCTAGTAGTAAAAGCCAAGCTTGGAGGCTTCTCTCTGAGATTTTGGGTGCATTAGAACTCAGGGGTGCAAGTCCACACTTACCCAAATAAAAGATGGATGAGGCCATAAGAACCCAAATGTCTGTTTCTGCCATCTCTATTGCTGATACTTCACCTATCAAACCTAACCCAATCTAGCTCTGGTATTTTAATGGAGTCCATGAGCATGGTACCTCTAAACTGGGGTCCAAGCAAGAGGAAGCTCTGCAAAGTCACAAAGCTAGATAAATTTTCTCTTTTTTATAAATACTGAGATAAAAATGAATATGGTCTGATATCACGAGTTGTTGAGCACCCACATCTCCCACTGATCTCGTTGGGAGATACCACCTCTCAGAATCAGAACATCCTGTTTTAACTGATGGGTGTAAAGTTTGTAAATTTCAGGATCAGCAAAAAGCAAATTGGTGACCCCCAAATCCTCATTTGCTGAATTCTGTTTCTAAGCATTTGTTTCTAACAGATGATGAGCCAGATTTTCTGAAGTGTCCTGCACCCACCAGCTCCCATCATTCTCCTTGCCTTTGAAAGCTAACTGAGTCCATCCCTAAAGGGGTGATTTCCCCAAAAGCTGAGGATTGTCACAAAATCTGCATAGGACTGGAACTGCCGCTGTCCCCAGGAATCCTGCTGCTGGATTGTGACAGGAGAAGGGACAGTAAGCCCACTAGAGAGGCAGACAATGCAGAGGCCACCAGGATTGAACGATGTCCTTAGACTTATGTGCAGTGAACCTACAGGCTTTATAATCGGCCTTATCCCCCAGCCCAGTTAACTCAGTGGCATCACGTTCCAGTGCTTGTGACATCGTAATTCAGTCACCGTGGGAGCTGCTGTGATGTTACTGACGCTGTCTGAATTCATTCAGGCAGGATGGGCTGTGAGAGGGGAAGAGGTAAAACTACTGACTGGGAAGCAGAAAAGGGTCCAGATCCATGCCTGGTGAACCTCTAGACAATGTAGTGTGTGAACTTGCTCCATTCTGCTAATGCACAGATTTCCTGGTGATTAGCACTGACGTGCAGGGAAATTCAGGAACGGTACCAGACAGCTGTATGGGGTTTCAGCCATGGACCTGCTTTATTAAAGTGTGCCGGAATGCCGGCTGTGTCTCTTTATAAGCATCTTGGCCAGCACTTGGCAGCCTTCATTGTATTTTCCTCGCTGGCTGAGAGATCCCATCTGCCTTGTGGTTTGCTTTTCTCAGAACTGAGGGCTCCTAAGCAGGAGCCTTAAGAGTTCTGCTGAGCACCACTTACTAGGAAAGGGTCAGAGAGATTTTTCGAGAGCTCTCAACTCAGAAATTGCTGCAGCTTTCTTGCCCGCTTTCCGGAGGGTTTGTCACCGTGGCACAGGAGGTGGGGGAATCACTGTCCTGGAGCCAAGGGGAACTGACTGAAGGGGATGCTATCAGCAAAGATGATGGCCACAGGGGCTGCGGCAGGAGAGTGAAAGGACACAAAGGCCTCCAGAGGGTGAGAAAGAACTCAACTAAGACACATGCTGTACAGTTTCCTCCATAAGCCATTAGGAATAAGCTCCATTTCCACAGCTTTCCAGCTTGTGAAGGATTCTGGTTGGGAATAAGCTGATCTCCTGGCTGATACCTAATTCTCCCTTGCTACAAATGTTCCCTGTCTGAGGGTAGCTGTGGAGTTGTGGATAGAACACCAGCCTGAGAGCTCTGCTGCTAACCTGTTCTGTGACATTAGCACTGCCCCTCTTGGTGCCTCAGTTTACTCATCTGCATGAGGACAATGATCCTTGGCCCCCACTGTGAGATGGACTGATGGAGGGCACTATATAGTGTGAAATATGAAGACAGCAATTTCCAGGTGAGAAGTGAAGCTCCTACCATACCAGCTCAGCCTGGCAGAGCAGCCCCCAAGAGGAGCCTGGTTTAGCTTTGGCTGCAATGCCAGAAGACGCTCACACCTAGCCAATGCTCACACCTAGCCTACCTAGCTTATCCAAGAATTAGCCCTCATCATGTTACCTGTCTGGGAAAGAGCTGGAGAGGCCAGGTTGATAAGCTAGGTAGGCTAGGTGTGAGCATCCAAACATTGGCTGAAGGAATGCACTGACTAGCAAACTTTTCTTGGAGGAGCCACCTATTGGCTCACATGACACCCCCAAGGTTTCCTGGAGAATTCACAGTCCAGGGATTTACCAGGTCTTAGCTGAGGAGGGAGAAAGAACCAGCTAGTGACATCTGAGTCCTGGCATCATTCCAAGCAGCAGGCGTAGGAGGTGCAGGTGACCAGTCTTATTCAGCAATAGGGCATCACTTCAATTGATCCTGATACATACATTGTGGGGGGGAGACTGCGGTTAGGGGGGCTATGTCCATTGCATAGTTTAGGGGCCCTCTAAAATTACAAAATGGTGGAGCCCACTTACCTTCCTTTCACCTCAAACTATGTGATTGGGTGGGGCAGCAGGGGAGACAGAAGGGGATGGATCCCACAGGGTGCTGTTACTGGCTGGGTCTCAGGCCAGACACCTCTTCATCCTCCATCAGGGATTTCATCTCAACACAGCATTTGACAGGTCTCTGTTTACAGGCGAACAACACAAACACAGCGGCATTCTCCTTCTCTCGCTTCTTGAGGCAAGACCATGCCAGCTTCCCTGTCTGGACTCAGGCCCCAAATGCCAGTGGGCATGGCTCCGCAGTGCCAGGAGTTTTTGCTAGAACATCACTTCAGTGAGTCACGATGGACACTTGGGGTGCTTCTGTTAGCAGCAGAATCCAGTTGCTTGCAGCAGCTGGGGCTGGTGGCAGAGTCCTCATCTGCTCAACTCCTTGCCCTGGGCTCTGGGAGAAAACCACAGCTCTCCTATCTGTGCTGAAAAGCATCACACAAACACCCTTCACCTTGATCCTCCAATGGACACCTAACTTCCATTGGTTTCAGTGGGAGCCAGGTGCCTAAGTACCTTTGATGATCTGGGCCCTTAAGCCCAAGCGCATCCAAATAACACTGCCTTTGGGCCCAATCCTGCAAGATGCTGAATGCCCTCTGTTCCCAGTGATGCTAATGGGAGCTGCAGGTGCTCACTCTTCACAGGAGATCTCCTTGCAGGGTCAGGCCATATACATGGCTGAGTGCTTGGGAACCCACAACTGCCAGCCCATCGCTGATTGGGCTCCGTCACACTGGAGGATGCAATAGCCTGGACTGCTCCCTTTTGTGGAGTGGCTTATTCCCCATCTCTGTCATTAGGCAGTGGAGTGACATGATCTCTTTAACTGTAGCTTTTGCCTTGCCTGTACTAATGACGTTGGCTCAGATTCTTAAAGGTATTAACCTTACTACCACTGATTTCAAAGGGAGTTAGGCACCTAAATGCCTTTGAGGAGCACCATCTGGGCCCTTGAATTTTATACAGGCATTGTCAGGGCTACTAAAGAAGGTGGACTTTGGGGTATAAAAGGCAGCAGGTGGCTGGCCAGCAGGCCTTAGTGCAAGCAATAGTCATGGTTGTGTCTGCTTAGGGCAGGCAGGAGAAGGGCAGGAAGGGCCAGGGCAAGGCATGGCATGGCATGGCATGGCATGGCACGGCACAACACATATTAACTCTGCGTGTGCAAACTATTCTCACTCAGCTCCTCCCAAAGCTCCCCTTGTTTGCCAGAGTTAAGTAGCCTCCCCACCATTCCCCCTTTTAAAGGACTTCTCTGCACAGCAGATAGTCAATCAGCAAACCTATTCTGGGTCACGATACTGCAGCTGCATGTCCTATGCTCTGGTCAAACCCTCAAGGGTTGGTATGGTGGGGAGCTGGTGAGCAGCACGGGGCAGACTGGCCAGCTCTTGTTTATTGGGAGGGAGAGTTGCTTGCTCTCAATCAACCTCAAGGAGTTTAGCAAAGCTTCTCCCTCCTGTGCTGGAAGAGTCTGATGTGTGTTTCAGTGTCCCAGCCTGATATCCCAAGGAAAACAGGCCTGGCTGGAGCATTAGCCTTCATCTTACCTGTCGGGGTCAGGTTGATAAGCTAGGTAGGAGATAGATGGCTGGATAGTTAGAGCCCGGTGCTTGACAGGGGAAGAGATAGCTGAGAGCATAGCTAGAGGGATGCCGTGCTAAGAAAATAACATGGGGTGATTTAGTAAGGCTCGGACATGGACCTGACAGCAGTTACATCACTATAAACCATGTTTATGGTGATGTAATTAGCAGTGCCATCAATATTGCTTAGCCTGAGCCCTGCAGTTAGTTTGCAGTTTTGTACATTGGGGCAAATGTGGAATAGCCACCCAATGGCAGCTGAGCTTGGCCACTAAATTACACTCCAAGGGGAGGGAGAGCAGTAGGGAATGTTTCTGTCTCTACAATGCTCAGCACTTTTATAATAGTTTGCAAACTGTTGTAAATCGTAACTCCCTAGAAGGGAGGTCAGGCTGCTAGGGCATATGTTACAGAGGGGAAACTGAGGCATGGAGAGAGGAAATAAGTGGAGCAAAGTCACAGAGGGAGTTAGTATCAGAGCTTGTCTAGAGTTCAGGACTGCCTAACTCCCAACCCTGGGCTTATTCCACTAGATCACGCTGTCTCCCTCTCATGCCTGCATACTCATTGCATGATTCATGCTTCTCTGAGCCAGGCAGGCACTGGGCAGCTTTGGCGCCTATTATCCTGCTTTCCCTCTGCTGCACCCAGGCTGTGTTACAGACAGCATATGCCCAAGGGGTCACTGATAATGTGGCCCCACTAGAACCTGCACTGAGCATACTTCGGTGCTGCACTGAGCATACTTTGGCACTACCCACTATCCACAAAATTTAGTCTCCTTGTCAGGAGTGTGAATGGCAGGGACTCTACTAATGGTACCAGCTTAACCATGGTTATTCACAATAACTTACAAGACGCATGCTGTGTCAGCAGCAGATTTCTTTCTCTCTAAGTAAATATGTTTTGTATCCCAAAGGAAATCTTGTTTTTACTCTATCACTTCCCAAACAAAATAAATTACTAGATGCAAAATATGACTAGATAATCCAAAGTGAAAACACTCACAAGCAAGAGAGCTCTGAACGAGGGAGACAACCAAACATTATTGAATGGCTTGTGTGCATCTGAGTCTAGCGCTGGCTTCTTCCCACCTCTAAGGTGCCTCCCTGTTGGGCACCGCTGGGAGCCGTGGAGAGGCTCAGAATCCTTTAGGCTGGCAGGGACTTTCAGTGAAACTCAGAGCAACCCCTAGTCACTGCGTAGTTCAGTCCCTGGGACCCATGCTGTCCCTGGCCTCTCTGCTGAGACCGCCAGCAAAAAGGCCAGCCTGCACCCGTGCCGTTGGTGCTCTCTGGGATATGGACATCTAGTCACTGAAGACCACCTCCACAGGCCACTGAGCAGCCGTGACATGGTAGCAACTCTCGATCACTCCTGCATCAGGTCACCTAGAGGTAGTAAAAAGTCCTGTGGGTGAATGCTGGTCCCCAGTGAGCCACCAAGTCCTCTGGTTTATGTCTTAATCCCTTTCCCAAGACACTAAGTATGCTCATGAGGTGTTAGCTGGAAACATGTTCCACTGTAAGATGTGCACTTTCCATTGGCGACTAATACAATCCTTCTCTCTCAAGAGCCCCCCAAGGAAATAAGCATGGAAAGCCCTGCTCCTGAGGAGCACCTGTAACTTCAGCTGCTTCCTCGCTGCTCTTGGTCCCTCCCCATAACTAACTCTGCGTTTTCACCGACTGTCCCATTCTGACAGCCTGGGGGTGGGGGAGAATGGAGCAGGGAGGGCAAGGACAGGGAGTGGGGGAAAGAGGAAGTGGGGAGGGACAGAGAGGGAGAGGAGAGGAGTGGAGTGGAGTGGAGAGGATGGGATGGGGGAATGGCAGAGGGAGGAGGAAACACGGTCTAAAAGGGGCCCTTTCCCATCGAAATCCCAAACCAGGTGAGCATTGTTGGGTTCAGGGTGTCAATGGGAACCTGTGCCTCACCCTGATTCTGGCTGCCCCTGGCACAGCTGTCCCCACAGCAGGACTTATGGCTCAATTCCTCTCCCTCCTCACAGGCTGTGGACCCTCACATCTTCCTGCCCCACACAAACCCAGACATTCTGAGCAGAGACCTATTGATCTCCCCTCCCCCTGCCTTTAAGAGGTGGCTGTCTGGGCTTCCATCTCCTCCCAGAGATTTTCAGGGTGACCGGCTGGCCTGCCTCTCCATCTGCAGAAGCCTGGAGGGCAGGTTTGTGGCATCGTCCCTGGAGACAGCCACAGAACTAGCAGCACCAGGGGACATGCAGTGAGGAGGCCGAGAGCCAGGACAGGCTTATTCCAACTGCATAAGGTGTAACAGCCACTGGCAGAACAGTGATCAGGAGGGAGCGAGATCTGCGTCATGGCTCCAGCCATCATCATTCAAACGCTCCGCTGGTCCCATGGAAGTCTCACATTAAATTTTGCTTCCTCACCAAAGCAGTTCACCCCCTCCATCGTGCATTTACACATTGGATTGTTATTGTAGGGTCACTTGGGACTGTTGGGCCGTGCACTCCGGTTTGTTAGTGTAGGGTCTCTTCAGGTATGATTTTTCTCCCCCAAGGAAAAAGATCAAATGTATCATTTTGCAAAATAATCCTGGCCCAGAGAAAGATTCTATGGAGCTCTTAACCTAGCAGGAGGGGGCATCTGGGGCAAATGAGCCGGTCTTGGCAGTGTCTGTCCCTGGGTTTGTGTCTTTAAACAACATCAAGGGCAGTAGGTGGCAATACTTGCTTATTTAGGCAGCCAAAGCAGGGATAGAGAAACGACAGCTGAACAGATCAGTTGAGCCCCCAAGGGTGGGGACCCAGTTGGGAGCCAGTCAATGAAAAGGGTTGTGATTTTGGCTCAGAACTTGGAAGACAGAGGCCTGTGGGAAGTGGAGTCTTCTTCACCTCACAGCCAGCCCCTGCCCCAGCCCCTCCCAGCCTTTGTATCAGGGAGCACTCAGTCTCCTAACTGCTCTTCTCTCTCCCCAGCACTCTGTAGGCCAGGCCTCCTCCCTGGGTGATTAGCAGAAGCATCTGTAACTTCCTGCAGAGAGTGGTGGCTAATTGAAGAGCCCTTATCAATATTGCATGGCCCCTTACCTCTGGTCCAGCTAGGGCAGCAGCTGTGATGGAGGATGCTGCTGAAGAGCTAGTGCAGAACACACGTTGCTGCTGCCTCTCTCTGCACGCAGGCAGCTCAGTCTCTCATCTGTTTTCACCCTCCACTCACTCAGCAGCACCTCAGCCCTTGGAGGGCAGCTCATTCCCTTTGAGGAGGTTTCTCTGGCTTCCCCGTCGCAGGCCAGTGCTCTGTTTGGGCCTGTCCAGGAGCAGCAGAGATGCCATGCAGTGGTTTATCCATCGCTTCCCCACACACTCACCTCTCTCTTTGCCCCTATGTGCCAGTTCCTTGCAGCTCAGCCTCTGGCTCCAAGCACCAACCGGGTTCCTTCGGTGCCACAGTCAAATGCCTACCATCTTTTGGAAGCTCTGCAGAGAGCTGGAGATGTTGGCCAGGGACACAGGCATTTGCAAACACGGAGAGAGGAAGAACGAGGAGTACTTGTCGCACCTGAGAGACTAACAAATTTATTTGAGCATAAGCTTTCATGGGCTAAAGCCCACTTTATCAGATTCATGCAGTGGAAGATACAGTAGGATATATAGATATAGATATACAGAGAACATGAAAAAATGGGGGTTGCCATACCAATTCTTAATTAGACTAATCGATTAAGGTAGGCTATTATCAGCAGAAGAAAAAAACTTTTGTAGTGATAATCAGGATGGCCCATTTCCAACAGTAGACAAGAAGGTATGAGTAACAGTAGGGGGAAAATTAGCATGGGGAGATAGTTTGTAGTTAGTGTAATGACTCATCCACTCCCAGTCTTTATTCAAGCCTAATTTAATGGTGTCCAGTTTGCAGATTAATTCCAGTTCCAGTCTGTAATTGAGTGTCCAGGGAGGTTGAAGTGTTCTCCGACTGGTTTTTGAATGTTATAATTCTTGACGTCTGATTTATGTCCATTTATTCTTTTGTGTACAGACTGTTTCGTCTGGCCAATGTACATGGCAGAGGTGCATTTCTGGCATATGATGGCATATATCACATTGGTAGATGTGCAGGTGAATGAGCCTCTGATAGTGTGACTGATGTGATTAGGTCCTATGATGGTATCCCTTGAATAGATATGTGGACAGAGTTGGCAATGGGCTTTGTTGCAAGGATAGGTTCCTGGGTTAGTGGTTCTGTTGTGTGGTGTGTGGTTGCTGGTGAGTATTTGCTTCAGGTTGGGGGGCTGTCTGTAAGCGAGGACTGGCCTGTCTCCCAAGATCTGTGAGAGTGATGGGTTGTCCTTCAGGATAGGTTGTAGATCCTTGATGATGCGCTGAAGAGGTTTTAGTTGGGGGCTGAAGGTGACGGCTAAATGCAGCTGCTAAGATCGCCCCCCTGGCCAGTTGCTCTAGCCATGTCTTCCCTCTTTGAATCTCACCACTGGCCCCCCACTATTGACTATTGCTTCAGCATCAGGCTTCTGGTTCCCACCTTCAAGGCCCTTCATGTGTCTGCCCCTCTGTATTTTTCCTTTCCTCTCCCTCATCCCTGTGTCCTGTGCTCTGCCAGTGATGCCCATCTCACTGCCCCATTTGTCAGCTTCTCACATGAATGTCTTTGCACCCTCTTCCTCCCTGCCCGTTGCATATGGAATGTCTTCCCTGGGCTGATCTGCCGGTCACCAGCCTCTGCCCCTTCAGACCCCTCCTTGAGACTCTCCTTGTGACACTTCCAAGAGATCAGGGCAATCAGGGAGAGGTGATTTGATTAAATACTTCCCAGTAACTGGGATCTATAGGGCGGGACACCTTGCTGTGTGACCTCGTCAGCACCCCCCTTCCCTCCTGGTGTGTGTTACACTCTTTGCTGCATCTTCTTTCCAGTCAGCTCAGAAGATCTTTGGGGCAGGGACTGTGTCTTCCTGTGTGTTTGCACAGAGCCCAGACCCATGCCGCCTTAGTGCTTGCTGTTACTGGGATACACATCATACCAACCATAAAGAGATGAGGAAGATCATGTCTAGCAGTTCCTTGCCCAGGGCCCTTCCAGCAACATCTCCCATTGGGCTGCCCAGTGCCCCCTTTGGGGATGTCACCCTATGATTGAGAGTCCTTATCATTTGATTCTAGGGAATCATTAGGCTCCCATTACCGTGAGCACCCCAGTGCCCCCTTTGGGGATGTCACCCTATGATTGAGAGTCCTTATCATTTGATTCTAGGGAATCATTAGGCTCCCATTACCGTGAGCACCTCACAATCATGCATGTATCCTCACAACACCCCTGTGATGCAGGGCAAGGCTATTATCCCTACCCCTAAGGCAGCGTCTCCATCAGGTAGGGGGGCCATTTCTCCTGGCCTGCAGCAGCAGCAGCGTCTCCACCTGTGGATCTGAAGGGGAAAGCTTCCTTCGTTCTGAGCCAGTTGGAGTCTGGGCTCTGCTCCTCTTTGCGCCGCTGTTGATCACGCAGGCTGTATTTATTTTGGAACTGTGGTGTTTTGCAGCTGGCTCAGTGCTGTATCTGTGTCATGCTCTCTCCAGCTCAGTGACAGGAGCCCTGGGGAAGAGAGGATTTAAATATATCCAGATCTATGGAATGAGAGGTGATGAGAACCTGAACTCCCGCCTCATTCACCTGCACGGCAGAGCGCACAGGGCATCTGCTCAGACCTCTCCACCTGCCACGGCTCAGATAGGGGTGGATCTGGAGGTGAGGTGTGTGAACAGCACGGCCACCTCTAAAATGTGTGACACAGACACACCCCTTCCTCCCAACAAAGGGACACAACATCACAGGGCAGAAGGAGGGTCAGACGATGCAAGGTTGTAGCTTTGCTGGGGAGTCAAGATTCACAGAAATGAGAGATGGAAAAGCCCCACTGGGTGCCAGCTATTCCACACCTTGGCTCAACGCAGGACTATGTTTGTACAGCACCTAGCACAATGGGGTGCCTGATCCTGATTTGGGCCCTTGGCCATGTAATAGTCCCACCCTTGCCACTGGGCCTGATTTTGCACAAAGCGGAGTCCCCTGCAGCTCCCATTGGCTTCATGTTGTGGGTGCTCAGCAGTGCTGCAAATCAAGCCCCCAAGGAATTCTTCATGCAGAGGGCATCCGAGGTGTGCATGCTGCTTAACAGGCAAACGAAATGACAGGGCCAATGCTAAAGAAGTTTACATGCTAAATTAGACTTAACATAGCAAGTGACGACAATGGTCCTTATATAAGGATCTTTCCTCCCATGTGCCACCAGCACCATGGTCCTTTCCCTATGTAAAACCGTCATTCATCCTTTATTTATCAGGTAAGTGCAGCAGTGCTGTCAGGGACCTCGCGTCCTGAAGCTGAAAGTGTTATAACTCCGAGGGACTTGGCAGCCTGACAAGATGCCAGGCTTGGGCACAAACTGTAAATGTTCCCACAAAACATTGTAGGCTGGTGTTCTGCCAACTTACAAACAATGCCTGCTAACCCTTCCAGGCTAGCATTTCTAAAGGATGCTCCCGGGCTGGGCGAGCAGCTGGGTGCATGTGCGCACGCGTGCTTTTCAACAGGAGATGCTCAAGAGTATGAAACATACTGCTGCCCAAGGAAGAAAATAAGTAAGTGGGTCTGAGGGGCATGGCCATATAGCTAATTCACATGCCCCTTTTCACCACAGCTGGGGTGCAAACTGAGCTGCTACATGTAGCTGAAGGATCATCCCGTTCAGGGAATTGCCGTCTGAATGGCTGAAAAGTCTCTTGACATGTGCTCTGTACCCAACAAATCAGACGGCCGAGGAACGGGAACTGGCTGGGGGTGGGGGGAAGGGTTGACAAAATGATTTCACTGTTATTTAAATTTCCTCTACATTAAAATGTGAGAGTTAGAGAAGTCCCCCACAAAACTCTCCCAGCCAGCTGTGCCACAGGACAGACATCATAGAGAAGCAGAGCAAATGAAGTCATCAGCAGCGGAAAAACATGCCAATACAGTCCAATATAGAACAATGCAAATCCCACCTCGCACACAGGGCTGAAAGAGACATCGTCCCTCTGTCTAATCCATTACCACGCACTTATTCCAATAACAAATAACTTAGGAAGTGAGAAGCCCAAATTCAATTTCCCTCTCAGTCCAAGTAAATATGAGGAGGCTGCCAAATTTGACTGAATAAAACCCAATGATCTCATACGTTTTCCTTGAATGTATTAAGAAAAATAAGACCAAAGGGGTTTTTACCCCACCAGCAGAGGATATAAGCTCTGAATAGGGTACTGAGCTGAGTGAATATTTTAGAGCAGTGGTGTCCAACCAACAGCCCTCCAGGCTCTGCATTGCAGCCCTAGGGGGTGGCTGGGTTAAGGAGAAAATTTGCATTTGATGATGAATTGAAAACCATGGCCCTGAGCGGGGCCCTGAGCTGTTCAAACAGCAGGGTTTGAATGAGGCATGTCACTATGGGGAAGAGGTAGGGGATGCCATCTTTCCAGCTGTCTGCCGCTGCTTCCCTGGTGGCCCCCTGGGCAGCCAAGAGTACTATGAGCAGCTGCTGTTCCATGCTTGCTGCAGCTGCCCTGCAGCACCTCATTTGGCTGCCTCCTGCATCTCAGGAGAGGGTCGAGTCAACAGCTCCCAGGGATGTTAGGGGATCACCAGTGGGAGATGAGTTGGGCTCCCTGGGATCAGGAGTAGACAGGGAAGAGTCCACGGGATAGTATTTCTGTCGGGATATGGACCCCACCATCTATAGCGTGAGGACTCCCTGTGCTAGCCCATGCAGCCAAACTCAGCTGCAACCAACAACTTAAGGGAGAGGTGGAGAAAAATGTTTCTCTGCTACATTAGAAAACAGTTTGGTCTCATTAAAAATCAGCTTTCACCTGCTACTAATTTTCCTCTTGTTTACGAAGACCTTGTATGTTATTTGTTTGACTGACTGTAAATTACGGCACATATTGGAAGGGGACACACTGGTTAATGAGCAGGGAATGGGGATTAGGATGCAACTGCAAGAACAAAATCCTCTCCCAGAACTTGATGGGAAGTCTGCCAGTCGGCTGAGGGTTTGCCTCCACAGTGGACTTTTTGCACCGATGTAGCTGTGTTGCTAGCCCCTAGCACAGACACGCTGCTCTGTTGTGAAAGGTGACCTGTTCCTGTGCAGCTTGCTCTGCTCCTGTCTCACTGAAATCAAGGGGTGTTTGCTGGGAGTGGGGCCAGGCCCGCAAGGGATGTATATATCATGATGGAGTGAGCTGCATTGGTGAAAGTCACTTTTTGCACTGGTCCAGCACGTCTCTACCCGGGAACTTGCACTTGTGAAGCTTTATCAGTGCAAAAATCCCCTGAATAGCTAACTGAGGAAACCAACTTACATTCATAAAGAAGGCATATTCAGTCACTCTGCGTATTTCAATTGGATGTCTGATGAGGATTCCCTTTTTATGCCTATCTTGACCCCTCTGTTTCCTTCCTCCCACCTTGTCCTTCCCATCCGTGTGCCATCTGCCATACATGCTGCCCCCATGCATGCAATGCCCTCCCCAAGCCTCTTTACTGACCCACCGCCGTCTCCTCAGACCAGCCTTTCCTAAAGACTCTCTCCTCCAGCCTTGCCTACATGGAGTGAATTGTACATTTAAAAATAAAATCAGCAGCCCACCTTGATGTGTATGTTCCCATGGGGCAAGGGCAAAGAGTCCCATTGATCTCAGACAGACTCCCATTTACATCAAGGAAGATGGGCCTGGACCAGGTGAGGAGCTGTAGCATTCTATCATTGTCACCTTGTCCTGCCTTCTGCTTGTTTATTATCCCACTTTGTTGTAACATGTGTGAATTGAACTTGTAACCTCTCTGGAGCAGGGGCTGCATCTTTACATCTACCTTCAGGGCTCCTACAGCATCCCCCACTGGGACAGCTCTGGTTTCTGTTCAGTGCTTAGCACACTGAGTGATAAATAAACATTAATAACGATTATCCTCATTGCCTCTCATTTCATGCTTAAAATGAGCTCTGAAAACAGAGCCCCAAGCAAGCCCAACCAGTGCCGCACGATTCCAGTTCCTATAGAAACACATATGACAGCCACATGCATGTACCCAGTTCAGTAAATTCTCAGCTGCCCGCAGTGGTGTTACAATAACTACACACCCATATCTATTAATACCGAGCATGGTGGCAAAGCTGGTGTTTCAGCAGCTTCCAGCTGCCCATGACGGCAAATGTTTTGCACATATTTTCCCATTCTAAAGAAGGCCTTTCTGCCTCCCTAGCTGGATGGGACTGACCCCCACTAACCCAATCCAGGTTACCCCCTTGACAGTCCAAATGTCTCAGGCTTCATTCCATCTTCCCCTTCTGTTTTACAGCATATTACTGCCCATGACCTCATTTTATGGCAGTCACCTTCATTAGCTGACTGCTGTAAATTGCCATAAAGTGAGGTAATAAGCACAGCGCGGTGCCATTAAAACACTCCATGAAAACAAACTTGGAAGGCTCCAGCTCAAGATGTTTTGAAGTGATTGTTTCATCTGGTCTCGGAGCTGCTCTGAGGGCTCCGAGCACAGCTGGATCGAGGGCCAACATCAGAGGAAAGGGAGAGGAACAGCAAGCACGGCACTCGTTAGCGAGCGCATAACGTGGGAACGTTTTAGATCACACCCTCTAGCAGATGGGTGTGGAACTTGGGAAGACTCCTCTTCCGTGGGACCTCGGCAGCACCAGGAGTCCAAGGCTGCCAGGATCTAGAGCTCTTTGCGCCCAGTCCCATGCTGGTTATCAGGGAGCTCTGGTCCTGGAAAATCAAGCCTTTGTGGCAACAGGACATGGGGGATTCTACAGCGGGTGAAAGCCCGGATACAATGACAGGGGAATGTTAAAGGGCTCCAGGGCTGGGTTCAGACAAGTACCTAAACGCCACAAGCTTCTCAGAATGTCCCAACCTCCAAGCCATGTGATGAGCTGCCTGGCAATTTCTGTCTCCTCTTTTCACTCAGGCTGGAGGCTAGGGTTGCCAACCCTCTCGGTTTCACCAGGAGTCTTCCGGAATCAGGCCCTATCTTCTGGAGGCTACTGAAGCCAAACCGAGAGAGTTTAGGCCTCTAAAAGTCTGGTGGCGCAGCAGGGCTAAGGCAGGCTCCCTGCCTGCCCTGGCTCCACGCTGCTCTGAGAAGCGGGCAACATGTCCCTGCAGCCCCTGGGGGGGAAGTGGGGGTATTTGTGCGCTGTCCACACACACCCCCCAGCACTGACTCTGCAGCTCCCATTGCCCGGGAACTGCGGCCAATGGGAGCTGTGGTGGGAAGAGCCTGTAGGCAGGGGCAGCACACAGAGCCCCCTCCCCTCCCAGGGACCGCAGGGAGGTGCTGGCTGCTTCCAGGAGTGGTGCGGGACCAGGGCAGGCAGGGAGCCTGTCTTAGCCCCACTGTGCCGCCGCCCAGGAGCTGCCTGAAGTAAGCGCCGCCCAGCTGGAGCCCACACCCCGAACCCCCTTCTGCACCCTAACCCCCTACCCCAGCCCCTTCCTGCACCCAAACTCCCTCCCAGAGCCTGCACCCCGCACCTCCTCCCGTACCCCAACCCCCTGCCCCAATCTGGTGAAAGTGAGTGAGGGTGGGGAAGATCGAGCGATGGAGGAGGAGTGAGCAGGGCGGGACCTCAGAGAAGGGGTGGGGCAGGGGCTGGGGCAAGGATATTTGGGTTTGTGTGTTTAGACAGTTGACAACCCTACTGGAGGCGCAGGCCCTCCATCTTGAAAGGGCCTCAACCAGGCCTCAGGTTTGGTGGCCATGGTTGGTAGCGCATGGATGTCCAACTGCCAGATTTACAGGCACAGGCAGGCAGTAAAGTGGCAAAACCAAAGGCTGCCCTGGGACCCAGCAGGAGGTGTGATCCAGAGGGAAAAGGGCCTTTCCTAGGATGGTCAGACATTTGTGTCTGGAGCCAGAAAATGTAGTCCCAGGGACATGGGGAATAATGGGGACCAGGGGGAAATCACCTCTAGTGTGTGGATCTCAAAGAAGCTGTGAGATTTGGATGAAACTATGTGTCAGTTACCCAAACATGTCTGCCCATCTCCCTGGAAAGCCTCATCCTCCAACTGCCCCCATTTCCCCCCACTAGGCTCCTCTCACAGTGTTGGCATGGCATAGCCACCTGACAAGCTATTGCAAGCAGTAAGACAGAATCATACGACCAGGTGGGACATTGGGAGTATGTGAATGCAGTTGTGGGGAGGCGAGTGCACATGTTAAGGAGCAGGAGGTGGCTGTGGTGCATGGCAGTGTGTGCAGTTGTGTCTGCATGTGTGTTTATTTCTGGGGAGGTGCATGTCCGCACTATAATGAGTTTTGATATTTATACCAATGTGTGTTTATGAACTGATGGAAGTTGAGGGGTTCTGAACTGGAGTGTGGAGATCCTGGCGCGTGGGTGTGTAGAGCAGTTTCTGTGCAAGGGTGTGGGGGGTCTGGTGTGTGCATAGTACTTGCAAATATGGAGTTGTAGGTTTCTGGTCAGGAGTGTGAAGTTGCAGGGTTCCTGTGCAGAGGTGTGGGGTGCATTTGTTATGAGTTTGCACAGCAGAGGCGTGTATGTGTGCATATGGAATTGGGAGTCAGCTGTATATGTGTGTGTGGTTGTGTGTGCAGGAAACAAGCAAATGAGTAGCCGAGCTGCTGTATTTATCTTTGCTTCATTCTGCTGGGCATTTCTGGCCCACAACGGACCAGGGAGCAGCGCATGCAAGGAGCTGTCTCGCATTATTATGACAAGTAATTAGGGTGATGTGAGATGCTCCAAAATGACTTTATTAGGCTAAGGAGGCTGATAAACCCCATGCACCAGACAGGCTTTTCAAACATCTCCAGACTGGGCGTGAAAACGGCTGCCTTCCCTGCACACCTTGGCCAGAGAAGAGACTCTTGGGTCTGGCTGCGCTGGCACCATGTTAGCAGTGACTCAGACTGAGCGTTAGAGCAAATGATAAACAAACAGCAACTGGTTCCTGAGCCAAGTGGCACCTGCCAGTGAGGCAGGCAGCCCCCCAATCCACTCCTATCCCTTCCTGTGATAGGCTGTGATGCCCTTGGGTGGTGCCAATGTGGAAGCTGCCAAAAGCAGGGAGCATGCCTGCACTGGGACAAAGATCAGTGGATGGTGAGTGCAGCAAGGGGACAGGAGGCATCAGCTGGTGGAGGGCATGACTGGGAGACTCTGCAGGACTTGCATGGTTACTAGAGTCCCAGGAAAAAGAGGCTAAATGGGACCAGGGTGAGGCCTTCCCCCTGGAATGGACAGAATGGAGGGGGATGAGGATTGTAGCTACTTAGGCTATGGATTTTATTTAGCTTCAGCCACCAAGCGCCCCTCAGATAGGAACATCCTTTGGTCTCTTTCTCCGCAGTAGATTCAAATCCAAGACTCATGGCAGGCTTCATATCCTAATAGTATGAGGAATATAATCCCCTCCTAGCAAGGAACCAGGCAGCTGGAGCTAATGCTGGCTCACTCGGGCATTAAGCAAAACCCGGCAAGGTTTTCACATCACTCTGAAGAGTGTTATTTAAACTCCTTGCTGTTTCCAACACCTGCCTCTCATCACAGCTTTCGATTGGCCCCCATCCTTGCAGGCACAATCCTGCACCTGCAGCTATTCACAGGTGGAGTTGGGATCACTAAGATATCTAGTTATCAGCTATGCAAGTGGAAGTCTGGAACTGAAATCTGTTTCCCTCCTGAAACCTTCTGTGACCAAACTCACACTGTTTGGTTACTGTCAAGCTAGGCTGTTCAGTCTGGCTTGTTCCTGCAGGACCCCTCATAAATGCTCAGAAAGGCACACTGGTGCACCCTGGCTATTGTTTGCTATGGTTGGGTTGCCCTCCATGCAGACTTGAGCAGACTGGTTTGTTATTATAGACTGTCTCCTGATCACTGGCTAATGTGTACTAGTTTGTTATTGTAGGATCTCCCTTGAGCTCTGAGCTGCTGGCACTGATTTTATTGCTCCATGTGGCTTTGGATGAGTGAGTTGGTTCCAGTTACAACGTGGTGATGGTAGAGATCTGCAACAGCCATTCGTATCGGCTGACTGGATGAAGAGGTAGTGTGTGGAGATGGAGGAGAAAGTAGGGAGAGGGCTGTGCCTTGGTATATTGTTCACACATGGGATTTCTCCTAACATCACCATGCTTTGTTTTCCTCTCCACATACAGACACACCCAGCTGCCTATTGAAGATCCCGGGTTGTGTAACAGGCCTTTCCTGTACTAAGGAGAATTATAAGTAGATTGACCACGAAGGGGCGCTCAGAATCCTTTGTGCACATATTACTGGACTTGCACAGAAAGCCCCACTATACAGAAAAAGGATTTGTCTCCTTTAAAATAGCTCATTATCTCCCTCCACATTTTGTAAAATAGTAAGGAAATAGTGATCCCAATAATGACACAAGCCTTGTGGGTTATTCCCTCCTCTGGGCCAGCTGGGTAGATTGTGAATAGTTTGAGGCAGTTTATATTTTGTCCTGTATGGCAGAGAATAATTGAGAATAATAACCAAACCCTGGCCAGTTTCGTCACATTGATTACATCGTTTTTATTCCTGTCGTATACAGCATGTTAGGAAAGAGGTGATAAATAAGCACTGTTCCTAACAGCTGGGCTTCTGGCAGCTGCAGGCAGCAGAGTTTTTGCTCAGTACCTTGGCAATTCCACCTGTTTGCTAAGGGTATGTTAATAGCGTAAAGTAGCACGTAGAACACACAGCGATCAGGCTATTTGCAGAACTCCTTGCCCAAAGAACAGGCATGGCCAATGTACATCAGGTAAGAATCAACACGAGTGTGTTTGACTCCAAGAATGTTTCTTTGTAGATGACTGAAATTCCAGGAGATGTGGCGGGTGAAAGTGCTTGTTTATTTGCCTGCACATTGCCTCTGAGGAGCAGGGAAGGGCCCATGCTCTGGAGTCAGATCAACATTTCCCCAGTTACAGATGAAAGGAAGGACAGCCCAGTGGTTAGGCACTAGCTGAGGGCTTTGGCTACATGATCAAGTCCCTGCTTTGCCACAGATTCACTGTGTGACTTTGGGTGAGTCTCTCTGTGCCTCAGTCCCCCATCTGGAAAATGGTGTTGGGAGGATCCTTACGTTAATGACTGTCAGGTGCTCAGACAGCCTGGTGACGGGGGCCCCAGGCAGGTAGACTGTTTGGCTCTCAGGTCCCACCTCCCGCCCATCTCTAGTAAGGAGATTGCTCATATACCTCATGATGCTGAGGTCAAAGGTCAAATCTGAGCATCTTTCCTGTGGTTTCACTGTAGAACTTCTAAAAGCCTAGGAGGAGCCTGACAGCTCAGCTGTACAAACAGAACAGCCCTGGGAGTGTACATGCTCCAGGGCCATGCAGAGCGCTTCTGTTCCAGCCAGGGAGACAGCAACACTGAAAGCAGGCGAGGCAGGTGGAGACTGAGGGAATGAAGGAGAGGAAAGGAGAAAGCGAGGAGGTGGATTAGGGTGGCGACTAAACACTAAAGTTTTCAGGGCAGCTGTTTTCACCTTTTTTCACACAGGGATCCTCTGCCCACCCTTCACCCCTCTCCTCGCTGGGGTCTCCCTCCCATTTAACAGCATGGGAAGGGCACAGTGGTCATGACTCCCTGTTGGTTGCAGCGCCTAACTTGGGAACCCACACCTGAGAGGGAAGCTGTCTGGTTGTTAAGGGATCTCAGGAAAGCTGCCAGAGCTGGAGGGAGGGAGAAAAGTCCAGTGCACACAGCACATCCACCTCCGTGTCCAGGCTAGCTATGAAAGAATCACAATTACAAAAAGTGCCCAAAGCAACTCCAGGTTTAATTGACTCCTTTGCTCTCTCAGGTTGCACCCACCCAGCCCCAGTTCTCCCACCGCTGGCTGTTGCTCACTAAATCCCTAGCCCTGGACCTTTCCACATAGTGCAAACAGACAAAGAAAGGCCCTGGGAATGCTGGCTTGCCCCCCTGCAATTCAGAGGGGCTGGGGCTGTGCCTGATGCTGACCCAGATATGGCCCACAGCAACTGTTGCTGTGCCTCCTTGTAGAGTTTCAGGGCAGTGGTTTGGGGATCAGACAGGCATTAATAAATCTGTAGCACTGATATTGCTTTAGCAACCCTCTAATTGGTGCCATAAAGTTAAACCCAGCCATTTAGAGTTCTGCTGGGAACTGGGGCTTCCATTTACCAGTTCTCCCGCACAGCTAAAGGGCACCACGTGCTAATAGGTGTTAAATTGGAGCATCAAATTTTAATAAGCCTCTTAATGGAATTGTGTGGATCCTGGGTAGCTTTTGGAGGCTTCCATTATGGCACCGATGTGCCCAAGCAAGCCCAGTGTACCTGGGGAGTGGCAGTGGGAGTAAAGGGATTTGGGAGCTAAGTAGTGGCTGAGAAAAGATAGGGCTACAGAGATGAGAAGCTGCCTTGCCCTTATAGCATGCAGAAGAGACTGGCTGGATTGCTTTCTCTCTATCTATATACCACAGTAGCATTTAACCTCCAAAATGGGAACTACACATCAATGAGGAGGCTAGTTAAACAGATATTAAAATGAACAGTCACCAGAGTGAAATGTCTTCAAGCTGCATGGAAACTTTTTAAAAACACCATAAGAGAGGCTCAAACTGTATGCCTATCCCAAACAAACAAACAAAAACAGGAAGAGGACCGAAAAAATGCCACCATGGCTAAACAGCAGAGAAAAAGAGGTGGTTAACGTCAAATCCTATTTAGGAAACTAGAAAGGACCATAAACTCTAGCAAGTCAAGTGTAAAAGTAGAATTAGGCAGGCCAAAAAAGAATGTGAAGAGCAGCTAGCAAAAGACACAAAAGCTAACAGCAATTTTTTTAAATACATGAGCAGCAGGGAGCCTTCCAAACAATTAGTGGGGCCTCTGGACCACTGAGATGCTAAAGGAGCACTCAAAGAAGACAAGGCAATTGTGGAGAAGCTAAATGATATATATGCATCAGTCTTCACTGCAGAGGATGTGAGGGAGGTTTCCACACCTAAGTCATTCTTTTTAGGTGACAGAACTGAGGAACTGTCCCATATTGGGGTGTCAGTAGAGGAGGTTTTGGAATAAATCGGTAAATTAAACAATAATAAGTTATTAGGACCAGATGGTATTCACCCAAGACTTCTGAAGGAACTCAAATATGAAATTGCAGAATTACTAACTGTGGTATGCAACCTATTGCTTAAATCAGCCTCTTTATCAGATGACGGGCAAATAGCTAATGTAACACCAATTTTTAGAAAAAGGGTCCAGAGGCAATCCCGGCAATTACAGGCCAGTAAACCTAACTTCAGTACCAGGCAAACTGGTGAAACTATAGTAAAGAACAAAATTATTAGACACGTAGATGAACACACTATGTTGGGGAAGAGTCAACACTGCTTTTGTAAAGGGAAATCATGCCTCACCAATCTATTAGAATTCTTTGAGGAGGGGGTCAACAAATATGTAGACAAGGGTGATCCAGTGGATATAGTGTACTTGGACCTTCAGAAAGCCTGTGACAAGGTCCCTCCTCAAAGGCTCTTAAGCAAAGTAGGCAGTCATGGGATAAGAGGGAAGGTCCTCTCATGGATCAGCAACTGGTTAAAAGATAGGAAACAAAGGATAGGAATAAATGGTCAGTTTTCACAGTGGAAAGAGCTAAATAGCGGAGTACCCCAAGGATCTGTACTGGGACCAATGCTGTTCAACATGTTCATAAATGATCTGGAAAAAGGGGTAAACAGTGAGGTGGCAAAGTTTGTAGATAGTACATAATTACTCAAGATAGTTAAGTCCAAAGCATACTGTGAAGAGTTATAAAGGTATCTCATAAAACTGGGTTACTGGGAAAGAAAATGGCAGATGAAATCCAATGTGGATAAATTCAAAGTAATGCACATTGGAAAACATAATTCCAACTATGCATAGAAAACGATGGGGTCTAAATTAGCTATTTATCACTCAAGAAAGAGACGTTGGTGTCATTGTGGATAGCTCAATGTGCAGCAGCAGTCAAAAAAGCTAACAGAATGTTAGGAACCATTAGGAAAGTGATAGATAATAAGAGAGAAAATATCATAATACCACTATATAACTCCATGGTATGCCCACACCTTGAATACTGAGTGCAATTCTGGTCATCCCAACTCAAAAAAGATATATTAGAATTGGAAAAAGTACAGAGAAGGGCAACAAAAATGATGAGAGGTATGGAACAGCTTCCATGTGAGGAGAGATTTAAAAAACTGGGCCTCTTCACCTTACAAAAGAGATGCCTAAAGAGGGATCTGATAGAGATCTATAAAATCATGAGTGGTGCAGAGAGAGTGACTAGGGAAGTGTTATTTTCCCCTTCACATAACACAAGAACCAGGGGTCACCCAATGAAATTAGTAGGCAGCAGCTTTAAAACAAACAAAAGGAAGTACTTGTTCACATAATGCACAGACAACCTGTAGAACTCATTGCTAGGGGATGTTGTGAAGGCCAAAAGTATAACTGGGTTCAAAAAATAATTAGATAAGTTCATGGAGAATAAGTCCCTCAATGGCTATTATTAGCCAAGATGGTCAGGGATGTAACGCCATGATCTAGTGGTTCTTAAACCTCTGATTTCCAGAAGCTGGGACTGCACAACAGGGGATAGATCACTTGCCAACTGCCCTGTTCTGTTCATTCCCTCTGAAGCATCTGGCATTGGCCACTGTGAGAAGACAGGATACTGGGCTAGATGGACCATTGGTCTGACCCAGTATGGCCATTATCTATCTATCTAGATGGGGCTGCAATAATGAAATGCTTTCCCTTTCAGCAGCATCTCTTTCCACTACTGTCAAGTGGAACCCCCATCATTTTTGCCACTCCCATCAACAGAGATGGAACTTGCCCAGGACAATAGGTTGGGACCACGCCTGGACTTTCACCGGCAATTCTCATGATCTCAGTGTCCTGGGCTGCTGAGCCATCTTGCTGCTCCCTGGATGGCTTCTTAGGCCATTGAATTCAACCAGTTGGGAGCAGGGCCAGACACAGCGAGTCCCCTCCTGCTACGGAGTCAGCCTGTTCACATGCGTCACAGAAGCGCTGATGGCAATCGGGGCATCACCTGTGACTGCCGCCTGCCGTGGCTGGCTGGTAAAAGAGAGAACACCTGGGAGCCCAACTAACAGCCTGTTGGCCCCTCCTTAAACAAAGGGGAATCTACTACCCACCTAAGGCATTCAGTAGTCAGGGCAATACTAGAGAAACCACTGCCCCATGCTAGAGCCCTCGCAAGCCACTGCCCAGCCTCCGACCTGCCTCTTCCAAGCAAAGCTAATCCACACATGGCAATAAACAGGCCCCAGTGGCACCCACCGGCTGCCAGTATCCTGGATCCCTCCCAGGCCAGCGTCAGGCCAGGGCACGGCACCATGACAGTACTTGTTGCTCTGGTGAATGACCGGCTCCTGACTTGTGACAGGGGAAAATCAACTACACCCCTCCCACTGGGCCTCTCTATGGCACCTGTGACCAGTGATCACCACATGCCCTGCCTCCAGAAAACTGCCAGGGTGAATGGAAACTCCCTGAAATGGTTCAGGGCCTCCCTCTCAGACCACACCCAGAGGGCCCTTATGAGAAACTGTTCCTCCATCTCCAAACCCCTCCCCTATGGGGCCCCACAAGGCTCAGTTCTCCAACATCTTTGTATTCAATATCTATAGGAAGCCATTAGTAGAGATGGAGAGATGGCAGGGGCTTATGTGTCAGAAATACACAGATGACACTGGGCTGTACACTGCCTTTCTATTAAATATAAAGCCCACCAAGGCCTATCTAGCTCAATGCCCAGACAAAATCAGCAGCTGGAGGAAGAGCTGCTGACTAATGCTGAACCAAGCAAGACTGAGATGATGCTGACTGCAAGAGAGACGTGCTCTGAAAGACTTGCCTCTTCCACAGCGTCCCCCACTAGCAAGGGTGTATGCCCCCCAATTATTAGACGAGGCAGAGCCCGTGGGTTCCCCTTGAATTCTACAGTGCAACTAGAGTCCCAAATAGTCACAGCACCCAAATCCTGATCCAAAAGGGGGCCTTGAGGCACTAGTGCGATGCAAACAATAGATAATAATGATAAATGCAAACCTCATTGCTTTGACTTAACTCTTCCTTAAGGATTTCTTCACATAAACGCAACACAAACAAAATCCTATAAACTAATCTGTCTATGTCTCCTGAAGGCTGGGAAGAAAGAGAGAGACATTGTTATTAGTATTTCTACTTCTAAGCACTCAGCTAGGACCACAGAAATATTTAATCTAATCTATCTATCATATTTATAGAGCACCTATTAGTGTAGTATCTAGTCATTGGATCATCAATTGATGACTGCCAGGAGAGCCCTAATGAGGTCCAAAAGAATCAGGGTCACTACACACAACACAATCCTGATAATGATCATGGAGAGTCCATGGCTGTAGTGTCAAATGGCTGCAAAAAGATCCCATGCAGAACCATCTCTGCAGCCAGAGGGAAGAAGTGATCAATCTAAGCACAAGGTTTGGAATATCTCAGCTCTCTGGAAGCCCTGAGCCAGGCTTTTCTCTTCACCCACTGAGGTAGATAAATTGTGTTCCGAGCAACTTGCTCTGTGGGGATCTTTATTAGTTTTATGATGTGTTATTTGTTGAGCAGGATCAATGTGCTGGCACATTAGAGTAGAGTATGCTGAGGAATGCATGGTCCCTGCCCTGAAGGGACTGAAATCTGCATTAAGCACACCTTGTAGATCACACATACACAATGCACCAAGGCTCTTATAAGATTCAAATCTCAGAAGATTGCTTCATTTTTTGGGTTTTTAAATATAATTTCCTTCTGTGGTGAGCCACTGCTAGAAGGTCTTTCAAATGCAGGTTTAACATGTAGGCTCCTGGCTTATGGTTCTTATGGATATTAAAAATCCCACGGGGAACCTTCTATAAGAGTTGGGGTTGCTCTGGTGGCCTTAAACAAAACCCTCACTCTTTAGGGTCTGCTAATTGGTTGTCTGGCTATGGCCCCCGTCCCCGGGAAGGGACTACATTTCAGTGGTGAAGGGAATCCTGAGTGTAGATAGTTTGTAAAATGCTTTGGTATCCTCCGGGACTGAAGCTATGCTGTGAATAGGGGGCGTGCAAGCTTGCTAGGCAAAGGACATTATGACGTGCCCTCCAACTTCCACCATGTTATAGAAAAGCAAAAGGATGGCAGCCTCTGTAAGCCATCACACACACCCAAGGGCCTAGCAGAGGGATCACTGTGCCCAACAACACAACATGTTGTGGCATGTTCTATGACATGCCTGCTTCTGTGCTGGAGAGGATTTGCATGTGATTGGGGTGATGGCTTGGCGGCCCATTTCAGAGAAGGAGGATTCTCCGGGCTTAACAAAGACTTGCAAATTTTACTTGCCTGCTCACCCGAGCTGAGCAATCTCTTTGGTCTCCAAGTAAAACACTGTTAGTGTTTTTATCATTGCCATCATCTTCCTCCTGCTGTGGGTGTTGTTGGACCTTGGTTGGTCTATTTTCATGACAGTATTTCAAGGCCTGCCTAGCAGTATGTGGCACATGATGACCCAGGCTGCTGCTACCACTACACAGCGATTAGGGGTTCCTCCTTTTCCTTAATGTGAGTTAACGCCATTTGAAATCCACAGCAGTTCTGAGGTGTGTCTGGCTAAGTTGGAATGTAGTCATGAGCAAGCCTCAGAGACGATGTGTCACCATCAGGTCAGCTTCATGGGACTATTCTGGTGAACCAGCCCCAAGGCAGAGTCTTTCTTGCCTTTTTGTGTGAGACTCTCACACATGTATAAAGGATGGCTCTGGTGAGATCCGGTGCGTGAGGAGTTTTATAAAGTACAGTTAATAGGACAAAAAGAAAAGGAGTACTTGTGGCACCTTAGAGACTAACCAATGTATTTGAGCATAAGCTTCGTGAGCTACAGCATCCGATGAAGTGAGCTGTAGCTCACGAAAGCTTATGCTCAAATAAATTGGTTAGTCTCTAAGGTGCCACAAGTACTCCTTTTCTTTTTGCAAATACAGACTAACACGGCTGTTACTCTGAAACCAGTTAATAGGACAGTTCCCTAGTGACTACACATATACTGGATGCAAAAGAGTACAAGCCTCCATAACAGAAGTCTACATTAAATGGCACCCCCAAAATTTGCTGGAAGACAGTGCAGTGTAGAGTGGGGCTTTCCAAAACCTCATATGCATAGCAATGTTTGCAGCTTTCTATTTCCGCCCCAGTGACTAGAAACAGTGAAACTGTCCAGCCTAGAGACTACCAATTAATTTGAGCATAAGCTCATGAAAGCTTATGCTCAAATTATTTGGTTAGTCTCTAAGGTGCCACAAGTCCTCCTTTTCTTTTTGCGAATACAGACTAACACGGCTGCTACTCTGAAACCTGTCCAGCCTAGTTTCACTGAGGATGAAATGCAGACAGTAAATATAATGCACAAAATGATGAAAAAGAAATGGTATTTTATTTAATCTTTCAGCATTATGAGTATTATGAGTAGTAACTCAGGTGGGGGAGTTTTTAAAGGTATATGAGGATTTTTATCATAATGATGTGTCACTCATCTCTTTTTTCCCCTTGTTTATTTCACTCCTCTCTCTGCCTCCTCCCTGATAAGAGCTACACAAAGAGAGCACAAAAACAACATGTCTTATTGGTCCTATGACCCCATGAACTACCCTACATATGCTGGCACGTAATTAACTATTTACAGATACACTGATACAAAACTCTCTTGTAACACTTCCCAACTCATCTATTCCTCCCTTTACAACTATCATTTGTGCTCTGGGAAGGAGACTTTTTTGGGGGAAGGGACGGGCTGGATGGGCGGGAGGAGGAACAATACCACTCCAGTTTGGGGAAGGGTGAAGTGGGGGATTTGTCACCCCCAAACCAAGTGGATTTGATGCCAAGCCAATAGAAGGGGATGAATGCAATTTTTGTCAGTTTCATGTGCGCCTGTGAATGCAGATCATGAATTACACACCAGCCAGATGACAGGCTGACATTTTAGGTCCAAACATTCTCCTATAATTAGTAGAATCTAATGCAATACAGGGAATGGCTCCATTTTACACACACATTAGCGTAATGCCTTTAAATAAGATAATTGATTATGCCTCTGCATAAGAAAATAAAATATTCGGTGTAATTAAAACCGGCATTTGGATTCTGGCATGCTGACAGGTGAGGCCATGTGTCATTTTATAAATCCTTAAAGTGATATTCACACCCACATTTGAGTTCCCACAGTTTTGAAAATGATTCCTTGCTGCTGAGTTGCTTTTTATCTTTAGTTCAGAAGGGTTTTGATGAGGGTTTTTTTTTCTCATTTATCTTCATTCTGGCCTCATATCAGCAGCTAACAAAAAGCTGCAGTCGTACCATCCTGGGAAGGGAAATTCGTAGCTCTCATAAGCTAAGCAGCATTGGGCTTGCTTTGGATTTGCAACTGAGCCCTCCAATGAGTGCTCCTACAGTGCGGGGGCTTCAGCAGGGGGCGCTCTCCACTCTGAGTCAGCACCAAAATGTAAATGGGATACAGCATTGATCGTCACTTCCTGTTCCAAACGGTGGCATAGTGTTTCTGGGGCATTAAATAGCTGTCATATCCCATCCCAGAACTGGCTACCTTTCAGTAGCAGGGGAAATGATTCCTGTGCATTGTGTCTGCAAAGTGCTTTGGGATCCTTTTGGAGGAAAGCTGCAGCAGGAATGTAAGTCATTGTCACTCGTACAGCAAGTGAATGAGGGAGCCACAGTTCACAAGGTGCCAGTGTACCACCCTTTGGGAGAAATCTGCTGCATGCACGTGCAGCATGGACCACATGGTGACTTTGCCAGGCTGGGGAGCTACACTTTTATCCTTTTCAAGTTGCTTTATGCCATTTGCTGATTGATGAGTTTACTCCTGCTGTCAGCCCTTTTCATCCCTTGTGCCTAGCACTGGGGCACAGTTCAAGATGCCCAAGGAGACTGAGCTTCTGGGTGCCAGCCCTGAATAATTTATAATTAAAGATGCATTTCTGTAAGGGACTAGCTGGCTCAGGGGATCAGGAAAGGGACTTAGAGCATTTCCGTTCTCACATCACCATGTGGCATCTGGCCCAGCCTGGTAGTGACCAGAAGTTGTTATCCAGCTGATTGCTGCTCAGTAGCCTGTGTGAAATAGGCTGGTGAGTCTCAGTCCCGTTCCTAGTGGACAAGGGGCCATATGACAAACCACCACCACCAATATTCATTGGGGCTAACTCACATTCGTGTGGATAGTATCAATGTGGAGACCAAGGTCTGCCTGGGCTGTGGAGTCTGAGGTCCCCCTCTCACCTGAAGAGATGGTTCCTCAAGTCGATACTGAGGCAGATCATCGGCGGTGGGTAAGGAGGACTTGGAAATCTTGTCCCTCCGCTGCCCGGCATTCTTGTTGTGTAGTCAGATACAGCAAGGGTTTGGCCTCTAGGGCATTAATCTGGCACCTTTCACCAGCACTGCAACTCTGTAAAAAGAGGAGCAGAATTTGGCTGTCTCTTGCAGTTGTGTTTGTCACCCCATAGCAGGTTCTTTATGGGCTTCTGAAGGATGACAGATAAAGGAATTTCCTACACGTGCGATAAATGCATCTTCCCTATGCTATTGCTAATGGATTGTAAGGGTCTGTGTCTGTTCGTTTGGGTATGCAATGGATTCTCTTCTCCTATTGGTTGATGGCTCTTTAAACAAAGGAGAGCTGGTTCAACATCACTAAGAAAAAACACCAGGATGGTAACATACCCCCAGCAGTTTGTTACAGGTATGGAGGTGGCACACAGCCATAGTAGCCTTTACAAAGCAGCCAAAGGCAAGAAAGAGCTGGAATAGAACAAACCAGATCTGACTGCAGCCATTCCTCATTGTCCCCAGATGCATCCTCATCAAAGATTGCAGTGACGTAACCATGTGGAGCAGAGGGAATCACGGCAGTATATGGCCTTTCTCCTCAACCTTATCTGGCATGAAACATTTATCACCTGAATTGATCAGACCTCACCCTGTCTGGCCTGGCATGACCTCATAGTCCACTAACCCCGCCTCTGTTCTCACTCGTGGGCTTTGTCCGCATCAAAGAGACACAAGATATACACACACCACAGGTGTGATATGGGATTATGATAGGGAAGGTAGAGAATGCACGCACCTAGGCCCATCAGCAAGACTGCAAATACATGATCTATAAAGAGCCACTCCTAGCTGAAGAGTTCAATAGAGCACTTACTGTCCCAGCCACCTGGCAGAGCTGCTTCCTGCGGACCTCAAGGGCTTGGCTTGTGCTGATGACCAAGGCAGCAACTCCAGCCACCAGGTGGATGACTCCATTGACCTCTAATTACGATTTGACCTCGTTCCAGGTTTCCTGCTGAAAGGGTGGTTAGGAGACGGTACTGTATCTATATCTGTATCCTCTCTGTCTACAGCTTACCTCCCTGCCTCAGACATGGACGAGATGTCCATATGACATATCACAGAGCCCTGTGACAAATGAATGCACCCTTCAGCTCTGACCACCTCTTCTGTGCTCTGCCCACTAATCCATCTCCCCCGGACTTAGTCTCACCCCTTAAGCAGCCTCAAACAGCCATGCAGGAGAGAAATAGTTCCTCCTCTACAAATAGAGAATTCCCACTTCCCCAGATCACCCTGGCCTAAGGCAGTGGAGTGACAAAGTTCTTGTCCTGTACCAGCGACAGCATTAATTAAATGTCATGCTTTTAAACCTTCCCTTCCCAGCACTCCCAGTTATCCCTGTAAGGACCCAAGATACTTGCCGTTAAAGGCACGACACTTTTGGTTATAAAAAAGCTATTTTCAGTCAATTTAAGAGGTTTTCATGACTCCCCCCGAGGCCTGTCCTATGATAGTTCAGGCTGATAGCTTTACACAAGGATGGAGGGACCAAGAAACAGTCCCATTCATTTGCTTGTAACATACACTGTATATACAGAATATAGAGTGGAGCAGTCTGAAGAATTTAATAGTGCTTGTTTAATAGATGAATTGCATAATGGACCATCCCAAATTCATAGCCATAACTTTCTACCACACATCTATCTATCTATCTATCTATTGAGTTTTCTCAAGCATCTGTCCCCATCACATCTAAACATTGCACAGGTAATTAAGATCCACAGGCAATGGCTGATCAGTATGGAACTAATGGATGCCTGGAATCAGAGTCTGGCTGAAAATGTGTCCTTCTGTTTCTGTGGGGTCCTTTTTCCATGAAGTGGCTCTTTGACAGTCAGATTCCTGCGTCTGAGGCACTAGACAGGGACAGACAGACGGGGACAAGGGAAACCAAGTTAGGGAAAGCAGAGGTCATTCCGGGAGGGTGTTAGAAATGGGAGCAAATGCCCAGGGGAGGGAGCCTGGGAATCTCACCCTATTTCATAGCAGGCTCCCCGTCTCCCCTTCCACCTCTCCCTGAGATTTCATGAGGCGATGTCACCTTGAGGCAGGACTGCGGAAAGAAAAGAAAACTTCCTCTGTTTGCTAGTCTAGGAAGAATGGCAAAGGCGCTCTTGGCACGGAGGGCGGGAGTGTGAGGAGACCGCTGAGAGCTCTGTGTCTGCTGCTGCTCGCATTAGCAGGCTGCCGCTGCTGTTATTGGTTGCTCTTTAAGCCATTACGCCTCGCTCTCGGGGCTGTGGTTGGCAGTGTGGTGCGCCTGAGTCCACCGGGACCTAGAGACAGCAGCCAGCGGGTTCTGTGTTACTCAGCTCTTAGGGAGGGCTTGTAAAAAAAAACACACACACACACACAAAACAAGGCACAAGGGAAACAAAGCGATGTGTAAGTGGATGTCTGAAGCCATCTTCTCTATCCATTCACTCTCTGGCCTCCATCTCCTCAGGGCTGCTTCTCTCCTGGGGCCTGTGTGCCACACACTCTCCCTGGCCCCCAGGCCTCCTGGTGGTTCTTTGTCATCTAGGGCCGAATAGTCAGAGCCTCTAAAAATACCCACACACTATGTGTGGGATCCCCTCTGTGCACCCACTAACCTGCGTATGCACGTGCAAAGCAGATTGCTGCACATGAAGGTGTACGTTGGCATGAACAAAGGCAGATTGTGGCCCATACTAAGGGAATGTACGTACTTTTGCTGGTGCTTTTTTGGAAGTTCCATAGGAACTTTGTCCTCAGCAAACCCTTGGAGTCCCTACTGGACGTGTAGGGCTGCATCACAACAAATCACTTTTCATGAGTGGCGGGGTTGGGCCTCATTCAGCCACCTCATCCTCCCAGCTTCCTGCATTGCCAATGTGATTGGCAGCCCCGAGTACAGGAAACAGCGGTGGAGGAAGGCTGGCTCCCATTCTCGGGCAGGGGAGTCTATTTCAGAGCAGCACAAACATTCCTCTCTTATGTTCGGCTTGCTTGGTGTGTATTAGTCACTCCAGGGGGCTAGGAGGTGTAACCTGAACACTGCTAATCACTTCAATGAGGTGGGGTAAGTGCATAGGCTTGATACAGACTCATTACTCGTCACTAGGGGACCTAATGTGTGTCTCCTGATGCTCAGTCCCGACCTGGGCGATAGCTTATCCTGCAAAGGAGACACCAGGCTGGGTTAGGTGAGGCAGCCACTACTCCTTGCTGGTAGTCACATGGCTGCCTCTTTGTTCCCACACACCCACCTAGCCTACCTCCCACGAATGACTCACTGCACTAAGCTCCTGCATTTATAGAGACATCTTCCAGAGGCCCTCAAAATGCTTTACAACATGAGTTAATGAAGCTGCACAACACCCCTGTGAGGCCAGTCAGTATTATTATGACCATTATTGTTTACTAAGTGTGGGCAATACGCACTGATATCCATTTTACAAATGGGGAAACTGAGGCACAGAGCAAGGCAGTGACTTGCCCAAGGTCTCAAGCAATTCTGTGGCAGAGCTGGGAATAGGCCCCGGGTGTCCTGGCTCTCAGTCCCCTCCAGACCCTACTAGCAAATAATGCCAATGAAAAACACCCATGAGTCCTGAATCCCACTCTCACACTCTGACCAACAGGAAACACTGCTGTTGCTTCCAGTAATGACACCACACCACCCTCTCATTCATGTTTCTGACACGGCTCCATTTCTGGGAGAGCAGGCCACACGGAGCAGAAGGGAGAGACGCAGGTTGCAGCTGCCAACTTCTTTAAGCCCCATTGTCAGAGGTTTCTTCCCTCCACTTGAGACCTGCCTAACCGAGTGTAGGCTCCGTCTGTTCTCAAGGAGAGCAGTGAAGCAGCTGGAGAGAGGCAGGGAGGGATAGAATCAATCTGAGCATCTCCTGGTAGGGGTGAAAACAACAGTCCCGAGTAGCCCAGAATAACAACAGACCATGTCCAACAACCTCACACAATCACTCAGATGCACACTGTGTCCCATACGCACTCCCCTACCTGCAGATCCACGTGCACTCTCGCTGACACACCCATTTGCACGTTCCCACACACAAGCTCTGACAGACAGTCTCACGCTTCCAAACTCTCTCTCATGCACACACCCGCGGCTTGCTCTCCCTCCCATACTCGCACATCCACGCACACACACTCAGGAATGAGGCAAGCAGCACAGAAGTGCAATGAAATTAGTCACTAGGTCTGAGTAGGAGGAAGGTTGTGAGTGGTGGGGGCAGAACAGGTGGTGGTGGTTGGTGTGGTCACCAGCTCGTCGACTGTGTCACCAGCTTATCCTCTATTTATTGTAGCAAAGCATTTGGCTTGGTGTCTCATGCAAAGTTCGTAGGAAAACAAATTCAAATTGGTTTGGCTCAGAGCCTGTCATGTGGATTGGGAGCTGTCTGTGGGACAGTAAACCAAAGGCAATGGTGATCAGCTGTAGCCTGAGCTGGAGGAGGGTGTCTAGTAGTGGGATGGCAGAGGGAGCAGTGTTAGGACCTGCTGGAAATCTTCATTAATGACCTGGAAGAGGGGGGTCAGCACCATGCCAATAAAAGGTCACAGTAGGTATTAAATGAGAAGGAGTTGCACACAGCAGTGAGGACAAGGAACTGCTCGAAGGGGCCCAAGGGTTAGAAATCTGGGCAGGAAATGACAAAATGAGATTCAGTTCAGAGACGTGCAGCTAATCGGTGCGGGGAGGAAAGAGTCTGAAGCCCAGGAAGTGGCAATGGCTGTGAGAGACCTGGGGCGACAAGGGACAGCCATTCAGAGTGGAGTGTGCAATGTGATCTGGCAGCTAGAAAGGTCACTGTGATTGCAATGCACATGCTGTGACTTCGCATCACAGAGCAGCTTGGTGGAAGCCCCTCTCTATACAGTGCTGGTGAGAGGCACCCCCCACCCCCCAGCTCTCTGAATTGCTGCATTCATTGCTGAGCTGAGCACCCCATTTCTAGCAAGAGGGGGAGTCCATAGGTAGGTCACTAAGGTGTGTAAGGGTCTGGAAGAGATGACTCATGGGGAAAGATTAAAAGAGCTAAATATGAAGAACAGAATTTGGCTCAATGATGGCCACATGGTGGACATGAGAATTGGCTAGCAGCATGTGAAGTGTGAGCATCACGGAGGAGCAGGAATTGTTTTGGGTGATCCAAGGGGCTGGACTGGTGGCAATGGGACAGAGCTGAGCAAAGGGACATGTGGAGAGGCTTATCTGGAGAGGCTTCCTAGCTGTAAGATGTGGTAGCCTGTGGCCTGCCTCCAAGGGAAGGGGTGGGAAACTAGAAAATGTCCCATAGGGAGCAATCCTGCACTGGCCAATGGGGATGGACAAGTTGGCCCAAGAGAGCGTTTCCAGCTCTAACGTCCAGGTCTCTTTGGTATTTGGGGGGTTATTTCTCTTCCTGGTTCTCCTTTCCCTTGCTTCATCTGAGCTCTTCCAAGGGATCTCCAGGGGAGGTCATCCCTCTCCAAACACCCCCCCACACACACCTTCTGGAGTTCTTTATAGGATCCCCAGCAAAGGATCCCCCCGCCCACCCTCCCTCTGCCCCCAGACCGGGACCTGCTGCAGGTTTTGTAGACAACAAACTTAGCTTACATGTTCTGATCTGAAAATGCTCTGGTTGCCAGAGACCTTCCTATTTGCAGCTTCCAAGTCCCACAGTGCGTGTGGGCGGCAGATTGGAGGAGAGAATAGCCCACAAATGTTCAGTTTCACTATCTCCTTCCTTCCCAACAGGGTTCGGCCCTGCAACAAAATGAAACGCACACTCCCTCCCCCGCCCTCCAGCACACTGTAAGAGAGAGAATAACTCAGCCTGCTGCCCTCCAACCAGGCTCTCCTAAGTTGAGTGGAAATTATTCCTGACAGGTGTAAAGGACTGGCCACTGCTAGTGGCAACTAATGGCTACAAAGCTGGCTGTGACTAAGGAGTAAAGGGCAGGGGCGACACGGCTCTGAGCCTTTGTGAAAAGGGAGGGGAGAGAGAGAGCAGAGCTGAGGGATGGCACTGCAGCCTTTCCTAGGACGCAGAGTCGTGAGCTCCCTACCAAGGCATGGGCATCAGCACTCAGGCCCTATGCCTGTCTTTGGTTTGGGGGTCTGGTGCGGTGACTAGCCCGCCACAGAGGTGGGATATGCAGCGGCCTGGCTTTAACACTGTCACTACCATCATTTCCTGCTCCCACCCACTGTACCACTGCCTCCCTTCTCCTACGCCGTCCACTTCCTGCCGCAGCCCCCACCACCTTATCTCTGCCCGCTGCCAGTGCTGCCCCACCACCAGGCCTCCTCCAGCCTGCGCACATGACAACGGAGAAGAAAGGTCCCTGCAGACCTGTAGTGGAAAATGACCTATGTCCATACGTATGTGTTCTTCATACTGTGTGCGCATTCCTTCTATCCATTCCTGGCTCTGTCCATTCCTAGTATTGTGGGTGTCCACTGCCTGAATTACTATGTGTATAATGCTTGTATTCATCCTGGGTACTGTGCGCATCCAGCTGACATAATGTATGTGTGCGTGTGTCCATGTCCATTCCTGGGACTGCGTCTATGGTTTGTACGGTACCCATTGGCAGCATTTGATGCACCCGCTCCATGTATTGTACATATGCTTTGTGTATCCATTCTGTGCATTGTGTTTCTCTTCCATCCACCGCATCATCAGACTGTTGTGACAGGTGTTCATGCTCTGAACTGAGCCATGAATGAGATAAGAAGAGCTTGAGGAGGGTGCTGACCTTTGCACCAAGCTCTAGTGACCATCGCTGAATCTCGCCTCGTCTTGGACACTGTCCAGGTGCAGGACAGCGCAAGCCGATAATTTACAAGGTGCCCACATTCAAGAGATGTTGCAAACAAAGCCATGCTCCCTAGAATGCCATTGCAATCAGAGTGCAGACAAGTAACGGATCGGAACAGCATTTATTCATTAAAATTCTTCAGGTGAAAAACATCCCCTTGATATTCCGGCATTTTGCTTCTAGTCCAAAGCAAAATCCAATGTGCACAGCAGAGAGAGGGGAAAAGCCAAACAAGGGAACATTTCTACCTTGCATCTGTTACAATGATTGCATCAGCCTTAATTACAATAGAACTTTCCACCTTTAACGCATTTAGGCACATGCAGTATTCTCAAGCTCCCTATCTTCGGTTGGCTTCATCTTTGAAATGGTTTTTCCATGCATTCAAAACAGTTTGTAATTAACAGTCACATTGTTTTCCTTTGAATGTTCCCTGAGATGCAGAACGCAGAGAGTGAGAGAGATGGGGAGCTAAGTGACTCGTTGATATGACTGGGGATTAGTTTGCTTTCAAGAAATCACTTTTTCCATTTTACAGAGAATTTTGTGCTAGCGAAAGGTTAAGGGTGCTGGATTGACAGCCCTGCAGACTCAGGTGATCTGTTTATCACAGAGTAGGTACAGCCTGGCAGCACAAGCAGCTCCCCATCACTTCAACAATGTGCCTTGCCTCTGGGGCCAAGAGGGGAATTTGGTCTCTGTGGCACAGTCAATCTTTGGTCTCTCTTTTCAGGCCTCCACCAAGGGGGGCAATTCGTGCCAATGGAGATGGTGATCCCTCTGTTGTGGACCTGGCCACTAGGAACCAGATTGCAGCCATCAGTTCATTTCACACATGGGCCACTGAACAGCTCTAAGATAGGAATGACTTTTGTCCACAGTCTGGAACAGCACCAGGGACATTGGCATGAAATACACCCACCACCTGAGCCAGCCAGTGGCCCAGCCCTTCCCCTGCAGAGCGTAGCACAGATTTGCTCTTAATGCTCATCCCCTATAAATCCCAAAGTCAGATAACAAGCTCCCTGTCTGTAGTTCTGGTGCAAACCCTGGGCAGGAGGGCTGTTACCTCCATCTGTTCTTCTCTAGACAATCTGCCTTTGAAAGTCTTTGTGGCACAATCTTGGAGTATGAGTAACTGAGGCAGCACCTGGATATTGTTTAACAGATGAGAACACACATTTTTCAGGCAACGAGCTTTTCCTTCCCTTTCCTGCATGTATATTTTTTAATCTAGAATTTATATTTTCAGGAGGGTCCTACCAACTCTTCAGATTTGAATGATTAGTGGGAAGCAGGAGGGTGCCCTAGTCTGTGTGTTGCTTCCAGGAGATACCCTAGCTCCATTTCTATTTAAGAGTTGGCACCCATTTTTGTTTCCAAGCAACGGTGCCAAGACGTCAGTTCACTAAGTTACCTCTGTTGTGTCATATTGCTTGATAGCATGTCAGGTTGTCCCGTAACTGCGGAGATACAACCTGCCATGCCCTACCCTATTCCCACGCTAATGCCATTTGACATGTCACAGTTATTTGCTGACAGCCATAAGATCTTGTGAAGCGGCCTTGCCTAGTGACAAAGAAGGGGAATGGGAGTCAGGACTCTAGTCAGCTCCCATCTCTGTTCACTGGATGATGTTGGGCAAATCACAGCCTCTCTCTCTTTGTCTCTGTTCCCCTGACTGTAAATAGGTGTAAAAATATGTACAATACCTACCTCACCAGGGGCCTGCTGGGAGGCAGATACCATAACGGTGTTGGAGGGAAGTAGAGATGATGGCATTCCCAGCCACCTGCCAAAGAGGGGAGCCAAGCATGATGGTCATCCCTGGAGGCATCTGCATGCAATAAGCTCCCAGAATGCTCTTTCCTGCTGCAGGGTCACAGCACCAATAGTTTGGTGGAGCACTCTTGGCATCTTCTGTCCTCAGCCATTAAACATCTGCCCCCCCTCAAAGCTCCCACCCACTGCATCATCCTGGCAGGATCACCCTGATACCCTGACAAGCCCTGGCAGATGAAACGTGAAGGCAGAATGCTCAAACGCTGGCAGCACAAATCCTGCTCTGTATTTAATCAACAACAGTGCAGGATTCCTGGCAACCGTGTGCCCCGCCAGTGAAGGAGGCCAGAAGAACCCTCCTCTTCCCCACCTCCATATCTGCATGTCTGGTTGAACCGTTCTGAATAAAGGAGCCAATCAATCTGAAGGGCCTTTGCCCAGCCTTGGCCCCAAGTGCCTGTCTGGGAGGAGCCCTCATCCCACTTGGCTGAAAAGATCAAACACATCCGAGACGGTCTCCCTGGACCCAAGGACCCCTGTAAAAGCAGTGACCATTCCAGCTTTCTAACTGGAGTTTGGTGCAGTCACTCAGAGTCCCTGGAAGGCATGACGGTCACTACAAGGGAAATAAATCCCCGCTCCCCATGGCTGATGGTAGCCAGAGAAGAGCCTCTGCATCCATTCCTAACCACGCTCAATGGCTCGTCTAGCCGCACCACAGGCAGTTCCATATTCTGGTTCGCTTTCAGGAAACATCACTTAACCTCAGTGCTCTCTCCAGCTACCACCCTACAGCTGGTTTCCCTTTCCTGGGCAAAGTTACCGACAAGTGGTGGCAAGCAAACGCCAGCAATGCTTGACCTCTGCCAATATCCTACACCCTTCACAATGAGGGTCAGACTGGGATGCGGCAGGGATGGTTCTAGTTGACAAAACACCGTGATTCCACCGTGGTGTCTATTGGCAATCACGGAACCCTGTCTCACATGGTGCCGCCGACTTGAGTACAAGACTTAGCAGGAGTGGATGGTGCAGCAGCACTGAACTGGCTTTTGTGATTTATCTCCATCAGATCTGGGACAGTCATTTGTCTCTCAAAAGAGCTGCCACATTGGGAGTCACTTCCTGTCCCTTGTAGACCATTCCCCTGATGCTTGAGACTGGATCACCCCTATCTCAGCCACAACGCTGCAAAAGTTGTTATTGATCATAATGTTTTCCAGCATCCAGCTGAGGTGTAATAGGGATTCTTTATATTTGCATTTGCAAAACATTTGGAAGCATCTGACTCCCTGACTTCCTGCAGGAGACCACGGTTGCTGCAGGCAGATTCACCCCCACCCCCACTCCCTGTTAGTGGGGTTCAGTTTACAGGCCATTAACTTTGTGGTGTGACCCCATCTTCTCTCATGTGATGGGACTGAGTAAGTAGGAGGGCACTGGGCCTTCCCATAGGGAGAGCCTTAGACTTTATCATGCTGAGAAAGCCCGGTGCCGAGGGCTGACTTGCTCCCCTGTGCCCACCTACCCTCCCCACCCTTTTTGTCTCTTGTGCCACAAGGGCCCTTGGAGTCCCTGCAGTGCTGATGGCAGGCATGTTTCCTGGACTACCCACCAGCCTGGGGTGCAATAACTGAGTTATAGCACATCCCCATCAGAAAGACGTTTCTTTTCCTGAACTTGCAGTCCAGTGATAGCTGCAGCTGCTGAGATGGTCAAACAACACACGGAGGGGAGGGCACAAGGACAGCACCGGGCTGGGTGCAGAAAGGCTTTCAGATTGTCCCATCTATAGCCTAGCAGTGAGGCCACCAGCATGGTTAGGGTCTTATTCCAGCTTTCAGATGAATGTTGCCAGGAGAAGTGGTGGCCTGCCCCATGTTCCCTGTATATCTCGCCCACTGGCCAGCCTGGGTGAGGGTCCTTTCCATCTCTTATCTCTAGGAGTCTCACTGCCCCCCACTCCACCATGCACCCTGCCTTGCTCTCCTGTCCCATGCCCCTCTCTCTCCATCACCCTCTCCTCTCCTCTTTCTCATGCTGCCTCCATTTCTCCCACCCTTCTTGCTCCCATCCCTCTCTGCCTTTCCCTCTCTCTTCCCCCACCCCTTCCATCTGTTATTTCTTTTGCTGTCTGGTGTTATTGACTGCCACAGGGCATCATACTGAGTCAGGCAGTGGAGTCAGTAGTACTTACGTACGAAGGTGATGAGAGTGTTGGAAAAGCTGAAGAAGAGTGAGACTGGATGGCGCTTAGGGAAGGGAGAGGCCAGGGCATCCAGACAGCTGCCAGGGTCTGACACATGCAGTTACTTTAAACAGATCTCATGAGATTTGTTGGTGGCAACAGATCACCAGCTGGATCTATCTATCTATCTGTCACTATCATATCTAGGCTTACACCCCACCCCTATGAAATCCCACAAACCTGTTGAATGGCCCTGCAGTGACGTCTTTTGAGGTATGTGCTTTTGTAGGCTCTGATGTCATACAAGAGCAGCCAATCAGAGTTACTGTTGTTTCAGGAAGTACCACCTTCAGGGAGTGGAAGGAGAAAGACATTCAGGAGCTATGTCAGATTCTCCGCCACAGATTTTTCTCATAGTATTAATTTTTAAAAGAATAGTAAATTAATATTTTGCTTTTCTGTAGGCCCTTGTATCTAAGGATCTCAAAGCAGGTTATGAACATTAACTAAGTCTCACCACATCTCTGTGGGGCACCTTGTTCTTTTAACCCGCTTTACAGGTGGATAAACTGAAGACAAGAGAAGAGACGTACATACTCAAGGTCACGAAGTGAGACAATGCCAAGGGTCCTGGCTCCTTGTTCTCTGCGCTAGCCATTAGACAGCACAGTCTGTTAGGTGGCTCCTGGACAGATTTGGTATATGCTTCCGAAAGGATGGGCTCAGTCTCTGTTACAAAATCCTCACCACTTCCAGCTTGGGACAAACAAATATGCCAACATGTGAACACTGAGCTATGCCAACTGAGAGGAATAACCATGCGTCCCAGCTCAGTGCCCTGGACAATGAGCAGCAAAGGAGCCCAGAGGCACTAGGGATTGCAGGCACATCTTGTGGGCCATGCAGAATTTGCTGAAGTCATCTCATTATATCAGGGCTACGGTGGTTTTAGAAATATCCACTGACCAGTGGGTACGAGACAGAGATTGCTCCAACTGGCGTCCTGAGAAGGGCACAGTCTAAATGTTGGCCACAGCAGTCAGACCTCTGGGAGTCTGCACTGACAGACAGAAAGAGAAATTAGCTGAGGGGCAGCCAAGGCGTAAAGGCTCTAGGGGAATTTGGCCCTCATGGTACTCCCCACTCTCCGTTGTCTGGGAAGGTATTATTTTTGCACCACTTGAGGGAAAGTTGTTCTTTGCACACTTTGGGTATTTCTCATCAGGTCAAGGCCCAGCTTCCCTGGTTGTGGGTGCATATCACACCCTGGACATTTCTGCCCTCAGTTTGCACCCACAAAAATGAATCATGGGTCCATATCTAAGAACTTTCACCTCCAAGTTTGCACCTGCAGTTGGACATAGAACCTTAAGACATACTGCCAATCTGATTGCCTGTGTAATACCTCTAAGGAGGTCATCATGAATACCTAGGGCAATATATGAACATAAGAACAGCCATAGTGGGTCAGACCAAAGGTCCATCTAGCCCAGCGTCCTGTCTTCCGACAGTGGCCAATGCTAAGTGCCCCAGAGGCAATGAACATAACAGGAAATCACCAAGTGATCCATTCCATGCCCATTCCCAGCTTCTGGCAAATAGAGGCTAGGGACACCATCCCTGCCCATCCTGGCTAAGGGCACAGCAACCCCTGTTTGGGAATGGGCATGTGCTGAGATCAGGGGTTGAGAGCAGTGAGTTTAAGGTGGTGGTTGTCTCTTCAATCCCTATGGCTTCATTTTGGGACAGATCATGGCAAATGAGTTATTACATGTCATGTCAGGAGATCAGGCTGGCATGGCCTCTGCTGAGAAAGCTGACAAGGAACCGAGAACTGTAGTTTTTTAAATTAAACAACACATTCCAGGGAAGTCACATCAGCATTTGTTGTCTTTCAGATGAGATGCAAACCTAGTGATCCGGCCACCGCTGGTAATTAAAGATTCCCCGGGCACTGTCATCAGGACTCCTGGTCTTAGCCCGGGTGTCCTGGGCAACCCTAGATGCATTGTGCAGTTACATTTGGATACAGTGTTCTTCTTCACTTCCTGTCCTAAACTGTTCTGAGTTGCTGCACTATTCCACCCCAAAGAGGGCTACATTAGCATTGCCTGTATATCTCTCGCATCCTCTCCTGAGCTGGTCACATAATTAAACTCTAATATTTGCAAATAGTTATTGGATGAAGTGTGCTGTAAATATTATTTACAACAAATTATTTAATTCTCTAACCCCCAGGTTGAAAGGCTTTGTAAGAAAGATTGTCAGGTCTTTGCCGCAGTAGCTGTCTTTTTGCTCTGTCTTTGCACAGTACCTAGCATATTGGGGCCTTTCTCCAGAGCTGGGGTTCCTAGGCACCACTACAATACAAACAAATAAACAAATAACGATGTGTTAGTGATACACAGGCTTTAAGGCTTATCTGTATTATACTCAGTAGAAGTAACCTCACGAGCAGGTTTCTGCAAAACCATACAGGGACCACTTCATCAAACACTAAATGCAGCCATCTCTGGGTGGGAAGGTGGCAGCCATTTACATAGAGCACTGCACCATTTGACACAATTCTGGGATGGGAAGTGAAGCCATTGCAACTGCAGTTGTGAGTTCTAATACTCTCAACAGACTTAGGGCCCCATTCCTGGCTGCAGAGATCCCCAGACTGTGGTCTGGGGAGCACTTGCTGGTGATCTACGGAGAGCTGGCTGGACACATGACACCAGTCCCTTCTCCTTGTTTGATGGGAATGGGAGGTCTCCATAAGGCGATCCGTCATGCTGAAGTCCTCACTCTGAACAAAATGAGGTTCTCCCCTTTCTCCTTTACCAACCATTCAACTTAGCCCAGCCTTTCCTACAGCCCTGGCCAAGAGCAAAATGTAGCATTTGCAGTGGACTCCCAGAGGGCTGGTGAAATGGCAGGCAGTCAAGATGCAACTGACCTTGTCTCTGTAGGTTTGGCCACGTGTGGGCAGAACAGCATAGGCAGAACATTAAATCCCAATTTTCTTGTTGGGCATAGATAATTGGTGAAAAATCTCTAAATCCGTGGCTGGCAGGTGAAGTCACTGCCAAAAAGAGAGAGAAAGAAGAGGTGAAACAAAGGACAGAGGGAGACCAAACCACAGGAATGAAAACCAAATTTCTCTGCTTTCCTCTCATGTTTTCATGTTGCTCCCCTCCTCCCCCCTTTCCCTTTTTTCCTCAGTCACCACATTCTTTCTGGGAGAAAGCGGCTATTGGAAAACAGAGAGGAGAAGACAGACACTGCTGTGGAATTATTTAACGAGCCAGAATGAATTGCATTTGAAATCATTTAAATGGGATCTGGGAGTATTTAACTGAAGCACAAGAACTTAACAAGAGTGGGAAAGGATCTTTGCGCTAATTGCCGGCAATGACATACCTACAGAGAGAGAACATGCCGCAATTTGTAAGCAAGTCTGTAATTTCAGTCTCAGGTCCTTGCCTGCCCTGGAATATGGCACGGATTCTCCGCTGGAGAGGAGAGAAGGGCTGCTAGCTACAGGTGACCGGAGATGGTAGAAGATGAAGCTCCAGTTTAAGAGTATTTAGCCAAACATTTCACATTTTGTGGTGGGACTGAATAAAATGGGATAGAGATGCAAACCAGCCGGCCCTGGTTTGAGTCTGGGCTGTGCAATCCTCACACTCAAATGACTCATTTTGCAAAAGCAAACCCACCCTTTTTTTTTGCCCACCCTCCAGTTCCTATGCTAAATCTCTCTGCCTGCACCCGGACTACCCTAAGATAGCAGGGATTCGCAATGCAGCCAGGCCCCACTGTAGAATGGGGCTGGATTTCGGGAAATGAACTGGAGTGAGGACCGCCCAGCTCATTGCACATATAGCACATGCAGCCGCCAGATACCAGTGGCTCTCATGCTCTGCCAGACTGATGTGATTAGACTCAGGAAGATCCGAGAGGGGCAAGGCTCCGAATCCCAGTGCCATCCAGTCCCCATCTGCTGTCTGGTGCTAAGGGACCAGGCCCCCTTGTGCTAGGTACATCACAGTCATATAACAGAGAGAGAGAGAGCCCCTGCCCCAGAGAGCTCAGCAGCTGAATGACAGACAGCATGCAATAGGGCAAATCAGACAAACAAATAAAGTGGGGAGAGGTGGGGGGGGTGAAGTAACAAAAGGAACTGAGTTAATACTTGAAGAGCAGTTGTTCAGCAGGAATGCTCCCCTTGTGTACATGGGGAGTACACGTCTGCACTCCTTGTGCCCTCCTATTAGCGGAGACTACATTTTGCATGAGCAAATTCTGTCCCACTTGCCTATCAGTTATAGGCTCTATTGCCTGAGCAGCTGGGAGCTGGAACACACCGTGTAGGTGCAGGGGTGTGCTCCCCTTAGACCCCACTGAAAACCAGCCCCTACAATGCAAATCCAGTGAGTGGACAAGCCAAGTGCATTCAGTGCCTGGAACCCACTGGCAGAGCCAAGGTTGCTGCTGGTCCCCTCCTAACACAAGCTGACTATAGGCAGAAACTGTCTCAGGTACTAGTTAGATGGTAAATAATGGGGCTGTCTTTCCCCACAGTGCTCCTAAGTGGTGTCCCTCATTGGATGTGGATGCATCAGGCCACAGCATCTCTACTCTGCATCTCACGCCAGCAGCTGGGTACAGCCTCTGTGATGTGTCATTACTGTTTTCCTTCCTTTGCATCCCCCTGCCCCTCCCCACGATCCATCTCTGATGATGCTGCCTTTATTCTTTGTCTTGCAATCAGTTTTCATCTCAGTAATTCCCATTCAATGGCTAGTCCCTGATCTCTCTAATTGAGATCAGAGCTTAATACATTGGATGGGGGGAGGGGGACTACTTTTAATTTGCTAGGTTCCCATTAAGTCTTCTAATTACAAAATCTCCATCTTCCATCCTCCCAAGTTCAGAGAAAAACTCTCCGTGACTTCTGTTGGAATCTTCTTCTGATAAATTGGTACTACAGCCTCCTTGAACAGCTGTCCTCTTGAGCAGACATAGTAATTAATGTGAATAATAAATACATTCAAAGCAGGTTCATAACCCTCCGTTCTTGCACACAGACTTCCATTCGCATTGCAAGAGACACACATCAACGTTTCCACTCACAGAACAGGTCCAGAGGAGCTGCCTCAATCTAACAAGCCTGGTTTTCATTAGCAGTTCTTAGGCCCACAAGAAATCTTCATAGACAACGGGCCTCTTGGGAAATGGAGGCTCCTGATTGGCTGGAAATGAGGTCATGGGATAAAATAGTCATCACAAATTGGGCCACCAAGAACTTTGCACTTGTCACTATGCTGCTGGGCACTGGGAACATCATGGTGTCCATGAGGCTAGAGCTCACACTCACCTGCTCTAAAAACACAGGTGAACAAAGAATCTCTCTTAGTAGTACAGGGCTATTGACACACAGATGGGGGCGAACATGCATATACACACTCTCTCTAGCCAGTTCATTGCAATACACTGCAGATAGACAAGCAGTCCCTCTAGTCAGACTCGGTGTCTGTGTGTCCTCACTCAGACTAATTGAGAGGAGCTGGGGAGAGAGTGGAGATGACCGTATCCAATTGCTGGTTCACCTGTTTGCCTGGCTTTTGAGCATAGGGAGTAGCACGTGCACCTGGAGCTGAGGCATAGACACAATACCAGGGGATGCCCAAGTCATGCTGATTAGAGGAGATGGCTGCTGCTCTCTGATAGGCGCAGCTGTGAGTAGCATACACCTGCTCCAATGCAGAGCTGGTCAATTAATGTAAACTATTGCCTGTGACATTCGTTTGAATTTTTTAATACATTCGCTTGGGCTGTGCTCAAGTACCCACGGCCCAGCCTGCGCCCCCTTTGTATCCACATCACAATCTTACAATGAATGTTTGAGAGATGGCGTTTTACAGGCACAAATGTTCTCCTTAAGCACATTTCAGAGGCACAGGCATGAGGGTTTGTGGGAATCAAACTGTACATTTGCACATGCATGTAGTTGCACTGGAAGGTCTTGTGCACTCAGCCAGTCAAAGGGCAGAAGAACTAACACTACTGTCTCCTTCCCCTGTGATTCTGCTGCAGCTGTGAGCAGTGGAAGGGCTCAAGTTTAAATGAGAAGGGTCCTCACTAGGAAACTCACTTTCTCTTTGATCTGTGCTATGTTAGAGGTCAGAGTAGGTGATCACAATGGTTGCCACTGGCCTTAAGTTCTATGAACTTTCCCCTTCTCCTCCATATGATCTATGTATCTACCGCATTTCTAATGCACCTGTCTCCATAGTACGTAAGTGTTCCCTAAGGGTGAGTTTGTCATTTTACCTACAGTGAAACTGAGGTGCTGGAAGGTGAAGTGTGCCCAAAGTCACACTGTGAGTGGGACTGGGACCCAGGAGTCCTGACTCGCTTGCTGTAACCACTAGACTCACAAAGCCAGAAAAGTGAAATGAGAATTGCTGAGGGCAATGCCCAGGCGGGATAGGAGAGCCCTAGCATGGCAAAGCGGAGGTGTGAGGTTCAGTGAGCCGTCTGTCCATTTACACCAGCTGCTGACTTGCACTTCCCCTAATATACACTTCAGCTGTGCCCATGACTGATAGACCCAGACAGCCTCATCCTTCTGTTATTGTTGCTTGCCTTTATTTGCTCTATGTACACATCCACTGAGTTAATGGACTCCTCTCAGGAGTGGCCAAGCCAGGAGCCATCAGAGCAGATTTCCCTGAGATGAGCAATCCGTCCCAACCAGTGATTTCAATTAAAGGGTCATTAGTGTGAAATCTTATCCATCCCAGCTCCCATTTGCCGGCAGGAGGCTCTTCTTCTCCCTGTCCTGAGCCCTGTACTGCGGTTAGAGCACAATCCTCTCGCTGGAGCCCACTCGCTTTGCTAAAACACAGCAGCTGCTGCCGATAAACAAACATATTGATCATACAGATATGGGCTGTCAGGGACTTAATTCATGAATGAAGTGTGTTGTAGGAGTGCTTGGTGGGCAAAGGTTCCTTTTAAAGAGCCAGCAGCAGCCAACGACAGAAACCTCACTTAAAATTTGAAGACCAGCATGTCTCCAGCAGCCAAGAAGCTCATCTGCTTTATAACACTGTGGTGTCCACAGTCTGGGATTTATAAACCTTTAAAGGTTTGTGTGTGAGTTCATCTACAGAACAAGTGCAGCACAGACAGCAGAAGAGCAAGCTTCCACCACACTGCCCCCCTCCCATATCCCCCAACAAAGACCTTCTTTAATGGAGAGCAGGAAGTTCAGTCCACAGGGCTCAGCCAGTCCTCAGCTTCTCTGCTGAACTAGTGCTAGTTGGGGCCCTTCTGTGGGAGTGAGATGGGCTGAGCCCACCAGTTCATTTCACACCATTCCCCATGCCGCTGTTGTGTGGTTGTGGTACATGCAGCTATGCCAACAGAAGAGAGTTGCTGCGAGTCTGTTTTCTGTGCACTGCACCTTTCGCTGTAAGATTTCTCCTTGCCTGTCAGCTGTAGGGGCAGGGGGGCGTGCGTTGTGTCAGGGTAGCAGGCACAGCCCGAGTGACACACACTGTGCTCTCTTTCTCTCATGGAGACTTTACACTTGTGCTTATTTCCTTTTCCAGTGGGTACAGTCCCACTGTCAGGAGAGCCAGTCTAGAACCGGTGATGAAAGGCTCTGTCTCGCTTCACCAACAGCCAGTTCCCTGTCACCATGCACGAGTGTTCAGATATGACTGTGCTTATAAAACTCTTACTCTAGCATGGCCAGTGTGAGGAGCTCCCACTGTGGATACAGGTACTGGGATGATTCCTCTGAGTCTGGCCATTTGGGGCACAATTTGCCATAGCAGATGGCTGAGCTGTGAGGTGAAGTGGGCTCTTGTAGGCACCATCTCCTGGGCTGCATGGGGGAAGAGGGAGGAGCCCCCAAATACTGGGACCCTGTAACTCCTGCCACCCCTATTTTGGGGCAGGTCTAAGAAATGCATTTGTATCCAGCAGCCCCTGAGCTGACATGAAGACAGAGAGAAAGCACTTGCTCCTAGGTCCGCAATATAACCTTGTCCCAGGCATCAGCAAGGAGGGGGAGTTGAACTGCTGCTGAAGATGGTTTGCCTGAAAGAGTAGACAGGGCCAAACCACATTCAGCACCATTTCAGAAGCCATGGGAAAAGCTTGTTTGCTGTATGCAACTTGACTGGGTCCTGTCTACAGCTGTAGTTCAGTACCTTTTGCTTCAGAGAGGCAGTGTGCCCTAGTGGATAAGGAACCATGAGTCAGGAGACCAGGGCTCTGTTCCTTGCTTGGCCTCTGACGTGCTATGTGACCTCTCGCTCTGCGTCTCTGTTTTCCCTCCCACACTTTGTCTGTCCGATCTATTTAGAGCATAAGGTCAACTCCTTCTTTAGGCAGGGACTTTAACCTCCTCTGACTATGGTAGCGGCTTCTCAGCATTTCTGATAGGCAGACATAGCCCAGAGGCTGGAGGAAGGAGCGGGCTGGGTGCAGAATGGAGAGGCAGGGAGGGAAAGGAATGGAGACTGGGGAACAATGGAGAAGTGTGACAGGTGTGTGGGCTTCTTGGCATGTCGGGTCGTTGTGAGTGGTCTCTTCAGACTTCACAGACAGCCGGTTGGCTGGATGGGGGACAGTTTCATTGTCCTGATCAGTCCTATGGAGACAGCAGCCTTCCTCCTCCTCCTCCTCCATTTACTGGGCTTGACCTTCTTTAGCAAGAGATCAAGAGGATGGCCTCAGTGCTATACTTCTGACAGCAAATTGCTCACGTGCTTTCTGTTCCCTTTCATTCCCTCTCTTCCCCACCTGCCTCTCTCCTCTTCCCCCTAAATCAGCAGTTCTCAAACGTCATTGCACTGCGACCCCCTTCTGACAACAAAAATAACTACATGACCCCAGGAGGGGGGAACCAAAGCCTGAGCCCACCTGAGCCCCACCACCCCAGATGGGGAGGCCAAAGCTTGAGCCCTGTCGCTCTGTGCAGCGGGGGCAGGGAGGGTGATGGGCGAAGCCCAAGGGCTTCAGCTCCAGGTAGGGGACCGGTAACCGGAGCCTGTTGCCCAGGGCTGAAGCTGAAGCCTGAGCCCCACTGCCCAGGGCTGAAGCCCTCAGGCTTCGGCTTTCGCCCCAAGCAGTGGGGCTCCAGCTCCGGCTTCAGCCCTGGGCTCCAGCAAGTCTAACACCAGCCCTGGTGACCCCATTAAAATGGGGTTGCAACCCACTTTGGGGTCCCGACCCACAGTTTGAGAATCTCTGCCCTAGATCCTCCTGCCTTGTGGGGTACGTGGCACCGAGCGTGAAAGGCTTCTTTTGTGTCAGGCTTCTGCTGCCACAAGCAGCAGGAGACTAGGGGCTAATGCTCAGGGCTCTGAGCAGCCAATATTTGTCCTGCTGAAGTAATGCTTGTAACCTGACATCCTGCTGGAGAGCTGTGCTGGGGTGGAGCTCTGTGGAACTGGAATTCTTTCTCTTGCTCGTGTGTTTTTCATTGAGCTCTCTGAGTTAATCCCAACGCAGTGCAATTCACTACTTATTTTTTTTAACCTGTCTCTGGGCGCTGAACTGAGTATTACTCCAGACCCAGCATACTTCTCTCCCTGGCTCTGACCCCATCGCTCTCTTCCACCCCGTCTCCATCTTCATTTCTCTTTCTCCTCTGATCAGTTTGGTCCCTATCCAAAAAAAGCACTTAAGCAGGTGTTTAACTAAGCACATGAGTGGTCCCACCTATGTCTGTGATAAAACAGATTGACAGAGCGAGACAGGTACCAAGAAGTCACCTGCTACAGGACAGGCCCAACAAGGAAAATAACAGAACACCACTGGCCATCACGTACATACCCCAGCTAAAACCTCTCCAGCGCATCATCAACGATCTACAACCTATCCTGGAAAACGATCCCTCACTCTCCCAGACCTTGGGAGGCAGGCCAGTCCTTGCTTACTGACAGCCCCCCAACTTGTAGCAAATACTCACCAGCAACTACACACCACACCACAGAAACACTAACCCAGGAACCAATCCCTCTAGCAAACCTCGTTGCCTACTCTGTCCCCATATCTACTCTAGCGATACCATCAGGGGACCCAACCACATCAGCCACACCATCAGGGGCTCATTCACCTGCACATCTACTAATGTGATACGCCATCATGTGCCAGTAATGCCCCTCTGTCATGTACATTGGCCAAACTGGACAGTCTCTACGTAAAAGAATAAAGGGACACAAATCAGACAGGAATGGTAACATACAAAAGCCAGTGGGAGAACACTTTAATTTCCCTGGACATTCAATAATAGATTTAAAAGTAGCCATCCTTCAATAAAAAAGCTTCAAAAACAGACTTTGAAGAGAAACTGCAGAGCTACAATTCATTTGCAAACTTAACACCATAAATTTGGGCTTGAATAGGGACTGGGAGTGGTTGGCTCACTGAAAAGCAATTTTCCCTCTCTTGGTATTGACACTTCCTCATCAATTATTGGGAGTGGCCCTCATCCACCCTGACTGAATTGGCCTTGTCAACACTGCTTCTCCACTTGTAAGGTAACTCCCTTCCTTCATGTGCCAGTATATTTATGCCTGTATCTGAAATTTTCACTCCATGCATCTGAAGAAGTGGGTTTTTTTACCCACGAAAGTTTATGCCCAAATAAATCTGTTAGTCTTTATGGTGCCACCGGACTCCTCATTGTTTTTGTGGATACAGACTAACACTCAGGTACCTGGTGTCTCTCAACACACTGAGAGCCTTGCTAGCAAAGGGCAGACCACACACTTATGACTCAATGAAAATCAAACAAGACCTTCCTTCCTCATGTTGTTGATTCTTTCATTGCTGGTGCTGTCTTTATTTATTCATTCTGAAGCTTTTTACACTGTGCCCTCCCAAAGCTCTGAAAGCCTGTCCAAAAATATTAAGTGACAGAACATACAGTTGAGGACTGGTAGCCAGAAAACAGACCCACCCCCACCTCCAATTTAGGAGGATTAAGAAACTCTCTGCCCCTTCCATTCCTGCCCATAGAAAACAGATGGGCATCTCAGCATAGTGGCGAGCAAGGCTCAAGGGGTGCGTAGGCCTGTGCAAAACACCCCAAGAGCTCAGACACTGACTCCCCCAAGTTTAGCCCCTGCCTGTGGGATGGCTGCTGCTCAGCCCAGTAACAAGTCAAGGATAATATAGCCAGGCTTACATTGCAGGACTTAAAAATTCAATTAATCAATAGAATATTCCATTAGTGCAATAATCATTTGGAAGAGTCTGATCTATAGGTACATCTCAGCTGGGTCTTGCAAATTGATTTCTGATGAAGTTCTAATTGACTTCACAGTCAGACAAGGGCCTGTCTGAGCACAATGAAGTCCAGCTTGAGAAGGCTCAGGCATCTCTGTATCCCCTCGAGGTGAGGAGGGGGAAAGTGTGATTTATGCCACATTTATCACTACAGTCTCTACCCAACACTGCTTTATTGGTCCCAGGTGAGAGATGAAAGCTTACAGCTTTAATGCTGAACTTCTCAGACAGCCCAAGACACCCGTAAGCTTCAGGCAGCAGCTTGTCACTCCTGGAGCAGGTGCCCTGTGGGGTCCTTAATACTGACCCCTTTAATGTGTGTCTCAGCCAGGCAGCAGACCTCAAGGGGGTTAGATTTCATCGGCACACATGCTTGTTGGACCATCATGCATGTTTTCAGCAACACAGACACGCTGATCCCTCTTCTGCAGAGGGGCTGGGGATTGTGTCTACCTACTGTTACTGTGGCTCATGACCCAGGGGGGCTACTGCAGCTGCTCGTGGATTTCCAGGTAGAGATGGGGGTGAAGGATGCTCTTTTTTATCCCTGCTTGGCCAGGAACTGGTGCCTTTCCTCTCTGATCTGCACTCCCCACAGCACATAATATTGTTGTTATGAATTTGTATGATAGTAATGCCCAGAGGCCCCAAACAAGATGGGGGCCTCATTGTGCTTGGTACTGTGCATACACAGAGTAGGAGGTAGTCCCTGCCCTAAAAAGCTTTCCCCTGCCATGTATGCTACACTCAACAACTTAAGCTAGTGCCCATATGGCTGCTTGCATGCACATAGAGTCTTGCGCAGAGTGCATTACCCTTGTGAGTTCCATAGACTGGCCCGGCTTCCAGTTTCTTTCTGGGTGCAGTTTAAGGTGTTGGTTTCAATCTAGAAGCCATTTATGGTTTGGCTTATTGCTACCATGGAGACAGCTTTCTTCTCTTGCTCCACCCCAACCAGCTGGGACAGTCCAGCTCTTGTGCTCCTGCTCTCAGTCCCTACATTGTTATGGCTGGGGCAGAGCATTCCCTGTGGAGGCCTGTTTGCCAGAAGAGGTGGCCGGTGTGGGGGATGAGTTTCAGTTGTAGTTTGGGGAGTTCTCTGAACTGTTGCTAATGTCTCAATTAGTATCACTCTACCTTGTGCGAAAGCAGCTGGGCACATGCACCTAGCGCTAATGACGGGCATGCTTTACACACGGAACACGGGATCATTATGATTTTGTCTTTTCGGTATGTGTTTGTTAAGAGCCTACAGTATGCTCAGCCCTTCTCTGCGAGATACAAAGGGAAGACAGTTCCTGCCCCAGAGCGGAGGGCTGACAGTCTAATAGACCGATGTTGAGAGAGAGAAGTAATGTGTATGCAGATTTGGATACACACTATACAGCACATAGCTATATATCTCAATCCTGGCAATAACAGATTCTCTACTGGCTGGAATCATAGAATCATAGAATATCAGGGTTGGAAGGGACCTCAGGAGGTTATCTAGTCCAACCCCCTGCTCAAAGCAGGACCAATCCCCAACTAAATCATCCCAGCGAGGGCTTTGTCAAGCTTGACCTTAAAAACTTCAAAGGAAGGAGATTCCACCACCTCCCTAGGTAACCCATTCCAGTGCTTCACCACCCTCCTAGTGAAAAAGTTTTTCCTAATATCCAACCTACTGCAACTTGAGACCATTAGTCCTTGTTCTGTCATCTGCTACCAGTGAGAACAGTCTAGATCATCCTCTTTGGAACCCCCTTTCAGTTAGTTGAAAGCAACTATCAAATCCCCCCTCATTCTTCTCTTCCGCAGACTAAACAATCCCAGTTCCCTCAGCCTCTCCTCATAAGTCATGTGTTCCAGTCCCCCAATCATTTTTGTTGCCCTCCACTGGATGTTTTCCAATTTTTCCGCATCCTTCTTGTAATGTGGGGCCCAAAACTGGACACAGTACTCCAGATGAGGCCTCACCAATATCAAATAGAGGGGAACGATCACGTCCCTCCATCTGCTGGCAATGCCCCTACTTATACAGCCCAAAATGCCATTGGCCTTCTTGGCAACAAGGGCACACGGTTGACTCATATCCAGCTTCTCGTCCACTGTAACCCCTAAACGTATCAGACCAGGACAGGACATCACCCCAGGGCCAGTCACAGCTTCCTGGCTGCTGCCATCAGTTCCAGGTATTGCCAGATAGACCATGTCATCTATGCTACTGAACATGCCAGCTACACTAGATTCTTCCATTCAAGAGCTTCTTCCAGCCCCTGCTAGCTTGGAGGAGAGTCCCAGCTGAGGCCAGTGCTGGACAGTCAGCTCCTCCTGACTGAAGCAGGGGAGCTGACACCTGCTGAGACCCCCTCAGCGCAGACCCTACTGGGACCAGCTCAGTGCATCTCTTGCTGGTTCAGTGAAGGAGGGGGTGCACAGCTGCAATGGGCTTAGCTCCTGCTGATTCGTCCAGGGGAGAGTTCTCTTTTGCCTCAGCTGGGGAGCTGATGTTTTTAGGGGACTTTCAGTCCAAGGTTCAGCAACAGGAATGTGCCCCGGCGAGACAGGCCACCGGGTGGGCGAGTGCTTATCACATGAGCCAGCTCTATCGCCTGTTCTCTGGCTCCCTGGAGGTAGATCATGCTGATTTCAGAGACACGTTAGCAGGTAGCTGTGGCAGGGGTGGTGAAAGGGTTAAAAACAAAACAAAAAGCATTTGGCCAATTTCTGAATCATAAGAGAAAAACTGTAAAAAAAAAAAAAAAAAAAAACAACCAAGAAAAAAAACCATAGAGAAGTGAGTGCAATTCCCTCCCCATTCTCCGGCTGTATTAACCTAACAGTGGGCTAGGCACTTAAAGCACACTTTGAGGGTGATGACTAGTCTGTAAATGGGGGCTAATCACCTCTAACTGGGGTGGGTGTTATTTTTATTGAACAACCACCCAAGTGGCTTTGGTGTAGGAAAAAAAAAATCCAGCTCGGTACATTTTTTGCAGAGAGGAATAATAGCCTAAAAAAAAAAAAAAAGTCATTCAGTGTATGTGTGGCATGTAGTAATGGCTTTGAGAGAGTGGAACGCAGCCCAGGTAAATGCCCACATAGAGGGATTTCAAAAGAGCAACTTCGAGCTACCTAGTTGGGGAGAGGGGTTTCTCTCCACCATTTTTTTCCCCTTTATTTATTTTATAGGAGACAGATTTAAATGTTTCGTTTTGGAACACAATGCCTAGAGTTTATGCAGCAAAGTTCTCCCTTGGCTCATGGGCGCCAGACGGAAAATGATGTGTTCGGGTTCTTGGCTCTGGCTTCCCCACTGCTGTGTAGAGAGGACATGGTAATTTCCCATCTGCACATACCTGTCAGGTTACAATCAGTGTTACTATTCAATAGTGGTGAGCAGAAAGAAACATAACCCCGCCCACAAGGGTATTTAGGCTGAACTTTACTGGGAGAGGCTCCCTATTCAAAATGGCAGAAGATACTTCCTAATAAGGGAAGGGCCAATCTTATAACTCTTACCCTTCCTGAACGTAGGGTTATGGTCCAGGAATCCAACCCCTTCCCTGGGTTTTGGTTGTAGTTTGAGTCAATGAAACCTTGACCAATGAGGTTTTGCTCACTTTTGCTTTTAAAAAAATGCGTGTTTCTTAATTACTGTTCCAGGGGAGCCAGCAATATAGCTGTGCTTGGAACAAAAACACAGGGAACTCAGCCACAGATGCCATTTCCTCAGGGGGTTGGTGGCAAATGGGCCTGATAATGGACTAAGTACAAGCATAGGCGTCGGAGATGGAAAAACCCTAATGGGCCTGATGTTGCAAAGGGCAGGTGCCAAAATATCACTGCAGTGGCATGCCTACTTTGCACTGCATTTACTGTGACTGCATGCAAATGGCCATTTATACACCCAACCAACATTTATACACCCAACCAGCCATTTGCGCCAGCAAATACCCAGTTCATGCACACAGTTGTGTTAGCTGCACATGATTCACTCCCTTGCACACAGGTTTTGACCTTAAGAAAACTGGCCCCCTTAAGTCCTATACTGTAGCCCATCTCCCAGACAGTGCATTTCAGAATATGGAGCCTCTCACTTCTAAGATACTGGTTGTGCTCCATTCCAGGTTGGTAGTGACTGAGAGCCATCACTATCTGACTGCAGTTTGGTGCCCTTCTGTGTGTGAAATACCCGGGTAACTGCAGTCAGGTCCCAGCAGACAGGCGTCCACATCACAAAGCCTGCCATTGTAACATCAGAGTGGAAGCCAAGAATTTAATGAGCTGCAGAGAGAAGTCCCCTCTCGGTCCTAGATAAAGTCCTTCCAGGACGGCACTTAGACATACTTGTTCTGTGGATAAGGCAAGGACTCCGGTCTCCAGAGCTGTCAATCCATCAGCATGAAATTCAATTAAAAGTTGTATTATTTGTTAATGCAACTTGTTTCTCCCGATTTCCTTTCTCAGACTCTTGCCAAGCTGCACGGCATATGGGCAGAGTGCACCATGTGTGCTGTGGAAGCGTGTCCAGTGCTCAGCGTGTCACAGATTCCCACACAAATATGGGGACTACTAAGCAAGAATTATTAAGTGTCATTATTAATATGCCGGAATGTGACAGAAGAGGATTTATTTTTATAGCAAAGCCTCACACGTACACTCTCCTCATGACAGGGATAAAAGAGGAAATGGGTTTCATTTGACGCCTCTGCAACCACAGAGCATGTCACAAATACACCGATTGTTCCAAGATCACACTACAACCCGAAGCAGAGCTGAAACGGTTGCATAATGGAAAGCTTTACTTGCCGCCTCAACTTTGGTCCCTGCCTGGTCTGTAGCTGGGTTGGAGCTCATGATATGGGGTTGTCTAAATACCAGCTGTTTGGGAAGAGCAACACAACACGCTAGAGAGCATCAAAATGCTCAGCAAGCTAGATTGCAGAAAATAATAAGTGGCTTGAAGCTTCACCCTCAGTGTGAACTTACTCAAGCTCAACCCTGTTTCTGAGTTTTAGTTAAGTTCAGTTGAGTTCTTAGTTCAGATCCTCAGCTGCTGGAAATTGGTGTCAGAGGAGCATTGGTCCAGTCCTGCTGATTTACACCTGTGGAGCAACTGGAACAGAAAGTTAACTGAACTTCAGAAACAAAGGGTTGAATCTGATTAGCTTCACATTCTGGGTGAAAGTGTCTCTCAGGGACTGGACACTTGGTGACTGATCTGGCAGTAGAATCACCAGCAGTTCGGCATTGGAAACATTGGGGGAAAGCCTCTACAGAGATCCCAACCCAAGGAGAGGCTTCAGATAGTCTCTAGTCTAAACCTCTGAATCATAGCAATAGAAATGACCTATTATTATCAGAGTTTGTCTAATCCATCGCCCATCCAGGGCAGGATGGTTTCCTGTAGCGTATTCCCATGCATATTTAACTTTTCTGATCTTCATCCACCTTAAACTCCTTCAGTTCCCCTGGCAGCCATTGTGTGTTCCAGCAAATGCTTTTTTCATTGTGATTCCCTTGTCTCTCTCTGAGTCTCGACTTTCTACTACCTCTTTCTTTTTGAATGCTCTTCCTGTTTGCTGGTAGCCTTCCTTTGACTTCAGGGGGATTTAGATGTGCAGCGGGCTTGAAGCGTTGTGCCCAAAGTTAAGTGTTTTGATTGCTTGTTGCATTGTTTCAGCTCCTATCTCTGCTAGTCTCTCACTTCCATCCACCCACTCAGATCCCAGAACTGGTCTGAAGTAAATAGGATGAAATTCAACAAGGACAAATGCAAAGTACTCCACTTAGCAGGGAACAGTCAGTTGCACACATACAAAATGGGAAATGACTGCCTAGGAAGGAGTACTGCAGAAAGGGATCTGGGGGTCATAGTGGACCACAAGCTAAATATGAGTCAATAGTGTAACACTGTTGCAAAGAAAAGTGAACATCATTCTGGGATGGATTAGCAGGAGTGTTGTAAGCAAGCCACGGGAAGTAATTCTTCCGCTCTACTCCATGCTGATTAGGCTTCAGCTGGAGTATTGTGTCCAGTCCTGGGCGCCGCATTTCAGGAAAGATGTGGACAAATTGGAGAGAGTCCAGAGAAGAGCAACAAAAATTATTAAAGGTCTAGAAAACATGACCTATGAGGGAAGATTGAAAAAATTGGGTTTGTTTAGTCCGGAGAAGAGAAGACTGAGAGGGGACATAACAGTTTTCAAGTACATAAAAGGTTGTTACAAGGAGGAGGGAGAAGAATTGTTCTTCTTAACCTCTGAGGATAGGACAAGAAGCAATGGGCTTAAACTGCAGCAAGGGCGGTTTAGGTTGGACATTAGGAAAAACTTCCTAACTGTCAGGGTGGTTAAGCACTGGAATAAATTGCCTGGGGAGGTTGTGGAATCTCCATCATTGGAGATTTTTAAGGGCAGGTTGGACAAACACCTGTCAGGGATGGTCCAGATAATACTTAGTCCTGCCATGAGTGCAGGGGACTAGATGACCTCTCAAGGTCCCTTCCAGTCCTATGATTCTACCCAGGCCCTACTGCTCTGTATTAGGACTGCTTGGTTGCTGCTGTACTTCCCTTGGGGCTGAAGGTAAATTTTGAACCTCCAGCCCTCTTGCTGTCCACCCAGCAACCCACTGAGTCTGGGTCTGAGGCTCATTCCCCTCTTAGAGGCAGCATTTCAAAATTCTCATGCAAAAAGGTCTTATACTCCAGGTTCTGCAATGGCTTTATGTTGGATGAAATACAACTTTTCTACCAGGCAGTTTATTAGCGTAGCTAATTAACCCATAGTCAGTGTCTCGCTCACCTCTAATCACAGGCTGCTCACACCCTCAGTTCACAGAGTGCAGCAGTGCTATAGCACATGTATTTATAGAGAAGTGTGCCACACTAGATGAACTGTATTTACAGGGACAGCATCAATTCATTCGGGCACAAAATATGACCTACCTAAAAGCGTTAGAGAAAGGGACTGCATGGCGCTAAGGATTAGGAATAGTATATGGAGCCTCTCATTTTTAGAGCGCTGGTTATGACATAGCCCAGGTCAGTGATGGCTAGCCCTCAGTACCGTTTAACAGCTGGACTAGGAATCATACAGGTTAGAGATGGAAGAGACCTATTAGGTCATCCAGTCTACATCCCTCTCAATGCAGGATTGTTCCCAGTGTATATTTTTTCATGCTGTTTCAAATATTCCAGTCAATGGGGCTCCACCACTTTCTTTGGGAGATTACCCCATAGTTGATTTGACTGAAAACTAGATTTTCCTGAGATTGAGCCTAAACAATCCTTTTTCTTAATTTCACTTTCACTAGATATACCCCATGTATCACCTTCTACAATGCTGCCCTCTCATTAACACCTTTCAATATCTGCTGGTGAAGCTCATGTCCCCACACTAGCCAAGCTAGACATATTTAGCTTTCTTAGTGTTTCCTCGTAAACCAGTCTCTCTGAATTTCTGATTATTGTTGCCATGCTCTGACCTCCTTCCAGTTTGTCAATATCCTTCTGGCAATGTGATGCCCAGAATACAATGGGTATGATGATGATTCTTAAAAACGTCACCACACAGTGGTACATCAAAACCAGAAAGTGCATAAAAACCTCTTTGCACCACAGGGGGATGACATTCTGCTGTTCCAAAATTGTTTTCAAGATGGTAACGTCATTCTGCAAGGACAAACCGTCTCCACGCTGATAAAATCAGGACCAGAAAGGCAACCCTGCTTGGATGAGCAGATTGCAGTGTGGGGTTTTTGCAATAATTTATTTTTAAATAAGACAGCCACCATAAAATGGGACAGACATAGAGAAGATCAGATTCAAATGAAAGAGCAGCTTAAGTGGATCATTCTTCCTCTGATATTTAAAGCCTTTCAGACACAGTGCTGCTGCTCTGCTCTCCTACTGGTGTGAGCTGATTCCCATCCCCCCCGCCCCATCCTTGACAAATCAGTGATCGGTGCCTGCAGCTGGCTTGCTGGGAATCTCAGAATCTCAGGCCTTTGTTTGTGCTGCTCCAGTTTGGTGGAGCTCTCTCCCCGTCTGCAGACTCCTATGCCTTGTTCAGAACTAAACTGCTTTCAGGTTCCTCTCCTCACCTGTAAGATTCCTGTTCTTCTCATGAATATCTTGTCCTTGCACGCTGCTTAGCACCTTGATGCTCAGGGAAGATATAGTGCACAGGTGAAAATGAAGTAAAAAAAGAATCAAGTCAAGATGCTCTTAGGACCCCACTCACCTGCCTGTCCCAGTCATGGAGTGGGAAATTAATCTTGGCATCTGTAGAACTGAGGGAGAAATATCTCTTTAACCCGTCTACCTGGATTTGTGCAAGGTCACCCATCACTGTGGTATCTGGGCCTTGAACACTTTATGAAACAGGCCCTAATAGATTCAAAGATTCTCAGGCCAGAACGGACCATTATGATCTTCTAGTCTGACTTTCTGTGTATCTTAGGCCATAGAACTTCCCCAAGATAATTCCTACAGCAGATCTTTTAGAAAAACATCTAATCTTGATTGAAAAATTGTCACTGATGGGAAATCTACCACGACCCTTGGTAAATTGTTACAATGGTTAATTACTCTCACTGTCAAAAATGTACACCTTTATTTCCTGTCTGAATTTGGCTAGCTTCAACTTCCAGCCACTGGATCCTGTTTTTATCTTTCTCTGCTAGACTGAAGAGCCCATTACTAAATATTTGTTCCCCATGTAGGTACTTATAGATTGTAATCAAGTCACCCCTTAACCGTCTCTTTGTTAAGCTAAATAGATTGAGCTCCTTGAGTCTATCACTCTCAGGCATGTTTTCTAATCCTTTAATCATCCTCAGGGCTCTTCTCTGAACCTTCTCCAATTTATCAACATCCTTCTTGAATGGTGGGCACCAGACCTGGATTCCAGCAGCAGTTGCACCAGTACCAAATACAGAGGTAAAATAACCTCTCTGCTCCTAATCCAGACCCACCTGTTTATGCATCCCAGGATCACATTAGCTCTTTGGACCATACCGTCACACTGGGAGCTCATGTTCAGCTGATTATCCACCACAACCCCAAATTTTTTCAGAGTCACTGCTTCCCAGGATAGAGTCCCCCACCCTATAACTATTGCAGATGTATTTTGTTCCTGTGGATCCTTTTGTTGAACTCACCCCCTCCCCCTTTAACAATGCACATACCATTATCACCTCTTTAAAGCCCTTGCTCCTTATGTGTTCCCTTCTCTCTTTTCCATTCTCATCTCACACAGTGGGAGAAGGTGCATCTACAGGCTAATTAGACATTCCCCATCCCTCAGGCTAATAACAATTGGCATCATGTTAGAAGGTTATTTTTTATTTTCACAGCAGCTTGTTTCTCTGTGTGTGTGTGTCTTCCTTTGTCTTGCAAACACAAATTGAGAGAATTGGTTGCGTACACAGAACATTGTCCATCACTTGTTATTGTCTGTATTTAATTGGCCAAGCTTGCAAGGCCACACACTCAACTTGATGGCATTTTCCTGGCTGTCTGTGACACAATAACTTTTGAGCGCCGCATCTGATCAATTTCTAAATTTAAGGGAATGGTCTAGGCATCAGTGGCCAGAGCCCTATTGATCTCAGGGCAAATCGGAAAACTGGAAGGGGGGAAATGAGCCCCTGTTAGCTGTTTAGCACAGCCTCAGCTTCAAGCATTTCTGCAAATGTTTCTAGATCAAACAACTGGTTGATGGCAGCCATTAACTCCTCCAGCATAACAATATCCTGAATTTATCTCTGCTCATCCTCCCAACAGAGATTAACATAGAATCATAGAATATCAGGGTTGGAAGGGACCCCAGAAGGTCATCTAGTCCAACCCCCTGCTCAAAGCAGGACCAATTCCCAGTTAAATCATCCCAGCCAGGGCTTTGTCAAGCCTGACCTTAAAAACCTCTAAGGAAGGAGATTCTACCACCTCCCTAGGTAACGCATTCCAGTGTTTCACCACCCTCTTAGTGAAAAAGTTTTTCCTAATATCCAATCTAAACCTCTCCCACTGCAACTTGAAACATGTTGATACCCTGAACAACTTCTCTCCCAGACAATTAATAATGGCTGGGGGAGAATGGAAAATAGGGGAGAGCACACAGTCCCTGGCATGGGGGAAGAATGGGGGACTCTGGTATGGGAGGACAGGGGCATGGGGGCACACACAACCTCTGACAGAGTGGGGATGGGGAGAGCTTCAGGGAATCCCTGAATTGGACAGGGTGGAAGGGTGCCATGTAGGGAGATTGAGGGAGTGGAATGGAGGAATGCAAGGAGTGAATGCAAGGAGCCCAGGGTATGTACAATGAGCTCCGAAGCTATGAAGTGGGCGACCCCCGAGTTTATATTGGTTTATGCCTCACCCTTTGGAAGGGTTCTGGGGTCCCATGCATTGTAAATCTTCCTGGCTTTGGCCTCACCCTCTGGAGGAATTTGCAGGGTCCCATACAGAGTGGATCTCATTCTGGTTTGCACCCAACACTCAGGTGGCTCTCCTGGTGAGGGACGACAGAGATGATTTGGCTCTTATTGGGAAGGAGGGCCTTTTAATACATTGTTAGAGAGCAGGAAGTTTGAGTCTAAGGGTTAGTCATTATGGGGAAATGGACCCTGATAGTGATTGCAGAATAATGTACCTGCTATCGCTATTCCAGAGCAGCCCCTCCATGGGGACACTCGATTCCAGAATAAAGTGATTTTATCCTACAATAATTTGTGGTTTCCAGGCAGAGTAAATATTCTGGAATAAAATCACTTTTAATTCTGGAATAGAGTGTCCCCATGGGAAGCTGTTCCGGAAGAGCTTGTCCAGCCATTCCCCCACACGGACAAATCTTTCGTGCGACTGTACTTGGGGATGCCCAGGAGAGAGTTTGTGGAGGGCTCCAAGTGGGTGTATCTTGGGGGGGATAGCCTGGGGGAGTTTGGAAAAGGATCCTAGATAGGGGATACCTGCAAGGAGGTGTTTGGATAGCATCCCACCCAGGCGTGTGGGTCACTGCAGGAGGCTATGTGTTGGAGGTTCACTGGAGGCTTTGTGGGGGGGTACCCAGAAGGTTGTTCTTGTGGGATCAGGATCAGGAGTCTGTGGCTGATCCCAGGAAAGATTCACAGAGAGCCAATTATTTCATGGCCTGTTTTATTCCCTTGCTTTATGGATGTGTTATTAAATGTCTCTTTTAAAGGCTCTCTCCTCTCTGAAAATCTCACTTCTTTAAAAACATTTGTTTTGTCACCAGTTTTATTACTGACTCACCGGAGAGCCTAGACTAAGTCCAAATGTTTCTCTAGAGCTCAGCCTGGCTCTCTCCTCTGTAATTCACAGGGAGGTCCTTTTTATGAAGCAGGCAGTGAGGAGTTTATGTGAGGAGGGAGCTAGCCGCAAAGAGGGCATTGTTTTGCCAATTACTGCTTGAAAACGGGAACATTTGATTGGCTCTTGTCAAGGTTCCTCCCCCACTCTGAACTCTAGGGTACAGATGTGGGGACCTGCATGAAAAACTCCTAAGCTTACTTTTACCAGCTTAAGTTAAAACTTCCCCAAGGTACAAATTAATTTTACCCTTTGCCCTTGGAATTTCCACTGCCACCACCAAACTTTAACTGGGTTTACTGGGAAACATAGTTTGGACATGTATTTCCCCCCAGAATCCTCCCTTCCTGGGGAAGGTTTGGTAAAAATCCTCACCAATTTGCATAAGTGACCACAGACCCAAACCCTTGGATCTTAGAACAATGAAAAAGCATTCAGTTTTCTTACAAGAAGACTTTTAATAGAAGTAAAGGAATCACCTCTGTAAAATCAGGATGGTAGATGCCTTACAGGATAATTAGATTCAAAACATAGAGATCCCTCTAGGCAAAACTTTAAGTTACAAAAAAGACACACAGACAGGGATAGTCATTCTATTCAGCACAGTTCTTTTCTCAGCCATTTAAAGAAATCATAATCTAACACATACCTAGTTAGATTACTTACTAAAAGTTCTAAGACTCCATTCCTGTTCTGTCCCTGGCAAAAGCAGCATACAGACAGACCCAGACCCTTTGTTTTTCTCCCTCCTCCCAGCTTTTGAAAGTATCTTGTCTCCTCATTGGTTATTTTGGTCAGGTGCCAAAGAGGTTACCTTTAGCTTCTTAACCCTTTACAGGTGAGAGGATTTTTCCTCTGGTCAGGAGGGATTTTAAAGGAGTTTACCCTTCCCTTTATATTTATGACACGCCCCCCAAATCTCAGCTAGGGTGAAACGCTGGCTGGGATTTCTTCCTGGAGCTCTAGGAAAAACAGAGTTAATAAGACACATGCACCTCTAAATATACTACCAAATACATAAAGACTAACAATATTTTCCACATCTCAAGGACGATTTTAACCAGTTGGTTCTGGGAAACTTTCACGGGAGAGTGCATCAGCCACTTTGTTAGAAGCTCCTGAGATGTGTTGGATGTCAAAATCAAAATCTTGGAGAGCTAAACTCCACCGAATAAGTTTTTTGTTATTTCCCATGGTGGTATGAAGCCACTGTAGTGCAGCATGGTCAGTTTGCAGGTGGAAACACCATCCCCAAACATATGGGCGTAGCTTTTCCAGGGCGTAGACAATGGCGTAACATTCTTTTTCATTGACTGACCAGTTGCTTTCCCTCTCAGACAGTTTTTTGCTGAGAAACATTACAGGGTGGAATTCTTGATCAGGTCCTTTCTGCATTAAAACTGCTCCCACGCCACGCTTGGACGCATCTGTGGCAAAAATTGGGGATTGGTCCTGCTTTGAGCAGGGGGTTGGACTAGATGACCTCCTGAGGTCCCTTCCAACCCTGATATTCTATGATTCTTTGATTCTATGATTCTATGACCAGAGAGAGGCAGATAGGCGAAGAGAGGGAAGGAGAGAAAGTCTCAGCAGGCTGATTGAGAGAAGGGGCATACCGGGGAAAGGGAGGCATTTGTTTTCTTACCTTGGCCAGCGCTACTGGTAACCTGGATGCAGTGGGATTAGCAGTCACTGCCTGAGAGGGCTGGTTGCCTGACTACTAGCTATCAAAATCCATTGATCTCTGCTGACCTAATACCACTCCCCATGGGCTCCGACCACTGCTTCCTGCTCTCTCCCACATCCCACCCTGCCACCCTTTTGCCCAGCTCAGGATACAAAACCTACAGATCACCCTGGGGGATGCAGGGCTTCAGTACCCAGAAGAATTGAAATACTCTCGCCATGAGATTATGGTCAGGCCAGCAATTCATCAGCATCTTAGCTGAGGGGACTGCTGGACAGGCCTGACAAACCCAGGGAGTTCTGCCTGCAGTAGATATGGGCCACATCCAGGAAATGTCCTGTGGTGCTTACTGGGTGGCATGACTTAATCCACACACTGCAATGGCAGCGCACCCTGGGCTTCAGCGCAAAAGAGCCTCAACATTTACTTCGAATGTTCTCTGTCTTTAAATGGGGAGCAAAGAGCAGCTCCCATCATATCCAGCTAGCCAGGCCAGGCTATAGGAATAACAGAATGATGGCCAGCCAGCTGCCATCAACATGTGCGTCCCTTGAGCAACAGACCCTCTGCTACGTGACAGCCGGCACAGGCTGGGGCTCTCTGAGTCCCCAGGCCCAGGGAGCAGGGAGGTGGAGTGGCTGGGAGACTTAGTGGATGCAAAGGGAAGGCAGCAGAGCTTTTGTCCCAGAAGCTGGAGGCCGCAGTCAGAGGCCCTGGGGAGCTGGCATGTTTGCTCATGTACCCAGCCCCAGCCCTGACAAGCTGGCGCTCTGCTGGCAGGAGAGAGAGCATTCAAAGCAATGAAGGAAGTGGTGGGAGATCTGCAGTCTCCCACTACTTCTAGCTAGTGAAAAAGACAAAAGCAATGACAGCAAGTGAACAGCTACCTGCGGGCTGACACCTTGTCGGTGCCTGAAGCGAGTGACATGCAAATACCTGGTCACTCTGAGAGATTAATTAACCAAAACCAATTGCACACCAAGAATGATGAGACTCCTCACTCACAGACACTTGGCGGGGTTCTCGCACCCCTGTCTCTCTCTCACTACCAGCGGCGGTGAGAACAGCACCGGGCGCTTGGTGGGGAGTAGGACTCCTGTGAAGGCTTCAGCAGCCCCTGCCATCGAGCCCGGCTCTTTCTCATGCATTGAATGCCCCTAAAACGCTGTAAGGAAGTGCCAAAGGCAGAGTCCAGGAAAAGTAGGAGCAACAAGTATCTCCGGCAGGGTGGTGATTGTTAATGGAAATTAAAGGGGATTGGGTGGCCTAGTCAGTGGAGTGAGCAGAGGGGTGGTGGTGGGGTTAGAGTCCTAACTCTGCCACTGACTCCCTGTGTGACTTTGTATGAGTCCTTTCCCCTCTCTGTGCCTCAGTTCCCTATCTGTAAAACGGGGAGAATGACACTCGCTGCTGGAAAGTGTTTTGACATCTACAGATGAAAAGCGCGAGAGCCAAGTTAAACATCATCATCATCTGTATGGTGATAGTGCCTAGTAGCCCCAGTCCTGGGCCCTGACCCCACCATGCTAGGTGCTGTACAAACACAGAACAAAAAGGTGGTCCTGTCCTCAGAGAGCTGACAGTCTATTTTTATAGGATCACTGATGCTCAGACTCCTTTACAGACAAAGAGAATTGGAAAAAATCTAATGATTAACCCCCAGATTCCTTCCCACCTATCTTTCCACTGATCCATCCCTCACTCCTTCTAAGCTTTTCTTGCTTCTGAATCACAGTTCAGCTGTCAAAATCTGAGTGTCAAGGCTTTATTGCATGGGAGTATGTAGTATGTGGCTGATTTCTGCCCCTTGCTTCCAAATGCGTTTGCTTTTAGGTGCTCAGATACAATGACTATGAGCGCAGTATAAAGACCTAACTAGCTGATAGATAGCTAGATACTAAATGAGGGGCTGCAGGGGTGAAGACCAAGAGGTTTGAAGAAAATCTGGGCAGCTCTTGGTTCATTTCAGTAGCCCTGGCCTGGAGCCTGGCTAGATTCAGCCTTCCCACAGTCCTGCCTACACTATCGGGTTTTCTAATTCTCACCACTTTAATTATATTTGTAAAGATTTCCATTATCGGAGCAGGACATCGTTGTGGTTTCCATTACACTTTGAGTCACTGAAATCTCTTCCATTCCTTGGTTTGATCTCCCTGTTGAAATTGATTCCGTTTGATCTTCTTATTGTAATGCAGTCGAGGGAAGTGAGTCTAGCGAACAGGTCTCCTTAGAATTAAACTGTCTCTCTAATGTGATTACAAATGGCTGTTAACCCTCATATCAACATGAAGGAATTGATATCTAAGAAGGGGGACTTGAAAGTCCCTCCTCCGCCAGGTGCCAGCTAAAACAAGGGCAGCTGCTGCACCAGGAATAATTGTACTTACCCACCTCTTTTGCAGGGGGGCTGTGAGAGTTGGTGAATGTTTGTCAAGCACTTTGAAGATGTGAAGCATTATAGAAATGCTGCAGGTGCCATAAGCACTGTTCCTATTACTGCTTTCTCTCAGGTGACAGGATCACCTCATTTCACAATTATCGAGTGCTTTCCATGCCAGGATTCTAAAGTGGGTCACCGGTGTTCAGTAATAACGCCTCTGTGCAGCTGGGATTGGTAGGATTATTATTCTTCCTATTTTACAAATGGGGAAACTGAGGCACGGAGCGAGGAAAGAGACTTACCCAAGATCACACAACGAGTCAGTGGCAGAGCTGGGACTGGAACTCAGGTGTCCTAATACACTCAGGCATCCTTTGTCAGTTCCCATCTGGACTACAGCAATATACCTGGGCAGGAGGCCAGCCCATAACACCTGTCCTCCACTCTTTACACTGGCTTCCCAAAGAATAGCAAGTCAAGTTCAGTGTCTCGGTCCTTATCGTCATGGTGTTTCACGGCCTGATCCCAGCATATTTAAAAGATTGGCTAAGGCCCCAGGATGAAGACTGTGATTGACCCGCTGCTCCTCAGGGACAGGGAACTGTCTCCCTGAAGGGCAAAGCTTGTCAGTATGAAAGACAGCACTTTCTCAGGGGCTGGTTCCCAACTGTGGAACGAACTCCCACGGGACTAAGGCCCATCACAACCCCCCTCCCACTCCCAGTGCCAGGCACACTTCTTTGACCTGCCTTCTCTGATGTACACACAGAGCGGTGCATACAGCTACAGGAATCAACACGCCATCAACACAGCACGCTACACAGCACATCCAGCTCTGCCCCTGGGGGTGGGACCAAGAGAGAGAGAACAAACCCCACCCGACAGATATGGGCACATCGCCTAGGGCACTGCTGGGAGGCACTCAGATACTGAGAGGGGTGGGAGAGGAACCTGAACGAACAGAACAGAAGTCCTGACTCCCAGCTCTGAGTCATAATAATCGCAAAACCACCCTTCTCAGGGGCAGGTTTTCCAGAGGGACCATACTGAGGGGCAGGTTTTATAAGTGCTGTGAGTGGCAAGAGGAGGGGCCTCTCTGTGCATGGGTGAGTTACCAGTAAGCACAGGAAGAAATCGTTGAATTAAGAAGGTGAGCCATTGTTGCCACTTGCATGAGCCTGGTGGAACATGCCATCACGGGGGAGCATTCCACTGCCACATGGCATTCTGAATGCAGAGGGATGGGAGCATATGGTGAGCCAATTGCTCCGATGTGGCTGGCACAGGGTCTGATATGTGGGTGATCTGGTGTGGGTGTGAGCTTGTGGGCTTGTCAGTTCTAGAGGAGCAACTTCCTTCCCACTGGCCCGCTGAACGTAATGGGACATCCATCAGCATCAGTCAGCAGGAGCTGCCCACTTGCACTCTCCTCAAGTGGAAAAGGCCCAAAGGCAACAGAGTCCCAGGAAATAACAGTGCAGAGCCATAGAGAGATCTAGAGATATAGATGTACATATATGTGAAGCAAGTGTTATGCTGCCAGGCAATGCTGGGGAATGTGGTGACTTGGGGATGTGCCAAGTGCACTGATCTGAATGAAAAATGCACTGGGACTGGGATGGGCTGTGACTCACCAGAAGCCCAGGCCAGGCGGATTGCACCCCACTGGATGAAGAGAATAAAGGTAAACTCCTTCTGCCACCCATACACTGTTCCAGCATCAGATGAACCACGGACATCAGCCACCTGAGGAGACTGAGTCTGACAACCATTGTCCTTTGTCTTCTCGGGACCACGAGGCCTGCAGCAAACAAACCACACTTCTCTTTGTCCTGTAGGCTAGGAAGGACTGGGAGTCCTGCAGGGCTGGCACACAGAGCCACTGACCTGGGAGGCAACAACCTGCATTACTCAGTCCCTTTGTGCAAATCATAAGGAGCACTGAGAGGCTCTGCAGTGTGGAGTCCTACCCATTCTCCTGGCTTGGAAGGGCAGGGGCCTGCAGAGAGAGGTTTTCTTTATCCATTGTGCAGAAGAAGTGGGATCTGTATGATGTGGAGGACCCTACAAAACCACCTAAATGATTAGAAGCCCCAGGGAAGATCACAACTAAACGGGGCTCTGATTCACCAAAACGCCCAGGATCCCAGGAAGATCAGCCCCTTCCCACCCTGATCCCAGCACATTCTCCTCCTTGCTCTCTTCATATTGAGCTCCAGGATCTTCCTCTCCCATCCCTTCCAAGCAGCTTTTTCTTCCAGGTGCCTCTCCTTTGGGCAAATTCATCTTCACCTTCTCCCCTCTGCCAAGATCTCCCTGCTTTTCCTTTCTCAGCCCTCCTGCTAACAGACACTCACTCACTCACAGCTCCCCAGAACCTGCCTCCTAGCACCCTGCCAGACTAGGGCGATGAAGGAATGGGAAGAGAAAATCTTAATGCTGAAGAAGGGAACGGGGAAGGAGAGAATTTCTGAGGGGCTGTGGGCCTCATTTCACACATATATTGTCTCAGCCTTCCATCAAGGCCAGCACCCTGTCCCCATGGCAACACAATGCTATCCTCTGGAACAGGCTCCTCCAATCTGTGCTGGGAAACTGTGAAGTTCAGGAGTTTCTGAGGAAGATGAGTGGGGCGAGGCATGAGGGATCCCATCCTGGGTGTGGCAGGTGCAAACCTGCGTGAGCTGGGAGCTATGCTCAGTGATGTTGGGGAGAGTGGGATGCCCAGAAGGTACTTGGAGCTGAATCAGTAACCACCTTGTCGATGTTGTCTCTTTTCTTCACACTGACAGCTTGACAAGCTAACAGGAAAAATGAAGTCAGTGAAGGGAGAAATGCTATCAGGAGCTCCGTGCTAAAAGGGCAGACAGGCCAGATTGGAGGAAAATGAGAAGCTGTCCAGGCTAATGCAATCATTTATCACATAATCTTGCTTGGCACTTGGGTGAGGATCCTGGCAGTCCCTGGCACTGTGCAGAAGCTCTCCTGGCCCCTTGTGCACTGGCACCATATATGGGGCTCCTTCTCAGCACCTCTGCTGGCTGCTTTGCTTGTTGCTATGGCACACTGCGCTCTCTCCCCATAGCAAGCTGTCTTTATCCATTGTGCCGTGCTCTGGCTGTGTCTGGTGTGGAGTTTGTCTTGTCTCGCTTTGAACCTGTTGTCAGAGGGGACACCATCTTATTGGGTCACAGCTCATGGGCCTTTTTGGCTCCAGTTCTTATTAGCCTATGGCATGAGGCCAGGATTTACGGCAGCCTAGCACCATACGATGGAAAGATGCATTAAGAAACATCCCTGCAAAGCAGGGTCAGCTGTAAAATGTGACAAAAGGGGAGCAACAAGGGAATTTCCTTCCCTGATCATGTTGCATTGTAGATTTTGCTGCACGTTTGGGCCATATGTGACCCGTACCCAAGGGGACTGTGAGATCTTCAGAGTGATTTCCAGCTGAGATGAGCTCATTCATTTAAACTTGCCCCTTTTCAGGGAGCGCAAACCTACCTACTCTATATCTGACACACAATAGTTGCAGACCAGATTCAAGCTGAACAAGGAAGGGTTTGCACAACTCGCATTTGGAAACTGGATCTTACCATCCTGAGTTATGTGACTTCACTTTACAGCATGCATCCCAATGACCAGTGAGCTGAGGGAAGTGCTCTGATTTATGAGAACAATCTGATCATTTCCATTTCATGTTATGCTGACAGTGTTTTTTTCTAATAAATATTTTGTGAGGATACAGGCTTCCCAGGTAAACCCTATGCTCTCTGGGTCCCCTCTCGAAAGGGATAGTTTTCCCAAGGCTTAGAGCAGCTGGACAATAGGAGCCTGTTTTTTAAGGCCATTTGCACTCAGTTACATGCACAAAAATGAATGCTTTAATTTGTGCTTGTGGTTACCATGACTGAACAGCAAATCGAATGTTGCCCCTTTGGCAGGATTGTTTCCACCTGGATGAGTAATTGGTGATAGAAGCCAGGTATAGTCTTGGTGTAATCTTGTTTAGTCTCAAACAAAGCACACAGTGTCCTGTTTCCCAGAATGCAGTAAAAACAACCTGCAGCAGCAAGTTTCCTTTCTCAGAAATCCCCAAGTCAGCCACTCCAGTGAGCTTTGTGCCCAAGAAGCTCTGTCTTTCTGCTTCCTCTCAGGGTCATGCATACAACTCATTCTGCTTCCTTGCTCCTTCCAATACACACAACTTGCAACAAATATCCTAGCCTCTGCATTTGCAATCAGAAAATCTCCTGTGAATCCACCTGGTTTGACTCTGCTCTGGCCATGCTGCCTAGGGCCTTGGGCAGTAGACCCCACAGTCTGCAGGTGTTTTTACTACATAACGGGCTTGATTGCTACTTCTGTTGAGTCTGAAACAGCATACTTGGCACACCCACTGGCTTTAATGAGGGCTAGATTGCATTTGGAACCAAGACCCTCCCCGTGCACACACACACCCCCCCAGCAGCTATTAGCACCTTTCTGCAAAACAAAGTAATTTCACAAGTAAATGACTGGTTACAAATGCAACTGACCATTTGCACATGCAATTTCCTAATATGCATTCCTAAGCATGGTAAGTGTGCGCACAAATTAGATACACAATTGCACACCCATTTTTGTGTGCATACTTAAATGGACTTAGTTTTAACAATCAGACCTTGGTTCTCCAGGGGTACACAAGGAGACTCATTGTGCCAATGACACATTTGCATGTACAAACAGCCACTCAACTGTGTAATGACTAGAGTTGACTGAGCATGACAATTCCTTTTCATGGCAACTGCGGCGTGTGCATGGGGGCTAGTGGCCTAGAATGTGGTAGACCTAAGTTCAAGTCCCTGCTCTGAATCAAGCAGAGTTTTTCATTCCAGATCACTCCAGCTGAGACAGGACAGGGACTTAAAGCGGGGTCTAGCACATCCCAGGCCAGCACCCTAACCGGGCAGCTATACAGTTGCTCTTTTTCTCCCTCTGTGTCGCTAAGACCTGAAAACCAATACATTTCAGCTTTGACAAAACAGCCTATTTCACCAAAAATGTTCCAGCCAGCTCCAATAACTAACCATCACGCAGGCCCTTCTCCAGAGCAGATCCTACCGTTACTTCCATATCCATTTACACCGTAGGTTCACGGTCCTTTCACCATCAGTCCCCTTAGCAGCCTGGCCCTGTTCTTCTGACCCTACTTTCAGAGCCTTCAAGCCTGCTCACCTTGGAGATGGGCACATGCTCTCTCCTTCCGCACCTACTCATCTGAGTGCAGCCAGTAGGGCGAGGGGGTCTCACACCCTTCGCTGTCTTACAGGACCTAACCCAGGCAGATTGTATCCACTTCCAGTTATTGCTTGTGGTTCAATCATTGGTACAGGTCCCAGTCTCTAAGAGAAGAGAGAGGTATTGCCAAAAAGCATCCCAGAGAGAGGACCCCCCAGACCTATTAGCCACCGATTTCCAGAGTTAGGAACTGAGATGCAAAACTTCCCTGAGGCTACGGATTGTCATGTCCACCCGGAGCATGGAGTATTAATTATTATTATCCTTAATGACACCGAGCGACTATAGAGCAGTACTAATGATGGAAATTAATTGGATTATTACTGCCCCTCCCCACTGAGGTGCTCAGGATGCTGTGTGGTTAAAATATGCCAAGGCGCGGTGCTTACAAAGGGATACACTGAGCAAGAGAAAATCCAGGCGAGATGCTAATAGGGCAAATGAAGGTGGCAGTGATTAAAAGGAGGCTGGTGCATGCTGACACGAGGGGTGAAAGCAAGAGATACAGGTGATCAAAATGCAGAGTCCGTTGCTAAAGCCTGAAGGGGTGAGGTATGTTTATGTCAGCGTTTATTGTATGGTTTACAAGCTGTAAATGCATGGAGCTCTAGGACTTTGCATCGAACAGGGCACCAGATGTGGCCCCACCAGGAAGGAATTGGGGTTCAGAAAGCCAAGGCCCCACTACTCCATGCCCATCTCCATCTGCTCCCTGCCCACTTGCTTGCAGGGGACACATGTGGAGAACAGGGGCTCTGTGCTACATCAGCCCCACACTCAAGACTCAGATAGGCTGAGCAATGGGTGAACGTCCTACTCCCCTGCTCAGAACAGTATGACAAGGGCACAGCCAGGCCAGCCCATAGTGTTACAGCTAAAAAACAGATTGAGCCAGAACCAAGATCTTCGCCAACACACGCATACACACACCCAAACATATTTGGAGATTACAATCTGGGCCCAAAGTTTGTAGCTTGGGCTCATTTCTGCTAACAGTCTCATAAACAATTTTTCCCCTTCCTAACTGTAATCCACAGATCAATTTGTATCATTTAATACATGAGAAGCAGCAGCCTGGAAATGAACAGAAAATAACCATCTCCCTCTAAAAACCCCCAAACCAACCCACTTAATGTTATTTCTTCCTCTTATTTGTGTGGCCTTATCCTCCCCTTATCCATACCCTCCACAGCAGCCTGCGATGTTCTTAACCATCACCCCACATGGCTTTAGACGGGGCGGGGGCGGGGGCTGTGGGAGACAGATCCTTGTAGTGCCCAGGTTGGGAGAGAGGAGAATAGTCTTACGGGGAGGAGAGATATAGGAGCAGATCTGTGGCCCACAGATCTGTTTGCCCCTCACTTCCCAGATCTGGGTGGGATGGGGACGGGCGGATCCAAGGGCAAGGAACTTTTGCTGATGTTTTCACTTTGCACCCCTATGAGGGCCACACAGCTGAAGGGACAGTCAGGTCAAGGCTCATGAGAGCATCATCTGTTTCCAGACTGAGCTGCCTTGGCTTTAGGATGCCTGGGGAAACCAGCTATGTATCCATGCAAGGTGGAGATTTTGCTTCTCTGCGGGGTTCCTGATGCGGGCAGCTCGCTGTTGTATGGCCCTGGATGTACTGGCCGCGTGGACATTTCGATCAATCAAACCTGACAACAGGGCTGCACTCTGCTGTGACGGAGGGGGCTATGGAGCGCAGAGTCGAACACCGCATTTCAGACCGACAGGTGGATTTCATTCCCAGGGTGAACTCTCAGCCTGGGGGAGGTGGTGTGTTGCCCAGCTGTTGTGTTGATGAGAAGGAAGAAATGTTGGCAGGCTGGGACATAGGGCCTGTGGTGAGAAGCCAGCTTGCCAGTCTGCTAACAGCACCAGCTTTACTGCAGTGAGCCTCCATCCCTGCCCAAGAGAAACCCATGTGCAGTTAGCTGTGTGGGCAGGGGTGCTGGAACAATTTGTACAGTGGGGCTGCTGGGAGCCATTGAACCAAGCTGTAAACCCTGTATCTAATGGCATCCACTTCAAACCAGGGAGTACAGTAGCACCCCTAGTTCCAGCACCTATATGTGTGGGTGAATTCTGGTATCATTCTATTCAATTTAGCTTCTTATACTGTGCCTGAGGTCTGAGAATCTCGACGGAGAGATCAGGGGTTAGTGAGCGACATGCAGTATGAGTGGGGCAGCTGACCACTGACCCCCAGTGTTGGGTGAATATTGGCTGCAAGGACCCTTTCTGTTTCCCTGGGGGAACCTGTTGAACCACCAAATAGTAACTCATTGCAATGAAAGCAGCCAATCAAACAGATTTTGATGGGAGATGGAGGGGTAGTCGCCTGGGTTTAAAATATACAGAGGGATGCAGTGCCCGTATTTTAAAGAGGGGGATGGGAAAGTTGTCCTAGCTGGAACACCAGTGACTTTTGGGACAATCTTGGGGATGGGAGCTCTCAGCTCTGTTCCCCCAATTTGCTCCTTTTAAGAATGCAGATGACAGACTTTAAGAGAGAGCGACTGACCCTAACTGCCACAATGGACTATCCCTTCTGGCTGATGGACGGTGTCTACCTAAGGGAGACTCCTTGATTGGTTTCAGATATAAATGAGTCAATGCCAGGCCACAGTTCAGCTCAGGGCCAGGCAATCACCAAGTGAGAAGGACAGAAAAGGAAGGCAGATGTAAGAAAGTCTTAGCCCATGGCAGCAGGCTAGCCATATCCATGGCACAGGCCAGAGCCTTCACATCAGTCCAGAACCAGCCAGGCCCCTGCCTTGTGTGGGATCCATAGTTTGTTCTTGTCCCCTGGAGTTCACTTTAAGAGTCAAGATGATCCTATTGCATTTGTGGTGGCATTCAAGCTCTTTCATTCAGCAGACCGAGTTGCCATCCATTTAGCAAACCCACCTCTGAAGAAAGAGGAGTGAGAGTGAGTGTGTGCATCCACAAACCCATTTGCTGTTTAGGTGTCAGAAATAAATTTCACCACTGGAGTCTGCAGCATCTGATTAGTGAATTATTCAGTTTGGAGATTGCATTCTTTGTGACCTCATTAGTAACCCCAAGGTGAGCGGGATGCATTAGCCTAACCACTGTATTGTCACCGAGGAGCAGAATGGGGGCATTAAAAGGGATTAAAGTGCTTTACCAAGAAGTGCGGCACAACTCATAAAACCAATAAAAAAATAAAAAATAAAGCGCACTGTGAAACCGGCAAATAAACAGGCTGGCGCGGCACGGGGTAGGGCAGGAGTGTGCTGGCACAGGAGGGTTCTGCAGATAAACAGGCCGGCACGGCATGGGGACAGGGGCACTAGCGTGCTGGCAAAGTGGGGTCCCGCAGGTAAACAGGCCAGCATAGTGTGGGGCCAAGGCCAGGAGCGTGCTGACAAAGTGGGGTCCTGTGGCTGGGAGTAAAGGCCACTGCTTTAAGAGACTTTGCAGAGTTACCAAGCCCACCAACGAGAACTTCACTGAGGCCCAGCTGTGGGGAGGGAGCTCAGGTCCCCATCACACTTTACACTTATATCAGCCTGATCCAGCCCCTCTTGAGAAATCTGTGGAAAGAGTCCTGTTGATGTGAGTGGGCCTTGAATGAGGCCTGTCTGCTGAGAAGTGCTCTACGAAGTCTTAAGAGAGATCAGCCTAGAGTCGACCTTTCTGACTGAAGATCTTTACCAAGCTCGGTGAGTATCACTTTCCCATTGTAGAAATGGAGAGACTGAGGCACGGGGTGGGGACAGGAAGGCAGTTGTCCCAGGTCACACACTGAAGCAGTGGCAGAGCCAGAATTACAACCCACATCATCTGGCTCCCAGCTCCATGTTCTTATTGGTACATGAGACAGCTTCCCTGTGTATGCCGCTTCCTTGTGCCCTGACTGAGGTGAATCTTCTCCTGGCAGGATCAGGGCCTGAGTGTACTGAAGAAACCATCCGCAGCACAGGGCTGAAAGGGTGACTGACGAAGTCTTGTGGCTAGTTGGTATCGATTATTCTTAGGCTCTAAAACAATCACTGATTGTCAAGACAATCATTGTCTTTCTGGGATGGAGGGCTTCCGTCACTCTCCAGACCCGAGACCCAGGGCCTCTCTCTAGTTTTCCATCCCTAGTGCCTCTCTCAGCTCTCCCAACCCCAGACCTGGGGCCCAGCCTCCTAGTCCCAGTTGCAGGTCTCCTGACCCCAGGGTTGGGTCCCCTCTCTGGTCTCCCATTCCACTGAACTTGGAAAGAAGAGCTCCCACCTGGCTGGAGCTGGGTGAATGGTGGGGGAAGGAATCTGAGAGCAAGTCTGCTAAGTCCTCCTCACCCTCTCCTCTGTGTGTGGGTTTACATCACTGTAGCTGGGAGCAGGATTTGGCTCTGGGTGTTTCTTCTACAGTCAATCTGCACATGGGATGGATGCAGAATGGGGGGAGAGTGCCAAGGAGAATAGATGGAGCTGACTTTTCCTGATTCGCACAGGTTTCTTATTAAAGAAAGAGGGAGAAGGGTTTGTATCAAGCTCTCTCTGGGTCATCTCTTCTTTGTTTCTGCTGGGAGGTATTGGCTGACGTGAATGGCCTTCACCCGGGGATGATCCTGTTAGTGACCCGTGCGGCTGCATTTGTTTGCTCAGCAGCACTTGCAAATAATGGATGCTAAAAGGCTTTGTGGTTCATTGATGGCCATGCTCATAACCACACACCCTTCATCCAGTTCTTGGGAGAGATGCAAAACTCGCCGATGCTTCTGCTTGGGTCCTAAACTCTGCCTCCTACCTAGCACAACGGGCTGGCTCCCCACAGCCTGCACTCACCGGAAGTCTCCTTTGCAAGGGATCCTGGGGAAAGTTGTCCTAACTTAGACCCTCAGGTGGATGAATTCAATCAGCAGAGTCCCCCGTCCCCTTCCACCAGTGCAGGGGCTGGACTCCCATGTTTTCAGCTGGGACTTGAAGCCAGGCAGGTCCTCCAGTGGCAGTCCCAGCTGAGCCCAATGCGTTCCCGCCCTTCTCTAGCTGAGCCTCTTGGAGCGATGCTAAACTTATCCCCAGCTCATAGCAGGGCCGGCCTTCCAGAGAGGCAAACTCTGTGTTACTCTAAGGAGTCCTCCTGCTTGACCACTCTTCTTTGGTAGTGCCTCCTGGTTGCTATGCACAGGGCCATGGCTTGTCCAGTGGCGTGAAGATGTTGCAAGGGTTTTCTCCCTCCTCAGCCTGATCTCCTGGACTCAGATTAACCTGCCTCCGTGGAGACCCCACTCAATAAATTGTACATGTCCCATCATATTAACATTCAATATTTTAACTTCTCCAAAGCTGGGAATATTTCCAAAGTCTGAGCACAGGGATGATTATAATTCCATAATAATATTTTAATTCTATGATAAGCTAAATTAACTTCAGCCCCCTTGTGTCCCATTTCCCTTGCTGGCGCCAATAACGGCTGATCAAACCCCTGGTACTGATGAGTTTGGGGGAGGTGAAAACCACATCATCTGCAGGAGTGTGAGCTAAGGGAGGTGGACTTTGGCCCCAGAATTCCAGGTATGGGCATCTATCCTGTCTGCATATCAGGACCAGTAGGGGGCATTGTACGTGACAACTGCACATGCTGAACAACCTTTGTTTCCAATCAGCTCCAGCCACTGCAAGGTTAACACCTGGGCTGGGAGAGTGACTTGGAGAAGGAAAGCCTGGGTTGGATCCAGAGTGAAAAAAGGACAAAGTGGGGAATGGGAGACAGCAAAAAGTAAACAGAGAAAGGGAGAGCCCCAGCAACACAGAGCCACAAGAGGCTCTGAGCAGAACGAGGATGTAGCTAGTTCTTTCTGTCCAAGATAGATAAACCCAAGGGGCTCCACGCCTGTTAATAAGAAAAGGCCTGTCTGTGTTCCTCTCAGACCTTACTCATACACACTGACTTTTGTCGTGTCTGTGGCAAGGTCAGAGCTGCTGCCTAGGAATTGAGGACAGTTGAACTAGTTGGGTAACAGTAAGAAGTGAGCCAAAGCAGAACCTCAACATGGTCAGAGGGACTAATGCAGCCTGTTGCAGTGGGGAGGCAGGGGGCGGGTGCTGCCTCTCTGATGACACCCTGTATCCCTCCCTACATTTGCTTGTCTAGCTACAGGCCTGGGTTGTTTTCTGGGTGCTTTCAGGCTGGTGGTGCTGGGAACCTGCTTTTTCTTGCTTCTTGCTGGGGGAATCTCAGGGAGATGGCTGGGGGATTATCCAAAGTGGGAACCTTTGGGTTGTTGCCTCTCATTACTTAGAATGCTAGCCGTCCCCTCAAGCACTGCAAGCGGTCTGGCCATTACCCAAACACCTTGACGTTTGGCCCCTGCTAGAGTGCTCCAGGCCCAGCTGAGACACTGTAGCAGGGGCAAGAAGGAAGGAAGGAGTTTTATGAGGTGTAGTCTTCCCCATCTTTATTAGACCTGAATGTGGGAGGAACCTTATTTTTAAAAACACACCCTGAAAACTAGCCACAAAAAGAGTGTGTGAGAGACCCCCAGAGTAGGGAGTGATCTAGGATTTCAGCTCTGCTCCTGCTCTTTCCTTATCCCCCCTCCCCTTCCCACCCATCACACAAGTACGGGAAATTCATGTAATGCTATTTAATAATATATACTTATGCACTGGCTATCTCAAGCCATTTGCATTGTCAAGTCATGTGCACTGATGTGAAGTCTTTGCTTTCCCTTGTGTCACTGCTGGTGTCATCGTCAAGCAGTTGTCTAATGGTGACTTGAAGAACTGAAGGGGAAAGACGCGACAGAAATTAAAAACTAATCAGTGAGTTAAACTAAGGATCCCTTTCATTGTCATCATTATGAGTATTGTATTGTATTCACTGAGCACCCCGCAGGCACAGAGGTAGTGGGAACACCTTCCTCTTTACATTTTCAAAACGTTACTGGAATGGTGGTTTAAATTAAGCACATTTGCTTTCTTTTGAATTCCAGTAGAATTCCCTGCTAACTGGGATTCTTCAGTGGATATTCTCATCTGTCCCAGGTTAGCAGCAATTCCAGGTTTGAAGAGACTATTTAAAAAGTCCAACAAATCTTAAAATGGAATAAATTACTGTGCTAAATAAAAATGAGACCCCTCACAGTTCATCTTCATTTCTTATTTTATTCCTCCTTTGGCACCCTCTGTATTTAAAAAGGCTGGCCCTTAAAATTTCACATCTCTTTACTATCTGCTTAAACACCACTTAATGCCTTGGCACTGGTCAATGCATTCCCTTCCCATTAGGCAGAATGTTTGCAAACTGTCATGGAGAAGCAGCCATCGTGCCATTCACTCTGCACCATGGGAGAGTTCCAACAGAGACAGAGGACTCATGCCTGTTTAGGTGTGTTGAATGCAGAGCAGTCTGGTCTGTTACAGAAGCTATCTTACAATCCCTTTGAAACTCTCCTGTCTTCCTCATGCATTCAAATGGGAGCTGCATTCTCTCAGCTCTGCCTTGTGTCCATTCAGGAGGCCACTTCTGTTGACAACAAATCGCACTTTAAGCAAATCACACTTTTAAATGATGTTTTAAAATGTTGACAAAGCTTTACATGGCAATTTGCTCTTCTGAGCGAGCCCATGTAGTGCTTTGAATTGCTTTACAGTACACCTTAAAGGAGACGATGGTCACGATAAAGGGTGAAGGAGGAGCCTGAAAGGAAGGGGAGGGGCCTGAGGATGAAGGGCATGTTCCTCAATTCAGTTTCTTTTTTTCCCTTCGTATTTCCCAGCTAGTTCAATGCGGAAGCCATTTGCACTCAGGGGTTTCTGTGCCAGACGGGTCTTCTGCTCATTGTTGCATCAAAAGGATTCTCATGTTTCTTTCTTTGCTTAACCCTTTAAAAATATTCCATCTCTCAGGGCCTGGCACTCCCTAGTGATTTTCCTTGAAGTACAAGCCACATCCTTATGTTTGCTTGTCAAGCAAACAGTCAGACTGACAGACGTCCTGGGGTGCACACAAGCCTAAACAGACCCACTCATATGGCTGCATGCAGAGTGAGCTGTATATGCAGTTGTACAGACACAAGTGCATATAGGCACCTGCACACCCTCACATGCCAATGCAGACATGTCTGTGTACAGGTAACAACCCCTGCCTGCATCAATGTAGGGTTTGAACCCCTGACCCTGAGCCGGAGCTTACTAACTGAGCTAAAGCAAAACCTCCATGAGCTGGTAGCAGCAGTAGGTTGCTAGCCTCTAGAGCGTGACCCTAGAGTCGCCAAGCATCTCGGAGCCCTGTCTGCATCCCCGCAGCTTGGCCTCACCCTCACACACCTGGCTCAGCTGTGGTCAGGATCTGTAGTTCCCGCCGTCGGCCGCTAGATGCCACTGTGGAGCCCGGCTTCAGGCAGCTTGCCCGCTTCCCCAGCGGGGAGGGACAGCGGCCGCTGCAGTGGGGATGAGGCTAATGAGCAGGTGGGCGCAGCAGGGCGGCTGGCGGAGACGGAAGGGAAGGGGGGCTCGGCACTGGCCCCAGGCTGCCCCTGTCCCAGGGAGACCTTAGCTAGATCCCAGCCCCTGGAGAGACCCCAGCTTTCAGACCTGCCTCAGCACCTACCCTAAACACCACGCGGGCACCCTCCCACCTGACCCAGCACCCCAGCCACCAGCCAGCACCCCAGATACCCCCTTCCTGCCGGGATTGATATAAGCCCTTGCCCTCGCCCCGAGACTGCCCTGGGAAGGGTGCGGCGACCCTAAGACAGTTCACGGCCATTTGCAAAATGCGAGTGAGCTCCTTTCCATAACATGTCACCCGTGGAGCTGCACCCAGTGTGGCAGCCGGGGCTGCATTCAGAGTCACACACAGAGAAGTGTGCGCACACCAGCATGGCTGCGCAAGCAGCTAAGCTCCCTGTACGGGCCCAATCACTGTACACCTGAGCCCCTCCTAATCTTTCATTCGTTTGCCCTCACACGCCCCTGCGAGGCAGGGCTGGTATCCCCAGTGTACAAAGGGGGAACTGAGGCACAGAGAGGCGAAGTGACTCACCTAGGCTCACACGGCGAGACTGTGTCAGAGCACGGACAGGAACGCAGCTCTCCCAAGTCCTAACCTCCCCGCTTGCACGCAAACAACACAGTATCTTGCGTGGTGCAACTGACACTGGCCTCGGTATAGCCCAGGCCCAGCATCTCAGGAGCTCTGCAGCCGGGCACTGGTGGGCTGTCCGCAGTCTCAGTAGGCCAGAAAGGGAAGCAGGGAGCTGCAGCTTCCCTCAGCAGCCTGTTTTCAGGCAGCCCCCGGCTCGCCTCTCCCCCAAGCATTCAAGGAGAGTTTTGAGTCTCACCGCTGTCGTACCAGCCTCAGAGCTCACAGGACAATGCTCAGCACTCACAGGACTCCTCTTCTTTGAGCCGAGTGATGCTCTGAAAGCCACAGCCACATTGTGAGGGGGGTGATGGTGCCGCACAGCACAGTGGCTTTGTTGCTGAGAACAGTGCCTGGGACATGGTGACCTCAGCACGGGGCTGGCGGGGGGAGATCCTGGGGAGCCAGCTGGGCCATAGAACCAGAGTGAATGGAGGTGGGAAAGACCTGACAGGTCCCTCCCCCATACCGTGGCTAGATTTGAACCAGTGACGGAGCCCGGCTCCCGCTTGCAGTTCCAGGAGTTCTCTGACGTCCGTCCCTGGATAACAGGGGCAGTTGCCATTAGGGATTCGCCCCTTTGTGCTGGTGCACAGACCCTGGTCCCTGAGCTGTCCTGACTATGTGCTACATGGCACGTGCCACCTCCCCAACACATGAGCAACAATCCCGAGGGGCTTGACTTGACTCTAACAGCTCAGCCATCACGGCGGCCACAGAAACAGCAGCAGAAGGCACCTGACCTGAACCTTTCACACCAACAGCTGCTGTTCAGGAAGCTCTGTCCCCATCACTGAGTGAAGCATTTCCCATTTCTCTGCCCCTTCCAGGAGCCTCCAGATTGCCTTTCCTTTCACAGTGGGTCTCAAAGGTACCAACTGCCCACCCTGGAGAATGGACAGGGCCAGCATCCCCTCGGGTGCCCCCCACCAACATACCTCGCCAAGCCCCTCTAGGTCCCATGCAGTGTATGGCTTCCCTGCTCAGCTCGGTGTCAGCTGTGCTGAGGACACCAGCCTGCTGACAACTGGCCAAACTCATTGCATACTGCCAGAGGCCTTTGGCCACAGGACACCAACAAATTATGCCCAGGTGACTTGCTCAGGGTCTCCCACCCCACTACCCTCATGTCTCCCACACCCTCTGTTGTTTTCATCCTGCCTTTAATTAGACTGAAAACTCTTCAGGGCACGGGCCATCTCTTATGCTGAGTTTCCACAGTGCCTAGCACCATGGGCTCTGGTCTCCGCTGTGCCCTCTACCACAATACAAATACCAGCTAATAATAGAGACCATGCTGGATTTGAACCAGTGACTGGGTCTGTAGCTCATCCCCAATTCCTGGAGCTATGTGCTCCCCTAGCAAATTTAAAAGGCATCTTCCCAAATGTTCCTGTTTACTTATAGCTTTCCAGTGCCTCTAACAGCACCTGGTGTCCTCAGCAGAGATCCAAGGTACTTGAAAAGAGGGCCGCATGTACCTTTCCCTGTGTGTTAGAGAGATGCGGGAGTTTTCTTGTGGCCACTCCCTCAACAACTGGAGTTATCTGTATCCACGGAGAGCTGTGTTACCCAGCTGCGCATGGGGACACTTGACCCCAGTGTCTTTCTCCCAGCTGGGCTGGGTTTGTCATGACTCTTTTGCTTTATGCCCAGGCTCTGGGTCTAATATTTCTGGAGGGCTAGAAATAGGATTGACTCAGGAAGACAGAAGCAGCTGCCCTGATATTGTCCTCCTGGCCTCTCCTGCCCCACCTACTTTGGGAACTGGGTCCGGGTAAAGCAGGACCAGAAAAGCCTGGATTTCAGACCCTTCCCTGGTTTTTATTGCCATTTTGTCTCAGTTTAATGATAAGTTTCCCAGTCCCCCTTCCAGACACCAGGCCCATGCATTGGTTTCAGTGAGTCCTCACCACGTCTAGGGAGGTTGTGGAATCTCCATCATTGGGGATTTTTAAGAGCAGGTTGGACAAACACCTGTCAGGGATGGTCTAGATAATACTTAGTCCTGCCTTGAGTGCCGGGAACTGGACTAGATGACCTCTTGAGGTCCCTTCCAGTCCTATGATTCTATGTCGGGTTTCCTTCAGTCTCTGGGAGGTGCAGCCGCAGAACAAGCTGGGAGAATGTGCTGCTCCTGACAGAGAGGGGCTGAGAGCGCTAACTGGGGAAAGGGATCGTGCAGGCCAGTGCTGGGCACAGCAATGCTAATGGAGTGAGGCCCCTCAGCCCTGCCACGCAGCATCCCTGAGCTTCTCACACACACAGCTCTGCTGCTGCGCCTTCGGCCCGACCTGCAGCTCCTACTGCTATGCCCGATGCATCCCAGTTCTCCCCTGCTAGTCCCTTCCTGGGCTGTCACAGCTCTCCCAATGCACCTCCGTCCTGCCCGCCGCCCGCCTGTCAATCCACTCCTCAGCTGGTAAGTATTCCCTCTTCTACCTATTGAATGAAGGGGCCAGGGATAATGCAGAGCCCCTCAAGACTTCTGGCTCTTGCTCAGCAAGGAAACCAAGCCCCTGCCATATGAGAGCAAGATGTGAGCTCAGGAGACAGGTCGTCATTAGCAGCACCCCGTCTTCCCCTGTAGCCCTGCTTTCTGTTTGCACTCCCTCGTGCGCTCTTCCCCCTCCTTCCTTGCAAACTGCTGCTCTGATGGAGGCTGAAAGTGTCTCGTCTTTGACGGAGTGATGGGCAAGCGATACCTTTGGGGAGATCAGCTCGTGTTGGAAACCATCCAGCGCCCCCAACCCACACAAGGGGTTTTCACGGGCTGTGGGATTGTTGTCTCTCAGCCCTAGCTGCTTCCATTGGTGCCTCTGCCCCTTTGGGAAGGGGTGCCCCCATCCTGCTCCCCGGCCCCACTGGGGAGCCGGCACTTGCCCAAGCAGGACAGGACATGGCAGAGGAAGGAACTCATGTGCCAAGCCCCCAGTTTGGGGAGCCCTGAGAGTAATGCAGCTCGACGAGCTCTAGAGTGGTGGGTGACAAACACAGAGGCTGTTTGTGTTTTCTCTTCTCCTCCTCTCACCTCCTAAACACCTTTCAAGTGGGCTGTGAGCACAGTCACTGCCCACCGGGGAGCCACTCTTCCCAGCACCCTCTGGCTGGGTCTGTGCTGGGAGAGGAGCCATCCGCTAGCAGAGTGTGGCAGCTGCTGGGGGACAGCAGCTGATTAGTTGTGATTACAGGGTTCAAGGAGGAGGCAGCGAGAGGAGCAATTAAAATCCAGGGATGCTTCTCTTTGCTATTATGCCAAAGCAGAGAATCATAGAATCATAGAATCATAGAATATCAGGGTTGGAAGGGACCCCAGAAGGTCATCTAGTCCAACCCCCTGCTCAAAGCAGGACCAATTCCCAGTTAAATCATCCCAGCCAGGGCTTTGTCAAGCCTGACCTTAAAAACCTCTAAGGAAGGAGATTCTACCACCTCCCTAGGTAACGCATTCCAGTGTTTCACCACCCTCTTAGTGAAAAAGTTTTTCCTAATATCCAATCTAAACCTCCCCCACTGCAACTTGAGACCATTACTCCTCGTTCTGTCATCTGCTACCATTGAGAACAGTCTAGAGCCATCCTCTTTGGAACCCCCTTTCAGGTAGTTGAAAGCAGCTATCAAATCCCCCCTCATTCTTCTCTTCTGCAGGCTAAACAATCCCAGCTCCCTCAGCCTCTCCTCATAACTCATGTGTTCCAGTCCCCTAATCATTTTTGTTGCCCTTCGCTGGACTCTCTCCAATTTATCCACATCCTTCTTGAAGTGTGGGGCCCAAAACTGGACACAATACTCCAGATGAGGCCTCACCAATGTCGAATAGAGGGGAACGATCACGTCCCTCGATCTGCTCGCTATGCCCCTACTTATACATCCCAAAATGCCATTGGCCTTCTTGGCAACAAGGGCACACTGCTGACTCATATCCAGCTTCTCGTCCACTGTCACCCCTAGGTCCTTTTCTGCAGAACTGCTGCCTAGCCATTCGGTCCCTAGTCTGTAGCTGTGCATTGGGTTCTTCCGTCCTAAGTGCAGGACCCTGCACTTATCCTTATTGAACCTCATCAGATTCCTTTTGGCCCAATCTTCCAATTGGTCTAGGTCCTTCTGTATCCTATCCCTCCCCTCCAGCATATCTACCACTCCTCCCAGTTTAGTATCATCCGCAAATTTGCTGAGAGTGCAATCCACACCATCCTCCAGATCATTTATGAAGATATTGAATAAAACCGGCCCCAGGACCGACCCTTGGGGCACTCCACTTGATACCGGCTGCCAACTAGACATGGAGCCATTGATCACTACCCGTTGAGCCCGACAATTTAGCCAGCTTTCTACCCACCTTATAGTGCATTCATCCAGCCCATACTTCCTTAACTTGCTGACAAGAATACTATGGGAGACCGTGTCAAAAGCTTTGCTAAAGTCAAGAAACAATACATCCACTGCTTTCCCTTCATCCACAGAACCAGTAATCTCATCATAAAAGGCGATTAGATTAGTCAGGCATGACCTTCCCTTGGTGAATCCATGCTGGCTGTTCCTGATCACTTTCCTCTCATGCAAGTGCTTCAGGATTGATTCTTTGAGGACCTGCTCCATGATTTTTCCAGGGACTGAGGTGAGGCTGACTGGCCTGTAGTTCCCAGGATCTTCCTTCTTCCCTTTTTTAAAGATTGGCACTACATTAGCCTTTTTCCAGTCATCCGGGACTTCCCCGGTTCGCCACGAGTTTTCAAAGATAATGGCCAGTGGCTCTGCAATCACAGCCGCCAATTCCTTCAGCACTCTCGGATGCAACTCGTCCGGCCCCATGGACTTGTGCACGTCCAGCTTTTCTAAATAGTCCCTAACCGCCTCTATCTCCACAGAGGGCTGGCCATCTCTTCCGCATTTTGTGATGCCCAGCGCAGCAGTCTGGGAGCTGACCTTGTTAGTGAAAACAGAGGCAAAAAAAGCATTGAGTACATTAGCTTTTTCCACATCCTCTGTCACTAGGTTGCCTCCCTCATTCAGTAAGGGGCCCACACATTCCTTGGCTTTCTTCTTGTTGCCAACATACCTGAAGAAACCCTTCTTGTTACTCTTGACATCTCTGGCTAGCTGCAGCTCCAGGTGCGATTTGGCCCTCCTGATAACATTCCTACATGCCCGAGCAATATTTTTATACTCTTCCCTGGTCATATGTCCAACCTTCCACTTCTTGTAAGCTTCTTTTTTATGTTTAAGATCCGCTAGGATTTCACCATTAAGCCAAGTTGGTCGCCTGCCATATTTACTATTCTTTCGACTCATCGGGATGGTTTGTCCCTGTAACCTCAACAGGGATTCCTTGAAATACAGCCAGCTCTCCTGGACTCCTTTCCCCTTCAAGTTAGTCCCCCAGGGGATCCTGGCCATCCGTTCCCTGAGGGAGTCGAAGTCTGCTTTCCTGAAGTCCAGGGTCCGTATCCTGCTGCTTACCTTTGTTCCCTGCGTCAGGATCCTGAACTCAACCAACTCATGGTCACTGCCTCCCAGATTCCCATCCACTTTTGCTTCCCCCACTAATTCTACCCGGTTTGTGAGCAGCAGGTCAAGAAAAGCACCCCCCCTAGTTGGCTCCTCTAGCACTTGCGCCAGGAAATTGTCCCCTACGCTTTCCAAAAACTTCCTGGATTGTCTATGCACCGCTGTATTGCTCTCCCAGCAGATATCAGGAAAATTAAAGTCACCCATGAGAATCAGGGCATGCGATCTAGTAGCTTCCGTGAGCTGCCGGAAGAAAGCCTCATCCACCTCATCCCCCTGGTCCGGTGGTCTATAGCAGACTCCCACCACTACATCACTCTTGTTGCACACACTTCTAAACTTAATCCAGAGACACTCAGGTTTTTCTGCAGTTTCGTACCGGAGCTCTGAGCAGTCATACTGCTCCCTTACATACAGTGCTACTCCCCCACCTTTTCTGCCCTGCCTGTCCTTCCTGAACAGTTTATAACCATCCATGACAGTACTCCAGTCATATGAGTTATCCCACCAAGTCTCTGTTATTCCGATCACGTCATAGTTCCTTGACATCACCAGGACCTCCAGTTCTCCCTGCTTGTTTCCAAGGCTTTGTGCATTTGTATATAAGCACTTGAGATAACCTGTTGATCGCCCCTCATTGCCAGTATGAGGCAGGAGCCCTCCCCTCACAGACATTCCTGCCTGTGCTTCCTCCCGGTATCCCGCTTTCCCACTTACCTCAGGGCTTTGGTCTCCTTCCCCCGGTGAACCTAGTTTAAAGCCCTCCTCACTAGGTTAGCCAGCCTGCTGGCAAAGATGCTCTTCCCTCTCTTCGTAAGATGGAGCCCGTCTCTACCCAGCACTCCTCCTTCATGGAACACCATCCCATGGTCAAAGAAACCAAAGTCTTCTCTCCGACACCATCTGCGTAGCCATTCGTTGACTTCCACGATTCGACGCTCCCTACCTAGGCCTTTTCCTTCCACGGGGAGGATGGACGAGAACACCACTTGCGCCTCCAACTCCTTTATTCTTCTTCCTAGAGCCACATAGTCCGCAGTGATCCGCTCAAGGTCATTCTTGGCAGTATCATTGGTGCCCACGTGGAGAAGCAGGAAGGGGTAGCGATCCGAGGGCTTGATGAGTCTCGGCAGTCTCTCCGTCACATCACGAATCTTAGCCCCTGGCAAGCAGCAGACTTCTCGGTTTTCCCGGTCAGGGCGGCAGATAGATGACTCAGTCCCCCGGAGGAGAGAGTCCCCGACCACCACCACCCGCCTTCTCCTCTTGGGGGTGGTGGTCGTGGAACCCCCAACCTCAGGACAGCGCATCTCATGCCTTCCAACCAGCGGAGTCTCCTTCTGCTTTCTCGCCCCAGACATATCATCTGGTCCACTCTCCGCAACGATACCTGTGGAGAGAACATGAAAGCGGTTAGTTACCTGTGTCTGTGTTACTGGAACCCGGACATTCCGCTTACCTCTTCTGGAGGTCACATGTTGCCAAGCTTCTTCACTGGTCTCTTGGCTCCTCTGTGCAACCTGCTCTATATCTGTAGAGCTTTGTGCCCCTAGAAGCCTATCCTGAGTTTCGTCCAGGAAATCCTCAGTTTCCCATATGCAACGCAGGGTTGTTATCTGTTGCTCCAGACCTTCAATCTTCTCTTCCAATATGGAGACCAGCTTGCACTTTGTACAGACAAAGTCGCTTCTGTCCTGTGGAAGAAAGACAAACATGGCACATCCAGTGCAGGTCACAACAGCTGAACCCCCCCCTTCCATATCACCTTCCTACTATGAGCTTCCTCAGAGCGGTTTGCAAGACGTAAGCCTCACTGGGCTCCCTCCAGGCGAACTCCCAGGCAAACTCCTGCTGTGTGCTGCTCTGCTGTCCCCGCTGCTCAGCTAGCTGAAACCAGCTAGCTGGTGAGTTGAGAGATGGCTGGGGCCCGGAGTGAACAAGGTCCAGAGGGGCGCAAGCAGGAGAGGTTCAGTGTGATGGGCCTGGCAGGTTAGGGGTGAATAACCCCCTTGGGTGCCATTGATACCCTCTGTGCTCAAGGCTGGCACTATCCAGCTGATTAATATGCCTGCATGGTGAGGAGGTCACTTTGCAATGCAGGGTATACAGAGCTGGTGGATGTGGGAGGGGGTTCAAAAGCTGGGAGCACTGGGGCAGAGTCCTCAGGGCTGCAGCAGGGACCCCAGCTGAGAAGGAGAGAGAGGTGACAGCACCAGGGAGCAAAGAAAGGGGAAATGAGCTCGGCTTTTTCTAGACACTTTTTCTTCCATTATCCCCGTTCCCTGCTCCCCTCAATACGGCTGTCGCCTGCCAACCCAGTACAGCAGGCTGGTACCCCCCCCCCAGGCTCTACCAGTGTTCCTGAATTCGGATTTCCAGCACCCTCTGCTAGTCCAGTGCTGGCCCCACACAGCTCTGCCAGTGCTCTTCGGTCCTGTCCTGCATCCCCCTGATATTCCAGTCCTGAATTAACCCCATGCCCCTCAAGCCTGACCTGCCATCCCCCTTTGTATTCCAGTCCTTCCCTTCCAGCCTGACACAGCTCTGCCCCTCAGTCCCAGCCAGTGCTGCAGAGCTGCCTCCAGATTCCCTGCTCCTTTCAAAGGGCTCCATTACCTGCATCGTGCTCACGTGTATTCTCACCCCTTCGTTTTCCTTGTGTGTCTCACCCCTGGCCAAGAAGCTATTGTGTGCTGGGTAAACTCCGGCCCAAACATCTCTGTCACAGTGTATGCACTTGTTTGAATTCAAGGCTCCCTTCCCTGTCTTACAGACCGTTCTTTATTTTGGAAGCCTTGCCTGGTTTCTCCCCTGCAGAGAGTTCAGGGCACCAGATCCCCTGCAACCCAACCTTCAAGGGGGGATGAGCTGGGACTGGGAAAACATCCTGGCTCAGATGTTTCCTTTACACCCTGTGACCAGCAGGTGGCGCTGCATTCATCCCCAGCTCTCTCGTGCGGGGCTCCTTACATCCCTGTTCTTCTGGGCTGCTACATGAGACTCCCTGGTTCGGATTCTCTAGAGGGGACAATTGTGCCTATTTCTTAGCAACTCATTTATCAGTTTCTCACTGGGTGCCTCGGAAATGCTCTCCTGGTGGCTGGTGATGAGGTGGAGCTCTCTTTTTCTCCCCATGTGTCTTGGTGCAGCGACAAAGAGTCCCAGTGGCCCCTGGGTTACATGGACGTGGCAGGAAGGTGTTGGATTTGACCTGCTGATGGCAGGAAGAGCGGGGTCCTACAATGTAATCATACTGTGATCCTTTACTTGGCCTTCGCTGAAATCAACCCTGTCCACTCCCAGCCAACACACACACATCCCTGTGGCATCTGCGGGAACCAGAAACAAGCCAGCTCAGAGGCAGACGCTGGTGGGAGAGACAGTGGCAGGTAGGGCGGGTGCAAGCGGACTACCACTCGCTCACAAACCCTCAGGCGAGCATAAGCCAGGTAACCCCATCCAGCTTTCCCTGGGCGAGGTGCCTTTCAAACAAACTCCACCCAAAGGGGTGACTGACCCAAGACACCGGACAGCCTAAGGGGTGTGGGACAGAAAACAGCTGGGGAAGACAGTGTTTGGAGGCTAAACAAGCTTAAGGCCAACAGAGGAGGGGACTCAGAGGCCTCGAGCAAGGGGATGTTTGGAGCAGAGATTTTCCATAAGCGGGGCAGCTGATGCGGCAGAGAAACGCAGTTCCAACCAGATGGCAGGAGCTGCAGAGGAGAAGGAGAAGCTGTCTCTCAGCTCTGATCTCCAGCTCTGCAGCTTTTCCAGGCTTGGACCTCTCCTTAGAAACCTGCCAGGCATCCCAGTGGCTTTGTGATTAGAACAAATGTCCACCGAAGACATGAGATCCAAAAAATCTATTAGACTGGCCGCCTGCCCTGGCCCTGGGGTTGAATCGAAGTTCTGGGAGGCGAAAGGCCAGGACATCAGACCACTGCAGCAAGCAGCCTCCAGTGCTTCTTTCTGTCCCTTTTGCTCATAAGAAGCAATGCAAACAACCCCACAAGAATCAGAGAAACAGGCCCCACAGCATATGGCAACCTCATTTGTATGTTCTTGAGAGACGGGACAGAGAGGAGGCCAGTGCTGGACAAGCAGAGGGAGCAGAGCAGAGAGCAATGAGGGCTGGGCACCTGGATGGGGAAGTCCACTGAGAAATTTGAAACGGAGGGTAACGAGCGTATGCAGGTGAACGAGGGCACCGCACAGCGCGCTAAGCTCCTGGTGATGCTTAGTACCCACTACTGGTTATTGCTAGTAAGGTCAACCCTCTAAGGTTTCCGTCTGCCCATGGCTTGGTGCAGGTCGCATTCCGAGAGGGAGAAGTACAGGAGCAGAAGGAACAGAAAGCCTAGTAGATCTCACCCATCCACAGGGCAGTGGACATGACTAAGAATCAGGCTTTGGTCATCACTCTCAGAACCTACCTCGCTGCAATTACCAGCAGCTCCAGGAAATCTGCTGAGACCCTCCTGTCCTCCTGAAAACCTGCCTGTGCCTCTGCTGAGTTACTGATTTACTTAGTGCTTTCGTGTATGAAATCTGAAGGTGAACAAGGAAGTTGCAGTGTGTGTATAAGGGTCTGTGATCTCTGGTTTGAAGCCAGGAGTTATGCAAGCTTCTCCCATGTACAACCGGGCCGATGCTCCTGAATCCAGACCTGCAGCACCCGTTGCTCTTCCAGTTCTGCTGCCTGCATCTTTGCCAATGCATCTCAATCCTGGCCCACAGCCACCCCTAATACTCCAGTCCTGGCTCTCCATCCAGCTCTGCTGATGACCCTCGATCCAAACATGCAGAACACCCTGCCTTGCCAGTCCTGGGCTCTCCGTGCATAACTTGGCCAGTGCCTCTCAGCTCTGATCTCCAGCTCTGCAGCTTTTCCAGGCTTGGACCTCTCCTTAGAAACCTGCCAGGCATCCCAGTGGCTTTGTGATTAGAACAAATGTCCACCGAAGACATGAGACCCAAAAAATCTATTAGACTGGCCGCCTGCCCTGGCCCTGGGGTTGAATCGAAGTTCTGGGAGGCGAAAGGCCCGGACATCAGACCACTGCAGCAAGCAGCCTTCAGTGCTTCTTTTTGTCCCTTTTGCTCATAAGAAGCAATGCAAACAACCCCACAAGAATCAGAGAAACAGGCCCCACAGCATATGGCAACCTCATTTGTATGCAGGCCGACAGGCCCAGGGCAGCCAGGAAGCCCATTACCTCCATGCATGGTTTTAACACAGTCATGTATGACGGTCTCGGGGGAGGAGAATGAGCCAAACACAATAACATCACCATAAAATGCTGCGGCTCCCCATGCAGAGAGGTCAGTGTGCAGGCCCCGGGGGGAGACACTCACATCAGAGAGGGGCTCACTAGAACAGTGTTTAAGCCACTAACGGATGGCAGCTAAAGCAATAAACAAGTGGAGGGAGAGATCATGGCAGCAGGTTGGGAGGGGAGAGTGCCAGATTTCTCCAGCTCTGTGAGGGTCTCATGGATGCAGTGGGTGTGGGGTAGATGAGGAGAACAAAAGTGCCATCCCTAACTCATCCTTTCTCCCACCCAACTGCTTCTCCATGGCTAATCGGCCATGATCCCAGCTCGCCTCCTGGGACCGTGTTTCGTGATGAAGTCGCTGGTATCTTTGTGTGCTCTTGTCCTCTACTGGATAGAGTGAGAACTGTTCCCTTGGCATGTCATAGCCCTCCACAGGGGCTGGTGATAAAATCTCTGTAGCGCTGGTGATAGCTTGTGTTTTAGGAGCAGCAGTTCTATCCCTGCTACTGTTGGAAGGTTCCAATGGGCATCATAGTAACAGCTGTGCCAGACATAAGCGGCTGTGCCAGACATAAGCATCTGACCCTTTTGCCAAAGCATTGCAGGACCTTTCCTTGGAGTGAGGGTATTGCAGCTGGAGAGTGGGGGATTTACTGTTCTCAGTAAGTTCCCCTTGTTCTGGAGGAGGCTAACTCTCTGTGATGTGCACTTGTAGGAGCTACCCTTTAACATAAAGCAACCTGTGCAACAATAAATATCCTCTCAGATGCACTTCCCACTCTGGACTCCAGCAAAGCAGAGCACTTCCCTTCTTCACCTCGAGGTAGCTGGAGAAAGTCCACGAGCTGAACAGCCTGCAGCAGTGGCATCATGCAGCCAATATTTCAACCCTTTCTAGACCTTCCATGGTGCCATCCTTCCTTAAGTCTGTGGTAGGGAGTCCAAACAACTAGTGTTGGATTCCAAATAGGAAGCAGCTAGCAATCTACCAGGGGAACAGCTTCACCATGCGCACCAAGTTCGTGCATCACAGCCACGCTGAGATGCAGGCCTGTAGGAGAGCAGAAACATCAAAAACAAAACCAAGGAGGATTCTACGTGGAGAAATTCAGAATGCTGCCGGCAGTGCTGACACCCCATCCCGACAGTGACCAGAGAAAGGACAGGAAGCCGCAAGGACATGTGGGGCAGCCACCTTGTAGCCAAACAGGTCCCTACAGAGGGAACTGTTCTGAGACCAAGGAATGGCTGTGAGATCACAAAGCCAACGAGGGGCAGAGCTTGTAGCTACTGATGGATATCCAATAAGCAGCTCCCATTTTAACTAGAATGTCACTTAACTCAGAGCAGATCTAGATGATACAGTGCACCAGATGGTAGCACCTTGCCCATCTTACATTTTCCACCATGGTTCCTGCTGGTGGAGCTGCTCCAGAACTAGTGTATGTCTCATGTAGACAGCGCTAGTGAATTAGCAGAACCCCATTTACCTCCCAAGCCAAATCAGCACCTGCTACCAAGGCGGGGTGCATCAAGCAAACACAGCTCGCCCGCGACAACCAGACATGAAATTCCCCTTGAAAAGGAATGGTTTCAATGAAGGGAAATAACGTTTAGCAAAGTCCAAGGCCCTGCTGGCAATTCATTATTTTATCAGTCTTGCAATATTTGAGGTTTCTCTTCAAGCCCCAGCTGCTAGGATCAAGGCCTGAGAATCTCAGCATCCATCCAAAGAAAAGCGGGGTTCTAGTTCTCACAATGGCAGAGAAACATTTGAAAACATGATGCAAGCTCAACCCTAAAGGCTCGAGGTCCAGATCCCCAAAGAGACGTAAGAGCCCACTGAAATCAGTGAGAGTTAAATACCTTTGAGGAGTGGGGCCCAAAAGGCAAAGAAGAACCCTACCATTATTATTTTAAATCTAATGCTTTTTAAGCCAATCTCCTGATGACTGGGGGCCTGACTCCTGATTTTTGAATGCTTGGTTTGGTGATACTGGTCCCTCCCCAGGCCTCCTCTACCATACAGCAGGTGCTGTTGGACTGTGCAGTGGAGACATAGTGAGGGACAACCATCCTGGAAAAGGTGAATTGAATGCTCCACCCTGACAAAGGCCCAGCAGAATCCACTCAAATCCCAATGAAATCTGCACCAAGGACCCTCACACAAAGGTCTTCTGGGACCACTTTAGAGTCTCACTAAAGGCTTGTTGTAAGCAAGGCACAAGAATTAATTCTTCCGCTCTACTCCACGCTGATTAGGCCTCAGATGGAGTATTGTGTCCAGTTCCGGGTGCCGCATTTCAGGAAAGATGTGGACAAACTGGAGAACGTCTAGAGAGGGGCAACAAAAATGATTAAAGGTCTAGAAAACATGACCTATGCGTGAAGTTTGGAAAAATCGGGTTTGTTTAGTCTGGAGAAGAGAAGACTGAGGGGGACATGATAACAGTTTTCAAGTACATAAAAGGTTGTTACAAGGAGGAGGGAAAAAATTGTTCTCCTTAACCTCTAAGGATAGGACAAGAAGCAATGGGCTTAAATTTCAGCAAGGGCAGTTTAGTTTGAATATCAGAAAAAACTTCCTATGTCAGGGTGGTTAAGCATTGGAATAAATTGCCCAGGGAGATTGTGAAATCAATATCATTGGAGATTTTTAAGAGCAAGTTAGACAAACACCTGTCAGGGATGGTGTAGATAATATTTAGTCCTGCCATCTGTTCAGGGGACTGGACTAGTTGATCTTTCGAGGTCCCTTCCAGTCCTATGATTCTTTGATTCCTGAATAGCTTTTTCCACCTTTCAGCTTCAGACCATCCTCTGCTAGGGAGACCAGCTTTTGCTAGTCCATTTGGGAATTTACTCACAAGAAGATTCTTCAGGCTTCCAGGGCATGGTGACTAGCGGAGGGTTAGAAAGTTCCAGTTGGCAATGATCACCTGTAAATTTCCTCTCTCGGCTCATAGATTGCCCCAAAAGGAATGCCAGGCAGCCATGGGCAGCAGGCTCAAATTTGGATTTACTTCTGTTGTGCAGCCCAAACAGCTGCTGAGGGTGTCAGTTATAGAGACGTGATGATACTGTCACATTATTTATCATTTTTATTTCATTGCTTTCCAACGTTTGTAATACCCCAGAGCTCAGGAGCTTAAATAACAGCTCTCCCCATATCTCCAGTTGGAAAATGTTCATTCTTTTCCCTCTGAGTTCCTAATAACCATGATTTTAACCTGGTTTCTTTTATTTTTCTCTCTTTGTACTTGGGAATCGTCAGTGGCAGATCTGAGAAGACATGGGTATTTGCTACATGCAGCAGATGGAGCATATGAACACAAAACATTGTTTTTCTCCAGGTCCTACAGAAACATCAGCTGTCCTGTTTTTAATTTTGTAGTCACTTCTTTGATTGAGTTTAAAAAAATATATTTATCATCATGAGAGAATTTCTCACCTGGTTAAAGTGGGGCAGATTTGGGGTTAGAATATCACTTCAAGCATGATGTTGGGAATGGATCCAAGTACTCAGTCGGTACTTGGTGACTATTTCATAATAAATTTTGCCTTTTCTTCCCTTTGCAAATTGTTGATGGAGAGACCCTGGGTTTCTCAAATGTATTCTGTTTGGAATCACTTTCCATTTCCCGTTTGGATGAGCATAACTCACATTGGATTTGTGGTGTGGACGCTCGTGGCTGCGAGTTCAGTGCGCCTTTGTGGAGAACTCTCTAGAATATTTGCCATTTCTCCTGGCCAGGCAGTCTTTCCAGTAACCTCACTGGCTGCATATTTGTGGGGAGCAAACCTGGCATGGGTGCAGACCACTCGAAGGGAATTTATTTAAACATTGAGGTGAATCTCAGCTGTATTTGTCTGATTCTAACCCCAATTACTGCAGAGCCCTGATTTGCCTTTTGTTTAACGTTTCCTTTTCTTTCGTGTGAATTTTCAAAACCCAGTGGCAAAATCCGTCCAGTGTTGGCTCTTCCTGGCTCATGGACTCTGTTAGTGGGCTGAGCTCATGTCTTCGCCGGTCTCTGAGCCAAAAGCTTGTTCGCAGTCCTCTGTTACCAGTCGGTTTAAAATAGATGAGGTAAAAGGAGAACTTCTTCCCTTGACACCTCCAGGCATGGTGCATGCAGAGGTGGTCGGCTTACTAGTGTGCGTGGGGAGGCTCTGAAAGGGTCCCAAAGGGGCTGAGTGGAACCAGTCCCCTCTCAGAGTGAGGATCTGAGACACTCCACTCTCCCCAAGAGAGAGAGGGAGGGTAAATGCCACGAGCAAAACCAGGTCTGTCAGCCCCTCTCTGCTTATGTCTCCTAGCAAGAGGTCTTTTCTGTGATGCAGTGGTGCGGAAAGTGAGAAGGTGGCTCCTGGGCAGTGCTTGGCACTTTCCACATGGCTGCAGCAATTGGTATTTCAACTTAAATTCAAAGTCAGAGAGATTTCTGCTCTCCAGCCCTCTCCCACCTCAGCTCACCCGCTTCCCTCCTCTCAGGCCCCTTTGCCACATCCCCTTCTCTTTGATCCTCTCCTCAGGGTTCATTGCCGTCTCACTGCAGATCATCACACTGACACACAGGTTCTGTGCATGCCCTGGTACGCTGGGGTCCTCCACTGCACAGGGGAGCTCAGGTGCTCCAGGGCGGCCCAGGGTGGCCAGGAGGGGGCCTCTGTGGGTCTGGGTGCTCTGTGGACATCTGATCCAGCCTATCTCGGGAGATCATTGCTCCACAGAACAGACTGTGTTTAACAGCATCTTTTGGAAACGCTTTTGGGGAGAGGCTGCCACAGAAAACAAGGGGGGATTGGAAGCTAATTATCTAAACAATTACCTGGTCCCACTGAAAGGTAGCACCAAGCATGGGTGAGCTTATTCTGACTCTGTCCCTCTGTGGCAGGGCAGCATCGTTATCCCTGCTTTGAGAAAGTGAAGCTGAGGCGCAGAGAGGGGAGGTGACCTGCCCAAGGAGAGCTGGGAACAGAACCCAGGTGGCCTGACTCTCAAGGCCCTAGTCACTGCCTCTCTCAACATCCTCACCCTCCCGATGAGCAGGCAAACCAAGAAAGGTGCTAGATGTTAACACTTCTGAGGTATTCCCCGGGCCGGTTGATCTCAAAGGCTCTGGGAGGGGAAAAAGTAAACTTAGCTATCAGCGGGGAGTGGGGGACATAAAAATGTGTGCGTGTGAGGAGCTGAAAGCAAAATGCTGTCCTCTGCCATCCCGGTATTGTTCCTAGGTGGGAGATGTGCAGAGCCAGCAAGTGGAAAACTTCATCCTTTGATCTATTAGCAGCATGAGCAGGAATATCACTGAGAGAGAATCAGCAAAGAAGGTGAGCCCTGCAGCACTGTGAAGCAGTCATCTGTCTGTCTGTCTAACTAGGGGTTTTCCATCGCATCCATCGCCTTAGTATGTCTGAGCTGCACAGATATGTTAGATCAGCGTAGCATGGGTTTTGGAAGGACTTTGTGAAGTCTTCTGCTCTCCTCCTTTTCCTGCTTGTAGGAGGCACTGCTTGGGGAAAAGTTTTTATGAGTGGAAATGCTTTGTCCAAGAGCAAGCTTTGCATTTTGCCCTGAAGTTAGGCAGATCCTGGAGCAGCCTAATCTCCTCAGGAAGTTCATTTCCCAGCCGAACCTCCTTGACCGATAACATTTTGCCTCCATCTCTCACACACTTGGCCCAAGGCTTTGTCAGCGGCATTGCCCCCGCGGAGCACAGCTGTCTTAGTGGGTCAGAGATGGAGATGCAGTAGCTAATGTAGCTGGATCCTGAGCTGTTGACGGCTTTGAGTCTCAAGAGCACCGCCTTGGACCGGCAATGGCTGGGAGCTAGCAGAGGGTGTGAAGCAGGGGAGTGATGTGCTCCCGGAGACACGACCCACTTTGGAGATGGGTTCAGGGGTTGCTGCTTTCTACACAAGCTGCTGCCTCTGTGTTGCTTCCAACAGAAGCCCCACACAGTGTTTTACAGCAACCCAGTCTGAAGGTGCTGAACGTGTGAATCCCTGAAGCCAGATCCTCCTTCATGAGGAAAGGGCAATGTTTTCTCACTAGCTGGATGTGGGAAGAGGCATTTTCCAGCCGTGATGCTGCCTAATCATTTAGTCTCTGTGATGAGTCTAGCCAGACTTGGAAGCTTTGCCCTGCATGGGTGAACAGAAGCACGGGAGGTGGAGGTGAATGTCTTTGATGGGAGTTCTTGAAAATGTTTCCCTCTTGAGCAGTCTGAGCATTGAGATGTGAACATAAGAATGGCCACACTGGGTCAGACCAAAGGTCCATCTAGCCCAGTGTCCTGTCTTCCGACAGTGGCCAAGGCCAGGTGCCCCAGAGGGAATGAACAGAACAGGTCATCACCAAGTGATCCATCCCATCACCCATTCCTAGCTTCTGGCAAACAGAGGCTAGGGACACCTTCCTTGCCCATCCTGGCTAATAGCCATTGATGGATCTATCCTCCATGAACTTATCTAGTTCTTTTTTGAACCCTGCTGTAGACCTGACCTTCACAACATCCTCTGGCAAGGTGTTCCACAGGTTGACTGTGTGTTGTGCGAAAAAATACTTCCTTTTGTTTGTTTTAAACCTGCTGCCTGTTAATTTCATTTGGTGCCCCCCTAGTTCTTGTGTTATGAGAAGGAGTAAATAACACTTTCTTATTTACTTTGTCCACACCAGTCATGATTTTATAGACCTCTATCATATCCCCCCTTAGTCATCTTTTTTCCAAGTGTCTGTCTGTTACCACAAGGAGATGGTTTTTGAGCACCACCCAGGACTGTCTTTGTGCTCTGCCCTAGTCTGAGGCTGCACTGTGAACCTTCTCAGATGCTGGTGTAGGTCATGTGCCATTGGTTCTGAGCTGTCATTGCTTCCTGTGTGATTCAGTCTAGGAGTGGAGAACTGGAGATGGCTCTGAGGTTGGAGTGGCTTTCTGCATCCAGGGCTGCCTTTCGGAGGATCGGGAAGGCTAATGTGCATTTCAGTAAGGTTGGCCAGGTTGCGTATTTGAAAGAGGCACCAATTGTTAGCAGTGGGCATGGTTTGCTGCTTCCACCAGCCAGGTGACCCCCTCAGAGACCCAATATGCCAGCTCTGTCAGAAGCAATAATCTAGTGGCCATTTTGCCAAGGAGCTGGAACTCTCTGAGTTGTTCCCCTGGAGACAGGGCCTCCTGTGTGCTACCAAGCCCATCCTACATCCCAAGAGCCAGATCTGTAGAACAATTGGAAAGCCCTGAATTTATAAGGGGCATGGCGAGCTTGAGTCATAATGTAGAATCTTGCCCAGATGACACTGCTGTGTGGATTAGAGTTCATAATGGAATTATTTCCTCCCCCACAACAATATCCAGGATGGTGGCCACGAGCCCAACCCCACCGGGAACCGAGCACTGCCCCTGAGCAGAGCTTCCTTCCAGGGAGGGAAACAACATCTTATTTGATTAGCAGATAAGCTTGTGATTGTAACTCACCCATTGATAGTGAGCTACAGGTTCATTCTTCCCTAGAGTCTGTTTGTTGTGGGGGTGGACGGGGCTTGGTCACACACCCGTACTGAGCACACACATCCTACCTGACTTTTATACCCCCTCACAAACCCACACTACATTTATCCCCCATTGCGTGTGCATGTTGCTTCAGCCCTTAAACACTCCTCCAATGCATCTTCACACACCTTCACCCCTGCAACACCCACTCATACGCACCCTTTTAATCCTTACACCCCCCATGCATCTGCACCCCCTATAGCTCTCCTTTCCCCATGAAGACAGGCGCACATCCCAGACCCTCCTCCACTCACTGACCTCGCACACTCTCCCTGTAAGGTCTAAAATAAACTCCATCTGGAACATGTTCAAAGGCTAATGTGCATCCTCTCTTAATTATTGATTTGTTTATTACAGACACTTTGGCAGGACACTCACTGCAGCTTGTATGCCAAACTCTTGCCTCCGGTTCCCCTCTATGTGCACAAGGGACCGAGGGGAGGTTTAGCTGCGGGTGAGGAGGGGGAGACACAGGACAGTCACAGATTGTTGGCCTGTCCCCAGTCATGCCTCTCTGTCCCCACTAGAGCACTGGTGAGCTTCTGTGGTGCAAAAATTAATCATCATTATCCAAGTATGGTGTGAATTCCTCACGGTTTCCTGCAGAAACAACAGCAGCTCCCCTGTTGTCTCCCATCAGCTCCCCTGCCACATGTTGAATGGAAGGAGCCCCCTGGGTTTTGGGGCTCCTCCTGTAAGTAACACAGTATCACCTCTCAGTGTGTAAAGCAGAGTCTCCGGGAGCTGGCATGGTAGCTCAAAACACAATTATGCCATTGAGTACCGAGGCTGCTGTCATCTCTGTGCACGGAGAGATTAGTTCCTACACATTAGTGTGATGGTTAATGACTTTGCAAAGCCACTATTGAGAAACAGTGGCGGTGGTATCTTGAGATGTGCGCGCACGCACACAGCCCTGCCTCTACCAGGGGCTGTTATTAGCTCGTCACTTTCCACTCCAAGAGCTCAGACTTTCAGATAGTACAGGGGAGGCATCAAAATAGGAAAATAGAGACTCAATCAGCCACCGGGGGATTCTTCATTCAGTATGTTTTCTCCAGCCCTGGATGATGTAGCTGTTTCTTCCCAGGCTCCCAGGAACTGCCATACAAGATCAGACCAATAGTTCATCCAGTCTGGTGCCCTATCTCCCGCTCGGGACTAGATAACTGTCCCTTTTGGTTTGGCTAATTCAAGCTGGGTGTGTTGTACAACATGAGCCAAAGAGGGTGGTGTGGCTCTCTTCGTTGCAGCTAGTCTGAAAGGAAGGAGGCTGCCCACCCTGACACTGGATTGAATACAGTGTCTCCGTCTCGTGTACAAGCCGTGGGCTGGGGTTCAGATGGGAACAGCACATGTGTATTGCTTCTCCTGTTGCACAGCGGCGTCCCGCTGGGAGCTGTGGAGGTTCCTCACCAACACTGGAGTCCTTGTGTTTGGTGACTTCAACATTCACGTGGATGAGGGAGCTTTGGAAACAGCCCACGATCTCCTGGCTGCCAGAATGACCATGGGGTTGTGCCATGTGATGGCTGGCTCAACTCAGATAGCTGGGCACACTCTTGGTCTAGTGTTTGGGAAATCCGGAAATTATCTCCTTGTTCTAGACTGACTGTGGCCGCCTTTTATTTCAGGTTTGAACTAATTTCTCCAGTTAGGTCAAGAGACCTGTTTTGATGGTCCTGTTTCCAAAACATCAGGAAGCCCTATTAAACCTTCCAGCACCCAAATGGAGGGGGTGGGTCTATTTTCCTCCTTTCCAGAAAGTTGCCATTCTTACACTGCTTTAGGTGTTAGTGATGTAATTGACTTAGACCGGGGAGATCATGAGCCCCAAACCTAGGTTTTAGCAGGTAAGTATAGGAGTCACTCGATTTCAAATAGCTTCAGATAAATTCAGCCCTGCTGTAATCAGCAGAGTCCCACCAGGCAGGAGAATCTGTTAAGGATTTGGAGTTTGAAACAGGTTGTTAGTTTTTTTTTAAAAGCTATTCAGTTCCCTTTTAAGGACAGCCTAGGTTTGTAGAATGTGTGTGTGTGATTTGGAGCCAGGGAAAAACTCAGGGTAAGGAGGAATTGATTCTCTAGTGAGCTGTGATTTAACTTGAAGACTTGGTAGGGGGCTGGCGTGAGTGTTGTTTAGCCTCTGATGAGGTGTGTGTCACGACGGCTGTTCCTTTCGCACAATTTCCTTCCCGGCATGTGTGGTGCTGGGCTGGATATCACTAAAGTACACCGAGGTACAGCCTGGCAATAGGAGTGCTTGCCGTCTGGACCCCAGCCCCAGGAGCTGCTGCATTAGCATAGTTGCAATTTGTAGCAGTCTTGCAATCTAATGTCAGATGTTGCTGGCAAAGGGGAACTGGACCTGGGAAGTGCACAGAGGAACAGAGGCCAGGATAGTGCAAAATGTTATGTATTGGCAAGTAAATAGGAAAGGAGAGCTGTTAAGTGGTGTTAGGTCTCAGATTGAAATTTTGTAATGAATTTTTTAAAGCTTAATGCAAACAGAAATACCAGACATTTTCTGTTTGTTTAACATGTGCTTAAAATCGGCGGTTTTGTTTCTTTTTAAATCTACAGCCATTTTTTTCCAAAGGGGCCACTGCCTCCATTTGTGGATGCCCACCTTGAAAAACCTTAAAAGGCCTGATTTTCACAGGCATGGAGCACCCACAGCTCTCAGTGGCTTTAGTTAGAGGTTTCGGTGTTCAGCACTTCTGCAAATCAGGCCTTAGGCGTCTCAAGATGAACACCCAGAGACTATATTACCATCACTAGGGGACACTTCAGAAAATTCAGGCCTTCACTTCTTGGGGAAGATAATGTGGGAATATGTTTTCAGGTGGTGTGGGACCCCAGCTCCCTTTCTGTGGCATACTGTGTGTCCATAACTGGACTGCAGGGCCAAACCTGATCACGTGCCTTATTGGTTTCCTGATTTGAGCCCATGGTCAGGCAATGAACTGGTCAAATTCTCAGCTTTGCATCTGCAATCCAACTGTTAGCACACAGTGCAGGTGCACAAGGGGAGCCACGGGGCTGGACACCCCCCCTTATTGTTTCACTACTGTTTTGACATCCTCAGACGGCAGGCACTAAAGCAGAAATATAATGACTGTATTTCTTGTTACGTACATGGCAACACACTGGCTGTCTCTAGTGCTCACCGAGGCTTCTCTAGACAGCAGTGACTGGACTTGTGAACTGTGATGTAATGGCTTTGTGATATGGGAACTGGAAATAAGAAAGAGTTGGCTGTGTGGGGAAGAAATTGAGAGGGGATAGTGGGTGATGTATGGAAAGAAAATGGCTAATGTGGAGATGGAATAGGGACACCGAGACCATTTATACTAAATGCCTTTCTGAGGTCTGTAAGCATCATTCCTGTAGAGTTATCCCAGTGACCATGGGCACCTAATGACCGTGGCCAAAGAGCATGGTCCCATTATGTTAGGTGCTTACAAAAGAATGTCTTTGTCCCAGAGACCTCAATGTCCACTTCTGAGTCTTCATCATCTTTGCCACTAGCAAACCACCCTCGCCTCTGCTCATGATAGCCCCATAACACAGGAACATCAGAATCACTTGACTGGATTAGACCTATGGTCCATCAAGCCCAGTGTCTGGTCTCCAACAGCAGGCAAGACCAGATGCTTCCTAGGAAGGTGCAGGACATCCCACAGCAGGTGGTTAGGGATAACCTACTCCCTCCCCTTCTTCTTTTTGTCAATTTGTTCTTATAACTCTGGAGATTCATACTATCCGTAAAAACACTGGATCCTCTTCTGAATCCTGCTTGGGCCCATTAATATCTTCTGGCAATGAGTCCTCCAGGCCAGTGGGGTATTGTGTGAAGAAGTATTACCTTTTATAAGTTTTGATTTTGCCACCTTCCAATTCCACTGAATGTCCCCTTGCTCTTGTGTTTCAAGACAGGGGAAATAGAAGTTCTTCTCCAGACCATTCAGTATTCTGTGGGCTTTACTATGTCCCCTCCTATTCCTCTCTTCTCCAAGGCAGACCGTCTCAATCTTTTCAATCTCTCTTCATATGAGAGATCTTCACTATGCCATGATTCATTCTCATTGCTTTTGAATCCCCTCTATTTCCTTTCTGAGATGGGGTCACCAGACTGCATGCAGAATTCCAGGTGGCAGCTTAACAGCAATTGATATAATGGTGCTATAATCTTTTCCGTACTATTCTGCAACCTATGCCTTACGGCTGCTAACATTTTTGACCACTGTCTCATATGGAGCAGAGGCCTTCACAGAGCTGTCCCCTGGGTATTCATTTTGATGACCAGTTCCCTTATTCTTTAGAATCCACTGAAGTGTTTGAGTTGTTCCAATTAGTCCCTCCAATGTGCAGTCATTTGCAGTTGTCAATGCTGGATTTCATCTCCTTATCATGGACTTCATGCTACACTGTTTTGACCCATGTGATGTGATTCTTACCAGGATTGGGCTCCAGTGAACCCATGTGCCGTCCTTACCAGCATAGCCTTGCACCCAGCCAGACATCGGCAGTGTTTATTACCTGATACCCAACCTTACAGAATTATGTGTAAGCAACTGCAAAATGGTGAATCTATTTCCCCAGGCTTATTGTAAAGCAGGGCTGCAGGCAATGTTCTACTTGTAGATATGGAGAGGACAATGTTTTCATCTTTCTCTTGAAAATGGCATTTTTCAAAGTTTCCATGCCTGTGTACGAGCAAACGAGGCTTTAATTTGTGGGTTCTCCATTTCCTCTTCATGCCTGCTCAAATTTGAGTCCATTGTAATTGGTCGTGTCACTGGAAATTAGAGCGGATTGTGTGATTTCCTGCTCTGATTTCCATTTATCATATTTGGTATGTGTCTTTCTCTGTCTCAGCACATGTGGGAGTAGTAGCTCTGCACACAGCCATCTCCCTGCAGCCCTACCTGCTTTCGCAGCGTGGCTTTCCTGGAGGATGCGTAGCTGGGGAATTCTCAGCCAGGCAATCTGAGAGGCCAGTGAAGATCTGAGCCCAGAGCGGTGGGAGCCGCTCTCTCCATGTGGGTGGAGAAGCTCATCTGCCCTGTGGATGAAATAGACATCTCTATGGGTGATGATGACAATGGTGATCAAACCTGGCACCTCCACAGGGCTTCTATTCTTCAGAGTGCTTGCGAAACTCACCAGCTAATCCACACAATACCACTGTGAAGCAGAGAACGTTATCCACATTTTACAGAGATGCTGAAGTCTCTTATCTTGGGTGCCCAACTTTGGATAGCGAGGGCTTGTTTTTAGGGGCACTGAGCACCTGCAGCTGGCACTGAAGCACTTTTGAAAATTAGGGCCATCGGTGTCTCATATTTGGGCAACCAAAAGCCAGGGACTTGAAATTAGAAGCCACGGTTGAAAATCGGGCCCCAAGTAACTTGCCCCAGGCAATAGAGAGAATCAGTGTCAGAGCCAGGATTAGACCTTGGGAGTTTCTGGCCCCTGGTCTGGCACCGAGACCACTAGACTGTGCCTCTCAGTAGAATGTACAGGGCTTTTGTCTCCTTGCAGAAGTCTTTGGCATACCGAGTGGGACCTTCTAGGGGGACAGCAATCACCAGCGGCTACAGAATCTCCCTTGTATCTCCAATGGTCTGGTACTGCAGAGCTGGTGCAAACCTCACGGGATCTCATTCCACAGTCACGCTTTTCTTCTGCTAACGACAGCAACTGTAAGGAGAGAGGAGAAAGGGTGCAAACCCATTTGCCTCTGTCTCGGCCACTCTGTCTTTCCACCCCAAGAACCTCCTCAGAAGAACCATCCCCAGGGACTATGGTGCCTCTTGTTTGAAAAGCCTGTAGTGGGTGGGGAGGGAGCAGGAAATACACCATGGACAGCGACTTGCAGCAGGAGGCTCAGTTCCCTTCCACCCATCTGCAGGCAGAGTCCCTGATTCCTGTCCTAAGAACCCTGCCTCTCCCTGGGGACAGGCTGTCTCCAGACCAAGCCCGCCCCTGTCCTTTTAGGCTCCTTACAGCCCCTCATTGTAGTCTCCAGAGCAGCAGCCCCCTGCTCCCCTGGCCTGCCGCCCCATCCCCTGGACACAGTAGGGCGAAGGGAGGCGGAAGGCAGTGTAGGGAGCTGGTGTCTTGCTTGACCTCTCTTTGAGGTCACCATGAACAGCTGCTGGGATGAGCTGAGCTAGAGCCAGGAGCGATTCTGCTGTCTTCCAACCTCCCCAGCTGCTTAGACATTAACCCTTTGTTGCCTGCCTCCTAGTCTGATGTTTCCCAGGAGTGTGATTTTTCCCCCCCCTCCTCCTCCAACCCTCCCAGGCAAGGGTGATCTCTTTGCAGGAAGCTACCTCCTTTTGCTACACGTGGGCTTCTTCTGCCAAATGCTTGAAAAGAGATACAGACATCAGATCAAAAGCTGCCTGTTCCCAGGGCTTCAGGGAAAGAGGAGCTTTGCTTCAGTAGCATTCCTTTTGATGCTTGTGTGAGCTATATGGTCTGGGCAAAGCCAGGGAAACAGACGCCTCTAACTGTTTTTATTTTTGATACCTCTCGGTCGCACCTCCCGGTGACTCAGCAGGGAACAGTCTCCCCTGGAATCAGTACTGACCCCAAAACCCCAGCATGGGCCCAAGGGGGTGCTGTACTGCAGGGAGTGGCGAGCGGGACTCGGAGTCAACTGATCCCAGTGCCACAACGCAGCTGTAAGGGGTATTGTGCTGCAGGAGATGCCAGCTTTCAGATGAGATGGAGAACTGACGTCCTGGCCACATGTGGTCATTAAGAGCCCAGGGCACTTCCCCTAAGAATTGGGATGTTAGACTTCAGTGAACTGGCCAAGTTCCAATTTGGGAAATCACCTTCTTCCCTAAATTTCTCTCTGTAGTTTCAATCAGACATAGTATTCTTCACTTCCCATCCTAAAGTGTTGTCCAGTGTTGTTGAACAGCTGCTGCGTCCCACCCCAGACATGGCTGCATTTCAGTAATGTGCAAAGTGATACTTCCATATATCCTGTGTTTGTAAAGTGCAGCTGGGTCCTTCTGGATGTGAGGGGTTGGGGAAATGTTAGGTCATCGTTATCAAATAGCTTAGTAGGGTTCTGGTAATAGGGGACAGGGCGAGGCACGTCTCTGGGGTTGCTGAATCAATGTGAAGATCAGAGGAAGGAGGGGATGCTAGATCTTATAAGGACGGAGCATATATTGGTGTCCTTACCTTAGTCCTTAGTCCATCCCGTGCTTTGCCATTCTTGCTTGTCAACTGCCCTTCTCTCCAAATCTTCCCATTTCATATTGAGATGCTTGATGTTGTTCAGAACTGTTCATTTCCATGTTATTCGCGGTCTTCTGCTCCTTCTTCTTGCGTTTTCTGGCTTCCATTCAAGGGCGGTATTTGGTAAGCATTCTTTTTCCATTCTCAGCACATGTCCCAGCCACTGAGGTCTTCTTTTGTAGATTATTTGTGAGCGGGTGCCTTGTCCAGTCATTTTTCTGACTTCTTCATTCATCTTCCTATCTCTATATGTTATTCCCAATATTCTTCTCAGACATTTGTGATGAAATGCATCCAGCTTTTGCGTATCTTTCTTGGTAAGTTGCCATGTCTCACTGCTATATGTGGTGATGGTGATAACAATTGCTTTGTACACATTCAGTTTTGTCTTGAGGGAGATGTTTTTGAGTCTTCCAAATGCAGCGTTTGCCTTCCCGATTCTTCTTATTTCCTCAGAACTAGTACCATCTTGGCTGATGGTACTTCCAAGATACGCAAAAATGTCCACCTTCTCCAGTTTCTCTTCTTCAATTTTGATTTCTGTCCCTACAGTTCCCATTAACATGACTTTACATTTCTTTGCATTGTATCTCAAACCTATCTTCTCCATTACTTCTTTTACTTGGTTTGTGCATTTCTGTAGTCCATTGGCATCTTCATTGATATATTGGTGTGCTAACCCTTTAAGATCAAAGCCTCTTGGGAGATTGTGACTGTAATTTTCCCCTGACCTGGGAGAGGTGTGGTGCATGGTAATGATTAGGCTGAGGCACCAGGAGTAATAACCTTTATCTCAGAACCACTGGGGTGGAGGAAATAGGGTGACCAGATGTCCCAATTTTATAGGGAAAGACATGCTATTCAGGGCTTTGTCTTATCTAGGTGCCTATTACCCCCCACCTCCTGTGTCGATTTTTCACACTTGCTATCTGGTCACCCTAAGAGGAAAGATTACATCACGGAGAAGAGGGGACAGCCGGAGTGTATGATATTAAAGGAAACGATGTAATCAAAATGAGAGAGGCAAATGCTCATGATACAGCCCGGCTTCTGGTGTCCAAGACCTGACAGCTAAGGGAACAATCATGGGACATAGAGCTTTTCATCTCTAATCAGTTCCAATCCAGCCTATCTTAGTAGTGACTGAAATCTTTCTGCCCAGTGCCACTTGGGTGGCTTGTCTGGAACGAGTACTTGATGTCTGGCTTTCTCCTGGCAGACAGATGCCTGTGCAAGTCCAGCTTGAGAGTTTATGGTATCTCCTGCTGTGGCCGTTGTGGACGTAAAGAAGATGCGTCCCGCCCCTGGCATGTTGGCCTGAAAGTCCTGGTCAGCAGGACTGTTCTGAGTGGTTAGCAGCCTTTTGAGTCTAGGTTGTCTGTGCTTGGTTACAAACTTGACTCTTTCTCAGATTATAGCTGGGGGAGGGGCACACCAAATAGTCTGGGGCTGGATTGGCTGCTTCTGTGAGGGTGGATGTGTGTTTGAGAGGGATAAATGAAAGTTCTTACGGGACTCGATTTTAGACCTGAGTGGCTCACTGAGGTTTTGGTGGCACTTGGTCAACATCGGGCAAAGCCCTACAGTTTGAACCCGTTTCTCTCTTGGCTGAGAGAATCTCATGGGGTGTCACTGACTTCATTATTCGTGGAGACTCTCAACACATGCCTTAGGGAAGGCAAGATGCCAGCATGTCTTAAAGCAATGACTGCAAGGCTGTGCTCAAGAGATCACCTCTTAATTCTGACAGTCGAATCAGTTTTTGCCCTGTCCCTTGGCTCAGGGAGAAGTATGGGGTGTAAGCCACACCAACAATCCTTGAAGTTCTCAGATCTTCTCGACTCCCTTTTTGGTCTGGTTTCGGGCCTGTGTGTTATGGAGACTGCATTGGGTTTGTTGGGTGATGACTTCCGTCTGGTGAAGGACACACACCAAGTGTCCACGGTCATTCCTTTAACTGTCTGCAACCTTGGGGACACCGACTGAGTTACTGACCAGGTCCTGGCAGAGACACACAGAGAGCAGTGATCTCTCACCTGCTCCAGATGCCTCCTGGGAGGTGCTGCAGGAATGTTTCTTGTTCCATGTGTTTATTGAGGCCTATAGGAGAGATGGTGAGGTGGGGTGAATCACAGCGGAGCCACTGGTATGCTCTTTGCACAGAGTTCTTATGTCTCTGTTTTGCGGGCACTTCTGAAGCACAGAACAGATGGATTCCTCCACACACCCCTGCAAAAAACCCCTGGCTCCTGGCAAAGGGGGATGCTCCTGCTTCACCAGTTATATTTCTTCCCCTGCTTGAAATACATCTCTGAGTGTTAGTTTTCTCTGTTAGCTGCAGAGAAAGCCAGGGCTTCACACAGAACCTTCTCATTAGCTGCTGAAGCAGGGCCCACCTGGCATGGCAATGGCAGGACAGGGAGCGGGAATCTCAGCTCGGAGGTACCCTGCACTAGATGGCGGGCCCTATGCTCTCACTCAGAACCGCCTTTGAAGCAAGAGGCCCGAGACCTTCCAAACTTTCCACAATTCTAAAACTCTCCTTTGCAGGAACGCATTCCTAGGGATCTGGGGAGTTCTGCAGCCATATGAGCGTGTTGTCAGTGAGCTTTAGGGAAAGTGGGAGCTGCAGTAACTTTATCAATTCATTATAGAGGAATTGAAAACCTCCGCATATAGATTTACACTCCATTATCATGCTAACTCAGATATAAGCCCTACTTTCCAGGCACAGAACATCCTGGCTGCAACTTGGGCTTGAATTGTAACAGCCACGAGACAATAGCCAGGAGCTGCTTTGGAAAATGTAGGACAGCAGGCAAACACGCTGAGAGCCTGGGCTGCTTGCAGTCATCATGTGGAGCGTGAGTGACAGGGGAAAGGGCAGAGACGAATCCTACCTACTGCCTGGGGTTGCAGGGGGTGGGTTCACAGGCCTGCGGCTGCCTTCACTGATGCTCTGTTGAGTTCACACCTGCCCACGGTGAATCTGGACAGAAGTGATGGAGATAGATTCATGGTAAACGCCTCCAAGTAAGGGAGAAGTTATGGCTGTGGCCTTGTGCTGTTGATACTTGGCCCTGTTTGCAGGTTGAAGGGGGTGAAGCATAGACCCTGTATCTCAGCAGCATAGGTGCTTGCTTGCTTTCCCTCCCCCACTTCCCTCACTCTGGGGTACAATACTTGTAGAGGCGGTGTACAGGTGGAAGCATTGGGGCGGGGGCATAGGGAAGAACCATTTTCTCTGACTCACTCCTTCCACCAGCAGGCTCCCACTCATCCCCATGTGGCACCAGTCCCCTCCCCTCTTCCAATCCTCCCCATGTAAGACAGAAAAAGCTCACTATTAAGGATTCTACACCCAGCCCCTTCAGTTACAGGCTGGGGAAGATCCCTGTGCACACTTCTGAGTCCCATGTCAGAAGCAGGGAGGGCAAGACTTGCCATTCCTGATATATCTAAGGAACAGTGAAGATGCAGGGGAAAAATCTTGTCCAGCCACCTTCTTGCCTCACAAAGAAGCAGAAAAGAGCACAAGTCCGGTTGTTTTTCCCCCTTCAAGTCACTTCAGTGCTCTGTGACTCAGTTTACCAATCTGTCAGATGGGTATGATATACAGTCCAATAATGGGGATACATTGCAGGGGAGCTGTGTGGATTGGGTCATTATTGCCTGGAGAGTTCTTTGAGGTCCTCGATTAGGAGGTGTTAGAGAAGGACAAAGTCAGCATTGCCACTAATGTCCGTACAACGCCTCGAGATGGGAAACTCTGTCGGAGCTAAGAATTAGTATTATTTACACTTGCAGCACTACACGCCACAGTGATAGCACAGAGCTCCTCTGCAGCACTTTATGGCCCAGGTTTTAAAATGATCTGTGAAAAATGCACCGGCGCGACTTGGCTATCGAATCCCTGCGAGTGCACAATCAGCCACGGTAATTACATGGTTATTCTTTTGTTATCCCTTGTGACCCAAGCAGCCAGTCAGAGTTTGGGACCCTGGGGTTGTTTCCAATGAAGGAGACACCGATGAGGCACTTCTTTGATGCAATCTTTTTTATTTACCAAGAATATACAAAGTCCCGTTTCCCTGAACACAGGAGGAATCAAATAATGGGAGGCAATGTCCTTGCTCACAGGTCCAAGGTTCTTTTAGCTGGCACCTCCACCCTAAATCTCTCTCTAGGCTTCTCCCAGGGCCACATCACACTTCCAGGCTGTGTCTGTCTCTGTCCTGCTTCTTCCTCACCACATCAACCCTTGATTAAAATAATACTGAGCAAAATCCCTCTGCCCACACTGTAAATTCCTGATCTCATTCACGTATGCCATTGCTTTGGGCGATGATGTACGCTTAACTGCCCCAATGGTTATATTAAATGAAGGGCAGTGGTTAAACCTATATTATTATTTGCAGGACCGTAGTGCCCATGTGTGTCTATCTGTCCAGGTGCTTATATGAGCTCTCCATCACTGAAGTAGCTGAGCAAATGGTCACCCAGACATCTAATTGGACTTTGCATGCACAATCACTGTGAATGCCCAGGGGACTTGTGCATACAATAAAATCTGGCCCCGTGTTTTCAAAGCACTGTGCAAACATTGGGATAGATTCGCTTCTGCTTGAAGGCCCCAGCTGCAGGGGAGCCCTCTCAGGAGTAGAGGAGGCACAAGAGTGCAAGTGGCCCTCATACCTGTTGTGCCCAGAGCCATCTGGTGCAGCCCTAAAATGGGGTGGGGGCAGCTAGGAGAGGGGACAGAGCCAAGGAAGGCCCCTGGCAGAGGTGCTCCCTGGGTCGATTTGGTGGGATTCTAGTGGGGCTCCGCCCCTGGCTGGACACTACTTGCCCTCCTGTAGGGGTGAATCTCGCCTCTGGTGCAGCTACCCACATGGGCACAAGGAGCGTACATTGGAGCCCCCGTGGGCCTAGCCATGAATCAAGCCCACTAGCTAACACATACGAGCCCAGCCCTGAATCCCTTACTCAGCTTTGACTCCCTCCTTCCTCAGCGAAAATACCCATGAGAATTTTGCCTGGGTAAAAAGGTCAGGACTTGGCCCTGTAACTGTAGACCCAGACATAGAGGTCCCTATGCCCGTTAACCCCACGCACGCGCCCGCTCTTGGAGCAGCGCAGCTCTGGGGAATACTAGCTACTTTCCAGGTCTGACTGCTCCTCTGCACTTGCTAAGCTGAGTGACATGCCTGTCCCCTCCTTTTCTGGTCATCCTTTTGTGACAGATGTTTCTCCTCTCCTCCTGTCTGCCCCAGATGCCAGGCAGCCCTGCTTCTTGGCTTCTCGTGTCTCCAGCCCAGCATATAACTAATAGATCCCCTCCTCAATCCCATTTTGCTGTCATAATTAAGCTTATTCTGCCATATCCCCTCTTGTTCCCAAGCAGCTCTCCAAAGGGTCTTTGGAGGTTTCTTATTTGTTCTAAATCCAAGTATCTCTCTCTCTCTGCTTCCAGAATGTGCGGAGGAGAATTTAAACAGGGACAGGGGGTGTTAAAACCACAATGTTTCTCTTTAAAGCGGGTCTGCCACCATGGGGCGAGATGCTCGTGCATGAGTCACACCCAAATGCTAAGCAAGATCACAGCTCCTTGGAATACAGAGCACCGGTGGGATCTGCGAATCTATTGCTCTGAAAGTGCAGGTGGCAACAGGTGGGTAGCCTCCAGATGCTGCTCTTGTTCTGTTTGGCATAACTATCCAAGAGATGTGCCCTCAAACAAAGGGATTTGCCATCTCCTCCTGCTAGATCCTGCAGTGATGTCCTCTTACCAGAGGCATTTCCATGGCAACACACTGTGATATCACAAACGCAGGCAGTTGACCTCATGACAGGGTCCAGTAGAAGGAAACCCCCTTGGTGCTAATCTGCCACCCAAAGAAGCGTTGTTATATATTGGGTAACAAAACACACAGACCTGCCACTCCACTGTTTGATGGAACCCACCCTTCTGGTCCCCCAGCACAGCTGTGTGTCTGCACGGGAGCCTGCTGTTTGTTTAGGGCAGAGAGATGATTTTTTCCATGCAGCGCCAAGCATGCTGTCAGCACGCAACAGATACATAACAAGAAGCATGAGAAGCTGCGTTCCAGAGGCTGGGAGGAAAAGAGGAGTGGCTCTCCTTAAATATATTGACAGATGTAACGAATAATAAAATGACGTTGCCGATCTCTAGCCTCTTCAATATCTGGATCTCAAAGCTTTTCCTGAACAGGAATGAACAAATCCTCCTGCTTCCCTGAGGTGAGTCACGATCATTATCTCCTTTTACAGATGGGGAAACTGAGGCACGGAGGGAGTCTGAGCAAAACTTTCAATCCTGGGTGCCTGAAGTTAGGCACCTCAATATGTACTGAGGGACTGAAATATGTGACCTGATTTTCAGTGGTGTTGAGTCCTGACAGCACCCACTGAAGCCAGTGAGAATCGGGTCACTTTTATTTAGCTGCCTAGCTATGGGTTTAGGAGTCTATCTTTAGTAGGGTGGCCAGATATCCCGATTTTATAGGGACAGTCCCAATATTTGGGGCTTCTTCTTATATAGGTGCCAATTACCCCACACCCCCGTCCCGATTTTTCACTTACTATCTGGTCACCCTAATCTTTAGGTACCCAAGTCTGAACATTTTGGCTTGAGTATCTTGCTCCAGGCCACACAGAGGGTCGGGGACAGAGGAAGAGCTCAGTTCTCCCAATTTTCAGCCTTAGCTACGGGACCATCCTTCCTCCCACTCAGGAAGACATTACAGCAAATGGACACCAGTACAACTACCCCTGATGACAGGCGGTAGAGATGGGAAAGCCCCGTTAGGTCCCATCTAGTCCATCTGCAGAACCCGGTAGGATCCTTCCCTCTAGGCTATTTACTAGATCTTTTTGTCCAGTCTAGGACAACAAACAAATGCCTCAGGAGTGTCCAGCGCCTAGCACAGTGCGCGACTGGGCCTCTAGGCGCTAAGAAATAACAGGGATGCTTTTGAAGTTTGATCCCAGCTGACAGCCCCACTTCAGCTGCCTCGCTGATATGCTGTATTAACTCTGGGCTTTGAATGGCAACCCCAGCCCCCTTGTGTGGCTTGCACGAATTGCTGGGAATCCTTCGTGAAAGATGCAGGTCAAGCTGCAGCCTCTCTCTCCCCCTTGCTCTTCCTGCTGGCCTGGTTTGACTGCATGTAGCTTCGGTGCGTTTATTTGCCTGCTGCTAAGCTGCCTCCCTCCCCGATCGCGCTGCTTTGATTCAGTAAACAGCCAAGACTTCCAGTGTCCCCCCCCCGCGGACTAAGCAGCGAGTCCCTCTCCCTGGCAGCGACCCGCCTGAGATAGCTGGAGTGATTCACCTGTAATTCCTCTCCTCTTCCCCACCACCCGCCTGCCGCTCGGCTCCTTTATCATCATGGTGTTCTCTGTGCGGAGGAGCAGAAACAAGAAACTAAAGAAAAAAAAAAAGCACGTAAAAAAGCGCTGTAGAAGAGCAGAGCAAATTAAGCAGCCCCCGGATCCGCTTGGGTTTGCGCTTGCCAAAAATGCACCATGCATCTTAATTCGCTCTGCTGCTCAGCTCTCGCACGCGGCTCTCCTGGTGCCATTTCGGCGCTCCCAGGCCAGCCTTTCCAACACTTCATTCGTCTTCGGGTGTGTGTGTGTGTGACGGCAGAATCTGCTGGTGCAAGGGAGCGAAAGAGATCCCCCCCCCTTGCCTTGCAGCTCGCCGGGCAGTTCCAGACGATCCACTGGGTCCCCGTTGCATTGTTCCCAGCCGCCTCTATTTTGGCGGGGGTGCATTTTCTCGAAAGTGCTTCTTGGGCGCTCTCCAATCTGTTTTACACCCACCCCTGGGAGCTGCCTGTTATCTCCCCGGGATCCTGAGCAAAGAAACGCCTAACCCGGAATCCGCGCCGGGGTCAGGCTGCTCGGTTTCAGTGCGTATCTTTCCGGCGGGCTGTCCGGATTGCAGCGGAAAAAAAAAAATAAAATAAAATAAAAAGGAGAAAAAGAAAGTAAAAGCAGCGGGAGACCATCTCCCCTCCCCCTCTTCTCAATTGCAATCCCAACTGGAACTTTCCCTCTTCCAGCCGGGATGCCTTTCCTCCTCTCCAGTCCTCAGCTTTGATCCCAGCCTCTTCTTTTAAGTGGAAGGGGGTGGGGGGTGGGGATCCTTTTTATTGCAGAGAGGGAAACACGCCGAGACGGGGTTTCTTTGCAGGCATTTGGGCAATCTAGCTCTACGGATACGCATATATTTTTGCACGCATCTCCTGCTGCAGCAGATCCAGCCAGCGTGGGGGAGGGGATGGAGAGGGTGCACCCTCCTCTCCTGATCCTCTCTTCTTGCCTCTGTGTGGGTTTCTTTGCAGGTGTGTCAATTTTAATTCTGCCCAGTAGGTGGGACTTGGTGACTTTAGCACCATTTGTGTGCGTGTGTGTGTGTGTGTGTGCGCGCGCGTGCTGCCTCCCCATCTTCTATTGCAATCCTCAGAAGTCTCTCCGAGGGAGCGGGAGAGCGCCTGATACCGAGAGCCAGCCTGCAATCAACAAGGCACTATGCATTTCAGACCGCTACTGTAGGGGGAATTACAGCTTCTCCTAGCCAGCTGCCAGCATGATTTCATCTGCTGGAGGATTTTTGCATCTGATCCTTTGAGTTTTTTCCTCCCTCTGTCTTTGTTTCCTTCCCCTTCTCCCCCCCATCCCCCTTTCCTCCTCCTCCTCCTCTTTTGTAGAAGCAGCAGTCGGAGATGGATGTCTCTCTTTGCCCTACCAAGTGCAGTTTCTGGAGGGTATTTTTGTTCTGGAGCATTTGGGGAGACTATCTGCTTTCGGGGCTGGCTTGCCCTGCGAATTGCCTTTGCAGCAAGACAGACATCAATTGCAAGAAGCCGGATGATGGGAACCTCTTCCCTCTCTTGGAAGGGCAGGATTCAGGCACCAGCAATGGGAACACCAGCATCAACATCACTGACATCTCAAGGAACATCACTTCAATGTAAGTCAGCTCTTCTCCCCACCCCAGTGGGTGCCCTTTCCTCTACTGCTGCCCGAGACACAGGGTGTGTGTGTGTGTGTGTGTGTGTTTAAGGGGAGAAACTGGCGTGTGGATTTCAGGTGCCCTCAGCATTGCTATGGATGATGCTTATTCCCTGCCTGCCTCAGACCCGTTATGCCTGGGGTGCGTGCAGAGGACGCGAATCTAATTTTCTACCCCCACTGAAACAGCAACAGTTTGGCTCACGTTTAAGTGGGGGTAAAGTAAATGAGACGAAATGGCTTAGCAGGGGCGGGCGGCGGGCAGAGATGCTGTAAAGCGACCCCTTCTTTTCACCATTTGTGTTAGCAGAGAGATGAAACACACACACACACAAACTGGGCACCTAAAGCAAGTTCTAAGCCGCCTGCTCCTTTAGAGACTTCGGATCCGATTAAACTGTCATTTGTTATTCCCCCCACTGGCAAACCCACCCTCCTGTGCCCTGGCTGTGTGTATCTGGGAATCTGCAGTTTCTCCTTTTTAAGAGAGAGAGAGAGTGAGATGCCCCTCAAGTTGTTACAATTTCCCAGCCCCACTCGGATGCTGAGCTGGGATTTGTGTATTTTGATCTCAAGGTAGCGGGGGTATGTGTAGGAGGCAGATATTTGTAGTTGAGCACTTTGCGTTTGTTTGCATGCTTGTTTATCTGGAAAATCAACTGGAAGTTGCATTATCCTTGTTTGGAGAGGCTGGTAGCAAAAGCCCATGCAAATCTCATCAGCGTAGAGTAGGGAAAGGACTGGATTCCTCCCCCCCTTCTCCCCCCGTGCTATGTTATGTGTGTGCTTAAAAAATCCCTCATCTTCTGCAATCTCTGCTCTTCAGCGTTCAGTACATTTTCGGGGAGGTGAACTGCAAGGCATTTCATTATTCTAATGCTAATTGAAATGTGAGCATTTAGGGAAATGTAGCCCCATGAGTAAGTTGCCTGTGGGAAGTTGGACAGAAATGAGGTGGAATGCTTTATCCTGGCAGTTAAATGCAGCAAGGTTGGGAATGAGTAATTGCCGGTTATTTATTTATTTCCCACCTCCATTGTGAAATAGCTTGTTGGAAGGGTGCTCTTTGATGGTTCGTTTCCCGAGGCTGTGCTATTTGGTCACAGTGCAATTGTAGCAGTGCTATGGAATAATTGTGATACCCTACTTAAGAGCATTGCCAGGCACCTTTACCGGATAAAGAGGACTGGGCTAACACAGACCCATTGCTGTTAACGGGTTTAATGTAATGAATGCTCAAGCAGTTCTCCCCACGTCCAGGTCTAGTGAGGAACGCGGACCTATTCCCATGCTATGGCTTTCCCTTTCCAGCAAATTTGCTCTCCAGAAACTAAAGGGATCAGGGAAAGTAAATATGAACCTAATGTAATGTTTGCGTGCCAAATGGCCCATATTTACCCTGTGCCGGTGTATTGCTGGGGATGCTGGAGCAATCCAGATAACACTAGGAAAGTGGGAGAAACTTGTGTTTATTACTGTGCTTGCCGTTTGTTGTGTTTTTCTCTTAACCCTTTGTTGTCAGCATCAAGCAGGCTGTAAGAGGGGAGAGAGCTAGCAAATTGTTTACTGTACTGTGGCTCAGAGGCAGCTTGTGTGGCTGTTACTTAGTACGTGTTTGTGTGTGTGTGTATATGCACAATTCTGAACTGCGGGAAGAGACACTACAATGTGAACCCTTGTGTCTAGAAAATGTCTTTACTGCTTTGAAATTGAAAAATGCTGGAGTCAACCAAAAACCCAACCCAAACAAAAATCCTAAAACCCAGCCCCAAACCTCTCAACTCCATTAGCAGATGTTTTCAGGAGAAGAGCATCTTTTCAGGACAGGAATAATGAGAGGGTGACTGGGTAAATCTGTTTGTGTTCCCCCTAGAATAATATGTCTTCCCTGGCTCCCCACCTCCCTAAATGGACTTCTGTAGCTGTGGAAGAAATGGTGGTAACTGAATTGAGGCTAATCCATAACCACCACTACTGTGATTCAGGATTTTAGGCTGAATATCAGGGAAGATGTCTGGACAGTGAGATCTGTGACACGGTGAAAAAGTCTCCCCAGGGAAGAGATGAAAACCCAGGCGTTCAGGATGCTTACAACTGGCACTAGCCATTGTACTTGGAGGGGGCAACCTGGTGGGCTAGATGGCACCTAAGAAGTCGTTTCCTCCTGCGATTTGTGTGGGATTCCTTCGGGACCTGAGTGCGTGGCCTGAAGGAGCTAGGGCAGAAACTCGTGTTTAGCAAGAATACTCTGCTCACTCCGCCCTCGACAGAAAGGAAGGCTAAGACAGGGCTGATTGGGTCAGTTCATGGGGAGAGAAGGTCAAAGATCATCCCTTCCCCCACCTCTAGATTTTAAATATAGGCTATAGTTCAGCCCCCTCCTGGCCTGCCAAAACTATGTTGTTGCCAAGGAAGTTACAGTGCCCAGATGCTAGGGTGATGGGCACGTTTCCAATCCCCCTAATAACGAATCCACTGCCTTCCCCAAAGAGAAGAGTGTGATTCTCCCTTATGCCAAATATCACCTTTGTGTCATCCTGCTTCATCCTGTTTCCTAGTGTAAAAGCCCATTGGGGCTTTTCTTTCGTAAGCCAGAATGACTTAGTGGTGTGCAATTGCCTCAGTGGGCCGCAAGTGAGATGGGCTGGGGGTCGTTTAGCTCTCTAGCCCCTCGTGGGGAATGGTGTACAAAAGAAAGCAAGTAGCTAGCTTGCAGCCCCTGCCCTTCCCGTCAGTCTCTGGAGAGGGGTGTGGGACTGTGTTGGCAGGGTGGATAGCGGAGCTCTGGCATGCTCCGCTGTAATGGATCCTGTGTCTCTGGGCCTGTTCTCCAGTCCCCGCTGCGCAATGCCCAGTGTCTGGGAAGGCATCTCTAGCTTTCAAGAGACTCCCGTGAAGGCTTTCCCTTTGCGTGGCTGTTGAAAACATGAGTGAGGCGTGTTGCCGCTGAAATGTTCTTTCCCTGAAAGGCCACAGGGCCGAGGGTGATGCCTTCCCCGTTGCCAAACGACAGACCTGGCTGCTGGTAAAGCTACGCTCACAGGGTCTCTCTGGTGGATTGAACTGTGGAGATGCAAGGGCATTTTCATCAAGGGAAGGGTTGGGAAAGAGAGAAGGGGCCGGGGGATGGGAGGAAGAGGATCCTAGGTGATGAACACTCCATTCATCTTTATTTTAATTTCCAAAGCCCAGCAGGAGAGGCCAGGAGCCCTTTTGCTACAGGTCTTCAAAAGAAAAACATCCCACTGAAGGAGGGAATATTCTCATCTCGGGATGAAGCCACTGGAAGCATTTTGCTCTGGTTCTGTAACATCCCGGAGGCCATCCAGGCCAGGGCCCCCTTGTGCTAGGTGCTGCACAAGCAGATAGGAAACAGGGACCTGTCCCAAGAGCTGAGAGTCTAACAGATGACATCACAGTGGCGTGAGGCAGAAGAATGGGCCGAGGTGGGGGAAAGGGGTAATATGCTATGGGGTAGCTGCAGTTCTTAGCCAATCAGTGTAGTGATCACAGCTTGCCAGCTGCCGAGGTGTCCTTAGAATCATAGAAAATCAGGGTTGGAAGGGACCTCAGGAGGTCATCTAGTCCAACCCCCTGCTCAAAGCAGGACCAATCCCCAATTTTTGCCCCAGATCCCTAAATGGCCCCCTCAAGGATTGAGCTCACAACCCTGGGTTTAGCAGGCCAATGCTCAAACCACTGAGCTATCCCTCTCTTCTTGTGTCCTTGTTTGTTATATTTGGGGCCCAGTTCTTTGGAGCCTGTTTGGGGCATTCACTCTCCTTTCCCCCATCAATGGCAGAGGAATTACCAGCAGCCAGGATCGGGACCCTGGCATCTCATATCTTCGGATCCTGCCAGTGCTGAGAAGCTCTTCGCCACCTTCCTCTCTTCTGGGCAGTTCCCAAGCCCAAGCCATGCTGGCGTTCCTTCCCTTACCTTGAAATCAGCCCAGAGGGCTCAGTTTGTGCAGGCTTGAGCAGCCGCATGTCGCTCTGTCATGGCCTGGCTGTCGAGCCGTAGTGGTCAGAGTTCGAATTGCGTGCCGACTTGCCAGTTCACTGTAGCAGATTCCCCCAGCTGTCTGTGTGGGGGGAGATTGTGCGGTGTGAGCGCAGCTGTGCATGAAGGCAGCCCTTTGGCTAGTGATCAGCCACGGCCACCGCTCCCGTCGAGCCTGTGATCCTAAACACCAGGCGCTCCCGGAAAAGCAGCCGCATGCTGGTAACCTGAGCTGCCAGTGGGTCGCTCTGAGTTTGGCTGGGCCGCCTCTCTGTAATATTATCAGAGCAGGTGTAACTCAAGCTGCCGTTTAAAAGCTTGTTTAGAAATTGAACAAAAGCCTCAATTAATTAACGTTCCGCTCTCAGATTGGTTTTGTCCCTCTCCCCCCCGTTCTCCTTCCATGGAGAGCGGAATGGTCACATTTCTTGTTTTGATCTGTGAAGCCCCTGCTGCTGTTACTGGTGTGTGCTGCAGATGGGGACCAGCCAGGGGGCGCAAGGCGCAGAGCTAGTGGGAAGGCCTGGCCTTGTGAGATGGGCGGGTGATCTCCCAGCTGCTTTCAGGAGAGGAGCGCTGGAGCTGCAGTGGGGTGCTGGGGCTCCTCCTGTAACTGATGGACTCTCCCACCCCGTGCTGGAAAAGGGGTGACTTGCAGAGCTTTATGAGAATCCAGACCAGAAAGGGTTAACAGGGAAGTATGGGAAGGGCAGAGCATTCCTGGCCCTGGCTTGAGTGGGTGAGGATTGTGTGGCTGGCACGGGCCCCTGAGGCCCCGAGTAACCCTGGCAGTGCCCTTGTGTTGAGCAGGCAGGACTCTTACCCCCATCCCCGAGTGCCCTGGCAATGCGTCTGGCTTTGAGATTGGGCCTCTGAGGGTCTGGTTCTGACCATGAGCCATTCAGCGTCCTCCTGCCGCAGGGGAATTGCGCAAGCTTTCCTGTTAGCTGTAGTCGTGTAAGGTCAGGCGCTCTCCTTATCTGTGCTTTCTTCCCAGGGACCAGGAGGGTGCTGAGCTCCAGCCAGCATCATGTTCCTAGGGAGAACCCGTGGCTCGTCCTTGTTTTTGGAAAAGCCTTGCAAAATTTGTCGAGAACCCCTTCCAGCTGAGATGAGCTCAGCACGGTGTCTGCCCTTGGCTCACCTGATGGAGTGGCTGCCTGTGGGCTGTGAGGGCCCCGTGTGAGCCATGGCTGGGTTAGCTTGCAGCTAGCACGTGCAGGGGGTTCAGTGTCCCGATGGGGGCGGCTCCTTGGGCCGATGTTCTTCATGTATTTTCCTAGTGACGTTAGTGCTGCTGAGGGTGCCAGACTGAGACAGGAGACAGGAGATCTCTGCTTCACTCCAGGCCAGGAGACAGGAGGTCTCTGCTTTACTCTAGGCCAGGTATGGGTTGGGGAACATGAGCTTTCCTCACCCACAGGAGCGGGCGGTTCAGTCTTCTTGGCTCATTGCATCCGCAACCTCTCTGCTGAGACTGCCGGAGAGGGGGCCAGGAGTGACATGGCCCCTTGGCTGCTAGGAGCAGGTCTCGACCCCACCAGCTCCTTTCACTCAGTCCACCGAGCAGCCATATTCATACTCCCCATCCGCTGCCATTGTGGGCTCTGTATGAAACAGTGACCTAGAGGTGAAAGTGCCTCGTTCCATCCATACAGTGCTGGGGTGTGTGCATCACTCCTGGGCTCCCTGTCGTAAGGTGGGGTCCCCCTGCTCCAGCACAGAGATCATGTCCCTAGTACATAACCGCCAGCTGCCTTGCTCCTTTCTCTGACTGCGGAACAGTGTTTTACATGGTGAACCACACCCTGTAGAGGGCTTGGAGGTGAGGGGCCAGGAGGTGTCCTTAACATTACCCACCATGACTGGGTAGCTGCCTATGGCAGGGTGAGCAGAATTCACATCCTTAGAGAGACACGGAATCTGTGTTACCCTGTTCTTGGGGGTCCCCCATGGAGAAGCCTGTTTCACCCCTAGAAGGGGGTGAGCCTCTTGTGTTCCCCTGGGGGACAGGAAGAGTGGTCAGACAGCCCAGTGTGCCTTGCCAATGCAATGAGGTCACACCAAATCACAGGCAGTGTCTGGTGTAACCAGACCTAGTTAAACATGAATGTGCTGAATTCTCTAATATGTGGGCCTTGGAGGAGTGGACCTGACAGGTCAGGTCTCAGCGGTCTCACAGCCTGGGGGAAGACTGGCTCACTTGCCAGGCACGGTTAGATCCGCACGCATGGAAACAGGGGAGAGAAGAGGCCCTCGGTGTAGTAGGTTGCTAATGGGGGAAGCAGCAGATACATGGCTCTGGCACACCCTTCCCGTACCGCCTGATGTATGGAGCAATGAGGAATCTCTTCCAGTGGTGCCCGCGTGTTACACCTCCTGCCTGATGTGGGCCCTTCTGGCAGGAATGGAAGGAGGCTGGATTTCGTGAGTTCGTGTCGGCCTAGAATGATGGAAGGGGTTGCTGGGGAACCTTCCAACGAGTAATTAAGTGAACTGTCCTGCTAGAGGCAATGGGGTACAGATACCGGGGGGATCCATACAAGTCACCCCTCACTGTACTGCAGGGACTTTTACCATGTCCTAGTGGGGATCCAGACTGTGCTGATGCCAGAAGAGGTTTAGGTGGCCTCTGTATCTTCCATGAAGCTTCTTTATGTACATTTCAGCCATGAGCTGTCCAGGCGAAATGACTCGTGAGGCCGCTGGTTGAACATACAACCACTTTCCTCCTCCACGCCCAGGAATCTCAGCCATGACCGTCAGCCCTTTATGAGATGCATGTGTGAACGTGGTGTTTATGAGAATTGGCTAGGACCAGCCAGAACGGAGGCAGCTGTCAGATATCGCAGGGATAGGGGGATTGTAGATAGAGTACGAGCTGTGCCAGCTTCCCCCTCCCCTCAGCCCTTCTGATACTCCTCTGTCCTGACCAGCAGCACTCTCCGCCCTGGCCTCCTCCTTTGCTGTTCCAGCCCTGGGGGTCTCCCAAGCTGAGACTGCAAATGACGCCAGATTATGGGGTGGATTCATGATGTGGACAAATATCCGCTAGGATGAGAGTCACCCAACTCATTCTACTTGTGCTATCAGCTGGAAGAGGATGCTGGGTCCCCAGAGATTATATGCCCCTATGTTACCAGAGCCTCTGGTCTGTCTTTTTCTCCAGGATTCTGGTCCCTGAGGTTTTGGCTGCTAGTAAGATCATTACAAAGGTCTGTAATTCAATCCATCTTTGTTTTGCACAGTGTTTGTTTATGCAGAGCGCTTATCCCAAAGCACATTGACAAGTGAGAGGCGGGTGTAGCGAGAGCCTGTGACGGCAGAGGGAGAGGGAAGTACACATCCCAGGGTGTGAAGATGTTTTGGGTTGAGACATGGAGCTGGATGGGGAGTCAGTGGGGTGGAGAGAGGCAGGGAAGGCTGTTCCAGGTGGCAGGGCTGCAGAGAAGGCACTCTCAACAAGAGCAGGGAAGTTCTGTGAAAGAGGCAGGAGTTGAGAGAGATGTGGTCCGTGAGAGAGGCTGGATTGAGACTGCAAAGGGCTGTAGAAATGAAGGCAGTTGAGTTGTTTGGATAATCTGGAAAGATCCTGATCTGGGGGAGCTGAGCTCCTGAATCTTTCAGCTCTGCCTGTCCCTGGCCTTCATTTTGCAGGGGCTGCTTCCAAGCAGAGTATCACCAGATGCCCTTTTGGGCTGGTGTCTGGAGCCTCTCCTCTCTGTTGCTCCTGCTGGGTGCAGTGATGGGGGATTGTTACAGGCCCTTCATGCAGCTCAAATCCACTCTCCCAGCGGGTCTGGTTTAACTGTCCCGTAGGGCTGTGATTTTCTTACTGAAGTAGTTAAATCAGTACCACCTCTAGTGTGGACACAGTTATACCAGTGTAAAGGTGCCTTATTCCCCTTCCCGTATAGCTGGCCTGGTAAAGCACTGTCAAACTGTACAGTAGCAGGGGCTGTAATGCTTTAAGTACTCTGGTGTGGTTAAACACGCAATGTCTTTGTACAGACAAACCCTTGAACTCATTTTCCTGCCCCTGTGCTATCCTTACAGTTGGCTGCAGCCAGTGCCTGTGTGGTTTAATTTCCCAGGGCGGGGCTCAGCATCCCTGCTTTGCATGGATAACTCCCCTCCCCGCTTAGCACTCCTCGAAGGAGTCACCTTTGTGCCTGTCGTGACCTTTGGACCCTCCAGAGCATCTGCTGTCACTCTGGTTATACAGGGACACGGCTGACTCACAGCTGCCTTTCCAGGGAAAGGGAATGGAAGCGCCAAACGTCACTCAGCTAATGCTGTGCAGAGAACACAGCACAAGGGCCAGCTAGAGACCGGTTGTAAGAGGCTGCGGCTCTGCTGACTTCCGTGGAGTTGTATCTGCCTGTGCCAGGTCTCCATTTGGCCTGAGAATCCGCCTCCCAGCAAGGCTTGGAGACCATGGCAGGTTATGTGCTTAGCGCAGCGCTGTGGACACTGGCCAACCAACAGCTACTGAGCAGACTTGTTTCAGAAAGAGGATTCCGCTTGGCTTCTTGAGCCAGAACCACTGAGCTGATGCCTCTGTCCCTTCATTTCCAGTGCCACAGTCTATCCCTGAGCACCTCTTGCCGGGCCAGGCCTCAGAGCTCGGTCAGTGCACCTGGCCTGCCTCCCTCCTGCCCAAATGCTTCTTCTCAGAGCAGGAGGCCGCAACCCCAGCAGCCAAGCCCTCCTCCAACCCAACCAGCCTGCCCAGAGAGGTCCCACTGGAATGATAGGCTGCCTTCTGGGCCAAGCCTCATTGAGATTATTTCTTCTGCAGACAGGAGATGGCTAAAGGGCTCTAGTGACTGCGCTGGCTTTTCATGGCATTGATCGGACTGTAGAAGGGAAAGGGATCGATGGGTTGCACGTAATATCTCCCCAGTCTTTGCCCCACACTGGAATAGAGATACTGTACAAACCTGCCCAGTGACCCTCATTCCCAGGGACCACCTTCAGTGTAGTCCCAGATTCCCCACAGGTCTCTGGGTGGCTGAGAACCACGGGCCTCCTCTGAGAGCTGGTGAATCTGTCACAGAAGTGGCAGAGGAGTACGATCCCCCTTGGCCGCTGGGTGAGAGGGAGTTGGGAAGATCCAGACACAGGCCATGCCTTGCAAGGAGCCCCATCGCATGGGGAGGAGCTTGGGCACAGGAGCTGTTGTGAGCTGCCAGACAGGGTGGAGATGGGGGAAAGGGGAGGGGCCCCTTTTGCTGCTCACTCAGAGAAGCCAAATTGTGATCCTCCCCCAGTGCAGGGAACACTGGATGCACTGCGATGGGTCCAGCCCAGTTCTCCGTGGAATTGTCCCGCTCACCTGCCCTTGTGAGCACAGAGCTTGTGTGTGCTTTGCGGGGGTTGTTTTCCTGAAGACGATGCATTGTTTTTGTTAGGGACTTTTGCCCTGGGGTGAATCCCCAGCGTAGAGGCTTGTGTGGGTACAAAGCAGGGCTTGCGGGTGCGGCTCACTTGAAGTCAGAGCAAGTCACCCTGATTCAAGCCCCGTCTCACACCAGTGCAGGGCATCTACACTGGGACTTTGCACTGATGGAATGCCAGGGCAAAGCCCCTAACGTAGACAAAGTCTGAGTCCTCTTGTTCCTTTGAAGAGCCCCCGGGCATCTCTGCCGGCCAGAGAAGCGTTGTGCGCCCAACTCTGGCTCTTTCATAGGCAGAAACACCCCCAACCATCACATCAGGCACCCCTTTTGGGCACCCCATCTGGTCAGCTGTGCTTCAGCTTCTGGGATTCTAAGACTGTCCCAACTGCCCCAGCCCAACCGACCAGCAGCCTGTTAGCCATTGGTGCTGTCATGACTGGTGGCCAGAACTGGATGCTCCATATGAATGCCTGTGTCCCTCCCTGTAGGTATCCTGCAGCTGCATTTGGCTGCCCCCTGATCACTGAGAAGAAGTTGCATGAAGAAACCAAGGCCCCTGAGGCCACAGTCCAGTACTAAGCACAATGTCTTCCTGACCACAGTGTCTGACCTGGTGATGCCCTGCAATCTGCGGGTTAATAGTGCTTGTCATTTGCCTCTGCGTGAGGGATCGTCAGGTGCTCTTCAGTGGCTTTTAGCCTTGGGAACATGCTGCTTCAGGGAGTTCTGTGGGTTCATTTCATGTTCTCTAAAAGTGTTTCCCTCCATCTGTGGGAAATTTGAATCTTTTATATTTCACTTATTGTCCCTTGTTCTTGTGCTATGGGTCTGGGTAGAGAGGAGCCAGACTGGCTGTCTCTGGGTTGCTGTGTATCCCTCTCCCCTCGCTTTTCTCTCTCTTCATCATTCCAGATGAAAGAGTCCAAGTGCCAGGCTCTGGGTCGCACCACTCAGGAGGCACAGACCAGTCAGTATGGTCCAGGGAGAGGGAGCAAAGGTGGCTTTATGCCAACTTTGTGCCACCCAGATGTTGGGCTAATTCGGGGCTCAGCTTGGCCCCTGTCATAAGTTAGAGCAGTTCAGAGGCTGCTATAGTTAATGGCAGCCTTCCCATAGCTCTCTGTGGGCTGCCTCATGGTCCAGGACAGCCTGAGGGCAGAGTGCTCCTTCCACTCCCCTGCTCTGGAGGGGAAAAGGGATGGGGGGATGGCTGTGTATATCTGCCCTAAGATGCTCCTGCACTTGGGGAATTCCCCAGGGGTCCATTTCGGCCCCTTTACACAGCAGGAGTGGCGTAAGGGAGACAGAGTAGAGGCCAGAATCAGGCCCTCGCCTCTCTCATCTCACCTCCTTCTGGAGCCCCCTCCTAATTTCCAGTTACCTTTGTTCTTCCTTTCACTCTCTTTGGAGGTGCGGTGATCCCTCCAGCCCAGGGTTCAGAGTGTGGCTGTGTCCTTGGTTTCGATAGGGATAGTCTCTATCCCCATCTCAGCAGAGCCCCGCCTCCTAGGGCTTGTCTAGGTACGGGGCGGTTGCGTTGTGGTAACTGCACGGATGTGGCGCCATCCGTGTAAACCAGCAGGCGTTCGGCACTGGTGCACGACGGAGCTTGCCGTAGTGCACTCCCCTGAGCCCCTTCTTACACCGGGGTCGTGCATCTGCACTAGGGCTTTGCACTGGGGTAGCTACAGCCATGCATGACGGATGCCCTGCTATAGGCAGGGCCTTAGACAGCTGTGTCACCACTGAACATTGAGCCGGTGTCTTCGCGGCTCTCTCTTGACAGTGAAGCCAGGGTTTTTGTGCCAGAGAGGATACAGTGAACTCAGGATGAGGTCCGAGGAGTTTGGGGAGTTTAAATTGCTCCTTCCATTGTGTGTCCCCTTGGACTCGCTGATGCCAAGAGTCACTTGCCCAGTAGCTAGTTTAGCTTGGTGCCTCCCTGTCCTTGACTCACTAAATGATTTTGTGCCATCAGCACCTCCTTATTCATGCTCTGTCCCAGTCACTAACTATACTGACCAGCACCAGCCCTGGCATCAATTGACTTTTCTGGGAACTGTCCAGTTGTTCCTTCCCTTTGTACCCTGTTCTCCTAGCCAGTGTCTGACCCAGGGCTGGACACTAGCCCTCACTCTGTGGTGCCCCTTGGAGCCCTGAGGCACCACCTTCCTTTCTTCCTCCTCAGGAAATTGCACAGGGGCCGAGGATACACTCCATGGCCTCTGTATTCCTGGTCCCACTCCAGAGCACCTCGCTGCTGAGACCTCCCTCAGCAAGAGCCTCGGCCCCATCCCAACTGCTGGCCCCTTCCACTGTCCCTGACGTGCCCCAGCCTGACCCCTGGCTCTGTTGCTGGTTCCTGCCTCCCCATGGCTGGCTAGCCAGAAACCCACCCGGGCCGCCCTCCCATCTAACCTGCCTCTCAGCAGCTGCTGCCAGTCCAGATAGGAATAGGCTCTTGAGATCTGGGAGCGTGGGTCTGCGAGGGAGGTTGGGTCAGGCCATTCCAGCTGCTGGACACTCTCCCTGCTCCCCAGCCTCCTAGCACCCAGCTTTCCTTGTTCGTTACCTGGAAAGTGCTCAGGGTGTGAAGTGCTGAGAGCCTCCCGTGAGGGACTTTACCCCAGCGAAATTCCTGAGCGGGCCTGTCCCTTTCTCATCCCGGGCCGGTGTTCAGGAGGGTGTGCTAAGGAGCCCCCGGTCCATGGGGAGCCCTGTTGCAGCCTTGTGATACTCTCAGGACACCCCCAGCCAGCAAACAGCTCCCCAATCCTCCTCCTTCCCTTAGTCCGGCGGCTTTGCCTTGTCAAAGTGCAGTTCAGCCACCAGAGGGCAGCGCGCTGCACAAGACTGCGTGTCAGCAATCGGGATGGAGGGACTGGAGCTGCAGAGCAGCTGCGGGTTGTGGCGTGGGGAGGGGTGGTGATAAACAGAGACATGGCAGGACTCCCTCTGCTGCACCCCCCAAGTCCTGCACTGGGAGGCAGGGAGGCTGTAACCCAACCAGGCGGGGAGGGCAGGTTTATGGATGTGCCCAGACAAAAGACACTGCGTCCAGCCAGCCCCCCTGTAGTGATCAGGGCCGGATTCTCTTGTCACTCGCCTCAATACGGCTCTGCATTGGGTAACCTCCAGTCCCAGCTCCTCAGCCCCTGTGACACATGCTGCCTTGGGACCCCACTTGGTGCTGGGTCACAGCTCTTCTTTCTGAGCTCCAGGCTTCTCGCCTCCCCAGCCTCTCTGCAAATGCACCCAGATGCTGCATCAGTGTCATGAGCTCTACGGCCTCAGTGGCATTCATATCTTCTCACCCATGGCCTGGTCTTGGGTGTTGCCCCTGGCTCTTGTGTCCAGGACAGAGCTGGTACAGAGTGAAATGCCCTGGGGGGGGCTGCGGACCCAAACAGAGGGCTTTAGTTCCACATTAAATACAATCAAAGATGCTCATGTGCTGGGTGTTGTCGGCCCTCTGGGACTATCATCTAGTTATAATAATATTATATAGCACTTTACAAATGAGGGCAGTATCATTATCCCTCATCTGCAGCTGGGGAAACTGAGGCACAGAGTGGGGAAGTGACTCACCCAAGGCCACCCAGCAGGCCAGCTGCAGAGCCAAGAAGAGAGCCCAGGTCTTGTGAGTCCCAGTCAAGTGTTCTATCCACTAGACCACAGGGCTTCACCTGTAGTATTGGTTTTCAACCTGTGGAGTGTGCCCGCCCTGGTTATCAGGAGGGTGAGGTGGAGTGTGGGGCTGCAGTTCAGGTCAGGGCAGCAGTGGGGAGTGTGTGCAGGGAGTCCCCAGTGGTTGGGGGTGAGGAGAGGGAGCGGGTCCCTGCTCTGCCCCACCCTGGCAGCACCCTGCTGCTCTCCCCTCCCTTCCCCCTGGGCACTCCCTACATGCTCCCCCCGCTGCTGCCCTGCTCCGGGTGGCTGCAGCCTCATCCACTTTAAACCCTCCAGAGCCTGCAGGAGCGAGAGGTTCTGGTCAGGGGAAGGGAGGGCGAGGAGCCCTGGTCCGTGCCGCGTGGCTGTGGTCTACTTCGGGGGTGGAGCCAGCCGGGTCCTGCCACTGCTCCCTCTCTTCTGCCCCGCAAACTGTTATTTGACTCCCTTGGAGAAGAGGGCGTGCAGCCAAAAACTTGAGGAACCTCTGTCCTCGCTTGCCATAGCTGAGGCGTTTGCGTCAACGGCCACCCCGCAGAGCAGCTAGGGCGAGGACAGAGATCCTCCAGTCCAGCTGCAGAGGGACTGTAAGGAGATGCCCTCTAAGTCCCCAAGCTGGAATCTGCCTAGCGCATTAGGGCGCATGACCAAGCGCCAAGACCACATGTAGGCAGGATCTGACCCAAAATACAGCTCCTCCAGCTGCACCAGCCCTGTGCTGAAGTCTGGGGCTCATTACTGACCTAGAAATGAGAGTTCCCCCTACTGAGTCATTCTCATCCCCCCCCAGCTGTGCTAGGACATTGGGGTCAGCACTGACTCAGAGGAGAGCGCCCCCTAGCCCCACGCTGCGGGAGTGGAGTCAGCACTGACTCAGAGGAGAGCGCCCCCTAGCCCCACGCTGCGGGAGTGGAGTCAGCACTGACTCAGAGGAGAGCGCCCCCTAGCCTCACGCTGCAGGAGTGGAGTCAGCACTGACTCAGAGGAGAGTGCCCCTAGCCCCACGCTGCGGGAGTGGAGTCAGCACTGACTCAGAGGAGAGCGCCCCCTAGCCTCACGCTGCAGGAGTGGAGTCAGCACTGACTCAGAGGAGAGTGCCCCTAGCCCCACGCTGCGGGAGTGGAGTCAGCACTGACTCAGAGGAGAGCGCCCCCTAGCCCCATGCTGTGGGAGTGGAGTCAGCACTGACTCAGAGGGGAGCGCCCCCTAGCCCCACGCTGCGGGAGTGGAGTCAGCACTGACTCAGAGGAGAGAGCCCCCTAGCCCCACGCTGCGGGAGTGGAGTCAGCACTGACTCAGAGGGGAGAGCTCCTTGACTGAGTCACCAACACAACTTCTAACAGCCCTTGGGTTTCCCTGGGAGGGTTCTCATTTGAGCACTGAGCACCCCAGCCCTGATGAGCTGACAGGCTGAAGTGTCATGGCTGTAGTGGGGTGAAGAAGGGGAGTCGTGTATGCAGAAGGGTGGCTGGAGGAGTGATTACTCAGAGGCAATTTTGTGCATTTGCAGAGGGAAGAGTTGTAATTAACAGAGACAGTCTTAATATCTGACCAGTTGCAATACCCTGCTGTCACACTAGAGGGCACATGGCTGAGGTTTAGGGTCACAGTCAATTCATGGTGAGATAGGGTGAAGGCTCTCTCTATCCTGTTACACTCAAGCCACTGTTAGATACACCCCCTTACTTACAGGCCTGTCTATGGGGCTGCTCTTAGATCCCTCACTGATCAGCGCCTTGGAAACAGCTGTAGTAGGTCAGGCCATCCCAGCTCTGATTAACTTTTTGTTGTGGGTACTAGCCTAGTGCTGGATGGCTGGGGTGGGGGCTGCTGAATGCAGGTCTGAAGAAACTGCTGGATCCTCAAGATGTAAAGGGCAGAGAGGCAATCTAGGTGGGAAGAGGGAAGTGCGGGAGGAGCTGAGTCATATGGAACTGGTGCCATACCCCTTCCACTGCAGCAGTTCCATGCTCATAGTTACTGAGCTGGTGCCAACAGCTTCCTTTGACCACTCGGCAACCACCAGCTTCTCTCTTAGAAAAAAACATCCTGGTTATTGTCCTGCCTGGTTAATGCAGTTTGGATGCATTTGTGGTGGGATGGTTGTGACACCTGGTGGCCAGTTTGTGTAACAGCAGCTGAGTTTTCACTAGTGGTTGTGCAGGGTGAAAGTGTGCGTGGGGGCGGGGGCTAGTGAATGCATCCCTGCTCGACATTGGGACGTTGGCCGATAATTCGGGGCCCACCTCTCAGTCCACTTGAAGAAAAGAGGGAAAAAACCACCTTGCTGCGACTCAGAATATTTGAATGACGTTTTTGACAGTTGCGTGGAAATGGTTTATTGGACTGTAAATGGGTTTATTGGACTGGAGCCTTCTCTGCGAGGTGGCACGCTGCAGCCCAGCAGCCCTTGCTGACACAGGAGAGGAGGCATGTGGAATCCGCCATGCTGGTTCCATTGCCTCAAGCTCAGGTGAAATGCAGACGGAAAACATGCCACATTGACGGCACTGTGCAAATGAGCCCCAGGGTCGTTAGGAGCCAGTGCCAGGAAGAATGGGGATTTCTTCAATGTGATTTTGATTTCAACCCTGCTCTTTTAGCCCACCCGCCTCTTGAGCCACCCCTCTCAAAGCTGCAGTGTGGAGTGGTGGGAAGTACTGGGCTGGGCACTGGCCTGGAGATAAAGGGGCCCTTAGCTACAACATTTTATTGCATGAGCAGTTTATGGTGCTTAGCAAATATGCAATAAAACTCTCCCAAGCAGGGGCTCTCCAAAATGTGCCCAGCTTCATGGGGAGAATGGCCAGCCTGGCCGGTCCCATGCGACAGAAACTAACCCTCCCCTCCCTTTCCCCATCTCCCAGCCCAACCCCCTTCTCATTCCCAATTGCTGGCCCCGTGCTGCCCCTGCCATTCCCCATGGCATAACCCTGCTGTGGCAACGCCAGCCTTTGCTTACATGGGAAAGGAACATCAGGAAAGAATTTGCTATATTTGTAGCTTCTTTTTCTATGTTGCAGCAGCCGGTTCTCAGCCAGCCACCAGCAAGAGCTGCAAGGGCCACAGTTTGGGAACCAATGCTGTATATTAACCGCCCGCTTCTCCCCTACTTATGCACCCCTCTCCCCCACGTTCAGAGACTGCCAAAATGTAGAGGGGAACCATCTCTTTAGCTGTGAAGGTCCCAGAGGGCTGGGGGAGGCTTCCCAGCGGAGTAGATCTAGTGAGTAGCTAATGGCTCCAAGTGGCTTGGTTACCGTTGCTCCTTGGCAGGCTATATGGCAGCTGTCCAGTCTGGGGAGGAACACTCTGTGCCAGGTTGTTGCTGTGACAGCTGCATGTTTGAGAGGCTAAGGGAGAACCCGCCCTGTCCAGTCTGCCCTTCCCAGGGCAGCCTGTGCAGCCTGCTCGGAGCCTCCTCCAGACAAACTGCTTTCTGAGTGCCTGGTTTGCACCTAACAAAGCTTTGAGAATTAATTGATAGATGGCGCCAGTGCTGGGGGTTTGTTAAAGTGACTGCAAATGTCTAGCTGCATCTGTCCAGTGTCTGATGGAGCTGCTTGGCAGGGCGGGGCCTGTTCCTAAGAAACACCAGAGAAAAGCCAGACTCGGTTCCCTTGAGCAGTAGATCCCAGCCGTGGCCAGGACAGGAGCAGTCGGAGCAGGGAATAGCTGCTTAATGAGTCGTTAGCTTTGCTCCGTGCTGATGTGCACCTCCATCCTGACCTGCAGCCCTCCCCGCTACCCCAGTCCTGCGCTCCCACACAGCTCTGTCAATATCCTCGATTGCAGCCCCCCTCTCTGCTGCTCCCATCCTGGGCCCCCCTGAGCAGAAACTCCCAGTCCTGCCTATTTTATTTTTATATGGAAATATGTTCCCAGGGACCTGGCCCTTGACCTCAAAATTTGTTGCTGTGGCAACCCAGTGGACCTTTGATCCCAGGACTACGGGGGGGCTGACAGCCTCTCTTCGTTGTTACTGTTTCATGCATGTTACCCCACGCCTGTGCAGGGCTGTGGGGAGCCCCACAGAGCTTGCAGCATAGGGGGAGTGAAAATGAGGAACGATGGCCAAACACGGGGGGTAGGTAGGGGAAGATTCCTTGGCAACAGCTGGGAGTGAGGGTTTAGAGACTGTGGATGAGGTTTATCTCCAGGCTTTATTTGGCTGCTGGTCCCCTCCCTGCTGGCTTGCACCTTCCCCACCCCCTCCGGTCGCAGCTAGCTTGCCCATCCTGGTTCTGCCAGGTTGCCCCTTGCCCATCCTGTCCTGCCAATTCTCCCCCCAGCAAGGCACCTCAGCTGCCAGCTGGGTTTCCCTTCTCGCTCCCTGCAGCTCCTCTCTGACTTTGGGTCTTTGGCACAGTCTGAGCCAAGCTGTTCTTTCAATGAGACACCGTGAGCTTCATGCCCAGGTGCCAGGAGGCTGGCGCGCAGTTATCTTTGCCCCCATGGTGAGAGGGGGAGTTCAGGCAAATCCCTGTGCTCAGCACGCTGCTGCCAGGTGACCGGAACGAGGGCCAGGAGGTAGATGCCCCTGGCACTGTCCCTGTCCTGCTATGGTGCTAGGTGGGTCTGGCCTTGTACAGATTCCCCATGGGACTGTCCCTGCTTGGCTGCTGATGGCTGTGCCTAGGGAGGGCTAACGCTTGGGGCCTGTCTACACCAGAGCTGGGGCTGTAAGGAGACATACCCGCGCTAGCTCTGATGGAGCTAGCATACTAAAAACAAAGCGTTTCTGTAAGCTGTCCTGAATATGATCCTGTCTGAGAGAAGCATGTACTTGGGGCAGCTAGCCTGTCCAACTGCAGTAGCCACACGTCTACGTCTAGCATGATCTGAGCTGGCATGGCTTCTTCTCAAGCTTGAATTGACACCTTCTACCTCTAGTGGAGACATACACTGAATGCAGACTCTGCTTTGTCCTGTGCCGTAGTCTGTTGGAGGCCCATCAAATTCAGGCTGTGTTAAATCAGGAATGTAGAAACTCCACTGGGTGATTTCTGTGGCTGGACGGTAGGGAGCTCTAGTTTTGGACTAGAGCAGGCTGGTTAACTCCTGGCACTGGGAGGACTTGAACTTACAACCTTTGGGCGCAGATGGCAGTGCACACTGCCCCTGCATCAGCATTAGGCCTTGTGCTGCACGTGGGCTCTAACCTCTCCTTGCCACCCACGTCTCAGTGGCAGAGCCCCCATCCTCTGCAGCAAGCCCCTGCCTGTCTCTTGCCTCCTGGCTGAGGAGCTCAGCAAAGCTATGGAATGCAGCTAGCTGGGCAGAGAACCCAGGTGTCCTGACTCCCAACCCTGTGCTCTAACAGCCGCTGGTAGGCCACACTGCCTTATGGGCTCGGCAGGGACTTACTCCTTACGTGCTCTCTCATGGCCCGGGCTACAGGCATCAGTGGCTCCCAGGGCTCAGGCCTCGAATTACCAGGGCCTTCACTTTTGTCAGAGTGAGGCCATGTATCTTGGGGGGAAGGTTGCAGCTTGCAGGTCCCACTCCCATTATTGTTCACTGTCCCGTGTCATGTCTCGCGCCATCCTTGGGTCTGGGGCTCCTCGCTAGTGCCACAAGCCACATCCATGTGTCTGTCTGCTGGCGGGAGACAGCTTGTCGGCTTGTGTACCTGCCTGGCCCTGCTGGCAGTGAGCCGCCGTGTCTGCTCTCTGAGGGGCTGGCTGTTGGCCTCACCTGTTCATAATGCAGCTGGGTTCCCTTTGCACCCAGCCCCTGCCCCTCTGCAGGCCTGACTAGACATTTCACGCAGCTCGAACCCAGCTGGGTCTCCTTCCCCCTCTGCCTGCCTGTCCTGGCGCATTCTCTCTTTTCACTCATTCCCTCTTTCCTGCGTCCTCCTCTCCTCCTTCCCCAGGCTTGTTCTCTGGGCTCCCTCTTCCTCCTCCTCCCGGCTCTCCTTGCCTGTGTGCTCCCTGCTTTCTTGGGGCGAAGCCCCCCCGTTGTTTAATTGTAATGTGTATAGACAGTGTTTGGAAATGGAGCTGTGTACCATATTGATCCCTGCACAGATGGCTGCAGAGCTGCCTCCAGGGACCCCAATGACTCGCTTGGCAGTCACCTCCTCCCCCCCATCTCCAGTTCCTCACATGGCGTCCCCCCAGTCACAGACTCCCAGTGAGGGTTGGAGGTCCTGATGGGGGGACTCTGCCATGCTCCCCTGCCCTGCTGGAGGTAGAATGGCATCTCTCTGTATCCATAATGGCCTGGCATGGTAACACCCTGGCCCTGTATATGAAGCCCAAGTCCAGAAGAGCCAGGCCTCTGCCTGCCACCATCCAGAGGGGAGTCTCAGTGCCACTGACCATCCCTGGCACCAGGCTGACCCCTCCTCAGAGCCCAGGGAGTCCCCAGGTGGGGATGATGGGGAGCCAGAGTCACCAACCCACTTGTTTCAGCTCCTGTGAGTGCCTGGTTCTCCTCTGGAAATGGCAAAACTCCAGGGATCCTGCTGGGCCCCCCACTCCATTGCCCTTCACCTGTGGCAGACGCTCTGCCTGTCTGTCCGTCTGGGCATCCGATGGCCCTCCTTGCCCAGTATCTGGGCGCTCTGGGCTCAGTTCATCCCTGCCCCCTGGTGGGAAGGGGCCGTGCAGCGGCTGTATGGCCCCAAAGCTAGCTGTAGGTCATCCCTCCTGGGTGACGCCAGCATAGGGCCTTCGACGGGGTCTTCCAGCCACTGTCCAGCCCATTGGAGCCATGTCGTCTGGGTGGGCAGTGCCCTCAGGGCTGCTCTAAGCTGATCCAGGGCACAGACTGGTTGCCCAGGGTTGAGGCACCGCCATCTCCCCCTCCCCCCTGCGAGATTCCCCCGCTCCGCTCTCTCTGCTGGCTCTCTGTCTCCGCTGCCACCTCCTCCCCCAGGGAAATGCAGTAAGTTGCAGTGAGATGAAAAAGCAATTTGCATATTCCCCGTAACCCAATCTCTGACAAGGGCTTATTGTTTTTAAATCAATTGGGAGCTGGCGAGTAGGCGTGTGGTGCAGAGGCAGGTGATTGAGCAGTGGGTGTCTCGGCCACGTGGTCCGGCTATGGCCCTGTCACAGCTACATGTACCACAAGGACAAACTGCTGACCAGCCTGCTACCTCCCAGGGCCTTGCACCCATTGGCTAGCCAGATGTGGAAACTGAGGCACAAACGGGCGCAGCACACTTCTCTGAGGCACATGCTGTCACCAGCATAGCTCAGCTGAGCCATCCCTTCTCCCTCCCCCCTGCCCCCAGATCTCAAGTTTCCTGACAGTCAATGGGATCTCAAGGACAGATTGTACTAACCATTTTCCCCATCTCCGAACCCCAGCTCACACGTGCTCGCCTGAGGGCATGCGTGTGTACGTGCAGTAGTGTGGGTTGTGCCTGTGGTGCACTCCTGAGTACGTGGGTGTGTATATGCAGGAGTATGGGTGTGCATGTGCACTTCCCTGGGTACAGACAGGTGTGCACTTGCACAAGTACTTGGGTGCGCTCTGAAGAGCATCTGCCCATGTGCAGTCCCTTGTGGGCATCCCTGTATGGGCACTACCCTGTACCCACAGCTGCCATGTGTGGACTCTCCAAGCAGCTTGATGGGCCTTGGACCTAGCCTGTGCATACTGTAGAGCAGAGCAGTAACAGCAGCCCGGTGTCCTGGAGATGGAGCGCTGGAGGACCTCTAGGAATCAGCTCTCCTCTCCCCTAAGAGTGGATATTCCATGTACCCACCCGGCTCCTTGTTCTCACCATTCTTCCTCCCTCTAGCAAGGTGCTCATTGCTTTGTGCCCTGTCCAGTGAGTGGTGAGAGAAGGGGAAGGTCTTCTTGGGCACCACTGTGGTTCCAAACTCTTATTGGTTAATCAGAAGCTCCTAGAAGAACCACATCCCTTTTCGATAGTGTCTGGGGTCCTCTAAGAGCTTTGTTGACTGCAGAAAGGGCTGACTTGACCCAGCACTAAAATGCAGCTACTTCTGGGGTGGAGAAACATGCCACAGCAACAAGACCGACTGCTGCTAACTCACTGTGTGGCCTTTGATGAGTCATAGGGGCCAGAATTCCCAGCGCCCTTTGGGCACAATGGGAACTCCTGAGTGATGAGCTGTTTCGAAAGTCTGGTCGCTTCATCTGGGTGCATAAATGGGAGTAGGAGATCCTAACTCCTTTGATTATCTGGCTCTATACTTTTCAATGCCTCAGTTTCCCCATTTGTAAAATGAGGATAATCATCCTGACCATCCCCTCCCCTCCCCCCGTGTGCAGTGGGTTGGTAGAATCCACTAAGTGAGCACTGGGTGTTTTGAGGATCAACATTACATAAGCTCTTACAAGAGGACTCACAGGAGCATCTGTGTCCAGCTGATGCTGATGGGTGCATAGGGTGGGGGGTGGCCCCAATGCTGGAGTTCACATCCTGATTCTTGCCAAAAGGATCATGGGAGTGTTACTGCCCTTCAGTGATCAGGACTTGCCCAAAGCATTCCCTCTTCTAGCCACTGCCAGAGAGCACAGAGGCTGCTGTGTGAGTAATCAGTTTGCAGAGCTGGACAGTGCTCCAAACTGACCACAAAGCAGCTACATGCAGTGTTGGTCCCAGGATAGTAGACAGACAAGGTAGGTGAGGTAATATCTTTTATTGGACGAGCTTCTGTTGGTGAGAAAGACCAAGCTTTCTAACTACACAGAGCTCTTCTTCAGGTCTGAGAAAGTACTCTGAGCATCACAGCTAAATACAAGGTGGAAGAAAGAGAGTTTAGCATAAGTAGTTAACACATACTCTAAAGGAGTGCCCAAGGTAGAGTGGCCTATTAACACCCCTGTAGTCATAGGACAAATGGGTGGTGGGGGGAGGGGGGTTGTGGGTTACAGATTGTTGTAGGTTTCAGAGTAGCAGCCGTGTTAGTCTGTATCCGCAAAAAGAAAAGGAGTACTTGTGGCACCTTAGAGACTAGCAAATTTATTTAATAAGCCATAAATCCAGTGTTTTTATTTACACCATTATTTTTAGTGTCTAGCAAAGTTTTGAATTTATGCTTCCAGGCTCGTCTTTTGAAAGCGTTGTGCTGGTTTCCTTTGCGGATGAGGACTGATAGGTCAGATATAGAGTGATCACTTTGTGAAAAGTGTTCAGCCACAGCTGATGTGGTGTTTTCGTCTTTTATCATTTACTGGTGTGAGTTCATTGGAGTGTATAGTGATTGTCTGGTTTCACCCACATAGTTGTTATTGGGGCATTTAGACTGCTGGATGAGGTACACCACAGGTTGTGATAGGCATGCGTAGGATCCATGGATCATATAAGGTGTGTTGTGGAGGGTACTGATCATTGTAGCAGTGGAGATATGGTTGCAGGTTTTGCATCTGTTGTTCTGGCAGGATCTGGTGGCGCTCTGGTAGGTGTGTCCTGGTCTGTGGGGAGCTTGCTTCTGATGATGAGCTTGGAGAGGTTGGGGGGTTGTTTGAAGGCCAGAAGAGGGGGTTCAGGAAAGATTTCTTTCAGGATGGGGTCCCCGTCGAGTATGGGTTGTAGTGGTTTGATGATACGCCATATGGGTTCCAGTGTGGGGTGGTAGGTGACAACAAGGGATGTGTGGTCAGAGGGGACTTTATTTCTGTATTGAAGCAGGTTCTTTCAGGGTATTTGGGTGGCCTGTTCCATGATGTGATGTAGTTCTCTGGTGGAGTGTCCTTGTTTGGTGAAGGCGGTTCTGAGTGTGTTGAGGTGTGTATCCCGGACGTTCTCCTCAGTGCATATTCTGTGGTATCTGAGTGCCTGGCTATAGATAAGAGATTTGTTGATGTGTTTGGGGTGGTTACTGGATCTGTAAAGGTAGGTGTGGTGATCCGTGGGTTTCTTTTGTATGGTTGTCTGTAGGGCTGTATTGTTGAAGCTGATCCTGGTGTCCAGGAAGGTGATGCCAGTGTGGGAGTGTTCCAGAGAGAGTTTAATGGGATGGGTGGTGGTTGTTGAAGAGGTGGAGATCTATGAGAGAGTTTAAGTCATCTGTCCAAAGGATGAAAATAGCATCGATGTATCTCAGGTAAATAACTGGTTTTTTGGTGCATTTGTCCAGAAATTCTTCTTCAAGGTGGCCCATGAAGAGGAGCCTAGTTCTGTCCTGTGTCATTTTCTCCAACTAAGCCTGTCATCTCCTTGTTCTTGACATGCAGACCCCTGTGATTCCAGCCCTGGTCTCCCTACCCACAGCTCTGACAATGCCCCTCTCTCCTGCCCTGCAGCCCCCTGTGAGTCCATCCCCAGGCTCCCCACACACAGCTCTGCCAAATCCTCTCTCTCCTGCCCTGCAGCCCCCTGCGATTCCATCCCCGGCTTCCCACACACAGAGCTCTGCCAAATCCTCTCTTTCCTGTCCTGCAGACCCCTCTGAGTCCAGCCCTGGGCTCCCCACACACAGCTCTGCCAATGCCCCTCTCTCCGGTCCTGCAGCTCCCTGCAATTTCAGCCCTGTGCTCTCATCAGAGGAGAAGACTGCTCAGCCTAAATTGCCTGTGCAGGTTTTATGTTGTGGGCAAACTGTCCCCTGAAACTGCAGCCAAACCCCACCACGCTCCTGTGATGTGTGCAGCTGGCCGGCTCTGGGGGCAAGTGGGGAGCGTGGGTTCAATAGGACACGCAGCAGGGCTGCCTCATGCTCCCCGAGCGCTGCGGGGGATCCCTCCCCCAACCTCCGCGTGCCTCTGAAGTGTTTATTGTGACTCTAATAGCAGCACAGTAATCCGCCCCTGAGGAGCAGGCGGGAACAAAAGTCGGTGCAGAGCCTGCGCCTGCCGTTCACTGTCTGAGGCTGGGGGATCAAAGCCACAGCAGCTCCCTTTTCTTGTCACTCAGAAAAGACAAGGTCGCTCTCAGAGAAGCCAGGTGCCAATGCATCCCTGCCAGCCAGCCACTCTGCACGGCGGTGGTGCCTCTGGGAGCCTGAACGGTGCGAGCTGTCGCGTGTGGCCAGGCTGGAGCCAGGAGAGGGGGAGCTGTGCTGCTGGGAATGCTGCTGCTCCCGCCTTGGGGTTGTCGTCAAAGGGGGAGTGTAGGGCGTAGAAGGGAGTCGTTCCCTCCTTCCGCTGTGGAGGGACGGGGCGCGGGGTGATTCTTTACGGCCTGTTGGCGGGAGGGCTGCAGAGCCGGGGCAGGGATGGAGGTAGGCTCAGAGGTTGATTGTGGATGGAGGTAGGCTTCTGAGGTCCCAGCTCAGATAGTGTATGGGTGCTGAGGTCTCTGTGGGACAGTAGGTACTGGGGGCCTGACTAGCTTGTGGCTAGGGTCCCGTTTGGATGGTGCGTGCGGAGTGGTCGGGCACACTCGGTTCTCCCTAGGTCACACTTGTAGCTGAGGTGCAGGCCTGGGGCAGGCCGGTTCCCTTGCCGAAGAAACCTGCAGAGACCCTGATGACTCAGGGACCCTCCTTATTTAGCCCTGGTGCTCTGGAAGGCTGCCGAGCAGCTGCCAGCCCATCTCCACCTCCCTCTGAGCGTTGGTCTTTGACTGTGCTGCTGTGAGGGACCTTCTGGCAGGGAGGGCATGTGGGGAACAGCTCAGGGCTCCCCCAGTGAAGGGGTCAGGCAGCCCTGAGGCCACCGCTGCCCCCTGCTGGTTGGCAGTGGTCTCTAGGAACTGCTAGCCCAGATCCACTGGAACAGGGTTGTGGATTCCCCATCACAGGCCATTTTAAAATCGAGAGTGGATGTTTTTCTAATAGATCTGCTCTAGGAGTTATTGTGGGGAAGTTCTGTGGCCTGTTTTAGGCAGGAGGTCAGACCGGATGATCACAATGATCCTTCTGGCCTTGGAATATGTGAATCCCCGAGCACTGTCAGGAACTCAGGTGCTAAGACAGTCCCAGTCTCTCTTTTGCTGGGTTTATTTTACTCTTCAGCTCTGGACACTTTAAGCTTTCTTTATACTTCAAAGTGGACTAGCCGGCTGTCCCGCGAGACGCTCTGTAGCAGGGAATTCAAAGCAGTGCAGAGCCTGGCTAATCCAAACATGAGGCGGAACTGGAGCAGGGGCAACATGCAGCAGCCTGCAGCTCTACTTAAAAGCTTCCTTTCATCTCCGGAAGCGTGGGTGTCAGAAACGGAGAAGTGGAGGGTCAGGCTTAGTGGTTGGAGCAGCAGAGGTCATGCCTAGAGGTCAGGCCAGGGAGCAGATCAGGAATCAGGCATTAAAAGCAGGGTTGGAACAGGAGTGGGCAGGGGCTGGGGCAGGAGCAGTCTGTCAGAACCACCAAGCAGCAGGGGATACCCTCAACAACATAGCAACATTGAGTAGACTGGAGAAGCTGCTCTCAGTGGGAGCTGATATCCCTGGCCTTGGCGGGGAGGGGGGTCACCTGGTTAGCCCTTCGCCTGTGGATTGGCTGAGCCCTGGTTTATTGAAGTGGAGCCCCCAGGTAATCAGGCTCAGGGATGACTTATTACACTGAGGCAGGAACTGGGGGCTACAGCAGGGGAGGGGTGATTGGTGTTGGGGATAAATACACCTGACTTACAGAAGGAGCTCACCACAGCTGGGGAGAGGCAGGGTCCTGGGATGAATGCACCCCAATCGTCAGAGGGGAGGGATGGCTGTCTGTTTTTACAAACAGTTAACTTGAGGACTGCAAAGGGGCCCCGAGGGTTAATGCATCCCAGAGACTGGTGCGGAGGGGCCCATTCTAACAGGGACCCCCTTGGGGCAAGGCTGGGGCTCATGGGATATATGGCCCAGCCTGCTGAGCTGGGCTCTCACTCCGGGCTGAGTGTTCTAGCCTAGCTGTTGCCTTTGCCGCGATGCTGAGCCCGGTCAGTGTTGTCGGAGGAGGAAACTCGGTATGTCTATACTGAAAAAAACCAAGCAAACAGAAGAACCCCATGGCAGCAAGTCTCAGAGCCCGGGTCTAGGGACTCAGACTCGTGCTACGGTGCTAAAAATAGCTGTGTAGCCGTTGCTGCTTGGTCCCTGCCTCCCCAACTTCCCCAAGGCTGAGCAGGGCCCTGGCTCCCGCTGGGTTAATGGCTTTGGCTGGATCTGCTGTTTGGGGGAGAAAGGAGCCTAATGAGGAAGAGGAAGTGTCAGGTGTGGGAGCTCATCAGTCCCTCTTCACATCAGGCTATTGACCTCCTTGATGCCAGCATAGGATCCTCCCCTCCACCCCCCCGCAACCCTGAGAGCAGGTGCCTCCTCATGCCAGTGCCACTCAGAGCCATGTCAAGCGGCAGGGGGTGATTTGGGGCCCAGATGTGTGCTGGCACTTCAGCATCAGGCCTCTTGTTCTGCTGCTCTGCTCTGCTAGGCAGGAGGGGGCCCTCAGCTGTAGGGAGACCAAGTGATAAGGGACCTCTGTTGACTTCCGAAGCTGTCGAAAGGTTGTGGGGTGGCAGCCCGAGAGCTAGCTGCCCTCTGTCTATATAGGAGAGATAGAGCAGGACAAACTTCTTCTGCACACTGCCCTGCCAAGGTCCCTTGGTCTTGCCCCGGGAGGCACCCATTGGAGCTGAGAGGGGATTTCAGGCTCCGTGGCCTTTGGCCTCTCTGCTAAGTGGGCCTGCTGGTGCTGTTTGCGAGGAGGGTTTGTGTGATGTGGGTACTTGTTAATGGAGAGCCATGCTGAGCCCCACCACCTCACGTCAGGGCCACCGAACACCCAGCAGATGTGGCCCTGTCACTACCATCCTCTTATGGACTCTCTCTAGAGGTGCAGAAATGAAGGGTTCGGTAGCCTGTTTCTGACCTGGTTTTGAGCTGCTGACTAGGCTAGAGTGAACCGATTTGGGCAGGAGAGTAATGCATGGTAGCTTCCCGGGATGGAGCTTGGATCCTCTTGCCATTTAGGACTTTAGCCTCTTCTCTCATGTAACCCCCCCCGGTGTCCATCTATAGCCCCTGGAGGTTCTGCTCTGTCACATACCCACTGAAGGGTGAGTGAGAAAACCTAGTTGGCGTGTGGGGTGAGATCCCCATTTGGGGTTGGCTAGTGCTGTTATGCTGAGATTGCTGGGAAGCTTTAAGTTACCTCGGGATGCCAAGGAGCTGAGCCCAGTGCCTGGCTTGCAGCAATGTACCTCTATTTGCTACTTGTGAGGCAGCTTGGGAAGTCTTGACCTTGCTGCTCCCGAAAGTGAGAGATATGAGGTCCCTAGGAGAGCTCTGCTAATGCTCCTCTAGCTTGGCCTGTGGTCTCTGTCCCTTTAAGGTCCTCCCTTGTGCACTGGTGGCCAAATAGGCTTGGCCTTACCCTCTCTGCTATTCCAGGCCCGTGCTGGAGCATGGTTGCTAGGGGTGAGGGTCGTCGTAGATTTGTGCTGCGGGCAAGAATCCTCTGGGGAACGGACAACAAACACTTTGTTGAGGAGAGACCCATAAGAGACACCTGCCCCCCCCCCCCCCAATTCACAATTTCACAGGTCACCACCCACCCAGCCACTCCCCACTTTTGGGGATCATGCTAGTGGCAACTACAGCACTTGCTCGCACGGAAAGTAATGTCTGGAAGTATTAATGGGTATTTAGCTGCTTCCAATACAATTTAACTGCAGGCAATGAGGAGGACAGGCCAGCACCATGTGCCCAGCCAGCCACAGGCCACAAGCTATTGCACTGTATTGAGTAGGGTTGAGACCTACCCAACTCTTTCACTTGTAACTCAATTTACGTTTGATCCTAGATCTCCGGGGTCCCTCCCTGCATTCTCCCTTCTCTAAATCATTGTATGAGGCTCTGCCACTGGGAGGTCATTTTGACACCCCTGCTTCCCCCTGCTCCCCTAAACACACACCAGTTTGCTGATTGGGTGAGATTTGGGCTTGGGTGTCACTGAAGACCCAAGACTATTGACTATTGAGCTGTCATGGGAAGGGGACTTGATGTGGCTGAGGTAAATGGTGGATGCAGAGGGAAAGATGGGAAGGTGGGGATCAAGCGTTGTGCAGTGCTTCTGAGTGGTAAGAAGCCCCAGCCACATGGCGTGGTGTAGGAGGCAGCCCACCGGGCCTGTGGCTGGATGCACCAAATGGCCCAGGATGGGGGCAGATTGACCAGCTCCCCTGGCCCCCAGGCAGACTGCCTGGCGCCTTTGTCCATTGCGCCGGCGGCACTGACTTTACGGGGAAGGATCCCTGACTTCCAAAAAGCATTTGCTAGAATAGATTTGTTTATTCAAAGACTTAATTAGCATCTTTAAATATTAACTAGTAAACAAGCCGTGTCTAGCGGGATCAACATTTACAAACAGGGTCGGGTTTTTTTTTTCCCTGGGACACGCATTCAGTTTTCAAAGCATTTAGCTGTCTGATGGTGGGAGCAGCTGCCCGTGAGGCTCTGGGATGGGCCGGTGGCTGCCGCTGGCCTGTGACTGAGCAAGCCATGAAGCAGCGTGTGTGGCCCATGCTCCTGGGGGGCGGAGGGAGCTGCAGAGCTCTGAGGAACAAGGGCATAACGGGGCCAAGAGTTTGGGGGAGGGGTGGGAGGTTGCAGGGGGGTGAAGTTCTGAGGTGTAGAGTAAGTTGAGGTACAGAGTTATAAGAGGGCAGGGAGGTGGGAGTACAGGAGCTGGAGCTGTAGGGCACTGGGGGCAGAAGGGTGGAGCTGTGGGGGCAGGGAGGTGGGGATACAGAGGGAGGTACCAGATTTGGGCGCATAGTTGCTGGGTGCTGCCAAGTTGAATCCCAGGAGGCAAGAGGTCTCCTTGTGCCCCCAGGCAGACTGAGGAGATGGGGAGGGACAGGAGGTCCCGAGAACTAATTGCAATAAAGAGGTGGCAGTCTCTGGGAGAAGAGTTTCAGAGGAACAGCCGTGTTAGTCTGTATTCGCAAAAAGAAAAGGAGTACTTGTGGCACCTTAGAGACTAACTAACAGAGAAGAGGTGTTTTACAACTGATCTGAAACCTAATATCTCTGCAGATGGAGACCTGGCTGGCGGCAGATTACGCTGGGGGTTATTTATTGGCAAAGCACTGTACAGTTTTAATTTTTCTTTTTGCTTATTCAGACTTTAGCTCCGGAGGAAAGTAGCCTGGGGTGGCTTTGAAATGGATTCTCTCTGCCCCATTAACTTATTCAGTGAGTTTAATGGGCCTTGTTTCCCTCAGCCTTGAAGCCATCATTAAAAGGCAGAGATTTATAAAAGCAAAGATACTCCTGAGCTTTAGTCAAACTTTGGGTGCTCGGGGGTAGGGGTGGGAATTGCACTGGTACTTCCTGTGTGTTGGGTGAACGAAGTACAGGCCCTGTTACCATTGATTGAAGCTGCCCGGGCCAGCCTGGAGCAGTGGAGAGTTTCCCATCATGCATAGGGGCAGGAGGCCTTATACAGCAGTTCTGCTGCTGCATTGAGCCAAGCATTGAAGTTGGGGAAGTACTGGAAGAAGTGGAGGGCTAATGACTACAGGGGAGGGGCCTTTTCTGTACCTGGGGCAGGGAATAGGGTGAATTTAGACCAGAAACCAGTGTGGCTGACACCATTTAAGGCAGAGCTATAGGGGGGGGCAGATGATATGAATGTGATGTTTCCCATGTCTGACACTGCCAGCTGCAGGATGTGGGCACCATATATTGGAGTATTCTAATATCTAAACAGGGCATGGTACGCAAAAAGAGAGAAACACATAAAACCAGTGGCTCCTGCTCATCCTAAATCCCCAGGGTCCTGAATAATTCCGTACTGCCTCCCCTGTGGCTTCACATGGAGATGTGATTCCTCACTTCCTCTCCTAAATGTTCCTGTGTGGCCACGACCTTACCTAGAAGCAGCTGCATTTCAGTGGTGGTGAAATGATTCCTTCACCTTATTGTGCGCCTTTGGGCTGGGCTGGGCTAGGGGAAGGGTTTAAAGGAGCTGTGTGGGGGTGAGAGACGCAGACCGTAGTCCTCGTCCTCTTTGAATGATCTGGCTGTCTCCATCGCCTCTCCCTGAACGTCTGGGGCCTGTGATATCCTAGAGGGGTATTTGGGGTGGGGTGAATGCTGACTCTTGCTCAGCAGAGGGGCTGTAGAGCCCAGCTGTTGCCAGCAGGCTCCTGCAGGGCTCTGCCGCAGCCCAAGGTTGGTTTGTAATAGGATGGTTAGGTTACATGAGCAGGAACAAATGTTCTGCATGTTGGCTCGATGAGGCATTTTCCTGAGTGCTCCCTTTGCAGCATCGATCCCTTCACCTCTAATAAAATAACTATGCAGGGAAGCAGATAAAATATCCACTGCATTGATCACTTCAGTATGAGAAGGCTTCGTGGGGCGGGGGAGGGAGAACTGGAGTGGGCAAGCGTGCATCTCTGTGTAAGGAGGTGTGCAAGCAGATGGGGGAGGGTGGCCATGGGAGGGTGTGGCTGTGGGTGCATTGGAGTGTGAGAAAGCGTGCATGGGAGTGCACGTACATGTGGGTGAGTGATGGTGTGAGCGTGTGTTTGTCTGCCTGGGAATGCACACCCTTGTAGCTGCAGCTGCAGACAGGCTGTGAGCTGTGATTTGTGATTGATGGGATCTTATCTGGGCCCTTGTGTTACCCATAATAGTGACTATTACAGATTGGGATATTACCCGGTATGGCTCATAATCCGTCTGTGCTGAATAGCTGCCGTCACTCCAGGCTGAGGGGAGAGATGCTTCCTGCCTCATGTAGGCAGCTTGCAGCTTTATTTTCATCTTATTTATTCTATTCCTGGCCTGGGAAGAACATTAACTCTTTCATGGCATGTCTCGATGCCCATTGGTTGTCACCCTTCCCTCATCTATCCCCCTACACACACACACATACGCACACACACACTCAAACATTCACACTTGCACCACTAAGTTATAACTGCTAATTTATGCTCAATTGTACAGATTCCCGTTTGCAGCGTAACCAGCTTGCCTGCTCACTTCTCACTCGCTCACGACAGTTTTGTACACTCATGCATGCTTGCAGCATGTTGTCTAGTATGTACACCCTTGTGCAACACTTAGTCTCGACTGTTCAGTGTCATGCCCTCTGCTGCATGCTCACAACATGCTTAGAGAATATGATCTCTTGTATGTGCACACTTGTAGCACGCTCAGCCTTGCTCTCTCAGTGCATGCTTCTCCTTTATTGGGCCATTGCAATAGGAATTTGATGCTCTTCTTAGAACTGACTGGTCCTCAGTTCCCTCATTATGAACCAGACCTTGGTATTTGTCAGTTCCCTTAATAGAAGTCAGAGCAAACTCCTGAGGGTGCCATCTCCAGTCTACTGGCCGTTTTTTGCTGCTGGGGAAGAGGTACCAGAGACCCCCCGACCCCAGCTCCTGCCCTGGCTCCAATGACTCGGCCACTCTCTTTCCCGACATCAGTTGCCCCATGTGGCCGTGATTCAGATGCATCTGTTAATTGGGCCAGTGATGAAGCCTTTCTATTCCTGGCTCTGGGGCCGCCACGTGCTAGGCCACGGCCCTGTGCTACTTTCCTTTACATAGGGTGCCCTTTGGCGGCACCGATGCAGACTTTGCACTGGCCAGCGCAGCCGCATTCGTGGGCGAGGGTTTGAACTTGACCTTGTCTGGGGTGTTGCCTTCCTGAAGTGGTGCCAGGGTGCAGGGTTAGGAAGGAACTTCTGCTCTGCTCTCAGGAGTGACCTGACTTGCTCCCATAGCTTCTGGAACGGAACACATGCCCATACCTTCACTCAGCTCCCTGGGGCACCCCCCACGGAGAGCCCTGTTGCATACGGGAGTTCTGGTGAAGTTAATGGAGTTGCACCTGTTTACCCCAGGGGTGGATTTGGCCCAGGGGTGGATTTGGGGGGAAGGAAGAGGGAGTCCACATGGCTAGAGCCCCCGGGAACATCTAACCCTAGCGCTGGCTAGCGGCAGATCTGACAGACAGCAATCTGGGATCGGCACACATGGCTGGTATTCCTGGCACTGGGGAGGGTGGGGCTGCCCTCGATGGGGAAAGACAGGGCTGGGAGGGAGTCAAGGAGATGAAATGCCACAGGAGCCTTCCAGGAGCTGGCAGGTGCCTTGATTTCTGCCTTTCCATTCTGGCTCTAGTGTGTTTGGTTTGGGTCAAGGTGCCTGTGTGTCCATTGATTTTTGCCCGTGACTTGGCTGAACCTTCCCCTATCACCTCCCTCCCTTGCTACCTCTCCCCAGAGCTGGGCTTGGCCTGCAGATGCAGAGTTGCTTTCTGGGGCTAGTGGAGGAATGGCTCAGTATCGTGTACTGTATCAAGCACATTGCAGACTTTAGCTCCTTTCTTTGTGCTGATTGGTCAGGGTCACAGTGTTGGCCCCTTTGAGGGGAGAGGGACCCAACGCCATCTGTGTTACAACCCCCTTGCCTCCCCAGTGGGACAGAATGGTCATAAGATGGTGGGTCATTGGAACCAATCAGGCCTTCCTGGAAGAGCTAAGAACAGAGGCCTGGGGAAGAGCAGGGGGAGGGCAGAGAAGGAGGATCTGGGCCCAGCCTGGAAGACTGGGGTAAAGGCTCTTTGTTGTATGTTTGTTTTGAGCTGCCAGGGGAGAGACACTATGGAGCTCTGTTCTTGAAAGGGTGACTCAGAAGGATCGGGGGCAGTGCAACTCAAGGAGGAAGGTGGGCTATGATGTGGAATCCCCTTAGCCAAGAGGGAAGGGTTTGGGATCTAGAGGGCTACTGAAAACTGGGTGAAAGTTTAAACAAGTTAAACCCCACGCGGAAGGGGGAAATCTTGTTTTAAATCCTGTGCGGTGTGGTATTTACTGAAGAGCCCAGAGAAGGGGAAACTGAGGCAGGGCGGCTGCAGCCCCTGGACCAGCAGGAGGTGCGCTGGAGGCGATGACCCCGTTATGGTCAGTTAATCTCAAAGTGCTGCTCTTGGGGGGAGGTGCTTCCCCAGGCGGCTCCCTGAACACGACTGGCTGTGCTGCGCATGTCCTTGGGGAATGCCTGCACCAGGTCTCATGCCTGCATCAGTCAGAGCAGCGGCTGTGGGAGTTCTGTGGGGTAGGTGATGGGGAGGGAGGAAGGCGGGAGTGCAGGGCAGCAAAGAGCTGCTGGGATTTTCCTAGCTCCCTGGCCAAGATTGTGAGACCCTCCTCCTCCCACATTTCTTTTGTCTCTTTTTTTTAACAGCGACTTATTGCTCGGTGGGGATTGGAGTGTAACAGCCAGTGTGGCAGGAAATGGGGAGCGGGAGAAGGGCCCTGCCACAGCATTGGGTCGCTCCGTGCCATTGCTGCACACTCCCGGATCTCCATCCTGGGACCGTCGGCACAGTCAAAGCCAGGGACCTGTGCCTCCTCCTTGGCAGCCTGGCTCCCAGGTGTCGCTCTTCGAGCCAGGAAACGTGAGCAATGGTGCTGAAGGAATGAAATGAGACCAAGGGCAATTTGTGAGCTGCCCCTCCCCAGCCTGGAGCCCCCATCCCAGCACGGGCTCCGTAGCTAATGTTAAAAACGAAGCTTGTCGGAGGGGCTCAGCAGCTGCAAGTCGGACCAGAAGATTCAAGTGCCCAGTGCCCAGCAGCTGCCTTAGCACTGGCAGTGGAGAGAGGCTCTGGCTGCTCACTGGGATTCAGTGAAGTGCCTGGCTCTGCAGGGCTCCGGAGAAGGAGGTTCCTTGGGGCATTTTGGCTCTGCTGCTTTCTGGCCCAGCTGGAAGCAGAAATTGCAGAGGCAGCTGGGAAATGGGATCATAAATGGAAGGAGTGTGTGGAGTGAGGGGGTGGGGAGGTGGGAAGTGACCTGCCCACAAGGAAGGATCTGTTGCAGTTGGGATGATGGCTTGGCTGCCTTCCCTGACCCTGCTGCATGGCCAGGGAACAGGATGCCCTGCCCCCAGTCTCTGTGCTATCAGCTTGGAGAGCTACCTCAGCTGCAAAGAGCATCTCCAGAGCATTAGGAGTCCTGACTTCCAGCCCCCCTGCTCTAACCACTGGACTCCCCTCCCATTGGACCTCCTCCCTGCGAACTGAGGTGGGTCTGAGGCAAAAGGTGGCATGAGCAATGCAGCTGGTCTTGCTAGAGGAAAAGGCCACTTGCCTGTGGCCTCAGGACAAGGTGTGGGGGAAGATACGTGGTTCCCAGCCATGCTACACGGAATGGCTTATCTGTGTGTGTCTTCTCCCCCGCCCCTGGCTAAGGCAGAGGGGAAGCGATATTTGATACAGAACTCCAACTAACTGGATCCTTGCATTCCAGCTTAGCGCCTTTGCTCTAATCTGTGGAGCTCAGGGGCTGGTTCTCCCTTGTGTTAGCAGACACCTGTGGGAAGGGGTGTATCCTGCTCCTCCGAGCACACGTGTCTCCAGGTTCACTCTTAGCAGGAGCAGGGAAGTGGAGCATTGGACCCAATGAAGGAATTCATGGGTTCGTTAGGGCCACTCTACACCTGCAAAGCCGCTGTAAATCCCCATGAACAGTGGCCTGGGTGCAGGGGGCATGTCGAAAACATGCCTATGCCCTGACTATTCTGCAATGCTGCAGCAGCAGCCCATAGGGACCATTGCAGCAGCTCGGCAAGTTACGGGCTGCCTTCAGAGCTGTTTCAACCCATGCCAGGGACTAAGATGGCTCCCAGCAGCTCCAGGATGTGACAGGAGCAAACCACCCCCCAGTTCCATATGGCTCTGCTAGGGTGAATCTTGCCCTGAGTTTTCTTCTGGCTCTTTTGGGGCTCTGTGGAGGGAGCCCTTGATGTTTGCATAACCACTGATGGAAAGTCAAGAGCCCCTTGTAATGCTGCATCCCGTCCTGTAAACTCCCATCCTCTCTGTGCCAAGCCCTGCAAACCCCTCACTGCTGATCTCAGAAACCACCTGCTGCTTTGTTCCGAGGACCCTGTAACTTGCCCATCCCTTTAAATTCCCTGCTACTTTGTGACACCCACGTGCTTCACAGAAGGGGCCGATGAGTGGCTGCCACTCATGAGTATCTTTCTGGGGATGCCCCTGGGCCATAGTGCCATATTTACCCTGGGTGGGAGGAAATGTGTTCCCGGGATCATCCGGGCAGTCGCAGAGACACTGATGCCCCTGCTCTGACTCTGATTCCTCTAATGCAGGTGGGGGGAGGAAGGTCATTCTTATTCTCATTCTCACCACACCTGCCAAAGGAGTACAGAGATGGTTTGGGAGTGGGGAAGATTAAAACGGAGACGTTCCTGGCTGTGAGCTTGCTGAGAAGTGCTTTGGGCTCCTTTTGGACTAGCAGTGCAGTGCAGCTGTAAAAACATGTTCCTTTGCCTCCATGGTATGCTGTGCTGGGGAGTGCTGTAGGTTAATATGGGCTGTTTGTTTGACAGTTATGATGCTGGGGAAGAAGAGCAGCAAAAAGCTCCCCTGATGCCAGGTAGAGGTGTGGGGATGAAAAGCAGCCAGGACACAAAAGTGGGAGGCACTGAGCTGGACCTTTGCATCCCGAGGTGCAAATATGGGGCAAAGAAGCTGGGACTTTTGTGGGATCAGCTCGCTGGCAATAAGAGCATCATCTCTAACCTCAGCTTCCTGGTCTAGCATTTGAGGTAATTAACTTACACTGGGAGATGTACGTAAGGTGCATTCCTGTTTGATGAGAGGCAGCTGGGAGGGCGTGTGCGTCTTCAGGTCGAGAGAGAGAAAGGGCTTTCGGTGGGGAACATCTTTCCTCCTTTATATTCAGCTGGTGGCTGAATACCTCAGGAAAGGGGCCTGGCTTCTCTAGTACAGTCAATGCAGGCACTGGTGCAGCTGTTGCCAACTGCTGTTGTGCACGGCTGGGAAATTTGATCTCTGGAAGCTTTGCTTTGCCAAGTGCTGATTCCGCACCTCAATGTCAAAGGGCTCAATGAGCAGAGCTGTTAGACGTGAACAGTTTTGCCCTGCTTCAGTAGGGGGCAGTGCTGCCGACACCAGAAAACACATTGCTGGAGCGGAGGAGGGGTTGCCGTAGTGTTTTGGGCTGTCATTCCTGGGTAAGTATGGAACTGATGGGTGGACCCTGGAAACTCCCTGCCCTGTCTCCCGTGGAGCCAGGTGCTGGCTCTCGGAGATGCTCTGGGAGCACTCCTGTTAATTCGTTCAGAGGGTATTTTAATCTGTGCTGACTGCATGTGGGCCAGCAAGCGCAAAACTGGCTGCTGAATCCCAGAGGGGACCAGCAGGAAGGAGCAGGTATTTCCCTGGGGCAAGCAAGGCTCTGAGCTAATGTGTTGGGTTGCACTTGTCCTGCCTCCCCTCCAGCAGGCCCAGCGAGCATTTCCAGACCCTGGAAATCAGTGCCCCCTGTAGGCAGAGCTCGTAAATACAAATACATGTAGCCTGCATAGCTGCTGCCTCTGTGGTGGTTACTTAGTGACCACCAGTCGGCTTTGAAGTGGGTGAAAATTGTTTGCATGGATACGACTAGGAACAGGACTAGGCCCATCCGGGTTTTAAGCGGAGGGCCTGGTGCTATGAGCTGCTGAGCGCCCTCGAACCCCAGAAGTCAGTGGGAGCTGGGGCAGTGTTGAGCAGCTTGCAGGGCTGAGCCTGTCAATCGTAAATGGAGATGAAGGGATCAGAAAGGTGCGGCCATGGGTTTGAATATTTCTCTGAACGACCCTTTCTTTTCTGTAGCAAATTTGTCAGGCTTCGCTGTCAGGCATACTGCATTAGAGGTGCCAAAGTGTAAGGGCCAGGTGCTAGGCCCTTCTCTTGGTTCTGGCACAAAATGGCTTGGAACTGGGTTACCAGGGAATTCTCTTTCCTAAGGGCAATCTCCAGCTATCTGTCCCCTTTACCCCTTCCCCCATACTGGCCCCTGGGATCAGAAGTGTGGCTGGAGCATCCATGTGTCCCAGCTATTGCTGGCTGCAAGAACAGCCTCTTCTAGGCTTGGTACCAGACTGATCCCTGCAATCCTGGGGCTGCAGAGGTGGAGTACAGCCACATTTGCTCCTTTCCCCACGAACTTGGACATGGCTCTGAATCTGGCCCTAGTCAGAGAATCATTCTGTTCTGTATAGGTGCTTATGCCATTTTCTGTAGTGGTATAGTCATGGTAGTGTCTGAGCACCTTCCAGCAGTGCATTAAGCAATGTGACTGGCATCTGTCATGTGTCGTCCAATTCTGCTTGACGACCTGGAGAACAGTTGCCAGGAGACTGACAATAACAGCATTCAGTGACTCTTCCAAGTTACATCAGAGGGTTGCTGAATTACGGGTTGCTAAAGTGCTGGAACTGTCACTGGAGAAACTGGCGAGGTATTGGCAAACTAGAAGCGAATGTGGTATCAGCCTTCAGTGAATAAGAGAGATCCTGGCAGTTGCTACAGCCCATGTCCAGGTATTTAGGCACTGACCTCCCGTTGATTTCAGTGGCGGAGACTAAATATTCTTGAGGATTTGGGCCCATCAATCCAATTCCTAGCCCTAGTAAAGTAACACAGTGCTAGTTTGTGTTGCACCTTTTCCTGTGTCCTGTGAACGAGGCCAGTTGTGTATGAGCACTAGTTGAATGTCTGCCTGCAGCCTGGCCCTTGCTGGAGGAAACCCCAGAAGGGAACTATATGGCAGTCACAGAGCCAAGGACAGTTGTGGCAGCTGAGAATAGAGGGGGCAGCGGAAGGGGAAGAGAAGGCAGATTTTAAAAATCCCTATAAATAGCAAAAATAAATTTCCAGCAAATATTTCCAGCCCTGCAGTATTAAGAGAGAGAAGCACCAGAGGATAAGGGAAGCATGAGCAATAACAGCAGGGATTTAGAAAGAATAAATCTTGCCAGACAAACCTGATTGCTTTTTCTTTTTGATGGAATTGCAAAATTAGTGGCTGAGCCCGACGTGGAAATCCTAATATAGTTGGATTTAGTAAACTGTTTGATACAGTGTTTCGCCAAATCTGCCTCTGAAAATTAGTTCAGTTTGGCTTGGATATGACACTGCCAAATGGACTGAAAACTGGCTTAAGGCCCTTGAAAAATGGCTGCAGCAGCAGCAGTGTGCAGAGTTGCGGGGAGGCGTGTAGCTGGGTGTAGCAGGTGGCATGGAGCTAGGAGCTGGCGTATTTAAAGCACCTGGAATGTTGCTTCAGTCCTGGGTGCCTTGTTACCGGAATATTGACCAACTGGAGAGAGTTCAGAGAGGAACAGTGAAAAGAGATCTGGGGCGTGGAGGGGTCCATTTGTGCAGAGAATAGTCTCCGAGTTTGGAGGGTGTAAACCCCAAGGAAGGAGGGGACTTTAGGGCAGAACACATGGGTATCACTGGGAGCAGAGGGATGAACGTCTGTCTGTCTCCATCACTACCATAGTATCTGAGTGCCTCACAGTCATCAATATATTTACCCTCCCAACACCTCCGTGCAGTATGGAAATGCTATTATCCCCATTGTACTGATGAGGGGGGAATAATAAATTGAGCTTGAAATTCTGGGGTGACTATCTGAAAGACACCTCCCTGCCACAGTGGTGAATGGTCTCCCCAGGGACATGTGCTCACTCTGCCCTCTTGAAACGAGGCTGGACAAAGCATTAGAAAATGGTGCATGGTCACAGTGGCGGGGGGAGGAAGGGCAGCGTACGGTGTGATGGGCTTTTTCCTTCAGGATTCTTGGAAGGAGCAGGAAGCTGAGGGTACAGATGGTAGGCGGGAGCTCCTGCAAACCCGGTGCCACGCTGGGTGCGGCCGTGAATAAAGTCAGTTACTGCCTGGTGTCAATCCCAGCGTCCATAGCAGTTATTCGTGGCTGTGAGCACAGGTGCTGACTTCTACTGGTGCCGGTGGGTGCTCGACCCCTCTCTGCCCCTGGCCCCGCCCTGACTCCATCCCTGCCCCACCCCTTCCCGTGCCCATTCCAACCCCTTCCCCAAAGTCCCTGCCCCAACTCCACCCCCTCCCTGCCCCGATTCCGACTCCTTCCCCAAATCCCCGCCCCAGCCCCGCCTCTTCCCCGCCTCCTCTCCTGAGCTCCCCACATTCCCGCTCCTCCCCCCTCCCTCCCAGAGCTTGCTACAGCTGTTTGGTGGCGGGAAGTGCTGGGAGGTAGGCGGAGGAGCGGGGACACGGCGCGCTCAGGGGAGGAGGCGGAGGTGAGGTGGGGCGGGGCTGGGAGCTTGGTTGACTGTGGGTGCAGAGCACCCACTAATTTTTCCCTGTGGGTGCTCCAGCCCCAGAGTACCCATGGCGTTGGTGCCTGTGGCCGTGAGGACAGGGCAGAAAGCCTGTCCCTGCTGATGAAAAAGGGATGATTGGGGGTGCAGGACGGTGCTCGTGGGTGTAAATCTGGGCTTCTGCCTGCCTGCGGGGTGATGTGCTGTCCTTTAAAATCTCAGCATGAGTTGGCGGCATTTTGGCTTGTCCCCAGCTGGCCACATCAGGCAGTAATGGGGTAGACTTCCAAGTGCTCAATACCCAGGGCAGCTCAGCTCCCATTCAGGCATCTAAACCAGGGTCAGATTTTCAAGAGCGCTTAGCCCCCAGCAGCTCCCGCTCTGACACTAGGGCTGGGTTTTGAAGGAAGCTCAGCTCCCAACCTATGCCCAGTGCTTGGAGCTCTTCTGAAAACCTGGCTGCCGCTTTTAGTGCCTAAATGGATGCTAAGCTCCTGTAGGAACCCTGGTCCTAAAGGGTTTGTTAGGGCCTCTCTGATCCTGTCCATTTCTGCAGCACAATGCCGGTTCCTCTGGCAGGGAGGATGCAATGCTGTCACACATTGCTGTGACTGCTCTGTGTACCGTGCACCTACCAGCACAAGTTGCCTCCAGCTTTTCAGGCTTCGTGATCACCAGGGAACTTGCAGAAAAAGTGAAGAAGTGGGTGTGTGTCTGTGGGGAGTGTCCCTAAGCCACTGCCTGCCCTCCTTCCCTTTCGTTATCTTCTCTGCCTTTTAAGAGGGGACATGGTAGTTCCACAAAATAATGAATGGGGGAGAGAAGACAAATCATGTGCTTGTATTTACAGTGGTTTCTAATACAAGAACAAGGGGACTGTCAATGATGCTGGAAGACTGATGAAAGGGAATACACAGTGTACAGTCAGCTTGTGGAACTTGCTGCCACGAGATGCCATTGAGGTCCAGAATTGATCAGGATTCAGAAAGGGATTAAATACAGAGAGGGCTAATGAGACCTGCGATGGGGTGTATAAATCCCACACTAGCCGCGACAAGGTTAAAGGGGAGCCAGAGAGCGCAGTTCACCCACTCTGGCCCCTGGAGGGGGGGCAGGCAATTAAGGATTAGACTCAGCTGAGTGACTCCTATAAAGCAAGGACTGCAGGGAGACCCAGGAGAGAGATAGATGGGAGTTCTCTCACTCACAAATGGGGATGGCAGCTGGGGAGAAGGAGACTCCCGAAGGAGGCCGGAGAGAAGAGACACCAGGGGAGAGGCCCTGAGGGTCAGTGGCTTTGGAGGAGCTGGGCCTTCAGGGAGAAAGCCCTGGGAGACTGCGCTCTGTAACTGAGTGAGGAAGAACGCTGCAGATCTCAGGTTATTCCATAGCTTGCCCATTATGTTGTTTCTTGCACCTTCCTCTGTTGGCTTTGGCACTGGGTAGTGTCAGCACTGGGGTACTAGCCTGGAGGGTTTACTAATCTAATCCAGCATTAGGTAGGAGGAGCATCGGACTCACATCCTTTCAGGGGATAGAGCCCAGCAGCTGACCCCGAATGGCACCAGGTAACTCGGGCACAATAGATACCTGCTGCTATTTTATTGTGGGGCTTCTTGGTGCCCCACTTGACCAATCAATCCCTGAAAGGCTGGTCAGAGCCATCTCCCATGCTGCCAAAGCACCAACTGGAATCATCTGATGCCAGCTATCTGACAGGAATCCTGGAGGGCCCTGCTGAGCTGCTGTTTGTTCAGCCCCTTCTATCAAGCTCCCTGCCCAGGGATACCAGAGATATTGGTGGCTCTTCCATGGTATGATTTCTGTTACTGACCAACACTTGTCGTCAGTTTCTGCCGTGAATTAGTGTAGGGGCTGATGGGATCTGTGGTTCTTCCTTTTGTGCCCCCACTACTCCCCAGCTCAGATCTGCCCTGCACTTTTCTCCTGCCTTTCAGCCTTAAAGGTGCAGTGTCTCTGGGTGAAAGGGTCCGGGAGGGGGAGAGGGACAGTGCAGAATCACAGAGGGCTCGGGGAAGTATTTTTAGATGTTCTAAGTGTGTCAAATAAATGCCATTCTTACTTGTAGGGCGTGAGCAGCAGATAAATCACAACTAGTTCTAATGATGATAATTACCGGATTTCAATATTTATAGAAACTGGTGCTTCTTTCGTATCAGCGTCTGTTGCTGAGCTCTCACCTTCACACATAGAATCCTTGGCTAATTGTCACTGCAGCTATTTATTTATTTGCACATTTTTAACCCATTGTTATTGTCACTCTTAGTTAAAATTTGCAAATAAAAAACAAGCCTTTCCCCAAGACCTGCCCATTAGGCTCTTGCCAACACAGACCCTGGGCGAAGTTCTCAAGAGTTCTCAACCATTCTTACAACTACAATACCCACCTGCTGAAGTGAAGAAACAGATTGACAGAGCCAGAAGAGTACCCAGAAATCACCTACTACAGGACAGGCCCAACAAAGAAAATAACAGAACGCCACTAGCCGTCACCTTCAGCCCCCAACTAAAACCCCTCCAATGCATCATCAAGGATCTACAACCTTCCTGAAGGACGACCCATCACTCTCACAGATCTTGGGAGACAGGTCAGTCCTTGCTTACAGACAGCCCCCCAACCTGAATCAAATACTCCCCAGCAACCACACACCACACAGCAGAACCGCTAACCCAGGAACCTATCCTTGCAACAAAGCCCTTTGCCAATTGTGTCCACATATCTATTCAGGGGACACCAACATAGGGCCTAATCACATCAGCCACACTATCAGAGGCTCGTTCACCTGCACATCCACCAATGTGATATATGCCATCATGTGCCAGCAATGGCCCTCTGCCATGTACATTGGTCAAACCGGACAGTCTCTACGTAAAAGAATAATGGAAACAAATCAGACGTCAAGAATTATAACATTCAAAAACCAGTCGGAGAACACTTCAATCTCTTTGGTCACTCGATTACAGACCTAAAAGTTGCAATTCTTCAACAAAAAACGTCAAAAACAGACTCCAACGAGAGACTGCTGAATTGGAATTAATTTGCAAACTGGATACAATTAATTTAGGCTTGAATAAAGACTGGGAGTGGATGGGTCATTACACAAAGTAAAACTATTTCCCCATGTTTATTCCATCCCCCACCCCCCACTGTTCCTCAGAGGTTCTTGTCAACTGCTGGAAATGGCCCACCTTGATTATCACTACAAAAGGTTCCCCTCCTCCCCCCCGCCCCCGCTCTCCTGCTGGTAATAGCTCACCTTAAGTGATCACTCTCCTTACAGTCTGTATGGTAACACCCATTGTTTCATGTTCTTTATGTATATAAATCTCCCCACTGTATTTTCCACTGAATGCATCCAATGAAGTAAGCTGTCGCTCACGAAGGCTTATGCTCAAATACATTTGTTAGTCTCTAAGGTGCCACAAGTCCTCCTTTTCTTTTTAAGAGTCCTACTGTATCCCCAGTGACTCACTCTGCCCCTGCCCTGAAGTGGCCTTTGCTTCTGCTAACACAATGGGTCTGCTCCTTTTGTGCATTGGAGCCTGCACGTGTTGTTTATACACATCTGTGAGTGTGTGAAAATTTATGCATGGGTGTGTGCCAGGCTATGTGTGTCTGAGGGTGTGAATTATTTGCATGCACAAGCTGTACATGCAGTTGTGTCCTGCATGTGTATAGACGGCGTATGCATGCACTCTCTCCTCGGGAGCTGGCTGGCCTTCTACTTTGCCTGCAGATCCTTGCTGGCCTTCAGAACTCTGTGCGGATCAGCTCAGGAGATTCCATCCCCATGCAAGGTGTGGAGGAGATTCACTTATTCAATTTGCTATCTCTCCAGTGCTGCATAAACTGTATTGATAAATTAATCTCATATTGTTGTGACTAAACAGCCCTGCAATTTTTTCCACTGTGCCGTCTAATCTGTCTTGACAGCTGTATCATTATTTTATATTTGTTGTAATCTTATTCACTGTATTGGCTGTGTGTGTGCTGTCACACCATCACCATACAGGCTACAGGCATGGCTGTCAGCTTCCCCCCGACCCGTCACGCCAATCCACCGAGGGAGCGACTCTGCTCCACTGCGTGCATGCAAGGCAGAGAGAGCTCACTGCTGGGTCAGAAGCAAACCACACCGAAAATGATCGGGAAGTCTCAGAAGGTGTTTGCGTGGGTGTGGAGCTGTGGGTGGCCGGGTATAGCCCTATATTTCTGGGCACTGGGCAAAGAACGGCTCATGAGCCAGACACAGCCCACATGGCTCAGCAATGCCATCTGTGGCTGTTATTTAACCTGGAGGTGTTGGTGGCTCCCATAATGCTCCGTTCTAAACTGAGAGCCCTGAATCATAGAATCATAGAATATCAGGGTCGGAAGGGACCTCAGGAGGTCATCTAGTCCAACCCGCTGCTCAGAGCAGGACCGATCCCCTGCTTGCATTGCATGCTGGGATCTCTCTTAGTCTAGTTAGTAACACTGTGCCCATTTCTATGGGGTCTCAGGGTGGTGGCTGTATTCAGCTGCATTTCATGCCCGCTGGGTTGAGCTGCTGGAGAGCAGGTATTTCACCAGTGCGGTGAAATGTGGCCACCACACAGTGTAAACAGTGGAAGGGCTACAGAGCGGGGGGACACGCCCGGGTTAAGCTGCTCTCCAGTGCTGCTAGGAAAGTGCTCCTGAGTCTGCACCTAATGTAACTTCCTTCTGGGGTTGTTTTTGCTGAGCCGCCTGGGCAGCTCAAAGGGCGGGTCTGCAAGGCCATTATTTGCATAGTCGAGCTTAACCCGGGAAGAGCCTCTTCCATATAGCGGTTGCTAGGGGTGTCACTAGGCCATATGTCATAGAGGTTCTTTGGCTGCTGACAAGGTGATGGACATGACTGTCTTGAACACAGATGTTCAGTACAACCGGAACTGGGGGTAGAGACAGAATGAGGTGCACATGGCCAGGCTGGGATTGGCTAATCAGTGGAGGCGGGATGCAGGGGAGGGTAGTCTCCCAGATGCAGAGAAGGAGAGCAGGGGTCCTTGACATACAGCCTAGAGGCAGGGTGGGTGGGGGAGGCATGCTGGCACCTGTGATGCATGAATTCTGGTGCATCACTCGCTGTGCTGTCAGCCTCCGTGGAGAAGACATATTTCCCACCCAGCTGTTACAGGGCTTCTTAAACACGAAGAGACTCTGAGTTTCCACAGCACGTTTCAGACTTAAGGTATTTCCGGGCACTCTGTGCAGCAGTGAGCTAGAGCCTGTCTGTGCAGAGAAACACATCTGTCATCCTGCACTGGGTGATGGCTCAGGGATGTGACAGGCTGCTGAGTAAGGAGGGTGACTGCTGATGGGGGGATGCTGGGGTTGTCTCCAGCTTCACGAAATGCCGTGGGATCTATAATTGGACAGCCCAGGAGAGAGACTGGATTAAGGTCTCTTTCAAAGGGCTATGTTTCCCCCACCAGCTAGGACCCCAGTGAGCTTTCAGCAAAGGTTAGGAGTCAAGTCCTAGTGTAAGATGTGAGTAACCTACAGCCTTTGGGCTGAGGCTGGAGAAGGGATGGCTCCCTAAGCTAGGCTAATACCTTGCAGTTGGTATAAATTGTAGCCACACGCTGGCCAGTTTTCCCAATGGGCAAAGTATAATAATGGCTCTGCTTTCCTCTAACCCCTTTCATTATAATAACAGTGGGAAGCTGCTTGGAGGTAAGGACACCTTGCAGTCCACACCAGTTGGGTCACTATTATTATTAGCCTCCTTTTACAGATGGGTGAAACTGAGGCACAGAGAGGGAAGGGATTTGCCTGCATTGTGTTGGTGGCAGAACCAGGAACAAAACGCAGGGGTCCCGAGTCCCTGATCTAATGATGACACACACTCCCTCCCCCACAGTAACGGTGTGGTTTGGGGCTGATTGCATCCCTCCGTGTGTTGTAAGTGTCATGCCCATTAGCAGCTGTGGTAATATTTCAGCCCTGAGTGTCTCCCGATTGTTCACGTGGAGAGTCACAGACCCTTGCCCCCAACTCTCTTGAGGGTTCTCCTCCCCTGGCAGCAGCGACTAGCACTGAAGTGGAGAGCAGCAGATGGGTGGCCCTAATCTCAGTGTTTCAAGCCTAGTCAGCAGTTTCCTGACCATGGTGTCTATTTCACGCAACACTGCGTCTGTGGATACTGCCAAACTCCTCCCACACCAGGGACTTTGGAGGGGAAGCAATGGAAGGAGATTAGAAACAGGATCCAACCAAGCCACTGATGGGCTATCAAATACCTGCTAGTGCAGGGGGCGCTGTAAGGTTAGAACTGACTCACGTCTGGGAGAATTACTCAACTGGCCTGACCTGCTCCTGCCCCAAAGTCAAGGCAATGGGAACTGGCTGACCCCACACTCCGCCTTGATGCTCTGATTGTGGGCAGGCTGTGGAAAGGAGCATCTCGCCTGGTGCTGATCTGGGTTCCATTCCTTGGTGACACCCTCCCTGCCCTCTGGACCGTTCCTGAGCAGAGCAGTGTGGGCCACTGTGCAGTAACAGCCTTGCTGGGCCAGTTGTGTGCACAGGTGGTGTTGGGCTTGGGCACCCTTGGAGGGACAATGGCGTGTGATGGGAGGCCGATGGATTCCAGGACAGTGCTTGATGTTGTAGGGCTGTGACTTGCCTTGGTGGAGGGGCAAGATTCCAGGGGTACACTAGGAAAGTGTCAGGTGTTGATTTGTACCCAGATACCCTCGTGCTCACACTCGGTGTGAATCATCAGACTGCCGCTGGTCCTGGGATCACAGTGCTCACACCCGAATGCTGTAGTTGCCAGGCTAGGGGCGGTTTCCTGCCCCAAACCAGCCAAACTCCAGTTTGTTTTAAACGTTTTTTATTTTTGCTGTGGGGTGGGAGGGAAGGAAAGCGGAAGCTCATCACCTTGGAGGGAAGTGAAGGTGGCCGGCCTGGCCCTTTGGGGTACTGCAATGTACTGGTGACCATCTCCTGTTCTCCCTTCGTCTCCCATGCAGCTGGGGCTCTCATGTTTCAGGACCCTCCTTGAAGGCAGCTCAGCTGTGCTGGTGCCTGGCTGGCTGGCCCTGCTGTTTCAAAGGGCACCGTGTCCAGAGGGAGCCATGATTCTTGGGTCTGGACCGCCAGTGCACCCTATTGGCAATTTCAGAGTAACAGCCATGTTAGTCTGTATTTGCAAAAAGAAAAGGAGTACTTGTGGCACCTTAGAGACTAACCAAAAAAAAAAAAAAAAAAGCTTATGCTCAAATAAATTGGTTAGTCTCTAAGGTGCCAATAGGAAAGGAGTACTTGTGGCAATGTGCTCTACTCCTCCTTGGGCTGGTTCCCTTCGCATCTGCTCCTGCTCCCTCCTTGCTCTGCCTCTTGTTGCCCTGGTGCTAATGGAAACCATGGAAACACTGGTACAAAATCCCCTCTGCTTGGAAGTGAGCCTTTGACAGGCTGTGAGGATGGAGCATCTGCCCACTTGCTGTAGGAAGTGATCCCAGCGGCTCAGCCAGCCAGAGGGGCAGAGTGTGGAGCTTGATATTTCATTGCAGGAAAGGAGCTCCCTGGACAGGCAGCTGCACAAGTAGGAGGACTCCGTTGCTTTCTGCTGGGCTGGGTAATACTTAACTCCTGACTGTGTTAGTCATGAGTTGACAGCCAGCGAGGGAGTAATGGGGGAAGGAGGTGCTCCCCAGAGGTCCTGTGCTTGCCTTGCACCCCTCAATTGTTTTGGAGCTGATAGGCCAGTGGGTGGAGTCCTCCCATCCTGCAGAGCGCAAGTCTCTGTGTACGTGCAGTGCTGTATGCTGCTATAATGCAAGTTTTGCACCCAGGACCCTTGTATGGAATGTGCCAGGCCATGCCTCTGGCTTATGGACCAATAGTGGTGCTCAGAGCCTTTCCCGATGACCCACGGGATGACCTATTTTGAGAGCCGAACACTGGGATATTGGGAGGGGAGGCTAGACCCATTCTCACCAGGTCACTTACAGAATGAGATGAACTGAGAAACCCTGTGCTAGGAGTGAGCAGACTCTGTTCTGGGTCATATTGGAGAGGGGACAGCAGACATCCTGACCCTCTGCATGGCCTGTTTCTCCCCCAGTGCACGGGCTCTTTGTGCGTCTTGCAGTTGGGGTGATGCTCTAGGCATCCAGGGCTGCAGCAGCCAGCCTGGCTGTAAAAAAGCAATGAGTGCTGAAACAAGCCACGTTTTCCTCTGCAGTGCCTTGCATAATGACAGGTTTCAGAGTAACAGCCGTGTTAGTCTGTATTCGCAAAAAGAAAAGGAGGACTTGTGGCACCTTAGAGACTAACCAAATTGGTTAGTCTCTAAGGTGCCACAAGTACTCCTTTTCGTTTTCCTCTGCCTGCACCTCACGGACCTGCACTCCAGGGAGCAGCTCCTCCGGGTGAGTGAAAGGACTACCTCGCTGCCCCTCTTCCTTCTCTGCCCTCCCCCACACCCCATTCGTCAGTCTGTAGGGGTCAGGCAGGTAATTTGGGGACAGTTCAGTTGCGGTGACCAAGTAATTTTGTTTCTGCAGTGAAATTGTTGGGGTTTTCACTGAACTTTTTATTTACCTCCATCAAGCGCTGGCTCAGGGTTTTGAACGCACAGCCTTGCTGTTCCCTGTGCCCCCCATTAGGGTGATGTGATGGGGCACACAGATCCCTTGCAAAGCAGGAAAGGGTAGACGGGCTACTGGAGCCCAGTCAGCCTGCCCTGCAACACCTGGGGCAGGAGTGGGCCTTCCAGGGAGGAGCAGAAAGGGAGAGCCCTGCTCAGCTGGGGGAGTGGCTGTGGAGTTCTGCTTACAGGAAAGAAGGCTGTCGCTGATCCGGTCTCAAGGTGAAAGGGAAGCATTTATGTGCTTATCTACTTGTTTTGAACTTTGGGTCTCCAGGTGGGGGTAGACCTGTAAGCGACCTGGCCAGAGGGCTAAGTCATTGCGACCCAGAAGGTGTTGGAGGCTGGGTGGAGCAGCAGCAGACTAATAGAGAAACTGAGTCTGAGCACAATGCAGCGCTGCAAGGGGGCACTCTGGTAAAGATGCACTATTGCGGACGGGCACGCTGCACGGCTTAGGGGATTGTGATTCCGAGTCTCTCGAACGTCCAGGTGTGTGTGGGGGGCCTGAGCCTCGCAGTGTTCCAGGCCCTGCTGCCTCAGGGGCGGGGAGAGCTGAGACGTGGGATCCTGGCAGGGAGAGGAAGCCCACTCAGCCCTGGGCAGTAGGGGCAGGCTGCTCTGGGGCCAGGCCGGAGGATCTCTGCATGGCTGGCGGCTTTGGAGAAGGATACAAACTTCTAGGCATTTAATCTGAATAGAGCTTCATTCCAGCTTCCAGAGGTTTCTCAGTTTGCTGGGTCTCTAGGTCTGAATGTGGCTCATGGAGCACTCCCACTGGCCTCCTCCTCAGTCGGCTGGTGTAGCCCGTGGTTCTGTCAGACCAGAGCCCAGAAACTGCTCTGCCTGCGCCCCTCCTCCTTCCCCCTCATGACTTTGTTGCTTCTTCTTCTTAGCGTGTGCGCCACATGCCTCAGGTGGCACGTGGCCAGGATTCCTCACCGAATTTGATCCGCTGGTTGGATCATTGGCTTGCCTGGGCTGGGCACTGACGGGGAGCTCGACATGAACGCTGATCCGTGTCCCCCGCTTTCTTGCTGTGGCTGGTGAGCTTGGCCAGCTAGTGGCTTCTGCTCAGCTATCAGGGAGGGCACATTTGTGGTGAGGCCTTCTGGCTCCTGGCAAAGGGGTGATACAGCCCTTCTGTTGCACAGTGTGTGTTGGGCCATCTTGTCCCTGCCACTTCTCCATGGGTCCGCGGCCAGGTCATTCTATGTATCAGTGTGAGGAGGGGCTCATCTCCTCTCATCTCCCCCTCCCAATCACTAACTCCCACAGGCCAGTAGGGTGGATAGAGCCCAACAGACACGTGGGGCCTGCCTGTACCAGTGTGTGTGCTGTAGGCTTGGCAGAGCCCCTGAGTTCAGTCAGGCATGAGATGCCACCCCACAAAGCAGGACACTCGAATAAAAACCCAGTCTGGCATACAGCAAGAGCTGTTAGGTCCCAGGTGTGGTGGACTGCTGAGTAAGCCAGCCCCCAGAGGACTCTCTGTGTGTTGGCATACAACATGGTCTGCATTCTTCATGCAGAGTGAACTTCTCTTTCTTCCGACTTACTTGGATTCCCCAGTCGCTTCCCCTGATAGCTGACTTTGCCGGGTTGGTGGGGTCGGCTTTTTCCCCTTGGCTTGGTGCTGGCTGCTGATGCCTTTTGATGCCCGTGGTGCCACCGTTGCCATGAGAACATTGGAAGTGTCTTTATAACCGCAGCACCACAAGCTGGCTCCAACAACTGAGAGATTGTGTTCAGTGCTCAGACTTTCCCTCCCTGCCACTCCGTGCCTCTGCCATTCGGTGTGCTCTAGTCTCGCCCCGGTCTGTCTGTCTCTCGCCTTCTCGTTCTCTGTTTCTCCATTCTCGCTGGGTTCTGTGTTAACATGCAGATTGCGTCCTCTGATAATCTGGGGTGATATATACTCTGAAGCTGGGTCGGTACTGGGACCTCGCAGCCCACGCAGCTGCCTGGGAAGAAAAAGAGTTAGGATTTGCAGAGAATCCAGGAACATGCTGAGATGTTTTCTCTGCTGAGGATCTGCTTTCTGGCATTGAAATTGCTCCGTGAGCCTAAATGGCACCAAAAGGGAGGCCATGTCCTAATAAATAAATTTTCAGCCTCACTGCAGAAAGAGGAGGTGCCATCAGGAGCTTGAACTTGACTTTGCTTCTCATTCCTTCTTTGCAATTATGAATTAGAATGGCCTCTGGATTCCTTGAATGCTCCTGCAAGATTTTATACCGGTCAGTTTAGCACTGGCCTTTGGGAATGCTTTGGAAATAGTCTGGTGTACTCTAAAATCAGAAATTTATCATGCTTGTCATGTGTGTACTTATCACATCTCAGTAAGAGAGGCGCTCAGGGTACCCTCCCTGGGCCATTGCCTTATGATACAGAGATCTGTGCTTAACCTGACCACTGCAGCCTTCTTTCTTAGCCCATCAGCTGATGTTAAAAAGAAGACAGGTGGCTTCACACCTCAAGTGCTGCAAATGGACCACTAGAGGTCGCCAGTGCCCACCTAGTGCATGAAGTTAAAATTTATCGGGCAGTCAAAAAAACATCTGACCGTTAAAGGAGGCTGCTTAAAAGTAAGCATGTTCTGTGCATCTCCTTTGGATTCTTTAACAAGCAAAATCCTAGACATACTACTTTCAAATGAATAACTGTAGATATTGCTCCCACATGGGTGCTGAGAGGATAATTCACAACTCAGTTTATGCACTTACATAGGACATACGTGGGGTGGAATACTGAGTGTGCCACTTTGCCACTGGGCCTGGAGGCAGTTCCATTCTGCATTTAGGTCCAAACAGTTGTTTCTTTAGCTGGGTCTGCCAGGAATCCTAACCGAAATGCCACAGCCCCTTTAACAGAGTCTCTCACTGCCCTATTGTTTCCTTCTACAATAGTTAAAAAAGACCACCCTTGTTAAAGGGATACTGCCAAAGTTGAGGGTGTTTTGGGGGAGGGAGGGCAAAGTTTGATCAGTTATACTTTCTCCCCCTCCCCCCTCCCCTCTAGCCCTGGCTCTATCTAGATAGTGTCATTTGTGCAAAGCCAACTGTCCCCTTCCCACAAAGTACTCTGCAGTACCAACAGCCCAGCACTCATGAGCAATCCTATGCCAACGCACTGGCATGTGCATCTCCAGCTCTCCTGACCACAATCCTACAATAACACAACAGTGGGTCCACTCTGTGGAGGAGACATGTTCAGAAAAGTGACAGATTTTTTTTTTCTTTGATGCTTCCAAGCAATGATGACCAACTGCAGGAAATGAAAACATTATAATCTTGGAAGGCTGCTAATATTACTGCCAGGTGTCTTTGTTGTAGGGAGTCAGCTTCCTGGGGTGTTTGCTCCTTCTGATGGGCCATCAGGGGCTGAGCCTGGGCTGAGGTAATGGACATCTCCCCCCTTGGGGCGTGGGGCAGATGGCGGTGGTGGGGCTGTTACTGCTGGCAGCTCAGGAAGAACAGGCTGTGGTTTCTCTGCAATAGAAGGAACAAGTGGGGGGTAATGGGTACATAATAAGCTATGTGGCCACAGCTTACTCGGAGCCAGTGGCTTTGCTGTGGAGAACAGGCTCCATCCAGGCTAAGGAGAGAGATTTTCAATCCTCTGTGGCAGTGCTGTGAAGATAGGGAGACCAGGGCAGGCCTCTTCCAAGCTCCCAGACAACCGTAAGCCACTGTGCCCCAAGGCCCTTCGGAACAGCGTTCCGCTGGGGAGGGGGCGGGCAGATTGGCGCTGCTCCAGCCCAGCTGGGCATCACTGCCCAGTTGCTCAAGCTTCATAAACATCGCAGGAGCCAAAACGCTGGAGGATCAAAGTTCAGGCTCCTTGGGAGCCATTTAGAAAAACAAATGCTTCGTGGGAGCTGAAAACAAGTCCAGGAAAGATTGGCTCCATCTCCCCTCCTCATTGGGAGCGGGAGCAGTACAGCAGGTTTCATACTATCTGGTGTGTGTGGGAAAACCGGTGCCTGAAATAGCTGAGGAGGGAGGGAAAGGCTGAGGGAAACGGAGGAGGCTAAAGCGGGGCTGGGGTGCAGAGGAGGGAGAGGACAAGAAGAGCTCAGGCTGGGGGAAGGACATGGAATTTGTTGCCAAAAGCTCCTAACCGCTCAAGGAGCCGAAAGACCTTCTGACACTTTGGAGTTTGCAAATCTTAGCTTTTGTTTTTACAGCTTTTGTGAGAGTCAGAGGTGGTACCGGGAGGTGTGGGGGTGGGGAATCAGCCCCCCCGGCCCTGACATTCACATCTGCATCTAAAATGGAAAAAAAGAAACTGGTGTGGAAAAGAGAACTCCTAAATTTAGATTCACATGGAACCTTTTTGTTTTAAGTGTGTGTGGGCGAGGACGGGAAAGGGGGCAGGACTGGTGTGTGCGTGCAGGGTCACGCAGGCGGGGGCAGGGTGGTGCACTCTTCAAGATGGCATCTGCTCTGTGGCGTGCACGCGAGGGCACACCATGGGGGGCAGGCCCCGTCATTCCTGGAAGCACCAGTGTGTCCAGTATCATGGGGATGTGTGAGTAGCCACCCTACCCGCATCTCTGTCGTTAATCGTGTCATCTGGTGCAGCCTGGAGCTTATATACCCTTTGTCCCTCTGGGAGTCTGGGCCTGGTGCTGCACACCAGTTTAGGACAGGAGGTGAAGAACCACCCCGTATCCATTTGAACCCGCAGGGGGAATTTAATGAGGCAGAATGTAATTTAATGAGTTGGAATTTGGCCCGGATCCTGGGCGTAGCACCCTGATCCTTGAAGAAAGTGCCTTTCTGATCTTTACTGACCACAGGGGGTCAGGAGCTCACGCTTTCATATGAAAGACAGCAATAAAACAAGTGTCCTTCATCCAGAAGCCAGGATGACTCTCATTACCTCAGCTACTGTCCAAAGGGTGGCTCTTTGGGGTCCCCTAAGGCCATCTCCTAAGTCAGGCGATGCTGGCCCGTCCTGAGGCTCGTGCTGTGATGGAGATTCTCAGGCAGCAGCTTTTTCCCTTGGGAAGCCCTCAACCCCAGAGCTGCAGGGTAATGAAACATGAACAGGTTTATGGTAATAGTCCCTAATCCAGAGCATATGCTCCTGTTGCACAGCGGATAAGTCTCTAACAAGCCTCAGCAGGGACCGCCTCTCCTGGTGCAAAGGATTGTTTTAGCCATGACTTCATGAAGAAAGCAGGCCCACTGGCAGTGGGCGAGACTGCCAGCCACATGCCCAGCCCAACAATAACAAAGAAATGGCCCCTCTGTGGGGGAGAAATAGATGACTTTGGTCTCCAGGGATGTCAATCTGAAACCTTCCAATGGAGCTAAAGGGAGAGACAGGTTGGTCTAGTGGTTAAAGCGGGGGACTGGGGCCTTATTCTCCATTGCCTTGCAGCTGCTGCATGCCACCCCAGAGGTGGTTGCATTTCAGTAATGATTTATATCTGTGCCAACAGTAAAGTACTGCTGAATTAGAATTCCCTCCTCACGCACTCACCCTTTGGGTGGTGGGTTACACCGGCTCTGCTGGGTGTACATGACGCAGGTGAAAGGCACAGGCTTCTGTGCCCCAGTTTCCCCAAATCTAAAATGCCACTTATCTCATTTGAAGGGCTGTCACAAGGGTTAGTATCTGTAAAATGCCTTATGATTGTTTGATGAAAGATGCTAAAGCAGTGCAAAGGTTTATTAATACAATCGCTTTGCTGTCTGACCCTGGGCAAAGGTGGGGCGGGGGTGACACAGTTAAGGGACACGAGGGTAGGATGTGGATTATAACAGCACTTGTGCAGAGCTTAACAATGCACAAACAGAGCCTCCATTCCGTTCCTCTGATGAAGGCAGATGGTGTTAGCTGAGGTGAGGTGACATGCCCAAAGCCCCACAGAGAGTCAGAATCAGGAATAGAATGTAGGAGTCCTGACTCCCTGTCCTGTGTGCAGACCATTAAGCTGTGCTGCCTCATAAGGAGGACTGAGGGGGCAAATGCAGTTCTCTGTTGAAGGCCTTCAACAGAGCTTGGTCCCAATGAGCAAGAGTTTCGTTTGTGTGAGCAGAAATGCTCTGATTAAGCAGTTGCACTAATTGCTTCCGGAGGCCTAAAGCTCTCGCTGGGGAACCCAGGGCTCCGTGCTGACTGGTGCTAACAAGGTAAAAAGGACATGACATTAAGGAGGGTGTTCGTGAATGAATCCCTGCCGCTGCTGCCACCAGCCGGGTTTCGTCTCGGCTGCTGTACCTTGTGAAGCAGCTTGTTCTCCCTTTGCAGCATCGAGGCAGAAAATCACGTGTAACTCTTCTGGCACTGGGAAGGCCCTGGCTCTAGTGTGCGAGAACAGGAGAGCTCGCTATTTCTGGCTTGTGGCATTGCCTCCCTGGTGGTGTGGGGCAGGCAGTTGTCAGCTGATAGTTCTGAAACAGGAGCTCTGGAGCCAGGACAACCAGCCCCATGAGACAGGAAGAGAGGGTGAAGGCACTACCCTGGTGAACTGGAGGAAGGATGGTGGTCAGGCTTGCAAGGGGCATGTCTTCACCATAGTCAGCCTGAGGGATCAGTGCTGGGGTCTGAGCACCCAGATCAGCCTAGCCTGGGTGTGAGCAGCCCTTCTGCAAAGCCCTACCCAAGTTACCTGCACTGGTGCTGCGTTGCCCCATGTGTGTTGCTGAGAGATCAGGGAGCATATCCCATAGAGCTCGGCCCTGCAGTGAGCGGAGGTGCTTGAAGATTCTTCCCCTTTAAATTGTGGGAGGACTTGTCTGTCTGTTGGGGAGCACAGGGAGAACTGGGGGACTGTCCGTAGTCAAATGGTTTAGCCTGCAGCCTCACTGCAAAGTGGGTGGGTTACCAACCTGAGTGAAAGCAGCCCCTGGGCTGTAGCCTACACCCCAAGCCAGGCCAGCTAGCCTGGATTGAAAATACCACTTAGCTCAGCTCAGAGGGGTTTTGAGAGTGGATTGGTTAGGGGCAATGCCCAGATAAGAGCCTGGACTAACTCTGCAGTGAAGACAGACCCTAGGGGTCTGTCTACACTGCAATGTAAGCTCAGGGTTAATAGGATTTGAGTTAGCAGACCTTGGGTTTATTAACGTAGGGCTTGAGTGTCTACACTCATTTGTAATGCCATGTTAGGAACTGTTGAACCCTGAGTCCCAACCTGGGTCTCCAGCATCTACACTGCATTATACAGGCTTGAGTCCAACTACCTGTATCCCAGGCTTCCTGGTGGCTTCCTAAAATATGGCTCCTCTAGCCCTTTGTTCATGGTGCGGTGTGGGAAAACGAGACGGTCCACAGGACAAAGAAAGTCAGCTGTGGGATACTTTTGGTGGACTCCCAGAGCATGAGTCCAGTGGGTCTGTGTCTACACTGCAAAGCAATAGGGCTTGAACCCTGAGTCCTGGCTTGACTCAGGCTCGGACCCTCAACCCCCATGGGGTCCTGGGACTTTGGGTCTGAGCCCTGGGTTAGTGCGATTTGTGCGTAGAGGGAAGAGGGCTAGGCTTGAGCCTGAATCTGAACCCTGGGCTTACACTGCAGTGTAGACATACCCTTAGAGGATGTTGAAAAACAAACCCAGGCACGACATGCAGAGAATGTGACACGTCGATGCCCCACCCCATATGTAACATAACATTCAGCAAGGAATCAATAACATTGTCAGTGACTCTCTTCCCAACCCCTGTAACAAAACTGAAATGCAGAGCCTAAACCTCTGGCCTGAGTTCTTATGGACTACCAGCAGCATTGTGTAGCTGGGCACAGCATTGGTGCCTGGAATAATTCTATATGGATTCCAAGCAGAGCTTAAATATACCACTTACAGGATAGAGGCTGGTTTTCTAGAGCATCTTCTGTACTTGGATGTCTCTCTATGGCAATGAATTTAGATACTGCAAATGAGGCAGCCCTTTAGCACTGAGCAATAGCTCCCGGGTAGCCTGGGACAACAAAGCGTGTTTTGGTGAGAGGGGAGACACTGGCTGGGACACTGAGCTCATCCCAGCTTGCTTGAAAAGTGTCCTTAAAAAAACAAATTCCACACCAGATACCGCTGGTGCCCTGAGAACTGTGGTGGGGCTCGTGAGGACAGAGGAGAGGGATTCTGCGGGGAGAGGAATTCACAGTGATCTCCAGGATCCTGCACCTAGATGAGAATGTCTTCAGTGTCTCAGCAGAGACAACGCAACGCACCACCAGCCGCAAACCAGATTGCAAGATGCGTTGCAGAGTTATTAACTCAGTGGCAAGGGGGAGAACTCAGAGGCTTTGGCAAAGAGAGCTGCAGAGGGGAAGGTTCTTGCAGCTGCATTGTTTGGCCAGGCTGTGGGGGAAGAGGACAGAGGAAGAGGCAGTGCTAAGCAAGGATGGGAGTAGAAAGAGGAGGAGTTGTTTTATCTATCCCTGAGGGACAGTGGAAGATTATTCCCTACAATCTGTTTCCCCTCCCGCTTGCTATGCACCTGCTCTTTCCCCATGATGGCGCTCCAGTGGGGTGATGACTCCACCTCCCATTGCAGGAGACTCAGATTCCACACGGTCAGGAGACTTTTAATGATATCAATTTAAATGCTCCTTGCTTAATCCCATGGCTCCTTGTTCTGTCCCTTTGGATCACCCTAAGTAGCTCCTCTCCCTGCATGGTGATTATACACTGATAGGCCCTCTTAGTCACTGTTGGGATGAGGCAGGCATCCTCTGGGCACGTCCACACTGCAAAACAAGCCCTGTGGCAGCAAGTCTCAGAGCCCATGCCACATGACTTGAGTTCGTGCTAAGGGGCTAAAAATAGCAGTGTAGACGTTCCCTCTCCCCCCTCACACCCTGCCAGTGGGTCTCTCACCTGGGACTCAGAGACCTTCTGTGGTGGGGTAAGAACAATTCAGCCTCCACAGCCCATTCATGTCTTTGTCTCTCTGGAAATGCCAAACAGATGTCTGAGCTGGGATGTTGGGGCTGGGTCCTATGTAGGATTCTGGTGCAGTGTCACATCTGAGACCAGAATGCAGACCTGAATACTGTTTCCTGCTAGCTATGGATCGGACCTGTCCGTTACTAGTTTCTAACCAGCAGTGCTGTTTGTTCTGTTGTTGCACCTTTCTGAACTAACATAGTTCCTCTAAATTATCCCGTATAGACCACTAGGTTATGCGAGGTTGGGGTCATGGAAGGGTAACTGCCTCATTGCCTGCTTTCTTTGCCTCAAGTACAGCGTCTCTCCTCACATGCGCTCTATAAGGACCTGGCTAGTGGCACAGATTTGCATGCATAAAGAGTGCTGTGTCACAAATGTTATGTTTTATGATCATTACCTTGACAAATCACAATTACACCCTAGGGTGATGCTGATTATTATTTCTCCAAAGCTGGAGTCATTTTTTTTCCCAGTGACCTCGAATTATCCTCTAACAATATAAACTTCCTCAATGCTGGGAGACTTATTTTTATGTGCCCGTGGGGAGGGGGTGTTGAGGGGAAATCCATCCATTTAATAGGGAAAATATTGCCCTTGTAAGTATTTATGTGTCTGTATTTCCCTTTGATGCTCAGTTACTGATTCAATTTTATAACTTCCATGTTGAGTGAATTAAGTCTTTCATGCCTGTAGTTATTAAATGTATGTGATAAGTGCTTTATAATGCTGTAAAGGGTGGCTTGGTTTCTTTACAGCTTCCTCAGAAACTCTTATGGAGTATGCAGGTATGGGTGAAGGGAGAATGCAAATCAGAGACCTGTGCTCTGTTGTTTAATCTCCCTATGTAAAACAATGGTCTTCATTGTGCTATGGGCTTTCTTCTCTCTCTCTCATGGAGCATGCAAAGTCGCGTGGCAAGGCTGCAGTCAGGACAGACAGTTTCAACTTAACCTTGCAGTGGTTTGGAGCATATCTTCAACTGCTCCCTGGCACAGGAGAGGAGAATCCAAAAATCAGATTCCACAATACCTCTCTTCTGGGGCTGAGCTGAGAAGCAGGGCTGAGTTATGACAAATAAGGACTGATTTCTAAGGAGAGGTAAGGTTTTTTTTTTTTTTCAGTGTGCTTAGTAGTGAATGAACTAGTTCTGGATGTCCCATGAATGTGACCTACACGCTGCCTCTCCCCTAGAGCAGTTGGGGTCAAGGAGAAAGCTGAAGTCCTCCTATGCAACACTTGCTAGACAGCTGACTTGGGTAGTTTAAGAATGCTACTGAGAGCCACAGATGTCCACATAATCTAGGCAGCGAAATTTCCTGCCTCTGCTGGACTGGAACTGTAGCAGCCTTGTGGAGAACTGCCCTGAGGTCTGCCTTTGACCTCGACTAGCCATGCTTCACCTTCCCTTACGTGTCCTCGGGCTCCAACAGCTGACTGAGGTGGATTGCCATTGGCTGGATGTTTAGGAATCAGTAATTAATTGAACTATGAATAGCCAATGGCCAGTTACTTAGGAGCCACCGTTAGCTGAGTACCAAACGCCACAGGGATTTGAATGCAGGTGGAGCTTGGCGAGTGTGCAGACCAATTTCTCTTGGGTTCCTGCGCGAATCTGAGAACTTTGAGGGGAAGGAGTGACTGCTGTTCACTGAAGCACTTGCCCCTGCCTGGCGTGGGGAGTTCAGTACAGTCCTCCCTGATGTTGCCTCTAAGCCCACAGGCACTGGCCAACAGGAGACATGATGTTTGATACCGGGGGGTTGTAAATGACGGGGGGGGGTCTGTGTTCACCAGGGGAGAGAGACCTCGAGCTGTGCACAGCTCCTGCACTATCAGATAGGCTGCCATTACCTGAACACTAAGGGGGGAGGAGCAGAGACACTCTGTGTGGTGGCCTCTTTTATTCTCACTGGAAGGCAAAGGCCTCTTCACATGCACCCCCTCTTCCTGCCTACCAGGAAGGGTTTAGCAAAAGCCAGCCAGTGCAGGCTGATGGGGAGCGGTGGGGTGGAGCCAAGTCTGTCGCTGTTCTGATCTGGTGGAACTTTCCAGGAATTGTTCATTTATTCGTTGTCAGTTATTGCCTTTGATCCCTGGACTGAGCCTCTGAGTTTTGAGGTTTTCACAAAAACTCATCTGAAAATTAAAAGGGGCGGGGGAGGGGGGAATTGCTCAGCACTGACTGTGAACCTCTGGGCAGCAGCACCCCGCGTCGCTGGTGTGACTGGGGTTATAACAGAGGGGGCTCCTAGAGAAAACTTAGGGTGCTGCAAGGTCGGGGTGTAGGTGCTCTTCCCTGAGTGAGTGCTGACCCCGGTGCCCCAGCACAACACTGCAGAACAGTGTGGGGGGTACTTAAACGTGGGTCCCAGGCCTTCTGAATCGGTACTGACTCCAGGGCCCCAGCATGGGGGTAGGAGGTGATGAGCAGCAGGGAGCAATGGCCGTGACACTCTCTGAGTCAGTACCGACCTCCGTGTCCTAGCCCGGTGCCAGCCCTGGTGTGTTGCTGGAGAGGGCTGTTCTTCAGATGGAACATAAAATCTGTCCACTGGGTAACGAATCCATGGCACTCCAAGTCGGAGTGCTAACCCCTCAATCCCTGGCCGTACTCCTTCCATCTCAGGGAATTATTTTGCTGGCTTTAAATTCCCCACGTGGTTTCAGTCAGAGACAGGATTCTTCGTAACTTCCTTTCTGTCCTGCACCGTGTGTCATGTCGCTGTGCGGCTGCCTGCATCTTCCAGGCTAGCAGAGGTTAAGTTCAGTGGAGGAAGAGTGACCCCTGTACGCAGAGCTAGTTAAATGCGTTGGGATCCATTGGCACTATGTAACCATCAGTCTTTGCTAGTATCATTGTGACGGGACCGGCACCGAAAGGGTGGTGACGTGGGCAGCGGCAGAGTGTACTCTGTACTGCAGTCATTAGCAGGATGATGGGGGCTTTAGAGATTGCCTGGAGATGACACCAAAGACTGTAGAATTGACCCAGGATCTCTAGCATCCCATCTACAAACGGCAGTGGGTCCAATGGATTGTCAGCGACTCATTGGTATTCCCGCAGGTAATTGCTGCTTTGCATTGCAGTGGCCTCCCAGATCGGCGTGCCAGTCACAAAACATGCTGAAGTGGGTTTCAAAGGAAGTCCTTGAACCTATCGACTTTTTAAAGTACCCGTCAGCCTGAGTTGCACGGCCTGTGGCTTTCTTTCTCCTGACAGCTGGGGAGAGGCAGAGAGCTGGATTCTATTGGCTGCTGCTTTTAAAAGAAGGCCCCCTTCTCCTGCCCCCGCCTCCCCACGTTCATAGCTGCGCAGTCTGGAGCTGGTCTGCCAGACAGTTTGTTTATAATGCTAAACATATCGGATAATTGAAAGCTAATGCTCCTGTCTAGATCACTAGACATAACACGCCTGGATGACAAATCAATTTCCTCGTTGCCCTACAGGGGTGTGCAGTCAAATGCGCGGTTTGCATTTCCATTGTGCGTGTGTTTGTTTGAGTGCTGCTTGCTTGCTGGAATCCAGTGCTTATTTTGCAGTCCAACATCCAAACACAAATGTGGGCCTTGAGCTGCGTGTCTCTAAAGGGGCCGTGTCATCTGCTCAGGTGTTGTGGAGAGAGGACATCCTCATGGAAATCCACCCCAGACTAACTAGGCAAGACACAAGTTGTGTGTGTGTATGTGGACTGTATGTAGAATGTAGTGTCGGCATCTCTCTGGGCATGTCTCTGTAGTGTAAGGCATAGGGCTAGGAATCAGGACTCCTGGGGTCTGTTCCCAAGACTGCTGCTGACTTGGCACATGATCTTGGTCAGGTGGATTTAGGCCAATATTTTCAAAAGTGGCCACTCCTTTTGGGGGCTTTAGGCTTTTTTTGGGTGCCCAGTTCAAACCGCTTGCTAGGGGTCTGATTTCTTGGCGGTGCTGAGCACCTGTAGCCCTCATTACTTCCAACTGGTGGTGTAGATACTCAGCACCACTGAAAATCAGATTCCAATGGAAGCGCCCAATGTTAGTGAGTGTTTTTGAAAATCTGACCTCCAGCTTTCTCTCTGTATGTCTGTTTCCTCCTCTATGAAGTAGAGATGATGAGACCTCTGTTTTGTGAAGCGCTTGGAGATCCATGGGTTAAAGGGCTAAGTGGTAGGATTGTACCGCGCAAACTCCCACAGGCTGTGTAACTGACTAATAACGAATTTCAAAAGAGTGAAACATCATAGCAAGAAAACGCTGGGTTCACTGCTCATAGCAAACTGCAATTCAGGCTGGGCTGAAATCAAAAGCCTTTAGTATATGAAAGTGACTCAGCGTACGGTGTTGTGTGATTACCATGTGTGTCTGCGTGCGTGTGTGTGTCTCTGGCTGTCTATGCCCTCATATGATTATAGGTTATTAGCATGTGAAAGGGTCACGAGCTTCCCTCCTGGGGCAAGAGGCAGGAGCCCAGGTTTGCTGAGCTGTCTTTGCAGGCGGCAGCAGTCTGGTGTAAAGCCACTTCCACAATGGAGGAACAATTCTAGTTGCTCATGTGTGTGTGAGCTATGGGGACTGGATGCTGGCACTAGGGATCTTAGTTCTGTTTCCCAGTCCTCAGCCATCATGTTCCATTATATGGACAGAGAGTGGCTCTGACAGGGAAATTAAACAGGGAGCATTTGTATTTCATGCCCATGAAACAGAGGGACATGTGGTTTGCAAGACTCCTCTGCTCACCTCAGGCCTGGGCCATGGCACCCACAGCTATTTGAGTGCTAAGCCTTAAGTTGTCTTTCTGCCAGAGTACGGCATGCCTGTCCTGCAAGCACGCTTATGAGCGGAAGACTTGCTCGATAAGAACCCGGAGGGTAAAGTCCGAACTTAACTTCATCTTTATTAACAAACTCATGAACAGTGATACAGCATAAAGTCTAATCTTCTCCCTGGGCTATTTGCTGCTTGGGTTCCTAGCTGAGAGCTGCTTAGCCCATTCCCTCAGACACTATACTCCAAACCCAACATACCGTACATCTGTCATGGCAGCAGCACTAAAGCCTGGTTCCTGATGTCCTTCTCCTTCCCACTGGAGGGCCCCCTCTCTGGGCTTGACATTGCTGGGTGGCGGAGATGGCTTCAGCCCGCGTTTCTGTCTCTGCTCCAGTGTGTTTTGTCCAGCCTATCACAATCCTCATCTCTTCCAGTCCTGGAAGCCCCATGGTGCTCGGAAAATGTACCTCTGCCCTTTCTCCCTAATAACTGCAATACCACTTGGAGTCTGTTGGCCAACTCCTTCTGGCCCGAGTTCTGTTCTGCCAAGGATTTGCAGAAGCTTTGTCCATTGCCCGGGAATTCAAAATTGCTTGAATGTCCCTGTTTCTCAGCCCACCCGAATGTAGGTTTAGGCTTCTCCAGGGATCGGCAACCTTTGGCTCGTGGCCCGACAGGGAAAGCCGCTGGCGGGCCGGGACAGTTTGTTTGCCTGCAGTGTCTGCAGGTTCGGCTGATTGCAGCTCCCACTGGCCGTGGTTTGCTGTCCCAGGCCAATGGGGGCTGTGAGAAGTGGTGTGGGCTGAGGGGTTTGCTGGCTGCCGCTTCCCACAGCCCCCATTGGCCTAGGACAGCAAACCGCGGCCAGTGGGAGCTGCGATTGGCCAAACCTGTGGATGCTGCAGGTAAACAAACCATCCCAGCCCGCTGGGGCTTTCTCCTTGCTTGGTTGCAGTGGGAAGGTTCCTCCCCCTCTCCAGACTCTTGCATGAGTTCATCTGCTCTTCTGACTTTGACTACACCGGGGCCACTTGAGAGGCCACTCCACCTAGGGGCTGAACCTGCTGCCAGGGATGGGGACAAGTCAAAGCCTGAGATCTGATCAGTGTCTCCAAAGCTCTGGACCTGGCTTCCAAATAGTCACTTTTTACATTGACTAAATAGAAATATACAGGGATTTCCCCCCACCCACAAGTTGTAGTCTTTCTTCTCTTGTGAATACACCTTAGGGTACAGGTCGAGTGGGGAGCAGAACCTGCCCTGGATTTTTGTAGTCTCTGGGGAAAGAAGGTCTGAACTGGATTTGTGGTTTTTGGGATGGACTGAATACAACTCCCAGCAGAAACTAAATTACATGGGCCTTAGCATGCTCTGTGACTGAATGTGAAGTTAAGTGGGTTCCCACGTCCCTTGATCTCTGTAGTAGCTATAAACTGAGGCCAAGGTTTAGGCATCTATGGTAGATGCCTTCAGATTCCAGAGAGCTGGCAGTTTATGGCCCAACAGCTTGTTAGTTCAATGTGGGAGGAGCTTTGCGTGCCAACCAGTGTTTCCCACTGAGCTTGCTTAGCCCCTGAGTGTGTCTGTTGGTGTGAAGGGTGTTCTTCCCCCAGGCTTGAGGACGGGGAAAGCTCCTTTCTGTTTCCAACATGAAAACTCATGTGGGAGCAGAAATGACCCCATTGTCCTCTGAAGGGTGGTGAGAGGGACTGGGATGAGGAGCCTGTCACCTGTGGGTCACTGATTCCAGTTCAACCTAGGTTTGTATGTGTGTCTGATCAGTGGACCACCTGCAATGAATCGGTGGGTCTTGCCCTACTTCCCTGTAGACAAGGGTCCACTTTACACAACCGACTATTGTCACGGATGTTAACTAGCCCTTTGTTGGCTGTGTCAGCAATGAGGTCAAGCACTGAATGTGCAGGGGAGACAAAACTCTCCTCTGTTCTCTAGGTTGGGCTCCCACCTGCTCAGGATTGAGTCCCACTAACAGGAGTCTGTGCCAATTGGGGTATATCTGTACAGCTCGTGGCAGCGAGTCTCAGAGCCTGGGTTGACAGCTGTGTAGATGCTTGGGCTCTGAAGCCTAAGGAAGGACAGGCTCCAGAGCCTGAGCTCCAGTTTGAGCCATAGTGTCTATACAGCTGTTTTTAGTACGGTAATGTGAGCCTCAATCTGCAGGCCTGGGCTCTGAGGCTCGCTGTGTAGACGTACCCTAGGAACTAAACAATACAGCAGTGCCAGCTTTGGTTTTTCCCCCCATTCTCAATAGCACGCCTGTCCGACTGCCTCAAGTGTGTGAGGAACACATTGTAAAAACACATTTTATACACTAAGCCAGATACCATGTCACGTAAACACGCCTCAGCTAGCAAAGAGTTGAACCCCACCCATTACTCCCATTAGCAGAGTGGATAAATATGTGTGTTGTGTAGCTGTAGCCACTTCACCTTGAATGGTCCCTTGAAATATGTATTAACTAGTTATGCCAAACAACTTGTTCCACCTTGTATTTAGCTGTAACACTGAGTACGTTTCCCTGACCCGAAGAGCTCTGTGTAAGCTCAAAAGCTTGTCTCTCTCCCCAACAGATGCTGGTCCAATGAAAGATATTACCTCCCCTATCGTGTCTCTCTGGATTAAATGTGTGACCAGGTCCTTCCATTACCGTTATACAGTATATCGCAATCACCCCAACCAAAGCACCTCACCTCAAACCCTGCTTTGCAAATCCAAGTTCTGGCCAGGAAAGGAGGGATGGGGTGTACAGTCCCCATCCAGGGCTTGGCAGGGAAGGAGTTATCCCCCTTCCTCCTGGCTGGAGGATGGCCCCCTGGACTGGGACTTGTGAGCTGGGTTCAAATCCCTGCTCTGACACACTCCCTATGTGACATTTAATCTCTTTTGAGGGGCTTTTGAAGATGAGCTGCCACTCAAATCATTCTTCAGTGTCATGGAGGCCACCCATAGCAGGAGCCCCACAGGCTCCCCTGCTTAGCCCAGGACCACAGACCTGCCACTGACTCCTAAGCTGTTGTTCCCTCACCTGGTGAAAGACCTGCAGAGACTCTGCATGCTTAACTTTGGGGACACCTGTGCCCCATTATACACAGGGGTGCCCCTTCCCCATGTGCTGAAGAGCCTGCTGATTGGAAACGGGAAATCAGATCTACCGTCGTCAATACAAATTCTGGTTGGTGGATCAGCTGTCTGGGGGGTTGGAGTGCCCTCTGTCCTTTCCCTGGATCAGTTTGTGATGAGGGCTGCTTTCAGAGGTGTCTGCCTTCCGGAAGCTTCAGAGACCGGGAGCCCTGAGGTGGGCCCTTACCTCTGGCTCTTGCACATGGGGATGTTGTATGTTGTGGCTGGGCTGGACCCATCCGAGGCCATATTGAAGACTGGATTTTTTGAATCTGTGGGGGTCAGAGCTGAGTGCACTTGAGCCCTGAAGGGACCTTATCTGTTTGTTGGGCAGCTCAGCCAGAGGAGCAAACCCCTCTTCTCCCTGGCCACCAGGAACAGGGATCCAGAGCCAGTTTGGGGCTCAGTAGCCGCATTTTTAAATTTTGCATTAGCCTTTTGCCCAGTGGCTCCGGTGTCTCTCATGTGGGGATCTTGATCCTTATCTCTGCTTTACACATGGGCAGAGTGAGACACACATGGAGGGGAAGTGACTTGCCCAAAACTCCCCCCTCCCCGTTGGCTACATTAACCATTAGACCCAGGTGCCTCCATTGGCCCCTTAATAAAATATTAAATGATGGGACCAGAGGAAACCCAAGGTGATGGCTTGACCCCCAAAGCTGCAGAGAATAGGAAATAATAAAAAAAACAAGAGAAATTGTTTTTGGGGGGTTATAATGGAAACCACATGAGCTCCAGGGTGCCGGAGCAGCAGCTTATGTGGTGTTGCAGATGCAATAGTGTCTATTCCCCACACCCTCCCCCTGCATAGGGCTTTGGGCAAAGCCAGGGAGTGGATGTCTCCTATGGACAGTTTCCTGGGTGTTGCCTGGGTCGTGCAGCACTTCTGCTGTGTGGAACAGACTGACTGTCCTGTTGTACCTAGGGCTGAGCCTTTCCTTCCTCTCCACAGACACATAGAGAACTGGAAGAACTTGCAGACGCTGAACGCTGTAGACATGGAGCTGTACACGGGACTCCAGAGGCTGTGAGTATCATGCATGTGTGAGAGCGAGAGACCTGAAGGGTGGTGTTGGCGGCAGCCAGTTCAGGCTGCGGCGGGGAAATATTGCTCCTTTCATCCTACGGCCTCTGACGTATGATGTTGAGAGCATGACTGACGGTTCCCAGGCAGATGTAGAACCTTGCCTTTCTCCTTAACTTTTGCTGCTTTCCAGTCCTAGACGGAGCCCTGGTCAGGCAGACTGTGAACTTCACACAGCTTTGCCAATACTCTTCAGTCCTAATCTGGATCACCCCCTGTTGGTCCAGATCTGGGTCCATATGCTGCACTGCTCTCCTAAGATGTGAAACTCCAGCTGTTTCTATCTGTCTGGTTACTTACATGGCTCCTATCACAGTAGCAGCTGAGTGCTTTGCAGTCACAACGACTGTGTCCTCAGCATACCCTTGTGAGGTAGGGAAGTAGTCGAATCTCCATTTTACAGAGCGGGAACCGAGGTGGTGATTTGTCAGTCGCACGGGAAGTCTGCGGTACAGCCAGGAACGGCGCCCAGACCTTTCAAATCCCATTCCAGTGCCTTAAACTGTCCCTGTACCTCTCTTGATCAGACACTGGATTATGCCGGGTGATGGTTCTGTAATGTGGACAGATGTGCACCAGGGGTTAAGTTGTAATTCTCCAACCTCATTTCAGTTGGAAACCTACAGTATATCGCTCAGCTTCCTGGACTCAGCTCCCCAGCGAGCTGTGCACTGAACCAGTCCCCAGGCTGGGCTGCTGGTTGAGATTTAGTGTAGAAAAGCTGCAATGGAGTCTGGTATTTTGTCCACAGAGGAGATTAAGAAATCATGGCCCTGGGGGCTGATTTAGCTCTGCCAGAGCACAAGAGGAAGAGAATCCTTCTCGGCTCTTCTTATCATGTTGGGAAAAATTCACTTGTCCTCAAGTGCTCAAAGCAAACGGATTTTCTTCTGGGTTAAATGTGTGTGTGGTGCTCCCCAAAGGACGTATATGTCCATCACAGATCTCTAGAACAGTGGGCCCAAGGAAACTATGGACCAGAAGTAGCAAGGGCCGTGGGGGGTGCAGTTAGGATTGAGGGGCACTGGCAGAGATTTGTTTTGGGAGCTCAGGATTGGAATAGCAGGGAGTGTGGCTGGTGAAGACCGAAGTGCATTGATAATGCCGCGTGGGGAAGCCCAGGGCTGCAGTAGCAGGGAGTGCTGTGGGTCAAGATTGCGGTGCATTGGCAGAACTGCGTAGGAGAGGCCTGCACAGCGGCTGCTCATGCTACGCCTGCTCTTGACAGTACTAGGTCTATCAGATTAAATTGAGACAACCAGACTCCTCTCTATTTGTGACCTTACCCAGGTCTTCTGAGGCTAGAGATTAAACTGTTCACCCCTCCCCACGCTCGCTAATTCCCTGAGCGTCCGCTCCTGAAACTGTCTTGCTCTGCCTGTCGCTTTCAGTTTTATGGGCATTGTCTCTCGACCGTCTCCTCGAGTTTAGCAAAGGGTTTTGAGTGCCCATTGATCCTCAGTCTTTACTTCATCACTGTCCTTTTAAATCTCCTTCCAGGACAATCAAGAACTCAGGACTTCGCAGCATCCAGCCGCGAGCTTTTGCCAAGAACTCTCATTTGCGCTACATGTGAGTAACGTAGCCCTCTTGCCCCGCTGTTCCCTTTGGAAAGGTTATCTCCAATGCTGTCACCCCTCGGGGGGAAGCCAGGGGCAAGCGTGAAAGGAGAGATGCAGGAGGGAGAAGGAGAGAGAAGTAATGAAAGGTGAATTAAGGAAGGGAGTAGAAGAGAAGAGTGAAGGGGATGGGGGAGGAGGGCACAGAGAGGGAGGTCTGGGGAAAGTGAGAGCACTGAACAGTTCTCTCCTGCTGGGAAACCGACACATTTAGGTGTCTAAGAACTGGGCTGGCTTTGATTGTGGCTGTAACCAGTGCTTGCCTCATTAGCACCCCTGCAGCGGCCAGCGGAAGTTTCCCTTTCTGTGGAGTTCAGGGGACTGCGGGCAGAATGGTGGTGGCAGCATGCCTTTAGTGCAGAGCCTGAGCCTGCACTGCTCATTAACATGTGAAAAATACAGAGGGCTTTGCAGACACAGATCTTGCTGTCGCTTCAGGCATGTGGCTGACAGCTGTGCTCCTAATTATTGACTTGTTAAACGGGCATTTGAGGTGGGCCCAGGGCACAGATGCTTCCTGCTGGAGGTTATTGGAGGATCAGGGGAGATGGTAAGGAAGTGGTGCTCTGGAATTTGGTATGGGAAGGAGGCAAGCCAGTAGGTAGCGTCCAGTTTTCCAGAGGAGTATCTGGGAAGGTTGGACTGTGTCCCATGGAACGTACAAGCACTGGAGGCTATTGGGCGACATTTCTCTCTTCAGAAAAGGCTGGAGTACCAGCATGTGTGCAAAATGCATCAAGGGCCTGAAATAATTGGGTCTGAGTGAGTGATACGGGATCAGATCCCTCTGAGCTCCAGCATAAAGACGAGAGGTGGGCTGATTGGTTATTGTGAGTTCCAGTGCATTGTGTGTGAGCCCAGGTGCTTGCTCTCAATCGTGTACTGTCAGACATTTCAATGAAAACTGGTAATAACTTACAAAAATAATCTTTTTGATTCTATGGGCATGTGTTGCCAGCCATATGGGCATGTTACTAGTGAAAAGAGATGGGGTAGACTTGCCGCTTGATTGCGTGCACAGAGCTCACGTTAACACAAATGCCTAAAAGCTTCATTGTGAAAGCTGGTTACAGTTGCTAAGTGACAGCAATGTACTTACCTAACATTTGCAAAACCCAAGCACTTAAAATCAAACACATGAACAGTTAAGGATGTCACAGAACTTGAACTGCCCACCTAATAAACACACACTGTTCTTACTGAGCAGAAAGGAATGCACATTTCATCACAATACAACGGTTTTAATTCTGACCCATGGATTTTGTTTTTAATGTATACTCTTGGCTATTTTGGTTGGGATATCTAAATATTTTCTTTGACGGGATACTGTTGAATGGGGAAATTGCATAACGCATTTAGCACCGGACAGCTGAATTGTGTAAAATAGCTATGGTTGCTGTTTCTTGGGAATAATATTGTCTATAATAGGTAAGGAGCATATCTATTGATTCATGGTATTGTTGTGTAGGTGAACTTGCATTAGAGGCTGATCAATATGTGCCATTAGTGTGTACCTATGCCATTATTACTTTCAGAAAGAGTTCAGTTTTGTAGTTTGAGATGGCTGGACAAATCACTTTTATTTCGGGTCGGAGTTAAGGCTGATGTGTGGTGATGAAATGTTTGTTTACTATGTGGGCCATGTAAGATTTAAACATCCTTAGCTTGAGATTCGTTTCCTTGCCTTGAAGTGCTTGGGTCTGCTACTATAGGTACCTACATTGTTCAATTGGTATCCTTAACTTTTTTTTTTTTTGTTTAAACTAAGTAGCTGGGCTTTGGTGGTATGTCCTAGGCATGCTTAGTCCTTCACGTGGGACCATGGAGCTTGAGAGGAGGAAATATGTCTGTTCTTCTGACTGTTGTACTCCTGTCCAGAGAAAGCTCAGTCCCTGGTTCTGGTTGTTTGTTCAGACATATCATCTTGCTGTAGGGCCCTCTCCATGCCTGATGGTCACGGTTACCTGCTTCCTATAGTAGCTTGGATCATCTCTGGAATTACCTGTCTGCTCCACGGAGAGATTCCCTGGTCACCATGCCAGCCACTCAAATGACAAGACCTCTCCTAACTCTGGCATTTCACAGTGTGAAGAGCTGTTGATTTGAAGTAAGAAAATGTAGCGTGATGATGGGAGAAGCCCAGACCTGGGGCTCTCTGTCCCGCTTTTCTGTTCATCGTGGTGTCTGACCTCATGTAAAGGCTGGAAGTTCTTAGCTCTTAAACTTCCCGATCCTAGAGGAGAAGTGGCTTTAATGATAACACAAAAAGGTGATTTCTGAGATAGTGGAGTGAGATAGATGGGGGCAGGGCAGGATTCTGAGTCCAACTGGACCAGGATTTGGGCTGCTGCTGGTTGTCTAGATCAGGGATGGGCAACCTTTGGCACACGGCCCGCCTGAGAAAGCCGCTGGCGGGCCGGGCCAGTTTGTTTACCTGCCGTGTCTGCAGGTTCAGCCGATCACAACTCCCACTGGCTGCGGTTCGCCGTCCCAGGCCAATGGTGGCTGCAGGAAGCGGTGCAGGCCAAGGGTTGTGCTGTCCACTCTTCCCGCAGCCCCCATTGGCCTGGGACGACAAACCCAGCTGCGATCAACCGAGTCTGCTGATGCTGGAGGTAAACAAACTGTCCCGGCCCGCCAGCGGCTTTCCTTAATGGGCTGTGGGCCAAAGATTGCCAATCCCTGGTCTAGATGGTCTGCCCCCCACTTTATTACCTAAGCTTCCTGTGGCTCCTTTGTCTTGGACTGTGGCAGGCCATCTCACCTCAGCCATTGGATCTGCCACTTGAACATCTAGTGGCACTTGGGGGACCCCTCCAGAGAGACAGCATGTCAGACTGTACCAGCATGGCAGGGCAGCTTTCGGGCTCCTAGCCAGCCACTGCCTCGGAAGGAGCTCAGCCTGCTGGGGACCTGACATTTTCGGAGGCAGCCTCACATTGGAGCTGGGGATAAAAGGATTAGTGGAAATGTCACTCTGCTCGGAGTCTCAGGCTGCTGTAGCTGGGTTCAATGGCTGGTAAGATCAAGGAATACTGCCCCAGTCCCCATCAAGGGGAATGGCCTCCATGAGCCACAGCTGGTTGCATGTCAGGGCCAAGACCTGTTGGATGGTGTTGTTACTGTACTTGAGGCTCAACTAGCCAGGGCTGTGAGAAGTGGAACCCGGGGGCCAGTTCAGGATGCAGCATTGCAGGGGACATCGCCTCTTTGCCCTCCACCCCCGCATTTGGGGGTCTTGTCTCTTTGTGTTTGTTGGGGGTTTGGATAATTTGCAAATGGATTCTGAAGCACCCAACACCAAGTGTTTGACTGGGGAATTACTGAGAAGCTGAATGGGGAAGATTGAGGGGCAATAGTGCAGGCATGTTGGGGCCCAGGACTGGAATCGTAGGGGGTACTGGAAGCTGGGATTGAGGGGCAGCAGCAGACTTGTATCTTGGGGAAAGCTTGCATACTGATTTAAACTCCTTTACTGGTTGATGGTGGGTTTTTTTTCCTCCCTGGGGGAAATCCCAACACCATCCACCTCTCTATCTTTTCTCCCCTTCCTCCCACAGCTTTGAGAGAGGTTTTCTCCTGTCAGACAAGCTGGGTTTCTCTGCCTTCTCCCAGCTTCTTCTATTTCTGTTCCGTTCTCTGTGCATTTACAAGTCTTCAGACCCCAGCTGTGCAATCACAAGATGATCACTTACTCCAGCTCTAATTGTAGGATCTCTGGTTTGTTGGAGTTTATTTAAGATAATGGCTCTGAATGAGTTTTTTCCTGCACAGAGTAAGAAAGGGAAGGTGAAGCCATTGAGAGGTTTTGCAGCGTTCAGCTTCTTGAAGTGTCTGAATACTCCAGTGCCCTCTAACAGGGGACATAGCTGCCCTTAAGTGGTTAGTCAGCCCTGCGCACAGTCCTTGGTATGTGATGTGCGGGGGGTGGGGGGGAAGGGAGCAGTGAGTGACTGATGTAAACAAACTCTGGACTAGAGGTATATGGATCCATAAATAGCCTTAGCCCACTGTGACATACTATACCGTGGGGGAGCGACTTGTAATCCCCATAGTCCTCATTTTTATATAATCGTGATCTTACATATAAAGCATGCCTTGTAAGGTGTCAGGGGAAAGGTTATGATCTGCTGAAATTCATTTCTCTATCCATATATGTATATCATTAATGCATATGAAGTTATGAGAATTGTGTTGTATGGTGGTCACTAGCACATGCTGCAAGTTGGGGAATCAGCCAGATATTCACTCCCCAGAGGCAACAGCAAGGAAAATAACCAACACCTGGGCGGGGTATCAATCAAACCATCAACAACCATTGTCCAGCAAGGGAGCTATAATGCAATGTCTCTCACGCATGGGGCCACACCAGGGGAACTGCTCAATCTTGTCTGGAGACTCAGCAACGCCCCAGACATGCCTGGACTGGTGCTCCCCAAACACATGGGACTGAGGTTATAAAGCAGACACAGGGGCCACATGCTGGGTCTTTCTCCTTCACCCGCCCATGCTGGAAGCAACAAGGACACTGAGAAGACTTAAGCAGAAGAGATTGGCCCAGATTTCAAGGGGGGAAATCTGTATACTATGGACTGCAATATCCAGTGGGGTGAGAAAAACTGCTTAATCTAGATGTTGCCCTGTTTAATAGGGTTGAGAGTTTATACCAGTGGTGGGCAACGTGGGCCCATCAGGGTAACCCGCTGGTAGGCCGTGAGACAATGTTTACATTGACGGTCTGCAGGCACAGCCGCCCGCAGCTCCCAGTGGCCATGGTTTGCCATTCCTGGATGATGGGAGCTGCAGGAGTTCTCGTTGCAGTGGGGAACACCCTCTGCAGCAGTGTGGGAGAGGGTGGATGTAGGATTTATGTTTCTCTGTCTTGTTGCCTGAATTGGACCTTCCCTCTCCCCATCCTCCAAAAGATAGACATCAACCTCCATCTGCTCATATAATGTGCCCTTGGGAGAGAATAGGAAACAAATGTCCTGCGGGGGCAGGGACAAGGACTCCAGGAGCTTAGCTGACTGTATGAAACAAATCTGGTGGGTCTCAGATCCTTTTTGGTGACTGGGCTACCACAAAATGCACTGCTACAAGTGATACTCAGTGGCCCTGCCATTGTGAGGGCCTCAGCAGAGAGGCCCAGCATTGGCTGGGCTCTAGAGGTTGAACTCTGGTCTTACCCCAAATGGCTCAGGGCTGAAACAGTCAATGGAGTGTGATGGCATGTAGAAGCTCTCTCTGCAGAGCCTGTCCCATAGGCGGAGGCCATCAATGCCAGGGCTGCCAAACTGGCACCAGATTCATCTCCAAGAGATAAAAAGGAAAGGACAGCGATAAAACTGAGACTAAAAACAATTGGGTGGTGTTCTCTGGGGGAAACCAATCCCGTTGCCATTGTCAAGGAGTCTGAGGGCTGGACTGGAAATGCAAGCTAGAGAGGAGAGAAGGAACCACAGTGCCACAGACTGGTGTGAGTTAGATATTAATATATTTGTATGTCTGCTCCATCCCTCCCATCAGGTCCGTCGTTCCATGTTGGTTGGGAGGACTGACAGTGTCATGCCTCCCTGCCATTCAGATCAGCTGATGCTGGTCCTAGAGGTGTAAGTCCCTTCAGCCTCCCTTGAATCCCCTTAACAGCCAATGATGGTCCTCTGCCCCCAGCTCCTTTCCTTGGACTGAGAGCTGCGTCCTTCCCCGTGAACCCCATCATGTTCTACCCCCCCGGTCTCAGGTCACCCGCTAATAGAATGTGACTCCCTCTAAACACTTCCTTGAATCACTTGCTCTCAGTCAGCCAGTCTGTAAAGCGCCTGTTTGTATTTGTGGAGAATAACCACATGCACCTTATTTATTGGTGTAGTAAAGAAAACAAATTAAGGCCCTGGAATTATAGAGTCAGGTGCGCTTTTAAATAAAGCTTAAGTAGTCAGAATTCCATTTAGAATATTAATAATTGCTTTTTCCGCCCGCATTCTGTGGCTTCTTTTCCCCCCAATCTGTCTTCTGGAGGCTTCTGTGAGCTCTAAATGGGTTCATAGGCCAGCCGAGACACCATTCCCATTCCAGAGCTCTCCCTTGGCAGGGCTTGCCAGTGTGGGGATGGAGGCCTTTGATAAAGCAGAGCCACATTTGTACAACTATAGCCAGGTTGGTAAATACAAAGGACATGGAGTCGTCGTGGTGACTCCTGCCCTCTCTGGGTAGCGGGGTGGTGGGGTGATAGATTGTTTGGCTTTTGAATGCTGCCATACATAGGCTGCCTTCTGTCCCACTGTGGGTTTTTTATCTTCTCTTCTGTGTCTGTCACTTCTCTGCTCACATAGATTGGGGGGTGGGCTGAAGGGCTGAAGACTTATGGACGTTAGAGATGGGAAAGGCCCTACTGGGCTAAGTGTGTAGGGAACTCTTTGGCTTGGGAGGAGGATGGGGTAGATGATCCAACAGGCCTGTTCCATTGCCAGCTTCTGTGATGTAGTTAACCTAGACCACCCTGCCCATTCACCATGGCATGTCAATGTTGATATACTTTATGAGCATGGCCTTGACCCTAGTGCCCTGGCGATGTTCTAGTCTGGGAAAGCACATCCTGATTACCTGAGGTTCCCTTTCTGTTTTTGACTGGATACAGGATTCTTCTCTGCCTCACTTCCTGGACTGTTTGGTACAGTTGCTGAGTGCTGTTAAAGAGCAGCTGTATTCCACCCCAGAGCCAACTGCATTTCAGTGCGAGGTGAAAGAATGAGGGGTGCGTGGATAAGTGTGGTCTGTGAAGAGCTTTGGACTAGAATATTTTGGAGAAGCATTGCAGGATTATCTCTAGATCAAGGCAGGACCATGACCCATGACTCCTCTCCTGGGTACCGCACAGTCTAGAGATCAGGGCTGCTGAGTCACGCTGTGCTCATTGTATTGACACTTCATAAAGGCACTCAGACACTAGAAGCACCCTTCCATCTCATACCCACACATCTTGAAGGACTGGAGATACTTGATCCATGGTGCTTGTGAGGTTTGTGTGTCCCCTTGTGTAACTGCGCAGCCTTGCCATGTGTGTTATTGTTTAAACTACTTTGCCCTGGGTGGCTGTGTGAGCTTGTTCAGGATCTCGGGCTGAATGGATAAACAAACAAAACACCAGACTTAATATTGTTTCGACGATGTTCAATTGCTTTTCACAAAAATCACTTGCCCTTATTCCCTGGATAGTGATGCTGGGCCTCTCTCTAAAGCAGCCAGGTTAATCTGTTTTATAAGGAGCAAAGTCTAACTCTGCTCTCCTCCACTAAGCAACTCCAGGGCTTCTCACTGTTTCTGATCCTGGGTGCCACACATCCTCTTTCCTCCTCCTGTGCTGAGGCCTTTCAAGTAGGCTACCAGCTGTCACCTGCACGCCTGCCAGTCTTCTCCCTCCAACCTGAACTACAGCATAGGAACAGTTCAAGCAATTATGAAAAGGAATCAGATACATCCATAGCAAATCAATCTTTCCTGATTTCCCTCCATCTCCCAGGCAATGCTTGGCATTCCTAGCTTGGGCGCTATTACTCTTCAATTGTATTTCTGTGCGAGACAGCGTTACGGACTAGGACCACACTGTGCGGGGGATGTGGTCCATTGCTATCCGCTCTGTAAGTAAAGGTCTGATCATGCCAGTACTCAGCACCTCTCAGTTCCCATTTGTGCTGTAAGGACATTAGGGAGCTCAGCGCTTCTTGGGAGCAGGTCCTTGAACTGTTACTTACTCACAGCAGGGTCAGTTGCCCTGGTCTATTTTTCATAGATTCCAAGGCCAGAAGGGATCACTGTGATCATCTAGTCTGCTCTCCTGTCTAACACAGCCCATGGAACTTCCCCCAAATAATTCCTAGAGTAGATCTTTTAGAAAAACATCCAATCTTGATTTTAAAATGGCCAGTGATGGAGAATCCACCACAATCCTTGGTAAATTGGTCCAACGGTTAGTTATTCTCACCATTAAAAATGTATGCCTTATTTCCTGTTTGAATTTGTCTAGCTTTAACGTCCAGCCATTGGATTGCATTATATCTTTCTCTGCTAGATTGAAGAGTCCATTATTAAATGTGTTGCCAATGTAGATACTTATAGACTGTAATGAAGTTAGGCCTTTACCTTCTCTTTGTTAAGCTAACTCAATTTTTCTCTTAGAGTCTGTCACTCTAAGGCCTGTTTTCTAATCCTTTAAGCATTTTTGTGGCTCTTCTCTGAACTCTTTCCAATTTATCAACATCCTTTTTGAATTGTGGGCACCAGACCTGGACACAGGATTCCAGCAACAGTCGTACCGGTGACTGATACAGAGGTAAAGTAACCTCTCTGCTCCTAATCCAGATTTCCCAGGATCGCATTAGCTCTTTTGGCTACAACATCACACTGGGAGCTCATGTTCAGCTGATTATCCGCCACAACCCCCAAATCTTTTCCTGAGCCACTGCTTCCCAGGATAGAGTCCCGCACGGCATAAGTATGACCTACGTGCTTTGTCTACATTTAGCTGTATTTAAAATACACATTGTTTGCTTGTGCCCAGTTTACTAAGGGATCCAGTTCTTCTGTAAAGAGTTGTGCATGTCTGTGGTTCCCTAGGTATAATAAATAGTAATAATGTTCCCTCTGATTCCATACCTCCCCCATGCCCTCCTCCCTACTTTGTCCCCTGCGTGCCGGCATAGCACACTGCCTAGCCACTATGCTAATCAGCAGTGGCTGGATGGCATGTTTATTTCCAATTGTTACCTCAGACTGAATCAATTTGGAGCATCTCCTCATTCAGCGGGAACATCAGCACAGGCAGGCTCTGTATTTTAGCAGCCTCTGTTCCCAAGGCCAAAGGAGAGACCTGTTCCGTGCAGACATGAGACAGTCTGGCTTTTCCCACAGGGCTGGCAACTGTAAACTTAACTCATTTGAACAGCATTCCAAAGGCCCAGTGGTGAATTTCTGACTGCAGTGATATGCCTCAGCATCTCTAGTTATAAACACCATCCACATTTAAAGCACTGCACAAGCATCCTCACCATGCCCTGGTAAGGTAGGCAGGGGAGTGTTAGCCCCGTGTTACAGATGGGGAATGGAGATGCAGAGATGTGAAATGATTTGCCCAAGGCTATACAGTAGCAGAGCAAGGACTGGAGTTGGGGACCGCATACCACTTAGAGTTGTGCTCTCTGCTGCAGGCCTGGCTGCCTCCAACAGAATCCAAACCTGCTTAAGAACTGATGTGTTCTACAATAATACAGAGAGGAGAGATGATCATGTTGTTAATGCACTATAGTGGGACTCGAGGATATGGGTGCTGATCCTGTCTTTGCCACAGACTTCCTGTGTGCCATTTGGTGAGTCACTGATCTCCCTGTGTCTCCATCTCTGTCAGGTAGGGATAATAGTCCTTTTGTTCTCTAGTCTCTGTAGGTTGTAGCTCTTTGGGGCTACACCTGTGCAGCACCTAGAAGAATGAAGTCACAAGCTGGTTGGGGCCTCTAGGCGCTACTCCAACAAGATGAATTATAACAACAGTGAGGTAAAGAAGGTTTCCTATTCCATTCAGGTTCTTGTATCTGCCCATCACTGTGGTGTCTGAGCTCTTCAGAATCTTGTCTCACTCTCACACACTACCTTGTTCTGAAGCTTTTTAATGCGTTGAACCACCACTTCCAGTTAAATCACACGGGGATGGTGTTTGTTCCTACTCCCTTGGGCCTTTCTGGTTTCATGCCATGCTGCCGTTTTGAAAAAACTATCAGTCGTCTCGCTGGCAAATGGATGAAACTGGGAGCTTCTTTGCCGGCATATCTCTGCTTCCCAGTCCCATTTTAAAAAGTCCTTTGCATTGGTTGCAGCGTCATTTCAAACTGGCCTTGCCAGCAGTTCTAGGGATGGGTCTCACCTCTGACAAGCCTGATTCCAGGTTTGCAGTGAAGCGCAATTTAACATGTTCTGAGAGATTTTTGGACTAGGGCAGTTTCATCACGTTCTCCTGCGATTATGTAGCCTCATGAAGTTGTGTTGTGACGTGACCTGGGTTGGGTAGTGGTGGCTTGATGCATGTCTTATGTTGTAGCACATTTACCCTGCAAGACATGCTGTTAGAATCGGGAGACCTATCTCTGCCATGCCTCACATAGTGTTTCTGAGCCAGGGGAACACCTGGTACTTAGTTAAATCCTGTCAGATCTCTCCTCATCTCCCAAGAAGAGCAAACAAATGTGGAAAGACCTGATTCCCGTAGGGCTTGGTATGGAGGTCCATGGGCAATAGGGGCCAGAATTCACTTCCACACCCCTATGGCCAGTGGGGGATAGCATTTCAGAGGCAGCCTCTGGTAGCCCATTGAAGGCAGAAACACCTTGCTTGACTCTGCAGAAAATACAATAGGGTATGTTAAGCGGCTGTGGTGGGGAGCCATATCCAGCCTCCCAGTTCCAGTGGGAGGTGCCCGGGGGGGGCATGAAATGAAGAGGACTGGCATCCAAGGGGAACTTGGAAGACACCGTTTAAGTGGGTGGGAGGAAAGATCCATCACTGTAGGAGCATAGTAGAATGTAGAGGGACTTCCCAAGTGATCTTATCTGGGTTTTACAAGGATGCCGCCTTGCTAACAACATGATGGTGGGGTGGATAGGGGTTCAGAGACAGTAAACAGAGCTCCTGAGAAAGAGAGACAGTCAAAGAGAGTGTTGTTTAAGCAATAAGGCATGACAGGGCGTGAATGATGGGGCATTAATTCAGACCTTGCATGTGACTGTGCCAGAATTTAATATGCCATAACTTACTCACTGGCACGTTTTATTGAAATTGTAAAATGTTGTTATAAAATTCTAGGTTTTTTCTGCCAACCCCTCCCCCTCCCTGTTTATGTACGTTAAAAGCCGAGTGGTGGATTATGCAGGATGTGGGAGACAGTGTGACATACTTTATTAGCCCATCTGTGCGAGCTCACTGTGGGGTTATGGTGTCACGAGGAGGCCTGGCTGGAATTGCCTTTGCATTGTCTTTCCGGTTATGTATGCAGTGAGTGTCAGCAGTAATGTGGGATGAGTGGTGGTGGCAGACCTGATCCCGTGGAAGTGTGTGTTTCCACTAGAGCCCCTCTCAGTCGGGAATGTGAACACATGGTGACGTGTGTGTGTGTGTGTGTTTATACTGGATCCCCAGTGCACTAGTATATAGTTATTCCAGGTACCTTGCACTCTGAATCCATTTACACCCAATGAGGTGCATGTTTACTTCTGATCCATTGTTGTGGGAGTCTGGTGCCTGAGTCCCTTAGCTGCAGCATGTCACCTCTCCTTGCACCTGCCATGGGGCCAGTGCCATTCAGCACCAAGGCCAGAGCATGAAGCAGAGCCCCTCAGCCTCCCATCAGAAAAGAGGAGAGCCGCAAGGTCCATGCCAGGCTTTCAGGACTGGCCCCCTCCATATTCACCTGCCTTTTTTCCTCTCCTAACTCCCTCTTCCCAGTGCTCCCACTGCTGGCACATGATCACTATTTTGCAAACAGAGCCCCAGTGGTGAACTTGAAGCTGCACACATCTGACTTGCAGGTGTCTGTTTTTCTTGTCCTTTTCCAGCAGCCAGATTTTGGGGGGCAGGAGGAAGAGCTCCCCATGGCTCCAGAGTGACAGGTTTGGGTGAATGAGAGGGAGGGGAGAATAGATTTCTTTTGGACCCTTCTGTGGTGCTACCAGCCTGTCTGAATTATTCTCCTCTGACCCCTGTGTTATCTCCCGCCACCGCATGGGCTAGTTCTCTCCAAAGTTGTGTCTGTATTAAAAAGAAGCAGATAATTCTCTCTAACCTGAACTGATCTCCCAGTGCCCATCCCACCTGTCAGCCTAAATGGACTTGTCTCCCAGGACGGGTACCCCGGCATTCACAACAGGCCACCCACGTGCCCAACATTCCAGCAAAAATAAACGTATCACCCAGCCCTCGGTCCACCCCTCCCAGTCATCCCCGTGCAGCAGCAACAGGCTCTGCAGACAGGACGGCCTCTCAGGAGTCAGATACCGCGGTGCTGGACGTGTCCTGAGAACCTGAATGGAATAGGAAAAAGGGAGGCTGGGGGTGAAGGCAAGGCAGGGGTGGCTCTAAAGCTGCAGATTGCACATTCTGCCTGTGCTTGTTTGCTGCCATCCTACCCTGCATGAATGCTGCTAACCACAGGCTTGGGCTGTAGGCACCTTGATGTCTGCTGTCTTGTTGCCCCACAAATGCTGTGGGGGTCCCAATGAGAATTGGCAGTTTGGGGTGGGGCAGCTTCCTCCTTGGCGTTGTATTTGTCTTGTGTGCTGAGCATTTCTCTTGCCTTTCGATGGGAAATAGTTTGAATGCATCAGTCTCTGCAGAGTATGTTGGATTGCTGCTTTCATATCCGTTTGCTGCTGCAGGGGACCCTTTGCTACTTGCCTTCCTCCTTTCCCTCCAGGAGGAAAACCTTAGCCGCTCCTGAGATCCAGGCTTGCTTCCCTCCAGCGCCCCATTGCCACAGGTACACACCACCTTCCCCCAGATGCTTGCCGAGACCACACAAACACTCCGCAGTCCGGGAGATACAAGGCTGTCCTCTCCTTCCCTGCCCAGTCGACACCAGCCCGCAACAGACATAAACTACTTCCACACAGACCCTCTCCTCTCACCCAACATACCCTGTCTACCCACTGGTGTAGGCTGTCTAGCCTTCTCGGCCACATGTCTTCTGCTGTGTCTATCTGTGAGGTCCCGGCACTCCCTTTGGAAGTTGCACTGGAAGCAGTTTCCCTCCGCTCTGATGCTGGGGTGCATGTGCCATGAGGTAATGGCAGTCGTTCCTTTTTATTAGTTGGTATAAACACAGATCTCTTGGCAGCAGCCTGGCTTCATCAGCCATTGAAGACCATTTTCCTTTTATCTATAATTTAGTAAAATATCAACCCATGGTTGTTTTAACAATCAACAGCAGGAGATTTTTTTTTTCTTCAAAAGCTGTTGTATCCCAGGGCTGTGGCTCTTTTTTAGATCTTCTGAACAAAGGCTTCAGCTGCTCACACAGGAGCAAATTCATTTGACCTCTATTCTCTCCTGGTGGAACGGCTCCCTATCTGCTCCCACTAGAGCCAGGTACCCGGCTGGGCGAGGCAGGTGAGCGGGGGAAGCTGGAGTGAGAAATGAGTGGTTAGTGAGGTTTGAGCCTGGTGGGAGGGAGAGGACTCGTGTCGTTGGCAAGGCAGGGCATGGGCTGGCTGTTGCTGGGGAAATTTGAGGCAAAGACCCAGCCACTGCTCTGACTTTGAGTCAATATTCAGGGGGACAGGGAGGAAAGGGAAGCATTGATAGACACAAAGATGTGGGATAGGGAGAAGCACAGGAGTGGGAGGAAAGCAGAGAGTGGGGAGCAGGAAATGGGGGAGGTGGAAAGGGAGGAGGTGTTGAACAAAGAGAAAATTGGGGGGTTTTGGTTAGTGAGGAATGGGGATCAGGCTGGAGAGGGATAATGGTGGGAATAGGGTGGAGTAAGAAGAAATCATCAGGCAGGAGGAACGAGTTGGAGGAAAAGGGGGAAAGGAAGTGGATGGGAAGAATGTATATGAGGGCAGAGGGGTAGGGAAGAAAGGGAAGGATAGCTGGGGTAGGAATGGGGTGTGTGGACTCCAAGAAAGCGGAACAGGGGTGAGAGGTGCTGGGAGCTGTGCCTCTAAATTAACCAGAACCACCCCCTTGGATTTGGATGTAATATTAAAATGTGCCTAATTATTCTTGGACAAGTTTTGTGATCCTGATGATATTAATTATTCTTAAAGGTCAACAGCGCTCACTCGAATCCCCTTCTGTTCTATCATGTAATCAGTTAATTAACTGGAAACTATTTAGCAGTGCCTGCCAAGTGCTTTGTCTACCTCGTGTTGGGTTGTTTTGTTACTGCTGATTTCCCCCTGCTTCCCGCCCACGGCTTTCTTCAAAGTCCAGAGAACCTGCAGAGCTGCCCCCTCCCAGCCTGGCCACTGGCACAGAGCCCCCTCTGTTGGAGTTGGGTTTTTTTAACCAGCCATTCGGTACCGTGGGGGTTGCTCAGAGGTCTGCTGGCATTTTTGGTTTTCACCCTCCAGCCTTATGTGCATGTAGCAAACCAGGGGGGCTTGGAACACGGCTCTGAGGACACAAAAGGGCAGCTCAGCTATTGCGCCAAGCAAGCCTGTCTGAGTGGCTTTGTGCTCGATATTGTTCACCATAGGTCGAGTACGACTGCAGTTGTGGGTTGATTGTGTAAAACTCCCCAGCCCCTCCCCACGCTCTCCTCAAGAGCTATCTGTGCAGCAGGGCTTCCATCTAGTGCCTCCATAAAGGTGATTTACTAATCCATTGGCTCTCGCTGTTTCTATACACAGTGCCTGGAAGCTGTAGTTAAGTATCTTGGGTCCTTGTTGAATATTTTTGTGACTGTGTTGTGGGTTCTGGCTTCTCTGAATGCTTTGTGGAGTTGGAGGGAAGGGCCCTTCCACGATTCCCTTCCCAGGCACTCTCTGTATCTTCCCCTGTATTTTCAGCGTGGCTGGGATCTCTCTTCCGTTGTGGAATGGTCTGCCTCACCCCAGGCCTGCTGGAAATCCGGGGCTGGGGATGCAGGGGATGGGTCTTTGCCATTCGCTGTCTGCTCCCATCTGGGGGAAACAAGCACTTTGAGGCAAACAAGCACAATAAGCCCTGCCTCTTGCTGGAGTTGTCAGCTGGCACCTCCTGGCCTCTGTCGGCACTAATACTGCTTCTGTGCACTGCAGCAGGAGAAAGCCCAACACACGGTTACATTCCGGGTCTGCTGAGTTCCAATTACCCCAGTGTGGGCTGAGGAGGGTGGGGTGGGTAAAGGGCACTCGGGGGTGGATCTCTCTCCATGGTAGGATTGAAGTGCAGGGGAAGGTTCCTCTCACTGCAGGCTGGCTAGTTGCACTGAGAACTAAAGTGCTTCCGAGCGCTGTTGGCCTTCACCCTGAGGGGGGAGCTGGCAGGCTCAGGAAATGCCATTGCGGGGCCGAGCCAGCTTTTTAATATTGGCTTGAATCCTCTGAATCCAGCTGTCCTTGGAGGAGAACATTGTAAACAGCCCCCAGGCAAAGTGTGATGAGCGTAACAGAGAGCCAGAGCCAAACCCTGACATCTAAACCACCCCAGACCATGGGAAAGTTTGGATCCAACCTTTGTGACTGGTCCCCATCTCTGTCACATGTTGAAGCAAAGCCCAGAGTACCACAGAACCTTTGGGAGTGATCCCATCTCTGAGTAAAGCAGGGTGCAGCTGAGAGACACCTTGGAAGAAAGGGGGTGGTGGATGAGGGACCGTGTGTAAAGGCTTTGTGGACTCTGGAGCGCGTTGAGATCCATTGGGATGAAACTGCTAGCAAGTATGCATGTTGTTATTATCATTTGTAGTGGGAGGAAAGGCGTGTGGCAGATGAGCTGCTCGTGCCTAGCTCCAGGGTGCCATAAGTGTGTGTGCACATTGCTGGCAATTTCACCCTGTGCAGCACTAGCAGGGGAAACGCCCTCGCTCCTCCCCCCGTGTCTCTCTCCCTTGCATCGTGATTGTGGTTTGGTTTGAATGCTGTCGCTGAAAAAAAATAAAACCTCTCCACCCACCCTTCTTCCCCCTCAGATTCTGCTGCAGGAGCAGCTGGGGGCTGTGGAGAATGCCGGCTGCCAACCAACGCAAAGCGTCTCCTGCCTAAGAACAGGCCTGGCCTGGCTAGGTGCATCCCAGGAGATACAGGGGCTGGTGTTTGAAAGGGGGATGTGCTGTGATGCGTCACGGTGGGCAATGGCTCCACCAGGCTGGTGGTGAACATCTTTTGATTCTCCCTCGCAGGACCAAATCTTGGCATTCATGCTGGTGTTTCTGGGATTGTCGTGACTGCTGGCTGTGACTCTTGCACTGGGAGACGATGTGTTAGGATCATGAAGTGATGCTGTTTGGGATGCCCCATGTTCTGAGGCAGCATTTGGCAATCTCACAAAGAGGACAAGGCTCTCACCCCCTTCATCCATTGCAGCATTTGGGAGACGCTGGGGCAAGGAACTGGGGATTTCCTGGCTGGAATGAAATGATTTTTTGCTTTTTTGTAGTGCTGATATGTTTGTGGTGACACCTGGAAGAGTCCAGGCAGAGCGCTCCGCAGAGGGAATAGCCGGCGGCTAACGCTGGCCTTGTCAATTTAACGCTGAGCCCTGTTCTGCTAACTCATCCACTTTGCCTGCGTGTGAGCGAGAGGCTTGTGTGTGTTTGGCATTGCCGGGTGCTTTGGCAGGCTCTCTCTCAGCTGTGGCCTATTGGGGGTTTGTGCTGAGCGATCTGAGATTTCAATTTAGTCTAATATTTGCAGAGCCCGAATCGTGGTGTGGGCCTGTGCTGCCACCGTGGCTGCTGCTGGGACTTGCTAGGGTAATTTTAGCACGTTCATTAAAGGAGGACAGTACATTTTCCCTTAATGAGCAAAGCTGCTAACTAAACAGGAAATAGGGTAGAGGAGGAAAAAGGAGACTAATGGGGGGGGGAGATCAGGAGCACAACACTGTTTTTAGAGGTCATTGCATCTGTCTGATAGAGATGAACAAGCCGAAGAGCTATTCTCCAGTGCTGTAGAGTGAGGCTTGTTCAAGGGGTTTCTGCCGAACTAGGTGGGACGTCCAGTATGGGGATGACCTCTTGCTCTGTTCTGAAAGGGCAATTCCTGTGTCATCAAGCCAGATTACTCTGATGTGGAGTGTTTTTCACTTTGGCCATTTTGGCACACGGTAGAAAATAGATCAGATGTTGAGGAGTTGGCCTAAAAGAATAGTGGGCCAGTGCATTTGCCCCTCTGGGTACTTTTTTGGTGGCACATATTTTTTTGGTGGCACATCGCTGTCTCCCAATGTCTCTCTCCCCTTGGCACCCTATTTCTGTGTCAAGTGAGTGGCACATGGAGACAGGGCAATGCCAGAACTGATGATCAGGCCTCTCCTTCCTGTCAGCTTCAGTGTCCTGTTCACACTTGCTGATCAACACAAGGGAGCCAAGATGATCAAGAAGTCCAGTCCAGGGCTTTATTGCAGCCATGGGGCAAAGCCCAAATACCCTGGTGAAGACAGCGGGTCCACAGAAGCCTAGATGCAGGGGAGGGATTCCTGGTGAATGGCAAGGAGTTTTGAGGAGTGGAGCAAAAGGCAGGAGGACTTTCCTATGAGGACATATACAGCAAAGTCAAACTTTGGCATGGAGAGAGGTGGGCAGAGGCGGACGAGTGGGCTGCGTGTCTGCCCTTACTTTAAGGTACATCTTCATCTCAAACCCGAAGCACCTTTGGCACCTGGCTGCTCCAGATAGCCAACACAAGACGCGTGTGAATCCATGGCGTTTGCTGCCGGTTTCAGTGGGTGAAACTGGCTGCCACCAGGCATGCTCGGAGGTTGAATTGTCTTGAGAAATGAAACAGCGACAAGTTGACACTCACTGGGCTCTCAGTCTGTATTGTTACCCTTGGTTGTGTGTTTGTGCAGGGGCCTGAGTGGGACTGACGTGGGGGCTAGTTATGTAGGAATGTCAGGGAGAATTTCCCAGACTCTCTCTGGTTGGTTTTTGTTCTTGTGGATTTGGTGGCCCCTTTCTTCTCTTCTCCCATTTCCTCCCTCCTTATTCCCTTCCCGAAACTGGGGCTACTGCTGGCTAGCAAATGGCCTGGAGAGAGCCACAGTAGGGTGGTTTCCCTATCCAATGATGCCATCTAGTTTTTACTTCAACGCTGAGTGTGCTGTCATGACTTTCTCCTGCCGTGTGTCTGCCCCCTGCCATCCTTGGCCTTTAGATGAGAGGGTGGGGAGTCAGTGGGGGCAGCAGCATATGTGCTATATTGGGGTACAGTGCCTTAATGGGCAAGGCTGATTGGGTCTGTGTTGCAGAGCAGATTGAATATCAAAGAAGCCACGCACTGTGCCCCTGACAACCTGGTGCTGGGGAATACATCGGGGATGTGCGTTACCGTCGGGGATGTGCGTTTCACTTCTAATTTATGCCAAGCACTCGTGCGTGCCCCCCCAGCAGCTCCGTGCAGCTAATCCTCTGGATCAGGATTTTTGGAGCTGGCAGCATGTTATTAAAATGTGTTTAAAAACGGCTTCCATGCAGAAAGGAATGTGTCAGGTTTGAAATAAAGGGTGACCATGGAAGGGGGAGCTCATTGGGAGAAGGAGGGCAGCAGGGTCCATCCCCAACAGCAGCGTCTTTCTGCCACTAGTTGGACTGAATCACAATAATATAGTTTGCAGTTTAATTACAGAGGCTCTTGTTTGTTAGTGTCATTAATCAGGCATCTGGCTTACTTTAGCTGAATAAAAATGGCTTTTAATAGTGGAGCCCTTCTTGCTGCTACTTAATTGAGGGAAAAGCAAACATGCCATTTCTTTTTGACTAAAGTCCAATTGTTCTGGTTTTCGGGAGCTAAACTCTTTAATCCTCCACTACAAACAAACCAACACCTCCCCAAGAATGGGAGTGATGAGCCATTCGGCAGATGCACCTCAGTGGCCCCATTCATCTGCTGGGCTAAGATGACTCTGATCGCCTTACATTTCTCTTCTGCCTTTCTTCACGCAGGGTTCCAGAGCACTCTAGCCATGTGCAAACCACTTCAGCTACCACTGAAATGCAGCCACCTCTGAGTAGGGGTACAGATGCTGCCTAATAATTCACATCAGCACTTTAGGGGAGATGAGGTGACGAGTCCCACACAGTTAAAATTGGAAGAGGGAGAGGAGGCAGAATATAATAACCCGGGCTGGAATTGGGTCTGGACATTAGGGCTAATCCCCTAACTCTTACAAAAAATGCATGAGATTTATAAGCACCAGTGGTCAGGAATGTTATGTCTCATCTCAAAGACAGGCGCTTCAGGAGCACAGCTGTCCCTGACATGATGCTGAGACAGTGGAGTATTGTTGAACTGTGACCTTTCCATCAGAGGTCACAAAAGGGTCTTAAATCTGTCTCGTTGGTGTTCAACCATTCAAGTGCTCTTTTGACCTGTAGTCTGGAAATGTGGGGTACTTGGTCGTTACGGGCCTCCCCCCACTTTGGAGCCTCCTTGGACCAGAAGGGTACAGGGAAAGAACATGTTGTTTGTGAAAGGGGAGGAGAGTGTTTGGAAGGATTTCCCATGGAAAGTGGGTCCTTGGAGGGTCCTGTGGGATATGAGAGGCTGGCAGGAGTGAGGTGTAGACTACCTGAAATGGAGAGGGCTGGTAACATTGGCTGTTATTAAGGTTGCCTGATGCTTCCCATGATAAGATCCAGTTGCTTATAACTTGGCTAAATTTTAGCCATTTGAGCTGGAACTTTTTCATGCAGAGTGTCTGCCTTAGGGCTAAATATTTTTTGGAACATTTCAGCTAAAACAGTTCAGCTGCTCCCAAAAACAAAGCAAGGGAAAATACATTGCTTTATCTGTGGCAAAAAATTCTCTTTTCTTTGCAAAACTCTAGTGCCCAGTGCTTTGGAGCAGGGATCTGAAATTTGGCAGGCTGGTGGCCTTTGTGTCAGGGATGTGCCTTTTGCTTTCCCTGTGAAAATCTGCCCAAATTTGGTCTAATTATAAGCCTTTGTAAAATAGCAGTTTGCACTCGCTCAGCAAAGAGTTGTTAGATTTTACAGTAGTTCCCTGGAGCACACTTGCCACCAGAGCCTGGAATGGAACTCAAGATTCCAGAGTCTCACCATTCCTCTGCTGTCAGCAACAATCTATGGAAACCCTGGCAAAGTGACCCAGGCTCCTCTAGTGCTGCTCCACACAAAGGATGACAACCTACTACTGCTGTTGTTTACTCTGTTAGCTCAAGCGACAGAGGTCTGTACTGTGGCTCTAAAAGTTCCAACTCTGCTGATGACCTGTATGGGTGTTTATACGGTGCCACGTGATGGAATTTCAGTTTTTTTGCTTGGTTTTAAAAACGTACCCAAACCCTCGGAAATTACATACAACCCTTCTGTCCCCAAAAACACAAACCAAACCAAACCAAAAACCAAATAAGGCTGCAAAGTCAAATAGGAATTGTCAGAGTTAAGGTTGCTTGTTGCTTATGGCAAGGCCAGGGTCTTGTGGGTAAAATAGTATGTGATCATGTAACTAAAGACTGTATCATAAGGCACACACTCAAGGAGGCCAAATAAAGATTACACAGGCAACTTTAATTCTAGCATTTCCTATTTTTTGAGAGCTTAACAGTGGCCCTGAGAGCACCCCAGTGCCAGAGGGCAATGGGCACTTTAGTATCTAGCAGTGAGCCTGAGCTGGTCTGACCAGTGTACTCCAACTCACGTTGTCGTAATCTGTATCTAACAGGTGTCATGTAAGGTATCATATGTGAACTGATAAAATGCTTGTCGCTAGTATTATTATGTGGTGTATGTATGGGAGATACGAGAAACATTTTGTGATGGAAATGTATTCTCAAGTGTTTTTGGCAGGTACAGTTTAAGTCAACCCACTGTAGACAAAGGAACGTGGTCCCTCCTGCTTGACTTTGCCTCCAATGTAAATTGAATATAGAGAGGAAATGAAAGGACGCTTACATAAAAGGCAAACAAAGCCATCAAACGACTAGTGAATTGGGGAGAGAGCCGCTTAACTATCTCAGTAGGGGGAGGAGACTGCAAAAATGAACATGGCGTCAGCTCCTTGGTGGACCCAGCAAGCTGAGCCCGCAGGAGGGCTTCCTGACTTTGAAAACAAAGATAAAACATTGAGGATATAAGCAGAGAGGAAAAGCCGTTTTGGCATCTTGCACCTGAAGAGACAAAGAAGCCAAATGCTTTAAACTCTGTGTTGGGTCCTGGCTAAGAACTGGCCATTCATGCTGGAAGAACATCACTTGGAACAAGAGGCTCTAGTTTAAATTAGGTTTTAGTTTTAGAAGAGTATTTTTACTTTTGTTTGTTTGTAGCCATTTCTGTCTCAGTTCGGCCTGTTTGGTATCACTTGAATGTCTGTGCTTTGTCAATAAACGTATTCTTGTTTTATTACGCCACCACCTCCATACATTGTTTCACATGGAAGAGTAAAATCCTCTACCAAGCGAATGGGCTGGTGCTGCATACTGTCTCGCCAAAGGAGCAGCAAACTCAGGAAGGTTTGGCGAGGGCTACAGTTAGAGGGGCTGAGCTCTGCAGCGGAGATGGTTTGGGGTAGACTTGGGGCTAGCGGGGCTGGTGGTGTCACCCCAAAAGGAGTAACCAGGCTGGTGGAAGCGAAGGTGAACTATTGTACTGCTGTTGTCAGGGCTCTCTTAAAGCTGCCCAGCATGGAAGCACCAGGGTTGCAGGGTGGGCGGTGTAAAAACCCCTTACTGGTCTTCACAACCTTAATTATTTTTTAAATATAGTTTGTTTGTTTTTAAAACCCCTCCCAAGATCATGGACCTTACACAACTTACCCCACTTCAGAGTGTGTGTATCTGCCTCTGTTGGCGAATGCCTTCCCCATGGCACTCCCCAGATAAAGGTTGTGAGTAGGTGTCCCTGCCCACAGTTGCCTGCAGTTGTTGCCTATTGGGTCAGACAGTGTCACTGCTCCTCCAAAGGAGCATTTCCTGCCAGATGTGAGCCAATGACAGTGCGTCCCCTCTTCACTGGGTTCTCCGGGAGGGCCGTGGCGAAGGAGTGAGGCTAAAAGCTGAGCACATCCGCCTAGCAAAGTGCCTCATGTTAGCGAGGCCGTGTCCCCTCTCCATCACTCCCTGCCCCAAATTGTAATAACATGATCGTGCTATTTTTGGTTCCTTATTTGCGTGGAAAGCCTGTTGTTTTTTCTTTCCTCTTTCAGAATCCAATTTTCTCTTGACATTTCTGCCTAATGTAGCTAAACATGACCTTTGTGAAAGGACACTTCCAGCAAGATGTCCTCCCTCCTCTGCAGCTGTGTCTGCCGCTCTTCAACATCTCTCTCTATCTCTCACCCATCCCCATTTCCACCCTCCCCTCTTCTCTCTCTGGTGTGGGGACTGTAGAGCATTTACTGGCTAATCTGTCTGTAGCGATGGGAGTTTCCTACCCTCTCCTCAGCTGGCAGTGCCAGGCTCCCGAAGGCTGACTCTTCTCCGAGGGACACTGAAGCCTGATTCTCTGGGGCATGCCTGCAAGTTGTGCCCATTTCCCAAGACTTTCCCGCGGATGGGAAGTAGGAGCTGTGGGCTTGTCTACATGGAGACTTAGTGGGTGGCAAGGTGGGGTGTAGACCTCCAGCATGCTAGCCTGCCACGCACTAACTGGCTGTGTGGACCTTGCTGCCGTGAGTTCTGTAGTTTGGTTTGATCCACTGCTGAGTGAAACTGTAGTCGGTCTAGGCGCACTATGGAACTCTTAGCATGCAATAGCGAGGTCCACACGGCCCATTAGCATGCAGCAGGCTAGCACATTGTGGATTTACACCCCAGCTTGCCAGGCGCTAAATCTCCTTTTAGACAAACCCAGTGTTTCCACAGCATTGGGAATTAAGGGATCTTTGCTGCCTCAGTGAGATTCTTGCAGTTTGCAGTGCTTTGTGCATGCTATGATGTATGTAGCGTGACATGAAGCCACGGCTTATGGATGCAGCAGTGTCATGTGGCTACAAACACACAGCTGTATGACACCGGCTGGGTGGGGTTTATCCCCTAACCAAAGTGAACAACACATACTGGGGAGTGTTTGCCTTGTAAGCAGCATAGATGTGTCTGGGCTTCAACTGCAGAATTCCAGATCTGACCTCTTCAGGAGAGGTTGTTCTAGGTTAGAGCAACCCCTGGGCTGTTCTAAACTATGCTGTCTTGAATATGAGTGGCAGAGAGGTGGCTTAAAGTGACATTTGCCTTTCAACACCTGGCTATGGCTTCTGTGCTACGTGTCTCATAAAGCACGCCTAGAATCTGCCATTGACTCTCTCCTGGGGGCTGGATGGCACACTGGCTTGTTATTGCAGCATCTCTCAGGCAGCTTGGGTTGCAGAGGCCAGGGTGTCTCAGGTGGGCTGGCTGGGCAAAGACACAGAGCAGGCAGGTTTCCAGGGGCTTTATGAGGAAGATGGTGAGGAGTTCTTCCAAGCTGGAAAGGTAAAACTCCTTCAGAGACTCCTGTACCCAAAAAAGATCAGTTTGGATTTGTAGGATCCATCCCTTTAATCGCCCCTAGCACTACACACCTGGCCTCACTGTATATTGCTTTCTTATTCTGAGAGTAAGAGCCAAATGAATCTAATAGCCCAAACCCTTCAGCCTCCTTCATGTATCAAACCCACATAGAGCCGAAGTCAGTGCCTCTCCGTGTCCACTCTCAATGCTGCCTTATGTTTATCCCATTTCCCTGAGTCTGATGGGGATCCTCGTGCCTGGCCTATAGCAAACTTAGCTGCCTTTGTGCCACCTCCTCCTCTTGCCCCATATTTCCTCTTTAGCTGGCTGCAGATTTAATGAGGCTCTGGGTCTCTTGTTCATGTCTCTTGCTCTTGGTTGCCGTTCTCAGTGAATAAGGTCACAGCATGAATGATCTGTGCAGCCAAGGAACCGTTGTCATAGTTGATTAATTGCCATGCCTGCCCAGGCATAGGTGACTAGGGCAATGATGATTCAGATGGGCCAGCAAAGGGGAGGGAAATTAGAGGATGAGGAGGGGTTTGAGTGGCATGAGAGACCGAAAAGTGTCAGTGCTTTAATGGGAGGCAGGGAGATCAAGGAGAGTGGTGCCATTGGTGGTTAATAAGGGTGCAGAACACCACTGCTGAGAAGGGGGAAAGAAGGTCCTGAAGCAACTCTACTCTGCAAATCCTGTTCACTGGCCATTAGTTGCTGGCATGCAGTGATGGAGCTGGCTTCCCGTTCCTCCCCAAGCAGCAGGCTCTCCCCCACTACCAGCACTGCAGGAATGGGCTCCCCAACCAAAGACTCTCCTGGGCAGACATTGCTGCCTCTCCACTCAGGGTGTAGGACCCCAGATCTCAGCCTTCGCTGTGTGGGGGTGTGACTTAAATAGAACAGATAATGACTTCAGAGGCTACTGACGTTTACTGCTGAACTTCCAATTAGAGCCTAAACTCGGGGTTCACCTGTGATCCTCCCCTACCTCTTGGTTCTTGCTGTAAAATGGGAGTTCAGTTGGGAAGAGGAGAAGGCAGAGTTAATTAGGCTGTAATTAGGAGAAGGCTTTCTGATCACTCACACTGATGATTAATGGTTTGGAGTTTTTTCCCCTAGTTTCTGCAGCTGTGGTTTTTCATGCTCAAGTTGTTGCAGGTGCAAAAACTTCAGCTGGCAGGTGTGAGCTGAATTTGTGTGTGTAGACTGAGCTGTCAGGTGTGTAGCTTTGATGTGCCAAGCTGTGAGGGCTAATTCTTCGAGTGCTTGATCATGTTGATTCTGTGTTAGGTAAGCGCGAGCCCATGTATACGGCTGCCGGAGATTTTTGTCTTACTGTTATCCATAGGGCCAGGTCTGGAGCCCCATGCTCATACGCTGGTATATAAGTTGCCACCAGCCCTGCGCCCTGTCAGTTCCTTCTTACAGCCCTGGGTGGTTGCTGGAACGCCTTTCCTCTTGTGACTGCAAGCGCTTATAGTGGTTCTCTTTCATAGTTTCTTGTATATAGTTGTTCATAGAGTTAGTATTTAACAGTTGGTAAGTTACAGTTAGTTAGTGGTCCTCTTAGGGACGTCATCCCTGGGATGGGGCATGCCCCAGTCCCCGGGCTTCAAACCGTATTCTGCTTTCCATAAGCCTATGCCTGTGAGCGACCCCCATGCAAACTGTCTGAAGTGTTTGGGGGAGATGAACATTAAAGATAGGTGCTGATTCAAGACCTCTGCAGAGCTGCTACCTGGTCGTCAGTCCATACCTTTGTGTCCCATTACACCATCACCCAGCAAGCTCGGGACAATTCCAACTTCAACAGAGCTGTTTGCTGTTTCCAACTTCACCGTTTGCAGTGTTGCAAACAGCACATCCGTGGACTCTGAGCCCACCTCCAGGGATACTGCTTGGGAGTCACGTAACATGGAATCACCATGAGCAAGCACTCGAAGAAGAAAAAATGGTTACTAGCCTTCCGTAGCGGTTGTTCTTTGAGGTTTGTTGCTCATGTCCATTCCATGAGTTGGAGTTGACAGCAAGAAGGAACTGAGAGGGCATAGGGCTGGCAGCGCCTCATATACCAGTGCATGAGCACGGGGCTCCAGAGGGCGCCAGAGCCGGCCCTACGGATACCACTAAGGCAAAAATCTCTGTTAGCCGGGCACAGGGGCGCACACGCTCACCTAACATGGAATGGACATGAGCAGCACATCTCAAAGAACAAGTTATGGAAGGTTAGTAACCATTGTTTTTTTTTTTGAGCATGGGTTGAAGATCCATTGAACATTTAGCCTTTTACAAAATTTAGGTTCTTTGTTTTTCCTGTCATCTTAAAATGAACCCATAATAAAATACAGGTAACCCTTCTGTGTGTGTGTGTGTGTGTGTCTTTCTCTCTCTCATACTCTGCCTCTGTCCTCTCTGAGCTAGTCTTTGACCCCTGTTTGCTCTCTTTCCCATCTCCAGCTCTTTTTGTCTCTCTCCTTCTTTTACTTGACTCAGTAGATGTGGGCACTGGTTTGTAAAAAGTTCCCAGAGACAGAAGAGGTCGCATTTCTGTAGTTTTGGGTGGAGTGGTGCTAGGATGTGGTTGCTCCTAGTTGCTACAGCAGTAGTCCCTTTTGGTGTGAATGATGCAGAGCCTAATGGGAAAACAAATATACAAATCCTATTTTAAAATTTCCCTTCTCTGTGTTACTGTTAACACTTTAGACTATCACAGCTGAAATAATTCTAAAGATTAGCATTTATTTCATACCATGCAGATTGTTTATTTCTTGTATTTCACTCGAGTTTGGAGAGTGAAACCGGGCTGATCAGTTTTCCTTTCTGTTTGTAGCTGGTTCCCTTTCCGGTTCTCAGGTATGGTTGCAGGGAATTGTTCTGTTTGTCTTTTTCACTCTGCAACAGAATATGGACTGTTTTCACAAAAAGGAAAGGAAGCCTTCTATCCACATTCAATATTTAAATTAAAATTAAAACATTAAAATATTTTAAACATTAAAATATTTTTACTAAACCTTAAGTTTGGGCCTTAGATGACTGGACAGCCTTCCTGTAGCTGTAAATTGTAGAGGAAAATTCTGAGCTCTGAGGAACCCCGTATGGTCTGGTGCAGAGGGAATTATTCACCATGAATTCTTTCTCTTGTTAATTTTCAGAAACCTCTCCGATAACCGGCTTACCACACTGTCATGGCAACTCTTCCAGACACTGAGACTTTCTGAACTGTAAGTTCCATCCTGGAGGGATCTCCTGGGAGTGGGGGGAGGTGGGGGAGAGGTACAGAAAGTCCCCCCCCCAAAAAAGATCAGTTTTGAAACCTGTGATGTATGAGTGTAAATAATTATCTAAAATCCCAGAGGGCAGAGTGAATCCTGGAAGGGGTTCCTGGGCGTGGACGCTCCAGAGCCCAGCTGCTTCTCTGTTAACTTCATAACATCTTGTGAATTGACGTTCGGGGCTGATGATAAAGCCATTTCTGGGCTTATAATGGTTTGGCTAAATGCAAGGCCAGATTTTGAGGGGCCCTCTGTAAGGACCAGACACTGTGAGATGGGAAGAGTCCTCCACTCCCATTCATTTGCCAGCTGTGGTTGGTTGTATGGCAAGGGTCATCCAGTGTGGAGGGGTGCGTTTCGTAGTCGATGGTGGCTGTAATGGTGGGTGACTCCCTGGCTCTTGAGTAACCAAGGCACCTGCCAGATCCTGTGTGGACGAGAGGCGAGTATCTCTCCTGGGTTACCTGAGGGCTGCAGCCCACTGAATTATGGATAAAGCATGCTCTACAGCGTCTAAAGAGTAAGTGGACATGAAATCAATGGAGCACTGCCCCGGTGACCTGTTTTGTTGAGTTTTAGAAATAGTTGTTAGGTGGATATAAAAAAAAATCTGTGATTTATCCCAGAGGATCATGGGATATCCCATTCATCCTCACCTGTGATCAATACAGCTGTAAGCTAGAAGTGACTTATGAAAGAATAATGACAGTCTCTCAAGTGGGAGTAAATGTGTTATCACCGCTGTTACTGCAGTGTATTTTATTTCTGTCAAATTGTTAAATGAAAAATACTAATAGTAATATTAGAAAATAAAGAAATACCCATCTGATGGGGAATCTGGCTTGCAGAGGTAAACGCTGGATTTGGAATTCATCTCTGCACTGATTGCAGCTCAGAAGAGTTCCAAGTCCTGCTCAGGTTTCAAGTTTAAAAGAGGTGAGTGGCTTCTAGTCTTAGGTTTCCATTTGTTCTCATTGCACCATCTGGCACAGTTCAGATTAGCAGTTGCTAGCCAAGAGAGGCCTATGAATGGAAGGCGGGGTGGGGACTGCAGGTCAGGACTGAGGTGCATTGGCAGAGTTTTGGGGGAAAGCCCAGGGCTGGGATAACGAGGTGCTGCAGATCAGGACTGGAGTACTTTTGCAGAAATCTTTGGAGTCAAGGGCTAGAATGGGGTATGCTGCAGATCAGGGTAAATACTCTCAATATTAATTTGTTTTTAAAATGGTTCTGTCCCATTTGGTTATATTGCACTTCAAGTATATCCCATGTCTACAACCCCACATCAGGCCAACACCGTCAATGATGGAAACTGAGGATCCTTCATATTTGGGCAGCAAAAAATAGCAAAGAATCCTCTTTCTTGCCCTACAACAGGGATTTCGACCTGTTTGAGCTTGCTTCATGTTGTGGCAGCAGGGTAACTCATGATCATTAGGGTAACTCATGGTTGATAGGCTGACCATCAGGTGAGCTATATGAAGGAGGAGAATGGAAGTGGTGTAAACAGTTCAGTTCCTTTTGGAGCCTCTTGCGGGGGCGTTTTCTAGGAGTTAGTGAGCCATGACTGGTGGGAGAAGTAACATGGATGAAGTCGCTGGGGATCAAAGAAGGGGAAAAATGGCACTGCCATTATCAAGCGGTGTGGTGTTAGCTATCCTTTATAAAGCTTCAGGCCTCTAGTGCTGGGAAAGTATTAACTCCCACGTGTGTGCTCCTCAAGCTATCAAAGTGGCTCTTAACATGAAAAACCCGTTGGGTTTATGCCTGTGGGGGATGACTTCCTTTGAGTTGAATCAGAATCAGCATACAATTCAGATAAACAGATTACACAGCCCTTTGACTATGATGCCTCTCATCAGAAGTTTCCAGATGGGATCCTGCTCAGCAACCACTCTCCATCCATCTGAACAGTGGCCAGGCTGGTGGTCAGCAGTAGGACAGGACAGGGATGCTGCTCCGGGAAGTCTGGAAGAGAGAGGGGAATCTTTCTTAGCTGGTTGTGAGAGTACCAGTGTTGGTGGGAGGTGTGCTTTGAGCACTTCTGCTGGGATAGAGACGAGGGTGGCATGGGTTCTACAGAACTTGAGATGTGGTTGAGAGAAGACTGAAAGGGGTGGAAATCAAACTACAAGGGTGAATAATCATGAATGCAAAGCTGCAAGAGAGTGAGGGGGAAAGAGAGAACTGAATAGATATATTGCACACAGATTTGACCCCTAAAGCTCAGAGGGCAAGATGAGTGAAATGAGGAATAAATCTCCAGCAGGCTCGGGAGAGGTTAAGAACTGATGGGCAAGGAGAAACATAACATTTAAAAATCCCAAGAGGCTCAGCCAGTATAAGACATTTATATCACGTCAAACTACAAGATGGGTTACGAGACTTGGGAGCGGGGTGGAATACACAGTCCACACAAGGTGACAGTGTAGTACTAGTAGAAGCTAGAGAGAAAGCTGCAGCGTGAGGTTGGCTAAGAACTTGAAGCTGAGCCAAATCTCTCTTGAAAGGAAGAAAGTAATGAAATGAGAAGATAGATGCAGAGAGACAGCAAGTGTGAGAAAGGCAGGTTGAGCCGTATGAGCTCTGCAAGGCCTTGGGGAGGCAGGAGAAATATTACAGAAGACACAAGAACACATGTTTGCATGATGTGTGCTATCCTCCAGAGCGATAGGAATATAGGAAGATGAGATGGGGACAAGCTGGCCTTCTAATGGCAACAGCTGCTGCTGCTCAAGGCCAAAGATGGAGCGGTGGTTACCGAGAGGATATCCGGTAGAGTAGATAGCCCCAGCTGGTAGGAGGGGCTTGCCACTTGAACATAACCAGGCAAAAATGATGTGTTAGCATTTCAGGGCATCAAGAGACAGAAATGTCAGTGCAGGTAAAGATGCCCTCAGGGGGCCAGCTGAAAGAAGTGGAGCAAGCAGTCAAGGTAATGATGGGAATGTGAGAGATTGGAGACCTGGGAAGTGTAAAGAGTTCAAATGACGCTACTAAAATGTGCCAGACAAGCCTTGACTCTTTGGGACAATACGTGTTAAATGGCTTTCCTGGGGAATCCCTGGGGAGTGTTTAACAAAAATGCCACAACTCCGATTTTGCAAGAACCCAACTTTTTGGAGCTACACCCTGAGGAGAGGGCCATCGACTGTTGATTGCCTGTTCCCAGAGACTGAAGATCAAAGGCCTGAGCTGTATAACGAAGTAGCTGATCTGCCTAGCTTTTATTCTGGTTCTGATTTAACGATTGATGTGAGCCCAGGGAAAACCCAGTTATGGGAGTTCAAGGACTGACAGCTGCCAGAGCCCTATGTTGGAGTTGGGGTGACCCCAGTAAGCTTTTAGTATGCATGTAGGTGCTTTTCTTGTGTTTTTGTCTGCTTCCGTTGTAATATTTTGACTTTCAGAATAAATGTGCTTATTTCAAAGGAGCTGTGTGTTAACTTATAGTGTCTGGCCACATACTGCTCATTGCCCTTGGGGAGAGAGCAAAGTGCAGATGCTGGCCATTTAGGGAGACTGTCTTGCTGGGGGTATCTGTGTAGATCAGGGAGCTGTACAGTCTCAAAGACGCCAGCCAGAAAGGGAGTGAGATGCAGGTCACCGCCCAGGAGCGGTCGCAGCTGGAAGCCCTCGAGGGACCATGGAGGGGGAAATACAGGTGCAGTTACTCTGAAACCGTGACAGGGAGAAACAGCTCCTTGGGGAGGATTGGGAGGACGTGACATGAAATGGAGAGCAGCTAGAGAATGTCAGGCCTGATGAAGCCATTCACAGCAAACACTGGAGAGGAGAGAGCGTGGAAATAGTAACACCAGAACCATGCCACCCCACCCGTAAGATCTGGCTGACATATGGGAATTTCCTGAGGAACTCCAAGCTTCAGTGGGTTTGTGTCTGCTGTTTAGGCACATGGAACCAACAGCCTCATTGCAGGAATGAGTAGGTTTTTGCATGCTAGGGCTTCTTTGTCATTGGCCAGAGCCAACCTTCTCCCTAGCCAACAGTTCCCCCAGAGGGACTGGCAAGAGGTCATCCCTTATTGATGATTTCTACACGTTCCCCACTCCTGCTGGCGCAGGGACCAAGTCACTGGTTCTTGGCATCAAACATAAGGCAGATCCCTTTTAGGGCAGGATGACTTTGTATGAATACAATACAGTGCACTACAAAGGAAAGTCCCGGTCAACTCCTTTTTAGTCAACGCCGCAGGGACTTGAGAAACAAGAGGTTTGATACTGAAATATACCTCCTCCACTCCTGGAAAAAGCCATGTCTGGGGATGGCTTGCTGTGAGTGAACCCCTAACTCTCCTAGGCTCAGACTGACCTTGAATGGCAGGTCTCCAGCCAAAAGATGTGCATCTCTTGTGAGCCTGTAGTGTGCAGAGCTCATGGAAGCTTCAGAAACATGCTGCGGCTCATAAACATTGGCCTTACAGCCCTTGTTGTCCAGAGGTCACTGCTGGCTTCCTCCGTCATGCCCTGGGAGAGCTTAGGGCTGACCTTTCAGGAGAGTTTTGTAAAAAACCTGCCCCCAAAACTGACCTTCTCAGGGCAGTGAGAGATCCAAGCCTTCCTTGCTCCAGTTGCATCTGTCATTTGATAAAACCTTGGCGTTACAGGCACTCCTCCCTCACCCAGACCTCCAGTCCTTCTGAAGCAATCTGTAGCTGCCTTATTGCCCTGCAAAACATTTCCATAGTGCTGTTGTGAGAGGTGACGGTGCTGAATAGGGCACAGCAGGGTGTCTGTTAATATCATGAGCACAAGTTAATTTCACATGTGTCTGTTGCTTAAGGACTTATTGCCACCGACAGGCACGCTAATGGAGTTGGCTGTACACAAGAGGGGCTTCCCTGCTGGGTGCAGGGGACTAATTCAGCAACCAGAAACCATGCCTCTCTCTGTAGATTAAATCTCCCCTTCTCGTTCCATTTTCTGCCACCAGGGGTTCTGAAATGATGAAGCCAGATATTTTTCCTTCTTTGCTGGACACCCTGATTCACTTGGAGGCTCAACAAAGCAGAGGCAGAGTCCCTACCTGGGAGAGTGCTTTAAGCTGCAAGCACTCAAAACCTCAGCCCTAATTTTATAAGGCTCAAAGCAGACAATGGAAAGAAGGCACAGATCCCATTAGGAACTTTGCTGCAGGCACTTGTTTTAACTGGTGAATCGTATAGTGAGCTCGCGGAACCAGGGACAGGCTGTGAGGGTTCGATGTGCCCCACACAGCTGTGTTATTCTTGAGAGAATAGTTTTGAGGTGATCACACATCTAAAACTGTGGTCATCCCAGTGCATTCAGGGGCTCCTCAGGCCTCTGCCCCACAGAGCTCATCGGTTTTACTGGGAGCAGGGTTGCTGGGGTAATCTCCAAAGGTTCTAGGCACTGCATTGTGGGATGCGGTTAGGAGGCTTGGCTGAACCAGACAGCCGCAACACTTGCCGTTTCTATTCCATGCTGGGGAAAAGTCATTGTAGGCTTTTCTGTTGCGGCTAGAGCCCTTATTCCCAGTTTTCAGAGTGGCAGCCGTGTTGGTCTGTAGCAGCAAAAAGAACGAGGAGTCCTTGTGGCACCTTAGAGACTAACAAATTTATTTGAGCATACGCTTTCGTGGGCTAAAACCCACTTCATCGGATGCATGGAGTGGAAAATACAGTAGGAAGATATATATATATATATATAAAAACTAAAATGCCCTTTGAATCTTCTTGTCCTTTCCTGGAGTAAAACATGCAAGAATCCAGCTAGAGAAAGAACCCTCAGCCTTTAGATCTTGCTGTAGCTCCGATACGGCTGTTAAGCATATGGCAGCAACTAAGTGAAATTAACTTCCAGAGGCTGCTGAGGAAAGGGATCACAGCTGTGGAGAAAATTAGCTCCTTCTCTTTCTAAGTTGCAGCCTCACAGGGAGGATAGCTTGGTTTTCTGAGATGGCCATGCATCCCTTGGTCATTCTGGTACTGAAATCTCTAATGCTGTCATTCTGGGTGCCTCACTTCAGGAAAGATGTGGACAATTTGGAGAGAGTCCAGAGGATGGCAACAAAAATGATAGAAGGATTAGAAAACTTGACTTCTGAGGAAAGGTTAAACAAACTGGGGATGGTTTGGTCTTGAGAAAAGAAGACTGGTGGGGCGGGGATAATCTGAGAATAGTCTTCAGGTATGTTAAGAGCTGTTGTAAAGAGCAGGGTGATGTGTTTTCCATGTCCACAGAAAGAAGGACAAGAAAGCTTAATCTGCAGTGAGGGAGATTGAGGGAAAACTTTCTAGCTAGAAGGATAGTTAAATTCTGGAATAAGCTTCCAAGGGAGTGTGGTGGACCCTCGCTCTCCCGCTCAGAGGGAGGACACTCGTTCAGGTGCCTTCGGGCTTGTCTGGCCAAGGTATGAAGCTGCAGAATAGTCTAGGGCCCTTGTCTCCACCCAAGGTGGAGCAAGGCCCCCCAGGTCCTCTAGTTCCCAGCGCCACAATAGGGCTGGGCACCAGACGGTCACGGCCAGGCTTTAGCCTGGGCTTGGGGAGGCTCAAGCTGCCAGCAATTAAACACTGGCTACAGAGGGCTGGCTTCGGCCGGGGCACGGCTCCGGCCGCCAGCAAGGCAGTCACAGTCTATGGAGCTGGTGTGGGCCTGGGCTTGAGGAGGCTCAGGCTGCCAGCCAACAAACAGTCTCTAGGATGGCTTTAGCCTGACCGTGGCTCCGTGTATAAGGGAGCTGGTAAGGAAGGATCCTTCTTCAGAGGGGGAGCTTCCCTGCACAGTGTAGGGAGTCGGCCACCCGGGGAAGGGGGAGGTGGCAGGGGGATGCTGGCCCACCCTACTCCACTGCGTCCCAGCCCAGGGCCCTGGCAGAGGCACGTTTGGCCGCCCTTGCATCAGCGGGGATCCAGCCGCAACACACCGACTGAGCCAAACCTGGCTCTGCAGCTGGGTGCTCCGTGGCTGCCCCTGGGCCACTTCCTGCCTCCCCGGGGTTTTGTACCTTTCGCTTCCGGGGCTTGTTGGGCTCCTCGGGGTACACCGCAGCCGGTAGTCCGGGCCACTCCTCGTCAGGGTCTCTCACTTCTGTGACTATCGGACAGTCAGGGGTAGGTTCCCCTCCTGGGCATGGCAGTACGGCAGGAGCATCCTTCTCTGGGATTCTGCCCCAACTGGGCTGCAGGGCCTTCCTCTTATATTTCCGGCCCCGCCCCACCACTTTCAGTGAGGGAGATGGGGCAGGCTAGGCTCCGCCCACCAAGGGGAGTGTAGTGGACCTTCTCTCTCCTGCTCAGAGGGAGGCCACTCGGCCTCACTGCGGGGAGGATGTGGAATCCCCATCATTGGAGGCTTTTAAGAATAGGTTGGACAAACACCTGTCAGAGATGATCTATATGTACTTGGTCCTGCCTCTGCATAGAGAGGCTGGACTTGATTACATCTTGAGGTCCCTTCCAGCCCTGCCTGTTATGATTCTTGTGACATATGCCCGGCAGTTTCTTCCATCCTCTTGAGTTCTTAAAGCCTGATAAAAGGATTGGCATAAAGGAATTGTCTCCTGGCCTGAAGTTGTATCTGTGACGTTAGGCATCCCGGTGGGTGCCTTCTAGCTGGACATACAGTGGTTGCCATTGAAAAGTCAGCATATGCCGATAGGTACCGTGCAGTGGCCAGAGCTATTTCCTCTGAGCATATAGGGAGAAAGCTCTGTTAATCTCGAGTACTGCTCCCAGCAAGTACTGCCTTCTTAACGGTAAATGCTGGAATGCTGGGTGGCCTGGTGCCTGAGTTCTAACCGGAACACCTGGCAGCACAGCAGACATCCTACCACGGTAGTATCCGAGTGGGGCAACTACCATCCTTTTCTTCCTGGGAAACGGTTGTTTATATCACCCCACTAGGGTGCAGGGCACATGTCAAGGGAGTCAGATAACCTCCCTGTTCTGCGTTTAGGGCAATTGTAGACCTATTACAGGAGACAGTCCATGGGCTACAGTAGTTGTGGGAAAATAGAACAGAAGGGAAGGGTGCTTTTAAGTGGCATTGTTTGTAATGGTCAGGCATGAGCCTTGAAGCTTGACAGGGCCTGGCATGGAGTTGAGTGAGCAGAAAGAAGCATGTTTCAATTACTGTGGACAGGGTAGTGGATGCAGGAGCAGAACAGTATGGGAGTCAAAATCCCTGTCTGTAGCATAAAGCATGTATCTTCCCCTCCTGTGAATCAGCTGGCCTGGCGGCATGGGTTCAAAGCAAGGGGAGCGGGTGTCTCCAGCATGCCAGGAGCACTTTTGGGAAAAGCACAAATAAAGGAGAATCAGTAGATGTATCTGAAAAGCAGCCCTGTCCCCAGAGAGGCAAAGTGCCAGCTGCTGATGGCGCTCAGCGCGTCCAGTCGATGAGAGGAGTTAATTTGCGCAAAAGCTCCCCAGGGTGCCACGATTAGGGGACTTACATCACTGACTCTGGGGCAGGCTGTTGGTAAATTCTTTCTGTCTGCTACTCCTTTATTATTCATGGGGCTTCATGCATTATCGATGGGCCAGAAAACTGCACTCTGTTACTTACAGATCTGCCCCTGAAGTGCTGTGAGGGCGGCAGCTCTCGCAGGCAACCTGATTTCAGGGCCATGTTTCCAGCCACGTAGAATTTCCTGCTCTCTTCTAGTCTCCCCCTCCTCTCTGCTGAGTCTCAGGACATAACTCGCACTAACAAACCTGGTATTAGCAGAGACCAGAATGCCTAGTATGTGCTGTCCCACTACTCAGCCAGCACCATGTGACCTCCCCTCCCTGCACATGGCCGACATCCTGTCACACTGATGGGAGGTACCTATGTATCGAGGGGAGTGAGGACTCCAGATCTACAGCCATGCTGAAGTGAATTCAAGGCCTATTTTGGGCACCAGCGATGATAATAATGGTGGGGGAGGATGCTTAAGTCATGCAGTGAGGGCTGCCATGTGCCCCCAAATCCACGAGACAGTCATGTTGTTCGCAGGTTTGTCTTCCCTAAGCCTTTTTCTGCTAGATTACTGATGGGTCCCTGTTTTTTTTTTCTTGTGTGACACCTTTATTCTAAAGGGTGTAGATTCTTGTGAGGGGAGAGGGAGGGACAGACCTGAAATGCCGCCCATCATCCAAGTTGAGCTACCACAATGATCAGCCGTAAAATATCGAACATTGTGTACATAGAATGTGACATCGCCAGGTTTCAGGATCAAGATCTTTTGAGAAAACAGGGGGAACTTGCCATCTCTCTTTGCACTCAGAGTTTCAGCAGCCCTGCAGTACACCCCATCAGAATCCAGTGTGTGAGTGGGGGCTATGTAGCTTTTTTAAAAATTAAAACTTAAATTTTGCAGAACAAGATGGATGAAGCCAGAGAAGTACTGGCATAGTGCCTCTGGCTTGGCCAACCCCTGGTACGTGGTGGTACAAAGATGCAGAATCCCTGTGTGGGGGTGTTTTGGGATTACTGAATCTTTTGTAACCTCAGAGTTGGAAAGGACCCTTCCATTTTCAGATGGCTGAGTCTGCACATCACAGCTCCTATGCCTTCTGGTTTCTCTTGGCTTCTGGTTGTGTCTGTGCTGGGAAATCCTGTCATGTCTCTGCCTGAGTCCTGAAGACCCTCTGAGACAGAATATATCCCTGTGTTCACACCCTACACACTATTGTAATAATGTTTGTACCAGGTTTACCTCGTGAGGTATCATTTAAAAACTCCTAATTTGCTGATCAGTAGTATAATGGCAAAATGCACATAGTGTTATATGTGAAGTTATAAACAGAAGCTGAGATCATGGCGAGAAGTATGTTTTCCAGATTAAGTCTGGGGAACGGTCAGACCAGTTCCTTGGAGACAAAGGGCAAGCAGACACTACAGCCAGCTGTAAGCACAGCTAATGGACCATTACATGCTAAGTGGCTATTCTTTGGCAGGAAAGGAGGCAGGGGTACAAATCTACAGCTTAGCAAAGAAATAGCATGGAGTTCTCTTGCACACAGACTGCCTGTCACCTTGCTCCCAGCTGGAAATGCTTCTCAAAGTGGGGAACAGAACTATAAAGGAAGGGGCAGACACTCCCTCTGTCTCTCCCTGTCCATTGTGTTCACAGCACCTGAAAAAACGAAGGACGCAGCAGTTGGACTCTGGAGGAGGGGTCCTGACCTAAAGAGTTTGGTCAATAAGACTGCTGAAAGCATGTGGGGAGGAAACTTTGCTTTGAATCGAATACAGGTTGTTAAGTTAGACACGGGTTGCATTTTATCTTTATTGTTCTTGTAACCATTTCTGACTTTTATGGCTCATTACTTCTACTCACTTAAAATCTATCTTGTTAATAAACTTGTTTTACTGTTTTATCTAATCCAGTGTATTCAAGTTGAAATGTCTGGATAACTGTTTAAGGTAATATGATGATGTATTTCTCCCTTATATTTGTATATTTGTACTGTCCAGGAACATGCTGGGCAGTGCAGTACATGTATTTCAGGGGGAAGATCTAGGACTGGGAGTGCGTTGGGGTCACCCTGCAGTATAGCCGAGGCTGGAAAGAGCCAAGGTGTTGCTGGCTGGCTGCAGCACACACATGGACATTGCTGGGAGTGACTTACATGCTGGAGGCTCTTTGTGAGCAGTCCAGGGTGGAGGCTACAGTAGCCCAGCCTTGTGAAGAACACCCTAGGTTACAGGGCAGGGGTGACACAGCACCTCACTAGTCTGGATTGTACCCTGGGATGTTACGCCTTTTCCCATGTTTCTCCATGTTACATCCGCAAGTAGCTCCCTCTTTTTATCCCAGCGGCCATCCTTCCAGCCAGCCTTCCATCCCCATGTGATGTGACCTCACGTCTCCGAAGGGAATGGCAAGGGTTTTTCAGAAATGTAAACAAGATGGCTGATAGGCTGGAAAATCAATAATAATAAAATTATCTGTATATAAAATATGTGTAAGTGTATTTTAAATGAAGTATATTAAAGGCAGAGCTCCGTCCTGGCCGGGTCAATGGGTCCCAGCACAGCACTGTTTGATTCAATTAAAATGCCTGGTATGCTGTGTGTTAACCAGCAGCGTTGTTTCCTTACACTAAGCTGCAGTATTAAGGACAAGAGCTGCCAGCTTTAGTGAGCATATCCTGCTGGAGGTCTGCCCTGAACTGACTGAACGCCCCCCAGAAGGGTCCTGCCCCACAAGCCCTGGGGTCTTAGGACACAAGATATAAATATTTCTTGAGGAGAATGGGGTCACGCCTGCTCCTTTGAGACAGTCCTTTGTTGTGCTAGGTGGCAATGAGGTGGAGCACTGTGACAACCATGTAGTCCTGGGGTGTTCCAATGCAATTCCATTCTCAACATCAGCATCCTTTGTTATTCCAGCCCTTGCATTCTCTGCCTTTCAAGCTCTGCCAACATATCTGCTCCCCTTCTCCCCCTCCGGCCAAATATCCGTCTGGCCTTGAGAGTGCTTACAACATGTTTTTTGTGTGACCCAAGATAGCATTTGAACCTTGGTTTCCAGGGCCAAAAAGCTAGTGCAGTAACTCGCTGCACCCCCATGCTCCTTTCCTCCCCTTGCTGCTCCAAGGAGTCCATAATCTCTCCTGATCTACAGAGACTCATTTTAGCCTCGCAGCACATAGCCTTTTTACAATTAGTAGCTTTTCTGTGGAGATCCCATATAACCAATGGTAACCTTGTTTATTTGTCCCCACCCCTTGTTTCTCACATTCTCTCTCTCTCTAGGACACTTGAAAGAAACCTTTTTAACTGCAGCTGTGACATCCGCTGGATTCAGCTCTGGCAGGAGAAAGGTGAAGCAAATCTGCAGAAACAGGAGCTGTACTGCATGAACATGGAGGCTGCTGTCATTCCCCTGCAGGAGATGAACATCACCCAGTGTGGTAAGGAAAGCCCTTTGTGTGCTCCAGTTCACCTTGCTCCCAAGGCTATAGAGAGAGGAGGCCAGGAGGGGCCCCTTGCTACCCTTGCACGTCCTACAAGAAGTACCCAATGACAGGGAAATATTGTTAAAAAAACCCAGGTACTGTTTTTTGGTACAGAGTATGATTAACCCATCGAACTTACTGATACCAAGGCAATTAAGAGTGATCTTTTTGAAAGAGATTAGGATACAGTAACTCCTCACTTAACGTTGTAGTTATGTTCCTGAAAAATGCGACTTTAAGCAAAACGATGTTAAGCGAATCCAATGTCCCCATAAGAATTAATGTAAATGGGGGGGTTAGGGGTCAAGGTCAGGCTTGACAAAGCCCTGGCTGGGATGATTTAGTTGGGGATCGGTCCTGCTTTGAGCAGGGGGTTGGACTAGATGACCTCCTGAGGTCCCTTCCGACCCTGATATTCTATGGTTCTATGATAAGAAAGAGGCCATTGCACTGACCCGTTGCCTTCTATTCCCATCTCATTCATTCGGGGTCCTCTTTACACATGCTGCAGCCCTTGATGCTCCCCTTACGCATACTGTGTCCGGTCACTCTCCCGTGTATCACCCTCCCTTCTGTACTGCTGCTGGTACCATCTCTTGCACTCTGTGTGACCGCTTGGTGCCTGGGTGGCTCAGCAGGACAGAGGAGTAAGTCAAAGCCACTATAAATCAGTATTTCTTTGGCGCCTTGGAGGGAAGAGCCGGGGCGTCTTTCATTAGCAGAGATGTTTTTAATATGAGGACACATCCCTGGTCATCTTCTCTTGATTGTTATCAATTAGAGAGAAACTCTCTCTCTTCTCCTTAAGTGCCAGGAGCGCTGTGCCCTGTCCTAGCTCAGGCTGGATCTCTTGCCAGTGATTCCTTAGAAGCAGCTTTATTCCTCCCAGACCTCTGCACGGACACAGGTGCCAGGGGCTTGGGGGAAAGGGGAGAAGGGACATAGGTTTGGAAGGCAACTAGCACTTGGACAGAACTTCCTGACTTGTGTGCAATGTCAGAATTGCAAAGCACAGAGAAGATCCATCCATCCACCTGGTGATGTCCCCCATGTCACTCATTCCTTCCAATATGAGACAGCCAAGCTACTTGCCACCTCCTGTACTTCCCCCTCCCCTTCCTTCATTCGGAAGCACAAGACAGTGCAGGCTTCTTTGCTGTAAGGTGAAGCCTGCTTGGGAGACGGAGCTCATGGGGATCAGAATCCAATCCTGTACCGTATGTCTTGGCTGGCCAGGGTGCCCTAAGTGTCCTGGTGTTTGACTCCCTTAGATCTGCCCGAGATCAGCGTCAGCCACATTAACCTGACTGTGCGGGAAGGCGAGAATGCAGTGATCACGTGCAATGGCTCAGGCTCGCCGCTGCCTGACGTAGACTGGACAGTTGCCGATCTGCACTCCATCACTACTCATCAGGTAGGAGGCCAAGGGGCTTGGGTGGCTGGGCATTTACTGCCCTTGCCAAGGTCCATCACCAGGGTGTTAACACACAACACAGCAGTTGGGGTGCTGGCCCGGGGAATTTTCCGGGTCTTTGTTTCCTGTGTATTCCATTTTAATAGGCCTGGATGAGTGTTGATCACCACAGGAGAGAAGTGAAATGCAGTGATTGTTTGAAATGGATTGTATAGTCCACACCAGAGTCAGATTAGGAACCCTGGGTTGGCAGAGTATTGGCGGGTAGAGTGCAGATATTGACTCCAGGCAGCAAAACAGCTCTTCCTGCGGGCTGATTGTTTCACACCTTTAGTGCTCCCTTGGTTGCATGTTAGCCCGTCTCCACGAGCAAAATTATCCGTTGCTGACAATGGTGTATCAACAACAGGTGCAGCTGAAAGTGGTTTAACTGCAAGTAGAGGCAGGGGCATACCCTGTTTAGCACTGTTTCAGAAGCTGTGGTTATAACCTCTTTGGACTAAGTGCGTGGGTGCACTGTGGTGCCATGGACAGGGTGAGCTGTGAAACTGAAATCCTGCCTGGCCATGGTTGTTAGAGACCATGACATTTTATACAGGAGTTGGGATCCTCTGGTCCTGGGCCCGGGAGGTGGGCAGGCCGGCATCATTTGTTGGGTTTGTCCTTATTGGGTTTTTTGGGGATTTGCAGACGAACCTCAACTGGACTAACGTTCATGCCATCAATTTGACCCTGGTGAATGTCACCAGTGAGGATAACGGTTTCCTCCTGACATGTATTGCTGAGAACGTGGTGGGAATGACCAATGCCAGTGTGCTGCTCACGGTCTACTGTAAGTAGAGGCAGGGAGACGCGGGCCATACATGGGCTGGTGGGAGGGTGAGCGTGGGAACTATTTGAATGTGTCTCCCGTCGGGAATTGTGTGTCACCAAGCTATGCTGCGCTTATCTTGATTTGCTGCTGTTGAGGGTGAGGACACAAAGTCAGAGTTGCTGCAGGAGACTGAGGCAGGGACCAGTCCTAGGACTACGTGTAAAAGGAGCTTTCATTATGGGCCAATTACTTTGTCCTCCAGCTTCTCTCCATTTTAGCTTGCCTGCAGAAACGGGCGTACTCCCAGTGTGGGTGTGTCAGTCCCACACTTGCACATGTGTGGTGAGCCCCTGCTGGGCTGAACGGCTGCGCCACGTGTCTGCATGCCTCACTGGCACGTTCAGGTGGCTACTTGCATTCACAAAGCACCACTGGGAAATCCAGTGGGGTGAGGAAATGCCCAGCTGGGGCTAAAACTTTCTGAGTCACTCATCCCCTAGCCTCACTGAAATCAATGGAAGTTTTGCCATTGACTATAATGGAGTCAGGATTTCATCCCAGATCTGTTTCTACCAGGTTAATCAGTGAACACTGTGTAAACATGTGCAAAGCAAGGTTTAAAACCATTTACTTACAGGCTGTAGAGAGCTAAACTTTCATGTGCTTTCTAATATAACTTAATAAAAACCAGACCTTAACAGGAGTTTACGCAGCTTTGCTGCCTCAGGCAACTGGGACTTACCATGTGTTGCTGTGTCCATAACATTTGCCCTTAATCTGTGGTTTGAAAATCCCCCATCCCTAACCCCCGCTGGTACCTGTGTAAACTGGAGAATTATGCCCCGTTATCCCATGCAGCGCGGGCACCATTGGGCACCTGTAGCAATGAGGCAGAACTGAAGACAATAGAATATTGGAAGGAGAATAAAAAGTACGTCATTCTCTGGTCTCCCCCAAAATAAATAATTTTGGTGTGTTTGGATGGTTTGGGGGGGCTTTGGTTGCCTAAATTAATACAGTTCCAGATCTGATCAGCTGGGAGGAGACAGGTATGCCGTCCAAACCCTTTAAGTGCCACCATGTTGATGCTAATTTACATGCCCAGAATCCTGCAAGCCAGTACCAGTTTGTACCATACTTGCTCTAATGTAATCATTCTGAAAAGAGCTGATATTTTGGTGTATTGGTGACTAATTGCTTTGGTACCCTCCTAGTCATAGGGTGACCAGATGTCCCGATTTTATAGGGACAGTCCCGATTTTTGGGTCTTTTTCTTATATAGGCTCCTATTATCCCCACCTCCTGTCCTGATTTTTCACACTTGCTGTCTGGCCACCCTACCTGGTCATTCACCCAGAGATATAGGGAACTAAATTCCGACCTAGGCTTACATGTGAAACATGCTGGGTGGGACTCTGCACGATCACTGGGTTAGCAGCCGTGGGTCAAGATTGAGGTGTATCGCCTGAGTTGTGAGTGCGGAATCTTGGGCGTCTCCTCCGAGCTCTACCTCTCTCTCTTTGGCATTGCTGTTTCTCCACTTTCACAACATGAAACTCTTTAGAAAAAACAGAGGGGAAAGTTGATGGATCTTTCCTGTTAGTTAGGGGCTGCCTGTGGGCGTGACCCCAGCCCTCTGCATGGGGTACGGGAAAGGAGAGTGCTTAGGAAAGAATAGAAGGCCTTTGTCTTATGAAGTTCTGATCCTTGCCCTACAGTAGTGGGCCATCTTTGGTCATGCTCTGTGGCCTCAGTGTTTGGGGCCTTACATGTGATGCTGTAATTAAGTTTTCATCAGCGATGGTGGAGCGGAGTTTGAATTCTTGAGGCGTAGGTATCCTCAGTTCAGAGGCCTCTCAGGAGAGGGTACCATGCATATGTATTAAATGGAGGTGAGCTCCCAGCTTTAATCCCTGTCCTGCTACACGTCCTTTAATTGTAACAATCCTGGAGGATATTCAACCAATCAAAGCCTCCAAGGACATGCAGCCATTCAGAAACCCTGAGGGATGTTTGCTTGAATGGCTGAGAATTCCTAAACTACTGAATGTGACCAGAGAGCCCCAAGGGGCACCTTGTAGACATGTGTGTAATTAATAACAATGCACTAGAAAAGCCTACATAACATGAGCAGGCTGCTCCATTGACATTGTGTGGGGAGGGGAATACAACAATATGCACGCTAAGTGGACAGCTACAAACTTAATTCGGGCTGGTTAGCAGGGGTCCAAATCCAAGATCTGATCTCAGACCTTGTTTCCCAGACCTACGGAGCTAGCCGTGCTTGTAGCTTACAGAGGCTAGAGTGGCTCAGTGGTGCCCCTTCAGGTTGATGTTCCGCATGACCCCATTCGGTCCTCCACACCAGAGAAAAGGCTGCGGTGAAGCAGGGCCATTTAGGAATTAAACTGGTGGGGTGAGGAGGAGTGGGGATGCAAAGTAAGGGGTTCCAGGGGACACCCTCAGTGCTGAGGGGAAAGACATTTTTCATTTCTATTATGTATCCATTATCCAGGGCAGAGTGGAGCCTGATTACTTGTTTCTTTATTGGGGATTTTGACTGTCGAGACTGAATGTCCCTCTATCCTGCACTGCTCGTTACATGCCCACTAAAATGAATGTGAACAACCCTTAAACATGTGCTGGGAAAGGTCTTGCATCAGTGTGATGTGAGTGCTATGAAATGCTCTGAGAGCAACTCCCAGCTGAGACAAGCTTAGTTGATTTCGTGTCATCAAGCCCAGAGGGAAGGGAAGAAACTCTTAAATGACAGCAGGTCATCTCCTACTGCCAAAACCAGGCTTGGCTCCTTTGGGCAAGGCTCCATTCCAGCTCACCTGGTAAGGCTGCTGACGACATTGCAGCTGTAGTAGAGCGTAGCATGCACACACAGCAAATTCAGCCATGGGATGGGAGGTTCCTCTAGCTGTTCGAGTGCGCTTTGGTGGCTGGCTGCTGGGAGATGAGGTAATCATCATTGCCTGGAACATGTGAGGTTACTTGGGTCTTGAGTCCCACAAATTTGCATTGTGTTTCTCTATGCTAGATCCGCCACGCATTCAGAGCCTGGAAGAGCCAGAGCTACGTCTGGAGCACTGCATTGAGTTTGTGGTGCATGGGAACCCGGTGCCCAGCCTTCACTGGCTGCACAATGGTCAGGTCCTCAGGGAGACTGAGATCATCCGCATGGAGTTCTACCAGCAGGGTGAAGTGTCTGAGGGCTGTCTACTCTTCAACAAGCCCACTCACTACAACAATGGCAACTACACCCTCGTGGCCACTAACCAGCTGGGGACAGCCAACCAGACCATCAAAGGGCATTTCCTCGAGAAGCCCTTTCCAGGTGAGAGAGTCACAGCTTATGTTTCTGTAGTGCCTTGCATCCTGGAGCACTTAACAGGCTGCTATACAAGCTATGCACCAGGATCATTGAACCTCACATTAAAATACAGTCCCCTCTGGTGCACAATATAATAACTGTTTACCAGCATTGAGCAACATTTCACAAGAGTCTAGACATGGGTGTGAAAAAGAGTTGTGTATCCAGTTGAAATCAAAGGGGATTTTAGGGAGGGAGGATGTAATTATCCAAACTGACCATGACGTAAGAGCTAACATACCTATTGGTGCAGAAAGTGCCATGACGTTTTTGGTGGCTTTGAATGATCATGGCCTTTGTGTCAAGTCTCCTCAGAAAGATGGTGGCTTGAACAACAACATAACATCACGATGGGACACTTGGGTCTGATCAACCATGTACAGACCAGGCATGGCCCAATTAGCTTGTGAAGTTTGCCCAACCCATGCCATATGATGCCAGGGGACCCCACTTTCTTCTTTGACAGGAATCTTCATCAACATCTTAAGGGAAAAAAGGGTGAAAATTTGACGGAAAAGGAAATGAGTGACTGGTTTTTGACTTTGCATTCTGCAGTGTTTGTGGTGGTTGTTGCTCCATGACTTATCCGTGAGAGAAGGGCTTAGGGCCTGCAGTGTATCATGGGGGGTTACCTCTGACACCCCTTAAAGTGGACTCCCACTCTTTTGACACCGAATATTCTTTTGGGGCATATAACTGGGGTAGTGGTTGTGTGTGGAGGAAAGCCCTTTTGAGGGACTTGGTGATCTTGTTTTACTTTGTCTATAAAATGGCTGTGATCTAGATGGAATGTCCTCAGGATTCTATATATTTCATTAAAAAAAAATCTGTCAGACATCATTTTGGTGCAACAGCCCCCACAAAAATGGTAAATACCCCCCCAGTCCCTCGGCATTAACTATTTGTCAGGCACTCTCAGTAAATGATTTTAAATTCCTCCCTGTGTCACTGGGCGGTGAGTGGTGAAATTGTAGAAGGGAAAATAAAGCAGGGGAAGCTCTTGTTATAAGGCGTGCAGTAGAGAGGGTTGTGGTGGCTGTCCTGCAGTGAAAGCGTGGGAGGGCTCTTGCACTGCCTTCTGTTTTTGCAGCACCAGATCAGGCACCCTGGAGTTAACAGAGTGGTGCATACTGTTGCCTTCAGGAGTGATGCCATGAGAAAGTGGCCAGCGTGGCTCCTGCAGCCCCTAGAAAACGGAGCAAAATCGGGCACTTGCTCTATATAGAGCAATACCAATGGTATTGTCATTTATTATTTATATCATGCCGTCAATGCGCACAGAGCTTTCCGGGTGGTCAGATATAGTAAATGGAAGCCAAAATCTCTGCCTTGAAGAGCTGACCAGTCTAAAGACATGAACAGATACAGAAAGGAGTGGGAAAATTATATTCAAGATTCAAGGATGATCATCTGTCTAGCTCCTTAATCTGTGTAGGCTTTCTGCTATCTGGGAGGAAGGGCAGTCTGTGTTTCTGGCACATGGGGTGGGGGTCAGGAGATAGGTCAGGTTATGTTCTCACCTCTGTCGCTTCCCATTTCTGTGATTCAGTTCCCCTGTCTGCAGGATGGGGATAACAACATTTTGTTTCTGATGCATCTGCAATGTGCTAGGCACTTTCCAAAGGTAACAGGAAGCAGGTCTGCTGCTCCAAAGAGCTGACACTAAAAATTCATTCCAGTCTTGCCACCATGTTGAGAGAATAAGCTAATGTTTAAGTGTTTTGAAATCCTTGTATAGAAGGTGCTGGAAAAGAAAAGACTATAGATAGACCTAATCCAAAGGTTCGCTGCCTTTTTCTACCTGCCACTACAAACTCATCCCTTTTTTTCCTCCCACGAGCCTGTGTCCCAGAATCTTTCTCACTGTGGCAGCCCCCCGCCCATGATGTAATCAGTACATGATTTACTTTTCTTGAAGATCACTGGTCCGGACATTGCCAAAACTGACCTTTACATTCAGTGCATCTGAAATGTACAGTCTTGCATTTGAAAGTTGTTTTTTCTAGAAAACGTGAGGAGCTGTACATTCAACACACCTCATTACTGCTGCTAGTTACACTGGGGAGGTTTTCGCTGCAACCTGCCAGGACCAGAATTTTTTAAAATTAAAGTTTAGAGTCTCATAGATTCATACACTTTAAGGCCAGATGGGACCATCGTGATCATTTAGTCTGACCTGCACATTGCAGGCCACAGAACCTCACCCACCGATTCCTGAAATAGACCCCAAACCTCTGGGTGGGTTACTGCAGTCCTCAGAGTTTGATTTAAAGACTTCAAGTTACAGAGAATCCACCATTTACTCTAGTTCAAACCAGCAAGTGACCCACGTCCAAAGCTGCCAAGAAAGGCAAAACAATCCCAAGGTCTCTGCCAATCTGACCTGGGGGAAAATTCTGTCCTGACCCCAAATATGGCAACCAGACCCTGAGCATGTAGGCGAGACCTGCCAGGCAGACACCTGGGAAAGAATTGTCATCGCCCTTCCCAACTACTGTCCTATCTCTGGACATTGGAGATATTTTCTAATCGCAGTTGTGGATGGGCCATATACCACTGTAGGCAATCTCACTGTGCCACCCCCTTCATAAACTTATCAAACTCAGTCTTAAAATAGGTTAGGGTTTTTTGGCCCCACTGCTTCCCTTGGAAGGCTGTTCCAGAACTTCACTCCTCTGATGGTTTGAAACTTTTGTATAGTTTCAAGCCTAAACTTGTTGATGGCCAGTTTATATTCATTTGTTCTTTTGCCAGCATTGGCCCTTAATTTAAATAACTCCTCTCCCTCTGTGGCGTTTTTCCCTCTGATGTATTTATAGAGAGCAATCGTATCACCCCTCATTCTTTGTTTTGTTAGGTTAAACAAGCCAAGCTCCTTAAGTCTCCTCTCTTAAGGTAGGGTCTTCATTGCACTGATCATCCTAGTAGCCCTTCTCTGCATCTGTTCCAGTTTAAATTAATCTTTCTTAAACATTGGAGACCAGAATTGCACACAGTGTTCCAGATGGGGTCTCACCAATGCCCTGTATTATGGTAATAACACTTTCCTATCTGGAAATACGTTGGCTGATGCATCCTAGAATTGCAATTAGCCTTTTTCATGGCGGGATCACAGTGGTGGCTCATAGTCATCCTGTGATTGACCAACACAGCCACATCTTTCTCCTCCTCTGTCACTTCCAACTGATACATCTCCATCTTACAGCAAAAATTCTTCTTGTTAGTCCTGAAATTCACTTTGTACTGTTAAATTTCATCCAATTTCTATTACTCCAGTTTTCAAGGTCATCAAAATCTTCTTGTATGATGATCTGGTCCTCCTCCATATTGGCAATATCTCCCAACTTAGCGTCATGCACAAATTTTATTAGCACACTCACACTTTTTGTACCACGGTCATTAATGAAAATGTTAAATAAGATTGGTCCCAAGATTGACCCTTGAGAAACTCCACTAGTAACCTCCCGTCAGCCTGACAGCATGACCCATTGTTGTCTCCTCATTAACCAGCTTCTTACCCACATTTCAATTCTCTTATTAATTCTCATCATCTTCAATTTAACTAATAATTTGACTAATCTACTGATCTAACCATGTGGAACTGTATCAAATGCTTTACTGAAATGCAAGTAGATTAGATCTACTGCATTTCCTTTGTCTAGAAAATTGGTTATCTTCTCAAAGAAAGAGATTAGGTTGGTCTGGGATGATCTACCTTTTGTAAAGCCAGTGTTGTATTTTATCCCAATTACTGTTGACCTCTATGTCCTTAACTACTCACTCTTTCATAATTTGTTCTAAGACCTTCCATATAACTGAGGTCAAACTAAGAAGCCTGTAGTTTCCCAGATCCCTTTCTTTTCATTTCTTAAATATAGGTACTATATTTTCAATTCTCCAGTCATAAGGTACAACCCCTGAGTTGACAGATTCATTAAAAATCCTTGCAATTTGATATACCAGTTCCTTTAGTATTCTTGGATGGAGATTATCTGGGCCCCCCAATTTGGTCCCATTAAGCTGTCTGAGTTTGGCTTCCATCTAATTTCTACTTCCATATCCTTGTTCCACTGGTACCTTGCCACTGCCCTCAAGCTCCTCATTATCCTTATTAAAAACGGAGGCAAATTATTTGCTTAGGTGTTGGGCCATACCTTTATGATCTTTAATCTGCAACCCATCCTCAGTGCTTAGCGGTCTCACTTCTTTCCTTGTTTTCTTTAAAAAAAAGAATCTTTTACTATTGCTTTTAATTTCCTTTGCAAAGTCCAACTCTGCTTAGCTTTTGGCAGTTCTCACTTTTCTCCCTACACTTTCCGACTTTCAAGAAGTAACTCTCCTTTGTGTCCATCACTTCTTCCATTCCTTGTAGGTTTTCTCTTCTTAATAACCTGTTTGAGATGCTTGTTCATCCAGTTAGGTCTGCTATCCTTCCCTACAATTTTTTCCCCCTTACTCAAAGTAATCCCAAGCCTCTTCCACATTAAGATCCTTAAATTCTTCAATCCAATCCACTTCCCTTAGTTATTTCCTTTACTTTTTAAAGTGTGCCCTTTTGAAATCAAGGATAGTTACAGACCTATTTCTGTTTATCCTTCAGTTTAGTCTAAACTGAATTAATTCATGATCACTCGAATCAAGGTTGTCCTCTACAACCAGGAGTCCTATGAAGTCCATGCTACTTACCAATACTAAATCTAAAATAGCATCACATCTTGTAGGTTCAGTGACTATCTGGTGAAGAAATCTGTTGACTATCACGTCCAGGAATATCTGGGCCCTACCATTTACACACTTGTCTTCCAGTCTATATCTGGGAAATGAAAATCTCTCATAATCACACAATTCCCAGTAGTGTTTATTTTATTAAAAATATTAGAGGTCTCTCTCCATATCCAAATCAGATCCTGGGTGTCTATAGCAGGCCCAAGCACTATCCCAGTGGAACCTCTGTTACCTTTCTTCCCCAAAGAGATTTTGACCCAAACAGATTCAGTTTTATGCATTCCATCACTTCTAATTTCTTTACAGTCTTCCCCATTATTAATACCACCTTTACCTTTATTTCTGTCTTTTCTGAACAGCACATACCCTCCAACACCTGGATTGAAGTCGTGGTTACTGTTTCACCAGGTTTCCATTCACCTTATAATATCTACTTTCACTTCTTGCACTGGTAGTTCTAGTTCCTCCATTTTGTTACCCAGGTTCCTTGCACTGATTCACAGACATCTTAGTTGTTTCTGCTTGGTTTTGCCCAAATTCCTCGCTGGATTAGGTACCGTCATTTTACTGCCAGTATACCTGACTGTTACTCCCAGTGATTTAGCCCTATCTTTCCTCTTGTTGTTGTACATTTTCTTACCCTCTTTTATTCCTTTCTTCATTGCTCTTTTACTTGGTTTTCCTCCCACTCAATATTAGAATCAGATGCAGAGATTACATGAGCTCCAAACCGTTTCCCCCATGTTCCTAGTTTAAAGCTCTTTTAATCAGTTGTGCCAACCTCCGTCCCAGAAGCATATTTCCCTCTCTACTCAGGTGGAGTCCATCCCATGAGAACAGTCCTCTGTCTGTGAATACCTCCCACTGGTTGAACATCCCAAAGCCCTCCTTATAGCACCATTGTCTGAACCATCTGTTCATCATCATAATCTTGTCTTGCCTTTGCCCTCCTCCTCTACAGACAGGTAGAATCCCCCTGAGGGTCACCTGAGCCTCCATTTCTTTAAGTGTCTTCTCCAGCCTGTCAGTTTTCCTTGTTGTGTCCCAGTGAGAATCTAGCAATATCATTTGTTCCAACATGAAGGACAATCAGTGGATTCTTTCCAGCTCCCATTAGGATCCTCTTCCATCTCAGGTCCACATCCTGTCTCTTATCTCACGGCAGACAACACACCCTTCTGTTCTCCGGATCAGCTGTGGTGACAGGTCTGTCTGTTCTTCTTAGTAGGGGAGTCCCCAATCTCGTACACCTGCCTCTTCTGAGTGTTGCAATTCTCCAGCCTTCCCCCTTCTGTTCTTTCTGGCTGCAAGTCTTCTGTTCGCACTTGTAGTCTCCTGCGAGTCATCCTCTATCCTCTTAGGTCTCTGAAGTCTGGCTGTCTTCATTGTCTCTTTCCCTCTTCTTGCAGGACTAGCTGCTCTTCTTTTCTTCCTTGCCTTCCCATCTTTGGTTACTGACTGCCTCTCCTTTTCATTTTTCAACTCAGCGAACCTGTTCCTCTGCTCTGTTTCTCCTTCGCTAGCCAGTCTTTTCCTCCTCCTTGTTCTCATAGTCATGTGCTTCCGTTGGCCATTTTCCTCATCCAGAAGTCTACCCTCACAGTTCTCTGGTCCAGCATGCATTTGCAAGTCATGAGGTTTCTCTTCAGCCTCTTCTCTCCTTCCCTCCATCATCTGCCCAAATCCCCTTTGAAAATCCACCACAGTTTCTAGCTGCCTCTCCAAACCTTGGATCTTCTCCTCCATCAGATGCATCAGACGGCACTTCATACAAATGAAGCACCTTTCAGGTACCCTCTCCAGAATAAAGTATATCCCACAGCTTCCACATCCAGTCATCTTAATTGTCTCTTCCATTCTTTGGGTCACTACTACAGCTGCCTGTGTAGCTGTCATAGCCTTCCCTCCTACGCTCCTCTGAAGAAAGAAAAAAGGAGTGGGGAAAGAACCCAAAACATACCCCTGTTTGCTGGCTCCTGTGCTGCCGGCCAATTGGTTGGCTGCCTTTATAGGCTTGCTGATTAGGGAAGCCTCGCCCCCACAATCAAGGTTCAGCTGTGATCACAGGCTCTGCTTCTCTCCCCATGCACTGCCCCCTGCCAGACTTTGCAAACTGAAAACAAACCCTCAAGCAAGCAAACACACTGTCAAGAACTCTCTCCCTGCCCCTCAGGAGCAGAGGCTTGCCTCCCTTCTCCTCCAACAGGGATCTCCATGCAAAGGCTGCTGTTTTCAACTCTGTTTGCTGGCTCCTATGCTGCAGTCCCTGGAAAATTTCCAGCCCCCTCAAATTAAAAAAGTGTAGTAACTTGCCCAGGAGTCAAGAACTACTGATCTAATCCATCACAGCCCAATTAACCGAACCAAACTTCAGTTCATTGGGAGCTGCACGTATGACCCTGGGTCTGTATTTGCTTCCCTTCCAAGCCTCTGCCATGCTTTTATGGGAACGCTGCAGCATCATTCCAGGCACCCTTGGCCGGCAAAGCTGTGTAAAATCCTGTTAGTATCAGGGTCAGTTTCTTTTGCTGGCGAGTACATTGAAAGCTGATGTTGTTCTCATGCTATATAAACTGATTGTCACTGAGAGCTTTAGACATTGTCACCTGGGGCCCTAGCGAGCTGTTTTGTTTGGAAGGAGCTTTACTGGATACCGTGAACTGGTCAGGTTGCTGAGGGGAATGACTAAGAGGGCCTACTTTACAGGATGGCGCAAATGTCGTGCGGCCCCTTTCCCCCGCACCAGCCACACCTCTGTCCTGAGCCCAATTGCTTCCAGTCCTCACTCCATCACAGCTCTGCAACTTGCTCCTAAATGGTATTACAGCTACTGGGGCCATGGGGTTTCCAGTTCTGCCCTATCAATCCACTGGAATCCCAACCTGCAGTCCTCCCTCCCCCATTTCAGCCCAAGCCCCCTCACAGCTGTTCCAGTGCACCCCAATCCCGACCTTCAACACAGTCTGAGATTATTTTGAGCCAGGACTGCCAAATGGGCCAAAAATGGGAAGCTTTGTTCTCTTGCCACACCTCCCCCAAATCCTGCTCAGCCCTGCCGTGTGGATCTAAACAGAGAAATCTCTTAAAGTAGCTATGCTCTTCCTAGGAGGGTTTTCCCTCTGCTCCCTGTGCAGTCAGTGAGCTGGCATTAGCTAGTGGCTGGCTTACTCCGAGAGGTACGCCCTCAAACGTCCCTGGGCTGGTTGGGATGATGTGGGAGTGTGGCTGAGAAGTGTTTGGATGGGAGGGGCTGACGTCCCTTTACTGTGCTGTTAATTGTGTTGCTTCTCTCTTTGTCCTTTTCACAGAGAGTACGGATAACTTTGTTTCAAGTAAGTGCCTTCTTGCCTTTTGCTTCATTTCCTTTTTTCACCTCCTGAATCCAAGTACCTTGCAGATGACGTTTGGGGGCGATCTAATGCTTTAGCGCTAGGCAGGAGGGATTGTTAGAGAGGGAGATGAGGAAATAAGTGTCTGGCTTCCCCTCTGTGAGAGCCTGAGTGTATTAAGGAAGGTTTTTATGTGCTGTACAGTCTGTAGATCCTGGGCAGGTCTATTCCTGCCTAGTGGGGTCCTGAAGAAGGATCCAGACCAATGGAGAGGGAAGCATGTGATGTGCCGGTAGCACGGGTAACTTTGCAGTATGACACAGAGGCGTGAATGTGTCTTCAAGCAACTCCTGTACTGGCTGTAGTTTGGGGTGCCACAGGGCAGTGGTATAGATGCCTAGTCCACTGAAACTGAAAGGAAAAGCAGTCTTCAGAGCTAGCCTTGTGAGGGCTGATGTGGTTCAGGGCTTGGGGAAGTAATATGGAACCTCTCCCCTTGAGGTTACTGATCTAAATTAGGTGCAGATAGGTGGTGCCCCAAAGAAGTTGCCATTGAATCACCTGTATGAAATGAGCAGCTGGGTCTCAGTCCCCTTCCTAGCAGAACAGTTGTCTGCATCACAACAAGTGCTGGTTTGACCCCCATATTGCAGCAGTCTGAGCACAAGCCAAAGGACTGATTGGGTCCTGGATATTGGAATCCCTCCCCCCTTCATTGTAGTGTGGACTCTTCCAAGTAGGAGCTGAGGCCCATTGAACAGGTGTGTAGGGTAAGTGCTGTACCTGTTCTGTGGCTGGGGGATTTCTGCTCCCTGGATTTTTAATTGCCAGCATTCAAATGCATTTAATTTAAAAAATCACTCAAGTCATTGTTTGTTGGTTTTAATTTGGCAGGATTCAGTCTTGTAGCAATCTGCATTCCAGGGATGCTTGAACCACTAGCTTTCCCCTGGTGCTGGGAGGCATGTGGGTGGATGAAGAACCCTCACCCACAGAACATATGGGATCAGACTGCTTCTCATTAACTGGTGGGAGTGACACTGTGTCCGATCAGTAACTTGACTTTGCTTCCTCACTGCCGAGTCACATAGGAACCTAGAGAGCTTAAGTAAAAAAACACCTATTAGCTCATTTGGTCTATGCCAGTTCAGGAGAAATTACAACCCCAATAAGACTTGAATTCAAAGTCTTTGAAATAGAAGGCAAGAGACCTCATTCTCTGGGCTAGCCAGTGCTATGTAGTGTGACATCACAAGGTTGGGATGTTCTGGGGCCTGTGGAATTCCTTGGGGGCACAAATTGAATATTTCCTCTTTCTTCTTCTGGTTCCAGTTGGTGACTATGAAGTGAGCCCCACCCCACCTATCACTGTGACCCACAAACCAGAGGAGGATACATTTGGGGTGAGTCCTGTCTCCTTTTTGTACAGGGGAAGCATTTTCTATTGATTTCTGCTGTTGCTGATGGATAGGGTGGTATACTGTTTGCACCACCATTGCTTCTATACTGAGATATTTGTTTGTAAGTAAAATCCTACCCTGTCCAATTAATGATGGCCAGACTTTAGATGGTTCAGTGGTTTGCGATGGATAAGCAGGGATACTGATATGAACTACGTTAGCCTCTTGAGTTTGCAAAACTGGGTTGTGAATCTCTTGAAGACAGAGTCTCCCCCAAAGTATTTCCTGCAGGGTCAGAAATTCTGAGAGAACAGTGAAAAAAATGACAAATCAATCAATTAATTGAGTTGTTTCATGCTATAATGGAATCTTTAGGAGCATGGATTCAGTTCTGGTTTATTTTCATCAATACCGATTCATCCACCCCTTCTTTAACCCCCCCCCCCCCCGCTGCATTTGGTGATGTCGCACTAGGACTTGATCACATTGGCTGAAATAAGTTTTGCCAATTCATTTTACATGGTTTGCAAGACCCTCAAAATTTCACTTTTCACAAAATCCAGACAGAGATGGGGAAAATGTTGAGAGCAACAGTGTTGGGAAAATAATTAGGGGTTTCATAGAATTGCTCTAATTTTATGCAAGGTTTTGAGAATCTTGAAATCCAGAAAATATTGACAGAATAAACAAACCCTTATCGATTTTTCTGAATGTTTTATCCTGCGGTAATTCTCAGGGGAACTGAGGAAAGCGCTTCATACAATGGGACCTTACTCGTGAACAGCACCCAGTGTAGAAAAAGAAATGCAGAATATATACAGGGGAATGAAAATCATACTTGTTAAAATGTGACCTTTGAAAAATAAAACCATGCGTCTATCAAAGACTGGGAAAAGCATCAAGCGATGAAAGGAGTAAAATGTCTTTCTGTTAATGCTGTATTTTCTTCTGTGATTGAACACATCACAGTAAGAGGAACACAGGTCCAAATGCAATAAGAGGCCCTGGAAGGCAGTAAGAATAATTGGCCAAATGCAAACGGAAGAAATCCTGAAAGGAAGCTGTTTATTTACAGCAACACAATTAAAGAGTCTTGGGTAAAGATCTGCAGAATAAATATTAATAAATATAAAAAGGAGCTTTGGGCTGTAAGCCTTTGTGTACAGGGATGATCTCCCTTCTGCATCCGTACAGGGCTTGGCACAATGGGACCCCAGTCCCAACTGGGGCACTTTGGGTACGATCATAATATAAATATTTACCACTACTACTCATAAAGGAGCAGCTGGAACCTCAGGAAAAGAGTTCGACCGCCTTCTGTCTCTTGTGTTTTCTCTTCCCTTATTCTTGCTTCTGAGGGTTGCTTGCATGGAGGCAGAATTGATGTTGTGAAAGAATTCTTCTGCTCCTACTGCATATTCCCCATCGCAAGTTAGTATCCACTTATGGTTGTGAGACCACACATTGGGTAAGATGTGTCAAATGGAGATTATGAAGGGCAAAAAACCCAGGGCATTAAGGAATACTAAGGAGCGAAGATTCCATGCAGATGTACTTGATGATTAGAGAGTGAGGGTTCAGAGGCATGGGAAATGTGATATCGGAGCAGAATTGTATCTATATAGAAATTATTCTTATTTTTCCTGTCGCAGTAAGAGGCTCTTGTAGTTTCAAAACTGCACTAAAGCCATTTGCATTCAGATGGATTCGTCTCCACAGCAGCATGTAAGTGTACAGGAGTGACTGAGCCAGGAGACTTTTACTTTTCAAGTCTGAACTGGTTTGGATATCATATGTTCCTTCATCCTAACTTTCAGATTTGTCCCTTGCAGGTATCCATAGCAGTTGGGCTTGCAGCTTTCGCGTGTGTCCTCTTGGTGGTGCTCTTTATTATGATCAACAAGTACGGTCGAAGATCCAAGTTTGGGATGAAAGGTACGTGTAGCTGCTCTTCTCCAGCAAGAGGCACCTTCAAGGAATGCCAGGCTCTAATGCCACATTATGAAAGGTGGTGTGTTTTATTTCCACAAAAGGTACTGTCTATACCAGCCAGTGGCACTCCCAGAGCCCTTTGAAGGGAAACAGTACGACTACCTCTTCTGTTCATTGCCTGGACCTAGAGAGCAATAGAGTCTTTCTCTTTTGTTGTTCTGGGCTGCAGCTGTTCCTGCTATTGGGAATAAGCATGTGTGTTTGTGTGTGTGTGTGTGTGTGTGTTGGTGGGGGGCTTTGGGTCCTGCTGTCTTTGGCAGTAACAGCGGTTGTTGAGCGCTGAAGAATGAATGCCCTTGTGCCGTGTTGTTGTAGCTGTGTTGGTCCCAGGATATTAGTGAGGCAAGGTGGCTGAGCTCATATCTTTTGTTGGACCACCTTCTGTTGGTGAGAGAGATGAACTTTCGAGTTTACACAGAGCTCTGCTTCAGGTCTGGGGAATGTACTCAGAGCTCGAAAGCATGTCTCTCTCTAAAAGATATTACCTCACCCCTTTGCCCTTCTTATAGGTCTCACAGGAAATGCCGTTTGGCTGCCCTGCGTTAAGCAGGGTTGGGTAGGTTGGGGCGGGAGGTAAAAATACATTAAATTGCCTCCTTGGTGTATTGGCCAGTTCCTGATAGAACGGAATGCGGGTGGATTCTGAGTCGGTTTGTGAAGGAAGAAAATATGCTGTTATGAGTCTGTGGGGTGCTTGCGAAGAGCAAGTGATGTTTCAGCAGGTTGCAAGGGGTTTTCCTGCTGCCTCCCCACTGGAATGTTTCACTCGTTTCCTTTTCTGCTTCATGGCCATCCTCGTGGGAACTGTTTCAGGCAGGCTAGGTAGTGCTTAGCCAATGAGAAGACAGTGATGGTTGCCATATGGAGCCATTCTTTCAGTTCTCCCCAGCAACATCGTTGCTTCTCTTCAGGATCATGGGGCTCGTGCCAAGAGAAACTGAATCATTGAGCACCGTCTGTTTTTCATGATTCGCCTTGTGTTTATCTGCAGCCTTGAAGCGTTGGTGGTGCGTAGCAGAGCCTACTGGGACAGGTTTATAACATAACAAAGTAGTTGCCAGCCTCCATCCTTGTTAATACAGGCATTGTACAGCCAAACACGTGGTCTTTGGTTAACACAACCCTTTTCAAAGGCTGCTGAGTGGCAGCTGATTTCCCAGCCATGCTGGGGCCTGCAGTTGAGGAGCAGGCTGAAATGTTTGGGGGCACGGCTTGTGCTTGCCCAGAGTTCTGTTTGCTTTGCGAAGACATTTCCAGAGTAGGTCCAAATGAGACTGTGGCTGGTGTTTCCCCTGTGTGGCCTCTGGAGATGGAAGACAGGACCTTAATTAAACAGCAGAACTACTGTAGCAACTTAGCAAATTTAGCTCATATGTCCATTGATGGGAGCAATCTGCTAGGGTGTACAGATTGTTGGTGGGGGAGCATGGGAATGGAAGTCATGATTTCTGCGGGTCATGATTCCCAACTCTTCCACTGCCTCATTTTGTGACCTCACACAACTAACTGGCTTAACTATGCTTTCTGCTTGAGTTTCCCCATCTGTAAAGCGGAGATGAAGTTTTCCAACTTCATACGGGGAGGGGGGTATATCTACGGGAGGAATGGTTTGTACAGTGCTGTGGTATCTGCTGCTGATAGTGCAAAATGTTATAGGTAAAAGAAAAGAATAAATATTCCCACACATGAAAAACAGAGAGAAGAATGTGAATATCATGTGGGTAACTCACCTCTGTAGATGGATAGACAGATGTGTGCTTGCACACGTACTGAGGGGTTATGGTAACCATGAGTATGAATCTTGAATGACGTTTGAGTTCCTCAATATACAGTGGTAATATTCCCTTTTGGCATGTGCAGGATTTAGATAGCACAAGCTTTTATCAAGAAAAACATGGTTTTCCTTTCATTGAGTTGCTGTGCTAAGTTGGAGTCCCTGTTATTCTGATAATAAATTGTAGATATAAATATTCCCCTGCAGACTTAATTTTTAGGGGTTTTGCTGGTAAGGCTGTTAGACAGACAGAATCTGCAGTGTTTACATGGGTTTAAAATTCAGAGAGATGTCTCATGTGGGACTTGATCCTGGTGCACTGATTCTGTAGCCAATCACAGCCTTCATAGGCATCTTGGAAATGCAGGTTGTTGTTGGGTGCTGTGGACACCAAGTCCACGTGGAGTTAGTGTGAAAGTGACTGGCTCTGCTATTAGATGAGCAGCTGGATCTTGAGCCTCGAAGGCTCCTTGTACATCGGTAGCATTCTGCCGCCACGTTTAGACAAACGTGCACGTGCTCCTGCTGAGCAAAAGTACCTGTTGCTGACACAAGGGCTCACGTAGCTCTCTTGATATCTTCTACAGCACCTTTATCAGTGCCACTAGGGTAAATTTGTCTAATTTGCTCCCCTTACAAACTCCACCTTGCTTCCTCCTTCTCCTCCCTCAACCAACACTCTGGGGACCCCTTCCATGGCTTCTCCCTCTACGCCTTCTCCTTGGTGACTGTATCCATTTGTACAGTTTAAACTCTCATCTCTTGGCTGATGACTCACTAATCTATGGGCCCTGTTTCCCTCTGCCCACTCCTGTGCTGCAGACGATCTCCTGATATATGGCCTTAGATGGCCCATCGCCAGCATAGAGCTTCTTGGTTTTTCCATTTCCTCCTTTCTCTGTTGTCGTTGGCACAACACCATCCTGCCCATCGCTTAGGCTCACAGTCCCTTTGACTCCTCCTTTCCCTTCTTCCCACACAACAAGGCTGTTGCAGAATATTGCTTCTTCCTCCTCAATGTTTTGCAAATGTGACCCTTCCATTCTGTTCCAGGGGCTAATACCCTGGCTGCATCTTGCCTTGATGGCTGCAACCAGCAGATGACTGCGTCACTCCCTGCCAGTCTGCCTGAAACGCAGTGGCAAAAATGCTCTTCCTTCCCCATTGATCAGATCCTACCATCCTCTGTCTACCTTTGCACCCCTCCATTAGCGTCCCTTCAGCCACTGCATAAAAGTTCAAACTTCTCACTTAACACCTTCAAGGCCTTGAATAATGTAGGCGTGATCTACACTACAGACTTATGGTGGTATAACTACCCTGAGCAACGCAGAAAATCCACACCCCTGCGCAACACAGTTACGCCGACCGAACTCTGGTGTAGACAGTGCTACGTAAATGGGAGAGCTTCTTCTGTCGACATAGCTACTGCTTATCAGGGAGGTGGAGTACCTGTGCCGATGGGAGAAGCTCTCCCATCGGCATAGGTACTGTGGTTACTAAGCATTACAGACTCATTGGTGCTGCTGCACCACTGCAGTGCCATATGTGTAGATAAGCCCTTAGGCCCAGCCTCCAAGTTGGATTTTATCGTCTTTCATGTCCCCCGGCCCTTCATTCCACCAATGATGCCCCATTTATTTCAGTCTCCCATCTTTACCTTCTTCTGTGGTGCTTCCCACTTGTGGAATGAGCTCCCTAATAACAGAAAAACAGCAATACTGGGTCAGACCAATGGTCCATCTAGCCTGGTGTCTTGTCTTCCGACAGTGGCCAATGCCAGGTGCTTCACAGGAAATGAACAGACCAGGTAGTCATCAAGTGATCCATCCCCTGTCACCCATTCCCAGCCCCTGGCAAACAGAGGCTAGGGACACCATCCCTGCCCATCCTGGCTAATAGCCTTTGATGGACCAATCCTCCATGAATTTATCTAGTTCATTTTTGAACCCTGTTATAGTCTTGGCTTTCACAACATCCTCTGGCAAGGAGTTCCACAGGTTGACTGTGCGTTGTGTGAAGAAGTACTTCCTTTTGTTTGTTTTAAACCTGCTGCCTATTAATTTCATTTGGTGACCCCTAGTTCTGGTTCTAATCTAGCTTGCCAAGCTACTCTTCTTTCTTCATTCATATCTCCTGAAGTCTCACCCCTGGACACTCACCTCTGGCAAAGATCTTTACTGTCACAGTGTCATGGGAGAGAAGGAGAGTGTGATCAAAAATCAATACAACCGAAAATCCTCTGGAAGCTTGCACTCTCCTCTGAGTCTCCCATTGTGATCTAAAAAGAAAAGGAGTACTTGTGGCACCTTAGAGACTAACTAGTTGCAGCTTTCTGGGACAGGAACTAGGTCCTACAGAGCATCAAGCATATGGTTGGTGATTAAAAAATAGAATAATAATAATCAAAAGGCCTGATCTGGGGATGGAGCATCATTCCCTGATTCAGGAGCAGTTTGTAGCCAGCTGATGCATTGCCACTTGCTGTTGAAATCCCAGCTTGGCAGGATTGTAGGAGCAGGTTTTTCCTGTTGTTTTTGTCATGGCCGCAGAATGCTGTGTACTCAAGTAACCCAGAATGCCTTGTGGGGAGGCTTGTAAGCTTGTCTCCTCCTCCCCCTTTACTTTCTCTTACCAGCAGGCTGAGAAGGGAGGTTAATGCCTAAGTGAATAAGGGGGGAGGTGAGGCACAGCTAGGGCCAGGGAGTGAACCTTAGCAGGGTGTGCAGGCAGATGGCTGCTTGCGTTCTGTGGAGGTGAGGCCAGAGAATGAGGGATCCCTATATCCCAATCCTGGGCTTTGTACACATGGGCAGAAAGCACAGCAAAGGAGCAGAGCAATCTGAGAGGACCTGGTTAGGGATTTCCCAGCTAATAGATATGGATTTGGGCCCTGTTTGGGAGCATAGGCCAGCGCCTTTGCTTCTCTTCTCTCTGTCTGTCCCAGAGACAGCCCGGAAAATAAGTGCCTCACATTGCTCTCTAGCGACCCTCTCAGGTAGTTTGTAGAAGTGGCAGTGACAGGCTGAAGAGTGAGCAGCATCCAGTCTGCCTCGCTGAAGAGTCACCACAACAAAGAATGACAGGTTTCAGAGTCGCAGCCGTGTTAGTCTGTATCCGCAAAAAGAAAAGGAGGACTTGTGGCACCTTAGAGACTAACCAATTTATTTGAGCATAAGCTTCCGTGAGCTACAGCTCACTTCATCGGATGCATGTAGTGGAAAATACAGTGGGGAGATTTTATATACACAGAGAACGTGAAACAATGGATGTTACCATACACACTGTAACAAGAGTGATCAGGTAAGGTGAGCTATTTTTGCCAGCAGGAGAGCCGGGTGGTGGGAACATTTTGTAGTGATAATCAAGGTGGGCCATTTCCAGCAGTTGACAAGAATGTGTGAGGAACAGTGTGTGGGAGGGAATGTTTATTTATCCCCATGTTTATTTCCCAGGTTATGACCCAGCTACTGATCTGTCCAATAACAATGGTGCACAATACTTGCTCTGCCAGTTGCATGATAGCAGGGCTGGCGTCAGGGTGGCTTCACAGGCCCCTTGTGAGGTGGGTTATAATGCAGCATGTTCCCTGTTTATCTTCGTTCTGGAGAGCTTGTTGCGGATGGCTGTGTGCCATCCTCATTGAGTTTCCTCGCTTGCTCCAGAGGAGGCGCCTCGTTAATATTGGATCATGGTGGCAATCCTGCCTTTCAGGCCTCCTTGCAGATTTGCCTCCGTGCAACAGAGTGGAGAAAAATATGGCTTGACAGGCTATCAGCGACTGCCGGGGCCATGGAATGTGAAAACCTAGGGTTAGGGGAGATAAAATGAACATGGAAAACAAAGTTCCCTTTGTGTACCTTAGGCTTAGCTGCAGAATAGAGAGACATTGGAGAAAGAACGGCCAGACAAAACACATACGTAAACAGAAAGTATTTAAGACACAGATGTAGTCTGCAATAATTGCTGGTGTCTAATCTGAGTTTTTGTACACAGACATGTGAATGAATTTTTAACCAAGGAAGGACAGTGATCAAGTGGTTAGAACACGAACCTGGGAATCAGAGCCCCTGGTTTCTATTCCCAGGTGTGGGAGGGAGAGTGGTTAGAGCAGGCAGACTGGGGGTCAGATTTCCTGGGTTCTCTTCCTGTTCCCAGCTCTTCCAATGACGCACTTAGTGACCTTGCACTAGTCTTTGCTTCCCTGTACCTCAGTTTCCCTGCCTGTAGACTAAGGATAGAATGCTTTAGACTTCACCTTAATAGCACTCTTCTTCCTGTAAGTCTATAAACCCAAATCCTCCCAGTAAAGTGTAGTCAGAATACATTTTAGGAAATGAAGTTTAATTTAATAAAGCTACAGGAAAGTCCTGGGGCTTACGAGATACTCGGACACATTGATGGGCATGGTCACATGAGTACTTAGGCAGGTAGACAACAAGACATGCACATTCCAGTGCTAACATTTGGCTTGCTGGTTCTCCTTTGTGTACATCAGGGATTGGCAACCTTTGGCACGCGGCCAGCACATCCCTCGGCCTGCGCCGCTTCCCGCAGCCCCCATTGGCCTTGGAACGGCGAACCGCAGCCAGTGGGAGCTGCAATCGGCTGAACCTGCGGACACTGCAGGTAAACAAACCATCCTGGCCCTCCAGGGGCTTTCCCTGGCGGGCCCTGTGCCAAAGGTTGCCAATCCCTGGTGTACATGTTTTCTGTTTCAATCGTAAGCTCTTTGAGACAGGGATGTTGTGCTCATACTTATTTGTATTATGTACTCTTGGTGCTCCAGAAATAATAAACAATAATTCATGCTTGTAAGAGAGCTACAATATTTTTGGATGAAAGAGAATAGAGCAGAGCAGAAACAAATGTACTTATTTATTGTGTGTGTTACCATAGCACCTAACAGCCCTAGTCATGGACCAGGGCCCCATTGTTTTAGATGCTATACAAACACAGAACAAAATGACTTGTCTTGCGTAGTTGAACTTGTTTTCTGGGCTCAGCTACAAACTAGTTTTTGTTCCCCAAATCAGGTTCATCATGCAGGACAAGGGTGAGGAGCGACTGACAGCCCAAACGTAGCATCATCTGAAATCCCATTGCCTTTTTTCATTTTCTGAATCAACCGAAACAGCAAAGGGGGGAGGGGAGGGGGAAAGGAAAGAGAGAGGCAAAACAATAGTAAATAGAGGCTCTTTACCCTTTCGGTAACGTGTCAAGAATCACATCACTCAGTTCATTTGGTATTCACTCCAATAGCCCTGCTCGGAGCGCTGGTGCTGCTGATGTGTATGTCAAAAGTACTTGCCGAGCTGTTCCATTGCAATTTAGCATTAGTTAATAGCTACTTAAAGTAAAGTGGTTGCCTATTTGATTATGATTGGGGGTTATTAACATTTTTCCATAAACAGATGGTAACTGTCCTCTGCGTCCATTGCAAAGCAATGCCAGGGTTCTGATTTCAAGGAGACCAGTTCCTGCAAAGACAGCTTGGATGCATGCTTTGTTTTTTTGTTTCCCTCCTTAACAGTGTAATTATTTCAGTAGCTTAAAGGGAAAAAATGCTTAAGTGAAATGACCTGCCTCTCCAATGAGACTTAATCCTAACCTCCATTGACTTGCCCATGTCTGAGTACAATTACCTGGTGGTTTATTTTTTCCCTTGAAGCTGTACAGGAAGTAAAATAAATTTGCAATTAAGAGAAACCATAAAGTCAGTACTGATTGCCCCAAAGCAATCGGTGTCCAGCACCCTTCTATTTTATCCTACCGGACTTGTTCATGTCGCAGGGGTGATGCCCTCCCACTATCAAGGCCGTACAGGGTGGCTATGGGAAAGGAGCAGCCATCCAAAGGAAACAGCAGCTGGCCACAGAAAGTGTTGTGAATAAATCCATGGTGAACCATCAAGTAGATCAAAAGTTAGTAAAAGGTAACAGGCTTATGCTGCTTTGTTTGGGCCCAGTCCTGTAATGTGCTGAGCGCTTGACGCGAGGTGTGAGCTCCTTCGATTCCTGCTGATGCTGGTGGGAGCTAGAGGCACTCAGCACCCTGCAAGGTCAGGACCTTTCCTTGGTGGTAACTTTTTATTTGTTTTACAAGCCCCTAGGTTTGCTTTCTGCGCTCAACATCACTTAGTTTGCCTGCCTTGAAACCTGGGAAATGGATTGAAAGGGCATGTGGTTTCACTGGGTCTTCCTTCTATAAGTACTTCTGTATCTTCTGCTAAAGTGACATTTTATTTTGTTTTCTGATTCCAACCTTGTGAAGCCCTGTGCTCCCAATCTGTAAGTACCTGCCCTTCCATTAAAAATACAATCCATAACCACAGCAGCAATGGTCAAATAAAACTCTTCCAAGCATGTCTTGGTGAATGTTAAGAGAAAACACTGCACTGCTTACAAGGCATGTCTCTAGAGCAGGGATCGGCAACCTTTGGCCAGTGGCCTGCCAGGGTAAGCCCCCTGGCAGGCCTGGCCGGTTTGTTTACCTGGCTCATCCACGGGTTCAGCCGATCTCAGCTCCCACTGGCCATGATTCACTGTATCAAGCCAATGGGGCTTCGGGAAGCGGTGGCCAGCACATCCCTCGGTCCGTGCTGCTTCCCGCAGACCCTATTGGCCTGGAACGGTGAACTGCGGCCAGTGGGAGCTGCAACCGGCTGAACCTGCGGACGTGCCAGGTAAACAAACCAGCCCAGGCTGCCAGGGGGCTTACCCTGGTGGGCTGCGTACCAAAGGTTGCCAATCCCTGCTCTAGAGGGATCCATTTATCTTCTTTTCACAGGACGGAAGCTCACCAGTATCACCCAAGGCTGTGGTGTGCCAGCATTCCTGTTTCCTTTACTAAGGTTCTGATACCAGGTCCTGCACTTAAAGTGCAGACCTAATATATGGAAGGTACTGTTCTTCTAGTCCAGCCACTAGACGTTTAGGCTGCATTTACTTCTATTGTCTTGCTACACCAGGTAGTAGCAGACTTTTTGCCTATCCTAACTAAGAGCAACCAGATTCCTTGTCACCAGGCTATAAACAAAAGTGTCAGAGTAAATTCTGCCCAAGCTTGGCATCTCTGTGCCAGATAGAAGTGTCTTCCCTGAAAGACTTTGGAAGGGAACAGAGATGCATGCTACTTACTCCTCTGAACTGCTTGGAGAAATGCTTAGTAGAAGATTTGCAACTGCTTAGATCTAAAAGTAAAATACTTCTACCTGAAGCTTTAAGAGACTGCTTAAAAGAAGTGCTTGCAAAATGCACTTACCAAACATCTACCAAGCATCAACTTCAATTTCTTAGCCAAAAAATGAATGTTACTTGATAGCAATGGTAAGAACCTCTTAAGGAATTCAAATAAATAGTTTAATTTGACTTGAGATACCTCTGCTTCCTTTAAATTTCTTTAACCTTTCATCATACATCAGACCTTCCAGTTCTCCTTACACCTTTGTTGCTTTTCTGTGCATTCATTCTTTCTAATTATCTGTTGGGTACTCTGATTCCTGCCATCTCCAGAATGCACCAGTCACATTAATGGAACAATGATGGAAAGAGCCCAACAACAGACTTTGGCTGTTCCATGAATGGTTCACAAATCACACTAGTGGCACCCAGAATTGTTTGCAGCTAAATTGAGATGCAAACACCAAATTGGTCTGGTGGAAGTAAACAGCTGGATTGTAAAAAGCAAACTCCCAAATCCAAAATCTTGCATGTTTCTGCTTTGCCTGGCAGAACAGTAATAAGCAGGAACAGATTGGAGCGTCAGGGTTTCCAGGACATTGGATTAATGAGGAATGGTAGGAGGCTGGTGATCTGGCTGGACATGCTAGTGCACTAGGCTTGTAACTTCATGTACTTTGGGGTCACAACCTTGGATACAGTTCCTGGGGGAGAGGATTAGGATTAATTACACAGTATCTCTCATGCTGGAGGGGCTGAGTGGACTTCCTTCATCCACTGCAGATTTGGAAATGGATGAGTCATGCTGGTTTGTGGTCCTGCTTTCCTCTCTGCAGGCATCTCAGTTCCACAGCAGTGACATCTCACACTGCTGAGCTTCTCTCATCCGAGCAGCCTTCCCCTTGGGCCAGGAGGAGAAGGGAAACATTTGTCCTCAAGGTATCTCCTCTGAAAGCAGCGTGGTTCCTGCTGGGTCACTCATCCCCTTTTCAGTTCCAACCTGTGTTTGCCACTTGAAATGTTGTGTTTTCTTTCCATTTTAAAATGAATTGAAAACTGGTGGATTGACAGACCTGGAGACCTAAGACCTCTGTTTATCCATAGGACATGTACCATATGCACCAGTTTCCTTCATCTGACTCGGAGGGAACTGCTTCTGGGCCATGGGGACTGAATTCTTCTCTCAACCATATGGAGTTGTCGGTACCTCCTCTGAGGCTGACAAGAACTGGGCAAATCAGTGTCTGTGATGATGGTGGTATCGGTGCTGGGGCACTGCAGAGTAACACAGGGAGAAACAGGGAGGCTCAGTCCTTGCTTTTCTTTCCTGTGTCACCTTTAATCAGTACTTTAACTGTGATCTGTCTATACTACCTCTCCCTGTCTTTCTTTTGAAAAAGGCTACAGGGCACTAAATGTGCTCCATGGAGTTTGTAGTTCATCTTCTCCTTCTTTGGCTTGCTGTAGCATCCTCAAGATTTTCCTCCTGTTCAGCCAAGGCTCCTGCAATTGAATAGCTCATGCCTAAACTGTGCAGCCAGAGAGTGCAGCTCTTGACCTAATGACACCTAAATGGAGATGTGATGAACACCACACAAGTACAGTGTAAACACCCGGGAGAGGGAGAGAGAGTTCTTAAGGAAGATTTACAGCAGTAATGGGACGATATTGTTCAGTTGTGAATTTAGGCTTAATGTGATCAGAGGAATAACTTCTATACCCTGGAATCTCTAAGGCTGTGGAATAGTCTCCAAGGGAAATGGTAGAAGCTCTGTTATTTGGGCCATTTAAAACTCTACCGGAGAGAACACTGGTGAATATATTGTAGGGATCAGGGTGCATGGGATAATCTACTGGGCCTCCTCCATCTCTAATTTCTACTTTTCTGTGATGGAGTAACACCTCTGCCTGTGTTTTGGGAAGCATGGAGCATCTAGCAAGGGTACTGATGTTTAGCAGCTTTATTTATGTATTTAATTTATGTATTTATTTCTGAAAGTGGAAGCCATGTAGGACCCTCATTAACGTTCAGGCATTTCATTTCAATACACAACTGTGCTATTAAAAATAAATGTCCACCATAAAAAATGCCTGGCCTGGTACTTGACATCAGCTGCATTAGCAGCACCCAGCATGCTGTAGGAACAAACCAGGTTGTGATTCTAATGACTGGTGTCCAGGGTGTTTCACGGTCCAGGTTCTAGGGTGGGGAACTGTCTCCAGTTGACATTCCAAGTTCTTGGGAAGGAATGGGGGGAAGGGGGTTCTTTCTCTGGTGGATGGTTGGGATCTGGATTGAATACCCTGCCTTGGCTTCAGAAGAGAGACCTGGAGCTCTAGGCTGGTATTGCTGATAGTCATTTCTAACTACTGTATACTGAAAATCAGTTTATTTTCCTTTCAGGCTAGCTGAATGGGGTGTGGGCACTTGTGTTAGTTGGGTTATATGCAGGCTTGAAAGGATTCAATTTTTCTCAGTAAATGTTGTTAAATGTCGATTTTTGCCATACGCACATAAATCAACAAAAAGTATTTCCATAGATGATAATTGAAATTTACAGATAAGCAGAGTAAGAAGAATGATGCTGCTTGAGAACTTATTACCATTTGATTTAAGGGTATTTACTGTGTATATACTGTGTTGTTGACAGTTTGTGTTTTAATGGTTATAAAGCTTTAACTTTTTGTGTCTCAATGCCTACTGTCACTAAATAATTTACATCTGATCCCGCATAATTTCCCACAACCGTGAAAAATCTAAATTGATAAAAATAAAGCCTAACACTCATAATTTTGGACAGTTGTGTTAATTTGAATTGATTTAAAAAATTGCTTAAAATATACATTGATATTGGAAGCGGAATAAATGTGAAAACCTTTGGCTCAGTAGAGCATTCATAATTGCTAAATGACTAGTACTACAGAAATGGAAATCCAAAAAGCAACCAACAATTGAAGATTGCAGCCATCATAAACGTGGCCATCCATGGAAAGAATAGTATACTGTAACAGAAATACCCCAGAAAAATTCTGAGGTATGGGGTGCTTTCCTGGAAGTATCTCGGTGATCTTATTAAATGGATGAGCCTTCCCCATTCACCACCTCCTCTTCTCTTTTGCCTCTCCAGTTTGCTTTGATTCTTTATTGTATTCTATTATTTTTTTTCAATTTCTCTGTACCTAAAATAAGGATAAGGCAGAATAAGATTTAAAGTTAATTTGATTTTGTAAACAAATTATTTATAAACTGTAATACAGAGAATTGATTTATATTTTAACCATTCAGATGATATAGTCAACTGTTTCAGGTGTAGTTAAGGTTAGGTAACAAATGGTTAACACATTGTGAGACGTTTATGGATAGCTTGTTTTGTGTGTGTGTGTTTGTGTGTCTGCGTGTGTGTGAAAATGTAATGAAAAGTGAAGAGGAAAAAATAAACTGATATTATCTGTAAAAATTATATTAAAAAAATACAAATCCAATTCTGCCAAGCCTAATTATATGCTGGTATAATTCAAGGAGTTGAAAGCACCTTGTTAACCTCTTGCGTGCCATAGGAATATAGGGTACCAAGTTTAGCCATGAAAACTCGTGCAGGCCCAGAACCATAGGTCACCCTGTTTTCAAAGGAAGGAATTCCCTCTTCCCACACTGGCTATATATTTCTAGTGGATTCCCTCTCTTTGTTCCAGTAATTCATAGCTTCAGTCTCTCACAGCACAAGGACAGCATGAAGTCACTGCCTCCTTCTCCTCTGTCCCTTATCTTTCATTGCTTCTCTGGTCATAGAGGTTTCCTCCCTGAGGCTCCAAGGCTAGACCTCTCAGAGGCCCCTTCTTGAAATGTTTAGTACACATCAGGGCTGTTCTTATGTGACCCAGCGTTACACTCCCTAGTGACTGGAGAGTGCTCTGTGCCCCCCTGGACCCTCTTTCAGCTTGCTCTATCTTGTCAGTCTGCACAGTTGTGCCAGAAACAGGCTTCCCCAGGAGGTATCTGGTACATTTTGTTTCCAGCTGGTCCCGAGATATCTTTAAAAAAAAAAGAACAGCCTTTGCTTCCTTTGCTCCCCTCTAAAATGGAAGGTTAGACCGGGTGGGAGGAACGGATAGACAGAGGAAGGTTGTGAGTTGGAGTGGGGCCATATACTTTTTCCTTAATCTAAATTTGGAGTTTCAGCCTCTTGAATGCAGAGAGAGTATGGCATAGGCTGAGATCCCTGTGCCTGGACAATCCTGGAGTGGGATGGGGAGGCGTGAGCTGATGGGAGACCCCTCAGCACAAGAGGGATCTGTCTTGACACAGTGCAGTGTCTGCCGCTCACGTAAAAGCCTGCGGCCGTGAGACAGCTGCTGGAATCGGGGTAAAGAAGCTGTCCCTTTTGTTGCTGACAGGACGATTTCATTTTGATATGGTAAAAGCTCTCATGACCTCTGCAATTTTCCAGATGGATAACGAAAAACTAGAAGGAGGGGGCATCTCGGCGGCTTTCTGTGTATCTGCCTATGGAGCTGCACCCATTGGCTCAGATCTGCTGACAGGACTTAGTAGTCGTTACATTAAATGGTGCCGGCAAGGAGAGAGGCAGGTAAAACCACTGCCATCCTTGGGCTGAGATGCGCTCCCCGTGATACAGGGCATGTGCATGCAGAGACATGAAACGCTGTCTCCAAACAGCCCCACGTCTGCCACACAGGGTTAGGGACCCAGGAGTTCTGCTGCAGTTTGGAGAAGGGTTGTGCGGTTGCAGCAGCATGGGCACCGCGGCACTGCCCTGCTTTGCAGGGGTGGGGGCTGCTCTGAAAGCTGTTTATTAACGGGGTAGCTTGACTGAGATGTGTGTGACTGGCAGAATCATCCCTGGTTTTTTCCACATAGCGCAGGGGGGCTGTTGTATCCTCTGGGGTGGGTGTTTCTCAAAGCTTGTAGGATCTTCCCTACTTTTTCTTCTACTCTCCCACCTCAGACATTATTGCCTCAAGGGGAACCTCCCAACGCCATGGAGAAATGGACCCAACTCCCTCCGGAGCCTATTAACACCATTTCTCTAATCTGCCAGTTGGGGGCAGCAGAGAGTTATAGGAGGGGTGAATGGTGTCTGCAGGCAGGATGAGCAGAGAACCAGTTGATGGAGGGGGGCACTTGAATTCTGTTCTTATCCTTCTGGATCCTGCAGATCAGTGGATGGGGAACAGATACTGGGGTTAAATCTGTATGTTTGCCTCGCTACCTTACTGATAGGCCCCTACCAAATTCATGGTACGTTTTGCTCATTTTCATGGTCCTAAGATTTTGAAAAATGTAAATTTCATTATTTTAGAGATTTAAATCTGAAATTTCACGTTGTAACAAAAGGGGTTTGTGATGGGAGAGGGGGTTCACAAGGTTATCATAGGAGGGTTGCGATATTGCCACCCTTACTTCTGCGCTGCTGCTTGCAGCTGTGCTGCCTGCAGGGGTAGCTGGCTGGACAGCGCTGTCTGCTGGCTGGGAGCCCAGCTCTGAAGGCAGCATCACCGCCGGCAGCAGTACAGAAGTAGGAATGGCCTGGTATGGTTTTGCCACCCTTACTTCTGCACTGCTGCCTTCAGAGCTGGGCCCTCAGCCAGCAGCCGCCACTCTTTGACCGCCCAGCTCTGAAGGCAGCGCAGAAGTAAGGGTGGCAATACCGTAACCCCCCCTACAATAACCTTGCAACCTCTCCCTGCAATCCCCTTTTCAATCAGGACCCCCAGTTTGAGAAACGCTGGCCTCCCCATGAAATCTGTATAGCATAGGGTAAAAGTACACAGGAAACCAGATTTCATGGGGGAGACCAGATTTCACAGTCTGTGACGCATTTTCCATGGCCATGAATTTGGTAAGGCCTTACTTATTGTCTCGTGAGAGATCTTCTTGTATTCCTCACACACATCAGTGAGTGCATGAGAAATAAGAGCTGCTCACCTTCCCCTTATCACTCACAGTATCAGAGAAGCCAGTGAGAAATGACCCACTAGGACTTCCTGGTCCCCTCTCCCTGTACTTGCAGGGTTGCTCCACAGGAGGCTTGCTACCTCCTGCGGATACAGCCATCAGGACTTATTCCACGCATATGACTTATATTCCATGTTGACTTTGTGACGTTAGCCCGCATACCGGCAGAGTGGCTCATGGTAAAGGCACAACAGCACACTTGCTCAGGAAGCCCTCGGGAACTTGGGCCTGCGCTCTCAGGAGTGGGAGGATGTGATGGGTTGGATCACAGTGAACCCCTTTGGGACTGCCACTTGAGGTGCCGGGACTACCTCTAAGCCCGCTTTCCCTGGCAGCTTGGGACTTCAGGGCCCTGCCTGGTTTGAGCCAGACATGCTAGCCTGCTAGAAACCCAGACCCAGGTCTGAACAACATCCCCCCAAAACTGCAGGCTTAACTGAAAACAGATTAAGAAGTGTTCCTGTCTCCAACACTCAGGTACCCAACTCCCACTGGGGTCCAAACCCAAAATAAATCCATTTTACCCTGTTTAAAGCTTATACAGGGTAAACTCATACATTGTTCACCCTCTATAACACTGATAGAAAGATATGCAAGGCTGTTTGCCCCCCCCCCTCGGTATTAATACATACTCTGGGTTAATTAATAAGTAAAAAGTCATTTTATTAAATACAAAAAGTAGGATTTAAGTGGTTCCAAGTAATAACAGAGAGAACAAAGTGAATTACCAAGCGAAATAAAATAAAACACGCAGGTGTAAGCCTAATACAGTAAGAAAACTGAATACAGATTAAAATCTCACCCTCAGAGATGTTTCAATAAGCTTCTATCACAGACTGGATGCCTTCCCAGTATGGGCACAATCCTTTCCCCTGGCACAGCCCTTGTTCCAGCTCAGCTGGTAGCTAGGGGATTTCTCATGATTGCAGCCCCCTTTGTTCTGTTCCACTCCCTTATATAGCTTTTGCACAAGGCGGGAATCCTTTGTCCCTCTCTGTGTTCCCACCCCTCCTTCTAAATGGAAAAGCACCAGATTAAAGATGGATTCCAGTTCAGGTGACATGATCACATGGCACTGTAAGACCCCAAGCCCTCATTCCTCCCAGCCTGACTCACAGGAAGGCTTGCAAGCAAACAGAGCCATCCAGAGTCAATTGTCCTGGTTGATGGGCGCCATCAAGATTCCAGACGACCATTAATGGCCCACGCTTTGCATAACTACAATAGGACCTCAGAGTTATATTTCATATTTCTAGTTTCAGAAACAAGAGTGATATATTTATACAAATAGGATGACCACACTCAGTAGATTATAAGCTTTGTAATGATACCTTACAAGAGACCTTTTGCATGAAGCATATTCCAGTTACATTATATTCACGCTCATTAGCATATTTTCATAAAATCATATAGAGTGCAACGTCACAGAGGAGATCTATCTCGTTCTGTTATGTTGCTAGGAGGGGCCATGCAGTGTGGTGGGGATGAGGCAGAGCACCTTCTGTCATTCTGCATTCTCTCTCTTTAAAACAGCCTCCCTCTCCCGCCGCCCTTGCCACACAACGTGCTTGGACTTCATCAGCAAGCCCCCAGCATGGCCCAGCAGCCGCTTGACTTTTGAATAATGGAGTCAGGGAGATGTTGGGGTTTTGTGTCCTAAATGGCCATGTAAGACTTGGCCTTCTAGAGCAGACCAATAGCCCATCTAGTCCTGTCTCCAGCCCTGCCAGACCAATAGCCCCTCTTGTCCAATACCTTATTTTAATCTATACCGGATCAGACCAATGGTTCATTTCGTCTCATGTCCTGTCTCCAGCTGTGTCAGGTCAGTCCCGTTGCTGCATCTGTCCCTTGTATTATCTCCTGACCTACCAGATCATATCAGCCACCTGTCCTACTCCTCTAGGCTGCCTCTTGCCCACAGCAGATGGCAGTGGTAGCCCCTCTGACAGTGGCTGGAGCTGGAGTCCGTCCCAGAGGGCATAAAGGCTTCAGCATACAGTCCGTCTACTATACTGTTTGAGGGGGCAACTCAAAGCTATGGAGACAGAAGGGATGGGGGACGGGGAGAAACTCCTCCCTCACCATTGCCACAGCAGTGGTCTCTCTTTTTTTCTCTCTCTCCTCTGGTTTCCTCCACTGTCCCTCATCCTTCCCTTTCACTTCTTCCCTCCCCCACCCCAGTAGTATTAATCTCCTGCCTTTGGCCCGTGCCTGTACCGTGTTGTACATCTGAACACGCTGTAGCAACACGGCTGCTGGGACACCTGTGGTATTTAACGATCAGGCCTGCGCGCCTCTCGTTAGGGGGCCCCCTTGTCAGCTCTCTGCCACCTGGTCTGTCTCGCGGTATAGCACTGTTTATTTAACAGAGAGATTAAGCATGACATGATGACTCCCAGCGGAGGAGCCAGGGAAACTGTTGCCATCTATAAATTGGAATCTTTTTATTTATTTATTTGTTAATTGTCATCAAGGACTTGTGAGCTGTTTTTTGGAAATGGTGGTGACAGTTAACCCTTTTTTGCCCACGTGGCATGAAGAGAAGCCGGTCTGGGTGTGGCTGTGGGAGGGAGGGAAGGGAGAAGCAGGAGAGAGGACGCACTGACCGTGGTGCTCAGTTCTGTGACACTGTTCTTTTTCTAATAGGGCGGAAGGTTTTCTGGGAGCAGTCTCCTCCTGTTTAATTTCCCCAGGTCCTTCCCTTCCATCAAAGAGCCCTGCCTTGTGCCAGCATGCCTGGGCTGAGGAAAATCAGGCTTCCCTATTGGGTCCCAGCCTCTCATCAGGCTATCTTAGTGCAATAATCGGAAGATGCAGGATAAGAAAGGAGCTTGCATAAGTTCTCTTGAGCTACCGCAGTGACATGGTGCGTCAGTCCCTGAGCCCAAACAGCTGCCTTCAGCTCAGGTTTGTCTTAAGCTGGTGGGGACGTGGTGCTGAAAATGGAACCCACTCTTTGATATTGGGCTGCTAGTGTCTATGCCTAATTTCAAGTGGGTGATTATATTCTATAGTCTACCTCCGCAAAGTCCACCTGCATTGTCACTTAGATGAGCTATTCTTCACTCCCTGCCTTAAATGGATGTGCAGTGTTTTGGGGGCACTGTTAAATGGCTGTTGTGCGCCGCCCTAGAAGTGGGTACATTTCTATGCTGAGCAAAGTGATAGCTGTATGAATACCATCTGGAATGTGCTTTGGGACCAAAAGATGAATATCCCATGAGGAGGTACTTATGCTAGAGTGTTTTCTATACAATTAACTCAAGGATTTCTGTTGCCCTCACAGGTGCTCCAGTAACATATACATTGATTTCTTTTTAAAATATATAATTAATTTGGGTATAATAGCAAGTGTGGAATTGTTTATTAAGCTATGTTTTTTCATCAAGGAGAAAAGAAATTAAAAATAGAGAGAAAACATAACTTAAGGCAGCAAAGCCCTGGGAACAATTTATGGTCTCCTTAATTAATCTCTCTCCTTGTTATTTATTGCACTTTGTAAAGAGAGAGAATTCACATGCCTGTTGGAATGGCAGAATGATGGTGCAACAAGTCTGAGCAGCTGGTAAGGGCATAGCCCTAGCGTGGCAAGGATGCAGAAGGGGTATATTATATTGGCAGCTCACTAGACTGGACATTTTAAAGTGTAATAATGGATGTTAGAGGGAGGGAGTGTGACATGAAGTGTGCCTGTTTCTCATTCTGGTGCTGTACCTGGTGCCCCTCCAAAATTACATTAGGGCCAGATTTTCAAAAAAGAGAAAAGTGGGCAATTGTACACTTAATTTGCTCGGGCAAAGGCTCTGTTCATGCACATTGTGTAGTTGTATGCAGAACCTCTACCCTTAAAATCACTCCCACACTGAAGAAAATCCTCTCTAGTAGTACACTGGAAACTAGACTTGGGGGAGACGTATTTGTTCATCTGGTCTCTTCCCCTGTCAGTGCAGGACTCTTTCTGATTGGATGATCTTTACTGCCTTGTCTCCTCAGCAGTGGAGATGCCATCTCTTCCCAGGGGAGACTATTCCACAGTCTAATGGCACTCTTTGTTAGAAGGAGAGCCTACATTTAACTTTGTTCGGCATCATTCCATCACTCCCAGTTACACCCCTTTGAGCCATCCTCAACAATTCCTCTCTCCTCTTCATCCTTGTAGATGATTCTTTCTCTCTCCCTTAATCATCATTAAGGGGGAGCAATCCATATTTGGTTTTTTAACTCCCCTCTTAAGTCAGTCCCTCCAGCCTCTTCATCATTTTTGTTGCTCTTCTCTGAATTTCCTCAAATGTGTTGACGCTTTCCTGGCTTTTTGCCCAGAACTGTTTGCAATATTCCAGGTGTGGTCTCATCCGAGCTCTAGGGAGATGGACTAACTCTGCTCTGTGTTGCAATGTTGCTGCATATGTAGGCCGGAATTTCTGGTGAGGTTTTTTTCTTTTCCCCCCGTCATATTGCATTATAGTCTGATAAGCCTTTTAATGCCCATCGTCACCACAAGCCTTTTTTGGCATTAACTACCTTCCAGGTTTCTGCCGTCCACTAAATTGTTTGATGTGATTTTCTCCAAAATGTATTGGCTTGCATTTTTTCTATGTTTGGGCCTTGTTTTGTTTCCTTCCGTGTTTTCTAAGCCGTCTAGGTGCTTTTTGTATGACTTCCTGATCCTCAGTGACCTCCTGATTTTATTATCGTTGGAGCATAGAAATGAACAGACTGGATCTGAAATAGTCCAGTATCCTTCTCCGGTTAGTGGCCAGTATCAGATGCTTCAGAGAAAGGTAATGGTTCCCCTAAACATACAAGTATCAGCTTTATAGTTAATGTGGTGTCTAATAATTAATAATTTCCAAATAATTACTAATGATGTTAAATAAAACCAGACTTAACACCAATCCTGCTGCAGACAGCTTCCCCCAACTCTAAACTTCGCTATTTTATTGCCCTTTGTTTAAACTCCATCACCTTGTTTTGAATTCATATGCATACTTCGGTTTTTTTAATGCGAGTGGTGTGTTTTTGTGGACTACCTAGAAGAGCACTGGCAGATAAGAGCTATATAAATAAAATGTATTATTATTATTTATGCTGCTTTATGCCAGTGCTCATAACCAAGCCAATTTGAAATAATTTTTCAAGTAAGATTTTGTGAAGCACCATATCAAATGTTTTACTAAGTCCAGATATATTGCAGCTACTGCATTCCCTTCATCTGCTCTTTTGTAATTCAATCAACAACAAAAAAGAGGTGATCAGATTAGTCTGGCATGATTTGTGATTTATACATCCCCAGCTTATTTGCTCTTGGTTCCATTATCCTGTAGGCACTTAAAGAATTTTGTCTCTTAACATTTATTTAATTGTTTTGCTAGTGACTGAAGTAAAATGTATTAATTTATTTTATTCATCAAATATGAACATGCAACAGTTAACAATATATATAAGGATATATATATAAATATATATGAGATGTATATAAATGTCTGTGAAGAATTATAGTATTTGTCTTACTGATATGATTCTGGACAGAAGTATATATATATTAGTCCATAGCCTGGAAGTACACTCAACAGCATGGAAGGCAGGAAATGCATCTGATATATCAAGGTAGCATACACCTGCTGGCTGCTCCATTTATGTCCAGTTGATCTGGAGAACCAACAGAGAAAACATGAATGAATTTCCTAGAAGGACTTCTCATCTGCTTTGACCATTATTTCTTATGGGATTTTGGGAATGTGAATTCTTTTCTGTCTTGTTCAGTCTAAACTCCTCCTTCACTAAAAGTGGCACTCAAATAGCCTATATAGAGAGATACAAACATAAAAATAGTGTCTCCCTGTTCACTCTGACTTCATTTCTGAAACATCAAAGAAATTCTCTTCCACTCCACTGCTGTTATATAGCTGGATTTTAGATTTCCATCCCTTTATTACAATGTCATTTAACTCTTAATAACGAAACACATGGTCCTTACTTGTCATGTTCTTTTCTACCAACATTTTCTATGCTACTGACCTATTCAGTAATGTGATTTCTGATATAGGAGTATTTCCCCACTTGGAGAGTTGGGATAATGCTTCCTGGGGCTGTGCTCTATTATCTAATAATATATTGGAGTTAATGGAACATCAGGACATGCCTAATAAGTAGGCTTGGCAGAATACAATTTTTATTTTTTGTTATAATTTTGATTAGTAATATTGATTTTTATTTTTAAATTTCCCCCCTGATTTTTATCCATTTTAATGGTTTGACAGTTGCACAAAATCATGGATGGTGGTTTCCAGATAATACCTGATGACAATGGACGTTGAGATTCAAAAAGTTAAATCTTTATAACTGTTAAAACACAAATTGTCAACATCATATATCTAAATATACAACATAAATAGCAATAAAATAAAATAAAATAAAAGTTTTCAAGCAGCAATTTCCTTACTTTGCTTAATTGTACATTTTGATTTTTATCAATGGAAATTTTTTTCTCGGTTTGTATGTGTAAGGTGAAATCGATGTTTATTGACATTTACTGATAAAAATCTAATCCTTCTGAACCTACTAATAAGCTTTAATGAGCTTGGTAGCAAGGTGGATGTGTTCTGTGCTGGAGTACCAGGTGCAGAATTTGAAAGGATAATTTAGGCACTTCTCTTTATATATATGTGGCTAGAGGCATTGATTACGCTCTACAGAGCTTTACATCCTCTAGGTCCCACTGATTTATGTCACAGTACAGAAGTTAGGATCTGCTGGGTTCTTATCACAGTTGACTCAGGGCCTGCACTTCTTAAGCTCAGCAGAAGGCACTCTCAGTTGAGACTCTCCCGTCTTGAACATAGTTCCTACAGGGCTCTGACAGAGCCTTAGTTTGGAGAGCTGCAGGATGCCATTCCAGTACAAATTGTGTAGCAAGGCTTTTCATGAATCTTCCTAATCAGGAATGGGGTTTGGGCTTTTTGTTGTTAAACAGCAGGTTTTGGTAAGCCTTGTAGAATGGTGTTTTTATTGAAGGAAGACACTTTGGGACCTATACATTTCTGAATAATAATAAAAATAAGTGGAAAGGCCAAAAACTATATTTGTTACCTACTACAGAGTGGCCCTCAAAAGGGGTGACATTCTTTCCTCATCAGACATTTAGTTCAAAACTCAACCTTGACTGTTCAGCTGATCTGTGTGCAAGCTAAACATATCAGCACCCACTGAAATCAGCCATTGGAAGTCAATTTGGATCCATGTAAGAAAATGATTACCACTGGCACTGATCCCTAAAGCCAAACTCACCTGGATTTTCAAAAACGTGGTCTGAAATTAGCGCCCCTAGGGATAGATTTTGGTCCCATTAAAGTCAATAGCAAAACTCCCGTTGGCTTCCATGGGACAAGGATTTTATCCTTAAAAGATTTTCCAAACTCTCCAGGGAACAATAAAGATTTCAGAACCCCCCTCTCTCCCCAACACACACATGCACTGGAAGCAATTCAGGATCGCAAATCAGTCAGACATTGTAAACCCACTGACAAATCCATCTAAACTTTAGAACAAAACAATTGGAATTGGCTTCTCCTCCACTTAATGCTTCTGAATCTTGAGTTCAAGATTCTAGGATTTTCTGGCAAGAGTGGATGATGAAGATGGATCTGTGCGTAAGGTTTTATGAATTCAGACAAAATGCTGGATGGCTCTGAGGACAGATATGGGAGGGGTAAGATTTAAGACACACATGCAGGAGGTCTCATGCTGCCTCTACTAGAACATCCTTGGAATTTCTAAATATTGTAAATGACACTTTTCTAACTCAAAAAGTGTCACATCCAACACGGGGGAATTCTATATTAGACCTCATCTTGTCAGATAAAGAGGAACTGATAACAGAACTGAAAAGTAATGGTAATTTAGGTACAAGCGATTATGACTTGATCACATTTTTAATGTGCAATCAGAATAAAGTCCAGACTATACACACACACATATACTTGGTGCTTTATAAGGGCCAACTTCATAAAGAGGAAAACAATTATCAGCTAAATCATCTGGGAGGAAGAATTTAATCAGAAAATATGTGAATGATAACTAGGAATTGTTTAAGAATACTTTAGTAGACCCCAAAAAGCCACAGTCCTACAATTGAGGAAGAAGGCTGTATCAGTTAAAAACTGACCTGGTTTAGAGGGGAAGCTATATATTTTTTAAAACAAGGGGTGGGGAAAATAATATAGCAAATAGAAGAAAGGAAAAGTTGATATTAATGAATATAAATCAGAAACTAGGAATTGTAGAAAATTGATAAGGAAAGGAAAGGAACACAAGGGAATATCTATGGAAAGCAGAGAAGAGGACAATAAGGAGGATTTTTAAAATTATAATAGGAACAAAAAGAATCCTAACAATGGTACTGGTCCATTACTAGATGAAAATGGTAGATTTATCAATGATAATGCAGAAAAGGCAAAAGTGTTCAATTAATATTTCTGTTATGTATTTGGAGGGGAAAATAGATGACATAATCATATCATATGATAACATTCTTCCATTGCTCCAATATCTTCAGAGGATGTTAAACAGCAGCTACTGAAGTTAGACATTTTGAAATCAGCAGGTCTAGATAACTTGAACCCAAAAGTTTTAAAAGAGCTAGCTCCGGAGCTCGCTGGACCATAAATGTTGATATTCAATAAATTTTGGAACACTGGGGAAGTTCCAGAACACTGGAAGAAGGCTAATGACATGCCAACATTTAAAAAGGGTAAACAGGATCATCTATGTAATTATAGGCCTGTCAGTCATCAATCCTGATAATAGGCAAGATAATGAAGTGGGTGATACAGGACTTGATTAATAAAGAATTAAAAGAGGGCAATATTATTAATGCCAATTAACATGGGTTTATGGAAAATACATTCTGTCAAGCTAACTTGATATCTTTTTTGATGAGATTATAAATTTGGTTGATAAAGATAATAGTGTTGATGTAATATACCTAGACTTCTGTAAGGTGTTTGACTGGGTACCTTATGATATTTTGATTTAAAAACTAGAATGATATAAAATTAACATGGCGCACATTAAATGAATTAAGAGCTGGCTAACTGATAGATCTCAAAGAGTAATTGTAAACAGAGGATCGTCATTGAATGGGTGGATTTCTAGTGGAGTCCTGCAGGAGTTGGTTCTTGGCCCTACACTATTTAACTTCTTTATTAATTACCTGAAAAAAACCCGTAAAATTGTCATTGATAAAGTTTTCAGATGACCCGAAAATTGGGCGAGTGTTAAACAATATGGAGGACAGGACCCTGATACAGCGTGATTTGGGTTGCTTGGTAAAGTGGGTGCAAGTAAACTAAGTGTTTTAATATGGTTAAATGTAAGTGTATGCATCTAGGAACAAAGAATGCAAGCCATAATTACATGATGGGGGACTCTACTGTGGGGAGCCAGTGTCCTGGAAAAAGATTTGGGGGTCATGGTGGATAATCAGCTGAACATGAGCTAAAAGTGTGATGGTGTGGCCAAACAGGCTAATGTGATCCTTGCATGCATAAACAGGAGAATCTTGAGCAGAAGTAGAGAGGTTATTTTATCTTTGTATTTGGCACTGGTGTGACCACTGCTGAAATACCGTGTCCAGTTCTGGTGTCCGCAATTCAAGAAGGATGTTGATATTTTGGGGAGGTTTCAGAGAGGAGCTCTGAGAGTAATTAAAGGATTAGATTACATGCCTTACAGTGATAGACTCAAGGAGGTCAGTCTATTTAGTGTAACAAAGAGAAGGTTAAGAGGGGACCTGATTGCAGTGTATAGGTGCCTACATAGGGAACAAATAACAATGGGCTCTTCAGTCTAGCAGAGAAATATAACATGATCCAGTGGCTGGAAGTTGAAGCTAAGACTGGAAATAAGCTGCAAATTTTTAATGGCCAAAGTAATTACCACTGGAGCAGTTTACTGAGGGTCATGTTGGATTCTCCATTGCTGACACTTTTTGAATCAAGATTGGATGTTTCTCTAAAATATCTGCTCTAGGAATTATTTTGGGGAAGTTCTCTGACCTGTGCTATACAGGAGGACAGACTAGATGATCACAATAGTCCCTTCTGGCCTTGGAATCTATGAAAAAGGCAGAGGCAGTATAGTAGTGAAGTTGCTTGAGAGACATCTTGAGGCTGCATGCTGCCCCTTAACGATGCCCCTAGGGAAGGGGAACGTCTATGAAGAATTAGTTCCAATCTACATGTCTGAATAGTGTGTGTGGGTTGGGGGGGGGCAATCCCAGGGGAATAAAAGCAGAAAGATGTTTTATGAAGTTATTAGCAGCTGGTGGTAAGTGCCTATTTATCTGCATCGAGCTGCAGAGCCTGGGAGCGGCTGGAGTGAGATTTGCTGTCGTATTGGTTCTTTAAGGATAAATAATCTTGGCTGGAATTTGCACTAATGATTTCCTAAGCGTGGTGCTGCTGGAGTTTCCAGACAAAAAATGTTTCTTTGTTTTTCAAGGGTATAAATGGGGATGGGTAGGAGGCGGGAGAAAGGTTCATTTCCCATCTTGTTCTCATTGGGAGCTTGGCAAAAGATCCTTGTGTTTTATTTCTTTTTGTTTTTTTCAAACCCCTCCCAAGATTACCTTCCTTCCAGCAAGGAGTGTGACCACTGGACATGGTCCTGCTGAAGTGTGATAAAGGCCGTTCCTTCAGTCAGCTGGGGAAGGTTCTCTCAAACCCTCTGAGAGCTGCCTCTGCTGGCTTTCCTGTTTCCGTTGTCCAGGTTGGTGGAAGTGGGCACGTTGCTGGGACGGATGCTGCCTACTCGGAGGAGTTTGGAATGGGGTCCAACAGAAGGTTTCCCATTTGCATTATTGGGGAAGTATATGGCTGCACATACAACTATTTTGCTCAGGCAGGCAGCGAAACCAAAGCAGATGCACAAAGCCATCTAGCCAGGGTCTGACGATTGTCCTGTGCATGTATCAATGGGATGCAGTTGCCAGCAAAGTATATTTCCATCTCCAGATGGAACCAGATGGCAATCTCCAGTTGCTAACCTTCCTAAAGGAACTCTCACTGATCTGTTTAGGCATTTATTCCCTGTTCAGCAGGATATTATCTGAGCACCTTACAGAAATACCAGCATTGGCAGTAGTTTAATCAGTGTTGTAGGTCTGTTTTTGGCTCTTTCCTCTTCCCTTGCATGTGAGGGTAAATGGGAAAAAAATGTAAATGTTGTATTACCACTATCTGTTGTTGTTCTAGTGAGAAAGGTGAGTCTTGTATTTAGTCCTAAAAGCAATGCCATGTTAACCTTTATGTAAGAAGGTCCCAAAGCTCAGGCTCCCACAGGTTTCATCCTTGTAGTAGCTAGTGCCTGAGGAGCCCAGCTGTCATGGGAGGTCATGGTCCCTAAGGTAGTCTGGGTTTATTGCATTGCTCATTGCTTGGAAAGCAGGACCAGAACCTTGACTTTTGACTTGTTGTTCAAGAGGAAGCCAAATGTCTGGAGTATGAAAGTTATATGCTCATATCGCTCTCTGTTGGATAGCAGGCGAGCTACTATATTTTGAATCAGATGAATCTCTTCAGGTCTAGCATTGTTATGTCCTGATATAGCACAACTGCAATAACTGAGCCTGGAGGTCACAGACACAGTGGATCTGATAGTGCAAACCAGTCAAGTAATCAAATACGTTACCGGAAAGAAAGAAAGAAAAAAAACCAACCTCATCAAGTATGTTAGGGCATAATCTCTAGTCACAGACACAAGAAAATGTTCCTGGTGTGTACTGGCTGCTAGAAGGTGAAGATTTGCGTTCTCCATGTGTTCTGTTCTGGAGGTTTGTTCCCTTTCCTGCAGCACTGGAGAATGCATAGAATGTCTGTGGTCTGAGAAGGCATCTTTGCTCACCCCACTGTACTGCTGGAAATGTGCAGCTGTCTTTGATCCTTCTAGCCATCATACTGTCATAAAACTCATGGATGATATTTGTTAACTTCTGAGTATCCTGAGGATCTTTCTGAAGATTTTTGGTGGTGGTGACTGGCCTCAGGGCTGTGTTGAGAGGCATTTTGTGTGCTCCCTCGCTGTACTCTCCATCGGAGAAAATGCTGAAGTAGTCTAGCTGAACAGTAATCATGATGATTCCCTGTGTTTTAGGGGAGGCAGTGTTACCTAGTGACTAGAGCACTGGACTGGGACTCAGGAGACCTGGGTTCCAGTCTCAGCCACTAGACCATAGGCAAATCACTTCTCCTCCCTGTGCTGCAGTTTCCCCCATCTGTAAAATGGGGATGATACTGACCATTATGAAGTGCGTAGAGATCTGTGGATGAAAAACAGAATCTGAGAGGTATTATTATTATCAAGACACCTACAGATGGGAGTCACCAAGCAGGATATGGGATCACAGCCTATAACTACCTTCCAGGCAACAATAGGAAGGAAGGATGGAAGGTTGGTAGTTGGCAAAGTTTCAGAAGGCAGTTGGACCATGCGGTGGCGTGCCGTCCAGTGAAGGAAGGATTCTGAAGGTCATGAAGAGAAAGTTCTGAAGGCTAGGTGCAGTTGGGCAGTGGAGTAGGCTTCCCAAGTGGTTGATGGAGACACCATCCCTATGGTGATGGAGGCACTGTTTCGAGAAGACCAGTGCTCAGCACCCAGCCTCTCACACTGTGACACTGGTGGCCAGATTTTCACAAGAGCACAGCACCCGAGGTACCTCCAACATGCTTTTTGAAAATCTGGCTGATAATGGGCCCTTTGTGAAGAGAAGCCCTGTAGGATGTAATGGAAACTTGTCAGGGTGACTCAGCGGATATTTTCCAGCTTGTTTGTCTGGCTTTATGAAAACTATTTGGGCAGAATGAACATTTTAGTGAAATTCTTCGTGTTACAGCTCTTGTATTCCGAGGGGCATTGTCCTCTTGAATGGATGACACTAGATTCATTCCATCACTCTCAACTTGATCATGGCACTACCCAGACCTTTGTAAAGTGTGCAGTACTTACAGCCCCTTTTACTTCTGCTCTAGCAGTGTCCAGCCACTCTGCTGATGTCCCCTGCTTCACCTCCCATTTGCATTATGCAGTCAGCCAGGCTTTCCCTTTAATAACCTTGTTGCTTGCCTTGAGAATTAGTTAATACTCTTTAGCATAAACATTGAACTGCATGCCCAATGCCTGGGAAGCCTGCCTGGATATATTGTTCCCAGCATGTCGGCTGTTGGAGCTGCGGGTATGTATATATTTTAGCCTTGACAAGTGGAGTATGTAAAGATTTTCCACTTACCTCTCTGCGTGGTCTGGTTGGTTCCAGAGCGTGTGTTAGTTCTGGCAGCTTTCGCTGCACCCTGCGTCGATCATCATGTTGGCGGATGTGAGTATTTCATGCAGGAAAAGCTCTTTTCCTGGAGAAGGAATGAATTAAGAAGAACGGTTATTGCCACTTGAGAAAAGCAGTCCCAGGCCGGGCAACAAGATGCATGGGTTGCGTTCAAATTAAGAGAACAAACATCAATACGGAAATGGAAGGGGAATGGAGACCAGGGAACTGAATTCTGTTACTTCTGAGCCAGGACAACCTTTGAAGCTGTCTGTTGCTCTGTGGCGATTTTGGAACAAATACATCTGATAGCACAGGGGTGGGCAAACGACGGCCTGCAGGCCGGATCCGGCCCCTCAGGGCTTTGGATCCGGCCTGCGGGATTGTCATCCCTGTGGCACCGCACCGCTCCGGGAAGCGGCCACACCACATCTCTGCAGCCCCCAGGGGTGGGGTGGCAGAGAGCTCTGCACGCTGCTCTTGCCTGTGGGTACCTCCCCCAAAGCTCCCATTGGCGAGGAATGGGTTACTGCGTCCAGTGGGAGCTTCGTGGGAGGTACCCACAGGCAAGGGAAACACGCTGTCCTGGCCCCGGAGCCGCTCTAGGTAAGCGGTGCCGGGCCAGAGCCTGAGCCCCTCCTGCACCCCACACTCCAACTCCCTGCCCTGAACCCCCTGCCGCATCCTGCACCCCTCCTGCACCCCAACTCCTTGCCCTTAGCCACCTCCTGCACCCCGCACCCCTCCTGCACCCCAACCTCCTGCCCTGAGCCCCCTGCCACATCTCACACCCCTCCTGCACCCTCACCCCCTCCCTTGACCCCCCCATACACCCCGCACCCCTCCTCTGCCCCAACCCCTTGCCCTGAGCCCCTTCCTGCACACCGCACCCCCTCCCACACCCCGCATCCTGCCCCCCCATCCCAACCCCCTGCCCTGGCCCTGCAAGCAATTTCCTCACCCAGATGTGGCGCTCGGGCCAAAAAGTTTGCCCACCCCAGTGATAGCAGTACATGAGAGGGTGTGAGTTCCTCTGTACATATGTATACCCATGTGTGCGTACATGCGTTCCTTCTTGCAAGTTATCTGGCGTGCATGTCAATATGTTTATAATCACGTTGAACCCAATAATCAGGTATAGCCTGTCAAATGGCACTGAAAGGTCTTCCTGCCCCAGCTCACACCCTCTGCCAGCATAACATACTAACTCTGTTCAACCTCCGCTTTGAAAACTGCTGAGAAAACAAACGTGCCCAAAACGTCAACACACTCAGAGTGAAATCCTGGCCCCCGTGAAGTCAATGGAAGTTTTGCTGTTGATCTCAGTGGAACTAGGATTTCGTTCTCACGCTCTCCTGGAGCAAGGAGAGAATCAAACTCCAGACTGGAGACCCCGCACTGACAGCGCCCTGCTCTCTGAGGCATTAATCAAGAGGGTATAAGCAGCAGTGCCTGTTTTGATCTCAGCTGTCAGGGTACCACATAGAGAGAACATCTATCACTGCGCTACCCAGGCCTCTGACTATGAAGAGAGAGCTTCATAGATGAGAACTAGCATTCTGAATATTTAGCTGTACTGAAGATGCTGTGGTGAGGGGCGGACTATAAATTATTGAATTTTATATAATAAGCACATATATACCATGGAACCCACTTAGAAAGAGCGTGGGCCTAGCAGAAGTCTGTTTACAGGGCACTCAGAGGACGTTCTATGGGGCAAATAGTGTGTCCAATACAAAAGCAACCACGTGGCGCTCCTCCTCCGAGGTAGGGAACCCAGAAAGCCAGATGGGAGTTGGTAGCTCCCTCAGGGCCCTGTGCCGCGGCATTAGTTTTTCTTAAAGGGCCACCTTCCAGTACCCTATATCAGGATGGGAATGTGTACATATCAAAACAGATGGGAATGTGTACATATCCCTGCAGCCCCTGGAGGTGGGGGTGGGGGCGGGGCGGCAGAGAGCTCCGCACGCTGCTCTTGCCTGTGGGTACCTCCCCCAAAGCTCCCATTGGCCAGGAACGGGTTACCGTGACCAATGAGAGCTTTGGGGGAGGTACCCACAGGCGAGGGAAACACACGGAGCCCTCTTCACCCCTATCCCCACCCCCAGGGGCCGCGCAGGGACGTGGTGCTGGCCGCTTCCCGGAGCGGCGCGGCGTGGGGCCAGGGCAGGCAGGCAGGGAGGCTGCCCTGGCCCCGGTGCGCGCCACTGCCACCCCGGAGCCGCTCTGGGTAAGCGGTGCTGGGCCGGAGCCTGAACCCCTCCTGCACCCCGCACCCCAACTCCCTGCCCTGAGCCCCCTGCCGCATCCCGCACCCTTCCTGCACCCCAACCCCCTGCCCTGAGCCCCCTCCTGCACCCCGCACCCCTCCTGCACTCCAGCTCCCTGCCCTGCTGCATCCTGTACCCCTCCTGCACCCCAACCCCCTGATCTGAGCCCCCTGCCACACCCTGCACCCCTCCTGCACCCCAACTCACTGCCCGAACCCCCTCATACACCCCGCATCCCTCTTGCACCTCAATCCCCTGACCTGAGCCCCCTCCTGCACTCCACACCCCTCCTGCACCCTAACCCCCTTCCATGAGCCCCTCATATACCACTTTGCTCCAACCCCTTGGCCTGAGCCCTTTCCTGCACACTGCACCACCTCCCGTACCCCAACCCCCTGCCCTGGCCCTGCAAGCAATTTCCCCACCCAGATGTGGCCCTCGGGCCAAAAAGTTTGCCCACCCCTGTGCTAACACCTGGTTGGACCACTCCGCTGAGTCCACTGATCTAATGCTTTCTCATGTGCAGGTATCAGCATGGAGGAAACAGGGCTGTGGGGGCCTTTCCCGCTTATCTTGCTCAGGAATCTCTCTTTCCCGCTGACCATGGCATCTGGCTCTCAGGGCCTCCTGCACCATCTGCAGTGTTGGTCTGAGGGGAGCTGATTAGCAGCATAGTCAGCCAAAGTCCTGCAGGAGATAGAACTCACTCGCTTTCAAAAGTAGTTTTTTCTTCCAACCAAAGCAGTCTGCCTTTGCCAGCATGTGATACAAGGGAGCGGTGCACGTTCTGCTCTTGTATCCTTTCCCTTGTTAATTCATCCCAGCCTCACTTTGAAATAATGCGAGAAGACAAACCAGGGAAGATGATTTCAGAGTAAGCCCATTCATTCCATGACTGAGCAGACCGTCGGGAAGCAGAGTGGGTTGTTGTGAAGTGAATCTGTTTCCCTTGAGGCTGCTCTGTCTCCTCGGAGTTCAACCTTGTTATGTTTTGGCCTGCGCGTGTCCAGCTATTTCTTTCTATAACATCCTTCCTTTGATAATGAACTCCGGCCAGACTTGAACATACTCTCCCTTTTGACTCCCTCAACGCTCCCCTTTGACCTTCACAACAGCCTGTGTGCTCTCAGCCTCTGCCAGAGCATCCAATGTTCTGTCTTTCTCCTGAAACATGGGTCTTTTCCTCTTGATTTTTGTAAAGGGGTTGAGGGAATGTGTCCATCCGTGGTGGTTAATGAAGGAGCATTCTGGCCGTGCTTCCTCCACATTTCCATGCCAACAAATCATTGCAGTACAAGCTTCTCTCATACACTATCACCTGCCAATGACTTTACTCCTGAACTGGTGGCACCACCCACTTTGGGGGGGGGCGGGGGGCGGGGGGCACGGTGTCAAAGGTAGCTCAGTCTCTATATAGGCAAGGGGGCCCATATTTTCTTAAAGGGAGAATGGGACAGTGCACAGGGCCGGCCCCAGGTCCCCCTCCCTACCCCTGCATGCAGGGCTGGCCCTCCCTCCGGTCACTTGCCTGAGGCCTCCCCCTCCTTCTCCTCCCCTCCCCGTGAACGGGGCTGGCTCAAGGCCCCCCGGCCACCCATTGCGTGCAGGGCTGGCCCAAGGAGGTCCCGCACCCTCTGCTTCGTTCATGGGGCGGGGCCGAGCGCTTCTTGCCTCCCACCCAGGCGGGGCCAGTCCAAAGTCCCTCTCTCCCTCCTGTGTGCAGAACTGACCTGAGCCCCCCTGCTGGCCCGAGCTGCTCTCCCCAACCCTCCCTCCTGCGCAGGGCTGGCATTGCTGCTCACCTCCTCCCCACATGTTCCTCTGTTCCCTGCAAGAGTTCACACCCCACTTTTTGGCAATACTGGGCATTTGTCCAGTTTAATCTTGCCAACTGATGATCAGGATGGCAAGAGCAAACGGGACGAAGGGCCAGATTTACCAAAAAAGTCGGGATGGCCAGGACATGGCTCAAAAAAGGGACTGTCCCAGCCAAAATGGGACATATGGTCACCCTAATGTAGGCTCAAGCTTTTGGGGGCTCTCCTGAGCACTGGGTGGTACTTACACAGCTAAAACCTCTACAAAAATGTCCCCTTTGATGTCTGTGAGGAGGCCGAGGGCTTGCAGCAGCACCGCTCTAGTGCTTAGTGAAGATGCTGCCTATGCCAACGGGAGAGCTTCGCCCACTGGCATAGTTATTCCACCTTCCCTAGAAGTGGCAGCGATGTTGTCAGGAGAAGCCCTCCTGTCAACGTAGCACTGTCTACACTGGGAGTTTGGTTGGTATAGCTGCATCACCATTAGTTTGTAGTATAGACCAGGGCTTAGTATGTCTTCTGTTGGTTTGGGTTTTTTTCAACAATCAACCATGGTGGCTGTTTGCACTTTCTGATACCAGGGTAGGATACTTTGATTACTGCAGCTACCATTCTGTGAATCAGGTCAACTCCATTTTGGGCTGTCATCTGATAAAAGACATAAGAGCCAATGAACATCTTTAGAAATTAGTCTAGGGGAGGTTATTTGGGGAGAGGGTTTCTGGTGTCCTATGCAGAAGGAGCTTTCATGCATGAATTTCTTTCACATAGTTGAATAACCCCTCACGGTTTTAACTAGACATTGAATTCGCAGCATCTCCTCAGAGAGGCTTGTAGGCAGCTTTTGGGAATGAATCTTTAATTTTGGTCTATAAAACACAATAGAAGCCTCTCCTAGACATGAGAGCAATTAAAATGTCCACTGAGTGAATAAACACAGTCTAATAATAACGGTACCGTTAATGAGACTTCAGATGTTTTAGCAAACTGGCCTAGGTCTAGCAAGTTTGGAGATGCATTATCTGAATAAAGTTGCTGCTGCTGTGAATTGCAGAGATGTTTCCTAAATGCCGTGGGCTTTAACTGAAGCTTCACTATCCCACTACCACCACTGTGGGTGGTGTGTATCCCATCCCAAGGGAAATATACTTTAGGCAAAACATAGCATGGAAGGAACGAGAGCAATTTTGCAAAACAGTTCACTTGATTCCCTCTTGGAAGGAATTCAGAGAAGATCAACAAAAATAATTAAGGTTCTGCAGGGATTAAATTGTACAAAAAAGCTAAGTATGTATACCTTGGCTAGACAACGGCTAAGCGGATGTGATAACCAGCAGTGCATATTTAAAAGATGTAAACAGTGAGGAAGGAGAGGGATTTCTTAGGGTAAGGGGCTAGAACTGGAAATTGCAAGATAAAATTAAGCGCAAGAATATGTAGCTTCACTATCCCGAAACTTTTCCTAATCATAGAAATGTAGGGCTGGAAGGGACCTTGAGAGGTCATCTCGCCCAGCCCGCTGCACCGAGGCAGGACCGAGTATACCTAGATCATCCCTGACAGGCATTTGTCCGACCTGTTCTTAAATACCCCCAGTGATGGGGACTCCGCAACCTATCCCATGTTTAACTATCCTTATATTTACAAAGCTTGCCCTAATATCTAACCCCAATTTCCCTTGCTGCAGGTGAGCTGTATGAGAGAGTGGTATAGTTTCCAAGGTGAATGCCTTATTACTTGAGTAATTTAAAGCTCGTCTGAGCTAATTATGCTCGTTAGCTGGAAGGTCATGGCTGAGGAGCACTGGCAACACTGTATGAAGGTGGCAGAGTGGGGCAGCAGGAGGGGTAGAAATCAGGGATGAGCTGCATGAGCAGAGATTAGTAATCAGTGGATTGCAGGACTAGATTGTGGTGTATTAGCACTGTAGGGTTGTGCTTGGGAAGTTTGTGCAGCCCCTTCCTGACCTGTGCCTAGCTCTAACCAGAGCTATAAGATGCTCACATGCAGAAGCACCAAATTCACCCCCAAATCATAGTGGGAAAGGTGGAACTGTAACCCCATGCTGTGTAGTCACTGTGCTTTACCACTGGAAAGCAGTGGGAGGAAGAACAAGATACTGACTGTTTCCCCCACTCAAATGTCTCCTTCTATCCCTGTGACTGCCATATTTTGTACTCATGGGTGAAATTGCTAAGTGGAAGGTGTGTGAGGGAGGACTGGCTGAAGTCTCTCAGCCTTGGCTGATTAATTAACTCTTCAGATTAATTTCCTTTCTGATTACCGCTTGACTAATTCCTCCTAAATTCGTGAGACCTCCTCACTACTTAATCCTCTTTGTAAGACTTCAGAGTGAAACGCTTGAAGTAAACATTAGCAAAAAAGGAAGACATTATGAAACACAACAATGCTCCCGCTCTCCCGTTGGGACACCCCCTCCCGTCCCACCCCCACAGCAGCACTTTCCCTTTGCTTCACCATGGGGGCTGTGTGAGGCAGACTCTCTCAAGGGTTCTTCAGAACTCGCCTCTTTTCCTCATGTCTAAACCTGCTTTGTGTGTTGTTTCTCTAGTGTGTCTGTAACAAATTGCATAATTTCACTTGTTCAGCCTGATAATTAGTGACAATATCCCAGTAATTTGCAAAGGGGCAGGAGGAGGGAGACTCGTGGAAGCTCTGCTCAAAAACATTAGAGGAATCTTTTCTCACAGCTTCATTAAAGAGAATGTCCATACCTATCAAATAGCTTTTGAGTGCAAGAGACTGACAGTGCTCCTGGGCTTTGCCAGGCATAGGTATCACACAAACATCTCCACACACCTCTGCAAAGGCACCCCAGTCGTAATCTGCAGTCCCTCCAGTTATTCCAGCCCTGCCTCCTCCAGCTTTTGAATGCATCTCAGTCCCGATCTGCAGTCCTCCTTCACCCCTCTGCCCCATTATTCTAGTCCTGCCCGCCTCCCACAGCTTTTAAATACACTTCAATCCTCATCTGCATCCACACGGTTATTCCACTCCTGGGACTCTCCTTCACAGCCATGTCACTGTATCTCAGTCCTGATTCGGGTGAGACAATATTATTGGGACCGTTTTGTCTTATAAACGCAAGTATACCCCCTCTTTTTCCTCCCCCCCCCAAAAAGTGTCCCAGTTTTTCACACTGGTCACCATACTCCTGATTATAATTAATTAATTAATTTGTTTATTACTGTTCCAGCCAGATTTGGGGCGCTCTCGTATTAGGCTTTGTACAAACACATATGAAGACCTGGATGATCCCTGGAAGAGTTTACAATTTACAATGTGACCCATGAAATTTGAGGGAGAGGTATATAATCAAATATATAATTGATGGTCAAATGGGATTAGTCTATGTTGCATCCGGGTAGATGCAAATGCCTAAAACACCCCATGTGTCCATCACTGATTGCTGGGATGTCATAAGAAATCAGCCAGAGAAGAGTTTTGAAGGAGCAGAGCGTAGTGGCCCTGCTGATCAGTTCAGGGAAGATGTTCCATATGTAAGGGGCAGGAGGGAAGAAAGCCTGGAGATATGTATTTGAGAAGCTCACAAACAGGGTAACGAGGTTGGGTAATGGTTGTTGGTAGATAGGAGAAGGTGGCGATCATGGTGGTAGGGGTGGTACAGTGAGAGAACAGAGTGGACAAATAGGGGTGGGTAGAATTGTGAAGCGCCAATAAGGTGAGGGCAAGAAGTTTGAATTTGATATAGTGAGATGAGATCCAGGATAAAGGTGACATGGCCAAAGTGATGGGCAATAATGGGGCCTGCTACAGAGCAGGTCCAAGTAAAATGGATATGCTATGAAAATCTGAGGACTCGCATATGCTATGGACCTGATCTACAGCATCCCCAATTACACAAGTCTAGTACTCTCCAGAGGAAGGTGCCGTGACACTTGTAATCTGCCCTGGAAGCCCTCGCCCTGTCCCAGTTCTGACCACTCAACAGCCCTACTAATGCACCCTCCTCCTTTTTTGTAGAGCACCCTCTGCTATTCCAACCCTGGGCTCTCCCAAACAGTTCTGTCAATGCACCGCCATCCTGACCTTCGGCACCTCCTGCTATTCCGGGAGATAGTCTCTGCAGAACAGATGACTGCTTGTTCCACTAAGAGCACTATGTTTTTATTCCTGGGCATACATTCCCAGAGTCTCTGGATGCTTTAATGAAATATTAGTAAAAACATAACTTACACTGAAAAAGGAAACCTGCCCAAATCAATCCCAGAGCGGGAACAAAACTTTCCCCATCTTCCTCCAGCATCCCACCCTCCTAACATGCAATAAATGGACACGACACCCACTGGAAACATAACATTCAAAGAGAAACAACAAATTCTGGTGCAGTGCTTTGACCAATGCTTTGTGGATAGCAACAAGGTTCTACTAGGAATCCGGCTAGACCTAGCCAACTCCTTTCACTTGTGACCTCAGCTCGTGAAAGGCTAGTACAGCGGCACTTGGAGTGAGCCATTCCTTTTTCTTCATTTGTGTTCTGTGTGCAGTACTTAAATGTCGCCTAGACTAATTAATCTCGGCTGAGTTTGAGCTGCCAAGTGGAAAAAAATAAGAAAGAGGGTTTGTGGATCGAGAAAAAAGTAAAAAAAGTGATTGCTCTCTGACGGCGAAAACCGCTATTGGAGGCTTTTGGAGCAGACGCTGTTTTTGGATTCCAGGCTTTGCTGTGGTAGCCTTGTGCAGCCCGGCCCTGAGTACCACTGCACTCTCCTTGTCTAGCTGCTCTGATTATGATATTTAAATCGGTCTTTAGATCTGCTGCTTTGCTTTGTCCCTGCTGGAGCCAAATTACTCTGGCTGATAAAGGAGATTGAACCATATGCAGAGAATATGCCGTGCTCATATACATGGTATTAGACACAACACTGAAAGATTACCGAAGGTACAGTGCAGATACTGCAGCCAGGGAGCTCTGGCTGCAAAGCACACAGGCAGAAGCTTCTGTTTTTCACTGGCGCCACCACCCTTGACAAATAATTTTTGTTTGTGCCAACTTTATTCTAGCTGGTGTATGACAAATTGTAACTGCACTCTGCCAGCTTAAAGAGGCCTACCTAATTTCAGGCAGCTAGGAATTGGTTTACCAGAACAGACCAATGTTCTCTTTAGTTCCGTATCCTGGCTCCTGCCTCACTGGATCACATTAATAGTCCATTTAGTCTATGCACCTAATTGAGCAATGATGTTCCTTGTAGTGGGTGGGGCAGGGTTCTTCCATCAGTTTAAGTCATCAAGTGTGAGGACTGGTAGACTGCATAATTTTATCCTGGCAAGTGTAAATGCAGTTGCTAGCCAGAGACGTAGTAGTCTGTAGTTATTAGAGCAGGTGCTTGGGAGTTGGGAGTCCAGGGTTCTCTTCACAGCTCAGCAACTGACCTTGGACAAGTCACTTAATCCCTCTGTGCCTCACGTTCCACATCTGCAGAACTCTGTCTACCCACCTTGCAAAGCACTTCGATCTCCTTGAACAGGAGGTGCTGGAAAAGCACAAATTGTTATTTCTCAGACTTGCTGGGCTACCCCACGACCCAGTGTCTAAAAGCATGGATTTCATTCCTGGTCTCCAGAGCTCTCCACATACCCTCTTGGAATCAACAGCGGGTGTTTAAGGTGGCTCCAGTTCTGTGCACAGAAAACAATGTCACTCTGCTATAGATGGCGTTGCATGCCTGGTGGCACTGATGCAGGTGCAGATGCATTGTGTAGCTGCTCTGGATTTGGCCCCATCACTGATGCAGTCAGAATGGCAGTGCACTAGCCGTGGAGCAGTCCCATACTTGGATGGTAATTGCACCCTGAGAGTATACTCTGTCTTTGTTTCTCTCTGGGTGCTTACATGGCCTGCTGACTGTAGTATCTGGTGGCTCCCCCTCTCCACCACACATATGCTTTCATTCCTGCACCCAGCTTAGGTTGGGGTGGGGAGGGAAGACTATAGTCTCCTGTATGTCCTGTTATGCAATCAGAGTGACCCCATGTCCCCTCTTTTTGCTACGTAAGAAGCATATTTCCCTTTGCTTCAGCATGCTCAGTAACCCTAGGAGTAATACAGTAACTGTTGCTCATATGCCAACTGCTTGCACACAGGTTCCTGTGGTTTGTATCACTTTCACATTTACTTTTGTTGCCATGGGTCTGTTCAATTTGTAAAGAAGAAGAGAAAGAGCAAAAATAACAGCAGTCATAAAATAATGGCAAAGCCAGAGATGGCCAGTCAACGACTCTTATTTAGCCCATCTCATCATGCAGGAAGTAGAGGGCACCTGGCATTTCAAACAAATCCACAAAACACCTTTTAAAAATAACATATAATTAACCTATAGAGCTCGCTGCTGCAGGGCGATAGCTTGCTAAGATCCATCTGACAGTGGTTCAGTGAGAGGATTTGTTGGGTCTCAATCCGATTTCTAGTGGACAGGTTCCCACATCCCGGGCGTAAATCACATGCTGATGGTCATGCTTGGTAAGAGTCATCTCCGGAGAGGAGCCAAGAACTGAATGGGCCATGGGGCCTGCATTCCTCTCTAGCTCCTCAGGGTCTCTGCAAGGCATGGCAGAGGCGCAGAACGGGAAAGCTGCCCTGCAGTTACCTGGGCTATGTCTGGTCTGTGGATCAGAGGATATCCCTGTCCAAGACTGTCATTCTGGCATCTTTCACCAGCATATAATGTAGTTTAATAAAAGAAACAATCTGTCACTTTCCCCTTCACCCCTCTCTGAATGCCCTGCTCCAGTCTCTGACTGTCCTTGCCATATAAAGCCAGACAGCATATCCCAGGACTCCGACTGAACCTTTTGGGCTGTGTCTGTGCTCTGCTATGTCCTCCACAAACGTGCAACCAGCATGTGAAAAGGAAGCATGGAGAAAGCCAGTGGTCTGATTCTTGGCCCTAAGGAGCTGGGCTACAACCAGCCACCTCATGGTTAGGTGGTGTGGAACCAGAACACCCTTCTGGCTTCCTGCACAGTTTGGAAGCTGGCAAGTCAAAGTGAGGGATGCAAGACAGATTAGCATGGGGGGAATGATGGTAATGTCTGGGAAAGCAATGGATTCACAGGGGTGGGTAGATTTCCAGCTGATGTAGCAGATCCAAAAATGCACATAAATTATATGTGGCTGAAATGATAGTTTTGCAAAAACACATCTCTGCAAATGCCCTGGAAAAAACCCCTCAGAGCCCAAAGAAATTTCTCATTTTTATGAGGTGGCCAGAGGGTGAGCACAATATCCCTTCAATACTGTATTATATCAGAATCTCACACACACACTCCCTCCATCCATCTCCCTCAGGCAGCTTAACTCTGTAAAGATGACTTAGAGCATGAAGGATGCGGTAGGATTGAACCCTAATCAGATCATTACTGCAGCAAGGAGGGGAAATAACTTCCAATCCAAAGCTGCCGTCATTTTACTTATTTCATAATAGCTTTTATTTATTTATTTTTCCTGCTGCGTGGTCCAAAAATTCTCCCTAAAGACAGGGGAGAGGATGAGCCACAGTGACTTAGGGAGAATAGATGCTCCCTCGCTCTGAATTAAAAACAAACACAAAAAATACAGCTGTGTGCATGTACACAGTGCAGAGTTTTGCAGCAATCCAAATAATTTATTCTCTCTAAACTAAAATTCCAGCTGTCAAACTTCTCTGCCTGTTTAGAGCTGTTGGCTCTTGAGACCAAAGACTAGAAAAAAGGAGGAAAATGAGGGTGATACTTTTTGAAAAAAAAAAAATAATAAAAACAAGCCATGGGGAAACTGGCTGTTTGATGGCACCACTAATACAGTGCATTTCACTTCTGGCCTAGACATCTGGTTGCATCTTATGTTGGTGGTAGCTGAAAGCTGTTACTAGCTTATGACTATTTGGTGCTCCTCCCTCTGAAATGAGCCGGAGGTCACAATATAGCAGAGAGGTGCCCGCTTCACAACTGGAAATAAGGGGAAAGGCTGAATAGTCAGGGGTTTGACATCGGGATATAGCGAAGTGGCCTATTTGAATCCAGTCCAGGTCAGTCGTGACCACAGACTTGCTAGCTGTTTGGGTTCTGTGACATGAGCCTGGTGATTTCCATCGCTTCCAGTGGACAGGTGCCCATGCAACAAGAATACCATCACTGCAATTGGCACTAATTGTTCCCCTTACTGGTAGAAGGCCAAGAACTGAATTGCCTGCTCATATGTCCTTTATACTGTACTAGTATCTTTGGACTGTGGGCGATTACGTCATCTCTGATATAGTCGGGTTCTCAGCTATTTTGGGCATTACTGATTAGGACCAAGACTTTGAATTTGGTTTGGAAGTGACTGGGGAACCGCTGGCGTGTGTGGAACACTACAGTAATATTTTCACTTTGAACCTTTGTTGCTTAAGACTCAGACAACTGCCTGGTGCCTGAGTTGTAGCTTCAGTGGCATCCCCGTTAATCATTGGGTAGAGGGAATTGCTGCCATCTATCTTGGAGACAGCGAGCATGGATATGTGTGGCAAGGTCTGTTTTGGAAGAGGAAAGAGTGGAGTCTCCTGGGCAGGTGGAGGCGGTAGGAGGCATCCACACCACTATTGCAGCCTTTGTGCGTTGCAGTAGTGGTGAGGTAGCAGCATGTAAACTTGAGCATGGACTGGAGGTAGTTCCTCCCGGTTAGAGTTGATGCACATTGCTGGGGTGGTAAGTGGGGGAAACTTGCCATGCTGCTGTCTGTGCTTTACCTGTCCTGGGGATAAATAGAGGCCTTGATCTCCAGGGCTGTCAGACTAGCATCTTTCACCAGCTTGAGCTGCTGAGAAAGAAAGAGGTGCTGAAATAAACGTGGGGCAGAGCTGTAATTGCCCAGTCAGATGGGCTCACAAATGCTAGCTCATACCTTTGAACCTTGGGATGATCGTTCTACAAATTCCGTCATGAATGGCACCCCCTTCGCTTGCATGTCTGGGACACGAGGCACCTGAGCTGGGTGCACTATGCCCAGACAACGGTGCCAGGCGTGGGAGGTGACGCTCACTGGTGGAAATGCAAGGCGTCCTGTTGGAAAGCAGCTGTGAGAGGAAAGGGTTTGGTTTTGTATGTGTGACCCCAGAGGGCAAAGGGAAGAGGCTGGAGAGGAGGCTGGAAAGGAGAATCTGCTGGGCAGCACAGCGGTGGCCTGCCTGCACAGAGCTGTCTCAGCAACATCAGCATTCCCTGCTTGAAATGGTAAATTATTCTCCTCCTCGGTGTGATATTTTTTTATGTGCTTTTCTCAGCAAAATCAATCAAGAGGAATTGATAATTTATAAGCTTTTGTTTGCCTTTTTCACTGTTCGGGGGGGGGGGCGGCAGGGAAGCAGAATTCAGAGAAGCAAACGCCAGAATAAAGGAGTTGAGGCGTTTGCATCTCCGTGTCCCTGTGCTTCCCCCAGCCCTGGGGTGGGTGCAAGGGTGAAAAGTGGGGGAGGGCTGCTGTCTCCTTTAGGATGCTCTGTGGGGGTAAGGTTTCTTTGTTGCAGCTGTTGACTCATCAGCTTCTCCTGAAGCAATGTGGCTGCTGTTGCTAGCTAGGCAGCAAAAGAGGGGGATGAGCCTGCCAAAGAGTGTGTCCGAATGTATCCGTGTCAGGGACCCAATCCTGTGAGGTGCTGAGCACCCTCACTTTGCACTGAAGTCAACAGAGTTATGTTGGGCTGACTGAGAGCAGGACGTGCTCTGCTTTCTGTGTGCAGAGAATGATGCAGGGAAAGAGATTAGATGAGGCAAGTAAAAAGATAAAGGCTGGTCAGCTGCCATCCTGGTTTATTCAGAAAAAGAAATACCCCATGGCAGCATAGTCCATGTGTCTGCTAGATACATCCCAGCTGATGCTCCCTCACGCTCATGTGCACCCACAGACGTGTTTGTGCCTCCGCTCCCTGCAAGCGTGTGGGAACGCGTCTCTGCCATCCGTGCCCACCTCACCATCATTCACCCCCTGAATGGCAAGTAAGATATTGAGAAGGGACCCGTGTCCCTAGGGAAACTACCCTAGTTTGAGAATTACAGGAGCCACCATTGTAAAGTAGAGACAAATGTTAGAGCTGTGCAGAGAGAAAGATAAATAGTCAAGGAGACACTCTGCTCAGATAAATAGGTGCTGTAGATAAATACATCGACAGATACAGGAGGTAATTATGTAGATGGATAGCTACCCAGACTAGTGCGTGGACATGGATAATAGTGCGCTGCTGTAGTCTAAAGAGAGAGACATGTTAGTCTGTAGCTCAGTTCCTGTTCCCTGACTAAGGGCTTGTCTTCACGTACAGTGCAGGAGCCGCACAGCTGCATCAGTGAGGCCGTAGTGCTTTAGTGAAGACGCTGCTACACCAACGAGAGAGCTTCTCCCATCAGGGACGTTAATCCACCTCCTCCAGTGGTGGAAGCTATATCGACGGGAGAAGATCTCCTGTCAACATAGTGCTGTCTACATGGTGGGGTGGTGGGATAGGTTGGTATAACTACATCTCCCAGCGGTGTGGATTTTTCACACCCCCGAGTGACATCGTTATACCGATATAGGCCTAAGCTAACCCTCCTCAATGCCATTGTCACTGGAACGGAAGTTTCCTTTGTGGGGAGCTCAAAGTGGGCAGCGGGCGTTTTTCTCAAGAAAGGTTGGTTTCCATAGTCTGAACTCCTTGTGTGGCTTCACACCTCCATTTCCGAGAGCAGCCTGCATGAGTGATCATGGAAGTGAGTGATGATAATGTAGTTAGGAATTGTAGCTCCATCTCTTGACAACATCCTGCCCAAGAGCTGAATGTCCTTCGGCCTTTGTGCACTGCCAGTCCAGTGGTGCCAAAGGGAAACCAGTTTTGGTGGCTGCACATGCTCCTATGGTGCTCGCATATCCACTGAACCTAGTGAAACTGCTGGTGTTTGCTTAGCTGTCCCTCCCCGCCTAGTAGTGAAAAGTGCTTTGGTGGTTGGTCCATTGTGGAGCAGAGGCATAGAATGAAGCCTCAAGCTTCTGGTTAATTTTGGTGGTAGATAGATAATAAATAATGAAGGAGGGAAGCTCAAGATGTTGGGACTTAATGTTGGCTTTGAATAAACACTGCAGAATTTGGATCCTTGTCCAAAATGTTTCACACCTTTTAGGCTTGCGGAGTTTGTCTGGAACTCTTCTGGCAACAGGCTTTCTCACATGGCTTTTGTGTCACGTACCCCAGAGACAGTCTTCAGCACTTCTGCTTCTTATTGTAGTTGGCACCTGAATAGCTGCACAAATGGAAGAGGAAAAAACTGACTTGTGCCTTTCTGAACTCTCAGAAAGGATGGTGTTCAGCTTTTGTTCTAGAAATTGGCAAAAGCTCCTGGGTTTTTGTTTTCTTCAGAACCCTTTTGCCCATTTCCTCTGTTACTGCTCACTTTGACTGGGCCTGGCATATGCCAGGGCTGGCTTCCTGGGAGCCAGCAGATCTTTCTGATCTACCCTAGTAGATTCTGTTTGTTGGAAAATGGATGTTACTGTGTGAGCAATGATTGACAGCCCAGCCTGTAGTGGACTGGTTGGATCGTGGGGTTACTCCTGCGCTATAGAGCCCTTTTAATCTTTAGTTTTCTGGTTCAAGTCCAGTCCAGGATGTGATTGATTGACAGTCACCAGCATATGAAGGCTGCGTGATGTGGAAGGAGTTATTGTCCACGTTAAAGAAAAGCAAACAAAAATACACCACTACAAATGTCACTAACTGACCTCCTAACAGCAGAGAGAGGCTGAGAATTGAATGAGCCAAGGAGAATAAATTCTTCTCCCACCCTGTGAGGTAGAGTCCTTCCCAAGTAATATCCTCCTTGGACACAAAACATAATCGGAGAAAAGATAATTCTCTCCTGAACTTCAAAATGGGTGTTAACTTACTCCCCAGCACAAACTGGTTTACAGCGCTTTCCATGCCATTTACTGTTGTCTTTTGGGTTTTGTTTAAATGGCTCAATGCTGTGGGAGTCCTCCACTTGACCCAGAAGTTCAGTTCATTCCCTGCCAGGTGACAGAATGCAGGAAGATGATCAAATAGTTTGTATTAATGCTCTTAGATGACAGACACTGCCTTTCTGTAACACCTTCTTGAGATGTAATGCTGGATTTGGCTGTCCAGTGACCGTGCGGCCTCCCCTGGTGATTCCTATCAGCTGCTGAAGAAAATATGGTTCAGGAAGAGGTGGCCAGCCCTTCTCTCTGCACGGAGAACACCCCTAACTGGTATAGATCCCATGGATGCAGCATTTCCAGTTACTCTTTCCCTCTTATTCCTCTGGGCCCTTTCCCTTATGAAACGTGTTTTTAAAATCCAATACATCTGAAGAAAGAGCTGCGGGACCGTTGGTCAGGCCTGTGTTTGTTCCCTTCCTCGCTCATCACCGCCTTCACCTGGCCATATAGATCCCCATTGCTGCCCTCCTCCCATCTATTTTTGCACCACAGCTGCAAATGAAACAAGCAGCTCCCTGCACCAGGCAGATTGCTCCTTGGCTAAGAGGGTCAGAAATTGATGGCTTTGTGGCCAGAAGACACTTGTCATGGGCTTGACAGGTTGCTTGGTGTTGCAGGGTGGAAGCGGGGGAGGGAGGCAATGTGCTTGCTGTTTATTGGCCCCCTGGTGGGACCAGTAGGCGACCTAGTGTAGTGACTGCTCTGGGCATTTAGTGAGAGATTTATGAGTTTGTAATTTTCTCAGGCCCTGAAGAAAAACTGTCTTTAATTAAATTTGGATTCCACCCCCTCCTGTCCTTCCTCTCTTCCATGGTTGTGGATTGTTTACTGAGACGCCTGCATAGCTTTTGAAGAACAGGTAAGAGTCTTTGAGCATAGCCAGGAGGAGCAGGGGATTGAAAAGCAAACAGACAGCTGGAGAATGCGACAGAGAGAGACAAAGGAGGCTTTGCCAGGCTTAGAGAGTGCTCTGTGATGCTCTGTGATACCCCACTGTGTGCACTTCAGGCCAGCAGGAGCTGGGAGTGCTCTGGGTCCTTCTGCATGAGAAAGATCCTGGATCAGTCTTCAGATCCTGGCTGACCTCTTGGGTTGCTGCTCTGAACTGCTGTCTAGGAGCCCAAGGTTTGAGTCATGCTCCTGTTCTTCCTTCCTCAGGTGGCCAGGAGCTAGGATTCCTGCAAAAGCAGTGCTATCCCGCCCCATCTCGTGGTGAGGTGAGATGAGCTTAGGTTGCTCTGCTGTGCCACCCCGTGGCTGATGTAAGAGCATCACACAGCCCTCCCTGTCTGAATGAAGGTTGCCTCCAGTGGTGAGAATGGAAAGCAAGAGGAGAAATAGCTGTGGGGAGGGGTTAGGTTTAATATTATTTGAAGTGGACGGTACCAGAAGAGTAAACTGGGAAGCTGGCCTGGTTGCTTGAGCTCTTCTGTTGAGGGAGTGGCCAGAAGGCATCCCCGGAGATGCGAACAGGGCACTGCATTGGATGTAACGGTGCTGCTGCTGCGCCCACAGATCCTCCTTGTCTTCTTGTGCAGACAGCCAGATGGAGAATGCCGCTGTAGCACTTAGTGAAGACACTCCTACACTGACAGGAGAGCGTCTCCCGGGGCTGTAGTTAATCCCCCTCCCCGAGAGGGGATAGATGTGTCGATGGGAGAAGCTCTCCTGTCGACATAGCACTGTCTACATGAGGGGTAAGGTTGATATAACTACGTTGCTTGGGGGGTGTGTGGATTTTTCACACCCTTGAGCGATGTAGTTATACTGATATAGGTCTTCAGTGTAGACCTGGCCTCAGTCTCATTTCTGATCCCCATCCAACAGCTAAAACAAACACTTCATCTGGCCTGTGGGTACACACCGGCTCCCATCCATTCACCCTCTCAGCCCTGAAGACCCATAGTTAAAAGGCTCTGGATACCCATTAGCACTGTCTGCTCCATACTGAGGATGGTTTCACCTGCCTTTGTGCTGAGATTGCTGGGATGAAAAGTGGTCCAATTTCCGTCCTGCTCCTGCAGTGACTTGGTATCCACTTCGGAACAGCTGTTCTGTGCCACTCCAGTCACCAGCCTCAGTGTTTCCAGTGATATCTACATGATCCCTACAGCCACATTCCAGTGATCCCAGCCACATCCCTACACATCCTGCGGACACATGCCTCAGTCATCTCAGGCATTTCTGGGTCTTGCAGAGGCATGGAAAATCCTCCCGTCTTGGGCCCACTCTGGGGGTGCAGCAGCTTGGTGCTGTAGGCGCTTCTCGCCAGGTGAGCGGATAGGTTTGGCGGCACCCTCACAGTTGTATTGTGCTGGGAGCTCCTTGTTTGTTCATCCGCATGACTGGTGCCTGCTGCTGGGTGTGCTTGGTCTGGGCAGCAGCAGTCAGTGGGTGTCATGAGGGAGGCACAGAAAACTCTAGCGGCTCTCGGCCTGCTTGCTGCCAGCATGGGGCGTTCCAGATTCCTTCCCCTCACAGTGCTGCAGATGAAAAGTCTCCTGTGCTTGCCTTCTCCCTCAGATGGCGCATATGGAGGAGACGTATGGCCTCCGCACATGTTCGGTTCTGACTTTGCAGCACAAAGCTGCTGTCGTTCGTCTTATCGTGAGCTACAAAAACAACCAGGGAAAAATATAAATCCCCTAATGTGAGAGCCCTGTCTCAGGAAGTGGGCTGGGCTCAACACATATTGATGCTTTGCCTGTGCGGAATGACAGATGCTGTCCTTTGCATCCCCTTAATTAGTCATGAAGGTAAATGTCGACCGCCTCTGTTTCCTCTGCCCTCCTGGCTCGTGGCCTGGCAAGAGGTATCTTTCCCTCCTACTAGCTCTCAGGATGTTGATGAAGTAGCTAATAATGACACAGGCCATGTGTGTGGTGATGGGGATCTGGCTTGGGAGGGGGAGCGCACTCTGTCCTTCCAACTTGTATTATTTTAAACATAGACAACTTGGATTGCAAAGAACTGGGCATAAAAGTAGCCACCGCTAACCCCCTCCCTTCTGTGAGGCAGGGCTAGCCCACAGCTCACATGGAAAACTCGAGGCTGCAAGTAGAGTCTTTTCTAGCCTGAATCTCCTGTTGGCAAGACATTGATTATGCCAGAAAAGCCTTTGGGTGACCAAGACCCCATTCTGATGTCCAGTTGTATTCACTTACTTCCTTAGAAGCCTCTGACAATAGAGTTTCCCCTATTTTGCTGTTCTTAGGTGGGAGTAGATGCTCTTTATGTGCACACACGTCTAGTCTGTGTCTATCCGTCTTCCCACATTTGATCCCATATGGAGTCTCCTGCATTGCGATAGGTGGTTTCTGGGAACTTCCCCTCTGACTCTTACCCATCTTAGCATATTGAGCCAACTGATTCTCTCTCTCATCATTCTTCTTTTTTCCCCCTCCTGGTCCTTTAGTGCCTGGTGTTCGTGGGCATTTTCTAACCAAAGACCTCTTCATGTGCCCTCCTTCGTGATGCATCCCGGTGTGTGACACAAGTGGCATCCTCACGTGCTCTTCAGTAGAGCACTTAAAAGCTCCCCTCACTTTAAGACTCTCCTCTCTCTTCCTGTCATTGGGCCATAGGCAGCCTTGATGTACAGGACCCAGCTCCATTCAGTTGGTGGAGTGGCACCCACTCATACCAGTGTCCCCTTGAGTTTTCAAAGGACAGGGAGGGGCCAAGAGCATAATACCTTTTTCAAGGTGGGGGTAGGAAGGATGTGTTCTAATAATAATACCTATCTCTTATATAGCACTTTTCATCAATAGATCTCAAAGCACTTCAGTCTTCAATTTGTTTATCCTCACAATACCCCGGTGAGTAGGGAAAGTATCAGTATCCCCTTTTTACAGATGGGGGAGTGAGGTATAGAGATGTCAAATGACTTGCCCAAGATGACCCAGGAAGTCTGTGGCAGAGCAGGGAATCGAACCTGGGTCTCTAAAGTCCTAGGCTGGTGCCCTAACCTTCCTTCCTCTCCAACTTCTAATTGCCAGCCAACCCCACCACTTCTTTTTGGGCACCTGCTACCACCAGCTGCTTGGATTCGTTCAAGCTGAAGTCAATGGAAGCAGCTGGGGATGCCACAAGTGAGGATCAGGCTGGTTGCTCAGGTGGCTAGGTGTGGCTCTCAGCTTCTGCTCTTAAAAGCTTGACCGGAAAGCCTTTCCCCCAGAAGAGAGGTGATTCATCATGCACATATACGCTGCCCCTCCCCCCCTTAAATGTGATTTGCTCTAGAGGTCTGGTCTAGAGGCACCCCCTGGGGGTGGGAGGTGAAGTCAGTCTCCAGTGGCCTGTTCAACCCTTGGCCTCTCTGTTAAGAGTGTCAACAAGGGGAAGAGTAGTGTTAATTGTGATCATGCTGTGGACTGCTGTCCCCATAACTCTTTCACTTGGGTGACTGGGTAGTAAATTTTGGTCTTTATTGACCTGGGCTGGGTTTGAACTAGCTGCCTAGAAGTGAAAGGAACCACATCCCTCTTCCTGATCCTTTGTAACATCCATCGCTCAACCTGGTATTGTCTGGAATCATCCCCTTTATTGTATGCCACCATTTCACCTTTATAACTGCAGCCTCCTATGGCTATTGCAGTTCTACGCCTATGGCTGGCAGGATGGGGAGAGGCAGAATCGGTTTCTGGTTGAGTGCGAGTTGTGATTACACAGCTGACGGGTCCCAGAAGGTACTGTGTGCACGTACACTCAGGGTTACGTGAAAGCTAGAGCTGTTTGCGATCACGGCTCCCGTCACACCATGACAACCACTGCGCTTGCTTGCTCCTTTATTTAAATGGAGTTGATGTTCCCTACTGACCTCAGATGGGAGCTGCGTGCATGTGTGCGTCTGTGAGAAGCGGAGCGTGCTGTTCTGTTTAGAAAGTGAAATCCCCAACCCTGGGGGGGGGAATTAATAATTTTATATTCTGGACTCTTGCCTCCTGACTGATCTATCTGAATTACAGATTAACTGGCAGCATAGGGACAGTGGAATCCATTTAAATGAATAGCTCTCTAATTTATTAAAGGGGTTATTTAGGCTGTTGGTATCAGCAGAGCATCAACTTCTTGGAGTAGCAGCAGATTCCTGCCCCCCAGCAGCACTCAACCCTTTGCTCCCTGTATATTTTATCTTCCCTATCAAAGCTGAAAGGGGGCCCTCCCAGAAATCCCTGTAGGATTCAGATAAGAATTCTGAGCAGTTAGTTTTATTTTATTTTCCGATTAGCAGTCGGCTCACTGGTAGCATATACTTTCTAAGTTATTCTGTAGGAGCCAGCTTTGTGTTCTCCTTTCTGATAGGTCTGGAGAAAGCAATGGAGAAATCCGACCTGTCTGACTAGACCAGACACCAATTGTCATGATTATCCTGTGACTGGTACTGTCAATAGTTCTTCTTTTTAACCTATACAGTATGCTTTTCTGACATAGATATACAATCCACTTCTAGATCTCCAGGTCAGGGCTGCAGGCCATAAGGAATGATGTCCTGGAAAACACTGGCATACCTATCTGACCTATTGACTATAGGGGACCCAGCCAAAAGAGACCCTTGAAAATAAGAATCATAGAAGTTAGAGATAGAAAAGGCCTATGCAGGCCTACCCAGCCTGACTTCCTGGAGTCAATGCAGTTTTGTTTCCTCTACTGATTTCTTGTGCTTTGTCCAGTCTAGTTTTAAATGTTCCAAGCAATGGAGCTTCCATCCGTTCCCTTGGCAGACTGTTCTACAAATTCATATATCCTGCTGCAGGAGCTCTTTTCCTGATATTGTCAAGAGGTTCTGTCCCCTCTGAGAGATCTTTGCTCCTCTGAACACAGGGGATCCTTTGCACTAGTGGAATAGTTTTTACAGATGATTTTTTTTCAGTTTAGTTTGCCCTGGACAGCCCTCTGTTCCTTCGTTTCACACAGACTTATAGAAGAAGTGTCCCTTCCAGCCCTACAAGAGGTCAGTTAGTCCATCCTCCCGTCCCGAGGCAGGACTGAGTATACCTAAACCATCCCTGTCAGATGTTTTGTCTAACCTTTTCTTTAATGGTGTGATGTCAGCTCAATATGATGTGTATGTACAATGCCGGTGAATTTTGCAACGATACAGTTGTCTGCAAACTGTAGTTAAAAGCTCGGTTCGTCTTTAAAAGAAGTCAAGGCAAATACTACCTTTATATCATGATATGTGTGCCAGGAATTTCTGCTTTCCCTCCGTTGTCTACAACGTCCTTTTGAAAATCTGCTCAACCTCATGTCTTCTGGTCAACTTCAGATGACAAGACTGTATCAGCATAGCACTAGGGAACCAGCAGGGGAAGCACAAGAGACTATGTAAACGGTGGTTGTTTTTTTAAAAAATTTATCTATGATGGAATGGTGGACAAGTTTTTTGTTTTTTGGGTTTTTTTTAGGATATTTCTAATCTGGAATTCATACCCCCAAGAGATCATCATAATTTTCAAAAGGCTCAGATTCAGGATATAAACTCTTTCTGCAATTTGAATGCATTTAGTTTCTGTAGGAAACAAAATATTTTTCTTCGGAAGGAGTAAATGCATAGGGAGGATGACATCACCAGACCAGGCTATTTTGAGGAGTATTAAGCAAAGAAAAGTGATATACTTTTTGCAAAAGTCAGAAGTGTTACATTTCCATTACTTTAAAGAACTAAGTTAAGCTAGTTTTATTTCAGACTTTCCTATTAAATTCCATTCTGGCTGAACGTAAACACGGTGGGTCTGTTTTTTTAAAAGTTTGGGTGTGCAAATATGTGTCTAAGCTGCACACTCAGAACTGGGGCTCCAGCCTGATCAGAAATGTCTACACTGATATTTTTAACTCTGTAGGAGGAGCCCTGTGAGCCTGAGTCAGTTGACCCAGGCTCTGGGACTCACTGCTAAGGGGTTTATTTTGCAGTGTAGAAGTTATGTCAGTTGCATGCACAATTGCAGTAAGTGGGCCTGCAAATAACTTGTTAGGAGCATAATGTCACTGTCATACAACTATGGTGACTGCCTGCGTACAGAGGTAAAATGTTTAATAACAAAAAGCCCATTTTTAAAATAGGTCAAATTTTGACAGAAAAGTTTTTGTTTGAAAAATCATGAGCTCTGTTAAATAGTGTCTGAGAACTAGAATGTGAGAAACTGACCAGTCTAGTTTCAAGGTTCAAGATGAATGATTTGCAAAATGAAAACAAAGAGCATAAACCAGGGGTGCAAAATACCTTAGATTATAAATGTTCTTTCCGTTTGAATCCTTTGTGGGAGTCACACAAGGGAAGAGATTTATTTTTGTTTAATACATGATATTTTTTCTTGACAGAAAATTAAACCGCAATAGGGAGGCCTGAACATTAATGTTGTATTATAACAGCTAATTCCCTCACTGGCTTCAGAGTCTTTTAAATTGGATACTTTGGGGAGGGGACACATGACTCCAAGGACTCCAGGGGCTCTGGTTACCATTGGCTGGGTAAGACTTCTCTGCATACAGGCCTCTCATCTCCATGGAGAACACACTGGTGTCAGCGTTAAGTGGTGTGGCTTAAAGATAGCCTTGTCAGTATAATTGATCTTGCGTCATTGCCTTTCCTGCCAGGACTGTCTGTCTCCTTACCCATAATCCCCATCACTTTGATGACCCATCAGGAATATGGGACTTGGCCCAGCTTTGCCTTCATCCAATAACATTATGAAATTGATACTGACACTTCCATTGGCACTAATTTCTGTAAGAGATTGGAGCCAGAGGACAAGTGGTTTACTTTCATGGCAGTTAAGCTTTCCAAGTAGATCAAGGCGGAGACAGCCCAAGATTGATCTCACTGTGGCCAGGTTATGGGAGAGGAGATGTAGCAAGAGGGTGGGTGGGGGGTGGATACCTTGGCAGCTCACAGCAACCATAGCGAGGGAGGGAGGCAGATTGTCGAAAAATGGCAAAGCTGAAAAATGGGAAGCATGCACAAACCTTCTACTATGTGTCTGTGATGCCAGTGTTCACTGGTGGCCAGATGCCTGAAGGGCAGATACAAATGCTCTGACCACTGAGAGCTGGTAGAGGTTTGCTGGTTGATTACTATTATTATTTATTAAGCATCCACGGTGCACTCAGCTCAGTTCAGTTCAGCGCTGTATAGTTCAGGGATGGGCAAATGTTTTGGCCCAAGGGCCACATCGGGGTGTGAAACGATATGGAGGGCCGGGTAGGGAAGGCTGTGCCTCCCCAAACAGCCTGGCCCCCGCCCCCATCCACTCCCTCCCACTTCTCTCCCCCTGACTGCACCCCTCAGAACCCCCAACCCATCCAGCCCCCCCCTTGCTCCTTGTCCCCTGACCACCCCCTCCCGGGACCCCCCATCCCTAACCACCCTCCCTGGACCCCACCTCCATCCAACCCCCCTGCTCCCTGTCCCCTACTGCCCCCCTGACCCCTATCCACACCCCTGACCCCTGACAGGCCCCCCAGGACCCCACCCCCTATCCAACCCCCCCGTTCCCTGTCCCCTGAGTGCCCTGACCCCTATCCACACCCCCGTCCCCTGACAGGCCCCCCAGGACTCCCACCCCTACCCAACCCCCCCGTTCCCTGTCCCCTGACCACCCCCTCCCAGAGCCTCTGCCCCATCCAACTGCCCCCTGCTCCCCGTCCCCTAACTACCCCCCTGGAATCCCCTGCTCCTCCCCTTACCACCCCCCCGCTCCCAGCCCCCTTACCATGCCGCTCAGAGCAGCAGGAGCTCGCCACCCGGCCGGAGCCAGTCGCACTGCCCGGTGGCAGCATGGCTGTGCGGGACGGGGAACAGCAGGGGTGGGGCTGGGGGTAGCCTCCCCAGCCAGGGGCTCAAGCGCCGGGCAGGACGGTCCCGTGGGTCGGATGTGACCCGCGGGCCGTAGTTTGTCCACCTTTGGTATAGTCGGTCAGGTGCAGGCTCTTGCTTATGGGGCCATGCTGGACTCACTCAGCTGATGGTCTGATCCAATGGCAAATTTAATGTTTCTGAGGCCCAGCTCAAGGACAACTTTAACTGAGTCAGGGGTCTCTGTGTAAGCAGTGTCAGGATGAGCTCCACCCTGACATCTGGTGGTGAGGTGTGGCAAGTTGTGGAAAAGAACTTCAGGGGCCGATCTCATTTGCATAGGCACACCCACCACGCCTAGAATGAGACCATAGCTGCCCAAATGGTCACTTTGGCTGCTGTGGGATCCCCAGTGTCTCTGTTATTGGGGCAGGAAGAATAAATTGTTATTACCCTGATTATGGGAACTGTGCTTGGAACTGTACGTGGCCTTTTGTTATGATGGAGGGATTCACCATCAACTAAGTAGCACTCGCTAGGCAAGGGTCATGGGTTCCAAAACTGTGTGAACGGAGAGAGGCTGGGGACAAGTATTAATACTTGGTGGCATGGGCCCCTTGGTGAGGGCCTTACATGCTGATTGCACTTCCTCCTCTCTCCACTGTGGAATATCAGAGCTAATTTTGATTTCATTAGAAGTCTAGTTATAGGCTGCTGAGCTCACTTTGGGCTGACAGTGCACCAGCACTGGGGCTCCCCTACTATAAGCTGAATTCACCTAAGAGCTGAAATCACTGAGTGTTGTGTTAAGTAGTGGGGGAGCCTGAAGATATATTGTGGAGCAGTTTGCGGGACGGCTGGTGAAGCAGTTCGACGCGGAGCAGTGTGTGGATGGCAGGAGCTGCTTGTGGGCCGTGGAGCTGAGTGAAGGAGTCCGTGGGGCGGCTGGCGGAGCGGAGCGGAGCGCAGCTGAGCGAAGGAGTTCGTGGGGCGGCTGGTGGAGCGGAGCGCAGCTGAGCGAAGGAGTTTGTGGGGCGGCTGGCGGAGTGGAGCGCCGCTATGGAGCTATGGGGCGGTCAGCTTCAGATCACGTAAGGTGCCTCTTACCCCCGTCCCATTTCCACTCAGGTTGGGAGGTAAAGCTCCACAGATAAACTTTTGAACTCTGGGGCTGCCCTGACCAGGGACAGAGACTTTTGGGGCATTGGACTTTTGGGACTTTGGGTGATTTGGGGTTGCTGGACTCAAGAACCAAAGGGAAAAGGGCATGCCCCAATTTGCCTGGGGTGGGGTTGTTTTTGCTCATGGGTTGTGTTATGAATCCTGTTGGTGGTGTTTCCCCAACATAATGCCACATTGTTTCTCTCTGTTATTAAAAGACTTTTGCTACACTCAGACTATGTGCTTGCGAGAGGGGAAGTATTGCCTCTTGGAGGCACCCAGCGGGGGTGGTATATATTTGTCCCAGGTCACTGGGTGGGGGCTCGAGCCGGTTTGCATTGTGTTATTGGAATGGATCCCCTAGATATTGAACCCGGCCCTTGTTGCTGCCAACTCTGACGGGCAGAAGGGTTACATCTGTTATAACCTGGTGAAAAGCTGCAGGGTAGGTGGGACCTAACCATGGCCCAGCATTGCAAGCATGTTAAAACCCTGGGCTGTCCAAAGCTTTACCTGAGTTATGCAGAGACAGGTAGATCCCATCTAAACAGTAGCTTTTAACCATGTTGTAATAGCGTCCCTTGTCCTGGGTGGGGTCTGCCTGCGAGTATGGGATGGCATCTTCACATTGGGGCCCAGCTAGTAGAGATGTGCAGCTCAGCCTGTGTTTGTGGAAACCCTGTGCCTGCCAAGCAGCCCCTGCTCCAGCTCAGCTCTTTGTATGCGTGTGCTCAGGAGGAAGGGCTTGGTTAAAGTGTTTATCAGTTTGTCACAGTCTCAGTCTGCCATGGCTGGGGGCCAGGAAAGTGGATAAAAGCCTTGGGCCAGTGATAAATAGAAATTGAAAAAAGGAAATGTGTGTGTTCAGCCCTGAGCCGTCATCTCTGTTTCCGAGGAGATTGCTCCCTTGTGGTTTGGGCATTTGGATAGACTCACTTGTCTTGGCATTGAGTGCCCACGAGGTACCTTCGGGTTCAAATGGCATGTAAGCATGTGAAATGCCAAGGGCCAATGGGCGAAGAAACATGTCACAATGCTGAGTGTGTTGGGGGGGGTTGTTCCCCCATTTTTACATGTGGGTGAGCGTGCGTGAGCATGTCTGTGTGGGAGTGCAACATGCATATAAACCAATATAGGCAGGTCCTTGGGTGAGTTCAAGTGACCATGTGTTAACATGCATGTGTCTAAGCAAGCAAATATGGACTTGTGTGGATCTGAGGGAGGGAGGGTCCCTTTGTGGCAGGTGTCAACATGATCTAGTGGTTAGTGGAGTCAGGGAATCTGGGCTTTATTGCTGGTTCTGCAATGGATTTACTGGATTAAGTTGCTGGATAGTCTCTTTGTGCCTCAATTTCCCTACTGGTAAAATGAAGATAGAGACACTTCGCTCCTTTTTGCTTACTGTTTATTGTGTGTGAGTGTGTATATGTGTGAGCAGCACCTGTGCATATGTGAATGTTCATGTGAGTAGTTGAACGTGTACTCCTGCACGTGTGTGCAAACTGTAGCAAGCACCGCAGTATATAAAACACACCTTATGAGCAGAAGAGATTAGAAGGCTGATATGGTGTTATTCCGATTGATTTTGCTGTTGTATTTATACCTGAAGGTAAAGAGCAGGCATACTGGAAATCAATTGGCCCTGTGCTCTCTCCCCACTCCCTCTGCAGTGCCATTTGAATGAAATGCTTCTATCATTTTTACCATGTGTCTATGATAGGGATGAGTGAGCCAAGAGATTAATAGGCCCTGCTGTGGCCTTTACCCAGCAACTGCCCATCTCTTGTGTTGTAAAGTACACACGGTTCTGGAGGTTTTAGGTACCCTTGAGGTGAAAGTTTTGGGACTCTGGCTTAAATGGGAGGCAAGTTTCTGTCTACAAAAAGATGATGTAAAGGGGCAGCATGCTGAGAGTACAGGCAGCCGGGAGTGCACTGAGCTCCCAGTGTTTGGGACTGGAGGCTAAGGGTGATTAATGGGAGATGCTGAACAGTTAGGGATTCGTGGCTGGTACTGGACATGGTGCTGGGAAATACGGGGTTCTGTTGTCCAAATTATAGCATGGCCATAAAATGATGGAAGATTGCGGGCCTTGGTGACAGGAAGATACACCTTTGCCATGACTTCAGTCCTTTGCTGGGCTCCCCTGATCCATCCAACCCAAAATTGACTAGCCTTTGGTTTTCTGTAGCATCTTGCAAAATCTGCCTGCCGTGCTGAGTGTGGTATAGCAGCTGTTCTGCACTAAGCAGTAGTCTCAGATATGTGAAACTGCAGTACTGGCAGAGGAACATTCAGTCATTTTATCCTCTGTCTCCTCCGGAAAAGTGCCTTGGGATGTTGAGTTTCCAAATGGACTGCCAAACAGAATCGTGCAGGCGGGACCTTGGTTTGATGCCTCATTCCAAATATGGAGCCCCTAAGCACAGCGACCCTCCTCCTTATTACTGCATGACTGCAATGAGTCTGGATCTTGGCGTGAGATCTGAACCCCAGAAGCTTTTGGCCCAGAAGCAAATGGGCTCCCACCTGAGCCACAGTGACAAATGAATAGCAAAGGGACTTGTGTCCTACTCAGGTTGTGTCTACAGAAATGCTACAAAATGGAGAATTGGTGCCTGTGGCTGTGATGACTTTGCAGGGAGCAGTGCCATGCCTTGGGCCTCTGAAATGTCTCCTGATTTGCCCACCCTTCTCCCACTGTGGCATTTGTCCACTCCATGGGCACTTGGGGCTAGGCACACAGCATGCCGTTTGCAGTGGGATTTTGTTACAGCGATAGATAGCTGTATCCCCTGCGACAGGGGCCCTTTCTCACTGCATTTCAGAAGGGTACATCGGTGCCATGCGGTTGCGACTCTGCAACCCAAAATACCACAGTGCATCCCATGTGCCTCACTGGAAGGTTCCATATCTTATATATGCCAGTGTCCTCCCCATGTAAAGAGGTGTGAAAGGAGCACAGGGGCTGACTGTCAGAGGGGGCTGAACACTGGCAAGTCAGTAGGAGCCGTGGATACTCAATACCTCTGAGCATCAAGCCCAAAGAGCACGCTGAATAATTAAAGTGAGATTACAGCAAGTGACTCTATAGATTTGGCCCTTCCTTGCTTCCCCCCTCCACTCTCTTTGTGCCTTCAAAGCATATCTGCTCCTTTTGCTGACAGAACTGCATTTCTCCTCCCATTAATGCTGCGAAAGCCGATATCGCTGGCGTGGACGCTAGTGTGCCAAGATGGGATCCCAGGAGCATTCTTGCTAGTGATTGATGCATAAGCCAGAAAGACTCCACCTGGATTTTCAAATCCTGGGATGAGTGTGCAGCTCTGGCATTTAGAAAAATTAGCTTTTGGAATGTGAACAGAGCAAACTTGATCAGGGAGTCATGAAGAGCAACTAAAGATGGTATAAGAGTAGTGCTGTTAGCTAGTGTCCTGTTCCATTACATCACAGGTATTGTAACTAAATACGGCCATCCTCCCTGCATTTAATATCAGATAAAATACGCTTTGCTTCCTCTTCTGAGCTCTTAGGAAGTGTTGCTGTGCATTATTAAATAGCTGCCATGTTTCACCCCAGAGGTGGTTGCATTTCATTGGTAGGCAGGAGAAACGGTTCCCATCTATCCTTTATCTGCTTCATGGGGGATGGTTTAGGCTTAGTTAATACTTAAAATCTTCGAGATGCTCAGGTGTAAGGATAAAGTATTCCTACGAGTAACCCCACAGTGTCACGTTTAGTCACTTTTCTGACTATTTGCTTCTTCCTGTGTTGGAGGCACTTGGTACAGCTGGCCCTCTGGCTTTGGGCATAGCTGTAAAATGTCCTCCTCTCCATTCTTCCCACTGGAGCCTGGGACTCAGAATTGGATTTTCACACTGTCTGGCTTGTTGGATGCCTCCCCTTGAAATTTTCAGATTGTCTTGTGATTTTTATTGTCTACGTTCCTCTGCTGGATTTATGTATTCGTGCTGTCCTATGCATTGACTCGTGTTTGATCTTAATACTTCCATTCCCAGTGTGCGAGTGCATTCAGGAGTCACATCAAAACTCCATAAATAAAGCCGAGAAGGAAAATCACTACCAAGGGGGAGCTCTCCAGAGTACGAGAGATTTGGGGAATCCGACATCTCTTACAGGAGAGAATCTTTGAAGGGTGATGGAAGTTGAACCAGTGCTTTATGGTTTGGGGAGACCTTATGGATTATTGTATATGAAGCAAACAGCAGTGTGAGTGGCCCAGAGGTAGATTTACTCTGCGATGTGCCTCAATTCCTAAACGTGATGATGGGATACTTTCCTCTGAGAATTACTGTCCAGCATTTCATTTGCTCTGGGGGCCAATTGAAGCTACCACTCTGGATTATTTTTACATGTGGCAGAAGGCGTATGGGGAAGGAAGGATGGGGGCAGTAGCTATGCTGCCATTGCAAGGTGAAATGCAGCAATCTTCTCTTTTTTCCTCTACCCTCTGGGGATGGAATAGGAGCAGCTCATTCAGGGCACTTGCAACTGAATTCAGTGGCAGGTTCGTGACTCCCCACTTCCATTCTCAGCAGTTTGGGTCTGCATCAGTGTAACTGCTGCAATTAGTTCTGGCTCTGGCTGGTCCATGTGCTTCTGGCTCTGTCCCCCATGTGCTCTTGGTTCTGTCTCTGACCTGCCTGTGGAGTGTATTGTTTAATGAGAACTGTGATCATGGCTCTCTAGAAAGGTGCTAATCTGGTTTCAAATCTTAGTTTGGCCACAATCAGATTAGCTCTGGGTCGGTCGATGCAACTCTAATGCTTCTGGCCCAATTGCTGTGAATTTGGTAAAGAAGGAGAGGGATGGCACTTGGCTGATGATAACTGGAAAGCTATTTCTACGGTAGGGGGTAGCCTAGAAATAGGCGTGAAGTTGGGAGTGACCCGAGCAAGCAGTGCGAAGTCAGCAGGTAGCAGGAGAGCGGAACGGAGTTGTGGGGACGTTGGGGAGTGAGGGAAGAAGCCGTGTTTGAACGTGGTGCAGATGGCGAGGGCGAGCCAAGAGCGGGAGACTGTATCAGCAGAAAGAAAAGGAGTACTTGTGGCACCTTAGAGACTAACAAATTTATTTGAGCATAAGCGTTCGTGAGCTACAGCTCACTTCATCGGATCCTTTTCTCCTTCAGCTCACTTCATTGGATCCTTTTCTCCTTCTCCTTTTCTTTTTCCGGATACAGACTAACACGGCTGCTACTCTGTATCAGCAGAGTGAAAGCGTTTTGCATGGATTGGAGGGAGGTATTCAGCCCCTTCTGCCTCTTGGTAGGGCCACTGCTCAGGGAAGCGCATCCTACAGGATAGAAGCTCCCACAGTCTGCCATGGTGGATATCAAAGCTAGAAGGAAGAGGCAGCCGCACCAGGATATTCTGGAGACAAAAAGGGTGGGATAACCGCCCTTCACAGCAGGGAAAGGGGAACTGGGAGGGCCAGCCTCCAGTCAGGTCCCTGCCTTGAAAGCAGCAAGCGCTAACCTGGCCCTGTGCCCGTATCTGCCAATAAAAATTAAGAAATTGATTTCCTTTTGTTTGCCTGACAGAACAGGGCTCTTTATGAGACAGTAAATGCAATCCATCTCTGAGCATGGCCAGAGTTTTAATTGTGTTTGTTGTCCTTTCACTTATTCTGTTTTATGAGTTTCAGTTGCCATCCCTGCTGGTGCAGAGCTCACCCCTGGGGGATGAGTCAGTGTTTGATTTCAGCTCCAGCAAAAGGTTGGGATTTTTTAAACACCTCGCTTTTGTTGTTGTTTTTAATGTAAAGGTTGGAGCTGTTTTTGTATCTGCTGTTTATAAATAAATATATGTCTCCTGGTCTGAAGCAGGGCTGGACGATTCTGTTTGAGAGCCATCCTTCTGCCAGCTGATGATATGGCCCTTTGATGTATTGAATTTAAGATTAAGATCACTGAAGCATGGAAGCATCAACTGAGGTTTGAGGTCAGGCCAGAAGGCCAGTGGGATTTTAAAAGGTGGATTTTTTTAAAATGAGGGCTTTTACAGCACTTGCAGTAGCTTGCTTTTTGGTCCAGTTTACTGGGGAGGGGAGGGTTTTTTAGTTATGGATCGTATACAGTTCTTAATTAAATGGCTTCACTGTGTGCTTCTTTATATTATACAGTGGAGTTTGGATGGCCCATTTAGCTCTTGTAGTGATCGATCAAAAATCAGTTCCCAAAAGGCAGTTCCTGTTGATGGCGGTGTGGTTGGCCCATTGTTCTGAATGAACTATTTCTTAGCCATCTGACCTGCTTTGGGACCGCTGCTTTGGGGTTTGTAGTGTAGCTGGGACAGACCCTTTCTAGAACAGTGTTAGGGAATTGTATTGCTTATAGGGTGAGATTTCCAAGTCACCTAAAGGATCTGAATGTCCACTTCTCATTGCAAAGAATGAGAAATGCACATCCATATCCTCTAGGTGGCTTTGAAAATCCCTTACATTCACTACGAGGAGATTTAAGGAGCATCAGACTGGAAGGTAGGTACTTTGTCTTTCTTTGATCTTTTCAGAGATAGGAAAGAACTTGACTCCTCTCTGAGGGCCATTCTGCCGCAGTAAAGAACGTCATGGCTTGGGAGAGCACTGAGCATCATCATTTACAACCTACCTAACCTGCCTTTTAGATGCCCGGTAGAGGTTACTGTCTTAGCATGATGGACTTTTTGCTCTTGTGCACATGTCTGCTTTGGAGAATTCATTATGTTATGGATGTGCATGGAGTGACCATTATCTTCTCTTCTCTAATCTCTGGCTATTTATAAGGTATTCTGTAATGCCTATGCCTGCATCTTATCAGAAAATATAGTACCTTTCCTTGTTAAGTAATTGACCATTCGGATCTGATCATGTGAACAGGGGATTTACTAGGTGCTTTACAGACCTAGAGTAAGAGGTGTACCCTGCTTCCTAGAGCTTCAGACAAACTGGAACCAGAGCAGTTAAGCTATAGGAGACCACGCTGGAGAGAAGATGGTAGAAAGTCCCCAGAGACAGTGGGTTTCAGGAAGATTAGCAGAATGGGAGAAAATGTACTTGGCAGATGAAAAGAGGGAGGATTTTGGAGCAGCAGAATCAGGATAGAGTCAAATCCAAAAGGGGGAGAAAAAGACAAATGGGCACAATGCTGGGAAAGAACTGGAAGGCATATAGGGTGGGAGGGAGGCCGCAGGAGTTAAGAGAGAAGGGAGGTAGATGAGCGTGCAAATGGGCCTCACTCATGGTGGTGTGGGGGGAAAAGACAGAAAGAGTCAGAAAGAGGAGCTACACCTTTCTCTGTAGTGACTCTAATGGCTGACGTTGGGGCCTCTCTGACAAGGCTCTCCACCAATCTTTCTTGGAGGAGGACTGGTACAGTACTTTCAGTTGTGGTGACCAAGTAAGAGAGTCTAAAAAAAGGGAGCGTGGAGTTGAATCAGCTGCTGGAGTCATGGAGGGGCCCGCAGGGAACTGTAGTTGCTGTCTTGCAGCAGGTATGAATGACTCTGATTGTTAATCTGACTTTAGCTGCATACCAGATCCAACCTCTGCCCCAATCCCTCCTTTGCTCTCCGAGATTTCAGAATGTTAAAAATCCCAGAGAACACAGAAGATACACACAAAATCCTTCAAAAATTAACTAGTGGCCATGCTATACGGTAATTAATATCCACAATACAGACCTATTTATCCACAGACAGACACCTGCTACATCATCATATAGTTTGAGTTCATTGGCGACTCAAATTCACTTTAGTCCTGTTCCAAGATCTCCCATGGGTATATCAGGAATTACCAGGGGTTGTCCTGGGCCATTAACCTGGATTTGGTGGTGCAAAATTATGTCCATCCGGGCATCCACCTGCCTATCCATCTGTCTGTCTGTACAGGTGGATAGATTTACATAGATCCGTAGACACTTAAATCCTGAAGTCAATTTTTGTTCAGTTTTTCTCAGTCCTTACTCAGAAAATCTCTCACTGAAATCAGTAGAAGTTTGCCCAAGTAAAGATCTCAGGATTTGGTCTTTCATCAGTATCGTCCATTGTAAGTTCAGTGTCCTGTACGTGGTTAGCAGTTACAGTATGTACAGTATACTCAAGAGAGTGTTTAAAAGTTACATTATTGATACCTGGTTTATTTCTATGAGCTATTGATGATTGTATATATCATGAGTGGCAGAGCAAATCAAGCCCGCAGGTACAATATGAAAGGCTATCGGTATCTAGTTGGAACCAATTATGTCTCCAGGGTCTGTCCAGTATGTCTGCATTGCATCTCTGGTACCGTGTCACCCTCAGTTTGTGTCAAAGAGAAACTGTGATTAATTCTGTGCTGGAGAGACCTGGATCTCAAGCCACAGTGACCTATGCTCCCCAGATGTGGCAATGGGAGTGAAAGAAAATACAAGAAATACCACCATTGGTGGGCACAGGGTAGTGTATGGGGTAGGCAGATATCTAAGAGAGGAGCAGAGAGCTGGAGATTTAGGAGAAATGTAAAATAACAAAGATAAATAATTAAAAGATAAGAGAATGAGAGGAAAGCTTGGAGGGCACTAAACATTAATTTGTAAACGTTGTACATAATTAATCCGATAATATCTGGTTTCTGAGTTTATTGGGGAGGAAGTAGCTGGACGCTAGCCAATAGCTAAGTATCTTGGTCTCCAGCTCTGGCAGGGATCAGAAGTGCCTCCAAAAGGTAAGAGCAAATGCATTGTGAGCTCCATTGGTGCATTCCCTCACACTGGTCTCCCTGGGGCTTGAGAAGGGGAAGCGTTGCAGGCTCATTCTCGGCAAGAGGTGGAAGTGTGCTCAGGCAGACTCTGCGATATATTATCAATGTGGCTGTAACCATCAGGTGGCTCCACCCCTGACAGTTCTTGTTTTGTCAGTGACTAGCAGTAGTTGTAAGTGTTTGGGGATGGTGATGGACCAGCAGAGTTGGCTGGTGCTGAAGCTACTGGGGACTGGTAGCTTCTACAAGTGTACCAGGGTCTGCTGGAGCTGGGTAAATTTCACTGAGATGAGATAAAGCAAGGTCTTTCGGTGGTTTTATTTCAGTGTAAGCCAGGCAGTGTGTCTTGTGTACTGTATATGTAATGATCATGACTATAGTCTTGACTTTCCATTGCACCTTTCATCAAAGTGGATCCCAAAGCACAGTTACTAACGGATCAGGCAAACTGCTAGCACATAGCGGCCAGGAGGGAGCACATAGGGAGCACTTTGTCCATCCTGAATCAGGGCCACCTCTGGCCTGCAACCTCGTACTGCCCCAGTTCCCTCGTGTCATTTGGGAAAATCTGTTCCTTTGAGTATGTTCTGTCTTTAAAAAAAAAATTAAAGATCACAGATTCAAATCCTGGCCTGGAATAGTTTTAACTGAGAGTTATTAGAAGGAATGAACAAACCTCTTTACCACTGTGATGGAAGTGGTTGGGAACCAGTGACCAAGAAGCAAAAGGCCCTGTATATCCTGAACCATCCAGAGCCCTGGTACAGTAGACCTGTCTTCTATTAGTTTTAGCATCTAGTGTCTTCTCTTACTGACTGTGAGGGCCTGATTTGACAGAAGTGCCAAGAACTCTCAGCTCCCGTTAACTGCAATTGGAGTGGTGGCAGCTCAGCATTTCTGAAAACTAAGCCCTACCTTTGTAGTAATGCTTTTGAAACCCATCTTATTTGGGAGCCATCTGTAGTGTCCTCTAAGGCCAGGTCTCCACTTGAAAGGTTTTGCCGGCAGAGCTCTTTCGACTAGGGGTGGGATATTTCTTTACGACATAGCTTTGCTGGCAAAAGCCCTAGTGTAGGCACAGCTGTACTGGCAAAAAAAAGTGGTCTGGCTGAGATAGCTTATTTCACTCATTAAACTGGAATAAACCATCCTGGCAAAAGCACTTTGCTGGTATAACTGCATTGACACTCGCAGGGTTTTGCCAATATAGCTATCCCATATAGACATCATTGGAAACCTTTTAAGTGTAGACCAGGTGTAATCCTAATGACTTTTAGCCACCCTTCCTACTCACTTACACTGATGTGTGTCCTACCACCACACCACGTTACTGCCTTGGGACATGAAGACCCTTAACTGGCACTTAGGAATCCTTGACAGCCCCCTTTTAAACACCAGGCCCATTTGGGGTGCTAACCAAAGAAATCCTCTCTGTTTAGACCAGGGGTCTCAAAGTCCCGGCCCACGGGCCCTCTGCAGCCCAAGAACCTCCCCACTGCGGCCCGTGGGGGAAAGACCCATACAGCCACGCTGCCAGCTCTGTCTTCTGCAGGCGACGCCCCCCGCAGCTCCCATTGGCTGGGGGAGAGGGGCGGCGATACCATCACTAGTCGCTGGGCAGAGTCAGCCATGGCGGCAGCATCATTAGTTGCCGGGCAGAGTCAGCCATGGAGGCAGCATCACTTTTTTCCACAATGACTTTAAACAAGTCAAAATACCGAACACAACTGTCTGATGCCCACCTCCCTGCAATCCTGAAGGTTTCAACTGCTTGGTCACTGAGGCCAAACGTCAACAAACTGACTGAACTGAAGCGTTGCCAGGTGTCTGGCAAACACTAAAAACTCTCTGGCAGGCGAAGAATTGTATAACGTTGTATGACAGTTTCATTAGTTCTAAGAAATTCGAAATAAAAAATACAATATAAACATTTTCTTTTCTGAACACCATCTTCAGTGACATTATTGGCCTGCTGGGAGGATCTGAGGACTGGCACTGGCCCTAAGGTAAATTGAGACCCCTGGTTTAGACTGAGGCCTTGTCCAGGCTAGAGATGCTTCGCTGGCATAGCTACACTGGCAGAGCCCTCTAGTGCGGATGTAGCTTATGCCTACAACAGAAGGAGTATTTCTGTCAACAGAGCTGCACCACTTCCCGGAACAATGTTAGCTGTGCTTCTGTCGGCATAGCAGTGTCTGCCCTGGGGTTTTTGCTGGCATAGCCGTCAGCTAGGGGCTGGGGGGTTTTCATCCCTCTGACTGACACAGGTATGCTGACAGAACTCTGTAGAGTGGACCTGGCCTCACTGAACTGCCAATGTATGGAGGAGTAAGCGAAAGTGGAGGAAGTGGGCTGAGCATGGAGAAGGAGAGTTGGCATGGGTGACAGCCTGCTATGGAGAATTAGCTGAGAGTGAAATCCATGAAGACCTTTGAAGGGTGTAAAGATCAAGGAGCAGGAGGTATTTTGGGGAGCATTCGAAAAGGGCTTGAAGTAGGAGCAGTGGGGATGGAATGAAGAGAAGGAAACTGCAGAGCAACTCTCAGGAAACACTTCCTACCAGTGAGGTAAGGCCATGAGATACTTGTGTCCAAAAGGGGAGTGGTGGAAGCCCCATTGCTTGAGACATTTAAACGGGACAGGCCTACATTGATGGAGTGGTTGAATGGGCTTGATGTGACCTACGGTAATGGGTCTTGTCTATCGTTAATGTCTATGGTTTTTCTCTGCCTCTTTTGCATTCTGCCCTCTTGGGATTCAGTTTGAAGCTCACCTTCTACCTGAGGGACAGGAGCACCCAGTTTGAAGACCTCAGTGCTGACCTCATTAGGTAGACAGTAGCCAGTGAGTCACCGGGCGTGCTCCCCTCTGAAGGCAGCCTCTTGTGTTCTGCGGAGCTGCCTGGACTAAGTGTATTGTCGTGTACAATCAACTTTGTGCACAGCCGTTAGGTTGGCTAGTGCAGTATCACAAGTCTGTTGCTGGATCAGTTGATCTCAACCTGCCCCTAGGGCAATCTTGGTTACTGTCCCCTCCCTTTTCTCCTGCCCCTGCCCCACAGCCCTCATCAGCTTACTCAAGAGTGTACTAATGTTCCATTTTGTCTGGTTTGGCCAATAAATTGCACAGCATCAATGAGTTGTTATGAATCATTAAAGGTGGGTGAAGGTCTCAAGATTCAGAGATGTGGCTCAGTTTGGAATAGGTCCCAAAAGTTTGGTGCTAGTCCCACCTTTGAGACATTATCCAGGCTTCGTTGCTCTGGGAGGCATGTTAGGAATCTCCTGAGGATGGGTTTTCCTATCAGTTTCCCAGCACCTCCATCAGCTCCCCCAAATCTAAACATCCTGCTGCCTGGAGACACCCGTGGGGTTGTCAGTGGCCTCTACCATTGCTGGAGGGGCAAGTGGGACCTTCATGGACTCTGCAAAAACTCTGGTCTACTATCCTAGTATATGGCACTTTTATCTTGATTGACATGTTTTCTGTATCCTGCACCCTTAAATGGGGGCATGTCACCCTCCTGCCTGCAGAGACAGACATCATGTTGTGTTCACTTCTCAGTGCAGTTTGTGACAGAGAGGACTCATGCCTACCATGAAAAAGACTTTGCTTTTGTTCCTTCTTTGGCGGGGTGTGTGGGTGGTGGTGGTCTCTTCATCTAAAGTAAGTCATTCAGACTGAAATTGCTTTTTGTTTATTGTGTTTGGAGAAACACAATACCTGTACTCCTAACGCAGGTATCTTGCAGGGGAGATGAATTCTGCTGTGTTTTCTGTAACGTCACAGGAGCTGAGGGTAATCTGGGCCCTGAAAGAAGGCGAGAACCTGCCAAAAGGAACTCACAATAAAGGGAGAGACTTCTTTCTTGTGAGTAAAACACCTGCCAGAAATCTGCTAATTACACAATAACTTTATTATATCCCACTCAGAAGAACAAACAATACTTGAAGTCTGAGAAATCAGAATAGATTAATGCAGTCAGAATGTCTGAATGAAGCACATATTCTCTGGATCCTCTCAGAAGCTCCAAGGGAGCAAAATGACTTCAAGACACTCTTCTTTGTTGCTAGCACTACATAATAAAGTAATTGTGCAATTAGCAATAGATTAGTGACAGAAGAGAGACATTTTCTACTCAGCGCAGGTAGAAGGTGGAGCGGCTCCGCTCATCTTGGCTTAACCTTCTGTTAGCCCCTGGTAGTTTCCAGAAAACAGCAGAGATACATCACCAGATGACTGGGATTTTTCTTCCCTCCTTGTCTGAATAAATTACAGCGTGTTTGATTAGGGTGCTGAGGAATGTGTCCTTACAAAAGCTTGCGTTGGATCCTTCTCATTCCCAAGCTCCTCACAGTTTCCCATTCATGCAAGACAGATGGCTGGAGCTTGCAATTTTGGGCTTTACCAGGGGCCTGGGGAAATGGTGGTTGTGATCATGGGGCTTGTGGAAAGAACATTTCATAATGATCCCTCCTGGCTTCTGAAGTTCCATGAGGTTTTCTGGCCTTGACAACTTTCCGTCATGAAAGCTGACAGGCAGTTTTACAACTGGGGCTGTAAAAATCAGGTGATGACTGAGGTTTGTAAAATGTTTATGGGTCTGAGAAGCTGGACCTGGCTATTAGGTCACCTGGCCCTTTCTTCAGGGCATCCTTTTGTGTATGAAAATGGGGGGGTGTTGGGGAGGGGTTAGAGCAGCCGTATCCTGGGATTTGGATGTGTGCGTGCGTGCATGTGCAGGCTTGGATGTGGGGGGGGGGGTCTCTTTTTGCAGGAGGTGGGCTGTGCAGTGTTTGGGCCATTAGGGTGTCTGAGGGCAGCTTGAGTGGGCCCATTTGGCGGTGTTAGGATGAGTGTGTTTGCCCATGCTGGGGCATGTGTGGTTAGAGGGGTGTGTACATGTGGTATTTTCGAGGGGGCAGTTTGTGAAAGGGCAGGGAGCTGTACATGGATGGAGATGTATTTTGGGGTGTCTGAGAAGGAGAGGGGACCAGTGTTTGGGCTGTTAAGGTGACTGTGGATGTGGGTGCGTTGAGGAGGGGAGGGAGCTATTTGTGTGTAAGGGTCTACTGAGCAGGCTGCTGCAATAGCTCACCCACCACGCAGTTCCCACTGGGTGACAAGTGTGAGCCCTTGGCTTAGAAGGACAGCATGGAGAGAGACTCCAGGCTTCTCCGTTAGGCCTGCTGCCCAGCAGTCTGACTGAGTGGCGAGATCAATAAAGCATCCCTGGAAGTGAGCAGCAAATGGGGAACTGGGATGGCAACAGTCAAATTAGAGAAGATGGGGAGGAAACTCTCCTGAGCCTATTACAGCTCAGCCCAAAGTTTGCTCCAGTTGCTGCCTGGCTCTGCACCATGCTTGGGGCTTGCTCCTGGTGCTGGCTGTGGGTGCTTGTGGCAGCCCAGAGAGAGGAGGAGCAGGGAGAAGCCAACACTGTGGAGTGCCAGCAAGAAGGAGAAGCTCTGCCGGTGAGAAAATCCTCCTGCAGCCTCTTCTCAGGCAAGAGCAGCCCAACAAGTTGATGGCAGGTGGAGAAGGTTGGGGGGATTCCCCTGGATTGCAGTCAGAGAGCACTGGCTGTTTTCCTTCTCCCTCTGTCTGTGAATGCTCTGGCTTTGGAGGGGCTCCGGTGGAGAGGGTGTGGGTTGCTCAGCACACAGTTAGGAAGGAGGGAGGTGCATTTCCATCACTGTGAGGCTCACTCAGGATTGACTCCTATGGACTCACAGAATTTGTGAGGCTCACTCAGGATTGACTCCTATGGATCACAGGTTCCCAAGCACATCAGCTGGAGCTAGGGGTTGTGGGCATGCAGGCAGGGGAAAAGGGAAGGAGGAGGTGTACATGGGTGGTGAGAGGGAAACATCGTCTGAGCACAGCCTGAGACCCAGGAAGCCCTATTTGTGAATGCTGCTTCTCCAATCTGCGCTCTCGGTTACTTGTTTAATCTATCTTGGGTCTCATATCATGCCCAGCACTGTAGTATATGAGCACCACAGAGGCTGAAATGTCCGGCAGGGACTAAAGACGGTGGCCCTCCAGGGCAGGGCTGAAGCCTGTTCGGTTGCTGCCTGTGCTGTAGTTCTGGAGGGAGAGGACTTTGGTCTCCAGGATTGTCAGTCTGGCTCGCTCACCGGTATTGTGAATGGGACGGGCTCTCCCCAGCACACGTGCATTGCCTGGGAGATTCCCAGGATAATTAATCTGTTCAGGAGGTTAGATTATTCTTTGTCCAGCTGACGCAACTAACCTAGGTGAACTGTATGTAACAGTGAACAGAAGAACCACACAGGGATCTGGGCTGCTTGTCTCTTCATTGTGTTGTCTGACATTTTTGTGTGTGATGGCTCTAGGTCCCGTGGCAGTGATCAGCGGGGAGGAGGATTCTGCCAGCCCCCTCCATCATATCAACCATGGCATCACCACACCCTCGTCGCTGGATGCTGGCCCGGACACGGTGGTGATCGGCATGACCCGTATCCCTGTCATCGAGAACCCCCAGTACTTCAGGCAGGGCCACAACTGCCACAAGCCAGACACATGTGAGTGCCTTATCCAGCTGGATCCTTCTGCTTATGTGAGGACAAGAATGGGGGCCGGGGTGGGGGGAAGAGGAGTGGGTGGAAAAAGAAGGATGAGGAGGAAGAGGTAAAGGAAGAAGTGGATGTGGGGGAGGATAATGGGTCTTGTATGGTCCAGAAATGAAAGTGAACTGAAAGGTAAATCTCAGGTCACAAAAATCACAACATACATGTAGGTGCTTCAGAAGGAGAATTCCCACCCTCACCCTCCATTCCACTTTCATCCTCCTACCACCACCTGTTAATCACCTTCCCCGTTTGGGACAGAGACAGCCTAGAATGGAGCCTGCAGATGGTTTCTTTGGGCACTGTACCTGAGGCGTGAGCCAGTGCAACTTGAGAGCAAAAGGCATTAGAGAGACCTGATTCCCCTGTGGGATAAGGATGCATCTACCCTTCCTTCTCCAACAATTCCCTACCCTCATAGCAGCAGGACTGCCTCCTTGAACAACCTGCAGCCGAAAGGGCAAACACAGCAGTATCTACAGGTAGGGCAGATACACAGAAAATGCTTGGAGCAGGAGAGCAACAGATTTGGACACTCCATTTCTTACACTCAGGGGGGGCCTCTGAAAAGCTTGAAATCTGTGTTGTGGGCAACATCCATTAAATAGCAAATATCTTCCACACCAGGTGATAAACTGTTCAGCCCAGCTTAGCGGGAGCCCTCATAAACTCTGATAGTGAAAGTGAAGGGCTATTAAAAAGGATGCACTGTTGGTCACCACATACCACAACTGCTTCCTGGGCCACTGTCCCTCAATATGTGGAGCCCATGCACAATCAGTGGATCAGATACAAACCTCCCGCTGCACCCTCTGCCTTTGTCAATTCCTAGAAGCAACCGCCTCCCACTCCATTTATTGTTCAGGTTCTTGGAATATTTTGCATTTCTTGGTTCCAGTCAGGGTTGGATGTAACAAAATGTCACAAGGAAAGTTATTGTCACCATCTTCCCAGCCTGACCAGAAGCAGGAAGTACCAGGGATCTTGCTGGAGAGCCAGACTCCCAGTCTGTTTTTGCAAACTCGGGAGGCTGGAAAAATTTGAGTCAGCAGCTGAGCTTTGAGGTGTTCATAGGAATCAAACTTCCAAACCTTTAGAAATTCACCCAGTGCTGAACATTAGGCAGGAACTTGGTTCTCCATGGCCGCGTCTTTTGCAATCAGATAACCCTGAACAGCATCCTCTTCCCCTCCGGCTGAGACGTCAAGGACTGGTCCTATCGCTGACACTCACACGAACTGATAGAGAGAAACATGAGCTGGACCTCCAGTCCTGGACTGCTGCTTGTTGCACTTCAGTCACTGGAGCAATGGGGCATATCCAGTTACTGTGCTTGGCTTTCCCTTTGATTTGTATTTGAATGTATTTCTTTTGATCAGTTTATACAGGGAGGGAGTGGAGTGTTTTGGTTAGGAAGAAGGAGCCAAATAGTGTGGTATTTCTGTATCATATTTATGTTTTATATTGCTTATAGCACCTCATCTCAAAACACTCAGCAGACTCTGATGGCTTTGATTCTCTCATTTCTCTCTCATCTCTGTAATATTTCATAGTACATCAACTCTTTTGGTGTGTAAGCACCATTGTAGTAGAGGTGGTTGAAAATCAAAGGATTCAATTTCCTCTGAGTTTTGGGGGTTTGGTTAAATATTATGGGGCTGCCCGGGAAGTAGATCGCAGCAGAATATGGTCCAAAAGCTTCACGGGTTCCGTTTGATTAAGATCTGAACAGTTCAATATGCAGCAGAACCACGAGGGGCTGGAATCTGGATCATTTAACCGGGCCATGTGGAGAGAATTTAACATTGTCAATAAATATACGCACAACAGATTATAGGGAAAGCACGTCCCTCTGCTTATCTGCCTGGAATCATCTGCAGAGCTCCATGTTTTTGGCGTTAGTTTAGTATATTTTAGGGCCCAATCCTGCAGCTCTTATTCAGACCAAACACCCTGTGACTTCAGTAGCAGTGTTGCATTAGCCCTGGAAAGTATTATAGTTCACCTTTACAGTAAATAAAACCAGCCAGACTCTTTGGAGCTTCCATTTGGTTTTTATTTTACCCAAGCTGTTCTGCCCAGCCCTCATTTAGCATGTTGGGTCTGGCTGGAGGTGAGTGACTGTTCCCATTCACCCAGCATTTTACACATTGGACCTCTGGTTTGCTCCTCTCAAAATATTTCCCCCTCCTCCCCCTCCCCTCTGTGAAGGAGAGGTGAAGCCCTTTAGATAGGCAAGCCTATTAATACCCAGCAGCGTCTATCCAGAAAAGGGGCTGGTACAATGCCTGGACATACCAGTGGCTGTTAGCCCCTGCCCTTCTGATCACTGTCTTCCTGCTAAGTCCACTAGCTAGATATTAGACTATGAAGCCCATCACTAGCAATGGCATTTGCCCCCACATGACTTGTAGAGCTCAGATTCACAGACAAGATTTTGTTAACGCATCGTCTATAAACTTTGGAACGTGGCTTCTCTCTTTCTTTAGCTTGGCCCTGCTCCCTGGTTGGCTGTGATGCCGGGTGTTTGGGCTGAGGACACACGGACACCTGTTACTGAATTACAGTGAGGAGAGAAAACTCTCTGTGCTTAATGCCATATTAATAGTACATTGGTGTGATATAGATTTCCGTCACCCTCTGCACTAACAAACATCGCTTATCATGCGGGAATGATGGATGTTTATTCCCAGCCACTTAGTTCTGCATAATGGAATTGCAGATGAAATATGGAAAGTGGCTTGCTGCCTGCTAAGCTTTGCCCCCTCTTGCTGCTTCTGCACAAACTTGTCCTGTGGGGGGTACTCTTACAGGCCCATTAATTACTGCTGTCTGCGAGGAGACAGACGTTTGCTTCTGACTATGAATGTGCTGGGGTTTTTTTTCCTATCAATAGGATGAAGGATGCTGGAGCTCTCTGTCTCAACTGTGATTTTCTCGGAGCTCCTGAGACCAGGGCCGTTCTCTCGTTCACCTACTTGCTGCTGCTCCCAGAATTAGAGAGATGGAAGGGAAGAGTCATTCTTCCTTTCCTAGATGTGGGTTTGGGGAAAGGGCCTGGAAGCAAATATGCCACCCTGTCCCTGTACTGGGACGTATTGACCCTTTGGGACCTCGCTCTCTGCCCCCTTCCGTCCTTTGCCATTCCCTTTGCTCCTTCCGGCCATAACTCTGTGTGCACCGGTCAGCACCATGGCTCGGAAGGATGCATTTTTTTAATAAACAAAAGCTTCAGCTTCAGTCGTTCTCACTCACCTGCAGGGGGTTAAGCTGAGTGTCAGATTTAAGATGGGGCATATTGATCTCAGAGGAATTGGTGGCAATATAGAGCCCCTTTTTTCTGGGACACTAAACAGGGATCAGGTGGGCATATCTGCTTACTGAGATCTCAGGGTATCGGAAGAGCAATGGGCATGGATGAATCTGTGCTTTCACTGTCATCTGGAAATAGTTGTGTTTCTTTTCTAAAATGCAGTTAAGTTGTTTTGGGTTAGGGCACCATATGGCAGGGAACTCATCAGAATTCAGCATGCAGTGGGTCAGAAGGTTCCATCCCATGAGTGATGCTGGTGCTGAAGCAAAACGTGACTCATTCTACCCTCCAACGTTTTCTGAAAATGGCAGTCGGTTCCTGTGGGCAGGAAACTGCAGTTTGCGACAAAAATTAACCACATGATGGTAGAAAAAATCATCTGCCCAAGAATGTCTGCCCAAGAGACATTAACACTGATGCGGTGCCCTGATGCTGGTGGGAAGGACAAATGTCACTGTTTTGACCATGAACAGCTGTGGTTGTTGACAGCAATGGAGACTTTCCACTCTAGCTCCAATTTGCCAGTCCTCCCCAGAGTAAAAAGGATCCATTTTGCCCCCTGACTCTAATTCCAGGTGGGTGATGGAAGAAGCTGGAAATTTCTTAGATCTAAAAGCTTCAGAGATGTTTTGGATGAAAAGGTTTGGAGGCTGACCTTGCTTTTGATAATGGTAATAAACACGGGCTATGCTGAGGTGATTATTTATTAGAACTTCTTGAGTCTGTCCCATCAGGCTCTATGCAAACATGGTAGCTAACGTTCAGTTGTCTTCCTGTTTTGTCAGAACAGCAGTATCCCAGGAGCAGTTGTTCTTGAGGAAAACTGGCTTTTCTGAGGTGGTTCCAGAGCAGAACTAGGAAGAAAAGGCCTCAACAATGAAAAATACTTACCAAGAAGGAATCCGAACTTTTCTGAAACTCCGGCAATGCTCAGTTTGAGTCTGGGGTGAAGGGTCAGTTGGGGCTGCTCTCTCAGAACAGGATGCTCTGGCCCCAGTAAAAACAGCAATGCTGGAGTTATTCAGAGCCTGGTTTGATTTTTGTTGCTGCTGCTGCTGCTGACTGGGCACAACGGTTGTTTGGTTTGTTTTCCTCTGTCGGGACTGGTGCAGCCTCAGCACTGCGATGCATTCGCCATGTGGGTGGAGCCGACGTCCTTCTATAGAGTACTAATGAGGGGTTTTTTACAACCTCATTTATTACAGGCTGCCCTGACATAATTGCATATTCTAAGTTAGTAATTACACATATTCACACTAATTAAGTAATTAGATATAATTACGCTAACTGTAAATACATGGTAATCGGCTAAAAAGAAGTATTTCAGGAAAGCCAAGACAAATCACACAATAAAGACACCATCAGCAGCCTTTCCGCACATCACTCTGTCTTTATCTTGCATTTGGAGTGAAGTTTGAAAGGGAATCTGTGATCCATTCAAAAATCATACTCTTTAAACAAATGGATTTCCTCCCCTATGTCTCTGATAACACTAGAAAGTCAAAATGAGAGAGGATTTTTAAAAATCCAGTTTTCCCCTCACTGCTGATGCTCTTTGTTCATCAGTTGTATTTTCTCTAGCTTGGACAACGGAAACTGACTAAGTCCATTCCATTTTGCTTGTAATCAGTTTTGCTCCCAGGTTCTCCAAGATGCACATCTTAGGTTGCAAATGTTTGCAGTTTATTTGTATGGAAACAACTGTTTTCACTGCTAATAGAAGAGGAAACGTTTCTGGGGGCAGTTAGGGTTTGCAAAAACTTATTTCCACCAAATGTAAATGTTGAGCCAACTTTGAGCTGATGACAGAGGCCCTTTAACTGTTAATGAGCAGCCCAGAGTAACTGAATTATAGTAGACATAGCCTCTGAGTAGACTGAATCCCTCCCCCCCGCCCCCCGAACCCTTTGCAAGTCCTACTGACGCTCACGTACACAAGCACTGACTCAGCTCTTTGCTCCTTCGGAAAAGCCTTAACCTTCCCAGAGACTCTAGTTCCCTTCACTTCTCTCAGAGGTTTGGCCGTGGCGCTTTCTTGTGGGGGTACATCAGCATTCTATGCTGCCATCCTTTGTGGCCAATGTGTATCTGAGGTCATTAGGGAACTTAGTGGGGAGGTTTGGGCTGAGGCCTAATCAATATGCCGATGACACCTAATGGTGCATCTCCATCTCCACCAACCCAGGGAGGGTGATCAGGTGTCTCAGAATTTGGGTGAGGCTGGGGCATAGATGAAAGTGAGCTGGTTGACACTTAGTCCAGTTAGACAGAAGTGTTTATAGGGAGTGGGGGAAGCAGCAGGATGAGACTGAGTTGATGCTATACCTCCAGTTTGAGGCTGTGTTCATTTTTTATTACTTCCGCTCACAGCTTGAAGGTCGGGTTAGATTCCCAGATGCTTTTGAAGGATGAAAGAATAGCAGTGGTCAAGGGGCCTTTGTCCATCTAGATCTGACTAGGAGGCTGTGCCTATTTCTCTTGGATGTGAATTTAGCTGTCATGATCGATGCCTTTGTCACCTCTAGATCAGACTGCTGCAGAGCGCTCCATTCCCCTACCCCCAGCAAGAACTTCTTCTGTCTGGTTTCCCATTGCTGTCCAGCCGCCGGCCTTTCCACTGCCAGAAACCCTCTTGAGCTTTCCTGGACAAGAGTTCTCACTGATGGCTGCTGCCCAGTCCTGATGGTCAGGTTCGGAGGTGGGGTGGAGACCACATGTGAAATAGGCTCCCTGGGGAAGTGGTGGAAACCCTGTCTCTAGAGTTATTTAGAACTGGACTGCACAAAACATAGGAGATCTTATTGTAGGGGTTGATCTTACATTGACAAGTGGGTGGAGGGGTATAGGCTGGATCTAATAAGTCTCTTCCATCTCTTTAGCACTTATGTCTAGGAGGTTTCTGGCTTGGCTCTGTGCAAAAACCCTGACCTCAACACTCGCCTTCTAGCAGCTGGAAAACCTCCATGATTCTGAACTAGAATCCTGCTTCCAAACCTTGCAAAAACTCTGCTGGAAACTGCTTAGAATGCCAAGGGCTAATGTCAGTCTCTTGTGAACAGATTTTAATGTTCAAACCCCACAGGCAATGAAGCAGAACTGAGCAGTGCAGAGTGGCAGAATAAGGAAAGCGCAGGGCCCCACTCACCCTTTCTCGCCTACCTCCTTTGTCTCATTCTCCTGACTGACAGCTGAAAGGAAAGGTCACTGGCCTGCCCATCCAGCTCTCTCTATCTACGGTCAGCTCTCAGCTGGTTTCTCTCTCTCTGCTGCACTCTCCAGTATTCCTTATCTATAAGCATTTGTTCTCCATCCCATTTACCCAGCTGAGGAAGGGAGAGAGAAATGGCAACAAATGCCAGAGCTGAGAAGTCAAACCAATCGCAGGCGGAGAGTGGTAGACTGACCATCCAGACCCGTTCCAGAGCTATTCTGAGTTGCAATTTGACCCTCAGGATTAACACCACTAGGAGTTGGTCTTCTGCCTTTCCTGCCATGGGCCATTAACTTGCTATTGAGCCAAAGGAATAGCAGGCTGCAGTGGAATGGTTGGCAGGTGCACGTATACCAGGTATATGTATACCACGTATACCAGGACTGTTGGCCAGTACTGCAGGTGTTTCTACATGGGTCCATTCAGGAGAAACCAAACAATTAAGGAGGAAAATTCCTGTCCTGCCTTTCTCTCCCAAAACCCTGCAGGCATTGCAAAGCATTGTGGTAGCCAATGATGCAGTGCCTGGTGGGACAGTCCCGCCCTACTCCTAATGTGACCCACATGCTGTCTCTATTTGCATACAAGCAAATCACCTCCTGCAGCTGTGAGGATGGGCTCTGAGGAAGTTAGATCCTACCAGTTACTTTAATGTGTGTTTATTGAAGATGTTTGTAGCAACAAAACAGAACAAAGGCAGCAAAGCACAACGCCAGCCCGCACCAGGAACTGAAGCTGACAGCACAGCTGTGGCGGTGATGCTGCATCCGGAAGCCACGCTCCCGAGTGCAGTGAATCCATTTCCATTAGAAAACAAACCATTAACTCATCCATAACTCAGTTATGTGCTGGTGACACTCACCTGCCAGTAGGGAGGCAATGCTCATGAAGGGATGAGACCCATATACAGACATCAAGCAGAGAGCAAAGCCTTCCCCTAAACACACATCCTCTGGCTCCAGAGTCACTCTTGAGGCCCCTTTAATCCTGGCGTGTCCAAAGGTGTCAGCTTGCCTGAGGTGATTTTAGAACGGAGCCAAAGCTCTATGAAGGGGGCCTGTAAGCTGTACGAAGAAGCAAAGCAGGGAAAGGCCTTCAGCATATTTCCTATTGGGCTGGAGCAACTCTAGCACCCCAGGCTGCTGTTGCTCATCAGAAGCCCTGTCCGTCCATCAAGAAAAGGGTAGTTTGATCCTTCCCACTTCAGCAGTATGGGAGCAAACTCTTCCACACTAGAATAATGATTAACCCTGAAGGCTACTTGGCTGCAGCAAGGATGTGTATATGCTCACTTGCCACCCTGGGCACATGCACACTTACCTGCACACTCATTTGTGCACCTGTGCACACTCATTTATATGTAGCCTATCCCGCCAATGTATTGCAATAACATACCCATCGTTCTTACTTGTACGCCCTCCTACGTACACGTTCATTTGAGTACGTATGCCTGCTCACTCGTGTACTGCAGTGACAAGCATGGTATAAAGCCATAGTTGGATTAGCTCCAGGCACTCACTCACCACCAATGCATGTGCTCTCACACGTACATTCACACCCGCTTATCAGGCGCCTCTGCTCACAAATAACTTTGCACCTGTTAATTTTCTACTTTCTGCTGAGCACGCTTGCCAGTTCTGACGCCCCACCCCGGCCCCCCGCCCCCCCCCCCGGCCCCCATGCAGATCCAGCAATGGCAGCAGGCTCACTGACATGCAGCCTGGGCAGCTTCCCTTTCACATATTGCCCCTCTGCCTGTCAAAAATGGCTGTCTCTGCAATTTCTGGGGGGGTGAAGGGTTTTCATGAGCTGACATGAGAGACTGGATTTTCAATTCGGGCAGATCATAAACTGTGAGGCATTTTGGGAGTGGTGGGGTGAGAAAGAAAGGATAGGGCAGGTGACAGAATGAGGAGAGAGATTATCATGCTGTAAATTGGTGCCTGTTTAATCATTTGCTCACCTATGTATTGGTATTTTGTAATGTCTGTCCGGTTGAATGTGTCTCAGCTCCACTCTGTTCTTGGGGCTGAGGTGGGTGTCTATGCCACAGAAAGACATAACGGTCTTCATCCGTCACTGATGTCCTGGCTCAGAGCTCCGTCCTCTCCGCCTGGCGTAATGGTGACACAGCATCTTGTCCTGGGGATATTGCTAACTCATGCAGCCCTGATGCCAGTGATAAGGAAGAAAGCTTTAGAATGATCTCCTAATAGCTGATTGATTGTGTGAATTATGCCTTGGGTATTTCTAAAAATAGATGGTATATCTGTAAAGAGAGAGAGCTGAGCTCCTTACCCATCAGGTATTTATTTATTGTGGGTTTTTCCTGCATTTGGTTTGACTTATAAAACTGAAGCATTCCGAAAGAACGTTGACCTGCCTGCTGTACCTACAGATCCATGATGTCCATGTGGTTCATGGATGTTGTGATTTGTGGAATGTCATGGTACCGAAGAAAGGGTTATTTTGTAGAAGCTAGTTGCCAGGTCCCAGGAGTTGCTTGGAGACAATGTCAGGCTCTCTTGGTACAGTATAATCCACCCAGTGAAAGTTGGTTTTGCAGATGTAACATCACATCCTGCTGGAGAGTTTTGGTTGGGTGAAGTCTTCCAGAGTTGATCTGAGTTGACTTGGTTTGAAGGAGATGCTCTCTCTGCTGGCAGTGCAGTTGAATTAAAGCTCCTAATAAAGACAGCAGTTATTAATGAGAAGTCCAGGTGTCGGTTAGAAAAAATATTACTCCCAACTATAGTGTGAGCATCTTTAGTAGCGCTGCCTCTCCCCATGGAGGTTTCGTCTGGTACCCTAGAGCTGATGTAATGGTGATGGTTCATCAGCAGTCACAAGTACTGTCCATTTCCAGTGCTGCTTTTAGACAGAGACTCCAGGAGTGGTTTCTCCTCAAAACAGCATGTACAGAACATGACAGAACCCACAGTTCCAGTGGTGAAACCCAGATAGAGATCAGGGTAGAAAGATGCTCTCCCCGATTGCAATAGGTTCACTCCAAAGACCTCCTCGTGTCAAAGGGGGCTCGCGTTCCGTGGACCTGCACAGGGGTCTAGGAACGGATGTGTGAATGGCCTGTGAATGCTCAGCCAGGCCGATTGCTAAATGACCTAGACGGTCTTTGTAAAGATTGTGGCTGTCTCCTGTCTCATGTACCAAAACTTGGCTATGGAGGATGCCGCATCTGTCGCTATGCCGCAGGCACTTGGAACAACCCAGTGGCGGACCCCAGGGTAGAACTGAGCTGCATCTAGTCCAGTCTGCTGCCTCTAACAGTGGCCAGTGTTGGGTGCTGCTGACGAGGGTGCCGCAATACAGTGCACCCGGTTATGCAATAGTATTCTCACTGAGGGGGAGTGTAGCAGGGATTTCTTCCTGACTCCAGCTAGTGATCACTTGGTGCCATGAAGTCTAGGAGCTCTTGCTGGTTTACTCCTGGGAAATCGTGAATGATTTATTATTTACATTGCAGTAGCACCCAGAGGCCCACTAATGTAATTGCACATACCGTTCTTCAGAGAAAGGTCTAATCCTTTTGAGTCTTACTGAGTTATTTGCCTTAATATCCTGCATCGGTAGTTCTCCAGGTTATTGATACATTAAAATATTGGTTTTAAATATGCTGGCTTTTAAATCTGGAGTGCCTTCTTGTTCTTGTACTATAGGAAATGCTAAACAGAAGCTTCATTGCCCTTCCTTATCCCAGTCTTTCACACCCTATCCCATTCTATCCTTTCTTATTAACCCTGTGCCAGGCTAAAGGGTTCTTTCAGAAACAAAATAAAAAAAACATTTCATTTATATTGAGAAATAACAGATCTATGTGGCTCTGATAAGTATAAAAGGCAGAGAAGGTGGCTAAATCTCCAAAGTGTACATGGCAAATTTGCCTTCTAATTGCAACACTGAAATGAAATTAAAGTCCCTGCCTCCCTCCCTCCTTCATCTCATCTTCTCTCACCCTTCCACCTCCTACTTGAGGGATTAATTTGAGCTAATCCTCAGATGAGCAAAGTCTTTAGGAAATCAAAGAAGTAAAGTAAAACCATGGGGGTAAAAAACCTCACACTCGACACTAATAAAGAAATTACTGGCGTCCTACATTATGAATTGGATAAATTTTTAATGGCCGGGAATGTGGTTGATTTATAATGCATCCATCTGGCCTGAAGAGCCCATTGCCAGCTAATAAATAAATGACTGGCCCCTTGTATTAAAAGTATCAGTCATTTTACATCATGGCACTGTAACTGATGTAGAGTATCGAGCATGGGGTGGAGTGGGCCTGGGGCCATGGCAAGTTCCATGCAGGCAGAAGAAGCAGGATGGGCTTCATGCCCCCAACCTATGTTTCAGACAAGCTCTGTGAGGCCAGAGAATGGGTCTCAGTTGAGGTGGTCCTGTGAGAACCTGGCCGGCTGGTTGCAGTCCTTGAACCCTGCTCCCTTAGAGGAAAGTGAGCTCAGCTGGGTTTTCCTTCCTTCCCCCGTACCCATTCGGAATTTCCAGCCTGCATTCTGGGGGGAGGTATCTGCTCTCTGGTTTGAAAGCTGTCAGTACAGGGGGGAGAAGCTCCCAGGAAAGGATCTCAGCTACAGTTCCAAGCATTGTGTTAAGCAACCTGCATTCTTGTCCTTGCATTGCTGAGGCCCTCACAAACCAAAGACAAATGTAGCTAGGCTGAGGTCTTGCTCCAAGTGTCTCCAACAAGGTCTCATTCAGTGCAGCTCAGTATCCTGTCCTGTGGGTCTTATACTTAGGGTGCAGAGCCTGTGCAAACCAGGGGACAGGAACCCAGAGTGTTTGGTGATGGGCCCATTAGTGGATATCATCGAAGATCTAGGACAAGATTTGCAAGCCCATGTTCACTGGGGCAGAGCCCAACAAGCCAGAGTGAGGCTTGGTGGCAGGACATGCCTTACAATGAGCAGGGCAAGGTTCCTCAAGGAAGCAGGGTGTCCAGGAGCTTTGGGTGTGTTCTGCTCTGGGTTTCTCAGGTAGATTTAATTAGCACTTCACAGCTCTCTAGAAACACTGATTACTCCTCACCACCACCTGTCAGGTAGCAAGGGATCCTTGTCTCCATTTTACAGAAGGGGAAGGCAGAAGGGGAATTGACTTGCACGGGGTCCCAGGGCAAGTCAGTGGCAGCTCGGATTAGATCCTGGAATTGCTGGTTCCCCAGCCTGCAGTCAGCCCACTAGACCATGTTGTGTGTTTATGTGCCTCCTGTAATTATTTCATAGTTGGCAAGGAGGTAACTCCCAGATGAGACCAGTTAAGTTAGCTCCTTGCCAACTTGGTAGGAGCTGGGCTGAGCTGGGTGTGAAGGAGTAGCTCCATTTTACAGACATCATTGCCAAGCACATAGATATGTCATATGCTTTCAAAGAGGCTCATTGCAGAGCTTACGAGGGGAAGAGTAGGGAAATATTTGCCGTATACAAAAGGCCTCCTTACTGCCTCTCCTTACGTGACTTCCTTTATTGGCTGAAAGAATGCAACATGGAGCCTGGGACATTGGACTCGCTGACCGATGAAAACAGAGTGCTCCAAGCTACAGATTTTGTCTTGGTCTGGAGGAAGAAAGAGTTTATTGCCTTATTTATTATGTTTCCCCACAGTAGCATAAATAATATTTTCATAATAGATGTGGACCTTATGAATAATACAGAGTCTTGATCTAAGTAATTGCGATGCTTTTTAATATAAGAGATCTTCAGTGTCAAGTACTATTAATGAGCTGCCTTTACTCTCTCTCTCTCTGCTGAGGGCAGTTGCAAACCCCAGCACTGTGAGAATTTGATATATATGGGGAAGATTCTAATGCACTGTTCAATCATCTTGTTCTCTTTGAGAGACCCCAGAAAAAGACCCTGTTTGCTGATTTTCTCAGCCTTCCCTGGGTTTTGATAGATGCCCAAGTTGCATAGGTTGCTGGGAAACCAATACTCTTACATTTCGTATAAATCTGTGAACATCTGATTGATCCACACATTGGCATTAACTACTCTAAATTGCAGGGACTACTTTGAATTAATGCATATATAATACACTAATTCCACCATTATATATACATTGTTTTAATAAACCTAGGGTGGATGAAGGGTGCCAGATCATCCTGGAAACTGAGTTCCTCTCTCCCTAGATCTGGTATAGCACAGGAATTTGCAGTGTTAGTTTCCATAACCAATATGCCTCGGTTTTGCCCTGGAGGGACCTGGTAGTTCAGCTTCTGTGGCCCATTTGGTCTTTGGCCTCCTTTTTGAGGCTGAAGACAAGAGAGGGCAGTTAGATGGGGGGGAGACATTTTCACAAGTGCCTATATAACTTTGGCACTTTGGAAAATTTTACTCATGTGGTTTTTTGTGATGTGGACACTTGTCCACTAGGAACAAGACAAAGACCCACCACCCCATGGGCTGTGGGACTAGTTCAACTACCTGGTTGGCGTGGTGGAATACTTTTCTCAGGGCAGAGGTAGAAGCGCTGTCCTGAAGTGCTGCAGGAAATGTTGATGGTGCTCTTCCCTTTGTCAGCAGAGCACTGAACAAGCATCCCAACATGTACGGAGTCAGGGCATGCTGTGCTGTGCTGCTTGAGGTGATGTTTTTTTGGGATGAAATACAAACAAAAGATCCTGGCCACACTCCTTGTGGTCATTAAAGATGAGCGGAAAAGTCAGATTATTAGACATGGTGTTGTGGTTAGATTCACACTCAGGTAATGGCATTCTGCCTGTCTGATTTCCCCCTGCAGTGTTAATTGGAAGTACTCCTCGTCACTTGCTGTCCTAAAATCCTGTGTAGACTTGCCTCCTATGTGCTATTAAACAGGTGGCTATGTTGTTAGAAATGGTTCCTTTATAAAGTACATGCTGTCTGTAATGCCTTATGATCCTTTGGGATGAAAAAGCACTGATGATACTAATTATTATTAAGACTGAACACACAATACCTCTTTAGCAGTTACACTGTCATCTGGGGGGATAATGTGATGGCGGTTGTGGGAATTGCTGTGTGGTCATTTTCATTTTACGTCACTGTTCATATAAAACAGCCATTCATCAAGTGGCCTGGTTGCCTAGTGGTCAGTGTTCCTGAGATGGCTTCCTGCTTAATGTGTTCGAGGCCATGTGTCCTAGTGCCAGGAGGCCTCTTTAGATTAATGGAGCTGTCTTGGAACATTATGGATGCCTTTTCCATTTTTTTCCAGACTTTGCATCTCAAGCCCAGAATCAGGCTGTAAATCTCTTGCATTACTCTTTTCCCAGCCAAGTTAATTTTTAAGTAGTTTCACTTCCTCCTTCCCCCAACTCCCTGAGGACTGGAACTCTGGAAGGGGAGAACTGCGGCCTGCTGGCTTGGCAAATACAAGGCCTAAAATCAGGCCTCACCAGCAGTGAGAAGAGGCAGGGAGGGGAAGGTCTGGTGACCTTGGATGGTGAGTCAGGCAGGGCCTGTGTGGCCTCCAGTGTCCCTGTGCCAGAGGATAGCTAGTATCTCGTTGACCCAGTGAGCCTCTGCACATAACTTTTATTGATCATCAGCTTCTTAATCAAAAATTCAGTCACAGTTCGATGCCACAGTTCTCCCCCTCCCTCTTCAGGCTTCACCCCAGGTGAGGCTCACATTCTCATTATGCACCCAAGAAGCTCCTCTCTGGGGTTTGATGTGTGAATTTCAGTTCTGGTGAACGTGTACAGCTACCACAAAGCTCTGTTCATTGTGTTTCTGATCCACCACCGGCTGGTCATGCTGACCTTCTGCCCATGAGTGCTCCCCAGCTGACTTGGAAAGTCCAAGTCTAAAATCAAAATTCGTACTCAGGCCCCAGTATAGCAGTGCCTAGTGCTGCTGCTAAAGTGCAGAGCTGGCTCACGCCTGCCATTATTTAAGCACGTGGCAGCTGGCTACTTATCTGCCAACTTTTGCATCTATACAGCTGGGAGTTTTCCCTCAGTTTGCACCTGGCTCCATTATGAACAGCATGGCGCAATGACGCAGCATTGTTCCTCACAGCCATTGCTTTGTGGGGAGAAAAGTAGAAAACAGCTCTTCTTCCCATTTTCCCTTCACGGTTATGCTACAAGTGCAATTCCAGTGTTGGAGAAGAGTCCAGAGGGAAGGAGGAGGTGACTCTGCTCAATACAGAAACTATTCTAGATGGTAATATGGAGAGATAGTCAAGGTTTCAGATGAGCAGCCCCCACTCTGCTGTACCCTTCCCCGGGTGGACTAAAGGAGAAGACTGAGCTCAGGAGGAAGGCAGTGCTGCAATGAATCTGTGCCCCACAGGCTGCAGAGGCAATTGTATAAACCACACACACACCTGGGGAACTAGAACCCTCAGCCTTAAGTCCCAAAAGCTCAGGCCTCTGCCACCTGAGCTAAGGTAGATCTTTGTAATGGGTGGTAGTAATCAACCCCTTATCTTCTGTATCAACCAGCGCGCAACGTGACACCACACACATTTACTGACTACAAGCTAGTGGAGGACAAGGATGTCAAGAAAGAATGCTCAGAAGGGCACATTAATAGGGTGAAGAAAAGAGACCATGAGAGAAGGGTGACTGGGGCAGAAGGATTGATCTTGGGAGGTGGAGATAACAGGGCAGAGGAATTTGGATATAGGAGGTTAATTGCGGGAAAGAACACACAGAACAGCTCTCAAGGGATTTAAATTGTGTGTAGATGATGGGAGAGAGCATAGGGGATTGCAGTCCTCATGGAGGGTCAAATGGCAGCCTTGGTCCTTCTAGCTGGACCTTCTTTTTTCTTTCCCTGACTTTCTTGTATATAGTTCAGGCCAGATTTTCAGGTTACTTAAAACCAGTGTGTGATTTGAGTCCCCACAATGGCCATACAAAGTGCACACTCATAATTTTGCACAAGTGTTCTTGGTCATGTGTGTGTGTGTTTTACGAATTTGACTTCTTTTCTTGCGCTTGAGATGTCATCGTGCTCCAATTGTTAGAAGAAATAATGGACCATTTTTGGATGGGACATGATTATTTTTTGGGAGATGAACCTTGAGTTAGATGTGTTTGTTCCTGTTGCATCATGTGTAGCTCAGGGCTGAATTTGCAGTTCTGTTTGATTTTCTGGTATGCTTCATTTTCCTTCTCTCCTTTGGTAATTGCTGCATTGAAAAAAATTCTCCTTGCTCCTTATGCGATCAGTACTGCATATTCTGTATTGGTTACAGTGCTCTAATAGCTTAATTTGACTGTGCAGGGTCATGTCTCATTTAATGCTGGCTGGTTTTCTTGTCAATCAATAAAAACTTCATTTAAAAAAAAAAAGGAAAGAAAGTGGGGGCAGAAACCCAGCCATTAGTGAGCTAGGCTGAGACCCGCAGTACTCACCTGGTTTCCAAGTGGTCATGCTGCAAAAGCTTGTGCAATCTAGCCTAAGTTGAGCCTTCCAGATTCCTTGCTGACTTCTGCCAATACTAATCAGAAGCAAGGATAGACCTGAATCACAGAAAGGCCCTCCCTTCTGGCCCCCAGCACCACTGAGCGGCTCCATGGAGTCCTTACTCCACCCGCTTGCATGTCCTCTAAGAGGAGTTCGTCTCCTAGGTCCCGTGAGTGTTTGTATAATTCTCCCCATGTCCCCATCTCGACGCTGGGGCCTGTTGGTCTCTGTGTTCCACATGAGTGAACCATGTCTAGCTCAGAAACTCTTACCTTTCCTTGCCCTTCTGTTGTTTACCACTCACTCAGAGGGGACAAGAAGAGCCTGATTTGCGTTTGTTTGACTCATTTGCCTGTGAAATAAACATGTCACATCATAGGAGGGTGTCAGCAACCCCAGTCTTGCGTCCACATTGTTCTCCTCACTCAGGCAGCTTAGACAACCCTTTCAGAGGTTTTATGTAAGTGGACCGCAATTGAGGAGGAAAAAGAGATGTCTCAAGCTCTTATCTTAGCTGAAGTGTAGCTGCTTCTACTGAGTTGGCTTATTCCCCAGAGAAGGCTCATAGCTAAATGTGTCAACCTAGAGCCTGGCCTTTTGTAAAAGAGAATCTGCTTTTTTCCAAACTGAAACAATATCAAACCATCACCTAGATGTATGCAGGCAGCCTTTGCAGGGTGACAGTACTTGTTTGGCAAATCACTTAGCTGACCCTTTGGTTGTTTGCTTGTGAGCCGCCGACCTCCCTGACCTCTCAGGACTTTATTAACTCAGCTTCCTGCACCATTCTGTCAAGCAGGACACTCACAACCCTGTGAAGTTCAGCTGGAATCAGCAGAGCCCTCCTGTTCCCATTTGGAAACCTCTACTCTTGGAGCTGCGGGTGTGATTCCCAGCTCACGTAGAGATATCTGAGCTAGCTCTGCTTGAGCTAGGGTGCTAAAAACAGCCGAGTAGCTGGGATAGCACAGATGGTGGCTTCGGCTTGCCACCCAGGGAAGTAGCAGGGGTCTAGGTGGGTATGGCCTATGGGAGTACATGCCCACTGGACACCCTGGGTACTTATTTGGGCAGTTAGCCTGTGCTACCCTGGCTACACTGCTAATTTGAGCGTGATAGCTGGAGCAGAACTCGTGCAGGTATCTGTGCAAGCTCAGAATCACACCCCCAAGTCCAAGTGCAGACATAGCCACCATAAGGGAGTGGTCAGAAAGGCACTGCCTCTCCCCAGATTGTGTGCGGCATTGCACAGTTGGCCAGGTGAATTATGCTGGAGTTTTGTGCCTCATTCTGAAGCTTTAGATCAGGGGTGGCCAACCTGTGGCTCCAGAGCCACATGCGGCTCTTCAGAAGTTAATATGTGGCTCCTTGTACAGGCACCGATTCTGGAACTGGAGCAATAGGTGCCAACTTTCCAGTGTGCCGGGGGATGCTCACTGCTCAACCCCTGGCTCTGCCACAGGTCCTGCCCCCACTTCACCCCTTCCCGCCCCCTCCCCTGAGACTGCCATGCCCTCACTCCTCCCCCTCCAAACCTCCTGTACGCCACAAAACAGCTGATCGGGAGGTGCGGGGAGGGAGGGGGAGACGCTGATCGGTGGGGCTGCCGGTGGGCGGGAGGAGCGGGGTGCATGGGGGATCTGATGCGGGGCTGCTGACGTATTATTGTGGCTCTTTGGCAATGTACATTGGTAAATTCTGGCTCCTTCTCAGGCTCAGGTTGGCCACCCCTGCTTTAGATAGTAGCCACTGCTAAAGGCTGAATAAAGGAGTAAATGGACTGATGTTTCTGGCATGGCACAAGACATGCTGCTGGAGTCCAGTGCTGGAGTCCAGTGCTGCTGCTGGAGTCCAGTGTTGTTAGACGTAATGGGAAGAGGCAGGCTATTGGGCTGGATGGACCATTTGAGCAATCTATAATGGCAGAAGGTGGAATAGTAGACAAGACAGAATTATGGAGTGATCCGTAATTGCAGGTAGTGGGACTGCAGGTTGAATATTGACTAGTTGTGTGATCCTTGATGGCAAGACACCAGATCTGATAGACCTGCAGGCTGATCCATTAAGGCAGTTCCTGTTACTTATTCTCCATACTGAAATATTCTTTCATCAGAGAGTCAGATGTGAAGTCTCGATATGAAGTCTCTTTAAGAGGAGACTTCCATACAGTTACTGACTCGATGCAGTAAACAGAGTATCTGCGATGGAATGCTTTTCCTGCAGAAATTTCACATCCTTCCTCGTTTCCTTGCTGATCTTTAGGGTGAACCAGTGAAAGGAGCTGTACACAAATAGTGCAGCCTGTGATCCTGTGGGTGTCCATTAGCGAGGCATTTGCTCAGTGTTAATGGACCTGTTGATTAACAAACAAGCCATTGAGGAAAGCTGCTACCCAATCAGAGTGGTTTGGTAGCATTTGGTGTTGTGCTGTCCCACCTCCTCCGTGCATCATTCATTCCTGGTGCCCAGGCTGCTGCAGCCAAATCCATATCTGTGCCACTTGAGAAAGGATCCGAACCAGGAGCTTGTCCACATCACTCGCAAACAGCTCTTTGGGGGAGAAAATCGGATTTCTTTTTGAAGAGAAAGAGACTGTCGTGTAATGGGCTGGTGATTTGATTGTCATGGGCATTTTTCGGTTGATCCTATTACAGGGGAAGGCAGGGTTTACCAATTGTGTCTTGGGAATGCCTTGCTCAGATGAGGTTAAATTAACTGGTAACATCCGCGGAAGAGCCCCAACAGGCTTTAGAAACACTGTAGTAGTAATGGTTCCTGAAGAAGTCACAGTGCATGGGAACATTCAGTCAGTTCTATAAAAACTTCCAGGCTGCCTGTCTGGGCTCAGTAAAGCTGAGACAGATGAAGTGGGTGAGGTAATATCTTTTACTGGACCAACTTCTCTTGGTAAAAGAGACAAGCTTTCAATCTCAGCAGGGCTCTCCTTCAGGTCTGGGAAGGGTACTCAGATAAAGCTGTTAGTTCTTTTCCTTCCTACAGAGCTTTAAACTTTGCCCTTTTTGCAGAATTTCCCATAGTGCTTTTGCCAGTTCAGTAGCACTCCCCATAGTAGAAGACTTAGGCCTGGTCTACGCAACATGGTAAGGTCGACGTCGACCCAGCTGTGGAATTGTCTTCACTTAAATTTGTCTCCCTTCAACATAAGTGCCTCTCTACGCCAATTTAGTAACACCACCACTCCGAGCGGCATAAAGTCACAGCCAATGTAATTAGGTCAATACGGTCTCAGTGCAGACATTGCGTTGTTTACACTGACTGATCCTGGCCTCCAGGAGCTGTCCCATAATGCCCCACGCTGACAATACAATTGATACAAGCGCTCCTGGTGAGGTTGCGCACCGCCTACCCAAGGAGCCAAGCATGCACACACAAGCAGTTTAATAACTGTGGTGGCTGTATGCACATAATTTTGTAGTGTTGACATGTCAAGAGTTGGGGTTTTGAGCACTGTGTTGATTAACATTGTATTACGCTGTGGTTCAAATGCTCCCTTGTTTATTGTAAGGTGCACACTGCTGCTAATACCAGCAGAGCTGACCCCATCTTTGGAGACTTTTGCAGAGTTCCCATAATGTAGACAAGGACGTAGCACATTCGGGTATGTCTACATGGCAGTATGCAGTGAGCCTGCCAGCCCGGTTCAATAGACATGGGCTAGCCAGGCTCACGCTAGCCCTCTACAAATAGCGGTGCGGACAGTGCTTTGAAGTTGCAGCTCAATCTGGAGCTTGGCTCTGAAGCCCACCCCTCTTCCCTAGGCGTCAGAGCCCTGGATCCAGCCTGAGCCACAACTTCAAAGCGCTGTCCGCAGAGCTGGTTTTAGAGTATGAGCACGAGCCCCGTTGGCCCAAGTCTATCGGCCCAGACTGGGAGCTTCACTCCAAAATGCTGTGTAGACATGCCCTTCAAGGTCTCCCAGTGATCTGGGATCCCTGAGTACAAGCCTAGGCACTGCACTTCCCTGACAGCCCGTGGTGGCCATCTGTGCTGAGCAGCTGTAATAAAGCTGTTGCGGAAACACTGGCGTGACCCAGCAGCACCGAGTGGGTGGAAGGAAAAGAACAGGTTTCTGGGTACGGGTTGTATTTTAGACATAACGATCATGCTTGTAACCAGTTGCTGTGCTTGTGGGAAGTGAAGTTGAAACCTCAGCGCTTTGTGGGGAGCGGAGGGCACTTTGGGCGTCCTTTGGCTGCCAGTGTAAAGAAACCTATTGCCTGGTCTGGTATGCCGCCATCACTGCTCCTCTGGCTTTGTGCCCACTGCACAAAGAGACCTCAGTGTGTTAACTGTTAGAACTGTCTCTGTTGTGCCAAGTCTGACTTTGTTAGGATCGTCCTTCTTAGGGCTGACGGGAGCCGAAGTGACAAGGCAGCGGAGTGAGAACCATTTGGCGTTTCTCTCCCAACTCTTCTGGGTGCCTTTAATTAGCATGACTGTAGTGCACATGATTACGCCATGTCCTCTAGTTCCCCTGGTTAGACTAAGGATTCCCATAGCTCCTTTTCTAACCACTGCTGGTCATTTAGAAAGACTTCTGTTAAAAGCTGTTGTAGTAAAAGTTCACCTGCAACATGCTCACAGTGACACATGCATTCGCATGTCGCGTGCCTCTTCATACCCACATCATATGCTCACCAACCTCACACCCTCCTGATGGCCTCACCCTTTCTGTGCCATCCACACACACATCATCCACTTACACAGTCTCACACTGATGCTTTCTGTGTTGCTCAGGCATACAGTCACATGTACAACAAAACTCCACCCTGCCACACTCACTATCACTCCCATACATGTCACATACTTTGTGTCACTTGCTTGTCCCTATCACGTGCTTGCACACCCAATGGACTCACACAAACACACCCACCACACACACTCTCACACATGCACAACCGTTCTGTATCACTCATCCCACGCACACTCACTACTCTGAGTAGTGGGGGGGCGGGGTTCTGGACAGTTGTATTTTAGTGAGTTATCCTGTCCCAACGCCTGCCCGTACTGACCCCGGGTGAGCGCATCCTCTTCTCTCCTATGGATCGTTCCTCCTCCATGGCGATTGATATGTGAGCGCCACTTGCTTGTGACACAAGTAGGGCAGACGGCTACAAAGCCTTGCGCGGAATTACATGGTGTGAAATGAGATCTGGCTGAAGTGCTTTAAACCCATCGTGCATTTATGTGACTTGGAGGGCGGGGGACAGAGGGAAGTTAGTTTTGGACTCAAAGTAAAACTGGGTCAGGCAAGGGCTGGATTCATGAGGCTCAGAGCTGACTGCCAAAAGCTGCAGCACAAAGATTCACAACCAGGCTACTGACAGGAAAAGTTTGCAGGAAAGGTACCTTTGTCCTCCTCAAAAAAAGAAAACCCCAAATGAGGCAGCCAAATGCTTTCAGCCCACTGAGCATTTCAGCCCCTGGCCCTCATTTTCAACCCCGCACTGGTGTGCTGGGCCTTCCCTAGCTACCCTGTGCTGACCATCCCTAGGGTGCAGGGAGGGGCGTCTCATGCATCGGTCGCCATCCCTTCTTACTCCCTGCAAAGCAGACTGCCTGGGGCCCCCCAGCCCTTGTCTCCTTTCCACTTTCCTGACTCTCTCTGCTCTGCTAGGGGGAGAAAGAGCCATCCTGCCTTTTATACCTTATACCCACAAACATTCAGGGCTTTGAGTGCATTCTGCCATGCCTTCCTCTGTAGCGTGAGTCATATGACGCCTGCCTCATTCACTTGGGGCTATCGGGAATGCCTAGGATTATTCCTTGGGAGCAGCATGTTCCCAGTACAGGCCTGGGTTCCTGAACACCCTGTGGGGACTGCGGGTGTCTTTCTTTGAGGGAAGTACTGGACATTTTGTACCCTTGTTTGTGTAATGATTTGAGTGTTGTTCAGAGGGCATGCTGCTCTGTGCCACAAAGGTGGGGGATAGAAGCCCTCCCCATTTAACCCTTTGGAAGATACTTGTTTCTTGTCTGACTGTTGTTTTTCTTCACAAGGAAACTTTTTGAGAACCAGATAGTGGGGAATTGACAGGGGTAACGAATCCATGGTAGATTCCTTCTTTTACAAAATGATCTGCAGAGTGGAAGAGCTGGAGATGTGCTCTGTGAAGGGTAATAACGCTTGTCCGCGTAACTGCCTAATGGCTTAAAAATAACAAACTCCTATTACACTAGCCCCTCTGCTCTTCTGCATTCTCCTGCCCGCAGCAATTTCTGTTCCTATTTAGAACCACTCTGTAGAGACAAACACCAGGTTCCCTTCACTCTTAAAGCACCAGTTTCCATCATTGTTTTAAAAGCTCCAGGACATTGGCTCCAGGACTCTCAGGCTGGTATCGCTGCTTGGATTCCTTGAGAACAGTTATGTCCTTTCCAGGCTATAGGAGGCAATGCTGGAGCAGATGTCTGGAGGAAAGGACTTAAACCAATGAGAGACTATCTTGTGCTTCAGTCTCTCTTCTGCTCCTTCCTTGTCCATCTGGGAATCCGGATGGAGGCCTTAGGGGTAGAGACATGAGAGGTCCCACGTATCCTGGGCTGCAGAGATGGAGGATTTTTCTCTCCAGCACATATATCTCCTTTAGCTGTGTGCTGTCATCCCCCTACTGATTTGTCTGCAGTAAACTCAGCTATTGAAGGGTTGGGGATCTGGGAGTGGGTCAGCAAATTGGTGCTTCCTAGTTCAGTGCCACCTGCAAACATGTATCCTCCTTTGTGTCTCGTATTATGCCATGCCAGCCACTTCTGTCATTAGTCCAAAGGGGGCAGGCTGAGCTTTGCACCCACCGATAGTAACTCGTGAGAGTGTTATCTAGTGGTCAGGGCAAGGGAATGGGAGTCAGGACTCTTGGTTATGTTCCATCTCTCTCACTGACTCTCTCTGCTATCTTGGACAGGTCACGTCCCTTCTTTGTGCCTCAGTTTCCCCACCGGCATAATGGTTAAAACAGCTCCTGCCTTCCAGAGGAATGGTGAGGCTTAGCAAGCTAAAGTTTGTAAAGCCCTTTGAGATTAAAGAGAAATGTATCATGTGATAGCTGTTATCCTAACTGGAGGGTTTCCTTTATGGGTTGTCTCTTTGACTTCCTAGTCTATGGCACTGGTAGATCAGCCACTCCATGATTTGTATTAAACACCAATTAAATAACCTATTTAGTTAAAAACAGCCGACCAGGATTCCTTCCCAATGGGCTCTAATTCCTAGGCATATTGGTTTATGATTCCAACAACTCAGTATAAACAATTTCCACTTGAAGCAGTTGGAGAACTGAGTCATGTAAGAACAGCACCAACACCACGGACCGACCTGCTAGGCAAACCGGGGATTGCTGCAGAAGAGCTGAGAAGCTCTTTTGAAAAGATGCCTGGTTCTCAAGTCAGTAGTAGTCTAGGGGCAGATGTAAAGATGGCAAAAGAATATATTTAAAAATCAAATGTGTGACAATAATGTATTATGCTGCAATATAGTATCTCTCAGACAGGGTCCCTAATGCTTTGGGGAGTGTAAGAGCAGAGGGGAGAGAAGCTGAGACAGAGCAATGTCAAAAAGAAATGGAGAGTCAGTTAGGTGGAAAGATACTAGAGATGGTTCCTTCTGTGAACTGGAGCTGCAGAGGAGAAGGCTTTTGCAGAAAGTAGTGACACAACTGTGGGAAGAGACAGGGATGGGGAGAGTAGAGAGAGATGAAGCTCATGATATCAGCTGGAGCAAATCCATAGAGTGTTTTAAAATCAATTCCTGAGTTCAGGGTTATTTGTTTTTCATCACTAATATATCCAATGAGCGGTTTGCTGCACACCTTGCATTGCTTTGGTTGTTTGGACAGGCAGGATATGCTGCCCTGTGTACTTCACAGATCAAGAGCCTTTCTCCTGAACGTTACAAGTCTGACCCTATCTGACTGAAAGAAGACTGAAACACTAAACTTTGTGCATCGTGGGTGAAACCGGTGGGTACCCAGTCCTCCCCCCTCCAAGCAATCCCACATACACTGACTTCAGTCTAATGAAAACAAATCTGGGGACAGGGAGGCCTAACTGATCTGGCTGAGTTCCATCATGCACTGGGTCTCTGAGTAGCTTTAAATAGCTGCATCACAGTGCATTGGGGGGGGAGGGGGAGGGGGAGGGGGGAAGAGTCTGGCTCTAATCTTTGATGACATGGGAGTGTCAGGAGCAAAACACAGAGCACCTGCATATGTTGTAGCAACCTTGACATGGTTGTAACAGAGCTCAAAGTGGTCTTTTTATTTCTGTCACACACTTTCTCTCAAATTCATGCTTTTTTCCATCCTGGTAAACACTTTCCCTTTCTGCTTCAGGGGCTTTTCTTAAGGAGAGGGGGAGTGATGGGGAAATCTTGGATCTCTGCCTTTTAGGCTATCCAGCTACAGCATTTAGTATCTTGGAACCACTCCATCCACAAAGGAGTTCCAGAGAAAACAAACTTGTGATCCCAGCTAATATGGAAATGTCTCAGATAAATGGAGGCAACAGCAGAAATATTCTGGATACGGGAATTCTTCTGAGCAAAGGTTTAATGAGTCTGACACAGAGTCTTAAAGATACTGTGGACACCAAATGGAAAGCTGTGAACACTGCTTTCTTCACAAAGACTCCTGCGTAGTTGTTGGGTGTTTTCAGTATTTCTCTTCCTCTGTGTTTTAAGAATGAGAAAAATCTGTATGAAAACAGGATCTTTGTGCTTTATCTGCTTCTGCTCTTTATTCCACACATCCCCAACCGAGGTCATGATCCTCTGATTGTGACATCACAGTTGGTTCCTGTGGAGATGCCAGAGATGCCACAAATGGAGGGTTATAACTTCAGCTGGCGCCTAAGCCGGAGAGGTGTTAGGCAATTTCAGCTCCCCTTGAGGTAAGTGGGAGTTGTTTGTTCAGGCAGCTCTCCTCGAGCCCAGGGAGAATAAACAGCAGTAAAAGGTGAAGCTGCTGCTCATGGACAGAGATCCTGTTTCCATGCAAATGTTCCCCAAGAGTCAAGCCCCAGGGACAAGGGGAATTGACTGAGGCAGTGAAAAGTGATGCTGCCTTTCCAATAGGGATGTTCACTAGCTCCCAGGACCCATTCTGAAGCTGTTAAATGGGGTTGGTTCCACTCTAACGCTGACTTGATATTAGACCGCCCCAGTGAAGCTCTTCCAGGGGCCTAATTCTTCTCTGTCATGCTGGTGAAAATCAGTAGTAACTCCCTTGAAGTTGGGGAGTTTGTAACACGGGAGAAGATGAGAGGAAAATCAGGCCCCGTGGCTTTAGCTTGGAGTGCAGAGAAGGCAGCATGGCTCCAGTCTTGCGGGAGAAGGGAAAGCAGCACCTTGGTTCACTTTCTGTTGATCCGCTGTGGCTGGAATTGTAGTTGCTGGTCCCCTGAAAGTGGGGGGGGGGGGCTCCTGAAGGAGCCCTCGCCTCTAAAGCATAGCCCTGAGGCTGAATGTCTCCCAGAGCGTTCACAAGTTCCAGGGCATGATGAACTTCATGGGGCTTTCCCCCGTCAGGATGTACAAGCGACTCTCCTAACCCTGAACACACAGACTGTTGTGAACCATCTTCCACTGGCTCCGGTACATCGACTAGACTGGATGGCACCAAACAGCACTCCCATCTCTTGTCTTCTCGGATGTCATTCCGAGGAGCACTCCTCCTACGGAGAGCTATAAAAGATACCCGGACCCCGGGTTGTTCTTGCCTATGTTACAGGTTCTAGTGTAACATGAGAAGGGCAGGAGTGGGAACGCTATCAAGTAGTTTAGGCCTTAAATATGAGTGAGGTTAGCGCAGCTGCAATTTGCTGGAGATTCTCCTCCCGGTTCTAAATAGCTGTTGTTAATTTGGCACTACCTCTCTTTCCCGAGAAAGAAACACAGAGTCACCGTAGCCCGTGCTGCGCGCACCGCAGCCTATGCTGCTGCAGTGAAAACAGCTTCCACCCAGCCAGCAGGCGGAGGTTCACTTGCAAACAGTTCCCACAACTGTGTCTGAACTGCTAGTGCCCTAGCTGACGACGTGCCATTTTCTATATAATTACCTGGGCCTACCCGCCCTTTGCGGCACCACCTGCCCATTCCTCATGTGACCTGGGGGAATCCAGCGTTTGAAAAGCCCCAGGCTGGATTGCACTGTAAAATGTTGGCAGAGTGAGAGGCAGACAGTTAGTGTACTACAGGGACCCAACCGGGAGGAGGCTGGGCTCTGGGTTCCCTTTTAAAGTAGCAAAAGGTGCTGGAAGCTGTTTAAAGGCCAGAGCAGAAACTAGGGAGAGTCAAGGAGGATGAGAAGGTAAATGGCTAAGTCAAGAGGAAGGGTGATTACGTATCCCTGGGACAGACGCCCTCAATCCAACTCTCTTTTCAGCAGCTACCCCGTCCCAGATTGCTTAGGACAAGTGCTCCATCCGATCCTGCCCTCCCCAAGATGTTAGACCGCCTTGCATCTAGTAATGTACAAGCCAGATCTGAGCCCCTTTCCTCCCTCACCAGCAGCCAAAACTCTCTATGCATTTGCTCCAGTACAATCACATGACCATTAAGAAGGGTGGTTTATTATTAAACTGCTCTCCATAGACTAGTGATGGGCAAAGGGGTGAGGAACAATCACCCTCATCCTGAAGTGTTGCCTGTTCTTAGAGTCCGATTTTCCACAAGGCTTTGAAATGCCTGGCTGGTCACTAGTTACCAATATATTGGAGTGTTTTCCTCCCATTTTCCAGCTGGTACTGTACCGAGTGAGAACTTCACAAGAAGAACTGTTTCAAGATTTCCCCAGCCTGCTCCAAAAGCAGAAGGTGCCAGAAATCCTCTTTTCATGAGATTTCCAATCCAGTTTTGCAGGAGCTAATGGTTCGGCCAGTAAAGCTGATGCTTATCCCATCTCTGAATCTTTTGAGATTCACCCATTCCAACCCTAGACATCACTGAGGACATCATCCATCTAACATATGACAACAAAGAAGAAAACCTAGCAAAAGCCATCTTAGTTTCTGATCCATATGAAACAGAACAGGGTAGAGGACTGCAGAGTGGGAGAGGAATAGTTGAAAAAGAGCAAAATCTGCCAGAAAAGGAATATAGTTTTGCAACTTCTCTGAGGATTTTACAAACAAGAGAGAGTAAAAGGCAACAATTAAACGCCATAAAAGAGTACTGGACAGTATCTCATTTTTTGCCAGATCATTTGTAGGTCTGCTCAATACCCTAATCCTTGGGAAACATGGACTTCCACCCCAGCACACCTCACATTGTCTCCCAGTAAGAGGCACATGCCACCTATCAGACCCAAATTGGCTCCCATCCCATGCAGACCCAGCATTCTTGCTCTTTTATTTATCGTCCATGGAGACCTTTGAAGCCTCCAGCTGTGCTGACAGATCTTACCACTGATGGATGCTAATTGAATGAAGCCCTAGGACTTTCCAACTCCTGGCCTGGCTGATTTTTCATGTGCCTCTTGCTTGAGGGTCTTGGTACCTAGCAGGCTTTGGGTCTGCTGCACACACTGGTTTTGCAATAAAATAAAGCAGAGACCAGAACTCTGCAGAGACACTTGCTTTTGTTGAAAGTTGACTCCTCCAGCCATCCGCCAGTGAATTTAAAGTGCAGTTATACTCTGAAAAGTGACTGGGTAAAAATGCCATTCCGGGGTGCCATGTTTATTGTCTGCCAATGACTCTGATAATAAGTGTGCTCAGTTTACACATTCGTTTCTAACTGTCAGCCAAGCTGGGATCTTTCTCACCAGGAATGAAGATTCTGCTGCTGGAACTTGGTTAACAGTTTTGGTTATGATAATTGAATCTAGCTCACTGTCCCAAAGACATGTCGATTCTGCAAGGCCAACAGCAATAACAGATAGTTAAAATTATTTTTGTCTGCAAAGCCAGCAGATCTGACTGCTACATGCATGCAGGGATCCGATGAGGAAGAAGGGGCCAGTTTTATAAAGGTGCTTTTCAGGGTAGAACTGCATTTTACAATTAAAAGAGATGATTTTTTGCTGTCTGGCTTGGATTCAGGGTTTAGTGAGCACAGACCATCTGTTCCTGTCCCTTTCGTGTCTTATCAAGTAGAGGTCACCCTGCATGTTGCAATCAAAGGGATAGGTTCTCCTCTGCACACTGGCTGCTCTGGTAGTAGCAGCCCCAAACCTGGCTTCAGCAGTTGGTTTGAGGATTCCCTGCCCAGGGGAATCCTTGAGTTGTGTAGAGTGGCTAGAGCAGCACTTGCACCCTTCAGGTAGGGCAAAGGTATCCCAGTGATTCCCAGCTGCTGGAACTGTTCAGGAGTAGCTGGTATAGATATATGAGCCTGAGGCAGCATTAATGGTCATTATCGACCAGACTGGCAGCCTGATGGACCTAGGATTAGGAAAGCACGAAAGATGGCCTCTAAGCTACTTTTGCACCCTCTTTGCCCAAGCTTCATTGACAGCAACTCAGCGGTAGCTCAGGAACTACCTACCTCCGACGACATCGACCATCCTCGCTCCTGCCCATCTCATTCCATTGTGGCTGCCTCCGTGTTACAGGAATATTATCAATGGGAGTCCACAGAAAGAATTGAAAAATTGGCTCGGCTAGATGACAGTGGAAGGGCAGACACGGGAATTCTTTGCAAGTACCTGCAGGTGTAAGCACCAAAGAGGGAGGTACATGGGGCTAGACATCAGAGGGGTAGAACTAAGCAAAGCAAAGTTTAGGATGACCATTGGAAAAGTGTCCTAACAGTGACCCAGAACGTGCCCGCCCACCCTTGTTCAGATTCACAGGAGAGGGCTCTGGAACAGGAAATCACCAGGTTTCACCCATGGAGATTCCCCCACATTGTTCCATCAGGAACAGATGAGGTTAGCTCCCCCTAGCGCCTGGAATAGGACAAACCTGGTGATGGTGGCTCCATTGGAGTCACAGTAGTAGGGACCTTCGGAGGCTGAGCCTGCCCAGGGAGGAAGCACTGTGCAGAAATGACAATCCCAGGCTGCTGGTTTTGCCTGGTAGACGCCTTGGGACTGAAGGAGGGATGAAGTAGGCATTCCCTGTCCCACACTCTCTTCCTTCTGACCTGACCAGGGCAGACCCTAGACCCACAGATTACCCTTCCAGGCGGGAAGGAGGCAATCCACGTACAAGTGATCCCCTCAGAGTATAGCCCTTGAGACTGAGGGGACAGGCTGGGCAATAAAATCAATGAGGCTGTGAAAGGTTGTCAGAGGAATAGTAGCGGGAGCTCTTGTGCTTTAGCTTTTCGAAACTAGACTGGGGACACCGCAGCAGGGAGATCCCCCCCCCCTCCGCTTCCCCCCACAGGAGATGGACTAGGTGTGAACTAATAGGCCTATACCATCTCTAACTAATGTGAATCTGTTGGGAAAATAGTTCACAGAGCACTTAGAATCATAGAATATCACAGTTGGAAGGGACCTCAGGAGGTCATCTAGTCCAACCCCCTGCTCAAAGCAGGACCAATCCCCAACTAAATCATCCCAGCCAGGGCTTTGTCAAGCCTGACCTTAAAAACCCCAAAGGAAGGAGATTCCACCACCTCCCTCCTTGTTCTGTCGCACCACCACTCTTCCCTGTCACAATCATGTACCTCCTGAAGCCTCTGTCTTTCCCTTATGGACTGAGATAGCCAGCTAAGCCCAGCAAAGAGAGGGCAGTTTGACTTTAATTTAGCTACAGCCGTTTGCTGGTTATTCGTTTGATTCTTTTTAAATAATTATATGTGTGTCGGTATCTCTCTCTTTTTTTCTAGTTTTGCTCTTTTTTGTTTTTTCGTTTACTTTATTTTGCTTTTTTCTTTTTTCTGTTTTTTGTTTTTCTTTTAGGTTTCAGAGAAATTATGTTGAATCCAATAAGCCTCCCTGGACATTCCAAACCTCTTAACCAAGGCATCTATGTTGAGGATGTCAGTGTTTATTTCAGCAAAGGACGTCATGGCTTTTAAAAACTCCTTAAAGGTCCCTGTTTTGATGCCAAGTTTATAGGCTGTGTCCTCAGAGCGGTGGGAAGCAGTGAGCGTGCTCTGTACGGATCAAGGCCTTCTCCTAGTAGGACTCTGCAGCCCCGTCGGTACACACGTTAAAGCCAACCGAAACATGTGGTTGTCTGTCACCAGATATCAGGGTTGTTCTTTTCCTCCAATAGTCGCTGTGTTTGTTAGATGTTCCTGCAAGGCCCCACAGCCACAATGAGAGCAAATAAAGAAAATTTAAAGCCCAATTTAAAGGAGTCATTCTAATGACACAGTAAATAATTGCACTTTTGCTTGAAACAACCAAACTGATACTGTTAGTCATGTCCTCCTTGCTTGGAGTTCTCCTTGTAAGCTTGTGTCTTCACAACACCCAGCGAATGTCGCCATCACCTTTTCTTGTAGCAACACCATGGGAGGTCTCCCAGGGCGAGCGGAGATGTGAGATCCTGGAAGACACTAATGCAGAGCGAAGACTCTTGGTAAGAACAAAGGAAGCCCTCTGCTCCCAGTTTTTGCACAGAAAATGATGTTGAAAGTGAAGATGGGCAGGAATAAAAATCTTACTTCTCTGACAGGAGAGAATGTGGTTATTTTTGACATACAACTGTCCTAGGAGGCTTTTCTCTTTTGTGTGTGTTAGAACAGCTCTTTGGAGCTGACCATATCATTGTTGTGCTTTGGTCTCTCCCTACTGCTGGAATGATGAGCTTTATCTGAGGAGGTTCCTGGACTTCCCACCTGGATGGAACATCAGTGGTGTAGGAGGGTTGGTGACCTTGCCAGGACTAGGGCAGTAAGCCAAGTGAAAAAGCATATCAGACACATCCTTCCGCAGTCAGTGAACCCATGGGCCTTTTTCCCTCCCCTCCTTCCTCACTGAGGTAGAGATGTAGTGTAATCCAGTCATGTACACAGAACGATCAGCTCAAGGCAGACAAACTGAAGGGGATGAAAAATAAACATTCTGTTGCTTCTTCGGTGGCATAAACAGAAATATTGATCCTGTTCTCTGGTCAATATTTGTATGTTTTTTTTTTCTCTTGCCTTACTCCATCCTCAGCCTCTCAGATGGAAAAATAAAACCTTTGATCCTACCCTCACGAGAAGACGACTGCCTTAACGGCAACTCACAATCTGGACTGGCCTGGGATGGGTCTCTCCTTGGATACTCTGGAGAGAGTGTGTATGGGAAAGGAAGATGTGCTCACAGACACCACTGAAAACCTATAAACATGAGGCAGGTTTTCAAGGAGGAGGATCCAGGTTTGGTCAGATCCCTTTCTGGCAGGAGTTGCAAACTGTGAGCTCCCTCACCAGTCAGTTAACTTGCTTGCCTCCCTCCATGGCCTGAGACGATGTTTAGCATCACCAGCCCTAATAGGTTGCTGCCATTGGGAAGTGAGAAGGTTCCCCCTCAGCCAGCATTGAGCAGAAGTGTAAGAACGGGATGTTCCATTGTCATCCTGCCCTTCACAAGTGTCACGTGTGGAACATTCCTGGAGATTGCAGGAATGTTCTCGAACTCCACACAGGGATGCTCCACTGAACATTCCATTCTCTTGCTTCTTTTAGTGGTTCTCATGCATAAAAATGTGACGTATAATAGAAGAGAAATGGTGGCAGTTTGTTTTAAATTGATGCATACACATGAAGTGGCAGCTGCATTAGAATTGGGAGAATTCAGTGCGGATCACATAAGGACCCACAACCAAAACTTGAACTGAAGGGTAATATCTCATGAAATTTCCAGCCCAAATTGGAGCAAGAGAGGTGGGAAAAGTACGAGGAGATGACCTGTTGCTTTCATTATTTCCACCTTGATTTTGAAGATTCAGAGAGTTAGGAGATGCTTCACAAAAGCAGCTAACAGCTGGGTGCTTGTCCAAACTGAACTCCCCTTATTCTGAAATTCGCCCATCCCATTTGGGGATGTCTTGTTCAGGATGAACTGCTCAGCCTCGTAGTCCTCTCCCCTTGCATTGCTCAGGGGATTCTGCTCTCAACTGTATGTGTCAGACTTAGAGATATGTGGGCCTGACCCAGAGCCTTGTCTTCAAACGCCCTGTTGGAGGACTGTAGAATTTTGCAGCTCAGGCCCATCTCTGCTCAGAAGTTGTCCCCCCGACCGTGCGGAAAAATTTAAAACAGTTCTCCCCACTGTGATTGATGTCTCAGTTATTTAAACACCAACTAAAAGTCTCTGGTTCCTCACTGCTGAAAATGACAGCCGGTCGCAGTCATTTGCATTTGGTGGCTTTAAGTAGCAAATCTAAGGATTTTTTTTTTAATTATTGTAAATCATTACCTCATTTCCTGTCAGTGAGAGTCCTCCATTCCCGAGCATTCTTATCTTGCCATAACTATCATCTTGTGCTATGGAAATGGGACAATCCCTTTTTCACAGAGACTATAGGGGTGTTCAATGTCTAGTTTCTTAATAAACACTTTATTTTCTAACGAAACACCTGCATCAGGTCTGTTCTTTGAAGACAAAATAAAGAAAAGGTGAAACTGACGCCTCCCATACTTTACCGCTTAATTATGCGTTCTGGGTACAGGTTTTTGGTTGGGAGGGGAATTTGCTGTTCTGGTGTGAAAAGTGCTCAGCTCTGATGCTTGGCTCTGTCACCCATGTTGGTTGGGAGGCCGGTCTTCTCATAGAACTGCGGCTCTGCTGACTACGTGTCTGAATAGCTAGTGATTTCCAGCCACCCAGCAGCACTTATCTCCAATGATCTCCCTCTCTGGGACACAGCAGGCCAACAGGCAATTTAAGGGCTTACAAAGACGGGCTCCTTTGCTGGAGGACAGAGGAATGAGTGGTGGCGCTTAGCTCATCGTTTTATCTGGGTCTCTGAAGCTTGCCTCAGCTCTACACGTGCATGTGCCAGAGCAGATGTCCCAACAAGGATCCTGCATCCGGAAGAGCTATCCCGTTAAGCTGACAGCTGCGAATGGCGTGTAGAGTGGGGATGAAGGTAACTTTGTTTTACTCAGCCTTTTTCCCCATCTTTGTCTAAGACAAATGTCTCAGCTGCCCGAGGGCTTGAGTTGAGACTCTCCATGAACTGTCAGGCTTGGTAAATGGGAGAGATGGTGACAGCTTTGCCTATGAGGCTGTCAGTGGGAGTTGTCATTTTCATAACGCTCTCACCGCCACCACACCAACCTGTCCGTGTCCATGTGTGCGTATGCAAAAGGAGGGGAGAAGCTCCAGAACGGTGCTGGATGGGAGATATTGGAACTGACAGCAGTGGGATGTTGCAGGAGCGGTTTCACTGTAACTCTCCTGAAAAGGCCCGAGGAAGTTCTGATGGTCTCTCACTGGCCCCCAGTGAGCAAAATAAGGTTCCATGGTCTGGCATCAGTCTGCCTCTCTCATGTCCTGAGCTGACTTTCAAACACACTCATTGTACGGGCGCCATGAGCAGGTTTCTGCCTGTGCTTCTAATTACAGTATCTCTGTGCCTGGTGAATGGGTGCTGGGTTTGACAGCAAAAAGGTCTTGTTGAGCCCAGGGTGCCCTTCAGGCTCTCTCCCATTCCAGGTCCCGTGCCAGTGTATCTAGAGAGGAGGGGATGTGCTCCTCTGAGGGGAGTGGGCATGATTCACAACCTCAAACAGAGGCTGACCAACTCAATGCTGCACTGGGTGCCATACCCCCAACTTCCCCCAGGCGTGCTGGAAGCATGCAGCCAATGGGAGCTCACCCCAATCTTTCCCTTTGCCCAGTGTGCCAGTACCCTGGTTGGGGTTCACAGATCAGTAATGCTGCCAGCCAGGACCTGATCATCGATTACTGTAGCCTGGCATTATGGCCCAGTTATGGTCAGTCTTCAGTCCACCCGCCTTGCATGTCCATGGAAGCTGATTTCTCCAAGCATCTGAATTCCCATGACCTCAATATATTTTGGAAACTGTGAACCCCAGATAAGCAGGCATAGTTGTGTCTTAGTGCTTGAAAGAAGCAGCAGGGGTTCTCATTGTGCTTGCTGGTGGGTTTGGGGGTTTTTGTACCTGGTGGCGGATCACTAAGACTTGTATTAGGACTTCATGGTTACTGAGACATCAGTCATGTGAGCTAGTGGCCAGGTAAGCTTCTATGTAAAATGAGTCTGGCCAAGACTGAGGTGCATAGGCAGAGCTGTGTGGAACAGGAGAGGGTGGCGCAGGTCAGGACTGCGCTGCTGGCAGAGCATGCTCAGGAAGCTTTCACAGGCACTTGCCTGCACTCTGTCCAGCTCTGTTTCCCCAAACTGCACAGGGCGAACTCAGAAACTCTGACTACTGTTTTGTTGATCTAGGAGGCCATTAGCACTGATCAGCACGCCATACCAGAGAAACCAATAAAGCTCCTTTCAAGAAAGCCCCGCTACTTGCTTCCTTCCCCCATCCCGCCCCTAAGTTCTCCATGCTCCCAGCCTCCTCCTTTGTCCACTGGGCAGGGACAGGGCAAGCTGCAAAGGAACCCCTACCTCTGTCAGCTAACTGCAGTGGAGCATCATCCCTCCATTTCGATTTGTACCCAGTGCAAGCTGCAGATCTCACAAGGTAAGCCCTGGTGTCAGCAGAGGATAAAGAGCCCTCGATACAGCAGTCAAGCTTTAAACACAGGCTTGAAGGAGCCGAGAAAGGAGCGCGCAAAAGAGATCAATGAAGGGCGACTTCATTTTTGCTTAACGCTTTGAACCGTTCCGGCTGTGGCTTAAGTAATGAGCCAAGGAGTCCTTGTTACCTCGATATTTACCGATGCCTCCAGGCGCTGATCAATTGACAGAAAAGTTTAACAAGTCACAGGAAAATGAATGCAGCCACTTTAAAGGGGAAATAGGTTCTCCTTTCCTCTACCCTCCAGCTCTTTGGGCTAACTCTCAAGTTCCATGGCTTTATCCCCTCTTGTCTCTGCATCCTGAGCTCCCAACATATTGTTTAGAGCTTCTGCTCTGCATGTAAATAGACTCCTGCTACGACAATCTCTTTAGTGTTGCCGTGATGGTTAGTGGTACATTAAATTCCCCAGAGTAACCACTTCTCAGTCAGCTGTGTTTTCAACCATCCGTGTTCTTATTGAGCTGTACAGAAAATGGTTCATATCCATCCATGATGTAACTCTATTAGCTTTGGTGGCTCTATCCCAAGGATGGATTTGAGCCAATATATGGCCATTTCATTCTGTCAGATGCTCAGAAATATATATATATATCCTGCTGTATTTTCCACTGCATGCATCCGATGAAGTGGGTTTTAGCCCACGAAAACTTATGCTCAAATAAATTTGTTAGTCTCTAAGGTGCCACAAGTACTCCTGTTCTTTTTGCGGATACAGACTAACACGGCTGCAACTCTGAAACCTGTCAGAAATTTAGGTTACCCTCCTTAGCACTTTCCTTACACAGGAACTGTTCACCATTCAATGCCAGGAAAGAAACAAGTGGCAGGAAGGCCAAGATAAAGACCTTTCAGAGGTTCAGTTGCCGAGCTTCTCTAGTGTTGCTGGAATCTCAGAATGGGAGATTTATCTCCTGATTAACTGTTTAGTTCTGGATTTCACCAACTTGGATATACCACAAGAGTGGTCTTTACTCATAGGAGTTCGGTATGTTTGCTTCCATCCAGTGAGTGATCTCCTCCTGCTTTTGTTCGAATCACTGGGTGCTTTGCTATTGACTTCACGGGGACCAGGACTCAACTGTAAGCCAGGAAGACTAACGGCAGAGCAGAAATCTAAAACACCCTGTTAATTGAGTTTTTCCAGGGCTTGATTTGATTTTTGGGTTAAGACTTATTTCAGTTCTTACTTTGAAAAAACTGTTCTCCCACCCTGGTAAATATATGGCAGAGTATTTCCTTGACAAGTAAATATGATGATCTTTCCAGCACTAAAGCAAAATGTCAAGTACAAAGACAATTATTTTTGAACTTTGATATCAGTTTTGAACTAGTAACTGTAACTGCTGACTAATCAGCAGGTGCGAATCCTGGTTGTTCTGAACAAAGCAAGGGAATTCATTGTGAGAGCTGGTTAAATGATTCATTTTGGGATTAGTGACTCATATGCGACCTGATTCTGGTTTCTGAGAACATGGGGTTATTCATAGGGATTTGCCCCATGGTTTCAGTGGATACCTTTCAGCACATTGTGCCTTTTTTCTAGAACAATTTGCTTCAAATATTCATTGTTGTGTTGTGTGATTGGTCCACGGTATTGTTTCTGCTCTCTGATTGGATGACTGAACATTTTTAAACAGGAAAATAGTGAAGATGACCAATGTAAAGGTGCTATTAACAATTACTACTACTGTACTGGGTCAGTCACTAGCATGGTGTTTCTGTACCGTATATGGGGATGGATATTTCACCCTAGGGATCTGTCTGGGTAGCAGAGCCTACCCACCTGTAGCAAGCAGAAGGAGGCCAGGTCTAATAGTCACCTAACAGCTTGCACTTAAGAGTCATTAAGAGACAATACCAGAGCCAGTAGCCTTAATGGCTCTAGCTGGATCTCTGGGCAGCCCACAAACTGGTCTGAACAAGGGGAGTGAGCAGGACTCATGTACACTTGCTAAAGAACCCAGGAAGACAAAGGGAGGGATGAGTGGTTGATATAGAGACAGTCAGAGACGCTCTCTAGGGGAGTCAGAGGGACCTGGACTGGGAGTCGCACTCAGACACTGGAGCCTGCCAGCATGGCTGAAGAAGTTAACCCTGGGTTGCCATTACAAGATGGTGGTGGTTGTTTTAATTCATTTTCGTGTAATGCTCTGTTGTAGCTGCTAAGTAAAACCTCTTTGTTTTAAGAGGCTGTTGGTCATTGTATCCCTGGTCAAAGGTTCCCGAAAGGAAGAAAGGTAGGTACCCGAAATCCAGGGTGATCGGCAATTGGTATTATAGGAGAATCACCAGAGTTTACCCTGAGACAGGTAGGGCAAGAGACCTGACACCTGAGGTGGCTGCATTCAGAGAGACTTGAAAGGGGCAGGGGTGCAGCTAGCCCTATAACCATGACACTGGTAGATAACAAAGTTTTGTAACACATTTTTGGATAGAGAATCATTGGTGCTAACAGTTTTGGGGTTTAGGAATATTTTTCTGCATGTCTGTGAGCTGTCCATATACTCATGAGTAACAAGAATCGGAGCCTATGAATGCACCTGAAATCTGTGCTTTTAGTGATAACAACTGTGATTTTTTTATTTTTATTTTTTAACCTTTTTGACCAGCTCTATTAAAGGCAGTGTCAGTCCCGTAGAAACAGAAGTAAAACTAGGGCTGCGTGCCTCCTGCCCTGATTTTACTGGGGTTATTTCCAAATGAATAAATTAGAATGGTCGCACTCTTTGAGCTGACTAGGTGAGAAATAAAGTGTCCTGCAGCATCTTTTAGGGCCGGCCTGTCATCCTAACAGGACATGTGTTGAATGCATGATGCTGTATTGCTGCTGGTCTGTGTGTACCGAGCCCTGACCCCGATGGAAGCCTGGGTGTGGACACTATAGCAATACCACTAGTAAATAATAACAGTGACCACATGCCAATGGTGTGCCGGTGTTCCAAACATCATGACAGGTGAGTTTGTTACGCTGGGCAAACTGTTAAAGGTGGCTTTTCTGCTTGCAACTTCCTGTGTGGTCTTTGTGTCTGGTACGTAAGTGCAGTCAGCGATATTTTGGATCAAGAATGCATTTTGGTTTTGCTGCCATAAGTTTCTGGCAATATTTTGAGGGTCTTTGGAACAGCTGTACATTCGCATAAGCAGATGAAAGCCAATCCTGGATTGATGCTGTGCTATCCAATGCCCCACAGAATGCAGCAGTAACTGCATAGTTGTCTTGTGCTTCCCATTTCCCAATCAATTGGTGCCAGAGAGGTTTGCACATTTTAAAGTGTTCAAGCATAGCGTGTATGCTCAGCAATGCCAGAATAACTCCAAAGATACTCATCCCCCAAAGACACCACATCTGACAGCATGCAGACATTGCAGGCGATTGAGAAAGGAACTCTTTTAAAGAGATAGGTAAGTGCTGAATTTTCACTTTCCAGGAGGCTACTATTTATGACACATTGAGTTCAAATCTGTCTTAAATCGACAGCGAAAGTGAGTTTGGTGGATCTGATCCCAGTGTATAATGGGCATCTGTCAACATCAGACAGCCTCGAAAGAAATTGTCAGTTTCTGCCCAGGAAAGGGTCTGGGACTGCAGTAGCAGAAAGTGCTGCGGGATTGGAACTGTGTGGGGACCCAAATGTGGAACAGTGGGTTGAGGCTGTAGATCAGGATTAAGGTTCATTGGCAAGGCTATTTAGCGGTTCAGGACCGGGTTCAGGACCAGGTCAGAATTGAGGTACATTGGCAGAGTTGCGTGTGGTGTCCCAAACTATCCAACATGCCTTTGCAGAAGGATAGAAATACAATGTCTAATACTAGGTGGTGCTGCCAGTCCCTGATTTTCATTGGCAATAGAAAAAAACAAAAATGACCTTCATGCTCCTTTTCTTCTGTCTGATCCCAGCCGAGTATGTGTCATAAGACACTTGTACTGGCTGTGTGATTTCCATCTAGCCTGGGGTGTTCTACTTCCTCCTCTGTGAAAAAGAACTTTAAAATGCAAGAATCAGCCTGACTGAGCTGAGAGTCAAGATGTGAACAGGAGGACTGGACCAGATACCTATGGGGGAAAGTAACTGAACCTGCTTCTTGCTCTACACCATGTGCCTCCTCTGGCAGGACATGGTCAAAAACATGGGAGAAGATGAAAACAACCAAGGTCCAGCAATTCCCCATTCCACATATACACGCCACGTTTGCACTCTCATGACACCCTCGCTACGTGAACCCAACAGAAGCTCCACACTTATTGCTTCAGAAGAGGGCAACAAGGTCCCTGCCAATGCATCTTGGAGGAAAATTCCTTCCCATGCGTAGAGTCAGTTTATCTTGACCCTGTTCATCTGTGAGTGACTCTTGGGAGCTCTATTCTGTTCAGGTTCTTATATCACCCTCATCACCATAGTATCTGAAGCATCTAATCCTGTTTATCTTCTAAGACTCCCCTTCCAGACATCTCCCAAGCTTGAACCCTGTTGGCATGAGTTTCCCAAACATGTCACAAATTGGAATTGATAGCAGATTTCGGAGAAGTGGAAACTTCTTCTGTCAACAAAGGGGGTCACTTTTAGGAGACAGAGGGAACACCAGCAGCCTGAGATGTGCAACAGCTTGGCCAAAAGCTGGAGAGAAGCCACCATCTTTCTAAGGTAGTATGGACTAAGACCCACAGCATGGGAAACTGTAGTACCCAGCCAGCAAGAGACAGTGGGTATGTCTACACTGCAGTGTAAGCCCAGGGTTAGTGGGACTCGAGTCAGCTGACCTGTATTAGGGAACCCTGGGCTTGAGCATCTACATTGCATTTTAAGGCTATGTTAAAACTTTTTTAACCCATGCTCGAACCTAGGGCTGTGGTGTCCACGCTGCAGTATGCAGACCCAAGTCAAAGTAATCGTATCCCAGTGTCCCTAGTGCCTTGTCCCTCCCCCAAAATATGGTCACTCTAGCCCTAGGACTGTGGTGCACTGTGGAAAAACTTTACTGCCCGCCCTGCATGTTACTAGGAAGCAGCTCGCTTTGCAAAGGGTTTGATCAGTTCACTCTCCATTGCAAACCCAGGAGGCTCTTTGATAGTGTTCTTGCAGATGGGTGATCAGAAAGATGGGTTAATGCTGACCTGGGCTGTTGCTGCTGTTTGCAAAAGGGGTGTCACTTCCATTTTCAATGGAGTGGATTGCAGACTGTTGGGATAGAGAGGACTAAGGAAGTTGTCCCATGGAATTGTGGGATACTTGCGACTGACTAAGCGGGGCTGCACCTACGCTGCAAAGCAATAGGGTTTGGATCCTGGATCCTGGCTTAACTCAAGCTTGGATACTCTAGCCCTGCAGGGTCCTGGGACCCTGGATCCAAGTCCTGGGTTAGCACAATTGCAGTTTAGACGCAAGGTGGGTTATGCTCAAACACAGCTTTACGTGCAGTGTAGATGTACCCAGAGTGTGGACTGAAATCTGCCTCACTGGGCTCTTTCATTCCCTTGAAAGCGCTGAAGAATAAGAGAGATCTTGGGGTCGGCCCTCTCAAGCAGAATTACGGGAGTATTCAGCCTTTCTGCTTCCCTCCAGGATCCATGCGTGACACAAGGAAGAGGGGTCTTAGCTTCCAAACCCATCCTTGGCTGAACCCCTCTTTGGGATGAACAGAGTAAGGGATAGGTTCTCTGTCTGCTGATTTTCTCCTCTCTTTTGAATGAGGACTGACTCTCCCCATGAGGATTTGGTGCTTCACCATGCTCAGTTCACTGTAATAGAGCAGAGACACCTAATCTGTCTTGGAAGGTCCATCTCCTTCACTGGGACGGCAGATGTTTGGAGTGAGAAGTGAGGTAGATGTTTTTCAGTCATGGTGCAGGGAGTGTATGCATGGGCACATGCTCAGAAAGCAGTAAATATCGCCAGGCTTAGAGGTGATGTTGATTTTCCTAGATCAGGGGCTGGGTTTCGAAAGGAGTGTGATGTAGTAGGCTAGACTGGAAGTCCTGGGTTTTCTTCTCAGCTCTGCCAGTAGATAACCATGTAACCTAGTGGTAAGTCTCTGCTCCTGTGTTTCCTCATTTGTAATAATATGTAGGATGTAATAGTTCTCAACTCCCTCGCAGGGGGAGTCTGTGATGTTCCGGGGTAGATATTTAGAAACTACTGCTGTCCCGTGGGAAAAGAGGGAACACTGTCAATATCGGACACTGGGGAAGCCGTGATGCATCCTTGAGGAGGAGTAACTTGCTGCCGTAATGATTCAGTGGAGATGGGAGATGTTCTTGAGGTTGGGAGAATGTCAGGAGGTAGTTTGTTCCCTGTGCTGCTAACAGACTGAGCTTGAGTCCTCAGTGATGAGCTTTTGAGGCCTGGGGTGCAGGAAGGCAGCTCTGCCCAGCAAATAGCCTGCAATGTCAGAGAAAAAAAATGTCAAACCCCGAGGACTTCTTCCTCCCCTCCTCCACAAAGGGGCGGCCTGTCCCAGGAGGAAAAGAGAGGGCCCAGGAGCCACTCAGCACTGCACCAGACTGCCTTACAATCCTCCAAGTACAGATTCTGACTTAGTTCCATGATACTTTTTTAAAAACGTCCATGAATCATTTATAGCCCAACAGATGAAACCAAGCACCAGAGTTGAAGAAAAGGCAGAGGGTCTCAGGCAGGGAACATTCCATTATGTATTATACTAAATCTTGAATGGGTAGTACTTTTTGTCTGCCCTCTTAACCTTTACTTTTGGGCTCTCTCTCTTTCTAAAGATAACGCTCTCTGATGTGCTGGCCGTTTCAATTGTATCAAAAAAGCAGCAGCTAATCAGCTGCTTCTCTCGGTGTGATAACCGTCAGCTGGCCTTAGACAGAGCCCAAAGGCATTCCCTAGAGAACAAGCGCAGCAGCAGTGCTGACGTGGAGAGCTCAGCTGTACTGGCTTGGGATGGGGTTAGGATGAGAAGAGGGAGTCTCCAGACTCAGTTATCACCAGGGTGGTATCTGGACAGAAAAGAGTTAACAGAAAAGGATGGAGCTAGGCTGTTCTCAGTGGTGGCAGATGACAGAACAAGGAACAGTGGTCTCAAGTTACAGTGGGGGAGGTCTAGGTTGGATATAAGGAAACACTATTTCACTAGGAGGGTGGTGAAGCACTGGAATGGGTTACCTAGGCAGGTGGTTGAATGTCCATCCTTAGAGGTTTTTAAGGCCTGGCTTGACAAAGCCTTGGTTGGGATGATTTAGTTGGTGCTGGTCCTGCTTTGAGCAGGGGATTGGACTAGATGACCTCCTGAGGTCTCTTCCAACCCTAATATTCTATGAACATTAGAGTGTGTGGTCAGAGCCACAGTGCAAGGATTATTTGACTAAAGGGTTTGCTTTGAGGGACTGGATGGCTCACAAGATTGGTAAAAGAGAGATAGAGGCTTTCACTTCTGGGCTGCCAGTTCCCATGTGGCTCAGGTCAGTTGTGGGTGAAAGCTGTTGCCATCACGTGGCTGCTTGGTGGCCTATATGAACTGAGGTTGTGGATCTCAGCCCAGTTCTTTGTGGGCAGGTGTCCACGTCACAAAACCCACCACTACATTGTTGGAAGGCAGCGGAGGCCAGTGACTGAGTGGGTCATGAAAACTGTGTTGTGGTCTCCCCCAGGTCAGGGATGCAGGGGGAGAAGTTTGTATTGCATTTGTCGTGTCCTGTGGACAAAATGAGGTCTTCCATATGCAGAACTTTCTCCAGCACTTCTCACCAGCATTAAAATTCACACAAACAAAGGATGTTTCTTTTAAAGGTGACCTGAAAAAAAGGACGTTGCTTTTCATTTCTGTTTTGTTTTGCTTCTTTATGATGTCGAGAGAGAGACTGGAAGGTGGGGGTTTTCCTTCAAAACGTGTTTGTTTGCTTTTTCCCCCTCTCCTTGTTCTCCCGCGTTAGAAATTCAGATCGTGTCAGCTCTGGAAGACTCAGTGATGACTGGAGAGGTAGTAAAATGATGCACCACAAGAGCCAAGAGAGGAAAAGCTAAAACCCATTTGCTTTGCATTGGATTTTGTTAACACCTATTTAGTAACAATGCCTAATTAATAGGTGGGATAAATGTCATAGGTTCTGAGACTCAACATCCCTCCATTTCAGTTAGGTTGTGAGGGCTTACAGCAACAAGCTCTGCAACAGCCAGGGAAAAACAGACTTGAAACGCCAGCTATTTCTAAAGTAGAAGAATAACAAAAGGTTTGGCAAAAACCTTTCAGGCCTTCTTGAATCCATCATAACAAAGAAAAAACAGGGTGGGGGCATGAGTATAGGACCAAATTTTCAACTTCCTTTGCAGATCACCTTTAAAAACTCCTAAATGCTGGGTGTGGACTGGAATCCAAGGCAGCAGGCCCAACTGGGTTTGTTACTGAAAAGAACCAAGAAGGGCTAAAACAGAATCCAGGTGAGCTCTGGAAATGGAATGGAAGAGCTGCAGCTGCATTTAGCTGGCTCGCATGGATTCAGTGTTTCATAAAGCCACTTTGCCCTCCTTCTCCAGGCTCCCACAGTGATTGGCTTGAGCACAGGAGACAGCAATTTAAGGAATGCTCAGAAGACTGCTGGACTCCTTGTTTGTCAATTGCAGATTTACTCTGACCTGTTCCCTCCTATGGAAGTTGGGTGCCAGTGAAAATTCCAGCATCCAGCCTTAGCTGAGGTCTAGGTGCCAGCTTGTTAAGCAAAACAATATTCCTCCTTCCACCAAGATCTTCCCGTGATGCTAAGTGCAACTATGGCAAAAGCACACTACATTAAACCCGATGAAGCAAAAGTGTACGGACTGGGGGGAGCATGCCATGAGTATACTGAGACATAGTTTTGAAATAAAGTCACAATGTGGAAAATGTGATCTATGGAATGCTCTTGAGTTGATCCCAACTCTGGCCTTTCCTGAGACCAGACTCCTTATCACAATGAATATTAAATACTCTTTTGCAGACTAACCTGAGATCCCCTAACTCATTTCACTTTTGAATACCTAATTTCTGCACCTCTATCTAAAGACCAGCCATGTGCAGGGGCAATAGGCACTTACTATCTATTGCTTATTAAGAGGTTTAACAAGCCTGGTTAATTACAACGTACTCGAGGATTTTCTAGCTTATGAAAACTGTCCCTGTTTGTTTGTGTAATGCTTTAATACTGTAACACTCCAATTAACTGTGTGCACATATGCGTGATCGCAGGGCTTAACATACAGTGGGGATATTCAGGAGACATGGGAAGCCTTTCATATCAACCCTTGCTGCGCCAAAGAAATGTTTCTGTATTTACTGTCCAACATCTCATGTAAATCGGATCACTCCTAAAGCAGAACAATGTAACTCCTGCTAAGCAATACTCTTTTCCATGAGACCCCAGCAAACACAGCACTAGGGTTAGTTTGGGTTTGGTTTTTTTCAAAAATGGCTAATCTACTGAAGTTGCATGAGATGCCCCTTGGAGTGTTTCAGAATTTGTTCTCACCCTGTTGCTGATTACTCAAACAATTTGTACCTAATTATCTCCCCTTCTTCTTCGAGTGCTTGCTCATGTCCATTCCATTGTAGGTTTGTGTGCTTGCCACATGCACTGGTGCCGGAAGTTTTTCCCTCAGGGGTATCCGTAGGAGACCATCTCCGGTGCTCTGTGGAGTGGCACCTGTATGTCATGGTATAAGGGGTGCTGCCAGCTCCCCCCACCCTCCGTTTCTTCCTACCACCGGTGATGGTGCTGGAACATCTCTTGCTTTGGCAAACCTTCTCATTCTTAATTTGTTGAGACAAACTTTTTTCTGTAAATAGTTAAAAGTTGGTAGTAGTTTCCCTTAGTGTAGTTAATTAGTTAGTCCTGAACGGGACTCAGCCTAGGAGCGGGGCATGCCCCGATCCCCAGGCTTCAAACCCTGTGATCGCTTAAAAAAACCGATGCCCATCAGTGATCCTTATAGTAGCTGTCTGAGGTGCTTGCCTTTCCTCCCTGCATGGGTCTCTATAACTTTGGACCGTTGGGTCCTCAACACCCTGATGCAGGATTATACCCTCTAGTTTCTTTCTCTCCCCCCTCCCACTTGCCTTCCTCGTCCCTCTTCAGGGACCCCTCTCATGAGCAACTGCTTGTGCAGGAGGTTCAGGGCCTTCTGCAAGTGGGGGCCGTGGAGAAAGTCCCTCAGGAATACATGGGCAAGAGAGTCTATTCCCGGTACTTTCTAATCCCTAAAGCCAAGGGCAGGGGGTCTAAGACACATTCTGGACCTGCGAGACCTTAACAGATACCTCAAGAAGTTGAAATTCTGCATGTTCTCCCTGGCCTCCATCATTCCCTCCCTGGATCCAGGAGGCTGGTCTGCCACCCTCGATTTGAAAGATGCATGCTTCCATGTATTGATATTCCAGGGGCCCAGAGAATTCCTACGCTTTGCAGTGGATCCCACTCACTACTAGTTCACAGTGCTCCTGTTTGGCCTGGCTACGGCTCCGAGGGTGTTTACCAAATGCATGGCGGTGGTGGCAGCCTATCTCAGGCGGCGAGGTATCCAGGTTTACCTGTACCTCGACAACTGACTCATCAAGGGCCGCTCCAGGTCTCAGGTCCAGCACGACGTCTTAGTGCTACAGCTCACGTGCCGTGCTCTGGACCTGTTGATAAACGAGGAAAAATCATTAGTCCTGGTACAAAGGATAGAATTCATCGGAGTGGTCCTCAACTCAACCTGTGCTAGAGCGTTTCTGCTGCAAGACAGATTCGAGACAATGGTGAGTCTCATTGCCAGCATCTCTACATATCCCCTCACCATGGCCCGGGTCTGCCTCAGGCTGTTGGGCCACATGGCAGCGTGCCCTTGCGTCATCCACCATGCGATGCTCAGGCTGCGACCCCTCCAATAGTGGCTGTCAACAGTCTATACCCGTCCAGAGACCATCTGGACAAGATCATCACGATTCCACCGAAGGCATTTATCTCCCTGCGGTGGTGGTCCAATCCGGGGACTGTCCTGGAAGGAGTTCAGTTTGAGAGTACCCAACCCTCGGTATCTCTGATACCGGATGCCTCCGACCTCAGTTGGCAAGCATCTCTCTGCACGTTGCGGACCCAAGGGACATGGTCTCCAGAGGAGCTGACATTGCACATAAACGTCAGGGAGCTCAGGGCAGACCGCCTATCCTGCAGAGTCTTCCTGCCACACCTCTGCTGTTAAAGCATACAGATACTCAAGGACAACACAGCCTCAATGTTTTACATCAACAGGCAAGGGGGAGCTCGCTCATCGGCCCTCTGTCAGGAAGCGCTCCATTTGTGGGACTTTTGCATCCAGCACGGCATCAACCTGGAGGCGTCACACCTCCCCGGCGTCCAGAATGCGCTGGCAGATCACCTCAGTAGGTCCTCCACCCGGAGGTCGTCCAGGTACTCTTCCGAAGGTGGGGAGCTCCCCGAGTGGACCTGTTTGCCACCAGACAGAAAAGGAAATGCCAGCACTTCTGCTCTCTGCAGGGCCTAGGCAGGGACTCCCTCTCCGATGCCTTCCTTCTGTCGTGGGAGGGGGATCTGATGTACGCATTCCCGCCAATTCCGCTGGTCAGCAGGGTCCAGGCAAAAGTCAAAAGAGACAAGGCAAGGGTCATCATAATTGCCCCGGTGTGGCGTCACCAGCACTGGTTCGGCATGCTCATGAACCTGACCATGGCGCACCCATGGCCACTGCCCAGCTGTCCGGATCTCCTCTCGCAAGACCCATGGGCAGCTCCTGCACCTGAATCTACCCACCTTACACTTCACGGGTTGGTTTTGCTGAGTGGCTGAACCTGGAGGAAAGGGCCTGCTCCAGCCAGGTACAGCAGGTCCTCTTGGAAAGCAGAAAGCTCTCCACCAGAACGACTTACCTGGCAAAGTGGAAGCGATTCTCCTGCAGGGTGGAGGAGCGTGGCATCTCCCCAGCACTGTCGTCTGTGCAGTCCTGCTCCACCTTAAGCAACAAGGTCTCACGCTTTCCTCCATCAAGGTGCATTTGGCAGCCATATTGGCTTTCCACCAGCAGGTCCAGGGCAAATCAGTGTTTTCACATGACATAATCCATCCGGTTTCTGAAAGGACTAGAGCGGCTCTTCCCACCTGTCCAGGACCCATTCCACAATGGGACTTCAGCCTCATCCTCTCAAGGCTCACTGGGCCTCCCTTTGAGCCACTGGCCTCCTGCTCCCTTTGACATCTGTCATGGAAAGTAGCTTTCCTTGTAGCCATTATCTCAGCGAGGCAAGTCTCCGAGATTAAAGCCCTGACTTCGGAGCCCACTAACACAGTTTTCTACAAGGACAAAGTCCAGATGCGACCCCACCTGACGTTCCTGCCCAAGGTGGTGTCCCACTTCCACATAAACCAGGATATCTTTCTCCCGGTTCTCTGTCCAAAGCGACACTCAACTGTGGAGGAGAGGCGTCTGCATACTTTGGATGTCCGGTGCGGCCTAGCCTGGAGCACACCAAGACCTTCCGTAAGTTGACCCAACTGTTTATTGCAACCGCAGACAGGATGAAAGGCCTACCAGTGTCCTCACAGAGGATCTCTAACCGGATCACATCATGCATCCTGACCTGTTATGAATTGGCATGGACTAAGCCGCCACCTATTCTAAAGGCCCACTCAAGCAGGGCACAAGCATCCTTGGCGGCCTTCCTAGCACACATCCCTATCCAGGACATCTGCAGGGCCGCCACATGGTCATCAGTACGCAGGTTCACGATGCATGACGCCATCACCTAGCAGGCCAGAGATAACGCTGGATTCGGCAGAGCTGTGTTGCAATCGACACATCCATGAACTCCTACCCGCCTCTGGTGGTACTGCTTGGGAGTCACCTAATGTGAAATGGACATGAGCAAGCACTCGAAGAAGAAAAGACAATTACCTGTTTTGTAACTGGTGTTCTTCAAGATGTGTTGCTCATGTCCATTCCATGACCCACCCTCCTTCCCCACTGTCGGAGTTTCCGGCAAGAAGGAACTGAGGGTGGGGGGAAGCCGGCGGCGCCCCTTATACCGTGCCATATGGGCACCACTCCAGAGGCACCAGAGCCGGTCCCCCATGGATACCACTGAGGGAAAAACTTCCGGCACCAGTGCATGTGATGAGCATATGCATATGAGCAGCATATCTTGAAGAACATCAGTTGTGAAACAGGTAACTGTCTTTTCTTTCCTCCTCTTTCTTGATTCACTTGGAGAGGCCACAGGTCAGAGTTTGTGGCTGCCCGGCAGATTTTCTTGAGATGTTTATCCTTGTTTATAAAGCGCCTGGCGCAGGGTTGATGGCACGTAAATAATAAATGAAGGTAATGTCACAAACAGTTGATTCTACCGTAAGTGCAGAAACTGGACTGGAGCAGGCAGCTGAAGGTAAAGGTAAAAGCTTCCTTCCATGCACAAACATTTCAGCAAAGGGGAAAGAATGTTACGGGGGAGAGGGAATAGCAGTTTAAGGGAAATTCACCAGCTATGATAAATGCAATTGAAATAGAAGAGTAGCTAGGCACCAATGATTATATTCTCCTCAGGACTGAAATGCTGAGGAGGGTCTGCAGAAAGGGCAGCCACACAAAAACACTGGCCTTTAGGAAAGCAGACTTTAGAGGAATGCAAAATGAGTTAAAGAAAACTGGCTGGAATTCAATGCTGCCTGGGAAATCCACAGTGGGGGAGTGGGAAGTATTTAAGATACAGTTGGGAAGGCTGCACTCAAAATTCATTCCAGTAAAATAAAAAGAGCTGAAAGGGCTGACAAAAACCAGCCTAGCTAAGCAGGGAGATAAAGAGATCAAGAGAGGGCACTGATGAAATACACAGTGAAACTGTGTGGGAGGAAGACTGGGAGTTAGCCAAACAAAGAGGCAGTGGAAAGAGGAGAAAATGGAGGACCAGGCAGAAGCAGCATGCAAGACAGTTCAGGAAGCATTTCAAACAGCAATACCTTGTTCACAAATATAGCTGTGAGAGACAAAGAACCCTTTGGGAAGTTGGTGAGGAGGAGAATTTATCTTGGAGTTGCGGAGAATAGAGAGCTTATATCAGCAGTGAGGACAGTGGAGAACTTATATCAGTGATAAAGAAAAAGAAGCATTGTCAAACAGTTTTCATTTACCAAAATAGCATTCATCTTTACAGAGGATGAAGGGAAAGGGCTGCCCAAATTGAGGAGCCATTTCTCATAAGCACTGGACAAGGGAATATACTGTTTAGACAACAGGATCCGATAACACACGCACTCATAAGTGAACACGGAAATAACTGAACCTCTAACTGATGTTTTTAAAAGCTCATTGGATTTGGGACAGATTCGCCAGGATTGGAAGGTGGCAAACATAGTGCCTCCTTGTTTGTCTTAACACCAGTGAGCTGAACGTATTCTGCAGAAACTCTTGGAAATCATCTTAAAGGACGTGTTGGAAAAACACATTGCTGTGAAGGCCAGACTAGCATGAGTTGGAGTGCTGGGAGATCATGCTTAACTAGTCTGCAGGCATTCTCTGAGGATCTAACTGCCATGATAGATAAGGGAAATTTAGTGGATGTAGTATACTTAGATTTTCAGCAAGTATTTGACAGGGTTCCACATCAGAGATTGATGGTTGAGGTTAGGAGTCTTAGAGTAGGATTTTAAAATAGGAGGCTGGATAGAAAGCTGGCTTAAGAGCAAGAGACAAAACTGAGCCATTGCTGGAAACTATTCCAGCTGGAAAGAGGTCAAAAGTGTAATATCCCAGGGCTCATTTAAGCACCTCTGTTGTTCATAAGCAGTATTCATGTTTTGCATGGAGGATACTGATAGCAAGGGGCCAGATTCATCCCTGCCATAATTCCATTGGCTTTATTGATGTTTCACCAATGCTAACTCTGTGGTAAGATCTCCAAGTGTGCACAGTGGCAAACTGGATACTGGGCTGTGTTGGGAAAAAGGAGGTACTGGGAGGGAGTAAGGTACTTCTTGGACTCCGTCTGAATACTGTGTGCCACTCTGAGAATAGTCCTACAGGAAGGAGGTTTTTGTCTCAGAGGATGCGATGTGGGCAAGAGAGAGGATACCATGAAAGGATGAGTGAAGCAGTTCAGATAACCTGAGACTCTCTGCCCCTCTGAACCTCTTCCCAGGACAGAACCCATGACGTAAGAGTATAATAGGAGTAAAAATCAGGGTCATTGACTTATACTGTAGTGATGAACATAGCATAGGCAGGTAGAGCATGAGATTAGATTAGCAAAAATCGGCCCCTGATTTACTGTTCCTAGGACTTCAGTTCAAACATTGTGAGAAAACAGATAGCATGTAAACTCCTGTCCAAGCAACTTAAATGAGATTGGTCCCTGACTGATGAGGAAGGGCAACAAATGAGATTGTGGTGGGCCCGTTTCTACAGTATGCAGCCCATGGTTGGCTTCTTAACACCAGTTAAAGGGGTAGCTCTCACACATTAATCTAAAAATTGGCATCACCAGCTTCTGCAGGCTACAATGAAGTACTTTCTGGTGCATGGGATCCCTTTTATGTCTCTTCAGCTCCTTCCCTGTTTTAGCTCACGGCAAAACTTGCCCCACAAGGACTCACCGTTCTTCTTTCCGTTAACACTGTCCTTACTGTAGACCTTTCAGCTGAAGGTCTGATTAGATTCTCCCCCCGTGTCCTCCACGGCACATGTCCACAATACCCACTTAACATCCACTCATCACACTCACAGCCCATTTAGTCTCACCCGCTGTAATTCATTGTGTCCCGCGGGGTCACCAACAATACAGAATATGTTCTTCATTCTTGCCCTGGAGTTTAAGAAGAACCAAAAGGGCAGTTTCCATGGTGCAGATGATAGAAAGAATAAGTTGTTGTTTTCTTGCAATGAAAGTGATATTTCTCTCTGAAAATTTGGGCTCTGCAGGGTGGTTCTGGTGAAACAAGAGCCACCAGTGATGGAAAACAGAGTCAGCCCATAGATCTATTTTTTTTTATCCAGCATTCCAAAGTGTGCTGGGAGCCTCACAGACCAAGAGCAGGGCAGGTCCCCACATGCAGTCTAAATAAAAGTGGGACATTAGAGGTGAATACAAAAAATACAAATGGGTAGGGAAAGGAAGGACGGGGCCCAAGAAGATTGTGTGATTCCTTAAATAGTTCTCCAGGCATAGCAGTAGATCAGTGGCCATCCACATGTCTGAGGCCTTTTCCAGACAGAACTTGTTGAGGTTCTACAGGGTACACCTCTGCCGGGGGGGGGGTGATTTTGGCAAGTGGGGGCACCTCTCTCTTCCCCAGCCTTTGACAGCTCTTCGAGTTGGGGGTGGAGGGAGAGTCCTCAAGCTAGTCCCAGATCCGCATGGCTAAGTGAGAAGCAGCTGCTAGCCCCATCACATCTCTCCCTATTCGTCCCAGTAAAATTTGCAGCCTAATAACTGTCCCTGAAATAGCCAAGCCACAGCAATTTTAGACCATTGTGCCGCAAAGGCAGGAGGAAATTTCTCACGCTACTCCTCCTTTGGGGGGCTTCTTGCAGCAAGAAGAGTGGCTGAGATGAAAGGGATTGGGGTGTTGTTGACCCAAGTATGAAGGAAGCCAAGGAAACCTCAGACAGAGAGAAAGAAGGAGACAGGCCTGTTTGGGACATAAGAAAAACATGAGTCCGAAAGGACACCTCATCAGGCCCTAGACTAGAGTATGCCTCCAGTATCAACTGCTTGAGAGCAGGGATAAGGGGGGTAGGGAAGAGAAGGAGAGAGATGGAAATTGGGCAAATCAGAGGGAGAGACATTCTAATGAAACCATAACATGAGCCTGAGATCTGTCTTTCAGCACCTCATGTTTTCACTCCATATGGCTTCATTTCTGGAATTTTCTTGTTCCATGAGCTTGGCTGGGTTAGTTGCTCCTTTAGCACCAGCTAGAGCAAGCTTTCTGTAGGAAAATAGCCCGGCATGGAGAAGGAGAAGGAGACAGGTACTCAGAAACCCCCAAGAGCCCGTAGTGGAAAATACTAGGTTCTGTCAAGACTTGTCCTTATAATTTGTGGTCACAATGAGCCATACAAGAATCTGAGGCATCTCTGAACTGTGTAGAACTGTGTCTGGAAAGCTCAAAAGAACAAGCTTTCTCTCACCAGATTGTCGCTGCTTCCTGCTTCAGGTCAGGCCAGGAATTCTGGGAGAACAGGTTTTTGCATGGTTTTCCGGCACTTCCACCTCTGGAAGGCACCAGGAAGTGTGGAGGGAGCAGTGAAAGTAAAATGTAGTTTTTAAAAAAAATTAGCCAAAAATGTTGACCTTCTAAAAAGTTTGAAGTTTATTTGAGTTTTGGCCAAAGTTCAGTTGTTTCTTGTTCTACCCAAAGCCCTTTCACTCACCCTGTTTATAATCTGTGAGATGAACAAGTCTGTGTTCAGTCACCTCCAGACCACACAACTTGGCTAGATTCCCACCTCGCTCCGAATCGTCACCCACCTTCCAGTTATCCTTTTGCCTATGGATTCCATCATGCAGTCAGCAGCATGGATACAGCAAGCCCTGCTTAGCAGCCCCCCGCTACACTATTGAGTGTCTCTGGGAAGTCGTGCTGCGTGATGTGCTCTTGGGCTCCAAATGGTGCTGGCAGACTGAGAGCAGAAGTCACCAGGAAGATCAGGGAAAGTAGGGCCAGATTAAGGCATAAGCACTCTAGGCCCATTTTTAGGACCCCCGTTTCTGGAGTCAGGGATTGAACTGGACTCTTAGCTTTCATTTTTAAAAAATGTGTGATTTGAGCCACCATAGTTACAAGGAAAAGTTTGAAAATGTGTAACGTATGCAGAGATGTCTGCCTGAGTCTGCAGACAGCCTGAAGCAATAGCCCTGAGAGGGATGAACTGCCCCATGCATCTCAATGGGATGTTAACTCCAAGACCCATTGCCCAGGGCAGGGGCTGCCAACACTACGCCAGCAGAGGATACTTTGTCCTACAGAAGAGTACAATGGATCTGTCCATCCCACCCATCCAAGCAGATAAATCCTAGCTGCTGGGGTAAGTACTGGGGGGACCCCCTGCTGCTGGTACTTGCTGCAGCCCCTAAGTCTGGAATGGGGGGGCCCATATCATTGACATGCCAACTGTGGATTGAGGCCATGGCATGGTCCAGGGACAAGGGTGGGGCAGACTCCTGGAAGGATGTTGGGAGCCCCGGCCTCTGCTGCTGACTCCAGAGCAGGGTCGCATACAGGAACAAGGTCAGGGGTGTGACCAGTTGGGGCCCCGAGTCGTGATGTGCACTGCATAATCCAGTCCTGAGTGAAACTCATGCCGGGGGGAGCTAGAGAAGCCAAACTTTAGCTGTTGCTAAAGGAGAAGTCTCAGGTTGGATTTTTCAAAAGCCAGTCCCACTCCCACCAAGGATCCAAGTACCAGGAGCTCTGCTATGGCGTTATGGTACCTGTGTGCCTCTCTGTGTCATTCAGAAGAGGCTGTGAGAGGGTATGTGCACCATCCACCATTGGAATAAAGCCTGGGATAGTCACTGTCCCCGTGTGGCTAAAGATGAATGGTTTTCCCAAGAGAATTCTTCTCAGGGCAACAGTAAGTCTTAGTACCTGTATTCTGGGAGGGCCAGTCTATCTGTATAGTCTAAGGGTCTATCTGTAGCAGCCAGCAGCATAGTGTCTACCTGCCAGAATTATATGGTGCTTTCATTACTGGAAACGTAAAGTGCTGGAGTGGTTGAAGTTTTGGGGTGCTGGGGAGGGGGAAGGCAAAGAGAGCATGGAAAACCTCAGTGCCAGAAGGTAATGCAATCCATGTTCCTGGGGAGAGCGGGCAAAGGGACGTCCCAGAAGCTTTGAGCCTGCTGCATAAAGCGGCCTCCTGGTTGCTCCCAGATTTATCGGGATTATCCATCTCGGCAATAGGATGCCGTTAAGTGTCTGATTACTGCATTGTTAAAGCACTAAGTCTGAAATCTGACTACTGCAGGGCCCCTGAGGGAGCCTTCCCCCTCCCCCTTCCGCCACTAACAATCCAGAAAAATCGCAAGTGGGATCTGTCTGCAGCAGCACTTTCCAGTCAAGTGAAAACTGGCTGGAAAATCAAATCAACTAGTAAAGTTCCTGTGAAAAGCAACTCTATCTCTTTAAAATCGCCCCTTTTGGGACGGTTGAACTGAATGGCAATTGCAGCTGATGTAAAGCAAACTGTTTCTCCTCTCTGAGCCCCCTCCTCCCAGACTGACGAGTCTGAGGGAGGCAGACGCTCTCTGAAGACTATTTTCCTCAATTCAAATAAATTCACTTTCAAATAATGTGTAATTAAATGTGTGGTATTGAATTAATGTTTTATTCTGAGTGCTTTGGCAGCAGGGGACTCAGGGGCCTGGCTGGTGGAAAGAAAACACGCTCACCAGAAAGCCTCTTGTCCTCTCTCTGATTCCCTTTTCCTCCCGCCCCTGCCAGGAATCCCCATTCCCACTTCCAAGAGCCGCTGGAACACACTGGGGAGTCAAGGAGTGACTGCCACTTCACATTCGATCCCATTTACGGTACCTCGTGGGGTAGCTCCCGGACTTTGGACCAGCACGAAGGTCTCTGCAGCTCAGTACCCTCCTCTTCCTCAGCCCTGATCCCACTCCATCTCCTGCAGGGGTTTGGCTTCTTGCCCATATGATCCCCTGCCACGTCGTTAACCCCTGGTGCGCCAAAAGCTGCGCACACTTTGGGATAGGATCCCAAAGCATCACCTCAGCAGAGGCAAAGAAGTTGAAGATGTCTGTGGTGCTCTGTGATATATCCGTTGGATATATGTGGAAATAGATTGTGGGAATACATGAAGCTCAGCAGGCAGGCTGGACTTCGGAGTCTTGTTTCAGGAGGGCACTATTTGTGGAGGTGGAGAGATCTATGGAAACCTTTGTCCTGTTTTTATGTCTGTTGCCTGTGGCTTTGGCAAGGCTCAGGTCGGATCACAAGTGCTCTGGCAATCCACTTGGGGTTTAGCGACGTTTTTAGTCACAAGGAGCTGCAGGGGAGAGCGATCTTGCAGGGACAAGCTTGTGTGATGTGGCAGGGAAGAGTCTAGGGCTAGGCAAGCAGAGGGAGCCATGAGGGGCGAGCAAGACGGAAGCAGGAGCGTAGCAGGAGCAAGGTTTTAAAAACAAGGGCGGTTTTATAGTGGTTCTTGAAATGACTGGTGCCAATGGACGTGTTTGTAAGTGGGGGTCAGCTGGCCGTGCTGTTTCATGTGGATGAAAGGCTGACATCATGATGGAGTCTAGAGAGCCGAGTTTCTGGGAGGGCACAGGGAAAGCAGTGGCTTTGGCCAAGGCAAGAGGAAAACGTGGGACAATAATTTCAGCAGCAGTGGTATCCATGGGCCCTGTTGCAGTGGCAACAAGCAGAACTGCAGTCTAAAGAGAGAGATCTAGATTTGTTCCTTGGGAAGGAAGGGGTGGGGAAAGGGAGCTGCGGGGAAAGGCAGGGATGTGGCATTCAGATCAACCCAAACCAGGTTGGGATGGGCAACCATGTTGAACAAAATGGACTTTTTCTGCCCCTCAAGTTTGACGTGTTCTCCTCAGTGATAATGTTTCGGCCATTAACTTCTGAGCACAGACGAGGCATATGTGTGATTTTACCATCCGCTGATGTCAGGGACAATAATCAGAAAAGGTGTGGGTGTGGCAGGTGATCTTTTGTTGAAACAATTCTGCCAAGTTACACGTCTGACTGCGGAGGAAAATTTGCTTTTTAATGATGGGAATTTGCCACTGTGCAAGAATCCGGATGCACACCAGGGTTGGAGGCCTCCATTATTTATTACTACAGTCGCTGGCAAAATCTGCGGTTGATGATCAACAGGAATCCTCGGTTTGACGTGGCTACATTGTTTTCTTTTCTTTCTGGAATTCCCCAGGTAGGGAGGAGATCTTGCAGAGTGCTGCAAATAATTACAGATTTCAACTGAGAATCGAACCCTAGGTTACTTTATGCTATTTCCTTTTATAAGATCATTAGCAGGCAGGTCCTGTTCACAAGTATGGCATGTATTGTTCTGGAATGGATGTGAAGGGTTGGGAATCTATTTAATTTTTAATATGCGCCACTTGTGCTTTTTTTTTTTCTTCAGAAAAAGAAGCTGGGCCTTGCTGTAAGATAAACAGAAATATTCTCTTCAAATAATTTTTTTTAACTGTTCTTAATGAAAATGGGGGTTTCATTTTGGGTTTAAACTTTTTCAGCTGCGCTTTATGCACCGCACTGGCTTTCATCTCCTTTCGGGTACAAATCAAGATATTGGTTTTCAATCTGGCTGCTTTAGAGTCAGCCTCTCGCCCTGTGTGTTATCGTGACAGCAGAGCTCAGATGAGATGCTTTGGCTCCAGGGCCTCAGAGGCGTCTCCAGAGGTGGTGGAGACATGGTGTTCTCAGAGAACCATCTCAAGTTGCAAAATTGCTCCCTCTGTTCTCATCCTCTCTGGAGACTGATTTTACTGGCACATCTTTTCAGTCAAGCACGATAGGTGTAAATAAATCGAGGGGGAGCCTACTGCAGTAGTATCTAAGAGTTCCAGGTATGGACTAGGAACCCATTGTGCATTTGTTCTGTACAAACTCAGAACAGAGACAGTTTCTGCAAAAGACTTTACAATCTGTGTAAGACAATAGACGACAAGTGGAGGAATACAAAGAAACAATAAAACAGTGTGGGTCAGTATGACAGGCAGTGGTCTCAGCACACCAGCTTCTTAACTGTTGTCAAGGCTTGTATAGGCCTGGTGGCAAAGGCGTTTTAGAGAGGACTTTAAAGGAGGACAATGAGTTTGCATTGTGGGTTTTGCCTTGGGAGCCCCTCTCAAGTATAGGGGGCAGCATAGAAGAAAGCATGAAGGTGCTTGTTTGAAAAATTAACAAATAGGTGATGAAGGGTTGCACCATTGCCTGATTGGAAATGGGAGTCAAATTTTTGATAATGTGGGAGAGATGATAGGTCTCATGGGGACGGGCTGTGAAGGGCCTTGAAAGTGAAGACAAGGCACTTATGTTTGATGCAATGAAGACAGGGGAGCTAGTAGAGGGATGCAGCGAGTGGGTGTCAGGACCAAATTGACAAGCTAGGAAAATGATTTTTGCAGCAGCCCTTTGGAGGTGAGAGCACAAGATGGCCTTTGTCCAGGCCAGAGAAGAAGATTGCAGTGATCGAGCCGCGAGATGATAAAAGCTTGGATTAGAGTGTTAGCTAGGCAGATGGATAGATAAGGCTGTATCTTAGAGAAGTCATGCAAGATTTAGACACAGCCTGGATGAGAGGCTGTAGAGAGAGGGCTGAGTGAAAAATGATGTCCAGGTTACAAAGATGACGGTGGTGTTATCCATAGTGACTGAGAAAGGAGGGAGTAAAAAGGGCTTTGATACATGTGGTTTCTAGAGCTCAGAAAGTCTATTTACGGGAGAGTTCCAACCCAGTTTTGCAGGCTCAAGAGAGTTACCCAAGGTTGGGGTACAAACTGCATCTTTTTGGTGCTGTTCTGAACCGAGTCTCTGACCTTTTGATTATTATTGTCCATCACTATTTTAGACATGAACTCCAGCAAGACATGACACACCCCTGAATGGTATTTGGACAAACTCTAATGTAGGATCTCAGCAAAGAGTAAGGGATCAGGCACAGGGAAGAGCTGTCAAGAAGCAGATGTAGAACCTCCTCCAAAAGGCAGTCAGTGGCCAGGCTATGTATTGTACCACCAGAAGAGGAATGCAGCCTATTTATTATCCTTCTGGACCAGAGGGAACAGCGTGTGTGTTTCTCCATCATAGACAATATGGACCTGATTCTCCTCTCACTTACATCAGCTTTATGCCAGTTGACACCATTTTGCTCCATTGATTTCAGCAGAGTTACTACGGATTTACACCAATGTGAGTGGAGAATCAGACCACATGCAGTTAGCAAATGAGTAACCTTTTTTCATTAAGAAAAAAGCCCAAGTTAGAGAGTGATTTAACAGACTGCCAACTGTGAGGCTTTTTGATCCTGTCCTACCACATGCTTTTGTTGGTTCAAGTATCTTGGGTAACTCATCAGCGCAGTTGATGGACGCTTGTACAATTTGAAATGAACTCCCCTGGCTAGTTACATGTCTTAATTACACAAGAGGTAGTGCAAATTCTGACCTTTATAGTTGATTTTAATAGTCACGGTGCATGCAAGTCACATAAGGCTGATTCACAAGAATTATTGTCACAGTTACTCATGGAAGAAATTAGTGAATAATGAATACTTCTGAGAACTTTACCTTTTGGTGAACAGAGAAAAAGACCACATTCACAGAATAAATGATGTGTTGCAGCAAATTAGTCATCCTTAGGGAAAACTGTCACGCATTAGTATTATATATATATAGCACTGGAAGTGTAAACCAGACTTTAGAAGTGCATAAAAAAGACAAGGACCCTGCCAAAAAGAGTTTGTGATCGAACTCAGGAGATCAAGAAGTCAGCTTTAAAATGGGTTTTGAACAGTGAGAGGAACAGGGCATAGGGGGAGTTTTCGACAGGATAGAGTGACCAAGTCAAGACGGGGAGGAGGTACAAAGGGGGCCCAATGGGAAGGAGTGCATTGTGGCAAATGAAAGCAGAGATGTGGGTTGAGATGGCACTGGGCAGAGCCTGTAAGGTAAGGACAGGGAACATGAACGCGACGTGAAGAAAGAGCGGAAGCCAGTGGGAGGATTTGAGAAGGTCTTCTCCACAGCAGGAGGAGAAATTAATTATATGCAATGGGAGGTGAAAAGAAAGAGAGGGGAGAGATTTCCATAGATTTGTTCTGTGTTTCCCCAAATGAGCTGCATGTTATTCATGAAACGGGAGCTGCAGGGTACAAAATAGGTTAGCAAATACATACCAGCAAACAGGCCCCTTTTCATGAGAGTTGAAGATGGATGGTGTGCATGCCACACAAATCCGTTTCAGTCCAGTGAGAATAAACAGCCCAGACCAGTAGCCTAGGGATAACTTTCTGTGCTGCTTATATAGTTTGAGGCCTATTCCTAGCAGCTGTTTAGTGTGTCTATGATTCTATCCACCCATCTACCTACCATCCTAAACATGCATGCCACACTTATCACCATAATATCTGTATCAACTTTCCAACATACCATAATGTCCTTTGCTTGAAGGACATTGGAGCTGAGTGGTCTTAAAAGGAAAATGGGGGCATCTTAAGGGGCATGGAAAACACACAGAAATTAAAATAATAATAATGAGAATGAAGAATGATTTGAAAACATGTAAATAATCAGGAAAGTGGCTGTGTGAAAAGGAGACTATGTGAGATTCTGATTTATCCTCATCAAACTGTTTCAGTTATATATTTTTTTTTATGCCTACCAGACTGTAAACTCCACTTGGGATCTGAAAAAATCAAGCTGGGCTCTTTCTGCCTCTTATATTGTCACCAGCTATAGAGATTTTGCAACAGGAGCATAGAATCATAGAATCAGCCGTCGGAGTTGGAGATGGAAAAGCCCTTTTGGCTCATCTAGTCCATCTCTGGAGAGCTGGTGCAGGATTGACCCCTTCAGGACATGCTAGGCTGATGTGTGAGGAAGAGCTGAATTCATCTTGCCCCCCAAAAGCTATGTTGGTTCTGAGGGACTCATAAGAGTCAAATGTGTTTGTCTGGAATAACAGTAGGTGCGACTCAGGGACTCAGGGAACAAAGATGGGGCATAACAAGGTGCTATTTGTAGACAGTCATTTTTCTGACTGAATGCTCTTTCAGCCATCTTGCAAACAGTTTGTTGGAGGTTATACAAGGTCTCACGGCAGAACCAAGGTCCCTACCCTTCTGCCTAGCGTCTTGTGGAAGCGGAAATCCTGTTGTGATGGTGAGCACACCTCCTACTGCTTACCCAACTCTAACACTTTTAAATCTAAGACTTCCTCTAACCTCCTGTTGGGCATTTTGCGATTGCACTATTCACAATGGTAATGGGAGAAGCAAAAATGTTTTCTACAAATTAATTCTTGATGGACAAAGAATATGACTGAAGGGTCTCTATCCATTTGTCTATCTTTTTGTACATCGTTTATCACCATAGCAACCTAGCAATTGTGGGACCAGAATTATGAGATATTACTGTGATTATGGCAACTAGTTCAGTGCTCTGTGTTAGTGTCTGTCCTTGTAGGTACAGCATGGCCTTGAATAAGTTCTTATAGTGCTGTTGAGTCCAGTTATTTTCCTGTCAATTATTATTGTGGTTCTTGCCTAGATTCTTCTTTTGGATTGTCTTACTAGCTTTCTTTTGTAAATTAACGGTATATGGAGAAGAAAAAAAAGAGGGCTTGCAGGAAGGCCATTTGCATACACCTTGTTAGCAAGGCTGACCGCAACCCAGCAGAGACCGATAAACAGATTTAGTACACCACGTCTGCCTGGAACAGCAAACAGCAGCTGTTTATCAGGCAGCACATAGCTTTTGCCTGGAGGAGGTAAATAGCTTTATTCGGATGAACCCCCCATGTTTTCCTTGCAATATAGTGTCTTTGGTGGCAACTCTGGCTGCCTTATTAATTACAAGTTACAGTGTAAAATGGGGTAGTGAAGACCAGATTAAAGGGTAGCAGAACGAGGTCCCAGTCATTCAATTCCAGGATGAATTTCATTGCTTTATATTTTGAACCCATGCTGACACAGCAAGGTAGGACCAAACACAGCCATGAGCCCTTTGTGTCTCCAAGAACTTCACGTAAGCTGCACCAGCTCAGTCCTATGGCATTTGAAACTGTTATTTATTATTACTCCATATGGGCCGAAAACACCACTATGAAAAATTCCCTGTGGCCATTCTGGGATCGGGGGAAACAGGATCAGCAGACATTTCCTTCCTGAACCCCAGAAAGGGTGGCCAACTGTTCCCAAGCACAAAACTGATTCTCTATTAGCTTATTAAATTTTATAGAGCCATTCAATTTTTTATTAAATCCATTAAAACTACTTGATACCACCACCTCAACAGGACATCTACTCCAGAGGCTCACTGTAATATGGCACTGATATAATAGGTATCATGGAAACTTGGTGGAATGAGGATAGGGACACAGCAATACCAAGATACAAAATATATAGGATTGACAGAATAGGTCACACTGGGGAGGAGATGGCATTATATTTGAAAGAAAGCCTAGCGTCAAATAAAGGTAAAAATCTTAAATCAATCGAACTGTACCATAGAATTGCTATGGATAGAAACTCCATGCCTGAACAATAAGAATATAGCAGGAGGAATATGTTGACCAGGATGGTGACAGTGATTATGAAATGCTAAGGGAGATTAGAGAGACTACAAAGGCAGAAAACACAATAATAATGGGAGATTTCAACTATCCTCATATTGACTAGTACATGTCACCTTAGGACAGGATGCAGAGATAAAATTTCTAGACACCACAAATGACTGCTTCTTGGAGCAGCTAGTCCTGCAAGCCATAAGGGGAGAGGCAATTCTTAATTTAGCCCAAAGCGGAGCACAGGATCTGGTCCGAGAGGTAAATATAACTGAACCGCTCAGTAATAGTGACCATAATGTAATTAAATTTAATGTCCTTGTGTGGGGGAAAATGCCAAAGAAAGCCACCATGGTAGTATTTAACTTCAAAAAGGGGAACTACAGAAAACTGAGGCAAACTAATTAAACAAATTAAAAGGAGCTGTCACAAAGGTGAAATGCCTGCAAACTGCATAGAGACTATTTAAAAACACCATAATAAAGACTCAAACTAAACGTATACCCCATAAAAAGAGGACCAAACTATGCTGCAAAGGCTAAACAGCAGAGTAAATGAGGTGATTAGAGGCAAAAAGGCATCCTTTAAATATTGGAAGTCAAATCCTAGTGAGAAAAATAGAAAGTACCATAAACTCTGGCAAGTCAAGTATTAAAGTATAAATAGACAGGCCAAGAAAGTATATGAGGAGCAATTAGCTAAAGACACAAAAACTAACAGCAATTTTTTAAAGTACATCAGAAGCTGGCAGCCTGCCACTGGATGATGGAGTTGCTGAAGGAGCACTTAAGGAAAACAAGGCCATTGCAGAGAAAATACATGAATTCTTTGCCTCAGTCTTCGCTGCAGAGGATATGGGGCAGATCCCCACACCTAAGTCATTCTTTTTAGATGACAAATCTGAGGAACTATCCCAAATTGAGGTGTCAATAGAGGAGGTCTTCGAACAAAGTGATCAGCTAAACAGTAATAAGTCACCATGACCAGATGGAATTCACCCAAGAGTTATGAAGGAACTCATATAAATTGCAGAACTATTAACTGTGAATGTAACCTATCACTTAAATCAGCCTTTGTACCAAATGACTTGGGGGTAGCTAATATAATGCCTATTTTTTAAAAAGGCTCCATGGACAAACCTGTCTATTACAGGTTAGTAAGCCTAACTTCAGTAGCGGGCAAATTAGTTGAAACTATTGCAAGGAACAAAATTATCAGACATATATATAAACATGATTTGTTTCATAAGAACATAAGAATAGCCATATGGGGACAGAGTCAACATGACTTTGTAAATCATGCTTCACCGGTTAGAATTCTTTGAGAAAGTCAACAACCATGTGGACGAGGGTGATCTAGTCCGATATAGTGTACTTCCAGAAAGCCTTTGACAAGGTCCCTCACCAATGGCTCTTAAGCAAAGTAAGCAGACATGGGTTAAAAGGGAAGGTCCTGTCATCGATCAGTAACTGGTTAAAAGATAGGTTTCAGAGTAACAGCCGTGTTAGTCTGTATTCGCAAAAAGAAAAGGAGTACTTGTGGCACCTTAGAGACTAACCAATTTATTTGAGCATGAGCTTTCGTGAGCTACAGCTCACTTCATCGGATGCATGCCGTGGAAACTGCAGCAGACTTTATTTATACACAGAGAATATGAAACAATACCTCCTCCCACCCCACTGTCCTGCTGGTAATAGCTTATCTAAAGTGATCATCAGGTGGCAGAGTGAATTTGTGTGGGGGGGTGGAGGGTGAGAAAACCTGGATTTGTGCTGGAAATGGCCCACCTGATGATCACTTTAGATAAGCTATTACCAGCAGGACAGTGGGGTGGGAGGAGGTATTTTTTCATATTCTCTGTGTATAAATAAAGTCTGCTGCAGTTTCCACGGCATGCATCCGATGAAGTGAGCTGTAGCTCACGAAAGCTCATGCTCAAATAAATTGGTTAGTCTCTAAGGTGCCACAAGTACTCCTTTTCTTTTTGGTTAAAAGATAGGAAACAAAGGATAGGAATAAATGGTCTATGAAAACTGACCATTTTCATAGTGGAGAGAGCTAAATAGCAGGGTCCCCCAAGGAGCTGTACTGAGGTATGTGCTGCTCATCATATTCATAAATGATCTGGAAATGGGGGTGAACGGTGAGGTTCCAAAATTTGCAAATGATACAGAATTACTCAAGATAGTTAAGTCCAAAGCTGAGTGCGAAGAGTGGCAAAGGGATCTCACTAAAGTGGGTGATAAAATGGCAGGTAAAATTCAGTGTTAAATGCAAAGTAATGCACACTGGGAAAAATAACCCCAGTTCTACATACAATATGATGGGGTCTAACTTTGCTGTTCCCACTCAAGAAGATCTTGGAGTCCTCATAGCTCGTTCTCTGAAAATATCTGCTCACTGTGCAATGGCACTTAAAAAAACCTAACAGAATGTTAGGAACCATTAGGAAAGGGATAATAGCAAATATCACAAGGCCACGGTATGAGTCCATGGTACGCCCTCACCTTGAATACAGGGTGCAATTCTTGTTTCCCCATCACAAGAAAGATATATTAGAATTGGAAAAGGTACAGAGAAGGGCAACAGAAATGATTACGAGTATTGAACAGCTTCCATATAGGAGGGATGAAAAAGACTGGAACTGTTCCACTTAGAAAAGAGACGACTCAGCGGGAATATGATAGAATCATAGAATCGTAGGACTGGAAGGGACCATGAGAGATCATCTAATCCAGTCCCCTGCATAGAGGGTATACAGAGTTCCTATAAAGGGTACATAGAGGGTATATAGAGATCTATAAATTCATGAATGGTGTGGAGAAAGTGAATAAGAAAGTATTATTTATCGCTTCACATAACCTAAGAATTAGGGGTCACCCAGTGAAATTAATAGGCAGCAGGTTTAAAACAAATAAAAAGAAGTACTTCTTCACACAACGCACACACAGTCAGCCGGTGGAACTCATTGCCATGAGATGCTGTGAAGCTTTAGAGTATAACTAAGTTTTTAAAAGTTCATAGAGAATAGATCCATCAATGGCTATTAGCAAAGATGGTCAGTGACGCAACCCAATGCTGCTGGTGTCTCTAAACCTCTAACTGCTGGAAGCTGGGACTGAACAACAGGGATGGATCACTCAAAATTGCCCTGCTCTGTTCATCCCCCTGAAGCAACTGGCACTGGCCACTGTCAGAGACAGAATACTGGGCTAAATTAATCATCAGTTTGACCCAGTATGGCCATTCTTATGTTCCTTAAATTCTTCTTACATATCTTCCCTCTTACCTGAAACTTCCAGTGTGTCCTCCTGGCATGTTCAGAGATATCACATACGTTATGATGTTAACAACCCATTGGTAGTTTAAATTACCCACACCAGAGCCCTGCTCCAAACTCCGGATCTTTAATCCAAAATGTGTATTTTTGTAATGGAGCAAAAATCAAGTCTGAACTCTCTGAACCTGAAGGTACAAAATCCAGACCTGAACTTTCCCATGTCTAGCAGTTCAGACTCATTTCATTCTACAGATACAGTAGGTTGGTGCTGGGTATTTGGTTCAGTTCCAGTCATGTCACCTCTTAATTATCTTCCCTCTAGCCTAAATAACCTCAAACGCCATCAGTCTCTGCTCACATGTGAGCCCCTCCACAGCATGCAGCATCTACACTGGCCTTTTGCATCGGATTCTGTAACAATTTCACTTCAGATAGGGTGACCAGACCTGGATGCTATTCTCCCAGATGAGTATTTCTTTATAAAGTACTAGCGCAACATCTGTGGACTGCTCTCAATATGAGACAGCCTCACCTTAGCCCTCTTTGTGGCTGCTGAACAGTGGACCAAGACTTGAAATACTGGGTTTATCACTATACCCAAATCCTTAGTATGTAGACTACTGTGATGGGCCCCATGGAAATACCTTGGTGGACAGAAAAGAATCTCTAACTCATTGCCATTTGAAATGTTTTTAGGTTAGGGGTTCTCCCTACCCAAGTATGTCCCTTTACACTTAGACACCTGACATTTCAGATTCATCTAGGTATCCATAAACACTGAAACTAAGCCAGACCAAAGAAACCCATACCTGAGCTGCTGTCTTCGACTGTCATTTGAGATTTCACACCAGTCGTTTGGGATGTGGCTACCATCCTATACCTTAATGTTACTAATAGTATTAATATTGGTAACTAACAGTTTTCTACCTGGTGCACAATTAATGAAAAGGTCAATGAGAATTCTCTGTAGGGCGCTGTTCATTACAAGGCCCATTGCTTATGCAATCTGTCCATATCTCACTTCCCAAACAGTCAAGAGGACTGTAGATGGCAGCTTATAGACCTGCCTGCGAGCTTCTAATTAGCAGGTTTAATCGTATGGAAGCCATCAGGACATTCCTCTTCCAGTGCATTGGCTTTTTGATAAATTGAGCAGTGCCTGTGCCATCACAGGGTGTGTTCGTCCCCCTGTGAAGCAGATAGGTATTGGATTAAGTCAGGGTTGATATGGCACTTGGGATGGGCACTTGTAATGGGCTGTAACCTTTCCTTCTTGATGGCATGCTCTAGATGACTCGGAACAGCCACCACAATTGCTGTCTCAGTGTTGTCTTACCTTCTCGATAGACCAGCCCAACATGAAATCTGGGCACCAGAGAATCCTGCCAACTGAGTACAGATCCCTCCTGCCACCTTGGCAAGGGGAAATGGAAGAAAGGATACAAAAGCAACTTGCTATGGAAGAAAGTGGGAGCACGTAAACAGAGTATGCATCCGATGAAGTGAGCTGTAGCTCACGAAAGCTTATGCTCAAATAAATTGGTTAGTCTCTAAGGTGCCACAAGTATTCCTTTTCTTTTTGCGAATACAGACTAACACGGCTGTTACTCTGAAACCGTAAACAGAGGGTCACATTATGGCTGCCCCTCTGTGGGAGAGAGAAGGGAGCACTTTACCATATAGGGGATGGCCGTAATGGGGCCACATTTGGTCCATGAGCACAAGGGAGAGGTCACCAATGCTGCCATCACTCTGCCTCCGGCACGCTAGGGCTCAGCTGGGGAGAGTCCATGGTGCACCGGTGCCTCAGTGAAGCAGCTGGCTCTGGGGAATGTGCTCCCCCAGTATCTGCTCCTGGCCTCCACGGGCACAAAGCTTCCACACTGCTGCTGTGGTTGGGCACCTCTTCCTCCCAGCCCCACACTGCTCAGGCCCATGGAGCCATAAAAGAGCCCTTTGGAAGCACTGGGACGCATACATGATGCAGTGCAGAGGCTAGAAGGGCCATCTTTTGGGTGAGATATGAAAACAGTGCTTGGCACACTGTGGTCATTGAGCCTGCCTGGGCATTTGCCCCAAGAGAAGGCACTGAGGGGCAGATTTCCAAAGGCATTTCTGTGTCTAAAGGTGTAGCTAGGTACCTAATTGGATTTTCAGAAGTGCCTACGGGCTAGGGCCCTAAATCCCATTGATTTCAACCAGAGTTAAATGCCCAACCTGCCTTGCCTCTTTCAAAGAACTCGCTAGGTGCCTATCTGCACCTTTAGGCACCTAAATACCTTTGGAAATTTGCCCCTGAGATACTGCACCAATGGGTAACGTATAAAGACCTAAACAGACGGAGCGTAAACCGCAGTGTCCCCACTAAATTCTTGTTGGTTTGCTTCTTCCTGCGTTTCATTATGTAGCATTGCTGGGTGCTGCTAAACCGTTGCCACTTACTGCCCAGAACTTCACGACAAAGTCAGTGCTTTCTCTCCTCCCAGGTCATTTCCCTCATTTTGACCCACCGGGGTCAGGCACCCAAATATCTCTCTTGAGCTTTGGAGTTTAAACCAACCCAAAGTCTCTATGCAAAACTCCCTCGAAACCCTCAGATTTCACCTGGTCTGGCATCAAAACCATGTGAAACTGAAACATGTAATGAATGTGGTGCCAGAACGTATGTCCAGCTTGGTTCCAAACAGACCCAAAACAGCATGGGAGATTCAGCTGAAAGATTCCTGAACCTTAGGGAACCTCCTGTTAAACCTGCTGTGAGTTTTAGCGAAAACCGAGTGACTTTGAAGTGCTTTCCTTGCTGATATTTTGCGCAGCTCTAGCTCCACTCTGCAAGTCTGCATCCTCTGTAGGGGTGCATGTGAAAAGGGAGAGAGCTTGTAAAGCACTAGAAATGTAACTCGTTGTCCCTTCCCTGCATTAACCTGGATTCATTCTCCCCTCCCCATCAACCCATTCTCTGCAGATGTTCAGCATATTAAGAGGAGAGACATCGTTCTGAAGAGGGAACTGGGAGAAGGTGCCTTCGGGAAGGTGTTCTTGGCCGAGTGCTACAACCTTAGCCCCACCAAGGACAAGATGCTGGTGGCAGTGAAGGTAAATCTCAAGAGAGCATGGAGCAGAATGTAGTGGAGGCTGAACAGCAAGGTATAGCTGGTTGATACTGTGTGGGAAGGATAGGATAGGTGGGGAAGGTTTGTCAGATGCAGTAGATTGTGGTAAATCCACTTAGTCACATAACGTTTCAGCTTTTTGCTTCAAGGTAATTTATTCTCACCAATGCCAAAACCTCCTTTCCTTTCCTGTTGATCTGGCCACGAGGCACCGAGCAGAAGCTGCACTGCACTGGTCTGGAAGCTAAAGCTGACATGCAGCTGCAAAAACAATGTATGGAATTCACCTGCCCTCTCTGAGAGACTGGGGGCCCTCCTCCCCCCTCCTTTTGCTCAGCCTTTTGTTTTATCTTTTGCTGCAACTGTACATGAGACGCTGAAGCAAAGAGGCCTCAGCAAAACACACACACACACACACAAATCCAAAACACAAACACAAAAAACCCACAGAAATACAGTTTTCTGGGATGATCTGCAAGATCCTCGAAGAACCACTTCCAGCTGAGATCTGCTTCTACCAGCCTGGTCACACAACTCCAAGCTAAAGGACTTCCAACAGAGGCCAGCTCAGCATGGCTTCTGCTGTCTCAATCAGCTGCTGTGTACACCCCTTAAGGGTCCTTTTGAGAGACTCAGGACACATTTGCACAGCAAGTCCAGGCCTCGGGTGGAGGAGTCTGCTTAGTGGATAAGTGTGCTTTCATATCAAGTGGCACCAGTTGGCAGATACATCATAATCCACTGTGGTAACTGCGGCCATGTAAATCATTGTAAGTGGTTTTGAATTTGAACTGATACCCTACAAAGAAAAAATACCATCTGTCTCTCCAGAAGTCCAGAGACAACCGGTTCCCAAAGAGAACGTTGTTTTAATGAACCTTTGAGGACATTTTTTTAAGCTCACTTTTCCTGGTATGTTCTGGTCCTGAACTGCAAGGTGCCACCCTTTCGCCCCATGCTACAGAGATGTATAGAGTAACTACACACATGATTAATTATCTGAGAGTGTGGCTTGTGTCATGATGTGAACCTTGTTCCCCATCTTGTGCCTGCCTCTCAACAACATCCATCCCTTTATGGCATATAAACAATGCATCCACAATCTCTTAGGGCTCGACTGAGTTCCATTTGCTTGTAGGCGGTAGTGTTATCTCGACTATTTCCCACTAATTGTTGTTACAGACTTATATCTCCAGAATGCCTTTTGTCATGGTCACAAAGTATTTTACACAAGACTGACTTCACCACCTCTGAAATGCACCCAGCTTCAATATGCAACACAACAGCTGTTTGACATCCGACGCACAAGGACGAGGAAGAATAATGTAGCCAGTTGAAGCCACAAGGGGAATTTAGGGAGCACATTTAGGTAGTTATGCAAAATCTGAGCCCAGACCGGCAGAGCTTAACATCAGTCCTCCTTTACAAAGTGCCAGAGGGTCTTTAATTACTGTAAGTGACCAAGGCTTCCTGTTTCGTATCCAAAAACCTACCCCCAGCAGCATCACACCCCGTAAGCCTGCACTGGCATTTGTTCCGTTGTGGGTTAGATGGAAGAGTACCACCTCCTGGAGCATCAGTACAACTTGCAGCACCTGGGTTTTCTTGGAGATCTTGCAAGCGCACACAGACTCAGCCTCCTGAGAACTGGCTGGCATTTATTACAGGCGGGGACTGGTAGCACGGCCCGTTATTAAGGTTGTCTGATCCTTCCTATTGTAAGATCCTGTTTTCAGTTGCTAATACCTTTCCCAGCTTTTAACCATTTAGGCTGAAGATTCCAATGCTGGGTGTCTGCTTCAGGCTGAATTTTTTTTTTTTTTTGGAAAATTTCAACCAAAATGATTCAGCTTTGTCCAGGAATGAGGTTAGGGAAAATGCATTGTTTTGCCCATGCTAAAAAATGCAGATGACCTTTTGTTTGCAAAGCTCTGGAACCAGAGTATTGCATGCAAAGCACAACTCCTATTGACTTCAGTTGTAGCTGTAGCTGAGAAAGCTGCAACTCAGCGCCCAGAGTCTCAGGTCAGGCATGAGAAAAATGAGGCACTCACAGGGACCACCTGCGTAAAGTTAGGTTTAAGTGACTTGCCCAGCATCCAGAAGAAGCAGAAGCAGAGGTAGAAGGCAGTTCTTCTCCCAGGCAGCATTCAACAGCCTTAACCATGAGACCCCTCTCTTTCCTCTTCTATTCTGCCTCATTCACCATACATCTTCCAACGTCTACATTTTCTGACTTTTAAATGCTTGCCTTTGCAAACGTAACAATGTTCCTTTAACATCTATATTCCCATTACCGTGTAGAATCAACGGTGTATTCAGGGAACTTAAAAGTCATTGTACCTGAAATATCAGGTCCAAATATAAGGTGGGAAAAGGATGACTGAGGAGGGAGGGGAGCTATTTTCCTGGAAGGGTATAGCAGCCATACTATAAAGATATTAAATGACTAAAAATAATCAGGTGCCTGAGATGAGGATGGATGTTTTGCCATCTGCACAGTGTAACTGTCATCCATCTAAATATCTCTAGGTGGCTATCCCTTGAGGGCAGAGAATTAAAATGAAATTATACAATGTGTCGAGCGGGTGTAGGGCAGGGGAAGGAACAAAGAGGAATGGCCTCGTGCTCGGATAATAACCTGTAGAGATCAGTTCAGAGGAAAAAGCACGTGGGAGAAGAGCACTTGCCACTTTGCTAAGCTTAGCGTCTAGCCTGACAAAGCTGCAGGACAGACTGGGTTTATTTTCAGCATCTCACTCCATAGATCCACTCCCTCAAGACACAGCAAATGAGAAGGAGCTTCCTAAATGCTGAACATTCTTCCAGTGCATCATTTACAACCAAGTTCTGCCGACCTTCCAAGTTCTGCCGACCTTCAAGTTGTGCCTTTGAATTCCAGGCATGAGTAAGATGAGCAGGGTCTCGTCCTTGGTCCCCAATCAGTGGGGTGACCAGATCAGTTTACAGACTGACAAGAGAAGGACTGGGGTTTGTGGTAACTCCAGTGACATCATTACACAGACAAGAGATTGGTAAGCAGACAGCAGACGTCCTGATAGGGTGAGCACCCAAGAAGAAATAATTTCAAAGGATACTGTTATGATCAAGGGGTATTAAATCTGATCAGTTTCTTTTTTTTGATGCGTGAATGTTCGCAGTCCATGGCATTTGTGATGATTCTCCCAAAACTTCTGGGCTCTTTTTTCCAAATTAAAGGCAGCCCTCACAAATTACCCTGCAATAATAACAAAGCAGTGTCCAAACCAACCTCCATAAGCAACTGTAAAATAATAAACAGTGTGTAGAGCCCTGCACTCACAAGGAACCTTACAGTATTCTCAGGAAGTATGTGCAGTCAAGTCCTCCTAGCACCCTACAATAACAAGTGTGTGCATGCTGCCCAATGCTACCCTATAACAGCAGCAAACCGATGTGCTCAAATGTGCTAAAGGAGACATTTTTGCTAAGGATACAGATTTCAGCATCAATCTCTCAGGGAGCTGTTATAAACAGCAGGGAATAAAAACATGATTTTAAAAATTATGAGGAAAGATTTGACAGTGTCCTTCAGAGGCATTTTGAAAAATCCTCACAATAACTGCACAGCCCGGCAAATCCGTCTTCAGAAGAAAGGCGGTGTAGTCAGCTATTTCAAAAGAAAAGACAGCTAGAGGGGGCTGGCTGGCTCAGGAGCTGAGTAATAATGAGATACTGAGCCTTTCGCCCCTAGGTCACCAGTTGAAATCCTGCCCAAGTTTGTAATAATGGGAATCTATTACCCTTTGAGGGCTGTTTGCTGCTCTCTGTGAAATGAGTTGGGGAATGAGCTCTATTGCCAAGTGGGCTGCTGTCCACATAGGAAGAAACTCCAGCCTAGTGGCAGTCACTGCAGCTCAAACTCAGCAGAGCTGAATGGTGCCATGGAGCCATACCACCTTTGCCAACTCCCTCAGGAGGTGCCTCCAGAGTATGGCTGAGACACATAGGTAGGGAGTAAAGGCCCCTTGGACTGCACTGTGAGAAGACCGGGAACTCCGTGATGGGTCCCACAACAAAGCCCCCAAACTATTAGGTGTTTAGTGGGAAAGGAGTGGGTTGTCTCTCCTTGTCGCAGGAAAGTGAAGAGATCTGTGACATTTCTAGCACCTGCTGGTAAGACACTGTAGTTTAATGGTAGGGAAGGCAAGCTACTCCTCCTAAAATCCAAACAGTCTTCGGCCTTGTCCCATGTTCAAACCAAACCCAAACCATATTGAAGGGTTAGGAACAGTACACTTAATGCAAGAGGGCAGCTCCTATAAACTATCCCAAAAGATCTCCGGCCCACATGTAAGTTCCTCTAGCTTCCTTCTCTTCCCATCTGTTCTCTCTCCAGATTTACTCAGCAGATTCAGGCAGCGCTATCCAGTCTCTTCCCCCCAGCCAGTCTCGGGTGCCCCCCTCAATGTCATCCCAGGTTGGGTTTCAGGAGGAGGGTAGCTCAGTGCAGCAGTTAGAGCATAAACCTGGAGCTGGCACTACAGGATTCTGTTCCCAGCTCTGCCACTGACTCACTTTGTGGCCTTGGACAACTCACTGTTTCTCCATCAGTAAAATGGGGATAATGAACCTGGTTTGTCTCACAGTGGGGCTATGAGGCCTAATTCATTCCTATTTGTAAACTGCTTTGAGATCCTCGCGTAACAGGCAATATCACTCTGCAGAATCCTCTACCCCCAAGAGTCCAGCGCGGAAAGGCCAGGCCTGGTCCTTCTGACTCACACCCTCCCAATTCTGTTTGCATGCTCCCCTCTTCCAGGCTCTGAAAGACCCCACTTTGGCAGCCCGCAAGGATTTCCAGAGGGAGGCAGAGCTGCTCACCAACCTGCAGCATGAGCACATTGTCAAGTTCTATGGGGTCTGCGGTGACGGGGACCCTCTCATCATGGTCTTTGAATACATGAAGCATGGGGACCTGAATAAGTTCCTGAGGTAAGCGTGAGCTGACTGCTGAGATGGCAGGGCAGGGGCCACAGAATCTTCCTCCTCTGGGTCACTGCTCTGAATCCAGACCAAGCCAGTAGGGACCAAAAGTCGTTACTGTTCAGTGACTACTTGACTGCCTGGATAACATGAGTCAGCCATTCTCAGTCCAGCTTCCAGCAGACAGGGGGTCAGCGCTCTCCACAGAGAGCCATGCAGACTGGACTTCTTCCTTATCCCTAAAGGGCTTCCATCTGGTCAAAGCAGGTTTGAGACAGGAGGCAGCCTGGGAATGCTATGGATAAAGGTCTGCAGGGCTGGCAAACCCACACCTTTCAGCAGCTGTGAAATTCCCATGCCAAACAAAGCCAAAGACTGAACCGACCCCCCTGAACACTTCCTCTGGTTTGTAAAAATGAGGTTATCGTTCTGCTGCCATGCATTTCGTTTTGCACATCACCCACCTCAGAATCCTGATGGGGCCAGGAGTAAAAATACAACAACACTACCCTAGAGAAGCTGTACTTTCAGGATGTCTGACCTGGCTGGCGCCAGTGGTTAGAGATCCTCTGAGATTTCCAGCTCCCCTTTCTAGATCCAGAGATCTGATTTTTGGGGTGCCCACTGGACCCAAACACTGGGGCTTTGCTCACTAATTCTGGTCAGAGGTCCCTAATCCTAGGGGAATTAGGTGCTATTGTAGGCTGGGCCCCTTACAGTCATTGTCTCACCTGCCTCAAGAGTGGTAGAGATTAAAACACCAGCCCATCATCTTGTAAGCATTTCATTGCCAGAATGTAGCTCTTTCATATACACTGTCCCTCAGGGCTTGTCTATGTGCAGCATGGGAAAGCGTATTAGAGGGGTGTGATTTGAGGGGTGCTCTGCCTGCCCTGTGTAGACCCTCCTGGCGTGAACAAAAAGGTTTCAGTTTGCGTTAACGTAGCCCTGTTTCACATCTCTGAGTGGTGTGGAGCATACAGCAAATGTGTCTGATGCTAGTCTCCTGTGATGCAGAAATCATGCTCTAAAACTTGTACTGTGAGTGGAGTGGCGCTTACCTCTTGAAATAATTACTAGCTTTATTTCCAAGTATTTAGAAAATTGGACCCTTGATATTTTTGTGTTTTGACTGCTAAGCACGAGCATAATTGCATTAGGAGTGAGGAGCTGAACATGATGTCAGTGCTAGAGCTGGAGCTCTCCTGTTCACGGAGATTATTGTTCCACTGGTGCAATCGATTTCTGACCAGGAAAAACAAATCCTTCCCTAAAGGTTTGGGTTGTTAAACAAGTGTCCTGCATGCATGAGGCTCTGGGAATGGCTCTTGAAAGGTTCACCTCCCCCCAGAGCTCTGCAAGGGGGCTCTCGCACTGATGTAGGCGTTTCACAGTCCTTGGGGGGCAGCCCCAGCATTTTGGTCCCCAAGCCAGAGGTGTCTGGGCGGTTGTGTGCAGACTTCAGGAAACTGCATGTGATTTCCCAGGTCAATCCCTACCCCATGCCCTAGCGGGAAGAGCTGGTTGACAAGTTAGGAACAACACAATACATCAATTTATTAGACATACCAAAGAGGCATTGGCAGGTCCCCTTCACAGCCAAATCCAAAGAGAAGCCAGCCTTCCCCACCCCGGGGCTCTCCCATTTCACTACCATGCCTTGTGTGGCACCCCACCACCTTCCAGCAGTTATTAGACCACCTCTTCCTGCCATCACTGTGAGCATGTAGCTGCCTATTTGGGTGAGGTGGTCCTTCTTTTAGTTCGGAGTGCAGATACAACCTGTAGGACAGTGTGTTGCTGAAGGAAGCCAGCCCAGAGAAAAGCATGAGAGACCAAGTACTTGAGGTACTTAATAGAAAAGGAGAAAATCCATCTGCTCTTAGATGAAATGGAGACACCATTCCCTGGCCAAAAAAAAAAAAAAAAAAAAAGGTTGTAAGCCTTGTCCGCCTTAGGACTAGGCACATATTGCAGGTGAGTCATACCCTATTGTACCATTTTGGCATCTCCTTTAATTGACCTCACCAAACAGAATGCTACAGAACAGGCCAGCTGGACACTGCAGAGTGACAAAGCCATTCCTTGTTAAGCCTTTCCGCTGCCAGAGCTCTGGGGCCTGGCTTGACACAGACATTCATACTCCAGACGAAGGCCTTGGAGCTATTCCACCCCCACGCTTCCAGGGTTATATTATTGGTTGACTATTGGAGTCAAGCCACAATTTGCCTCATTAAGTGAGATAACCCATGGTTGAGGAGTGCCTGGGTACCCAGTGGGCTCTCTGGAATAACCTATTAGGGAGGGTCTTTGTCTCATTACCGTATTATGCCCCACTGCCCTGGCTCCATGTGATGGAGTCCAATCTCTGGATTACCCAGTAGTCCCAGGCATTACAGCCATACACCTTTTGGATACTTTTCCCCCTCATGCTGTGGTCATCCCCGGGCCCCCTACTCTGGGGAGTTATGTGGTGGGCAGAGTGGACACTCTGGAAAACCAGTAGCTGCCCTCACATCCCTGATACACCCCAGACCCTTTTTTACTAGTGATGGGACGAGACACCAGCCTAGTTATTGGGACAGGAGGGCTCCAAGAGACACCTGGGCCAAGGGAACACCCCACAAAGCTCAGGGTGTTCAGAGAGAGCATGAACCCCCTGAGCCTGATTCACTAATGCAGCACTGCTGCCATCCTCACAAAGGGGACGAGGTAGAGAGAGGGCAGCCCCGGGAAAGGGAGGCTGCCAGACCAAACCTCTCTCCCTTGGGCAGTGAGTTCAGGCAGAGCCATGAATTGATCCCTGTGCTGTTGCTGGTGTGCGTACACTGGGTCCTTTGTGTAGCCAGCCCAGAGGTGCTGGGCGGGGAGCTGGAGTCAGGTCTCCTTAGGCATGAAGGTCTTTACATCAGATAAATAGGGCCTCTCTTTTGCTTGCTGCAGAGGAGCCTCTGACGGGACTGGAACAGGGACCCGCCATGCCTCCCTTTGCTGAAACGATGCTGTGGGAGGTGCCATCTTTCAGGCAGGGCACAAAGCCCAGGCCCTGGACACTTGTGTCACTTAAAATCCCCAGTGCATTCCCTCAAAAAGGGGAGTTCACTCCCAGACACTGTCAAAAGCTCAGCAAGGATAATAACATTCTTCTTTAATTTCACCCATCAGCTGCAAGGTCCTTCTTTGCTGCCTTCCTTAACTTCTTGTGCAGTGTTATTGTGTGCTGTGAAGCAGCTGCTACATGCCACACCAGTGGTGGCCACACATCAGTGCTGGTTAGGAATTAGCCCTGGCATGAGAGGGCCTAACTACCAGTGACTTCAGCAGATATTACCCCAGGTTAGCCTGGGGCTGAATGTGGACCAGTCTCTGAAGCCCTTGGGAGTACTGTTGTAGCTGTGCTGGTCCCAGGTATTAGGCCATGGCTACACTACAGCTTACGTTATGTCGCTCAAGGGTGTGAATTAGCCACACTCCTGAGCGACATAACCCATGCAGACATAGCACTGTCCACTCTGGTGCATTCCTTGCTTTGGGCATTCATCCTGCAGGAGGCATGCAGAAGTTTTCTTCGGCATACTTCACCCAGCACTGCTCCCAGAGCCAGAGGGGTGGGGGCTGCTTTCAGGAGATAATCAAATGAACTTGTTCAAGTTTAACTACACATTTCAATAGACATTGAAAAAGCAGTAAAAGGGGAGAGGGCTCACTTTAGCCTGGGCTTCCCACAGATAAGCATCATAAATAAAAGTCCCCCAGTTTTTATTATGCCGCACAGGGCCTCTCAGAGAAAACACTGAACAATAAAGGTGACCTATGTGGCAAGGGGAGTCATTTCAATTTACACCTGCCAGCTGGACTGGGGATTGAGTGCCACAGGGTGGTCTCTCTTCATACTTCATTCCCAGCCCTCACGCAGCCTGGCTGCTCCTCTCGTCACTGGTGGCGGCAGATCAGACGTGTCAGGCCCATCAGGAAATACAAAAAGGCCTGCTGCAAATTGCAGTGTCCTGGCTGATAAAAGGCCAGCATTGAAATGGCAGCTCCCTCCAAAAGAGCCTGTCAGGGAGAAGTGTAAACATCCCTCTCCAGGGAGCAGGGGGTCTCCAGGGCTGACTTACTAGGGAGCCTGGGTGTTCACTAGAGCTGCTATGCAAGGCAAAGTTACAGAGCCCCTGCTGTGCTCATACCATTGGTGGCTGCTCTGCATTTCTGTGGTGTTCAAATATTCTCTTTCTCTCGATGTTTACTGCACATGTGTCTTCCTCTCTATCTAGCCATGGAGAAGGACAGAGTGAGCGAGCGTGTGTGTTAAACTCAGAGCTTGGGTGGCAGCAACAGCTAGAGTTAAGGTTACTTAAACAATTCCATTGTAAACCCCTATTTGCAGTCACCTTTAATTTCCCCCTTTTATTAAAGTCTCCAGACTTGCTCCCTGCTCAGAGGCAATTGTTTCTTCGACGTTTGATTATGCATGTTTGTAAAATCAGAGCGTCAGTGGTAACAACAGCTAGAGTTAAGGTTACTTAAACAATTGCATAGTAAACCCCTATTTGCAGTCATCTTTAATTTTCCTCTTTTATTAAATACTCCAGACTTGCTCCCTGCTCACAGACAAATTGTATCTTGGAAGTTTGTTTAGCCTTTTGATTATGAAGAAAGAAGGAACAAACATACATGCTATCCATTACCAAAAAACAAGTCATAGTAGTATAATTTTAACATCTCTAGTGTCCAAACAGCGAGGGGCAAAAAGAGACAGTGCTCATTGAAGACGGGATTTCTGCCCCATGCTGACACAAATGTCCATCGTACGAACTGCAGTGTTTTATCCCCAAAGAACAAACCCCTCTGATGGACTGAGAATCTGCCCAGTTTTACAATCCTTAGTAAACTGCATTATCCCTACTCTCTGAGAAAGTGACAGACCAACCTGTCTTCACATGCTCTCTGCAGCCTTCTCCACAGAACGATGCACACTCGTCACTTACACTAATGGCATTAGCCTGTTGACGCTACCTCCTCTGGGACCATCCCAGCTACAGGGAGTGAGGAAGGGCCTGTCTAGACTAGGTTGCATTTTAAAAGGTTTTAACTAATTTAGACACTAGTGTAAACAGGGTGTCCCACTTTTACAAAAGTGTTAGCTGGTTGAGGGCAACTGTGCACCCCTCTGAGGTTGACCTTGAGCAGCTAATATGTTTTGAACGTGTCCTGTGTTCCTTACCTAGACGGAAAGAGAGATTTCCTTGGTGCCTCTTGGTCTGTTTGGAGTTGGAATGAGCTGCAGATCAAACAAGAATCTCCAGCAATCTATCAACAACATGTTGCTCGCTTCCAGACCTGTTCTACACCAGAAATATTACTCGTTGTTGACAACAGGTGTCAGCCACAGTCGAACCTTGATGAGCAGGGTCCAACTGCAAGTGCAGACCATGGCCAGCTGTGTTCTTCACTGTTTCAGACACTGTGGTTTGTTCTGGTGTATGTTTGTCGCTCAGCCGTACTCAGCACCAGCTCAGCTCCACCGACTGCTGACATCTGTTGTCAACAACAGTTAATTTTCCTGGTATAAAACAGGCTTTAGGATGTTTAAATAAGACATCAATCATTCATCTTATATACTGTCTTCAGTAATCCCCTCTTGCACTCTGCAGCATTCCCTAACAAGTTCTCTCAGAGCACAGCTTGTCTCATCAACCCACCTGCTCTTTACAACTAGCTCCATAATCTCTGTGACATTTCTACCCCCCAGCCCAGCTCCTCCAACCCTAGCCCTGTGCTCTCTGCAGCATTTCTACCTCCCGCTCTCTGCAACGTCTCCACCTCTGTCTGCAGCACTCCTTGCTCCCTAGTGCCACGTGTAGAGTTCACCTTCCCTTTCAGAGCTCCTCCTGCTGTCTTGTAGGGGAGCTTTAGGGTTGTATTTGTGGTGGCAGGAAGGCAATAGACATTTGAAGAAGTGGCATCTGAAAAACAGAATCAGCTGAACCCGAAATATCTGGACTCTAATCCCAGTGCTCATCCTAGAGCCCAGCCAAGCATTTAAGAAAAGGAGATAAACAGTTCTGCTCTTGTGGGGATGTTTAGCCCCATGCAGGGAAGGAGGTACAGCTCCGTATATGCAGTTTCAATTTGCTTGATGAAATGCCAAGAATCATTTTGAAGAGAGTGGTAGAAAAGACCCAGAGGAAATGTTGTTCTGTATCTAGTCAGGAGGAAGAAGATCACAGAAAAATCTCTTGCTTTTTCCCTAAATATGAATGTTTTTCCTATTCCACCTCCACACAGGCAACCAGAGGGTGAACTCCAGCAGGGGAGAGACATCACGGTGGAGATAGTGTGGCAAAGACAGGCTTAGTATGTGAGGGGAACTGGGTGGGCAGGGCAGCAAGGAGGCTGACCTTGAGTTCAAACCTAGAATGCACTAGTTTCTTATACGTACACCTTGTGCTGCCCAGGATTTCCCCTGACTTTTCAGGGTCTAATCCCTGTTAGCAACTCTGGGAGGGCATGTGACCCTGCAATTCACACACATACTCCCATGCATTGCCTCTGCCTGCCACCTTCAGCTCCTGTCCACGCTTACAGATTCCAGGGCTGCCTCAGGGTTAGAGTTGGGGTTCTGACCCGGGGAAGCCCAGGAGCATGTGACATCTGAAGCCTAGCAGAGACCCCTCTCACTCAGTGGAACGTCACCAGGAGCAGAGGACATAGTGGGGGCTGGTGGAATGGAGTTTGGTGGGAAAAGGGCAACCTGTTTGGGGAGAGGGAGGCTGCTGGGGAGCCAGGGAATGATGGGATTGGAAGAAAGGGAGATCTCTAAATATTTGGAGAAGGTTTTATGGGGGGTGAAGTTAACTGAACTGAACTTCCGGATCTTGAGGGTGTTCATGTTTGTTTTGGCTCTGTCTTTCCAATATATCTGTGCATAGAGGCCAATCATCCCAGTGCACAGGGAAGGTCTCAGAGTTGGGGCCCAATGCCCTGACTCCAGGATGAATGGAGATGGTTGAGATCCCTGCCACCTGGTTGTTTAGATACCCACTTCTGTGCTCTTTGCTCTTTCCCCTGCAGGGCGCATGGCCCAGATGCTATGATCCTGGTGGATGGGCAGCCTCGACAGGCCAAGGGGGAGCTGGGGCTGTCCCAGATGCTGCACATCGCTAGCCAGATTGCCTCTGGAATGGTGTACCTTGCTTCCCAGCACTTCGTCCACAGAGACCTGGCAACCAGGAACTGCTTGGTCGGAGCCAACCTGCTCGTGAAGATCGGAGACTTTGGGATGTCAAGAGATGTCTACAGCACTGATTACTACAGGGTAAGGCAGCTCCAGCAACAGAGTCTGAAGGGCAGAGCAGAGGGAGGCTAGGAAATGTTGCAGTCAGTCAGCTACCAAAACTAAACTCACACACTTGTTCATTCCTTCCCCTGTGCTCTCATGAACCCTGAAACACATACTCATGCAGCTGCCCATGACTCACATCCTTGCACATACTGGTGTGCACACCCACGCATGCACACACCCACACATCAGTACCCTCTGTCCTTCTCACCTACACCCCCCTACACATTTATAACTCAGACACAAATGCACACTCATGCACTTATACACATTCACTTAATCTTTTACATATTCAGCTCTTTCTCTCTCTGATGCACACACACACACACACAATGTACAGTTTTGGATTCCTCTCTTTATTTAAAAAAAAAAGACACTGATGCATTAAAGAGAATCCCAAGGAGGGTGACAAAGCTGATTAAGGGATTGGAGGCCGTGATCTGCAGAGTGTGGTTAAAGAAATTTAATATAGAGAAAAGGCAACTGAAATAATGACTGATAACTGCATAAAATATGGGAGAGGAAATAATAGGCAATTTAGGTTTGACCTCAGGACTGTCTTTCAACAGGGACATTATTTAGACAATGGAGTAATTTGCCAATGTAGGTTGCTCAAGCCCCGTCATTAGAGAAGTTCAATAGGAGACTAGAAAATAAATACCTGGGTTTAGTGCAGAGAATAATTGTGCACTAGATGCTGGCGCTCGACTCAATGACCCAGATGCTCCTTTCTAGCCTTATCTTCTGGGATTTATACTTACACATTCCTGTGTCCTTACACACAACCCTGTGTTGCTCTGCAGTGCCCCATCTGGCTAATGCAGGAGCTTTACTGATGAGCTCTAAAGGAAGCTCTCCCCAGTACTCCTCAGCTGTGGAAAATTGGTTTTCCTTTGGGGGAATACTATAGAGGATTCAGCACCCTGTCCTCCACAAAAAAAGAGTCTTTCAGGATAAGAAGTGGAAGCTGTTGCTGTCGGGAATGTTCTGGGTTTGGTTCCTTTCAGATTGTAACATAGGAGTCTGGTTCTATATAGCTGGCTGCTGGAGCTCCACCTGATTTCTGTCACCTTGGGACAGAGTGACCCATGGCCACATTGTTTTAAAACAACTTGAGGCAGGAGCTACCTTGTGGGGGGATGGAGGGTGGAGATGGACAGGGGAAAGCTCTCAACAGAGCGATTGAGCAGTGGCCAAGGTGGAGATGGTGAAGACACCGTCAGTGCAGAGATTTCAAGAACCAGGCTAGATAAGAAGTTAGTGGGCATGATGTCTGAAGGAGTCTTGCAGGATTTGGAGTAAGATGAGCTGTCAAGCTGGTATTATCTGACTCTTCTCTCTATGACTATAGAAAAGATATGCTCCGTCTAACTACATTATTGGAAACCCCAGTAGGGTTTCTGTAAGTCATCGATGTAGCAGGATCGCTGCCTTCCCACTAGTCCCGTGGAAAGGGAGTAAGCACTGCAAAGAGCTTCATGGATGAAGGGACTGTGTTGGGCCCTTTTCACTCTCTGTAATGGAGATGTCCCGGGGCTCCTCCCATCTTCTCTCAGAAGGATTTTTTATGTCTTTATTGAATGAGGAGGTGGAAGTTAAAACACTCCCTTTCCAGCCAGTCACTGCAACGTCTTTAGAAGTCATCTGTTTCTAGTGGGCTTTTCTTTGTATCACACCAGCTGCCTTGTGTGGCCAGAGCAGCCCCTGGCACTGTGCTCTATACAAGCAGAGAGTCTCAGGGGAAGAGTTTTTTTCTGCAGAGTCCAATTTTTTATTAGTTTTAGGATTAAAAACAAATCTTGATCATTTAACCCATACTACTACTACTTAGTCCCTCTCTAGCACTGTCCATTTGAAGGGGCCCCCACAACCACCCCGGAGAAGTAGGGGTCACTATTATTACTCCTCTTTACACATGGGGAAAATGAAGCAGAGAGGTTAAGTGATTTGTCTAAGGTCACACAGTGAATCAGTGGCAGAGGACAGAATTGCACCCAGGTCTCTTGATTCTCTTGTCCCCAGTAGGCCATGTTCCTCTTATAGCTGGGAGCAAAACCCAGGAGTCCTAAGTGCTCTGTCCTCTGGTCCAACATTCCCCCCAAACTGTCCTCCTCTCCCCTTCTGCTCTCACTTAGCACAACATTCTTTGATAGCATGAGACTTGCTTTGCTAGGTTTGAATTGTGCGAAGGAGTAAGGTGTGTAAAGGGCAGTCGGCATTGCTGAGCTCCATGCTAGCAGCCGTTGCCACCTTTCTGGGAAAAAAGCTGGTGGTGACATCAGTGGTATTGGATGTGGCTCTGTAGCTGTGGTGTCAGGGACCATTTGGCTGTAACCCTGGTGTAAAGTGCAATTGACTTCTCTTGCAAACCTGGGCAAGGCAAGCAATTCTGTTTAGCAACAACTGTTATTCTTGGCCCTGAATGCATCTTAGGATTTTTACTCCTAACGTCTTTTGCATTAAAACTGGACCTTTTGGGTTTCAGAGCTCACCTGTCCCTGTTGCTTATGCCCAGCATGAAAGGCTATTTGACCTCTGTTCCAGACACCACAAATGGTTGCTGTTGAAGTAACACAGACAGAGAGCAAGATCCCAAGTCTGAGAATCATAATAGGACTTGGACTCCCATATGCAGCCATTAGGATGTGGCTGATGAGTTCAACCTTTAAGGTTTGCCCTTTGGGTATGGTACCAAGCAGTGGGTATAACCCCCATAGTAAGTTCCTGGAACGAACTTCTCAGTGTCCATGCAGAACACCTTTCTGCTGGGGATATTTCCCGTTTGTAGGATCCTGGAGCAAAGTTCTATTTCGGGTGATTTCTTGTAACACATTGTGTTGTGTATCCAGGTTGAGGCCCCAGAAGAATACAGTAATTTATCATTTTCTGAGAAGGCTGTGAAGGATTCCATCTGAAAACTGACAAGATCTGACAGGTCTGCAGCACTCTGAAGGCTGCAGCTTACTTAAATCTGTTGGGTCTGTGTGTTTGCCCTCGCCCAGCACGGCTGAGGATGGGATGCGGGAGTGCATTCCAGGTTCGGGATTAACTACTAGCCATTTCTTTTCTTTTCCATTTTTAATCTTTTAAAACAAAGAGAAAGCACCATCTGGCTCATGCGTAAGTAGGATGCAAAATGCTTTACAAAGGTGAACTGCTTAATTTCCTGTTACACGTTTGGATACAGAAAACAAACATTGATGTAATAAAAGCAAAAGAGTGATTTGTTCTCCCTCTCTCCATGTTCAGTCTGAAGACAGATGTGTTCTTTCCCACGCGGATCACTTAGGAATCCCATCAGCTCTTGCTTTTAAACCTGCTTTGACAAGACAGGGTTTCTTATGGGGATGGGGAGGAAGTGTTTTTTGGCAAGTATGAAAAGATCTGAGATAAAATCTTTGATTAGAAAGAGAGGGAGGGTGGTGGGGTGGGACGGGGACGAGCAGAATCCTAAAACCTGTGTGCATTCCGCAGAATTGAAGGAACATTGGTGTAAAGCGTTGTTTAATGTTCCATTTCGTTTTTGGTTTTGATCCCTGTGGGAATAAAGGATTGAATAGCTGTGTATTGGTGAGAAAATACTTTTTTTTAAAATTTCATGACTGGAATCTTTTTCAGAAAAAAAGACCCAGGACTGCAATGAGAGGAAGGGGGACTTGCAGGTCAGGATTTAGGTGCAGCAGATTTGTGTGGAGAGCCCTGGACTGGAGTAGCCGGGATTTGTAAATTAAGTCAGGACTGAGATTCTTTGACAGCTGGGGATGGACAGGAATGGAACAGCAGAGGGTGCTGCAGGTGTGGGCTGTGCTTGGATCCTAAGAAGTAGGTGACTTCCTCACTCACACACTCCACTCTTAGGCACTACCTCAGGGAAAGATCCCAACCAGCTCTGGTACATGCCCTTGCTAGTCTTGGTGGAGTGTTGAATCTCCTCAGTGAGGTCATTGGGTTCCCCTTCACCAAAACGAGAGAGAAGCGATCACCGTGTCAGGAATACACCTGGCAACTGAAGGGTCCCCGGTGTTTTAATGAGTGGTGAATTGCGTTCCTAACAGTTCAGCTTGAATTGGGTGCTTCACTGGTGGTGTGCAAGCCCCTCAAGTCTGTAAAATCTGGTTGGAAATGTTGGAAGAAGATATTTTCTGGTGATATTTTGTCATTGGCCTGGTGGGTCGTGGCCAGAAGCATGGAGAGGCATGGAAATGGAAAGTTAACAGAATTCTTTCCAGAACCCTATGTGGCTCAGGATTAATATGAGCTCTGGGTGAAAGTTCAGGTCTTTTCTCCTTTTTAATCCACTCCCCAATTTAAATTAAATACTTTCCACATGACACTATTGTAGATGCTTGCTTGTAATGGTAGGAGACCAGGGGATGGAAGGGTGACATTTCTAAGTCGTTGGAAGAGAACCCTGATCCTAGCTTCTCTGTAGCCAACATCTAATGATGCCCAGTTAATGTCCTAACATGGATATGACAGCAGGAATGGGAGCAGAATAGGGGAGTTTGGTAGCATCAAAAGCAGTGAAACCTCGTTACGACATCATTCCTGGTATAAAAACATTGGATAGTGTTTAGTCCCCGTCATTTTTCAATTCATTTAAGAGTTTCAGCTCTAATCTAGCCATTGGCATTTCTCACACATCCATTGCCATGGTATTTTAGTACTATAGAATCCTTCATGAATATAATGTCCCTGTTATCTCTTCTCCTGCTGCTCTGGGACTTTGCTTTATTGTCTATCTCCATGTCGCATGAGGGCAGTGTGGCATTCACTGTGACGCTCTTAGCACCAAGAAAAATGCCCAGCTACAGCACAGCAGTGCCAGCAAGCATAGTACCTCCCTGCCCCAAGTTTGGATGCAATGTCACATCTCATCCAATCCCCAGTAGAGTTAGAACAGGTTTTGCTGTACCACTATGTAAAAGTGGTTTTAAAATGTACTAGTATTTAGAGCTAATCCATCAGCCTTCCCGTCTTAGAAATCTGGCTGAAGTTTACTGGGCAAAAGTGGGGGAAATTGATTTGGCACCCGCCCTGCTGGCATTACTGTACTTCATTCCCATTTGACTTATGCTAATTAGCAGAGCGCTAACCCTTTCCCCTTAATTAATACTGAAGAAATAATGGTCTGTGAAATACCAGCCACTTCTCACTAGGAATTGCTGAAGAGCTGTCCACTCTCACCCCTCTTGCAATTTTTCCAGGAGGCATGTCTGAAGCACCAGAAGCCTGCGCACTATGCGGAGTGTGCATAGGAGCACTGCGGGCTCTCCCCTCCGTATCCCCGTCTGGGACTTTGAAACACACCACTTTCCAAATGGCCATCCCTGTCTAGTCTTACTGACTTTGCTATAAGCTCTTGGGCAGCCCATATACCACATGTAGGACTTTGCAGCTTCACAGTGCAGTGCTAACGCTGGCTAATGAATCCAAGTCACCTCACCTTTCTGTACCTCAGGTTCCCCTTCTGTAAAATGGAAGTGATAATACGATTTACAGCCTGGCAATGCTGGAAATTTTTATGTCTGTAAAAATGCTTTGAGATCCGCAGATGAAAGGAAGTTGGAGCTGGACAGAGTATTCTGATTAATTAAGGGCTCCCCATAATATAGGAGACACCGTGGCAGAGTATGTGCTAGATTCACATACAGAGATAGTCATGGGTGCTGTTAGGGGACTGTAAGAGTTATAGAAGGTGCCTCAGGGTGACAGAAAGGGAACCAAAAAGAAAAGGAGGACTAGTGACACCTTAGAGACTAACCAATTTATTTGAGCATAAGCTTTCGTGAGCTACAGCTCACTTCATCGGATGCATTCAGTGGAAAATACAGTGAGGAGATTTATATACACACACCTGGAGACCTTCAGAATGCATGCAGATGTGCCTGCAAACTGGTGGCCGGAGACTTGCAATGAACTTGGCCAGATAATGGAGATCTCCACTACTGGTGGGACTGTTTTTCTCAGTGTAACTTTGTATCCTTTTAGGGAGCACTATGCGACTGCATTCTCCCCACTTTAATATCTCTCTATTCCAGTGCCAGCGTCAGTCACCAACTTCCCAGACGAGGACTGGATGGGACTCCCATCAGAATACAGCCATGCTGCTGCTTACTCAGCTGGTGCTCAGTATTCAGGGCTCAGCATGCTCCCTACTCAGTGTGCCAGTCCCTCCTGGCAGCCAGAAGTGAGAGAGCAGGACTGGGAGTCACCCAGGTTTGGAAGGGGAGGCTTCAGTGTGGCAGTGCAGGAAAAATACCCCTGGGCCAGGCACACTGGGTGTTCTGCGTGTGTAGGAAGAGACTGCACAATATTAAATGTGTTGGTCTTTGATATCACTCCGGCTCCTGTAAAACCTCTGCAAATGGAATTCACGGTACAGTTCAATATCTCCTGTAAGTAGATGTAAGAGCAGCATCTTGTGTTTCATCCGGGCTCTTTTCCCCACCCTCCGCCCCTCGCTTTTACACCGATGGGAAAAAAAACAACAAATTGTAAAGGTTCTTTTTTTCCTCTCTCTCTCTCTCTCTCTCTCTTTGATAGTTAAGAGCCCCTCACAAAGTAGTGTGAGTGCAGAAGAATTAATTGGGGTAATTAGGTTGTGTTGTAATTCATGGCATTTTCTCAGGAATGGTAATTACCCTAATTCCCCGCCCTCAGCCCTCCCTTCTCTTCCCCCCCCCCCATGCCCATCTCATGGCTGCGTTGCTGTTTTGATGTATATACTGTTCATTTAATTTCTGTAATGAGAGGGATGTGGCCGGCTAAGACCTCTCACCAGCCCAGTGACGTCTTCTTTGAAGCACAAACACAAAAGGGGACTATGAAGAATAGTCTGTAATCAACGAGTGAAAACGCCGGCCTGCCAGCCGTGCTAGGAGGCTTGACCTCTGCCCCAGTATCACCACCAGCTCAGGATTTGTGCCACCAGACTCTGAGTCGTAGCATCGTCACCAGGGGATGATGCTCGTAAGCGCGTTCAGGTAAAATGAGAACCAACCTGAACCTTTACCCACGGCTTAAACGGAACCCCAAAACTTTATCCAGAGCTCAAACTAAATTCAGGACCTAGTGCCTGAGGTCACCACATCCCTGCATCTTGCCCAGAGCTAAGTGGACTCCCAGAGCTAGCTAAACCCCTCCAGTTTCATGAGCACATGAGCTTTCAACCAGAGCTCAATACAGCTCCCCAAATCTTCATCAAGAGCTTGAACTGAGGCCTTGAGCCTTCTTCCAGCGGTGGAGCTCAACTTCAGAAGTTTGGTGAAGTCAGAAGCAGTTCGGTTAGCTCTTCCTTTAACTTGTACCTTGCTCTGTTTGCATCTCATGTTTGCAGAATACATGAAAGCATCAGGCCATTGTGTAAAAGCCAATTCGCTCACCAGCAAATACAGGAAGTCTCCCAAGAGACCCTGTTCTCGTGAGATTTCCAGCCTCATCTCTACACCAGTATGGTCTGGAGAAATTCCAATGAGCTGTGGGTAATCAATCAAATGCTGAACCCATATGAGTGAGGGGCAAACCAAAACCAGTAACGTAGAGGTTCCATTTTATTCAATACAGAGAAATCCAGGTGATTATCCAAATAGTCTGTGCTTCTTGAACCTGCACAACTGCATTGCAAATCATGAGGCAGCAAACCTTCTGGTGAGATTTCAGGGTTCTTCTGCTTCCCTCTACTTAAATTCCAGTTATGCCTAGACCCTAAGGGCTGGATTCTCTGCTGTAACCAATTTCTGCTGGGTGAAGCAAACAGATGCAGGGGCAAAGGAAGCTGTTGATGGCTCCCTGCTTGTAGAGTCAGTTCTTCTCCAGCCCCACCATAGATTAAAGAAGCCGAGAGCCTGCTCTAATCTATGCTGGCCAGCTGTGGCTCCCAGTGGATATCCGTCAGATGGAGATTGCCGGAGCAGTGTGCTCTAGCCACACCATTCCCCACCTCCCATATGCCAAGGGCTGCACAGAGAATACTTCAGGAGCCAGATGTGGCAGAGAGGGAGTTCTCACCGGTGTCTGGTCCCTTAGTGCCACCAGAGCCATGCAAAGGGGAGAGTACAAAGCTGACCCTAGGATATTACATATGAAGCCAGACAGACGAGAAGGATGAGAAATGTGTTTCCCGATTTTTTTTGGACACTTCCACTTATTGTCCCAGGTGGCACCAGAAACTACAGAGAAAATGAAAAATAATTCACGTAATATTTTAGAAAAGCCTTTGCCACATTCAGGGAGATGAGTTAAGAATTAGATGCAGCAAGTCCCTCCTCTCTACCAGTGCTGGGCCTATACTCTTCACAGCTCCCCAGCTTATCAGCTGACTCCTCCTGCTTGCTCCCTACCCGCAATGTTGTGACCTCACCATTCATCTCCATTGCAGCACCTGTGAGGTCACAAGCAGGAAGGGGCAGCAGAGGAGAAGGGTGGTGTCACGGAGTCCCTGGGCGATGCTCTGGAACTGCTCCCCATGAAGCCAGTCAGGACTCTGGGGCAGTCTCCTTCCTGTGAGCAGCCTGTCTGCAGGACACACAGCTCACCTGGCTTCCCTCTTCCTGGGTCTGACCTTGGAGCATTCCGCCTCCTCTGCCCCTCCGTGTGCTTCCCACAGCGAGTCCGCCCAGGTGGGGTCCTGGGGAAGCTAGAGGGTCCTGCACCCCAACTTCGCAGCCAGACATGACTCTCAGCCAGCCAGTAAAACAGAGGTTTATTAGACGACAGGGACATGGTCTAAAACAGAGCTTGTAGGTGCAGAGAACGGGACCCCTCAGCTGGGTCCATTTTGGGGGGCAGTGAGCCAGACAACCACATCTGCCCTTCACTCCATGTCCCAGCCAGCCCCAAACTGAAACTCCCTCCAGCCCCTCCTCCCCTGGGCTTTGTTCCTTTCCCAGGCCAGGAGGTCACCTGATTCCTTTGTTCTCCAACCCTTTAGCTCTCACCTTGCAGGGGGGGAGGGCCCAGGCCACCAGTGGCCAGGAAACAGGGTGTCGGCCATTCTCTGTGTCCAGACCCCTGCACACACCTGCCCTCTAGGGCTCTGCAATGATCATACACCCTTACCCCACCCCCTAGATACTTAAGAACTGCATAGGGGAAACTGAGGCACCCCCCACACTATTCAGCGGAAACATTAAGAACGGTCCCACATCGTCACAGGTGGCAAGCTGTCTCTTAGCCACAAACACCTTGGTGATCAGCAAGGGAAGAGGAGGTGGAGAACTTATGAGAGTTTAATGGGAGCTTGGTAAATTATGGCTTGGCTTGTTTTTTTTTTTAATGTGTTGCTTACGGCAGTGGCTTTTTCAGTGGATAGACTTGAAGGTTTCCCCTGGTGCAAAAGGCAAATTGAAAACCTCGCTATGAAAATTAACATATAAATATCTTCCTCATCCTCTGTAATTAAGATATTTGCATGGGAAGAGAACATGTTTCTCCTGACTCCTGCGTGGCCTGAATTCTCTCTCTCTTCCCCTCCATTTCATAATCCTCCTCCTCTCCCAGCCACCCTCTGCGAACTCCTACTCCAAACCAGCTGGAGATGAAAGAGGGAGAAAGATGGTATTTGCAAACAGCTGTGCTTAAGAAATGGACCATTTAGGGCTAGGCATTCAGAGAGAACATGCTCCACGTACAATCAGGCAATGATGCACAAAATGGCACATATATAGAAATAGAAATCTTTTTTAGGAGGGTAGCACAAGTACTGAGCACAACTGAAAATAGTTCTCTTTCTGTGCATGCCACGCTGAATTGGGGAGGAGGGGAGAATCATTTATGTGGGCATCACATCATGAGATTGTCAAAGGAATTCACAGGGAGGAAATGTTTATATTTTCTTACTCCAAACCCCCTTTCCTTTCTGCAGTAATTAGTGAGTGACAACATACAGGACCTATAGTTCTGAAATACTTCGCCAGTATCTCACAGCAGCAGGGTAGTAACTCCATTCCTAGTTTTTCCAATACATATGAGGATAGCTTATGAGATCATTGGCTTTTTTAGCCAGCTTCAACAGCTTCTTCATATTTGCTTGAATTTGGGTTTCTCTCTCCCTAAGTTATTTGTGATTGAATAAGCACGTGGTAAGGGATCAGACACAGGGAAAATGTCTCTTGCAGCCCCATGTTTGAGGTGGGATTTGCATTGTGCTGTATTGGTGTGTTTTTCCATTGTTGATGACTTCATTTGCTCTGTATCTTTTTTGATGCCCGTCCTGTGACACAGCTGGCTGGGAGAGTTTGTGCAGTGGACTTTTCTAACTCTGTAACATTTTAATGAACAGGAAATTTAAACATAAGTGAAATCATTTTCTCAACCTCCTTCCCACCCAGTTCTCATTCCTCAGGCATTTGCTTTGTTCGGAATAGAGCAAAGCAATTTAGGGGCTTTTCAGCCATTCAGACAGCAATTGCCTGAACGGGATGATCCTGCAGCTACAGGTAGCAGCTAAAATTTGCACCGCTAACTCTGGTGAAAAGGTGCACGTGAGTGTAACTAGGTGGCCAGGCCTCCCAAACCCCCTTACTTCTTTGCTTTAATTTGGCAGCAGTCCATGTTGTGTTCTTAAGCACCGCCTATGAAAATGGTCACATGTGCGCGGAGCTCCAACTAAATGCACAGCTCAGGGATGTCCCTTTAATTTTTGCCTTTGGAGTCCAGTTCACTGGAGAGGACTTACTCACTGATTTCACAGTATCTGCCACGGCCATTCAACATTATTTGCCCAGTGACAGTCTCCCCTGACTCCCCTTCTGCTTTGATACAGCCGAAGTCTAATTTCAGTGTTTTCTCCTCCATTCTTTTATAATATTTTTTGTCTTCTTCCCTTCTTTGGGCCCAGTTCTCTGAGAGGTGGAGCATCTGTCACTCCCACCAGTGTGGGTAGAATTCGAGGCCAGTCATAATCTTGCAGCATAGGGTCCTGTATTTCCAAAATGTGACTGAAATAACGGGGGGGGGGAGGAAGTACTGTAAATGAAACTCAGGGTGTCACCATAAGCTGCTTAATAACTTTGCACTACTGCAAATCAGGCCTGTAACTCAGCTTCCCCCGTCTGAAATGGTATAATTCCTCCCTACCTCACGGGGGTATTGTGCGGTTTAATTGCTGTTTGTGAAAAGCACTATAGAGTTGGAAGTTGTCACAGAAAGGCAGATTACTGACTCCCTGTGAATCACTTTTCTGCCTGACATGCTGCTCCTCTGGCCTAGGATACCCTGTAAACTAAATAAAAGTGAAACAAGTTGCTCTCATGAGTCCACATTTATATTGCTGCTCTCAGTGGTCCCTAATGCTGGGGGGCATGTGTAGCATAGAATAGCATAGCATCTGTGTTACTGCTGTATTACGCTGCAAAATTAGATACAAGAATAACCGCTCCAGTAGGAGTGCTGGCACATAACCATCCATTATATAGTGGGTGCTTTATCCTGTGAAACTTTAGGACCTTAATTCTGAGAGGCTTTGAACACTCCCTGTCAGGGTCTGAGCAGCTTGAATTCCTCTTTGCTTCAGTGAAAGTGACAAGCACTCAGCACCTTACAGGATCAGGTCCTCAGTCTTGATTCAGGCCAAATGTTCCCTGGAAGTTGTGGCTGAGTAAAGGCCTGGGTCTGGGCCCTGTCCCACCTGCAGTGATATAAATCCAAGTATGTCATTCTAAGGAGGATATTTAGTAGCAAAGGAACTGGAGATATCTAGGAGTTGGACACAGGGGACAGTTTCAGCCTTTTGCAGTTCCTCCTGTGCTGCAAGAAAGAAAGAGACTCTTTGTACAGGGTCTCGGTGTTATTCGGTGGCTTTTACCATGTAGGTCAGGGGTCTAATTCACAGGTGCCCATCCCTTTGTTTAGTCCTTTGCGCTTGTTTAAATGATGACCCCAGGGGCAGAGCAGGGGTGCACCACGCCTCAGCACAATAGTGGGGATCTGTCTGACCCCATGCTCACGATGAGTGTTGTAAAGCTGTTAGAATGTTGCAGCCAGTGATCGACATACAGTTCAGTTAAAGACATACCCTCTCCCTTCTTGTCCCCCTGCTTCATCCCCCCCACATACTCCCTCCCCTTCTCTTTTGTTTTTCTCCTTCCCTTGTTTTCACCCATTCACTGTCAGGAAGGGCCGCATCCGAAGGGCCAATGCAGCGCAGCGTGGCAGCGGCAGAGACTAGCACGACCAGCAGCTAAAACAGTGAGTGGATTTCTACTCCAGGGGGCAGTTTGAAGGCTGGGGAGTCGTCTGGATCGAGCATGTGATGACTTACGGGATTGGCTTTGGGACTGGTCTGCCGCAGTGCACGTGGCAGTGGAGGGGACCCCACCCCTTGTGTAGGAGGAGAACGCAACCTGCCCCCACAACAACTTCATACAGATAAACAGCCTCTCAGTGTAGCTGAAACAAATTACAATAAGGCATGTGCTGCGTTAAGTGTCTGGCTGTCTCTTGGAAGGCCCCTGGCATTGCTGTCAGGGAGCAGGGCTCGAGCAGTTAATGTCTGTCACCAGAATCGCACAATAGCGTGAGTTTAGATCCAGCGTCGACAGACGATATAAGGGCCATTGCAGCAGTTAAACGGGCTTCATCCCAAATATGATTTTGCTGCTTTCTTGCATTTCAGTGCAGTAACCAGAATGGCACTGCAGGACATGGATGGAATTAGTGTAAGAACTGATGTCATTTGTATCCTCTGCCCTGAAGGCAATGGCGGATTAGCCACTGGGCCAACGGGGCCTGTGCCCAGGGGCATCGGGCAATTGTGGGGCCCTGGAAGAATAGGGTCCCCGCACCCTGACCTGCTCTACCCACCCAGTGCTCCTTCTGGGGAGCAGGGTCGGGGCATGGGGGCTTGCCCCGCTCTGCCCGCCTGCCTACTCCTGCCAGGGAACGGGGTCAAAGCACAGAGAAGGGCAGAAGCAGCATGTCCCAAGCTGATGGGTCCTTTCAGTTGGCTGTGGGTCCAGCCCCACCTCTGCCTGGCTCAGGTCTCCATCCCCGCTGGGGAAAGTTAGTGCAGCTACATGACAAATGCAGCTAAATCAGGCCCAGATGGAGGGCTGAGCCAGAAGCCTGCAGCTGCAGGGAGCCCAAGGCAGCAAGGGAAAAGCAAGCTCGAAGGAGGCCTGCCAGCCCCCACAGCCAGAACAGGATTACAGGGACAGCTCAGAGAAGCTACAGCCAACTGGAATGACCATCACAGGCTCCACAGGGCTGTGAGATTCCGGGCACAGGTGGGGCCACTTACCAGAGTTATCAATCTGACTGGGAGGGGCTAAGGACTAAGCCAAGATGCTGTAAGAAACAAGAGCCCTCATGGCTGAATCTAGTCTAAAGTGATCCAGTCTGGGTGCCAGGCAAGGGAGGAGAGGCCAGTGCTCGTGCAGGGCCATGCCGTGTCCCCAGCGTACCCTGTGGGATGGCGGCTGGTCACACAGAGCCCACCTCTCCCAGGGTCCAGCCCAGCCCACCAGACCAGGCAGTTTGCAGAGCCAGTTCCCTGTGCCAGCCAGCATGGCCATGTGACCTGCAGCCAGGGTAGAGATTGGTGTTTGAAAGCCTTTATTTCAAGAACCTGGCTAGTTTCCAGGTGTACGTGGGGTTCCTGACCAGAGGTGCTCCTGCCGGACAGGCCCCTGTGCCCCGACCCCATTTTCCTGGTAGGAGTGCCCAGGAGGTTTGGGGGGCCCCCACTTGCTCTGGCCCAGGGCCCCACAAAACCATAATCCGCCTCTGCTTGAAGGGAGTCTTTTTAACAGGATTGTCCCCTGTGCATTCACACTGTTTTTTGTCTTTCATTCACGTCTTTGTGACTGAATAAATACTGCAGAGGTCAACTCCAGCAAAACATAATAACATGTAACTTCTTCATAGCTCCTTTCATCCAAAGTCTCTGCAAACTGTGAGCCTGATCCTGCAAACACTTACCCCTGGACTGCCATGAACAATCCCCATGGAAGTTAATGGGACTCTTCACTCTAGAAAGGGCTATACCTGGTACTGTTTGCAATATCAGGCTCCACATAAATGCAGCACCCCACTGAGAGTGGATACATTTGGACAAGAGAACACTACCATACTCGGATGCAAAGTTCCCTGAGCTCTTGCATGTCCCGTGTTAACGTTTCGTCCCAAACACCCAAACACTCTCTTCCTTTGGCTGCACTGTCATTGCAAATGGCTCTTTGCTCATAATTGTACTAACCACCTGGAAATTTGTTGCTTCCTTTTATTGGTTTTATTTGTTTTCCAGTGTAGATAACATGCAAATTAACAGCATATCTTATACCATTTAGTAATACAACCATTTGATAATTTTAATATATTGGCAAATACAAAGAACAAGTTATTCTGGGTGTTGTGTGGGGGAGAGGGGTGGAATTTACTTAGAAATATCCCCTGGTATCCCTTCCAGCAGGGCCTTGCAGCCTGCCATGGAGGTCAGTAGACTCCAGCTCCCTCGGACTGACTGAGGGAAGTGAGTCCCGGACTTGAGAGCTCTGCACTGACCATGCTTTAGGGGAGACCCAAATAGCTTGTATCGAGAGGGAGGGTGCGCCAGTGCTCTGCCACTGAATTCCTGTGTGACCTCAGGCAAGTTATTTAGTCTCTGTGCCTCAGCTTCCCATCTGTAAAATGGACATAATAGAACGCCCTACCTCACAGGCGATAAATACATTTAAGAAGATTGTGAGGCATTGTGAAGGGTTTCCCACTCACCACAGGGTCTGGGAATTAGCACCTCCCTTACACCATCTAGCACCCTCTTCTGTGGGTTATTCATGGTATGACCCCCTCACTCTCTTCATGACTCAGGACGCTCCTTCTTCATGACTCAGCCCTCCAGCCTGGTCACTATATAGTCCTCCCCTTCTAGGGTAGGAAAGTCCCACCATACAATATCCTTGTGCCATTTCAGACAGTCTTCTGTTTCAACTCCAGGTCCTGTGCAGCTTTGCCAGTGGCTGGTAGGGAAACCCAGTCCCGCCCACTACTTCAGCTTCCAGCCCCGGGATCCTACAATTAGCAACCTAAGTCTGCTCAGTCCGAGACTGTTGTTTTCCTGGGCTCTTTCCTGCCCCATTTCTCTATGTCCTTGCCTATCTCTGGGTTTCCACCAGAGATTCCTCCAGTCTCTGTGGCTACTTCACCCCTCTGAGCCTCTTGCCAGACTCCCTAATCCAGGACAGGACCCTCAGAGCTTTCTCTTCTCCTGGATTTCCTCCTTGTCCCTGACCAACTCCCTTTCTCTTTAGGAAGTAACTGCAGACCTCACCCCTTCAGCCACCTCCTACTTGCACTTCCTGGCTTTACACTCCTATCCCAGGTGGGCTTCATCTGCCATCAGGCCTATCAAGCCTTGGTTCCACCCCAGATGCAGCATCCTGGCCCACATTAACCCCCTGAGGGCTTGTGTGGGGGGTCAACACCCCATCACAGCTGCTCAGAGACTGTGGTGATGGGGCCATATAAGTTACTGAGATAAACAGAATCTTTGGTCGAGAACTGCACAGGGAAACGTTGTTGGCAGAGATACACAATGTACCCTGCTTGGAACTGGGTCTCCGAATCAGTCCAGGTGTGGTGAGCTCTGAAAATTCTCAGGTTGGAAAAAACAGCAGGAGCTGGAAAGTATCCACCAGTGCAAGGACCATGCTGTGATTCCTTAGCCCTTTCCTTACCTGGCTTGTGCAACACTACCAGTCGTAGGCGCCGACTCCGTGAAAAATAGTGGGTGCTCATCACCCACCGGCAGCCCCCCAAACAGCTCCGCCGCCTTCTCTCCACGCCTCCTGCCCGCCAGTGGTCCTGCCCATCAGCTCCTCTCCCTCCCGCTCAGTGCCTCCCACTCACCACGGATCCGCTGTTCAGCAGCATGCAGGAGGCGCTGGGGGGGGAAAGGGGAGGAGCGAGGGCACGGAGCCCTCTGGGGACAGGGCAGACTAGGGGCAGGGGTGGGGGCTTGGGGAAAGGGGTGGAGTGGGGTCAGAGCCAGGGGCAGAGCGGGGGTTGAGCAACCCCCAGCAACTCATGAAGACAGCGGCTATGCTGCCATTACCGGGCAAGGACATTAGTCTAGCTGCAGTGCTGTAGGATGTGGCCTTGCCTGGTGAGCTCATGCCATTAGCCAGGCATTAGAACCTATCAAGAGGTGAGAGAGACATACATGCATATGTAACAGGTGTCTTCCTGAACACACAGCTCTCTCTTTCCTTTCTGCCTGCTGCCACCCAAACAGGATCTTTTTTCTTAATTAGTTAATGTTTTATTAAACAGGAGGCACCTAGCTCAGAAGCAAGAGGTTTAACTCAGAATCTCACACAACCCATACAAAAATACTGCATTAAAAGAACATAAAGGTTGCAAAGTGAAGCGTGCAAAAGTCAGGTACTGGAAAGGTCAAGACTGCCTGTGCATCCTTAACTTCTACACTCGGATGTATGCATCACCCTACAGTCTTTAATTATATGATCGTGAGCTATTATTCCTGCAAGAGCCACAGGATGGACAGTGCTCAGTAAACATGGGCAATTGTTCTTTATTTCTTAGTGTTCATTGTGTGGCTCCATGTCTCATTTGCTGCACACCATCCAGCTTCCACACGGAGATTTTTTTCTTTCTTTATTGTCTTTTTCTATGTCATTCATCACTGCAGTGTCTGAGAACCTCACTAATCTCTATCTGCACAGCACTCTTGTGAAGCTGGGAAATTTTATTTCCCCATTTTACAGATGAGGACCCAGGTTACAGAGAGATCAAGTGAATTACTTGTGGTCACACAGCAAATCTGTGGCACAAGCAAGACCAGAATCCAAATCTTGGGAGTCCCAAGCCATGGCCGTAATCACAAGGCTATCTCTTCTCTACCAGGGGGCCTCTACGTTATTCACTACACACCATACAACATCTGCAGTGAAAGAGGAAAGGATGCTGTGGATACCACCCTCATTCATGACACACCATACAATATCTGCAGTGAATGAGGTGAGATGTTCAGATCCCCAGAATAAATCACTGCACAGCCTGGCCTCATTCATTCTCCAGCATGTACATTGCATGAAGCAAGGGTCCTGTGGAAAAACAGTGTGTGATCATGTAACTGAAAATGGTATCACATTGCAGAGGTACGGGGGGGGGGGGGGCAGAGCTAAGGTTATACTTTGGCTAAAGGAGATTCCCCTGAAGCTTGTAATAGCAAAGGGCCTATGACACACTGTAGTGCTCATTTCATCCAGTAGAGAGCAATGGTGCACATGTGTACGCGCACACATACACACTTGCCAGTTCATTACAGTACAGTATAGACCAGTGGCTCTCAACCTTTCCAGACTTCTGTACCCACTTTCAAGAATTTGATTTGTCTTGCATACCCCCAAGTTTCACCCCACTTTAAAACTACTTGCTTACAAAATTGCTGACTTTCTCATTTTTACCATATAATTGTGAAATAAATCAATTAGAATATAAATATGGTACTTATATTTCAGTGGATAGTATATCGAGCAGTATAAACAAGTCGTATGGAATTTTAGTTTGTGCTGACTTTGCTAGGGCTTTTTATGTAGCCTATTGTAAAACTAGGCAAATATCTAGATGAGCTGATGTACCCCCTGGTTGAGAACCACTGGTATAGACTACTAGAGCAATTGGCTCAGAGGGCTCAGTGTGCAAAGCCACTATGTGAACTAAGTCCCCCATTCAGTTATTTAAATTGACACTTATTCACCCAAAAGAGGCATCGTTAAGAAGAGGTTAGACAAACATGAGTCGGGGTGGTCTAGCTATGTAATACTGCCTGAGTGCAAGGGGCTGGACTAGATGACCTCTTAAGGTCCCTTCCAGCCCTGCATTTCTAAGATTCTGTGTGTGGAGGGTCTACGGGCTGAGGTGAGCATCAGCGTATGGGATTTGAGTGTTCTGTTTTGGTGCGTTTGAAAACCGGGCCTAGGAACTTTTTAAAACAGTCATTAGAGCTCTATTATACCTGGCTGAATCCTTCCAACAAATTAGAAGATTTTATTAGTCTAGGATCTGAAAATAATTGCTGCCATTACTATTTAAACTGTAAGTGCTCCAGAGGGAGCAACCTAAGTGGGTCTAAAATGCATGCAAATAGCCTTAGTCACCTTAAAAATCCCATGGGCTTTATATGCATCATCCACCAATCCCTGACCCACATGCAGAGCACCCGCTGGCATCAGTGGATTGGAGGTATTTGTGTATCAACTGGTGGGGGCGGCATGTGGGGGTTCTGTAGGCGGGATGGTTCCTTCGGGTGGGGTGAGCACTGTAGTGCAGGCAGTTCCATGGGGCATGGCTGGGGTACAATGTACCTGGCTCTGAGAGGGGAAGCGTTAGCTCTGGTGACTGGAGCAGAAGCTTTCAGACTGACCCATAGTGTGTGCGCGTGTGGGCAGAGGCAAAAAGTTTCAACACAGAAGGCAAAAGCTGGTCCATTCAGCGTTTTACCCCAGGTTTTCCAAAGCGAACGCCCAGGTCTCTCTCTTGTTGGTTTTGATGAGCTCAGAGGGTGACTCAAAGCGCGAGGATATAGGTGGCGGTTACTGGCAATGCTCCCCCTCGCTCGAAGGCTAATAGAGCTCTACAACTGGTGTCCTCACCACCTCTCACATGGGGCTGTGTGAAATCTTGGACCCCTTTCTCCCACATCAGGAAGGGTGACCCCTCGCTTTGTCCCCCGCACACCCCTTCCTTCTTCCAGGTATCACTGGGCAAAGCCAGATTTGTCCCTCTCAGACATTTACACTGCACCCCACACAGAAAGGGGCAGGCCGCACAGTTCAAAACAGAGGAACTCCCCTTCCCTGCAGGTATGCACACAGACATGTCCAGTCAGACTGCACTGCACAGAGCAAACCTTTCCTCTTCACCCTGAACAGGGTTACCACCCTCTCCCACCCCTGTCCCACAGCAGAGTTGTTTGTTGGGATGAGTCTCAGTGCAGGGACATGGATGGGCCGCTTTTCAGAGGTGCTGAGCAGCCTCAGGTCCAGCCAACGGGAGCTGCAGGCGCTCAGCGGCTCTGGAAACCAAGTCATAAACTGTTCCCCAAGGGGCTGACATGGCAACAGTGTGTTGCGTTGTGCTGCAGCCACCTCATGCTTCACTGACAGCATTGCAGAGTCTTGACACAGCAACTTTATGCATTTAAAAAGTGTTGACCCTTGCTCTGTAGTGATAGCAACATGGCCAGTCCCCTGACACTGCGCAGAGATAACATGCTCTCCCCGGTTACTGAACACCGAAATGGGAAGGTGCTAAGAGGTTCAGAGATTAATTACCATTTAACTGGCCGTGTTTCAATCTTTGGAGAAGACTGTAGTGAAGAAGACAGAAAGACCCAGATAATTTACCCTGGTGCTATATAATAGATTACCCTGTACTTACAAGGTCGCTAGTTACCATGTAATTAGAGTTCTGACACATGGAAGCCAGTGTTAGGCTTCTGAAACACCATGTTACCACTTCAGCACCTGGTGTCATAATAGCAGAGGGATGGCAGCAGAGGGCAGGTGAAAAACCTTGTTATGCACATATTGGAGGGTGTTAAATAGCTTAAAAATTCAAATGGGGCCAGGTGGATCTGGGGGGTGGGGAGAGAGGCCATATGTAGAAGAGAGGAGAGAGAAGAGACAGACCCAGGGTGTCTGAGATACACAGTGGAGAGGGAAGGAGATACAAACTATGTGTGTTAGGAGGTTTTGGACTGGAATAGCAGGTGTTGCTGCATTTCAGGATTGAATTGCATCCGCAGAGCTGGGGGACAGGAGGCCCAGGGCTTTGACAGAGCCACGGGACTGGATTAGCAGGGTACGGCACAGGTCCGGAGCACCAGCAGGACTATGTGAGGAGAATGCAATGCTGGAAGGTCAGGATGTGCTGCAGGTTGGGACTGAGGTACTTGAGTAGCGGCAGGTCAGGGCCCAGGACTGTAATACCAGGTGTTCCTGAAGATCAGGATTGAAGTGCACTGTGCCTGCCACATTGGACCTGCCCACACTGGGCCTGCCGCTAGTTAATGGTTTCTGTCCCTCATTTTCACAAGCATTAAATTCAAACACAGAGAGAGAGAGAGAGTTTGAAAGAGTGTCTTTGATTATAAAGCACATATTCCATTAACATCACACATCTCACGTGGAGCCAGTTCTGTCCCATACACAATCAAACCCCTGTAATGTGCACTTGTATCATTTCCCCTCAGGTCACATCCTAATTTCTTGGGGTAAACACTGTCCTCTTTGAATCGTGTGACGGGGAAGTTCACCACAGAGCTTGTGTGATACGGCAACACAAAGGCCAGTGCACTGTGAGGCTGAATGTACAGAGCAATCACATAAAGGAGCAGGGAGATAGGTCTCTGCTCTAAAAGTCTCTACTACAACCATACCTCAGATATTACTTCCTTGTGCAGGCAGGCTCCATGCCACAGCACCACATTACCAGAATGGTATTGACAAACCCAAAAGACTTCAGAGAAGAGCAGCAGAAATCATGCGGGGCCATTGATTTATGAAGATTAAAAGGCCTAACTATGTTTAGCTTGGCTAAGCAACGGCGAAGGGAGTGGATATGACAGTCTGCAAATATTGGAAAGCGGCAGGTTTTCAGAAGTGTCAAAGAAGTGCTATTTAGGGCTGAACATGGAAATTATCACTAGGAGCAATGGGATGGATATAAGAAAGGCAGCGTGAACATCAGGGAAATCTTGACAGTGAGATGGTTTTGGCTGTGGAGTATTTGCACATGGGAAGTGGTGGAAGCCCCTTTGGGATGTTTAGAGCTGAAGCCATCAAAATGTCCATCAGGGGACAGTCCTCCATTCTCAAAGGGGTGGTAAACTGAGTGGGACATAGCAGGTATTTTCCAACTCTAATTCCTTTGGTACAACATCTTTTAGTTTTTGGTTTATAGATATGTGGCCAGTGTGTGCTTGTCCATGTGTGTAATACACACGTATACAGAATTCCTGAAACATAAATATAGGGCCAGATCCTCAGCTGGTGTAAGTCAGAGGAGCTTCAATGAAGTCAGCTCAGGATATGGCTCATAATTTTTAAAGATAAACTTCTCCACTAAGTAAATGACCTAGCAAGGATATAATCTAGGAAGAAATGATGCCTTATGCATATCTGCATTGTGTCATTCCTCCCACCAGACACAGCTGAACATTAGCGGTTTCTGTATTTCTTTCTCTCCTTCCGTCCTTCCTCTTGTGGCTAACCCTAATGGAGAGATGGTGTCCAGAGAGACATCCGAAAGATTCATCTAGTTAAGACAGCTGACTATTCAGGGGCAACACAGGCTTCCAGCAAAAGCTTTCATTTCTGTCCCACCAGGGAGTGGGTTTAGCAAAATGCATCCCTTTAGGGGCTGGATGGCTCAGGGCCTCCGGTTGGCTTCAGGAAAGGGAGCCTATGGTGCAGGAGATGTCAGACAGCAATATCTGAAATGGCTTCTTAGTTCTTCCTAGCTCTCATGGCATTTAGGACCCAGGCATCTGAATATTCCTGGGTTTTGTTTTGCCAAATAAAGTTCAGAGAAGTGTTTTAATAAAAGACCATTAGGATAAGCAGGTCACTGGACACGGTGGGTTCTGGTCTATCGAGAAGTTCTGGAGACATAACCAAGCAGGACAGTGAACTGCAAGTCACTCTGATACTCTGAGGACAAATGCTTGGATAGAAAGGAACAGGGTGGGACTGTAGTCCCAAAATTCAAAATTAGCCTGTTAACGGTTTCCAGAAACAAGTCCCAGATCCATCTTCGGCATGGGCTACTGCTCCCCCTAGTGGTGCTTTGAGCTCTCCATTTTTCTGATGCTGCTGCCCTCTTGTAACTCACTCAGACACCTCCAGCAACTGTCCCCTTCTGCTTCCACTTTTCTGTAGGTGCTGTCACGTCCTGCAGCCTCCTGTTTCTGTGCCCCAGCACTTTTGCCCATGCATTATAGTCATCTGGGACATGCAAGAAAAGAGCTCCATCCAGTGCGGAGCATTCACCTTGCTTGGCCTCAGGAAGTGCAGCCATTAGCATCACATATCAAATCACAGCATCATCACAGTGTCTAAAATGTGTGTGCTCCAAATCCTCTCTAGCGCTGCCTTAACCCTGGTTCTGCTTTCCTCATACTTCTCCCGCATTGACCAGTGTCAAAGCAGGCATTGCTTCCCTAATGGCATTGGCTAGTTTAATCACATCATTAGTGGGTGTGATGTTGCAATCCTGAATGTTGAGATCTTTATTCTGACATGGGATGTAGTGTGTTTGGTTGACATGCCATCCAGGCCTTCTCTGCCAATAACTGGTATTTGACTAGGCCAGCAATCAAAAGCAACTTCAGTCTGAGGTTGCTCAATATTTCTTTGAGGTTTTCAAGCTGATAACCCACTGTTTTAAAACAGAGTGAGAATCTCATCCTAAGGGGAGGGGTGAAAGCACCGTCACCCAGGATGTTTAAATAGACTGGAGAGGACAAAGCACTAGCAGAGGTACAGTAAGGAACTGTCCTGTAGTTGTTGGCCCACAAAAGATTGACTAAATGTGACCGAATGGATTTTGATGAGATGGCCCTGATTTAATGGGGACTGTCTACCTATCATATTTCTAAAGGATCCATCACCTTGGGGAAGCACTAAAGCTTTGTAGGCTAAAACTTCTGCTACATTTGCAGAACAATAAGGGGCAGATTTTTGAAATAGCCCTTTAATTTTTATACACACTTTCACACACATCTCTTGTTTGCACACACAATTTAGGAAACTGCATATGCAGTTTAGGCACGCAACTGTATGCATGAGAGGTACATCTGTGCAGTTTTTAATATCTGACCCAGCGAGTTTATTAAGTTATTATGGGCTGGTACAGTATCCACCCAGGGTAGGACAAGAAGTAATCAGCTTAGTTTGTAGCAAGTGAGATTTAGATTGGATATTAGGAAAAAATTTCTAACTATAAGTATAGTTAAGACCTAGAATGGGTTACCTATGGAGATTGTGCAACTTGTGCTTAAAAACCTCCAGTGTTGGGAATGCCACAAACAACTGTCAGAGATGGTCTAGGTATACTTGGTCCTACCTCAGCCCAGAGGGATGGACTACATGACCTTTTGAGATCTCTTCTAGCCCTACATTTCTATGGTTCTAGGATGTTCCATTGCAGCATGATGTGCTAACATCACAACATTGCAGTGCAGCTGGGTTCAACACAGAGGACAACGCCGGGAGCTTTCAGGTCTCCCTCCAGAGTAACTGTTTCACATATAGAAAGGGATTTATGTATCATGGGGTTCCCAGGCCCTACATTGTGTTAAATTTCTGTCTTTAAGCCACCAGGACATTTCTGTCTCTGGCTGCCAGGCGTGAGCTCAGTGAAACTGACATTAATAGGAAATAGATTTCCAAACAATCAACCCTAATGAATTTTGAAAATTATTATGATTAATGCCAAGGAAGTTGAACTGATTATCCAGCATCCAGAAGTTAAGTAATGGAGCCTTCTCTAAATCATGTATACTCTTCAGTCAAAAAGAAAAGGAGGACTTGTGGCACCTTAGAGACTAACCAATTTATTAGAGCATAAGCTTTCGTGAGCTACAGCTCACTTCCTCAGATGCATATCGTGGAAACTGCAGCAGGCTTTATATATACACAGAGAATATGAAACAATACTATATTCTCTGTTTCATATTCTCTGTGTATATATAAAGCCTGCTGCAGTTTCCACGATATGCATCTGAGGAAGTGAGCTGTAGCTCACGAAAGCTTATGCTCTAATAAATTGGTTAGTCTCTAAGGTGCCACAAGTCCTCCTTTTCTTTTTGCGAATACAGACTAACACGGCTGTTACTCTGAAACTCTTCAGTCAGGAGTTGATCTGGCTGCAGATGAAAAACGGGCATCATTGCTCCTGAGAGGGTGTCCTGGGCAGGACAGAGAGAAAGGGGTAATGGAGAGGAGAGATTAAGAGATACCAAGATGACACTGTCTTTGCATGTAGCGGTAACACATGCAATTTGTTTTACCACTGCAGTTTTTTGAGCTTCATACCTCAGCCCATTTTGTGAGTTTACTTGCATATTACTGAGCAAGGATCTACTGACATAAAACTCCACAGTTCATGCCCCGAGATGAGGCATGTAGAAGACATTGCTTGCAGCCTGCTGTTTTGACTTATCGCCCGTCTGTCTGATTAGCTGTTGATCCCTGACACACCCATCACTGTATTATCAGGTCACTGTCAGGTTGCATCACAACGCATGATGTGATGATGTAGTGCCGGCTCCAAAACATATGCGGTTGTATGATCTTGCAGATATGGGAGACTTTAAAATCAGTCTGAAGGCTGGTAATACTCAGCCCCAAAGAGATGTCAGTTGGCCTAATGCCAGAATGATGCTGGGAGAGTGTAAAGCAAAAGAGAAGGTGGTTGGAGGGGTTTGGATAACATCAGGGGTAGCCAAAGTGTTGGTCAGCAGGCCACAATGGCCTGCAGAGTTCTCCAGTGTCCCTCACAGGAACCCTTATCACTAAACCCTGGGGGCTGCCCCTAGAGACTCATGCAAATTTCCATGTTTATCCAAGCAACATTAGCTTCTCAGCGCATGATAGAAAATTACACGCTGGGACCACTAGTATCTTGGGTCAATATGGAGCATTACATGCTGGTACCGGTAGCTTCCATGGGCCACACCTCTTTATTAAAGTGGGATACAGCTGGAAGACATTCCATTGCATGGATATTAGGTACTTCTGTTCACCTATGCAGCCTTTTCCCTGCGCAGTTGGGGCAGTGCCTGGGACGTGGTGTCTGTAGTAGCGGATGTGGTTATGAAGATGGTAGCATTGCTGGTGGCCGCACTGAGCACTTTGCAAACCAGAGCTGAGAAAGGCTTTCCTTGCTGTTACTCCAGGCATTTGGCTTGTGTCCGGGCTGCACCTGGGACAGTTTGCAGGACCAGCTGCCTCCCCAGCTGAACAAAATATGACTGTGAGGTGTAAAACACCACACGTGCTCAGAAGGTACTATTTTTGAGGCATCGTTTTGGAAGCAAAAGCAAAATGCTGGATCTTGCTCCTTTGCATATGTGCATATGATTAGCCTAGCTCATTCATAGCAGTAGGTGCTGATGTCTGAGCTCTGGGAACAAGAGGGGAGGGTTGAGCTGTGGTTTGGGCACGCTGAGTTCTTGTCTGTGTTCTTGGCAAACATAATTTAAAATATCTGTGAGATTAATCCTCTATTTCCCATTTTGTAACCTCTCTCCATGTTACCTCTGGCATTTCTAGGCGGCAGGTAATAAGAGAGAGAGCAATCCTGGATGCAGGCAGCTCTTAGAGTAGCAATGATTTATCTCAGGCCATTCTGAGGCAGCAGACTTTACCTCTAGCTACAGCCACCCCTCCATGTCTGCTCCCCCTCATTTGCATAAGTAATTGGCAGCTTGTTAATGGCTCATTAGGAATGCTGAAAACCGTGGGATTGAAACAAACTCAAAGGAGCAGAGACGGGGAAGGGTGAAAAGGACGGGGTCCTGGCTTGCAAATTACACTTCTGAATTCCACCTGATTCAGAATTCGGGTCATAAACCAACCGGATTGTTAAATGAAGTAAGGAAAAACAATGTCAATGGGAGGCTTTATTTTTAGACGTGTATTTAAACACAGAATGCGAGTCTGGAGGGAACAAATAGTCCATCTGCCTCCAGGAGGCTTGTCTCGCCTCCTTCCTGACCTTGCAGTAACTTTATCTGGTCATCTCCCCCTATCTCATAGCAGGTATATCCAGCTCTCTACATCCACCTTATGAGAAGTGCATTTAGTTCCCTGTTCCAGTAGAGGTGATTCCAGCCTCCTCTCCTCACCTCACAGCCAGGGCACTGCATCCTCCCACCTCGTGACAAGTAAGGGGACACAGGTGCCAGCTACTGTCTGGTTAGGAGAGGCCATGCCTATTTGTAAACACAGACACTGTCAACATGTGCAGGGCACTTCACTGCGAGCTATGAACCTGGCCCAGTTTTTGCCCTATAAGATATAAGCTGCCTGCAGCTATTGACATCCAGGCAGGACGCAAGGCCTGCTGTGTGAAGCCATGAGCGTGCAGAGCTGGCTGTGTAATCGTTACACAAAGACACTGGAGATTAGTGCAAAGGCTGCAACTGGCATCCCCATGGGCAGTGCAGGGAATGCAAAGCAGCTGCATCAAGGAGACACAAGAGGCTGAAGAAAATCAGTTGGTGTTTGTTCGTTTTTTGGGGGGAAGGCGATAGTTAATTCTCCACTCTGGCTGCAGCAGCCGGGACCATCTGACTGAGTGAAGTCACAAGACCCCAAGTCTCTCGCCTGTCCTGCTGGATCATGGATGAAGAACAAGAGCTTAAAAGCCCTGAGTGCAGTGTGTCCTCTCCCCTGCTGTAGGCCTGAGCTGTGCCCAGGAAAGAATTTAGGTTACATGGAAGGGCTAAAGCAGGGCAAGAAAGGAGGAGGGGCAGTCTGTCTGATCTGCTCTTTGCAAGGAGCAGCAAGCCTGACATTTGCAGTGAGAGGTTCTGTTGACGGGGAAAGAGCATGGACTGCAAAGTAGAGCAGCAGCAGGAGGTCCCCAATCAGGGGAATTGCTTTGCAAAGTCTTCATGATGACACAGGATACTCCCCCTCCAGCTAGTGTGTTCAGATAGGAGAGATCCGTGTAATTCTGAAGGCAAGTTGGGGCTGGTGAGAGGACCTGTGTTAGGAACATCTACATAACTCAGAGGCTTTGCCTGCATGAATCTGGGACCTCTGTTGCAGCTTTGGAGCTGGACCACATTGAGTTACGCATCTGCCTTGCAGTCTTTCCGAGTCTTTTTCACACATTTATAAGGGCAAGTGACGTTCTGGTACCAAACAGCAGCCTCTCTATTGAGTGGGATCCTTTCCATTTGATTTTTCTTGCAAAAAGGAATGAAACAAGGAACTGTTTACTTTTAATTTGAGGTTACAGTGCCATTGTTGATGATAATATCGTCTTACATTTCTCTAGGGCATTTCATCATGTATAAATACATACATGGTAAAATGGAATTCCATCTCCCCCAACTCCAAATGAATACCCACACACCCATATGCACTTAAATGCAGCTACCTCTGGGGTGGAACATGCCAGCTGTTTAATAGCAAAGCAGCAAGACAGTTTAGAAAAGAAAAAAGAAGTGTAATGTCTGCAGGGAATATTTCGAGAAGCAGAATGTAGCTGAAAATTAGCCAGGACATCAGGGCTAACACCCTGCCCTTGAACAAAGTGCCCTGGAATCCTTAATGAACACAGAGGGTCTCACTTTTACATCTAATTTGAAAACTGGCACTTCCAGCAGCACGGTATCTACTAGCGCCACACTAAGGCATTGGATTCAGCACAGACTCCCAGGGAAGGCTGCCCCTTTCTGGATTTTCAGCAACACTAGGAATTTCTGAGGGGTCTTCCATCCCAACCCTTACAAAGGGCAACCCTGCTTAGCTTGTGAGCACTCACAAAATCACAACCTGCTGTGGTGGACAGATGGCAGCATCACTTGGTTTTGTTTTAAGTGGCAGCATAGCCAAATGCAGAGGTTTTTCCTGCATCTTAGCTGCATTCGCTCTGCTCTGACGTCCTCTCAGAAGAAGAGCCAGGCACCTGCCATTTTTATTTACTCAAGACTGCTCTAGATTACTGAACAGCAAGTATTGTCCTTAGCAGAAATGAACGCGTCCTGATGGGGGACACATCTGGTTGTTGGAAGAAGGTCCAGAGGTGAGAATCTTCAGGTGCTTTTGGTGCTGAGGTTCTAAAGGACATGCGCACATGTTCCATCCCATCCCAGCCTGGGAAGTCAGCCAGTTGTGCAATTAAAGGAGAGCCCTGCTTCAACCCCCACACACAACAGAGTTGAGACAGCAACCAAAGAGCATGTGTCCTGTCACCAGGTTTAAAAGGAATTAATTTGCTGAATGGATTCAACTGCACTCACAAACCAAACAGGCAGGGAGATGGCACCAAGTTCTCTAATTCCCCCTACCTCATCCAGGAAGAAATCAAGCAAACAACATCTAACCTTGCAGCACACAAAAGGTGAAATTCACCAGAAAACTGCCTCATTTAAAGAGACACATTTTCTGTGGTTCAGACCTGAGTAGCTTTTCCGTGAGGCACCAGCAAAAGCGACAAGAGCAGAGGCCTCCCAAATGAATGCCAGCCATGTGAGCTTTCCTCCTTCCAAGCGATGCCCTGTGTACATTGAACAGTTTCCGCTAGACCTGGATCACAAATTTGGGTCAGGCTCAGTTAGAGGGTGTTTGGAGGAGTTGGATTCTGGATCCTAACTCACCTGCTGGCTCTTATCTCCAGAGTGGGGATCAGAACCAAAAACCCTAGATCCAAAGTTCACGGGAGTTCTGGGCTAGGGTTTTGGCCCAGGCCTGTCTTTAGTTTTGGCTACATCTAAGAGAGTCCATCCAAGCGCCTCCTTGTCTGAAACACTGCACTACCTTGGCAAGCTTCTCCGTGACTTGCTGCTGTATGGCCACACTCACTAGGGATGGCATGTCTTTTTAGTCCTTCCTAATCAGAAAGCTGGGACAAGGAGACTTCTTTCCCCAGACACCAGGCTTCCTTCCTGGCAGTCAAACCTGGAGCCTTATAATAATAATCGTACATAGCACTTATATAGCTTTACATCTTCAAAGTGCTATACTAGCATTAACTAATTATCCCTCTCCCTAATGGCCATTAATCCTGGCCTTTCATGAACCTTCCGCATTTCCCTGAGGTTCAGCTCTAATACAGCAATAAGCCACTCTCAGGGAGTGGCCTGCTATCTTGCAATCTGCTGTCTCGGATGTTTAATGAGGCCCCAAAGAAAAGGCCAGGTGCCCTGGGCCATTGGAAATGTGTGATTATAGAACAGTGCATGACCTTGAGAGTGGTTTATCCTGATTCTAAGATGGCTGTGTTATCAAAAGACAGTTCTCCACAGCTCTGAAGCAAATGCACCGCAGGCTGCATTCATTTGTGGGCATCACGTTACCAGGAAAGTATTGGAAGGAGCAGAGCAATGGAAAGGATATGAAAGCTGGAGACGTTGATTTAGAGAGAAAAAGTAAGAGCTAAAGCTGTCCAGCTAGGTTCGGCCACCACTAAGGTGGGGATGGGGGAAGGCTGCAAATAGGTTGTGTGTTTATACAGCAACTAGCACAGGGATCGGCAACCTTTGGCACACGGCCCATCAGGGAAACCCCCTGCCGGGCCGGGCCGGTTTGTTTATCTGCAGCGTCCGCAGGTTTGGCCGATCGCAGCTCCCACTGGCCGTGGTTCACCGTTCCAGGCCAATGGGGGCTGCGGGAAGGGCTGCCAGCACATCCCTCAGCCCACACCGCTTCCTGCAGCCCCCATTGGCCTGGAACGGTGAACCACGGCCAGTGGGAGCTGCGATCGGCCAAACCTGCGGACGCTGCAGATAAACAAACTGGCCCGGCCCACTAGGGGCTTTCCCTGGTGGGCCGCGTGCCAGTGGTTGCTGATCCCTGAACTAGCACAGGTGCTACTAGGGGTCCTGGGCACAACTAGGGCTCTTTGGTGCTATAAAAAGAACAGGAGTACTTGTGGCACCTTAGAGACTAACAAATTTATTAGAGCATAAGCTTTCGTGGGCTACAGCTCACTTCATCAGATGCATAGAATGGAACATGTAGTAAGAAGAAATATATATACATACAGATAAATTGGAAGTTACCATACAAACTGTGAGAGGCTAATTAGTTAAGATGAGCTATTATCAGCAGGAGAAAAAACCTTTTGTAGTGATAATCAAGTTGGCCCATTTAGACAGTTGACAAGAAGGTGTGAGGAGGATACTTAACATGGGGAAATAGATTCAATATGTGTAATGACCCAGACACGCCCAGTCTCTATTCAAACCCAAGTTAATGGTGTCTAGTTTGCATATTAATTCAAGCTCAGCAGTTTCTCATTGGAGTCTGTTTTTGAAGCTTTTCTGTTGCAAAATTGCCACCCTTAAATCTTTTACTGAGTGGCCACAGAGACTGAAGTATTCTCCTACCAGTTTTTGAACGTTATGATTCCTGATGTCAGATTTGTGTCCATTTATTCTTTTGCATAGAGACTGTCCAGTTTGGCCAACGTATATGGCAGAGGGGCATTGCTGGCACATGATGGCATATATCACATTGGTAGATGTGCAGGTGAACGAGCCCCTGATGGCGTGGCTAATGTGATTAGGTCCTATGATGGTGTCACTTGAATAAATATGTGGACAGAGTTGGCATCGGGCTTTGTTGCAAGGATAGGTTCCTGGGTTAGTGTTTTTGTTGTGTGGTTTGTGGTTGCTGGAGAGTATTTGCTTCAGGTTGGGGGGCTGTTTGTAAGTGAGGACTGGTCTGTCTCCCAAGATCTGAGAGTGAGGGATCATTTTTCAGGATAGGTTGTAAATCTTTGATGATGCGCTGGAGAGGTTTTAGTTGGGGGCTGAAGGTGACAGCTAGTGGCGTTCTGTTGTTTTCTTTGTTGGGCCTGTCCTGTAGTAGGTGACTTCTGGGTACTCTTCTGGCTCTGTCAATCTGTTTCTTCACTTCAGCAGGTGGGTATTGTAGTTTTAAGAATGCTTGACAGAGATCTTGTAGGTGTTTGTCTCTGTCTGAGGGATTGGAGCAAATGCGATTGTATCTTAGAACTTGGCTGTAGACAATGGACTGTGTGGTGTGTCCTGGATGGAAGCTGGAGGCATATAGGTAAGAATAGCGGTCAGTAGGTTTCCGGTATAGGGTGGTGTTTATGTGACCATCGCTTATTAGCACAGTAGTGTCCAGAAAATGGACCGCTTGTGTGGATTGGTCTAGGCTGAGGTTGATGGTGGGATGGAAATTGTTGAAATCATGGTGGAATTCCTCAAGGGCAATAGTTATTTGTAGCAATGATACAGAGAGTTTAAATAGAAAGGAGGATGGGGTTCTTTTGGAGCAAAAGAGAAGAAAGGAAGAATTTAGGCTCAATGTCAGGATAAACTTCTTGAGAGTGAAACCTGTGACTGGGTTGTAGAACGTCTCTCAACGGGAGTTGTGGGAGTTGCATCATTTGGGACTTTGAAGACTGCACTGGACAATTCTGCATTGCCCCAGGGAGACAGGTCTGGATTTCAGAAGAGCTCTTTTCTAGCTCTATCGTGTCTCATTCTGGGTGGGAGTGGTGGAGGGTGGAGAAGAGAGTGACAGGAATCTTTCAGAAATGATTTTGAAGCAGCAGTCTCTTGACAAGGAGTCAGCCTGCATGATCACTGTTATTGCAGGAAACTGCCACCCTGGGCTCTGTCTCAGTAAACTGTGGATTGATTGAAACAAACTTTCATCTTCCCTATAAAGATCCGTAATGATTCTCTCCAGAGCCAAGGACATGAAATGTAAATTGGCTCTGCAAAAGGAAAAATAGTCTGTTTTGTAGACAGGTTTGTTTAATAGCCTCATTTCTCTCCAGTGCTTTTGCCAATGCATGCTACTCCAGGTGGTCCCAGGTACAGTGAACAGGCCTGGGAATCACGCTTATGTGATTATACAGTGGGAGGCAGAGGTTAAGAACAGGGAAGAACCCCCGAAGTGCAAAGTCTGTTGTAGCCAGCACATGGTGTAAGGAGGATCTTCTGTTATCCAGGCCACATGCCAGTTTATGTAGTATTGCCTATGCAGTCCAATCTGTCTGCTCTCAATTCTAGATTATAACATTTGCAATATTAACAAACAGCGGGGCATAGTAGACTGAGCACAGGGCTGAGATCCAGGAACTCCTGTTTTCAATACCCAGCTCTGCCATGACTGACTGTGTGACCTCAGGCAAAGTCCTATCCCCTCTCTGTGCTTCAGTTTCCCCATCTGTGAAATTGGGATTATAATTTATATCCCTAATCAACCTTGTACATGGCTGGTGAGGAGTTAATGGCTGTGCTTCGAAAACGTAAAATGACAGGTATTACATTAACTCTGGGTCCACTGAAAGCTGCTATCCTTCTGAAATACAGAACTCCCAAGAAACCCTTACATACAGCTCTAGGTTGGGCATATTTTGGGCTCCAGAGTCTTTTGTTTTTGCCTACGTCCATCTTCCTAAGGAATTATTGGTATTTTTTTCAATAACAAATAGTTGCACATGAAGTACAGAGATGAGATGAGATGAGCCCCTTGGCACTGCAAGTCTGTGAACAGATTAACTAAGCCAACATTCTGTCGTTACATCCTTGGGACAACAGCTGACCTTGTATTTCACTTTATGGGTAATTTTTCCCCAATGTGTGTCTAGAGAAGGCCAATGACTTGGCTCATGATTTGGCTCATTAGAGATGAGATGGACTGTTGGTTCATTTCTCTACTTTCAGAGCCAGATCCTCAGCTGGTATAAATTGTTGTAGTTGCATTGAAGCCAAGGAAGCTACACACCAGTTTATACCAGCTGAGGATCTGGCACACAAACTTCCTGACTGGCCCGGATCTAGTTCAAAAGGAAGTTAAATGCACACAATATATATTTCACTACTTGTATGTCGAACAAGCGCCAAGATAGGGCAGATTTACAGAGCTCTGCAATGATTTCAGGATTGTTGGAAAACGGAGTCAGTGCTACTAAAGGAGTGCGGAGAGCCAAACATTAGCACAAAATAATTTTCACTAACCAGCTTGGATATATGTCATGTTGTGTTGACAAAGAATTTCCTTGGAGCCCTTCAAAATAAGGGAAAGCAAGTCATAAAAGCTGGAAGTGCAGGAAAGAGCTAAAATCGCAGCCAAGATTTAAAAGGAACAGAGGAAGAAGTCTTTCCAGTTGCAATAGGAATAGCATTCCTGGGGGTTCAAGGCAGCAAACGGAGAGTATTTCAGCCAAAGATGGATCTCTAACTGGGAGGTGTGGAGATACAATAAGCTTTTCAACCTCGCGAATTGCAGTTTTGAGCATCTGCGCACATTAAAGTGAAAGATCGTTTTGAGACTTTATCGTATTTCTGGTAAAATTAGGCTGTACTAAGAACTAGAGATGGGGCCAGTTGATAGAACTCTGAGAGACTGAATCTGCACCCCATTAAACTCTGGGGAAGTTTGGAACAGCACTTCCTGGTTAAGGGCTCTCTCTGCCCTGTGTATTACCCATGTCATAACTTACTTTGAACACCTCCTATTAAATTGTTTCTGTAGCTCAGTGCTGTAGCTTGCCTCTTTACTGACACCGCTTTATCACTAGCAGCAATCTAATGAAGCAGGGGAGGTTTCAGAATTCGTGAGGAAAGCAGGGACTTGCAAAGCGTTTTCTTTTTGAGTACTGTTGCCCCCTTGACAGAGCAGTAACTGAAACTGGGGGCCTGGCAGGATGGTTTCTCTTTGGGTGGGAAGCCAATGACATGGAGTCAGGGTACTGTCTTTGTGTCATCTGTTTACTTACAAAAACATACACCAGCCCTCTTTCCACAAATGGCAGCAGCAGCACCCTGCACGCAGGCTGCCCTGTGTTGCTGAAATTTCAGGTCAGGCACTCCGGCCCCTGTCCCAAGAAGCAGCAGTCTTTGCCTCTGCTCATCTCCAGAGACCGAGGAAGACTCCAGCCACTTCATTGCAGCTGCCACATGGTTGAACTTCCGTGCTTGCACTGCTCGGTATCCGTAATAGTATGACAAGAGCTTCCCAAGCGTGCGCGTGCAGACACACACTCACACAGAAGGAATTCTCGCAGCATCAGTACCAAAAAAATGGTAGTCTCTGGGATACTCTACCCTCGCAAGAGATGAATGCCAGAGACACGGAGCCATACTGCTCTCAACACCTGCTGTTCAAAACTCCTATCAATTAGTTATTCCCCCTGCAGATGGTGATTCCTGTATTGAAAGACAGAACAGAGAGAATCTGGTTCTACTAAGAGACTTTGAGTTGTACAAAAATCTCTAGCAAGGACAAGGCAATTCCTTCTGCTTGCCTGCTGCTGCTGCTGCTTGCGTACTTCCCCGTTGGACTGAAATGTACTGGCAATCGGGGAACTCTGTCCCAAAAATGCTTTCCCTGCCCAGCATTCCTCGGAGGAATAGTCTCAGGCTGTTATTTCAAGGGCTCCACAGATTTCAGACATTGTGAAGGGGAGGACTTTACTTTGTGAATAGGTTCTTATGCTGCGCCCATCACCATGGTATCTAAGAATTTGAAGGCCAAGCCTTCATCCACTGACTGTGCTTTTGCACCTGCAGTTGCTTGTCTCTGAGTGGATTCCTGGTGCAATTTTCTGGGTGAACACCCCTTTGTGCAGTTATTTAATAGGAGCCCAAACCGGTTTGAGGCTGTCCTAGGCAGCAGGAAAGCTATAAAGAACATTGACATACCTCTGCTGTACGTATTTCTATGTATTTCAGTCATAAAGCCGAATATGCCATTCACTCTGCAATATCTAGGCCCAGGAAGGCTAAGGATAGCACTTTGGTTTAGACCGTACATTTCCTGCCTTTTGTTGCTTCATCAGCAGTTGAACACGTTCTAGGCATTTTGTTGTGTTACTTTGTACGTCAGGTTTGGGAAGAGGGAAATCTTTGGAGCTCATCATTTATCTCAATATATTTCACTTCCAATCTGTCATATTAGGATATTAGCCAGTTTGCATTGATGGGTGAGTGTGTGTGGGTTAGAGGGAGGAGTTAGCTTGCCTAGCCTGTCTGAGCATCCACATGGGTAGCCTGCTCTAAGTGAAGCCTTTCCCCTCTCTTATGGCTCTGATAGATTTGCCTGTGCCTTTGTCCCCATGCAGGTTGGAGGACACACCATGCTGCCCATCCGCTGGATGCCCCCTGAGAGCATCATGTACCGGAAGTTCACAACAGAGAGTGACGTGTGGAGCTTTGGGGTGATCCTCTGGGAGATCTTCACATATGGGAAGCAGCCCTGGTTCCAGCTCTCAAACACAGAGGTACAGGATAAACCATAGCATCTTTGGCTGGGGAGGGGAGATGAGGCGAGACATGATGGAAAGGAGCATAGTCACACAGCATGCTTCTTGCAGGAAGTTTCGGGCACTTTGAGATCTGGAGGTGGGTTATTTCGCCTCCCTTATCCATCTTGGAAGCCGGGGTACACCACCGCCTTCCACATTCTCAGGAGGAAGTCCTAGCCCTCCCCCACCTTGGGTGCCATTGTCCATAACAGCGTCATGGCCTCGCAGAGGAAGGGCTAGGTGAAGCCATGGCTTCCATCTGGGAAATGTAGCCTGACAGAGGCTCTTACTTTGAGAAGAGCCCCCAACCCATAATTCCTCCCATTCCACTCCCTGCCCCTTCCTCCTAGGTTTGAGTCAGCCACAAGTAAAGTAAGGTACATGGGGGCTAATGCACCCAACACTGGCACTGGGTTGGCTGGGCTGACTTTAAGGAGCAGCTTGTTGCAAGTAAATTATTTCCAGCAGAATTCCCAACCTCGGGTATGTAAAATGTTGGTCACAGCGAGGGCTGCAGGTGGCGAGGGGCAGGGATGGGGTGGACCCCAATATTTATAGAAAGCTGGGTCAGGCTGTTCAGTGTGCACCCCAAAGTGGGGAAAAATTGGGAAATACCAATGCACAACGAACACCTATGGTCCAGGCACTTCCCTTGTATGTTCATGTACAACTCCCATTGACCCCAGTGGGAGTTGTGGGCGAATGCGGGAGGGACAGATCTGGCCATAAAAATGGAACATTATTGCTCATGGGGAGAAGGGCTGTTCTCCTTCCATTGCCCTCTTTGCAACAAGGCTTTCAGAGCAATCAGTGCACTGAGTTTGCGGGTCATCTCCCAGATGTTCACAATAACAGTGGTAATTAATGCTTGCCACTCTTATGGCTCTTTTTAGGCATAGAATTTAAAGCACCTTTCAGAGGGATAGCTATTATCCCTATTTCACAGATAGGGAAACTGAGGCAAAGAGCCTGACACAGTGATAGAGTTGAGAATAGATCCCAGGTCCCTTGATGCCCAAAACCATGATTTAGCAACATACCCACCACTTTGTTTGGCTAGATAAGCACAGAAGCACTCTCAGAACTGGGCTAGTAGGGGTTGCTGCAGGTCAGTTACATCCAGGGGAGGCAGGTCTGGAACAGCAGGCAGTGCTCCAGCTCACGTCTGAGTGCAGTGACAGAGCTGTGCCCAGGAAACGTGCACATTTTATCCTATTGTGTGTCTAATGGATTCCAGAAAAGTTACCTCTTTTAACAAGAAATGTGCATTTTCTGCTTTCCGGACACAGATCCCTTAATTGAGTGAGTGCAGAGAGGGACTATCCAAGGTGCTTCTTTACATCGCTGATACTTGCCCATTTGTGAGCTCAGTGCCCTTCCTGAAGCAGTACGCACAAACATTTTAGAGACACAAAGCGTGAGAGAAATGATCACAGAAGCCATTTGTTATGATACTTAATGAGCTGCTCTTGCATTTGCCTTGGAGATAAATACACACACACACACACAAATGAGTGTACATACATCCCACATGGATGAGCTGTCATGCTGGAACCCAGACCGCACAAATGTCTCTGCACCTGTCTCAGTTTCCCCATCTGTGAAATGGGGATAATCAAACTAACCCATCTACTAACCTTAAACAGCGCTTTGAACATATAAAGCTGGTACTGTTGGGCTAGGAATAGTACTGCCACATCCAGACAGGGTGACTTGTAACCATAGTCACCTCCATCTTTACCTGACCCTGTCTTTCCTCTGTCCCTTTCCCTTTTCTCCTCAAAGGAGAGAATTCATAGGCAACTTGTGCAAGACATTGCACATTAAATCTTCCCAAATGTTAGGGATGTGTTTGCTGTTGGCCTGCTGGTTAGAAGCAAGCTGTGGAGACTCATGCAGAGTCCAGGGGCCTCTGGAGAACTGACTCCACCAGATCTTAGATTCACTTTTAATGAGGATGAGCAGGTCTGGGACACACCTTCTCCACTCCGGGACATCTACAGGGGACACAAGTCTAGATTTTATCTGGCTGTTGGCTGGTTAAAGTTAAAATGAGCATTTTTAGACGTTCTGCTAAACACTAGATGAGACCCTCGCTGAGGGGAAGATGGAATAGGGCACATGGCTAGTGAAAGACCACCTGAAGACCCAAAGCTAGCCCTACTGGCTAAATCTAAACCTTGCTTCCTCTCTAAAGATAGGGGCTCACCATGGGTCTTTCAAATACAGGAAGCTTTTTAGTGGTCCTAGTTCATGTCTCTCTGCCTGCTCCACCAAGGCTCAGAAAGTTGTCTCTGCCATCAGCTGTACAGTGATGGAGCCTTGTCTGCAGCACTGCATTTCCATCGCCCTCCCGTCCACAGCTCTTCCTAATCGCTTTCTCTTCTCGCTATGTCTATGCAAATATCAGAGTGATAACTGTCTGTTTGGATGCGTGCTGGGCCCCATTACTAGTCACAAATGATAAACTTTAGGCCCCCCTCGCTGGTCTACTTGCCTCGCGAGTAGCACTGTTTGGGATCTGTGTTTATCTGCAGCGTGTGTTAGGTCAATCAGCTACGGCAGTGCCGGGTGACTCATCACTTCCCAGACAGGGGACTAGTCAGTAATAACAGCTCTCTGACAAGTCAGTTTTTCCTCCCTTTACAGCCTTTTCCCTGGCGAGCAGGATTCAAAAAGCAGGTGCTTGGGGAATTGTTTTCCCCTGGAGTCACTCTAAAGATGCCATTTCATGCTGCACGAGCCGCTCGCATTTTTCTCATTAGCGGCAACAACCTGACCTAGAGTGAGGTGTGAACATTTGCAAGATTTTCTTCCATCATGAATTTGATCCAAGATGAAACAGTGTTTTTTTTTTTTTCCTGCTTACAAACATCAAAAATTAGACAAATTTGCCCTGGGAGAGGCAGGTGGGAGATGTTGCTCTGAAATCCCCCTAGTAGAATTATCCTGAGTTTCACCATGGAAAAGGCTTTTATTTTCAGCAGGGGGAAAGACTGATGATATAAAAAAAATTAACTTTTTCTTAGACCACCAGGAAAACCTGACATGTCAGGTTCAGCCTCTCCTCTATATAAATTACCATTGGACTCCTTCTTTGACGAAGCCTTCTGGTCCATAGGTACAGTCAGGTAATTAGGTGTCAAACTGGGAGGAGTTGTGCCTGGAGTTAATAGTGGTTGCAAAATCAAAAGTATATTTCACTGAGATTGCAAAACTGCAGCTGCAAAGCAGGAGGCAGGTGCTGAGAATCTGTTGCTGCATATCACCTGCTGGGAGCCTGCACACCTCAAATCAGAGGGATCTGCTGGCTCCTTAGTGCTCTGATGAAATGTTGGTTACCATCCAGGGCTAAGCAGATTCGGCAAAGGGACATTTGCAGCGCTTCGTTGTGTGAGACTCACCCTCTCTGTTCTGCGTTTCAGGTCATCGAGTGCATCACCCAAGGCCGAGTCTTGGAGAGGCCTCGAGTTTGTCCCAAGGAGGTTTATGACATCATGTTGGGCTGCTGGCAGAGGGAACCTCAGCAGCGGCTCAACATCAAGGAAATCTACAAGATCCTTCATGCTCTTGGCAAGGCCACACCAATCTACCTGGACATCCTTGGCTAGCAGTGGCCACTTGTCAAAAGTTCCTGCTCCTTCCTTCCTCCACCCATCCTACCTCCTCTGCTCCCCACCCCTTTCAGCCCCCAAGCAAACATCTTCATATAAACTCAAGTGCCTGCTACACATACAACACTGAAAAACAAAACAAAACAACCTGTAAGGCAGTTTGGCTTATATATATTTATAGATATATAGATATAGATATATATACCTTCCACACCAATACAGAAAGAAGCTGCTGTTACAGAAACTATAAGACTTTAAAAAATAAAACAAAAAAGAAGAGAAGAAACTTAAAGTACTTAAAAAAAAAAAAAAGGAGGAATCTTTTCCCCCAAGCTGTGGAGAAGTGAAACATGACCTTGCTGTGCTTTGTCTGCTCGGGCTGAGCTCAAGACTCTTGCTAGCGCAGAGACTCAGTCCCAGGGAAAAGCTCTGGGAGGAGGCCCTGCCCCATTTGTAAGATATGCACTGAATGTGTGACTCAGTCCCCGCCTGGACATTTGGGCTCTGAACCAGGGCAGTGCCCCTGGAGGAACTTGCAATTCCACCCACCCACCTTCCCACCCTTTTCCTCCTTTTGACATTGCAGGACAATTTTTCTAATTTGCCAATTCTTAAATGTATAGACTCAAGGCTTTCGGAACATACAGTAAAGGATCGCGGCACCTACGGGTAAACCACACACGAGAAACAGCCACCCTCCCACAGAACACAGACAAGAGGAACTGAACCTTTCTATTGCCCAGCACCAATCCTTTGTCAGACTCTGGGGATCAGTGCTGGGGACCAGAGCAGCTGCCTGGGAGAGCCATACAGAGAGCAGAGTTGGGGAGGGGTCTGTGCCATTATAAGGATGCTTTGACCTCACTTTGGCATGCGGGACAGGCACCCAGCCCATGCGTCGCCCCCAAATAGGGGGTGTTTTTGAAAGCAAAACCATCCACCCTGCTTATTTTGCCAGGAGACATGGTAGAGATGTGAGGAGAGCCCCCGCCATACAGATGGGCCAAATTCATCCCTGGCGCAACAGCGCTGAAATCAGGGCTTTCCCCCCCAGCGTGTGTTCAAAGGCTGTAGTTTGTCATCTGGCTGGGGACTGGCTTGCACGGCTTCAGGGGTGCTCTTTAGGGTTAGTACGCCATGCTGCCCCTCCTTCCTTTCCCCCACCTCCACCATCCACCCCCCTCTCCCTTGGTCCAATACCTAGTATATCTGCCAAAGGGATGGGGGTGGTGCAGGGGAAACGAAGGGGTCTGGGAGATGGCTGGGAACCTATCAGCACCTGCCCAGGCCCTGTTGACATTCCCCTCACGTCTCCAGGCCCTGAAAGGATTGATGCATCTGCCTTTGAGCTGCTGTGAAAATGCAGAGGCTGAAGAATAGCTTCACTGGTAACCCGGGGAGCTGGGGGAGGGGAAGGCGGTGCTTTCCCGAGTAGACGGCTCAGCAAATGGCCACTGCGGCCAGCCTTGCATGTCAATGAGGACAAAGGCCTGGCCAAGGGGACTGGGACAGCCAAGGGAGGGGCAGAGAAGCAGTCCCTATCCCACGCCCCCATCAATAAAAGGAATCAACTTCCTGGCAAAAGGCTTCCTCAGAGGTGGGCTCCTGCTCGAAGCAGGCCTGGGAAACAAAACATTTCTGGTTTGTTTCTCCTCTGGCTAATGGAGGATGAGGGGACAACATGCTGCTTGGCAGCTCTAGCCAGGAGGAGGGTGCTGTCAAGGCAGAGTTTGAAAGGTGACAGCTGTAGACCCAGAAATAGCTTGTTGGGATGTGGCCCTTGTCATGGAAGGAGTGGGGGGATCTTCTCTCCTCCCCCCCATCCAACACCCCCCGCCCAGAGCAATCGACAGGGCAGGCTGCATTCGAGAAAGGATGCTTCTGTCCAGGTGGTGACATAGTTGTGGCTCGCTGCACAGAGGAAACCCCCTTCTCCGCCCCATACAATCACCCCATTTATCTGAAGCTGTCTTGCTGCTGGCTTAAATCAGAGGAGGGGGCCCTGGCACAGGGAGGGGAAGAAAGCAGATCCAGGGGAAGGCCCCTCTGGTGCTAGTGGAGTAGAGTCTGCAGGGGCTGAGGCTGCTGGAGAGGGGTGGGTGCAGTGGCTTATTTGGTCCAGGCGGTGCTTGCTGTAATAAAGACATTGGGGAGGGGAGAGGGAGGGGAGGGGAGACAAAATGTGACTCCTTGGCCTGCCTTACAAAAACCAGGATCTGTCAGTGCTTGGCGGTAAGGGGCGAGGCCAGTGCAGCAGACTCTGGAGTCAGGGCAGTGTGCTGGGTTGTTTGCGTTACAATGCTGAATGATTGTGTACGGGTCACTTTGAATAACAGAACTGAGCTGTTGGCAGGAGGACAGGCAGGGAAGGGGTGTTAATGGCCCCAGAGATCATAGAGAAACCACAATCTAGTGCCCCACTCCCCCCATGCTCTGCATGGCTTTGTTCTCCTGGGGCACCTGGACAATGGGAGCTGGCTTTGGTGAGGGGGACACCCCGTCTTTTCCCTTCCTACCCACCATTTAACTAACCCTTCAAACCCCTTTCCCCAGTCATAGCACTCATAGACCCTATAATTCCATGTTAAATTCAGGAGCACCCCACCTTCCAGCTCTGCTGCAAACCAGGGATCCCTCCCAACCACCCCATCCCATGAGTGGTGGGTTCCCCAAGCCAGCTCTGTGTGTGGGCATCTGAGCAAGGTCAGGGCAGGAGCAAGGAAAGACATCAGGCCTGAATGCAGCATGGTTTTTAATAACTGGTCTAATGAAAAGAAGAAAGATGTCCCCTGAAAGATGTTAAGCTCTCGACACCGAGATTCAGGCTGTCAGACTGCCCCATTCTTAGCCCCACCAAATGCAATTATGGCATTGGGGAAAGGTTCTCTTGTCAAAGCTTGTTTTGAGCAGCTGCTCAGCAAAAAAGCAAGGCAGGGTTGATACCGTGGCATGGAGTCTTGATTCCCCTGCTGCTGTTGCTTTGGGCCTGTGCGTGTCAGGTTTTGCTTCTGTTAGTTTCGTTTCTGTACAGGTGAGAGGAAATAGTTGCAGACGTGCTGTGGGAGTTGGGAAGGACGCTGGGCCGAGTTATAGGGGAAAATACCCAGGAGTCTCCTGTTTGCTGGAATTAATACAGAGCCCCTTTAGTCTGCTTGGGTGGCTCTTTCACCCACCACAGGACCAGAAGTTCCTGATGGCTGTGGAGCCTTTGTGGTCCCACTGTGTCAGAGATAGCTCAGGGTTTGGGGAAACCCATACAGTGTGCCCCAAAGCAAAGATCTACTCTAAAATGTGGGTGCCTTTGTGGGCCAGGGAGGCACAAGTGACTCCAACATTGTGCAGATCATCCATTTGCTCCCCCCATGAAGAGGGTTAGCTATCACTCTGCTGCCAGGAACACCAGAGCTCTCCCCCAGCCTGGCTACTCATGCCATGCCCAAGGACTGCAGTTGACTCTGGCTTAGGCTTATTTCAGTTCCCCTCCCCACATCCCCACACCAGGGCATTCCCATTACTCGACTCCTTTAACTGAGCTGGTCCCCAAATGCCTTTTGAAAGGGGAGGTGGGCCAGACCTGAGGGCGGTCCTGGACCTTAGCTGAGAACAGGACTGTTGCCCTTCCTGGCACTGGCAGTGGGGCACTTTTACTTAGGGAAAAGATTAACCCAGGCAAATCCCTTCGAGGGTTTCACCTAGATGGACGCCTGCTGGGCAAGAGGGCGCTGTGCTGTGGTTGGCCCTGGGTTGTGGTCTCAGTGACCTCATGTTTTGTTTTTTTCACATCTGTGATTTCCCATTTCTAACATTTAGGTGAAGCGGATACTTCTTGAGGGTGGGCCATCGAGCACTCAGTGTTTAAATGGGGCTCAACCCCATCTCTTGAAGTCAGCCTTCTATTTTGCATGCCTGTATTGTTGCTCACAAAGCTTTCTACACTCCAGTTTTTGCACACACCTCTTAGACTTGGATGGTCATTAGATGCTTTGTTTGTGCAAACCTGATCAGCTGGCACATGCATGTGAATTCAGGGTTTTGAATTTGCATGAACTTGGGTGTGAAAAATGGCATGCAAAAACTTCAGTGTGGGGGAATATATGTGCAAAAGCAAGTGTGAAAATGGGGTTCCATTACAGAGGCTGCTTTTGAAAATGTGATCTTCAAAGCATGTCCGATTGCCTCTCTCCAGTAGTGGGTAGAATAAGCTGTCTCAATTAGACAGCACTTGGAAAAGACCTCGTAAGGAAGGGGACAGTATTACAAGTCCAGCACACTACTTGGGTTAAGTCAGGGATCGGCAACCTTAGGCGCACGGCCTGCCACGGTAAGCCCCCTGGTGGGTCAGGCCTGTTTGTTTACCTGCTATGTCCTCAGGTTTGGCCAGTCGCAGCTCCCGATGGCTGTGGTTCGCCACTCTGGGCCAATGGGGGCTGCGGGAAGCAGCGGCCAGCACATCCCTTGGCCGTTAAGTAAACCATAACATCCCTGGGTTAAGTAAACCATAGTTGTATTAGGAAGGGCTAGTGTTCTATTAAATTCCAAGTGGTGCTGATGGTAGAAACTGAAATAAACAAAAAATAAATTGTGTGACTGAGACTACAGGCAAATGAGGCTATAACTCTGGGCAAACACTGGCGAAAAAGCAAAGGTCACCAGCAGGCAGGGGTCTGAACTGTGCTGTGTTGTGAGCTTTTCTCATCTGAAATACAAGCAGAACAAGGCCTGAGCAATATTAAACCTTTCAGGGACAAAGGCAGGGAAATGCAAAGCTAAGGCTGTTGTTTTCTCTTCCGAAGAAAGGCTTTTACTTCTTAGGACCCAAGTGCTTTTGCTGCCTAATGTGCTAGCGATATCAGCAACTGTAACTGCAGAAACAGAGAACCGGGTCTCGGCTGGCAGGTGAAGAAAGACTTGATTTAAGCTCTGTTGTTCGTTGGGTGTATGTATTTGTCATTGGTGAGTCTGCATCTAAAGTGTGTTCTGTTCAGAGCTGGGATCTTTATTACGGTTGCATATTTATTTTTATAATGAGGCGTTTCACTTCCTGCACCCAACGCCGAGTCTTATTTTACAGGCTGTGTGTGAAAAATGTTGCATTCAAGGCTGGTAGCCAAATGTACTGAAGGCTACTCCTTGCTCTCTGCAGGTGACTTTTACACCTAAGGGTGGCCCAGTACAGTGCTTCCCCTCCTCTGGGGCAGCTGTACCAGTTTACTAGACCAAAACTGTGGCCCATGCCCTGTGCTTTCCCCTGTACAGTTACTGGGGCTTAGCAGCTGAAGCTCAGTTACACACCACTAAATGGGAAGCTGGCAGTGGTGCCATGCTGAGGCCTGAGCGAGAATGCAAGGGAGAGCCTAGAGTATCTGTCAGATGAGGACGTGCCAGTTTTGGGGCAGGGAAGAACCAACTGTTGAGAAGACAGACACACCAGAAAGGATAGCTTGCCCCCTTGGCTCTCCATTCACTGGGACTTGGTTTAAGCCTCTAGTATTTTTTGTACAAAGAGGGGGATCTGGGAGGATTTAATCTCTGATGGGATATTTAGCTCTTGGGTCGTTCCCTTTGCATGGGCCAGGTCTTGGCTGTGAAGCAATCCGTCCTGTTTACCAGGAAGAGCCTGGGTTGTGTTCTGTGCTGGATAGTTACGCCTCTGCAATGGCTCCTCTCTGCTTTTGAGACGCCTACTCGCTTTCTCTAAATGTGGATTTTCACATGCAGGGGGAGCTGACGGGGCGGGGCAGGGGGTTGGCTGGTGATCAGGTCTGATGGCTCCATACAGTTTTGCCCTGCGCATGGTGGGAAGACAGGACGCCCATGCCAAGAAAAGCACTCAGCAGGTCCATGCTTTGGTTCGGTGCAAAGGCACATCCCCAAAAGCTCTGCTGTGCTACTGTGTCTTTTTGAAGGAGCAGGATGGGACTGCACCTTTGGGGTGAGTATGCTGTCGGCTTGCAAAGGAGAAGAAGTTGCAGGGGGGAGCGTGCCAATTTGTGTCCCATTAGCACAATGGCTAAGTGGAAAAACTTGCTTAGCTCTTCTCCAGAATCACTGCTAGAAACTGTGCTCCTGGCTGGGACCTTGCGGGTCCTGTGTCTAGCCGAGTGAATGCGTACAAAGACACACACACACACACGAGTGGCCAATGGCACAAGCGTATGTAGTCTCTGCTCCCAGTGGAATACAGAGGTAACGGTGCGCCCTTCAGTCACTTCTGTGCCCCTTGTTCCTTGTCTGCACGACGTTAGGCAGTGGAACAGGTTCCCAACCAAAGTGGTGGAAGTCTCATTGCTTGCAGCTTTTAAAACTATGTTAGACAATTGTGGGGAACGATCTTGCTTAGGGCCCCAGTAGACAGGCTAAGTGATCTAATAGGTCATTTTCATCTCTAGCTTCTGTGGTTTCTCACTGGCCACAATTTCGCAAGGCTTCTTCACAGCCCCTGCTTCTAAAACAACCAGCTCTAACATTCCTCAAAGAAAATGGATGATTATCACATAACTCCCATTGGCACTCAGGGATCCCCTATGGGAACTAATCTCCCAGACTAAAAAAGGGACTGATCCTACAGCCTGAAGCCATAGCCCAGCAGCTGTTCTGAAGAGGTGTTGAGCTGCAGAACTACTGGCTTCTTAAGACAAGGGCCCAGCAGGAGATGACTGAAATGCCTCTGTGAAGGAAATCATAGCATTGGGAGGTCTGAACATTTTTTCTTTTGCGCACACTGGCTCTCTGTTGGTTTCCAGCCTCCCAGATCTTTGCTGCTTGATATTTAGATAAGTGAAGTTGCTGCATTTGCTTCCTTCCGGAAAAATAGGACTGGCACAAGCCCTGTGAGTTTCCTGGTGGAGATGCAATAAGATTCCCTCATACCCCACCCCCCGCCACTCCACCCCCCACACGTTTCCTTTCTGTCCCTGTAGTTCTCCGGGAGTGGCAAACGGACTTTTTAAACTGAGCGAATGTCTTAATGTGAGGTGAATCTGAAGCCCATAGTTTGGACTTCAAACAGTGAGAAAATTGGCGCTGAATGATTCTGCACACAAAGCAGAAAACTTTCATTTCCTGCAGGCAGGATGGAATTGACTGTTATATTAAGACTTCAGAAGGAGCACTGCCCTGGAGTAATTCCACTGCTGTCAGGCAATGTTGACATCTAGATTAACCTCTGTGCAGTGAATTTTACAGCAAAACTCATTGTGATGTGTGTGGGATATCTCCTGTAAATCCCAGCTGAAACCAAGGGTGTCCCACCCCCCTCTTTGAGAAGAAGGAGAAGAGCCTGGCAAGCGACTGTGTTTCTTTTACCTCAGCAGAACGCGGCTCTGACCTCATCCAGGCCATTCCTGCCGAGACAGGCTTTCTCCTCTGCTAAAGTGACAGGAGTTTTAGCCCATATTTTTTTTAATCCCCCCAAGGTATTTAAATCAAGGGGATGAAAGGCTCTTTGCTATTGACAAACAGGTCCTGCCATGTATCCACAAGCAGACAGTCGTAGTTAAAAGGAACTGGTTAACCAGTGGCTGTTAGCTTCTCTCTCTGATTAACTCCAAACTAGGGCACTGATGAGACCTGATCCGGTGAGCAATGCCACTCACTCTCACAGCTGCTGCCAACAGGCTGCATCTAGTGTTAACCAACCAAACAAGAGGCTAACTATTTAAACTGTGAGCATGACAAAAGATGCATAAATTAAAGGAGCTCACATAGTTCATTCTGCAGAAGTCAAAGGCCATTGCAAGAGAAGTCTCCAAACTCCTTATTTCTTTGCTCTGGCTGTTAAATCCAAACTGCAAGGTAGGAGCAAGTACCCTTGGTATTTTCTTTAAGAGTAGCTTCAGCAGCAAAAGTTTCAAGGTACAGAAGCGGAACTGCCTTCTCCTCCCTTGTGTGCTAGAGACAATGCTCTCAACAGGCATTAGTAAGTACCAGTGATGTCAACTAGTCCTTTTGATTACCTCTGTGTAGATAAGTACTGTCAGCTAGACAATGTCGGGACTTGAGGGTGTATCCTTCATTCTAGCTATTCTTTATGCCTTGCTCTTCTTGTTCATCTCTGAACTCATATATGTCTATAATCAATAGTAAAAATTCTAGGCACATCTTGAATACTGTGTGAAGATGTGGTCGCCCCATCTCAAAAAAATATATATTGGAATTGGAAAAGGTTCAGAAAAGGACAACAAAAATGATTAGGGGTATGGAACAGCTTCCATATGAGGAGAGATTAGTAAGCCTGGGACTTTTCACCTTGGAAAATTGATGACTAAGGTGGGATATGATAGAAGTCTATAAAATCATGATGGCTGTGGAGAAAGTAAATAAAGAAGTGTTATTTAGTCCTTCTCATAACACAAGAACTAGATGAATGAAATTAATAGGCAGCAGGTTTAAAACAAACAAAAGGAAGTATTTTTTCACACAACACAGTCAACCTGCGGAACTCCTTGCCAGAGGACGTTGTGAAGGTCAGGACTATAACAGGGTTCAAAAAAAGAATTAGATAAGTTCATGGAGAATGGGTCCATCAATGGCTATTAGCCAGGATGGGCAGGGATAGTGTCCCTTGCTTCTGTTTGCCAGAAGCTGGGAGTGAGTGACGGGATGGATCACTTGATGATTACTTGTTTTGTTCATTCCCTCTGGGGCACCTGGCATTGGCCACTGTCAGAGGACAGGATATTGGGCTAGATGGACCTTTGGTCTGACCCAATATGACCATTCTTATGTTCTTATAAAGCTCTCATTGACTCAGCTGGAGTTGTGTGTCCTCTGCATCTCTGAAATCAGGCCTATAAACTCTTTTTTGAACCTGTATTTGCTATCCCCAATTAGAATACAGCTGGAAGGGTTGCCTCCAAGGTTACAGAGAAGGTCATGGTGTCATTTTTGACTATGGAAAGAATATGGTCAACCAATTTAACCAACAAAGAAAATCAAACTTGGTGGCCTAATGTAAAAAGTAATCGGTATTGTATTTTGCTTTGGACATCCATGCATTAATATTCTGCAAATATGATTTCCCCTTTGTTTGTATTATTGATGCTATAAAATGTCAGACACACTAAAAAACAAACTAAAAAATCCTTTAGCAACCCAGCCTTTGGGGTTTGGAGTAATTTTGGCTGAGTCACAAATAAGGTTGCTGTCCCTTTTGCTTCTCATGGATATTAATGCACTGGTCACTCAATCTACTGCTGACTTTAAAAACATTCACTTTGCTAGCTGTATTTTAAAGAATACAAAACCCTGAAATTCTTTGTGCCCCATACGGGAAGCCAAAAGTGCCCAGGGTGAAGTACCACTTTGCTATGGTTGGGTTTGTGACTCTCATAGGGTCTGCTACATCTCTGTGGTTCCCAGCAAAGCACCACTTCACAACCATCTTAGTTCCAGCCAAGAAGAACTAGGTCTGTGTACCCTTTCGTCAGAGCTGTTTTATCACTTGGGTTTGCTCTTGAGCAGTACTGGGCTTCTGCCTCTTGCAGTGACAGGTGGATGTTATAACTCCACAGCACACCAGCCCTTAGTTGCCCAAGAATTGAGACGTAATCAGGAAGGGGAGACCTGTATTCTTGTCAAACCCCATCTAACTACATCCCAGAATCTTAGGCACTTGTTTTCATGAGCACTGAGCGGACATCTTTACTGTGCTGTCCACAGTGAACCCTAGATTTTTGTGCCAGAGAGGATACAGGGAACTCAGAACCCATCCCTGTGTTGGAGGAATTTAAATTGTTCCTTCCAATGTGTGTCTTTTTGAACTGGCTGAAGATGAGTTTCACTTGCCCAACAACTGATTTACTTTCGTCCCTCCCACTCCTATCTGCCCCGACTCACTAAATACTTTTGTGCCATTGGCAAATGTCACGTCATTATCCGCCCTCCGTCCAAAGTCATTAATAACTAAATTGACCAGCACCAGCTCTGGCATTGATGTCTGGGGTCACCCCACTATTAACATCTTCCCATTTGCTCCCTGTTTCTCCTTGTTAGTGTCTGATCCGTGGTAGGATGTTACCCCTTGCTCTGGCTATCCAGTTTCCTTATTAGCCGCTTATGAGGGCATTTATCATAGTCTTTTTGAAAGTCTAATAAAATGATACAAAGGTCTACTTTATCTATTATTTCCTTCCCTCTTCCAAAGCATTCTCAAAGGCTAGAGAGAAAATTGACTCTTACGTAGGCTATGTCAAAGTGTCCCTGCCTTGTTGCTTTCATCTGGGAGTTTCCCAACTATTTTGTAGTTGACTTCCAAACCCTTTTTCTGAGTCCTGCAATTAGAGCTCCCCATCTCTCAGGCCTGAGTAAAAATGGAGGTCAAATCATACTCTGCTGGAGGGATCTTCTTTACGATGTTGTGGGGAGGAAATCTCAGCAAGTTTCTCCTTGGATTTTCCCTCCAGTGATAGCAGGAGCAGGGGATTTGGGGAATCCAGAGGGAGGTAAAAAGAGCTCCCAGTTCTGTAACCTCCTGCTGAGATTTCCACATGGAAATCTGGGAGCAGGGCAGGGGACATTGCCATGGGGATCAACATTTCTCTTGTTCAATCCTCCTCCCAGCCCAGCCCTCTGAAGTCCACAGAATGCCATCGGCACAGAGGTACAGCTTAGGTGCATGCCCACAGCACAAGGATAGGGAATTTCCAATTGTGCCCTGCCACCCCCAATGAGATAGGAACAAAGTTAGCAAAAGTCCCAGAGTAGAAAGAGTTCTGGGTTATGATGTTTTCCCTACAGGGATTATTTAGTTTCCTTTTCTAACTCCGTTATTTAAGACACAATCCCACAGTAACTATAAACATGCTCTGAAATACGGAATGAACACGAGGAATCTGTTTGTTTTAGATTTTATGCCCGTAATTTCTCTCGCTGAGAATTCGGCTGTTACTTAGCCCCCAGCTGATTGTTCTGATTGGAAAGTCAGTCAGGACTGATTCCTGATGGGATCTGCTCTAGTCCATCCTAGTTCTTACACACTTGGGCTGCGGCAATGGAAATAATCAGCAAAAAGGACTGAGTTATTGTTACTGCGTTACTGAACCCTCCACTTGATGCTGGGCTAAAGCCTGATAGGTGTTGAGCACCACAAGTGTACATTAGAGTTGGAAAAGGTTGTGGGTTCTGGATGCCTCTTGAGATCGTTCATTGTGATGTTAAGAGTAGTGTTGCAGGGAATGAGGGGGGAAATTGTACAAGAAAAAAAATGTGTCAAACAGATTGTTTGGTGTTTAGTGCAAGAAAATCCACAACTGTACATGAGACAAGATTGAACTCATCATATTCTCCCTAGCAACAAAGAATATTTGCTACAGAGAGAGGAACGATTCTCTATCCCAATCGCTTTTAATTTTGTTTTTCTTGTTCTTCTGCTAGGGCAGAGCAAACCCTGGCTCACAATGTCTTTGAAAGCTGGAAATTAGGGTGAGAGGTGGGGTTGGGAGTGGATGAGAGCCTGATCTTGTTCAGTGATGTAGATGGGTAACAGCACAGCATCTTCCTGGGGTCAGGTCCTAATAATCTGGGATCAGATCTCCCCCTTCCCTACCTCCCAAAAAATCTATTTTGTGCAAGCATTGTTCACAGTATTGTAAATCAGTTTTATCTCTGAGATTAAGAGACAAAAGCAGCCACTAATCTGGGGATTTTGCTGTATCTTAAACCAGTAGAATCATTTCCCTGCAGATCAAAATGCCTGCCTAAGGTCAAGAAAGGCGCTGATGGAAAACCAAGCAATGAGATTGTTTTGATGACCTGTCTCTACCTAAATTTTTGCAACATGTTAACCACAGCCACCAGGGAATTCTGTGCTGAGGACAGGGACACCTCCGACACCGCAGAGATCAATTTCAGGCTGTTCCACTTAAGAACGGTCAGTGTAATAAACGTTATCGGAGGCAGGCTGTCATGCAGTGTCTGCAGCTGATGACTGAGTGTTTAGTCTGTCAGACTTGTTCTGATCTCTGGTTTCAGGGTGGCATGTTCTTGCTGGCATTTAATTTGGGACTGTGTGTTCAGCACCATGGACAACGGTCATCTGCTAGAAGTGAGTGAAATTTACAGGCTCTCGCCTAGCTTCATCTCCCACAGGGCTCTGGCTTTCCCCCCTCATTTCTGAGCCCTGGTGGTTGTTTTTCCTAGTGGCTGCTCTTTTGTGTGTGCTTTGCTTATCCAGCTCAGCGTGTCAAGACTCCCCCCTCCCCCATGCTGCACCCTGAACCTGCTGATGTTGGGCCTGCTCCTAAATCAGTGTGTTCCTCTCTATGCGTCAGGACTACTTGGGTGAGTAAGGGGGGCAGGGCTGGAGCCGTATATCTCCCACTCTGAGAAACAGGCCAGAGAGCTCTGAGGAGAAACAGCTTGAAGATTTAATAGGGATCCATGCAGGCCAGTAGTTCTCAATCTGCGGTCCAATCAGCACACACCTGTGGCTTGTGTGACATCCTCAGAACCATACAGGCAGTATATATATCCTGTGGATGCGGCCCACATCACACAGCGAGCTGCATATGCAGCCCACAGTGGTAAATAGGTTGAGAACCACTGATGTAGCCAATGGGCTGGCTCAGCTACCCTGGAGCTGATCTGGGACTGTTCTGGCACTCATTTAAGCCTAAATGTTCAAGGACCTGGTGTTGTCACTGAGCCAAATCCTTACATCATTCCAAAGTAGAGAGACAAGTCATAGCATGTCTAATGTATGAAAAGGGAACATAATCGGACCATGCAGCTTGGTACCGATTGTGTATGTGGGATTCTTCCCGCCCGCCCCTCCCCCCCCACTCACCTTTTCCTGACACCTAAACATTTCAACATTTGCTTTGTGCTAAAAGATTTAACCAAGTAGAGTGGAACTGGAGCTTCAGTGGAGTTACTCCTGATTGTCACCAGCATTTGTGAGATCAGGCTCAGGTCCAGTGACAGTTGTAAAGCACTGGGCCAGCTAGAGGTTTGGAAGCGCAGCCTTTGATCTGCTTTTGTTTATTTTAATATAAAATTGTCCTGTTGCAACAGTGCAAGGAAATGAGTAGCTACCACATATTAGTGAGCATATTTGTTCTCAGACTCAATGAGGTAACAGCATGCAAAATCCCTCTCATTTCAGCTTAGTGTCTCTGTGCTTTTTTTTTCGCTCTAACAGCCCTGCCCCTGCTCTTAGATTACACGAAGCAGGTAAACTCCATCTCAAGTGGCTGATTCTGCAAGCGTCAAGAATAACTTCCTTCTTTTGGGCAGCTTTGGGAGCGATCAGGAATTGTAGGTCCATCCCCAGCTCTTGGGTAGGGATGGGCTACCTGATTCAGGAAATGGAAGATAAGAACCAGCCAGAAACTTAGCTCAGATATGGAACCGAACCTTCAGACTGGTTCCTGGGAGCACCCCTTCCTGTCTTTCTTCCCTGACTCAACAGGCCTACTGTCTTGGCTGAAGAGGGAGCGGGAGTCATAGGGCAGGGGGTATATATTTGGAATTGAAGAATGGGGTGTAAGAGGGAGGCTTTTGGAAATCAGAGGGCTTGCTTTGCAGGAGTGGGGAATCCTGAACAGGGAAGTGTTAAATGTTGGGAGGGAGGAGAGAAACCACAAGTGACTTGTGTCCATTTGAAGCAGCTTTGAGGGCCCATCTGGACTTCCCATCTTGTTGGGCTTCTCCCAGGTCTGATCGTGGGTCCCTCACTCAATACCTTACAAACACCAAAGTCTTATTATTGTATATTCCACTGTCTGATGGTTCTTGCCAAACCACAAGTGGGTTGTTTTGTTTGGGGTTTTTTCCCCCTGTGTGAAAGGGATTTGTTTCTTCAGGAGAAGTGTCCTTTAAAATTCCAGCTAAATCTGGAGGTAATTTCTTGCATGAGCAGCTTTTTATAGATAGGCTTAAAGCAGAACAAAAAAACCTTATGTTAACTAAGTGCTATTTCACATAATGTGTTCCATGAGAAATGAAGGATTTCCTGCCTTGTAAATGATGTACATTGATGTAGTTCATACTGGACACTTGGGTCGGAGGAGTTGTGCAGAAAGGTTTCATTTTCTGAAGGATCAGCTGGCACCTGGGACAGATGTGAGGGGAGAGCAGGATGTATTTGGGAATGGAATTAGGTGCTGTATTCTCCCCCTCCTGAGATACTAAATATGTGATGCAGTGACCATGGCTGTAAGTGGCATGTGTCTGTCCAAATGTCCCATCCCCCTGCAGTTGGGGTGTATAATTCTCAGCATTGGAAAAATGGACCAGCTCTCAAAACAAATCTATTCACCTGCTTCTGTTCTGCAGAGATAGACGAGCCCTTGATTGGGGAAGAACTGCGGTGGCATACACAGGCTGTTGTCATCAGCAGTGACTCTAGCCATGTGGTTCTGCCCCACTTGGAAAAAAAGTGAAAGTAAAATCAGAGTCCAATAAGTTGGCCTTTGTCCCAGCTGCTATGTACCTCTGTTCACAGCTACTAATGGACCAGAATGGCTCTGCCAGGTGTAGAATGGCCTGCGCTGGTGCCCCATACAATTCACATTCCAGTAGGGGGGCGAGGCAGCAGCTGGATACACCCACCAGCCCAGCAGCTGCCACAGAGCACTGAGGGGTGCTGAAATGCACCCTTAACTCATGAGCACATGTACAGCCCTCCCCCAGAAGAATTTTGCCCTACGCAGCCTCTGGTTGGAACTTGGCCCCGTCTTGGCAGACATGTTAGGGGGAACATGGCTAGCATCCCAAAATGGGGACTTTTACCAGGCTAATGTGAATATCAGTTAACGTTATTGAAACTCTGTATGAACAGAAAACAAAAATCTCAGTGACATTTGCTGGATTGAGTTGTTTGTTTTTACCCATTATACCAATAAGCTACAATCATGGCCTCTTTGGATCCTGTTTTAAATTCTGCATCTGTGTCTACACTGGAGGCCATCACCTCCTGATACTTAGCCACTATGGGGGCCATCAATGGTGTCTCCCAATTAAGGGGTCAAAAACCAACTACCAGCCTTCAGGTCTTGCTGTGGTTCTCAACCCCTTCCATTTCACAACACCCTTTGCCATACCAGGACCCATCCAGAACTGCCCCTTCTGTCAAACTAGGATCCTCTCCCATGGGACAATATGGGAAAGGCAGGGTGGTGGCACCTCCTAGAACCTGTCTGCAACACCCTTCTTCCCCAGGGGCTCCAACTGCTAGGGGGAGGAACTCTGCTCTGGGTATTAGCCAAAGTGGGTTCCCCTGTATGCTCCCCATTGTAATTTGGATTGAGCTCTTTGCTACACTGGGGCGAGGGGCATGATTCCATTATAGTTTTAAACCCATAGAAGCCTTTTACAAATTTTTAAAAAGTGTTTGAAATTGAGGTTAAGGGACATCTGAAATGCTAAGGTATTTGCCCTTTCCCCGGACTCTCTCCCCACCCTTTGCTTCTTCTTTCCCTTGTCCCCAGCCTCAAAATGAAACAGAAAATTATTTTTTTAAAACTATTGATAATTTATGTTTAGTACAAAGGATGATTTAATGGCATCACCAAAGGTCGTTCATTCCATTTACACATTCCTCCTCCACCCCCAAGCCCATTCTCCCTATTGCAGCCCGTTGCCCCCTGTCATCCACCCCACACACTCCCCACAACTAAAGAAACACAAACACTGGAGACTATTCCGATTTGGTCAACAATCGTTGGAGGACAGAGATTTAAAAAAAAATACTAACCAGCCACCACAAAACGAAACCATGTCCACCTTTCAATCCAATAGTCAACTGCTGCAAATAAAAGACGAACTCATTTCTTGACATTTGTTTAAAAAAAAAAAGTCTTTTATACCTGTTTGTGTGAGCGTGTGTATGTGTGTGCATACACCGGTGTTCATACACACATACGCACATCTCTCTCTCTCTCTCTCTCTCTAATATAAATATATTGTACGTTAAAGCTGTAAATATTCCTTGGTCATGTGTCTATGTCTTCTTCATAGTATCATATCCTCAGTGTTATGTTAACAATTCCATTTATTGATTGATGAAACTGTGTGTAGAGCTGTACCCTCCTGACATAGTTTATGTAGATCTCTCTTCTCAAATAAAGTACAAAACAACCATTAACTAGGCTTTCCCCCCCCCTCCTCTGTCTGCCTGTCATTCAACTTTCTTTTTATAAACATCACCTTTGATCTTTTATGTTCAAGTTTTAATCACAAGCTTGAGGCAGGAATTCTTGGGTGAAGTTCTTTGACCTGGATTTTGCAGGTCAGATTAGAAGATCATAGTAGTTACTCCTGGGTTTAAAATCTATGGGTGAAATCCTGCCCTATTGAAGTCAAAGGGAGTTTTGCCAATGAGGTCCATCGGACCAAGATTTCACACTAGGATTCTAAAGAAGGGCAGAGTATTTTTTGTTTAGTGGAAGCTCTGATTCGGGAGCATGAGATAGCAGCTTCCAGAGAAAAGTACCAGTTTGCTGAACTACTAAACCCAGCCTGATTCACCTGATGGGAAGGGTGTGAACCACCATCAAAGTCAGTGTTCCTTCTCACCTGGGTTTCTAGCTCATGAACTAGTTAAACCCAGACAAAGTCTTTGTTACGGAAATTCCATCGCTCACATGTCCCTTGACAAATTGCTTCCTTCTCCAGGCAGGGCCAGGAGGACACATCTCTGACAGGTTTCAGAGTAGCAGCCGTATTACTCTGTATTCGCAAAAAGAAAAGGAGGACTTGTGGCACCTTAGAGACTAACATATTTATTTGAGCATAAGCTTTCGTGAGCTACAGCTCACTTCACGAAAGCTCATGCTCAAATAAATTTGTTAGTCTCTAAGGTGCCACAAGTCCTCCTTTTCTTTTTACATCTCTGACACTTTCTTGGGGGCACTTAGGACTCTGCATCACTGTGTAACTGCCCCTCCCCCTGCCCTGCCACAGCACGAGAGGGACTTGGTGGGGCTAAACTGGGTGTCACCTCCCTGTCTCCCCAGTCTGTTAGCCGGCTAAATCATCTTCTCTGAAGCTCTGCCAGCTTTCACTTTGCAGGTAACACTTGGTGTACTCCCATCCCCGAACACCTCAGAAGTAGCTCCCTGTAGCCTCCAGCCTGTCACTGGACACTCACAGAAATGACCAAGTCTGCTGTCTCAAAAGAGACAATGTACACACAGCTGGGAGACTACAACCCAGGATCAGGTCCTTCCTGACAACAATAGTACTTGGTGAAAACAAATGCAAGTTTAGTAACAACAGAGCTTCACCGATTCAAGTGAGTATTGAGTAAGAATAATGGAAACAGAAATGGTTACAAATGAAACAAAAGCATAACACGCTTCTAAGAAACGCCTTGTAATTGTGACAGACTACATTCCTTTGTCTGCAATAGTTTGTCACCCTCAATGTCCTTTTGCAGAGCTTGCTGATTTTAAGTCAAATCAGGAGCCAAATTTTCATGAACAACCTCTGCTCCACTAAGGGTGTTCCACAGTGAAATGGATAACAAAGTGTTCTGCAGATGATGATTATATTTTCCAAGGTTTATTGTCTTTGCTTCTAGAGTCAGGGTAACCCCTGTTGGTTTCACATCCCTCTATCAACCTGTTTTTCCTGTTGACATGCCATGCAAATAAGTGTTCCTTTCTGCTGGTTCCGCAATGCTTAATTTACATTAGAGATTGGGAGATAACTACCTTTCCCCCTGTCTGGAAGAAACTAGTTTCTGCCTTTGTTGGGTTACAGACTTTACAGCATTATATCAATAAGTATCTGTAACTCCTCATATAGTGTTAATACATACATTTCACAATGACATTAATGACCAGTGTGTCACCGGCTTTCATTTGATACCTTACAAGATGCTTTTTGGACAAACACTATGAAAACAGTGGGTTAGGTGTAGTGAGTTTGTCAGGCCTGATAGGAGTTGCTCACACAGGGTCGTGAACCATCAGTGGACCTCTATGTCGCAACATCACTGAGACTTCTGTAGAAATAACCAAAATGAAATGTGTTAATAGAGGTTACCAGTGGGTGGTGTGATGGCCTGTCTGCCATCCCCAGGCATTTTCTACTGCTCAGTATGGCAGTGGGTCAAATGGCAGATTATAGTTACAGGAAGGCTGTGTCATTGGTGTTATGTTATATCCTGCCAATTTCTGCCATTGGCTCACGTTACCTTTCTACGTGTATGCTGCCTGTGGTTAGAATTAGGAGGCGTGGAAGCATCCCAGAGTAACCCTGTGAGATAAACAGGCTCAGGAGCAGCTTCAGGTTGTGTGCCAAACTTAAACTGATTCCTCATGCCTACAAGAAATTAGGGAGAATGTGGGAGAAGAGGGAAGGTGGGAGAGCTTTTGACAGAGTGCTCCGGGGTTTGTGCATGATTTCCTGCTTGTCTCGGGGCATGCATCCTGGTGCTTGCTTGTGGAACCACAAAGTTATGTGATCGAGTCACCGCACCGACACTGTGAGGACACGAGCCTGAGAAATGCAATGTGGAGGTGACATTAGCATATATCTGGGAGCTGCAGAAAATGACTCCAATTATTAGACTAATGAAAGAAGCAGATAAGTGCTGAGCACCGATCAATTAACTAGGTGTTTGGTCTGGACTACACACTGGGGACTGATTGGCTAAAGGGATTGTGTAATGGGATACCAAGATTTTTCCCGACTTCAATTCCAGCCTGGTCTGGTAGATTCTTATCTGGTGGCTATGGGGTGGCCTATGAAGAATGAGTCAAATGAGCCCTCTGTTTAATAGGAGACACGTGTCCACATCCAAGCAGGCACCACTTGTCCTTCTCGTTGGCAACTTCGGTAATGGGGGTCAAGAACTGAACAGGCCATGGAAACTGATCCCTGGGAAAGGTCCCTGCATAACAGGGGGTGAGGCGCACTGGCATAGCAATGAAGCTTGCACCGCTGCTGCCCATGCTAAGACACAGAGCTGTTTTTTCTCCAGGGCACTGTCAATCCAGCTCCTTTCTCCATCTACCACCATCGGATAATGCATGTGCTTTTATAAAACGAGGAGCAACATAAAGGGACACATCACACAACAAAGACAGAAACAAAGCTAGGGGGGAGGTTGGACTCAGGACTACCCACAATCCAGCTTGTCTGACACATCCCCAGGAGGCTTCATCCTTCCATTTGTGCACATCCCCATGGCTCAGGCATTTCAAAGAGGAGATGGCCCCTGTGTGGCATGGAAGGTGACAAGCTAGACGTTCAATAGCATGGCTGCCATTCCGCTTCCCCCAGCCCCATTGCAGAGCTTTACTATGGCTTTAGTTATTCCAGCCATCGAGCACCTAATTACTGCCCCACAGGCAATGGCTGCTGGGCCAGAAGGAGGGGGTGGGGGGAGGGAAAGTGCCCATGCTAGTTAAGACTCCCAGGATTCCTCCTTCCAAAGGCAGCTGGAGCTGGTGGCAGCTCTAGAGGACATGACACCGATGAGAGGGGATCCCAAACCTGCACATCCAGCCTGTGAGCTGCCTGTTTCGGGTTAAACTCACCCTTTGCAGATGATCAGCCTAAGCCCCATGCACCACCCCATGCAGTTCAGGTAGGACCAACCATCTCAATCAGGCCCTCTGGAAAAGGGGTGAGATTTAACCCTTAGAGCAGTGGTCTCCAAACTGGGGTGTGTGCACCTCAGGGGGGTGCACGAGATGATCCCAGGGGGTGCACAGCAGCAGGAGTGCTGCTGGACAGCACTCCGCCATTTTTTTTCTTCGGTGGCAGCTCTGCACGTCCATGGCTGGTGTTTCCCTCTGGCAGCCCACCTGTGGTAAGTCTTCTGTCGTTCTTCCATTGGCGGCGCACCTGCGGCTGGTCTTCCGGTCTTCACACTGGGGGTGCGCGAGCCAAAGAGTTTGGAGACCACTGTCTTAGAGAACCACTGAATTGTGCCACGGAGCTGGCACCAATATTTGGATCCCTTAGGCTCTAAGCCCACTTTCCCCTGGTTCACACTGACCTGCTCAGGACCTTTCCCAGCCGTAGCCTCCTGCCCAGCTGCAGCTTGCTTTAGCCTTGGAAAACACAGCGATTGTCATTCTTGCAGGTATTCCCTAACTGCTATGAGCTTTCTTCGCTGCAGGGCCAATGAGACTCAGAATTAATGCTGTTCATTGGGGGAATCCTCCATCCCTCTACTACATCCAAAGCCCCTCCGCCACCAAGCCAAAAGGTCAAGCACAAAGCCAGGCTCTCCCTGTCCCACAATGGCTCCGTGTGCTCTCCTTCTCTTGTTCTCAGCCTCTGCTGACCTGAAGATCTCAGCACTCAAACTCAGATCTGCTATATAATAATGGGCTAGAGGCCACCAGCCTAGCAAAGGGCTGGGGCCAACCCTGGCTGTCTTCATGCTGACTCCATGCCCCAATTACAACAACAGCCCATGTGTTACCATCTCAGAGTCACTGGGAGGGAGGATATTTGGCATCGCAAACTGAAACAAGTCTTTGTACAAATACACTTGCCGGCCAAACCATAAAGGTGATTTGGGGAGTGTAACAGTTAATTTATTGCATCTGACTACAGCTGCTAGGAATTTGACTGACAATTTCTGTTTATTTATATCCCACTACATAATCTGTGGCTTCGTGTTATAAATTCTTCTGATTGCAGTTTCACTGTGTCTGCTTGGATATTTATTGATCATAAAATAATCCATGCAATCCTTTCAAGTCAAGGCAGGAAGAACTGGTGCCCATGAATTCACTTGGCAGGATCTGGGCACCAGTGCCCAGGCAGCAGGAAAAAGGGGGAGACTTTTGTATTGGGTTATGAATTACTGAGCGCCAACCTTTCGGAATGGTTTATCGTCTCTGCCTGAATGCCTGACCTGGAGGCCTTCTTTGCTTGTGATGCTGATTACCCATCAGTTGATTCCACATGGACTTTGCAATCCGTTCTATAGCTGTGTGTGGGTAAGGGAGGCCGAGGGATGTTTTGTTAGTGTCATTAGTAGGTTCCCTGCTGTGAGGATTATTACATGTGCAATGAAATCTGTGTTTTCACAACAGTTCACTAATATGGCCCAAGGGGCAACATTTGGCTCTTTTTGCAGCATGGAAGTTTTGCCAGCTTTTTTGGCAGCCAAGAAAATGATACCGTTCCAAGCCCCCTGGGGGAAAAAACCCTGCGTGCCCACCCCAGCTGGGAGTCTGCTATTTCTGCTGGTGAATGTAACTTTTCTTTCTGCGCTCAGTGCTGACTCCACAATTTTTATCTCCAGTGAATCTTGCCCCATAAATTTTAGCTTCACTGATGCCTGGAGGAAGAGAGCCACCTCCCTTGTGGAAAATGTAACTGACTAGGAGACGTCCCTTTATTTCCCCTTTTGGCTTAGGCTTTTTTTCATTCCCTTCCGAAAGCTGGGCCTTGCCTCTTTCAGGGACGGCACGTCTATCTGACACAGACGTGCAAAGGATGGGCAGATGTTACTCTGCCACCTTTGCTTATGTGGCCTGGTGCCAAAGATTCTGGTTCCTCTAGGGTGACAAGATGTCCCGATTTTATAGGGACCGTCCCGATTTTTGGGTCTTTTTCTTATGTAGGCTCTTATTACTCCCCACCCCCACCCCTCGTCCTGATTTTTCACATTTGCTGTCTGCTCACTCTAGGTTCCTCTTAGTTATGATAGGTAATAAGTCAGCAGTTGCCTGGTGCAGCACTAGACTGGAAGTTAATGCAGCCGAGCCCACCGGTGGCTGGACTAGAAGGCCGGTATCCACCATATCAATTTTTGAGGTCTGCACAGTAAGTCAGCGTTGGGGAACAAGGCACTCAAATCCCCTTACAGGGAGCCAGGGAGGCTTCCCTCCGAACCAGAGGGTAAAGAGCCATTCTCTCAGCCGGAGTGGGCGGGGCCAGATCAAGCTTACTCCACCCCCCGGAAAGGAAGGGGGTGGGACAGGAAGAACAAAGGGCAGGGCCCTTTGCCCCGTGGGGGCAGCACCAGGGAGGGAGGCAGACCCAGGCTGTTCCCTCCAGACCCTGCTGCCGAGCCAGGGGAGGCCCTGGGCCAGGAGAAACCTGACCTGGAGGAAGGACTGGGGCGACCAGGGCTGCCAGCCGCCGAGTACCCGGAGGAACTGGAGGAGCCAGGCAGTAACCCGGGCCAGCGTGAGCCTGATGCAGCGGGGGAGCTGGAGCTGCCAGCAGCTGAATACCTGGACGAGCTGGAGGGACCGGAGGGACCCGCTCGAGAGACCGTGTAGGAAGTAGCCCAGAGGCAGAACCGCACAGTGCGGTGGGTCCATTTGGTCAGCGTGGCGCGGATGGTTCCCTGCTGACCCAGCGGCGGGACCCTCTCCTCCCGCCACTGTCAGGGCTCTGGGCTGGAACGCAGTGGAGTTGGGGGGGGCCTGCGTTCCCCTACCCCGGCCAACCCGCCTCGGGTAGCACAATCCCGACAACGCCACTGACCCAGGCTGGCGCTCCCCGTGCGTGAGGGGCGGGCCAGTGACCCGGGCCGGCGCTCCCCCCACCAGAGGGGCGGGCCAGTGACCCGGGCCGGCGCTCCCCCCGCCAGAGGGGCGGGCCACTGACCCGGGCCGGCGCTCCCCCCGCCGGAGGGGCAGGCCAGTGACCCGGGCCGGCGCTCCCCCCGCCGGAGGGGCGGGCCACTGACCCGGGCCGGCGCTCCCCCCGCCGGAGGGGTGGGCCAGTGACCCGGGCCGGCGCTCCCCCCGCCGGAGGGATGGGCCAGTGACCCGGGCCGGTGCTCCCCCCGCCGGAGGGGCGGGCCACTGACCCGGGCCTGCGCTCCCCCCGCCGGAGGGGCGGGCCACTGACCCGGGCCGGCGCACCTCTCTCCGCTAATTCGCTAGTGACAGAAAGGTGTGACCAAGGCCTGCCAGTGAGACAGTAGCTCCCCCCAAAGTGGCTCGGTGGACCAACTGAAACCTGTCACACCCCTTCACCTCCCTTCAGCTCCTTTGACAATCCCAGCCTCAGTGCGGGATCTGACAATACCCAGCTCTACTAGAGCGAGCCGGGTTCCTCACTGACACCCACGTATGCAGTGGTGAATCTGCTTTTGGCGAGAAGGAAAGGGTGCCACTCACACACTTCTGGGCTGGCAGACGGAGGGAGCTCTCTAGCGGCTCATTGGGGAACATGGATGTGCGAAGTTACACAGACGCTGAGGAGGCGTTTAGGAGAGCTACCAGGAACAGGAGAGACAGTCGTGATTATGGCAGCAAGGCTCTGACAAAAATGTCTCTCCTTTAGCCTGCAAGACACCTTGCACCGTGTGGCGGGGATGCGGGGAGAAATGGGGGGGATCTATTCATTGGCTTCTCTCATTTTAACAGACGTGCTCACCCCAACCATCCCCAGAGAGGGAGGCCACAGCCTCCCAGGGAGCAGCCTTTGGCTAGTGAGCGTTGTGCTCCTGAAGGTGTGCAGGGAGGGTGGAGCACAGACTCCAGCTCCTGCAGCCTGAGGGGGTGGGATGAAGACCTCGGCAGAGTGCAAAGGGGCATGCAGGGCCCCTCTCTCTTTGCATTCCTTCCCTGGCGCCTTTGTAGCAAACATAAGCGACTTGTCTTCACTTCCAAGGCCCTTCACAAACGATTCCTGCCTACCTGCCATTTTGCCTTCAGTACCAAAAGGTTGACACCTGCCTCCGCCTGGCCCATGATGTCAGCCTCCATCAGCCACTTGTTAAATTTTCAGCCCCTTGGTGCCTTCTCCCATGCGCGCCTTCACCGTTGGGAGAAACTCCCCATAAACAGCCACAGAGCTATCTCATTGTCCTTCAAAACCTTCCTTAAAACGCTCCTTTGCTGTGCGGCCTACAATAAACTTGAGGCTGCTGGTGTGCTGAGACCACTGCCGATCATGCTGAGAAGTGTCAGCTCATTGTTTCCTTGGACTGCCCCTGTGGGTCTGTCTGTCTGTGTCCATCTGTTGTAGCTTGGCTTAGGGCTCGTCTACACTTGCGGTGACATGTAGCTCATGGGCGGCGCGTGAACTGCTGGCTTGGGGAGGTTAGCCCCTGGCCCCTCCCCTTCTGCCCAAGGCCCCGCCCCCTCTGCAGCCCAGAGCCCCCCACTGCGGCCCCCACCCCCCCCAGCCCTGGGCCGCAAGAATGCCCCAGCCCTGGAGCCCCAGACCGGCCATGCAGTCCCCAGCCCCTGAGCGCCGGGTGGCCAGGCAGCGAAGTCCCCCAGCCCTGGAATGCTGAGTGGGTGGGAGGTGCAGCCCCAGCCGCCCGGACTCCTGGGCTCCAGGCCGGCCGCTCCCAGCCCTAACCCTAGCCCTAGCCTCAGCCCCAGCCCAGCCATGGGGGAAGAGTGGAGGCAGGAGGACTGGGGGTGGAGCGTGGGCAGGGCCACACAGGGCTGTTTGGGGAGGCTCAGCCTCCCCTGGCCTGCGATACCCGCCGCCTATGGTGTAGCTACGTGCCGCAGTGAATGGCTCTGGGGTGGGGAGGAAAGGCTTTAGCAGTGGGACACTGCAGTGTAGACATGGGAGGTGCGGGTCAGGCACAGTGGAAGGCCATGTAGGGATATCCCCTAAGGTTCTGGCCAGTCGGTACTCGACGTGACTAAGCCGTGCCTCACGTGTTAGTGATACCCAGGCCAGCTGTGCATGCAGTGTCTGTAGGCCACATGCCGTCCTAAGTGTAGACATCACCTTGGCCTGTAAGCTTTGTTCTGAGGGTTTACAGCACCTAGCACAGGGGGCGATTGGGCCGGGCTAGGCTCCTTGGTGCTACAATAACACAAATAAGAAAAATCATCCTTGTCCCCTGAGAGGTTTAGTTTGAAAAGCTCCATCATTTGGTGCAATGTGTGGGTACTAGAAGCCTTTGCGAATGGATCCAGCCGGGGGGGGGGGGGGGGGCGAAAACCCACAGAACACAGGGAACTTGCCCCGTTCATGTTGGGGGGAGAATTTTAACAAGGGGCTCCCAGGACCCCCCTCCGTCTTAGCAATGGAATAGGAAAGGAGTCTGTAGCCAGAGTTGCCCATCCCATCCCCTCCCAGCACACACACATGCTCGCTCATTGTCCCAGTGCGCACACACGCTCTCCTCATCAGCACACACCACTCCTCCTGCTCCCCCTTCCCCTCTCCCCTCCTGGTTTGTTCCTGGAGTGCAGCCTTGGCCTGCCGCCTCCAGATAAATAATGCACCAGCTATTGTTTCTGCTGCTCCCTGCATCCCACAAACAGGCTACTCCTCTCTCCTCATCAAATGCAGATTTGCTAGCGTTTCCTCAACTTTGGACTAATAAAACATGGGCTGGGGCTTGGATTTCAGGCTCATTAGCTCCAGACCAGCAGCCTGATGGACAGAACTCACTTTTATTATTGATTTAAGACATTTACACAGCAAAGACCTTTTGAGATTCATTAAAAATACAATAGAGACGAAAGCAGCTCAGCCAAGTTCTCTAAGCATCACCGCGTTCTGCTGTTCGCTCCCGCCCTGAGCCTGCTTCAGGCCGCTGCTATTTGTCTTTGACTAGCCGAGACGATGTGATTACAGGAGTGTGTGGCGGCTGGAGAGGCATCTAATGGGGCTGGAAATAAAGCCACACAAAGAATAAACAACAGCAGAGAAGTCAGCTACGGTGGGGGTTGTTAGGCTGCTGCAAAGCACCTAATCAAGGCAGCCACATTCTGCATGGACTGATCACATACACACATATGTGAACACCCCCCCCACACACACACACTGAGTCACCCAGCTCGTCACAGATTGCTCCCACACGGGTGTGTAGACAGAGTCAGTTACATGCATATACCATATAAACACAGAGCCCCCAGACATAAACATGCCCCCCTAAATTATGCATACAGACCAACTCATACATAGATCAGCTGTGCATACATGTAGCCCCAGATACACACAAATGTTTTACAATCAGACACACTTGTATGCTCACCTAGACTACCCTCTGCCACACAAATAACCATAATCATAGGCTGTCATCACAGACACGCACACACATACCTATGCTCCGCACACACATACTGGGACAGCTCATCAGCTGGTGTCAATCGGTATAGCTCCCTAGCCGCCCATCACTGGGCTATCTGGGCACTAGCAGCTGTGTGTAGGTATGCATAGTGGGGCAGCTCCTCAGTGGGAGTAAATCAGCATAATGCCTTTGAATTCATTTAAACCCACTGAGGATCTGCCCCACTGTATATACATGCAGAGGTGACAGCGGTCAGCTATCCTGGTGAAGGGCAATTGAGACATGTGTAGGCAGGATTAGCTAAAATGGGCAGAAATAGCAACACAGACACAAAATCCCATTGACTGAAGGGGAAGAAAGGCTCACGTTGGCCCATCAGCTAGGTGCTCCCCTGCAGTCGCTGTTCAAGCTGATGATAGTGCAATGACAGCGGGCGGATGTGGGCTAGTCATTGAGAAAGCGGGACCTCCTCTGGCATTGGTGGATGTTTTCTTCCACCACGGTGCCGTATATTTCACTCCAAGCCAATTGCCTGCCAATACGATCCCACAGAGGCTCCAGTGTTCACGGTAACCTTTTCAAGGCCCATAAACCCCTGCACACATTACCCTTTAGAAACCAGTAAGCCTGTGCTTGCCAGGCGATCCACTTGGACAGCGGCAGTAATGGGGTCTTGCCCTGCAGGTTAGAGTCATCCAAATGCATGGTTAACAGTGTCATGCTTTACTCACTGCACTCACAAAGCAGGAGTGTCACACAGGAGCCACTTTTAAATTATTTCCTACCCAGTACTGGCCACTGTTCTTCCTTGAGAAAAGCAGCATGCACTAGGGGCTTCTCATTAGCCTGCCTCATTACATTATGACAGGTTTCAGAGTAACAGCCATGTTAGTCTGTATTTGCGAAAAGAAAAGGAGTACTTGTGGCACCTTAGAGACTAACCATCCGATGCATCCGATGAAGTGAGCTGTAGCTCACGAAAGCTTGTGCTCAAATAAATTGGTTAGTCTCTAAGGTGCCACGAGTACTCCTTTTCTTTTTGCCATTACCATTAGGCCAGCCATTACCATTGTGGAGCTGTAAATAACACCTCCATAATGACCAACAGAGAGGTCTTTCTAGGCTAATAAAGATGTGACCCAAAAATACTGAAGGACGTAGTAGTGACCAGGATGGGCAATTTCCTTAAAGACAGACAAATGAAGGGCTCTTCAAGCAACATGTTTATCCTCGTGGCATAGCCTGTAAACACAGCTGCCTGCCGCACCACCTAGTCTTCGAATGAATTCCTTCACCTACCGAACTTTTCTACTCTCCCCATTTTTCCTGCTGTGAGCCATCTGTGGATCCAGGGGCCATCCACAAAGTGCTAAGGACGTTTCAAATGGAGCGAGAGTAGGTGGGTGTGAAGCACATGGAGAGATAGGATACAAATGTCATGACACCCCTGGATGCATCCTCTGAGGGGCCTGAACCAGGCTCTCTAAGCGTGAGCATCGCCTGGTTTTGCTCATGAAGCAGACCTATGTGCTCAAAGCCAGTAGCAGACTCACAAACCTCTATAACCTGGTCCAGCCATAAGCGGTGGCCAAATAGACTTGCTTTGTATGCTTGTGCAAACCAAACGCACACAGTAACATGGAGGTCGTTGTCCTGCTGTGCTTGGCATTGGTAAGGCCTCAGCTGGAGTACTGTGTCCAGTTCTAGGTGCCACAGTTTTAAAAAGATGTGGACCAATTGCAGAGAGTCCTGAGGAGAGCAACAAAAAGGATAAAAGGTTCAGAAAAACTTGACCTATGGGAAAAGGTTAAAAAAACTGGGTATGTTTAGCCTTGAGCCAAGAGTGAGGGGAGAACCTGATAATAGTTGTCAAATATGTTAAGGGCTGGTATAAAAAGGACAGTGATTAATTGTTCTCCACATCCATTGGACATAGAATAAGATGTCATGGACTAAATCTGCAGCAAGGATGATTTAGGTTAGATAATAGGAAAATCTTTCTAACTATAAGGGTAGTTAATCCCTGAAATAGGCTATCAAGGGAGGCTGTACAAATCCCCGTCACTGGAGGTTTTTAAGAACAGCTGGCACAAACACCTGTCAGGGATGATCTATTGGTCCTGCCTTAGTACAGGGGGATGGACTACATGACCACTTGAGGTCCCTTCCAGCCAAAATATTTCTATGGCAAGAGGTGTCCAGCATGGCAAGAGGGCTGATGTTGCCCCATTCTGGACTACAACTTTTGGAGGGAAATTGCAGCTGTTGGATATTTTCTCTGGAAATGCTTATTTTTTCTGCCAATAAAAGATAAAGAAAATGTCACCTAGTAGTTAGTGCTATAGAATCTAAGTCCTAGTCTCTTCCTAGCCTCTGAATCACTGTGTGATCTTGAGGGCTGGCCCTTACACACTATGTGCCTCAGTTTCCCCATCAATGTAATGGGTAGAGTAAGCCTTACCCATAATACCTTGCTCTCATATAGGGCCTCCCATCCAGTGAGTGCAAAGCACCTTGCAATAAATTATCCCTCACAACACTTCGGTCAGAAAGAGAAGCCTTAGCCCCATTTTTCTGGGAAAAGGTGGAAACTCAGGCAGGGAGAGATTAAGTGATTTGCCCAAAGTCACACAGGAAACCTATGGCAGAGCTAGCATTAAATCCTAGCACTCCTGAACTGCCAGGCCCAGACCTTAACTGGAAGACCAGCTTCCTTCTTTTGCTTGACAGGAGCTGTGATGCTTCATTGAGGCTCTGTTCCATACTAGATGTCACCTAGGTTTTACAATGTGAAACACTGGTTAAAAACTCTTTTAGCCAGGCAGCCCTTCTCTGGGACACCTGAAATCACAGCACCACAAACAGTCAGATGCTGCAGGGCACTCAGCGACTAACAAAACCCCCACAGCCATGCGTGGAGAAGTGGGTGATAAGGAGTCTGCCATTGCTGGAAGAACGGGTAGAGCGCTAGGCAGGTAGAAGACGCTGTGATTAGTTGGTTGGCAGTTGAGCACCAAGAGTCTCGCTTTCTGTTTCCAGACATTGCCCATGTGCCTACTGCTGCTGGTTGGGATCACAGAGGTGTGTCCTCCTAATGTGCATCGTGCCTTTGCTTTAATAGGCACCTGTGCTCTAAAACAACAAGCAGCATGGTGTCAGATGCCAGAGACTGTGAGTGGGGTAGACAGGGGGTGGAGAAGTGGAGGGAGGGGTTCTGGCATCGATGATGGCTTTCAGGAGAAATTGGGAGAGGAGGAGCTCTTCACCTGCACCATGGGCAATCTGAAGCTGCTCTTTGGAAAGTCAAGTAACAACAGCTGCCTGCCAGAGGTCCCTGATACCATGGTGAAGGGACCCTGACAGTGCAGGACCCCCCAGTATCCTAAATCTGTTGTGCAGTGTAGCTGTGCCCCAGCCCTGTCCAGCTGCCAAGTGGTCCTGCGATCTGACAAATGACCGGCTGCCCTCTCTTCTCTGCAGGACAGCTCATCCAGGTGCTTCCCCAGCAGATTAATCCCCTGGCATCCACTGCCTGGAGACTTGATCCAGGGCTGAGCTTTCCCAGCTTCCATCGAGCCTGAAATTAGGCAGAATTTTAAGGGTTGCAATGGCATCTCTCTCTAGCTGCCTGTGTAATTACACCAGGCTCATTCCCAGGCTGTCTGAGTGCCCAAGGGAAGCAAAGGCCAATTTGCTGCGAGACCGTGGGCTCAATACCCAGCTCACTTGCATCAGCGTGAATGAAGAGAAACCCCACCACAGTCAATGGACTTAACCAAGGTAAACCCAGAGATAGTGAGAGAAGAATCAGGCTTCATGTGCTCTACTAATGGGCACAGGAGCCTCTCTGGTGCTTCAGAAGGGAAAGGAGATCAAGGAAACCCGGAGGCCAAAGCATCACAGGTCATGCGAAAGGCAAAAAGATGTCACTTCTGGAAAGTTAGCTAATGTAAGACAAGAAGAAGATGAACAGAACTGGCAGGCAAAATCTATCACAGGGCAGTCCATGTAGGTGCTCAGCAAGCTTCAAAAGCTGCTCAGGGTGCGGTGATATTCAAAGAGCGATGTACGGGTCTCGCCAGGCCAACCATTGAGGCCCCAGTTCAGCTCAGCTGGAGCTGCTGCTGCTGCCTCAAAGGCGGGTGGCAGGGCATGTCTCAGCTGAGGTCCTGTGCTGGATGCACACCCTTGCGAGCCTGGCCATGGCTGAGCAGACCCACCCACTCCAGCACCCGATCTCTTGACAGCAAACGGGGTATGTCGTTCTTGATGTCATTTTTCAGTTCATGCTGGCTGCCTATCGTGTTATCTCTCAGCTTGGGCAGGCTAATGATCGAACACCAAACAGCAACAAGAACCTAACCAGTGCCAAATGCCCAAAACAACAATGGCAGAACTGCCTAAGCCCAGGAGACCCTCCCAGTGGCACCCAGAGACTCAAAAAGACCTTGTGTGAACACATTGGCCTTCCTGTAATGTAACGATTGGCTGTGTGTAAATACATGAGTCAGTGTATGCTATGCCATTCTCTCTGTGCATGATCCACCCAGAGATGAGTGTGTCAAACAGCTTCCAGCTCTGGGGAAGTGATGGGGTGTGTATCTCATACAGGCCCTGACAGGGTTAATGTGAATCTGAGAGGTCAATTATAGGGTAAGAGGTGTGGGGGAGGGAGCCAGGCTTTACTGATGTTGAAGACCAGCTGGGATAAGAGCTAGGTGGAGACTATGAAGGAAGGATGTTCAGAGCAGAAGGAGGGATGCAGGGAAGGAGTCTACACCCAGCTCTCTGGGAAGCAAGAGAAAGAGAGAAGTCCTGGGATCCTAGCCTGAGCAGAGAAGGCTGGCAAGCAGCCTGGGGAGGCACAGAGTAACCATGAGTTCCAGGGAAAAGCCCTGACTGTCTTAGCTCTGAGAGAAGGGTTCACTTACAGAGGTTGTCGGCAGGGGTGCTGGAACAATTTGTATAGTGGGGGTGCTGAAAGCCTTTCAACAAAACTGTAAACCCTGCATATGATGGAAACCACTTCAAGCCAGAGGATGTAGCAGTTCCAGCACTCTAGTTCCAGCACCCCGGTTGTCAGTGAGAAGACCTGAGAATGGCCATGATAGGAAGAAAACCATGGAGGCAGCAGCAAGGAGTTGTGCAAAGCTGCTTGTTGTAGGGTCTCTGGGCTGGAACCTGGTGCAGTGGGAGGACTGGGTTTCCCCCACCAGCCACTGGAGAAGATGCCATAAAGCCCCCCGATGTAGAGGGATAAGGACATTGGAAAGCCCACAGGCAAGGGAATGAGGACAACAGGACCCAGAGTTGGGGCCAAAGACCGTCTCCTGAGTCCATTGGACTTCTTTTATGTTGGGCCGTCTCTTACCCTGTAAGGGGTGGACTAAATTGTGATGTAACTGGAGGCCCGAGGTATGGGAAGAGAGACCACTGCAGCCCTGGAGCGACCCAGCCACAAGGAGGCGCTCTAGTGGCCGGTGAACTCCTTCAGAGGGGACTTAGTCCTTTAGCTCATGAGGGATCATTTCCCCATTTGTGGCTCCCGGCAAACAGATCTGACAGTGTGCTGCAAATGGTACAACTCCCGTAAGCCATTGTCATCACTGGTGAAGCTGCAGCCATTGCAAACACCAGGTCCCCGATGTGCAATGCAGGTAAGGCTAGAGAGGCTGGAAAGCTCTTCTGTTGCTGGTGGACCACAGAAGGGGTCTCCTTTAGTGCAATAGAAATTGGCCTGTGGTTTTGCAGACACAGGTCCCTGTGTTCTACTCCCACTGCCGCGTGTGAATGGTTTAACTGCCACCTGTGACATCTCTGTCACGTGCAGCACGTGGCACTCTTACAGTGCAACATGCTCCATCAGCAAAGTTGGCGGCATCTCTCAGTCCCAGGAGGGAAGGGAATATGAGAGCTGAGAGCCCTTTGCAGACAGCGCTCTGTCCACCCTGCCCCAAGATGTCAGCTCAATTCTCTGGTTCCGCCTCGGACAGAGAGGCGCTTTATAAACATTAAATCTGATAAGCATAGGAATTTATCCTAACTAAATCGCGACCTAGCCAAAGGGCAGCTCCCCTGTGAGGTCAGGAGGTATCACTACCCACATTTCGCAGCCAGGAAAACTGAAGGGCCGGGAGGGAATTAATTTCCCCAGCACATCACACAGAAAACCTGTGTCAGAGCCAGGAAGAGAAGCCAGGAATCCTGAATCCTATATTGTACCATTGCCACATGGCCACGCTTCCTCCAGACAGCTGATGGGGCTGGAGGAAGCCTGTGAAAACTGGTGAGCTCCCAAGGAGGACTTGGCTGGGGAACAAGCAGCAGGAGTACATGTGAGCTCCTGATAGAGAAGTAGCAGTCCCTGACAACTTAGGGTAATGTAATAACCAGACACACTCTACTACTTCACATCCTTTAGCGAACAAGTCCTCACAACACCCATTTTACAGATGTGGAAACTGAGGTGCAGAGATGGGAAGCAACTTGCCCAGTACTACATGTCGATATCTTTGTTCAGACCTTTCCATTTCCACATTCATCCTTTTCATTTCTCCTCCACCCATGCCGGGGGAGCGAACATTGCTTCAGATTACATGTCTCACAACCCCTTGGATGGAAGGTCCTTAGCAAAGTCAATGTTCTCCTTCTCATGCTTTTGTCATCTTCCCCGTCGATTACAAAAGGCGCTATTGTCAACGGAGTGAACTGGAGACGGAGGACGTGTCATTTGTATAGTGCTTTTCCCCGCTGTCTGTTCCGACTCCTGCTGCTAAGTGTGTGCGTGCCCTTTATCATTGCTTTGAAATCGAGAGAGACACTTTGGAATTCAATTAGTCAAACAGTTGCCACAGCAACAAAAAACATATACACTTAAATGATTTATCCTCGCAGATACCACTTCATATAGGAATAAATTTAATACAGCAGCTGGGAATGAAATGCATTGTACAATAAGAAAATTGTATTTTTTCTCTCCCCGATGATAGGCCTCAAGGTCTTAATGCAATATAGATGAAAAAAAGATATTTGGGCAGAAGGAAGTGGGATACATTGTGCTGTATGTACAATGCTGGCTTGGAGAGTACAACGTATAATGAGCATGTACATCTAATCACAGAGCTCCCGGATTTTGTTTGCATGACAGCAGAGGATCAAAGGCTGCAGAAAGCCAATAAGTTGTTGTTTGGTTTCGCTTTCCTTCTTCAACCCCTGCAGCATGTGAAATGTGCCCTGCCATCCCTGTTTGCTCTTACCCACTCGGGCAATAGATCTATCAGTGTTCCACCAGAGATCTATCGGCTGGCCCTAATAGGCTCCGCAATCCACTTCTGAACACGATCCAGGCCCATTAAGTAAGGCATGCCTGGGATGTGTTTCTGAAAGATTTGCTCTAGTTCAGCCTCAGCTCTTACACAATTGGCAATTCATTCAGGGAAGTCCTATGGCCTGCGTTATGCAGGAGGTCCAATTACATCATCACAATGGTTCCTTCTAATCTATAAAGCTATGAACATCACCATTGGTTGGGGAATCCAAATCAAACATGGTTTGAGCAAACTTCCACTCTACAAGATCTTATTCACCTGCCCTCCATTCCCCGCCCTTGACCCCCTGCCAGCCTCAAACAAAGAAGACATCCAGAAGTTGGGCAGTGGTAGTTTAGTTCTCCCTTGCAATAAGAATGGTGGCTGGTTTGACACACGCCTCTGTCATTTCTGCGCTTGCAGGTTGTCCACCTGTGTAATCAGATACAGCAATGGTGAGTTCATCGGCTTTTCACATGGACGTAGGCCATGCTTAGATCATGGGCTTTAAGCAGAACCCAGCGTGCTGTGGGGAAGTTGTGATTCAACAGGTGCTTCCCTGAGGCAGAGCTGACCCCCTGCTCCTGAAGGGGATTCAGGAGTACTGTGCGGCCAGAGGGGCTCTATTTCAGATGAGATGTGAAACTGAGGGGGTCGGTCTGAACCTGTGACGACTAAGTAACTGACTCTCACTGAAGCCCAGGGGTGCTGAGGATGCTCAACCCCTTATAGGGTTGATGCTTCATCACTGAAGATCCCCTAACTCTTTCTGCAAGAGATAGGGTTTTAGCTCTAAACATTGCTCATGGCAACTAAATTCCACCAACATGAATTATCCTCTGGGGTTTAGGCCAGATACAATATTCTTCTTTATTTCCTACCCTGAACTAGTCCATAGCATTGAGCCTTGTGCCTTGTCTTAACTCAGAGGTGAAGAGCGAAATGAATCCCATGTGTGTCAAGCACCTTGGGACCCTTCCTGGTCAACCCATGTATTCTTGCCATTTTCATGATTATGTATGATTTCCCCTGTGTCTAGTGAGATCAGAGCTTGGATGAGAAGTAGAAGGCCGAAGTTCTGGATAAGACAGGGATGATTATAATCTGCAAGTCTTTAACTTGAGATTGGAGGTCTGTCTAAAAGATCATGCCCCTAGCTCAACCAGAAGTTATGGGGTTCATGCGAAAATTACTTGGTGAGGTTTTATGGTCTGTGCAATGCAGGAGGTCAGAAGGGATGTTGGTAATAGATGACTCTATGATGCTGCTGGGCTGGGGGAACAATTGGAAGAGATGGCAGAGGTGATACTTTGATTGAAGGGGGTACATCTGCCTTTTTTGGCTAAGGTTTGCATAGACTAAGGGGCTGATCCAATGGTCATTGAAGGCAATGGAAAGACTCCCCTTTATGTCAATGAGTGCAGAATCAGCCCTAGGGTTGCATCCTCTGATGCTTAGGGTTCTTTAGACAGAGGCAAGACCAATGAGGGTTTCTTCCAGTTTGATGTGGAAGGAGACTTTGACCTCCTCTCTCCAACCTGCACTTTGCCACATTTATCCCTGTGAACCTGAGAAACCTCCCCTCTTACCCATCTGCTGACATTCTCAAACTGATGGTCTCTAGAACATTGAGGGTCCGGGAAGGCCATTTTCAGGGGAGGGATTGTGTTTGGACTGGAAATAAGGGCCATTGGTAAAGTTCAGAACCAGAGAAAATGCTTAGATTCTGGGATTTTATCCAGTTCCACCCTGATTTCGAACAACAGTGCACTCTTCTTGAACTGCACAGAGCACTCCACGGAGCTCAGCTTCTCTCAGGATCAGGCCCTGTAGCGAGACCTACCTTCTGCATTGCTAACATTTTTGTTGCTCCCTGGTTACTAAAACATCATGTGAGTGCAACACTCCTGAAAATGTCTCTCCAAAGAAAGGAGTTCTGTCAAGGTGAATTGCCCACTTGGGGAAAACTAACTCCTCTGTGTAGTAGAACTCATGTGAACAAGTTCTGGCTAGAACAATCTCTCCTAAAGGGCCTAGAGCAAGGATTATGTGGCTTGTTTTTCAGATAGGCAGCAAAGAGCCACATTTGCATCTCTTAGCTGGGACAGACAGCACGGCCCCCTGTGTAGAGAGGATAAAGTGGTACTAACCCAGTGAGATACCCTGGGCATTTCACTGGCTCTGCTATGTAGGGTCATGCTGATCAGATCACCAGCACCCCTAGATTGAGAGTTGCTGTGTGTCCATGAATTCACAACCAGGCTGTGGCTCACCTGTTGTGATACCGTTGCCTGATCTGAGTCACTGAATCGACTCTCTGCCACCACTGCATGCTTTAGCATGCCTCCAGCACTCACTTGGAGCGAGCTTATGTTATATGTTATATGTTATATGTTATATGTTAGCTTTAAGGGCTGGACATAGTGTCCTGATAGATGAGAAAGTTCTGTTTACCCAGCTGCATGATATGATGATCTTCTTGGGCACCCCACTCACTGAGCTACTCAAAGAGACATTATGAATCAGGCTACAGGCTAACGTGCAGGGCTGAATTATTTCATGAAGTAGCCAGGGATGTTTAGGGGTTGAAATCTCAGGCACGTTAAACATGCTTTTGCCTTTACACGTTTTATCTTCAATAGCACAGTTCCCAGCTGACTCTATGCTGAATCAATGCTCCAGTTACACACTCCCATATAGATCCAAATGGCCTCATGTCATAGGAACAGAGTATTTTTTTGCAGTAGGCTCTCTGTCGTTTCCCCACTGTCCTGCTCTGGAAAGCTCTCCCAGTCTAATATCCTGTTGGCAGCACACCATGGCCGTGTTCTTTGCTGATCAAACAATTTCATGTGGGGATTTTTTTTTGCTGGGCTTTTCTAGCTCAGATTGCAGCTTTTCCAAATGCACCAAACCATGCTGGACATTAGCCAGTCAGATCAATGGGACTAGATCAACATTCTATCCTTCTGTTTCTGAGGCACTAGCTCATCTCATATAATTCCACTGTGCTGGACTGTTCCATAGTCACTTTAAGGTTGCATCTGAGGGGAAAAAACATAGTTTATTTTATTAAAATAAAGTTTGTTTCAGTATTTAGTTATTTCAGATTTTAGTGCTTTAAAACACACAGTTCATGCCTGAGGATCTCCCAATTCAGCTGGGATATAGCCCCTTCCCTACAGTTCATATATCTATTATCTGGGATCAGATGCAACAGTGATAAACCCAGAAATAAACAGACAGGGACCCCGGAAGCGTCTCCACCAACATTCATAAATGAGTATTTAGAATCTCAGTAGAATCCTCAGTGAATCCTCAGTGGCTGTAAACTGACACATCTCCAGTGAGATGCACACCACCAAACAAGGACCAGACCTTTCACATTTCTGCCCAGACCTGATTATAGATGCTGCCGGCAATGGGAGATGCCAGTTCAGGAAGATGGTTTGCATTTCTTTGTGCACAGATCAAAATCAAAACACAGAAACCACTGCAACTTTGGAAAGGAATCGAAGTGGACATGGCAAAACAACCAAACAAATCCAATAATGAAATCATGTTTATGTAGGCAGGAAGTAAGCTCAATTGCCAGGAGAGTACTAGACTTTACAAGTGTAAATACATACCAAAGAAGTCAGTTTGACAAGATGCCAAGTTTGTTTTGCGAAGTAGGCCACTTTAGCACTGAACTGCCCCTGCAGAAGGAGAACAAGGAAAATGTCTTAAAGGTCAATGGGTGAGATATGTAGCTCACTCAGGATGTCATGGAAATCAGCACAGATTGCTGGAATCGAATGCTGTATGTTTCTCTGCAGGTGGGGAAATACGCAGGGTATCTGACAATCCTGCCACATGTAACTGCACGCAATTCATTCAGGAGCTCCACTGCTGGGAGTTCACATGCACTTACTGAACTAGACCTTTCAGCTCTAGAGTCTTGGCAAAGTGGAAACCCCCCCCCCCCCAGGTCATGCTTAGTGAAGGGTATATCAGTGCTGGAGATGAAGTGTTGAGATCCACAGTTAAGGCCTAACCGGATATTTCAGACCACCGAGTCCAAACCCAATTCAGCAGAACTGGCCTTTGTCAATAGACAGCATGAAAAGGATCAGGGAGCACGTATTTGAGCGTGCACGTATTTGCAGGGCTGGTTTGGTCAGTAGTTAGATGGGAGTGTTCTAAAGAAAACCCAAGGTGCTGCAGGAATTTGTTACCTTGACAATGTATCTGAGTCAGGGCTCAACTGCTCTTGCTCTTTGGGTCTTGGCTCCAGATGGTGACTTTGAAACCCACACATCTTCTGAGTGTGGTGCTCTGTCCCCTCTAGTGGCACCATGACCACTTAGAGATTAATGAGTCTGCTATAGCCTTAGCTAAGAGCCAGTTGGCTTTTAGCTCATGCAGTAGAGGCTCATGCACTAAGCGTCAGAAGTTCTGGGTTCGATCCTCATGTCAGGGGTCTGTGGGTGTTACACCTTGTCTATTTTTTCCTTCCTCCCTGCCAACCTGGGTGTCAACAAGGAGCAATGGTGCCTGGGGACGGCAGTTTGGTTTGCCCTGTTACACGCACCCAGTAAGTTCCCACTCTTCTGCTTGTGTCTGAGGGAGCAGAGCAGTTCCACAGCAAAGTATTCTAATCAAATGTAGTGCTACACAATCTAAGTCCAGAAGGGACTAGCAGACCAGCTAGTGTGACCTCCAGTAGATCAAGCCACCAGCACCACCCAGGACCTGCACACTAAGCCCAACAACCAAAATTAGACCTAAATATTACAGCCCCAGGTCTTTATGCCCCCATCTATTGGTTCCCCTGACATTAATGCTTTATCAGTCTTCCTTCCTGGCTTGGGTTGTGCTAGTATCACATTTGCATTACTAATCCCAGATGGACTGTTGGCAGCATCTCCTGGGGATGAGCATCTTTGCCCTGTGCCTTTGACTGAAGGCCCAGGCTTTTCAAACAAGATCAGTACACAGAAGCTCCCACTGAGTCACCTAAATGAAGTGGCCAGATCTGGGAGTTGTTGTTATTTATTATTTGTATTACTGTGACACCCCATTATGGACCATGACCTTGTTGTGCTAGGTGATGTATAAACACAGAACAAAAAGGAGGGGCCCTCTCCCAAAGTGCTTACAGTTCAAGTATAACGCAAGAGACCCAAATGGATACCGATGGGGGAGTACAAGGACACAATGAGGCAAGACTGGTCAGCATGACATGCAGGGGTCTCAGCACACCATTTTTGTCTGCCTCATGCCAAAGGAGAACTTTTAGGAGAGTTTTGGAGGATAATGAGGAGCTTTACAGAGAGCTCCTCCCAAGTACGAGGGGCAGCACGGGAGAAAGCATGAAGAGACTGGCATCGTGTCCTGATCAGAGACTGGAGGAGACATCTTGATAGTGACAGGTAGGGTAGGAATAGGCCATAAAAGGCTTCGGAATTTATGTGCTGGATATGCATCCAGTCCCTATTGCCCCAGGTCAGGTAGCTTTAACCCCCTTCTGTCCCTCACCCAACGTCAACAGTTTGTGTCTTTCAGAACAGACCTCAGTAAAGTTCCCCAGAACAGCCTGTGGCCAATAATACATCAGACAAAACAAAGATTGTTAAAAAAGATTAGATGGTGCAGAAGGTCCCTGGGTCTATGAGTGCAGCCAGCCTCAATTCAGGGCCAAAAGCCTGGTTACAGGTGAAACAAATCCAAGACCATTGATGCTCACACCATCAGAAAGCTGGCCTTTGCAGACCATCAGGGTAGATCAGGGATTGGCAACCTTTGGCCCATGGCTTGCCAGGGAAAGCCTCTGATTCGGCCGATCGCAGCTCCCACTGGCCGCAGTTTGCCATCCCAGGCCAATAGAGGCTGCAGGAAGCAGCGCAGGCCAAGGGATGTGCTGGCCGTCCTTCCCTCAGCCCCCATTGGCCTGGGACTGAGAACTGCAGCCAGTGGGAGCTGCGATCGGCCGAACCTGTGAACGCTGCAGGTAAACAAACTGGCCCGGCCCGCCAGCGGCTTTCCCTGGAGGGCCGCATGCCAAAGGTTGCCGATCCCTCGGGTAGATACTTCCTGACATGTTACCATGCCCAGTCACAAAGGCCAGGTGCCCAGCTCAGTTCCTTGCCCTGTACTATTTAATGTTTTTATCAATGACCTAAAAGAACACGTTACACCAACCTTTATAAATTTGCAGATGACGCAAAAACTGGGGAAGTGTAAATAACAAAGAGGACAGGCCATTGGCACTCTAGCTTACTTGGTAAGTTGGGTGCAAACAAACAATGAGTGCGGGGAATATAGTTTCCTGGGTTTCTGGGTGAGGGCTCAAACTGGTGTTAGCTAAATCTTTAATGAAACCCCTCAGAAATTGAACGTGGTCCTTTTTCTGCCAACACCAGCTGGGAGAAGGGTCATATGTTATTGGTCACTTTGGAGGGTTACATGGGAGCCCACATATCCAAGTTATCAGCCATGGAGTTGCAGGTTGCATTCACCTAGGCTTGCTCGTATTGCTAGTTTTGCTTTCTCATGCCATAGTTTGGCTCTGAGTCCATCTTTGGTACAATACCTGCATTTAATGAAAACTCCCACTTTAGAACTGCAAACCCTAGGGCCCAAATCTGCACCACTCTGGCAACACAAAGCAGCCAGCACTCCGGCTTAAGTGGCCCTGGGAGAATTCCTCCTTTTTTGGGGAATCCTATGATGGGATAACATGATTTTGGCAATTAATTGATCTTTAACTATTCATGGTAAATAGCCCAGTGACCTGTGATTGGATGTTAGATGGGATGGGATCTGAGTTACTACAGAGAACTCTTTCCTGGGTATCTGGCTGGTGAATCTTGCCGACATGCTTAGTTCAGCGGGGTTCAGCTGATCGCCATATTGGGGTCAGGAAGGAATTTTCCTCCAGGGCAGATTGGAAGAGGCCCTGGGTTTTTTTCGCCTTCCTATGTAGCATGGGGCACGGGTCACTTGCTGGAGGATTCTCTGCACCTTGAAGTTTTTAAAGCATGATTTGAGGACTTCAGGATTTGCAGGAGTGGGTGGGTGAGATTCTGTGGCCTGCATTGTGCAGGAGATCAGACTAGATGATCATAATGGTCCCTTCTGACCTTAATATCTATGAGTCTGTGAGTCTATGAATCCCCAAGGTGATGCAGGGCTTCTGGAACACATTCTATGGCACCATCCCCATGCTGGGGGTGTGGCCAAGATGTTCGCACACCCTGGAGAGCCTGGCTGCTAGAATGGCCCCTTGAGGTGGGGGGCAACTCCTGTAACACAGCGCACCCTTCAGGTTGGCCCCAGTATTGGGTTGCTAAAATAGTGGCTTAAAGCCACCTTTGCCCTCATCTCTTATGTTTGTGTCAAGCTCAGCTCAGCTCAACCAGTTTTAGCCAAGCTCACTCATGTTTCTTTCCCTGCACCCCCACGTTCATCCTTACAATATGATTGTGTGGCATCCAGTGCAAAGTTTGCTGTGTCAGGTGTCTTTGGAAGGCTCATGATGCACCGAGCATTGTTGTAATGTTAACATTATAGTAATGTTACAGGTTGTAATTTCATGTATATAGTTATGAGGCTGAAAATGTGTCCTCATGGCTTAAAACAAGCCCAGGCAAAAACTCTCCAAGAGCAGAGGGGCAGTTCACACCTCATCAAGGCATGTATGGGACAAACCCAGCCCAGCCTCACAGGAACAAAGGACACTGGCCTAGGCAGCAACAAAGGATCTGTTGGACTCTCGAGTGAGTCACTCCCCTTCCTTTGGTCAGTTTGGGGCTGCGATGAGGTAATGTTCACCTGACTCGGGGGGGCAGGGGTCAAAGCCAAGAGGGAAGAAGGAACATGATAAAAGGGAGAGACGTTTGCCGTGCTCTTCCTCTCTCTTCCACCTCCATCTATAAACATCACCACCAAGTGACTGAAGCGCTGGTCAAAGAGGAGAGCCTGGCTGAAGAGCAACCAGCCAGCCTGTGGTGAGAAGCATCTAAGTTTGTAAGGGCACTGAAAGTGTTAAGATCAGCTTAGAATGTGTTTTGCTTTTACTTAATTTGACCAAATCTGACTTGTTATGCTTTGACTTAGATTTTTAAGTGATTATATCTTTGTAGTTAATAAATTTGTTTGTTTATTCTACCTGAAGCAATGTGTTTGGTTTGAAGTGGGTCAGAGACTCCCCTTGGGATAACAAGCCTGGTGCATACGAATTTCTTTGTTAAATTGACAAACTCATATAAGTTTGCAGCATCCAGCAGACATAACTGGACATTGCAAGATGGAGATTCCTAGGGTTGTGTCTGGGCCGGAGATATTGGCTAGTGTCATTTTGTTGAACAATCCAAGCACCTTACATGCCAGAGGCTGTGCATAAACATCCCAGGAGTGGGGGGTTCTCACAGTAGAGCAGAGTAAGGGTGGATCCCAGAGTCAAGGATTGGAGTGACCTAGCAGATCACCGGTCCAGATAACACCAGGGGAACGTCACACTGTCCCAGCTCCCTGGGGCTGCTGGCCCCGTGTGTCAGAACGAAGGCAACTGCCAGTTCTTTCAGAGACTGAATGTCTCCGGGTTTTGCAATCATACTCTAGTTCTCATTAACACCCAATATGATTTCTTGCTGTATGAAATCTGCTTCATCATGCAGGGATTGGGGAAAGCTCAATGTTTGTCAAATGCACAAGGCAAAAGCCAGCAAGGGAGAGAAAGTGATTTCGAAGGAGAACGTTACACACAGAGCAGAGTGAGACCAAATGATTGGAGACTACATGAAATGCATTGACAACCTGCCTGCGAAACACTGCAACTCTCCCAGCAACATGCAACAGTTTCTCAGGGGATGGGAGCAGTCAGATCAATGAAATATGCAGTCTGGTCAGCACATTCTTCATCTCATACACTCAGATGCATAAATCCATTTACCAGCAAAGCATATGCTACGCCTCCAATGACAGGAGGGGAGCAGTTACTGAACTAGTGAAGTATGTGCCTCGGGTGACTTTTTGTCTTAAATGGAAAGACATTTCCATTAAAGGAAACAACGCTTCCCAGTGATTCTCAAAAATATGGGAACAAGGAAGAACAATGCCTGATTTTAATTAGCAAAAAGAAAAGGAGGACTTGTGGCACCTTAGCAACTAACCAATTTATTTGAGCATAAGCTTTCGTGAGCTACAGCTCACTTCATCGGATGCATACTATGGAAAATACAGAAGATGTTTTTATACACACAGACCATGAAAAAATGGGTGTTTATCACTACAAAAGGTTTTCTCTCCCCCCACCCCACTCTCCTGCTGGTAATGGCTTATCTAAAGTGATCACTCTCCTTACAATGTGTATGATAATCAAGGTGGGCCATTTCCAGCACAAATCCAGGGTTTAACAAGAACGTCTGAGGAACAGTGGAGGAGGGGAAGGAATAAACAAGGGGAAATAGGGTACTTTTTATAATGAATCAACCATTCCCAGTCTCTATTCAAGCCTAAGTTAATTGTATCCAATTTGCAAATTAATCCCAATTCAGCAGTCTCTCGTTGGAGTCTGTTTTTGAAGTTTTAATTTGCAGCTGCTGGTCAATTCCACAGCACTGAGAAGCCAGTGCCTCCCATCCCAAAATGGCAAACCTAATTCGTAGGAGCAGGGAGACCCCAGATGAACAATCCCATGCCCCTGTCAAGTGCATGAGTGCTGTCTGTGCACACTTGTCTGACTCGTTTCCAGTTTGGCAGGTTTCTTGGGTGTCAGGAGAACTGAGGTGTACAGACCATGTACATTTACTTCAGAAATTCTTTCAAACACATCTAGTGAGTCTGGCTTCCAACAGCTACTGTTTTGAAGGAAAAATCAGGAACACCCAGCCAAATTCTGACCTATGGTATGGATGCACTGCAGCCACTGAAGAGAAGGAGAATTGCATGAATGTATCTGAGGCCCATGGCAAGTTGTTCTGATTGATCTTCAATCCCAGAATCATTTGGTGGAAGGGATCTCCAAGAGGACATATAGTTCACAATGATTCATATATGAATGTGTTTAGGAGCCATTAATCAACTGGGTGTCCTCTGGGGAACTGTTAGTCTTTTAATTCATTTATTTAATTTTCGGTGAATTTAGAATTCATGAAAGCAATGCAGGAAAGTGATTGATTCTGCTGGAGACAACCAGGCACGCAGTGGGCAGGTGCTATGCAAATTCTCCCACCTCAGCACTGCCAATGCAGTTTATTCACATCCTGCAGAGTCCTCCAAATCACGAACACAGACCTGGGCTCCCCGAACAGCTCTGCCAATGCCCCTCAGTCCAGATCTGCAGCCCTCACCTGCTAGCCCCATCTTGGGTCAAAACACATAGCTCTGCGGATGCACCTCATAACTGAAGTACAGAACCCCTTACTTCTCCAGGGCTGGGCTCTGCCTCAGCAGAGACTGACAGTTAGGCAAAATTTGTCACAAATTATTCATCCTCTATTTTTCTCCACTCAGTTTATCCCCAACTAGCTAGTGATTTTTTCAAATGAATTCATTATTCAGCTTAATCACTACCCTATTTGTGATTAGTTACTTGTTCTATAGCTTGTTTACAAGTAGTTTGTTGTAAGTCCTTGATTTTCAGAATTTGAGCTTTTATTCCTGGATTTTTAGGTCAGTTGGGATGTCAGCGTCCCTGATTATATGAGTGAAATGCTTTAGAATCAGGTTTCTGGTGCAAAGACCTTTGCTTGTGAATTTGAAATTTGCATTTTTCAAACAGTCTGCAACATACACTTAATTATATCAGTGACATCCCTGACTGAAGGCCAACAAAGCAAAATCATGAAGAATTGTGCCAAATCGACTAGTAGTACATTTTTGGGAAGCAGACAGCTTTTCACTCTAGACTGACATGGGACTCAACAACCTCATTTCACCTGTGAAGCAAATTTTGTCTGGACCTGACACTCCAGAAGTAAAACTGCATGAGCCCACTGCGTCAGTCAGGCCCCTGGCTTGTCTCCTTGCAGCTGATGTGTTCACATCTCCCCTTACATAACACAGATATCACTTCTGCAAAGACTTTTAGCTCAAGAAGTGAATTTTTTCAGGTTAGAAACATTAATGGATGGATTTGAGGTAAACTCAGGCCCCACACATCCATCTAATATTGCTGAACTGCTGCAGGTTACTTCTTCTGAAACCTGTAATTGACTAGTCCTGTCAAAGCATATAACATCTCAGGCTTTGACTAACAACACTGCACGCTCTGAATCAGCTTTCTATCCACCAGATAGAGCAGCACATTTGTAAAATTGCTGTTGCATGTGTCTCTCTCCTATGCTAACACACACGCTCACACAGAAATCTGAAAACACAGATTAATACTTAAACATCATCCTACAATCTTGTTCTATTTTGGGTCAGAAAACCCTGTCATTGAAAATGCAGTGGGACAAAGGCACAGAAATCTCTTTTTGAATGGGAAGTTATTTTTCTTGTCCACTCCCTTTGATATAGCCCTAGGATTAGTTGCTTTTCATTGGGGTCCTCAGCTGTTTTTCCACTATCGATCCCCAGAGAACAAAGCTTAGGAAGTTAAATGAATTTGGGAATCTCATCTTCACTTTTAATTAATCTGAAACAAACGCAGGCTAATGATGGAATTACAGGAGGATTGACAGAGCCTTCCCACACTGTGGAGGGAAGTAGGGAGTGAAGGCGTAGCCCTCTTTACTCTCTCTGGATGTGGCTACAGCAGATAATTCGTGGTGGATCCAGCTCAGTAGGGTTTGATGTTTCAGTTTGGAACAGCACTGAAAGCTGGGATGCTCTGAACTTCATCTGGCCTATCCCAATCTCTTTGGCCCAGAGTCCAATTCCCTTATGCACTCTAAGGAGTATTTCACTCCTCTAGTAGCCCCTTTGAAATCAGTGTGATGCCTGAAGGAGCAGGGTGTTCGCCAACAGGAGTAAAGGTATCATGCTCTGGACTCTGGAGTGTGCAAACTCATGTGGGGATTCGCTCTGGTTCAGCCTCTCAAATGGGATTTTGGTGCTTTGGCTTCCCACCCAGAAGTGCAGGGGCCAGAGTGAAAAAGGAACATAACAAAGCAAGCCGGTCGTTCGACCTTGGCTGGGTGGCAGGGATCAGGCTGAGTTTCTGACAAAGGTTTGTGGCAGGTTGGTGTTTTTACCGGAATGGTCGCACCCATCGCTAGTGAGAGTTTGGCTGAGAGAGCACAGTGCTTTGGTTCCCTGGAAGAGCGTCTGAAGATTTGAACAGTGCACTAGATCTTTCTCTCTGGCCTCTCTGGCGAGCAAGCAGTCAGGTGTGAAAATACTGCCTGACATGTACGTCATGCCTTTCATCCCAAAGGGCTGCAAAGTGCTATGTGAACCTAGGGCACCTGTCAGCCACCACAGATCCTGGAGGCCTAAAATTCCTCTTGCTGATTGCACACCAGCTCAAACCCTTAGAGTGCTGTCTGCCCCGCCCCCCACAAGAGAACACCACTGCGGGGCTGGCCCAACAGGAGCGGAGATTTTGGGGTTCACACAATGCAGGGGCTGCCTGCTGGCTCCTCTCCAGCAGAAGAAGGTATTTAGTACCAAGAAAAGGGAATGTTTTATATGATTTTGAGGCCAGCTAGGACCATGAGATCAGGGAGTCTCACTTCCTGTGTAATATAGGCTGGATAATTTCACCCAGTTTCCCTTGTACTGAGCCCAGTTGCTTGTGTCTGGCTAAAGCAAACCTTCCAGAGAGGCAGCTCGACTTGATCTGAAGATGTCCAGAGATGGAGAATCCACCACTTCCCTCAGTAGCTTATTCCAGTGGTTCATCACCCTCACTATGTGACACAATTGTGTCTCTTAACCGTCATGCAGCCTAGAGTCACAGCCTATGGGATCCACGGTGGCAATAGGACAGGGAGACAAACTCCAAGGGCTGGAAAGTGTTGCTGCTCAGAAACTAGGGGCCACCCTTCGCTTGGGAGCAGGTGCAGGGAGCCTCTGCAGTGGGGTGCCTGATCCATGAGCACAAGGTGGAGTATTAGTGGTGAGACTCTCCCTTAAAGGAACTGGAAAAGGTCAAAGGGCATGACCGTAAGCCTCTTGCCTCCCTGTAGCACTGGGGGAAAGGCATTATACAGTGTTGCCAAACCTGAGCATTGAAATACGCGGAGCCAAGCCTCTCAAAATCATGACGTTGGCCTAGAAATCATGAGATTATTAAAAAAAAATAACTACTGTGTATTTGCATTCTTTGAGCCTGGAGAGGATCATAGTTCCCCAGCTTTTCTCTGCCACCACCATGGCTAGAAAGTTCCTTGTTTTCAAAAGGAGAGCTGAGACTCACATGACCTCAGGATCTGGGGTTATCAGGGAAAACACCAAATAGTGCGTGAGTAGCAATCCAATCCTGTGAGCACTAACAACACTGATCTACATGGCACTCCTTTATAGGGCTCAATAGTTGCAACCTCAGGCTGTGTTTCCCACCTCAGTCCAGGGTGTTATCCCGCACAGAGAGATCCCCTCTGTAGGAGCAATGGAAAGGCTGATCCAATCAATTTTTGGATTGGGTCAACCAAAACGTTTCATTAAATGTCAACCTTTTAAAGTTTTTTTTTTATTATATATTAACTAACGTTTCAAAATGAAAAGTCATTTTGAACCAGAAGACAAACATCAAAAAAGTGCCAAAATGTGATGTTTTGAGACTATCCAACCTTTTTTTCAAATGTGTTTCAAATCAGATGTGTTGAAAATGATCCTTTCCCAAGAACAGTTCAAATTTTGATGAGTCAGCATTTTCCAATGGCAAAACATTTTGTCACAACATTTCCAGCGCTATTTGTGTCCTTATCTAGCCAGAGGGCTATATTGTGGCATAAGAAATGCAGAGGGGCACCATCCCAGAGGCAGTAGCTGGAGGTGTAAGGTCTCACCATTCCTTACATCCAAATTTGAGAGACAAACTAGGTGAGGTACATATTTTATTGGACCAACTTCTGTTGTGGAAGGGACCAGCTTTCAAGCTTCACAGAGCTCTTCTTCAGGTCTGAGGAAGGAAACCAGTATGTCTGAGCTCAATACAAGTTGGGCCAGATTGTTAAGCATAAGGGGTTCAAACACACATTGCAGGGTACCACTTAAAACGAGGTGGGCAATTAAGCACTAGCAGGTTGTGGGTTGTGTTATAATTATTGTACTGAGCCATAAAACCAGTATCCATGGTTATTAGTATCTAGTAAAGTTGTGATAGACTGGTTTTGTCTTTTATCATTTTTCTGTGTGAGTTCATTTGAGACCATAGTGACTGTCTGGTTTCACTAGGCTGACCAGATAGCAAGTGTGAAAAATCAGGACAGGGGGTGAGGGTTAATAGGAGCATATAAGAAAAAGCCCCAAATATTGGGACTGTCCCTATAAAATCGGGACATCTGGTCACCCTAGGTTTCACCCACATAGTGTTGTTGGGGCATTTGATGCACTGGACGAGGTACAGCACATGTTGAGATAGGCATATGTAGGACCCATGGATCTTGAACAACATGTAGAGGGGGATATTGATCATAGTAGCCGGGCAGATACGTCTGCAGGTTTTGTATCTATTGTTCTGCCAGGGTCTGGTGCTGCTTTGAGTTGGAGTGTCCTGGTCTGTAGGGCACTTGCTTCTGATGATGAGCTTTGTGAGGGTGGGGGTCAGAGGTTGGAGGTTATTTGAGGGAATTCGGGAAAGATTTGTGGTCCACATCAAGTACAGGTTGTAATTGTTTGATGATGCCATTTAAAATTCAAATTAGAGACAGTCTTAAAGGAATTTTTCAGACAGCTGCCTCATTCCAGTAAAGGAATTGTTCTTTCAGAATAAAGGACGTAAGGGAGTAAACCAGGTTCTGTTTTATTGCTACCACCTGAACAGCAAAAGGCTGAACATAACCCATTGAGCTATTGTGCCGTGGTTAAAATCCAGCTCTGTACTCTGCATTTCGGCCTCATCCTTTTTCATAGATTTCCTTACAAGCTGTAAAACATCTCACAAACAACTAAAGCCCAGCACAAATGACCCAGTGTAGATAAACTGGAGTACAATCGCTAAGAGAAACCATTACATGGGCGCATCTTAGTTTAATTTAAATTAAATGATCATCTGCCGCATCTGTAAAAGTGCTGTAATGTTAACCTCAGAGCACAGGCCGGCTACCTGCACAAACAGAAATCAAATTACAGATGCTTTGGTGTTAACATCTTTGGTCTTAGTGGAACAAATGCTTCTGCTGGACACATTTGTTTAAATGCTTGTAGGTACAGTGTGTGCTTATGTAGCCAGTAAAGTCTGCCATTCTGATTTTGTGACAAACAAATTCCAGGGTAGCTGGTGATGGAAGTCAGCTGGGCTGCTAGGCCCCGCTTCTCCCTTTTGCCTCACTGAGTGTGAACAGCCTTACTCTCTCTCTCCTAGCTGTTTCAGCAATCAACCCCCCTCCCAACTTTTCTCTTTTTGGGGATGTAAGAGGAAGTGAGACAGGCCAGGGGGCAGGGGAAGACTCCAGGAAGAACCTCTGCAGGGAAGGCAAGAGGCCAGGAGAGCAAGTTTAAGGCTAATATTGTTTTTCTTACTCTAATAAAGGTTCTTGTTCAGCGTTAGAAGAAATCAGCTCTTCCCCATTGTCACATGGCAGAGTCTCATTATTTTATTATTAATATTTATTATTTGTATTATCATTGCACATGGGAGCCCTAGTTCTGGAACAGGACTCCATGGTGCTAGGTGCTGTACAAACACAGAACAAAAGGACGGTCCCTGCCACATTAAAAATAACCCCCAAAAGGCACTGTCAGCGCTGCAGGACCCCATCAGCCACTGGGAAGGCTAATAGTGGGGAAATAATAACACAAGCCTGTTTGTTTTAGTCTCCGGTGAGTGAGACTTAATGTAGGTATGTTAATACTTTTGTCATTCATGGAAAGCACAAAGGAAGAGTTAAAAAAAACATAGCACACAGAGAGGCAACAGCCCTGGACCTCGCACTCTGAACCGGGCAGCAGTGCTTCCGTCTCTTATTCAGCTCCCACAAGGGTTTGTGAGAGCATTTGGGAAATTGCCGGGTATTATCGATTCATGAACATTTTGAGTTTTGGGCCTTTTGTCCAAATTTAGGAGAAGAAAATTTTCTCAAAATCTCAAAACTCTTGCGGGATGGGAAAACTCTCTCCCCCCGCCTCTAGATATCAGCACCAGTTCAAGAGGGGCAGATGTAAGTGATCGAATCACTTGTGTCAGAGTATCACCTGACCACATCTAAGATGAGGACAGCATTTCTTTCCTCACCCATAATTATCCAGGTGCATTCTGGGAGTTGTTCACTATCATCCTCTGAAGCACCAGATGCTGGCATTGGCAGAAGCAAGATTCCAAAGGCTAAAGTTCACTCCTAATTGTAGTATCTGTTAGCACAGAGGAGAGACAGGATCCAGTTGTAATGAATTCTTTATGAATCAGAGGATTCTTTATGAGATTGCTGGGCACAGACAGGTCCTTTTGTTCTCTCTGGTTCTGGATTAGTATCACACACTAACACAGGGGCTCCTTAAATCCTGGTCTGGACCTTAACATTCATGGAATGGTCTGTTAACTACACTGAACTAACCCAGAAAGATTTTCAGAGAAAAAAAATGTTACATAGAGGAAATTATGTTAATATCCAGGGTATTTAATTATTGATTTCCCTTAAATAAAAAACACGTGGCAATAAAGAAATAAGTGAAACATACAATGAGATCATCTGGGGCAGAGCAATAGGGCATCCCAGTGAGAGCAGATTTGCTCTTGGCCTTTTGCCTTTCTAATGCTAACATACTATTATTCTGCATTTCCTCCTCAGTGTCTGTTCAGTAACAGTAGAGCTGTCTGGGAGACAGAGTCATTCCCCTCCCCACATGCTGGGTCATCCCAATCCATGTCCTTCTGACCTGCCTGAGGAGTGATAACTAGCTTGTTAGGGGAAGTAAATATGCACTGCAGTCAGGTTGGAATTTAAAGGATGTCCTTGTCTTGGTGTCTTTCAAGGTGATGAGAGAGACAGTCACTCCAGCTTCGTTAACGGATCACACACAGTTTTGCTTCTTTAAAGCCAGGCTCTTTAGTTCCATCAAGGGCCTTAGTTTTAAAATCTTTGATAAGTAAAAAAAAAAAAATCACATCTCAGTGGCTTTGCTTTGTAGGCTCCTTTTTGTCTTGCTGTCTTTTCCCCCAAAAGCTCCATGGCTTAAATTCCTGCAGTGGGAAGAAATACACTGGAAATAGAAATATTATGCACAAGATGGGAGCAAGCGTGCTGGGAGCTATGGAGAAAGCTGGCATGTCCTGCCCAGCGTTCCGTGCAGCTGCATAAATCTGCAGCTACAGCAGCTGCAGAGGCAACCAGAGTTTTGGGCTGGGTCTCTTAAAGGAGAAGAGCGGAGAGGATCACAGAGTAGAGAGACGGAAGAGGGCTGGTAAGCCCCATCTGTGCTTCCTTCTGGCCAGCCAGTGAAGGATTGTTCTCTTAGGCTTTGTCCAGTTAAGATTTGAATGATCCGAGCAACTGAGACTTCCAGTGCTTCCCTTGAGGAACTACTCCGCACCTAAGGAATCTCACTGGGAGGAATTCTTCCCATCTGTGCAACCTAAATGTTTCCTTTCCTCAGTTTTCCTGTTGCATCAGTGAAATGGAAGGTAGCGGGGAGAGGCAATATGAGGCCTTTGGAATATTCAGAGCATGTTCCTATCTGTGGGCCATTGCCTTCCAAAGCAGAGCCAGAGGCCTCTAGTCTATATCCTTAATGTGAATCTCAGCAGAGAGCTCAATGTCTGAACTCCCCTGTCACCCTTGGGATCAGAGCCCCTTGCCATTCAAGGCTGAGACAGTGGCAGGCTGTGTAGGGAAAGCGGGCCCTGCTGCTCACCACACCATTTCGTCTGTCTTTGGGGCTGTCAATCCAGCCTCTTTCACCGGCTCTTTTACTGTATGAGGCTGGTGTCACCTTTCAGAGAATGGAGGGACACAGTGACCTGTGTGTGTTACAGAAGCCTTAGCCTCTCTGGGGAACAGGGTTGGGGGCAGGGGGAGATACGTCCCAGTCTGCATCAGATATTGATTGTTGTACTATATACGTCACCTCATGATTCTCATCTCCAGTGGAAGCTGTGATTTGTTTCTTGGTTCTTGATTTCCTTTGTACACAGTAGTGTCTCCCTTTAAAGTCACCTTTTCCTGGGAGCTCCTTTACTATGTGTGGGAATTGCAGATGTCACAGACACCTCCGACACAGTGCACGATTCTTGATTCAAATTCAGCTAAGCAGAGGAGAAAACAGGTCTTTAGATCTACTGCATCTCCTGGGGCTAGCAGCATGGCACACACACACACACGCATGCTCCCGTGATAAGGCAAACCAGGCACTGGGTGTCACCAGAACATCACCAGAATCACAGTAGAGGGAGCAGGTATCTGGCAGTAAAACCCTCCACTTCTTAAGGAAGGCAGCCCAGTTAGCAAGTAAGGATAAGTGCTTGCAGTGCAAGAACTAATGGAGATCATCTATCCCTTTCTATCGCTGGAGTTATTCCAGAAGGCCAAGGAGACTCAGGTGAAGGGATAGGGGTGAGTTTTCAGTGCAGTGACAACATAAGCATTGAGAAACAATCCCTAGCAGGGGAAATGAACATTTAGCTAATTTTGGTGGAGCGGTGGGACATGGAGACAGAGCGTGAAGATGTCTCAGCTGGTCAAATTGTTCTCCAGATCCCTCCAGCTGGCTAACAATATTGATAAAAGGGAATGTGGGGATCAGGGGAGGAAAAGATCTAGGTTCTTAATCTGCCACTGCCTTCAGGCTCCACATTGCCCTGAAGCCCGGCAAGTCCCTCCAAGTCTGGCGCTTAACCCCTCTCAAGATTATGTAGGGTTTTGAGATCCTTGGCTGAGAAGTGCAAGCCTTGGTATTATTATTTCTGCACACTCTTTATTCTGTCTTTTTCTTTCCCCTGACCCCCCCATATGCTTCTCCTTGCCCTCTGACTCCCCGTTGCTCTTCTCCATGTGCCAGTGGGAGAGGAAAGTATAATTGACAAGTTCCGCACCTTCCTGGGGCTTGTCAGTTTCACTGTGCCACTCTGCTCTTGGTACAGAGCAGGAGACAATAACAAAGCACTAGCCCATACATTATGCCAGCCCATACTTGCCCACATGCGCCCCAGGGGTCAGGGTCAAGAGAGTACTGGGCACACTTAGAGCAAGGCATGCAAACTATGGAATGATGGATCCTGTACACAACAGAGTCCAGATGAATTGTATGTTAATAGACTAATAGACCAGAAGACAATTCAGACCCTGATTCCTGCTCCTATGAGTGCCTCTGATCCAGGATGCTTGAGATGTTAAATATCCTAAAATGCTGTTTAAAAACACAGTGAAGTGTGTGTGTGTGTGTGTGTGTGTGTGTCACTGCTCGCTACTGGATGGAATGAAAGCTGTGTGTCATATGCCCTTTATTGCTAACAGCCAGAAGGAATTCTTCTTCAGCTGTGTTTTTGCAACAGGAGGATATCTGTCCTACCCCCACTTTTGCTGTGGCAATATATGTGGCTGCTAAGTGCAGCATAATAAGACATGATGTTCCTAGTTGGCTATGGATTTGTTACAAGTCAAGGGTGTCTGCATTGCCATCTCACTATTTCCAGCACTAAGAGCCTGTGTCCGGCAGCTTCTGGCCCTACCTGACCGTGTAACTATGTTCTGTTTGTTTTAAATGCTCCAAAGTTTAATACACTACCCTGCTGGAATGCCAAGGGAAATCGCCATTTGCATTGCCTCTGCCATCCTGCATTCTCTCTCCCATGCATTCATTTGTACAGAGCTTCACTGACCTTCTAAATATAGAGGCCTCAAATTAAATTATAACATTGCTGATAATCAGCAAACTGGGGGATTAAACTGATGGGGACCCTGCCAGACTAGATTTAGCTTTCATTAAGTTCTGTACACAGAGCAGCCCTTCCCACAGAGGAAAGTCCTTATTCTCTACATTACAATATAATGCAATACACACAGCAAAAGCAAAGTACTTCACTGTTTAAAATTCTAATCCTTTCAAGATCTGGAAATACCTAGGGTCTACGTACAGCACTGTCTATCCAACATCTGCTGTTAGAAGTCAAAAGCTGAAAGCAAGTCATTTACATGAGGGTTTAGAGAACTGTGAAAGAGCTACAAGGACAGGGACATAATCAGCAGCACAGAGGCAGTCTGAAAGGAGCTTGTGTATTCCTGTGAAATGCAGCAAGAGGCTTATCTAATTGTGTGTGTGTGTGTGTGTGTAAATTTCCTAAACAGTTGACCTAAATGAGTTCTTACCACGATCAGATAGCCTAGGACAACAGAGTAATCCTTCTAACAGGATTATAGGCTGTGCTAAAGGAGACTTTGGGCTTTTATGCTCTGCATCGTAATATGCATGCACACACAAACGGATATCTTGCCTGGCTGGTGGCACCTGGGAAATTGGCCCTTATTCATAGACTCATAGACTTTAAGGTCAGAAGGGACCATCATGATCATCTAGTCTGACCTCCTGCACATTGCGGGCCACAGAACCTCACCCACCCACCCCTCTAATAGGCCCCTAACCTCTGGCTGAGTTACTGAAGTCCTCAAATCATGATTTAAAGGCTTCAAGTTACGGAGAATCCACCATTTACACTAGTTTAAACCTGCAAGTGACCCATGGTCCATGCTGCAGAGGAACGCAAAAAACGCTCAGGGTCTCTGCCAATCTGACACGGGGGAAAATTCCTTCCCAACCCCAAATATGGCAATCAGTTAGACTCTGAGCATATGGGCAAGACCTAACAATCAGACACCTGGGAAAGAATTCTCTGTAGTAATTCAGAGCCCTCCCCATCTAGTGTCCCATCAGCCACTGGAAATATTTGCTGCTAGCAGTTGCCAATGGTCCACAAGCCATTGTAAGCAGTCTCATCATACCATCCCCTCCATGAATTTATCAAGCTCAGTCTTGAAGCCAGTTAGGTTTTTTGCCCCAACTGTTCCCCTTGGAAGATTGTTCCAGAACTTCATTCCTCTGATAGTTAGAAATCTTCACCTAATTTGAAGCCTAAACTTGTTGACGGCCAGTTTATAGCAATTTATTCTTGTGTCTACACTGGTGCTTAAGTTAAATACCACCTTGTGCCTGGGATAGACCACACTGATAATGCCACACTCAGGGCAAGAAATAGGGCAGACAAGCCCCAGAGCTGGTGGTTTACTCTATCATTAGATTCACCAAACCAGTAACTAAATAGCTTTTGCAGTACCACACCGGTTAACCAGAAGTCAAACATTTAGGCGTTCCAGCCTTTGGCTCCCATCCACGCAACCCAATCTAATATAGTGAGCGATTATTGAAAACCTATTTCACCCTCTGTGAGATTCTTTCTAATCCCAAAGGATCAGACACATATCCCCAGGTCAATATGAATCTCAGATCATGCCCAAATACCACGCTGCCAGTCAATCCTTAGTAACTAACTAAAGATTTATTAATAAAAGAAGAGAGTTATAAATGGTTAATAGATCAAATACCTACAAATGATTGCAAAGTCCTTATATCAGGTTTGTAGCTGTGATGAAATAGACTTCTGGTTTGTAAAGTCTCTCTGGGAAGGTCCTCAGTCTATTGTTCAAGATGCTCCTCTTAGTTGAAAACCTAAAGTCCAGAGAATCAAAGTAGGAAAGAGGCAACATGGAGATGTCACAGGTGTCTTTTTATATCCTCAATCATGTGCATGGAAACTTACTGTCCCAAACAAAGCCCACAGTCGCTGTCTGTGGAAAATTACTGGCCAAGATGGAGTCCAGGGTCACATGAGCATATTACATGCCCTTATATGTTTTGCAGAATCACAGAGGGCGGCTGTTGGCTTCTTGCTGTCTGAGGCATCCACCTCAGCTCCTGGGCAGGATGAGTTTCTTCAATATCCCAGTGTGAGAGCAGAGTGGCCTTCATGGGCCATCAATACCTAGCTGTCTAGCCCTAATGTAAGCCCTATCTGGTGGTTGTCACCCAGGAATACCACAGAGCTTTAAGATACAATTCCATAGCCAATATTCATAACTTCAGATAAAAAGATGATACGTCAATTTAACAAGGATAATCATATTTGATAGGTTGTAACTTTTCCATTGACACTTTACATCAGTGGTTCCCAAACTAGGGGCGCCGCTTGTTCAGCGAAAACCCCTGGAGGGCCAGGCCGGTTTGTTTACTTGCCACATCCGCAGGTTTGGCCGATTGCGGCTCCCATTGGCTGCAGTTCGCCGTTCTCAGCCAGTGGGGGCTGCAGGAAGCGGCACAGGCCCAGGGACATGCTGGCTGCCCTTCCCGCAGTCCCCATTGGCCTGGAGTGGTGAACCGCAGCCAGTGGGAGCCATGATCGGCCGAACCTGCAGACGCGGCAGGTAAACAAACCGGCCTGGCCCGCCAGGGGCTTTTCCTGAACAAGCGGGGCCCCTAGTTTGGGAACCACTGCTTTACATGATACACTTTGTACAAGCTTTATGGTAATTGTATAACAGTGCTAATATCAATTATATAAGTGGTCATCTTTAATCATACAGCATCACACCCCTCCCTGCCCAATTCCTCTTCCCTCCACCCTGCTTTCTCCACCACAGCAATAAAGTAGCCACCACTGTTTGTACTGGACATAGGAGAAAACATATATCAAAGGGTTGGAAACAAAATCGGACAGAACTTGGGGAATTATCATCAAATGGGGGTGTTTCTAGTGAGGTTCCACAGGGATCAGAACTAGGCCAGAGACTATGCAACATTTTCGTCAGTGACCTGGAAGTAAATATAAAAATCGCTGCTCATCAAATTTGCAGGTGACACAAAGATTGGTGGAGGGGGTCGATAAAAATGAGGACAGGGTCACTTGGTAAGGAAATGGATCACTTGGTAAGTTGGGCCTGTTCAAACATAATGCATTTAAATACACCAAATGCAAGGTTATACATCTAGGAATTAGGAATGTACGTTGTATCTACAGAATATGATGCTGCTGAAAAAAGCAAATACAATGTTAGGTTGCATTAACAGAGGCATAGCATGCAAGTCAAGGAAGGTGATAGTACCACTCTACTCAGTGCTGGTTACTCCTCAGCTGGAGTACTGTGTCCAGTTTTGGTCACCAATGTATAGCAAGCATGGAGAGAAACTGGAAAGGATCCAGAGGAGAGTGACAAAGATGATCAAAGGGATGGAATGCAAGCCATATGAGCAAAGGCTGAAGGGACGGGATATGTTTAGTTTGGAAAAGGGCAGATTAAGGAGGGACATGATAGCAGTTTTTATATACTTGAAAGGCTACCATAAAAAGATGGAGAAAAATTGTTCTCTTTTTCCACAGAGGGCAGGACAAGAGGCAATGGGTACGAACTACAGCAGAGCAGATTTAGATTAAATCTCAGGAAAAACTTCCTAACTGTAACAGACTGCCAAGGGAAGTTGTGGAAGCCCCTTTGCTGGAGGTTTTCAAAAGCCATCTGGATAGCCATCTGTCTTGGATGGGTTAGACACAACAAATCCTGCATCTTGGCAGGGGGCTAGACTGGATGACCCTTGTGGTCCCTTCTGACGCTGTCATTCTATGGATTCGATGAAGGGGGGACTGTATCCTGGAAAGGAGTAACTCTGAAAAGGATAGAGGGGACAAGCAACTGAACCTGAGCTCCCAGCACAATGCTGTGGCAAAAATGGCTAAACAATCCTCAGATTTATAAATGAGAATTGGGAGTAGGATTAGGAAGGTGATGAGACTGACACTGGAATATTGCATACAGTTCTGGTGTCCACATGTTGACTAGGACGTTGAAAAATTGGCAAGGGTGCTGGATCAACACAAAACATTTGTACATTTCACTTTCTGCGTGCGTATGACATTTTTTGGTTGGAAAGTTTGGTTCGGAAGCTGCCACAGGCATGGAGAAGTGGGAACTGGGAAAAAGGCACTGTTGGGAAATTCCTCCTCCTCAACCAGTTGGCAAGAGCCCAAAGAACTGGCAGGGAGAGAGAGAGGGGGCACATCCTGATGTCATGTGCTCCCCCGTGGGAATCAAGGGTGTGAGAGAGCAGCATTTGGACCCGGAAAGGTAAAAGAACCAGGACCAGCTCTAGGCATCAGCAAAGCAAGCACGTGCTTGGGGTGGCACAATTCCAGGGGTGGCAAATCAGCCACCCCCTTTTTTCTTTTTCTTTTTTTTTTGTTTGGGCAGTTGCGCTCTCGGAGCATGGGGCGGCAAATTTTTTGCTTAGGGCAGCAAAAAACCTAGAGCTGGCCCTGAAAAGAACCTGCACAAAGCTGCAGGCTGGGTGGGGCTTGGTGAATTGCAGTGAGACAGTGTGAGAGCAGGGATGAAAGGAGAAGCGGGGGAGAGGGGTGGAACAGAAACAGAGAGAGGGGAAGTGAGTGGATCAGGGATGGAGGAGCAGCAGTTCCAATGCCTGACAGTTTGGGAAGAATTGGGGCTGGGATCTGAACCCCACTCTTCTGCACCTTGCCACACTGTAAAGCACCATATAGCTATAAGAGGCCACCTTGCCAGTGCTCCACCTATATTCTCCCTCCTGTTAATGGCAGATCCTCTTTAGCATTCCTGGGACTTGCCCAGCAAATGAGGCATTTTCACACTTGACAGCAGCGGCAGCTGCTTGGCAATACAAGCCATGCTTCTCTCCGGGGCTCAGTGCTAGATAGGAAATGAGACTTTTAAAAAATCTCATCCCCCCCATATCTCTCCCACCAGGGGCAAGATTGTGATTGCTGGGTGCCTTGAACTGCATTTGCAGGTCAGGAGCATCATGTGAGACCGGCGAGATGCCAAGAGCTCCACTGGTATGTTTCAGCCCAGGTGAGATAGCATCTTTCCGTTTGCTCGCTGCTTAAAGAGTCCTTTCTCAGCCTTCAAATATTTACCACGGCAGCTGATTCCCTGTCAGTGAACTTCACAACTCTGATGTCTGGTGTTACTTGTTTTCTGATACAGCAGGAGAGAGGGCGGAGGTACAAAGAGAGGTCGTCCAGTACTTCCCCCAGGCCAAGCCAGGCCTGGAATGTACATGAGCTGATACTGGTTCCCCTCAGGAGATGCGTTTGTCAATGGGGGTATGGGACAGAGGTCCAGCGATGGGCTGGCAGGCGAGAGGATGGAGAGACGAGCTGAAGAGGGGAGGGGGCAGGTGCTGTGGCAGCGGTGAGGAATGCAAACCTCTTCCCAGTCAGAGTGTTGTCATCATGTAGAGATTTGTTGAGTGTTTCCTCTTCTGGCCATGCTCTGTATGGTGAGGAGGAGGCTGGGTGGGAAGAGGAGGTGGTGTATGAAATTAGCACACCCTTGCTCTGGAGGAACCAGTTTACATCGCCCTGGCTCTGCTGTGCTGATGTATCCCACCATACCCATTATCCCATCAGCTGGGGCAATTGCAGCTGTCTGGGGTAAGTGGGGACAGAGAGAGATTTAACCCATGCTTGTTAAAAGGCAGGTACACAGTCTATACAGGCCTGGTCAATAAATAGCAACATGTGGGATTTAGTGCTGGAGAGGCCTTGACTGAACAGAAGCCCATTAACCACCCAAAACATTTCACTTATGGGACTTACACCTGGATGGGTAGGAGGGCTAGTGGGTAATACACTCAGCACCCCACATAATTAGCACTAACACATTCAAAATCCATATCTGCATTTTTGGCTTCCTCTCTGCCTGCCCCTGATACCAACTAAGCTGTGGTATCGGTTCCAATCTGCAGCGGGCAGCCAGTCACTGGTACCAAGAGCCAAAACCATCTGGTCCAGTTCCAGACACAAGTTCCCGGGCCCTGACTGGCAGCTCAAGGCTGCAGCAGGTCAATTTCAAGGAGGGTTATTGTGAAAATGCATCTTGTTCTCCATTGGCCTTTGATCTACTGCAGCCCTGAGAATTGCAGAAAAGAAGTGAATTGCTAGAATTCCAGCTCTAGGTAAAAATCTCTCCCAGTTCCTAGCCGAGTTCCACATTCTCTCCAAGAGCAACAGTCTGTGTATTCATCACCTAGTATTTAACAGGCATCTTCAGTAGGGGACTACCAAGAAAAAGAATTCACCAGAAGATCCAAGGAGTATAAAAATGGCAATTACAGACCTTTCTTATCTTTGGGGCCCATTTTGGCTCTGATACCCATCAAAGGGTATCTATGTTAGGGGCCAGATTGTGCATAGCCTGAACACTGGGTGGTGTGGCATTGCTCCCCAGTGGGGGTTTCTGCAGGCATTGTCTCTCCCTGGAGCTGCAGGGGGTGAGGGAATGTGCACCGTAGGATGTGCTCCTGGCTGATGTCTCAGAGGGTGTGGTTATGGCCCCTACTGGAGTGGTCTCCCCACCTCCCATCCAGAGCACTACCGTATCATAGGGGAGGCTGTTCTCACAATCTCAGAGAAAGATTGTGAAAGAGAAAGACTCTGATCTTGCTCCTTTTTCATTGGCAAAAGGGGAAAATGAGGCCGGGGAGAGAGGCAAAGGGGAAAAAATGGAAAAAAATTGAAAATGGGGGAAAAATAGAAAAAGTTCAAATCAGGCAATATTTTATGGTAAATGTGAATTGATAAAATAAACAATAATAAGTCACCAGGACCAGATGGTATTCTCCAAAGATTTCTGAAGGAACTCAGATGTGAAACTGCAGAACTACTAATTATGGTATGTAACCTATCATTTAAATCAGCTTCTGTACCAGATGACTGGAGGATAGCTAAAGTGACACCAATTTTTAAAAAAGGCTCCAGAGGTGATCCCAGCAATTACAGGCTGGTAAGCCTAACTTCAGTACCGGGAAAACTGGTAGAAACTATAATAAAGAACAAAATGATCAGATACATAGATGAACTCGATTTGTTGGGGAAGAGTCAACATAGTTTTTATAAATCATGCCTCACCAATCTACTCGAATTCTTTGAAGTGGTCAACAAGCATGTGGCCAAGGGTGATCCAGGTATATAGTGTACTTAGATTTTCAGAAAGCCTTTGACAAGGTCCCTCACCAAAGGTTCTTAAGCAAAGTAAGCTGTCATGGGATAAGAGGGAAGGTCCTCTCCTGGATCAGTAACTGGTTAAAAGATAGGAAACAAAGGGTAGGAATAAATGGTCAGTTTTCAGAATGGAGAGAGGTAAATATTGGTGTCCCCCAAGGGTCTGTACTGGGACCAGTGCTGTTTAACATATTCATAAATTATCTGGAAAAAGGGGTAAACAGCGAGGTGGCAAAATTTGCAAATGATACAAAACTACTCAAGATAGTTAAGTCCAAAGCAGACTGCGAAGAGTTACAAAGGGATCTCACAAAGCTGGGTGACTGGGCAACAAAATGAAATTCAATGTTGATAAATGCAAAGCAATGCTTATTGAAAAACATAATTCTAACTATACATATAAAATGATGGGGTCTAAATTAGCTGTTACCACTCAAGAAAGAGATCTTGGAGTCATTGTGGATAGTTCTCTGAAAACATCCACTCAATGTGCCGTGGCAGTCAAAAAAGCGAACAGAATGTTGGGCATCATTAGGAAAGGGCTAGATAATAAGACAGAAAATATCATATTGTGTCTATATAAATCCATGGTACACCCACATCTTGAATATTGTATGCAGATCTAGTCATCTCATCTCAAAAAAGATATATTAGAATTGAAAAAGGTACAGAAAAGGGCAACAAAAATGATTAAGGGTATGTAACAGCTTCCATATGAGGAGAGGTTAATAAGACTGGGACTTTTCAGCTTGGAAGAGAGATAACTAGGAGGAAATATGATAGGGGCCTATAAAATCCTGATTGGTGTGGAGAAAGTAAACAAGGAAGTGTTATTTACTCCCTCTCATAACAGAAGAACTAAGGGTCACCCAATGAAATCAGTAGGCAGAAGGTTTAAAACAAACAAAAGGAAGTATTTCTTTACCCAGTGCACAGTCAACCTGTGGAACTCTTTGCCTGAGGATGTTGGGAAGGCAAAGACTATAACAGGGTACAAAAAAGAACTAGATGAGTTTATGGAGGATAGGATCATCAATGGCTATTAGCCAGGATGGGCAGGGATGCAAAACCATGCTCGGAAGTGTCCCTAGCCTCTATTTGCCAGAAGCTGGGAATGGGCAACACGGGATGGATCACTTGATGATTACCTGTTCTGTTTATTCTGAAGCACCTGGCATTGGCCACTGTTGGAAGACTGGATACTGGGCTAGATGGACCATTGATGTGACCCAGTATGAATATTTTTATTGTCTTATGAAAATTTTGTGAATAAATTAAACATTCTTCCTTTTCAAAACCCGCAGAATTAAAATGATTTGAATTTTCAGATGTTGTTCATATATTAGTTCACACTGAAGACAGGAAAAGGGCAAATATAGTGCCCATCTATAAAGAGGGAAATAAGGACAACCCAGGGAATTTCAGACCCAGGGAATTTCAGCTTAACTTCTGTACCCAGAAAACTAATGGAGCAAATAATTAAGCAATTAATTTGAAAACATCTAGAAATAATAAGGTGATAAGTAACAGTCAGCATGGATTTGTCAAGAACAAATTGTGTTAAACCAACCAGATAGCTTTCTTTGACAGGGTGACAAGCCTTGTGGATGGGGGAAAGCAGTAGATGTGGTATATCTTGACTTTAGTAAGGCTTTTGATACTGTCTCACATGACCTTCTTATATACAAACTAGGGAAATGCAACCTAGATGGCACTACTATAAGATTGGTGCACAACTGGGGTTGTAAAACCATTCCCAGAGAGTAGTCATCAGTGGTTCACAGTTATGCTGGAAGGGCATAATGAGTGGAGTCCCGCAGGGATCAGTTCTGGGTCCAGTTCTGTTCAATATCTTCATCAACGATTTAGATAATGGCACACAGAGTACACTCATAAAGTTTACAGATGGTACCAAGCTGGGAGGGGTTGCAAGTGCTTTGGAGGATAGGATTATAATTCAAAATGATCTGGAGAAACTGGAGAACTGGTCTGAAGTAAATAGGATGACATTCAATAAGGACAAATGCAAAGTACTCCACTTAGGAAGGAACCATCAGTTGCACATATACAAAATGGGAAATGACTGCTTAGGAAGGAGTACTGCAGAAATGGATCTGGGGGTCATAGTGGACCACAAGCTAAAAATGATTCAACAGAGTAACACTGTTGCAAAAAAACCCCGAACATCATTCTGAGATGTATTAGCAGGAGTGTTGTAAGTAAGACACAAGAAGTAATTCTTCCGCTCTACTCTGTGCTGATTAGGCCTCAACCGGAGCATTGTGTCCAGTTCTGGGTGCCACATTTCAGGAAAGATGTGGACAAATTGGAAAAAGTCCAGAGAAGAGCAATAAAAATGATTAAAAGTCTATAAAACATGACCAATGAGAGAAGATTGAAAAAATTGGGCTTTTTAGTCTGGAAAAGAGAAGACTGAGAGGGGACATGATAACAGTTTTTAAGTACATAAAAAGTTGTTACAAGGAGGAGGGAGAAAAATTTTTCTTCTTAACCTCTGAGGATAGGACAAGAAGCCACGGGCTTAAATTGCAGCAAGGGAGGTTTAGGTTGGACATTAGGAAAAACTTCCTAACTCTCAGGGTGGTTAACCACTGGAATAAATTGTCTAGGGAGGCTGTGGAATCTCCATCATTGGAGATTTTTAAGAGCAGGTTAGACAAACACTTGTGAGGGGTGGTCTAGATAATACTTAGTCCTGCCATGAGTGCAGGAGACTGGGCTAGCAGACCTCTTGAGGTCCCTTCCAGTCCAATGATTCTATGATTTGTTGCATTTGTCAAAAAATGGAAAAATAATGACAAACCTTTGAGATTTGCCATCACTAATTTCTTTGTGTAACTCCCTTCTCTAGTTGATTGTTACCTGGTGGTAATATCAACTCCTCCATCCACTGTTGTGCCTTTTAAAAAACAAAACTGGGGGGAGGGACTGCGGGAAGCAAAATGACTTGAATATCTGAGACCCTCAAGGTGTTCAATGTATCTACATCCCAGCAATGAATGATCTGGATTGCGTGCATTTACCAACCCTTTTGCAAACCCAACGTGGGTACCCCAAATATATATTTAGTTACATTTTATATTTGATTGTTTTTGGACACAGGGAAATTCAGTTCCATTAGGGTATCTTCCCTCCCTCATCTCCAATCATGACATCTGCCTGTGGAGCTAGGAGTCTGGGCTTGCCTAGTTCAGACATGTGCATGAAAACAAAATCTCTAACTGCCAAGGGCACAGGGACTTCTGCAAGGCATCTTAATGCCAAGGCTCGTTGGTTAAGGAACAATCAGCTCCACTCAGCATTCTTGCCAGCTGTTCAAGTCCACCCAGTAAAGTCAATAGAAAAACTCTGATTGGCCCTAATGGGAGCAGGACAAGGCCCCAGTTCTTTATCTGTAGCACTGTCCCAAAATTCTTTCCAACCTGAAACCATCATATTTGTTATTTCAGTAGCAAGCTCTATGGAGGCAGGAGAGAGTACCTTTTTCATGTGCTCTGTGGCCTTGTGTGAATGTATGCATTGCATTATTAATGTACATTATTTTTAATCAGTCAATTCGGTTGAATAACAATAAGATAATACACGCAGCTCCTGGATCTTTGTAACCAAAAGCTCTACAAATCTTTCCACACCAAGGGGAATCTGTGCCTGCACAGATAGATTTGGCTGAGAGTGTCAGACGATAGTGGTGATGAGCAAGTCTGAATCCCATCCGCTTTTATTTGTAAATATTCCATAAATACACGGCTGGAGACATGGGAATAGAAGGATCTCTGTAATCCTGCTACTCTGCAGATTTCTCCTCAGCACGTGAGTCTCTGAGCTGCATTTCCCATCTACATTACAAAAAAAAAAAAGATAAACCCAGTTATTGCCCTGATGCGTTATAAAAGGGGAAGTGCCACACTTCAAAATATGTGGTGGTAGAGCCATCTTCAGAGCCTCAGTCTCACCCATGCCCTCCATCAATAAAGCAGTGGAGCACGTTGCCATGCAAAGATCATGTGACTTTAAATGATGTCCAATCAGTTTGAGCCTGATGGCGCAACAACTCTGCAGCACCCCAAAGCCCACAGACTGAGTGAGGAAACTACAGAAGAGTGGGAGTGTCACTCTCTCTCTCTCCATTTCCGTAGCTCAGCTGTCCAGACATTGTGCTGTTCGTAGATGATGGGGTTCTGTTTTGCTGAACACTATCATCACTACACTCTGTGCATCAGATTGTAGGGTGCAGATACTGATTGCTGCACTGGTAGGTGAGATCCATGCCCCAGATCTGCGGGACACAATGTAAATCCCACCCAGTAGGGCAGTGTGTGAAAAATACATATGTGGAAATTTAAGGACTCGTGGAATGCGTATAATGCACTTTATCAGGGATATCTGCCCCTTGTTTAAACACTGCCAGTGGCTTAGAAAGAAAGAAAAATAAAAGATCTCTTATAAAATTATTACCTTGTAATTTAAGTCAACAGGAGTGGTACCATGATGGAAGCCAGCAGTTATGTCACATTGTTTTATCACTATAATTACATCAAGAACACAGTTACTGTCTGGGAGTGATAAGATGAAGAGAAGCAGCCCTTCTGAAATTTTGTATTCATGGCACTGAGATTTATAGATTGGTTCTGTGTTTGGACATTACGTTCAATTACTTCCGAATAGCTCTGGAGATCTGTGTTACAAGAGAAATACTCTCATATGGTGTCCCCCTAACTCCATCTGCTGTCGCTGGGTTCACCTGGAGCCACCAAACGCAAGGTGGCTAAGGAAGATTGCTAAGAGATGCTCTGATACCTTTCAGTTCATGAGTCAGGGAAGACAGAGTCAGCCACTGGACAGCAACTTGAAGTGCTCTACGCTCATTTTGTTGGCCAAGGCTGACTCTGCGGCTCTGCCAGCTCCAGGACTGAGGAAATTCAACTCAGCTCCCACATTACGTTACAAGACCATTAGACCACTGGGACAACCAATGGCTGATCTTTCTTTCCAGCAGCTCACAGCTATGCCAGTTGTGGCGGCTGGGAAAATGCTTACTCAGTGGAAAACCTTGCGTTCCAAACCTTACTCTTGCTTCTGACTCCCAATTGCCCTGAGAACGCAATACCTGGAGCAGAGACTGTGGATCTGCCAGCCCTGCTCTCCTATACTTTATCTCAAGGAGCTCCTACTTGCTTTTAGCAGTGTGGGTTGCTTGCCAATTTATTTTGGATTTATTTTGGCTGCCAACCTGCTAATAGCATTGTTCTGTAGAGGTGCAGAGAGGCACACTCATGTACCTTCCCTAACTTGTGGTATCACCCTAGCAGCTGTCTATAAAATCTTAAATCCTCCAAACATTTGTTCACTTATCTCAAAGGGTGAATCATGCAAGGCTTGGAGGTTCCATCATCATTCCCTATCCATTCCTCCCACCTTCCCCCATCGCTCTGGAATACACAGCTACTCTCTCTGTTCAGGGGACCAGTGCTCCACGTGCTCCTACATCTTGCCTGATGACTCATCTGTTTCTAGATTCCATACTGGGGATCCCCTTATTTATTGTAAATAGTCCTAAGGCACCACAGCGTCCAGCGAACAGTGCAACAGAAACCAGAAAGCTGCAATTGCAGCTGCTCTCAGCTGCCAAAAGAGGCTGTCCTTGTTTTTTTTCTTTTTATAGTGGAAGGCAGGACATAGCAGTGACATGCAGAGAAGGTCAAATGCAGAGAAACTGGCAGACCAGCCATCTTGCTGGGCATCTTTTTTCTATCCCTTGTCTTATTGTTATTAGACGTCCTTGTACTTGCACCAGACTAGCACTCAGGACCCATCCTATGTATGCACATGAGACTCTCTCGCCTCCTGCATGTTGATCTCCTAGCATCCCTTGTTGGTACGTCGGTGCCCTTTATTTACATCATGAAAAACAACAGTATAATTTCCACCCCCGATATGTGTCAGTTACAGATTGCTGACACTGCTTCCTGGGTGGAGAGGGACTTCTGCCTCCATGTGCAAATGAATTCAGCAGCTCTTCTGCTGAGAACAGCAACAAGAGAGCCAATCAGCAGGGCCAATCAGAGGGGGTCAGGAGGGCCATTTGGCCTGGGCCTCAAGCTCAAAGGGGGCCTCAAATTTAGACACTTGTTATTCTGAAGCAATATCTTCCTGTTTCACTGCATGGGATGTCCAAAACTAGATGGTCTGCATGGATTGATGGTGACCAACCAGTTGTGCAGCATTTGAATTCAGTGAAAAATACTTTAAATGAGCTTGAATCTCTCAATCTCACTGCAGAGGCTTGAACTGAACTTCAGTCCATTCAGAAGCACATGTCCAAATTTCAATGCATTCTGATGTCATTTTTGTGGATGAAGCTACTTACAATGATCCACCAAACTAATCTGGTAATTGTGGCCCACAGTGCTACACTTGATGTTGAGAGGGATAACACTGAAGGTCTTATCAATGACATTCAGCAGATTCGTGAACAATGGGATGCCATCCTGACTGAGTCCAAATTAGTAGCACACAATATTGGCATTTCATCGGAGTTCTCCACCAATCACAACTTACCTACTGAATCTGGTGCCGAGCAGCATTATAGGGTCAATGTCTTCCTTGTCATCATTGACTCTATTCAGTCAGATCTTACACGTCGATTTGAGTCACTGCGACTAATTTGTACTCTTTTTGGGTTTCTTTGGCAGTTCAACAGACTGAGTAATGAAGATCTACTTTCTGCAGCTGAACAATTTCAGCAACAATACAACAAAGAAATCTCAAAAGATCTCAGTGACAAGGTCATCTTCCTCAAACGAATACATTCCACAAACTTAAAATTGGATTGCAAGCCAAAGGAATTGCTTCAAGACATACTTGAAGTTGGACTCTCTGGGGTGTTTCCTAATATCACAATTGCATTGGGTATTTTTGTCAGTTTGCCTGCATCAGTGGCTTCAAGTGAACGCACCTTCAACGTGTTGAAGCAGGTAAAGAACGATCACCATTCAACCATAGGACAAGAGCATTTGAATGGGCTCACCATGCTTGGTATCAACTGTGACATTGCACGAAAGCTAGATTTTTCTTCAATAATTAGTGCATTTGCACAGAAAAAAGCTAGAAAAGCATTTGTTAAATAAAAAATATTCAGATTATGTCTCACTTTTTTTTGTGCTTATTTTGTTTTCATGTGTCGTCATTTTTTATTTTTATTATGGCTAGGGGCCTCAAAAGCTGGAAGTGGCCCGGGCCTCTCTGGACCTCTGAGAGCGCTTGCCAATCAGTGCCACATATCTGCACTGTGGACATCTGTCCACTAGAATTCGACTGACACCTACTCGACTCATTTCTCACAGGGGTCACGGAGTGCCCATCAGATAATAATGACTTCTGATCCACAATATTTTGCGCGATCCACAGAGCAACATGCAGGGAAATAACAGAGCAATCTGAGCTCTGTAGAAGACTGAATGATGGGAAGTTTACAGTATATTTTGCTAGGCAGGCACAATTCCGATGAAGATAGTGCCACGGAATGTAACCCCATCCTGTTTACTGACATTGTTTACTATGCTTGCCACAAAGGGATGGGATAAAATATCCTCTTGTCTGAAGTCAACAGCGACAGTGCAGTTAAGGATGATCCGTCATGCCACAAAGCTTTATCACGGTAATTACATCAGGAGCAAGTTTACTGTTTGAAAAAGAAGTAAGATTACAAGAAGCAATCCACCAAAACGGCAGCAGCGCCGCAGCTAAGAGATACTCAGCAGGGAAGAGGAATATGTTATGCGAATGAAGCTGAGTAAATTTAACACTCCAAGGACCAAATTTTCCTTGTCTGCCCCTGAAGTATTTATGAGCACATCTCCTTTCAGCCTCTCATACATGCATGTTCAATAACTAATCCTGCATGCATGGATACTCATTTTGCACTTGCAAATGTACGTACCCACTCATGTTACAAGGACATTTCTAGAGGCCCTTAGAACACAGGGGGATTACAGAGTCCTCCAGACACTCTTCTGTGGCAAATCAAAGTCCCTCAAAACCACATGGACTGGACACTTTGTTAGTCAAGAATGGACCCATGCTCATCTGCTACTATGACATCTCTACGTAACACAACCTTTTTCCTTCAGGCATAATAAGGCAGAAAATATCATATTGTCTCTATATAAATCCATGGTACACCCACATCTTGAATACCGTGTGCAGATGTGATCGCCCCGTCTCTAAAAAGATATATTGGAATTGGAAAAAGTTCAGAAAAGGGCAATAAAAATGATTAGGGGAATGGAACAGCTTCCATATGAGGAGAGATTAATAAGACTGGGACTTTTCAGCTTGGAAAATACATGACTGCAGGGTGGGAAGGATGATATGATAGAGGTCCATAAAATCATGACTGGTGTGGAGAAAGTAAATAAGGAAGTGTTATTTATTCCTTCATATAACACAAGAACTAGGGGTCACCCAACGAAATCAATAGGCAGCAGGTTTAAAACAAACAAAAGCAACTGTTTCTTCACACAACACACAGTCAACCTGTGGAACTCTTTGCCAGAAGATGTTGTGAAGGACAAGACTATAACAGGGGTCAAAAGAGGAACTAGATAAGTTCATGGAGGATAGGTCCATCAATGGCTATTAGCCAGGATGGGCAGGGATGGTGTCTCTAGCCTCTGTTTGCCAGGATGGGCAACAGGCGATGTATCACATGATGATTACCTGTTCTGTTCATTCCCTCTGGGGCACCTGGCATTGGCCACTGTTGGAAGACAGGATACTGGGCCAGATGGACCTTTGGTCTGACTCAGTATGGCCGTTCTTATGTTCAGGCCAAGTTTCAAGTGACCTGCCAACAGCTCAGGTGGGGATCTGTACAGCCATATGGAGAATCTGAATTTGGATCCTCCCTCTTTTAGCCACATGGAGGATCTGAATTGGTGTCTTGAGCCCATTCCCAGTTTCTTCAGCATGGCCAGGCATGGAAGCAGCCACGGAGACAGTGTGCTCGGTCCTTTCCACAGGGAGGAGATTTCATCACCCTGAAAGACCATTCCCATTTCTCTCTGGTACTCAGAACAGCCTCTAGACCAGTGGTGGGCAACCTGCGGCCCGTCAGGGTAATCCACTGGCGGGCCATCAGACAGTTTGTTTACATTTGCACGGCCACCTGCAGCTCCCAGTGGCCACGGTTTGCTGTTCCTGGCCAATGGGAGCTGTGAGAAGCGGTGCGGGCCACTGGGATGTGATGGTCCCCGCTTCCCGCAGCCCCCATTGGCCAGGAATGGCGAACCATGGCCACTGGGAGCTGCGGGCGGCCATACCGATGTAAACAAACTGTCTGGTGGCCCGCCAGCAGATTACCCTGATGAGCCGCGTGCGGCCCATGGGCCACAGGTTGACCACTGCTGCTTTAGACAGAGCTTCACACAGCACTCCTGAACTGGAGGGAGGGTCATTACAACTCTGACTGGATACACACACCCCCCCCACACACAAATAAGATGGTGAGAAAATAGACGGGAGGCAATCCTCCAGGACCCCCAGTGGAGGCAGACCGAGTGAAAGAAGTTCTCATTACTGTCTCCCTGAAGTCTGATGGGGATGTGTACACCGTGCATTCAAGGAGACACAATCTGTCCATGAGACCCCATTGTAAAGAAGCTGTTATTGCCAGCCCGAGGATAGGAGCAATATCACCGGTCAATTTCCTTTGTGACATTAGGACATTGGTACCCCATGCACCACAGCCGCCTCCCCAGTGCACCACATACTGGCTGCCAGAGATGAAGGGGGCAGAACAGTGCACACCTCAGGTATTTAGAGAGACCAGACCCTCAGAGCGCCATGGTCCATAGACAAGCTGTGACAGGAAAAGCGGAAGGAAAAAAAATGAGCGTGGATGGCAGAAAAGACAGCCTGATACAAGCAGGCTCTGACACTAAGGATTTTGGCACACAGAGCCAAGCTGCCGTCTGCCATGCAGGCAGGAAAATCACAGCCTGCAGAGCTTTTGGGGACTATAAATCACTGTGTAAACCCAGAGACCAGCACTCAGCCCCAGATCCCCCCACCGCCCACCGGCAGGAATCATCACCTTCCACAGATCTGCTTCTGTGATGGCCTCATGGGCCACCAAGCACTACCGGTGGGAGCAGGGCCAGACACAGCGAGTCCCCTCCTGCTACGGAGTCAGCCCGTTCACACGCGTCACAGAAGCGCTGATGGCAATCGGGGCATCACCTGTGACTGCCGCCTGCCGTGGCTGGCTGGTAAAAGAGAGAACACCTGGGAGCCCAACTAACACCTGTTGGCCCCTCCTTAAACAAAGGGGAATCTACTACCCACCTAAGGCATTCAGTAGTCAGGGCAGTACTAGAGAAACCACTGCCCCATGCTAGAGCCCTCGCAAGCCACTGCCCAGCCTCCGACCTGCCTCTTCCAAGCAAAGCTAATCCACACGTGGCAATAAATGGGCTCCAGTGGCACCCGCTGGCTACCAGTATCCTGGATCCCTCCCAGGCCAGCGTCAGGCCAGGGCACGGCACCATGACAGTACTTGTTGCTCTGGTGGATGACCTGCTCCTCACTTATGACAGGGGAAAATCAACTACACCCCTCCCACTGGGCCTCTCTATGGCACCTGTGATCAGTGATCACCACATGCCCTGCCTCCAAGAACTGCTGGGGTGAATGGAAACGCCCTGAAATAGTTCAGGGCCTCCCTCGCAGATCCCAGCTGGAGCTGCAGGGGCTCAGCACCTCTGAAAACCACGTCATGTTATTTAGGTGCCTAAGGCCATGTCGACACTAGCGAGCTTAAAGCAGCCCAGCTGTACCAAGGCAGCTGCTCCGCTGTAAGATTCGCTCTGTGCAGAGCTCTTTCCCAGTGACATAATAAAACCACCTCAGCGAGCGGTGGTAGCTATGTCAGCGGGAGAAGCTGTCCTGCCAGCGCGGTGCTGCTCATGCCAGAGAAACTTACGTTGCTTAGGGAGGTGGATTTTTCCACACCCGGGAGCAACATACATTTTGCCGACATCAGTGCTAGGGTAACCATGGCCTAAATAGAGATTTAGATGCCTTACGGTAAGCCCCCAGGTTTGCAAATTGTGGCCATACATCTACTGTGTACATACATGCATAATGCATGCAACTGAAAGCTCAGCCAGTCCCCCAGTCTGCCCAGGGAAAGTGCCCAAGGCCCAATTTATTCTCTCACATGGAGTTTTCATTTACTTGGTGTTCCACGCAACACTGTAAAGGTTAGGAGAAGGCCCTTCAAAGGTGCTGCAATTTGCAGCATTAGCCTTTAGTGCTCGACCAGGCTGGCGAGCAAAGGAGGAGGGTGCGGGGTGGGGGCTGTGATGTTTTAGGGACGATTTGGAATGCATAGGGTTGGGTGGGGGGGTTGGGTGTAAAGGCCACTTTTCAATCTCCTGTTTAAAAAATCATCCCCAGGGCAGAAATATTCCAAGTGCGTGCAGGGCGCTCGCTTGCTGGACGGCTGCATATTTGTTTTATGAAATGCACTGCACACCGATGTAAGTTTTATGATAGAAGTTGTAGAATATATTGAGAGCATTACCAAATGGGCCAGTTTACCATTTCAAAACCGTAAAACCTAGATGAGAGGCCACCCCTGCCCGGCAAGCTCTCCTCCTCCGAGACTGCCCCAAAGCATCTCCTCACTGTTCTGCTCCACTTCTATTAGCAGACCACCCCAGTTGAGCAATGAGCATTGCTGCTCCCCTGAGCAGTTGCTTAAACTAGAATTTGCTGCGTGAGCTGTGAGGCAATGCAAGTTGGGTGTTAGATCCCTGGCGTCCGGGCTAAATTCCAACTTGGGTAATTGCATTCTGGCTATTTAAATCCCTCCTACACTGCACAGTCACAGCTGGAAACAGTCTCCTTTTCTTTCTGACCGACGCTGTTCCATGGGGTTGCTACGGTTGCAGGTCAATGTTGTTGATAGCCATTTCTGTAACACCCAGGAATGTTAGATAGAAGACAGACAAATTATAAGATATATAAATCATGCTTCAGGGCATAAGCCAGCCACCTACTGATGGGGTTAGGAACAAAACTTTCCCCGATGGGCTGGTTATTCCATAATTGTCCATTATGGCATTGCTTGTATCTTCCTCTGAAGCATCTAGTCGTGGCCATTATTTAACATAAAATACTGGATTGGCTGGGCCAAATGGACTGGCAGCTCTTAGGCTCTTCAGGATAGGAAACTATCATAGTAATGTTAGCGGGGCTTATTCTTCATCACAATGGTTAATTTCAGTGTATTCTATAAAACCGGTACTGGTTGGAATTCCAGAAGGAGATAAAAGGTGCGTGTGTGGGGTAGTTTCTTTTCGTTATTTGTTCGTTTTTCAAAGCTGAACAGACGTCTTCAGTGCTAAGGGCCCCTCACGTCTATGGGAGTTGGGCTGTTAGCTCCATACGCCCCGTGGTGCTTTCTGAGGGCGAGAGAAGATTGGAAGCGATCAGCAGTGTTGCGTGAAAGGTCAAGCAGAGGTTGGTTGCTGTGCAGCTCCTGCATTATTTTTATGTTGCCAATTAATACAGCCTGAGGTTTAGAAAGAGACAGAAAGGCAGCTAGTGGAGAGAAGGGCCCAGAGATGCGTGAGTAGGTGCACGAGCAACAAGGGTGGCTTTTGCCTTCCTCCAAAGCATCTGGCATTGTTCAACAGCAGAGACAGGATACCAGCTGAGCTGTGGTTTGTTCTAGTGCAGCGAGGACAGCAGAGTGATTGGCCTGAGGAGAGGGGGCCTAATCCAGAGCCCATGGAAGTTGGTGGGAGTCTTTCCATTGTCTTCAGTCGTCTTTGGAACAGGCATTTGCTTTCCAGAGTCCACCAGGCCTGTGGGAGGATACAGATGGTGTTCACCTCATGCAACACCAGCTCCATTGGGACTGCCCTGCTGGACCTGAAGCAGAGCTCTGTGTAGCTTGAAAGCTTGTCTCTCACCAACAGAAGTTGGTCCAATAAAAGATATGACCTCACCCACCAGGTAAGGGTTAAAGCAGGTTGCCAGGGCCCATGTGGGGAAGAGTGACCTGGGACTGCCTGTGCTGTATAGATTCTTTAGGGAACCAGAAGCCTTCCATATCCAGGGCTTTCAATCTGTTACTTTTCTGTACTGCTATCATCCCCTAAATAAATTAAAACACAGCGAACAAACAGACCCAAGAGAGCCTCTCTCCTGAGTTTGTCTCAGCCACACAGGCAGGATAAATCATCCCTCCTAATGTAATATTGAAAGCACTCTCTCCAGCAGGACTGTCGCTATCATTCATTAGGTGCAGTTTTGCAATTCTGCTGTTATGAACTGGAGCCATTCGTCCAGCCGCGCTACACAGGTGACACTCTCAAGCATTTTGCATCACCTACGAAAAGCCATTATAGATAAAACAGCTCGATCTCTGATATGACCTGAAAGGAGCTGACAGAGTGTTATCTTCAAACCACTGCCAGACACTTTCCAAGAGGAGTTTCACTTGAACACAACTCTTGCCCAGCTCAGCAGAGTTCCCTCTGAGGCTCCTGAGCCCTGCTTGCCAGCTGCTGTGTCTAACATGTCATGTGGGTTGTAGAGAAGGGACTTGTGAACAGGGAAGAGGCAGAACCACAGGAAAATGCTTTCTTAGTCACCAGCCAGTTTGTTCTGGCCTCTGGCTGTGAGACCCCGGTTCAGAGACCCCATTTCCAGGGTTTCACGTGAGACGTTCGCCAGCTCACAAGGGAAATTTATAACCCAACTCTCCACTTTTTGCAGTTACCTGGGTGTTGCCTCATGGGCAGCTCTGAGGTGAGGCTCCAAGATGGCTGTGTTGGGTCATCCCATCATGTGTCACACATGGTGAATAGGGATGGTCAGATTATTCACTGTGGATAATTATCTGATTATTCTGTTTGTGAGCCAGCGCTTCCAGATTTTCTCCAAATGGTTTGTGCCAGCAAATAGCAGCTGATGGGGTGCTTGGCAACTCTTGACTACTTGTTATTCATGGTGTGTGGTTGGTCACGTCCAAGTCACATGGTATTATTTCTGTTCCCTGATTAGATCACTTACAGCTTTTACACAGAAAAATGAGAATTGAGGAAGAATAAATGGCAAATTACAAACTTTCTGGTTTGAATTTTCAAATAATCTTTCTGTGCTAAAGTTTGTGGAACTTTTTGAATTTGAAAATGTTTTCTTAAGTGAACTGGTGCTTAAAGACCCAGGAATGATAAACCCTCTGGCCTGTTATCTGACTCAGACAACAGCAGAGTGAACTCACCAAGTTTGCGCCTGAATATATTCACAGACCACTTTTGGAATATTTCCAATCAGCTGTAGCTGCAATGACACTGTGTTCGCTGATTACATCAAGGGAAAGAGGAAATTAGGTACACAAACAAAAAAAGTTTCATGGTAACAATTTGATACATTCTCTCCCCTTTCTTCCATAGGTGGAACCGTTGATTTGGGACAGAACTTCGCAATGCAAGGCCTTCCTCTTCAAAGACTGAGCCGTCATGACTGAATACTCCAGGAGTGCTCCATGGTCATGGCCTCACGTAGGGTGACTCAACAGCCCAGTCTGATCAGGCATGGGCTATCCTCCAGGAATATCTAGAGCAGGGATCAGCAACCTTTGGCCCACAGCCCGCCAGGGTAAGCCCCATGGCAGGCCGGGCCAGTTTGTTTACCTGCCGCATCCGCAGGTTCGGCCAATCACGGCTCCCCCTGGCTGCGGTTCGCTACTCCACGCCAATGGGGGCTGCGGGAAGCGGCGTGGGCCGAGGGACGTGCTGGCCACCGCTTCCTGCAGCCCCCATTGGCCAGGGACGGCGAACTGCGGCCCGTGGAACTGCGATCGGCCAAACCTGCAGATGCAGCAGGTAAACAAACTGGCCCGGCCCGCCAGGGGGCTTACCCTGGCGGGCTGTGGGCCAAAGGTTGCTGATCCCTGATCTAGGGCTACAGTTTCATTTGGAGCTAGGGTGTGATTCCCAGCTCAAGTAGATATATGCTGGCTCAATGCTAAAAATGATAGCATAACCACGGTAGCAGGGCCAATGACAGGACGGGCTAGCTGCTGCAAGTATGTACATACCCATGGAGTCTAGGCGGGTTTGGCTACCCTGTATCGCTGCTCAGTACTGCCCATGGCTACACTGCTATTTTTAGTGTGCTCACTCCATCAAAGCTAGTGCAAGTATGTTTACACAAGCTGGAAATCACACACCCTAAGAGAAACTTCTCTGGTTGGTGAAAGCTCAGCACAGCTACTCTTAATAACTCACTGAGCAGGATGTGTCTCTTCCCTCGCCTGGCAGGGTTGAATCTCAATGATCCCCAGCTATGGTGGTTACATAGGTCCAGTCACTGGAACAGAGGCAGGGGAGAAGGCAGTGCTAGTAATATCAATACACCCACTCATGTTTTTCTCCCCCTTCCACAAGCACCTACACACACACGCATGTGCACACACACACACACACACACGTATAATACTGCCCTCTTCCCAATGCCATTTGCTCCAGATATGAGCCAGCCTGACCAAGGTCTAGCTGCATGCAGTCAGCCAGGATTCAGTAGGTTGCAAGCACTGGTGCATCTTTCCCAGATAGTGCGGCCAAGCACTCCGAATAATACAGCACCAGGTGGGAGTGGAAGGAATATGCTGTGTGTTTTGCTATGTGTGCCCCATTCTGATTCACAGCCAGTGTCTTTCTAGGGATTGACAGGCTGCACAAGGCAGTGGGTAAGTGTAGGAGGTAGCAGTGACATACATTGGGGGGATGCTCTCCCACTCCATCCCCAAACGTGGTCACATGGCTGTTTGCCTCTATGCTGGAACACAAAGTCTACACCAAAGAGCCAGAACAAAACTCAAGATGAATACCTGCATAAATTTCTGCTCCTCCTAGATCCCCTAAACACCAGCCTGGACCCTGTAGTGATAACTGGGCCTACAAATTTACCCTAATTGTGTGCTCAACTGGGGGAAGGTGGACATAAGTTGATAAAATGTCACAATAAACAATAACCATTGATGCTGGTGGGAAAAAGTGCAAAAGGGAGACTCCAAGTCTGACTTAATCCCAATAGAAAAGCCGCCTGATATTACACAATGATTGTGTTAAGATCATGACAGGTGAACAAGGGAAGTGTGGTATCAGAAATCAAAGGGCCAAAATTGGTGTGTTGGAAATAAAGCCTAATTGGTGAACAAAATAATGAAAGGCTGGACTTATTTGCCCATCATTTCCTTTTGGGATAAAAAAAAAAAAAAAGAATTCCTTAACATTAATTAATAATTTCTTAATTTAGCCCAGTATCCTGTCTTCCGACAATGGCCAGTGCCAAGTGCTTCAGAGGGAATGAATATAACAGATAATCATCAAGTGATCCATCCCCGTCACCCATTCCCAGCTTCTGGCAAACAGACGCTAGGGACACCATCCCTGCCCATCCTGTCTAATAGCTACTGATGGACCTATGCTCCATGAACTTATCTAGTTCTTTTTTGAACCCTGTTGTAGTCTTGGCCTTCACAATATCCTCTAGCAAGGAGTTTCACGGATTGACCATGCATTGTGTGAAGAAATACTTCCTTTTGTTTGTTTTAAACCTGCTGCCTATTAATTTAGTTGGGTGACCTCTAGTTCTGTGTGTGTTTCTCTTATTTTGTCTTTTAGAAAAGGGGATCAGACTTTAACAGCAGCAGGTCCAGCCCATTGCATCTAATGTCTTTTGTGTCCCCCCAAAACACAGCTACTGCCATCTTTAATACCATCCCAAAGTCTGTCAAACCAAGGGGTTTTCCTTACCAAAAACACCTGCCTACAGATAAAGGAAAAGGGAACAAGGGTTATGGTAAAAGTAAAAGCTTATTTAATGCTTTACATTTTAAAAGCTTTAACTGTTTTTCCTTCTTTTTCTGCACCTTTAATAAAAGGTTTAAAAGATTTTGAATGGTATGTTTGCCATGGTGCTAAGCAGGCTGATGTCTTTGTATACCAAATCCCGAACCTTGTTTGAAACTGTTTAATGTTGGACAGTTAACCCCTTTCACCCTCTGAAAATAGGGGTGAGATAGGAGAGAGCAGGTAGGGCCCCACACACCTTGTGGGCCACATCCCAGATGGAGAGTGGCACTCTGTGCCCAGGTACCAGATGCCAGACACACACACTAAGTATTTATATGGCCGATCCCCATGATACCTGAGTACACACCTGTCAAGGTTCCTTCCCCACTCTGAACTCTAGGGTACAGAGGTGGGGACCTGCATAAAAAACCCCCTAAGCTTATTTTTACCAGCTTAGGTTAAAACTTCCCCAAGGTACAAACTATTTTACCTTTTGCCCCTGGACTTTATTGCTGCCACCACCAAGCGTCTAACAAATACATAACAGGGAAAGAGCCCGCCTGGAAACGTCTATCCTCCCAAACCCTACATCCCTTTCCTGGGAAAGGCTTGATAAAAATCCTCACCAATTTGCATAGGTGAACACAGACCCAAACCCTTGGATCTTAAGAACAATGAAAAAGCAATCAGGTTCTTAAAAGAAGAATTTTAATTGAAGAAAAAGTAAAAAGAATCACCTCTGTAAAATCAGGATGGTAAATACCTTACAGGGTAATCAGATTCAAAACAGAGAGAATCCCTCTAGGCAAAACCTTAAGTTACAAAAAGACACAAAAACAGGAATATACATTTCATTCAGCACAACTTATTTTATCAGCCATTTAAACAAAACAGAATCTAATGCATATCTAACTAGATTGCTTATTAACCCTTTACAGGAGTTCTGACCTGCATTCCTGCTCTGGTCCCGGCAAAGGCAACAGACAGACAGAGAGAACCTTTGTTTCTCCCCCCCTCCAGCTCTGAAAGTATCTTGTCTCCTCATTGGTCATTTTGGTCAGGTGCCAGCAAATTTATCCTAGCTTCTTAACCCTTTACAGGTGAAAGGGTTTTTCCTCTGGCCAGGAGGGATTTAAAGGTGTTTACCCTTCCCTTTATATTTATGACAACACCTGTCTCTGGAATGTTGCCTTCCCCCTTCACACTTGGATTTAACTGGCGTATTTTCCACTCCTCTTCCTACTCTTTAACCCGTCATCAAGTGCACAAGCTGTTTTCAGGAGAACTGGCAACATTAGCTGGTCTCACCCAAGCTGGGTCTGAGCTTTCCAACCCCTTCCTATCTCCTATCAAGCTTGCCCTCTGCAAGACAACTGACATAAGAACATAAGAACGGCCATACTGGGTCAGACCGAAGGTCCATCTAGCCCACTATCCTGTCTTCCGACAGCAGCCAATGCCTGGTACCCCAGAGGGAATGAATAGAACGGGTAATCACCAGGTGATCCATCCTCATTCCAAGCTTCTGGCAAACAGAGGCTAAGGACACCATCCCTGCCCATCCTGGCTAATAGCCATTGATGGACCTATCCTCCACGAATTTATCTAGTTCTTTTTTGACTAGGTCTGGCTGAGGAGAATGGTGTTAAAAATGCACTTAATTAAATGTATGGGGGGAAGAAAACAGCCACAGAGATTTATCAGCCGGTGAGGGGTGGGAGGAAAGGCAAAGGATGGAGGAGATGAAGACTCTGGGTGGTGGAGTGGATGTTATTGCACAGACAGTATTCCTTTGTCTGACAAGTACAGACCCAATCTATAACCTCTATTAGCTCTATACACTCAGCAGATCTGCATCCATGTATTATTCTCTATATTATGGTAGCATCTAGCAGCCCCAGCTGAAGTCAGGGCCTATTATTCTAGGAGGTGCTTTACAGATCCATAATAAGAGCGAGTCCTTGCTCCAAAGAGCAATCATGTGAATGGGCAAGTCAAAGGGTGGGAGAAAAGGAAGCATTATACGGGTGGTGCATCATAGTTGGCAGTGTTGTTTGCACAGGCCCCCAGCTCTCTATTTATTTGTATTTGTGATAACAGACAAAAACAGCACCTATGCCAAGCACTAATCACCTTTGACAATCGTTTGAAAGCCAAGTAAACAGAAGTTATAAGCCAGCAGCAGTTTCCGCTACATAAACCAGCAGAGAAGCAAGCCTTGTAGGAAAGGAAAAATGACTTCCTGAAAACTATCCCTCCATCCATCTCTCTCCCTAGGCTCCCTTTAAAAGACGAACCTTGCAGCATGCCCTTGTGGGCAACAGATGAGGCTAATTGGGGCCGGGGTGAGGAGTGTGTTCCTAAGCAAGCCCCTTTCATGAGGAACACCCTGCCAGCAGTGCCCTCTCAATACTAATAATACCTGGCTCTTATATAGTGGTTTTTATCAATAGATCTTAAAACACTTTATAAAGGGGATCAGTATCATTAACCCCGCTTTACAAATGGGGAAACTGAGGCACGGAGTGGGGCTGTGACTTGCCCAAGGTCACCCAGCAGACCAGCGGCAAAGAGGAATAGAATTCAGGTCTTCCAGATCCCAGTCCACTCTACCCACTAGGCCATCCTGCCTCCCCAAGGGCATGCCAGCTGGAGTGCCTCTGCTGGTTTGCAGTGTGGCAGCACGACCCAGGGAGAGAGACAGGTCCCAGGCTGCTAGAGGCTTTATATGTCAAAACTCACAGGCAGCTGGCACAGATCACAGAGCCTCAGTGTACCTAAGCTCACAGCAAGATACCTTGCTTACCAAGAAGGCTGCTGCCTTCTCGGCCAGTTTCACGTTTGCAAATGGCTTGCAATGGAATCAGATCTAATCGTCACAAAGGCATGAATCACCCGGGTGAGGTCTGCAGCGAGGAAACAGGCGACTTACAGAGGGATGGTGAGGGATTCTCCATCATTTGGACTCTTTACCTCCGGACGGGTGCCTTTCTACAAGATAGGCTGCAGCGCAGCCAGAAGTCATGGGCTTGAGGCAAGAGTTACTGGGTGAAATTCTATGGCCTGCGTTAGGCAGAAGGTCAGACGAGTGGTCCCTCATGGCCTTAGAATGCAGGAATAGGGCAAACACTCTGGCCAGCAGCAAATGAAGGAGAACTGTCCTAGCCACTGCTGAGACCTGATCAAGTAGCAACAATAGGGAATGCAACCAGACTCCCAGGTTATGAATATGGGTAACAAATGAGAGAGAAACCCCGTCAGAGAGTGGCACAGACACCACCCTCACCATATGTTCCAGCGGCTTTCCACCACTTGCCTCTTCCATGTGGATTGGTCACCTGGTTCTCATCCATATCCTAGTATCAGCTAAGCACTGGGGAAAAAAACCCTGAACTGCACAGAGTCCAAAAAGACGAAAACATAAAGCCAGGTACCAGTTGGACGCTACAGGGACCGCGCCCCATCACAACTCACTAACGCCCACTAGTGGTCTCTCGCATACATTGCACAAGAAGGAGGCATGATGGGTCCCTGTGGAACTCCCCAGGAGAGTTGGGGAAGAGAAGGAATTGTCCAGCATTACCCCACAGGGCCTATCCGACACACAAGAATCAAGCCACTTGTGGGCAGCTCTTCCCTTGGAAGGCAGCTGATATAGCTAATAACAGTATTGCCTCTACAGTACTGCAGCTGCTACTTCTGGTGGCACTGGGACCCTTTATGAAGGCTAACTCCCCCTCCCTGTTGCAGACAGTAGCATCTTACTAACATCCTGCTTTATTGTGTTTCACAGTGTCTACTTAATGCAACAAGATACTTTAAGCTTAACAGGAGCAGACAATCAATGTATACGTCTGAACGATTCATAGGTATTCTAGGAGAGAGCCAAAGCACGTTTGCCATGTTTTTAAAACACAGGGACACGATTCTCCTCTCCCTCACCCTAGAGTCACTCTCCTGAAGCCAGTGAGTTATGCTGGCATAAAGAACTGCTGAGATTGGAATCCAGCTCCTATTGTCTGCTGTCAAATATCTGCTAAATAATGCAAAGAAATTAAAACAATTTGGTTTGGAAGATTGATTATGGGAATATTGTTCATACCCCCAAAGCATGACACTTCCAATCACATCTTCATTTAATCTGTCAGAAAAGAAATTATGTTCCTCTCCTGGCACTGGGCCTGCTCCTTCCAGAGCTGCACATGGCGCTTTACTTTATTCTTTGTCAGTTTCCTGCCCCGTGGTGACACTTGGCCTTTCCTCACCTGGGCTGCCAGCCAGCAGCCACCTGACTCCACAGGATCTAGAACTCAATTTGACCAGCCAGCAGCCACCTGACTCCACAGGATCTAGAACTCAATTTGAACTTGAACATTAGCGTTCTAGATGGTCTCCGATGTCAAAACCAGTTCTCCTGATTTCTAATAATCAACTTCTAGGTAAACCTTGCTTTCCCGTAAGCACAAATACATTGCTACCCTCAGAGAAGCTGAAAGATCAGCTGTCATCTGAGGATTCATTATCTCCTTCAAAAGGGTTCTCTCATTCAACTGGATTTTCCCCCCATTGTGATTAGACAATTAAAAACAAAAGTTGTGAAGTGCAGAGTTTTAAATCAATCCCAGGGACTCTCTTCCCTCGGGGCTTTTTCACACTTACGTTTCTGGATCTGCTAGAAATAAACACTAAACTAGTCATGTTGTATAGGTGTGTGTATTATATATATAGACATAAAAACCTTAGGCACTGTGTCATCCTCCAAAATATACCAGCTAAGCTGTCACACAGGAAATAGTGACAAAGTCATATTAAAGGGCAAAGAATGCAGCTATTTGTAGACAGACTTTTAAACTCCTCAGGGAAGGGATTAGGTGGGTTCGTACAGCGCCTAGCACGATGGGGCCGTGGTCCCCATGGGGGCCTTTGGGAATACTGCAATACAAATAAATACATTATAATTAACAGCACACTCCTTACTGTGTATCTGAGGCCTCTGTTGTGGCTGAGGAGCACCCTTTCCAAGGATGTTGGGGGGGGGGGGGGGAGGAACTGAAGCCGAATAATGCCACATTTCCATAACACTTTTATGCAACAGGAGGGCAAAGTGCTTCATTGACTGTACAAACTATCCCCAGGAATCCCTTGGCCCCAGAGCATGGTACTGCCACTTTGTCGGGGGTAAAACGCAGCCATTGCTCAGCGCACACTGCAGGACAGTTGAGGACGGGAAGTGAGGAAGGATACCATGTCTAGAGGACATTGACCGGAGGAGTTTCAGAAGGCAGAATGTAACCCTCCAAATTGGAATATGTCCAAGATGCCAGATTTAGTAGCTCAACACGTACAGAGGGACACAAGACTTTTAAACACCATGCAGGATAGGTCCATTAATGGCTATTAGCCAGTATGGTTAGGGATGCGACGCCGTGCTCTGAGTATCCCTAGCCTCTGTTTGCCAGAAGCTGGCAGTGGGTGACAGGGGATGGATCACTTGATGGTTGCCCATTCTGTTCATTCCCTCTGGGGCACCTGGCACTGGCTGCTATCAGAGACAGGATACTGGGCTAGATGGACCGTTGATCTGACCCAGCGTGGCTGTTCTTAGGTTCTAAGGCTATGAGTGGTGAGGACCATCAAGCTGGCATCTCCCCAGAAAGAGAACCATCATATTTTGCTGCTGCATAGCACTTTCCATCTGAGGATCTCCAAGCGCCTCTCCAGCAGTTCGACACCCCTTAGCGTCGTGCTGAGGCACTAGTTCAGTGGGAAGTGCATCTCGACTAGTGAATCCTCATCAGCGCTGGGGTCTCCCGCTCAAGCCTGGACTCACCAGAACCCTGCTTAGTGCTTTGCTTATGAGATGTGACTAGCTCAGAGCCCAAGGTAGTCTGGCTGCAGATTCAGTGGCGAATGTGTAACCCACACACCTCCTGGGGGTGGGGTTCTGTCCCATCTAGTGGCACGGAGACCACTTAGAGAGAGACAGTTAAATGAGTCTGCTCTACAGCCTGAGCTAATAGCCAGCTGGCTTTTAGCTTATGCAGCAGAGGCTTATGCACTAAGCTCCAGAGAGCCCAGATTCAATCCCGCCCGCCGATGACCGGGGTCTGTTGGCGTTACAAAGGTACCAGAGTGAGATGCTCTCATATTGCTCTTGCTATTAAATGACACACATTTGCTGCGGAACTGCCCAGGTAACAGGAAGCCTGAGGCTGGATAACGGCTTGAGAACCCAAAAGTGCAGTCTCTCTCTCCCTCTCCACAAAAGCATCTTTGAGGGCCCCGCTGCCTCAGAGTGCGAGTAGCACCGCAATGAGCACTGGATTCTCTCAGCAGACTGAGAACAAACCAATAACAGTCCTAGGGCTAGCTGGTGGTGTTGTTACTGAGGCTCGTTCTGTGATGAGGGAGCGGAGGAGCTGACAGACAGACAAATGCTCTGGGCTAAGTGGAGCCAAATGAAATCACCCAGCAGTGCTGTTCCTCAGAAGATAGCAATCCTTCAGGATCTCACTGAAGCCTGCTCCAAAGCGCTACCGAGGATGGAATGCTAACTCCGGCCTAGCCCAGCTCTCTCTCCCCACTTGTGTTTTCCAAACAGCAGTGTCCCACGCTTGTTCGAGCACCGGGTGAAGCTTTTCCCCTTCCTCCCCAAATTCCCCCCACTCCTGAGGGGGCACACACTGCCCCCTCAGGAGGGCTAGATTCTTCCTATTCAGCCAACGTGTGAAGTCAATGTAAATTGCTTCCCCTTTGTTTTGGGGGAAAGTCTTGGCTTTCCGTCAGGCCCAGGCAACTGCCCAGGTACATTATGACAAATACTAGATTGGCCTCTCTCCAAACAGGTGGACCGTGATCCCTCTTACGATCTGCCCCAGGAAGGTCAGCTTGACAGCTTCATGTCCTTTTTCTGGATGGATCAATACAGAATGGCGGCTTCCCTGTTAACTGAGCTGCACTGGCTAAGAGAGCTGGGAGACTAGAAAGGCACCCAGTCTGGAGGTAAAGGGTCCAAGGGATGGAGACTCCCACGCCATCCCTCGGTAAGTTGGCCCTGTTTCCTTTCTGCAGACCGCACCAGGGTGACTCTGGATGAACTCCAAGGAAGATGCAAGCACCACCAAACACTGGTTCATAAGAAGGTTTCTTCTCCGCCTTCTATTCAGAAAGAACTTGCAATCAGGGCACGTGGGGGGCGGGGGCGGGGAATCACTGAAATGCAGCCACTTCTGGGGTGGGAAGTGCCAGCTGTTTAACAGGGGTCCAGCAATGCTGCTCAACAGCTTCAGGCAGGAAATGGAACCAGGACTGATACACCCAGCTGAAACTGATGAGGGAGATTTTTGGGAGGCAGAATGCAATTACCTAAATGGCAGTCTAACCAAGACACTGGCACTAAACCTTTCCTTCCTCTCTACCGTAAAGGTGCCCAAGGTCCCTCATGGTCCACCGCCACCTATGCTCATGGTGACAGTTCTACATGTCCTCTAAAGCGTAAGCAGTGCCTCCAAGACCAGACCGGGCACTGGGGTGAATGAAATCCCAACACTCCTTCTCATGGACCCCTAATTTCTTCTGCACTTCCTCTGTCCGAGCACTGAGCCACACTAGCCCTGCCTCTATTGAAAGGTCAGATAGGCTCACAGCACATGGGGTGAGGCTACTGGTGAACCAGCATCCCCAGTCTTGGGGAGCAAGTTGTAATTTCTTTTTCATTATGACAACCAAAAAAATCACTTACTGCATAGACACGAAAAGCAGTGGCCCCTCCATTCCCCTCTCACGCTTCCCCAGCCCATGTGCTACTGAAAGTTGGGTGTGGATTTGATTGAATAGTGTAACAAAACAGTTCTGCTCTCCCAGTTCACATCACTTCTGGCTATTCCTGCCCTGTACAGTTTTGCCTATTTTGCACTCGCTTTGACCTAATTCTCACTGAGGTCATGCTGGTGTGGCAGGATTGAAGCAGGGCTGTTCTACTGCTATTTCTTTTTAGGTTTTCATGGAGCTGAGGAGTAGAGGAAAGACAGGAAACATGGGAGGAGAAGGCAAACCCCTTCGACATATGTAGCGACTGGCGCCATCAGAATTATGGTAGTTCAGGACTGCGTGATCCCGTTACTCGTGGTCCTGGGGGGAAAGGAACAGTCATTTTCAGAGAAGTGGGTGGCAGCAAGATAATTGTTATGCAGCTCTGTACCAAACGCTAAGCCAAACCCTGATAGCAAGGGCTTCCCAAACAGGGTGTGGGAGCTTTTTCACCAAAACCCCTCCGAAGAGCAAATGGGCATGATCTAAACCTACGGGAACTTGGGCAGAACCACCACACTAAATCTAGGGAATGAATTACTAGGGAAAGGGAAGGAAACCAGAACAAGGACTAAATGAATTCAGGAGACCAATCTCCTGTAGATTTGTGGAGGAGGAGGGGGCAGAAGGACAAGATGAAAAAGCCAGGGGGTAGGATTAAAGCCACCTGGAAAATGAGCTACTCCTTTGTGCCATGTAGCGTATCCTGGAAATATCTGATGGGGGATTTGCTGACACGCTTGAAGCCTGTCTTCACGCTGTTTTCCACATGGGATTTTGCCATCTCTGTGAGGGGAGAGGAGGGAACTGAGAGAAGGGGAGGAGTGAAGGGGAAGAAGCAGCAGAGAAGATCCAGTTTATGGAAATCATGAACTGCCCCTTACATCCTGTGATATTAGGTCCTGGTCGGAAGTGATCAGATGCCATTGCTAGGTATGTTCCTAGCAATATTGGAACCTGGATACCATCGTGGCAGCGAACACACTGATGCATAGTGAGAGAAAGATCACAGAGTTTTGCCCTAGCTATAGGAAGCAGCAAATTCAAATCATTTGACTGCATCTATCCTTCCCCTAATTTTGCAAACCTCTGAGGTCACCTCAAAGTCTCCTCTTCCCCTCGGAGAAATGAGGCCAGCTCCCTTCATCTTTCCTCAGAATATGAGAGTGTTTGAAGGCAGCTGAAATGGATGCAGAAGCAAGACGGGCAAAATCAGAGCTGTTTTGGAAGGTGCTTTGCTCTTTCAAGCAAATGGAAATGCTCATTTGTAGCCATCAGCCCTTCTGAAGGGAAGGAAAAGCAGCTGCCCAAATACCCCTGGTCTCTGAAGGCATTCCCTGCTGGCTTTGCTACAACAGCCCAGCTTCAGCTCCGTGGGGGAAGTTAGAAGCTGTGCAGACAGACAGCAGGGCCCCTGTTACACCCACCTGAAAACCGGCAGAGGGCTACACAGGGTCAGAACGGCATTATCTAGTTCCTTGCCCTGTGCTAGCATCACGTAAGCACACACTCCCATGGAAATGCACTCCTGGTCTACACTGATGATTAGCCTCGTGCAAAAACGACACATTTTAAGATCTAATTTATAATTGCAAAGCCCTAAACCGTAATGGAAGAGCCTCTGAGACTCAGCTCATAAAAGCCTGACTGCTCTCACTGATCTTCTTTCTTGCAGAAAGAGAGCCTGTCGGGTGTGAGAACAATCTGTCACTTCAGGCTTGTGAAGTAACGGACCACAAAGGATGGGTGCCCTGTGCTCAGTGCCCTGTCCTGGTCTCTGTCTCTAACTGCCTTGGCTAGCCTGGTGGGAGCTTGGTGCTTTAGGCCTTGTACTGCAATGCTAGAGACCTGGGTTTTCAGCTGTGTCTGATTTTTTAGGCCTTGATCCGATAAGTCAATGGATTTTGGCTGCAGGGAGCTGTGAAGGACGCATGCTTGGTTTGGAGTGGTGAAGGGAAGTCAGGACCTCTTGGATCACTCTTACAATTAGCCCCTATATCGGGGTGGCTACCCAGCTCCTAAAATAGAAGGGGTTCAAAGCAGCCCTGGAGAGGGCTGCAGCTGGGGATGGCTGATTGGGGAAACAGCCGCAGCTGGGCCGCACCCTAATCAGGTCCCAGCTGGCCTGTATAAAAAGGCTGTGAGCCAGAGGCCCAAGGAGTCTCTCTCCATGCTGGGAGAGAGCAGGGCCTGCCAAGGTACTGGGGGTGAAGCAGGGCTGGAGAGGAGCAGGGGAGTCCCAGGCTGGCAACTCCCCAGGCTGCAGGGCCTGGTCCAAGGCCTATAGAGGTACTGGAAGGCAGCAGGTCCAAACCCCCTTGCCTATGGTGGCCTTTACACTGCAGTCTGCGCCAGGGAGCGGGGGCTTGGTGATGACTGGCAGTAGCCCAGGCTGAGGCATAGTGGGTTGCGGGTTCCCCAGGAAGGGGAGACCCAGAGGCAGAGTGTGGGAGTTCTGCCAGGGGGGCACCACCCCAGAGAAAGGGGCACCGGGGTCTGTGAGGGACTTGGGGGCCAGAGCTGTGGCGGATCGCTACCCTGCAGAGGGTGCTCCATGCTGGAAAAGAGCTAATTCCCAATGACCAGCAGGAGGTGCCGCAGGGGTGAGTCGCCGCTCCCTTACAGCCGACTGGGTCAGGATGGACTGCAAAGGGAGATCTGTCTAGCTGTAGTGTTTGCAACCCAAACCTGCATGGAGTCTTGTGTGCACGTCTGTTTTTATGAGTCTGATCTTCAGGTACAAGTGGCTCACAGTTGCATTAAGCACTTTGGATGCTTCTCCAAACTCAGTGTATACATCTTTTATGGTTGGCTTGACACTAACTACCAGAAAGACCAGATACATCTTCACTACAGCCAGCAGCTAAAAAGTGATCCAGATGCCATAATGGGCAGCACGAAGATACTCTACACCATAGATATTAAGGGCCAGAGTTTTTAGGTGGCCTTCCTCATGGCAGCTTCTAACTTTTATTTACCTTTGTTTTCATGCACAACTGATTGCACTAAGGGATGGGTGAATTCCCAGTTTCTGCCTGCATCTTGGGTAGCTGGACACTCACTTGTTTGATTTGTGCACACAAAAATATGAAGGTTGTACGCGGCGTGGGGGGGGGGGGGGGGGATAGGGTGTACATCTGCTTGCCCATGCAATCAGTTGCATGTGCAAAAATAGGTGAGCAGAACTGTAACAAGAGCATGTGATACATACAGATGTTAAATGTGCCTGGAATATATTGGTGCTAACTTACTATTACTTCCTGGCTGAAGGGCAGAGAGGGAACTATCACTGTGTTCCTTTCTCCATGACAACCAGGAGTTTAATCATCTCCTCCTCTATTCCAGATGTTATGCTCCTAAAGGAACCAATGACATGAGGCGATACCTTGACTAAAAAGCCTCAGATAAACTGGGCTGAAATCCACATCCCCCAGGAATGAAAGCTCTGATGCTGGTTTAGATAAGAAGTTTAGATAAGAAGCTCTGATTTGCATGTGGATAGGTTTCAGAGCAGCAGCCCTGTTAGTCTGTATTTGCAAACAGAAAAGGAGGACTTGTGGCACCTTAGACTAACCAATTTATTTGAGCATAAGCTTTCGTGAGCTACAGCTCACTTCATCGGATGCATTCAGTGGATAGATTTTCCTCCCTCTCTCTCTGGCTACCTGGAACCCCTGGGGCAGACAAACAGTGAAGAAATGCCAGAATAGCTTTCCAGGAGACCCAGAAAAACTAAAGATTTCAGAGGTTAAACTTCCTGATAGCCCAAGAAATCCAAACCAACCAGATATCACCTCCCAATTTCAAGCTGAATATGTGTCTGCTTTATAAATCAAAGGCACAGTCTCTCCATATGCCTTGATAATCTGTCTTGTTCCTTCAAAATACTGTTTCTTGCTCTATTATAAGCCCTAAGGACATGAAATGCTTATATATAATCAAATAATGTACAGAGAAGGTTGACTAAACTTAGAGTAAGTATAAGGGATTTTCTTGGCTTATTTCTAAATGATTGTCCCACTCTAGAAATCAGATGAACGACATAGCACAAGAAAGTGAAATGATATGGAAAGAGATAAGCAACTAAGCAGGGTATTACTTGGAAATATCAAAAAGTTGCTTAAGGGTGGGGAATTCTAACAGTCAGGGTTAAAAGTGAAATGCAATCCCTGAAATGAAGAAAACATAAACTTCCAATAAGAGAGGTAAAAAGAAATTGACGCCATCTACTGGATATCAATGGAGTAGGAGAGAAATTGACAGCTGAAACCTGACAGCCACCTGGCAAGTGTCCAATAAAACCAAAAGGGTGTCTCTCTCCCCTGCCTTCCCCAAGAAACCTGACATAGGGTGAACTGAGGTCACCATGTGGGACCTCAGCATTCTGCTGACCCTTGCAGACAGCCTCTTCGCTCCTCCCGTTACAGGATTAAGAAGATGAGTTTGAGGAACCTACAAAAGTAGCAGCAGAATCCAGAAGTGCCCCCGGACTTTTGGACTAAGCACACAAACAGACTTTCCCCTAGGACAATGTTACCAGGGGTCAGAAGAAGCGGTGAGAGTTCAGAGATTGTATTTCTCTTTGTGTTCTTCAATAGAAATAACTGAAAGGTGTCTCGTTGAGTCTGCACTCTTCCTAGTGAGACCTCAGGTGACTGTATCTTTTATTTTAACTAAACAATGCCATATGCATGTCTCTCCTTCGTAAGTCCGAGTACACTGGCCTAAAAGAACCTCAAACAATAGCTTTAAGCAATTGTTTTTGGTGCTTTAAACTAGACTAGTGCCTTTCAAACTAACCCCTGGAAAGAGCAGGAGGCCACGTTCATAAAATCACCTTAAGACAAGTGCATCTTTAGTCCTTGGGAATTATGTGAAGTGTGATAAATGTGTTAGCGATATTAAAGAACTGACAACTGGTGATTATAAGTAAATGTAAGAAATCTTGGTGATTTGTATTGTTCTCTGGTGTAACTACTTGGTCTCAGTGCTGTTCTGTGTCAGTTGCTTGCAGGACAATCTGTTGTATTTAGTACATGCCTAGAGCATTTGATATGCAAATATAATCTGTGGTTCTTGGTGACTTAACAAACCTGGTGATTAGTTAAGGGTAACTAAGTTTCCTGCTTTGAAAAATGCCACCCAGGGTAAAAGTGAATCTGAAAAGAAGTAGTGAACTAGCACTCCCTGGACTCAATAAAAGGACTCAACCTCATAAAATTCCTGTTACATATTGAATATAATATTTATCCAATTGGCGAATCTAGTTTGTTTGATTTTAAAGCTGAAATCTATCTGGAACCTGGGCAAATTGATAAAACTGACAGCTCCCCTCCCGCCACACACTCAAGTATTCAGAGTAACCAGCAACCAAAGAAGGATATTTTGGGCCTGTCATATCAGTGTCATGTCTGCTTTCTTAATGATCATAGGCCATGATCCTGTGCACATGGCAGCTCTGGGCATGGATGGTTAATTTATTAACTTTCAGAAGAACAGACCTAAAGTATTTTTCCAGATTTTTAGTCTGATTCTTCTCACACAGGAAAAATCAGAAGTACCTCTGCCAAAATCAATGGATTTATACCAAAGCGAAACCACAGTGAATGTGATCAGAATCAGGCTCTTTTTGTTTACAAGGGAAAGACTCGTTTAGTCATTGTTCTCAGCTCCCTGCTTTTTTTGGGTCAGTCCAAAGGTCACTGATGTCAAAGGAAAGATTCTCAATCACTTCACTAGGAGTTGGATCAGGTCCTTAGTTTAAAGGGTCCATCTATCTAGTTGATAGCAGCCAAATCAAGGCTCTCAGACCTTATAACCTCATTGCAGGCTTTCAGCTTTTACCTCTGCCATGCGTCTTCCCCTACCTTGCAATGCTTATACTTTTATCAGAGGAAAAAAAGATGACAAGCCAACCTCTAACAATAGCTTGACATTTCTGAGCTTGGTTGGAACCTGAGAACGCGGAAAAATAATGAGAAAAGTTTCAAAGCAACTTATTTGAACCTCAGCTCTGGTTCAGTTGGGGTCTGGGGCAAAAGCTGAGATTGGTTTTCATTTTACCCAAACGGTTTCATTCATATATTTGCAGGGCCTCCTTACAATGAGTCTCCAGGGTGACAACAATGGGTGTGGTTTTATTTGTTTTGCACATGCCAACTGATACGCTTGCAAATAGTGCTGGAGCAGTGATCAGTCGTAAAATAATCCTGCATCGCAATAAGAAATGTAATCGCAATTAAAGATCCTTTCAAAACCTGGCCTGTGTTTGCATAAAATAAACACAATTTAAAAAGGAACTGGAAAGAAACAGTTATTGTATCATATTACTAGCAAAAGGACAATCTATCGAGCTCAGCAATCCTGGGTTTTATCAACGCCCGACAGACACACAAAAAGGTGCACAAGACACTAATCAATTAAGCACTTATTCCAAATGGGAACATCTGGAGTTGAGAATCAATCAATCTTCCAGAACTAGCGGCTTGCTAATTAATATTCTTTCAAATAGCAGTTCTATCATGGTGTCCCTCCTGTTGCCCGTTCCCTGATGGTTTGGATTAATTTCCTGATAGGCAGTCCTGGTGAGGGAAGAGTTGGGCAGGGAACTAGCTCCTGGTGCTAGGATGCTCTTGACTTGTCTACCCAGGCCTTGTGTAAAGCAGCAGCCCTTTGCATGTCTAAAACTAGCTGGACAAAGCCCACGAGGATACAGAAAATAAATCTGTATTGGCCCTGGGGGAGGACTGGGACTAGAAGCCCTCAGAACAGGTGTTTTCCAGCTCTAGGTTCTTTGCCTCAGAAGAATTCTGAGAAGGCCATATTTTTACAGAGCCTCAGGTTTGTATGCAAGCACATGCACCCATTTGCCACCATAATCAGGCCTTCCCAAGCACCCTGCCCCACTCCGGTGGGCAAAGGCAGGTTTTCGGAGCAGGAACGCACATACACACAAATCATCCAGACATACAGACTGGTGGCCCTTTGACAATGGAGCCCCCAAAAGAGTCTCAAGTGATTTAACTGCTGCTACCCCTGGAGTGCTGCCAGGAGATCCCTTCAGTTGGCTACAGATGATATCCTTCGCTGAGCAGGCTGCTTCCCCGCTGCAGAGAAATACAGAATACAGCGCTGAAGGAAACACAACGGGCCAGCTGCTAATAAATACACAATAATAATACTTTACAAGTTTCCACAGCACCTTTCATCCAAGAGGCTGTAAGTGCTTATCAAACATTATCCACCCATCTCTTTTCCTTATTTGCCCCCGCTTTGCCATAGGTGAACCTCACAATGCCAGAATACTATTCAGCCTAGGTGAAAATTCCTGGTGAGTCAAATGAACTGTCTCCATTGCATTTGCCACTGAGCTTTGTGCCGACGGAAGAGCAAGGAAATCAAAATGTCCATGTGGCTCTCAAGTCCGGCTATGTCTGTTTGGCTCTCAGTACATTTCCAATCTCCCTGTGCTGCTAAAAGGGAGGGAACTGATTCAATACCATCTCATTTTCACCTCTCCCCTTCCCCAACTGGGGAATCATGTCAGTGTCTCCTCTGCAAACAAAGCCTCGCTCCTCAGGGTCACTGCGTTTTTTGTTGGGCTCAGTCCCATCAAATCTCATTCAGATCACACAAGAAAAATGAGCGTGTGACCCTGTCATGCATGGCTGATTTATCTATTTATTCCCAATAGACATTATCAGGAGGATTTTCACTGGGGCAGTGCTGGCCTTACGACCTGGGGTCAAATGCCACTTGGTCCCCAACCCAAAGCCCTGCAGAGTATGGCACAATTGGCACTGCAGTCTCAGGATCAGTGGGGGTGCTGCAGCCAGGACTGAGGCTCCTGAGTGAGCTGTGGGAGGAGGTCCAGGCTTACAGTTCCAAGGGTGCTGCAGGTCAGGAGGGAGGTCCGTTGGCACAGCTGTGTGGTGGGAGCTCAGGGCTGGAATAGCAGGGATGGCGGGGGAGCGGTTTGCAGGTGAGGCTGAGTGACATTGGCAGAAGCGTGTGTGTGTTGTAGGGAGAAGCTTGCACAGCGCCTTTCTCGCCGCAGTGCTATTGGAATGCCACCATCGCGAGCATCAACACTCATCAGAGATCAGGTTTCAGAGTAGCAGCCATGTTAGTCTGTATTCGCAAAAAGAAAAGGAGGACTTGTGGCACCTTAGAGACTAACCAATTTATTTGAGCATGAGCTTTCGTGAGCTACAGCTCACTTCAGTGGATGCATACCGTGGAAACTGCAGCAGACTTTATATACACACAGAGAATATGAAACAATACCTCCTCCCACCCCACTTTAGATAAGCTTTAGATAAGCTATTACCAGCAGGACAGTGGGGTGGGAGGAGGTATTGTTTCATATTCTCTATGTGTATATAAAGTCTGCTGCAGTTTCCACGGTATGCATCCGATGAAGTGAGCTGTAGCTCACGAAAGCTCATGCTCAAATAAATTGGTTAGTCTCTAAGGTGCCACAAGTACTCCTTTTCTTTTTACTCATCAGAGAGAGAGGAAAAACAGCACAACTCTGCTTTGCTGCATGCATCACACTGGGCCGTAAACACTCTGCAAACCCCGAGTCTCATTCCTATTCGTTTGAGGACCCCTAACCGAAACCTATAGATCCCAAGAATTCTATCTGACCCTGTACAAGAACACCTTTGCACTTCAGCAGGGACACATTGCTCATAACAGAGCAGGTTCCCAGCCCCAAGGGAAGCTCCCCTCACCCCACCCCACCTCCAAGATATTCCTGGGTTTGTGTGAATTGATTGGCTCCCTCAGATGTGCTCTTCCCCTGGGCGCAGGTTGGGTGATCTCACAGAGAGGCGCTGCTCCAGAAGACGTGAGCATCTCAGCCGCACGGCAGGGCCTGGCGGCAGAAGTTCTGCATGTGGTCACAGAGGAGTTTTCAACGTGGAGCTCCCCTGAACACGCCCAGGGATTCCACCGTGCTGCCTGGGGTCAGAGCCAACTCATGCAGCCTGGTGAGCTGCAGCTCAGGAGAAGGAGCAACCAGGCCCATGGAAGGGCTGAGTGGTGGCCATCCGTTGGAAATCTCTCTGTGCCCTGACGCAGCCCAGAGACGAGTAATCTCAGGAGGAGCTCGTGAGAGAGTGGGCAGGGAGGAGGGTGAAGGGGGAGCATTAGATCAAGGAACTGAGTGGAAACGGCACCTCATGCTCTTCCCATGCAGATGGCACCACAGTGGGAACAATACAGGGACGGCGTCAGAGGCAGAATTGAGAACTCCCATTAGAAATGGCTGCATGGCCTCTCCAAAGGAGAGCTCACATGATGCTCTGCTTTATTTCTGACTCTAGGGGAATTGGATGGCATGGAGAGGGAAGCAGGGGGTGGGCAGGCGTGACCCCTGTGTCGGGCGCTAGGAGCTGCTGGCCGATTTGGCACCCAGGCCTTCCTGGCCTTGTAGGAGATGTTTGCAGGCGATGGCATGGTGTGAAGTGCTCCCTTCCCTTTGCTAACCCACAGCAGCTGCAGTTTGAATGAGTGTCTTCAATACGGAAAAGGCCCTTCCAGGTTTACAAGGCTGGAGGGACGCATCAGGCAGCGAATGGGAGGAAATAGCATGGAGCGTGGAGCTTCCCCTCTCGCCTCACCTGACTTCCTTCCTTCCCCAGTGGGGTATTTCCAAACTCAAAGAGAAAAGAAGTTAGGCAGTCTCACGTCCCTGCAGCTCAGGGGCTCCGGGGAAGACTTGGCCTGATCATTCCATTATTATCCTGCTGATTATTATCCCAATGCCCCTCAGCCTGTACAGAACTGTCAGGGCCCCATAGGGAAAGCATAAAGTGACTAAGCCGGACTGTGGAGGACATACACCTTCAGCGTACGGCGGACGTGCTGGCTGTAACGCTCAAGATAATGACCGTAATGATCATACTTTGCAGCAAGTACATGCCAGGCTGCCCCTGGAGCTTTCCAGCCAAGGAGCTCAGAGCAACCAGCTGCTGCATCATGCTTCCTGCTGGACCATCCAAATAGACAAGATGTAATGGGAAGTATTCGCGTGTGGGTTCTTAACCTGGCCTGCAACTTTGCTATCTGGAAAGTGAAGGCAAAGCAGGAAAAGGTGGGAGGGCAGCTGCAATTCCTACTCGAGGTTCAACAATGACGGAGGATCAGCCTATCCCCTGCGACCAAAGGGCTCCATTTGGTGAGATGCTGGTCCCTTGGACTTCAGTGGGAGCACAAGGCTCTCAGTGCCTCCTGGGAGTGCTCAGCACCTTGAAGGAATGGACCCCAAGCCCGGAGTTTCATATAACTAGGGCGGTGACTCCGTCCCACAAACAGCTGGATGAGCTGCGTCCTGAAGCCCAGCTAATCATCTGTGGCATGTCCAGGGGATCTGGACATACTTTGCAGAAGCTAAGGAATTAAGACTCACCAACATCCCTCCAGGACCATCTCCTTTGCACAAGGTAGGTTTTATCCCTGTTGTACATGGGGAAATTGAGGCACGTATTTGTTAATGGCTGGATTTCTCAGAGGTGCTCAAATCAAACAGACCATCGCCCAACAAGTCAGTGCAGGAACAGAACCCATGTCTCCCGAGAGGCCTGTGCAATAGCCACCAGTCAGGCTTGTCTTCCCCTCATCTCCCATAATGACCCCTGTCCCCCTCCCTCCTTCATAAGCCACCTGGCAGGGAGCAGACCGGATTCAAATACCTCTGTGGCCTTTGGAAGTACACAGTTAAAATACAGGCAATGCCAGCAGCAGCAGGAGGAAAGCAGGGCATGAGCTGGCTCTGGGGGCCAAGAAAGTGAATCCATGCACTGGCTGCTACTTAAACATGAACCATTTCTGTATGTGCTTGGCTGCTGAGAAGACTAGGGCCATATTACAGCCTGCCTGGAAATGGGATGTGCTTCGATGGTTTGAAATCATTCAGCAGCTGATAAGTGGGTAAAGCCGTGTGCCCCGAGATGCTTTCAAACACAATTGCTTATTAAAACAAAACAGTAATTAAAGTGAGGACATGGAGCTGGGTGATTTCAGAGGATTGGATCATTATTCACTATGAACCATGGAGTGGTCTCCAAACTGGGGCAAAGGATTGGATGGGACTCAAAGGGCGAATGGCACTCTCAGCACTAGGGAAGGGAGCGCTGCAGGGAGAGCAGTTATCATGAAATAAAGAAAGTGGCATCCACCTCTCATGGGAATGCCACCCTGTGACAGAGGATCCAGCACTGACTGGGCAGGGTGCTGTTCAGAACTAGAACCAGATTAGATTTAGGCTGCGGGGGGAGAGTCCAGGTTTAAGGTAATAAGAACGGCCATACTGGGTCAGACCAAAGATCCATCTAGCCCAGTATCCTATCTTCCGACAGTGGCCAATGCCAGGTGCTCCAGAGGGAATGAACAGAACAGGTAATCACCAAGTGATCCATCCCCTGTCACCCGTTCCCAGCTTCTGGCAAACAGAGGCTAGGGACACCTTTCCTGCCCATCCTGGCTAATAGCCATTGATGGATCTAGCCTCCAAAGGTTCAAACCCAAATCAGGCTGGGCTGGAAGGTTTGCATTTAGCAGCACTGATTAGCTTGCTGGGTGTTTTGGCCCCATGGGCCAGGTTTTTGAGACTTGTGCATGCTGAGGGCTGGATTTCTCAGGGGCTGAGCAACTGCAGCATCCATGGACATCAGCTGGAGTTGTGGGGGCTCGATGCATCCAAAAACCAGGCCCTGGGAGCCGAGCACTTTTTAAAGTCTGGCCCCAGTCGTGTGGGCTGAGCAGTGGAAAACCTGGCCCTGAGCCCTTTTGAAATCTGGACCTTCCCAGCTGCTATTCTCTCTGCCTTCCTAGCCTCTTGCTTGCAGGGTCTGGGTGCCTGTAATAATTTAGGGGTTGGAGGGCATCTCTCACTGAGCTTTTAACCCTTTGGGTTAGGGTTGCCAACTTTCTACTCACACAAAACCGAACACCCTTGCCGGGCCCCGCCTCGCCCTGTCCTGCCCCTTCTCCAAGGCCCCACCCCACTCACTCCATTCCCCCTTCCTCTGTCGCTCGCTCTCCCCACCCTCACTCACTGCTCATTTTCACCTGGCTGGCTCAGGGGGTTGGGGTGCAGGAGGGGGTGAGGAATCTGGCTGGGGTGCAGGCTCTGGGGTGGGGATGATGGGTTTGGAGGGTGCTCCGGGCTAGGACCAAGGGGTTCAGAGGGTGGGGTGGGGGATCAGGGCTGGGGCAGGACGTTGGGGCATGGGAGGGGGTCAGGAGTGCAGGATCCGGGGGGCATTTACCTCAAGCAGCTCCCAGAAGCAGCGGCATGTCCTCCCTCCAGCTCCTACATGACTCCTCCCACTTTCCCCATCCGCAAGTGCCACCCCCGCAGATCCCACTGGCTGTGGTTCCTGGCCAATGGGAGTTGCAGAGCCGGCTCTTGAGGAGGGGGCAGCATACGGAACCCCCTATGTGTAGGAGCCAGAGGGGGGACTGCTGCTGCTTCCGGGAGCCGCGCAGAGCCATGGCAGGCAGGGAGCCTGCCTTAGCCCCACTGCTACACCGACCAGACTTTTAACAGCCTGGTCAGCAGCGCTGACTGGAGACGCCAGGGTCCCTTTTCGACTGGGCGTTCTGGTCAAAAACCGGACACCTGGCAACCCTACTTTGGGTACTAGTGGAAGTTTATCTTTCAGACTTAACACAAGGGCACAGCTAGGCCTGCCCCATTAACTCATGCCCATCTTCCTGCTCTGAGATCAGTGCAGTGCTTATGAAATCCTGCCTCCTCCCCCAGGTGCTTTAATCAGCCCCTGTGGTAACACTTCATTGCTATTTCAGGGAATACCTGGTAATTTTTGCCTACTGTACCACAATGCAAGCTGCATGGTCACTTCCTTTCTGGCTTATGCGTAATGATGCCATTGTGAACTGCAGGGAGGTGTCCTTATTTACTGTGTCATTCTAGGTTATTTACTATCAGCTCCACTTTTGGGTGATTATGGAGTCCTGCCGTGTTACCTGCTTCTCTTGTGATGACCTGATCCTCCTGCAGCCACTGGGGAAGTATATGAAGAAGCATCAGCATAATTCAGTCAAATGAGATCGCAAAGGCCATAACTTCTAAACCCTGTGCACCCGTAACACGGATCTCATCGCGGTAAGGGGCAAGCATCGCAGGCGAGCTATACTGCTGCCATGTGCCCTTGGAATGCCTGCCTTTCACATCAGCCGTGTGTGTGGGAGCGGCCCTGGTGTCAGTACAAGGGTCTACCCTGAGGATAGGACAATGCTGACCTGTAGATTAACGTCAATGGGCACTGGGTGCTGTCACATACTCAGCTTCACACTCCACTTCCTTAACTGTGCTTCTTATCTGACCTGCTCCCCTCACGCCCAGAAGCTACACCCCATGCCCAGCTCCTAGCTCTGAAAGAAGGGAACGGAAGGGGGGTTACACACACAGTTCTCTGACTGCTCACACCTTTGTCTGGTCTGGACACAGTCTGGCAGTGCCCTCCCACAGGCATGCCTGGCCATGCACAATACGAGGCTCAGTTACTGCATGGCTGAATTCCCTTCAGACCACTAGGGGCAACTCCTTCTCTAGACCATGATTGAAGTGGGAGCATGAAGCACGAGGCCACTGCCCAGGCCGTGTCTGGACTGTGGATCAACAGGTAAGATCAGTTCCTAGAGCTGTGTTAGCCTGACATTTTTCACCAACACGAAATTCACTTCAAAACATGTTAAAGTTTGCTATAAAATACCATCACTTCTCTGGCCAGAGCCAGCTTCTAGGCTACAGAAACCAGTGAAACCTGAAATGTCTAGACATACAAGCACATGATCAATACATACAGCTATTTCTAACATGGGCTCATCTACATAGAGAAATCAGAAATTGTTATCAACAACTTGGGACATGTATAGCACTCTTCACCTTGCTGCAAACACTAATTAAGTCGTTCAACACCCCTGTGGTGATGTAGGTTCTAATCCCTTCATGTTACACACAAGATGAAACACAGGGAGGTGAAATGGCTTCTTGCCCAAAGTCACGCTGTGGCTGAGGGACTGGGCTGGTAGCAGAACCTGAGTCCTGGCTTTAAGAGACTTCGCTTTAATCACTAGGTAACACGCCCTCCTTCCAGATCACTAAGTGCTTGCTCCCCAGTCCACATCCCCTTGCTCGCCGAGTCTCAGTCAGGTGGATGGATTTCTCTGGGTGTCCCTGGCTTCTCTTATTCATTTGGGCCACTCCCTTATGTAGTGGACGCTACACAATGCAGAGGTTCCTGTCCTACGGATCTTAACTGGCACAGTCAACTTAGCATGCAGCAGGATAAGCTATCCTTCCAATCCTTTATTCCCACTCACCATAGCATGCTTCTGTTAGGAAAACACCTTGCTCCAGCCTCTGGTCCCTTCTATTGCCAACACCATTTGCCACAATCACTTATCTGCCCATCAAGAATGCAGATCGCTTGCTATTGCTGTTTTGATAATTGGGCTTGCCAGAAAATATTTGCCCTCAAGACCTTTCTGAGTCCAATTCTAGCTCTTTAAGAGCACACGTCATAGATTTTTAAAGACAGAAGGGACCACTATGATGATCTAGCCTGGCCTCCTACATAGCACAGGCCATGGGAATTTCACCCACTGTTCCTATATTGAGCTCAACTACATCTGGTTGAGCTAGAGTCTCTCTTTTAGAAAGATCTTGATTTAAATACTTCTGTTGTCCCAATCAATTACCCTCGCTGTTAAAAATTGCACCTTATTTCCAGATTGAATTTTTCTAGCCTTAACCCCCTGCCACTGGATCTTGTTACACCTCTCTCTGTCTGCTAGTTCAAAGAGCGCTGGCGTATCAGGTATTTTATGTCTGTGTACTTACTTCTGGATCACGCTAAATCACCTCCAAACCTTTTTAATCCAGTCGTAAGCAGGCATTACATCAGAATACACAACAGGGACTGTGACTGTTTCATAAGACCTGCATTAGCCTTAGCAGTTCGGTGTCCCAGTACTTCCTGCGTAGCTGTAGACAGTCCAGCTCACATGCCTGCTACTCTGAAACTAGCCGTAGAGTTATTTCTTGCAACTGTCATCTAAATCTGTCAGCACGCAAGAGAGGCTGAGTTCACTGCTGAGCTGCTACTGGGGTGGGTGGAAAATGCCAAGCGGAACAGCAGGGCTAATGCAAACGCTCTCTTTGTATTCCATTAACCAGGCTTGTTGCTTCCCACTGTCAAGTTCAAACAGATGTGAAACCTCCAAGCAAAAATTCAGCTAATTGTAGCTTTCCAGTCTGGGGCTCTACGGTCCCCTTGAACCATATGCCTCCAACACTTCGCTAGTACCCACCAACAATTCAATAGTCAGGAATCTGCCATGCTGGGGCACTACGTTCAAAGTCATAGAACATGTACCTGCTGCCATGTGGTATGAAATCTGAACTCCCCTCTTCCCATTAGCATCAAGACACACTGAAAGAAGAGGTGAGGAAGCTCCTATTGCTTCCAGGCATGTGCAAAGTTTGTCTATATACTGATTCATCTTTTGCCCACTATGCACATATAACCCACAATCCGTGGGATAGCCTATGCCCGTAACTCCCTGCAGGAGGAAAGGATGGTACTTGTGTATACACTTCTAGGGCAGGGTTTATTTAAAAACCAAAAAGTACCTGCAAAGAATGTCCTTGACCTATGAAGGCTAAACAGAGCAGGGCACTCCCCAGCCAAAATCAATATCTAAAGCATGGCCAGAGCCCTGAGGAAAACCACCTCCCTCATCCCTTTTTCTTCAGCCTTCTTCCTAACAAGCTTCCCTCCCTGCCAGCAGCTTCCAGCAAGTCCCTCTTATAATGGGCTGGGAGGGAGAGGTGAGAGATTAATTAATCCCCAACAGCTGGCCCATCCCTGCCTGCCTGCAAATCCCTGCACTCGGGGCAAGCAGCTGTGTTCCTTCCCAAGCCGAAAGGGTAGGTTTAACCCCTTCCCTGCCAACTTCTGCTCTATACACGGTCTCACTCCTGTAACCTCCCTTAGTGGACATGCCTTTTATATTGTACCCTTATTATGTTCAGGAACTCAATGGGGCAGAGAGAATGACAGATCAAACAGAGTGTCAATAAAAAGCCCAAGTGGATCAAAATAATATTAATAATAATAAAATCTGCCCCTATCAGTTGCCAGGAGAAATGTAGTCCCTCAAGGAAATCGTGTGGGGTAGCACATATGCACCTATGTCTATACCTCCAGGGCTGTCAAACCCAAACTATCCACCAGACTAAAATTTGCTTTCCTAAAGAGTGATAGGAGACAAGTTGGAAAAAAATCAAAAAAGGAACACTCTCCATGTGGAACCATACAACCTAATGTTTATTATCCCCACTGTGTGGATGTTACATATTTGCAAAGCAACCCCTGGAGGCAAAAGGGAAACAAACAAAAGCTACAGTTTTGGATGTGGAGATGGGGAGATACTTGGGTAGCTGCTGTAATTTACAATAAGCTCATTAAATTAAAAAAAAAACACACCAAAAAACCCAAACCGATGCACAGCTGCTGAGAAACTTGTCCATTATATTTCAGCAACAGTCAAAAGGCCTCTGAGGTCATCTTGACACATTATGCTACAAAGAAATTGTCCAATTACACCATCACCTTGTACATGTTTATATGTGTTAAAAAAACATGAAGCCAAACCCTCAAGTACCTAAAAATCCTGGCCAGAGTGTCAGGTAGAATGGGATGTTTTTATTTAGTTATTTATTCTATTAGATTTATAATGAAATGTCATCCCCTGCAGATCATTATTAGGACAATGACACAAAGGGCTTCCAAACTCCCTTCTCCCCATGTAGCTTGTAGTCTCTGCAATGAAATCTCTCTGTCTATTTTGGTACTTAGGGCCTGTATCACTCTTGCAGTGTGCTGAGCATTCCCATGGTTTCAACACACTCACACCTTGCGAGAGCATGTGCAGATCCTGAGGCCACTGACATTCAGTGGCAAAGCTACCATTGGCTTCAAGGGGGAAAGCTGGAGCTCAGGAAGTGCCAGGCATTGCAATATCCACCCAGTGGATGTAGTTGGTGTCAATGTCTTTTTGTGCTATTTATTTCTTGGATGGAGAAGGCTAGACTGTGGGTTCATGTGACTAGCAGTCTAATTCACTGCAGACAATGCTACTGTGGGGAGGATATAGAGCTCCGAATAGATTAAAGAACAGAGGTTGAATGCAGCTGGAGAGTGGCAGCCACTCATGGAGCCATGTTGTTTTTAAATCCCTGCATCCACAATCGAAATTTAATTGGCTTCCACCACAGAAGCTTGTGGGACTTCCACAAATCTGTGGCCATGTGCAAATAGACCTCAGTTGTCAGCCAAACTGAAAGGTGGGGTGATAAAACTCAGCATTTTGAGCCGTGAGCAGTACAGTAGATTTAGTTTTATGGTGTTGTGCAAATGTTTACTTCAGCTTCAGCCTTTTTAACTCTGCATCCCAGAATTTGGGGTTCAAAACAGGCTTCAAAACTCAGCCAAAATGTCCATGTTCTGCTAGATTGCCACCCGATGCCAGAAATTGTCTCGGACTCTCTTGAAACCTGGCTCAGGTGGGCACAAAACCCAGACTCGGGCAAAGTGAATATTTTGAGAACTATTCAGAAAACCTGGCCTGAATTTTGGATTTCCAGTGAGCTGGTTTTGGCTTTTGGTTTTTTTTTTTCATGGGGTTTCCTGCTTTAATATCCCAGCCCCTTGAGCTGCCACAGAATCTCTGTTAGCTGTACTAACATAAGGGCTTATATCCCTGGGGAGCGTGGCAGTCACCAGAGGGAGACATTGTCCCACACAACTGAGCATATCAGACCTACCAACCAGGCAAGAGCAGTGTTGACACACACATGCACACACACACACACACACAACCCAGCACATTACAGTGAGACCAATTCCTTTTTTGAACTTCACATGGGGAAAAGGTTGAGATAAAGATCCAACAAACAGCCCATGTGTCTTTGAGACAAAGCTTGAAAAGTTAAATAGGCGGGAGCCCTGCATTGTAATGCTAAAAATTACATTTCCCATAACCATTTTAGCAAGAGGCATATTTCAAACACCAATAACTTATAGAACCAGTCACTCTATTAGTTTTCCTTTTGATATACAGCTGCAGTGGCTGTGTATTAAGTCTGGGGCATTTACTCTTAGTTCTGGGAGCTATTATTGATTTTACCCTGATAGATATTTGGCTCCGTCGTATAATGAAAAATCATTTAAAAACTAAAGAGAAAAGCATCTTTAATTCCTCACATCTGTGATTCAAAGTGTCCTCATTTGGATGTTGCAGCAAAATTCCAAGAACAAATTGGCCAGAGGTATAAGAGTAATTTTTAAAGAGACTGAAAGGTGAAGAAACTGACAACAGGATTTTGTAAAACTACTGTGGCTCTGAAATATCTGTGGGCATTTATTAAAGCAAACAATGCTGCCATGCTGTAGTATTGTGAGCTATAACTATGTCGGGTTTTCAGCCTTTGTCAAGCTTGTCTCTACATTTGCAGTTGCAAATTTTATACCCAGAACTGATTGCAATTATTGTATGAATGTGTCTCAGACAGGCGGGTGATTAAATTCAGAAATTCAGATGCAGATAGTAGTGTACGGTCTAGCAGGTGGAAAACTAGAGCCCTACATAGGAAAACGTGGCCCAGAGTGCCTTGCAGAATAACCGAGAGAGTCAGTCTGGAGAGTGAGTGAGGAGAAAAGTGTTCAATCCCTTGTTCTGCTACTGACACAATGTGTCACCTTAAGTGAGTCATTTCATTCCTCTGTGCTTCAGTCTCTCAATTGGTACAATGAGGATAATGGTACATGTGTATCTCTAGCTATAATCTGCAGGCTCAATTCTGCTCTTAGTTACATGGCTGTAATTGTGAAGTAAATCCACTGATACTGGTTCTCCCCATTCCTCTTTGACCACTATCTACATCCCTTGGGTGAGGCAGTGGGGACCAGAGGTGATGGGGGTTGGGGGGTTGGAGGTGAGGCCCGGGTGAGGCAGTGGGAGACAGAGGTGATGGGGGGTGGGGGATGGAAAGTGAGTCCCAGGTGAGGACCAGGTGAGGCAGAGGTGGTGGGGGCTGGAGGGTGGAAGGTAAGGCCCAGGTGAGGCCCGGGCGAAGCAGTGGGAGGCTGAGGTGATGGAGCCTGAAGCCAGGGGACAGAGCCCAAATCGAGCCCCAGCACCCCTAGGAAGGTTGCCTGCTCCTCTGCCGTTTGTGGCTCCAAAGAGGGGCAGGGCCCAACCCCAGGTGGCAGCCCCAGGGGAGGAACCGTTGCTTTGCATCCCCTCCTCCAATCACTGCTCAGGAGGCTGTGGCCACAGAAAAAGCCCCTGGTGTCCATATTTGAGAAACACTGTGCTAAGGTCCTCCTCTGTGCCTGTTGTGATGACTGTGTCATTACCCCACCCCCCTTTGAAATTGGTGCAGTGGAACAAGGGGAAAGATTCAGTCTTCTTGTCTCTGCTTTCGAAGCCCTGCATAGCTCTACCCCCTCCACTTATCTCTTTTCATATTGTCCCCTACCCGCCTCTGCTCCACCATCACTCTTTCCCGCTTCTTCCACAACCAGACCTGACCTTTCTTCCTTGAGACACAAGTAGGAAGTTTCCTGCCTTGTGGTTAGCATGCTGGACTGGGATTCAGGAGATTTGGGTTCTATTTCTGGCACAGCCACTGCCCTGATGGGTGATGTTGCACAAGTCACTTCCCCCTCCGGTGCCTCATTTTCCCCCATCTGTAAAATGGGAGTGATTGTACTCACCTCTTTTGTAAAGTGCTTTGAGATCTGCTGATGAAAATCACTCTCTATGAGCTAAGTATTATTATTCCTGAGCCAGCCAGAAAGATCTCTGCACTCTCCGTGCTCAGATCCTCCCTGCAGACCCACTGCTGCCGTGATGCCAGTAGGAAATCGGCTGCTGAAAAATGGCTGCTTTGACGGGCGATTGAAAATGAGCAACATCTCTGATAATGTTGTTTAACAAAATAGGGGGATAAAGTGCTTTAGTGAGATGTGGCCAACAACCATCACCCTCATCACTTTACTTGTGTGCACAACCCTGGGCCTTACCCATTGTCTCTTTGTCTGCATTATGTTTGCAAAACAGCAAGCCCATCAGAGAGTCGGTATGGTCTAGTGCAGGGATCAGCAACCTTTGGCCTGCAGCCTGCCAGGGTAAGTCCCCTGGTGGGCCGGGCCAGTTTGTTTACCTGCTGTGTCCGCAGGTTTGGCCAATCGCGGCTCCCACTGGCTGTGGTTCGCAGCTCCAGGCCAACGGGGGTTGCGGGAAGTGGTGCTGGCCGAGGGACATGCTGGCTGCTGCTTCCCGCAGCCCCCATTGGCCTGGAGCGGTGAACCACGGCCAGTGGGAGCTGCGATTGGCCAAACCTGCGGACGTGGCAGGTAAACAAACTGGCCCGGCCCAACTGGGGGCTTACCCTGGCAGGCTGCGGGCCAAAGGTTGCCGATCCCTGGTCTAGTGCAGTGGTTCTCAACCTGCGGGCAGCTTGCGGCCCGATCAGCACACAGCTGCGGCCCATGTGATATCCTCAGGGCCATACAGGTAGTATCTAGAGTGTGTGGATGTGGGCCACATAACACAGAGAGAGCTGACTATGTGGCCCACAATGGCAAATAGGTTAAGAATCACTGGTCTAGTGGGTAAGGCAATGGCACAGGCCCCAAAGACATGTGGGTTCTAGCCCCAGCTCCGCTCCTGACTTGCTGTGTGACCTGGGGCAAGCCCTGTTATTTCTCTGTTTCCCCTCCCACTGATTTTCTGTCTTATCTAACTGGAGGGTAAGCTCTTCAGGGCTTAATAAGACTGTGTCTTACCATGTGTTTGTTTAGTACCTACAGCTTTGGGGCCTCTGGATGCTACTGTAAAACAACAGCGGTTACGGGAATTCTGCAAAACAAATAAAAAACAAGAATTGCAGAGATACCAACTAGGCTAAAAATGATAAGGGCTAGCTAGCCTTCTGCTTCAGGGCATATGCTTATCCTCAGACAAGGGCAGTAAGATATTTTCATCCATGGAACAGTAGGAGAGAATTGGTCAGGTATCTTATGTGGGGTAGAAGTGAGTTGACCTTCTTCTGAAACCTCTGCTATGGCTAGTCGTGTGGACAAGCTATTGAGCTGGATGGACCATTGATCTGTCCAGGCATGATATTATGCCCCTTTAAACCATTCATGGTGATAATGATAGCTGTGGTATGAGTATGGTAGCCCCTGAAGGCCCCAGTCAAGAATCAGGGGCCTGTTGTGCTAGGCTGCACTATGAAAAGAAGATCACTGCCCCAGAAAGCTCACAATCTCAGGAGATTGTTCCAGGGCATTGACCCAGCCATGGCTTTTACATTCTTTTAAAGGCCTGTGTAGCACTGGGAGCCCACTTCAATTCATGTGAGCATACAAACAGTTAAGGCAAGCAGTTGTGGTACTAGGTATAAGCTGACTAAGCAATTGCTTAGGGCCACAAGCTGCTGAAGGGGCCCTCCGAGTATGGTATTACCCCCAAAATACCCTTCATCTTAATTAACACGGACTTTCTAATAAGTGTACTAGTAGGTATTGTGTCGGTATAATTTTTGATTTATGGCAATGATGCAATTGCTCTTTTTTGGAGGGTGGGTTAGTGATGAGGGCACCCCCCCCCCGCCAAAATATTCCTAGACAGGGTCCACAGTGGGCTTGCGCTGCCTCTGAAGGTGCTTAATTTGTTTCACAGTTAGCTTGTGCTTCTCAATTTCTGTTATTCACACCTCAACAAACCTTATTTCATTAGATTTTTGGAGCTGCAACGGTAATTTCGGTGATTAACTTTAAATTGGGCATAATATGCTGACAGCCATTAACATAATGTCAAAACAATTTCTTACAATTATTACTTAACCTCGGTCAAATCATTTCCACCCTCACCCCTCAAACGGACCCTTAATAAAATGATATGGACAAACATGAGAGAACTCCACAATCTCAATAGGAAAGTGATTAAAGAAGAACACTGATCAGAAATGATCATGCAGAGTAAAAAGACATCAGGGCAAATCTGTGAATTCATACATTTCCAGGGCTGCATCTGGCCTTTAGAGGAACGAGGTGAGTGAGTCGTCAATAGGCTTCTTTGAAAGAATGTCATAAGTTGTCTTGCTTGGCTGGTGATTATTAGGGGCTTTGTAGCAAGTTGTTTGGTTTATTGCATATTATAGATATAGATATAGATCTCTCTCTCTATATATATATATATTAAAGTTGATGAACACTTGAGATGGAAGATTTTTATTTATCCATAGAACAGTTATGAGGCAGGGCAGTGGTATGGCAAGTTTCCTCCATACTCATGCTCTGCCCTTGTGCCTCACCCTGGTGTGGGGGGGCCTTGCTTCTAGGACTGAGGGGCAGTTCATTCTGCATGGCCTATTCAATCTCTGGCCTGTTTGCTGAGGCTGCCGACCCAAGGGCCAAGTAAGGCTCATTGCAAGGGTGATATTTTGTGGTGTGTGGGTATCTCTACACCAGGAACTGAAATGAGACTCATCAACTCAGTACCGTTGGGAAAATTGAGTTCATTTACCCCAATGGAATATAAGCGACTGGAAGGACTAACTGCCCCCTGCAATCACAAGAAACTGATCATGAGAGCTATCCACCAGATTGCTTAGAAGACTGTTAGCTGCCAGGTCAAAAGATAAAAAGTTCATCCAGGAATCAAATTTTCCGTCTCATCTGATTTCTCCTGGCCTGACCCAGCCCCCTTTGCAGTTGATGGAAAGACTCCCGTTGACTTCAGTTGGAACAGGCTCAAACCTTCATTTTGCAAACACACCTCAGAGTAGGTGTGCAATACGTTTCCGGCAGGTTGATGGGATGGCTGACTGACTAACTGATTTGCATATGAACGTGCAAATCTTGAAGGCACTACCATTGAAATGCATGAAAGTGGGTGCCCAAAAATGAAGCTTGCCTTGATACTGGCTGAAAATTCATGGATCATAAGTTTATAAGGCCAGAATGGACCACTGCGATCATTCCCAAACTAGGGGCGACCTGGCTTTCTACAGCTCCCATTGGCCGAGAACGGTGAACCGCGGCCAGTGGGAACCGCGATTGGCTGAACCTGTGGATGCGGCAGGTAAACAAACCGGCCTGGCCCACCAGGGGCTTTCCCTGAACAAGCAGCGCCCCTAGTTTGGGAACCACTGGCTTAGGGCCAAGAACTGACACCTGTGGGACTCCACTAGAAACATATCTGCTCAGTGATGGTTCCCTATTTACAGTTACATTTTGAGACCTGTCATTTAGCCAGTTTTTAATCCATTTAATGTGTATCATGTTAATTTTATATTATTCTAGGTTTTTAATTAAAATGTCATCTGTCACCAAAGCAAGTGCCTTACACAAGCATATTACATCAACACTAATACCAAATTGTAATCTTATCAAAGAAAGATATCAAGTTTGTTTGACAGGATCTATTTTCCATAAATCCATGTGTATTAAGCTCATGATGTCTCTGCTCTCAAAATTAGACAATTAGCAGGAAAGTTACTGTAAAGAAGAGACATTCAAATCCTATTAATTTGTAAACACAACTGGGCCTGACATTATATCCTTGACAATGTTATAAATTATGGACTCTGGGTCAAGTGCATTTTTATGGAGATAGATTTTAGTGCACTTGGCATATGAGAGCCTCCCTCATATGCCATTTGGCCAAGATGCAGCCCTGAAACTCTGGGTGTGTGTGATGATCTATACTATTATGTTCACTTCATTTACAAGACTATGATAAATTTTGTACAAAAGTATACCTTATGAGGTATCATTTGAAACATCATAATCTGCTGAACATTATTGTCCTGGTAAAATATGTGTTTCAACATTATATGTGAAGTTATAAGATTCTACTATGTATCCTTGCTGTAACATGCTCCAAGTTTAAGAAAAGCAGGCCCAAACTGTTTCTCAGGAACCAAGGACAGACTAACACCCAGCCAGGTGTTAAAGAGCTATGACTTACTTAAGCAGCCATTCTTCAGCAATGGGAAGGTGTGAAGGAGAAATTTACATTTCATCATGGGAACAGTTGAACGCTCGCCCCCCACAATAGACTATGTGTCTCCTAAACCTCGAGTGACCAGACAGCAAGTGTGAAAAATCAGGACAGGGGTGGGGGTAATAGGGGCCTATATTTAAACAAAAACCCGAATATCAGGACTGTCCCCATAAAATCAGGACATCGGGTCACCCTGCCTACATCCCAGCTGGGGGTAATCCTCAAAAAGGGGATGGTGATACAAGAAGGAGAAGCAGTGGTCTCCAATTCACTTCTCTTCTCCTTCATCTCTGCTCATGACATCAATGACTGTCAAAGAACTGAATGAAAGGAAGTGGTCCCAGGTTAAAAGGAGACCCTGCCTGTAAAATTTACTACAGCGTATGGTGAGACAGTCCTTGTGCTTTTAGTTTCATGTAGCTGGTTAAGTTAGGGTATTAGCTGGTATTTTACTCTCTTATTTTCTTTTTGCAGCCAATCCTGACTTTTCATGCATCATCACCTGTCGTCACTTAAAATCTATCTTTCTGCAGCTAATGAACTTCTCTTCTTGTTTGATCTTAACCAGTGTGTTTGGATTAAAGTGTGTGGGGAAACTCCATTTGGGATAACAAAGCTGGTGCATTTATCATTTTCCTTTGATGAAATGATGGATTTCCTATGAGCTTGTACTGTCCAGAAGGGTACTGAGCAGTCCAAGACACATTTCTGGGGGAACAAGGATGGGACGAGAAAGTTTGCAGGTGTTGCCCTGTATGTAATTCATGAGTGACTGGTCAGAGTGTTCACGTATTGGGCTGGGAGTGAATTTGCATGCTGAATGCTATGTGAGCAGGCCAAGAGTGGCCGTTCTGACAGCAAAGCAGTACGAAAGACACCCCAGGCTAGAGAGTTAAGGGGACACTGCTGTTCAACAGTCTAGATTGAACCCTGCGGAATGTCACAGGGGGAAAGAAACATTTTTGATAAGCGGAAGATGGCTTGAAAATGTGAGTCAAGTTATGACACCCCAGAGCACTGGGCAAGTTGGGCAGCTGGACAGGCAAATGCTGCTCTATAGGGCAGGGCTGGGGGGACCCTGAGCATGAGAGAATGGCTGTCCCTGACTGGCAGGGTAGGATGGCTCAGAGGTACCAGGGAGCAATGCACAATGCAGCACTTCTTAGTGCTGCTTCAAATAAAAATGTCAAATTCTCATCCAACTGCCTGCTTCCATTGACAATGTGTGTACGGGGGACAGTGGAGATTGGCCACAGCCCTATGTCGTTTGACCAGGCCCCACTGGGGCTGTGCTTTATGGCACCGCTGGGGACGTTAGCCGGGGTGTCTGTTTAGTGCTCAGTGGAGTGCGCCCACTAGATCAGGCTCCAGGCTCCCATAGTGTCCTGCCACAGCAAACACTGATACTAGTGTGAACCACTGGGTAGATTTTCAGGAACTGTGTCTGCTGCACCTGGTTCCAGGTCCTGACCAGAGCAGCTGGAGTTAGCATGCATAGTACCTGTTCTCAGTAGGCAAATCTGACCTTTGGTTTACACTCAGTGCAATATCATAAACTTCAGCAGGGCTGCCCAGGTGAGTCTGGGCATGATTTCAACTATTGCAGGCTCTAATCAGCATGGTCCAGCCCCCATTTTCAATAAGCCCAGAAGGCTGCATGTTCAAAAGTAGCCACTAATTGTGGATGCCTCCATTTTTGGGTGCCTCCATTTCTAGACACCTGGCCTGAGTCATAGAATCATAGAATATTAGGGTTGGAAGAGACGTCAGGAAGTCATCTAGTCCAGCCCCTTGCTCAAAGCAGGACCAACACCAACTAAATGGTTCCAGCCAGGGCTTTGTCAAGCCGGGCCTTAAAAACCTCTAAGGAAGGAGATTCCACCACCTCCCTAGGTAACGCATTCCAATGCTTCACCACCCTCCTAGTGAAATAGTTTTTCCTAACATCCAACCTAGACCTCCCCCACTACAACTTGAGACCATTGCTCCTTGTTCTGTCATCTGCCACCACTGAGAACAGCTGAGCTCCATCCTCTTTGGAACCCCCCTTCAGGTAGTTGAAGGCTGCTATCAAATCCCCCCTCATTGCAGACTAAATAACCCCAGTTCCCTCAGCCTAGCCCCGTAAGTCACCCAGGGCCTCTTTTTCATAAAATGCCAAACACCCAGAACTCCAATTAAAATCACCCAGCGCTGAGGGGTTTCAGGCTGGCACCCAAAACATGGGGCTACCGAGATCAGCAGCTTCCTTTGGCAATTCTGGCCTAAATTAAATGATTTGTTCAGAAAAAGCGTGGAAAGAGAAGAAAGGCAGAAAGGATGAATAGCCCCAGGTCATGTTTTTTCTGAGGAGAGAGGTTTTGTTTGTTTTTTCAGTTCACCTAATCTATCTGTGTGGAACATAATAAATCTGAGAAGATAATAAATAAGCAGAGCAGGGAAAAAAAATCCCTTTATGAACAGTCCCGAAAAAGCCTCCACATCAGTCAGTGCTGTCATGGGTGATTCAGAGAAGGCCAAGGATGAGTTGCGCACTCCACTGTAAAGCAAAAGTGGTTGTTCTTAGCACAATCCTGTTGTTTAGTATCTGGACAGGACTGTAGCAGTGAGATGGGCAAGATGTAACCATTAGGAACTAATGGCTTCGCTCTTTCAATAGCCCCTTTTACATTTCGTTTGTGCTCTGTTTACACTACAGCAAAAAGCACTACTCGCAGGAGTCAGGAAGGGATTTCCTTCCCCCACCCCCATGGTATTCTGGGGTAGGGCTGGAGTGTGTGTGTGAGTTTTCCTTTGAAGCACCAGGGATGGCCATGGTTCGAGATGGAGCATTGGGCAGGGTGGGGCAGGGCTCTGAGGTGGTACCCAGCAGTCTCTCTCTCGGGTGTTTGGCTGGCTGGTTCTTGCTCACATGCTCAGGGTCTAATTATTCACCACATCTGGAGTTGGGAAGGAATTTTACCCCAGGTCAGGTTGCCAGAGACCTCGGTGGGGTTTTCACCTTCCACTGCAGAGTGTGGGTGCAGGTCACTTGCCAGGATTATTGGGATAAATATCTCACTTACTCATTACCCTGACATTATGGTGGCCTCGGGCACTGGTGCACCTCAGTCCTTCCTATCTCTGCATGTGGCACATAACAGCCTAGTCTTGGCGGTGCCTTGTGGCTGTAAACTCTCCGAGACACTAAAGCCAGAACAAGATGATCAATACGCTTACAAACAACATGCTTAGAGAAAACAGCAGATGCGCATCCAGAACCTGACATCAGGGAAATGCTTCAGCCCACTCTGAAAGGCACCCTTGTGTCTTTGAAAATATATATTCCACTGGAACAACCATCCCCAAACTAAGAGGAATGTGCATTAAAACGAAAACAAAATGATTTGTTGTCCCTGCCAGGGCACAGTTTGGGGGCAAAGCATGAATCACTGTGACATAGACAAGAGAAATAATGACTGACAGCTAGAAATAAAACCCTTTCAAATGCCATTGTGTTCTTCGCACTTACTCGTGATGAGTGCACTCCTCCGGTAATGGCTCTGTGGCCGAAGCAGTGTACACGCTTCCCCACACTGTCCCAGAGCAGCGACCTCTCGAGCTGTAGCCCACACTTGCCCAAGGCAGGGAACTCTGTAATTGTAGCCTGTTTACCCTTCATCTCTTTGCAGGCCAGACTTCACACATGGAGCATTGAGGTTTTCAGTGACAGGTTCCCAGACCCTTTACGGTAGCCACCATGTCCTGTGAGATTGTCAAATGGTCACATGTTGAGCCTGCAACAAATGGAGCCAAATGTACAACATTAAATACCACTGGTGATAAAGTCTGTTTCCTGTGACAGATGTTTTAAGTCGCTAATAAGACTATATGAGCAAGGCTGTCAATTCAGTGAAGCTCCTCCTGAACTTTTAGTGCACTGATATTTTATAATTTAGATTACTTTTTTTTTTTTGAGAGTGAGAGAGAGAGAGGGAGAGATGGGTCTTGTAACACAATAATATGGACACATAGATCATGGGTCTTTGCTCGCTTTTTACTTAGTGTTTACTCAATTTACCTGAGTAAGGATTGGGTAAAACCTGAGTAACCTCAGGATCTGCCCCATAGTGACTGAATGCTCTCTAGTGGCTGTGCTTCTTACAGTACTTCTGAGTACTGGACATTGCCTGTTGGATGCTACCCAGAATCCTTTATGAGAAGATGGGTAGGTCTTTGTTTGAATAGTTAGCAACAAGCCTGAAGGCCTCTGTCTTTCCTTATAAATACCACCACCTATGTAGACTATACCAGAGGCCCAGACTAGAACAGGGGACTCCATGTTGCTAGCATACCAGGAAAGGGCTGTGTGTCCAGGGTACCCCCACCAACACACTGATCCGTGGTTGTGTTTTCTGTAGCCCAATGTAAGTTAGAGCACTCACCCTGCTCTAATACAACACAGGGGCCCAGCTCCTGGATCTAAATTTTGGGGGGGGGGTGTTTGGAATCTTAACCCATCTCCAGATCTGAATCTCAGTGCCTGATAGTGGCATAGGGGATGTGGCTGGGTTGAGAATGCGCTGGTCCTGCAGCCACCTCTACGGGGCACAGCAAGAGCATAGCAAAGAGTGGGAGGAGGACTTGTACCCTTCCTTCCCCTCACTCCCAGTGGCTGTGCCGAGATGGCATATCTTTAGAAGGAGCTAAACCAAGAGCCTGGATCTAAGCCAGTGTTTCTCAACCAGTAGGTTATGACCCTCTCGGGGGTGGGGTTGGGGGGAAGATCACAAAAGGCAATCAGGGGCTGTTGGAAGGCATCTAAAATTGTCCAACAAGCTAAAGCAAAGGAAATGTCATTCTCCTGCCCACACATCTCCCTTTACCCATCAAGTTCTTTGTCAGCTGCTCAAAACACACATACAAATAGATTAGATAGGCTTGGTGGGCACAGTTATCATGGATACAGTTTTTACTCTGACTTTGATAGTAAATGGAAAGAGGAGAGTCATGAAGCTTTTTGATGTCAAAGAAGGGGCTGCTGCCCTGGAGGGTTGAGAAACACTGACCTGAGCACCAGCTGAACTTTGGTATATTCAACAGCTGGATCAAGATTTTGCACCTTGGGCCAGTCTCTTCAACAGCTTTTTCAACAACATGAGCCAGAGAAACCCTGACTCAGAAACAGAATCTCACGGGATTGCTCTGTCCAGAGACTTAGGACGGAAGAATCCCATGCACTGCTACAGACTAGGGACTGAATGGCTAGGCAGCAGTTCTGCAGAAAAGGACCTAGGGGTTACAGTGGATGAGAAGCTGGATATGAGTCAACAGTGTGCCCTTGTTGCCAAGAAGGCTAACGGCATTTTGGGCTGTATAAGTAGGGGCATTGCCAACAGATCAAGGGATGTGATCATTCTCCTCTATTCGACATTGGTGAGGCATCCTCTAGAGTACTGTGTCCAGTTTTGGGCCCCACACTACAAGAAGGATGTGGAAAAATTGGAAAGAGTCCAGTGGAGGGCAACAAAAATGATTAGGGGGCTGGAGCACATGAATTATGAGGAGAGGCTGGGGGAACTGGGATCGTTTAGTCTGCGGAAGAGAAGAATGAAGGAGGATTTGATTGCTGCTTTCAACTACCTGAAAGGGGGTTCCAAAGAGGATGGATCTAGACTGTTCTCAGTGGTACCAGATGACAGAGCAAGGGATAATGATCTCAAGTTGCAGTGGGGGAGGTTTAGCTTGGATATTAGGAAAAACTTTTTCACTGGGAGAGTGGTGAAGCACTGGAATGGGTTACCTAGGGAGGTGGTAGAATCTCCTTCCTTAGAGGTTTTTAAGGTCAAGCTTGACAAAGCCCTGGCTGGGATGATTTAGTTGGTGATTGGTCCTGCTTTGAGCAGGGGGTTGGACTAGGTGACCTCCTGAGGTTCCTTCCAACCCTGATATTCTATGATTCTATGATTCTAAAGGTAAGAACATGAGAATGGTAAAGTGTCCAGTTATTAGCTCCCACCTTGTGCCCCAAAATGATGCACCCTTGGTTGGTGGCCGCTGAGATTCATATCAGGGGTGGGAGCTAGGACAGTTAAAAAACCCCATAGTGCCAACTCAGGCTGGGTGACATAGCAGCGAGCACAAGTCTCAAGTGCAGAAGTGACCTCAGGATTCCCATGCCGAAGGTGGGTGGTACATATTTCAGAGGGAGTGCGCATAGTCCTAGGACTGGGGGAGACCCATCTGTTGGCAAATACCTATCCACCGCCCCATATCACCCCAGCAAAAGTCATTAATGATGATTATTCATGAGACTGGGGGCTGGCTACAACCAGAAAGAGAGGTCCCAAAATAAAGTATCACATGGGCTGAGCAGGAAAAGGGATGGTAGCATTCAACAATCCTACAGGTCACCACTTCTCTTGATGGTCCTCAGCTGTGTAAGACGACAAGCATTCTTGCCACTGGGGAGAGGACAAAGACCCAAGGGGAGCGTCATACTTGTTTAGAAGGAAATGATCAGAGTTAAGTAATGGGAAAGTCAGCAGAGGCAAAGATGGGCAAAGCGAAGGTTTTGCAGGGAAGTGGTAGATTTTTGCCCATATGCTGGTACTAGGGGAGAGGACATCACCACCTGCATTGCCAAAATGTTATAGCAATTCTCTCTGCATTTAGAGAGGTGGTAACTTGGTAGGTTGGCACCAAACACCGGTGTCAAATGATTCAGGAGCATCCACACAAATTACTGCAGGACACGCATGGCCAGGACATCTCCAGGAGTTAAGATAAAATCCTTAGGGAATTATACGACTTTGCCTTGATTTTGAAGACTAAACATTGGCTAACCTCTGCATCACTCTGGGAAGGGGCTGCCTCTCAGATCTTTAGTTGGAATGAGGAAACAGCAGTGGTGTCTTGAGTAGTCAATTTTACTAATAAGCTATTAGAAGTTGTTTCTGAGCTGTACATTTTGTCCTCATTATAAGTTATAACTGTGTTCCCAGAAGCTAAGCTTTCTGCCTGTTGTAATGAGAAAGCTGGAGTGAAGCTCAGTTTTAATGAGCTACAGTGTAGATGTAAAGTAGAATAACCAACATCTAAAAAAATATCTCAAAGTGGAGTAACAGGAACAGGTAGTGGATTTAGAGCAACAGAGGAAAACGGCGGGAAACTATTGTTTTCAAGTCACAGGCAGAACAAAAAGATCTACCCCCCAAAATCTAACGTGGATTCAATCTGGAAGGAATTTGATGGGAGCAGGAGAGGGTGCCCAGAAACTAAAAGCATCTGAGATTAGAGCCATGGGAGAAAATTCTTACAGATGAGAAAGGAAAGAGAGAATGGGACATTTCTTTTGTTCTAGCCTCAAATCCTTTTTATGAAAATTAAAAGGCCAGTTTTCACAGTTGGAGAAGAAAACCTGCCTGCCTGCCCCCCCCCCCCCGTCTCCTTTTGACATCTGATGAAATTCAACTAGTTTGCCTGGGGGAATTTTGCCATGAAAAGCAAGCAGGATCTGATAGATCAAATTGATGAATGACTGCTCCAGAGCAACCAGGTCCTTGTTAGATAGTAGGAAAAGGCTCACTACTCTCTTTAGTGCTACTGAGCCCCATTCTGGCCTCACAGTGGCTTTACACCGAACCAGCTCCATTGATGTCAATGGAGTTTCTTCTGATGTGCACCAGTGTTAGGTTAGGCCATCTTGGATTCAGTTACAGAGTACCAGAGTGATCATTTCTGCACCAACCAAGGCTAGAAGCATAGGCCCAAATCCACAAAGGTATTTAGGCTCTTAACTTCCATTGAAATCAATAGAAATTAGGAGCCTGAATACCTTTGTGGATCTAGGTCTTGCTGACATTATATTCAGTGAATGTTAAAATGTGTCAGAAAGTGATGGGGCCACAAGGAAGTTCTGGTATGGCATCCAGCAGCTTGGCCCCACCTCTGGTCATGACAGGGGATCACTCAGCTGCCACAGGTGTCCCACAGGAGATTTTAGACCTGGAATGATGATAAATGTCCATCCCTAGGTCTATCTCCTGGGATGTTTTATTCCTAGAGCCCCTCACGCCTCCTTTGCTCTCCTTACACCAGCATAATAGCTTGTCAAGGAGGGAGACGATATGAAACAAGCTACTTTCCAGAGCCTTTGGCTGGCTGTGGCCGCTAATCCCAGAACCGCATCACAGTGCATTTCCCAGCTTCTGAACCATGCAGGATGCACCCCTCACTAGTAATTACTCAGCCGTTACGTGGTAAATGGTCCTGAAGTGGAATGGCCAACATGATGTTACCATGCGAGGGAAGGGAATGCATGGCTCATGGACCCTGTTCCTTAGAACCTCCAGCGTTGTCAGGTGTTTTCATTTTACTCATTGATATGTGGGAGTTAAAATTAAACAGCTCCAAGTTCTTTGCACAACATGAAGCCTATGCTCTGCCTTTTGCGACCAACCCTGGAAGGCTATAGAGGGAGCAGATAAGGAGAGAGAGGGCTGTTTATTACTGACTTACTTGTGATTAGCAGTCAGCAGAACACCTTTGACAGCAAGGAAAGGTGCTTTGGTCTGTATGCCTGAGAGGTGTGTGAATGTGTGAGGGGTGAGTGTTTTTATGTATGTGTGTGTGTATGCAGAGATGGGGGAGTGTGTGTGTGTCAAATTGGGGTGGGTAGTGCATGACTGAGGGCTGTGTGTGTGGACATGAGAGAGAGTGTGTGTGTGTGAGGGGTGTGGCTTTTGCACAAGAGAGTGCGCATGCATGTGTGGGTGTGCATGCCTGAGGGGTATGTATGTGGGCGAGAGGCTGAGTGTGTGTGCCTTTGACATGCTGGGAGTGTGTGTGCGTGTATACGTGTAAGCGGAGTGTGTGCATGCAAATGGAAGTGTGTACATGTGTGTTTGCGTGTATATATATACAAGGAGTGTGTATATGAGTGCATGTGAGTTGCATCAGTGTGTGTTTGTGTTGTGAGAGAGAGAAGAGGGGAAGGGAGCCTGGGCAATTGTGCGGCCCTTTGCCCTGGAACAATGTCCATATCTATCACCATTTCCATCGATTCTGTTGGCTTTCACAGCATGGTTTGGACACTGTGCCATGCAGTTCTGCAGAGCTCCCGGCAATAAGCTGTTAAAAGTAAAGGGGTTGGGGTGAGTGGGAATGTGTCTCCTAATTGATTAGCTCCATGAATCACAGAAATGCCAGCCTGTCAAAGAGTAAATCACTGGAGCTGTCTTTGATATCTCCTTTGGTCAAGGACAAACCATCCTACTGCATATGGTGTCTTTCCTTTAATGTGTTTTCTCCCCTCTCTCTTGTAGCCTGTTGTGCTTTTTTTGTTTGGTGCCAGCAGCCCTGCCACTTTGTGCTATGGTCCCTTCAGTGCTTACCTGCGAAGCAGGGCCAGTTTGGACTGGCTTGTTGATAAGAGATTGCCAAGGAATGCCTAGGTGCAACAGGAAGTGGTCCTTATGACTATCAGGGGCACTCTCCTCTCTGAGGGCCAGATTGCAGTAACCTTACGCATAGTGAATAGCACCTGACTTCAATGGGATTATTGACAGTATAAAGTGCATTTGAGCCTGAGTAAGGGTACCACAATGTGGCCCTGTGATAGCACTGATTTGGTGCTAGAGGGTGCTGTGGAGCTGGAGGTGGAAAACAGAAGTCCTGTTCAATGCAGTTAACTAAAAATCCACTGGCATTTCCCCCACATTGCCAGCACTAGTGGAGCCGCTTTGTCAGTAATGCAGTGGTGGGAGATGGTACGAAACAGCTCAGTGAAGATGCAACTTCTCTCATGGTATTTCAGCACCTCCACCAGAAGCAGTGTGAAAAACGCTGTTTAAACAAACAAAAAATAACGAACCAAATTCCTTGGAATTCCAGGTTTGATTCAGTTCAAATGTTCAGGGGGGTTGTACATGAAGTTCTATCACTGTGCCTGTCCCTGGTGACAATGCTCTCCTAGATTTGTTCTGCAGGTGCCCTTATCAGGCCTTAGATCCATACATGGGAACAGGTTGCTTTTCATTGGTTGTTAGCCAACAACGACTGCCCTGCTTTGCCTTCTTGTGTAGGTAACACACCAAAGTGACGCTGCACATTGGCTTAGATGCCAAGTCGGATGTGGGCCAGGCCTGGAGACAGCCTGTTCGTAACTGTCACTCGCACGGATGGGTTGTTTGTTTGATGCTGGGAGACGGATCATCAGTGGAATGCGGACTGCCAAAATTTTCTGCATGAGAACCCTGCCTCCCTCCAGTGCGTGATGAGCTGATTGAACCTCTTTCTACACCTCCAAAGAGCTGTCCCAAGAAAGAAATAATCACTGATATTTACAGGCTGCCCTTCTCAGAGGAAGAGTCTCTGAAGAGTCCTTCTCAGAGGTCACTGCAAACACAAGCTGCTCTCTGTCCATGTGTATTCACGATAGACACTAACAGCAGAGTAACAGCTCCAATAGTGCACGGAGAGGGGCCGCTGATTGCCTGCTCCCTTCCTCGGAAACATCACGTCCCACGGCAGGCCCTGGTTGTGCAATTGCTTGCACACGTTTGACAGGCAGGGGACAATGCTTTGGAATCTCCCACTGGCAAAGCATTGTCCCCCTGTTGCCCCAGCTCCTGCCTCCTTCAACATTAACTCTTGGCAATGGGGCAAATAAAGAGAAAAGCAACAAAACAAAAGAGAGACACTAGCTGAGGGTTAAAATCACAATGAAAGCAATAGCAGAGAAAGATTAAAGACAAGAAGCATCAAAGGAGGGATAGTGCTATAGCGAAGGCACAGAACTGGCACTCAGGAGGCCTGTGTTTATTTCCTGATTCTGCCAGAGGCTTCCTGTGCGATCTTAGGCAAGTTACTTAACCTCTCAGTGTCTCAGTTCCCTCGCTGTAACTTGGGGATAATGACCTTACAGGAGCAGAGTGAGGACAAACTCTTGAAGTGGGTATTAGACATGGTAAAAGAAATACTGGAGAAAGGAGATCAGGCACATTGGTTTAGTGCCAGAACTCCCATTGCCTTCCCAGATATGTAGGCTATCAAGTATCCCTCCAGGACAGGCAGATGCTGCCTTTAAAAGATGAGCTGTCAAATGACAGATGACCATTGGAGACTCTTTCTAGGGCATAAAGTTAGTGAACTTTTAGCAACTCAGGTTAAAATTTATTCCACTTTCCCATGTTTTCTATGAGTGCTGGCAAGTTAGACATTTCCTAGACCTGGTTACTAATGGGTGAACACCACAAAAGGGGAAAAATTGATTATTAGAAAAATGCAGATGATGGCTTAAACCAGATACACTCCCATCTCTCCTATATAACTTTTTCACTGATAAACACTTGACATGACAGTGTATACTTCTTTATCTTGGATTCGAGATTTTCAGAATCTTCTTTAGCACTTTAGCACCCCTTTGAAACGTCCATTTGCAACACTTACATGCAAACGCAGTAATCTGTGCTGCATTGACTTTGCTATTTTCCTCCAGTTTTGAACAAAATGAATCCTAATCTACATTTCAGATGCTCTAAATGTGATTATCTGTTACCCTCCCTTGCACATTGTTCAGCCCCTTACATACAGTGAACTGGGGCATTGATCCACTAGTTCGGTGGTTTTAAAACTTTTTTTCTGGCGATCCAGTTGAAGAAAATTTTTGATGCCCATGACCCAACAGAGCTGGGGATGAGGGGTTTGGGTGTGGGAGGGACTCAGGGCTAGGACAGAGGATTGAGGTGCAAGGGTGAGGGCTTCAGGGTGTGGGAGGGTGCTCTGGGTTGGGGCAGGGGGTTGGAGTGTGGGAGGGGGTCAGGGCTTTGGGCTGGGGGTGCAGGCCCTGAGGCGGGGCTAGGGATGAGGGGTTTGAGGGGTTTGAGGTGCAGGAAGGGACTCCGGGTTTGGGGGTGTTCAGGGATGGGACAGGGGACTGGGGCACAGGCTTACCTCGGGTGGCTCATGGTCAGCGGCTCAATGGGGGTGCTAAGGCAGGCTTCCTGCCTGTCCTGGCACCACGGACTTTGCTGCGCCCCAGAAGTGGCCAGCAGCAGGTCCGGGTCCTAGGCGGAGGTACACAACTGGCTCTGCAGGGCTCTCGCCTGCAGGCATCGCCCCCCCAGCTCCCATTGGCTGGGAACTGGCCAATGGGAGTGCACAGCCAGTGCTCAGGACGGGGGCAGCGCACGAAGCCCCATGGGCCACCTGCCTAGGAGCCAGACCTGCTGCTGGCTGCTTCCGGGGCGTAGCGTGGTGTCAGAACAGGTAGGAACTAGCCTGCATTAGCTGGGCAGCACTGCTGATGGGACTTTTAACGACCCGGTCGGCGGTGCTGACCAGAGCCGCCGCGACCCAGTGCCTTACATGCCGTGACCCAGTACTGGGTTGCGACCTGCAGTTTGAAAACCACTGCACTAGCTCACTTGTGCCAAGTTGGCAAGCCACTGCTTATTTAACCCTTTATTTGCCATTCTGGGAATTGACCCATAGAATGAAGTCTCTGATCCTAACTTTGGAATGCAGCACACAATGGGTTCGAACTATATTACAACAGAGTTCTGTAACACGAGAGTAAAACGGACATAGTGCAGTGGTGAATCAAGTCCAAAGTCTGTGGACGGTACAGTTATAACCCTATTGATTGTACCAACAAAGCCCATATAACATGCATGGCAGGGGAAATCTGAACCTACCTTAACCTACTGAAAACAACAGACTGGATCAACAGCACAGAAGAAAGCTCTGTCCTGGGACTTTACCAAATCATAAGTCACCTTCTATTTCATGCTCTGGAGATACCTGAGTTATGTTCAAGAGAAATAGGTTCTTATTCGTATTTGGTATTTAGCTGTGGAAATAGAGATGAGATGGATGGGAGGAGAGTTCATTGTTGAGAATTTTTAATTTGCAAAAAAGAAAGGAAGGCTGAAGGATTTCACGTGCCTCGAGTACCTGATAATGGAACACAGTTTGCTTCTGTTATCTGATAGAACACTGGCCACTCTCGAGTTCCTATGAAACTGTTTTTGTCTTTATTTATCTTCGGTGCAATAAATATAAAATATGCAAGGAAAAATGAGATCTGAAATAAATGTTGTTGTTTTTCCTCAGCAGAGAAGGGGTTACTGGAAGGAAAAATTCTGAAGGTCCAAGCTACATGGAAAGGTATTAGTTCTTGCTGGGGAAATGCAGAGCCCTGGACTTCAGGACTTGTCAGGTAAGTGAATGACAGATGGATTTCCAAAGAGTTTGCTTTAAAATGTAAATATAATTTGCTAGTTTTAAGTCTGCACATAAATTCCAGGTCAGATTTGGGATCTTAAATGGATTTATTTATTTTTAACTAAAGCTTGAACTTTAATCTCTAACAGTCGGATCAGTTCATCTGCGCAGGAGACAGCTATCTTGGAGGCCAGTCTCAAATGTGTGGAATGCACACTCCAAGGGACTAAGGCCTATCGTAAATCTCATCACCCTCTGCTTTCAAGGGTGAGGTGCATTTTTCCCACCTGCTTTCTCTAACATAAACACAGAGCAGCATGGACGTTTTTTTTTTTTAAAACAGCTCTCCAAACAAAACACTACCCAGCACATACCATTCTCTCCCTGGGGAGAGAGAACAAAGCCGTTCAGATACTACAGTGGTGTAATGACCTACATAGACTAGTGCGCTGACGCATTATTGAACCAGAGACTGCAGATGTACAGATTCAGACAGGTAGGGTTGTTTGATCATGTCCAGCTGCAGCATAAGTTTGAATCCTAGTTCACTTGTTCCACTACCTATGCTGGCACGACAATGGGAACATTATAAACCAAGGGGGGGGCTGAGAACCAGGACCCCAAAACTCATTGTTTTGCCCCTCCATAACCTCTAGATACCACCAATGTTTTCATCCCAGAATGCTTTGTGCTCCATCCCAGAATCCATTGTCAGTTTTCTTCCAATCTCCGCACCTGCGTGGTTCTGTAATGCTTAATCGTCTGTTCTCTTTCCATTCATTTTCATATATGGCTAACAGCTGAAAGTAATTACATTCCATAAACTGTCTAATGGCACATTTAAAAATATATCAGAAAGCTGAAGGTATATGTCCTTATGACTAACTCAGATTCCTTGAAGCCATGTGTTCTGTAAAGCTCATTAGCACTGCTAGTTATGCGGGGGAAAGTTTTCTTTACAGCTCAACAGACTAGAATCAAAGTTATTTTAAAAGAAAGCATAGCCCATATACAACAGGGTTCTGTGCCTGTTTGGGGTCAGGACCTCTAGGGTTCCAGAATCAGGGCCCTGGAGTTGCCTGTGGTCATGCAGGGATCCGGCTGCGCTACTCCCTATGACTTGGAGTGCTAAGCGCCCTGCACAAGGCTTCAAAAATTTAGTGAGGCTGCTGCTATGTAAAAATGAGACAGTGTCCGTGACCAGAACATCTGTCAGAAGAGCTGACAGCTGGCAGAACCCAGAGTCAAGGAAAGGAAATCCTTGAGAGAAATGGGGCATAGCTCACAAATACAGAATTGCAGATGCTGAGCTCTGGAGGTGGGGGCTTGAGTGGTGGGAGGAAGAGAGGGTGGGGAGTCAGCTAGAGGTGTGGCTGTGAAGATTACTGACTAATTTACCTAGGAGCCAGAAGAGCAAATGCCTAGCTGAACAATACATCTGGGGCAAGATCCAGTGCTCCAAGATAGGAGAGGAAAGGGGAATATAGATGGACGTTCACATAATTTTTCTGTTTGTTCTGAAGTGTCTCAGTTGTGTGTTTCACGTGATCCATATGCGGCTCTCTGATTATTTGGAGACTCTGGGGCTGCCTGATTCTGATCCCTCTTACAGCAATTTTACACCAGTTGAACTCCATTGTCTTCAAGGGAGTTACTCCTGATTTACGCCTATGCTGTGCAAGAGCAGACTCAATCCCTGTATGCAACACAGCCATGAGTATACGGGGGGCCCTGGTCACCACTGTGCTGCTCCAGTTCTTCGCCAGGGTAAAGCCATTGAATTCAATGCAGAGCAGAGTAAAGCCGAAGCAATGCAGTAATGAATCCGGCTCTAGAAGTTTCTCTTGTTTGTTGAATTCAGTGAGAGTTCCTTAGGGAACCTGCAGGGGCTGGGGGCAAAATTTATAACTTCCTGCCCTCAGATGGGGAAAGCCAGGGACCAATATTTCCCCTGTTTTCTCAGAGCATTAAAAAGAGTTAATCTGCAGTAGGTCTGTATTCTTTAAGTGTGTGTGTGTGTGAAATAGAGACGGAGAAGGGTGCAGCTACACACTTGCCCTGGACTCAGCTCCTTTGCATCTCCCCCTCGCTTCCTTTGGAGGGTGTTTCAGGGACAGCCTGTGGGGGACTAATCTGCATGTATAACGTACATATGCACATTTTTATTTGCTCTCTCCAGCTGCAGGAAACTGGCTGGCAGCAGAAACCACCATGTGGTTCCCCTCAAAGGGGGCTCAGTGCAGCTGTTTGACCTCACCTCATGTGCGTGCTACCTAGATGGGTAAACAAAATTCACTCTACCTGCTCTAGCCTGTGATATAGATGAGCGGCTGACAGCATCGATTTGTTCCCTATCTACACACATGCACATCATACATCATTTGAAAGCTCATTATGTTTACTTTAAGATGACCTATGATGTGGAACTGTCAAGTGGTGCAGTTACCATAGAAATGGGGATAAACAATGATACCATCAACATGTTAAAATGACCACCTTGACGTGTTTGCGTTCACTTCTGGTAGTTTAATAACTCTATGTTATTATTTCAAGACCTAAAATTGGATTTCTTTGTGACCTCAAAGCATCACAACAGCAATCAGGGTAAAACAAACTCTAGTAATAAATTTGCACAGATATCATTGAAATGTAGTAGAGCTGGTGACATTTCTAGTTAACATCATTATCATCATCTTGTCCAGAGTCTTCATTGCCATGGCTTCTTCAGAACCTCTGCTGGTGACAGACTCTGTTACATCACCACTGGAAAAGCCTCCAGCAAGAAGGAGTGTTTGGGTTGTGTGCGTTTCTACATTGAGAGGTGCATTTTGAGCCATCTCTTCACAGAGGAATTCGACAAGTGCCTGCCTGTTGCGTGCCATGTTTAGAAACTTTTCCCATAGAGGCACAGGGGACCCACCAATCATCTGGTATTTCTTGCTTCCAACCTTAGATCTTGTCTGGCTCTGTCTTTCTGCAGTTTTCACAGGGTTATTATTGCCATGTCTATCAAAGATTTTGATTACAGAATTAGCTTTGTCAAATCCTTTTAGGCCTGTTTCAAGTACTCAGCAGTCAACTCATCGAATGTGTGGAACTTGTCTCCAGACATCATTTGCATGACAGCCATGGCATCTCCGATGTACCCTGTGATTTCTTTGGTGCATGCTTTTAGTACATGGATTCGTTTAGCTTGAGCTTCCAGCTGATGCTCTAATTCAGCTTTGCCTGTTCTCATCATTCCATTAGCATGGAAAACGGACATTGGCACAGGTGCTATTGGGTGACTGTTAGTCTACGCTGTTATTGTCACCACTTTTACAAGACTATGATACATTTTGTACAAATTGTGCCCTGTGAGGTACCATTTGAAAAGTCATAATGCTGAATATCATTATCCTGTTAAAATATGAGTAGCAACACGGTATGTGAAGTTTTAAGATTCTACTGTATGACTGTGACTGAAATATGTTGTAATTCTGGGTAACGCCCACAAACTGGTTTTTCAGAGACAAAGACACACCAGCACCCCAGACAGGTGTTAAAGGGCCGTCACCAACTGAAGCAGCCATCCTCCCGCGGGGGAGAAGGTGTAAACAAGAAATTTACACTTTATCACAGGGATGATTCAAATCTCAGGTCCACAACGGACTGCGTGTCACCATGACTCAGCAAGGATGTTTCTAGCACAAGAAATTGAATTATACAGTGGGAGGAAAACACTTGACTTCAACTCTCCTTCTCCCATCTCTCTGATCATGACATCAGTGACTCTCAAAACTGAACTAAGGGGGAGTGGTCACAGGCATCACCACTTTTAATAATTTAAAATCTACATTTCTATAGTTAATAAATGTATCTTGTTGTTTTTATCTTAACCAGTGTGTTTGGATTAGAATGTGTGGGAAATTCCATTTGGGATAACAAGGCTGGTACATTTATCATTGTCCTTTGGTGAAATGACAGACTTCCTACGAGCTTGTACTGTCCAGAAGGGTACTGAGCAGTCCAAGGCACATTTCTGGGGGAACAAGGCTGGGACTAGAGAACTTGAGGGTGTTGCCCTGTATGTAAATCATGAGCAACTGGTCAGTGTACTCATGTATTTGGCTGGGAGGGAATTTGCATGCTAAAGGCTGTGTGAACAGGCCAAGATTGGCTGTTCTGACAGCGAAGCAGTGCGAAAGGCACCCTGAGCTAGAGAGTTAAGGGGACACTGCTGTTCAATAGTCCAGATTGTACCCTAGGGAATGTCACAGTGACTAAGAACAGTTGCCATTGAAACATCATCTCTGCACCTTGCTAAGGACAGGACTCTCCAGAAACTTTCTGGACTGATAGCTACTGTGCTTGTGCCTTCCTTGCCAGACTTAAGTTTGGTCTTGGCCATATCAGCAAATGTTTCGATGCCAGATTTCTTGACTGGGTTGTAAGAAACTACATGTCCCATCAGAATCAAGTGCACACCTCACAAATCTCTCCATTTATTCTTCACCAACATCTGTTATTTTCAGCAGAGACTCCTGTACATCTGACGTTACAAATGGGCCAATAGGTTTGTTGATAAGCATCTCTGGATGTGATTGAGTGTTGAATAGGTTTGTCATATGGTTGATGACATGGTTGGTAAAAGCTTTAACATGCTCTTCCTCCCACTTCAGGGCAGAGGCGAGGACTTATTTGTGGACTATGTCTTCACTACTTCTTGTTAGGCCCCTTTTCTTTCTCCCATAGCTTTTGCATATTCACAATATGAAGTTGTGAATCGTCATCTCTAACACCAATACTGACCTGTGCATAAGTGTCACTGAATTAAAAAGCTTGTTTCTAGAATATTTCAAAGGCTAGTCCTACATGCAGAGGCAATTGCAAATTAAAACTTTCTACCAGGCCGATATTGGATGCTAGATTGTATGTACAAAAGGTTAGAAATGGAGAAGCATTACCAGGGCTTAATTTGTAATGAAAGAGGTGCCAGGGCTCAAGCAATTAGGGTGCAGGGACTAAAGCATTTTTTTTTACATTCTGAACGGATGCAGCAAGCCCAGAGGTGCCAGGGCTATGAACTGCCAAGCTTAGAGGTGCCAGGGCTCAAGCCTGGCAAGCCCTGACATGAATTAAGCACCTAGCATCATGTTAGGAATTCATGTACATTTATATCTACCCACTATTCAGTGCAAACTGTGGGTACATAATCTACTTCTACTGGCACTGTAACAGGGTGGCACCCACCTCTCGTGAGACTCCTGGACGGGTGTGTTTCTGCACCTCTCTCAGCCTGAGGTGACCTCTGTCCATGGTTTCTCAGGCGGGTTTTCAGTAACTCAGCCCCTGGCCGAGTCACACAAACAGTCTGTATGTGAAACAAACCAGACCCCTTCTAGGGTATACAGTCCTATGGGGATCTATGCCAGTACCCCTCCATTGGTATCTTTGTAGCCCTCCCTGGACTCAGTCTTTAAATAGTTCTGGCCCTGGTACAGGGCCATACTCCCAGAGCTTCTCCCATGGAGATTCTTCACCCTTTCTGTGTGTTATGCATCCTCCTCTGTCCACACTGGATGTGAGTCTCTTACAGTCCCTATCTCTTTAGTTCAAGCTGGAGAGACTCGTGCTTTTATATTTGGAGGTCCCTGGTCAAATCCCTAGTACTGGCTGTCAAATAAAGTGGAGTCTATAACAGACTCACATCATCTGTGATTGGGGGAAGTGGAACACACTGGCCAGTCATTTCCAGCAACGGAGGCCCACAGCAGTTCAGATTCCAGATGAGCACCTGCTTATGTTCTGGCAAACATCAGGGACTGAACCGGTGACCTTCAGAGCTCAAAGTATGAGCCAATACTGCCCCAGGTTACAGAGTCTGGCTTTTTAATTCAGCCCTCAGTGTCTGCCAAGAAGGCAGGCATCACATAGCCACAATGTGCTCTGAATACACTGCTGACACAAATTTGGGTCTGCAGTTTTAGAGACCTCTTTTTAAAAATGTAGACCTTAAACTAGATTGGGACAAAGTCAGACCTGATGTAAGTAGAGTTGCACCATTTATGTGATATCTGGATTTGGCCCAGGTCGAAATATATGCAACATTTTGCAATTAGGCTCCAAAGTTTCAGCAATCTTCAAGTTGACCTTGGATTTTGCATGTCCACTTTTGAATGTGAAATTGAATTCATCTGCAAAAGAGAATGCATGCCCAGGGAATGCCCAGGAAATGCCCAACAGAGCATGTGAATCAGGCAGTTGGGTGCCAGGCTGATCTGTCTGTGTGTAGTATGAGTTTGGAGTGCACAGATGGGCATGTGTTCAGATACAGTCACATCCCTCCGAAAATATGGATTGCAAATTCCAGGGATGGGGTTGAAAATTTGGTCCAGAGGTAAATTAATTTTCAACTAGGCTTCTATCCAGCCTCTGTGTGTCTGTATGTATGTGTGTGTACACAGAAATGTCCACACATACATACCTGAGGCTGCATTTTCAAGTGCAAATACCTGCTACAAAGTCTTACATGCCAGCACCCTTTAAATAATCCAACACAGCAGTTCTCAACCAGGGGTATGTGTACCCCTGGGCGTATGCAGAGGTCTTCCAGGGGATACACATCAACTCATCTCGATATTAGCCTAGTTTTACAACAGGCTACATAAAAAGCACTAGCGATGTCAGTACTAACTAAAACGTTATACAGATAATGACTTGCTTATACTGCTCTATAGACTATACGCTGCAATGTAAGTACAATGTTTATATTCCAGTCAATTTATTTTGTAATTATATGGTAAACATGAGAAAGTCAGCAATATTTCAGCAATAGTCAGCTGGGACGCTTTTGTATTTTTATGTCTGATTTTGTAAGCACGCTCTTTTTAAGTGAGATGAAACTTGGGGTACGCCAGAGAAATCAGACTCCTCAAAGGGGTACAGTAGTCTGGAAAAGTTGAGAGACACTGATCTAACAATTGCGTGGTCCCAAGTTTGCAAGGTGGTACCTGCAAAACCCATTGGACTCTAGAGTGTCAAGCTGCTTAAAGGGCTTGCACACGTATTTACATCTGCAAAGCAGGGGCACAGATATGTAGGTGTAATTTTGCAGACAAACAAGTGCAAAAACTTTGAAAAGTTACTCCTGAATGTCTTTCACGAACTAGCTCTGCCCTACTATCGGGTTTTAAATGGCATGACCTCCACTGGCCACCTTGATAGTATTTTATATACATCTGGCTCTACAGTATGTGCGTGTGTGTGTGACAGTGTGTTTGCATGTGTGGGTATAAATATTACAAGCACAGAGGTGAGAATGCATGTGGCCCTCTAATTGAGGTTATATATACACAGCTGCTGCGCTGTCAGTAAATATAACAAACCACATTTCTACCAAGAGTGTGAAAGTCAAATCGGTGTGTAGAGTGAGAGAGCACATATGTTTGATAAACTGCATAGCACATGGTGTTTGTAGGAATTACATGCAGTTAGCCAAGTCCTGGTCCCACTGAGGTCAACTGGAGCTTTGCCATTGACTTCAATGGGATCAGGATTTGGCGTGTTATATTTCCTGCGTTTCCTCTGGACTAGCCAGATCCTGCTACTGAAAAGGCAAAAGATCGCCCTCCCACCACAGTACCAAAGAGTCCCAGCCCTTCTCTGCTCACTGAGTCCTCAGCCACGCAGAGCTGAGATCACCATGGAATGCCCCATAGAATAGAGGATGGCCTGACCCAGGAGCTAGACCTCCCACAGATTCTCTGCTGGAGCAGGTGGCCAGTCCCCACAAAGGAAGTAGAGCTGTGTGAGGAGCAGACCCTGACTCTGAGTGCCTCCCTCTGGATGTAGAGACCGAGTGTGTGCCAGAGACTAGGAATTGTGGAGTATCAACCTTCCCAACAAAAGAGCATCCCTAGTGTGTTTGAAAGGGAGACGTGCTGACAATATATAGGCCAGATCCATAGACTGCCACGCGGCCACTGCCCAGTCGCTTTAGCAGCTGGCTGCACCGATTGCCTCCTCAGGGAAGTTCTCCGGTGATTGTGGGAATTCCTCTTGGATGACAGCACACGACAGATTCAGGGTTTCATTATGTGGTGAAAGGAGAGACATGAAATTAGATGGGTTGGAGGCAGGAAGGCTGCAGGTGGGAGGCAGGATTTGTTTGGCCCGTGGGATGGATTTGAGGGTTTTAAAAGAACCGTTGTGTTGCTGCCTGCTGCAGAGGATGCCCTTGAGCCCACAGCAGCTTGGGGGATCACTGTTTGGGATCACAAAATCAGGCTGGCCTGCAACAGCAGCCTTTCATAGAGGGGTTTCTCGCCAAGAGGTCTCTTTCAGCCTGCAGCAGCTCCGTGAGCCTCTGCTCAATTCAGATAAGGACCCAGGCATTCAAATGCCTCTCTGAACCTTATCCAAACTCTCTGAACCTTGCAAGATTACAGAACGGGGCTGGAAGGTTCAAGAGAAACAGGCTCTTACGGGATTCCTGCATGCTTCCTGCTTCCAGGTGCTGGCTCTCTCACGGTGGCACTGTTATGCTGAAAGGTGCTACTGTCTGGCACATCAGAGGTCACTGATGTATAAGCACCCAGGTTGGAATTCTCCTCAGAAAGAGTGAAAGACACCGTGCAGTGACCCAGCCCAGAGAGTCACTAAAGGGGCTGTGTGGATTTGTCTGGCCACCCCAACTTTTCTCAGGTTCCTTTGTGTTGCAAAGCAGCTGCACAAAGGTAGATTATGCTCCTGCTCACCTTTGAAGGCCACATGATCCCAGGTGAGGAGCTTTGAGCAGGACAGGTTTCCCAAAAGTATAAAGCTTAGGGGCTGGAGCAGGATGAGGAGAGCAGTGAGATTGGGATGAAAGTCCAAGAGGAGCCAGGACCGAGGTAGCTGCTTCTTGCCAACAGGGCACTACCTCCATCCAAAGGAACAGACCTGGTGTACATTTTTTGTGTATAAACAAAATGCACTAAGAAAATACTTAAGCCTGCACACCACAGTCCTTATCCAAATGGCAAACTGACCTGCGAGACCCCAACATCTGCTACCGTCCATCCAAGGTCAAGAGCATGCTGGTGAATCTTACCCAGACCATTGCCCCAGAGCAACGTGAAACTGACTAATTACATCTTTGTTTCAGTTATTCAGATAATCAGGACAGGGTTGGGGTGCTTAGTCTGAGTTTTGGGAGATGGTCCTGGTCAGGCTGAGTTTGCGCTCTGAGGTTTGGTACAAGTTTAGGGGGAACATTCAGTTGGCTTTTTTTCTCTCCAAAGTAATTCTTCCACCCCTAGTTGAAACAGGGCTGGAGGGAGAGAGAGCTGGGGAATGCACACCATATATATGTACCTCTTCATCCAGGAGATCAGCAGAACAACGCATATGAAAGGTCCGTTTGGGTTCTGGGAGCAGAGTGGGCAGGGGAACAGTTATATGAAAGGGCAGAGGTTAGTCTTCCAATTTTTGCCATGGAGCAAGCACCACTGACCAGCACCCCCATACCAGTGATGTGACTGTATAGCAGAGAGCATTGGTCAGGGGATGGCAGCTCAGAAGGACAAGCCTATAGGCTGAACTGTGCCTTAGTGTCTGGGTAAACAGAGGCACGCCCCCTCTACCTCCCCTCTCCCCAGCAGGGCAAGGGAGAGCTCATGCTTGGATGCTCAGAAGTGGGGTTTGAAGCAGTTGGTGGGGAAGAAACGGCTATTTAAACAGAATATGGCACACCGCAGGCAGTTCAGAGACGCTGAGCCACTTCCCTCAGCTGCTTCTGCCTCCTCGCCCTCCACACAGTGGTTAACTCAGTGGGATGGCCTGGCCTGCCATGGCCTGCTTGATTATTATCCATACGGGTATTTTGAAAGCTACTTCAAATGCCCACAATTGTGTGTGCGCTAACAGGCAATTTACCAGTGGGGGTGCTGTGTTGCACTCTGCAGGACTGTGGCATCGTGAGCAGCTGTTGGTGTGGGAGTGAGGGAACGTGTATGTTTGCATCTATCTCGCTCTTTCCCTTGCCTCTGTCTTTTCCTGGTTTCTCCCCTGACCCCTGTTAAAAACCTGACACAAACCAAGGAAGAAATGCTCAGGAAAGCAGATATGAGGCTAAGCCTTTCTTCCCCCAGCCCTTTGTGGACACATCAGGCTAAATTCTCCTCTCATTTATACCAGTGCCACCCCCTGGACTCTCCGCCAGCCTGACTGAGGGGAGAATATGTCTTTGGGTGGACTCTGTGAATGCCATTATAATCTGGTTGATGTTGAAATTTGGGGCCTTTTTTCTGCACTGCTTCCAGTCTGGCTTCAGCCTGGGGAAGTGGATGGATTCATAGATGTTAAAGACAGAATAGACCATTACGATCATCTTGTCTGACCTCTTGCTATGGACCCTCACTCAGTAATTTCTGTACCAATCCCGTAACTTCTGTTTGAGCTACAGGACAAGGAGGCTGGGGAGACAGAGGAAAACTTATCTGTGCCATCAGTGGAGTTATTAGTGTAAGTAAGAGGAGGATCTGGCCCACAGAACATCTCACTTATTGTGCTGAATGAATTCAGTGTGTACCAAATTATTCCCCCCTGCCCCAGTCCCTTCTCGTGATCTGTGCATGGTATGGAACACAGAGCGGGAGGTGCGGGAGGGAATCTGACATTGCCAATTCTCAGCAGCTAAGTGCCAGAGTTTAGTCTCCAGGGCTGTGTCAGCTTGGTACTGTCCATTAGCAGCACTGAATTAGCTGAAGAATTTTAAAAGAACCCTGCCAGAGCACGCTGCTGGGCTGATGTGCCTGTGTGAGTTTTAGCCAGGGCCTTAATGTCATTATTTCTATGAAAAGTCCCTTTGATTTTTCACATGCGCACCATATATATACTAATCAAAGGGTCTCTGCTGGCAGCTCCCGCCTCTTTGATGCAGGTACCTTTCGCTTTGGTTTTACTCTCCTGTCATGAACGTAGCTGCCAAGCATACAGGCCGTGCATACTCCCCACATCCCTTCAGACTGGCTATTAATCTGCTCTGTTGTGTATTCCTTAGGTTTTCTTCAGTAGGAATTGTACTGGGATTGCTGCAGAGGATGAAAGGTGGCATGGAGCACGGCGATTCCTGCCGCTGGAAATGCGTTGGAAGGGACAGGTTCTACACTCTACTCCCTCTGTTTGCCTGTGATGGGGGTGATGCACGACACATGGAAATGGGCCTCAACGCTCGTCCTGTGGATGGGGGAATCAGGTGCAAAACACCATCCTGGAAGACCTGCACAGGAAATGTTGGCATATGTGTGGAAAGGAATGGTGGTTTCCACCTGTGGAAAGTTATTGCAATGCTGCAAAAACCCTGTGCATTGCCATGTGGGGGCAACCCCCTTGAAGTTCATAATGAGGAGGGAAGGGTTCAACATGTTCTCCATAAACAGCTGGGTTGAACTTTACCCAAAATTGCAGACTTTTCCTCACCTGATTATTTTGCAGCTTCTGAAACGAACAGGGGACTTCTCCACAAATCTCCAAACATAGTAAAGCGTTTCCCAGCATCACCTAGGCAATGGAGTAACCTACTACATTTCACTTGCAATGGTAAAGATGGAACAACAACAAAGAAGCTGAATTCATCAACTCCTATTTGTTTTCTTTGTGATATCTATGTACCGAATCTTTATATATCTACTACACCCACAATTCCCGATCAATTATTATAACAATGGCCAACACTTAGATAACACTTTTTTCATCCATAAATCTCAAAGTGCTCTTCCAAGAAAGGCAAATATTGTCTTCGTTTTATAGATGGGGAAAATCAAAGCACAGAGAGGTGAAGTGCCTTGTCCAAGACCAGCCAGCAGGCTAATGTCAGAGCCAGGAATAGAATCCATCCAGCACTGTGCCCTATTGTAGTGCATCACACGACATCTATATATCTACCTACTTGTCTACTGCATCTATCGTGAAATATATGATGCAGCTAAAGTCTCTTCCCCTCTCTCTCTCTCGCTGGTATTTCCATACTTCTCATCACTGAGATATCTAAGAGCTGAACACGTTGATTTGAATCTGCATAAAGATGTTAATAGAATATTCCACTCTGTCTCCCTAGATGCCTGGAAGTTCTGCTATTATTTGTTTGCTTGGAAGTTCTTTAGATATTTTTTTTAAGATGGGCACAAACTGCAAAATTTAGTCCCCCATCTGGATTTTGAAACTCCCAACATTTGGAGCAGTCCATCTTTGGGGTTTTAGTTTGGAATATTCTTAAGATTAGGGGCAAATACAAACCTTGGATCCAGATCCAAGTTTAGATTCCAACCCTACTCCCATCCCCTCCAGAAATAGCTTGTGTCTCTTTTTATTTCAGAGCCTTGTTGATCCCATTTCTATTGCAAAGCAATCAGGTTTATGTTTAAAATCTGGAGGGGCGGGGAAAATGGATTTTAGGCTGTAACTTGAGAATGGCCTTTATCATCCAGCATCAATCTTGGTGATGGGGAAAGGGAATTTTTATCTCTGAATGCTAACCTCTTTAAAAATAGGATTTATAATGGCAGCGGCGTTCATTTATAGCAGCGTCATTATGACCAGGAGAGTATGTATCATGGGACAAAGAAGAACAACAAGAGGAGAAGAGAAAAAGAAAAGAAAGGAAGTTATTGCACACAAGACATTTATCTTTGAGGTTCTTCCCGCAGCAAAGCCAATTACTGGTCTTGTCCTCCTGAAGGATGTCAAGTGACTAGCAAAATATAAAGGGATGGGAGAGAAGATGCCAGATAAAGGACTTGTGATACTCAAGAGTCTACCTGGGGCGGGGGTCAGAGGATAGGAGACCAAAGGTAGCACAGATGCCAGAGTATTGTCTCAGCTGGTTTGCAGATGAATTAGATGTGCCAGAACCTTCACTCTCCAAGGTGTTGCGTTCTATGTATCTAGTGTTACTTGATTTAAGCAGGGCAAACACAAGCAGTAGACTAGCGTGTTGGCCCTTTCACCTCTTTAGCCCCTGATTTAATTTAGAGCTGGGCAAAGAGCTTATCGGAAGATGAAACGCCATCTGACTCAGCAAGGTTAATCCAAACGTAAGTGTCCAGTTCATGGGGGGCAGGTGTGAATTCAAGAGACATGCCCCTGTGGCGGGAAAGTATCACACTATTATGTCTCATCACCATATCTTGCTGCTCCGGAAGAATTGCTGCCCAGTGCTGATGAGGGTGGGATCCTTGGACATGGACCCCCACATTTGGGAGGGAGCAGCAAGCAGTGTGGCACAAAGCTGATCACTGGCTGATGGCCACCGGCTGCCAGAGCAGAACCCAGAGAGAAGGAGGGGCACCATGTGTCTGAGGTAACTACTTCAGACTATGGGATCATGGCTCAAGGTTAGCGTTACACAGGGCAAAGGAACAGAGGGGTTGACAGCTGCTGGGAGCTATGAGTTTATAACTTGGCTGGCATGCCCAGCACACACACTGATAGCTGTCAGAACTTTGTGTGTGAGGGTTAGGTGGATCTGGGTCCAGTACATTCCTACTCCACCCCGTTGGTGTTCTGAGACCCTTGGCCAGATCCTCCTCTGGTGGAAACTTGCAGAGCTCCATTGACTGCAAGGTCCTGCTGTAATTAGAACTTGCGGAGAAGACTGGCTTTCCCTTGAATCCGGTGCTTTCATCCCCGGAGCCTGGACTCTTCAGATCACGCATCACAATGTTGCATCATCACATCAAGTTGTGCAGCGCAATCCTGAATCTGAACCCCAGCCCAACTACAACTGGGCTCCCCGCACAGCAAGTTCAAATCCCTTTGGGTCACAAGTAAAGATGAGTGTGGCCATCTCATCTCGGACCTTTGTCACATTTTCCAAACTGTGCCATGATCTGGTAGGGTTCACAGTCTCTGCAGAAGGATAACAAGGGAAGGCTGGGCTGGTGAGGTGCACTGGCAGAACTGCATGGGGAAGTCACAATATTCAGTACCGGGCATTATTATTGTCTTTTTAATCAACACTCGCAGAAATGAAATCATAAGAGAGTTTGAATAAGGAAACAAACATCCGGTCTCCTCCTGTTACACTTCATTCTCCCAGTTCCCTGTTGGTCCCTTGGCTTAGAATTATTTGTGCTCATCCTCAGTGTCTCGTATTGTACCAGTTCTATTTCATTTCCAGCCTGTTTTCTCGCATTTCAGTTAGATATAGTGAACTAAAACTGAAATGCAATATAATGGTCATGTTCACAACTCAGTAATAGCTGCGAGGCTCCCTTTACTCCCCCCAAAAGATGTACGAAGGAAGCCCTGCCCCCCAGTTTGAAAATGTATTCACCTTCTAGCACCACCCTGTCCTTAGGCCCTTTCTCACTGGCTAGTCAGAATTGTGGGGCTCCAGCCAAATACAGAGAGCTGGGAGATTTGACTGGCTCAAATCCATTATTTCCCCCTTCCCTAGGCAGAGAGTGCAACCTGTGTGTCATCAGCAGGCGCTGACAGACTGATATATGAGTTGGCAAACAAAGCGGACAAGATGGGCTTTAACAGTTTACCAGGCTGGCAGCAGCAGTGCCCTAGGTTAGAAGCAAATTGGGTTAAGTACAAATTGTTTCATCTCCGAATACAGCATCGGTGTGCTGCAAGGTCGCAGGTGACTCCGGCTGTTGGGCCATTAGCTGAGGAAGTAAGTGGAGGAAACAAACCAATCTCCATTATGGCAATAAACTACTGAGAAATAAAAATCGTAGACCTTAAGGGGCACATTGCGTTGAATGACAGGCAACAGGAGAGGAGCGGCACATCGGCAGGATAAATAGGAACGATTACAGGATGCGCATTAAAGGATGGCCATCGAGGGGCATCTTGTGCCATGTGGGCGTCTACGATAACCACACCTACCCCAACATCAATAGAACATCAAGAGGTGAACCCTCATTTGTATAGTTCTCCTCCATGTCCTGGAATTCCAGCGTACAGACATGTAGCTATCACCATGATGAGCCCAGGATAAGAACTGGAATGGAATGAATAGATGTCAATGGTCCTGAGTGTATTTGGTGTCTCCCAGCATCACGACATTTCATCGCAAGGTTGTGACACACCGTCACCCTGCGACGCTGTGTGAATATGGGATACAATTGCCTGACTAGGTGAGGTGGCATTCCCCACTGCACACTGTCAGCGCGTTAAGCTGTGATGGTGCCAAAGTCACAACACTGTGCTTTGTCATGTGAGCCAAATAGAAATACGTCCAATCCATAGTCTCTGCTGCTACGCTCATTTAAAGAGCCACTGAAATTTGATTTATATCAAGCACATGTTAAGATTGCCAATCAGTAGCCGAAGCTGTGTCATTAGCTATCTCACATTTCTGTAGTGCTTTTCACCCTGAAATACCCCATGGCAATTTCTTGCCTGCATATATATAGGGATTATTTAGCTTCCATTGAAATGCAGCCACCTCTGGGGTGTGATGTACAGCATTTGTGGAACAGGGGATAGCAACACTATAAACAGGCATAATGCCTTAGTGTGGCTTTAGGTGATTGATTTTGCTCACTGCAGGTTCTGGTCCTTGAGGAGATCAAAACGTGTATTATAAATTTTCCAGGCCCAAATTCTACAAGTTGTACTGAGGCATTTCTTTTGGGTGGGAGTGGGGCATCTCCAAGACCCTGTATGCCCTTTTCTCGACCCCAGGCCATATTTCCCAGACTTATTTTGTTCCTAATGTCTCTTACGGAGTCAATGCAAGGTACAAAGCGTCCCGGGCTTTTTAGCAATAATCATGGGCATGCTGTGTCCACATTGACCCCATCCCATACTCATCAAGGGAGCAAGGGATAAGCTCAAGGAATCCTGCTCTTGTAGCTCAAGATGATGGTAGCTGGAGCTCCACTCTTGGTTATGTGTTGATAACACTTTTAACATGCCTGCCAACAAGGTCATAAAATAATCATAAAAGCACAGCCAACTAAAGCCCAGCCTCAGTGGGCCAACCACTCCTGGTGGAAGTCCATTGATTCCAAGAGAGTTACAGCAAGTTTGAATTTGGGCTCGTGTTCTACAATACCCAGTTAATTTAGTGCTTTCCAAAATGAGAATCAATAAAGAAAAAAACCCACTCAGTTTATTCAGCAGAGAAACGAGCTACAACATGAAGGATAATGTCTCCTTATTTTATAATACCTCTGGCAATAACACATCAAAATTGTTTTGAAGCAATGATTATATCAGAAGCACCAAGCAAAGGAACAACCTCCGCAAAACTCACTTTTACGTATATTCCGTTACGTGAGAGAGAAAGCATTCCATTCTCACAAATAATATACACAAACGCTTGAACAGCTCAGAACTCAATACACTGATTTGGATGTCACTGGAGCTCTGGGAGCAGTGTGAATAAAAACCCAGGAAGAAGAAGTGATTTCGGCTCCATCATTTGCAAAATTTCCAGGTGAGACTGCGAAAGCTGAGTTCATGCCCGTGCTGCTTTGATCTTAAAGATTCCAGAGGAGTTTCCATAAGCACAGGGACTTGATTCAGAGTCTGTGGGCATACCTTCTCCTCTCCCTGTTGCTCTGTGTGTTTGTTGGTTACTATCCATCCTCCACCTCAGAGGCTACTGAATTTCTCTAGGGGGTAGGAGAGGGTTATATAATAGTTTATGTATGAAGCCTTTTGGATGAAAGGTGCTAACTATATATTAGGTGTTCATTATTAATTACATTGTGCAGTGGATCTGCTCTACTTTGTTGCCCGACAAGGTCAGCGGAGAGAGAGAGAAAGTCCTTTATTTCTGATGACTTATTCCCTATGAGAGAGAAGCCCCTTCTTTGTCTCTGATGAGTTTATTCCCTGTGAACTATACACCGAATTATCGTTTTGCCCCATTTTAGTCAGACAGTGTTGTGAACCCTTGCTTCAGCAGGTAGAGAATGTAAACTTCAGCCTCCTTCTCCATCACTTTCTTTTTCCAGTTGCATGTGGTTTTGTTGGAAGGATTGAGTAGCTCTTTGCTACAGCTGAAATGAGGTGAATTCTTAATGTCTCTTGGAAAATAGTCATCCTGGTCTGCTTCATTCTAGATATACCCAGATCCTTTTGCGAGGCAGTTACTACTGTCATAATCACAGCTGGTGCACTTTTCCCTGTGACCCGGTGGCCTCCACTCTATTAATGCCAAATCTTTAGCTATCGCTTAGAATCCAGTTGGCTCTGCTGACCTGAATACAAGACTCAATTTCAAGGCCTTTCTCAGCATTTTATTTGCAAAAAGTACCAATAACAGTCCCTCCAGTTTAAGTAAGGAGACTGGGTCCACTTAACTTGCTACTTGTAGTTCCTGATTTTCACAAGGAGGCCTCCACTTGGGTACACAGAGCTTTGTGTTTACACTGGCACCCACCTGCACAGCTGAGAGGGTCTTCACTGGAAAAGTCCTTTGGTTGAAATCAGTTTTGCCTGTGCAAATTCTAGCCTTGGACCTCAGCCCCTTATGCATATATAATAGAGGAGAGTGTGCAAAAGGTGTGTTCAGCCCATGCTCACAGGCTGAAGGCGGGCTGGAAATCAGGCCAGCTATTCAAGTGCACCTGAGCTCTGCTTGGTACAGTACATCTAAGGAGGGTGAGAGGGCATAGGAGCCTTTCTGCCCCGATCTGACTGGCAGGTGGGAGTTGTTGCCACTGTTCTAATTTGAGCCATGTCGAACAGCTGCTTTAAAAAGCCCTCTGTCCCTAGAATGCTCAAGGGGTGGGGCCAGAAGCATGTAGCACACAGCCAAGAATGCTAGCTTTACACCAGCCAGGGTTTTCCCTACACAAGGTGGTTCGCCAGCTGCCCCACGGTGGCAGCTCTGTCTCCTTTGCCGTGTGCGAGCAACGCCAAGGGGACTGAGCCCCAGATGCTGTTTCCCAAGTATTTGTGTTTAAGGAATGATTTTTAAAACCAGACCTCTTGTTTTTTGTGCTGGAAATTTGCAGGCACAAGCGCAACAGACATCATTTAGCTGTCTGACTCCCCCACGACCCAGCTGCTGTTGTGTGAGTGTCATTAACATCTGAATGACATTGGCTACCCCCACAAATAAATGCTAGTGCAGAATGACACCTTCCATTACTTACGCCTGCAACACTGTGGGTGAAAAAAGGGGCACAAGGATAAAGAGAGATCATTAAGTCCTTAAAATCTGAAGAAGTGCTGTCTTTCATTACCCCTCTGCACAGCATTGCCTGCGAGGAATTAACCATTACTGCAAGTTCAGGAGATTGAGCTGCCCAGTTTGTAGTTATATGGGTGTAACTCAGGTCTCAGACTGGTGTGAATCAGGAATAACTCCACTGTAGTAAGTGGAGCTACATAAGCATGACAAGGGAGATCAGAGTCAGTCAATTTCAGTGTTCACAGCCCTAAATTACTGTTCCACCGAGACCAGTTTACCAGCAAAATCCTTTTGTCCCAAATTTGTATCCAAAGATTGTAAAAGCAATAGGTGTCTCTCTTGATTATTAATGATTATTATTGTTATTACTACTATTATTATTCTATTATCACTTTGACAAGGATCTCTAAATTGAGGGGTAGGCAGTATTGGCAACTGGGAGCTGTCTTCAGGCTCATACAATCAAACTTGCTATGTATGTACAGACCCCTTAAAGCCCAGGAGGAAATTCCTTTGCTTGCTCAGTTTTTTGCTGTGCCGTTCACACATTTCCCTGTGCTCTTAGACAATGCTGGGTTTCACTTCTGCCCTGCACCCACTCCGCATGAAGGGGTGCGTCTGGGGGGAACAAACAAGCTCTTTGATCCTGTGCTGAGCTGGCCCTGATGCTAACTGGAGTAGCCTAAGGGCTTTTGTAACTTACATCATTGAAGGACTGGGTAGTAGCGCTTTGTGGCCATACACCAGCCCATCCCTGACATGCTGCCTACAATGGGGTGGGACATTTGGTGCAGGAGCTTGGCTGCTAGGTTTACACTCAGAGCATCCCCCAGTGCTAGGGGAAATCTCCACCTGGCCACTTTGTTTTTCTCCCTGTGCATTGCAAAGGGGCCAGATTGTGCTGGAGAATATATCCCAGTGTCTTCAAATCCCACCATTTATACATTGTCCCCGAACACCTGCCACTCTCTTTGCTTCTGTTCATCTTGAGGTGTGGAAACATCCCCACAATCATATCATTCTCCCTCCCTATATGGGCCCGAGACCCCACTATCCACATATAACCAGATCTGTATTGGGCTACCCACTGTAAGGTATTGGGGACTGTGCCTTTAAGGGCTCAGCTTCCTCAACAGAGAGTCTGTGAAGGGTACTGAGAAGCTCTTGTTATTCAGGCAGTTGGAATCAGACAGACAGAGAATAAACCAGATCTCTTGCAAGCCCCTTAATCACTGAGGTCTAGGGAAGTTAGAAGCCTAAATGCCTCTGAGGATCTGGGCCTGCAGGATCACTGAACCCCATACCGTCAGCTCAAGCAGTGCTAGCCATGAGAACGCCTTACAAGTTGCCTTCCCTACTCCTCCACAAAGAAGGCAAATAATTCATTGGTGTCAATCTAGACCAGTGCACATGAGAGTGGGGCATGGGGCAGAGAGAGGGTTATCTGTAGACCTTTAACTCCAAATTTCAGACTTTGGGGTTGTTCCCCCTCCCCCATCAATTTAGTTTTAATTTCCAGTCTTTGCAGAGTTTAATATTATTTTTAATAAACAGAGTGCTAGCAATGTTTTATGCACAGGAAATTGACAGGTCTGTTCAACCTTAACTGCATCCTCCCTAAGCCTTTAGTTGGCTAGCTAGCAAGAAATTCTACATCTGTATCTGTCTACACATCCAGAGAATGTTTCACTTGGCATTATCCTAAACATTAAAATTAATATTGTGGCAGCGAACAAACACGGTTCCAAGAGGCCGGGGGGGTTGGGTGAGCACCTACTGCTTGAGTTTGTGCCATTTGGGGAATTTGAACAGCTCTCTTAACACTGTGAAGTGATATTATATTAATGAATGAATTGTTTGAGTATTTTACACTTGGATAAGCACATCTTGACAACCACAAGCATGACAGCAGTTCCTCTGATTCTGTGTCTTGGAGACACGGAGGCAAATGAGATGCTTCCTGCCAAGTAGCTACCTTGGGGAGAACTGTCTGTTTTTTATGATTATTATTATTAATAAACACAAAGCTTTTAAATACAATTTAGAGGGGATTGGACAATACTAATATATCAGGATTGTCAAGAGCAATCACTGGCTCTTAATAAAAATCTGACCATTAAAGAGAAAAGTAACAAGTATTTTCAGCTTGACTGGACAGCAGATTTTGTCATTACTGCTTTGATGTTTCACCTCTTCATTTTGGATTGTCCCCTTTCCCCTCCCCACCCCAGTCCATGTAACCAAACCCAAACACTTCTTTTCACTGCCTGCTCTTCAAATCTATGTAAACCAGCTCCAGTCGGGTATTTTGCTTTGTATTAATACATATTAATGTCCTGTAATACTTTTGTACCATTGCATACATTTCCATGAAATACAATTGTCCATCTAATGCACTTTATTCACACCATGGCATGATAATTGCATCCACAATAGCATCTTTAGTGCTTATTCATTACAGGAATAATACAGCTGTGACAAACACTGTATTTTAAGTGGCTTCACTTTTTCTTTTTCTTTTTTCAGTAGAACACGTGATGACACAGCCAGGCTAATCCTATTCTTCTCACTAACCGAAGACGACGTCTTTCTTTGCATTTATTGGACAAAGCAGTTGACTGGTGGAAATCAGGTGCCTTTTCAGGTGTGCAGGAGAATGAGGTGCCTGTAGACATATGAACCAGGAGGAAGGATGCCCCAGTGGTTGATGTGCTGCCCTGGGATGTGGGAGACCTAGTTCGGAGTCCCTATTCCATCATAGACTACCTGTGTGACCGTGGGATGTCACATAGCCTCTCTGGGTTTCAGTTCCCCAACTGTAAGAGGCCCCACAAAGGAGATGAGCACGGTTGTGATAAAAACCACCCATTGAAATGGCATGACATGGTGCCCCTGTTACCGAGTCAGTCATGGGGCACTGATGTAGAGATATAAACCAGGAGCTTTGTGATTTGACTGTTCATATAAAAATCACTTCTGGATGGATGTGAAACAGATGCAGGTGTCATTTAGGTAGGAATCATGTTAGCATAAATCAGGTCAAAATAACGATTAGCTTATGTAACTGGAAAGGCATGCACCAGAGGACTATACAGGTATGCAGTATGGCCAACCCCAAATGTTCAAAAATCATGAATCAGGCTCTCCAAAAATCATGAGAGTGGCTTTATAATCATGAGATGATGTAGAAATGAGAGATTTGGGGTTCTCTTTATTTGCCTCTTGCTTTTTGAGCCTTTCGGGTGCACTGGGGCCAGATTTTAAAGCTTTCTCCACAGCCACGTGGGCTAGAAACTTACTTTTTCTTTAAGAATGAAGGCTGAAGTCATCACATATCCAACTGAGTCCAGCAGCTGGGGCCTTAAGGAAAACAAAAATTATGATGAGACTCATGACAAAATCACGAGAGCTGGCACCACTTGCCATATGTGTGTGAATACCATGTCGGTATTCATGTACAAGTGCAAACAGTGGTATGTATGCATCAGGGTCACTTACAGCTGAGTACCGTGATAATCCAGATAAATAAATAAATACTAATATGCACAGGTGCAGTGCAAGTGAGTAGGCATTGGAATCAATGTAGTTATGCCATCAGAAAACTGGAATGGTCCATCAGACCTGACGTGTGACTCAGGTATGCAAGGAAGGAAGTTTGGCACGGATCCTGCCTGGGCAACAAAAAACAGGTTTCCAAAAAGAGCATGAGCTCTTTTCCTGACTCGCTTTTCTCCCTGGGCCCTGTTTGATGCCCTTTTCTCTCTGTTACAGGGTATTCTCAGGAACTCAAACAGACAGCTTGGAGTACTTCGAGTCAATTTGCCATGGCAGTAGGAGAAACCAGACAGACAAGACATCATGTGGAACAAGATTGATGGGGGTAATAACATGTGTCCATCTTTCTGGCTGGAAACATCAGCATCAATTATTGTGGCAACTGTAATTGGGTTGTCTGTTGAGGGACAAGAATGACAACACCATTGTTCTAACATGTCAGGAGCGTCTGTCCTTTAGTATCATGATTCAATATCTTTTTGGAAGGGAAGGGAAGGTACCTCTTGACCAGTAAGCAACAAATAACAGGCAAAAACAGATTGTAATTAGTTGCAGCAAAATAATTAGCAATAAAAACACCTTCAGGCAAGTAGCAGTTCTAGTTGCTCCCATGGAGGTAGATTGACCTCATTTAATGCCTATTATCTGTAGTTCTCAGGAGTTTTATTGATACTATATTGCCAAGACCTGCGGGATCTGCCAAAGCTGATTTCCACCATTTACCAAGGAAACAGCAGTACTGCGGTTGCTTAGGAGATTAATTAACTTGTCAAATAATTAAGCTGACAGCCTGTAATCGAGGTTTCTATTTCATAATTGATTTATCACGTTAGATGCTTCGTGGATTAAGCCCTCCCTACACAGGGACTTTCACACAAGGGAAAAAAATTGAAGATGTCTCAGAGTTAAGGGGAACTCTATTTTCATTTCTCTTGCTTTCCCTGCATTTCTTTGGATTTTCCAGAGATTTTAATGGAGGAGGAAAGGTGGATCCCACATCTCCTTTCATTGTACTCACAAATCATTCTTAATAAATCAGCTTTGGGGAACACAATTTCTCTTCTTTTGACATTAGCACTTTGTGGTTAGCTCTGGATGAATGGTACCTACAGACATAAAGCCACATTTTTGAAGAGTGGTCAGTTTGGATGAGCTATTACCAGCAGGAGAGTGAGTTTGTGTGTGTATGGGGGTGGGGGGGATGTGAGAACCTGGATTTATGCAGGAAATAGCCCAGCTTAATTGTCATGCACATTGTGTAAAGAGTTATCACTTTGGATGGGCTATCACCAGCAGGAGAGTGAATTTGTGTGGGGGGGTGGAGGGTGAGAAAACCTGGATTTGTGCTGGAAATCACTTTAGATAAGCTATTACCAGCAGGACAGTGGGGTGGGAATAGGTATTGTTTCATATTCTCTGTGTATATATAAAGCCTGCTGCAGTTTCCACGATATGCATCTGAAGAAGTGAGCTGTAGCTCACGAAAGCTTATGCTCTAATAAATTGGTTAGTCTCTAAGGTGCCACAAGTCCTCCTTTTCTTTTTGCGAATACAGACTAACACGGCTGTTACTCTGAAACCTTTTTAAAGGTGGCTACTAAAGAGCACATGAAAATATACTCCTCTCCCCCCGCGCCTCATTGTTAGGATGGCTCTGTGGTTTGGGTACTAGCCGGGGACTTGGGATAACTAAGGTTCCCTGATCCAGTACAGGCTTCTTGTGTGACCTTGGGCAACTCACTTAGGGCTAGATTGTCAAAACAGCTCAGCAGGGGTCTGAGCTCTTCTGACAATTGGCTGCTGAGTTCTTTGAAAATCTGGTCCTTACCTACTCTGTGCCTAGGTCTCTGTCTGTAAAATGGGAATAATAGGACTTCCCTACCTCACAGGGGTGTGGTGAAGTTAAATACAAGAAAGACTGTGAGGGGTCATATAAGTACCATAGACAGATGCAGGTGAATTAGAACTTGTGTATATGCAAATTTTGCATTCTGCATGTTCAAATGAATGTATCTGTATTCACCAAAAGGTGTGAGTACAGGATAGTTGGCTCCTGGGTGATTTGTCCCATTGAGTCTCTGAAGCCTCAGAGGCCCATTAGTTATTTGGGGTAAAAGGCACTATCTAGAAATGCCAGAGATTATGCTTATTCCTTTTGTTCTTGACGGTAGACCTAAGTGAGAATGTGATACTCAGGTCAATGCACAGTTATTCTACTGATAAAGTAAGCATGTTTTAAATGATTTTTGTCAAGGAACATGTTTTATTTATTTGAATGTGCTGTCATTTTGTTGAGGTCCATGTGAGCAATCACATATATTTCCATGCCAAAACATTATACTGGAAAGCAGCTTATCTAGCTCACCTAGAGGAAGCATCGGCTCAGAAATTACAATCCTGGGTGAATATTAAAAATGAGCCCAAGATGCAAAATGCAGATCTCGATTTCAAGCCTGACTTTATTCTGAGGATCTTTTGGTGTGGGCGTTGGTCTAGTTACTGTGAATAATGCTTTTTTCTGGATGAGGTGGAACCTCAGGTTAGAAACTCTTGACTACCGGTAAATGATAATGTAGCCAGTTCTGAGGGCCTCCTGTTGGGTTCTTAATGATCCATAAAATTGTTTAAAGGGAAGCTGACAATTTACTATTGTCCTAACCTGTGAATTTTTTTTTAAAACCTGTGTTAAAAGAACATTATTAACATGGCAAAGTCAAACTGTCAAAATTAGGCAATCCCAGGATTAAGGTTTCTGTGCAACTTTAGTTTGGCCCCCCCTTTATGTATGTGCCTTATGATACAGTCTTCAATTACATGATCAGAAACGTGATTTTTTTTCAAGTTGACAGTATCCTGCAAACCTTCCCTCAAAGCACTGGAAACCCAACCACAGCAGCACTGTGTTAATGCATGAGAGCAGGACGCTGACAGTGGCTAGAAAACAAGCTTCCCGTTCAGTGTGCATTCGAAAGGACACAGGCCCATCTCTCACATGCAGACAGCTGTGTGCATGCCCAGGCTCTGCTTGTGTGTGTACATATCAGGCAAAAAGTGCATGCTCACGGTTATGCTGTGACCTTTTGAAAACTGGATCCAGACAGTGAAACTGACCAGACTAGTTTCTCTGGCCAGGCAGAGCGAAATGTACATGGCAAACGATGACAGGTTCATTATAGTTGGTGTTTGAAATTCTTTCTGCCTTAATCATCTGACATATTACAAATAGCACAGGGACAGATTAACTAAAGAGTTTCCCTGTTATTCTTCTCCTGGCCTTCAGTGTTCTCTATTGGGTGTACTGGGACTTGAATTGGGGATGCAGGTTTTCTGCAGTCAAATTGTTTCTTCTCCATTCAGCCTAGTGCATCTCACTTGAAGTTATTTGCTGTCATAGTTGATCTCTGTAAGGACTTAGGGGAGAACACTTTAATTAGCCCTGATGAAGTGGCAGGAGCCAAGTGAAACCTGTTGGCTCTTGTGCTCCTTCTGTTTGTATTTCCTGATATGTATACTTGTGGGCAGAATTTTAAATCTGTTTAATTGCTCTTCACGATGTCTAGATGTCTTTAGTGAGTGTATCTCTCCTTTCTCACCTGTGCTTACAATTTACATGCACCCACCCACACACATACACACCGTGCATTATTGCACCATAGTTTGTTGGACACCCCACTGCTGTTGTAGATGTGGCTAGATCGATGAAGAATTCTCCCACTGACCTAGTTGCCCTCTCTTGGAGAGCTGGATTCGCTACCGCGAGGGGAAAACCCTTGCCATCGGTGTAGGAAGCATCTATGCTTTGGCGCTACAGAAGCAGAGCCGCAGACCCGTAAGTGTGCTGCTATAGCAGCTGAATACTCTGAGAGCTTCTTATATTAGTTTCTGATCCATGACAATGCTTTGCCTGTCACTCCCCGAGAGAGAGATAATAAACTCTTGTGGGGATTTTACCAGAGGCTTACTGAAAGTCTAAATAAATTGTCACCTGGTTCTCCTTTAGCCACTATTGTGCTTACATGCTCAAAGACTTCTAATAGATTAGAAGGACGTGATTTTCCTTTACAGGAGTTGTGCATGTTTGCTTCTCATATCATATGAATCTAGATGTTCATTATTATTGTTATTATTATTAATAGCAATTTATGTTACAGCAGAGCCTTGAGTCCCTGGCAGAGAACAGGGCTCCAGTGAACTAGACTCTCGGAGAAACTAGCAATGTCCCCAGGACAAATGTTACCAGATTTTCCCGTTACTTTGAGGTATGCTCATTTATTAGGGTTACTCTTCTGGGGGGTGAGGGGTTCTGTAATTCTATCAATGTTCTGCTTGTGTTTTCATACGGAGCTCTACTTCTCCCTTCTGCAAGTTCCCTCCCAATGGAGCTATCTGGCAGGACCTAGGTTCCCCAGGGCTGGGTTCCTCCAGCCCCAGAATCAGATGAACACCTCCTCCCCCCCCCACTAACAGACTGCATCTGAGCAGACCAGGTCAATCAGCACTCCCAAGCTGACCCCTTATATGCCCCTGGACTCAGCAGACTGGGTCAAGCAGCACTTCCAAGCTGCCACCCTCCCATGCCACAGGTTCAGCACATCCCTGTCCCCACTTTCACGTTACAATTGTTCTGGTAGTAACCCACTTGATGAGCAGACCTCACAGGATTTTTGGGCACTACAGGGATCTTTAGCTTAGGTAAAAGAAGCGTTGCTGCAGAGCAAATGGGGAAGCCAAAAACACAAAAGAAAGGGAAGGAGGAAGGAAAGCAACCACACTAACCATAAAAGTTATTTATTGCCAGGTAATAACTATACAAGGAGAGCCAAACAAACAAAACGGTTACAATATTAAATCTAGCTTAAATTTGATTACAAAAGTCAGGTTTAGAAAACTATTCCTGATCACACAAGTCAGGGTTAGAAAGCTATACCTAGAGTAGAAAAGAAAACCATCAACAGAGAGAGAGAAAGCTGAGTTCTCACCACTCTGTGAAGCTTGAACCGGGCGGGGTTCTCAGGTTGTGGTGGTACCTGAGGGTCCGGAGTGCTGGAGACAAGCAGAGCCCCCAGCACGATCAGTCAGGAGAAGATGAAGTCCCAATGGAACTGATGCAGATTTTGAATTCAGCATCAGAATACTTACTTGAGCATGGGTAGGGGTTTTCTGTAGGGAAACAACAGTGGTTCAAAGGAGAACACTAGATTTGTTTATGGGTAAACTGATGGCTCAAGGGAGTATACCAAAGTCGTTTTGTTCAGGCTAGACAATAGGAACTGATCATTCCTGGCTACGGGTGGTGTTCCTTCCAGGGAGCTTACAATGCAATTAGGCAGCTTCAGTATTTTGGATACTACAATACTTCAGTATTTTGGATACTACAATAAGGGATTTATTACTAGAATTGGTCTGATAACTACTGAGCTGGGTGTGTGCAGGTGTGGGTTCATTAACATCTGGAACAGAGATCCCCCATCATGCAGTGCTTCCCTGCTTTTCTGGTCCCAGAGTTCAGTGTGGTTCTTGCCTTGGAATCTCTGTTCTCCATTCTGTATGCTAATAGAGATGCCTCCCTGTCCCGTCCCATCCCGTCCCGTCCCATCCCCCCATCCCCCCACCCCCCGCAACATGCTATGCAAACTCCAGGGGCGTTGAAAATATTTACTGCAGCTCTGCTCTGGACAGCTCCAGCTGAATTTAAGCCCTGATTGTTATGAGTAGTGAAGAAGTAGGAAAGGAGCAGCTGTCTCTGCAGAGGATGCTTCCCCCCCTTGGGCTGTAAAATAGGACTTTCTTGGCAGCTCGTGGGCAGGCTCCATAAAGCCTGTTTCTTCCTTCTCTATCCTGACTGCCTTTGTGTGAAGCACTTGATCTTCCCATGTCAGCCCATGCCTCCTCTCCATTAACAACATGGTGCCTTTTGATGGCTCTGCACTTTTGTTTGGATGGCTGCATACGGGGTGGGGATTTTTGTTTGTTTGTTTTGTTTTTCAGCTTTTCTGCTTCTACATGGCCTGAGCTGTAGCTGCTGCATTTTTCTTTTTAATCTTCATTTAATTGCTAGCAAACCCCGAGAACTGAAGAGGAATGTGTCGATGATTTAATAGCAATCACAGGGTGGGGTAGATGAAGGGCACAATCCAACATGCATGGGCCTTTGTTTGACCACAACAAATCATGTCCCTTGTTTAATAGCTCATACAACAAAGCAGTGCTCAGAACAAGAAGAGACCCCCAGGAGTTCAGTCCAGGCACTTTATTCCCAGCAGAACCCGTTACAAGGATCGTCCTTGAATTAAATAGGGGAGCAGCTTAATGTGTCATTGAACTACAAATAAAAATGCATGCTCCTCCACTCAGAGTTAAGATGCAGATTTCCTGTCTCCTCTACCTCGCCCCCCTGGCAATCTGCTTCCTGCTTGGATATGATTTGCACCATGACAAGAACTCCAGTGCGTTTGCAGCTCCCCCTCGGCTCCACTCCACAGTTCAGACCTGCCCTGCAGCATCACAGAAGCTCCCCTGCTGTCCCCTCTCCCTTCTCTGATCTACTCCCACAGCTCACCTGTGGAACAGAAACTATTTAGTAAGTCGTACGTAGGAAATGAAATCCCCCTTCTGTCCTTCAAGAAAAAAGCAAAAGGAGTCCAGGTGCCCAGCATATGATGCTGTTAGATGTTACCGTACCAGAACAGAGAATCATTTGGGAAGAAATCATCCCTTCAGTAAGAGACCCTTCAGGGATGTTAACAGCCTGTTTGCAAACTGGTGTGGTTTATGCTAGTCCAGTGGTTCTCAACATGCAGCCCGTGGGCTGGGTGGGGCCCAGTCAGCACACAACTGCAGCCCTTGTGACATACTCAGGGCCATATAGGTAGTATAGATATTGTGTGGATGCGGCCCACATAACACAGAGAGAGCTGCATTATGTGGCCCACAATGGTAAATAGGTTGTGAATCACTGTGCCAGTCTCAGCTGCTTCTTTCTCCAAAAGACTTCCAAGATCTCTCCTTTTCTTTCTAATCTTACAGTTAAAACCCTAATTCAGATTCTCCACATCTTCCATCCTGATAACTGTCACCTCTCTATTTTAGCCTCTGTGACACCCCTGTTGCCCTGATTGGGTCCATGCAAAATGCAGTACTGCTGTAGACTTGATAACCTGTTTCAGAGCTTTTCCGGGGAGCTTAGTTCTGAAGAACCAGGCAAAACTTGAAATCCTCCTTGCTCATTTGTTTTCTTTTTCTGTGTGTGCATTTTTGCAAATTTGACCAGGGCAATTAGGGACCTTGCCAAGCTAATTTTTGCTTGTGAACTAATTGGAATCTGAGGAAAGGTTTCTATAGGTGAAAAGCCAGCATGCACGCTCCACCACTGTTCCTTCAACAGTCATCAAGTCTAATGCAATAATTATGCTTGTATTATTCAGCTTGAAACTCTGGCAGGATGTTATTCAAAGATGATGAAGGAACAGACTGCTCCAAAGTTTTGGCAGCCCACAGGATTATTAAAACCCTTCTCCTTCTGGCAATGAAAATACCCACCGATGCCTGGAACTGTGCTTTGATCAGAGCTGCGCGTGCATTATAAAGTGTGCCCTGTGCAAATTCTGTTACAGGAGAAATTTGTTTGGAGTCATTAAGCTGATAAAGGCAGTTCAAACTTTGCTAATTTCCCTGACATTTTTTCATGAAAAATTGTGAATTTTGGCGGTGAGAAAAATTTTGAATTCTGTGTTGGTGAAAAACATTCCTCATTTTCAACCAGCTGTACTTGCTGGAAAGCAGCAATTAATATTTACTACACTGAATGCATCCTAAGAGATGGCACATCGGTCTGACCATGTAGGGTCCAGGGCATGGGCTGTCAGGTCTAATGGCTAAAGTCAGGAGCATGGAATTGCAACCAGTATCAGGGGCAGAGTTAGCAGTCAAGCCAAAGATCAAAGATCGAGTCAGGGTCAGAGCTGGAGACTGAGTCAGGTGAGAAGCCGGGGTTGAAGTCGGAGTCAGTATCAGGGTGCAGGAGCAGATATCTGGAGCAAGGCAGGAAAGCAGGAACCAGGAACAGATGGGGTTCTGGGATAAGAAGGGCAGGAACCAGGAACAGGCAAGAAGGGCTCTGGAGTCAGGCACATGGGACAAGGTCCATAGTAGCAGCCAGCTAGAGAGTCAGCTACTGGCTCAGACAACTTCCTGGTCCCCTTTCTGTTAAGCTATTACCAGCAGGAGAGTGGGGTGGGGGGAGGTATTTTTTCATGCTTTGTGTGTATAAAAAGATCTTCTATACTTTCCACAGTATGCATCCGATGAAGTGAGCTGTAGCTCACGAAAGCTTATGCTCAAATAAATTGGTTAGTCTCTAAGGTGCAACAAGTACTCCTTTTCTTTTTGCGAATACAGACTAACATGGCTGTTACTCTGAAACCTAGTAGGATTGGCATTTGCTCATGAACTGCTACATTAGAGACAAACAAATAGGATCTGCCACTTACTTATAAATAGCTCCCCATTAAACACTCAACATTAACGACTGCCAAAGACAATGGGCCCTGGGTGACACACTCTCTCACAACAGTTCATGGGCTTCCCTGCAATTATTCCCAGAGATAATTGTAAAGATAACATCGTTTAAAATATCTAATGTTTTATTCAATATTTCGGTGAGTTTCAATTACTCCCAACTATAATTCAACAGCTTTCTATTTAAAACAATTATTGTCCTTTACAACGTGTTTCAAGTCAAATAAATTGTTTGCCGTTATTCGTCATTGGTTTCTTCTGTAGGTTTTGGTTTCTCGCTCTTTTGGTTTTTGAGTTTCCTATTAACACATATAACCTTTCATTAACCCCTTACGTGCCCTCAGAATACACAATAATACAATGAACTTCTGACAAAAAGCTGCCACTGCAATCACTGAGACAATCAGAATCAATTAAACTAATTAAAAATTAATACAATTCAATTACAGGCAGTACGATCCCATTTAAAAGTGATTGAACAGTGGGGAGATGCAAACACAGACTGGGGGATGAGGGGGGCAAATACAGTGTTCCATGTGTTACCAGGAAATGGTCTTGCCACTAGCATTAGAATCCTTATATGCAAATGAGCACAACACACCCAATGAGATCATAGAATCATAGGACTGGAAGGGCCCTCGAGAGGCCATCGAGTCCAATCCCCTGCACTCATGGCAGAACTAAGTATTATCTACACCAGTGTTACTCAAAGTGGTGGTCCGAGGAAGGGTGCTGGTCCGCGAGCCATCGGCTGCCAGTCTGCGCGCATATTGGAAAAAAAAATTGCCGGTCCCCCACATCCGATAGCTTGAGAAGCACTGATCTACACCATCCCTAGACTGGCATGGCCAATCTAAGTAAGTGTGTTCAACTGGGGTGTCCTATTCTTTGGTTTGTTGACTGGGGGAGTAGATCCTTCTGGAAACGAAGGATTCCTGTAGGCACATCTACGCTTACACAAACCAATAACTGAACCCCCCCCCCCCTTTACTTTATAGTATAAAACATGATCTTTTTGACATGACGATGGGCATTCAAGTTTCCCTAATGTCCAGTGTCGCTGGATCCTGAGCCCATTCAACTCAATGGAAAAATTCCCATCGACTTCAATAGTGCTGGATCAGAAGACATAGTTTGCAAACAGTGCTGTCCTTTTCAATCCCAGTTTCCTGTTTATGTGCGTGGTATCACTGGCAGAGTTGGATGAAAAAGAAGTATAAAGTTGCATAAAGTTTCGAAGGCAATGATTTTTTTCGATTTCATTCAAAACCTTTCATGAATGTTTACAAATGGCGATGAAAATTTTCAATTTTTTAAAAATCCATTTAAAAAAAAATTCCTTTCATTCCAGCGGGAGAAAAACCCACTTTCTCTCCCTTTTAAAAACCTTTCATCTTTTTCTTTTCCAGTGGAAAAAGGTTAAAAAGTGAAAGAAACTGTCCCCCTGCCACACTGTTTCTTTCACTCTTTTTTTTAAACTTTTAAATGGGATTTTTCCCTCCAAAAAAGTAAACAAAATAATCAATTTAAAAAAAAAATCAGAAAGTACCAAAAGTTTTCATTTACCATTTTTTTGAAAAATGAGAAATTTAAGTCAAAGCCACATATTTCAACTCATTTCTTTTTTATCACATTTCCCCCCCACCTCTAGCCACTGGTTTGTAATCACTCCAAAGTACTTTTAAAAAGTTCTATGTAGATGTTGAGCGGCACACCCAGTTGTATCTATGAATGTACTGGGATGAATATTCAGCCAACCACCTTTAACGCTTTTTGCAATGTGCCTTTGTTGAGCAGCTCTTAGCATCCTATCAACTTCTTGCTGGCGCTCTCTCTGTTCTGCTTAGATTTTTACACAGCAGTTGTCACTGTGGTATCTAAGGCCCCAATCTAGCATAGCACTTCAGCACGCTCTTAACTATAAGTAGTCCCCTTGAAGTTAATGGGGGTATGCCGGGTACCTAACGTTAAGATCAGGCTTCAGTGATTATTGATGAGTCCTAAATGCTAGAGATGGGAGGGAGTGGGAACAGCTCTATGGAGGTGTCGTGCTTTTAAGGAAGCACAACTTGTCTACACACAAAAGTTAAATCAGTTTAGAATCTGATGAAGTTCAATTTGTGCAAAGGTCTGCGGAGAGTACTCTGAAGTTGACTTAAGTTAATTCAATAAAGGGCACTTGCAAAGTGATTTCAGAGGGGGATTGCTCTGATTTAACAACATCAGTTTCTAAAATGATTTTCTTAAATCCAGTGCAAGTGGTATGTGCAGACAAAGTCATAATCAATGGAGCAGCAGCCTTATACTTTGAGCAGCCTGGATGGGATCCCTCTGTAGACACACATAGCTCTCTACTGGAGACAAGAGACGACTCAAACCAGCAAAGTCAAGTCTTATGCTTTGGATAAATGGAACATTTTATAGTCAACTTACATTAAAGTGATCCCACTGTTCTGTCTCCTCTAATCAAGACTCCATTTCAGGATACATGCCCTAGAAATTACTGTAATACACTCTACTTCAGTATCGCTTACATTTCAAAGAGGAAATGAATAGTTGGCGGGGAGGAGGGTTCTTTCCAACACTTTTGCACACTTTTGGCCCAGATCCTCAATCATATTTGGATGACAAAGGGAGTTAGGTACCTAAATACCTTTCAGGATCTGGGCCTTTGTTTGTAGGTTTGCTCATAAAATATCAAGCACAGCAGCTGCAGTTATGTAAATAAGGTGATGCCATGAGTGATGTTAGACCTCACTTAGAGTTGTCAGGAAACTACACGTTTCCTTCCCCCCCCATTAAAATTTCATGGGAAAAAATCCCCTTTTGAAATTTCGTTTTGGTTTGAAAAGTTGAGTCAGAACAAAAGTTTTTATTTCAGATTGGAAAAATGGGAAAATGTCGCTGAAATTACTGATGGGAAAATATTTCAGCTGAAATTTTTCTACCAGCTCAATCTGCCCCTTCACCTGGAAGGTGGTTGTACATAGGGATTATCTGATGTCAACCAGTACACTGGCCGGCCAATCAAATAATAGATTTGGAAGACCAGGGCTAATCCTCAAGTGCACCCATTAAGGTCCTGGTCCTGCAATCCATTGTCCATGGGCACATGATTACACCCAGAGGGAACCCCCTGATTTTTGTGGGTTGCCATGCAGGCACTGCGAGGTGCCAACATGCACTGAATTGAAAAGTGCAAACTTTGCAAATGGACCCACCCATTTGTGAATGTTTTGTTGCTGCAGTTCAGGAGGCTATCACTGGACTCTAACAAAACCACAGCTGCAGGTAAGCTGTGTTGGCTCTCCCAGCTATACCTAAGGGGCAAGTGTTACATCCTTCTGGCTACAGATTGACCCCTCCCCTTTCTACACAAATGTGCTATGAAATATCAGTAATTTGTAATTCACAGTTTTTAAATTAAAGTTGCTTCTTGTTATCTTGGTGCCTGATCACAAAGCCCTCCAGATGGTAGGGCTTGGAGCAACAAACACACACGCCCCATAATGTGGTTATGGGAGCACAGAAACCCTCTTTGGGACTGCCACCTGATGTGCCTAGACTACGTCTAAGCCCGTTTTCCCTGCCAGGTTGGGACTTCAGTGCCCGGCCTGGTTGTGCCAGACACACTAGCCTGCTACAAACACAGACACAGGGCTGAACCACATCCCCCAAAAGCTGCAGGCTTTACTGAAAACAGCTTAAGAAGTGTTCCTGTCTCCAACACTCAGGTACCCAGCTCCCACTGGGGTCCAAACCCCAAATAAATCCGTTTTACCCTGTATAAAGCTTATAGAGGGTAAATTCATAAATTGTTCACCCTGTATAACACTGATAGAGAGATATGCACAGCTGTTCCCCCCCCCCAGGTATTAATACATACTCTGAGTTAATGAATAAGTAAAAAGTTATTTTATTAAATACAAAAAGTAGGATTTAAGTGGTTCCAAGTAATAACAGACAGAACACAGTGAATTACCAAGCAAAATAAAATAAAACACTCAAGTCTAAGCCTACTACAGTAAGAAAACTGAATACAGATAAAATCTCACCCTCAGAGATATTTCAGTAAGCTTCTATCACAGACTGGACACCTTCCTAGTCTGGGCACAATCCTTTCCCCTGGTACAGTCTTTGTTTCAGCTCATGTGGGAGCTAGGGGATTTCTCATGACTGCAGCCATCTTTGTTCTGTTCCACCCCCTTATATATCTTTTGCACAAGGATGGAATCCTTTGTCCTTCTCTGGGTTCCCACCCCTCCTTCTAAATGGAAAGCACCAGGTTAAAGATGGATTCCAGTTCAGGTGACATGAACACATGTCACTGTAAGACTTCATTACCCACTTGCCAGTACACAGGTATACAGGAAGACTCACAAGTAAACAGAGCCATCTACAGCCAACTGTCCTGGTTAATGGGAGCCATCAAAATTCCAAACCACCACTAATGGCCCACACTTTGCATAATTACAATAGGCCCTCAGAGATATATTTCATATTTCTAGTTTCAGATACAACAGGGATCGGCACCTTTTGGCATTGGCCCGCCAGGGGAAGCCCCCTCGTGGGCCATGCCAGTTTGTTTATCTGCTGTGTCCACAAGTTCAGCCGATTGCAGCTCTCACTGGCTGCAGTTTGCCGCCCCAGGCCAATGGGCGCGGCAGGAAGAGATGCAAGCCAAGGGATGTGGTGGCTGCTGCTTCCCGCAGCCCCCATTGGCCTGGGACGGTGAACTGCGGCCAGTCGGAGCCGTGATCGGTCAAACCTGTGGAAGCGGCAGGTAAACAAACCAGCCCGGCCCACCAGGGGGCTTACCCTGGCAGGCCGTGTGCCAACAGTTGCCGATCCCTGAGATACAAGAATGATACATACATAGAAATAGGATGACCACACTCAGTAGATTATAAGCTTTGTAATCATAGAATATCAGGGTTGGAAGGGACCTCAGGAGGTCATCTAGTCCAACCCCCTGCTCAAAGCAGGACCAATCCACAATTTTTGCCCCAGAACCCTAAATGGCCCCCTCAAGGATTGAACTCACAACCCTGGGTTTAGCAGGCAAATGCTCAAACCACTGAGCTATCCCTGCCCCCCCAGGATGATACCGTACAAGAGTCCTTTTGCATAAAGCATATTCCATTTACATTATATTCACACTCATTAGCATATTTTCATAAAATCATATGGAGTGCAACATCACACCCTGTTCCTGAAATTACTGCCAGAGTCTCGGACACTGTCCATGGCGGAGGCAATATACCCAAAATTCCTTTTTGGGCTCCCCTCTGAGGCAGACACTCCTGTCTCCCCCAAAAAGGAATGAGACCCTGATCCAGCTGTGGGCTTACAGCTACCAGCTATGACAGACCCTTCACTGGCCAGCAAAATCTCCCCCCCCCCACAGCTACAGAGTAGCTTCCAGCTACAGAGCCCTTAGGGTCTGTTTCCACTGGAGCAGTCACCAGGACCCCAACTTCCAGCTCCAGGATACATGTCTCTGTGCACCTCTTCCACTCCATTACAGCCAATTCATGCTTCTGGGGCTCAATTTGCTTTGTCTTTTAAGTCCAGGGTTTGCTAGTGGGCAGCCTTTTTTTCCCCCAGAGCAGCCTTTTCCCAGGCAAATTACACATCTGTCAAGGTTCCTTCCCCACTCTGAACTCTAGGGTACAGATGTGGGGACCTACATGAAAACCTCCTAAGCTTACTTTTACCAGCTTAGGTTAAAACTTCCCCAAGGTACAAACTATTTTACCTTTTGCCCTTGGACTTTCGTTGCCACCACCAAACGTCTAACCGGTATTATTATTATTAGGAAAGAGTCCGTTTGGAAACGTCTTTCCCCCCAAATCTTACACCCCCTTTCCCGGGGAAGGTTTGATAAAAATCCTCACCAATTTGAATAGGTGACCACAGACCCAAACCTTTGGATCTTAAGAACAATGAAAAAGCAATCAGTTTCTTAAAAGAAGAATTTTAATAGAAGAAAAAGTAAAAAGAATAACCTCTGTAAAATCAGGATGGTAAATACCTTACAGGGTAATTAGATTCAAAACATAGAGAATCCCTCTAGACAAAACCTTAAGTTACAAAAAGACAGAAAAAGCAGGAATATCCATTCCATTCAACACAGCTTATTTTCTCAGCCATTCAAAGAAATCAGAATCTAACACATCTCTAGCTAGATTACTTACTAAGTTCTAAGACTCCATTCAGGTTCTGTTCCTGGCAAAAGCATCACACAGACAGACAGAGAGGCTTTGTTTCTCCCTCCCCCTAGCTTTTGAAAGTATCTTGTCTCCTCATTGGTCATTTTGGTCAGGTGCCAGCGAGGTTATCCTAGCTTCTTAACCCTTCACAGGTGAAAGGGTTTTTCCTCTGGCCAGGAGGGATTTTAAAGGTGTTTACCCTTCCCTTTATATTTATGACAGAAGGGAAGACAAATGGAAATTGATGTTGTCATAAATATAAAGGGAAGGGTAACCACCTTTCTGTATACAGTGCTATAAAATCCCTCCTGGCCACAGGCAACATCCTGTTACCTGTGAAGGGTTAAAAAGCTCAGCTAACCTGGCTGGCACCTGACCCAAACCACCAATAAGGGGACAAGATACTTTCAAATCTTGGCGGGGGGAGGCTTTTGTTTTGTGCTCTTTGTTTACGTGTTTGTTCTCTCTTGGGACTGAGAGAGGCCAGACAGAAATCCATCTTCTCCAACCCATCCTAATCCAAGTCTCCAATATTGCAACCAGTTTCGGTAAGCCAGGCAAGGCGGATTAGTTTATCTTTTGTTTTATGTGAATTGTCCCTGTGTTAAGAGGGAGGTTTATTCCTGTTTTCTGTAATTTTAAGGTTTTGCCCAGAGGGGGATCCTCTGTTTTGAATCTGAATACCCTGTAAAGTATTTTCCATCCTGATTTTACAGAGGTGATTCTTTTACCCTTTCTTTAATTAAAATTCTTCTTTTAAGAACCTGATTGATTTTTCATTGTTCTTAAGATCCAAGGGTTTGTCTCTGTGTTCACCTGTACAAATTGGTGAGGATTATTATCAAGCCTTCCCCAGGAAAGGGGGTGTAGGGCTTGGGAGGATATTTTGGGGGAAGATGTCTCCAAGTGGTCTCTTTCCCTGGTCTTTTTTTAAAATGCTTGGTGGTGGCAGCATACTGTTCAAGGCCAAGGCAAAGTTTGTACCTTGGGGAAGTTTTTAACCTAAGCTGGTAAGAATAAGCTTCGGGGGTCTTTCATGCAGGTCCCCACATCTGTACCCTAGAGTTCAGAGTGGGGAAGGAACCCTGACACCTTCTGCTTCCAGTCTGGCCAGCTCTAGGTTAGTAGCTGCCTCACTGGGAGTCATTTTCCTGCTTTCTTGTGCTGGGCCACACCCCTCTGCAGTTCACTGAAACTGGGATGCACTCAGCTCAGGGGCTTCTTAGTTAAGAGAGACTTTCGCGGCGCTCAGCCTTTCTGGGCAATTTGCAAACTGTGCAGATCTAGCTTCTTCTGATCTTCACTCTTACTTATTTTGCTTCCTTTTCTGTCCCTATTTCCCTTACCCGAAATAAGCAAATAACAAACCAGTAACCACTTTTTCTGTTCTCCAGTCACCACACCCAAAACTCACTTAACATCATTACCAGTATCTCAAAGCAATCAGTTGTGCACAGATCCTGCTCGACTACACCACAGTGACAGGTTGGGTCACAGTGGTTATGGGAGAAATTATTCAAGATAATGCTCCAAATTCAACCCAAGGACAGAAAGAAGTCATTGTGGCCAAATACATTTTAATCACTTTTTAATAAGTGAATAATTTAAAGCAACTTCATTGTCCTCTTACCCTTCCCATTCACTTTTCCAGAAATTCAATTCCATGCCCGATGTAGGTGGCACATTCCTGCCTTTCACCATTGCACACCTGGGGTCAGATCCTGTGTAAGGTTCTGGGTGAAACAATCCTCCACTTATTGAAACTGCTACACCTGATATTGCCAGTGCACTTCAGCTCTGACTGCTGCACCACTTGTTTTGCCAATCCCCACCCCCAACAGCTCTGCCAGTGCATTTCAGTGCTAACCTCAGCTTTCTTTATTATTCTTCCATTCCTGGTCCCTTCATGCAGCTCTGCTGAGGCACCTCACTCCCAGCCTACAGCCCCACCCCTGCATTCTAGTTCTGGGCACCCACGCCAGCTCAGCTGGTGCACTGCAGGATGATCACTTTCGAGGAGCAGTGGGTGCTGCCTGGGGTTCTCTGCTTGGTGTCCCCCTCTGATGCTCTGCAACCCACATTCCCGTCCCTGTTTTATCATTTGTGACCCTGACTTTATTTGAGCCCTGAGTTTAGTGCCTCTTCCCCTTAAGTTGGGGGAGGGGCCTTCAGATGCCGCCTTCTCCCCCTCCTGGGAACTCAATAGGCGGTGCACAGTAGTGCTGACCTGCAACCCAGCTCTGCTCAATGCACCTCAGTCCTGACGCGTGACACTGCCCTGGCTGATAGCCTTAGCATCAGGCACCACTAAGTGGGGCAAATGGTGTTTTGCTTTTGTAGTAGGGACAGATAGGCAGTGTCTGTTCATCTGAGTGCTGCTCTGAGGCAGGCTTGCTACTGAGGTGAAATGATTAGTGTATTAAATGCTGCAATATCTATCCATCCCACTCGTCTCCATCAAAAGCAATTAATATGGATTATATATATTTTGTAAGAAGAATATCATTCATTTCCAACCTTGGAGTCACTCCGGAGAGGATTAGGCAGAATACCGAATGAGCTAATTTGCATAAATTAGGTAAAATGTGAATAATAATTTGCATTCAGAAGGCTCTTTACAGTATATTGATGCCATATGGAGAACCCAGCTAAGAACCAGCCATTGGCTTGCCTTTTCCCACCCCCAGTTCATGCCACAAAACCTGATGGTGCTCAAAGATATCCCCTTATGTTATTATTGCCTGCAAAGGGCAAGACTTTTTGGGGGATGGGGAAGGGGCTACAGCCATTTTTTCCTTACGATTGTCATTGCTAAAGAGGGGGAATCATTCTGCTTCACAAAGAAAAAGGAAGCACTGAAAATGTGCCGGTTGGCGATCACGTCTGAAGGAAATTCTCCGAAGAAACACTATGTTGAATGCACTGTGTTAATGGGGCACTGATAGAATATAATAAGGAAGTGGTTAGGCTGGACTCTTCAGCTGCTGAGTTATTTCTTAAGGAAGAAAGTCAGAGTTCTGGAAGCTGCATGCCATTGGTTCCTTGGGTTCCACATCCTTTCTGGTCGTCTTTTTATCTTCTTTGGAATAGCATGGAGTTCTATTGGATTAAAATATTTCCACCCCACCTCTCCTTTTTGTGTCTTACGGGGCAATGTCATCTGTGCTACTTTATTTATAATATATTTATTGCTTTCTTGGAGCATTAAGGCATGATCAGTGCTGGGTTACTGCGCCATGAGTGGACGACTCAGCTGCACTACAAAGTGCTGTGGAAGCCAGTAATGATACTTGGAATGTCTACAGCACCTCCCTCAGTACGTATTACAAAACTAATTTATTTGCCACCCTCCCTCCCCCGGGGAATTAAGTGTGATTATCCTCTCTTTACAAGGAGGCCTGGAAAGATGAAGGTGTGTTGTGTATGGAACTACCATGATTCACCCATGTAAACAGGCTAGCTGGAAGTTATGCCATCACTCAGCTCTACACTCAAATCAGTGACAAAACCCAAGATTAGGTTTTAAGAGCTAAGCTTTCTACACTTGTGCTCTGTCCACAAGCCTAGGCTGACTCATCACAGGATTAAAAGAGACAAGTGAGCAGTGTTTTTATGGACTCACAGGATTTGGTTATTATTTTCATGTAAATATAATTATCAACTGTGAGCGTCTAGCCACTAGCCCTTCCCACACTCCCTCCATCAGGTCCTGCCCCTGTCTCCTCTCCATGATCCTGCAATAAACTCATGAGCCTAGAGGGCAATGGGGGCAAAAGCACCATGGAGTGGTTGTCAGAGCTCAGCAGATACCACCCCAGAATGGCTAAATCCCAGAGCTCCAGGGAGGGAGATGTTACTTATTGGAGAGTCACTGGGACAGCAAGAGGGCAATGTTTCTCACAGAATCACAGAAAGCAAGACAGGGATCTGCCCTGTGCTTGGTTAACCCATACTAATACCAGTGTGGAGAGCTGGCTAACAATTTTCCCGCCAAAATTGAGTTTAGTCAAAAATGATTTTTTGATGGGCAAATTCTTGTTTTGGAGGAATTTTTGTAGTTTTTCCAAGGGGAGAACTTCAAATGCAATGAAGCAAAATGAAAAATTATGTCTAATTTTGAACTGAATTTTTCATTTCATTTCAGTTTTGGAACCGTTTTCCACTGGAAAAAGGAGCGGGGAGAAGAAAAAAGTAAGTGGGAGAGAAGAAAAAAGTGAGGGGAGGACACAAATTTTTCAGTTTGAAATAGAGGAGAGGTTTGTTTTGTTTGTTTTTTTTTTTGCTCTGTTATTTTTTATTTGCTTGCTCTGAAAACCCCAGCTCAAAAACTGACTTTTTCCTCCAGAAACTGAAATGAGAATTTTGATTTAAAATAAACTGACATTTTTCATTTTGTTTCATTTAGAATTTATGAAAAAATTTAAAATTTCCAGGGGGAAAGTGTCACTTTTTCAATCAGCGTTACCAATATGGATCTTTGCTCCCCATTTAGTGCCTGGATAATGTAAAGAAGAATATACGTCAGCTGCTGCCAAAGCCCACGCACAGGGTGTCCATCTCAGGTAGTAGAGACACTGGTTTTAGACCCAGATGTCCTGGGTTTAATCCTCACAGACCCCAGCATCATTGTCTATACTGGCCTTTTCTTCCTAAAATTACCCACAGTTGCTACCTCTGGGGAATTGCACAAATGGTAGCAATGAAAGGAGCCTTAGTACACAGAATGTGCTGGTGACGTCAAGCATTTTAACCATCCTGTTGCCTAGGCCTGTTCAGGGAACAGTTAGGTGACACAAAAGCTTAAAGTACCAGTGCCCTGTCTGTGGTAGGCAACACTCCCACAGTTATTACCTTCAGGGGAGATGAGCCGCGTGATTAAGTGCAATGGTGGGGTGGGAGATTTTATGGCAAGCAAGCCCAATGAATTGTGGGGCTGTTTTTCCCACCTAAAGAAAGCAGGCAAAGCTCTCAGCTAGTTCCTCCTGTTTCCAAGCTGATTCCCTGCTCCATGCCCTGTTGTATGTGCGCAAACACAGGCAGACCGTGCCTGCTGATAGCAGCTGCAGGAGCAGAGGAAGGACAGAAATGAGTTCTCTCTAAGTACAAAAAGGAGAGAGGGAGAAAGAATTTACCACAGGCATCCTTAATTCTCCAAGGCTAATAAATATTTTTTAAGACAATGGCCTTTCTGCTGCTCCTTTCAGCTGCCAAATGCTGACTGAAGCTATCATGATGCTCTCACGCAACAGCTCTATGGATATTTCTACAAGTGGCTCCCTGGCTAGCTTCCCGTCCTCTCCCCAGCACCATTCCTACTCGCAGCAATGACCTGCTTACCCCATGCTTCCTGGCGATACACAGGTGTAATAATTTATCTGCAGATAGTGCAGGAAAAGCTGAAGTAACTTTAGTATCAGTGGAGAGACTCTAGCTGAAAGCAGTGAAGGCCCCTCATGCCCCACACACTTAATATTAAAAAGGGAGGCCCAAGGCCACTGAAGATGTCAAGGCTGAGGTTCAAGGGGTGACTCTCTTTCAGCAATCCCCTTTTAAAGGAATAAGCCAAAGAAAATTGGTATCAGGACTAAAGATGGGCCCCCGCTGCAAGACAAATCCGAACTGCTGCCAGGTTCATTCGGCCATGAAATTATCACAGTTGCACTCTCACCCCACCGTCAAAGTCAAGACAGTGACCGCTGACAAAGGCCTGAGGAGGTGTGTGTGTCTCAGATTAATATGGTGTCAGATTGAGTGAACTGGTTTGCCTGAAATAAGATCTGGCTAGAAACCTTCATCCAGAATTCAAATCAGGTTTTCCAGGCTGTTTGCAAATGTTGAGGTAACTGTATTTTTTGCTTTTTCACAACAGTATTTTTGGCTGGCTATATAAAAGTATCCTGGAGTTAGGGTGACCAGATGTCCCTTTTTTAAAGGGACGGTCCCGTTTTTTGGGACTTTTTCTTATATAGGCGCTTTTTACCCCCCATCCCCTGTCCTGTTTTTTCGCAGTTGCTATCTGATAACCCTACCTGGAGTGATAATTCCAGGTGCTAAAGAGAACATCACTGAAAGGGCAGGATTAGGGGTCATTTCTGTGTGACACTGGAATCTATTCAGTATAGAGACTGTTGGCTGAGATTGTCAGAGGAATCTAAGGGCTTTGAGGTCCAAATCCCAACCGAATTGAATCTGGTTGTCTCACTAACTTCAGCCCATTTGAAAATCCCAGTGTAAACTCTGATGATTGTGTACTCATATATGTGTGAATTGCCCCAAGCACTTTGTGGATGTTATCACAACAAGAACAACCATAATGACAATAAAGCTGATTAGGAATTTTCCAACGAGAAATGCCAATGAATCAAAACCGAAACTGTTTATGGGAAAGGGGTGGTTTTGACAAAGCTTCTGATTTGAAAACATGTTGGAAAAAAGTTTTGAAATTGTCCAAACATCCCATTTGTACATTTTTTAAACAAAAAGTTTTGTTTTTTCAGTTTGAAATCTTTGTTCATTTATATTTTTTAAAAGCCTTACAAAATGTAAAAAAGGTTGAAATCAAAATGAAACATTTCAAAATGATCAGAGTGAAATGTTTCAAATTACTCGATGTAAAGGCTTGCCTGAGCTAGCCTCCTGGTAGCATGGAATCACCTCAGGTTTACAACAACAACAATAAAAATTCAATGCTGAACTCATAATAGTCACCTGGATGTTAAAGCCCATAATATAAACACCAGTTCTTCACAGAGATCCAAGGCAAATCCTGTCAACGATGGAGTCCCGATTACTTGTATTAGGACAGGCAGACCCTTCCTTTCCAATCCTGGCTTCACCTAGAACTTGCTCCAGTAAAAGCAGCCAGCTCTTTTTATCTGGCCTGCTGAGCCCTGATTGGCCTCCATCTGCTTGTGGTCCTTCTAGGTGCTGGAGGATCAACTCTTGCTGGTTCTGCCTGATGCTGTTCATGGGACAACACATGGAGGCCTGAATTTGCTGCTCTTACCTTCCAGCAAGACACCTGGTTAGGATAGGATGTGCCAAGGCAGCAGGTGCACTGCGTCACACCTGATCTGATTTTTATTATAGGGCCACAAAAGTTTTCAAGATTTCAACTTCTCATCCCCAAAAATCACAAAATTTCTCATGGGACAGGAAAGTCATTTCACACCTAACTCTAATAATAAATACTACAAATAATCATTATGATTACAATGATGGTGATGATGATTATTGGCAACTTGAAAGACTTATCTGTTTTCCCAGAAAACTGGGAGGACAGAGGGTGTTGGGAGGGTGCTATGGTTTAAAACAGGGATCAGCAACCTTTGGCATGTGGCCTATCAGGGAAATCCACTGGCGGGCTGGGACTGTTTATCTGAAGCGTCCACAGGTTCGGCTATGGTTCCCACTGGCCATGGTTCACCATTCCAGGCCAATGGGGGCTGTGGGAAGTGGTGGCCAGCACATTCCTCAGCCCGTGCCACTTCCCATAGCCCCATTGGCCTGGAACGGCAAACTGTGGCCAGTGGGAGCTGCGATCAGCCAAACCTGCAGACGCTGCAGGTAAACAAACTGTCCCGGCCTGCCAGCGGCTTTCCCTTACAGGCCGCATGCCAAAGGTTGCTGATCCCTGGTTTAGAAGGTTGTTTATTGATTATCTTGTTTATAGATAAACCATGGCAGACCATCAGGGTAAGGAAGAGGGTATAATCTCTTATGGCTTTTATTTGTTAATGTTTATTTGAGCTTATTTGTTTATTTGCGCTTAGACATAGGCATCCATAACTGGATGAATTAGTCACATTTCAAACAATTAACTAAATAACACACATATATATATATATATATATATATATATATATATGTTCATTTTCATATTTCCTGCTGTGGACCAGCACCAAGAAGTTTGTCCTTTAGGTATTTTGGGCTGAGCCACAACTGGGAAATAACAGAAATCTCACACTAAAAATCCTGCTGTGTGAGGCTCCGAGCTCCATTTCCAGATGAAAGAGGTTCAGACGGATGGTTTATACAAATAAATTGAAGGCTCACTGCGACAGATATGGCAATTTCGTTCAGTATCCTTGAAAAACCTTATTGTATTAAGTCAATGTATTATTGTAAGCTGGGATTGTATGTACTGTCTCTAGCGGGGAAATGTGACAGATATTGCAAACCTATGCCGTATCTTTGGGGTCCATGATTTTAAATGTATGATTTATGTATGACTGTGTTCTACTCCATGGGGGTGGGCTACCGCAGCTCCTCCAGGGACTAAAAAATGTGGGTGGTGATTAAGACAAATCAGGTAGTTTGTAACCTCAGAGAGGTACCACCTCCTGTGGAGGTGCATATGTTCTACTTCAAATTAGATTCTCCAGAGACCAACAGACAAAGAGAGGACTTTTGGCTGAATAGCCTTGAGTTTAAACTGATTCGGGGCCTTCTTTCTGATCCAGCGAATGGACAGACTTTCCTGTTTGGGAGGCGTGGGGGGGCAATCCTTGTGGAAAGGTTGGAAGGACTTGATCTACTAGGGCCCCATAAGACAGATGGGTGACCTCTGGAAAGCTTTTTAGCATGCATGTAGGTTCTTTTATTGTATTTTAATGTTTTCTCTATAATGCTTTCACCTTAAGAATAAATGTGCTTACTTAGAAGGAGCTGTGTGGTTACTTATAACCGTGGGCACTTATGCTGTTTATAGCCCTTGGAGAGAAAGTAAAGCACAGACACTGGCCTGTTGAGGCAGTCTGGCTTGCTGGGGATATCACAGAGAAGGCAGGAAACTGTGCAGCCTTAAAACCCCGGTCTGGAAGGAGTCAGATAGAGGTCAGTGGGGAAAAAATCCTAACTTGCTTCAAGACTGAGCTTGATAAGTTTATGGAGGGGATGGTATAATGAGACTGCCTACAATGGCATATAGCCGATCTGTGACTGCTAGCAGCAAATATCTCCAATGACCGGTGATGGGACAGTAGATGCGGAGGGCTCTGATTTGCTACAGAGAATTCTTTCTCAGGTGTCTGGCTGGTGGGTCTTGCCCACATGCTCAGGGTCTAACTGATTACCATAGTTGGGGTCTGGAAGGAATTTCCCCCCCGGTCAGATTGGCAAAGAACCTGGGGTTGTTTTCACCTTTCTCTGCAGCATGGGGCATGGATTGTGACAAAATGGGCATTTTCTTAATATTGTGTATGACTACTGTGTGCGTGCCTCAGTTTTCCTTATGTGTTGCACAAGTATGTAGGACAGGGATCAGCAACCTTTGACAACATGGCCCATCAGGGAAATCCGCTGGCGGGCCGGGACAGTATGTTTACCTGCAGCATCTGCAGGTTCGGCCGATCGCAGCTTCCACTGGCTGCGGTTCACCATTCCAGGCCAATGGAGGCTGTGGGAAGTGGTGGCCAGTATATCCCTCGGCCTGCACTGCTTCCCACAGTCCCCATTGGCCTGGGATGGTGAACTGTGGCCAGTGGGAGTTGCGATCGGCCAAACCTGTGGACTCTGCAGGTAAACAAACCGGCCCGGCCCACCAGGGGCTTTCCCTGGCGGGACACGTGCCAAAGGTTGCCGATCCCTGATGTAGGTAGTGGGACAAGGGTGTCTGATCATTGCAGAGACCCCTAGAGGGAAGGCGTGACTGCTGTTTAGCTGCCTGGGCTGCCTGGGCTGAGACGATGGCTGGACATTCTGTATCCTGGCAACTGATGGCCGGGGCCCATCCTCTGCAAGGAGCCAGCTGGCTGTGTCATGTTGGAGAACAAAGAGAGAGATGGAGGCCAGCTGACCAGTTTGCCTGGGAAAGAGACAAAGGATGGAGGAGGGGCAACTGGGTGTGACTGAGGATGGGCAGCTGGAAGCTGATCAGTTTCCTGGTTTGGGACTCGGGTTGGGAGCAGAGCCAGGGCTCTGGATCTCCCAAAGATGGACTTTGTCCTGCTTTCTGTGCTAACAAGAACTGTTCTGCACTGTGTTCCGGACAACTAATAAACCCTTCTGTTTTACAATACTGGCTGAGAGTCACTGCTGACTGTGGAAGCTGGGGGTGCATGGCACTTTGGGGGTGTGTGTAAGGCTTCCCCAGGTGTCCTATTCAGGTGGACTCACTCTGTGGAGCTCATGGTGTGAAACAGTGGTGCTGAAAGCTTTGAGGTCAGACCCAGGAGGTGCTGAAGTTAAGGAGTTTTGCCCTAGTGAGAGTGCGCCCGGAGGTGTCGTCACACTGCAAGAGGGTCCTGTCTGAACTTACTTCAGAGCAGTTCCAGAGCCCCCATGACACAGGTCACTTGCGGTTTAAACTAGTGTAAATGGTGGATTATTAGTAACCTGAAAGTCTTTAAATCATGATTTGAGGACTTCAGTAACTCAGCCAGAGGTTAGGGGTCTATTACAGGAGTGGGTGGGAAAGGTTCTCTGGCCTGTAATGCACAGAAGGTCAGCCTAGATGATCATGATGGTCCCTTTTGACCATAAAGTCTTTGAGTCTTTGAGTCTTCTTCCAAGAGAGATGACGCCTGGGGATCCGGGAGCCTGAAGTGGGCCCTTGGAGGATCATGGTGAGGGAATACAGGTTCAGTTACTCTGAAACTCTGATACTCATCTTGCACAGACATCTGCAGCCATAGCACTTTTCTTTGATCTCTTCTCACCCCACAAGCTAAAGGGAATAGGGGCCAGGGCAATGTTTTGGTAGGAGACCTCCAAGAGTGAAGGTGCTGTCTCGAGGATAGGGTGAAATCCTGGCTCTGTGGAGTTTTGCCATTGACTTTCATCGAAGCAGGATTTCATCCTAGAAGGGTTATTCTTCTCTCTGAGTCAGTACTGAGCCAGTGATCTGTGTGCTGCTGGACATCTTCTAGATAAGGCATAAACCCAAAAGACTCAAGTACACATGGTCATGAAAGATCCCAGGACACCATGGCTAACATCCCTATTTTTGCAAAATCCAATCTGGTTAATTACGTTTTGCCTGCTGAAAATCTCCCTCCTCCCCTTATGTAGTTCCAGAAGGATATGATGTGATTCTTCACTCCCTTTCTGAAGGTCTTGTGTACTATTGTTGTATGATGCAAAACAGCTGCCATGTTCCACCCCAGAGATGGCTGGATTTCAACAGCGGTGAAGTCAATCATTCATATATCCCTATGGCTTAAAATAAATGGGGAGCTAAAGGAGAGTGCAGCTTCCCCGGTCTACTAAAATCAGGGGGAATTTACTAGTACAATGAAAAACTCTCCTTCTGTCTCATTCTGTTTTAATCCCTGTATACAGTTATTAAAACTGGTTGGTATCCTTCTCGATGAAAGGTGCTATCTCACTGTAAGACGTGATTCATTATAATTACGGTTGCTGGTACATAGATCCTAATCTAAGCCCTCTGAACCGTAGATCTTGGCACTACTGAACTAATGGAAGGTTGTCCTAGGGGAAAAATTCTCTCCCACCAATTGTTATAAAACTCACCCTGGATACAATTTTTATGTTATCTCATTAAAAAAAGTCGATTCTATTTAAAGTATTTTTACAAACCATTTAATCGGCAAAAGAAGAAGAAAAAATCCCCTGATAGATCCCGCACTGGATTCCTCTGCGAACATGCAGCAAAACGATTCTCTGTGTGATGAAGATGAGGGATCAGTTGGAGAACAAATACATGCAATAAATATTTCCCCCTCCTTCTGCATTTGTTGAAATGGGACTGTCTCTCAGATTTTGATTTCATTTTCTTTATGGCAGAGCGCTCTTGTTGAAACATGAATTTGGAAGCACACATATATCTGTCTCCTGGATTTTGCTGCTTTTCTGGCTCTGAAGAGATCATTCTTGCCGACTGTCTCTATTTAAGAGGGACAGTCTATATTTTACAAGGAAAACACACACCATTTTCCCCACTCTTTTACTCCAAAGAGCTCTCTAAAGACAATGCATTTCTATGGAGTTAAAAAAAAAATCTCCCTATGTCTCTTAACTTAGCAGGTACAAGAGATTCAGCAGCATGTATTTTCCCTCCTTTCCTCATTTTGCAGGGTTTTATTTGGAGGGTTCAGAGTAGGATCAAAATGTTATATGTTGGGCCCTTGGGAGCAGTGCTCCAGTTTTCCTGGCTAACGGAGTGCATCCAGGATCTATTATACTATGAGAGAAGATGTTCTCTAAGGAATAAGAACAGGAGTACTTGTGGCACCTTAGAGATTAACAAATTTATTAGAGCATAAGCTTTCATGGGCTACAGCCCACTTCATCGGATGCATAGAATGGAACATATAGTAAGAAGAAATATATATACATACAGAAAAGTTGGAAGTTGCCATACAAACTGTTAGAAGCTAATTAGTTAAGATGAGCTATTATCAGCAGGAGAAAAAAACTTTTGGAGTGATAATCAAGATGGCCCATTTAGACAAAAAGAAAAAGAGTACTTGTGGCACCTTAGAGACTAACCAATTTATTTGAGCATGAGCTTTCGTGAGCTACGGCTGTTCCTCTGAAACCCATTTAGACAGTTGACAAGAAGGTGTGAGGATACTTAACTTTAGGGAAATAGATTCAATATGTGTAATGACCCAGCCACGCCCAGTCTCTATTCAAACTCTAAGGAATGGAGAGCCCTTGTAAATAATAATACCTTATACTCCAACAAATCCCGATCTACTAAGGACTTCATGGCTGCATCTCTGCATCATTGTAGCAGTAACGCTAGAACTCAGATCTTCCTGCTCCAAAATCACAAGCCTCTACTACACAAGCCAAACGAGAGCCTTCAGCTATAGTCATACAAGGCTTATTACAGACAGTTAAGCAGTTCTTTCCAAGACATGGCAGAAGTCGCACATACACCCTAAGCAGCACATTATAATGCTAAAAAATGATGTTTTGCTTATATACTGTAGTGTTTTTAATCTCAAGGCCCCTGTGAGGTAGGTAAGGAATGTGCCACAGGGAAAGGTCCAAGCCAGAGATTTTTAAATCCAGGTTTCCAACCCGCACAAAATGTGGAGACTGGATCTTGGCTCTGTTACAAAGAGATGGATCCACTGTGAAAGTGAGGGGTAGATTCTAAACCCTACCCACAAACTCAAGGAATTTCCCAGATCTAAAATGCCCCCCAAACTGTACTAGATTGAGGGTGTTGTCCTCAGAAAACAGCTTCCTCCCAGCTTCTGAAAATCAGTAAGCCAGGAAAATGCAAGACAGATGTGTTTAGCCAGGAGCTTTAGGTTTTGGACCAAAAAAAAAAAAAAGAGTAAAGAGGAAAATCAATCTCTAAATGAGCTAATTAAGGCAGCAGTAGACTCAATGGAGAGATCTGAGTCCCTCAGAGCGCCATTTGTGCATTGCCTGTGCTTAGTTGGTTCCAGTTGTTGTTGCTCTAATTTTCCCCAGAAGGGCCCATAGGTTTCTGAGCAGGGAGTCTGTTGCTGCTGACTGGAAAGAATGATGGGAGTAGATTTGGCTAAGGAAGCTCTAGGTTAAGAGCAGAAAGGAGAAGCGCACCTGAACGGTGCCTGTGTGTTGCAGACATTGAAGAGGGCTGGAAATCGGGTTTAGGATTTATTGGAACAAACTCGTAAAGACACAACTCGGCCCTCTTCCCGCACATCTCTGCTCTGGGCCTGCTTCTGCTGTGAGGCTTATGGGAATTTGCCAACCAGGCTGCCATTAGGCAGAGGCCACATAGACACCTGCTGAGGGTGCTGATTTTAGAGAGGTGCTCTCAGCTATTCCGCACCCCAATTGGGAGTCACATTCAAGGAGCTGCCACTGTGGTCCCCTTTTAAAGGTTCTCCCTGCACCGGCCATACAAACTGTTAGAGGCAGCCACAACAGCGCAGCTGCAGCCTGGCTGACCTTTCCTTTACAGCTGTGAGGGGTGGGGGTGGGGTCACATCTATACAGGGTATCTTCCCCTGCTTCTCTGCACCGCCCGCAGGAAGTAGGAGCCAGGGCTCAGGGCTGGTGTGCCAGGATGGCTCCAGCCCCCCCCATCCCGCCCACCCCCAAAGCAGGTGTGTGTGTGGGGGGAATATTTAGGGTGGACAAATTGCCAGCATTGGTGTTGATTACCAGCTGGCAATGGTTAGGTGAGGGGCAGTGGGAACTGCTGATATTCACTCTATGTATAAGATAACCAATAAAAAATTGGGCAATAAACCCCTGACTCAAAACCCCAGCTCGCCTATGTCAACGGCATGCTCATGATTGCTGTTTCCCTCCCTCTCACGCTCCTTCCTATTGTTTTCTCCATCCGCTTGTTGTTTCTTGCCTGAACCTAGCCTGGGAGCTCTTCAGACCAAGGCTGTTTTCTTACTCTGTGTTTGTACAGCACCGTGCACAACAGGACCTTGCTGCTGACTGCTCCTCTAGGTGCTACTCTAACACAGCAGAATAAATAAGGATGCACTGCAACAGCCTCACGTAATATCACAAGGCTGTGTTGTGAGTAGTGGCTGACTCCTAGCATCCTGTGGGGAGATAATAAGGACCTAAAGCAGGGTCAGTATGTGATGCCTCCCATACGGACAAAATACTATTCAGGTTGGCTCCTCATTTACTTGTTGCACCTACTACCCTATGTCTTGGGAAAGGAGCTCAGTCATCACAGTGATGAACAGAATACAACAGAAGGGGACCAGCAAACTCCTTCTACTAAAATTCAGTTTCCAGGTTAGTAACAGCTTTAAATGGGCAGCCATGTCTGTAGGCACAGGTGGTCGGGAGAGGAGGCCTTTTTGACCTTCAGAAATCCTAGACCTTCAAACCCCCTGATGCTTCTGTCTGTAATATCTTGTGCTCTTTCTCTCGTCTCCTGCTTCAGTTCAACTCACCCGCTCTCTGTGATCCTTTTCAGTGCTACTAAAGCCCTGGCAGGCATTTCAGGAACAGACAAACGGATCATACGATGATATCCAAGTGTACCAGTAAATCATTAACAGACACCAGAAATGATTTCCTGCTATGGAACAGGGATTTGTGTGTACATGTTTTCTGTTATGGAGCTGGGATTTGTGTTGTGTGAGTGTGCGCATCTGCAAAAAAAAAAAAAAAAAATCTGTTTCTTTACTCTATGGAGGACTTTCAGTTCTTGGCACAGAGCAATATCTCGGCCGAGAGAGGGAGGGAAAGAGCTGAATATAAGACACGGTTTCTGCAATGTTCAATAAGACAAATATAAAATAAAACATTACTTATACCACAGAGCAGCGGGATCTGTAGAAGGGTGGGTGGGGACTGGTAAGGTTTCACTGGTTGTACACACACAAAGAAAAAAGAGAGCCTAGTTGAATGGAACATGTCAGTCCTTCACACCTCTGCCATGTCACGTGAAATGCCCTTCTTTGTGAGTGTGTGTGTGTGTATGGGTCTGGGAGACAGCAATCTTAAAATAAATCACAAAATGACCCCGTCACATAAGCTCAGTTGGCAATCACTGTTCACAATGGACTGTGGGTTAAAATCATGTGAGTTATACTTCCTTATCCCTAACACAGGGCAGCTCCAGCAGGGGAGAGACACATACTGTATTGTGTGTCAGGGCCAGGAAAATTTAATGCACAGACCTTGTAGGCAGAAAACTCAAGTCCTTGGCACAGAACTACACTCTGGAGTCTATGCAGCACCTGCAGGAGGGTTCTGCTTAACCTACTTGCGTTTTATTTCACTTGTCACCTGATAAGTTACACTTCTGGGTGGTAGTGGAATCCTGGCTCTGTGAAATGGCCTCTCTGGGCTTTAGAACTTCATTAATTAGCATCTTTAAAATGTTTGGGTAATAATCGTTTCTCCTTTTCCAAGCCATTTCCCCAAGCCCTCATTTTAATAAAGCTGGTGCTCATGAACATTTGAATATGAAAGCCCTTGGTTACAGACAGACGAAAGATGAATTTTAAAAGACAGCAGATCAAGGATTACTTAAATGGCTAGCGTAACAGTTATTTTTTTTAATGACTCTACGGTACTTTTAAGATAAAATATTGCCTTAAAGGCATTTTGTGTGTGTGTGTGTGTAGGTTTGGAATAAGCATTACTTTGGAGGCTGCTGTGTTTATCAGCATGGCAGTGACATCAGACAGACCTCTGGGAAAGTCAATGTAGTAGAGTATCTTTAACTGTGGGTAGCAATTTACTTCAAAATACAGTTGTAAGAAATCTATTTTTTCTATAATTGTCTGCACAGTATTTCAAGTGTTAAAGGTGAGCTGAAATGCCTTTTAGGAAGAAAATGAACTAACTAAAAAAGTTTTTAAAAATCCCATAGTGGTAACAGGATTCTGTGCAGGGTTGAAGCACTTAGGTACTATGGTGATGCTGCTGTTAAAATTCTGATAACTAGATAGCTAGCTAGACAGACCAACAACCCAGGATACTATTATCCTCAGGACAGGTTCATCATGGGTAACAGCAAGACAAGCTCCCCGCATCCTGCCTGCCAAGGTTTCTGAACTCTGTCCTGGAGGAACAAGAGGGCACTTTGATTTGCATGGTCCATCCAGTCCTTGGCTTCTCTGCTGAGGTTGCCAACAAAAGACACTAGTCTGTTGGTGGTTTTTGTCACTTTGACACATCTTGTTCACTAGGAACTGGGCATAGACCCACCAATTCATGTCACACAGGCTGTAGGGCAGGCATCAGACAGTAATGATTTCAGTCATTCATGACATGATCATGTTTGATACTTAATGATCAGTGTGGTCTTGAGACAGGTAGTGCTGGGCAAGATTTACACCGGTGCCCTGTCATGAAAGGCTCTACATTCCATCACCAATCTCAGAAAGACGCCCCTAAATATACATTTTCAAAATGTAGTTGAGAATCAGTTCCTCCTTTGATCATCTGCCAAGACCCGAGCTCAGGTTTCTCTGCGTTCGTTGGAAGACCTGACAACATCATTAAACCTGAAAGCAGCATTAGGAATTCTTGGAAAGTAGGTCTCCCTCTAGTCTCTTTCACATGCTGGTGATAGCATCAGCCCTGCTGGAGGAGCACAGGACCTTGGACTGAGGAGGACTCATGTAAAGGAGGATCACATTTTCCAGTAGCTCCTTTGTTGATGCATAATCCGTGACAAATTCAGTTAATGATTCTGATTCTTACACCATTTGCTTTTCTTTGAAAAAAAAAGACCAGTCTTTTTAGGAACACTGAGACCCTGCAGTTCTGTAGACAGAGGTCTCTCATGTGCAGGTGTGGCCGTGCTGTGTGACAAGAAGTCACACTGTGCAGAAACAGATACAATCCCTGAGATAAATGACACACACAGAGCTGTGGGTTTGGGACTTAATCCCTGCCTTTTCAGTTAAAATGTAAGCCTCTACCATTTGAACTAAAGGAGCATTTCCTTAGCTAAAGCTAGTAGCCTCTTTTTAGGACAATATCGCTCATTTGCTCATATATATAAGCCCAGCTCACAGCAGTTGAGAGAACCTCAGCAAAAACAAATGCATGTGATCTTCAGCCTCGATCCTACAACTGTATTCATGTGGGAGGATCCCCGTGTCTGTGCGGAGTCCCACTAAAGTCACTGGAGATCTGTAGGGGGTCAAGGATCTGTCCTTGTGGATCCAATTTCAAGATTGGGGCCTATATTACTATAGACCTATATAGTCTTAGACATGGCCAGAACTGCAAAGTTCAGATCTGGCTTCCCCAGTGTTGGGGATGGTCTGGGCTCATCTCTACTAAAGACAGCGGCATACATATAAACTAGCTGATGCAGAAGCCAATTCAGACTTGGTGTAAGTGGAAGCCAAGTGAAGTCAATGGAGTTGCAATTGTCCGTAACAGGTGTGAAATTGTATCAGTATTATTTTGGAGGAGTCTACTTCATAGAAGGATAAACCTAGCCTATATGATGACAATGTATCTACTCAAGTACTGCACTACGGTGAAGGGATGGCAAGATGCAAGTGAATTATGATACACTGGCTGTCAGCAGTCTCCCCACCTCCCTGTTACATATGGGTCTTTGCAGCTCCTTCCCTTTCTGATTGTCATTTCCATTGTCTGTGACTTGCAGGACATGTCCCTCCTGATCTTTAGCATCCGATGGTCTTTTAATTCTCTCTTGTTTCACTTGTGATTAAAGACAAGAAAGCTTTTCTTTTGTTTTAAATCCTGCAAATCTCTGTCTTGTCTACACCTATTTTGCCATGACAATTTTGTTTTTTGGGGAAAAAAAGCTTAATGATTTTAAATGCTTAACTCCAAATATTTGGCATTTTCAGCTCCAGTATCTCATTTCTCTGGCATCCAGTAAAATAGTTTCCTAAGAGTGGGTCCCCATTCTAGATGAGCTGGATAACAATACTTTTTATCTGGCAAATGCATAATGGGTGAAAAAGCTGGGTTGTAAGGGCAGAATAAAACTCAGCATGAAGGAGAGCAAGTCTTTTTTCTTGTGGTAATTGCATATTTAGTCACAATCGCCTGTTAATTCCACATTTCCCACAGGTGGGGATATTGGATGCCACTGAGGGCTTGATGTAGCTGTTGATCTCTCAGATCCCTTTGTGATACTAAATGCCAGTTTGCCATGTAATCAACATGTTTTTCTAATGAACACGCCCACAGACAGCAATATGTTGACTCAACTTTTTTGTGCAGTTTTGGAATTTACTTTAAAGGGGAGTGCCAGAAATTTTAAAGGGACCCTAATAAGATAAAAATAATGAAAAAATTCTCTCAGTTATTCCCTTTGGCACTGAGCCAAAGGCCATTGAATCAACGGGAGTGTTTCCACTAAGATCAGTGGGCTTTGGCTCAGGCCCTCGGAATCCATTTGACTTCCTACAGGTGAAACAGATTTTAAACAAAGTGCCTCTCAGAACATCTCTTTTTATTAGAAGGGAAATAATCAACTCTAATTCTCATATTAACTCATTTGATTTTTACTATGGATTGTGTTTGTTTACTCTGCTTGGATTGGGATGGTGAAACTAAATCGGTTAATTTCACCATTGTTTATCAGATGTGCCATTGGGTAGCCACCTCCTGAGTGCCCCCTCATGGCCTCTGGATGGCCCTGCAAGTGTCCCCTGCCTCCCCCATTAAGGGGCTTCTTCAATAACTCACACACCCCCTTTGTCCATTCACAGCCCTTCTCGTGTTCTGGTTTATTAAATTAACAAACTTTCAAAATGAAAGTTCTCAAGTTCATCTGTTTACCCTTCATTCCCAGGCCTGACCTCCCTGTTTCCTCACTTGCCTGTAGTCTTAGTCCCATACCCCAGGTTTCTCTGCAGGAGCCTACCCACTTCCAGCAGCCGCTGTACTCCACTCTCGTCTCCCTGATTCTCCTCCTACCCCCTACAGCCACCTTACAGGGGCTCCTTACATGGGGAATCAGTTGATCCCTGCTCTGCTGTGCCTCCTTAGTAACAAGGTTTGGCTGGCACCAGGCCTCTAGCCCTTAAAAAGGGGGCAGACACCCTATTACAGGCAATTTAACTTTCTGATTCATGGCCACACACTAACATGCTGTTGCTGAGATTGAGTTTCCAACATGGCCAGAACATGGCTCACAGCAGTGGGCGGCAGGTGCAATCGTAACATTTTGATAAAACCGTTTCTACTCATGTTACATTTGGTAACTCCTCCTCTTCCCTTTTCTTTTCTGCAGAATATAATCATTGGGTCTAAAGGAGGTTACCAACACCCTTTTAAAAACAGGTGAACCGTTTTAGATCCCAAATGAGTGAAAGCATCTATGGGCAGCCTTAAAAACATGAAACACATTTTACATTCTAATACAAAAGAACTGATACCTTTCTTCTTTCATTTACCTAAAGGGCCTTGAATTCAAGATTCTTATTTCTCCTGCTGGGGTTGGTGAGCATTGCACCAGCTTCAGGAGGACAGGAAGTCAGCTTGGCTGGAGAGAAAGACATTAGCCCACTTCTTTTTCTTTCTTTGGACTTTGTCTCTTGGGACGAGGCAGGGTTGATAGGAGACCAGTGCAGGGTAGCTATTTCTAACCACTGCACAGTATCTGCAAGGTCACATCCACTGGAAACTATGATAAGTGCATGGAAATTCTACTATTTTAACTATGTGATAACCCTGCTAAAATCTCCTTTTGGCTCTTTTCTCTTTAGACTCCATTGTGAAAAGGAAAAAGGGGCAAGGAGGCATCATGAGGCAGGTTTCTTTGGTCCATACCCTCTCCAGAACCAGAGATAGGGCAAAAAGGGAACCATTAGCCCACCCTCCCATGAACACTGGGGGTCTGATAAAATGTGTCACGGATCCAAGTTTTCCCAAGGTTAAGTTCTACACAAACAAAAAGACCCCTTGCCCTACCTATCCCTACCCTGAGTTGATCCCAATAACTTAAGGACATATGAAACTGGTGGCCCTGCCTCTGAGTGGTGTTCCTAAATAAACACAGCAAGGGCCCAAGATGTCACGAGTCTCTGCTTCATAGGTGGAGTGAAAAGAAGATCAAAATCTGTAGGTACCATATGTTCTCTTTCAGGCAGTCCTTCGAGAAGGAGGGAGCTGTGACATTGGAGCCTTCATTTCTTCAGAGCAGAGACCAATCTTCCTGTCACGATTCTTAACCTGATGTGTTTTCAATGCAGTTATTGGTGACGGATAGCTTGGGCCCACTACCATTTACCTGCCAAAAGTTAATGTAAATGCTCCAGCAGTTTGGAGAGGAAATGAAACCCCAGGATGTTTCTGAAATCTGGGAGACAATTAACGTGATTTACATCCCTGGCATTATGGGGAACTAAAATTTCATATGCTCCTTTGAAACATTATTGTAGGGTGAGGGTTGGAAAAACCGCATTACCTTAGTGAAATATATCAGTCAGGCTGTTTATAAATAATACAGCTGCTAACAAGGATGGAAAGCCAATAACTGAACGAAAAGATATCGGATCACACCACAACAGAATACATTTTTACAGACATTCAAATCACTGAGCCAAATGCTTTTTGTTTGAAAATTGCTACTTTGTATGGTCAAGAAACATCCTCAATACATTTATCGGTGGCATTAAGGATCAAGGGATGTAAGAAAAATGGGATGGCATCATATGCCAGAAAATGAAACTGACTTGGAGTGTCATTGGGAAAGGAGAAATATTTTCTTTCGCATTCATCAAAATGCAGCATGAATGGGACCCAGATGTGAATATTGATCAGATGTAGTTTATAGGTTCAGTCCAGGGAAAAGATGAATACGAAATATTTGGTGGGACAGAGGGCAGTAGTTGCACAAGCTATTTGCTTCTGCATGATGGGGTCCAAGCTTTGATTAAGTCACATGTGGAAAAATTCGTGTAGCTGGGCAGAGAACAATAATTCAGTTTCACAGAGGATTTTGAGATTTTGAAATTCGGGTTTGTTCCGATTTGGAACGAAAGCCAACATTTTTAAATTCTCTATGAAAGGGAATTACCATTCTCCACCTTGCTCTGCTAGGAGTGCTGGCTCTGAGGCAAATTGCCTGGTGGGTTGTGCTAGACTCAGGGACCCTAGGAGTCTGGTTGCCTGGATTGCCAATGAGTCATAAGCCTGTAAACTTGGGAATCAGGGCTTCCAGGGGCCTGCCAAAGAACTGGCAGGAAACCAAGCTGGTTTCTGGTGGATTTTTATTGAATTTGAACCATCTGGGGGACACATTTCAATTTTGCCAAATCAGCAAATCATGACAAAAATATTATGTTGAAATTTTTCTGACCGGCTCCAAAAATGAATGTGATGGTCACTCTTGAAAACTCACTCATCCATCCCAGAGAACCACCGTGCAGGCAGTTCAACAAGGACTACTGCAGATCAAGGAGGAATGATGTGCATTTGGTACAGGTAATCTAGGGACTGCTACATTGTGTGTATGTGCGTGGGGGGTGTTTGGATGAAACAGCACTCTGGTTGGAGGATCAGGATTGGCGAAACATGGGGTAATGGAGGTCAGGAGTGAGTGTATTGGTGGAACCAGCAGTATGGCCAATCCCAAATGTTCAAAAATCATGAGTCAGGTTCACCAGAAATCATGAGATTGGCTTTAAAATCATGAGATGATGTAATGATAATAGATTTGATGTTCTTTTTATTTGGTTTCTGCTTTTTGAGCCTTTAGGGCAACCTTCTGAAGCTTTCTCCACAGCCATGAGGGCTAGAAACTTACTTTTTCTTTAAGAATGAAATCATCACATATCCAGGAGCTGGGGCTTTAAGGAAAACAATAATTATCGTGAGACTCATGACAAAATCATGGGAGTTGTCAACACTGAACCAGGCGAAGGGGGAACTTTCACAGCTGCCCACAGTAATCGTGGCTCGACCCAGTATTATGGCTCATTTATTTATATCTTTATTATATTTACCCATAATTTTTTTTAAATAAAACGTAAACATCAAATATATTTAGACTGTAAAACCCCCTTTCCTGCAAAGACACCATTTCTGGTCACACTGGTGGGTCACCATGGAGACTTTATCTATGGGATATCAAGCCCTGACTCAAGGCTGCTCAAGCCTCAGAACTTATTTATGAATAGGCTTTTACCAGGGTAGCCTCAAGAGATGCAACTTCTTGTTACCAAGGCTGGGAGAGAAGTAAAAAATAAAAGAAAAAAATACCCATGTAATTGCAAATAATTAATTAGAACCACTGTAAAACCTACCAGCAAACGTAACAGGAGAAGCAACTGCATATATAAACCTGGCGGTCAATAATGTTTAGCTGAGGGGATAGCTGGAAGAATAATAGGGAAATGAATCCTATCTCAGGGATTTTCTTAGCTCAAAAGGTGAGTTTGCAACACCTCTATTTGTAGAATCATATTATTGGTTGTTCACCATGGTGCGACCGATTGACCATATTCTGCAATATCCTGGACAAACCTTATGGAATTAAGATAAACATTATTAAATTAACTTAACTCTTATTGAATTAGTTTCATGCCTTTGGGGTCCATTGTATTAAAAATGCAATTGTGTATGTATTGTTGTATGGAACTCCTCCAGGAGGAGAGGGTTGCTAATGTAATTCTTCTGGTTATCAGCCCTTTGAAGCCATGCCTGGGAGAGGTTCGCACTTACTAGCTCAAACTGGATTCCCCAGGGATCAACAGACAAAGAAAGAATTTTTGGGTAAAAAGCCTGGCTTTGAACAGGCTCAGGTCCTTCTTCCTGATCCAGCAAACGAACAGGACTCTATGGAGGGCCCCAATCCTTAGGGAAGCGTTGAAAGGACTGGGCCTACTGAGGCCCCATAAGACTGTGTATTGGTTCTGAGCTGAAGCGGTGATGAACTTTAAACCACAAGGAAAACCCTTGGAAGGGATTTTGAAGGACTGCTCCTGCTCGAGCCTGTGTTAAGATTGGGGTGATCTCTGGTAAGCTTATTAGCAGGCGCGTCGGTTCTTTTATTGTTTTTAATATGTTGCCTCTGTAGTGCTTTTAACTTTAAGGATAAACTAGGCTTGCATAGGAAGTGCTGTGTGGTATCTTATCTCTGTGGGCAGTTGTTCTGTTCTTAGTCTCTGAAGAGAAGTAAAGAAGGCCTGCTTTGGCAGAGTCTCTTGCTGGGATATCACAGGACAGTCAGGGAACTGTGCAGTCTGGAAGTACCCCTGTCAGAAGGGAGGGAAACAATGACTCCACTCAAGACAGGCAATGGCCAGGGTCGCCTTAAGCTGAGGTTGGGTGTCCTTTCTGGACCAAAGGGGAACTCAAGTGCAGTTGCCCTGGACTGTGACGCATGGTTCAGGCAGCTTCTGAAATGTCTGGGATCCCTGCCGTTTCATGAATGATTTCTCAGCCAAAACTCCAGACCAGTAACTGTGGGGTTAGATATTAGTTAGTCATTATTTTTCTGCTTTAAATGTTTCAATCATCCACTCAGAAAGCAGGGAGACTCAGGTGACCCATTGCACATCCTAAATAGAAAAGAGTCCCAGGGCATGTTTACACTGCAACTCCGGGGCATGACTGCAGCTCATGATGACACACCTGACCTAGCTTTAATCTAGCTAGTTTGAGTACCAGAGCGGTGAAGTGCAGCAGCAAGGGTATCAGCATCGGGTAGTCACCTGTGTAATTACCCTGGGTTCCAGGCAGGCTTGTACTGCCTGCACTTTGCTGCCACAGCTTCTCGTTATTGCAGTGTAGCTATGCCCTATGTCACTGGTTCCCAAACTTGTTCTGTTGCTTGTGCAGGGAAAGCCCCTGGCGGGCCAGGCCAGTTTGTTTACCTGCCGCGTCTGCAGGTTCGGCCGATCACGGCTCCCAGTGGCCACAGTTCGCTGCTCCAGGCCAATGGGAGCTGCTGAAAGCGGTGCGGGCTGAGGGACGTACTGGCCACCACTTCCAGCAGCTCCCATTGGCCTGGAGCAGCGAACCGCGGCCACTGGGATCCGCGATCGGCCGAACCTGCGGACGCGGCAGGTAAACAAACTGGCCTGGCCCGCCAGGGGCTTTCCCTGCACAAGTGGCGGAACAAGTTTGGGAACCACTGAGATACGTCAAACATTCACGGAAACCCCATTGAGTGACATTTGCTCACAGAAACCATTTGGCAAATGCTACAAACAACAACTTGTTTCACAGAAATCACCATCCATCTGCAAACAGCATCAAATTCTTAATGAATAATCTTTTGGCAACCCCTAATTCAGCCAGCAATAATGGCAAGTTAAGGACAGGACCCAGTGCATGTTTGAGTCCCAAACAGGTACAAGGCTGATGGTGCAGTGTTCTGAGACTGGACCACGTGTTGTCATCAGAACTTTTCACTGAAGTCTCCTGCCCCTTCTGATGAGAATGATTGACATTCATGGAGTATGATGCCACTGCAGTGCCAGACTATTCACTGCTGGGAGGCCATGAGGCACATGGTTGGAGCCTTTCTAAGCAGAAGATACCACTTTTAGAAGGCATGTAAGAGGAAGCTCATGCCCTCTAGATAGATAGTAGATTCCATGAGCTGATGAGCTATGGAACCAAGCAGGCAAGTAAAATGAAAATCATTTTACAAAATGTCATCAAAAGCAAAAAATAATAAAAAAATCCCCTCAACCCCAAGCACAATATAAAGCGAATCTGCAGCAAGTGTGTGGCAAGGAGCCAAGCAAATTTAAGGGAAAAATCTAGCAAACAATGAAAAGTAACAGCTCTGACCAAAAACAACTATAAAATGTAAAATGCTGCACTTGTAACTGACAACACCAGCAACTTTAAAGGGCTGTTTTACTAGCATGCATGTGCCTGTGTGGGGAATTGTTAGGTTCTCAGGTGGATGAGTGTAAATGTATATGTATATTTTAGCATGCGCTTTTTTTTTCCTGTTTCTGTATAACTCCAAGGGGATGGGAAGAAGAAATCTAGGAACAAATTAAATCAAGTTAGTGAAGTTGCATCCACTTGCACTGGATCTGAATTTGGCCCTTAGTGACTAAAGGAGAAATTGATTAGCATGTACTGTGTGGATCCATTTGGCTGGGCATAAAGGGTGCTGAGTAAAGCAGTTTGGAGCTGCAAACCCAGCACACAAAACCTCTCTTTTGTCTTCTTTATTTAACAAATGCTTGCGCTGTTCAGTTTTCCCTCCACTCCCCTGAAGTAATAGGGTCAGATTAACTGAAGTCAATGGAGTGGCACCTACAGACACCAGACCTGAATTTGGCTCATAACCCATCACAGCTGGCTCCTGCTGAAACTACAGAGAGCGAATGGTAACTGGAAGAGGGTGAATAGTGCTGGGAAAGATTCACTAATAGCTATGAATTCTGAATGGTATTTCAATTCGTTCCCCATCACACTCTCTATAATTCACTTTGTAGAAACATGATGTACTATTATCCACATATGTAGAGACATACCTGTCATCAGTTGGGCTCAATATCTACCTATCTAAGGTATGTGTATGGCCTCCATTACCAGGGCATCCAGCTACCTCACAGCTGTTACTGTTACTCCTCATACACCCCTGATAGGTGGGTAAACATTATAATCCCCTTTTTACAGACGGGGAACTGAGGCACAGAGAAATGAAATGTCTTGCCTAAGGTATATAGTGTCATTGTGGTGACCCCCACAAATTCAAGGGCTGCTCCTCCACTGCCCTGTACCTTGTGTGGTCACTTACACCTGTGAGGAGTGAAACAACCCTTCTGCTTTCATTGCAGGTACTAAACAAGAGGCCAAGCCTGCAAGCTCCTTCACGAGTAACCCTGAGCTATCTGAGCATCCTTTATTGCTCAAAATCTACTCAGATGAGACAGGATAAGGCCCCAAGTCACCTCTGTGTCTCTCCCTCCCTTCTCCATGGTACTCTACCTCAACACCTCCAAAATCCTTGCCCTTTTGTTTCTTCAGTAGCCACTGCTGATTCATGTGTGAGCGCATGCCCAGACTTTCCCCTTTTGTAAGGTGCCTCCTGGCATCTCCTGAATTCCTCCACGCCAGCCAGGCTCTTCTCTAATCATATTTAGTGCAGCAAGATAAACCTGTCATTAAAAATATAATTGTTCTTCAATTTTCACTTGTTCCTTTAAACGGATGTTGAGCAGAGCTCCAAAGCCCTCTCTGGAGCTCTCCCGCAAAGCCTCTGGCAACAAAAAGCTTATTATTTGCAAAACAGGGGATCCTAATTGGAAAATGTGATGGAGAGAAAATGGCGAATCCCCAGTAATCTCCTTCCAAAATGATAGCGTGTGTGGCATAATGAATATGAATGTGTTATATTTATGAAATGGGGAAGTTTAAACGTGCAAGATAAGCTGTCTTTCGACACGTACAGTACTGGGGCAAATGCACTCACACTCACCCAGTCAAATGCTCCCGGCACATGCCTCTCTCCAAATAAAGCCATGAATGCACCATTAGTAAATTACCCACGCCCACCACACACAAAACCATTCGTCGTCACACCCTTCCAACAGGCTCACCTGCACGCCACACAGAAACACACGCTCGCCGCTCACCATTCATTATAGACGAACATTATGCACACTTGCCACTCACGTACACACCTTCATTTACACCCATGCGTTGGGCCAAATTCGAGTCCCATAGGAGTGGGGGGCAGTTCTGCTGAAGATAAAGCAGATGCACTAGCTTCCACCGGGCTTGAATTTGGGACACTGTCCTGAGGGACCACAGAGGGGAATTATTTCATCCCTCTGAGTATTCTAGTTTGGCAACACTTCCTGATAGTTTTAGGGCCAGATTATTAACCCCCTGCTGAGCAGTTCCCATTGAAGACAATGGAACTACTTGTGTGAGTAACTGCTAAGCAACAGGTTTCAGAGTAACAGCCGTGTTAGTCTGTATTCGCAAAAAGAAAAGGAGTACTTAGAGACTAACCAATTTATTAGAGCATGAGCTTTCGTGAGCTACAGCTCACTTCCTCAGATGCATATCATGGAAACTGCAGCAGGCTTTATATATACACAGAGAATATGAACCAATACCTCCTCCCACCCCACTGTCCTGCTGGTAATAGCTTATCTAAAGTGATCATCAGGTGGGCCATTTCCAGCACAAATCCAGGTTTTCTCACCCTCCACCCCCCACACACAAATTCACTCTCCTGCTGGTGATAGCCCAACCAAAGTGACAACTCTCTACACAATGTGTAAAGCAACAGGTTCCAAGAACTCACAGTCTGGCCAGTATTAATAGTTCAGAAGTGTCAGCGTTCCCCTTGAAGGCCCCAGTGGAGATGCTTCAGAGTAGCAGCCGTGTTAGTCTGTATTGGCAAAAAGAAAAGGAGGACCTGTGGCACCTTAGAGACTAACCAATTTATTTGAGCATAAGCTTGTCAGTAGCTCACGAAAGCTCATGCTCAAATAAATTGGTTAGTCTCTAAGGTGCCACAAGTCCTCCTTTTCTTAGTGGAGATGCTGTTGCTCACAGATCTCACATATAATTTAAATATTTATCCCCAGCATTGTAACTACAGAGCATAAGGCTTTGTAGGAAAAATTACCTGTCCCTTAAGTAGAGCCATTACCCACTGCTACAGATTTCTTGGTAATTTAACTTCATAGAGTTTTAAAAGAATTACCATGGACCCTGCACCCAGGTTTAATGGGCAGAAGTATTCTTGTATTTACTGGATCATTATCAGGCTAATTCCTTGCTGCCATGCACTCATTTTGGAATTAAACTGTTAACACAGTTAGCGGGTGGAAGTGGAGCTTTCCCCTGGTAGTAAGTGGACCAAAGAAGGGATAATTTCAGGTATTTTCTCCTTTAAGTAATGCATCTACCACAGCTATCTCAACCTTTTTATAGAGAGAATTTGTATTGGCTGCCCTAGAGAAAGGGAGAGAGAGATCAGGGAAGAGAAAGCCACAGGACTGGGTCTTAGGACAGCTGCATTCAGTTCTTGTCACATACTTGCTGTGTGACCTTCAGAAATCACTTAATCTCTCTGTGCTTCAGTTCCCTACTTGTAACATATGGATAATAATCCTTCTTTTCTCCCACCCTTTTTCTGTCTTGTCTATTTAGATCTCATGCTCCCAGGGAAGGCACTTTCTTGTCCTATGTGTTTATACAGCATCTATCACAGTGAGACCCCAACCTCTGCTGGGACCCCTAGAAACTGCCAAAGTATAAATAACAACAAAAAGGAACAGAAATGGCGTTCCTGAGGGTTTTGAGCCAGATCCATTACTGTCTGTTCGTGACCCTTGAAAAAGTCATTGCAGGATCCAAATATTGGGATCATTCCTGTTTTCTTTGAGATTAGAGAGACAAGGTGCAGCCTGATATCTGGCACACCTACCATGGTGATTTTGGCATCCCCGGTAAATCTGATACTTTAACAAAACTCTGGGTATCTAGGGACTTCACAGTTGTCACTATGCTACACACGATGGCTGCTCAGAACTTGACTGCAATACAAGTTACTCCTGCACTAAGTCATAGACCCCTGCCACTTGAGCTAAAGAAGAATCTCAGTTACTGACAGTACAAGGCACATGACACATAGAGGAGTCGTTTCAATTTCCTCCAGTCGATGTCAGTGGCCCACACGCTAGCATGTTCACTGCAAGACTTTTGGGATTGATTTCTCTCATTCCACAGATTTCCCTCTGAGCTGGCATCCAGACTCACGTTCCCAGAAAGGCAGCCTAGAGCAGTGGAAGAACACATACGACAGTCACAGCGTCGAAGATCACTTCCAACCGTCTTGATTCAGGGCAACCCCTGGGGAATGTGGGGCTATTGCCATAGAAATCACATCCCCAGATAGTTTTGTTTTGGGCTTCTCTTCCTTGTGGTAATTTCCTGCCCACCCACCCACTTTGGGCCTATGCAATTCCAGGATAAGCTTCTCTTATCCTCACTTGCACTGTGGGTGCTGGCTCAGCCTAAGGAGTGAGGATGGTGGGGTAGGAATAATACCAATGAGCTGAACAAAATAGGGGAGGGTGGGTCTGAAAGGAGCTGAAGGGAGACCTGAAAGCAAAGAAGAGTTTACATGCCATGAGCTAGGGCAGGTTCTGGAGAAGCTTGGGGCAAGTCATGGCTGACTCCCACAATTTAATTTGGTCCATAATAGCTGGCTGTGGGGCTGCCTTACCTGAAGGTAAGTCATTCTCTTTGGCTATCCAGCCCACAGCTTTACCAGGCAACCCCACACAAAGCCACAGCTCATGGGAGGAACATGATCCCCTCTGCCCTTGGTTAAGAAGCCAAGCAGAGGACATCATGTTCACAGGAACAAGTGGCTCATTTTCAGCAAGAGATGGGGGCTTTCCATGCAGACTTCTAGCATGACTCTGTTGCACTCCTGAGCAATGGGTACAAGCTCCTGGTGCATCCGTGGGTTCCTGGAAGATTCAGATACCCAAATACTTATAGAAGATTCATAGATTCATAGAAGGTTAGGGTTGGAAGGGACCTCAGGAGGTCATCTAGTCCAACCCCCTGCTTGAAGCAGGACCAATCCCCAATTTTTGCTCCAGATCCCTAAACGGCCCCCTCAAGGATTGAACTCACAACCCTGGGTTTAGCAGGCCAATGCTCAAACCACTGAGCTATCCCTCCCCCCCCAGTTACTTCTGGGGTAACTGTGTCCTGGGAGTGGAAAAATGGTTTTCTTGGAAGGTACTTGCCACTTTTGTGCTGGGCAGGGGTGTGTTCTCTGATGAAACATCCTTAGGTTAAAGACGACCTTTGTTTTGTTTTGTAAAACAAGAGCAGAAGTTCAGCTCTTCTTTCCTGTTCCTGACCCTCTGAAATGAAGCCCAGGCCTTTACAGTGCCACATGGGGACTGTCTCAGGGCGCATGGCAGCACTCTTCAGGAGTTCAGGGTGGGACATGAAACACATTGTATCAAATGGAAATGGTAGTGGGGAACTGCGTTAATCAGAATGCACTTATGCAGCATGCAATTCAACCAGGATATTGGAATTAACAGCACAGCTGTTGGGAACAGGTGCCAGGAGATCGTCAACAACAGAAGGGTCACACTTTTAAGCCTCAGTGCTGAATGCTTCCCGCACCTTTCAAGCCCCACTCACGTTAATCCTGTTTCCAAAGCGTAGGGCTGGGTAATTGTATCACAGAGGCGCATTGCAGAGGACACTACATGGGTTTGTTTTGTAATGTTACAGCCAAGGAGATAGCCTGAAACTTATAGCCTCCTTCTTGTCAGTTCTCTAGAAGTGCTTCATGTAGATTTGTCCAGGCTGGACAGATTTGTTTCCAGTGTAACCGGATTTGCCTGGCTGATGTGGTTTCTATAGACACCACTTCTGGGGAGTATTGTTCGGCAAGGTCCGTCTGCAAGCTGGCTTTACAGCCCTCTTCTGTATAATGCCTATTCCTGATCCCTGACAGACTATTATTAAGACAGAGAAATTAAAGGGAAGAGATGCAATGACGTTATTTTCACAGCAACTGTAATATAGCGGGTCGATATCTCGCTGCTTCTTTTTACACCAGTCTTTATTGTTTTTGACAGATCCCCTACTGCATTAAGTACTGTGTATTTCAGTGTTATCTGTGCAGCCTGTGACAGGTCAGCTGGTTTCTGTGGGATTATTTCATATGGGTTGGAGGCATAATGGTTCATTTTGGGCACACCGAAGCCCAGGATTTGTCACAACCCAGGAGTCCCATAATTCACCACTGAGGTTCAGGTAAGGTACTGCTTCCTCAAGTGGCACATTTCCCAGTGCTACAAGACAAACCACTGTCCACATTGTGTCTTTGCTTGTGCGTTTGAATTCTTCTTCTTCTTTGGTTTGTGGCGATAGGGGAAGTGACATGCTGGTGATGGGGGGGCAGAGTAGCAGCCCTACAGACTGTAGCCTTCTTGCCAGGACCAGTACAATACAGGCAGTTGGAGTCCAAGCTTCCTACACACTGTCTCCAACTGCAAAAACATTCTTTGCAGCTGATCTAAGTGACTGCCTGTAAGAGTGAGAAGGTAGTTCATTCTCTGTCGCCGGTGGAACCTATTGCAGAGACTACCAGCCAGAAACAGAAACAGGTGATGGCCGTTTTTAGTGACTCAGACTCCTGTCTACTAGGAATCTACTAGGGCTGAGATCCACCAATAGCCACTGATGGCACTGATCCTCACTCACTACTCACCTCACCTAGGTCTGAACTGATGACTAGAGCTAATCCCACGATCCAGCCAGTCCTCTCGATTATTTTGTAAGTATTACTATTTACTGTTTGTATTGGGGTAGTTCCTAGGAGCCCCAGAAAAGGCACAGGACCCCATTGTGCTAGGCACTGTACAAACACACACAAAAAAGGTGGGCTGTGCCCCAAAGATACTACATTGTAAGCCAAACTAAAGCTTCATTTCTAGTCCTATTCATAGTTTTAAAAATCCTTTTGCTTTTTTAAAAAAAATACTGGCTAATTTTTGGGCCTCGAATAAACTGTTAGGGTCTTTTCAAGATGATTTTATTGGGCCACAAGAGTTTTATATGATTATGTGACCCTGAAATCATTTCATGTTGAGTTCTTTGTGTTTAAGGTTCTGGTTGAAACCATTCCAGCAATAACGACATTTAGCCTGCCTTATAAACATAGTTATAAGGATTAAAAATAACCCTAGAGCAGAACCAGATGATGCAGCAAAGGTTCTTGGATGCACATATTGTCCTGTTACACCAACATTTCAACAGAGTTAGGCTCTGAGCCCTGTAAGGATGCACCTGTGCTTGAAACAACCCTGTCTGAGCACAGTTGTTGCTAGCATTTATAGCACAGTTTCCTTTGAAGTTAATGGAGCTTGCCAATTTACACCGGCAGACAAGCTAGTCCCCTGTGCAAAACAATCAAGGAAACGGTGCTATGCCTCTATTAGCGAAAAATGTGCTTACACATGATTGTTGCAAGCAATAGGGTTCACCTTTACAGGGGGTCAGGGCCTAGCTCTGTGGAAGTGTTTGAGAAACTAGAGAATACGTGACCCTGAGAGCTCTTGCCACATAATTTGAGGAGCTTGGCAAGATGACTTTGAAAGAACTGTTTAACAGGCAATTGGAGTCACAGGCTGAGTTCCTGTGTGTTCATTGAGTGGGTTATAAAAACATCTGCCATTTGGGTCTGAGCGAGGATCCTTGCTGGGACTGAGATTGCTGGGGCTGTAAACCAACTGGGAATTGGACTAATGTGGGCCAGTGTCATGCACTGATTCAGCTTGGCAACTGAGAGCTGATCCCCTTCCTAAAATGCAGAGACAAGAATTCTGGTGTGTGAAGACGGATCTCATTCCCTAGCATCTTCTAGCCCAGACAATTTACGTTCTGTGCACAAGAGCTCCTGCACAGTGTCACGGCAAAGAGACTGCTACAGCTTGACGAGCCTTCGGATTATGCAGCTGATGCCAGCCTCAGAAGACTTTGTTCAGACCCGAGTTCAAGGTGCAGCTCTCTTTGCATAATGTGCTCATCTGCTTTTAGGCCTTGATTCGGGAGTACACGGAGTACTTTCAACTCCTTTTAAGGTCAGTGGGAGTTGATGATATTGAGGCACCTCACAGGAGGGTCCTAGGCCCCTTTCAGGATCAGGTCCTCAATGAATAAAGGGTACATGTAGGTTACCATCGGTTAGCATAAGAAAACTAATATATACACAAAAATTAGGGCTCTCTCCCTCCTCCCCGTGCTTAACTTGAGACAGCAAAGAGCGAGCATTGTTCAGGTGACTTGCAGCTGCAGGGCAGGCACCAAACAAACCTTTTTGTTTGTCATCAGTGGCAAAGAAAATTAATTGCAACATCAATTCCTTATTTTACCATTGGTCTCAGGTTATTTTAGATGGTTCTTTGCAAAGCTGGCATTGCTTAGTGCTGTGGACACAAAGCCAGCATGCCTGGTGCTCTATACGCAAAGCTTGTTGCCTCAGGGGAAGGCCGTGGTCTCCCTCAGGCTAGTCCAGAACCTGAGGGTTACTTTCAACCCAGACTCGTCCACAGGGTCAGGCTTTTGGTGTCATCTGTGTCATTCATCACAGCACGGCTGCTGAAAGCAGCAGGCCTGGTCTCCACATGCCTTTCTCTGGGGCACCAGCGCTTCACTGCTTGACAACTCAGAGGAGGGAGCATTGCTAGGAAGCTAGAGGTGTCACTGAAGCATGACTCCTTTCTCGGTGGCAGCTCTGACTCAAGTCTTCAGACTGGACCAAGGCACTAGCCTCCAGTGGTTGCTGCCGCTAGAGGGATACTCCGGAGCCAGCTTTTCCTATTGTCTCTGTGGCGCTGGTTTAAGCTCACTAGCCCCTCTGCCTTTTAATTCCTCGGCTTTGAAAGTAAAACATTTCTCAGGCTGTAAGACAAGTCTCTCTGGGAAGCACAGACAAGTCTAGCCAGGCTCCCAGAATGGATGGGAATGCTGTAATCATTTCACTCACAAAGCTGCCCCAGATCCTTAGCATCCAAGGGTCAAGTCTGCCTTTGCTGAGCCCTGAGCAGGTACTGAGAGAAAAAAGGCAATAGACACACCCTCATGGCACACTGGGTGTGTCAAAATATTCCCATCATGGGAAGCTGGAATACTCCTCCCATGAGTTTGGTCCAGGATGCTATTTCCCTGTGCCCATTAGGAAACACAGCTTTTGTGGCAAAGCCAGTTGTCTTCCACCTCTGGGAAATACCTTTGTTTACAAGAGAAAATCTGAGTCTGGAACAAGATTTTCCAGGCAGGAAGAATTTGTTAATCACAGAGCCCTGGGCTCAGGTTGTAAAAGGTGGTTTTGCAGACCCTTGCTCTAACAATGTCCAAGTGGACAGAGGAGGGGACCCTGCCCATCCTCTCTTTGCTACAGTTGACATCAATATTGCCTCTCAGCAGACAAGAATAGGGGCTGGAACCAGGGAGCTGCTGCACCCCGTTGGCTTGAAGTGGTTTCGATCATATACAGGGTTTACAGTTTGGCTCTCAGCCCCCTACTATGCAAATTGTTCCAGCACCCCTGCAGACAAGGATTCTTCTCTACCTTTACCCACTTCCCAAACCTGCCTGTTTTCTGTGTGATACTTTGCACAGCTCCATCTATAAGAGGCTTTGTCTCCTGTCCCATTCTTAAAACTGCTACCATGGAGGACTGGATGGCTCAAGGGCTCAGTGCTAAAGTATGGAGCCTTTTACTGCTCAGTCACCAGTCCCAGCTGCAGACTGAAAGTTGCTACCATCAGATAGCTGTTTAGTTGAGATGTGTGTGACACGTTGGGGTCAGGGGGCTCAGTCCATTTGCTAGCAAGGCTGGTACCCTCCATTCCTCTTTCTTGCAAGGCAAGGCTGAACTGGTGTGCAGGAATCGTGTTTTGCTACTGCCTATCTCGTAACTCTGCTGGGGATAAACAAAAGACTTTGGTCTCCAGGACTGTCAAGCCATCACTGTCCATGAACTTACATTTACCTTAATGTATGTATTTTATTAAGACCATCACAGCTCTTTACTGGGTATTTGTATTAACACTGGGCAACAAAACTCTTGCCAATGGCATAAAAGAAACTCATACATGGTCTCACTATGATCCTTTCCCAAACCCAAAAGATGGATTTAACAGGCAAAAAAGTACCATTTAATCTTTTTAAAAAGTTGGTTTTGCAGCTAAAGTAGCAAGATTTCTTGGCAAAAAAATGTTGGCACACAAGCAAATGTATAGATTTGCTCAGATAAGTGGAACTTCTTGAGTTTTCTTCATGCAAAGCTGTGTTGAATCTCCCATCTGGGTTAAATTGGTGCAAGTTGCCGTAATGTACTAGTGTGTATGTGCTCCACTGCCTCCAGTGGCTGGAGGTCTGTGGATAATTAAGGCACTCTTATTACTGACAGACTACTAATGGCACGTGCCCTCCCATGGTTTTGGGAGCAGAAGATGCTGAGTTAATTTTCTCGGTCTGTGGCCCCTTTATAGGGATTCCAGCCCCTCTTTGTAATGTTCTAAGCCATGTTCTCACTCCTTGTCCCACTTTGAACTGTGGCCATCTGTCACCGAGTGGGAATTTTCTGTAATATTTTGTACAAATAGTGTGGGTGCCTCAGTTTCCCTTATATGCTGCAATGTTAACTAGGTGGTGGAAAAAGGTTGTTTACTCTCTGCAGGGATGCAGAGATACAGGCACAAAGCTGCCTAGGGCCTGGGGCTCTTGTCCATGGAGAGTCTGAGAAGACAATGGCCACTCCAATTGTCCAGATATTTGGTATCTAGCAACTAACGATCATGGAGGACCATCCCTCTAGGGGAAGCCAGCCCTGTTTAACCGGGTGGAGAACAAAGGGCTGAGGAGGAGGGCCAGGTGACAATGGTTGCCTGGGAACAAGGGGAGGGGCCAGGTGGGAGGTTGTTAAGTGTGGGCTGCTGGAAGTTGGAGACTTTCCTGAACAGAGGCAAAAAAGAGGCCAGAGGGCTCTGGGCTGACCAAGATGGACCATGCTGTAACTTTCTGCTCTCTGTGCTAACCAAGGACTTTCTATGCTGTGTTCCAAACCCTGCTGCTTTGACAACACTGGTTGAGAGTCCCTGCAGATGCTGAAGTTGGGGGTGCACAGCTCCCTTTGGGTGTACAAGTCTCTCTCAGGTGTCCAACTGAGGTGGACTCGCTGAACAGAGCTCACGGTGTGAAGCAGAGGTGCTAAAGGCTCTGAGGTTTGGACTAAGGAGGTGGGGAAGCCAAGTGGCTTATTCTCAGGAAAAAGTGAGACCCTAAGGGGAGGTCTGGCACACTGAAGGGGGCCTCCCAGTCCCAGACACTGTTCCAGAGCACCGGACCTGTAGATCTGTAACACCATCTGAGGAGCGCTGGATGAGATAACCAGCAGTGCTGGCCTGACGCAGGAATCTGAGGGTGAAATTCTCTGATCTGTGATGCAGGTGGTCAGACGAGATCACCTTTACCGTCCCTCCTGGCCTTAAAGTCTATGGATCTTCCCAATGCCGTCCATGTGTGGTGTGGCTGTCGACAGTGGTATCTGTATGTTCACGTAGTTACAGATTCATGGCATTGCAATAAATATTGGCTTGTGCATAATAACTTGTTTGATAGTTCATACTGGTGGGGGAATCCGCCACACGAAGACGGGTGCTAAGTTCACTGGCACGAGACGTTGTAGCAGCCCTGTAGTTAAGCAGTATGTGTGGTTTGCAAATGCTAAATAAATTTAAGCATGATTTATGGGAACATTTGCTTAAACTTTTTTTGTTAAATGATAGCAAATTTGGAGCTTTATGTATTATAAATGGTTTTAATTTAGACTTTAAATGTCCTCTAGCCTCTGCATAAAGCACTCATTTGCTGCATGCTATTGTTTATTATACAGTGTCTGGACTCAATACAACAAATAGAACAACTGAACAGGAACGGTGGGAGAAATAGAAGGAGCACGCGAGAGAAGTGGAGGGGTCAAGGTAAATGAGAAAAAGAGAGAGAGGTTAATGAATGAATCACAGTAGGGCCCTGATCCTCCACAGAGCACACAGCGCAACTCCTGAGTGGTGAAGGGGTGCAAAGGTGGTGTTAAGTCTGTCAATTTGGGGGTGGTTGTGCACCAGGCTGGTTCCCTTGTGTCAGAGCAGCCTGAGGACTGCTCTAACTTGCACCAGCTGTCAATGGCTCCACGGGGCTGACACTGAAGCTGGGGATCACCAGAGTACAGGGAAGCCCTGGCCACTCCCCTTTTCTCCCAGCCATATCCTCTACGCCTACTGCAGTGGTATGTGTGTCATAGGTACTGCTATCTTGGCACTGCGCCGCTTGGATCTTATAATAAGGTGATCCGCCCATGGCCAGAGAGGCTGGCTTCGTGACAGCTTTGCATGGACGTGCAGCATAAAGTAGCCCAAGTGCAGCAGAGGAGCAGGACCCAGATCTGATAAAAACATTTAAAATACTCATGTGAGAGAATATGCCATGTTTCGTTCACCATGATGCATGGGTTTCTAGATTCATCCTTCGCAACTACTCAGCTGGCCACCAGATATTCTTCAAAATGCTCACAAATCCTGAGAGTTTAATAAGTTTTAGTTCAAATGATTATTCATACCAGAAAGTATGTTGTTTGCTATTGGGTTTCTGCCATTCATTAGGCTGTTATTTAAAACATGTCATCCATCCAATCGGGGAACAGAAACAAAACCGTGTGGCCAACCCACACCATACTAAAAGCCAACAGTCCAAAGGGAACAGTTGGACTATTGAACCTGAAAATTATTGTTCTAAACTATTCAGCAAACACAGCACTTAAGAGTAATGAAGCGTCTTACTGAGAAACAGGACTAGCTGGAGAGCTAGTCACTTACCATAAAGCAGAGGAAATTCATAGCAAAAACTAGGCCTGATTCACCGCTCTGTTACACCAGTTTTTACCCCAGGGTGACTCTACTGACTTCAGTGGAAAATTGGTGTTGCAGAGTCATGAATCAGTCTCGCTATTTCCAATGCACGCTCCCACAGCTCACACCGCAGCCTGTCAATTCCTATTTACAAAGGCCTGGCAGAACGAAGTTGCATGTCATGCAAAATTTAGCAGCTTTGGTTTGACTTCAACAGGTATATAATGCTTTCTGTGGGGTGCTGAGTGCAAAGCCAGGATTCACTGCCACTCAACATTTGGCCCAGTTTTACACCAGAGCTCTTCTCTGGCTGCCTATATGCTACTGGGTACAATTCAAAGTAGTGGATCCCATCTTTACCTCTCAATTACCCAAGAGGCAGCTTTTCCCTTATGTGTCCCCTCAAAGCTGTGTGGACCAGCTGGGATGTTATTGCTGGTGATCCCTGCGGGTTTGTGAATTGAGACTGGTCGATGAGCATTTTCAGCTAAGGGTCCCAGTTTGTGCAGTAACTCCTGCAACCTGGTGGTCTCCCAGAACCTGAGATCAGCAAGCTTTCCAGCTCAGGCAGGCAGTATTTGTCACACAGGCTTTTGATTACCGGGTACAGCAGAACTGCAGTTTATTCACTGAAACTGGTTGTGTCTGGCTGCAATTGGTTTAAGTTCAGTTTGTTTAAATTGATATTAGAGCAGCCAGATGCCAGAGCAATGAAAACAGAGTAGAAGAACTCAGAAATCTCCAAACTCTCCCTATCCCAGCTGTAGACTTTGGTGAGAGTACATAAAATAGAGCCTGGATCCGAACTACAGAGCTGGTGTCGTACAGCTCAAATCCAACACTCTTAGAGCATCTCTAACATGAATACATCCTGCTAAGTTTGCTAAGATGGACTTGTTATTAATTATTATTATTATTTATTTGCCTATGTGTCAGCAAGTGCAATGGAAGTTGTACATAAATCATGGATATCCCAACCCTGTCCCCGGCAGTGAACCTAGCATAGCAATTCATTTAAGTGCATCAGTGATACTCTGCAGCATAAGATATGAAGTCTGCAGAAAGGCAGACACATCAGGGCTAAGGGAAAGCATTGTGTCTTTGCCCCTATTCTTATTGGGAGGGGTCGGGACTGATTGGGCTCCTATTTCTCATGGATCAAGGCTCCGTTCCCTACAATAAACACCTCCAGGTCCAGAGCCGTGGAAGGATTTAGATCATCTTGCCTGGAACTCTATTCTCTGATAATCTGTCTGAGTGTGACAGATAGGCCCTATGAACAGGACACCTGCCAGCTCTCACCATTCACTTCACTTGGAAGAGCTCCAGTTCTGGAGTTCCTTAGGTCATGGCTCCCTTCCCAGTGCTTATCCCCCACCCCCAGCTCTCCAGGGAGGTTTATCTTTTCAGTCTCTTCTCAGACAGTGACCCCGATGTACCTGACATGAGGCATTCTCAAGAGGCCTCTTAGCAATGTGCTACAATCCCACAATGACACCAGTGAAAAGTTAGGATGATGTTAAATAAATCTGGCCAGACTGTAGAGGAATATCCTCTGCTTTCCTCCAGACAACGCCCTCCCTGCTGCTTCACCTAAAGGAGGCTTGGCTAGAGCAGTGGACTCTTGGTCTGTAATTAGAGCAACAGACTGGGAGACTGGAGTTCTCAGTTCTCCTCTCTTCCTCTTCCATTTACTTGCTGTGTAATCATGGGTAAGCCATTTAACTTGCCCATGACTCAGTTTCCCCTTCTGTAAAATGGCAATGTTATTTGCTTACTTAACGGGGTGTTCTTTGGCTTGATTTGTTCATGTTTTTAAAGCATTCTTGAGATCCTTGGAAGAGAGATTTTATGAGCTGTGGGCTCTGCACCATCCCAGTGGCTCATACTGCTCTAAAGCCAGCTTTGCTGGCTCCTGGATAGTTCACCCTGTAGAGGGGAATCCTTGGCTGGTGTCAGGAAGCCATAGCAGTTCGTATGCCACCCCATAGCTCGCTGACCCACAGTGCTGGGGGCATGCCCAGTGCACCTCTATGCTGTGGTAATCTCCAGCTGCCAGAGTGATCCCTTGGGGCAGTGAGCAGTCAGTGTAATATCAAATATCTCTAAAGGGGTTGAAAGTTATGCCAGGGACTAAGGTTGGCATCAAATGGCCTCAGGACAGAGGTGACTCAAAGCCATCTTTGCACAGCCACTCCCTGAGCTGTACCAAGCACAACTCAGGATCAAGGCCTGTGAGTGCAAAGTATTATTAAATATTGGATATGGCTTTATAAAGGGCTTCTCACACTGGAGGCAGTAGCATGGGCAGATGAGGCTGGTAGCCCGTGGGGGAAAGAGGGTACATTTTTTCAGGGCGAATGACTTATTTTTCTCTGATACTCTCTACAATGTATGACAGGTATTTGCATGTGTAAAAGCCATTTGACAGGTTGGGAAGTTGGTGGTCTATAGTGCACAGACAGAGATGTGCCATGTGCACACACCTGTTATTGTGAGGCATCTGTTTTATCTAGTGGCTGAGATTTTTCAGAGAATATGCCTGAATGTTTAGCAAGACTTTCTCAGTCATTTCAGAGGGAGAAGTCATTAGCCTGTGGAAATGTTCCCTTTCTACAGCAGATGAAGCCATGTGCTCGCTGAGCTGCAATTATTCTACTAGTACAAGGTCTAGTACATAGCCCTAAATAGTACAGAATAGGCAACATTGTTTGCTTTAATAAATGCCCCTTGAGTATTTCAGATCCACTGATCTTCTTTTCAGCTTCTTCACCAGCCAGTCCCTCTTAAATGACCCCTGATCCTGATGGCTGATTTATTCTTGGAATTTTGCTGGGACCTCCAAATGAGGCCACTTTGAATCACAGGTGTGAGGAACTAAAGATGCTTTGCTCTTTGGTTTTTAAAAGATTTTTCATTTTATGTTGGAGCCAAATATCTATTAGGGTAAAATCAATAGCAGCTCCCAGAACATAGAGTAAATGCTCCGGAGTTAGTACACTTCACGCACAGCCACTGTAGCTGTATGTCTAGGCTTTGAAGAAATAGATTTTTACTGGTAAATATCAGTAAACGTTGATTTCATCGTACCTACACAAACCAACACAATATTTCCATCTATAGTAATCAAAATTAATAGATAGGCAAAGTAAGAAAACTGCTTCTTGGGAACTTATTAGAGTTTGCTGTAAGGTTATTTACTTTGTATATTTTGAAATGTAATGTTGACAATATGTGTTTTAATGCTTATAAGCATTATTACTTTTTGAATCTCGATTGCTACTGTCATTAAATATGCATTGGCTGACCCTCCCCCTTACCACCCATTGTCTGTCCCCCCATCATCTCCCACAATTGTGAAAATTTAAATTGACATAAATTTTTAAAAAAGTCTTAAAACCCATAACTCTGCACAACTGTGAAAATTTAAATGAATACAAATAAAATGTGCCAAAAATGACCATTGCTATTATCCATTAAAATGATTAAAAATAAAATAACATTGAATTCTGCCAGGCCTCCTCCTGTCTAAAGGGAAACTAACAGAGTGACTAGTTGTATACGTTATTGGTGTTTGAAATAAGCCCGTTGCTAAAATGTTGATGGGCAATGTCATTTTTAGCATTACAGGTAATGCAGGGCTCCTCTGCCTGTCTGACTTTTCTGATACATCAGAGCATCAAATCCATGCCTCTGTGTCTCTCTGTCAGGCCCCATCACCTAGAATCTCAGCACCTCCTCAGAAGTGTTAAAATAGACATAACAAAACAATCTTTCTCCCTCCTTTTCCCCCCCATTCCTGTGGAGGTAAACTTGACATGTCGGTGGGATTTTGCATGCGTGTGTGAACAGCGTGCTGAGGGAAATCTAACTCGGTGAGCTTTGTATTTGATTTGAAAGTGGTGTGGCTATTAGTTCTGATCTCTTCAGGTAGCAAGTCTGTTTCTTGGCTACTGGCTCAATATCTGGTTGGAAAGATATTGGTAGATATCACTCAGGGCCCTGTACAACCTTTTTGCTGGTGACGAGGCAGGCAAGCTGCATCCCCATGTGGCTAGTGCAGAGGTGGGCAAACTACAGCCCGCAGGCCACATCTGGCCCATGGGACCGTTCTGCCCAGCCCCTGAGCTCCTGGCCCAGGAGGCTAGCCCCCAGGTCCTCCCCTGCTGTTCCCCCTCCCCGCAGCCACACGGCCGCGTGGGCAGCGCTCTGGGGCGGTGGGGCTGCACACTCATGCAGGGCTGCGCGGCAGCCTGTCTGGCTCTGGCGCAGCTCCCAGACATGCTGCTCTGAGCGGCATGGTAAGGGGGCCGGGGGGTTGGATAAGGGGCAGGGGGTCCTGGGGGGCAGTCAGGGAGCAGGGGGCGGTTGGATAGGGGTGGGGGTCCCAGGTGGGCGGTTAGGGGTAGAGGGTCCCAGGAGGGGGCGGTCAGAGGATGGGGAACAGGGGGCAGTTGGATCGGGCAGAGGTTTGGGGGGGGCAGTCAGGGGACGGGGAGCGGGGTGGGTTAGATGGGGGTGGAGACCCAGGGGGGGGATTTGGGGCGGGGTCCTTGGAGGGGGTGGTCAGGCGACAAGGAGCGGGGGGGCTGTTGGATGGGTGGGGAGTTCTGATGGGGGCACGAAGTGGGAGGGGGCAGATAGGGGCTGGGGGCCAGGCTGTTTGGGGAGGCACAGCCTTGCCTACCTGGCCCTCCATACAGTTTTGCACCCTGATGTGGCCCTTGGGCCAAAACGTTTGCCCACCCTCCTGCTAGTGGCTGGTGTGCCATGTGCTCTAGGGCGGGATGCATCCCAATAGCAAGGTGGGCAGTGCGTGTGCTATCATCCTCTCGCACGTTGGTTCAGCCAGACGAGCTGCTGTAAAGCCTGGCTGGGGTTCCATAGGAGCGTTGCCAGTGGGCATTGCCTGGGGATGCTCTGACTCCTCCTGGTACTGCCACAAAGGCCCTGCACAGACTTGCTGGTGCTGGGGCCCTCCACCCTCAGTTAAGTCGGTAGAAAACAAATTAACTCAGGTGTGACTCAGACCCACACTCCTTGAAAAGTTAATGACTGGGAATGCAGACACATGGCAGCCATACAAGTCTCAACAGCCAGTTTCCCCCTTTCCCAGTGTTCCTGTTAGACATTTCAGACTTATTGGGCCAAAACGGTTTTGAATTTGCCCCTGTTAACTTTGCCTGCTACTGAAATTGCCTGCGTGGTTTTGGCACTTACATGCCCCAAAGCCTGACACCTTAGAAATAAGAGAGAGAGAGGATTTTGTATAGTTATTTTATATGGCATCACAATCATTTTACACATATGATGCCAAGAGTTATAGGCAGCATAGGTAGTGCCGCTTATAGTTAAATTTACCTGACAAGTTCCAGTATAAGACTCTTGCTTTTAGCGGCTTATGACTTTGCTAAACTTAAACTATTTGGGCTGAAATTTTCCATGCTGGGTATCTGCCTAGGGCTGAATTGTTTTGGGACGTTTCAGCTAAACCAGTTAAGCCATTTCTGAGACTGGGAAATATACATTGTTTTGCTCACATTAAAAATATTCTTTTAATTCAGAAGTGCTAAGATGACAGCACTATAGAAAAGCACAGCAGGAAATTAATAATTCTGTATTCAGTGCAGGGTTTGGAAGGTGTGCAATAAATAATTCATAGGACCACTCATTGAACTAGGAGAAAAATAAATATTGGACTAGCTACTAGCTCTGTCCACCCTGTGCACTGCGTGAGGCAGGGCTCCTGTGGAAAAAAAGACGGGTAATTAACAACTGTATCAAAATACATAGGCGCGGGGGGGGTGATTAAGGTTGAATGGGCAATCTTACTTCTAGCATTTTCTAACTTTTGAGTGCTTGACTTTGCAACCTTAACATTCTTTAAATGTAGTCTTTTGGGATGTGATTTTATCAAAATTGTGGGAATTCGAGTGATCGTTCCCCCTCTCCGGATTAGAGCGTGTTGTTGATTGTGGAGGCGAGACTGACGAGCAGGTCAGCAACCTCCTGTTCTTTCTATTTTATTTACGTATTTCCGGTAGATTCAATGCTCCATTCTCCTCCTCCCCTTTGTTGTGAAGCAGCCCGTAATTTGGCAGGATCCACTGGCAGATGCAAGTTGCTATCTAAAGTGGAATTATTCATGCATGTGTCAGATTTCACTGGGGACCTTCTGAGCAATAGCCAAGAAACAGAATTTATGCAAATGCGACCTTTGCTCTCTAGGACTTTCTAGGTCAGGCACTCATGGTTCACAGCGACTTTATGCTGAGTCCCTCCGTGGAGAGCAGGGCACTGCAGGATTAAGCAACAGCATATCAATCAGGAAGCCGGATGTTTCTTCTGTTCCTCTTAGGTCTTGCGGCGGGATCCACATAGAATATAAAACTCCCTGTGTCCAAGAGAAAACAGCAACTAACAATACACTGAGACATAAATAGCACAGGTACAGAAACTTTAACTAGCATGTAGATGGACAAAACAGTGACAATATTATATACATTTTGAGAGCATAAGGAAAATATACTACTTACTGGAAAGCTCGGTGCTGCTTTCCATCTGCCTTATCGCTGGATTCCAATGGTTGGGTGCCCACAGACCTTTTGCATTAAATTTTACATTGATTTTTATGACCAGTTATTACATGTAATATCTGAGCACTCCAAGTGCTTTCTCTCCTCCCTGGTGTGGGATGAAATAAAGTTCATAGCAGCAGTATAATGGATGGCTCGGACCACATCCAGAAGCGGGGGGTTTATCGTGAAATTATTTGAGGGGACTTGGAAAAATGTGTGCTTTTATGTCCATGTATAAAAACTACATTAAGTTTGGAAGAAGCCAAAACATGTCATAACTTGGGTTCCCAGTGCTTATTGCTACATCCTTCCATTGCCTCCACACCCCCCACCACTAAAACAGCGTTGCTAAAGCACAAGGGACTTCTCAACCTCTTCTGGATTCTTGTAAAATGCCCAAAGGCCAAGTTCCCTCCACCCTCAGAGTGAGCACAGAGGAAGAAAATGGGTGCGCTGATGTAACGTGTCCCAGGACAAATGTGTATCCTGAGCTGGGTGCTTGCAGAGCACACGCTTTCCAGCAGTATCCCAAAACCCATACCTGTTTCCAATTAAAACCCTATCTTGAGCAGTGCACCTCTGTTTATAAGCTGTCAAGGGGACTTCAAAACTGCGAGAGCTAATGCAGCCATCGCACAGAGTTTGACAAAGATGTGCTAATAGCCTTCCCCATGCCGGGCGTTTTTGGCACTGTGTCTTCAGATAGTGGAAACTGCAGCTTCACTGAAAAGCTCCAGTAGACAACTTGTGTGCACGTAATGCAGAGGTCTTATGTTTTAATATTCGCCCCCCTTTTTAGTTCAGTATTTAGTTGGTGATGTGCTGGATTAAAAGGCTTCCACTACTATAGTCCTTTGCTATCACAAGTACAGCTGAGAGCAATGGCAGTACAAGAATCACACACACACACACAGCCCTTGTAAAGTGACTCACTCTCAACCTGGAAGTTTGGAAGTTGAGTGTACAGTTGGGGGGTGGGGAGGGACCGGGGGCAGTAGCATTTGCCTTTCATTGTGCGAGAGGAAATGACTCCTTTCTATACACATCTCGATTGTATCTATCTAAGAGGAATTGGGCCCATTGTCTGTGAATTGCTGTGGGATTGCACAGGCTGGAAGGGACTATAGAAATATGAGCTGTTATAGCTATCAGTAAATGTAATGTTAGGCAGTATCATGTTTCCTTAGCACTCTGTTTCCTTTACACTTATAAATCTGGATCATTTACAATACAATAAGGCCATATCCTCAGCTGGTGTACATGGACGTATCTCTAATGAAGTCTCCGGACCTAGCACCAGCTGAGGATATGGCTCAAAGAGCTGAACTTTTCAGCAGAGATGAAGATCAAAAATCTTGTTTTTGTTGGTTTTCGAGATCCCACACTGTGAATGCACCATCTAGATTAATCAGCATGGTGAGCATTTTGCAGGTGGCATCTCTCTATGGTGATCTTTGATCATGGACATTTCACCCTCAGTACTGCAAACAGGGGCTGGTGTCAGGAATCATAAAACGAGACCATGTCATATTAGCTTTCCCAGGAGCACTCCCCACCCCCACCCAAAGGCAGGGGAGAGGGAGGATTTTGCCAATGAAACGTCAGGGGTCTGATAATCATCAGTTCATCCAGCAGAATGTCTGACTCCAACAGATCACGAGTGAGTGAAAATGACAAGCTCTGTGAGTCGCAGTCCTTGGGTTCACGTTACCCATGCTTCTGCAAAATGCCTTTGGACCAGCTGCTGAGCATTATTTCCTGCTTCTAACCCTCTCATTTCAGAGTTGTTTTGTGCAATTTATTGCTAAAAAGTTCACGAAATTGATATCAAGTATTTAGATTTGCCCATTTATTTGGATGCCCTAGACCACCAATGAATAATAATAACAGAGGTGATGTTTCATTCTGAGCTGAGAAATCTGACACTGATTAATGATCAGAGATAAACAGTTAGATTCAATGAATGTGTGGGCCTGTGTATGACATGGGCAGATAAAAGCCAGGGACTTCATAGGAAGCTGAGATTTATTCTGTTTAGTCTGCATCCTTCCATATCAGACCAGACTATTGGTCCATCTAGGCTTGTAGTTCATCCAGTCTGGTATCTCACTTCTTGCCAGACTAATGCTACATTTAGATCATTATCCTGTTGCACCATTTCAACTAGTCAATGGGATTTAGGCTTCTAAGTTCCTAAATCACTTTTAAAAATGAGACCTAGGCTTTTAAATCAGTTAGGCATTGTAATGCTGAGTGCAGCGAGTCCTAAATACCTTTCAAAATCTGTGCCCAAGTGACTTGCCCAAAGATGCACAGTGAGACTGTAGCTGTTTTGGGACTAGAATTCAGGCCTGCTGACTCCTGGTCCTATGCCCTCCGGTATATTACCTTTTGTCTAACCAGCCCATACCACTTAGTCAGATGTCTTGTGTGTGGTAGTGGCCAATACCTGATGTTCCAGAGGAGCGTAAAATAAGCTGCACACTGCATGTGACTAAATTTAGAAGGCTTTGGGGAAGGAGAAGGAGAAGACCTTCTCCTGTAGCTGCAAGTGATCAGCTTACACCATGACATCTGCAGTTTGATGATCCTTATTACACCCCAGTTAGAACACAGAGTGATGGCAAACTTCTTGGGAAGTAAAGAGCAAACGAGCAGGAGTGTCCAGTGCAGGTCCCAATTTTTTGCATGTTATTTGCCTAGAACTAGAGGCAAAGGTGCCAGTTTTTGCTATGTGGAAAATAAGAAAAGGGAGTTTAGGTTTGGATCTGGGATTGGTTATCTCCGGCTGTTGTTCAGGCTGCAGAAAAGGCAGAGGCAGCATCAGTAATTGGCTCCATCGTTACTTTCTCTTCCCTTCAAACCAAGCCACTGGCAGAACCTAATCCTCTTCTGAGACCCTCATTTGAGTCATTCTCCAGCCTCACCTACCAGCAGGAGAACTGGCATTCACAAAGCTCTCACTAGAATAGCAGGGTGGCTGCAGAAGCTGCGGAAGCAATGCTATGACTCTGTTGTGGGTTTGCAGTGTTTTGTCTAGCAGCGTGGGTTTGAGGTCAGAGCTGTGATGCTCTGAATGGGTCACTCAAAATTGCTCTATTTGATTCTTATAGCTGGTACCACCACCTGGTTGCCAGCACTTCCTATTATAGGATCCTGTGTTTCTTGCTTGGGCTGGAATTTTTTCATACAGGATGATTTTTCCATCCTCAGATTGATTATATATAATATATATTTAAAGTTTCAGCAAAACCAGCTCAGCCATTTCCAAGAACCAGATTAGGGCGAAATAATGTCTTACCTATGCAAACAAATTCTTACAGTCCTTTCGATAAGGCACTCTAGTACCCCCATGCTTTGGAGCAGGGACTTGTTAATTTGGCAGGGTGTCAGGGATGTGCCTTTTCCAATTCCCATGAAAATAAGAAAGTCTGCATTTGGGCAAGTTAAAAAATAGTGGAAAAAATAGCATGTGAGACTGTGATTAAAGATTGTATCGTGATGCATATGCATGAGAGGGATGCATTAGGGTGGCATAGGCAACCTTAATTCTGGCATTTCCTAAATTTTGAGAGCTTGATTTTGCAACCTTAACATTCTTTTAATGTAGCCTTTTGTGTATAATGTTCTATACAGGTACTTACACGGCACTCATCACTATGGTAGCTGAGCACCTTCCAGTAGTGGATTAAGTGCAGTGACTAACATCTGGAATGGGTGCGGCAGTCTTTCTCTTGTCCTTTCTCCAGAGCTGGAATCGTGGTGGCTGCTGGAGCTCAGGATGTGGGAAACCAGGTCTGGAGCAGCTGTGAGTGCTACAGATTATGATGACGGTGCACTGGAAGAGGTAGCAGGAGGACCCAGGTCTGGAGTCAAAGATATCCAGCAGATTAGGACTGAGATGCACTGGCCAAACTATGAGGGTCAGATGAAGCAGCTGCTTGACGCTACTTAGCATTATCAGCCCCTCATTCTCCTGAGCACCAAATTCACACATATAAAAGTCTATGCCTTTTTTAGTGGAAAGAATGTAAAAAGAGAAAATTATACCCTGAGTGATAAACTGTTTATAATAAACTTGCTGTTTTGGAGGGAGAGAATGTAGCATTTTGCAGTTTCTATGAGAGCATCAGCAGAATAGGGCAGAGAGAATATTATCTCTAAAAGCTTATGCATCATCCTCTTAAAATGTTAATGTCCCATTTCCAGCTGAACAAATAAACCTCTACAAGTTGGATGCGACTAGTGCTAATGAATCTGAGTTTAGGCTGGGAAAATAAAGAACCTGCTTCTGATCACAAAAAAGCATCTTTCAAGAAAAAAAAACTGTCGTTATTTTAAAATTGCTCCATTAATTGCTGTGAACAAAGGACCATTAGTGTGAAAGGACCAAACTATTTAAATTCTGAGTACTTTATTTTCAGCAGGATTATAAACCAGATCCTTGGCAAACCCTTCAAACAGAGCGTGCAGGCTGAAAAATTCAGGAGGCCTTAGCCTATTTACCATCTCCCAGATATGTTTTTGTTTTGTCTCCTTAATAGACTTGTGATGATCATGCCTGTGTATGTTTTATCAACAATAAAAATCAAAGTTCTGGCTAGAATAGGCTAGAATGTTTCATCTGTCTTTGTTTTATGGTTTTCCTGGGATTTTTAGAGCCACAGGAATCCTCTGATAGACCAAAATAATGCAAGATCTGGTCTCAGTTACCCTGGTATTGAGTGCAGCATAGATACATAAACAGATTTCTCAGCTATTTCCACCATCCAGGTGCTGAGATTATTATTATTTGTCATGTGTTTCACAGTAGCACCTAGATGCCCCAACCAAAATCAGGTCTCCATTGTGCTAGGTCAGTACAGACATGTGGCGGGCATTCCTGCCACAAAGAGCTGACAATCTAAACAGACAAGCGGAAGGGCTGCTTTATTGAGTCTAGCCATTAGGCCACGCTGCCCTGAGTAGAAGGCTGCCCTTATTGATTCTGGCCATCAGGCAATGCTGCCCTGAGTTGCAGGGCCACTTTATGGACTCCAGCCATTAGGGTACGCTGCCCCAAGAGGAAGTGCCGCTTTATTGACTCTGGCCACTAGGCCTTACTACCATGTTTTATCATCAGGGTTGTGAACACAGGACCTAACTTGCTGCTGTACCATTTTTCCCCCTTCTTCTCACCATACGTGACCCAGCACCTGGGACGGTGTGTACCTACCCCGTGACACAGCCCTGGATGAGACATTTGTGTTGCTCTTTGACTTCAACATAAACACAAATATAAATAGTGAGATAGTCTGTGTTCTTCAGGTTTAGCTGTATTCCACAGCTCCATGCTGAACACATTTCTGTCCTACAGCTGGGCTGGAGACAGTATTAAAAATTCCTTACTGCTTAATGTCTGTTTGATGGTTTTCACCATTATTTTGTCGTACATTGAGACAGTTTAGTACAATTCTCTCAGAGGGAGATGTCTCCCAATGGAAATCAGCTCAGAACAGCTCCTATCTGCTAGGTCAGGTGGACTCATTCATCCAATAGAACTGCATATCAGGAGGGTCCATCCTCAAGTTTTGGCTTTAGCACTATGAGGTGCTCTGATACTAGGGTGGTGGGTGCAGTATCAGAAACCGAAATGAGGGGTGATAGGTTTCCCTCATCTCTCTCCCTCTCTCTCCCTCTTTCACACACACACAGACACACACACTGAGCAAGTCTGTCTCTTTGATGGCTGACTCCATTACATGGTTGAAGCCAGATGGCAGACACAACTGGAAATAAGGGTGGGATGAGTTTTGGTCTGTCAATTTTTAGCCATTTGGACTGTCTCTGGCCTCTACCCTCAGCAACAGGTGTTTTAGCACAACACAAAAAAATGGGCATAACACCTGACATTTTGCACAACCGACCCCTTGTGCCAGCTGAATCGTGTACATCCCCAAGGAATTCATCCCAACCGCTTAACCGACAGCTGGTCACAAGGCTGCCATTTCCTTTGCATGTCATTAAGTCCTCAAATGATGTCTGTAAATGTATTTCCACTTGGGCAGTGTTATCCATTCACCTGGTCACCACATATCCTCCCAGACTAAGCCCCTCATGCGTGAAATGCATAAGCTTTCCCTTCAGTGGGTTTACTGACTCAGTGACCTTTATATTCTACAAAGAGGCATTTTAATCTCCGACACGACTGCTCCGCTAAGGGGTTTCTCGTTTGACTGGCACTACTGAATGGTCTTTCCATGTTGATGGGCTCTATTAAGACACTGGGAATTGAAGAGCTAAGGGAAGAGCATTACAATCCCTTACTTTATTGTTATTTTCACTAACAGTGCTCTAAGTTCAGCATGAGTTTGGTTTGCTACACAGTTTGAAGAGTCTAGGGACTGCCATATGGGAGGAAACTTGGAAACACAAACCCTCATTAATACAAAAGGAAATTTCCTTATGGGGAATAGATGACTCCGGGTGATCAGAGTCTTTGCTTACCCATTGATTAATCTGTTCTTCCATCCTCAAGCTGAATCTCTGGCTGCACTCTTCTAAGCCTGGTGCCTTTTGGCAAATCTACCAAGTCCCAGAAGCCTCTCCATCCTCATTAAGGCTTCAGGTTCCATTCAAAACTGCTGCTGCAGGCAAAAGCAAATGGATAGTTAACAGGCAGAATCCACCCAGGCAATATAGTTCGTTTACTAGTTCAACTGGTAAAATCTCAACCATTGACTCTACCATGGACATGGTTAAAACCAAGATTCATAGATTCATAGATATTTAGGTCAGAAGGGACCATTATGATCATCTAGTCTGACCTCCTGCACAACACAGGCCACAGAATCTCACCCACCCACTCCTGCGAAAAACCTCTCACCAAGATGTTTCATTCACCATGATATTTACCTTTACCATGGTATATTTGGTTTTCTCGATGCTGAGAATGGGAAAGGTGGCTGTATATGTAACTACTGCAGGTGGTAAATGTCCAGGTTTATTCAGCACTCCCTCAGCTATGGAGATTGCCTATAAACCTGGTTTGGTTCTTGATACGGTTTTCCACATGTACGTTGCAAACAGATATTACAGTTGTGAATGAGAAAATGAGAACGAACCCATGTCATATCTCCATGATAGTGTAATGCTGACAGACCCCGGTTGTCAGTGGACAGGCTTGAACCGGGAACTTCTTGAGCTTTGTACATGAGCCTCTGTGGCATGAGCTAAAAGCCAACTTCCTGTTAGTTAAGGCTGTAGAGCAGAGTCATTTTATCTCTCTCTTTAAGTGGTCTCAGTGCCACTAGATGGGACAGAACCCCACCCCCAGGAGGTGTGTGGATTACAATAGCACAGTATGTGAGTGTTCTCTGATCGTCTATGCTGAATTGAATATAAAATGGCTATCTGTGTCTGCATACCACAGAATCCTTAGCAATTCATAGGTGCTGTACACTAGAAACAGATCCATAACAGTAACATAGCTATACAACTGTTTTGATTACTTTAAATGTGCAGATGGGAGGACTGGGCTGGAATATCAAGGATGTTTCCTGACCATGAAACCTCCCCCAGAACTTGACATGAACCTTTTCTACTGTTCTGATCTGTTTCCTTATCGGCACTGCTTGGCCCTGGGTGGGTTTAGAAGTACTGAAATACAAGGAGAAAGGCAGTCTAAATGGTTTTTCCAGAACGCTCAGAGGTACTAGAAATCTCAAGGAAACCCTCGGACTATGAGACCTCCAGCCTAACAGATTCATACTGATAAAATGCATGTCGGTCAGTAAGACCACCGTGACTCTGCTGTTAACTTATTCCTCCCTCTTCCCCACATTTGCCTGTCCACTCATCTGTTGCATCTTGTCTAAATCCCATATTATGGCCTCAAAGGCTGTCTTTGCATTAGTTGTCTGAGTATGGAAGAGCATGGTCCCTCTTTGGGGTCCTCAAGCATAACAAAAACAATAGTACTACGACGACTTATTACTAGTCACCCAATTCTGTGGGTGCTTCTCCGCGCCTGAAGGTTGAACCTTTGGGGGTCCACGAATCACCAGTTCAAATCACCAACTCTAGAGCTGGCCACTGAACCTGTTATTGCTTCAGGAAGAAGGAAGTCTAATGACCAGGCTGCTGCCTGCGGATGATGTCCTTAGACAGTTGCTGACAAAGCACATGTGTAGGTAAAAGCCTGTTGCAGCCAGACATCTCCAGCTACAGGAACAAGGCCTGACAAATAACTGGAGGGACTGGAAGCACAAAGTTTTCAGAGCAGGGAGGTGGGAGCCATACAAGCCTATACAGATTGGCAAAGCCCTCATTATAGTCTATGCCAGTGATACTTAGACCTCAGTGGTTCAGGAGCCCAATTAGCAATCAGCATGATCCAACAGAGCCACAGTAGTATGAATTCATTGTTTCATTTACTAGAGTACTATATATCCATATTTAAACAGTATGATGGGGAAATATTTAGTTTATATATTGTTGTCACAACAAAATGACTCACCCAAGTATTATTACTTTATCAACTACAATTGGTTAATAACATAGTAAAAGCATTCTGATTGGTTAATAACTTAGATTGGTTAATACTTAATTCACACAGCGTTTTAATATCACATGCTGCAAAGAGCCACAGGAGACACATTAAAGAGCCACTTGTGGCTCCTGAGCCTCAGTCTGAGTATCATTGATCTACTCAACCCTCTAAGAACGACTTCTTTGCTGATGGGCACAGGTTGAGTGATCCAGAAAGCACAAGAGTAGGATCCACTTGTGAGGCTGACTTAGACCTTGGTGAGCCAGTGGGACCCCCTTCCCATTTTCTGGAGTGTGCCCTTAAATTTTGCAGCTCCAGCTATTCCCTTTAACTTCCCCAGCCTCTGAAATCCTTGACTTTAGCAAAGCTTTTGACACGGTCTCCCACAGTATTCTTGCCAGCAAGTTAAAGAAGTATGGGCTGGATGAATGGACTATAAGGTGGTTAGAGAGTGGGCTAGATCGTCGGGCTCAATGGGTAGTGGTCAATGACTCCATGTCTAGTTGGCAGCCGGTATCAAGTGGAGTGCCCCAAGGGTCGGTTCTGGGGCCGGTTTTGTTCAATATCTTCATAAATGATCTGGAGAATGAGATGGATTGCACCCTCAGCAAGTTTGCAGATGACACTAAACTGGGAGGAGAGGTAGATATGCTGGAGGGTAGGGACAGGAAACAGAGGGACCTAGACAAATTAGAGGATTGGGCCAAAAGAAATCTGATGAGGTTCAACAAGGACAAGTGCAGAGTCCTGCACTTAGGAAGGAAGAATCCCATGCACCGCTACAGACTAGGGACCAAATGGCTCGGCAGCAGTTCTGCAGAAAAGGACCTAGGGGTTACAGTGGACGAGAAGCTGGACATGAGTCAACAGTGTGCCCTTGTTGCCCAGAAGGCCAATGGCATTTTGGGATGTATACATAGGGGCATTGCCAGCAGATTGAGGGACATGATTGTTCCCCTCTATTCAACATTGGTGAGGCCTCATCTGGAGTACTGTGTCCAGTTTTGGGCCCCACACTACAAGAAGGATGTAGAAAAATTGGAAAACGTCCAGCGGAGGGCAACAAAAATGATTAGGGGACTGGAACACATGACTTATGAGGAGAGGCTGAGGGAATTGGGATTGTTTAGTCTGCGGAAGAGAGGAATGAGGGGGGATTTGATAGCTGCTTTCAACTACCTGAAAGGGGGTTCCAAAGAGGATGGATCTAGACTGTTCTCAGTGGTAGCAGATGACAGAACAAGGAGTAATGGTCTTAAGTTGCAGCGGGGGAGGTTTAGGTTGGATATTAGGAAAAACTTTTTCGCTAGGAGGGTGGTGAGGCACTGGAATGTGTTACCTAGGGAGGTGGTGGAATCTGCTTCCTTAGAAGTTTTTAAGGTCAGGCTTGACAAAGCCCTGGCTGGGATGATTTAGTTGGGGATTGGTCCTGCTTTGAGCAGGGGGTTGGACCTCCTGAGGTCCCTTCCAACCCTGATATTCTATGATTCTATAATACCCAAAGCTTGTCTTGGCCCTGCAGGTGGTCAGTTCTAACAACAAGTCTCTCTGGCCACAGGATGAAACCTATGGTAACTACTGGTGTGCGTAATAACTGACCTCTGTTCATCTTCTTGCTGTCTGAATGCAGTAGCTACAGCTGGCTGCACAGAAGCAACCTATAGCACAGTTAATAAGCAAAAGGATCAGTGCGTCTCACATCTACAGATTTCAAATGCACCTGTCAGATGAGATTTAACTCATTATTTCATGACCTAGCAATGGTGAATATATATGATAATAATAATAATATCACCATGATAATGAAAGGGGAAATGATCAAAAATGTCAGCATTATCAAAAAAATTATGTCTTTTAAGAACGAATTGTAACTAATTAGACTTTGAATGGGAAATCAAATGAAAGTGCATGAAGGCTCAATTTTCCATACAGCTGACAATCTGACCTTTTTCGGAGTGGGGAAAAATTATTTTTAATTAACATGACTAATCATTTTCCATCATTTCAAGATAATTGGCTTTGTTGAAAAACAACCTGTTTTGGGGGGGATGCCGAGAGAAAGACAGCGGTAGCTCCATTGGCGGGTTTAACCTCTCGAAGGCTGGGGGAGTTGCTGGCTGGAAATGAAATGTCAGTTCCCTTTGTAATGTGGGGAGGAGATTTTGTGAGGAGCTGTGGGTGTAGTTTTCTTTCCTCCCTTTCCAAACGGCTCAGGAAATTTACCACGGAGGAAAACTTTTGGCTCCCTGTTAGATCTCCTTTCATTTTGCAACAAGTATCTCTCAAAAAACAACATTGAGAAGATGGGGTAACTAAGAGATACCCAGCTACCTGGTGAGCAACCAACAAAGGTCATTTAGTGACCCTGGATCCAAGATCTAATCCTGAAGTCCTTACTCAGTCTCATCTTCCATTCAAGCTAAATGGGAGTTTTGCGTGAGAAGGGACAGCCAGATTTGACCCCAACTAAAGAGGAGGCAGCTGACTCTGGCCAGACTAAGAACGTTGTGGAGATTATTTCACTGCATTTGCTTGGCTAAGGTGTGGGGAGCCCAAGAAGACAAGTCCCAAACTATGAGTTATAGCTCCCCTCTTCTAGTAAATGGCAACAAGTACTGATCTACTGCAGGCTTTCACGGGTAGCAGAATATGGGCCCAACCCAGCCCCCATTCATGTCGGTGGAGATACTCCTGTTGATGTCAGTGGGTATTGGACTGAACTCTAAAACAACACGGAGTTTATGGCTCATTACAATGATTTGTAACACAACCTACGGCTGTCCTATGACTGCAGGAGTGGTACCACTTCAAATGCTCTCCTGCATCATGTGTGAAACCTTATGCTTAACAATCTGTCCCACCTCATATTTAGCATGGACACTCAGGTTACCTTATCTTTCCCAGACCTGAGAAGTGCTTTGCGGCATTCCCAAGGTTGTCTCTCCCACCAGTAGGAGTTGGTTCAATAAAATATATCACCTCACCAACCTTGTCTCTCTAAAACAACAAGCAGTTTTCAAAATGGTTCCATTTTAGCACATGCAAAGATCATGGCTGTGTGAGTTCAAGTTTGCTTTACAACCTGGTGCAAACATAAATGCAAACGTGGGCCTAAATTTTGCAAATGACTCCACACTTGCACTCCATTTTACCCAGGCAGGGAATCGCTGACTTCACCGGGGCTCCATGTCAAGGTAAGGGTCTGACTGCACAGTCACCAGCTGGATCAGAGCAATGGCTCAGCCTTCAGGCTTCAGGAGGGTGGCCAGCGCAGCTCCCAGTGTCACAAAGTCTAATGGATTCGACACAATTGATGCTGTTTGTTTAGTCATTGCATTTTAGTCAGCATGGATGGTGAAACCAGATTGGTTTGGGATCTTATGAAATAGTGTTTGAGTTCCCAGCATTAAAGAGAATGTTTAAATCCACCACACCCTCCAAAAGATAGAAAACCTTTGAAAAAGCCTTTGCTACGTAAGAATGATTCTCACAGCACCGGCAATTCCTTCTACAGCTAAACCCTACCAAGCAAACCCAACAATCAATCAATCACGCAGATTTTTTACCCCAAAAGGGAGATGCACCACAGACCTTGTGAAGACCACTTGAAACTATACTGCTTCCTTTGATTTTACGTGGTAAGTGCCCACATACTACAATGATGGGCAAGAGAAAAAAAACCCTAAGATGGATAGAAAGAAAAGAACAAAACCTGTTTTACCGACTCACTTCAAAACCAGGCAGTCATTTCTATTTCCAAAACAGATCCAAACTAAGTTACACTAACAGCTAAGAGATGTGTTGTGGAGTGCTGAATTTTCTGAATTAGCAAGGGAGCAATCAAACACAATTTAAAAAAAATTAAAGATACAGCATTACAGAAAAGCACTTTGTTCATTTCGTCGAGCAGGTGTCGTTCATTTTCAATTGCTCATGGCACCGTTTAGTAGCTTCACGGAAGTACTGTAGCATATTGTGTTAAAAGTAATGAAGTTTGAGTAATGTGAGATCTAAGTACCACACTCTGTTATTAAAGCTTTGTTGAGAAATGGGGAGGGAAACCAGGGTGTGTTTTTGTATGGAGATAATAGAGCCCGCAGGTAAAGCAAAGTGAGAATTATCAAGTTTCTTATTGCATAAAGTTTTATAAATTCCTGCCTCCTACTCTACATAGTCCACCTCCCCTCTTCTCAACAAAACCAATGTTCTGGGCCTAACTGAACCTGATGGTGTCCTTTTAACTTTGAATTCTTTGGCTTTCTTCAGCTGCTTATCATTTAAATATAGTTATTTTTTGGCATTTCATTTCCTGCAAGTCCCCACTCCTCTTTGCATTTTTATAGATAGTTATAAACATGAATAACAACACTCACAATGTGAAAGGCACAATATAAAACCCAATTGCATTTGATTTCTCTTTTATTCTAACTTTAAGCCTCCGATTTATCCATGTCTCACACCATTGGACCTGTCACCTGAATTAACTAGAGACTCTTAAACTGATTGCTGCAAGGAGATAGAAGCAAGAACGTAACACAGCATTTTACAACAAAATTTCCTAATAAGTGTTGAATCTCATTTAAATTTTATTTCCCACACACATGAGATGTGGAGTGAGTCCATTGCATATAGGAGGGGGAGAAAAATGACCTTAATTCTAAATGATCTGTTTTTAAAATTCTGCTGAAGAGAGAAAAATGTATTGGTAAAGTACACATTAAATACAGCTTCTTGTAGTATATGAGAGCCTTTGTGAGCATGAAAATATTGTAATATGCTGGCCAGTGAGTGTGTGTCACGGCTGACACCTACTGGGTAGAATCAGAATTGCCTAATTGTGTGTCATAGTCCCTCTCTTGCTAATAACTAGAGAAGGTTCTGCTTCAGCTCAAGGGGGTGAGGCCTGTGCTATTGGAACAGGAGGATCTGAGTTCTAGCCCTGTTCTCGCTGTGAAGTTCTGAGTGGCCCCAATGTGTAGCACAATGATGTTCCAGGTGGTCTTGGGTTCATTTCAGTATGTGCAGAGTTGCTGTCTGCATTCAGACTGACATTTGGCATCTTTGTACCCTGGGCATTTTTACCATCTTTGTCCCGGAACGGAATGTGGCAGTGTTCATTGTGAAACCTGCTCACGAGGTAAGAACTCTCCAACAGGGAAAGACCCTGCATGTGGTGAAATGGAACACGTGCCAAGTTGGTTTTCAGAAGAGATGCGTTAATCACTAGCAATGCTTTGCATTTCTTTAGCCCCTTTTACCCAAGCCACTAAATGAGCTTTGCAAAGAACGAACCAGGCCCTATAATGACTGGCAGCAATCTGTGGCTGGCACATGTTGCTATGCCACTCTGTCCTCCCATCTGTAAAATGGGGATAATAGTACCTCTCTACCACCCCGTAAGTGTTAATAAATTAAGCACTTTGAGATCCTTTAATGAAAGGCTGCACAACATGATCCCTATCGGACATGGCACAGTAAGCATTGGGGATCAGATTACACCCGCATGGCACTGCAAGCAAGAAATCTGATCGACAGCTTGCATTGCCTCGGGAAAAAAAGCTCCCCTTAAATAGATGCTTGATAAAGGAACAGAGGCTGGCAATGGATAGATTTGCTCTGTTAAGGAGGTATCCATAGTATTTGCATTTTATAATTGTTTCTTCAAAGGATGGTGTGAGCTGAATCACAGCACAGCCCTTGTGCTCTCTCTTTTCTTCCCGTGTAGAGTGGCAGAATGTTAAATAGCTTCATTTCCATCAGGCTAAGGGTGGCGATGTGGTCTCCAATGACTCCTCTAGTTAGAATACCAAATCAAGTATCATCCCATCTCTACCCCACCCGTCACCAGCGATCTCAGAAGGAACAGGGTGGTGCACTGGAATTACAGCCAAGCTCCCTGCAAAGAAAACAGAACAAAAACAACAGAACGTTGCTCCCAATTATTAATCCCACTGTGATTCTAAATGTCGTGCTATTACTGTACTCACAAAGATACTTGAAGGTTTTCTGATTTCAATTAAGATTATTATCTCCTCTGAGAGATGGTTTTTGGGAAATCTCTGTAGCTGATCTGTTCTGAAATGACATCAGCCAGTGGTAAATAAGCCTATTTGTATTATGGCTGCATTCCCTGTTGGACCCCCCTCACTATCTAGTTGCTTTGTCCTTCTGGACTTGAGAGGGCTAGCAACCGCTTAAACCTGGTGCAGGAAGCAGACAACTGTGATTAGAAGAGCCCTGTAAAAAGCCCCCTCTCCTGAACTACATAGGAACAGCATCTCTGACAGGGACTGGACAGTCAGCGCAGACATGGCCGATCAGTGGAATCTACCCCTCAGTGCTCAGCCTTGCTGCACGTGTGCAAATCCTTCCATTCACCAGAGACGAGACTCAAACCAGGGTACAGCTCTATCCAGCAGTGAAATAGAGACACCTGGCCATGGAGCCGGAGCTGAGTTAACCTGACTCAGCTGAAAGTTGCTCTTTCAGTGGACCAGGTGTAACACGCAGGGGAAGATTCTTGCTAGATTCCTGACCAAGCCTTTGTCACAACCAGAGAAGAGGCTGTGCCCATCGCACCAATAATCTATCCCGTGTTTTACACTGAACCTAGCGCATGCTGCACAAAGACCCTGTGTGTTTGGTGAGAAATGGATGGCTACCCATCCAGAGAGAGGCATGGTCAATGCTCACTGTCATGCACCTCACTGCTCCATCGGTGTATGTAGCGTTGGAGATGGCAGGTCCACCAGACCTTCATAGTTAGGGGTCAGGTCAGATCAGATCTTTTCACACCCACATTTACTGGAAACAGTTGTATGGGTGCCTAGCATACCTGGAATAAACTGATCCCCAAACAAGGACTCGTGAAATTGCTCCATTTGAAGACACCAATTGGATAAAATTATGCCATTCCAAATAATGGGACCTCAAGCTATGAGGTCAAAGCATGAGTTCAGACTTTCCTATCCTTACAAGTCTTGGAGATACCAAAGTCATCCATGTGCAGGGAACAAACTATGAATGATATATCTGGCAAATGTAGGTTTAGTTCTCTTTCACATTTAATTTCCTGTATCTTTTAAAGTAGCCATGGGGACAGTATTAAAAGTTTGGGATTAGTAAATATAATCTGTAAAATTCTGACTATAAAGCACATTTGTTAAACATGGAAATATGTGACTAAATGAAATCACACCCCAAATCTGAGCATATAGCAAATCTGAGGATAATGACAAGTTGCTGTGGGAGTTCATGCAAGTGATAATGCACTCTGAACAGTAGAGTGAGCAGCTGGAATTGCAGCCAGAGGGTCTGGTGATATTATAAAGCACAAACCTAGAGTCATCAGAATCACCCCTACACCTCCAACTGGAATTACAGCCATAATTTATATGTACTCTGCTGGGCATGTTACTTAGTATGATACACTCCAGACCAGTAGTGACTCAGAGCTGTGACCATCTGACAGTTGATAGGTGGCCCTGTGAATGGTCCGATAGTTTCACTGTCGTTTCTAGCATACAGGTGTCCATGTTGTAAGACCACCAAAACAACCCGCCCCCTTTCCCGCAGTCCCTGCATGGAGGCCAAGGACTGAGTAGACTATGGAAGACTGAACCTCTTGTATCCATAGGTGGACCTTGCAGAGCAAGGGAGATGCAAATTATCAGATGGATGTTTATACCAAGATTCTATTTGCCCAATGTCTCTATGCTGTCAGTCTGCATCAGCCTCCAGGTTTGGCCGGCTGGCATCTTTCACCAGCACTGAATCCAATTATTTAAGCTCTCAATGTAAGAAGTTACAAGGCTTATGCAAACATAACCCCACCAGACCCCCACTCCGATTCACCTTTCCCTCTACTTCTGCATGTCAGCTCCCCTTTCTCCTATCTGCACCTTTGCCTTCTTCCTGGTTTCCCACCCACACAGTATGAATAATACAACCGCTCATTTCAAAGAGGCTTTTTATTCATTTCTTCTCAGATGCGACTTTCTCATGACAATGCTTCATCAACAAGGATGAAGACACTTCTTCTTTCCAAGCCTATCGCTGGCTGCCATTTGTTATGAATGTTTTACTGAGCTTACCAGATGCATATTAAGCCTGATGCATACTTTCTAAATCTCAGGAACATTTAATAAATGGAGAATTAGTCTGGCTAAGTCATACCAGAGATGAATTCCTTACATTGATACAATCTCCAATGAGCACTTCACTTCATTTAATAAATGTATTTATCAAATACACAAAAGATTTGTAAATGGAGCTCTTGTCTTTCTGAACCATACTAGTTTCATCCTTATTTAACATTTATTTTCTTGAGATGAGACAATATTTGTTATATCTCAAACACGTCATTGCATAAATCTGCCTGTCGTTTATTCAGTCTGACTCTAAATATTAAATTTCAACATTTGCTAGACCTGGCTCCTTGTTTAATCTACAAAGATCTCTAACAAGTGAGAAGGAAGGTTCGCTAATTCAGAAATAACGGTTATTGTATCTCCAGTGGGTTTGTAAAAATCTACATAATATTTAATAAATCTGGCCTAGGATTTGCTGAAATCTATTTAACCTCTATTAAAAGCGAACAGAAATTTGTTAAAGAGCCTTGTCGGATTCATGTAAACTTTGAAAGAGTATCAGACGCTAGAAAAATCCTATTAAACTGTCATGTGTGTTTTCTGTATTTCATTTTCCATCATTGCTGATTACTAACGTCTTTGTGCATAAACAGAAGCTTTCTCCTCTGTGCAGTTCCCCCCTCCTCCTCCTGCCCAGCTCACTCAGTACTGCCATAATTTAGATGCTGGCAAATTAAAATTCACTACTAGAGCTGATGGCAATTTATTCTTACGTTCCTACGTTTAAGTTCACGTCTGACAGTTTCTGAACCCTTCACCAGGGTGAACTATTTATCTTTATCAATGTTATCGATCTCATTCCAAAAGAGACACTTACCAAGAGAAATAATCATACATTACCTATAGCGAAATAATCCTTACCCGTGTTACTAGCCCCACACCATACCTAATTAAAAGAGAAAGAATTTTAAACATAGTATTTACTTTCCACTCTTTATGTTGTTTGTTTATTTTTGCCTCTGTCTGTTTGCTATGTGTGGAATCTCTATAGCATCAAGGGTACGGAACCACAGATCCTCAGTAAAACTAATCTAGTCAGTTTCACTTTCTGATTCTCCCAGTCACCCAATGGTGCGAATACTTGGGTTCCCAGCACTGGCGGGGCATCTTTAACATTGGCAAACACAAACCAAGCACATTTAGGAAGGACTGCACATCTGTATGAATAATGAGAACATTCAGAGTAATAATCATCTCATCTTTCTAAAAAACCCAAGCGTTTTGGAAGGGATATAACCCTGATGTTTCACAGCATAAACCAACCAGTTACCAAGAAGAGACTTTCCTTAGAAGCAGGTTATCCCATTAATACTTACAACAGGGTTTCTTGCATTGTTTTCTGAAGCAATTGGTATTGGCCACTGCCAGACAGGATACTCCTCCTAAAAAAATTAATTGTGAGGCCTAAACTTTCTCTAGAAGACTGTGTCCCTTTAAGTTTTGAAAAACATTTTGGTTGCCTTGAAGTCTCCTCTTCTCCAGTGAGACTAAACTCAAATCATTGCTGCAGATGGGTCTGACCTTGGTGGAGGGATAGTTCAGTGGTTTGAGCATTGGCCTGCTAAACCTAGGGTTGTCAGTTCAATCCTTGAGGGGGCCATTTGGGATCTGGGGCAAAAATTGGGGATTGCTCCTACTTTGAGCAGGGGGTTGGACTAGATGACCTCCTGACGTCCCTTCCAACCCTGATATTTCTATGATTCTATGAAGGACAACTGAGAATGTGTTAGGCTCTTGCCACTGGAGATGTAAGTTTGAATCCTACTCAGGGCAAAAGTGGACATGAGTTTAATGGTCTCGCTCTACTCCCCATTTGTCAACATCACACAATTTGTCTGGATTGACACTCTCTGCATAATGACAGGTTTCAGAGTAGCAGCCGTGTTAGTCTGTATCTGCAAAAAGAAAAGGAGGATTTGTGGCACCTTAGAGACTAACCAATTTATTTGAGCATAAGTTTTCGTGAGCTACAGCTCACTTCATCGGATGCTGTAGCTCACGAAAGCTTATGCTCAAATAAATTGGTTAGTCTCTAAGGTGCCACAAGTCCTCCTTTTCTTTTTACTCTCTGCATAGGAGATGTCAGCAGTGCAATGGAAGGGAGTGCTATTGCTCGGGATTGAGGTGCATGGGTGAGGGCTCATCAACCAAATAGCAGGTGGCACTGCAGATCAGGGCTGAAGGAGCAGAGTGGTGTGAAGCCCAGGATTGGAATAGCCAGAAGGAGCAACAGTTCAGGATGGAGTTGCATTGGCAGAGCTGTGCGTGAGGTATCTTGAACAGCCTCTGCCTTTACCATCCCTGGTTCTAGGCAGTGCGTGCAGACTCTCACACTCACCAAAATCCAGTAATAAAACATGATGGTACTATATTATTTAATTGGGAGCTGCTCAGATGCTACAGTGAATAGTATGAGATAGATAGCTTAGATAATGTGGGTAGGTTAGCACATGGTAGCTAATTGTTAGCTGTTCTGATTGCACTGAGACATAAAGGAATTGATTTATTACAGGCTTTCAAAGAAAGGTTTAGCTTTCCAGGTGAGCTGCCATGCAGAGCCCGATGCGTTAAGCATTTGAAACCTTTAATATCAGATAAAATATATAAGTACCTATTATATTTTCGGATTTGCAGTTAAATCAGGATAGTGTCCTAGTGATTTTGGGGTTGAGATGTCCAAGAGAAATATTTATTTCTAGTGATTGTGGAGTTAACTTTTAGCAATTGCTGTCACAGATGGCACAAGCTTTGTGTATTTTGGGGTATGGTATAGTCTATTTTTCTAGAAACACAGCCCCGATTGTTCCCCTACTTGGTATTCTCAGTAGACAACCCATGAGGACAAGACCTAGGAACACTGGCAGACAGTAGTATGGGTAGGCTAGCACTGACATTATGTGCTGCATCTGTTCTGTGGGCACATCAGGGCATCAGTCTCCAGAGCCATCGATCCAACACCTTTCCACTCCACTGAATTCACAGGCAAATGTGCTAGGAGGCCTTCTCCGCCTGTAGGCTCCCCACAGGGGTCCGATGTTTGCCCCCTGTGTCATATCCATGGCAGTAGGTGTGAGATAGGTGATGAAAGGGGCAACAGAGCAGCATTGACTGGTCTGACCTGCTGCACAGAGTCCATGAGATCAAATGTAACATGAGCGACTGACTTCCTCTGAAGCACAGGTTGGTTAGTGGTTGAAAATGTTCCTCATTCCCTATCAATAAATTGTTACTAATTAATTTCCCAGACCTTTGGAAACAGAGCTTCCAGGCCTGTACAGTATATTCAGAGAGTGACAAATAGGTAACATCGAGGAAACCTTGAAGTATCACACCATTCTTATCACAGTTAATCTTCTGAGCCAGTTAATCATACAGTCCTTCCAGTTATTAAGGGCCTTTTTAATTTAGAGTGAGTGTGTGTAGTAATTAGCCTTAACCAGGTCATTGACCTTAGGGGAATACACATTCCAAGTACTTACATCCATCTTGTACATTTCCAGAAGGGAGAGCCTTTAGCTTCGTATCTCCTCTCTCTTCAGCTCACAGTAGAATCAAGTAAGCTTAATACTAACCAGGCTTTCCAAGAGGGGCTTTTGCACTGAATCAAGTATGAAACTTAGAGGTTTATCACTTCAGGTGTGATTCCCCTCTCATAATATTGGCGTAACTGCATTGATTCCTGGTTTACATCATTGTGAGAGGAGATTCAGCTCACTAAATATACATGGCTGCTATTCTTCCAGTGTTCCCTTTATGATCATTGCAGGGCTATGTCTGTGTTTTTAGTAAAAGGTTTTCTCTCTCCCAGCTTCTGCTTGACCCTGCAGAGAAGTTCTAATCATCTGTCACAACCTGCTGCCATGGAAACAAATGTGATGTCATAGTTTATGCACTGCAGCTTCTAGTGAGCTTTTGTGCACTAAACCAAAAGGGCTCTTAGGTGGTCACTGAGGGTGAGAGGTGACAAACACACAGGAGATGAGTAGATTTATACTAGGAGCTCATATATTTCAAGGGACATACCTGTTGAAGGAGAGGCCCAAAGTCCACACATGCAATTTTGCACCTACATTTGTACATGCAACTTCTGCAGCTACAGGACAAATCAGCCGATTGCACACAAACCTGGCCAGCTGGATGGCAAGGTAGCTGTTTCCCCACACAATCACACAATTTGCACATGCACTCCCCCGCAGGGGTGCTGGAACAATTTGTATAGTGGGGGTGCTGAGAGCCATTGAACCAAACTAAATACTCTATAGGATGGAAACCACTTCAAGCCAGGAGGTGCGGCCGCAGCTCCAGCACCCCTTCTTGCAGCACCCATGGAAACAGGAAATGTCAGCATTACATACAGTCTTGGGTAACAAGAGCCACTTGGTTCCATGTGCTTCCCCAAGCCTCCAATACAAGCAATGAAAAGTTTGCTTTTCATGCTGAAATGTCTACCTGGGAAGCTTGTCTTTTGGAACCTTTGTTTGGTTTGGTTTGTTTGCAAAGTCAGCTCTTTTAGAAACATTACATGGACCATTATCTCACTTTGCCCTTAGGGAGTTTTGTAAAAGACAAACGAGATGCAGCCTGGATCCTTCCTCTGACTGGATTTCCCAGGCCTTGGTGGTGGTGGTGTTACTACCACTCCCCGCTACCCCCTTTTCCAGTCTCCGGCCAAATATTTGTCAGCTGTGTCAATATTTTTCCCCCATGGAAAAATGCCTGTTTAATCTTAACAAATGCTTTTTCCATTTCAGTAGCCTCAGAATTTTCCCTAGAGAGCTGTAAGCCCTTTAAATATATTTAGGTTGCCAGGTTTCTTATGTTTTCTTTCCAGGAAACCAATTTTGCATCTAAGCTCTTGAGAAAGGGCCAGCCTCATCGTTTTTTGCACTTTGAAACCACTGTACGACAGCTGCCCTCCTTCTCCGCCTCTTTCCTCAGTCCCCTAAGGGTGTTAACACTCATCCGTAGGGTAACCTAGAGCCTAGGCCTGAGTTAAGCTTCTTATCCTCCCTAGGTCATAGAATCATAGAATATCAGGGTTGGAAGGGACCTCAGGAGGTCATCTAGTCCAACCCCCTGCTCAAAGCAGGACCAATCCCCAACTAAATCATCTCAGCCAGGGCTTTGTCAAGCCTGACCTTAAAAACCTCTAAGGAAGCAGATTCCACCACCTCCCTAGGTAACGCATTCCAGTGTTTCACCACCCTCCTAGTGAAAAAGTTTTTCCTAATATCCAACCTAAACCTCCCCACTGCAATTTGAGACCATTACTCCTTGTTCTGTCATCTGCCACCACTGAGAACAGTCTAGATCCATCCTCTTTGGAACCCCCTTTCAGGTAGTTGAAAACACTGTACTCTATCAAATCCCCCCTCATTCTTCTCTTCCGCAGACTAAACAATCCCAGTTCCCTCAGCCTCTCCTCATAAGTCATGTGTTCCAGTCCCCTAATCATTTTTGTTGCCCTCCGCTGGACGTTTTCCAATTTTTCCACATCCTTCTTGTAGTGTGGGGCCCAAAACTGGACACAGTACTCCAGATGAGGCCTCACCAATGTTGAATAGAGGGGAACGATCATGTCCCTCGATCTGCTGGCAATGCCCCTATGTATACATCCCAAAATGCCATTGGCCTTCTGGGCAACAAGGGCACACTGTTGACTCATATCCAGCTTCTCGTCCACTGTAACCCCTAGGTCCTTTTCTGCAGAACTGCTGCCAAGCCATTCGGTCCATAGTCTGTAGCAGTGCATGGGATTCTTCGGTCCTAAGTGCAGGACTCTGCACTTGTCCTTGTTGAACCTCATCAGATTTTTTTTGGCCCAATTCTCTAATTTGTCTGGGTCCCTCTGTATCCTATCCCTACCCTCCAGCATATCTACCTCTCCTCCCAGTTTAGTGTCATCTGCAAACTTGCTGAGGGTGCAATCCACACCATCCTCCAGATCATTTATGAAGATATTGAACAAAACCAGCCCCAGGACCGACCCTTGGGGCACTCCACTTGATACCGGCTGCCAACTAGACATGGAACCATTGATCACTACCCGTTGAGCCTGACAATCTTGCCAACTTTCTATCCATCTTATAGTCCATTCATCCAGCCCATAATTCTTTAACTTGCTGGCAAGAATACTGTGGGAGACCATGAAAAAAGCTTTGCTAAAGTCAAGGAACAACACGTCCACCGCTTTCCCCTAATCCACAGAGCCAGTTATCTCGTCATAGAAGGCAATTAGATTAGTCAGGCATGACTTGCCCTTGGTGAATCCATGCTGACTACTCCTGATCACTTTCCTCTCCTCTAAGTGCTTCAGAATTGATTCCTTGAGGACCTCCTCCATGATTTTTCCAGGGACTGAGGTGAGGCTGACTGGCCTGTAGTTCCCAGGATCCTCCTTCTTCCCTTTTTAAAAGATGGGCACTACATTAGCCTTTTTCCAGTCATCCAGGACTTCCCCGGATCGCCATGAGTTTTCAAAGATAATGGCCAATGGCTCTGCAATCACATCCGCCAACTCCTTTAGCACTCTCGGATGCAGCGCATCCGGCCCCATGGACTTGTGCTCGTCCAGCTTTTCTAAATAGTCCCGAACCACTTCTTTCTCCACAGAGGGCTGGTCATTTCCTCCCCATGCTGTGCTGCCCAGTGCAGTAGTCTGGGAGCTGACCTTGTTCGTGAAGACAGAGGCAAAAAAAGCATTGAGTACATTAGCTTTTTCCACATCCTCTGTCACTAGGTTGCCTCCATCATTCAGTAAGGGGCCCACACTTTCCTTGACTTTCTTCTTGTTGCTAACATACCTGAAGAAACCCTTCTTGTTACTCTTAATATCTCTTGCTAGCTGCAACTCCAGGTGTGATTTGGCCTTCCTGATTTCACTCCTGCATCCCCGAGCAATATTTTTATACTCTTCCCTGGTCATTTGTCCAATCTTCCACTTCTTGTAAGCTTCTTTTTTGTGTTCAAGATCAGCAAGGATTTCACTGTTAAGTGAAGCTGGTCACCTGCCATATTTACTATTCTTTCTACACATGGGGATGGTTTGTCCCTGTAACCTCAATAAAGATTTTTTAAAATACAGCCAGCTCTCCTGGACTCCTTTCCCCCTCATGTTATTCTCCCAGGGGATCCTGCCCATCAGTTCCCTGAGGGAGTCAAAGTCTGCTTTTCTGAAGTCCAGGGACCGTATTCATCTTTCTTTCTTTCTTTCTTTCTTTCATCTTTCAGGTCTTTCATCCTGCATCCATTATGGACTGTGATGGTGTTTTATGCCTACTGCATGTGTATTGCTTTACATCAAGGTGGAGATCCTGAACAGGGTTAAATGTGTCCACAGCTGTACGCCCTTCTCCAGTTCAGAAGCTCCTTGCAGTAACACTGACTGTATTTAGACATTCTGGAAGAAAATGGAATGCTTGGTGTTGGCTGGTTGCATATTACCCAGAATTCTCTTCCAGTTAAGAGATATCTCATTTAGTTTCAGTGTTGTCTGAACATGATCTGATGAAGAGATAGTGTCTCACCAGGTTTGAGGGGCCAGCCCAGATTCAATTACAACTAGAAACTGACTCCAACTTGTAAATATGTAGACAAGATTGTGTGCATTGTTTGTTATAGAAGCAGCAAATGAGTTACATAATACAGTCTTTGAGCTGGATGCAGGTCCCTTCTTCAGATGTTGGCAAGTTTATATGCAACACAAAAGATCTTTTTGTGGTGATCTGCAGAGGTAAAAAGTTTACACTGAGGAATAGCTGGATGTTTGGGGAGTTTACAATGGAGTAGACTATTTATCTACTGAGTTCAGAGAACAGCAATGTTCACTTTATAATAATGGTGCTTTTTGTATAAGCCAACAACTCCTGGAGCATGTAACTCCCTGGTTCCTAAATTTATGAATTATTTGTGGGGTCAATAAGATGCGAGCATTGTTTGGCTGGGCTAGTGTTTAGTGTGTTTATTTATTAAATGTTGATATAACACCTTTTATGCCAGGATCCCAAAGTTCTTTTTGAGCATTATTACATAAGGCTCTCAAGATCCTTATTACCTCAAGACAACCCATCATATTGCTGGTGAGGTTGAGTCACAGAAAGATTTAGAGAGTAAGGATTGGAGCTGGGAATGGAACACAGGAATCCTGGCTCCCAGTCATGTGTTCTAACTACTGGAGCATACTTTATATCTGGAAAAGGGACACAGAACCCCATTGTACTTAGACTGCCTGCCTCGTCTACCAAGCCCATGTACCAGGCAGAAACAAATTGTATTTAATTACAGCTGATCAAAATATGGAACTTCTGTCCCATGGGAAATTCCAAGATTTCAAAATCTGGTTTCATCCCAAATCAGGATGAAAAGTCAAAATTGCAGAACCTTAAATGAAAAAAATTCCATTTTGACTTTATTGAAACATTTTGATTGTATTATATTATCCAAAAAATGTATACAAAACATAAGAGCTGGTAATGACTGAGATATGTCTTGGAAAAGTAATGCAGCAAAGCACACAATTTCCAGTAAGTTCTTGGAATGTATGGGGGACAATATTTTGTTTCAGAAAGTAGACAAAGTAACCAGGGGAACAGCCATTTTTGACTTTATTCTGACCAACAGGGAGGAATTGGTTGTGAATCTGAAGGGGGCAGGCAATTTGGGTGAAAATGATCATAAAATGATAGATTTCTAGATTTTAAGAAAAGGAAAGAGTTAAAGAAGCAGAATGAGGACAAGGGACTCAAAAATTCAGACTTTACTAATATCAGAGAACTGGTAGGTAAGGTCCCATGGGAAGAAAATTTAAGGGAAAAGGAGTTCCAGAGACTTAGCAGTTTCTTAAGACGACTACAGGTGAGTCGCATCATACGCGCATTTAACTTTTGCAAATTCAACTATACGCGCTCAGCAAAAAAAAAAAAAAAAACCAACAAGATACCTGTAAATAGTGCGGGCGATTCCACCCACCATTCCACTCAATGAGCATATGCTCCAGAGTGAGCGTGAGATGGGAGACATGAATCTGCTGTTCCCTCAGTCAGTCTCAGTTCCTGCGTGCCTCTCATAGTGTGAGCATCTCGCCACGCTGAGTGTGATTCTAGTGTTTAAAGATACTGTACATATTTTTCATACAACATGGCCCCTAAACGCAAGCCAACTACTTTATCTGGTGCTCAACTGAAGAAACAGTGATCTGTTCCAACGCTGGAGGAAAAACTGGCTGTGTTGGACTGATTGAGAGACGGTATGTTGGTCTCCAATGTGGCGCGAAAATATGGCCACAATGAATCTAGCATCCGTGCCATCAAGATCCAAGAGAGAGAAATTCGTCAAGCTGTGGCATCAAGTGTTCCAATAAGTGCTAAGGTGATGAGCCAGGTGCGTGATAAGACTTTAGTGAAGACTGAAAAGGCATTAAACTTATGGCTGGAAGACATGAACCGTAAACGAGTGCCTATCGATGGCAACACGTTGCAAGAAAAGGCTCTTAGCCTCTATGTGCTGTTCAAACCTCCTGCCGAAGAGGGACAGCCCTCTGATGAGAAGGAATTCAAAGCCAGCCAAGGTTGGCTTAACAGTTTTAGGAACCGCTTCGGCCTCAGAAACATGCAGACTACTGGTGAAGCTGCTTCTGCGAATGAAGAGGCATCAAAAGCCTACCCTGAACAATTAAAGAAAATCATAGAAGAAAAGGGCTATCTTCCGGAACAAGTTTTTAATGCTGACAAGACTGGGCTCTTCTGGAAAAAAATGCCCAAGCTGCACTTACACTTTTAAATCAGAAAGACAAGCCCCTGGCTTCAAAGCAGCTAAAGACCTTGTAACTATGTTGTTTTGTGGCTATGTGGCTGGGCATTTAATAAAGCCGGGCTTGCTCTACAGGGCTGCAAATCCCCGTGCCCTAAAAGGCAAGAACAAAAATCTCCTGCCTGTGTTTTGGCATTCAAATAAAAAGGCTTGGGTGACTGCAGCATTATTTCTGGATTGGTTCCACAAGTGTTTCATTCCACAAGAGGCCAAGCGGTACCTTGAAGAGAAAGGACTTGACTTTAAAGTGTTGCTGATTGTAGACAATGCTCCTGGCCACGCTGTGGCACTCCAGTTTGCGCATAATGACATTAAAGTCATCTTTCTCCACACCAATACCACCTCCATCCTCCAACCTCTCAACCAAGGCATGACTCGCTGTTTTAATGCCATGTACACGGGGCTTACATTCTCATGGATACATAGCGCTATGGATGCTGATCCTAATCTTAATGTGATGGAGTGTTGGAAGTCCTTCAACATTGCCAATTATATAAAACAAGCAATGGAAGCAATCAATCCTGATACAGTCAATGCATGTTGGCAAAACCTATGGAAAAAACGTGTGAATGATTTTAAGGGCTTCCTGACCATTGACAAAGAAGTGAAACGCATTGTTCAGGTGGCCAGACAAGTGGGTGGTGATGACTTTGTCGACATCCTTGAGGAAGAAATTGAAGAATAAATTGAAAGCCATAGAGAAACATTGACTAACGAAGAGTTAGAGGAACGGATAAAATTGTCTGCAGAAGACGAAGATGACGACGACGAACAGGAAGAGACAGCAAGTTGGAATCTTCATAAATTTGTTGAAGTGTTCCAAGCGCCGAAACACTTGAATGATTTAATTTCTGAATACGATCCCTCTATGGAACGAAGCCTCAAAATCACACGTAGTATTATGGATGATTTGAGACTGTATCAAGAAATGTTTGAGCAGCTCAAGAGACAACAGCGACCATTGCTGAACACCATGTTTTTCAAGGAGAAACAACCAGCAGCGGATGAGCCTATGCAATCAACTTCTCGAGCTAAACCAGAGCCAAACACTTCATCTACGACTCACTCTCCGTCACCCAAGCTCTCCGTTACCTCCATCTCCTGGATAAACATCAAGCCCTGATGACCCCCTATAATTACCCCCTGTAATTACCCCCTGTAATTAAAAATACAGTACTGTAAAATTATATTTTGCATATGTACGCTTTATTATAGACTGTACATTGTACATTACTGTATACATTATACATTTATACATATTACTGTACAGGGTTGTATACACAAAACCATGTACCATATACTTGTACTTTATGGGCTATTTAAGGGATTTTCAATGGTAATTTTGACTATATGCGACTTTCACCTTACGTGCTGACTTTAGAACCTAACCCCTGCGTAAGATGCGACTCCACTGTATTAAAGGTACAACTGCAAACTACTGTGATGTGAAAAAAAAAGATAGGAAGAACAGTAAGAGACCAACAGGGCTCCATCAGGAGCTCTTTAATGCCCTGACAATAAAAATAATCTATAAAAAGTGGCACATGGACAAATTGCTAAGGAGGAGTATAAAAGACTAACACAAATATGTAGGCACAAAATCAGAAAGGCTAAGGCACAAAATGAGTTACAGCCAGCAAGGGACATAACAGAAAATAAGAAGAGGTTCTTTAAATACATTAGGAGCAAGAGAAAGGTGAAGGAAAGTGTAGGTACTCTACTTAGCAGGGAAAGAGAGCTAATAACTGATGACATCAGGAAGACCGTGGTGTTTAATGTCTATTTTGCTTCAGTCTTCACTAAAAAGGTTAATGGTGACCAGATACTCAACGCAAATAATATTAACAGCAAGGGGGAAGGAACACATACCAAAACAGTGGAAGACCTGGTTATAGAATATTTAGATAAGTTAAATGTATTCAAGTCATTGGGACCTGATGAAATGCATCCTAGGGAAGATAAAGAAACAGCTGAAGCAATCTCAGGACCTTTAGCAATTATCTTTGAGAACTCACAGAGGACATATGAAGTCCCAGAACACTGGGAAAAGATAAACATAATACCTATCTTTAAAAGAGGAAACAAAGAGGACTCAGGGAATTATAGACCAATCAGTATAACTTTGATACCTGGAAAGATACTGGAACAAATTTTTAAACAATCAACTTGTAAGCACCTAGAGAATAATAGGATTAGAAGGAATGGATTTGTCAAGAAAAATTATGTTTGTTTGGAATGAATTCCTTCTTTGACAGGAACAATGGCTTAGTGGACAGAGAGGAAGCAGTAGATGTAATATATCTTGGTTTTAGTAAAGGTTTATGATGCAGTCCCCACATGACACTCTCATATGCAGACTAGGGACATGTGGTCTTGGTGAAATTACTATAAAGTGGATACACAACATGTTGAAAGACCGTACTTATACAGTAGTTATCAATGGTTCATTTTGAAACTGGGAGGCCATATCTAATGGAGCGCTGCAGGGGTCATTCCTGGGTCCAGTACTGGTCAATATTTTTGTTAATGCCTTGGATAACATAGTAGAGAGAGTAGGCTTACGAAACTAGTGGAAGACACAAACCTGTGAGTGGTTGCAAACACTTTGGAGGGCGGGAGGAGAAATTAAAACTTCACAAATTAGAGAAAAGAAAAGGAGTACTTGTGGCACCTTAGAGACTAACCAATTTATTTGAGCATGAGCTTTCGTGAGCTACAGCTCACTTCATCGGATGCATGCAAATTAGAGAATTGGTCTGAAGTCAACAAAACAAAATTCAATAGAGACAAGTGCAAAGGACTATACCTAGGAAGGAAAAATTAAATGCACTACAAAATGGGGAATAACTGGCTAAGCAGTAGTACTGCTGAAAAGTATCTGGGGGTTATAGTGGATCATACATTGAAGGTGAGCCAAAGATGGGATGTAGTTGTGAAAAAGGCTAATAGTATTCTGGGGTGTATTAATAGGAGTGGGATATGTGAGACATAAGAGCAGGGATCAGTAACGTTTGGCACGTGGCCCACCAGGGAAAGCCTGTTTACCTGCAGCGTCCACTGGTTCTGCCGATTGCAGCTCCTACTGGCCGCGGTTCACCGTCCCAGGCCAATGGGGGCTGCGAGAAGCGGTGTGGGCCGAGGGATGTGCTGGCCACTGCTTCCTGCAGCCCCCATTGGCTTGGGATGGCAAATCGTGGCCAGTGGGAGCTGCGATCGGCCAAACCTGCAGACACTGCAGGTAAACAAACTGGCCCGGCCTGCCAGCGGCTTTCCCTGACTGGTCGTGTGCCAAAGGTTTCCAATCCCTGGACTAGGGGGATTACTTGGTCCTACCTCAGCACAGGGGGCTGGACTTGATGACCTTTGAGGTCCCTTACAGCCTTACATTTCTATGATACTATATTAAGGATATTGTATTATGTTACCTAAAAGTTGAAACAATAACTGACTCCTTTGGGTCTGACATCGAGCTGGAGCTGACAGGTGACTTTCTCAACACGAGAAGGACGAGACTCTTCTCAGAACCCTTGATGCATCAGAATGCAGTTCCTGAGGGAGCCATCTAGCCATCCAGCCTCATAAATCCTGCAAAGCAGGTTTCAGTTCATTCCCTGTAGGGCTGCTGTGAGATAACTCACGTAGCAGTCATGATGAAAAGGGAGATATGTAACTATAGTAAATAAATAAAATAATAAAAAATAATAATAATCATGTTTTAACCATTGGTTTGTACCCAAATAAGTTTTCCGCCCCACCCATGTTGTGTAAACTGCTATCATAGCATTATCATTTCTGTGACAACAATGGCCAGTGCATCTTAAAGCCTTGTGCTGGGTCCTCTGCTCTCCTGTGTGTTTTAAGTCTTTTATTATTTTTATCTTGAGGAAGGGACACTGAGGCAGGGAGTGAAAGCTCCTACTGAGAATTCACTGGCTTAGCCCTTTTGGTTGCTACAGTGTATGGTTGCTCAGTTCCTCCCACTCTGACCCACTGAATTCATTCCCATGCAGAACGCCCACACAAGGCACAACAGTGTTGTGAACCCTAGTGTAGACAGCCCATCAGCTGCTGCAGCCATTTTGAACACTGTATTAATTAGACTGGGGTGAAATTTTCAAAAGTATCTAAGTGACTTAGGTGCCTATATCCCTTTGACTTTGAATGTGGCGCCTAAGTGCCTGAAAGTGCCATTTTTAAAAATAGGATTTTTGGCTTCTAAATCGCTTACATACTTTTGAAAATTGTATCCCTGATCTCAGCTGGGCCTTTAATCTTTTCCAGTGTGCCCTACAGAAACAAACAGTTGTCTCATTTGAGGCTATTATTATTCAATGCCATAAATACTTTAAAAAATAACAATTCCATGGGGTTTGTATGGAAATCAAGAGGATTTTGCACTTCAATTCTCAGTCCACTGCCCAGTTACCTCGATGCCCAGTCCCAGGGCCTCAGCCCCTGCACTTGAAAATGCTTATTAAAAACAAGAGAATAATACAGGTGTAATAATAGCAGGTGTCTGATTATTGGGAAACACACAGCAAAAACACAAAAATGATCAGCTTCCATGAAATCTCAATGGTGGCTGTATAATTTAAACAGGATTCTTAAGCTTGTCAGCATCATTCTCCATTTTTGGCTCCACTCCTGTTATTTCAGACCACAAGAAGGCCGCTATTGTTCTGCTGCCAGCCCCGACCGCCTTTGGTCAGATTTAAGAGAAAGTGGCTGTTGGAAATGAAGATTAATACTCCAGTCACAGGTGCGATTATCTTGATGAAGGTTATTGTAGTTCGCATAACATCGAATATATGTATCTATATACACACACACTAGTACCCAGCAGGTCTATAGCACAAGGGATGAATGGAAAGCTAGGGGAATTATTTAATCACAAAGACTTCTCCTATGTGTCTAAAAGTGAAGTGGTGTTCTATACAAATGGAGATGCTTAGGACAGTCATGGGAAAGGACTAGCTATTGCAGATCTTAAACTCTTGAAGAAAAAGGTGTATGTCTGTGTGAGAGAGAGAGAGAGAGAGGGGGGGGCAGACAGACATCTGTGAGAGTCTGTGTTGAATAGAACAACAAAACCAGCAAAAATCCCCAAACTGTCATCAGCTAGCAAAAAACAAAATGATGTATGAATGTATCTATTTTCATGGATGTGGGTTCAAACATTTCCATATTTGGGGTATTTGAAATCCAGATCCAGTTTCTGTGTCCTTAACTCATCTCTCACTTGGGAACAGGGATATTGTTTTCTGTTTTGAATATTCAAATTAATTGACTCATGCTTGGGCAGTACCTGAGATCCTTGGCTATAAGGCACAGCATGTGTACTAAAGTACCACAAACTTCTACATCACTAGATAGATACCTAAGTATTAATAATAATTACAGAGGAACTGAAGCAGTCCAATGTAGATCCAGATCTCAACTTCCTCAAAGTATGGGTAAGTTCAGATCTAGGGTTTTGATTGGCTCAATGTTGAGATGGGCTAGTGCTGAAGTTTATGTCTAAACAGCTCCAAAGCTTATGTCTAAACAGCTTCAGCCCAGGATTTGGGTTAGTATCCACCTGTACAAAACTAAAGTTACCTGTGTCATTCCGATTGGCTCAGTAATCTCTGATGTTATAATCACACGGCCATTCCCTGAACTGCTCCATTATTGCATGGAATCAAATGGGAGAGTCAAGGGAGCTGTAGAGAACAAAGAATACATGTCTCTTTTCTATAACAGCAATACACTGTGTCTGAATTTTTGGGGGAAAAGTGGTTTTCTCGTCAAATCTGTTTCTAGCCTTCAAATGTATAAAATCCACATGATACAGCAAATCTGTTACCTAGGCTCTGCATGTGTCTCACGTTCCAGAGTTCTGAAAACAATGCAAACCACTGTAGTTTTGCTCTCATGGTTATGGTATCTGCACGTGTCTGGTTAGGATTACACAGTAGCTCACAGTTAACCAGGTAATCTTGTGTGTGCAATAAGTAGTCAGTCACTTCTTTCTGTACCAGCCTCAGCAAAACATCAGCTGATTGTATTATTCTAATTTGGGTTGCAGGGAGTCATTACCTTGTACCTACCTTTGATTAGATGAGAGGCTCCATTAAACTGTGCTAACTTTCCTGCCTGCAGGGGGTCCCATCTAAGTGGAGAGGTGTATGAGGGTTAGAGCGGCTGAGAGATCCAATGGCTGGTTTCAGAGTAGCAGCCGTGCTAGTCTGTGTTCGCAAAAAAGAAAAGGAGTACCAATAGGGTGAACTGACTTGGAGGGGGGTGTGGTTGCTGTGGGCTGGGAGAACTTGCACCCAGTGTAATGTCAGGGGTCACTGAGCAGCTGGGTGGGAGGGATATTGTTTTCTTATACTCTTTGGACACGTTTCTGGGTCATTTCTACTCTATACGCTATCTTTCTTCAAAGTGTAGCTCTTAAAGACATCGGAGTAGCCACTACTCTGGGCTGGCACTAGGAATAACCAAGTCCTTGAACAAGTCCTTGAAATGGCTATTACACACATCACTTGAATTCACTTGATTCCAGTGAAACCCTGTTCCCTGGGTACCTCACAGCTCCCCTCCCCTCTTGCCCTTTCCCCACTGCTCCCCAAGGGGTGGGTGCAACTACGTCAGCACAAGGCTGCTCTCAGTGTAACTCACTTTAAATGTGAAGTGAGCCCAGAGATGCCACAGTGATGGGCCTGGTATAAAACAGAGGCAGACAGAGAACAGTCTGTCTGCAGAAGCCGCCCCTCCGAGGCATTTCAAACAGCTGCTAGCAATCCAAAATGGGACACCCTGTGCTCGCTCATGGGGACTTTATATTGGCTTGTTGTTCTCCTGAAATAAAAGTCAGGAAGAACCTGTTTGTTATTTATAATTAGAACATCCTGATTCTCAGTCTGGCGTGGATGCAGAAGGGTTAGCTCGCTCGGCTGAGCACAGTGCACATTGCCCTGCTCTCCGTTCCCTGCACCTTTCGTCATCGGTCCAGAAACGGCTTGCACACAAGTTGAGGACTGACCACTCCAGTTCATTTTTCAGGGCCACCGACAGCTATTTTTTCTTTAGTAACAACTTCAGGCCATTATAAACCATTGTAAAAGTCTTCCGTCCATAAAACACTCCAAGAATATTAGCTTAAATATAGTCTCTCTGTTCAAAACCAATAAAAGCTTTGGGCTAGCTGTTTCAGACCCACAGTGACAAGAGAATTATGTAAAGTCTTTAAGCCACAAACCCTGGTTTAAGCAGCACAATAGATAATTTGAGACTAGGGCTCAGAACCTTGCGTGGTGGAGCCCGTACTCTCGGGAACATTTCTGCCATGGAATGAAGATTTGTACCATGAATAATTATGAAGTGTCCCAGATAATCATTTGAGTCATGGTACATTGATCTCATCTGCGTGAAACAAAGACATCCCTCATTTTCCTCCCTCTGTCATATATTCTGTTAAAATACCTTGGTAGTGAACGGTGAATAATTCAGATGTGTTTATTACAAACTCTGAGAGAGAATCAGAGATATGACAGAGGTGGAAATACAATAGCATTCATTTTTACCTGGCATCTAACATACATAGTATCACACACAACACCACAGGAAAAGTCACAATGACCTAAGGGTCTGATTTTCAGAGGTGCTTCCATAGGAATCTGCAGGTGAAGAGCACCTCTGATCATCAACTATATTGGAAAGACAGATTTCAGGATAGACGGACTTCAGGTAGACCATCTCTTGATTCTTCTAGTCTTGCCCCCTGTACCAGGGACCACCTGGGCACTGGCATAGGAGAAAATTTTAGAAAAAGTCCAGAACTGGATTTTGGTTTGGATAAGTATGCTATCAATAACTGAGATTGGATTGTGCTTGGCTCACCTAGTGAGAAACAGACCTTCCCCCAAAGAGATCACAGTCTAAATAAGACAGACAGAAAGTGGGTAGGAAAAAGTACTATTATCTCAGTTTTATAGATGGGGAACTGGGGCAGAGAGAGATTAAGACCCAGATTTTTAAAGGTGTTCCTGCACTCAGACACCCATTGAATACACTCAGAACCCCAAAGAGGGACGCTCATGGCCACTGCACCTGAGAGGAGGAGATGTAGAGTGCTGGTGGTTGAGGACTCCCTTCTGAGGGGAACGGAAGCATCCATCTGCTAACTTTTAAGCAATTTGTCCTGAATTGGCATTCTCGGTTGGGTCTCGCCAGAACCAGCATCATTATTCTAGGTTAACTCATGTTGTGCCTTAGCCTTTCTGATTTTGTCCCTACATGCTTATGCTATTCTTTTGTACTCCTCCTTAGCAATTTGTCCATGTCTCTACTTTTTGTAGATTTCTTTTTGATTTCCAGGGCATTAAATAGCCCCTGGTGGAGCCTTACTGGTGTCTGACTGTTCTTCCTATTTTTCTTTCACATCAGAATAGTTTGCAGTTGTGCATTTAATACTGTCTTCTTGGGAAACTACCAGCTCTACTGAACTCCATTTTCCCTTAGATTTTCTTCCCATGGGACTATACCTACCAGTTCTCTCAGAATGTTAAAATCTGCTTTTTTAAAAGTCCATTGTCCTTATTCTGCTGCTCTAGCTCCTTCCTTTCCTTAGAATCATGCAATCTATCATTTCATGACCAATTTCACCCAAATTGCCTTCCACCTTCAGATTCACCACCTCCTTCTTTTTGATCAGAGTCAAGTCTGAAATGACTGTCCCCTGATTACTTCTTCCACTTCTGAAACCAAAAAGTTGTCCCCAATACATTCCAAGAACTTACTGGAAATTTTGTGTTTTGCCAGCAGACCTGGGAAGAAATGGGGTCCACCTGACCAAGAAGGGAAAGAGCATCTTTGCACACCAATTCTTTAAATACATTAGGAGCAAGACAAAGATGAAGGAAAGTATAGGTACTCTGCTTAGCGGGGAAGGAGAGCTAATAACATCAAGAAGGTATTTAATGCCTATTTTGCTTCAGTCTTCACTAAAAAGGTTAATGGTGACCAGATACTCAAAGCAAGTAATATTAACAACCAGGGGGAAGGAACACAAGCCAAAATAGGGGAAGAACAGGTTAAAGAATATTTAGATAAATTAAATGTATTCAAATTGGTAGGGGCTGGTGAAATTCATCCTAGAAAATTTAAGGAACTAGCTGAAGAAATTTCAGAACTGTTAGCAATTATCTTTGAGAACACCTGGAGTACAGGTGAGGACCCAGAAAACTGGAGAAGAGCAAGTATAGTGCCTATCTTTAAAAAGGGGAACAAAGAGGACTCAGGGAATTATAGACCAGTCAGCCTAACTTCAATGCCTTGAAAGAAACTGGAACATATTTAACAATCAATTTGTAAATACCATATGGATAATAGGTTCATACGGAATATCCAGCATGGATTTGTCAAGAACAAATCATGCCAAACCAACCTAATTTCCTTCTTTGACAGGGGTACCGGTTTAGTGGGTAGGGGGAAAGCAGTAGATGTGATATATTTTGATTTTAGTAAAGACTTTTGACACAGTTCCCACATGACATTCTCATAAGCAAACCAGCGACATGTGCTCTAGATGAAATTACTATAAGGTGGGTGCACAACTGTTTGAAAGCCCATATTCAAAGGGTAGTTATCAATAGTTCGCTGTCAAACTGGGAGGGCATATCTAGTGGAGTCCTGCAGAGCTCACTTGTGGGTCCAGTACTATTTAACATTTTCATTAATGACTTGGCAAATGGAGCACAGAGTATGCTTATAAAATTTTCAGATGACACCAAGCTGGGAGAGGTTGGAATTGAGTTGGAAATCCTTCAAAACCAGACTCTTCCATGAGATTTCAGAATCTGCTGCTGGCTGGTCTGACAATACAGTACATGGAAGGAGGCATTTTGGATATTTTAGCACTGCCATCCCAGCCAGAGATGCACTCAGACAACAATGCTAACTCGCTGGTTTTGCATCCTTGGTTCTAGTTCAGTTTTAGGCGCGAGTGACCCATTTGGGATGGCTCTTATTCTATCTGAACCTGACTTCCAGTCCTTGTAAAATAGGCAGTTTACTCTCTTTCATTAATGAGGAAATGATCTATAGTTAACAGATGGATGAATTGGCACCTTCAAGTGAAAATCAAAGCAATTAACAAAGCAACTTCAAAAGACAAACCGTTTTTTAGGACTCAACCACTTAAAAGCTCTTAATACTGTGTTTGGATGCCACATATTGGTAGAGATAAGCAGGAAAGGCTGTAAATGAAACACAACTGGTAGCAGAAGCTCTGGCTGTACTTTCTTGGTGTGGAAAGAGGAAGGTCTTTATTTTAGCAACGTGGAGACCACACTCGTTTCAGGATCTTGGGTGGGCCCAGTTAATCATCCAGAAGTTCAGATCTTTATCCAAAATTTTGATTGTTTCATCCCTTTAAGTTTGCACAATTGGGCTGGAAATCACATGGAAACAGACAGTCTCTTGTTATAAAGTTAGGAAACCGAGTCTAAAGGTCTAGGCTAGTCATCACAGAGAAACTAAATGAATTCTTTGCTTCAGTCTTCACGGCTGAGGATGATAGGGAGATTCCCAAACGTGAGCCATCTTTTGTAGGTGACAAATCTGAGGAATTGTCACAGATTGAAGTGTCACCTAGAGGTGGTTTTGGAATTAATTGAGAAACTTAACAGTAACAAGTCACCGGGACCAGATGTCATTCACCCAAGATTTCTGAAAGATCTAAATTTCTGTCAAATGTGAAATTGCAGAACTATTCACTATGGTTTGTAACCTGTACTTTAAATCAGCTACTGTACCCAGTGACTGGAAGATAGCTAATGTAACGCCAATACTTAAAAAGGGCTCTAGAGGTGATCCTGGCAATTACAGACCAGTAAGTCTAACATCAGTACCCGGCAAATTAGTTGAAACAATAGTAAAGAATAAAATTGTTAGATAGAAGAACATAAATTGTTGCGCAAAAGTCAACCTGGTTTCTGTAAAGGGAGATCATGTCTTACTAATCTATTAGAGTTCTTTGAGGGGGTCAACAAACATGTGGACAAGAGGGAGGGATAGCTCAGTGGTTTGAGCATTGGCCTGCTAAACCCTGCTAAGGGTTGTGAGTTCAATCCTTGAGGGGGCCATTTAGGGATCTGGGGCAAAAATTGGGGATTAGTCCTGCTTTGAGCAGGGGGTTGGATTAGATGACCTCCTGAGGTCCATTCCAACCCTGATATTCTATGATTCTATGATCCAGTGGACATAGTGTACTTAGATTTCCAGAAAGCCTTTGACAAGGTCCCTCACCAAAGTCTCTTATGTAAATTAAGTTGTCATAGGATAAGAGGGAAGATCCTTTCATGGATTGAGCACTGATTAAAAGACAGGGAACAAAGGGTAGGAATAAATGGTAAATTTTCAGAATACAGAGGGGTAACTACTGGTGTTCCCCAAGGGTCAGTCCTAGGACCAATCCTATTCAACTTATTCATAAATGATCTGGAGAAAGGGGTAAACAGTGAGATGGCAAAGTTTGCAGATGCTACTAAACTGCTCAAAATAGTTAAGACCAAAGCAGACAGCAAAGAACTTCAAAAAGATCTCACAAAACTAAGTGACTGGGCAACAAAATGGCATATGAAATTTAATGTGGATAAATATAAAGTAATGCACATTGGAAAAAATAACCCCAATTATACATACAATATGTTGGGGGCTAATTTAGCTACAACTAATCAGAAGAAAGATTTTGGAGTCATCGTGGATAGTTCTCTGAAGACGTCCATGCAGTGTGCAGTGGTGTCATAAATATAAAGGGAAGGGTAAACCTCTTTAAAATCCCTCCTGGCCAGAGGAAAACTCCTCTCACCTGTAAAGGGTTAAGAAGCTAAAGGTAACCTCGCTGGCACCTGACCAAAATGACCAATGAGGAGACAAGATACTTTCAAAAGCTGGGAGGAGGGAGCGAAACAAAGGGTCTCTGTCTGTCTATATGCTGTTTCTGCCGGGGATAGACCAGGAATGGAGTCTTAGAACTTTTAGTAAGTAATCTAGCTAGGTATGTGTTAGATTATGATTTCTTTAAATGGCTGAGAAAAGAGAATTGTGCTGAATAGAATAACTATTTCTGTCTGTGTATCTTTTTTGTAACTTAAGGTTTTGCCTAGAGGGGTTCTCTATGTTTTGAATCTAATTACCCTGTAAGGTATCTACCATCCTGATTTTACAGAGGTGATTTCTTTACTTCTATTTACTTCTATTTCTATTAAAAGTCTTCTTGTAAGAAAACTGAATGCTTTTTCATTGTTCTCAGATCCAAGGGTTTGGGTCTGTAGTCACCTATGCAAATTGGTGAGGCTTTTTATCCAACATTTCCCAGGAAAGGGGAGGTGCAAGTGTTGGGAGGATTGTTCATTGTTCTTAAGATCCAAGGGTCTGGGTCTGTAGTCACCTAGGCAAACTGGTGAGGCTTTTTACCAAACCTTGTCCAGGAAGTGGGGTGCAAGGTTTTGGGAAGTATTTTGAGGGGAAAGACGTTTCCAAACAGCTCTTCCCCAGTAACCAGTATTTGTTTGGTGGTGGTAGTGGCCAATCCAAGGACAAAGGGTGGAATATTTTGTACCTTGGGGAAGTTTTGGCCTAAGCTGGTAAAGATAAGCTTAGGAGGTTTTTCATGCAGGTCCCCACATCTGTACCCTAGAGTTCAGAGTGGGGGAGGAACCTTGACAAGTAGCAATCAAAAAGCAAATGGGATGTTAGGAATCATTAAAAAAGGGATAGAGAATAAGACGGAGAATATCTTATTGCCTTATATAAACCTATGGTATGCCCACATCTTGAATACTGAGTACAGATGTGGTCCCCTCATCTCAAAAAAGATATACTGGCATTAGAAAAGGTTTAGAAAAGGGCAACTAAATGATTAGGGGTTTGGAACGAGTCCCATATGAGGAGAGATTAAAGAGGCTAGGACTTTTCAGCTTGGAAAAGAGGAGACTAATGGGGGATATGATAGAGGTCTATAAAATCATGAGTGGTGTGGAGAAAGTGAATAAGGAAAAGTTATTTACTTGTTCCCATAATATAAGAACTAGGGGCCACCAAATGAAATTAATCTGTAGCAGGTTTAAAACAAATAAAAGGAAGTTCTTCTTCACTCAGTGCACAGTCAACCTGTGGAACTCCTTGCCTGAGGAGGTTGTGAAAGCTAGGACTATAACAGGGTTTAAAAGAGAACTGGATAAATTCATGGAGGTTAAGACCATTAATGGCTATTAGCCAGGATGGGTAAGGAATGGTGTCCCTAGCCTCTGTTTGTCAGAGGGTGGAGATGGATGGCAGGAGAGAGATCACTTGATCATTACCTGTTAGGTTCACTCCCTCTGGGGCACCTGGCATTGGCCACTGTCAAAGGACAGGATACTGGGCTGGATGGATGTTTGGTCTGACCCAGTATGGCCATTCTTATGTTCTTAATATCATGGAAATAGCCTTTTGTTTCGTATTGTGTCAATTAGGCTCCTGGTCCAGGAAGAACAGAGGCAGCAGCAAAAATGAATAATAGTTCGATAAAATAGTGATCCAAACTTTTCTGAACCAGAATGAGATTTGCTTCCAAGTTGAGTTAAAAATTTGAAGAAAAGCTTGAGGAGGTTTCATATTTTATCCCATCCTTAACTGTTACCTCTCAGAATGGCAAAGAGTGAAACGAAGTCTGAGTTGGGAATATAGTATGGAAACAAAAAAACTGTTACTAACAGAAGCAAAGCAACTCTAAACTATCTGCATTGCATCTCCAAAGTATCAACCTGATGTCAAAAGCACCAGGCCCCTTCTTCTTAGCTCACAATGGTTTTGCATTGCTGCAGTTTCATGACTTCCGTGGAGTTACTCCTGATTCACATCTGAGTGCAAGTGAGAGTCCAGTCAGGCCCAAGACCTGTAACTATTTCTGAATGGATACATTGGGCTTGATCACCATCAGCGCTGCGCAGCTCTTGGGGCACTGAAGAACTTGCTGAGCCCTGTAGGTGTGGGCTGAGCACCCTGTGGAACAATATGTGATCAAATGCTCGTCCATGCAGCAAGCGACATGCCTTGTGGAGAGAGGGTGCACACTTCACAGAGGAGCACCTGGCTCCACAGCAGTGCAGGGTGGGGATTCTGTCTTGGGTCTCCTCTCCAGAGGGCTGAGGTGAGGACTCCATGGGCTGGTCAGCTCTCAGGCGTGCCCCTTCTCCAGCAAGGCTGCCTCTGTTTGGGGCAATAGTGTTCATAATGCAACTGCTGAGTCTCTGCAGGACCCTGATCGTGTGGAAAGCCCCCATGCTTGCAGTAGGCATTAATGAATTTTTTGGAGAGGAGGTTTTCACATGCACTCATTGCCTCCTGGATCATGTGTTCACAAAGGAATGACATCATGCCTCAGTCCCATCCATTACCATGTCCCTTCTGCTCCCCACTCACTCTGGCAGAGCTCAGTGTGTATGGACCACTTCCGCTATGTGGTGGCTATGTATGTATAGCAAAAAATACGGGGCACACCTGGGAACTTGCACCGGCAGAGATGCTGTGCAGTGCTCAGAGCTGTTGCAGATCCCAACCCTCTATGTCATGGGTAGGCTCAAGCCCATATTGGGTTGAATCCCAAGCCCACTGAAGTCAACAGCAAAACTCCCAGTGGTTTCAGTGAGGCCAGGATTTCGCCCCCTGACTTCTCTAGTCAATCAGCACCTTGAAGGAGTTTTCTCGGCACCTGGCAAAATCAGTCCCAATGTGAAAAATGTCTCTTTGTTGTGGTTGAAGGATGATATCCTGATGCCCTGACTACTGAAGCAGAATCAGGAGCATGGGGTCCTATAAGCAGCAGATTGTCCAAAGGCTGAAAAAGAAGATCTGCAGAAAAAAAAAAAAAAGGCACAGACTGCACTCTGCCATTAACTCAATTTTCTTTCATTTTTCTTAGATACCTGTTAATTAGGATAAAACCATCTAACGAGGTTCGTAGGAGCAAATTGGAAAAGCATTAATGAATTCAGCATTAGTAACAGGTTTCCAAGCAACGGAACATTTTGGCTGAGTGTTAACACTCGTTGCAAGGAGAAAAAAAAAAAACAGTCTCAAGAACAACCTAAATGCCAGTGAACTAAGACTATACCCCTTCTGGATAGAGCTGCTTTTGACAACGTCTCAAGCATGAGATACTTGGGTAAGGTTAAGGGAGATTTTTTTGTTGATTGTCTGATCTCCAATTGTTTTGGAGTGAACACTCTCTGTTTTATTACTACGACAATTAATTATTAGGGATATGTGTAATACAGCTTCTGACAAGAGCAGGGTCCTTGCAAGAAAATGACCCAGGTCCTATTGCACTGAACACTGCACACATTCACAGGGGCATACAGTCCCTGCCCCTGGAGAGCTCACAGTGTCAATTAAGATATAGTTTGTGAGCACAGCAAACCTACAGGGAAAACAGAAGGTTAAGATGCTGAGATTATTAGGGAGGTTGAGAGTAACCATAAAAAGGATTGTGAGGTTATTTAGCTCTCTAGTGCATAACTTGATGGGTCTCAATGATTCCAAAGGTATACCTATAGCTATAGATGAGATATAGAAATTATAGAGGTACTGGTCATGGTTGGGATAAGTGAAATGAGCACTTTTCTCTTCTTGGATCACTTGGGCATCAGTGCCTGAAAGGCTCTATGTGGCACTGCTGTCTGCGATCCACTGGCAATCAGGAACTCAGGGGGAGCTGTTAAAGCATAGAGGCATTGGGACTCGTGGCCTGGACCTCCTCCACGTTGCGTCGATCTCACTAACACAGCCCTCACAACAAACAAATCAACTGCAAATATGGCACTGATTCATCATCACACACTGGCTACTCTTGTGATGGAAAGCACCTGCAAATATAGCTTGAATGGTCAGTGTTCTCTGGCTGTTTTCGTGTGCCGGCGAATCTGCCCTTAAAAGTTAATCTTTCAAAAAATTGTTTAAGGCTGATACCACCTACCTTACAATCCTTAGAAATATTGCATGAAAGCGCTTTCTTTGGTTTTCTTCTCTAGTGATCATGTTATGACATTTTTATAATTAAAAACAAAACACACACAAAGGAAACAAACCAAAAAATCCACCACCCTAGTGAAATTCCTAAGCAAAAAAATTGTGTTAAAATGGAAGTAAGGTTGAGCGTATGTATCAGTAATTTAAGGCCAAAAAAAAAAAAATCAGAAGGATCATGCAAACCAAGCATTACAAACCCAGGAAATTCAGAGGTATGTATACTTAAAAGAAATCCTAACATGCTAGGATAAGAAATACACAGTTAAGGAACCCAAATAACCTTAACTCCGCCCTATAGTGATGGCATGAGGGGAAAAAAGTGGAAAAAATCTAATGTGTTTTTACAAAGCAGTTTAATGTAATGGGGAACCACAAATACTAAAATGCTTTGATCGTAACCTAATGGTTATTGAATGGCGTTGCTAGAGGGCAGCACTAAGGCTGCTTGGATGCCTTGACTGTGTATTTCTTACCTTAACACATTTGGAGTTCCAGCACTGGGAGTAGAGATGTTTGCCCAGTGCTGGTGGGAGACAGGATTAGAATGGGATTTGGGTTTTGTTTATTCTGCTCCGATTTTTCCCCTTCCCTTTTTTGTTCCCTTGGTCCCAGTGAACCTACACATCTCCTGTTGTACTTCAACTTCCTTGATACTGACAATGATGGGAAGATGTTGCATATCTTCAAAGAGTCGGCCTGCACCTCTTCCTCTGTCAATGCAAACATTACCACTGTTAGCGCTGCCAGCTATATGGCCAGAGTGGGAGCTAGGATCAGGTGCATTAGACAGAATCAGGAAGATGACTGGCACTCAGATGGGTGAAGTAAAAGTCTGTGCGGGGCAGGGAAAGAAACCATCCTGTCCAAAGCACATGTTATGGGCATGATAGGATTTATCATGTAACAAGCACTGCTTCCCTGGGGGCTGGGTAACTGGGCTAGAAAATGGCAGATGAAATTCAGTGTTGATAAATGCAAAGTAATGCAAACTGGAAAAACAATCTCAACTACACATACAAAACGATGGGGTCTAAATTAGCTGTTAGCACTCAAGAAAGAGATTTTGGAGTCATCGTGTTTAGTTCCCTGAAAAGAACTACTCAATGTGCAGCAACAGTTAAAAAAGCTAACAGAATGTTAGACTCTTAGGACAGGTATAGATAAGAGAGAAAATATTATAATGCTGCCATATAAATCCATGGTACACCCACACCTTGAATGCTGCATGCATTTCTGGTTGCCCCATCTCAAGAAAGATACGTTGGAACTGGAAAAAGAACAGAGAAGGGCAACAAAGATTACTAGAGTATGGAACGGTTTCCATATGAGGTGAGATTTAAAAGACTGGAACTGTTCGGCTTGGAAAAGAGATGACTAAGAGGGGATAGGATAAAAGTCTATAAAATCATGAATAGTATAGATAAAGTAAATAAGGAAATGTTATTTACTCCTTCACATAACACAAGAACCAGGGGGTCACCCAATGAAATTAATAGGCAGCAGGTTTAAAACAAACAAAAGGAAGTACTCCTTTGCACAACATATTACCCTGTGGAACTCGTTGCCGGGGATCTTGTGAAGGCCAAAAGTATAACTGGGTTCAAAAAAGAAATAGACAAGTTCATGGAGGATTGGTCCATCAATAGCTATTAGCTAAGGGATGCAACCCCATGCCCGGGTGGCCCTAAACCTCTGACCACTAGAAGCTGGGACAGGATGACAATGGCTGAATCACTAAACAAATTTTCCTGTTCTGTTCATTCCATCTGAAGCATCCGGCACCAACCCCTGTCAGAAGACAAGATACTGGGCTAGATCGACCATTGGTCTGAGCCAATATGGCCATTCTTAGGTACTTATGTTACTTGTCCCCCATGTGGAATTAACTCTCCAGTCACAACAATAACCACACTTGCACCTAAACCTTCCCTCTAATAGGCTCCAAGAGAACAAGCAGCATGGCACCTGAACTGTGTTCACTATTGGCATCAATCGTCCCCTCATCAAATTTACTCTGTGTACCAATCAAAGGAAACAAGCATTTCCTGGATCTGGCTGGCAGGCCTGTAATTCTCAACCTTGTGCCCACGCTCTGTTGCATATTAGATTAGGCCATTATACCAGAGACGAAGGTCCTTCTGCATTGTTTGCAAACAGCAAGAATATTAACAGTGGTGGAGAATAACAATGGTAACTAGGGAAGCATAAGGGCCTGGGGATTCAGCTGGTAAACAGCTTTCTCTGGGGAGCAGTAAGGGAAACAGATGGACCCAGAAATGTACAGGCCTCTGCATTTAACACTAGATTAAGCAGATCTTCATCAAAAAGGTTGAAGAGACAAATTATATTTCACCTGTAAGCTCTTTGGGACAGGGACTGTCTGTATAGCCCTAGCATGATGGGGTCTGGGTCCATGACTAGGGCTCCTAGCTGCTACCACAATACAAATAATGAATAATAATAATGGTTGACCCTTGGTGGGTGTGGTAGAAGGGGTGGCTGAGAGAGAGGCTGCACAGAGCAAATTCACATGGGTTTTGTTCACATGGGTGTTTCAGAGCATCCATATTCACCTAGGAACTAGAGGATTCATGTGTGAACAGGAGGGTGGGTTATTTGTTATTTATTCTTCAGGTGTTTCAAACTCCCAGCCAGGGAGCAGAAATATGACCCTGTGACTTTGATGACCCATCACACATCACAAATAATAAACTGTGAAGAATGAGTGGTCAAAGTGAATAGTGCACAACCAACCAATAGGCTGGAATTTATTCCCATAAACTGTATTCTTATTAATTACCAATGGTAATGAAGTTAAAGAAATTTAAAAGCTACCCATGAAGTATTCATGAACAGGAAAAGGGCCAAATTCATAGGTGCTGTTGTTCACATGGAATAATTCCACCAGCTCTGCTAAGAGCCCAAGAGTTCAGAGCCGAGTTTGAGCCCTAGACTTTGTGTTTGATTTCACAAGAGAAGGATGGGAGGTGCAGTGCCCTTTTCTCTTGCATTATGTATGCATTATACTCTCCGTTCACACGACTAGGTGGAAATGAGTAACTTCTCTGCAGATGTCTCCTTTTTTAATAGGATTAATTAATATTTCTGCCTGTGTTGAGCAGCTTATAGGAATTAAAAAATATGAGATTGTGGGCCTCAGACATGGATTATGACTGCAAACACAGAAAAGAAAAAAGGCCCGGTGCTACTTTAACACTGACAACAAAAGTCACCCTTAGATGAATTAGCGACAAACTCCTGGGGAAGACTCCAGCTCCATACGGTGATATTTAATATCAGTCACGTAGAGTTGGCCAAATCAACTCAACATTCTGCTGTATCTATGGGACCCAAGGTTCCCTATTTAGCATTCCTCTATGATGTCCATGAAACATTGCAATTGTCTCTCCCGATATAAATAAATAACCCCAAAGTGCCAAATGGTGGGGGGGGACGATAAATTTTTAAGCAACACCAGTCACAGGAGCACTACAGCAACTGAGCTGTGGCTGTGATTTAGTGGTACTAATGAGCGGAGACAGAAAGAGCCTCCTGTAGGCACAGATCGGCTGCCTCAGTCCCAGCTGACAAAAAGCATGTGTTCCAGGAGGCTGCAGGAGTTCACAGAGTCCCAGTGTCTCTGGCTCACTCATTCCTACATCAGCAGTTTGTGCTCTAAGAACAACTCCAAGGAGGGACGTGTCACTTCCTCCAAATAAAGGACATCACTGAGCCTCAAAGTTAGGATCCAGCGCTGATGGTCACCAGAGTTCAAGGTGTTTGGATCTGAAGTTTTGGTTTCAGGCTGATCTCTCCTCAACTGAGGGAGGTCATTTTCTGGGAGCTGCCCTATCCTGAAGATCTGAATCTGAATCCTTCCTGAGCTATCCAATGTCACTTAGAGCATGAACCAGGCTCTGCCATCTCTGTTTATTATGCTGCTTTCTGGAATAGGTACCTGGTTGTGTTTCTATAATGTACATTTTTTACAAGGATCAGTTGTTGGCCTATCCCTTAACCCCCAACCTGGAGGATACGTGGGCTGCCTTTGGTCTGGTCCCCACTCTTTGACCAATCTGGCTTGGTCAGCTGTACCAGGAATTAAAAATACCACGGCATAGCTCTCTGGATCCTTGCCACACATCTAAGTGCAGCCTCCAGGGAAGGTTCCCAGATAGATGAGCCTTTAAAGCAGTGATTCTAGAGACCTCAGTGGTTCAAGAGCCAAATTAGTGATCAACATGCCCCAGCAGAGCCACAGTAGCGTGAATTCATTGTTTCATTTACTAGAGTACTATATAATCATTTTTAAACAGCGTGACAGGGGAAATATTTAATTTATATATTATTCTCAAAGCAAAATGACTCACCAAGTATTATTATTTTATCAACTACAATTGGTTGATAACATAGTAAAAGCATCCTGACTGGCTAATAACTTAGACTGGTTAATAATTAAATCATACAGTATTTTAATATCATGTGCTGCAAAGAGCCGCAGGAGACACATTAAAGAGCCACTTGCGGCTCATGAGCCTCAGTCTGAGTATCAATGCTTTAAAGCCTGTCTCTGACAAGTTGAGAGGAATTTGCGCCCCCCATTTCAGAAAAGGCAGTAGGTGCCAGTTAGAGTGTTCCCATTTGATTTTCCTCTCTGATGTTTACAGCCTAAAATAACCACCGCGGACATAATTGTGTTTGGAGAAGCATCTAAAAGCTTAGAGCAGTGATGGCCAGAGTGGGCTCTCAGGCATTCTGTTCCAATCAGAACTGGCTGGAATTATCTCACTGACTGATGGAATTCCCCCCATCCCATCTCCAATTACTGCTAAACCATCCTGGCCAGAGATGATTTACCCCCACAGGCTCCTAAAAATCCTTCCAAAGAGTCATTTTTGGCCGCTGGAATGAATGGGATGAGTCAATCATTTTCAGAAACGTTGCCCTGGGAAAGGCTACCCAGGTTCCCTTTCAAGCTCTTCCCCCTACCTCCCCCATTGCAAAATATCAAGCCGAACCCGGCGTTACACTATCAGCAGAGTGCTCGGGAACAAAATAGAAACACTGACAGAGGAGCACATTTCATCTACACTTGCTTGCTAAATAGTGTTGCCTTCCTCCCCTAAATGTGGTTCTGATGGGAAAGCAAAGGCATACAAGCCCCTGCTCCTCTCTGTATGCATATACAACCTAGTACATGAGGTTTATCGCAGGCTCATGAAGAACATTTTTGTGGGAGCCCCTCGTTAAAATACTGGCTGCACCTCTGATCTGAACTCTCCAAATTTCTTGAGTCGGCAAAATTGGCCAGGTAATTCAAAAGGACAGAGTTTTCCATGGGATTTTCAGCTCCGGCCCTGATCCCAGCCAGACTAGAAACCCTTGAGAACAGCTTGTCTTGTGATGCTAAATCATTTACGTCTCTGGATGGTTGGAACCAAGCAGTGCAGAGGCAGCAGGCACAGAAGAAACAAAAGTCATCAGGACATTTCTGCCCCACAAGAAAGCTTGATTCTGTTTCGATCTCCAGTCTGGGGAAAGGTTCCAGTCAGTTTCTGTTCTATTGCCCCTATGTGCCGATGCACAACACACACTCACACAATATTCAGAATAGCAGCTTTCCCTTGCCTTGCCAAAGTCAACTTCTCCTTCAGCTTACTGCTACAACAAATTTCAGAGTCGCAGCCGTGTTAGTCTGTATCCACAAAAAGAACAGGAGGACTTGTGGCACCTTAGAGATTAACAAATTTATTGGAGCATAAGCTTTCGTGAGCTACAGCATCCGATGAAGTGAGCTGTAGCTCACAAAAGCTTATGCTCCAATAAATTTTTTAGTCTCTAAGGTGCCACAAGTCCTCCTGTTCTTCTAATTACAACAAAGTCGATCAAAGTTTGTCATCATGGCAACGATTGAGCTGTAGCGGTGTAACACCCTGAGCAGTGTTATGTATCACCAGTGCCCTCTACTGGGTGGGTAATGTCCGACCCTCTCAACTATGTGGGCGACCTTCTGGTCTCTGGAATCCCACAGAGCTACATGCATTTTTACTGCTACAGGTAACAGAGATTCCCAGTTAGTTCAAGGCACTGGAGCCTGTAATTTCAGACATAACTTCTGGTTTCTCACAATCATGTATACAGCTTTGCAAGGGAATATGATGTTAGTAGCCAGTCATGAATTGGTTATTACAGGCCCGTCGTTATGTGAACAGAAAATATCATATTGCCTCTATATAAATCCGTGGTACGCCCACACCTTGAATACTGCATGCAGATGTGGTCGTCCCATCTCAAAAAAGATATATTGGAATTGGAAAAGGTTAAAAAAAGAGCAACAAAAATTATTAGGGGTATAGAACGGCTTCCGTATGAGGAGAGATTAATAAAACTGGGACTTTTCAGCTTGGAAAAGAGGCGACTAAGAGGGGATATGATAGAGGTCTATAAAATCATGAATGGTATAGAGAAAGTAAATAAGGAAGTGTTTTTTTACTCCTTCTCATAATACAAGAACAAGGGGCCACCAAATGAAATTAATAGGTAACAGGTTTAAAACAAACAAAAGAAAGTATTTTTTCACGCAACACACTGTCAACCTCTGGAACTCCTTGCCAGAGGGTGTTGTGAAGGCCAATACTATAACAGGGTTTAAAAGGGAGCTAGATAGATTCTTGGAAGATAGGTCCATCAATGGCTATTAGCCAGGATGGGCAAGGAATGGTGTCCCTAGCCTCTGTTTGCCAGAAGCTGGGATTGGGTGACAGGGCATGGATCACTTGATGATAACCTGTCTGTTCATTCCCTCTGGGGCATCTGGCATTGGCCACTGTCAGAAGACAGGATACTGGGCTTGATGGACCTTTGGCCTGACCCAGTATGGCCGTTCTTATGTTCTTATGAACCACCACATGGCTGGATCAAATGATAAACTAATAAAGGACTGAAATGGAGGAGCAACCATACAAAGGAGCAGATAGGGAAAGCGGCCAGAGAAAACTATGGAAACCTTGTGGGGAAAGTGAGATAAATACATTCCTGTTTCAGCGGAGGAACTACTAAAGTGCAGTCTTGCTGCAAGGTAAAGGATAAAACATACAGTAGGCTAAATACTGGAGTCCTCCTCAAACGAAACTTCCATTAATTACAGTGGTGGTGGTGAGGGGGAGTTGCCAGAGAAAATAATGATGTAAATAATAAACCGCAGAAAAGAGAGGCCACTTCCTGAGTTTTCATGTGCATAATTTCCTTAGAATTCATCCATGAGCACAGAATGCTTTGCTGCCTTCCACCCACTCCCTGGAGTTGCGAAGCTAAGTATTATTATGGTCATTCATTATTACTATTATTATTCCCTTAAACCATGGATCTTGGGGAGACCAGCAGAGGGAGTGGTCAAATGCCAGGCCCCAAAGGCTCCTGGACAGAACAGTTTCTGCAGGAGCCTTACTTCTAGGTTTTCCCCTACTGGACTCTTCCCAGAAACCCCACCTCCAAAGGAGAGTTACACAACTCAGAGGGAAAGTCAAATAAATAGTCACTCTCTCTGTATCATCATCTGCTAGATTTATAATAGGACTGAGGGTGGTGGAAGAATCTGAAAGAAACAACCAACTCCCTCTGCCTTTCTTCTCCCCCTCTTCCAATGCTGCAGAACCAGAAACTCATTTGTCTGACACAGAGAGGGATTCAGCAACCGAGGAGTATACAACAAAGGTGTACCCCCTTCTTCCATGCCCCTCTTGCCAAGCCTGGCTGCATGAGCTCAGGACCCCCTCCGCTCAAGTTACCCATGTGAAGGACTTCAGGATCTGACTCCTAATGAATGTAATTATGGCATGAAAGGAGAAGTGAAATGCAGTTCATCTGGCAGTTGCATCCACAGGGGCCATGATCACTGGAAGCGGTAAGCTGCTCTAGTTCTGCTTTGTAGAGCCTTGAACAATGAAGCACAACGTTTCCCAGTAAACACTTCCTGTTTTTATTAGCTGCCCTGGGGTGAGACCTTAGTCTTCACTCCCCGCGGCGGTAACACATCAAGGGTAGTCATGAAGATGTTGCGTGTGTCTCCCTTCTGCTTCCCCCAGCACATGCTAATTGCTAACTCTCAGTAGAGTCCATATGGATCCTTTTTACTTAAGGGGGAAAAAAACAAACCAACCTCCCAAAGTTTTATAACAATGTTTGGTTTTGGGGGGTTTGTATTTTATCCATGTTAGCTTCAGAATTGCAAAGCTGTATACATGAAAGCTGCCTCCAATCTATGCACAAACCATTAAAAGAAAACTTTCCTGTCCTCTGGCCTGGGTAGTAACTGCTCACAGCCACAATTAGCAGGGACCTTTGGCTGCCTCCAGATCATTGTGTGTTTTGTTTCATTTTATGAAAAGGAATAAAAGATAAAAAGAATTCGTCACTGATAATTTAGGAGGGAAACATACCAAATAGATGGAGCAAAAGCAGGATGGGGGCAGAGAGGGTGGTTTGTACTGTTGTCTTAAAACTGCAAGGAAGAACAAAGTTGACAAAGTACATACTTTTTTTTTCTCTAATCCTGGTTGATGGATAATAACTGGCACAAAATAATCAATCAGAGACATGGCCCAAACATATCCAACAAAGGAACCTTGGTAAATCGACAGTGCCTACACAGGGCCTTTTCCAAAGCCCATTGAAGTTAAGTGGAGTTTTTCCTTTGTCTGTTTCGGCTCAAGCCCATGGATTCCAGCTCTGGGGTCAAATGCACAATGAATATGTGTATCATTACATCTGCTGCTTATGAGCATGCATATCAAATGCCAGGAAATTAAATGAAAGTTGAAATCCAGAGGCTGCTGATCTTTAATTTTGATATCTGGTTTTTGACAGCACCCATCACAAGCGAAGCCAATATCCCTCTTTAGTCATTAAGAAGAGAAGCACTGGGACAAAGCCTCGACTCCAATGTTCCCAAACCTGGGTGACTAAAATTCGGCTCATCAATCTGTGTTTAGGCACCTAATCTAAAAGCAGCCCAATTTTCAGAGGCCCTGAGGACCCACCAGTCCTACTCCTGCCCCCTCTCTCTTTCCCCCCTCCCCGTATGGACGGCTCTGTGGCCTCTAGAGAAGAGGGAGATGTTGCCTTAGAAGAGGCTGCACAGACGGAAGGGGAGCACATCGGTCTGCAGATCTGAGGTGGTGGGGTGCATCTAGGCTATTCACAGTTCTTGTGAACTGTTACTATTGAGATTGGCACAGGAGGAAGAAGTTTAGCCAAGAGTAAGGTAGAGGCATCAACGAGATGAGCCAAGTCTTTCTAGCAAGCTCTTTGGAGGCTTAGCTTCTGTTACAATCTGTCCCATCAAAAGGCAAAGAGCAGGTGAATAGAAAGATGGCAAGGCTTTAGCCAACTTCAGCATGCTCCAGGGAGGCACAAAGCACATCCTGTGGGTTGCCACGCATCACTGAGGGCCACTGACATCCCTGGGAGTTGAAAGCACTTAGCACCCTGCAGTATCAGACACGTTTCTTCTCCCAGTCAACTCCATCACCGCCCGCAAACTTATCAAAGCCCTCCCCCGCTTCCCAGCTCCATCCCTGTGAAACCCAGAAGTACCTGCTGCACCTTAATAAACCACTAAGTCCAGGAACCTGGTAAGGATCCAGCAACAGCTGGCTGGAGAAACGCCTTGTATAAACCACACGTGCATTTCTAGTCTAATTCCATTTCAACTCTGCCATCGGCTTGCTTATGGGAGACGAGAGGCAGCTCGGGTGCCCAGCTAGCAAGTGTGAAAAATTGGGACTGGGGGGTCAGGGGTAAAAAGCACCTACATAAGAAAAATCCCCCGATATCTGGACTGTCCCTATAAAATAGGCACGTCTGGTCAACGTAGAGCAGTGATTCCCAACCTTTCCAGACTACTGTCCCCCGACTACTGTCCCCCTTTCAGGAGTCTGATTTGTCTTGCATACCCCAAGTTTCACCTCACTTAAAAACTACTTGTTTACAAGACCAGACATAAAAATACAAAAGTGTCACAGCCGCTGTTACTGACAAATTGCCGACTTTCTCATTTGTCTATATGAAATTTTACTTTGTAATGATTTTGCTAGTTCTTTTTCTGTAGCCTGTTGTAAAACTAGGCAAATATCTAGATGAGCTGATGTACCCCCTGGAAGACCCCTGAGTACCACCAGGGGTACGCATAACCATGCTCTTATGTGAAGTTCCTTTGGCTCTAATCTAATGCCACCATCTCTTTCTCTCCCGTTCTTCCCCCACAACTCCCCCTTCCTCAGGTCCCTTTGTCTCACATCTTCATTAGCACTGCAGAACAGCTCCTGGAAGTGTTTTTTCTTTTCATTGAGATGAGAGCAGCAGCGACAACAAAACATTTTAAATCTGGTAACGTTTTTAACTGTCCCTTCATGAAGCTCGGTCCCTTTGGGATAAACTACAACAGAACCACATGGGAAGTAAGTAGATGCCTAGCGCGGACAACAGGACTTGAGGACTGGGAGAGGGTGCATTGTTTTAGGGGTGTACGTTAAATCAGAGGGAAACAGCTGCACTGTTGAAGATGCACAGGGAGACCTACGTTGCTTTTCAGTGACTCTTCTCCATTTGATGCCCATAGTGGTGCTGGTGGGATCCACGCAGGTCACTCCCCACCTCATCGGTAAGAGGGAGCTTTTGCGAGTGATGGTTGGAAATAAGGACTCTCCATTTAGAAACAGGATCACACTCAGCTGCAGGAAGAGAGGGAGGGGATCCTGGAGGAGCGAGAGGAACTCACCAAACCGGGGCAATTCACCTATCATTGCCCTGTTTTGGATCAGCCAGTTAATGACACAATGGGATCCAGATGCTGATTGAAGCTGCTGGATGCCACTGTAGTATAAATAGTAAATAATAGTACTTGTGGGATCATGGGATGTATGCGCAGAGCTTACCTTCTGTCTGCACCTTACCCCGCTGCAAGCTTTTGTTGTATGCTTGTTCCATTAGTGTTTTCTTGTGGTCCCACCCAGGCTCTTCATTGTATCCACCTGTTGCCGCTCATCTTATGCTTAGAGTATCAGCTTTGGGGGGCAGAGACTCTCCTATAATCTGTGTTTATACAGCACCTAGCACAGTGGGGTCCTGGTCTGCAGCTGGGGTTCCCTAGGTGCTTAATGATAACATATATCTGTAATATAAGCAATGTACAGGACTCCTGCTGATGCCTATGCTCTTCAGAGATCAGGTTCTTGTCTGTCTCTGACACAAGAGGAAATAATTGTTTCCCCTAATACTATGGTGCTTTATGGGCACAAACAGGGTTTCATGCCCCCATCACTTTTTACTGGCCATAAGGGTGAGCGATGGGGGAGAGAAGGTGGAGATGAGCGAGTGGGGGGCAGGGTCTTGAAGGGAAGAGGTGACATAGGGAGGTAGGAGGATGGGCAGTGTGAAAGCAGAGGCTCGGGAAGAAAGAGTGGCATGAGGGCAGGGCCTCGGTGGAATAGGCAGTGCAAGGGCAGGGGCTCGGGGGGGGAAGGGCAGCATGGGGGATGGGGCTTTGGGGGGAAGCGGCAGTGTGGGGGGAGGGCCATGGTTCAGATGCTGGTGGCCCCCCATTTTTAGGGAGCTTCTGCTGCTCCTGATTCAGACTTGCACCCCACTGAAGGCTGGAAACTGGGCTAGCTGGTTCATTGGTCCATTCTGGTGCAGCAGGAGGCTGGCTAAGATGCTAGATGTACTTCTAGTGTTTGCAGTCCTGGAGAGTGACTAGCTGTGTAGTGAAGGATCTTCTGGTTTGGGTAACTGCACCTCAATGACTGTCTCTATTTTCTTCTGTTGTGACAGGCTGTCCTCTACCTGAAAGAGCTGAACAGAGCGGTTAGTTGCTGGGCAGTGAAGCAGCTAGGCTGGAGTCCTTGTTCATCTTCTTAATTAACAAACATTATCTTAATCCCAACCCACTGAAAAATTGCCCATTCTGGTAGGGGAGGACATGAGATACTGGCTGAAATAGACCAGTGGGCTGCTCTGAAGCAGGCCCGAGACAGGATACCCTACCATACTTATGGCTTACTGGTGTCTTCTTACAGGCACAAAAATAAACCCTAAATTGTTTTAGGCCTCTCCACCTCTGGCAGCATTTGGCCTTTATTTTCTGATAATTTGGGTGGATAATATCAACGTTTATTTTTAAGCTTTTTTTCAATTTACAGTTTCACAGCTGTGCAAAATTATGGGTTGTAAGATATTTTTTGGTCTGTTTTGATCAATTTACATTTTCACAATTGCAGGAAATTATGGTGGAGTGAGACAAAAGGGGGAACGATTATTTAATGCCAATAGACTCTGAGAGTCATGAAGTTAAAGCTTTATACCTGTTAAATCAAAACCTGTCACCATCAGATGTCACAATATACAAAGTAAATATCCTTAAAGCAAACTTTAAGAAGTTCTAAAGCAGCATTTTTTTTTTTACTTTGCCTGTCTGTAAATTTTGATAATTATCAATGGAAATATTTTTGGTTGGTTTGTGTGTGTGTGTATATGGTGAAATCAATGTTAATCGACATTTATTGATTAAAACCTACTTCTCCTGAGCCTAGCAATGAGTGAACTCCTGGGAGAAGGGAGCATTCAGTAGGACTGTTTATTGGGAACTAGTCATGAATGCTGACATCTTTAAAGTTCCTTCTGCGTAAGCCGCGTTTCAGGAATTTCCTCGAATGAACAGCACAAAACGAACCCACTTTGAAGTGCCTCACCGAAGGGCTTCAGATGCTGCCACCAGGGATTGGCTTCATGTTGGACCTACCAAGCCAATCAGCAGAAAACCTAATCAATGAATAACATTAACCATTTGAAGGAGGGGGGAAAAACAACAGCAACAACAACAAAATAATCCAGCCTACGATTCTGTTAAAAAGAACACGTAAGATTTACCCCGATATGTCACACTTCGATGAAAAATTCACTCTGAATTGACATATAGATTTTGCAGCTAAGTCTGTTTCTGAGAGTCCGACATTTAGAGTCTGTTATGTGCCCAGCTAAGTTTACTGCAGCTAGGAGTGATGTTTTGGAGCTAAGGCCCAGATTTGCTTCCTGTGTTTTTCTGTTGATCAGTTCATTAAAGAGCCCTGTACAGGACTGGACCATGTGTTCTCCCTAGCTAGAGTAGGTTTTATTTTTATTTTTTAATCAGGCACCAGTTCTTGCAGTACCTCAGTGCCACAGGACACCTGTGTAGTGTCAGAATCACACAGTAGGTGCAACATACATCATTGCAAATTTGCTACTTCTGGTTGCCATAGCAAATGTATACGTCTCTCTGCTGCAGGCTGTAGTCATATGGTGTACTAAATCCTCACAACTTCTCACCCCAAGTGAGTACAAAACACCTGCCTCAACCTGTTAGTTCAAAGGGAAGACTGTGTCATAGAAACTAGAGATGGGAAAGACTTAAGTCATCCAGTCTATCTGCCTGTCAAACAAAGTATTTAGGCCTCAGATTTTACCCTTTAGATATGAATTTTAGTGCTGGTGAAAGACACCAGACTGATAGCCCAGAACAGCAAAGTTCTGGACAATTATTATTAACTATATCACAATAGTTCCTAGAGGTGCCTGCTGAGAATGAAAACCCCACCCCTTGCACTGTGCAGACACATAGTGAGAGAAAGAGCCTTCTCTAAGGAGCTTGCAATATAAACAGGCAAGAGACACACTGTGTGGGAGAAAGGTGGGGTTATTATTTCTCGTTTACAGGTGGGTAACTGAGGCACAGAGAGAGGAAGTTTTCAAATGGAATTTGATAATGTTACAAATGGGATTATATGATGGGGTTGCCTGTGATAGCAGAGGGTTGGACTCAATGACCCAGGATGTCTCTTCCAGTCCTACATCCAATTCTCCTGTGAAATGACTTACTCAGGCTCAAACAGCCGGTCATTACAGAAGCTTGGAATAAAACCCAGGTCTCCTGGCTCCCAGTCGAGTGTTCTTTTCACTAGATTGCATTTCCTCCCAGTCGTAGCAGCTGTTCAGTGATATTCCCATCACCAACTCCACAGAGCTGCAAATGAGGACAAGCCATGGTGAAGGAAGCACAGATCTGCAGAACATGTGTCAGTTACTATTCTACCTTTCACTTGTCAGTTCTCATCCAGATGATGAGATAATACGATTAGGTGAGTTGGGAATTATCAACATTCATTCACCATCCATATTTTCATATCTCAGCAGAGCTAGAGCGTGTTGGCAATCAGGGAAATGGATGTAGAGTGGAGGATTCAATTCCCTGGGCCCCATTTTTAATTCTCAAATTGAAAAATCTGATCCTTCCTTTCCCTATTTTTTCAAAATGTTTCCCATAGTACGGTTTCTCTCTTGCTCCACACTTCACTGTGGAATGACCATCCAATACCTGTTCAACACATATGATAAGCCTGGTTCTTACCTCTCACTGTTATTTGGGATCCCTGTTTGTCTTCTGGAAGGAGCAGCTTGGTTAGTGATTTCAGGCCTGAATATTTGCTCACTTACATCAATTTTACCTGGTCTAACTCCAGTGACTCCAGGGAATAGTGGAAGCTATTCCCACTTTAAACCAGCGTAAAGGCTTCTCTAGAGTAGGAAATCAGCACCGGTATAACTGCATCATTGTATTATTATTATTTAGCATTTATATTGTGGTAGCTTAGCAGCCAATCAGGTAAGGCCCCAGGCCCTTTGTACTTAGCAAACACAGTAAATGACAGTTGTGATACCAGAGCCAACTCCTAATGTAGACACACTGCATTGGTGCAGTTTCCCAGATAACTTATGGGGTAAGTCCTACTGGTGCAAGCTCCATCTTACATCAGGCAGTGCCTCCATGCTGTGGTTTGTGTCAAAAAGCTACACGGAGTCAAAAATCCTCAGTACATCCTGGGCCTAAGGGAGATCTGAATCTGGCCATAGGCAAATGCAGCAGCCTCTCTGTTCTCAACACCACATCTATACATCCAGTATTCTGTGTGTCTATCTTTAGATTGTAAGATCTTTGGGACTGGGACTGTCTCAAAAGTAGCTGTGTAGGTGCATATACAGGCTGAGATTTTAAAATCTGTTTTGCTGAAGGAGGCTATTTTGGCCAGAAAACCAAAAGCACCTTCCACTCGTTTCAGAAGTGCCAAGCATATTTGTCTTCTCTTTCTCTCTGTCCTGGCTACTTCTGGGATGCCAATCACTGTCATAGGTCATACCTTTTATCTGGACAGTGCCCTGGAGATGAGTAGGGAAGTTACGTCAACATGTCCTCCTAGGGTGTGAGCTGTTCCTGACAAGGACCAGGAATTTCTGCCAAGGTGCCTCATTTTAGGCCCCCTTTTTTAACTGGATGCTGCTTTCACATTGCCTCCCCAGTGTTTCAGTTACATTCTAATGTCCCCAACCTCTTTGCTGACCTGACACATTGACACCATCCTAAATCCCCTCTAGTCCAGGCTCTGAATAATCTCACATTCTCAGCCTCTGATTGCACAAGGAAAATAAAAAAAAGATTTCCACTCAGATTCTACCACAGCTTCCTTTGGGGTGGGCTGGGAAGAAACTCTTCACTGCATTCATTATAAAGCATTTCCAAGTGCCCCCAAATCAGCTCTGTCTGTTTATCACCTCACACATGGACGCAGCATATTCAAAACAGGTTTTGCTGTCCCTAATTGCTGGTCCCCCGTGCTGTGACCACTGCCTATCATGCTGCCCAGTATTGCCTCTTTGGTTCCTCATACTCCTCTGTCTGTCTGTATCCACCTGTTGATTCTTTGCTTGGGCTACATCTGAACTACAAGCCAGGGAGCAGGGTAGCCACGGTAACCCAGGTACTGGCAATGGAGGCACAGCTGAGCCATGCCAAATACATATCCACCGGTTCCAGGCGGGTTTGGCCTTGGCACAGCTCAGCCGTTCCTCCACTACCATGGTGACACACATATATGCTTGTGCTCACTCGATGAGAGCTAGTGTGAGTATATATACACAAGCAGGGGACTCACACCCCGAGCTCCTAGTGCAGACATGAGCCTTATAGTTTGATTGTAAGCTCTTTGCGACAGGGACTGTCTTTTTGTTCTGTGTTTGTAAAGCACCTAGAGCAATGGGTGCTGGCCTGTGACTAGGACTCCTAGTCACTGCTAGAGCACTAAATGAATTAATAAATACAATTCCATATCTCCATTCAGTAACTGAGGCTCATTAACCTCTCCATGAGCACTAGCATTGTAATGGTCCTTCCCAGCATGGATCCATCAGATAGTGTAAAGTAGGACGGGATGAATCAACTTTCTGGAAAGTAGTGGGCATTCAACAGCTTCAGTGTCATTGTGAGGTATGTTTTATATTACAAAAGCCACACTTTCCCCCATTCATTTAAAAATGGAATCAGTGGGAGTTTCTCATACGCCTTGGGAGGGTGGGAAGTGGGGAGAATACAGCCGGATGGCTAGATTTCTCTCTCTCTCTCATTCTCTGTCTCTCTCACACACACATACCAGTCCTAGAAGCGTTTAACCATGACCAGCGGAAGTGATGCTGAACCCAACTTGTCCCTTTCTACACTGGCTGCAAAACCACAGTCAGCATCATGTGAGTTAACTCAGTTCTTAAAGATCATGGGCACATATGACAAGATATCCCAGTGAAGACAAGCTCAAAGAGTGCAGTTGAGCATACACAGCCTGAAATGTGCTCTTGCAGGTTAGAGCTGATGCCGACGGTCTGCAAAGACTCAACCGACCAACCAAAAAAAACCCCATGGACAGTGGGACAACTTCATAAACTGTTTCCAGTGAGTTCCGATTGGCCATTAATAATATACCACAGAGGAGTGAGGTGGGGCGGCGGTGGCAAGGCGGGTGAGAGCGAACGGGAGGGAGGATTTGGCTACCTGCTCACACATAACAATCAATTTCCACCATAATAATAAAAACAAAACAAAGAAGTGATAACATGGCAAGGAAGTCTCATTACCTTGCTGAAGTCTCATTACATAGCAAAGCTGCTGATGCTGCTTCGCTATGTAAACTATTTCATCCCAGCCAAGTGTTTACCACTTGCATCTGCAGGGGGGAAGTCAGGTAGTGGTGACTGGATTTGAAGCAGCGAAGCACATACATGGGCTGATTAATACAATCACAGGCACTCAGTATCCTCTCCGTTCCACCCTCACCCTTCAGAGTGCACATGACCCAGGTTTCAATCAAAGCAAATGTGTGTTCTAAGGAGAGATTTATTTTGTTGTTTAATCCTCACATAAGGAGGAAAATGATCTCTGAAGTCGGGACAGAGGCAGGCGTCCCAGGTGGTGGAGATATTCGGAGAGCACAAGGAGTCCGATTATGGGGAGCCAGCAGCACAAGTGCAGGCGCAGAAAGAGAACATATCCCATGCAGAAAGAGTCACTGGTGGAGCCGGAGTCAGAGAAAAAACTATTAACCAGCTGGATCTCACAGAGTGCGAGGAGATTTATCTGAGGGAGACTAATTTGCATGGGGGCCACTGGGAAAAGGTCAGTCTCCAACCAGCTACATCGGGGTGCAGATATCATGGTGATGAGTGAGGTACAAGAACATAGATAGTTTTGTCATCCATGAAGACTGAGTGAATAATGTACTCAATAAATTTAGCCTCTTTTCCTGCTGACAGAATATCCCCAAACAGAACATATTCCCAGTGAAAGGCAGCTGGCTGGTGGTCCAGCGGCAAAATGCACTGGGCCTCTATTTTGTTCCTGAGATGGAAGAAAAAAATTGCAAAATCCTCTGTTTGTTTTTGCTTTTCAACCTGTTTGTTTTAGTTATGAATGGTCTGATAAGTTACATGGTATCATTTCTGTTGCTTGATTGGGCTGATAAAGCAAATGAGGTTGTTTCTGATCCCTGACTGCAAGCACTTCTGGTACAGTGTCACAGATCCACAGGTTCAGTGCTCTGGAACAGTCCCCAGGAGGACCCCCTAGGTGTGACAGACCTCCCCCTTAGTGTCTCATTCTTTCACTAGGGTAAGCCACTCAGCTTCACTGCCTCCTTAAAGTGAACCTCAGAGCATTCAGCACCCCTGCTTCACACTGTGAGCTCCCATCGGCGAGCCCACCTGAGTTGGACTACTGAGACTTGTACACCCAAAGGGAGCAGTGCACCCCCACCTTCAGCATTTGCTATGACTCTCAGCCAGCATTGTAAAAGTAGCAGGGTTTATTAGCTGTCTGGAACAAAGTGTGGAAAGCATAAAGAAAAGGAGGACTTGTGGCACCTTAGAGACTAACCAATTTATTTGAGCATAAGCTTTCGTGAGCTACAGCTCACTTCATCGGATGCATACTGTGCATCCGATGAAGTGAGCTGTAGCTCACGAAAGCTTATGCTCAAATAAATTGGTTAGTCTCTAAGGTGCCACAAGTACTCCTTTTCTTTTTGCAAATACAGACTAACACGGCTGCTACTCTGAAACTTGGTTAGCATAGAGAGCAGAAAGTTACAGGATGATCCATCTTGGTCAGCCCAGAGCCCTCTGGTCCCTTTTTTGTTCAGAAGAGTCTCCAGCTTCCAGCAGCCTACACTTAACAACCCCCCACCTGGCCCCTCCTCAATCCTTTGTTCTTGGGCAAACACAGAAGGTTTCCCGCAGAGGAGCGGGCCATCTGTGGTCGTTAGTTGCTAGGTACCAAATGTCCAGGTAACTGGAGTGGCCACTGTCTTCTTGGACTCTTCATGGACCCCAGACAGCTTTGCATCAGTCACACCTGTATCTCTGGGTCTCTGTGAAGAGTAAACAACCTTTTCCCACCACCTAGTTAACCATGCAGCACATAGGAGAAACTGAGACATGCACAGTATTCAGACACAATATTACAGAAAATCCCCATTTCATCAAACACAGAGTCCAAATGTAAAATCTGGTTTCCACGAATAATCACTCAGGTGACTCTGAAATTAGCTCTCTATGATCTTTCCTGCCAATAAAACCCAGTCCCTCAAATGTTTGTGGAATGTGAAAATGCAAAAGGGGAGTGAAGATAATTTGTTTAAAAATTAGAATAAAGATTAACAGGGGAGAAAATGCACTACGTCCATAGCGCTAATATCCATTTACTAATTTCTTGATTAAAATGAAAATGGAAACATTCTCAGCAGGTCTTTCATCTCTTGCCCATTTAATGGAAAATTTGACATATTTAAAGCCGTTTGCACATTGAGTGCAGCTCATTCATGTTCCATTTGGCCAGACCTAACTTCCTGTGCCCAGTAGATGCAATGTTAAAGGAAGCCAAAATATTTTATTATTCGCTATAGCTTTAAAATGTAGATACAGGAAATCACTGAACTATAGTCATCATTGAGGTGCATTCTTCAGCATCCTTGCTATACAATAGTGTCCTAATAAGAGCCGCAGAGGAAATGAAAAACTGAAATGACCTGGACCAGTGGCCCCTGCAACTCCAGAGAGTGAGCGACGCCAACACAAGCAAAACAGATGGACATGCCGACCAAAACTGCACAGAGCCTGATTGTGGAGATGAGCTGTTGGTCCTAAACTCAGCTATGGCCAAGGATATAGGCTTTGGAGGGAAATCCTGGCTACAGCTACAGGTGGGAAACAATTTTCTCATGCTGTGAACATTTTCAAGATTTCTGAATTTTTTCCCTTTCCGCAACAGGATGAAACTCGGATTTTTTAAATTTTGTTGGCAATAAAACAGGAAAGAGAGAGAGAGAGCATGCAACCTATTGCTAAAACAGGCCTCTGTACCAGGTGACTGGAAGGTAGCTAATGTAATGCTGATTTTTAAAAAGGGCTCCAGAGGTGATCCTGGCAATTACAGGTTGATGAGTCTAGCTTTAGTACTGGACAAATTGGTAGAAACAATAGGAAAGAACAGAATTATCAGACATATAGATAAACATGATTTGTTGGGGAAGATGCAACATAGCTTTTGTAACACGAAGTCATGCCTCACTAATCTATTAGAATTCTTTGAGGGAGTCAACAAGTATGTGGAAAAGGTGATCCAGTCGATATAGCGTACTTGGATTTTCAGAAAGCCTTTGACGAAGCCCCTCACCAAAGGCTGTTAAGGAAAACTGTCATTGGATAAGAGGGAAGGTCCTCCCAGGGATCAGTAACTGGTTAAAAGATGGAAAACAAAGGGTAGGAATAAATGGTCAGTTTTCACACTGGAGAGAGCAAAACAGCAGGGTCCCCTAAGGATCTGAACTGGTACCTGTGCTGTTCAACATGTTCATTAGTGATCTGGAAAAGGGGGTGAACAGTGAAGTGGCAATGCATACAGATAATACAGAATTACTCAAAATAGTTCAGTCCAAAGCTGACTGCAAAGAGTAACAGGAGGATCTCACAAAATTGAGTGACTGGGCAACAAAAAGGCAAATGAAATTCAACATTGGTAAGTGCAAAGTAATGAATACTGGAAAAAATAATCCTAACTTCACACATATAATGATGGTTTCTAAATTAGCTGTTACCACTCAAGAAAGAGATCTTGGAATTATCCTGGATAGTTCTCTGAAAACTTTACCTCAATGCGTAGCCGTAGTCAAAAAGGCTACTAGGATGTTAGGAACTATTAGGAAAGGGATAGAAAATAATAAGAAAATATCATAATGGCACCTATAAAACCGTGGTGCACCCACACTTTCAATATGGTGTCTAGTTCTGGTTGCCCCATCTCCAGAAAGGAATAGTAGAAAAAGTTCAGAGAAGGGCAACAAAGATGATCAAGGGTTATGGAACGGCTTTCGTATGAGGAGAGACTAAAAAAATTAGGGCAGTTTATCTTAGAAAAGAGACAATTAAGCAGGGATATCATAGATGACTATAAAATCATGAATAGCATGGAAAAACTGAATAATGAAGTGTTATTTACCCTTTACCATGATACAAAAACCAGTAATAAAAAGAGGAAGCACTTTTTCACACAACTAACCTGTGGACCAGAGTCTGACCCAGCATGGCAGCTCTTATGCGAGAGAAAGAGACTGAACTCAGAAGGCCTGGTTGTTGGGGATTCACCTGGGATGTGGAACACCCAGGTTCAACTCATTGCTTTGATCCAGCAGAGCAGGGATTTGAACCTGAGCCTACCATAGTCTAGGTGAGGGAACTCAACTACCGGGCTGTAGCCTAGTCTACTCATCTGCCTTCTTTTGCTCGTGTTATGACTAGAAATTCCATTCTGCACCTGAGAAACCTTCCCAATGAAAGTTGAAACCGACTCTTTCCAATGAAAAGTATTCTGACTTCACAGGGGTCAGAATATCACTACAGGTAATTATAGGCCTGATCTTGCAAGGTGCTATCTTGCCCTTAAGAGGTGCTGAGCACCCTCTCTGTCCCCACTGAAGTTAATAGCAGTTGAGGGCACTCACAGATTTGGGCCCTTAATGAAGAACTGACAATATTTTTTATTAGGAAAACTGCTGTGTTGAATTTTTTTCCCCTCTGTTCCTAGTCAGTTGAAATAAGCTCCTGATTATGAAGTCAAGAGTCTCTTCTCAGTCACTTTATAAATCTGTTTCAGTTAGTAAATAGTATTTAATTTTTTTTAAAGCATTGACCTCAGCTTTAAAACACTGGCTGGGTCAATTATCTAAGGAACAGATGGAACTCAGCTTCCAGACCCAACTCAGATTTAATCACACCCTGAGTTCCACACATGGATGATCTCGCTTGTTTCTTTCCTTCCCTTCCCTCTTTGCATAGCTCCCACTTATATGAAATAGGTTTGCATAAAGCAATAGGTATTCCCTGTAACAGGGGAAGCATTTGGCCTCATAAGCATTCAGCAAGAGAGGGTCAGGTTCTCAGCGGGCATAGATCATCATAGCTCCTTCGAAGTCACTGAATCACCAACAAGCCTTAGCTTTCCCTTAGAGAGCCCCTATTGAAATACTGGTGGAGTTCAACTGTGCTTAGCTTAGGAGATCTGATAAGATCACAGCCCAAGGTGGGGTTGGCTGCAGCCTCCTTCCCCACGCCTTTCCTTTCACAGAAAGCCATATCCCATGAGCCACCTCCCTAAGGTGTGGGAGGGAGGGAGGAAAGAGGAGTAAACATTATTCATGGTATGTATCACCTGTTGCTATGACTACGACTAAGCTCCTGATTGGCGGTGTTCTTTGCTGCTGGCATCAATTAAAAAAAATACTTCTCATAGTTGCATATTTTATTGTTATTGGTATTAACATAAAATCAGATCATTGCATAGGTAACCAGCCAGGAAATGAACAGCTGCACATGGCAACAACCAATAATAAAAGAGATGTAAAATACACTCCCTTGGCAGGGTCCCACCCTCCAGGCTGGCAACCCCACTGAGCCAAATGCAAAGAGCTAAAGGGGTAGTTCAGTAGCAGGCCCCCTTTTCCCGCAGGAGCAGAGGCAGCTGCTGAACCCTGCGCCAACATGGCTGGGAACCACAAACCACATTATCAAAGAAGAAATATATATGAAGCAGAACAGAAGTTTGGGTCCCTTCCCACCTACTTGCTGGCTGATGTGGAGCTGCAGTGAAACATTAGAAATTGGGGAAGCTGGCAGGCGATGACAGAGAAAGCAAGAGACCGCGTGGGATTTTAAATCTTCGGCGGTCCTGCTCCCATACAATTCAATGGTAAAACTCCCTCTGATTTCAATGGCGCCCCTACCGCACAGCTGTGAGGAGCAGCAGAATCTGCGTACTCTGCACCTACTGGAATATTTTTTATGCAAAAAATGTCTCCCTCTGACCCCTACATTTTCCTGGGCAAAATAACCCTGACTCACTTACAAATAAGCCTGAAACTATTCTCCAGGAACCATGCCAAGCACAACCACTTGCAGCAGCATTACTGCTGGGTTTGGGTCTCTTGCCGGAGAGTACTGTAATGTTTCTTTGAACCAGGGGTATGTCCAGCCGGAGAGGCAGTGGCTCTATAATTATGACGGCTGCTGGGGCTGTGGCCCACCAAACACCCAAGGAACCAACAGTGTGCCAGATGTACAGCAGCTTGGAGGCAAGCGTTGAAGCTGCTGCAGGGGCTAGTCTCTCTGCTCTAGCCCTGGTGGGTCCTCATAACGGCACCGACATGGAGCTAAATGAGGGGCTATTTTGCTAGGGGTGGAAGAAAGGGGAAGGCTGCAGATACCCCAGGTCCAGTGGCTCAAACAGCTGTAATTCACTATTAAACAATTGGTCCAATTGGGGCCCCTGGGAGGCAGTCCGCTAGAGGTTAGGGCTCCTCAGGTCATGTGCCTAGGGTGCCCCTCCATTCCAGTCTCAGCTAGGTTTCCAAGTTGATCAGATACTGGTGTGTCTCATTGAGTGCCTCTGCACAGACACCTTGCTCCATCTCTGCTGCTTCCCCACAAACCCTGCCCAGACCTGAACCTGGCTGCAGTGCCTGACGGTCACGCCTGGTCCCACATGTGGTTCACTGGCCTCCGCTGCAGCTTTGGCTGGTGCTCTCCTCTGCATTCAGCTTCCTTGCTGTTCCGCTTGCCATGTGGCTGCCTCCTCCCTGGGTCAGGGTGTTTTCTTAGAGTTCTGCCCCCCTCCTTCTACTGTCTAGGGGAAGCAGTTGTGCCCACATGTCCACCCTGGAGGTGGGGAGGGGGTTGATGAGAATGGTAGCTTCCTGCTTAGCAGAGTCATCACAGTTATATAAGAAGAAAAATCCCCCTAGGAGGAAAACCTGGTCCCCGACCCATGAATTTTGTGGCTAAGGATCTGATCCTGCACCGCTGAACTCAATGGGAGCTTTGCTTAAGTGCTCAGTCCTGCAAAGTGTTGACTGATCAACTCCTGAAAATGCTGAGCATCCCTCCACTTCCATTGGCTCCATTAGAAGTTGAGGGTGCTCTGCACCTCATAGGCTCACAGCCTGAATAAGAAAGACTTTGCTGCTAAGACACCCAGGAGCTGACCCTGCTACAGGCAAATTATTGACTCTGGTTTGGTTTATCACCTGACTGCCCCTTCTCAAAAGGGTGCTGGACTGTGAATAATGAAAGACTTTGTGAGAGCGCCTCTTTTGCCTGTGAAATATTGTGGGAACAAGCACTGGAAGCCACAAAGAAAGTCCAAAGACACATGGCGTATGACTCTCTCAGGGCACGTCTACACCGCAAAGACAAACCTGCGGCTGGCCCATGCCAGCCGACTCGGGCTTGTGAGGCTCGAGCTGCGGGGCTGTTTCATTGCTGTGTAGGCTTCCAGGCTTGGGCTGGAGTCTGAGCTCTGGGACCCTCCAACCCTGCAGGGCCCGAGACCCCTGGCTCCACCCAAGCCTGAAAGTCTACACAGCAATGAAACAGCCCCACAGTCCAGGTCCCATGACCCCAACCAGGGGCCAGCTGCAGGTTTTTCTTGGCTGTGTAGACATACCCCCAGACTCATTGAAAAATTAACCTGAGCTCAGAGTAGACTCCAGCTGTCTCCAGAATGGTTCTACTCCCCTCATTGCTAGCTCCATGCTCTCCTTTCATAGAAGGACATTTTAACAGTCTGCAGGATTTTATCTGAATGTTCAGAAGAGAATCTTGGACTTATTGCAGATTTTATTCTTTATGAGGTGATTAGCATATGGGTGAGATGGGAAGGCTTTATGGTCTTGTGTGTTTCCTGGAAAGCCTTTCTACTGCCAGATGGCTTTTGCACATTTGCTTCTAAAGCCGGCATTGTCTGAAGGGCAGGTGGGCTTATTGGCAGGTCTTCAAACCTTCTTCCCCGTCGTCCTTCTTCGCCCAGTCTCTTACTTAGCCCAGCCCTCTGGAAGGGGCGAGTTGAGGCTGATGATCTGTCCTCTTCCATGACATTTCTTGAATTAGCTCACAGGGTGACAGGGTCAGAGCCCAGGAGAAAGAAGCTCTCTGTAACGAAACAGGAGTGAACCTCGCCACATCATCCTACCTATGCGCCTCAGCAAAAATCTGGTCCTGCTCCCTCTAGGAATTCATAGGTGCCCATTCCATTTGGTTCTTTCTGAGACAGCTGAAATCTGAGGCCTGTTTGTTATATATTGCAGCTATCTGATCTTTCTATAGATGCAACCTAAACAATCTTATAGGGCAGGGGATTCTCACTGTCTCTCTCCCTCCCCATTTCCACAACTACCCAGATAGCAGAATAAGCCACATATCCTGCTAGACTGTTGGTCCTTACAGTATGGAGGTGGTGCAGAGTTCTGAATCACCTGCCTTTAGTGAACTGAATGTGTTTGAAAGAGACACTGCTTCAAACTGTGTTTTTGTAATGCTGACTTTTGCATCATTTAGTACACAATTATTTTTCTTTTTCAGGAACAAAAAGACCATTGGATTCCTTGGCAGGGTGGGGGTGGGGGGGCTCTTCCAGTTTGTCCACTGGGCAGGGAATGCTCCTTGCTCCAGAGGCTGGATTTATCTCCTCTTTGCAGCTGGCCATTCCTTGGATTTCAAATATTTACCAAATCTGCATTTTTCACTGGAATTAAGAATTTCCCTAGAGAAAATGTTTGTTGTAGGAAATACATAGGCAGTGAAATTCTGCCCATTCAGTGCCGATTGTTCACGTTTCCACTGGCACGGCTGCTGTTCCTTGGAAATCAATATAGTGTTATGTCATGCCTGGGGCATTCAACGGTAGTTGCAGTGTTTAGTGCATTTAGTGAGTTACCTCCTGGTGAATGGATCCTATGGGAGCCAGGACCAAGGCAATAGTAAACATGCAATTTCCATCAACACAGCAAACTGGTATCTTCCAGTCAGTGGCTAAAATACAGAGAGAAAACGGTTTGATAGACAACAGCTCATCACATGCTTTTGTTTATGTTTTAACATTGGGTCAATCATTTTCTTTCATTACGGCCCTTGGATGACTCAATTCCTGGATCAAGATATACAAGAGGACAGAGCAACTCAGTATTTCCTGATCTTAGATGAACTGAGCTGGTGGAGGTTGTAGGTGAAGGGGTCAGAATGTTTGGTCTTGGATAATGGGAGCAGAAACAATACTGGTACTTAGCACATGCATTGGACTTCACCTCTTTAAGGCTCTTCCTAAGTATCAGTTAGTGGGTTAATCAGTTACTGATGGCATTAATATGTCAGCACTTTCTCCCAGAGCTGGGCCAAATGCTTCTGTGTATTTAAGTCACCCAAACACAGCTCATATGAAAAGAGCTGGTGGCTCAGAGGAACAGAGTGACCTTTGTCTCTAAGTCATCAGTTCAAATTGAGCCCTTGATTCTAAGTTCTTACAACAGGACAGCTGTGTGGTGCCTAGCCCAGTTCCCAGCAAACAGGTCTCCCTTTGCATTTAGCAGTACTTCTCCCTACTTTCTGGCAATCTAGTGAGAGACGGCAAGGATTGGAAGGAGCTATGAAGACTCAGCTCTAGAAGTGGGGATCCCTGCTAGCTGAAATGGTGTCTGCTGTCTGTGCTGCACCTGTTCTGTGGGTATAGAGAGAGAATTTCACATCACTCTGATACCTTTCACCTGCATTAAATCCACAAAGAAAATGAAACGAGGAAGGTTCTTGTTTCCAAAGGAGCCCCTTAAATTTACCAGTTGTGGAGTCCATCCTTGAGACCATGGACTTAAATGATGGAACGATGGATTGGTGGGTAAAGCCTGGCTGACATCAGAGAAATGACACTCCTGAGCTGAGAGAGCTCCTCTCCCACATCCTGCAACACAGGCCAGGCTTTGAGATGGAATCACATCCAAATCTGTCAGAGTTGGCCTTAGGGTTACCCCATCAGAGCTGAGAAGCAAGCCAGTGGAACACTCATGCCTCGTAAGTAGAGTTTTGGGAGCAAAAGTTGATGGAGGGAAGCTGCTTGCTCAACTTGATGCAGAGCTGGGAGGTGAAAGCTGACTCAGAAGAGCACGTGAAACTGTCAGCCTGGTGCAAACGCTTTCTGCTGATTGTGTCACACTCAAGTTTCCTAAGTAGGAAGCTCAGGAGCTGGGCCCTATTTGCATGAATTTCACATCCCTTTCTTTGGCTGAGAACACACTCTGCTGCTCGATGGACAGCTCCTTTCTGACTCACTGCTCTAATTATATTTTACCGCTGGAATATGGTACTTATGTCAGAGCTGATAGGTAAAAGTCTACTGAAAAGCAGCAGCTTTTGTAGTTTTCCCCTTCATTCACTTCCATGGCTTTCCCCACATTTCCTCCACCCCCACCTCCAGTTCAATTTTTCAGGTACTAGTAACTCTGGAGAGAGAGGTTCAGAAACTCCGGGCTGCCTCCCTTTGACTTAGGGCCATCCTCTGAATTTATTCATTTATTTTGCATTTCCAGACAGAATTTCTTGGCACAGGCAGGAGAGAGAGGAATGACCCTGCTACTGGGGTAGTTTGTGGCTTGTCTAATTCAGCGGCACCTGCCACACACACCAGGTGAAGGTGTTTGTCCTCGTAGGCTGGTAGCCAGAGTGAAGCTGGTCCCTCAGCACAGAACAGAGGGGAAGGATGTCAGGAGGCTGGTTATAGCTCCTTGGTTCTGAGGACCCGCCTTCACCCTACACTATTGGAAGCTGCGACTGGGTTCTCTACATTGCATCACTGATACAGGGTCTTTAATGCACCCTACATCAGTGGAGGAAAACCTTAGTAGAGGTCCACTCGGGCCTACCCTCTCCCCTCTGACATGCTCCCTCCAATACCTGACATGGGGATGGGGCAGGGACGCAGACCTGGATCCAGCCCAGTTACAGCCAGGGGAATTCGCTGCTGGGAATTTGTGGCCAAATTATGCTCAGATGGGTTGCAGCTCTCTCAAACCTTTGGCCCAACCATTCTCAAGCCCCAGAGCAGTGCCATACAAACATCCTCTCAACCATCCCTGGGAGCGAGTGGTGCGCATCTCCTGCTTCTACAGACCAGGAGGCATAAAGAGGTAAAGTGACTTGTCACAGCAGAGTTAGAGCTCAGGAATGCCTGGGCTGCCAGTTTCATCCTCCTGCCAGCCTACCTCCCTCTTGTGGCTTTGTTCAACTCAGTTGATGGTGGAACTGTTCCTGGGGTGAGGTGACTCCCTGGCCATCCCCAGGTATAAATTGCAACAGAATTTCAGCTGATACTTACAACCCGACAGATATAGCAAAGGTGATAAGCGGGAGGGAAACTCATGCTGCAGCTACAGGATCACAGCTTGGGTAACAGAAGGACATGATCTCTCATTTAACTGCACTAAATGATAAATTGTGTACAGACAAGGCTGCCCCCTTGGGAGACCACAAAAGTGACTGTTTCTCATTTCCTGGAGACTGCTGACTGAAAAAGGAAGGGGGACCGGGTACGTTCAAGATGCTGCTCAGTTGCTTTACAGGACTTTACGAGTAGCTATTTTCTCCATTTCCACATGAACATTTGATGTAACATTATTCTTAGTCCTCAGCAAAGTTAAAATGAAAAGGGAAAGACTCAGGAGGTTTTTTGAGAGGCAAAATGCAGTTTCCTTTCGCTGGTTAATTTTGGCTACTCAGGGGGATTTAAAGGTGGCTTTTATATCACAATGACATTTCCATTTTTTTAATTAAACAATTGAGCCAATTCAATACAAATTTGCTAAATATTTAGTTTGACCCAGATCTCCATTTTTCAGAGAAAAACAGTTTCATTTGATAAATTTTACCCAACTCTACTGACCAGGGCTGGATCTGAATTAATGACACAAAAGTTGGACAAATCTGTACCTCTTCATCACCTCACCACTTTCCTCTTATTGTGCATTTGAGATAATACTATTCCTGCAGCTACTGCTAACTTCTGTTTCAGAAGTTCTCTAAAGGGAACAGATGCTGAGAAATGTAGAATTTGTCTGCTTGGTAATAAAATATTTTCAAAGTTGTTCATCAACTTAGATGCAAAATTTCCTCATTTCTTATTTCCAGGAAGTAATGCATTTTAGGCAACATGTCTTGTTAATAATTATGCCTTTAATGATTCTTATTAATATTAAAGGTGTTTTTATTTATATGGTTTTGTTATTTGCTTATTAAACTACCAGTAAAAAAAATACATAACCCTCTGAGTCAAATTAGGCCTGTAAACATGCAGGATACACCCATTTTCTCCAAGGATATATGAGCTTTAGGCAAAATTTTAGATATCCTGGGCTGAGGATATTCAGTGCCTTGAAGAAAAGGACCAAGATCTTGATAACGTCCACAATTAATGTGGAGTTTTCATATGGAGAAAGGTACTTTGAAGACAGAATGAGGTATGGGGAAGGCACAAAATCAGAGATTGGTTTACGACCAGCTAAAAACATTCTCCTAAATTATACTAACAAGAGTCCAAGTGCTGACCCTTTGGTCCACTTTATACTCCAATGCATGTGGATGTAAGAAAGATCCTAGTTCATCCTCCAGGATTGAAAATGGCAAAAATAGCCTGTGAACATTTTGGTGAATTTTGACAATGAATTTCAATTCAGTCTATTTGCACCTAGTTTGCAGTCACGCTTTGCAAGCATAGTATTAGTCTGGATGGTGCTTTCCTATTTCTTCACGTTGAGCCAGAGATGCCAGGCGGCTACAGGGAGGTATTGATTGGAGCTTCTCCTGAAAGGGAACTGAATTAGATTGCTAGCACCCATCCTAAATTGCCTGAGATACTCCCAGTGTTCAGTGTGAGAAGCCAGAAGAAAATGTTGGAATAAAATCCAAGAGTGAGTGGTTAGGATGTATATATTGTGTTGATGAGAAATACATTGAAGGTGCAACCTACAATCATGGCCTAATCCATTATGGTGTTGGTTGATCCTTTTAGCCATTTTGGCTGCCTTTCCCATCAGCCTAGGTGACTCTCATACAGTTATCAACATGGCTCTGTGTGACAGTCAGACACAGGGCTACTAAAGCTCCAGCCCCAAGAGGTACGGAGCATCCACTCCCTCAATGGGAAAAAAAGGCCCAGGTTGTAATGCCAGATTTTCCATTGCCCATTCTCTCATAAATAAAATCAATGTTTTTTCCATCAGAAAGTATGCTGAGTTGACTTTAAATCACAAAGGATATGACCACCTATTCCATTCACAACGAGGGGGATCAGCATCACTGGCTTAGACTGGCAAGAAATAAATGTTCCTTTGTGGGGGAACACACATTTTCCTCTCAGACCATCAGTGTCTTTTTATTTACTGTTCTTAACACAATCTTCCAGACAGGTTATTCTTTGCTTATTCTCCTCAGTCAGTAAATTCCTTCCCTCTGAGTTGAGCATGCCTCTCTAATGGAAGATCTGAAGTTGTCTTCCTGGAAAGATCCAGATGTTATAATATTTCATGACTGCTTCTTTTTGTGCAGGGCATAGCCAAGAGGATTTTAAGTAACTTTAAGCTGATGGGTTGAGGCACTGGGCACATTTTCACCTGGCATTGTTATGCTGGAGGGTGTTACCTGGTATAGTCAGAGCTGACCTGTCTAGCATGGATAGCCAAATAATAAAAGGAATTAGATTCCCCATATGCTGCCCTTAGCTGAGCATCATGGCTATACTTACTCTGTATATTAATTAAGCCTCATGCATATCTTTGTGAGGTATTAATACCCATTTTGCAGATAAACAACACGGAGATTAAGTAATTTGCCCAAGGCAACAGGGTAACAAATATATCCCCTACTCTAAATTCCAAAACAACATGGGCTTATTAATTCCACAGCACCTTTCACTAGCTCCCTCCAAAAAAGAACAAAGAATAAATTGCACCTAGGGGAATTTTCGAGCTTTGTTTTGATTGTCTACCCTGGCGTAAGCATGGTCAGTGAGTACTAAAGGCCAGGGCAGGCTAAGCCTCACCTGACCCAGGCCATGGCCCTGTCCATGTTGCCTTGGGAGGCCTCGCCCTCTCTCCCCCTCGGCTCAGCTCCAGCTGGTGGCCAGGAGCTCAGGACCGCCAGCAGCCAGGGGCAGCACTTGGGTCTGGTGTTTGGGCAGGGGCGGTGGCTCAGCCAGGGGGCATGACTGAGGTGGGCAGGCCAGAGTGTCTCTGGCCATGGGGAGGGGGAGTCTTGGGGATACTCCAATCACTGGGGGTGGGGGGGCAATTGGGGCTCTGGCATGCAGGGGTGGGGCCTTGGGCAGAAGGGGTGGGGCCGGGGGGCTAGCCTCCCCGAAGAGGGGGTTCACCCGATATCCATGGTTGAAAGGGTATCTGGTGGGGAGATGGTGATAAATGTAAGAAATGAACAAGCTGGCAGAGTTGCTCCTAAATTACAGAACTGTGGCCTTGCTGAGCTGATTTATTGATTAAAATGCTTTGTGGAAAGACTTTTCATGAGGCACCATCTCATTTTCAAAATAATAACAAAGCAAGGCCCCAGGGACAGGGGAGAAAATTAGAAACATTCACACATTCAAAAGTGCGCCAAAATAATCAGTGTTGTTTTTCAGAAGCATAGAAACACACCGAGCTGCAACAGCAGCAGCTCCATCAGCCAATCGACAAGCCCTCAGACACTCTGGCTTCTCCAAGAGGAAAGGGGCGAAATCAACACAAGTCACACTATGGCAATCAATATTTCATTATCAATCTGTTATTGTTGGAATGAGTTTCCACTTCAGATTCTTAGCAGCAGACAGTAAATCTTGCATCTGAGCAGAGCCTCTTGGATGAGAAAGCAATTTTTTGCCCCGGATCTTTCTCAGATTTGGGCTACTGGGGAAGCCTACTCCTTCCCAAGTCCTTAGGCCGTACAGTATGTTACAAATCCACTTTCAATTACATCATGTTATTCCATGCCGGGCGAGTCAGAAGGAGCCTGTTAATGTTTATGAGCACACAAAACACAGCTCCCCTCTCAGCTGGAGCCACTTAAAAGGACAGGCAGGGTGCAGCAGTGACAGCTTCCGCTGTGGAAGCATTGGGAATGGCAGGCGCATGTGACTAACGATGACAGCTCATTTTGCTTTTACACTCAGACTGGTGAGATTAGAGACGTTATCTCAGAGAACCAAGCTATGAGGTAATCACACATGGAGTAGGAGGAAAACACAATTGACTAACATGCAGCATACACATGAGGCCTGAAAAGCATCCAAGATGCACACACTATGCCCCCACATCCCATTCATGAATCTCACAATATAGGAGTCAGTGTTGCCTATTGACTAGTGCGCTCAACTGGGACTCAGATTACCAGGCTTCTATTCTCTGCTCAGTCACTGGTATGTTAGGTGAGCTTGGACAAGTCACATCATTGCTCTCTGCCTCAGTTTTACCATCTGTAAAAGGGAACGATACTAATCTCCTTTGTAAAGCACTTTGGCAGCTATTGATGAAAAGTGCTTTGTTATTATATACACTAGAAGGTGATCAAAGAAGTCACCCTACTGTGTGCAGTTGGGTCATTTACTCTTCAGATTGCCTTAGATTTATTTTCTAAGCAAGCTGGTTAATGCAGAGAGACTAAAGTATATTCAACTATCCAATTTAAGCCTGCATGGTAGGAAAGGGTTTCTGTTGGCAGAAACTATAAGGGAGAGCATACATAATGTGGTTGTACTTTATAATATTTGAGGGCTATTAACAAACAGTCATCTAGGGCTGTATTTTAAGGATTGCATTCTAGACAAAGTATGGAGCTTGGAGTTTGACCCAGTTTCCTCCACCCCAGGATTCTAGCAGTTACTTCTCTGCCCCACCCACCTCTGTGCTTGGCTTCCTTGACTTTAAGATGGTTGAATAAACCATCACCCCAGGGACAGGCTCCCCTTCGAGCACACTCCAGAGTGAACTGTATATCTGGAATGGCAAATGCATATGATATGAATTGATCAGCCAGCCAGAGCCAAGTTGAGACATGGAGAACTGCTGAGCCTGGTGGTGAAGACTTCTTAAAGGGAAGGGAGCAAGGGGTGAATGGGAAAAGGGGGATGGAGGGGACTGATTAAAAGAACATTGGGTCTTGAATGTCTCTGACATTTGGATTAGTCAGGGTCCCTAGTCACGTTTCAGAGCAACACCTGTGAGGAGTTACATGCCCAGACAGCTTAAAATCATGGATGGAAAAAACCCCAACAGTTTTCCAGCTATAAAAGCAAGAACTTCCTTTGATTTCAATGTATCCCTATTTTTTATGAGTATTTTTTACTGAATGAATTTTGAAGCTCAGAACCAGGCGAGGATCTCACCAACTCCTTGTATACCTTTGCTATTGAACCTTATTTAAGACAACACCACCTATTGCACACTGTCCATTTGGAAAGATGATTTAAGTGAGCTGGAATAGTTTTGTGAGCCAAACAAAAAACAGCCCCAGCTTTTGAAGGAGGAAAGCTCACTGCGCATACATTTCCGTCTTTGTTCCCGTTACCTATTCCCTTTGTCTTTCGACATGCAACAATCAAAGGAATTAAAAGGATTAAAAAGCATACACGCAAAAAGCAATGACTTAATACATCAAAGCAGGTGTTATGCCAAGAGGAATGGGAGCCAAGGAAAGCGACTGCTTCAAATTAAAGCTCCAAAGCGAACATGTGAAGCAGTAACATGACAACAAGTGGATCGCTGGAAAAACAATGGCAATTCTGGATAAAAGCAAAACAAAATGCCCAAGTCAATTCCTTATAGACATCACATTCTAAACCACTGCATGTTACAGGGCCATTTCACCAAAGCGTGGCCCCTTGTTGAGTTACAGAGGCCCTTCTGTCTCTTGAGTCAGCGCTATACCAATGGCCCTATATGGTACCAAGGGACACTATGCTGCAGGGCCTGGCCTTGGGGGATTAATTCAGTAGGCTGAACTCCTCTTGCTCTAGCCGTGCAGAATCCAATGCCCATCTCAGTACAGTGCTGTGCTGCGGGAGGTATTGGGATCCCCTCCCCTCAATCTTGGGGTCAGTGACAGAGCCCATGGCTCTTTTTGCATAAATTGGGTGCGTCAGCAGTAGTGTCCTAGTGACATGATTAGTAAATGGGATCCCGGACAGTCATGATGTATTTCTTAGAGCGACTTGTGAGTTTTCAAAAGATCACAAATGGTCCAGTCAGAAACGCCCATTAGGGTTTGGGATGAGATATGAGTTTATGCATCCAAGGATTGCAATAGCCCTTTTGGCCAAGCTTCACACTGGGAGCTCATGTTCAGATGATTATCCACTGATATCAGATGACAGGCATATAATTAACGAGGTCATCCCTTTTTAATTTTTGGTACAACATTAGCTTTCATCCAGTCTTCTGGAACTTCTCCAGTGTGCCAAGACTTATTGAAAATCAACATTATTGATCTCATTAGCCAGCTCTTTTAAAACTCTTAGATGCAAGTTATAGGACCAGCTGATATTAGTGCTGGAATAGCCGATGCTGACATTGGAGTGGGAACTAGAGGGCTGGGGGTGTTGCCAGACCCCCTGGCTTGAAACAACCCAAATACATGGTTTCCACCTTCAGCACCCCCACTATAAAAATTGTTCCAGCTCTGCTGCCTGATGATATAAAAATATGTGACTTTAGTATCTGCTGTTCACCATCTTCCCAAGATACCAGTGGAATGGAAAGAGCGTTATCATTATATTTTTCCCCAAATACATGTTCAATAAATCTTTCTGCGTTATGATGTTGCTGCTCGGAGGTGATTGTGGTACTATCCAGCAGACCAAATTTTCAGCCTGCTAATGGAAAACCATCGTCCAGGGTCCTTCATACCATGTAGTAAAGCCTGGCCCTTCAGAACTGTCCAGCAGCTATGCTGTGGGTATCCCATCTGGACGTCAGAGTTTAGCCAGCCCTAAAAGCCAGTGAACTTTGGGACCCGGCTACACAAGCGCTAGCATTGGAAAGCGTAATGGTTCTCTGAACGAGATCATTACTGCCCTACCTGTGATCCAGTCATTGTCCAAAGAAAGAAAACACAGCAAGATGCAATCCAATTGCAATCCCTTAATTGCCATTCAAATGAGCTGACTAATGAGTCTATATTATGGCTGGCAGGAAGAGGCCACAGTAATTATAACCCTCACAACATCCTGTAGGAAGGTGCATGCTATGTATTCTTACTTAAATGCCCACAGGCGATTCCAGCTCACCTCTCTCAAAAGGGTGTTTATGCACCTGTTTGGAAAAGGGGATATGGCAACTTATTCATACCTTTTCCTCCTGCTGCAGCAACTGTAGTCCCCAAATAGAACAAATGAATGGGTATGGCACAGAGCTCAAAGCCATATCCTTGCTGCACGCTGGCATGGAATGAATGGGAAAGAAGCTGCATAGCATTGCAGCAGCTCACTTTTCAAGGAGAGCCTGCTACTTTGTGTTCTCATCAGGAGCCTTTGACTTGTGGGGGATCATTGCAGTGAACATCCCTGAGCTGTGGGCCCTCATAACACAGCTGATGTGATATGCCTTTACAGCCTGAGCAGTGCTAATGTAATTACTGCCCTTCTAGGAAAACAAGTTCAGCAGGAGGGCAGGTTGCTTGTTACCTATGAGCTATACTCCCTTGGTGGGTGTTAACATTCCCATGTTCAGGAAAATGTGCTCTGTTTCTGCTCTCTCTCTCCCTCTACCCCCCTCTGCACATTAGCTGGCAGAACTGCTTAGAGGACTCCCCTTGAACTAAGTTGCTTTGACAGATAAATAAGAAAACTTTAACAATTTACGCAGCTCCGCACCAAATTAGCCGAGAAATGTCAGCCACTAAGTATTGGCTGCTTAGGCCTTAAAATACTGTATCAGGTTTTGGTGGTGGTACTTTTAAAGAGGCCCAAGGAGAAGGAGAAGGAAAATAGGAGCAAAGACAGCTGAAATCTGATCTAATAGAGGTTGACAGAAACTAAAGTAATCGTGAATTCAAACATCTGTGTCATAAGCATTGGGTGTGTGGGTATGGTTTTCTGTGCATGTACCAAATTTCTGCTAAGGCACCTCAGTCCAGGGTTCAGTACTGCTGGAGTCAACACTCCAAATTTCATACTGCCTTGTGCATTACTCTCCAGTGCAATTTTAAATATTAAGCTGCTTCAGGTTATTAATCACCTGGAAGGCAGAAACCTCTATAGGCCATGCAATGGAGTGGAGACTTTTTTCATCTTCTGATGCAGAGCTAAGACAGCTGTTACTGAAGTTGCTCAGGAACTGAGAACCTCCCTTTATATTGTCTCCCCCTTGCATCCGGCTATGTTGGGAAGCACTACACAAGTCCCCACAGAAAACCCAAGAGGGAGCAGCTAGGAATAGAAACAGAAGGTGCTTGAGTCAGCGTGGGGATGTGTATTTCAGATCCTTCTTGTCATAGAATCATAGAATATCAGGGTTGGAAGGGACCTCAGGAGGTCATCTAGTCCAACCCCTTGCTCAAAGCAGGACCAATCCCCAGTTTTTGCCCCAGATCCCTCAATGGCACCCTCAAGGATTGAACTCACAACCCTGAGTTTAGCAGGCCAATGCTCAATCCACTGAGCTATCCCTCCAGAGACAAGAGTGATCCCCACCAGACAGGCTGCAGGGTGAACCTTTTGCTCTAGTCTTTATTTTCCTCCTGTTGCTGTTGCTATAGCGTCTTACAAGACTTGTATCTTGTGCAACTTAGGGCAAGTTTGCATCAGATTCCAAGCACAGAATCCCTGGAACTCTTAAAGATTAAAAATGTAGCAAACTATAAATATTTGAAATCCCCTGTAGCTGGCATATGTACTGTCTTCAAGCATACCTTTTTGATCTGGTATCTGTTTTCCCTGTAATAGCAACATGTTTCTCACAAGATTTTCTGTAGCGGCAGAAAACTCCATGTAGCTATGGTGTGTCTCAAAGGTGTCTCGTGAGTCCTGCAGCCTACTGAGCTGACAGGAAACAGTGCTATGGTGCCTCCTGGCCCCAGATGTGTCCCTTTGCATTTTTACACTTGTTTTTATTCTGTTTGAGCACATCCGTGTGGTGGAGTGGGAGTAATTGTGAGCAGTGGGGTCATGCTTTAGGTCGGGGTCTAAATAAGAACTGGCCTGTAAGTGGGCAGCTGTTATTTGGTGATCACTTAGTGCTGTACAAATACGTACAATAAAAGAGACGATATGGTCCCTGCTCCACAGCTCACAATCTGTGGGACAGATATTTCCACGCTTATCCACATTCCGCCAGATTCTCTCTTATGTTGAAGGCTACCTAACTCCACAACCGGTCCCACCAAATGAAGTACATGGGTAAGGGCATGAAATTATGGCCTGTTGAGTAGTATTTGAATCCACAAGCTATTCCTTTGCTTGCAAAGGGACTCCTAGTAAATAAGATACTGCTCAGTGTAAATAAGGGGGGCAGCATCTGACCCGAGATTGGATGGTCTCTATAATGCTGATGCAATATACTCCGGAAGAGCAGGGACTGGAGGATCCATCTCACTTTTGGGTTTTGTTTGAATGATTGCTGAATGGACATGGGTGAGTTACAGGTGTGTCAGATTGTTATAGATGGATTGGCAGTCACTCAAGCTGTCCCATGGTACTGGGAGTACAGCTTGTTGTCCTCCTGTACCCTGCAATGCTCTCTCTCTAGAACAGGGATTGGCAACCTTTGGCATGTGGCCCATCAGGGAAAGCCACTGGCGGGCCAGGCTGGTTTGTTTGCCTGCAGCATCCGCAGGTTCTGCCAATGGCAGCTCCCACTGGCCATGGTTCGCTGTCCCAGGCCAATGGGAGCTGCGGGAAGCAGCAGCCAGCACATCCCTCGGCCCACACCACTTCCCGCAGCCTCCATTGGCCTGGAGCAGCGAACCGCGGCCAGTGGGAGCTGCAATTGGCCAAACCTGCAGAAGCTGCGGGTAAACAAACCGGCCCGGCCTGGCCTGCCAGCGGCTTTCCCTGATGGGCTGTGTGCCAAAGGTTGCTGATCCCTGTTCTATGGATAAACAGAGAACTCCCATCTCCAGGATGAAAACCTGGTACCTTTTCACCAGTATGAAATTCCCTTCCCTTTGTATTTGTCTTAAAGGCACAGAGATGTATCTTTAAAAATATCTATTGCCAAGATTGGAAATTTTTTAACCTTCTAATAGTCTTGTAATCAAGATCCAATTTAAGCTCAGTTGTTGTTTGAACTTGCAAACCACTATTTGATGAGTTTGTTCAGCCATCAAGGTACTTCAGGAGGTTGAGTGTTGCTAACTGTTTCTCTGGCCTTTTGAAGTATTGCAAATAGGAGCGCTATCTGAGCTCATCACATCACACAGAGGGAGTTAATTGGGAGTCTGGCTTTTTGCTAACAGGCCAACATGACTGGCTGAGTAACATGTCACTCACCCAAGGCATTTGCCCTCTCCCACCAGTCTGTTCAGATTTCTAAGATAGCAATTGGAGTGAAGTGGGTCTCTGGGCAACAGATACACTATGAATTTTCCATAGATTTATTATGTGTCTGGTAGAATGTATTGCTCCTAGATTTACTGTATTACAAAGCTGGCCAACACTGATGATGTCCTGTTACTCTATACGTTGATGACAGTCATCAGGAGCTGCATTGCCAGATGTACTGGCAAGAAACCAACCATCCAATTTAACATCCCAACACTGTGTGTTGTGCACTGCAGTGCAGTGGGTAGATATTGTTGAGTAACAGCATGATGTTCCATTGTAATGTAATCAACCTACTGCTGTGTCCCTGGTGACCGGAAGCTGCTAAAATCAAGACATTGAAATTCAATATTGTGGTTCATAACTATGAAACTTATTGATCCTGTCTGACCTGAGGCCTCAACCCAGCAAAGCATTTAAGCATGTGCATAACTTTAAGCACCAAAAGAGCCCCTTGAACACACGTAAGCAGGGTCCAGAGCTGAGCCGATAATTCATAACAAATAATTTATTTAATATATTTTTCTCTTTTCCCTTTGTGGAATCCCATGAACAGATCACAATTTTCTTGACTATATTTGTTGTTAGAAATGATTTTGTGAAATTGTTAATGGATTCCATTTACTTTCTGGCTCACCGTTGAGTTCCTGTGGCTTAACTGTGACACATAAGTCATAGAATCATAGAATATCAGGGTTGGAAGGGACCCCTGAAGGTCATCTAGTCCAACCCCCTGCTCGAAGCAGGACCAATTCCCAGTTAAATCATCCCAGCCAGGGCTTTGTCAAGCTTGACCTTAAAAACCTCTAAGGAAGGAGATTCTACCACCTCCCTAGGTAACGCATTCCAGTGTTTCACCACCCTCTTAGTGAAAAAGTTTTTCCGAATATCCAATCTAAACCTCCCCCGCTGCAACTTGAGACCATTACTCCTCGTTCTGTCATCTGCTACCATTGAGAACAGTCTAGAGCCATCCTCTTTGGAACCCCCTTTCAGGTAGTTGAAAGCAGCTATCAAATCCCCCCTCATTCTTCTCTTCTGCAGGCTAAACAATCCCAGCTCCCTCAGCCTCTCCTCATAAGTCATGTGTTCTAGACCCCTAATCATTTTTGTTGCCCTTCGCTGGACTCTCTCCAATTTATCCACATCCTTCTTGTAGTGTGGGGCCCAAAACTGGACACAGTACTCCAGATGAGGCCTCACCAATGTCGAATAGAGGGGAACGATCATGTCCCTCGATCTGCTCGCTATGCCCCTACTTATACATCCCAAAATGCCATTGGCCTTCTTGGCAACAAGGGCACACTGCTGACTCATATCCAGCTTCTCGTCCACTGTCACCCCTAGGTCCTTTTCCGCAGAACTGCTGCCTAGCCATTCGGTCCCTAGTCTGTAGTGGTGCATTGGATTCTTCCATCCTAAGTGCAGGACCCTGCACTTATCCTTATTGAACCTCATCAGATTTCTTTTGGCCCAATCCTCCAATTTGTCTAGGTCCTTCTGTATCCACACATGGTATTGTTTGTATTTGCTGATTTGCTCAAGTTATCAGCATCTCTTTTAACTGACTGGTGCAAATGCCTTCAGAAAATCAATTGAATATTTGCATTCCACGGGTAATCAGGCCTGCAAGCATAACATTCATTTTCTGTGAACACACTCACGATAGCCAAACTTGACTGCACAATCATTCATGGAAAGCAAAGACAAAGGGATATGGCGGAAGTGAATTTGTTTAAAAATTAAAATTAATATGCACAGAAAAATATTTGCAGTGTTTACACACCTGTAGTCTGTGCTGTATAAATGTCCACCCAAAATTCTGTTCCATCATGCACTGGACTCAGAGTAAAACTCAGGACAGATTCTACCTTTTGATTGTTCCAAACTCCTGTTCATGTATCTGGAGGAGATTATTATCAGAACACTACACTTACCACTGTAGAGTATAACCATTCAAGAGACACTAAGATGTTACTTCTTCCATCCCATGTCAGCCAGGTGCACCAGTCACCAGATTAAAAGAAATGCTGATACCTTCATCAAATCAGGGAACAGAAGAACACCATGTAATTTTTATGTGACCAATCACAACTAAGCTATAACAGGTCACATGGCAAGTCCCACGTACAATGTACTTTTCCATGAAAGTATGGGGAAGACAAAGGATCTACCTGCCTCTGAGATGTGTAGATGAATGCTTGTCCTGTGATAGTGGAATCTCTTTTGCAAGGCTAACCTCTGAGAGGAGCTGAAGAGAATAGAGTGAGGAGTGAAGGCTGTGAATCTGTGCCAAATGAAATGAGAGAAAAGTGAGCCCATCAATTGACAGGTGACTTCAGTGTACAGGAGTGTTACTGTAGATTCAGGGCACATTTCATATTGCAACAAAGGGAGTTGGCTACCTGACCCCCAATTAAAGCCATTGAGGCTCATGAAGTAAGACCTCATGCAATGCTTTGAAAAAACTGTCTCCCAGTTTCCAGCTGCCATAAACCTTGGAGAACAAATGTAGTCATGAGTCCTGTCTGGCAAAGGGAGATCTGAAGATCAAGGCACTAACATGCAAGCACCTGCCCTATCACCTTTTCCCTGATATTCATTAGGCCTGTAGGACAATGTTTGGGTAATAGCAAGAGCTGGTTGACAATTTTCCAATGGACTAGCTGTTCATTGGCACAGAGGAATCTTGACTGAAGTAGAGAGGCTATTTTACCTCTGTACTTGGCACTGGAATCCTGTGGCCTGTTCTGGTGTCCACAGTTCAAGAAGGATGTTGATAAATTGGAGAAGGTTCTGAGAAGAGCCACAAGAGTGATTAAAGGATTAGATAACATGCCTTATAGTAATAGACTAATTATTTATCTTAACAAAGAGAAGGTTAAGGGCTGACTTTAACACAGTCTATAAGTACTTACATGGGGAACAAATATTTGACAATGGGCTCTTAAATCTGCTGAGAAAGGTATAACCTAATCCAAAGCCTGGAAGCTGAAGCTAGACAAATGTAGACTGGAAATAAGGTGTACATTTTTAACAGTGAGAATAATTAAACTGAGGAACAGTTTACAAAGGGTCATTGTGGAATCTCCATCACTGGCCATTTTTAAGCTAAGACTGGATGCTTTTCTACAGGATCTGTTCTAGGAATTATTTTGGGGAAGCTCTGTGATCTGTGTTTATAGAAGGTCAGGCTAGGTGATTACAGTGGTCCCTTCTGGCTTTGGAATCTATGAGTTCAGTCTGGTAAAGTGCTGAGTGTTCTGGCCCTAATCCAGCAAAACACTTAAAGTATGTGCCTCAGTTCATCCATATTCAGGAAAGTACTTAAACACGTACTTATCTTTAAGCACATGCGGGTGGCCCACTGATTTCAGTGTGCTAAAAAGGAGACACTTTCCTGAATCGGGGGCCTTATGTGTATACCTAACATTAAGCAAACTTTGAAATCAATGGAAGCGCTTACATGTTTAAAATTAGTCACATGCTTAAGTACCTTGCTTAACTGGGGCCTTGGATACATATTTACCTTAAAGGATGTGAGGAATAGTATTGGCACAGGGGCTTAAAGGTGAGCAACTCTTATAACAAGACAGATCACTCATAGCCCTAGGGATGCACCAACCAATTCAACCAGAATGACCGCTTGTTACCATAAGAGAGACAAGGTGGGTAGGTAATATGTTTTACTAGACCAACTTCTGTTGGTGAATGGTACAAGCTTGCAAGCTCCTTGGAGCTCCTCTTCAGGTCCAGGGAAGGAAGGAGAGTGTCTGAGCTAAATAAAAAAATGCTCAGACACTTTGCTTCCTTGCCCAGACTTGAAGAAGAGCTCTGTGTAGCTTGAAAGCTTGTACTGTTCACCAACAGAAGTTGGTCTAATAAAACATATTACCCTACCCACCTTGTCTCTCTTATGGTAACAAGCGGTCATTCTGGCTAAATTGGTTGGTGCATTCCCAGGGCGCTGAGAGATCTCTCTTGTTATAATAGTTGCTCACCTTTAAGCACCTGAGTCAGTAGGATCTGTTCTAGGAATTATTTTGGGGAAGCACCCACCTTGTCCCTGTGGCCAGCATGGCTACACTGCAAACATTTTACCATGTTAGTCTGGTATACACAAAACCCGGGGGTGAGGGGGAGGAGTGAAATAAAATACAATAAAAATAGAAAAACATTAGTGTATTTTCATAAGACATCTACATTTGAAAGGTAGTGGTACCTGTTAGACTGGGACATGGAACTATACTTTGGCTTCTAGATATGGTGTATAATGGTGGATTTAGAACAATGTTATTATACATTTCAAGATGGTAATTTGAATGGAAACGGATGACAACACACAGGTTCCTGTATCTTACTAGCATGTGTTTGTGTGTTGCCAGATTTCAGGAGGGTATTCTAAATATCTTAAAGTCTTATGAAATAGATGATATCTAAACTATACAACAGGGATCTGCAACTTTTGGCACGTGGCCCATCAGGGAAATCCGCTGGCGGGCTGAGCTGGTTTGTTTACCTACAGCATCTGCAGCTCCCGCCGATCGCAGCTCCCACTAGCCCGTGGTTCGCCATTTCAGGCCAATGGGGGCTGTGGGAAGTGGCAGCCAGCACATCCCTCAGCCCACGCCGCTTCCCGCAGCCCCCATTGGCCTGGAACGGCCCCCCATTGGCCTGGAACAGTGAACCACGGCCCGTGGGAGCTGCGATCGGCCAAACCTGCAGACGCTGGAGGTAAACAAACCATCCTGGCCCACCAGCCGATTTTCCTGACAGACCATGTGCCAAAGATTGCCGATCCCTGCTATAAGACATAGCATTGTATTTTAAACATTCACACACATGGTAGAGCCAAAAATAATAGTCTCACCATATTTCTGAAAACTGTTTAAAAAATCTTTGTCATTTATTTTTAGATGATTGGCTAGTTCTGAAATATGCTGAAGAAATTTGATGTAGTGTTAAATATAATTTTTCCTTTGATGTCCTATTCATTTTTTTTAAATTAAATATTATATCTGTGGGTGGAAAATATAGGTTTTTTTCTTTATAGAAGACCACCCTTTGAGAACTGGACTATAAATTCACTAGCCTGGAAGAGAGATGATAGAAAGGTTACCCATCTATCTTGCTATTTATCTACAGCTATACCAGTATCATCTGCCTGTAGGGAAAAAAGCCCCCCGGAGAGTACACGAGGCTTATCATAACTGGCAGCAGGTGAAATATCAGATGGGGAGGTGATAAATAATAAATGAGCCTATATTTTTACATCTGATGTAGGGAAATGTTAAATGTTAATAGAAATAATGGAGAGACTGCCTCCTGCATTTCCCCACTGGTGAACTTCAGTCAGCCTACCACAGATAGATTTAGCTCTGCTTCCTTCCTGACAGCAGGCCTCTGAGGGCATCAGCATTTTTGCGGGGCTTTCCTAGGGACAGGCACAGCCTCATACTAAATGGGATCATTTGCTTGGGTCTGATAAATGCAACTGAGGCATGCTAAGTAACACCTCAGAAATCAACTCATAAGAACATAAGAACGGCCATACTGGGTTAGTCCAATGGTCCATCTAGCCCAGGATCCTGTCTTCCAACAGTGGCCAGTCCTAGATGCTTCAGAGGGAATGAACAGAACAGACCCTGTGCTTTGAGGAACATCAGGTGCAAGTTCTTCTGTCAATTTTTTTCCTGAGCAGTGCTTTATGCCATTCAGCCTGTTGGCAGATTTCTGAAAGGCCAGGGTCTTGCTCCTATGAATCAACACCTTCTCCGTCTTTACTTAGGCAGATGACTAGCATTTGAAAGCAAGCCATGGACTTGATTCAGTCCATAGATATTCCTGTGGGAGAGGGATTTGGGTGCTACTAAAGAGACCAGCTAGGTCAAGGAAATAGTTAATAGGATATAGAATTATTCCTAGTCATTAGTTCAAAGCCTAGGTAGGTAGTGACTGAAAGTTGTTACAATCTGCTGTCTATTTTGTGGCCCCTGTGACATAAATTAGCAGATCCCGGTCCAGTCCATGTTGGACAAGTGTCCAAATCATACAAAAAGAAAAAAACCCTATGTAATTTAGAATTCAATTGGCACTTTTACTGGCAGCCTCAGTGGAGAAAACAAAGACTGAAGGCCAGATTCCAATTCCTCCCTTTCCTGCACTGAGTCCAGGAACAGAGGGGACACACAAAGTTGGCTTTAGGACTTCCATGTTCTGACATGTCAGGGGTCAGGTGTGCTCCAAATAGGGTGACTAGTGACAACTGGTGCACGCTCCTCTCCCTTCCCCAGTGGGTCCCCCAGCAGGCCTCATGTGCTGGGGCAGTGAGGAAAAGCAATGTAGAACATTGCAACAGTTCATTGCCAGCCAGGGAAACTTACAGCAGAGGGTTCCCTACCATCTGGGTCCATCCCCCGTTACACTGCTGCAGTGTCATAAAGAGGCCATGAAGTCCTGTCCCAGAATATGCACATGGAGCATGCATCACCTTCTTGTTCCATATCTGAGTAGAAGCAGATGGGTTGTATCTAGTCTGAGAATTTACAGACATCTTCAGGCACCAGGGCTGTCATGCTGGACCCAGATTTCACCAGCATTGCATTCATTTTGATAAGTGGTCAGACAGGAAGAACATGAACTCAAGGCCTAAAGTCTTTACATAGGTATCCAGCAGCAGCAGCTCCCTGATTGGGGAAGGGGGATGCAAAAGAGGTGTGTCACAGGTTGCTTTTGCTACCTGTATTACCAAAATATAACAGGTGCCTTATTTACTGCTATCATTGGGAAATGCAGTCTGACGTAATCTTTAAAGATACGTTCATATTCCAGGCAGCAAACTACCACTTACAGGATGAAATTGTTTGCTGTTTAAACACTGCCAGTCAAGGACATTAATTGCTCTGGGTTAAATTAAACTAAATGGCACAGCAGTAAGATTCAAGGCCCAGAGGGGGGAAAGGGGAAGGAACAATCTTATCTCATAAATAATGAGTTCTGAAAAGAACCCTTACTGGGACAGATTAATCTGCAAAGAGGCAAGTTCAACTCCAGTTCAAGTCCTAGGAGTGTCCCAGTCAGCCCTGGGTAAAGCACACAACACACTGACATTTGCAAAAGGAAACATTTCAGAGACTTCAAGTTTCCATCGGGGCATTTAATCCAAAGATCCTACAGAATGCAAGTGGCATAGCCGAGCAAATCTGCCTTGCTAATGCCAAATGGGGTTAAGGTGACACAGAGAAGTGCAAGGAGAAAAGGAGGTGTCTTTCCCCCACTTTCAAAATCAAATGACAGTAACAGAGGATGGCACATGGAGGTGGGGGAGAAATCGCAGCATTGTTCAGCATTTCATATTTTGAACCGGTTCTCTGGAAATCTCTCTCTCTCTTCTCCCGCCCATGTTCCATTATGTATTAAGTTGCCCTGGACCTTTGGTGCCATCTTCAAGAGCTTGTGCTCCAGCTGGGTCACGCACACTGAGTCTGTCTCATAGTCCATGTGAAGGGATATTTATTTATTCACACTTGTAAAAATATAAACGGGCACCAATCCCAGACTCTGGGTTCCCTCAAGATTTCTTTAAAAACACAAATTGAAACAGAATGACAGCACTAGCAGAAGACTCCGCTATCGACCTCCGGTATATTGAGCCCTACAGCTGTTGAATTAAAGAACATCTCACCTATCGCCAGTATCGCCCCCCACCCCTGCCCAATATCAATCTCCTCCCCAAAAAGCTCCAGGAAAAGCATGACCTGACATCAGTCTGGGGCTAGTTTGGATCAAGGCAGGAAGCAAGTTCTAAACCAAGAGGCCCTCTGTCTTTCCAGCTTCAGTAGAAAACGCAATATCACCCTGACATCGACAAACAGCCTGTCCACTTGGGACTCCATCTCCTGCAGTGACCAATGCTGCATAGGTCCAAGGAAGGCATAACTCTCCCGTAATGGCTCTGATTGTGCCACTCCATGTGGGAAGGGAATTCTTCATCCCCAGCTGGTGATCTGCTGATGAACTAAGTGTGAGAAGGAGCCATAGTCCTTCCAATTTCATCCTAACCCGTGTAAGAGTGGATGCTATTATTTATGTACATCATTAGCCAAATTCTCCCCTTGGTTACATGCAGACAGCTCACAGTGATTTCAGTGGGAGTTATGTGCATGAATCCAAAGGTCCCAAGTGTTTAATTCTTTTTTTCAGATTTTCTGAGCTCTTTGTTGCAATATTACCCTGCAGCAATGAGTACCCCAGACTAATTATATGTTAAGTAAAGAGAAGCCTAAAAGGTTGTACATATAAGGCCTGATTCGCCTCCCTTTTAGATCAGCTTTACGCTGGTGTAACACTATTGATTCTAATTTACCCTGGTGTAAGTGAGTGAACAATCAGGCCCTCGTTGCTATAATTAGTGTTGCCAATGAATGCAGTATGTACCATTTCCAGCACTTACCATGTTCCATGCTGGCCTAATGAAAACAAGTGGCCCATCAGTGATACATAATGTATCTCCTTCCAGTGCATTTTTAGCACCGCACAAGAGCCCCAGTACCAGGGCTTGGGCCTTGAAGTCTAGGGATGTTGGTCTTTAAAGTCTAGGGATTCAAGTCATTTTCTGATAACAAAGCACCTACAGCTGTACTTAAATTGTATGTTAAATAAATGCCAGTGATTATTAGTAGCATATTTCTCAAGGTTCAACCACCAGGTACCTACTAGCTATCCTATTCCAAACTCTGTAAACCTCAGTAGTGATGTGCTTAATAATTATTTGGCATTAATTTGTCATGCAATAATTATCCTATTAAATCTAAATTAAACCCTCCACTCAGGCACTTCATTGAAAGTGTGAACATAACAATTAAAAGAGAGAAAAAAAGATATAATTTCTTTCAAAGTTGCTTATATAAGAGCAGATATTTTATGGCTGGCAGCAGCAGCAGAAAGAAAGAAGGAAAATATTAAATGGGGGGAGGGGGAGTTGCACTTTTTTCTCCAAAATCAGAACCAAAATACTTATGTAAACAATAAAAATTCGTCACCTCCAGTATTTGTATGGCCCCCACCATCACAATATCTTAAGAACTCACATTCGTTAGTGTATTATCCTCACAACGCACCTATAAGGTAAGGCAGTGCTGTTATCCCCATTTTACAGATGGGGAACTGAGGCACAGGGACAGTAAGTGACTTGCCCAAAGTCCCACAGGAAGTCTGTGACACAGCAGGGAATTATGTGTGTCCTAGGCAGAGGTGATGTGTGGGGGGAGTTATGCAGGGTCAAGGGCCCTCCCAGCAGCTGGCCTGGGTGGGGAGCAGACTATGTGGGACCAGGGCCACTTCTCACACCAGCCAGCTGCTGGGATGCTGCTCTGTGCAGTGCAGCAGCTGTCTGCGAGAGAGCCTGGTGGGCGAGGGGCAGCAGGCTGCCACCCCCCCAGGGCCAGGGGCCATGTGAGCCGGGGGTAGGTGCAGCAGGAGAATCATAGAATATCAGGGTTGGAAGGGACTCAGGAGGTCATCTAAGTCCAACCCCCTGCTCAAAGCAGGACCAATCCCCAATTTTTTCCCCAGATCCCAAATGGCCCCCTCAAGGATTGAACTCACAACCCTGGGTTTAGCAGGCCAATGCTCAAACCACTGAGCTATCCCACCCCAGTAACATGTGCTGGAACACATTACCAAGCGCTGGCAATGGTATGTGCTGGCAATGGTACATGCTGCATTCATTGGCAACAAAGGACAGAGACCCCTCCCCAGTAACACGAGGCAGGAAGAGTGTGGCCGCCTCTATAAATGAAATACTCATAATCATGCCATTGCGTAAATGTTCCCACACCTTCAGCTCTTGGATGGTTTTCTTACTCTGTGACTCATGTTGATGTGATGTCGCTTTGTACCTCCTCCTGCTGAGCCTGCACAGAGGCAAAGCGAGTTAGCACAATCAAACCAAAGCAAGGATCAAGGAACATCCCGGAAGGATCAACAACATGCAAGGGTGAGGCATCAGAGCATTGTGGTATTTGACTGCGGCACTGTAAAGCAGATTCCGTGGCATCGTAGCTATCAGACATTTACAGACATGGAGCCGCTATCCCAGGCCCTTTGCATAAAGAGGCATGAAGAAAGGGTTGCTTTGAATGAGGTCTGAGCATACAGAGAGCTAGTTCCTTCCTTTCTGACAAACTACCAAGAGAAGGGACGGATTCTCCATCTCTTGAGGTCTTCAAATCAAGACTGCATGCCATTCTGGTAGATATCATTTAGTCAAACACAAGTTATTGGGCACAACACAGGAGTAAATGCATGAAATGCTGTGTCCTGTGTTATCCAGCAGGTCACACTACATGATCCAGTGGTCCTTCTGGCCACAAAGTCTATGAATCATTCTTGGTAGGAGGTAAGGCTGTGGGTCACTTTAGTTAAGGTATCCGTCTACTTGTCAGGCCCCCATTAATGGAGTATCTAATCACCACATGTTCTCACAAAACAACCCCTAAGGGTGTAGGGAAGTGCTCTGATCCCTAATATTACAGAGGGGAAACTGAGGCACAGAAAGACTAAGTGACTTGCCCAAAGTCACACAGGAAGCCTGTAGCAGCATGGGGAATTGAAACTGAATCTCCTGAGTCCCAGGCCAGCACCCTAAATCAGTGGAGCATCCTTTCTCTCTGAACTGTCCACCTGTGGACCAACACCTGATCCGGCAATCAGCTCCACACAGGCAGGCTCTTAAGCCTACGTGACTTCATTGGGACTCTATGTGGGCAAAAGGGTCTGCCCACAGGGATCAGCTTGCACTTAAAGGGCAGGAAGCAAACCACACTATGCAGAAGACAGATACCAGTGAGGAAGGGAAATCGGAGAGAAGGGGCGAGGTATTTTAAGTGAGGGTTTCAGACCAAGCGAGAGCAGTAATGAACATGATCTCTGAAAAGCCTATTTGTAATATTCAAACATGGATTAAGCTGGGAAGGCAACTCACACATTCAGAGACATCTGCCAATAATCGACTGAGAGAAGCAGTGCAAACAAGGTCTGCTCAGGCAATCATAAGCGAATGTAATTCAAAGCAGATGAAATGAGATTTCCTGTTTGTCGTGAATGGCACCCACACCCACACACAGTATATTTAGTAATGTTTTCTTTTAAGGGAATTTAGTGCCAGTGAAAGGTGCCAGATTGACAGCTCTGGGGGCTGCAGACTTCAGTTTCCATCCGCAGCACAGAAGTAGAAATGCCTTCTCCCCACTGTTGTGAGCAATGATGCCCATACAGGGGAAAACTTCCCCTCAGCGCCCCCACACAGCCGTCTCCAGGGCAGAATGCAGATTTCCCAGCACCTTTCACCCTGCAAAGCTGGTTCGGACAGGATGCAAAGAATAGGGACATTGGAGTTGCCACTGCCTTGCAACCTGCTCAGCCTGGGAGCATGCTATGTCTAGCAGTGGACTTTACCAGAGGCAGATGTAATGGACAATTGTGAAATAACCTGCCCGGAGGGGAAGTTCCTTCCTAACTTCTGTCAGTAACAGGTTGGTTTATATGCTAAAGCATGAGGGCGTACAGAGAAACCTGAGGGCTTCTCTAACCTCTGCTAGGTTGCGATGACTCCGAGGGGTCAATACACCTGTGTAAATTTCTGGAGTACACTGCATTCTGGCCCTGCCACTCCAGCCCCTGAAGACACTCTGTGCTGGGGTGGCCTGGAGCCAGCCACACCAGATTGATGAAGTTGGGGCTCCTCCACACCAGGGCAGACCACAGCTGCCCACCTATGGCAATTGTACAAGAGCATCACAAAAGGCCGTTAGCAGGGCTGAGGAACTGGTCCTCAGAACTACCTTTTAGGAAGATCATTACCGACAGGGGGTTCGGATTCATTTCTGCGTCTGCCTATTCAGAGCTAGTCCCATTAACCCCCTTTCTTGAGCAGCACCACAGGGTGTGCTGCTAATGGCTTGCAGGTTGCTTTTTGGCTGGTGTGAAATCTCTTTAATAATTAACTAACTATCTAAATTAGTCCTGTTTACACTGTAATTTTTTCTCCCCCCTAAGTGGCTTAATGTAGCTAGTTTTTTGTAATAATTTCTTATCTAATTTCTCGTTATCACCACTGGAATCAAACTGATAACATTTATCTCACCTTTTTCTACAGTTTTCCCTTATGTTTGCTGTCACCGTTTACATATGCTGCATTGATCACATGAGCCTTTCTAACTGCGTTACTCCATGTGGACTTATGAATATATGGAGTGTTCAATATTTTTTTTTAAATTTATTACTGACTGTGATGGTTACTGACTGTGTCCCTGTAGGATTCTTCTTGGGAAGCTCAGGAATGAACAATTGTTTTATCTTTCCTAATAACACCAACACTACTGCCTACCCCAGTTATTTCGCAAGACCCCGGAAATCTTTTATAGCATCTTACACTGTCGCTGCTGTGCTGTTAAATCCTCATGAATGCAACAATGAATTAATAACACAGTTATACACCACAAACTATTCCCCACTCAGACTTAACAGTAATGCTCAGCCAACACCGCAAGCTGGTGACAGTCAATGACTTGGATAGCATTTTCTCATGCTTCTTGCTCAGCCTGGTTTGAAGACACTTGCCAGCCTGTTTTATAAATGGAAAACATGGGCTTAAAGTGAAGTCAGAGGCAGGCTAGGCCTCTCGTTGCCTTGTTACAGCTTTTTCTTGCCATTGTTCAGCCCATAACAAAACCTTTGTGGTCAGGCTGCTTGTAAAAATGCATATATATATATATATATAGTTATAGTTAGTTATATATCTATTTGACTATAGCTCCTAGAGGACCCCAGCTGAGATAAGCTCCCCATCACACTAGTAGTGTACATACACAGAACAACAGACAGTCCTTGCTCCAAAGTGGTCACAGACTAAATGGATGAAGGCAGACAAAGGATCAGAGAAAGGGAACACAGTTATACTCCTGGAGAACTGAGGCAGACTAATAACTTGGCCAAGGTCACACAAGAAACCTGTGGCAAATCCTGGAATTAAACCCAGCTCTTCTAAGTCCCATTCTGGAACCTGAAGTTTCTAGCTGTCTCAGCCACAATACTGCCCATTGCTTATTTCTGTCAGGGGGATAAGGGAGAGTCAGCTGATTGTTTTAATGCTAGGCAGTGGAATCAGAGTTGATACTAAAATGCAATGGCCTGAATTTCCCAGTCAGGGAGTGCTGTATGTTTGAACTGAACCACTTGGAAATTGACCAGATATGGCCCCGAGTGGTGATTCAGGAGCACTGGTTCTGTTTCTCCCTCATTGATAAATGGCAGTACTGCCCTATTAGGGCGGTCGAATATCAGAACAAATTCATGGGATTCACCTCCCAATGGCGTAGGATCCCCCAGTCTCACCGCTGATGCCCTGTCTCGGGCAGCTGGGTTATATAACATTATGTACCGAAGAGAGCAGCTATTCGCCTAGTGATGTGAATGACCGACAGCGCTTCCCCATTTGCCAGCTGTGGGAATGGAGCAGTGCTGCTAAGACTCCGCCACATCACTGCCCCTTTGTCACCAGCAAACCTCCCTCGGGCAGCCCTCCTTGGTTTTGTCCAGATCTATGACCCTGCATGACCCAGCCCGCTTTAGCCTTGGGCAAAATCAATAGCCAATAGCTGCAAAGCAAAGTGCAGGAACCAAGCCTAATATGTCCAACTAAGTTAGAGGGAATTTGGTTTTAAATTGCAGCTTGTTGACCTGATGAGCTGTAATAGCTCGGAAAGTTCTGGATCACACAAACATGCACATAGTCACAGACAGTGTCTTGATTGACTGACCTTCGGCACAGAACGCGCCATCCTCGTATTTACAGACGTTCAGAATTGCAGAGCCTGTACACACATTCCGGAAGAGCTGCTGAAATGTGGCTTAGGGAGCTCTGATAAGCCTCTTGCAATGGGTAAGTGGGGAGTTTTCAGTGTCAGTATTAATGGCCCTGATCATGCCCAGAGGGTTGAGGCTTATGAATAATGGCTGAAATATATGCATAAGGTCTCTGATTGTTCCTATTTATCGAAAGCTCATACAGAACAGCTTCATGGATTTAAGTCATTCCTTAGTCATTCCGATTGTGACCGTGGGGCAGAGGCTCATGCTAGACTATTGCACTGAATTCTGCATTAGGCTACGCTTGGAAACAGACTGGTGCAGAATGTGGCAGATTGGCTGTTAAGCAGCATTCCTTAAGCCACTCGCATGGGTTTCCAGGTGGAGGTTTAGGTGCTTGTTTTAACATATAAAACCCTAAGTGGCCTGGGACTTGACGGTTTGAGAAATGCCTCCTTCCTCCACCCTTACCCTCACAGCTGAAATTAGAAGAGGCATTCAAGCAGGAATCCATGTGGTATATGATCTAACAAGACGTTCCCCATGAAGGCCCCTTTGCCCAGCCTGTTGAATGACAGCACTCACGGCAAAGCCCATGTTTTCTCGCAGGCTTTAGAGGCGGGAGGGAAAGGTTTGTGGGGGTGAGGTACTTTACCTGTTATTTCGTTGTGAGTGTGCATATGTGGGTGGTGGGGGTTGGCAGGAATATGCTGCTGGGTTTGTATCATGCACATTCCTCGTAAAGGTACCCAAGCATAGAAAGGATACCCTTAAACATTGTTTATTCACCAAAATAACCTCAGCTCCCATCACATTCAGGGGCTTCTCTCCAGCCATCACAGATCTTACCATGTCAAGGTAGAGGCTCAGAAGTAACAGCTCCAGCCATGACCGTGGGGCCCAAACTCATGTGAAATGGTTCTGCTTTATCCGTAGCTCATGCATAATGGCTTTGATGATGCCGGCAAGACTAAGGCTCCGGCACATAGTGGAGCCGATCCTGCCCGCCTGTCCAGGGCTGGCCCACAACATTTTGGCACCTGAGGCGGGGAGCTCAAATGACGCCCTCAGACCCCTTCGCTTGGGCCAAAACTTTGAAACTCTGGGTTCTAGTGGTGCCCTCCACAGTCTGGCACCTGCGGCGGCTGCCTCAGTTCACCTCATGGTAAGGCCAGCCCTGCGCCTGTCAGTCTGCAGCATGCTCCGATGCAGGCTCGAAATAACCTACCACACACAGCGTTGAGCGGCCTCTTGTTCCTAAATGAACTTGGCTCTTCCCCCCCCATTCCCTGATTACTGAAGGACCTGGTCCACATGGCAGGACTAATGGCCTGTAACGCTGCAGGTTCAGAAACAAAGCCATCTTGAGCGAGAGGCATGCAAAAATACATTGGAAACCTCTAATGGCCAAAGCAATTTGAAAAAAATCATTGCTCCCGTACTGAGAGCTCTGTGTGCCAAGATCTAGCTCCGGAGCATAACTTTTCTTGAGTGCGGGGCGTGTCCAGAAAACAAGAGCTTTGCTAATAAAGCTTGGACTCAACATGGCTGCTCTGCTCTATTATTATTTTGTAATAATATCTAACGAGTCAGGGATGGAGAGACAATAGCCCTTTATGAGGTGTGTAAGGCAGTGGACTAGCTGGATCTGGCATTGAACAGATCGTGTGACAGAGAAAACTGACTAATTCACTGACAATGCATCCACTGTGCAATTGTCATTTTCACTGTCTCTCTCTGACCTTGTTTATTGGGAAGTGAGCGTAGGTAAATTTAACTGCATCTTTTTCTCATTGACTTGGAAGACACATGGAGGGGGGTTGGTTTTTTGTTTTCTTTAATATCCCATGGAGACTTCAAGACAATTTACTGCAGTTGTTCTGAAGTGACAGCTGATGAAGTTTCTATTATGGCTCTTTAATAGTTGGACATAGTTGTGGAAAAGTACCATGTTTACCTTTCCTTTACTTGTGGCTAGCTGTTTCCAGTCAAGGAATGCTTCTCTCTCTCGTTTTGCCTGTAAACGTGAAGGTCAGCTCAAGGTCAGATTCAGATGGAGACGATGAGAACAGATGTGACTTGACAGCCTTGGTTTAGCAGATGGGTTCTGGATAAATTGGATTATATACTTTAATTTGTCACCTCTGGAGTGTCTCTGTCCTATTTGCCAGATCGCTTTGGTGCAGCTTCTGATCCAACTTGGTCAGATATCACACCTGGCTCTCTCACTTTATTCCCTTTGCCTACTTTATAAAAGAAAAGTTATTGAGACTCAATAAGCCTTTGCAGTGATTGGGTTTTTTTTAACTGTTTATGGAAATGTTTTGGTAACAGATAACATATTTGTTGCTCAGCAGCTTCATGTAGAAGGGCAATGATAATACAGATGGAAAAGCTACCAAGCTTCATTATCACTTCTGTCAGTCCCACCACAGCCTTTGCTGGCACTTTTTACAGGCAAAATTTTCAGTGGTCCTCAGCAGATGTTCCCATATCTTCTAGAGTGGGGGTTCTCAAACTGGGGGGTCAGTACCCATCAGGGGGTCACGAGGTTATTACATGGGGGGGTCACAAGCTGTCAGCCTCCACCCCAAACGCCATGTTGTCTCTAGCATTGATAATAGTGTTAAATATGTAAAGAAGTGTTTTTAATTTAAAAGGGGGAGGGTGTCACACACAGTGGCTTGCTATGTGAAAGGGGTCACCAGTACAAAAGTTTGAGAACTGCTTTTTCTAGAGCAACACCCTCTGGGATCCCCAGCTGCTAGCTTTCTGCCTCCAACTATTTCCCCCTCATTCTACACTAGCAGTTGAGACCTGTATGTTCAAAATGTTTGGCTACCTTTGTGGGGTTCATTGACTTTACTAGAGCAGCAGCAGTTTAGGACGAAAGGCAGTAATGTAGCAAAAATTAACGAGGAATGGGAGAATCACTTTGGGTAAAATTTTATGGGCATCCTTTTTTCTGCGAGAGATGGTGGGATTTGCAGCCTCTGATATAGGTGATTTGCAATGTCTCCTATGACTGAAGAGTCCGATCTGAGATTTGCATGATCGTTGGCAGCTGTTGCAAATGTATCTGTCTTGGTTGGGAGCTGCTTGCTTTCTATGGGCTCTTTTCTCTTCAAGCTGTAGGAGCCTGCTCCTGTCATGGACTTTGATGCCCTGATGGAGACGATAGTGCCACTTGCTACAGTCACTTGCCAAAGTTTTCCATTGGTCAGGATCAATTCCGAATTCCTTCCTATCTTGCTTGCATGTGTCTTTATAGTGAAGCTTGGAACGTCCTGTTGTTCTTGTTCCCTCTGATAGCATGTCCTTGGGTATGCATCTCTCTTCCAACCTACTCAGATGGCCCAGCCAGTACAGTCATCTTTGCTTGAGCAGGGCTGTCACACTTGGTAAATTTGCCCTTTGAAGAACCTCTGTTTTGGTGACTTTATCTTGCCATTTGGTGTTGACTATGCGGAGTAAATAACATAGCTGGAAACTGTTTAACCATGGACCACCATTCAAGTGCTCATCAGGCATTTGCTCTCACCATCAGCATTAAGAAAATGGTTGTATTAGGACAGGGGGTTCCACAAGAACCTTCAATTACCTTAAATGCAAACCAACTAGTAGTCCAAAAGTTCAGCTATTTAGGTTCTACAGTGACCACGAACCTCTCACTGGATGAAGAACTGAATGTTCACATTAGAAAGGCTGCCACCACCTTTAGCAGACTAATTAAAAGAGCATGGAACAACTCAAAGCTTATCAAGATCAAAATGCTAGTGTACTGAGCTTGCACCCTCAGCACTCTCATGTATGGTGGGGAAACATGGACAACTGATGCTCATCAGGAGAAAAGGGTAAAATAAAAACAAGCCTAAAGATTTGCCCCGACTTTCTGAGATGAAAAAGGCCAAATTATGCCACACATTCATATTTATGGATGGACAGTTAGACCCTCTAGTCTGGCTTCCTTTACAACACAGGCCATAGACCTTCATCCAGTTACTTGTGTATTTAACCCAATGACTTGTGTTTGCTCAAGTGTATCTTCCAGAAAGACATCCAGTCTTGACCTAAAGACGTGAAGAGATGGAGAATCCACCAGTTCCCTTGGTAATTTTTCATAGTGGTTAAACACCCTCACGGATAAAAATGTAAGGCTTAGATTGAGCAGTATTGCACTCTGAGTAGTCCCACTGACATCCAAGAGGCTCCTTATTCAGTGTGGTACAACTCAATGTGGGTAAGGGTTGCAGTATCTGGTCACAAAACTTTTGTGTGACTGTTTGGGAAAAAAATCATTTTTGCTTAGCTCCCCATTTTTTGTTTTGGCTGGAACTAGACATGGAAAAACCTCAAGAAGGGCTGTTTTCATGCTATTCCTTACTTGGCTAGAACTAGGGAAGTGTCATAAATACTGTTAGGAAGCCTGTTCTGATGAATTTTCCAGCCTGCATTTCAGACTAAAATGTGGGAAAGCTTCCAAATAAGAATCCAAAACTTTTATCTGAACCAAACCACACTTCTGAATCCCATTATGTTTTTATGAATAATCATTATTTAAATAATAATAGGCACCATAGAGAATTTTCCATCTTCAGAGTTTATAAACATTAGGGCAGGATTGTTCTGGTCAGACAAATGGAGTTACATTGGGGGTGAATTTAGTCCATTAACTAATTATCCTTCAAATGTGGTTGAAGCAAGAAAGTATTACTAACCATGATCCCCTGGTAGTCCCATTGTCAACATTAATTCTAAGAATGTGAAGCATTCATTATCTAAAGTCCTGATCCTGTAGTGGGATGTGCTGGTGAAGACCCTGCTGCCCATACTGAGTGCCTCTGAAGTCAATGGAATTCATCATAGGCTATTAGATCCATCAGTGGCTATTAGCCAGGACGGGCAGGGATGGTGTCCCTAGCCCCTGCTTGCCAAAAGCTGGGAATGGGCGACAGGGGATGGATCACTTGGTGATTACCTGTTCTGTTCATTCTCTCTGGGGCACCTGGCATTTGTCCACTGATGGAAGACAGGATACTGGGCTAGATGGACCTTTGGTCTGACACAATATGGCCATTCTTATGTTCTTATTGTAGGCCTGGATTATTGTGCCAAAGACCTGTAATGAGTCCAGAACCATTACATCCCATTGGGCCCACCCAATTGAAAGTGCTCATGAAATTTAATTTTAGCTGGCAAAAACAGACAGTATGTTTGTACATATTGTAACTGGGGTGTATTCAATCTGATCTCCTGGCCACAGAAGCACATCCTCCCCTGCCTAAGAAACTAAAACATGTATCCAACGGCATGCAGTACATATCAAAACAAAAAGTTTTCTGAGGCACAGAAGAACAAAACAGACCTAAAGCCAACACACTCATATTTCCTGCCCTCCGGCCAACCCCAGTCTTCCAGTGTTCTGTAAGTGATTTATCCAAAATTCAGTTAAGCATGGGAAAGGCCGTTCATGTTTCCCTTATTCTGCCCACCCTCCTGACACTGTGCTCCACCCTTGACCTGGACTGGCCCCTTGTACAGGTGAAAGAGAATAACTTGAGTCCAGTTGGTTCTGTTTTGGATGGAGTTGATAAGAGAGTTCACCAAGTTCCAGAGTGATACTCCCAACTCATTTCACATGGGTCTCCAAAGAACTATCCAATGGCCAATGCTCGTTTGCCACATCCAAAGAAATTCAGTAACAAATAATAGCGGCAGTAGTTAAACTCCAAAAGCACATAATGTGGGAATGACACATATTTTATTCATTAGCATTGCTAACATGGAAAGCGCTGCTTTCCCTGTGATGAATCTGGCTCGATATATTTTGAATACAGCAGACCATATTCCGAATGTTGTGTCACACATACAAGTACCCACCATATTTTTTAAATAGCACAGAAAATGGCCAATTGTGGAACATTTTAAGAGTTGATTTTTATTATATTGCCACATGTACACAGATGTTTGATTCATTTTACAAAGTATATAATACATTCTTCATATTTATGTGTTGTACTAGCTAGATTAATGCTCTAGGTAAAAGACCTAAGGATGAGAGATTCGTGGCAAGGTCCCTGGAGGTCATTGTACTTAAGACTGGATGATTTTGTCTAATATTTTGCAGGCCTATCAGATTTCACCGCTGGTAGCAAATTGGCTCAGATAGCATTATTATTTGTTTTATTCTTGCTGGAAACTGCTTCTCTTAGTGGACTGATAAACAAACTAATGAGCTTGTCTTTTTATTTCATGAGAGGACCTGTTCACTTACTATTAAGTTTTCATAGACCTTACAACTTGCACAGGTCTCCAGGGCCTATACCAGTCAATTAGTAAGGCTGGCACAAAATCAGAGATTCTATCCCATTGTTCTTTGGTTATGATTATCAGTTCACAATGTTAGATCATTCCCTGGTTTAAGAGAATAAATGTATTTTATTCAAGTCTTGTATGAATTCAAGCTTCTCCCCTGTAGACTCCCATCCTACAGAACACATGGACAGGTCATCTTGTCTAGTGGACAAGCAGTGCTTAATTTGTGCCAGGGCTTGCCAGGACTCTCTAGACTTGACAGTTCATAGACTTGGCACCTCTGGGCTTTGCTGCATCAGTTATGAACATAATAAAATTGCTTGAGCCCCAGCAGCTCTTTCATTAGAAATTAAGCACTGTGGACAGGGCACTGGCTTGAGAGTCAGGATGCCTGGGTTCTATTTCCAACCCCATCGCTGAACTGCTGTACGAGTGAGCTTGGGCAAGTCGTTTCACTTTTCTCTGTGTCTGTTGTGTGATTCCCGCCCCCTCCCCCCAACACACACACAAATAAGACTAGTGGAACCCTCCTTCCCCACCAAACAATGAGATAAAAACCTCACATCTGCTAATGTAAATGGGAACATTTTGCTCTTGATCAACAAACACACACAAAAATCTGGAAAAACTGTTTTTGAAACCAGAAAACAGCCCAGTCAAAGCTGATGCAGTATGAGTCATGAGTGAGCTGCCTGTCTCCCTGAAAGTAATTTAGTGCTATTAGGGTCTTAGGGCAGGAAACACTGCAATGATCATAGAAGCCAATGGAAAGACCCCCACTGACATCAATAGGTAATGGATCAGGACCAGGGAAAATTGTGTAACTGCTTTTTTCTGCAGTGGCCATGGGCAATGCATCCTTGCTTTGCTTTGGCAATGTAAGATATGAGTGGGAAGATTTCTGGCTAAGCTCAGCTCAGATCTTCCCTTTTGGTTCATCAAATAGACATACAGCCTACAGATCATGAGGCTTCCAGTGCGAGTCTCAACCTTGCTAATGTGCAGGACACAGACATGAGTCCAAACACCAGATGGGTGACACCATCGTTTGGTAAATGTACTCACAGCATCTGGTCCCCAGGTGCCAGACACAAGAGGCAAGCATAACCCAGGACTGGAACTGACTGGCTGCATGAATTCTACAGCTGGAAAAAAGCAAATGCCACTACATCAACCAAAGCAGAAAATAGAAGGGAAATAAAAGAAAACCACATTAAAGAAACTTTAAAGAGTAACATAAGAGAAAAGCTTTTTCTCTGCTCTTGTAAGAAATAAATATTGCCACTTACAATAAAAACCAAGTTTCCCGTTTACACTTTCCATGGCTTCTTTTTTGCCAAGGTACCGTAGAAATGAAATATGGGAGATGACATGTTATCTTGTTGAACGCAACTGTGGGTTTCTCATGGAGGGTTCACTTGCCATCCCATTAATGGATTTCCCTTTTGCAGTTTCCTTGGTGGACTGCAACAGCCTGTTCTCTTGGATATTTCAGAATCCAGTCAAACAAAATAACTTCTTTGCTAGAAACAAAACACATCTATCAACTAACTAACAAAACCAAGGGAGGTTTTGGTTGGAGGAAAACAAATCAAGTGCAGAAGTGACAGTTGGAATCCTGCTTTCTATCATTTGCACAATGCTGATAAGATACTGAAATACAGAATTTGTTCCGGCTTAGAGGAAGTAAAAGGTTTTATGCTAAAAGAAGAATTAGGAAAATGGATTTGCCAGAACATGAAAAATCCTTTCTTTAAGGAGCAAATATTTACCATTTAGCCATCATGTTTTCCTGGCAAAGAGGTAGCGCTGGACGTACTAAAATCAAAACCTATTAATTTCATTCTTAGTCACGTTCAATTTCTTCAACCAGTGGCAATAAAAATGAGCAGCTGAATAGTCAGAGCTCCATGGAGATGTGAAGAAGGAAAGGAAAGACTCAAGCTCTGGTGAATGAAACCAAAAAATCCTTTGTGAATGAAAAACAGGGGCAGTTATTTCAAAAGGAAAATGAATGCAAATGTGGGCGGAAAGTAAATTTATCCCAGACTGTTTTCTTGGGCTAAAGTCTGATTTCAGTGGCAATTTTTCTGAGGAAGATCTGAATGAGCACCTCAAAATTTGGAAACTGGATTATAAAGTCCTTGAGTTAAGGGTCTGTGTGCCAGATTACAGTCCCATCCATTCCAGTGTAAATTGGAAGTAATTTACACTGAAGACATTGACTACCTATATTGCTAAAAGTATGCATCATATATGTGTTGAACATTGTGTGCATTTTCAGTATTATGAAATGGTCAAATTTTATAGCATGCAAAATATATTTTAAATGTTGAAAACAGACTTTGTATATATAAAAGCTACATTTTAAATCTGTGGGGCTTGATTCACCACTGTGGTACTACAATGTAACTCCCTTCAAAACACTGGAATCATGCAAGAATAAAATTGGATCAGTGAAGCCCAGTATTGAGTGCCATGTTTCTTCTACATTGGTGGAGAAGTACGTACTGGGGACTGTCTCCCATCTGATGGTTCTAAAAATGTGCCCAAGTAAGTGGATGAGATTTTTTTTTTCGGAACACTGCAGTGGAAAACAAAACCATTATTTATTATTATTATTTGTATTATGAATCCAACTTCTCAACTAGAGGAGTGTAACAGTCTTCACAGAGTACCCAAGCAATGTGTATGGCTGCAGCTACCATGCAGAGAGCTAACTGATACTTCTGAACATCGGTCATCTGGAGGGATGCTCTGTGGCTTCTCTCTAGGTCCTTGGAACAGCCTTGGGGATGGTGCTTTCGAGAGGCTAGGAAGAACTATTTCCCTGGCTTCATCTCAGGGAGCATCTCTTGCCTAGTACTTTTATCTCACAAATGTAATGTGCATATTTAAAATTAAATGTTTTTACTTGATAATTATTTAATAAAATAGGGACGGAGTAAGCTAATAATGGCTTGAGAAGTAACATTTAATTTCCAAGAGTTTCCTCAAAGACGTTTCATGGAGGCAAGCCATGGCAATTACTTGCAAATTCAGTGTCAGACACATCTAACTAATCCAGGATCCAGGAAAACAATGTGCATTAGCGCTAAGAAGACTGTAGGTAGCAACAATCAGATAATGAACATTACAGCAGTGAATCGACAGGCAGAAATTACACAGCTACCTGCATGAGATTTAAAATGCAAATTATTTTCCAAATTTGCCCGGTGTATTATGGGTCTCTTTTAAAGCTTTCAAACCAGTGTTTATTTAACTCTGGACCATCACTGGATGTTTGAATTAGCTTTGGTGATAGGGATTAGCACATGCTAGTGTGGGTATGTCATACCATGCTATTGAGTTGCAGTGGAAGAAGAATCATTGAGCAAAGTTCAACATTCAGCATGAGCTGGAGCAGTATTACTCTTTTCTTCTACTTTGACTGAAAGGCCCTTGGGGCAGGGACTGCCTTTTTGGTTTGAGTTTGTACAGCACCTAGCACAATAAGGTCATGGTCCATGATTAGGATTCCTCAGTGCTACCACAGTACAAGTAATAATACTTATACTGCACCAGCCCTGTTCAGTTAAAACTTCTAAACAGCTTTGTCTAACTAGAAATTAATATTGTTTATACTGGGCTCTCATTGGATTTTTATAAATAAATGAGAATATAAGAGTGGCTGTACTGGATCAGACCAATGGTCCATCAAGCCCAGTACGCTGTCTTCCGATGGTGGCTGGTGCCAGATGCTTCAGAGAAAGTGAACAGAACAGGGCAATTTACAGAGTGATTCCCCTGTTGTCCAGCCCCAGCTTCTGGCAGTCAGAGATTTAGGGACACCCAGAGCACAGGGCTGCGTCCCTGATCATCTTGGCTAATAGCCACTGATTGACTTATGCTCCATGAATTTAGGTAATTTAGCTAATTCTTTTTTGAATCCACTTCTACTTTTGGCCTTTAAGTATTCGAGGTGTGGGTGTACCATAGATTTATATAGTGGCATTATGATATTTTCTCTCTGATCTATCCCTTTCCTAATGGATCCTAACATTGTCCTTTTTTTTGACCTCCGCTGATCAGATGTAGTATCTGGAGGGGACTATCTATGCTGACTCCAAGATCTCTTTCTTGAGTGGTAACAGCTAACTTAGACCCCCATCATTTTGTATGTATAGTTGGGATTATGTTTTTCAGTGTGCATTACTTTGCATTAATCAACACTGAATTTAATCTGACACTTTGTTGCCAAGTCACCCAGTTTTGTGAGATTCTTTGTTACTCTTTGTAGTCTGCTTTGGACTTAACTATCTTCAGTTATTTTGTATTGTTTGCAAACTTTGCCACCTCACTGCCCTTTTTCCAGACCATTTTTGATTATGTTGAACAGTACTGGTCCCAGTACAGATCCTTTGGGTACCCCACTATTTACCTCTCTCCACTGTGAAAACTGACCATTTATTCCTATCCTTTGTTTCCTATCTTTTAACCAGTTGCTGATCCATCAAAGGGCCTTCCCTCTTACTTCATGACTCCTTACTTTGCATAAAAGCGTTTGGTGAGGGACCATGTCAAAGGCTTTCTGAAAGTCCAAGTACACTATATTTACTGGATCACTCTTGTCCACATGTTTCCTGACACCCTCAAAGAATTCTAAGAATTCAAAGATAGATAACTAGATCCAGCCATGAAAAGAGAATATACACTGGCCTGTATGTCTAGAAAAATTTTACAGAACATTAATACTCCCACTGAACTAGGAACAGAGTGTACCATATTTGCTTGTCCTGGGAGTCTCTGAGTATTCCTAATGAAATGACTGTGATGTCTTTACAAAATGAGAGTCAGAATGGAGAGTCTGGCCCTTACTGATGCTCAGTTAACGCGAGTACTGTATGTGTGTCTCGATAGTATGGCACTACATTCAGTAGCAGGAGAACAAGAGTCCCCAACACACAATTTTCTTTATCGGTATTTATCAGATACAAGGGTCAAGAGATTGGAACATCTCTTGTCTCTCACCTTGCCATGCAGGAAGGTTTTAGTCAAATTGTCCCCTGTTCCAGAACACAATTACTCTGGATCCCTCCTCCTTTGTCCCTGTGGTTTGCCTCATTTTCTTCCCCTATAGTGCGAAGGATGCATTGCAACTTTTATGATCTGTAGCCTAACTAATACCTCTGATCCTAAGAAACTCATGACCCTACTCTCAACCCCACTGGCACCCAAATACCAAATCTAAAATGCAACACCACCTGTCTTCTGACAGCTATATTCCCCCTCCTGACACTACCCCAGTCCTACAGCATGAATCTCTCCCTTGCCCTATTTTTCGTGGATAGAGTTTTTCATTTGCTGAGAGCTTCTATGGTATTATAGGTTTCAGAGTAGCAGCTGTATTAATCTGTATCCGCAAAAAGAAAAGGAGGACTTGTGGCACCTTAGAGACTAACAAATTTATTTGAGCATTAGTCTCTAAGGTGCCACAAGTCCTCCTTTTCTTTCTATGGTATTATAGTCCATTCATCTCCACCCCTCAAAAGAGTGCAGTACAGCAGGAACCCGCAGTGGTGGGCACCTTCGAAATAGGATACATAGATTCTCTGCCTCCCGGGGAAGTTGTGAGGCTTAATCAGTTATTGTTTGTGAAGTACCAAGATGTCCTGGAGTGAAAGCAGCTAGAGAAATGCAGAGGATTGTTGTTATATGCCAATGCATGAATGAGGGAGAAGGGCGGGCGGGGGAGTGAGGTTAAAAAGCATGGTAGGCCTGAGAGATTCAGCTGCTTTAATCCATGGTTTTCCAAAACTGCACCGCCTCAATTGGCACTTGCAGAACTGAGACTTCATTCATTCCTTCGAGATCTTTTCTTTTAAAAAGAAAAACAAACAACCCCCCCCCCCCCCCCCCCGATCTGAATAGAGCTGGAGATTTCTATAGAGCTCAGGTAATTAGTGGTGGAGGACTCGGATTATCTCTTTATACCACTCCTCGCCTTTTGACACAATTCTGCATAATAAGCCCCCTCTTGAACAATCCCAGGTCTGAGTCAGTATCTCCTCAGAGGCTGATTTATGATGCAGGGAGAAGAGCTCCAGCATTCCATGATCTGCAGACACAGGGTCCCTTTTCTTCTTCACCTCTCATTAATGCTTATCTGAGAGTGGAGGAATAATATATTGAATTAAAAGAGGAAATCCCCATCCCTTATCGCTCCTTGCCGGTAGGAACTATGGGATGGCCAAGTGCTCCTCTTCCCATTCTAATTTCCTTTTCTCTGCTTGTCTTGTTTGAATTAAAGGGAGATGAATCGTCAACAAGGAAACAAGTCCACGGAAGCTAGATTAAATATTTAACTGCATTTGATTGTAATAAAAACCTATAAGTGAGGTTGTTAAATAAAATTAAACAAGTCCACCTAAACAGAGGGGGGGGAATAAAAGACAAATTTAAAAAAAACCCAGCAACAACAAAAAGGCTGATCAATTAAATGATGAGTGTCTCATCGTGTTTACTTTTCCGCATATAAATTGGTACCCAAAGAGATCATTGAGCAGAAGATAGGGGATGGGGGAGAAATAACCAACAAAGTCAGAACACCTAGGCTGGCAATAGCGAAAGACCTTGGGGAACACAAGACTCGAATTAGAGAAGTCGGCCATGCATTTCATTATCTCTCCCTTACAATGAATGGAAATGAGTGAAGGGGTTGCAGGAATACCTTGGGATCCGGGGAAATCTGATTAGACCATATACAAATCATTTAAGCTCAGAAGGTCAGCTGATAAGGGGCTGGGTTAAGAGGGAAATGCATAATAGAACAAACAAGGATCAGAAACGACAGCTGAAGAGAGGTGGGGCGGGGGGAAAGGCCCCAGACATTTTTGCAACAACAACTTTAATGGGGTGGAGGAGTGTAAGGAGGGAGCATGGAATAGAGAGAGAAAAACGTATTGAACATCACTGATACTTGGGTCCATCTAATCTAGGCATATTTTTATAGCAACAGCCAGAAAGGTATGGCTGCAACGGTGCTAAGCTACTAGTGTAGAGGACGTTTGAGTGTTTCTCCTACCATTCTCAGAGCAAGTCTTCAGGACATGTTGGTAAAAATGCAAAAGCCCTTTTATTCATTATTTCTTGCAACATTGCTACCACCAGCCCAGCTGCACCATAGCTGGCAGAGCCTGCAATACAGACATTTATTTTTATAGCATAGACAATGCCTTAGGGTCTACCACTTCTGAAAATGAAGGTTATGAGAACTTGAAGGGTGAAAGAAAACCTGCGAGTCACAGCAGATAAATTCTCTCTCTCTCTTTTTAATATCCAGTGTGTGTTTCTGTAGTGCACTGTTCAGGATAGGTTATATGTCCCCTTCTGTGCCTGATTCTCCAGGTCTACTACAGCTGATAGTTATAGAACGTAATCCTTCAGCTCAAACAATAAAGGCTTTTGCTCTTAGCTGTGAAGGTCCCAGGTTCAATCCCCATGGGTGACCAAGATCATTCCACCTTCTGAATGCCTACTTGTCTTGTGATTCAGCCAAATAGAAGACTGTTGCTGCAATGACAGGTCTGTGTTTTCTTGGGGGAAGATGGGAAAGGAAGATGCAAAACCAGATGCAAAACTACAAGTTTATATTTTGTGAGAACTCACAGGTGGTTTTTGAATTTTCAAAGTTGATCCAAGGTGGAACTGCACTGTGAAGTTCCAGGCATGTCATATGTTTGCCCTGGAGAAACAAATTGCCATTTTCCAGAGAAATATAAGCACTTTCATTTAAAAAAATGGTTAAAACTGTTTAAAATGCCACACATTTTAAAGAATTTGAAGAGCTTGCTGTGGATGGATAGAAAGACTCCACATTTTAAGTAGTTTTTGCAAACATTTATATATTTATTTCTGTAGCTATATCAAATCATATAGAGTCAGTCCAAATTTGGTTCTAGCAGCCTTGACGCTGTCACTTTAATAATAAGAAGCAGTCCTTTGATTGGTCACTAGGTGGTGTGTGACTGTATATTGGAGGGGAACATTATACTGTGACGTTATACTTTCAGGGACAACAGTAGAGGGGTTGGCCTCTGTTAGAGTGGGAGCAGTGAGAGTTCCCTCATTTCCATCCCTTAATATTATGCTCACCCCATGTAGTGTCAGAGGTATCAGCTAAATACCACCACTGAGTTCTGCTCTAGACAAGGAAGGTTCACAACATCTCCAGCCCATCCCACTGAGATGTAGACTTGATTATTGAGGTACTAGCTAAAGAATTTCCTGGGTGGGGAGACTTCAGGGAAATGGGTCCAGCAGGGATCCTAGAAAGGTCCCCATCAGTATGCACTGCTTACACAGCCCTGGAGGTAGCAGAGACAACCTAGGACCAAAGGGGAAAAGCCTTCAGGGGATGAAGTATGGGTGTCTGCTTTCTCATTGGCCCTTTGATATCATCTGTTGTAATGTTTAAAGACAATAAGTTTCAGGACAGAGACTCAGCTCAGTGAAGAGCCAGAGAATTGTAACCCTCTGCCTCACAACCCAGATCCTCCTCACTCACTTGCACGGTCATTCACTCCCCGCCCCCTTCATGCTAACAAAGAACCTCTGCTGTTACAAACCACTAGAACAGCATTGCTCAGATATAAAACCCTCAGCCCGAGAGGGAGACAAGCAGAGAGAGATACTGAAGGAGAGGCAAAACTGGTGGCACTTGGATAAGAGGAATCTGCCTCGCTAAGGGGGTGAGCTGTACAAGCGCACAGAAAGAGACAAAACATTCGCTGCTGTTTTTCCTTTTTGAGATTTTTGGGGGAGGGCTGAGTGAGGAGGTGGCACAGGATTGTACTGATGCCTTGATGGTGCCCAGCTACAGCCTGCACGGAGAGCCCTATGGTACCACCACCCACCCACATGTTCCCTTCAGTCTGTAGCCAGGTGCTTTTCAGGAAGTTTTCCTCCCCTAGTTAGTGTGTGCATGCACATGGGCGCATGTGTGTCTTAAATACACAGAATGAGAAGCAAATTAAGCAAATTGGAGAGAAATTGGAGAGAATTCAAAGAAGATCAAGGAGAAATGAATTACAGGCGCTGGAGGGACTGACTCGTGAGGAAACATTAAAAGGACTAAATACGTCTAGCTTGGCGGAGAGATGACTAAGGGAATAATAATAAATGTCTATGAATATTTGAAGGGCATACACACCAAGGAGGCAGAGGGACTGTGCAGAGAGCTCTACCAGGTGGTGGAACTAGGAGCAATGGGATGGAGTCAAGAAAATGAACACAAAAACTAAGCTAAATAGCAGGGAAAAAATCCCCCTGCCCGTGAGATGATTAAGCTCTGTCGCCCAATGGAAGAGGTAGACAACCCAACATAAAGGACATTTAGAGCAAGTCTGACCCAACACTCAGCCATGTACAGCACTGTAGGCTTTGGCCAGGGGAGGCAGGAGACTGGATTGAGCATAGATGAGTAATGGGAGCTCTACAAATGCCCGAGACAGATTATTTTAGAGAGAGAGAGAGTGAGTTTGAGATAGAAAGTGAAGGAGATTGCTGTATCCAGTTGAGACTGAAGGGAGAATGTGGCTCAGGAGAGTTTAATTACCTGGATTTTGGCCAGGATAACTGGGGTAATACCCCTACTCTTGGTAGGGCCAGGTGATTCTTAATATCCGGCAGTGCTTTGAATTTTCCCTTGCATTTGAAAGGCGTTTTGGGGGAAGATGCCTGCACTACCAGATTGAGGCCTCCATTATGCACAGCCCAAAGGTCAATAGTGAAGGGAGATACCACCACCACTGTCACAGGAAACTTAAAGTGATGATCAAAGGGAAGACGGAAGAGAGAATTCTATTAATCTCCCGATAGAACATCCAACTCAAAGCACATTGGTGCTTCTTTAAACATCATGTAAAAGTCAGAGTTATGGCCTGCAGGAAAGACCCAGGGGTTCTGTCAGTTAGTGGATGGATGGCATCTCCTAGCCCTCCCAGTTCCCCACCTCCCAAGAGGGGGACTCATTATAGTGGACCCAATTCATCCTTGCCCTATTGCCTCTTTGCGCTAGATAAACTGGCACAAAAGGGGCCACAAGACAGGATTAAGGCCTCCTATGGGCACTTCCAACACTATAGCATTTAACCTCAGATCCAAAGCCAGCTATTGCCTTCTCCAATGCTCCCCAGGAGGACAAGCCCCTAAATAAAATGGGCTGTTAAATACAGTTCTGAACAGCAATAACATGTCTGAGCCAGTTTGGGCTTCCACATGGGGCCGCTGCTTAATAAACAGATTGTTAACTTCTAGTAACAAGTAATTCCTCAAAGATCCTTGGTTAATGCTCTACGCCACCCCTGCCATGCAGAGGCTGGGTGGCTTTTCCATTTACAAACTAGCATGAGATAATCCATGATAATGAGGCAAGTTTAGGCAACAGAGACCTCTCTTCTGCACCCATCCTGCCAATGCACTTCTCAGACTCATCAACAGCACTGAAGGGACAGGAGACTCCTGAGGAGCCATTAAACTCCTCCCCTTCCCACACTGGGCAACAAACAATGACGTACCCAGCACCGAATAGAAGCATTGGGTGAAATACGGGGAACATTCACTACCACAATGTTTAATGGCTTATCAGCTACCACAGACTAGCACCCAGCTGGGAGACCTTCCAGAAAAAAAACCCAGGGACTGCTAGCAGTGGTGATATGAATTCAATAGCTGAGGCTCTTCCTTCTGAATCAATACAGAGCCCAGTGTTCCCAGATGGTGCTAGGGGATACAGTGCTGCTAGACCTATTGTCATTGACTAGATGTTTAACTCTAGCCTCCTCACTCAAATCCACTGCGGATAATGGGATTTCTTTTACTACATAAATTTCACCCAATAGCTTCAGCTGGGAAAGTGAAGCTGGGAAAGTGAAGCGTTGCTAGAGCAGGACAGCTGCCCTATTTCACCCTAGAGTGGACTGCATTTCAGTCACAGGGAAGTGACCCATCTTCAGCACAAACAGCCTAAAGAGGTGTGGGATCCTGCTGTGCAGATGTAAGGTAGCATTATTCCCACTCTCCCTGTGGAAGCACTGGATGGAATTTATTATGAGTATTTGGAACTTAAACTAAAACCCTCTGGCTGCATAGGAGCAGTAAGCCTGGCTGAAAAAGCTGGGGGGATGTAGGGTGCAAACTAGCTGGGGAGGAAGCAATGATTTCTAAGAGACAGCAGAGACATTTGCTTTTCTAACATCATCCTTTGCATTCCTAATCCATTTCTATTGTCCTACTACTCTTCATCAAAACTTTGACATGTCTCAGAGCCAGTGCTAACCCTGTTACAAGCTATTCATCTAAACTCTATTTTATTATAACTACCATCCCTGTTCCTTGCCCCTAAGAGCATTAACTCTACCTGAAGCTCCTTGCTGTAAGATGTCCCCCTTTTAGCCTCTGGGCTTCCCTTTTGACCTCTCCTTTGGGAGACCCTCCGCTCCTGGGAGCCAATCAGATTGTGACATCAATCAGACAGCTTGACAGCAGCTTCAACCCATCTGCAATCAGGGCTGCAACAGCTGTCTTCCCCCCACCCTCAGCACTACAGCCAAAGCTACCTGGACAAACCTTTTTTAAAACCCTGCCCTGGTAACAATGCTATTAGAAGAGGATTTAAAGGCAAATCTGTGTCAGGTGCATGTACCAGTGGCAGTGAGGTGCCCTTATCAAGCGGTCTTACTGAAGGCTCCAGTTGATTTGCTAATGTCACAGAAACACTACACAATTAACCCCATTTAATTGGCACCCTACTCAGGAGAGCCCCAAACAAATGGAAAAGCAGGGAAGGAAGCCATAACTCAGGTGCATGGGCAGAGCTGAGGTGGGATAGGGGTACAAAGAGAGCCTGCCGGGCAGAAGTGAGGTGCATTAGCACAGCTGGGTGCAGAGTACAAGGAGATGCTGTACATTAGGTTCGAGGTGCATTGGCAGAGCTGTGTGAGGAGCCAACGTTCCCAATTCTTCCCTACAGTCTGCTACTTTGAGCCACTCTAATAGCACAAACTAGCTGAGCACTCAGTTTAACCAGCTTTCTGGGGTTCCCCTGGGAACCTTTGTAATCTTCATCAGGATTTCTAACTATTCTTTTCCCCCCAGTGCCGTGTACTCGCCCTTTAAGCTTTCAAGCACATCTTTCCTTCTGGACTGTGTACCTGTTCTTCCCCTTTCTCCTGCTAATTTCATGGATTTGACCCAGCCCCCCCAGATCCCAACAACCCTGAATTTTCGGATTTTAAAAATCTGGATGTGAATTTTGCAGCTTGATCTTGCCTCTAGTACTTACTAGTGGTGCCCAGCATTTGCAAGAGGTGGCCCTGCTAGCACCAGACCCATTCGATGTCCCCATGGCAACCAGAGCTTCATGTGCATCACAGGCTGGTTTCTGACAGACAAGATTATGGGTTGGACTGTAGTTCCCAAAGAAACATCCAGAAGGCAGAGAGGCCTGGAGAGTAGGAGGAGAGCCAGGGTGTCGCTGATACAGGACACACTGTGGCATTGCTGGTGGCACCAAACAGCGAACTATTGTTTTCAGTGAGGGGTGAAGAGGCCTAAAGTGCAATACCCTGGGTCAGATCACATACTTGTTTGAATTAAATATATGGCCCAGTCAGTTCTGAGTTCAAGTCTCCCCCCCAGCTGTGTAAGAATCGCATGCTGGGTTAGTAATTTCTGGTTGCACTTAGGGCCACCTGGAGCACCATACCCTGTAACTCCTATTGTTCACTGGATGTGTGCAATCTAGCTGCCCATTTTATTATTTGTTATTTGTATTGTGGTTGTACGTAGGAGCTCCCCTCATGTACCTGGAGCCCATTGTGCTAGGTGCTGTAAAAACACAGAGCAAAAAGATGGTCACTGCCCTAGTCTCCTCTTGTAGTTTATTCTCATTTTGAAACTGAGCTACCCAACCCAAGGCAGATTGAGAGAGCCCTTAAAATAAAACAACAGCTCTGTTGGGCTTAGCTTCACCATAATCCACCACCAGGCCTTCTTGTCTCTTGCCAGTCTCCATAGGGGTCATAGCCACAGATGCCAGCGGAGGAGGATGGACTGTAGTCATTCCATTTGCAAAAGTCCTTGTCACCTACTACTAGACTGGGGATTGCAGACACACAATTAGAGCATCCCTGTGGAGGGGCCCAGATTTGGCCTGATGGGCTCAGTTCCTGTACTGGGCTCCTCAGCCTTCAGCTCTAGAGACCAGAATATTACCAGCTGAACTAGGGGGACATATCTCTAAGCAACCTTTGGCACTTCTTGCTTGAAACACTAGAAGATCTAAGGCTGGAGGATTCATTTCAATCTCTTTAAGAACAGTTCTCCCAATTAGTCTCTGAGTTTCTTTTAGTGTGAAAAATAGAACCAGGGTGTTCCAGCCCCAGGAATAGGAGTGTTAAAATGACGTTTAGGAGAAAAATATTCTTCTCTGTGGGAAGCTCATTGCCCCTCTCCAGGAGTGAGAACAGCATTATGCAGAAGGTCCCTGGTACAGCTGGAATAAGTGATCTCAACGTTCCAGTGTCCAATACACCGCAAGCCCAACCTGTGCGCTCTCCAGCAAATTACACTGCTTAGGAGATTGGGTATCATAAAATTGTCTTGTAAATCAGCACAGAGCAAGAGGAAAATCTCCTTTGACAGATAAAAGCCACTTTGGAAGAGGCTGGAATATCCCAAAATGCAAAACACTTATGGCAATGCTATTAGCCCTCAGGTTTTTCATCTTGCATATTTTAACTGGCCTTCCAATATAACGTTTGAGGAATTTAAATTACAGCACCTTAGCTAACTAACTGCTCCTATCTAGACTGCTGTCTCACTCCACCTAATGGTGAGATAGAGCCTTGCACAGATGACTTTTGAGAGGCATTCCCAACTAGGAAAGGGTGGGGCGGAGGGGGATGAATGGAAGCTGTGTCTGCACATACATCAGAAATAACTAGAGATGTAAGGACTGGAAAAAGTACATCTTCTCAACGAGGACCGTTAACTGCCCACGTTGGAGTGGGCTATAAGGACTCTGGTAACAGAGAGGTCAACCACCTCATGGTACATGGGGCTATGACACCTTTTGTGAAAAGCCTAGTATAAGAAGGGCAGTGTGGTCCAGTGGACGAGATCCTGGGCTGTCAGTCAGGAGAGCTTGGGTCTCACCCTAGCTCTGCTGTTGATTTGTTGTATGAACTTGCTCAAGTCACTCAACTATTTTAGGCCTCTGCATCTTTTGTGGATAACAATGCTCACCTGCCTTTACAAAGCTTTTTGAGCTCAACAGATGAAATTCCTTAGCTACGTGTTCAGTGCAGATATCAGTGCACTACACAGATAATAGATAGTAATACTCCTTATCTCATTGCTAGGCTTATCCAGCACAGCAATCAGCTATGCAGTTTAATACTGGAGGAAGTACCTGAGGTCCCTTTAAGAGCCTCCATTTTGCCCCAGCTGCTACTAGATTAATATAGGCTGGAAGAGGAAAATTAACCTCAAGCCTTTGCAAAAGTTGAACTATAGAAAGCTATATAAAATGAGGTGAGGTGAAACAGAGAATCCCATTAACCTACAGCGATCTGGTTTGGGTTCGCCACTGAAATGGGTTTGGATGGCCTTAGTTAGACACTACTATATGTTTGTTCATGTCATCAAATCTCTGTGCCTAGCACTTTGGCTGTGAGTTGTGTAGCAGTGTGGGCTGGCAAGGTGGAGGACTGGGACAGCTAGTGAGAGGGACTCTGTGCCTGCTTGCTCTCAAGGCTGGATCCCCATTCAGAGGTCACCAGGCTGCCTGGTGCGCGCCAGGCAGGTTTTGCATGCACACGGAAATTAGCAAATTTTGCTCGCAGCTGGAAAGGGCAGATAATTGGGAGGGGGATTGGAAAAAAGCAGACAAGTCAAAAGGAAAGACATGAAAGGCCCATAGCCTGCAGCCCTCATTAACAACAACAAAAAGATGATGTCCTTACATTTTAATCAAAGGCAATTATTTTATGAAATGGTATTATCACTCCAGAGGACATGAATAGGCCCTATTATGAACTCTTCTGCACTGAGATGTCATCCCAGCTTGCTATGAGAAAAAAGTGACATTTTCTTAGGTCTTGTTGGCTTCCTCCTTCCTGTGTAATGCAAGAAAGACACATTGAGAGAGAAGGCGCACCTGGAGTAATGTTACTGGGGATCAGTAGGAAGACATGGGATTCGGCCATACAGCTGCAACCGAAATCCCAATCTCTGCTGGGCCCAGGCAGTGCATCACATTGCCTCTACGTGTCTAGCCTGCAGAATGCTAATGTTGGCCAGTCAGGCAGACGTAGGGGGCGCCTGATGAATAATCAGTTAGCAGTGAGGAGTAGTCATGAGAGGGGCACTGAGCTAGCACTGGGGAGTGGGGTGAGTCAAGAGGGGCAGTCAGCGAGTGCTTGGCATGTGTGTGTGAGGTGCAGTGAGGCCAGACAGGGTGTGGGGGAGGTGAAAGTTGTAATCAGGCACCTACTGGTACAAAGGGAAGAGGGAAGGGTAGTATGACTGTTCATCTGTGAGGAATGGGTGGTCCATCGTTGGCCTGTTTAAATGGGTCTTCCCATTCATATCAGGGCCAAAGGCTGGATGTGTAGTTTTGGGCCCACTGTGGCTCCATGAAAGGTGTATTAGAGTCCTGCCTCTAATTTCCTCCCTCACCTCCTTCCTTCCTCTGAAGGCACTGACACTGAGTTCTCAATCATCGTCACTGCAGTGATGTCAGACACCCACCAGCTGTCAGGGGATAGAAGGGGATGGATTGTGAATCCCTCACCCTAAGACCCAGAAGAAGGTTGATTGACTGGGAGGCCAGCCTGACGGTCTCCCTGGCAGTTCGTCTTTGTGGACGGTGTTTCTCTTTGAGGACAGGGCAGCTCCTGTAAAGCAAAGAGATGTGGAGAAAAGGGGACAAAAAAGAGGAGAAGGGAGGAACGTGGCCCAGTTGTGCCGTCTCAATCTGGTGTAAGTCAGGAGTAACTCCAGTGAGATGTGTGGCATGAAAGCAGCATAAAACCTGACTGAGCAAGAGCAGAATGGGGCCCCGCACATCACACAGTAAAGAAACCTCCCTCAGGAAACGCAGTTTAATTGTTTCAATTAGCGTAAAGAGACCGAGACAGTGAAAGGAGGGAAAAGAGTTTACAAAAGCAAAGCCTCAATTAAAAAAATAAAGGAACAATATGAGAATTATTAATGAAACACATTGGCTTATTTACATAAAAGGAAGAACAAAGAGGGAATGTATTTATTTGTAGACATAAGAAGGAATGTTATACAGATTTTTCAAGGCAGTTCCACGTCCAGTGACTCAGCAACGTTTCCATCACGGCTTTGTGTACACTCAGACGGGGTGCTGGAAACAGACAGGACCCAGGATTAACCTCTGCACCTCCTGTGGCCCAGGTGTAGGATGCAGAGTGTGAGAAAGACTCCAAGTGAAGGATACAGAAGTGTTATTCATGCAGGAAACTTCAGGTACTGTGAGAATCCTTCCTTTAGTGCAAATGTAACTGCCACCATTTTGGCCAACACACTTGGGACTGAACTGGGACCCTTCAGAGCTAAAAAAATGTTACAGCTTCAGATGCCTTCTCAGGGGGCAGTTCCAGACACATATCCTCAGTGGACTGGACAGCACTGGGAGTCCCTGTAACATGCACTAACTGGGGGTGGGGTTCACAAATAACTTTTTCTATGACCTCAGCCACCTGAGACTGCAATTGTGAGGGGACAAATTTTCAGCAACGAAAGTGAAGGGACACCACATTTCTGTAGAACAGAAGTAACTTTGGGAACAAATGGAGAGACAGCTTTCAAAACAAGGAACGCTTGAGAGGTATGATCCAGGAAACAGCTACCAAAGCAGCCATATACAATTCTGTCTATCTTAGTTCCTGTGATTTAGGACTTACACAGCTTATGGCTAGCACGCAACTTCAAGGCTCTGACAGAAAACACCGAAGAATAGTGGTAGTGCAGTTCCATTGAGCTCACTCCCAGGAGACGGGTGGGTTTGGTGTTGCGGAAGAGCACACCGTGTAAATGGTTGGGCTTTGGTGTGAAAGTCAAGTTTGTCTACGTTAGTAACTGCAAAGCTGATCAATGTGATTTTCTTTGCACACAGGACTTCACCTCATGTTTCTTTTACACAGAATCTATTTCTGCAGGACTCCCTATAGCAGACGGTATTAGACATGGTCCCCCAAAATTTTACTAAAGCTACAAGTTAATGATGATGCTTCTTTAACTCAAGCTCTCAAGGTTCATGCTTTTAGCATGGAAGTTCCTGGGTTCAAACCCCACTTTTGGCCTGATCATTGCCAGGACCGCAGACTCCATCATGAGAAGAAGTTTTCCTGGCTTTGCACAACATGTTCTCTGGTCTCCCAAACCCAGGCTCACTTATTGCCCAGAGAACTTATTTATGATCTCTTGATGCTGAAGTCCCCAGACTCTAGTGACTCTCTTGGTCTGAAGTGCCCATTGTACTTTGTGCACAGAGTGAGATCACGTTCTAGTGATTTTATTGTCCTCTAGGAGGAGGGCTAGAAAATAATCTGGCAAAACATGACTGTCTAACAGGAATGTAGGTTTTATTCTGCCATGTCAATTTGTTGGTCCATGTATTCCTAGTATCTCACCTCCAGCAGTGACAAGACTTGATACTTCAGAATAAGGCAGCTAGGAAACTGTGCAGGGCTGCACATGACAGTAAATTCCTTCCTGGCCCCTGGTGTTTATCTGAACAGCACCTTTGAGCCATTTAAGGTTTGCCCATTGCCAGCTAATTTCGAGTAGGAGTCAGTGACCTTCAGGATATGAATAGCTCCAGAGTGTCTTTGTACTTACGGGGGCAGGAGGGTGACACATCACCATTTATGAGCTGCAGCTATTCTCCTATTCATCACAAAGAACTTTGTTGGCCAGAATCAACGACAATTACTGAGATGTGTGCTGTGTCACTTGTAACTGGGCCAGACAGGCGTGAGTTTCCTGGTGTGACACTGTCTCTCTCTCACTGTCTTAGATCCTCAGAGGCCTTTGACAGCCTTCCCTTGAATGGCATGGTGTTGCTAGGCAACATTTGTAGTGCCCCTCAACTGGGCTACTGGTTACTGCCCCATGACAACTGAGATTTTGAACACAAATGTTTGTCAGGAGGAAAAAAATAACTTTCTATCTGTTTCCCCCCCTTCTCTCCTCCTATTTCATGAGGTGAAAGATGAATCATTCTAAATGTCATGGTTCAAATTCTGCTCTCAGTGACTCTGGAGTAAAGCTGATTGAAATAGCCTTTGGAAGGTAAGTTACTTGCTAGATGCCTGGGATCGGATCCTCTACATCTGGTGTGTGAGTGCAGGATCTAGCTAACGTTCTTTAGTCACACGCATTAGAAGAAGAACTAGAGCTGGTCGAACCATGAATAAAATTTACTGGCAAATACTTTGTTCGGCCATAGATGCAAACAAATGTGTTGAATCCATTTTTTTTCAAATATGTTTCAACCAACTCTGGAAACAATGTCGCTAAAGCCCCTTGCGCTGAGAACCCTAATATTCAAATTCTGATTTAATTTGATCTCTTCCCCTTGTTATTATGTTCGGCAGCTTGCTGCTGCAGCTCGTGTGCCAGAGATACAAGGTTACAAGGCTTAGACGGTTGAAAATGTTCTCTCCGCATCAGTAAAGCCAGGAAGTACAAAGCGGCTTTTGCATCTGAGAGCAGGCAGGCCAGCTGGCATTGTGGCTTAGGTGCACTCTCACCTCTTAGAGGTTGCTGGCTTCAAACCTGGCTCCAGCGTCCAGTGGAAATGCATTTGGTGATCTCATCCTAGTCCCAGGAGAGATATTTGTCCACCGCCCAAAAATCACCAGTCAATTTAATATGTTTGGCAGGCTGTGCTCTGGAGAAGTACAAGACTGGAATAGCAGACAGTGATGTTAGAGGTCAGGATTGAGGTCTATTGGGAAATCCATGGATGTGAAGCCTTGACTGGAAATAACAGGATCCATGGTAGATCAGGACTGAGATGCATTGGCATAGCTTCCTGGAGGTCTAGGACTGAAATAGCAGAGAGCACTGTGAGGTCCATTTGTAGAGCTCCAAATGGGGCTGGATGAAAATTTTCAGTCAAAGCATGTTTTTTGGACAGAAAAGCGGGAGTTTGAAAAGCAAAAGGTTTTGCAGATAGTGTCTGAGTTCCTAAAACAATGTTTGATTTTTTTATTGGTAAACTGAAAAATCTCACATTGAATATGTTTGGCTGAAATCCAATAAATGTGGAGCTTTGAGTAGTTTTTCCCACCCACCCCCAAACTGGTTTGGTTTCTCAATAAAAAGTCAAACATTTCTGCCCAACCTATCCCCATTTTCCATCCAAATTTAGCTGTCCAGGTGCTCAGCACAAGTGGCCACAATGTTCTGGGCTGCTGCTCCCTGCCAGCCAACTCGACTTCCTTCTCTTCACACGAGTCTTTGCACCTTTTTCCATGCAGTCCATTATGCATTCATTCCCTTGTGAAAACTCACTTTTTTCCATAAAGCCTTTCAAAAACAACAGTCAGAAAGATAATCCCTTAGAAACATTAACCAAACTGCAGCACAATCACATGTAACCCTCTCCCTGTGGTAGAGACCAAGCTGTGGTCGGAGCAGGAATCAGGCCTCTCAATCAAAGCAGATGCTGGGAAGTGGATCCAATCCTAGGGCCACAACTGGAGTCAGGAACCAGGAGTCGGAGCCAGAACAAGGAAGTGATAGCCAGGGTCAGAACCAGAGTCTGGGTGAGGAAACAGGAGCCAGGAGCAAGTTGAGGTAGCCAGAACTGAGCAGGAACAAGGTTGAGGAACAAGGCACAAACAGGACTAGGAGCAGGGCTGGAGCAGGAGAGGAGCAGCAGGAACAGAGGAGATCACAGCTGCATGCAGAAATGCACTGAGCAGCTAGAAGGATGGTGCTGCTGGGCTAAAAGCCAGCCAGCTGCCCTTCCTGACTAATCAGGTGATGCAGGCAATCAGGTAGCCTGCTGCAGGACAGCTGCCCTTGTTGGGTTGCCAAGAGACTGGCTCCACTGCACGCCGCAGTCCCTGATTCTGAGCACTAGGTGAGTATGCTCAGTGCGGTAACTGTTTGTCTGGAAGATCACCGCCAAAGCCAGGAGTTTGAACATCAGGGGTCTGACTCTGCTTTCACTCAAAGCAGCTTTAAACATCTATTGGCTTGAGTGGCGTAGAATTGGGCCTCAGGAGAGGCCTAGCTGATAGATAACAGCCTGGGAGGGAGCCTTTAAAAATTACCCTTTGCTGTTTAAAAGAACCAAATCCTTACGATCACTGAACACCATCAATATGTGCTGTTAAACTGGCAACTGGCTCATATCCATTTAGAAGCAACAGCCATGCTACTTCACAACCACCAGTATTTTGCCCTTTTCTAGCACCTTTCATCCAAGGATCTCAAAGCCTTCGAGGCTCGCAACACAAAATAATTTGCACCCCTGTGCAGTACTATTATCCCCATTTTACAGATGAAGAACTGAGGCACAGAGAGCTTCAGTGAGTTACCCAAGGGAGTAGGACTAGGACCTGGACCTCCCAAGTCCCAAGCTAGCACCCTAACCACAGGCCGGCCGTCCTCTTTCTGCATCGGAGGAGGGAAGGGCCTTGCTCAAGGACAGAGAGAACAAGAAATAGAGCCCAGAATCTCTGTGTCTGTATCCTGTACCAGCTGTGAGAAGGCAGTGGGGGCCAGGAACTGCTGTCTTCTCCCTCTCGCTGCTCTGCTTCTTGCTCGCTCACTTCATAAATAACACGCTGCCATTTTTTTTTCTTATTATAATTGTTATTTTCCAGAGTGCTTTAAAAGCAGGGGACAAAGCAGCCCGACAGCCCAATAACAAACTGCAGATAAAACTAATTAGATTTTGTTTCCTCCTTTAGCTTGCTGACTTGATTCTTTTTCTTTTTATTGTTTAATTATTTATTTTTAGCCCTGACTTCAGAGGTGCTTTTTATTCATTTTATTTTATTTTAATTCCCCAGGCTCTGGCAGGGCGTCAACAGGATTGTTGCAGAAGTTCAAAATTCATTGTGGAGAAAGGGGAGGCTGAGGAAACAGAGGACCCAGTGTGAGAGCTGCTCAACGCTGCATCTTCTGACTGCGTCGTGTCGGGGCGGGGGGAGCCGTTGAAAGTGGCTGCGAGACAAAGAAAGTCAGTAGAAGACGTTAATACACTCTTGGCAGGGGCACAAATGAGCGTATTAATGGGGCTATCTGCTCACCTCCAGTTCTCCCTCTCTTCTGGCTGTAATGGAAATATTTGGTTTGCATCTCTATCTGACAGCTTTGCTGACTCTTGAGGAATGAAAACCTCGAGGGGCTGGGAGACTTTCCTCCCCTTCCTTTCTTTACTCATTGCTTTAAATTTCTTGGTAATAGCCAGCCACAGTGAGACAAGGCCCTTCAGACAGTGCTCCCTGGGCTAAAGTAAGGTGACGCCACTCAGCGCTGCGGACAACGGTCCCATTCATTGGGGAAATACTGCAGCAGAATCACAAGTGCACGAGAATAAACAAGACTGGAGTTAATCTAAAGTTGTTTTACACTCTGTTTTATTAAAGTCAATGCATTTCCGTTCCTCTGTGTGGAGCCTAGTACCGCTTAATTACCATGACTCAGGGAGAATGTTAATAACAGGGAGTGCGCCGGCTGAGCTGCAATGGAGGCCCTCTCCTGACCTCTAGAGGCTGGCTGAGGGAAGGAGTGACAGCCTCCTGTGAAAGTCAAAAATTGGAGCTGTGCAGGAGCGGGAAAAAGAGCAGAAAGAGCAGTGATTTTTTGTGGGAGGATTTCAGGAGCCATTCCCTGCTGATTAGTCACAGGACCAACTTGCCATGCCTTCTGACATCACTTCCTGCCAACAAAATGCCACACACTCTTGTTGTGCTTTATTCTCATCTCGTTTTCTGCTCATCGTCTGCTACCGACGTCTAACCACGTATTAACAATTCCTCATTTGCGCGGCACGCGGGAAGGAGTTTTAAAGAAGCCCCAGCCCAGCTTTTGTTTTTGTGCCCACAATGTTCCAGGTGCAACTGATATACTTGAGACAACTCACTGCCAGCTTTGCTGGTGCACTCCGATAGTCAGACATTGAAGTGACATCAAATGCACTGCAAAACTGCCTCCCCTACTATGGGCCTCTGAATAATGCTGAGCACAGAATGAGGCTGCTTTAGGGGTGCTGGAACAATTTTTATAGTGGAGGTGCTGACAGCCATTGAACTAAAATGTAAACCCTGTATATAATAGAAACCACTTCAAGCAAGGGGATGCTGCAGCACCCCTAGTTCCAGCACCTATGGGCTGCTTCTAGCTATCTGGCCCTATACCTGTGTGTGGGGCCATATTCTGCCTCATTTTACCTCTGGGCAAGTCCACTGGAGTCAATGGCATGGGTACAGAATGCATGAGTGTAACTGAGGGCAGAATTTTGCCCACAGAGATGAATTCATCCTTGGTGTAACTCAACTGATTTTAATAGAGTTGTTTCAGGAATGATTCGGCCCATAGTGTTTATTTCACAAAATTAATAATGTCAGATTATCAAGAATGCTGAAGATGTTGTGATGCAGAAGGATTTCTCCCTTACATTGGAAACCCACACAACTGACAAGTCCTGATGCCTCAGTACATTGCAGTGCGGTGGTACATATTCTGCGTTGCAGAAAGAGTGTGTGTATGCGATGTGATATGTGTCCATGATGAAATATATACTGATAGCATGTTTGTGTGTGTGGGGGGAGGGTGGGTGTCATGTTGGGTGTTGTACTGTGGCATGTTTGTATTGTATTGTGGAGTTGTGTTGTAGCTTTCCTGAACATCCTGTAGCATGGGTTGTACTGTGCGTTTGTACTGCAGTGCGTGCCTGGCACACTGTGTGTGCTACAAAGTGCATGCTTTGTCATGCATATGAACATTGGATTTTGAGGTTAACTATACTCATATCTTTCTTATTAATAAGCTTTGAAGCAATGTTATACATCCTATTATAGTGTGAACACATGTTTTACTTCCTTTGTGTCCATTCTTGTGAGCCATCCTTTTATCAAAAATCAGTATTATGTGCAACAAGCCGCATGCTGAAGCAAGCAGAACAGGACATCTGTACAGTGATAGCAGACATCATGCCTAATGAATTAGCGCTGTCTAAGAAGCTCATCTTCTGAAAACCCAGGCAGCCTGTCTTTTGAGCTGAATTAGAACGACAGATTGAGACTTGCAGAGCTGTTGTGTGGGGCTGAAACTTTAGAAACCTGGATACTGGAACCTCAGCAGGATAGGAAGGAGCTGTGTTTCTGACTTCAATCCAAACAGTAAGCTCCCATTGAGCAGGTCCAGGTCCAGGTCATATGGCAGAAAGTCATTCAGCAACGTACTGTGAAATAGCCTCAGCCCACACTGGGAAGTTTCTTTGCAGGCAACATATCAAATATGGTTCCAGGTGGTGCTTTTAGCCATCCGGAAGTGATACCAAAAAAAGAAAAAATCACTGGCAACACAGGATCCATTGGCAATTATTCTGCTACATACCATGCGGCCATTTGGAACTTCACAGAGATAGCAGGGATAGGACTCAGAGCCTCTTGGACCAGCACAGGCTTGTGCCATTTGAACTTAAGGAGAATCTCCATCAGCAGTGTAGAGCCTGTGACACACATCTAAGCCACTGGAGGGAGGAATGCAGATGAACTCCACTGAGTTCATCACAGTGCTTAGCTACCTCCCAAAGGGTATTGTGAGGCTTAATTCATGAAGGGCTCTTAAAGCTTGGAAATCTTTGAATGAAAGATGCTGGAGAAGTTCTAAATATTGCTCTTATCCTTGGATGGTTTTATAGTGGTTAATTTTCCTGTATTACATTTTTATAAAGGGGGAAGATTCCATTAGCAAAGTCTGAGACTCTTTGGCATCTATTTGGCTGCCACTGACTGAAGCTGCCTGACAGTTAGTTATACTAAATAATATAATAATAATTAATTAATTAATCCCACCTTGTATCCCGTACCTTACATTTTGCAGAATTTACTGCGCTGAATGTGACCTGAGAAACATTAGAGAGAGCAGGAGCTGCACATCTGTTGCCTGTGGTACTCTTGTACTGTTACCGATTTTTCCTTTTTTTATTATTACTTTATTATATATTAAATGTTTCCGTGACACAGAAAGAAATGGCAATCCTTGTCTCTGCAAAGCCCCAGGCACAGAGGTGAACAGTGAATTCTAATGTGTAGCAAAGAGTTAGGATCGCAGAGTCAGGGCCATGTCGTGTTTTTTCCTAACTTCTTCTATAATAAATGAGGAATCTCTACAAAATAAGCTTCTGCCTTCGCAGGCAATACTAAGAGAACTGAGCTATTTCCTGTTCTTGGGACTGAAAGAGACCATTTTGACCCAGAGATGGAATTCAGCAATGCACAAGGTCTGACTCCAGCCCATCTGTCCTATTATCATTTCTTCGCCAATTAGCCATCAGGCAGAATCCCCTGGCCTCCTTGAGGACTCCAAATTTGTTAGGCGTCTGCATAAGGTCTACAAAGACACACAGAGTGAGTACAACTGATCACAATTTTTAGAACAATTTTTCTTGCCAGAATTCATTTTTAATGGGATTTTTTGTTTTTTTTCATGAAATGGTTACAGATGTTTTCTGTTTCCTGATGACCATTTGTTTTTTGGTATCAATAGCCATCTCCATGACAGTTTTGATTAAAAAAACCTGAATTAAAAAAATATCACTTTTTTTTTTAAAAAATGGGTCAGGTTTGAACCATTCAAAATGAAAACTATTCGCTCTTTTTTTCAGGAAACCAGATTTTCATTTTCTGATCCGCTCTAACAGTGAGTCGGACTGTAATCTCCCTGGAACATGGACCGTCTTGGTGTGGTATGTTTGTATAGCGCCTAGCACAGTGCAGTCCTGGTCAATGACCAGGGCTCCTCGGCATTACCATAACACAAACAATCACAACTATTTTTAATCCAGTTAATTTGTTTTCAGTTAATCACTTGCATTAACTGTGATTAATTGACAGCTCTATAAATAATAATAGACAATGACCACTGGAATTGCAACCTGGCTAAGGCAGCTGTCAAGTGTTGCCACCACTGATGCGTACCACACTGTTCCCCTTGATAAAATGCTAGGGATCCTGGCCAGGCTGAAGAGGAGAGACATTTGCCTCCTTCTGGAAGGTTCCATTATAGTGTCCCACCAGGGGAGTCCTTACCCTAAGAAAAGTACTGAATATTAACTAGAAAAGAAAAGGAGGACTTGTGGCATTAGAGACTAACAAATTTATTTGAGCATAAGCTTTTGTGAGCTACAGCTCACTTCATCGGATGCATTCAATGCAAAATACAGCGGGGAGATTTATATACACAGAGAACATGAAACAATGGGTGTTACCATACAGACTGTAAGGAGAGTGATCAGGTAAGGTGAGCTATTACCAGCAGGAGAGCTGGGGGGGGGGAGCTCTTGTAGTGATAATCAAGGTGGGCCATTTCCAGCAGTTGACATGAACCTCTGAGGAACAGTGGGGGGGAGGGTCGGAGGAATAAACATGGGGAAATAGTTTTACTTTGTGTAATGACCCATCCACTCCCAGTCTTTATTCAAGCCTAAATTAATTGTATCCAGTTTGCAAATTAATTCCAATTCAGCAGTCTCTCGTTGGAGTCTGTTCTTGAAGTTTTTTTGTTGAAGAATTGCAACTTTTAGGTCTGTAATCGAGTGACCAAAGAGATTGAAGTGTCCTCCGACTGGTTTTTGAATGTTATAATTCTTGATGTCTGATTTGTATCCATTTATTCTTTTACCTAGAGACTGTCCAGTTTGACCAATGTACATGGCAGAGGGGCATTGCTGGCACATGATGGCATATATCACATTGGTAGATGTGCAAGTGAACGAGCCTCTGATAGTGTGGCTGATGTGATTAGGCCTTATGGTGGTGTTCCCTGAATAGATATGTGGACACAGTTGGCAACAGGCTTTGTTGCAAAGATAGGTTCCTGGGTTAGTGGTTCTGTTGTGTGGTGTGTGGTTGCTGGTGAGTATTTGCTTCAGGTTGGGGGGCTGTCTGTAAGCAAGGACTGGGCTGTCTCCCAAGATCTGTGAGAGTGATGGGTCGTCCTTCAGGATAGGTTGTAGATCCTTGATGATGCGTTGGAGAGGTTTTAGTTGGGGGCTGAAGGTGATGGCTAGTGGCATTCTGTTATTTTCTTTGTTGGGCCTGTCCTCTAGTAGGTAACTTCTGAGTACTCTTCTGGCTCTGTCAATCTGTTTCTTCACTTCAGCAGGTGGGTATTGTAGTTGTAAGAACGCTTGATAGAGATCTTGTAGGTGTTTGTCTCTGTCTGAGGGGTTGGAGCAAATACGGTTGTATCGAAGAGCTTGGCTGTAGACAATGGATTGTGTGGTGTGATCTGGATGAAAGCTGGAGGCATGTAGGTAGGAATAGCGGTCAGTAGGTTTCCGGTATAGGGTGGTGTTTATGTGACCATCGCTTATTAGCACCATAGTGTCCAGGAAGTGGATCTCTTGTGCTCTGCACGCATCAGCAGCCAAGCTCCACGCCCCACCCCCCGCCTTGCCTCCTCCTCCGCCTCCTCCCCGAGCATGCCGTATCTCCATTCCTCCCTCTCTCCCAGTGCTTGCTGCCGCCAAACAGCTATAGCAAGTGCTGGGAGGGAGGGTGGAGGAGTGGAAACGTGGTGCACTCAGGGAGGAGACAGGGAAGAGACGGTGCCGGGTTGGGGATTTGGGGAAGGAGTCAAATAGGGGAAGGAGGGGACGGAGTTGGGGCAGGGACTTTGGAGAAGGGGTTGGAATGGGGGAGGGAGGGACAGGGCAGAGGTGGAGTCAGGGCAGGGCCGGGGGCAGAGCCGGGTCGAGCACCCACCAGCACCAGAAGAAATTGGTGCCTATGGTCCATTGGTGTAAATCTGCAGTCATTTGATTGACTTCACTGATCCATTTATTCCAGTGTGCCTGAGAGCAGCATTTGGCCTAGTGTGCCAGAACACATGTGCATATGGTGTTTCCATAAGCGTGGACGATCCTCAGGATGCATACTTGAGAAAATACAATGAAAGAACCTCAGGCAACTCTCTGTTTGGGAACCATCCAGGCATGCTTCAAAGCTCATCTTCTTTCCTGAGTGTCTGGGGAGGAAGTGGATCAATAGAATGGTATATAATGAAGCAGTTATTGGGCCACTGCACATATTTCACCATCCCTCTGGTGTATATCTGGTGTATATGGGCATCCCTCCACTGAAGTCAATGGAGAAACATTGATTTATACCAGATGAGAATCTGCTCCATTCTAATTATTGGTTGGATTGGTTACTACTGTAGGTGGTGGTGGTGGATTCTCCAGGTACGTTGGAATGTGGCTAGTTGTTAAGCACACAGAACCTGATCCAAAGCCCATTAACGTCAATGGTAATCTTTGGATCAGGCCCCTAGAATTCAGATACATGCAGCAAAACCTCAGAGCAAAAAAATGAAACAAATATCTCAACTCTGGCCAAAAATCTTCAGAAAAAGATCTTCTGAGATTTTCTAAGTCACGACAGTAAGGGAAGGAATTGGGGTGAAGGACTCTTCTCCCATACCTTAGGCACTCAAAAGACCAACCATCATGACAATCTGCATGAAGCCACAGACAACTAAATTAGAGAAAGTGATTGCACTGGTGACAATGTATAAGAATGCCCTAAGTCTTCACATTGCACCATATGGACAAGTGACTGCTCACCCCTCCCTGTATGCACAGGGTAGGGAACCTCTCTCTCTCTCTCTATTTTCCATAAATATGAAGTCAGTTTTCCATGCAGAACTGGGGCAACACATCTGGGAACAAAGCTGAAGTCGGCAAATGGGTAAAGAGGAGCAGTGACCCATTTGCTTATTGCTCGGTAAGTCAAAGCTCTGTTTACACAGGGCTGCTTTCAAACCCAGCAAACACGCCGAGTGACGCTGATGGTAGCGGGAGAGCTTTGCTATTGGCTGTTTGGTGGCTGGAAATGTAAAACCCTCCAAGAACGCTGGAACTGCATGTCTGTCCCTCGCTGGCCCCCTCCTCTTCCACCTCTCCTTCTGCCCTCAGGGAGATCTCCCGGATCTCTTCGTCTAGCTCAGAGAAGTCCCCTTCCTGGTCAGAGCAGCTGTCAGTATTGTAATCGACATCTTCCCCACAAGGAGGTTCATCGTCAATCTCCAGGTTGTTGGTGCTGCTGCTCCTGCCAAGGAATCATAAAAGAGACAGAATGTCAACAAAGTGAGGTGGTATTGTCTAGCAGTTAGACATGGGGGCTACGTGTTAGGACTCCTGTGTTCTATTCCTGGCTTTGACAGTGTGGCAAAGTCACATCACTTCTTTGTTCTGTTCTCCCATCTGGAAAATGAAGAGTCTGATATTTACATACCTCCTGGGACAGACACATTATTGTTATTATTGTTTATACAGTACCCTAGGCATGCCAGGTGCTTTGCAGATGGACAACATAGTGCCTGTCTTGAGGCGCTTACAAGGTTAAGTAAACCATGTTAAGGCACAGGGGGAGAAGACATGGTATCCAGTTACAAAGAGGTTGTTGGTTTAACCATCATCCCCATCCTGTTTGTTCCATATTTCGTAGGAGACCGAATTAATCCATGTGGGTTAAAGCACTGTGACATCTTTGTATGGTGCTCTATGTAATGGCAGAGTGTTACTTGGAAAAGGAGGAATAAGCAGAAAGTAGAAGCTCCAGAGACATTGACCACAGCTATGCCAAGAACAAGGAGGATTGCAGCACTTGAAGCGCTGTCATTTCAAAAGGTACAGATCTTTTTTCACAACAAGTCTTTGTGAAGCAGGGCCAAATTCAGAGATGAGTCTAAGGGAATCCACAGACAATCTAAGCTGGTGTCATTTACATCTTATTCTGGCTCTCTGAAAGTATGTGTCACACCAGCTGAGGCTCCCTCAAGATCTCCATAAGCTTACTTCGTAATTTGCATTCAAGAATGGTCACAACTGTTCTATGCGTACACTTGAATTCACAAAGCTCATTTCAATATGTTCTGTATTAAAAATATCTGAATGAAATATTTCTGAATGAATTGTAACCACTAGACAGATGGCTCGGGGAATAGGAAGCCTTTCCCATTTAATCCAATCTGGCCTTCATTCTGGAAAGAGGGCCGGATAGCTTGTGGGGGCTAGAAAACAGGATACAGTCCTTCATCTCTAGGTCAGCAGTTTCAATCCAGCCCAGGTCAGGAGACTGGATTAATTAGGGGAACTGGGACACAGTCATTTACTTCTAGATCATTGGTTTTAATCTGACTCAGGGTAGGAGAGTGAATTGCTTTGGGGGATTGGGAAAGGAATAACAATCTTCCACACTAGGTCAGTGCTTCTAATCTGTCCCAGGTTGGGAGCAATGAATGGCTTGGCAGATGGACAATACATAGCTTTAATGTGAGCTCTGCTCATTTGCATGTCAGTTACCACAATACTTTCCCACCTCTCAGCCATCTCAAATCAGTTCCAGCATCTGAGGTTTTTGAACATGCTGAAGGTTTAGAGCGTTGCTGTTGGGTATATGGATCTCTTTTCTTACTGCTCTGCACTCCAGAAAAATGTAAGGTTTTCCTCACTTGAGCCTCCAGATCTTAACTGTGTATGGGCTGCTTTGCAAACAAAAACAAACACTATCTAGCAATACCCACTCCTTCCCCTGCTGATCTTTAGCTTCACTCACTTCAGGGTTGTTCTGTATAGGGATTCTCCACCTGCTTAATAGGTCTGTGTAGCTTAAAAACAAATAAATGAAAAATATGCACTTCTGTAGTTTCTGGCTTCCCTTCAACCTTCCCTGAAATCTGGGTTGGAAGGAGCTCAAAAGTGAAAGTGTGCACGGGACATGGAAAACCCCCCACAATTTTTGTAACACACGACTTAAAAACCATCTCAGCTTTCTGTGCAGAGGACGGCCAGAGGACTTCGATTTTTTTTTGAAATACACAGGAACGGCACAAATTACTCAGTCTACCATGACAGTATTCAAAAAAGAGTAAAAAACTCAGGGGAAATCAGACCCTTTCATTTTTAAACTATGCTGCTTCTTCTCTGTGATTGTCAAAATAAAGAAATAAAGAAATTTTGAAAAAGAAAAGAAAAAAAGACTATGAACATTATCTGTCTAGTTTCAATAAGCTTCTTGGATACACTGGAATTCAGACACCTATGATGTAGTGATGGGATTTAGTTGCTCCCACGCTGAATCAACCACCTGTGCTCTAGAGAAGAGACTCAGACTCACCTGCAGCACCAGTATATCCAGGAACAACTTCTCCCTCACCAATTCTGAGGCCTATTTCTCCATAACCTTATTTGTATGCATTTTTCAGTTGATAAAAGCCCCCATCAATATAGGCTATGGGAACTGTATAAACTATGTGTATACACAACATGCAGAGCAATATTAACAGTGAAGATTGCTGCCCCAATGCGAAACCTCAGATCTTGCCATAATCACCCCGCAAACAGGCAAAAGCCTGAGGAAAGAGACAGACCTTACAATACGTTCTCATGGTCAACAGACCCAGGCTTGGGTGAACGAAAATGAAAGCAAGATCTACAGTTGATGACCCACCACGGAAAATGCCTTGACAACAGCACTAGGTGTTCACATCTGGGGACTTATCAATGGCAGCAGCAAGAAAGACTTGTTCCAAAGTCCATTTAAGTCAATGGAAAGGCTGTCATAGACTGCCGCATGCATTATCAGGCCCTATATGAGTAGCCAGGCAGTCTATCACATCAAACCAATGCACCCAAGGCCTTAGAGAAGCATGTCAATTATTTGATTTGCACCCAGGAACAAATGTGAAGTGCAGCTTTGGGATAATTGGTATAATATGTTCCTTACAGCCCAAGCAACCGAGTGGGCATGCCTCTGAATTCTGCACCAGTTGCTGCTTCTGAATGGTGTTCCATGGTGTTATATGAAGGTCCTTTCCAGTCACTCAGGTACGTGAAGGTTCTGCCAGTTGCACAGATCAGCTGAGAATGAGTGCATAAAGACATGGCGACTTGTTAGAAAGGAAATGGAGCTTGGAGACACTGGACCAAATTCTCAATCCGTTACATGAGTGCTGATTTGGAGAAATTTTTCTCAGATTAGTGCAGTTGCTTCAGGTTGGTAACCAGATAGCAATGCCTGTTGGCAGAAACAGCTTCTGGGTATTTCAGAATGTACATCTCCCTGCTTTTATTTCCTGGGAATTTTAGTGCAGGTGAAGGGAGACAGACTGACAGCCCCAGAGACTGAATTTCCCCTTCTCTAGCCAGAGTAACTACAGCAAAGACAGCAGCAGCAGCGAAAGCTTCCCTATACTTCCACTGCTGCTGTGTTCCAACCTAGACTTGGATAGTCCACCTCCAAGGGTCTGAGAAGTGTTCTGTCTCCGTGCATCATTCAGTCCTTGGCTTCTTTGCAGGCCAACAAACAACTAGCACTACCTGTGGTAATAGCTATGATGATTTGTGCACATGTTCACAAGGAAATGGACTGTTACCACCAGCTCAATTCACATACAGGGCTACCAAATAGCGGTTAGATAGTACCAATGTTTTATCACTACCATCACAAGCAATAATCACACCTGTGACTTAGGAGCTGAAAGGCTCTTGTCGCATTACCAATGTCCCCAAACCAGCCAATTCCCCTCACATCTCTCTGATATGCAGAATTTTCCATCCAAATAATTCACCGTCTACGGTAGGTGTCTTAGACCATAAAACAAAGCAATACAAATGGGTCAGTTCAAACAAGCAGAATAGAGGTTCTTCAAAAAGATGGCAACATGGAGCCTGCTGGGGAGCAGGTCACAATCCCACTAATGAAGGGGCCAAAATCATTAGGAGGTGCCTGCTTTCCACATCACACAGCCTTGCTCCCTCAGGAGAGAATGCAAATTGTGAGACTTGGTAATGAACAACCCTGGCGGCATGTATATTAGTGCACAGAGCACTGGGTTTTTTTCCAATCCCAATTTTTTTTAAGGGCTGGAAAAAGCAAGAGATGAGAGACAGATTCACCAAAGAATGATGATATTGTTTTATGGAAGGTAAACAGAAGGGAAAACCAGTGACATTACATTAGGGAACTTGAAGGCAAATACAGTTTATTAATAGCACTGAATGCTGACATGGTACAGAGGAAGGGAGGGGTGATATAGCTACAGTGGGTGAGGCCCCAGCTATCACAATGAAAACACACGCACGTGTTAGCTGGCCTACTAATGTAAAACGTATAGCCCCGTCACCTCATCTAGTGCAGCCTACAGGAGCCTCAACAGCAATTTGCAACTTTCTGATGTGATAAATAGAATTTCTTTGTTTTGATTTTTAATTTGCATATTTATTGATATATGACTTGATCTTAATTAGCTCTGCTTTTGTGTGCGTACGTATTTGTTTACTTTCTGTGAAAAGGGAGCTTTGTGTTGCGTGAAAGAATTCTGCATGTTCAGTGATTTAACAAGAAGAGGAGGGGAGGAAAAGGCCATCACTTCCCTTCAAGGCAACATTCTCTGGCTTTTCGATTTTACTCTGGATTGTTTCTTTCAGTTGCCTCCCACCTTGCATTTTAAGCTGCCGCCCTCATTACATCACAGCTGGGCACCAAACCTCAGAAGTCAGTTGTTCTGCCAAATTCCACAAAAGAAAATATGACGTGTCGTTCTTGTTGATGAAATGCAGCCACACATTGTACAAGGAAATGACAGCTGATCTATGCTCTGCAAACAATTACTCTTTACCTGTATGTATACATCTAGGCAGAGGGGGGAAAGAGAGCTCCCCAGGGCATTTCTAGGGATGTTGCAGTCACATTTTATTTTTCTGGCAGGTCACCCAGTCATCCATATTTTAACGGACTGGATCAAAAGCAAAACTTGTTTTATTGTCTACTGCTGGAGAGAACTGGCTCCTTGCAGATGTCCCTTTTACTCATTTGGTGATTTCCATTTAGGGTTGCTACCTGACCTTGATTTTGACAGGACTTTTAGGGGAATTACTCTAGTCAGTCAAAAGTAGCCTTGTTTTTCCCCTGTCCGTCACCTACGGCCTGACTAGTGAAGTAAATGGAAGGTTTTCCACTGACTTCAAAGAAGCAAGAGCTGGACCATGATGGCTAAGCACCATGACTAAGAAGGGAGACTAGGAGGAGGAGTAGGGTTCATTACTGAAGTTGATTACATTAACAGTTCCCTGTGGGGAAGTGCCAACAAACAAATAAATCTTTGCATGCCTCAAGATGCATGCAATAGCCTCCCTGTGATCATACTGCCTTTGCCCTCATCCTCCCCATTCCCCCAAGCCTTCCCTCTGTTGTTGTTTGTTCCAGTCCTGACCTATACCTCAAGCTCCTCATGGCAGGGACAAGGCCATTTTCTGCTCTGTAAGGAGCCAGGCACATCCATAACACAATATATGTCATACATACATTTAACCTAAATCAAATATAATTATTCTTCAGACTTGAGTGTGGCCATCCAAGGGCAGACTTCGGCTCTTAACATTTTCATGAAGTTTATGTTAGGGTGTAAGTGGACACACTTGCCTCCGACGGTGTCTTTAATTAAAGGACATACACTCCTGGAAGAAATACAATGCCAGAATTAGACCTTGACAGTTACTGAATCAACTCTACCCTTTGGGGCTTGTCTAACAGTCTCTTATCTTCAGCCTCAGCAATGGAGTTCATTTTTAAGATCACCCCATTCCTTCCCTTTAATTTCCCTGGTTCCCCATGGATCTAGGTCAGGCTGATCCATCCATATATCCAAGGAGGACTGTTTAAATCCTCACATCACTGAATGAGAGTGTCAGCTGGACAGCGATACAAGCTGTCTCCAGCATAGAGACCCATCTTGTTAGCCTGCTTTGTTCCCATGGAGTAGATGACAACGATAGAACTCTGCCAGTTCCCATTGGATCTCCATTCCAGTGGGACACTTTTCCAGGACTTTTTACATCTTATAACACCTACTTAAAATGCTGAGCTGAGCCCTGGGCAAGCCAGGTGCCCTGGCTTTCAGCCCACTGCGGCCATCCTTTGATAAGCACACGCTGATAATTCAGAGCCGCCTCAGGATTCTATCTGCTGTGGCTGAGCAATGCGTGGGCTCTTTTGGAGCACACATTTTCTGCTGCATAAAGCCAAAGGAAAGGTGTAATTCATCGTTAGGACTTGTACTAATTAGTTTTTCAGGAGTTCCCAAGGTAATTGCAGCCTGTAATGTTTGTAACTGATTTGGCAAGATTAAAAATGGATGCTTGGTGCACCGGTTAGATCTGTGTGGAACATGTGAGGCTTCATCGTTTGGAGGGGAGGGGAGACTGTTCACACTGGGGAGACTATTAATACAAGGACAGCATGCAGATTCCTGGCCTACACTGTCCCCTAATGTTAATTCAGGCTTGGGAGGCATTTTATTATTACCTGTAAACACTTTTGATAGTCTTCTAAAAATGAGCTGTTTCCATCCTTCTTCTGAGTGGGTACTTAGCCGGTCACTGGCGTTGGCGCAGCAGGAAAGTAGAGCCTGCAAATCTCACTACATCCCTATTGGGATGTTAAATAGCCTTGAAAGTCAAAATGGTGATGAGAATGAAGATGAATTGGGATGCAAGCTGGGAATGAGAGAGACAGGCCAGACCAAAATCAGTTGACAAAAAAGAAGATAACGGGTATACTGGTGAGTGGGGCAGGAAATATTGAAGGGGGAGAAAAAAGGCTTGGGGGATGACTATTTTTAAACTGTATATAATATTAAATAAAGTCTTCCCCCCACAAAGGTATATATAAATTCAGGCTGCCATTCCAACTCAGAGGTTCTGGTGACTTGAGCAACACTCTTGTGTATTATGATGCCATTAGAAGCCCCTTGCGGTGGGATTACAGCTACATTCTGGACAGGGAGGGAAACAGACAAGGATATTAGGAGTGGTTTAAGAATAATTAATTTATTATTTTGCTAACGTATTTATTACACTACTTGGCGACCCAGGAAGGTCACAGTGGGACTGCAACACCCACCTAAATCATTAAAGAAAAGCAAATATTCAAATCTGCATAAAATTCTCCCTTCTCACTCCCTGAGGATAGATAATTCAGACTTGAAGGCAACGGAGGGGAGAGGGAAGTGAGTTGGTAAGGGAATAATGGATAATCCTTTCCAAGGTTCAGAGGACAGGTATCTGATAGTTCTGGTGTTTCTCCAAGCCACTGGGTCTGCCAATATAGAAATGAAGTCTCCCGATGATAGCTTTTTCCATGAGTTTTTCCAGGACCTTCTGTTTCTGATCAGCTGGATATTGCACCAGATAAGCCTTAAATATCACCTTTCAGTGCTTCTAGTTCCTGCCCTGGTTGGACCCAGGAAGTTCAGGCACAACAGCAAAAATGTGGGGGGAAAAAGTTAACTGCACTTTTATGAAAATAAACAAACAGTTCAGAGTCAGGATTCTGGAGATTTTTTTATGTTGTTTGGCAGGGAGAGGGTTGAAGGTGCGTGTAATTTTCCTACCCTTTCCTATCCTATTAACCTATCCTAGTTGTAACACAATATGTTGCCATACCCATGGTCTTAAACCTTTGAACAGGGAGATAGGTGGGAGGTGCCCGGTTTGCAGATCTCTTTACAAAGAGGAATAGCCCTTTAGTGCTTTGAGGGGGAGATTGTCCTGTCTATACACATTTCCAAGAGAAATGATAAACCCTAAAAGAATGAATTGCAGCAGCAGCTCAGGAGATGACTCCCAGCACAGTGATTGTTAACTGATATGTGCATGCCGGAGGAAAGCTCCCTGGCCCCTAAATCACCAGGTTGCCACCAAGGTTACAGGAACTCTTCTCTGAAGTGCAGGTTTGGGGAGGAGGGAGAGAAGAATTATTCATTCATATGAAGGCCACTGGCTAGATGTTAACCAACCTTCCTGCATGCCAAAGCTCTCCACCCTGTTCTAGGCTGATAGGACAGACCAATAAATCCACATGTATCATTCTCCACCTCTGAGCCAATCCTTAAACTGGGCGGACAGAAAAGCCAAGGGCTCTGGGTTCAATCTTACGTGTGACTGTTAATTTCTTTCTCATGGAAAACAAATCTATATGTCAGTGTTGTGCTAACATTGAATCTTTAACATCACTCTCTTAGCTTTAGGCCAGTAAGCATTAATAAAACAAACCGACTTGAACAGATGCAAGTCAGACGCTAAACAAAGAGCTACAAGGCTTGGTGCTGATCCCCACAGCTAACTCATTTTCTTTCTTGTTTTCTTCTCCATACTCCCTCTTTTATTTTTTCCACTCCAATTAAATTTCAGCACAAACACCTGAAAGACTACACGAGAGTATCTATGGGAATCATGTGTGTTTCTCGGCGTAGTGATGTGAACTCAGGCTTCGCTCTGACATCACTCTTTGATATCCTCTTCCCACTTCAGGACAGCTGGGATGGGCGAGTTAGCTTTGAAACACACAGGACCTGATGGCAAACTTGTCAGTCTGGCAATGTGCACCCAAGTGATAGCAACAGCACCACCATCAGTATGGCAGCTGAAAGCCGAACTGGAGTTCTGATTCCAGCATGGATCTCAATTGGCAGGGTGCAATGGAGTTTGTCTGTTTCAGACGACATTGTGCTAAATCTAGATATTTAAGTTAATGGAGCTATGCCAGTTTACACCAGTAGAGGAGCTGGCCCAGTGTACAGAATAGGGTGACCAGACAGCAAATGTGAAAAATCGGGACAGGGGGTGGGGGGTAATAGAAGCCTATATAAGAAAAAGACCCAAAAATCGGGACTGTCCCAATAAAACAGGACATCTGGTCACCCTAGTGCATAATGAGAGGCCTAAATCATTTGAATACCCAAACTCCACTGGAGAGGTACTATCAAAAGCTTAATTTACCCATTCTGCTGCCACTAGGCCAGATTTTGATACCCTCGCTCAGCTGAATAGTCCTTAACTCCATGATTAGCCCCAGTGAAGTCCATATCATCGGAGTCTGGCTCATCATGAACTTGTAACATTCAGTAAAAATCATCATTAAAGAAAGCACTTGGGGGATGGAGGGCAGACAAGGGGAATGTGACAGCCTGGCATCAGCCAATCAGAAATGTACAATGCTGTGATTTCACTCCTAGATGTAGTGCTTTCTGAGGCTGTGCTTCCAGAGTCACTGCCATTTCCAATTTGTATGGACTGAACTGCTTGCAAAAACATGAGGCGTCTAGTACCCATCTGAGTTGAACGTATTTATTAAAAAATATTGAAAACCATTAAGCCATTGCATAATGCTAGGGCTTTGGAAAATATGCTTTGGAGCTTGTATCAGACACTTTGTTACAATGTCTAGTTCCAGAACAGATTCTGTTAAAAAATGATGATCATGTTATTGATATCACATAGCAATCATCCAGACTGGTACAGTAAGATGATTAGATTTCTCATAATTGCTGATGGGTGCTTTTAGTAATTGAATCACTGGCAGAGTGTGGGGGGGAATAAAGGAAGTTTAAGGATTTTGGCTTTGATGCTACACTTCCCTGCTTTTTAGAATAAATAATGAAAGTCATTCAGATTATTCTGGGCTAGAGAGCCTCAGCTGGTGCAGCTCCATGTGGCTTCACTGTCATCACCCTCACTGACGATTTGGCCCCATAGATTTAACTTCAAAATTCCACCACTGAACCCCTAGATCTCTGAGGGGCTTAAAGGATTTTGGGGTTTTGAAAGCTAAGAGTTTTAGGATGGCCAAGACATTTAGGCTATGTCTACACTGCAGATTTTTGTCTCCAAAAGTTATGCCACTTTAATTAAAGACTTTTAATTTAACCGCTGTTACCATAGGCCCTGACTTCCCCTCTTTCCTGTGGGTGCTCGACCCCCCTCTGCCCGTGGTGTGGCCCCCACTCCACCCCTTCCATGAGGCTACGCCCCTGCCCCGCCTCTTCCCAACCCTATCTTGCCCCCATTCCAACCCCTATCCCAACTCTGCCTCCTCCCTGCCCTATTCCAACTCCTTCGCCAAATCCCTGCCCTGCTAACGCTGCCAAACAGCTGTTTGGTGGCAGCTGGGAGGGAAGTGCTGGGAGGTAGGCCGGGAGCTGGGACGCGGTGCACTCAGGGGAGGAAGAGGTGGGGGCAGGGGGTGAGGGGAACTTGGCTGCTGGTGCGTGCTGAGCACCCACTAATTTTTTCCTGTGGGTGCTCCAGCCCCGGAGCACCCAGGGCGTTGGCACCTATGGCTGTTGCATGTCCACACTATGCTCCTTGTGTCGGCAGAGCGCATTTGCACTAGCAGCTCTTGCATCGATAGAGAGAGCCGTGCACTGTGGGTAGCTATCACACTGTGCAACTGGCGGCAGGATGCTTTGGGAAGGGTTTGCAATGCGTCGTGGGGCAGGCAGAGTGTCACGCGATGCAGGTTTCTCAATCCCATCGTTCCATGGGCATCCTACAAGATTGGCAGCTGCTTTTCAACTGAAGTTTGTGTGGGGGAAGGGGGGAGAGTGAGTGATAGGCAGTGTGTGTGTGCGGGGTGGGGGGAGACAGAGACAGTATCTGTGTTGCGGGAGAGTGAGTGTGTCAGCATGCTGTCTCTAAGTTCAGACAGCCGCCGAAAGCAACCAGTCCTGAGGCAGGGGGAGAGGGGGAACCCCTAACATCAGCCCCCACCTCCCTCCTTGACAGCACAGCAGTCTCTCTCTCTCACACACACACTGGCTCCTGCCTGCCTGCCTCTGTGTTCATCGTGTGGGAGAGAGCAGGAGCTCTCTGTTCCCAGAGCAGAGTAGCATGCTGAGCTGTCAGAACTTCAGGGAGCCTTGAAAGGCGAGGGGTGCATGCTTGCAGGGCAGCCAAGTTCAAAACAATGAGCAGAGCAGTCACGGCGGGCATTGTGGGATACTGGGGGAGGCCAGTTCTGGCAATATAATGAAGGGCAGCATCTACACTGATGCTTTGTCATTTTATCTTTGCCACAAAAGGCTTAACGCCTCTCATCGAGGTGGTTTTGTTTACCGGCCAAAAGTGGCACTGCAGTGTGTAGACTGTTTTGCTGCCAAAAGCTGTCCTTTGCCACCAAAAGTCTGCAATGTAGACAAGGCCTGATGAACTGAGTTTTAGAAGCTGCATCTCTATTTTGTGATCCAAGTTTTGCAGGAGTGAATAACTTCACATGCAAATATGTGCTGGTGAAACTGATGCCATGCAGATGTCTCACAACCTGATTGCACTAGCAACTAAGGTAAACGACTAAATTACATCCATTGTACCTACAAATATTTGCACTACAAATACTTGAATTGCAGGTGCAGAGCAAATGGGAGGCTGCTTTGAGGTCCCTTTCAAAATCAGCTCCTTAAAGTGAGAAAAGCAGCTCTATGGATACTGATTTCTCTTTGTGAGAGAGTCTTTTCTGTGATAACCACATTTCCTCTTAAAAGGGCCTTATGTTGCCTCAGAGTTCTCAGGATGAATCCAAAACAAAGCTGCCAGAAATGCCGTCCCAGAAGAAATTCTATTTTATTCTGTTCTATATAGGTTTTTATACTGTGCTCATAATTGTAGTGTCTGAGCACCACCCAACAACATATGAAACAACGTGACTAATATGTGACATGTTTTGTTCTCTCATCCTCTCCCAAGGGTAAGACGTATATACAGTGAAGTGATTTGTGTGTGTATATATGTATGTTAATGAACATAGGATCAGAGGAATGTGCCTTGCACTGGAAGCAGAAGGTGGTCAGATTTGTGATGGAAACACATGAGGTTTCTGCCATCAGAGACAACTTTAGAATTAAGGATGCAAATATTTAATTTTCAAGGATGCAAATATTTTTAATTAAAAAATGGGATCAGGCTGAAAGTTCTGCCCACAGCCTGACCCTAAATCTTCTCTCAAGATATCAACCAAATCTGAACCAAACAAAACCTGAACTTTCACTCGTCATCTCAATGGATCCCGAAAGTGATTTCAACCTGATTTTTTTGGCCCAAAATTTGAACCAAACCAAGAAAGTTGCTTAACCTTATTTGTATGTACAATTTTTTTGCATGCCTCTGCACTTCAGCTTCTCCATACCGTATGATGCTTGCCTGTCGTTAATCACAATGGGTGAAAATCACCCCTGTGTAGAAGATTAGCACATGGGTGAAGTTCACCCTACGTCCTACTTTAGTTTTCCAATGAGGCTTAAGTGGAATTTACATAGTGCACAGCTCCTCTGTATAGGGGTGAATGTCTCCCATTCGGAAGAGGAAAGAGAAAAGCAAACTATGTTGCTGCAAGTCTGTGGAGATGGCACTACATCATAAAGAAATCAATGGCAAATGGTAAAGCATCCACCGGAGATGGCATTGCTATTAATTAATAATCTGTACATTATATCTCCTAATTCTTGCATTTGCTGCTACTATGAATAAAAAAATGACATTTATGCTTTCTGGTTTTAGAGATTGTTTTTTCAGATTTTCTGTATTTACTGTAAAGTACATTATGGCTTTTTCTGAGTAAATATAATTTCTGATCGTTGTTTAAAATTTGTTTTCCTTGGATTATATAGAGAATAGAAATTCTGCATTCCTGGGAATACGTTTCCAGCATGTTGGAGAGAATTTTAGTGTCCATCAGTTCCCAACAGAGACAATTACTGAAAAAAAAAAAGGGAGGTAATTTCACTGTATATTTTACAAACACTATTCTTGAATTTTCACTTTACTGGGGGTTTTATCAGTCATAACTTAAAATCCCAATTACACGACACCATTAACTCTTGCTATAAAAATGGAATCTAAGCACTTACTAAAAATGCTAAAAGAATGTTAACACAATCACAAATGAAAGGAAATTCTGAGTTAATGCAGCGGCAACACAAACTGAGAGAACTTGAGAAGTATTCATTTAATCAAAATGGGCTATGTACTTGGATAGATGGAACTAATTAGAGCACAGCTTGTGTAGCAGTAAAACAATCATTCCATGGAGAACCACCCTGGGCATATAATGTCACCCTCTGATTTAGAGACACAGGTGCTGAAAGGCCAGTTCTTGCTAAGGAAGTATTTAGGTGGAAAGAGGTGTCTATTTCTGCATCAAGAAAAAAGGTTAGTCTTGTGGCTAGTGCACTAAATTGGCATTCAAGAAATGGTGGTTCAGTTCCTGGCTGTACCCCAATCAGCTGAGGTTATCTGTTTGGGCCTCAGTTATCCATTACCATGGGAATAATACTTATTTTCTTCTACCCTTAGACTGGCTTGTCTTTTTAGATTGTAAATTCTTTGGGGCAGCGACAGTCTCTTCCTAGGTGTGTATACAGCACGTGGCACAATGAAACCTCAATCTAGGTAGGAGCCTCTTGGTGCTACCATAAGGATAAGAATAATTTATATATATTAACAAATGTGATTGAAGGCAGGAATGGAGTGGGGCATAGGCCCTAAAGGCCATGTCTAGGACTCCAGCTCCAAGAGTCATGTGGTTACACTTTCCTTTTTATCAAAAAAAAATTATAGCTCTCATAATTGTGCAGAAAACCTTGAAAATGTGACTGAGTGTAACCAATGCAGTGTCATCTGCCTGAGTTTGCAGACAGTCTGAAACAACAGCTTTGAGAGGGATGATCTTCCCCGTGCATCTTGAAGAGGTGGTAACTCCAAGACCCACCGTTCTGGAGAACCTTGCCAAGACCACCCCAACAGAGGTGAGTGTGTGTGGCCCCTGCACGCTAGCCACCTCTGCCTCTCTGGGGAAAAACAATTTGTGCTGTCAATCTTGCTGCTCCTGATGAGAGGATGCCCATTCCTGGTGGGTTAAGGGGGCCTTCATGCCTCTGGGAAGGATGCGGGGGAGGAAAAGGCAGCTGCCACTACCACTTCACATAGATTGCAGGCCTGTAGTGAGGGAGTCGAGCTGGGGGCAGGAGGGCTGTGTCACAGCGTGCCTAAAGCCCTGGATTGCCTCAACCTGGCCTGACAGAGGACCAAATCTCCCACTCACAAAGACAGATTTTAGTACAGAAATTAGTAAATGCCCAGCTCCATTAGGGAAACTGGTGAATTTTCATGAGTTCACCAGAGACAGGAAGGTAGGATCAGAGCCGGAGAAGTGATGGGCACCCAGGACTCCGACTGGTATAAACAGTAGGGAGGGGGGCTCAGAGGCTCAAAGGGAAATACTGTAATCCTCAACAGCGATGAAAATATCTGGCTGCAGTAAAGTGAGGGGGAGAATATTCAGCCCATGGAAAACCCCTTCAGTTTCGACGAACAATTTGAGACGGCCCAAAAGTGTAATGTGTTGCCAGTCTCTGTGGCCAGCTTGCCCTGTGATTCTGAACTCTCTAACTGGCCTGTTTGTAAATGTTCCATGGTATCAAAGCTAGAAATCCATGTTACAAAGAATTAGGAATTGTGCATTCCAGTGCCACTGAAACCCAAATATATCCTTGTTTGGAGAAACCTGAATTTCTTGGCATTTGCTTTTATGTTTATGTTTTTCTAGGTCTTCATTTCTTTCCTTTGCTTCAGGGAGCCTTTTATGGCACCCAAATAAAGTGACATCTGCTCTTCTCATGGTGGTTTCCGTCATCAAGGAGCTGAAACACTAGGAGGGGAGCAGATCGTGAATTATTCTGGCCCATAAATTGTTCCCCGAGGCATTGACAAACCCCAGGAAAATCATAAATACAAACACAAATAGTTGGAATGAAAATATAAATGCTAGAACTTATGCACACACTTACAGAAGAGATATCTTTTGGGTGGAGTATACCCATTCCTCGCAATCAATACAAACAAGAGCTACTGCACTCCAGGGAATGGGATGGAGCCCAGGGTCCGTTTCTTGTCAGTATGGAATCATTGCTATGTGGTTTTCTCTTGGGATTCTTTTTGTTGTGTCAGTTCTGTCTTGGTGCCATATACGCTAGCATCACCAGTAGCATGAAGCCTCTGGAGAGCTATGGCTGGTGCTGAGGGAGAAGGCCAGTTCTGGGTTTGTTCTGGTAGTGGTGGGGAATAGCAATACAGATTTGGAGCAGCAGAATCAGAGTGCATTTGGTTTTACCCATAGTTTGCCAACCCTGTGCCGGCTTTTCCCCTTTTCTGCATGGCCAACCTGCAGATAAACTATGTCAGGTTTAGTGATATGTGATACAGGCACTTCAGTATCATGGAGAAAAGCGTCTCTGAGGCAAGATGGATAATCAGCTTAGCTCCAAAAGTAGCCTGTCAAGAAACACTGCCAAGGTGATTTCTAAAATCTATATTTCAGATGTTACCTTAAGCCTTAAACTTTGTTTGAAAACTTCATACATCTCTCCAGCAGCAGGCTAGAAAAATCCACTAAGACCAGATCAGATCAGACCAGATATCAGTCTAGATGAAAAAAGTAAGACACTTAATAGATATGAAGTGTTGTACACACAGAAGGGACAGGAAGGATGATGTTTTACCCTGCAAGGAATCAAAGATGATATTACTGGGCAGTTTTATCAGGACTCTTTTAGCCCATTATCTCCCACCAGCAAATGCCTTCTGGATCCCACAACGGACTTGCATATATAATAAAATAATAATAATCAATTTACTGTACAGAGAGCCCTTGCAGCTTGAAGGATTCCAAAGTGTTTTACAAACTGTGGGACAGATCCTTAGCTGGTATCAAATTGGCAATGCTCTACTGAAGTTAATAGAGCCACATTGATTTACGACAGTTGAGGATCCACCCACCAATTAATCTGCAGCCACCTCTATGGTAGGATGCAGCAGCTCTTTAAAAGTCATTGCAACAGTACATGACAGTTTAGGGCAGGAAGGGAAGATTTCCATGTCCAAATGAAACAGCCAGGGGAATTTAAGGGAGGCAGAATGTAATTACCTGAGTTGGAATACGGCAAGGACACATGTGCTAACACCCTTACTCTGAGCTCTGAGGATATCCCTTGATTGGACAATGAGTGAGGAGTGTTGCTGCATCATCATAATCAGCAGCAGCACCATGTCTGTGGTGTCTTTCATGCCAGGATCTCTAGGCAGTTTATAGATATTGGGTTTGATTCACTGCCTGGATTCCACGAATGGAAACTGCCTGGAGAGGGGTAACAATGGTGCAAAGTGTCTTGCTTTGCTGGTGATCTGGAACTGGAGCTGCTTTACTGGTGCAGTACAGAGAAAGGCCACAGCTGGCTGGGGAGCGGACAAGGGCACATGACAGAAATATTGGTTCAATGCACCTCTCAGGCAGCCCTACTATGGAGCCTCACTCATGCCCTTAGGAATTGCTCTCAAAGAAGAGGACAGCAGTGGTACTGCTGCCTATCCTCCCATGGTGTGTGTATACATGCCTGAACTTCCCATATAACTGTCTCCCTCCCACTGGTCCAGAGAATCCAGTCCATTAATTATCACAACACCTCTGCAACATACTGGAGTATTATCCACATTTCACACAGGGAAGGTGAATCCACTAAGGCACAGAGAAGCCAAAAGACTTGTCTAAGGGCACATGACAAGGCAGAACTGGAGCCAGGAGCACAGAACCCAAACCTACTGATGTCAGTCATCTGCTCTAAATGCTAGGGAACTCTGCCTCCTTCCATTCCCTGAGATCCTCTGAGAGACAACCAAGGAAGAGGAAAAAAGATACTTCTTGAGTAAAAGGAAAGTTTTCCAAATGGTCTCCACCCTCACAATTTCCAAGCTCTGCTTCCCTCAGAAGTCTGGGTTATCCTTCTCCCATGCTGTTCCCATGGTCAGGAAACAGCTAACATTTCACTTCATACAACTGAGGCTCTTCTGAGATGGATTAGCTCAGTGCTCTTTAAACTCAAACCTATCCATTTCCTCTGCTGGAGACTATGACTTTTGATATCTCCATTGTCCTGGAAATGGTCCACTGATAACAAGCCCTTATTATTACAAGTTGCAACTGTGTAGATAAACACTTGCCGTTTAAACCCTCCACCCCGCCTCCAAAACCCGTCTCACCTAACCTGTCAGGATGTTATCACTTTCCCAGCGTGTGGTGCCAAACACCCTTGGGAGACGTCATGCCTCCTGAAAGGGACTCAGTAGTCACCTACCATGCAAAGTTCTTGATTCTCTCACCACAACATAAAATGTCATTACTGGAAAGAGACTGAAGAGTTCAGTACTAATTTCACATTTAATGTGGTGTTTAAAGCCATGTGTATATATATCTAAAATCTCTTTCTCACCACAAACAGGTACCAGGCCCTGAAGGCAACATTGGTACTGAGCAAAGACAGTAGTGTGTACGGTTGTTTCTATGAGACTTTACAGGAACATAGGTGGAATGATTTATAAAACATACAGTTAATATACTGCCTGTTACAGGAAGAGGGGAAATTGAACTGCTCGTGGTTAGAGACTGATTTGAAGAAGTAATTATGCGGAGGGTGATTGCTGTAGGAGATGCACTGAGGTTAATTCACTTCTCCTTTCATCTCTGGAGATCTGTGTTCCAAGCCTGTTCAGGTCACAAATGGAATGAATTGAGCAGCCAAATGGACTTTGGTGTTACAGACTCTCTATGTGGTTCAGAATGATTGGCAGGCTCTGCTCAAGAAGGGGTGCAGGACTGTCACAGAGCAAACCTATCAGGGCCCTTAGAAGGAATGTGCCCCCCCACAAAGCAATAAGCGCACACACTACACAGAGCACAATGTCCCCGTGACCAGCTTCCCTGAAATGAGGGTGTGTAGCCAGTGAGGGGAGGAGTTCTGAGGTGCGCAGGTGACAGCAATGCTGCCAAACCAGCTGGTGGAAATGCTACTGTGGAAGAAAGGTAACCAGTGCATGAAGCCTAACACCACAGTCAGCAGGGATACCACAGAGCTGAACAATAGCGATGGAGAGGAGTCTGTGACAGTGAAAGTCACAGTCCAGCAAACAGGAACAAGCTGGCAACACGGTAAAACTGAAGAAATGCCGGAAAAGTGATCGGTACAGGCATGGTGTCAGTAAATACAAGATGCCCTGGCCTCCAGCAGCACTATGAGATAGGTCAGAACATCAGCCCAGGCACTCAGGTGGAACATACCTCTAACCTTCTGAGAAGGCAACTCAGAACAGTCCCAAGTCAATTTGGGCAGTATGCACAAAGCATATATGCGCACATTCCAGAAACAGTGGGACAGAGCACTCATGTAACTGTGAACACACTTTGGCCTGGTGTGTTGTAAAGAAGAACTAAAAGGCTTTGTGCACCCAAGACCTGAGTTCAAAATTCTGCATTTCTCCTGCAGCTGCTGATAATCATTAATGAAAGGAATTGAATCCCGTCCACTGCTAAGTGCTAATGAAGTCATAGCAGGAGGTTGGGGTAGAGGACTTCTAAATTCAGGACCAGGCAGATATTGTTGGATGAAGTGACTTGGAAATGTGTCACTGGCAGGCGTACCTCCTTACCCTATTTTAAGTTCAGACTTAGCCTGTTTTCTGTTTCTAACTTAGGGATCTTAAAACTCAATTTTCAGTTAACTTTTCCAGTTTTGCTTCAATTCCCAATGAACCTGGAGATAATTTACTTTGTAACAGAGTGGCTCTGACATCCCTTCCATACTGTTAAAGTTGTTCATGCTAACAGGCTCCTTATGACAAGTTTTTTGCCAGTCTTCATGTATGTAGTTCCCTGCTATGCCACCAATGACACATCCATCAGGACTGAAGCACTTTGAACTGGGTGATAAATTGATGATTTCACTGCAGTTACTAACACCTCTTAAATGTTTAACTGCATGATCAGATGCAGCCTACTGGCTGCTTCATTACTTTTATTTTGGATGAGGCATTGTGCAGTTCCTTAGAAATGTGTGTCAAATATTCATAAATGGCAGGCTATCCGAAATATCTATCAGTAGTATTTATTCATAGGGTTTATTTATCAACAGTATCTATCCCTATTTACCTAGCTGCAGTATTATCTGTTGCCTTATCCATTTTTCCACAGTCTACCTAACAGTATCCCTCTCTCTGCAACATCTATCTACTGTATTTGTCTGTTCAAAGTACCTTTCTATGTATACTCACAGTATCTATCTCTTTAATTCTGCCTATATATCCACACTGTGTAATGGACTACAGGTCTCTACAACACTTTACCATATCTCTCCATAGCATCTGACTATCACTGCAGTCTCTCTCGGTCACGCAGCACAATTGCTTAGCCAGGGATTTTGGATCCGAACCTTTCCATGGCGTTTTAGCCATGTCTTGTTCCACAGTCACCAATTAATTTGTCTGTCTTGCTGGGAAGGGTAGTTATAAGAAAGGAACCGTGTGAGCGCACAAGTTCTCAGAGTTAAAGTCTATTTCTAAGGCTTGAATGTCTCCTGCTGCACGTCCTGTTGAAAGGGATGGCTAGTGTACATACACTAATTGATGGAGTTAACTGCACTGAGGGGAAAAGCTGATATAGGATGGTGAATTCTTGTTTTCAAGTAGAGAAAAGAGAAGATGCAGTAGTCACTACAGCCTCTCTCTCTCTCATTCCCCCTTTGTCTCTCTTTCCTTTTTCCTCCTTGCCTCTCTTTCCCTACTTCCATCCCATTCCCTCCTTTTCCTGTCCTCCTAGCTCTCCCTCCCTCCATCTGTGTCTGTCCCTCTCCTTCTTCCACAGTCTGAATTCTCAAGATGACAAGTTAAGGTGCAGCCTTATTAAAAATTCACTGCCAAATAAATATTAGAAGAGGAAAAAATCCATTTAGCAACCCATGTTTTACTGTGATCAGACACCACCTGAGCACACCAACACCACCCTACGGGGTTACAGGCGACCCACTTCACACCCTTGTGAAGGGCTCAATGACCTTTAGCTCTTAAAGAGCCTCTGATTGGGTGAAAAACTCCCCCATCACCACTAGACGTAATAGTCTGATTGACATGGGGATGGACTTTCAGGGTCAGGGAGGAAGGGCAAGAAAAACTACCATTAATTTTGTTTTCCTCTCTACCTCTTCTCACCCAGATGAGTCATGACAAGAACTGCACAAAAGAGGTGCAGGTCACCTGGAACTGATCAGAGAGCCTGTTAAAAATGTCACCAGTGTCTGGAGGAAAGAAAAAAAAACTACAACAAAGAAGATGGGGAGGGAAAATCCCCCCCATGTCCCTGAGTTTGGATCCTTAAGCACAGACCCCTGCAGCAGAGCTTGGTAACACTCCATAATCTGCAGTCATGAAGTGCCAGCATGGCTAGATGGCAACGTAAAACATTTATAAATCATTCCCTAATGAACAGCCTCAGTGTTTTATGGCCACATTTAACTGTTTAGAGCTGCTGGAGCTCATGGAAGAAAGTATGAGACAGAGACAGTGAGAGAATTCAAGCTAAATAGTTTTCAGAGTAACAGCCGTGTTAGTCTGTATTCGCAAAAAGAAAAGGAGTACTTGTGGCACCTTAGAGACTAACCAATTTATCTGAGCATGAGCTTTCGTGAGCTACAGCTCACTTCATCAGATGCATGCCGTGGAAAGCTAAATAGTGTTGTTACAAAAGGGCTACCCTTTACCTGAGGGAGTACTCACCATTGTTCCCTACAGTGTATTCTCCACTCCTGTGTTCAGTCTAGCTCAAGCAATGGGGGTTTCCATCACCTCACCTGAGAGCAGGGTGACCAGATGTCCCAATTTTATAGGGAGAGTCCTGATATTTGGGGCTTTGTCTTATATAGGCACCTATTACGCCCCCATCCATGGCCCGATTTTTCACACTTGCTGTCTGAGCACCCTACCTGAGAGATGATTCTATAACATCTCAGAGGTAGGAGATTGCTCATGATATTCAGCTGAAATCTTCCTGTGCTTCATGCCACACCACTCTTCCTAGATGTACACCCCTCAGTTGCACCTTTAACTATCCCCATCCTTCTCTGGTGCTTGCATCCATCACATACTTTGAGACAGTTATCATGCCACCCCATTCACTGGTGCTATCGCTTAGCCAGCATGCTCATATTTACTTTTTAAAATCTTTTCTCATACGTCAATCCTTCTGCATCCCCAATCACTCTGCTCTGAATTTCCACCCATTGGATGCCCCATTCATGCCCTGAGGTGACCACAGCTGAATACAAATTAGCCTCAGCTGTGACCTGACCACTGTCATACAGAAAAAGAGTGATCATTCCTCACTGGACTAACACAAGATGCCTTGGCATGTGCAACTCCAGTTCATTCTTATGTTTGTACAGTATCTAGCACAATGGGAGCCCAACCCTGGTCAGAATGCTCTGTGTGCTAGGCAGAGTGGTCCAGGTAACAAAGTATTTGTCTAAGAGCCAACAACTCCTCCTGTGTTCTAATCCCAGCATGGCTATGTGACTGTGGGCAAATCTCTGTACCTCTGTTTCTCCTCCCCTCCTTTGGTTGTCTTCACTATTTAAACTGGAAACTCTGCTATGCCTCACGTTCTTCATCTCTAAAATGGGAACAATTGTACTTGATCACCTGTTTTACAGGGGTGATTTTGAGGATGAATTACTTAGGGCCATATTGTGACCGGTCCTTACAGAGGAGTGGAGGATGCTCACTCCTGCACATCCCATACAGGAGCATCTCAGAGCTGCAGCCTCTATGCTCAGAAGCGTGCAGAGACTGGATTCTTTATGCATCCTCAGGGCTTCAGATTGCCTCAGATCAGGGGAGCAGAGAATGCATGGTCTGCCTTAGCAGCTGAACAGGAAAATACTAATTTCCTCTAATAACAGGAATGCTGCAGCTAGTAATGGTGGCTTATTGTCTCCCAAGGAAGCCAAGTGAGCAAGCCGCTGCCATGCCAAGGTCAGAGCAATAGCAATGAAAAGAAGAAGAGGTTGGAAAGTGGTAAATTATGGGGGCTGCGGTCAGCTGTTCAAGAGGTTTCACCCACGCAACCCCCCTCTGTATTCATCTAGATCACAGAGTGAAGACAAAGTGAGCACTGATTGGAACAGGATGTGGAATCTCTCCAAAGGTAGATCATAAGGCACAATCCATCTCTTATGATTGATCCTATATAATTTACTCATTGTGAGCGGCTGGGTTATGAGGTCTGCCATCAGTGATGAATTATATTTCTGATAAGTCATTCAAAGCTAATGAGGATCCATTATCATTAGCCGCTAAGGAAGAGTAACAGTTCATCAGGAGAGTGTGGGGGTTTCACAATTTCCAAGGAGAGAATTCTGGGCCAGCAGCCACCATGTTATTGAATCTTCTGCTTCCTTCAGCGGTTGGTGTTTACTTTGCTGGAGCAAGTTGAGGAGGAAAACGAGAAAGGGAATGTAAGGAGGAGGTGGAGAAGGAAGTGAAAGAAAAGGTGGTAACCATGTCTGATAAGGCTGTGATTAAATCAAGGTCTCTCTCTAATTACATTGCATTTAAATAAACTTAGCCTAGTAAGTAATTGTAATTAAGCCACAATTAAACATGTATTTATATCACCATTTCCTTCCCTGCACAGCTGTCTTTATCTACCTCCTGTTGTTGCTGTCTACCTGCCAAAGCCTGAATCTGGCACATGGGACTCCATGTTTTCTTGATCTTCTCGGATGGGGGAAGGGTGGAGAGTTGGGGAGACTCCACAGGTCATCCTAGTGCAATTAGCTGAGGGGCTTTATGGTTCCAAGGTGGGGAAGGCCGTGGCCTTTTCCTGAGTGCTGAATTGGCTGCAGGTAGATGTGGAGACATGAAGGAAATAAAATGGATATCTCTCCTCTTCTCATAGGAGCCTGAAAACAGATTTGATGGGTTTTTCGCTTTTCACATTTTGGCCAGTATTAAAAGCAATACTAAAATGCAAAAGAGAGTGCAGGAGGGTGTTGCCTCGTGGCTAGAGAACATGACTGTGAGTCAGGAGTCCTGGGTTCTATTCCCAGCTCTGCCTCCTTTTTAAGGAGGATCACTAGACTTTGATGTGCCTCAGTTTCCCCCATGGGGATAATAATATTAACCCTTTTACAAATGTGCTGTAAAGCATATTGAGATTCTCAGTTGAAAGGCATTAGAACAGGGCAGATGATTTGGAAGAGACATTAGAATCTACTTATTTAAGTCTGAAGCTAGGTTTCCATTATGAACCTGAAGGCAGTACGGGAAGGGAATGGAAAGCAGGAAAACATAGGACTGAAACAGGGGGCACAAACTGCTGAAAGCAGAAGGTGAACACAAATCCTAGCGAATGGTGCATGGGATAGTGAGCGTTAATGCAACTTCAGTGCCCTGCAGCTTCCCTCCCCAGCGATGATGGAAAACGTTTCCACTTGTACATCTCCCATATCAAAGCTCTAATTAAGGGCTCAGAGAAATACCACCATCACCCTCATCTGTTTTGTGTTTGGCTGTCGAAAGGACACCATGCATCTCCCTGACAGCTAGTCATTACAGCCTCGTATGACCACCTCACTTTCCACCAGGAGTATTGAACTGTCTGTTAAATACCCAAGCTGAGCCCTTCCCTGAGCATTGCTTATATCCAGGGGAGGGGAGCTGCAGAGTGCTACAGACCAAGTGGCCTTGCTGCTGGGCAATTTCCCCCAGGCAAACCACTGGGGTGGAGGAGAAGGGGATTGATGGGCTGTCTGAATCAGTATGAATTGTTACCATTTAGATCAATTTAGATGAGGGATCAGGAGATGTTGAGGGAGTTTACAGGTATCCAAATATTGGGAAAAGAGTAAACAGAATTAAATATTTCCTTTCGGACAGCAAGTCTATTGCACGGGGTTCAATACGGTAATATCTGCCTGTGTCTCAAAATGCACCACACAACGCAGTGTGACTGTATGCCACTGCTCAAAGTGCCCCCAAGCCAATGGCTCATCAGGCTGATGCAGTTAAGGCATGTTCAGTTTCATAGCCACTAGTTCATAAAACAGTGATGTGGCCAGCATCATGTCCAACTATCTTTATCAAAGGGATCAGGAATCCATTTTGCAGCTGGGTGAACTAGATGTGATCTTTCAGTGTGAGATCACATGAAACTTGAACCAACACCCTTCAGGATAACAGTCAACCACCTCAACCCACTCAGATATTGCACCCTATAGTATGCTACTCTTGAAGAAGCCCACTAACTGGAGTAGCAGGGCATGCTGCAGGTGACAGTAGAGGTGCTTTGGTAGAGCTGATGGGCAGCCCAGGACTGGAATCGCAGGGTACGCTGCAGGTAAGGACTGAGGTTCTTGGGCAGAGTAATGTGGGGGTTCAGGACAACACCAAATGTATGAGCTGTGGGTCAGGAGTAGGATACATTTACAAGATTGCATGTATGAGTGTGTAGGGGTTGACAAGACTGGAATAGACAGGGATGTGTTAGGTCAAGGTCAAGCTAGAAGCTCTATGGGAGACCTGGGGGGTAATGGACCTTGCACATGACCTTCTAGTATTATATCAGCTGATTCACTGCTGAATTTTCAACAAGTCCAGTACATTTATCCTGATCTAACAGGACCTCAATCCTGACTCTCTTCTATTTATATCATACTAGAGCTCAGAAGGGATTCAGGGTTCATCATTCCTTATTAGAACCATAATTGTATAGTGTGGTAAATATATACGGTGCTTTACAACAGACCGAACACAGAAGAAAATCCCTGCTCATAGTGCCAGACACTGAAAGGCCTGTATAAATACAGGATGCTGCAATATAAAGAAAAGCACTTTTTGTTATAACAGCATCCAGAAGTGGCTATTAAAGCTAGCAGGGCCCATCTGATCTCACGATGTCGTTTCTGACCGTTACAGATCACAGTTTCTGCAAAGAGCAAATATGGACTCCCTCTCCCGCCGTCCCTCACACATTTTCTATTTTCCTCATGAATAACTTGGCTCAGCTAGGGGTCTACGACAGGTATTAGTGGACAGGAACAGTACAGGCATCTTAAGCTTGGTTTTGTGATATGATAGTAGTTGATCTGATCTTCTGTGATTTGTCGTGTCAGAGAATATAGATCCCATGTCTGTGGCTCTCAATTTCCTTCCAATCCTTTCTTTACCATACAAACCTCAGTTCCACCTCCAGAAATAGGAGACAAGAGCAATTCAACTGGAGTGGCACTTATCAGAGGGAGAACTGGATGTTCCTTTCCCTACAACCTCTTGCTTCAGAATAACTGATTATTTCATTCACATGGGGAAGTTCAGCAATATGGTTCACCCATAATCAATCAGTCACAATCCCCATCTTTACCTCTCCCCAAATCCTTACTATATAAATCTAGGAAGAAATAAGCTGACCTCCATCTCACAGAGTCTTTACGGAGTCCCTGGTTTCCCTCACAAGGTTCTGTTGCTTAAGAGCTTTTTACTCAGGAGCCACAGAAAGAAAATCCATTCAGTGCAAGGCACCCAAATTGCAGCCCCAGGACCAGCTGCTGCCCACTGAGAGCTAGACCACCTGTAACCGCCTTTCACTTTGCCAAATGTTAGACATGGAGGTGCAGCTAGTGGAGGCTAATGATTCTGACATGTCAATGTCCAAGCCTGTTTTTTCTCTCTAAATGGCCCTCTGAATGCCTTGGGCATTTTGCTTTCACTGCTCGTGAATGCAGGTCTGCAAGTAATTTTGTTCAGCTATTAAAGCAGATATAAGAATACAAGCAATTATTAGCCCTATGTGCATGCATTTTTTATTCCTAAAATGTAAATACATTTATTGGCAAATCAGTCGTGGTCTCCACTGTCCCTTGCAAGCTGCCAAGGGTGAACCTCGTTTGTTGCAAAGCTTGGACAGTGGTGCAAGTAGATTTTAACTCTTAATGGCATGGTACCGACCCCCTGGCCCTGCCCCGCTTCACAAAAAATGATCTGTGATGAGAGTCCTGCACAGATACAAATGTATACCCGCAGATGCGGATATCTGTGGATAGAAATCGCAGGGCTCTCCTGGGAATCACAGCGGCAAAAGGAGCAGAACGTGGGGCTATCGCTCCCAGGAGCCAGCGCCCTGTACTGGCAGCTCCTCCAGTACTGTACTGCCCCCAGCCCTGTCCTCTGGTGGGGCCGTATCAACCCCAGACAGGAGATGCTGCTGCGCTGCAGGGCTGCGGGCGGCACAGCCATGTTGGAGGAGCTGCCGGGGCGGGGCGCTGGCTCCTGGGAGCAGCAGCCCCATGTTCTGCTCCTTTCGCCACTGCAGTTCCCGGGAGAGCCCTGTGGTTCAACGGATACCGATTTCTATCCTCAGATAGCCGCATTTGCGGTATACATTTGCATTCATGCAGGGCTCTACAATTCATTCTTGAAAATGTGTCTTTCTAGTACAGCGGACTGACAATAAATGTCTTAATGGTATGGTGGACCTGACCATAGCAGCTTACTTGCCACCCTGTGGACACCCCAATCTACTCCCTACTCAGGGCCAGATTTCCAGGAGTGTGCATGCCTTCAGTTGCTCAGCTTATTTGTGTAGCTGCATGAAATTCACAGTAACTGCCTGTGCAAACAGCCAGTTTGACCCGCAACTGCTCATCTGCACTCATAATTGATGTGACTGGGCATGGACGCACAGGAGCTGCACCCACAATTGTGCCACCACGCACTTATTAAAACCTGGCTATTCGTTAATGAATACTCAGCACTTGCTTTGATTTCTGTTGGCCTTTGAGTCAAAATGAGCCATCAGAGAGACTAAAAAAATGAATGCACAGCCCCTCTCCCTATGTTCATACTGCACCATCCTTTAATGAAAGTGTTCCAGTAAAGGGGATCAGTCACTTCCCCACCAGTCTCCCTTTAAGGGCCCATCACTTTTTTCTGCTATGGAAATTCTCATGCTCCTAATACTTGACCCTTGGGGAGTTTTTCCAATTACTTCACTGGGAGAAGGACTAGGGGCCTAGATGCTGTCCAGGAGGTCAGCTTCAGATATGCTCTCCGAATGCCAGGAGCAGGAGTACCTGCTGTGCATGTGAAGATGGAGGCAAAGGGGTATGAGATACTATCCTTCATCCAGGATGCAGATGAGTTCTCTGAGCAGGAAACTAAATGGATATAAGTTGCCTGATGCATCACATGTCATTTTTGCTGTCACTCACATGCTTTAATTACCCTTAAATCAAGAGCAAGAGCTTCCCTGGCCCTGGAATACGTGCTCTCTGCCTCCTTATACACATAATAAGGCCTACAGGGATTTCAGAGACTTTAGCCTTGCGTGTCTCACTGCTCTGATCCTTCGGTTTCTTTTTGCATAAAATCAGCTGAAAATCGTTGAAAGGCACAACCTTATTTTCATAAATCCCCACTCTGCTTTACCAAGCCCCTTCTGAGTCAATGAATGCCAAGACTGCTCTTTGGATTCCCTTGCACAGAATATAGTTATGTCCTGCTGTTTCTGTAGGTGATGCAACTTGTTGCACTGTTTGTACTCCAGTCATATATAGCTACAACAGCAGCAACAACCTTGCCAATATTTAGCATTTACATGTAATTACACGTATAGATGGAAGAACTGGTTTGGGAAAAAACAAAACAGCCACCAATCTCAGCCCAAGTTTCAAATCTAAATTAACTTCTCCTAGTGGGTTTTATTGTTTGAAAAAGTTTGTGTGAGCTTCCCCACTTCTCTCCCATCTCCAACCCCACTTCAGGTACTTAAAGGAGCTTCCTTTTGCTGCTTGTCATTCAGGATGAATGTATATGCCATGATGTATCACAGGGATTGGCAACCTTTGGCATGCAGCCCACCAGGATAAGCCCTGTGGTGGGCCGGGCCAGTTTGTTTACCTGCTGCATCCGCAGGTTCAGCCAATCGCGGCTCCCACTGGCCGTGGTTTGCCGTCCCAGGCCAATGGGGGCTGCGGGAAACAGCGCGGGCCGAGGGATGTGCTGGCCGCTGCGTGGGGTTTGGGGACGTGAAACTGTACTCGACCATCTGGGTGCGACTAGAGGCCACCCATCAGGAAGGACTGCCTAGTTGGGGTGGCCTCGAAGCTAGCCTAGCCGTAGTCTTGGGGTGTGACTGGCAGGGTTTCACAGGTCTCCTTCAGGAGTGGAGTGCACACCCCTCAGGAGCTAGGGGGCACACCCCGCGAGGAGGGGGTTGCTGGGCTTTCCAAGGCCAGATGATTCCACAGAAGGACCCCCAGGAAACCGTGGGACACCAGAGACAGGCTTCCCCCTGGCTGAAGCCCCGACCAGGGAAGGGCAAGGATGGCTGGACATTGATGGGGACTTCCTAGAAGAGCAAAGAGGAGACCCAATCCTTAGCCTCCCGGGAGAAGACGGCCTTTGCTACACCCTTTGGCCTCTACCAATTTACCATGATGCCTTTTGGTTTGCCTTTTGGATTACCTTCCAGTAGCTCATGAACCAAATATTGAGCCCCCATAATTCATCGCCGCTGCGTACATCGAGGATTGGCCTGGTACCTCAAGTACCTCGCCAGAATGCTGCAAGCCCTGGGAGATGCAGGCCTCACCACGAACCTGGCCAAGTGTCACTTGGGCCAGTGAGAGGTGACTTACCTGGGCTACACCATGGGTAAGGAAAATACAGCCCTTAGTTGACAAGGTGCAGGCCTTATGGGACTATCCTACCCCCAGGACTGGCTCTAGGCACCAGCAAATCAATCACGTGCTTGGGGAGGCATAATTCCAGGGGTGACATTCCGGCCACTTTTTGTTTGTTTGTTTGTTTTCGCTTGGGCAGTTGCGCTCTTAGAGCTTGGGGTGGCAAATTTTTTGCTTGGGGCGGCAAAAAACCTAGAGCTGGCCCTGCCTAGCCCCACAAGTATGAGGCAAGTATGGCAATTCTTAGGGCTGGCAGGGTATTACCACCGGTTTGTGCCCAACTTTGCCATGCTAGTCGCCCCACTGGCGGACTTGACAAAGAGCTCCTGGCCTCGGAAAGTCCTGTGGTCAAAGGACTGTGAGGCCGCCTTCCAGGACCTACGAGAACAGCTGACCCAGGAGCCAGTACTGGCCCAGCCTGACTTCAAAAAACCCTTCACCCTCCAGACAGACTCTTCGGAGGTAGGGTTGGGAGCAGTGCTGTCACAAGAGTTACAGGGTGAGGAGCATCCTGTACCTCAGCCGCATCCTGTACCTCAGCCGCAAGCTGTTCTTCTGGACAGACCCGCTACTTCACAGTAGAACGGGAGGTCCTTGCCGTTAAGTGGGCGGTCGGGAAGGTATTAACTCTTCAGGAAACCCTTTTCTTTGGTAACTGACCATGCACCCCTCCGATGGATTAATAGTATGAAGGAAACTAACGCACAAATCATGCGCTGGTACCTATCACTCCAGCCCTACTCCTGCATGCTGCATCGGCCAGGAAAGGCCTATGAGAACGTGGACTTCTTCTCCCAGGAGGGAGGAGGAGAAGGAGAAGAGGCATCACCCCCGGACGCCATCTTAAGGGGGAAGGTGTATGACAGGGTATATCAGTCCTGCACTGGTAAAGCAGTGGTTAACCCTTCTCTCTTAGCTGAGGAGGCCACACACCTGCGGCTCTGCTGGGCATGCTCCAGCTGGAAGCAGGATATAAAAGCCAGCAGAGCAGCTCAGTCTGGGCTTACTGCCTGCGGGGAAGGAGGTGTGTCCCCAGTCCTTGAGGGAAGACCACCTGCACTCCAAGACGCGGAGGCCAGCCAGTCGGAGATGGTCCCCGACACACCGGCATGGGATGTCACCGAGAGGGGAGAGACTGGAGAATCCCAGAGACAGAGGACTCCAGAGACTCACGTAGGAAGTGAGCCAGGGAGGTTTTGTGGGGAAACAGTGACAGAATAGGACCGAGGCTCGGCGTGTTTCAGTCGGACCCCCGCCGAGTTGGTGGCGGGCAAACCCGCCACCTACAGGGCCCTGGGTCAGGACCCAGTGGATAGGGTGGGCCTGGGTCCCCCTATCCTGGCTACCACTCACCCCGGGATGGTGGCCCAGCTCGCCAGTAGCATCGACTCTGGCCATTGGGCCGCACTGCCCCGACAGCAAGGGCCACATTACGGACTTAGTCACGCAGCCCCGACACCCGGGGCACCCTTTCAAACTCGACCACAGGGCTGTGACGCAGCTCTCCCCCACCCCCACAGGGTGTATCAGCCCCACGACACATGAGGATGATATTGAACAGTTGTGAAGCATTTGGGGGAACCTTCAAATGGTCTTACAAACACTCACTGAAGAAGACTGACCCATACAAATGAAATCTGTATATTCCTGCAAAATTCAGAATCAGTGGCAACCTTGTTGGTGAGGATAAATTGTGTGAATTTGATGCTGTGGAAAATGGGGTGTCAGTGAAAGGATTCAAACAGGAGTGTGCCCTGGTCTGATCTATGAGCCAGGGAGACACAGCTTTAGCAGCAACATGTGGGGTGGACTGAGAGAAGGAGGTATCAATAATCAAGAGGGAAGTGACCAGGGCACAGGTAAGTGCTTTGCCTGTCAGCAGAGAAAGGAAGGGTTAGGTTCTAGATATGCTGAACAGCCAGCCAAATCTCAGCAAAAACTGCTATGAACGGCCTACCATCCCATGTGGAGTTGTCCCTTTGGAGATGGATGGAGCTAGCAGGGAAAGAGAATTCGGGGAGCCAATGTTCTGAAACGTTAGTTGGAGTCAAAATGGCATGGAGGGTTTGGGCCAACAGAAGGATGGATTTTGGGGCAAGACACCTATTTGGATTGGAGAAGGACTCAGATAAGCTTTGGCACTCATCTGAATGGAACCAATGGAGGTCCCCCCATCTCTAATAGCATCAACATTCTGACTGGCCTACCACAGTGGTTATTAAAGCAGCCTTTCTTTGCTGAAGAATTGGGTTTGAACCTAGGTTAGATCACTAAGGAAAGTGGCCACGGTGGTCCTGAACCAGTCCCAAACAGATGTCTGTCCCCATCACAAAACCAGCGATGTGACTTGTCAGTCCCTGCTGAAGGGTGAGTCCTGTACAGAGAGTGGAAAGGACGGCAGGGCCCAACTGAGGTATGCTGACAAAGCTGTGTGTGTGGGCCCCAGACTGGAATAGCAAGTGGTGTGTGGCATAAGGATGGAGGTGCATTAGCAGAGCCATGTAGGGAAGCTTATACATCTTCTGTGCACACATTAGTGCCTGCCTCTACCTAGTAATACTATTCACCTCACAGTTTGAGTTCTAAATTAACACTCAATTTAATAAAAATAAACCACTGTCTATGCAAGTGGTGAGAGTGGGCTAGGACGATTGACCTCACGTGTTTATCATGATAGCAGTGGTGCATAATTTCTTTAAAGCTTTGTCTCCTTTGAGCGATGATCCCTGCCTCCCCAGATGAGGGAAGGGGTGGGGTGTGTAGGTGTGTGTACAACTTTTTCAAACTTGGGTGCCTAATGTTAGACAACTAAATTCCTGTTTGGCTTGACTCTCCCAGCACTCATAAACTCCACTGAAATCAGTAAGAGCAGTGGGAGCTCAGCACCTCTGAAAACCACGTCCTGGATAAGTAGGTGTCTGAGTAAGGATTTCCGTGCCTAACTTCAGGCTCCCACCTTTGCATATTTTAGCTGTCTATTTTTTGTACAAGCACATGCAGTAAGTACTATTTATCTGTTTTAGAAGCATCCTGTTCTCCAGCTATGATTCATTTCTGAATAATTTCATGAAAGGCAAACAGCAGGTTTTCAGTTTCACACACTTGTCAGATATCGCTGGACACTTCATCATTTGGAGGTGATTTTTTCCCCCACTTGTTCCAGTCCCCTCCTTCCTTCCCTCATACGCAAAACCATTGCCCCAGCGTTCTGACCCCTCAGTGCTTGCAAATCATTTTAAGTGGGGGAGAGCCAAGCCTTGGCTTTGTGCTTGATGCATTTTGTTTAAGTTGCTCGTGCTGTTCCAACATCTGTCATATCCTCCACAGCAGTGCAATCAAACTGTCAAGGTTGAGTGAAGTTTTGCTGATCCAATCTGCTCCTTCTGCAATTCTTGTCAAAAGCATCATGATGGGAAGGATACAGCTGTATGCTCTTTAAACAACAGATCTTATTTTTGCACATTAGGGGAACTGTTGTTTGTTTGTTTCTTTTAAGCTTGCAAAGAGTGCACTTTTCTCGCAAAAAGTGCTCAAATATGGTTGCAATCACAAGCAACACTGCACTTCTCTGACTCTCCTGCTCTCCAAAGGCTTCTCGGTTTCACAATTGATCTTCCCTTCTGAAGCCAAAACACGTAAATATTTCCAATATTGCTTGTGTCTGTAATTCCACCACATATCTTCGAAGCACCCATGAGGAAGTAATTTCCTGGATCCTGCATTATCACTAACGAGGCAATTAAGACAAAGGGTGGAGGTGGGGAGTCTTATTTTAATAAGCTCCCTTTAGGATACTGCACCGAAAATTGCCAGATGAATGCTAGTCACTGTTAATGATACCAAGAGAATCACTATTGATACTAATATTACTAATCACCTCCCCTAAAAGGAAGTGATTGGCAGTCATCATTTAAAAGGTAAGTACCTTTCATGTCACCTTACATCTTAATAACTGAAAAACTCAAGAAAAGAAAAGATTCCATTTATAATACACAGCATGTATTTTTAATCAGTTTGCCAGCATGATGCACCTTCTCTCTCCTACCTGAAGCCTTAAACTCTTATTATGTAATGAAACCTTAGGATTTCTTCATTTAATAGAAGGAATCTGAACCTAAGGTGAATAGCGCAGCTGTGCCTCACTTCTGTGTTGGCCCTGCAGCCTATGGCTCCCCCATCAAGGCAGAAAGCCTTCTAATTACAGCAAAGTGCCAATGAAAATGGACCCTAGCATGCTACTGTGCCCCTGATAGTTATATCAGCCAATGATTCCTGCAGAGACAGTAAAGCAAGGTCAGAAAGGATTTTTTTTAATGAATCAAAGCCTAAAATAATAGAATTGGATTCCAAAGGGGCTATGGTGGATTTGCTTCTTCAATAATCTCCATCCCCAACCTGCATGAAAAATCTTTCCTACCAACTTTCTGACTGATCTGACCTCCAAAGTCTGACTTAGCTGTTCTCTGACTTATGATCTGACTTAGCTGTTCTCCAAAGCATTGCAGCTAGTCGACGGGGTGTTTCCCCCTGGGGCAAAGAAAAACACCTCAAGTGCACCTAGAGGGGAACCACTGGCTATGTCTAGACCTATAGAAAAGATTGTGGTTAAAATTTCCAAATTGAATGAGTTTAAAAAAATTAATATTTTAAAACAAAGGAGTTGAAAGTAATTGTCTCATCTTACTGAGCCCCTGGAGCCTTAGTTCATAATTCTGAGATTCCCAAGCTATGAGTGATGATGAAGTCTAAGATTTTGTCATGGATGTTTTTAGTAGAAGTCACTGAAAGATCATGGGCAATAAAGAAAAAATCAGGAAGCCCTTGACTTGTCCCTGACTTTTACTAAAAATATCCATGAGAAAATGGGAAGCCACTAGGGTATCTGCAGTGGCCTGCTTAGAGCTCCAGGGTCCCACTCTACCCGTGGATTGGAGCTGCAGCAGGCCGGGGAGTTGCGGGGATCCCCCTGCTGCCCATGGTGGCTCAAAGCTCAGGGACCACCCTGCCTCAGGTGGCGGGGGTACCCCACAGCTCCCTGCCCGTGCAGGAGGCGGCAGGACCCTGCAGCTCCCAGCCGCTGAGGGCTGAAATCATGGAGGTCTTTGGAAGTCACGGAATCCACGGCTTCCGTGACAGAATCTTAGCCTTCGTGATGATATCATTATGATTTACAGTAATGTGAGAAATGCAACTTCCTGTCTGATTCACATGTTTGTGCTGTCCTTGACTGTTACAAGAGAAACAGAGAATCCTTAATCTAGGTCTTGGCAGGTAAAGAGGTTTTCAGCTCACATTTAGAATAGCCAACACTGCAAAACAGCCTTTTGGTGCTGACCTCTGGTCTAAGCCCTTTGAGAAAGAGGGTTGTTGTGGGGTTTCCTTGAAGTGCCCTGGTGATTCTGTGTGGAACTAGGATAGACCCTGAATGCTGTTTTCCCTTTCCCCTTCCTTTGGCTTACACCATACCTGCTCTGTAGCTCACGTCTCAGCTATTAAAGCTCACAACACACCTCATTAGAATCACCACAACCCTGTGCCACTGAAACAAAAGGAAAGGACAATCGCAGTGGACAAGCACATTTCTAAACAGCTGTTTTCCATGACCAGAACACCCAATCCAACGCAACAAGGGAAAAAAGCAACGGGAACTTCTCAAAGGGAAACTTGGGTGGTCCACGAAATGTGGAGGCAGTAGACTGCTTGAACCAGGGAATGCTGCAGCAACTACTGCTGTTATACTTCCTCAGGCTGTGCTAACATCTGGATTTGACTTCACTTGATGCTGAAATTGGTTTTGGATCACCTCTGTGTGTTACAATGGGGTCCATTTGGGAAGTTTTGGCAGATGTATTGGGTATTAAGTGTCAAGTAACTTGAATTATTTTCTGAGAGTTTACGTCCCTGGGGAACTTTACCGTCTGTACGTCTCTGAATGAAAATACTGTTCTTTGCAGCTCTGTGCATGTGAAATGACAGGCATGAAGGAAAAGGTGACTTAGACCAAAAGCTGAGCATGGGATTCCTGTTGGTCACTGGGAAACAGTCTGCTATTACAAAAGGCACCCACTGGTCCAGCATCAGCAGAAAAGTAGCTAAAGGAGAAGAGACAAATGGCACCTCTGTGGGGTGACCATCCTCAAAAGAACAGTACTGCTTATCTGAACACTGCTCAGAGTGCTGGGTTCCCAGCTGGTATCTCAAGTTGAACTTTCAGCAGTGCCTACATCTTGCATTTCAAAGGAAAAGAAATTGAGAGAGAAAGAAATGGAGAACAGGAGCTTTTGGGTGCTGGGGGCTGGGAAATGAGAACTTTTTTTTAAGACCGGAGAAAAAGAAAATTAGATCTGAGTTGGCCAATTAGCCCAGAAAATCCCCATTGGCAAGACAAGATCTTTTCGTAGGAATGCCTTGAGGGGAAGCCAATTCAATTAGTTTCCACAGCATAACCATCAAGACCCCAAAACTAGGTGGAATAATGAACTGATTAAAACCTGTAATTGCAATTCAGTGGAGGAAACCATTAATCATGGAGATGGCAGTGTTCCCTGGATTCCAGATTGTGCTGAGATGAGTTGCCAATGAAGGGACTGGTAGGAATACAAGGTTAATGTGAACTGGAGGAGTGAAGACATAACATGGTTAGAAAAATATGTATCCATGACTGGGCTCGGTTAGGAGGAGAATGCTCTCCAGACAATAAAATTCTGAAGCGAAATATACAGGAGTGTTTTTCTTTCTTATTTTTTATTCCTTTAATTTTCAGCAAACTGCATGTGTCTCCACAGAAAAGCTGACAAGCTGAGAACAATCAAAGACACCTTGGAACCTACCCAAACCAAACCTACCCAAACCAAACTCTAATCATTTTTCTCTTTTATCTCTTTTGATATATTGTGTGTGCTGTTTTTAGAGCTGGTCAAAATGCAGAATTTCTACCCTGTGGGAAATCCTGATAACTCAGCATTTCCTTTTACCATGAATGGGAATGAAATTGAAATTTCAAAATTTCCTACAAAAGGAAATTTCCAAAAACCATTGTACTGGAAACATGGGAACAATCTTATCAAAACATTTTGTTTCAACTTTATCATTTCAAATATTATATTATAAATATACTATCTTATGTCAAAATGAAACATTTTGATAATTTCATGTTAAAATTTTTGACAGAATCGATGCATTCCTGCAAAATTATTTGATTTTGTCAAATCAGCATTTTCCAACAGAAAATGGTTCCATCAGAACATTTTTGACCACTGTAGTTGTTTTCTCTTCATCTCTTTTCCCTGTTTCCCCACCTAACCTGTCTTCTGCAAGCTCTTCTAATCTCATCTTCACAGTGGCAAACAAATGCAACCAAATTGGCTGTGATGTTCTCATTAAGGTTTAACATACTGCAGGATGTAGATAGCCAGCTTGCCAACTAATGGTTCCTACTGAAATGCATAGACTCCATCAGTGCTTACACCTTTGGCTGATGTGGGCAGCTCACTGACATCTCAGCTGCTCGGTTGCTCATTATAATGAGGAAAGTTAACCCCTAATGGGGACTAGTAACTGGGAAACTCCAAGCATTCCATTCAAACAAGTAACTATTTTCAAACAAAGTTTATCAAAGTCTTTGGAAACAGTTCCGCCTTTCACCCAGATCTCACACAATGGACCTTCCTCTCTTTATGTCCCAGCTCTCTCCCCTTTCTGCAGTCCCTTCAACATAAATCCCTTATGTCTGAAGTCCATGAGGCCCAGAAGGTCTACCAACCCTCTCCACTTCCTATTTCAAACTTCCTGGCACTCCAGGTTTCCCAGAGTGATCTGCAGGATTCTTATGACATGAGCTCTCTGGCTGGGCAGATAGCAAAAGGTTGGGGCTGGTTCTTTTTCTGAACGAATCTGCCTGCCTCTAGAACCTTTCTACAGTTTTGGTATTGTCCATTTCACAACCTAATGTATTAAAATATTGGTGATATAATTTACAACTCTACCAACTGGGGGGATACTCTTCCAAAAATCAGGCAGTGCTCAAAACACAAGTGGCTGGCCAGTGAAAAGAAACAACATTTGTCTAACCAATAAAAGGGGATGTGAAGAAATGAGGGGGAGTGAGGCAAAACATCTTTCAGAGTAGAGAATGCTTTTCTTGGGGGCTCTAAAAAAAGAAGGATTAATTAATGGTAGCATCCTCAAAATTCTGCATAGAAAAGACCTATGAAATCACAAGAGCGCTCCTTCAGGGCACTGTTCCCTACATTACAGTCTCCAGGCTTTATCCACCATAGTCTTCAATGTGTCAAGTGATTGAGCTTCCAGAGACACTAACTAATCAAGATAGTTTATACAAAACCATTAAAAGGGAGTAAGTGTTGACAGCCTTTGTGAGGAAGAGGAAAGAGACAACGGCTTATCTTGTGGTCTGTGGGACCAATCACAAGGATTGTTCTGCTTGTGGGACCCTTTAAAGGAAAAATGGAATGGCGAGAAGAGAAAGGTAGTATTTTCTTAAAGCTGCTGGCTATTTTCAAATTCACTGTCCCACCCAAAACATATGATAAAAAATATGTTAAAAAGATGGGCCCCCCTGATAAAAAGATGGGCCCCCACTCTGAACTCCCCATTTAAGATATAAGAGCTCTATGCTACAGGTCTTCTCTTTTGCCCTCTCCACCTCTTCCCTGATGCAGCAGACCAGAAAACCAGCTTGTTACAGGAGGAGTGGAGCAGGTGCTTTTTGCAGAACCTACATGCTTTTGACCTCATTTCAGACATATTGAACAGCACTGCTAAGTCTCTCACTTTAAGACGGAATGAGAGCAGCACTGAATTAATGTGGTACTTTAATGGGTTTGCTTTTTACATCTGGAGACCGGCTTCAGTTTCAAAATTTTTGTTCTTTATATGTATGCATGTATTTATTTTTAAAACTAATGAGTTAGGGACAGGCTTCCCAGCAAAATAATCTCCATCAGGAAAGATGAGGCCTGATTAAAAAAGCAAGAGTTTTTGGATGTGGGAGCAAGAACCATGATAGCTGGGAACCAGGGATACCTGCCTAGCTAAGGAGACAGTCCAGAATGATGGAGCATTCCACAGAACTGAAGTTAGTGGAAAGGATCCTTTGTCAATGGAAAGTTGTAAAATAGTGATATGCATGCATTAGAGTCTGTTGATTTTGTAGATGCCATCAGTGATCCTTGGGGGTCGAAGTAATGCATCAAAAATCTGGACACAACACTGAGGATGGCCATATTCCCCAGTGAACTAGGGTGACAATGGAGAGACAGGCTCACTCCCCTCAGTCTGGAAACACCCAGGTAAGTTCTTTCACTGAATGGCATAGCCTTTGTCTCCAGTCAGCTTTGAAGGAGCACATTTTTAAAGTGCTACATGGGTTCTGAGCTCTGTTATTCCCATTAACTGAAACAGGAGACTCTCAAAGAAAAAAACCACTGCAATTCTTCTGAGTGGCCATCCTGACTCTTCCTACTTGGTGTGTGAAGGGGGTAGGGTGCAGGGTCCAGGTTGGTGAAAACTTGTGTGGAAGCCAGGATAGTGTCGTTACAGTTGGGGAAGTATAGCTTAGGCATTGACGGATGAAGCTCCGGCTGTGACTCAGATCTCTGGAGTTCTCAGACCTTTTAACATCCTGGAGTGTGCCTCACATCCCTATTTCTGGGTCCTGAAGGACCAACCGTTTTGGGAGAGCCTTTTTTGAGTGTTGGGCATTACTGTCGCTTTCTATGAGCCTTTTCTGAGTCTTTGAGCTTTGTGGTTGCTTTCTAAGAGCCTTTTTGGCGTCTTTGATATTTGTTTTTGCTTTCTCAGTGACCTCACAAGTCTGCTTAAAATCCCTAACATCCCTTTGTGACCCCAGGAGATCACACTGGGATACGTTTAGGCTTCCTTTCACTTTCGTTTTCAAGACCGTGGCCATATTCAATGATTTATGCTTTGCAGGACTGAATCTCTGCTTAAGGTGACCCCATTGCCTCCTTGGACCTGAGTGTTACTCCTCTGAGGTCACATTCTAATGCCTGCTTGGCTCCTGCAGAATACCACTCTATGAACTGCTCCTGTCCGAATGTTTTGACCATAAGTTCTGCCTACAACATGTCAAATACAGTTTAGAAATCACACAGACCGGGCATGGTCTTAAAGAGTGGCAGCAGCAATTGTTTCAAAGTTCTTAGAGTTTTAAATCTCAATGTGTCAGCCTCTCCAACTGTGTTTCCTATATCTTTAAAGACAACCAAATACCAAAACTATTTTGAAACCAGGACCAAGGGGGACCATATAGCTCAAGGGAATTGGTATTAGTACTTGGCACTTTTCCACTTCTAGGTCACTCGAAGAAACCAGGCCAGATCATTAGTGATCAAATGCCATTGCCATCTCTTGGCTCTTTGGCAGCCTATGGGAAATGAGTAGTTGATCTCCGCCAAAGCCAAGTTTTTAAAGAAAGGGTGTCTTGAGACAGGCTCTGAAATCATTATTTAGACATCTAAAGAAGTAGCCTAATTTTCAAAAGTGCTGAGCACCATGAAGACCTCCCTGAAGCCAATAGGAACTGCAAGCACTCAGCACCTTTGAAAGTTGTGACTTCCATTCAGGTGCCTAAAGGTGGACTTAAGAGCCTGACTCTATGCACTCAGGTTTGAAATGTTTATCCCTAGTGCCCAATGCACAAATATCCACACGGCAAACATGTCCATCCCACAACTTGCCATAAATTTGATACTCTTGTTAGCAACCACTACTCAACTGCTATAATGGTTAAGAACCTGTTTCAAACTATTTTCCTTCCTTCACTTCAGGCCGTTGCTGCTTGTCCTACCAAATTCAGATTCTAAGTATTTCCTTTCCTTTATTCATATGGTTCTCTGGAAGGTGCTTATAGACTTTGATCACATCCCCATTGAGACCTCTCTTATCTAGACTACATCAATTTAGCTCCCTCAGTGTCTCCTCATTCTGTTTCTCTTGTCCCTCTGGGGCACTGCTTTATATATGTATTTTTTCTAATTTTTCTAAATCTCTCAAACTGTAGAGGACCAGACCTCCATACATGATTGCCATATGTTGCAAAGCAAAACTGAGTAGCTCACAACTCCCCTGTTTTGGTTAGCTTGAAAAACAATAAGCCAAATCCTCAACTGGTACAAGATGGAGTGGCTCCACTGAACTCAATGGAGCTACACTGATATACATCAGCTGTACATGGACTCACACAATTTCATCATATACTTTACCGAGAGTCAAAGGGAATCCGTGAAGAATCATAAATTCTGGGTTAAAACAGGGGAAGGTTATCTGCTTGTGATTACCCTCTGGGATAAAAGAAATACATTGAAACATAATGGAGACAGGAGGTTTGAGTCTCTATCCGCACATCATAATGCTGTATAACTGGATTGTGGTGTTTGTGTCAATACGCAACATCATCAGGAACTGTTGCAAACCCAACAAACGCTGAGTCACTCATGTAGAAATGATTGAGCCACATGTGGCTGCTTTGCTGGAATGCTGTGGGACACATCCAGGAAAACAGAGACTGCTTCTTGGATCTGGCGACAGCCCTCATTAAATGTCCCCAAGATTTTATCTGGCTGTTTGCAGGAGAATGCGTCAAGGTCTCAGGCACTGATCATGGATCAGGGATGATAGGATTGACCTGGCCCCACTGAACACTGTCCAATGCTTTCATTCTTAGGCACATTTAGTTCTCCTCATAAAAGGAGTCAGCAAATTTAAATCCCTCACTATCATCTAAAATGTTTTCAGGATTTATTTCTACAGGCTAGAGAGCTGTTTAATCTCCAAAGAAGATAAAGTTTAATTCTTTCCTAAGTTTAATAACATCCATAAGCTGTTGGCAGGTTTTTGGAGTTATGCATCTTTAGCATAAACTGACAAGATTTGGATTCTCATCAGCCACGACTGCAAATCATGGGGCCCTACAGGTTCTTCATCATTCCAGATTTATTTCCAGCATCTTTGGGGATCCCCTGAAAATATACCCAGAGAATCCCTTGAAGATTCACAGTATTTGGGACACCAATTAAATGAGTCCTTGAACGTTACTGTCTTATGCCCCTAGGGAATGTCTAACTCTTTTCAGTATCCAAGGGTCCCTTTAGGATTTCGCTTGGGTTTTAGGGTGGTCCTGATGATTTTTAATATTTCAGGGTGCTCTGGAGATTCCAACCATCCCAAGAAGGTGAGGTTTTCTTGTGGACTATAAAACCAAACAAAAGCAAACACAATCTTTAACTGTGTTAAGAAGAGAACAGAGAATAATTCTGACATTTTGTAAATCTATGGTGCAGCCTCAATTTGAAAAAATGTGTTCGGATTTAATCATCTCAGTTCAAAAAAGACAGAGTAGAAAGAGAAGAGGTCCACTGACGGGCAACAAAAAATGATTAGGGATATTGAGGTGGAGTGGAGGCAATCCATAAGACAGAAAATTAAAAGGTCTAGGACTATTTAGAGAGGAAAGAGGAAGAGGTGATATGACAGAGATAAGATAAGATAAGAGATAGATAAGGCTAAGTGGTTGCTCCTACTCTTTTCACTCTTTCCTACAATACAAGACCAAGGGGGCATTTGGAAATAAAAGCTAACAAATTTTAAAGAGATTAAAGATAATACTTTTTAAGCACATCATTATCCTGTCTAACTCTGGAATTCTATTACTTAGACAAACACCTTAGTAATTGTCCAGAAAAGCTTAGACCCTTATATGAATAAGAACAGCATCTCCGGTTACCTAGCTAGAATAAAAGGGCTATCAAGCCTCATGCTTTGGGGCATAAGTTGTTCGCTGTGATCAACAGCAGGTGAAGCACAGAAGTATGCTATAGAAACAGTTCTGCCAAAACAAGCTTCAGCGTACCACCATTCCATAGTGTTTTTAGATACTTGTCTTGGGTTCTTGCACACCTCCCATTGCCATAGTTTCTGAACACCTAACAATCTTTAACATATTTATCCTCACAACATCCCTGGGAAGCAGAGAAGTGCTACTATCCCCAGTTTACAGATGGGGAACTGGGAGACTGAGTGACTTGCCCATGGCCACCCAAGAAGCCTGCGGCAAAGCAAGGAACTTAACGCTGCTCTCTTGAGTCCCAAGTTACCATCCTACCACTGGACCACATTTCCTCTCAGCTCTTCCTTGGAAGGAAACTACTAGAGGTGAGAGAGTAGTTCCATCCTCATGACCGATTCAAACCTTGGCCCCTCTGCTGAGACTGCCCAGATGATAAGTGTGAAGGTGGTTGTTTTGTGAAGCAGATACATGTCTACCAGAAACTGTGTTGAGATCATCAACTTATTTTATATCAATCAAGGAACAGTCATCAGCTGGAAAACAGCTTTTGATGACTACCAACTTGGGACCTGATCCTGCAGCCAACAGCTCAGAGGCAGGCTTCTGGGTCCATGCAGAGCCCTGTTGGTCAGTGGAGCTCTGTGCAAGCACAGAAATCCACTCACATCCTATCCACAGCAGAATACAAGCTTTGAGCTATATTCAGATTGGCAGAGTAGGAGGTCAGAGGCGCTCTTATCTCATTACAATTCCCTGAGCCATCTAATGCCTTGACTCATGTATATATTTTTAAATATATGCATCACTTTGTGCAGTTGGTGAGCATTTACTTACACAAGTAGTCCCTCTGACTCCAGTGGAACTATTCCCAAGAGTTGCACAATCTGGGAATCTTTTAAAATTACAAATGTACAGAAGCTATAAATTTCCCCATTTGAATATGAGTCACACATATCATTTTCACAAGGTCTTGCCTATGCTGTACTTTCTGTGTCTTTTCTTTTTTATATTAGTACTGACTCAATGGATATTTAACTAACGGGGGGATTTATCAGTCCATCTCTGATAAGGAAACCACAGCACTCCTTTAATGTTCTCATTTCTTCACTTCTTTTTTTTTCTAACCTTTTTTTTTTAAGAGCAGTTTTAGCCCCAGATGGAAACTTAAAAAGCTCCATTATGATCTTTCCTGGAAAAAAGAGTCCACTTTGAAGCCATGATATGGTGAATGCACAGGTCATTTTGAGAATAAAACATAAAGAGATATTAAACATGAAAGTTTTATTTCCTTCTTCAATGATAAGCATATACTGAGAAAGGTTGTTGGGCTTTTTTTTTTTTTTTTTTGCTACTGACAGTCCCTTGTGGACCAAATATCTTTACAAACGTTCTCTGTTGCCGATCTTCAACTGGTACCTTGTTTACCTTGAACTCTGAAAAGGTGCCTGCTCTAACCTATTGCGGCACAAGACTCATTCGCTGTCTCTGCAAAGGAAAGAGCTATTTTTTTAATCAGCTCCACTCCTTCCTTCGTCTTTCTTCCATCACTGCTTTTTTTGCTTTAAAATTGATTTCTAATACAAAAAGAGCGGGTTATAAATTATCCAGGACAACACTATTCCCAAATCAGTTTACCGCCATTGGACTAACAAATGAATCCTCTTTCAATCCGACAGAACACAATTGCTAACAGAACTCAATCTTCGACTGTGTCCTTTTTTCAACATTGCAAACGGCCAACTTTTCTAACTTTGTTAGTGGTGGCTGAGCAGATGGCCGAGAGGAGCTGCATCCCATACACAAGGGAAGTACGTCTCCAGAAATCCAAAGAACATGGGGTATGTCATGGGATGAGGTGGGGGCAGGGAGGAAGCCCAACAAAGATTAGTGTTAGACATTCTCATTGCTGTGACAGTCACCCTGGAACCCATACATAGTATCATCAGATAACTGCAACCCATACTCATTGGGAACCCCATTCTTAAATAAATCTTTCCTCAACCTCAAGTCTTCTGGCCTTCAAACAATCCCCCCAAACTCTCCAAGCTCATTAGAAGCAAGCTCCCTACAGATCAGGACACACTAACACAAAGAGGCCAGAACAACAGATCAAAACCTGCAGACGTAACACCATTGCTAAAATCATCAACACCCCCCATAACACATCTTTCAATATCCCTGGGTCCTACACATGCCTATCACAACATGTGGTGTACCTTATCAGATGCTCTAAATGCCCCAATAACAATGATGTGGGTGAAAACAGACAATCACTACACTCTCCAATGAACTCACACCAGAAAACGATAGAAGACAAAAACACCATATCAGCTGTAGGTGAATACTTTTCACAAAGTCATAACTCTATATCTAACCTATCTGTCCTCATCCTCAAAGGAAACCTTCACAACATGTTCAAAAGATGAACCTGGGAGCTTAATTCAGAACTCTGTAGAGACTAAAAGTCATGGACTGAATAGACACACTGGGTATATGGCTTATTACAATAATCTATAATCCACTAACAACCCCCCCCCCGCCCTGCAGCTGTTTTCCCTCCTCCTTTCCTCCATATGCCTGGAGGGGTGTTAATGGATCACTTCAGCTTGAATGATCCCTTGCAATATGTGTTAACTACTTAGGCTAAACAATCTGTTCAACCTTGCATTTAGTTGTGTTAGGCTATGTCTACAATATAATTTATGTCAGTATAATTTACGTTGCTCAAGGAAGTGAATAAACGACCCCCCTGAGCGACATAAATTACACCGATATAAGCGCCGGTGTGGGCAGCACTTTACCACCACTCATTGGGGGCGGATTAATTACGTCGATGGGAGAGCTCTCTCCCATTGGCATAGAGTGGATACACTAGAGATCTCACAGTGGTGCACCTGCATCGCTACAGCTGTGCCACTGTAAACTCTCTAGTGTAGACGTAGCCTTAGTTAGTCTTCCAGACCTGAAGCAGAGCTCTGTGTAAGCTCGAAAGCTTGTCTCTCTCATCCACAGAATTTGATCCAGTAAAATATATGACCTCACTCACCTTGTCTCTCTAATATGCTGGGACTAACATGGCTACACCTGCTTGGGAAAGGAGTAACACAAATGCCATAGTTGTCAGGACAGCCAAGAGTCACGTTTATTCCACTTTACTTTTCAACCTGCATTACAGTAAGATTATTACCTCTGACAATCACATTTTGAAAAAGTAATCTGGTATTTTAAGAACGTTTTATCTAGACACAGTGCCAGTGAGCAAGCGTATCATAGGAGGCTAATTACATGGGTAGTTCTCTCGTTTATATGAGAACTTTATCCTTTAGATCTAAACAGCGGACACACTTTCTATAGTGTCGCTCATCTGGGTATATCAAAGTGCTTCACAGGCACTCATTATAAGTAATTACTAGCTGGCACATGTGACTAATTCATGGACTAGTAGAAGTGGAGCTTCCACTTCTCCCCCCACTTTGTCTCTCTTCTCTCTCCCCCCTTTTCTTCTTCTTCTCCTTCTACTTGTCCCTCGTTTTCTTCCTGTCCTTTGGGAGTTAAATGCTTAAGGGCTTTTGACAATCCCACTAGGAGCCTATCTGCATCTTTAAGGACCTAATTTTTTAAGTCTGACCCTAAATCCAGAGGCAAATCTAAAGAAGACTAAGATGATGCAAATTACATGTTCTTCCAGTCTTCTCAGTGTGCCAGTTACAGTAACGTAGACATCTTTAGACTCTCTAGGCCAAATTTAGTGGTGATGTGTAAGTGGGTGTATGTTACACATCAATAATGTGTATGAGTCTAACCGAATCTAAATTGCACACTACTTATATGCTGACAGGGCCAGAAGAAGAAGTAAATTACAGCAGCTTAGACTCCATTGAATTCACTTAAACTCACTTATGAATTTGGCTGAATGGGTCAAAATCAGCCCTGATTTAAATGGGATAAGATCCACTGTAGTCAATGGAGTACCAATGCATAAAGCTGATTGAAACCTTCACAAGATGTCATAAACACTCTGAAATAATCTTCATTCCATTAGTTTTAGAATTGGAAAATTTTTTGTTGTTTTGAAAATTCCTGCAGAATTTAGTATTGTATTTTTCATGTTTTCATTTTATTGCTTTGAGAATAAATCATTTTTGAAAAGAAAGTGTTTTGATTTGGATATAAAAAAAATTCCGTGTTGAAAAATAAAGGAATGATGACCAACAATGCAAAAGAACAAAAGAGAGGTGTGGCAACCAAACATATGAACAAAAGAAGAAAAGTACAATGACCAAACACAGACGTATGAAGAAAGGTCTAGCAGCTGGCTATGAAACAAACACAAAAGGGAAATGTTCAATTACCAAACAGAAAAAAGAGGAGTGTTCTGAAGACCAACCACAGAAAAAGGAGAAAGAAATCAGAAGTGCAAGGACAAAATACATACACACACAAAAGGGAGAAAAAGAATAGACGTCCAGTCATGGAATATGCAAACAGAGAGAAAAATTATGGCCACAAACAAACTGAACAAGAAAAAAATGGCCAAAAGTGAATAAAGAAAAAGGTAAATTTTCCATGTAAATTCTCCACAGAAAATTTAAAAAAACAACGTTTACATTTTGAGAACAAAACTATTATTTTTAGTTTGATGAAAATGTTCATTAAAAAAAATTCCCAACACACAGTTTTCTCATTTAAAAGATTTCAACCAGCTCTAGTTATACATCCCACTCCCAAAGGACAAAAAATAATATATTTGGATTTGAAATGAGAACATCTTCGCCTGGATCACAGGCTAACAGCAACAGAGGGTCCTGTCAGTGCCACAGAACAGCAACAGGAAAAGACTAGTAGGGTAACATCCCAGCAGGACTCTAATATTAGCTAGTAGCCACTCAGTAACAATACCCAACTGAGCATTTTGGGTAGTGTTTTACAGGCATTGCATTGTTTAATGTACATGAATTATCATGGGACCTTCAAAAGAATGCAGTGCCTCCCATTCCACACTAGAGAAGTGGTGGAGTGGGTAGACGGATGGAATTTCATTGAGAGAGCCAGAGAAGGGACTTTCCCTAGTGTTCTGATAGGCTCCACAGAGCTCACTCCAGAGGGTGTTTCCGTCATTTCCCATCACCATCTCTTAGGCCCTTTTCAAAGTAGTGATGTGAGGTTTGCCCCTGTGACCTTCTAACAAGAGATGGGGCAAACAAAAGGTACTTGAAAGAGGCTCCTCAGTCTAGCCTTGATTTTATAGAACTAAATTAAGAGTGGCTTGCATGTAAGTGTTATTTAACTCAAACCCCTGAGTCCTGGCCTACCTCTATGTCTGAGCTAGAGACAAGAGTCCTAGTAATTGAGCCATAGATATCAATAGGACCATTACATGAAGATACTATAGCCAAATGGTGAGCCAGGCGAGTCCCACAGGCTCAGACATTCTCCAGCCACCACTATCTTTTTCACCAGAAGGAAATGAAGAACATATATGCAAGAGGATGCCTCACCTGTAGGGACAGTGAAAGGTGTCCCCATACCCATCACTCTTCTGCTTTTTTGCAATATTCACAGTGGCCCAAAGTTAGGTTTAATCAATCATGCTCGCCCTCCTCAAGGAACTTACAATGCAAAATTCTAAAATTGCACACTAAGGCCACGTCTATACTACCCGCTGGATCAGCGGGTAGTGATCGATCTATCGTGGATCAATTTATCACATCTAGTGTAGACGAGATAAATCAATCCCCGATCACTCTGCCGTCGACTCTGGAACTCCATGGCGAGAGGCGGAGTCAACAGGGGAGCAGCAGCCATCGATCCCACGCCACAAGGACGCAAAGTAAGTGATTCTAAGTCGATCTAAGATACGTCGACTTTAGCTACGCTATTCTTGTAGTTGAAGTTACGTATCTTAGATCGATCCCCCCAGCAGGGTAGACCAGGCCTAAGACACTCGCTCCTGAGAAGTGGTAGAAAGCCCGAAGACATTGCACCATTAGAAAGAAATGAAAGCAGGGCTCTTTGATCTGGCCTGTTGCAGCTGTGATCAGAGGGAAGTATCACTCTGTAATCAGAGCCATTACGACCAAATGGAAGGATCAATAGGGAGCTATCAGCAATTAGGAACGTCGTTATTGCCTGGCATATTTTTTATTTATTGAAGTAGGCTAGTCAAGATGCCTGAGGGATAAGAGGTCCCCAGAACATAAAGATATACAGAGGAAGAGAGAGAGGAGAGATGCTACTGTTCATTTTGGAAATTACCTTTTTTTTTTCCCCATTGGATTCTAACAGCTTGGAGGCATATGGCCCAGTGTGCATTATACATCCCAAGATCATTACAAACACATCTGATTTATGGCAGGGGCCAGGTGGTACAGCAGGCTACTGTGCTAGCCTTTCACCTGTGGAGTCATGAATCAGGGCACAAATAGAGTAAGTTTGCTGGTTTTAGTATACTCCTTAGTGGAAGCTTATTTTCATAACTCTAGAGCTGGGAAAATGTTGGAGGGTGTTAACTAGTCAAAAACTGCACTTTCAGCTGGACCAAAACTGTTTGTGAATTCAGGTCAAATTCTGAAAACTCTCCCCCCTGCCCCCAAATAAATAAAAGGGAAGAGTGGATTATTTCTGAAAAAGTCAAAATGTTTTGTTTTGACATTTTCTAAATGAAACTTTTTGACTTTTCATTTCAAAATTACATTTTTGTTTCAAAATTTAACTAGATCTATTTTTAAAAAGCAAAAAAGGGTCACTTTTCTTTGTTTTTTCATTTTGGTGGAAAAAAAGAAAACATTGTCATTGCAGGTCAACCCAAAACGAAACATTTTTTGGATTTTTTGGCTTGGCCACGCAACCAAAGAACCAATTATTTCCCCAGCCCTATCTAAGGCCCTATTTGCCCACCCTGGCAGAGCGGACATTCTCCAATCAGAGGTGCCTCTGAGGCGGGAATAGCTGACATTGTTGCAGGCCAGGATGAAGTTGCATTGGCAGAACTGTTATAAGGGCACTGTACTGGAAAAGCAGGGATAGATCAAGGCCTGAGATACCTTTGCAGAGCTCTGTGAAATGGCTGGGACGAGAGTAGCTGCAAATATGCAGGCAGGAGTGAGGTGAGAAAGGAGCAGTTTGGGAGCCCAGAACCAGAATAGGAAGTTGCAGTGCAGAGCTGTGTGATGGAAACTTGCTCAGCTCTGACTGGCAACCTCTTATCTTTCCTTCCCCTTTAGGAGCAACAGAAAAAAATCACAGAATACTCCCAAACATTTCCATAAGAAAACCAACACACCTTATAATAAGCAGTGATTTTCAAAATGCTGTTTTAATCCTAAAACCTAACCCAGATGCTTTGGCTCTATTGGTTCTCTGTTTCCTTGAGGCAAGATTGCTTGAAATTTGGAATGCATTAGTGTTCATCTGAAATTTGGCGAAGACTCTCCGGGGAGGGAGATGGGATGGATTTTAAAAAGGGCTTGTATAGTTAGTTTCCACCAGGGCCTAGTGTTCTCTCTCTCTCTCTCCCTCTCTCACACACACACATACACACACACACTCTCCCTCTCTTCTTCTGCAACCCTCTCTCTGTCTGTCCCTTACCTCCCAATACCTCTTTCTTCCATGCCATTTGCACATCAAGCGCAGGTCCAGTACATAACTTTCTCCCTGAAGGGCAGTGATGTCTAGTGTGCTAAGACGTACATGCCGCTGCACTAGTTCAATCACCAGAGGATGCACTAGGCACAACCCATGTTTCAGCTGTCATTGCCTGCATGTCTGCTACTTAACCCATCCAAAGAGGTTGGGCTTCACTGTCCTATCACTGAATTAACCCAAGTTCAGGCAAGCACAGCATGAGGCTACTCAATCTAGATACTGGGATCAGAAGGTCTCATTTAGGAATGGATGCTTTTGTTAGCAAAACACACAACCTTTGAGTTCCTGGGGAAATTTCAGCTCTTTCTCCTTAGCCAATAAAGGGCTTATTGTGTACTGGCTTGTAGGAATTGCAGCAGGACCCTTCATGTCAACCGTAGCTAAGTCAGATATCTTCTCCCCTTCCTCCCTTGTTTACACCCGACCACTGGGCACTGGAAGTCAATGATCATTGACAATGTGACACAGAGATCTACAGACATAGCAAGTCTAATATTCGCTGAACTGACAGTACTGGATCCTGGGCATCATCGTAGGAGATGCAAAAGTCCCATCTGTCAATAGTTGTGCCCTTCTACTGACCTCTGGAGGACCAACCATGACTTCAGGAGCAAAAGAAATTAATCCTTGAGATGCGGAGTGGCCATATCCTTTAGCCTCTCAGTCTTCTTTTCTGGCAGGCTGTTTTCTGAATAGTTGACAACATGTAGCAACCTTTTAGATGTGTTTATGTAGCAAACAGCTAAAGCTTAAGGAATTAACAGGCAGGTTTTTTTTCTGATGAAAACAGATATCTCACTTCTTCAATACCTGAAGGGCCAGATACTGGAAATTTCTCACCAGTTGCCCAGTTCCCTTTTCCACTTTTGTTTGCAAAAGGCTCTTGAAATTTCTGCTATTGCTGGGGAAAACATTTGGAATGTCACATTTTTCTACTGTGAGCATCCAACTACATCCATGGCTTTCTCCTAGGGAACCACATCTGTAGCAGAGGTCTGACAACCTCCAAAATGTGTATCTTCAGCAAACTTCTGATAATCTCAGAGGGACAGGGACTCAGTGTGATAGGGAAGGCTGAAGTGAGTAGCATTCCAGCAATCCTGGGCTGGTAGAATAGTCATTAGGAGCTCACTCTAGCCGACTGAAGTTAGAGAAACTCTCTGTCCAGAATCTGGCCAACCCCAAGATCAAGGAATACAGAAAGGGCTTTTAGAGCCACCATTTCTTCCCTCCATCCTTATCTGCACTGGGCATGATATTGGCACTGTTGAGAATCACGTCCATGTCTGACGTCCTTAGACAATCATAGAATCATAGAATCATAGAATATCAGGGTTGGAAGGGACCCCAGAAGGTCATCTAGTCCAACCCCCTGCTCCAAGCAGGACCAATTCCCAGTTAAATCATCCCAGCCAGGGCCAAAACCCTAACCCTAACCCTAACCAGTGAGGCCAAAGCTCACTTCTTTAGACTCTGAGTCTGAGACAGCTGACAAGTACCAATTACTAGCAAATGTGGACACTGGTCTGCTTAAAATCAGCCAGAGACCCATCAAATCACTTTTCATAGGCCACCAAAATGCCCTCTAATAACAGTACATTAGAACCTCAGAGTTATGAACACCAGCGTTATGAACTGACCAGTCCAACCACACACCTCATTCGGAACCAGAAGTACACAATCAGGCAGCAGCAGAGACAAAAAAAAAAAATACAGAACAGTACTGTGTTAAACATCAGCTACTAAAAAAATAAAAGAAAAGCAACATTTTTCTTCTGCATAGTAAAGTTTTAAAGCTGTATTTAGTCAATGTTCAGTTGTAAACTTTTGCAAGAACAACCATAACATTTTGTTCAGAGTTACGAACAACCTCCATTTCCAAGATGTTCGTAACTCTGAGGTTCTACTGTATTTGGTTACTGTGAAACTGGGCTGAAGTTGAAATGGTGACCTAGAGGAGAAAGATTTCAATTCCCATTCCCAATGTTCTGCACCATCCTGTGTCCCATAATAGATCCTGCAAGGTGCTGAGAACCCTCACCCCCATTGACGTCCAAGGATTAGGTGCTGGAAGAGCTAGCAGGAACAATTTGAACACAGATTTGGCAATGGGAGAAAATGCAGAGCGAGAGAAAACTCCAAGAAACCTGCTGGAAACAAAATGAAAACAACAAACCACACTCTAACTCTGTCTATGTAGTTGGTGATATTAATAAACCACGTCATCTTCTCATTCTCTCAAATTACAGTGTCACCCAGACTCTTGGATGTAGTAACAGCCTCTTTATGTGATACTGATATATATTAGGGTTAAAAATAATCCTTTAATGGCAAGATCCATGCCTGAGTGCCCTCTCCCAAAATATGCCATGGCTGAAACATTGGCACAGAGTGATAAGAACCTGGCTCAGCCCTTCAGTGTACTCAGAAAAGCTGCCACTATTGGTTAAATGGGCCTTACAGTTTATTGGTTGGGTCCTTAGCTTAAAAGAGGCAAAATACCCCTGAGTTTCGGAATGGCTTGTTTCTTCATTAGAGGCCATTAAACCTGTCACTGTAGTTGTAGCAATATGAGACCTGTAACTAATTATTCCATCGGCCCCACAGGAGCCACAGCTAAAGATCTGTGCTTTAGCGTTACTATCCCTGCTGCTAGAGGAGCGATTATCTTGTCATTCAAGCACTTCCTTCTCTGAGGAGGAGATAGAAAGGCAGTTCAGTTATCCAGAGACTGCCTAAAATACATATTTTTGAAAGGGAACTGTGAGGTGATGGATTATGGGAAACTGCCAAAACAGGCACCACAGCCATTAAAGTTGACTGGGGCCTGATTGCAGTTTTGCATAGAATAGGGGCACTTTTGAAGAGGTATAATTTAAAGGCTCATTGCTTGCTTCCTACCTGGCATTGTGAGAACAGAAAAAATGCTGGAGTCTAGTCTATTTGCAATCAGCTGTTTGTGTTCTACTACAGAATAGTCTACAAAACCTCATAAAATACTAGGTAATGAAAACGCTTGGCTTATTCTGAATTGCTTTAAAGTGATCAGCCAGTGACTGGAAAACTAGAGATGGAATTGATGGAACAGTCTCTGATATTTGCTTTATGTAACTCCCCCTGAAGTTGGAAGCCTGCATTTTGTTCCACTTATGTTTCCAGGGAGAATTATTGGCTTTCTTATGCATTTCCCTCTGTCATCTTGTGATGCTACTGCTGGCATGTGCATGCCTTGCAATGCAGGATCCCAATAAACCAAGGTCTGGATTAAGAGGACGAACATCACTTTCTTCCAGCATGAGAAACAAGCTTCAACAAACAGCTTTCATTTCCATAATGCCTCTTGTTTCTGGCCCCGCTCTATTTCTTAGCAGCAAATTCACTCAGACACTGCAACTAGGACTGGCAGAGCATGGAGTTTGTCTTCTTAACCTTGACCTTGGTTTTATTCAGATCCAGAGGGAGGGCTGAATGGCTGATTTTGACTTCATGAGTTTTCACATGCGAAGGCCAGTTGGAAACTCGACTTTATTTTAACAAATCATTTTGTGGTAAGAATGGAAAATGTTTCCCCCCCTTGAAAATGCAATTTCCTACCAGTTTTGTTGATAAGAATATTTTTCTGTGCAGCTCTGGTTAATGGGACGCACAACCTTTATTTTAACATCTGAGCCAACTTCCCTATATCATTGACAAACATCCCTTTGACTCTACCTCCTTTCTTTATACTACAGCAGGGATTGGCAACCTTTGGCCCGCAGCCCGCCAGGGAAAGCCGTTGGCAGGCCAGGACCATTTGTTTACCTGCCACATCTGCAGGTTCGGCCGGGGGCTGCGGGAAGTGGCACGGGCCGAGGGGTGTGCTGGCTGCCCTTCCCGTAGCCCCCATTGGCCTGGGATGGTGAACCACGGCCAGTGGGAGCTGCGATCGGCCGAACCTGCGGATGCTGCAGGTAAACAAATCGTCCTGTCCCGCATTCCCTGGCAGACTGTGGGCCAAAGGTTGCTGATCCCTGTACTACAGGGATCAACTATGCCACTAGGTTCCATCTGTTTCACTCTGCTCCTTTCACCATACCTTTGTTTGTCATTGTTTCATCGATCTTTGTATGATTCCTTCTTTCACTGCTATTGTGCACTTCAAGCGGAAAGCTGTACACCTTGTATAATGACCCTTGGACCCACACATGCAGACATCAGTGTCCTCAGCAGGGTAAAACATGGCACCCTTCAGCACCTAAATCACCATCTTCTACCATTTCAGTTAAAGATGAAAATCTTATAGCAGGCTGTTAGAGTCACTGGGAGCAGCCCTTAGAAAGAGCCATTGCACAGTGGTTCTTCTGCCATGGAAACTGTGTATATAAAGTAAGGCAAGTCCAAAATCAACCCCCCGGAACTGAACTGACCACTCCTAAATTTTGGGAATGTTTGGAATCCGCTTTTAGATACTGTCTGAGTATCCCGCAACCCTGAGGAAACTCCTAACATCCTGTCCCAGTATGCAGTGGACTCAGTACAAAGCCTCAGATGGATTCTCTAGGGAGGGCTACTCTTTTCTGATCAGGAATCTGGAGGGGATGCCACCAGAGCTTTATATGCTTGCATCATAAAGAGTGTACCCTTCCTGGCATCCATCTGAGCACAGAGGTCGAGATTGCTTGGGCCATAGAGTCCAAATTCCCCTCCTCTAACACCTAGAGGTGGCCCCTCCAAATTGATATTGAGAGGGCATGGCATGGGGCACAGTGGGGAAGCTTGTCCTGTCACTGTCCTTGCTGTACCTACCTTGTGAATATAAAGAGGCTTTCAGTTTCCAGGCCTGTCAATCTGGTACCTCCTGCCAGCATGAAATTCACAAACAATCATAAAGGAAAGGGGTAAAAAAGGCAATTTTTCTTCTTTTTCTTTGAGCTCTGGACCTTTCGAATGTTGAAGGAGGTGACTGGCTTTCACGTAGAAAGAGATACAGAATACATGTATTTTAAGGGAGAAATGAAGAAAAAAATCTAAAACTACAGCATGGCTGGAATCACAGGAGTCCCACAGAGGCAGAATAGAACATGCATCTAAGGAGATTACTTGAAGGGGGGGAGGGGTAGAAGGGAAAATAAAAGTAATTTTATATGGAGGAAAATCTTTCTTCTCTTAAAACAATCTGAAAGGCTGGGAACCATAGAGAAAACCAGGCAATTTCACAGCCATTCCTGTGCGAGATAGCTGTTTTCCTGAGTCTCCTAATTAATTATACATGCTATTGAAGAGATGTAACACAGCTTCAAATAATAATAATAATAAAAAATTAAAATAAAAGACAGAGAAGGAGAGGGAAGACAAAATGGTTTTCTTAATCCAAGTTAGAGCTAATTTCAATTTAATCAGAAGCTGACAGGAAAATGGTAAGTTCTGGCACTTGTCACAGTTAGCAGATATGTCCCCACTGTCTTTAACTGATAAAACATTTCACTGCTGACCTTCAGGGTGAGGAGAACATTTCTTTAGGCACTGCCTAAGCACAGTTCCAACAGATCCCAGTACTCATTACAAACTACTCCATGGCCATTGCTCCTTACGCCTGAACAAATGGGGCTCGTGTGTCTAAATCCCCTTACATACCCGTATCTTTTTTTTTTTTACAAGATAGGGGAATATTTAGCCTGCAAGCTCTGCAAAGACCATCTCCCAGCTGATACCAGCTCAGGCTCACCTGAGGCAAAGGGTGGCTTTTGACTCACCTTGTAGGGATGCTTATGGGCCAGATTCTTAGTTGGTGAAAACAGTGGGAGCTCCATTTAAGTCGCACTGATTTAGACCAGTTGAGGATTTCACCTTTGCCCACATACCATAAGATTCCTGGTTCGAGGCTCAGGGTAATGTAGGATTCACAAAAAAGCAAATCCAGCCCCTGGATGTTGAATTCTGTCACTTGTTTACATCTTCTACAGAGTCCTGCCTGCAGCTAGAATTTATTTATTGTGTTTATTGGATTTCTCCAATATGAAAAAGCTTCTGTCGCAAAAACAAAAATAAAATTAAACAGCAGATTTTCCCAACAGCCAAGAGAACGAAGCCCCCTATGAATCACAAAACTCCCTTTCCTCACACAGAGCTCACCTCATCAACCCCTCTTACACATAGGTGCCCCTTGCCCAGAAGGTCAATACAGCAAGGCTCTTTCAGACTATAGTTGGGAACTTTTTCCATAGCCGAGGGCCCCTCTGAAGAATGTTTTCCGCAGGCTCCCTCTGTATTAAACGAACAAGAATCCAGCACAAAAGCCTCTTGTGATCATCATACTAATAGCAATATGGCATGAGGAGAGAGGCTGTCTCTCCAGCAGGAAGGTCTCAAACCACAGATCAAAATCAATGCCTTAAGTTCAATCCAAACACTAAGAGGAAGCCAAAGCGGATCACATAGCACACTACCAAATACATTGATTACCACATTCTGTACCAACTTGAGTTTCTGGATTGACTTCATTTGTAGCCTCATTGAAAGTGCATTGCAGCAATCTAGTCTGGAGGTGACAAAGGCATGGATCATTGTAGAGAGGTCTGCATCCAAAAGTAATGCTCAAAATCTCCTGGCCAGCATGCCTGGACACTGCTGCTATATGATCATCGCACAGCAGCTGAGGATCCAACTACCCTGTCTTGTGCAACTGAGTTTTAAGTGGCAGGTAAATACCCTCAATCAAAGGGGGAGATATCAGCTCACTATATCGTTTAATGGTTGCTTCCACTATCACCTGCCTGCATCAGCTCATTCTTATCCAAACTGAGCTTCCACTAGCTCTCATTCGCATCCCAATCTGCCTTTAAAAGCAATCTGGGGTCAGGTTGTCTCATAACTGCCAACTACGGTTTCTTGCACCTTCCTCCTAAGTGTCTGATACTGGCCACAGTGGGTGACAGGATGTGGGAGTAGATGCACCAAGGGTCTAATGCAGTAAGGCGAGTCTTACATTCCTGTAAGACAGGAGGGAGTACAAACAAAGCTAGCCAAAAACTCAAACCACACAGAAAACAAACCTTTTTTGAGATCCCAAAGTTCACGTCAATTTTCTTCATCAGTTCCCCCCCCCCACCCTAGTGTCTTCACTTCCTGTCTCCAAAACAAGCTGTTTTTTAAGCCCTTTTGGCTCAGCTAGAAGTACTAGTGAGCACATGGGAAAGCCCATTTTTCTATTCTTTGTAATAGATGTCACCAGAGTTGAAAATTGCTGGCTAGACACCCATGTAGCCTGAATTCCTTTACTTATTAATACCACAGGTATCATATGAATAGTGCAAGCTTCTGTGTTCCATCAATGCTCCTGCACTTAGCTGATTCTGGAGATGGGGGAGTTGATTTTCATTGACCATTCAGAACCTGATCCAAAACCCACTGAAAACAATGGACAGACTCCACTCGCTTCAATGGGCTCCAGATCAGGCCTTTAGGCCTTGGGCTCTCTGATGACACCTGCTAATAAAGTGTAATAGTGGATTTTGGGATATGGACACTTCTCAAAGAGGAAATGGGCTGAAACAACCAAATAACTTCAAATAGCTCAAATGGCTATCTGAGGCTAATAACTTCCAGTCACTCCTAACTTAGGTTGGATTTGAATCTGTGGCCTAAAAAAGGAAAGCTCAGTATCACATTCCCAAGCTCCTGAGCCAAGCAGTCTTCAGAATTTGTTTTCACTAATCCGCGCTTCTATGTATATCACTGTAACGTTCACATACATACAACAGCACAGGAAAGGCTCACATTGTGACAGTTCAAAACATTTTGCATGATATCTATGGCTACTGATATATGCTACTCTGGGAAACAGATACAGGAGGGGTGGAGCAACCTGGTGTGGCTAAGCCCATTTCATCTTCATCAGATATTAGCAATATCACTGTGTTTTAACATTCTTGGAACTACCACTTATATTCCTGATTGTCTTGGCTACTGTTGCTAAGCAAAGCCTTCTAGGATTAAATTTATTGTCCTAAGAAAGAGGTATGAATTTGGGTCTTTCAAGCTGATCTGTCCCATATTCCCCAGACCACATTCCTAGTGATGTCTCCATGGTGGATGTCAGAGTTCCTTCCATTTCCCCAGGGCAAGCAGGGGTGCTGGAACAATTTTTATAGTATCAGGGGGTAGCCGTGTTAGTTTGTATCCAGAAAAACAACAAGGAGTCAGGTGGCACCTTAAAGACTAGCAGATTTATTGGGCATAAGCTTTCATGGGTAAAAAAACACTTCTTCAGATGCATGGAGTGAAAATTACAGATGCAGGCATTATATACTCCCCCAACCTGAAGCAAATACTCAACAGCAACTACACACCACACCACAGAAACACCAACCCAGGAACCAATCCCTCTAGCAAATCTCGCTGTCTACTCTGTCCCCATATCTACGCTAGCGACACCATCAGAGGACCCAACCACATCAGCCACACCATGAGGGGCTCATTCACCTGCACGTCTATTAAAGTTATATATGGCATAATGTGCCAGCAATGCCCCTCTGCCATGTACATTGGCCAAACCGGACAGTCCCTACATAAAAGAATAAATGGACACAAATTGGACATCAGAAATGGTAACATACAAAAGCCAGTAGGAGAACAGTTCAATCTTCCTGGACATTCTATAACAGATTTAAAAGTAGCTATACCAGAACAAAAAAAACTTCAGAAACAGACTTCAAAGAGAAACTGCAGAACTAAAATTCATTTGCAAATTTAACACCATTAATTTGGGCTTGAATAGGGACTGGGAATGGCTGGCTCACTACAAAAGCAGCTTTGCCTCTCCTGGAATTGACACCTCCTCATCAGTTATTGGGAGTGGACCACATCCACCCTGATCAAATTGGCCCTGTCCACACTGGTTCTCCACTTGTGAGGTAACTCCCTTCACTTCATGTGTCAGTATATAATGCCTGTATCTGTAATTTTCACTCCATACATCTGAAGAAGTGGTTTTTTACCCACAAATTTTTATAGTGGGGATGCTGAGAGCCATTGAACCAAACTGTAAATCCTGTATATAATGGAAACCACTTCAAGCCAGGGAGTGATGCAGTTCCAGCATCTATGAGTGCAAGCCAACCTCCTTCCTTCTCCTTTTTCTTCCTTTCCCTTCTCTGCTAGAGTATTTCTCTCATCAGTGACGCAGCCCCTGCTCAAGTGTCCCTAGATGATTTGCCACAAGCTGGGACTGGGCAATAGAGGATTGATTGCTCGATAATTGTCCTGTTCTGTTCATTCTGTCTGAAGAACCTAGCATCAGCCATTGTTAGAAGATGGGATACCGGTCTAGAACAACAATTGGTCTGACCCAATATAGGCAATCTTATGTTCTTATGCACATTCAGCTGAGTGGACTGTTCTGTAATGCGGGAACTGCCAGCTTTTAAAAACAGACCACACTTTTATCTTTGTTCTTTGTCTTTTGTTCACTGAGTGATTGTAAGTGTATTGCATTAAAGTCTATAGGATGTGTCTACCTTGACAAGGGGTCAAGTTGCAGTGGGGGAGATTTAGGTTGGATATTAGGAAAAACTTTTTCACTAGGAGGGTGGTGAAACACTGGAATGCGTTACCTAGGGAGGTGGTGGAATCCCCTTCTTTAGAAGTTTTTAAGATCAGGCTTGACAAAGCCCTGGCTGGGATGATTTAGTTGGGATTGGTCCTGCTCTGGGTAGGGGGTTGGACTAGATGACCTCCAGAGGTCCCTTCCAACTCTGTTATTCTATGATTCTATGATTGTATGATACCTGGTGTGCCAATTGTATCACATCACACCCACTCATATGTACAAGGGCTTGCCTGGAAAAATCTAACAAGGTTATTCCTTTTTCTGCCAACTCTCTTGCTGAGTGAATTACTGGCTTTAATTTTATCAATGGCAGCCACAGTGTGTTCCCCATCAGCCCAAGCTCTAACATGCACTGCAGGACATTCCTGTTGAGCCACACTGTACATGGCATGGTCTATTTTTTACTAAAGGAAGACAAAGAAAATAAGCCCATCGCATTATATCTAAACAGTAATGTTGTCCTGTCTCGTTTCCTCCAGCAAATCAATATGCCTGTCACTTACAGGGCTGGTTAGAAGCAGTAAAGGATTGTACAGAACAGGAGGGAAGAATGGATGTACAGCCACAAAGAAGGAATCCAAGATGACTCAGTGACTGAGATGAAAGGTTTTGGAAGTTAATGGAGGAGAGGACAAAAGTCAGTCTAAAGGTAGGGAATCTCAGGGCTCCATTAGGGAGACAAGGGTCAATCTTTACAAAGACTGAAAAAGCAACTGGTGACAGGAACCAAACAAGGACTATAGGAGAGAGAGCGAAGAGAAGCCCAAGGAATGGCACCAACAAAGGCCAGATTCTGATGCCTTTCCTCAGGTTGATTAGTATCTGAGTGCACAAGTTGTGCTACTGAAGTCCCTGGGGCCCTCCAGGAAAAGGTCCTATTCGACATGAGGAAAGGCATCTGAATCTGGCCCTACATCAGGTGCCTGAGATCCACATAAGAACGGCCACACTGGGTCAGATCAAAGACCCATCTAGCCCAGTATCCTGTCTTCTGAGAGTGGCCAAGGCCAGGTACTTCAGAGGGAATGAACAGAACAGGTCATCATCAAGTGATCCATCCCCTTTCACCCATTCCCAGCTTCTGGAACAATTCTAAGGTGTGTGTTAACTATGGATTCCTACAATGTGCTTTACAACTGCAAAACTGGGAGGATGGAGCAATCAGGATCCATCCCTGCTGTGCACGTACAGAAGAGCTATTTTTTGTTTCTGCTTTGACAACTGGGCTTTTCATGCCGAGAACAAAAACAAAAACAACAAAGAATATAAGACATATTTGATCTTTAAAAAATCTAATTCCTTTTAGAAATGACCTCAGTGGAACACAGGCTTGTTCAGTTGGCAGAGGATATTTCCTGTTTTCCCCTCACTGCAATTGGGTGGAATATATAGTGGGGCATATAGTCCTATTCCCAGAACTAGAGTGTAAACTCTGCTGCCACTAAATCAGTCACACTGTGTCCATTAGACCCTCCTCCTGCATCAAGGCAGGAATTCGAGTGGAGCATCTACGCCCTCCAATTGCATCAGGGTGGGAGCGCTAAGGAGGGACATCGGTCCCTATTGCTGCTGGCGGTAACAGCACTCAGAAAGTTTAAGAAAAAGCCCAGTGTAGATAGTGCGTGTGGGGTTCCTTGGTGTGGTAGCCTGAGAAATTGCAAGGTTGCTTTTTTCTTTTTCTCTGGGTGCCTCTGGGTTTCCCTGCCTGCCAGTCAGAAACATAGCTGCCTACAGCACTTCCCGCTTATAATGTGTGTTGGGCGAGCAGGGGAATTCACTAGGTCCCCACAGCTGGCCCAGCCCTATATATTCACAGCAGGCTCCTTCCTCACTCCAGATAGAGAGGGTTTAACCCCTGCTTTACTGAACAAGGGCCCCTGACCCTGTCATACTGCCCCACTGAATCTCAATTTGGGCTTACACCCTTAAAAACCTACTTTACACACACCGGCTTTTCACCTTCATTTCTGAAGCTCGACCATTGTTCCCTCATGGCTTAGAACATGTTTGTTGTTAGAAGGGTGTTGCTTAGAAGGGTTTGTTGCTTTTGCTGCCAATGCATGCAAGCATTACCTCTTGCACCCATGGGCTGGCTGACTGCCTGACAGGTGGGTCATGAGTCTCAGCTCCTCCATGCACACAGCTAATGCTCCATACCTGATGAAGAGCTCAGTTATTGCAGTATTGCCTTTCAAATACTGGCCTATCTAGTAGTGGCTCTGTGATGTGGAGGATCACCCACTGGAGACTGAACTGAGTCCACGAGCCATTCTTCCACACTCTCCTGTGCCTGGGCTGACTCAGTTATACCATCCTCATGGGGCAAAGGGGCTTCAGGACGAGGGGGAGAGAAAGGCCCTCCTCAGAATATCCACTGTGCAGGGGGCCTCTCGCACACAATGAGCCAACTGTGAGCCCAGTCCCCAGCACAGTTGTATACAGGCGGCAGGCCATGGGTGTCATGAGGGAAGGAGAGGCTGAGCTAAGGACTGGGAGGGATCATGGCCAAAATACATTGCCCTATGGCTACCCTCTGCTTCCCAGAGGGCATGAGAAGCAGAAGATAAATTAGAGCAGTCCTGAGGCTATTCTAATGATAGAGGCTAGGTAGGGCCCTCGCTGCCGTAGAGTTCAGGGAAGGCAAAGATGGCTTAAAGCCACTTTTACTCTTCCCTCTCCACCTAGCACAAAGGTGAAGTAACTACGAATTGGGCCCCCTGTGACCAAGAAGTTGTCAGGACTGGGAACAGCTCTTCTAGCAGCAACTGATAAAAGCTGGGTGCGTACACTCAGCAAATCCCTTCGTTTTATGTTCCTTTTTCAGTTCACTGAAGCAAAAAAGCATCAGGGACATGAGATGCAGACACATTTTGATTGTTCTGTTCCATATTTCTCTCATTGTCTGACAAGCGAGACACTGCTTCTTAAAATGGATTTTCTATTTATCAGCCCCGCTCCCCGTTTCACATTGGGTTTTGCAAATACCACACTGTAAGTGGTTAATGTCAAGCTCTGGCAAATGCTCTTATAAAAGAGTCTCCAAATTCTATAGAAGAAAAGAAGGAAAAAGAGAAGCAGTATCTTCTACACAATTGTCAAACTATGCCCTCAAAGTGCCTAACTTCCTCCTGAGGAGTAACTAGACTCCATTAAGAAGACACTTGAATCTGTGACTTTCAGCAGGAAAGTGATGCTGCTAAGGGGTGTCTTAGGCATGGAGTCTTAGGCTCTGATCCTGTCAGATAAGAGAAGAAGGGCTGAGCCTGGGCCGTACCAGGGCCGGCTCCAGGCAGCAGCGAACCAAGCAGGTGCCTGGGGCGGCAAATGTAAAGGGGCGGCAGGATGTCGGGCTGTGGGGCGGCAATCCGTTTGGCGCTCGGCGGCAGTTCGGTGGCCGCACCCTCACTCCGTCTCCGTGTTCGGCAGGGAGGAGTCCGCCTCCCCGTTTGGCGGCAAGTTTTGTTGTTGTGTTTTTGCCGCTTGGGGCTGGCCCTGGTCAGTACTGAGATAGGAAACTGCCAAGGAAAACTTTTAGTGGTACAAGAAGTGGGATTAGTGGCATACCTCCTGCTGAGTAAGGACCGAGCCAGTCCTCTGGCATTGTGGAATGAGGATTGGATAACCCTTTTGCACTGTGGAGTGAGGACTGAACCAATCCTGTAGCACCGGGTTGATCAGACATAAAACTGTTTAGGATTCAGATTAAAGATCTCAGCGCTGTGTTTCCAAGGGGTAGCTATGTTTACCAGGTCCCCTGTCAAAATTCCAACTTGAGTAATTACACCCTGCCTAGCAGAATTCCAACTACATTTTCAACTGAATCGGTTTATACCTCACTGCTTCTCATTAGAAGTTCGTCTGTAGTGTTGCTGAGCAGCTGATGTGTTCTACCCAGAGGTGGTTGCACTGATTTTCAGTGATGGACACAATGATTAATTTTATATATACAAAGTAAAGAATGTAAAGATGTTGTGGTTATAAAGGCTTAATCCGCAGGAGTTAGAGCTGCAAAGTCACAAATGAATTAGGCAGATAATCTTACACGAATACTGTTAAAAAGTTTAATACTACACCACAGTGTTAATTAAGTCTGTAGATACCACAGAGGCTACAGAAAAAAATAGAGATGTTACAGTTTTACTAAATGCATTGGAACTCATTTTTGTATTTTTCCAGTTTTGCTTCTAAAGCTGTTAGAATGGCAGCTATGGGAAGTGGCTCAGAGACTTGGACTGTAACTTGGACATAGCCATAAGAGAGAGAGATTGGTGTGCAAAGGGCAGGTGAAGTGGTTAAAGGTGCATGGAAATTCATCACACGGCTCTGTAAATTATCACATGGACATCATCTCCTCATATACATATACACACGCAGTATAAATCTGTATATGAGTGTGTATCAAAGTAGCTATCCATTTCTATTTCTATATATACACACGTATACATAGTATTTTAAAGTGATATTAGTGCCCCAAGATGAAATCCTGACCCCACTCAAATCAATGGCAATGCTCCCATTTAATTCACTGGGGCCAGCATTTCACCCCTAAAGTCTGAACTATTTTCCTTCAGTTCCAGGTAAAGTACAGGCAGTGAAAATGGAAGTTTTAATGTGACTTCTGCAAAGAAGCCTCAACCCTTCTTGGGGACTGTCGCTCTAGGAATGAGAGCGGAGTTTCGTCTCCATGGCACATTCAGTCATGGGTCTCCCCATGAAAAAGTCTTACAACAACAATAGTCTGCACCTGTTAGTTACCTGCAAATCTCTCTGAAAATGACAAAAAGGGTATTTTATGCCATTGGGTTTTTCTATTTGTCTTTATTTTTAACTAGACTTCATTTAAATCCCTTGCAGCCAGAAAAAGGTTGCAAAATACAGTTTGATACATACAGGTGATAGAGTTATGGAGCTCTATCCTGCAAATACATTCGTCACTTAAAAGGATTCATGCGTGTAAATATTGCGGGATTGGACCTATCTTGGCCACTTCAGATACAGTGAGACAAGAATTCTGCTTTCAAATTCACAGGTACAACTCCATTAATCTCAATGGGAGCTGCACCCAAGTAACTGAGAGCAGAATTTAGCCCAGAGCCCTGACTCCACAACAAAGAAATGGGGAAAATAAAGGTCCACGTAAAATAAATAAACCATATGTTTGCATGGATCATTTTCCATATTAAAAACCTACACATGAATACAATCAATCAGCTCAATGTAAAGGCCAGACCATCCTTATCTCAATCAATCATGTGCACAATGAATTTTACAGTGTGTACACATGCTTAAGATCTGTAACTATTGCAAGAAAAATAAATGAAGACTTTTGGATGTTTTTGAGATATAATCCCCGTTTTTCTCCCACAAGATGAGACTGCCAACAAGGGAATGGAGTTAGTTAGTAGAGGTGGTAGTAACTGTGGTGGGAGGTTTTGTGATGCGGACACCAGTCCAGGGACTGAATTGACACATAACAGCTTCATTCACATGGCTCAACCATCAGCAATGAGATGATGAATATTATCAGTAAATTCCCACCCAGGATGGATCAGAACAAGTGACCTTTAACGTGAAAACCTCAAACCAATCTCTTTTCCTTTTGCAGAGATCAGATAGCAAACAGCCATTACATTTACAAAACAAAATACAAAGGCAATAGGCTATTAAATCGTGTATTTTTTTATTTGGCAGAGGGGAGAGAGATGGCTTTCCAGGCTATTGTCACTTCTCTCCCCACAAGGTACATTTCTATTCCAAAGAGAGAGTGAGTGAGAAAAAGCAGCAGATGCATCGTTCAGCGTTGTGTTTCCATAACATCCGCTGATACTTCACCCCGTCTGTGTTTTTTTCGCTGCATTTAGAAAGTCATTGAAAAATGTTAATGGTCTGGTGGCAAAGCAGAGTTTGGGAATGACGAATGAGCTGGCGGCGGATCGAGGGTGTGCAGCTAATGATTTCCTACAAGTGCTGATTAAACATCATCCTCACTCGCCACCTAATTCTCCCCATTGTTGATTTATGGGAAAAGCCACCATGCAAGCTGCCTGCCATTGTATTAGTCAGTAACAATTTAACAGAGCAAGAGGCTTTTTTCATGGCTTCCAATTTTCTTCTTATGAAGAAAAAAAGTTAAAAAAATGTTAAATTGTCGTTGTTTAAATAATAATAATAATAAAAGTAATTGGGACTAAGTCAAAATAGCCTCATACAGATACCAAGGAAGGGGAGGGACCTACGCTCATCACTCAGGATCCTGTTTATGATGAGAGAATCATTACTTCAGAGAAATCATTATCCTTTTCTAGGCACAGGAGAAGATGAGCACAAGTTCCTATAAGTGGAAACCATCTGGTGCTATTTCAGTAGGTTTAAAAATAGCTCAACACCTCATTTTTCCTAATGCCGTGGTGCCTGCCACCAGCCTCTTTCCAGTAAAAGTTACAGGTTTCAAGACAGCTCTTGAAAAATTCGGACAAAGGGTCTGGGAGATTTTGGCCTTTTTTTTTTAAATGAGTTTTACAAAGTCAGGCCTCAATTCTGCAAAGAGAAACGTGTGGCTAGAACCTTGCACCTGTGCAGAGCCTCACTGAAGTCATCACTGGGCTCCATACATGTTCGGGAGTTCAGCAGTACAATTCCTTGTGAGGGACCTGACCTTGAAGATGTGCAATTATCCTGTCGTTGAGTCCAGTGGGGCCAGGAATTGGCATCTGAATACTAGTCAGTTTCCAGCACTGCGTTACTAGATTAGCAAGGAAGTTGGAGCAGAAACTGTCTTTTTGCCTGTGTTTGTACAGCTCCTCGTGCAATGTTGTCCTGGTCCAGGACTGAGGTTCCTAGGTGGTATGGTAATACAAATAATAATAGTTACTAACATCAACTGCACAGCAGAGGCAGGTTAAATTGGGCTGTGCCTTACTTAATTTGACAATAGGAAGAATATGCCTTGTAACTGCACAGCGATTTTTATTTTGAAACAATAATCAATGATTGGCACTCAACCGTTGCATGGCTGGGACTCTCCAAACGCATGATAGGACTGCAGACAAAACTGTGGTTTATGTAAAAGTCAACATAGTGCTAGCAACAGCCCTGGAGAAAGAAGCTCTCAGTTTATCCACAGAGTAGGAACAGCATGGAAGGCAGTTGGGAAACTTGCTCCAATCAACAAAACTAACGTACCTCAACTTGACCCTCTAGGAATATATCTAAGGCTGGGATGGCAGTTTGGTCTCTGTGCCTTTTCTGTCTTTTATTTTCTAAGCTGAGACTGCTAACAAGAAGGCTTATCATTACAGCAGGTTAAAATACGGTAAATTTTTTTTCATGAACCAGTTGGGGAAAAAACATCCAAAAAATATGGGATGAAAATTTTCCAAAATTTCTGATTTTTGAATGAGCAAGTATGGAAACCAAAATTTTTCTGGTTGTCAGTTTTTTGGTATTTTTTTCTCCTTTTCACTTTGCTTTTTCACTCTCCTTTTTGGTGGCAAAATGGAAAAAAATAGCAAAAAGGGGAAATAAAGAAAAAGGGAGAGAGAGGGAAAACCAAACATTTCAGTTTTACAGTTTTCAGATTTGATAAAAAATCTAAGTAGTTTAAAAAATCTGTGAAAATGTTCATTTTTTCAAAAAAGGACATGTTTCATAAAAAAAGTTTTAACTCTTGATAGTCTTGCTATCTATATAACTGTCTTCTAGATACCAATGATGGCTGCTTATAGAACTAGATTGAGAAAGAGTGGGAGAAAGGTCACCAAATAGCCATTGGATGGGAGCAATTTCAGTCATGTATCCAAGCTGGGGTGGATTCAAACAGTTAAAAAGATCCATATTTAATTACCAGGCTTATGACCCATCCAAAATTCAGTTTAAAAGAACAGTTCCTTACCCTGCAGTAACTATGGCTCTTTGAGATGTCGTAGTCAGAGTGAATCCCATTGTAGGTGTGCCTGTACGTTATGAGCATGAGCTCAGAATCTTGTCTGAACAGCCAGAATCTTGTCTGGCTATTGGGGCTGCGCATACTCACTGTGCCGCTTCGTGGTCCTGTGTGAGGGCATACAGGGTGGAGTGACCACAACTTTCCCTCCGTTCCCTGGCAGTTCAAACCCTGTGTTGGCTAAAGGCTCCAAAAGCAGCAAAGGAGGGCATCTCATGGGATCCACACTGATTGCAATATCTTGAACAACTGTTAAAGTAAGGCAAATAACCATTCTTCCCTCTTCAAGCATGTGTCAGAGTGGATCCCGCTGTAGGTAACTGGCAAGCAATAGACTCTCAGGATGGTGAGACTGAGAAGTATCGGGTGCATCAGTTGAATAGAAATTGGAGTACTTGGCATCTGATCTAGAAGCTAAGTCCAGGGCCTAATGCTGGACTGATGAGAAATGGTTGTTCCATGTAGCTACCTTGTATATTTCAATTACTGGCACATTTGAGAAGCAGGCTGAGGCTAAGATTGTGGTGGAGTAAGCCTTGATAATCCATGAGAAAGATACACCAGCCCACTGATAAAACAATGAAATACACTATGTACATTTAGATAGTCTTTCTGATGAAATAGTCTGACCTTTTGAGTAATCAGCTATAGCTACGAATAGACGGGGTGACAGTCTGAAATACTTAGTCCTGTCATTGTAATATCAAAGTGCACTGGATACATCAAGAGCATATAGCTTCTCCTTCCCTTGTGTAGAATATGGTTTTGGGAAGAACACAGGTAAATTAGTAGATGGTTTTGACTGGATCTCCAAAACCACCTTGGGGATGAACCTCAAATGAAGTGTCAGTACCATGCTGTCCTCATGGAACAATGTGATGGGGGTTCAGTCATGAGTTCTTGAAGCTCACTCACTCTTCTGGCAGAGGTGTAGCCATCAAAAAGACCTTCTTACGTGTCAGAGGGTAGATAGAGCATTACAACAGGGGCTCAAAGGGAGGCTCCATAAGTTTAAAGAGGGTGATGTTGAGGTCCCATGCCAGAGCAGATTCTCTGACCAATGGGGAGGTATGCATTAGGCCCTTAAGAAAGCTGGATACCATCAGATGAGAGAGGACTGAGAGTGACCGTATCAGTGGATGTTACAGCAGTATTCCTGCCAGGTAGACCTTAACTGAGCAAACAGAAAGGCCAGAGTGTTTCAACTGTAGCAAATAGTCAATGATCTTTGGTACCAGACCGGCATTGGGTCTAGGCCATGTTGGGCTACCCCATATTGAGAACCATTTCCATTTGGCGGAGCAGGTTTTTCTGGCACAAGTTTTCCTACTCTGCATCAGGATTTAGACTCAGACTTTAAGGTCAGAAGGGACCATCATAATAATCTAGTCTGATCTCATGCACATTGCAGGTCACAGAACCTGAGCCACCCACTCCTCTAATAGGCCCCTAACCTCTGGCTGAATTATTAAAGTCCCCAAAACATGATTTAAAGACTTAAAATTAAAGAGAATCCACCATTTACACTAGTTAAACCTGCAAAGTGGCCTGCGCCCCATGCTGCAGAGGAACTTGTAAGGAGTAGTTCCTTTCCATAGTGTTTAACAGCCAGAATCCAAGTCATCAACTGCAGGGACTTTGGGTCTGAGGTGGTTGTGTGGATATCTCTAGCAGGTCTGTCAGCTGGAAGTGCCTTGGATAGTAGAAAGTCTGGCCATTGATTCTACTGGCTACTGAGACCACTTTCTCAAGGCATGTGGCTCATTCCTAGGTATGTGGGAGGGATCCACTCCTAGGTATGTGGAAGGGTGGATCCCAGTAAGGCCAAGTAGGCAAGTTGTAAGGATACTGGCCTGGTTGTGGTTGGCCAGCCCATTGTCAATCGTGCACTGGTATTAGGCACAGAAATCTATGAAACTCCCTCCATGGCCCCTTGCCAACCTGAAGGGAGAGGGCTCCCTACTCAATGCAGGACAGAGGGAGTAGCTAAGAAATGATAATGCCAAGCACATCTCTTGGAACAGTGATGCTGTTGGATGTAGCCCAGTATTAGGGGTACCAGTGCTAGTCCCAGTTTTGGTGCTGAAGTGAGAGGGGATGGTGGCTCTTTTATTAACGTGTATCTTGGTAGAAGGATGGCCTCACTTATTGCTGACAATGTCGGTACCAGTATGGATCTCTCACCATCAAAGTCAATACCGGCTCTGTCTTCTTCCACACCCTCTTTGCAGTTGGCACTTTGTCCCCAGCCTTCAGTGTCAATGTGGACTTGGATGCCTTGTCTCTGGGGGAGTGCTTTGAGTCCACCTTGTGAGACGATCCTGCGAAATTCTCAGAGCTGTGCTTATGTTTGGTGTGGGTCCATCACTCCACGCTTTTTGAAGTAGAAGGCATAGGATCCAGTGGTGCTGGAACTAGGGGTGATGGGGGTGCTGCTACACCCCCTGGCTTAAAATAGTAATAACAAACACCAAATACATGGTTTCCATCATCAGCATTCCACTATAGAATTTGTTCCAGCACCCCGATAGGATCTGGCTGGCTGGCCTGTGACAGGCGCCAAGATTGTCAGTGCTTAAGTTACTGATGCCAAGGGTACCGGTGGCAAGACAGTCAGTGAAGGACGTCCTGATGCTGGTGTCAGTGCTGGGGCCTTTTCAATGTCATTTTCTCCCCCATTTGAATTTGGGGTACGGTGCCTGCTTACAGGAGCACTGCTGGGGATAGCCTTCTTGAGCTCAATTCAGCAGTTCCCATCTCTTAAGGTCTAATGCAACTTTCATAGATTGCTCAAGTAAAAGTAATTTGAGTCTCAAATGTCTGAATTTTCGGGTGTGAGGTGAGAAAGAGCAACCAAGGGAGCATCTGTCTTTTTGATATGTCTTTTATCAAGGATTCAAAGACATCTGTATGCCTGTTGAACATTGGCATAAGGCCATTGCATGATGGGCAGGGTAGAAACACCACGGGTTTGGAATCCACCATGATGGTGGCAACACAGAGCACCTCCCCTTGCTATACAGTAAGGGGGGTGCCAAAATAGGAGGTTTAAAAATGTCTATTTGAATTGAAAGATGGTTGAAAGAAGACAATTCTTCAAAGAAGTTGGTAAACACTGAGCTAGAGTCTAAGAATAAGTAGCATGTCAAACACTGTCCAGGTTCCATCTCACTGCTGTGGGCAGTGAGAGAACTAAGGGAGGGTTGTGGTTGCTCTGCTCTTGGTGCCCATGCAAGGAGCACGAGAGGGCATGGGGAGCGTGCACAGCCATAATGAACACAGCAAGTCAGAAAAGATTCCAAGCCAGCACACCTGAGGCCTGTATGCACCCACACTGGGACCCACACTGACACCTACATGAAGAAGAACATGTATTCAGTGTATGAAAAACAAAGAACACCCTGAAATCATTTTTGTTGCATTTCATAAAGAACACTCCATTTCAAACTTTGCACACACATAATTCTGCAGGGGGTACTAATGGTCTCTGCTAGACATGGTCATAAATTAACCAGTTCTTCTGCTCTTGGTGGCCCCACCTGAGGACCTTCTTTCTTTTCAGATTGCAGGTCTGTCAGGGAAGGACCATGTCTGCCTTTGCATTTGTGCAACAACCAGTACAATGGGGACTTGATCCTCATTGGGGCTTTTGGTATTACGGCAACATAAATAATAAATAACAATAGCAATGGGCCAAATCTTCAATTGGTGTAAATTGGTATAACTTATTGACTTCCATATACTACACTGATTACACCAACTGAGGATCTGGCCAAATAATTATACATGATTCAGCTCTGATTTAGAGCTAGAATTGCAGCTTTGGTAAGAGTTGTCAGAAGAGACCAGTGACAAAACCAAGGGCAGAATTTCTCTGATTTCCCACCTGAGATACAGTAAATGTTTCTATTTTAATTTTAAACAGGGCAGAACAAAGCTGGCCTAGCCTTTCTCTCCAGTAACAGCAGCCAAAAAGCATTAGATCATTTCTCCCCAGTTTTATTTTTTCCTTCTTCTTCCCCTTTCTTTTAATCCTTCCATGTAACAGATACCAACATCAGAGTTCATCATTCTGCAGAAATATTTTCCTGTCTGCTCTTTCTTCCCCAGACAGATATTCTGATGATGCAATTTCCCAGGCCATCATTTTGGAAAGAAAAGATTTTGATAAAACTCAAATTGCAAAGTTGTCCATCCCCCTCATTCTCTCTGGCTCGTGCATTTGGAATGTACCACAGAGAAATGAAATCCAAAGAGGTGAGGGGAGTCAGAGACAGTATGTGATTTGAACAATGAAAAGGGCAGATCTGGATTTCTCTAGAGCTCAGAAATTCATGTTGACCAAAAGGTCACTATGGCATTCAAGGAAAATAAAAAAGTTTTAAGAGGAAGGCAACAAAGGAAGCACTTTGACCAGGGATACTAACACTATTAAGAGACAATCAACTGAATACACATATTGAAATAAAAGGTGCCAATATGTTTTATATTAGAAGAATCAGTGACATTCAGTGGGTGCAATTAACTCAAGGAATGGATGTTTATATTTATAGTAATGTGTCTCATTCTGTATTGACATAGCATCCATACCAATGAGGCCCTGATACTAATTGGGACCACTATGCACAATAATAAATAAAATAATAATAAAATAATAATAAATAATAATAAAGTGGATGTTTGAGCAACTGCAAATAATGTATGTGTATGTGGCTCATTTAGTAGCTCTCCCCTCTGCATCAGGAGACTGTGTGTACAAGATTAATGCCAGGACTTAGCTTCACAGTACAGCACTATGTGTCCAATCCTGCTGCCTCTGAAATCAACAGCATAGTTCATGCTGACTTCAGTGAAGACAGGATTGTGCCATCAGGAAATAGTGCTTCACTGTTAATGTTTCTTTGGGCAACATTAGTAGCCCCTTTTGCCCATTGCTGTGAATGTGAAATTCAAGATCTGCCATCCATGCTGAAAAGGGGTGTAGACAGTCCTAGAGTCCTAGAAAAACTCTTTTAATAAAACAGGTTTTAATGTTCAGGAGGAGTGACACGAGCGACCTGACACAAGTGACCTGAGTAATTTAAAAGTGGATGGGACAAATCACTGGAGAGCAATCCTGCATCAATAGGGGCTAAGGATAGGTAGCCTAACAGGTCTTGAGTCTTGCCCATTTATGAGTTGTGATTGTCAAAGCCAATGTGTAAGCTGTAGCTGAGTGCATAAAGGTTCCCATGTTTGCCTAGATAGCCGAGGTATCCCTTGTATCTATTTCATTGCTGTGTGAAGTGCCTTGCAATCTCGTGGCACAGAATATCAGGGCTCAGACAGCTGAGAAGTGACAAATGAACACTAGTTTATACTTACAACTAGTGTCTTATTAGAACACGTTTCAAATATATGTCTGTTTTGCTTCATCACTCCAGCATGCAGCACACAGACTGTCAACACTGGTTCAAACCAGATTGCTAAGTTGTAAAACTGAAAACCTGGAGTGGTAGAGAATACAAACATTAATTGAGCTGAAAACAAGACTCTATGTAAACCATGGACTAGATTTATAATCACAGTAACTGCTTCATTACGTCTGAGCATTTAGGATACTACATACATTCTAGTAGGTTCAATAAGAAATATTGAGCTACTACTTTCCTAACACCTGTGATTCCATCTCAGTAAGCAGAAGATGAATTGAAACTTTCAGTATTGCCTAGGTTTGGAGTTCTAGGGTAAACTGAAAAATGGTCTTAGAATATTTTGGACCACAAAATCCTTCCTCGGACAATATTTCCATGAGGTACTGCAATTACACTGATTATTACACCACGGCTTTTCCATGACAAGTACTCCGTAATTCTACCATACTCACAGGTAACCGTTGATCATTTATTTACATGAATCACCAGCAGGGTATTAATTAAAGGTAATTATTGCAATTGGCAATTTTGTAAAGAATGAGACAATCTTGGGCATTGCTGGTCAGGTCTGAGGGGCATTGACAGGTGTGTAGGGAGCCCAGGACTGGAACAGTGGAGGTGCTGCAAGTCAGCAATGAGCTGCACGGACAGATCTCCAGCAAAAGATCCCAAAATACCTCCTTACACTCTGTCTTAGTCTAGGTAGTGCTATTTCTGTTCTAGGAAAGGTCCATACTACAAATTCAAATTTATATATATATATATATATATATATATATATATATATATATATATATATATATATATATATACCCATCTATGTTTATACACTATAAGGATGTAACTGAAACAGATTTTTCTTCTCCCAAAACACTGAGTGGTCCGTCTTTCCTGCTTTATTGAAATCCAGAGCAGCTAGGTTTTGATCGTGTGGCTTTTGAAAAAGGAGCTGCTTAAAGTTTCAGATCAGCTTCATACAGTGCCAAGTGAGCTTATAATGATGAAGCTCAGCTCAGATGGACAGCACCCTCTGCTGCTCATTCATGCAAGGGAGAGGACAGACCCTTCAGTGACAGTGTGTTCAACGGCTGGGTATATTCTGGTGTAGGTATGCAGGGCTTTGGCCACGCCAGCCCTGCAGGGTTCAGACACTGCACCAATGTGTGGTCTGAACCCACAGCTGCTCATGTTGTAACAGGCTTGGGAATTGTGTATGTGTAAGAGAGAAGGGGGTGGGGAGTCACGGAAAATTGTACAGCACCTAGCGATTTGTACAGCACCTAGCGATTGGCAACCTTTGGCCCGCCAGGGTAAGCCCCCGGCGGGCCAGGCTGGTTTGTTTACCTGCCGTGTCCGCAGGTTCGGCCGATTGCGGCTCCCACTGACTGCGGTTTGCCACTCCAGGCCAATGGGGGCTGCGGGAAGCTGCATGGGCCGAGGGATGTGCTGGCCACTGCTTCCCACAGCCCCCATTGGCCTGAAGCGGCGAACCATGGTCAGTGGGAGCCGCGATCGGCCGAACCTGCAGACGCGGCAGGTAAACAAACCAGCCCAGCCCACCAGGGGCCTTACCCTTGCAGGCCGCGGGCCAAAGGTTGCCAATCCATGACCTAGGTGCTGTACAAACACTCCCCTGAAGTCTTAAAATCTAAGAATAAAAAACACTAAGGCTTACTTGAACCTCTGTTCGGTGGATATGTGCAAGGGAAGTCCAGCAGTGATTAAGAGTGATGCAGTTACATGCTGGAACTGGCAACTACTTGTATTGTGACCTCATCATCTCTCCTACACTAAGCAGGTTTGCACTGGATGAGGAGCCTTCAGCAAAAAACAAGATATTGCAAGGAAGTAGTGTTGGTGATTAGTAGAAGGTGGTCTTCCCTCTGCATTTGATCTCACTCAATACCCCAGCCTGGGACTGTCTCAGACCTGACGTAAAGTCTTGATGATCCTCTGCCCTTTTTCCAAGAAGACGACTTGTTAAATCTGGTAGACTGGCTAAATTCCAGTTAAGATATTTACATTTTGCCTACATACAATCCCACTGTAGTTCCAACTGGGGTTATTCTTCCTTTCCCCTGTTAATAAAACTTGATCTTGTTATTGCTGACGTAGAATGGTGGCTGGATTCCACCCCAGAATCGCTGCATTTCAGCAGGGAGTGAGCAATCCCTTAGAATGCCATGAGTAAAGCCCTGTGGGATTCTCTGTAATAAAAGGAGCTATATAAATCTCAGTTATTGCTATTATTACTTTCTCCTGCATTATCCATAAACTAAATGGCTAGGTAAGTTGATTGTCAGGCTGCTTTTTATTATTTGCTGAACAAAGCTACCTGAAAGTTCCTGACTATTACTTATATAAAATTTAATTTGGTGTCTAATAGACCCCAACATCTAAAGCAGGCAGTACTCTATAATCAACATAAAGAGACTCGTATTTACTAGGTAGTGACTGGGGACTTTCATGGACATTGTGGTTTGCTGAACCTCTCAGATTATTTATTCTAGTTTGTTAAATTCCTGTAACTCACTTTAATTCACAAACCTTTTCTTCCTCTGTGATTTAAACTCACATGCCCAGATCCTGTCCCCCTCTTCAGCTGCTTTGTATTCCGGGGGAAATCCACTAGCAGCATCAGGCCATTGTAGCAACTATTTGATCACCCCTCTTGGAACTCCCATTTGGAGGGGGCACATTTGAGAGAAAGGGTGTGTGCGCCCAGGCTATATCTATACCTCTCTAATCTTTGGCCATTGGTAGCTGGCACAAAGTTAGGCAGCTCTGAGGCCACTCTACTTTACACCAGGAGCCAGCCTGATCCATTCCTCCCTGTATATTTTCCATTGGACTTGCTTCTCAATCCCACCTCTTTGTTCCTTTTCTCAAAGCCTGGAATGTGAACCCCCATAAAAACCCAAGTCAAACTTTGGAACCCCAGGTGTCTGAGCAGGTTCAAAATCAAGCAAACATGTTTCCATTTCTAGTGATGAGCAATACTTTAGGAGAGATGCTAAGAGAGCCACAGTTCGGTTTCCTGAGGGCTGTAATACTTTGGTCTAATTCCAGTTGTTGAGCTTGCTGTGAGGGTGGCTGGGTTGTGCTGGTGGCCAGTGATATACTGCAGGTCAGATTAGATAATCTGGTGATCCCTTCTAGCTTAAAAACTCTATGGCTCTATAACACCAGGAAAGATCAAACCTCTACCATGTTTCTAACCCTGCCTTGGCCAAATCTATGTCAGAAACATATAAAAGGACCACAGATACAGACGCTTGAGCCAGATCAATGGGAGCTTCCCAGTGTGGGATCAGATTACCAGGGAGTCAACACTTGGCTTCTGCCAGACCGTGGGTAGTCATCCTTTCCCAGCTGTGCCAGGCCTGGCCTACGTGCTCTTTCTCTACAGTTTGACTTAAGGAAAGCACAATCAGCATTTCCTGCTAGCACCATTGTCATGGGGACAGTTTCCTTTCGGAAGGTTGGGATCCCCACCCTAGGGTCACGGGACCTCATTTAACCCCAAGCTGGAGAGTTTTCCTGTTTACCTTCTGGTCATTCACTGTAAATGTGTCTAACTCCTCAGGGAAAGACCTTGCTGACTTCACCTGACCTTTTCCGCTGAGTCATTCCACCATCTTGTAATCCTCCACAAGCTTTCTGAGCACCTCCTGGAAGTTAGCAGAGCCATGTGAATAACCTAAAAAGAACCCCTAGGTGCTCACATACCCTGCCGAAGGGTGCCACAGGACAGCATAGATAGACAGCCGGGCAAATGGCAGCCCTTCTGTAGGAACCAATTTAAATGACTCAGGTTATGTCTACACTTGGCAGCCCTTCTGTAGGAACCAATTTAAATGACTCAGGTTATGTCTACACTTGGAGCTGGGGGTGTGATTCCCAGCTCAAGGAGACATACTCCTGCTTGCTTTGATCAAGCTAACATGCTAAGAATAGAGTGTAGCTGCAGCAGCATGGGCAGCAGGAGGGGCTAGCCACCCCAGGTACATACCCATCTGAGATCCAAGGCGCATACTCATGGCGGCTAGCCCTTTCTACTGTTCATGCCACCATGGTTACATTCTACTTTTAGCACAGTAACTCAAACACAGGTATGTCTTCTTGAGCTGGGAATCACACCCCCACCTCCAAGTGTAGACATATCCCTAGTGTTGGAACAGGTTTGTTATACCCTGGCATTGTAGGCGCTTATAGCCTTTGTCATTAACTCGACCATGAAAGAAATACACTAGCCCATGCTCACTCTGCCATGGGCCATTCTAGAGTTCAATTACAGACTTCGGTCAGGTAGTTATCTATTTATTGACTGAATAGCTAGTGATCCAACCCATGCAAACTCACTAATTAATTTTCATAATTAGCTGCTACCTCTTTAAAGTTTGCTTTAACTTTACAGGTATACATCTCCCCGAACAGTAAACGGAAACTGACTATAGCAAGCTTTCAAGATAAAAGGAGCTGTTTAAAAGCCTTATCTGGACTAACCACCTGGAAATGTAAACACTTTTGGAAACCTGTAAACCTTCTCCTTAATGGGGCACTAAATTGTGTGTTACTTCAACCCCTTTTGTCTTGGAGGTGACCATAAACCTTTGTATTACACAACACTGGAAACATTTACCCTTTCCCTCCATGGGCCTTGGATCACTGCACAGTTGAGTAAATTAGAAGACAATAGTCCCCTGCATCAGCCCTGGGCCAACTGATATCCAGTTGGTTAGAGGATTTCAGCTCTTTGTACCAGTAAGCTCCCCAAATCTGAATGGGAGCAGCTGGAGTCCTTAAGCAGCAAGAGATTCTGAACCAAAAGAGGAAGGTTGCCACAGTGTGCTGGGAGCCACTCACCAATATCTTGGAGGGGTACATACTAAACGCTATGTAGGTGTTACAGTGGTAGGGGACACCACAGAGATGCAAATACATAAGCGGCCTTCAGGGTTGTAAACAGAGCCAGGTGGATGGAAAACAGAACGCACAATATTAACCATTTCTGTTTGAGGTTTTCTAGTGTGAACCTGAAAAGTCTGAGCAATGAGTGAAGTGGCACAAAACTGACACAATAATTAAAGTGATATGGAAGTTGAGGAGGTCATTATCTAATCTATCTATCTATCTTTGTACTCTTCCTACATAAGCAATGGTGATATCCATGTAATAAGTCTCAGAGCCATTGCATTTATCATGCACCTCTGGCCCTCCTCACCTATAGTCTGCCCACTAATCCATCTCTGCCAGGACTAGTTACAACATTACAAACCCAGAGACCTTCAAATTGTTGTAACTTTTTGTTAAAATCATCAACCTGCCACAAATATGTCTCTTTTTTTTATCCTACATGTAAAATATTCCTACTGAAATGACATTAGTTAAGTCCAGAATGAGTAAGCCTTGCTTCTGAAAGAAGTTTAAGATCAAACATCTCACAACCCCTTGAGGTAGGCTACTCCTGCCCTACAGAGTCTGTGTCAATATAGCCATGCTAGCAGAGCCCCCTAGTGTAGATGCAGGGTACACTGACAGAAGGAAGAGTTCTGCCTGTATAGGAACACCACCTCCCCAAATGACATTAGTGATGCTGGCAGAAGCCCTCTTCTGTTGGCATAGCTCTTCCTACACTGTGGGTTTGTCAGCAAAGCTATGTCACTAGGCTATGAGAGGGTTTTTACAGCCCAGACAGAGATAGCAATGCTGGTATTTTAAGTGTAGACTAGGCCCTAGAAATAGGAGCTTTATATCACTGGAAAAGGGAGAGTCCCAGATGTCCACTGTGACAGGCTGCACTTGTTTCTAGCCCTGGAAGGCCTCAGGAATGGAAACTTTAAGGCTATGACACTCATATAGAAAAAGCTATTTTGGGGAATCTTTAAAGGGTTTATTGATTGTAATTTTCTCTATCCCACCATCCTGTACAAGTTGGACCCTTGGTAACAAAACCACCTGTCTTTGCATTTAACATGATGGTCAGTTTTACTGGCGCCTGTGAGGGTTGACTTTAATAACTCACCCAGGCCTTTGCCACATACGACAAAGCAGCCATCCTAAAAGCAAAAGTCCCTGACACTTCAGCTAATTGAGCTATTAGCTTCAAGAAATATAGGGTCTATGACACTAAGAGGAGAAAGTTCTGATTCTATCACGGGTGCCATATACATACTGGCCACATTAACCCCGACTCTGAAGCAACAAATCCCATCCCTTCTTCAAAATAAGCCCAGCAGTGTAGGTACAGTCCCAGTCCACAGAGACACTGCACTGAGCCTGGTCCACGTTGGGGCCAGGTGTTGCGCTGCCTTTCTGCTCTTCTGGCTCAGCCATGGAAAAAGGCTAATGTAGTGCCCATCTTTAAAAAAGGGAAGAAGGAGGATCCAGGGAACTACAGGCCAGTCAGCCTCACCTCAGTCCCTGGAAAAATCATGGAGCAGGTCCTCAAGGAATCAATTCTGAAGCACTTAGAGGAGAACAAAGTGATCAGGAACAGTCAGCATGGATTCACCAAGGGCAAGTCATGCCTGACTAACCTAATTGCTTTCTATGACAAGATAACTGGCTCTGTGGATGAGGGGAAAGCAGTGGATGTGCTATTCCTTGACTTCAACAAAGCTTTTGATATGGTCTCTTCTTGCCAGCAAGTTAAAGAAGTATGGGCTGGATGAATGGACTATAAGGTGGATAGAAAGTTGGCTAGATTGTCGGGCTCAACGGGTAGTGATCAATGGCTCCATGTCTAGCTGGCAGCTGGTATCAAGCGGAGGGCCCCAAGGGTCGGTCCTGGGGCCGGTTTTGTTCAGTATCTTCATTAATGATCTGGAGGATGGCGTGAACTGCACCCTCAGAAAGTTTGCAGGTGAGACTAAACAGGGAGGAGTGGTAGATACGCTGGAGGGTAGGGGTAGGATATAGAGGAACCTAGACAAGTTAGAGGATTGGGCCAAAAGAAATCTGATGAGGTTCAACAAGACAAGTGCAGAGTCCTGCACTTAGGATGGAAGAATCCCATGCACTGCTACAGACTAGGGACTGAAAGGCTAGGCAGCAGTTCTGCAGAAAAGGACCTACGGGTTACGGTGGATGAGCAGCTGGATATGAGTCAACCGTGTGCCCTTGTTGCCAAGAAGGCTAATTGCATTTTGGGCTGTATAAGTAGGGGCATTGCCAACAGATCGAAGGACATGATCATTCCCCTCTATTCGACATTGGTGAGGCCTCATCCGGAGTACTGTGTCCAGTTTTGGGTCCCACACTACAAGAAGGATCTGGAAAAATTGGAAAGAGTCCAGCGGAGGGCAACAAAAATGATTAGGAGGCTAGAGCACATGACTTATGAGGAGAGGCTGAGGGAACTGGGATTGTTTAGTCTGCAGAAGAGAAGAATGAGGGGGGATTTGATAGCTGCCTTCAACTACCTGAAAGGGGGTTCCAAAGAGGATAGATCTAGACTGTTCTCAGTGGTAGCAGATGACAGAATGAGGAGTAATGGTCTCAAGTTGCAGTGGGGGAGGGTTTAGGTTGGATGTTAGGAAAACTTTTTCACTAGGAGGGTGGTGAAGCACTGGAATGGGTTACCCAGGGAGGTGGTGGAATCTCCTTCCTTAGAGGTTTTTAAGGTCAGGCTTGATAAAGCCCTGGCTGGGATGATTTAGTTGGGGATTGGTCCTGTTTTGAGCAGGGGGTTGGACTAGATGACCTCCTGAGGTCCCTTCCAACCCTTATATTCTATGATTCTGTGGTGAGTAAATGCTGCATCAAAGTGATAGGAACATCACCCTCTGAGGTACCAAAGTGCTGGATTCATCAAATTTCAATAACTTTCCTGAAAACTGACAGGTCTCGTGTCAGGCCTAGCAATCTGGTAGGGCCAGGACTTGCAGCCAAACTCTGTGTATACCCATGGTGCGGTGAGATTTACTCCTTGTTCTGAGAAGTCAAGCAGAACAAGTGGGGTTAAATGGCATCATTTCAGCCCTATTTGCTTCTCACCCCAGCTCTATTTTGTTGTGTTTTTTTCCCCCCATCCCTAACACTGGTGTGTTTTTCCTTTTAGCCTGTTGATCCACCTAAGAGGCTGTTTTGCAAGGGAGTTTTAATCTAATTAGAAGCCAAGGTACAATAGCTTCATTTCACAGAAAGTTCAGCATCAATAGGATCAGAGTGTGAGCAAAATGAAAAGCTGGAGAAGCGCTCGATTAAGCAGAAGAGTGCTGGGCAACATGAATGCAGGCGGCTTCTCTGCCTTTGCTTCTGTTTTCATGATTTTGTTATCCTTCTCTGAAAAGTGCTATCTCCCTTTGTGTCCAGTGGAGAAGAATGGCACAGAGGAGAGAAAAAGGCCTCGTGCCTTATTTTTATTATTCTTTAATAAAAACACTAGATGATGGGAACCATAAGCTTGAGCAAAGCTGATGCCAACAAGATGCATCAAGTGTTTGCGGCTTCCCTCGTGAAAGATGTATTCAGTGGCTCTTAACAATTTCTTCTCCTCATGTTTGTCCTGGGGAAAAAAAAAGCCTTTTTGATGTTTCTTTCTCTTTTTATTTCCTTGCTTGAAGGAGAGGACTGAAAGAGCCAAAATGGAGAGCAGGCCGAAGAGAATGAATCCTTCAGGTGTGTCTCCTTTAGCTAGTGCACCAGCCCTTCATCTTTAAAGATCTGTGTAGAAACTGCCACACACATCCTTCAGGCCCCTATATAGCTCATATTGAACTCAACAGGAGTCTCCCTTGCCTTCACTGGGAGAGGGGCCAAACCCTACAGGCTGGTTTAAACACAAACTTGTATCCTTAACTGAATCAGTTTCCTAAAACCTCTTTCATGATTTCAGTGCACATTTGTGTGTGAGCACTCTTCTTTTGAACTAAAAGAGGCTAAAGTCAACTCACTAAGACAGGTAACAAACCAACTTTAACGAAATTGCCTTTAGCCACTTTTATTCAAAACTAAGAGTGGCCATACACGGACTTGTGCTGAAATGACTAAATGAGAGAGGCAAGGTGGGTGAGGTTTAAGAGTAGCAGCTGTGTTAGTCTGTATCCGCAAAAAGAAAAGGAGTACTTGTGGCACCTTAGAGACTAACAAATGTATTTGAGCATAAGCTTTCGTGAGCTACAGCTCACTTCATCGGATGCATGCAGTGGAAAATCTCCCCACTATATTTTCCACTGCATGCATCCGATGAAGTGAGCTGTAGCTCACGAAAGCTTATGCTCAAATACATTTGTTAGTCTCTAAGGTGCCACAAGTACTCCTTTTCTTTTTAAGATGGGTGAGATAATATCTTATATTGGACCAACTTCTGTACCTAGAGACAGTTTAATGGATTGGTGGTGGCTGTTGAAGTTGTCGTGGGTTTTACCCCACTCTCCTTTTGCAAGTTTGTGTGCAGACATTCTTAAACAGGCCTATCTGGATCCTAGGGCCGACTAGATAGATCCTTCTGGCCTTAAAAAAATCTATGAATCTATGAAAAAGAATGATGGTGTACATGAATTCCAGTGGTTCCAGTGGTTCCATTTTGAAAACTCATAAATGCGAGTATTGTGTTCTTCCCACTTTTGTAAAGCTGTTGGTCCCAGGCTACCAGCTTATAGAAAGTCCAGCTTCACTAGTATCCCCTTTGCAACTCCCTCTTCATAAAATGCCCCTTGCTATAACAAAAATAACTAAGGACAAATAATTTCTTCAGCAAATTTTGCCTCCTTTCTTCTTAGAGAACAATCCATGAATAGATTGTGATTCTCTCCAATGGTTTTTGTTAGGCATTCTTAGGGCACAGTGTATGTTTCTGTTTCTTTCCCAGAGGAGTTTAATTTTCAGAATTGAGAATACATAGGATTACAAGTTCTGCATTTGCTTTCCAGGAATATTCTGGAATCTGCACTTCCAGTTCCCTGTTACTCTGAAATTCCCTATGTGAAAATGAATTTCAGAGGCAACTTTTCTTTTTTATGATTAAATTCTCCTCCAGCTAGAACGTTAGTGGAAAGTCAGCACAAAAGGAATAAGATCATGATCAAAGCAAATTTGTGAACGTTCTAACTCATATTTGCAGGAAATGTTTTGCACTGTTTGCCTAGGTCTAGTCATGATAGTCACAAAAAGAGTGTATCAGACATCAAGCAAACAATGACAATTATGAGGATTTAAGAAAAGGAAAGGCAGTAGTATATTCTGTAGCCTGTCTCCATTACGCCAAAAGTTAAGGAGCATATAACATGTCAGATAGGAAGAACTAATTAAGACCACTGAATTTTGGTGCAACTATCAGAAATAAAAACCCAGGAGTGATTCTGTTACACAAGCAAAATCATTATTCCTCAAGAACTGACAGGGAAATACTGTGCTCAGATGCTATCGTTTTATATTGGTGATAATACAGGAGGCAGAAAATAGCCAGTTTGGTTGCAAGACATGGTGCTGGAGCTAGAGGAGAAAAAATCATCCTTTGACTTTTAAAGTGAGCAAACTGGATCTGGGCATTATTGACAAAGACTGAAAATGACACCAGACAAGGTAATCTTTACTGTCACTTTTCTGAACTATAACTGCATTTTAATGGTAGGGGTAAAAGTCAAGCAGAATTCATTGTAATAACCAGGACTCTATAAAGATCAGCAGTGTTCTGGCTTTGTCTCGGGTTTATCTACTCTCTTTTCCAACCTAATCTCCTCTTTGATATGTATTACTGAACACAGATTGGAAGAACTTGGAGTCCCATGATATGGGGAGAGTGGAGGGAAAAGAACCACGAAGTGCCATAGTAGCATCAGAGAGTCTGCACAAAAAAGAAGGCCAGTGACAGGGGATACAGAAGGCAACAGAACACTGAAATAAACATTCTGGAGCTTCAGAATCAAATTATCAAGGAACCTCCAAAAAAAGAAATCAGATGCAGAGCTTGTGAGCAGCTGTTTGTGTCTTCAAAGAATTTATTTGCACATGCAACAGTACACGTCTGCAAGCAAAAGCAGGCTTGCATGTGAATGCAGATTCTTGAACACACGATTATTTAATCTGAGCACAATGGTGGACTTATTGTTTCTTATTACCATTACCTTTTTTCTTTATTCTTACATATGTGAGGAACAGACAGAGTGTGAAAAACTGATGTATAAGTTCTGCCCATTGTCCAGAGTCTTGATGTGCAGAACCCCCTGTGCTTCCAGCCTTGGACTCACACACACACAAAATGAACACACTTCAGTGTGAACTTGGAGCCTGACTGCAACTCTAATCCTGAGTCCACAAACAACTCTGCCAATGCACTTCACACCTTACCTGCATTACCTCCTTGCTTTTCCAGTCCTACTCCAGGTCTGCTGATGCATCTCATTTCCAAACTACAGCCCACCTCCCTCCCACATGCTATTCCAGGCCTGGGCTCCCATGCAGCTCTACCACCGTTCTGTAAAATATACAATGATGGGAACCATAAGGGTACAGCTTTGAAATTGGCTTTGAATACTAGAGGTACAGCAGTCATGTGAAATGAAACAAGTTCTTTTCCCAGAGCTTCTGAAGTACCTTGTGATTTAAGAACAGTAATTCCAAACCCCATATTACACTTGATATCCAGTTTGAACCCAAAGTAAATGGGTGAAGTTTAGTCAAATTATTGTGAAGGCACAAGGAGTGATGGCAGGGAGAGAAAGAGAAACTCATGACAAAATCTTTCTTTATTTCTTTCTATCTTCCTTGAATCTGGTTGCCCACAGTCTCTTTCCTGCTGTTATTCTTTGCTTTGGCAACACATTGACCTTACAAATGTGTCTGCTGCTTTCCTGGAGAATGAGATCCCAGGAAAATTACTTGTCTTACTTTCCAGTTATCTTTTCCTGCCTCTTAGCATTTAGCTAACAGACTGCATCTCAGAAATAATAATTATTCTCCAGATTGCAGTCAGGACTTCAGAGCATGTTTCATGCCAAAAAAAAAAAAGAAGACAGAAAACATGATTAGAGACAAATATGGTGAAAAATAAAATATGAAAGGATTGAAATCTCTTTGTTCAGAACTGCAGTCTTTTATCCACTACGTTTCTGGGGTCTGATCCAAGGCTCACTGAAGTCAATAGAGCTTTGTATTCAATCAGCTATGGATCAGACCCCGATGAAGTTTTCTTCCTAGTCTTCACATGGGTGTAGATATGACTCAATAGGTGACTTTTCCACCTCCTCATTCAGATATGTAATGATAGGTGTTTCGAGGTAGTTGGAATTCCTATTATTTCTCATTTGTATTACAGTAGCATATACCCTGTATATACACATAATAAAGAGCCAGCCCCTGCCCCAAAGACCTTACAATTAAAGAAACAATACGAATGGTAGAAGAAAGTATACAGTTTTATCCCCATTTTAATGGGGAACCAACACACAGAGATTTATGGCTTGTGTCTTATGCAGAAAGAAAGAAAAATGATACTCTGGGGGACAATTGAGAGACCTGTACATTCCTCTCATCCATACTTTGTGCCCTTCCTAAGGTGCTCACCCCACCCTTTGGGAAACACTTCTAGTGTTTGAGTAAGTAAGGTCAAGAACAAGGACAGGATAACGACCAGCTTTGACTGAAAATATCGCAACACTCCCAAATTTCCCTTGACTGAAATACAAACTAATATTATTGTTAATGATTGATATATAAATATCATTACTAGTGAACAGCAAATAATTCATTAGACAAAATTGTCCTGTTTTCCTGTTTGCTAATTACGAGGGAGCAGGTTTTGTAATTCTCAGATATGGATAGCTCACAAATCATTAGTTATGAACGTTCAAGATTCAAACTCTGAAACTGGGGCTGTGTTGGCTAATTACATGTCATGTGCTGGTTTCCACAGCATGACTATTTTTCACATATAACTAAACACTATCTCATTTCCTCTCTAGTAAATTATTTCTTCTGACTGGGCCATATACTCAAGGTGCTGTGGATCTGCAGCTTCCATTGTAATGAATGAGAATTACAGGTGCTCAGCAGGTGCTCCACACCTCTCAATATTAAGCTGCTATATGATGGAGGGTGCTATATAAAATAGGGGTGGCAAAAAACGCTAAGTATAGAAGACCCGATCCTGTCAGACGCTCAACTCCTCAGGACACAGCAGCTTTGATAACAATTGAGACATTCAGAACCATGCTGAGCTGCTCAGCTCTGGGCTTCAAGTTTCATAGATTCATAGATTCATAGATATTTAGGTCAGAAGGGACCATTATGATCATCCAGTCCGACCCCCTGCACAACGCAGGCCACAGAATTTCACCCACCACTCCTAAAAAAGACCTCACACCTATATCTGTGCTATTGAAGTCCTCAAATTGTAGTTTGAAGACCTCAAGGAGCAGAGAATCCTCCAGCAAGTGACCCGTGCCCCATGCTACAGAGGAAGGCGAAAAACCTCCAGGGCCTTCCAATCTTCCAAGTTCACTCAAGGGTGCTGCAAACAGTAATGTGTACTCTACGGAAAAAAAATGTCTATGGTCCACAGCAAGTACTTCTCTTTGTGCTGCAGAATATCACATGAACAGTTCTGGTCCAAGCTACAGGACTCAGGTAAAATGTATGTAAATTCTGTCATGGCACACTGGTATTTCTCTTCCCCTCCATTTCTCCTCTTTTGTTGCCTTTTTGCTGCTTATATCTTCGCCTGTCTCCCTCTGCCATTTCCCAAGCCCAAATAAGGTTGGGTGTTATTTTTCACTGGTGTCTGTATTGCCATATAAAACTGCACATAGTGCTTTCTACCCTACAGGATACTCATTTTTCAGCAAGCTATAAATCAAAATGAGCGGGAAGTGACAGGGATTAGAGAAGAGACAGATCCTACAATGACCAGCTACAGATTGCAATCTTCAGCTAATAAACACTGTCAATAAGAACAAACCCCCACACACTCACATGCACTCAGACACACATGCACACATTCACAAAAAGCCCACCCCCACACACACAACAATGAAATTTAATAGATTAACATGGGTGTTTGACGAGCCCTTTTAACAACTACTGTGAAACTCTCATGAGAATGTTCTTCAAGGTCAGGCCCAATTGGCTAACAGTACAGAGGCTTGGGAATGGGGTTGCAGGTCAGGACTGAGTTGGTTTACAAGAGTCGTGTGTGTGTGTGTTTTGTGCGTGTTCCAGTCCACAGTAGCAGGGGATACTGCAGATCAGTGAGTGGGATGAATAGGCAGGGCTGTATAAGGGTCCAGGACTGAAACAACAGCTGCTGCAAGACAGGACTGAAGTATAACAGAACTGTGTGGGGCTTTAGGACAGGGATAGCATGGGATCGCTCGTCAATGCTGGAGTGCGCCGGCTGATCTGGGATTTGGGCGGGGGACGGACCGGACCTTGAATAAAACCTGCCCATGCTGCCTGCTATGCTATCGGTCCCTACTTTTCACAAACACACTCCCCTACAAAAAATGCTCATATAAGATCAAACAGAAAGGAATTAGGACAAGCTTTCATTGATGAGCTGTTAGTCAGAGATCAATTAATGACTGCCTGTGCATGATGCATCAGCAACAACCGGCACTGGCAGGGCTGCTATCAGTGAATATTAGTTTATAACAGTACAGATGCAAGAGACCACCTTTAGCAGAGCCGTTTAGTGAATGACAATGGGCCGGGAGAAGTGAGTTTCCCTATGGCAGGCTGAGTTGGGTTCTATGTGAGAGCCCTTTCCCTCACTGATCCCATTTAATCTCCCTCTCCCTCAATCCCTCACCAATCTTTGTTTCCCTTCGGCCACTTGTGAGGCCCCTTGGTTGTGACTGAAAGAAGGAAACAGAGGATGTGTTAACTCACTTCATTAAGAGCCAATGGAAGGAGCTGTTCTACAGCCGGCACAATTTATATGGTCTGCACTATCAAAGGTTCTGATCCAAAGTCCACTGAAATCAATAGGAGTCTTTCCATTGATTTACATCAGGCTCACAGGGCATGAAGATTTGCTAGTCACACTCTTGTGAGGACTATATAGTTCATTGAACTAGACAGGCACAAACTCTGGAGTGGACTTTAGAGTTCATGGAACCGGAGTTCCCACCTTTCCCTACCATTCTATATGTTCCAGTAGGATTGTTAAAAAGTGTTATTAAACTGTGTCTGAACGGAAAAGGGTTAGATTCAAAGAATGAAGCGGAGAAGAGATTGCAGCTATAGACTATGTCTTCACTGCCAAAAAAGGTGTGCTTTGACAACAAGACAGCTATCTCGCTGTAAAATCACAGTGGAGACAAGGGGCTGTAGTTTTTACCTTAAGGTAGCTAGTAGACGGAAATCTCAGATCAGGGGCATGGTGTTGATCTTGACTAACTACACTGTGATAAGAACTATCTGTGCCTTGTTTCCACTAGGAATTTACATTGAGAGAGCTAACTCCAGTTAGCCATGTTGCAGTGAAGACAATAAAGGCTTCCTGGCATAGTGAGTGAAGGGATATGCTGTCTCTATGCAGGAGGACAGGTAGATATAGTATAGCTACTTCATATCTCCTAGAGATGGTACAGTTGCCCACTGAGAGATTGTTTCTCATATATTGCAGCTCCCCTGCTGATTTGTTAAAACCATCAAGGCCACTCTGCATAGCATCTGACATACCAGAGAAGACTCTAATTTATTTGGTTCTTGCCTCTTGAACCATAGGAAAACACCCTTTCTGCATTAGCCTTCCCATCCACAGGCAAGAGTGTAACAGGGAGAAGTGCAACCCAATAATTCAAAAGTCAGAGGTTGAGAGTCTCACTGATCAGCCTGACGATTTTGGAGGGCAGTAGGTATTTACTGAAGGTGAAAGATGCCCACTGGAACACTTGACTTCACTCAAACAACCTTGAAATTTGAAAACCCAGACAGTCCTAAGTGGTGCATATGGAGCTCAAAATGTTTCTGAGTGTGGTTTGATTGCATTCATGCTGGGAAATACTGAAAAGCAAGGGCAGGAAAAGGGTACCTCTGAGAGCAGGGGGCCTTTCTCTCAAGGATTTGCTCTTGTTTCCACTGGTACTTACCTTTGACTTATTAGTCCATTAAGAATGTATAATAAAATACATTCTCCTCCAGATTCATCACCAACTCTATTGTGTTGCAGTGCATTGGTTTGCTATAGTTCACACTCTGCTACATAGGATCGCTTTACTCTCAAAACATGGTGACACCGGTCAGCAACAGAGTCTGCATAGCACTGCTACAGCACACTGGATGCCAGAATCCTGCACAAGTGAGATCCTCTTTAATTGTGTTCTATGCTCCCACCACCTTAACATCTGGGTAAATAACAAAGTTGGAGGGATTTATCTTCCACACCACAAGTGCTCATAACAGCACTGAAGCACACGGTAAAACATGATGGTCAGGACAGGGAATGCATAAGAATCTAATCCTGCTTTACTGCGTGGCTGCCAAATTAATCCTGCCTGCTAGCTGGAGTAAGGCGCAAGAGGGGAGCATGTGTTTCATTAGCACGATGAGGATCACACTTAAACCTTCATCTCCTCAGAAACACACTCTGACTTGCCTGCACCCTCACCCATTTCTTACCTTATTGGAATGAGGGTGCATGTAGGGAGCCTGAGAAATACAGCATGGAGGACAATATGCTTTGCCTTATTTTTATCTGCATTAGCTGCCTCTCCCCCTTGCAAAGGACACAACGACCTCACACACGCTGTTGCTCCCCATACCAGGACTCGCAAGATCAAGGCTTCAACTGCTCACAGTGGAAAGAGCCCCCATGCTGGAGTTAGCCCCGCCAATCCTGACGTGGTGAGGCAAATGGGGAAGGAACCACTTTTGTTGTCATTTATATAGTGGTAGACGTTGCTAGCTGGGGTGCCAATTCTACCAGCCTTTTTGGCACATCAGTATTGCCAGATAAATCCAGGACTGGAGAGAAACCAACTGGAGCTGGGGAACAGAACTGCGTGCCCCCAGAGCAGCCCATTCCAATCCTGACTTCAGGAGTTGTTATCTCGGTAGAAACTCTCTTTCTGAACTTTGGTACGAGCCTAATTAATGAGTTAATTCCCTGTTAATCTATTCTCTTCTTTGTGTCTTTTTCATGATTAATTTAGTTCCAGTGAATTTCCTTTACTGACTGCAGAGTAGAAACACATTTCCTATCCTATTAATCTCCACTTTTGACCCACCTGCTGGGGGATAAATGGAGGTGAATTCATCCATGCGCTCTGTTCCAAAGCCATTACAGTACACAGGGCATTTCTGGAGGAAAGGAGTGGGCTTGGGGAGGTTTCCCATGGATACTTGCACTCCCAGGATTCACTTGTAGTATCACAAACTTCTACAGATACTGCAAATAACATCTCAAGCAGAAGAGATGATTGCAATACTAAGACCTTCCACTGGAGTTTAGCTATCATACCTCCTTGTCCATTTCAAGACAGTATGTGTCATGGTAAATGCACAAAGAATAATTAAACTCTGAATTATATATCCTAAAAGCAGTTTACCCGATGATATAGACACTCGTGTTGTACTGACTTTAGCTGGATTAAAAATGTGTCATGCCTTCCAAAGGGATATATCTCTGCAAGCAGATTCATTTGTCAACCACTCAGTTGTGTATGCAGGCCATGATAATGACAGCTCTCTCTCCTGCACACATGGGTAGCCTCTTCCTGCCATCCCCCAAAATCTTTCAGGTTAAAAAAAAAAGATAGCAGCTCCACACCAGCGCCAGGAGAGCTGGGAGAAGGAAAGAAGGGTAACTTATCACTCACGTTCAAGGTCGCTTACCCTTTGGGATGGACACTGAAACAGACTATCCAAGAGATGTGGGATTTCCCTAACAAGTTCACTCTTCCAAATTCCAATGATATTTTCTGGCCAACCAACCAAGCAAGTTCTGATTGTGGGAGTAGGGAGAATGTCCCTTTGATCCCAGGCTTTCCACCCCCTTCAAAGTCACAGATGAACTAGCCTACTAGGGAGAGGGTTTCTGAAGGTCAGAGGAGGATCTTCCTTGGCAAAGTGCACTATGGAGTCTTTCAAAAGAAGCACATGGGCAAGTACACACTATCTCCTTTCCTACCCCATGAATCTGGAATTGACACACTGTAATTCATCATACCTTGCACTGTAGAGATGTAAGTGGTGGTTTCGCTAGATGTCCCGGACCACAAGGTTAATGTTCTTCGCACAATCTCCTCTTACAGTTTCAATGGAACACAATAGTCTTCACTTGCTGTCCCAAATTCTTGTGTAATGCTGCCCTGTGCTGCTATGTTCCTCCACAGAAATGACTGCACCTCAGCAATGCGTGCAATGAATTATAGCCATCTGTGTGTGTACACACACAAATCCTGAGAGATTCTGAGCACCTGCTGTGAACCTCCAACTCCATTTAACACTCCTCTTGAAGTCAGTGGCGAAACTCCCAATGAGTTAAATAGGACAAGTCCAGGCCCATTGACTTCAGTGGGGAACTCCAGAGGCTGCTCTGGACTTAGCTAATCCTTTGCAGAGTTTGGATCTGCTATTCTGTGAAGTGCTGAGTATCTCTTATGAGCGTTTTCATCTCCTATGGCTCTTTGAAACACTTTGGAATCTTTTGGGCTCCATGTAAATGTTCTCAGGACTTATCCTTCATTCTAGATTTAGTTTGTGGGGATGCTGTCTGCTTCTGAAAATATAGGAGCTGGTCTTAGGTGTTATGAACTCCTGTAATTCCAGTTAAATCAATGGATCTATGCCAATTTACATTAGCAGAGGATCTGGCCCATTGTCCTGAAGCCAGCAAGACAGCACAGTGTTACTGCAAACTGGCTAGGGGTGCCTGTCAGTGACAAAGAGGAAAGATTAAAGCTCTGTCCTGACATCTGAGGTGATATCCTTTCCATGAAGCAGGCCCAGATCTTTGGGTTTCACCAGAGTGTTGGGTCTTTATGGCTCCCTTAAATGCTTCCAGAATAATTTTCCTTCACCTCATATGGGGGGTACAGAAATGACCTTGACTCACATCAGAATGATTCCATTCTCCCACCCGCCTTCCACCACATTCAAAAACAAAAAGAAACTTGATCTTGTCGTTCCCCCCCAGCCCCCCCGGCCCCTTTCTGGTGAAAGTTACTCTCCCTCTGCATTTAAAAATGCTGGAATAGAAACCTTGCTGCAGAAAAAGTCATCATGTGCTTTTCAAGGCAAAAAAATCAAACAGCATTGTGAGTAGTGGTGTGCAAATGAGGAAGAAGGTGGCAGTAAGGCTGAGATCTTCTTAACAATGCTAAACTGTTAATAAGCACCTGGAATAAATTTTGGGAATGAACACAAGGCTGCAGTATTATAATTCTGGATCCTGATCCTGGCTAGGCTGTTATTTTCCTCCGTGCTTGACATTTGCTAATGTTTCCATCTTCTAAAGGCTGCAATCTCTGTGTCAGTAACTTTCTACTGTATGCACCATTTGGGACAGCTTACAATTGGGAAAGACTATCTTGTCTAGGATTCCTCCCCCACTCCAGGCATCCCAACACCTCTACCCCAGGGAAATAATAAAAAAAAAAAAACCAGAAACAAAATCTATCAGGGCCTTCCATGTGACATCCAAGTTAGAATAGGGATACCAGTTATTAGCATCGCAGGCCCTGCAGCTGATGGCACCAGGTGGCAAGGGCATTTTTAATGAGAGATCAAGGACACTGCTTGCTGTTTGTGTGGTGACTTGTTTAAACAATGTTAACAGCAGTCTTCTTAGCATGCAAACCCAGCATCTCATAAGGGAGAGAGGAAAGGGAGGCAGGCACAACAAGGTTCTGGAGATTTCTATGCAAACAGGTACCCTGCTTTCATGGCTAGTCCCTTCATACCTGCAGGGCAAAACGTCCCTGAAGTTTCAATAAGCATCTTTTTCTACTGTTTTTTCCCACTCGCTGGCTACTCAAGGATATGTGGTATGTGTATGGAGGTGCCTGAAATGAGAAGTGGGAAAAGTGATGCTCTGAAGAGGGAAGATCCTCTGAAGGATCCTGGCTTGTTATCCCCTGACCAATGAATTCTTGCTCATGTGCCATGGCATTCAGCTTCTGAAAAGTTTTTGGAGTGAGTGAAAGCTGTGTGATTGCAGAGTCTGCAGAACCCTGATGCCAATGAGGATCATCCCTTCACAGATCGTGACCATGGACACAGCTGAAACTGGCAAAGAGAACAAGGATCAATAGATAGACAGAGATGCTGAAAAGAACATTCTCAGCTTCGCTAGCTCTTCAGGTGCTGTGTCAGGCATGGCCAGACACATTTCCCAGTACAGCCAGAAAACAGCCTGACAGAAACACGGGTTTCAGCTTTGGCTTTCAAGCCCCACTCTCCAGGGCCCTGCATCTGCTGCAATACCAGGTCTGGTCCCGCACTAGGAGGCACAGAGTAAGTGCCAGGTGAAAGTAAGAGATGAGCAGGAGCCTGGTTCTGTAATAATGAGGCTATTCCTGTTCCTCCTCATCACTCTTCCCAGCAGTGCCAGTGAGGCCCACACAGGAGCACTCAGCTAAATGCCTAAGCCCATTCTTTTCAGACCTATCTAACTGGCACCCACACTCCACCTACTTTTAACCCTATGATCTTGAGAACAAGGAAACAGGCAGGTAGGGGTCTTGAGACTCACTCCTGTCCAGTGTGCAGGCTAACTTACTTGTGCCCATGCACAGCTGCCACTCACACTTGTGATGGAGCATCGCCATATTTTGCTCTCTGCTGTGTACTGCACAGTAGCTGAAAGGTTCATGACCTTACCCACCTAACCGGGTCTTTTTTCTTTTGACTGACAATGGCAGCAGCCATAGCTCTAGTGGAGGTGGCAGCAGTATCAATGGTCGATTGGAGAGCGGTCCTGGCTATCAGTTTGCCTTCATCTATCTGAGCTTGAAAATAGCTCTGTCCTGTGGCAGAAGGCTGTCAGTAAACACCGCAAACTTGGCGTAGTTCAGGAAATCATATTTAGCCATTAGTGCCTGGTAATTGGCCATCCTGAACTGGTGCCTGGAACGTAAGAAGACCTTTCTCCCCAGCAGATCCAGGTGCTTTCCCTTGTTACCAGTGGGAGTAGACTGGGGACGTTGCTGTCTCACCATTTCAGAAGCAGAATGGACAATAAGAAATAAAAATTCTGCTCCTTTGGCTGGCATGTAATAATGCTTCTCTGCCCCTCTGGGGGTAGGAGTGCAGGTGGCAGGGGGGCACTAAACTGTCCTAGCTGGCTCCAGTATAGCTTCATTAATGGGGAGAGCTATTCTGAAGGGACTGGATGTGTGGAGGACCTCCAAGAGTTTATGGGGGAAGTCCTGGACCTCCTTTAGAGGAATCTGAAGCTTTCCAGCAACTCTACGGAGAAAGTCCTGGGACTGCCTGAAGTCATCCAGGAGGAGGAGCAGCAGGGGTGGAGGTGAGAAGGAGATGTAATAGTTTGCGCTTCATCCGGGGATGACAATGGCAGTCTTGCTGGTTCTGGCAGAACCACTGGATCTGTAGTGTAATGCTGCTCCTCCTCCTCCTCTGCCAGATCTCAGAGCAGATCTGAGTGTCCTCTTACGGAGGAGGCATGGGGTGACTCCCTGACAAATCGGATCAACTCTGCAGGGGGGTACAGGTCCCACATCTGCCAATATAGCCAGTAGGAGGGGTCGATAGGTGTTTGTGGGGGCACCCATGGCATGGAGTACCAGTGGTCACTGTTCCCTCTAAGCTGTGCGGGTGTGCATGTGTACATAGATTCTAAACCCCGAGCACACGGCGAAACACCGCGTGCACAAAAATTTGCGTAGAAGCACAACAATTTGCACAGAAGAAATTTTTTGCGCACATGGCCTGTCAAAAATTAGAGGGAACACAATGTGCCTCTGAGTTAGATGCAGCAGAGGTTGGTCCCAAACCAGTGCAGGCCTTCTGAGTGGTGGAGGACCCATAGGGTAGGGAAAGAAAGGTTCACTAGGTGGCTCAGAATCTCCCAATGAAGAGAAGGCTGACTCCAGTTCCAGTGGCAGGACCATCAGTGCCATTGGAGGGGAGATGTATTCTGCATATGGAATAGGTGATAAACTTCTTCCAATGGTCGATTCCCTCAGAGGTGATATTATCCCCCTGGAAATGGAGGGCCCCAATGGAGGAAGGGATTCTGGATCAGGAAGAGTGAAAATGTCCTGTGGGGCAGTGATGGAATCAGATCTCCCCAGTGTGAGGAGGGTTCTGCTTGTTGGAGCCACCAGAGCCAACAAGGAGGATAGTATCTGAAGTTGACTTCATTGGTGCCAATGGATCCCGCACTTTGGAAGGAGCTGGGGATGACAGTACCCATGGAACACGCTCTGATACTGATGGAGCCCCATGCTTATGGTTCTTCTTGTCGTGCCTCTGGGATTTGGACGTACTAAGTCCTCACGGGCTGAACTGATGGCTTTGTTCAGAGCTGAGTCTGACTTCTGTGGAGTGGATTTGGAGGAAGACTTAGTATCATGCTTATAAGACTGCTTTCTGGCTTCCCAACAAGACCCCACCATGGGGTCTGAGCAGTAGTGTAGCCAGGGGAGGAGCAGGGGGGAGCGGCCACTCCCCCTCTGAGCACAAGTGGCTCCTTTTTAAATTTTTACTCACCCGGTGGTGCTCCGGGTCTTCGGCAGTGGTGGCCTTCACGCGCTCCGGCTCCTCGGCGGCACAGGCCTTCACGCACTCCAGCTCGGCCGAGGCCTTTACTCGCTCTGGGTCCTTGGGGGCCTTCAGTGCCACCGAGGACCCAGAGCCTCGCCCGGTGAGTACAAGCAGGCGGCACCTTTTTTTTATGTCCGCTGCCCCGGTTGGCTCCACATAGCTGCGCCACTGGGTCTGAGGGGTTAGATTCTCCCGCACCAGAGTCGGACTTCACAGCAGGAGGTGGAGTCGCTGGATCAGGCTGACATATGGGGAGAGGCGAATGTGTCCCGATTAGAGCCTCATGGCTTTCTCCATGAGGTATTTGCAGATACAAAGTTCCCACCCTTCTCTGATACAGCTTGGGAACGATCAGCACATACTGCACCTTGCCACGATGTGGGCTTCCCCAAAGCAGTGCAGGCAGTGCTGGTAGTCATCACTGACTGAGAAGGACCACGGGCAGGAAGCACAGAGTTGAAGCTAGGAGTCCTGGGCATAGTCTGATACCCAAATGGAACATGGGGGTGATGCCCCCCCAAGAGACTAATCTAAAACTAAAAGAGCTAAAAAAAACTAAACTGTACGATTATTAACACTATTAAGACTGTTAAAACGGTTAAACTAGGTACAAACTAGATAATTCTTCTTTTGTAGAATGAAGCTGAAGCTGCGGACACTGGAGGTTCCAACCTGGACCATGCAGTGGTGAGAAGGAACTGGAGAGATGGTTGGTCCACCCCACACTTTATCACCTCAACTGGAGGCATAAGGTGAACCAGAGCACATGCGTGGACAAACAGACACCACTTTCAAATTCACCAGCCCCGAATGCGTGGTGCGTGTGCACAACCCACAGTGGAATGCAACAGGGATCATCACTCGACAAAGAATATCCACAGTTTCATTATTAAGATTATTTTGAAAGGTTATAAACCCTCATGTTTCTGGGTATTAACAACTCACTGACTAACAGAGGACAAGAAGAAATTTCCCACAGGGGCAGGTAACTCTACAGCTGTCCGCTTTGGCAATTTCTTGCACCTTGCTGTGCAGCCTCGGATACTGATTACTGTCAGAGATAAAGACACTACACCAGATGAACCACTGCACTGAATTGCTATGGCAATCCCCGTTCTTATGATTCACTTATTCACAGCTGAAAAATAATAATGTGTGAGAATGAGAAATAAGATTAAATGCTAGGGAAGGCCTCACAAGATAAATCCAGATGCCAATGCTTTACACAAATTGTTGAGCGCCCCCTGCTGTTAAAAAGAGGACGAAGCAACACAGTGTAATTTTAAATAAGGTTTACTCACACTTTGACCTGAAATGGTCTTCTATCTTTTAAAGAGATGTGGATATTTTACTGAGGATGTTATAGTATTGCCTCTTTAGAGAGAATCCCAAATCCATATAAGATACCACAGTGATGGGTGTAATATAAAAATTTGTCAGATGGGCTTGACAGATGAAACAGACAGATAAGAGAGACAAATAGATTCAAAAGCGATGCTCGGTATTCTCCCCCTCATTCCTTATGACTCAGGATATTGGCCTGAAAGCAGAATCTGTCTTTTCCTGGCATTCAACTGCTTCTATTGCTTACTCCTCCTCTTTGAAGCCCATATCCTCACACTGTGACTCACACCGAGATAGGGATTTAAGGCAGTAACACCCTGTTAACACTTAAGGGGAAGCTGTTATGGTCTAATAGGTGTATAATGTGCATTAGATAAAGCCACTGATTGTGTATTTTAAAAATGGTTTAAGCACATATTTGAAAGACTCACCATAAAACAGCCATCTGTTGCTTTAAGACTTCAATTTCGCCTTCCAGGAATTAAGTTTTTATCAGTGTAAATTCAAGAGCTCTAACTGGAATGAATGGAATCAGGAATGGGGGGCACAGCTGTGTAGCAGTGTACTCTCCTGCACTGTCCTGACAATGGGCTCACACTCTGGCTTGTTCGATTTTTCAGCACCCATGTGCCGGACAGTTCTGCACTCTCACTAATAAGTGGGTCTCTCATCAAAGGGGAGGAGGAGTCCCATGCAAAAAGGATTGGATGATGGGAGCTGCTAGAACATAAAACAAATTGTTTTCTCATCTAGTAAGTAGGGCCAGGCATGGTTTCACTCTCCAATATCCTGCAGTCCTGATTAGCAGTCACCACTACTATTCCAGTTTCAGGTCCTTCCACAGACTTCTGCCAACGCACCTCAGCCTGCAACGTCCTCTACCATCTCACTCTTAGCCCCATCTCCCCACCAAACACAGCTGTGCCAACACACCTCAGTCTTGTCCTGCAGCACTGCCATTCTAGTCCAGGGTGTCTCCTGCACAGCTCTGCCAATGCACTTTGATGCTGATGCTCTTGGACCTCTCTGGACTAGAGACCCACATTCATGATGAATTGTTCAGTACTACAGATTGGCTTGGGCCACAAAGTGAAGCTCCTCATCTGGATCTAGAGCTGAGCTTTCCACAGGCTCCAACTACTTGGATCTGCAGTTTTGATTTGAGCCCATTTCTACTGGGATGCAGACAAATAAAAACTAGAACATAATACTAACATGTTCGTTTCACTTGTGGCTTTCCATCCCTACTGTGCTATCTCCACTCCAGCCCAATTCTTATACGCCTTTGTGCCAAGGTTAAATTTAAACCAATTTATCCTAATAACTCCAAAGGGCTTGTGATATGATGGCAAGTATTTCCAGGGGGTGTGTGAGCCAGTTTACACGTGTGCATACGTGTGCGCTTATATACGTGTGTATGTATGTGCCGGGCAATGAACAACCTGCTCATATTTCTTCCCTGTCTCAGGCTCTCTCTCCAGCATGTCTCTCCCTTAACTATCTCTAGAGTGGCAGCAAGAGTCAGGGTCTGTGTGTGAGTCAGAGTCACAATACACTGAGCAGCTGGAGCCTCTGACAGAATATACAATGCAGCTGAGATGTCAGCATAGGTGGCTTTGGAGTGCTTTAAAATGCTGTTTCAATGCCAGCCTTCAACTCCAAATATGACACTTTGTTCATCCACTCTCTTTCCTTCTAGGCAATAACTTCCTTTAGATGCAACTCACCAGCTTAAATTACAAATCTCTCTTTCTTTCTCCCTCCTTTGATCACCTACTCTCTCACTTGCCCTGCTAGGCTCTCTTGATCCCCCCCACACCCACTAATGACCCATGTAGCAGTAGTCTACTGTCACCAAGGCACCAGTGGCTTTGTCATCCTCACATTTGCTTGCAAGGCACCACCCCAAAAGGGGCTGCAGTGAGCTGATCCCCCTGAAAGCAGGCTTATGGCTGTGCCTGTGAGTATAACAACAGCAGAGCTCTTTGGTGCACCCTTAAGCTTGTTGTCTGCGTAATTTCATAGAATCATAGACTATCAGGGTTGGAAGGGACCTCAGGAGGTCACCTAGTCCAACCCCCTGCTCAATTTTTGCCCCAGAGCCCCTAAATGGCCCCCTCAAGGATTGAACTCACAACCCTGGGTTTAGCAGGCCAGTGCTCAAACCACTGAGCTATCCCTCCCTCCATTTGCATAGATTGTTCCTTTTGGTCCTGGGAAAGATCGGGCCCCAAGATAGTGTCTTCACAGGACACTAGGAAGTTCTTTCATGGACAAGGTGTAGGGCTAGAAGGAGCCGACAGTCCCATGGGCCTTGACTATTGTCAGTGTAGGTGTATGCACTGCTGCTGCTGCTGTACAGGAAGAGAGTGCGAGGATCTGATGCCACTGACAGACTGGGGAGAGATTATGATCCACATGGCCTCACACTTTGGCTTCATGCATTCTTTGGATTCTTCTCTGTTTGCTGCCTAGTGCTGGGTCGTCTGACATTGGGCTCATGGCCTGAACCCTGGAGCTGGCAATCCTGTATGCTGAAATGTCTCAAATCCAGATCAAAATGTTGTGCCCTGGTCCCATCCCTAGTGTTCCATGTTTACCTCTTGAGCCCACAGGGAACTGGGGGTGCTCGGACTCTTGACCAATCTAATTTTCTCTTACATGATTGTCTTTCTCTGGAGACTCCATTGGGACCTATCGATAAATTAAAGGTCATCCTGTATGGCAATGACAATCAACAGAACCACTTACTTAGGGAGTATGGAGGATAAGTTCTCTGATTTCACAGACATGTGCTTTCTTCGGAGGGAATGGGAGTGAGTTTCCTCTCAGTACTTTCCTGTCTAAACACCCCCTCACTGCAGCATTTCTTGTGCCCACAGGGGAACTATTCCAATACACACCAGTGTGACGACTCTGCTAATCCCCTAACTACCACGTGCCTCTGGAGTCCATCTTGGAATCCAGGCATCTCCATTTTCAAATGCACTCCATGCAAACACATGTGCACCAAGACCTTGTGGTCTGTCGCTGATAGTTATCCATGCTGCTCACCATGTCCAATCAGCCAGAATATGCCAACCTTACAAAACCCAGGAGGATTTCCCTCTCCATTCCACGCATCCACTGTTCACCATTATACCTTCCTCTGAGTGTGGTTGTAGCAGCTGAAAAGTAAGGGTCCAAGTGATAACAAGCATAGTACCAATAAAGTGGTGTCCTGTCTCCTACAGCACTGCAAGAGTCTAATAGTCCATTTAGTCTGCGATGTCAATTCTTGCTGTACCAGAAAACACCAATGGTCAATATAAACGGGTCTCATGCCTCCTGCTCCACCAGCAATGGTAGACAGATAGGCTACCTAGTCCTTTACCCTGCCTCCTTCCACAGCAGAAAAGAAAAATGGTATATTTGGTCTGAAATCCCATCGCCTTCTGCACTGGTATACACCGATGGCCCATTTAGCCCATTATGCCTCATCCTTCCCCGTTGGAAAAGGCCACCTATTCTGTTCCATCTAAAGTGCTATCCTAGCCTAGGAAGGATGCTTCAGAAGACAGCATATATTCCTGTAGTGGGGCAACTGCCCCACTCCTGGAGAAGAGGGGTTAAAAGCTGCCCTGGAGAGGGCTGCAGCTGGGGAAAAGGAGTGAAAGCAGCTGAGGGAGTAGCTGACCACAGGTGTGGCCAGCCCAATCAGGCCACAGCTGGCCCTATAAAGGGGCTGTGGGCCAGGAGCTGGAGGAGTCTCACTCTAGGGCTAGGGCTAGGGCTAGGGCTAGGGCGCGGGCGCTCCAGCCTGGTAAACCCTCAGGCTGCAAGCCTTGAGGAAAGCCTATGAAAAGATACTGGGGCTGCAGAGAGGCAGCATGAGGACAGGCAAAGGCAGCAGGTCCTAACCCCTTGCCAATGATGTGTGGCCATTACGGACTGCAGTTTGCCCCAGTGAGGGGGGCTAGATGATGACTGGCAGTAGCCACTGAGGCAAGGTGGTGTTAGAGGGTCAGGGTTCCCCTGGGAGGGGAGATGCACAGAGTGGACGTACTGCTGGGGCAGAACCCTGAGGTAAAGGGGCCCTGGGGTCTGGGAGGGACATGGGGCCAGCAGCAGGCGAGACACCGGTCTGCAGAGGGTGCTCCAAAGGCTGGAGAGAGCTAATTCCCAAGATGACCAGCAGGAGGCACTGTGCCGGTGAGTCTTCACTTTGCTACAATCCCCCATAATGCACTTCACGGGGTAATACTCCTTCATGAGAGGTCAGCAAATCTTCCTGACCCCTGGTAGCAATCAGCTTTTATATATCTGCCTAGGACCATTTATATGGTCACTATGGCTGTTATATCTCATCTGATGCCCTAAAGCACGAGGGTTCAGAGCTCTAGTCATTGTTACACTAGTTAGTGCAGACACAGATACAAGTGAATGATATGAAAATGTCTAATAACAGATAAGATCCTACCAATATGCCTCACAGCAGGTCCACTGCAGAAAAGGTGATGTAGAGCCCATATGTCTGCTGGAAATACCTGAGTTCATTATCTGTAGCCCAGTCAAGTCTGTACACATGGGTAATTTGAACAACCTCATCAAGACACATCAGCAAGCAGGGCTTCCGTGTGAGTTTGAAGTTCCCAGCTTTGATTTCTTCCATTTCCTTCCTTTTTGTTGTTAGATGTTATTTGATAAATTAATTACCTCTCGGGCAGGTGTATAGGATCTGAACGCTCCCTGGCACATCTGGGACTGGTGTTTGATGACAATCACTGAGGGTACACAGCTTGCAGGTTATTTCCTAATCTAAAAAAATCAATAGGATTATATGAAAATGAGCAAGGGGAGGAAAAGCTGCTGTATCACAATGGCCCACCAGTGGAAGCCTACATGAAGTCTGTTGGAATACCAACTGTATTAATTACAGGCAGTGCTGCTTGGCTGACCTTCCAAAGAATGCAATGGGCCCGGACTCTTGTAATACAAAAAAGGAATGTTGCAGTTTACAGGGTGAGCAGGAGGGAGGGATGGCTTCTCATTTCAGATTGCATTGCCATAAAATAACCCAGGGTGCAAGCTTGCTCTCCTGGATGCCAGGGACGGGCAGTGTGGCAGATCCAACAGGTAGGGCCCTACCAAATTCACAGTCCATTTTGGCCAATTTCACAGTCATAGGATTTTAAACTTTGTTAATTTCATTATTTCAGCTATTTAAATCTGACATTTCCCGGGGTTGTAACTGTCGGGGTCCTGACCCAAAAAGGAGTTGTGGGGGAGTTGAAAGGTTATTGTGCCGGGGGGGGAGGTTTGTAGTACTGCTACCCTTACTTCTGCGCTGCTGCCAGCGGCAGCGCTGCCTTCAGAGGTGGGCAGCTGGTGAACGGCGGCTGCTGGCCGGGATCCCAGCTCTGAAGGCAGAGCCATGGCCAGCAGCAGCGCAGAAGTAAGGATGGCATAGTATGGTTTTGCCACCCTTACTTCTAGGATGCTGCCTGCAGAGCAGGGCCCTCAGTCAGCAGCTGCCACTCTCCGGCCACACAGCTCTGAAGGCAGCAGTGCAGAAGTAAGAGTGGCATGGTATGGGATTGCCACCCTTACTTCTCTGCTGTTGCTGGCGGGGTGCTGCCTTCAGAGCTGGGTTCCCGGCTAACTGCCGCCGCTCTTCAGCTGCCCAGATCTGAAGGCTGCGCATAAGTAAGGGAGGCAATACTATCATCCCCCTTAAAATAACCTTGTGGACCCCCTCCCCTGCAACTCCCTTTTGGGTCAGGACCCCAATTTGAGAGACACTGGTCTCCCCTGTGAAATATGTATAGCATAGGGTAAAAGCACACAAGACCAGATTTCACAGTCCATGACACGTTTTTCATGGCTGTGAATTTGGCAGGGCTCTACCCATAAGGCAAGAGTGTATTACACTCCTACTGGGGAGGCAGGTCAATGGAGAGTGATACATGGCCCTAGTGGCTGGGGGCCTTTCCAGTGCTTCCAGCCTTAGCTGGCCAGGGTAGTGAGGGACCAGCTCAGAGCATATATTCAGGTCAACTCACATGGCAAAGAACTGTGCCAGTATTTTTAAATAAGAAACTGCTCTTCACAACAAATTCTGTACCAGCTACACGGCACAGCATTTCACGCTGAATTTAATTAAAGCTACTGGCAATTGTATAGCACTCATAGACCCAACATCTGAGCAATGAAGGGAAACGTCTCTATTTACAGAGATGTTCAGGGGATGGGAGGGGTCTGAATGCATTTAGTCACAGTGGAATTTGTCCAAAAGTGCAGAGTCAAGAAACTAGTCTCATGAAAAATGCCATAGGGTCTTTAATGCCCCTGAATGGTCAGGATCTTAGTTGTATGTCTCAGTAAAAATATGGCACCTCCACCAGCACCCCCTAGCATCATGCTGATGCAATAGTTCAGTACAGGTCAAAGGACAGTAGGGTGACCAGACAAATGTGAAAAATCGGAACGGGGGGGGGGGGGTAATAGAAGCCTATACAAGAAAAAGACCCAAAAATCGGGACTGTCCCTATAAAATCGGGACATCTGGTCACCCTAAAGGACAGAGCTCTACCTACTAAATCACAAATGGCTTCCCACGGCACCCTGGATTTTCCTTGGGTAGGGAGCTGCAGGGAAGGTGTTTGTGCTCCCAGCTCAACCTGGCTCACTCTTGGCTAGAATATGGGAACTGAGAAAATCACAGCTGGAAGTGGACCAGGGGCAGGTGCCGTTATTAAGCTTTCTGTTTGCCATTAACAGCAGAGGCAGAAATGATTGCCATTTGGGGTGGGGGATACAGTTGCTCCCTTGCAGAAAGGTAAGAGACAATGGAGGAACATGAGATGAATCATTGCTGACTTAGCAAAAAGGCTCAATGACTCAAATGCCAGCCCTGGCATAGTAGAGGGGTCTCTCAAAAATAACTTAGCATGCCTGCCATACATACGCAACACTTGCAAACCTGAGCTGGAGGGAGGAGGAGAACGAAGGGAGATCAGCCCCATCCATCCAGAGTGTAGGGAAGGTGAAGGTGGAAAATTGTAACAGTTTTTTTCTCTCTCTTGAACTTCCTGCAAATAGTCACAATTCCCATCCCCTTTTTGGCCATGACAAATGTAAAGCTAACTCAGAGCATTGATTAAAACCTAATCGGTTTTACGGCAAACGAGGCATGAAACCTATTGTCAAAAAAACATGATGTCCGAAGCATGTGTCGGCACTTCATCTTCCCAGCTGGGAGCTCCTGAAGGTCTGAGCTAACTACAGGGCACAGGGAAAGTCTGGAAAGGCACAGAGCTGCTACATGGGTTTGTACCACACAAGGCGGAAATCACTGTGTTGGGGGTAATCATTGGCTATCCTAACAGGGCAACTGCCCAGCTGATTTGTGCCGCTGACAGCAGAGGTGCGAGGGAGTGGGGGTTCAGTACCATGTATTTACAAGGCACTTGCTTTGTATTATTTCTGCCATTACATGGGACTTACCCTTAGATACTCCGCTACTGCACATGAATTACTCCACCAAATCTCCCAAAGCTCATGCTATAGGGCATAAGCTGATCACATATATACAGAGCAAATCTCAAGGCTCTTACTCATATTTTCCTTAGTCTCTAATCAGGTATAACACACAGGGACTTCAGTTGAAGGTTTTTCTGAGGAAGGGCTGAGTGAAGCTTGAGTAAGGAAACCTGGAGTTAGTCTGGAAAGCTCACAGGGTAAACACAGTACAACATCTTCTATGGCTAGGCAGCAGTTCTGCAGAAAAGGACCTAGGGGTGACAGTGGACGAGAAGCTGGATATGAGACAGCAGTGTGCCCTTGTTGCCAAGAAGGCCAATGGCATTTTGGGATGTATAAGTAGGGGCATAGCGAGCAGATCGAGGGACGTGATCGTTCCCCTCTATTCGACATTGGTGAGGCCTCATCTGGAGTACTGTGTGCAGTTTTGGGCCCCACACTTCAAGAAGGATGTGGATAAATTGGAGAGAGTCCAGCGAAGGGCAACAAAAATGATTAGGGGTCTGGAACACATGAGTTATGAGGAGAGGCTGAGGGAGCTGGGATTGTTTAGCCTGCAGAAGAGAAGAATGAGGGGGGATTTGATAGCTGCTTTCAACTACCTGAAAGGGGGTTCCAAAGAGGATGGCTCTAGGCTGTTCTCAATGGTAGCAGATGACAGAACGAGGAGTAATGGTCTCAAGTTGCAGTGGGGGAGGTTTAGATTGGATATTAGGAAAAACTTTTTCACTAAGAGGGTGGTGAAACACTGGAATGCGTTACCTAGGGAGGTGGTAGAATCTCCTTCCTTAGAGGTTTTTAAGGTCAGGCTTGACAAAGCCCTGGCTGGGATGATTTAACTGGGAATTGGTCCTGCTTCGAGCAGGGGGTTGGACTAGATGACCTTCTGGGGTCCCTTCCAACCCTGATATTCTATGATTCTATGATACGGATGGCCCATGTACTACACCAAACTATTGACTAGGCCCAGTATAGTTTCTTTCCACCTTTCTCTGAAGCGCCACTCATTGGCTACCAAGGAGGCACTACATTGGATGCAAAGGACCAATGGTCTAATCTGGTGTGACAAATCCCACATTCATATGGCAACCTTTCATCGGAAAACTTTCTTACTGGACAGCTGTGTTCCAATTTACTGACCACTGATTCTGACAGAACTGGATCAAGTGCACAAAAACAGTCTATTCCCTCCCAGTCATCCCCTTCCTAGCAGTGGGGAAAGAAAGAGACAGCTTGGAGAAGGGGAAGATTAGAAGACATGTATTGATATAAGCCCTGACAGGTGGAAATGTTTGCTGTCAGGGGCTCACATGCCAAATCAATGCCAAGCACACCAGACACCCAGAGCAAAGGCAATGGCAGGAGACAAACTGCAGGGTTTTAAAAAATAAAAGAAATGGACAGAGACATCTGTGAGGACTAGAAGATCTGACTTCACTAACTGGGACCTATAGGAGTTTCAGATGAGCCACTTAGTTAATTAAGTCTGAGATCAAACTATACCCAGTGCTGGACTAATTTCTTGTTTCATGGTTTGCCCTGTCATCCTGAGTACAGTGATGATGAGTGTTTTAGGAATGTGTATACAGGAGACAGACGAGATTAAGTTCGACAGACAGACATAGATTTCTTTTATGTACCTCTTTGATGTACCACTGCTGAGGGAACAAAACCCAGATCCAGTTGTATCGAACTCCTTTGGTACCAGTAGAGAGACTCATCTGACCTTCATTACCCCAGAGTAAATCATGAGTAGCTACACTAAAGTCAAAGGAATCACACCAGTAACTCTGATGGAAGTTGGTGCAAGTGCAATCAGAAGCAAGCCCAGAATAAATAAGGGGCTTTGTACTGGAACATAAAATGTAACAGTCTGGTAATGGGATTAGTTTGTAACTCACCAGTTGCTAACGAGTCTGTGCTGAGTGCTGTCATAATGGCTCTATGCTCCTTTCCAGCTCTTTGGAACAAATTAAGCAGACACAGCCCCTGAATAATCCATCCTGGGTTTTATGCAAGACCCAGAGCTAAAACACAACACTCTGTCTGGAGTAGCTAAGCAATCCCAGAGTCAGAAAGGCGAGGGCTATTAAATGAAGGCTGCTAATCCTTTACCTTAACCCTGAGTCTCAGTCCAATGTTTCCAGTGACATGGATGTAAACCCCTGGGTCACTGAATGGCCACTCGTATCAGTTACAGGTATAGTCCTGTATACATGTGAGTGTGCATACAGATGTGCATAGGTGCATATATGCAAATTTAGGACTTGATGGCAGAACCGTCCCTCATGTAGTAGACTCAAGGACTCCAATGACACTATGCATGTGAATAAGTGCCCACCATTGTGAGTATGGGTTGTTGCACAATCAGGTATTTGTTTCTCATTTGGGGTGTATTTATCTCCTTAAAGAGGGTGTAATAGAGTGTAGTTCTCACAGATCCTCTTTTGAGCCGTCACAAAATTGTGTAGACTCATTCTGAATGTTTGGCTAGTTCTAGTGAAAATAAAAGGCCAGGAATAAATCCCTTGTCTTTAAAAAACATGAAAATAAAAAACTGTCCTGGAACAAAAATCTTCATTCAGCTCAGGGTACAATGTCACCTGATTGGCAGCAAAAGTTATGTGTCAAAGAAAATGGGTTGTTTTTCACCAAGGTTAGAATCCCTCCATTCCCAAACATCCTTGAAAATTCTCCAGTGTCACAGATGCAAACTGTTTCAGCAGAAATCACCAGGCAATGCGGTTACACATATGTTTACAAGTTATTTTGTTAGTGTGGAAGTAGCGCACAGTCTTTGGAGACATGCCTTGTGTTGTTCCTTTTGTGATGTAGTTTTCTTTTGGGGAAGCTGTCACAAATAGCCAGAGAGTTTGCAGCCTGCTTTGCTGTTACTCCCTCCAGTCATTTCTTAGGACAGAGTTGCGTCCTGGGAATTTGGCTCAGGCGTTGCTCCTGATTTTCCTGGAAGAGGGGTTTGGCTAGGTTCCATTTGTAACCATCCCCTGCTCCAGGGTCAGCGTATACAGAATAAATAAAACAAGCTGCACTCGGACAATACCCAGACTCTGCAGGGCTGATTTCTCCTCCAATGGGAAACCAATCTGCAAGGCCTCAGAATCTACTACCACTTGGCAAAAGGGGCAAAAATACTTTGGGTAGTTTCACTCCACCCTACTTACACTCTCAGTAGCAGAGAGTATAACAGACCGCGGAGTGCAATGCACCTTTGTTGTAATCAAAAGACAATTACAGCCGAGGTATTAAACCACCAAAACTTTACTCTTCTGCAAGCCCAAAAGGATGCCTCTACACTAGCAAATTTCATAGCTGCAGCTCCACTGTTAATAGCAACACTGGAAACACTAGTAGAGGCAGGACTCCCATGTTCTTACCACTGTCATTTAACCCTGCACTGAGTAAAGCTGGAGTACAGGGGCAGTAAAAAAAACCTGCACCCTGTCTTCACTGCAGCTTCCTCCATTGCTGCTACTACTGAAGCTGCTCTGGTGGGAAATCGTTCCTGCAAACTTTGCTAGGGTGTATCAGGCCTAGGAAGAGCTATTTTCCTGCCTGTATATAATGTGCATTCTGCACACTGCATTTTTACACTGCTTACATTAGAGTTCCTACTCATATTCTGGAATGCATGAGGCAATTCTCTCAACTAGAGTCACATAAACATTGCAGATGAATTTTGGTGTTTTGACCTGAAATCACTACATTGCACAACCATTTCCATTTGATCATTTATAAAGAACTTTATATGTTATCAAACTTCCTGTTTCATGTGTTCCTGCTCCACATTCTCACAACAAGCTCCTCCAATGGCATACCACTGGGTAGAATTCAAAATTCAGTGACTTACCTGATTTGCAAACACATGTTTGGCAAACAATTCCACTAAGACTGTTGTTCTGCCCACCCAAATCCACAGAGAGTTCCTGTGAGTACTTGCAGGGGTCACTCTGCCTAACACTCTCAGCCAGTGACACTACATCACTGGATGATGGTGACATACTAACTAAAGCTGGGCAAATTTCAACAGGACTACTGGTTCCACTTGGGTAGACACCTAACAGTTCCTGTCCTTATCCCACATGGATCTAGATTCCTGTGTTATGGGAAACTTGCAAGATCAGTTGAAATTTTCAGTACAACTTGGTTTAAACTCACAGACTCATAGACTTTAAGGCCAGAAGGGCCCATCATGATCATCTAGTCTAACCCCCTGCACATGGCTAAACAAGAAATAACTGTGTGTGAATAAGTTTTTTGCTATTATTTTGGTACACCCAGTTCCAGTCTCATCCAAGACTGTAAAGGGCTGAGGTGAATGAACATTACAATAAAACCAAGCAAATAAAATAACAGAATTTTAAATCTTTTCATCGCAAAAAGATTCCACTTAGTTGTAGGCAAAAAGGCCAGGATCAGTTCTGGCTGAACCAGTTCCACCTGACCTATTGGCTTTATTTCATTGCCTGGCTTCTGTAGGTGTTTGGATTTTTTTTCCTCCCCATTGAGAAGTTAGTTTAACTCAAAGGCTCATGCAGCTCCAGTTCCAATGTTAGGGTTTGATTTATGCCTGGAATCTGTCTGTCTGGCCAGGCGTGAGTGGTTCTCTCTAATGACACGCTGATTGCTTGTCGGAAGGCTGTCCGCGGCACAGTTAGTGTTTGGGATACACAGTAATTGCTTCATGTTCACATGTACAAGTGAGCATGACGAATCCAAAAGAGCATCTCTATTTTTTAGACTTTTTCATTCCTCCCTCCATAAACATTAAAAATGACGAACAAGGTTGTAAATACGGTCTCCAGCATGGAGAACAGGTGGTACTAATGGCTGTTAAGTATCCCTGAAGGGGAAGACTGGAAATCCACTATAAATTACTGGGGTATTTCTGCTACACAACAACTTGCCTTTTTCACTGGTGAGAGTGAAAGAATCTTTTGACGAAAGACCCGTAGGGGGAGCGTCGACTCGTATCAGTCACTGGGTTTTCTTTTTCCATCACTTTTTGAAAAACATTAGTTTGATGCATGCGCATGTCATTGGCAAGTGAGAATGGTGATGTTGCATAGAAATCTCCCTATCTCCTCAGACACCTGAGTTTATGTTCTTTATACTCTGACATACATCCATGCCAAACTCTCCTCTCACTTACACTGAAGCAACCCCACTGACATCGAGTGCAATGGAATTGCACCCAGGATATTCCGAGCAGAATTTAGCACTTTAAAAAGAGAAGTTTCTCCAAAATAATCAGTAGGGTCAAGGTTTCACTGTGTGCGTCACAGACCCACAAGCTGACTCTCTCTAAGAGTGCCCAATTCTTTGAGGTGTGGAGCACCATCAGTGGGAGTTGTGGGCACTTTGCCCCTTCTGGGATCGAGCCTAGAATTTCTATTGCTTGCTGACGAGCTCCTTTCTGAATTTGCAATACTCATTCCCTTCCCTGCAGCTCTCAGGGAATTACTTCCTTGTGGGAGACTCTTCAGGGAGCCTTTTATTGGTGATGGAAACAGATTTTGATGGGGACAGTCTCCCCTCCTCGAACAGCCAGGAAGAGGATTTGTGAGACCCACCCCACTCACCCCAGACGGAGAATCCTTTGGGGCGATGCCACTCCGATGAATGGAACAGATGGGCAAGTGAGTGGAAAGTCTGAGAGGACCATCTCCTTCTCTACCTAATTTACCCAGTCGGAAGGATGTAGGGCAGGGCAGCACTGCTAATCTCATGGACTAATGCCTCCACAATGGATTTCTTTAAGAATCACTTGTCTCCTCATTTATAATGAGCATCTCAGTCTGTGGTTGAGGCTGGTGCTGTAAACGTGGAACCAAGACTATTCCCTGCCAACGCCCCTCCTGAGGAGGACTCTCTAGTAATGCTCTCACTCTGACCTTTGTGCCCAATGGTCTGCAATCTCCTCCTCCAGATCCAGCAGGGCTGCTGCCTGAGCCATCAGCTTCTTGCTGCAGGGCAAGGATTTAAGCTGCAGGATGAGGAGTCCCAGGCAGAACTTGGCTCCCATTTCCTCCAACTCTCGTGTTCCAATCTGCAGGCCCTGTCGATGAAAAACAGAAACCTAGAGTGATGAGTCTGGAATCACCCAGCTAAGGGTGGGAGGAAGAGTTACCATCTCATATAGGCTACCGCTCTCTGGGGTATTCCTCCAGATAGGAAAATCTAGAGGCAGGACAATGAAATGAACCGGACAACACCCCAAAATGTTGAACCCACATGCTCACTCCATTGGCCAAAGATTGCAAACACCTATTTTTACTTTGCACTTGCTCCATACAGGTCTTTTCATCTGCAGCGAGATTTACAGTCATTAACAGGGTCCCCTGGCCTCTATTTTACAGACGGGGAAACTGAGGCAGAGAGTTCAAAGGACTTGACTCTGGCTGCAGAGTAAGTCACTGTAAGAACAAGTATCAGACTCCATGAGTTCCTGGCTCCATGCCCAGCCCTGCACTCAGAACATTACACCACACTTCCTCTCTGTTAAAGTAAGAGTTGTCTCCTTGAGCCATGGGAAGGCAAATGAGCTGTGCCACTGTAAGCTGTCAGAAGTGGCAGAGATGAAAAGGAAGGAGGGGGAAAGATCTTTAACAAGTTATGAATAGTTTACAAAAATCAATAACAAAGTAATTACAAAACAAACAACTCTGAGAGGCTTCCCCTTCTATTAAACACTGGTGTCTCCCTGGCAGAGGCGGGCTACTGTTGCAAACTGTGGAGCTGGATTTTCAACACCCCAAAATTTAGGGGAGTCCTGCCTGTTATGAAATAATGGGATGTAGTTCCTGGTTTGGATTGCAAACCTCTGCAAAGTCTGGGAGGCTCTGGATCTGATTTGGTAAGCAGTGCAGATCAGGGTTTGGGTCAGACCCATTACTAATCTGGTACATTGTCAAGTCTCTCTGACTTTGAATAAGGTGGAACGGCTCCTCTTGGGCAACCCTAGCTGATAGTCCAGTATCAAAAGAGTCCTGGTCAAGCTTGAATATAGAGGCTGTCAAGGTTCCTTCCCCACTCTGAACTCTAGGGTACAGATGTGGGGACCTACATGAAAGACCCCCTAAGCTTATTCTTACCAGCTTAGGTTAAAAACTTCCCCAAGGTACAAACTTTGCCTTGTCCTTGAACAGTATGCTGCCACCACCAAGCGTTTTAAACAAAGAACAAGGAAAGAGACCACTTGGAGATGTGTTCCCCCAAAATATCCCCCCAAGTCCTACACCCCATTTCCTGGGGAAGGCTTGTTAAGAATCCTCACCAATTTGCATAGGTGAACACAGACCCAAACCCTTGGATCTTAAGAACAATGAAAAATCAATCAGGTTCTTAAAAGAAGAATTTTAATTAAAGAAAAGGTAAAAGAATCACCTCTGTAAAATCAGGATGGTAAATACCATACAGGGTAATCAGATTCAAAACATAGAGCATCCCTATAGGCAAAACCTTAAGTTACAAAAAGACATAGCTTATTTTACCAGCCATTAAACAAAAGAAAATCTAATGCATGTTCTAGCTAGATTACTTACTAACTTTACTGGAGTTGTAAGGCTGCATTCCTGATCTGTTCCCGGCAAAAGCATCACACAGACAGACAGAACCCTTTGTCCCCCCCCACCTCCAGATTTGAAAGTATCTTGTCCCCTCACTGGTCATTTTGGGTCAGGTGCCAGTGAGGTTACCTTAGCTTCTTAACCCTTTACAGGTGAAAGGGTTTTGCCTCTGGCCAGGAGGGATTTTATAGCACTGTATGCAGAAAGGTGGTTACCCTTCCCTTTATATTTATGACAGAGGCCAATTCACAAAGGTCTTCCATGGTACATCTCTGATGCCTAGTAAGGCAGATGCTGAAGTACCTTGCTGAATTAGGGCCTAAATAGGGTCTCATGGATTCAAAGACTTTAAGGCCAGAAAGGCCCATCGTGATTATCTAGTCTGACCTTCTTCACATTGCAGTCCACAGAACCTTAGCCATCCACTCCTGTAATAGACCCATAACCTCTGGTTGAGTTACTGAAGTTCTCAAATCTTGACTTCAAGATTTCAAGTTACAGAGAATCCACCATTTATTTTAGTTCAAACTGGAGACCTGTACCCAACGCTGCAGAGGAAAGTGACCCCCCCACCCCCTGCCGCCAGGGTCTCTGCCAATCAGATCTAGGGGAAAATTCCTTCCCCACCCCAAATACAGCGATCAGTTAGACCCTGAGCAGGTGGGTGAGACCCACCAGCCAGACACCTGGGAAAGAATTCTCTGTAGTCACTCAGAGCCCTCCCCATCTACTGTCCCATTGACAGCCACTGGAGAGATTTGCTAATAGCAGTTGCATGTGCCGTATGCCATTGTTGGCAACGCCACATGCCAATATCATCCCTCCATAAGCTTATAAAGCTCAGTCTTAAAACAAGTTAGATTTTTTGTCTCTACTACTCCCCTTGGAAAGCCAATGATCCAGATATAACCAGAATTGACTCATATTAACCCTGAACCATTCAGATGACTCTCCCCTTCCTCACACCTTGTATTTTTAATTTTAAATGGCATCTTTGTGCTTACAGCTCTCAGGGAGGCTGTCACAAGCTTCTCAATCCAACCAGAAGTAGGAAAGGCCAGAAGCCTCACAAGAAAGCCAGTTCCGGTGATATTTCTATTGAAGCTTTACGGGTCTAAATGGACTGTAATGCTTGAATACAGTATGCAAACTTTTAGGCGCTGATCCTAGAAGAAACCAAACTCTGAACCGTTTCTGGTTGTGGGGTGGGGTTTTTTTTGGTTTCCCTCAAAAAATTTGCAACAACTAAAATGAAACAAACCCCGGGGTCTGAATCACCAGCTGCATGTAATTCTTAATGAAACCAGTGGGAGTTCCATGTATGCTGTGTAAGGGCTGGACAGAATCAAACCCAGATATACAAAAGCGAGAAAGTGTCTGTAAACTCCCCCTCAACTCTGGCATTTATTGACCCCATCCAAAACATTCTCCGGTGCCATCACCCAGGGCAGAATCAATCCCTGAACATTTGCTGTCTCTGCCAGTATCAACCCTATGGGTTACCTTAGCACAAAACCTCTCTGTAGCCCCCGCTCTTATATGAGCTCCCAACTCCATTACCAAAGATCGTTTCCTTAGTAATAGTCAAAAGCCCCCATTTACATTCCCAGGAACAGCCATGTGAATGGTGTGAGCTCCATTCCAATATGGCCTTTATTTCTGGACTCAGATGTTTACTACGTATTACCGAACGTCTTAGGGGTAACAGAGCCGTGAAAGTTCCATTAATCCATTAGAGGCAGCAGAGCTCTGATCTCATGGGCTTTCTCCCTGTATAGAGTCTGTCAGATTTGTAAAGCACTTCAGAACCCTTGGGGACTGAGCAGCCCTCTGTAAGTGCGAGCTGTGATTATTTCTGAATTAAGAGTGCCTGCTAGATGGAAGTAAGGAGAGATTTCTCACATAAACTACTGCACTTCTTGCAAATACTTTTGCCAGGTTTGTCAGGCCCACAAGGCCAGTCAAGCCTATGAGAAAACCACCACTTATGGTTTGGCAGATACAGTACGTGCAAATGTCACCTGGGGTTAAAGCTGCCCTGGCAAATGCAGCTTTTCATGGTAAATACGTTGAAATTCTTGCTCCTTCCCTGGCTTCTGAGACAAAACTACAAATTTGCAATTATTATCATTGTCAATAATAAAATGAAATAATACAGCACTCAAAAATATACCAGGCACAAGAGACAAAAAGAAAAAATACCTGCTCGATTGAAATAAAGCAGTGATGTAACATGCAAAGAGAAAGCAGCCTGTGGTCTAGTGGACAGAGCACTAACTGGGAATCTGACAAGCTGGGTTCCACTCCCCATTCTCCCAGTAACCTGCTATAAAACCTTGGGCAAATCTCTTAGACAGTAAACTTTTCCGGGTAGGGACTAAATGTGTGGGTATAGTGAGTTATGGCAGGGATCTGCAACCTTTGGCATGCGGCCCGCCAGGAAAAGCCCCTGGCGGGCTGGGACCGTTTGTTAACCTGCCGTGTCTGCAGGTTCAGCCAATCACAGCTCCCACTGGCCGCGGTTCATCATCCCAGGCCAATGGAGGCTGCAGGAAGAGGCGGCCAGCACATCCCTCCGCCCACGCCGCTTCCCACAGTCCCCACTGGCCTGGAATGGCGAACCGCAGCCAGTGGGAACTGTGATCGGCTGAACCTGCGAACGCTGCAGGTAAACAAACCGTCCCAGCCCGCCAGTGGAGTTCCCTGGAGGGCCGTGTGCTGAAGGTTGCATTCCCTGAGCTATGGAAATACAAATCATTAACAATAGTAAGAAACCAGAGAGATAAGGCACAGGAAACAAGAGTTATAAACACAAGGCAGTGATAGTGCTTGATGCCTCTGAACAAGTTTAAGTGTATTATTTATTTTATTCAAAAATAATTTTTTGGCAGTTTTTGGTTATGTCCAAGTAAAGAGGATGGAGGTGCCTGGCTGAAGCAGAGAGAGCAGAAGCACAAATCTGCCATTTAGAGAATGACAAGGGCTTCTCTCAGGTGCAGAATACACAGAAAACATCTTGAGGCTTCCTCTGTGGTGTATCGCAGGTCCCTGCTTCCAAGATCAAGGCAACACACTAAATACTTATCAATCCCAGAGATGCCAAGCAGCGACTGTGCTAAAGCTCTGCCTGTGGCTTTATGATTCCCCAGAGTTTTATTCAGGATATGAAGAGGCCTTAAGAAACTATGAGCGGAGAAATAATAATAATAAAACCATAATATACCTGAGAAACATCAGGCTGTAATTGCTCATGCACTGAAGTTAGCTGCCATACCATAGTCCCATATTGCTTTGATATTAGACAGCTCAGGAGTAACAGCTGGAAATCTCAGCTAGAAGATTACTTGTTAACACACTTTATTCACTTCAAACACAGAGAGACTTTTATTTTTTAACTCAGCTAGATCACATAATTCTCTCTCTCACTTCCCCCTCCCTCCCCTCTCCACCCCTTTCAGCAGTGGGTGTGGTTGGAAGGGGTGTGCCATGACTACAGTAGGAAGTAGAGGTGTTGACAGACCTGAGATATAAAACTAGTGCCCTTGATGGCTCCTGCCTTCAGTGCCAGGGATTGCTGATGTAGATCTCTGCATCCATCCATCCTACTGTATGAAATGCAGAAGGCAGAGGAAGAATGCAATAGCAATGCCAGTCTGTGCCTGTGTTTGGTAAGAGGCTGGCAGGAGAGACTAGCCATACTGCACTGAAGTGCGCTGGCTGAAGACCCAGTGACAGAAAGTGGTCTGGTTACCGCAACATTACAGGTCAGTGGACTAGGCAACCATGTCTCACTGCATTTTTGTTCAAGGTGTCCTTCAGTCTGGGTCTTCCAAGACCTTATCTTTCTGTCTAGTACATGGCACTGAGCCTCCTCAAACTTCCTAGGTTCACACAGTCCCTTGGCAGTGCACTGCCTTCTGAAGATATCCCGCTATGGCATGACAGGGAAGCTGCCTCTTGTCCACTGTGGAAGAGAGGGGAGCTGCACATGTTTTGCCAATCACAGATGTCTGTGATTCCTTGACTCTGTCTTCTCAATTCTCGTATCATTGTAGAAAGCTGCACTGAGGCCCCACCTGAGATTCCACTTCAAGCTTTGGGCCCCTTTTCTTATATAAGAACACACAAAATCTAGAAATCTATGCAGTTGACGAAATGTAGCGTAAGTCTTAGCTATCGTGAGAGGCTGAAAAGCTTACTCGTGTCTCTCTGAGCCAGTTCAGCCTCTGCTGACATTGTGAGGTCGGGGTGTCAGTTAGTGCTTGAAGTCAGGGTGGGCTTTCTGAGGCAGATGTGTCCAGGAGCCAGCAACACGTACTCTCTCACAATGAGAGGGGAATTTGGGGCAGGAGGACAGTAATTACTTGAGCCACAATCTGGCCAGGACACTACTGTGAAAACAGGTATCTCCAAACCGGAGCTGGTCGAGTAATTCATGGTGAATAATGCTTGTTAATATTCAGCATTGCTGTATCCACAGATAAATGTTTCTGTCATTAGACAAACTGCCCTCACAATCCTTCACAGGATTAATGATATAGCTATGGCACTGGAGGCAAAAAGGCAGCATTAAACACTCCCACTGCTGCAAGCAACATGGCTTTGCCATGTTCACCTGATGACACAGAGGATTGTGGGACCTTGTGAGTTAAACTGGAGATGACTTAGCATAGAAAACTAAAGGTGCAGCAAATTAAAAGCCAAAAGACATACATACACATAGGTAGACTGGAGATTTTGGGGAAAATGACTGCTCCCTGAGTTGAAAAAAAGGGACCTTCGGTGGGCAATAATGCCATCAAGGTGTTCTCTCCTACTATTGGTCACTTCTTGAACCCTTGGGGTAACAGCTTTCAGCTATAAACTCACCTGCTGTCTACATTTATATATATCTATATGCACACAGAGAGAGAGTATTCTCTGCATCTCAATGGCTTTACACATGCACAGCGGTTATGCCCTGAGGCTGGGTATAAATAAATTGACAGTCTGGTTTCCCACTAATTCCATCAGTGAGCTCTCAGTCAGAATACTAATAGAAACCATCTGAAGGCTGCAGTGAATAAACCAGAGAGCTGAATGAAACATTCAGTGTCTGATGTCTCCTGCCTTAATGTTAGTCTGAACTATGCCTGAACACTGCTGTCTCTATATACACACACACACACACACAAATGAAAACACACAGGCACACACCTGTAGGAACCTGGTGCTTATAAACTGGGGGGTAGTGAGGAGAAAGCTAAGTTTTCTCATGTGCCACAATCCCTTACATAGCTAGAATAGTGTATTTGGTATTTAATAGCAGGGACATCATGCAAAATGGAAGAAATTACAGATAAAGCAATGAGTTTGGGCCAAAGGACTTCAAGGATAAATATGCAGATTAAGTGAGCAGGAAGGGCCTATGATGCAGGGGGAAAGTGTGCAAGAGAGGTTCAAAGGAATTTCTAGAATGAAAGATGAGGAGGATGGGGGTGGGGCAGACAGAAGAGAGGAGGATGGGAGATATGGAAGAGAGGACTGAAGGCTGCTGGGGCCAGTGGTGGTCGATACAGAGGAACAGAAATAAGGAGAAAACTCATGGAACCCTATCTGCCTACCCTACTGTTACAGGAGTGTGTCTAGTTCTGAGTGTTTGTCATTGTTGTCTTGGACATTGGCCACAAAGTGAGGTAACATCACTGCCTGTCTCTCTAGGATTGAACCTTATGGTCGTTCAACTCTGGCAAAGTTCCTACAAAGTCAATGAGAGTACTGCCTGCATTACGTCTGAGCAAGGACGTCAGGATTTGGCCAGTAAGACACCTAAAGAGACAGAGACAGACATGAAGGCATCAGGGGTGTGCTTTTGTTCTGAATCATTTTTCTGTGATGAAATGAATGCTTCCCTAGTTAAACAAGTGTATTTTACAGCCAGGATTGTTCAGGAAGTGGAAAGGGGAAGGCAAACAAGGAAGGGCAACCCCTTCCCCTTGGACTCACTAGGGGAGCTGTCTTCAAAATCTGTTCAGTGGCACGCTGGGAATTCAGCAGGAGACAATACTCTAGTCAAACATTCAAGCAAGTTGAATTTTGAATTCTCCAGACTTATTGTGGGGAAAAGGCTAAACTAAGATTGCCTGGTGTCACTTCCTCTTCCACTCCTCTACACCCACTGGCTATTTGCCCCAGGTTCTCATCCCCACAATCTCTCCACAGCAGCCTTGCTCCCGGAGCCCTCCATGCTCTTCTCCAACCTTGCCTCCCTCCCCCAATTTTCCTCTCCTTATTCCCCCTTCTCTCCTCCTCCCACAATATCCTTTGCCTTTCCTTCCTTCACCTATTCCCAGGGGGTACCCTACCCTCACTGCCCTGATACATTAGAACAAACTAACAAATGACACAGGACCAATATTACCTTTGCCAACTGTTAGTAACCACATTGTTTGGATGGTTCACTGCCTCTTCCTCTCTCTGTTCCTTGTCCTTAGGCTGTAAATTCTTCAGGGCAGGGATGTAGGTCATGATTCACCATTGCCCTACATCTTGTGCCGTCATTTGCACTTCCTTGCGATAGGTAAAAAATGCTACTATTCTGATCCAATCATCTTATGCCCACTTGCCACTACTGTAAATGACTGCACCTGGTGCAGGGCAATGGAGAACCAGGCTCTAAAAGGGCCCTTCCTGATAAGGGCCAGGAAGGGATAGATTTCTATATGGGGAAGTGTCCCATAATGTAGCTCTTTGCAGATGCTCATTAAGGAAAGGAAAGATGGAGAGGAATAGAGAGGAAGAAATGCTCCCCCGGAGGGGACAGTCTTTAGAGATGGGATGGTACCACTGCCTGGGAGCTCTCACCTTCCAGCAGAGGTAAGTACTGCATTAGTTTGCTTTCTCGTTCATTTAAATACCATGTATCATGCCAATGGACTGTTTTTAGGATGTGTGTTTTGGTCCAACAACTGCTTTGGATGGCACCTGGACTAACACTAACGGATTATGCCTCCTCCCTTCACACACACTGAACAGTTCTTCACCCTCTCCCACTTTGTCTCTCCCATAGGCAGCTGCTCTGTTTGCAATGTAGTGGAACAGGTTGAATGGGTGCTATGCCAGGCCAGAACTGAGTACTCTGTAGGAGTTTGCATTGTTTCAATCTGACAGAGCCTGGAGCTGCATCAAGCTCCTATTTGATTCTGACTGCCATAGACATTTCCAGCAGAAGGAAGTTTCCTCTCTACATGTTCGCTGGTCAACTTCGCAGTACTATTTGTGCACGAAGGTCTCCTATTACTGAGCAGTCTGTTTCTCTGTGGTGCTCAGAAAGAGGGGAGGTGAACAGACAGTGTTTCTACCCTTTGTAGTGAGACTTGGAGGGGAAGCCTCCAAAAATTGAAGTGAACAAATAGTTGGACATTTCCAAAGCGTTCTTAAAGAAAAAACCCTGCCAGCTCAGGACCCCTGTGCTTCTCAGGTTCATATACCTAGTTACTTCTGCAGCCCCCATAACCATAATAAATGAATGCCTCACAAACACTCATGAATTTATCCTCACACTGAGGCAGGGAAGTGTTCTCATTCTACAGATGGGAACTGAGATACAAAAAGGGAAGTCTATGACAAAGTCTGGCACTGAATTCAGGTCTCCTAAATTCCAACCCAGTGCCTTATCCAAAAGACCATCCTTCCTCCCCCTGGGTTCCATATAAGTACTAGGAAAACTAGTATTACTCCTGCAGGTGGAGACTGGGAAACTCACAGATATTCATATGGGCTCCATTACCATATTATCTGAGCACCTCACACAATCTTTAATGTATTTATCTTCACAGCACCCCTGTGGTGCGGTAGGGCAGGGCTATTATCCACAGGTGTCAATAGCATTAGTGTTCATCAGAATAACCAGACCAATAGTCCATATCGTCCAATGTACTGACTAGAGCTTCCGAGGAAGATGTAAAATGTGCCTAACTCAGCAATATTACACCATGGGAGTGAAATATCTTCCTGACCCCAGATGGGGGATCACCATCTATCTTGAAACATAAGGTCCTTGTAATTTTATTCCAGCTAATGTAAGTGCAGATGCTACTTTTATTTATAAGTCTCTAATCCTTTTTGTTGTTGTTAATCTTAATAAGATAGTTGTCTTTATAATGCCATTCACTGCTGGGTTCCACAGGTTAATTATTCCATGGAGTACCCTCTTACCCTTATATTATATTACAAGGTTAAGGCATAGCACCTGCAGGGCCTTCTACATGCTACTCAATCTCATTGCAATAACAGTCCACAGAACCTTTCATCACAGGGTCTCAAAGGACTTTACAAACAGTAACTGGTGAAACCGCCTCTCGGGTGTCTACTATTATCCCCACTTTATAGGTCAGATGAATGAGACATGGAGAAGGGAAGCTGCTTGCCCAAGGTTACATAGCAAGTATGGTGTTCCTGGGAATAAAACCCAAGAGTCATGACTCCTGTTCTAAACCCTAGAACTATACCACAGGGTTGTAAAAGTCATTGTTCCACCAACCCAGGGACTGAAGGGAGATGACTTGTGACTCCCCTATTTGTGACCTGCAGGAGCTGGTTCACCCTCTGGCACAAGACAGGGAGGCTCATGGCTGCCCTAAGCTGCGTTCATGCTACCATAGCCCCTCGGCAGCGAGGAATCAGCATGGTGCAGGTCCATCCCAGGACACACAGTTCCTCCTACTGGCTCCAGAACTGGCAGCAGTCTGCCCCCAGCTTACCTCAGCACATCCCTTGTCCCCAGTGCTTCTGCAGAGATGGGACGGAACGGGTGGAATTGGCTCAGCACTGGGTGGGGGTGTTCTGTCTCAGGGAATGCTGGGGAGCACCCCTGTGCCAACTGCACTAGCGTAGAGCGTGCAGAGCATAGTGATGAATCCTCCCAAGCAGGGCTCCGGGTTACTTCCACACACTGTAAAGCCCCTTTTCATATTGTCCTTTACTCTTTCCCTTTTCAAACTACACAGTCCTAATTTTCCTAGTCTCTCCTCATACTGAAGCTCCTTCCAGGCCACTAAACATTTTCATTTGCCTTCTTTTGACCTTCTTTAGCTCTGCTTTGTCTTTTTCCAGATGAACTGATCCAGTCCAAACCTAGTATTCTAGGACAGACACTAACATTAATGTCCATACCGGCATTATAATGTTTGCTGTGTTACTCTCTATCCTTCTCTTCATATAGTCTAGTATCTAATTCACTTTTTTTTTTATTGCAGCGGCTGCTGCACACTGAGCAGACATCTTAATCTAGCTTCCTAGGTGACGGCTACTTATTTTTCCTCAGTGGTTACAACTAATTCAACCCCCATCCACATGTCTGGGTGCTTTAAATTGGCCCTTCTAATGTGCCTTTGTCTACATTTCATCAGCCATCATATTACTCAATTTCATCATTTCTTTAGCTCCTTACAATCTTCCCCACTACTGTATAATTCAACAACAGCAAATTTTGCTACCTCATTCTCCTCCCCATCATCTGAGTCATTAATAAGTATATTGACCAGCACCAGTCCCAGCACTAATACCTGTGGTCACTTCACTTTTAACCTCTTACCATGCCAAGAATTGCCCATTTACTCCTACTTTTGATTCCTCTCTTTTAACTAGGTTTGAATACATGAAAGTTCCTTTACTTTTCACCTCAGGGTTCCCAAATTTCCTTAATAGTCTTTTGCAAGGGGCTATATCAAAAGCCTTATGAAAGTCTGATTACATTTCAGTCACCACTTCTCTTTCAGCCACTGAGTTCCTTGCCTCTTTCAAGGAATTCTAACATATTAATAGAAAAGCAAAATTCACCTCACCAGCTATGTTGCCTTGTCCCTATGTTATTATACTCACCTGAAACTCTGTCTTCAATGGTTTTCTCAGCCCCTGAAGTAAGTCTATAAATGCCAAGACTCATATATAGCACCCTGTTAAACAAGGTTGTGACATTGACGGTCACCTAGTCCTCTGGCTGTTTGTAATGATAAATTGCATATTTTTGTTAGTAGCTCTTCTCCTTTGTTCATTAGCTCCCTCAGAATTCCTAGAGGAATGTCATCTGGTCCTGATCATTAATAATGATGGCTTGACTGTAAAATAACATATGCAGGCAGAACACAAACCTTTGCTCCTGCCATATAATTTTGCCAGTACGTCCTGATTCACAGCACTCCCTGCTATTCCAGTCCTGTTTCCCTACCAGCTCTGCCAACATACTTGAGTCCTGAACTGTTTCTTCTGATGTATCTAAATTTCAGCCCTCAACATCCCATGCCATTCCAGTCTGCCACCTGCTCTGCCAAAGCACCTCAATCCTGACATGTAAATTCCCTTTCTATTCCAATCCTTCACCCTCTCCCCAGAGCTATACCAGTATAAAATCAATTTGGACCTGTACATGTTTCCCATAGTCCATTCCTGAGCCCCTCATATATTATGCTAATGTACCTCAAACCAGAGTTCCCCATCCTGCTGGCAGCTACTGGCAATCATGCCAAACTCTGTAATGATTTTGAAAAGTGCACAAGTGTTCACAGAAGATTAGACTGAGACCCTCTCAACACAATTTCACAAATTAATTTAAAATATCATCTGAAAACAGCTCTCCAAGTGTGCGGAGCCACCTAAAGCCCTAACTCTCAGCCACTGATTACGTCCTTCATTACTTTAAACGTTCATGCATCAGAAGTCTCTCTCCTACCCTGATGCAATACCCAACGAACCACATCGTCCTTTTCCTCCTGAATTATGTATGACTGCTCAGCCTGAAGCAGAAACACTAATGTCGCTTGGTCCTCTTCAGCTGACACTGTCAAAGCTAACTTCCCCATCTATTGTTCACAACAGACTAAGGTTCAGTATCAAGAAGGTACTATAACTCTGCAACCTACTGTACTAGTGCATCTGAAACAACAAAGGACACATTCATTTTCCAAGCGAAAGGCAGGTGGGAAAACCAAAAACATCTACACCCCAGCTCAGATCAGAAAAAAAAAAAGAGACCTAAAGCAGAATGAGCTTCTCCCCATCTCTCTAGCCATGCCCTTTAGAGCTGAATGGAATCACAAGCAAGGAGTGTGTTGTCTTGTTTTCTTACAGGTGTCGGAGTTGTTATTCTGATTCCCATTCATCCCTCTTGCTGCTTGTCATGTTTAACAGAAAAACAAGAATAACAGCGGAGATCTATTTTCCCTTTCAACGTCTTCCTCATGCCAACTATAACTGGGCATGCAATCTAGAGCATGGTTCAGAAGGGCTCTTGTGCTAGATGAAAATTCAATTCTGTAGAAGGTAATTCATACCAAAAGCATCCTACAGACCCCCTGATGGCATGTGATCCATACAGCTAAATACAGGTGATCCCTGTGTGCTACAGTAATGCATTGTAAAGACCCTGTTCGTAGATGATGTTAGGGTATGTATGATAAATCTAGGGCAGTGACCAGATTTTAGGGAGGAATTTTTGAAGATGTTGATAACCGGGAGGCTCAGGAAGTGGGATTCTGACCATTTATTTGGGGGGCTTGGGTAGGTGGCATATTTTTAGATGGGTCATCAAGATGGGATTAGTAAAGTCAAGGAGCCAGTGTTGCAGATGAGGAGAATGGAGCTGAACAGAATCTGCTGCTCTCTAGGGTTTATGAAATGGAATTTTGTAGCTCTTGGGGCCCAATTCACTACTGCCCTGCACCTAGTGTAATGCAAAGTGGGTATAGAATGCTGCTGTTCTGATCTGGCAGCCTTTAACACCCATACATACTTCTCTTTGCTCTGGTGTAAATGGCTAGACAATGTGCCAGGCCACAGTAAACCAGACCCCAGGCATCTGTCCGTGCCTTATAAAGTAGTGTGTTACAGTAGTCATACAGGTTGCACAGGGCCAGTAGTTCAGACAAAGCCTTAGACAGCTGAACTTATTTAAGGGAAAGAGGGAGTCTCAGTAGGGCCCAGGGGTTAGACCCAACCCTTTGCAAACTACCCAGGGGTCTTTACAGTCCACTTGTACAATCACACCAGAAAGGGCCTTATTCTCAGGTCACCACCATATGAGCTTATGGAGGGAGAGAGACAGAAAGTATCTGAACTTTGAAGAATCTAAGGAACAGACTGAAGAACAGGAAAAGATGAGGTCAGAGAGACTGGGTCAGGGGGAAAGGGAGGCAGCAAGCCAGCCACAACTGGGATAACTAATGGGAAACACAAGTTAAAGCAGCCAACAATTCCCTTGTTGTGCAGTAGATATTTCCACTTTGGCTTTTTCAGAGGTAGAGGCCAGCAGGAGGGAAACACATGCCAGCTGATTAATTCAGTGCCTCCTGGAGCAATAGGTGAGAAAGACACATGCCTTGCAACAATAAACCACAAGCCAATGTGTCTTTGAAGACCAACTGACCATTCCTAATAAACTAGGTAAAACAAATGGAAGCAGAGCCATCGCTGACTCCAGATGACACACTTCCTGGATTTCATATCCAGTGCAATTACTAGTGTAAGCGGGGGAATAGTCCCGCTATTGTGGGGAACTTTCCTGGCTTCTGCACCACCCCGGTGAAATGGGCCAGCAAAAGGATCTGAGTCCTCACTCCCACTTCCTTTACCCAGTGGCCTCCCTGCCCTTGAGGACTCCCCTTCCACTCTCCTGTCTGGCAGAGTCCTCATAACTCCAACAAGGCTGGGCCCAGGATTCCTGGGGGGCTCGACCCCCAACCCTGCTGTGGTCACGTAGGACAGGGGCTAGGGTGTCCCCACTCTGGGTACTCTCTCTGTACTGGGCACTTCTCTGACCCACTGACTATTACATACAAGTTAAAGCAAATGCAAGTTATTTAATCAACAATTAATTTTAAAGAGAATAAGGAATAATGGGAAACGTTAAAGGAAACTCATCAACCCGCTCTGTGGCAGGGAACATCACAAACAGTAACTCTGGAACGTCAGGGCAGTTCACAGTCTGTTCCTTCTAAGTCCCAGGCCTCCTTCTCCAGCCCTGGCTGTGCTGCAGGGATGCTGTGGGTTGGACACTTGCTCTGGTGGTGGCCACATGCTCTCAGGCTCTAAGCGGTAGGACCCTTCTTCCCAGTGTCGCCCCCATCCTGTCGGGGTTACGATCCCTTGGCTGAGGCGTCTCCTTGTGCTGGACCCGCTGCCCAGGGTCCCCCTCGGTTTCCCCAGCTGCTCACAGCACCCAGCTCCTGTCTGCTCCAGCCCCAGCTGCACCACTCTGTCTCTGCACTGCTGCTGCTCTGCCTCCAGCTCCCTGGGCTGCTTCTCTGGCCCCTCTGGCTCTGGTTGCTGCAGCTCTGCGCCCAGGGCTAGTCTGCTCTCTCTGGACTGTGCCTCTGGCTTTGGGGCTGCAGCTCTGCTCCCAGGACAGGGTCTGCTCTCTCTGCACTGCTTTTCTGGTCCCTCTGGATCTGGCCCAGCTCTGCTCCCCAGCTTAGCTCAGGCCCCTGCTTTCTCCTTAGCTCAGCCCCCTGCTTTCTCCTTAGCTCAGCCCCACTCTGTCTGACCCAGGCAAATCCAGCTCAAACGGAGGACAGGACCTCCCTGGCCTCCTGACTCCCTGATTAGCCTGCTCGCCCTGTCATTCAGGCTGACCTGGAGCATTGGCCTCTCCCTATTGTTCCTGGGGACTGTCTGTCTCAGGGTCCTGGTTTCCCATAGACCCTTCCCTTTTTAGTACTGGGAGCTAGCCAACCAAAACACCCCCACTGAATGTTAGTAAGGGGGCAACAGTCCCCTTACACTAGCAAGGACATTTGTATGAACACAAGCTACTTCTTCCTTAGAAGTCCATTTCAACCTGCTGCTTATTCTTTCCCCCTAGAGCTCTAATCCTCTGTTAGTAACATCACAATCATTTCCACAGCAATCAAGTGTTACGTCCTGCAAAGAGGATTACTGTTTCGGGTTGGGAAGCTGAACGGACTCAGGAGGAACAGATGACCAGCTTTTGTGCAAATGTCTTTGGTAACAGAAAACAAAGAGAGAGAGAAATACAGAACCACATGACAGATGATCAGATCTACTGCTTGCAAGAGGCATCAGATGCTCTTTAAGTTCATAACAAGTGATGTTTCCCAGAGAGATTTACAGTGGAGTGTTGGGAAAACTAGCAACAGGTGGTATGTCCCTTCCCCCCTCCTGTTTTTTCTTCTTTGACAAACTAGCAATATTTTCAAAATGAAATGTCACAGACAAATAAAAAAGCTCCTCATGCATAACTCCATCCTTTTGGCACAGAATTCAATGAGGGGGAACACCACTGAAAAGAGTGCACAAGTTTTTGAATGTCAAACAACTGGTTTCAATTTTCGCCTGCAAAATCCATACAACAAACAGTTAAAAAAAAAAGACCTTTGTTTTGCTTCTTCTCCCCCCCCCCACCCCAAGAACATAATGCAGCATGACTCTCCAAAGAACAATTTGCCTGGGATTACCCATAATACACTGCATTATGGTAATACACTTCAACCCCTCATGCATATTAGACTGACAGTGTTAAAAATCTGTCAAAGGAAAAATAAATGATACAACAAAATGATGATGTAAGACAAGACGATAAACATTCAGCACTTTTGTAATCTGCCAAAATACACTCTGAAATTGGTCTGGGAAAAGAGAACAAGGGGACTGTGAGCTCAGAAGAGTTTAAGGGAATGTTCCCAACTCAAGCAGAAAACAATTTCTGACTGATATGCAGACACAATCACATGAAGACTGAAAACACAACAAAGCAGAACCAAAAGCCAGAGAGGAAACAAAGTAAGTTTTTCTCCTTTTCTTTGATTTCCCACTGTGCAGTGACCTAGAGGGAATCTGCCTGCTCACTTTTCCATGGATGGATCACCAGGCTTCAAAACACACAAATTCACTCATCTCCTACTCTCGCACTGGTGGAGTTAGACACAATCTCTGGAGCACTAGAATCCAGCCCAGTTATTCAGAAAACACCATCCAGTATCTGGGAGCATGAAACATGGGGTTCCAAGGATCCACCAGCCTTAAAGTAGGTGAAGCAGCTGACATCACAGGTCTTTCTCTTTGCCTTAATCATAGATTGGTGCTTATCTCCCTCAGCCTAAGAGCAGGCATAGGGAGCATGAAGACAGTAGCATTTTCAAGCCATTTGGCCTTGCACCTTTCCAGGTAGGAAGCCACAGGAAAGTGCTACCAAGATACACCTCACCAATGATCAAGGGTGTGGGCAGCAATAAAAGAGGGGCATATGTATGGGAACAGGTGAAAATGGGATGATTCCTGGCCCCATCTGATTTAACCCATCCCTGCTCTCTCTCATGCACACACGCTCTCTTTCTAACACCTCTTTGCTTTTCAGTTTGCAAGACAAAAACAAAATGAATAAAGGGAGGAGGATTTCACCCTCTAAAAAGTTGGGCCATGGGATAGGGTTTGATCCCACGTCCTGACGCATTGAAAGCACCATAGGACATAAAGGATCATTTCCTTAATAGGGTTAATCTACCCTATAAAAAATGGAAAACTCCGAGCCAATTCATATCACTGTTGATTTCCATGCAGACAAGAAACCAGGCACATCTTCTGAAATACCTAAACAAGAGAGGAGCCTGCTCTTGGTGTCAGATGATGGGTTTCTTAGCTGGCTATTGGAGGACAAGAGCTGGGCTCTTTTCTGGAAGAACCTGACATAAACAAGTGCAAAGACAGCCAGCAAAGGACACTTCCCACACCCGTGGTTCCAGCTCAGGAAGAGGGATGCAGCAGAGAGTGGTGCTTTCTGCTTCTCTGCTTCTCTCTGTGCCCAGTCACTGAACAATGAATGAAACAAGGAATCAGGGCAAATTATATTTGCTGAGACGGAATTGTAAAGATTAGTGTTGTAATTAATCAGGACAACCCCATCAGCAAGCTCTTGACCTTTATTCCGACCCTAATAACAGCACCTTCCCCCGTGTCTTTCATCCCAGTACATAAAGCCTTTTACAAACGCCTTAAAGGAAGCACCCAACTAGCTCCTGGGAGGTAGGGGAGCATTACTGCACATGAGGTCACACAAAGGGGGAGTGACCAAGGTAAGGTCACACAACTGGTCAGTAGGAGAGCTGGGAATAGGACCCTGGAGTCCTCTCTTTCTCAACCACCCCAATAATACTGTTGGAAGTTGTAGCATTAGGGGCCATTCCTCCAGAGTGCTGGAGTGCTTTTCTTATATCATAGGAGTCGCCGGAAGTAACAGCTGAGTTTCAAGAAAAATTCAAGGGGTACTCATAAAAAAACTAGGCTATACTATTGTAATAACCCCCAGGCTCTCTCCAGTGAGACCCAGAACTGTCTCCCCTAGAAACGCCCCCATCAACACCACCACGAGACTCAGTCAGAGAAAATGACAGGCAGCTTAGGACAGCAAGACTGCTTCTAGCCCCAAAGCTGCCACCTTCCCTCTCCCTTTGCACCTATCCTGAGATAGAGTCCTCCTCCCACACAGAACTACATTCCATCCCCACTCCCCTCTGCGTTCCCATATAGTCCTGCACCACAGTTATTTCCAGCTGCTCACCTGCCTGCCATGGGACTGCTAGCCCCAGAGGGCTTCATGCACCACTTCCACTGTGAGTGAGAGGATCAAAGCCTTCTGGAGTGCTGCTGGCACTGTGAGGCAGGTAGACAACTGATCAGCATGGCAGGCAGTCAGTAGACCACAAATAAATGCAGCAGCTCAAGGGATAACGATGGGGCAGAGAGCAGTGGCAGTGTCGGAAGGTGGTAACCTCTGTCAGGACAGCTGTTACAGCAACTGAGCACCTGGATCTTTTTTTTTTCCCCTCCAGAAAGAGGACGCTCAAGACATTTTCCTGAGAAGGCGTGAACAAGAATGTGGGGCAGTGGCTTAGATTAGAGCACTAGCTTCTAGCTGCAGAGATGCTGGGTTAGAAGAATTTAACAAATTACGGTGTGCCAGGAGCTTTAAATTAATGCATTAAGATGCAGTATTAAGGTAAACAACTGGCAGCTTTATTGAGCATATCTAGCTGGGATAGAGGTCTACACAGAACTGAGTAATATTCCCAAATATCCCATCCCAAGCATGAATAGAGTCCTGTGTGAAGTCTGGGCTGGATTCTTCAGGTCTGACTCTTCTTCTGTTGTTCCAAAGTCCCGCTGTGCAACACAGAAAGAGCTTATCTCTGGACATGATGTGAAATGAGTTTGGTGGGTCTTAGCCTACTGCCAGTACAGAATTGGACCCTAGGGATGCAGCTTTTAACGTCCTCTAGTGTGTAGGTGACAGTTTATCAACACTCATGCTTGGTTCCCTGGCTGCTGTCATAGGCTCCTGGAGTTTGCATGGTGGTGTCAGGATGCTATCCCATCACAGCTGGATGATCACATGAGGATAATCACATGGGATGCAGCGCAGACAGTATGAAGATTGGTGCTTTCCCATAAAAATCAGGGCAGGTGCTGGTGACCCTAGTGACCTAATCAGGATTCACAAGGTCTCCAGAGATATGAAGACAGGTCACTTGTTAACATCTCCATTTCCCCCCTCGTCCTCCACCACCATCCTTTGTCCCAATATCAGAACAGACATCCCTAAATGCTGTCATAGCCCCAGATGTGCAGTGGTACCAGATGCTTATTAAGCCCAATGTACTTCTCTGCAGCTGTTGACAGTACTCAAAGCAACAGCATAATTTTCATGGGTAGCCTCAGACACAAGGGGTCAAATTCAGAGGTGAATCTAAGAGATCTTGAGAGAGACTAAACTGGCATAAATCACACCTTCCTCCAGCCCCACCCTTATGTCAGTTACACTAGCTCAGATTTCCCCCTAGACTCCCTTAGACCCACTTACTTACACTCACTTGGACTCTCACCCATTTGCCAACTGATAATTATCACAGTCCCCTCCTTACATGTCACCTCTGAATTTGGCCCAAAGATATTTCCCAACCCTAACATTTCAAACTCCAGGGACCAAATCCATCCCTGAAGTAATACGTCCTTGGAAGTCAATAGAGTTACATCATGCCAGGGCTCACTAAGTGGATTCTCCTCTCTCTCCTCAGTTATAATCGACAAAGGGTGATTCTAGTGACAGAAGCTATTTCTGGGCTTTTATGGGTAATTCCTATATTCGGAGAGTGGGGGAAGGAATGGCCCCCAGGGGAGAAAATGTTAAAGACGTCTTTCAAGAAATATAATTTCCTGCCAAGGGCTTCTGCACATTCTGTAAATGAACCCTCTGAAAAGACAAAAGGCTCCATTAGCTGCTGTTAGCAGGAGTCACGTCTGTGAGGCTCAATGGGAGAATGCGGGAGAGGTAGAAAGTTCCCAGTCTCAAAGTAACAATCACCCTCACTGTCCCTGCACCAGTGCCACCCCCACATGCTTGGCCAATGTATGCCTCTCTCCTTGCCCAGCAGAAAAGCTCCTGCTCCTTAGTGGCAAAGTAACTGCGAGCCTTAAAGAGACAGAGCAAGGTGGGATTTCACAGCAGCTTCCAGCTTCTCACATTAGATGCTCTCTCATTTGGAACGCCTGCCGTGTACACCCACCCCACACACAAACACATGCCAACACACAAAGTACACTCACACGGACATATAGTTAAGTACACACACACCAACACACAGACACATACACCCACAACACACGATCACACCAAATCCACTTAGACACATTTCTAAATATATAATGCCCCCCCCAACATGCACACACTGATATCCAAACACACATACATCTCCATACACATTTTCACACAGCCAAAATCTCAGTGTATGTGTGTGTCATACAGACTTAAGTGCTCTCATTCACATCCATATGCACCTTGTCTTTCGGTGGTATACAGGCCCACTTAAAGAAAGGGGATGTGTGCATCTGTCTGTTTCACACACAGAGATGTGCATGGACCCATACACAGACAGATGGTTCATACTGTACACTTGCACCAACAATTGCACTGCTTCACATGCACAAACACCTCAGTGCCTTAATGCATCCCAACAGCACATCCACGCTAACACACACAAAACACGTGATTCACTGAAGGTGGGAGGAGGGGTTCAGGAGGCCGCAGATTAACAGCAAATGGAGTCACAGATAGATCAGATATCTCTGTCTCTTATAACCCATGCACCTGGTGTTCTTACATTAACACAATGATAATTAATTTTGGTAATTAGAGTTATAACAGGAGGGTACTATCCAGGAGCCCAAAGCAAATCTCTCCTTTTGGAAGTGAATTTGTTATGCCCAGTAACTAAGCAAATGCCATATTTGTCAGCCCCAAATAAATACAGAGGAGATAGCAAAGAATGGTTTTTCTATTTCCTAAGCATTTGCTTCAGGATAACATGGATTTATTCAGCAAGGAGATGGGAAACTGAACAATAAAAATGACTAAATGGAAACATAAAAATTAAACCCTTTTACACAGAGACAGACTGCAGCAGCTCTACCTGCCAGCCCCTTCCAGATTCCTAATGAAAACAAACAATGATTTGCAAATGATTTGGAAAATAGATACCTCATTCTTTTCCCTTTGCTTGTGTGCACGTGAATGTGGAGCTCAAGACACCGAGGGATTAATAGCACAGCTACAGTCTTGCATTGCCACAAAGTTCTGCAGCACCTCCTACTATTCCATTACACGCACACAGCTCAGCCAATATTCCTCAGCATCCTCTGCTATCCTAGTCCTGGACCTTCCTTCCCCACTCCCAGCTCTGCCAATGCATCTGAATGAATCCTGACCGAATCAGGAATGGACAATAATGACAAAAGGACACAGGGGATCAAACCCCCATTGGGACATGGAACCCTGTCCTTGGAGGGCCATGCCTGCCGCTGAAAGAAAAGTGATGGCAACACTTGTATAGCTTGTAACACCAATAAAGTCTGTTGGATTGAACTGGACAGGTGAGGAGGCTGCCTTCCCCTGCCTGTCTGAGCAGAGACAGGAGAGGAGGCAAGAAGTGGCCTCAGCATGCAAAACCTAGTCACCCATCTCCTCCCCACTCCCTGCACACACACACACACACACACCCGTATACAAGCACTTGACAGTGCAGTGTCAGGAATGAGGACTTGCAGCTGTGTCTCCCCAGTTACTGGGCACCCTCTGAGCCCAGCTGAGCCATAGAAGGGCCACCTGATTAACCACTCAGCCTGATTGGCCTAGGAAGTCAGCAAGCCTGCTCTTTACCCAACAGCAACAGCTGATCTGTGGCTGGTCACTAACTATGCTCACAGCTGCAATCACTCCTGTGCCTACCTTCCTCCAGTTCTGCTCCTACCTTGGTCCTGCCCTGTCCCTGTCTGCTCCAGACCTGCTTCCTTACTGAATTCCTGACTCTGACTGACCCCTGGGCTTTGGTTACTGGCTTGAGGACTCCAGCTCCTGACTCTTGCTCCAAACACTAGGGCTGATTCCTGCTCCAACAACTAGGCCTGACCGCCCACACCCCGGTTTGCGACATGCCGTGTGGTGCGGTGCACTCCGGCAGACTCCAGTGCAGTACAGTACCTTCCACGCTAATTAGTTGCAAATGGAAAAGAGGCTGATGGTCATATTTCCCCCCAGCTCTGCATTTGCGAAAAGGTCACCAAGAAAGTGTGAATTTTTTTCCAGTGAACAGAGATATCTGCAGCTAATCAAATCTGAACTTTATCATTACCAGGTGCCCTTCCTTTCCTGTCTCCATTTAGAAATTATCTCCCTTCCCCAGCACACATTTATGCAGACACCACACACATGCATGGGCAGACTGCATACACACACCCCCATATGCCCTGTTACACGCATGCACCTTATGCGTATAGATGTCTGTAGAAATATATACACAAACCACCTACCTTTAATGCTGCACATACACAACAGCCTTACACCCACCCTTGCACACACACCCTCCCTTCCTGCCAGCACACCTTCATGCACTCACACAAGTGCTCTCGCACACACAATTGTACGCATAGACAGGCAGACACTCACATGCATACACATCCTGTTTCACACAGACACTGACCTGCATACCCGCTCCCTTATACACATACACACTCATGTGGAGGCATATCCTTAAAAGTAATCAGATAGCCACAGCCACAGCCACACCCTTACTCACCCCCGCCTTCGGGAAAATAAGGACCCTGGGATCAATAACCACTTACTGCCCTTCATTCCAACACTGTCCACTTCATTCTTCCCTCTTTATGGTGACAGACAAGCTGACTACAGATGGGGGGCATCAGTATGCAGGGGAGGTGAGGTGGACACTGTGTTAGCATAAAAAACAGACAGATGCCACAGAGTCCAGCAGAGTCTGGTGCTGCAGTCCTGCAAGCTAGTGAACAGAGCCCCCTCTGCCCCAGAAGCCCTCTGTTTTATTCACAGAACACCAACGCCACTCCACCGAACAAGGAAGGGCAATTACACAGACCGTTTTCCTGCGGCAGCAGAACTGGGCGTGGGATGGAGGGGACAAGCAGACAGTTCCCCTACATCTGTGCAAAGATCTTGCACACGTAGGTTGCAGACATGTGATTCGTTCAGTTCTGCACAAAAGTGACCTGATTTCATATCACAAAGACTATGTGGCAAGAAACCAAATGTACTTCAGACACCTCCTCCATTCTCACTGGGCTGGTTTTTAAAGTTGTCGGTGTGCTTTATTGCCATTGTAACTAGTAATGAAAATGTAGTGCTCGTTGTCCCTGCCAGTGCACCTCAGTTCCAACCTGCAAGCACCCCCTGATATTCCAATCCCAGGCTGCCCCCTCCCCAGCTCTGATGATGCACCTCAAATCCCAGCCCACAGCGCCTCCTGCTGTTCCAGTCTTGCACCCTCCTCCGTCCAATTTTGCCAGTGCCGCTCAATCTTGATCTGCAGCATGCCTCATTCTTTCAATTGGGCCCGCCCCACAGAGCTCTGCCCGTGAACTTCAATAATGCGCTGCCAACACAACCAGTTATTTCAAGCGTGAACCAGTCCTGGGCAGAGCCTAACAATAATATAAATATCATTGTTTGCTTAATATATGTATTGATTGTCTTTCTACCTAGCTAGCTTATTTCGCCAAAGGAGCACATTTTGCGTTAATCATGACGGGACACATTTTTAAAGCTGACTTTTACTATCAGTCCCCAGCACAAACCCTCCCCTCATGTACATAAATCGTAGAACTTCCTGTGTATCTGTGAGTTTTGCATGTGCACATGCAGTTTCATAGGCTGGCTGGAAATTTGGTCTATAAGCACACATAAAGCTCATCAGCTATGTGAGAAGGGCATGGGGAAAGAAAGGGCATGTGGTGTGTGCGCATTATGGAAGTGAACTTTGCTCATAAAAAACTCCAGCACTTTCACTCTTGGGCGGCCTTCCAATCACCAGACATCCTGGCTTGGTCAGAGAAATGACCTTTCTGTCGGTCTGTCACAGCAGACACGGGTTCGCTCTCAGCTCCTGTATACTTCACTCCCCACTCCAAGCAAGAAGAAATGGCAGCTTTTAAAGGTCACTGTGAAATCAGTGTCCAGCTGTTGGCTCTGAAATCCATATGGCCGTCAGACTGCAAAGAACATCAGTTCCATCAAATTTCCCCTTTGCAGCTTCCCCATCTCAAGGGTCATTTTAACAGTTCAAGCTAGAAAATCCACTCCAGGTTGTTGTTCACCTGGCCTCTGGGCCATTTTGCTAGGGTTCAAAGATCACATATGATGGGCCACATTGCTTGTAGGGCCCAAGAAGAAACGGCCGAGCAAGGAAACAAAGGATGGGCTCAAAGAGACAATCAATCGGAAAAAAGAAATGAGAAAGTAAACACGCTAGGACGTTCCGGATTCTCTCTCCTAAGTTTGTCTTTATGTTGAGCTAGCATTTCAAACCAAATGCTCTCCTCGCTCAGCTTTCATTTATCTTATAAGATTAAATCATTTTATAAACCACTGGCTTCCCCTCCAAATGAGAACAAACCTTGTCGGCTGCAGCCTGCTGAATGTCAGCCTTTTAAAAAAAAAAATCCTCCACTGAAATGTAAATTGGCTTTCTGATTAGATTGCTTTCAAAAAACCCAGCAGAAAAGGCTATTGCAAATCAGACAAAGTTCCTTGGGCTCCCATCCCTGGCTGCACATGGCAGAAGCTCTCTTAGAGTCACTGGCATCGTCTTTTTCCCCCCAAGTAGCTTCACTTTCATTTTTTCTTGTTTATTTTCTTAAATCGTTGGTGTAATTTTCCTTTCAAGGTCAGTCATTAATCGCAGCCCCCAAAGGGAAATTTCTGCCTCAGCTGACATGTGAAGAAAGATCGAGAGCTTGGCAGTGTTTTGAATTCCTCATATGGAAGGTGCTATATAAGTGCTAATTATTATTACTCCAACAGAAAATTGTAACGGGTCTTGGGGGCATGCGTGAGCCACATTGTGCTGGTTCTGGCCATGGGCCCATGAAAACTGGCAGCTATAGTCACAGAGCATGTGACTGGGATAAACCTGTGACCTCCAGGAACCCATGTACAAAGGTTCCCGCCTCTGGGGCAGGCACAGCAGTGAGGAGATATCCAAGCTCAGGGGAGCCCAAGTTGGTGGGGCATCTCTCCACAGCAGCCAGGAAGAGCAAGGAAAAGGGGAGGTGCTGGGGAAATCAGGCACTCAAAAGTTAGGAAATGCCAGAATTCAGGTTGCCTGTGGCATCTCCTCCACTCAGCCCCCTTGTGCTCATGTTGTGATACTCTTTCATTACATGATCACATTAATATTTTTTCCATGGGACCCCTGTGTTATTCAGTCCCCCAGGATGGATGGTGCGCAGGGGATGAATCAGGTTTATGTAGTGTCTGTAGGATCCCTGCCTCGATTGTTGCAGAAGTCAGAAGGTGTGTAGCGAAAGAGGCAGGGAACTGCAGGAGAAGAAAGGATGATCTTATACCTAAGGCAGCTGAATGGTGACTTTGAGGATAAGAATCTATTGCCTCTGCCCCAGAGTTCCTATGTTCTGCTGGGCCAGTCACTTAAACCAGACTTTTCACAGGTGGTCACTAAATGTGTCTTCTTCATTTTCTGGGGCCTGACCTGAGAGACTGGGGTCTGACTTGCAGAAGTGCTGAACACGCATAGCTTCAACTAAAATCAATGGGGGCAGTGATTTGAAACTATATAAAGTTTTACATACTCTGAAAAATCAAGTCCTAAGTGTCTCAAATTAAGCACCCAAAATCAGTGGATATTTTTTACTTTAATCGCTCTGTGCCTCATATCCTCATTTGTAAAATGTGAATAGCCCCTCATCTCATTGGAATTTTGTTAAAATTAAATTAATTAATGTTTTTGAAACACTGTAGTTATGAGCACCACAGAAGAGCCCATAAGAAAATTAACAATTCTGTCTTCAGAGCAGGGTGCAGTAAATAAAGAATGGGCTTACACAATGAACAATGAGGAGAAAACAGAATATTGAATAGCTGTTCATTTAGTGAGAACCATCCATTCTGTGCACTGAATGAGGCAGGGAAAATAGAACGTGATCATGTAATTAAAGACTTCATAATAATGCATAAGCACAAGGGGGCTAAATTAAGGTTACATGGGCAACCTTAATTCTGGCATTTCCTAACTTTTAAGTTATTGACTTTGCAACCTTACTGAACTTCTTTTAATATATTTCTTTATGTGTAATTTAAAAAGAAACTGACAGGAAGGATGCATCTGTCAGAAGACCCAGCTCGATAAAATAAAATAGTATGGAAAAAGTTTTTTCGACAGACTTGACAGTGCCTACATGGTAAGAACAGATGGAGATTTAACCCAAAGGAGAAACCAGGCCCCATAAATGGATATGAATCAGGCACCAGCTCCCCCCAGCTTTCTGATCAGAAGTCATGTGAAATAGGATCTCTCTCGCTCTCTCTCTCTAGCATTTCCTCCCCTTTTCCTTAAGTTGGGAGAAAGCTGGAGCTGGAGAAAGCTGTTAGACTGACATCAGTGAAAGTTAGCACAAACTCCACTGTGCCTCAGTTATGTTCTGGGTGGACGTGCTTTCATGAGGGGACAGAGAGGAGCTCAGTATCCATGCAGGAGAGAGTTGAGGAGGGACCTACATTGCCAGTACCCTTACTCATCTGCTCTGCAGCTGGAGCACTTTCATCTCCACCACTGTCAGTGCAGCCTGTATCATCCATGCGAACATTCAGGGGGAAGGAAAACTATTTCTGATTTCCCTCAAGTTTTTCTTTTAAGCAAAGGAACCAATTCTACAGAAGGGAAGAAATGGTCATTTTGCTAAAATGTTGACTGTTCACGCAGCAGAATCATAATGGAGAATTTTGAGGTGTTTTTGCTGACAAGAGAAACATCCATCAGCATAAACAATGACATTTCACTTCAGATCTAATCCATAAACATCCTTGAGAACTCCAGGTTCATTCACACAGAGAAAATGCTGGCAATTTAGTACTCATGTCCGGCTGTACAGGCTAGGAGCAAAAATAAAAGTTAACTGCATGGCGTATGCCAACCTGTGGAATTCACTGCTGCAGGGGGCCACAAGGTCAACCCTCTGAAAGGATTATAAAAGGGCAGATCATTGCACAGCCACTAACGATACTGGTAATTTATTAGTCCACAATTGCAATAGTGATGATCAAGCCTCACACTGAAGGGCACAAGTGGAAGGGAAGGACAGGAAGGATTATTCCCCTCCCATGTCTTAGCATAATTAATCAGTTGTATTATGGACAGTTTTGACTTCTTCTGAACTATCAAGTATTTGGCCCTTGGAGGAAGCAGGATACCGGAATAGATGGACTAGTGGTGTGATCCAGCCTGGCAAATTCTAAGATCCCTAAGAGGAGGGAAATCTATCCTCTCAGAAAATCATATGTAGAAAATGCTTTGAAATTTAGATGCCTCTAAAATCCAGGCAGAGTGAAACACGAACGCTGTTCTTTTAGTCCCTGCTTTCGCTACCTCACCATTCTTATTTCCCATGCCTGAGGAGTTCATGATTAGACTATGAGCTTCATCAAACGGCAATTTTCAGCTGCCAAATAGATTTGTACAATAAATCCACACGGGGCCAGATTAATGAGCAAGAGAGACGTCAGAAATCAAAAAGCTAGCTGCTGTAATTCCACAGGAAACTTGAAAGGATAATGTGAAATGATATTTGGACATTTAAAGGGACACTATCAAAATAAAGCAGTTAATTTTTCATTAGAATTTCTTTGTCCCCTCTCTGTGTCTTACACCTTCCCAATAGTCTCTCCTAAGTAGAATGCAAACCCATGACATTCAAGGTCATGCCACTCAAACCGATCTAGTAGGCTTGAAAACAGTTTCACTCACATAAATAATATATATGCATGCACACACAGACACGTTACTTGTGTCACTACTAACACATAGCATTAGTAAAACTGAAATAATATTTAAACATCTAAATTGCTTCATTTATGCTGTTGGTTTTCCATTTGTTCTAACCGTTTGGACAGTGAAATTAGATCGAATTATAGTTAGTTTCCCATTTGGAGCCAAATTCTGCCCTCAGTTACACCCAGGCAAGCCCAATGATCCAATGGTAGTCAGTTTCACTTTCTGTTTTTTACATGCTAGCACAATTCTAGTCTCCAAGCACTGCAGGGAAACATTTTTAAATCTAAGAGCAGAGGAGAATGTTCTTTCTTCATGTGCATGCCTAGTTGCTTCCCCTCAATCATGTCAGTGTGACAGTGCTTATCGATTTTGTATGCCTGCCCATGCAAATGTTGGTTCTGAGTACTTAATAATCCCCCCCACACCCAAGTAGCAGCACTTAGCTGGTGAATGGATAGTATGGTGGCCATGTATCAACTCCTGTCCTATTCCCCAGCAAAACACAGTCTCTATTCTTCTAATTCACAGATTTACTCTTCTACAGAGCCATGAATGCATTTCCTCCTGGATCTTCTTCAAGTGACCCCTTTTATCCAAGGAACCAGGATTCACTTCACACACATTTACTCTTCTGGGGACGGAAGCATCCTAATGCTTGGAGGTCTGCAGTGCTGCAGAAGATACCTGGATTTGCTCTCTAACTCCTGGTCTCTCATACTTGCAAGGTTGGGAGATTGGGTGCTAAATCCCTAGATGGAAAGGAACCTTTTGTTTTGATCAATAAACTGTGGCCCTTCCTGTTCCATATCAGTAGAATGTATTAAACATTAGAACTTCTGACTCCCTTCAGCCTCTCTCCATGTCCACTCTCTCCTTGTACAACCATCTAGGGATCCAGTTCCATGCTCTGCTCTAAGACCATACCTGATGCATTCTTCCCAGAGGCCAGCTTGTCATGTCAAAAGGCAGAATAGCCCTTGCAGTAAACCACCAGCTAGGGCAGGAAGGAGGAGACTGAGGGAAGAGGTCCTTAGAGTGATGGAAAGACATTATTGTTTAACATACATTACAAAAGGAGGGAAGCCCTACTATCAGTTATTCCTAAACCAGGAAGAGAGGTCATACAATGTTGCAATTACAGGCCAATTGCACTGTTAATAGTGATGCCAAAAGAATATTCTGCCTATGCTCCTCTGTATTCTAAGTGATCTACCTGTATTAGAGCCTTCTGTGCAGTCTTGGTCAATGCTCATGGCTACCACTTAAAAAACTCCAGCTCCACACAGCCCAGGTGGTGTTTGGGCTCCCAAAATTACTATTATCCCTTTTACCATGTCACTGATGTCAAACTGGTTCCAGCATGCTAAAACCCTTATGTCCACATGGGTGGAAACGGAATGGATGTTAATGCATCCAATTCCCCCTGCGGGTCTGCTCGGTGCCTCTTTTTGTCCGATGGAGAAAAATAAGGTAAAGTCAGTGGTGGCTGTATGAAGTGTCTGAGCTATCCTAGCTAAGAGGTACCAATTTCATCCTCGCTTTCATGCAAAATCACCTATCTGGGGTAACCCAGACTTGCAAACTTGGGGGTGGGGGGGAGGGCTATAATTTGGAAGAACTGGCTGAACCAGGGCACCATATGGATTTCCCAGTTAGTCTAGGATGTGGGTTTTGTCTCTTTTCTAACACTAAAGCAACACAGCCTCAGCGGAGTGGCAGTATTTACAAGTGACATTTGCTAATGTATCAGCTTGGTCCAGATGCCCTCAGACTACCAGAGAGCTACTGGGAACCTTGGAAATGCTTCATAAACTCCCCAGGCCCATGTCTACTATGGATGCTTTGGTAATAAAGAGGAATCCATTGGTCTGGAGTTCTTTGTGAAGTGTGGGAAAGGGAGTTAGTGCATGCCTTCAGTAACCAAACCTCACGTGAAAATTATAACCTAGATTATGTACCTACTATGCTGGGTTTAACTTCGCCACAAACTTGGTTCATGAGGGCCACTATGACGACCAAGTGTATGATTTTATGAAAATGGAGGAGCAGGCTTATGCCCAGAGCAGAGCAATAGCATTCAGATCTATTTGAGTTAGCAGCACCAGAAATAATAGCTTATCAACATAAAGACCAATTATATGAATTTGAAGAAATTTGGGCCCTGTTTTTTCATACATTTGGATAAAGAATGCTGAGATACCTCAGATAATGCCAAACTTCCATTCCTCCTGTTCTCTCCACTTTTTCCCTCCCTCTTCCTGTGCTGGCCCTCACTTAGTCCCCTCCTTCCCTTTTCTGCCTATTTTTATGTGTCTTTTGTTTTGTTATCAAAATGTCTAAATAATAGTGCCAGGTTTTGTATTGTCTACTCTTGCAGCTTTGACAAGGTGTAAGGGTGCATAATTGCATATCTTTATTTGCAATCCCTGGGAAATGAGCAGCAGTTGGTAACATAGACAAGCTGTACATAGTTTAGCTTTTTGTATTTTTTATTGTTTGCTTCAATGTTAAAATTAGCCCCCCAAAATCACAACAAAATTCAATTCAAACCAAAATCTTCCAGGATTCAGGGGTAGGAAGGAGCAGAGGCAATGTCCCTTTCCCACCTCTCTGCCCACAAGAGGCTCACTGTGTCCTACAGCCTAATGCCCCTTAGCAAACAGTAACCGCATTAACTGGACAAAGGGGAGAAGAAGGTTGAAGGGATTTGCTGGAATGAGAGCCCAGAGGTTGATTCCAAAAGAGGAGGGGCTGATGGCAGTGCTGAGAAAGCTGTTCCAATCAGCATGGGGGAGAGTGCTGCTTCATTATTCTGAATCCAGCCAGGCTTCTCAGCTCCACGGATTCAGATCTATCATGATCCCATCCCTGTAGTTGTTGTTTATTGTGCTGTAATTTAATCATACGGTGGGGGATTCATTCTCTAGTTTGGGGCCGGTTGAGACCCAGGAACACATCAGCAGAGGAGATGAAGGAACTGATTAAGATGTGCTGCTCCCACTGAAGGGGTCTCTGTTGAGTCAGGCCTTTTGTTTAGCAAGCAAGGAGAGCAGAGGTCCTGAGGTTATACTTAATGAGAATCATAGAATATTCGGGTTGGAAAAGACCTCAGGAGGTCATGTAGTCCAATCCCCTGCTCAAAGCAGGACCAACACCAACTAAATCATCCCAGACAGGGCTTTGTCAAGATGAGCCTTAAAAACCTCTAAGGATGGAGATTCCACCACCTCCCTAGGTAACCCATTCCAATGCTTTACCACCCTTCTAGTGAAATAGTGTTTCCTAATATCCAACCTAGACCTCCCCCGCTGCAACTTGAGACCATTGCTTCTTGTTCTGCCATCTGCCACCACTGAGAACAGCCTAGCTCCATCCTCTTTGGAACCCCCCTTCAGGTAGTTGAAGGCTGGTATCAAATCCCACCCCCCACTCTTCTCTTCTGCAGACTAAATAACATCAGTTCCCTCAGCCTCTCCTCGTAAGTCATGTGCCCCAGCCCCCTAATCATTTCCGTTGCCCTCCGCTGGAGTCTCTCTAATTTGTCCACATCCCTTCTGTAGTGGGGGGACCAAAACTGGATGCAATACTCCAGGTGTGGCCTCATCAGTGCTGAACAGAGGGGAATAATCACTTCCCTCAATCTGCCAGCAATGCTCCTACTAATACAGCCCAATATGTTGCTGGCCTTCTTAACAACAAGGGCGCACTGCTGACTCATATCCAGCTTCTCGTCCACTGTAATCCCCAGGTCCTTTTCTATAGAACTGCGGCTTAGCCAGTCGGTCCCCAGCCTGTAGCAGTGCATAGGATTCTTCCTTCCTAAATGCAGGACTCTGCACTTGTCCTTGTTGAAACTCATCAGTTTTCTTTTGGCCCAATTGTCCAATTTGTTGAGAGAGCTTTGAAGTTGGCTCCAAAAAGCAGAGCCAGCTGAGTTTGTATCTCTTTGTGGTTCAGGTCCATTGTTTTCCCTTTTCAGAACATATGTCTACCCAGGAAAGCCGGGCTGAGGTACAGCATCAACTTCTCAGCCAAGCCCTGATTTGTATCCTATTTCCCAGCTTGACTGACTAAGTAGCAGAGGCACGGAAGGGTTAAGTGGCTGACTTGAGGTCCCACTGTGAGCCCTGGCTAAGATCCAGCAGGCTGCTGTCTTCCAGGCTTTTGTCTGATTCTGTACTAGTCTACCTCACTGCCACTTTCAGACACTGTCCCCCCACTCCACCCCCATTTATGGCGTGCATCTTTATTCTAAAGGAGCAGAAAACTGGAGGACTAGGGTGTGTGGCATGGAATGACATGAGAACCTCTTCCCCCCCCCCAAACACACGCTTCCTTGGGCTTACATCTAGGTTAGTTTCTAGGATTGCTTTATACTGTCCCTGACTTTAGACTGTGCTCTGCCATTGCAGATGCATACTCTGAACTTGGATCCATTTGGTAACCTGATTTTACTTTGTATTACCCCAGGATAGTACAGTAATCAAGGAGAGGGTAATTCACTTCCCCCATCTTAGGTATTACTGGAGTATAAACATTCATTGTCAAGCCTCATGACAGAGCATCTTCATTCATGCTGAATGCCGACCTTGCACACATTGCACTGCACAAAGGGGAAGACACAGCCTCTGTCCAAAGGATCTTACACTCTAAGTCAGTTTTTATAGGAAACACCCTTTAAAAACATTTAGTTTGGAACAGAGAGGGAGGATTCTGCAAACCCAGTAATGTCTAGGCCTCAAGTACTACTGACTGACATCCTTGACCCTTTACCTTCTTTTCCCAGTAATATGTCACAATGTGAGCAGAAACCTCTGTTCTCTTACTTGCCGATTGCCCTCTTTGGATGAAATTCACTCTGTCCTAGCACACAGACTGAGTAGTTGGACTAGCAGGAGCCCAGTGGAATTCAGCCCCATGAAAACCCAGAGACAGGCTGTGGGGTTGAATGCAGCCTCTCCTCAGCTGTTATTGCAGCTTGTGGGTTGGAATGGCAGCCACAGGCCATCTGCAAAACCCACACACAGTGCAGTCCTGCATGCCTCCTGCATCTGTTCAGGTGCTGTCATTCCAGTGAAAAGACAACATTTCAGAGACAGCCAACAAATGCTATGGCTACTGCTGCACAATGCTCAACAAAGAAGCATCTGATATTGTATCTGTTCCCTCTCGTTTGTGTTTGTTCCAAATCCTGCGGTGACCTTTGCTGCTTCCTTGGGGACCTGGGTTCACATGTTCAGTTTATGGGAAGAGAGCACTTGGCAAGCATTCATTTATGAAGCCCCACAATACTACTGTGAGGCAGGTCCAGGGTAAATAGGAATTCACTTCCTTTACCAGTAAAATACAATCACACATGAGTTCTTAAACCAACTGCAGCAACACTACAAAAGAGTATCGGGTAGGTTATGAGGAAGACTCCCATATCCAACTGAAAGTGCAAAAGGAATTTTTCAGGTAAACTATAATTATCCAAACTGGAATTTGGCCAGGACTACATAGTTATGTACTCCACTGTTATAACAAGGGCCATGTGGTATTTAGAACCCCAAATGGTCAGCAGTTTTATATCCCACCCTCACCTCAGCACCTCACTAACTCTAACCCCTGACCTTAGCAGGAAGTCAATTTTAGTACTGACTCAGAGAAAAGAGTTCCATCATAGGATCAGCACCACTTGAAGCCTGAAGGGCCAAAATCCATGTGCTGCATTATGTAAAAACCTGGTATAGGCTGTGTCAGCTCTTTTTACAGGCCCAAAAATCCAGAGTTTGGTCAAGAGGCCAAGAGGCCCTGTAAAAACAGTGAACAATATTAGCTAAAAGAAGCAGGACAAACAAAAGACAACCTTGCTTTTACTAAGATAAGCTTGGTCAGCAAAATGCCAGATGGGGAACAATAATTGGCGCTCTTATCTGAAGCTGCAAACAGACCAAAGGAATGAAAGAAGACCATTAAGTTTGTGTCTGATCCTCAGGCAGAGGAGGTAGCCATGCTCCCCCCCACACCAACCGTGAGTTTATGAAAGAGGTTCAAGCATGTGAGTATGAGATATGGCATCCTCCTCCCCTCCCCAGATACCAGTGTCTCCCTTTAGAAGTACAAATGAGCCATTTGAAGGACAATTTCTATTGCCATATACTTTTCTCTGTTTTTCCGTTTTAACCCCCAGGTATGTACCTGTTGGACAATCAGAGGGGCTACTTCATTCCTATGGACCCCAAATCAGAATTCAACATATATATTTTATACTAACACACTTTATACATTGTTTAAAGTACTAATTGTATGTTTAAAGTACTAATTGTATGTTAACCTGAAACCATGGAGACATTATATAATCTTTAACTATTGGCTACTGTGCTTATCTTGTCTTGCTACTAGACCTATCCAGGGGGTTAGGACTACCTACCTCATCACTTTTCCTCTGCCCATGAAAAATCCATATAATCCGCTGTAATCAATTGTTTGGCAGAGTCTCTGAACCTAATAAGCAAGGTGACACTCCGCCAGTGCTGTGCGTAATAAACCCATGTGCTTGATTCTACACGGTGTCCATTTTGTTCCTTCAAAGCCTATTGAATTGAATGAAGTGATTTCAGCCTAATCATTATGCTATTTGTCAGTATCAGAAACCACACATTTTGGCCACCATTTGATGATGACTGCACATCTCTGCTGAGGAAAGCCTGATCACTCCATACAGGGATGCAGCAGCTCAGGACTCAGCTGCACTGGCAGAGGGGAGTGTGGAACTGGAACACCAGACAGACATTGGGAGTGAAGTACACTAGTCAATCTTTGTGGGCAACCCAGGACAAGAGTATGTTGCAGGTTATATTTAAGCAGAGTAGTAGCGCGGTGTATGGGAAGCATGCCCGGGGCCTGCCCGCATGGTACTTGGCTCTAACCAGAGCCATCTATCCCTCAGTTTGACAGGGACCTCCCCTTCACACAGTTTTCCCATGCTATTTGACTGAATATGGATTACTGGAACCATTTCTGGTAGTACATGACTAGGGATAAAACCTAGTGTCTCTCCTAGATATTTGGTCATCAGTCAGGGGCCTAGCATTGGGGTTCCCGTTCCCTTCCATACAAGCTCTATCCAGAGTCATATCTAGTCCCTGTGCACCGATTGCTTGAAGACCTTGCCCTGACCTTCCTCATGCACAGATCTTGGAGCACAGGAATGTTTCTGGAGCATCTTCCTAAAGCTATAGGTCCATATTCATCCTGGCTGTAACTCCATTGAAGTCAACAAATGAAATCAGGAATGAATTTCACTCAATGTCTCAGAGGAAACAAACAAAATAAAACAAAACAGGACAGGTTTTCAACTACTCAAATGTAGTTTAAAATAAATATTCTCAGTCTTGATTGAATTTGAATCAACAGTTTCCTTTTGTTTACATAAACGTCTAGAACTATTAAGCATGTCATGTTTTTGGGACACTGCCACTGAGAGAGATTCAAATAGTTTTGCCCCGTGTTTTCTGACCGTTCTAATTTTTGGTTCTATTTGTTTTCTAAGCGTGTGGGGGAGGAGGGAGGGAAAGGAAGACCAGGAGGCCATCCTTCTCTTTTAAGTATCATTCTACTGAGTTCAAACACAATGGTACATTCCCCCAGTGCTTGAAGCTTTCAACGTGGGAACAGAAGGCAGATGGATTGAGTGACAGCTGAATTCCACCACAGCAGGTGCCAAGGGAGGACTTTCTCCAAAATGCATTTCAAGGAGGCATCCCTGGGACACTTCAACAGATGGGCCACTGCTTGGCAGTTGACAGGCAACTACCCCCTGTACTAACTTCCTGGAAAAAATCAGAAATATTTGGCATCCCTGAGAAAATGACCATTTGTTCTCACAGTGTCAAACTCACAATAAGAGAGCACTGCTGTTCTCTGGTTCATTCACAGAACTGTTAGGCTTGGAGGGGGCATCTGAGGTTGATGGTGCAGGTTCAAAATCATGCGGGATGGGGCAGAGTGTTCTCAGCACAAGGCCTGGGATGGTGGAATACACTAATACCAGAGATCAGTAATATGCACGGAGGGTGCAACATAATGCAAGACATCTTTTTTCTGTGAGCCTTCTCCTAAAATAGATCCAGGGAAACCTGGAAGAAACAGACCACCCAATTCGGATCTCTCCTAAATAAGAGGTTGTTATGCAGAGGGGTTGGTAGCGGGGGAGGAGGAAGGGAAGAGGGGAAGATAATGGAGAGTCTTATTTCTTTGTCTTGAGATATACAGACTTTTAAATTAATGGTGCTCAGATATAACAGTGGTGAGCATCTTAGAAATACGTCTAGTAAATATTACTGAATTGTTGACTATGAAGAAACCATTTAAGCCCTATGTGGTTTGGGTCATGACTCATAATGACATCTCTCCTTGTTCACCAACATGGGTGTTGAGACCATCCAGGATACTCTCACTGGCTATCCCCACATCTCCTGGGGTTGTTGGGGGTCAAGACAATCTCTGTGGAATCCCACAGCTCCTGAATTTGCTTCTCCTATTGGTAAGAAAGAGCCCCATAGTTTGCAGACTTTCAAGGTCTAGCTGTTTACTAAGGCTTTTCCCTATAGAGCAGTGGTCCCCAAACTAGGGGCGCCGCTTGTTAAGGGAAAGCCCCTGGTGGGCCGGGTCAGTTTGTTTATCTGCCACATCTGCAGGTTCAGCCGCTCGCAGCTCCCAGTAGCCACGGTTCACCATTCTCGGCCGATGTGACCTGCAGGAAGCGGCGCGGGCTAACAGACGTGCTGGCCACCCTTCCCGCAGCCCCCATTAGCCTGGAGCGGCGAACCACGGCCAGTGGAAGCCACGATTGGCCAAACCTGAGGACGCAGCAGGTAAACAAACCGGTCAGGCCCGCCAGGGGCTTTCCCTGAACAAGCGGCACCCCTAGTTTAGGAACCACTGCTGTAGACGGTGGAATTTTTTAGTTGACTTTTTGGTAGTTTAAGTTTCAAAGATGCCTCTGAGTCCCCCATGCGTAATAATAGGGCTGTCGACTAATCGCATTTAACTCATAGGATTTACTCATCAAAATTAATTGTGATTAATTACAGTTTTAATCACACTGTTAAACTGTATACCAATTGAAATTTATTAACTATTTTTGGATTTTTTCTACATTTTTAAATGGACTTATTGATTTAAATTACAACACAGAATACAAAGTGTAGAGTAATCACTTTATGTTACTATTTTTATTACAAATATTTGCACTGTAAAAATTATATTTAAATTATAGTATTTTTCAATTCACTTCATACAAGTACCATAATGTAGTCTCTTTATCGTGAAAGTGCAATTTACAAATGTAAATTTCTTGTTACATAACTGCACTCAAACACAAAACAATGTAAAACTTTAGAGCTTACAAGTCCACTCAGTCCTACTTCTTATTCAGCCAATCACTAAGACAAACAAGTTGTTTACATTTGCATGACATAATGCTGCCGGCTTCTTATTTACAATGTCAGCTGAAAGTGAGAACGCGCATTTGCATGGCACTTTTGTAGCCAGCATTGCAAGGTATTTACGTGCCAGATATGCCCCTTCATGCTTCGTCTCCCGTTCCAGAAGACATGCTTCCATGCTGATGATGTTTGTTAAAAAAATAATGTGTTAATTAAAATTTGACTGAACTCCTTGGGGGAGAATAATATGTCTCCTGCTCTGTTTTACCTGCATTCTGCCATGTATTTCATATTATAGCAGTCTTGGGTGATGACCCAGCACATGTTCATTTTAGAACACTTCCACTGCAGATTTGACAAAACATAAAGAAGAACATAAACCAATGTGAGATTTCTAAGGATAGCTAGAGCACTCCACCCAAAGTTTAAGAATCTGAAGTGCCTTCCAAAATCTGAGAGGGATGAGGTGTGAAGCATGCTTTCAGAAGTCTTAAAAGAGAACACTCCAATGCGGAACTACAGAACCTGAACCACCAAAGAAAGAAAATCAACCTTCTGCTGGTAACATCTGACTCAGATGATGAAAGTAAACATGCGTGAGTCTGCACTATTTTGGCTTGTTATTGAGCAGAACCCATCATCAGCATGGACACTGTTCTCTGGAATGGTAGTTGAAGCATGAAGGGACATATGAATCTTTAGTGCATCTGGCAAACAAATATCTTGCAACGGCGGCTACAACAGTGCCATGCAAACACCTGTTCTCACTTTCAGGTGGCATTGTAAACAAGAAGCGGGCAGCATTATCTCCTGGAAATGTAAACAAACTTGTCTGTCCGAGTGACTGGCTGAACAAGAACTAGGACTGAGTGGACTTGTAGGCGCTAAAGTTTTACATTGTTTTATTTTTGAATGCAGGGTTTTTTAATACATATTTCTACATTTCTAACTTCAGCTTTCATGGTAAAGAGATTGCACTACAATATTTGTATGAGGTGAATTGAAAAATACTATTTTTTGTTTTGTACAGCACAAATATTTGTGATCAAAAATATAAAGTGAGCACTGTACACTTTGTATTCTGTGTTGTAATTCAAATCAATATATTTGAAAATGTAGAAAACATCAAAAAAATTTAAATAAATTATATTCTATTACTGTTTAACAGTGCAATTAATCATGCCACTAATCAAGATTAAATTTTTTAATCACTTGGCAGCTTTCAGATAAATACCAGCTTTCAGAGACGAAAATGAACTATGAGATGAACTGAGGTAGTCACAGACAGAGCTGTGAGAACATTTTCCACAAAATGTACATTTGAATTTTTAAAGATTTCGAGCCCATTCTCTTTGCACCCATTCCCACAGATACTGAGCAAAGGTATTTAGTTGCATGAAGATTGCTGAAACAACAGTTTTTGGCAAATATTGCAAGATACTGGGTGGCGGAAAAAAGGATTTCAAATGAATAAATCCGGTTTCTGCACCCAGAAGCCTACAGTTATGTCCATCCTCTCAGGGGAAAAAAAACAAGACTATGTGACCTATGAGTCCTATCAAAGCAACTCAAATGTTGAATATCAAATTAAACAATCAGACCAAGAATTGCTCACAGAAATTATTCAGTGAGTAATTTGAAATAATGGGTACACTTTGTGAGCTGCCCACAGATGACCCACAAAGGAAAAAAAATGGCAACATTCACTGAACAAATTATTCATTATGAATCATTTGGCTAGCTCTGGTTGTAAAAAAGCAGAAACAAAGAGAATCATCATGAAAAAAGTCCCTCTCTAATGAAGGGGCAGAACTACTCATCGTGATGCTCTTCCCATAACTCTGCCATATTCCTGTGGTACTTCATCAGCATGATACTTTCTTAAAACATTTCAGTTGACACAAGTCACAGAAAAGGCTGGCCAGGCCTCTGATCAGGAAGCCCAGGTGCCAGCACCAGCTGCACAGAAGTGGCAAGGAGCAGCAGCACTGGCTGCCCCACTGCCTATTAACATTTGGCCTGGCAGTCCCTCCATCGTGATGGGGAAGGGGTCATGGGGCCAAACCTGTGTGAATGGTGGTCACTGAAGTTTGCCCTCACGGGCCCCTCCCCCATCATGAAAGCAGGGCTGAAGGGCCAAACCTGAGTGTGCAGGGGGTGGCCGGTGCTGCTCCTCCTCGCCACAGCCACAAGGCCGGCTCCTGAAGCAAACCAGCGAGAACTCAGGTTGCCCCCCTCACCATGAACTGGGCCCTAGGTACATGCCACGGTTGCCTGTGTCTTAATTCAGCCCTGCCAATGGTACATGCCGTGCGTGGCTCCTGGCATCACTGTGAGCAGTGATGGTTGCCATTTGTAACTTCTGAAGACTCCCAGGGTTTAATCAAGGTATGCTGAGCTTTCCAGTTGCTTTTACTTTTTTACAAATTATTGTAGCCTGATTCTATATTGGTCAGCACCCTGGTTAGTTATTTATAACGGTGCAAAGCGAGGGAAAACCACTACTATTCTGATTCTCTAGCCTTTTACACCCACTTTGCACCAGTGTAAATGACTTCACCCAGTGCAGAGAAGTGGAGAATCAGGATCTGAGTCTTTTAAACCCCTTTCTACCCTAAAACCTTCCTCGCAGCTCACCCACCATACTTGGCTTCGTGACTTCACCCAGAGAGCGACTAACATTATTACAGTGAAATACTGTGAGATGGAAATGTTGGGTCTTTCACAGATCTTAGTTTTGACAGAGAGCTTTTGAAGGCTTGTCAAAGAAGTCTCGAGCGCTTGTCTGTTAGCACTCTGCCTGATACTGCTATCCCTGTACCCAAAGTCATCTGGGAAGTGGTGGTTATTCCCTCTTCCACTCAAGTCTGATGAGAAAATCAGGACTGTTCAATTTCTCCAAGTTAGAAGCATTAGATTGGGCAACAAAAACTGTTTCCCTCTCCACTCCCAAAGGCTCTCTTCAAAGAACGATCTATATCACCAGCACAATCCACTTCAAAGGGCAATGTCAAGGTATCTGTAATCATTTTACAACTCATTTGTGTTACTCCCTGTTGTTTATAAGCAGCCCTTAGTAGCATAAGGCTAAAATCTATTTCCTTACTGATTTATTTCCTCCATCATGTACACATGCCGAGCAAAATTCTGTACCCGCATGGCATGGTACTGAAAGCATGGTGCAGTACAGAATGGTAAGCCAAGGTTAGCATGGGATGGAGCTGAAAAATACAGGGCAGTATACAAACTGAATAGTATGGTATGGTACAATAGGATACTGAATAAAATAATGCAGGACCGATGCAGAGAAGGGCTACTAGCATGATCAGAGGAACGGAGAACATATCTGATGAGAGGAGACCAAAGGGTCTGTAAACACTACCACTTATGTCAGTATAATTTATGTTGTTCAGGGGTGTGAATAATTTACATCAACCTAAGCGCCTGTGTGGACAGCGCTATGTCGGCAGGAGAGCTTCTCCCACCTACACAGCTATCGTCTCTCGCAGAGGTGGTTTTATTATGCCGACGGGAGAACTCTCTCCCACTGGCAGAGCGTCTTCACCAGACATGCTGCAGCTGCACCACTGTAGCGTTTCTAGCTTAGACTAGCCCTAAGGCTACATCTATGTTGCACACCTCTTGTGGGGACATGTAAGATATGAGGATATGTCTGGTGGTGACATGTAGACGCTATGTCCTCACTATGGTGTGTAGCTACACATGTCAATGAAAGGCTCTGGCGGGGGGAGGCAGAGGAGAAAGGCTCAGCAACGGTCAACTGCTGGAGCCTTTCCCCAACACAGGGAACTGCCAGAGCCTTTCCCCATTGCAGCTGAGAACTGCCAGCCAGCGATGGGGAGTTACCAGAGCTTTCCCCACCTCAGGGAAAGACTCCAGCAGGGCCAGGAGGCAGTGTCACTATGCTGATAAAAATAGCAGTGCAGAAGGGGAGGCCCCGCTCGGGCATGTAGAGAGCCCTGTAGGGTACATACACACAGGGTTCAGGAGTTTTTTTACTTGCCTGAACAGTGCCTCACAATCTACACCACTCTTTCTACCCATGCGGAGGGGGGCGTGCAGTATATTCTACATGCTGCTGAAAGAAGCGTGCAGGATAGACTTACCTTAAGAGCTTGGCTTGTTTAGCCTAGCAAAATGAAGGGTTTGGGGGGATATGGTTGCTCTCTATAAATACACCACAGGGCTGAAAATTAGGGATGGAGAAGAGCTATTTAAGCTAAAGAACAATGCTGGCTCAAGAATGAATGAGTATAAACTGACCATGAGTAAATTTAGGCTGGATATTAGAAGAAAATTTCCAAACATTAAAAAAGTACGGTTCTATGACTGCTTTCCAATAGAAGTGGGGCAAACAACCACCTTATTAATTTTAACATGGAGCTTAATACATTTATGAACAGGATTATAGAAGAGCATTGCCTGCAATAGCAGAGGACTGGACAGTGACCCAGGAAGTCCCTTCCAGTCTTATGTACAGCATGGTATGGAACTAACTAACACAGTATGGTACAATACAGTACTAAATAGTCTCCAGTATGGTTTGGCATGGAACAGAATAGGATGGCATAATAAATTGTGATATGATACTATATGGAATGGTATTGAATAGCCTGTTACTGTATGGTCATGGCAAAGTTGTATTATATACAGGGGCAGGAAATGGAAGCTATGAGAAACTTGTGGAAGTATCAAAAGATAGCTCGCTGGAGACTAAATTACCTGACTCTTCTTAGATCAGGACTCATGGTCAGAATGGGTAAAACTTCTTAAAAAGGTGCCACACAGAATTCATTTTCACACAAACAAAAGATGGTCCCGACAAACTTAATATTTGAGAGGTTGTTGCAATAAAAACCCATGTGGTGGGCTGGGAGACTGTTTGGTTTAGTCCACCAAACACTCAGCCTTCGCAGAGGCAATGAAGTTATGAGCTTCTTCAATTTTCTGATTGTTTTTCTCTTTCAACCATAGGGTTTCTAAACAGGTAGGAGTGGGAGGGAGAATTCCCCGCTGAAATCCATTACTCCTTTTTTAGCAACACTTTCTGATAGAGACACTGCTCCTATAAGACTCCATCAGGCAACCTAGATGAAATGAGAAAGAGTTGGGGTTTGGATTTTTCTTCTTCTTCCTTAGGTTGAATAAAATCTCAGATAAGATCAATAGTTTCTTTGGTTTTATGTTTCTCTTCCTTAAGGGCGATTGGCTTATTGCATTTCCATGGATTACAGAGACAGGGCGATTCAACAGAGATAAACCATCTTTAATATTCCCAGCCTTTTGAAGTCAAATGACTTTTAAATGAGGTTGGGGTCACTCTTGATTCTTATTAGAATATCACACATGCCAAACACCTTTCTTAATTTTAACACAATTAACCATTTCTAAAATGGGGGTTGTAAGTTTTAATGCAAGCCAGACAACATTCCCTGAAAACTTTCAGGCTGGACTCACTACCAGGAAGTACTGGGTTTTATTTTAATTCAGTCCCTCCTCCACTTTGATGTCATAGGACACACTTACCATTGACATGCAGCTTAGGGCAGCTTTTTTTAATGGCATCTAGAGGGCTTTTTTGTTCTTGCCCAATCCTTTAACAACTCCCTAGTAGCACTCTGTGTAACTACACAGACTAAGTTAGTGGTCAGAGTGGGCAAAGGGACTAGTTGCATGAACAAGGAGAGCAGAATTTGCTGCCTTATTGTTTGCAACGGGGAAGGAAGCATGGGTTATTGGTTAGATGGGGAGACTGGCAGCCAGGACTTACTGATATGGCCACAGGCAAGTGTCTTTAGTCATCTGAGCCTCAGTTTCCCTCTTGGTACAATGGGGTGCTGGAAGACTTAGTTGCTGTTTGTAAGGTGCATTAAGAGACTATATAATTAAAAACATAAAAAAAAATTGAAGGGCCTGTTTGTCCAGGTGAGTTTATGGATATAATTGTAGGGGGTTGCTGTCATATGGTTTAAAAAACAGATTCTAATTATAATCAAATGTGGGTGCAAAACTGCAGATACTGTTAATTGGGAGCAGAGGTCACAGGATGAAGATATCTAATTGACAAATTACACCCGCAAATCAGGTATCTCTCTAAATTGTGTCATTTTCACACAAGGGAGCTGGAGGGTCCAAAATTGCAGCCCCATAACTAGTATCTAAATTGCGGCTTCTTGAAAAATGTGGCCCTATAAAAATGATTTATTCAGTCTACACCCAGGAGCTTTGGGACTGTCAGATTCTAATGAGAGTCTTTGGTGGGTGGGACTTGGGTACTACATGGGACTATGCAATGAAATCTTTGGTTTACCATGTTGAGAATATTCTCCTAGGAACCCAAATCCAAAAGAACAAAAACAAGTAGTACCCTAATTACAGATTCCTAAATAGAAGGGGAAATCTCCTATTGATATCAATTATTTGAAGGTAATAGCTTATGATCATTTATGCAGCTCCAAAATAAATCTCAGTGTAAGAAATGATACATCATTTCAATTCTAACAAATCAGGCACTTAGTGTCCTGGAGGAGAAATGATTGGAACTACTTTAAAGCTGCCTTAACCTGAGAAACTGCAAAAATATTTATATTCGCGTGATGGAAGGAAGAAATGCCCCTGTGGGCATATTTAAGTGTCCTCTGTCTTTGGGATAAATGGTAATGATAAACAAAAAATGGAAAGATGACCTTAGAATAATAACCTCATGATCCAACTGGGACTGAGCTTTCCAACACACAGAAATCATTTGCAATATGTTCAGAACGGAAATTTCTATCCTGCTTTATAGCTTATAGACTTCCTTATGGGTCACAAAAACGTGGATTTGATTCCCTCTCTTGCAACAGGCGCCCACATGTAAAATTACTCTGATTCCCATGCTGGCTGCCTACCGTTCTGCTCAGTGATGCGGGTGAGGACAAGGGAAAAAAAAAACAGAGGGAAAAATAGAGATGCATTTCATATACTTCAAAGGATGGTTAAAGACAGTCCAGGTCCTGCAACACTGGGTATTTCTGTGTATCCCTTAAGACCTCCAAAATAGAGAAGAGACATTGAGAAAACAACAGAAATGCACTGAAGCTAATCACTGAATACAACATTTATACAGGGCTTTTCACATTACTGTCCTACCACCTCAAGTTGTGATCATATCAGACCCCACACAAGCTAAGCAGTGTTGGGTCAAGGACCACATACAGCTGGTATGCATAGTGATTCAGTGGATAATGATCCTGTCTGATACTCCAGTATGGTGCTAGGGCACTCTGCATTGCTAGAGGTATCTGGGTGAAATCCTGGCCCCACTGAAATCAACAGGAGTTTTGGCATCCTGGTATCTAACTATCCACTGTCTTTTTGGATAAAATGTAGGATGAAAATTCTGCTCTCTGGTGCTTATTAAAAATCCATTAGCACTTTTCCTAGGAGAAGGAGGTGGTAGTTGTGCTGCTCTGGCCAATCTGGGTAATTATATTATCTTTCCTTAAATTCTCTCTGCAATTATTTCTTCACTTCCTGCCCTGGACTTCTATATTCTTACGTACTGTTAAAGCAGCTGCTGAGTTCCTCCTGGCTACACTTCACTGGAGGGCAAAGTTGTTAGTGTATAAGGTTTGCAAAATCCTTGAGATCCTTTGCTCAGAGAGTAATTTGCAATGTATTACTACAAATAATTAATTAGTAATTATCCTGAAGGACCTTTAGGACCCCTAATTGCTTTATTAACACTTCTGCATATAGGGACACTGACCCCCTCCGACAGAAATGGGTTGAAACATGGCAGCCATTCTGCCCTAGCAACACTCCCTATTTGTTTTGGGAGAGGAAGAATCCACCAGTTGACACTGAACGGAGAGCTCAGACCAGCAGAGTATAATTACTGGGGTTAATAACCTTACTCTTGTTAAAAATGCCACAAGATTTTTCACAGACACAAGTGGTCAGAGCGTGTGTGTCTCATTCAAAACACATAGCCAACACTCAAACATGAGTACCCCCTTCATGCTGTTTGGGATGACAGTCAGTATTGACTTAGAAAGAAAAGTGTCCCTATTGAATCAGTAACACTACTCCCTCTGGTATAGCACTCCTTTGAGCCCCACGTCGCGATATTAGAGCAATACAGATTCAGAGAGACTAGCACCCCTGACTGACCCAAACCCACCACTTCCTCCCAGACCTGCAGAAAGCTGCAGTTTTCTTAGAGGTAGCCCAGAGGAAATATCTTTATAAGGCCAAGCGCTGGGTATTCCCATGGGCCTGACATGATCAGGATGAGTTCATTACAGTGCGTCTAGTGCTAAATAATAATGGCTCCGTGTGTGCCTGGTGTTCTCATTTGCATAACATTACCCAGAATGCTCTTTCATCTTACAGCTATTTGATAGTGGATGCTGATGTCTGTACTCTAGGAACAAACTCTAAGGTTGTATGTTTTGTTTGGATGCAGAGAGTTTCTTCAGCAAGTACAAAGAGTCATTACAGACAGCAGCAGGGGAAACAGTTGGTGTTCCCTGAGCTAGGGAGGCTCAGAGTAAACTAAAACAATCAGCCCATCAGCTTCCCTTAAAAAGGACAGGGCTTGACAGAGCCCACTGTCACAGGGTCTTTTACTTAGGCTACACCTGCAGGGTGTAAGCAACAGAGCAAGCAGTGGAATACACATTCCCCTCCATAGCTGTGGGTGTCATTTGAAATATAGTTGAGAATGTCTCATGATTTATATGATGGCTTTATTTCCCACTGGTTTGGTGGGAATCCCTTGCCAACAATAAGATTACAATACATAGCACAGATGTCAAATCGTTCTAATCACATCATGCTAATCACTGGTGCCACAGCGCCGGATTCAGAACTCCATTACACCAGTCTCATGCCACCGGTGGAGTTATGCAGGCTTACAACTGCTGTAAACGGAGCTTCAGATCAGGTTCAAAGTTTAATAAGGAGAGGCAGCATCCATCTCTCCGGAATTCCTGATTGCCCCAATATAGCTTCTGTAGGACAGAGTAAATTCGGTTTAGTTAAATTACAAGGAGACCCCTCTTTGTTCAGAACACCAAAGAAACATTTATTGTGTGAGAGGAGAACCAGGCCCACTTACAGCAGTTTTACACCACTATAACTCCATAGCCTTCATGGAATAAGTCCTGATTTACACTAGGGTAAGTGAGAAGAATCAGGCCTTGTTTCCTTTACTGTTGAAAGAGGCTACAAAATAGGAGATACAATAGCATATCACTGTAGGCAGCAGACTGAGGTCTGATGGTAATATTATAGTACAAACTTGGAGGCAATTCTACTCTCAGGGCAAGAAATTATAGCGAAATGTTTCAGAGTTCATTCCACTGAAGGGCTCAGGAAATCAAAGGCTCCTGAGCAAGAAAACAGCACCCCACCATTACACAACTGCTCATCCCTGCACTGCAAATCTAAGTGAGCTCCATAAGAGGAGAGAGGATAGGAATGGGCTCCCAGACATAGGTACTCACCTTGTAGAGCCCATGGCTGCAGCCACAGTAGGTGTTCTCCATTGTGTAGCTCCTCAACACACCAATCTCCCGCCACACTACTACCCGTGCTGTTGATTCACGTGACTTCTCCACCAGGAAGCTACAGCTGCTCATCACAAATGCAGGTGCCACTTTATCCAGGATTTTTGGGAGGGTCTGCAAAAAAAGAATCAAACAAGAATAAGAACATGAATTAGATATAGAGTTACGTAGTTATTATTTACATAGCACCAATAGATCTGAGCAAAATTCAAGAATGTCCATCCCCTGGGAAATTCCAAAATTTCACTGTTTGTTTTTGTCTCAAATGGGGAATAAGAGTTGAAATACTGAATTTTCAAATTTTTGATTGAAATGAAACATTTTGACATTCGTGAATCAAAAGGCTGAGTTTTTATTTGTTGAACTGACCTGAAACACTTCATCTCGTAGCCTGATGTGCCAGGCTCCCGCTCTGAACCAGATTCCCTGGCTGGCTGTATCTCCCATGATACACCTGTAGTCATAACTCCCATGATGCACCACGCAGCTTGGTTAGAGGAGTGTGTGTTGCAGCATGAGAAATATAATCCTTCAGGGAACCCAGTCCATACGAGAAAATGGGGGCCTGAACTACAGCTCCCATGAGGCAATGTGCCATAAAAACATCCATGGAGTGGGTTCGTTGTCATTAATGGCAGCTGTACACATATCCAAAGGCCCAATTCTAGCCAAGTGCATTTCCTCACCCACTCTCCCCGCCCAAAATAAAAAGAGTGTTGGACCACCAAATTAGAAATTATGGGCCAAATTATATGCTGATGTAAATGAGCACCATTTACACCAGGTGTATATTTGGCCCATACAGTATTAAAATAAAGGGCACATTTTCTTTGCCTGTATAACTGTCACCACCTTAAACTGTTGAATTGATCAGATTCCTACAAAGGGGACCCTCTCCATTGATGCCACCATTTACTTTTCATTCTGTTCAGTTTGGGTGATGAAATCTTAACAGTCCATTTCACTTCGTTTAGAAGTCAGTTTTACTGTCTGATTCTGAACTATTATAGCTCAGTCTTATTAGGCTTGGGTTCACAACACTGAGTAGGGGAATATTTGGCTTAACTGGCAGGGGAAAAAAAGACTTCTTAGGTTTTCTGAAACATGTTTAGAGAAACCACAAACTTTTGGCCTAACTGTTTAGATGATCTCCTCATTAACATTAATTCTGTACATACAACTACCACCAACCATCACCACCTACCCAGACTCAGGCTCACAGACCCAGGCTCTGATACTCGCTGCCATGGGATCCTGCTTGCTGTATAGACACACCCATCAGTGAAGCCTTAAGTGAATTAGGCATCCAAATCCCACTGTCTTTTAATGGGATTTGGGCACCTAACTCACTTACTCTGCTTTGAAAAGCCAAACCTCAATGCCTTATCCTGCAGCCACATGCCAATCTCTCTGATTTAGCAGAATAACTTCCTGTATGGTACCATCTAAGGGAGTTATGAAGACCTATCATCTGGGGAACAGACATGCAAGCTGTGGGCTGGAGAATGCCTCTGCAGCACGTTCTTGGATGCAGTGGAGGCTAGCTCTGGATTCATTAATTGCAGATTCTGGACACACTCTGGATGCCTGAAGGAAATGTTTGAATTCTGTTTGTATATCTGTTGATTCTCCCCCGGCTTCTCAAGCTTCTGAAATCCAAACAGAACCCAGCTTCAAAAGTGGTGCTGACTATGAGCGTTCTCTCTCCTCCACTTGTGAAACAGGGAGATTTGGCTAACGAAGATCTTGCAAGGAGTGCTGGAGCACTTTCCTTCTGGGAAAGTATACTCCTTGGATGATGCCTGAAGATAAATGAGGAAGATGTGGTATCCTAAAGGAAGGGAGGGAGTTGCAGATTGTCCTGGAGAGGTACAAGTCATACAACAGTGCAGAGCTATACAAGAACATTATAACCTCTTCTATGCCAGATCTCACTAGCCTATGCCTCTTAAACCACTTTTGGACTACAATTTAGGTTTTGTAAAAATTAATTTTTAAAACTATAATTAGAGATAATTTCATTTCAGATGGGGAAACAGACAGAGAGGTGAAGGGACTTGCCCAAAGTCACACAAATCTGGCAGAGCTGGGACTAGAACCCATTAGATCTGTGTACCAGTCTCCTATTTTAACCACTAGACAACTCTCCTTCCCTAATACAAACAGAATTATTTTCAAGACACTTTTAAAAAGTTTCATTGAAAACGGGGAATTTTTAAATATTACTCATTCCCTTGAACTGTCAAAAACTACAAACCAACAGCCATCAGATGCTGGTGCCTGAGAACCAGACAGCGAGGCTAACTAAACACAGAGCAAAAATAATCTAGTCTAGTTTCACTTTCTAACAGGAATGGACTACAAATGGGAAACAAATGGTCTGTTAAAGAGAATAGGAGTTTCCAATGGGTTCTATTTTAAGAATCCTGTCACAGGAAAAACACTGAAGGGAACTGTATTTTAATATTCACTTACCGAATCAGATTTATTGGGACACTGCAAGTAACAAGTCCAGCACACATAGGCAGGACTGAACATCCTGTTAAAACCTCGGGTCAGAACAACGAAACACACACTTAATACTAAGATAAAGCTATAGCACCATCTACTCATGGGGGTGCTCTCTACACTAAACATTATAGTACAGGGATCGGCAACGTTTGGCACGCGGCCCATCAGGGAAATCCGCTGGCAGGCTGGGACGGATTGTTTACCTGCAGTGTCCGTAGGTTCGGCCAATTGCAGCTCCCACTGGCTGCGTTCCAGGCCAATGGGAGCTGCGGGAAGTGGCACAGGCCAAGGGATGTGCTGGCCGCCACTTCCCACAGCCCCCATTGGCCTGGAACAGCAAACCGCTACCAGTGGGAGCTGCAATCGGCCGAACCTGTGGACGTTGCAGGTAAACAAACCATCCCAGCCCACCAACGGATTTCTCTGACGGGCCGCATGCCAAAGGTTGCTGATTCCTGTTATAATATTTAAAAATACAGGGTCAAGTCCAATGCTACATCACTCCAGTTTGACACATGTGTAACTCCATGGTTTCAATGAAGCCATGCTGAGGTAAAACTGAAGTAGCATAGGGGTGAATCAGACTCTTGATTTTTATTTTGACATGGTGCTTTTAACAATAAAGCAATTGAATTCAACAGGGCAAGATGACCTGTGGCCTTTTACCAGTGTTATTATATGGTACATAAAGTATATGGTACATGTTAAATGAATGATGTTATGCATGTGTGTGGTTTACTCACACAAAAAGGTAGCTGCCCAGGTAGGCAAGTGTTTGTGGCCATTGATTAGGGGGCATGTTCATTAAGATGATACTTCTGCTAATATTCAGTGCATATAGATTTTAGAGATGGGTCCAGCCTCCCAGGAATGCATTCCTCTGGACTCTGGGGAAGTTCACACCCAGCTCCAAACTTCATAGATTGGGCCCATCCCTAATCATAGAAATGCAAGACTGGAAGGGACTTCAAGCTATCACCTCTTGCAGCCCCCTGCACTGAAGTGAGACCAAGGACACCTAGACCAGCCCTGACAGGTGTTTATCCAACTGTTCTGAAAAAACCTCCAATGATGAAGATTCCACAATCTCCCTTGGAAGCCTATTCCAGACCTTAACTACCCTTATAGTTAGAAAGATTTTCCTAATATCTAATCTAAATCGCTCTTGCTGCAGATTAAACACATGATTTCTTGCCCTACTTTCAGTAGACATGGAGAGCAATATAACACCATCCTCTTTATAACAGCTCTTAACATATTTGAAGACTGTTTTTAGGTCTCCCCTCAGTCTTTTTTCAAGACTAATTATGCCCAGGTTTTTAACCTTCCCTCAGAGATCAGATTTATCATTTTTGTTGCTTTCCTCTGGACTCTCCAATTTGTCTGCATCTTTCTTAAAGTGTCATGCCCAGAACTGGACACAGTACTCCACCTGAGGCTTCACCAGTGCTGAATAGAGCAAGACAATTCCCTCTTGTGTCTTACATACAAAATTCCTGTTAATACACCCCAGAATGATACTGGCCTTTTTTGCAACTGCAGCACAGTTGACTCATTCAATTTGTGATCCACTATAACCCCCAGATCTTTTTCAGAAGTACTACTCCCCAGTTATTCAGCCAGTTATTCCCCATTCTGTAGCTATGCATTTGATTTTTCCTTCTTACTTTGCACCTGTCTTTACTGAATTTCACCTTGTTGATTTCAGACTATTTTCCAAACATCATTTTGAATTCAAAATCCTGTCCCCAAAATTTCTAGCAACCATTCCCAGTTTGATGTCAACTGCAAATTATATAAGCATATTCTCCACGCCATTATCCAAATCATTAATGAAAATACTAAATCAAACCAGACGTAGGCCAGCCCCCTTGGGATCTCACTAGATATAGTTTGACAGCAAACCATAACGACTCTGAGTATGATCTTACAGGTCAATTGTGTGTGCGTGCACGAGTGCACAGTAGGTGTGTACTGTAATGTAAAGTCTCACCCTGTAGCCAACATCTTCTGTGACAACTGCTGTGTTGACAGTGCAGCCTGCCTGCCACAAGGTTTCCTTGATGCTGCAGCCATAGAGGAACACATTCTTCTTCTGGGAGTGGCCGTGATAGTCGCAGAATACCTGGAGATCAGAAAAAGGAACAACACTGACCATAAAACAGGAAGGATTCTAGCCCTTCCAATGGCAATGTGTGACAGTAGTGAGTTGACCAGTTGCTAAAGAACCACCCTTTCTTTAGAGCTCCTCAGAGGCTCTTGGGCTATGGGGCATGCCCATAATGAACACCATATGCTGTTGATCAATTGTGATCAGCCTTCCTAGGCTCTGCCAGTCCACCTGATTCTGGAGGTTGTTTTGTTTGAAACACGAGGAACTGTGTCCCATCACTGTAATGATTCCATGGCAGCTCAGGATCATACGTGCATCTTATGATGCAATCAAAGGGCAGTTTGTCAAATTCCTTCTACTTCTAAACTTCAGCATTATCCTCTGGAGGTCTAAAACCTGCACCTTACCAGGCAATTAATCTTGGTTTCTCTAAGTTCAAAGTCTTTACTATGTAATCTGCAGAAAAATACAACCATGCTATTACACTAGTAGTTATTGCATATTGTTAGGATATTGTACATATCCCTATAAACCAAAGCACAGTAAGTGACCTATTTTACATAGTCTAATCAATCAATCTCTTCAGCATCAGTCTTCAGGTAGCTAGGCGCTCAGCATATTCCCACTTTCCGTGGAATTTTAGATGGTCTTTATAAGCACATATCAAGTCTTCTACAAATGAAAATCAGGATTTATTGACCTACGAGGTAAATACTGACCCAGGCCCGGAGAATCAATCATGATGCTCAGTGAGATATGCATTGCTGTTATATATATTCTCCATGTCTTCATCAGAAATACTGGAAAATCCAATAAGGAAAGGAATTTCAAAAGAAGAGCAATTGTTCTTTTTAAGCCATCATTCAAAATGGTCAGAAGAAGATAGTGCTCCAGCAAAGTTTTATTCACTTTTGATAAGCCAATTGGAAAGCAAAGAGGAGCATCCAGATACCACTAAAAGAGAAACTTCAGACTAGACAGGCAGTCAGACAGAAGAAGGAAGATGGAGGAAGAAATAAGCAGTGGGTGCAATCACAGTGGGTGATGTTTTGCCAGTGACTTCAAAGGTCCAAGATTTCACCCAGTATATTTATCTGCCTGATCATTTATTTACCTTTGGCCCGTTAAAGACAATTAAGTTTTACTGAATTTAACTGCAGCCATTCAGGATGCAATTATTTGCACACTAGGTTTGTCAGCGATGCCAGCCAGTCCAGCTTCGACTGCCCACGTCTGCTTCTCTCATCACCACCTCCGCACTTCCTCCCATGCATGAAAAACCACACATCAAACTTCATAAACTCACCACCTTATCCTCTTTCAATCTCTCCTTAACAGCAAGTTCTGCAACAAAGCTTACAGATTGCTACCTCGGGCACTGATTAGTTAAGCAGCAAACTGCAACTTCTGATTTTCAGGTAAACTATTTTACTGTAACCTAACCCTCACCAACATCCAATTGCTGGCTCCTGTTTAACACCTAGATTGTAAGCTCTCTGGGGCACAGACTGTCTTGTTACATGTCTGTACAGCACCTAGCTTAATAGGACCCCCATCCTTGATTAGGATTGCTTGGCTCTACTGGAATGAATTATTACTACTGTAATTAGTTGGTTCTGTTTCATAACCATGTCTGTCTGAGGGGCAGGGGGGTGGATTTTTCCAATGCAAGTTCCCAGAGAAGACAAGCCCTAAGAAAGTTGGCATGTCCTGGACATGCCAGTCTAGGAGCATATTCTCAGATCCATAATGAAACAGCAGTACTGCTGACACCTGGTGCACACAGGTGCAATAGCACGGAATTAAGTGAGAGAAGCATTTCCCCAGTTTATAATGCAGATCATGCATGGAACACCCGAGCACACTACTATCAGGGTGGAAGTAGTTGTGCACCTGCTGTTATGTCTCATCACAGGTACGTTTTCAGCCAGTGAGGAGCCAGGATTTAACAGTATGGCAAACGAAGACACAATGTTAACGTCTATCCTCACTAGAGTTTTATGCAGCTGTCCCTGCTATGTCAACCAGGCCACCGAACCCATGTCACCCTCAGCCAGACCTCCAACATTGTTCCTCCTTCCAGTGTCCAGCACTAGACGACTTTGTTACTATTTCTCATAAAGTGGTGTCCAGGGGACCCAGCCATTACTCAACTCCATTGTGCTAAACAACAGGGAGACATGGAACTACTCACATGTTTAAGGGCTTTGCTGCATCAGAGCCAGAGTATTCAGCGCCTCGCAGGATTGAGCCCTATGGCAAAATGCAGCCCACAAAGGGCAGGCAATGAGGATACAAAGAAAGCATGAACAATTTTTATACACAGTATGACTGAGATTTTCAAAGGAGACTAGTTCAGTAGGACTTGGGGACCTAATTCTCATAGGCCCCTGAATGGGGGTCCTCCCCCTAGCAGTCTGGTACAGCACTTGCTATTCCATCTCTGCCTCAGTTTCTGAGAGTGAGGATTTTAATAAGTCCAATGAGTCTTGTATATTGAACAGCATCCCTTCAGGGGTCTAGTTTATTCAACTCCAAAGGCAGAACATCACACAAAGAGTCTGTATCTCTCTGTAGCTGGAGGGAGAAGCGGCTGAGTCAGCCTTAGTGTGTCAACCTCAGTTATGCCCAAGGTCCCTTAACAGTGAGGACTTCATGAGCCAGGACACTTCTCTGGAGCCAGGGACTTATTGTGACTAGCTGGGGAAGGGTCTCTCCTTTCGGGCCAAAGTACCCACAGAGACCAAACCATGACAATCCTTCCTCAGGACAGCATATCATTCCTTTTTTTCCTAGAGCTTCCGCTGTTGCTTGGTGAATTCTTTCATGGGAGCCAGGTTTCTCTGAGACTCAGCATTCATGGTCCCTGCCTTCTGGAAATGCTCCTACCCAGGAGCATTCTTCCTTGGTTTCCTTTGCTGGTGAACCCCCTCACCACCTTCCCCATGAGAAGCCTTTACCATAGGAACCCTCTCTTCTTACATCTTGGGAACTATTCTCTCCCCCAGGAGTCTCTGTTCCCCTAGCTAGACACCCCAGGAGCAGCTTCCTTTTATCTTGGCCAGGTGCTTCCCTCCCTAATTAACTGCCTCTCAGTAACTCAATGAGTTAACCAATCCCAGGTGAACCTGGAATTGCCCCATTCTCCCTTGTGAAGCCTGTCAGAGGTAGGCCCCTGACCCCTTCAAAGGGCCAGCTATCCTCTGACAGCCCCTTAAAGTAGCCCAGCCTTGCACACATTGGGAGTGGTGGGTTAATATGTAAATATGCATGAACCACACACAGCTGCCCTCAACCAGCCCCTAATTATCTGGCTAATTAAATGTAGCGTCCCAAGTAACAACTTACACGGGTGGTCTGTTATCCAAAGCTCGCCCATGTCCTGTCCATTCCCTGATTCTGCCGCCTGCAGAACTCCACCGCTTGCACCTACGCTTGCCTGTCCCCAGAGTGTTGTGCTCGCATTCCTGACACATGGAGATCAGCTTGCTTCCCAGCAGTGAGTCCACTGCATTATTTACACCATTCTCACTAATTGATGAAGGCAAGGGGAGGACTGTAACTGCTGTGAAATAGGATGCCGATCCACAAACAGCAGCGTTTCCAATTAAACAAACCCAGTTTTGCACAGACCCTGGACATGCAGCCCGCTCAGGTTGCGCACATATTTTGCAGAGCTATATGTAACCCATACACTGAGAAGTAACTCCATCTGCGATGTTTTCAATTACCCTAAAATGGCCCCATCCAAATGGCTGCATTTACTACTTCCTTTAATAACAGAGAGACACTTTTCCAGCTAGTGTTTCATCTAAGCTATCAGCAACATCCAGCCATAGTTTAGGTTAACCACAGGTACTACATGGAATTTATTCCTATGAATATCAAAGAGGATTTTATAGTTTCCATCCTATTTTGAAGCAGAACTCCAAGCTCAATTGGATATCAATTACCTGCCAATTTCACATATTACTAACATGCAAAAGGCACATACGTTATCTTCTCATAATATTATTTTACATATTAGAAAGCACTAAGGGATATTCAGCTAGTCAGACAACAACATTGCTGAGCGGTGATAGCTCTATAATTCTGCATTTAGAGAATCCCACAGATGAATCCTAACTGGTAGGACTGAAATGGGCCTGCTAGGTGATCCATTCCTGCCCACCTGCATCAATGCAAGACTATCATCTACACTAATTGCTGTGGGACTGTCTGCAGTAACTGCCCACAGAGCCTTATCCCCTTTAGTTTCCATTAGCTTCCAACGGCAGCAGGGTCAGTACCACTGTAGCTATTTATGAGCAGTTCCATTTGAAAGTTGTACAGAAGGCATTGAAAACTTGTTTTCATTTTGATTAAACTCACTTCATCGTGTGATTTCCATGGGTATTTTTTTCCGCCCAGGTTCCTGTGACTTTACAACACTTCCCTATCACCCCCTGACAGTCCGACCTTTTCTATCACAGGGGTCTCTTTCATGGTTCAGCCAAAAAAGAAGCCAGGTGCTGTACTCTGTAGCCTGATAGCAGAGTTCTAACTGAGGCATCTAAGAGCGGACAGAGAATGACCATGGGAGTAAGAGGCAACCAGCCTCTTCTCTAGCCAGGACAGTATAACTCATGCAGCACAATCAGACTCCAAGACGTGCCACCCTTCTCACCCCTCAAGAAATTATCCAAGTCCAAGGTAAGAATTGGCAGTATACTCACTTTTGCCAACTCTCACACTTTTATCACAAGTCTCACCGTATTTTTATTACAACCCTGGCTGCCAGAGTCAATTTATTCCCTGCGACTCTCAGCTTTCATTAAAAAAAGAAAGAGAGAGAGAGAGAAAAATAAAAGTTTCTAGCCCTCGTGGCCCCAGAGAAAATCTTGAAAATGTGACACCAGAAGGCAAATAAAAAGACAATCACTAAATATTATCATGGTTGCGGGGGCTAGACTCATTGCACTTGGGGTGGCAATACTGCATTTCAATCAATTTCAAGCAGTGCCCAGTGGCTTCTAAGAATGATAAAGGCTCAGATTGTGGCTTTAGGACACTTGGTGGTAGGAGCCATGAAGCAGCAGGGCTAGAGGGTGAGGGAAGAGTTATGTCTTACTCATCTGTAATTTCTTCCGGGGCTCAGAAGGGAGCCAAAGCACTGCAGTATCTCTGCCTCCCGCCGACCCTTTCTCATGGCCCCACCTTCATCCCAGCACACCCACCCTGGGCACTCTCCCATTCAGGTCTCTGGCAGTAGACTCATAGGGAGAGTCAGCTGACAGCACAGGACAGCTGGTCAGAACACAGAAACCAAGTTTCACAACAGTTACACAGATGGCTTTTTTCAAAAGGGGCTGATTCTTTGCTGTTCTTCAAAATTTTCCACAGGATTTTTTTTTTTTTTTTTACAATTCTTTTGTAAATATTTTCAAAGATCGGCATTTTCAAAAGTGAATTTTTTTCTATCTCCCAAATTTTGGTTTTGATGTTGAAATCCCCCTGCCTTGAGATTAGAGGACCAATGAAAATTGTCAATGTTTAAAACAAAATTAAGGAAAATTAAAACCAGAAATGTTAAATAAGCAATTGTGTCAAAAATGAAAAATATTGAGAAAATTAAAGAGAGACAAGGTGGGTGAGGTAATAGCTTTTATTGAACTCACTTCTATTGGGGGAAGGGACAAGCTTTTGAATGAACAGAGCATTTCTTTAGGTCTGGGGAAGGTAACCAGAGTGTCTGAGCTAAATACAAGTTGGGACAGATTGTTAGGCATAAGGGGTTCAGATATGCTGTAGGAGAGCACTTAAAATAAAGTGGGCTACTGAGGGACCTTGTGATAACTGTATAGCTGAAGGGGCTGGTTTAGTAGTGTGAGCCCCAGGAATTCAATACCTAGATTTTTTGGTTGAACACCCTCTCGGGTTGATTCAATCCTAAATCAAATTAGTAAGGGGTCATTCACATGAGACTTAAATGCCAACGTCCTATCCCCACTGCATGGACATTAAAATCCAGAGGGACTTTTCCTTAGAGATGGCATTTGCCTTGGCTTCCTTGTTACAGATTTGTTCTTCCATCTGTTTGCCAATCTCCTCCTGAGAAGGGGTTGCATTCCAGTGGGACTTGTGTGTTTATAGGTTCTAAAGTGCTTTGAGATCCTTTCGGTTTGAAGGTTCTAATCACTTAAAATACAAAATAGTGTAGTAAATTCATGCCCAGTTTGGATGCCACAGCTGTCTGTATGCTGAACACAAGGGGCCACTTGAACTTCACAGTGACAGAATGGACACAATGTGGATCCTGTTGCTTCAAAACCACAGGGCCATGCCACTGAGCTAACGTAAAGCCTCCCATTGCTGTTAGCAATAGATGGCTTTTGACACACAGCTGTGTTATTCTAATTCCATACAGTAGAGGGCAGAGAAGACACACACCAGGTTGCTCTTTGTTCTAGTGAGATTCTCCTAGCTGAAGATGGAAGAGAAAGTCACAGTTAGCATACCGTTTTCTACCGGAAAAGCAGTTGCAATTAAACTGGCCTGATCTGAAAGACTATTAGCTTTAAAGCTCTGTCCCTTTCTCCTTCAAGATGTCATGCCCTGCTTTGAAGAAACTGTTCGCACATCACCAGCATAAATGGGACCAAATCACTTCATAGAAAAACCATTTGGCTATCAACTAACTTGGCTCCATAGCTTACTTTCAGAGTAGGGAAAGGTATTTTTGAATGTGTGTAAACTTAAATCAATGTGCTCTTTAAATTCAGAGAAAAATCCGTTTCTCATGTACTTCAGGCTGAGAGCAAGAGAGAAGATGGAATTAATAGCTTCTCCTAAACTCAAGAATACTGACAACTTGCAATGTGTATGGGCCCAATCTCAGGACCTAGATACCACATTGATAAGCACAGGATAAAGACACAGATTAGAGAGAAGAAGAAAGGATAGATAGATAAAATACATTTGAATAAGAGGGAATGAGAATGAGAAAGTAGCTTAGATTAGATTAAGAGAGCCCATTGAAGCACCACACCACTGAAAATGATTGCGAGCTAACTCAAAAGTAAGCTTCTGGGGGCTGGGTGTCCTTCAACTCTCCCAGATGTCAATGTCTCCAGCAGCGGAGCTCCAGCATTCTGGCCTATGACGGAAACCCCCCAGTTGCAGGGAGTTTCACTGTCAGGACAACTGCAGACTTTTTTCATCTCTGCCTGCTGTTAGACTGTTAGCCTCCTCCATTGGACTCCGCTCATGACGCACAAGGGGAATCTTCCACCCCTGTGACTCGCCCTGCCCATCAGGTTGTTTCTCCCTATCCCTCGGGCTCTTGCAGCCTGAAGATCCGTCTTGAATTTGCATTAGATCCGTTTGGTGGTATTCAAACCACTTTGCACTTTTTCCTCAAGGTCTTGGACCCTTCTCCACATTCTCCTGGTCAGCGACCCTGGGCAGAGTGAAAACTTATCCCAGCCCCGTAGAGGACCAGGAATCCTTTTGGGCTGCAGCGGTCTCATGAGTTTTTGCCACCTGCAGAGAAGGAATTTTTTTTCCCCCACAAAAGTAAAAAACACAAATTTTCACCAAAATGGCTTGACTGACAAATGTGCAGAAAAGGAATTCCACAGTGCAAAATAATTAGACTATTCCCAGAGGCCAAGGGACCCATCAATTGGATTTGAGTCGCTGGTGACTGGAGTATTAAGCTTTAAAAAAATCAGTGCAAAATCCTTACGTATGAACTAGCTTGAGTACCTGAACCACAGGAGAGGAGGAACCAGAGACTGGAGCTGGGCAATATTTTTTGGACTAACATTTTTTTCTTTTCTTTTTTTCAGATTCAGGTCGACCAAAACACTTAGTGCATTCAGGTCAAAATCACCAAACTTCTTCAGTTAAAACTGAAAAGAAATCTGAAATAATAGAAACGTGTTGACATTTTCTAAGCAAAATGTTCAGATTTTTCAGTGTGAAACACCTTTTTGTTTCAAATTTTACTGCATTTTAAAAAAAAAGGTTAAACACCTGAAACATTTTGTTCGACGCACAATAAAAAAATTCCGGTTCAGCCACTGAACTGACAAAATCAATCGTTAGTGTATCTCTACCAGGGGCTTTCGAAAATCAGGCACTTACACTCAGGCCTGGCATTCCTTGTCATGCCAAAATGCACATGCCGTTACCATGATTGTATATGCAAATGCCCAGTTAGAGGATTAACCAGGGATACACATGTGCAGTGCAATTGTGGGAACTGTGTGTCTCCAGCTTGAAAAGTCAGGAACTATTCTCCTCCATAAAGTCAACACAAGAGTTTCTCCACTCATCTGCATAGCTCTTATTAGAGATGAGGCTTGGAAAGAGCTGCTTAAGTCTCTGCTTAACAGATGAGTTTTGAGCTTTCCAGAGACCCAAAGCTACTGGCTAGCTGCTAACTATGAAACATCCTGCTCCCATTGAATTGAATGGCAAAAATGATCATTGAGTTCAGTGGGAACAGGATGAGCTGTTTGGCTCTGATTCAGCAAAGCAATGAAACCAACGGGACTTAAGCTTGTGCATAAAATTACGCACATGATAAAATGATGTGTTGAAACAGGGACTAAATCAGATGAGGTATGTAAAAGATGACAGTGTGGCCGACGACACTGAATATCCTATATCAGACTAGGCAGGTGGAAGATGACGTAATGGCCCATTCCATGACTTTGTTACTCTGTGAGCAACATTTAGTATTCAGCTGTTCCTCAGCTGCCTTTCAGATGGTCCCAGCTGGAAACCGGAGCACGCTGCCATGCTTATGGCTAATTAATGTTTATTTATATTTTTAAACAAGCATTCCACTTGTCATGTTCACATAAATCTTTTCCTTTCCCACTAGGGGCTGTTGGAGCACGAGCCGAAATACTTTGTTTACTCATCACAAGCCTAGTCTGAGTGCTGGTCTGGTGGAGGTTTCTCCACTCTTTGCTGAGATTCATGCTGAGGGCTTTGAGCCAAAGGGGAGAAGAGGAGATTCCCTTCCCATACAGAGAAGCACAGAAGTTATTCCCTTTTCGAGCTGGTTACTGTGCTGCCATCCATGTTCAAGTTGCTCTGATGTGGGCTGGAGATCTCAAGGAGAGACCAAACTGAGCTCAGCCCTATTGCACTGGATCCTGCAATGAGATCTTTGCAAACTCTCTCCCCTCTCCACCAGGAACGGTCTGAAGAAAACACTAATGATGGATAATACTTCAGACCGATCTAGCACTTTTCATCCGAAGACTCAAAGAGCTTTATGAAAAGTGGACATTGTAATCCCCATTTTACAAAGGAGAATACTTTGCCCAGAGAGACAAGGTTACTTGCCCAACATCACTCAGGGAGCCAGTGGCATGCTGAGAAATCAGATCAAGATCTCCTGATTCCCTGTCCTCTGCTTTAAATGCTGCACTAAGTTGCCTGTCTGCACAGCAAACTTTGCAGGAACCCTCTAAAATACTTAGGGGATCCCAAGTAGATAAAAATTGGCATCCTCTCATCAGGCAATTTATTACTTCAGTGCTCTGCTTTCCCAGATAGCATGAATTTTGGGGACAGAACTTCCCGAAACTACATCTCAACTTCAGCTCTCCCAACCTTAAACTTTCCCCCCTAACCAGTGTGCTCTCCAGACTGGGCATAGGGTTGTTGGTTAGAAGGGCCGATAGGCAATAAAATATCCCCTGAAGTGAAGGTCTCCAAGCTCTTCCCCATTTCCAGAGTAATGTAGCACTGGAATGTTTCCAGATCTCCCCAGACCCCTTCTCTCTTAGACCTGAACTATACAGAACAGGAGTCTTTGGGGAAGGTTGCAACAAATGAGCAGTGCAGGGGTATTAATAAAAGGGAAAATGGAAATGACTCACCAGCGGAGCCCGGCCAACACTGCACAGGTAGTAGAGGAGGCCCTTGGTGTGGTAAATGGTTGGATGGAGCTGGCAGCTGGGAGCCAGCCACTGTCTATTCAGGTCGTCCCCACTCAAGGAGCACCGGTGGCTGGAATCACAGAACAAAACACACCCCAATTAAACTAACAAAACAACTCAGTGGTTTCAAAATGTCTGCTGTTTCTGGATAGTCCCTATACTAGGGCAGGCTTGGCTTGTGATGCTAATTCATAGATATATATCTAGATTTCAGAGATGGGCTTGAACGAACTAAAACTCCACAGAAGCTTATTTTAGAGGATTCTGCAAAGAATAAATTATCTATTTCATTTCCCTGCAGGGCCTGCTCAGTTAGATTCTAGGTAATTAATGCAGTTTTGATTTACACATGCACTCATATTAAACAGGACTAATACTCTGTTTTTAAACTCTCTAAAACATTGCTAAAGTCTGATGTGAAATACAGAATCCATCATGGTCTATGGAGGTATAAAGGGTGGGTTTTCCATAGCCAACCTGGGGCATAGGAATGCCCAATCATCAGTCATTATCATTGGAACTGGAAAATCAGTCAGGCCCCATTGAAAATCTATAGGCACCTGCATGGGATGAGCAAAATATCTCATGCATGGTTTCTCCACTCATGAGAAATGCAACCATCTCAAACACATATCAAGAACCAATAAGATCTTTATGCTATACATCACTGTTATAAAAAACAATTGGCTTTAGTGGGAATTTGACTTCACTGTAAGGGCTGAGTAAAACCTAAGTAAGGACTTCACGGTTTGGACCAAAGAGACTTTTACCTTAGCTCAGTCAAACTTTCCTCTCTGGTTCTGTTTCACTGGCTAATAAATTGTGCTAGATGTTTAATTGCATGGAGGGGAATTTGCATATTTTAGTACAATTATGCAGATCTGAGTGATCTCCTTTATAATGACTTTGTTTTAGTTCCAAGCATCCTCACTCTACACAAAGGCTTCACTCTAACTGAGATTGCAATTCTCAAATTGTGATGCATTGATAAAGTTTAGGCCCTCCATTAGATCTGGATTCATGATAAGACCTATCATATTCAAATCAACTGCATCTACTGTAGAAGACATACTGTTAGCTTAGTAAACGAGAGCTGGAGTGTGCTTGAAGGTATGTATTCTAAACATCACATGGAATTTCAGCCACACAACTCCGTCTGACTTTAACAGGAGATACCATGTTCCACCATTTCTCCCACTACACCGAATGTTCCAGCCCTCTAACAACACAGCATGCAGAAACACACTACCGTCATGTGTGTATCAATGAGATTTCAAAATTCACAGGCAAGACTTTAACCAGTTAGGCTGCGTTGCACACACCTTCAGCCCCATCAGTGCTTTATAGAAAATGTTTGGAGGGAAGAGACTCCAAAGTCTATTCAGAGCCTTTGGAGAAGAACCGAAGCAATGGGAGTCTGACAGGAGGAAAAGGGGAATAGAAATAGTAGAATCCACAGAGCGTGTTATATTTTATACACACACACACATATATATGTATATATACACACAATGTAGAAAAACAAGGCTCTGATGCCATCTTGGGGTTTCTGGTGACATCACAACATCCATTCCACTTTTGCTGTTGTTGTCACCTGAATTCCCCTTTCCCTTTAATTCACAGTTCCCTTGCTACTCATTCTGCAATTTGTAAAACATTTGCAATAGCTAACACCCTGGAAGCCAGAATTTGCTGGTGTGATAACTGCTGCTGAAAAACTTCTAGCTCAAAACTTGGCAATCCAGTATAATGTTTATTAGTGGCCCTTCACATAAAGTTAACCCAAGCCTCACCCCTCCTCATTTTTTTGACAGTGGCAACTCTGCTAAGAGTAACAACCATATTTGCCCCCTGGGTGTTTAATGTATTGCTAGCAGGCTACCTCTGAAGAGTGATATCACCGTACAAAAGTCACCAGTTGCACTGGGTGGCACTCACTCCATTTGCAGATGACCATGAAGAAATAAGATCCAGATTCTTCCTTGAGTGGCATGTCCTCCCATGGACCATACAAAGAAAATAACAGAATGCCACTAGCCATCACCTTCAGCCCCCCCAACTAAAACCTCTCCAACGCATCATCAAGGATCTACAACCTATCCTGAAGGATGACCCATCACTCTCACAGATCTTGGGAGACAGCCCAGTCCTTGCTTACAGACAGCCCCCCAACCTGAAGCAAATACTCACTAGCAACCACACACCACACTACAGAACCACTAACCCAGGAACCTATCCTTGCAACAAAGCCATTGCCAACTGTGTCCACATATCTATTCAGGGGACACCATCATAGGGCCTAATCACATCAGCCACACTATCAGAGGTTCGTTCACCTGCACATCCACCAATGTGATATATGCCATCATGCGCCAGCAATGCCCCTCTGCCATGTACATTGGCCAAACTTGACAGTCTCTATGTAAAAGAATAAATGGACACAAATCAGACGTCAAGAATTATAACATTCAAAAACCAGTAGGAGAACACTTCAATCTCTTTGGTCACTCGATTACAGACCTAAAAGTTGCAATTCTTCAACAAAAAAACTTCAAAAACAGACTCCAGCAAGAGACTGCTGAATTGGAATTAATTTGCAAACTGGATACAATTAACTTAGGCTTGAATAAAGACTGGGAGTGGATGGGTCATTACACAAAGTAAAACTATTCCCACCCCCCTACCCCCCCCCCCCCCGCTGTTCCTCAGACATTCTTGTCAACTGCTGGAAATGGCCCACCTTGATTATCACTACAAAAGGTTCCCCCCGCCCCCTGCTCTCCTGCTGGTAATAGCTCACCTTACCTGATCACTCTCCTTACAGTGTGTATGGTAACACCCATTGTTTCATGTTCTCTGTGTATATAAATCTCCCCACTGTATTTTGCACTAAATGCATCCGATGAAGTGAGCTGTAGCTCATGAAAGCTTATGCTCAAATAAACTTATGAGTCTCTAAGGTGCCACAAGTCCTCCTTTTCTTTTTGCGGATACAGACTAACACGGCTGCTACTCTGAATTAAGTCAATGAGTAGAACTGATTAAAAAAAATAGAATTTCCATCCCATTGGAAACAGCAATATTTTTGACATTTATTTTTATTCCAAATCAACATGAAAATCAAAATATCAATTCTTTTCACAGAATAAACATTTCCAAAAGAAATTGAATTTAAAAATATTGAAATATATGGTTTCGAAATTTTCAGACTAAGCAAAATGTTTCAGTGTCTCCAAAGAGAAACCTTTAATTTCAGGTTGTGTCAACAATAATCTGTGTTTGCCTGAGCTGCCATGGTCTCTTCCTCTAGCCAAGCCACCATGGTGTGTGAAGGGAGTCCCATGACCACAGTGCATCATGGGAGATGAAGTCCAACCAGGGCAGCCCAGCTCATAAAGAACAAGGGGAGCATGATACAATTGAACTACTACTTCCAGGAGGCACAGAAGCAGCTCAAGCAGATGCAGAGATTAATGTCAAACCACCTCTACACTAATTTTGTTTCAATTTTTCTGTCGGAAAACATTCTGCAAAATTGACATTTTTCTTACAGAATATTTCAATTAAATGGAAATCACATTTTCTATTGAAAAAAAAAACATTTCTATGAAAAACTCCCAACCACTTCTATCAATGGGAGTGGCTCGCCAAATCCAAGGAGAGAATGTAACACAAAACCACAGAATTTAGTAGCTCTTGCCATGGAGTCTGGTCCCATTGTGCCTCAGAGTACACAGGGCCTTGCTTGTGATATATCGCTTAAGCTGTTTGATTGGGTGGAGCAGACTTTGTATATTTCAGTGCAAATATGCAGCTCTGAGCTAACCCTCCTGCAGTGAATTCATTTTAGTTCAGAACATCCTTACATCCTTGCAAAGGTTTCACTCTCACCAAGATTGCAACTCACAAATTGTGTTGCACTGATACAAGTCAGGGCTTTTCTTAGATCCGAGCTCAGGATTATCTGAGCTCACCATATTTACATCCCTCCTGGTGAATGCTTATTATTATCTCATTAAATTTAGTACAACTGCTTTAAAAAAAATCCAGAAGCCCTTGTTCAGTACAATTGTTCTCAATGGATAGTGTGCGTCTCCCTGGTAGTTAGTTACAAAGTGATGGTTATGCCATGAGTGTGTAAAACAACACATGGCCAACCAATAAGGGCCTGTGCATGGGGACAGGAGTGGGAAAGTGGAATTCAGTCTCCTCTTTTCAATCTTTGCTCTTTTAATCCATCTTTAAATATTAGCACTATTGCCTGTCAGTCCATATTCACTGCCTTTGGGTTGCTGCAAAACTTTAATTAAATTATGAAACGTTGATTCTTTTTTTCCATTAAAGCCCGTTTACTTCAGTGACTGCTTCATGCCATCCCTCTTCCCTATTTTCTTCCTTTCTTCTCTCCCACTCCTACTACCGATGACATTTGCAGATCCAAGGGCTTTGTCCCTTATGCTAGGCAGCCAAGGGTGAAGGTAAAATATTAAGCTGATCTCAAGTACTGATAACAAATAAAAGGAGTGGGAAGCCAAGACTGGCTTTTGTGTGTTTGCCAAGATTCAATGAAATTCACTTCTCAGATCAAAGGTGTTCATTACCTTGCATCTCCATGCTACTAGATTTGCTGTAAATGCTTTGTGTCTTCTTTCCTTAGCAAGAGTCCTTGCCACCTTAGCTAGGACTAGCTGGAACTCAACGGAAACAATGAAAGATTTGCCTCTGAAAAATTTCCAACATAAAAAAAAAAGTCTGCTCTATGTGTCTTTGTACAGGTTAGCTGTAATTCAGCTATTTGTTAGAGTTTCAATCAGTGTGTTTACCAAGGATTTAATGTATGTGTTATCCATACATTAAATCCTTGGTAAACACACTTTTGTTGTTCACAAACCTGATGCTGTGCATTGGCTTTAGATCCATGTTCTTTTAGCTCTTCTAGGTTTAAACACTGGGGAATCTCTATGGTCTAGAGAGAGCCATTGGATAAGGGGAAGTGAGTAGCTTCCAGAAGACGCTGTGGGAAAGAAGACAGTCTCAGAGGCACCATTTCTCCTTTGCTCCCCCTTGTGATAACTGTGTGCTCATGCCACTGCTGAAGAAAAAAAACACTCCTCCCCAATGTACTATGAGGCTGTAAGAGGAGAAGGGGTATCTAATGTGACTCATGAGAAAGCACAGGTGAAAACTTATACAACAGAGGATATGGAGGCATTTGAAAACAAGAGATCCTCTGTTCCTACTATGGAGGTGTCTGTGAATGGATATAAGGCATAACGCAAAGGAGTTTGCACAATGACACATGACATGAGAAAGTTTCCAGTAGCCACAACTTCCTATGAAGACAATCACTTGTGCTCTCTCAGATATGCTTTGCCCCAACATAGTGCTGAGTTAGCTCTTGTCTCCGTGATAAATAAGAAAAGGGCAGGTGCTATGGGAAAAGGTAGATCTGAACAAGTTCATTCTCCATCCTCACAACACACCAATCATAGGGTCTGCCGTTAGGCAGCCGCTCCAGATTTTGTTCCTGAGGCATCCCAGAAATATTCGAGTAGATGAGCAGCCAGAAAAATGAAACCAGGGAATAAGAAGTGACATGGCCACAGATGCTAAGCCTACTCATGCTGAGCTCAAGAGCAGCAAGTTCTGAGGTCCTACCTGTGGGCCTACCTGCGGGCCATAAAGACCCTACCTTCTTGGTAATACATTTAGAAAACAACATGGCCCTACCATGGCTAGATACATAATATGCAGATGGGCAATCACAGAAACCAAAGTATCATCGAGCCTTCTTCTACAGACCCCATATGCAGAGGTACTTAATGTCTGCTATACTGGTTTAAACCATCTTTCTCTTTAAGAAAGCCATTAAGCACCTTGGCTTCTAACTGCAGTGGATTCTGACTGTATGGAGAGGACTGATGGGGAGATTCACTTGGTGATTACTTGTTTTGTTCATTCCCTCTGGGGCACCCAGCATTGGCCACTGTCAGAAGACAGGATACTGGGCTAGATGGACCTTTGGTCTGACCCAGTATAGCCGTTCTTATGAAAGACAGACAGATACACGGGCTCCACTCCACAACTCACTGAAGTCTTTGCACTGACTCCAATGGGCCTTTGGATCAGGCCTATTGATAGAAAGGGAGAGACAGAGAAAGAAATGGAGAAGGCGAGAGGTAAAGAGAAAGGAAGAGAGGAAAAGAAAAAATACAGAGAGAGTGAGATATAAATAGAGACACGAAGGAAAGAGACATATGGGGATAAACAAAAAGTGAAAGAGATTAAATGAGTGAGAGAGGAAGAAATGGAGAGGGAGAGAGAAACAAGTCACTTTTTAAAGAGAAAATGTTACTGCAATTTCAAGATAAAATGACCCAAAATCTCCTGTCCATTACAGATAACTGGAAAGACAGGACCCACTATAGCGAGTGAATGATGTCAGGACCGATAATAACAACACCTGCGGCACAGTGAGCTATAAAATCTAAAGGGACACATTGTGTTTGATATTTAGAAAGCAGCATCACCATTCACTGCACATTCAAATAACAGAAGGCAGTACTGACACAGGGTAAGAATATCTATAAAGGGAAGTAGATATACTTAAAAAGCAGGATGCCTTTGACCAGCATGGGACAGTCTCAACCAGGCACAGCATCTTGGGCTTTATAAATAACTACTGCCAAGAAGGAAGGATAAAAAGAGAATCTGTATTATGGTGGTTTGGTGTTGTTGCTCTGAATGTTCAGAACAGGGAAAATAGGAACCCATCATTTTGCTTGACAGATTTTCGTGTTGTGTTTCCAGTGAGACAGATCCCAAGAAATCAGAGGAAAGGGGCATCTCCAGTAAGACTATTGCTCATGATCATGAGGACTATGTTAGAAGGACATGGATTTTCTCTAGCTCTAATTCCCAGTCCTCCCTTTAATTCTCCACACTAAGAACAGCCCAACTGTCTTCAACATTTGCGCATCCGCATTGTGATGCTGTGTCACTGCAACGATGCTGTGTCATGGTGGTGCAATGAGATGTCACTTAGCACCATGCAACATCCCCAAGTAACTTCAGGGCTCTTTCATTAACCTGCAAGACTGGAAGTGGGAGCGGGCTGAGGAAACCAGGACAAATCCTCACATTTCAGGATGGCTGGCATCCAAAGGTGTTCACGTGCTGTGACCCTGCACAGAGATGCAGAGCTATTCTGTTGACACCCAGGCAGCCCAAGTGCGTGCATCCTATTAACTCCAACCTACGAATACAAAAGTGTTTCTCTGAAGCAGAAGGAACTGGGGACGGAGGAAAAACTGTAGGAACACCCAGGTTCAGGAAGAAGATTACATGGAGTTTTATAGTAACAGCCGTGTTAGTCTGTATTCGCAAAAAGAAAAGGAGTACTTGTGGCACCTTAGAGACTAACCAATTTATTAGAGCATAAGCTTTCGTGAGCTACAGCTCACTTCCTCAGATGCATATCGTGGAAACTGCAGCAGGCTTTATATATACACAGAGAATATGAAACAATACCTACTCCCACCCCACTGTCCTGCTGGTAATAGCTTATCTAAAGTGATCATCAGGTGGGCCATTTCCAGCACAAATCCAGGTTTTCTCACCCTCCACCCCCCCCACACACACAAATTCACTCTCCTGCAGCAGGAGAGTGAATTTGTGGGGGGGGGGGTGGAGGGTGAGAAAACCTGGATTTGTGCTGGAAATGGCCCATGTCATAAATATAAAGGGAAGGGTAAACCCCTTTGAAATCCCTCCTGGCCAGGGGAAAGCTCCTCTCACCTGTAAAGGGTTAAGAAGCTAAAGGTAACCTCGCTGGCACCTGACCAAAATGACCAATGAGGAGACAAGATACTTTCAAAAGCTGGGAGGAGGGAGAGAAACAAAGGGTCTGTGTCTGTCTGTAGTTGTCTTGGCCAGGGACAGAACAGGAATGGAGTCTTAGAACTTTTAGTAAGTAATCTAGCTAGGTATGTGTTAGATTATGATTTCTTTAAATGGCTGAGAAAAGAATTGTGCTGAATAGAATAACTATTTCTGTCTGTGTATCTTTTTTGTAACTTAAGGTTTTGCCTAGAGGGGTTCTCTATGTTTTTGAATCTAATTACCCTGTAAGATATCTACCATCCTGATTTTACAGGGGGGATTTCTTTATTTCTATTTACTTCTATTTTTTATTAAAAGTCTTCTTGTAAAACACTGAATGCTTTTTCATTGTTCTCAGATCCAAGGGTTTGGGTCTGTGGTCACCTATGCAAATTGGTGAGGCTTTTTATCCAACATTTCCCAGGAAAGGGGGGGTGCAAGTGTTGGGAGGATTGTTCATTGTTCTTAAGATCCAAGGGTCTGGGTCTGTAGTCACCTAGGCAAATTGGTGAGGCTTTTTACCAAACCTTGTCCAGGAAGTGGGGTGCAAGGTTTTGGGAAATATTTTGGGGGGAAGAACGCGTCCAAACAGCTCTTCCCCAGGAACCAGTATTAGTTTGGTGGTGGTAGCGGCCAGTCCAAGGATAACGGGCGTAATATTTTGTACCTTGGGGAAGTTTTGACCTAAGCTGGTAAAGATAAGCTTAGGAGGTTTTTCATGCAGGTCCCCACATCTGTACCCTAGAGTTCAGAGTGGGGGAGGAACTGTGACAGCCCACCTGATGATCACTTTAGATAAGCTATTACCAGCAGGACAGTGGGGTGGGAGTAGGTATTGTTTCATATTCTCTGTGTATATATAAAGCCTGCTGCAGTTTCCACGATATGCATCTGAGGAAGTGAGCTGTAGCTCACGAAAGCTTATGCTCTAATAAATTGGTTAGTCTCTAAGGTGCCACAAGTACTCCTTTTCTTTTTATGGAGTTTTATGTTTGCTGTTAAGTTAACAATAAAGACAAATAACAGCCAGGAACTGAGTTTGGACCAGATCACAAGTGTTTATGCTGAGATAGAAGCAGGGTAGGGATGGCACGCCCTTCCAGTCTCTAGGACGATGTCTCCACCACAATAAAAAAACAGTGGCTGGCCCACACCAGCTGACTCAGGCTCACAGGGGGGGGAGGGTGTGGGGGGTGGTGGTGGTGGTCAAGCTGTGGGTCTGTTTAATTGCAGTGTAAACATCTAGGCTTAGACTGCAGCCCGGGCTCAAGGACTCTGCAAACTGGGAGGGTCCCAGAGATAGGAATGTCTACACTGCAATTAAACAGCCCTGCAGCCCAAGCCCCCTGAGTCTGAGTCAGCTGGCCTGGGCCATTCATGAGTGTCTAATTGCAGTGTAGACATACCCTCAGAGGGCTGTTATATGTGCATCTGAGCACTCACATAGAGCGGGGAGGTGATTAATTACACAATTCACCTTGATCTTTGTGCCTTTAATGCACAGAATAGCGAGGAAAAAACAAATGTTTATACTGAAAGTAATTTAGTGCAGAACAATATGTGGTTATTAGGTATTTGGATGTGTTTTGGTAGGTCCAGAATGGGGTGACAACTGATTGGATGTGCTTTGAGTTTCCTGTGTTCCATGAATGTGAGGAGGGAACCTTTCGGATCAAAGGCTTGACAACTTGATCTGGGTGTTCCTTCTGTGCTCTGGGCCATCACTGTGTAATACTGCATTATTTCTTTCCATAGGGGAAACCATCCTTCCAGCCAGTAGGTGGACTGTTTACTGCCCCTTATGGAACCCATCAGTGCTGCTCCTGGGCTAGTGAGGGGGGTTCGCTGGCGTGAGCCATGGGGTGATCCCACTCCAGTTAGTCCAAGGAGCATAGAAGGTAAAGCTCTCAGTTTGCCACGGGATATCAATGCATTAGATTGTATGAAATGAAACACAGATGAAAAGCCTCAGGGCATGAATGAAGACACTGCTGAATGAATCCCTTCCGTTCACCATTATTGCAGCTAGCAATTCACCAGTAACAATTCGTTTTCCTTCCAACACGAAGGAACTTGAATAATAAAATGTCCACACATAATCATGGCAAAAAGAAGCCAGTTGGCTAGTCATTTCAGCACTGCTAAAGCAGCAGGGAAATGCACTGCAGAGACAGATAGAGGTGTGTTGTGCGGTGTCACGGCGGATAATAGAGAGGCAGCTAACCATGATTCTGTAAGGATGACTCATTACTCACTCAGGACAAATAACCAGCACAGTGTGGGCTCAGAGTACTGCCTGGAAACATAGCTGCCAAAATAGACATTGTGCTTAAAAGACATAAGGAGAAGTGGAATATGGGAGTCGCCATACTGCAGCAGACCAGTGGACCACAACAAGTCCAGAATTCTATTTCTTACAATGGGCAATGAAAGATGTTTCACAGAAAGGCATAACCCCTCTTTCTCACACCCTATCATGCACCTGATAGACCCATGCAGATGGAAAGAGGACCTTTTCCTGACCTGGCCTGGTGTTCAGTTGTACCATGAAGCTCCAGGATTGACAGCCTTTCTCATTGTTATCCTAGCTTGAGAAAGCACCCAGGTTATTCTGGAGGCAAGCTGGACCCTCAGAGTATGCCTCCCATCCCGTCTTCAGTTTGCATTGGCTTTAATAGGGCTGGCATGGCAGCACGTAGTGTGATGTCCAATTAGTGCCAACTGAGAGGAGGAGTCAGAAAGTTGGATAACCTTTACTTATGAAATACAACAGGAACCTTAGGAAGGTCAGGCATTTTCTTGTTCCTTTCTGTTTTCAGCATTACATTTTCTTGGGGAAATGAGCGAATCCCAGTGCTGAAAAAGGTGACGGATTTCAGCACTCCTAGCTTAGGCAGCCACTGTACCAGATTCCCCCACACAGCTAAATGAACACACCTCCCAGCTGACCCTCCCCACCCTTTTCTATGTTATTGCTTAGAATCCTGCACAGTTCTAACCAATGCACCTCAGTCCTTACCTGCAGGATCTCCTGGTATTCTAAACTGCTTCTCTCTCTATAAGTGCACTAATGTATCTCAATCCTCACTTGCAGTTACCCTGTTCTTCCACTCCTGGGAGCTCCACCTACGGCTCTGCAATGTCCCTTAAACTGACTTGCAGCATACCCTGCTGTCAGGCCTGCTTCTATAATGATCAACAATCATACTGACTTTCATAGTTGTTTAGGGACTAGGACTAACAATAAGGAAATAGGTGATGAAACCAAAGGCTGGAAAGCAAATGTAACTTCTCAGTAGGCATCAGTATTCTCTAGTTTCTCTGCTGGCAACCATCAAGAGTCTAAGAGGAAACCTCCGTTTATCTTAGTTACAATGGACAGCTAAGGGATTCACACAGAGTGCAGAGTGGATGTTGCTTCTTGGCTGGTTATGAGACTGACCTCCTGTTGCCATGCTGGTTTACTGCTAGGCCTTTAGGATGAAGATTTTCTGTGCTCCCTTCTCATCGATATTACATGACACGTGAACAAATCTGTACTTATCTTCCTGAATGGCAATTGTGCCATCTGGCTGCCAACCGTTTAATGATGCCATTGAAGGTCTCCTTCCCAGTTGGGGTGGCAGCGGCAGGACGATTTTACCCTTTCGGCACACACTAATGAATTCATGATGCATAATGCTTCCTCTTGGGCAAATGCTTTTCTAAAGCATCACTCTGCTAGCTTCCACTTGCCTCCTTACAACTAAGCACTGCTACTAATTAGCTTAATGAGCTTTCAGTGTTTCTTCTACATCTGACTGATTTTGTCACAATGGACAATCCTTTCTTCTTAAGATAAATGATAGAGAATCTGTGCTCCTTCAGCTTGGTGCATGTAATAGCGTCACTGTCCTTGTTCAGCTCCCTCTATTATGAGCCCTCCTTTGGACTTGATGGACACATTTCATTAAGTCAGATTTTGTTACAAACCAGTTAGGGACACAGAATGAGATCTGCTTCACCCCCAGCTAATATTAGCAAGGTAACAATCAAACGAGGCAACAGTAAAGATGATCAGCTAAAAAGGCGAGTTGACAGTATTAATACAGACTGGTAATGTTACATCATAGTCCCACACAAATGTTGTCACAAGATTTGTCCATCAAACTCACATTTATTTGAGTGAATAATAGACAACAGCCTTGAGCATTAAACACTGTGGGCTGATTCACTCATTGGGCTCAGCACCTTGGGCAAAGAATTTGCAAATCATTACCAAATCCAAGTGGTAAGGTGTTATATCCACTGAGCACTCACTTTACATGGGGAATACAAGGTGTAGGATAATGACAAAACAAGCTCCATACATGCATCTCTTGTACTTCCCATGCAGCTGAACTGCGACACAAAAAACCCCACTGATAATAACTGGACATTGCACCTCTCTATTGCCTCTCCTTTCAGGGTCGCAAAGTGCTTATTGTATCATGCCTGAAAAAGCCTTACAACAAAATGTTTGATGAAAACTGCTTTTGATGGAAAACTAGATTTGTGAAAAAACACATTTTTTCATAAAAAGTGTCTGCTTTCTGCAGAAATTTCTGACTTTTAACTGCAAATCAAACTGCAAGCCAAAATAATTTTTATTTTTTGGCCAACCCCTTCCCCACCCCAGTAATATTTTTTTCTCAGTTAAAACAAACAAACAAAAAAACTGATTTGGAAATGCTGCCATGGTGCATCACGGGAGTTGTGATTAAGGTTAAGGCTTCATGCTCCAATTTTCTCTGAGCTGAGTCCCTGACTGGCTACATTTGCCATGATGCATCACACAGTCAGGGATTCCTATGATCACAGCTCATCAGGAGAGCAGATTGTAATGCATCATCACAGATGTATTCTGGTTCAGGAGCCCGACCCACAGAGAAGAATGGAGGGCATGAGGTATCCAAACTACAACTCCCATGAAGCATTATGGTAGCATTTCTGAATAGAAATTTTTGGGTTTAAACCAAATGTTTTCAGCTGAAAGTTTTCAATTTTTCACTGAAAAGTTAAAATTTTCCAGGAAAAAAAAAACCCGAAACATGTTCCAACCAGCTCTACTCATAACCCTTATGGAATATGTAGTATAGTTGTAGCCGAGTTGGTCCCAGGATATTAGAGAGACAAGGTGGGTGAGGTAATATCTTTTATTGGACCAACTTCTGCTGGTGAGAGAGACAAGCTTTCAAGCCACACAGAGCTCTTCCTCTTGACCTCGAAAGCTTGTCTCTCTCACCAGCAGAAGTTGGTCCAATAAAAGATATTACCTCACCCAACTTGTCTCTCTAACCCCCATGGAAGACAGGCAAGCAAATCCCAGTTTTACAGAAGGCTGTAGTGAGAAATGAAATGACACACCCAGGGTTCAAAAGTCAGTCAGTCATAAAACTAGGAGCAGAACCTAAGACCAGGGAGCACAGAGTTGTACAGGTTCAACCCAGATTGTGTTTTTAAACAGATTTACTTAAATCTGTGCAAACTCCTGTGTGGATGTTCTTAAATTGATTTATACCTGATTTATATCCATTTATCTTAAAATGATTCCTAACAGGCTTAAGGTAAATTGTCCATACATAGGGCTGTACCAATTTAACTGAGTTGATTTAAAAACCTGTTGGTTAAATCAATTTAATTTCTGTGTGTAGATAAATCCTAAGGATTGCGATTCCTAGACCCCTAATTTAAATCCTAGTCCACACTAAATAACAAAGAAGAGCAAAGCAGTCCATCAAAGGTGAACAAACAAAGGTATAAAGGAGATCAAAGGAATAGGGCTACACTCTGAAGTCATGTAAAAAAAAAAAAAAGAGGATTTGATGACAGCTCTGCTGGGATCTCCTTGTTTCACTTGACCAAAAATTTCAAACCAGCCAAGAAGCCCCAGAGGCATGACTCCCTCTGCAGTACCTGATCATTAATCCTCCTTGGGGAGTTTCATAGGTCACTGGAAGGAAAACAAAGCTCTCTCGGCAGCTACTAGGAACCACAAAGCTCAATCTCAGACCTCTAAAGATGTGCTACCACTAAACCACAGGGCCAGAATATCCCAATATATACCTAGGTCAACACCAGTCAGAACCTGTCCTTGGCTCAACAGCGATGGGTAAGGCACTGCACAGAACACAACAATGAGAAATATGCAAGAACCAACTCCTTCATGGGCCTCTTCTGGGATGAGCTAGGCGTGACCTAGCATCTTTTTGTCCTATCTCTAATTTCCATGATCCAGTAGAGGCTAAGCATATCACCACCAGGGGAGAAAGTAGCACAGAGGACTTACCGGTACAGGGGGCCCGGCTCCAAGCCCCCCAGAAGGGGCTGGGCCTCAAGAGGAAGGGATGGGGCTGTGGGTCAGCCTCCCCCAGCCAGCCCATCTACGTTACCTGACCCATGCCACCCAGGGCTCGGGTGGTGATTTAAAGGGGCCTGGGGCAGCTCCCCCTTTTACACACACACACCCCCAGCAGGGCCGACGATGGCAGGGGGAAGGGCAAAAGGGGTAGTGACGTTAAAGAGCTGCCGTGGCAGCACTTTAACATCAGCTGCGTACAGGCTGGTACCAGCAGCCACCTCTTACCAGTACGCCATACCAGCCCACTCTCACTCCTGATCACCACCCAACAGAAGAGCGCAGATTGAAAACCTGCAGTTCTCAACAGGTGCCCCAAGGGTCTGCACTGCAACCTGACTGAAAGTGTCAGTGAGTTACGAGAGATGCCATCCCACAACAGAGCAGGGCAGTGAACTGGGACTGAAAACAGTAAACAGAGCATGATAAAAGGGGGAGCAGAGAGAGACCAGGAAGGCGGAGGAGACAGAAGTGGGAGAAGCTACAGTCACCACTTGTCAATTGGGTAAGTCCAGTCATGCATTGTGATAACTTTATCAGTAGTATCACTCTAAGTCATCCAGTTCATCCCCCATTCTCAAAACTTTTGTTGGAAACTACTCTGGATTAGGTAGCAGAGTACAAATGACCTAACACAGGGAGAGCCAACCTTTATCCAGCCCAGGGGTACATTGTCAACGTGCAAGCCAGATGATGCTCTGGGACATTGCATGCTGGGATGAGAAAGTTACTCACCTTGTGCAGTAATGTAGGTTATTCAAGATGTGGGTGCTCCACTTCAGGTGTTCGTGTGCCCCTGCGCTCATACTCAGAGACTCAGTGCCCGGTTGAGTCACACTTGCATAGTCCTCATCTCATGCTGCTTCAGGCAGTTAAATGACGCTGTGCGACCAATGCCCCCTATGTTCCTTCTCTACTGCAGAGGCTGAGTAAGAAACTCTGCAGTAGAGGGGAGGAGGGAGAGTAGTGGAGCACCCACATGGACACACATCTCAAAGAACCTACGTTACTGCAAAAGCTAAGTAACTTTCTCATCTTCTTTGAGTGCTGTCCCTGTGGGTGCTCCACTTTAGGTGACTCCAGAGCAGTGGCCAACAGGCTGTGTTGTCCATAAGGATTTGAATGGCCTTGTTTTTGATGAGTGGTAGGAAGTGGGAGCAGGTGTTGCGGACAGCTTGTAGTTCTAATAGATTTATATGTAGAAGAGATTCTGCAGGAGACCAGCAGCCCTGAATAGAATGTGGATGCATGTGTGCTCCCCCATCCCAAGAGTGAGGTATCTGTGGTGATGGTTCGTGTCAGCATCTTCTGAAGGAAGGGCACCCCCATGCATACGTTGGCTGGTTGTGTCCACCAGAGTAGGGAGTCCTTTACTTTGTCCGGCATCGTAAGATGCTTGTTTGTGCTGTGTCCGTGTGGGACATAATTCATACAGAGCCATCCTTGCAGGCAACGCATGTTTAATCTGGTGTGTCTGACAAGCAAAGGTTGTGGCTGCCAAGTGATCAAGAAGTTGTAGGCAAGTCCTGGCAGATACCTGTGGACTGTTTTGTGCTGTGGATAGGAGGCTGGTGAGAGTGAGAAACCGTTGCCTTGGTAGAGAAGCTACAGCCTCGGTAGCATTGAGATGGGCCCCAATGAACTCCACCTCCTGCACTGGCATTAGGGTGGACTTTTCAGTAGTTATTTGGAGGCCCAAACTCGTGAAGAGGGTTACCGTCTATTCGGTGGCTTGTATTGCTGCCTGCCGTGTTGACACTTTTAGCAGGCAGTCATCCAAGTACGGGAATATCATAATTGCGTTTCTGTTCAGGTATGCTGCCTGTACCACAGACAGTACCTTTGAAAACATTTGAGGGGCAGTAGATAGGCCAAAGGGAAGGACCTTGTATTGGAAGTGGTCCTGTCCGATGGTAAAACAGAGAAATCTGCGATGAGAGGGATGTATTGTTACATGGAAATATGCAACCCGGAGGTCGAGGGCCGAGAACCAATCCCCTCTTTCTAGAGCTGGGATTATGGTTCCTAGTGTGACCATCTTGAATCGCTGTGTTTTGACAAACTTGTTGAGTTGTCGTAGATCGAGTATTGGTCTCTATCTGCCAGACTTTTTCTTTGTGAGAAAATAGTGGAAATAAAATCCTCTCCCTCTGTTCTGTTGGAACGGGTCCTAATGCTCCTAGCTGCATGAGGTGGCTTACCTCCTGGCACGGTAGAGACTCATGAGAGGGACCCTTGAAGAGGGACAGTGATGGAGGGTGGGTAGGGGGTTTGGAAAGAAAGGGGATGGAGTAACCAGTCTGTACAATTTCTAGCACCCATTTATCAGATGTGATGGTCTTCCAGATTGGATAAAATGGAACTAGACGATCTCCAAATGGTTGGGAGAGAGATGGTGTCACCAGCACAGATAGACCTGAGGTTCTCAGGCCCTCGACCAAGGCTTCAAATTTGTCGTCTGGAGGTTGATGGTTGGGACGCAACTACTGAAGAAGTAGAAGGCCCTCAAATTGCCATTGTTGTTGTGAATACATGGTCTGGCAGTAGCATTGGGGTACATAATAATTCCTCTGTTTTTTCTTGGGTTTGGGTGTATAGATTCCCAAGGATCGGAGTGTCACTCGTGAATCCTTGAGCGAGTGGAGAGAGTCATCTGTCTTCTTGGAGAAGTGTTTTGGACCCTCAAATGGCAAATCCTCAACTGTGGATTGCACCTCCTTAGGGAAGCCGGAGAGATGGAGCCATGAGGCCCTACTCATCACTACAGCTGTTGCCACTGATCTTGCAGCTGTGGCTGCAGGATCAAGTGCGGCTTGCAGGGCTGTTTTGGAGATGAGTTGTCCCTTAGATACACGTGCTGTGAATTGTTCTCTCTTGTCCTCAGAAATAAATCAATCAAATCATACTTTTTTGTGTAGTTAATATAGTCATATTTTGCCAGTAATGCCTCATAGTTGGCTATGCGGAGGTGTAGTGTAGCCGAGGAATAAGCCTTGCGGACAAAAAGATCAAGTCTTTTCCTCTCTTTGTTGTGAGGTGTGGTTTTGGGCTGTTGTTACCTACCAAATTCCTGGATTGCATCCACCACTAGGGAATTGGGCGCTGGTGGAACTCTTTCCCCTTTTCCATCTCCTTGGTGCTCTTCCTCAGTAAAAAGGAGCAATGAGGATGAGTCTCTTCCAGCCATACCTCTACAATAATCAAGATGGTGGCATTTCAGAATTACATCAGCTAGGACACTTTTAGCTGCCCCAGCCCTGTTTTGGAGCTACATAGCTCTGCTTTTCCAAGCCAAGCCAAGCCATGCCCAGTTTTGGGGGGGGGGTTGTAATATTTAAATTTTGAATAGATAGAGAGATAGATAGATAATGTTGTTATCCCCTTGCAATTCTGGTTAGGCACACAAATTCATCTTTTTATATCAATGCCCATAAGTCAAATCAGATGCCTTCTACCTTCTCAAGGCAGGAATAGGCAGGCAGTGATTTGATTCTGTTGTTGTATTTTTGCTGGTCAGTTATCTGGCTTAATACTGGAGTGAAAAAAGGATCTCCGTTCTTCCCAATGAGATGTGTGCGGGGCTGTGATGTGATTTATAGCAGAATTAGCCACTGGCTGACATATGAGAAGACACAGTACACTACCCCTTCAAGTAAATTATAGCTCCGACAAGGCAGCATTAACTGAAATATGCTGAGTGGTAGCCTACAAAATAAAATGAAACAATGAAGTGCATCATTTGCCCACTGTCTTCCTCCACAAGTGAGGCTGCATAAAGAAAGCAGAAGAACCAAGTTTTGCTCTAGGCTGGGAATGGGGTTTTCCCTCCGCCATTATGTAAAATCAATACTATAATGATGGTTAGCTTATTGCTAATGTCTATAGCAGGGATCAGCCACTTTTGGCCCGTGGCTTCCCAGGGAAAGCCGCTGGCGGGCTGGGACGGTCTGTTTACCTGCTGCGTCCCTTGGCCCATGCCGCTTCCCGCACCTCCCATTCGCCTGGGACGGCGACCCGCGGCCAGTGGGAGCTGTGATCGGCTGACCCTGTGGATGCTGCAGGTAAACAAACCGGCCCAACCCGCCAGCAGCTTTCCCTGTCGGGCTGCGTGCCAAAGGTTGCCAATCCCTGGTCTATAGTGTCACTGGAAATTCTTGTTTCCAGACTGGCATGTGGCTTTACTGAAGCAAATCCTGTTTGCTAACCTCACATAGCATTCATAGGCTCTTTGAGTGGCAAATACTCTCTCACTACAGAGAAATAATACTTTCCTGCAGTTTTCTGGGTGAAACCAGGCTAGTAATCGTACATACCAATCCTGGTTTGTTAATATTGCTCCGGGCCAGCAGGGGATTTCCACATTTGCAGGGTGAATTCCACTGAATAACCATGAGTTCCTGAAAAAACATGTTTTTCTTTTCTTTTTTTTCCAACAGACTCTCTTTTGTGAGAGAAAAGCAATATCAAAGACTCAGGCCTGTGTGTAACAGAGCCTATGTACCAGAAAACAGAAAAAGCTATGGGGCAATTCTGTTCTACATGACATCAACAGAAGTTACAGATCCATAACGAAAAGCAAATTTGGGATTTATGTATTTTCCATTCAGTTACATACTTCTTCCCATGTGGACTCCTTGCTAGTACAGGGTAACTTCTATGTAGACTTCCTCCCCATAGATAATAATTCACACATCAGTACGAGGTATCCTACTAAAATATGGCACGTCTCATGCTATTCAGAGACATCTGTAAAGAGACTGGATGACTCAGGTGATGACACAGGGGCCCTTTCACCTCTAGTTTAGTGGCTGGGTAGTGACTAAAAGTCAACCTTATCTGACAGACATTACGTGGTCGATGTCAAACAAGTTGACAGTGCCAGTCCAGTTGCTAACGAATAGGATACTAATATTACATACATAAACCCCATCATCATTCCTTTGTTGACAATCGTAGCCAAGAGGTTAAGGACTGGGTGGGCCAAGGAGACTAACCCTTGGTGCAGAGCCCCAGGTCTGAGGAGAGTCACACTAGCTGTGACAGATTCATGTCTGCGCATGTGATATTACCCTACTGCCAGGGTTATACCCATCCTGTGGATAACTGGAGGACCTCAGTTTCCAGGGCTGTCAATGGGGCACCTCTCACCAGTACATTCATTTCAAACAATAATTAATGAAAACAAATGTTAAACCCTCACCATAGAAGTAAAGAGACAGCAGCTCTACATTCTGTAACTTCAAGCAAATTGAACTAAAAGGCCATCCACTAACACGGCCCAGAGCTTTCAGTGTGTTGTCAGAGATGAGACCCCAGGAGTTGGCTAGGAGCTGCTGGAAGGGCATTCAGGAGACTGATCTGCAAGTGAGAAGAACCAACAGCTGGGGATAAGCCGAAAGGTTTGGGTAATGCTTGAGGATGCTCTAAGCTTTCTTTCCTTTGTTTGCTTTCCCCCCACACATGCACTGTGAGCCTCTCGACTTCGGCTGAATGCTAATTCTGAAACTAAAAAATGACAACAAATTGCACTTACATAACTGCTCATCCAAGCACAGCATCTCTGGGCACTTCACAATAGTAAAGTTAAACGAAGCATTCAATACACATTTATTAAAACAAAGTATCCGCTAGAGAAACCTAATGGGTTTGTGGAGCTCTGCAAAACATGTGTAATAAATAAAATTTCATGAACAGGCAAAATCATTGCAAACCCGAAACTTGAATCCCCCAAAGGGCTCACAGCCATAGCACAAAGCTCAGCTGAGGTTTGAGAAAGCTTGTGCCAAAGTGCTGAGTGAAGACAAGGCTGAGATTCACAGGCCAGGAGTGATTTATGGTTCCTGATAGGAACCACTTGAAACTCGGTGGCACTGAACAGCTTCTCCCGGAAACCAGGCCAAACTCGGTGATTTTGGCAGTCTTGCTTTGGATTTTGGGTTTGCAAAATTCAAAACAGAACTACGGCAATGTGATCTCATGCAAATGGAAGCAAAAAAAAAAAAAAGAAAATGGTTCACAAAGGCCAGTCTGAGCAAAACTCAGCTGGTTTTGCACAATTATTGACACCAATTTTCAAACCAGGTACCTAAAGTTATTTAAATACTTAAATCAGTGGCCTGATTTTTCAAAAAGAAAAGGAGTACTTGTGGCACCTTAGAGAGGTCTCTAAGGTGCCACAAGTACTCCTTTTCTTTTTGCGAATACAGACTAACGCAGCTGCTACTCTGAAACCTGATTTTTCAAAGTATCGAGTTACCCAGCAGCTCCCACTAAAGTTCAATGAGTGCTTCAGGTGGTCAGAACCTTTGAAAATCAGACCACTCTTGTCTAGCTGCTTAAAAATGGACTTTGGACCCGAACTCTATGCACCAAGGTGTGAACATTTTGGCTCTCATCTTTACATTGTCTTAAAGTGACTCAGGGAACCTGAATTGTGGAGAGAATTGTGGCAGAGTTCCAAAGGCCAGGAGCACAGCCTATGGTCCAAAGTTTCTCCAGATTTGAAAGGTATATAATTCAGGAGACATGTATCAGAGGAGAAAGGATGGTGTGTGTGTTGTGATCAATGGTGATACGTTCAAGGAGATTTTGAAAAAAGACTGGTGCTTTGCATAGAGTCACAAGAAGTCTGAAAATCCTGCAGGTAAGAGTCACTGTCCTCATCTGCTCACTTAAAAAGTTTAGGTGCAGGGCTAGTTTTGAAGAGCTTCATAGGACTGTCTTACCAAACAGAGACAGGTAAATGGGGGTCTAGGATCCCTCTAGCGTGCAGAAAATTGTTCATCAAAACAAACTTTCAAAGCTATATGGAAAATAAAGTTAAGGAACATTTTCACAAACTTTTCCCCTTCTTTTCTGGCCACTTTTACAAGACTTCCAGCTTACACCTCTGAAAAAGAAGCAAAAACAGAAGAACTATTTGGTACAACTCAGCAGAAAATTAAGGGCCTATAACAGGGCATGATCCTTTCCTGCCCTCAGGCACCACAGAGGGCGCTCAGGCTCTACCAATTAGGTACCCACACTGTGCAGGGTATTTAAGTTCCCTCCACTAACACCTCTACAGTTTCATGCAACAATACTATTTCCAGAGCCCCTTGTATTATCAGCCCTTTTCCCAGTGCCCAAGAGGAGAAGATGTCTCTCTTCCTTGAGATTGCACTCATGCTGAGCCCTGCTCCTCCCCCTTGCATTTCTTGCCTGTGCCTTTTTATCAGTCCTCAGCTGATGGGCTAATTAATCATTTACCCAGCCTGCCAGCCTGATGAACTAATTACTTTCCATTCCTCAGTCAGACTTCTGGAGAAACTAATTAGTGCAAGAGTTATGGCCCCTGTGTAGGGTGAGGAACCCCCGTGGGCCAATCTGTATTCCACCTTGGCCCCCCAGCCTGTCAGGGATATCAGCTGGCAGCTCCTTCATGGGGCCATGAGCACAGGCATGTACCTGGCGCAGTTCACTCCCTTTCCCCGACACCTGCCCCTTCTGCAGTGTCAGGGAGACCCTGGAGCATATCTACCTGGTGTGCACCAGGTTTCATCCCCCTTTTCTGGCTCCTCCAGAACCTCCCTTCAGGTTCTGGCTGCACTTTTCCCTGCAACTCCTGATCTATGCACACCCTATCCATGGCCCCATGCAGTTGTGAGACCTCCTCGTCAACCTCCTCCTGGAGCTGGCCAAGGTAGCCATCTATAAAACCAGGATGAGGGTACTGGATGGCAGGTGCACTGCAACTGTGGGGACTTTTTCTGTTCTTCCCTTGGTTCATGTATCTGGGTAGAGTTCCTCTGGGCCATGTCCGCTGGCTCCTTAGACACCTTCAAGGAGCAGCAGGTACTGTCTGGGTTTCTCTGCTCGGTGCCCCCTTCGGGATCCCTGATTCTGAACCTGTGACCCTCACACCTGTCCCTGTTTTTCTCATTGGTTGTCCCCAGTAATTGCTTGAGCCCAGAGTTCAGCAGCTCCTCCCCTTAGGCCTTCCTAGGACTTCAGTAAGTGCTAGCTCTCAGCACTCTGTCACAGGTCCAAAGTGTCATGCTCCCTTACGAATGGGTTTGGGGGAAGGGGAGGAGTGCACACACAGCCTCTCCACCACGACCTGAAAGCCCCACACAAGGACTAGCCACGGTTGTAATCTCATCACTCAGAGGGCCAGCTCTTCAGTGGGTGTAATTTGGCATAGCTCCACTGAATTCAGTGTACACCAGCAGAGGATCTGGCTCACAGTGCTGAATCCCAGTGGAGCTGTGTGGCACTATCTGCCTTGACTCAGATCAGCGACTAAAGCCAAATTGGCCCCCTCTAGAACACTCTTTCTAGGCTGTAAACTCCTTGGGCCGGGGATGTACTTATTTATGTCTCTTAGAGAGCCAGGCACATTGTAACACTTAACAAATACAGGAATAAATAACAGTAATGCTGTAAAAGTCTGCTGCAGTTTCCACGGTATGCATCCGATGAAGTGAGCTGTAGCTCACGAAAGCTCATGCTCAAATAAATTGGTTAGTCTCTAAGGTGCCACAAGTACTCCTTTTCTTTTTAGTAATGCTGGAAGCAGAGTCAGGGGCATGGGGTGTTGTGCCCCATGGCTCCGAAGAGATGTTGTGTAAAGCTCTGCATTCACCACAGCAAGGATGCTTTCAGAAAGTCAAGCATCCAAAGAGAAGGCAGTCTTCACACACTCTGCTGGTGATGAAAAGAGGCAATGGTTGCTACTTAATTGCGTAATTTTCAACACAGCTGTAGCTGTAGTGTCTCCAGAAGTGTAAAAATGACAAGCAGGGGAAGATATGAAAGAGTGAAGCTCTCATGGCTCAGAGAAATACCCCTGTTGCCATATGAAACAACTGCTCCCCAGAAATGACTCCATTGTCTGCTTGGAATTACAACAATGTTTAAAAAACGAGGTAGCTGAGTCCCTGGGGACATCTACCATATAGTGCAGAAGGCTTTCTCCTTTTGTATATCTTCAGGATTCTGTGCCCTTCCACATACCCTGTTCCCTAAAGACTTCAAAGACATTAAAGATTAGAGCTGAGCAAATAATCGATTTTTCAGATCTGGGACTGAATTGAAAAATATCCCCCCTGCCCCAAATGTTGGTTAGATTTGAACCAAAACCTTTTTGGATTTTTTGGGGGTTTTTTAAATGCATTGGATCAAAATCTCAAAAATGTTTCATTTTGAACTGGCCAAAATGTTTCACATGGATTCAAAGGAATTCTTTTTTCTTTTCTTTAGAGAGATTTTTGTTTTGTCTCACCCATATTCTGGTATTTTCCCCCATTGCTGTGTGTATGTGTGTGTTTTAATTAACCAAATTTGAACTAAAAACACTCTTTCAAAATAAAAAGTCGAAACAAACAAGTCAAAAGAAAATGTTTTCAAATGGACAAAAAAATAAATGTTTCAGCTTCCTTAATTTTTTTCCAGTTTTTTTTTTGCCTGAAGCTACACCTTGACCCAAAATCATAAGTAATTTCAGAGAATCCAGAAAAGTGGTTTTCAACAAAAAAAATCTATTTATCAAAAAATTTTTGCTCAGCTCTATTAAAGATCCATCTGTACCATTTTTATTCAGATAGGTGGGCTCATTAAAGTAGTCCAAATAAAATCAATATGACAACTCAAGTGAGTAATTCTCAACAGTGTGAACAAAGGTGGCACAATAAAGACCAAAGGATTTAAACCAGCCTTTTCCAAAATATTCCAATACTTTTGAAATCCTCACAGCTGAAGAATATTTTATTTCATTGCAAATTCCTGGAAATGATCTAAAGTCCTGCAGAAAAAAATAAATAAAGCCAAATCCTCTTGAAATTACTACAATTTTGTAATTGAACTATGTCTTTTCTTAATCACAGTGGTCCTATTTTCAAGCAAAAGCCACAAAAATTATCAATATTCTGAACTAAGGAATTCTAAACGTTGGTTGAACAAAAATCGATAGTCACATCAAACCATAAGAAAGTTCTAATTTTCACACACTTCGATGGACAACTGTCTGTTTCATGAATGTTTCATGAGAAGTGAGAAATCCCTGAATGGAACTGCTCTGTGAGCGTGTGCATGCACATAAAATATCTTTAAAATGCTTTAGTAGTTTTTCAAAGCAATACTTTTAAGGCAGCCTTCCTGTCTGACTCACCCTTTTCCATCTTCTTCACCAATTCCCGCTCACAAACTCACTGCTTTCCCTAAATGAGCGGGAGATACAAAGGAGTGAGAAAGAGGTAAGGGACTAATTTTTTTTTTTTACCCTGCCAGAATAACAGATGCAAAACCTGCGGTCATATCTCCACCGCTACAGTGATCAACGTCCCCCACAACCACACCTTTCAAGATCCATGGGTCCACACATGCCTATCATAACGTGTGCTGTACCTCATCCAGTGCACTAAATGCCCCAATAACAACTATGTGAGTGAAACCTGACAATCACTACACTCTCCAATGAACTTATACAAGAAAATGATAAAAAACAAAAACACCACACCAGCTGTGGGTGACACTTTTCACAAAGCGATCAGTCTACATCTAACCTCTCAGCCCTCCTCCCCAAAATAAACCTGCACAACACTTTCAAAAGACGAGCCTGGAAGCTTAATTCATAACTTTGCTAGACACTAACAATCATGGACTGAATAGAGACACTGGATTTATGGCTTATTACAATAACCTAGAGCCATAGTCATAGGGGGGAAAGAAGGGAGGGGGGAAGACAGCTGAGAGAGTGTTGTTAGCGAGTTATGGCTTACTACAACAATCTATAACCCACCACCAACACCCCGTCAGCGGCCATTCCCCCATCCTTCCCCCCCCCCGTCCCTATGACCAGAGGGGTGTTAATGGGCCACATCACTTTGAATGGTCCTTGAAATATGCATTAACTACTTATGCTAAACAATCTGTTCCACCATGTATTTAGCTGTGACACTCTAAGCCCTGGTCTACACTGCGGGGTTAGGTCCAATTTAGCTGCATTAGGTCGATTTAAAAATGACTGCGTCCACACACCAACCCCGTTCCATCGACCAAAAGGGCTTAGTGAGGACGCACTCCGCTGACTTAATGCGCTTAGTGCGGACATACGCAATCGACTGTATAAAACTGAATTCTAAAAATCGACTTCTATAAAATCGACCTAATTTCGTATTGTAGACATACCCTTAGGCTCTGTCTACACCATGCACCTTACAGCAGCACAGGTGTGCCAATACAGCAGTGCCACTGTAAGATACGCAGTGGAGTCACTCTTTGTCAGCAGGAGCGAGCTCTCTTGCTAACAAAATAAAACCACCCCAAACGAGGGGCGGTAACTTTGCTAGCGAGAGAGCATCTTTTTGTCAGTAAAACTTTTGTCAGTGGAGGGGCGTTTTTTTCACATCCCTGACCGACAAAAGTTTTACCAAGGAAAGTGAAGTGTAGATGTAGCAAAAAGAACAGGAGTACTTGTGGCACCTTAGAGATTAACAAATTTCTTAGAGCATAAGCTTTCGTGGGCTACTGCCCACTTCATCAGATGCATGGAATGGAACATAGAGAGATAGCGTAGCTTGAAAGCTCGTCTCTCTCACCAACAGAAGTTGGTCCAATAAAAGATATCTCACCAGCCTCACGGTTATATATAGATATCTCACAGTTTGGTGGCAGTTCTGAAAAATCAGGAAAAAAAATTGGGTTGAACCGAATCTGAAGTTTTTTGGAATTTTTGGTGAATCAAAAAAAAGTCATTTTAGATCTGTTCCAAAGTGGGGATTCAAACCTGGGTTTCCCATATCACAGGCGAGTGCCCCAACTACTGGGTTAAAGGCTACCATAAAAGTAGATGGTAGCGCCATTACCACTTCCTCCCCCTTGTCTGGCTATTTTGTGAATGGACAAAACTATTCTTATCAACTTCAGAAATAGTTTCAGGTCAACCAAAACTGTATTTTTTGTTGAATAAAGTATTCATTTAAATAATTTTGTTCAGTTTTCATAAGGAATAAATCTGAGTTCTAAGTGCTCCCCACTTCTCTTCCTCCCCAATATGGGCAGCATAAATTCATTGTCACATTTTCCATTTAGTTTGTTTGTGTGTCTTCTTGTTTACCTTAATACCTTCCCTTTTCTATTAGAAATAAATATAAAGAAGTTAGAAGTCACTTGTTGCCCAGTGGACACCTACATAACCAACCACTTCAACTCAATTATAACGCTTTGCCCGTTTCTAGAACATGCCATCGTTGTAGCCCTGAGTATATATTTTGAGCAGGTTGGAAAACAGTCTGTTTCCTTCTCCACCTGCCAAAAAATTGAACACAAATTTTTAACAAATGATTTTTTTGCTAGAAAACAGAACGTTTTCCATTTTTTTCTTTTGTTTTTGGCAACCAAAAACCCAGAAAAATTTACCAGTCTGGCAAACATTTTGGTTTAACTGAATTTTTTGCCCAAAAGGCTGAAATTTCACTTTTTGATTGCCAAAAAAAATGAATAAATATTTCTGGAGTTTGTTTTTTTTTCAACTAAAATCCTCAAAAAAATTGTTGAAAATTGTCACTTCCCAAGGAAATCTCAATTCTGATGAAACACTATCCTTTGTCTAAAAAATATTTTGTATGGAACATTTCGATGAGCTTTAGTACTAATGAATTAAGTCCCACAATGCTCTTGCAATGCAGACTAGAATTATTATCCTCATTTTACAGATGGGGAAAGTAAGACAGAGAGTTTAATGACTTGTCTGTGTATGTAGCAGAAGCATGAATAGACTCTCAGATTCATGCTTTAACCATTAGCCCATTCTATCTAGAATGAAGAGGAATATGGTTAAGGAAGCAATTCAAATGATCTCAGGATTTTCCAGAGTTTCAGGCCACAGATGTATTGAGGCCAAACTCCTACAATGACCAACACCAAATGCTACAGAGGAAGGTGTAAAGCTCTCAGAGTAATTCACAAAGTCAACTTTGCAATGTCATAAACAGGGTGGGAAAGGATTACTTCCTGACCGTCAGAGACATATGCTATGAAGACATATGTCATCTATTCCTTAGCATGCAGCCCACAAGCTAGATATAGCAAAAACCACCCACTTCTCATGATGGTTGTTGCCAGGATTCCAATGGAAGGTGAAATTGAGTCTGCAAGGGCTGTTCTGGTTTGATTGATGTATTTATTTCTCCAGCTCAGGGAGCAGTTTTGTTGGCGTGAAATGCTTCCTCACTGAATTGTGGCACTACTGAATATATTTCTTAAATGAGCAAAATCTGAGCTGTAATTCGGAACCTAGGTCTGGACACTGTATCATTTTTTGTATATATAGGCAATTTTAGTGCTGGGAGGGAGGGATAGCTCAGTGGTTTGAGCATTGGCCTGCTAAACCCAGGGTTGTGAGTTCAGTTCTTAAGGGGGCCATTTAGGGATCGGGGCAAAAATTAGGGAATGGTCCTGCTTTGAGCAGGGGGTTGGACTAGATGACCTCCTGAGGTCCCTTCCAACTCTGATATTCTATGATTCTATGGCAGGCTGCAGCTAGTCCCCCAGCAGCACCCAGCTGTTGCTTAGCAGAAATGTTATCCCATCATACCATCTCCTCCATAAACTTATCGAGTTTAATTTTAAAGCCAAATAGATGGGATAACATGGTTTTGGTAATTAAATATTCATGGTAAATAGGCCCAATGGCCTGTGATGGGCTATTAGATGGGGTGAGATCCGAGTTACCCAGGAAAGCATTTTCTGTAGTATCTTGCTGATGAATCTTGCCCATATGCTCAGGGTTTAGCTGATCACCATATTTGGGGTCAGGAAGGAATTTTCCTCCAGGGCAGACTGGAAGAGGCCCTGGAGGTTTTTCGCCTTCCTTTGTAGCATGGGGCATGGGTCACCTGCTGGAGGATTCTCTGCTCCTTGAAGTCTTTAAACTACGATTTGAGGACTTCAATAGCACAGATATAGGTGTGAGGCTTTTTTTTTTGTAGGAGTGGTGGGTGAAATTCTGTGGCCTGCGTTGTGCAGGAGGTCAGACTAGATGATCATAATGGTCCCTTCTGACCTAAATATCTATGAAAAAAAATGCAGTAACTACAGCGGTGCATAAGTATTAGTAAAACACAAATTTTGTGATTGCTGAAAAGGTTTGAAATTGCTTAGCGAGGGTTTGCACTGTCATTGCTCAGCTCAGTCATGTTAACAGGACTTGCTCAGATGAAATCAACAAACAGAATTTTTATATAATCACATAATGTGCAATTATTAACCCCCTAAAAACTAGGTTTTGAGACAGCCCCTGAGTCAACTGGATACAAAACAGGAACATTTGGAAGTGATATAAAATCTCATGATTTGGGGTTTAAACTAATCTCTCACTGTTAAGAATTAGGATGATACCTCCGTGGAGAACAGGTTATCTGACATCTGCTAACTATGGGGTTTCCTCTGAAGCATCTGGTGCTGGTCACTATTAGAGATTTTTTATATATATATATATATATATATATATATATACTGTGATCACAGGGTGTGATCGCAGCTCGAGCAGACATTTCTGAGCCAGCTTTAATCTAGTTAGCTCCGATCCTGGAGTAGTCAAGCTGCAGCAGTACGAGCTGTACAAACCCGCTCAGAACTGTGGGTAATTACTCAAGGGGCTAGCCTGCGCAGAAGGACATGCTGCCACAGCATCACTATTCCAAGCCCTGAGCTAGGTTGATTAAAGCTATCTCAAATATGTCCACTTGAGCTATAAACTCGCCTGGTAATTGCTGTCTAGAAATACCCAGAGACAGAATACTGCACTATGTGGCCCAAAAATCGGATCCAGTATGGCAATTCTTACATTCCTATGTTCCAACACAACTCATGCTCTCCTTAAAGTGAGAGTTTCACACCGGTGGATACTTTCAAGTATATCGAGCTTCCAAATGAAAAAAGACAAACTCTGATCTCACTCACTGTGGAGTAAATCTGGGGCAACACCATTAAAGGTATCAGTGCAGTTAAAGTGCATTTGCTCCAGAGTAACTAAGATAAAGTTGGGTGAAATTTTTCATTCTAAACCTTTTTCTGCTGACAAATGCAGATTCATTGAAACAATTTGCTAATTCGGATCAATCTGCAGACTGTTTTGGTCGGAAACCACAGACAAAAAGAAAAGTAGAAATGTTGAAACAGTTCATTTCAGTATTTCCCAAACAAAACATTTTGACTTTTGATTTCAGAAATGTTTCATTTCAAAATTTCCCTCAATTTTATATATTTTTAAATGTAGCATTTAAAACTAGTTCAAACTAGTTCAAAAGCAGTTCAAACTAGAAACAACATATTTTGTTTCAATCAAAATGTTTCAGTCAACACAAAATACAAGTTTTTCGACATTTCATTTCACCAAAAGACTTGAAACGTTTTCATTTTGGGTCAACCTGAATCAAAGTTTAAAAAAGAAATTCAGACCTGCACCTGAACTCAATATTCAGTTATTTAAACAGCCCTACACTGAGCAGAATGTGCCCCATTACACGTTTCTTTGTCAGTTTTTCTAGTTATTCAGGGTATTTAAATGTTAGGGACTAGCTATTTCCAGGCCCTATCCCCTCTTCATCTTCCTTGGCCCCACATTGAAATCAGTCTGGGAATTTTGGGGCAAAAATAACCACAGTATGTAGCTACCAAATACAAAATCTTTAAGCCTCATACTCTAAACCACGGGTTCTCAAATGTATTTGATTTTGCCCCTCCTTCTTTGTGTCTGTAGTGGTTTATGCCCCACCTCTGGCCGCCCAGCTCTAAAGACAGAGTGGAGAGCGGCAGCTGTTGCTGGCCGAGTACCCAACTCTGAAGGCAGCACCGCTGTCAGGAGCAGCAGCTCTGAATGTGCGCAGTAAGGGTTTTTCCCCCCCCAAAGCTTCTCATGCCTCCCCAGAATACATTCCCTGTCCCCCAGGGGGGTGCGCCCCCAGTTTGAGAACCTCTGCTCTAAACTGCATCCTGGGACACTTACTATGTTGCAGCAGTTCCACAAGGCAGGTTAGTGCATCTCGTGGTGGTCTTGCCACTTAAGCCATATCTTGGGTTGTTTATTTGTGGCACTGCTATTTGCTAGGAGTTTGTGTGTGACCTGGTCTGCAGTCACATTGTAGAATTTTAATTAACTGATTAGTGCTTTGAAATGATCACATGGCACATTTGGAACCCCTGGGGACCATTCTGCCCGTTCAGGAGTGCTGGAGGACACCACACTCCAGCCCTCCTCACCACTGCTGGTCCCTGCCAACAACAAAATGTGGCTATTAGAGGGGAGTGCATGAATTCCCCTTTGCCCGGGTAATCTTCAGCTGCCCCTTTCGGGCAACTTTAACTCTTCCCTTTGCTGCTGGAGCAGGGCAAAGGGGACGTAGCCTGGGCTACTGATCCTTACTGATGATGTATAAAGGGCAGTGTAAGCAAGGAGGAACGAAGGTCAGGCATGAACTCCTAGGGTTAGAATACCTGCCTAATGCCCCCACTTAATCTAAAGAGATGCCCTTTTATTGCCCCACTCATGAGGAGGATCTCACTGTGTCCAGTTCATCTACACAGGGTCATCAGGACATGTGCACAAATCCACACACTCTGTGCACACCTACAGCCCACTGAACCTGATCTTTGCAGGATTCCTTCCCAACTCCTTCTGTTCATCCTACCAGGTCCTCCAAGAATAATCTGTCATGGTGCAGAGCAGGTTTTCTAACAGTTCCTCACACAGTTCAGTGACAGGTTACACCACTGCTTCAATTACAATGCCTCAGGGGGTCTCACTTTCTTGTAGGTTCTCTTTGCCAGCTTCCACTTACATTACAATTTGCCTAGTGCGTTATCTGGAACCACCTGCCCTCTCAGCTGAAATGTTGTTTGGAGAAATGATGACTCCAGAGCAGGTTCTGAGGTAAATTAATTGGCATCTCTTACAAATTTTGCTAATAATTTTATATACTTCTGTTATAACCATAAGGGTAGCCTAAAATTCCTCCTTACCTGTAAGGGGTTAAGACGCTCAAATAACCTGGTTGGCACCTGATCAAAGAAACCAATAGGGACACAAGATACTTTCAAATCTGGAGGTGGGGGGGGGAAGAGGCTTTGTTCTGAGTTCTTTGTTTCTGTGTTTGTTCGCTCTTGGGACTAAGAGAGACCAGACATCAATCCATGTCCTCCAAACCATTCTGAACCAGTCTCTCATATTACAGAAATTGTAAGTACAGCCAGGCAAGGCGTATTAGTTTATCTTGGTTTTCTCAACTTGTAAATTTTCCCTTTGCTGGAGGGAGGTTTATTCCTGTTTTGTTGTAACTTTAAAACTAAGGCTAGAGGGGGTTCCTCTGTGTTTTGTACATTTTTTGCTACCTTGTAAAGATATCTTCCAACCTGATTTTACAGAGGAGATGTTTACCTTTTCTTTTTTAAAAAATAAAATTCTTCTTTTAAGAACTAACTGATTTTTTTTTCAGTGTCCAAAGATCCAGGGATTTGGGTCTGTGTTCACTTTGTAACCAATTGATTAGAATATTATTCTCAAGCCTCCCCAGAAAAAGGGGTGTAAGGGCTTGGGGGGATATTTGAGGGGAACAGGAACTCCAAGTGGTCCTTTCCCTAATTCTTTATCTAAATCACTTGGTGGTGGCAGCATACTGTTCAAGGACAAGGTGAAATTTGTGCCTTGAAAAAGTTTTTAACCTAAGCTGGTAAAAATAAGCTTAGGGGGTTTTGCATGCGGGTCCCCACATCTGTACCCCAGAGTTCAAAGTGGGGAAGGAACCCTGATAGCTTCTCACAGATACCATCTCCAGGGAAGTCAGGCCACCTGCCCCTTGAAGACAGTGGGCTCTTTACTGAGATCCTCATATTGATAGCTCAGGAGACTGTCCTTGAGAAAGGAAATGTGGGCCCAGCAGCAATTTGGGAAAAGCTATTTGAATGCTGAAATAATAGGAGCTGATTCAACTAAAGCATCTGTCCTGGAGGTCAGTAAATCCTTCCAAACTGAGAAGCAATAGCAATAAAGCTCAGGACAAATAGGTGGACATATTTTTATTTCCTTTCGTATAAAGTAACCCCAGAACCTTAAAAGAAGAAACCACTTCCCTGGGAATCCTGATTCAGCAAATTGAGTTGAAGTTAGGGTGACCAGACAGCAACTGTGAAAAAATGGGACGGGGGTGGAGGGGGAGGGTCATAGGCGCCCATATAAGAAAAAGTCCCAAAAAACGGGACTGTCCCTATAAAAATGGGACATCTGGTCACCCTAGTTGAAGTTGACTTGAAAATATGTTTCCCATCATTGCCTAGAGACCTTCATGTCAACTTTATCCTCAGAATAATATTTACGTTCACTACTCAGGATTTCATCAAATGCAAATTTCCTATAATGACTGATTGGACATACTTCCTTAATTGTATCCAGAAAAGTGAATGGCTTGATCTTATTTTGGTTTTTTATTTTGTTTTATTTTTCCATTGTACTTGAAAGTATCTCCTCAGAGATTTTTGGAACGGCTCTTGTTGTGTTTGCTGTTTGGCTGTCCAGCTGTTCTCAGGTTCTAGCTATTTATCTATCTGCTTTGTATGTAAGTGTGTCTTTCTCTGTCTCTTTCTCTTACACTTCCTAGTGCTTCCCTGCAATTACAGTTTGTCAATTACACAGGTTTTCTACTTGCCTGAGGGAATGCAAAGTGTGTTTCCTCTTTTGGCAGCTGCCTAAGCCAGATGTTATACTGGCAGGTTCTGATTGGCTGATAGATGAAGCTGAATGCTTCTTCTTAGGAAGGAAGAGTAAAATAAGAAAAACACCGCAATTTGCATATTAGAGATCAGATTCTGTTCTCAGTTACACCAGTGTAAATGCAGAGTAACTCCAATGACTTTGGATTTACAGCAGTGGAACTGAAAGCAGAATCCGGCTCTAAACGAGGATGGCCTCTTTAACCAAATTGACCTTCAAGCTGAAAAGTGTAGAGATGTTTCACAGAGTATTACTCAGAAGGCCAGCAGGGAACCTATTTCTTGATTCCCATAATACAGGAACAAGAGAATGCACAATGAAATGAAAATGCATCTAATTTAAAAGAGATACAAGGAAATATTGTTTATAATGGATAGAATCATTAACCTATAGAATTTGCAGCTTCAGGACATTCATAGTCAGAGATTTTAAGCCCAGATAACACCGATGTTATCATTATATTATTTAGTGCAAGGTTTTCTTTAAAAACTCTTTGTATTAATAAGAGTAGCCAATATAATTAAGTTATCTATGACAAAAATTACAAGGATTCTCCATTCTCACATCTCAGGGCAAAAAATGATTTCAACAGATGGATCAAAAAAATTTCTTTCTTCCTCACCACCAACCCCAATCAAAATGAAATAGAATTGCCCAGTGAAGTGCAGGATTGTGGGGACTGGTGTCATATCAGCCTCTGAAGCTAGCATTGGCCAATGTCGGAGACAGGATGCTAGTATAGATAGATAGATGGATCTTTGGCTTTCTTGGGGAGGATGGTTATAATGTGATATTTATCCAGAGTTAGTCAACTATATTTTTCCACCGTTGTTTTAACCATTAACTATATGCACACATCTCAGTTAAAATTTATCTTCATTCTACAACTGCAGAAATTCCCAGGGAAAATACACAACACGTCACATCACCAAGCGATGCTAGTTTCATCACATAGCTCTTATCTGTCCACACATCAAAAAAGATGTTGACAAACGGGAAAGGGTTCACAAAAGAAAGAGCTGCAAGAATTAGTTGAGATCTGGAAAACATGTCTTATAGTGAGAGACTAAAGATGGCCAATGTATTTAGTTTATACAAGAGAACATTAAAAGGTGACTTCATCATGGTCTTCAAGTACCTATATGGGGAAGAGATTTCTGAGAGTGAATGGCTCTTTAAATTAGCAGAAAAAGGCATTATGAGAGCCAATGGTTGGAAGCTGAAGTTAGACTAATTCAGATTTGGTCTACACTACCACTTATGTCGGTATAACATACGTCACTCAGGGGTAGGAATAAGCCACCCTCCTGAGCAACGTAAATTACACAGACCTAAACAACGGTGTGGACAGCACTATGCTGGTGGGAGAGTTTCTGACATAGCTGCTGACATAGCTGCCGCCTCTCACGGAGGCAGGTTTATGATGCTGACGGGAGAGCTCTCTCCCATCGACCTACAGCATTTTCACCAGACGCGCTATAGCAGCGTAGCTGCACTGGTGAAGCTGCTCCGCTGTAGCATTTCGAGTGTAGACTAACCCTCAGATGGGAAATGAGATGCACATTTTTAACAATGAGGGTAGTTCATCATTGGAATAACTTATCTATGCATGTGGTGGATCCTCCATCACTTGAAGTCTTTTAAAACAAGACTGGATATCTTTCTAAAAGACATGCTATAGTCCATACAGAAGTTATGGGCTTCATGAAGGAATTATTTGGAGAGGTCCTCTGGTGCAGAAGCTCAGTGTAGCTGATCATAATGATCCCTTCTGGCCTGAAAATATATGAACCTATTAATTAGACTGCACAATATTCTCAGCTTGACTGTGAAGTTTTCAGGGAAGAGAGACATAATAATAATAATCCAGTAAAACTGAAAAATATAGAAACATGATATGTTAAAGACGGAGAAAACCATTGCTCCACCAAATCTATACTACTGGTGGCTGGTTAACTTATCTACCAGCTACATATATCTGGACATAACATGAGATGAATTATTACCTATCACAGAAACTAGAAATGAGAAAGTCCTATCAGATCATCCAGGTAAACATCAGTCTTTTCCTTTCAAGTATATGCATTACCATGCCTTTGGCAGAATATTCCCAGTGTCCAATAACCGCCTGGGAAAGAAAGCTCTTCTGATATCCCACCTTACCCTTTCCTTCTTTAACCTCCAGACACCTGACCACCCATAACAGCGTCCTCCTTCCTGAATCCCGAATAGAAGCAACTGGAAGCACTACAAACAGCTGCACACAGACACAATGTTTTATTCATATAACACCACCTTGGGTGGGGGGAAAGGAGCTTCCTGCACATGATATTTTTATCTAAATAAAACGCATAGAGTGGCTCTTAAATGATTTCAAATTATTTTCCTATCCTGCTGAGGCACCTTTTCCCTTGTCAGGATGATGGCAACAAATGCAGATGCTGTGAGCGGAACCGCAGAGATGTTTACAGTGGGTTGTGGAATCCAGGATCCCCTCCTTGTATCCCGCAGACAAATGGAGCATTAGTAACATGATTTTTTAAATGACTAAAATGAACCCAATCTGTCTTCCCTACTTCACTTAGCCAAATGAGTTTCAAGGAGGAGAAACAAAGAAATCTGCTCCCATTTTCAAGATTGATAATTCTTCTCTTCTAGTTCCTTTCCCCCCATCTGTTTTGCACAATATGCCGTTAATATCGTAATCACTGAATTATTAGCTAAAGAATTTACAAACCCTGTTCATTATTTCTTGGTGATGAAGGGAAACTGCCATGGAAATGAAAGCTACAGCTTGGAAGATATAAACTCAGGAACATTATTAATGGGATTTTTGCTTGTTTCAGAGCTGAGCAGAGTCTAAGCTATACTAAAGATACTCTCAATGCTGGTAATGAGACCATTTAATGTTCTTTGTTATTCAGTATAAAGCAGCTGGTTCCAAATAACCCACAGAAAAAAATATAAGGTGAGAGCACAGACCATCAGGGGCCAAGAGAATGTTGTTTGGCTGGTACTATGGAATATGAATGGATGGAACACTTTACCAACCAATGGAAGACATATCCAAACAGGATCTCAGGGCCGGGTTGGTGAAGTGACACAGTGGTTAGTTGCACTAACTATTAACCCCTGCAGACAGAGGAGGTATCTGCAGGCCAAGACTGAGGTGTATTGGCAGAACACTGTGTGTTTGGGCAAAGAATGGAATAGCAAAAGATGCTGCAGGTCAGGACTGAAATACATTGGCAGAGACAGAGTGTGGGGGACTGGGCTAGAACCAAAATGGCAGATCTTTCGTAGTTTGAGACTGAGCCACACTGAGAGAGCTGGAGTCAGGGCACCTGATCTGACTACATCTGTCTCTAGCCAGTGCTACCATTCCCTAACATTCATGAGTTCCAGAATGACTACTAAGTGTTGGGAATCAAAGACATACACTGGGATTTCTAGGTCTGTCTGCAGACAATGCTTCAGAAACTTAAAAACTTGTTCCATCTGCTCAGTAGGAGCCAGGCTCTCTAAACTGCAACATATTGTTATAACCTCCACAAACCTTATCCGGTAAAATCAACCATCTTCATACTGGCTCTTTTTTAATGGGGAGCATCATTAGGTACAGGGCCGAGTGATCTCCACAGTTTCTGACATAGGACTTTGAAGCCTCCACAGTCCTTGATCCATGCTCCACTGCACAAGAACTTTGTGAGGTTTTCCCCCCAAAGGATTGAGAACGAAAGAACGAAAGAAAGAGCAGCAAGCTTCTGCAGCGAAATAAGAATGACAAAGAAAGAAAAAAGACAGCGAAGCAGAAATGAAGAGAAAGAGACAGAGAGAGAGGGAATATGAAAGTGAAAGACACACACAGAGATTCCGAACTAACAAAAGTGAGGATCTAAATCCCAATTTGCCTGCATGGGGAGGAAACCTGTGTTTCTCAGCAGCAAAGACTAAACACCCAGACTAATAGGGGAACTATTTCCATTTTTTATTCACATAACTGATGAGATGTAAAAGGAGAAAAAAGTCAAAAAAGTCCCCTGGAGGATTTCCCAGGGTTGTTTTTGCTCCTGTTAATTTAGGCATAAATATCGAGAACTTTGCCTAAAGCATCTTCATTAGCTCCCCTGCTGAGACAGTAAACAGACGAATTAGTTATTTTAGGACCTGACACTGGAAAATATGTTAATAAAATAAATTGACCAGTTTCCCATGCATGAGAAACCTCAAACATGATGGCTTCAGCTGATAGTCCCTGTAGTAAATCCAGACAGCACTGGGTAAGTGTCTGTCTGCAGAACTGGAGAAAATGCCACAGTCACACTCACTAAAAAAATGAAAAAGATGAGAAAAGAAGCACCCTCTTCCTACCACTCTGCACTGCTCACCTGCATCTCTTGGTCTTCAGCAAAGGGACACAAGGAGTGATAAGAGTATCCTTTATTTACAGAATACTCCTCACTCCCAAGGATCCAAAAAGCATTTTATGAACCACATTCTATAATATAGATATACAGACCCATACAGGGAATGAAGAGGACACTGTTCTGGAGTCCGGGACTTGTTATATTAAAGTCCTTATACCAGTCCAAAAAGCAATTTGAGTTTAAGGCAATTTAAGACCAGACAGCTCAAGAACCACTAAGACTACAAACAAATGCTGGGTCCCAAAGGCAAGCTGAGGTTGCCAGCCTTTCAGTAGTGATATACGACATTCAATTCCAGCCCTGGAAGGTTATAGGATATTAGATTCACTTTGCCCACCAATGAAGTGCTGCTATGTCTGGGTTAGAACATGACGCACAGCAACATAACTCCATAGTTTAGGACAGGAAGTGGACTTTTAATGGGTAGAGATGGTCATGGCCTGCCTTCTGTGTCTCAGTCAAATGCCTACATCTCCAGCAACACAGGTCTGTCTCTAGCACTAACCTGGGTACCACACTGACCCAGAGCAGTCTGGTTCCCATAAAAAGTGAGAGATTTTGCTGGATGTGTCTGGGGGGAAAAGTGCCATTGCTGTTTGATTTCCTTGTTTAAATGCACCAAATCATAAATAAAATAATATAAAAGAACATGCTTTGCAATGTATTTTTTGAGAAAACTGATCCTCTATCCTACTGTTCCTTTCACCTGTCTTCGCACCACCAACATAAAGGATGTTAGCGATTTGCATGTCTTATGGGGAATATTTGATGCCTGTAAACTATAATATCGTGGAAATACTCCCTCCATACACCCGACTGGACTTTTGAGCAACCAAAGCAGAAACTGCCTTGTGATGATCCATCCCAGGTTTTGCACTGAGCCCAGTCCATGTTGGCTCGTGACTTTGGGAGTTTAGTGAGTCCTGGGTGGGTACGCATGTAGGGCAGAGAGGATCAATAGAGCTCCTATATTTGGACAAAACGTTCACTTCTGTTGCATCAGGTCTGATGAGATGTCTTGAGTCTAAAGCCTTTTGGGCATGTCTTGCCTTGTCCAGGCCCTAGCTCAGATATATGTAGTCAGAGTGCAACGCCAGAGCTTTAGTGACAAACACTCTGCTGAGTGAAAGTGTGACAGAAGCATATTTAGCAGAAGAAGGGATGGAAAGAGGAGAAAAGGGAGACATACACTGAGGTAGTGGAGGATTGAAACTAGATTGAAGTCCATCCTAATGTTCTGACAGGTTAGGAGATGCCGGTTCATTCTTGCCGCCTCTACTACTGGTTGTGCACCTGGAATTTCGTTTCCCATTGATTTACCCACTCATTTTCCCTCCCAGATTGACAAATTTTGGGGTTTTTTTGTTTTAGTCCCAGGTTTCCTCGCCCCATGGTTCTGCTGTTCCTAGCACCTCTCCTCTCTGAACTCCGAAGGGTCTCCTTCTCCCTGACCTCGACTGAAGGCGTTTGCAAAATTGGCTGCTTTGATCAGAAATATGTGACTGGAAGGCAGATAATAGTATGGTTCTCCACACCTGATCTCTCAATGAGGGGTCATTGATGGGGGTCAACTGCTGATATAAGTGTCTCGTCATATGAGGAGTTTGTGAAGAAAAAGCCGCGCTGCCTAATAAAGTGGAACAGAGTGAAGAGGGCGGAATGAAAGGGCTGAGTTGTCTATATATATATATATATATATATATATCAAAGATATATATATATCTTTGTTGGTTTGCATTTAGTGAATTTCATGCTGGTGGAAGCTGCCAGACTGACAGCCCTAGAGCCTGAAGTGTTCTATTTAGAACAGAACAAGTGAAGCTCCAGGCAGCTGCAATGCAAACTTCCAGCCACACCAATTTGCCTCCGTGTTGATCTGGAAGGCCTCATTTCTAGGATTTTAGATGTCATGGGCCCATTTAGTTCTGAACTCTGATTAAATTATTGACAAGCAATTTGTGCCCGTTGTAATGGCAGTTTTCCTGAGTCTTGCACGCTGTAAAATGGATCCCAGGCCCTCACATGGGCCAAACAGTCACCAACTGGCCTTGAGTTTCAGCACTACTAATTAGAATCAGTAACCAGATGGTGACATTTGTTATTCCACGTTGGCTATTAGTGCATGCACATATGCATGTTTCTTAACCAGGCTGGATGAGTCCTGAGATTACTGGTGTCAGATCTCTATTTTTTTTCCAGGCCAATCAGCTACACAGCTGTTGAGGATCCCATAATTCAGTGCAGGAAGGCAGCAAAAGGATTGCCATTGTGGCACTGGGAAGAAGGGCAAATTAAACCAGATTCATAGGAGCACATCTCCATTTTGTGCTACTCTGAGGCCTCCTCTTGTCTCCCATCCGCACAACCACGGCTGTGTGCATAATTAGGAGTAAAGATTAAAAAGCTAAAGGAACATGTGGGTGGATGAAAAGATGACATAGGAGAAGACAGGTAGGGGTGAGGGGAGAGTGTCAGGGAAAGCATCCTGACAGGGAGTTGCGTTAGACTATGAAATACAATCCCAGCATTTTTTACATAGCTAGACTGGACAAAAGGCTAGAAAAGTACCTCTAGGGAGCAGCCTGTATTGGGCCCTGGGAGACTAGGTTAGGTTAAAAGTACATGTCCTGCCCCGGAGAGCTGCCTGACTTAATAGCTATTTTTCATCACCAACATCGATCATTCTTTTCTTGACAAAATAAGTCCCATTCCTGCACCGTGGTTGCCCATTCCCTGCATAACTCTATGTGCATCAAGGTTCCATAATAATGGGGGAAAGAATGGAAACATTTAATAGCATAAATCCAAGCACTTTCCCTCTTGGACTACACAGATGTACCCAGTTCAATGAAAGACTGGGGAGAATGAAGGAGGAAGACGATGGGGACAGGTAAGTGGGTAGAACTGTGACTTTCCTTCCAAAACTCCAAGCCAGGCAAAATTCACCTGGCCTCATTTTGAGTAAGAAACTCAATATTGAGGAGTTCAGCTTCACTAAAAAGTTCAACAAACTTTCAAATGACCCCGGAGCCAACTTCAAGAGAACCTGGGGCTAGTTTGCGGTTGATGTAATCCAGGCGTAACACAGAGGATTCAACTAGGTTTCACTTAGGGCTTTTAGGTACCAAACTCAAGGGACACCAAATCCCATGTGAATATGAACTTTTCAGTTCTCCTACTCTACTGTGGATAGTGCTGATCTTATTTATTTCCTGTGCTGGCTGTTTGTGTGGCTGCTTCCCTTCTTAGTTACTCTCTTACCCCTGCCTTCTCTGTGTTCAAAGGAAGCCAGCATGATGGATAACAGAAGTCCTTTGACATATTGTGTCATTTATCACACAACAGCCTCAATCCCACTAACAGGGCCTTCTTCATATGTCACTGTCGGCCCCAGCGCCACCCCAATGCATCAAAAAGAAACGTTTGAATATGAAGCATTGTAATTCCTAAGTCACGACTCATCGTAGGTTTGCAGCCATCAAGTTCTCTTCTATCTGCCTACTTATTTATTTAATTTTCACCTTGTCTTACACTCACATTAAATGAACTCGTCAGCAAGGCCAGGGCAGTAGGAAATCAACGAAAAGTCACAAGGGCTGGAGGAGAGAGAGATAAAAAGTGCTAAACTAATTCCTCTGAGAATCAAATGTGGCATCTCAGCAAGGATTCAGAGAACATAGCCCACAAACATCATCACTAGCCCCATGGGCTAGTGACAGGCAGCCTCACCCCATCACACCTCTGTGCCAGTCCGACATCGGGAGGATTCTATTATGGGCTGATGATGGAACAGGTTGGAGACCGTGCAGATAAGCTTCCTGAAGTACTGAAAGTTTATTGCAACTATCCAAACCTCTGAAGTCTGCAAAACCAGGCTGAGAATCATATGAGATACAGGGTTCTCTTAAGATTTCCAGCTTCTGGTTGGACAAGAATTACCAAGAAGCTGTCTTCATTGCAGTACTTTGGCAATTCTGCTCCCAGCTGTAACTTAAAAATGAAACCAAGAGAGGACTGCTTGGGCCAAGTTCTGCTTTCAGTTACATCAATGGTACTTCAGGAAAGTCACTATGTTGTGTGTCCTGCAGGTTAGCACAGATAAGAATCAAAGTGTGGCCTGTCTGGGGTCTACACACAACAGCCCTAATGGGTGAGCCAATGCAGAGCCTGACTCCGACAAGCTGGTGTTGGCTGGGAGTCTCTATCTGCAATACTGCACTTACAACTAGTTGGTGTTGGTCCTGCTTTGAGCAGGGGGTTGGACTAGATGACCCCTGAGGTCTCTTCCAACCCTAATCCTCTATGATTCTACGAGTCTACACTTGGACTGTCTGAGGGTACGTCTACCCTGCCAAACAGGATGGATAACAACTGATTACTTTTAATCAAAAAATTGGATTTTTTACTTTGTAAATTTTTTTATTTAAAAATAAACCTATTGAAAATTAAGGTTAAAATTTACAACCTATGTTAAGGCCTAAATTTATTATAATCTATGAAAATCATTTAAATTAAATAGAAAACATATCAAGCAGCATGTGTTTGCTGCCAAGTCTTAAAGGAAGTCAAACCTCTGAACTGGTGGATGTCACCAGATAAGCACCTGGAACCAGAGTATGATAAAGTGCTAAACCAGCTTCTGACAGCAGTAGCCTCCTCTGCAAGTGCTGAGAGAATATTTTCTTCATTTCACTTTATTCAGCTAGTTCAGTTCAATGATTAGTTTATTCACAGTTAAGAAATCAATTGGGCATTGAAAAAGCCAGAAAGCTTGTTTTCCTCTTCCAACCTTGGAATAAAAACTAGGTGTGAGATCTATTTGGTTTAAAATCATGAAGTACATGATGACTAGAAACCATCAGTTCAACTCATTAGCTACAGATAACTTTTCTTTTGTGGAATAAATCACTTTGTTTTAAATGTAAAACATGTTCTGAAAAACTTTTTTTATGTATTCGGGATTTTAAGGGATTTTTGTATTTAATACAAAAAATTAAAATGCGGTTTTATGCATTTTAATTGAATGTCAATTTCTATTCAAAGAGACTTTGAAGCGACTCATGAGTAAAAGAGTAATCATTTAGTAAATAAGAAATGCATCATTCACCATCTTCTAACATAATACAAAATGTAAAAATTAAGAATCTGAATAAATGGAAGTTAAGCTACATAATTGCTTAAATAAATGTGTATAGATGTAATGGATCCTCCTGGTAGCAAAATGATGCACCAAATTTAGTGTAAAGGCTACACTTAGTTGCAAATCAACATGTTTTAATGGTTACCAACTAATAAAATCAATCTTTTCTTAGGAAAACAACTAAAAGGTACAAATCCAGGAAGTTTTTGGAAAGCGTAGGGGACAATTTCCTGGCGCAAGTGCTAGAGGAGCCAACTAGGGGGGGTGCTTTTCTTGACCTGCTGCTCACAAACCGGGTAGAATTAGTGGGGGAAGCAAAAGTGGATGGGAATCTGGGAGGCAGTGACCATGAGTTGGTTGAGTTCAGGATCCTGACGCAGGGAAGAAAGGTAAGCAGCAGGATACGGACCCTGGACTTCAGGAAAGCAGACTTCGACTCCCTCAGGGAACGGATGGCCAGGATCCCCTGGGGGACTGACTTGAAGGGGAAAGGAGTCCAGGAAAGCTGGCTGTATTTCAAGGAATCCCTGTTGAGGTTACAGGGACAAACCATCCCGATGAGTCGAAAGAATAGTAAATATGGCAGGCGACCAGCTTGGCTTAATGGTGAAATCCTAGCGGATCTTAAACATAAAAAAGAAGCTTACAAGAAGTGGAAGGTTGGACATATGACAGGGAAGAGTATAAAAATATTGCTCGGGCATGTAGGAATGATATCAGGAGGGCCAAATCGCATCTGGAGCTGCAGCTAGCCAGAGATGTCAAGAGTAACAAGAAGGGTTTCTTCAGGTATGTTGGCAACAAGAAGAAAGCCAAGGAAAGTGTGGGCCCCTTACTGAATGAGGGAGGCAACCTAGTGACAGAGGATGTGGAAAAAGCTAATGTACTCAATGCTTTTTTTGCCTCTGTCTTCACTAACAAGGTCAGCTCCCAGACTGCTGCGCTGGGCATCACAAAATGGGGAAGAGATGGCCAGCCCTCTGTGGAGATAGAGGTGGTTAGGGACTATTTAGAAAAGCTGGACGTGCACAAGTCCATGGGGCCGGACGAGTTGCATCCGAGAGTGCTGAAGGAATTGGCGGCTGTGATTGCAGAGCCATTGGCCATTATCTTTGAAAACTCGTGGGGAACTGGGGAAGTCCCGGATGACTGGAAAAAGGCTAATGTAGTGCCAATCTTTAAAAAAGGGAAGAAGGAGGATCCTGGGAACTACAGGCCAGTCAGCCTCATCTCAGTCCCTGGAAAAATCATGGAGCAGGTCCTCAAAGAATCAATCCTGAAGCACTTGCATGAGAGGAAAGTGATCAGGAACAGCCAGCATGGATTCACCAAGGGAAGGTCATGCCTGACTAATCTAATCGCCTTTTATGATGAGATTACTGGTTCTGTGGATGAAGGGAAAGCAGTGGATGTATTGTTTCTTGACTTTAGCAAAGCTTTTGACACGGTCTCCCACACTATTCTTATCAGCAAGTTAAGGAAGTATGGGCTGGATGAATGCACTATAAGGTGGGTAGAAAGCTGGCTAGATTGTCGGGCTCAACGGGTAGTGATCAATGGCTCCATGTCTAGTTGGCAGCCGGTATCAAGTGGAGTGCCCCAAGGGTCGGTCCTGGGGCCGGTTTTGTTCAATATCTTCATAAATGATCTGGAGGATGGTATGGATTGCACTCTCAGCAAATTTGCGGATGATACTAAACTGGGAGGAGTGGTAGATACGCTGGAGGGGAGGGATAGGATACAGAAGGACCTAGACAAATTGGAGGATTGGGCCAAAAGAAATCTGATGAGGTTCAATAAGGATAAGTGCAGGGTCCTGCACTTAGGACGGAAGAACCCAATGCACAGCTACAGACTAGGGACCAAATGGCTAGGCAGCAGTTCTGCGGAAAAGGACCTAGGGTGACAGTGGACGAGAAGCTGGATATGAGTCAGCAGTGTGCCCTTGTTGCCCAGAAGGCCAATGGCATTTTGGGATGTATAAGTAGGGGCATAGCGAGCAGATCGAGGGATGTGATCGTTCCCCTCTATTCGACATTGGTGAGGCCTCATCTGGAGTACTGTGTCCAGTTTTGGGCCCCACACTTCAAGAAGGATGTGGATAAATTGGAGAGAGTCCAGCGAAGGGCAACAAAAATGATTAGGGGTCTGGAACACATGAGTTATGAGGAGAGGCTGAGGGAGCTGGGATTGTTTAGCCTGCAGAAGAGAAGAATGAGGGGGGATTTGATAGCTGCTTTCAACTACCTGAAAGGGGGTTCCAAAGAGGATGGCTCTAGACTGTTCTCAATGGTAGCAGATGACAGAACGAGGAGTAATGGTCTCAAGTTGCAGTGGGGGAGGTTCAGATTGGATATTAGGAAAAACTTTTTCACTAAGAGGGTGGTGAAACACTGGAATGCGTTACCTAGGGAGGTGGTAGAATCTCCTTCCTTAGAGGTTTTTAAGGTCAGGCTTGACAAAGCCCTGGCTGGGATGATTTAACTGGGAATTGGTCCTGCTTCGAGCAGGGGGTTGGACTAGATGACCTTCTGGGGTCCCTTCCAACCCTGATATTCTATGATTCTATGATTCTATGAAATGCAAAACATGATTAAAATGGATGATTTAAAACAAGGGCTCTTGCTTGCTGATTTATATCATGATTAAAATGAGTGATTTAAATCACTGATTTAAATCAGTCCACCCTGATGAAACAAAAGGTGTGTTCTTAAGTCAGGTTAACTAACTCTGGTTAAAATGGCAGCAAAGACATGGCAACTCAGTTTTTAACTCAGGTTAGAACCTCAGCTTCACCCCCAGGCTCCCGCATAGGCTTTAATGCAAGAGGCAACCCGAGTACTATGTCTTCACTGTTATTTCAATCCAAGTTAGCTACCCCGAGTTAAGAACACGCCATTTTTTGCAATGTAGACATACCCAGAGTAACAAGAGTGTCAAGATTTTGCTCATTGCACCTCCACTGCTTTGCTTGCTTGCTACACTGTGACCCAACTGGATGCCAACTGGCAGAGGGCACTGGGGCATTTAAGTGTACAGTGATCCCCTGGATTCACCAAAAGAACGTCACACAAGGTCTCTAATGAAAACCTGTGTCACACTTGTCATCTTAATCTTCGTGAGATGTATGTACAGAAAATATGTGGAAAGCTTTTTATATTTATATACATGCACACAGTCAAAATTATGTTCTCTAGGTCAGTAGTTAAAAGCAGGGCGTTCAAAGGTAGCATCTTGCGACAAACTTGTATCAAAGGTCTGTTTTGGTATAGTTGTGGGTGCAAAGAGACACGCAGGCATCCTTCATCTTGAAAGTAAACTGACAGCAGGTTTCCTTCATGAAAAAGGGATCTCACAGCCAGGCTTGGTTGAAAATACTGGGATGAGAAACTTCTTTAGAGAGGAAGATAACTCGTTAGTTAAGTTGACGCTCTACCATGGGTGTTATGATTTTGTTTTGGATGTAACCGTATGTTCCCATCTCTCACACTGGTTTTCATTTGAATCTCTATGCCTTCTTAAATACATTTCCTTTTGTTTTATAACTGAACTCAAGTGCTGTGCATAATACAGGAACTGGGCTCTAAGGTAAAACTGGAGTATACTTCCTTTGGGAACAGAGGACCTGGAATTTCTGTGGGTATCCAGCAGCCAGGAGCTGGATACCACAGTGGGATACTTTGAAGTGACTCAGAGGCTCGGGTACATTTATTGTTGACCTGCAAGGCAAAGGCAGGGTCGGTGTAGCTCAAAGAAGAGTGCTTGAGCGGCTGACAGGCTGGCTGTGTTAAGGAGCTAACACCCAGCTAGTACAGGTAAGACTCCCTCGCGCTGGAGGAAAGTGGTGACAAGATGGCTCTCATCCCTGAGTGCTCCGAGCAACATCGCATACACCACGCATCCTCTTCCAAGTGAGGAAAAGGAAAGAGCCCTAACTCCCATAGCCCTTGCTTTTGGACCTTTCCCCTGACACTGCATTTAGAATCCCACCCTTTGCATGGCTCACTCAGAGCCCCAAGCTCTGCCCAGTATGCACAGAGCACCCAGCACCTGCACCCCTCTGCGGAGCATTCTTTTGTACCGCAATACAGCCAAATCTCCGCCCCACTGACAGACCTAACCAAAAAGAAACAGCCAAATGCTGTTCAGTGGACCGGAAAGTGTCAGAAGGCCTTTAACCAGCTTAAAGCGACACTCATGTCTGACCCTGTACTAAGGGCCCCAGACTTTGACAAACCGTTCCTAGTAACCACAGATGCGTCCGACCGTGGTGTGGGAGCAGTTTTAATGCAGAAAGGACCAGATCAAGAATTCCACCCTGTAGTGTTTCTGAGCAAAAAACTGTCCGAGAGGGAAAGCAACTGGTCAGTCAGTGAAAAAGAATGTTACGCCATTGTTTATGCTCTGGAAAAGCTGCGCCCATATGTTTGGGGACGGTGTTTCCACCTGCAAACCGACCATGCTGCGCTACGGTGGCTTAATACCGCCACAGGAAACAACAAAAAACGTATTCGGTGGAGTTTAGCTCTCCAAGATTTTGATTTCGACATCCAACACATCTCAGGAGCTTCTAACAAAGTGGCTGATGCACTCTCCCATGAAAGTTTCCCAGAACCAACTGGTTAAAATCGTCCTTGAGATTTGGAAAATATTGTTAGTCTTTATATACTTGGTAGTATATTTAGAGGTGCATGTGTCGTATTAACTCTTTTTTTTCCTAGAGCTCCAGGAAGAAATCCCAGCCAGCATTTCACCCTAGCTGTGATTTGGGGGGCGTGTCATAAATATAAAGGGAAGGGTAAACACCTTTAAAATCGCTCCTGGCCAGAAGAAAAATCCTTTCACCTTTAAAGGGTTAAGAAGCTAGGATAACCTCACTGGCACCTGACCGAAATGACCAATGAGGAGACAAGATACTTTCAAAAGCTGGGAGGAGGGAGAAAAAACAAAGGGTCTGGATCTGTCTGGGTGATGCTTTGGCCGGGGACAGAACAGGAACGGAGTTTTAGAACTTAGTAAGTAATCTAGCTAGATATGCGTTAGATTATGATTTCTTTAAATGGCTGAGAAAATAAGCTGTGCTGAATAGAATGGATATTCCTGTCTGTGTGTCTTTTTGTAACTTAAGGTTTTGCCTAGAGGGATTCTCTATGTTTTGAATCTAATTACCCTGTAAGGTATTTACCATCCTGATTTTACAGAGGTGATTCTTTTTTTACTGTTTCTTCTATTAAAATTCTTCTTTTCAAAAACTGAATGTTTTTTTTTTCATTGTTCTTAAGATCCAAGTGTTTGGGTCTGTGGTCACCTATGCAAATTGGTGAGGATTTTTACCAAACCTTTCCCAGGAAGTGGGGTACAAGGGTAAGGAGGATTTTGGGGGGAAAGACATTTCCAAACAATGCTTTCCTAATAAAATAAACCCGGATAAACATTTGGTGGTGGCAGTGGAAGTCCAAGGGCAAAGGGTAAAATAGTTTGTACCTTGGGGAAGTTTTAACCTAAGCTGGTAAAAGTAAGCCTAGGAGGTTTTCATACAGGTTCCCACATCTGTACCCTAGAGTTCAGAGTGGGGAAGGAACCTTGACATGGCCCACACTTTAGACCTTGATGGCCTTGAACAATCACAGAACAAATAAACTGCAGCATCCACCGCCAACCAGGTGAGGTTGCCATATTGCCCATTGCTCTGTGCCCAAGAGTTATCCCTAGAAGAGCCAAGTTTATTGCCTCTGTCGATGTTTTCACAACAATTTACCTGGATTCCCAGCAGTATTACAGACCCAAACTTATATGAGCCATTTCATAGACTCATTTCTTACTGGCTAGCATTTCCGAAGTTGGACAGATTTCCATATTACTTTAAATCACTCAAGGTAGAACTGTGTTAAGTTCCAAGAACTGAAATGCCTTTTGGATCATGAAAACTGATATTTAAAGTATGATTTGCTACTTTATTATGTCATTATCATGGAAGTATGTGGACAGCGTTTCTATTTCATAAAAGTATAAAATAGCTGCTAAGGAATCACAGGAAAATTACAGCTGGTAAATTAGTCAATAAACCTTTATTATACTACTCCTTTACACTATTATGAAGAACATAAAAACTGCCACACTGGGTCAGACCAATGGCCCATCTAGCCCAGTATCCTCTCTCTAATAGTTGCCAGTACCAGAGCTTCAAGGGAAGGACCTACCCCTGTCTTCCCCTCCCAGCTTCTAGCAATCAGAGGTTTAAGGTCACATGAGCATGTGGTTACATCCCTGACCATCTTGGCTAATAACCATTGATGGACCGATCCTCCATGAACTTATCTAGTTCTTTTTTTAACCCAATTATACTTTTGGCCATCACAACATCCCATGGCAATAAGTTCCGTGGGATAATAAATATGGAGGAACTTAAAATTAATTTCTTCCTAGACAAAGATTTATTGACAAAACTCCACAGCTTTGTGGCGCTGGCTCATACTAGTCCTCTTCATAGTTGGACCTTCCTGCCCATGGGGATTCAAACAGGATACCCTTAGCAGATGGTGTATGTGCAGGGCTGGGCCTAAGGTGTCTTTTTAAAATGTTCTTAATTTCTGCTGCAAGCTTTAGCATACTCTGTGCCACAGTGCAGCAGTTTAGCATCAGTAAGAATGGTCTGTCAACTACAGATCAGGTCAGTTCTCTTTGTACCCTCTGCTGAGGATTTGCAATAGGTGCTTTATGCAGAGACTGAAAAAAGATACAAGTGACATTAGCTGGCTAGTCTCCAGAGAGTCTGCAGGCCAAGTCACGAACAAGCCCTACATTGGCTGAGTAGCCCCTATTTATAACTCTCTCTCTGAGGCTGTCAAACTGGAGCTCTGAGATAGCAATATCATTTCCACTTTCCTTTGTAGTTGCTCAAGTTTGGCATTGAAATGAAGCTTGTCTGTATGTATACAGGCAAAGAGGGCAGTTTAGAATGACAACTAGCTTGAGGTATATCACAGTCTTCATTTAGACTCCTAGGCCACTATGTTGACATGTGACTGGCAAGGCCAGTGACCTAAATAATTATTTGCCAGAGACATTAGCTTACATTAAAGAAACAAGCATGAGAGAAAAAAAGAAAATACATGCAGTGAGATAGAACAGCTCATATTTCTTGGATTGCTAGACCAGATACCTCGGGTGTGCCTGTCAAGTAGAAAGTTCAGAACAAATCAATCCAATTTCATAAATACATGAAGGCAACACATTGTCAGAAGGGTCCATAACAAACACAATCACATATGTGTGCCTAATTTGCACAAGCAATTCCTTCCTTTGTGAGCACAACCACAGGAAATGAACGCATAAATGGCCACCTAGATGTCTGACATGCAACTAGAGTAACTGTGCTTGCAAATGTACACACTTTTTTCAAGCATATCCCTTCAATTATGAAAATATGGACCAAAATGTATGATACCATAACAATTATATTTTATGTGTGTATGTACATAGAACACTGCCTCAATTGGACCATATTTATGGCTAGCCTCAAAACAAACTCCTGATATTTTTGATCACAATACAGCTCAAGAAGGGTTAGCAACTAAAGAATGGCACATACACCTCAGTTAGTTCATGCAAATCAGGTGCATAGCAGATGTGCATACAATCTGGTGCGTGCTAACATATGCACAATTTTTGTGGGCTGGAATCAGAAGTTACCACTGAAAATATATTTTCCATAACATTACTTTGTAATATGAAATCTGAGTACATTTTCAAACCCATTGCATGGATTTTTCAGAGATGGTCAAAATGATTAGAGAAACATATGAAGACATAGGGCCTTTGATTGTATTCAGGTGATTTTCCTGAGTTTCTGGTGCCCATGTTTCACTATCCACCTCACAATATCTGCTTCTTCCCTATCTTGTCTAAGCTTAAAACCAACAGTTGCACTAGCTCAGCCCAGAGAGGCAACTGGTAAGTATTCATGTGGGCTGAAAAAAAGTTGCCATATTCCACCTCAGAGGTGGATGCATTGCAGCACTTTGCTAATTGAAACCTGTATATAGTCAATAAATAATGCTTGCACAGCACTTTGTGATCCTTTGGATTGACAGGTGCCATATAAAAATAGCTATTATTAATAAGTATATAGGATCAGGTCTGACACATTCCTTCCAGTAGAGGGGAATGGTATGCATACAGACAAAGCTAGTTCATTGCAAATACTAGCCACGAGCCGGACGTTTGTCGTACTAAGAGACCGTGTAATGGAGGGATGTACTTACTTCAGATAATTTCTGCTACTTACAGCAACATGTGCTTTTTCTTACTATTCTCCTTTTTATTTACATGCTGTATTGTGAGCATGAAAGCTCACAGATGTTGATAAAGACTCTATTTGATTTTGTAAAGAACATATGCTAGATGAGATTACATGCTGCTTAAATCTGTAGGAAGTGAGATAGCGAAATCACGCTGTTCAAGAGTGCCCTCACCTGCATTGTAGGGACAGAGGCAAGTATTAATGGGAGTTAAAAGAATCAGGTGGAACAACTCATCAACACTCATTTCATGATGATCTAGAATTAATGTATGTAAAAAAGTGTCTGGCATGATCTTCCCCAAACATGACACCATTTCAAAGCACAACCTCTTTTAATAATAAGTGAGTTTTATGGGGAGAAAATCAGTTTCACAGTTATCCAAACTCCTAGATTTCCCAGTTCTACCCATCTCCTATGCACATCTTTAGAGCATAAACTCTTGGGGGCAGGAGGCAGTCTCTATTTTCATGCATTGTTCATGTGAAGCACAGAGCATGCTGTTGGCACTAAAATAACCACCAGAGTAATAATAGTGATGCTGCTCTTTAAAATGTTCTTTTAAAATGGTGGTATGTGAATTTTATGTTCATGAAATTACAGGAGAGATGGCAATAGACGGAGAAAGGAATAGTGCAGGATTCTGAAGGAATGTAGCATCAGTTCTGATCCCCATGCACAACTCTGCCAGTGTACCTCAATCTTTACCAACAGCATGTCCCATCTATTCCAGCCCCGGTCTCTATGTACAATTCTGCGAATGCAGCACCTTCTGCTATTCCAGTCCTGCGCTCCCCAGACACCTCAGCCAATGCCCCTCACCCTGACCTGCATACACAAAGCAAGATGCAACTCCTGCTATTCCAGAACTGAAGGCCTCTACACAGCTCAGCCAGCATAACTCAGTCCCGATCTGCATTATCCAATGTTATATCCACCTGAGCAGAGAATTCATTGCTAACTAGGACGCATTGCTTAGTGGTTCTGTGATGCAGACCAATGTCTATTAGAGACTTTGATGAGAGAGACCACCAATTTCCTTTTCACGTATCACTGCAGGATTTGAACGTCCTGTGATAGTTCTCCACAGAGGTGACTGATTAGTGCAGCAAAACACCTTGCTACCTCAGCTTCTTTTTCTCCTTCACATATCTTAACTGTATTAAAATAGTTTATGATTATGAATGTCTTGCATTCTCTTATGTACCATAACCACTACGGGGAGACAGAAAAATTCACACTGCTTTCTTTACCTTGGTCTTCTGATTTTAACAATGTCTGTTAATTATTAGAAGACAAAAAAATGATTATGGGACTGTTATTTTATAACAAGGACATTTTCACGAGCCGCAGAAGGTAATATTGCCTGAAGAGTCAGTTCCTACTTCTCACCTTGCTTATAAGCACTGTTCAAAGGGAACAAGAGCTCCCTGGGAGCTCTGGTACTTTCTTCTCCAGCAGGAGTTGAGCTTGCTGTCTTCCTATCATGGGAAGTAAAGCTAAACAAAATATCTATTGCAAATCATGCATCTGGATCTATACCGGTGCATCTTTGCACCCATGGGGAGCCCCATGATGGCATAATAGTGGCATGTGAGGAAGGAAAAGGTGGAAAGATTGTAAAAGAAATAGATAAATAAGAAGTTAAAGGAAACAAAATGTTAAAGGAAGAAGAAAAATATTATGTGAAAGCTCTGACTGGATTATGATGATCTATTGTATTACTTATTATATTTGTTGATATGTTTTAATATATTATTTAGCGTAGTAAGATGTTATTTGATAATAATTTATTATTCTTAGATGCTTCAAGTCTGTATGGTGGCCTTCAGACAGATAAAAGCCATCAGCCCAAATCCCTGCCTTGTGATCTGGGGAGACGTTTACTATCCAAACTATGTTTTTTACTCCTCTTCTTCTGTTGTACTCTGCTTCCCCAGGTAATCCAGGTGGGAAAATCCTATAAACTGTAGTACAATACTTACCCATTTTATAAAATGTCATTGTATTCCCTAGGCAGTTCCTCAGACTGGTTCCAAAAGCTATAGAAAAGTTGTTTATATTTAATACTACAGGTTTTTAGAGTAATTTCTACAGAATGCTATTGGTTTCCTATTATTCCTATTTTATTATTTACATTACCACAGTTGTCAGAGGTCCCGATCAGACTGGGATCTCACTGTGCTAGATGCTGCACAGAGAGGGACATGGTTCCTATTCCAAAAAGCTTACAATCTAGAACTTTGCTATAAGGGCATATCTATGCTGCGCCATATAACAGCAACCATGTCTTTCCTTTTCCCACTCCATTCTGCCTCCCAGCTCAGCCTTGCGCCATATCTTTACAGGAATTCCTTCACTTCTCCCCCTCCCCCCGCCCCCGCTTCCCTCCAGCAAGGCTCAGACCTGCTCTGCAGCATTACAACTGCACTTCCATGTATCTTCCTTCTTGGAGCACTGCTAGTTAAAAACTGCTGCCGTTTACTGCTTTCATATCACCTCAATTATTCCCACACTGATTCGCTTTATTTCATGTTTTAATTCTTGCTGTTTGTTTGGAACACTCAGCTATTCCTTTAAATAAGACTATTTGCTCAAATAGTGGCAGCAAAATTTGCCCGTATAACTATAACAATTGCATATGCAATCATGCTCCCGGTGTGCACTTTGATTTCTAGGTGATCACTTGCATGCTCATTTTTGCACAGCAATTTTGAGCCTATGAGTGTAGCATGTTTCAGATTGGTAGCCATTTTGCAGAAAAGCCTCCCCTACCACAGACAGTGTTTTAGTTTGTGAATCTTCCCCCCACCCCCGGCTTTTTTTTTACCTTATATAGGGCTCTTTACCCTTCTCCATCACAGCATTTTGCCGGCCTTCAATCTAATCGATCTCCAAAGAGAAAGGAGGACGGAAGAGAGATATGTAATATCTAAAGAACACATAAGTAAAAAAACCAAACCCACAACAGAGCCAACCCTTTGCAGAATTCACTACTGCTGAAATCATAGAATCACAGAATATCATGGTTGGAAGGGACCTCAGGAGGGCATCTAGTCCAACCCCCTGCTCAAAGCAGGACCAATCCCCAACTAAATCATCCCAGCCAGGGCTTTGTCAAGCCTGACCTTGAAAACCTCTAAGGAAGGAGATTCCACCACCTCCCTAGGTAACTCATTCCAGTGCTTCACCACCCTCTTAGTGAAAAAGTTTTTTCTAACATCTAACCTAAACCCTCCCCCACTGCAACTTGAGACCATTACTCCTCGTTCTGTCATCTGCTACCACTGAGAACAGTCTAGATCCATCCTCTTTGGAACTCCCTTTCAGGTAGTTGAAAGCAGCAATCAAATCCCCTCACATTCTTCTCTTCTGCAGACTAAACAATCCCAGTTCCCTCAGCCTCTCCTCATAAGTCATGTGCTCTAGCCCCCTAATCATTTTTGTTGCCCTCCGCTGGACTCTTTCCAATTTTTCCACATCCTTCTTGTAGTGTGGGGCCCAAAACTGGACACAGTACTCCGGATGAGGCCTCACCAGTGTCGAATAGAGGGGAATAATCAAGTCCCTCCATCTGCTGGCAATGCCCCTATTTATACAGCCCAAAGTGCCATTGGCCTTCTTGGCAACAACGGCACACTGTTGACTCATATCCAGCTTCTCATCCACTGTAACCCGTAGGTCCTTTTCTATAGAACTGCTGCCAAGCCATTCGGTCCATAGTCTGTAGCAGTGCATGGAATTCTTCCGTCCTAAGTGCAGGACTCTGCACTTGTCTTGTTGAATCTCATCAGATTTCTTTTGGCCCAATTCTCTAATTTGTCTAGGTCCCCCTGTATCCTATCCCTACCCTCCAGCAGATCTACCACTCATCCTAGTTTAGTGTCATCTGCAAACTTGCTGAGGGTGCAGTCCACGCCATCCTCCAGATCATTAATGAAGATATTGAACAAAACCGGCCCCAGGACCGACCCTTGGGGCACTCCGCTTGATACCAGCTGCCAACTAGACATGGAGCCATTGACCACTACCCATTGAGCCCGACAATCTAGCCAGCTTCCTATCCACTTTATAGTCCATTCATCCAGCACACACTTCTTTAACTTGCTGGCAAGAATACTGTGGGAGGCCGTATCAAAAGCTTTGCTAAAGTCAAGGAATAACACGTCCACTGCTTTTCCCTCATCCACAGAGCCAGTTATCTCATCATAGAAGGCAATTAGATTAGTCAGGCATAACTTGCCCTTGGTGAATCCATGCTGACTGTTCCTGATCACTTTTCTCTCCTCTAAGTGCTTCAGAATTGATTCTTTGAGGACCTGCTCCACGATTTTTCCAGGAACTGAGGTGAGGCTGACTAGCCTGTAGTTCCCTGGATCCTCCTTCCAGGGCCGGCTCAGGCACCAGCAAACCAAGCCAGTGCCTGAGGTGGCAAATGTAAAGGGGCGGCAGGACGTCGGGCTCTGGGGCGACAATTCCGCGGTGGGGACGTGACTCTTCTTCGGTCGCCGGCAGCAGTTTGGCAGCCGCACCATTACTCCGCCTCCCCATTCTGTGGCAAGTTTTTTTGTTTTGTTTTTTTGCTGCTTGGGGCGGCAAAAACGCTGAAGCTGGCCCCGCTTCCTTCTACCCTTTTTTAAAGATGGGTGCTACACTAGCCTTTTTCCAGTCTTCTGGGACTTCCCCCCATAGCCATCAGTTTTCAAAGATAATGGCCAATATCTCTGCAATCACATCCGCCAACTCCTTTAGCACCCTCAGGTGCAGCGCATCCGGCCCCATGGACTTGTGCTCGTCCAGCTTTTCTAAATAGTCCCGAACCACTTCTTTCTCCACAGAGGGCTGGTCACTTCCTCCCCATGCTGTGCTGCCCAGTGCAGCAGTCTGGGAGCTGACCTTCTTCGTGAAGACACAGGCAAAAAAAGCATTGAGTACATTAGCTTTTTCCACATCCTCTGTCACTAGGTTGCCTCCCTCATTCAATAAGGGGCCCACGCTTTCCTTGGCTTTCTTCTTGTTGCTAACGTACCTGAGGAAACCCTTCTTGTTCCTCTTAACATCTCTTGCTAGCTGCAACTCCAGGTGTGATTTGGCCTTCTTGATTTCACTCCTGCATGCCTGAGCAATATTTTTATACTCTTCCCTGGTCATTTGTCCAATCTTCCACTTCTTGTAAGCTTCTTTTTTGTGTTTAAGATCAGCAAGGACTTCACTGTTAAGCCAACCTGGTCATCTGCCATATTTACTATTCTTTCTACACATCGGGATTGTTTGTTCCTGTAACCTCAATAAGGATTCTTTAAAATACAGCCAACTCTCCTGGACTCCTTTCCCCCTCATGTTATTCTCCCAGGGGATCCTGCCCATCAGTTCCCTGAGGGAGTCAAAGTCTGTTTTTCTGAAGGTCAGGGTCCGTAATCTGCTGCTCTCCTTTCTTCCTTGTGTCAGGATCCTGAACTCGACCATCTCGTGGTCACTGCTTCCCAGGTTCCCATCCACTTTTGCTTCCCCTACTAATTCTTCTCGGTTTGTGAGCAGCAGGTCAAGAAGAGCTCTGCCCCTAGTTGGTTCCTCCAGCACCTGCACCAGGAAATTGTCCCCTAAACTTTCCAAAAACTTCCTGGATTGTCTGTGCACTGCTGTATTGCTCTCCCAGCAGATATCAGGGTGATTGAAGTCTCCCATGAGAACCAGGGCCTGTGATCTAGTAACTTCCATTAGTTGCCAGAAGAAAGTCTCATCCACCTCATCCCCTTGGTCTGGTAGTCTATAGCAGACTCCCACCACGACATCACCCTTGTTGCTCACACTTTGAAACTTAATCCAGAGACTCTCAGGTTTTTCTGCAGTATCATACCGGAGCTCTGAGCAGTCATACTGCTCTCTTACATACAATGCAACTTCCCCACCTTTTCTTCCCTGCCCGTCCTTCCTGAACAGTTTATATCCATCCATGACAGTACTCCAGTCATGTGAGTTATCCCACCAAGTCTCTGTTATTCCATCATAATTCCTTGACTGTGCCAGGACTTCCAGTTCTCCCTGCTTGTTTCCCAGGCTTCTTGCATTTGTGTATAGGCACTTGAGATAACTTACTGTTTGTCCTGCTTTCTCAGTATGAGACAGGAGCCCTCCCCTCTTGCGCTCTCCTGCTCGTGCTTCCTCCTGGTACCCACTTCCCTGCTTTGGTCTCCTTTCCCTGGTGAACTTAGTTTAAAGCCCTCCTCACTAGGTTAGCCAGCCTGCTTGTGAAGATGCTCGTCCCCTCTCTTCATTAGGTGGAGCCCATCTCAAACGAAGAGCTCATCCAGCTCTGGACTGGGATAACTACAGGCCAATCACTCTCCTCTCTCTCTCTTTTTGTTTTTTTTTTTACAGTGTACATGTAAATCCCAGTGCATATATTACAACAAATTATGTGTTTTAATGCTTAAAAGGAATTGAATGGTCCTATAAAACTGGAAATGTCACAATGAACCCTAGGGATGCCTGAGTTTCGAAGTGATAGAAATATTGCTTAGTTTATGACACAAGTAATACAGTAAGATGTATTATGAAAGACAATAACCTTACATTCCCTTGCAATTTCAGATTTCTGGGTAGCATGGACATTGTAGTCAAGTCATGGACATTGTTCATCACAGCTATTAAAGTGAAGTTTTTGCAGTTTCATTTTGTGGACTTTCTTTCTCCTGTCTAATGAATAAACGATTCCAACTCCAGAACTGTGGCTAGGCACTGGCATGGACTTTGACAGGAGACCTGGAATGGTGATGGGTGACCAATAGCTGCCAGTCATCTCATGAGCTATTCTCCAAGAGAACCTAACAGGCTAGGATCTGAAGGATACAAGCTATTTGCCTCAGTGTCTGAGAAGATCTGCCACATTCAGACAAATGAACTACAATGCACGGACCAGTGTCGATGACTCTGATGAAATGCAGTGATTCATCTAGGGACAGATGGGTTGAGGCCCATGGATAGCCCCAGCAGTCACAAGAGAGTGAGAAAGGAAACATGATATTTTGTATACAATGCTTCGATTTTCAGTGTCATTTGCCTCCGATGGATCTTTCATTCTGGCCGTCTGGGTGGCTATTTGATCATTCTAATGAAGATATAGGAGTTGGGGAAGGTTTTTTCTCATCCTTAGATGAGGTGGGCTGGGTGGGCAATATTTAAATGTCAGATCGGGGCAACAAATACACTGATCCATCACGGCTGACGGGACACAGTGATATGCAAATGTGGCTGCATTAGCACTGTAGACTAGAACTGGATGGAGTAAAATTAGAACTACTAGCAAAGAAATTCTGGCCTCAAAGATCATCTAGTATGTACAGTGACTTGTGCCGCTGCACTGAAGCCTAGCAGACTAGTAATTGATTAAGCTACTCTACTGTGCAATGATTTGGACCACAACAGCAACATACAAAACATGGCTGAGATACAATGAACTAGATATACAAACGGCCATGACAGAGCTTTATGACCTACAGAGGCCGACCTTAATATCCAAAAGGGGTTATCTGGCCTGAGCGGCCAGTTGTGGTGATTTCTACTGGCCTATCATGCCCTAGATTCCCTGAGCTCCAATTCACTGGTGCCAGTTATTGTTGCTGTTTGTTACTGATACAGCGCTATCGATGTGCATAGTGCTTTACAGATACACACAGCTAGCTAGGGTCTTACTTCCTGCCCCAAATAGTGAACAGTCTAACCTGGGGGGATACAAAGCAAACAGTTCAAGGCACAATCAGGAAAAGGGCAGCAGACAGTCATAGCTGATCATTGATGGGAGGCCTGAAGAAAGAAGCAAGATAGGAATGAGGTGCTTTGAGAGAGGACAGCATGACAAAATGTTCAAAGTTGGAAGGGGAGAAGTGGACACAAGAAGTGGTGAGGAGGGACGAATGGACAGGGTCTGAGTAAGGATCCATGATGCAGGCAGAGCTGAGAGGCAGGACTGGAGGTGGAGATTGAAAAGGTGAGGGTGGAGAGTTTCAACATGATGGATCTAGCTATACCAGTCAACCCCCAGATATACCAGTCAACCCCCCAGAAAAGATCAGTGTGATCAACTACAGTGTCATAGACTAATGTGTAGATTCGCAACGAGAGACCCGTTTCTTGCCTCTTTGCCAAGCATACTGAGTGCTACGTGAATAATAAATATTACACACCATGAGATTCCAATAACTGTAACAAACACAAGGTATAATCAAACCAAAAATAACATAATTCCAGAGTCCGAGGCCAGAAGGGACCATTGCGATAATCTAAGCTGACCTTCTGTATAGCACCGTCCATAGAACTTCTCCAAAATAATTCCTAGAGCAGATTGTTTAGAAAAACATCCAATCCTGATTTAAAATGATCAGCAATGGAGAAACCACCATGACCCTTGGTAAATTGATCCAATGGTTAATTACCCTCACTGTCAAAAATGTACACCCTACTTCCTGTCTGATTTTGTCTAGCTTCAGCTTTCAGCCATTGGATTGTGTTATAGTTTTCTCTGCTAGATTGAAGAGCCCATTATTAAATATGTGTTCCCCCATGTAGATACTTACAGACTGTAATTAAGTCACCCCTTAATCGTCTCTTTGTTAAGCTAAATAGCCCGAATTCTTTGAGTGTATCACTATAAGGCATGTTTTCTAATCCTCTAATCATTCTCATGGCTCTTCTCTGAACCTTCACCAATTTGTCAACATAGTTCCTGAACTGTGGACCTGAGAACCAGACACAGTATTCCAACAGTGGTCACACCAATGCCAAATACAGAAGTAAAATAACCTCTTTACACTGTAATAATAGATAAATAATAACAGTAATGATATTTTTCAATTTACTCTTTAGAACTACAAAGTTACAACTGCATGCACCAGTCTCTTGGCTCCCAGAACTGCCTTCCAAGAAGCGTGGAAGCCAGATTGTAAATTACTGTCAGTCAGGAGTATGAGCACTGAAGTACAGCAAAATACTCCCTTCTGAGATCATGGAACACAGCCCAAACTTCTTTCTTCACCTCATCATACTGATGTTAACCTGAAGGTACTTCCCATTTTACAAGTTAATACCATATCTTAGGCTAAACAAACTCCAAGCATTTAGTAGTCCCGAATACTGTTATTACTGAGCTTATTGAAGTCAATGTCCGCACTATTTACCAAGTACTTCGCAGCTTCAGAGAGCTTTACAAACATTGTGACAGCCTTGGCTTTAAGCCAGTGCAAGTCTATTGAAACAAGGAGAAGAGGCACGTGCTCGCATCAGGTCTTAATTTGGCCCATTAACAAATTAGTCCTCACTACCTTTTATGCGGTACAGTAAGTATAGTCATCACCACTGTACAGATGGGGAAACTGAGGCAGAGAGGTTTAGTGATCTCTCCAAGAGCAGAGAAAGAGGGTCAGTTTCAGAATAGGCATTAGAACACAAGTGTTCCTGGCTTTCAGTCCCATGAGCTCCTGGAAAAAAATCCCCCAAATCCTGGAAGTTCACAACATTAGAAAAGAAAAGGAAGAATGGCCAAGTCCCCAAAACCTCAGTGACTCAGGCACCCAGCTTAAAGGAAACAAAAGCACCAGGCAATAAAACCAACTGCTGATGTGTGACTGGTGCAGATACATAGACAAGCTACTGTTTAAAGACACAGGCACACAAATACATTAGGTGAGGGTATGTTACAACAGCAACAACGACTGGCTGCTAATTAGTCACAACCCCCAACGATAGAGTATCACCAGAGTGGCAGATAACATCCCACGGAAATTACATTTTTTTAAAAACCATGCTGCAATCACTCCCCTGGCAGCCCCTTCCTTCATCTCCCCTCTTGGCTTTTTATTTATTGTAATTACTTTCGTAATAATATTTGTTTCTGTGTTATTATATAGATTACTGTTCACAGCAACCACAACAACAAAAATAATAGCCGGGAAGAGTTATGTTGCTTATTTATCTCCTTGGCCATTGATGGGTTGCCAGGAAAGGGAAGAAGGGTGCTTGGGGGAGGGAGGCATCAGGAAAAGCAGTAAATAGAGAGGAAAGCATATTCCTGAGAACCAAAGATGTATGGGAGCACATTGACGGAGGAGGAAACACTGGTAATAAGCAAATAAAGCTAATAACTCAAGAGGCAAGGCGGTGCCAGCAGATAAAGAACAGAATAAATAACACTTTGCTGAAAGTGCAGATAGAAGGCAGTATCATGGCTCTAGTATCTTCGGCCCAAAGCCATTGGCTGCAAAGGGAGGATTACTTGGGGGAGGGGAGTGCTGTGGGTGGACTGTGACCTCAGCACAGTGCAAAGGGATAGGTTTAAAATGTGATGCTTCCCATGGCTTGCTGCCTATCGTGCCAAACAAACAGGCCTCTACCAGTGATCTAACAGGGAATTCCTCCTAGCTGTCAATAGCAGTAACAGAGTCCATTTCACTCCACAGGAGCCAGGCATTCCACAGGAGATCAGCAAGCTGCCCCCAAATCCCTACTTCACGAGGGGAGCTGGCATTGGCTGGTTCATACAGTCATCCAAAATGGGTGGGAACAGCATGGAAGTCTGCCAGGAAATACATTGATTCAGTGCCTCTTCTGCGCAGCCTCCACTGGAGGAGAGCCCATGGAGCTCTAGGTGGTCTTTAAAGCTGCCCTCCCTTGGTAGAACCCCTGGGGAAAGGCAGCGGGGATATCATTACCCATGCCGAATCCCCCCTCCGCAGGGTGACTCTAGCCTATAGAGTTTATATCTGCTTTTCATGCCTCCAACCAAGTCACTGTATCACAGACATTTTCCATGCTGGACACATTCCCCCTAGCAGGGGACAGTGGTGAATATGCACACAACCTAACACATGACTCTTAGTCCTCCAGCAAGTAAGCACATTAATCCATACTCTCAAATACTTAAGCTAGCCTCCTGCTATACCAGCATATCTGTACCATCATCTATACAAGTTCGTCTATGGGAAATTTCTCTCTTGGATCTGATACACCTTGGCTTGCAAAGACATTTAGCACAACTTTTGCTGGCTTAGACAGCAGAAAAACCTTGGCTCGGGATCTACTTCATGAGACAAGAGAAACCCTCTCACTGTACCAATTAATGAAATTGCTCTAAACAGTCCCTTGTGATCTAGCACTACAGAAACCTAGCAGCTCCCCCAACCCATACTCCTCCACACACCCACTGACAATTGTAACATAGATGGACCAACTGCTGGGAGCCTTCAGAGTATATTTGCTCACACAATATTTTATTATGGGAAATAAATTCCTCTTCAATTCCCCTGCCAGGAGAGGAGGCAGTGTGTGCGGTGATAAAGGGCGATGTGCTTCTGCTATCCTTTTCTGAGCACCCTGCTATGAAACCAAGGGGCAGGCTCTGAAAGGAAGGGTAGAAACCCCATCATTTGGGCTATTTAGAGACCCAGAAAATGTGCAGTAGGGAACAGTCTTGCACTGGACCTGTGATGTGACCTAATAGGGTTTTTCCCTCTCTACCTTTCTATGATTATTTAGGATCTCAAACCCTGCCACTTTAGCTTCAGTGAAACAATCAGTGAAGAGTCATAACTCAGCTGGGCTGGAGAAAGCAGCCTGAATAAAATAGGACCCAACCAGTAATGGCACCCCCAGGTAAAGCAGACCTCAACTGAATCTGTAACTATAGGCTGTGAAATGCTAGACCAGCATTTGTGGTTTGGTTTGTTTGGGTTTTTCAAAACCAGAGAAAGGTCAATCTGTGGCTAAAACCTAAAAGAGCAAATCAGGACTCCTGGGCCCTATTCCTACCTCTGCCACTGACTTACTCTGTGACCTGGGAAGAAATCACTTAACTTCTCCATGTCTCAGTTTTGCTACCATTAAAAAGGGAGATACCACTTCCAGGCTCACATAGTTGGGAGGGCTAACTTGTCTGTATAATGCTTTGTTGTTCCTAAAATGGACAATGTCCGCGAAAAACCAAGTGCTCATGTGCTTCTTCAATTCAAGACCTGGAGAGGAGAACATTGGGAAAGAGAGGGGCAGGTGGAAGAGAGCAGAGATGGGTAGTATAAAAGGAGGAAAGGAAAAGAAAGAAGAGGGTGGCAACGTTGGAAATTGGTAGAGGCTGGCCACACACTGGTAATACTTGCCACATCACCTAGGCAGGGCTCTGTGAGTGCAGAGATGGGAAGGGGAAATGAGGAGATAAAACATGCACAAAGAATCCACAGGCTGTTTGGTGTGGGGTATTTTTTTAAACAAGTGCATTTCCCTGAGAGCTCCCACCCATAGCTTGATCTATGATCCTGCAAAGCTGAATCATTTTTAATTTAATGCTTCTGGGAAGTGGGGAGGGAAAAACCCATCAAGCATAGGCACAGTTCGCAAGCACTGGGTATTAGCATTTGGCAGCATTTATTATTGCTGTTTATGGTGATATAAATTAGGTTTACACTGATATAATTAATAACCCTAAATTTAGGTATAATAAATAGCAATATTTATTCAGAACTGCAGTGTCTGGAGAAGCCCAACAAGAACACAAAATACTGACTACTTTGTGAGTGTGAGTGTGTGAAGGTTGTGAGTGAGCAAGAAAGTGCATGTGTGTAAGGGTAGCAGGTGTGTGCGAATGTACATGAGAGCTAGGAGAGGCACTGATAAGGAACGTCTAATACTTTACTTAACAGATATAGCAAAATTAATCAGATCTGTCATTTGATTGGCTACATGCCTGGCTGCTGTTCTCTGGGAAAGGGTATAGGACCAGTGCATTCAGTCAAACACAACAACAGTCGCACAGTGATGCTCACAATTCCTTTTTGGGTTTGAACAAAGCCAAGTTCAGCTGTGATGACTGTTGATGAGCTAGGTTTTTATATGAAAAGCACCCCCCACCCCACACACACACACACACTTCATTTACAGTCCGTTCCAGAGCTGTGATTCCTTCCATTGCTGAAAGATGGGGACAGATTGTAAAAGCACTGAAAGAAATGAAGAGCTGGGGAGATCGGAGAGGGAGGAGAGATGCTTACCATCTCGGCCGTGTGCTGCTGGAGTGTAATCACATTACTGCACTCGTGTCTGCGTTAGAGGAATATTTGCCGCATGTAACTTTCAGATCACATTAACCAAAGCAAACAGCGAGGCCCTGCTTGTCTTGTTACTGCATGAGGCTTCTGGAGCGTGATCGTGCAGTGCCCTGCTGGGATGAGAGTGCTCTTCCGTTGGGCTGGGTACGGCGGGGAGCCACAAGGGTGACAGGGCTGCTAGCAGGAGCCCTTTGTAAATGCCCCGCACTGGCATCCATCTCCAGGACTGATGATGAAGTATTATGCATGCTCGGGGACCAAGGGAAGATGGGGGGAGGAGGAGCTTCAAAGCACTGCCAACAAAGAAAAATTAATCCTCTCTTAAATAAGGAAAGATGCTGAGATAGGGGGACTAGAGCAGCATTAATCCACGGCACAAAGTGGGGGGGGGGGAGAGGGAGAGATTGATAGAAGTCTGTGCTTCCGAAGGGGAGAGATTTGCAACCACTCTGCTCATTAAAAAGCCACAGCCAGGCAGGGATGCTCAAGGTAATCATCTCAATCAAACTGCCCTGGCTGGCTCATCTAAGAGCCTTCCAAAGAGGAAAGGAGGGCATTAATTCCTCCTGACCCTTTGGGCGTGGGGCTGGGAGGGGAGGCAATGAGATGGTGAGGGGGTGGAATCCTGGCCCAGGAGAGGCAAGGAGTAGAGTATCAGGCTGCCACACATGTATACATGACGCCATGACTCAGAACTCTGTGACCATGGAGAATAATGGAGGCTCAGGCCTCGGATTGGAGAGCCCAGTACAGACTAGTGCTTAGATACCACAGACATTATTGTACTATCTGCAGAGCACCCACAACGGCAGGAAAGCAGAGGAATGAAGGGAACAGTGGGGAGCCATGGCAAAAGAAACGGACAAGTTGAGGGAGATGTGGGACCCAGCAGCAGTTAGACTGGGGCAGGGATCATCTTTGTGTTCTGTGTTTGTACAGTGCCTAGCACAATGAGGTCCAGATCCATAATCAGGGCTCCTAGGTACTACAAATAATAATACTAATTTAGTATTTAGGTGCATTCATGTGCTGCTAAATCCTGCCTAACAGGCATGTGATCCTCTGGAGAGGGCACTGGACTGGGAGTCAGGAGGCTTGGGTTCTAATCCCACCTTTGCCACTAACCTGTGTGACCCTGGGCAAGTCACTTTGCTGCTGTGCCTTTGTTTCTCCTTTTACACTTTTCCTGCCTTGTCTATTTAAAATATGAGCAGTTTGGGGCAGATACCACTTTTGACTATATGCATGTGCAAGGCTTAACACCATTGGGCCCTGAACTCAGGCATGACTGTAATACAGATTAATAACAATCCCAGTACATGGCTCTTTTGACTGGTTTATGGCTCCCAAGTGGAGGCTGACACAGAAGTATCTCACTGGTGTGAAAACTAGAGATTTTGAGATCATTCACCTCTCCAGCTATTATTTCTGATGGAATTGTGAGAAAGGAGCGAGCCTGGAGGGGGGATATCTCACTGGAGCAGAGGGGGCAGAGAAGGGGGAAGCCATGTTAAGACACAGGTGAGATGTCTTCCTGCCCCCTGTGTAATACATTGGAAGCTTCACAAGCAGGTGGATGGATAGAGTTAGGCACTTATCTATCAACTTCCACCTGAATATCTCGAAGTATGTTACACACTTTAATTAATTAAGCCTCACAACATAATTATAAAGGGTGTCACCAGGAATTGGAGGATGAAATTAAGAGATGGGAAGAATATACACTGAGTATCAGAAACCCTTCCTGTGTGCCAGGTTGTGGAATAGTCAATGTAGTATTTGAAATTAGACCATGTAAAAACACTCGTAAATGTACAATGGGCACCAATCCTACATTTGCAGGGAGATGGACAAGATATATGTCTTTTCCATCTCTAACATCTATGATTACCCCCGTTTTACTGCTGGGAAAACAGAGGCACAAAAAGGCAAACTGAGGGCTTGCCTAGATGAATGGTTAGTGCGCAGCAAGCTGGGTGTAGATCTACAGCACACTAGCCTGCCATGCACTAACTGGACATGTGGACCCTACTACCGCACACTAGAAGTTCCCCGCTGTGCACGTGCACTTATCTACCCCCATTCCAGAGTAGAGGAGATCAAAGCACAGTAGGGAACCTCTCGCACGTGGCAGGCTAGTGTGCCATAGATTTGCACCCCAACTTGCCATGCATTAACTTGTCATCTAGACAAGCCTTAACTTGCCCAGGGCCATGCAGTCAATGGAAGAGCCAGGAATTGAACCAGGATCTCCTGGTTCATCTCTCGAGCAAGAGGTGCTCCCATCGCCAAAGTCAGGTTTGAGCTCCTCTGCACCAGGTAAGGCAGAGTTCCTCCTGGGTGACATGAGCTCAGGAAGTAGCACTTCATTGAGTGCCATGCAGAGCTCTATCCTCCCTGTTGAGGTCCCACCCTTAAAGAGTCACCTCCTGAATGCTTGAAAAAGAAAGGTCAGACATTCCCTCCGTTCCTCCATCTGCTGGAGACTTTAAGTGCAGTGAAGTGGGGGGGTGGGACGACAGAAAAACCCATCCACCTTCAATTTGCCTTTGCTGCCTGGAAGGATTAGGGCATTTGGTGCCTGCAGAGACCTAGAACACTCAGGGGTTATGTCTTATTCCATCAAATGGAGCTGCCAAGCTGCTGTTGTGCCGGCTTCCTTAGAGGTGATATATCATGAATGACATGATGGTTCGTAGCATTGTGACAGGCTGGGGAATATCAAAGCAACCTCTAGCACCTTTCCAAAGCTTTTGCACCAACTCAAAATGAATTGATTTGGGAAGTTTGATAAAGTTATGTTCAGTTTCTTTCATTGTTTTTCATTTTTTGCTACTACCTCTGCACTCGTGGGTCCCATCCAGCCTGTATCAAAATCAGAAGGGTCCACATGCCACAAGGAAGGGTGTTCCCAGAAGATCCCAACACAGTTTTACACACTAAAGAAGTCTGAAGGAGCAGCCATACTTTTGAGACCAACTTCCCAGACTTTTGAGATTAGCCTATTATAAGAAACTGTGGCCACACACATGCATGAACCATGGTCACCAGTGAGGATCAAAAACTTAACACCTTCAGCACCAAAAATGGAAGCCCCTACTCCTGACCAAAAGGAGTAACTCCTCTAGGTGTAATCAGCAGGTTGTTATAATCACTGAGGCCTGTCACCAGGGGGAAACATGATCACCCTAAAAGAAGACAGTGACTATATTATAGTGCCACTACCAAATACCCATCACAAGTGGGCAAACTCCATGTTCAGAAGCATTTGGGGTTTCCCCAAATATCACACAAGCCCATCTCCTCTAGCCAAGTTCTAAAATAGGGTCTCTCTCCAACTCACTGGCTACCTTGTATTTCAGGTTTCTACATCAGAAACAGGATAGTGATTTCTTCAATTCAGTCAAGAGAGTGAGGGAGTGAGTGACTGTGCGTGCATGTGTTGGGGTGGAAAAGGAGGGAGCATGCAAAGAAGACTCCAAGTGTATGTCTGCCCAGTAAAAGCCATGTACAACTACCTTACCTGAGCTCCCTTGAATCCAGCTAGCAGGGGTAATAGTAACGAAGACAATGAGCACGGGCGCTGCAGCACAGGTAATACAAGCCCAGCAGAGACCCAGGGTACGTACTCAGCTCACTATCCACTCTGAAGTCCTCCCGGCACGGTCTTCACTTCTATTGTTACCCAGGGGGCTAGCTCAGGTAGGCGAGCTCACGCACAGCTTTTGCTGTGCAGACATCCCCCAAGAGCATTCAGAGCAGATCAGCATTCCCTAGGCCCAAGAGGACCGAAAATCCATCAAGAAATGTGAGTGGGGAGATGACGGGAGCATCACTGGCTGTAAGTATTTAAATGAAAACACAAAGGTAAAACAGATCCATAATCCTCTTCCCCCTTCTCAGGCAATGCAAAACATTAATTAAAGCAAGTTATTCCCAAGCATTGCTATCTTGCAGCTGATGTCTGCACTGAATGATTTAGTGGGGGCAGATGGATTTCTGTTTAGCCAGCTAGAACCAAGTTAGGCCATGAGGTTGTGGTACAGCTCTGTCCTGGCAGCTGAGAGCTATTATTGCTACTCACAGTTGTGAAATCAGACACCAAACAAGTGGCTTTCGTGTGGCTGTATGTGACTAACACAGAATGCCAGGATCCACAGGAAGGATGTTCTCCTGACCAAGGGCTCCCAAGATAAGGCTTGCTGCCCAAACCGACGTAAAGTTTCCCAAATAGGTCCAGGAAAGGTTTCTCAGACAGCCCCAGGGTAAACAAAGGTTGTCACAACTCACTTGCCATTAATGACTCCATCTGGATTGAGCATGGGGATGATTTTGAAAATGAAACATTTCCTCAGGAGCTCAGCAATGGGGTCACCGCTCACTAGGAACTCCACAGTCCCCTTCATTACCCAGCTGGCATTGCTCTCCCCAGGGTGAACACGGGCCATGAGCACCACATAGGGACGATTGCCTATAAAACAGAAAATAAAACTTTGTTTTGTATTTGATCTTTGTGGGTGGCATTTTGCCTTTTAATCCCTGGAGAGAATGATATGACAGTGAGCCAACAGAGAGGCAACGCTCCTTTGGTTTTGACATTTCCTAATTCTAAAGGCCATATTTTCAAACTGGCTTCCAAATTTGCACCCATGATTTTGCACATGGACCCCCACCATCCCGGACTTTGCCTGCATAGATAACTGTATGCACAGCTATAGGGTTTTCTGCCTGAAACTGCAGCTTCAGATTTCAAGGCCATTTATGAAAGTTTGACCCTGTAAATTAATGACAAATTGCGCTGATGCTTAAAGGTGACAGGACAGGATTCCATTTGCTAAGTCCCAACTTCACCTTGTGTGTTTCTCCTTGAGCAGCTGATAACATTCTAAGCCCCTAAGCATCTACCTGTCCTTAGGATTTTGCCTGAGATGCAAGATCTTGGGAAACTTCCTAAGCCCTCCAAACTGTCAGACCTTTTGGTATTAGCACTGCTGGGGGAATCAAACCCACTGGTGTTACAACTGTGCAGGTGACTTTGCACAAAATAAAGGAAGAATAGAGATATAGGTTTTATCTAGGCAGGCTGCAAAGAGGACAGTGTCTGAGGTCAACCATCACTACATACTCACTTAAAGTAAGAGAGACATTATTTCCCTGATTTAAGTAAACATAGGTGGTGCAACTAGTGACACGTATAGTTACTATTGCCTGACACTTTCAATTATAAGACACTGTTTTCAGTTGCTTACAACTTTGCCAAACTATTTGCTGGGGTTGAAATTTTCAGTGCCAGGTGTCTGCTTAAAGAGGAATTATTTTGGGAAATTTCAGCTAAAAATGTTGTTTTGCCCATGTTAAAAAAAATTTTACAACTATTGCATTGAGAAACTCTAACACCTTCATGCTTTAGTGAAGGGAGCTGAAACTTGACAGGAGTTGGAGGGAGTCATCGTGATATCAGGGATGTGTCTTGCTGTTCCTGTGAAAAAATGTCTAAACTTGGCCAAGTAATAAGCCTCTGAAAAATCTCAGTTTGCACATTCCATCTTCACTAAGCATGCTCCATGGAGAGAGGGAGGGACAAGGTCTGGGAATTGGGATGATCGGTGTTGGGATGGAGGGAGAAGAGCACAGGAGGGGGGATGTGGGCAGGAACTGGGGACAAAAGTGAAAGAAGAATTATTTTGCTTAAAAATGATACTGTTGTGAGTATTCACAATGTTGAGCATGACTTTGTGTATTTTGGTTTTGTGCAAACCAGCATTTGTTAGTGTCACACCAATGCCAAGATGATTTTGTCCAGCTCTATCAGATCATTTCTGAAATATGGAACATATTCTTTTGCTGTACCTATATTGCTCAAGGGGACCTGGATTGACAAGCCTTTAGGGCAGGACCAAGCAGAACCTGTGGCCCTGCAAAAGGCATCAGCTACTCTTTACAATATTATTGCTTATTCAGTAAATAAATACTGAATTAACAAATGATAAAATTTTGCCCTCCTATAGCGCCTCCTGAGGATCCCAACGTCACCACTTTACAAACATTCACGTCTTAATCCTCATAATGTCCATGTTCAAATAATTAGGTAAAGTAAAGAGAGGTTTAGTAACTTGCCTGACAAAACAGGACTGTGGAAGAGATGGAAACAGAATTCAGATTTCTCATTTCCTACTCATTTGTATCAAACCATAGACCATGTTTCTTCTTGACAACTGCATATGTAGTTCTTTAGTTATTCCTCATTGTAAGTGTCTGGGCTACAGACTCAGATCTAGAGTTAATTTCCCTCTTTCTTTCTCCCTCGTTCCTCCCAAGCCCCCTCTCCTCCTGCCAACAAGTAAGCAAGTATAATACAATGTAAGCTGTACCTCTGATCTGAGAACTCACACAGAGCTGCTGTATCATGAGTCCAGTAAAGCAACGCGAACTAGAGCTCAGTTTCCTGATAGCCTTATATTAGTTCCGTATTGTTCACATACTATGACTTCCTGTGGGTTACACTGATCAAAATACAGAAAATGCCTTGAGCATTTAAAAACTGCAAGAAAAGATCACCCTGGCCTTTGCAAAGCCACTAGCAGCATCTTGCCAGTCTCAGAGGGTGAGGCTCCTGTTCTGTTACGGCCTCTGCGCCATCTGTCTGTAGCACTTTAAAGTAGCAACAAGCAAAAACTTCTGCCTTTGCAAAGACATCAGCTGCATTTTCCCATTTCCAGACATTTTCTTCTCTCCCCCATCACCATGATTTAGTGCTGTTTTTCAGTCTCACTGCTGAGTTAAACTTATGGGACTGTGCAGTTGTAGCGGGGAATGGGGCTCCTGAGAACTCTGAATGGACAACAGCTGTAAACAGCACAAAGCAAAATAAAACGTGTTCTCTTTTGCAGCTTTAACAACTCTTATCTCTTCTCTGCATGGGAGTAAGTGCAGCATGTTAATTGAGAGGTCTCGTTCCAGCATATGTATTTCTGCCCTCGGCCAAAAGAAAACCCGAGAGCAGGGTGAGCATGCCATCCACAAAAGCCCAGGAAAGCTTTGCCATAATTTTGCCAGTGATGTAAGAGGCTGGAGCATGACCAGAACTTATTTCCAGAAACCCAGTGGAGGTTATTTGGGTTTTTTTCACTTGCCTGGGTTCTGCACCCTCTGAGGACTCCTGCAAGGTGCAGAGTGACCGCATCCGTCACTGAAGACATTGGGTTGTTGATGGAATTCAGCACTTTGCAAGATTGGGCCCATGGGTTCGAGCAAATTCACGGGGGGGGGGGGTGTTCTTCTCCTGGCTTCACACATGGATGCTATTGAAATTTATCAGGTAACAGTAGATATATGGTATGGCTGGGGTGGAACACATGACCTTTGGCTCCAATTAGAGAGGCCTCTGGTATATCAACTGAAGCCTTCTTTTAAAAACATGCAGGAACTACAGAGTAAGTTCCTTACCCGTGAGCAGCTCTGACTTTCCATCCACAGGAGTGTGGCAATACAGGTGCATGCCAGCCAGCGCACTGCATGCTACCGGAGACCTTGTTAGCACATGCTCCCTCCCTACAAGCAGTCACTGATAAATCCCATGCTGGATTGCTGTGCATCCCTGGATCACACCCTGCAGGAAGACTAATGATGCAGTAAATAGAACAAATTGCTGATGACACAGCCATAAAATTCCCTTCCACTGAAATATCCCAGAAACATAGATTTAGTTCTGTGGTAAGCAGGGGCCTAGGAGTGAGCTGATCTTGTACTTTAAGCCACTCAGCCACCTATCTGCATTACTATTGCTTTAGTAAAGGTGATGAATGTTATTGCTCATGAAAGTTCTGGACAATGGCTCTGGCCAGTCATGCTAAGCATAGACAAGCCCAGTGCGAGTTTCTTGGACACAAATCAGCGGATGCAGCTCAGTCCTGACCTCCAACTCCCCCTGCTATTGCAGTACTGGCTCCAGACAGGGTTCTGCTGAAGCACCACATTCCTGACTCAATTCACCCCTTGCTATGCCACTGCTGGGCCTCACACACAGCAAGGCCAGTGAACTTGACACCTGTCCTGCCTCCCTATCTGCTGTTCCAGACTGGAGTGTCTCCTAATTGTCAGTGGTGCCCAGTTGCACGTGGTTTCATGACATGTACAGTCACTCGGGATCTCTTTCTCACATGGGTCCTTCAAGGCTAAAATTTGAGACCAGATATAAAAAGTATTAGACCAGTTCTTAGACAGAATCCTTGCTGAATTCTGGGGATGCTGCCAGAAAGCTCGGGACAGCCATTTATCTTTGCAAAGCCCACATGGCATATAACCTTCTCTGAGAATGCAAATAATAAAAAGAGAAAGCACAGGAACCTTTTCATGCTACATAAAGCCTATTCCAACTGATCATGTCTTGTTACACTGTGTAACATTTCAACATGCCCAGAATATAACAGGGCACCAATAGACGCCAGGAATCCTGAGGTGAAGGATTAAAGAGGCACCAGCACCTCCTGGGAAACTTTAAAAAATATCCTTTGAAGTAAGAGTTCTGCTAACATATCACACATTTCCCATCTCTCTTCCTCTTCCCTTCATTCATTATGACTCTGGGTATTTGCATGAAAACAGGGGCTGTGTGTCTTCAGTACAGCTTGCCTGCACCTGCAGCTTAATCTTATACCTGTTGTCAGGTTCCTCTGGCTCTGACATCATCAAGGCTTGATGCAAAGGCAATTCTGACGTTGCTGAAGATTATGACAGCAAATGGGGGAGCCAGCAACAGAGGCAGAGAGAAACATGAAACCAACAAAATCCCATTGTCCCTCAGAATAAAGAACAAGTGAGGGGGAGTGCAGCACAGTTCCAGATGGGCCTGATCCAGGTAGAGATTCTGAGCTCCTCAAATTTCAGGGTTCTTTCATTCTGACTCTGCTCACTGTAAAGATAAGCAGTTTCCACACAATATAGGACTGGGATTTTAAAGGGAGCTGATAGAGGTTACATATCCAATGCCCATTGAGTTCAGACTATCTGGGTTTGGATTCTCCCCATCTGCTAACACACACACACTCTCTCTCTCTCTCTCACTCACCTTGGAAGTTCAGGGCTCGACAACCAAAGTTTATCTTTCATGCCCGCCGCTCAGCATGATGGGGCTTTATTTTGTGCAATGCTGTTAACACACATGCATTCAGCATCCCAAAGCCTGACAGCTACACTAAGCCAGACAGCAGACAGTATATGGTGCGAGGCAGACACAAGAACACTGTATGGGATGACTACAGAAAAGCAGCTGGCCGTGAGGCCACCTATTACACATCTCACAGGAGACATGAGACATTGATACCGAGTTGTCAGACTCTTTCAGTTGCCGCAAGACCTGGTAATCTCCTTCCCTCTCCATCTGTTGCATCCCTGCATTATTCAGGAGGGTTGGGGTTTTTTTAAGTACATAATAAATGTATTATTATTGTTCCAAATGGCAAAAAGGGAACATTACAAGTGTAAATTGTCTTGGCCATGAACCGCCTGTTCTCTACTTCAATATCCTGGTGGGGGTGTTTCAGGCTCCAGGTTGCTTGGCAACCTCCTTTTGTTGCACGTGTCATTTGAATTCATTCACCTTTGAATTCGAGACGTTCAGAGATGATTGGCCAGTCAGAACACAGGCAGACGCTGCTCAGGCTGGGTGCAGCTTGACACGGTGCCACTTCTGATCTTTACACTCGGGGAGCTGTCAAGTATGGTTTTAGATCTATTTTGAGGCATTTGAAAGCCGTGGGAAGAAGCTGCCAGGCATTATTTCTCCACGGACATGGCACCCTGCCTACAGAGCATGGAGGATGGCTTGGCACAGCATCCCCTTTTCCTCCTTCCCACAGTCTCTATGCTGCTGTTAGCACTAATCTCCCAGATTGCCCTTCCAACAGATTATCTAGGTGGCTGATGTAGCTGGCAGCGGATTAGGGTTAGAGGAACATGAGTATCTATCATTCACAGCCCACATTCGACACATACCATAGCCTGAATTTGTTCTAAAGACAGTAGGCAATTTGAGACGTTCTCAAGTATTTTGTACTGCAAATCACCGATTTTCATTCTGTGTGTTTTGAAAGTTAGACCTTGGGATGAGAGCAACACAGGTTGCCTTGTTATATTGAGGCAATCTATCTGAGGCATGGCAGGTAGACGGGGGACGAAGGTGCTATTACCTTGTAGGATTGCCACCTCTTAGGTACAAAAGAACAGGACATCTGGGATGATCCTGATACCATAAACTGGACAGCTGGCATTGTGTATGGAGCACCTTTTCAGATTTCCCGGGACAGCTACCTCAATACAGGGATGATCCTGCAAAAATCTGGACAAGTGGCAACCCTAGTTCCTGTAGGAGTACATTTGTGAATGAGTCCTGCTGTGATGGTACCGGGCACTCAGGTGTAAGAGCAACTAAGAATTGCAGCTAGTGGGAGCTAGGAAGTCCAGGGGACATTTAAGCAAGAGCACAGCCAAACTGTATCCCACAAATGGGACTAGTCCTAACGCTGATCAAGGGCAGTGGGACCACAAGCCTCACCCCGAGCTCTCTCATGGGTTCCCCAGGCCTGGGTAGCTGGAGTGTTAAGTCCAGTGCGGAGGTCCAAAGAGAACTGCTAAATCCATGGGCAGATTTCCCCAAGAAAAGGATTTCACGTGAAATGAATCAGGCAGGAGAAAAAGGCTCAGAACGTTTCCTTTGTCATAAAACATTCTCCCATGGTAATCTATAATGATGGGGAAAGGAAACTGTGATAATTTATGTGACAGTGTAATGGGTTCAGGGTGATATATGATACTTTATAAAAAGTGAACCTGAGTGGGACAGAACTTTAATAAGTCTCCAACTCCAAAACGGTAATATTGTAACCTATTGCACCAATATTTCATGCTGCATACTCACTGTTCATACACAGAGGTATCTATATTTACCTAATTTGCAGTGCAAACTTCAGCCAACTAAGGGCAAAGGCTTGGCAACCCTCCAGTGATTTCTCTGGTGAGTCACACATGCAAGGGACCAAAGGCGTCATTAGCCTATTACAATGTACTTCCATTGACTTCCAGGGAGTTGTGCCTGCTTATGCCAGCAGTGAATTTGCCCCAAGGACTTTATATGGCCCTGAGTTCAGACACTCTCCTTAGTCTACAGCTACCAACCCCACTGACTTAGTCATGGCTTCTTTGCATGTATAAAAGGTAACATGTGGCCCAGTGGGAGAGACTGCAGATGGGGGTCAGTGCAGATAGGGTCCCGCAGGGTATTCACAGGGAATTACAAATTGCTGCTCATACTGTGTGCAATGCTCCCACTAGTGCCTGGTGCTTTCCTCTCTCTGAAAAACACAGTTCCTCTTAGTGCAATCCCCAGTCTCCTGTGCTGACACTGCTTGCTCTTTGAGCATAACAGCAAGGAGGAAGAAGAATTACTTAGAGTGCTAGACAGGGGTGAAATCAGGATTAATGGGATGAAACTTAGCAAAGGAATATTTAGGCTGAATATTGGTAAGATCTGTTAGGCCGAGGAAGAGACTCCTCTGGGGAGTGGTAGAAGCTTATGTATAACTAGATTGCCCAAACACTAGAAGTCATTTTGTACAGAACACTCCTACGCTGCCCAGTGGAGAGAGGAGGTGATTTAACAGGCGTTTCCTTCATTAATTTATATGGACCAATTCCTGAAGTCCTTACTCTGGCAAAACTCCCAGAGAGTCTAGACAAGTGAAGAATGAGGAAAAACATGAATAAGGACCTCAGGATTTGGCTCGATCATTCTATAACAGCAGGTTAAAATCAAGTTGGATCCCACCAGGTTAGATCTCTAACTTCTACTTTCCAGAGTTGACATTAAGAATGGAGCATGGGGTAGTGATCCAATCAGAGCTGGGAATAAGAAGCATCAGATGCAGCAGGAAGATACAATACCCAGGGAAACAACCAACCATTTGTAGGGGAGAAGAGTTCAATTTGTTATCTGAAGGGACGGCTCTGAAGCCGGGAGTGCACTCTGGTCACAGATACTGTCTCTATGGAATGGAGATCCATTTCCTGCTGAATCCCACCTACAGTAAGGAAATGTTCATTCTTAAACATACGTTGAGTCTTTAAAAGAGGCACAGCACCATCTCTGCCTCTGATTTGAGATCCTCCTGAGGGGGTGAGTTTTAACAAACAAAAAATTATGAGGCAGCAGCACAATCAGTCTCCCATTATCAGAGGGATAAAATATCAAATTTTTATCAAGAGATAAAGCATCACAGATTGGCTCTGATAGGAAAAATTAAATTCCTGGTCTCCACTTGATATGATTTTTATCACTCTTTTGCCCCAGAAATGTTCTGTTGGGGAATGCTTAAAACAAATTTTCATTCATCCCACACTAACCAAATGGGAAGCGTTTCTGACTGTGCACATGCAAGATAAAGAGAGAGAGAGAAGGTCAGATAGTAAAAAAGAGAAAGAAAAAAATCTTTGAACAGCAGCTTCTAACACTTCACAGCAGCAAAACCATCACAGCAAAGGCCTTTTGTAGGTTCACTTCCTTGGTGTTATCATTGCACTCACTCCTGGCACGTTGCTGTCTCAGTCTGATCCTAGTCTTTAAAACAGTATCTCCCATAGGTGATCACAGATGAAACATTCCTCATATTCCACCTAAGAGAGTTTGGCAAGGTAGAACTGTCTCCACCTTTCAGTAACGAAGCTTGCCTTGATGGCTCAGTAGAGAGTTCCAGATATCACTGAGCAAGGTAAGGGAGCAACCAATGGGGTCTTCTGTCCTTGGGCAGAGGGCTGGTTGATTCATGGGAATGAAGCTGTTGTTGGCCCAGGGAAGGAGGTGAACTTGTGCCATAAGGTACCTCATCCGCTAGTGGACTATGCTGCAATGAGCAGGTAGGGGGATTAGGAGGACGTTCTGAATAGAGGGGGAAATTCTAGCCCCCAATGGAGCAGCTACAATATCCTAAGCTTCTGCCCCAGCAAGGGACAACCTCACCCATAAATGACATCATTCTGTACATGGTTTTGAGTTGATGCAAATAAGAACAGTGAGGTAGAGAATCAGACTGCAAAGGGTGGCTACATTTTTCTGTGATGCTTAGGAGTAGTTACCTCAGTGGCTGATCTGTGTTGTTAATGACTGTTATCCATTTGGAATTCATTTTTTATCTAGCACTCTGAACACATCTCTTCAAAGAACAGCTGTCTCCAAGTTCCAGCTGAGCAACCAGCATGCAAAGAAGTGCCTGAATGTTACTTTCTGTGGCACCAAACTAAGGCATGTGGACTTCCAGGTATAGTTTAGAGTGGTTCTGGATTGTAGCCTCACCTACTATCAATGTGCATCAACTTAAGGTGGCATCTTGAGGGGGAAGAGAGGGGGACGCTGGAGATCTTCGTAGATGGGAAAGTCTGAGTTCGTTATCACACAGCCATATTCTCGTCTTCTCAGCAGCTGAACACTGTGTGCCGGTACGGGCTTGTAGAATACATACAAAACTTGTCACTATGCAGTTAAACACTGTTATGAGAATTGTCACAGGAGTGTTGAAGTCAACAGCAGCAGTCTAGCTTTCTGTCCTCATACATATCTTATCACCATCCCTTTGAAAAGCATAATAAATAATAATAACAATAATAATACAAGAATATGACCACACAATAATGAACCCAGACTTGCCCATCTACAAAGATCTCCCAGATGTCAACTTAACTCAAGGAACCCTTTCCAGTTAGTGGCCAAAGCTCTTAAAACCGCAGGACTCCAACCAAAAGACAAGTGGCAAAGGCTGTGAAAATAGCAGGGTCAACAATCAAGACCTGATTATGGATCCTACAGACCAACCACCTTGCTTCCCCATGCCATGTAAGATATGGATCAGCGCAAGCATATCAAAACCTCCTGTGGGCACTGTAATTACCAAGTACGTGAATGGAAAATGAAGGACAACCCTATATGCTAATATAGAGAAGACATCCAAACCATGGAACACCTAGTGAACTGCACTTCTCTAAAATTTTTCTCCAGATGGAATGACTCAAGGCTGTCTGTGTCACTGGAAGCCACAGAGTGGATGACAAAAAGAAAAGGAGTACTTGTGGCACCTTAGAGACTAACCAATTTATTTGAGCATGAGCTTTCGTGAGCTACAGCTCACTTCATCGGATGCATACTGTGGAAACTGCAGCAGACTTTATAAATATACAGAGAATATGAAACAATACCTCCTCCCACCCCACTGTCCTGCTGGTAATAGCTTATCTAAAGTGATCATCAGGTGGGCCATTTCCAGCACAAATCCAGGTTTTCTCACCCTCCACCCCCCCACACAAATTCACTCTCCTGCTGGTGATAGCCCATCCAAAGTGACAACTCTTTACACAATGTGCATGATTATCATGCCCCCCATACACACACAAACTCACTCTCCTGCTGGTAATAGCTCATCCAAAGTGACCATTCTCCCTACAATGTGCATAATTAAAAAAACTTCAAATCCAGACTCCAGCGAGAAACTGCTGAATTGGAATTCATTTGCAAATTGGATACTATTAATTTAGGCTTAAATAGAGACTGGGAGTGGCTAAGTCATTATGCAAGGTAGCCTATTTCCTCTTGTTTTTTCCTACCCCCCCCCCCCCCCCCAGATGTTCTGGTTTAACTTGGATTTAAACTTGGAGAGTGGTCAGTTTGGATGAGGTATTACCAGCAGGAGAGTGAGTTTGTGTGTGTATGGGGGTGGGGGGGATGTGAGAAAACCTGGATTTGTGCTGGAAATGGCCCACCTTAATTATGCACATTGTAGGGAGAATGGTCACTTTGGATGAGCTATTACCAGCAGGAGAGTGAGTTTGTGTGTGTGGTTTTTGGGAGGGGGGTGAGAGAACCTGGATTTGTGCAGGAAATGGCCCAACTTTATTATCATGCACATTGTGTAAAGAGTTGTCACTTTGGATGGGCTATCACCAGCAGGAGAGTGAATTTGTGGGGGGGGGTGGAGGGTGAGAAAACCTGGATTTGTGCTGGAAATGGCCCACCTGATGATCACTTTAGATAAGCTATTACCAGCAGGACAGTGGGGTGGGAGGAGGTATTTTTTCATATTCTCTGTGTATAAATAAAGCCTGCTGCAGTTTCCACGGCATGCATCCGATGAAGTGAGCTGTAGCTCACGAAAACTCATGCTCAAATAAATTGGTTAGTCTCTAAGGTGCCACAAGTACTCCTTTTCTTTTTACCACCAGGATTCTCAACCGTCATGCTTTTAGGGCATCAACTGACCTTCAGCTGGGGTCAGGAAGAATTGTTTCCAGGTGCTATAAGAGTGCACAGCAAGGCATGCGGTGAGGGGTTTATGCCATCCTACACCAGCCACTATTGGAGGCAAGATACCAGACTAGATGGACCATTAGCGTGTTCTGGAAGGGCAGTTCATCTGTTCTTACAAACCAAGTGCCAGGAAAGTTTAGGAAAGGATTGTCTCTTTCTGAAAACTATTGCAAAAGTACTTTAACAAGACCAAGGAAACCCTGAGTGGAGCAGACAAGCTATTATGACAGTGACCACGTGACAATCCCACAGAGAAGAGGAGGGAACCAGGTTTGCTATAAAGTTCACATATCACCTACTGTTCCCCCTCTTCTTTCACCCACACCATCTTCTTAGAAGAGAAGAGCACATTCCAGTATATTAGAGCAACATTTCCAGCATTCGTTGACTATAGTATCCCAAATGATTTTCAAGTTATTTATTTTTTAAAAAATCAGTCCTGGCTAGAAGATTCTATTTGTCAAGTAATGGGATGATGCAAGTGATGGCTGCTGTTTAGCTTGAATTTCTGGCATATTTTGTGCATCCATCAGCTCAGTGGAGTTGACTACGGTGCCACGCTTCGCTGATGGGATCCCAATACCTTCCTGCATCTTTAACCCACATTTCACTGGCAGAGCTTTGAACATTTGCAACAAATGCTGCCACAGGGCCTGTCTCCCTGTATGGCATAAGAAGAGCTAGCTCTGGTTCCTACCGATTTGCCTTGGAGGTTCACTGGCCCTTAAGTCATTATTGCATTGCAAAGCCTTTGCAGCCACTTCATCTTCAGGTTTGTAAACTATCAAAATGCTTTTAAAATATATAACACTTATTTAAATAAAAGACTATCCTTGTCAATCAATGTCATGACAGGCTGATGACTAGCACTGTATGGTATGATTTATTTCCCCATTTTGCCCACCAGAAAGCTTTTTATGCCAATAACTTATTTGCAAGGGATAAGGTGACATCCATTCTTTAACTGCTTAAAGAGTTAGATTGACAAGGTAGGTGAGCTAATATCTTTTATCAGACCAACTTCTGTTGGTGGTTGGGACAAAACTTTCAAGCTTCACAGAATGTCTGAGCTAAATACAAGTTGAGTCAGACTGTTACGCATAAGGGGTTCAAATATTCTGTAAGAGACCAAATTAAAATGAAGTGAGTAACTAAGGGTTAGCAGGCAGTAGGGTGTGTTACAATTTGTTGTAATGAGCCATAAAACCAGTGTCTCTGGTTAGAGTTATGATAAAAACCATATATGGTTTAAAAAAAAAAAAAAACCTCCTTGCCTACCATTCTGAAACCTTCAGATATTAAAATGGAAAGAAGTTTGAAAGCTTAATACACTTTACTTAGGCTGTTTGTTTGCTCTGTGCATTTCACTCAGCTTGGATGATGAAAGTAAGTTAGTCAGTTTCTCAGCTCATAGTCCAGTTTCACTTTCAGGTTCTCAGGCATTAGCTATTGGAATAACTTTTAGGGCACATTGGCAGGGTATGTTTTAGGAAGTTTGTGCTATTGCTTCCCTGTGCCTATAGGACTTCAGTTTCCATGAATGCAGAGAACATGAGCTGTTTGGTGGTAAACAGGCTGTGTTTCCCTGGCTGGGCACAGATTTTAATCGCAAGTTGTGGCTAGGCAGATGAAATTAAAAGCTAGTAAATAAGTTAGTGGGCTCTGCGTGGCAAGGGATATTCGAACCGGGGAGAAAACTGATGATCGAGGAAGGGGGTCTCGTACTAGGGAAGAAACCTAGAGCTTGTGTTAGTTAGCAAAGCAATCTGGTCAATAATTCAACCCACCTGAGAGAGGAGAGTTTTGCTTTCTTAAGCACATCTCTACAAATGTGTGCACAGGCCAGCTCGTGGCCCAGCATACTGTGCTGCATGTGCCCACAAGGGTGGACTTGGGTATGTTGCATCTTGGACGGTCTGGGGTTAGGAAACACGAGGCGCAGTGAAAATAGAAAATCAGTCAGATGCATCACGCAGTCCGAATGCTGGAGACAACATGCACCCAACGAATGCAGCTTATAACATCCCAGAATTGCATAGACACCCTCTTGCTGCCTCTTGCTCACTTATTCGCCTGCTGCTCTCATTTCTTTCTTCAGTCTGAAGCCCAATTCCTGAGTCAGTTTGTGCTTCCCAGTGACCTCCTGGCTGTTGATTTTCTTGCCCTTTTAAAATGCTTGACAAAGGTGCCACAGAAGGAATTTGGCATCTGGAAGCTGTGACAGACATGACATGGCCTGATTTATGAAACATAGCTAAACAGCTAGGGCTGCCAAAGGCCAGGATTTACACAACTGTGTTCCTAGAGTGGCCTTCAATTCCAACTCTCCTACCCTGCTGCAATACAAATTCCCTATTGAGTTATGGAGCGACCTGCAGTAGCTTAGACACTGATTTATCAGGGCAGCCTTAGTGCCCGTGCTGTGAAAATAGCAGCCTGCCTCCTCCTGGCCACAGGGAAAGGAACGGCAAAGGGTCTGATTCTCCACGGACCTGGATCGTGGTAGCCTTTGCACCTGTGCAAAGTGGGCACAAAAGGCTACCACATTGAGGGGGTAGCATTTTCCCCCACTTTGCACAGATGTAAGTGACAACACAAGAGGAAAGTCAGGGAAGGATCAAGTCCTAGAAGTTTTTGACACCGTGAATATTATCCACATCATTATCTTTGCAATATTCCAAATCGCCTTTTATGATGAGATTACTGGTTCTGTGGATGAAGGGAAAGCAGTGGATGTATTGTTTCTTGACTTTAGCAAAGCTTTTGACACGGTCTCCCATAGTATTCTTGTCAGCAAGTTAAGGAAGTATGGGCTGGATGAATGCACTATAAGGTGGGTAGAAAGCTGGCTAAATTGTCGGGCTCAACGGGTAGTGATCAATGGCTCCATGTCTAGTTGGCAGCCGGTATCAAGTGGAGTGCCCCAAGGGTCGGTCTTGGGGCCGGTTTTATTCAATATCTTCATAAATGATCTGGAGGATGGTGTGGATTGCACTCTCAGCAAATTTGCGGATGATACTAAACTGGGAGGAGTGGTAGATACGCTGGAGGGGAGGGATAGGATACAGAAGGACCTAGACCAATTGGAAGATTGGGCCAAAAGGAATCTGATGAGGTTCAATAAGGATAAGTGCAGGGTCCTGCACTTAGGACGGAAGAACCCAATGCACAGCTACAGACTAGGGACCGAATGGCTAGGCAGCAGTTCTGCAGAAAAGGACCTAGGGGTGACAGTGGACGAGAAGCTGGATATGAGACAGCAGTGTGCCCTTGTTGCCAAGAAGGCCAATGGCATTTTGGGATGTATAAGTAGGGGCATAGCGAGCAGATCGAGGGACGTGATCGTTCCCCTCTATTCGACATTGGTGAGGCCTCATCTGGAGTACTGTGTGCAGTTTTGGGCCCCACACTTCAAGAAGGATGTGGATAAATTGGAGAGAGTCCAGCGAAGGGCAACAAAAATGATTAGGGGTCTGGAACACATGAGTTATGAGGAGAGGCTGAGGGAGCTGGGATTGTTTAGCCTGCAGAAGAGAAGAATGAGGGGGGATTTGATAGCTGCTTTCAACTACCTGAAAGGGGGTTCCAAAGAGGATGGCTCTAGACTGTTCTCAATGGTAGCAGATGACAGAACGAGGAGTAATGGTCTCAAGTTGCAGTGGGGGAGGTTTAGATTGGATATTAGGAAAAACTTTTTCACTAAGAGGGTGGTGAAACACTGGAATGCGTTACCTAGGGAGGTGGTAGAATCTCCTTCCTTAGAGGTTTTTAAGGTCAGGCTTGACAAAGCCCTGGCTGGGATGATTTAACTGGGAATTGGTCCTGCTTCGAGCAGGGGGTTGGACTAGATGACCTTCTGGGGTCCCTTCCAACCCTGATATTCTATGATTCTATGAAATGCTTCACTCAAGCATTTCCATTTTTGCTCTCCTATGGGAGGACAATTTTACCCTTTTTTCCACCTGTTGCTTCACATCTACCTGGTGGCTGCAGGACCACCAAGGTATTTCTATAACTTTCTATCCTCTCTTGGATGAAGAACCCCTTCTTCTATCCATATACCCCTCCTTTCTCTGTCACCTCCTTCCCACTTCAGTCTCACCTTCTGCTGCTTTTTTTTTCCTCTCGCCCACACAGATTCCTGGTTCCTATTAGCATCCACCTATTTATCTAGACATTTATACCATGCTTAACACCATGATATCTGGGTGCCTAGCAAATGGCCCAGATCAGTAGTTCTCAAACTTTTTTTTCCATGGACCACTTGAAATTTGCTGAAGGTCTTGGCGGACCACTTAATGATCTTTCCAAATGTTTTTGTACCGTTAGCTAACTATTGTAAAGTTCTTTGGATAAAAGCGCTTTATAAAAAAAAACTTCATAATAATTAACTTTTTTATTCTACAGATAAAAGCACACAACTCATATTTTAATATCAGTAGTCTTACCTTTCTAATGCAATGGATGTGCCCTCTCTTCCCCCACCATGGCAGCCCCCGAGCTGGGGCTGGGAAGGAGGGCCACCTCTCCCAGGCAGTCACAGCCCTGAAGCTGAGGAAAGTCACCTCTTTCTCTGGCTGCCACAGCCCTGCATGTCCCAAATTCCCCCCACCCCCTCTTCTCATCCCACTGCCCCTTCCCACCTACCCCTATTCCCCCGAGGCCACCACCTCACCTTACATGTGTGTCTTCTCCAGGGTCTAGGCACCTAATTAGTGGAGCACAGCTCCACTAATTAGGTGGGTGGCCCTTCATGCTCTCTGTGTGGCTGCCCAGGTGCGCACCTTAGAGGGAACTATTCGCGGACCACCTGAATGGAGCTCGCAGAACACTGGTGGTCCACGGACCACAGTTTGAGAACTTCTGGCCTACATGTCAGTGTTGTTATGAAGCAATCGGTGACTAACTCCTTCTATCCACCCCATCGCTGCAACATCTGAGCACCTCACATACATTTATGAATGTACCCTCAGAGCACCTGTAAGGTAAGGAAACACTGAGACAGAGGAATTTAATAGATACAGGGAGCTGGGGGTGAGCTGAGAACTGAGCACCGATCTCCTGAGTGCCAGGTCCAGTGTCTCATCCACAAGATCATCCTTTTTCCACTGCTTACAAACTGGCATCTGAATTTCTGGCCAATGACTCAATGCTTGTCTACAATGCCCCACAGTTCAGACTACAGGGGTGCACACCTAAGTGCTGTGCCTTGCCTGTTAGATGCCAGGGAGCCAACTAAAAGTGTCCTGGCATTAATGTAATCCTCTTCAAAACAGAACTACATTCATGTGAACTAAGAACCTTCTGGTGCGCACCCACAACATCCACATGAGGGAGCTACAGCGCACCACTTCGGTGTGCACAGCTATACACACCCCTGTAGTCCAAACTGCAGGACAATGTAGACATAGCCTTAGGGGCTCCATCCTTATTTTAAAAGGATTCTCACCTCAGTATCCTTCAGCAACCAACAAACAGCACTGCAGTATTTCCAACATAACTTAAGTGTGTTAGACCATTGCTATAGATTAGAGCAGTGTCAGTTTTGGTTTTTCACAGGGGCAAACTTAGAAAGCTTCCTACTTGCACAGACACACGGTAACACCCCACTACTCATTTACACACCGAAAACCACACACCCAGTTTATCACACACACCTCCACAAAGTGCCACAATCCCAAGACCTGCACCCACCCTTGTCTATTACAATTGTTTTGGGCACCAAGACGTGGCGAGTGGGAGAGAAGCCTCAAGGAAAGAGCTAGAGGAGAAGGTGAGAGGCCAGGGGGAGAGAAGAATGGTTGCAGAAGATTTTTTCAGACTTCTTGTAAAAGAAAACCTGACAAGATCATAGACAGGGGAAGGGAACTGAAGATGGAAGAGAGGGAACCTCATCATCACACCTTCTCATGCTCTCCCCTCAAGACATACACACGTTTGTCATGCACAACCTACGCTCCACCCAGACTCACAAACTCATACATCTTCACCCTGTCCATACATTCTGTCCACACACCCACTGATCTTTAGTAAAAGGTAGGACATCTTTGCTCTGGCTAACTCATTGCCTGGTTCAAGGAACTTGAGCAGCACTGGGACTAACCTGGCAACCCCTCACAACAGCTCATTCAATGAGTTCAGTGAAAACAGAAGAGAGACTTGTAAAGGGAATTAAAAAGAGGCAGGGAAATTACATCTTTTTTCCCCCATAGCTAAGTAGCACGACAATTGCAACTGATAGAACAAATTAAATTCTAAATGCACTGGTGATTTGATAGATATCATTTTACTAAGTGTTACTGAGAAAATGCCTTCTTTGGGAAACAGAGTTAAGATCCGGAACACAGCCTGTCGGTTCTGGGACCTGATTCGATTATGTGGAGTTTATTCGCAAAGTTAAGGAGAGGAAGGGAGAACACAATTATTCAGAGATACAGTGTCCCTTTAAAAAAATATAAAGCTAACCCTAGCAAAAGCAAATGCTTAAGAGTGTTGTGGGGGGAGCAGGTAGCTGATGGCCTGAAAAGAAACACTTACATACAATTGTTCCCTTCTGGGAAGGGGAAGAATGGAATGGTAACCTGAAATGACAAATGTTAGTCTCTTTACTACTACTCTTAACTCTGGAGGTCACTCTAGTCTGGGAGATGAGAAATGGGATCCAGAGCCTTTCAGCTGGTGCATGAGGCCTTGAATCAAGTCCTAGACAACAGAAATGGATTCCTGTGAGCACTGAAGTGCTGCATGGTGGATCTTTTGAAGTGACTTGGGAGTCTGAATCCAGTTCCTAGTGGATACATATCCACATCGCAACATCCAGCACAGCACTTGGTCTCCATGCTGATAATCTCAGTAGAAAGGCCAAGGCCCGAACATGGAAATTAACTCCTCTCTCACCTACAGAGATCACTGTTCCTGCATCAGAGACAAGGGGGTGAGCTCAGAGAACTTCCAAGTGTCTCATGTAGATGTAGATGAGAACAAACCTGCCTCTTTTGCAAAGCACCGTTTCAATTAAGTTATCGAGTGGTTTCAGTCCTATTTTTATTGATAAATTCTTATAACTGCTGTGTAACTGCTACTGCTTAGATGCTAACTAATTCTGGTTTCTGAGAACGTATACGTTACTCACAGGAAACCTCAGTGGTTTATGAGCAAATGTCAGTCAGTGGGGTGTTTTGAAAATGTTCACCTCAACTACCTGTTGCATATTATTCATGTTATGTGATTGGTCAACTAAGTCACATGGTAACAGTCCTGCTCTCTAATTGGATAACAAACTTTTAAATGAAACAGATGGGTCTGATCCTGCACAGCTCTTGCAACTCCTATTGAAACTGAGTTGCAGCTGGGATTTATACACACCAGGCTCTAGAGCCACACAAGGATTTAGGTGTCAAACTGCCACTTTAGGCACCTAAAGCCAAAATGTAGAAGTCCCTACATGCCTACGTTTCTGTCATTAAAAGCTCTTAGGTGCCTAAAAGCCTGCTGCTGGGCCTTGACATAGCCATCCAGGTGCCTAGCTCACACCCCAGCAGTGTCCTCACACTAGGCGTTGCCATGCCTACCTCGCCTGTAGGGCCTGATCAATTCATGGCTTGGTTCCTGTACGAAACAAAGGAGGAGATGCCCCTTTTATAATTTTTAACCCAACTATGTGATATTCTGGGAGGCAGGGTCTCTCTCAATCTCTCCTTCTGAAGCTGTTTCCCTTTGTATAACTAGTCATTGGAACAAGGACTTGAATCTCCCACATCTGAGGTGAGTTCCCTAACCACTGAGGTAGAGAGTCATTTCACTGTGGCCTAATGACTATTTATTTATACAAAGGTGAACATCTTCTATGGAGAGAGACACGCTCCAGAGTAGCCCATTGGTTAGGGCACTCACTTAAGAGGGTGAGATGTTCCAAATCCTTGTTCCACATAAGGCAGAGAGGGGAAGTTAACCCAGATCTCCCACTTCCTGGGATGGTGCTCTTACCACTGGACTAAAAGTGGTAAGGAGAAGGGCTTAGATGTACCCAACTCCAGGCCAGGGCTTCTGCCTGTGAATCCTGAGGAGAAGGAGACACCTTCCTCCAACCTGGAGTTAGTCACCTAAGTCCCTTTGGAGAGGTACAGTTTAGGCTATACCCCTCTGTGTTTCCTATTGGCTATCTTGGACGATTTCCTGTTCAGTTTGCTGGGTTTTGTGGATCCCATTCTTAGGCACCCAACTCTCCACATGCACTGGACAGGGAGCCCTGGCACCTAACTCGGGGCTGTGGATTCTATGAGGTGGAAGGGTGCCTAAACATTAGCCGTTGCAACACTGAGTCTCAGTCCCCTTTGTGGATCTAGCCCCAAGGGCTCAGCACTTCAGGCCCAGCTCTGAAATAGAAGAACAACAAATACAAATACTGAATAGCAAATACACTTGCTCTCCCGTTATCACCTTTAATATTGTGCACATACAGCATTTGAAAAGAAAGGCCATCCTCCAAAGCTACACATGAACAAAGTCCTAAATAACTAGTAAGATGTATGAGCATAGTTGACCAAACAGCTGTTCATAATTCCAACAAATGTGCAATAACACGGTTCTGCACTATTCAACCAGCTCCTCTCATTAGTGATCCTGGGCTAGTTAGCTCAGCCTGGATAAGACAGGAATGCGTAAGTTGTAACATCAAATCTAGTAACTGAGGACTGCCTTTTCCAACCAGCCATTGGGTCCTCTGTTACCAAACCCTTTAAGGCTCAAAGAGGAGTCCAGATTACCTAAATGAGGCTGTAGAAGGCAATTTTTCAAAGATGGGGAAGCACCAGGAAACTCCCCAATCCAGAAAAGGATGAAGAGTCAACATGTCTAGCTCTCAGAGAGGGCAGGGAACACTTTGTATTGCTCTTTAACAGCTTCTTGTCTATCTCACAAACTCCCAGCAATACTATTTAAAGAGTGCCTGTCTGTCTACCTACGCAGGTACTATTACGCCTCTCATCACCATAAAATCTGAGCACCACACAATCATTAAAGAATTGATCCTCCAAATACCAGAGCCCAGGATGGACAGATCAGCTGTTCTCTATACAGCTCAGGCTTTTTCTCTGGCCTTCTGTTACAGGTAATCAGCAGACAATGATCCTCTCCTCAGGGCATAGCTTCAAAAGAAAACTGGGGTTTTGCATAACTGGAGCTGGGGAATTTGCATTAACTTCTCCGTAGGGATTCCCCAGGAAATCCTCTTAACGCTTATTGTCCCAAAAGATTTGCCTGGCACATTTTCAATATAGTCTTTGAAACTCCCAAGTCTCACATCTGTCATATCCCATTCCCCCCCAGGAGGTTACATACAATCCTGGCCTACAATAATACATAAACTTAATACAGTAAGGTCATTGCAGGAAATTGCCATATTTGTCACAATACTCACACTAGTTCTCATCAAACTAGCATACTAAAAACAGTAGTGTAGCCATGGTAGCATGGGCTGCAGTGAGTAGTGGCATGGGCTACCTGCCCTGAATACACACCCATAGGTTTGGGGGGGGGGGGGAGGAAGGGGGCACAGCAGGGGTGGTACTTGGAGCAGCCAGCCTGTGCTGCTGCCCACTGTGCCCATGGCTACTCTACTATTTTTAACATGTTAGCCCGATGAGAGCTAGCGCAAGTATATCTACTCAAGCTGGGAATCGCACCCCTAGCTCCAAGTGTAGACATAACCTAAGAAACTTGCCCAAGGTCACACAGGGAGTCTGTGGCAGAGAAAGAAGCTGAACCCCGGTCCCATGTGTCCCTGGTCATCTTAAACAAAAGACTATGTCATGGTAATCTCTGAAAAATTTGTATGGCACTTAGTACAATGGGGTCTTGATCCCCGACTGTGGCTCCTGGCGTTTACCATAATCTCTCTCTCATGCCAGATCATCTTTGCAGACATAGGGAACAGCACAGTGTAGCCATTCATTCCTGTCCATGGCTGGCTCCTCCATTATGTCCATGTCTTTGTGTACGACATCCTGCCATCTGGTCAGTAGTCAGCCTCTAGTTTGGCCTGACCTCAGTGGTATTTGCATGATTGGCATCCTAGCATCTGTTCATCTTCAGCAGTGTCTCCACTGTTGTAAACTTTTCTATTGCAGCAAGGCCTGAACCCTGATTTCACATCCTACTCTCCTTTAACTTCTTCATTTGTCTTAAAATCATTCCACTTTATTCCTGTCATCTTTCTACTGTCTCCAGCCTTCTGATGTCTGTTTCATTTAATGCAGCTGCTTCCAGACCACAGAGTGATATTGTTAGTCCACTGGTTTGATATATTTTTACTTTGGTACCAAACAATGTTTTTATCAGTTCATAATTTTGTCAGTTGGCCCATCTCCTTTTAACCTCATCCTTGATGGCACTGATAAAACTTCCTAGGTTCACATAAGATTTGACTTGTTCTGCGACTTCACCACTGCTACATTTCAACACTTTATCTACTGTCCATTTTCCAAGATGCAACCGCTTTGTCTTCTTGGCATTTATTGTAAGCCTGGATTGACTACACCAATTTATCAAGGCAGTGAAGAGTATCATCTTTAATTCAAGTGTGTCTGCTAGTTGTACAATGTCATCTGCATAAGATACAGAGCTTAACTCTAGATCATCCAATGTCACACCCTCCAACTCGTTGAAGAACATAATGAAAAGTGACAGTGACTCCATGCCCCTGGCCTTACACCAGTCTTTGACTTGAACCAGTTGCTTAATTTTCCACCAATGCTTATGGCACTGCAGGAGTCTTTGTACATCACTTTTATAGTTCCAATTATCTTCTCTGGAACACCATAGGGTTTTGTTACTTTCCAGAATGCTTCCCTCCAAACTGAATGAAATGGCTTTATGAAGTTGATGAGAACAGCAAACAACATTCTCAGGACCACAATACAAATACTAATAATGGAAAGGAGATTTTTGGGCAGTGGGGGAAAAATAAAAAGGAGAAAAAGTTGAACATTCTGGAGGAACATTCCTCCCACAACAAACTTGGCAATTTATTAGAACATAAGCTTGTGCCATCATACCACTTTTTACCTGCACTATCCTTCCATTCCCCTCCACGTGCTCAAGGATAATTTACTTCAGTGGGATTAAGGTATTAAGACCTGACAGATGTCCAGTGGGTAAGATCTGCAGTGAAAAGGTGATGCTATGACTTGAACACAGGGGGAGTAACTACTGAACCAGAGACAGAAATTGCTTTCAATGGCAGAAAAGGCCTTCATTTGGTTTCAACAACAACCAGCATAGATTGATTCTCTCCACACTGGAAACTTGCCAGCTACAGTGTGCTCCATTTCATAAAGAAAGCTTGCCCTGCCAGCTGTCCTGCTGTGACCATTCTTCCCTGACCGCCTTTCCCCCCACTAACAGGCACCCAAGAGGGCTTAGAACCCACCAGGAACTGAAGAGGATTGGTTCTTGTGACAGCACAGCATTCAATTCCATTTTAGCCATGGGGTGAGAAATCTTTCTTCACTTGCCTTGGAGATGGTTGACAAAGACGGAGGAGGTAGAAACAAAGACAGAGAGGCAGTCAGGAAAACCAGTTAGTACATCAGCTATTCCTCCTAGCAGCAGCAGGGTTGCAGTCCCTTTTCCTGAGAGCTGAGTTTCATTTCTCCAAAGCAACACAGGTCTAGATAATACTCAGTCCTGCCCTGAGTGCAGGGGACTGAACTAGATAACCTCTCAAGGTCCCTTCCAGTCCTATGATTCTATGATAAACTAAACAGATAAACCAGGTCCCTTGGCCTGACTCAGGGTCTCCTACAGTAGTCTGTACTCCCTGCAGGTCTCTCTCTCTCCATTGAGCTGTTCATTGGCCTTTTATCCCAGGCCCAGGTGGCCTGCAGGCTATCATCTGATCCCCAACCTCAGACCTATCACCTGGGAGGCAGCTAATTAGTCACAGCTGAGGGCTATGTCCAGCTCCCTTAAAGGGACAGCCCACCCTCTGACAGTCTGGAATTCTGCCTCCAGAAGTGGCCAACACTTTGTATTTCAGAGGAAGTATAAACCTCCCTAATAATGCACCTGGCCAATTGAGCAATGCTATAACATGTGGAAGGAATTCCTCCCTGACCTCTGTTTTGTCAGTTTACACCCTAGGGCAAGTCCTTTGATTGTTCCTATATTAGCAAGCAGGTTATTATTGCTCATGAAATTATTCAGCCTCTGCAATCAAGCCGGCCCTAACGGGTGGCTCTCCCTTGCTAAGCCTGCCTTTGTCACAGGAAGAGTGGATTTAGCTCAATCTGATTTATATAGAACCACACTGACCTTTTAGAGTGTGCCCCACAGCACCATAAGGGACTGGAATTTACTGCCAGACATGGGAAATGTGTTGTTCGGTGAAATAAAGGCTTTTTCAGGCTGTGATTTGAGCTTGATAGCAGAAACCTAGTAGCAGCTCAATGCTCATTCACCATTTGAGAAAGGAAAAGCAGCTTGGAGGCTCTCCTGGGCTATCTTTCATAGCTCTACCAAACAGATGGGTGATTGGAAGTGCAGCATGCATTCGTTATTCTGAAGCCTCTCTGAGGGAGGGGAGATGGATTTTCTCTCACACCTCCCCACTCCTCCCAAGAAAAGGAAGAGTTTGGGTAACCAATCAGTGCCATGCAGGCCTGCAGTGTGTCCAGGGCAATGCTTTTCATGATAGGTGCGTTGCAGAGACCAGGCTGTAAATTTCCCCAGCAGTGTAAGTAATGCACATTGAACTCCACTGGACCTATTTCAGTTTCATTCATAATTTTTAATGATTTATAGCACACTTATAAGTAGCGCCCGGAGCCTCTGAGGAACTTATGATGAGAGCTTACATGGTAGAAAGCAAGCACAAAACAAATAATAATAGTAATAAGTTATATGGTGGTTTACATCTTCAAGACAATGAATTAACCTGATGGAAAAGGCTCCGAGATTTTTGGAAACCCTGGAGTCTGCATAGCGTTAAGAAGGTACCCACAATATCCTGACCTAAGAAGGCACTACCTGTACACAGTGCCAGAGAGAACCACCAATATCCAAACATTTTAAAATAAAATGCATTGTCTCCAAAAAGGAAACGGAAAGGCTCTTCCAGAATATGCAAAAGGTAGAAGTTCCTGAGGACCACGAGCTTCAACAGGAAAGTAGAGGCGGACTGCAGAAGGACAATCACTATAAAACGCAAACATCTTACCTCATGTTGGCAGCTGTGTCTGCTAAAGTGTCCTGTAAGACAACATATGCACCTTTTCAGCCAGCAAAGAATTCCACTGGTTCCACCTACTCCAAGGCCTATTTGTCAGGCAGCTCCAGATCCTAGCTCACTTTCCTCTCTGCATTGCTGGCTGCCTTGACTAATTGGATTCGGTGTTTTAATATGCATTTTGCCAGACTGCAGGCTGGCTGCAGTCTCACTGTTGTGCAGGCTGAGTCAGCTCCCCACCCCCACAAGACACTAGGATTCGAAGAGCAGCTGATGCATTATGGAAAACTTCAGTGAGCACGGTTTGCAAGCAGCCCTGCTTCTCTGTCTCAGATTTCTGTACTACTCCACCAGCCTCCTTCTCTGTTGCTGAGGACTTTTGCATTCAAGCAGGAGTATACCATGGTTTGGAGCATTGCAATGGGCTGCTGTGGAGATGACTAGGGTGTCACTCGCAGAGGATTGGGACTGGAGATGTGCATAACAAGGAATTTCCTGAGACATTTTGAACAAGTTTTTCCAACTTCCATTTAGGGTCCTCTTTGTGCCTGTTAGAGACGCTGGGTACTACTCTAGGTAACTCGGGGGGCGGGGAAGGGGGTGGAAGACCGCGAGTGTTGATGAAGCCCTCCTGCTCTCGGCCCAGGCAAACCGAAGCTCCTCCATTCCTTGAACTTTCTGTAAACCTGCAACACTATGAGGAAGCTAGCACACAAATAGACATGTTTGCAAATGGCTCGCTAGCCAAAACCAGCTCCAGCCGGGTAAACGTGTGCATACGGAAGGAATGTTTAGCAAAAACTAGTAACAAGTATAACCAAATAAGGCAAGGCTTGAACAATACTAATGAGGAAAAATATAACTGGCTGCTTTAGATGATTGGCTGCGCTATTGTACGGGGCAACAGGTAATTGGTTGTATATGCTTGTGTAGTTAAGTAGGAAAAAAGGTATAAATTGTATGGTGTAACCTGCATTTGGCGCGCAGGATCTGAGACAGCTCAGTCTCCCTGTGTCCCTATTTGAAGCTTCAAATAAACTCTCTGCTTCTCCACCCCCTTGTGGTCATTGGCGCGACGCATACCGGGCAACGAACCCCGCTGTTGCTTGCCTCGGGCACTCTGTGCCGGCAACATGCCCCTGCCCTCAGCTTTAAGTGTTTGATGAACTAGCTATTTGTGCAAAGAAACATCAGGCTCTGAATTCTGTAACAACTTGGGATGAGCCCCAGTTTTATGCAGAAACGGGCTCTTTTTCACTCAGGACATCTGCATGAAAATGGAGTTGCGGTTTTCACAACAGTTTGTCTCTTCCTCTCACCTAGGGTGTCCAGACAGCAAATGTGAAAAATCGGGACAGGGGTGGGGGCTAATAGGAGGCTATATAAGAAAAAGACCCAAAAATCGGGACTGTCCCTATAAAATTGGGACATTTGGTCATCCTACTGTCATCTAAAGCCAGGGGCCTGTGTAGTGTCCAAAGTAAGGACTGCTTCAATTTCCTGCCACTGGCAGCATTGTCATTAGGAGTAACGCCAATGAACAATGGAATTATAGCAGTTCAAAATCCAGTTTAAGGGAAGGCAGAATCAGGCCCAGAATGTTTATGGAAAATTAGGAAGACAAACAACTTTTCTTTTTCCAGGGAAATATCTTCAGAAATAAAGAATGAAGAGAGGAAAGAGATGAAGAGTGGAAGCAGAACATGTTCACTGAAAATACATTTCTAAGGAAATTTAATGCTGGTGAAAGGTTCCGAAAGACTATAATGATGAGACCCCATGTAAATACCTCAACAGCTAGACTGACAATCAGTCCTGAAAACAGAAATTCTTCGTTTCCTTACAGAACAGGTGCAACATGGACAATAGTAGCGTCCGGCCAGTGGCCCCCACCCCTTACTTAGGAGGGACCACCTCCGGGGGTGAGGGAAGCATTCACTCTCTATTCAGTCCTGGGATCTCTCTCCTGAAGTGTCACATAGGGTGTCAGTAGTTGTAGTGGTTTCGGTGACATAAACTTATGTCCTAGACACTGGATTATGAGACCATCAGCACATTCCACCATTGGCCACTGAACTTCCCGAAGGAATTTCTGGAAATGGGATTGTTTTCAGTGTGAACATTAGGCATATGGAATGGGGTGGGGCCTAAGGGTATAGTGGCGTTGGCGGTACTGCATACATTTGTGGAAGATGAGGTCTAATGAACAGATGTCATTAGCAGGATGACAGATGTGCTGGGAATTGTTACTATTTCAGAGTGGCACAGCGCTGTGCCCTCAAGTTTGAGCTCCAGCAGGACTTCTACGGCCAACTCCTCCAGCCACTGGAAAGCTCTTTGCTAACACAAGCAGGTGTTCTGCCTCTCTCTATTAAAGCTGTCAGATTAGAGCCCTATTTGAGGAGCACATTTTCCTTTGGGGTGGGCTAACCCAGCGAAGCTGTTATCTGATTTGATCCCTGCTTTCTTAGGAGACACATCATCTCCAGCTTTGAAAAGTTTCAGAGTAACAGCCGTGTTAGTCTGTATTCGCAAAAAGAAAAGGTGTACTTGTGGCACCTTAGAGACTAACCAATTTATTTGAGCATAAGCTTTCGTGAGCTACAGCTCACTTCATTGGATGCAACCGATGAAGTGAGCTGTAGCTCACGAAAGCTTATGCTCAAATAAATTGGTTAGTCTCTAAAGTGCCACAAGTATTCCTTTTCTTTTAGCTTTGAAAAAGTTATTAAAAAGAAATGTGCAACAGCTTTTCATAATTAATATGCAGCGCCGGTTACCACGCAGAGAGCCAGCACAGTTATAATAACTTGGAGTCAATAATTCATAAAATATAATGCATTATTAATCAATTATTGAGGCCTGAATTACATTTAATGAGATTAAACTGATTGGAGCGCTAAACTGTTTGAATCATATTGATTTAATCAATGTGCTTAATTAAACTGTGTACATTTTCCACACAATCATTATTTCCCAGTATCCTGTACAAGTGGTCTCTCTGCTATTCTTCACTCAGGAATTGTTCTTGAAAATTAGTTGAACATTAGTACTTGAAGATAAAGTGTCTTGTTTTCTTTTTATTAAAAAAAAAATCAAACCAGCTAATACGCCATCTAACTAGCTTGTGTTCGCACATAAGGAAGTGCACCGATGTTGATCAGAAAGATCTGTAGATACCTCAATGAGGCTGTATTCTAAGAAGAAGAGGTCAAATAAGCACATCTGATCAGTCTCCATTTATCCAGTTGGGAGAGCACACAGAAACCTTAAAGACTATAAGCATCCTTATATACCTACCCTATAAGTCATCCCTATATCTGTAGTGTCCTACCGGACTTATGAAACAAGAGTGCCCTCCATCCCCATCAAAAGACTTAATTAAACACAAGCAGATGCTGCTGCTTCTCCCTGTTAACCTTAATGTCTTCTCCAGTCCAGGAGAAGGGGAATGCCTACCAAGCATATCATCTATTACAGACATACATCCATTAGCTTCTGATGTACTTTGCCCACTTCCCTTGCCACTGCTGCTAACTAAAAGGGACATTTGGATTTAACTTTAAACAAACTACCCCTGCAACTCAACCTCTTGATGCAGCACATGCTGATGAGAAGGCAATCACCGTGCACAAGGATTGGGCGGAATACTAGTCACAGACTACATAATCAGCATTAACAGAAGCCACAAGTACATGTCCAGGTATGAAGACATCCTTCTGAATATTTAGCATGCAATACCATAAGCAACCACTAGTGGTTCACATCAGCCTCCATCCCATTGGTGTTGAAGACAATTGCAAATCTCCCATTGACTTCAATGGGTGCAGAATTGAGTCCCATGACATTATAATGGTTACTACTCTGTGCTGGGAATACAACTGCAATTCAGGCCCAGGACTGAAAAGTTGCTGTTGCAATCAGAGAATTCCTCTGTGACTTTGTTACAATTCTATGTGCTTCAATTTCTCCATTTGTAAAATGGGAAAAAATATTGCTTAGCTACCTCAAAGAGGGCTGGTGAAGCTAAATTCATTAATGTTTGTAAAGCACTTTCAGATCCTCAGATGAAAAACAATATAAAAGGGAACTGTATTATTATTACCCACACCTTTCCAGGATTAATTTATACACCCATTATAGTTCAGAGATCAAAGGACCAGGAAAATAATAGGTTATCGTAACTAGGAGAGAGTAGGGCTGTGCATAGCGAGTAGGGCTGTTCTGAAATTTATCCAAAATTTTTTTTAATGTAAATGTCGTTTTTGTGTAAATCAAAACCTTTCAAAACCAGGTCTATTTTGATGAAATTTTGTTCAGGAAAAAAAAGGAAGTGTTTAAAAATGTCAAAACATCCATTTTGACATGTTCAGAAAGGAATATTTTTGATCTTTCATTTCAAAACCATGTTTGCAACAAAATTAATTGTTTATAATGTACAAATATTTGTAAAAGTTTTAAAAGGTCAAAATCAGAGGAACATAAGAGCAGCCATACTGGGTCAGACCAATGATCCATCTAGCCCAATATCTTGTCTTCCGACAGTGGCCAATGCCATATGTATCAGAGGGAATGAACAGAACAGGGCAATTCTCAAGTGATCCATCCCCTGACATCTAGTCCCAACATCTGGCAGTCAGGCTACATCTACACAGTAAAGAAACACCCACGGCTGGGCCCGGTCAACTGACTCGGGGTGATGGGGCTCAGGCTGCAGGGCCGTTTCATTGTTCTGTAGACTTCCGGCCTGGAGCCCGAGCTCTAGGACCTCTGCAGGGTCCTAGAACCTGGGTGCCAGCCCAAGCCCAGAAGTCTACACAGCAGTTAAACAGCACCACATCCCAAGCCCTGCAAGCCCAAGTCAGCTGGCAGGGGCCAGCCACAGGGTTTTCTTTGCTGTATAGACATACCCTCAGAGGCTTAGGGACACCCAGAGCTTGGGTTTGCACCCATGACCATCTTGGCCAATAGCCATTAGTGGACCTATCCTCCAGGAAAATGATTTGATTTTATTGAATCAAAGCATTTCGATTGACCCCAAACAAATTTTGTTTCACAGGAAATTTTTTTGTTTTCATTCCATTCTGGAAAGAAAAAAAATCCCCAAATGCACAAAATCTTGCTCCTGCCCCACTCTAACAATGAGCCAATTAAATCCACTGGAAGAAAGGCTCAGCTCCCTCCACACAACACAACCTAAGCTGCCATGAATTCATCAGCCTCCTTACATTTCTAGGTTTTAATTTAGTCATCTATTGTGGTGACAAGGCACTGATGTGCTTGCTCTAGTTTACAGAGGAAAGTTTCATCATTACCTGGGTGTAACTGAATGGATCTTTTAATTACAGATCTTTGGAGGGCTAATCCATCCATTCATTCTGCTATTTACCATAACTTCCAGTGGTCCCTAGGGGCTAATCAGCTGGTATCTCACCCAGGCATTCCTTCGTGAAGTCATTGGGTCCTACTTACAGTAACACGCCTGACAAAAAAGATTTCAGCTTTGCTTGGAAAAACAACCAATTTGAACTAGAAGCTCTGACTGGTAGATTATGGCAGTTACTGTGTGTATGTCCCTTTCCCAAGGTTTCTTCAGATACATGTTTCCTGTAAAGGGACTACTTGAGGTTATTAGTTTCCTTCCTACCATTACTTATCACCAACTGAACAAGAGAGAAAGAGATGGTGGGGAAAAAATTAATTCCAGCACATCTCCTGTGTATGAACTTCTCTGATCTGTATGTTATGTGCTCCAACCTGGGGCAGAATGTCCAACCTGGGGCAGAATGTCCACCCTGCAATTTTTAGCATGCTACTTTGAGCCCCACTAGCACAAGTCTGTCTATAGGGCTGGGAGGCATGCTCCCAGCTGCACTGTAGACATACCCTGGGTCTCTCTGAATCTCATTTTCCCATCTGAAAATTGGGAATAATGATATTTCCTTTCCTTACAGGGATGTTGTGATAAATGCATTAATGACTGCCAGGTGCTCAGTTACTACGGGGATGAGGGTTATACAAGTAACTAGACAGACAGATGCACCATCCCTGTTGAAAATCCTGGACACCTGATAGCAATGCATCGGCAAGCCCATTGTCTGCTCCCACTTCAGCCTGGCAAAGGGCATCTCCAACAGCTTTCATGTGGCTGATGAGCTCCATGCCTGACAGGTTGCTTGGCAGATCAAATGTATAATGCTATGGGCTCAGAATATGCAAACGAGCATGGAGCATGGGTGCATGCTGTGCTCCCACTATTGGGTGGGTAGAGGACCGTTTTCTTCATTTGGGGCGGTAACTTAGGGCAAAACCTGAGAAGAGCAGAGCACCTGAAACTCCCCTTGATTTCACTGGGAGCTGCAGCAGCTCAGCACCTCTCAGGATTTGGCCCTTTGCTGTTCCTGCTGCTGCTTCTTTCACTTGAGAATCTTTTCCCCCCCACACACACACCCCCCACCACCACCCCTCAGGAGACACTCTTCCTCCCTCCACCCAGTAAAGTGAAAGACTAGGGTCGGAATAGTTGGGATCAAAGACTCCAGAGGGGAGATTCTCTCACAACCATTATATTTCTTCCCCTCTGTGCTGTTAATTTTAAAACCACTCAGAAGTGACAACATCAAACCCACGGCAGGTGCAGTGCAGTGGCTCATCGCACCCATGGGAGCTTACAGAAACCCGCTTTTTTACATTATTCTAAGAACTGCTACTGTCTTCCAAGGAAAAGCTTTTAGCATAATTTGGCAGGCTGAGTCTGCACAGAACAACTCTTTGTGAGAAGCAAAAAAGCGGGGTGGAAGGGGGAAGGAGTAGAAGAAGGAGACAAGCGAGACAAAGAATCCTCCTGCTCTTTGAATGAGCATCCCACATGCTGGCAGCATGGGGGACAAGTGGTTTTCTTTTTGTCAGAAGGCAAGCAGGGGCCTTACAGTTAGGGTGAGGGGCACAGGGCCATAATCCAGGGGATGCTCGGACTCCAGATAGAGGAAAGGGTTACGAATGGCAAAGCACAAGGGACCCAAAGCACAGCACTTTGCCCCTGCCACCCACCGTCCTCTGGTTTCCTTAAAATCAAACTTGTCCAGCCTCTGCTGTCTTTCTTGTCTAACATGTCAGTAATAATAATAATACAAGGGAAAACCAGCATGATAGCAAAAGCAGGCAACAGGGAGGTGGAAGGGAGAGGACAAAGGTAACTGTGCTGAAATGAGCGTTGGGGCCCTCATAATTTGAGCAGGAGGGAGAAGACCTGGTTTTAAACAAAAACCCACAACTCCCTTTTCCTTCAACATGCTGTGAATATGCAACTTCTGGGAACATGCATGGCTTGTGCTTCTCATTAACAAGCTGCACATTAATAAATTTAACTCAGACAAATGTAACCATCCTTGGACCACATTAATCAAAAGCCTGACAAGACCGATCTAAAGAGCTGAGAAAGGAAAATAAAGCATTGCTAACACAGAGGAGTGTCATGCACTGATTTTCTGTATCTCCCTGCCTCACCCCCGCCTACATACCAATATTCCTTGTGTTCAGAGTAACTCCTCCCCACCAAATCTATCCTTCCATACAGATGGTCCTATCCCTCCTAGCACCCTGCTATGTTTGTCCAGTGCACACTTGTGAAGCAATCTCTTTCTTCCCCACCCCCTGTGTCTCTAATAAAGAAAACAGAGAAGGCTTATAGGGTATTAAAGCAAGATCATGCCCAACAATTACACAGCTCTGAAAAACTGTATGTGATCTATGTTGTTGAAAAATCTCTCAGGAAAAAAAAATATATAAGGAGAAAACAAAAATTTGAAAGGCAAGCAAAACCACTAAGGCTTCTTGGAGACATGAATAGCCCAGAGCCCTAGAAAGGAAAAGAAAAGACCAAAGGCCATCAACAACTTCTAGTCATTCCTCCCTGGGTTGACTCCTCCCAGAATGCAGCTCCACATCACCTCCTGAGCCAGAACGTATGTTTGCAGGGTCTGCACCAAGCAATGGAAGTCATTCCCATGAAGTCTTCTCCCCTGGGTCTTGCAGGATTCAGCTCTTTATGCATTTGCTTTTGTTGGGCTGGGTTACTAGCATGGCAAAATAGTGGAAAATATTGGATTTTTAGCATCAGCCAAACTACTTCAGAGTAGGGAGGGCTTCTCACACAAGCCAAGTAGACTGAGGAACAACTGCTGACCAAAGCAACGCAAAGCAGCAAAACTTAAGCTCAGTGCCTCCCCAAGCCATTATTAACCAAGCTGCTTAAACGAAATAAACAAATACATGATAATTCAGGCTTGTCTGGAGGCAGCCCATGGCACAAAACACAGTATGGTGTTTTTCTGCTCTTTCATTAGATAAAACAAATATTTTCTATCACATAATACTGTCATTATTGTCATTCATACAGCGTGCTATATGTGCCCATGACATACAAAAAAAATGACTCAGTCTTGCGCCCACCATCCCTGCCCCAAACAGCTTCCAAATGAGTTCAGAGGATACTATTTTGACAGTTCAATTAGTTCATTACTAGAGTTCGGTGAGATTTTTCTGCCAAAATTTTTGAAGTGGAAAATGGCGATACTGAAATGCTTCGTGAATGTATGTCAATTTCATCAGATTGTTAATTTTGGGGGGAAAAAACAAAACAAAAATTCAGAAAAAAATCAGAACTGTTTGGTTTGACATTTTTGCAATGTTGTGACACTGGAAGGTGTTAATGGCCACCATCATGCATGTCCTTCAGCTGTAGACAATCACACATCTGTGCTAGATCACCCTTCATTCAGGCTAAATGGAAGCCACAATTAAATACTCCTTTATGTTGCAATAACTTGACACAACAGGAAGCCACCACCCAACGCATGAGGCCACATGGGAAAGCATGAGCAGAGGTAAACTGTATGGTTGGAGGGGTTTCCCTGAGACTGATTGCAAATGCAGGGACTATGAGATTGACAAGCTGTGTACATCTGTGTGTGAGAGTGGCAGAAAACAAGAGAAGAAGTCATGGGCATAGTCGAGAGAGGGAGCTGAAGGACAGAGTTGCCTGGGGACCAGGACTGGCTATAAAGGCAGGCTTGGAAACTGTGATCAAGGAAACTGACTGCTGTGTGTTTCTACTATGTTCAGGGAAACAGGACTTCATGTTCCTTCCCTGCAAATAAATCGGATTGCGCCAAATAAATACCTGACTCATACGGGGTCGTGGCTAATTGACTGAACCAAAGCAATAATAACAATCACTCTGTTATAAACTGGAACCAAAATGGAACCCATAACTTTCACCAGCCCTAGAAAGGGAAGAAAGCAGAAAGGCAAAATTCTCTTCTCCAATCCACATGGTAGTACTCGACGCTAATATTTCTGTGCTCCCTTTATGTACGGATCTAGTGTTGATGTCAGTGGGATTCCCACACATATACTACTGCAGACAGCTGATATGGTTCAAATTCAGAAACCAAAACCTCCATAGAATTGTATTGCTGGATATCTCAGTGATATAAAGATGTACATTTCCATTACACATTGCCTCCCCAAAAGATCCCAAAGCCATTTATGAAGTTCACAAATCTTACACGGGAATTCTTTCACCCACTGCAGCCACCTCTGTGGCGCAACATAGCAGCTTAAATATTTAATAGCACGAAGCATGCAAACACTACTCCATGGGTTAACAGTGAAAGTGAGGACAAATGCTGTGTCTAGCTGAATCTAAGGTGAGCATCTGTGGAGACAGAATGGAATGACGAGTTGGAATTTGGCCAAGGGAAGCGCGGTTTACATCCCTTTTTCTTATGAAAAGTGCCATATAATCTATGAGGCCCACAAGTAGCCAATACCTTAGTTGCGTATCTTAGGTAGGTACTTACGGAACTGCTCCAGGTCCTCACTACTTTTAGACTCTGGCACAGCAGTGATGGTGAGCAGTGGGCATGGGTTTCCTCCCAGAGTCTGGCACAGTGTCTGCTGTCTGTAGTAGACCTTCTTGGGGTTCCTGGTTTCTTCCAGGATGTCAAGGTGGGACTGAGAAGAAGCAAGGTACCAGCTTTACAAATGAGCTCATACTGTTTGAAAACTCATTATATTTCAGTCTCAGGCATTTAAACTGTGCCCTCACCTTACAATCTGGGTGGTCATTTCCTCTGTTATTAGCCACTCCTTTACCCTATTCTTTCGTCAGCCAGAACTACCTCCCTCAAGATGTTTGTTGTCAATGCCCTAATAGGTTCATTACAATATGGACACCTGTCCCACCAGGAACGTGGCTAAAACCCATCAACTCAGTTCACACAGGACACCCAGCAGCCACCAGATGGTAACAACTTTCTACCAACCTGGGCTAAATTTCAGCCAGTGACCTAGAGACAAAAGACTCCAAATCTTATCACCAGGCCTTAGATCAATCTGTTGATTCCACCCCAATCATCCAGTGTCTAGATGAACAAATACAGTTGGATACCTATGATGATCTACTTCATAAACCAATTTACTGTATAGAGTAAAAATGCAATTATTATACCTATTTAATTATCTTGCACAGATATAAAGGATTTGTTACAATCAATTTCTTATATGCTATGGTGACCAGTGCAACTTAGTGAAACCATTGCTACCATAGATAACACACAACAGACTGTTGCATTATAGCTTCACATGCAAACATTTAACAAAGCAATTTTTAAAAAATGAATTACTCATCAAGTACACTTGATTAGTACTGGTCAAAAAGCAATGCACTAGTGAGTGTATCCATTGAAAATAAATTCCTCTGTATATATGCTGTAAATATGTCTGCAATTATTAAAAATATATGATATTATTAGAAATGTTCTCAAATCACTAACTCCACATAAAAGTTTATCATCTTCCCAAATGACCTTGGATTACTAATCACATTTACTTTATTACTTGTCTGTAGGAAAAGACATATTTCACCCACAGACACATGCTCTAAAATAAAACCTACTGGTGCACCGACCTGAGTTAGAATTTGTTCGTCATGCAAATTACAGTAGTATAATAATCTTCCAAAGGGAAATGTGCAAGTCCCATCACTAACGTCATTTTAAATTAGCCTGGTCAAAGTTTCTCTGGAGAATATATTGCAGGCAGTAATCCTACTTTGGCCACCATCTGGACTTAATTATCAGCTCTTTTCCACCTCTAACACTCACTGTCCAAACCCTGATGTCCTTTACTCAGTTTTAATTCATTCAATCCTTGCTGAGGCAAAATTCTCATCGATTTCAAGGAGCATTTTACCTGAGTAAGCATGAGGAAGGAATGAGTAAGTACTTCAGGATTTAGCCCTGTGAATCTAAGAATAACAACATCCTTTCATTTGGATTCTATTCATCCAGGTGAGATACTCAGGGATTCCCACAGGGTACAAACTCTCAAAGCCTTGCATGCCCGCATACCAACAGAAGGAATCAATACATACTGAAATCATGACTAGGTACAGTACTTCAGTAATAAAGAGTTCAGTAGGCCTCACATCCCTCGGTCTCCCAGTCCCTTACTCTCCTGCTGGCTGCAGCACACACCTGCCTTTGCATTAACTGCTTAAGTATATGCCACGTACAACTTCTGGAGCTCTCTCTGCGTTCCACGTTAGCTCATGGAAGTAACTGGGTCCCATGGGCCTGGTGCAGATTGGCTTGCACGCATGTTTTGGACAGCCAGGGCTTGACCTGAGGGATCTCAGGTACTGAATCCAGCTTTTCTGAACATCTGTAGTGGGATGAGAAGCAGTCAACTAATGTGTTGTGGTTTGGAATGGGAATGAACCTAACATGGACTAACATTACCTAACATTACCACGCTGGGCTAGTCACACACAGTGACATGGCTTGTGTTACATAAGACAGGAGGTTTTGTTCTCCTTGATGTTCTCCTCCATTCTTGTGCAAGGGCAAAATGGTACATTTAATAAGGTTTGAGCTTTAGAAATAGTCAGCAAGGGGCCCAAAATAGCTTTGTCCATCCATCAATTGCCCATAGCAACAGGGATTGGGTAGAAGGCATTAATGGCAAGACAATTAAAGGGGGCTGACGAAAGGGGGGCAGAGGTAGCCTGAACACCCGGTATTTTCACTTTTGGAAAGGTTTCTCTCTCGTGCTTAATGAGGAAGTGATGTGCTGCCTGGGATCCTCCATTTTCCCCCTTTATTTTTCCCTTCTTTAGAAGCCTCACCCAGGGCTCCCCCACCAGTACGGTTCAAAAGGTGAGCTGGATACAGCTTTCCCCAGACCTCCCAACACCATTCACAAGCTGGCCAATGAAGGGCTCTAGGGAGCCACATGAGTGAATCTCTCCTGCCCCAGAGGAACATTAACATCCATTTCAACATAGCTTTGGGACAGTAAAGCCTTATGCTTTGGGTTGGTTTGTTTTTCCAGCTGGGAGCGTCTAACTGGAGCAGAGTGACAGCTGACAGAGTAAATCTGAAACAGGCCCTCCACCTCAGCATTGCATGGTGCAGCTCTGAAAATAGCAAGTCGTTACATGATGGCCGAAAAGGATTAGCCACATAGGAGAAGCAGTCAGTCTTTTCCTCCTAGCTTGCCATTAGCCCAGAGCAGCCCGCACTCTAAGGATGGGATGCTGGACATGTCTGGGTTGGCTGGTAAATACTAAAAAAAATATTGGCCTTTAATCGCAGCCTGCTCCATGCAGTTCATGCTCATGGCTATCCTTCAACTCCTTCCTGACCTCCAGAGAGGTCAGGGACCATTGTAGACAAGGCAATGAAAGCATTATGAAAAATAGCTAAAAGAAAAGGAGGACTTGTGGCACCTTAGAGACTAACCAATTTATTTGAGCACAAGCTACAGGCTGTAGCTCACGAAAGCTTATGCTCAAATAAATGTGTTAGTCTCTAAGGTGCCACAAGTCCTCCTTTTCTTTTTGCGGATACAGACTAACACGGCTGCTACTCTGAAACCTGAAAAATAGCTAGCATCCTGTGAGCAGTGCTACAAATGGCAGCATATGTGACATATCAAATACTACTCATAATCAAGACAGCTCCCCGCCCTTCTTCCCATCAGTCTCCTCCTGGGACAGGCCAACATTACCATCAGTGCAGAGTAAGTGTAGGGGTAATGGTAGGCCAGGTAGCAGACATCCTCCCCATGCGGGAACGTGACGGTGAAGGTGAGCGTGTAGTAGGATTTCCCTCGTGCGCCTCCCGCTGTGGCTGCCCTACGGCGGTAATGGTTTCTAGAGGAAGAGAAAGAGGGGGAATAGATTGCAATCAGCTTTTGGGTCCTCATCTTGTGTGCTTGTGCAAGAACTGAACCATCGGAGAACTCTCCGTCCCGAATGAGCTGGGGCAGAGCTCCAACCTCAACCGTGCATGGTGCAAACTCTAAGAGGGCCAAATTCAGATGCAACTGACCCAGCTCTGTGACAGACCAAATGCAGCTTGCAACACAGTGCCACTGAACAGTCTCCACCATACAGCTAAGGCCCATGTTACAGCAGGTAGGCTAAGAGGGTTAGTGCCAGAATGCACAGCTGGATTCAAGCAAGTTACTTGGAATTCAATGGTCAAAGCAGAACGGGGGGGAGCAGTGAGTCAGAGGCAGAGTGGCTGGTGGTAGCACTGGGCATAGTTTGCCCCTGCCAGTCCTGGGCCTCCGGGGCTGGGCTACCTTGTGGGAAGATAACAGTTCATCTAGTGTGGGGAGGTGGAGCCAGCAGGGGATGGGTGGATGGGAAGAGGCTGTCTAAGAATACTTGAAGATTTTGGAGGAATAGAAATTTTTGGGGTTAGGGTCCAGTCCGTGCACTGTAAGAAAGGCGGAACTGGAACAGCATATAAAAGGATAGGGGGAAAGTGAGGTGAAGGGACATGGGCAAAATATTCCATACACCATCAAAGGCACAACTTCGGATTGAGCAGAGAAGGGAGCTGGGATTGAGAGGAGTCAACACCTGGAAGCGGAGATGACCTCATACAGACTTGCATCTCATGGGCCAGCCAAATCACCCCCACCAGATCCCTCCCTTTCAGTAACAAGAGCACCCAAGTCTTCAAGATTCCACAAATCTCCCTTCACATATTCGGCACAACCTCCCATGCAGGGGATTAACTCTAATAATTAAAGTTGTGGCTTCTGGATGAGAAGGAACATTTTCCTGCAGCACAGATGAAGAGCCAATTCATGCACTTTAGAGAGAAATATCATGGCAAATTGCACCCAGAAGTATATTTCAAACAATATTTTTCCCACATTGCACCAATTATGCTGTTGCCAAACCTTCTGATTTTGAAGGACTGTGAGGCTTTTTGACAAATGTTATCATAATGTTGCATTAAAATGCAAAATACTGGAGGAGACCAAAAGATGCAATTTCAGCTCCTGAAATTTACAATGCCAGTTTATTTTTCTGTTGTTTTTTATTCAAAGGGGTGAAGAGAGGAGATAATTATTTTTCTCAAATCCTCCAGAATAATCAGCTCTTCGTCACAAGAAACATACAGCACAAGAGCACATTTCTTTTCAAAGCATATGAATTTAGTGGTTATGAACACGTGAGGTGAATGGCACTGGCTGGAGCAAGGAATCACACAGGCAGCATTCCTGCCTCCATGGCACAGTGAAAAGGCAATGATTTAATGCTCAGCTGACACCCAGATGTTTCTCTCTGCTATTTGCAAACAAAAAACAGGTAATACATCATTTTAAATATTAGAGTGAAATCCTGACTCAGTTCCAAGTCAGTGGATTTGATTTCAGTGGGGCCAGGATTTCATCCCCATTTTCTTAAAGATCAAGACAACAACATATCACCTTCTCTTCTGGTGAATCTGGATAATGGGGTCGGGCGGGGGGGGGGCGGTCAGGAGCCGTCTCTTGTGTGATTTATGTGGCTGGGACGTATCCTCCAGATCTCTATTCTATTCATTTTTACTTTCAGGGTCACAATAACCTCAGACTCAAGATGCTGTCACAAGCCCTGAAATTTTCTGAGACAGTCCTCAGACATCCCCCACAGGTCACTGGTGAGAGGTGAGATGGGTGTGACAGGTGGTTACTATCCAGTATTCTGTCTTACAGTTCTGCCAATGAATTTCCAGTCTGAACCTAATGCTCCAGTCCTGAGTTTCCCCTCTACCAGCTCCCAATGCAGCTCAGTCCTGACCAAAACTTCCTTTTGTATCATATTAGTCCATCACCACCGCACAGCTCTGACACTAGTGCAATCCTGGCATTCAGCTATTCCAGTTCTGACCTATTTCAAATCACTTCTCAAAACTCATCTCTACTGCAATGCCCACAGCAAACAACTTAGTTATAATGGCAAGTCTACAGGGCTAGTGACCCCCGGGGGTTTTATTCATCATTACTGATTCATAAAAAAAGTAACCTACACATGTAGCTAGCTGATACATCCCTGTGTTCCTATTACTGATAGTCATGACCTCCTGCACATCCACCTGTTATGTCCTGGCCTTATTTAGCTTGTAAATACTTCGGGGTTAGAACTGTCTTTCTCCGTATAATTGTCTAGCACCCAGCACAATCCTGAACACTGCTAGGATACAAACAATAAATAATAATCTTCCTAAATTATGCCCAAATGTGAAGTGATATTAGGATGGGTCACGTGACAAGTCCACTAAATATATTTTCACATTTGATCTGTCTGATCCCCAGACGTGGAAAAGATCACACATTCACGCACAGCAACCTCTGCTCTGGTCCCTGCTACCTCATTTATCCTCTCTTCCCAAAATGTGCCCAAAGCTCTGCACTCTTTCCAGAAGCTAACCAACCGGTTCTTAGAAAGGATATGCAAGACCCAGTGATGGCTTTATCAGCATGAAAGCTACATCTGCTGTGCCTTTGAGTCACTTTATAATAGTCAAATCATAACACTTGCTGCTGTCCTTCAAATATACTGTGTACCAGGCAGTTTACCTCTAACAGCAGCTACTGCAAGTTAATTAACAATTATAATAATACTTATCACTTACTGTGTAAAGCACTTGTCATGTTCAAAGCCCTTTGCCAACATTAGTTAATAAAACCTCACAAACTCCTTATCGGCTAATATTCCTTGGGAACCTACAAGGTCAATAAATCAGTATAATTATCCCCATTTTACAAGAAGGAACTGAGACAGCGAAGTGAAGAGACTTGCCCAAAGCCCCAGAGTGAGTCAGTAGCAGAGTTGAAATAAGAACTCAGGAGTTCAAAGGCTCCAAGCCAGGCAGCAGCGTGACTCACTCAAAGCCTTTTGACTCCCTCAACCACTTGCAGCATCTGACCAACAGCATTGCTGGCACTGGGAAAAGTGATAAATGGAATATGGAATATCAGCTTAGACTCAAGTAGCAGAGGAAAATGCATATATACCGTAACTTTAGGCCCACTGGAAATGGGGCCTAATATAAAGATGAAATATTTACCCTTTCTCTACTCTGTCCCTCCCCAAAGGACCCCCTTTGTCCTGCTACCTTTTAACCCTATTGAAATCTGACCTTGTTTTTCTCCCCCATGGACCGATTCTTAGGCTTCCAGTGTGGTAGGTGTATGAGACACACACTCTTTCAGCAAACGCAGGAAACAGAGGTTGCCTGAGTCTATATGGGGAGGGTATGGTGGAAAAAACAGTAACAAAAACCAAATATCAGGAGATGGTTGGTATTATTGGGTCTGGTAAATGGCGGCTGGACTGAACCCAATGCAGTGGAGTTCCCTTTCCAAGGACCAGACCCTCTGTGGGTGTTCTCATTTTTGAGTCTCTTCTCAGAATCTGTTGAAAGAAGCAGTGCCCCCCAGTGACTGAAATAGACCATTCTTGTGGTCAAACTGCTAGTAGGACCCATGCCCACTTACCACCGCATCAATGTCTTAACTCTGGCTAGCCAAGACCACCCTTAGGGCTGAAAGGGAAGATGCCATTCCATGGAATATTTAAGCATTGACTTCTCTCCTGGAAACTAACAAGACCCAGTAGCACTGACTGTGATGGCAACTTTTATAGTGTGAACACAAGGCCCCTGGAAAGACAGGTAAAACCCTCTCTCTGATATCACAAAGGCCCCCAAAACACCTATCAGATGGGAATGAATAAGTCATTAGTGACCCGGGCAGGATTCCAACTGGTGGGCTAGATACAAACCGCTTCATAGCCCATTACCAATCCTCTGAGGCATCCAACGCCCAGAAAAGTTGCGATTTAGACAAAGAGCTGAAAACAAACTCTGGAACTGAATGCCCAAGTGCATTCTCACCAATTCAGTATGCTGACATTTTCCTTAAATAATTTGCTGGAAAGGAATATTACTTTGTGTTTTAACATAAACAGCTGCCAAGAAGACAAGTGAATTAGACAATCTTATAATAACTGTGACTATTTATCATGGGCGTACCCTGGCACTTCACACAGGGAAGCAATAAAACAGAGCAGCCATGTCACGGAGATTCCTTTTGACAGCTGAGCTGCTAATATTCTCCATAACATAAAATCTCTCTCAAGAGATGTATGGGAAAGGTATATAATGGCAGAGCAGTGCTATGACATTCATCTTCATGACTGAGCTCTCCCATCTCCCCTCACCAGTGAAGATGAATGTCAGGAGAGATCGGCCAGCATGTATTACACAGACAACCCATGTATGCGCCTCTCCTCCCGCTGTCCTTCAGCTCAGAGGCTGCTTTAGATCTGAGCTGTGGAAAATGAGAAATGATGGGAATTTGTGGGTGAGTGGACATGTTAACATCTCTGTGTTTCCCCTTACTTATGCATTCAAGGTCTGGGGTCACAGCTAACCTTCCTCCAGGCAAGGAGAGTTGGATGAGGCTTCCTCCAGAACCCATTATCAGCCTCAGCAGAGCGTTGCGGGAGGATACAGGGCTCTTCCACCAAAACACACTGAGCATGCTGTCTTCATAGTGCTCCCATCTTCAACCGGCCTGGGGAGCCACAGACTCTGATTGCTCCTAGATGTAACTATTTGCTGCCTACAGACTGGTACACTATACACTCCAATGACTGGGGAGTTGCTCTGTCATTGGTGAGAGAACAAGAGGTGTGTGTTAACCTAGAAAGAACCACAGATTGATAGGTGGCAATATAAAAATATATTGACATATAACTGGATGTACAATTGAAAGACACCGCATACTCCACAACAAAACAATCCTATGCTAATGTCTCAACCGTATCCTGGTCCAGTATATGATTAAGAATTTAATTGCGCATTCATGGCTTAAATTTACCAGTCAGCTACTATTGAATCACCACACCGTAACTGCCTTGCTCATGACGTTAGGAGCCATTATATCGGAATCAGCATATAACCATTAAAAGAAAAGGAGGACTTGTGGCACCTTAGAGACTAACCAATTTATTTGAGCATAAGCTTTCGTGAGCTACAGCTCACTTTATCGGATGCATGATGATCCGATGAAGTGAGCTGTAGCTCACAAAAGCTTATGCTCAAATAAATTGGTTAGTCTCTAAGGTGCCACAAGTCCTCCTTTTCTTTTTGCAAATACAGACTAACACGGCTGTCACTCTGAAACCTGTCATATAACCATCATATAACCTGTCATATAACCATTATTATCTGCATCTGCTGGTGCCTATTCTGCCTGCACCCATGAGCCCACGCACAGAAGCCAAAGGCTACAGGCCTCGTGCAGCATCTAGTACAATGGGGCCCCACTCTTGGTTGGCCGTTAGTCACTACCATAGAAAACACGATTACCAATAAAAATGAAGGTACGTAGGGGCCAGCTGTCCAACTAGCACATAAGCTTCTGAGCTGAGCTGAAGGGATAGTCTCAGGAAGAGTAGAGGTTAGCGGGACCAGGGCCGGCTCTAGGTTTTTTGCTGCCCCAAGCTCAGGTGGGGCTGGGGCTCGCAGGCGGCACTGGAAGCAGAGGGAGTGATGTCCCCTTCTCCCAGCGCCTGCAGGGGCTTTACCCCCTCCCCCGCCCGGCCGCGCAGAGAAACCCTGATATAAGGGGTGGCACAAGGCAGCGCAGCAGCCAGAGCGCAGATGAGGCATTGCAGCCCCAGCTCCCCGTCAGGACTCGCCCTCTCCTCCCCAGGTTGTGGCTGGGCCTTGGCAGCTCAGCATCCCGGGGCTGGGGCTTCCCCTTCCCGCTGTGGCCAGGGGTGCGGCGCCCTCGCCCAGTCTAAGTGGCACAGCTCCGAGAGCGCAACTACCCTGGAAAAAAAGGATGACCGGAATGCCGCCCCTGGAAATGTGTCATCCCAAGCACATGCTTGCTTTGCTGGTGCCTAGAGTCAGTCCTGAGCTGGACAAAGATGAGTGCGGGGGCATTATTTGGGCAAGGTAAATGGTTATTTGAGCTGTTACTGACAAGGCACTCATTAGAGGCAAGAGAACCAGGATCCTTGACCCTCAAGCAAGCTTTATTCAGGGAGTTTGCGCTTGTTTTCACAGGGAACTGGAAGGTTTTTTTATTCCTGTCCTGACATAAGTTTCTCTTTGTTTCTCCTGCAAGGCGGTAACATCGCACTAAATGCACCCAGCAATGTTTGGATTGACTGTGATGTCGTGCATGCAAGTGAGAACAATGTTGTTTAACCTTCTAGGCCAAATGTACAAACACTAGCAAAAAGCAAAACAAAACCCAGTTTATTTTGCAAGGAGAAATGCATTCAGTCTACTTAGGGTTCCACAAGCCCCTAAACCGCATGACCATGTGGGGATGAGACTGCCCTTTACTGTGACACATGTGGTCCATTAAAGGGAGTGAAATGGAATACAGGCTAATCTGAACAAGTGGAACTTAATTAAATCCCGTGCACTGCTCTGACCATGTGCCTGAATTCCTTCCAGCCTAACTCCATGCATTCCTGGTTTCCAATCAATAAAAGTCCCTCCAGGGAACATGGGCCCTCTTCCTCCAGTTCCACTGATCATGATACATCTTCCCTATTTTACAAACATTTTAATATAAACATTAAAACCAATAATTGATGCCCCAACCCCCACCCCATGTCCCTTTGTCCAGAGGTTGCTATAGGTTGCCAGTTTCAGTTGGACGTACTCCTGGGGGTTTCATCACATGACATGATCTTTAATTCAAGTTTAATCTTTAATTCCTGGAGACCCCGGGACAATCCTGGAGGGTTGGCAACCCTAGGTTGCTAGCCCATAGCAGAGTTGGAATCTTATCTTTACCACAGACTCAGCCGGTTACATAGTCTTTAAGATCATTTAGTCTCCTCAACGGATGACCACAAAGGGAGTAACCTATCTCTGTCTCCCTCTCTAGAGAACCATCTCTCTGTGGAGTCTCCTTCCTTCCTGTGGGGTTGGCCTCTGGATGGTTCTCTGTCTCTCCATTCTGTGACTCTCTCTCTCTCTGTAGGTTCTATCTAGATTTTGTGTCTGCTCGCTCATTAAGTGTCTCCTGAGCCTTCAGATAACTTCTTTCTTGCAGTCACCTCATATGTGCTGGATGCCAGTGCAGCCCTCATTACACCTTTAGTCTACTCCATCTGGAGACTCTCTAAAGCAGAGGTGGGCAAACTGTGGCCCGCGGGACCATCCTGCCTGTCCCTGAGCTCCTGGCCCAGGAGGCTGGCCCCCGGCCCCTCCTCCGCTGTCCCTCTCCCCCACAGCCTCAGCTCACTGTGCCACCAGCGTAATGCTCTGGGCAGCGGGGCTGCGAGCTTCTGGGGCAGCGCAGGGTGCAGAGCCCGGCCTGACCAGCTGCTCTGTGCTGTGCAGTAAGGCTGCCTTTCCTAGTGCAGCCACGCTGCCAGCCACTGGTGCTCCAGGCAGCGCGGTAAGGGGGCAGGGAGCAGGGGGGGTTGGAGAGAGGGCAGGTGAGTTTGCGGTGGTGGTCAGGGGCCAGGGGTATGGCTAGGGGGTGGGGCGGTCAGAGGGCAGGGAACAGGGGGGTTGAATAGGGGCAGGGATCCCAGGGGGCAGTCAGGAAGGATGGGAGGGGATTGGATGGGGCAGCGGGGGGGCAGTCAGGGGCAGGGCTTCCGGGGACGGTCAGGGGACAGGGAGAAGGGGTGGTTGCACGGGGCAGGAGTTCGGGGGGGGGGGGCAGTCATGAAGGAGAGGGGGGGTTGGATGGGGCAGCGGGGGGCACTTGGGAGCGGGGGGCCTGGGGGCAGTCAGGGGACAGAGAGCGGGGGGGTGGATGGGGCAGGGGTCCCTGGGGGCCATCAGAGAACAGGGTGAGTTGGATGGGGCAGGAGTCCGGGCGTGCCATCAGGGGGCGAGAAGCAGGGGGGTCAGATAGGGCATGGGGGCCGGGCCATGCCTGGCTGTTTGGGGAGGCACAGCCTCCCCTAACCGACCCTTCATACAATATCAGAAACCCGATGAGGCCCTCAGGCCAAAAGGTTTGCCCACCCCTGCTCTAAAGGCTGGATCTTCACAGGAGTACCTGTCTTCAAGGCCGGTAGGTCCTTGGCTTACCTGTTGTAATCTAGTGCCTACTTTCTCTGATCCTTGGCCCTGTTTTTTCTACCAGTGAAGCAGAGTGTAAAGGCAATGCCACAGACGCAGTGAGCATGGCTCAAGGTGCAGACGTGTCTGCCACCTTCAGGTAGAACTCCAAATTCGTAGGTTAAGTGAGCAAAGCCGCTCCCTGCTCAGGCCTTCACTGTGTGCCTTTGGGATCATTTTCATGTGTCATCCTATTCTGGGAAAACTAATTTCCCTCTCATGCCAACACAGCACCGGGTGGTCGCTAGAATCAGGATTGGCAGGCACAACTCGTGCAGATTTAGAAAGGGTCTGTACTTGCCCAAGACAGGACTGAGTTTCATCCCTACAGTACATTAATTTCTGGAGAAAATGTGGCAGTGATGGGAGAAGCAGAGCAGGGCACTCTGCCCTCTGTGCCGACCACCACTCCAAAACACCCAGATGAATTTATCTGAAATCACAGCTCACCCTTTGGCAAGAAGAATGGGTGACTAAAACTCTGTTAACCCTTTGTGGGCTGCATTCAATTTGGCGCACCAATGATACGAGTTGGGGATGGAAAAGAAAAACAGGTAGGCTGCCCAATCCATCTCTCTGCCAATCACTGGAGCACGACCTTTAAACTATGTGGGTACCACTCCTTTGTGCTTCTGTGTACACACGAAGAGGGCTTCATGTTATCACCCCTCCTCCCTTCTCCATTCCCACTATACTCCAGAAGAGAGAATTCTGCATGTACCCTCTCTCTCCCCTGCATGCCAAATAACAGGGTCTCGCTCACATTCAATCCCTGCTGTCAGAAGTGCAGAATGTAGCAGGCTGGCATAAATTTATTGTGTGAGAGAAACAGGGCACTGGCAGTTGAAGGTTAATGACATGAATACGTTTAGCAGGAGGTGAAGGGAAGCCAAAAGGAATGCACCAATGAAACACTTACTTGTAGTAACAGATATCAGAGCCCACCCGAATCCAGTGAGGCTTGCCTTGGAGAGCTTCCTTCACCGAATACATGACCGGCTGCATGCCTACATAAAACAAAAGCAGTTTCAGGTGACATGACTTCCTTTGCATGAGTGTGCATGCTCTTTGCAGCTCTTTTACCAAAAGCAAATACACTTTTCCCCCATCCCATACTTGATTTCAGAGCAGCCAACTCTCTATAGAAAACTATGGAGAGAGGAAGCCAGCTACCAGGAAATGAGTAGAAAATGCATCAGCTCCACTGGCTTTTCCAAGGCGTGAGATTCCAAGCAACTCTGCTTATGCAGGGACTGAGGAAGGGAAAGAGGACGAAAAGAAGAACATAAGAATCAGTACACTGGACAGACCAATGGCCTGGTTAGACAAGTATCCTGTCCTCTGTCCCACTGAAATACATCAATAGTCGATCTAATCATCTGGAAACCCACCTCCTGCCATAATGGAAGCAACCAATGGGCCGTGCATCTAGTCCAGGGATTGGCAACCTTTGGCACACGGCCCATCAGGGAAAGCTGCTGGTGGGCCGTGACGGTTTGTTTACCTACTGCATCCACAGGTTCGGCAGATTGCAGCTCCCACTGGCTACAGTTCACTATTCTAGGCCGATGGGGGCTGCAGGAAGCGGCAGCTAGCACATCCCTCAGCCCGCGCCGCTTCCTGCAACCCCCCATTGGCCTGGAACGGTGAACCGCAGGCAATGGGAGCTGTGATCGGCCAAACTTGTGGATGCTGTAGGTAAACAAACAGTCCCGGCCTGCCAGTGGCTTTTCCTGCTTGGCCATGTGCAAAAGGTTGCCAATCCCTGATCTAGTCCAATACTTTTTGCTAACCTCAACTAATATTGGATGCTTCATACAAAGGTATTAAACCTCCCGTAAGAACATACAGAGCTGGGTGCCCTAAAAATGCTTGTAACAATAATATCCCTCATTGGGCTGTATGATACCATGGGGGGCAACTTCTTCCTGACCTGCACCACATTATCACCTTATGCCCTGAAAAGAAACTATGCAAACATTATCCATAGTTGCATGAGTCCAGCTCCTTTGCGGAAAGATTCTTGTATATAATTCCTTTGCTCTACGTGGGTCCTCCCTTCCACACTTAGGGCAAGCTTCTTGTCCTCATCTTTGACAATCTCCATAGTGCCTTCCCCATCCATTTCTTTCCCTTCCTCTCTTCCTGCTGCCTTTGTCTCCTTCATCCAGTCCAATTTACTGCCTTTCTCTAGGCTGCTTATTACATCCAGCCCACGATGCCTATGTGTGTTAATATCTAAGATTATATGATACTCCTTGGTGTCATTAATGCTGGGGGTTTATTTGCGTCACACAAAAAAAGGGTTATATCATCACAGCATTTTGCCTCCTCACTTTGGATTTCTTTGGTGTAACTCATCAGCACTTAAACAGCCGTGGAGTACATCTCTGAGCATACACAGGATTGTCCCATACCTCAACAGGAAGGTAACATGGAAAGAAACTTCAAATACAAACTCAATCATATCTCGGATTAACCTTTCAATTTTTGCTTCATGTGTCCACATGGGAGCGGGAACTATTTTTATAGTGGGGGTGCTGAGAGCCATTGAACCAAATGGTAAACCCTGGATATAATGGAAACCACCTCAAGCCAGGGGGTGCAGCAGCACCCCCAGCACCCCTAGTTCCAACACCTATGTGTATCCATACAGTACTTCTGCATGGACCAGGTAATGGAGGGGATGCCATGATGCATCATGGGAGATATATACCTATCCAGGAGACTGGCCTTTCAGAGACAATGAGGACATGAGGTACCAGAACTACAATTCCCATGAAGCAACACAGCATCACAGCAGGACACAGTCTAATGTCAAACTTCCTCAAATCCAAACTTTTCAATTCATTTAGACAAACCAAAACATTTTGTTTCCGTTTTCTCAATGGAAAAGTCTAGTTTTCAGCCACGCTGTTCAGTTTTTTGACAAAAATTCAACATTTTCTGTGGGGAAAGAAATCCATTTTCTGATCAGCTCTGCTGCTGACTACAACTGCTCCTTGAGACGTTCTTTCACTGATATGAAAATTACACAGCACCATCTACCTGACAGGGAGACCAGAAGGACAGCCACAGTACACAGCCAACCCATGGTATAGCACATTGTCACCCATGCCACTTTTGCACAGGCGCAGGACTTGAAACTTCCAGCTCAGTGGGGTGAATAGTAGCACTGGTCAGTGCCTGGAGCAGCAAGTAGCATATTTTCTCCTATGCAGGAGTCAATGTCATGCATGCTGCTGACAATGCTATGGGCCTCACTCCATCCAGATAGCTAAGAGCTTCAATGCATCAGAAGTAATGGACAAGAATTTCCCCAACAGTCAATCACACACACAGTGACCACAGACCACACAATAGCTGGCCCTGGGGCTAGCCTCCTAACACAGGATATTATTTTCACATTTTTCTTCCAAATATAATTTTAATTGCACATTTTTAAATTTGATTCCTGTCCACTGAAAGCTCACAAAAGTGAGGGGCTAATAAGTGCTGGCTATGATCAGAGAAGCAGATGCCGGAGAACTTTCCATCAGTAAGGACCTGAGTCTACCCTACTGAAGCTACCCCATAGGCTATACCATTGAGAGATACTCTATAGGTTTCAAGAGGTACCATATCAGCCTCTGACATCCCCTTTGCCACTCCTCCTCAGTGCACTTCACTCTCAGGCCATTGAGAGAATTGCCCAGTCATGCCGAACAGTTTGGTGATTCAGGAAAGTGGAATAGCACGACAATACAAATTCATTTTCATTTGTGATCTATTTCAGAACAGCTGCACCACTGTAGCACATTAATGAAGATGCTCTACACCAACAGGAAAGCTCTCCTGTCAGCGGGAGAAGCTCTGGTCATTATAGGTCGGTATAACTATGTCCCTCAGGGGTGTGCATTTTTCACACCTCTGAGCTACGTAGTTATAGCAAAGTAACTCTGTAGCATAGACTTGCCCTAAGTCCCTTTGCTATTTGTTATGGGTACACTGCTCCTGAGGTAGTTCCCTTGTTGATTTGTGCAGATGCATCCACAAGGCTACAGAGGGAAGTAGTGTTTGACACTGGGCACTTATTAAACATTCTGGGCCAGATCCTCAGCTGGTGTAAATTAACATACCTTCATGGAAAGCAATAGTTGGTGCTAATGCCAAACTATGCCAGCTGAGGATTTGACACACAGTCTGTATGTAAAAGAAACAATTTCTCTTCTAAAATGGGCATTGAAAGCTCTGATTTGCCTGCCTGTTTTATGGCATCACATCCTTCCTCCTGAACAACAGACTGCAACTGGAGCTTAAAAATAGAGACAGAATCTCTTATTATTAAATGTTGGCAGAAACCTCAGAAAGTCTGGACGTGGATTTTAATTTCTCAATAAGCCTCCTAAACTGTGGATGCTTATTTGAAGATTAGCCAAATTTATTCAAACCTTATGAGATTTCTCCACTTCTGCACCACTCATTCAGCCCAAATAGATCCTCCTCCTTTCCCCCACAGTCCCACTTTTAAATATCCCAGTCTCCAAACTCCTGCTCTTCAATTCCAAATCCCTCTTCCCATCCCTAAGTGCCCTTAAGGAGACAGAGAGAACTCCTTTGGAGGCTTTGTAGTTGCCCCTTCTTGCTGATTTCAAAGCAGCTGCTGTGCACCAAAGAGCTACCCCATTCAGCTCTAATTCAGAAGGTGGACCTAGCAGTAGAGGATGAGATGATAGGAGACCTTAGCTGCTAGGAAATTGGTAGCAGGAGTTGAGGGTGGGAATGGAACCCATATTAATTATGCAGCTGGGAAGGAGAGAAAGGAAGAGGAGTAAGACAGTATTAGACCCTGAAAGCCCCCAGCTTCACACCCCTTCTCCATGGTTCAGAAGGCACCCCGTGACTAAGTAAGTAACCCATGACTTATGGGACTCTAACAGACTCAAGTAGGTTTAAGCCTCCATGGAATCAATAGCATAGCCCTGTGCATGGGAGGGAACTCCAGCCCACCCAAAGGCTCATACCGTAATTAAACTGGCTGTTGACCTTCTCGCAGTTGATGATGTTAAAGCGGTAGGGAACGGCTGGCTTCATGGCACTGACCTCGAAGTAAAACCACTGGTGGTGCTGGACACTGTTCACATCGCTGTTCAGAATCAAATCATACTCAAATCTGGAGAGCAAGGTGTGAGATGGTGTCACCGAGGGCCAGGCAAAATGACAGGATGGGATGTAATGAACCCACGGCTGCAGTTGCTTCATACAAACACTACAGCTGTTAGCCACTTGCAACAATGGGAGCGGGTGCCACTGAGATCACCAGTGGCAGGGGGAGCCAGAGGATGCCATCAAAGCCAATACTAGCCAAGCGTGCAATCGCACTCGTGTCCTACCCTAGCACAGCGTCATGTCTTTCCCTCCGCGCCTTGGTTTCTCACTTCCTTTAACTTCACACTGCCTAATACCTCTGACTCATAAGCTCTGCTCCCCTTGCTGACTGTTCTAAAGTCCACAGTGCTTCATCTTTTCACACAGCAGACATTACAAGTGTGACAAGATAGGACACAGCCACTGCTGGGATCTAAGCTACTTACTTGCGCACTTGGGTGGCTTTGCGAAGGTTTCCTGATTCAAATTTAGAGTAGAATCTCAGGCAGTCTGGAGCATCTGTGCTTGAGGGGCTGCAGCAAAACACAGAAATATATCTTCTACCAAAAATTACCTTAAGGAGCAGTAACCGCGCCGATATAATTTACATAGAGATTTAGACTTACAAACAGAAGACATTTGAGAGCAGCTGTGGCCCAGTCATCCAGCTCAAAGCACCCGCCTGTATGGGGTAATTCTAAATCCCACTTTCTCCCACATCTTGATTTTCCTATCTCCAGCAACAGATCCATACACTCCTCAATCTCAATTACGTTCTTTGCTCCAATCACCTTCCCCATTAACTTATTCCACAGGTTTATTATCCTTTGCGTGAAGCGGCTCTGCCCAAGTTCTCCATTTACTCCTCCCATTTTTACCTTATGCCCCCCTAAATTTTGGAGCCTTTAAAATTATCTTGAGCAATCTTAAAATTCTCTCTCCTTCTTCTTCAAACCTCCACCAGGTCACCTCAAACTCTCCTGATCCTGTGTTCCTAAGAGGACAATCTCAGACCCATTAACTTTTTCCTCAGAATTTACTTCCTTCGGATTTGAGATCCTCTCCATTGCCCTGTGCTGCCTCTTCTCAAGGGCAATAATGATTTGCCAGAAAATGGTGCCCAGCCTCGTTCAGAGTACCCAAGATGGGTGTCTCAGCTGCCTTACTGCACAGCATCATGGTACCACCCTTTTAGTTTTAGGTTCCATTGCTCTGCTAAAACCACCCAGTATCTGGTTTGCTTTTCCTACTGCCACTGTGCACTGGGCTGGTGGTTTCAGGGACTCTTCCTCAATAGCCTGCAGATCCTTTCCCTGAGCCACATGCTGAGAGACAGCTTGTGAAGGGGTGTTTACCTCACACTTGCCCCAAAAAGGTTACTGTGACTAGAAAAGGGGGCTAATTAACCCAACAAGTGACAGCTGAGGGGAATCAGGTGGCTAACTAATCCCCTGAGGGAGGGAGCCCAGCCCAGGGGGAACAAGCTGGGCTGGGATTTATAAACACAGGAAATTGGAAGCTGAGGGGGTTGCTGAGAAATACTTTGCTGTCATTCCCTGGGAGGAGTGTTTGGAGACTGCAGAAACATAGCTTGTAGTTGCTCCCTGGGAGGAGGGAATGGTGACAAACCTTGGGGGAGGTGGAGCGCCAGATGGTAAGGAAAGGGCTCAGGGAAAGGCAGCAAGGTCCAAGAGGGAGCAGACCTTGACTGCTGGCTAGAGGGCCCCTGAACCCAGAGCAGAGGGCGAGCCCAGGTTCCCCTGCCAGCCACTGAGGCAGTGAATGGGAAGACTTTGGTACTCTAGAATGGGAAAATCCATATTGTAGCCTGGCTGGAGGGCTGAGTCATGAAGAGGCAGCGGCAGCTCACTGAGCGAGAGAAGAGCTGATGCAGACCCAGAGAAAGAGGCGGAGAGACAGCATGCAACTGAAAGAAGGGGCATCAACCTCGCAAAGCTAGTCCCCAGAACAGCCATGAGGAGGCGCCATCCTGGCTGTGAGTGGTACACCCCATCACACAACCTTGTTCCTTACACTGGATCCTATCTACCAGGCTAATGTTTTGTACATTTGTCTAAATTGAATCAAATGCTGGCCTAGTCACCTAACCTATTACTGATAGTAACAGTAGCGCCCTCAGTAACAGTACACTACAAGGAATACCTACCTGCGCCCATCTAAATCAAAGACAACTCTGTCTATCACCTCACTTGGCTGGATTAGACGAGAAACATCCTCAAATATTTTGGCCCTGGAAAAGAAAAACTAATTGTGAGTCTGTCTGTAGACACATACCGCTGTCTTGGAGGATCCTTGCTGAGGAAGCGAACTGAGGCTTATGATATTCTTTCCAAGGGGTTAGGGAGAAGGGGGATTCCTGTGCAGAATTAAACACCTGTATTAACTAAACAAAAATATCCCTTAGCACTTTATGCAGTTCACCAGTTTGGCTTTTGCATGTCTGTCATGACTGGAAGACACCTTTAGAGTTAAATGACTTGTCATTCACATTTTGTAGGATTTATCCCCATTTCTTCTCATTCAGTCTCAGTGAATGAGTCACGTAAACCTAGCAATGGAGAATTTGTCACAATGGATCAGACTATTGGTCTATCTATTACAGACTCCTACCTCCATCAGTGGATAATGAGCCCATCTCCCCTCCCCCCCCCCCCCGGTAACGACCTGTTGTACGATGCCATATGTGTTCTCAAAATTTCCTTCCTGACCTTTGCAGCAATCAGCATAAACACTGAAGCATGACACAATTATCCCTGTCTTAGCTCTATGGTTATGTGTGTCATTATGGTCATAAAAGCAGGGCTCTCAGAACATTAGTGCAGGAAATAGGTGAGAAAATGATGGCCTCTGTGAATAAGATTCCTGGCATTTAGCTGCTACGGAAAGTGTTCCCATCTCTATAGAGCACAGACGTTCAAAAAAACTCAGAAACTTGTGTCTTTGGTAAATGCCACGTTATTAGTATCGTTCAGTCCTAGAGCTTAGTTCAAGAGACAGCAGAATCACCCAGCCTGTTTGGGGTCTGGTAAGCATTACTTGTGCTACTAAGAATAAATGCCCTCTAAAGGAATTGCAGAGGGATATGCATGGGGCAGGAGGGGAAAGGTAGCCCTGAGAAGAATCCCCTCTCCCAACACAGTTCCCCCCACACTCCAACACACAATTTATCCTCCTCAGTTGAACAATGTAAATGAGGTGAGATCATTAATGCTAATTGCCAGGTGCACAATGCCTTCCATGGGAGGATCCCAACACACTTCACAAATATTTAATTCCTTTAGCAGGGGAGGCAGAGAAGTATTTATTCACCTTTACTTTCCAGATAAGGAAAGTGGAGAGGTGACATGACTTGGCCACTGGCAGAGGCAGGAATTAGGCTTCCTAACTCCCCATCTGTGCCAAGAACATCTTAGATGCCAGTGTCTTCAACCTCAAGAGAAAAATCTGAATAGTATAAGCCTATAGCTCAGTTTTCCTTCTTGTGATAATCCATTGTGTGGGTCTCTGCAAGGACTGCAGAGACCAATGAAACTTGATACAGAAGTGATGATCAACACCCATCAAAAGCCAGGCAATAAGACATGAGAGTCCCCAATACTACAAGACGTGAGTCCCTATTTGCCCAGCTGTGGAGAGCTACCTGTGGGATGACAATAAAGCAGAATCACCTTTGAACTCCATATTTCCGCTCCAGCATGGACTGGCAATAAGGAGGGGGCTGGTGGCCCCAGAAATCAGGGAACGCCAAGACCCTGTAGTCCGGAATGGACTTGGTGCTTCCAGCCCTGGCCATGTAGAAGTGGGGGCTGTGGAATGGGATATCCCCTTGGTGTCTCTCCAGAAGCTTTGTCGCTATGTTTGAGGCTCCCACTCCTCCCATGGGGCTGGGACCTAAGCAGCTCGCACAGTGAGTGTGAAATGTTTGTGTGTCCCAGGAGGCTTCTTTTAGGGGAGGATGCAGAGTGGGTGCATGGCTCCTGCATGGATCTTCTCTTTCACAAAGGGTATCTGCATCTCGGACTGATTCTCCCATTGCTTGATTTTCAAAGGCTGGAGCCCCAGTGCATTTCTCCTTCTTTGCCCAGCTCTGCACTGGAGTCTTGAAAGCTGTTTCCTCTGGCTCTGGACCCATGGCACTTTGGTCCCTGTGTCTGCAATGCTGCTGCTTCATGAAAGCAGCATTCGGAATGACTCGGGGGTGAGTGCCTGGCAGGCTCCTAGGCATATCCTCAAAGTCCTTCTCATCTTCAGACCCTGTTTCCAGCTCCTTTAGATTTAAAGAATAAAAGAAAGGAAAGAAATAAAGACAGATGGTGTCTCCTTCCAGAAGGAAATAGAGGAAAGAAATGGGAAAATATTTAATTTACAGGCCTCTCAAAGTCTGCTCGCCTCAGTGACCCAGAGAGATAGAAACCCACAACCCACCTGCCAGCATTCCTATTCCTGCAAGCGATCTCTCATCGGCTCCCAGAAGCTAAACAAAGTCAGGCTGGATCAGCTGCTGGGTGGGTAAGCTCCAAGCAAAACCTGGAGCATTACAGGAAATTGCATGAGGCAAAGTGATGTGCTTCTCTTTGAACTGATGCTCCAGCATGATGCAATGGGGCCAGTCTGCCAAGCAAAGTTCCACCCTTCCTAAATACAGGACTGCAGTGTTAATCCAAGTTCCTGGCCACTTGCAGTCATCACAAATACCACAGCATTTTGTATGATAGGAGATGCATGAAGCCTGGTGTCTTGTTTAAATCTGAATAATTATATTCTGCCTTCCTACATTCCTCCGCCTCCAATACTGAGTACAATATTCTTCTTCACTTCCTGTCCCAAACTGTTAAATGGCTGGTTTGATCTACCCCAGAACTGTCTGCATTTTAAGCAGTGACAGTGTACGCTTCCCCATCACTGTGCTCCAACCCTGACCTTGACTGACCACCTCTGGGGTAGACAAGCCATTTTAATCTCCGTGTTCCATTTGGTTCTCGGCATCTCTGTTGAACCTGCCAACAAGGGTACAACGTAATCTCCATTCGTGGATGTGGGTTTTTTCTCACGTGGGTATTTAATTATTTATCCACTGGGCCCCCATCAACCGAGACCCAGCCTTTTTGCTAAATGCCACCAGACAGCTCTCCGATGTTAACACCTTTTACCCACTACCAGCTGGGGCTGCACTCAACCCAACAAGCTCCAGGTGCGTCTACGTTTTGGATCCTCCGATACCTTGAGTCACCCAGTGCTCCCCTTTGCAGTACGTCCGTCTGCCCACCTCCTCTCAGTCAGCATCCCCAGTACTGCACATCCCTACCTGCGTTCACAGATAAAGGAAGTCACAATATTATCCTACCTGGAAAGCAAGGGAAAGTTCAGGACACATTGCCTCATACTGCTCAAGCTCCTCCTCTGGCCTGTCAAGACCTGGCTTTGAGCTCAGTTTGTTCACATCTGTCTCCAAATCATCATCCTTCAAAAGTCAAAGTAGGAAAACAAATAAATTAAAGGTGCTATCGACCCATTTGGGTCGGTCTCTGAGTTGATAGTTATAAAACGGTATATTACATCATGCCTTTCATCTGGGAATCTCTAAGCACCTGACAGATGTGAAGTAAACCAGCCACCCTTGGCAACTAGATGAGAGCAATGAAATTCATTTTTATGGAAGGGCAAACAGAGGCACAAAAGTTTAAGTCACCTGCCCACAGCCATAGAACGATCCACTGGCATGTAACTCAAAAGTCCTGGACAAGATTTTCAAAAGTGAGTAGTGGGTTTGGGTGCCTCGCTATTTGAGTGCCCAAGCTGAGACACCTTATAGGGGCCTGATTTTCAGAAAGTGCTGAGACCCACCCTCTGAAAATCATGCCCATTTAAAGGTGTCTCAACTTGGCCACCCAAAAATTGTGGCACCCAAAGCCACCAGCCAGTCTCCTGAGTATCCAGGATGTGCTGATGTAACCTGCAGATGTGCTGCCTCAGGTGTTGAATGAAGGAGTGAGAAAACACCTTTGATTCAGAGACAGACAATCAAACAATTTAGATTTAAGAAAATCCCACAGTGTGTCACAGGCAAAATGAGTTTTGCTGATTACCAGCAAAATAGCATCTTCTAGTGTCCAGCCTCTTCAAACCAAGATTGCCTTGGTCCCCACTGCTGCTCATGAGGGCCCCCTCTCTCTGCCTTTGAAACCCAAATCCCCATCCCTCTACTACACACCTCACTGAGCCCTCAAGCGCTGATTTCTCATCTGTTACTTTATTTATATCTTTCTACGCTGTTGATAAATAGCTTTTAGTCTCTTGACCAATCCATCTTCTGTTCATTTTTTTTTTTTAATTCTTTTGGGTTTGCAGTTATCTATAAAGCAACGACAAGGATCATGTCTGAAACTTGCACATCCAAAGGCAACTGTGCATTGACATGCATCCCCCTCCGTATCAGATACAAGAGTCAAAGACATGCAGTGTCAAGTGTTTAGTCATCGCATAAGAGAATGGGAAGGGGGGGTCGGGTGGCTAAATGGCATTGATGAATGGCTGCGACATGACAGCATTATTCAAATAATTCAGCATGCAGTTAGCAAGCATTCACCACCAAACCACAACAAAGAAGCAATTTGCTCTTGATAATAACTTCAGAAATTATTCTATTTATCAACAAACTCCCATGAACACCAGGGTGTTGACAGCAGTTCAAACCCTGAGCCATAGCAGTACTGAAAGGCTGAGCTGTTTCTACAAAATGTTACTTGTGTTGACTTGAGGCGGTGGTTGGAACTGGTTGACATGCGAGTCAGCAGTGAGTGTTGGAGGTTTGCTGGGCTCTTGAAGATTGGTTTGGATGGACTGACAGTTTGGAGAATTATGTGGAATCTGTAGGGGTGGATTTTAATGATTTGGATGGTGGGGATGGGCTCCATGACAGGACTGGATGTTCGATTGGTACAGGGACTCCGGTTTTGGTAGAGCTGATCAAATAGTTAGAGAGAGGATTCACAAATATTTTCACCAACAAAAGTGTTGTGCTAAGTTCACTATGATTAGTATTAGACATTATTCACATATATTTGAACACCTGCCAAGTAGCCGTGAAAAAGTTTTTGAATCACAAAAGTATCAGGAACTTGAGCACAAATGATTCTTTGCACAAAAATTTTCACTGAAAGTTCACGACTCATCCTCCATTATCAATCTGTGTAAAAGTCAGTCAGAAGGTGGGATAGCATGAGACTTACGACCATACGAGACAACCATACGAGACCAATAAATAAAACTCATATTCAAAGCAAAGTGTTGGCAAACAGCCAATAAACTAAAAACTGTTCACAACTAGTTGGTGAATCCTTATGAATAATGAACATAATTACAGATTTTAGGATGTGTTTGGGAATGAATTACTAAACAAAAAAGGGGCTAACTTGGCAAAGAACATGATTTCTAATGAACAGTTTGGCCAGTTTTCAGATGAAAATAGTCACTAAAGGGAAGGTTAGCATGCTGAGCCCATTTGTTTTCTTTCCTTTTTGTCATTTGGGTGACATATTAATGTTCAGGTAGGCAGGTCAGGCAAACAATGAAAATAACATTCAATTCACATCTAAACTGCATCAGATCACACGGCATTTGTGCCCTTTTGAATTTGATGACCACAAACATTTGTAGGAACAAGATTTTGTTTGCAAATACGTTTGAGAGGGCGAAAACTCATTCATGCTGGAATGTGTGTTTGTACAAAGATGCATTTTCACAGCAAGAACTTTTGCATGTGTAAGCAGGGTCTGAATGAACTCTCCCCTGACAGCTAGTTTGGGAGGGGGAGAGACTTCAGGGGCAAACTGAATATACATGAATACACTACTCTGTGTAGGTATCTAGCAGACAGGACTTGTGTTGCTCCAAGTGATCAGCTTTGTCTGGTGTTGGGTTACAAATCATGCCATCAGGTGGTCGATGACATCTACATAGAACACATCAGCGGACATCGGCAATACCAGGAGGGATGAGCTGGAATGCCAATGAGAAGCACTGTTGGGAAAGTTACTGAAATACTTTCCTGATGGATTGTATTTTGTAAATGGACAACCTACCCTAAATGCTCAATTACTGAGGGACAATCTTCACTCATTGCTATATTTGCTTTCCACAGCCAACTCTGTATAACTTTTCATGAGTGATGTACCTGAATACTTGGATGCAAATATCCAAACTGTATTCTTAAATGTATTCACCTAAATTTCGGTTTGCTGATTATGCACTATATGTATCTTATGACTTTTAAAACAAACTTTGTATTTGTGGATAATCTAAGCACTATACCCAGATGTACAGACACTCTTTTCTTAATCTGTGTATTATTATATAACTTTTAATACTGAATGCAGGGGTAGTGAAATGTTGTTATCAATGTTATCTTCACTGTATGAGTAAAGGCGAGCAGAACTGTGTTAAGCTTGTCCCGACTGAAAGGAACTCGCTAAGCCAGGGGCTCGAATGCCAGACCCCTGGGAAAGTAAGAGGGGCAGAGACAGGTCTCCCAGCCAGAAGGTGTGGACTCTCCCTAAGGGTCTCTGATCTAGTTTAACCTGTCTCTTCCCACTGTTCAAAGATAGAGCTAAATAGGCTTCATTAGGAGCCCTTTGTTATGTTAAAGTGCTCAAATGAGAGCTGAAATCACTTGAGATGGGGCAGTGTTTCTGCCCAGCCTGCCATAGCTGAAAATCATTAAGAGACTGATGTGCAGAGATCACAGCAAAGAGGCAAGAGGGAGTAGAAGATGACTGACAGTTGGCTGGAAAACAAGCGGCTGGCGAGGCAACGAGCGGCTGACGAGCAGCGGGCAGGGTGACTAGCAGAGAGGAACCGTGGCTGGCGGGCCAGCCAGGCAGTGAGGAACCACAGGTGGTGGGCCGGCCAGCAGAGAGGAACCGTGGCTGGCAGGCCGGCCGGTGGAAAGGAACTATGGCTGGTGGGACAGCCAGGCGGCAAGGAACAGCGGCTGGCGGGAAGGGCAGGACAGCCAGGAACAGCGGCTGGCGGGCTGGCCAGGTGGTGAGGAACCGCAGCTCGCAGATCAGCTAGCAGAGAAGAACTGTGGCTGGCAGGTCGGCCAGCCAGAGCAAGTGCTCAGATGGCGGTGCAAGCAAGGTGCCTTCTTCCCTGGGTTGGAGGTGAACTCTCACAGATGCACCTCTGAAGTCTAGGTACTCACTGACCAAGGACAAACACTGTGAGTGGGATATGGTGAGGGAGCACTCTGAGTCGGGTGTCCTGCTCACAGTATTATGATTATAAATCCTGCTTGTGGCATTTTTCCTAATTAATGTCGGGTAACTTCCCTCCTTTCATTAAAAGTTTCTTCTCTACACTCAGACTCTGTGTTTGCGAGTGGGGAAGTATTGCCTCTCAGAGACACCCAGGGGTGCTATGTAATTTTTCCAGGTTACTGGGTCAGGGCTTGAGCTGGTTCTGTGCTGTATTGTTGAAAAGGAACCCCTAGATATTGAACCCAGCCCGGGTTGCTGCCGGCTCCACCTAGTAGAAGGGTTGCAAATGCATCCTCAATTTGTGCCTTTCAGAGCTGGGTGTGGCAGGGAAAGAGAGTGAGGAGAGAAAGCAAACAATGTTCTGAATAATTATTTGTTCATGAGATGAGCAGGAACAGGTAAAAGAAAGTGGCTAAGAGTAGGTGCTCCAGCTGTAGCTTAAAGGAGCCAAGCTGTTTTAAAGACTGGGGTCCAGGTACATAGCCAAAATATAATGCTATTGTGATAGGGAAAAAAGGAAAAGATTAATACTTCCTAAAATCTCCTAGGCCTCCTATCACCTTCTCCTTAAAGTGCCTCCCATCCCTTCTGCCTGGAAGAATCAAAGCTCCAGTGAGACTTATTCATGACTCTAGTTGTAAAAGGTATAATCACTCAAATGGGAAATGGAAAAAATACCATGTGACCTACATACAGCTCAAATTGGGACTATGAAATACATGAGGTGACAGTTCGTGAACAAACCATGGCCTGAAAGCAGATCACCCAAAAGTTTTATTCCTGTAGTAAATGCGAGCGAGGAAGAAATGTGGGGAAATCATGATGCTGTTCAGAATCTGTTGGGGAACAGAAACAAGGAACTCAGAGTGATGACCAGATTGTTCCCGGGATTAGATTGGCCAGCTCTCTCTATAATAAAGGGCAAATCATATAGGTTACCTACACAAAGCTGAAGTATTCTCAGCTTCTCAGACACCATCCTGGCTACTGCATCCAGCAGTGCAAGTAAGTCAATGCAGTCTGATATGCTGGAGCAGCAAGCTATCTATAGCCAGTACGGCGTACTGGAAAGACACCATACCGCCCCCAGCCCCTCCACAGAGCTGCCTCTCAGGAGAACAGGGCTGGGTGGGGGAGCTGGGAGCAGTACGGAAGCGAAAGGAGTTGCCGGCATTCTGTTCCTTTCCCTGCATGCTGCTGCCCCCGCAGTAGGGAAAGGAGCAGAACCCCCAGCCCTGTCCCCCGGCAGGGCTGCCGCTGTGTGGAGCCGGAGGAGAAGCAGCTCCGTGAAAGGGTAGGGAATGGGGCTGGGAGTTCTTCTGCTCCTTTCCTGGGATGGGGAGGGGAGAGGAAGAGTGTAGGGGCTCCGGGCTGGGGGTGGGGCAGAGTCATGTGGGGGGGTCATGTGGGGAAGTCACATGCCCCCCGCCCTTACCTGGTGTGCTCCCCACCCCGTACTGGGAAGAAAATAATATTACTTGCACCACTGGCTGCATCCCAAACTGCCTAGACGTCTGCCTGAACCATTTAGCCGTGTGTTCAAGAGACCGCCCTTCCAAGGAAGATGTTGCTCTTGCCTTTTCTGCGGTCAAGCAGCCCTATATGATTATATATCTGCTTTGGGTCCACAAACAAATCAACTTTCTCTCTGTGAATGGCAAGGGTGCCAATTAGGGAGGGCAACACACCAGGGATGTCCCTAGCTATTCTGGGGCCCTACGCAGGCCTCTGAGGGGGTAGGAGCCGGGGGGCTGGCCCCAGGCCTCTGTGGGGTGGGCCTGGCTTAGGGGGCAGGGGAGAACCACCCCCCAGCACTCACCGATGGTGCGGCTGAGCTCAGGGGAGTGGAGGCAGGGCTGGGGCGGAGCAGGGGTGGGGCTGAGGCGGGGAAGGGGCAGGAAAAGGGCACAGGCCATGGGGAAGAGCCGGAGCTGGAGCAGCACACAGCTGCGCAGGGCACCCAGGAAATTTGGTGCCCCAAATTTCCTGGTGCCCTACACTGCTGCGTGCTTTGCGTATGGGTAAGGACGGCCCTGCAGGACACCTCACCCTGAGTTTCTTGCAGGAGGTGGGCTTCCAGGCGGACCTCTTAACTGCACAGAATTAGTGTGGAATGCAAGTTCTGCAGACAGGTGCTTCTGGCAGCTTGTGCCCTTGGGGCAGGGAGTCAGTGTCTTATTTACAAACAGAGGCAGGGTGATTAAGATAAGAAAGGTTAAGGATCTGGAAGTCATTAGATGAATCTGTAAAACAATAATCCCTCTGGGAGGGAGTGGGGGTTGTAGAGAGAAAGCAGGGGACTCAGAAGAAATATAGCCAAGCCCTCTAAGCCAAGTTTACTTTCAGAAAAGAGGGAGATGTGAGGCGGGCAGGTGAAAAGAAGGGGCCAAAACCGAGGGAAGGGTTAGCAGTGATATAGAAAAGTTTCCACTCTACTTGTGGTACTTATGTGGCCCCATCACCATAGTATCTGAGTGCCCTTCGGTGAGGTAGAGCAATGCTATTATTCCCATTGTACAGATGGGGCACTGAGGGACACACTTGGATGACCAGATGTCCCAACTGTATAGGGACCATTCCGACCTTTGGGGCTTTGTCTTATATAGGCGTCTCTTACCCTCCACCCCCTGTCCTAATTTTTCACACTTGCTGTCTGGTCACACAAGGGGACACAGACTAAAGGCCAGATTTTCAAAGGCATCTAGTGGGAAAACGTAGTCCCTGAGCCAATGCATATATGATGTGTAACTCTGGATAAGATGGCCTGGATATTTAAGTATGAAGTGTATAGTTATTGACCACACATGTTATCACGTGTTCACTGTGATGTTAATATCTATGGCAATAGTTTTACTTGATTAACATCTAGAAGATTAGACCCTCCAATTTTCTTTCAGGAGGAAGAGCTGCCCAGAGCTCCTGTGCTGTTAATTTTCCTTTCCTGCCTGCAGTGGCCCTGAGATACCTCAAAAGTCTCAATATTTTTCCTCAACTTTAAAAGACAGAATTTTCTTGATGTTTGGTTTTAAATATTCTCCTGTGAAAACTGCAATTCAAGCACTGTAGTGTGACCCTCCTGGAAAGTAACTAGCCTCTAAACAGAAGGCAGTGTAGCCAACTCTCATGATTTTGTCATGAGTCTCATGATAATTATTGTTTTCCTTAAAGCTCCAGCTCCTGGAGTCAAGTGGATATGTGATGATTTCATCCTTCATTCTTAAAGAGAAATGAAGTTTCTAGCCCTTGCGGCTGTGGAGATGTGACCCCAGTGCACTGTGAAGGCTCAAAAAGCAGTATGTAAATAAAAAGAACACCAAATCTATTATTTTTATATAATATCATTATTTTTAAAGCCAATCTAATTATTTTTGGAGAGTTTCTAGTCTATTTGTAGTGGGGTAACACCCCTAGAACCCCAGGCAGGTGCAGTATAAACTCATGGGGTCTTGCCCTAGTAGGATGTTTCCAAAAGTTAAATGATCTATTCCAAGCTTGATGAACTGCAAAAAAAGTGATAGAAAGTAATCTAGATTTTTCTACAATTGTTGTATTCAACAATTAGTAACAAAGTAAGAATACACATTACAATTTTAAACCTAACCAGTGTCCCTTAAGTGAATTGACACAAGATGTCAGAACATGTTAGTATTAGAGCTGAGTGGGTCTAATATTTATTTAATTTTCTTTCTTTCTTTCTTTCGGAATTAGAAATTATTATCTGACAGGAGCACTCTACCTAAGTTACTATCTGAAAAACAAACAGAGTTTTCAGGTGCCCAAGTAGCCTCTGGAATCACAGTTAAAATTACCCCCCCCCCATCTGAAATGGTGCCCTTGCCCATCAGAGCTCAAAATTGGGGCGGGCGGGGGGCAAAAAAACTTCCCTTCACAGAACATGGAGCATTTTAAAGGAAGCTGTGACTCATATACCTACTTCCTCTTTATGCTCCAGGTCCTCGTTATCCAGGTCTTTTTCCACTTCTTCCTCACCATCATCTTCATAGCCATCTGCAAAAGTAGAAAAGAGGTGGAGCAGGTGGCCTCCATCATAATAGCCTTCTCCCTAGCCCACCCCAAAAAGGCAGGCCACCCTCATGTGCAGTATCCATGTCTTGTCCCTATAAACCACCACAAAGCTAAATGTAAGACTTAGAATAAAGATTAGATCCCATGTGTTCCATCAGATACAGCTTCATATGGGATCTAGGACTTCCTAGACGCCCATTACTGGTGTATCTGAGCACCTTCCATGTAAAAGTCAATAGCAACAATGAAGTCCCTAGTGGACTTTATGGCATCTCTGGCTCTTCTTCTTTCTGGGGGGTAAAAATTATCTTGGGCCTGGATTTTATTGCTTGATTTGCTTGGTTTAGATTTGCCGGAGGTGGGGTAGGCAAGTAGGGTGGTGAGTTTTATTCTTGCTATGGTATGTCCTACATGCCTAGACTAAAAGAAGCAGGAGTATCCAGAGGAAAGCAGAAACGTCCCATGAAAATCAAGGAAAATCCTGAAGATCAATACCTTCTAAAGAGATGAGGCAGAAAATTGGAGGTATAGAGCAGAAGCTCCACAATCTTTGCTGAAAATGGTTGCACACATGAAATAGTAGTCAGAGGTTTGTTTGGGTTGTACAATAATGGTGCTGGTAAGGAGCATGAAGGCTGGCAGTGCACAAGGTCATATTTGTTTCATTCCTGGGCACGCATCTTACATATATGCTGCTCCCCTGCCTGGGCATACACCCTCCTGGCCTGCAAGTGCTCACAAACTCCATTCACATAGCATAGCCGCAGCCAGATTATTCGAGAAGGAAAAAGAGCCATTGGTTGGCAGCATCAATTTACTAAAAAAGTTGCAAGGAAGGACGTGTGCACACACCCACACCCCCACACATGGGGGGTGAGGTATATGGGCCCGTGGTGCTTGTGCTCCACCAATATTTAGGAAAGAGGGCCCAGCTCCACCAATGTGTGGTGCTTTGGGGGGCTCCTGGTATCGCTCAGGGGAAGGGGCAGAAGCCAGAAAGAGATGGGGTGGGGGCTTGGGGGAAAGGGTGGAAGGGGGTGGTTTGGGGCCGGGTCACACGCTGCTGCCAGCGCCAGACACCTCCCCCCCTCCCCCAATAACCCTCCAGGCTGCCCTGGACCCCATGTCCCGCTGAAGGGCAGGGCCCCCCAGAGCACAGGGTCTGGGGCGGTTGCCACAGTCCATCCTATGGATAGGACGACTCCATTCTGGGCATCACCAAAAATTACATAAACCTGCTACGCTCTCTCTCTCACACACACACACCCTCCCTTCCCAGTTGCCATGAAGCAACAGTAGTTCCAGCCTTTGCCAAGGCCATTCTTTCAGGTCACTTTAAAGCAATAAGGATTAAATTTCATTTCCCCTACCCTTCACTATCTCACATCTCCCCTGCTGGCCTTGATAGAAAGTGAGGGATTCAGACCCAGTTCTGTAGCATAACAGTCTGGGTCACCATGCAATTTTAAATGAAAAGCTCAGGACTAGATTCCTCTCTCCCCTGGCCCCGACCTTCCATTCTCCCCATCAGTCCCTCACTGGGCCCCCCCCCCCCCCCACACACACACACATTCTCTCTTCAGTCAGCAATTTACCTTCAAGAACTGCAGGTGGAGATTCGGAGCTGACACTCCCAGGAAGAGAGAAGGAATAGGAGCTGTGTACTGTAGCCAAAGGCAGAGGCCCCTTGGGGTAGCACTTCCTCAGGATCTGGGCCACTGTAGTTACTATAGGATCAAGGAGCTTGCTATCCAGGCAATCCTAGGCACCAATGAAGAAGAATATTCAGTGATGTTTGCCATTCAGAAGCATCCTTCCTCTTGCACAGATCTGCCAGACATTAAAATAGCTGCTTCCCTGAAAGCCTTAAAGAGCAGCATTTGAATAATATTCAGGCAGTTCTGTGTCAACTTCTTATATTCCCGTGTTTCTCTTTCATCCTTTTCCTTCCTTATCACAGCAGGGAAGTCTACATGGGAGCATAGCATCTTGGTTTTTTAATAGTTTATCTGCTTCTACAAGTCATTCACCATCTCCTGGTACATCCATCTAAAGGGCACAGGGTTCCCTAGCACCATTCGAAGGCACTGGGGTCAGTAGCGTCTCAGAAAAAAAAAAAAAAAAAAAAGAGCACCTGCTACTGAATTATCCATACACCTCCCTACAGCTAGCATGGGGCAAAATTCTTCAGCTGGAGCTCTTTGGGGGGCATGAAATGCTGATTCAGCGACCAAAATGTTTTGTGAATTCGTGCCAGTTTCACCGAACTGATCATTTAAAACAAATGACAAAAAAAGTCTGAATGTTTCTATTTTTCAGTTTGAAAGAACTTTTAACTCAGAAATTTCCTTCCAATTTAAAAACACTTTTTTTAAAAAAAAGCTCTAAATCCAAATGAAATGCTTCATTTCACCAGAAATGAATTTTTCTTCGCTTTTTGGCTTTCTGAAAATTGTGATAGATTTTATTGTCAGCTCAACATTTTTTTTTCTTTTTTTTTTTTTTAATTTTTAAGACGTGCCAGCAAACTGGAAGTCTACATAAAACACAGTCCCCTCCAGCACTGAACTGTGGCTTAATACTGATTCAGAAGGGACAGCACTTCCTACTCAGCCACCCATGTCATCTCTGAGCCAGAGTGTGATGAGTAAAGCAACGATTATGTCACAGAGGTCACAGAATCCTTGACTTCCACTGATCTCTGTGACATTTTCTGCCCTGGGGCTGGAGCTCCCAGCCAGCCATGTCCTCACAGCTCCCAGTCCCCAGTCTGGTGGGGGCACCCTGCAGCTGTCCATCCACAGCAAGCGGCTGGCGGACCCTGCAGCTGCCCAGCCCTGACGGCCAGCAGGCCCCTGAATCTGCCCAGCCGCAGCTGCAGCTACCAGCTGTCCAGGGTGAGGGGACCCCACAGCAGCCCAGTCCCGGGGCAGGAGGACCCTGGAGCTCCCACACACCACATCAGTGGGGGACCCAGGAGCCCCAGCAACAGTGGGTGCTGAACCCACCTACCCCTTTTGTCAGGGATATTTTTAGTGAAAATCAGGGACAAGTTGCGGGCTGCCATGAATTTTTGTTTATTTCCCATGACCTGTCCCTGACTTTTACTAAAAATATCTGTGACAAAAGCTTAGCCTTAGTGATGAGTCATCAGAAGCAACTACCTGCAGGTCTAGTAATAGGCCCCGTGCCATTCAGCAAGGGTTTAGTCAATCCACAGGCAAGAACCCACACCCAGGTGATCCAACCTCAGGCACATAGGCTCCTAAGGGAAACCATCTCTCTATTCTGCTCAGCATCACTACCTGGCCAGGAATACTCCCATTGCCAATTGTTTTAATAGACTGCCCTTGCTCCCACTCCAGCCTACTCATCTCTGTTTCCATGCTAGCCAGCCCCTGTCCCAGCCTGCATCTGCTTCTACCTCAGCCGGGCACTCAGTGGTCCTGACATATCCCATGCAGGGGCAGTTTCCTAGATCTCCATTAGTTTTTCCCCATGCGCACGCGTGTGTGCACACACACACACACAGAGTGGAACCACAGATTTTCAGCTTGAAGGACTTTTATTTTAAATTAAGGAAAACAAGACAAGCAAGAATAAAAAGGGAATTCTCCTGGGGAGGGTGCAATGGGTGAGTGCCTCTTCTGGAACAAGGACAGCAGCTCTGAGAACAAAATGGTTGCTGCCTCTGCCCAAAGGTGGAGTTCTTAGACATTTATATGTGCAATACAGAGAAAACAAAGGAATCGTCGTTTCATAGCTACAGCGCATATATACACCACAGCCTCCTCAGGGGGAAGAGGACTGTAAAGCTAATATAGCTATCATCTGTCTAGCTAGCTTCTTATGCTGTACCATGCCTGCTAGCATAGTAGCTGAGTGTCTGTAACCTTGGTGACTTGGGACTGAGCCCTCACACACCACAATATTAGTAGAAGCCACAGAAAGCATCATAAAGGCACCAATACATGAAAGAGCAACATCAACATGATCTTTTATTACCATTCAGAATGTTTACACCCTCTCGGTAGACATTGAAAATGGAACAATCCAGAAGACAGAATAAATGGTTAGTGCCGCTGGCTGAGCATCCCACAGTGGGAAATATGGAGGGCCGAGGCTATTCAGCTCGTCCAGCAGGGTGATTGGTGAACAAACTGAAGTGCTTTGTAATACGCAATAAAAGGAAAACAGCTGTATTTTATACAGGCTCTTGGTTCACTTCCGCCTGTATGAATGAAGGGCATTATAAGAGTCTGTGGAATTAGGCAGGATTCCTATGGGGAGGCAAGAAAAATAACCTAGAATTAGGCAGGATTCCTATGGGGAGGCTAGAAAAATAAGAGTGGGAGAAAAGACAATTCTGAAATCAGCTCTGAGGAAGGGAAGAGCAAAGGCCTACAAGAACTGGTTTCTATTCACAGCTTTGCCTCTGACTCACTGTCTAATACAGGGCAAGTCACTCGGCTTCTCTGTGTCTCAATTTCCTTATCAGTAAGAGACACTTTACCTTGCAGCTATTTTTGTGAGCCTACGTTCACGAATGTTTGTAAATGCTTTGAGATCCTCACATGATGTGGTCTGTAAGTGGGCAAAGAACTGTTTGTGAAGCACAGTATAACGTCAAACAGAAGTCCTCTGGATACAGTCCAAAGGTGCGGATTAAACCACATAGCATCTCATGTATGCGCAAACAGTGGTGTGAGGGTAAAGTTGCTGCAGGCATGCTGCTTGGAAGGGTGATAGTAGCCGTGAACAGACTCAATTCTTAGTTCACAAAAAGAAAAGGAGTACTTGTGGCACCTTAGAGACTAACCAATTTATTTGAGCATGAGCTTTCGTGCTCAAATAAATTGGTTAGTCTCTAAGGTGCCACAAGTCCTCCTTTTCTTTTTGCGAATACAGACTAACATGGCTGTTACTCTGAAACAATTCTTAGTTCAGAAATCCAAAGTAGAGTTGACCTGAACTCAACTCATCTGTGCTGTAGTCTCTGCACTCCGTGTATTTGTGAGTTATTTGGTGCCAGTATAGGAAAGGTTGAGACTATAACAATATTAACTGAGAGGAAAGGCTAAGGCACAGGGACTGAGGAGATACCAGCTGAGCCAAAAAAGAAATCAGATGTGCAAATAATAAAGAAGCAGAGAGGGTGCTGCATACAACCGTCTCCTGCACACTCTTGTGGGGCAGAGAACATTTTCTCATCTCACTGCGACCTGCATGCCTCCAAGGCCTGTGAGCTCTGTCTGAGACCTCAGCCAGATTAGGCCAATAGGTCGTGTTTAAAGACGTGTTTGCGAACATGTTTTAACCAGCACATTTAAGCATGAGCATAGAAAGAGTTTAACACAACAGCTGAGTGGAGAAAAGTATTTCTGTTTCATGGAGACTTGTAATATTTCAACATTTGTTTCTATTCCGATTCAAAATGAAAATCTACATTTTTTTTTTAATTCACCACAGAAGAGACTGGAGCCCCATTTCTGGGGCAGGGTATCTGATGGGTTGCCACAGAGCAGGGGACCCAAGAAGCCCAGGCTGCTGAAGTGCCATGCGTCAGGACTCCCAAGGCTTCCAGGCTCTCGGCTTCCTGTCAGCATGCCAGATGGGCTACTGAGGATCCAAGGTGATTGAGCTGGCAGGGAAGCAGGCAGGTTTCTGTCAGAAAACTACCTGACAGGCAGCGTTCCATATGAGTCTTTCCTGGGTTCTGTTGGAACATCGTCAAAATCAAATGGTCTCAAAACATTTCTGTTTCAACACACTCATCTGTGCACACACTCATCTGTGGTTTCTAGCTGTGAGTGGGGAATTGGGCGGGATCCTCACAGGGTTGTACCTTTCCTCCAGGCGGTTGGGAGAACATCATTTGATCTCTCAGGGAGACAGTGTAAGACCAGAAATGTACCTTTTAGGGGTCAAGGAATGTGATATTTTGGACTTATTAACCTTGGTGATTCCCCTGCCAACAGATCTCCCATGGCACGTGGTAGAGAAAGCAAACTGGAACCCCCTGAAGCTGTCATTTCTGCTCCACTCCCAACCTTTGGAAGGATTAGCATTCTCACTCTTCACGGGATTCTTGGTGCGTCGTATCTTGTTTATTCACCCAAGGTGACCCAGTGTTTGCACTTTTCAGGGTGTTTCTCCCAGGCTGAGCTATCAGGAGACATTAGCTCAGAAGGCACCATGGACTGATAAAGGCTTATAAAGGCAACAAGCCATGATCGGCTGTCACAGACATTGCTCTCACACAGCTGCTTCCATTCACCACATGCATTGGGGACTTACTGTTCACAAGAGCCATTAACCTGATTGAAACCTTGCTACATCTGATCCCCTAGCCCCACCTGAAGCAGTGACCAATTCCTCAGGCCCCAGAGGAAGGACGTCCCATTAGGATGCATCTCCCATGCACCCGTGAGATGCTGCAGCGGCTCAGCCACAGGGAGAGATTGTGGAGCATCTTGGGAGATGCAAGCTAGCAAGGGAGTAGGGTCCATAGGAAGAATAGGGGCATGAGGGACCTGGAGCTACAATTCCCATGAGGCCCTGCAGAGGCGCAGACAGACGGAGATTAACATTAAAGATGAAATGTTTCAACATTTCTGAACTGATTTTTTGTTCTCTGAAAAATTTCAATGTTTTGAATTTTTGTCCTGATTCGGGACAAAAAAAAATAGTCAAAGTATCGCAATTTTCTACAGGACGGAAACTCCATTTTTCAATCAGCTCCGCTTAAAACATAAGAAGAATTCTACGTTGCAACGGCAGAACAAGCCAGAAGCAGCTGCTGAGCTGGCTCAGTCTAGTCCCCAGATTGTGTTTACCTGTGCAGTGGTGAAGAGGATCTCCAGGCCACGGGCACTGAGGAAAGTCTCCCTGGCAGATCGGATGTTGGTGATGTGTTTGAGGCAGAGCAGGAGACCCCTGCGGACATGGATGTACCTATTGGAGGCATCACAGCAGTGCCAGTCCTGGTACAGCCTGAGCAGTTCACACAGGTAGCCTCTGTTGACTGCCCGTCGGCTGTTAGACTCTGAAACCAAAGGGATATGGCTGAGTTACAAACTTCCCCCCCACACACACACACAAGTACTGACTGATGATTGTCATATATATGCACAATGCTCGCACACTCGCATGCACACACTTGCACATCCATTTGGTCTTGCGCACACAATCACAGACATGTTTGTTAGCTTGATTTTAATAATTTGCATGGGTGACCTTAATTGTTATTTGTTAAGCATAGAGCGCATGCTTGGCATAGCACTAAGCAAAGCAAAAACTAAAGACAATTCCTGCAGGGAGATGCTTGGCACGAGTGGGAGATGCTGGATTGACAGCCCTGGAGACAGAAGTATTTTATTTACACCCACTATGAATGGAGCACAGGGCAGCAGCCCTAGTTGTGGCTGCCTCCATCTGACCCACGCACCGCACCCCCTATGTTCCTCAAAATGAATATGAAAGAGGGAGGAGCCGCTGAGGAGGGAAAAAGAGAGATGCAATATGATTGGTTGGGAGAGGGTCATGTGATCCTCATACAGTAGTGTGGATCCCAAAGGAGACTGACCTACAGAGGGCAACAAAGCCAACCACTTTTCAGTCACATGACCCTGCCCCAGACAATGAGATTGTGTTGGCTACTGAAAGGTGTGATTCATGCTCACACACCCCTTTGTAATGAAAGCCATTGCACAACAGAGATTGTAAAATCACAGCCCCTTCTGCTATTTCAGGGCCGCCAACCCAATCATTAATCATCAATCAGGCTCAGAAGATCATTATTAACTTAAAAATCACGAGTGGTTTTTTTTTTTAAACAAAACTCCATGTTTGGTTTCTTTTTCTTTGCCCTATGGTTTCTGAGCCTTTTGTGTGCGATCAGGTCACATTTTCAAGCTTTACTCCAAAACCACAAAGGTTTAAAAGTTCTTTACAAAAAATGAACACTGAGATTCTCACAATCACATCTCCAAACGCTTGGTCTTTAAGACAAACAAACACCAAATATCGCAAGACTCGCAATAAAATCATGAGAGCTAACAACACTGCCATTCAACATTTCTGAAGCGCCTTTTCCCTGCATTCCTTGCCATGCCCCAGCATGTGCGAGTACAGGCATGCTCCAGGTTGTTCTTTCCCCTTTAAACCAGCCCTTGAATGAATGTATTTTTCCTGTCTGGTCCACCATGCACCCCATTCTGACACACTTCAGAAGCTGCCAGGAGCATGCTCATCGACCCACAGGGCCAGGAAGCACATGTTGGGCCCCCTGAATCCCAATTACTGTATGCAGTTTGCAAGAGAAAGCTCTTGGTATGGGTTTTCCAGGGCTAGTGGGCTCCAATCCATTGCTGTTTCATTAAACAGAGCACCAGAACCACTCACACCTGGAGTATTAAAGTCATCAGCAGAGATTTACTGGGAGAAGAGGAAGAAGGGAGCCAGAAATTAAGGAGGAGAGAGAAAGGCAGTGAGACTGGGGCCAAGGAGGTCAGCAACCAGGAGAGAATGGGAAGTCACTGGGGCAGGTGTAGGGGTTGCAGGTGAAGGGCAGACAGCAAACATCAGCCTCAGTGATGGGGAGGAGGAGGAGATGTTGGGAGGGATGGAGGAAGGACCCTGTGGCAAGTCTTCTCTATCTGTTCTTTGGAAACATCACACAGAGATCTTGCACAAAGAGGGAGGATGGGTGGGAGCAAAGAGCTCCACACAAAGTGCTGCCAATGTACTTCAATCCTGACCTGCAACCCCACTGATATACCAGTCCTGAGCTACCACATTAATCTGCTGAAGCACCTCAATCTTGAGCTGCCGTCTCTGTTATTCCACTGCACCTCAACCCAGGCCTGCAGCAGCCTCCGCTATCCTACTTCTTGGCCTCCACGCAGCTCTGACAACATATCTCATGTTTTCAGCTCTGGCAATTGTGAGTGTGTATGAGACCACAGGTGTGTTACTCCTCTGACCTTCACTCAGTATTGGTGTGCACGCGCATGCTAGAAAACTTTAATTGCTTGAGAATCCCTTATCAGTCCCAACGGTTTGATTCATGATTTCCTGTTAATCCTCCACCAGATGTCATGTTCGCTAACCTGCAGGATGACTAACCCCTCAGATCAGCCAATCTTCCTTGAAGAATTGCTTAGAGAGTTCTGCAAAACTCCATATACATGACAAGAGGCAGAGCAGAGTCAGGGAGCTTGGGGTGGAGGCAGTGTGAATCAGACTCAGGGTGGCCTCCTGCCTTGTACAGAGGCTAATGAAATCAGAATGGAGCTAGACACACACCATTTAGCACTCCAACCCATTTGTCAGGACCCATGGGGCATAGTGGCAGTGGAAAGGGCTGGGAGTGGAGCTAGTTAGAAATTTCAACCAAAGTAAAATTCCTGTAAAATATTTTTTGAAGATTTTTTTTCCCCATTTTTCAGCCAGCTCTAGCCTGGGAGTCAGGACGCCTGGCTTCTGTTCCTGACTCTGACAGTGACTCGCATGTATGGCCTTGTGCAAGTCACTTGATCGTTCTGTGCCTCAGTTTCCAATCCTCCCATTGTTCATTATGGATAAAAAGCACTACACAGTCTAAGGGCTGAGTATATTCATTATTTATTTCTCTTAGGTTTCCTGTAGCACTTATCAATGTAGCATCTAAACCAGGGATCGGCAACCTTTGGCACGTGGCACGTGCCGTTTCTCGCAGCCCCCATTGGCCTGGAGCAGCGAACCACGGCCAGTGGGAGCTGCGATCGGCCGAACCTGCAGACATATCAAGTAAACAAACCGGCCCGGCCTGCCAGAGGGCTTACCCTGGCGGGCTGCATGCCAAAGGTTGCCGATCCTCCCTGGGTCCCTGATCTAAACATTGGCATTATGAACTAATGTAGGGAAGTCTGTTCTAGAGGAAAGGAAGGTTACAGGACACCTGGTGAGGAATCAAAATGCTGTTGTCTCATTGAGACTTTCAGTTTGGTTGGCTCTCCTGGACCATCCCATCAACCTCTCCTGTTCTCTTCCCATTGGCAGGTCTCTCTCATTCTATTCTTCCATTTCAGTTTTTTAGTCAGCAAAGCAGAGAAAGAGCAAAAAAGGAGGAATGCCAAAATCTCCAGAAGGCAGGAAGGAAAACAGAAACCTCCCCACCTGTCTCTTATCTGTTGGTCTCTCCATCTACACGATGCACCTGTCTGTATATGTCTGTATTTTGGCTAAAATACAGATGGTGGGTATGAGTCACAGAGATACAAGCAGCACTGTGCACGTTTGTAGGCAGTAAGAAGTCATCTCCTGGAGTGGAATTGCATCTCCTGTGTGGTAGGTGGTAGAATGCCCTTTGCCTCTCAACCTTTCTGCTGTTGGTCCTCCACTGTGCTACAGGTTTCTACTAATATTCCGTTGCAGTCAATGGATAATGAGGACATATTTGGGCCACTCTTCTCTGCCTGGACATACCGAGTGAGTATGAAGGCACAACAGGCATGCTTTGCCTGGATGGACCCAGCACAGCTGGTACATTCATCCTGGATGTTCCACAGTGGTTAAAGACGCATCTAAAGCCAGGAGCTCACACAAAAGAAAAGTCTCCAGTTTCAAGGGAACTCTGCCTCGTTCACTGCTTGGCAGGCGGGGGACCCCAAAACAGGGTTTGAGAATAGCAGATACACATCACCAGTCAGCCATCATTATGGCCTGAGGGGGTGTTGCTGTTTCTGGGGATGCTCCTGAAGCCTCTCCTTTTCAGCCCCGCCCCCTCTGAAGCTGCACACATGGGACCACTGGAGATCACCTGGTTTATACAATCACATAACTGGATTTCAGTCAACCTGTAATATGATGAGCAAGCCACTGCTTACCAGGAAGAACAAAGAAATATTTATCTTTGTATCTAGCTATTTAAATCTCTTTGGTACTCTCTTTGTTGATCAGAATCACTCAATTAATTCATTATGCCAAGGACTTGGTTTGAAGCTAAGATGCTCTGCTAAATTAACACTGCAGTCTCCAAGAGCTTTGAAGGGGTAAACTTGTTTATCTGCAGCATCCACAAGTTCAGCCGATCGTAGCTCCCACTGGCCGCGGTTCACCGTCCCAGGCCAATGGGGGCTGCGGGAAGCAGCGCGGGCCCAGGGAACTGGATGAATTCTCCCCAAAGATGGGCCTAGTCATGCAGTGAACAATGGGATGAGCCAGATCTAGTGGGCTCAGTGGTTTCAGCAAGCAGCTGATGTGGGTTCCTTGTTAAGGTGACTCCAGGGGCAGCGAGTTATATGGGCCTGTGGTGCCCGGGCTCCAGCAATAATCAGGGCCCAGGGGCCCGGCTCCACCAATGTTTGGGGCCGGGTCTCTCCCCCGGCCCCGCCGGTCTCCCCCGAGTGTCCCCTGGTCCCCACTTGCTGCCCCGGTGCGCCTCCCCTGGGTCCCTGAGCTGCCTCAAGCCAGTGGCTGCCCACTGCAGCTCCATCCTGCATTCTGCTCTGCTGCATCAACTGCTGCTGCAGGGTCCTAGTGCCCCCCAATCACTAGGGCCAGGGCAGGCTGCCCTGACACTGCCCTTCCGCTTCAGACCTCTCTCTTTTCTGGTGGGACCCTCCACCAGCACAGGGAGACCCCCCTCTCCCCGACCTGCAGTCACCGCTCCTGCCTCACGCTGGGCAAGGGGCAGCCCCATGCCCCACCCGCAGTGAGGCTACAGTGACGGGCAGCAGCAGGGGAGCATGTGATGGCAGCCCCCCCCGACACCCACCGCAGGGGAGACAAGGGGGCTTCCTGGACCTGAGAGGGGTCCTAGGAGCACGTGCAGTGACAGTGGTGCAAGGTGTGTGTGCTGCCAGGGGGAAGAGGGGGGCCCTCCCCCGCAGCTCGCTGCTGCCATCGGGGAAAAGGCTCTGGGGAGTCCTCCTCTCTGGCCCCAGCCCCAGGGCAGCCTGCCTGCACCCCAAACTCTTCATCCCCAACTCCACCCCACCCCAGAACCCGCACTCCAGCCAGAGCCCTCACCCCCTGCACCCCAACCCTCTGCTATAGCCCTGAGCCCCTCCCACACCCCTCATCACCAGCCCCAACCAGAGCCCTCATCCCCCTGTACCCTAACCCTAACCCTCTGTCCCAGCCCTAAGCCCCCTCCTGCATCATGAACCCCTCATCCCCGGCCCCATCCCAGAGCCCTCACCCCTGCACCCCAACCCTCTGCCTGCGCCCCTCCCGCACCCCAAACCCCTCATCATCAGCCCCACCCCAGAGCCCTTATATTTTTACATTATTTTAAAAATATATATATTGGCTTACAAGGCAGGTGTGGTGGGGTGGGACTTGGACCTGTTCTGGGCACCACCAAAAATTACACAAACCTGCCACCCTTGAGTGACTCTCCACCCATCCCAGTATTCAGGGGGCAGCCATGATTCTGCCCCACAACCTGCACACCCAGCCTGCAGGATGACATTTAAAGACATGCAATGTTTATTTCGTCTCTTGGAGCAGCTGCATCCGACTGCAATGTCACTAAGGTTTCAACACCATGGCGAGAAGACAGAGGACACAAATGCATCCCACTGGTCAGGATGCGGTACACATCTCCCTCTGTGCCCAGTCCACCCAGGAGATGAGTCTGTTTCAGCTATGAGCTTTAGTTCCAGCTGTAGTGACTCATGCCTTCAGCTCTGAAGGTCCCTGTTTCAGTCCCTGATGTTGGCCAAGATGGTATCTCACACAAAGATATAGCATGACATGAGAACCCTCCACTAACTGGCCATTGTTGCATCATGAACATGTGAAGATTAAGCAAGAGCAAATCAATGCCCCACAAAACTACAGAACTATCCCCAATGGCAATTAAATCTTTAAAATTTGAAAAGGTTTAATTTTTCTCCCTTATGTTTCATTTTCTGGATGAAAGCCAAAGTGTTGAAATTCCATGAGAAATAATGTTTGCGCAAAATTTCCAATCCAGTTTTTCAGACTGAAGTGGTCTGGAGACTTCAGATAAGGATCCAGAAATTTGAAGGACTTCTCCAAACTCCATCTCTGAACTTTCTGAAGTCCACCCATCACTGGGGACACAAACACAGTCCTTCCATCAGGATAAGCATGCCTCATTTGCCAACTCATCACTAACAGAGACACAAACAAAATGATGCAACAACTCAACTCCATTATTTCATCCTTCAGGACATAATACAGATGGGCGCTGAGCTATCCATGTTGGAGTTGAAACCATCCTTCCACTCTGGGACAGTAGGTACATCTGCATTGAGAAACCTCTGAGAGAAGAACAATCTTGGGGAGTAGAAATGAAAGGGACATCCATTCCCAACCTTCCTTTCCCCCCTCACTCTACCCAGTTACACTGAATGACTATACTCTGAAGAAGAGACAAGAATACAGCCCCAAAACTGGAACTGGGATTATAAACATCCTGAAATTCAGGGGGGAAAGGGGCGGATCAAGGGTTTTGCTTCACACTGTTATAAAGGTGGGGCCATCACTTGCAAAACTGAGATCCAGCTTCTAATTTTGACCCTTCCACAAAATATGGGCAGTTCTGATGCACACCCATCCCTGACGGGCAGGCTATGAAATGTTTGCTTAATAGAACTCCCTTCTTCTCTTTCTTGGGGAACCTATGTGTCCCCTCGAGGGCACACAATCCTCATGCCTTCATGAAAGGAAGAGTGTGAGTGGTTAAATAAAGGACCAGGGAGGAAGAGGGGGGAGGACTAGGGAAGGAGAAGAATGGCTGGGAGGTAATAGGTAAGGCAAGAGGATAAGGAGAGAGGAAACCAGGAGGGGGTGGAAAGGTCATTTGCAATAACTGCTGCCTGCATCAGAGAATCCTCTTGATAAAAGAGACATACTCAGGAGGTCATCGCAGCCTGTCTCTTTAAAGTGCTCATTACAATTTCACTAGGCAAGCAATGCAGCAAGGTCTCTGTCTGTTTCCCTAGCCCTCTCCCTTCAATAATGCCTCTGAGATTGGCTCCAGCTAATTTCCTTAAAGACACGCAAGCTGCTAACACTGGGAAGTGCAGATAGTCGGGTATAACAAATATGACCAAAATTAGATTAAAATAACCTGCTGATAAACAAATTACTCACCAAAAATAAATATTGGATTAAGCACTGATGGGACCTGGGATAACTATAACAACAGCACCATCATGTGGTGCTGGGGTGAGGCAGTTGGCTTGTGTCATGGGGGTGGGGGACAAGAAGAATGTTCAGAATTACCCCGTTTAACCCTACAGTCCCAAAAAGGCAGCTGCCTGAGACTGTTTCTTTAGATTGACTATTTCTCCCACCCTCAACAAATTGCATTGAGTTACTTTATTTTTGGCATGAATTCGGCACTGACCAAAGCAAAAGATCCCACGGGATGGAGTCACTCACAGCACAGATTCCCTTCTCCCTTCCCTGCTGTTCTGCCAATGCACTCGGCATGGAGCCAGGAGGTCACAGTTCCATCTCCACCTCTCCCACTAGCTTGCATGATTATGGGCATGATACTTTGCCTCATTGTGCCTCAGTTTCTCCATCTGTACAAGAGGGCCAATAAACCACTTCACCAGGGTTGTGAGGTTTAGTTCATTAATTTTGTGAAGGGCGTTGACATACTCAATCGCAAGTCCTTACAGAAGAATTACTGATGCTCTCCTGACACTCAGCCTCCCAACTATGGTTATTTGCTAACAGCCAACAACATGCTTAGCCCATCGCAGGCCCAAATAAAAGAAGGGCCCTGCCCTGCAGAGCTTACCGTCCAGAAGGTAGACAGTTAGAGAAGATGCATGGGAACAAAAGAGGAAGGAGCCAATACAGGATTTGTGTTTGCTTATTCTGTTTGTGGACACGACAGAGATAGTGAATCATTAGGATGCATCAGAATGAGAAGACAGTGGGAGCCTGGCACACAGTGGTTAGGAGGTCATTCTGGGCACAAGGGAGCTGCTCAGAAGAAAGCATGAAGGCAGGTATGGGAGAAGGAAATGAAGGGGATGTCAAGACTAGAGTCACGGGTAGAGAGAAAGACATGCTAAGAAATAAGATCTAAGGTGCAGGCCAGGGTGGAGCAGTGCAGCGGCTGGTGGCAAAGGCAAGACATTTAAAGTCAATGCAGTGAGCAAGGGAAGCCAGTGAGGAGATGCCAGTGTTGCCAACTCTCATGATTTTACCATAAGTCTTGCAGTATTTGGTATTTCCCTTAAAGCCCCAGCTCCTGGAGTCAGGTGATTATAGAAGAATCTCAGCTTTCATATTAAAAAAAAGTAAATGTGTATCCTCAGGGTTGCAGAGTAACATATGAAAATGAGCCTTGAGTGCAGCCTAAAGGCTTAAAAACCAAAAGGCAAATTAAAATTACACACTTTTTGGTATGTTTGACGTTATGATTTTTAAGCCAATCTCATGGTTTTCAGGGGCCTTACTGGTGATTTTTTGAATGTTTGACATTGGCAATACCGAGATTCCAAGTGCAGAGTGAGATGGTCTGATTGTCAGGCGAGAAAAATCTATTTTGTATAAGTAATCTACAATCCTAATTATGAAAGGATATAGTCGTTATTGCAGCATTAGAAGTGACACACGCTTCTGAGCCTACATTAATAGTCATCCAAATGTCTATAATTCCTTTCCATTCACATTTTCAAGAAGAAAAGCACCTGGCTCTCTCTGGCCATGTTTCGGGGCTGCAGGCTTTTTTCCCCCAGCTGTGGGTGAAGCACCAATTTCAAGAAACACACATTTGCTGCCTGAGCAGGATCCTTTACTGGAGCCCTAGGCAGGTTTGAGCAGGGATATGGCTATAAAAATAACAAGCAGAATGGCCTCACCTCCAAAATCCCTCAAGCTGAGGGTGTCCCTTTGCAAATACCTTGGAGAAACATGGTCATGTTCATGAGGCATGTGAGGGGGACCATGTGCTGCAGGAGAGATGGTAATGATCAATGATCTCCATACCTGTGAGCAGGTGTTCCCCACGAGATATCCCAGCAGCCATTTCACTGGCAAACCTGGTACTTTCACTTCTAAGATAGTTACCAGTCAAGATAGTTTCCCAGCTCCAGACAGACTGGTAATGTCCTGATATTCTGCTGCCTTCTGTGGCTCACAGACAGATCCTGCTCCCTCAGCTACTTCCCCAATAGCTCCCCAGTATTAAACAGCTGCAGGTGAGCAGTTCCCATCAGTGTCTGTTTGGACAGAGAGAGGTGAGATTTCAGCCACAGATCAAAGCTTACAGGTAGCCCTTTGCTCAGAGCTGGCCAAAGTATCAGTGCAGACTAGAGGAAGCCTGAGAGGCAGGGAGATTATCACCATGAAAACATTAGGAAGAGGCACTGCCATCTTCCTGCTCCTGTTAAAACTATAGGGGATTCTTTCTCCTTCTGACTTCCTGCCAAAAGCAGGAGAAGGGCTCCTGGCCTAAGAGATCCTTGCAAAGATGATCTGTGTAGCCAGAGGCAGAGAATCACTCCAGCTGGAGACACTGAGTGCAACCCTGAAGGTGGACCACCAAGAATGGATGCATTCTTGACCTCTCTGTTTTCTGGGTGATCTCATCCTCATGCCCAGCAAGATCAAGTCCCAGTGCAGCAGCACAAGCAGGTCACTTTTGAAGGCCTTAGTGAGGCTCAGAATAACCGATGTGCTCATACACACCCCGATTTCATCGTTGCAGCTAGCACCAGGGTTTCCATCTCCCGTCCAGCTCAAAGCCCACAGCTTTCACATCTGTGAGGTCCACCACGTTTGATTTCAGCCTGTGTCTTCACAAGCAATTCTCACATACAACAGTGCCTAATGCTTGTAGACATTTACTTTCTTCTAGTAGCCTCCAAAGACACTAAGAGTGAGGAGAAACCAAAATCATGGTCTAGACCAGTGACCTCCAACTGTGGACCACTGATGAACCACAGAGCCGCTGGTGGTGGTTTGGGCAGAGCTAGCTGATCACATGGTGCTGGCTCAGCCTCCTTAGTTCCAGTTATATCACATTTTTTTAAAAACAGCTAAAACTCTACCACTTACTTTCCTAATGTCACTTTTCCACTAAGTGGTTGCTGTAGTTACCACATCAACGTTGTGCAATCGCAAATAGGGTGGGAGCTTGCGCTGGAACAGGAAGCCTGGTCCCATCAACACCACTGAGACAGCAGAGTCTCCCTTCACAGCCCCAGATGCTGACCATCAAGCAGGAGTGCCGCAGAAAGGCTTGTGTTGCCAACTGAGCTTTCCACGCTCCCTGCAGCTCCCCTCCTCTCCGTGAATTCCTCCTTCTCTAAATGCTAATTTTGCTTGTAAGTTGAAGGCAGCTCTGGAGTGGCCCCATCACCCCCTTATTAAGATTTAGTATCTGAACCAGAAGGTGTTTCCTCGTTGCAATAACGTGACTTTTAAATCTAGGCAGCAAGGTTAATACCAGAGCATTATTTGAGAATTCATCACTTGAGCCGGTGCGACTCAGACATGATCCCATTGCAGCATGCTCATTTAAGTACTGCTTCCAGGCCTACAATTTTTCACAAATGCATTTATTCCTAATGCTCACAAAAAGGACAAAGAAGAGAAAGAGTAAAGGGGACGGGGAGGAGGGGGAAGAGAGAGAGAACAATACACCATTGTGATTTATTGGAGAGGAGATTGTCTGCAATAGTAGAGCACTCTTTCTTAATCAAAGCTTTATTAAATCCTGGTAATAAAAAGCTAAGTGTTTTTGGATGAGATAAAGGCAGAAAAGGGTAACACATTCACTTCAGGAACATTCAGGCCAGGAGTACATACAAGGGGACCCAAGCTAAAAGAGCCCTAACCCCCACGGACCAGACACTGCCAGTGTTAGATACTCCCTGCCAGAGCTTGGCTACACCAAGGCAATCTCTAAGTACCAGGGCTAGCTTTAAGATCTGCAAGGCTTCAAGCACAAGTGGAGACCTGAGATGCTAGCAGGGGGAGAATAAAGTAAAAGTGGTGTCATTATGACAGTCTGCAGAATTCTTCTAAGCTCGTCCCAAAAAAATCAGAACAAGTTGCCATCCTAGTCATTTCACTTAAGGAGCTTGCACCCTTATGTCTAGGTTATGATTTCCCACCTGCATCATCATAGAGACACAGGGGGAAACATGGCAAGACATACAATAAATGCTACATATTGTCCCCTCCCATTTCTCAACACAGATTGCTTTGGTCTATTGCATTTCAGAGCTCTGTGTGTGTGTGTGTGTGGTGTGGGTACTTTGAGTTGGAGAAGAAAGTATCCATTCCTAATGGGACATGTCTATCTACGTGCACAGCACAGACAGGTAGGTCAGTAAGAATATAAAGAGAAGGCGCTTACTTGATTTCAGCAAAGCTGCTAGTACCTCAGTGGCAGCCCTGGAGGAAGAAAAACAATGGAGAAATAGTGTCAATTTCTTCAATAATTTTTTTTAACCTTGGTCTTCCAGTCTCTGGGTCAGATCTCCAGTTGTTACAAATTGGCAGGACCTCACTCACATTGATGGAGCTGAGGATCAGGCTCTCTGTGTTTGATTCAGTTATCCAACAAGACCAGCATTAGCTCTCTAGCCTCAACATTACATTAATCTGTACTGACCATTAAAAATAAACAAACACCCACCTATCAAAAGAAATGAGACAAGTCTTCAGTCTTTGAACTGTTTCCCTTGAGCCCTCTGTCTGCATCACTGACTCAGAACAAATCCAGACCAGACACGGGGATATATTTCTGCCACCTGGGTCATCAGACACATGTACATCATAAGATGTGTCAGCTCCAGGGTTCTGGCCAAATTCCAACTCAAGACATTTCATTTTGCTAAACTAAACATTCCCCCCTCTGGCGTCAATTTAAAAAGAAAAACGGCCTCTCCCTTTATCATTATCAATCACTAGTATTACAGTAGCCACAGCTAAGATCAGGGCCCCATGGTGGTAGGTGGTGAAAAAACATATATTAAGAGAACCCCTGCCCCAAAGTGTTTACAATCTAGATAGACAAAGTAGGTGGATGTGAAGTGACTTGCTCAAGGCTACACAGCTCAATCTGTGGCAGAGCTGGGACTAGAACCCAGGCCCTCCTGTGTCCCAGATGAGTGCCCTATCCACTAGACAACACTGCCTCTCGATTCTTTCCCCGATTGAAATTGTGTAACTTTGCTGTAGCAGAACAGCTGCTGCGTCTCACCCAGAGACAGCTGTATTTCAGTGGGTGAGCAATCCCACACAGCTCAGGATTCTATAGGCAACAGATACAAAATTGTAACAAAATATACTTGTAAAACCGAGAACTTTGACAAAGGGCCTTTTACACTCTGACAGTGGCTGAGGGCTCTTGACACTGACCTTTATGCCTCACTAGGCGCCAACCGTGAAACTGCATGCTCAGATGTGTGTTTTTTCCCAGCTAAATAAATACAGGCAGAAGGGGGAGATGGAGTGAGACACTCCTGATTTTCCCCTTTAACTGTGTCCTTCTTCTTAGGGAAACAATGAAATACACACACATACAGTCACTGCACAAAGGGCTAAGTGTGCCAATGTAGTCAAACCAAGCTCCCTGCAACTGTCCCAAACCCACATGGGGAGTGCATGAAAACATCCATCAGTCCTCTCATGTCCCCACATCTCTGCCCTGTCTCTGACCTTCCATCACTGCCGAAGCTCCCAGCTGCTAGCCTTTGACAGCTCTATAATTCAAAAGAACGAACGGGTCATTTCACCTAAGAGTGTCACTGATAGGAGAGCAATCACGTGCTAGATTCAAGATGCAGAGATGCCACAATGGACTAAACTTCTATCAGAGTTTACCCTCCACTGGGAAACCCAAATCCCACCCACTCCTTACCCTCCCCTGTCCTGATTGCTGTCTCTTCTTCCTAGCAATGACTTTGGCTTGCCTTCACTAAAACAAAACCTTACCAACATGCACTGGCTCTGCTCACAGGGAAATACCAACTAATGCGTTCCACTGGCTCTTGCTGGGCTGACAGTGCTTTAGGAGAAGGGAGAAAGCGAGTAGTTAAGGAGTCTCAGGTTCAGAACCAGATGCGCTTCAGTGTCCAGGTGAGCTATGTGAGAGGTTGAACAATGCACTGACCCAGCAGGCTGCCAAGTCAAAGCTGGTGAGTGGGTCTGTTTTTAAACAGGAGCTGGATCAATTTGTGCCCACTCTGAAAACCACAGTAAGGACAATCAAATGCTTCAGTATGTCACCCATTTCATATTGCGATGACATGGCTGGTGGGTATATGCACCTCTGCTCTCAAATGTATGGAATCAGAGCTGCTTCTCTGTGTAGCATAGGCCCCATACAGCTAGCAGCAGAAGAGATTCTCCTATATCAGCCTATGCTTTTGGAGCAGGAGGACTAGAGCTCCAGCCCCACTGTTGCCAAGAAGTTCCGGTGCCGACAGCATCTCGGATAACTACATCTACAAGGCCCTTCATGCCCACAGATTCATTACAATATAATCTCTTTATAAACAAATCCCCAAATAAATCATATTAACTTCCACACTGAGCCAATTATCATCCTGCAGCAGAAAATAAATATTTTATTTTCATCAAACGACTATTTATCGTGTGTCCACTCAACAGCTGAGAAGATGAAAGCTTCCAGAGCCGACTCCTGCCAGCACCTAATGTTCCAGGCCAACCTCTCTTACAAACCTACCTATGTGAAAATTAATCTGTCAGACACACCAACAGCAAACAGGGCAAAAAAAAAAAAAGCCAACATGGTAGCATTTCTGCAACTAAAGTCTCACCAATTAAAAAGCAGGAAAGTCATCATCACTTCTGCAGGAATTAGACAGCAGCCAGGCAGCTGATGGAAGGTGTTCAGTGTGACATGCAACCATTCAGTGTGTTAGACTGCCACCTGTTGGAATGGGCTATACTGCTCACACCGATTACCTAGCCTTTCCCCCAAGTTTTCAAGTAGGGACCAGGGAAACAACTTCCAAGCAAATCTCAGCCCAGCTCAAACCGTCATCCAGAACTCAGATCCAAATATGAGTCATGACTGGGGTTTGATATTATGTGTATGCATGTATTGTGCACTGGCCTCTGCATTTCCTGGGTGATTCCTGAACCAGACGCCAAAACCCCGAATATCATGAGAAAAGCTGTACCCACAGTGTTTCTGGCTCCATCTGGCAGACCTAAGAGGTCGGGACAGTTCCAATAGGCATTGGATGCACTTATGCACTTTTGGGGGCTTATCTAAAATGAAGCATCGAACATTCACAAGGAACCTCCACAGATCTATGACACTGCTATGTCAGAGTCAGAGACAGCCAATCTCCCCTCTGCCACAGAGGCAGCAGGGACTCGTTTTGCACACTTTTCTGGGCAGTAAATCACCATCTAAACCCAGACCTCACTTGGGCCCAAAGCCCAGTACCTCCCACTAATAGGAACCATCACATTCCACAGAGGATCACCTACTTCTGGGAGGACTTCACAAGCCAATTAGTGTAACCAGCTGAAGGCAGAGCCACAAACACAGTGTGCACCCTCCCCCGAAGAAGCAAGCCCTTTCCCACCAGAAGAAACCCTGGAAGTACCGACAGCCATCTGACCACGTCCCTCCTGGGTGGTAAAAGAGAGTAGAGGGGCTTTGACTAACACAAATTGTCAGCACCTACCTAAGCCAGGCAATACTGAAATCTATCACTCAGTGCCGGAGACTTGCAAACTGCCAAACGCTGTCTGACCTCCCTTTTCCAAGTAAAGCTAATCAAAAAGCTAGTGAGTGCCCAGCACTGTTTGAAAGTCAGGCCCCTTCACCACACGTCAAGTTGAACACCTCAAATCACGAGTCATTTTTGACAACCGAGGCCCATGTTTCTTTGCCCGTGTGCCTGCTCTATGGCAATTAATCCCTCACGGCACTGGCCACAGAAGTCAAATCTGAGACCTTTCTCCAAATGTAGCAAAAAATTACTTCTGCACTGATATAGAGGACACCTTCGTATTCAATAATCCAGGAGGAGTTCCCATCTCACGATCACCAGAATAAATATTTGTATGTTGTATCCCTTCCAGTGGTGCACATAGAATCCATTTCTTACCTGGCCGGTACTGCTGATCCCTTCCCCTCCCTGTGTCTCTCCTGCCTATTTAGAATGTTAGCTCCCTCTTCAGGGCAGGGAATGTCTCTTACTACATGTCTGTACTGTGACTATTGCTCTCCTTTTAGCTAAGGTGCTTGTAGGACCGCCATCACAGTAGCATCTAGTTCCTCACAATATTTTATGCATTTATCCTTCCAATACCTTTATGGGGCAGGGCAGTTCTACTTTCCCTGTTTTATACATAGTCTCTCTACACCTCAGTTGCCTAAGTGACTTACCCAAGGTCACTGAGGAAGTCTGTGGCAGAGCAGGGATTTGACTCTGTGTCTCCTGAGTCCCAGGCTGGCAACCTAAGCAGGCCCGAACTCAGCTGGTGCCTGTTTATGTGTGTGTGTGTGTGTGAATGTAATTATACTTAAGCAGAATGAAGCTTGCCATTTTCCATTCTGAAAAAACCACAATCTATCAAAAGGATTTTAGAAAATGAAATATATAGTCTGTTGTGCGTCGTATAGCGTGTATTTTACAGGTACTCCATATAGGGTCAGACATTTTAAATTTAGGTGCAACACAAGCAAAGTAAAGAAAAGACATTTGGAAAATAAAGATATTGGGCCAGATCCTCAGCTGGTGTTATTCAGCTCAGATAAATTGAAGTCAATGGAGCTACATTGATTTATGCTAGTGGAGGATCAAGTCCAGTATTTCCCATGAGAATGTAAACCAGTAAAAGAGAGAGTGTCTTTGAGTTGATGCCTGGCAAAGTCTCCCCAGAATATAATCAATATCTGGGGCTATGAACAAATTCAAACACCCAAAACATTCTAAGGGGAAAGAAAGAAACACAACCGAAAGTCATATAGGGGAGGGAAGGACATTCAGTGAGGGATAGGCAAGAAGACTGATACACTGACAGAACTTTAGCAAGCAAGACAACCGGTGTTGGTACGACACAGTCACCTAGTAACACCATATGGTAAACCAACAGCCCCTTTTCTGGCATCAGAAGAAATAATGAGATGAAGAACCTGGGACAAGGGAAATGAAAGGATAATGAAAAATAAACCGTGCATGAGCGAGAGAACAAAAAAGACACGAACAGGAGGGAAAGGCTGTAAAGCTCAGGAAAGATGAAGCCGTGAGCACATGCTACACCAGAGAACTTGATAGCGTGCCCAGTGCAAAACTTTACATTTGTCTCAGGAAAGAACAGATTTAAAAAAAAAAAAAAAAAAGCCTTACAGACCTGTCCAGATGTTGCCGACTGATTATCTGCTCTTTGCAGCAATAAATCACTAAGATCATACACTGGATTTTAAAAAACAACCCTCTCAAAGGGGTTCATTTATACCTTTCAGTAAAAAATGTATAACTAAAGTTGCCCTATCTTAAAAGACATAATAATAAATGCTGCGCTGTAACAAAAAACCCCTCAATGGCTTCAGAGACAGCCACTCTGAAGAATAAAGGGCTTTGAAGTGCTTCCAAATCAGCAGGGTTGATAACTGGGCATGAGCACAACTTAACCAGATAGACAAATGCTTCTTGCAAATTCAGTGTAGGAACCATAAACAACAACCAAGAAAGAATGCCACTGTTCTGTGTGCCAAATAAAAATTGGATTATCCAGCACAACTGGGCACCCCAGACGATGAATAATAAGAAAAGAAGTTTTATTTCTAGGTCACCCATGCAGATCCAGGCCACTGCATTGCCTGCATCCATCACTAACTGACGGTGTGACTTTGGGCAAGCTGTTGATTAATTCTGTGCCTCAGTCCCTCTATCTTTAAAATAGAGATAATTCATCTGTGCTTCATACTAGTGTCATAGGTATGAAACAAACCCCTTTTAGTGCTTCTTGAGCACAACCTTGACTACCTGCACCTCACTCTGGGTGGAACCACATGGTCCACCCTCTCTTAACCTGACTTTCTGGGCCGCAGCTCCCTTGTTCACCAACTGTATTAATGCCACAGGCCCAGCTTGGTTTGGCATCTGTAAGGCCTTTCACTCTGGCAATCTGTGACCAGCGTAGGGTTGCCAACTTTGGCTGGATGAATTCCTGGAGATACCATCACATGACATAATCTTTAATTAAAAATTAATCTTTCAATCCTGGAGGGTTGGCCTAGACCAACGAGGTGGTTAAAGTGACACAGCAACCGCTTCTTCAAAACAAAGTGTTATGTATTCATGTGTGGGAAGCACACAGAGGGAAGAGTAAACAAAAATAACAATAAAGGTCTACATGCATATTTGCCTCTACCCAATCCTTAAACTTTCCTTGCAAGCTTTGCTACATTTCAGTTACCTCCATCTCTGGGTTGTGAGAAGCAGAGCCCCCTGCTGCTGTTTCTGCCTCTCTGTCTCCTTGCCAGCCCGCCAGCTTTTTGCTTTTGCTGACACTCTGACCACTCTCTCAACTTCCACCTTTTTTTAGGCCCAGGTTCCTCTAGTGTTTGATATCCTCCTTTTGATCCTAGGCTTAAGCCTTGATAAGAAACCATTCTGAGCCTGAGTGAAGCCAGGTAGGGTATTCCCCAATAAACAGCTTCCCCATTGTTTTCTCAAGGACTCTTATCTGTGTCATTGTTTTATCATTCCTGTTTGGCTCCCTTAATATCACCTTTTGATCTAACTCCATAGCAAGTAACCCATCATAACCAAACACCGAAGGATTAAACAGATGTTTGTACAGCACTTTGAAAATGAAAAGTGAAACTATGTGAAGGCTATTTGATGGCATGGGTGAAATGAGTTGAAAGTTCATAGCCCAGTTCCACTGGGTAGGTGTCCAAATCTCAAAACAACCTTAAAACTGCTCCAAGACAGCAGGGAAGCCAAAGATTGGATAGGCAGGGAACGAACCAAGAGATCTGTGCAAATCCAACTCCTACAGCTTTAATCACCCACCTGTCCACCTCTCCCATGGGCGTCTTTGCGCTTTTTCCATGCTTACACATGGGACACCTACCTCAAACTAGTGCATAAAGCCTCTATCCTTTAGTTGGTCAAATGCCTCTTCTAGACTCCCTTCTGCCATGATGCCTAGAGAAGACCTCACACTGACAATGGCTAAGTAGAGCGCTAATGGAGATTCCTAGGATTTATTGAAAGAAAATAAAGGTGATTGGGAACCATGAGGTTCTGCACATAGCTAGCGTATAGCGTGATCTTATCATGGCCCCCCTCCTGTTCTCCCCCTCCCCATTCCTATTGCTCATTACACAAAGACAAGATGCAACAAGTGAGTGTAGATTGCAAGCTCTTTGGGCAGGGACCAGCCCCGTCATGTGTGTTTATACAGCACCTAGCACAATGAGGGTCCTGATCCTGATTGGGCCCTTTGGGTGCTGCTACAAACAATCATCTGGCTCGAAGCACATTTCCCGGAGAAGTGAAGGGAATAAACTACACTCAAGCTATACATATTGTCAGGCTGTATTTTATTGTCAACCCGAGGGACTCATGCTTCACTCTCAGGATTTATATAGTCAGCAAAGCATCCTGCTAAAAATACAGTTTCACAGTTAAGGGTCATTTAGATACATGGCGCTTAGCTTCAAGGGTCACTTAGACACCATGGCGACAGGTGCTTTGTACAAGAGGTAGATCTCATCTGAGATAAATGCCTTGAATAATCATTTCCTTGGTGGCCCAACAATACTGAGCATAAATGTGCAGGCACTTGCATAGAGATTTGGTTTAAAGATTGAAAAACAGTGATTTATGGATCCTGGAAATGTGGTTGGGCAAGGCCACAGCTGCTGTTGGCATTTTCATGCCAATGCTAGTCCAAGACTGACACATAAATACCCATCATCATGAGCTCTTTAATTCCAGCCTGCTTACAGTTTGCAATAACCCCCTCGACATCAGCAGGTGGCGCTCCAGCTGTTCTGCACAGATGTGGGTTTGGTGGAATGCCGAAGGATGGCAAAGATGCCCTGAACATTAATTTCTCTTCACACTCTACCCACAAGTTCTTCGCTAATGTTTGCTTCAGTTCCAGCTACCAGGATTTTTTTTTAAAGGGAGCTCTATATTTCATCCAAAAAAATCACATCTTTTCTGTGACTCTAGCCATTCTGCTGGATGTAATTAGCGAGCAAGAGATCCCACATACAAATAAGTGATACAGAAATTAAGCCTATTTAAAGAATATTTCTCTGAAGCTTTATGGGTTTCTATGGGTTTTAACAATCAAAGAGAAAAGGATGAAGACAGAAGATAGATGGAGGCCAAGTCACTGTTAACAGCACAAAGCACCCATTACTGCTGAAAATATACTGGGCCCCTGCCCTTTTACTGCCTTCAGCGGACATCAACCCTGATTCTTCTCTCACTTGTACCATGGTGAATTAAAGTCACAAAAGTGTTTTCTAAAAGATATTCCCTGGCTCAAGCAGCAGTTATGGGCGTGATGCAGATGTCACTAAGAGAGGATCTCTGTCCCGTGCGATGCAGGAGTTCTGACTAGATAATCATAACTGATCCTTCTGGCCATAAACCTATGAACTACACCAGTGTAAAACCAATGCCAGAGAAGAATGAGACCCAGAAAGCAGGGATTAAACTGATGCTCATTCTCTCTCATCCCCCATGCCTCCCAATATAAATCCTGCCTCTCGCCCACCCCTCATTGGGGTATTTGTTGGTGCCGCAATAAGTTTGTTTTTGGCAGAAAAGAAGAATCACTGGGCTTTACAAAGGGCTGCTGCAAAGAGTCCCAGCTCAGGCACCTCTCTCTGTCTCTTTCATAGCCACATAATCCAACTACACCTGTATGCGTGATACAAAGCATGAGGGAATCAGGTGGTCTCTGAGCCATCCAGTCCCTTAGCCCCCAGAATACATCTCTCATCAGAGGAGGGGCTGATTTTACTCATTGCCGAGGACATACATTTTGATTCATGTTCAAACAAAGCACCAGTGGCTCTTTTTCAGGGCAGCGCATAGGTAGCACCACCTCCAAAGGCTGAAATCAGGTCCCAGAAAGATATTTTCCATTCTTATCAATTCCCTCTCTGGGGTCAGATGTCACCAGTATGGCTGAGGCAGGCTGTGACAGCTTGTCACTCAGATCAAGATGAAAGGGCTGGAAGGATCACAATCAAATAGAATTTTTAACAGATTAATTACCCACAGCAGCTTCAGTATGACCATGTGAGAACCCAAAGGGCATGCATGGAGAGGCTGAGAGAGAGGCATTGATGTTATCCCTGATAGACCTATAAAGGCGGGGAACAGGAATGCTCTTCTTAGGTTGGTGTGTTAACATATTATCATAGAACCATATGCAAACAAAGCCAGTGCAGCACATTGGCATAACGTGGGCCCAAATCATCCAATAGGTGATTAAAATGTGTCAATCAAAGGGGTTCAATCTGTCCCTTTCCCCCTGGAGACCCGCCTTTCAATCCCATTTAAGTCACCAGTGGAAATGAGTCTGGTGGTCTCTTAGCCAAGTCCTTAGCTGATACATATTCACATCACATCAGTTTACTAGGACTGGCAGCCTGTGCTCAAGAGGAGCCTTCCCTCCCCTCCCGTACTGGCAGACACATCAAAAATGTTTTACTGCACATCAAGACTGAGGTGAATCAGCAAAGTGGGGGGGGGAGGGAAGAAGAGATCCAGCCCCACTTGTGCCTGCATTATGCTTACTTCTAGCCAGATCTCTGACTCACACTTTTATGAGGACTAAACCCACTCAAAGCAATACAAGAAAAGCGGACAACTCATTTGCCAAGTAAAACCAGTATAGTGTGTCACTGACTCAGCTGAAGAGCATGGCTTAGAGACCTATGCCAAATCCCTGTAACCACAGGTTCAAATCTTGGTAGAGACGGACTCAGCCTTCTGAGGAGGATAAATTGATTTCCGGGCACTTTGCAACATTGGAGCCTTTCAGAGGTACCCTTAAAAGACAAAGTGCTCTCTGAGGGTATCTAGAGCCTGGCACTTAAAACCAGCCACCCAAACTGCACTCAAAGTTTTGCCCACAACTAATTGCAAATGCATAGTTTTGGGGGTGCGGTTAATTGTGGGCAAAATGATAGCAACTAGATGTCCAACTACATCTAGCTGTGCCAGCAAGCCAGGTAACAGGGCTTCTAACTGTCATTATTTATGCCATGTTGTTGTAGGCATGTAGGTCGCAGGATATTACAGAGACAAGGTGGGTGAGACAACATCTTTTATTGGGCCAACTGCTGTTGATGAAAGAAACAAGCTTTTGAGCTTACACAGAGCTCTTCTTCGGGTCTGGGAAATGTATTCAGAGTGTCACAGCTAAATACAAGGTGGAACAGATTGTTCAGCATAAGTATTTAATACATATTTCAATGGACCATTCAAAGTGAAGTGGCTCATTAACACCGCTCCAGTAATAGGGGGGAAAGGAAGGAAGGGAGGGAGGGGAAAGCAGCGGGGGGGAAGGGGAGTTAATGGGTTACAGATTGTTGTAATAAGCCATAAATCCAGCGTCTCTGTTCAGTCCATGATTTTTAGTGTCTAGCAAAGTTATGAATTTAAGCTCCCAGGCATTAATGCCCCAATAACAACTAAATGGGTGAAACTAGACAATGATTATGCTCTCGAATGAACTCACACAGGAAAATGATAAAAGAGTGTCAGGGTTCCTTCCCCACTCTGACCACTAGGGTACAGATGTGGGGACCTGCATGAAAGACCCCCCTAAGTTTATTCTTACCAGCTTAAGTTAAAAACTTCCCCAAGGTACAAACTTTGCCTTGGTCTTGAACTGTATGCTGCCACCACCAAGCGTTTTAAACAAAGAACAGGGAAAGAGACCACTTGGAGACATCTTTTCCCAAAATATCCCCCCAAGCCCTACACCCCCTTTCCTGGGGAAGGCTGGATAATAATCCTCACCAATTTGTACAGGTGAACACAGACCCAAACCCTTGGATCTTAAGAACAATGAAAAATCAATCAGGTTCTTAAAAGAATAATTTTAATTAAAGAAAAGGTAAAAGAATCACCTCTGTAAAATCAGGATGGTAAATACTTTACAGGGTATTCAGATTCAAAACACAGAGGATCCCTTTCTGGGCAAAACCTTAAAGTTACAGAAAACAGGAATAAACCTCCCTCTTAACACAGGGAAAATTCACATAAAACAAAAGACAAACTAATCCGCCTTGCCTGTCTTACCTATACTGGTTGCAATATTGGAGACTTGGATTAGGATGGGTTGAAGAAGATGGGTTTCTGTCTGGCCTCTCTCAGTCCCAAGAGCGAATAAAAACATAAACAAAGAGCACAAACAAAAGCCTTTCCTCCCCACCCCAAGATTTGAAAGTATCTTGTTCCCTTATTGGTCCTTTGGGTCAAGTGCCAGCCAGGTTCGCTGAGCTTCTTAACCCTTTACAGGTAACAGGATGTTGCCTCTGGCCAAGAGGGATTTTATAGCACTCTATACAGAAAGGTGGTTACCCTTCCCTTTATATTTATGACAAAGACAGAAACACCACATCACCTGTGGGTGAACACTTTTTGCAAAGGGATTGCTCTAGATCTGACCTATCAGTCCTCATCCACAAACGAAACCTGAACAGCGCTTTCAAAAGATGAGTCTGGGAGCGTAAATTCATAACTTTTCTAGACACTAAAAGTCATTGACTGAGTAGAGACACTGGATTTATGGCTTAATAAAACAATCTATAATCCACAAACAACCCCCTCCAACTGCCTCCCGCCCATGACAGGTGGGGTGTTAACGGGTTACTTTACCTTGGATGATCCCTTGAAATGTGTGTTAAATACTTATGCTAAACAATCTGTTCCACCTTGTATTTAGCTGTGACACTCTGAATACATTTCCCAGACCCGAAGACAAGCTCTATGTAAGCTTGAAAGCTTGTCTCTCTCCCCAACAGAAGTTAGTCCAACAAAAGATATTACCTCACCCACCTTATTTATGCCCACAGTTATTTGTGAGTACAAAATGGGAGGCAGGTTTCAACGTAATAAGGTTCATAGCCAAAGCTCTCCTTCTCTTTCTACAGCATAACTCATTGGCTAGCACTCTCAAACCCAGAGATGGCAGCATTTCCAAGGCACGATATGTTGGTAAAGTACTTCAGGATGCTCTAAAAGATGTAAAATATTATTCACTAAAAAGTATCCTTTACTGGATGTTAACAAGGCTGCAGTGATGGATGGGAGATATGGCTTTCATTTCAGTCATTCCTGAAATGTATGTTTAAAGAGAAATTTAAAAAATTTAAAAATCTTTAAAAATTAACAGATATGAAAAGAATTAGATATGTGAAGATGCAACACTGAGATGGGGTTGGGCATACAGCACTGGGCCCTGGGCCCCTGGAAATGGAGTTAACTTGTGTTAGCCTTTCTTTGAAGACACTCTGGCTGTCTCAAAAGAAAGAAAAAGACGACTGATTGATACTGGAACTGGACGGGAAAAAAGTTTGTTCTTTTTAATCTAATGGAATCATGAAAAAAATGTTGCCATTTTACTAGTCTCAGATACATCAGTTTAATAGCTTTGTGCAGCATTTCACTTTCCCCTCTGGTTCTGTTCAGATGAAGCCCATCTATAAAGTACAGCCAAAGGAAAGCGTTCAAGATAATGATTTAAAGAGGAGAACTAGCTTGCAGGCCCTTCTAGAACACACCACTGCAGCTAGAGGTCATATGCAAACACGGCTAACAGAGGGTATGTCTCAGGAATGAAGGGTTGTTCGTCACTCTGAAATATTCGTAACTCTGAACAAAACACTGTGGTTCTTCTTTCAGAAGTTTGCAGCTAAACAGTGACTTAATACCGCTTCGAAACTTTACTATGCAGAAGAAAAATGCTGCTTACCCTTTATTTTTAGTAGTAGTTTATGTTTAACACAGCACTCCCTGTCCTGTAACATATTTGCTTTTATTTATTTACTTATTTTTGTCTCTGTTGCTGCCTGATTGTGTACTTCTGGTTCCAAATGGGGTGTGTGTTTGACTGGTCAGTTTGTAATTTCGGTGTTCATAACTCTGAGATTCCATTGTACTACAATTAAAAGCCCACAGCTAGCCGGTGCCAGGTGACTTGGGCTAATGGGCTGTTTAATTGCAGTGTAGTACACCTTCGGGCTCAAGCTGCAGCCTGAGCTCTGGGACCCTTCCACTGCTGAGGATCCTAGAGCCCGAGCTCCAGCCCGAGCTCCAGCCCAAACATCTACACCACAAAAACAGCCCCACAACCTGAGCCCGAGCCAGCTGGCCACAGGTTTTTAATAGCAGTATAGACATACTCAGTCATACTCATACTCACTTTCCCTGTACTGCATGAAGAAATACATGTGTGTAAACAAGCAGTAATGCCACGTGATGCAATCGTCCAGTTTACACACTTCAACCCTGAATTTCTGAGTGGGCACTGGAGTCCAACTGTGCAGGTCCAACTGGGGCATTAGGGCCGCAGTTTGACTCTGTAAAAGCCTCCAAATCACTGTTTAACTGCAAGTGGGCCAAATGCATTGGCTGCAGCTGGTAACAATGAAGGAAGCATTATTATGACCAGTACATACACATTTGCGTTAGGGAGTAAATGGAAAGATTAGTAACAGTACAGTGCTTTTCATCTGCTTATATCAAAACCCTGCACAAAAGGAGGTAAGTAATATTATCCCCATTTTACAGATGGGGATTATGCAATTTGTACATGTTATCTACACTGATATAGAATGTGGGTTGATATTAGAGCTGGTTGGAAAGTTTTCATCTCAATGAAATTTCAACAAAAATGGGGAGGAAAATTTGTGGAAATTGTCAGTCCCAACCCCCACACCCCTGACTTTGCCACTGCCTTAATGGGTAGCCTTAGGCAGATAAAGAATTTCCACTGTACTTCCCTATGTGTATTTGCCTGCTCCACCAGAGTGATGCTATAAACTTAATTAATTAGTGTTGGCAAATCACAAATTGAGATCAATGGATGAAGGTGGTAGAGAAATGCTAAGTATTTCTATTTTACAAATGCATTTTGGTCACCTTGGGCCAGATTTTCAAAGTTATTTAGGCGCTAAAAAATACAGTGGGTGCCTCATGGGATTTTCAAAAACTCCTATGCCATTTAGGGGCCTAAATCCTATTGAATTCAATGGGAGTTAAGCACCTAATTTATTTAGGCACTTTTGAAAAACTCAGTAGGCACTGATCTGCATCCTGAGGCAGAACTACACACAGCCAGTTTCCAAAATATCTTGGTCATTATGAGCATGAGAGAGAGAGAGAGAGAGAGAGAGAGAGAGAGAGAGAGAGAGGAGTACCTGGAAGGGTTGGCTTATACCCAGCTAAGGCAAGGTCAACCAGGCACATGGGGCTAGATTTTTAAAGGTATTTAGACACCTAAATATACAGATAGGTGCCTAGTGGGATTTTCAAAAGACCGAGGGACCTAACTACCTTTAAACGTCTGGTCTATAGTGGCTCAGCAAGAGGGAGACTCCCTTTTGGCTCACGGGGTAAAATGATGCCTATGTTCTATAGGAGGGTCTCAGACAACATCATGCAGGGTGCGCCAATGGCTATTTTGGCCACCAGGCAGGGAATCACTTTTAGCTGCAGGGCAGAGACGTGGGGAAACAGCCACATCAACAGGCCTGGTCGGAAACACATCTCCAATATAAAGCGGTATCTATTTTTGTTGGCGATTGACTCTACCTGCTCATTTCTCCTCGCACCTTGCTGAAAGTTGGCTCTTCAAAGTGTCAGTGCAGAGCATGAACATGAACATGAAAGAAATATTATCACTCTAGAGCAGAGCGGGTTTCTTACTTCTTCAGAGCACAAGCCAAATCTTAACAGATAGTGAGCCCCCCAGACACCTCGCCTTTCATCCTGACCCCTCTCCTCCCATTTGAAACATATAAGGTCCCTTTGGCATCAATAGCAATTGCTTACATGGGAAAAGGAATGTTAGGAAAGCATTTTAAGCTCTTTTTAATGCAATTTAGCAGGTGTAAAAAATTAGACACCACCTCCTTGTTCTCTGCAGACCACTGTCGAGCGATGCACAGACCACAGTTTGGGATCTATTGGACCTGAAGTCTAGGAAAGAGGTTCTAAATAGTAAGTGCAGGGGGGTGTAACAGATGCCCTAAGAAATGCACCATCACTTTGGAGAATGAAGAATGTGTCAGTGAAGACGCCAGTGGAGATGATGCAGGCAGGAGTCCTGCACAAACAAATTTGGCATTTCTTTAGCATCACAATGGGACAGTTAGTTCCTCAGTCAGAGAGAAGAGTGCTCCCTTTTAACCCATCAGAGCCACTTCCTGAATTAACCAAAAAGTGTCAAATTCTTCTCAGATATGCCTGTACAACCCTCTGGGAATCAGCTGTCTGGTCAGATCTCAACAGCTATGTAGCTAGCACCAAGCCTGATCAGTACCGTACTCTGATGGGGGATTTAGAAGGAAAATGATTAATTCAGAACTCAGTAAATATCAAGCCAAGCTCTCATCTTGGTTACACTGCACAGTTGCCACTTGAGATTAGTGTGGTTACAGTGGCATAACTGAGGGGACATTTTTGACCAGTATTTGCAGAAACCTAAATTATAACTTATGAATTGTATATTATTATTATTCTTTTTGTCGGAGAGCTCACAACCAACCAAGCCAAACTCTGGTTAGTATGTAAGAACAAACTAGATAACAGCCCAGGGTGGCAGGGTCTAGCTGTAGATATAAAAATAAACGGATCGAGCTGAAAGGAGCTCAGTCAAAATTTAAGCATTATCAGGGTGGTTCAACCACGTGCCCTTGTTTTTCTGCACACAACAATTTGGAAAGCAGTGAAAGTTGGCAATACTGCCAACTTGCAAGCATGATTTTAAACAACCCCCCTCCCCACACAAAATCAACAGACCACCACTCCCAACAAGATAGTGGGAGTTGAACCCAGCTGGCATTGTTATGTTATTGGAGTATATGCCACATGGCTTGAGCAAAGTCCAAATAACATTGTTCCATTTAACAGGAAGGGAAAGTTCAGTGCATAAGCCAAAATCATCTGATGATTTTATGTGTCTTCCTAAATGGTCCAGTTATTGCTGCAGCCTGCTGTAAAGCCCAATCTCTGAGCCATGACAGTTTCAAGGTTTACACTTCAGAAATAGAGGGAGGCTTCATTGCCAAAGCTGCTGCCAATGCCACATTTGGAGTCAGTGAAGAACTGGTCTTCCTCACCAGCCACTTCCTCAAAGTTGTCAGGTTCTCCTCCATGTGTTCCAGCCCACTTCTCTGAACCCAGCCTAGGGCCGCACAGCTACGGGGTTATTTACAGGTTTTGTTCTCATAGCTGCCACCCCGAGTGTTGCCCTGCAGATAATGGTGCTAAGAAGAGCACTGACAGCATTATCAAGCCATGGACCCATACGGTGTCTGCAGCAGCACCCATCAGAAAACCCTCTTCCTCACCTACCTGGTCACATTTCACATAGCCTTGGGCTGAACATTACTGGGTTTAAGCTGCTCTTTTATTCAACACTCCCTCCCCATCTCCACAGTCATCAGACTCACTGTGCAAACAATGTTGGGAGCCTGGCCTCAGGTCAACTACTGAGTGCTGAGGACTCTTCTTCAGTCATAGCTTCCAGAAGTGAGCCAGTCATACTTATTAGTCCACTGCATACATAAAACCAAAGAGCATATCTGCACCAGGGAAATACTCTCATAAGTACCCACCGTTGCGAACACTTGTTCAGCTCCACCAGCATCAACAGCATAAGCAGTCCTATTGTAAATGGGCTGCTGCTGAGGACTTTGACACAGTGTCACATTACACCTGTTTGTGTACAAAACAATACAGTGTTTGAAACTGGTGGTGGCAGCTGAAGTCCTAGTCACACTTGGTCTGCCAGGCAGAGCTGAACAGACATAGCAGCACTGGGCAGTTCTTTAGAAACATTTCCTAGTGTAAAAAGGATTTGCCTTAATTGAATAACTGTGGGATCTTATTGCTATAACCACGGTATTCCCTCTGGCCTTCCTCTCCCTATTACGCATTGATACCCTTATCTGTATTTGGACTGTAAGCTCTTTGTGGCACGGACTATGCTTTCCTTTGCTCTGTGAAGCACCTGGCACACCTTGGTGCCATACCAATAAAAATCCAAAATACATAAAATCAATATCCCTACCCTGGGAGCACATTACTGGACCAGCATGGATGTGCTGACACCTAAGTGTGTGGTCTGAGTTTTATCTGCTCACTCTTTCTCCCCCCCACCTCCGCCGGCTATCAGGAAATGAATGTCAGCATACAGCTCAGCACTTTCCAAGGGGGATTCTTCCTTTGTCTCCTTGACATATGGGAATGGAGCCAAGCAAACAGGCAGGGAGAGTGCTTGCTTATCTCCTCAGTGGCGAGAATTCAGATAGGGTTCACATAGAAACTTCCTCCATCCAGTCACAACCCCCTGGAGATGGGGGGTGGGAGGGTTTGCTCAGTTAGGTCATAAACAAAACAAAGGGCTGACAGCCTATGGTTTCCTTTAGTGTAAGTGCCGCAGCAGCTATAGCTGGCCAACAGTCTGGCTTCCCAAACAACTCCTGCTAATCAATAATTCTGCTTTCCTAGAGCTTTGCTGTTGACTCCCTTCTCATACACGTACAAGGTTGTGTGAGCACATCACCCCACCCTCACTCACTCCTTCCACAATCCAGTGCAAAAGATGCCCTTTGTGTGCATAAAGCAGCAGCCATTCGTACATTTCTACTGACTGCCTCATGGATCATCTCTCTCTCTCTCTACCTGCTCAGATGCCACCCCCACCCCACCATATTATCTGAGAGCCTCAAATGTTAATGGATTTTTCTCACTGCACCCCTGTGAGGTAGGAAGCATCATTACCCCATGTGTAAAAGGAGAAACTGATGCACAGAGAGGCTAAGGGTCCAATTTTCAAAAGAGCTCAACACCTCAGATGCTGGGGCTCTTTTGAAAATCATGCCTTTATTTTGGTACCAAATTGCGCTCCAAGATATTTTGGAAACCAGGCCCCATTTGTGTGTGCTGAGCCTCTGGCTCCGTGTGATTTGTCCAAGATCACACAGCAAGTTAGTGCTACAATCAGGAACTGAGCCTATGCCTTCCACATCCCAAACCAGTGCTGTAGCCATAAAACTATCCTTTCTCATCTGACACCAGATGCTTGACTTCTACTTCTTACAATGGGAGAGCCATCTCCTCCACAGCTCTACCTCATCCATAATCCATCTATCTTTTTCAGAAATTATCCACAAAAAGAACAGGAGTACTTGTGGCACCTTAGAGACTAACAAATTTATTAGAGCATAAGCTTTCGTGGGCTACAGCCCACTTCATCAGATGCATAGAATGGAACATATAGTAAGATATATAGATATAGATATACATATAGATAAGTTGGAAGTTACCATACAAATGTGAGAGGCTAATTAGTTAAGATGAGCTATTATCAGCAGGAGAAAAAAACTTTTGTAGTGAAACCAGAAATTATCCAGAGGCTTTTTTCTCCTTTCACTATGAAGTACCTCCCGATCCCTCTTCCTTCTGATAATTAGTACATCACCCTATTGCTTACATATTATCTAGCTCTGGGAAGCACTCTGGTATTCAGCTTGCATGAAAGATCCCATGTGAAATAGAGTTGTATATCTCATTAGACTGGGCAAATAATGTCTGTGGTTGGATGGGAGATATGCGTCAAAAGACATTATGCAAGGTCAACTGTAAATTACAACAGTTATAGCCATGGGGTGTGAAAGTCAAGTCACGGGGAATAGCAAGACCTTGCCCTGATGTCATCTTTTCAAACATAACCCAATAGGCCAGTGAAGGGGATGATATAATGGGAAAGCAAAGAAATCCCTTGACTAGGAAGCATCAGTTCTTTCTAACCCCAGCCATTCTATTTCTGGCATAGAAATGAAATGGCCATTGACCTCTGTGAGCTAAATCAACAATGAGCTTATCTCCTCTGGAATAGTACTACTGATGAAGTGAGTCAATCAATACTTGTTCTTTCCCGTCATTTTTTATAGAAATTAAGTTAAATGTGGAAGTGGATTTCTATCTGTTTGTCAAATATTGTATACAATGGTTTTTGAGAGCTGTTTTAACTGTGGTAATTGCATAACACTTGCGGCTACCAATAGATGGCACCAGGCTTTCTGTATGAATTTATTTGCTCCTGCCATCTGGAGCAACTTTCCTGTGCAGTATTTCTCTCAGCCTCATTGACTCTCCATCTATTTTCAAATCTCATCAGAAAGAATCTCTTTTCTCCCTTGACTCTGCCTCTTAATTTTTCAATTTCTCTCTCCTTCTGTTATTAACAGTACACAGCCAATAACAGATAATTCTTTGGTGTAACTATATTTTCAAAGCATTTCTATTTCTGAGCTACCACTGATATAAAATAAGATTTTATTACTTATTATTAAGGCAGATTATTCAGGGAAGCAATATAGACTGTACAAGGAGAACCTAGGCTAAGGAACTGCATAAACAAGACTCCTCTGGATCAGACCTCATTTGTCCTATTACAATGACTCATTAGATTACATTCAAATGCTGCATTTTATTTACTTATACCAATGATGTACTCATCTCTATTCCATGTCATCTAAGATATTAATCAAAATGAACAGCCCTTGGTATAAAGGAGAATCTTGAATGGACCGTTTTCCCCTCTCCTGTTGACATCCTCCATCCCTCTCCATCCAGTTTATTTAGTAGGATGTTCTTCTAGACTAAATCCCATGTCGATCAGACCTGGATAAAAAGCATGTAATTCTGCCAGTGACATAGTCCAGGAGACATATTTCAGCCCCTCCTCTGAGTTTTCAACAGGGATCAAGTAGCCAAATAGCAACTTCCAAATAAGTGGGAATTAACCAATGATTAATTCTGACCACATTCCAGCAGAATTATGTGTTATCCTCCAATTAAATACCCAAACAGCTCAACGTGATTAACAAAAATCACAGACCAACAAGAGGAATTAAGGATGATTTGCCTCCGATCTCCTATCAAAAACTATTGCCAGATAAAACACATGCATAAAGCTGTCTGCTGGTTATTCCTCACAACACCAGTCATGGCAGCTGCTGTATCAGGTTGCAGAGGAACTAATCAGGGTGTCGGTGTGCTGAGTTCATTTCTCATGCTCAAAATATTGGCTGGCGGTGGCCAGAGAGAGGTGGGGCAGACATGTGCTTCCCACTGCTGTTCAACCAGAGCACTGAAATTTCAGAACAACTGGGAAATGGAGTGTGCCACAAATGTACACAGTAGTCAGCCAGCAATAGAACATAGCTCCTACGATTAGCAGAGTTAAAGGATGGCGAGCTCAAACTGCCTTCACTAGGTCAAGTGCCCAGACCAGTAGGGGGCACTTGCACGGCAGCCAGCCCTGTTACAGTGGCCAAAGCTTCTCCTACAGTGAGAAGCTCCTTTCACGTATCTTTCCGCTAGTTGTAACAAAAGCTTTGCCCCGAGAACCCGGGAATAATTCCAGTACTGTAGTCAACCCTCTCTGCTCTACCTGAATGACCCCACATCTCTTCTCCTTATATCCAAAGTGGACATTGATCCGATGCCACTATGATCTCTCCTTTCCTTATTAAAGTAGGCACCCAATCACTTTTTAACCAGGTCATCCTTCAGGAGAACTCAACATCCCCGTTTTATCTTGCCTTAAAAAGTGTGCTTTGAGAAGGGATGTGGGAGGGTGCTTGGAGCAGTAGAGGGGAAAACCAAAATCACTGTGATGTGTGCAAGCAAAATATCTCTTCTAGAAAAGTACTGTTCTGTGTCTATTTCAAAACTATTGTGAAGCCACCATCAGTGTTTGCACTTCCATGTCTCAGCACTTCATGTGTTTCAATCCCACTGGGTTATTCTTGGATGGTCAGTCACACATGGGGGACAACTGATCACAGACCCAATAGAGTGAATTGCAGGTATTTGGTTTGTGGTTTTAATTTCTGTTCAGCTTGATATTTCATAGATTCCAAGACCAGCAAGGACCTTTGTGATGCTCTAGTCTGACCTCCTGTATAACACAGGCCATAGAACTTCCCCAGAATAAGTCTTAGAGCATAACTTTTAGAAAAAACATTCAGTCTTCATTTAACTGTTGTCAGTGATCAAGAAACCACCACAACCCTTCGTAAGTTGTTCCAATGGTTATTACCTTCACTGTTAAAAACTTACATCTTATTTACAGCCTGAATTTGTGTAGCTTCAGCTTCCAGCTATTGGATCATTTTATGCATTTCTCTGCTAGACTGAAGAGCCCATTATTAATTATTTGTTACCCAGGTGGATACTTATAGACTGTAATCAAAATTACGCCTGAATCTGCCCTTTATTAAGATAAATAGATCGAGCTCTTTGAGTCTATTGCTATAAGGCAGGTTTTCTAATCCTTCAGTCATTCCCGTGGCTCTTCTCTGAACCCTCTCCAATTTATCAACATCCTTTTTGAATTGTGGGCACCAGAACTGGACACAGGATTCCAGCAGCAGTCGCATCTATGCCAAATATAGAAGTAAACTAACCTCGAGTAGAAGTGGAGAGAATTCCCTGTTTTATGCATCCCAGGTTCTCATTCACTCTTTTGGTCACAGCATCACATTAGGAGCTCATGCTTCAGCTGATTATCCATCATGACCCCCAAATCTTTTTCATGACCCCCAAATCTTTTTCAGTCACTGCTTCCCAGCAGAGAGCCCCATCCTGTAATTATGGCCTCCGTTCTTTTTTCCTAGATGCAAACATTTACATTTAGTCTACTAAAAAGCATATTGTTTACTTGCAACCAGTTTACCAAACAACTCAAATCACCTGAGAATCTGAGTTTGGTGACTCAAGAAGTGACTGAATCAGTTCTCTTAACTTAAGTAGTCCTGGCTACAAAGCTCCAGTGAAGATTTTCCACTACTCTCACATTCTGACGAGTCTTTTTCTGGCACCGCAGTATTGCCAACCCCAAGCTTTCAAAAACCATGTGTCAGCCCCCAAAGAGTCATAAGATTTTTTTTAATTGTATTTTTTAATTTGTCTTCTGATTTTTGAGCTTTCTTGGTGGGGGAGGGGTCACATTTTCAAGCCTTCCTCGGCAATCATGAGGCCTGGAAACTTTCATTTTAAAAAAAGACCAAAAAAACAAAAAAAAACCCACACAAACGGAAGCTGAGATTCTCAGAAACATGTTTACAGGAGGTAAAAATCACAAGAGTTGGCAAAAATAGCAATGGGCAAATACTACTGAAAGAATTTTTATAAGTCAAATTTTCAACTGAATTAGCTTTGGTGGGGCTGGCTACTATGCAAGTGCCCCCTCATGGCCCAAGATACCTCTGCTGTGCTGTTTTCCCCTTCAACAAATTCCACCCTGTCTCTTTCAGTCTCACCTCTTCCTAAGAGTCTGGGCTACTTAGGTACATTTGGCATCATCTTTTACCATTTGCTAGGACACTAGTCTTTCCATCATGGAAGAAGCCCAGATAATTTTTACAGAAAATAAGAACCGCTCTTCAGGGTTTAAAAAAATCCTATAAAATTTAACAGCGAATTCTCTCTGTCAAAGAACACCACAAGATGGATAAGAAAGTCTATTGAAAGGGCTTCAGCTTCACTTAAGTTCAATGGAGCCTTATCAAAGTTCTATAGAACCCTGTGGATGTTTATTGAATTCTATAAGATTTTTTAATAAAGTTTTGCCTTTTCTTTCAAATATGGCTACTTTTGGGTAGACCCACAAAATCATGGTATAACAATGTGAGTATTGTACACACCTAATTGAGACCAACAATGTCCGTGAGTTATATAAATTAAAGCCACTTGGTATATACCCCAGTAGAGGTCAGTTGTGGCATGGAAGAGTCTGTATCTAAATAACCCACCGCTTTGCCACTGTGAAAAATAAATAGCACTATGTATCTTGTTTCCACATCTTTGCTGGCTTAACAAATAGCTCTGATCCTGGGGCTCTACAGGCCAGGCTCTTAAAATGACCTCGGTGCTTCTACTGCCTGGGCTAGTACAATCAGAGTACATCCATGAGAGAGGACATAGTAACTGGAGTGGGTGCATTTTCCATTATGCATTCCTGGCAGCTGATCAAAAAGTAAAGGTAACATCAGCCCCCGGGGGATGCCAGCTGTTCCTTCCTCCCAACAGCAGGGTAAATCCTGGTGGCATGTAGCTATAAAACTGAACGAAAATGTCAAGGGCAGGGAAAAGGGGAGGATCAGAGGCTTGTTTGGAACAAGACCATGAGCAAAACCTCCCCAAATAGCCCAGGCCACCCCCTTTGTCTCTCTTCGGGCTCCAAACAGGAGCTGGAAAGAAACCCAAAAACAAACCTACGCTCTCTTGCTCAGCTTGCTCTGCCACAGCAAGCTAATCTGCCTCTGCCTCTCTAGAGATTTCCAATTACAGTTGATCAGAAAACAGAAGAACATTTTCATATTCTTTCCCCACACACACACACAACCTGCCCCCAATTTCTGATGAAAATTTAAAGATGCCGGAGATTTTCAGACCATCATTGTCCCAGGAGTCCCTTAGAGCTGAGGGAAGAGGGAATCTCCCACCTTCCTTGCACTTTGGAGTTCCAATTTTACACTCTAGATCCACGCCAGTAGTCTCTGAGAGCACTCGCTGCCTAGTAAACCAAGTCTCTGCTTCTCTGTGGCACCGAGTGAGAGCAATGCCTTCAGATGGGCTGGAAACAGGTGCAGCCTCTCTCTCTTCTGAACAAGAGGAAAATAAAGCCTTTCAAGAAGCCGTGAACAAACATACTGTTAAACCAAAATGGGTTTATGCCGAAGTTAGTAGCATTTCCTCTAGTGAAGAGCAAGCTGTCTCCAGTCCAGCCATAGAGATGCTCAGCCACTCCTAGCTCCTTGCTCTTAAAATGTAATTAAAAGTACGGGCTCCAGGCTGGCTCCCTGGGAGGCTAAAAGCCTTCTGTTGATTCAGGTCCTGCTGGTTAACCCGTGTCTCTCCACAAGTACCGTGGGCTGGAGCACAGGGATTGCCACTTCCAGGACCCAGATGCCACATTCACCTGTCATCTACAACTCCCACGAGGCACCACGGCAGCTCAGGCAGACACAGATTAACGTGGAACTGACTCAGAATGAAACATGTTGATTAGACTCAATCCAAACCAAACCCAAATGCTTGGGGTTGATTTTTCCAACAGAAAAATGACAAAATTTCAGCAAAAATCAAAACTGCATTTTCCATCAAAAAACACTGATGGAAAAGTTCCCAACCAGCATTAGTGAGCCGGATAAAGGGAAACAAAATGAAAGTACTGCTGATGACAAACTAAAATCATTGCTGTCCGAAAGAAATGCACTGTTTATTGCTCTTCTTTTCCGAAACTGAAGTCTCAGCCCACTTCATAGTGCACCTCACAAAAACCAGGAGTATGGATGTATCATTGTGAGCAGCTTTCAGCAGAGAGCCAGTAACTAAATAGGGCCATCGAGACCGAACACCCCATGCAGCCCAGGTGAGGTAGAGGACAAAGGAGGAAGGTTTCATTGCCTCCCTCTGTGCTTTATCTGTGCAGTGTGTAAATAGAGGAGTTCAGTTTCCAGGACAGCTTTCGCTGGTACAAAATTCACCAGCCATGCTCCATCACACTGAACTGATGAAGTCCAAGTCCTATTACACTCACATTCTGAGCTAGAAAGTGCAGAGTTACACAATCGTGCTACTATAACTAAACACTATTCTAATCACAGGCAGCAATTCCATAGGAAGGGGGGGGCAGGAAGGGAGGAGAATTTGCCTATTCAGTTAAGTATAGGCATTGACACATCAATCATTTTCAATTGCTACAGTATCTGAGCCCAGGCACTCTGGAGTGAACATATTCTGGGCCACGCAGTTTCATGTTAACCAGTTCCCCAGTGAACCTGAGTCCTGAAGATAATGCAAGGCCTGAGAGGAATCTTGGAGGGGGCTCAGACAGTCTAGGAATGTAGGAGACAGTATTCTCAGAGCGGGTGATATCAGAACCACTCCACAAGAAATGTCCTGCACTCCTCCCAGGCTCAAAAGGAGGGTCCGTGGAGATTACAGAAGCTGCAAAGCAGGTCCAGGTATTTCGCACACTATTGGAAGGCCAAAAATGCAGCCAAAGCAAAAGTTAATTGACTCCCACAAACAAGGCAGCTGCAGGAAGCTGTACATGTGCCGGGCCCACTTGGTCTTAAGAGCCAAGCAGCTAGCAAGGCAAGCAGTTTAGCCAGATTCCAAAAAGCCTGACAGATGTAGGACGAGGAGCAGTGTGTGCTGTTGTTACACTGTATTTAAAGAATGACAGCGGCATGAGTCAAGGTGTATGCTGATCGCCTCAGGGTGGTGGGAAGCGACTCAAATCACTTCCCCATGAAAAGTGTATAATTGGCCAGGTGCATTATTGGGAGATTTGGGCTGGTGATTAGGTCTCCTTCTCCTGGAATATCAGGTATTGGCCCTTGACAGAGACAGTACGCTGAGCCTGACTGACCTATGGTCTCATTCAGCATGGTAAACCTACGACCCAGTTGGTTCGGCAAATATCAGAATTCCAAGTCCACCCACGTCCATCTGCTCTTCCTCCCTTCAAGACCTTTCAGTCTATAACTAGTGCCCAGCCTGTACCCACCCTATCTGCCAACCACAGGGCCACTAACAGCACCCAGACAAGGGCCAGCCCCCTCCCTCTAGTGTCACAGACTATCTTGTCTGCCTCTCTATCGTCCATGACCCTTGCTGAGACAAGTGAGAGTGAGCATAGGCTCTGACTCTGTGGGTGCTCCGAGGCTGGAGCACCCACAGGGGAAAAATAGTGGGTGCTCAGCATCCACCGGCAGCCCCGCCGATGAGCTCCTCCCCCTCTCTCCCAGTGCCACCCGCCTCCTGCTTTCAACAGCATGCAGGAGGTGCTGCGGGGAGGGGGCAGAGCAAGGGTGGGGCACGCTTGGGGAAGGGGCAGGGGTGGGAAGAGGTGGGGCGGGGTGGAGCCTTGGGGGAAGGGTTGGAATAGGGGCAGGGCCTGACGTGGAGCAGAGGTTGAGCTCCCCCGGGGAAATGAACAAGCCGGCGCCTGTGAGAGAATGAGTACACTGCAAAAAAGGAAAGGAGGACTTGTGGCACCTTAGAGACTCACAAATTTATTTGCGCATAAGTATAAGCATAAGGAATGCATCCGATGAAGTGAGTTGTAGCCCACGAAAGCTTATGCTCAAATAAATGTGTTAGTCCCTAAGGTGCCACAAGTCCTCCTGTTCTTTTTGCGGATACAGACTAAAACAGCTGCTACTCAGAAACCTGTCATGATGCAAGGCACTGAATTTAGCCGTATGGAGTGGAAATCTATCAACTTGGAATGCATCCGATGAAGTGAGCTGTATCTCACAAAAGCTTATGCTCAAATAAATGTCAGGTTTCAGAGGAACAGCCGTGTTAGTCTGTATTCGCAAAAAGAAAAGGAGTACTTGTGGCACCTTAGAGACTAACCAATTTATTTGAGCATGAGCTTTCGTGAGCTAGTGAGCTGTAGCTCACGAAAGCTCATGCTCAAATAAATTGGTTAGTCTCTAAGGTGCCACAAGTACTCCTTTTCTTTTTTCAAATAAATGTGTTAGTCTCGAAGGTGCCACAAGTCCTCCTGTTCTTTTTGCGGATACAGACTAACCCGGCTGCTCCTCTGAAACCTGAGCACGCTGTGTGTTCAACAAGCAAGTATTTGAGCATGCGGCTCTCTGTGTGAGTTGTGTACACCGGCTACTACGTGAGCAAGCACATGGCTGTGTGAGCTGTGCACACAGGGCACCGCACAGACATGTATACTGAGCCTTGCATGAGCCAACTCATGACTGTGTGCCTGGCTGCGTGAGCTGTGAGTCTAGGGCACTGCACAGACATGCATAGCAGTAGCCTGCGTTTTCTCTCTATTGTTTGTAGCAGGCTGGGCTGGTGCAAAGCCGCTGGTGTTTGTTATCCACACCCATGTACTCCTTCCCAGTTACAGGCGTGCAGGCCTCATAAATCTTACCCTGAGAACTGGCTGGGGACAGGGCTGGAGCAGACAGCTGCATGGCTAATTTTAGAGGCAAGCTGGAGAAGCTGAGCAGGTTTAGTATCTATAGAAAAAAGTCACTTTGAAACAACATTTGCCATGTGCTTAAAAATAGACCCAGACATTAGGATTTTATTGGAGGTGGCAGGGGTCCCAGCCCATTAAAAGCCCCACGTTGGGCCAATCACAACTCTCCATCTGAGAAGGGCTGGGCAAAGCTCTGCTTTAAGACAATCACTGCATCTCTTTGGTCAAGTGGAGCAGAAGCCTGCTACAGAGTGACACAAAGGGCTTGTTACCATCAGTTGCAGAGAGGGGGCTGTCTCCACCTAACTCCTAATGCTTCACCACACTGGGGTGCGAGGAACTGATGCTGGGACCTGAACCCCATTCCTCAGCATGGCAGTGTGATGCACTGGGAATCCCCAGGACCCAGTGACAATTTGCTGAATGTTTTTGTACCTCTAAAAATGTTCATTTCACATTTGCAGTGAAGTTGTGTCAGTTTTGATTTCATTTTCTTTACAAGTGGCACCAAACTCTTGGTTCCAGACACCCCTAGAACTTTAGAAACACTCAGCTCCAGGTCTGGCTCTGACCAGTGCTGTTCGTTCTAGCTCTGATCTAAACTTGTTCATCCATCCGTACATTTGGCTACACTCGGACAGACCCAAATGGACTCCCTTGCAGCTGCTGCCTACCTGACTGTCCTGGAGTGTTTCTTGGTGTAAGGAGTGATGACTTTGAAAAGCAGCTCCATGGCTCCATTAATGCCCAGCTTGGTTCCTGCAGAGACTGGGACAACGAGAGAGACAGGGAGTTAGATCCAGAGCAGTAAGCTTGGGTTGCTGGAGTTACTGGTAGAGCAGTAAAGAGAGGAGCAGCAGCTGAGATTAGCAGCAGAGCCTCTGGGCTTCCAAATGGGTCTCTTTGACCTTTTTACAGATGTAGGAACTGAGGCACACAGAGATCAATGGTCACAGAATGACTCACAGGCAGATTCAAGACTAGCACCCCATTCTCCTAACTCTTAGCCCTGTGCTCATTCAAGTAGTTTACAGTTGCCCCATCATTTGTAGAAGATGTTGCACTCTCTAGAGACAGGTTAGGGTTAAATGGGGCCAATCAAATCCACTCACAGTTTCCAGGGGCAATTCCATGCACACGGAATATCTCCTAGGGGCTTGGAGTGGGATAGGAGAGGATTTCTTTCCTTTCTGCACTAATCCCTGTTATTTCTGCTCTTCGGATAGGTACTTCTGAGTGCAGATGCAGCCCCACCTCAGCCACTCCTATCTTTAATTCTTCCCTTGACAATGCTGTTAACTTTTGCAGTCAGACACAGTGGCATACCTGGGAAAGGGCTGCACAGAAATTGGCTGTTTGGCTTTAAAGCTAACCTACAACAGTTCATCATCAAACCTCCAACCTCACAGGGAGAAGGGAGAGCAGGGGAGATTCAGGGGCTTGAGTGAGTGAAGCTAATAATGGGGGATCTCTAGGTGAACAGGGAGGGCATAAAGCCTAAAACAGTTAAGTGCTTTAAAAAAAGACAGTTTATTGTCCTAAGAGGGGGAAAGAATGAGAAATCAACATCCCCATCAGCAGCCAGCAGGAGTCTTGGATGCCTGCCCCAGGCTGGGTTTTTTGGCTGCTTTGTTACTAACTATCCCCCACTGGCCAGAAAGCTGCCAAAGGGCCCATCAGCTTATGTGGATCTCAGCCAAGTCATCCCGCTGATGGAAAATCTTGGAAGGCTCACTGGCTACTTTCACAATAGCAAACTATTCATGGGGACAGTGCAGCGTACACAGCTGCTTAAACTCTGCTCCCTGCAGACCGGGGGGCATGCTGCACACAGGGCTGGCAGCCCACGCTGGGAAAGGAGCAACCCAGGACAATAAGCAGCTACAGTGAGATCTTAACAAGGTCGGGCTGGCTGCTTAGACTCCTACCCGCAAGGACCCTTCAGGGTGTTATATGCTCCTGGGTTCTCTACTGCTCCAGTCAATTAGGTGACTTGGAGGGGGGGAAATTCTCCAGTTCTTTACCACATCCGTAAAAGCCTCAGCCTATCCCAGAACAACACCTATGTCCTGGTTATGTGCAGATGTGGCACTGAACTAAGAGCCAGTGCTGAATGGGGTGGAGGAGGTAGGACGTTCTGAGGCACTGGGGTGGGGTTCACCAGGGGAGGTTGTGCAGACCCTAAGGATTAGGCCTATACAGCACAGCACAGTGATGAATTCCTCCTCAGGCCCTTGGTGGGACGTAGGAACTCAGGGACAGAAGAGATTTAACCAAGTTGAAAGATTTTGACTATGAATTTGGGGGGCGGCGGGGATTAGGAACAAAATTTTTTGCATTTTTGCACCAGTTTCTTATGGAGATGCTTAGGTACTATTGCAGTGGGACCTCAGGGTCACTTTAATGAACTAGAGAGTGTGTTTGCAGGGCTCAGGGTCCTGACACTAACGGAAAAGGTTAAAGGCCACAGTGCAATGGGCTAAAGCCTCTGAATGGGGATGCGGGTGCACTTAACGAGAGCAGAGGGAGTGTGGAAAAGGGCTCAGGGTGGGAGGCAGCTCTGGGTGAACCTGCAGCTCTGTAACCCAAATTAAGACACATTTCAACTGCTGTCTCTATTACACTCACCCTTTCGAATGCCACTTATCTCAGGCAAGGGGACTGAATGCTGGGAGCTGGCTGCCTGCCTGAGAAGGCCCATAGCATGAGGCCAGCTCCTGTGTAAATACAAGACCTAGAGGGCTAACAGCCAGTAATGTTAAATCTTAGGAGGAAAGATTTGGAAAGCTGGATGTGTACAGCTCGGCCAGACGGTGATGTGAGTATACAGCAGGGGAGAGGGGAATAGGACAACCATCTAGAATGTTCTGCAGGGGGAAAGTAGCCAGGAGGGAGAGGAAGTGGTTAGGTAATGCAAAGGGATGCAACAGGATGAAAGTGAGCAAAGGGAAATTTGTACTGCCTCTAAGAAAACATTTCCCCATGGGGAAATATCTGAATGCACAGTGGTCTTTTGAGGGCAGAGCTAGGAATCCCAATGCTTGAGTCACTGAACACGGGAGAATACTCCGGTGGGTACGGCTCCAGTTGGGGACTCAGAAGGTCGGGGTTCAGTCTGTCACAGACTTCCTGTGTGACCTTGGATAACTCATTTGTCTCTGTGTGCCTCAGTTACCACTCTGCACAATGGGGATAATAGCACAATGAGGATAATAATCCCTAACTCACAAGGGTGTTGTGAGCATAAATGCATTAATGATTGTGAGGAGGATAGTATTAGGGTCCATGTAAGTACCTAAGATATCTAGAATAGACTGAAGGGAACGATCCTGCATTGTCTGGACTAAATGTTTTTTACACAACTATTTTCTGTCTTCTATAGTCTTTGGATGAGTAGGTTCACTGAATCTTACAGTGAAAGATCCCTCTGAGAGTTACCCTTCTATGAGAGGTTTCAGAGTAGCAGCTGTGTCAGTCTGTATTTGCAAAAAGAAAAGGAGGACTTGTGGCACCTTAGAGACTAACCAATTTATTTGACCATAAGCTTTCGTGAGCTACAGCTCACTTCATCGGATGCATCCGATGAAGTGAGCTGTAGCTCACGAAAGCTCACGCTCAAATAAATTGGTTAGTCTCTAAGGTGCCACAAGTCCTCCTTGCCTTCTCTGAGAGCGTACCTAGAGCTATGCTAGCTCTTGCATATGATTCTATCTGTTATCAATCACAGATGCCAATAGCTTACTTATAGATGCATATTTCTGTAGCAGAGGGACCATTAGCTTGCATTGTAGCAACTGCAGAAGGAGCTCCGACTCTCACTGGCATGAGAAATGGAAAGGAGCACTTACCACTAGAGGCATAAACCCGCAGGACCCAGAGACAGTGGATGAGATTCAGGTGGTGAGTCAGATTTTTCCTTGCCAAGCTCAGGGTCACATCAATTGCGTCCAGTTTCTGCACTTTCAACCCAAACTTCCTATCTGTGAAAGCAAAAAGGAACAAAATGATGGTGAAGAAAGAGTGGCTTTCACAGGGACACAGAAATGCCGCATGCTGTGGTGTAATCATGCCGCATCCTTCAACAGGATCTTTTATAGGAAGATCTCAAAGCAATTGCAAACAACATTTATTACTAAGGCCCCACAATCCCCCTGTGAAGGAAATCAGTATTCTCCCCCCCGACTTTTACAAATAGATAAGATGAGGCACAGAGGAGGCTGGTGCCTTGCCCAGTGTTACATTTTCCATACGCAAAGAACAGTTTCAATGACCTATTTTAAGCTAAGGGAAACAAGACGGAACTAAAGTAAAGTCTCCCCAAGAAAGAGCTATGTGGGTGCCTCTCCTCTATGACGTGCTACATCAAAACGCTGTCTGACAAAAAATGTAGCTGGTTTTGCAGATGGCCAACTGCCAGAAATGTACATAGAAAACAAAATCATAAAAATGTTAGCACTTCACAGATAACGCTTCCACTGAACTTTGGGTGTGAAGAAGAAAGCTCAAGCCTCCCAGCTGTGCTGCAAACACTGAACAACAATCTCTCTGATGATAGAGACACAGCAGCAAGTGAAACTTGTTTTTGAATGTGTTATTGGGATACAGAAACCAAGTCACAAGAGAAAGAGCCTTTGTAAGTTACCATGTCTTGTATGGGAATCACTTACTGCCCAGCTGGGCTTTATCGGTGACACAAAATGCTGGTCAGGAGCTCAGAATGAACTCCATTATAGAATCTCTCCCGCCTGGATTGCCATCAGCTGTGCCTATATTCTTAGTACAAACTTCTAGCCACTAGTGGGTGAAACTATTAGGAGGTCTTACAACACTCTGTCCCACCCCCCAGTCGCCAAGCCAGCATTCAGTGCAAAGTGTCCTGACTTGTTAAAACACTCACAGATTCCAGTACTGACCATGACTGTGACCTTTGGAGCCTTCTGCTCCTCCCTCCCCATCCTTTAAGTAATACTGGCACAGCAATACCTCTTTGGCCTACTTTAGCCAGGAGGCGAAGCAGAGGTAAAAGGATGCTGTAGTCTGGCTGGGCTGTCTGGGCAACATTCAGCAGAGCCTGCAACAAAGCTTCACTCCCCCCTTTGCTGACCATGTAGTGAATTCGTCGGTCTGTTCCTAAGGGCAGAAAATTAAAAAGGAGGGACAGTCAATAACTTTCCTGTCGCAGAGCTTTAAACCTAGCAATAAGTGAACATTATATGATTCAGAGGAGGCTTATCAGACCTAAAGAAGCCCACTACATGACCCTTCTCTGGTGTTTTCTTGCTCAGACCATTATAAATATAAGGGCATTTGCAAAATGTACATCTGGACTTGGATTTCAAACACCCCCAGAGTTTGGAGCTGTGGTTCAGGCTCATCTCTACTCTATGTCAAAACCATGTGTGATGCTGCTCCGTGCTGCAGCTGCTATTATCTATATAAGCCACCACCTGCTGAAGCTTTCAGTGTGCATTGAAATGGGTTGGAGTAGAAGCAGCAGAGACTCTGATAGATTTCAAAGAAGTGCAATGCTCAGTGATCTTTCCCTAGATATTGAAAGTTAAATAAGTGAAGGGAAAGAGTTCCAACAGTGCCTAGGATAGGGGAATGAATCCTAGGAAAGCTCTGGAGTCAGCCTCCAAACAAATAAGGTCTCCAGAGAAACCAAAGGCTAACCCTCTGGGTCCTCCTGTGTCAACAGCTCATAATCCACAGGCATCTTTGGCCAGCTGTGAAGTTTTCTACTGGAAACCCAGGCTGGGAGTATTGTGGAAGCAGTCCATTCAGTCCCCAGGGGGCTCATATCATCCACAGTGAAGCCATCTAGCTGATTGAAGAATGATATAGACTCCAACAGAGAGTCACAGCTGTGGTTATGATGTCTCTGATGGAGCTGGGGGGAGAGGGAGAGTGTAAAGTAGGAGCATATGAGGCTTGCAATAGGGATGTAAACAACTACACACACACATACACACACAGAGCCCTGCATTTTGGCAACTAGAGTTAGCTGGAAAAATTTTAACGAAAGGACATTTTGATGAAAAATGGAGGGGAATGCTCTGCTAGCAACTTATTTTCCCTTCTTGTGGCCCTGAAGAAGGGAAAATAAGTTCACCTTCACTGTGAACATGCAGATAGAGGAGACTTTGAAAATAGTGTAGTCTCTGTGGTGCGTGGATTACTACACCCATGGAGAAGATTTCATACCACTGAAGTGAAGCAGAGGAGAAGCTGTTCATTCCCCTGACAGTTCCAAGCACTTTTTTTTTCTGAGGGGAAATCAACTACAGAATCAAATTGCTGCAACCCAGGAGGCTGTCTCCTGCTCATATCTCATGGTTCGCTCTTTCCAGTGGGCCTGGTGACTGAACATTTCCAGTGTTCCACTCCCTGGGAAGATTGAAACATCTTGAGAAGCAGTTAAATTAATGGCCACCTTTGAAATTCACAGGAATATTTTCCCCCTCTTTCACCATGTGATAAAATTAAAAAGGGTACAGGAACACACCCCCCCCAATCTTCCGTATAAATAGGAGGAAAAGCTGAAGGGCTATTCACGCAAACTAGGCAGAATTGATCTAGCAAACACCTGACAGAGATATGTTGATGTCTGCTCTGTGCCCTGTTTTAGTCCCACCCATCTTCACTCTACAAGAGAGGAAGGATGGTCCAGTGGCAGGGGTGTTAGCTGGGACTCAAGAGACCCAGATTCAATTCCCAGATCCCCCCCCAGATTTCCTGTATGACAAGGCAAGTCACTTAGTCTCTGTGTCTCAGTTCCCCATCTGTAAAATGGGGATAATAACACTGCCACGTCTCATGGAGTGTTGGAATTGTAAAGACATTTCAAATGTGAGGTACTCAGATTCTAAAACCAAGAGGACCATCTAAGTACCTAAAATAGAGACATTAAGGCATCAGTACTTACCAATAGAGAGTAGGTCTGTGAGAATGCTGAGAACATTGAGGATCACATCCTTGTCATGGGAGCTCTGCAAGAGGAACACAAATGCCCATCTTGATGGATGAACTCAAAATAGTGAGGCAAGGGGTCTACTTTCCAAGACATTCAATGCTATACAGGGCTGGATTAGAGAGCAGAGGTCTCTGCGGACCAGAGGCATTGCTGTCCCACTTGGATAATGGGTCCTCCTAGACTAATGTGAGCAATGGGTGTGGGTGGCCTCAGGCTAATAATGGATTTTAATGGCCACCTGGTGTCATATTTATCATACCACATAAAAAGTGGTGTTTAAGATATGGGGGGTAGCAATGGGCAAGAAGAAAACCATTGAGAAATCTCTACATTTGAGCCAGCCTGATTGACATGACTTTGCATATTTCCTTACTGCTTTAATTTTGTTCTGTCTATACACCTTTCCACTGCATTGCCTGGCCTGACATCATCCCCAACACATAACTTAATTTAGCACAAACATTGAACCAGAGTCTGCAGTGGATTAACAACAACTTTGACAATGGGGAAAAAATGCAGGAAGAGGTGAAATATGGAACAACTTCAATCACTGTCTAACACCTTGTATCCAAGTGTTTTGGGATTAGCCAGTCCCAGAGATTCCATCATTTGCTGATGATGGAGTTGAGGTTGTATGTTGTTTTTCTAAAACTTCATTTCTTCTTTTCAGCTTGGTCTGGCCAGCTCTTCCTTTTTCGATCTGCACCTAAAATTCTGAAAGTTGCAAAGGAGACATTGTACAACACACACACAAAGTAGGCATTTTGGGTATTCTGCAGCAAGGGCACCTCTTACAATCACTCGGTGTCCCAATCTCATCTCTTTTAAATGTTGCTTTGTACCCTATAATGGCATTCCAAAGCCTGCCAACCAAAGCAACAGAGCAGACAGGAATTTTCACAAGATGAGAGGTTCTCTAGGCGTATTTTTAATGAAGACTAAGTTAACATTATCTGGTGTAGGTCATGCAGATTCCAAATGTATGGTGGATCCAAATCAAATCTTGTACTTAAGGGAATGGGATAAATTCAGCTGTTCTTGGGGAGAGGAAAACCACTGTTTAGACTAACTCCTGCAATTAGTTGGTGGTATAGAGTAGACACCCATCTGAATCTTCCTTATGCCGATAAGATTTTGCTACTGGAAAGTGAATGAGGAAGGATTTAGTGGTTACAGTCTGTATTGACATGAGGGATATGTAGGTTCAGTACTGGACCTATTATTTTTCACAGGAATTCCTAACATAAAATATAAACCTTACATACATGTAGCACTTATCACCTAGGAGGAACTTCAAGTTCTTTGTGCAAGCCACAATATATGTAAAGGAGTCACTTTGTCTCCCACCAAAATCATAATGATAATATCTTTAAAATATACAATACCTGTCTTCCTGATGGCTTTGAAGGGTTTTAGAAACATACCCTACTGTTACACAGTCTAGATACAGGGGGTCTCTTCTACAATCACGAGAGAGCTAGGCACCTCTGGCATGCTTAATATTTTACAGCTGCACCACACAATATAGTTGAAGACAGGGAGAGGAGAATCCCCTATCTAATTGAAACTGCAATGGGAATGCTAGGAATCCCAAGTGCAACCCCTTGGCTGTCTGCATTATGGTACAGTCTTTAATTACATGATTACATACTACTTTTTCCACAGGACCCTTGCCTCAGTCAGTGCACAGGATGATGTTCAGGGAATGTATCAGGGCTGTGTAGTTCAGGAGGCAGTTGTTTGTAAGACCCCGCTTCCTCATTTGTTGTAGAAGTTGCAGGGTGTGTAGTGAATGAGTTAGGGAAGTGCAAAAAGAGAAAGGATGATCTCAGGACAAGACAATGGAATGCCACCTTGAAGAACTGGATGCTATCCCTGCCTCTTCCATACAGTTCTTATGTAATGTGGGGAAACTCACTTAAACTTTTCACAGGTGGCTACTAATTGTGTGTTCTTCATATTTGGGAACACAAGCAAGCTTACTTCTGGCATTTCCTAACATTTGAGTGTTGACTTTGCAACCTTAATAATGTTGTTTTAACACCATTTTTTTTGCATGTAATATCATAGCTTTTTTAAAAAGCAAACTGAAAATACAGAAAATCCACCATGTGCAATGACACTGCCTTCCATATGATTGATCAGTAGGATTGGAACATGTAGATCCACCTGACAGATCTTGCTACTTGAGGTAAGAGTAACTGATAAAACAAACAAGGAGTAAAAACAACAAGGAGTCTGGTAGCACCTTAAAAACTTAACAGATTTATTTGGGCATAAGCTTTTGTGGGTAAAAATCCCCACTTCTTCAGATGCATGGAGTGAAAATTACAGATACAGGCATAAATATACTGGCACATGAAGAGAAGGGAGTTACCTTACAAGTGGAGAAGCAGTGTTGACAAAGCCAATTCAGTCAGGGTGGATGAGGGCCGCTCCCAATAACTGATGAGGAGGTGTCAATACCAAGAGAGGGAAAATTGCTTTTTAGTGAGCCAGCCTCTCCCAGTCCCTATTCATGCCCAAATTAATGGTGTTAAGTTTGCAAATGAATTGTAGCTCTGCAGTTTCTCTTTGAAGTCTGTTTTTGAAGTTTTTTGTTGAAGGATGGCTACTTTTAAATCTGTTATTGAATGTCCAGGTAGATTGAAGTATTCTTCTACTGGCTTTTGTATGTTACCATTCCTGATGTCTGATTTGTGTCCATTTATTCTTTTACATAGAGACTGTCCGGTTTGTCCAATGTACATGGCAGAGAGGCATTGCTCGCACATAATGGCATATATCTCATTGGTAGATGTGCAAGTGAATGAACCCCTGATGTTGTGGATGATGTGGTTGGGTCCTCTGAACAAACTAAGGTACAACAGTTTTTCTTGAAGTCCACCCTGGGTTTGTTTTGAGGTCCAAATTCACAGTATTGGCTCTGTGAGTCACTCAGAAAAAGGTCTGCAGAAGCCCAGCAGAATTCTGCAAATTGTTCTTTCTCGGTGACATATGCTTAGATCATCTGCTTCTCTTGCACATTTCTTTTTTTCACTAGGGCTCAATCATGTGAGACCCTATATCCCTTCAACACTCACTGATCTTAAAAGGAAAGGAAAGAGACCAGTACCCAACTCACAGCAGGTGCTCACGACCTTGCAAGATTGGCCCTTTTTCTCCTGACTTTCAGGGGTGATGAACACCCACAAACTCAGGGGCTTCAACTAGCGATGCCGATTTTCAGTACCTTTGAAAAACATCAGACTGTCCTCTCTGTTTTTTTCTTGATGTCTCTCAGTATCCCTTTATCTTGTAGGTGAATGGATTTCACATTTAGGTTTCAGCAGTGAAGGCTTCATTGATTAATGCTCCTATTACACTGGGTTGTTTATTTTAGCTGATTGGATTGTGGGTTTCCTAAGCCATTAACACAAATAGTGATGACACAAGGTATCTTCTGAGTTCCTGTGTGCTTTATTGAGGAACTCAAATGGACAAGGAATGTGAGGGGCATGAGGGAGCGTATTTAAAAATGTTAAAATTAGAGCCAGCAGAAACTGCCACACATTCTCTGAACATTTATCCTGAATATTTAAACATATTTACTCGGACTGTGTCTATGATCCTTCTATTTGCTGGACATCAATGCTCAAATGATGGAGTTTGCTGGCAGGTGTGTTTGTGTAACCAATGGATGACAAACTGGACCCAACAAAGTCACCTATTGACCTGAGCTGTTAGCCAAACTTCAGGATCTGGCCCTGCAAGAGTTCAAACAGCAAAGAGATGATAAAAGTTTGGTTTCAAATGCCGGCATCACAGATAATTACAAAACAAAACATTCTGCTGCACATGCTTTTCCCCCAGGGTGAGGATGAGAGAACAAACATCTGACACGTTGCTTGAGCACTTTCCAGTAGTGCCTTCAAAACTAGATAAGCCTGGGATAAGAATGTATACAGAATAGAATCAGATATGCCCAATACCCCTTTCCTCCTGGTTCTTGTGCTCCTTAGAAGAAGGGTCAGACAGATCGGAGGAGAAGCAGACCAGAAAATGCGAAGGGAAAGTAGAAGAGAAAGGATCTTGTGAGTGTGTGTCCAACCACACAGGACTGGAAGGAGTTCAGGTGATCAGGTAGGCCTATTAACTGCCCAAGTTGCACCTGGAGGAGAAGCCAGGGAGGGCTGGGACCTAACTGCTGATGGCACCCAGCTGAGGAGGAAGAGGCAGACCCAGGAAGCTGGCACCAGACTGGGGCAGCAGTCACTTGCTGGGAAGAGGGAGGAGGGTTTGGAGCTGATCTACCCGTAGAAAGGGAAGGAAACCAGAAATTGTAGGAAGCAGTCCAGGGAAGCAGCAGCAAGGGCTGAGACAGTAAAACCCAGAATTGCTGGTTGAGGGTCCTGGACTGGAACCCGGAGTAGTGGCCAGGCCTGGGTTTCCCTCCTGGCCACTTGCAGTGCTGAAGAAGACTGTCTGAGACTGTTCAGGAGGACTTTGGGTAAACCCCCCAGAAGGGAAGCCACATAGTGACCAGGGCCGGCTCTAGGCACCAGCAAAACAAGCAGGTGCTTGGGGAGGCACATTTCTAGAGGTGGCCGCCCCTAGAAATGTGCCCCCGCCGCCTCAGCTCACCTCCGCTCCGCCTCTGCCGCTCCGCTTCTCCCCCCTCCCTCCCAGGCTTGCCGCGTGCGAAACAGCGCGAAAAAAAAACGGGGGCGACCAAAAATTTTTTTGCTTGGGGTGGCAAAAATCCTAGAGCTGACCCTGATAGTGACCCAGCCAAAGGGCTGAGTCACCAAGAGGAGACTTTGGTTCCTGAGCAAGAGGGACTGCAGGGTGAGATGACGGAAGAGACATGATTTGTGGGGGTGGGCATGAGCAGCTAATCCCCAAGATAGCCAGGAGAAGGCACCACCAGTGGTGAGCGAACCTGGTGACAGGCCTATTTAAAGATGCTAAGGGGAGGCCCTGGCTCCTTGAATACTGCCTACAAAGTGACATCTTTAAACCTCCAAGAAAGGTAGCCACACCTGTGGAGAATCATGTAGTCCTCAAATTGTACTTTGTGTATCTAAGGGGGCCTCCCTCGAACAGGACAAGTGTCTGACAAGTTTCTGCTCCAGTTTCCAAATCTTGGAACTAATACTCTCTCACTTCCGTATGCCTCTCTTAGGCACCACTTAAACCAGTATTCTGCTTACGTATGCCTCACCAATCTCCATTCCCACTAGAGCTAACTACCAAGCCAGGTGCTATTCATCATCCCAAAAGAGGCAGCTGTAGAATTTATACCATGTATATAGCATATGGTGGTGAAAAGGTCTTATCTCTGTGTTCAACTGAAACACGGTGTGTTTAGTTCACAGCATCCAGGAACCTGAAGTGCTGGTTTCCTCTCAGTTGTTTGCCACTGAATGTGATAACTTGCAAGAGTCTCTCCAAAACACACCAGATCACCACTGAATATGGTGACTAGACTCCATTCAAGATCAATGGGGGGTGGGCTGTCCAGACAATTGGACAGAAGCCATTGCATCAAAGCAATTTTCTCTGTGGCACCTGTGAGTGCTTTCCTTCTAGTCATTGGAAGTAATGAATGCAGCACAGTGCAAGATAGAACTGATTCAAACCCAGTTGCAAAGTCCAAACCCAGATCTGAATATCCTCAAAATCTGGGGGTGTTCAGATGTAGCATTTTAGTCTGGACTCATCTCTAACCAAAATTACTTTTACAAAAGCGAACAATATGGGACTGGTGGAAACCGCATGTGTCTAGGAATATGCTATGTGCCCAAGGAACCTTGCAGTATAAAATACAATTGATTGTACTTATATCACCTTTCACCTGAAAGTCACAAAGCCCTTCACACACAGTAGCCTCACAACTGACTCCCCAGATCATGAAGTAGGTCACTTTGAGACATTACCCCCATTTTACAGATGGAGAAAGGAAGGTGAAGCAAAAGCCCCACAGTGAATTAGTGGCAAAGCCAGGAAGAGGGCCTGGATATCAGTTGTAATAAGATGTGGTGAAAGACATTTGTATGCTGAAGGAATTTCTAACTTAGTCAAACACATGCATCTGTTTCACTACCAGGATTATGGATCACTGCATTTTCCTATTGCTCTCTAAGTACTAATAAAACACAAAGTGTTTATTGTGTTTGAACAAGGATTTCCTCCCATTGGACCCATCTTCTCCTCCCACCTAGCTAGGAGGTCATGGAGAAGAATGTCATGTCCTAAAAGAATCCATGTGACAGTGCCCTGTGAAGTGAGCAAAGAAGTATCATTCATTTATTAGTATGATTCATTATGGGCCTAATTCTGCCACCCTCACTCATGTTGAGTAGAACCTAATCCTTCAAGAAGAAAAGGAGTACTTGTGGCACCTTAGAGACTAACCAATTTATTTGAGCATGAGCTTTCGTGAATGCTCACGAAAGCTCATGCTCAAATAAATTGGTTAGTCTCTAAGGTGCCACAAGTACTCCTTTTCTTTTTGCAAATACAGACTAACACGGCTGCTACTCTGAAATCTAATCCTTCAAGAGGCTCAGTGGTTTCAATGGAACTCATCGGAGAGTAAAAGCACTACTCAGCATGAGTAAGGATAGTAGAATCAGGCCCTTGTTTATGGAGAATGACATTCATCCCTACATACAAGTAGGAATCCATCAACATAGGAAATAAGTATGTGTACAGACCTTGACCTGGCTCTCTGCATAGGGGTAAATTTCACCTACATTGCTCAAAAGGGTGTACTGGTATTTTACATAACTTAATTGCAAGGCTGTATACTAGGGTAATTCTGCAGGCTGTCAGGGAAGAGAGGCATTTATTAAAATCTAGATATCTGCAGCAATTCGGACCTGATGGCCTGCAATTTCCTGGATCCCTTGTTTTCCTCCTTTTTATAAACAGCTATGACCTTTTGTAAAAGTTCCTCCTGTCACAAGGTTCCTTTGTGTCACTTCCTCCTTCTATCACTAATGCAGCCCTGATAGAGCAATTCTTGTATTATACAGAACTAATGGTAAAACACATTAGTATATAACCTGAAAATGCTTCTGTCAAATTGGAAATTTTTTTAAAAAAATCAAGAAACTTTGAGATAAATCAAAACACCTGATATTTTGCAAGGGGCTTTTAGACTTTTCTTTAATGTTCCCTCAGCAATTAGTACCACAGATAATTTTCTCTCCGGGTTAATCTCTTATTTCACAATGAGTCGCTTGCGATATTTAAGGACTATGGCCGGACTGCATGTGATCATCATTCACGTCTTCCTTTTTTAAAATCTATTTTCTACATTTATGCAAAATTAGCTTTCTTTAGTGCCATTATTCTGTCATCATTCTTTCATAATAAGGTTTTTATATGGCTCTAGAGATTCTTGAATAATGATTCCTTCATGTATGTTAACTCCTACTGTTTATTTGCATTTATTTGATTTATATTTGTGCTGTTAACTGTATTTTTAATTATAAAATAACTACAGGATTTTAAAAAACAACTGTTTGATTCAAACATTAAGCCTTCACATGACACATCTCGGAACTAAGTTTAATAATGACATCAGAAAAACAGCAATATGGCTGTTGATTTCGATGGTGAGGATGAAAAAGCAGCAGGACAAATGCTACAATCTGTGTTCAGAAGACTTTATAGTCTTCTATAAAGACTTCTTTATAGTCTTCTTATAGAGGTCGCTCCAGAGATTATGCAGTCGTCCAAAAAAAGTGGATTTGTGAATTAAAGAAGTCTTTGCTAGGTATAGTATTTGTCAGAGTCCAAGCGGTCTCCAGGATCCATGGAAGATTTCCTGGTATACTTGTTAATAAAACCACAGCAGTCTCTAGGGTGGGGCATTTTTAGTCCTCTGGAGATGCCACACAGCAAGTGCAAGCATGTGCTAGTGGAAATAAGCTAGCCATAATGAACAGAGACGATGCGGTCACTGCAAGGCCTACTCCTCTGTGCTCCTGCTCAGTGGAGGGAAGGTTAAAGGTACAACTATGCCTTTTCTCAATCAATATTATAATGGTGCTGGCCCACTTTGTGTTAGACGGGGAGCAGAAAACTATGTCAGTGTGGTAATACTCCTTTGCTACACATTAATCTGCTTATCCTCTGCATGCTAGAGCAGTGGTGTGGCGTAAGGAACATCCTAATAGCGTTCAACACCTATTCTTTTCAATTGCTGTAGTGCCCCTCCCCCTGCACTTATCTAGCCCAGTGTCATTGATGCTTTGTGGGACAACAATGGCAATGCTTTGATTCGGTCAACACTAGCTGCTAAACTGTTTAACGCTTCTCCAGGCAGAAGTAGTGGAGACAAATGGCTGCCAACTGTCAACAACATGTCATTTTCCTAGTGTAGACAGACCCTGAAAATGACTAGTCTAATTTTCCTGTCCAACCTGAGTGGGGGGTGGAAAACAAACCAACAAAAAGAAACACCATCAATAAATAAAAGGCATTATCATCCCACGGTCTGAAAGCTATTGACTTTAATGTCAGAAGGGACCATCATGATCGTCTAGACCAGGGATTGGCAACCTTTGGCCCGCAGCCCACCAGGGAAAGCCGCTGGCGGGCCAGGACGGTTTGTTTACCTGCTGCGTCCGCAGGTTCAGCCGATCGCAGCTCCCACTGGCTGCGGTTTGCTGTCCCAGGCCAATGGCAGCTGCAGGAAGCGGCAGCCAGCACATCCCTAGGCCCGCCCCGTTTCCCGCAGCCCCCATTGGCCTGGGAGGATGGCGAACCACAGCCAGTGGGAGCTGCGATAGGCCGAACCTGCGGATACTGCAGGTAAACAAACATCCTGGCCCACCAGTGGATTTACCTGACTGGCCGTGTGCCAAAGGTTGTCGCTGATCTAGATTTTGGCAATGTCCTTTTAAAATCAAAACCCGTCTCCCTTAAAAGGAAGCCAAGTTGTTGAAGGGTCTGATTTGGACACTTAGCTTTGAGACCACACTATAACAATGCCTTTAAAAAAAACCTGTGACTCATGCACGAGATATACAGCAACAGAAAGCGGATTCCTCCATGTAAAAGGAAGAAGGATTTTTTTCCCCCAGCCATGGATATGCCAGGTTGGCTGCTCACAATAAGCACATTTGACCTCAGCCCAAGCATGTCTGGTCAGCTGGCATTTTATTAGCCCCGTGTAAGTGAATGAGATCATCACCGAGCTTACACTGTGGGCAAATCTGACAGGAGTTAAACTTAGAAACGCCAGCTTGCTGTCCTAGTTGACATGCCTCCAGGATGAGATCTTTGGGTAGTGTGGCTCCGGGGGAACAGCAAAGTAAGAAATGGAACACAGAAGTTAGGCTAAGAAGCTACCCGCCCAGGCCTGCTAGCCTCACCCTCTGCAGCAGCATTGCACTGCTTCTGCATTTAAGGCCTCGGTGCCCATAGGAACTTGAGGGACAGCATTGGCCCTATATGTACAGACCTGAAAAGGCAATGAGCACGACATTAACTTACATGGCACTCTCCACTCACACTCTCATTCTGCTCATAACGGGAGACCAAAGGGATAGCTCTGTTTGAATTCAGAGTTCTCTGGGCTGAGGATTTACACATGCTCCTATAACATGTGGGTACCTGACGTGGGAACAGAAGCTGAACTGTGCATCCGTCAGCTTCTGAGGAATCTTTGCAAAAAGAGATGTCGGGTGCGGGCTGGTCTTGCCCCAGTCTATGGCAGCAATGGATAGTTTTTTCCTAGCCACAGTGTTGCAGGCCACTATGGTCCACAATGTAATGCAGTTTCAGCTGTGAGAAGGAAAATGTGATCCTTGTGAAGAGAGGGGACTATTTGCAGGTTCCAGAAGCCATCTATTATTCAGCCAATCAGGTCCAACAGCAGGATAGGGACCACCACCGTCTCTCTGCCCTAGATCTGAGCAAACACAGTCTTGATATAATGGTCTGGTCACAGAGGCAGGTCCACATTCTAGTGAAAAGTTGGTAGGGGCTTTTGGCTAATGCTAGAAACTGGTCCCTGCCTGGGCAGAACTTACCATTTATATGGAGAGACCACCACAAGGGCAAAGTATTATTCTCTCCCATTTTATCCAAGTCTGTTCCCACCTAGTATTATAAATGGGCATGTCCAGTGGGGTTAACAGTGTCCTGAACACTTTATCATGACAAGACCAGGGACAATCTTGCCAGTTTCAGCTAGGGACACGGCCATCCCTTTTGCTCAGCCAAGCACTGACAGCCTGCTTTTCGGATACCGACTCTCCAGAGCTTACACTTAAAGTTGCTTCCCACAGTGGGAGCTTTCAGAACAACCTGCTAGGCAAAATTTTCCTTTTTAAAGCACGCGTCATGTTAATGCCTCTCTTCCACCAGTTGTCCTCAGAAAGCCTTTCCATTATGAGGGAGACAAGCATCCTAAACCCATTTGAGGGGAGATTGTCCCAGACGAACATAGATCAGGGCACATGCATTCCTTATTTTCCATCTGAAGCACGGATGCTCAGTCTTGGAATTTAGCTTAAGCAAGAACACCCTCAAAACACATGAGAACTTCCCCAAAGGGGAATTCTACCCAAGAGATAACTCTTGGGAGGGTAGCTCTCCTTTCCCCAACCCCCTCCCGAAACTATCCCCATTTGGATATATGATGCTGGCTTCTGCCTGGAGGAGCAGGGTCAGTTTGTTCCTGTGACTTCAGCAGCTCTGCATTTTAATCACAGGAAAAGGTCAGGTGGACCATTGCCCCTTCTCCCCTCCATCTGCAGTGTAGGGGGTGGGGGCATTCAGTATGCCAAACAAGCTGCTTAATGAAAATCTCTCTCTCCTGCTTCCCAGGTTAATCGTGAAGGAGAGGAAGGGATATAGCTTTATCTTTCTTCTACTACTACTGCTGCTTTACCCTTCTCAAGTGAATTCTGTGCTAAGATTTCCAAGCATTTTATAGACCTTGAGCCAATCTCACACATGTTCGGATTGGGGCAGATAAAATTTACTTATTAATATGATTTAGGGTGACAATCCAGATTGTTTTTTATGAACTAAACCTTCCAATCTCCCAGCAAGGTAGAGGAGTGCCGTCCCCATTCGTTGTCCAGAGGGGAAAGCGGAGGCACACAGGTTAAACAAGTTACAGCAGGACAAATAAAGAGACAAGGCAGGTGAGGTAATAGCTTTTATTGGACCAGCATCAGTCTCTGGCAGACCTGAGAACGAAGCCCAGGTCATCTGTCTCTCAGTCCCGGACTTTAGCCACGAAAACATCCTGGCCTTCATTGTTCCAAGGATGAGAAAAGAACAGCAAGCCTGGGTCCAGCAAAAAAAGGAGGGGTGAGATTTACCTCCACTTACCCCAGAGATCAAATTTGCATCAGGCTCAGTTGAGAACCAGCATCAGTTCTGAAAACTGCATAGACAATTAATGGATATGAAAGACCTCTCACAGTAACTGATTGCAATAAAACACAGCACTATAGCAGTCTCCACAGGGTTGGTGTTTCAGAAAAAAAAACACACACACACATTTTGCTGTCAAAGTATCCCTCTGTTGGAAGGGGGAAACATACCAAGAGCAATTATTTCCCTGCAGGACCCTCCCATGTCAGGATTGCCCAATTTTTAAATGATATTCATCATGAAAGTTTTGCTACCATCATTAATTCCACTTCAACCTACAGCACCTCTTGAAAAACCAAGCTGCATTCTTCCTAGAGAATAGTCTGTGATGATTAAAAACAGCCACATTGCTCTCCAAACCCTCTGAAGGATGAAGGGTTAGCTTTGCCCTCTGAATTTCCTCTCAAACAGATGCAATTCTATGAATCAATAGCAGGCCTGGAAATGAACAAGCCCACTCTCTCTTGTGCAGTTTGGCAGTGCCCTTGAGCAGGAGATTCTCCATTATGTCATTCATTCTCTGTCCTCTTTGGAAAAGATGAAGGAGGAGTTAAATGCACCTTATTATAAAACCCAAGAACAAATCCTTGGCTTCCAAGGACACCTTAATTGCCATAAAAGATGGTGACTCTCCACTAAAAGTTGTCCAGAGTAGAGGAATGTGGAGCTGCAGAGAACTAGGGTGACTAGTTTTTCCTTATCTTAAGGGTCATCCTTCATTGCACTAGACCTTTATCACCAAAGCTATAGTTGGCCGAACAAGGAAGCCCCCCACGTACACCCCGCTCATGTAGAGATGGGAAATAAGCCCATTCTGCAAAATTCAAACCTGGATCCAGACTTTCCCAAAGTTCTGGGTTGTCTGATATTCTGGTTAAGCCCCGTGTAAAGATGGGTTCAGCCTCAAAGATCAGGAAAAAAATTTGGAGCCAAATTTCCCAAAATGTTGAGTGTTTGGGTCCATGGTCTTGGTTCAAGCTCATCTCCAGTAACTATACTCTCCCACAGAATAAGAGCACAGTTTTGTACCTAATTTACACACACACAGTTACCAGGGCTGCAGGCACAGTTAAACCATGTGTGCACAATTGCATTGATTGTGTGGGCAAATTAGTGTGTAATTGCCTGAGCACTTGTGTGGCCCATACCACCCCCTCGCCATCCACATTCACACCCTCTGGGATAGACTTGGTTTTCATGGCAAGAAGGAGAAATAACTCAATCTTGTCTGCTCGAAATTCTCATCCCCCCTCATCCCTCTCCACTGGTGGGAGCGATGTGTCTGTCATGCAGGATGGCTTTGGTCCATGGCTGGGAGCTTTGCTCCACAGTCCATCGGACTCTTTGTGTGAACAGGTGCACATAGACTATCCATGAAACACACACTTACTAGGAGAAGAGGGATAGGCACCAGGGAATTTTTGTTTCCTGCCCTGGTGAGAAGAATGCAGTCAGGATGATAGAGTCTGGCACACTGCCCAGGTCCTAAGGCAGCTCCTAGGCAAGTGAATACAGCACAGAATTTTAGGCTGGGATTTTCAAAAGGAGCCTAAAGACTGTGAGGTCCCTAAACCCCACACACCAACACCTACACTCAGAAGAAGGGATGTCTTTCCTCTTGGTTACATCAGTGAAACTCTGCTCAAGTCAGCAGGTTCCCCCCAGAGTTAGCCATGATCGGCTAACAGTTTTAAAACATGGCTGCCTTTGTTTACACTAGGTACTAACAGGTGTTTAACGATTGAAACTTGTCTATCAACATTTTCTAACACTGCCCATTTCCGCAGTGTAGACAAAGCCAATGGGGCTGGACCAGTGTAAATGACAGGGGAGTTTGGCTCAAGAGTCATAAAAAAATGCCAACAAAATATTGCCAAACATACCAAATAAGATCACGTTATATATAAATGGAGGCAAGATAGGTCTACACAGTCATGTATTGTTTTGAATGGTGTTTTATCTATCCTAAGATGCTTCACAGAGTTAAATGATAAGTAATGTCTATGCGGAAGAGAAAATACAAAGCAGAGGGAAGAGGTAAATTAGATGTTTTCAGGTGACATATGACAATGGAACTGATGTGATGGATAAATACATATATTTATACAGGGCACCTACATATAAATATACAGTACTGTTCTGTGCTTCCAGGCAGATTTCATGTGCATTTTTTATACTATATCCAGCTGAAAAGTCAAGCTCTGAAAAATTCGGCAATGCTAGAATTAAGGTTGTCCATGCAACTTTAATTCAGCCCCCCTGTGTATCTGCATTATGATACATTTTCTTCCATAGCACTCCTGCCTCATCCCATGCACAGGATGGGTGGTGCTCAGTGAATGAGTAAGCTCTTCAATATTTCATTTTACCCTCACTGTTCACTGCGTGCCCCATGCAATATTCATTGTACAACATCCAAACCTGGCACTCAAAACAGGGATTATTAATTTGCTCCTGGGATTCTCAATGGTGCTTTCCCTGTAATATCTTAGATCTTTACAAACAATAATGAACTGATCTCACAACACCCAGGTGACTTAAGATGCTATCATTATCCCCAGTTTACATGTGGGGAACTAAGACACAGAGACTGGAGCCAAAAGTGTCAGATAATTTGGGGTGACCAATTCAAGAAGCATAGGGCCTAATTTTTCAGAGAACTTAGCAAGTGAAAAGCACAGCTCTCACTGACCTCAGCTGCAGTTGTGAACTCTCAGAAGGTCTGCAAATCAAACTGCAGGCGGCTCAGGTTACACAACCAGTAACTGTGGAACGCACCATTAGTGACCACCGGTGAAAAGTCTGATATAAGTGACTTGCCCTGCATCCTATAGGAACTCCTTGGCAGGGGAAAGGACACACTAATTCTACAGGGCAGAATTCAACTACCTTAACCATAAGATCATCCTCTCTCTTCTTGCAATCCACTGCCCTCTTGACAACACACCTTTCCTCTTCTGCAACAAATGAGATGGGTCTGACAGACAACAGCCTTTTAACCACACAGTCCTAATTCATTCCCAAAGCACAGTCCATCCTGTGCACTGAATGAGGAAGGGGTCCTGTGGAAAAAAATGTATTTGATCACATGATTGAAGACTGTATCATAACGCTTATGCACAAGGGGGGCTGAATTATTGTTGCAAAGGCAACCTTAATACTAGCACTCCCTAACTTTTGAGTGCTTGACTTTTCAAGTTTAACATTCTTTTAAGGTAGTTGTGTTTTTAAAATGTAAATTTCTTAAATAGGTGTTTAAAAATGCAGAAATTGAACAAACAAAAATTTAATCACGTGGAACAATATTGACCCTGTGTCACCCCACACCACACATATACGTCATCAGCAAGGGTTGGGAATCTTTAAATCCACAACACAGTCTTGAACCACTCAAGCTAATGGAGTTATTGGAAGCAGTAGAAGATTATCTCCTCCTACATGTCCCTACCACTATAAAGGGGATGGAGCTATATAGTTTTCCAGTGGGTTTCACACCTATTTCCTACACAGCAAAAGAACATCAAAACTCAGGAATAAATAGTTTAATTCTGGGGTGTGACAAAGTGGGGGGTTTTCTTGGTTTTTCCTTGTTTTTTTCAACGGTTTGCATGCAGAGGGGGTGGGACTCAGTTTCCCTGGGTGTTACTGGTTTAATGGTGTGATGGGAGAGGGAGTTTGTTGTTACAGAGGACCAGCGACAGAACTTGGGACCCCAGCCAATGCCTGAAGAATGGATACCCCAGTGACTTTCCCAGTTCCCATGAACCTATTCTCATGTGCTCCATCCGGTCTAATGTTAAATGCTCTGATGCTGGGGGATTGCTTTGGAGGAATGGAAAGGCTGCTCCCCACTTTAGGAGCAACAAGCTGGAAAATATTCAGGGCCCAAGCTTGCAAATCTTCACAATAAATGGCATCTGCTTTTGAACTGTGCTTTTCCTTTCCTCTGAGGATGCTCAAATGCATCCTGCCTGCAAGGCCTGGCTCTCTTCCCAAACACATAGATCAGTGGTGGGCAAACCGCAGCCCGCATGTGGCCCAGCAGGGTAATCTGATTGCGGGCTGCAAGACATTTTGCTGACTTTGACCATCTGCAGGCACGGCCCTTCACAGCCCCCAGTGGACACCACTGACATAGATCCAAACCCTGAGCTCCTCCAGTTTCCACTGAAGATGGTGGGAGTTGCAATTGCTCAGGTCTTCTCAGGACTTAGCCCACATTTTGTAAAAACCCCAGCAACGCCCATGTTTTTTTCCAACTGGATAAGCACAAGGAGGATGCAACAGAGACAAAAGTATTCTGCAAAATACATTGATATTCTGTGTCACTAAAGCAGCAAAGATCTTCCCACTTGACTTAAGGAAAACAATAGAATTGTCTTATCACCCTGCCAGCAAAGCAGCTCTAAAAAGCCTGGCCCAAAGGAGTAGGGAGGTTCAAGTGTGAAATTAGTGGATCCTGTATCTGTTTCCTGCTGGGCATCAGTGTCATTTAGACAGGAATCCATCCACCTTGACATGTGTCCCACTGATATGTAAAATTCGCACTCCTTTCCTTTTTAAGTGTGGGAGTCCTGAACCTTGTAATCCAGCACAGTGGGCGAGTGTTCAAGCCCAGAGATCTGCCAATAGCCCCAGCAAGTGCCAGCTGAGCAGAAACTGTGCACAGGGGCTGTGGCCTTGGGAGGCACGTGGGCACAGTTCCCATCTGGTCTGAGAGTGGGCAGGCAATCTGGGACACCTCATATGACACCTCATATGACATCCTGAACTGTAACCTAAGCAGAATCTCACTGCTGGGCCTAACAAGGAGGGAAGAGACTGGAAAGGAGGCATCACTTCCTTTCTTGGATAACTGGATTATAGGAAGGGCAGAGGAAAAGGGGCATGACATGGGGCTGTCACAGCCTTGAAGATGGAAGCAGAACTATTTGCTGCCCCAGTCAGTTCTCCATAGTAACTCCCCAGTCCCGAGACCTCTATAAATCCCATGAGGTTCAATGGTTAGATACACTGAGGTACTTCCTTGGTTTTTTTTATTGCTCTGGTGAGTTATTTACTGGCCTATGCTGTCTTTTTAGTAAATCCCCAAACAACGCACCCTGACAATAAGTAAGAGATGGGCCTGACTCAACCTCCATAGAGATTTGGCACTGGTGGGTGGCTATAGTATCAAACTTCCCAGCCTGTTGTGGGCAGTATGTAAGCAGGTATTTATTTAAAGTGTCAGACAGTGTCTAAAGACTATGGCAAGGAGCACTAAAATAAATCCACTCTTGCTCTAAATACGTCACCATTTGCAAGAGACAGCGCAAGGCTTTGCAGGTGAGGATGGGGAGCTTGAATCTGATGCAGGAAAGGACAGGAAACCAATGGTCAGAGCAAGAAAAGTGGGAGGTGACTAACAGCAGCATTTTGCAAGAGTAGAGGTGAGAGAAGGCAGCAGAAACAGACAGGGATTCAGGCAAGAGATGGCCAAGAAGTAAGAGCCATAGGCAAGGCTAAGCTGAATTCTTAAGAGCTTTGCTTTGCAGTGCAAACATAAAGACTGTGGGGCAGGGCTAAAGTATTTTTTGATCTGCAATTCACAGCCTGAAGATGAAGCCTGTAAGCAAGTGAAGTGCACATCTGACAAGGATGCAGGCTGAAATGCCATGCCCGCTCTGCCATGAGGTTTCCATGGCAAAACATAGCTTCACTTTGAAGCTGCTTTTGCTTTATGCATTAGAACTTTTTACAGCATTTGTAACACGCCACACTCTAATGGGCTTAGGCTGTCTTCATGGGGACCACGTTCCCAAATTGCACTGAGGAGACTTTTTGAAGAGCCATAGGTAAGCACACATCCTCACCTGTAATGCACTGCAGGGGACTTCGCCTCTCATACCCTCATGGGTGGCCACTTCTTTGGGTCCACAACGCCCAGTCCCAGTCAGTGTCTTCTCCCAACTCCTTCTCTGGGTCTTCTGTATCACCACCCTCCAGCCAAGTCACATAACAGTTCACTCCCTTTTTGGGGTAACTAAAGGTCCAACTTAAAGTTCACAAGCAACATCCAAATATATAGTTCTTGAGCCCCTCAGGCTTGACTGAAATCCTCTGCTTCCTGGCCCCTGCAGTCATTCTCTTGAACTGCTTCTTCCCCAGCAGGATTCCCCCACTTCTTCCCTTTACCTAGGACTCCAGCGGTTTATCTCTGAGGAATCTCGCTGCTCCTTGTAGGCCTTAAGTCAAGAGCCTTAAGGCTCCCCCCCAAAAGCCTACACTGCTCCCTGTGGTTGCCTCAGCCTGACTTCCTCAGGCTCTTTCTAAAGAGAAACACCAACACCCCCTTCTTCTCTCCAGTTCTATTCAAGTAGTGCTCTCCCTGCTTCACCACTACACTGGAGTCAGGCTTTCTAATTAAGCCCCACTGGGGCTTGTTTCTAATTACACCCCACTGGGGTGACTATTTAGCCTTTCTGTTGCCAGCTCATCAGTGAGGCTGAAGGGTTGCTGCCAAGTCATGGGCAAGGCTGAGCCCAGCTTGCCGCAAAGGGCAATGGAGTCTGGGGCAGCGTCAGATGAAGAGAGAGTTCCCTCAGGCTGGGGGTAAGGATGTCTGTGGCCAATACCCACTGCAGAAAGAGCTCTCTTCAATGGGCAGAGACAACAGTCGGGCTCTCTCATTCAAGCTGAAGCAAATAGAGCCTGTGTCAGTGTGGGAAGGTGAGAGGGTTCCCTCCATCTGGGATTAATAAAGTCAGGAGCTGGTGTTGGAAGGGGAAAAGGCTCCCTGGGTCTGTGATTAATGAAGTCTGCCCTAGTGCTACACAGTGGAAAGTGCCCAAATTCTTGGAATAAACATGTTTGTGAAAAAGGCAGTTTTATGATATAAAACAACCAGAACAATACACAGGGACTAAAACCTCTTGCGGAACCACTTGCTGTATGTAGAGAGCAATGTTTTTAGTGCCCACAAAAAGAACAGGAACAGATATTGACAATTCAGCAGGATACAGAAACAAAGAGACTAGTGTGTGGGAGCTATTGTAGAAAATAACTAAGCGTAGAGAGATACCATCAAGAAATGCAACCGTCAACACAAGACATTATTTCTCAGCTGAGTGCTGCCAAAGCAGAGCAAATATTTATAGCTATTTTAAGTTCCAGCAATGGTCTTTTTATCACTGGATTCTTGGAGCAGCGCTAGGGGATGGCATCATTGCGTTACACTGGGGATCATGCCTGGGAGAAAATCAGAATGCATGGGTATTGCAATGCTTAACATCAACTTATTAGGGTTGTCTTACAGCACGAAATCACAGAATCATGGAAATGTAGGGCTGCAAGGGACCCTGAGAGGTCATCTTGTCTTGCTCTTGCTCCCTGCACTGAGGCAGGAACAAGTATAGCTAGACCATCCCCAAGAGATGTTTGTCTAACCTATCCTTAAAAACCTCTAATGATGGGGATTCCACAACTTCACCTGGAGGCCTATTCCAGTGCTAATATATCCTTATAGTTAGAAAGTCTTGTCCTATCTTCAGTGGACATGGAGAACAGTTGATCACCCTCCTCTTTATAACAGCTCTTAACATATTTGAAGACTTTTACTAGTTTCCCCCTCAGTCTTCTTTTCTGAACACTAAACATGGTCAGTCTTTTGCATCTTTCCTCATAGGTCGGGTTTTCTAGACCGTTTATCATTTTTATTACTTTCCTGTGGACTCTCCGGTTTGTACAGATCTTTCTTAAAAGCTTGGCACCCAAAACTGGACACAGTACTGCGGCTCAGGCCTCACCAGTTCCCAGCAGAGTGGGACAATTACCTCACCTGTCTTACATCCAATGCTCCTGTTAATATACCCCAGAATGATAGAAGGCTTTTTAGCAAACGCATCACATTGTTGACTCATATTCCATTTATGATGCACTATCAGCCCCAGATGCTTTCCAGCAGTATTACTGCCTAGCCCAGGGATCGGCAACCTTTGGCCCACGACCTGTCAGGGAAAGCCTCTGGCGGGCTGGGCCGGTTTGTTTACCTGCCGCGTCCACAGGTTCAGCCGATCGCAGCTTCCATTGGATTTGTTCTTGACAAATCCATGCTGGCTATTACTTAAATAACCCTATTATCCTCTAAATGCTTACAGATTGATTCCTTAATAATTTGTTCCAATATCTGCCCAGGTACTAAAGTTAGGCTGGCTGGTTTATAATTTTCCAGGTCCTCTTTTCCCACTTTTAAAGATAGGTACTAGATTTACCCTTCTATAGTCCTCTTGGTCCTCATCTGTCCTCCATGAGGTCTCAAAGATAATTGCTAAAGGTTCCAATATTACTTCAGTGGGTTCCTAAGGTGAATTTTATCCAGACTTGCAAAATTAAAAACACATAACTTATCTAAATATTCTTTTAACTGTTTCTTCTCTATTATGGCATGTGTTTCTTCCCCCTTGTTAATATTAATTGTGTTAAATATCTGGTCACAGTTTACCTTTTTAATGAAAACTGAAGTAAAATAAGTATTAAACACCTCAGCCTTCTTAATGTTGTCTGTTATTCGATTTTCTTCCCTGTTAAGTAGAGGAGTTACACTTTCCTTCATCTTTCTCCTGCTCCTAATGTATTTATAGAATCTCTTCTTATTGTCTTTTATGTCCCTTGCTAGGTGTAACTCATTTTGTGACTTGGCCTTTGTCATAAATATAAAGGGAAGGGTAAACACCTTTAAAATCCCTCCTGGCCAGAGGAAAAACCTTTCACCTGTAAAGGGTTAAGAAGCTAGGATAACCTCGCTGGCACCTGACCAAAAAGACCAATGAGGTGACAAGATTCTTTCAAAGCTGGAGCTGGGGAGAAACAAAGGTTCTCTCTGTCTGTGTGTTGTTTTTTGCCAGGAACAGAAAAGGAATGGAGTCTTAGAACTTAGTAAGTAATCTAGCTAGATATGCGTTAAATTCTGTTTTGTTTAAATGGCTGATAAAATAAGCTGTGCTGAATGGAATGTATATTCCTGTTTTTGTCTTTTTGTAACTTAAGGTTTTGCCTCGAGAGATTCTCTATGTTTTGAATCTGATTACCCTGTAAGGTACTTACCATCCTGATTTTACAGAGGTGATTCTTGTACTTTTTCTTCAATTAAAATTCTTCTTTTAAGAACCTGATTGTTTTTTCATTGTTCTTAAGTTCCAAGGGTTTGGGTCTGTGTTCACCTATGCAAATTGGTGATGATTTTTATCAAGCCTTCCCCAGGAAGGGGGGATAGGGTTTGAGGAGGATTTTGGGGGAAAGACGTTTCCAAGCAGGGTCTTTCCCTGTTATATATTTGTTAGATGCTTGGTGGTGGCAGCAATAAAGTCCAAGGGCAAAAGATAAAACAGTTTGTACCTTGGGGAAGTTTTAACCTAAGCTGGTAAAAATAAGCTTAGGGGGGTTTTTCATGCAGGTCCCCACATCTGTACCCTTGAGTTCAGAGTGGGGAAGGAAACTTGACAATCTTTTTGATGTGTCCTTACATGTTCGTCTTAATCTTTCATATTTATCCTTAGCAGCTTGTCCATGTTAACAATATTTGTAAGATTCCTTTTTGGTTTTTATGTCATTAAAGAGCTGCTGATGGAGCCATATTGGCCTCTTTTTATCATTGCTACCTTTCCTTCACATTGGGATAGTTTGCTGTTGCTGTTGCACTTTTAATATTGTCTCTTTGAGAAACTGCCAGCTCTCCTGAACCCCTTTTTTCCTTAGATTTTCTTCCCATGGGGCCTTACCTACCAGTTCTCTGAGTTTGTTAAAGCCTGTTTGTGGAAGTCCATTGTCCTTATTTTGCTGCTCTGATTTAGAAACATGAAGTCTGTCATTTAATGATTGTTTTCACCCCCAATTGCCTTCTACCTTCACAGTTGCCACCAGTTCCTCGGTTGCATCCGATGAAGTGAGCTGTAGCTCACGAAAGCTTATGCTCAAATAAATTGGTTAGTCTCTAAGGTGCCACAAGTACTCCTTTTCTTTTTGCAAATACAAACTAACACGGCTGTTACTCTAAAAACAGTTCCTCGTTGTGCATCAGATTCAAGTCTAAAATGGCTGCCCCCAGCCACTATTTCCTCCACCAACCCCTAATGCCAAATTGATGAGTGACTGTAGCAAGACAGTACTTTGTTTTTGTAAGTGAGTTTAGTACTCTTGAAGCTAAGAACAAATAGCACTGTTTGAGTTTGGGTTACTGTGGGCAGGTGCTGTGCTATAGTTTTCCATTCACACAGCTCTGCCGTTCTCTTTAGTCCTGATCCACAGCATTGTCTGCTATGCCAGTCCTGGGCCCACACCCAGCTCTGCCAGAGAACTTCAGTGCTGACATCTAGCAATACCTTTGTTTTTAATTCTGGACCCTCACTCACTTCACTTACACCCTTCAATCCTAAGAAGACATTGAGAATGTTAGGACAGTGTCCTTTAGAGAGAATACCAATCTGAAGGGACACAAGAGCAGGGCACAAAAGAGTGAATGCTATACAGAAAGTAAATTGGGTGCTTCTGTTTACACTTCTTCATCATAAAAGAATGATGGGACAGCTAATGGAATTAAAAGGCAGAAAAATGAGACAAGATTTTTTTAAATACAATACGTGATTAACCTGTGGAACTCTTTGCCACAAGATACCAAGATGAGACATCTATGTGTTTAATCAAAATATTCATAGTTGTATCAGTTTCTTGGATGACAAATGTCAACCCACATGCTGGAGTGTAAATGCCAACCATTATAAGGTGGGGTTTGATACCCTCCTCTAAACATGTGACCCTGCTCACTGTCAGAGAAATGTTGCTGGAATAGATAAACCATTGGTCTGACCCCGTAAGGAAATTCTCATGTTTTTAATACAGCTATTCTAGTTCTGGGACTTGTCTTGGTGTGGGTTTCTGACACACACAATTAACAATGGCAGTCTACTTCTCAGGTTGCTATTGCCTTCAAAGGTGTTGAGATGTGAGTGAAACAGACTGTTTACCTAAAAAGAAAAGGAGCACCTGTGGCACCTTAGAAACTAACAAATTTATTGAAGCATAAGCTTTCGTGAGCTACAGCTCACTTCATCGGATGCATTGAGCTGTAGCTCACAAAAGCTTATGCTCAAATAAATTTGTTAGTCTCTAAGGTGCCACAAGTACTCCTTTTCTTTTTGCAAATACAGACTAACATGGCTGCTACTCTGAAGACTGTTTACCTGCATCTCATGCATGCTTATGTCTCTTGGTAGGCTGGGACTTGCTTCTACTCAGCTACATGAGTTGGGAGTCAGGGAATCACAAAAAGATATGGATGCCTTGGAATTTTAAAAACTCTGACAAACATTGTTTGGGCAGAATTTTGTCTAAATGAAGCACAAACTCCCACCTGCCCCTAATGCCAAAATGATAGATGTTTTAGGTTCAACCACTGCACCTATACTGTGTTTATGAAAAACACAGGCTCCCCTGGCCAGAACATGCAACAGGAATGGCCATGGAGCACTCTGCCCACCTGGGCGGGAGATTTTATCATGCAAATGGCACAACATCACACAAATATGAGAACAGGGTGCTGTGAGGTTGAAGATGTGTGTGCGCTTCTTCCCCTGCATTAACCTTTGTTGGGAACTGAACCTTGGAGCCTGACCACAAATGCTAGGAAAAGGTCAGGGGCTCTCTACAGTTGAAGGGAGCTGTTTGGGTGGGACACACGCAGCTACTGATGATCCTGGGTGAGGATCTCACACAAACTCCCTCCCTCTGCTCTTTTGGGCTTTCTTCTATTATGTACATGCAGATGACACCAAAGCCAGTCTGAAGAGCCTCTGCTGTCCTGGCCTTAGGAATTTGCACAGCCACTTCTTCAAGGGCCGAAGAGCACAATGTGGACTTGCCCATCTCAGAAAGATCTGCTGTTGCCTTCCCAGTCTGACTCATAAGCTGACAGCACTCACAGGTCCCATTCATTGCAAACCAGGCTCTTTCTATCCCAGCTGCATGCTGGCAGACCCAGGGTCTGAGACACTGCACTCAAACTGGGCCCCGTAATTGATGCATCGCAGTAATCACCAGCGTTAATCTCTGAACAGTGAAACTTAATTTTGTAAAAGCTTTCGGAGGGTATGTGTATGGGGCTGGGGGGAGATGCAGGGCAGGACTCCTGTTCTCTAATGCCTTTGAGACAAGCCAGCAGGGAGCTCATCAGCAACCTCAGCCCTGCAAGTCATTGCTTGTCGATTACAAAGGAAACCAGCCCAAGTGTCTGTCCCCTTAGTTCAAGCTCCTCTTACCTGGAGGCTGGAGAGAAGGAGTTGCAAGCCACTGGCTTCTTGTTCTGCCATGCTGATCCCCACTCACACTCTCTCCCTCTCAGCGGCAGACACAATACAGCTGGAACACAGAGCTGCCAAATCGCCTTGATGTGGCCCCCGTCCTGTTTAAGAAATGAAGACGCTAAACACAGATCCCAGATCCACGCATGCTGCTATCATTAATAATCACAGCAATGCAACTTTAGACCTCTCAGTGGGAGAGATAAATGTACCCCCCCACCCCCACCCACCTCCAGACACACACTGTGACGGGGAGATTAATTCCTATATAAAGAATCCCAGGGATTAAGCAAAGTGCTCAGAAAAGGTCTGGGAGTTTGGTGTGTGGCAGGGGGAGTTGGGAGGGTGGCAATGACAGCAAGAGAAAGGAGGAGAGCCACGAACCTCACAGAAGCCCGGGGAGGAGCGAGGGAGAGCTATTGCCCTGGCTTCCTGACAGACGTTCCCAGCTGACCCGCTGATCAGTTCCAGAAGGCCCTAAGTGGACACTTCTCTGTCTCTGTCCTAATGAAATTGGAGACACACATACACAGAGATACACTCAGCATTAGCTAGTGCTGACAACGAACTGAACTGTAAGGATGGCAAAAGGGACAGGGAGAATGGAATCAGAGGACCCTCTCTAATGTTCTAGGCTTGCTTGCCTGACCACTTATCCAGTACATCTAACAGCTGAGGGCACAGAATGTGGTAAACCTCAAGATTTAAATGCAACAAGTGAACGTCGAGCATCTAGATCAAACTGATGGAATCACTATGAGAGCTGGTTGGTTCTTTACATGCTCAAACTCTTCTTCATATATCACACACACAACAACAATGTTGAGAAAACATTAAGGTTGCAAAGTCAAGCACTCAAATGTTAGGAAATGCCAGAATTAAGGTTGCCGTTGCAACTTTAATTTGGCCCCCTTGTGCATATGCATGGTGATAGTCTTTAATTACATGAGCACATTCCTCACCCCCAGGATCCCTGCCTTGTTTAATGCACAAGATGGACCTCATCAGGTCTAGCAAGTTTCTACTGAGATTTTTCAAAGACTTATAATTTGGCCAAATTTGGACACTTTTTCATGTGGATGGCTTTGGCACATCCCTGATGCAAAGGCCACTATCTTGCTGAATTTCAAATCCTTTCTCCAAAGCATGGGGGCACTAGAGCTTCTTAAAGAAAAGGACACCAGAAATATTTAGCACAGGAAAAACCACGTATTTTCCCCTAACTTCATTCTCAGAAACAGCTCAACACTTTTGGCTAAAATTTTCTGGAATAATTCAGAATGAGGCAGACAGGGCTGAATGGAAAAATTCATTCCAAACAGTTAAATCTGTCAAAGTTATAAGCTACTGAAAACAGGTTCTTATAATGAAAAGGGTCAGACAATTTTAATAATGTGTGTGTGGTGTGTGTTCAATATAAACTCTTTGATCAATATAAAGGATGGAAAGATCCTCGCCATCCTACACTTGCCAGAATGCAAACGAGACATTTCTTGATATAAAAAAACCCTTTGATTAACATTTCCTCTCTCCCTCATTAGGTTTGATATGGATTCTTACTGTCGAGGCTCCAATCATAAGTGCAAAGGATAAAAAAAAGCTGTCACAAGATTGCCAGCCAGATCTGGGGTTTCCTTTGGGTATGTTTCAGAGAAGTGTCTAGACTTCAGGGTTCTGCCTGCTAACTGAATCTCACACATTTCAAGATGTACCCACTGCTAATGTATTGCCTTGTGTGTGTACTCTTTTGATCCCTGGTATTTATACAAGTTCCACTTAGATAAGTTTGATCTGCAGGAGAGTCTGCTCTTTAATTAATTTAGAATTGTTCAAGGGGAGAGGAGTGTGTGTATTATCTCAATGACTGATAGCAATAACAGATATTATTGTTATTATTTATTAAGCAAGTCCAAGAGGCACTTTGTCAATTTGTGAAAATGCATCCTGGGCTATTTTGCAACCCAGAAATGTTACTCCCTGTGACATTTTCTTTATATGCCCAACTTTTGCATCAAAACATGCAAGCATTCTTGTTCTCTTATGTTTAGCTGCAAAAATTAATCTTTGTCAGCACAAAATGCAAAATTTTGCTTCCTTGAATGTCGGGAGGTTCTCACTCAAAAACTGGGCCAGTTCCTGGGAGGGCAAAACTGCAAACTTTCTCAGATTTCACTCCAAAAGGGGAACATTTTTTGCAAATGTGCAATGTAATCAAAACTTCAAATGCTGAAGTTTGCAAATTTCAGTTCAAATATTTGACGTGCCTCCTGGTATTTATTTAGCCAGACTTGCTTCATCTAAAATACTGAAACATTAATGCACTATTTATATTTTCACTGCGTTGATTCACAGTCCTCTCTATTTATGTAACTTTTGTAACACTGGGTCTGATTCACTTTCTGGTGTGCAAACTCTGCTGAAGTACAATCTGAGGGTGCAAATTGTGAATTGTAGTTTAATTGGAATTATATCAATGAATTTAATCCCATACTAGTTAGCGGAAAAAATCCAGGACCTTCTGCACCCAAACCCCAGTCCCCTGCCACTGATACTAAAGGGAAATATCTATTAGTTACTATCATATTAGGGTTCTTATCCTCTGTGGGCTTCCTTCACCTAGAGGTCCTTCCCCATGGTTCAATGCCTGATCAGTTCTGATGTGCCATCCAGCAGAGGGCAGAAATTATACATAAACTGTGAGCCAGTATGATACATTGGGAAGAACAGTAAAATGGGGAGAGATCCTAGGGGAAATGCAAACCCTTCCCCTAATTTAAATGTTTAGGAAACATTTCCTTATGTTGTTAATGATCTGTATATTAGAAGTGGGTTGGAAATTTTTGTTCAAAACAGGCTTCCATCAGAAAATGCCATCTCAACAAATGAAAAAGGTTTTGTGAAATTATCTCGATTTTGGTAAAATTTCTCATTTTGGAAAATTTCATTTAAAAAAAATTGAAATTTAGTTTAAAAATGAAATGTGCATTTCAAAATGTATTTGTTTTGATGGGCATTTTGATGTTAGTTTTATTTCATGACGTGTCAGTAGTAGGAGGAGTGCATAATATGACATGTCAGATGATGATATAATAAAATGGTCCATTTTATTTTTATATTATTTTATTTTATTAAAAAATTAAGGATGGCTGCTTCCTAGTACAGACTTCTACAAAAGAAACATTTTTCAAAAACTTAGGACATTAACTGACAAAAAACTTAGTTACTGAAGCGTTATGGCTGGCTGGTGGTATCTCAAGCCCTCCAAAACATCAAGTTCAGCAAAACTCAAACCTCTGAAAACCAGAAAATAGGAAGTACACACCAGTGCAAACTTAACTGCCCTCTTCAGAGAGAGCCTAATATGCCAATGACACATATACTCCAAAGTCTGCCTTTGCAAATAGCACAGAACATTCAGGACATAGACCATGTGACCACTGAATGACAATCTGAGACCATCTCTTTTGCTAAGGCAAAACTTGAGTTTAGGTGAGCAGCACTGAACAGGAGCTACCTACACCAACCCTACATACAAACACTTAGCCTGTTCCACAAAAGCAATACTGCATTTGCTAAATTTTACAGTCCCCCACTTTTGCAACCCCTTAATACTTACAAACAGGAACCCATCTAATACTGTGCATTCACTTACCCACCATTAAGCCCACAAACTACTCTCACAGCCCTCCTCGCTGCTGGCAATTCCCAGGGCAAAAAGACCCCTCTACGCCGCTAATGACACAAGCTACAGAACGCAGCACCAAAGAAAAACATACTGGATCTCTCAAAGTACACAAGCATCTCTTTCCTTTATGTGGGCAGTGGGGAACAGGGCTGGAGACATGGAGTTAATCTTACCATGGGTTACTGGGTGATGAATTGGCTGAGCTGTGAGAGTAGCAAGGCCTGGAATAGGTGTGGGTCCTGCAGGTTAGCTGGAAGGTGCATTGATAGAGCCAGGTGGGCGCTCCTGGCAGGAAAAGCAGGGATCCTGTGTAGCAAGACTGAAGCACATTGGCTGCGTGAAGATCTAAGACTAGAATGGCAGGGATGCTGCCACTGGTATTTGAAAGGTGAAATGGCAGAGTTCTACCTGTGTGGTAACTGTGCTCTACCAGCCCGCACTGTACTCCACTCCTTTCATTTCTATTGATCCCTCACTTCCCCAAGCACAAAGATTTACACACGTCACCCTAAAAAAATGTACTTCGACATTGCAGACCCTAAAGAAATCAGTCTCCGAGAATTAACACATCTGTCAATTGACTCCCAGGGCCAGACTTTAGAGCTTTGTCTCTTATCAGTGGGGCCCAATAAAATCTAATAACAGAACTTTGTGTAAGAACTGCGGGAGAAGCAGCATCCTCAGATGGGCTGGAAAGAAATTCAAAAACAGTTATGAGCACTGCTAGTGCATCATGTCTTAGAATGATTAATCCATCAACTGAAAATGACTTAAGGGCTAATTAAAGGCAGCTTAAAGAAGCTGTTTTGCCTTGTCTCTCGTTCTGTTCCTAGTGACAATGGTACCTGTCAGCTGAACTGTGTGAAACTGCTGCATGAATTTTCAAAAGAAAATGAGAAGTGATGTATAAGAGCAGATCAATGGCCCAGGTATCCTGAGGGGTCCCATCTCCTGTTGCACCACACAGACCAGGGATCGGCAACCTTTGGCACGCAGCCCGTCAGGGAAAGCCCATGGCGGGCTGGGATGGTTTATTTACCTGCAGCGACAGCAGGTTCAGCCAATTGCAGCTCCCACTGGCCGCGGTTCACCATTCCAGGCCAATGAAAAGAAAATCCATTCACCCAGATCGGGCCCTATTCCTTTGCCACAATCTCCTGCTGGAAACTGCTCCCACACGGCAGTAGTGAAAGGGTTCAAATGAACATGAAATTGTTCCCAGGGACAAGTCATGATGTTGACTCTCATTTTCAGATGTTGATGGAAGTGGCTTCTGCTGCCACCACAAGGGAAAATTAACATCTTCTGGCTTTGAAACACACTCTGGTGTTACTACTAGTTAATAATAAGCTGTTACTGTATCAGTCCGGGCGGGAGAAATCTGGCTTAGGCTAGAGTTGTTTCCCATCAGAGGTCACTATAACATCTGCCTTGCGGGGTGTTGTTGCTGTATTATTATGCTCTGGGGAGCAGTCACTGTGGGGATATATTATATGGTTCATCTTTATGAGGTCTTGAGACTGACTGGCAAAGCTCTGTGAGAGCGCAGGACTGACACGGCCAGTCAGGACTGCGATGCATTGGCAAGGCTATGTAGGGATGCAGGACTGGGAGATCAGGGGTATTTTTGTACAGAACCTCTGCCTGGCTCTGATCAGTTTTCCCCAATGATGCTATCAGTCCTTTGTTTTCCTGATCATCAAATTCACACTTTTTAAAAACAAATGTTAAGAGCCTTGAAAAAAGAGACCTCATTTTGCTTCCCATCAAGAGACTTACTAACCCAGAGATCCCAGGACAGCAAGAGGGATGATAATAACTGATTCTACATATGATACCTGCCTAGACTCTCAAAACTTTCACATGGTCCCTCCAGTCTCTGAATCCCTTTTGGAATAGACATTTGGCAATATGTTGGAAAATTACAGTTTGAGCTGCTTATGAAATCACTCAGAAACTTTGCTTTCCCACTGAAAGAGGAGGCATGTAGGCTCACCCCTACCAGAAACTGGGGAGGAAAGCACTGGTTAGATTTCACTCCATGGTGTTTATTTAAAATAAACATTTTTGTCAAGAATAATGTATGCTTCCTCTACCTTGACAGTTTGTCAAATGATTCTGCAATATATTTTGTTATGATCATGTTCCCCTCTGGTTTATGATACACCTGCCTTATAAAAACACATATCTTGGGCTGAAATAGATTTATTTAACCGCTTGACTGCTGTCAGATGTTCCCAGAATGCCTCCAATACATAGAGGGAGATAATACCTGCTCTGCTGTTTAATCCTGCATGTGCATGAAAGTCAGATACACCAACTGTGTTACTGACTGGTCCAGGTACATTCAATGAATGCTCCAGATACATGCAGGTGGGGTGCACCTACAGCAGTGGGGGGCAACCTGCGGCCCATGAGCCGCATTAGGCTCATCAGGGTAATCTGATTGTGGACCAAGAGACATTTTCCTGATGTTGACTGTCCGCAGGCATGGGCCCCTCTTGCCCCCCCACCACCCACGCAGCTCCCAGTAGCTGCTATTCGGCATTCCCGGCCAATGGGATCTGTGGGAAGCAGCGGACAGCACGTCCCTGCAGTTGCCACTGGCTGGCAATGGCAAACCATGGCCACTGGGAGCTGCTGGGGCTGGTGCCCGTGGACAGTCAATGTCAGCCAAATGTCTCACGGCCCGCAATCAGATTACCCTGCTGGGCCGCATGTGACCCGTGGCCCGCAGGTTGCCCACCACTGACCTACAGTGTCGCTGAACGCTATTCAACTCAGTAGAACTCATCTGCTTCACTGCTGAATCTCTGGATATCTGTGGGTAGACCCCACATGCTGTGAGGGTGAACATTTCGCCTATAGCCTAATATTCCATGATTTCAAGGGCATGTTAATGGATGTCACTAGGTGCAATGGTGGAGCAGCAATGAAATAGTTAAATTAGCAATGCCAAATCATCTCTTTTGTCATTTCTACAGACAAAACAAAGGGATTCCTTGTTCCTCCTTTTATGGCTCTCTGAATGTTTCTAACACAAATGTCACCCATCCCCTTTTCTTTCAGTAAACCATAACAATATTTTTCATGTGCTTAGACAACAATTGGAATTCTTCTACCCTTAATCTCCAATCCCTTGCACCTTGTGTCATCAATTGCTTCTGTGCAAAGTGCAAAATGCAACCATTCCAATTTAGTTGTGTTTTGCACAGGTGTAAATGTCAACATAAAATGAAAACAGTGAGGAATCAGGTTAATTGACAGGTTTCAGAGTAACAGTGTTTTAGGAAATGGACCACATGCTGGCCAGACAAATGCCATGCATGTAACTCTGACTTGCCCATTAACAGGGAGAGATTGCATTGTGTCTGCTTTTCAGTACTATCAGGGTTTTTTTTACCACAGAGACAGATGCACATACATTATGCATAGAAGGCAACATAAAAACTAGATTTGGAAGGTGAGAAATGTGGGAAAAGGAGAGCGAGAACTCAAGCTGAACAGGCAAGACTTTACCGTGCATTGTGGGGGTTCGCAGCTTTCTCTGATGGGTACGGTATTCACCACCATTGGAGGCCAAATAGTGGACTAGATCATGGAATGCCAGCCTGTTCTGATATGGCATCTTTTAGGTCATACAAAGCTTCCACTGATATTTTTCTCCAGGCACATTCAGGTTAGCAGCCTGTTCTCCTTCCTATTGTTCTTGTGTGGTTTCAGCAGGAAAGAAAATGAATGAATTATGCTGGATTTGTTCCTGTTTACTACAGAAGGTAAAACTGTATCCCTAGGACATTCTTGAATTACAAGGGAACAAACACACTCGTGCTCTCCCTGTCTCTCTATCAATGAGCAAGGATATGGGTTAGTGCAGAGGGGACTAGCTTAGATTTATCATTGAGGCTGGAAATGTTAGTCCTTTTCATGTATTCATGTTTAGTATTAGGCAGAGTAGCTCATCAGAGAAAGGTTTCAGAGTAACAGCCGTGTTAGTCTGTATTCGCAAAAAGAAAAGGAGGACTTGTGGCACCTTAGAGACTAACCAATTTATTAGAGCATAAGCTTTCGTGAAGAAGTGAGCTGTAGCTCACGAAAGCTTATGCTCTAATAAATTGGTTAGTCTCTAAGGTGCCACAAGTCCTCCTTTTCTTTCATCAGAGAAAGTGGCTGAAGGGACTCTTTGAGGAAATTAGAGATAAGGAACCTCTAGGGAAACAGGGAACCACTTTAGGTCACTAGATACCTAATCTTGGCCATTACTGGTAACAAAGCCTGCTTATTGTTCTCAAGCACTTTATCCAATCTGGTTTATCACTCCACCAATGCAAGGCTATTGGAGTTTAACAATTGCGTCTCTTTTTTTATAGCATTTGCCTTGGCTAGCTGGGTGCACATCCCACAAGTCAATCCTGAGTGTCCTTGCCTATCTTCTTGGTGCATCACAAGCCATGGAAGTGCCTGCTCCTTGCCTGATGTAACAGAATGTTTCCAATGAAATCCAAGAGGATTAGAGGATCTTCCTCCTTCGCCATGTGGTGTGAGGCAGGAAGTGGGGATGATGATTATGCTTTTGATGCACTCTCCATGAACTCTCACTCTGCCCCATATCTCTGTAGCCCTTTCAAGGACAACAAAGCATTCCTTTGAAGCAGATAAATCTTCTCATGTCTGCTGCTGGGTCCCACTAGCCTGGGTTGCTATAAAGACATCCTGAAGCCTACAATGTATTCTTCAGGTCTGGTGGAAGCTCAGGATGCAAGCTTAGAACTGGCTAAGGCTGAACCTGAACATCTGTTTATAACCTAGTAAATTCAGCAGTTCTAGAGATGATGAGGAAGGGGACAGTGTCTCTGAGGACGGTGTAGGAAATGCAGTGGGTGGCCGGGTATTAATCATAATGAACCCTTAAAATTCCACCCATCCTGAATGGAGGAAGTGTTCTTTTGCAAACAGGAACTCACTCTTATCCAGTGGAATTCACATTGCAGAGAACGAGCTCTTCTCCAGGACAAGGGGGAAATTTTAAGGTTGAAGGATTGTACTTGCCCACATTCTGGCTTGACTGAATGGAAACACACAATGTTCCCAGAACTTTGGCTTTGGAAACAATACAAGAGGATCTCTTAGAATGATGTGTCCTGACTTTCATCTGCTCTTCATTTCTCGGAATTACATTCCCCATCTTGGTCCAGCTATTGTGCAGAAAAGTAGCTTCTTGAAAACACTCTGGATGCTGTCCAAAAGAGCTAGCCTTTTCTTCCGTTTATGCTAACACATTAAATACAGTAACAAGAGTCACATTAAGTAATAGGACTTACACCTCCTACCTCCACTTCCAAGAATCCACTTCTCTTGCCTTCATTAATTTGATCCCTGAACCCCCTTTCTGAGTGGATTGAGGCATCTCTCAGAGTCTGCAGAAGAAAACTGACCTGACACAATTTAATAGGAATTTTTGTGTCGAAGTGCAGCCCTTTTGAAAATTCTGTATGTAAGAAAACTGCTCTTAGAAAAGTAGTGATTCAATTCCATTTTCATAAAAAAATCCTTAAAAGAATATGAATAATGCTTAGCATTTGCATAGCACTTGACATTTGCAAAACACTGTATAAACCTTAATCAATTGATCTACAAAATCTGCTCTCCATGGGTTAGGTAAGTATTATCCCAGCTTACACTTGGGGAGACTGAGGCAGAGATATTAAGTGACTTGCTGAAGAACACACAGAAAGTGAATGAAAGAGCCAGGAATAGAAGTCTGGGATTCTTCATTCTCAGTACTGTATTTCGTGCTAGTCCACAAAGTCAGTGAAATCTCAGGAGAGCTCTCAGTTGTAGCTGCAGTTGGAAGACTTAGGAAATCAGTTCCTTCATTTCACTTGTGGGTTTTCCTCACTAGAATTAAAGAGGCTGTTGCTTTTTAGAGAGCCTGTCTTAACTGATGATGAATATTCACATCCCTTTGTCCTTTAGGGCCAGATTTATAGCCAGCCATCATTTTTTAACACATACTTTTGTACCTGCACTCGACTCAGTATGAAGTTGCGAGGGCAGGTTAGCTAGACCCAGTGCTTTGGACCCATTTCCAGTGGAAATGTGACCCCCTCAAAGTATTTGATTGAGATTTACCATAAAATGAAGTGCCTAAATAGAGAATGGTCCAAGGAGAGGAATATCTATCTCCCCCTAGGCCAGCTGAGGTCAGAAATATCTCTTAAGGCATACTGTCTACTTACATTAAGGAAGAGCATGGGGGTGGCCATCTCATATCTGAATTCTTCTGGCAAGAAACTTGGGAAGTGTGTGCAGCAGGTCTGTCAGAAACTCCTGGCCCTTGCAATGCTAGTGTAATGCTGCCTCCTCAGGGTGATAGAGATGGAAGCCCTGTTTGTATTGAGTGATAAAGGAAATGGAGAGGTCTGTGTTTCTGACTCTCCTGAATTCTATCCCCAGGGCTGCATGGAGAAGAGCTGATGACTTTATGTAGGTACCTGTGGCTTAGATACAGCCTCCTCGAGTTCTGGGTGCAAGTCAAGGAACGTGAATGATCAAAGGCTCTGAAATGAGGCTCTCCTCTCTTCTCCTCTGCCCTCCCCCCACCCCCATTGCCAGTGGTTGTTTCTCTGCTCTACTCATTGCCTTGAGGCAAAGGGCCCACTCAGCTATTCACTTCTGCTGGGGGTGGTTGGAGAAGGGGGTGGCATGGTCCAGTACCTACTCCCCCTCCCACCTCCATTAGAAAAAATGCATATGCTAGCTCTTTATAAAGAAAGCCTTCATTTCATTAAGATTTAATTATTGGTTTAATTAAAATGGGAGCGCAGCGGCCTGAGATGTGTACATTTTTTTATGGCTGAAGGAGATTGTAAAGTCCTCATTCATTTCACATCGTAGTGTCTGAGACAAATTGGGCTGCCTTTTTTATAGACCAATTCTCGGGGCTGCTTTGAAATGGATCCCAGAGCCATTCATACAGATTAATTCAAGCAGTGAATCAGATCCTGCTCATTGGCTGCCTTTCAGGACATAGAGCGGATGCACCGGGTGCCCTGTGGAAGGGGTCTGAGCGCTGGCAGGGCTCTCTGAATGAATAATTAATCCTTATCCAGGCGTTTGTTTTTTTTTTGTTTAAGTTTTGCTTTATTCTATTTACATTGCAAAGTGAAGTTAGGTCCTGGTGAAAGACATCAAGCTGACAGCCCCGGAAACTGACGATTGCTCTGCTGTGCTCAGGGAAAGGTAGAGACCGGGAAAACTTCCCCCACACTGTCCTTCCAATAGGCCTATGTCCTGACCTGGTGGCACCTCCTCTATGGTTGTGGAAGCAGTCCAGTCTCCAAGGCCTGTTCCATGTCTGGCTTCCCTGTTGAGGCTGCCAGCGTGGGGGAAATTAGTGCCACAGGCAAAAGTGGTTTTGGTGATGGGAACACCCCCACCTGTAGGAATGAGGCTGAGACACAGACCAACCCCCCCACCCCACCCCACCCCCAGCTCATTTCACATGGGAACCATAACTATTAGATGGGAATGGTATATAGGCCTTGACCCAGACTGGATTTGACCTGGGTGTGAGGTGTAAAGGTGTGAGCTGTGAAGTTCTGTACTCTATTGCAATCCCCGAACCAGTCAGTCATGGATCTTTCTGTATCATCCACTTTCCCCTTTGTGCCAGTGAAACAATAAAAAGGGAGAGTGCCAATGTCCAGCACTTTGGAGATGCTGGTTCCATTCAGCAATGTGGTCCACACAATCCATTAGATGATCAATACCTCTGAGTTCCCCACATTGGCCCATGAGAGCCCCTTCTCCTTGGGAGAAGTAAGTGCCCTCTGTAGCCCTTTCGTGATGTTGACACTTAGATACTACCATGATCGGTACCTCAGAAATACAGTCTCTTAGATAGCTAGACAGACAGCTCATGCCAGGTGTTCAAAACCAATGAGCTGTAGAACACAAAGCAAAGCTGACACAGGAAGCAGGAGGGGTTTTGAGGACTGAAAGAGAGCAAATATTTTTTAATCTAGCAATTCCAGGTGAATTTATGCTGTCTCCTTTATTTGCAATCAGATCCTAGACAATCACCTCCATATCTATGGGGTTCTGTGATCTTCAGATTACAGCTCTTACACCACAGTCCAGAGAAAGTGGAGTGAAACAGAGTTTCAGATTTCAGAGTAGCAGCCGTGTTAGTCTGTATTCGCAAAAAGAAAAGGAGGACTTGTGGCACCTTAGAGACTAACAAATTTCAGATGAGAGAGTGACCCTCCTGACCTTGATGTGAACTCCGACAATGACCATGTCATCCTTCCAGTTCCAGCCACTGACACCAAAAGGTAGGTGGCGGCAGAGTGCAGCTCTGGAGAAAGGGCATGCCATGTTCAAAGTCAGTTAAACCTCTGTTGTTCCACTTGGAATCTTTAATTTTCAGGCATGCTGTATACACCACTTTTTACAGCACAGATGTGTGTGTGTGTGTGTGTGTGTGTGTGTGTGTGTGTGTGTGTGTGTGTGTGTGTGTAGGAGAACCTGCATGTTGACCTTTTAGTGAGTGACTTGGCCCACCTTTTAATGTGGAAATTTTAGATTGGCGGTGGCCTGATTTTCAGAGCTCCCACTGACTTCAGCCCTTTGTAAAATCAGATGCTTTGTCCTTATGCTACAGCATATCCTTCTTGTAAAGGAAATAAAGACTCCTGCATTCTGTTCCTCTCTCTTCCAGTCAATCACTCTGTGGCCTTGGATTAGCAATATCAGCTCCCTGTGCCTTTGTTTCCCATCAGGAACACCGATTTATATCACAAGTGAGTTATGAAGTTTGGCCACTTTGCGATCCTCGGATGGAAGGGGTCCTGTAAGTGCAAACATAATTATATATTACTGAGGAATGTGGCTATAATAAAAAATATCCATTACCCATTGTCTAGCTGCAGTATCTGTGTTTATGTCAGCAGTTAAAAATCATTGATCAGCTATCATCAGAGAACAAGAAGAAGACTCTTATCTGAGCAAAGGAAACCAAATATACCCATCATAGCCTGAGTGAACAAGACTGTAAAGCTGCTGCAAACATTCCTGACAGCTCATTCGTGGAGGAAGATCCAGGCTGCAGAAAACTTCTTTGCCTCTCCTTTCCTCATGTCCAGCAGACTAGCAACTAGGACTCCGGGAAGTGACCTGAGAGCAGAAAATCCTGCAGTGATACTCCTGTTGCAAGGCTAATCTCTGCCTTGCCTCCTTTGTCTCCGGAGAGCAGTCAGACTTCCGAGCTGCAGGTAGCCACCCACTGTGGTGAGCTGCTGTGCCAAGCCTCCCCAACTACTTTTCAAAGTCAGATAAAGCCTCTGTGTATTGTTGTGTGTGACCGCAGCACAGCTCAGTGGATTTCTCCGAACACATGGACCAGAGCCTTTGAAGTGAGGCCTATCTTGTTTCATTTGATCTGGGAGCAAAGCAGCTAGTGAACAACGGGCATTGTGGAGAAGTTATAACCCAGATGGAATCGATTGAACTTAATTTTAAGATGCCTCTCAGCTTGGTATCTGACCACCTGACAATTGCACTTCTTGCTCTTTCTCCAAAACAGACCCACCTTTAGATTATTGAGCAATATTTTTTAATATGTAGAGGAGGAGGGAATGAAGGTGCAAGTTATATGCATTGTGGGGTAAGGGTGCTGTGGGGAAATGAACCGTCTCTCCCGGAATGATCTCTATGTTTCTATACAGTGCCTTTCACACTCAAGGGTGCCAATGCCCTTTACAGTTGTTTGTATAGGAGTGATTCACCCACCGCTGAAATGCAGCTGCCTCTGGAGTGGAACACAGAAGTACTTAATAGTGTAGAGAAACACTACACAACACGTTTGAGGGCAGGAAGTGAAGGAGAAGTAAATTGAAATCAGAGAGGGAAATTTAAGTAGACAGAATGAAATTATCCACATTCAGATTTGGTGTCCCGCTTATCTCATGAGGACTGACAATATCACAGCCAATGAACATAAGAATGGCCATACTGGGTCAGACCAAACATCCATCTAGCCCAGTATCCTGTCTTTCGACAGTGGCCAATGCCAGGTGCCCCAGAGGGAATGAACAGAATAGGTAATCATCAAGTGAGCCATTCTTTGTTGCTCATTCCCAGCTTCTGGCAAACAGAGGCTAGGGACACCATCCCTGCCCATCCGGGCTAATAGTCATTGATGGACCTATCCTCCATGAATTTATCTAGTTCTTTTTTGAACCCTGTTGTAGTCTTGGCCTTCACAACATCCTCTGGCAAGGAGTTCCACAGGTTGACTGTGTGTTGTGTGAAAAAATACTTCCTGTTGTTCGTTTTATACCTGCTGCCTATTAATTTCATTTGGTGACCACTAGTTCTTGTGTTATGAGAGGAAGTAAATAACACTTCCTTATTTACTTTCTCCACACCAGTCATGATTTTATAGACCCCAATCATATCCCCTCTTAGTCATCTCTTTTCCAAGCTGAAAAGTCCCAGTCTTATTACTCTCTCCTCATATGGCAGCCATTCCATACCCCTAATAATTTTTGTTGCCTTTTTCTGAACCTTTTCCAATTCCAATATATCTTTTTTGAGATGGGGCGACCACATCTGCACACAGTATTCAAGTGTGGACGTACCATGGATTTATATAAAGGCAATATGGCATTTTCTATCTTACTATCTTTCCCTGTCTTAAGGATTCCCAACATTCTGATCGCTTTTTTGACTGTTGCTGACATTGAGTGGATGTTTTCAGAGAACTATCCACAATGACTCCAAGGTTTCTTTCTTGAGTGGTAACAGCTAAATTAGACCCCACCATTTTATATGAATAGTTGGGATTATGCTTTCCAATGTGCATTACTTTGCATTTATCAACACTGAATTTCATCTGCCATTTTATTGCCCAGTCACCCAGTTTTGAGAGATCCTTTTGTAGCTCTTCGCAGTCTGCCTGGGACTTAACTATCTTGAGTAGTTTTGTATCATCTGCAAATTTTGCCACCTCACTATTTACCCCTTTTCCAGATCATTAATGAATATGTTGCATAGGACTGGTCCCAGTACAGACCCCTGGGGGGCACCACTATTTACTTTTCTCCATTTTGAAAACTGACCCTTTATTCCTACCCTTTGTTTCCTATATTTTAACCAGTTACCAATCCATGAGAGGACCTTCCCTCTTATCCCATGACAGCTTACTTTGCTTGAGAGCCTTTGGCAAGGGACCTTGTCAAAGGTTTTCTGAAAATCTAAATAAGCTATATCCACTGGATCCCCGTTGGTGGTATAGGCTATGTCTACTCTAATGCCTGTATACCTGTCCATGCATGTGGCTGTGCCGTAGCGCCCCCCCCCCCAGATGCAGGAAAAAGGCAGTGAAAAGGCATCAGGCCAGGTTATATGTTGTTTCCCGATTACCCTGTGCATAATAAAACCAGGGCAGGGAGCTGTTCAGAGCTTCCTGATGCTCTGTCCAGCTCTGGATAAAATTAGAACAGCCTGTTGGTGCCTTCTGCCAGTTGGAGATGTCTGGAGTGCATCATGTTCCCAACCCACCTTTTCCCTGACTGCCCCTTGCTACCCCTAATTTGCTCCTTGCTCAGTGGGCCGTGGGGAGGGTGGTGTAGGATCAGCCACGTGAGTAGCATGTAGGGAGCAGAGCAGAACAAGAATCTGCCCCACAATCTCTGTAAACTCTGCTGGGGCTTAGTTCTAAGTACCAGAGCTTGAGTCTCATCAGTTGGCAACCTTAGTAGATGTGCGCCAATGTCCCTCTCAATCAAGTTGGAGAACCGAGAGAGCCTCTTAACGTTACCATTTGTATGCGCTAGAGTGGATGCTTCATTTTGCTATGCTGTTGCCTGCCACGGTACCCGGTGGGACTTGTCAAAGAATTTCTGCCAAAACTGTTTTATGATGAAAAACTGTTTGTTTGTTTTGTCAAAACATTTTTTTCACAAAAATGTCTGCTGTAGGTAGAAAATTTCAATTGCTTTCAAAAAAGAAATGCACCAAACCAAACGTATTTTGATTCAGCTATTCTGCCCTGGTGCCTCATGGGAGTTATAGTTTAGTTTCCTCATGTCCCCGTTCTCTTCTTTGGGCAGGGCTTCTTGACTACATCTATGAGGATACAACACAGTCAATGATGCCCAGGATGCAACCATCTCTCCTTACTGAGATAGTGGTGCATTATGGGAGATGTAGTCCAGCCCATAGAGAAGAGCATGAGGCACCCAAGGTGCAACTCCCATGATTCACCCTAGCAGCTTTGAAATATTTTGTTTTTTTTTTATTTTTTGTCTAAAGAAAGTCACATTTTTTCAACCTGGTCTACTACCAGCTCACTTTCAGACTCTCTCTCAACCAACAGTTTACAGCCACACTCAGATTCGAGCTGTCACCTCTGAGGTACAAAAAACTGGGACATCTAGGATGATTCTGAGACCATAAAGCTGGATAGCTTGCAATGTGTACTGAGCACTCTTACAGATCTCTCAAAACAGCTATCTCAAAAGAGGGGTAATCCTGGGAAAACCTGGCCAGGTGGCAACCCTGACTGGGATCACTACATCTTAAAACTCTCCTTAAGCACACCAAGTTAGAGAAAGGAAGAGAGATCCTGAGAATGAGAGAATCAACCACAGGCCACAGAGCTATACATTGTGCAAAAGGGGTAGAACTTCTGTATGACCTGGTAGGCATGCTGTAGGGCAAAGAAACAGGGCTGGGCCAAAATCCCCTTTCAGTTACATTGGTGCAACCTCATAAACTTTGGACAAGTGAAATCAGTGATTAGAGGTGTTCAGATGCTATGGTGAAGGTGAACACTCAGATACTTAGATGTGTAGAGAAAGGAGAATGGGAGTGGGACTCCTGGCTTCTATTCCTGGGTCTGCCACTGAATTATTGGGTATGTCCATGGGCAAGTCCATTAACTGCTCTACACCTTGGTTTCCCTGTCTGTTGCCCATACAAAACCACCTCACAAAACGTTGTGAGTCCTGTGCGAATAAGTTGAGTTGAGGTCTGTGGATTAAAGGTGATATAGAAGTACAAATCATTAGAATATCTGAAAGGCCATACTGGGGCAGACCAAAGGTCCATATAACTTAGTATCCTGTCTCTGACATTGGCCAGTGGCCAGTGCTTCATAGGGAATGAACATGACAATTTTGTGCGGTCCACCCCCTGTCATCCAATCCTAACTTGTGGCAGTTGGAGATTTAGGAACACTCAGAGCATGGGGTTGCATCCCTAACCATCTTGGATAACAGGCATTGATGGACTTATCCATGAAAAATATCTAATTCTCGTAAGAATCTAGTTATACTTTTGGCCTTCACAATGTCCCACAACAACAAGATTCTTGTGTTATGTGAAGAAGTACTTCCTCTTGTTTGTTTTAAAGCTGCTGCCTATTAATTTCATTGCGTGACCCCAAGTTCTTGTGTTATATGAAGGGGTAAGTAAAACTTTGCTATTCACTTTCTCCACACCATTCATAATTTTATAGACTTCTATCTATAAAATCACAAAAGGTGTGAGAAAATGAATAGGCATGAGTTATTTACCCCTTCACATAACACAAGAACTAGGGGTACCGGATGAAAGTATTATTGAGTGGTGAGTTTATGCATGCAAGTGAAAGGTAGGTCTCTGCGACCAATCAAGGAGGAAGCCGGGGGCAGGGGAAACTATAGGGTGGATTTGGGCTGAGCTATCTAGAACACTGCCTGTGTCTGGTTATGAAGACTTTAAAGTGTAATTTAAAAAAAAATGAATAGAGCAGTTTGATAACATTCCCTCTCTGGAAATCAGAGTTTGCGGGAGAGAAGGGAGTGATAGAGTGATGGAGCAGGGAGAGCAGAGAGTGATAAGCAGGACTTATTTAATTTGCAGAAGAGAAGACTGAGGGGGGATTTGATAGCAGCCTTCAACTACCTGAAGGGGGTTTCCAAAGAGGATGGGGCTCGGCTGTTCTCAGTGGTGGCAGATGACGGAACAAGGAGCAATGGTCTCAAGTTGCAGTGGGGGAGGTTTAGGTTGGATATTAGGAAAAACTGTTTCAGTAGGAGGGTGTGAAGCACTGGAATGGGTTGCCTAAGGAGGTGCTGGAATCTCCAGCCTTAGACCTTTTTAAGGCCCGGCTTGACAAAGCCCTGGCTGGGATGATTTAGCTGGGGTTGGTCCTGCTTTGAGCAGGGGATTGGACTAGATGACCTCCTGAGGTCTCTTCCAACCCTAATCTTCTATGATTTTATGATTCTATGTGAAAGGCAGAGGGGATGGTACAGGTCAGAATTGGAGGTAATAAGATGTTGTGGTATTATTTCTGATGATAGGTCATAATATTATGATACAGTATTTCCATGGTATCCCCTTTTACATGTCTACACCTCCTTAAAAGGGGACTGCCTGTCCCTTCTAGTTACTTTCCAGCATGCTCCTCCCTTCCCTAGAACCAAAACCTGTGATCAGATTAAAGTCAATTTCATGTTCTCTTCACTTTGGTCTTTGTCACACTTACTGCCTGTCCCTGTCACCGGATGACTCATTTCCACATAAAGAGCTGACATTTTCTTCTCAAATTCACGGAAGGGTCGCCAGTTGCCACATTAAAGGGAAAAACTACAATGAAGTGATTTTCTAGTCATTGCCTCAGATTACAAAGGAATGTAAATCACTGAGCAGTGTTTCTGTTGAAAGAGAGTGAAACTATGTCATGTAGTTCTAAAAGGTGGTTTGAAATTTCACATGCGCACACACACACACACACACACACACAATTGCAAAGACAACCAGGCTCTGTGTGTGTGTGTATGTGTGAGCATATCACAGACACACACACACACACACACACACACATATATACATACAGAGTGTGGTTGTCTTTGCAAATGCCTTGCCAAATACTTAGTTACTGAATAGGGGTCACTATGCAAAGTATTAGGAGGAAGGTAGTCCTGTGGTTATGTGCCAACCAGGGACCTAGGTTCAGTCCACTGCTTTTCCACAGACTTCCCATGCAGCCTGGAGCAAGCCACTTGTCTTAGGGTATGTCTACGCTACAAAGAAAAACCCGCAGCCCTGAGTCTCAGAACCTGGATCAATTGGCTCCGGCTGCAGGGCTAAAACTAGCAGTGTAGATGTTCCTGCTCATGCTGGCCCCTGGGCTCTGAAAACCCAGTGAGGGGGGGAAGGTCTCAGAGCCCAGGCTCCAGCCTGAGCAAGAATGTCTACACTGCTAGTTTTAGCCCTACAGCCCGAACCCCACAAGCCTGACTCAATGGACCCAGGCTCTGAGACTTGCCACGTACCCTTGGTCTCCCTGTGTCTCAGTTCTCCTTCTGTAAAATGGGGATACTAGCACTTCTCTACCTCACAGGGGTGTGTGAGGAGAAATCCATTAAAGAATCTGAGGTGCTCTGATATTATGGTAATGTGGGCCATAGACGAACCATAGCTAGATATCAGCAATATCCCCATAATGTTATTTACCTGAAAAGGCAAACTAGTGGAGATGTTAATGGCACCCACTGGTGTGTGTGTGTGTGAATCTGTGATTTGCTTATACACACACACACATCTCTGCACACACCCATCTCTAAAGGCGTATATAGACAATGATATATTGTTGTTAATACATCTCTGTTCTGCCAGATTATGACCAGATTTCCCCCCTACCGCCTGTGTGACTGCATTAGTGCTCCCTGGATCATGGCTGCTGCATGCGGGGAGAGCAGGTGATGCATGCCCAGTACTCCCTCCTGCATAGATGGCTGGAAAATGAGCACAGCCTTGGCTCTTCCCCCACAACCCCCCCGCCCCCAAGGAGCTGAGCCAGCACAAGAGGGCAGGGCCATCCTTACCCATACGCAAAGCATGCAGCTGCATAGGGCACCAGAAAATTTGGGGCCAAATTTCCTGGTGCCCTGCGCAGTTGCATGCTGCTCCAGTCCCTGCTCTGCCTCTTCCCCATGGCCCCCACCCCTGCTCTGCCTCAGCCCCACCCCCAATCTGCCCCTTCCCCAAAGCCCCCGCCCTGCTCCACCCCACCCTGCCCCTTCCCTCCCTTGCTCCACCCCAGCCCCGCCCCCACTCCCTTGGGGACTGCAACAGGGCCAGGCTTGCACTCAAAGGCGGCGGAAAGTGAGCGCTAGGGGACGGTTCCCCCCCTGGCTCCCCAAGCCAGCCCCACCCCCCTGCAGAGGCGTGGACCCCCCGCACACACACACACGCATGTGGGCTGCGTAGTGCCCCAGAATAGCTAGGGACGGCCTTGCAAGAGGGGGCAATAAACCGAAGTTTGCTGGGGAGAAGTTATGTCTGTTCTGGGGCAAGGGGAGAGCAGGGAAGGAATTGTGTCCCCCCGGGGCACTGAATGAGAGCTCAGCCTAACCCCAAGGTGTGAGGGCAGGGGCACTGTCTGCATCTTTCTTCTCCTGAAGATCAAGCACGTGACTGGTGTCTCAAATTTTGTGTTTGTGATTCTTGGAGCTCATCTCTGAAAAGTACATTTAAAATCCTGCTTCTGACGCAAGACTATAAAAATAAGAGGTTAGGTGTGAGGCCCCCTGAAGTCAGACCTCTTGTGCTTCCAAAGCTACTCCAAAGCCAAAAAAGCGAGTGCAGTTGTGAACGGCTCCCTGCTGGCAGGCAAGCCAAATCCGAGTAAGAAAAAAACTGGAGCCCGTAATCATTTTATGATTCTAATTTAACTTTTACGAACATATTTCGAGCTTCCCTAGTCAGACTCTGGTATTGATCTTTCCAGTACTGTTAACTCATAACTAGACCATATTTGAAGACATAAACTTTAAGAGGGACAATTAAAAAGAGACAGATGACATTGGCTATGCTCCTCTCAGCATGAGGAGTGGGATGCATAAATCCTGCTGGGTTCAGGTGAAGTTATGCAAGTGGAGATTAACTCGTGGCTGTGTCAGTTTCTGAGGCACCAAGCCCCCGTTATATCATTCTTCATTTCTAAATAGAAAGTGGAGAAATGCTGGGGGGCAAATCCAGCAGGTGGCCAGTACGGCCCTGTACTCAGACTGGGAAAATAAGGATGTAAAGCTCATCTCGCACTCCCACCTGCCTTTATTCTGGAGATGGGCCCGAGCTGCAACATTCTTCCCCAGAAGTGGATTCAGATCCAAATTCTCTCAGAGCTCCATAAGTCTCAGTTTCGCGGTGCTCCTTTGGGTCCATTACAGAGGCTGACCTAAGCAGAGAGACTTGGATCTTGTGCATGGTCTTATTCTGAATAGAGAACACTGACCCTGAGTTAGTGCCTGGGGCAGGATGTTTTCTGGCTATGTTGTACTGACAATGTGCCTTGGTCTATATTTCCGATTGATGAATAACTTGACAAGTCTGAAAAGGCAACGTTTGGGGGCTTTTTTCTCTCCACAGGAGAAATACAAAAATGGCTGCTCTTCGGCCTCCAGCTGTTTGAGGAAGAAAGGAAGATGAAAATATGCAGCAGATTGTATTGACCCTCATCCACTGAACTGATCCTAATTAAATTGAACTGAGGTTGGGGTCTGGGTGGTGGAGTAGTGGCTGCTCTAGAGTTGGGTGACATGTGTGGTGCTTTTGTTTTGAAGGAATCATAGAATCATAGAATATCAGGGTTGGAAGGGACCTCAGGAGGTCATCTGGTCCAACCCCCTGCTCAAAGCAGGACCAATCCCCAATTAAATCATCCCAGCCAGGGCTTTGTCAAGCCTGACCTTAAAAACCTCTAAGGAAGGAGATTCTACCACCTCCCTAGGTAACGCATTCCAGTGTTTCACCACCCTCCTAGTGAAAAAGTTTTTCCTAATATTCAACCTAAACCTCCCCCACTGCAACTTGAGACCATTACTCCTTGTCCTGTCCTCTTCTACCACTGAGAATAGTCTAGAACCATCCTCTCTGGAACCACCCCTCAGGTAGTTGAAAGCAGCTATCAAATCCCCCCTCATTCTTCTCTTCTGCAGACTAAACAATCCCAGTTCCCTCAGCCTCTCCTCATAAGTCATGTGTTCCAGACCCCTAATCATTTTTGTTGCCCTTCGCTGGACTCTTTCCAATTTATCCACATCCTTCTTGTAGTGTGGGGTCCAAAACTGGACACAGTACTCCAGATGAGGCCTCACCAATGTCGAATAGAGGGGGATGATCACGTCCCTCGATCTGCTCGCTATGTCCCTACTTATCATCCCAAAATGCCATTGGCCTTCTTCGCAACAAGGGCACACTGCTGACTTATATCCAGCTTCTCGTCCACTGTCACCCCTAGGTCCTTTTCCGCAGAACTGCTGCCTAGCCATTCGGTCCCTAGTCTGTAGCTGTGCAAAAGAGTCCCATTGTGATTCACTTGGAGTTTGGTGTTAGAAATCTCAAAGCAAAACTTATTCAGGAGCTCTGAGTTTTACCTGGCGTTTGAGTAAAAATTAGACACAGACCCAGGTAAGCGATAAAGTTCAGGCTTGGAACTGGGTCTGAACTTCCCCCAAAGATAACTGCAGCTGGATTTGCTGTGCTTGTTCAGACCACACAAAACCATGTGCAGTTGTGAATTTCACACGCATCAGTTTAACATTATTTCAGGGCAAATCCATAATGCAGCCAAAGTTCATTTGAAAGTTTCATGAACCACGGCAAGCCCTTTTGCTGACCAAAATCTGTTGGTCTCCCGTTAGAATTTTGAACAGTACCCAAAAGTCGGTGACTTTTGTGTGGCTTTGGGTTTTGTTTAAAACATTAAGAGCAGCGCTGTTCTCTTGCTATGCAGTGAGAAGCTGCTGTCTTTGATCCCTTTGATGCTAAGAGGGTTGTATGTGTAAATTGCCCTGAGCATTGGGAGGATGGATTACACCCCTGGGCCCAGCATCCATACATCTGAGTGACTCACTGGCTCTGTCTATCCATCACTACCATGATCTCCCCTGCCACTTGAAATTAAAACATAAAAATGTGTTTTCAAAAATATGAAAAGGCATTATGAGGACAAGTTTTGGGGAGCTCAGAGAAGAGCAACAAATGATTAGGGAGCTGGAAGGAGTGTGATTTATGGGGAAAGATTACAACTGCTAAAAATACCCAGCATGGCTAATCAATACTAATGGGGGGAACATAATAATAGTCTTCAAATATCAGAAGGGGTGTTGTAAATACCAGTGATGGGGACAAATTATTTAGAGTGGTCCCAGGTTAACTAGGAGGAATAGGATTAAATTAATAAAAAGCAAATATGGGCCATGTATCAGGAAACTCCTCCTGAAAGTTAAATACATTAAGCTGTGACTGATCCAAAGCCCGTGAAGACAATAGAAAGATTCCCAGTGACTTCTGTTGCCTTTAGATCAGGTCTCTTAGGGATATGTCTAGACAGCAATTAAACATTCACAGCTGGCCCAGGCCAGCAGACACAGGCTTGCAAGGCTCAGGCTGTGGGGCTGTAAAATTGTGGTGTAGACATTCGTTTTCAGGCTGGAGCCTGAGGTCTGGGACCTGTAAGGGAAGAGGGTCCCCTAGCCTGGGCTCCAGCCCAAGCCCAAATGTCTACACAGCAATTTTTAGCCCTGCAGCCCAATCCCCCTGAGCCCAAGTCAGCTGATCCAGGTCAGACTAGGCCATGCCGTGGGTCTTTTATCCAGTGTAGATGAATCCTATGAGATTGTGCTTCCACCCCTTCCTATGGCAAGCTATTGTTTGGGGCATTTAAAATTATAGACAGGAGAAGCAACAATCAGATACGCTTCCTGGACTGGAAGGGTGGGGAGAGGAGGATGAACTAGATGACCTCTTTTCTATTTCTAATGTCTGTGATGCTATGATATATAAAGTCAGTGGGCCAGATTTAGACCTGTTGTAAGTAATATGGCTCCATTGCCTTAAGTGGAGTCATACCATGTACACCAGGTTTGGATTTACCCCTGCTAATTCTGCTACCAAAATATAAGGCCAAATTTTTAGCTAGCCTGTAGCCACCCTCCAAATTTGCATGCACATTTTTGCACATGTAACTGCATCCACAAAAGGGGATTCATATCCAATTTTCACACGCAAACAGTCATGTGCACTTAAGCATGACTTGTTTGATGCACCCTGTCTGTCTGTGTGTCTGTCAGGTTTTTCTATGTAGCTGGACACTTCTGCAGGTGCAAACTAGCGCACAATGTTGTGCAACATCAAAGGCTAGCTGGAAATTTGGCGCATGGAGGTTGCTAGGTCAACTTCACTGGTCTAGCTGCAGGCAACTCTCTTCATCCAGATTGCTACAACATAGATTAAGAGAGTTTAAGGCCAGAAGAGACCATTATGATCACCCAGCCTGACCACCTGTACAATACAGACTATAGAACTTCTCCCAGAAAATTCCAGCATCAAGCCCATAACTTCTGTTTGAGCTATAGCATATATTTTAGAAAGATAGGTAGTCTTGCATTAAAGATGTCAAGTGATGCAGAATTTACTATATCCCTGGGTAAGCTGTTTCAATTGTTATTCTCCTCATTGTTAAAAATGGGCATGCTATTCCCAGTCTGAATGTGTCTAGCCTCAGCGCCCAAACGCTGGCTCTTGTTATGCTTTTTTCAACTAGATTAAGAAGTTGTCTGCTACCAGAAATCTCTTGAACATGGGCCTTGGAGGATGTTAAGGGTCTTTCCAGATGCCACCCTAAAAGAGCTGGCCAGCATCAGTACTTACCACTGCTTTCTATTGGCTGGCATCAGAATGCTTAGTTGTGTGTCACAAGCTCTGTACTGCAAATAGCCAGTGGGGATTCTCCTTGAGCTCAGGTGGTATGGGACTACAGTTTTGGACCAGAAGGATCTGAGACTCTCCGTGGCATGCAGTGTTCAGTACAGTGATAACTGGGTAGTCCTGTCATAGCAGATAATCTCACTTGCAAAGGATCATCTAAGAAGGGGACTGAAATTATCTAGAGTAATTCTGATCAGAAAAAACTTACGTCAGACATGCCACAGTGCCTATCGGATTGACTCCTCCAATAGCCATGGATACACCAGTGAGTCTTTCCAAGGAATAGTAAGTGCTTTATGGGTTTATGTCAGAAGCTGGGACTTAACGACAGGGGATGGGTCACTCAAGAATTGCCTATTTCTGTTTATTCCCTCTGAAGCATCTGGCACCAGCCACTGTCGGAAGACAAGATATTCGGCTACATGGACCATTGGTCTGACCCAGTATAGCCATTCTTATGTTCTTATTTACTTCCACAGTGTTAGTTGATCATCATTTAGAAAGAGATTTTTCTGCTTGTATATATCTTCTTTGCACACACAGTTACATGCCTGTCTTTTCTGGAAACCTGGCACCCAATTTTACCCTCATTTACACCAGTGTATATCCAGAATAATTCCATGCAACTCAGCAGAGTTCTAGTGGCAGTGAGAATAGCATTTGTCCCAAAGTCCTCAATGCAAACTCCTGAAGCCAGGAAGGCTTAAAACTAAAAGGATGTGAAGCGACCAAAATCATGAGGCTAGAAACTATAAACCTACTTGTGCACGCACAGTGTAGGGGGTGGAGTCACAAAGCACAGCAGCACAGAAAGAGAGGCCTTCAGCTCACTAACGTTCTTAAGGTCCTTCACGTAGGATAATCCACTACATGTTGCCTTTGCTACTGCTTGCATCCTTTGACACTTTGATACGCTAAATAGCTGCTACCTAGAAGCAACTTTAATCAGCGCTTGAGTGCCACAGAGGAGCCCTTCATACTCTGTTTGTCTAGGAGTCTTCTCAGTGCTCAGAGTCTGGAAATCATAAGGATTCTGTTGCAATTTATTTACACTGCAACTGTATTAATTTTATTTCCTAGGACAGCTGTTTTAGACCATTTCACTCTCCACTGGAAGCATGAGAAGGATTGAAATGAAGATTGTAAATCGCTGCGCAAGTTGCACAGGAAAGTCTAATTTAATGGGTAGCATGTTTTATTAATGTTGCAACATTTATTGTGTATTTTAAGTCACCATTGATTTGTATTAAAGAAGGCACTTTTATTACAAGTGCATGATGCCAACAAAATAAAATATTATGCTTCCCCTCTCCCTCACCCCAGTGTGAATTCTAGTTAATTTTCTGTAAGTGGTTGAGAAAGTGGGAGGCAGATCCTGTAGCTGGAGCTAGGCTTAGAGCCTGAAACTGTTGTCTGAGCTTCCTCCATTGCAGTTCAATCCCAAGGGATTGACAGAGGTTGTTTGATTGTATGGAGCAGCGTGCATTGGACAGGGGCTAAGACTTTCCAGACTTTCTCTTGCAGCCTATTAAATCTCTGACTGATTAGCTCAAGCTCTCGTTTAATGAATATTCAGAGGAAGGAGAAGAAACCCCAGCACTGACAAGCTAAAGCCCTGTGATTTGTGTGCATGTAGCTCAAAGGCATGTGTGAGGCCAGAGACTGGAAATAAATGGGTTAGTCTCTAAGGCGCCACAAGTCCTCCTTTTCTTTTTGGAAATAAAGTGGAATCCTGCAAACGTTCTGCACTCAGTGGCTGGGTACTTGGTTAGAGCCAAGTTTTATGGCGTCAGCCTGTAACCACCCCATCTGTCCCCTTGCCCCTGGGGTCTAGGCTGGTCACACAGACAGTGCTAGCATGTGTATTGGAAGTAAGGCTATGAATAAGGAAAAGCAGAGTGACTGGTTTGGAACGGGAGAGATGAAGATTGGAAGAAGCTCCACTATCAGTGGGAACCTGCTTGCTGAGAGTTAGGGTATTGTGCAGATTCCTTGGTATCAGAAAAGGCTGCTGCTGTAACCCCATGTGCCCTCCCACCACCCAATAAGGTTGATGCCTCCTAAACACCCTGCTGTAGCAATGAGATGTGAAGTTACATTGTCTCTATCATTCTCATGGGAGAATGACCTTGTATGGGACCCTGTGAGCAAACCCCCTCCTTTAAATGACTGTCTTTCCCTCCCCAAAAGGCTTCCTAGGGAAGCTGGTATTTTCTGAGATGAACCTTCCTCGTGCAGATAGGCAGAGTGCGTTCTGAGAGTGAGCCATTTATCCCCACACTGACAAACTCTCCATGGAAGCTGGGCACATTTTCCCCACTGGGTTTCAGGCTCTGAGCATTTTTAGTCTTTCATTAGACTTTACAATTATCCTCCTGCAATCAGCCCTTTAGACACTGTAATCAGCCCTGGCAATCAAACTCCTACCTCTGGCCAAGATAATTAATGGGGAGGCACCACAGACTCAAGAGACAGCATTGTCATTTTTTTAAGAAAAAGGCAAAAAGCACATCTCTTCCCTCACCTTCTGAGGTAGCTCATGAGGCCAGGGAAATTATCTGATTGCTGGCTCAGGCCTTCAGAGCTGGTCTGAATTTGGGGTGCTAACTGGCTCACACTCAGTCCAAACCTGGTTTCAAGGGACATGTGGGTAGCACGGGTTGTGACGTGCCAGGACTCAGCATGTCTGACCTTCAGCGCTTGTTATGTTCTTTCTCTGTGTGCGTCTGGAGCTTCTGTGGGACAGATCAGGGAACTCAGCTCACGCCTGAAATTTACCCCGTCTCAAGCAAGTGGTATGGAGCAACCCAGCTTGATCTGCGTGGAGCAGTTCAGATGAAAGAGGGCTCCATGGCGGCTACCCTAAGGGCTGAAGTGAAAGAGCAGCTCTGCACCCAAAGCAATGTGGTTTGCATCATGCTCTCAGTCACTGTACGGTACTCGGGGGGAAAAGAAGACAAGGGAGGTTTCCAAACTACCTGTCTGCTGCGCAGAGTGACATTGCTTTTTCAGAGAGCCACTCTGGGATGCAGAATAAAGAAAAGACCGAAAGATGCCATTTTCCGAAGGGAGGGATGACACAGGTAAAGGTGATATTAAAAAAGCTGTCGTAGCGTCACAAAGCCCTTGTGCTGAATTGAGCAGCTTGACTGCAGAGATTTACATTCAGATTCGAAAGCTTTATGGGCATGACAAGCTACATACGTGTTGCCTAATATGTACAAGACAGTAGCACAGAGTATCCCTCAGAAGAATCGGTGCATAGCTTTGCAGGGGTGCCTGGAGTGCGATCCCCTGGGTCTGGTTAGCATTGTAGCCCATTTCTGACTTGGTGGCAGGTTATTTTAGAGCTTGATGCTATTTCCTGACATCCCTTTCCTTTCTTCTAGAGTTATGCAGAGATTTTCTTCCTCCCTCAGGATGGCAAGTCTTTGAGCACTTGAGAAATAATCTTGGCCATGCTCCTCAGTGTATCCAATGGTGGCGTACTAACTCTCCATTTCTGTCCCAACAGCTGCACAGTCATTCTTCTCGGGCTGTCCACTACTCCTGTGTGTCAACCCACTTTGTAGGTCCAACTCCAGAGCTAGTACAGCTATGTGAGTAAAGCCAGTGAGAAAAGGAAAAGGCCTCACGACATAGTGGGTGTGAATACAGGGCCAGAAATCTTAAAACTTTCTCTGTTTCTACGAGTTAATCAGGTGCTCCTTGTCAGCAAAGCAGTCCTCAGTAGATGGATGAAACCCCCGAGGTGAGCTGAGGAAAAGATACACCGAAGTTCAGTATTGCAACATATTCCGTGCCGCTTTGGTGCTATTTTTGGAAATCTAATTTTGTTGCCCCTCAAGAAGGGGGCAGAAGAAGGGACAGATGAGACCAGACTTGTACGTATTAAGTGAATGATTGATTAATTAAAAGGTATTTCTGCTAGCAGTTACTTGAAAACCATGTGTTCTTGTTTCCAAAGAAATGTGTCTATTGGATATCACTCCTCAGAAAGACTCTGCTCTAAGTGGCTCCTGCACATTCATCTCATCACTCCAGGGCTCCAGCAGCTGTGACCAGCACTGCAAGAATGAGGCCAAAGAACCCAGGGAATGCAGTGTGGTACTGCCCGATTCTTTCTTTCTGTCTGGAGGGAAAAGCTTACAAGTAGTTTGCGTTTCCCAGACTATTATTATTATTATGTATTATTTGTATTGCTGTAGTGCCTAGGAATCCCAGACATGGACCAGAACCCCATTGTGATAGGCACCGTAAAAACACAGAACAAATCCAGTTCCTGTCCCAAAGACCTCACAGTCTAAGTAGTTTCCATTTTAAACATGCCAGTCTCACCAGGCTTGTCTCCATTTTATCCATTTAGCAAGATGGATGCCATTCAGCATCACTGGCAGTTTCTCTGCTTGAGGTCCCCCAGCTGGAATAGGTGGGAGGTGGCTGAAAGGTACATGGTAAACTTTCTGCTGAATTCCGTCCAGGCCATGCATTGAACTTAGCAAGGTTCCTCTATGTGACATCATCTCAATACATGGAGTCAACTTTGAAAAGAAAATATTTGTTCCTTGTGTTTCAAATATATCACTGCCTATTGACCCATTAATGATCAGTCTATGTCTTTTAACAGTCAAGATACAGTAGAATGCTGTGGGTGATATTTCCAGTGTGACATTCTGGTGAGACGAAAATAGCTAAGCTGGCTGTCCAGCCCCAGAGTGAGGCAGGCAGTGTAACAAGGTTATAATGTAAAGCACTGAGCAATTAGCTGGGAGATTTACCTCCCTGTCTTAAAAGCATTGTTATTACTTAATCAATCATGAGCAATTTATAAACAAGGCTGGGGTTTTACAGGGAGCCATAAATCTGTCTTGTTTTCTTCCCAGATAGAGCAGGAAAAACAGACCCAAAGTTCCAGAAGAGATTTGGTCAATTAAAAGGAAAAAGGGTAACTCAAAAGAAGAGAAATCATTTCTCAACGGGAGGAAGCAGCCTTGGGAGAGGGGCTGGAGCGGCCGGCTGTCCGTTTGTCTTTGTCATCAGTTACTCCCAGAGGCTTAAAGTGGAATTGTTAAATTTAACTTTAAATTATAAACTCTTTGGGGCAGGGCCCCTGACTTTGTGCGTGTCACAATGGGGCTGGACTGCAGCATCTGGGTGCTGTATCAATGTTAAATAAAACATCATCATAACAAAACCATCCACAGAATAAGCATCCCACATTCCAGAATGCAGCGCTGTTGATACACTGCCAAAACAGGTAAAGAGGGGGACCCTATTAGGGCTTGGCTACACTTGCAAGTTAGAGCGCATTAAAGCAGCCCCAGGCACCCTAACTCACAACCCGTCCATGCTGGCAAGGCACTTAGAGTGCCTGGACTCTGCAGCTGGAGTGGTCCTGGTAATCCACCTCCACCAGAAGCATAATGCTTGCTGCGCCTCGGCTGACACGCCCCAGCGTTAGTGTGAACGAAGTGTTGCATTACTGCACTCTGATCAGCCTCCGGAAACGTCCCATAATCCCCTGAAGTCAACTGGCCACTCTTGCCATTGTTTTGAACTCGGCTGCAGGAATGCGGATAAGCCCTTTCAAAACTGTTTCTGACAGCCGGCTGCTTATCTGCTCCGGGACAAAGCAACCATTAGTGTGGAATGCTGCTTGCTGTGAGTGTGTGAGAAAGAGAGGTGGGGGGGTGAGGGGTCTGCTACTGTCTGAACTTACAAGACAGCATGCTGACATGCTCTCAGCCCCCCCAAAACCCACTCTCTCTCCCCCCACATACACACAACACACTCCCTGTCACACTCCACCCCCCACCCCACCCCCATTTGAAAAGCATGTTGCAGCCACTTGCATGCTGGGATAGCTACCACAATGCACTGTTCTCTATGGCGTTGCAAGAGATGCTAATGTGGCCTCGCCAGTGTGCTTGAATCTGACAGTGTGAACACACTGCAGCACTTTCTCTACTGCGCTCTCCGAGGGCTGGTTTAACTCCCAGCGCTCTACATCTGCAAGTGTAGCCATGCCCTTAGGTATAGGTAAGATATCAGCAGCATCCAACAGGGTCTTTGGAAGTTTCAGCAATGCCTATAGCAATGGCTAACAGAGAGTGTACCGCCTGGACAGACACCCTGTCAAGAGGTACAAGAATGTACACCATTGAGCACACCCTCCTCTCTGCCCAAGGAGTTGCATATTGCTTGCATAGACCCCATCATACCTAAGAACAGCCCTTTGCAGCTACACACAACAGCCATCCCAGGCATTTGATAAGCATTGGTTGTCCTGGTTTGTGGTTTTTAGCTTAGCACATGCTGAATCAGTGCTTGCTGGCTATGACAGTTTCTGCCTACTATGGTCAGGAAGGCACAGGTTTGGCAGCTGGCCTGGTTCAGCTGGTCCTCTCCATCTGACTATGTAGTCCCTTAGCCACTCCAGCCCCTTTACATCAAGCAAAACTGTGGCCACTCTGGGGCTGGTGCCTCATTCCCTATGCACTGATACACTCGTGGGTTTAAGTCATGCTGTGTGGAGAAGTGCCAAAACAATTCTGTCCCAATAGGCTGTATGGGAAAGCTGGGGTATTACTCACATCACGCAATAGACAGCTCTACAAGGCTTATCTCACTTTGTGTAGTTGCACTTACTGATCTAACAGGTCTTTTTCCCTCTTGTAACATCAATGAGCCTATGAATCCTGGGTTTGATTCTCTGCTGTCCTGCACCTTGCATTGTCATTTACCCCAGGCAAAGTAGGTGTAAAATGCTACTGGCTCAGACTGGTGTTATTTGTACACCCACTTTGCACAATGACTGCACCAAAGGCAGGTCAGTTAACACAATTACACATGGCTCATTTACACATCGTCCTGCTGTTTTCAATCATCCAGTGTTCTGAGGCCAGCCCAGGATGATAGATGGATTTTGCACACATATCTGCTCATGTGCACACACAAACACAAGTTTGTCCACACTCAAGCCATCTCACAGTCCCAGTCAAGTTAATTTATTCCAGCTAAAGACTGATTGTGGTGCAAAATGCTCTTCTGATCTTCTGCTTGTTTTGCTTCCAATACAATAGAATCAGCACAGTGGTGGGTCATGGCTGGAGGAATTCAGTTCAGAAAACCTGCTCATGTAGAACTGTTTCCATTTGTTATTTGCAATAACCGTGGCAGCGCTCACAAATTTTGAAAAGGGCAATGAGATTAAAGAGCTCTACCTGGGATGTCCATAGAAGGGTCTGCTCCGTGCAGCTGTCATGGAAAATATAACTTCATTTGCATGAGTCATTTTCCCCTATGAGGGAGCCTGCATATGCCGTGGCAGCGATGTTCTTTCACTGGGACTCCCTTCCAATTAATCACACGACTGCCAAACAACTGCTGATCAGCATCCAAGCATCAAACTTTGCTTGCACATATATATGTGCTAGAAAACAGCCTGCCATGATGGGGAGTGTCAGCCTGGGGTCTTGCTGACTGCAGGTCCAAAAATGATTTGGCCTATGACTATGCCCTCATTGTAATGTCCTGGAATGATCCTTTCTGTGTGCCTCATCTGGGCTTTGAAACAACCAAAGTAGACCAGGCCCCTTAAGAATCCATCCCCAGGCCCTGCCATGCTAGGACCTGTGCAAACACACAGGAAGGTGCAGTTCCTGCCCCCAAACTGGTGTAGTGCTTTTAAAAGTTTTTTAAAGGTTAGAAAGAAGTGATCAAAATGTTGGGGAAAAGGCTGAAAGAAGGGGAACTGTTGGGGGAAAGTAGGAATACATTAAAAAAAAGTGCAAAATGGTTTAAAAAATTGAGGGCAAAAAGAAAAGAGTTTGGGGGGCAATGTAGAGAAAGCAAATTAAAAGAAAAAAATGAAACTAAGAGGGGTAGAGAGAGAATAATTTCAGTCCCAGAAGTGGGGGGGGGGTGGAATTCTTCAATCTATTCATCAATCTTGTGTAAGTGTGTGTTGGGGAGGGAGAAGAGTGCATCATGCTATCCCTGTTTTCCCAGTTCAAGCACTGGGACACAGACAATGCTCCCAACACTCATGCAATCCCCTCCCTGCTGTATTCCGAAAAGAGCCATCTCACATCTTCCAGCTTAAGAAGCAGAGCACAGACTCTCACCAAAAAGAACAGGAGGACTTGTGGCACCTTAGAGACTAACCAATTTATTTGAGCATAAGCTTTCGTGAGCTACAGCTCACTTCATCGGATGCATACCATTACAGCTGGCAACAATATCTCTCCACTTTGGGTGGACGCAGAAGAGCGATGTGGCTACCAACCTTAAGCCAAGTGTCTCATAGGAAGGATGGCCCCGTGAGTGAGGCACTAGATTGAGACTCAGGAGACTGGGGCTCACTTCCCAGCTCCGCCATAGGCTTCCTGGGGTTTAGTCACCTATTTACCCTGTCTCTGTTCCCATCTGTACAATGGGGATAACAGCACTTCTCTACCACACCAAGGTGTTGTGAGGGTAAATCCACGAATGATTGTGAGGTGCTCCAATAGGACGGTGATGGGGCCGTATGAGTAGCTGGACAGAACCTATTTCTGCAGTGGTCATGGAAGGGCGTTCCTAAACCCGGGTCTCCGATTACCAAACCAATGAGCACTGTCATTTTGAGTGTAACTCTTTCAAGTTATAGATATTTATGAAGGGATGCTGCCGAGCCTTCAGAATTGTTATGTCAACAAAATATGTACTGCACAGTTACTACACACAAGGTTCTCACATTTTCAAGATCTAATAGGAACAAATGTGTAATTGCATAGTTCACTGAGTTAACAACTTGTAGCGTTTTTCATGATCAGCCCCTTTATATTTTCAATTCATAGACTTTTACAGCAAATAATGAAAGTCAGAAAGTCATTGGTTTGTGTCTGGGAACTTGCCGGATGAAGATGCACCTTTGCATTGGGTCATGGGCCGAACCAGAGCCAGGGACCACTCCAGCCTTCCTCAGAGTATCTTGTGTACATGGGAGGTAAAAACTCCCTGATCCCCAAAAGTAAAAGCAATTACAGGGTTTTGAATACAGAGCAGACAATGGATATCATAAAACAGAAATAAAAGAGAATAATAACTGATTTTAAAAGGGGAAAATGCTGACCCATGTGGTCCTTTTCACCTCAATTGCTGTGATACAGGGACACAAATAAATGGTGTACATTATCTGTTAAGATAAATATAATATGGATACAAAATTACCATCCCATCACCCCACACTTTCACCAGGGGAATGACCATGCCTCACTGCTCAGCACCAGAACTGCAGGGATGGTTCCATCGTATTCTGGCACTTGTTATTAACCTTGACACAAGAACAAATGGCTGTAAACTGGCCATCAACAAGTTTTGGCTTGAAATTAGACAAGGGTCTCTAACCATCAGAAGACTGAAGTTCTGGAACAGCCTTCCAAAGGAAGCAGTGAGGCAAAAACCTAACTGGCTTCAAGATTGATACATTTATGGAGGGGATGGTATGATGAGACTGCCTACAATGGCATGTAGCCCATCTGCAACTGCTAGTAGCAAATATCCCCCATGGCCAGCGGTGGGACACTAGATAGGGAGGGCTCAGAATTACTACAGAGAATTATTTCCAAGGCGTCTAGCTGTTGGGTCTTGCTGAAATGCTCAGGGTCCAACTGACCTCTATATTAATGGTTGGGAAGGAATTTTCCCTTGGGTCAAATTGGCAGAGACCCTGGGTGGGAGGGGTGTTTTTCCTCTGCAGTATGGAGCACAGGTCACTTGCATGTTTAAACTAGAGTAAATGGTGGATGCTCTGTAACTTGAAATCTTTAAATCATGATTTGAGGACTTCAGTAACTCAGCCAGAGGTTAGAGGCCTATTACAGCAGTGGGTGAGCGAGGTTCTGTGTCTACAATGTTCAGGAGGTCAGACTAGATGAACATGATGGTTCCTTCTGACCTTGAGGTCTATAAATCTATGAGACTAGAAAGTCCCTGCCTCATTAAAACATAGAGTCCATGAAGTGCACCACACATCCCATTAAAGTCAGCAGGCATTCGGTGCTTCTTGGAATAATGCCTTAAATCAGATACAGGCAGAGCAGTGCGGACATATGGAATTCTTCAGATGAAAACTTGCTGTGAGATTTTTTTTTCTTGTAGCAGGTTGTTCAGCTATTTTGAGGTACCCCGCCATTTCTGTAGGGTGAGGTGTTGAAATTTAACAGAGTGGATGAGAAGGGTAGCTGGTGAGTATCAACATGCATGTTCTGTTACATCCCTCATGGATGAAGACAAAGCAGTGTGTCAGGAGGATGCTGTGTCCTGAATGCCTCAGAATTCAGAATGATACCACATATTACACTAAAGAGCCAGAGCCATTCTACTCAGCATGGAAACATGCAATTACTCCATACAGTTTCCTTAAGACTCAACTAAAGCACCCTCATTGTTTAGCTCCAGAACAAGTCCCATGACCACCAGCCCTGTGAATTAATGGGCAATGCTCAGAATGGTTTGCATTCAAATCACTACAGATAACCATCACAAAATGTGAATATTTATCAGAAGCTTATATGAGCTGTTTGAACTTCTTAAATCTGCAAAACCAGGCTGACATTTGCATGAAAGCAAACTTTCCCGTGAGATTTCCATGACCTCTGCTTCAAGTCTCAAGTTAAAATACACTGTAAGGAGAACAGCTTATCTCATGGTAGTTTGGCATTCCTTGTTGCTGTTTGTTCCAATTCTGGGTGAAAACTGGAAGTGAAAAGCACTTCTCCAAATATATCAGAATGTGCAAAAAAAGTTTGGAATTTTGTGAAGATTCAGGGGTCTCTTTAATTCATGCAAACTGGTTCCCACATCTCTAGCCATCATTACCACTTGCTGCATGGTTGGGTCAGCACAAAGGAGCTGATTATCAAGGTGACTGAGCACCTGCAGCTCTCATTGATTATCTGGAATTTTAGGAGCTCAGCTCCTCTGAAAGTCGGGACCTAAATCCCTTCCAGACAATCATATGTAGGTTCTGCTGGAGAAACTCAGTTTCAAAGGGGAGTTTCTTTGACAGCGTCTCTGTGGATGAGTGGAGATGATCATGCAGCAACAAGACAAAACTATAATGGAATATTGTTTTATTTCTATGGAGTGTTGTACTTAGGGAATTCTATTATGTTTTATAAAGCCAGTCTCTCAATACCCAGGGTCTGATTCCCCTCTCACTCACACCAGTGTAAATCAGGATTGATTCCAGTAAAGGTAAGCCCATATTTAGGTGCTTTGCTGAATCAGGGTCTAAAACTTTGTTGGGATCAGCATCTAAGACCCTATCGGTGCAATGGCTGTATATGCACACACTACAGCAATTATGTGCTCAGGAATAGCTCACATATGGCAAGAGACATTAGAACCTACTTTACTGAGAGAAGGAGCATCACCGAAGAAGGATGCTGTCCCTTACCGTGGTGCCTACAAAAAAACAGACTGTAAGGTCTTTGGGGCAGGGACCATCTTTTTGTTCTGTGTTTGTACAGCACCTGGCACAACGGGGTCCTGGTCTATGCCTGGGTCTCCAGGGTGCTACTGACGTACAAGTAAAGAAGATATCAAATGCTCTAGGAGTTAGGACTGCCACTGAACAGCTGTCTGATCGAGGAAAAGCAAAATGAACTTCAGTTTAACTCTGTATCCTCTAATGCTGCATGACATCTATTGGCCTCCCATTACTATCACCTATTCCATATCGACACAGACTCATGCATGGCTCCTCTTTCTCCAAGAGGTTTCAACTAGTGGCTCCTTCAAAGCACAGAAGGTCCACGTTAGGCGCTGCTGCTGAGTAACTCTGCCGATCAGTGTGCGTCTCCAGATTGCAGGTCTTTCATTTTACTTCTGCAGAGGTTCAGAAAGAAGCTTTTCATTTATCTCATATCCCCTAGCTCTGTGGCTTCTTCACAAGCTTCATAAATCAGACTGCATGGCAGGGGTTATTTATTTACAACGTTTTTATATTGTAAACAGATCATTTGTATTTGTATCTATATTTCCTTCCCTTTCCAGCCCTGTAGTCCCCAAATTCCCCTCTCAGGCGATGTGTGCCCATTCAGTCTCTTTGGCATGATGAAATATAAATAATTTCATTCCCCCTCCCACTCCCGTCATTTGTACAAGGTGAAGGCAATCGATGCATGTGACGAATGTTGCTAACTACAAATGCAGCAATGAAACTGTTGAAATAAACTTACCCATTTCTAAGCAGTTTTTATTGTAATGTAATTATTACAAGGATGGACAAAAGTATTAAATACAAAGGCCTTGATTCATCACTTTGGCCAGAATTTTCAAAAGAGCTCTGCTTGCATTTAGGCACCAAAATAAGTGACTGGCTTTTCAAAAGAGCTTGACACCTTGGGTTTTACAAATTCCATCAAATCCCACTAAAAGTCCAACAAAACTCTGAACCCAGAATTTCTACAACCTATATAAGAATATGCATTCCCTCTAAATTATGCAACATAATCAGATACAGGAACAGTTACATGATGGTTTGCCATATCTGGATTGGGACTTCTAAGTTCTGAACGTGTAAGAATATGAAAGGAAAAAAATATTTTGTCTGACTTTTATTTCATAATTCTTATGTTATGTTAGAAACACGCAAGGGCCATGGTGTGGCGACATCACACAGTCTTGTGGGCTTTGGTGAGGCTATAGATGGAAATCAGCTCAAAGGCCAATCATTTCACTTTGCAAATACTCGCCATAGCTCCATCGGCTCAGTGTTTCTATGGGCATGGGTCATTGGGATAAGCAAGCAAATGAACTCTGCCTCACTACTTTCTTAATTCTCTCCACGCCTAGGCTGCATTAGGAGACCCTGTCTCTCTGAAATTCACGTGGTGCTAAACTGAAGATGGTGGAAAACAGGAAAAACCAAATCGCAAAAAATTTTGACGTCAATTTCATTCTGCAGGTTTTGAAAAAGAACAATTTTTATTTGAATTTTTTCATAAATATGTCTAGCAAAAATTTTCAGCTTTGACATTTTTCATGTTTCTTGGGGTGGGGTTCAGTTTTCCATGCTCCTCAACTCACTTTTTCTTCCTTTCACCTTTTTTCTGATTTTGACACAGAAAAAAGGTGAGAAAAGGCGGGAAAGGAGGAGAGGGAGAAAAACAATAAACCTAAAAACCAAAAAGATGCTAATTTCTGTTTTCCAATTTCATCAAAAAAAGTAACATTTCACCAGAAAATTTGTTTCCAAAGATTTCTGATTTTAAAAAAATTGACCGACTCTATGGTAAATAATATGGACTCTCTGGTAGCTGATCAGTTCTGCCCTTACTCTGAATACATCTGAGACCTGTGAAACTGCAGAATAGTCTCCCAAGCTCGTTCATTTAAAAATAGACTGCACCCATCTAGATCTACTTCTTCTCTTGTCTTCTTCATCCCCCCCTACCCCCCCACACACACAGTTTCAAAGCAAGAGCCCTACTTCTTCTTTGTATCTCCTGCCATCAGTAATGAACAGTCTCTTGTATCTCTCTGCCTCATCAACTCTCCACTTCTTTTCAATTCTCATTTTAAAATGTATATTTCCTGTTCTCCCTTGACTCTACCTCTTAATTTGACTCATCCTCTGCGATCAATCTTCTAACTGCTTAAATTTATTCACCATACAATGTCTTTACGACCACTGTTTTCTGTAATTTATGCCATATATTGTCTGGCATTAATTTAATTCTCGAAAATGTTTTGTGATCCAGCTTACATAAAAGGTGCTTTATAATAAAACTTTTATTGTACGCTATGGACAAAATCTGCATAGTCTTTATCACAGCATCTTGAATGTCAATTCCAGTTTATCAGCATCCCTCTTGGAATTCATGGAGACATTTTATTGGAATTGGTTTCATAACTAATCTGATAAAGCAATTTGTTCTTGCGAAAGAAAGAAAGAAAGAAAGAAAGAAAGAAAGAAAGAAAGAAAGAAAGAAAGAAAGAAAGAAAGAAAGAAAGAAAGAAAGAAAGAAAGAAAGAAAGAAAGAAGTGTTAATCTCTTCCAGTGCTCTGGCTTCTTCAGCCATCATGGCAGTTCCCTTAACATTGCCATGTAAGATGGCCCAGAGAGACCCCACACTGCAATGAGGGGGTTAAGATATGCCTGTGTATCCACCTGCTGCACCTGCAGCCAGTGTCAGACATGGAGAAAAGAGCTAAAAGGGGGAGAACTAGCCTCTGACAGAACTCAGCTTCTCTTGATGGGAGAGAAGCCTGGTTACAGCCCTGAGAGGGAGCTCGCTAGCCAGCCGCTTCAACCATCCTAGGAGGGGAGACCAGACCCCGGGGTGAAACCGGTGGAAGCCTGGACTGTTTGGGAGACAAGCCCTGAACAGAAGGGTGGGGCTTCACTGAAGGTTCAGAGGAGCTGCCCCAGCAACACGGTTATACCATGCTTATTTTATTTTCTTGCCTGGGTCTGATTTGTACTTAAATTTGTATCTTCTGGGTACAGAGAGGGGCTCTACAAAATGACATACGTAGAACTATCATTTTTCTCTACTTGTTTGTATCTCGGCTCTAAAATTGTCCAAAACTGAGGAATTGGATGGAGAATACATAAAGAAGTCTGTTACTTCTGGGTCACCGTATGGCCCGAGTCAATACAGATAGAATAGCTCTATTCTCTGGTGACTGTCATGACTCACACATGTTGTTTTGGTAGTTCTCTTGTCTCTGTTTGGTGACCAGGTGTATGTATCTCTAATTCCACCAACACAATCAAAGCCAGCAAAGAAGCCAAGGATTAAATGGTCTGTGGATCCTGAACTCCCCTTGATCCCTGGAGTTTGTCTCTCCAAAGGAATGTTGAGAAACACTGGTTGGGGGCTGTGTGTGAAAGAAGCTTCTTCTGCTGGCGTTGGTGCAGATCTCTTTGTTGCAATAAGGAGTTGGTTTTAGAGAATGACCCAAGCCATGAAGTTTGGATCCAGATCTGGATTCAAAGTTCCCCACAGTCTGGGTGTAGGGTTCTGATCCTTAGTAAGATAATCCTAAAGCCAACACCAGCAGAGCTGAACTAAGCTACTTAGATGATGCACTGATGAACATGGGATGGAGGCATTTGTGAATGGACAGCTTTGTACCTGGCAAGCTGCAGATTTTAACTGCAATGGTTATTCTGCATTGTATTTGGGCACCAGCATAAACTGTTGCATTGATTGAGGTTAAGCAGTCAAACATTCTGGAGGTAGCGGGCATGTTTCTCTGGGGCTCTCGGGGCCCATCTAAACAAGCCTCACATTCTCCTTTATGTTTTAAGACCCAGTTGTGAACAATTGCAAACGTGACTCTGAATGCTAAACATAGACTAATATAACTTGTCACATGCTGACAGGTTTCAGTTCCATGAATGAGGCTCCCAAAAGGTCCTTTGACATCTCCCAACTCTAGCTCGGAGTGAAAAAGGTCTTTGTGAAATAGCAGGGTGAAGTCAGTCACTTCTCTCACTGTACGGGCTAATACATCTCTCCATTCCCTTTAGGATTAACCAAGTTCAGATGAGCACAACAGTCCTTCTTCCTTTCAGATACAAGTAACTTCTACTGGCATATCCTGCTGGGAGAGACTCAGACGCCCATGCCACGGGGTTAAGTCTTGTGTCTTTCTCTTTACCGCAGTAATAAGTCTGGTGCCCCTCACCAACATAAATCCTACCTTGTGCAACAACCAGCAATATTGCAGTAATAGCACGTTTATTAGGCCCTATGCCCAAGCTTGGCAAGCTACAGTGCTTCTGTTTATTCTCAACAACGCACAATTCCTTAGCAACATCACCCACCACAAAGTTTGTTCTCTCAGTTCTCTCCCTCCCAATGCCTTACTCTTTAGATTCATGGCTCCATGAATAGTTTGAGTCTGCACACGAATGTGTGATTTTAGGTATTTTGTAAATCTTTTTCTCTCCGGGGATTGGGATTGCTACCTAGCTAGGATGGAAAAACATGTACCCAGGAACAGACGATTTAGCAAAATAACTGTAAGCATCAGTTGTGCCTGAACAAAGAACTGCAAATGGCCCTGTAATGTGCTTTATACTCTCTTCATGCCTAAGATTGCACTGCAGGTTATTTACAATTCCGAATTCACATATCCCTGCATCCGTAAATGTCTTTCTTTCTCACTTTCTTCCTGATTAAGTGGCAGAGCCTAATCTCAGCCCAGTCCCCACAGTCACAGCAAACACAAATCTTCCCAGAGATAACCAAAATAGCTCTTTTATTTATTTTTATTCTTTTGCAAATGCAGTTATTTGCATATTAAAATGGTTATTAGAGGAGAAAAGTCACTGATGCAAATTTGACATTCAGATGTCAGCTCCTCCATAAATAAGGTCAACTATGATGAGGACACGTTAGTCTCCAATTATAGGTCTCTTAATGCTTAAATAATGCTGATGTGCGGCATCTGCCATCGGTATGCAGGCTCATAAAAAGATGCTCACAAGAGCCACCCGGGCTGAAATTTGCTCCTCTTGCTGTCTCGTGGCTTTTTGGCTAGTACGAGATTCATACGCTGACCTGAAAGCCTTCCAGATCAGCAGGAGCAGATGGCTGGGTTCTACAGGGCAGCTCCTTGATCAGAGTATACCCAGTGTCATCTTCCCCCTCCCACTGCTAAGAAACAAGTGGCCTAATTTTTTGAACTAAGACGAACCTGGCTTGGGTTACAGAATGGTCGCTGCCACCTATCACTCTATCCTAATGGAAAAAGCATCTTGTCTGTTTTCAAACAAGACACCAGCCACTAATGTGGGGAGGCATTCTCCTTGGCCATCATCGGGAGCTGGAGTGATAGATGATATTGTATCCGAGAGGCTTAGCATGGCAAAGGGGACCGAAATAGTCTCAACTGGAGCCCTGCGGCGGTCCCAGTGTTTGACCTCGTACTATATTTTCTCTGTCAAATAGCTCCTTGCATAGCTGTATGTTTCCTATTACATAACACTGGTAGCCAGAGCTAATTGATGACTCCTTTTTAACATCTCTCCGGTATCGGACGGATAAACTGCTTCTATCATTATATGGTACCACTAGTGCAAGGTGTAGGGTGACAGGAGCTTAGGAGAAGAGCCCAGGGCCTACTGCCAAATGCCTCTGGGACTTTTATCATCCAGCCTCTTCTGGTTTTTGTGGAGCAAAAGAAGTCACTAAACAGGTAGTGGTTCAGTTAGACCTTTCAAGCTCAGTCAATGAAAGTACTACATTTCCAAATTCTTTGGCCGTCTCCTGGACCCTGAACACATAAAAAAATTAAATCAAACATGACAGGCAATCCACTCCCTCTTCTTTCTTCACATAGTCGCAAACTATGATGAGGCCAGCTGTTAGCATTGGTTTTGCCGTCGTACCTGTTGCTGTTTTAGTATAGAGGAAAAAAAGTCAATCAGACCATATTGGGGTCAGTCAGACCCTCAATTAATTATTCAGGCGGTCCAGCAGCAGATTATTTTTAGTTTGAGGGAGCAGTTGTGATACCATTATCTGACTCTTTCAGTATTGTTTTTATCACCAGAGTTTCAGTGGTTTTTGGTTTTCAAACAAATGCACCCAAAGGGTCCTGGGGATCTGTGACCCCACGATAACAATGTCCTCATGTATCATCACAATCAGCAAATTGAGTTTCTTTGAAGATAACACTGTCAGATTGAATTTCTGGGAAGCCTGCACTTGCTAGGAAGAGTTTCGGAGGAAACCACAATTGTCAGATACATTTGCTGATAGATAGCGTTGTGAGGCAAAGACTCCCTGTTGCTGGGGAAAAGAAAGACCGGGGCAAAGACTCGCTGTTGCATTGCACGTGCACATTACATATCTGAATACATATGTTGTTGGGATGTTGTTGAATCACACGTGGCACAATACATCTTTGAGTAGGAGATGGGTGTTTCCCAGGGACCTGGATACAGAAATGGTGAAACTCCTGGTGCGGGATAGGAACATTTTTGCAGCCTTGCCTCAGGGCCCTAGGGAAACAGTGTCCAGTGTGCTGAGTACTGACCCATAGACTAAGGAACAGGGAGGATGTTACATCTGCTCTAGAAAACAAGACAGAAGAACACATAAAAATGTGTAAAGTGTTTGCTCCATTTGTCCAAAGTAGTAGGCCATTTATTGCCACTTTGCTCTGTTTGCACCCTTTGCCTGGTTGCTGTTGCTATTTATTGTCATAGTCTAAACATGGAGCCAGCTAGACCCCCAACACTTGTATAGTGTGTAGCTTTTAAAAAAATATGTTTGCTCCTGGGGTCAGTTAGACCCCAATACAAGTACTATGTAGTGTGCTTCTGAATCAAGGAAAGTTTAATATGCTCATAGTTTTATAGTTCACTGGTTATAATAAAATCAGATTTAAATGCATCCCATGTGGTTTTTTCCAGTGTTGACATACTAGAGGTTTCCAAGATCCTGATACAGAAATATCTGGGTGATTTTTGGTCCAACGCAAGAGTGAAGTGAGCTCTAGCTGATAGGCTTTATGGCATGGAAGGAAGGGTGTTGTAAGGTTTTGAGAGTGGTTCAAGGCTCTCCACTGAATGAAAAGTCTAATAGTGCATAGTCTCTGTCTTGATATTCAGAGTCGTTCATGGGAGTGGTTCTCGCTGCCTGAGAGAGCGTTACTCCCTCCATGATCATGGATCAAAGTTGCAATTGTCAAGTCAAAAGGTGACCAAAACTTGGGCTAGTGATGGATAGGAAAGGAGAGATTTCAGAGATTCAGTAATGATTTAGAGATCTCTTTTAGAGATGCTGGGCACATTAATCTGGGGACCTGAGACATCTTCCCTGTAACCCACTTCTGGGCTTTCAAACAGCTCTGCCAATGCACACCCATCCCGCCTTGCAGCAGCTGCTACTATTGCAGTCCTTCCTCACCCCCCTCCCACAGCTGTACCAATCAAGCAAACCAACCTACCAATCAATCACATCAATCCTGCTCTGCAGCACCACTGTTATTCCAACTGGGGACTCCCCACAGCTCTCCCAGTGCATGTTATACCTTTGTCCCATAATATCTTCTGCTAGTCCAGTCCTGGGCCACTCTTAAAAAGAGAGGGCCAGTCATGCAAAACAATGTGTTGGCTTTAGGATGTGGACAACTAGGGAATCCAAAGCGTGTTCTCTCATCACACCAGAAACTGGCTAAAGACATTAGTTAGTTTCATCCAGTCATAATCTGCCTGTAAACAGCTGTATCTCAGGGGACCCTACACATCTGTCTGTACCTCGGGCCTTATTTACAGGGGAAGACGCTGACCTTCATGACTAGGCCACGACGTGCCTCAGCTCCCAATATTACTTGAGATGCCATATGTCCTGTTCCTTTAAATAAAGATGATGCTGTTGGACCCCTCCAGGTGAGGTTACTTCCAGTGATCTTCAGGTCTGGAGAAGTCTTTCTCAAACCACAGCGGTTCACAGCTATGTGAGTCTCAGACTCCTTCCTGGCGGACAGCTGTCCTCCTCACAAAGATCAGAGCAATTAATGAAACCTTTGGTGGTGGTTTCATCAGAAAGGCCAAGCATTATGATTTATTTATATTACCATAGTGCCTAGCAGAGCTAGTCATGGACCAAGACCCCATTGGGCTAGTTGCTGTACAAACACAGAACAAAGGAACTGACAATCTAAGCATAAGACAAGAGACAAAAGGTGGCTACAGATCAATGGGGAGCCCAAGGAAACAAGACAACATTGGTTAGCATGGTAAGCAGTGGTCTCAGTACACCAGCTGCCTAACTATTGTCAAGCTTTTAGTAGCTTGACGGAAAAGGAGAGTTTTGAGGAGGGATGTGAAGGTAGCTTTGTGGATGTTGACGGGAAGCACCTGCCAAACATGAGGGGCAGTGTGGGAGACAGCATGAAGGTGGGTTTTTTTGAATATTAGGTATTGAACGACTCATGAAAACTTTTCCTTTGCTCCTAGAGGTGGTCCCCTCACGTCACAATTAAGGCCCTCTCATAGGATGGGGTGGAGCAAGCTTGCATTGTTTCTATCTATGATGTATTTTCCCTGTAGACCAGTGGTCCCCAAACATTTTAGGGTCATAGCCCCTTTACCTCTGTCCATGCCCCCTTGCCCCTCCTGGAGCCGGGGCAGGGAGTGGAGCCACAGCTCTGTGCAGGCAGGGGGACACGGACGGGGTAAGGGCCACAGCTGAGGGTGGGTCTGAGGCCGGGAGCCAGGGGTGGAGGCAGGAGCAGAGCGACAGCCGGGCCCGCAGCCAGGTACGGCTCTACTCCCAGCTTTACTCCCAGCCTTGGCCCCAGGCCAGGAACAGAGCTGCACCAAGGCTGGGGACAGGGCCAGGAGTGGGACTGGGAGACGGGGACACAGCTGGGGGCAGGACCAGAGCAGAGCTGGTGGTGGGAAGGGGCCAGGTGGCGCTCCTTCCCCGTCCCCGTAGGGGGCTGGCCTGGGCCCTGCTGTGCCCCCCCGGACAGTCTTCAACACCCTCTGGGGGGCATGCCCCACACTTTGGGGACCTCTGCCATAGACAGACAGACAAATAAATAGACAGACAGAGGACTTCAGTCTCCAAGACCTTTCTCCAGCACGACTAAAATCACTTAAAATTATTTTTAAATGTAACCCCTGTGTACTAAAAAAAACCCCAAACTTCAACAGCATACAAAACAATAAATCAACATGACTCATTCTCAGACAGTGAAGGGAGATGCTGGAGGTTGTGTATGGATTGAAAATCTCTTGTTTTATTCCAGCAACTTTCATTTTACCAAGAATTCACATTACCAACTTTTTGATCACAAGTTCTGTATTAAATGTATCCTAGACCATGGGGGAAAGTCAGCCATACAATACAAAATATGCTAATTCTCCACAACCCACCTGTATATAATGAGGCTTGCCTATTGCTCTGATAACTGACTTATTTTAGTATGCAAGGTGCTGAGCTCTGTGTGGGCCTTAAAATTGCCTGAGTGCAATTATTGCATTGATTTGATGTGGCATTAGCTCTGTGTTTAAGGTGGTTTATGTTTTTTAATTTGCAATTAAATAAAATGATGTCTATTCCCTAAGATGGCTGACAGTTGTTTATACTCTGCAGTGGTTGGTGAAGCAAACTTTTATTTGGCTTCATAAAACACGCTGGTTCGGCAGCTCTGAAGTATACTAGTTCAATCTCTCAGCGAGGTTTCTAACCCAGCAAAAGATAAAACTAAACTCCAATCTATTTTAAAATGGACCTAGTAACAATGGTAGCATTGCAATGGGACTATAATGGAGTAAGTGAGTGAGTGATATTGTACTATTGATAAAAGCAATGGTGAAATGATCTTACATTTCTATAGAGCCTTTCATGCTGAAGGATTAAGAAGTGCTTTAGAGGTTGCGTACGCACACACACACACACACACACACACACACAGAGAAGTCGTTTCACTTAACCACCCACACCAACTCCACTTATATCCAGCCACCTCGGGGAGGGAATGTAGTAGCTGTTTAACGGCACACAGGGCACAACAGGCTGGCTACAGCACCATGACTCAGATTACTCCATTGTCTGAGTCTAATCGAATAACCCTTTTAAAAAAGCTTGCTACTGCGAGAGGTTGTGCTATGCAGCATAGAAGCCAGCGTCTGTTCATGCTCTTAGGCTTCTTGAATAAATCAGAGGTGTAAAATGGGAGAGAAGAATGGAACAATAAGATCAGAACCCACACAGCTTTTCTCCTTTGAGAATTTACATTGTTGCTTTTACATTGTGGTGTGAATGAAGCGATAGTGAACGGCGATCTTGCGGCAGAGCTCTAGAAGTTGAAATCCTCTCCCTGCAGAACAAGTATCAAACAGGAAGAGGAAGAACAGTCTTTCTCACACACAGCATTAGAGCCACCTCACCACTGTGCCTCACTCCTTATCTCAAGGGACCACCTCTAAACGTGGAAAGTTCCAGTCCTCCTCCTCGGCCAGGACTTCCAACAAGGAGGGAGGTTTAATGCCGACCGGGGTGCCACAAAACCTAGGGTCTGGTCCAATTCACGTTGAAGTCAATGGGAGACTTTCCGCCAGCTTCAGTGGGCTTTGGATTAAGTTCCCCATTGTATACAAAGAAAGTGGATGTCAGCTCATACACCAATGCTATACAGATAGACTTGGTGGGTTTCAGTCCTTATTCAGCTGGTATTCTGGATTGGAGGGTTAAAGTTACCAGGGACTTATTTAGTACAGTAAGGCTCCAAGCACAAATAAAGCGAGGCTTTGCTGATCAGTTTCCACTGGGCCAAGGCTGGAAGTTCCAAGACTGATGTCTTTCAGTTACTGTCTCAATTCCAGAGATTCCTTCTCTCATGAGTGTGGAATGCAAGAATACAAAACATTAGAAGGGTGGGGTGTCTTAAAATGATGGCTAATGTGTCTCTCGAGCATGGGATTGACCTCCAGAAATTCCATAGATTCTGTACTATCCATTCATTACCCTAAACTGACTTCTTGTGTCTATTGTCCCATTTGAAACATGTTTATTACTGGATGACATACCAGAGTGTGCATACCAAGGGGCAGCATTTCTGTGTCACCTTGGGCTCGTTCTGATGGGAGTTAGGTAGAAAATTTTCTATGGTCAGATTTTTTAGTGGGTTTGTTTTGATTGTGCTGGTGCCCATTTTGTGATTGCTTTCCACAATACGTTAGCAAAAAATATACCAGCAGGAATGTTCCTAAAGCGAATATTGTTGAATATTCTCCATAAGTGGATTTTGAATTTGTTGTGCTGAGTATTCACTCCAGAAACCTGACTTTGCTAGGATGGATCATCCAGTGAAGAACTGATATATGCCATGTGAGCGCTATATCTAATCCAAACATCCCAAATAGTAAATTATGAATATCAAAACAATATTCACTGCAAACATTCACAAGCAACCCAGAGGCTGAAATATATTTGCACTGAACATTTACGGAATAATCACCATCAATGAGCTGATTTATGAAATTCAGTCGGTTTGTAGATCAGCAGAAAGAACTGAATGATATAGATTTTTTCTATTGTGAGTTATTCACTCAGCACTAGCTGTCCTGTGTTTTTCACATATACATAGATTTTAAAGTCAGAAGGGACCATTAGATTATCTCGTCAGACTTTCTGTATAACACAGGTGAGGCTGGAGAATTTCACTTATGAATTCTAAATAAAAGCCCAGTCATTCTGTCACCTAGAGGTGCATGAAGAAACATGTCATTAACGTTATTAAGGCTGCAGCCTTTTGCAATCACTGCATCATGTAACATCACCATGAAATGTCTTCATATTATCACCAAAAAATTCACCATGTGATGCTATCCCTTCTTGATGCCATGATGCACAGTGTTATCACATCACAACACAATGTCATGATGTGATAATTTTGCCCAAAAGCAATTCTGGAGGCAGCTGGATCGACATGCAAGCCCTGCTTGCAAGACACAGGATCATCCTTCTGACAACTAATGCCACCTATGGAAGAATGATGAAAACATATCAACTGGAGACAGTGATAGAGACAGAGTTAATGACATCCAAGAGCTAAGAGAGAGACAAAGGTCTTAATACCAGTGGTCAAGTCTTCCATGTTTAAAGCATTCTGAAGACTAACTGCCCGATCCTGAATTCCTTGTTTTCCCCAAGCTCTCACTGATTTCATGAGGAATTTGGAGTGCACATGGAAATCAGCTTTAGGACTTAATGCTGGGATATGCAATAATACATAGCAAGAGATTTAGAAAGCTACGTTTCTCTTGGCTCATAGACTTTATATAGAGCCCTTCTTCCACAACTAAATTGACTCCACTAGTAATAAGAACCACTTCTACTCATTATTCATGGCAATATTACAACTGTATCACAGATTTTAGCGATACCCATTTTCCAAATCTTTCATACAGCACATGGTTTTAAAGACATTTACATGTAAAGTGTCAAGTGGTTTAAACTCACAATTTAAGTTTGGAATATATATTAAAAAAGCAGTTTAATGAAACCTAACTTGAAGAGAAATTACATACAACATCCATAAATATTGCAGTAAGGGCTGGTGGTTCTTTGCCCAGGCTCCCATTCAGTAGTCAGGAAGGTTCCATTATTTGAATATTTTTGAATTAATTTGGTACTAGACTGCCAGTCCTGGAAGTTGAACTCTTTCTCTGCTTATTCACAGGACATGTGTAGTGTCAGTGCAGACTTCCCAGACATCCTGCTTGCTGCCAGTGTGCCTCTGACCTGTAAAGAACCCCTTGGAGGACCAAGAGGGCAGTTTGAGCTCATGCATGCCTTAGCCTCTCTGCTGAGATTGCCAACAAGGGGGCAATTAATACCAACTCTGATGAGGCTTTTTATGATATGGGCATATGCCGACTAGGAACTGAACAGAAAACCCCTAATTCGTTCACCAAAGAGCCATCAGAATGTAACAACTTTTGCTCACTATCAACCTGATCTGGATTTTGAACTGATGACCGAGAGATGAAAATTTCTCGACATATTTACTTTAAATCATTATCTCCCATTTCCAGTCCCTTGAGCCTTCCAACACATGAACTGGTGAACGGCCTCCTTTCAATTCCACTTTCATGATATTTTGAGCTGTGAAAGTCCGGAGAAGATATCTTGGCACTGAGGCTAAAGGGAGGGACAAATGAGGCCCAACCCTAAATATGTCCCCTCATTCTGCATCACCACATGAGCCGGAACATTCCCTTTCCACTGTCTCATATGATGGTAACCAAGGTGACTCTCCCAAGGAAATCATGGCCAATACCCCATGAAAACCTCCCATTATCACATCTCTAATGCAGATATCCGTGCTCTCTCCTTGGGAACATCCATTCTTTGTGCTCATCACAGAGGGCCAGTCCATTGGGATATCGCATTTAGAAGGAACCACATGAAACAGTCTCTGGGGCATATAGAATGGGACCAACTTCCAGGCTAATGGAGACCCAACTTTTATCAGCGTTTTGTTTGCATCATCAAGGAGGGCTGGTAGGTGAATTGTCACGGTCATAAACAGCCACCTCCAAATGTGAGCCAAGCACAGATCCCACAGCTTTAGGAATAGGGCATAATGAAGGCATCTCAGACACAAACCCCTCCTCCTCCATGAGAGCATTAGAGTCAGGTCCTTCTATGGTCCGGCAGATTTAGCCCCTTCCAGTGAGAGCTGATATAAATATAAATATATTGGTGCAGCATGCCCCAGAGATGCCAGCTAATATTCTGTTACCCTCCTGCTCTTTGCACATTATTCAGTTTCAGGACTTAGAGTAGCTCATCATCCACTGACATTGAGAGACTGCTCGGCGCAAAGCCAAGCTGATGCTATTCTGATGGTTTTCTTCTCAAAACAGAGGACTTCTGTTCAGCATCCATGCTGTGTCTATTATACCCCAGTCTTCCTGGCCATTCGTCCGCAAAATGCCAGGTTTCGCTTCCTATTAAACGGGCGGGACATACTTTAGTAGAGCGATAAATTAGATTCAAAGAGAAAGGGAAAGGGAAGCTAATGAAAGAGCAGCCATGTGAGGGGGTGGGGGGCAAGTAATAAGGAACCCGCTCTGTGCCATTGGACAGAGCTCACACAGCACACCCCTCTGTCCTTTCCCCTGCTGTGCTGTGCTTCATAGCATGCCGCAAGCATGCAAAAGGAGAGTTCTTATTTGCTTTGCTTGTTCCTCCTTCAGCATCCGTTGGCTTGGCAGAATTAGCTGTTAACCCTTTTGTCAACCCAGAAAGGTGAGGAAAACCAAACCAAAACCATTTATCTCTCAGTCCCAGCTTGAAGCATCTCCCTGGAAAGGACAGGAATAAAGGCTCAAGCCTGTTCCCACTGCAGTCACTGGCTGTTTTCCCTTTGACTGTAGTGAGCGCAGGTGTGGACTCTGAGGCTATGTCTACACTGCAGTGAGAAGTATGGGTTGGAAGTATGGGTTGGCAAACCCTTGTTATCTTGAATCTAACTAGCATGATTAAAAATAGCAGTGAAGAAACAGCAGCATAGGTTTCAGTGCAGGCTAATAATATGAGTACGTACCCAGGGTCCCAGATGGGCTTGTACAGCCCACCCTGATGCCCTTGCTGCTGCATCTTCACTGCTATTTTGAAATGTGCTCGATAGATTAAAGCTAGCACAGGTACGTCTACCCGAGCTGCAATCACTCCTTCCGTTGCAGTGTAGACATACCCTAAAAGAGAAGACATGGCAGTTACAGAACAAAGGAACGATACAGTTAATACGGATCTACAGATCCTCTTCTCTTCTATTCCAAGAACAAAGGGAGCATTTGATGAAAGTGAAATGTAGATAATTTAGGAACAAATAAGAATGTGTTATTTTCTAACCATGCAGTCAGCCTGTGGAATTAGCAGCCACAACAGATTAACAAGTCAAATAGTTTGTACAGATTTAAAAAGGATTAGATAGCTTTTGAGCGCATGAATAATACTTTCGGTGACATGACCCAAAGCAAACGGATACGTGGGGAAATCAAGCCTCATGCTTTAAGCCCAGAGCACCAGCTGATCTAGCCTGCAATGGTTAGTAAGGAATGTTTCCAAATCCTGATGTAGCAGAATGGCATTAATTGAGGCCTCATAGAGGAATGATGTGCATACACAAGGCACTACTGAATCTCATCTATCCTGACCGCTTTTCTCTTCTACCCTGAGCAATGCCAGCATATGATCTCCCAGAAATCTCCTGTTCTAGGCCTCACATCTCAGCAAAGCTGGTTAAAAAGTAGAATTTTAATCTACCGATCAGTTTCAGTAATTTAACATGTGTTTAAATCCCAATTCAGAATGAAAAGTTGAAATATCAAAACTTTAAATGAACTGAAAAGTTCTGAAAATTTCAATTTGGAAATGTCAAAATGAAACATTTCAACATTTTGTGTTTCCTTTTGATTTTTTTCAACAAAAATATTTCAGTTATCCATTTCACTTTGGGAATTTCAGGGGGCTTTTTTCTTTTATTACCTTCACCCCCTTCTTTCCACTGGACAAAGGGGAGAAAGTTAGAACAGTGTGATAAAGATGGGATGTTTTCTCCTTTTCTGACTGGAAAAAGTTGGAAAACAGTGAAAAGGTGTGAAAAGTGAGAGGTTGCTCCAGTTTTCCACTCTAAAATTTGCTTTCTTGAGCCTATGTATCCCACTTCCATAACTTACAGGGTTACCTACAATGAGAATATTAATCTAACAATCCCTTGAAGTCAGCACCCACAGCCATATGCACAGCGCATACCATTGGCAAGGGCAGGGCTGCCCAGCTCTGGGACAGTAAAAGGAGAGGTTTGCCATAGGCCAGGACCCAAAGATCCCAGCCTGGGGCTATCTGGCACTAACTGACATATGGCTTGAGAATGCCACCCACTCAAGCCCTTTGAGGAACAAGACAGGCCAGTCTGCTTTGTTATTATTGAAATGCTCAGGCCCAAGGCCAGGCTTTCAGCCACACAGAAGGGTGGATGCCGAGACTTCCTGCAGGGTCTGACAGACTGCTTCCCTCTCCCTCACCCAAGGAAGAGGGCCCAGCCTCTTGAGGACCGTGGAAGGATTTCCTTTTTGTTTGGACGGCTTTATTATAATATAATTAAATTGTAGATTTCAATGCAAGTTAGGAGCCTAAATACCTTTGAGGATCTGGGCCTCAGCTCCTAAATCTTTTCCTTTCATAGAATGTAAACATTTCTGTCAATATGAATTAGTGATATAATGAGTAAGACCTACTAAGGACATGTAATACGGTGAACAAGTACTTAATAATGGGCTCTTCAATCTAGCAGAGAAAAGTACAACAGGATCCAATGGCTGGAAGTTGAAGCTAGCCAAATTCAGGCTAGAAATAAGGTGTAAATTTTAAACAGTGAGAATAATGGATCAATGGAACAATTTACCTACAATTGTGGTGGATTCTCCATCACTGCAGTTTTTAAATCACAATTGGATGTTTTTCTAAAAGATCTGCTCTAGGAATTAGTTTGGGGAAGTTCCAGGGCCTGTGTTATACAGGAGGTCAGACTAGATGATCACAGTGGTCCCTTTTGGCCTGGGAATCTGTGAAGAGGATGGGGGAGAGGGGAGTAAATGAAGTTTAAGAAAAGAATATTCCTTTTTTATAGCACTTGTGTGCCAGCAAGGGATAGCTTTGATATTTTTGGTCGGTCCAACCAATATTGTGTGTGTGTGTGTGTGAGAGAGAGAGAGAGAGAGAGAGAGAGAGAGAGAGAGAGAGATCTTTCTCTCACACAAAGGGATTTAAATTTAATAGACAAATATTCCATGGTTCACCTCCCATCTGATTGTAACAGTTTGAAAGCAGGCTATATTTTTACCCTATTGTTTCTTCCTTTTGAGGCAGAAACCTCCAAATAGTGCTCGTGGTTATAAGGCTCCCTGGGTTTGTCACTGAGGCTCCAGTTTTGGCTCAAAATGATGGCATTTGTCTCATGAAATTTAAACCAGTTTGAGCCAAAATTTCTGCTGCTATATAAAGCTGATTCAATACAATGGGAAGGAGTATGTGAAATACCTCATGGGAACACTAGAGGGAGCTTTGAGACATTTAGGAGGACAATGGAGGCAAAAACAAAGAGGAGTCCGGTGGCACCTTAAAGACTACCAGATTTATTTGGGCATAAGCTTTTGTGGGTAAAAAACTCACGGAGGCAAGAGACACTAGAGTGGAGATACTACATTTGTGGGTTTGCTTGAATAAAGTTTCCAGTTTAAACCTGCTGACTTGACTCACTTATTTACTTCAGAAAGAACTCAGTGGTTTTGGCCACATGTGAACTTGAACTGGAAAATAGATCCCTTATCGATTTGTGTCTGACCAGGAACCAACACAATGGGGAAGGACTTACATTCACAGTTCAAAGGGGCTCAGGTTTGTGGATCCATTTTGTCTTATCTCTGATTAAAATGCAGCATATGCATCTCTTCACACACAAAGAGAGATGCCTGATCTGACCTCCATCCCATCTTATGACTAGAAGAAACATGACATACCTGAAGCAAAACTTCCAGACACAATGCTGCTAGAAGTTTTGCCTTCTGGGTGGAGAAAAAAGCCACAAAACTTGATATCAGTTAGTATTTAGGTTTATAAAAAGTCTCTTGTTGTCATGTGAGTGAACTTCAGGTATTAAGACCTTGTGTAGAGGTGCAGATATGTTCTGCTTACTCATCCTGGCGGCTAGATCAGGCTGGTCTCATGAGCTGCAGCTTAGAACTCTAAAAGCCCGAGAATCTTTCTAAGATGAGAGAGAGTAGAGCAAGGGACAGGATGTCCCACAGGGAGAAACCAGCATGGCACCGCCTCTGGGAGAGACAGACTTCCATGTTATCTGAGCTATAAAAGTCTGCTGGATGGCCATCCATCAACCTGTGTGAAATGAGCTAGGGGGTATCAGTCCAAGTATTACATCTCAGAAACTACTACAATCATTTTTGTCCACACTGCCAGTCCCAGCAAGGAAGCCAAAGGGCTGAATGAGTCATAGAGACAGGTCCCTCTGCACTCCTAGGTAACATCCCTCCATATCAGGCATGACACACACTGATGATCCAGCACTGGGGAGGGGGCAATTTCCTCTGTCACTACCCACCCTGTACTCAGTGTAGCTTAACATTAGGCATCAATTTCCAGCACTGTCACTGGGGCATCTTTCATCTCCCCTCTCTTTCTTCTACTCTCAGCTAGCCTCTGTTTCTTTGTGGCCCCTCCCCGTTCCTAGTGTGAGACCATCGGTGCTCCCCCCTCCTTCAGAGATCAAACCACCTAGGACCTTTCCCCAGCATTAATGTCACTCGTTTTTTTTTCTTTAAGTGTGCAATATCCCAGAGTGCATTGTAAACAGCGGCTAAATATGTTTGAAATTGCATGAAAGCGGGTCACTTATGCAGAGCTCTGAGTCCCTTCTGTATGTCATGAGGCAGTGGGAACACTTGCGGCAATGCGCTGAGTCTGTAACAAATCTCCACTGTTGTCTTTCTCCATTCTCTGGGGGAGTAGGCGGAGGGGTATTTTTCCTCCTCAGGTTTTATGCCAGCACTGAACCTGAATTTCAAACCTGAGCTTGACTGGGCTTTAATGCACTTCCTACATGGAAGACAAGTCCTCCTTTTCTTTTTGTGAATGTCTACTGTACTTCCCGGGAGCAGCCATGCCACACGCGGATAGAAAGTGCTTTAATCCTAGGTGATGCAATTACCCATTTAGACTGGAAGGCTTGGCTGTAGAACTCATTATAAACCTCATCTAGTACTGCTGCCCCTGACAGTGAGGGACTAAGGAGCGGCTATCAATCTTCTTGTTTCCAGTTAATAAAGACTGGAGAATGCTACCCAGATACCAGCCACACTATTGACTCGCTCACTACAGGGCTAAAGCAGGGGCTAGTTCACACTAGCAGGCTGCCCAGCAAGTGTATCCATTGTGGAGCAGAAGTCAATAGAAAAGGCTAAATCTATCTACTGGTGAAACTCCATCCATGTGGGAGCTTTGCAGCAATCTGTCAAGAGGCACCAGAAATAAATAAACTAAGCAAAGGGTATTTCATAGATCATGGAAGGAGGGCAGGAACTTGCATTACCTTCTCCCCTCAGGAGTCCTGAATTCAAATCAGGCCCCTCGGATGTTATTTTGTCATATCACAAATCCACACCATGATTAACCACAGCTCCATTTGTAGCAATTTCTGCACAGAAGAGACAGAGGACTCGAGGAGCAGAGTGTGGTGAATGGCGGGAAGGAGGTGCATTGGGAGCCTGAAGCTGGAATAAAAGGGCATTCCACAGGTGAGGATTGATAGCAGGTAACGCTGAAGGTTAGGTTTGAAATCTATTGGCAGAGCTCAGTGGCTCAGCACTGGAATAGCAGGAGGTGTGTAGTGGGTTTGCACATCAGCAGAGTTGTGTGCTGCTGAATGTTATCGCTATCTCCCTTCCATGAGCAAAAAGTCACCAAATACACCCCAAAACTAATATTTGTAGATAATATATATGTGAGAGAGAGATGAGCTGTTTGGATATTTTATACTTAAAAGAAGAATCCAAGCAGCCACTCTGAATATTTCTGATTATTTCAGGGGTTCTGGAGTCATGGAGGAACTGAGATTTATTCCATGGTGTTTGCCCAATGCTTCCTCAGCAGAAACAAGCTTCACAGGGCACTGAACAGTCACACTAAATCTGCCAAGGCCTATTTTCCGCCAGCTGCCTGATAATTGCACTAGGGGCTAAGTTTCATTTCCTTAAAATCCCATCTCTTCACACTGAAAAACCCACGGCACAAAAGATGCGGTGGGTTATTTAGTTTCAGATTACCAACTTGGAATGAGAAACTCCAAGCACCAGCTTCCCCTGACCTCTGGTGATGTGCAAATCCCCCTTCCACTCCCAGGGACAGAGTCAGCTTTCCCATTACTCGGAATAATAGGCCAGACCCTGTCCCTCCTCCTTTTTCTTTACTCACGTCTTCGAGCTCCAGTTGTGGAGCGCCCTTCTGTGTCAGTTACACTGTACTTGGCTATGGAGCTTTCCTCTCCTCTTCATTGGCCTGGATTTTGTTTCCCCAGCACATTGTTGTTTGTCTCACTCCCGGTTTAGGGTGCTCAGTAGGGCTCTCTGCACCCTTGAATGCTGGAAATGTTTGGACCACGATCTGAACTTCACAGCTAGGCCCATCTCCATGAGGAGTCAAACCAAAGCCCCACAACTTAGTACCCCCATGCACTGGGAAAGCTTGCACCCAGTTCTGAACTTTTCAGCTTGGACCTATGTCTGTTTGTGACAAACATCGGGGTTTTACTACTCACACAAAGACACAAAAAAACCATGAGCCAGAAGAGGACAGTGGGGATTGCGAGAAGCGCTGGCTTAACTAACTGGTGGTGGGGTTTGTATTCTGGACAATTTGTCCTGTAAGAACCAGACCTGACCTGTAAGAACCAGACTGTCCTGTAAGAACCCACCAACCCTTTCCTATGAACACAAGAGATGAAGCCACAACCTCAGCTTGCTGCATTCAGAGCTAAATTCAGAGCAACTCTTTGACTCAGCTTTCCCAGAATAGGCTCTACGTACCCACCCACCAGGGGCTTACTGAGGTCAAGGGTAAGTCTTTCTGTTGACTTTGGTGTGCTCTGGATCAGGCCTATAGATACAGATCAGCCCCCCCAGCCCCTCTCACTGATAAACTCACACAAAACCCTCACAAAAATCCCCATATGCCCTAAATCAAGCTATTTACTCTGGCAGTTTGAGGGCTAGGGAGGAAAAAGACAGAGAGATGTGTTGTTTCTATTTCTATTTTTCCATACTTTGGGGGACTCAGTTACTCTGGTGATGGTCACTGTGTTAGAACCCAGCTAGGGAGACAGATTTCACATAGGTCATTCAATGACTGACAGATAGTAGGAATGATTTTCAGTCCCTCCCAGCCTGGGCAGCCTTTGAACCAGGGATTTGGAAAGTCCAAATCCCACCTCCTGAACTTTCCATCCCCCCCCAGAATTGGCCCATTTTGATCACAGGCCATTTTGATTCTGGATCACTAGCACCACTCATATGATCTAGGTGGATTCGTTTTACCAGCTAAGACTTGTTTAGCCAGAGAGTCACGTGGTGGTGTTTTCCCTACTCCCCAAGGCTTATTCACAGTGATAGGTAATGCAGTGGATCAAAGGCAGATTAATGTAAAATATTTGAGATCCAAGCCTCGTGGTCCAAGAGGAACAAAGGTCAAGACAGAGCAGCAAGCAGCACACGAAAGGAAACTCAGGAAGGCAGGAGATGAAGGAAGACTACACTGCATGTGGATGAGCTGGGAAGGAGAGTCTATCCTTGGGGGGATGGACTGGTGTGGGAGGAGGAGTTGGGGATGGGGGGATGGCACTGGAAAAATAAAAGGGGGGGGCTGAATCCCCAAAGTTGCCTCTCTGTCCACTTCTGGTCTGGCAGATTGTGAACTAACACAAACCTGCATCCCACACTCCTATCATTCCACACACAGATCCTTTTGGAGGTTCAGAAAAGTCCCAATAACTTTTCACTTATTATACTTAAAGCTCAGGTCTGCCTCCACCCTTCTAGGCTCAGGCGGGACCCAGAAGCAGGAGGTCTGAAGCACTGGGCTATTCCCATGACAGCTGATGAGACGGGGGGAAGACTAGATGAATGTGGAAACAATACAGATAAGTAGCCAGATTTTTAGGTCTTTATCCTCCTGGCTGCCCTCCTCTCTATTTGTTGATGCTGATCTGCCTCTGTGTCTCACCCACCATAAGGTGCAGAAGGAGTGAATGCAGACCTCAAACAAATCTTTTTTAAGAGAGACCTGAGGGGAAATCTTCTAAGTCGAGGCAATCATGATACAAGCTTTTCTGATGAATTAGTCAGCAGACAGATTCAGATCTATTAATTCACTGCAATTCAACAGCTTGTTATGCTTTGCAGTGCGGGCCCCCTGGGTTTTCCCCACACCAAAGCACATCACCCTGCACAGAACTACATTACTCACCAGCTGCTGTTCTGCATACACTAAGGTCTCTTTTCCATTAAGCAAAGATCAAGAGGACAAACATGTATTAATACTGGAGAGAGCTGCCCAGAACATTGTTGGCTGTCTTATTGCCATGTCGGATGCTGGTCCAGGCTATTGCCTTGCTATGCTAAGAGTGGATCAGAGCTGCAATCCTGCAGAGACCTCTGCATGAGAGCTTATCTTTAGAGATACTCCAGGCTGCCTGAACACGCTTCCATTCACAACGCTAAGGGCGTGATTCTGCCGCACTGAAGTCAAAGGGAGCTTTGCCACTAAATTCAAGAAGAGCAGGCCCACCACATTTTTCAGCTTCCTTCCCATCTACCACAAATAATGGACCAAATTCAGCCTTGGGCACCACTTTGTTGAAGCCAATGGACTTGCACCTCCTTACACAGGGGTTGCAATTAGCTCAGCAGCTATTGAGGTACTCCACTTTTCTGCTTACCCCGCATGCACAAATTAATGATGTTCCTGCCCTGATGCCATTTGCCCAGCTGGGAAAATGGCTATCAAATCACAGTACAGCCCCACCTGAAATTCTGATGCCAAGAGCCAACGTAGAACCCATGGTAACAAATCCCCAGATGGGGAAAATCCTCATTCTCCATTGCTGGACTGGCATTACTGGATGGTAAAAGAGGACAAAGGCAGTCTTCTCTTGTCACTATGCACATCTGGCTACAGCTGTTTCACCAGTCCCTGTGCACATTTAAGACAGATGTTTCACCAGAGGGTCACTGTTCTGTACTCCTGACTTCGCCAGATAGTTTGCTCCCTGAACAACAAAGCCCTGGCTGGGATGATTTAACTGGGAATTGGTCCTGCTTTGAGCAGGGGGTTGGACTGGATGACCTTCTGGGGTCCCTTCCAACCCTGATATTCTCTGGTTCTATGATTCTATGATTGGTTATCTACCGTTGAGGTTGGCCAATGTATTTCTGACAGTGAGGTTTCCATGAGATGTTTATGTGCAGAGAGATAGGTGGCTTATAATACAACATAGAGCCTTGGCATGATTTACTGCTAGTGATGGCCCCCGGGAGACTCCTTTCCCAATCATGAAAATTCATCTATTTCCCAACATGCTGGCATCTGCTTCTAGCCCATGGCTCAAGTGGACAATTTGCTACCCATACTGCTCTCTGCTATTTGAGGGCAAAAGGATTCAAGTGGGGCTGTATTTCTGTATCCCTTGCAGGTGCCCCAGACCTAAAGTTCAAAGGGGCACTTTGAGAGCTGATGCTTGGGGAAAAAATGCCAGTTACAAGAAATGATTATGCAAAACATTGGATGGGCTAATAGGGGCATCTCTTTAGCCCACAAAGAGTTATTCACAGATCGCTATGGGAAAGAGTCCAGAAAAATCCAGCCACTGTGGGTGTAAGAACCTTCTCCACTGAGCTCCTATCATCTAGAACTGTCTCCTTGTGTCTCCCCATTACACTGACTTTGTCCTCTTTTCAGATCTCAGCTGAGGATACATCCTTCCTTTCTTGCCTTTGCCTCTTAATTTCTCTCTCCCTCTCCTGTTATTTACTACTCAGCCGTATAAAGCATGCAGAGATGCTGAGATACAATTTGTATGGAGGAGGGTATATGAAACAGGAGTTTAATAGGCTGTATTTTATCAGACAGCTTTGTGGGATTTACTGTGGGGGAGGGTCTTGGTGAATATGATGGAGGAGCAGCAACCATGTAAATCCACCTTAGAAAAGAAAATTATCACCTATAACTCCCCACCAGAACAGCAGGTCAGCTTTCCCAAGGAAGAGAAGCTGTATGGTCTAGTGGTTAGGGCACTAGCTGAGGACTTTGAAGAGCTGGGTTCAAGTCCTGGTGCAGCCACAGACTCCATGTGTGACCTCAAGTAAGTTACTTAGCCTCTCTGTGCGTCAGTTCCCCTCTGTTCAATGGGGATTATAGCACTGCCCTAACTCACAGAGGGAACAATTAATTAAGGAGTATGAGGTGCTCAGTTACTAGCGTAAGTGGGGCCAGAAAAGTTCCTGTATAACTAGGTATGTTCTGGATATGCTTATACACCATTGAGAGGCACAACCCTAGACTCTCATTAGATCTAGATAATAAACCGTTCAGTGCAAAGGAAGCACTGCTGAAAACCTGCCCCTTTGTGAGTCAGCTAAATATATCTGAGCAGAAATATTTCTCTTTTCTGTACAGTGGATCTTCCTAGCATAGTTTGCGTGTGCATCATAATACCTAATGGAAGCTTGAACATGGGACCATCAGCAAAAAACCACAAGTCTGTGCCGTATAAAGGAGAAATTCCAGTAGCCAGCAGCATTAATATGCTGTTATCCTCTACAGGAACTAGCAGCTAGAGGGCACAATGACACACCTTTGACAAGTGTGTTATGTGTGTTTGCTATGCAGCATTCCTGTAGCAGCTCTGTGGATAGAGAAAATTCAGTATACTAGAAAAAGAGATCTGCAATATGAGGACAATGAAAGAGGAGAAATTTGGCCTTCAAGTGGAAAATGGATGGAACACTGCCCTGCTCCTCATACTGGTGATCAAACACAAGTTTTTTCAAAATATTTTTTTGCTTTGGTTTGGTTTGGTTTTTGTTCTAAAGTGTAGCATGTTCTAAATGAAGGAGAATTCAGCTTCTCTCCAGACATCAGACCTTACAACAGATGGGAACAAAGGAGCCTAGACTGTATAGTGTAGTTCCTTTTTATGACTTCTTTTTTATTAGGTTTTGAAATATATGCAGTACAACAAAAGCATTTAGTTAAAGGAAAAGAGTAGTTAGTGTTAAAATAGGCCATAAACCATGCTATAAGGCTCACATTTCGTTTAAGATTTAATAAACATACAGGCAATGCAAAGCTTTGGAGGGTTTTCTATTAATATGAAATATTATTTATTCTTTGTTAAGGGAGTATTTTTCACTGAGTGTTTCAGAACCTATCACTATCCACCAAAAGCAAGAAATATCCCAAGTTTTTGTTTACAAAAGATGCAGTTAAGTAGTTTAATATGATACATTTTAAAAAATAATAAAACCAGTTGCACAAAACCTACAGTAACTTGAATAGAAATGCTATGAAATATACTTTAAAATAAAACACACACACACAATTCCCCCATTCCCTGAGGCATTTAAATATTCACCTGCAGTGATGGAGACCCAAATACAAAAGTTTTGTGGTGGGGCATGAAGAGCAGAAAATAAATTTGACTAGAAACGGAAACTGGCACAGACTAGTCTATTTCACGGTCCAAGCTAAGTGAAACGCATAGAGTAAAGGAACATGGTGATAAATACATCAGAGTTTTAAAATTATTTCAGTTCTATTACTTTAAGGAAAGATTTGGTTTATTATTTTATTCTTGATGCTGTCCCTTTAACGTTCAAATTGTGAGGTCTAATTCTCAGAGTGCCTTCTTAATCTTAGTGCATGTGTAAAATGTGCCCTTGCACCCATGTGCACACACAGACCCTGTATCTGAGTGCACAGATCACCATTTGGAAACTTACTACCTGATTTACAGACCCCCAAATTCAGTTTACCCAGGTGAAGCAGGTACTTTAGGTGTGCATATACCTGTCTGCATATATCAATGCTGGGTCTGCACATGCACAAATAGACCCTTTCGGACTATGCCCAGCAAATCTAATCCATGCACTATTATAGCTGGGGAGACAGAGGAACAAAACAGCAGGGGCTTCCTCCTTTGTTAAGCCACATGCACACTGCGCAGCATGTATGCTTTAACAGCAGGGCCAACATTCTTATTATGCAAACTTATTGTCACGACCAACTTCTCCCTGAGCATTAACGAAGTTTGAAAGCTACCATTAAGCATGTCATTTTGACCTCAGATTGAAACCTATGTACTTTTATTAATAAGTGGATGTATATAAATGCAGCATTTGCTGCCATTAACTATATTATTGGGTTATGGAAAAAATGTATACGATGGAAAGACAGCAGTCTGGTCTTTTTCTAACCTTGGTGGGCAGTTTACAGGCATCCATATGTCCCTTGAAAGATCCCCCCCAAAAACAAGTGGACTGCAGTTTCAGAGAGAAGGGCACAGCTGATTCTTGACCTTTGACTTCAGCTTAAAGGCTCTGCCTACATCTCTGATCGCCTTCTCCTTCCCATGACTTTGTGCCCCCCCACCCCACCCCGGATCTTGCTGCCACCTATGTCTGGAACAGCTTCCTGTTTCTAAAAGGAGAGAAGGAGACAAAGGGATCCATTTAGAAGAGCGGATTTGGTGGGTCATGGGCAGGAGCCAGGGACACAGGAGGAAACCGGCAGTGATATAGGCAGGGATTTGAATGTGAGAGCAAGGAGCATGTGGAAATAGAGCAAAGAAGCCAGCGGAGGGATCTGAGGAGATGGCTTATGTGATCAGAGAGGTAGGAGAGGAAGGGGATGCCGTGAAAGCATCCTTTCTTCTCATGTCTCAGTGCTTCCAATCCCAGGGACAGATCCTCGGTAGCTGTAAATTGGAGTAGTACCTCTGAAGTCAATAGAGCGATGCTGATCTTTTTTTATGATTGAGCCCCTGATTGTCACCTCATTTCATCTGAGAGACCACCTCGCTCCCCATGGCACGCTGCCACAGTTGCGGTCAGTGGAGGCACTTAGGTTAGATCCCCCTCGATACGACAGCGAGGGGGTGGCTGGCAGGGCTTTCTTCCTAAGAACTCTACAGCTGTAGAATTCCCTCCTGCCCCTGGTCCAAAATAGCTTGATTTATTGACTTCCAGGGCAGGCTGCAAGCAGAGCCCATCTGCTTCACCTGGCCTTTGAAGAGCGGCAGGGGGATTTGAAGATGAATGGGGGAGTTACCATTTAATGTTGAGCCACTGTTGGAGATGGGGGGTGAGCTGATGAAACTGTATTTGGTGTGTACTTGTAAATAATTGGCAGGGCACTCAGAGCTTGTGCATGGGGGATTTTTACTGTTCACGCACCAAAAGGAAATAAAGACATAACATAAATACATCTCGAGGGTGGAGTATATTGGATCTTCCAATGGACACAGTCTGAAGAATATCAAACCCAGGTAGCAGGAGATACACTTGCTTAGAGTTAACAGTATGCTGAAATGCTGCTATCTAATAGAATCAGCACAAAAACACATCTGTGCCATATGAGATAAAGGAGAAACTCCAGTAGCCAGCGACATTAGTAGGCTGTTATCCTCCATTGGGCTATTTCTGCTCCCTCCTCCCCACCCCTCCCTTCCTGTGACAAGAGTGTGGGCTCCTGAGGGGAGGGCGAGAGAGCTCTGCCTGCTTCTTGCAGTAGTTCTGATTGGCTGCTTACACCCCAGGAGGTCGGGGTACAAGTGGGAACAGCAGCCAATCAGAGAGCCCCCCCTCCCCATCAAGCAGGGCTTAAATGTACACCATAAAGCAACTCAGCCTGAGTTGTAGAGATTTTTGTCAGGACTGCTTCCACTTTCGACCAGATGTGTCATAGGCTTTGGTCCCCTCCCCTGACACCTTGCAGAGCTGGGCTGAATCCCTACACAAGGATTCATCCTGAACAACACACTTGTGTTCCAATGTCAAACACACTTTGTCATTTCTTTGGCAGGACAGTTTTCCCCGACATCATTTGCCTTAAATTGGACATAAGTGCAGGAGGACAGAGACTGATAGAGTTTAAGCCCAGAAAGGACATTAGATCATCTAGTCTGACCTCCAAGTCATTACATTTCACCCAGTTATGGAGCCCAACAGCTTGGGTTTGACTTAAGCATACCTTCCAGAAAGGCATCCAGGCTTGACTGGAAGGCATCAAGATGGAGAATTCACCACTTCCCTGGGTAGTACTGTTATAGTTGTATCTAATTTCTAATGAAAATTTGTCTGTCTTCAGCCTCCAGTCCTGGGTTCTTCTCTCCCACACCTTCCTCTGCTAAATTAAATAGCCTTTTTCTACCCACCATTTTCTACCCACGCAAGTCACCTCTCAATCTCTTTAGTTCTTTGAGGCTGGCACTGTAAGGCATTTTCTCCAGCCCTCGAATCATTTTTGTGGGTCTTTTCTGCTCTCTCTCCAATTTTTCAACATCCTTTTTTAAATGTGGACACCAGAACTGGTTGCGGTATTCTCGTTTCAGTCTTGCCAACGACATATAGAGGTAAAATCACCTCCCACCTCCTACTCGCCATTCCTTGTTTATACATGCATGGACCACAATAGCCACTTTGGCCACAGCATCTCACTGGGAGCTCATGGTCAGGTGCTTGTCCACTATGACTCATAGACTTTAATGACCCCTGAATCTTTTTCAGTCAAGGCTCTCCAGGATATAGTCCCCCATTCTGTTTCTAGTTGTATAGTTTTACCTTTAGCTGTACTAAAAAGGGGGGATACAGACCCAGACAAGAGAGGGGTGACAGAGATATGGAAAATAGAGAGTGGTGGAGAGACACATCACAGCTCACTGGGGGTGAGTCATAGTACAGATGAGGGACAATTTTTTTGGATGTTACAGCAGTTGAGCTTTGAAGCTAGATGCATCGTTCCTGGCTCATTCAGGGCTCATGCTCAGGGGGAACTTGGCATGTTCCCAGGCATCGGACAGGACTGACAATCTTCCCTCTCCCATGATCTACAATCTCTGTAACTCCAAGTGAGACCCAGGCCAGCCGTTCTGGAGTTGTCAAGACCAAATGTCGAAATCCAAACAAAGAGAAACATATTCTTCTCCCTGCCCAGGATTCCAGAGGGTTTAGAAAATACAAACACCCTAAATGCACACATGCTTAAACCAACACTCTGAACCAATATTTCTACTGAGTGTATATTGTTAATTAGAATGTGGACATATTCCTGACTACAGGCCAAACAAATGCATAAGAGGATATATGCACTCTCAGTGCATGGATATTTATGCCTGCCTACGTGCAGTCTCTAAAGGGTTAACTAGATCTACAAGTCCTTCACACCCGCCCTGAATAGAATTCATTTGTCAAAAAGAAAACAGACTACGAAAGTATTTTGGATTTCCTCTGATACCCGTTTAATTCTTGGTTATTTTTCTCTGACACATGCAGCCCGCTGGTGCCAATTATGTAGGTTATATTTCTGCCAGCTTTGCTGTGATATTGTCTTTAATAATTCATATGAACATGCTTATGTGATGCTGTGTGTGTATGTGTGTGTTGTGTTTTTCCCATTTTAGAGGCCATCTAGGCATGGAAATCCTTTATAAGATGCTTCAGCTGGGAGATGAAGTTGTCATTGCAAGTTTAATGAAAAAGGGGAAATTTAACCCAGAGAGAAAGCCCTCAGTAATATGATTTGCTTAAATACCCATGTCGAGAAAGGTGTCATTTCTTGGCAGTGTGAACAGAAAATTCAGTTGAGCATATTTGGGTCCATTGAACCAAACTCCTGCTTTGTGAGTTCCAGCAGAGCAGACAAGAACAGTATGTGCCGCAGGAAAACCATGTATGAATGACTGACATTTATCTCAGGAAAGGATTCTGAAGGGTATGTGTAGCAGGTCAGTCTGATAGCCAGCTGGCCTAGTGGTCAGGAAGTGGCTTCACCGTTCTTTTCAGTCTGTCCATCCTGGAGGGGGCTGTGCCAGGTCAGATGTAACAGACCTCCATCTCTCCTGTGTGCCCCTCTTCCTCCCTTGGGATTTTGTCACAATAGAGAGGAGGGGGAGCAAGGGAGGGTGTCCCAGGCCCTCCCACTCTATCAGATCCCAACCCAGGGCTCTAAAGTGTCTGGACCACTCTTTGGTCCGCCCCAAGTTACACTCCCCACCAGTTGCTTCCTACCTGGCTGTGGCTCCTGTGTTTGGGGCATGGTCACAGTCTTAGAAGTACCTGTTTCATCTGTCGGGGGGGACAACGCCCCATTCTTCAGGGACTCTCCTGGGTTCTTGGCTCCGAAAGGTGAGAAATATGAATCATTGCTCCCAGGGTGGCTTTACCAAGGCTGAAGTCAATCTGTGCACAGCTCCAGGTGTCAGCCTCACTTCCTGGTGCAGCCTGTGACCCCTTACCCCCTCTCACTGGTCTGCTAGTCCCCTTTTAAACTATCCCTCTACCTGGAGCATGCCCAGCAGCTGTTGAGGGGCAGGGCCTCCCTGACCCAGTACTGCTCCATGCCAGTGGTTTAGCATGGGGTTTGTAAACTGAGTCCAGTTTCAAACTGAGTCCAAGGAGACAACACAGTGAAAATGGGAATGATCACTCCTCAGTGGCAGCCACCTCTGGGGTAGAACACAGCAGCCTTTAAACAGCACACAGCACTACAACATAACAGTTCAAGGGAGAAAGTGACGAATGTTGTATCTAGTAGAAATTGAAGAGGGGGAAGGAGGTAAGTAGAAATGAATTGCCTGAATTGGAATATGACCAGAACAGCAGAGTTAAAACCCCTGCTTTTACATAAAGAGCACTGGGATCTTTAATAACCCCAAGTCATCAGGACCCTTCTTTTACATCTTATCCTACAGAGAGCACCTCCAGAAGCACAGCACCCTCAACAAAATGCGAGGTCACAGGTTTAGCACTGATTTCCAAAGAGGAATGCCCCACATCAAGTCACCAGAAACACCTCTGGAAGCACACTGGGTTTTTCTTGGATCTCTCCTACTGAGGTCTCACTGAGCTGTTGAGATCTAAGAAAGTAACAGCCCAAGATGGTGGCAGCAGACCCAGCAACATTCACACCATCCCCTCAATGTGCCGTGAGTGTTCTAGGAAATCAAAATGAAATGTGCATTTAGGAACCCAGAGAATCAAGTTGCCAAACAAGGGACTCAACCCTGCAACACCCCTTCCTTGCTCAAGTAATTCTCGCTCATCCGTCTGAATTCAGCCTCTTATCTTGGTGGCCTCACAAACTGATAGAACTGGGACTCAGAATTCACCATCTCTGTCCTTTCCCTCTCTCTCTTCATCCATCCTAGGGGTTATTTTTAGACTTTTTCTCTGAGCTGACTGGTAAGGAGCCAGTAATTCCGTCAGGTTGTAGCCAGCCAGGCTACCACAAAACCATCCAGTGGTCATTTCAAAAGAGGTAAAGAAAAGACACTACCCAAAAAAGCTTCCTTGACAAGAGAGATTTGGGAGTAAGAACGGGCACTGTTGGGCATGTGCCATCATCAGATAAAAATTAAATGCCAAATATTATACGGCTGGCGATAAAATCCCTGATATGCTCGTACTTCACCTCCAGTGTATTTGATTCTTCTCTGATGCACAACATTACTCTCACAAAGGATCCCATTTATGGCAGGAGAAGGGTGAGAAAGGGATTCTTTTATCTTCAGAAAGAAGCTGTCTCTGCTTTTGAACTACTTCACTCAACACAGATAAAAAAGACCTTTCATACGCCTTTAAATGTATCCATTTTAAGATAGTCAGTCAGCTTTTCAAACTTAACACAAACTTAACAGGCTCCACACTAACCCTAACCCCTTTTCAGACTCAGTGAGGAGGGAAAGAGAATGCAGTATGGCTAATCATTCAGGGCTTGTCTATTTGGGGACATGTAAGAAAGTTAATCCAAATTAACTAATGGTGTGATATGAAGTGGGTTAGTTAAATCACATTAAATCCCTGTGTGAACAACCTCCTCAGAATTAAAGTAGCCTTAATTCAGTTTATCTTTATTCGCTTCCAAAGTTAATCAAATTCAACTGAATTAAGGCCACTTTAATTCTGAATAATAGCATTCACATAGGGATTCAACAAAGTTTAACTAATCTATTTTAAAAGTGGATTAATTTTCCTGAGTGTCCTTGTTTAGACAAGCTATTAGACTAGTGCTATCTGGGAGAGACTACATAAACCCTCACTCAGATGAGTAGCTCTGATACAAAGAGTCTTATTGATTTAAATGGGACAACTTGCATGAGTAAGGACTAATGGTGAAAGGTGTTGGATAGCAAATGGGGTCAAAGACTTCTGTTTGCCCCAGATCAGGACAGAGAGAGTATAAATGTCCTGAAGGGACCCCAGTATAAAGAAATCAGTTCTAGGATGAGAGCAGAGTTTGGTCTCTGTGTCCAGTTGGTTCTTGGCCTATTAGTTGAGAAATGTCAATGGTGCAAATTCAAATGACGTGTTTTTGGGGCATGGAAACTGTCCAGTAGAAAGAGGACTGGAGCCCCAACCCCTTTCACACAGGCTACCAAACAGCAATTCAAAGGATCCTGAATGCTTCCAACTTGATCACAGATAAAGGAGGTCTGACTCTAGTTTTATACCAGTTTAGCTCTAGTGGTTTCTATGGAGTTTCTCCTGATTTACATTAACACGAGAGGAGAATAAGGATCATGAAGTCTTTGCACAGCTACTACATCCCATATTCCAACACTGATCTCCTGTGACATCCACTCCCCACAGTGCTGAGCCACAAACCACATTCATCCTGATCTCTTTTCTCTTTTGAAGTGAGTATTTTACAGCAAAGAGAGGAGAAGTACTACAGGCATGAATAGCAACTGAGTGGCACATTACGCTTCCAACTTTGAGATCTAATGTTACAATATCAGATCATGAGTATAAGAGTGTAGGATCTCTCATCTCATAGCCATTTCTTGATGGTCCTCTGGAGAGACTGTAGCAAAGTTATATCCCATATGGTCACTTGGAGAGTTTGGAGGCATTGCTGCTGCCGGTGGCTGCTGCTTTCAGCCCTTAGTGACTCTTCTGAGCCCAGTAGCTTCTGATGTGTTCCTTAAAACACCAAAAGAACTAAGCCAGTTTCCTGTGCATTAGAGGCCATCTACAAATCTTTCTTTAAGAAAGGCAAATATTTGTATTTTTAGTGATAGAGAAACCTCTTCAGGGTTCAAGCCCTGGTTTCATTTCGGATTCCACTGGAGTTTACACTTGACGGGGTTGAAGATAATAATGTAATTAAAGTCAGTGAGCTAGCTTGTGTTTTCCTGAGCTGTGTGGGCTATTCGTTTACTAGAGCAGTGGTTCCCAAATTATGATCTGTGGAGGAAACCAGAAGGCATGGCTTCCCATCCAGTGCTACAGCTAATAGACCATTCTACTGCCAAGAGACCCTTTTCTTCAGCAATTTGGTACTTGCATTTCAGTCAAAGGAGACTTCCCAAGCTGCAGTGACCACTACAGCTTAAATCTACTAAACTCATACCATGGACACAATTGCAAGAAGGGGACAAATTAATAAGAGGTGTAAGCAGGGGCAGCTCTTGTAACTTCCCATGTACGTCAGGTTAAATTTAGCACATGGATTTTATTGTGTTGGCTATAGCATGCTTTCACGTGGGGAGAGCTGTCACCAGAGAAAACCAGAGGGGTAGAAGTTCTATCCAATTTTGGTGGGTTGTAGTCCCTCAAATTTGGGGAGATACCTTAGGGATGAAGTTTGAACTCTAAGTCAAAGACAGCCTTTGGAGCTTTTTGGTGAATCTAAATGCCAGCTAATCAGTTTGGGCACATCTGTGATTGAACTCAACCGTAGTAAACAGCCAGATACCAACATGAGTGATGCATTAGCAGCTCCTGCCATCTAGTGGTAGATCAAAACAGATATCTACATAAATGTAACTAAAACTATTCAACAGCATGAGACAGGAAAGCAATATAACAGTGGGCCGTTTCCTCAGCCCTGTTAAGCCGGCTTTGTGCTGCTCTGATGGTGCAAAGCAGACTTAAATGGACTGCTGAGGATTCCTTTAGTGCAGAGAAATCCTCCACTGGTGGAAAACTGGCTTGGCCGACTCATTCCAGACCCCTTCAGAGCATCTTTCCTCAGCCACACCAAGGGGGTGTGGCTGAGGAAAAGGGGGTATACCCTTGCACTTTAGTGATCCCCAGCTTTCCGAACTGCCCTTTGAGGGACATAGATGCTGTACAACATAGAGCATCCTGAAGTTGCCCTATCCTCTCACTCTTTGGGGCTCAGCGGCCCAAAGATCAGGGAGCAAGAAGGATGGCAGTAAGTCACCTTTGCAGCATTCCAGCCTGGGCTGCACAGGTTGTCAAATGGTCAGTTCTGGGGATCTGACCAGTTGTATCTCACTCCATACTATTGATGGATTGGCTGAGAGAACAGAACATATGAGTTTAATTTGTTCACTTTGGATTCTAATGTCAGTACCAATGAGACGAAGATGATGACTGATTACCATTGCACCCTTGAGGTCACAATCATTATCAGGCCCTCATTGTGTCAAGTGCTGGTCAAACACATTTAGAGACAGAGTCTCTGCCCCTCAGCACTTACAATCAACAGTTCCCATCCCGTAAAACCTTATGCATTATGCACTGTGAGGAGTCCCGTTGAAGTCTATGAGACTTCTCACAGTACGTAACATTAAGCGTATGAGTAAGTCTTTACAGGATTGGGGCCAAAGAAGACTAACATGCCAGGTTTTTTTCTTTTGCTTTCTGTAACATGACAGAATTTCCCCTATCTTTCAGTGTTTTCATTGAGTTGAGTTGAGTTAAGTAATTTAGTGGTATTTTATGTTTCACACATTGACTTGTTTGCAAATTTTCACTTGTTCCTACCAGTTATTATGAATGCTTTACATATATACCATGCCCCCGGAGCTTTACAAGCATTAATTAATTCTCATGATCCCCTCTGAGCTAGTAAGTCTGAGTAAGCACCAGTGGGTAAACTGAGACTCACAGAGATTAAGTGATGTAGCCAAAGTCATGCAATGAGTCAGTAGCAAAGTGGATACCCACCAGTCTTGACTCCCAGGCCCTTTCCATAATCACTCGATACATTCCCTTCTATTCTCCTTAATACTCCGGACCAAATTTTGCCATCAATGATATTCATGCACCTTCACTAAAGCCAATGGGATTACATGGATGCAAATGAAGACAGTTTTTGGCCAGCTAAAGCTCTACTGTACTCTTTTTATAGACTGTTTAGCTTCAATTACCCTTCGGTTCCAAGCCAAATGCACAACTGATAAAAGCCACTCTGGGTAACATCCATAAATGTGACAAAAATGTTCAACATTAAAAGGTTTTTAAAATATGTGTTTAGGTCTTCTACCAAAAAGATCTGCACCAGGATGCTATCTCCATAGGGCTTGGGTTTTCTGTGAGGAGCCTCTCTGCTTTGGTCTCAAAGAGCTGAAATATTGCTTCCTTTTCAAAAGACTCTTCAGGCCTCAGTAAGTTGATTTACTCTCTATATCTGAACGTTACAGCTGCCAGCTTGCTGTAGCCAACTTCCCAATCACACAATCGTCTTGAGCATCTCCCCTGTCATCTTTCTGTAGGCTCTTCGTCTCCTCTTCCATTTTCATTCACTTATGGACAAATTCAACCTTACCTTAAGCTAGGCAAAAATCCATCATCTTCAATAGAGTGGAGTCTGCTTACATCAGGGCTGAATTTGACTTGTGATCTACTACATAATATTGACTGACAGGTCCTTCCCGCCTTCCCTACACATTGGGTGAAATCCTGACCCTATTGAAGTCAATGGCAAAACTCCCATTGACTTCAAAGGGCTTGGACTCAACCCATTGAATTTGACATGACCTTGGGTCATGGATGTAGATTGCCAGGGTTGCTGTGATCCATTTACATTTCTAATTTTTAATTGTCAGTCTCGTCCAATATCTGTCTTGGCTTCTGTCCTGCTGTGCAGATGGACAATGGAGACAGATTTTGTTCCCGCACCACTTTTAATTCAAGTCATTCCAATTTCTTCTTCTTTAGAAAGGCCTCATTCCCACAAATGCAGCTTCTTCAGGAGGTGTGCAGTTTTCTCTGGGGAATCTTGCTGCACTCAAAGCTCTCCTTATGCCGAACCAGATGGGCTTTCTGTAGGTGCATTGGTGGTTTCTGTAGGCACAGGGGTTCATTTCAATTATTCCTCTACGCTTACAGTCTGGACAGCAGTCTGGGAACTCCCAAGGGACAAAGTCACTAGGTAAAGGTGAGATCACATAAAAAAGGAGTCTTTTAAATTCCCTGTGTCCTTCCACAATAAGGAAAGTTAGCCTGAGAATGTACAAAATATAATGGAGGAATAGAATGCTTCCTAATGCCTGACTGGAATAAAAAAGGATGACACACAGTTATCTTGGTGTTGTATTCTGATCAGTCAGACAGCAGAGATATCGTGCTTTACTTAGCCCATCTGCACTCGGCATGTGACAAATATGAAGAGGTGCATGGAGGAGAAAAAGAGAGAATGCTACTCTACTGGTCAAAAGACCTCTCTGAACCCCTTTGTATAAGCTAGCAGAGGAAGCCTGCATGGAAACCTAAATGAGCCTGAGGAATATTCATATGCTGGTAATGTACCATGACTACTGCCTCCCCGCTCCAGATAAGTTGAATTAATAAACTGCCTTGCATTGGTGACACCTCAGCATGAATTTTGCATTAGGCTCAATTCGGTAAAGTTCACAACTGACACAGTTCCCTTTATGACGATCCTTTTCAATTGTTTTTTGTGCTGGGATGTCATAAAGATGTTTGAGTTGCTTCTGGCAGGGAGCTGTCTTTTATCTTGAGAAAGAGCTTTTGTAACCCACTCATGCCTACAGCACTCTTGAATTAAGTCTGAAGGCAAAGCTCCTAGTCTGTTTACACTATTAACAAGGCAGGCATTTTTTCATGTCAATGAAAATCTCAATGCTAGGCTTGTCACAGTGGAAAATTTCAGTGGTGGCGGGTGCGGGGAGATTAATGAAGGGAGCAGATATGATGTGATAACATCAGTGGACACCTTGTGGAGTTATTAATACAATGATTGTGTCTCACCTCTGCCAGTTAGAACTCAGGAGGTACTTGCTGAGTTTATCAGACCACGAATCTTCTCTTCCTTAATTGATAGGCAGGTGACATGGCTGAGCAGTGTTCAGATTGTACAGAGAGAGATAAAAGCATCTCCAGATAGATAGACAGTCTGACTATAAGATGTGTTTATCTCCTGATAATCACTATGTTAACTATATCAGTCAGTCAGATATCTCCCACTGTTGGTCTCTAATCAGGACAAGGCTCGTCTGAATGATAGATTTGGATTAAGTTTAGGGGACGATTTGGGCTTTGAGTTTTGGGCTGAGCCCAAGGCACCTCTGGGGTTTGGAATTTCACTGCACTCAACCTGTTCTGGCAAGACTTTGGCCAACATGGTGGAAATCTTAGGAGGTCAGTTGTTCTTCTGAGGTTTTGTTGATTTGAGATACTTCCCCCCCCCCCCCAAGCCATCAGATAAATGCAGCCTATTCCTGAAAACCCTTGTGTAGCCCCATTGAAATCAGACATATACTGCACCAGCTATAAAATATAAATAATAATATCCCTTTCTCCCACACTTTGTCTGTTATATCTGCTTAGATGGTGAATTCTTCAGAGCAGGACTGTCTCTATGGATATGTACATGGCCTAGCACAATGGGGCCCTCATCTCAGTTAGGTACACACCCACATGTTGAGATTTCCAAAGCAGGCTACAGGATTTAGACACATATTGTCTATTAAAAGTAATGGTCTAAACCCCAATCTGCTTTGAAAATCTCAATATATGAATACATAATGGTATGGTAGGCAAATTTCATCAGCATGAACTTTGGATGACTTCATCGTTGCTTGAGTGACAAAGATACTAGTGGGTTATGCAGCTCATCCCAAATTAGCCATCAAAGCTTGTATCTCAACCCAGCCCATCACGGAATCTGTAGATGCCAGACCTGTTCCAGAAAAGCTACTTTAGAGAGATGTTTTTTTTAAAATTGTATTGGGATGATTTTTTTTATCCCCCTGCCTGCAAAACCAGTGCCTTCGTTACCATGAGTTCCACTCTGCTGGACTCAGAGAGAGGAGAAAAATACAGCACATTTTGAAAACATCTAAAAATGACCTAAATTAGCTTTTCTATACATAATAATGTAGGGAGAGTGGGCGGTGAGTGATGGGGGGAAGGGGAGCTCCAGTTTTTAGCCCACCAGGGATGGGAGACGGCAGATTTTGAAGTCATGACCTGTTTATGTACAGTCTGATACTGGTGCAGGACTCAAACTCGCCCCTCCTGGGCCTCAGACCAGGCTACTTGGACGTGGGGTGCATTCCCCATTTGGAGGGGAGAAGGAGGAAACATCTTTCCGGCAGGTTGATTGATAAAAGAACTGGGGGCTGTGCAAGCTGCTCGGGTGGGTGGAATGTTACAATAAATCTGGAGGAGGTAGATTAGTGGGCAGTGAGATTTGTCAAAGGTAGATGATTAATGAAATGTTATCACGTATCTCTTCAGTTTATCATGTGGCTCCACAAGATATCACGTGAGTATCACCTCTGCATATACGGTGTGAGCGTGTATAATTTATTACTATTACAGCATCCTCTTGGTGGCAAATGCCTTAGTTAAGGTTGGAAAGGAAAATGCCTATAGGTATCTACCTATGGGCCTGATCCAGCAAGTCCTTACTCATGAGAGTAGTCCCTTAGTCTGTACTGCTAGGAGGGCCTCCCTCTCCCCCAGCACCCCTTACTTTAGGACTGAACATGCTGCTTCCACAGCAGCTTATAATTAATTTAACCCCAAGTGCAGTGCTGGTAAAATTTCCTACTGGCAATTAAAAAGAAATAAAAGTCAGCGTTGAGACAGCAATAGGGTTCCTACATCTCGGATGAGCTTGGAACATGGGAGTTATGTGCATGCATTGTGAGGGGAATAGATGCCTCTGCTTTTAATTAAGCCTAAAGGACACTATAGCTAATAAAAAGAAACAGAGGCCTGAGAAATCTGAGATATTTACAGTCTGATCAACAGTGCAGCAAATACATCTGAGAATGGGTGAGGGAGGTTGTGTGTGTAATTCAGCATCCCTTGAATGTCCCTAATGATCTTCTAATATTCTCCAGTTTACAGCAATTATGAAATAAGAATCTAAGCTTCCGTCTCTGTTTGCTTTAAGAGCCTATTCTCCATTCGGACTGATTCAATCCTGATCTCCAGTCCACCCTTGTCTCTAGGAGAATCAGTCTCAGAATATCTTTGATTATCACACCAGGTACCAAAATAACCATGGCGCCCTCCTCCTTCTCCTCCACACAGTACCTGATTTCCATGCAGAACATGAATGAGATTTGCATCCCTTTGCCTCCTGGAAATACACTAGTTAGGCTACTCTGAATACTCAGCAGTCGGAGTATCACTTGTCATGTAATCGTGGTGCTTGTCACTGTGTGAGAAGCTGCAATTTCTGGTGTTCGAGATTTCTTATTTCCTAGCACACGGTGTGATCGTGTCTGGGTGATTCGCTCACTCTCTCCCTTTGACAGCTGTATATCAACGGATCCAGCTGCAGGGAGCAGACACTCATTGACTCATGAAAGAAGGGGGAAAACAAAAATCAAGCCTCTGCTTTCATCAATAAAGTCGTTGCTATAGGAACAGTTAGAGACTGGCTCTCCCAAGCGTAGGTCAGCGGTGACACCTAGAGGCCACAGACAGTATATCCTATGTCCCTAAGAGAATGTTCTCCCTCAACCGAATTTTTTTCTGGCAAAAAAATGTTGCAGAGCCCCGCCTGTAAAAAGCGTATATTTTCCTTGTGCAGCACACAGCCTAATTTTGCCCTCAGCAGTGAGTGCGGGGCTCCCACCAGCTTCAAAGGAGTCGCATGCATGCATCAAAAGACAGAATTCGGCCCATACTGTATACATTAACTGCATGGCACACATTATGCGATAAAGCTGATTTTGGTTTTGTTTACACCTCTGCAAATCAGGAATAATGTCATGGGAGTTAGTTGAGTTCCAGCCTAAACCTGGTGTAGGTGAGGTTAGGATCATGTCCAATATTTCAGTATGTGATGCAATCATCTCCCCCTTTAATGACTGCAACCTCTTCCTTCTGGTCTTTTGGAAATTCCCCTCACTCCCCTTTAGTCCATCTGAAAAAAACCATCCCCAAAATTAGAGAGGCAAGGTGAGTGAGGTAATATCTTTTGTTGGACTGACTTCTGTTGGTGAGAGAGAGAGAAGTACAGAGCTCTTTCAAAATTGTCTTTCTGACCATTCATTTGTCTACATCACTGCCCACCTCCAGAAGTATAGATCCCTCCAATAGCCCCCATTTCAAGTCTGGTTCAGTGCTAGGGTTTGAAGTGGACCCACGGTTACAGTCCAGGTTCTAAGTCGATGATGCCAAAACCTATTGAGCTGTTCTCACAAGATTATAGCCTGTAAAATAGGGATAATAAATAACCCTGGCTAACCTTGCCGGTGCATCATAAGGCTAACCGATTAATATTTGTAAAGCACTTAGCGATCCACAGATGTATGGTGCTAGATATGTGCAAAGTGCTAACACTGTTTAGAATTAAAAATATTGTACTCATTTGGCTGACTGAGTTCCACAATTTGTATGAATGGCATATGTCCCACGATTTTTGTTCCGACCAATTATATGAAACAGGCTCCATCGCCAATGTACCACACACATGATATTATTGCTGGTCGAAACTTTTTGTGTCTTGAAATTTTGAAAAATAAAACCAGGAAGTGTCCCAACAATGTTATCACAAATAGTCCCACTCTTTTTTCTGCAGATCAAAATGTATTCCATTTTGAAATGTTGAATTTTTAGATTTTGAGAAAGAAGTCAAATTTCCAACTAAAACTGTGAAATTTCTCCGTTTTTTTTTCTTTTTGACCAGCTGTACATGACGTGAATTTGAATGAAAACAGCAAAACCCCAGGAAGCTAAATAAATAATTGTAAAGTAAGAGTAAAAAATGAAAATATGGCAGCATCCTAGTTGTCACAAGTCACTGGATCAAAAAGCCATCTTTGTGGCATTCCATGAACTCAATGGAGTGGCCTCCATTTTCACCTGTGCTGAATTTAGCCCACTGGGGCTGATTTTCAGAAGTGCTGATCACTCACAACTCAGTTGAAGTCAGCGGGAGCTTTGGAAACCCATACACATGGGGTATAACCTCAGCAGCATATCCCACCAGGGAGAATGCATCTTAGCAATAAGGACAGAGCTGCAGGAAATTTCTGCTTCTCCCATCACAAAACTCTGGATGGCAAAACTGGAGATATTTGGGAAAACAAACTCCCCAAACCCCGCTAATGTAACTGTGGGACGCTTTCCCCCAAACTCGTCCTATTTCCTACCCACAAATACTGACTGTGATCAGAACATCTCTTAGCTCTGAGAGGAGGCAGCTCTGTCAGTATCCGCATCGCTAATGGCTGCGTTACTTCTAACACCTCCTTTTGTGTTTAATAACAGTGGCATAATAAAGGACCCAGTGTGCCTGCAAAGAGCTAATGTGTAAACATGTAAATGACAAATACTGAGGGCTCATTATCTTCCTGCCCTCTACTGCTGTGCTGTGTGGACAGCGAGACAGGGAGGGGGATGTGCCTCCTAATTAATCACAAGCCATGGAGATCAATTAGAGCTTTGAGAAAAAAGTGTAATGTGATAACTGTTCAGTGTACTGAGCATGGAAATCCCCAAAGAAAAGTGTTAAGAATGAGGATGATAGATAGATAGATAGATAGATAGATAGATAGATAGATAGATAGATAGATAGATAGATAGATACACACACACCTCTTATTGGTTATGACTGAAACAATTAATAATGAACATCCTGGGCCAAATTCATCATAGCCCTAAGGCCCCTCTGTGCAAAGGGGATGTAGGCCTGCCATAAACCCCACTTGGGGAACATGCAGGAGGTAGGCTGGGATGGGCTGGGAGAAGAGTGTGGGCCAGGTGAAAGCAGGGGGGAAGTTGTAGGGCAAGAGGAAGTGTGGCCTGGTCAGATTTGTGCCACAGCTATTCTACACCCTTGCAAAGTCTCATAGGGACCAGTGAAGCAGGGGTGTGATTTAGGGCCCTAGCAGGCACTAGGGGCCACCCCAGGCTCCTCAAGCCCCTGAATATGGGAGGCACAAGTGACCTTCCCTCTGTCCCTGCACTATGCCTGCTCCAGAGTGGAGATAAATCTGCCCTCAGTGGTTTTCTAGGGTCATAGGGCAAACAATACAACCCAAACAGTGAAAACAGGATTTCAATGCAAACAGTGCCCTGGCTCTTAGGCCCAGATTCTCAAAGTTATTTAGGCACCTCCATTGATTTCAATAGGAATTAGGTGCTTAAATACCTTTGAGGATCTGGGCCTTTGTTCCTTTCCCTGTCCACTATACAACATTCCTTCCCCTATGGCACCCGGAGATCCTAGCACTGTGTGTCCTCTCTCTCTCTCTCTGAAAAGGGCCCAATAGAAGGGAACAGACACAAATACACTCGCACTGATTACAGAGTAAGTAAGAATAAACCACTGAGACCACACACATTGGTAAGATAGAGGCTTCAGCCCTATAATAGCATGTTGCCACCCTGTGATCCCCAGGAACTACTGACCACTTATAGTCTTGGGAAATTACTTAACACAAATAATGGAAATATTTTATGAGTCAACATGTAATACAGTAAATATGGCACCATATAAGGGCCAAATCAAGGCCATGCCACGCCCTCCCCACTCCCACAGTCCATATAGCGAGGGTACTGTCTGCATCTGGATCTCATCCCTCCTTCATGGAAGTGGGGGGTGGAAACTTCCTCTGTACAGCTACCCCATTGTCTGTGATCTCTTGGTGGGATCTTCGTGGCACTGGGATCTGTGCAGAGGGTGGAGACAAGGAGTGATGGCCTACATTGGGTGGGGATGGGTGAAGGCACTTCATCATACCTCCAACCTTGCAAAGCTTAGCTGAGAAGGGTGACTCCAGAGCCCACTCCATGATAGGGGTTTCCTTTTTAAGGGGGTTTCCCCATGGCAGCCGCAGCCACAGGTAGTCCCTGGTAGAGCAATTCCATTGGAACAGTGTTGCCAGGGTGCTAGGGGGTGGGGAGGAAAGGGCTGGTGGCACAGTACTTGTTCTGAGCTACAGCATTTCATCCTTGACAGGCGTGGCCTCATGATGGGTCATGTCTGTTACAGCAGTGGATACGGATCAAGTGAGAGCAGGCCTCCATTGTGCCACGCATTGCACAAACAGAGGAGTAGACACTCCCTGCCCTAATTCACATCCCTGGTGATCAGCAAGGCTTTGGGGATGACCCTGTGCATCATTCAACATACAGAAAATCCCATTCCCCTGGCAGACTGATCAGGGAGGACTCCAGAGGGAAGCCTTCCAAATTCCACCCTGAACCCAAGTCTTCTTCTGTTGGTTTAACTGGGGGATGGGGCAGAGCATCCCAACCCAAACTCCCTTAGGAGTTAATGAGACCCCTTGCAGGACAAAGGGCTATGGGGTGGGTCTCTAGTTCAGTGCCCATCACCATAACCTAGGAGTGCCGTAGACAAGTTCAAGACGAAATAGGTGTTAAGGACTGTACACCGCCCCCCCCACTCCTGCAGTGGGAGCTCAAGGGATCTCAGCGCAAAAGCACAGAGATCATTACCTCATGGCATAAAGCTCTGAGGTCACATCTGAGAATGTATTGCCTGGCTGGGGAAATTCCCTTTTCAGTGATGTATAGGGTGACCGACCGTCCAATCCTAGGGGCCTTAAAGGTATTCAAGTCAGACATGCAGGAAGGCCATTTACAGCATGATGATGCAAAAGGGGAATGGTAAGTGGCAGCTCTGCAAAGTGGGAAGAAAGTGCTTTGCCAACCCTGTCTTAAGTCAGACACACCATGATAACTGGCTCTGAGTAGCCCTGTGTGTGCTAGGTTTGTAGATATCACCAGGCTGCACTAAGTTCAGTAACCATGACCGTGACTTAAAAACTTATCCCCAACAGTTAATGTGTAGTGAGGGGAGGGAGGAGTGGGAGTTCTGCTGTATTTTTCCTTTATGTCTCATCAGGGAGCTGGGCCAGGAAGAAGAGGGTCAAAAAACTGTTACAACCCAGGGCAAAATGTTTAAGCGGGGAACTGTGATACTAGTAGAAGGAAGGACATGAAGGCAGCGGTTCTACCATGCTCCCCTGAGAGAAGGCCTTGCTGGGACTTGCTCCAAAGGCCATGCATTTCACAACAACCTTATCTGACGCCTTCAGAAAGAAAATATAAGAAAGATAAAGAGCTGCATTGTCTTACTCCTCCTTGTAAAGGGAAATCTCTTTGGTTCACATCCCCCTGGAAACAGACTTGCCAGTCTCTTTCTTAGGTCTTGTAAGAACAAGATGTGAGAAGCTAGGAACTGGAAGTGATACCAACCACTGTTTTGCCACCACTCTTTAGTGCATCTAAAAATATGATTTTCTCTTGTGTTTGGGATGTGTTGGAACTAACGCAGCTTACTGTGGAGGAAGTAGGGTCTCAACGGGACTCAAGATCTGAGTTTTAGGCCATGTCTACACTAGCTTTTATGTCGGCAAAATTTCTGGTGCTCAAGGGTGTGAAAAAAACACACCCCTAAGCAACATAAGTTTTGCCGGCATTAGCGCTCGTGTGCCAAGCGCTATGTCAGAGAGAGACACTCTCCCGCCAACATAGCTACCGCCACTCATTGAGCTGGTTTTATTATGTCAATGGACGAGCTCTCTCCCGTTGGCATAATGCAGCTACACGAGCACTCTTACAATGGCACAGTTATATAGGTACAGCTATGCTGCTGTAAGCTTATAAGTGTAGACGTGGCCTCCGTCTAGGCTCTGTCCAGAACTTCCTATGTGACCTCAGGGATTCGATTTGATTCGATTCTAGTTCACGCCCATCACCATAGGATCTGAGGGCCAGATTCTCAAAGGTATTTAGGAGTGTAACTCTTAGACACCTAAATACCTTTGACGATCTGGGCTCCAGTGCCTTCCCTCTCCTAACATAAGCCCTGCATCTGTAAAAAGGAAATAATACTGGAGCTGGCCAAAACGTTTCTATCAAAACCATTTTCCTGATGAAAATCAGTTAATGTCAAAAATCTTCATTTGGCGGGGAGAGGGGGGGAACACTGAAAAACCCATATCCAAAATATTTTGGTTTTCAGTGACAGGGAATCAAAAAAAATATTTTTCTTTAAAATTGCTCGCCAAAAACTGGAAAAATTTCAATTTTCAACAAAACCCCACCCAAAACATTCCAAAAAAGATTTCAATGAAAACTAAACAAATTCAGTGGTGTCAAAATTTTCCATGGGGTGGGGGGAAGGATCATTTCCTGACCAGCTGTAATAATCTCTGCTTCTCAGGGCCCTTGTGAGGGTAAATTTAGCAATTCTCTCATAGAAAGGCACTTTGAAAGTGCTTTGAAGTCCTCCTATGTGATGCAACAATCACAGATATTAGCCAAAGAAGCAAACTCCAGGAGCTCAGTTCTATAGCAGAAATAACAACCTCTATAACTTCAGTTTTATCAAGTCGTTATTACTATTATTGATCATCACTGATTTGGACACAGGTGAGAAATATACATTGATGCAGCCAGTCAGGATTGATGCAGGGCTAGCAGGCCAGTTTATATTTGCAATAAACACTTCCCAAGTCAGTTTAATCAACAGTGATGTTCAGAGTTTATCCACATCTTGCATAGTGTTTAGCAGGGATAGGGTTAAAGCTCGCAGCAGAAGCATTCAAGGAGGTGTCTGTCTTCACTACTAGGCTACCAGGCCTGAAGAGAATGGGGCTAAAGTCAGCTGGACCTGACTGTCTCATTAGGGAGGGGGAAATGGCCTATACCACAGAGGAGATGGAAGATGTTACTTCCTCTGGAAGTTAGAACGAATCCAGGCACTAGAGTTTCCCTGACATGTGTCTGTTCAAATTTCTGTGAGCTTCCTTTGCTTCTACGCTTTGTACAGTCTCTGGCTGTGTGAGGCCATGTTCTTGTACGGGTTGAAAGACTCTGGAGACAGAAATAAAGCTGGATGGACAAAAAAATGGTGGGTGGGGGGTGTAAATGTTGCAATTTTTTTCTTTTCTTTTTTTCAAAATTAGAAATTTTGTCAAAAGTCAAGCCATTTCCACCAGCTCCAGACAGAAAGCATTATCTTCTTAGCACTCAGAGCCCCAGATGCACCAACTCTCTCCAATGACCTGCATTTGGTGGGCCAAGTCACCCTACTAGACCCCAGTCACCTGTATTTGACATAAGCCCACTAGAAGGCTGCTATGAGAGCTTGACTGACCTGTGTTTTTTAACTAAATGCTGCAGCAATAAAGCAGACTCATGTCTTCAATCTAAAAGGGTAACTGCTCTGTTTTTTCCATACACAAATCTAATGTATGTTTCACTTTTTATACAGTTTTTTCTTTTACTTCTGATGTCTTTCTCAGCTGGGACAACAAAAACAGACTAGTCTGTTTCATGTTGATTGGTTTCTTGTTCGGATTCTCATGCACTAGAAAGAGGTTGCAATGTTTGGCTGCAAACGCTGAAGGGGGTCAGATGGTTGAGTTTTCAGCTATATCCTTTGAGGTTATCGGGCCAGTTGTATTGGCCCTGAGGTTTATAAAAGTTTCTATTTTTTACAAAGCTTACATTTGTGGCCAAATTTCACCTGACAGCATCCCCTGAAACCAAGTCTGTTTGGGCTGAAATCATGAGCGAATCAAGTTTGCCACTAGAGGGCCCCACGGCCATGATGAATGGAGAGCAGGAGCAGGAGTAAGGCAGCACTTATTCTGACGCAGCTGTCCTGGGGGTTAGGATGGCAGTCTGTCATAGATTGAGACCGTTCCCCTTTGCACTACCTTCTCCCTCTGCACAGTTTGTGGGGGCTGCCAAAGAGTCATTGCCCTCCTCTTTCAGGCACCCGGCTGGCTTCCTCTCCCCTCTGCTCCTGTTAGTGGAGGGAAGGAAAATGCCTATGACAGAGGAAAAAAACACTTTTGGGGATCCAAACAGCAGCTGCACGTGGTCTAGGAGTCAGGGTGGAACTCTGGCCAGAATAAGCTTGGCCTGCTTTGAGTCCCCATCTTCTAGGGTGAGCAGGTGAGTGAGAACCAGGCCTCTTAGGTCACCTTGAGACCTGAGCACCTTTGCCGTTGTCCAAGCCTTGGGCTGAAGGCTGCCTGCTTTGATCCAGATGGAATGGAGCGTGTAACTGGGTTACACTGGATCTGTACTCACGAACAACCTGTTCTCGTTGTTGGAGCAGCAAGATGGCCTAAACTGGAAGGCCTAAACTTCTCGCCTTCCATCAGGCTGCCATAACTTCCTAACACACCAGTGCATTGGTAAAAAATGACAGTGCGACAGCAGCCCAGGCAGGATCCCATTCCCAGCCTCTTGGGAGGTTTTAGCAATTGCTCCATGGTGAAAAGTGTTGGCTTAACAACCCTGGAGAGCGAAGCTCTGTCTCTAGCCACAGAGCAGTGACAGCCTGGCCGCAGTAGTGCAAGCTTTCCACCCAAACTGCCTATGCACCATAACCATAACTCTGAGAGGCTACCTATAGGGCAAGAGAGGAGTTGGCTCATTCAATCCTTTGCCTCCTGGCTGAAACGAACAAGGGTGCCCATTGGTGCTAATTAGGGTGCCTGTTTTTATAAGTGGGTGCCTTGTCCACTGGAACTGGACTGGCCATCTGTTCAGAGGCCACCAAAGGCTCAGCAGATGGTAACAATTTAGAGTCTTGGCTAGATCGTAACTGTTGCTGTAGATATGAAAAGCTGTATGTCCCATTACCCCTCCTCTGGGTCATCTAGTCCCACTCCCAGCCGATGTGCCCTTGTCACCCCCAGTGGCAGTGATGCAGATAAAGCACTAAGACCCAGGTTAGCTGCAATGCTGGGCCCCCTGTCACCTTTGCATGTCCAATAAGTCATTAAATGGCAGGCAATATGGCCCCTCTGTGCACAGGAAGCCAAACCATAGAAAGTTACTGTGAGTGAACTAGACAGTGGCCACATTCAAAGCGCTTGTTCACCAGGAACTGCAGGTACCAGTCCACAGAGACCTCTAGCAAAGACTGGCACTCGCTAAACTTCATCTAATCCCTTGGAGATGAGCAATGCCTCTGCTGTGAAGCTGCAGACCGCATTTCCTGGCTTCTGTTCCCTCTGCCCACTCATGCCGAATATGGAGACCTGCTCTCTGTGCCTGCTGCCCTTGCCATGGAAATACAGTGCCTGGGAAAAAGGCAGATCTGATGACACCAAGCAGACTGCATGCTTAGGGATTCCACTGACATGAGCCCCAATGGAGGGGAGTCTCCTTCCAGGCAGGGTGGCACCAAATCAGCTGCCAATGGGCCACAAGAGAGTCAGAGAATGTGTACGAACAAAGTTCTTTCCAGAGGGACATAGTATAAGTAATGATATTTGGTGGCGTATTGAATCTGGTTTTCTAAAGCGCCTATCAGATGCTGCTATGACTGGCAAAGGCAAATCCAGCTAGGAGAGGAGGAGAATGTTAAATCTGGAGATGAATCTGAATTCGAACCCCAAATGTGAATCTTCTGAGCTTTGTAGCTATTCAGATGTGGAGCTGAACTTTGCAGCGTAGGCCCAGCTCTTCGTCAAATGTTGGGCATGTTTCCTAGATGATTTTGTCATTGTAGAGATGGCTGCTCCACGGGGTGGCACTGAAATGTGTAGGATGGACACCATGCTCTGTCTTATCACCTGCATCTCCAGGGTACATTATCAAAGCAAAGCCTTCCTAAGAGAAGGAATAAGAGCCTGCTTTACTCTGCTTTATTCTGTGCTCTTCTTGAGGAACCATTTGTGTGACTAAACACTGTCTGATCAGGATGAGCCAGGGAAACCTACTCCAAAATCCTCTTTCTTTTTGCCCCCTTGCTCTATAATGTCATCTTCCCTATTGCTATTGGCTCTTTTCCAGAAATGGAACACATTGCTCTGTTTTCTGTCCAACCACCCTACCTCCCCGGCTTCCTCTAAAGATCTCAACCATCCTTCCAGTCTCACCACACATCATAGAGACAGAGAGAAGGTGGATGGTGAGCTGCTCTAGCTTTAACACTAGAATCCTTTCCTTTGAATGGACCAACTCAGTCGCCGGCCCCTTGAAAACAAAATAAAGGAAGCCTCAGCAAATTGAAGTTGTGTTGTAGCGTGATTGGAAGGATTTCAAAGCGAGGACATTCCGAATGTTATGCTCTCACGTTATGCACTTAATTTGGACCGATCCCAACTAGGATCTTTGATGACTTTCTACATCCTTCCTGGTGTTGGTCAGGATCATGTACACATGGCCATTGTCGCTGGGACTGGGGAACTGTTCCCTCTGAATGCTTAATCAAGCTCCGATTAGCATTTCTTACAGAGAGCAGATGCAGCCTTTCCATCCCAGCAAACAATGCCATCTGTTGTTCCTGTGCTGTAATTTCCATCTGAAAGTCTGCTCTGGGTTCTATATTTAATAGCGGATGTGTGCAACTGCCAGAAAAAGTAACGTTTAAATTTGGCGGGGAGTGGACCAGGGAATTCTCTTCCCCTTTGAAGGAAACATGAGCATGTTTTGTTTCTTCTTTTTGCCCACCACCAATTCAATGTGAGTGAAGGATGCAAGACCGACAGCTCGGGAATCTGCACTCCGCTCTCCACGGCACAGGCGCGGCGTGAACCATGGCGATGCCAAGCCTCCACCACAATTCCCTGCGCCAATGAGCCTCCTCTCTGACCTAAGGGCTGTGTCTATACAGTAATTTTTCTGCAAAACTTTGCTACCGTTGCTAATAGCAGTGCAGCTCTCCAGCCATGCTGGGAATGCTAAGGCAGAGATAGCTCCCACAGCCGCTGATGTTTGTATTACCATGCTGCTACCTTCCCTGAGGACTGGCGCTCCTCTGGTGTTAGCAACAGTAGAAAATATTCACTAAATACTCGAGTGCAGACGTGGCTCCAGAAACTGCTTATTTTCCCTAGCTTCTTCAGTCCTTGATTTACGTGCTGGGACTGCCAACAAGGAGGCTTTTTGTGATAGGAGCTGGAGTGAGACCCACTAATGAATTTCACTAAAAGAGCCATCAGCTGGTCATAGCATTTGTTCACTACTGACCTGAAGCGGATTGAGATCAGGGACCTGGAGGAAAAAGGCACTGGATCCCTTTACTTAGCCCATTCAGCAGATGAGTTTCCCAGGATGGAAATGCTGAGTGAAAAACAGAAGCAAGAAAAACAAAAACATACAAGGAAGCCAACAAAAGTTCTGGGCCAGTTTTAACCTCTCCTGTTACTTCTGAAAACACTGACAATGTAACCTACTTCCTTGATAGCTAGATCTATTTAGGTGGGTGACAAGAACAGGTGAATATGGGAAATGGGCTAGAAGAAAACTCGATATCTGAAAAACACCAAACTTTGGTTTCAGAGTAGCAGCCATGTTAGTCTGTATCCACAAAAAGAAAAGGAGTACTTGTGGTACCTTAGAGACTAACAAATTTATTTGAGCATAAGCTTTCATGAGCTACATGAAAGCTTATGCTCAAATAAATTTGTTAGTCTCTAAGGTGCCACAAGTACTCCTTTTCTTTTTACCAAACTTTGGGAAAGTTTGGCCCCAGTTACCAACTTCCAGTCTAGATCCTAGTTCCATAACAGGCAGGACCAAACCCCTTGAACTTTGGGGAAATTTTCACCTGGCACCAAAGTCTGTGACTTGTGTCCATCTCAAGTAAACATTAAACTGAACAAATGCAGTGATGACTACTGCTGATCAAGAAAGAGAGGAAAACATTTCATAAGGATTTATTTTTTTTGATCTTGCTTCTTGTCTTTTGAATTTTGTAAAACAAAAACACTTCAATCCATTGCATAGCTGCTCAAAAAATGATTGCAGGGGGATGAGGGGGGGAATTTAGCCAACTTTTCAACTTTTCCCTACTTTTTTTCAAATGTCAAAATTTTAATCACATTTTTAAATGGCAGTTTGGTTTTTGAATGCTCACCATATAATCAGCAAATCAAAGGAAGGCCGTGGCAGGTGTGATGTGTTGTGATAGTGCAGAAGAATTCTCCCCACCTGGCAGGATTCTCCACTCTAGATCCCGTCCAAGGTGCTGGTTTTAAAGTATGGAATGGTTGAAGCCATCTCCAGGAGGGTCCCGTTCCTCCCTTAGGGAGGAGCTGCTCTTGTTTTCCTCCCCAGCTGGAATCCTTAGAAAATCCTCTGATTTCTGTAGCGCGAGAGATCGATCGTTTTTTCCACTTGGCTCCTCCCTCTGCTGCCCTCCTCACTCTCTCCCTTGCTGTCAGGTGCCCTCACGTGCAGCTCCCTCTGCCTCTTTGGATGTCAGATTCGCTCCAGCAGTTTGTCTTATTGTCAGGCTATCTGCCTGTCTGTGCGGTGCCCCTCACCATGCCGCCTAGGTCTGCTGCCTGCTGTGCGCATGTAGGCAGGTTCCTCCCCATCACAGGAAGGGGTCTGTCAGTTTTCAGGGCTGCTACTCCTTTAGTTTATGACCATGTTGTGTGTGCCTGGGAGGCAGTTCCTTTAAAACATAGGTCTTAGCCTGTTCCATAGCCCCATCCACTCAGGGCCCTGCATTAATTATTGTAGAGCACTCAAATATGTTATAGGTGATTTCCAGCAGACACAGAGCCCTACATGCCATTCCCCAGTGGGCTACAGTCTCCCTGTCCAAAGGGATGGAACAAATGAGGCTGACACGCAGCAGGGTAGGATGAGGAGGATGAAGTTTAAAGAGTAACATTACTGTAGATTTACAATTGTTGTGAACGTTTACCAGCTCGGGCAGATGAATGTACTTGCCTGCCCTTCACCATGATAACCATGACAATACTGATGGTCACCTCTCAACAAATCAGCTTGCCCCAGGTGAGTGGGTTAGTAGAATTTAGCAAGGCTGCTCTGTTGGGGATTGCACTCCAAGTGTCTGATTCTACTCATAGTTACACTGGTGCCAATCAGGAGTGACTCAATTGAAATCAACTGAGATACACCAATGTAAAGCTGGCATAAGAGAGATCAGCATTAGGTACCATGTGTTGGATGAGGGACAGAAGCACCTTCCAAGACATGAATTTGCAAAAAGCTGTTCTGAGCAAAACTGAAGAAATGGGGGAATCCCTTATAAGAGGAGCTGAAACCCTTCCCCCTCATAGACCTTCTGTAAGTGACAGCTGATACAAATTACTCCTCCCTCTTCTCTGGATCAGTTACAAAAGGATGGATGTCAGTCTGGGTTCACACACAGCTTGTGGTGATAAGGACTTTGCCAGCCTGAGCGGGTAGCAGTTGGAAACTGCTCTGAGAATTAACAATTACTACATTACACTTCTCAATGGTTCTTTTATAGTCTGGAGCAGCTGGACGAGACTCAACCACAAAGTGAAAAATCAATTTAGTTTTGTCTTTAAATGCTGCCGTTGTTCAACAGATGTTTTCTGGGTGCCACAGCAGCCACCTTGCTCGAGATTCCCCTTGTCATCCGCAGCAGCTCATTAAACTAATTAACAGGGTATTTCATCCATTTGAAGCAGCAGCTTTGCTGGAAGCTGGGAAATGGCAGAGTTCTAAGGGTTAACTTTCACTTGTCTGGTACAGCATGGTCAAATCCAGGGAGCAAGGATTTAAAATAGTTTAATGTACCATTACTATTATTTAGTGCATATAGTCCCTGTTAACTGTAGCTACATGATGTTATCCCATTTCTACCCTGGAGGAAGTATGGGACTGTATTTTGTCATGCAGCTTTTTATTGGGGTTGTTGCTTCAGTAAATCCCATCTCCTCCTTTCCCCAGGCTCTGCAGAACGGGCCCTGCAGGCAGTGCCTCCTTGTGAGTCACCAGCACGAAACGGGGACAAGCAGAGGCATAAGTAACTATGGTAGGAAACTCACTGAGAACTTTTCTGGGTTAGAGCAAAGGGCTTCCAGGCAGCCCTTTAATACTCTAGACTTGGTTTTAGAGAAGCCCCTGCACACTTTGGAGACAGGAGATTTTCACTGGGTCACTAGCCTAGATGGATGTGCTCAGTAAAGTTGCTAGTTCTTCACTGTAACATTGACCCTTATTGTAAGCTACCTACTGAGCACTACTGAAAGCAGAAGGGTATAAGCCTGGGAAAGTGAAGGAGGTAATGGGAGAAGAGAGGGGAAGTCCTCCCCTGTGCCCTAGACACACCTTTTCAGCTGAGATGCACTTTGTTCAGATTTAGAGTACATTAAATTATTTTTCAAGAGAAAAAAATCCAGGTTGGGGAGCAAATTTCAAATGCCAGTTTTTCAAAAGACTCTAGCCCGAATATGGCATACTACCACTACTTCTACTAATGATCAATTAATGCTCTTATACAGTGTAAGTGCTTTTCATCCAGAGATCACAAAGCACTTTACAAATGAGGTAACTATTATTACCCCCATCTTTCAGACAGAAAAACTGAGCCACAGAATGACGAAGCGACTTGCCGAAGGTCACTCAAGCAGCCAGTGGCAGAGACAGGAACAGAACCCAGCATCCCATTCCAGTGTGCTATGCATATTTTTGAAGCAGATGTGGCCCTTTAAAGTTTTGTTTATCATGAAATGTCCTATACGTTGAAGCAGCTGAGAAACCTCAGTGCAAATGTGGGTGATTTAAGAAATCGGCACTGACTTTGGCTGAGGCTTTTATCACCCTGCCTTTGTGTTTGTGACGACTGTGCTGGACCGGAGGTGGAAGTGCTGGGCACCAGGAGAGCACAATTTGCTGTTTCTCCTTCTCTACATGGAGGCCAGCGAGGGACGTATTAGGTTCAATGATTTTACCAGCACAGAACTGGAGAGGTTTGGTGGCGCTCGCTCTCCAGCACATCTTTTACACCTCGGACCAGAGTAGCAGGGCCCTGCAGGTCGGGATTGAGGTGGCCCCACAGCACCGTGTGGGAAGCCCTGTTCTAGCACACAACAGCAGATGTAAAGGTCGCCATCCCGCAGCAAAAAAACTTCAGGACCAGACTTCAAAGAGAAACTGCTGAGCTTCAGTTCATTTGCAAATTTGACACCATCCGCTCAGGATTAAACAAAGACTGTGAACAGCTCGCCAAGGACAAAAGCAGTTTCTCCTCCCTTGGTGTTCACACCTCAGCTGCTAGAAGCCGGCCTCATCCTCCCTGATTGAACTAACCTCCTTATCCCAAGCCTGATTCTTGCTTGCATCTTTATACCTGCCTCCGGAAATTTCCACTACAGGCATCCGAGGAAGTGGGTATTCACCCACGAAAGCTCACGCTCCGATACGTCTGTTAGTCTATAAGGTGCCACAGGACTCTCTGCCGCCTTTACAGATCCAGACTCAGGCGGCTGCCCCTCTGAAGCCAGTCCCAGAGTCGCACGGGCCGCACACTAGGGCCGAAGTGCATTGGCAGCGTGGAGTGGGAGGCGCTGGGCCTGTTGCAGGGTGGGGATTAAGGGGCGTTAGACCAGAGCTATCCGGGGGCCTCTACAAGTAAGAGCAGGGGATGCTGCCGAGCAGGCCAGAAATGCTTTGCCAAGCGCTGCCAGGGCAGCCCAGCGGGAGGAAGGGGACGGCACAGAGGTCAGGATGGAGGTGCAGTGGCAGAGCTGGGGTGGAGGACCCGGCTGGAGAGGACGCGCCTGGCGTTAGGGTTAGGTGCAGGCTAGGACTGACATCCCGCCCTTCGGCACTGTGTGTTAAAGCTCCCTCGGGCGCCGCTGCCTTCACCCCTCCAGCCTGACTCAAGGGCTCCTGCACCTTTAAGAGTCACGGGGGTGGATTCCAGGTGCTTCAGCCCAGCCCGACGGACCCCGTCCTTGACTCCACCCAGCAGCCGCTTCCTCTCATCCGATTGGCTGACTCCGCTATTGCACCCGCCCCCTCCCTTGCCCGAGCCTGACCTACAGCCCCCACCCGCCCCACGGGCTCAGTCACAATGCTGCAGCTCTGATTGGTTGCCCTGGCCCTGCTGGGTGGTGTCTCCGCCTCCAGCTTGGAAACTAGTTTAGTCTCAAGCCCCTGGTGCTAGACTGTATCCAGTGAGTGAGAGTTCCCTGTGGGGGGGGGGGGGCAGCATGGGCACCAGCTACAGTGACCTGGGGGAGCTACAGTGACCTGGGGACACGCTCAGACCCCTGGGGCAGATCGCTGGCCTGTGAGTATCTGTGTAGATCCATCTCCATCCCCAGTCCTGCCCTAGTCTGGGGGGGGGAGGCAGCCTGAAGTGTGTGGAGAGAGGTGAATGCAGACGGCTGGCCGTGAGAGTTCGTTCCCAGCGCCTGGCATAGCCCCGGAGAGGGTGCAACAGAGTCTTGTCTGTGCGGTTGCAAACATGTCATTTGCAAAGTGCTTTGAAGAGGGGGAATCTGCGAGGCAGATCTCGGCTCCGGAGGAAGGGGGGAGAAAGGGGCAGTCCTTTATCTCCTGCATGCAGTGCGTGGTACAGCAGCGAGAGCCTTGATCGCCAAGGGACACTGGAGATGAGGGCAGGATGTTTTTCCAGCTTTTTTCTCCTATTCGGTTCCCGTCAGTAAATCATTTCAAGCGGCTTTGAGAAAGAAGTATCTGCAGTTAATGGTGAGAGCCAGAGAGAAATTAAGTTGATGTCTTTTCCCTCTTTCAGGAGTGTTTGGATAATCTTGGAAGAACACCTCCTGGGGTGTTTTTTGTTGTTTTTATTGAGCATGGATGGAGATTAATTTTACAGATTGGGGTTTAAGGCTGGGGGGAGGTTTAGGAAGAAAAATCCTTTTGCTCTCCGATTTACCCTGTAGTACTGAATTTGCTACGATTACTCAGTTTACTACAGATATTTGTGTCTGAGCACCTGAATGTTCAGGGTTTGTCTTAAATCCAAATCTTCAATGCTTAGCTTCACAATCCAGATCATCCTCTCTAACTAGGTCTAAATTCACGTTTACTAAAATGTGTAGCTGGGGACGTGGAAAGACCCAACAATACGGTGTCAGACTTTTCGGTGATAGCGTGAACCCAGCATGCTGTCTGTGGATAATTGGATGTGTTACTCTCTTGTGATCCTGGAGTGCCGTACAGGTTGTATATACTTAGAACATTAGCAGTGAGATATTCAGCAAATGCTTGAGGCATTCGGCTTTTTAAAACAAAAAGCTGTCATTTACACCTAGCCTAGGAATACAGCAACATTTATTCATTTTTTGTTTGACTCGAAATATATCGCTGTAAAACTGCTTATGGATCAAGAGACCCTGCTCCAGTGAGCCTCCTGATAAAATAATGAGTTGCAGAAATAGCAGGAGCAACATAATTCTGAAAGTTTGCAATTGTGTGTAAATGGCTGATTCAAACTGGCTGACTGTTATAACTCCCTGTTCTATTAGGACAGCGTCTGCCATGTCACCCTGGCCTTCCCTGGGGCCCTCTTGTACTTCAAAAGTTACAGCTTTTTGTTTTTTCATAAGCCCATTCACACTGTTTGATTTCAGGCTTCTTTATACCAAAGAAAACAAACTCTGAGCTCAGTACAATAACTCCTTTCAGGAGGAGACATCTGTCCATTATGGACACCTCTCCATATGGTGAGAGCCTTCCTGTTCAACCTCTCTCCTCCTCCTATGAGTGCCTGGGTGATTTCTCCTCTTGTGACCATATGCTTGGAGTCACCTCCCAGATCCTGTATCCCTTGCAACCCCACTCGCTGTTCTTCAAATCCCTCCTCCAAATGTGCTTATCTCACTCCAGCCCGGGCACATGGTCCCAGAAAAAACAAGTGACCTCACTTTTACTGTGTAAACCTCCCTCCTCTTCCTCACCCCAGCCCCTTACCGAACATCAGAAGACACAGGAAGAGAAACCCCACGTTCATCTGTAAAGCACCAGGTACAGTCCTGTATAAATAGTAACACATAGCCACCACAAGTGCTAGTGATAGCCATCCTACTGGTGGTACCTTCAGTGTAGGCATAAAGCATGCTGGGGGGGGGGCACGTGGGAGAAACTTGTGCTGCCTATTTTACCTGCCCCTCTCTCATTTTCCCCTTCCTACTCCTGTTAGCCCATCCCGGGTCTCCTCTCCCCGGAATCTGGCCACTGGTGGTGTAGGAACTTTTTTTTTGCAGCTCTGGAAGAGCCTCCCATTATCTGTTCCCCTCCTCTGTTTTCTGGTTCAGATCAGATCTTATCCGAAAACAAATTGTGTCTCCGCCTCTTTAATTTCTCTTGCCATTTGCTATCATTTATCTCTATAGTAGGATTGGAGTCGATGAGGTGTGTTGGGATAAGGTTTGTATGGAGGTTTGCTGTGCGCAATAAAGGTGCCTGGGGTAAGGACGGCTTGCAGCATTCCTCTTTAAAGTAGTCTCATTGTCTCATTATTTATAGGATTGTAGTGCTGAGGAGTCCCAGTCATGAACCGGGACTCCATTGCACTGGCAGCCGTACAAACACAGAACAAAAAGACGGTCCTTGCCCCCAAAGAAACAAGATTATTGTGTCTAAACCCAGCACCAAATTCACTCCAAAAGGCTGACATCCAAACGGTAGCATAAACTTACACGACTTGAAGTAGCGCCACTGAGGAACTATTTCTTTCTACCCTTCTGTTGGTTCAAGAAAAGAAGAAAAGAGCTATTAGACCAGGGGCGGGCAAACTTTTTGGCCTGAGGGCCGTGTCGGGTTTCGGAAATTGTGTGGAGGGCCGGTTAGGGGAGGCTGTGCCTCCCCAAACAGCCAGGCATGGCCCAGCCCCGGCGACCTGTCCCCGGACCGCCCCCAGAACTCCTGCCCGAGTGCCCCCGCCGCCCCATCCAACCTCCCCTCTCCTTCCTGACTGCCCCCCAGGGACCCCTGCCCCCATTCAACCCCCCCCATTTCCCACCCTCTGACCACCCTGACCTCTATCCACACCCCCGCCCCCTGACCACCACCCCGAACTCCCCTGCCCTCTATCCAACCCCCCTGCCCCTGCTCCCTTACCGCGCTGCCTGGCGCACCGGTGGCTGGCAGCACTACAGCCGTGCCGCCCGGCTGGAGCCAGCCACGCCAGTGCGTGGCACAGAGCACCGGGTCAGGGCTGGGCTCTGCACCTGCCCTGCCCCAGGAGCTCACAGCCTCAGGGGCTGGGCAGGAGAGTCCTGCAGGCCAGGTGTGTCCCACGGGCCGTAGTTTGCCCACCTCTGTATTAGACCTAATAGTCAAACCCCCTCTCACCCTCAGTGTGTGCAGAGTTGTTCCCTGCGGTAGAATCTCTTGTGTTCGGCCCGGTTTTAAATGGCTCAGGTGATGGGGTTTGCACCACGTTCCTAAGAAACCTTCCCTGCATGTGCAGAACAAGAGAGAGGAGGCCAATTTAATATCGTACCAGCAAAGGACCAGGATAGTTAAGCGTATGGGGAAGATGGCTCAGGGGCAGATAACTCTGGGTGCTGTGTGTACGCTGTGTGTGCTATATGTTTTCGTGGTGCGGGAGGGAGGACTGCGTGGAGTCAAGGCCCAGAAAGAGTATGACTTGTTGTTGAGTGATGATTGTATTACTACCCCTGCAGGGGAAATTGCCTCCTGCACAAACTCATTGGGACTCAAAGTAATCTTCCCTGATGGCCAGTAATGTTTTTAGGAAATGCTTATTGGGTGATGGGATGGAACAGGAGAGGCATTAGGTGGTGGGCAACTCGTCTGTAGGGGTGGAACAGCACAAGCAGAACCTGGTCAGATGTGGAGGGAGATGGGAACAGGACACAAGGGTACTGGTCAGGCAGGTCCTGGCCACATATATGTGTAAGTGGACCAGGAGGGGCAGACCTGGCCTGGTGGGTCTGGGGTGTTGGACTTGCTCACTGGGCAGATGGGTTGCTGAAAGGGTCAGGTTAGAAATACAAATGTCAGAGTTTATTACCAAGAGCCAGATTTATTCTCATTCTTTATAGATTGTAATTGAATTGAGGCAAATGTAGTCAACACTGCTTAAACAGTGGCTGCTAGAATGCCTGCTAGGATGCATTTAGCAGTACCAAGCTGCATCAGCCCCCCTGGAGGACCTTTAACCACCATCCCATCAATGTGTCTTTGCTCATCAACTTTTACATCCACACGGTGGCTGTTAGCACCAGTCCAGTGAGCAAGGGCTGCTGCATCATCCCTTCCGCTAGAGCCTGGGTACATTGCTTCCCTTGTCCTAGGATACTGTGTCTGAGCCATCCCAACTTGCCTGCTTGCAAAACACTTAGACTCAGGAGAGACCACCAGTTTTATCTGTTGGCCTATCAGCCCGAGGCCAGGCAAGCTTCATACTGCAGCCCATTGGAAATCCCTTTGATTTATTGTTGATTGGTGCAGAGGTGAGTGTAAAACACCTTGTAAGGTAAGGTAACAAGAGCAGCTGTGACCCAGTAACTCATGGGTTGAGTCATGTGGTTTGATGCCACATGTAGCCCTGAAGAGTGAGAGATCAGAGCCCTGTATCTCTCAGAGTAACACTCCCACCTCCTTTAATCCTTGCTAAGAATGTTTTTAATTTCTGAATCTTCCCTTCTGTCTGGCGGGGGGAGGGGGGAGGAGGAGGGGAGGTCTCTTCTTGCTTTCCTTAGAGTCTTTAATCTCCTTCAGGGGTTGGCATTTTTGCTGGCCAGCACTGAATTCCCTCCAGTGCCCATCAACACCAGCGGGTAATCATCTACAGAGATACAAGGTCCTCCCATCTTCACGGACTTGCGTGGGGTGCTTAACCTCTGCCAGTCTCTGGAAATTGTACCAAGATCTCCTGGCAGAGCAATACAGAGCATCACGTTATCTGACTGGGAGCTGAATTTAAATTCTGGATTGAAAGTTGCGAGGAGAACTGGGCCTTGTTGATAAGAAAGCACATAGTAGAAGCTCCGATTGACCCCATCAACCAAGCCCTCTACTTTGCCAACAAGTTTGTATGTGCTCGTAGTAAGGGATGGCATGTGAGCAGAGGGCGGGAAGCTCTGCCTGCACCCTACAGTTGCAGCATCTTCATCAGATGCTCTGCCACCACCCCAATGGCCCACCTCTTGCCCAGTGCACATCTGCTGGGAGCTGTGTGGTTAGGTACCATGTGCGGGCATTTGAAGTAGACGCCTCTCCTTCTAAATGTAGTAGCAGCTAGGCTGTCTTTCATGGGACTCTCTCCTGGAGATGGACACCGTGATCAAATGGGTCATTTCCATTCCGGGCCCCTGTGAGCTTGATTTGAGAGGCGGGCAGGGGGGATGGAGACATGCTCTATCTTCATCTTCAACTCTGCATCATTTCACAAACAGATTGTGATGGATCTAGCTGGATGGAATTCATTCACTCATTGAGCTGGAAGGCAGGTTTTGTGCGGGGGAGCTCACAGCAGCTCCTGAAATGAATTCCAGGCTTTGAAAGATCTGCTGGGCTGAGACATTAAAAAGCGTTTGTCCACAGCCTTAACTGTTGCTCAAAACATGATTTCTCCTGGTTGGATAATGGCAAAAGGATGGGGGGAGGAGTATTCCCAGCACTACAAAGCCAGAGAGTTTAATAATGAGCATAGACTAACCCACTTTTATTGCCTCTGGAGGTGGCTTAATAAGAAGGTTTACAGAGCATTCACTGTGGAGAGTGGGGAGCGGGTTGGTCTACGCACAAGCTTGCACCAGTTTAACTAAAGGTGTGTTCTTAAACCGAGTTTGTCTACAGACTCTCTTATTTGGTCTGAGGGGGGCTTATTTTGGTTTAGCATAATCCATTTTTATAGGCAGCGCCAGAATCCCCTTTTCCTCCTTCCTTGCCAGATGCCATAAGAATCCTGCTTTCTGCTCAGTTCCATGTGAAACATAGCTCATAGTTTTTGGGACCCAGGCATTTAATAAGCCTTTGTGATAGCTTTGGAACTGGAGTCCCTGCAGGACAAGAGGGAAGGTTGATACCACATGATGGAGCATGTTCCTGGGCAGGCTGGAATATGAAATAGTGATGACCAGAGCACATTTCTGAGTTCAGGTCCATGTTCATAAGCACACTGAAGTTCAGATGCTTGCCCAGACCTTCTCCAGATGATCCCTGCAGATTTGGGCTTGGAAAACCGCATGGTTGCTGTTTGAGTCAAATTGACACAAGTGGAACAGCATTTTGCATGGTATTTCTGTCTCCCACCCAGGAAGTGCAGGGCTGCCATGAAAACATGAAATAAGGAGGAAAATATTGTCAATGGGGATCGTTCAGATGACAAAGATTTGGGTTGAGTCAGAGCTCACTGACATGCTACAGTACTTTTTCTTTTATAAACACATCACATACAGACGGCGAACTGCGGCCAGTGGGTGCCGCAATCGGCTGAACCTGCAGACATTGCAGGTAAACAAACCATCCCGGCCCACCAGCGGATTTCCCTGGTGGGCCACGTGCCAAAGGTTGCCGATCCCTGATCTAAGCTACATCAATTTACATTGCGTAACTTACGTAAATTGACTAGTGTAACTTAGATCAACTTATCTGGTTAGTGTAGACCAGGCCTGAGTAACTCCACTGACTGCGAGGGAGTGACGTTGCCTGAATCACAGGGTGCAAAAAGACAGTTGATCTTCGCTGCATTAGTTGACCTCTTAGGACAGAGGAGAGGGAAGGAACCAAATTTACAGATACGAGCAGACCCCTGACTTCAGTCGAGTTACTCTAGATTTGCTCAGCTGTAGTCGAGAACAGTGTGTGTCCCCTGGAGTGCAGAATCCAATGACTCAGTAGTTGTGAACTGACACCTTAATAGAAAGTCCATGGCTGGAAGCAGGTGTAGTGTCTCTTTCCATTCTATCTGGCAACTGGCCAGGTTTCACTGTCAATATTTTCTGTATTGCACTAAGTGTGGGTTGCTATTTTTACTCCTCTCATCTCAAGTACTATTTACTGGAAGATGTAATTAGTAACAAGCGGGTCTGTTTGGGGCCAGCCTATGGGGACAAGAGTGCATTGCTTCAGCCAGAACATAGGGAGCTGTGAAAGTTTGGTATCAAAGGCAGATCCCCTAGCACGTGCAGGTATGGACCAGTGTCCCCTGAACAGCACTAGTAGGGTTGCAGGTTTGGAACCTGCAAGGAGGAGTATATATTCCAGAGCTGTTGAGCTGTTTATGTGAAGTGCCATGAAAGTGGAATATATGCACCAAATCTTTAAAACTCCAATTAGAGCTGCTGCTAACATCTCCAAAAGGGAAGATTTATTCCCCTATCTTGTCTATTTGCCATCTCCCTTCTGTCTTTCTCAGCAAGATCTGTTTTCCCCATTGTGTCTGCTATTTTTGATTCCTGTCCAAATGTTTGATCCAGGTCTCTATGAGTAATGGACTATGTGAATAATTGTAGCTCACATTTAAAGACTCCATTTTACAGACTGCGTATGTGTGTGCATGTGTGTATACACAGGAGGAATCAGTTTCCCTAACGTGGAAATGCAGCCATATCTGGTATGCAAATGGCAACTCTTTTAACAATTCAGCTGTTCAGGACAGGAAGTGAAGAACACACTATCCAAATGAAACTGCAGGTGAATGTTAATGTCCTAGACTCAGAGACTAACAGCCTAGGAACCTAACACTGGAGATGGGAGAGCGGAAAAGAAGGGCGCAATTTCATAGCGTTTTAAGAGAAGCTGATCTTCGGCCGAGGCCAGGAAGAAATTTCCCCTAAGGGTTGTATTGCAAAATTTGGGTGATTATCAGGTGTTCTATGCCTTCTTCTGAAGTATCCAGTACTGGCCCTTCAGGCAGGCCTGTTCTGATGTGGAAAGAAGGGCTCATGGTTGAATCCTGGTCCAATACAAAGAAGTAGGAGTGTGGTTGACTTCTGTGGGAGCAGGTTTTGGTACTATGTGGGTGAGCCTTGTGTCACTATAGCCTGGATGCTAAAACTCTGCTCTCCAGCTTGCCCTAGATGCCAGTGCTACTCCCGGACAGCCCAGCGGATATGGAAGGTCCACATCTTGCAGTTCTACTGGTGTGACTCCCTTGATTACACTGCAGATGTACAGGTGTAGCCAAGAGCATTGTACCCAGTAATAGATCTGAAACTGAGGTGCCTGAGGCCAGATGCTTCTGGCACTTTCTCTAGGGCTATTCACTGCCCTGGCCCATGTGGCTACATTCATTTATCACTGATCTGCATGTTTGTATTTATACGCTGGTGGCTGAATTTCCCTATCCCTCCTTCAGGCTTCCCCCCAGGTTTGTGAGATGTCGGATGATTTGTGGTTATCGGTGCCGAGATGAAAGTAAAACACAGTGTAGGAGACTGCTGTGGCCTGACCCAGTAACTCATGGGTTTCCCAGAAGATTTCCCAGGGGTACCAGTGGAATTACACTACAGGTGCCCCGATGCCCCCAGATCAGCGGTTTCCTGCCAGTCTGCGCTGCTGCTTCCATTGCTGCCTTGCCCAGAAGTGTGTGTGCCAGTGACCCTGTCCTTGTTTCTCTGAAGGTTTTAAACTCAGAGCACCTGCCACAGCCTGTGTGAAAAGAGACAAAGAAAGTGACAAGAACAGCAGAGGCAGCAAAACCAAATAGAATAAATTAAAAGGGAAATTTTGAGCTTTTTCTAAGCCAATGCCTTTGATCCCAAAGCCGCCTGGTTAGCATTAAAACGCTAATGAAAGCCCCTCCCGAAGCCAGGAGGAGCAGAACCCTGCAACGAGAACCCTGGTTTTCCAGCCTCCAATGTTGCATGGGCATTTTCTCCCAAGAGTTGTGAACCGAGTGAATATCAGACCTCAGTGACTCTTAATGCTGTAGGTAGTTTTTAGTAGGGATGGTCAAATAGAAAGCAACCCTTAAACAACTCCCCCAAGCCCTGTATTGGGACTATCAGTGCAGGGTTTGGTTCACCGTGGTTCATAGGGTCAGGGTTGCCCAGGCATGTTCAGGCAGGGTTTGGCAAAAACATTTTTGAATGACAGCGTTTCACACTTTTTAGCAATTGTTGGACCAGAAATTCATAGCAGGGAACTCGTTACTTGCTATTTTGTTTTACAGGAGAATTCCGAATAAACAAACTTGGTTGCCCAGTCAAGGAGCAGAAACTATATTGTGTGATTTATTAGACCAGCCACGCACCTCAAACTGTTTGTGAACAGCTCTCAGGCTGTAAAGCTATTTGTCCAAACCGCTTGGTGAATTCTTGTGGATACTGGAAATGTTCGGAGGTTCATGGACAACCTGGTGGCTTTAAAAAAAAAAAAAAAAAGCTAAATTTACTACAAACATTGGCCCTGCTTCTGAGCAGGCCCTTCAGAATGCAGAGGGATAGAGAGCAAAGGTAGCTCTAAGGTACCTCTGTGCCTCCTGGTTTCTTGGCCCCACCAAGTCCAACTTAAAGCACAATCAGGAGACGCTCTAAATTATAGCAGCTTCCCTCAAATGCCTACAGGCTACACGGCCAGCACGGAGTACCTGGAACTCAGCGAGCTTCAGTCATGCCCTCCACCCCCAAGTCACCTCTAGTCTCAGGGGTGGCAAGGTGGGATGTAGGGATGCTCCATTATCCTGGCACCACCAGGTAAGCCCCTTTACACAACAGTTGTTTCCTGGGGAGCTGTTCCGTTTTCTTGATGCCACCATAGCAACTTTAAGGAGCAACAGCGGGTGAGAAAATCAGAGTTCTAGGTCTCACCTTTCTCCCTGGTTCTCTACACTGGCTTTTGTCCTCCCCAGGGGCTACTGAGATACTTTTCTTTGTGCTCTGAAATCAGAGGCACCTGCCCTCCCCGTGACTCAGTGAACTTTCATCTTTGTCTTGGGTTGCTGCCATGGGGGCTTTCCTCCCAGAACGAGTGTGTGAAAGGCTGTCCGAAGCCCCCTCCCCGTGCTGCTGTGTTGTAAGAACTCTGTCTCTCTCAGATCTACTGGGCTGAGACTGACTAGAGCCAGGGAAATATTCTAGCCAGCAGACAGCCTTGGCTATCTGACAAAAAGGCTGATGCTCCCAGGCCCTCATCTATATGGAAGAAGGGCTGCCGTCTGTCTCTGCCTGCCCTGAGATCCTGTGAAGACAGTGCCATCGTTATTTATTTTTTTATAACTCCCTTTAAAAGGACAAAATGACTGCAACGTATGAGTGTATCCCAGAACCACTTTGCGCGGGTCAGGTCCTCGGCTATTTGAGCTGTAGCTTCCATTCTAATGACTGCCCCTATCCTACCCCGAGGACGCTGGCTGCTGTGCTCTCAGATGGCCCTTTGTGCTCTGCGTAGTAGGTGGGAGGTCGGAAAGGGACACTGGCAGATTTCTGTGTGCAAAATATTCCTAATGTGGAGTTCCCCATCTGCTTTGGTAGCTCTATACGTTCATCAGGAAAGCCAGTGAAATGTTCTGTCATAACCTAGGGCCAAATGCTGCTCTATAAATTTCTGCTTCAGCAAAGCTCTTGAGGGTGTGCTTAATAGTAAGCATATGCTTACGTCAAGCCCTATTCAGTAACGCATTTAAACATGCGCTTAAGTTAAGCGCATGCTTAAGTGCTTTGCTAACTGTAGGCTAGCCGTGGGCATATTCTGATTAAGCAGCAGAGGGGTTCACCTCACTTACAGATTTTGAAGGTTCATACGGCTGCAGAATTTGGGAAGAAACTAATCGGGAAAATTGCTATTGTCTACAATTTCTGTTCGTCTGATGTGTCTCAAGGGCTATCCCACATTACTGGTGGGCTAGGGAAAGCCCTGGGAAAGCGGGGGTTGTCGGTCGTGCCACATTCTGTGGTAGTCTGAGCTACGCCCAGCTCGAGAGCAAGAAGTAGAACGTCCACATTTCTACTCTTACGCAGCCATGGGAGGATTCAATCCTAGGTGTTTTGAGAAGATTTCAGGCCTTTACCATTTAAAAGGAGGGCAGGTAAGTAGGTCCCACTGTAACACTTGCCTCCTAAAAACTCCTTCATACAATGTGAAAGCTGCTGCAGGCTACAGGCTTTTTTTAAAATCCCAGGTGTATGGTAGTTTGATGCTTCTTAGGGATGGCCCTCGCTAGTTCTGCAGCCTGCTTCAGCCTCATTTATTGGCCAGCCCAGCTGTCTGTGAGAAGGCCAGCTGACAGTAGATGTCATAACCTTGCACCTGGCTGAAGGGACCATCTTTAAGGGTGGAAGGATGATCCAGTACCCATTCAGTCATTTGGCCTCTCTGCCACAAAGCATATGGTTAGTCTCTAAGGTGCCACAAGTACTCTTTTTCTTTCTGCCACAAAGGGAACCATGTAGGGCTAGTTTTGGTGGGTCACCAAGCAGCAATTGGATGGAAATGTAACTTGGCCACTACCTACCCACCTAAGAACTACTGTACATGGGATTTAAAAAAACTCTGTGGCCTGGTGCAGCTTTTGTATTTTATGTAGGTGTTTTTAATTTATAAATTAGCCACTCCTTCTATTCTGAGTGGTGCCTTTTCCTCCTCCAGGCTCAGGAAAAGCTAACCTTGTCCCTTTCCCTTTCTGGCCCCTCTGTTTGTTTCTATGGCTATTCTGTGTGAATTGCTTAACATTTGGTTTGATTATCACATCACATTTGAAAATTAGCACATCCACTCACTGCTCAGGTCTGGTCTTCAAAGGAAGCAATAGATTGGGAGGGTGTTTTCTGAGGTTGGAGGAAGGGAAGCCGGAATCAATAGCTTTTAGCAGACTCATAAATGTTTCATCTGTATTCCTCCAGTTTGGTCAGGGGTGCTGGAACAATTTGTATTGTGGGGGTGCTGAGAGTCGTTGAACCAAACTGTAAACCCTGGATATAATGGAATCTGCTTCCAGCACTGCTAGTTTCAGCACCTTTGAGTTTGGTGCTGTAAAATTGTGTCACTAGAATCCATATTAACCCTTAGAAATTTGTACTAGCCCTGAGGTGGGTGCAGAATAAGCATCCTGATGATGCTAGAAACATTTCCCCTTGCAGCTCGGCTCAGCCACTTAATAATGTGATTTCCTGCCCAGTTCTGGAGCCCTGCATTGAAAATTGCCTCTGCTCACAAGTCAAATGAGTATTGCGGTCTCAGCCTGGGACCTTGGGGATATTTGCTAGGACTCTGGGAGTGTCAAATAGTTGAATGAAAATATAATCAATAGCAGCATGATTTGGGTCAAAGATCTCACAGCTGCAGCGACTCTGTGTTATTTACGCTGTACTGTTTGGGGATTGGGAAGCCTAAGGAGACTTCCCCAGGGCCTGTAACTTGGCCCATTTACATCTGCCCTGTAGAACACTGGAAAGGAGGTGGGGAGAGGCAGAAAACACACAACTCAGAATTATTCCTATTGATTAGGATTTATTTATGTTTTGTTTGAGGTGTTGGAAAGTGTCTGGGCAGCTTGTGGTTGAGCCTGTGTCTGGCTTATCTGCATCCAGGCTCCGTGAAGCATGAGAGTGTTGAACTGCTTCACGTTTCTGGGAGGTCACGGTGAAGTGAGCTGTAGCTCACGAAAGCTTATGCTCAAATAAATTGGTTAGTCTCTAAGGTGCCACAAGTACTTCTGTTCTTTTTGCGGATACAGACTAACACGGCTGCTACTCTGAAATGTGTCAGCTCTGTGTCCTGTGGGGCTGCTAACCTGTCATTGGCCTCTGACAGGTCATCGCCTCTCACCCAAGGTCGGTTATTCAGAATTCCTTGCTTGACTCCTGCCCTGTAAATCACGGGTCGTGCTATGTACTCTCCCTCTCATCAAGCCAGCAAAGCATGCATACACGACCCAGTTGTCATCCAGGTCTTGTTGACTCTTCCGACGTGAGCTGCGGATTTGACCATCTCCCCTAGGTGGGATGTGTCAGAGCCTAGCAGCTGACTCGGAACCGTGAGCTCCGTTGGCAGTGTTGAGACCGTACCCTGATCTAGCTGACTTGGGAGGGCAGGGGCCTGTTGGCTTCATGATGAACCGGGGATTTTATTAATTCAGGGTTTTTCCAACTCTTGCAGTACTTGTTGCTTTTTCTTAATGTCCCAGTTGCTGGAATCGAGAGGTGTCATGAGAATCTCACTCTTTCCTCCCTCTCCCCCCATGAAAGCTAAGTTTCTAACCCTTATCATTACAGAGAAAAGCTTGAAAATATGAGCTGAGTGCATGCTCAGGGCTCATACAACTAGAAGGCAAATAAAAAGCCCCCCAAATCATTATTGCAAATCAACTTTTTTTTATGTTTCATGATTTTTAAAGACTCTCATGATTTTGGGGCCTGACTTATGGTGTTTTTGAATGCTCGGGGTTGGTGGTACCTTGTCCCTAGCTAAAAAAGCAGAATAATAGTTACAGAGAAGTTTTTAGGGTGGAAGAGGTGCAAAAGGGAACGCAGATCTGCATCTGACCTTTGCAACTTGGCCCCATTTCTATCTATCATGTTTGGACTGCCTGCCTGCTCCCTAAACCCAGACTCTAGCTCTGTGTGTGTGTGTGTGTCTGATGGTTTTTTGCAAAATGAAATGAAACAATGCTTGACTTTTGGTAAGACCGAGTCACCTCTTTACGTTTGTTACAAGCCCTTAATAACAGACCCTGTGGGGGTGCGGTAGCAACAGGATGTTTGTAATGGGATGACATCAGCATGGCAGTTGTGGGGTTTTGTTTTGGGGCTTTGACCTATGAGCTAGTTGCTCAATATGGTAAAGGGGAGACGGGGGTGATTTGTCCAACTGAAGCTGCCTCTGTGTGGCTGCAGTCTTGTCTGTCTGTCTGTCTCTCTCAATCTCTTTTCCAAACTGTATTCTTTAGCTCTTCTTATATTCTTTGGAACTGACAGACTGGCTTTTAGTGACTTGCAGTTTCTCTCTTAAACATGTTATTTTCCAGCAACGCTGATGGATGTGCCTTCTGCATTTACTTTGTAAATTATGGACTAAATTTCCCAGTCTTAGCCTCAGGATTTTTTATGTTTACAAAATACAAATCAGTCAGTCAGCCTACCAATTACCTGATTTACACCTGCAGAATAGGATCACTTGCATAGTTGTGCCTGCACATTGGATACAGGTGGAAAAATGCAGACTGACTGAAAATGCAGCCTTGATATTTTAGACCAAGCAACTTATCAAATTCCATCATCCAGACTCCATTGCTCTCGATCTCAGTAGATTGGCAGGGTGTTGTGGGTATGTCCTACACTGCAAAAAACCCAGCAGCAGTGAGTCTCAGAGCCTGGGTCAACTGACTTGGGTTTGCGCTATGGGGCTAAAAGAGCAGTGTAGACATTCTCATGGGCTCTGAGACCCATCCCCCTCACCGGGTCTCAGAGTCCAGGTTCCAGCCCAAGGAGGAACGTCTACACTGAGCTTTGTCATATTCCCTGAAGCCTGCCTGTTCTACAGAGTAGATAAGTCATGTGGAAGAGTCTGCTGAGATTCATCAGCCAGAAAGTAGAATTAGAAGGGTTTTGCAAAGTCTGTTGAAATCTTTGGTTCCCTCTAATAGCTAGATACCCCATAAATGAATACGGTTGCAATTGCCTTTCCTAAACCTGTAATAATCTCCCCACCAGACGCCAACATGACATGAACTGAGCCAAGAACAGGCCCCAGCCCTTTACCCTAAATAGATTGTTCTCTTTAACAAGGAAAAATAAACATTGCACGGTTTGTGTGTTTGCCCTCCAGGGGCTGTTGAGAAAATTTGCCATTTAGTTTGGGGCTTTCATTGCTGCATTATGCTTATTCCTTGTTGAAGCCAAAGTGCCGAATTCTCTGTTTCTGCCATGATTACCCAAAAATACATTTTAGAAGAATAAGCAAGCCATTACAGGGTGCTCTGTGGCTGGAATATCTGGGGGGTGCTGCAGGTCAGGATTCAGGAGCACTGGCAGAATTGGGAAGGGCTCAGTGCTGGGACACCAGAGTAGGTTTGAGCTGTGTTGGCAGATCAGTGAGGAGAGGGAATTTAGCACAGCAGATGCCCACACTCTGCTGCTGGCTCTAGCTAGTGCTAGTTTCTCTCCTCTATAAGCACCACTAATTAGTTTATTTTCTGTTCACTCCTCAGCAGACCGCGCCTCTGTCATCATGTCGGTCAGCGTCCACGAGAACCGTAAATCCCGAACGAGCACTGGCTCTATGAACATCTTGCTTTTCCACAAAACCTCCCACCCAGACTGCGTCCTGTCCCATCTCAACACCTTCCGGAAGAGCTGCGTGTTCACTGACGTCACCCTCTGGGCCGGTAACAGGTCCTTCCCGTGCCATCGGGCTGTGCTGGCCGCCTCCAGCAGCTATTTTGAGGCCATGTTCAGCAACGGCTTGCGGGAGAGCGTAGACGATGAGGTGAATTTCCATGATAGCCTCCACCCAGAGGTGCTGGAGCTGCTGCTGGACTTCGCGTACTCCTCCCAGATCATCATCAACGAGGAGAATGCAGAGTCCCTGCTGGAGGCTGGGGACATGCTACAGTTCCACGACGTCCGAGATGCAGCGGCTGAGTTCCTCGAGAAGAACCTCTACCCTTCCAACTGCCTGGGCATGATGCTGCTCTCAGACGTTCATCAGTGCCGTAGACTCTACGAGCTGTCCTGGAGGATGTGCCTGGTGAACTTTGAAACAGTGCACAAGAGCGAGGACTTCAACAACCTCTCCAAGGACACCCTGCTGGACCTGATCTCCAGTGACGAGCTGGAGATAGAGGACGAGGAGAAGGTCTTCAGGGCCATCATTCAGTGGGTGAAGTATGACTTGGACAAGCGGAAGGTGCATCTCCCAGAGCTGCTGAGGAACGTGCGTCTGGCCTTGTTGCCTTCTGAGTGCCTCAAGGAAGCCATGGCGTGCGAGGACCTGATCATGGCAGATGAGAGGAACAAGCTCATCATGGACGAGGCCATGCACTGCAAGAAGAAGATCCTCCAGAATGACGGGGTGGTCACCAGCCCCTGTGCCAGGCCCCGCAAAGCCGGGCACACCTTGCTGATCCTGGGCGGGCAGACCTTCATGTGTGATAAGATCTACCAGGTGGATCAAAAGGCAAAAGAGATCATCCCCAAAGCAGACCTGCCAAGCCCAAGGAAAGAGTTTAGTGCCTGTGCCATTGGCTGCAAAGTCTATGTCACTGGCGGGCGGGGCTCAGAGAATGGGGTCTCCAAAGACGTCTGGGTATATGACACGGTTCATGAGGAGTGGTCCAAAGCTGCTCCCATGCTGATAGCTCGGTTTGGGCACGGCTCAGCTGAACTGGAGAACTGCCTCTACGTGGTTGGTGGGCACACTGCGGTGGCTGGTGTCTTTCCGGCATCTCCTTCTGTTTCCTTGAAGCAGGTAGAGAAGTATGACCCTGCCTCCAACAAATGGACTATGGTGGCCCCTCTAAGGGATGGAGTCAGCAATGCTGCAGTGGTCAGTGCTAGGCTGAAGCTTTTTGTCTTTGGTGGGACCAGCATCCACCGGGACATGGTGTCCAAAGTCCAGTGCTACGATCCTGTCGTGAACCGGTGGGCGATCAAAGCAGAGTGCCCCCAACCTTGGCGCTACACTGCCGCCGCTGTTCTAGGCAGCCAGATTTTCATCATGGGTGGGGACACTGAATTCACCGCTGCGTCCGCCTACCGCTTCGACTGTGAAACGGACCAGTGGACGCGGATCGGGGACATGACTGCCAAGCGCATGTCATGCCACGCCTTGGCCTCGGGAAATAAGCTTTACGTGGTGGGGGGTTACTTTGGGACTCAGAGGTGTAAAACGCTAGATTGTTATGACCCTACCTCGGACACGTGGAACTGTATAACAACAGTGCCGTACTCACTCATCCCCACGGCTTTCGTCAGCACATGGAAGCACTTGCCAGCTTGAGAGGCATTGGCTTGGGCCCAGAATTCAGGAGCTTAACCGGGTAAGATTATATATATTTTTAACCTGATACTTCACCTTTGCCACCTAAAATCTGCATCAACGCCCCATGTCAAGACAGCTGGATCTAAACTTGCTCCTGGGAATGCCACCGTTTCCCTGTGTTTACATTTGAAACAGAGAGGGATAAACAGATAGAAGGCCAAGTAGGCCCAGGCCGTTGTAGGTTGATACCTCTCTGCTTTCATACCATAACTATTTCAAGCTGGCCCCTTCAGTATCTTGGAGGCTTAGAGTGCAAGCCATCCACTTGTGTCGCAGGGCGAGACAGAGAATATGTTCCGATCATGACTCTAATAATACTTGTATTCAGCACCTTCTGGTAGGGTAGACACTGTGATGATGAGCACTTAAGAAAGGCATAGTATGAAATACTTACCCAGATGCCTGCACAGGGGACAGACTATCTGATAGGTAGGTATTAAAATGACTTAACCCCTGGCATGCTGGGAGGGAGGGCATGGATGTCGGTGAGGGGTAACAAAAGTTAGGTTGTGCATACCGTTCAGTGGATAGGGCAGGAGAAGCACAGAAGCCATGGCACATTTCCCAGGGATCAGATGCAGATTTGTCACCAGAGCAGTCCCCTATCAAACTGAAAACCACCAGACTCCTGTGCAAGACGTGAGTGGGAGGGAAGGGGATATAATAACCCGAAGAAAAATGCATTTGCTGCACTGCTGTGTGTGCATGCGGGGATGGGCTGTGAAAGATGTTGATATTTGACCCCAGGTACATAAATTCTGAGGCTATTTTCCCCAGTTGGTCAGAGTAACAGGGAAAGCACTGTTTGAAATGAGGGGCAGTGGAAACTTGGACAGGAAGCCTGGCATCTGGCTCCCACCCACTCATCTACAGTGGGACATTTGGCTGCTGTGCCGATTGCAAGATTTTGGTCAATGGTTTAACCTTAAAATTACCAACCTGCGTATATCGGCACCTGCTCAATCTGTGCCAGGATGTAGTTCCCCAGTGAAAGGTGGCACTTCCTAAAATCCTTCCCAAAGTTTGTTGTGAACCAAGTATTGATCTGGGCAGCACTCCCTGGGGAATAATGCTGCCTTTGCAGCAAATCTAGCACCACTTCTGGAACTGACTGCACAGATTCCTCTACCACTGGGACATCTGCATCCCTCCATGTAAGTTTGGAAGCCTGTTAAGAGCCAAATGAGAGAACCTGGAAGCATCTCCTGCGGTGGTTTGGGGGATTGGCAAATTTCCTCTATAGGGTTTTCATCCCAAAAAGGTGGATGAGGGACTCCAGAGAGGATCCTCTTCTGCGCTGAAATTCTCCTTTAATTTTAAAGTTCATTTTACACCTGGAGGAAAGAATGATGCCCAAGCCCTGTAACGCCCTCTTGTTTCCCTGGCCTCACACTTAGCGTCACAGACATGTCAGGGGAAAAATGCAACAGGGTGGCATTACAGCAGCCTTCCAGTGTTTCCCCCTTCAATTTCTTCTGCCTGTACCGCTGGCATCAAAGAAGGAGCTGCTGGCATCTTCGTGTACAGTTTGCCCAACTTGCCCGCTGCCTGCTTTTCATAGACATTTGGTGCATGATGGAAAAAGCACCCAAAACACTGGGCTGCTGTAAGATTTTGAGACGTGTCTGGCTTTGACCCAGCTGCACCGTTTTGTAGGGCACAGCAAGGACGTGAGGGGTTAACACGGGATTGTACTGTGCATTCCCTGCACTGAATGATAATAGCTTTTCCAAATACCCCCTCCCCTCCTCACGGGTTGCCTAGCATCTGTTGCGGTGGCTCAGTAATCTAATTAACTGCCACTCGGCTATTAAATATCGCAGCAAAGAGTATGAGGTCTCCATCATTTTCAGCTCGGGGCAATGGGGCCTCCCCTCAAGAGCCATCCTAGAGCTGAAAATTAATTTTCTCAGTGAGCTGGTGAACAGTAAAACACCATGCCAGGCATCCACATGGGAATGGGGCTAGGGATTGTGATGCTTCATCTACTGAATTCAATTTTGCTCAAAATTTCAATTTGAATTCAATTTTGCTTTGGGGATCTCTGCAAGGGATAGGGAGTTTATGCCCTGCTTGCGCGAAACCCACTAACCAGGGCAGTTTTCTTTATGATTTTTTTTTTAAATTAAATTTAAAACTTTCCAGACAGAACAGTTTTTAGGTTTAAACATTCCCCAGTTGTCCGCAATCTCAAACTAGTGTATGAAAACCAGGAAGTGAAATTGACGAGCACGGCCACATTATACAAGATGAGTGATCTGCAAAGAGCCACTGTAAAGTCAAGGTAGAGAACTCAAGGTTTTGGGGCTTGTTACCTCTGATGGGTTATTAGTAACCCAAAGAAATAAGACATTTAAAAGCGCAGGCATGCTAACTGGGTGGTGTCCTGTCCCTGATATATTTTAGCTTTTTCATCCCATTATTTTTAAACCTAATTTGTTGTGGTGGCCTCTGTCCTGGGTTTCTGACAGCTCCTTTAAATCAAACACACAGAGTTGAGAGTGAAGCCACACTGGAAGAGGTTTGCCCTGCTTGTGTACCCCACAGTGCATCAGCTATACACCTTGCCCTGACTGATACTGGGCCCTGGGCAAAAGCTAGGAACGGTGCTCTGGGAGTTGGTCTCTAATTTGGTCGATCCAAAATGCTGGTTAGGAATCTGGAGAGGACGTCTCCAGGACATTACATGTATTGGTCCATATTCCCACTGAGAGCATTTGGGGGGTTCATGGGAGTCAGTTGCAGATTGCTGAATATGGGATTCTGCTGTCCCCAGCCCCAGTGTAGAATAGGACAGTTGGGGTGGGGAGGGGGGTTGCTATAAAGTACACCAGCTGGCTGTGGCCCCTAAGGACCATCCACCAAGCAGGGATAGTCAGAATGCAGCATTCTTCTGCAGTACCCCCTCTAAATTCCTCCCCCTCCCTGATTCACTCTCTACACTGGGAGAAGCATTGTGTGGCTGGGAGTGATGAGCGGCTGGCTATGCTGGCTCACGGGAAGTGCAAGGGAGACCCAGCTGCATTCCACTCGCTTCGCTCAGTAGGGGCAGGACAGGCCCGAGAATCTGACCCATTCTCTCTGGAAAGCTCTGTTCAGAGGCACTTCCTGTTTTTCCATCGTGGGAAGAACCAGCCACCCATAGACTTTTAATCCTTTTGAACTTGTGGAGTGTTTTGGCCCAGTCACCTCTCTGCTTTACCCCATAGCAGGGGTTTGATTGCTACTGCCCTTTATGCAGTCCCATGGACCAGAGTTCTCAGAAGGAAGCAACTACCCCCTGGTCCTTCTCCCTCCACACTGGTACGTACCAAGCCAAAGGCCAAGCTGCATTTGTCCTTTAGTGGCCATAGTTCCATAGTTGTGAAGGCCAAGACTATAACAGGGTTCAAAAAAGAACTAGATAAATTCATGGAGGATAGGTCCATCAATGGCTAATAGCCAGGATGGGCAGGGATGGTGTCCCTAGCTTCTATTTGCCAGAAGCTGGGTATGGGAACTTTTGCCATCTTTGGCTGCTAACTCTATTTGTCTAGAAGTGTTCCCTGTGACCCTGGTGGGAGCCCTAAGGGTTTTCCCACAATCCATCCTTACAGTCACCCCCATTCTGAGCAAGGAAAACATAGCAAGGAGTCCATCAATACTACCCCGTATACATCTAGAGGGGTGGTTTTGAGTGACCCTTTAGGGACACCATGTGCTGCCCCCACTGTCAAACACAGTTGATGCAGGGGCGTGAGACCAAGCCCAGAAATCAAACCCATGGGTTTGTAAAGCTCAAGCACCAGGCTTGTCAACCACGGGTTAAGAGCTGGAAGGTGCCGACACACAAATGGGAGCTTTTCAAAGGCACAAATGGAAGTCAGGCACCTAACTCACAACGGTTTTCAGTGGGCTGTGGGTACCTAATGGCCGTTTATACCTGAAAAAGCCTGGCCCCAAAGCTCCAGCTCTGCTTTAATTTAAAACATAACAAACATAACAGCAATGAATTGTTTCCTGCAGAAAGGTTGGCCTCCAGTATGGCCACGTTTAAGCCCCAGGGGGTTTGCATCACCGTACTTTTCAAGGAGGATCTCCGCGCCCCGTCCAAGAATACAGTGGGACATTAATTTAGTGCTGATCGCAAGCAGTAATTCCAGGGATCAACCATGATTAGCAGCTTAAAAAGCAAAAGCCTAATCTCTCCCACCGCACAGCCCTTCAGCTGATTTGTATGCCTCCAGTGGTCAGTGAGTGACCCATGAAATAAGAGACTTTTGTCAGCGCTGTGCAGGGAGGAGCTATATAGGCACGGGAATCTGCCCTCTTCCCGTTTCATGTCCCAGATGAGATCTAATCAAGTACTTCTTTTAAGACAAAACTCTCACCTTTCCTCTTCTCCCCCGCACCCCCGCTTATTCTGTGTGTTTAATACAGAAAAGTTTCCATAACTGTAATAAGACAACATAAAATTGGCTTAGCCAACTTTTGACACTTGTATAGGAATCAGATCTCGACTACCAGAATCAATGCAGAGAAGCAAATGCAAACTCCCAAAACCTCCACTCATAAGGGCAGTATAAATGCAAATCAGGAGCTGGGTTAATCGCTTAATAGAAATGTGTTGTAACAGAAATGGAGATCAAGCTTAGACTACAAACATTTATAAAATATAATTTACTGTTATCCCTTCTGCTCTCTCTCTCTGCTGGGGGCAGTGAAACAGCTTGGTCAGTTTCATCTTATAGCGAGGCCGATTGTAGTTCCTTGAGCATGGACATTGCTGGGTTTGCACGCTGACTATTTTAGACTGACCTGTATGAACTCTTTGGGCCTCTAGAAACCACAGTTCAAAAACCTGCAAAATCTTAGTAAAAGTTGCCCAAAAGTTGCCCATGGCATGGCTACGTATGGTCAGTTTAAAAAATGGACCATCCCTAAAATACTGTAGCTAACCCCCTCTCTGGGCAAGGCCTTAATGTAGTTTTAGAGCAGCTCAGCATCTTGTAATTACTAAAGTAACCAAGTCACAGATAATTTTTGCCAGTGTCTCATGGGGAAACTCATTTGCCTCCATTGGATTGCAAAGGCAAAATAAGCAGTGGCTGCAGCTTGCTGCCGTTTTACAAGCAGATGTTTGTCTCTGAAGCCTGTTTATCTGGCAGAGTCAGAAGGGAGTGGTTGGCCTGCAGAGCCAGGTATATGAAAATCAAGCTTTTCCTAAGCCTGGGTTTGGGTAGACAAACACCTGGTTCGTTCATTGTATACAGAACATGAGATCTGGCCCCAGGCTGTATGTATGAGCCCCTTGGAAACTTGTGTGGTTGGTTTTTTAAGAGCTAGTTGGTGGGAAAATGGGAATTATTTCCCCCGTCTCCAAAAAATTCCCACTTTCCTTCCATTTTTTGCTCCAGTGTAATTTTGCTGGGAGTTTCCAGACCAGCCCTCATGCTCTGTACCTGTTGCGAGGCAAGAATGCAGAGCCTTCAGTCCCAGGGTACAATCTAGACTAATGAGTAGCTGGGCCACCTCTGCTGTGTAACCCAGGATGCCCTTTGCAGTGCTTTGCTGCTGTAGCCTCCAGCCTGGACGGCTCAAAAACAGCCTCCAGCACGCAAGTCACTCCCAGCAATGTCTGCGTGTGTGTTGCAGCCAGCCAGCCACCCCTATCGCATTTACCAGCCTTGCTTAGACTGCAGGGTGACCAACAACACACTCCCAGCTCTAGATTTCCCCAAGAAATTTATGTCCTGCACTGCCCAGCCCTCTCCTGGACAATACAAGTTTACATAAAGTCTCTTAGCTGTTTAATAGAAATAATATGCACCCAACTGGCTACCCCAAATGCTTCAGTTTAAACACGCTGGATTAGATAAAACAATAAAATAAGTTTATTTTCTTGTAACCATTTCTAACTTACGTGTCTCATTACTTGTACTCACCTAAAATCTCTCTCTTTGTAATTAATAAAATTAAAACACAACTGGTACCTAACTTAACAAACTATATCAGATTCTCACCATATGATTTCAGCAGCCTTACAGGCCAAACTTCTTAGGTCAGGACCCCTTCTCTCAGAGTTCAATGAATGCTTCTTTGGTCACTTCTGGTGCTGTGAATGCGATGGGCAGGAGGAGAGAGAGGGCTCAGCTTTGGGTGTTTGTCCCTCCTTTTTATAGTGTCAGTCCCCCTCTTGAAAACCATTTCCAGCTGAGAGTCAGGAGACAAGAGTGTCTCTATGGAAGGATGTTCCCTGCTGCTTTTTCCTCACCTGGTTGACCGTCCTTTGTTTCTCTTTCTGCTTGATGACTCTATTTATTGCTTAAATGCAAATTTAGCAGAGCACACATTCCTTTCTTTGAGACAGACCTGTCTGCCAACCTCAGTGTGGAACAAGTGTTAACACCACAATACAGTGGAATCCTAGAATTTCACATACAATGTTGCTCCACACATTTTATCAGGACAAGCAAATTATGAGTTTTCAGATGATACTGCATAAGGCATACATAGTACAAAGATTATTACAACAGTGTGGGGGGTATGGACGCAGGTACATTTCATCACGTTCCCCCACCCCATTTCCCTCAATGGCCAGGCTGTCATTACATCAGTGGCCCCGTAATGGGGTGCAGTGAAGCAGGAATTACAAGGGCTGACAACACAAAGCCTTTTGAGATTCTCCAGACAAGTGAGAGAGTGGAGCCCGTCGTCTCCCTTGGGGATTCATTAGCTCCAGACGTGATCCCTCATGAGTGGGAGGGACATGTTGATGGCCGCTTGACCGGGGCCGTGGTAGATGAGTGACCTGGGTATTAAAGCTTTCTCTTTCTTATTTCCTCCCTAGATGCCACTGTCGAATTCATCTCCCTTTCTCTCTGCTGGAGTCTGCACAGTGACCAAATGCTACCAGCCTCACTCCTTACTGCCCCCACCCAAAGCCTGCAAAGGGTCTTTTGCAGCCCTTCCCTGGCACAGGGCCCAGGAAAAGGCCTACCTGAGAAGGAAGCCGCGCCATTTGGGCTGGGAGGGGGTGCTAAATGATGCTGCCGCTCGAACGGCCGTGCAGTCAAGCCACTGAAGGAGAACAGAGCCGAGAAGCATGCTGGGGTGGAGGCCTATTGTGTCGGGGCCGTTTTCCGTCGGGGCTTTCGTTTGTGGGAGTGGGGAGGGAAGGGGATTGGTTTTGATATGATAAGAAAGATGAAGTATCCATCGACGCTGCATGAAGCCTATTGAGACGCAGGAGAGGGATGGTACCGCCACTACCGAAGGAGGCACGGGCTTGAATTAAAAGAGCCCAGTGGGAGCGCTGGGCCTGTCCTGCCGCCTGATTCCTCTGGAGTTTGTGCTAGGAGCCCAGCAGGGTTTTCGGTTGTCCTAGGAGCACACAGCACAGTAACCCGATGAGGTGCTTTCTGTACTGGGGCGCGGGGGAGGGGTCTACGCTTTTTAAAAGCGGTTCATTTTGCAGAGTGCTTTAAGTTGGTGATCCCGGGTCTTTAGGGTACTTCAGAATGGGAGTGGGAGACGGGTGGCTGTTGCCAGTGAGGCGGGGATTGGAGAATCCGACGCTGGGCTCTGTGCAGATTGGAAAGGTAGCAGAGAGCCAGCCCCGTGCATAGATACTCCTAGCTGCGTGACCCAAGTACCTGCTTGTGTGGCCGGGCAGGGAATCTGGCTGCTGAAACTTAAAGGGGTAGCCCTTTGATGTTGCTAAAAAAAAAATCCCAGGAAGCCAACACCCCAGACAGGCAGGTAACGTGCAGGAAGGAGGCAGGGACCTGTTGTGCACATGAGAACATTTTCCTTCCGCATTCTACTGTGGTGTGTCTGGGGCCTGGCAGCTCCCTTCCCACAGCAGCTGGGGAGAGGCGTTGTACACCTGTCAATGTGTCAGGATCTGGGTTAATTATGTTGGAAAGCTGGATAACACTCGCTGCACATTCAGAGCAGGTCTCTGAGCTGTTCCTCTGTATTATTACGTCCCCTAAATACTGGGTGCGTAGGAGGGAAGGGGGGGTTATCAGCAAATGAACAGGAACACAGAATTACATACCAGGTCTGCTTTTCAGTCCATTGAGAAGGGTGTCCTGCCTCAACAGTGCCTAATACATGATGCTTCAAATGTAAAGTATCACACAGTTGGCAAGGTGAATTATGGGAGGGGAATATTGATAAAGCATCCATTTCCCACCCTGAACTGGCACACCCTGAGGTTACTGTATCCTGCTCCCAGCCTGCAGAGCGGCCACTGTTGCTGGTCATAAATTACCCATAAGCAGCTCTTAACGTTTTGGTGGCTGATCTCCGCAGGCCGGGGCAGTCACAACTTGGCTGTGCGCTCAGCCTGCATTTTGTTTTACATGAAGTACCCATTAATTCTCCGTGACCTGCCTTGTTCCCATCATGGATTAGGGCTCTTTGATAACTGTTTACAGCGTGGAATACAGCTTCTTCCGCACCTAGCCAGACCACTGCTGTCCACAGGCATGGCAGCTCCAGCATGCCTTTGCATACTCTGAGTTTTCAGTGGATTAGCTTAAGCTGCAGCCTAGCCAGGCAAATAGTGCAATGCACTCAAAACCCTTGACATGGCCTCAAACACAGAAGCCTTTCAGGAGGAAAGAGCGCCCTTCCCTGTAAAGATGAGCACACACTTTTTACACAGCTGCCTCACGAATGGACTGAATTGTTGATTTATTTAAATATTGTAGTTTCTCCCCCGATGTCTGAGAACTTTAATAAAACTGGGAAGCCTTGGTGGGGGGGAGAGGAGGGCTGTGTGAGTTTTCTTTCCCAAACAAATGGGCTTTATGACTAAAAACAGGGTTCTTAGTATAGGTGGCACCAAGCGATGCCTCAGCCCTGCGCAGTTCAGCTAGGCTCACAACCGTAGCGAGCTGTAATTATTGCGACTTTACAGTTGGGGAAACAGGTACCATGTTAGGTGTCATGTCCAAGGTGAAGGCAATGAGTCATTGGCAGGAATGGAAATAAAGTCCCATGAGCTGGGGCTGTTCTGACTTCTCAAGAGACTAAAATGAGCGGGCACACACCCAGAGGAACCTCACAGCTATCCTGCCACTGTTTGTCTCTGCAGGGCAGCGATCAGTGAGAGCAATAAGGGACAAGAATGAGAAGCTCAGAGCCTGACTCTGGCCTTAGAGGACTAACATGTCAAATAAGCTTTGGTGGTCAGCCCACATTACAGCACAGGTGTCAGGGGAATCTGTGGTGCTAATGAGGCTGAGAGGAATGTTGAATGACCACTGTAGCTGTACACCGGGGTGGGCAAACTACAGCCCACCAGCCATTTTAAGCAAGCTCCTGCTGGGGAGTAGAGTCTGGGGCCGCTCCACGCAGCTCCCGGAATGGCCCCCCTCTGGCTCCTACGCATGCCAGTGGCCCCTTCTGGCGCACCAATGGGAGCTGCAGGGACAGGGCCTGTGGATGACGCAGCATGCAGAATTGCCTGGCCACGCCTCCACGCAGGAGCCGGAGAAGGGAACATGCCACTGCTTCCTGCACCCCTGAACCTCTCCCTATGCCCCAATCCTCTGCCCCTGCTCCTGCTCTCTGAACCCCTCAATCCCAGCCCTTCCTGTACCCCAAACTCCTCATCCCCAGCCCCACCCCAGAGCCTGCACCCCCAGCTGGAGCCCTTGCCTGCACCCAGAATGCCTCATTTCTGGCCCCACCCCACCCCCAGCCAGAGCCCTCACCCCCTCCCATGCCCCAACCCCAATTTTATGAGCATTCATGGCCTGCCATACAATTTCTATTCCCAGATGTGGCTCTCAGTGCCCACCCCTGCTCTACACTGTCATAGGGACAGGTTCCTGGTGCTACTCGGGAATAGCTTTCCTGCTTTTCTCTGGAGGTTCTAAGCCAGCCCTCATCACCGGAGTATGTCAGTCGCCTTTAGTGCCGCGCACACACCCCAGGGTCAGGATTGCAGTAAGCTGGTCGCTCTAGGCGAGGAATTTTGTGAGTTCTCCGTTACTGGAGCATCCAACAATGCAGCACTGTGTGTATAGATGCTGTGATACCATTGCTAGATAGGGAAGAAGGGTGGTTAAAGCACTTAACTGAGACTGAAGAGACATGAGTTCAATTCCTGGCTGAGCTACGGAGTCTGTGTGTGACATCGGGCAAGCCCGTGGGAGTTAGGTGCCTAAATACCTTTGAGGAGCTGCGCCTGAGTGTCTCCGTGCCTCAGTTTCCCATTGGTAGAATGGGAATAATAGCAGGGCCCTACTTCACAGGGGGTTGTGAGGATAAACACGCTCATACTGGTGAGATGCTAAGCTACTAGCTGGAGGGGGGTCCATAGAACTAGCTAACAAGAGAGCCCCTTGTAAACCCAGCTCACTGTATTCATGAATGGGGATTTCTACTCTATAGTTTAATGGGAATTTTGTAGCCCTAATGCTGTTTGTGCACTCGAATGTTACCCTTGGCTCTGGCACTTTAAAAACAAGGGTGGGGGGATTCGAGAGTGGAGCGTTTTGATCAAAGCAAAACAAAAGAAGTTCTCCTTTGTCTTTATTCTTGCTCCGGCATGAAAAGCAATTCAAAAGTGATTGCCAGTGGCTGTGACAGCTGCAGCCTGTTGCTAGGGGATTAAGTGTGATGCTAGCCACAAAAGAGTCTTAGTTAAAAGCAGCAAAAGGAGCCCAGTAAGTAAAATGGGGGGGTTAACCCTTTAGAAAACAATAGCTAATGCTAGCATGACACTGAAATTGTGGAGGGGAAGGAGCATGAAAGTGCTTTTTGTGAAACGCCTTTCACCTCTAGCTCACCAAACAACTGGGGCGACCATTGTCAGACTCCAAAAATGATCCTCTCCTTCCCCTCCCCTCTGACTGGCGTTTCCGTGCCAACTGTCATTTTTGTATCCAAGTACAAGGACCAACATCCTAGGCCACGGTGACAGCAACTGAAGCCGGAAGATTCTCATGCCGTTGATTAGACCAGGGATCGGCAATTTTGGCCCACGGCCCGCCAGGGAAAGCCACGGGCGGGCTGGACCAGTTTGTTTACCTGCTGCGTCTGCAGGTTCGGCCGATCGCAGCTCCCACGGGCCACGGTTCGCCGTCCCAGGCCAATGGGGGCTGCGGGAAGCGGCGTGGGCCGAGGGATGTGCTGGCCGCCCTTCCCGCAGGTGGGAGTGCGAGGAATTGGGGCCAACATCACACAACTGCCAGCAGAATGTTTGAGCAGGGCCTCAAATCCCTTTTACCCTGAGTCCAAACTGGCTTTTTGGGGGAGTGGGTGGAGAAGCTGTATGGGAACGCACCGGGGCTGAGTCAGGAGGGAAAGTGATTGGAAGGCAAGCTTCTGAAGTAGTGAATGGCATCAAGGGCTCTGCTTAGTTTCCTTCTCTCCTGACAATCTCTCTTTTCTTTCTGCTTCACCGCCTCTTACTTTAACGTCATCGGCTATTGTGCAAACCCTAGCCCAGCAAAGGGTGACTTATTTAAATTTCTTGCTGACTTCCTAATTAAAATCACAAGATTGGAGACCAGCTAATCCATTTGGAGTTTGTCAGCTGAATAACAAACCTGATTAGATGGAAGAAAGTTTGGCTTTCGTTCACTCGACACATGGACGCCTCACTTCCTTCCCCTGGCACATGCAACAGCTTCAGCTGATTTTTTCCCCCAACATCATGACTATGGAGCATGTCTTGAGATTTCCCCAGGGATTTCTTGACACGGAAGGAGCTGTTCCTTGGGGAGGTGCAGTCACACTTGTATTGGCTTCCTGCCATTACAACTCCTCCTGGCAGGTCTGACTGCCTCTTTGGATCATTAAGCTCAGCGATCAAATTGCTGTAGCTTAAAATTCTGGCTGACTGGGAAAGTCCTGCATCAGGCTGAGCCCTTCACACCTGGGGCTGGAGGAACAGCTCTCTAGAGGTGACTGCACTGGGCCAGACCTGCCCTTCTCCCGACTTCAGCTTTTGATCTAGTCACATTCTAAGAAGAATCTGACCTGGGTCACTACAAGGGTGAGAGATGCCAAACAAACTGGCTATGTGGATTCAGTTCCGAATGAATGCCACAGTGTGGTACTAGGGGCCAGTGTGCCACTGGGCATAAGAGCCTTCAGATGAGCTGCAACAGTGGGTCCTGATCACTTGTGTTCATTAAAAATCCTGTGGCAATTTAACCGGGCCACAGGCGCTCACACAGCTTGCAGAGATGCGAATTATTAGGTCACTACATTCAATCACCTAACGACTCTCCAGCTGTTGTAGCTGGAAAAAACATCCATTTTTTCCTCTCTTAAAACTACTATGTTTTATTCCGGCCACCCCAGACAGGGCTACAGAGCACGGGAGCTCTAGAAGTTGTGGGCTATTCTGCTTTTGTTGTTTCTTGCACACACACAAAATCTGAAACACAAAGTGGTAGCAGACCCTGCAGCAAGCCACGAGAGTCCTTTATATTTACTGATGCTGTACACAGAAAATGATGCCTTCCTGTCCCAGAGCCATGGAAGCTGAAAGGAGGCATGTAGGTGGGGGTTTTGAGGGTGTCTTCATGGGTGGCTGAGGTGCCAAATGTCCCATTAGTTTTCCCCCTGGAGAGCAGCCCCATCGCCGATGGGAACAATGCAATTTGGGGTTGCCGCAGCCTTAGGAGCAGAGAGGGAGAGTGTCCTTTCAGGAAAGACATTGAGCTGGACCGAGCCCAAAAATGCGACTCACAAACACCTTAGCAAAAATTAGGGGGCAAAAGCGAGGTGGGTGGGTTGGGGAATCCTTCTTTGGGGTCAAAATAGCAATGAAAACCAAACCCAACTGCTTGATTGTCTCACTCTCAGACCTACAGTGTTTGGCCATGGATGCCGGAAGGGGCACCTCTGCTGAGCCCCCAACACAAAGATCCTTCACTCAGCCAAACAGCAGTTTTGCCAGGATAGGAAGGGTCACCCCACCGCCACCCCCACGCATCCCTTCTCTCTGCGCACGTGGCAGTTAAGCTGTGGGAAAGGGGAAGCAGGGGAAATGTTAACAGGCTGGTATCTCGTCTGTGTTCCTGGGACAGACCCTCAACATGGACACACACCGCTCTGACATCAAGAGACAGCATCCAAAGGGCACGCATACTATTTTCGAAGGGCCTACATACAAACAACATTGTGCACCCACTGCTGGCTTTGCAGCCCACGGAAACAGATCCTAGTGCCGTGGGGGCTGGTTCCTCAGCAACGAGGGATGCTGCAGGCAGGCAGCGTTGTGGGAAAGAGATCTTTACTGAGAGGCCAGGGTGTGTCTAGGGCAGCGTGGCCAAGCTTGCACATCTCAGCCCTTGCCATCGCACCAAACTAGGTCCTTCACGCAACCTGACCCTCTTGCTCCAGTTCCATTCAGATAACACTGACATATTTTTAATAACGAAAAAGGAAAAGGACAAAAATTACCAGGAAAATCCCGCTAGCTTCTGAAAAGCTGAAGCCTGACTTGCTAGGAACCGCTTTGTCAGCACTCGCCGCAGGCTTCAGTCGCTAGCTGTTTGATTTCCACCTGGCTGTGACCTTAGAGCAGATTGATCTTACATTAATCCTGTGTGATCAGCACCCACCCAGCAGTGCTGGGTGGAGAACTGACAGTCTGCCAGGTGGCTGCAGGTAAGCACTATAGCAAACCCTAGAATTATGAAAAGGAAATTAGACTCAATTCAACTCTATGCTGCCCAGGCACCCAGTGCCCACCCCTCTTGTGCACCCCTGTCCTCCAGCCACTACATCGGTGCCAGGCTGTCAGGAGAGTGAAAGAATCCTCCTGCACCATGCCGTGAGGGAGCCCCCCGATTGACTGCTGCTCAGGTTTGCTTCCTGCCTGGGTCTGGAACAATGCAAAGAGCCACTGCAAGGCCCTTGAATCCTTAGCATGCTGGTTTGTGGTTCATGCCCGTGCAGCACTGCATTCATCACACCACCCTGCTGCCTGGGGTCCAGGTTCCCCAAAGCTGGCCAGGTGCAGCTTGGCGGAATGAACTTCAGAGAGTCAATGTGATGCTTGGAGCGTCCCTGCTTGGCTCTTGTGGGCAGATGCAGGGAGTGAGCTCACTGCAGAAAACTGGCAAACACCAATTACTTTGTTAGGGGTCGTTGTCTGGGAGAATTAACCACATCAACAGGCTGACGCTTCCCTACTGAGGTTTCTCAGTGCAGCTGCTAGACAGCAGCGTTTCCCTAGGCAGGGAGAGGAGCCCTTCTATATAGACCCGAATGGCACAGCTCTCTGCCCCCCCACACATAATCCTTGCTTTGCTTCACCCACATCAGCCCTTCTCAGCATTCGCAGTTGCTCTCCCCCCTTCCAGAGTGGTGCAGCTGTCAGGACAGTACCTTTCCACACACTGGGCTAATGCTCTCCACTACAGCTCCCTGGCCGCCCCAAGGCCCCGCTCCCGCCTCACAGCTCTCACACTGCAGTCAGGGACCCACATCTAATTGGACTCAACAGCCTGGCTGCAAAAATGTGACCAGTACGAACCAGCTCCTGGAGAAAGGGGAAGAGGGGGTGGGGGGGGGAAGCATCTGAAGCCATTGAACCCTCTAGCAAGAGACGCCAGGCTACTGCCGGAGGTCAGGGAATAGCGGGCACTTCAGTCTGAGAAGAAAGAAAGAAAGAAAGAAAGAAAGAAAGAAATTACAAATCCTCTCCAGGGAGCCTCTCTGCCATCAGGGTAGTGGGAAACAATCCCTGGATTTGTCCTCTTTAGGGAGCGTCTGTCTGAGGCGCCGGGATGACGGGTTTCTATGTATAGGCCCACTGAACAAGCCATTATCCTATGAAAGGAGGTAGGAGCCCCCCAGTGCAGAAAGGACAAGGGCCATGGCTGTGCAAGCAGCATGGGGTGGGACAGCAGCGAAGCCTGTCGCAGCACCCGGGGCAAAGCAGCAGCTGGGAACGTAGGAGAGGGAAGGCAGGTGCATGAAATGAAGGGCAGGAAATCGTAGATTTTTTTTAAGTGGCATCTAGGTACGGTGATGGGGGCCACAAAAGCACTTAGGACCAAGGGGAACGTGAGGCCTGAGCCATTGCAGGCCGGGGGAGGGGTGACCCCAGTTATCCCTCCTGATTCCTGGGGCTGCTCCTTGGTAGAGCCCCCATCTTACTCAACACTCGTTTCCACACAGCCTCCTGTTTCCTTGCGCTTAGCAGGGTCATAGAGCCTGTGCACACAGGATCAGGAAGCTGAGGTTGGAGAAAATGCAATTAGTGCAAAAGTAAATGGATCCTGCAGCAGCATTTTAGGTTGGCCCTCCTACAGGATCCACCCCAGGACAGTGCAGTATCTCGCTCTTTTAGGGTCCTTACCAATTACTGTAAATCCCCCCTTTGAGGCCTATTAGCCGATAAGTGAAGGGGTGAATCCAAATGACTTCCAAATGACTTCAGCCAACGTCTCTCTCCATTAGGGCCATGCTGGGATCACATGGTGTTTTTGCTGCACCCTCCTCTCCCTCCAGGGCTGCAGGGAAAGCAGGTGAGCCACAAGCCCAGCCACCGTTAACACGTGAAACTCCTCGCCCCTGTACAGGAGGAAACCTGAAGGAAAACGGACTCATTGGACTCTAGAAGCCGCTGTTCCAGGCCCTGGGGCAGCCATTTCACACGTTACCTCCCGAGGGTATGTCTACACTACGAAATTAGGTCGAATTTATAGAAGTCGTTTTTTTAGAAATCGGTTTTATATATTCAAGTGTGTGTGTCCCCACAGAAAATGCTCTAAGTGCATTAAGTGCAGTAACTCGGCGGAGTGCTTCCACAGTACCGAGGCTAGAGTCGACTTCCAGAGTGTTGCACTGTGGGTAGCTATCCCACAGTTCCCCCAGTCTCCACTGCCCATTGGAATTCTGCGTTGAGATCCCAATGTCTGATGGGGCTAAAACATTGTCGCGGGTGGTTCTGGGTACATATCGTCAGGCCCCCATTCCCTCCCTCCCTCCGTGAAAGCAAGGGCAGACAATCGTTTTGCGCCTTTTTTCCTGAGTTACCTGTGCAGACGCCATACCAAGGCAAGCATGGAGCCCGCTCAGCTCACTGTCACTGTATGTCTCCTGGGTGCTGGCAGACGTGGTACTGCATTGCTACACAGTAGCAGCAACCCCTTGCCTTGTGGCAGCAGACGGTGCAATAGGACTGGTAGCCGTCATCGTCATGTCCGAGGTGCTCCTGGTCGCCTGTGTGAGGTCGATCAGGAGCGCCTGGGCAGACATGGGCACAGGGACTAAAGTTAGAATGACTTGATCAAGTCATTCTCTTTAGTCCTGTAGTCAGTCCTATTGAACCATCTTATGGTGAGCAGGCAGGTGATACGGATTGCTAGCAGTCCTATTGCATCATCTTCTGCCGGGCAGCCATGAGATGTGGATGGCATGCAGTCCTTCTGCACCGTCTGCTGCCAGCCAAAGATGTAAAAGATAGATGGAGTGGATCAAAACAAGAAATAGACCAGATTTGTTTTGTACTCATTTGCAAACCCGCCCCCCGTCTAGGGGACTCATTCCTCTAGGTTACACTGCAGTCACTCACAGAGAAGGTGCAGCGAGGTAAATCTAGCCATGTATCAATCAGAGGCCAGACTAACCTCCTTGTTCCAATAAGAACAATAACTTAGGTGCACCATTTCTTATTGGAACCCTCTGGGAAGTCCTGCCAGAAATACTCCTTGAGGTAAAGCCACCCCCTTTGTTGATTTTAGCTCCCTGAAGCCAACCCTGTAAGCCATGTCGTCAGTCGCCGCTCCCTGCGTCAGAGCAACAGCAAACAATCATGCATCTGAGTTGAGAGTGCTGTCCAGAGCAGTCACAATGGAGCACTCTGATGGGGCTAAAACATTGTCGCGGGTGGTTCTGGGTATATACCGTCAGGCCCCCGTTCCCTCCCTCCCTCCGTGAAAGCAAGGGCAGTCAGTCGTTTCGCGCCTTTTTTCCTGAGTTACCTGTGCAGACGCCATACCACGGCAAGCATGGAGCCCGCTCAGGTAACCGTCACCGTATGTCTCCTGGGTGCTGGCAGACGTGGTACTGCATTGCTACACAGTAGCAGCAACCCATTGCCTTGTGGCAGCAGATGGTACAATAGGACTGGTAGCCGTCATCGTCATGTCCGAGGTGCTCCTGGCCACATCGGCCAGGAGCGCCTGGGCAGACATGTGCGTAGGGACTAAAGTTGGAGTGACTTGACCAGGTCATTCTCTTTAGTCCTGCAGTCAGTCCTATTGAACCATCTTATGGTGAGCAGGCAGGCGATACGGTTTGCTAGCAGTCCTACTGTACCATCTTCTGCCAGGCAGGCAAGAGATGAGGATGGCTAGCAGTCCTACTGCACCATCCTCTGCCAAGCAGCCATGAGATGTGGATGGCTTGCAGTCCTTCTGCACCATCTGCTGCCAGCCAAAGATATAAAAGATAGATGGAGTGGATCAAAACAAGAAATAGACCAGATTTGTTTTGTACTCATTTGCTTCCCCCCCTCCCTCGTCTAGGGGACTCATTCCTCTATGTCACACTGCAGTCACTCACAGAGAAGGTGCAGCGAGGTAAATCTAGCCATGTATCAATCAGAGGCCAGACCAACCTGCTTGTTCCAATAAGATTACTTAGGTGCACCATTTCTTATTGGAACCCTCTGGGAAGTCCTGCCTGAAATACTCCTTGATGTAAAGCCACCCCCTTTGTTGATTTTAATTCCCTGTAAACCAACCCTGTAAGCTATGTCGTCAGTCACCCCTCCCTCCGTCAGAGCAACGGCAGACAATCGTTCCGTGCCTTTTTTCTGTGCGGACGCCATACCAAGGCAAGCATGGAGGCTGCTCAGCTCACTTTGGCAATTAGGAGCACATTAAACACCACACGCATTATCCAGCAGTATATGCAGCACCAGAACCTGGCAGAGCGATACCGGGCGAGGAGGCGACGTCAGCGCGGTCACGTGAGTGATCAGGACATGGACACAGATTTCTCTGAAAGCATGAGCCCTGCCAATGCATGCATCATGGTGCTAATGGGGCAGGTTCATGCTGTGGAACGCCGATTCTGGGCTCGGGAAACAAGCACAGACTGGTGGGACTGCATAGTATTGCAGGTCTGGGACGATTCCCAGTGGCTGCGAAACTTTCGCATGCGTAAGGGCACTTTCATGGAACTTTGTGACTTGCTTTCCCCTACCCTGAAGTGCATGAATACCAAGATGAGAGCAGCCCTCACAGTTGAGAAGCGAGTGGCGAAAGCCCTGTGGAAGCTTGCAACGCCAGACAGCTACCGGTCAGTTGGGAATCAATTTGGAGTGGGCAAATCTACTGTGGGGGCTGCTGTGATGCAAGTAGCCCACGCAATCAAAGATCTGCTGATATCAAGGGTAGTGACCCTGGGAAATGTGCAAGTCATAGTGGATGGCTTTGCTGCAATGGGATTCCCTAACTGTGGTGGGGCCATAGATGGAACCCATACCCCTATCTTCGCACCAGAGCACCAGGCCTGCGAGTACATAAACCGCAAGGGGTACTTTTCAATAGTGCTGCAAGCTCTGGTGGATCACAAGGGACGTTTCACCAACATCAACATGGAATGGCCGGGAAAGGTACATGACGCTCGCATCTTCAGGAATTCTGGTCTGTTTCAAAAGCTGCAGGAAGGGACTTTATTCCCAGACCAGAAAATAACTGTTGAGGATGTTGAAATGCCTATAGTTATCCTTGGGGACCCAGCCTACCCCTTAATGCCATGGCTCATGAAGCCGTACACAGGCAGCCTGGACAGTAGTCAGGAGCTGTTCAACTACAGGCTGAGCAAGTGCAGAATGGTGGTAGAATGTGCATTTGGACATTTAAAGGCGCGCTGGCGCAGTTTACTGACTCGCTTAGACCTCAGCGAAACCAATATTCCCACTGTTATTACTGCTTGCTGTGTGCTCCACAATATCTGTGAGAGTAAGGGGGAGACGTTTATGGCGGGGTGGGAGGTTGAGGCAAATCGCCTGGCTGCTGGTTTCGCATAGCCAGACACCAGGAGGGCGCGGTACGCATCAGAGCAGCTTTGAAAACCAGTTTCATGACTGGCCAGGCTACGGTGTGAAAGTTCTGTTTGTTTCTCCTTGATGAAACCCCCCTCCCCTTGGTTCACTCTACTTCCCTGTAAGCTAACCACCCTCCCCTCCTCCCTTCAATCACCGCTTGCAGAGGTAATAAAGTCATTGTTGCTTCACAGTCATGCATTCTTTATTCATTCATCACACAAATAGGGGGATGACTACCAAGGTAGCCCAGGAGGGGTGGTGGAGGAGGGAAGGAAAATGCCACACAGCACTTTAAAAGTTTACAACTTTAAAATTTATTGAATGCCAGCCTTCTTTGTTTTTGGGCAATCCTCTGTGGCGGAGTGGCTGGTTGGCCGGTGGCCCCCCCCACTGCGTTCTTGGGCGTCTGGGTGTGGAGGCTATGGAACTTGGGGAGGAGGGCGGTTGGTTACACAGGGGCTGTAGTGGCAGTCTGTGCTCCAGCTGCCTTTGCTGTAGCTCAACCATACACTGGAGCATACTGGTTTGATCCTGCAGCAGCCTCAGCATTGAATCCTGCCTTCTCTCATCACGCTGCCACCACATTTGAGCTTCAGCCCTGTCTTCAGCCCGCCACTTACTCTCTTCAGCCCGCCACCTCTCCTCCTGGTCATTTTGTGCTTTTCTGCACTCTGACATTATTTGCCTCCACGCATTCGTCTGTGCTCTGTCAGTGGGGGAGGACAGCATGAGCTCAGAAACCATTTCATCACGAGTGCGTTTTTTTTTTCTTTCTAATCTTCACGAGCCTCTGGGAAGGAGAAGATCCTGTGATCATTGAAACACATGCAGTTGGTGGAGGAAAAAAAAGGGACAGCGGTCTTTAAAAAGACACATTTTATAAAACAGTGGATACACTCTTTCAGGGTAAACCTTGCTGTTAACATTACATACATAGCACATGTGCTTTCATTACAAGGTTGCATTTTGCCTCCCCCCATCGCGTGGCTACCCCCTCAACCCTCCGCCCTCCCCGTGGCTAACAGCGGGGAACATTTCTGTTCAGCCACAGGCAAACAGCCCAGGAGGAACGGGCTCCTCTGAGTGTCACCTGAAGAAAAGCACCCTATTTCAACCAGGTGACCATGAATGATATCTCACTCTCCTGAGGATAACACAGAGAGATAAAGAACGGATGTTGTTTGAACGCCAGCAAACATACACTGCAATGCTTTGTTGTACAATGATTCCCGAGTACGTGTTACTGGCCTGGAGTTGTAAAGTGTCTTACCATGAAGGACGCAATAAAGCTGCCTTCCCCAGAAACCTTTTGCAAAGGCTTTGGGAGTACATCCAGGAGAGCCGCGAATGCCAGGGCAAATTAATCCTTTCACATGCTTGCTTTTAAACCATGTACAGTATTTTAAAAGGTACACTCACCGGAGGTCCCTTCTCCGCCTACCGGGTCCAGGAGGCAGCTTTGGGTGGGTTCGGGGGATACTGGCTCCAGGTCCAGGGTGAGAAACAGTTAGTCAGGAAAACCAGTTTCTCTGCTTGCTTGCTGTGAGCTATCTACAACCTCCTCCTCATCATCATCTTCTTCGTCCCCAAAACCTGCTTCTGTGTTGCCTCCATCTCCATTGAAGGAGTCAAACAACACGGCTGGGGTAGTGGTGGCTGAACCCCCTAAAATGGCACACAGCTCATCATAGAAGCGGCATGTTTGGGGCTCTGACCCAGAGCGGCCATTCGCCTCTCTGGTTTTCTGGTAGGCTTGCCTCAGCTCCTTAAGTTTCACGCGGCACTGCTTCGGGTCCCTGTTATGGCCTCTGTCCTTCATGCCCTGGGAGATTTTGACAAAGGTTTTGGCATTTCGAAAACTGGAACGGAGTTCTGATAGCACGGATTCCTCTCCCCATACAGTGATCAGATCCTGTACCTCCCGTTCAGTCCATGCTGGAGCTCTTTTGCGATTCTGGGACTCCATCATGGTCACCTCTGCTGATGAGCTCTGCGTGGTCACCTGCAGCTTGCCACGCTGGCCAAACAGGAAATGAGATTCAAAAGTTCGCGGTTCTTTTCCTGTCTACCTGGCCAGTGCATCTGAGTTGAGAATGCTGTCCAGAGCGGTCACAGTGGAGCACTCTGGGATAGCTCCCGGAGGCCAATACCGTTGAATTGTGTCCACAGTACCCCAAATTCGACCCAGCAAGGCCAATTTAAGCGCTAATTCACTTGTCAGGGGTGGAGTAAGGAAATCGATTTTAAGAGCCCTTTAAGTCGAAATAAAGGGCTTCATCGTGTGGACGGGTGCAGGTTTACATCGATTTAACACTGCTAAATTCCACCTAAAGTCCTAGTGTAGACCAGGGCCGAGAGACCATATAGTGTAAACGTCACAATGGGTTCATTTTGGTTAGTCAACCCCTCTCACATATACCACCACGTCGTACAGTCCTGGACGGGGAGGATGCCACCTTTCCGGGGTGTTTTCTGCTCTGCAGGGGTAACCCCTTATGTCACACTAAGTCCCCGGGAAAACAAACGGACTCCCTTCCTGCAGAGGCAGGCGTGATTTGGTTTGGACGCTAAAGGGGGCAACCCTGCAGAGTGGGGGCAGTCAGAGCTGCTGTGGAACTAGGCTCGCCACTTGTGCTACTGCCCCGAGGCTTCTCCTCTCAGGCCGCGCTGGATTCCAGGAGAATTTCTTTTGCTACCGTATGAAAAGGTCACCAGTCAACAGCCTTACACACCGCCACTCTGCTGATATGTCTCATTTTGCAGCAGCAGCCTCAGTAAATCAGCTCCGTCAGGCCTGTGTATACTTTTGGTTTCCCCCTTGTCAGCAACTGCTCATGTTCCCTGAGGCAGAGGATTCCATTGGTTTTGGACCACAATGCAAGGACTTGGAAAAATCCCCAGCCTGCTGCAGCTGCTGTTGTGAAAGGGGATCCCACCAGCACAGCTGAGTGAACAGAGGCTTCGAGTATCAGCCCACTCCAGGCTAGCTGCTGTACTGGTGCTTTTGCATGAAGATGCCCAGATTCATAGATCTGCAGCTGTGAAGATTTTCCTTAGGGGGACAAGACAAGCTTGTTTCCTTTGGCCCATTCACAGACTTTACAGCCAGAGGGACCACTGTGATCATCTAGTCCAGGGGTGGGCAAACGTTTTGGCCCCAGGACCACATCTGGGAATTTAAATTGTATGACAGGCCATGTAGGCTCACAAAATTGGGGCTCCGGGTCGGGGAGCTGAGGGCTCCGGTTGGGGATGAGGAGTTTAGGGTGTAGGAGAGTGCTCCAGGCTGGGACCGAGGGGTTCGAAGGGCTGGAGGGGAATCAGGGCTAGGGCAGGGGGTTGGGGTGCAGGCTCTGGGGATGAGGGGTTTAGGGTGCAGGAGGGTGCTCCGGGCTGGGATTGAGGGGTTCGGAGGGCAGGAGGGGGGAATCAGGGCTGGGGCAGGGGGTTGGGGCGTGGGAAGAGGCTCAGGGGTGCCGGCGCCTGGAGGCACTTACCTCAAGCAGCTCGCAGAAGCAGTGGCCATGTCCCCCCTCCTGCTCCTATGTGGAACTATGGCTAGGTGGCTCTGCTGCACTCTGACCCATCCACAGGCGCCATCCCTGCAGCTCTCATTGGCCTCAGTTCCTGCCCAATAGGAGCTGCGGGACTGCACTTGGGACAGGAGGCAGCATGCAGATTGGAGCCCCCTGGCTGCCCCTATGCTTATGTCAAGGTTCCTCCCCCACTCTGAACTCTAGGGTACAGATGTGGGGACCTGCATGAAAACCTCTTAAGCTTACTTTTACCAGCTTAGGTTAAAACTTCCCCAAGGTACAAATTAATTTTATCCTTTGTCCTTGGAATATCCACTGCCACCACCAAACTCTAACTGGGTTTACTGGGAAACGTAGTTTGGACACGTCTTTCCCCTCAAAATCCTCCCAACCCTTGCACCCCACTTGCTGGGAAAGGTTTGGTAAAAATCCTCACCAATTTGCATAGGTGACCACAGACCCAAACCCTTGGATCTGAGAACAATGAAAAAGCATTCAGTTTTCTTACAAGAAGACTTTTAATAGAAATAGAAGTAAATAGAAGTAAAGGAATCACCCCTGTAAAATCAGGATGGTAGATACCTTACAGGGTAATTAGATTCAAAATATAGAGAATCCCTCTAGGCAAAACCTTAAGTTACAAAAAAGACACACAGACAGAAATAGTCATTCTATTCAGCACAATTCTTTTCTCAGCCATTTAAAGAAATCATAATCTAACGCATACCTAGCTAGATTACTTACTAAAAGTTCTAAGACTCCATTCCTGTTCTATCCCCGGCAAAAGCAGCATACCGACAGACATACAGATCCTTTGTTTCTCTCCCTCCTCCCAGCTTTTGAAAGTATCTTGTCTCCTCATTGGTCATTTTGGTCAGGTGCCAGCAAGGTTACCTTTAGCTTCTTAACCCTTTACAGGTGAGAGGAATTTTCCTCTGGCCAGGAAGGATTTTAAAGGGGTTTACCCTTCCCTTTATATTTATGACAGCTTAGGAGCTGGAGCCGGAGTGGGGCCATGCCATGGCATCCAGGAGCCGTGTGGAGTGGCCCCTGACCCTGCTCCCTAGCTGGAGCACCTGAGCGGAGCAAGCCCCAAACCCCGCTCCCCAGCTGGAGCTCAAGGATCGTAGTTTGTCCACCCCGATCTAGTCTCTGACGCCCTGTATAGCACCGGGCATAGAACTTCCCCAAAATAATTCCTAGAGCAGATCTTTTAGAGAAACATCCAATCTTAATTTAAAATTTGTCAGTGACTGACACAATTGTTCCACTGGTTAATTGTGCTCACTGTTGAAAATGTGCACCTTATTTCCAGTCTGAATTTGTCTAGCTTCAACTTTCAGCCATTGGCTCACATTATACCTTATCTGCAAGATTGATGAGCCCATTATTAAATATTTAATCCTCCTGTAGATACTTGTAGATTGTCTTCCCTTAACCTTCTCTTTGTTAAGCTAAATAGACTCCTTGACTCTCTGTCTATAAGGCCTGTTTTCTAATCCTTTAATTATTCCGGTCGTTGGCTCTTCTCTGAGCCATCTACAATTTATCAGCATTCCTCTTGAACTGTGGGCACCAGAACTGGATGCAATATTCCAGCAGTGGTCGCACTAGTGCCAAATACAGAAAAGTAAAATAACCTCTCTAGTCCTGCTCATGAGTCCCCTATTTATGCATCCCAGCATCGCATTAGCTCTATTGTACACGCTGTAAACGTGATAAAGTCGTGGTCACATGTTCAACTGATTCTCTACGACAAGCCCCAAATCTTTTTTCTAGGCTAGTGTCCCCCATCCTGTAAGTATGGCCGCTACATTCTTTGTTCCTAGATGTTTAGCCATATTCAAACACACCTGGTCAGGCCTGCCAACAGCAATTCTGGGCTCCAGGGCAGAACAGTCAATGGGCCCCCTAGAAAGGGACCTGCCCGCCTAGCTGCCTTCGCCACTGGCGGTACCACCCTGCACACGCTTAGGTGCCAGGGCTGGATTAGCCTTTTGCGGGCCCAGTGCCAAACCTATTTGTGGGCCCCCCTGGGGGCACTGGAGCATGGTGCGGGGAGGTCAGTCCAGAGGCTTGGTGTTTTGCAGCCTTTTCACAAAGGTCGTCAGCACTGGTTTGCAGATCAGTTTGGCAAACCAAGCTCCTCCACTTTTACTGTATAAAGCCATGGTACGCCCACATCTTGAATACTGCGTGCAGTTCTTGTCACCCCATCTCAAAAAAGATATAGTGGAGTTGGAAAAGGTTCAGAGAAGGGCAACTAAAATGATTAGGGGTATGGAACAGCTTCTGAATGGGGAGAGATTAACAAGACTGGGACTTTTCAGCTTGGAAAAGAGACGACTAAGGGGGGATATGATAGAGGTCTATAAAATCTTGACTGATGGGGAGAAAGTGAATAAAGTGTTATTTACTCCTTCTCACAACACAAGAACTAGGGGTCACCCAGTGACATTAATAGGCAGCAGGTTTAAAACAAACAAAAGGAAGTACTTTTTCACACAATGCAGTGTTGAACTTTTTGCCAGGGGATGTTGTGAAGGCCAAAAATTGACTAGGATTCCAATAAGAACTAGATACGTTAATTGTCTATCAATGGCTATTAGCCAGGATGGGCAGGGATGCAACACCATGCTCTGAGTTTCCCTAGCCTCGGTTCACCAGAAGCTGGGAGCGTACAACAGGGAATGGATCACTCGATAATTGCTCTGTTCTGTTCATTCCCTTTGAAGCACCTGGCATTGGCCACTGTTGGAAGTCAGGATACTGGGTAGATGGACCATTGGTCTGACCAAGTATGGCCGTTCTTATGCAAAAAGTAATTATAATAAAAATGTTTAGTACAGAAACTCCCCAAGATGGTGACAATGTGAGATAATGACCTTGGCAAATACATTTTAAAAATCTTGGCCTACTAGGAAATGTATATTTATATCCGTTTCCCAGTCACAAATCTAGCATCCTGGAGCAAAGTCACTAAATCATAGTCCAACAAACAAATGTTCCTTTAATGTGCCCCTCCCTTCTCCCTTGGGGAAAATACTGTACCTCCACTAGGAGAGAGAGAGCGAGAGCGAGAGGAGGAACAAGCTGTTCCTGCTCTGCACTATTGGTTTAGATGGCACAGAAGACATGCTGGGATTCAACGTGGCTCTCAGAAGCCACTAGCAAGCATTCCAGCTGAGGTTAGAGAGAGAGGCACGTCGCGAGCATTGAGTATATTGATCAAAGTCTCCATAGCTCCCATGTGAAGACAGGTAAAATAACATATATTGAATAAAAGCAATTAATCTGCATCCACCATCAAAGTAAAAGGACAGGCAGTGCAGGCTCTCTTGTCCTTACACTTGGGGAGAATGGATGCTGAAGTTCAGTTTGTGGAGCAAACAAAGGATTGGGGCAAGTAATAATGTTCTTGGATTGCTAAAAACTATTTGACCATGGAGGCAATGCCACCTATGGCTCCACCATACAGTAATACGTTGCCCTTTAATGGCCAGTGGGCTACAGAAGTTAAGCCATAGCACAGCCTACCCCAGCTAACAGCATGTATCTGAGTGTAACAGTAGAAGTCTGTGTTTCTGGAGTTGAAGGTGCTCAGGTAATGGTAATGGTACTTACCCTCCTTGTAAAGAGATGAGATCTATGGACAAAAAGTTGTATCTAACAGAGTCAACTATCTTTATACCTGTCTTCCAGATGGGGAAGTTGAGGCATACAGAGGGAAATGCAACTTACTGTCAGTCACACAGCTAATGATTGGCTGAGCTAGGAACAGAATCCAACTCTCCTGCCTCCCTGTCCACCACATCCCGATTCTGTTCCTCATGACCAGCATGGCCGCAGAATCGTTACGAAGACATGTACAACTTTATGGCCCTGCTTGTGGCTAGGTCATCGACAGCCATCACCAATACCCACTCATTTCAGTCGGTGTTGCTGGTACTTTCCAAATTGAGCCCATAAGTAAGGGAACCAGCCAACAGCAACTGGGTAAGGAATGAAGCGTGAGTGTACCAATGTGGAAGGACCTCATCTTGTGTTGCGTAGAAGACCCTCAATTCACAATGAAATCAATGGGAGTCGAGTGCTGCCTTACCACAAGATAATGAATGTTTTGCAGTCTCTTTCTAGAGAGGAAAGATGGTCTTGTATAGCAAAGGTACTCAGCTGAAACTCAGGATGTGTTCAGTTCCTCCATTGACCTACTCTATCACCTTGGGACACTAGCTTCCTGTTTCTCAGCTCCCCAGCTGAAACGTGATCAATCAACCCTTCCTTTTTCTCATTTGTTAGCTAGGTAGTCTGTAATCTCTTACCATGTGTGTACAGGGTCTGGTACAGTCTTGGCTGGGGTCTGGAGGCGTTACCATCATAAATAACAGCTGTAGCACGAAGAAGCTCTAGCTATAATTACTATGTCTGCACCTAGCCTGTGTATTCTTCAGGGATACAACCAGACCTATTTTCAGTGCTGATGATCCCTGGAGGGTAGGGTAGACACAGGAAAACAGCAATTGCCAGACTAGATCAGGCCATCTCATCCCATATCCTGTCTCTGATAGTGGCCAACACCAAATGCTAGAGGAAGGTGCAAGAAACCTTGAAGTGGGCAGATGTGGGATAATCTACCTCCCACATTATGTCTCATCCCAACCAAGACAATTCCTTTTTCTCCAGAAAATTTAAACTTTACAGAAGGGAAAATAAATAGTCACATATTTTAAACATCCTCAAACATACACATAAGGATTCTTAAGTTAAAGCTGGGAATATCTATTACTGGTAAGGTCAGTTCTGTTCCTCCCCATTCATTCTCCTTCATTGCAATAAATCCCGTCAATAAAAGGAAAACTACAGGGATGGCAGTAAATCAGACACAATGCTCAGACTTAAAATCAAATTTATTTAGAGGAAAAAAAAATGACTTTACAAGAGGATGCTGCTGCTAACTAGAAAGGAAGATAAATAAAAGCTTGTTACAAAACCTGATGGTTTCTGGCAAATTACAGAAAAACTGAAGAATTTACAGTCAATAACCTGCTCACTTTTTACATAATTACAAATTAACATACAGCAATTATTGTTTTACCCTATTTTTTAAATTTCATTTTTGCAACGTTTAAACTTTTTTATTTTTATTTATTTTACAGATTCAACATGAAAAAATGCAAAGCATAACCACCCCCCCCAGAACTGGATGCAGAGGTATAGAGTGTTATTATAACGCCCGTCCTCTACATTCTGTGGATTGCTCTAGTGCGTTCCAGATTAGTACAAAATAAACACAAGGCTAAACTTTAACCATAGGCAAACTGAACTGGACATGGATGTTCTGAGTCAGTGTTTATTAACAATAAGGAACAGAGTCAAAAATACATAAGAGTGTGAATGTGATCCGTATGTATAGACTCTTAAAAATACACACAAAGCTTACTGCTGTATGCAAAGCAGCGAACCACACCCCTTTTCCCCTCCAGGCAACGGAAGCAGAATATTTTAGGGCTGAACTTCAATGTCAGTGATGTGCAGGGAAAAGGCAATGAGACCCTAAAAAGTACACTGATAGTGGTCTTCTGATTACTCAAGAGCATGAGAGGTCCAAGACTAAATCAATTCAGCTTGCCTATCTTTAAAACTTAGCGAGATCACTGGATAGAGAACTAATCATGGATCACTGCCCCTTCTGACAAATAAAATAAGAATTACGAGTACTTGGGGATGATTTATTTCATAGGTTAACTTAAATTATTTTAAGTTTACAAACCTGGCCAGCAGGCAGAATAGTTTCCAGAGTTCTGTTTAACAAGGAATGTTATGCTAAGTTTAAAGGGGCAATCAAATCCTTTGTTGCCACCTCTGACCAGTCTTCCCTTGCCCAACTATCCAGCTATCCCAGACAACTCCCATGAGATTTGGCACCCACTACGCTCTCCCTAGCCTGATGTCTTCAAGGCTCTCTGGCATAGTGAACTGGATCAGTGAAAGCTTCAGGGTGTTTTAGGAACCCAAAGAAGATGTGAAGATTACCAGACTCTACAAATACCCATGAAAGAAAATATAAATCAGACCAATCTAAATTTATACCTGTGGTCAGACTTCAAGAGCTGTGTGTAGTGAAAAGCTCCGGCCATCTCAACTGAAAGCAAGTGCTCCCATCCCAGAGATATAGCCTATGAGGTCCATGGATGTACTGTATAGTAAAGAGCTTAGTACAGGGAAATAGCCTCATTGCACTTCACTCATTGGCTATACCCCTTACTCTGGGTTTCTTACTAGAGAAAGAGGAGATAGAAAGTAAGACCTCAATGGAAGTGTTGCTCTTTACACAGCATTCTCCACCCTTGTGAGGGAGGTGATGTCGATGCCAACGCCGTATCTCTAATTTACCCCACGGGAAGCCAATCCCTCCTGCCCCGCCTAACCCTCTGGCAGCATTGCTGCTCTTGATTTTCCTCCAGCGTCACATGTAAGATGAGTCTTCCAGGCTAGGGAGCTGGGCTAGGTTTCCGAAGGAATTAACCAAAAGGCTGAGTAATAGATGAATCCCACAAGGAAAGAGAGGGTACGCTACATTTCCAAGGGGACAGAGGTAAAATTCATACTTTCTGAACTTTGGGCTAAAAAACATAATTTGGAAAGATTCTTTCCCACCACAGCTCCTAAATCTCTTCAAAGTCTAAATTATGCAGACTTCACACTTAAATATTTTGTAACGTCTAACTTCCTTCCCAGATTGTACTAGGGATGGGGAGGGGAAGGAATTCGTCTGATTGTCTCAAAATAACCAAAAAGCAGCAAAGAAGTGACAAGACAGATTCCATTTAAAGCACTTTATGGCGTTGAACAACATAGAAACTTATATATTGAGATGATCACTTCATTTAAAAGATGCTGACATCAAATCCCAGGCAATCGCTTTGATTCTACAGACCGCTTGCTACAGCTGCAGTCTGATCACAGATTGCTGGCGTGGCCAGAAGTTCCCTAATACTGACCACCTGATATATTTCCTGCTGAAATTGCATCCCTCACTATGCTATTCATTGAAGCTCCTTCTACTGTGTACTAACAGTTACCATGCCAAGCCTTGACACAGGCCTAAGGGAGATCTGACTCTCCCATCAATGACAAACTAGCGAAGGGAGCTCAAACTGCAGCTCCTGGCAAATTAATCTTATCCCCGCACCAGTACGGAATTCATGCAGCCACTTCTGAACCGGACTGTCATGCACAGCCGCAACACGATACGTAGTGGGTGACTTTTGAGAGGACCTAGGCCTTAGAAGCCCAGTGGGATGTCAGGTTCGCGCTAAGAACTAAAGTGCACTCAACAAACACGAGTTAGATGCCAAGCATGGAAGTGGAATAAACATAATTCATTAATTAAGGCCAGGAAAGGAAATTAATAAAACATTGGTGCTGCAAAAACTGACCCACTTAACACTACACCTGGGACCGTGCACTAACTGGGTAATGCTGGATAATCTGCAGGGATCAGAGTGGGAATCCATCTCCATGGACGAGTTCCAACCTATCAAGGAAAACTTGAGCAAAATGGATGAAAAATAAAAACCTTCAGTTCCCTAAAAATGAAAGAAAATGGAGGAAAGAGGAAGGCGGGACTACAGGCTTTAATCTAATATAATCAAATCACACAGCAATTTGTATCCTCCAGTGACAAAGGGTTTCTGTTCACCACAGTACAAACACAAATAACTTTGATAACATGGGCAGCCAACCGCTTGGTGAAATACAGACTGAGTTTATACAGTTCATTGAATGCCATTCTATTTACAACAGGACTAGAGAGACAAGCAATTCAGTCATGGTTTCATCCCCACTGCCCCTGGGTGATGTGCCTCTATTCAGGAGTGCTGTTTCATAAGTTCAAGAAGTGCTGGCTTTGGGGAGAAGAGATGTACCACTGGGGCAGAAGAAAGCACTCACACGGGCAAACGCTCCTACAAACTAAATGGAATCCTTCAAAAATATTAGCCAGCTAAGTTCTGTGTACAAATTGGTAACCATGCCATACACTGGATTGGGTTCCAAAATTTCCTTTTAGCACATTCACTTTCACAAGCAGGCGAATATTAGGGCAGAGGTTCTTTAAATTAGCTGTGGCTGTTGTTTTTTCCTATTTCTAAAAATCACACTCCAGCTTTAGGGCATGAACCAATGCCCGCTGAAGCCAATGGAGAGACACCCATTGATTTCCAATGGCAGCGAATGAGGCCCGTACACCAAGAGCAAAATTTGGCTTTTTACCTTGCCTCAAAGAGGTATGGGAATATAGAACACAAACCTGTTTAAACAAGAAAATGGAGGGCCAGCAAGGTTCCAGACAAAAAACACTGCCTCTCTTCCCAAATTTTTGTCTGGCCTGGAGATACTTTGCCTTGAAGGCAGCTCTCCTGCTGGAATCACTTGTACCTAACCGCTCTTCAGGCAGGACACGGGCTGCTATGCAGCACTGAACACACCCTGGTTTTGTGTTATGCAATGACAAAATAAAACCATTGGGTTGATCAAGTTCATCTTTAAAAAAACAAAAGAAAAATAAAAAAATAAAACAAAATAAACTTTTTTCTAAACCAGACCTCTTTCAAATAAACAGAAAGATAAATATTTTTGCAAGCCCAGCTTGCAATTAAGAACAAGCACCAAATAATATTTTAAAAAACAAAACAAAAAGATAACCTCAGAAAACATCTTACTTCTTTTTTTTTGTTTTGTTTTTTGAGCATGAATTGTTTAGAGAGCTTCAAAAGCAAGCAGGCTATTCAGGAGTCCCCCACTGATCGAGACAGACCAATCTAAGCACCCATGTTGCTGTTGCTCATTATTAAAAATGCTAGCACTGAATTCTGAAATCTGCTGCATGTAACTAGCTTGTGAGGCGATATAAAGCAAATCAGAATCAAAATATAGTGCAAAATTTTTTTAAAAAGGAGAATCTGTGGGAAAAGAAATGACCACAACAGCTTCAAACTGCTCAAGGGATTGAAGCGGATAGTGTCTCATGACATTTACAAATCTGCTTAGGTAAATCTCCTGAGGCGTGTGGAAAGAACAATGAATTTGGAAACAATTCAGCTTTGTGCATGTATCTCCCTTGGTCTTCAAACATGACCACCATACTTAGCATTTGTATAACACCTTGCATCATGAATGCATTGGGGGCACATCTGCTAATTCTCACAGGGAATGATTACGATCCCAATTTTGCAGATGGAGAAACTGAGGCAAAGAGCGGCTAAGAGACTTGGACTCAGTGAATCAATGATGGTACCGGAAGCAGGACTCTGGAGCTCCTGACCTGCAATACAGTGTTCAGTCCATTAGGACACACGGTCTCTCCAGTAAGTGTATGTAAGCACACACTACTTGTACATGCATAATTACTGGGCTTTGTGTTCCTTCCTGTTCATCTGCTCACACAAGTTGTTCCCCATCTCAGGTTACAACCTCTGCCATCTCGTCTGAGTGCTCTGGAAATTGCTATGATGTTGCTTTGGGTTAGAAATGAGCTATAGGAGCTGATGGAATCTGGAGAAACAGAAGCCCAGTGATCATACAGGTGGCATCGCTAAGAAACGCCAGGGGAAGGAAACCACAGGCAGTAGGTTCAAAAAAGTGATTCCCAAATGGAAGGTTCTCACAGGTTTTTATGATGGGACAGTGAATTTGTAACAAAAAACAGTGTTGATCCCAAATGACATCTTGCTGGAGAAACGTAATTTGACAAAGAAAGCCTTGCTCGGGAAGAGGAGGGAATAGACTGTAACTCACACAGACACATTAAGAAGCAGTTGTCACTTGAACATGGTATGGCTTCCTGGGATTACTTCACAAGTACAGCATCCTTTTTCCTTTCCGGATCATGTTTTTAACACATCCAAAGACATTCTGTTTGGTGCTGGAAATTGATTAAATTTTAATTCCTCTGCCCCAAAGAAATCCTTGGGAGTAACTTTAGATTGTATTTTTTTTTCCACTGTTGCTGCTGCCTAGTGTTTGGTACCTTTCTGAAATGAAGTATGTAACATACAATGTGCTTGGAAGGGGCATGAGGACCAATAAAGATACACTCTGAGCATTAAGGCTAAGATATTTAATATCTACATGCTCCCTGAAAGTCATCAGGTATCCTTGGGTTGAGCTAAGCTAACCCAGCTTGTCTGTACAGACTGTAAGTATATCCCAGTGGATACACAGACACATACATATATATAGTATATCTATATGCCAGTGTGTACGCACCATTTGCAGAGTCCTGGCCTTTTGCTAAATGCTTGGTTTTGGTTGTATTCCCCAGGAAAGGAGAATTTGGAGGCACAGACCCCTTGGGCCATAGTCTTTCATCCTTTAGCAATAAGAAGAGACTGCGAACATCCATTCCTACTTTCAACCAAGATTTGCACCCGAAGTGGGTGCTGTTTGCAGTGTGGTCAGCCTCTGCAGCCAGAATTCATTAAAAAACCGCAGGACAGAGCCCTTTTCCCACCATCTGCAGCCTTTACAAATGTTTTATTTAACACACAGAGAGCTGGTCGGGTGCAGGAGCCAGGAGTGCAGCAAAATGTGCTGTACAAAGGCTGAGAATGATTGATGTGCAAGGGCGAGCTGCTCATGCTTTGGCCCCCTCAGATGCCTGTACAACTTCTAACACAGTACAGTGGAGAGGGAGGCTCATCCCTGCAGAATTAGGAGCGGACATTCAGCAGAAGATCTCCTCGCCCTCTGGTGGTGCTTCTGATGAATGAGCATCTGGGAAAGGAAAGCCAGCCATGAATAACCAGAAGGAACAGGGAAGGAAAGGGTCTATGTTAAAACAAACAAACACGGCCTACCACCCACTGTACCATTCCCAAGCACAGGACAACCTTTTTGGGTGGCTGACATTTAAAATACACCTTTTAGTTGCGAGACCCACCAGTCCCATGACCGTGTAACTGGTGTGCAGCAAAATTCCTGTGAGTAATCCACCAGCAGCCTCTCATCCCTGAGGTGCTGGGTTCCAATCTTCCCTGGGTCACAAATATGATAGGTTTGAGGCTCACAAGCTAGTCTCCAGTTAATATAAATCCACATGATAAAGTGATACTACTGTATCACTTTACACTGGCAGGTCAGGAGTGATGTGCATCAGCTCAGAGGAGGAGGAGAGGCAACCGGACTAGCAAGGGGTGCTACCGTCAGGAATAAGGTGCACTGACAGAAAAGGGAAGGACTCAAACAGCAGGGGGGCATTGCAAGAGAAGATTTCATGGACATAAGCACAGGTTTCAAAAGTTTTCCTAAGACCTAGCCCTGGCTCCAGGCAGTGTTTACCAGCACCTCCCTTGCATAAACACGGAGATTGCACAAAAGAAGTAGAAAAATATAATGAGAGCCCAAGCTATGAAGCCACCTGGGTTAGGTTGGGAGAAGGGAGCATTGAGTGCCCCCTTGACATCTGCTGACGGGATGCAACCCATCAGGCTTGGTGTCAGCGTAACTCCCATGGCTGCAAAAAAGGTGCTCCCATATTGAAGCCCTGGAGAGCAGCAACAATGCCATATAGAAGAGTGGGGGGGGGGAAGCAGAGAATGTTGTCACGTCTGTTCTCTGCACGCATGGGACAACGCCTCTCCCTCCCAAACACGCAAAATCACCTTCTGCCGGAAAATCCGCTCACGACCTCCGTTTTTCTCCACCCCTCGCTCAGTTATAACCCACCCCTTTGGGCTCCATGGCTCCCTGAGGTAAAACAGCCACAGACTGTTAACCCCTAACGATCTCCTCGGGCCCCATCTGACACTCACCAGCAGGTTGGGAGCGGTGTCCTTTGCCCTTTTTCTTCTTGTCCTTCTTGTCCTTTGGCTTGGATAAACCGAAGAGGCGGGTGGGCTGCTGCACCTCGGCTGCCTTGTTAGTCTGGTTCGTTGCGCTAAGCAAGTGGAAAGTGCCTTTCTCTTTGTGTGTCCTTGAGAGACTGTTCCTTTTGGGCGACACAGACAGTCCTGCGTCAAAGTGCCCCTGTTTGGGTAGGGAAGAACCGTGCTGCATGGAGTCCTCAGCAGTGGGCTGGGAGGAGATCCTCACCGTTTTATCATGGGGATTTGAAACCTGCAAAGAGGAGAACAGAAGTGTTTTACTGGTAGCAGCAGGCAGGGCTCAAAATCATGGGGAGGGTAATATTACCCTGACTGCTGCCAGAGCCAGCCTGTTGCCCGGCATGCCACCTATAACCACCACCCAAAAGTCATCGCCCAGTCAAATGGGCATCCTAACAAAAGCTGCACACCCAGAGGCAGCGCTCTCCGTCCAAGGGGGAAGAGACAAAGATTTTAAAGATGAACCCTTCCACTCCTTTCCAGATACAGGTGGTGGCACCCGACAGGAGAGTCCTCTTTAAAAATCGAGCAAACCCAGGCTCCTTCCCCCTCCCGGGTGCAGACTGTGGTAGAAGCCATGGGAGCTTCCTAGGGAAGAGACTGTTGTAGGATGTACTGATGCATGACGACAAGTGGAATCTTTCTAAGTATAAGAGACAAGGCAAAATATTGTACTGCTTTTCTAGTGTGTCCTCCAGCAACATAACTGAACCCAAGGTAGTTAAAGGGGGGGGGGGGGGGGGTTAAGACATGAATTTCTATCCCTACACGCTCCATCAAACGTCCCTATTAATGGCTTTGACTTGTTCTGGATGATTCCAGCCTCCAAGAAGTTGCTTCCTTTTGATGACCCTGGCATCTTATTGGTCTTCAGCAGTACTTTCTCTCAGGTGTTCCTATAGCACCCCCGGCCAGATTATCTGAGCTTCCTGCAAGTAAGTTACATCTACATGATAATGCATACAACTTCTTTGCAGAATGTGGCATGTTTATCTGCTCTCAAATAGATCACAAGTCATAGGGCCGTGTTCATTATTCAAAATTGCATGAAGAAATTTCAGCCCCTGGGCTGCTCAGGAAACTGGGGGTAGCAAGTATTCCTCTGATTATCTGCTATTCAGAATTTACTGTTGGAGATAAATGGTTGGTCTATTAAGTCACACAGTGCTGTTTCCACTCCCTGAATGCATGACACCACTTACGCTTCAGCCCAAAACAAATTACATTTTGTTATGGAATTAATTCTGTGTCTTAATTAAAGATCTGCTGCAGGCCTGAAATCAGATTTCTGCACATGCCTGTATGAACTACGGCTCACTGAGAAGTGTACACGGTCCCTGCATGCAGCTGTAACTCTGTACAGCTCTGTACAACTCTGTCCCAAGCCCCTCTGCTCTGTTCCCACCCTCGCTTGCTGTGTCGTGTCTATATGCTAGACTGTGAGCTCATGAGAGCAGGGACATGTCCAGCTAGCTGTTTGTTAGGCGCCTTGTTTTCCCCAGGAATTGAAATTAGAGGGAGTGTTCGAATTTACGGGTGTGTGTATGTGTGTGTACGTGAAAATGCCTACATTAGCAACATTGCATAAATAGTTGACTACAGGAGGGGGTACAGGGAAACCACACTTTTGGGTGCTAGTTCACAAATATAAATATAAGGCCTAGCAATGTAGTGGCAAGGCTTAGACTGGGGGAGCTGTTCAGCACCAAACTTGTCACCACCAAGCTGCTTCTGTGAATGCTGAGGGGTGTGGTCAGCCCAACAGCATGTCCCAGGCGAATGGACTGACTGCATATGGAACAAATCTGTGCTTGCCTATACGTTCCTCACAGGTGAGCAAAAACGGTGTGAAAAGGCCAAAGTGAAATGCACCAGTGATTTCCCCAACATCCCTGTATATGCTCTTCCCTGCCATTCGCTATCAGACCAGTGAGGAACGTCTCAAAACAAGCTGGCCAAACACAGATACATTCACAGATGACCCCCACTAGAAAGACAAAAGGCACACTATGATTTCACATACCCAGCAGGATCTGCTAGGAATCTTGATTCAACAACACTCTGAGGAACGGTCTTTTGCCATATGTCTCACCCTGCAGCTTTCTGAGACATAACAGGCAAAACATAGCCCCAAACATCAGGTGCAAAAAGAGATGCCACTGTTAGAAATCAGGCCCCACATATCAGCGTCATAGCTTCTAGATTTCTAGATCTTACATCTAGTCTGACCTCTTGCATCACATGGGCCACGGGCCACAGAACCTCCCCTGGTAATTCCAGTACTGAGCTCATCAATTGTGACCGAACTAGATCATCTCTTTTAGGAAGACACCTTGTCACCCCAGCCATGTGCCCTGCCTGAGAATTCAACTGGGAGCAGGGTGATTACCTGTCTGAGGTCAGGCTCCATCTGCACTGGGGGTAATCGTGACACATCTCTCTTGAGTTGATCCTTCTCCCTTTCCAGTTGTTTCTGTGCTGCGCGCAGCCGCTCCAGATCCATCTGGTAGGCTTCTTTCCTCCGCTTCAGCTCTTCCCTCTCCCTTTCCAGATCCTTGTGCCCCCTCTGTTCCTGCTCCTCTCGCTGGGCCAGCCGCACCTCCCGCTCTGTCAGCTCCTTCTCCCGGGCCTCCCACTCCTTCTCCCTCCTCCGCTTCTCCTCCTGGTGCTGGGCCTGCTGCTTCTGCAGGTTGGCCAGCTCCTGCCGCTGCTTCTCCAGGCTCCGCTGTTTCTCCTGCTCGATCAAGGAGTTTGGCCGGGAGGAGCTCCGTGTCAGAGCTCTCTCACTGAGAACCAGCTTCTGATCCTCAATATAAGTATCCTGCTGCAAGACTACAGCCTGAGGGAGAGGCAAGGACAAAGTTAGTGTAGTGCCTCCCTTCACTGAATGCACAGACATGCAAAACTAACATCATGAGGCATCTCGCAATTGTAATACGGGCGGGAGAAGGGGCGGGGGGGGGGAAGGAGGGGTATTTCATTAATCATTGTTAACCCTTCTCTGAGTCCAGAACCTAGTAATGTTAGTTTATTTGCCCTGATGAATCAGAGGGCCCAGTAGGGCTGGTTTATTTGACGTACTTATTTGTAAGACACAGAGTAGGCCTGACCTGCCAAGCACTTGTAGCCCCTTCTGTCCTGGGCAGCAAGAGAGCAGGCGACAGTAGAGAGTCACTAGGACACTGGACTGGACCCTTCAGTCTCACTATGGATGGGTAATGCAAAGGGAAGGGGGTGGAGGTGAAATGCTGACCTCACCACAGTCAACACTCACTGAGGGGGGCTGCTGTTTGGGAAAGAAGCACGTCAAAGCAGGGTACTATGTTTACGACCGACGTACCTGCAAAGTGCTGAGCAGCTTGTGGAGGTAGGTAATGCTTTGGAGAACGTGCTGCAAGGAAACAAAAGCACAAGAGTGTTGCTGCTATACCTCACTTTACTGTCTGACCACAGGCAAGGCCCATTTTCTTTTCCATTGTAACTCTAGCAACGAGCAGGGCTCTGTGTTTGTCATGGAGGTCGTGGAAGTCCGTTTCTTCTTGTGACCTCCATGACTTCTGCAGCCGTCAGTTTGGTGACCCCAGGGCCACCCACGCCCAGCTGCTGCTGGAGCAACTCTGCAGCCAGCCACTCTGGTGGCTCCGCGGCCAGCTTCTGCTGGAGCGGCCCTGGGGCCAGCCGCACCGGCTGCTGCTCTGGCGGCCCTGGGGACTGCCCGAGCAGCGGCCGATGTGGCTATCCACAGGGACTGCATGAGCAGCTGGGCCCAGGGCATCTGGAGCAGCTGCTTGCCCCCACAGGGTTCCCCACACCTGGCCCCACAGGAATCCCCCCCCGGCAGCTGGTGCCGCAGGCTCCCCCCTCCACCCAAAGATTCAATCAGGAATATTTATGGTATAAGTCATGGACAGGTCATGGGTGATGATTTTTTGTTCCTTGCCCGTGACCTGTCCATGACTTTTACAAAAAATACCCCTGATTAAATCATAGCCTTAGCAATGAGGCTTACAAAGCCAGGCCATTTTATTTAAAGCCACACAGACATTCTTCTACTTCCCCCGACTCTTCCCATGCTCTCTTCCCTGTATTTACTTATCCCAAACAGACGTACTGGTCACAAGTATCTATTTATCCATCCATTTCTCTCGGGCATCTCAGAGACATCTAAGATAATCTCACCCTGGCCTTCCTCAGAGATCAGTGCAGCAACCAGTCATTGAAAGAACCTGACCATGGCATCTGGTGTGCAAATACTCTCACAACAAGGTGCGTGAATCATCCACAGAACCATGGGATTGTTGATACCTCACAGGAATTTGCAGGTTGTTTCTTTAAACTATTTCCTGTAGTGTTAACTGGTTAAAGCGCTAATGATGCTAGGGGAAATGATACAAGGAGGGAAAGGAACTGGCATGAGCTGACCATATTTTCAAATGTGCAGGGAAACAACTGTTAGGGTAAAAATCATAAAAAAGGCCCAGAATGTGTGCCTGTAATGTCTGTTCACAAATGCAAACCCCTGCATTTATGGTGCAGGGAGACTGCAAAATAATGGGCACACAAATGCTGCATGACAATTATTGGAGGCCTTTTGAAAATACAGTCCTAAAGGCAAGCGCTCCAATATCATATACTGGTATAGTGCCAACAGAATGCCTGATGCTTTGGGTGACTTCCCGTATCTCAAAACGCTGGCTAAAGGCTTCTTTGAATCCTGATGAGCATATTGTAATTACTTGTTTAATACAAAAATTCAATTGACAAAAACTGCACTATTTCCAATACTTGTGTAATAAATGTTATTAAGGGAACCTTTGCTCACCGTGATACTTAGCTGCTATTAAAGTTAATTGGGAGTTACCGATGCGTATCAAAGGGAGAATAGAAACCTAATTGCCTCAACTCACTACACCTGCATCATACAATTACACTCATTCTATCTGCAGATGCATGGTAAATACAGTCATGTGCTTTCTAATTGTAATTAAACCTTGATGTCTACAATCAAGGTGTATCCTACAGCTGGCAATTAGATGCCAGTAAGCAAATCCTTAGTCTGAGCATCCAAGCCTAAGTGCACACATAACACAGTGGGTTTAGCTCTCAGTTTACTGTATTTAAGAGTCTTGTTAAACTTTAGCCTCACCTATTGAAAGAAATACACTTGGTACCTAAACTGAAGGGGGGAAAAAACCCACACACCTAAGTCAGGGAGATTGTTCTTACCTCGTTGTTTCTTTTCAACACGAACATCAAATTCGCATTTCCGCCCTGTAAAAAGATCACAGATTTATAAAAAGGCAAATGAGAAATTATAGTAAGTGTCTTTCTAAAAGCAGGATGAAGCACAGACAAACACTCCCGTTTTCCTTTTTGGAAGGGCAGAACTCATGTAGTTTGTAGTAAGTGAAAAATCATTAAATCAAATGTTAATTAGCGATCATTTTGTAGTGATCCACAGCGAGAATGGGTGTGAGGGTATGTTTGGCCTTGGTATTTCAATAATGATGCATAATTAGACATGTTTTACTTGATTTGCAGACAGCTGGCAGATAACCAGTGCCACAGAAGAGTATATTACCCACTAAAATTGTTTTAGGGAGGGAATTTTAAAGGGGAGTTAGAACAAAATTGGTTTGAGCATGTGCCCCCCATTGTTTTTTCCAGGGGGGTGAGTTTTAACTTGTTCTAATATGTCCAGAAATATACTTTTTCAGATTAAAAAAAATACAATCCAAGTGTTAGAAGTGTCAAAGGCCCATGGATGACATTTGACACAAACACAACAATAGTACCTTCTTCAAAATGCTGTCTGATTCTGTTCTCCGAAGATCCTGAGCATCATCACCTTCATCTTTCTCTCCACCTAAAAGAAACACACCAGGTTGGCACAGGTCATTTAGTTTTTCAAACCCCAGATAAAATCCTCAGTCATTAGCAACTGTAAAATGGGGAAAAAGGACTTTAAAAGTGGATGCACGCAGCTGAGCCATGCTCTTCACATATGTATGTTTGCTTCCTATTTGTACCAATAAATATCAGTCATTGCTGACCGTGAGTGGAGAAGAACATAGGTTGGGTTCCAGCTTTGGTTTCAAATAGTATGCTGAAAATTTAGCACGCTGACTTCTGGCTCAACTGTTAGTTTATGGGAATTGAGAGACTTCTGTTTCCATTTCACTAGCATATTTGCTCTGGTCTCCAAGACAAGTTGTTTTAGAACATGTAGTGTGAGTGACAACTATCAAGTCAGATCTTACTACATCAAGCTACGTTTCAATGCTACCCATGCAAACTGGACTTGGAGGACTTAGACCAGGGATCAACAACCCTTGGCATGCGGCCCACCAGGGTAAGCCCCCTGGTGGGCCAGGCTGGTTTGTTTACCTGCTGTATCCACAGGCTCGGGGTTCGCCGCTCCAAGCCAATGGGGGCTGTGGAAAGGGCAGCCAGCACATCCCTTGGCCCACACCGCTTCCCGCAGCCCCCATTGGCCTGGAGTGGCGAAACGTGGCCAGCGGGAGCTGTGATCAGCCGAACCTGCGGACGTAGCAGGTAAACAAACCGGCCCGGCCTGTCAGGGGCTTACCCTAGCGTGTCGCGTACCAAAGGTTGCCGATCCCTGACTTAGACACTAGTAGTGCTGTATGTGTGTGCAAACAGGTAAGTTATTTTTTGTTAACAGTTCACCCACAGCGTCACACATTAGAACCCTGGAATTTTGATCAGGACACTCGATTTATCCACTGGGATCTTTAATTTCCAGCTGGACAGCTCACAAGAGTGTCTCCAATTGAGACATACCACATGAAAAGACCCACCTGTGCCCATGGTACCCCTCTAGTAGTTTTCTTCCATTGATCAAGGTGCTTTACCAACATGGTGTAAGCATCCAACCCTGCTTTGAACAACCTACAGCACACCACATGCAATCTAACCATATCCCCTTCCTGGAGTCTGGCTTTACTGGTAACTCAAACAAACAATAACCAACCCTAAACCGCAGCCTGTGCTATCTATCCAAGCATCCTTTCATTCCTTTGGAGGGTCCTAGGACCTGCCACATCCCGATGAGTCGAAAGAATAGTAAATATGGCAGGCGACCAACTTGGCTTAATGGTGAAATCCTAGCGGATCTTAAACATAAAAAAGAAGCTTACAAGAAGTGGAAGGTTGGACATATGACCAGGGAAGAGTATAAAAATATTGCTCGGGCATGTAGGAATGTTATCAGGAGGGCCAAATCGCACCTGGAGCTGCAGCTAGCCAGAGATGTCAAGAGTAACAAGAAGGGTTTCTTCAGGTATGTTGGCAACAAGAAGAAAGCCAAGGAATGTGTGGGCCCCTTACTGAATGAGGGAGGCAACCTAGTGACAGAGGATGTGGAAAAAGCTAATGTACTCAATGCTTTTTTTGCCTCTGTTTTCACTAACAAGGTCAGCTCCCAGACTGCTGCGCTGGGCATCACAAAATGCGGAAGAGATGGCCAGCCCTCTGTGGAGATAGAGGCGGTTAGGGACTATTTAGAAAAGCTGGACGTGCACAAGTCCATGGGGCCGGACGAGTTGCATCCGAGAGTGCTGAAGGAATTGGCGGCTGTGATTGCAGAGCCACTGGCCATTATCTTTGAAAACTCGTGGCGAACCGGGGAAGTCCCGGATGACTGGAAAAAGGCTAATGTAGCGCCAATCTTTAAAAAAGGGAAGAAGGAAGATCCTGGGAACTACAGGCCAGTCAGCCTCACCTCAGTCCCTGGAAAAATCATGGAGCAGGTCCTCAAAGAATCAATCCTGAAGCACTTGCATGAGAGGAAAGTGATCAGGAACAGCCAGCATGGATTCACCAAGGGAAGGTCATGCCTGACTAATCTAATCGCCTTTTATGATGAGATTACTGGTTCTGTGGATGAAGGGAAAGCAGTGGATGTATTGTTTCTTGACTTTAGCAAAGCTTTTGACACGGTCTCCCACAGTATTCTTGTCAGCAAGTTAAGGAAGTATGGGCTGGATGAATGCACTATAAGGTGGGTAGAAAGCTGGCTAAATTGTCGGGCTCAACGGGTAGTGATCAATGGCTCCATGTCTAGTTGGCAGCCGGTATCAAGTGGAGTGCCCCAAGGGTCGGTCCTGGGGCCAGTTTTATTCAATATCTTCATAAATGATCTGGAGGATGGTGTGGATTGCACTCTCAGCAAATTTGCGGATGATACTAAACTGGGAGGAGTGGTAGATACGCTGGAGGGGAGGGATAGGATACAGAAGGACCTAGACCAATTGGAAGATTGGGCCAAAAGGAATCTGATGAGGTTCAATAAGGATAAGTGCAGGGTCCTGCACTTAGGACGGAAGAACCCAATGCACAGCTACAGACTAGGGACCGAATGGCTAGGCAGCAGTTCTGCAGAAAAGGACCTAGGGGTTACAGTGGACGAAAAGCTGGATATGAGTCAGCAGTGTGCCCTTGTTGCCAAGAAGGCCAATGGCATTTTGGGATGTATAAGTAGGGGCATAGCGAGCAGATCGAGGGACGTGATCGTTCCCCTCTATTCGACATTGGTGAGGCCTCATCTGGAGTACTGTGTGCAGTTTTGGGCCCCACACTTCAAGAAGGATGTGGATAAATTGGAGAGAGTCCAGCGAAGGGCAACAAAAATGATTAGGGGTCTGGAACACATGAGTTATGAGGAGAGGCTGAGGGAGCTGGGATTGTTTAGCCTGCAGAAGAGAAGAATGAGGGGGGATTTGATAGCTGCTTTCAACTACCTGAAAGGGGGTTCCAAAGAGGATGGCTCTAGACTGTTCTCAATGGTAGCAGATGACAGAACGAGGAGTAATGGTCTCAAGTTGCAGTGGGGGAGGTTTAGATTGGATATTAGGAAAAACTTTTTCACTAAGAGGGTGGTGAAACACTGGAATGCGTTACCTAGGGAGGTGGTAGAATCTCCTTCCTTAGAGGTTTTTAAGGTCAGGCTTGACAAAGCCCTGGCTGGGATGATTTAACTGGGAATTGGTCCTGCTTCGAGCAGGGGGTTGGACTAGATGACCTTCTGGGGTCCCTTCCAACCCTGATATTCTATGATTCTATGATTCCTCCATGTAGATGGATAAATGATCATTTACTACTATTTTATAGATAGGGAAATGAAGTTATGAGGCTTGCCCAAGGTCACACAGGGAGTGAGTGGCAGAGTTGGGAATAGAACCCCGGTTTCCTGACACCCACCCATGCGCCTTCTCCAGTACGCCCTACAGTCTCCTCCCAAAGCCTCTTCAAGATCTCTCATTATCTAATTAATGTGAACATATCTCTGCAGAAGCCCAGGAAAGGTAAAGGGTGGGCTAAGCAGCGAACAATTTCACCAGCCCGGCTGGAGGCTGTCCAAATTATTGCTGCACTAAAAAGCAAGGAAGTGCAACCTAAACAAAATCCCTAAGGTTCCCTGGGCCAATGCATTTTTCATTGGTAGGAGAGGACCTGCTGGGAACTTTGTGGCCTTCCAATGGCTAAGAAACTCTTACATACGGCACACAGCAAATTGTTTGGAGCTTAAGCTTAGTAGTGCTGGAACAGAAGGCTGGAAAGGGGGCCGGGGAGTCCAGTGCTGAGACAGCGATGCTAGCATAGCAGAGTTTATGACAGTTGGGGTGGGAGGGTAGGAGAGAGCACACAGGGCTGAGTTCTGGGGAGGGGGGGGAGGGGGGCGGGGTATGGAAATCTCTGGAACCTGCTGTAGACAAACAGTCAGTTGGGAAGCAGTGAACTGTGCTGCCAAACTAAACACTCATTCATTTGGCTGTGGGAGACTAAATCCACTGCGGGATTGACATGATCGATTGCGTTTGGTTTACGTGTGTGTAGAGAGCACAGGGAGGGAGGAGGGAAGGTGGTGTCAGGCCCCAGCTAAGACCTCAGTTTGCTCTCAGGCTGGGAGGTGGGAGCCCACTGGAGATGAGGGAAGGGGGCTGCAGATACAGAAGCATTGAAGCGGAAGTGAAAGAAACAAATACATAATTAAGGCAAAAGTGTCCAAGTACTTTGTGTGTAAAGAAGGAAGGATGGTTTGAGGGGAAAGCACAGGACTAGAAGTCAGGAGAGCTGGCATCTATTCCCTGCTCAGTCCCAGACTTTCAGTAACCTGGGACAAGTCATTCCACCATTATATGCTGTACCTTCTGCATCTGGCAAATGGGTATAGTGATATTTACCAATCTCACAGGGGGGGTTGGGAAGCTAAATTCATTTAGATATATAAGAACTTTCAGTTTCTTGGCCTGTAGCTGCCAACCAGATATAAGGCATTATTAATACATACCTTCATGCATGCACAATGCACAGAGATACTTACACTTGGATGCATTCATCTGATGACTGTCAAATCCTCCAAAAGTTTCTGCTCTTCTAGGAAGGGAGATGGGGCCAACTCCCCCTTCTTGCTCAGAGTTTGGCAGCAGGTCAGCAGCCCCAAGTGCACTCCCTAGACTCCTACTGATCAAGCTTTGCAAATATTCAACTGAAAGGATAAAAAGCCACAGGAAAAAAGGTCCATTAAAAAACATCCTCAGTATTTACTGACTAGCGTGTTGTTGTTTTTTCTGGCTCAGAGGTGTCAGATCAGTAAATGTACACACTTGTTTGTAAAAAAGATTTAATGGGTTAATAGGAGGACCATGATGCAATAAGAGAGGTGCAGGTACTCCACCTGCAAAAATGTCATGGTACATCAGGCCATAACTCAAACACACTGAGTCTTACACATGTGCTTCCCATCACCCTCTTTCCCCTTGGCAAATGTTCTTGGTGTATTCTTGCACAAAGGCAGGATTTCTAACTTCAGTCTGCTGTGTAATTTACCAAGGGAAAGTGGGCTACATCTACTTGTGGATTTTCCAAAAGACTCAAGTGCCTCTTGTAGATACCAGACCCATAAACTCTTGCTGTGGTATGGAAATCCATTTAGCCTAGCTGTTATATCCCATTATGTGGCAGGAGGGGAGTGTAACCAAAGATAGCATGGCCCATGTTTCAAACAAAAGACCAGATCCGGGGATGTAACTGAGTTGCACAGAACACAGACCAGTGTGTGGTGGGCAACAGGATGAAAGTTCATTTTTGCACTGCCCTGACACATGGCACATATTTCAAACTCTATGAAGGGCTGGCTCCCCCTGTGGTGGGTTAGCAGCCTGAAAACTCCCGGGTACCTCCACTGCCTTCTTCTCACCGATCATTATCATCCCCTTCCTTTCCTGAATTTGTAAGCCTTGTCTGTCTCACACGCTTTACTGTCTGAGGATGGGACTGTGTCTTTAATTATGGTCAATATTATTATTATTGTTTATTCATTAACAGAGAAGGGTCATTCTCCTGAAGGTGGCATTTGAGCACTCATGGATTCAACACAACACTGTTGTTTTGGACACTGTAATTAATGGGACTATTTAGTTTGTTTACCCTCGTTTATTGCACTTTTCATAATGGTCTCCCCTTTGTGTGCCTCCTCTGTATTGGACCTGAACAGCACTCTGGAGACCGAGCCATCCTCCGGCATGCTACAGTCAGTCATATCCCGGAAAATCTTCTCCTTTTCCTCCAGCAGCACTAGGATCTGCTGATCTTTCTGCTGAAGCTGTTCTGTGGGTGAACAGGGGAACACAAATTTAAAACAGAAAACAAGGCTACCCTAAGGAAACTGAATAATCCCTGTGACACGGGCCCCATCATGTGGTAAATCAAAGAATAGCAGGAATTGTGTGCAGTTTACAATCTATATTTAGGCCGTGCAGTGTTGTCGCAGCCATGTTGGTCCCAGGATACTAGAGTGTATACAGAATCTATAAGCAGGCTTGGCAGACTTTGATTTTTATTTTTCCTAATAATTTTGATGGATAATAACAACATTAATTTTTAAGCTTTTTCCCCCCAATTTTCATCTATTTAAATTTATATAGTTGCAGGAAATTACGGCTTTTCCCATTTTTATTGATTTGAATTTTCACTGTTGCAGGAAATTGCAAGGGGAGGGGGTGCAGTGTCAGACAATAGGGAGTGTCAGAGAATTATTAGTGACAGTAGATGATGAGATTAAAAAAGTTGAAGCTTTATAACCATTAAAACACAAATTGTCAGCATCACATGTCAGAAATAGACAAAGTAAATATCTTCAAATCAAACTAAGTTCTCAAGCAGCACCTTTCTTACTTCACCTATCTGCAGATTTAGATTTTTATTGATGGGAAAAAAATTTGTTGTGTACACAGTGAAATTGACATTTACCAATAAAAAATTAATCCTTCCAAGCCTAGCTATATGCTCTCACAAGGAGCAGTCCCCATGGAGTCAAACTTTGTTTTTCCAAATGAGGTTGGGGAACATGAAAGTAACACAGATTGAGGAGGTGTCACTCAAACAGATGCATTTGATACACGTTGGGGGTCACAACCTCATTTCAGACCATCCAGGTTTAGACAAAGTGTGACAAAGTATAGTTACTCTATACAGGAAATATCAGAGTCAATCACCAGTAAAAAATAACAAATTCTAAACTATTTTGGGCTAATACCCATAATGAAACATTTCAGAATCCCCAGAGAGCTGCGGTACTCAGCAATCTTGCATTCCTAGTACCCAGGCTGCTCAATGCTCAGTTTTCAATATAAATCCATACACACAATGGTGAAAACACCACAGGATAACAGTCCTAGAGGATCACTGCAATTCCCAGGTTATTGTATTCACTTGTCCCTTGACCTTTTTTTACATCTCAGACCTGAGGGGAGGCTACAATATAGGTAGGCACTCGGCACAGTCCTCCTCTTCGTGGTACCAAGGCATTATGCTTTGCACTCATTTCTTTGGCCTCACTTCTACTTGTAGGCAGGAGTAACTTGGCAGCCATGCTGCTGTATTGCATTAATCCAGGAATGGGCGCCCTTGGGCTCTCTGCCCTGCTTGCTGGCTCTTTTACTTTGCATTTAAGCATACGCCCCTGCACCCCTGCTACAACCACAGCCAGCAAACAGAATTTCTGCAGCTACGTTGGTCATTTGGCATCTCAGAAATAAAGTCGGCACAGCAGAGCTCTGTCCCAGGCTCAAGGCTCCCGCTTCAAAACTACACCTCTCATCCTGGGGGCAGTATTTATCTGTTAGCAGTAAACGGCTACCCTGTGACCGTGCTCCCACCTGAATGGCATCTTCGCTTTTACAGTGCCGTCAACGAACTGTGCTAGTGATACTTGCAAAGCCACATATCTGCTTGACCCGTGATGCAGCAGAGGAAACAATACAGAATAGGTGTATTTCTTCACTCTTTACTCCTCCTTCCACAGCCAAAACACCCTGCATGTTGGGGCCATCCCTCTAGAGAGGAGGGCTCTCTGAAGAATCAGTGAATGTACCTCCAAGCCCTGGCTGGTGGGGATTACAACAGCAGCTCTCTCAGCTGCCTGTACATTTAGGGGCTGAGAGACGGGGACCTGAACCCTAATCCTCTCCCAAATATCTTGCCACTCCTAGACCATGCTGGTCTAGGCCACAAAATTCATTTTCTTCACAGCTGAAAGCCACTGGCACCTGAAAAGAACTAGAACTACTGACTAATAGAGGCAAGAGAGAAGTAGAGTACCTGACGTATCAACGATCTGCCAGTGCCTCACATGCACTGCACCACAGTTATAAGCCAGCCTTTTCTGAAGGCACCAGTGGAGGCTGTCACCCCATGGGAAGTCATTTCCCTGTCCTGAAGGACACATCGTTGTTTCACTTCAGCTGCAGTTCTGCTTTAGTCCCAGTGAGGAGGGGAGAACTCATTTTGTCAAATTTGAAGCCCAACTGAAAATTGGGGGTTCTAGATTTGGACCGAAATTTGAAACTTTGGAGGTTCAGAGCTTTCCTTGGTACTGGCCCCTGGCAGCCTTACAACCCATGTCAGACTGTCTTTCAAACAAGGATTTTAATTGTTTGCAAAGTGCAGGCTTCTATCTTCCCTGAAAACCCATGGTTAAAATCAGGGATGAAAAAGTTTCACTAAACTCAGTATTAGGTTTGCAAAACTTCACCCAATGATTCTCTGAGCCCCAGCAGCCTTACCTTTTAACTCTCTGGCTTTGGTGTCCAATACTCTCTTCTCCAGTTCTGATTCACTCGGGATTCCTTCATCTTCATCTTTGTCCCTGCATGAGAGGTACCCCTCAATTACTACCACAACAAAGCATGTGAGAAACATCTAAACCACACAAATAGCGCATTAACTTACATGGTGTTAATTGTGTCCTGAATTATTTGTATCCAGCTATTGCGTTCCTCCTTGGAGCTGGCGTGGACTTCTACCATCTCTGGATCTTTCACTACGGTGGTAATCAGGAATAAACCCTTTTCCTCATGGGCCACTTCTCGTACAATCAGTTTCTTCAGAGAGATTACAGTGGATCTCTGGTCCTTCAGATGAGAGGAGATTGGTGAGAAGACAAACAAAAAGCCTCAGAGCTTTAGGCTGGCAATAAGTGCTCAAAAGCTCCTAATGCCTGCAGTCATACCTCCTTCCTACTTGTGAGTACCTTTTATCAACTACAGGCCAAAAAAAGTGCGAGGCTCACCAAATATGTATATTCTGAGAGTAATTTATTTCACTGTGCCCAGAATGCTGGTGTCACCTCCCTCTGTCAGTTCAGGAGGAATTGTCCTCAGATGTCCCTGGATACAATTCAAAATTGCCTTTGTGGTTTTCCGGATTCTCCAAGAACTTGCTCTGATCTCACATCCTGCTGCCTATGCTCTCTATTCCTGGACTCTTTATCCCCACATCACCACTCTCGGTATGGCTTGCTGGTCCCTGTTTCACTATCATCGCCTTTGTTCTCCCTCCCTCAGAACCCTTGCATCACATCCTCTCTTCAGATCTCACCAAAATCCTTCCTGTTCTCTGTAGCTTAAAACCGACTCCTGCTACGTAAATTTGTGTGAGACTGTTGCATCAAGGATTCCACAGAAGAGTATGTGCAATATGCTGTTAGGGTCACTGTAATATCACTGGTTTCAGAGTAACAGCCGTGTTAGTCTGTATTCGCAAAAAGAAAAGGAGTACTTGTGGCACCTTAGAGACTAACCAATTTATTTGAGCATAAGCTTTCGTGAGCTACAGCTCACTTCATCGGATGCATACCGTGGAAACTGCAGCAGTGGCTACTCACTGGTTTGGGGGCCACTAGCATTTTTTATTTTTAGCATGTCTCATAGCCTGTCTCTTTCATCTAGGACTTTCTCTGAAAGTTCCTATTTTTGTTTACATCAACTGGTCCATGACAAATATATTCCTATAGCATGCTGCTTTGTGAGCTTCTTGAACTTTATTGCAGCAGTAGGCTTTTGTTCCTGTGCTTTTTAGATTGATTTATTAAGTCTGTTCTTTCTGCTGGGATTCATTTGTACACAGTTCACGTTCTTCCCTCCTAAGTGAGCAGGATTTGCACAGGCCGATGAAGAATAAATGTATCCAATGACAGGCTTATTTTCAGAGCCAATTACCAAATGTTCAAAATCACTGTAGAAATCACCGAGTGCGGGTGGGGTGGAGAAATTAAGACATGTTTTCAATAGAAAATAATGGAGTGTGCTAAGGAAACAAAACTGTTACATGCAAAGTGATCTGTCCAATAAAAACTAAGGAATGTAGCAGGCAGTGACATGCTTTCATTGCAAGGATCATCTATGTAAAAGAAAGGAAGAGAAAACATCAAAGCCTTACCAATGAGGCAAAGACATACTTCTGGTCCTTTTCCTGAAGGAATATCAGCATGTCTGAGAGGAGGACAGCCTGGACCTCTACAACGGAGAAAAAACACCAAGTTTTAACCACCAAATATATATCTATGTCAATCACTGGTTCTTGTGCCTACCAATACCTTTTATTTAGCAATGCCATGCATGCTAGAGCTCCTGGTGAGCATAAGAGCGATAATTTGGGCTACCCTAAGAAAGTGGATTAGTCTGCTGTTTGCTGTTTTGCTTCCTAGTTAGTAGGAACTGTAAGCATCGCAGAGGCAATATGCTCAGCTCCTAGAAAGAGAATGGCCTCTATCTCTATAGCGACTCCTGTGGACAATGTAAAATCACCATTGAAAGAAGTCAGATGGAATCATATCTACTCAGTCTTGGCTGGGATGTTCTTTTCAAACCACAAGCCCTCTGAGAGTCATGGAAGATTGGGGAAGTGGAAGCAAGGGATGCTCACTGAACATATTCCCTATTCATTCACATAATCAATATTTTTATCCTCAAGCAAAATATCTGTTTGGTTTCATTGCTCTCCTCTCTTGAGTGATGCAAATTAACTTGTAACAACACTTGTCAGCTGCAGTTTCTTCCCCAAGCACTTTAACTTCAGCAGCTAATGTTGACTCTGCCCACAGATGTATATGGCTCTCTCTGAATTCACGAGGAGCCAAACGGGTGTGCCTCAGAGGAGAGAATCTGACTCAAGCAGGAGAAAAGAAAGAAATGCAAAGAGGATGAAGAGAAAATTCTGAATCAGAGCAAGGATATTTCCCCAAAATACACATGCTACCTTCCAAATCGCCTCATGATACAGTACATCACAAAATTACATAGTAAGTATTGAGTGCGATGCCCCACCCAAGCCCCACCGCACAAAGAGTTTCTGTGTAATACACTACGAGACCTCGTGACATACAGATGAGGTAAACTCAAAAGCTAACTCATCCCCTGCGTAACTCCTTCCAGCCATTTTGGAGGAACAAGATCCCTTTCAGATCAAATACGAACCAAACTTTTGCCAAAGCCTCAAACCAAACCCAAACCTCTTTGGAGGTTTGTAAAAGTTCAGGTAAGATTTGTTTTACTTTGGTTTGTTTTTGTTTCCAACTGCACTTTCTGCTTTTGGTGCAGAGGAGGAAAGACCAAAATACTTCAAGGAAAGCTATTTCTGTGTTTCTCCTGGCTCCAGTTCCAAATCCCAGAAGTTAGGGTAAGCAGGTTCTAAACTTTTGGATGCTTTCCCATCTGGAACTTCTGACTCATCTCTACTGGCTAGCTATAGGCTCTGGTAGTGGGAGCTATTATTTCTATAGGAAATGCATAATAAAACGTATGCTGAGAGATCTCATGAAAGTGTAACCCACATGCCAAATAGGGAGATATCTCTTTAAGAGATCTATGTGGTAGGAATGAGTTGTGTCTGCATCCCTGCTGCTAGGCAGATGCACAATTAACATTCCACTCAGAAGTTTCTGAAATTGGGTGTGGTAGTTTTGGGTATGCTCAATAGGTTCCCCGTTGCTGGACTCAGACTTCACGAGGGCAAGTAGTTAGGGCAGCTGCTTTGCAACAGGCCACGTGCACTCTGTGGGTTGGGAGAAGCTGAGCTCCAGGAGCAGAAAGCAGGCTGTTTTCCCTAACTCTGAAGCATTTTGCAGCAGATTGGTGGAGCAGTTCACCCAGCAGGGAAGCCCTGACAGTGTTAATTATAGAGAGGAAAATGGGAGGGAAAATTAATTTCTTTTATTTTAACTGTATACTTTGAATGCTGTTTAATTTTAGCTAAACTGTTTTAGTTTAAATTGTCTCAACCAGTATGATTCCTTAACTTAAATGGGATAATGAGGAAAGAGTCATTTATATTTTGCTATTCTCAGTTTTGTTTTCTTATAACAGGATTTTTTTAAATCTATAAACTTAACTGAGTGGTTAGTTAATTGGTTAGCCGACTAGCTGAGTGATTTCAGCAGAGGAGGAAGAGTCTGCATGGATTCCAACTGAAGATTTCTACAGGCAAGTGGAGGCAAGATGTTGGTTTTGACTCAGCGGACTGTATAGATTTGGTGATCAAAGACTAATTGAGACTCAGGTGAACTCAACCTAAGCTTTTGGGAGCTCTGAGTTTCTTCTCGCTGTGTTTCGGTGGGGACTGACCTGTAATTTTTTTTCTTTATGTTTATGTATAACTGTAAAGGTAATACATGTGGATTATAAAATAACCATGTAATGTTGCAGAAATTACGTGGTAATTATTATTATTATTAATTATGTTTTTTTATCATTTTATAAAGTTGGTACTTAAGAATTAAGTTCATTCCTTTTGTTCTTCAGGACTTGATTGTGGGGAAGTTGACCTTGGGGAATCCTTGCTGAAAATCCTCAATGACTAAATTCTGGGTCTCCAGGTGCTTTTCTATGGGATTTTTAAGGCACTGGAGAAGGGCAATGAAGTAAACTCTAGCGTCCACCCAAAGATTACAATAGCAAGAGAAATAATTTGCCTTACCACCGTCCATAGTCACAAACATTCCTAGGAACTAGGGCTGTCAATTAATCTCAGTTGACTCAGATGATTAACTCAAACAAATTAATCGTGATTAAGAAAATTAATTGTGATTAATCACACTTATAACAAATTGAAATGTATTAAGTATTTTTGGATATTTTTCTACATTTTCAATATTGATTTCAAATACGACACAGAATACAAGTGCACAGGACTCACTTTATATTATTATTTTTTATTACAAATATATGCAATGTAAAAATGATAAACAAAAGAAATAGTATTTTTCAATTCACCCCATGCAAGTACTGAAGTGCAATCTCTTTATCATGAAAGTGTAACTTACAAAAGCAGATTTTTTTTGGTTACATAACTGCACTCAAAAACAAAACAGTGTAAAACTTTAGAGCTTACAAGTCCACTCAGTCCTACTTCTCATTCTGCCAATCGGTAAAACAAACAAGTTTGTTTACATTGACAGGAGATACTGCTGTCTGCTTCTTGTTTACAATGTCACCTGAAAGTGCTGATGATGCTCGTTAAAAAAATAATGCGTCAATTAAATTTATGACTATACTCCTTTGGAGGGGTGGGGGGAGAACTGTATGTCTCCTGCTCTGTTTTAAATATATTCTGCATATATTTCATGTTATAGCAGTCTCGGATGATGACCCAGCACATGTTCGTTTTAAGAACACTGTCTCAGCAGATTTGACAAAATGCAAAGAAGGTACTGATGTGAGATTTCTAAAAACAGCTACAGCACTCGACCCAAGGTTTAAGAATCTGAAGTGCCTTCCAAAATCTGAGAGGGACAAGGTATGGAGCATGCTTTTAGAAGTCTTAAAAGAGCAACACTCTGGTGTGGAAACTACAGAACCCGAACCACCAAAAAAGGAAATCAACCTTCTGCTGGTGGCGCCTGACTCAGATGGTGAAAATGAACATGCGTCAGTCCGCACTGCTTTGGATCGTTATCAAGCAGAACCCATCATCAGCATGGTAACATGTCCTTTGGAATGGTGGTTGAAGCATGAAGGGACATATGAATCTTTAGCACATCTGGCACGTAAAAATCTTGCAGTGCCAGCTACAACAGTGCCATGTGAACGCCTGTTCTCACTTTCAGGTGACACTGTAAACAAGAAGCAGGCAGCATTATCTCCTGCAAATTGTAATCAACCTTGTTTGTCTGAGTGATTGGCTGAACAAGAAGTAGTACTGATGGGGTTTTTTTGTACATAATTCTACATTTGTAAGTTCAACTTTCATGATAAAGAGATTGCACTACAGTATTTGTGTGAGGTGAATTGAAAAATAATTTTGTTTTGTTTTTTACAGTGCAAATATTTGTAATCAAAAATATATATAAAGTGAGTACTGTACACTTGGTATTTTGTGTTCTAAGTTAAATTAATATTTGAAAATGTAGTAAACATCCACAAATATTTAAAATAAATGGTATTCTATTGTTGTTTAATCATGCGATTAATTTTTTTAATCATGCAATTAATCGTGATTAATTTTTTTAATCGCTTGACAGCCCTATTAGGAACCTAGAAACGATCTGCAAACTTTCCCTCTCCAAACCCTCAGAACAGATCATATCAAATTTGGAATCTAATGGCACAGAATATGGAGGGATGCACAGGTAAAAACCCTTCTACTTCCACCTCTACAATCAAGATATTCTTTGGAGCCACAACATGCAAGCCCTCCCACTGCAAGCCCTCAGCGAACAGCTGTGCATCACCATTCACACCAGCAATGGTACTATTGCGCCCTGCTGCTCTCATTTTTAATTTACTCTTGGTGGCCAATTTTCTATTAGTCTGGATCCCACGTCTCCCAAGGAGGTGCCCACTGGAAGAGTGGGGTTGGTTCTATCATGAGCTCCTCCATGACTGCTGAGGAGCAAGTGAAGCCCAGATGACAGTGAGCAAGGTTTCCCTTCCCTGGGGGTGGATTCACCATCACACTCATCACTTAGCTTGTTGGGCAAAGCTTGGAAGGTAAATAAATAAGCAGCATCAATGGTGAGCAGTAACAGAAATAGCAGAAATGTTTGTGGCAGTAATCTAGGGCGTTACTAAGAGCACAGGGAAGGATTTTTCATGGTTTTTACTTTGACAGCACCTTTCTAGAAACAGAAAAATCAATAAAATAATATGAATAATAAATGGACCAGCAATTTCAGAAGAAACCCTGTGTAAAAGGCAGAGGAACCACCAAGCCAAAGGAAAGGGAATGAAGTGGCAGGTCATAAAATGGATGAGCCCTGCCATCATCTGGAGACAGGGAGGGTACGTCCTTTGGGTGCATGATTTGTAGGATTTTCTCACCTTTCAGTCTCCCAGCTGAGTTTTTCAGTGAGACAGGCCCATCTCGGATGAGTTTCCTACGTCTCAAGTCCTCCCTGGCAAACATCTGGCCACTCTTCATCCTCATGATGGACTTGCTGTCCGTCCGGGTGTAGATCTCAGTAAGACGCGTTTTCTTTTCATAGTTGTTGACTTTGCTATTGACTGCAGCAATCACATCTTTAACCAGGTTTAGTGACTGGGTCAAGTCTTGATGTTCCACTTCGTTTTCTTCAGGAGTGAGAGAGAGACTCAATTTCAGTTCACCCTTATTGTGAGTATGCAGAGCCTAACTTCTTACTTCTCCCCTTTCCCTTACCCGTGAGTCATCAAACGCTATAGCACACGGATGCACTATTTTAAAATATCTTCCTAAGACAAGTTCCATTTGGAAGAAATGAAAAGTTTGTCACAAACCTTAAACAGACACCAAGACAGTGACGGGGAACCATAGGAAATATACTCTGCATAAGCTATGGCAAACTAGGACAACGTAAATAAGGACCCCATTTTCAGCCTCTGCACGTGCATGGCTGCCTGACCACGTGTATAAAAACAGGCGCGTGCCCATAATGCCCTGTGCACATAGCCGTTTATGTGAGAATATCAGGTGCAGCCATTTTTGAATACCAGATTCGTTTAGGAACACTCAGTAAAGCAGCAATGAGAGTTTTAAGGGTCTGGATTAACGGTCCCCTTCCGGTAGTGGCAAAATTTTCATCTGTTTGGGTCTTGATGAAGTGACACATTTGTGAAATAAATTGTTTCACATTCAGAGATGCTCACTCACACTTCTATAAACCACACCAGTGAGACAGACGACTATGTATGAGGAGGATAATGTCTCTTGGGAACATAAATTTACTTTATAAAAAATGAACAAAATATATGAAAACTTTTGAAAGGTATGAATTACAGAACATTAATGATTATAAAGACACAGTGGTCAGTCTCTGCCACTCCTTGGCTCATCAGTGTTAGCTGACATATCTGTAGGATGCACACCTGCTGATAAACTGGAATAGAAAGCATTACATATACATCATTCTCCAGAGGATTTTGTGGGTGAAATCATATAAAAAACACCCCTGGAGTTTACCATATCTTAAATGAAGTGGCACAGATAAGCCACACCTCATCCTCACCTAATAAAGGGTTTCCACAGAGATTAAACAGAGTGCACCATCAGAAAGCAGGTGAGATTAAACTGTAAACTGAGCCTTTTTGCTCTCTAAGTGAGAGACTGAGAGAAATCAAGAACATAGCGAGCATGTGCTCTGCAGGCTATTCCCACATGTTTCTACCATTCTAACCCCTGAACCCCTCTGGCATTAAGATTCTGTGGCCACTCCTGATGGGTTGATCATGCAGAATCAGAGAGGTGCTTATGTGACAGAGAGAAATATGTGAGAGAGTTGACTGAGGACCTATCACCTGTAACCACTTGATCACAAATAACTCATGAAGAGTCATATTCGAGGCCAAGTTCTTTGAATACAGTATTTAGAAGTATGGTAATGTAGGATTCCTGGGATGGAAGAAACGTTCAAAGCGAGTGTGTGAATCCTCTTGGAGATCTGAGAATCTTATTCTTCCTTATTTTGCCCCTTCCCCAAGCCCCTTTATCTCAGCCACTATCCGAAGTGGACAAGACAGGAGTCTTTGGAGTCCATGCATGTTGCTCCATAATTAGCTAGAGATCGCTGTAGTGATGAACCTACCAAGGCACTTCACTTCTACAGGGGCTGAGTGCTGTATCTCTGCAGCACTCTCAGGCCTGTCTAGCCTGAGGATTGAAACCCTGTTGGAAGAAATGAAATCCAGGTCTCTAATTACAGCAGTAAGCTGGGCACTAAACACTGGGCTAGCTGGCTGATTCTGAGTTAGGCGGTTTTACTGGGAAAGGTCCTGGAGAAAGATACAGAGGAAACAAATGTGCTTAGGAAAAGGAACAGGCTCTACCTTTGGTATATTGTAATATTCTTTGTAGTATCACGGGATACTTTGTGATCCTTTGAGTTACTAGTAAGATGCACTCAGGTATCCCCAGGCGCCTCACCACCGTGCTGCTCATTTTTTTCTAAAAAGACAAGACGTAAATTAAAACACTGCCACTGAAGCGCCCTCCAAGATGTGCCGACGTGCAGTATGCACCCCCTGCGGGGGTCAGCCACAAATCCCCCACCAGTTCCTACCTTGATGAATGCCTGAAAACGCTTCTCTTTTGACTGCAGGTCTTTGAAATAACTGACAGCCTCGTTGTGGTGCCCGCAGAATTTGCCGTAAGTTTTCTTCATTCGCTCCCCATTCTCACCGGAAAACTGCAAGACATGAACAAACTTTTGGCCCCTCACTGAGTTCTTGGGATCAGTCACTTGGCATCACCCATCACCGAAAAGGACGGCTACACAGTCAGTACAAATCTAGCCTGAAGTGTAGCTTTCAAAAAACTAGATCGATGGAATTTAAAGAATGGAGACTAGGCACTGTATAAACCCAGAGCGAGAGACCCTACCACAAAGAGCTGGCACGCCAAAGAGACAAGATGGACAGAGGGAGGGAAAAAGAGCTACAGAGGTGTGAAGCGGCTTGCCCAGAGTCACAGAGCAAATCAGCAGCAGACCCAGGAAGTGGAATCCAGATCCCCTGCTTCCCAGCTTAGTCCCATACACTACAGTCTGTACCGTCACCAGCGCTGATGATTTTCCTCCCATGAGGCATAAACAAACAAAACAGGCATCAACCCTGACAGCAACCCTTTCACCTGAAAATCTCGAAGTGCTTGACAAAGATGGACAATTACTGTCATCTCCATTGTATAAGCGGGGAAGCGGAGGCACAAAGGATATGTCTACACAGCAAAGAAAAACCCAAGCTCTGGGGCCCTCCCACCCCATAGGGTCCTAGACCCTGGTCTTGGGCTGGAGCCCAGAAGTCTATACAGCAGTGAAACAGCCCCACAGCCTGAGCCCCACAAGCCAGCGCCAGCTGGCATGGGCCAGACACGGGTTTTTCTTTGCTGGGTAGACATACCCAAAGAGGAGTGCGACTCACCTTAGGCCACCAGTAAGACAGCATAAGGGCAGGTCTACACTACAGAACCACTTCAGTATAAATAACTATGTCGCTCAGGGGTGTGAAAAATCCATACCGACCTAAGCACTATGTGTAGTGTGTAGACAGCGCTATGCCAGTGGGAGAGCATCTCCTACTGATGTAGCTACCGCCTCTTGCTCAGGTGGATTAACTGCACTGACAGCAGAGAGCTCTCCCGTCAGCGTAGAGCATCTTCACTGAAGCGCTACAGCAGCGCAGCTGTACCAATGCAGTGTTTTAAGTGTAGACCTGCCCTAAGAGAGAGAATTGTCAGTCAGGAGTTCCTGGCTTGCAGTCTTGTGCTTAGGGCATGCAGGTGTCTCTCACCACTCACCTGATTCACCAGGATATCTCCTATCCTCTTGATAACAAAGTTCTTTTCACTTTTGTCCATCAGGGACTCTTTCTTCCTCTCCAGAATCCGCTGGAAGAACTGGTTGTGGATGTTCAGCAAGTCATCCAGGCAAGGAAAGACCTTTTCCACCATTTGCTGTTCAAACTGCAGCTCCTGCACCATCCCCCTGCTGTACACATCACTCATGATCTTCAGAGTGCGGACATGATGCATCTCTGTCTGCATCAGTTCTGCATGAGACAAGGACAGGTCCAACAGAGGAAGCACATGGGTCAAAATTATTATCCTCTAGGACAAGGCGCTGTATCAACCCAGAGTACTTGGCATTGCTAAGACAAGGAAAGGCATTCACCAGATCTAGCTGGTTAGAAGGGCTCATAGAAGCTAACAATGTAATGAAGTGCTATGGGGTCATAATTCCCCATTCTGACATGTGTGTTACTTGCACTACTGTTACTGGGATTTATACATGTGAACTTGGGGAAAACAGTCTATAATACATTAAATGCAACACCAATACCATTGATATATACCAGTTTCATTCTTTTTTTACCTCTTAATAGTTACTGATTTGATCATCAACATGAAAACATTTTTTCTTTACAAAGTGCATGGTAGGGCTTAGCTTGGGGGTGGATCAGCCCTCCCCATACTCTGTTCATATGAACAAGTGCTCGCTCTCATTACTGCTAGAACACTGGTCCCCAAACTTTGGGGCCTGCCCCCCTGGGGGGGGGCACGGAGGAACATTTGGGAGGAGGGCAGGGTAGAGCATGAAGTGGGGCCTGAGCCAACTCCACACAGGGAAGAAGGGAGTGCCACCCGGCCCCGCTCTGGCCCCAGCCGCAGCCTGGTCTTGGCCCCTGGAGCGGCTGTGGCTCTGCTCCCGGTCCCAGTCCAGCTGCTGCTCTGCTCCCAGCCATGAACCTGGCCCCAGTCTCAGCGCCCGGCTCCCAATTGCAGTTGCGGGGGAGGGCAGGGAGCAAGGGGGGCGCAAGGTAAAAAGTTTGGGGACCATTGTGCTGGAATCTGAACACTGCAGAAGGACAGATGATAATACCAAAACACTATGTTGCTCCTCTCAATATAGTTATTTTTCTGTGCAGCACAAGAGGACTCTTATATCAAGGGGGAGAAGATGCTAAAACAAGTAATTGACTACTCTGTACTCATGGATAACTGTGTATAAAGGTCATCACCAGACAAACCAGGAGATACCTTGAACCATCCAAACAAATTGTAAGTGAAATCCAGAATTCCAAAGCTTAGTAAGATGGTATTGGAGGTCTTCATTTCCAGTAAACACCAAGAGTGAAACTCTGGCCCCAGTGACGTCAATGGCAAACTCCCTTTGACTTAACATTTCCAAATTAGTCACAAACTAAAAGATATGAACAGACCATCCAAACCTAGAGGTTTCTACAAACTAAATTGGATCACTTTTCTTTAACCAATACACATCTCACCATATATGACATCTTGCCGTTTGACGACATCCTTCTTTTGCTGCCGCAAAAACTTGCTGTCCACTACTTGACTCCAGGATTCTGCCTCCAGCTGCTTGGAATCCATCTCAAAGTCCCCCATGAGTTGTCCTTCATTCATGTCTGCACCTGCATAAAAGCAGCATAAAGAGATGTCTGGTCCCATCTGAAATTCCCATTGGCTTTCTACAGCTTCAGGCTTTGTTCTGAATGCCACAAACACCATATCTACTCTCATTTACTGACATGGAAACAATTATATTGAATTTTACTGGGTAAGTACCAAACAATGCAAAGTACTTTTATAGGTTACTTGCTAGTTGCACCAAACAAGTCCACAACTATCATGTATACTGAACTCTGGTTTACAAGACAAGCAAGAACCAGTTATCTGCCATGCTTCTGTGTTCGGATGAATACAATGGGATCTCCTTCAGTGTTTGGATGAATACACTGGGATCTCTTACCCTCATCAGTTAGCGACTCCGTGGATTCATTCACCCGGCTGATTTTATGTAAAGAGTCTGTTGACTGTGACAGGAATTTCCAAGTATGTACTATGCTTTCATCATTGCCAACTCTGCAGAAAAAAGGAAATGCAGAACCCCATTCAGGACTCCAACATTCAAATCAATAACTTTTTAAAGTACACAAAACAAATATAATTTTAAATAAAACTGAAAGCTGCACTAAGTGTTGCCGATTATGCACAGGTATATGTATTGTGTGCGCATGTATTTATATATTTTATATATAATGCTAATAACTACAAATTAGGGCTCAACAAACTGGATCATCTACATTTCTAACTGAAATAATCATTTCCCTAAAACCTGAAGTGAACATTTGAGGTCTGAAAGAGTTTGGTAAACTTAATTTAATTATTTTCATTTTTGTATTGCCATTCCGCTGCCTTATTTTCAAGATACTGTATTTCCAGCTCAGCTAATGCTGAGGAATATCGGAAATCTCTCAAGAGAGTCTGCACATGCAAAGTTCTAGCTGAATGAAATTCATCTAACATTTGGATAAGCAGTTAATCTTGTGGATGTTTTTCTAAACTAAGCCTTTTGATAATTTTCCCCTTCACAGCTCTGCAAACACATATCCAACACAGTTTTCTAAAATCACTGGTATTAGGGAAAATGGAAGAATTAATGATCATGGAAACTCTATGTATAGCAGCACTCTGTGTGTGTGTAATTATTTTATACATATATACAAAATGCATGATGATGTGTGATGGTATGCAGCTTCTACTAGCTTACGTTGTGAATGGCTGCATTACATGCAAACTTCTGAAAATTTTAATTCCCAACACACAGGAAATTTGAAGTTATAGTTCCCACAGCAACTGCATCTTGACCCCTTTCCTCAGACAGTATGTGGTATTTGTTTTTCTGTATATGTTGTGATATTTTATACATCAATATACATGACACACACCCATAAATGTATTCCTAATGAAATATGGGGAATAATGTAGGTTGCTTACACTATGCATACTGTATGTATACCACACATACACACAGAGGCTTACCCTGCAATGTTCTGTATTGAGACGCTTTTTGAAAGTGTTGTAGTCTGCTGTGATCTCCTGTTATTGAATATTGAGGTTACGGTGCTTTCATCAGGGGCAAGTATTGCAGACCGAGGGCGCTCCTTAGGTTGTGAGGCTAGAAGAGAAATGCCAGATATCTGGTAAGAAACACCATCCAAACTCCTTGCTAACGCATTATGATGACTCGACCAAGCAAGATTCTCAAAATTCACTTCCTCTTTGCTGAGAAATAATCTCCTCTTCAACTGGTATCAACTGTCATAGCTCCACTGAAATTTAGCCTCATTCTCTGTCTTTACTGGTTTGTTAACACAGGGCCCATTCCAGATATCCCTGCTCAGGACATAATTTCCATTCACTTTAGTAGTTCTGCCTGAGTAAGACTTCAGAAGTAGTCCCCAGGTAAGTCTGGAGCCTATACTGAACACCAATGTGATTTACATTTGTTTGACCCATCTGGGCAGTTCCAAACTCTTAAGACACAATATTCTTATGTATAAATAACTTCTACGGCAATATAGAAAAAATGAACAATGTAAATGCTCAGTCATCATCTTCTGTGAGACTGTTCAATTGTTCGATTGTGTTCCTGTGCAGGGAAGTGGTGACCAGAGCACCAAATGGAACACTGGGCTTTCCTAATGTCGGAAGAAAGACCTTTGACTCCTCACTATAGTGCCTGCTGGAAGGGAGGGTTGGGTGGAATACACAAGTCCAGAAACACTCTCATGGGAAGCTGAGCAGAACTTTATTACAAAATGACCGAAACAGTCACTTACAGCAACTCGCCTTGGTGCTCTTATCACCTCCTTTGAGCTCTTCCAACCCTCCATTTGCCCTGACCCCCTTAGGACTGAGTTTCTGACTATCCATTGGTTCACACGATGGAGAGAGAAAGATCCTCCAGTTATGCAGAAGGGCTTGGTCATCTCTTCACATCATCACTAGCGCCCGCATCTCACTCCCTCTTTTTTCTTTCCCTGTTCAGCCTTCCTGTTTCCCACAGTGATGCTGCTGGTCCATCTGACAAAAGCAGCTTACTGAAATGGCCCAGTTTGGAACTACCCCTTCCATTTTAACTTCCCCATTGAACAAAACACTCAGTTCGATGTTGTTTTAAACATTCTCACAGTTTATGAATAACGCAGGTAACACCTATGATGTCATCTTTCCAGCCGAGAGCTTACTCGCTCCAGGAGAATTCTCAGCTGGCCAGCTACAGCCAAAATCTAGCTCCATTGCATTGTGTAAACAACAGAAAGGAGCTGGACCACTAAAAATACTGTGTCTCCAATACTAAAAACATGGCCTCTTTCTTCCATAGCTTGTATCTGCATAAGGTTATATGGGTACCACAAAACTGGCCCAACCATTTGCACAACATGAGCAATGCCTCTAAAATCCCAAATGTTCCGTATCACACAGGATATAATCACTTTATTCCTGTATCCTAAACTGTTTTATCTTTCATCGTATTGAAATGGGTAACAGTTGAACACGAGGGTAAAAGATTATACTGAATACAATGAAAAATAGCAACTTTTAAGGAGCTACACCAGAAAAAGAGGAAAGGGAAGGCTTCTTACTCTTGTTTCTCATAATTACTGTGGGTAACGAAGAGGTATCGTGTGCCTGAAGCATCCCTTTTTGTAGCTGAAAGAAAAAGAGATAGGTTTAATTTTTCCCGCTCCCAACATAAATAAAGGGCTGTGTATATCCACAGACACCTTACTTTAATTACGCAGTAACACCATTCTGAGTTCCCTCAGAACAGCTTAGATCCTAGATACAGTGCCCATCTACAAGCAGCATTATCTTCAGCATGGTGATACAGTCCGAGCCATCACAAAGTATGCAATCAAATATGGAGAAATATTTGCAATAAGAAGTAAAATAGGGAGACAATAATCCTGATATTGCTAGATAGCTGAAGTGTATTAAAGCCAAAAGGATCATTGAGGGAACAGTACACATAATTGTAGTGACTAGCTGTTAAATGTAACTATGTGCTCAGCACAGTGAACGCAGTCCTTGCCTCAAACAGCTTATGATTGAAAGACAGGACAGCACTGTTCCCTCTTAAGTTGTGCGTGTGCACATGCACACAGATCCTAAACCCCCACGCACATGGCAAAACGCCACGTACACAATAATTTGCACAGAAGCACAATAATTTGCACAGAAGAAACTTTTTGAGCACACGGCCTGTCAAAAATTAGAGGGAACATTGGACAGGAGCGAAAGACTTGAACAAGAAGAGCATGGTGGCTTGGTGAACCAGGATGGGAAAGGAGCTCCCCACACATGGGAGAACCATGAATTCCAATCAGAGGCGCTCAGCGATATTAACATACAAAAACTGCCTTGAAAGAATATTAAGGCTGCAAAGTCTAGCACTTAAAAGTTAAGAAATGCCAAAACTAAGGTTGTCCATGTAACCTTAATTTGGCTCCATGGCATTATGTTGTAGTCTAATTACAGGATCAGATGCTATTTTTTTTTTTTTTAAGAGGATCCATGCCTCATTCAGTGCACAGGATGGACGGTGCTCACAGACTGGGGAGCTATTCTATATTTCATTGCAACCTCATCCCAATCTCCCTGCTCACTGTGCCCACCACACCCAGGCCCGACTCCTCTCCCTGCTGTACTCCAGATGGGCCTCTTTCCCCTGCTGCCAGGGGAGTGTGGAGGGCACAGGAGAGAGTATCTTCCTGCTCTGGGTTCCTGTGCCCATAGCCACAGCGGCCCCTGGTACCAGGAGGAGCAATAGCAGGGGAAATCCAGTGCAGTTGTGGGCTGCAGCATGCTCAGTTGCTCGGTGGGGATGGTACATACTCACGTGGGTCACACAGAGGTGCACAGGACAAGGGGTGCTCCATTAACAAACTGCTATTCAATATCTGTGTTATCCTCGTTGTTCAATGCATGGCTCTGCGCTGTGCTTACTGCACCCTGTTCAAACCCTACCCTGCAGAGAGAAGTATTAATCTCCTGATGGCCTTTTCAATGGTGCTGTAGCACCTGAGTGTTTCACAAATGTTAATTAGTTGATCTTCACACACCCCATGAGGTAAGGTATTATTACTCCTAGGAGTGTAGTGGAGGGTAAATATGGGCAAACTCTTCTGATTTGGGGAATATGGAGTGTAGGTTAGAGTAGTTTACTCAATTCTTCTTCTTTTTTTACCGTTTTACTGATAGGGAACTAAGGCACGGAAGCAGAAATGTCAGAAGCATCCATTAATTGTGAGTGTCCGATTTGAGATGCCCGTAGCCTGATTCTTCAGAGAACACAGCACTTTATCTCTTCGGAACAGAGCTCCCACTGACTTCAGTTGGAATTCTGCAAATCAGACCTCAGGATCTCAAGTTAGGCACCAAGAAAGGGAAGGACACAAGGGTCACGTTAGAAAAGTTTGGTTTAAGTGACTTGTCTAGCATCACAAAGGAACTCTGTGGCAGAGGCTGGGTGGCATTCGAATGACTAAACAAAAAGACTATGCTTCCTCTTCCTGAAAGCCCCAGCCTCATTCACCACACACCTTCCAAGTTCTACAACAAATGAGGCCAGGAATCCTAAGTACTGCAGCCCTCTAACTACACAAGTCTGATTAATTTCCTGAGCACTGTCCATCCTCTGCACTGAATGAAGCGGGGGTCCTGTGGAAATATAGTATGTGATCATGTAAAGACTGTATCATCATGCATATGCACAAGAAGGAAAATTAAGTTTGCAGAGGCCAAACCTTAATTCTGGCATTTCCTAACTTTTGAGTGCTTGACTTTTCAACCACAATGTTCTCATACAGTAGGCTTTTTCGTAAGTAATTTCCTAGCTTTTTTTAAAATCAAACCGAAAAAACAAATTCTATATTGTGAAACCATATTGACTCCCATATTATATTATACATATATATATTATATATATAAAATCAGCAGCATTGCTGGAGTCTTTAGATCCACAGCACAGACCTGTCACTTGGGCTCACATGGTAACTCACAGCAGTAGTAGGTTGGCATCCTTTATATGGGACAGTCACTAGAGGGAGATGAGCAACCTCCTCCCCCTCCCCTGTGCTCGGCTCCAAGTCCCAGTCCTTGTTTCCCTCTTCCTCCACCACTTGTCCCCATCCCTGTATTCCCATGGCTCTAAACAAACAGAATTGCATTTTACAAAACTTAGAATATGATTTTTCCCTAGTCACATCAGACAAGGGAAGCAGAATTAATCTACAATTTGGGCGAGTATCATAAATTTCAGGAGAGTTGAGGAAAATGATCCCTCATAACAGGGGATTATGACGTTATGTCCAGCAGACTGGAAATTCCATTCCTGCACACGTTGCAAAAGATGTCTGCATGCTAAAACACTTCAAAATAAATGTTATGTTCAGCAGACAACATGAAGCCTCTCACCTTCATTTTGACTTTTGCACAGGATACGAGACTCTCCTTACAGCCTTTGTGAACAATTGCATTGCAGTCTGTAAAGTGGGAAAACACACACACAAAAAGCCAGGTCAGAAGTTTGCCTTTTTATTTCCTCTTACATTTCTATGCGAGACTGTGGAGTAATTAGGGATTGTCACTTCCACTCATATACTAGAAGAGCAGCTCTAGATATTGCCAAATGTGCTGCCTTCCATGATAACGAGGCCATATGATTGATTGATTATTAACAAGATTTCCACACAGATTTCAACTGATTGGGAGTTCTACTTAAAAATCAATAGCATACTATGCCCCAAATTACACAAACAAAGATGCTTGTTATTCTTTAGATGAAAAATAAGGGGGTGAACAGGAGCCACTGAACAACTAGGGACATGCTTGAAGACTTATGACTTCACAGGAAGGCAGAAGTAGGGGTCGATTATAACAGCAAAAGATTCTCCTTAAACACAAACATCATCTTAATTAGAGCACGAATGACAGGAAACCAGATGCAGGAAAGGAACAGGGAAAAAAATCTTGCACGAGTGTGAAAAAAGATCACTGCTTTATATTTATATCTTCTACCACTCTGCAGAGACGCCAGAGAAGGTAACAGGAATGAGAGTCCGGACACTGGGTTTGCGATTTAGACTCTTGTCCACCTAGACTGAATTCCTCAGTTCATTTCATATAGGCCACTGATACGTTCCAAAGGTAACAACTCTCAACTCACTATTTAATACCAACCCGGCTTGCACATGACCCAGCGACTGGAGGTGAAAAAGCTCCACATCCTAATGCCCTGAGTTAGCCAATCACTCAGTGCATCAGATTTTGTCCTAATCATCCTGGAGATAAGCTGTCCATTAACACTGGGCTCTACAAAGGGGGCGCAGGGAGTAACATGTCCATCACACACTGATTTATAATGGGATTTTGGTTACTAACTAACTCCTTGAAAATCCCCAGCCTAAAAACATTCAGATGAAACTCAATGTAACTAGATTCAGCAAATATACCTGGTCACTTTTGTCTAGACAGGGAAATCCATTTTAAATATTTAGTTTGCAAAATATATTTAAAAGGCTTCTAATAAAACCCGAAATAGCAAAACCCCTGAACGAACAAACAAAAAGGCCCAAATCATCATTAAGTTCACAGATATGTGTCTGCTAAATGGAAGGATGTGCATGCATGTTGAATGTGTCTCACAGCAGTAATGGGCGTTAGGGTTTATGCTCTTTTGTTGACTTCCCACAATTTCCTGTACATATGAAACAGAAAGACAAAAACCTGCTGTGCTGTGTAAAAACATAAAGATGATCACATCTCGGATCAAGGGAAAAAACTGCAACGGACCCAGAGAACTTTCTGTCTCTTTCTTGCCTCAGAACTCGTCTCCTTCCTGTTTGATACAACACCCCTTTTTCCTTGCTCATGCTTGTAGTAACATCTCCTGTGATCCTCACAGCCACAGGAGGGCTGGTCAAGAATCCCTAACCTTGCTGCTCAATGATGCTCTTGAATTGAGTGAAGTGATGCCACTGGGCCTGACCAAGGCTGAAAGCATTGCCATGATAGCAATCCCGCTAGACTGCCAGGACATGCAAAGTCAGAACTTGTCTGAGGTTGAACACACGTAAGGTTTCCTATATGTACTCTAGTTAGGAGGTTGGGAAGTCTCTTACAAGGCTAGTGCCACTTCTGTTTGGTATACTGTCTAGCGAGAAAATGCTTTTACAATGAGTTGCCATCACCTTAGTGGATAGCATAAGTCTCCATGACTAATAAAGCAGGAGAGACCCAAGTCAGAAAAAGCTAGAAATATTACAGTCCAATTATTTGAGTTAAAAGTACTAATAGCCCCACCCCACTTTAGGTAATCCCCTTGGCCCCTCCAACCCTGTACACATCTCACAAATGAAGTTCCTGGAAACTACAACAACAAAAACCTTTTATGAGAGGGAAGAACCTCTAAATCTGAATCCCTTCGCACTTCTGGAGGTGGGGTAGGATTGGATTCCCTTGAGTCAAACCTGCCCCTCCAATTCTGGTTCTGGGCCTAGCTCTGATGGAGCTAAAAATCTCTCAAAAACAGATAATACTGTGATTTCCCCACCACACATGATGGCAGAAAACTTTCAAAAATTCTCAAATGATTCCATAAGATTTCTGCTGTCCTGGAACGGACATCCTGTCAGAACAGCTTGTGAGATTTCAGTGCTGTCAAATTCAAACTCAAGCCCTGCTTTGGCCTTGAACCTGTATTTCAAACCCTAGCCTAAACCAAATCCAGACCCAAATGTCACTTCCTCAGCTGATCTCTACAATAAAAACCCAAGCACTTAGGACAAGACAGGAGCTGGGAGCTGGCCAGGCAGCAGTTATTAATTCACTTTAACTGGTGCAAAAGTCACTGGATACTTTTACATGGAAATTCTGGACCAGCAACAAGTTTCAGCCTTGCAGGGAGATTCTTCAGCTCCCCTCACCCCCTAATTACAAAACCATTGATAATTACAGAAGGGAAAATTTCTGCTTTGCCCAGGCTGGTATTTTATATTAAAAAAAGAAATGAAAGGGGGAAAAAAGGCCAGAATTATTCAAAAATTGACCTTTAGAAACATCTATAACAATAGGCCAAAGCTCTGCAGATGTTTTTTTTTTTTTAAAAAAGTCTACTCTCTTAAGAACTACCACGGCAAATATTGGCCATTAGTGCAGAAAAGTAGTAGAGCCTGAAGCAACAAGTGCTTTGTGAACAATGGAACTCTGGACCATTGCTGTTGAGTATTAGTCCTTTTAAAAGGGCATCAGCAGACTGTCATCATCAAGATGAAGAACTGGTTTAATTTGTGAGACGTAGAAACTGGCTGGTGTCCTCTGATATAACCCAGGCTGGGATACATGAGTGGCAATCATCCCCAACTGACATACAAATCTAGTATTCCTTCTGTGCACAAACCAAAGGGCTCCATTAACAGAAGAGGAACAAAACGACGGAGGAAAGCCACAAAAACCAGCCAAATCATCCGAGTAAAAAATCAGACAGCAACTGTTTTACACGGAATATATGGAAGTGAAAATGTGTGACATAATCAAGAGGCTAAATCTCTACTTTTTGTGCAAAACTCAACACAACTTTAACTATGAACTTGCTACTGGCACCTCCATAATGACGACTTTCTTTTGGTGTCACAAAAACACACTTTGCTGCTTGGCTTGAAAGTTTCACACACTGATGTGCTGCATCCCATTTCCCAAAACAATACGCTTCCTGTCTTTGGAAAGAGTTTTGCAAGTTGCAAAATGAAGCAAGTACTGCAAACGAACCAGGCCCCTAAAACCAGTGTGTCTTTAATCTGACACAAAACACCCTGACCGAATATTTGATTCTTAGGCTTCATCTGGCCTACTGAATATTCCACGTGTTCTACAGAGAGCTAACGTACACCGTACATTACTTTAATTTTGACAGAAGCTGTTGACTACACCGACACCACACATCACCAGTGGTGGCATGTAGCGTATGTGTAGCTATACACTGCAGCGAAAAGCAGGCTGCGTTCACACTGTCATTTGTAGCTACACACGTCAGTGAAAGGTTTTGGTTGGGAGAGTCAGTGGGGATAGGCGGGCCTTTGCCAGAGCCTTTCCCTGCTGCCCCTACCCTGCCGGGGCCTTTCCCCGTGCAAGGGAAATGCTCCTGCAGCAGGGAACTGGTGGAACCTCTCCCCCCTGCCAGAGCCTTTCCTATTCTGCCGCAGGAAGCCACCCAAACTTTTTTCCACTACCTCCTGCCGCCAGAGCCTTCCCTTGTTGAGGGAAATCTATTCCTGTGGCAGGAAAGGCACCAGAAGTGGGACCCAGCTATTTTTAGCCGTGTAGACGAGGAGACATGACGTTGGCGAGTAAAGAGCATGGAGAGTACATACTCGCATACATGCCCATGCCCTTCAGACATGTCTTTACTTGCCCGAGCCATGTTTCGCCAGCTTTAATGCTATTTATTTTTACCTGTGCTAGGGGAGTTCTGTGGGATGTACCCCAGATGCTGCCCAAAAAGTGTGCCCGGTAGATGTATCTTAAGGCTATATCTACAGTATGTTACAGCGTACTGCATGCCACCGTACAGATGATGGTGGGCTTGAATAGCCGTGTGCACTCTAACACCCCCGTGCGGACACTGCGGGCATAAATTAGAAGTCCTGTTTGAAGAGAACTATGTTAACACAAACTAGGAATCTTAGTTCATGCCTGCAGTGTCCACACGAGGAAGTAACAATGCACTGCTATTCGCACCCCCGTAGTCCAACGCGTCAGGCAGTGCAGACCATCCCTAAGTCAAGTAGGGCTGGATTACTTACACCCATCGAAGCAAAAAATAAAAATACAATCACACAAAACTTATGCCCATATTATAGCATCCTTTACAGTGGACATCATACAATGGAGTAGATGGCCCTTGCGGTCCCTTCTAACCCTATGGTTCGATGATTCTTGGCTAAGACACAGGATGTATATTTAGGCACAATGCTTAAGTGAGAGAGATTTCACATGTGCATATGTAGGAGGAGATTTTGAAAGGCAAAAAGAGCAGCTAGATACTCAACTTCCATGAAAATAAACAGAATCTGGGCACCTGATACCCATTTGAATCTTTGAAAATCTTCCCCTTGCTCTCTGCATGCCGTGACTGACTGCAGGGAAGCAGCTACTGTCATTGTGTAGCAAAGATGTTTAATACCTTTGTTTGATAGCGATAGCCATCTTACTTTTCTGTGTCTATATTTGTCTTGTTAGGAGAGAACTCTCAGCAATTTTCATTGTGCGCCACACCCTATGCCGTGTGCATGCATATTAACTTAAAATAAACCTTGCACAGTTTAAACCTGTATACTGAAAGGAAATGCAACCCATACAAGTACATCCAAGACAATGTTAATTTTTTTGGCATGGAACACGTATCCCTATCTGCACAGGTCCACAGACAGCCAGGAATTTATTAGCAGCTACTTTCTGGAGCAATTTAAGCTCATCAGCATGTAACAAGTTAAATCAGGTGATGTTTTGTACCCTAAATGGATTGGGAAGATTTAAAAAATAAGCACAGGAGGGGAGAGGATGGATTTAAGCACACATAATTGTTAAAATTTTCCACTTCCTGGCAGGTTAACATGGACCAGGTTTCATACAATCGTGCTGCTGTCCCTTCTCCTTCAGGAAACTCCAAAGCTGCCTCTGACTCTAGAGATACAACTAGTTATTGTTCCCTTCCCGCCCCGCAACATTTTTAGACGCTGGTCATCTGTTGCAGTTGAGTGTCCTTGTGCTGCCTGCCAAATGGGTGAATGCTGCAGTCTGCATCCTCTAGGAGGACAGGCCATTCACAGCTTCCTATTTTGCAGTAGTTTAGGACCAGAGCCTCTCTCCCAATGGAAAGGCAGCACATGCTGAGCAGTTCTCAGATCAGCAGCCAAGCACCAGACTGAGAGCCAGTGGCCTCTGCTTTCGACCAGGAGAGGTACTTGTAAATACTTTGTATTGTTTCTAAACATGAGGATAAAAATTATCACTGATTCAACAGCAAGCGATCAACAGCACAGGGCAGCTTTCTAAATACCCTGTGGTTTTGAACTGTAAACTGAAGGAGTGACTGTTTTGGTCTCTGCTGAACTAAGTCTGACAACTTTACTGAATTTCATGTGGCGGACTGTAATGTGAAGAACATTTTGCTTAGGGGCTAGAACAAGAACATCAAACTAATTTAAACAGAAGCCCGTATCTCCCAGTGGCCAACATGCTGTCTATGCTCCGTTTAGGCTTGGCACAATTTGATTTTTTTTTCTAATTTTGACAATTTTTATCAATTTTTAGTTGACGATTCCCCTCCCCAATTTTTAACTTTTTTTTTCTATTTGTAACTACTTTTATTTTTACAGCTGTAGAGTTGGATTAAGGGCAGTGCTGACAGTTGGGCTGAAGAGGTGTCCCTGTGCAGGGGGATGCTGCAGTCATCATGGTGCAACGGAAAGAGAACCCCAGCCAGGACTGTAAGGAGGAGGACAAGCTGCCAGCTGGAGGGGAAGCCACCCTGCTGCTGAACAGTTCCAGCCCTGGGAGAGCTTCCACACTCCTGGCTGGTGAGTGAGCAAGTAGGGCCATGACAGTGTAGCTGTAGGGGGCTCCTGGCAAAGTTCCGTGGCCAGTGACAATGAAAGCCTGCACATACATGGTGTGGGGAAGGCTGGAGTCCTAGTGGGGAACAGCAGAGACCCCCCCCCAACCTTGGTCAGGACCTCGAGGAGGAGGAACGGGTCCCCAGCTGCAGAGACAGCAGGGTAGCTACCTCCGCAGCCAGGGATGACGACGACTCCTCCTCGCAGTCCTGGCCAGGGGTATCTGTTTTGCCAGGTCAGGACTGTGGCCTCTCCACCACACCGTGCGCCTGCAGGGATCATGTGTCGTTGGCCCTGAGGCAGCGCAGAAGAGCTTTATTGTCGTGGACCCACTCACTCACACAGAGGGCTGCCCGCAGGCAGGCTGGTACCAACAGATATTTTTTTTCTTTGATTTCAGCGTGGCAGCTGAAACCGACATTTACTGATTTACTATTTACTACTACGACATTTACTATTAAAATCGAATGTGGCCAAGCCTAGCTACCTTATACCTACAGAGCGTGGATTACATATTCTGCAACACCAATGCATTTATATGTCTACGCCTTCCCCACTAATACTCACCCTACGCATGCATCAATAAATAGCTGTTGTTCATATAGTGTTTTCAGCATTATATTCTTATCCCTTGAGACTACATTAGTCCAAGCCAACAGCTACTACTAGGCAGGGAATAGATAAACTACCTGGTTTTTGTTTTTGGCCGGCAAGGTTTGTACCTGATGCATCAGCAACAAGTAAGCACATCTCAGGGACCTGGAAATTCCCCTTACCAAAAGCACCTGAATGCATGGTAAGATGCACCAATGAGTAGGGCAGCTACTCTTAACCTTCAGAGCACAGGATTTATTCAGGTCTGAAAGCAGTTTAAATAGAACTGCTACAACCAACTTAGCTTGCAAAAAAAAAAAAAGGTAGTCCTTTGATCTGAGACACACCATCATCACCTTGCACATGTGATGGGAAAAGTGGGAGTGTGTTCCAATTTCAAAATGTTGTGTTGCTACCACCGAGATCTCACTGGAACACTGAATCAATATTTGCTGGAGCTAAAGCAGGAGGCAGGCTAGGGATAGGATAGAGAGTTCTTTTTTTCCTGAAGTTAAAATGGAAAACTAAACAGTCATGACGCAAGCTAGCTTTCCCTATCACCCCCAAAAGCTATATAACAATGCATCTCAGTCCCAAGCACTAGTAATATACCACAGTCCTGATCTGTTACCTCTAAACAGATACAGATGACTATACTGAACAGCATCATACCTGTAAACTGGGCCAAACATCAGCTATGAATTAGATTGAAAATCAATCTCCATTTCACTTGAGAGTCATATTTGAACCCTTGCTACTTGACATGAAAGGTTGAGACATTAACCAGATCGGGTTCTCCCTGATCAGAATTCTCAAACTTGTAGGGGGAATAAAGCAAAAGGTCCATGACCAGCATCCTGATTCTGGCTGACAGGCTTTCCACCAACAGTGGAACACAAAGAAAAAACTACTTACTTGCACAGAGGTATGAATCTTTGTTGAAAGGTTTCATACAGTGGTAACAGTTGATTGGACCCACAGTAGGGGCTGCACTGAAGAGGTGTCCATTTAACATCTTCTTGTCTTTTTCTTTCTCCCTGGAATCTTTGTCCTTCTCTTTAGTCTTCTCCTTATCTTTCTCTTTTTCCTGAAAAGGGAAAAAGGACCAGTAGAGTCTAGTGACAAATCCCCCATGGTTGGAGCTATGAGTACATTGATCCATACACACCTTACCAATAGCCACATGTCTTCATAAATCTTAGCTAGGGAAGCAAATTTACAACCTTTGCAGAAAAGCATTAACACTATGGATTTCCTGTGTCCTCTCTCTACACAGGCATTTTGCAAGTACAGCAGCTCAAGAAATTAGGTCTCTTCTCATCAGAGCATCTCTGTTTCTTCCCATCTTTGTCTTTAAACATATGCCCTGGTTCTGATCATTACTAAATGGCACCCTGAGAAAACTCAATCTCTTCAGCACTTTCAACGGATTGTTGCATAACTAAAATAACAGGTTTTGTGTAGGCCAAACTTTCAATATGAAGTTAATTTTTACGGCCAATGTAAAAACTAATTTTTTAAGTGTATTTTAAAGGAGAAAGACGGACCTTTATTTTGGGGTGGGCTGATAGAATTCTCTTCCTTATTTTCCTCTTGACTAGTTTGAGCTGCCTTCTTCAGTTTCATTCAATGAGCTGTGAATAATCTCCTTGGGGAAATGGATTTTTCAGAAACTTTCTATCCATAGTACAGTAGAGTAGGTTGACTTACTGAACTATGGCTAAATGGGACTCCAGGTTACCCAGTACCAGCTTGTTCATTGTGCTCTGTCTTAATTGCAGAGACCAGTAAAGGCAGATGATGGCTGCTTTGCAAAGCCTAGGTTCTGAGTTCCCCATGTCTTGATAGCAGTGGAGATAAGACTGGTCAGATACATAGCTAGACTAGCATCAAAGCATTATATAAAACGTTAAAGAGGCCACACTGGTTACTCTCACTTTGGGAATCCAGAGCACAGCTGCTTTTGGCAAGCTGACTAGCAAAGCCTTCAGGCCCATCCGCTCTGATTTTCAGAAGGGTCCCTCCTCCTTCCCCCAAAGAGATTGTTATATCAGCAAGATTATGCTGCTTTAAATATGCAGGCTTGAAGTTCCCTCACAATCTTGAAGCTTAATGGGTGATTCAAACTAAATCACAGAAAATGCAAACATTCCCATTTTGCACAGCCTGAGGTAGCAGATGACTAAATACTGAGACGATGAAATAATATAGGAAGTGACAATATGTTGGTTTCCTTCTATGTTTGTAAGTTCCATTAAATATGGGTCTTAACTTACAACAAACACAGGCATTTTAGCTCTCTAGTATGTGGCCTGCATCACTGCCACCTTCATGGGAGCTGCACATGCAAAATACAAATCTGAGTAATATTCAACCCTTCAACAAATATATATCTGCACATACACACACAAAAAATGTAACTGCTCATTACACGATGCGACCCCATTATCATCTCAACAATAATCATTTCTGTCTCAATGCATTATTGAGACCATGATGGCTTTTGTAAGAGAAGACATCATGGAGGCGAAAGTGAAATTATGAAGGTTTTCTGTGGATTTATATGTTGTTAAATGATATGTAACATGCCTGCAGCTAAACATTTTTCCAATAGAGGTCTAAATAAACAAATAAAAGAGCCCTCCTGCTGCTCAGCAGCAGGCCTGAGGAACAGCAACAAAGCAGTTAATACCAGGACAGTGAATACAAGTTCTGCAGTCACCATGAGGAAATCTTTGAGCCTTCAATCTCTCTGGTCACTTGATTACAGACCTAAAAGTGGCAATTCTTCAACAAAAAAACTTCAAAAACAGACTCCAAGGAGAGACTGCTGAATTGGAATTAATTTGCAAACTGGATACAATTAACTTAGGCTTGAATAGAGACTGGGAGTGGATGGGTCATTACACAAAGTAAAACTATTTCCGCATGTTTATCCCCCACCCCTCACTGTTCCTCAGATGTTCTTGTCAACTGCTGGAAATGGCCCATCTTGATTATCACTACAAAATGGTCCGCCCCCTCTCCACCCCCAGCTCTCCTGCTGGTAATAGCTCACCTTAAGTGATCACTCTCTTTACAGTGTGTATGGTAACACCCATTGTTTCATGTTCTCTGTGTATATAAATCTCCCCACTGTATTTTCCACTGAATGCATCCGATGAAGTGAGCTGTAGCTCACGAAAGCTTATGCTCAAATAAATTTGTTAGTCTCTAAGGTGCCACAAGTACTCCTTTTCTTTTTGGGAATACAGACTAACACAGCTGCTACTCTGAAACCTTTGAGCCTTTGATGTCACATGCAAATAATTAGTAACAAGTTTAACATTTCTGTCTGTCTCTCTGTGAATCCAAAGCTGAGTCCATCCCTATACCGCCTTTAAACTAAAGTTGACTGTCTCCATTACTGGCCCCAGAGCCCCTCTCAGTATTACATCTACAGAAATGAAAGATACTTAGGATGCAGTATTAAATGGGACAATGGTATCTGGGGCAGACAAACCTGAAACTGCCAGCAGTCCTCTAGATCATCTAGATTGGATTAGAACCCTGTGACGTACAGGTGAAAGGCTCCATGTCCCATCCACAATCTGCTGAACTGTGCAAATCCAGCAGAGTTCACTTTGGAAGGGGCTCGGGACTTACACGCTGTAAGAGTGGTAGTAAATCAAGACCAAAAGGTTTGCTTGAATGTCAGACTCTGAGGAACTCAGACCTCCAAGGGAAGGATCTTACTCTCAGCCAGACCCTAGGCCTCTATGAACACTCCTAGCAATGCTAAATGAGATTAAGGGAGTGCAGCTGGTATTTAAAGACAGGTTTTTGCAATTTGGTAATTTTGAGGTCTGGGATATTAACCGTCCTTTATGATTTTATAAAGAAAGAAAAAATGTTTAAAAAAAATTAATGATTTCAGTTAGACACAGGAAATACTGCACCACCTTTAGTGAGCAAAAAGCCAACTTTCATATGTCATATGTCTGATTGCGAAGTTGGGGTGCAGGACCCTCTGGCTTCCCCAGGAGCCCCCCCGGGCAGACTCGCTGTGGGAAGCGCACGGAGGGGCAGAGGATGCTGAATGCTCCGAGGTCAGACCCAGGAAGGTGGAACCTGTGTGAGCTGTTTGCCCTGGAGACAGTCTTGAGCTGTAGCTCACGAAAGCTTATGCTCAAATAAAGGTGTTAGTCTCTAAGGTGCCACAAGTCCTCCTTTTCTTTTTGCGGATATAGACTAACACGGCTGCTACTCTGAAATCTTTCATATGGTGGGTTAATAACACATCACAAAGCATTACCTTAAAATGAAATGTTCTTTCTACACTACACATTACTGAAGTTTCCTTCAAATAACAGCATGAAAATAGAAACATTTTTCTTCCATAAAAAAACCAGCAGCATGGTTGAAGGAACCAGTTCACTGGGCAGCATACTTAAGCATCAGATTTCAGTGTGAAGTAACAGTTAAGTTCTTACCTCCCAATGCGTAAGTCCTACTAGTCTCACTGTTATTTCAGGTAATTCACTAAATCTACACCGTTTTACCGACATGATTTCTCAGGGACAGGAGAGCTGTTTTCTATGCGTATTAGTCCATAGTGACCGCACACTGGTCTGCTCAGTTTGCCACGACAGACTATTGGGAGAGGAAGTCAGATTGCTTGGGCAAGGGAGGGAGGGAGGTGTGTTAACTGCTGACTTCCTTAAAGATGATTGTAACTATTTTGCGGCTGCTTGTATCACTGCTTGTTTTCCCCTAGCTAGACCTGTTTACAAAAATCAGAGGGGCAGTGAGGAGGGTAAATGAATTTTAAAAGGAAAGTGGCACTTAAATTGGAGTCCAGAACTTTAAAAGAGATTTAATAAAACAACCCTTCTATGATACTTAGGGCATTTATGAAAAGAAAATTTTATTCTGTTAGAAATAGATGCACATTTAGTGTACTTCCCCAGTATTTAGTACTTTTGCAGTATCAAAACACTTATACAGATGGCTAGAGAGGTTGCTTTTGTATATCTCTAGCTACTGGTTGTTTTTTATTTAATTCACAGACGTTTACAATCTCACAGTTCTTTGAAATGCTATTTTGAAAAGCTGGTGGTGTTTAAAACTCCCTGGATGCAGACACCCACTCTAACTGCACAAGTAAATGACAGGAGAAATTACTTACCCTGCTTTTCTTAATTTGATTCCATATTTGCTGTCATGCCCCAGAAATTCATTTTGAAAATGGGAGAAATGCTGAATATTTTTCTGTCTAAGCGCACTATCACACAGTAGAGATTGTGTGTATATGAACCATTACATGCAATTGAGTTGAATGGAGTTTCACCAATGTAAAACTGAAGTAACATGATGTGGCACACTAGACTCACTGGTAAAATTACCCACTTATCTATTCCCCCTTCATGTTTAATTTCCCTTGTGCCTATATGTCTCTTTTTGCATTGTTGTTAACATAATTTTAAAAAAATATATATTGGTCATGGTCTTCGTCAGAAAGCTTATTTTACAACTGATCTTAGAAAACTGCATTATCTAAAACCAAGTTCTGAGCAGAGTAAAATCTGTTAGGAGCAACTGTATGTTTATACCTCTTGCTCTACTAGAAACAGTTAGAAACAACCAAATCTTCCTGTTCCACTTCCTCTTTCAAGGGTTGTTTTTTGTCTTTCATGTTTTAATCTAAAAAACTCTTCTTCTCTGTGATGATCCAGTTCTCTGAGGAACTTGAACCTGTGTTTCTCAGGCTTACTGTATAAAATTGCAGTAATTAAACACAAAAATATTCTGAAGCAAGAAGAAAAAAAAAAAGTGTTTGACTTGGATATCACTCTGCATTGCCAATTAGTAAAAAGTCAAAGCTGCTAGCTATTGCGAGCTTTTAAAAAGCAAATTGTGTTTACCATCTTGGAGGGACTCTTGTTTTATCAGAAGGTTTTAAAGTGAACAAATAAGCCAGCGTGTGGCAGTCTCTGTGGCCTTTGGTTTAACAGACGAAGATACGGGAAGTATCCCAGTGTGCATTCTCCATGTACTGTCTTATCCCTCATCCTAACAGAATCTTAGAATCTTTCTCTATATACAACTGTGATCAACTATGATCTCCCAGTTCTTACCTTATGGCAAGGACTGTCAGCAAATCCCCCAACTGTACATACTTCACAAATTCTCACAAGTGGTTTGTATGAAGGGTTCTATATAAATATATTCTCTCATATTGAACTTTGCACTGGAGAACAGGGACAGTTGTCATATTCTTTTGAACTTGTCATAATCGGATGCAGCTCTGGGGTTGTCTATGACCACAGCATGCATCCTGTCGAGATAGATCAACAAACGGGAACTGGTCTCCCTTGCATAAGGGCTTAAAGATGTCACAATCTCTAGATGATGCACCAGAGATGACTGCACTATTGTGCATTTATTGTATTACCACACAAAGACCTATGTTAAAAGACTGTTAAGTTTGGAAAGTCAAGCACTCAAAAATTAGGGCATGGCAGAATTAAAGCTGCTTATGCTACCTTATTTCAGCTTCCTGGTGCATATGCATTATGATATAGTCTTATTATATATCATATCATATACTGTTTTTTCCAGAGGACTCATTCAGTGCACAGGATGGATGATGCTCATTGAACAAGCAATTATTCAATATTTTGCTTTATCCCCATTGTTCAGTGTGCGGTCCCACACCCTATTTACAGCACTTTATTCAAACCCTGCTCTGAATGAAGAATTATTAATTTCCTTTTAAATTCTGAAATGGCACTCATCATTACAGTATCTGAGTGCTTCACAAACGTTAACGAATTAATTTTCACAGCCCCTTGCAAGATGATGTGGTATTATGCCTAATTTTTGAGTGTTTGACTTTGCAACCTTAATGTTCTTTCAATGTCATTTTTCCTGTGCAATTTGCTATGTCTTTAAAAAACTGGAAAACCAGAAATCCCACCATATGGAACCATACTGACACTTAGACCTATAGCACAGACCTCTCCCACTTGAACGAATGGAGTAACTGATAAAAGTAGAATGCGGTCATCCTCTATGACAGTGGTTCTTAACCTGGGGTGCAAGATGCCCTTTCTGGGGGTGCGAGACGTGCCAGATTTTTTTAGAAGGTAAATCATCGAAAACACAAATTAACCACAGGCACTTAAGTACAACTACTTTGTTTCATCAAACCTACGTTTATATGTATATAATTCTCTCTCTTTCATTCTATAGTTATGATATATCTAGGTTTAAAGAACGGACCCATTTCAACGATTTTTGATAAGGGGTGCGAGAACATATTTTGAGAACCAAAGGGGTGCAGGGTGCAGTAAAGGTTAAGAACCACTGCTCTATGAGAACCAGACAGTAGAGGGGGGCTGAAACACATACTTTGCCTGTGGGTTTCACAGCCATTTGCTGACAGCAGAGGAATGGGGGCACTCATGAATCATGGGGTTCCACTTCCGGTTCTGACAGGGAGTGTGCTCTAGTGGTCATAGACCTTTCTGCCTTTGTTCCTTCCACCCCCACAAGCTTGGCACTTTTTGCCCCATCCCTTTCCCAATCCCACGTTTTCTCCTCCGCGCTCCCATACTCATGCTCCTCATCTGATCTCAGCCTCCTGAGCTCACCCTTGCACAGAGAGTCCTAGTATCCCACTCTGGGGTCCATGTCTGAGTTCCATTCCTTCCTCCACCATGGCTCCCAATCCCAGTCTTTGTCTCCTGGCTCCTTGCCCAGCCAGTGCCAGTCTTCCCAATCATCGGGCTCCCCATTTGATCTCCCCCTCGGGTTCCAAGTCCCTTTGCTCAGCCAGTCCCAGTTCCACTCTTTATCTGATCTGTCTCTCCTACCCTACTGACTGCCAGTCTCCTTGACCATAGAGTATCAGGGTTGGAAGGGACCTCAGGAGGTCATCTAGTCCAATCCCCTGCTCAAAGTAGTTAGTCCCAGCCTCTCCCTAGCTCCTAGTCTGATGTCAGCCAGCTGCCCTCCCACATACCTTTGCCCCAAGGCGCCTTGTCCCAATCTACTCCCTTTGACCTCTAGGTATGGACCCTTGTTCCCTCAGCATTTGAATCATGGTGCTTCGTCCTCCAAGCTGCCTGGGCCCAACAGTGAAAACGCAAGCAAGACAGACTCCCTACTCTTATTTCCAGTGTTTCTCCTTAATCTAGGACCAACTACAGGAAAAGTCTGGCTCCCCCTATGCAGCCTTTGTGCTGCAGCATTCTCAGTGGACATTGAAATTTTGCTGAAATTAGCTGTCAAACATTATCATGTCTCTACTGAGCATGTGCAAACTGATATTCTTCAAAAGCTTATAACTTGGCAAATGTGGGCATTTTTCCCACGAGAAAAGCAAGAGGTATATTCCTGACACAAAGGTAAACCTTCTGCCAGACTACAAATTCTTGCTCCAATGCATGAAGATGCTGGAGCTTCTCAATGAACCAACTGTAAGAACGTTTTCAACACCAGCAAAACAAAGTATTTCCCCCTAACCTTGTTCTTGTAAAAGACTGGAGTATTTCAGCTGAAACTAAAAAAAACCCAAACACTCAGGGGAGGCACCCAACATAGCATTTCCCTGCAATCTGTTCTAGTCGAGCAAAGTTATGAGCAACTGGCAACCGGCTCTTATAACGGGAAGTGCTGGGCAAACTCAAGTATATGTGGTGCTACCAGCACCGTCTCAAATAGTTTTTGTTGCCAACCACAACACATTCTTTGTCACTGTTTGTTCATAACATGCAAGCTGTGACAAGGTCTCTAGTATTATTATTATTATTAAAGAGCCATGTCCTCCACGAGACCAGAGGAGACCATAAAGAACATGTGGGACAGACAAGCAATTCTGTTTTGCCTGAACTGAAAATATAGCAACACACTTACATAGCAGAGGCATCACTGGCTCCAGAGATTCAAATTTAATGGAGCCCATGAATGTTTCATATCTTCAACTAAACCTCCATCCAAATCCCTCAGCAAATGCAAAAATATAACTGTAAAAACTCCCCTCACTCAGTAGTAAGGGAAAAATCCATCATTACTTATGAGGCAGTATCTCTTTAAAAACAAAAAGGCTTTGGGGAACATTCAGCCAGTTGAACTATTACAGTGGCTGAATACAGTGTATGAGGAAGAGAAGTAGGAAGGCAAAATCTGAGTGGGACTGGTACCCACGCTGAGCACAAAGGCATGTGCACTATATTCTTTATACACTACCCTTTTCCTCTTGCTAGTTTGTATTATTGCCTCGACTTGCTTTTACAATGATTTCCCCCCTATACAGCAGTGTTTCACTAGGAGGAAAACTGACCTCTCCAGCCAATGAGGATTCTCCAGAGTTCTCAGAGCTGCATGGAATGGTACATTTATCTGTGGGCTTTGGAAATTTGGAGAGGTGCTAATGTTTTAAATAATCACTGATCAGGTGCTAAAAGCACAGACACTTTTTAACTGGGAGGTGGAAATTACTATATCACTCCTGTTTAGTATTGCAAATTCTGCTAGTTTTCCTTTGCACGCACAAACTGCAGTTTTTTAGAAAGGTCTGCAGTGCACTATTATCTTGGGCAGTGACAGCTTATGTCACAATAAGATGTGCAGAGCTGGGTAAATCCTTGCAGACAAAATAGCTTTTCCCCTTTACGTATAGGGACCAGCAGCAAGCCTAACTGTAGAACTCTAGATATTTGTTTTTGCTTTTTCAATACCAGGTTCCTTAAAAGGACACATTCTCTATCAAGAAAAGGAGTACTTGTGGCACCTTAGAGACTAACCAATTTATTTGAGCATAAGAGTCACGAAAGCTTATGCTCAAATAAATTGGTTAGTCTCTAAGGTGCCACAAGTACTTTTTTTCTTTTTGCGAATACAGACTAACACGGCTGTTACTCTGAAACCATTCTCTATCAATACACTTACATTTTGACCCAGTTCTCCTCCCTCGCCATATAACTGTTTACATAGTCTGCTTTGTTCTACAAAAAACAAAAACAAAAAAACTCTATTCTAAATAAATCTAAAAATTCATGTCAGCAGCTCAGCCCCCATGTTAACAAACCAATGTCTCTCAGGATCAATGGGATGTCATTACATAAAGGAAAATTTAGGCTGAATATCAGGTAAAACTCCACCCTTCAATGGGATATATCCAATCGTGGAATAACCTCCCCAAGAAAATGGTGGGCATTGCATAGCTTGAATCCCTGAAACCTTTGGAGAGCAAAGTACTAGGAAATGCACTATAGAGAACAGCCCTGCATTGGCTGGGGCATATAGTAAACAGGATAGATTAGGTCTTTTCCACCTCTAATGTCTGTGATTCTGCTAAATGTCTGTGATTCTATTTTTGTTATATTTCTAGCACAAGAGTACATCAAACTCTGTAAGGAAATCAACTTCAGCATCAAGTTTCCCAGAGGTGGTTACAGACATGACAGAGATTTTAGAAGTATTTAAAATACCTTGAAAGAGCATCTATTGCCTTTTACCAAAAGCAGCTTGTTTTATCAGAATAAGCCGCGTTTTCCAAACATCAAATTTAAATTTGTTTTCATTCCATTTATGTCTCTTTGGTACTCATTCTATGGGCCACATCCCAAAAATTTACAAGTCCTGTTGAAATCAGCGGTAATTCCTGGTGCTCACCACCAGGCACTATGTTAGACTGAACATATTTCTTTGAGGCCTAACAGGATTCATTTAGGAGCTCTCAACAACACACTAAGAAGTCTTATTCACAGGGAGGTGAACATCAAGTACATGGCACTAACATAATAAACATGATTAATAACAACACATGGGCACCAGATGCCACTTACTTTGCTCTTCTTGCTGCTGGACATTTTATTCCTGAGGTAGCTGAAGGTGCGACTGACTTTTGTTCCACTTTTCCCTTCTAAATCTTTCCTGGAGGGGCTGGGAGGCAGGAAGTTGCCGCTCTCTTCAGACACACTAAAGCCAAAAGACAGAGACTGTAGATTTTATTTATGTTATTTTTTTTCCAGATTATGCTGAGCAGGGAAAAAGACTCTAGAGGAAACCTTGGTTATTTTAGAAGAGCAAATACATTTTTCATCCAGCTATTGCAGCTAACCAACAGAGTCATTGGTCAGTTTACATATTTATATGAAATATGACAAGCTAAAGAGAAAACACTAATCAGCCACTTAGTCACATATTGCAAGAGACTGTTTCTTTGGTAAAATTTCAGTACTTCAGTCTCAAACTATGACATTATGCCCTCTACTGCTTTAAGGGAGAAACAGCTTTTCATTAACACAGTAGTCAGCAATTGCCCATTCTGTACTGCTACACATACCCAGTCTTAATTTATTGGCATAAACTACTGCTGTCTTCCATAACACACACAGAGCAGATGGTTATAAAGAAAGATATGTAATGAAATCTGTACAAAGGACAGTCTCCACTGGGAAGCACCCTGTCTATAAAGTACCCCCAATTTTTCCAGTATAATTTAATTAGAGCTTTTGTTAAAAATTATCTTTGCTAGACTACTAACTTTTCCTGGTCCCTTAAAACAGAGAAAATAGGACTCAATTTGTGTTTGTATGTTAATCTATAGATTCATTTCATGTCAAACTTCGAGCTATCAAGAATTTCAGAAGGAGCTGGTGAAATGGGATGCAAAGCCAAAAGGGAAGCCACATTGTGGTGGGGACAGTGGATAAAACAATTGTCCTGGCGCTCAGCAAATAGAAAGATATGTCAGAGATTTCAGAAGATAACACACTACTGTGCACTAAAGAACATTTTAAAAGGCTGTTACATTGTAAGCTCTGTGGGGCAGGGACCACCTTTTTGTTCTGTCTGTACAGTGCCTAACACAGGGATCGGCAACCTTTGGCACACTGCCCGCCAGGGTAAGCCCCCTGGTGGGCCGGGTCGGTTTGTTTACCTGCCGCATCTGCAGGTTTGGCTGATTGCGGCTCCCACTGGCCGCGGTTTGCTGTTCCAGGCCAATGAGTGCTGCAGGAAGAGGAGTGGGCCAAGGGATGTGCTGGCCGCTGCTTCCCGCAGCCCTCATTAGCCTGAAGCTACGAACTGGGGCCAGTGGGAGCTGCGATTGGCCGAACCTGTGGACGCGGCAGGTAAACAACCCGGCCCAGCCTGCCAGGGGATTACCCTGGCGGGCTGCGTGCCAAAGGTTGCCGATCCCTGGCCTAGCACAAGGGAGCCTTGGTCCATCACCGTGGCTCCTAGGTGCTACCACAGTACAAATAAACAGGAGCATTTTTATTACGTTACGGAGGTAGCAGGCACCGGGTCCTATAAAAACATGCACCATTTCCTGACCAAATTCCCAGCATACACTGTAAGAATTAAGTTCCAAAGGGGAAAACTAAAATACCTCCTCCCCCCAACACTCCTCCATCCCAAAAGGAAAGGAACCACTGCAGGGATGTACATAAAGGAGTCATATTCCACATAAAATACACAATCTTTCCAAGACATGCCAGAATACAAAAGTGAAATAGTCAGCTGAAGAAACCAAAGGGAGAGGAAAACAGCAATAAAAGGTGCTCAAGAACCTTCTGGGCATGTCAGACAAGCCAGAACTGTCAGAAGAAGTAGCACAAAGTATGAAGAAGCGATCAAAGACCCAGCTCCCTCAATGCCAAAAATGCTATCTTGCCCACATGCAGAAAGGAACTATTAAAGCAAGCATCCACTCAGAACAGAGGATCTCTGCTTACAGCCATGCAAGGATGAACAAAGTATATCTAAAAACCATGAGAATCTCTGCAATCATAAAAAAATAGACAAAGGGAAAGGGAAAAAGTGGGAATAATATTTGGGCCTTGTGTAAATTTATGTTGATTGATAACAAAAATAATAATATTCCAAACTTTTCTTATTTGTGAATAAACATTAAACATCCAGAATAATCCAGAACTGTTCGGGAAAAGACAGCTGCATGGATGGACCCGTCTTCATTTCCAGTGTGGCAATGTTAAGAAATATTTTATGGTTCTAAACTGTTCTTCAACTTACAGAAATAGTGGCCTGGTTCTCAGAGGGTCTGAGCACTTGCAGATCCCCCTGAAGTCAAGAGGGGATAGGAGTGCTCAATACCTCTAAAAAAATAATCAGATCTATATTTTGGGTATTTCAACAGAGAAAAGATCAGACAATCACAGTACTGTACCTCTGAGACAATGAACTACTGGTGCTGTTGAACGATCGTGCGCCTGGAAAAGATTAAACGAAAACGTTAGACTGCGAAGTCTTGCCCACAGTAGTGCTAAAAATATAGTTCCTGGATTCAGGTAGTTTATGAAAAAGAGGGGACTGTTTAGAAGTTAAGGGTTCAGATATGTTTCTTCGTGTGCCCGGGGAAAGAATGTTCACCACAGCCCGTGGGATTCCAAGTTAGTGACAGAGGTGGAAAAAGAGGTGGGCTGCTTAGCAGTTTTATCATTCACCAGCTGTAAGGCAAAGGAGGTGAATCTGTGATCCTCACTGGTGCATTAAGGATACATAATTCCAAACTGCTAATTTAATTACAATAGGTGAAAATGAGAGACTTTGCCTCAGCGCTTTTATTTATACTGCATCAGAATGAATCTATTGTAAGATACGTCCTTGTTTCATGTATAAAACAGAATTCTAGTTGATAAAATTATACTTCATTTTCCCTTCACAACCCTTAGGCATGTAATAAAAGGATAAAGGAAACAAGAGAAGCCTTATTAATTTTTCCGTTGAAATGTCTGCAGAGGCAGGGCTCAATCACCCAAAACTGTGCCCTAGGAAAAAATGATGTACAACATGCTACTGAAGTCCTCCAGTGACACAAATTCCCCTTGTTCACCAAGAAACCTGCCTACACAGTCTGCTTGGAGCAGATTATCTAGCTAATGCTAGATGTTACTGAGTAGCTGCTTAGTATCTGGGAGTGCTAAAAAATCCAAATAAATCAATTCAGATGGAGAAAGATGGATCCTTTCTCCGGGAACTAGGCATGGCAGGACTCTAAAGGACCCCTTTAAAGTATTTTCAAACATGCTACAATGACAGCAAGCAACATAGCTGGTCTTCTTATTAGGATTTTGTAATTGCCACAAGAACAATGGTACTTTGGCTTCAAACACTGTTAACAGAAGTTAGAGCCACAAGCTAATGCAAACGAACTTAGCACTTGGCATCTGAAGCAAAGGGCAGATTAGTACCCAGTTTATTAAAAAAAACACATTTATTCAGGATCGTCCCATCCCCATTTCTAAAAGAAATAAATACAGTCTTGATTACTGACTACAGTTCCTAGAATAGCATGAGAGAAGGCTATTTTTTTTACCTTTCATTCTTGGATATTCCTGAATTAAACAGTGGCCTAACCTGGTCACCTAGTCCTGGTTTAGAGGAGCCTTTTTGTATGTCTCCTGTTGAGCCTTTAGACTAGCAAGTGATCTGTCTCAAATCCATCATATAGTATAGTGCAATGATATTCATTCAGTCAAACTCCATACTATTTACTATCTATCTCAGGTTTTTGAATAGTGCCTATTCCCTGAGTATCTAAGCACTGAACAAGTAATTTAAAGGCTCAAACGGTTGTCCATGGCGAACTTCCTAGTGGACTCTGCTCTTCACATCAACTTCAATCTGCTCTTCAACACAGGTTAAGCCTCTTTGCTCGCTCACTCTCTCTATATTTAACAATCATCTTCCTTGACTGAATTTAAACACTCCATATAAAACCTATGAAGTATTTTACCATCTTATCCCGTCACCAGAAGAAGTAGGATGAAGCAACATTTAAGCAAGAGCTGCAATAATTTGTTGTTCATGATCCAGTTTTCAGTATCTCTGAGAATCCCTGAGCTGCATGGCATTTCAACTGTTCAGTGGCTGTTCATCCCATATTGTGAACCGGTACTTTATCTTGAACAGAGAGAGAATCACTGATAGTGGTGTGCAAACCGACCCAGAAAAAATAAGAACCAACCAAAATTTTGAACTAAACTGGTTTTTACTAAACCTAAAACTAAACTTTTTCAAAAAGGACTGTGTGACAGCATTCAGATACCTGTTATATTCGCCATAAAGACAGAGGGATGGACAGAGAGATTTTCCTCCCTCCATATTTTCTGTATTCCCTCTAGCCCGGTACTTCCTGGCTCTGCCTGGAACCAAAAGCGGACGTGCTGGGCAACAACAAGAAAATCTCATCTGTGCCCTGACTGGATAGCACCTGAAAACATCTGTTCTTGTGAGATTTCCAGCCCCACTGTGGAACTCCAATGAGTCTGGATAAGCAGCCAAACTTTTGGGTGCTCATCTGAACATCTGAACCTTCACCATCAACAATAATTTCATATTGTAGATGGACTTAAAATAATTCATAAGTTTCATGATACAGGAAGAAGCTGCAGGATTGGCATATTCCAATGAGAATGCCTGAATGACAGAAAGCAGCTTGCAGCGCCCTAAGACAGGTAGTAATTAAATTTAAGGGGATCAAAGAATTCCAAAAGCCTGCTCACAACCAACTAAACTTGGTGTAAAACGTAGACACCAGCTCGTCAGGTAATAATTTACCCACCTGAAATCTACAACTTGTCCAAAAAACAAAAAAAACAATCTAAATATATGATTGTGTCAGACTAACTGCAGCTAATTCCAAAGGAAAGCTGGGGTGTGGAGATATTGGAGGAAGGTAATTAGAATGCACACTTGATCTGAAAGTAAATGCATCCATCTCCTCTGTCAGATATGAGCCCTGGAGAGGTAGAAAAAATACAAGCCTAGGGTTATTGTACCTAAAAGTACGTGTGGTTAAAGCAACCTTTATATAAAGCCATCACAGAACTGTTTGAATGAGAGGGATTACAACAAACACCAAGGGAAGTAGGAGCACAGGACATAGGTCCTCCTGGGTTACTGAGTCCAGTCTCCTGTTATCGCGGGCAAATCCATCATATAATCAGATTATAAACGTGTCAAGTTCTATCTTCAAAGCAGTGTGATAGTTTGCACCCTGTACTACTATTGATCCAAACCTCACTTCTATGATGGTTTGAAACCTTCTCATTTCCAGCTACATTTATTCATGGTCAATTTATACACATTTGTTCTTGTACCAACATTGCAATAGCTCCTATCCCACTTCGATGTTTACCCCCAATGTATTTAGATAGAGCAACTGTATCCCCTCTCAGCCTTTGTTTTGACAGGCTAAACAAGCCACCCTCTTTTTAGTCCTGTCTTGTAAGATCGACTCTCCATTCCCCTATCATCCTAGTAGCCCTTTTCTCTGCACCTGTTCCAGTCTGATCTCATATTTCTTCAACAGGGTGTCCAGAACTGTACATAGTATTGTAAATGAGGTCTTAACAGTGCCTTATACAATGGCATTAATACTTCCCTATCTCTACAGGAAATAGCTCACTTGATACATCCTAGGAACGCATTTGTTTTTTCTGTGGCTGCATTACATTGGTGGCTCACAGTCTTCCTACAGATGATTAATACAACCAGTCTTTCTCCTCCTCTCTCATTTCCAAGTGATGAGCCCCCAGCTTATGGAACATTTTTATGTTCTGGGGCAGTAATAAACTCAATTTTTAAAGCTCACTAGTCATTAGTGGATAGTTGAGGGAAAAAACACAAGACAGTCTGAGCTATTCTGATTTTAAATGGTCACTCTGGCTTCTGGCAGGATGACTATTTTTTTTTTAGGTTGGATGGGGAGCAGTCCCTTTTACCTTTTATGGGTAAGCCATAATAAAAAAACCCAATCAACCAACCAAAAACCAAAATCATTGCATGGACATCTTTGTCCTGGAGGGAAAAACACTACAGGTGTGGCCTCAACCAGAAAATCTGGATCCAGATTTTGAACTCCCGAATTTTGAACATGTTTGGCTCAGATGTGTGCTTTTAACTCACCAGATAACAGGGGCAGGTGTGAAATTCTATTCTGAATCAATGCTCAGACTGCAAATGCCCATAGCGGACAAACGCTCACCAGTGCAGTTTATGAGCATTCAGATCCACACGCATGGTTTGGGGTCCCATCTCTACTGATATTCCCAGCGTGCTGGAAAAACCACAATACAACAGTTTTTTTGAAAGATCAACAACGGTATTTCTCATTCTCATGGCAGTAGGTACACCACACTTACTGACCGGATACAATCAACCTTTATAAAGCCTCCTTGATGCGTCAGAAAGGAAGAATATTATGAACACATCAAAAACTAATTAGCTGAGAAGTCAAGGTGTTGGAATATTAAAGACTTTGGATTAGAATCCTTTCATTCTGCTGTTACTGAAGTATTTAGACACAATGGCGAAGGTGAAGCTGTTAGGCATCATGCAATGGAAAGATTAGTTTAATGCTCACAAGCTAAAACAGCCAGGTGTAAAAAGCAGAAATAACTTTCCTTTACCTCCACCCATAATGGCTGCAGTTCATGTAAAATGATTACTTACTATCCAACTCCTCCTCCTCCTCATCACTGGAAGAAGAGCCAATAGAAAAGAGAATTTTAGACTTAGGGATGAGCGGAGAGATGTTGAAGGAGAAGGAGATTCGTCCAGATGGTCGAGTCCGTCTCTGGGCTGAGAAGTGGGTTAACAGCAGACGTTAGAGCATGCATGAAAATGCATTTAATAATAAAAAGGAGAGGAAAGCAGCCAAAAGCAAACTAAAAAGAAAGCAAAATAAATGTCTGCAGAGCAGCTGGTTTCAGAAAAGGCATGGGCAGCAAAGAATTCAGCATGTTTCCATTTTTATTTTAAAAGGTGCAAGTTTAATTCCATGCATAACTTTGGGGTCAAGGCTTCTCTTATTTTCACTGGCAGCTTTTTGTAGCAGTGCTCAACAGGATAATATATTTGAACAATTATGTTTCCAAATACAGTAAAATTCACCTAACGCATCCCAGAATAAATAGCACCTACTGAACTTATTGGGATAATTGCCAGGGAATCCATTTTAATGTCTCAAAATACTTGTAAAGTGGCACACCGGCTGCTATTATAGCCATACAGTGTTGCTGAACTGTTGGCTTTATTTATTTATTTATTTATTTAGTGTTGTTGCCACCATTGCCACTCTTAAAAGATCCAGTTAATTTTATGCTTGTGAAAGGCGCTAAACACCCTAGTTTATCTTTCAAACAAATATAGCATTCACAGCAGCAGCCTTCCTTCTCCTGTTCTTTTCGAAGTGCATACCTCATCTTCTACAGGAACTACTTATAGGGAGGATGAACCTCTATGAACTATTCAGTCCAACTTCAATGAGTCTGCCAACTAGGGAGCCAAATTATTTCGTGATGTGGACCCCTGTAACAGGACTGAAGCTAGCAAAAACTCATAAGTATAATTCTGTCAAATACTTAAATGTTTTGCTTTTTTCTTATTTTAATGCAGTTTGTGAAATGACAATGTTTCTCTCCTGGTCTGTTTTTTTTCCTAGGAACCAGGGCCAATGACTCCCGGCATATTTCAGTACTCTCGTAAATCTCCACAGAGGAGGAGCATTCTACTGCACTTGCTTTTTAAATTAATGTATTTTAAGAGAAGTGTCTTAATAGCAGGAGACCATCTAATCTTTGGCTAAAGAGAGTAGTTTTCTTGAAATAGAGGCATTGTGTCCTATCAGGTATAATAGCTCTTATGGAAAAGAACTATGGAATTTAATAGGGATAAAACAATATCAATTTAGTAGGACTCTATAAAGTTACGCTTAATGAACCTGTAGGATGAGTATGATTCTCTATTAAATCCTGCAAGTTTCTAGCCATACTACAGAATTCTACAGCACAGATATGATTCCCTATTAAGTACTGTAGAGTGACTATTATTTTCTATTAAACACTAAAGGGATTTTCCATATGTGAAAATAGAGGCAAAAAGGAGAAAGAGGGAAGACTGATACTCAACTTGAAACGTGCATAGTTTTACAGATTTATGGAGAGGAATTGCTTTCCAGTGCAATTTAAAGTCATGCAAAAGTAGCCTTTTCTTTAAAGAGCAACCAAGCAGACATAAGATAGCACATCAATTTGGAATACTGCAGTTAGCTGCAAGAAGTTACTAAAGAAAATAGGGAGGTAACATAGTTAGCTACCTACAGGAACAACTGGTGGGGGGAAAAATTGACCTGTCTTTTAAAAACCTTTCTTCAAAATCATTGTAATTCTTTTGAGTCTTCATGCCTTTTCCACACAAAACAATAAAAGCTTTAATGCTTTATTTTCTTAAGCATACTAGCAATGCCTACAACAAAATTCTGCCTTTCTGAGCAATGCCACAATAACAAATCAGCGCATATATCCTAGAACTTGTGAGCAATCCTTTGTCACACATAAACTTGCATGCCTGCATGCACAATAGAGGAAACAAATGCTAAGGAACCAAATTTCAGTTTTAAAGAAACAACTGAGAAGAAAACACAAATGTGTTTTTGACCATTTATAAAGAGTCTCTTGTATATTTTTGGTTCTGTACCTTAAGACAAAATGGAAATTCAGAATGCACAGGATTACCCAGACAAAACAAGCAACATGATGAAAAATCTCCCGCAGTGTTTTCTCTGTCACTGGACAATATGCCCACGCATGGGAAGGACTGGTCAAGGTCATGTGACACACTCAAGAACCAATGGTACTGCTTAATGCAAAACACTCAGAGATGCATTTCCCAGTGGAAGGCATTTAGCTGGGACATTTGCAGACAAAATTAAGTTTTTGTTTTATTCACATATCCTCTTAAACTTGCTGATGGACAAACAAATCGCTCATGTTCCCTGCATCTTGGCTCTGAAAACCACGATGGTGAATAATTATTTTTTCTCCTTTTTGGGTTACTATCTTGTCAGACTATTCTCGAAGAGCAAAGATGAGCCGCAATATTTTAAGTGTAGAGAGAACAGGCTCCCCAGGCATGGTTTAGTTCCTGCTTCAGTTTAGTTATTTTTATTTTTAGAAGTTCCTGACTTTGTAACAATTCTCCTCACTGGAAATGTGTTATTCAAAATTGGGAGCAGCCTTCAGCATATTCCAGCCAACAGCTCTTGTGAACTCTCTGATTATATAAAATGCTGCAGCATTAGCATTTGTGAATGCTAAGTGCACATCAGCCAACTCCTTCAGGATAGTGTGGATGCGGCAGGAACAACAGATCTGGAGGGATTAGGGGAAGTGCAACTCTACAACCAGCTCCCAAACCAACACATGACAAAGCACATGCAGAGACCAAAATCAGGCCAAAATCCCCCAAACATTTACCCATTTGGGTTTTATTTTTAAAGCTTTTGTGCAAAACAAGCTGTTTTCTTCCCATCCAGGCACCTTGTAGTGTTTGGGATACACTTTATTTTATATCATCTAGTATAACACAAGAACTAGGGGTCACCAAATGACATCAATAGGCAGCATGTTTAAAACAAACAAAAGGAAGTATTTCTTCAGACAATGCACAGTCAACCTGTGAAACTCCTTGCCAGAGGATGTTGTGAAGGCCAAGACTATAACAGGGTTCAAAAAAGAACTAGATACATTCATGGAGGTTAGGTCCATCAATGGCTATTAGCCAGGATGCATAGGGATGGTGTCCCTAGCCTCTGTTTGCCAGAAGCTGGGAATGGGCGACAGGGGATTGATCACTCGATGAACACCTGTTCTGTTCATTCCCTCTGGGGAACCTGGCATTGGTCACTGATGGAAGACAGGATACTGGGCTAGATGGACCTTTGGTCTCACCCAGTATGGCTGTTCTTGGGTTCTTATAAAATTATTCAAGTGGACAGAATAATCACAGACAATTAAACTTGTTTTAGATTTTATTTACTTTATTTACTTCTATGAAATCACTGAGATTTATTCTTGTATAACTAAGTATGCAGTAATGAACGGATTGATGTTCAGTTTTGGAAATCCAATAGATGTTATGTATTATACCGTGAGATCCTCCAACAAAAGACACAAAAGCACTTCACCAACACTAAGACTCAATGCACCCTTGGGCTGGTAAGAATCATCATCCTGCCTCTTTTAAAGATGACCTTGCTAAAGACTGATCCGGGTGGCGCTTGTTCTACAAGGAGGCTACATCCCTTTGGTATTTGCCATGATGATGATGATGATGAAATGGAGACACTGAAAAGTGAAGTGTTTTGCCCAAGTTTCCACATTCATAAGTGGCAGAGCTACGAACAGACCTTATGACAAAAATTTTCAAAATGACTAATGAGTTTGGATGCCTTACTTTTTAGCTGTCTAACTTCAAGCATCTTAAAGGGACCTGATTTTCAGAAAGTGCTGAGTGTAAATCAGGCTTCTCTAAGGTATCTCAAATTAGCCACTCAGAAAGTTAGACAGTCTTGAAAATTTAGGCCCATAATTTGGCCCACCAGACTGACCCTACTATTCTACCCTAAACTGGTTTGATTAACAATATTCAATTTCCATAGCCTCCTGTTTGAGTTACCACTTTCATTCCCTGCATATATAGCGTGCTCTGGTTGGGCCGACATTAATTAGACAAAAACAAAGGGAGGGATTTGTGACCAAGTTTATCTGCTCCCAGTTCAGGTCTTGCTGGTACCCGTAATGTGCATTATGAGGGAAACCTCTTTATGAAATGGGTCGGAGTTTACTTGAAAGTGAGGTGGCGTAAGTCTTCTCCTGATGCAATCTCCTCAGTGAGCCCTACAGAAAGTTTCCAAGTAATGGGGAGAAAAGCATTAGGTTGCCAAGCTTTCTGGTCCTCTAAAAAAGTCTGTTTTTTTGGGACTGTGCTATTTAGTGTTTAGTTAGCAACTGGAAATGATGCCAACAAACTGTTTACTTAAAAGAAAAAATGAAGGGCTTGAGCAAAAAGAGGAAAGAGGGTATGACATAATATAGAGTAAGATGTAGTTTTTTTTATTGGATGGATTTCATGGTGTTTTGGTTACTGTTGCTATGGGACACATCCTTTAAGCCACATGCTTATTAATCATGGAAGAATGAGGGCACTGAACTTAAAAATGTCACAAGGCACCCTCTCTGTATGGTTCTCCCTGTAAGCTTCCAAACGAAATAAAACTCTCTACTTTAAAGCGTGTCTTTTTGCTAGGAACATGCCCTTTTGGGTGTGATGATCCCACTGAATGGCTGTTTTGTCACTGAGTTCTGGGGAGGAGCCCCATGATGAATCTAGGTGAGACAGAATTGGTTTTTATAAATGTAAGGCCAAACAAATCTCTGGTGTAACTGTTAACTTTGTTTGGATGATTTTGACAAATGGGCCAAAAACAGACAGGTTATTTTTAGTAAAATGTAATCCACAATATGTAAAGACTGAAGAATCAACCATAGATCATATGCATTTCAGTAATGAGAAAAAGCTCAGAGCTGGTCTCATAAAGCCAATGAGGAATTGTATAAAAGCAGACCAAACATACTGCCTGGCCAACACTTAGTGAGGAGAAGAAGTGTGTGATCTTCTCAAGTACATCTGGAATAAAGAAGACTTTGCAAACTACTTATTCTTTTCACTGAAATTAACTTAAGAAAAGCACCCCAGACTTTTGACATTTCACTTCTGCATCTGTTGCTTCTCCTCAAAGCATGCAACTTGAAGTTATGCCCTTCAACGCACAGAAAGGTTGATTTGGGTAACAGGAATATTAATGAATAAACTCCTTTAGAGAACAAATATCATGAAGACATTCCCTCTCCGGCCTTAAGAGTAGTCTTATGGCATTTCTCCTGAAGGATACAGATGATTCAAATTCTATATCTCTACATCTCTCAACTCTCCAAGATACGGAAAAGAAATACTTCAAATGAGGAAGCATTATAGTAACAGCAGAGGAAGAAATTCAAAAAGGATATAGGATTTATCATGAACATAATCAGTTTTTTATAATATACTCAAGAAACATCAGTTCTGATACCAATAATTTATGTTAACAGAGTAAAATAATTCTATGTATGCAAGGTGGTAAATTTGGGTCTAAATGAGAGATGCCCCTTTTTTGTAATTAAATGCAGTAGAGAAGCGTACCTCTACTTCAAGTAATAAGACAGAAAGAAAGACAGAAAAAGTTGGGGGGGATTCTATCTTGGGGAGTTAGCAAGGGATACATGAATACTGTATATGGAAAGTCATGTTTACTCACTGTCTAGTCCTGGTTGAGTGATTGTCATTAGCGAAATAGATTTGGTCAGCGGAGAAGTGGCAGAAGTACAGAAACTAAATCCATGTGGCTGTGATCTTTGGCGTGTCTATGGGATAGAAAAAAAACCTCTATTAAGCAGATATGCCAAGCAATGCCCTCACCCCAACTGCAGACTACAGTCTAGTGTTTAAATGTATTAGTTGCCTATCCCTTTAACACTGGAACATTAAAACATTCAAGAATATCTTCCCCAAAGGGATGGGCCCAACTAGTGTGGTAGGGCACCAAAATGGTGAATTGCAGCATGACAAAAACACACATGAATTGTAAAAGTGAAGTGCAACGTCTTTAAAAATGGGAAACAAATGTAAGTATCAGAGTAACAGCCGTGTTAGTCTGTATTTGCAAAAAGAAAAGGAGTACTTGTGGCACCTCAGAGAATAAATTGGTTAGTCTCTAACCACAAGTACTCCTTTTCTTTTTGCAAATGTAAGTATGTAACAAAAATAGAGGCAAGCACAGGGTGCTTCCCTCTCTGGCAAGCCAATAAAATGTATGTTTGTTGTCTGATGACCAATGAAAATACCGCTGTGATTTCAACCCCTCCAGCTGTAGATGATATTTGCTTATGTTAAATAGAAATGTGCTGAAATATAAGTAGAAAATATGCTTTTGGGCCTTAAATTTTGGCTTGATAATAATAAGGCCTAGTAAAATGTGAGTAAAGTGAGATAATTTAGAGGCAAGTTAGAGATAAATTTGGACACAATCCTAGGCCGCGTTGTAAACAGATTTTGGTTTTAACTAGTTTTAACAAGTGTTGTAGACAAAATGTGAATGTTTTGGAAGAATGCTATCTGTACTGATAGTTATTGGAATGATATTTACATAGATATTAAGAAAGATTATGTGTAATGTTAAACAACCAATGAGAAAGCAGAAAATATTAATTATGGTAAACACAGTAAAAGGTAGACCTAATGCTAATTAATTAAGGGGTGTTATAATTGATTATATAAAGAGTAGTATGCTAATTTGGGGTACCAGAGAGAGAAATGATGATATACTCAATCTTCTCATCTCGGGACTGATCACCCTGGATGTACCATTTTATCCTGGAATGTGGGTATAAATGCACTGTATGGTTACCCTGTAATGCCTGTCTGCTTTAACTAATTATTTTATTTTAAGTAAAGTCTTTAATTCCGTCCCTCATTGTGTCATTCACAGTCCTCCATTACATGAAATAATCTGTTACTGCCCCAGAAGCTTGAACCTTAAAGAGTTCAGTTTGGTTCTATTTCTTATCCTTAGCCTATTAATTGGGAACACACAAATCAAGGTTACACACCAGCTGTCAGTACAAAATGGCAAGAGTCTGACACGGAGGGTATGTAGCGGTAACGATGGACTTTCAATGAATACCATTCATCAAAACAATGGCTAAGAGATACAATCCCACATCGTAATGCCAGCTCTCACAGATCAGTTCTCACGAGCCCTGGTTACTCCATTCACCTTGGGAAGTAAGGATTTACTTAGGCTGTGCCTCAAATGCCACTTTCAACAACACTTTGATGCTCAACTGACAGATGCACCAAGCAACACCAATTTCCTCTGTGTGAGACTCATGAAGATGTCACAGAAAATCAATGTGCCAGGATCAGTCAACAAAGACCTTCTCTGGCAGTTAAACAGGAGCAGCTGAATAACCCCCAGTTCTTTTGTGTCTGCCCAGAGAAGTATTAGGGAGGAAGTGTGGCTTTCAGATATTCAATGCATTTAATATATTTGCCTTTTTAATAAAACAGATTGAAGATACATGTCCACAAAACACAGGCCCATCTCTCCAGATTAAATCATCCCCATCTACCTCCTCTCCAAGAAGGTGAACCTAAATTTGCATAATTCTCCATCTGTGATATTGCATTTAGTTGCTGCTTGTAACAGTAGGGTGAGACCATTAAAAAAATCAGAATACGGGTTATTATGAAAGAGAAAGGTCCTCATTTTCTTCTACATTATAGGTATAAACCTAAAAAACTTAACAGATAAAATAATATGTAGTACTTATATATGCTTCACATCTTCAAAGTGCCACACAAACATTCATTTTTTTAAACCTCATAACACCGCTATGGGAGAAGTGTTATTAACTCCATTTTACAGAAGCAAAGTGACTTTTCCAAGACCATCCAGTCAGTAGCAGAGAACTCAGGAGTTGCTTGTTCCCTGTCCTAGGGTCTAACCATGCTGCTTCTATAGCTGAGTAACAAGTCTGCTTTGATCAAGTGGGAGTGATGCATCTTTTAGCCTTTGCCAGGCATATCTCTACATTAAAGATGAAAATATCTCTGTATTATGCATGCAAAGGAGACCCTCACTTGGGCAAAGTTTGGGAGACTTTGATTTAGAGTTTTATGAAAACCCAACAATAAGAAAAGTACAGCTTTACCTGATGGTCAAACCCTCTGATTTCCCCCTGCTCAGATTCTACTTCCTCTTCAGTGAGTGAGACCAAGGAGCCACGTTCATCATTAGCAAGTGGACTTCGCCTGAGGTCTTTGGAACTCAAAGAGGAAGTCTCTAAATTTGAGGAGGGCTTCTTGTTATCATCAGAGTCTCCTGCAAGGCCTTCTAGGCTGTAACTGAAGAAAAATCAGAGAGGTTAGACCCTGAAAATTTTTAATGCTTTAATATACAATGTGTGCATGAGCCACGTTCTAATTCAAAGAGGATGCAACCTCGACATTCTCCGTGGAGTGAAAAACATATTATTCCCTCAGTTTGTGTTACTTCCTTGAGTAATATACGTGACCTAGTGCAGGTAGCTGCTTGTGGTGTGATTTAATAATTATATCCCTTTCACTGCAGACAGCAGTATCTTGGTACACTCAGGCAAATGGTTGCGTGAGAATAATGGACCAATACATTTCCGTGTTATTGGACTCCTTCTCCCTCTCTTGAACAGTGCAAAAGAAATACTGGGAGCTTTTTTAGGTGTGCTTATTTCCACTCATTCATTTTCTCAGCTTTAAAAGATATACTGGATGTGGTTCAATTTAAGCTAGACATAGCTGGTATACCCTGATGCTATTTGCCCTGAACAGATGTTCTATGCTGAAATATTCTCTATCCTATTACACCTACGAAGCTATTGGTTTATAGACAGCAATATATTGAATGTGTACAACTCTTCTTCGCAGAGATGTTCCTTGATGCTGCTTAGCATTTGCCACTGTACAAGGCTTTGGCAGAAAGCAGGGCATCAGTACCAAAATCTAAGTATTAAATAAGTACAGTCTCCATCGGCCAATGAATCACATTTCAGCTTTTGCCTCTGCAGCTAGGTTATCCAACTGAGTCAGACAAGATCACTTAAAACAAAACAAAAAGCATTTGTCTGCAACCTTGGTGCTTATGAAAGAGTTGGCCAGACTCAGCCACAGTGACGGCTGCTGATATGCAAGTTTTCCCTACGAAGAGCCATGCTAGCGAAGCTCAATTCTCGCCTGCAACGCCAACCTCCATTCCCTGCCACCACACATTACATTATCTTCCCAGCCTCACTGTTCTATCAAAAGCACTGTATCCAGCACCTCAATCCTGACCTGCAGCATCCCTTGCAATTCCAGGCCTGGGTCAGCCTACAGATCTATAGAGTCACCTCATTCCTGACCTGCAGTGCCCCCAATAGGGTGACAACATGTCTGGATTTTATAGGGACAGTCCCGATATTTGGGGCTTTTTCTTATATAGGCTCCTATTACCCCACCACCCCCGTCCCAATTTTTCACACTTGCTATATGGGTCACCCTACCCCAACTATGCCAGTCTTAGATCCCCAACAGAGCTCTATCCCTGAAACTCAATTCTCATGTGCAGCAAACTCTGCTATTCTGATCCAGGGCCTTCCCTGAGAAAGGTGGCTTTTGTTATGGTCCAATATACAGTAGGAACTAAAGATGACACCAATACACACATTTTCATTTTTGACATGAATGAGGATTTCAACCCGTTTCTAAAGGTGAAAGATGAACAAATTAGTTCCAGGGCATCTCCTGACATCTTTCGGATAGGATCCTGCTATATAACCTTAGCATTTCAAAACACGTCTTTTTTCAAACTTTGGAGTTAGATCAATTGCTATTTAATGACCCATGAGTGCCTGAAGACAAGATGTCAATTACCGTGACACTTTTATGTTTTTGATTGTCCTCTATATGCATCATATATTATATGACAATTTGCTGTGGTTGGATGAGGAGCACGTGTTTTACAGAAAACACTTAATATGTACAACACACTTGGACTCAAGGTTAATCATTAAATCCAACTCACTACTGAGTTAACATTCAAAACGTGTTAAAAGGAAAGAAAAATACTTTGTAATGTACAGATTATTTACACATCCAGTGGAGCTTTAAATCCATGTAGACACCAAATGGATACTAGTATTCTACATATCCCTGGAGGAGCTGGTGGTTGACAAACATGTATCATCTTGAAAGCAAAAGCTGAAGTAAATCTTAAATCAGAAGACTCAGACATCTGGCTTCCAAAGATTTTTTTCAGGTTAGTAAATGAGAGGGGAGACAAATCATGAAATCTGCAATTTTATCAATTCACAAAAGCCTTTAATTGCATTGTGTTTAGCTATAGCATGCATTGTAAAGTTTACTCCCAAACATCTGCAAGGGGAAATCTGTCCCACTCCTATTATCTAGGGAGGACTGGCTTTTATTCTTCCAGCCCAAAATCATGGTGGTAGTTTGCTGTGATCTTGACATCTATCTTCTAATAACAGGGCTAAGAACAGCAACTCACTTCAGACATGCCATCAAATAGTCATCTGCTGATAATGATCTGTGGTTTTTACCTACTGTATTTGGATCACATTCAAATCAGTGTTCTAAAGTAAATGATCTGTATTTCAAACTTCAGAGGTATCTAGCTTCCAGAAAATACACTTAGAATTCTAACCTTTAATTGTTGGAGGCAAAAATAAATCTGGGTCCAGAGCTGAAGCTCTGCCAATGTACCTCTGTTGAGGATCTGACCTGTGATAATTAATTCTGACTCTGGACTTTCTACAGGACACACAAGTTTTAAGTGCCTGGGAAAACCAAATCTGTGGTTAACAGATTTTGTTCTAGAGAGGTTTAAATGATTAGCTTCTCTGCTCAAGAGATAGCAAAAAGAACTCTAATTGTACTAGAAGCAGTCTGTATGAATTTAAATGCCTATAAAATATCAGTCAGTCTGGAGGAGAACATAACTGTATCTTATTAACTCTGGCTTAGATTCTTTTGCTGTCACTTTCATTGCTCTGATTGTATGGAAAGATGCGCCTAAAAATCATCACAGAAAAAAAGCAGCTCCAGGTGAATAATGCAGCTTCTCTCACACTCAAGACTAGCAGAGAGTACTTCACTCTCTAGAGGACCCAACACCAAACATGACTCGGGGGGAACAGCAAAGCAAATGGACACAAGCGCATTCCAGCCAGAGCAGCAGAGAAACAGACTACCACACAAAGAGCTGACAACACTGTATTTGCAATGCCCCTTTGCTGTTGCACATTTATTTATACCATACCTTCTACAATTAAAGTCAGCACCCATGGTAATGTACTGTACTCCAGAGGGACACCAGCTCAAACTGGGGATATCAAAGGCAGACAAAGGAAAAGGACTGCAGTTACTGGATTGTCACAGAAAGGGAATGCTTCAGGACTCGGTTAAACTTATTTAATTTTAGAAAGATTTTTACATTGTATGTTAATTAATGGTGGGTGAAAGGTACCAGATTGGCAGCCCCACAATACAGGGAGTGCATGGAGGCATAAAGCCATCTTTCTCTTGTCCCTCCTCCGTTCCAGCACTCCAAGCAAAACTGGAAGTACTCAGAAACGGGGCCAAGGAACTTAAATGAATAAATAAGTAAGAACAGTTAACTGAAGAACCCACGGTATTTAGTCTGAGGGTATCCAGCAGCAGTTTGTCCAGGAATCCAAGTAGTTTCATATTGAGGTTGCCGATTGGGTCCTAATTAGAACCCTATCAAATTCACACTTCACGGACTGTGAAATCTGGTCTTTTGTGTACTTTTACCCTATACTATACAGATTTCACAGGGGGAGACCAGCGTTTCTCAAATTGGGGGTCCTGTCCCAAAAGACAGTTGCGGGGGTGGGTGGCTCACAAGGTTATTGTAGGGGTGGGTGGGGGGGTCGCAGTATTGCCACCCTTACTTCTGCACTGCCTTCAGAGCGGGGTGGCCGGAGAGTGTCGGCTGTTGGCCAGGAAGGAGCCCAGCTCTGAAGGCAGCAGCGCAGAAGGAAGGGCGGCGATATCACACCACGTCACCCGTACTTCTGCACGGCTGCTGGCGGCGGCTCTGCCTTCAGAGCGGGGCTCCCGGCGAGCAGCCGCCGCGCTCCAGCTGCCCAGCTCTGAAGGCAGCGCTGCCGCCGGCAGCAGCACAGAAGAAAAGGTAGCAGTACCGCAGCCCCCCCCCCCTACAATAATCTTGCAACCCACTCCCACAACTCCTTTTTGGCTTAGGAGCCCTACAATTACAACACAGTGAAATTTCACATTTAAGTATCTGAAATAATGAAATTACAATTTTTTAAATTCCTATGACCGTGAAATTGACCAAAATGGATCTGCAGGCTGTCAGATATAGAGAGAATATCTTTTCTGATGGCTTCCAAAATATTACCATAAAGATCCATTATGAACAATTACCTTGCTGTAACAAGCACAACCTTTAAAGAGCATTATAATCAGCAGCTAAGTAAACCACTGCAGGATAAGGAAGTATCTCCATTTTACAGATGGAGAATCTGAAACAAAGGGGATAAGACACTTGCTCAAGGTCACAAAGGGAGTCAGTGTATTGTATACTACGAGTGTACATACAGTGTATGTATACTACGATTACCTCACATCATTTACAGCTCCATGGCTGCTCTCACCTTCAGAGTCTGCTGACACCCATAGATGACCTGTGTGTCCCTTAAGACAAAGGTTCAACATACTCATGCAGCTGTGTGTGTATTGTGGGGGTGAGGTGGGGGAAGGAGAGTGTATCCAATTTCCTTCACAATGAAAACTGACCTACAGCAGACAGTTCTGAAGATCTGTGTGTATATATATATAAAATCTCTCTACATACATATATTTCTTAACTATATTAATTTTATAGTGTGGCGACAAAACTGCAGGGCAGAAACTCTATAACTGAGAGATGAAGGAGTAGGAGGCTTGGAGAAAATGGCAGAAGGTCCCAGAGAGGAATAAAAATTCTTGGCAAAAGCTGTGGAAAACACAGACATATAGAATTATAATCCTGCTGGTGAGCCACCCACAATCAATTGGCAACACTACGCAAAAGTGAAGACAGTGGCTCGTCATACAATCTATACAAACCCTTGGCAGAAGGTTGGGGGGGGGGGGTTGTGGAGGGTAAAGAGGGAAGAGCCATTTGTGTGACCAGCTACAGATCGGAATTAGTTTGAGGCTGTGCCATTGTCTTCTCTCCAGCACTAGCTTGTAGGGTATCAACAGGGCTGGGGCAGTGGTAAAGAGATAGAATGAGAGTATATTGACTAAAGAATCTGACCTAAATTGCAAAGGTAAGTAGTGATATTAAGTGGTCAACTTGAAACGCATTCTCTTTATGATTTGCATAGGGACCCAAAGCTCCTCTGTAGAAGTCAGGTGGATATCACCGTGCAACTGGTTAAAAAGCAGTTAGCATGCATACGCTCACAAGGCAATCCTTGAATGCCACCTTACAAAGTACAGAGCAGAGTGGAGTCTGAGCGGTATGGAGTATACAGCGTTTCATTAAAGGTGGGTGTATCAATAACCTGAAGTCTAGTATATTAATGAAGATAATCAGGATATCAGTAGGCGTGAGCAAGCATGAAGAGATACTGGATTGAGAGCCTCAAGGGGAATCACAGAGGAAATCTCACCATTTCCCCCTTCACTTGCTCTTCTCAGAGGCTATGAAATCATAATTAGATATGCTAAATACTTCACTGAGGCCTGTGCAGTCTGTGTTGCACTGTAAAAGGAGGATACTGTAGAAGGCACATAGAGCACTAATTCCTTGAGGCCGTGCTTGAGAATTTAGGTTTCTGCATGTTACAGCAAGGTGTGAGAGCGCGTGCTTCTGTGGAGCTAAGAGTCAAGGTCAAAGGCCACGTCAAAGGCTTGTCAAGGGCTAACGCTTCACTCTACACAGCTAGGAAGAGAACCAAAGATCTTGTAGAAAAAAAATGCTCACCGGTGCAACCGAACCAGTTATAGCACTAGTGGGAATATTTTGCTGAGCCCCTTTACTATAGACAAGGCCTTAGGAAACTACTGTACACAAGAGAGCCATGCTCTGTGGCAGTAGCAGATCGAGCGTCATGGCACATGAAGTGAACCAACACAGCAGGTACTTAGTCTCTCCAGTCAAAACAATGACACGATCATAAGTAAAATGTCAGAGATGTGGGTACACCAAAGGAATTAACGGGCCTGGGGGGTGGCCAAAAACAACAAAACTCCCCATAAAACTGGGGCCATGGAGAGCGAAGGAAGGGTCCCCTACTGCACCTCCAAGAAATCTAACAGTAACAGCAACAATTTTTGTAGGGCCTACACAGGGCTTGTGTAGAACTAGCGCTCAGTTTTTTTAAAAAAGCTCTTTCCTGAGCTGTGAACATTGCTACCCACATAAACTAATCATGCTAACGCTTCGACAGTGAAACAGGGGTAAGTTTGCCTTGTCCTTATTTTATTTATACATATAAATAAATATGTATGGGGAGGATAAGAAATCATAAATGTTTGCCAGATAGAAAGGGACAAAAATGGGTTTGAAAGTCATGCTCATTTTCCAGCTTTTAAGAGGCAGAGTTAAAGAAAAACCCCCAGAAAGTTAAAATTAACCAAATCAGCTGCTACAGGTGTAACAAGTGTATTATGTATCCTTTGTACTAGTTTCAAATATGTTCCTGTGTGCCTATCCTGGAGATCTAGGGATTTTGATATATTTTAAAGAATAATTAAAGTGAACAGACAAACAATTACTTGCCCATTTAAATTCAACCTCCAGTCCTAAATATATTTTTATAATAATTTTTATAATAATATAATCTTTTATTATAATAATTTTATAATAATATAATATTTTATTATTTTGTTGGATGCTTCCAATCCACAATGTTCAATATCCTTCAACCCACCCCCTCAACTAGAAGCCCTAGAAAGAATGACTTTGCAGCTTGCACGAAAGTTGTAAAAACGGGGCTGTGTCAGGCTAAGGGTGAGAGGGATAAAATTGGATGTGTGTCTCTATCAGACAAATGTTCCGAGAAGTACTGAATCTAAACTGGATCAACTAACATGAGAGTATGAAGTTAGTAGACATTCAAATGCAAAATGGTTAGTCAAGTTAGTTGGCTCTGTACCTTCTCCTATGAATGGGAGGCTTCCTTATACCATCCCCCAGAACTCGCATTGAACTGAAAATGAATCATGGAAAGTGGTCAGAGATGAGAAATGGAACAAAATGAACAAATGACAGCTGAAGGGAAAACACCCATTCTTCCCCCCCGCCCTCCTCCCCCAAAAAACAAACAAACAGCAGAAGGAAGGAGTGAAAAGGGAAGTATAAAAACTATAGCACTTAAGGGAGCAATGTGTCTCCTGTGAAGTTATCTTTCTCCCTCTATTTCACAGTAAGGCCTTGTTACCAGACAAAGTATCACGGCCACTGACAATGGTTGCATATAAGCAGGTGCCAATCATGGGTCAGCTGCATGTGTAGACAAGGAGTAACTAGTCAGTGCTAGTTCAACAGCAGCCACTGTTAGCAACCCTCACCTCTATGTGGTAGTGTAGACAAAGTCTAAAGGACCATCAAATTAAAAATCTAATTTTTTTCTTTCCTTCAAAAGGGCATTAAAAACTCGGCAATTAGTGGCAATCTGAAGGCATGTCAATGCCAAAAACATGGTGTGTGACTGCAGCTCATGGAGACATCCTCGAGCCAGCTATAATCCAGCTAACTTGGGCACAGGTGCAGTGACGCACGGTAGCACGATTCCAGTGTGGGCTGGCCATCTGAGTAATTGCCCTGGGTTCCAAGTGGCCTTGTACATTCCACCATGAATCCTGTACTGCTCCAGTACCTGCACCTGAGCTAACTAACTAGGTAAGTTGGCTGGGTATGTCCATATGAGCTGCAATCCACCCCATGTGAGCTGTATAAAACTCAGTACGAACTCTAAGAATTACCAAGGATGAGCATGCTCCATTGGAGCCTTATAAGTATTCTTCAGGAGATTTATAAAGGAAAAAAAATGTTTTAAAAACCATATTTTAAAAGATATTTAAAATGCTCAACAGATTTGGTCTTTCTTCTTCTTTTAATAAAAAAGATTATGCTCCACTAATTTTTTACGATAGAAATATAGAGAATATCAAATCTGTTATTCCCTGCTTTTGCTAGAGGACCCGTGGAGGGAGGGTAGAGTCTCATATGGGCAGCTCTCTCAAGGCCTGATCCAGCTTTCATTATAGCCAATGGAAAGACTACCTTTGACTTGAATGGAATCGGATCAGGCCCTCAGCCCTTAACTGAAGGGATGGAGGAGTTAAATCCCAACAAAAGTATTCTAGTTAAATAGTTATTAGCAAAAACCAATCAACCAAATAGAGATTTAGGTTTGAATAAAACTTAATTTTCAGGCCTTTATGCATCATAAATAAGCAAAAAAGTGAAAAACCCCAACTGGTTTTCCCTTTGCAAGTCACCTTTCAGCCAGACATACATCTTGTCTATTGGTGGCTATGTACGTGAAAATATGAAAATAATTCCTCTGTTTCTTTACTTAAAAAGGAATATATCAATCATTTACAGTAGGTATATTTTCCCATGTCACAAACATATCCATCCAACCTCTGATTCAGAAGTTTTTAACTCCATCTGCTTAGCATTAGCTGTAATTGCCAACTATGCAGAGTTTACTACCCTCAGAAATCCTTACATAATAAGTTGAATACATAAAAATAAATCTTTCTAAATATATAAAGTCTGCTGCAGTTTCCACGGCATACATCTGATGAAGTGAGCTGTAGCTCACGAAAGCTCATGCTCAAATAAATTGGTTAGTCTCTAAGGTGCCACAAGTACTCCTTTTCTTTTTATAAACTCAGTCTGTCATAAACCGGCTTTGATCTCTGAAGTTGCCTCTCTCACTGTTTTAAAATATTGGTGTGATTTTATTTGTGTGTGTGTCATCCTGGGACCTGGAAAGAAGTCCAGGAAGGGGTGACAAAGTCATATAACAAAACAAACAATGCATATAACTTTCCGAGTACTGAATGGTTTCTCAAGTTTAGCTTTAGAGGAGGTAAAACTTATAATTTAAGGATCTATTATTTCTCTTCAGTGCGTGCAAATAACATTTAGAAATGTCAAGGGGATTTATGCACATGCATTAAAGGGTGACTAATATCTCTAAATCAGGGGTCACCGAACTCTGCCCTCTGGTAATTTACCAGGAACCAAAGGACACCTATTGGTTTTAATATAATGCAGACAACTCTGGCCATGTTACTTGTTAATACGGAGCTGTGACCCATGAAAACAACAACTCCCAGCAGCCAACTGGATGGGTTCCAATTTGACTCCTGATGGACTTGCAGTCTCCAACAAGCCACACATCCATACTGCAGATGAGGGTGGTATCCAACATATGTGACTTAGGGAACAAACTTTGACTACCCTGGCTCTAAAGGGATGTTGGTCCTATTAAATCAACGGTCAAACTCACTTGGTTTCAACAGAACCAGGATCTTAAATGACTATGTAAAACTAGAGTAACTTTTGTGAGGTGTAAATGAAGAAAGGCTGATGCGCGTAAGAACATGCTGGGTACAAAGGGAGTCAGAGAACTTGATAGTTACTCAGAATGTAGAGGGCTTACTCCTAATCAATTACTTTATGGGTGGAATTTTGCTGCAACTGGAGATCAAGGGAAGAATGGTCCTGGAAAACAACATTATTACTTTTCACAGTAGTTGATGTAAAGAGGTACATGGCAAGCCTTGCCTTTGTGGCATTCCCTAGTCTTTTCTGAAAGGAGAGAGAGCAGAGGGGGAAACTGGAAGACCACCCTAGGCACAATGTATAGGTCTGTCCACTTCATTCTATATGCAATTCTATCAGGAGTCAAAAATAGGCCACCCCAGTCCCAAGACTGAAGGTCTATCTTTTTCCATTACAGACTTACACCCTATACAATACCTTAATGTAAGAACCCTACTGATTAATAGTGGCTATGTTTATTCTGTGGTCACCTAGATTTAACATTCAGATAACCTTTCCTTTAGCAAAACCCTCTGCATAGGAACAGGTGATGATAATTCACATTAAGGACTGGTCAAGGTGTTTCCATTCACTTCAATGGGCTTTAGATATGGACCTAAGTCCTCTGAAAAGCTAAAATATATTGTAGACATAAAGTACTTTTAATTCAACATGTAATTAAAATCAGGAAGATTAGTTTGTTTGAGGGGTATTTTTTTTTTTTTTGGTAGTAGGTGGTTCTCTCTCTCTTTCCTCAGAGTTCATAGAATGACCTCACTTTTCTGTGTTTTTGCACATCCTTCAAATGCCAACCACAAAGCCCACATGCATGTGCTTGTGTATGTATAAACAGCTTTAAACAACCCTTCACTCACCTCCTGTGATTGATTTCTGCCTCATTGGCAGCATTCTTCCCTGGCCCCCAGCTGTGCCGTCGGAATGGTGACAGTGGTCGCATGGAATTTCTTAAGACAGAGGAGTGGGTAGGCACTTCTGTAATACTGTCCATCTCTTCTTCCATCTCGCCTGAGCCACCAAGTTCACTCTCCCGTCCCCCTGCGGCTCCCATGTTAATGCAGCTGCCATCCACAGTGTGCCTCTCCTTAGGCCTGTTGAGGTTTAGAGCATGTGGAAGGGATATGTCACTCCCAAGGGAGGAATTCCTCTCCAAAGACACTGTGTCATCTGCTGATGAGCTGTAACTGGTGACATCACAAGCACACGGTTCCTCTTCAGGCTGCTACAGCAAAAATAAAAACATGAACCTTAGCTAAGAGAGGTCTCAACTGATAGCCCTGGCCAGAGCCAGTCATCACAAAAGCTAGGCCTGTTTCTTCTTTTTTGCGTAAGTCACCCTCTACAACTTTGCTCTCTTGTCTTATCCTACCCAATAACTCATCCTGCTACTGTAAAGTTGGACTCCCTACTCAGTTCTGCCAACGCAATCCAGTCCTGACACTACAGCACTTCCTGCTATTCTACTAATGTCACTCTCACAGTTCTGTCAATGCATCGTAACCCTACACTGTAGCTTCTCCTGCATTTCCAATCCTAAAGCATTTTACCAGGCAAAGATTTGTAAGCCTGCCAAATACTTATGTAGTTTAAATGATGGGCACAGATGATTGCTAGGTCATATGACTTCAGTCAGCAAACTCAGTCCTCTTTGTATGAGCTGAACCAGATTTGTAGCTTTTAGTCATTACAGCAGAAAGGCTAATGTACTGTTCCACTGCACCATACAGCACAAACTGAACATTAGTCAGTAGCATAAACAAACACACACATACACTCACACACACAAAAGGATTAGTCCCCTCCCCCAACCACCTTCCATTTATCAAAAAGTTAATGTCAGGATTTTCAGCATTTGTCAAATCCAACTATAATTGAAAAATACTGTTCCACAGGATTGGCCGTCTTGTGGGACGGGTCTTTATTCATACTGTAATCTTGGGTTTAGTTTGCTCCAAAAGCAGTAAGTGGAACCCAAGCTAGCTCTATTTGGCTATTGGCCACATTCTGACAATACATCCTAAAGCAAGTCTGTGATTATCCTGTGTTCCCAGTGGCTAGTATAAAAAACACAAGCATGTTGATGATATCACTTTCAGACAAAAGGCCAAAGTGGAAGTTTCAATGTATACTCCTGCAGAGCCCAGCACTGTATCATTTAAAAAAATAATATTCAGAATGATCCATCCAGTCGTATATAATGGACTATTCACCAAAGCCACAGTGGCTAACTGCTTTCAACTAGCAGGCTCACTGATACTCACCAGGAACTGAGCATTCGAGGAGCTGCAGTCTGTCAAATCTCATTTGCAAAAAGATAACAGAATACCAAATTCAATTGTCAGATGAGAGATGTGCCTTTACAAATGCAACAGACAACAGGGATGAACATGAACACAAACGCCATTACCACATTCCCACTATGGGGCATCTCAAAGTCCAGCATTGTGGGCTCTTTAAAAATCAGGCAATTAGACCACTCCAGAGCCTGCATGTTTCTGTTCTGCATTTGTACCAGAACAAAAATATCAGCTAAAAGCTGCTATGGCAATTAAAAAGGGAGTATGAGGTATTTGAAAACAGTCATCGGTAAAATACTTCAAAATTTACTGACAAGTTTGGTGGGCGTTAGCCCTGCTTCTTGCATCAGTTTAATGAGCACAAGATACATTTTTTAAGACATGTATTAAAGAAATGCTTCCACATTCTTACCCCCAAACACATCCATCAAAAGCCAATATCCACAGAGGAGACTGCATGAGTAATACTTTCCCCCCCCCACACTGTAAGTATATATTTTTGGTTGAAATAATTCAGTGATCTGTGTGTCAAGATAAGGAATATCAGCCATTAAAGATAATTTTTGTGTAAATATATTCCAGTGACAAAATTATGATGTAGTGTTAGAAAAAGTATATTACAGTATATTATTAAAATGCGGTTTGGGGTGAAACAAAACAAACAGAAAAAAACTGGAAAAGCAGCCTGATAAAGTCACTGATTTTTTTTTTGTTTGTTTTTTACATCATGGATGGTAGCTAGCATTTGCATGTCATGATGGGAGTTTATTGAACTGCCTAAATCCAGACAAATTACTTAGTAGTTATGATGAGAACAATACTTTATTAGAGAAGGAAATAGTTGGTTTCTTTTCCGGGTCACAGGAAGCTGTTGTCATAATTAGGGTGGTGTCCCTGAAGGGAAGGAAGATTGCATCCTGGCTGACCACCAGAAGGGTGCAGTTAGTTAAAAGACATTAATCCTGGACGCAAAAGGAATGCATATAGTGCGCAACTGCTAAATTACTATGTTTTGCTGTCTAACTCCAAAACAGGCAAAGGGATTTTTATTTTCCAAATGAAAATAATTTACTAAAACAAAAAATCCCTATTTTAAAAAAATCAGAATTACTTTCCTTCATATATGCACTTGCTTGTTTCTTAAATTACAGCTGGACAGAATCAAAATATAATTTAAAAATGTGAGATACATTTGGTTCATTTATGGTTTTGCCTTCATCTCTTAGACTGGTTTAGTAAAAAAAAACAAGGTACAAGTTGCTTGAGCCTGCAGCGTACAGTCATGGCTCTAATATCCCTCCTGTTCTTCAGGAAAAGTTCTCCTAAATAACACTGATTTCCTATTTTAAAAAAGACACTCCCTTCTTGTAAGACAAAGAATTTTAAAGAGCCAAAACTAACAGGGACCAAATGTGGCCTAGTGGATATAGCACCAGAGTGGGACACAGGAAACTTGGATTCCATTCCCAGGGCTGCCAATGGGTGATCTTGAACAAGACACTTCACCTCCCTGAGTCTCAGCTTCTCAATCTGTAAAATGGTGATAATGATACTGACCCCTCCTCTGTAAAATGGTTTGAGATTTACAAATGAGAAGTGCTGTTTAGGAATTATCATTATTGTTTAAATGTGAAATAAAAGTTAAGCTGTCCAAGCGATCTGTCGGTCAGAGGTGAATCCAATTCCTTTCTAGATGAGTTCAGTGCAAATAATATTATTATACATACATCCCAAGGTGCTTTACAAATTATATACATGCAGTATCACTGAAATGCAGCCTCTTCTGTGGTGGTCAAGGGCATTCAGTGCATCACACAACAGTTTGGGGAAGGAACGTTTTGGCTAAGGGTGCTGTGAAAAAACCCTATGCTGATAAAAAGTACTCTTTTTAATATCCATACATAGCAGACAAGAGTTAGCTTTTAAGGAAAAGCATAAAACAACTTTTCAGCTCCAATGAAGATTAACAGAGGAACTAAACAACTGTAGGAGGCTCACCTTTTATTCAGTGATTTTGTTTTACCTAAAAATTAACCTCATTGTTGCTGTTACTGAGTTAAATACCTTTAAAATATCTGTTGGAGTGGGCTGTTGTTTCAGTAATGGAAGAAACAATCTGTCAGCCAAAAAGGTTTCCTGCTCAAATTTATTCTTCAAGTTTTGAGGGTTACAGTTACAATTAGAGACACAAAACATGGTTTTACGTAAACTAAAAAAAACACACTCAGAGCAGAGTCTGGGTGACAGCCCATTCCCAAGACAATGGAGTGTTGGTTCCTGGCTTCTCAAGCACCTTCCTTTCCTTAACAAGCTGTTCTTAGCGTGTGGAAGCCTGATTGGGCCTTCCTTCCTAAACCCAGACTGTAATCCGCACGGTCTAAGGAAGTTAACTTCTTGTTTGCCGAAAAGCAAGTAGGGCAGGGATCGGGCAACCTTTGGCATGTAGGCCGTCATTGGCCTGGAGCAGCGAAACGTGGCCAGTGGGATCTCCGATCGGCCGAACCTGCGGACGCTGCAGGTAAGCAAACCGGCCCGGCCCGCAAGCGGATTTCCCTGACAGGCCGTGTACCAAAGGTTGTCGATCTCTGGACTAGACCCATCATGTCTACTCTCCCTAATTTGAATAGCTAATTAGAAAGCCATAAGAGCTGCACTAGGAATAACAATGATAACTGAGTGCTTAAAAACGAGAATGGTACAGCACAGGGGATTGTACATGTGGATGGGAATCATCATGTTGGAAAAACCTGTACAAAATTTCAAAACTTGGAATGCAGAAAATGTCCCTCCACTCCATTAACAAAACATCCTCTTTTAGCCTCACTTATCGGTTGCATGTAAATTCCCTAGATAATGATGCAAACGCAGAAAGCAACACACACAACACAACACTGGAACCTCTCAATATCACAAGCCCTTATAGTCATAAGCTATTCATCACCACCACTACACAGAGGGTTTTTTTTTTTTAATTTAGCCATCACAGTAGATAAAAAAAAAAAAAATCTATGTTAACAGAACTTGTAAACTGTGCTATGCAACCCCACTGTAGTGGCAGGTCCAGACCACTATTTCTTCCAGCTAATGAACTGAGGTGCTCAATTCTAACCCTGCTGATGACCCACTGTTGGGGGTGATTACTAAACTAGCAATGACCGTGGCTCCCAAGTGTTAGCTAATTAAAAAAACAAAATCCCACATCATCATACACTAGCTCCTGGGAACTTTTTAAGGACAGCAGATTAATTAAGGTGATGGGAATTTTAAAACCCCAGAATAATGTCATGTGGTCTTAATATGTGCCAACAAATGGGAGGGTCTTAACATTAAATTTAGAAACAGACAGTTTCCTTTGTTTTGTTTATGCTGTTGTTCAGGGGAGTGTGGAAGCTTCTGGGGAAAAGAAAGAGATCATAGATGAAGGAAAAGAAAATTAGTGAGATGGGGCCATCACCCATGAGGAAGTCTTTGGGAGAACCCTAAATCATATTAGCATTTTGGGAAGTGAAGGCCAAACTGTCTACTCATGAAAATGATCATTGTACATCTCTATGTATCACTGACTCCCTGTCTACTGCCCAACTATGTGCAAGATTGGAAGCTTTAGGATATACTCCACAGGATTTCTCTTCCTTTTCTAGTTGTATGCAGTGTACCACAGCTTGTAATTGTAAGACTGCTGTGTGGCTCAAAAAAGATAAGGAATAGAGTCTCAGGTGTGACCTCTGGTTCTCAGAGGTAATCTGCTTAATAATATTTGCAAGGGCAGGTTCACAAGCTACATAGTGACTTTAAGTGTCAATGGGAGCTTAAAAGCTAATATGAGCAAGCAATACTAGTTATGCCCCAGGAAGATAGAGTTACACAGACGACAGGAAATTACCTTAGACAACATTAATCATTCACAGAAGAGAATGTTGCAATATCTGCCTACTGCATAGATAGCTCTTTAGAGAAGGAGGAGGAGGATGACTAGGCTATGGGAATAAACACTAGAATAGAGCCTGACATTTTGCTGGAGTCTTAGGGCTCATTGTGTAAATGACTCTTGGATGCCAGCAACTGCAAAGTATCTGAAGAAACAAGTCGTGCTTTGATGATAGGGCCTCTAACTGAGAAGCTCTTGTTTCTTTGGAGCGTGATGCTCAACCCTGCATGTGCCAATCAGAACAATATAGGAGATGGGTAAAACACACAGTAATGAGAACATATATACACACACCTATAGTCAGTTGCAGTCCCAGGCATCTCACAGAGATGGACTGCTCAGAGGACCTCAAGCCTCTGGAGCCCCTGAACAGAAGCAGGGCTTAAAATGGATGAGATGTTAACAATCTTGTGGAGACTACAAGAATTTCCGATGTTCACAGGAGGCTCCATATAGCCATGGCCCTGCTCTGCCTACAGTTTCCTGACTATAGTAAACAACTAATATTGGATTTCCAGCCAGTGCTATCGTTCACTTCACTGAGTATTTGTATAGTAACTCTTGCTATGAAGAATGGACGTTTCATGCAGCAAACAGCTGCTGCAGCAAGCAGTTCAAGTGTAACTCCATGCAAAGGAAAAACAGGAACTTTAGAATAATAATAATCAGGAATGGGGCAAAATCAAAGTGCTCGAGGTTTTGAGACCCTCACATGCTCTTTGTTTTGTTTGGGTTTTTGTTGTTGTTCACACAAGTAGTTTACAAACTTTTTTCTTCTATAGTTTAAATGTATTCCTCTTCCCCCCAACTCCACCGCAATTCAATTAAAACAATATTGACCTGGATAAAGGGAAGCCTGTGCTCATTACTAGGGACAGAACTACCTCACTAGTTCTAAGAAAGACAGGCTATAAGCAGATGATCTACAGTGTACGCTGTGCTTGTTCACTAGGATTTTTCTCTCTTCTTTGTTCCTTTTTTTAAATTAACTCTGTATTTATTTTTCAGTCTCTCCACTTTCCACTCTATTTTTTTTTATCCTTGCACCTTTTCCGCAGTATTTCCTATAAATTTAACACAGACCCTGATACATAAGAACTGGTGTGCACATGTCACAGAATTTCTAGCCTGACCTGCCTGTATTTTGATAGTCTCTCTCCCCTGCACAAATTAGAGTTTGTCTACACTACCAAGCGGGGGTCGATCTAAGATACGCAACTTCAGCTACTTGAATAGTGTAGCTGAAGTCGACGTACTTAGATCTACTTACCGTGTTGTCTTCACTGCGGTAAGTCATAGAATCATAGAATATCAGGGTTGGAAGGGACCCCAGAAGGTCATCTAGTCCAACCCCCTGCTCAAAGCAGGACCAATTCCCAGTTAAATCATCCCAGCCAGGGCTTTGTCAAGCCTGACCTTAAAAACCTCTAAGGAAGGAGATTCTACCACCTCCCTAGGTAACTCATTCCAGTGTTTCACCACCCTCTTAGTGAAAAAGTTTTTCCTAATATCCAATCTAAACCTCCCCCACTGCAACTTGAAGTCGACAGCTGATGCTCTCCCATTGACTCCGCTTGCGCTCCTTGTTCTGGTGGAATACCGGACTCGAAGGAAGAGCCCTCAGCGGTTCATTTATCGCATCTATACTAGACGTGATAAATCAACCCCCGCTGGATCGATCACTGCCCACCAATTCAGGTGGGTAGTTTTGACAAGCCCTTAATCTTCAATTCCTAAACAAGAACTCATCAACATTTGGGACCTGAATTGAGAGAATGGTCTAGGATATACTTAATAAATTTAACCCCTTGCTGTTTGTGTACAAACCTGACAAGAAGCAGGGCAGTGAGCAGATTCTGATTTTTACGTTTACAACATTTGCTGAATGAGTTCCGTGAACATTATGGGTAGCTCATAAACTATTTGCTGTGACTACCACTCAGGATTTGCTATGAATAGCTCTCTATTTATGCTGTGTCTTTGGTCACCTAAGTTACATGATCTTGGCTGTGCTCCAGAGCTGGATGACTCCCAAACCCACACACACTTTCAAGATGGCCATTCAAACATCAATACTTGTGTAAATGCATATTTTCACCATCATTTCTCTGAAATATGTCAATATTCACAGCACTTTCCATTTTGAAAACTTATTTATGGACAAAACATGCTGGTACTAATGTTTGTGAAAAATGAGCAAACATGGTCACAAATGCCATCTGATTGAGTTCAGCCCTCATTTGAATGCATGTTCAAAAACACTTTCTTTTTAAAACTGATTTTTCCCATCTCTAATTCCAATCTCTTGGAAAAAAAGATAAATGAAAACCAGAAAAAGCTACTGAAAGCTTAATGGTATTGATGAAAGCTTCTGGTATTTATAAATATACAATGGACAGAGGCACAAATGTAGTAAAGAGGTGCCAGACATATAGGAAGGAGAGAGACAGGGAAAAGGGAACCCTTCTGTTTAGATTTGGAGGGTTAGCAATGGGGAGACAAAAGTGCTTGTAAGGCAGAGGTCAAGTAAGTCATTTCAGGTTTGAATAAGCTTCCAAACTAAATTGCTAAACCTTTTCAGTTGTACTCATCCCTAGATGCAATACACTGCATAATGGGAAAGACTCAGAATACTGATTTGATAAGAGCTTCCCATTCTGCAAATGAAACAATGATCTCAGTACTTGCCCTGTTGCTGTAACGGAGCCATCAAAAAATCATATATCCCACATGCACACTTCCCTCGGCCCCGCACCTTGATGTTTCCTTCTCCTGTGACACTCCTGCCATTTTGGATTACTGTGTCATTTTGAGACTCCATTTTTGTGGGTTATATTTTGGTAAACACACCCTATAACATGGGGGGGAAGTAAAACGTTTTGCCGTTATATACTTTAACTCCCCACTGCCACCTCCATGAACAACGTTATTAAGATCAGACTCAAATAATGAGCAATGCTGAACTCTGTAACTCGTGCAACTCCCTGAATGGGATAATTGGAGACAATGCTCTGCTCTGCCCGGAGCAAAGCCCTGTATAGAGACAAGTCACCCCTCCTTCATTTCGCGAGTGAGATGGGAAAGGGAAAGGCTGGTGAGCTCCACGCCCTGCCACTTCATTAACGGTGACTTTCCAGTGCATTTATAGCACATGAGATCACTTAGCCCAGGCCGTGATCTTTCCCATTCTGTTGGAAAACGTTCGCCATCATCTGCCTTGATTTAACCAAAGGAGACATTCAGTTTGTTAAATGCATTTCTCTGGAAGTTTGCATGAAAATTGCCCCAACTTCCCGTTACTCAAGACAGGAAACACATGTCTGCATAGCAGGTAGACATGGGATGGCTACAGATGATAAATAACAATCTGTGAAGAATTCTAAGCTTCACTATACACACACAGATGGTTGTTCACAGGAGCCTAGCAAGCCTTCTCATTCTGGAGCCATTTTTTCCTGAGGCACCCTTTCACCTGCTATGCTATCCTTTCACCAGGTAGAGTGGGTGACGGCAAACAGCTTAACATTATAAATTGGTCAGCTGGAAGTATTTGAGGGTGGGTGGTTTCTGCTTCTCAAGATATACCAGGCTGTCCTGGTCCAGGAAGCAGTAGACCCAAGGCAGATTCTGAAACAAACCAACTCATATTTAAGAGTCTGATCTTGTATCTTGGTTTTCACCCTCATCCTCATCAGGCCAATGATGACTCTGGGGATGTTTGGGCCCCACAGCAAACTGGAAGCACAGTCACTCAAAAACATCCAAGAACTAGAGCTATTACGGTCACTTATATTGCTACTGCCTGGCAATGTTACCATGCCACTCAGCACTGTTCAACTGGCCCTCCGTATCCAGAGTGAGTGTTTTCTTCCTTTTCACATACTCTCACTGAAGTGATGGAATCACACTGGTTCTCCAAAAAACCATAGTATACAGTACCGAGGAGGCCAATGGAAAGCTCAGTGCTTTGCAGGAGGTCTCTGTTTGTAGGAGAAAATGTAACATTTGTAACACTGGATTTCACAGCCTCTGTGCAACCCTTATTAGAGGCCTTGAAAGAAAGTGTACCTTTTCAACTCTTCCGGTTGTGTTTGATTGATCTGCAGAAAGTTAAAATCAAATTATTGCCCTTTAAGGAACCCTGCTGGAAATCAACAACCCTTGTGCAAACCACAGCAAACATGTCCCTCTTGAGCATTATTGTAGCTGTAGCTACACAAGTTCCAGTTACTTATCACCAGTCGTTACATAGGCAGAACTCCCCCAAAATCAATGGGGAGGGTCGTCCGGATCAAGGCCCCCCAGAGCGGTAAGCTGGCCTTCTGAGACAGCCCTACCTTTCCAAAGACGATATCATCCATCCCATCGCCAGGCAAAGGGAAGAGTTCAGACTCGATTCCAGTTTCTCTTTTCAGGACACCCTGCGATGAGGCACAGTCTCCACTCAGCCCATCCTCCAGGAAATGTTCACATTCTGGGGAAACAAACAACAAAACACCAGAGTGAGTGACAACCTGGCCTTTTCTTTTGCAGTCACATGCACCCACCTCTCATTTTTGCTGAGGTACAAAAACGAACTCCATAAAATCACTAGAGAGGGCATCATACCTGCAACTGGTTGTGGACAGCAGCACTGGTCACGTCAGCTACTTGCTATTGACTTATTTACACAGGCCACAAGTGTGCAACCCACTTTACAAACAAGTGTTTGTGTCACACTCTGCGTGCACCTCCCAGAAAGTCAGAGCAGGCTTTTAACATTTTATTCAACAGTTTAGAATGCCTTCTTTAGCACTTCCCAGAGTCTGTCTACACAGCATGTGGGAGGGTGATTTCCAGCACAGACAGACATACACACGCCAGCTCTGCTACAGCTAGTGCACTAAAATTAGCTGTGTGGCCACAGTGTCACAGGCAACAGCTTGGGCTAGCTGTACAAGGACAATCCCATCCGAACCCCTGGCTACATACTTGGGTGGCTAGGCCAAGCCGCTGCTTGTGACGCAGTGGCCACACTGCTATTCTTAGCAAGCAGAGCTCGTGCATGTATGTTTATCCAAGGTGGGAATCACCCTCCCAGCTGCTGGGTAGATATACCTGAAGCGGCACAAGTGCATCTGTGTAAAATCAACATGCCATGAAAAACACATATTCGTACCTGTAGTATATGCTGCCGATACATATACAGTATACATTTGGGGACCAATTCAGACTCCATTGAACTCAATAAGGGGCTTACCTCTGACTTAAATGAGAGCAGAATTAGGCTCATATTCACTAGGCATAAAGCATCTGTGAGTGAAACGTGTGCTCCTCTTTCTCAATATCAGAGAAAGTCAATTCCATTTAATTCCTTAAAGCCAAGGTTAGGATTTATTTTGTGCTTAGCAGGAGAATTTGAGGATGATTTCCCACATCTTGGAGAAAGGTAGGCTCTCTTAAGAGATTAAGTTATTTAGAATTCATGTATTTTTTAAATTTTGTACTTGCACCTGGAATTTGATCGTTAGAGACATTTTATAAATTAAAAATAGATCCATTTCAACCTAATGCATGTTTTCACAAATTGCCTCTACCTTTCATTATCCTCGTGCTGAACCCAGGATGAACACCTAGAGTACAGCTGATCTGAAAGGGATTACCTCCCCTCCATAATTTTTTTAAAAGCTAACAAAAACGTTAGTTGTTGATATTTCAGTGCAAAATGTCAACATTTCATTCAAAAACTCAAAACCTGAAAATCAAAATATCTTCAGCCTTTGGCAACCAAAAAATGTTTAGCCAAAAACCTAACAATTTAGTTTCTATTTTTATGAAAAAAATTGAAAATCGTTGAGAAAAGCAGGCACTTTCTATGAACATTTTCATTTTAGCAAAAAAACCAATTTTCCATAAAAATATTTTTAACTAAAATATTGTTTTAGTTAAACATCTGGCCGTAACTTAGGCAGATAAACACATTTTGATGGTATCTGCTTGAATGAAACATGTATTCACTTTTAAATTACATCTATCGTGCACAACCCTCAGCTGTGTCATACTTATACTCTGTGTAGCTGAGGTGGGTTTGGGGTGGGGAGAGTAGCCATAAGCCACCTTTGTCTCTACCTTGGGCCAGCCTGGGGCTGAACCTGCCCCCGACAGCTCTACTTCAATAGTAAGCCTCTTGGAGCAGGGACCATCTATTGCTCCTGTGTTTGTACAGCGCCTAGCACAACAGGGTCCTGGACAATAAGTAGGTGTCCTAGGTGCTACGGTAATACAAATATTATTACACCAGCTGTAGCCAGCCTCTGCACAGGGGATAAGGACTATCAGAGGAAACAATTTCCAAGCAAGTTGCACTGCAAAAGTCTCCCACGAGCCTATGTTCACATGGTCCTAATTCAAAATTCAACTCTAGCTAAATAGTGCATGTAAACTCAGTACTTCTCAGCTGATCGAGGGGAGTTCACTCAGTGAGTATGTGACAGGAGAAGAGATGCCAAAATGAAGGCTGGCTGCACTGTATCGTCTACTGAGTCACTGAGGGATGACTATGTTGTGGTAGTGACATGCTTGGCTTTTGGTGGTGGTGGAGAGAGAGCACTAAACAGCCAACCATCCGCCCCTGGCACCAGCACTGAGTCATTACATCCAGGAACAGCATGGGTCCACCTATTTCCATCTGTGTCCCCTGGCGGCTAGTGGGAAATGGAGACAGCTTGATAGTTATTGCGCAAAAGAAGAATAGTGGAAAGTTCAAAGAGTATGAAAAAAATGCTCTTTTGAAAGCACTCAGATACAACGAATGCTTCCCTAGAAAACGGTTTTCCACTAATGGAGATTAAGATGTTCCCTGTGGTACTGTAATTATGCTCAAGAACGAAAATAAGGCTGGAAACACCAATAATCCAGAGAGGAGTTTCCAAACCACAGAGAAAAGGAAAAGTACTTATTGTACTAGGTGTGGCTGTTCCCCACTCCTTCTCCCCTTTCAGTAACCCGGAAAATCTGAACCTCTTTTCCACAACTTCGTGGGGGGAAGAGAGAAAAGGAAAAAAGAGAAGCGGTAACAGACTGAGAGCCAACATCCCGGTCAATCCAGCTGGCAGTTTAACAGAGCATGTCCACATTCCAGACGGAAAAACAAACAGGCCCAGAGACGTTCTGATGGAAAATTCACAGGGAAGCTCCAGATTCGCCAATGGACGGATACCTCGCCCAGAAAATAAATCAGAACAGGCATTAAACCGGACTGCAGGGCCAACAGAGGGGCATGAGAGGGTGGAAGAGGAAGGAGTTTCTTTCTTTCAAGAAACAATGGGGGGAGGAGGAACCTGACACATACCTCATCCCAGCTGTGCTGCGAACTTTCCAAATCCAAAGGCTGTTTGGAAGAATTCTCTCCCCTTCTCAGGGGCACTGTATTTATTGATTTTTTTAAACTGTACACATGTTGCACAATTTGGGACTCCACACTCCTACACCATAATCTGATAAGCCCTGGTGACGACACTATGACAATGCCTTAACAGAACTAGATGGATGACTCTCATCACATATACGTCATGTACTTACTGCGGGTAAATGATTTATAGTTTAACTCTGCTCATACATGTGTGTGTGTCTCTCTCTCCATGGCGACGCATATGAAAATAAAATGACACTGGGTGCATTTTTATGTGCATCATATGGAGACAAATACAAATCAAACTAAAAACCCATGGGAAGGAAAATTCCAAGCAGTTCACTGCACAGAATTAACACAGCATCATCCCGTCAAAATGGGGGAGAGTTAAAGGAGGGAGAAGGCCTAGCCCTCTAACTGAATGCTTACACTGAGATCCATGGGGAAAATCATAGATCTCAATGTATTCAAGCAACCTATATGTTTTTTATAAGAATATTAAATGAGAACCTTTCTATAGGTGAAAAGAAAAGGAGTACTTGTGGCACCTTAGAGACTAACAAATTTATTTGAGTATAAGCTTTCGTGCTCAAATAAATGTGTTAGTCTCTTAGGTGCCACAAGTACTCCTTTTCTTTTTGCGAATACAGACTAACATGGCTGCTACTCTGAAACCTTTCTATAGCTGGTTGTTTTTAATGATCCTATAAAATTTAAGTGAGCTCTGGCTCTACTAGCAAATTTGATAGGATTCAATTCCATACTGCACTCTTGGAGAAATTCTGTGCCACTGCAAATGCACAGAATGTATGTGCCCCACAGATTTCTTTGCTTCCCTGCAGAAAAATGACTTTTGGATGGGGAAGCAAAGGGAAGCCACATGAGCTGTCATGCAATCCTCCCCAGCAGCATGTTTTGAGTGCCCAGGGCAGCCGGCAGAGAAGTAAATCACTGTGGGGCAAGGGGAGGGACTGGGGAAGACACGGCTGGTGGCTACCACCCTGCACTGGGCTCAGCTGATAGTCCCGGCTGGGCTGAGGAGGACGGGACTTCCTCTTCCCTTGCACAGCATCCGGGGCCGCATCAAACTCACCCCCTGATTTCTCCCCCAGCTGTAGGAAGCTGTGCAAACTCCCCCCCATCCCACACTTCCTGCAACCATTGCTTCTCAGCTGCAGGGGCAGGGATCACTATACAGGGAGCTGCTCCTGCATCTGCCCAACCTCTAGGCATCGAGACCACCTCATACCCAGACCCTCCCGCCCTATCTCACCCCGCCCACACCCAGAACCCCCCCGACGAGCCCCACTCCCCCAGCACTTGGAGCACCCCACACCCGAATCCCCAACGAGCCCTCCACACCCGAATCCCCACCCTACTGAACCCCAACCACCCACACCTAGAGCCCCACTCTACTGAGTCCCACTCCCCCCAGCATCTGGATCCCTTCCAGAGCTCCCCACATCTGCACCCCCCGCTGAGCTCTATCCCCCCTACACCTAGTTGTCCCCCCCGCTGAGCCCCAGCCACCTTCACCTGGACCCCCCTGCAGTGTCCTATTACAGTTGCACCTAGAACGCCTCAACAAGCCCCTGTGCATCCAGATCCCCCCCAGTCCTGGTTCCCCCACTGAGCTGCCCACACCCAGATTGCCCCACACAGAACCCTCTCAACCCACACCTGCCCCCCCCCCCCACACTAAGCCTCTCCACACTTGGATCCTGCCTTGCTGGGCCTGCCTGCCCACACCTGGTATGGAGGGGCAGGGCCGCGGGGTGTTTCTGGGGCAGGCCCGTTACTTGCACTGTGTCAGAGTTGGGTGCAACCTCACAGCAGAGTCTGAGATCTCCTATCTCTGTGCAGCCAGTGGATTGTGCTCCCTAATGCCATGATGGAGCTTCCACATTTATTTGACAAATAAAACTTGCAGAATTTTAAAATATTGTGCGCAGAATTTTTAATTTTTGGCGCAGAATGCCCTCTGCAGTAATATTGAATTCTACTGGTTGTTAAGTTAATGTCTGCAGAACTCTATTGGTTTCATCTCTGTCACATTCTGTCAGACCTTTGCCTAAAGGGGAGAGACACACCTGCATTCTTCCTTGTCCCTCCGCCCATCCCGCAGAATTGCAGCTCAGTCAGGAGCTGTGTTGCTACTGTGATCCTGGAAGCGTTTGTGCAGTAACCACACCACTTCAGAAAGGGACAGAAGCGAAGAAGCTGGAGTACATACACTGGCTTCAGAGACGGTAACACCAACACTCCCACAGTCAGATCAGTGGTAGATTTGGTGTGCCCTGTTTTCATTATTTATGGAGTAATGGAGTGCTACGTGTAAAGGCATTTTGCAAACACACAGAGAACACAGGCTCTGCCTTGAGGAATTGAAAATCAACTTCACAGAGGCAAATACAATCCATAGGGAAACCACATATGCAAAAGATGGCAAGCCACGTTGGAAGGACTCATGAAAGAAGTGCAACTGAAAGAGGAGGCTGAGTGCACCTGGGGAGTGCTAGGCCGTTCTAAGCATAGCAGGACATTTGAAAGAAAATATAGCTGAGGGTGGTTAAAAGGAGACAGAAGAAGCAGCTAAGAGATAGGATTATTAGGAGACGTAAATGGGGGTGAAATTCAGATGAACTTTGAAAATGCACGCAAGGAGCTTAAACTGACGTAATAAGAGACAGGAAGGCAATGAAAGGATTGATGCTTGCTACTGCCCATCAATCTGGGGGGACTCAGGAGTGGAATTATTGACTGTTTAGATTATGCTTATTATCTCACTGATATGGTGGATTACTGTCAAGTGTTTCCCCAGGGAAAGTCTAGTTTTTAAAAGAGTTTTATTTTATCTAATAGGGGCCAGAAGCTGAACCTGGATAGACCCCTGGTCACTTAACTATCCACATCACCCCCTCTTAACAACATTTTGGTCTGGCACAGAGAGTGAGATTCAAGGCTGTATCCTCAATGAAAAAAATAGTTTAACTAATTTCACTTAAGAAACATCTCACATTTTTGAAGCAGATGATGAAGTTTCAATTGAAGGAATGCATGAGCTTGGGCAGACACTAGACTGTTGTGAGACTTCATCAGGACAATTATGTTGCCACCTCAGGAAACTGCAGACATATAGTTAGGGCTGCAGGTTTGTCACTTTGCTGAAAACATCACAGATACTCTAACTTCTCTGTTTAGCTGTGACTTCCATGCAGGAAGGCTCCAGGTAGGTTGTGACAGAAGGGTGGCAGGGCCAAACCTCAGCAGCTCTGTGACTCCATGAGCCAAATTGCAACACACACAGCAGGGAGCGGGGCCCAACCCCACAGGAGCCACTGCTGCCCGGGATAAGTGTAGGGTGGGCTTGCTCTCAACCCCAAGGCCCAGCCCTGGGACACAGGAGCCACCACCGCCTGAAGTGAGTTTGGGGTGGGCTTGCTCTCCAGCTCCCTCTCCCACCACCCCTCACCCCAGCTCCACGGCCTTCCCTCCTCACCTGGCCCAAAAACAGGGTTGCAGTGCTGGGGTGGTTCATATGTCAGGGTTTGTTTGTTTTTTTTTTAAATAAAAGATCATGGAGCAGTCACTAAATCCGTGACCTTTACTACATTGATCATGAATGCTCTGTGATCTTTGATAAAAAGAATTGCGGTGACAAATCTTCCGAACTACATATGGATTTGCAATGGATACTTCAGTCAATGTGTTGCTTGGTCAGCATGCCCAGGATCCACCAGACAGCTCGCTACTTCGCTCCGGGATCTGATGCGAGGGGTGTCATGACACGACAGTGCACGTCTAAGTGCATTATTCAGCAGGAAGCAGAGGCAGAACATTAATGCACTAACCAGAGTGCTGCTGTTGGCCAATAATGCACACTCAGGAGAGTTAACCCTTATCTTCCAACTCATCACTGAAAACAAGGTAATACCCCTCCTTCTCCACATCTCAACCCTTCTTCAAGTGTAATTTCTTTAATGAAAAAAAAAAAAAAGCAAGAAATGGCTGCTGTGAGAAAAGTCCACTTCAAAGCCACCATTAAGGGACCAGAAAAACTACTCCAATTTATGCTGTTTTAAACACAAGTATTAGAAGACTGGAAACGTTCCCTCTTATCTGGGATATCAATGTGCGCTGAAACAGGCCAGGCTAGTTTTTCTGTCCATGTGGAAGGAAGGGCAAATATTAAACAGGATAAATGATCATAAACTCAGCATTGCTCAGGGGCGGGGGTGGGAAAGATGGCTTTGAACCACCTTTCTTCTTCTTGAATCCTGGGAATCAATGGAGGCTGCTGGGTGCCTCATACTTTTGAAAGCAGGCTACTGATTTAGGTGCCTCAATACGGATTTAGGAACCTAATTTGAGGCACCCATTTTTTAAAGTCTTGGCTATAATCTATACACCCATGCGCCTCTAAATTTTATTTAAGAATCAAATGAGTGAATAAAATATTTTAACACAGAATTGCATCATGAGAAGATGGGCTACGTAGCTGGATGTCTCAGTACCAGTCATATAAGCACAGAAACAATGGGCTAATAATTACATGTGCCCTTTTCGCCCATTTGTGCATGTTTTTATTTTATGATGATGGGAAAGAGGAGAGAGAGAAAAGGAGGGAAAGAAGGATAAGCCCTTGGTAGAAGATTAATTGTAAGGAAAGAGGCTGGTGTCTCAGCTCCTTGAACAAAGGGATTGGGTGCACAGCGTTCTACTTACCTCTAGATTCATGAGTTTGTGTCGGCTCCAGCAGTGATGGATCTGAACATGGCTCTATTGAACACCAGCTTTCACGGTTTATCTGAAAGAGCAAAAAGTAGGCCAAATAAATAAATGTCGACAGTGAGGCCATTTTAGGGAGTGCACCGCTCCTGCTTTAAGGGCATAGTGCTCTTGCTGCAGGGAGACCTGTCCGAACTTTCCCACCAGTGGCACTGTGCTGATTTGAAGCTTTTAGGACCATTTCCACTTTCCAGCACTGAGAAAGCAACGTATTAAGGTCCACAGCTCCATTACCTAGAGTACTTTGGCCTGCTTGAGGCTTGGGGGCAGAACAAGACCTGTCAGTCTCTGGCAGCAGGGGAATTCCCCACTCCCCAGTAGTTCCCACCATTTGAGACAGCCCCCACAGCCTAATTAATTTAATTCCACTTCCCCGAATTACAGATTGCGTTAACTATACTGTGAGGAAAAAGCACAATGATTTCTCCTGCTGCACGGGAGGGGACATTCCCCTTAGTGAGATAACACCACTTCTTTGGGTGTCAATGTCCACCTCTGTTTCCTTTTGCCTTTGGATTTTCTTGGTCTAGCTCTGAGGAATGGTCTCAGAAGCTGGTAGGGCCTCAGCTGCTGCAAACACTTCAGACGGGGAAGTGGAGCTGAGAGGAACAATCTCCCCAAAAGTCAAACGCAGTCCTGGGATTCGGCTGGGAATCAGGCACGACTGAGCGAAACTGTTGGTCACTTGAATTAAAAGGTTGGCCTTTTTCTTTGGAAAGTTCTGTAGCAGGGAGGGCTGGGGGAGCCGCCAGGGAGGCAGAGACAACCAGAGGGAACTTCTGGGGGCAGGGCATTACGCTGCTGCCAGTGACTGACACCAGAGGTCTGGTTCTGTCCCTAAGCTACAAGCAGACTGAAATATCCATTGTAATTGATCCTCAGAACTTAGCAGAGAGAAGAAAAAGATGATGCAATATTTTATCACACTTCAGCGCTCTCTGCCACTAATGTAGAGAACGTCAGAAGGGTGGGTTTGGAACTAGATTAGGACTTCTGCCACCTCTTAACTGACCAGTGCCATAGCAGAGCCAGCTGGTAAAGTGACAGAAGTAAAAAAAAATAAAATAAAAATCAGTGTTAGGCATCCTGGAAAAACATTAGGCATCCTGCTCTGATGTCCTGGCTAAATCTTACTATAATATAATTACATACAACAAACAATCCTAATGTTATACGGCTTTCCTATTGCCTCCTGGGCCAAAAGAATCTCAAAATTAACTCACAAAGTGATAGGATATGTGTTTGTTTTAAATGGCTAATGAAATGACCAAACATACTAGATCATTTCCCAAGATCAGGGAGAGATCCTGCTTGAGTGGACAGGAAGGATGACACAGTGTTTACAGGTTTACTTGCATCTGATGAAGTGAGCTGTAGCTCACGAAAGCTTATGCTCAAATAAATTGGTTAGTCTCTAAGGCGCCACAAGTCCTCCTTTTCTTTTTACAGTGTTTACAGTGCTAGCTTTAGACTCAGGAGACCCAGGCTCAATTCCCAGCTCCACTTCCTGCGAGACCTTGGGCAAGTCACTACTCACTCCGTGTCTCAGTTCCCCCACCTACAGAATGAGCACAGCACCTCAGGGACGCATTCTGAGGAGATACAATAAAGATGCTCAGATACTACGGTAATGAGGGACACAGAAGAATCCAAGATAGAGTGGGAACCAGAAGCCCTTTAAATATTTCAGATTTCACATACGTGCAACCAGTCTAAGTGATGGTTACGATGAAAAACACAAGACATTTAATATTAAACACACATAGACTGGCCATGAGGCATGGTGGACGTGGGTGAGGGGAAAGGATTGGCACAGTCCCATTCATACATATCGAATACCTGGGAAACACTGATGCACAGCATATAATTAAATGGTTTAGTAAAGCCTGTAAACATTATATAAACCAAGTTAAATACGCACTGGTTAGAAATTGGGGTTTTTTAAGTGTCTGATTCAACTCTGCAGGAACAAATGTGGCAGCAAGGTTGATAGGCTGTGTCCAATACAGAGAAGTTGCATCAATCCATTCCTGGATTTACACGCATATATTTCACAATTAAGAACATCACAATAGAGATAGCTAAATACCATAGCAATATTCTTCCACTCTTCCAAGTCAAACGAGAATGTCTTTGGAACTGATACGTAGGCTTTCACTGACAAACCTAGAGGAACTATCTGCAAACACACATGGCAACATAAATTCAGGTTTGCCCAAGCTTATGTCTCTGAAGAAAATCCATTGTGGTCATTTATTTGTGGTGTGGGACCAACCGTCTCTCCCTTCAATACTAGCTTGCACCTAACCTTCTCTTGCAAATATTGGGCCTGATTCTCCTTTCACAACAATTTCACACCAGTGTATCTCCACAGAACCAAGGGAATAACACCCAATTTACATCAACATCAGGGAGAGGAAAATAATACCCAACGATGTCCTGTCCTACAAACAATGCTTGGAAAACAGACAGGGTGTTTGCAGAGCTGATCACGAGACTGATCACGAGACAGAATAACTTGCACTAAGTTGGATTAACATCATTATCTATCATTTTCTCTTTTTCTATCAGAGTTAGTTGAATAAAATCACTGCAAATTCATTACAGATTTTGGCAATTTTTTCAACAGATAATTATTTGTGATTTTTCCCCATTACCCAGCCAGCTCCATCCTCTCTAGTCTGTGGCTTTTCCAAGTATTTAAACTGTTGTATTCTAAAACTAATTAATAAAAGTAAGTAATGAAAGGGTGCTACTGAAGGGAGACCTTAACAAGCCTGTGTAACCCACACACCTTCTGGGTGTGGTGGTGTGTCCCATCTAGTGGCATTGAGACCACTTATGGAGAGAGAGAAGGTTAAATGAGTCTGCTCTACAGCCTTAGCTAAGAGGCCGTTGGCTTTTAGCTTATGCAGTAGAGGCTCATGCACTAAGCTCCAGAGGTCCCTGGTTCAATCCTGCCCGCTGATGACCAGGGTCTGTTGGTGTTACACCTGCTTTTAGAGCTAATTTGATATATTCTGTTTTTATATTACACCCAAGTATTCATTTAACAGCACTAACATAGGAAGAATATTTATTATGCACCAATATAAAAACAAATAAAACTACTTGTGTAAATGAATGCTCTCTACACTATAGAAGCCAAAGCAGCAGCATTTGAGAGAAGACGGCTCGATGATCACAGAAACTGGGTGATCCAGACATACTCAAAACAAAGGGCTGTCCACTTAAATTTCCTTCCCAGAGCCCCTCTTCATCCTCATCAAAACCCAGCCCAAAGTTTACATTCAGTGGTGACTGAATATTGAAGCACTGGGTAGACAAGTGAGGCTGGTCACACAAAATCAGTCTCAGCTCTACCTTCCTGTCGCAACTTAGAGATTTTATCATGGACACCGAACCATTATCAATCACTAAAACTAATTCGCCCCAGTCTTTCTGCTTCTTTAAGAGGGATGCTAGGAACAGGAAGGCAGACTGATTTCTACATAAAATTCAAAGCCCTTCTTTCCCTCTGCACCCACACTGATCATAGCTTGTTGATTTTGAGCTGCCAGAGGTTTGCATCTTGATTTGCTAGTGTGGGAGCAGAGATAATATGGCACCATTTAACAGCAGAAAATCTGCAGCATTCTCTATGGACAGAGCTTCAGTATGCAGACTTTCGGGAAAAGGTCAGCAGGAAGCCAGGTATTTTTACATACACTGGATTGAACCTGCTTAAGACAATGAACGGATCAAGGAAGCTCCTCCACAACAATTAAAAAGTGTATCCCGGAGGGTTTTGTTTGTTTGTTTGTTTTAAAGCTGTATGTACAGGACTGGAGTGTGGATATGGCAGAGTAGCAGCCAGCTCAGTACCAAAGAAAACTCAATTAGGCCGGCACCAGTGTGGATGTGCAAACATTGCACTGTTAGATTTTTCTTTCAGGGAACATGTGCGCAGTGGCTTCCAGAATCTCAGAGCCAACTTACTGCAGACATTTAATATAAAATCCAAAGCAACTTAATACCAAAACCTCTGTGCAGAGTAAAAGAAAGAGGAGACATAAGACAGTCTGCTAGACAAAAGGGGCTGTTAAGTTACATTCTGCACCATGTGGGAACAATTAGTGACCACCAGCTCTTATTTCTTTCAGCTAAACACAGAGATCTTTCACTTTAAAGATCCACAGTGGCGTCCTCCCTCCCTTTTCCTGTGCTCATCAATGTGTCTCAGTGGAGTTCTCTAACATCCTTTACTGTAGTCAGTAATGTTCCACTTCACTGGCTCTGTTACTTCTTCTCAGATAACTTTTTAAACACTGTCACTTTCCTCTTTTGCTGCAGTTTGTGTCTTTTCAAACAAACAGCCACCAGACGTTCCCAGGGGGCTCGCACTTAAGCAGTAGATGATTAGGTCCATCTTCATCTCTCACTCACATCTACCCCTCTTGCTGGGGAGTGCGTCAGTGTGGCCCTTAGTGTTTCCTTTCCAAGAGAAGAGTTATGTTAAGTGTCGTTAAGATCAACAGCTGTCATAACAAATGCCATCAAAAGCTGGATTGTTGGCAAGACTCATGCACGTTAATGGTGCTAGGTTGAATTGCAACAGAGCTCTTCAGGTTGCACACCACTGGCCACATAGTGAGACAGCAGTGAGTGCTCCTGTTTAACCATACCTTAAATTCCCCAAAGGAGCGACTCGTGAGTAATAATAACTAAGATACGATAGTTGGGGCCACTATAAGATGTTTTAATGGAGAAAGGTCTCATTTCCATTCTATTCTCAAAATGAGAATAACTACAACTACACACATTATCTGGACATCAGGAAGCCTTCCACTATTTAAAAGGTTTGCAATTTTCAACTTTTGTTGGCAGTGTGATAAATTAAATTTAAGTATCTCGGAAGAAGAGGGAACCAGATAATTTTAGCTTTAATTTCTTGAAAATCTCTAGTGATTTGTTTTCCCTCTTTATTATTTTAACAGTCTTAAATTTACAAGTAAAGTTTCTCTCTCTATTTTATTTTTTAAAATCTCCCATCCTTTGAGTTCTGTCTTTCAACTCAGAGCAGGATACTACTACGCAAAGAGACATGGCTCTAAAGAAAAAAAAATATATACCGTTAACCTATTCATTTATATTCAGCGGATATATTAGTAAGTACTTAGGATACCTGAGTATTAATTAGCACTAGAAAAAAGATCTGAAATGTCTAATGGAGAACAAATATAGTTGAACAAAAGTTACTTGAGAATTTTTCTGATTTTAAATAAGATACTATTTTACTTCAAATGTTTTTCTCATTCGATTAATATTCAGAAATTGTGCAATGAGTTTTATGTTAAACAAATGCAAACCTTAGTCCTGCCCTCACATTCATGGAAATATCCCAGGGTCCTTATTATTTCATCTGAGGAATTTGCAGAAATCACTGGAATTAAATTTTAAGTGAATTAAAATTATGATGGAAAGTCACAGACATCATTTGTATATTCCTGGACCAGAAACTGAGGGAGAGGCCCAATTATGGATACCCCTCCCCTGGATAAAAAAAAAAAGTAAGATAATACCTTATGTTTTCAAGACCCTCCACAGTCAGTAACAAAGCTACCATCTAATAGGACATGCATGAAGGGGAATGCAATAATGGAATTTTCTGCATGGTTCCATAGACATGCAATAGGTGTTGCATTGGGGGGGGGGGGTATCTCAAATCAAGGCAGTAGCGACCCTTTGAATTACCATAAATATTCTGCCTATCAACATAATAGCAGCAGCATCCATAACTTGTTCAATTTTTGCCCTAAATTATCTTCAAGCTCTTCTCATTTCCCCATACACTGCTAACCATGAAACTTGTGGGGCCAGAAGGACAACAACAGAGCAACATAAAAGCCATTCCACAAGTTATCCAGAAAGGACTATGGGCCAAATCCTGCAATGACTTGCACACGTGGTTAACTTTAAGCACCGTGAGTTGTCCCCTTGACTTCAGTAGAAATACTCACAGTGCGTGAAGTTAAGTCTGTGCATAAATCCTTACCAGATTAGGGCCCGGACCCTTACAGTACAGTGAACAACACTGCCATTTCTCCCAGTTTCCAGGGGCACGGGTATTCAAAAAAGGGCCTGTGGGATATATTAATAAGTAAGTGTAACAAAAGCGACAGGGCTATCAATGACTGTAGTTTGAACAGGGAGCGGGGAAGAGGCTCCTGTAACCACAAGACCTTTCCAGTTGCTCGGTAAATTGTTGCTGTGTAATCTAACACCAGGGGATTCTCAGGCTGCAGCATTCCCTTTGACAATCTTCCAGAGGGAAGGTGGATAAATGTGCCAAGAATATGTTTTAATTTTTGACACAGAGAGATCCCTTCCCCATTATCTAGGACTAGATTGCTGCTGAAAATCATTGTAGCATAGATGTGTGTGACCTGCAAGGAAGCCACCTGCTAGCCTTATATTTTCCCCTCTTTCCAAATTCCAGATATCTGAAACCTACAGGCAATCTGAAAATGCCCTATTATCCCAAATGAACCTGAGTGATCCCTCTGCTTCCCTCTGGAGAAAAACTATGTTCAAAACAAATGAAACCTACATCATATTAAATGTATCCCCTTCCCCCCAAAAAACAGAAACCGCAAACCCCCAAAAGCTGACATTAGTTATGTCATTATGGCTTTGAAATTGAACAGTCAAAAAACAGGAAATTCCAAAAGTTGAGGCTTCCTTCCCACAAGGGGCATTGCATATCTCATATATTTGATTGTAATGCACAAAAATCCAACAAATTCATGAATGTTTTTATTTACTGAAGAAAAACAGGTCTATAAACTAAATGCTCAGTGGGAGATAAACTAGAAACCTTGGGCTTAATTATGAGCTGTACCAAGGTGGGAAGGATAGCTCTAAGAAAACTTTTACACACACCCTTCAATTCTTGCCGGACTGGAACTGAAACAGTCCACTGCATAATTTAGAATAGAGGAAGTATTGCTCTAAATTGTGCTGGCTGCAGTGGTCCTACAAGGACAATTGCACTGACAATCTATCGCACGGAATGTCGTCTGCCCCAACCCCTTGCAGTCTCATACACGGAACAGAGAAATCTATCTGAACCAGAGGTTGAAAAACTGGTCCATTCACTTTCAAAATATCGAGTGCTTGTTTTCACACCTTCACACTGCGCTGCTGCTAATTTCTGCATGTATGGTCTGATTCAACCTCTACTAAAATCAATGGGTGACTCAATAGGAGATCTGGCCCTCAGTACCTCTGACTGAGAAGAAATAAGCAAGGGAAAAAATCCTAAACTAAACTATTTGACTCATACAACTTATAAACTCTGCAGGCAGAATTTAAGTTCTCTGACCTGGAGCTAATGGTTTCATAAGCATGAAGCTACAAAGACACTGTGAAATGTACAGTGAGCTATTTAAAGCAATTTTTTTTACTGTGACTGCTCAGTCCTGAATTGGTTATTTTAAAACTTAGCAAAGCAAATACTGGTAATCAAGGCCTATTTACATACAAATACCTAGATAAACAGACAGACACGTAAGGTTCCAATCACTGAGGTATCTGGGTGCTATGCCTAGGTTGTATCTACATCAATACATTGGTAAGACACCCATACACAATAATGATGGGTACCAGCATAAGAACCCAGTGAGGATAGTTACCAACACTTTGAGGCTCCCTGATCATATGACTGGCAGAACTGGTTCCTGGAGTAATTTAGAGATGGATCAGAGCCTTCCTAAGTTACACCTTGCTGCCTAGAACCATAATAAGCCACTCAGGCAGGTGAAGATATAAGTATCGTAGAGGCACTCTGACCGCTCCCCTTCTCCTACATCTCCTAGACAGGTGTCCAGGAAGGGAGGGTGGCATAGAATCACTATGTCAGCTCTATGCCATCCAGGACTTCCTATATACAGTCAGAATCCCCTTGTAGCCCACTAAACCAGCTTTATAATCTCTGTGCTACTGCAGTGACACAAAAGGACCATATAGTAGGAAAGAGGTTTTGGTCCCAAATTTCAAATGCTAGGAATTTTTGAGTTGCCCCCAGGAAAAGGAGGTCAGATTATTTTTTTTAAAACGGGGGGAGGCAGGGAAATTATTTTTATCCTCTGAATCCCAGAATGACTGATGAGCATTGATTCAAACTTTCCAAAAAACAGCTTTAGGCAGTCTAAACATGAAAAAATTCAGCCTCAGAGTTGAATCCTTAAGAAAGTTATGAGCATGTAAAAATAATCAGTTTAGAACTGAAATTATTTTGCAACTTTACCTACTAGTGGTTGCAGCCAATGTAAATGCAACATCATTTATATTCTGTAGCTAAAACAGCATTAGTCCTCCTGTGTTCAGAGCTTATCCCAATGATATTTCCCTACCAGCTATTTTTACTTCTGATGTCACAGAGATCACCTACCTAAAAAAAAAACAACAGGGTTAAGGGCACACCAACACATTACTGGCAGCCCTTGATTCAAGAGTCCTTTGAGAATCAAATCTATGCACCAATATAAAAGCTACTCGCTCTCTTATTATCTACTTCACCATGATTTCAAAGGCAGACTTATTACTGAAGAGTATTTTTGTTGTTTGTTTTCTTTAATTTATCTATTGATATCTGACCTTTGGACACTTGAAGCTAAGGAAACAGTGTCCCACCCAAACCAAAATAATTACTTGGGAGAGTCCTCCTTCCTTCTATAAATAGTTTAATCAAAAACCCCTCCTTGCCTAAAGGTCTGATCCAGCTCTCATCAAAGTCAACAGAAGATTTGCCATTGACTTTGCCTGGTGTTGCACTGGGCTCCTACATCTCTAAAACTAGCTCAGGTTGTGTAATAGATGACAGATTAATACATGAGGCACTAAAAACAAGGTAAATGTTACTGTAATTCCCAGTTGTTTGTGTCTCTATGTTCCCCGAATTAGCATGGCACCCCACACACAGTGAATCATTTTCAGGAACAATCAGTATCATCCAGAGTGTTGGAAGCTGATTGGAAAAATATTAGGGCGATTTCATAAGAGCCATACTTTGTTATAAATTCGAAGTTTTACTTAACAAAAATTAAGTTAGGGAACAGATGACTTCAGAAATACGAATTCACTATAATCATATAAAATAACAGTTCAGTCGTGGCAGACAAGCACAGCTTCCAAAAAGACTGTGCTTTTTAAGATAAACAGTTGAATCTGTCAGTGGGTAACAGTGCTGCCTGTCTATTGTAGGGGACCATTCCACGCCACAGCTAAAGCACTTTTTGTATAACATGTCTGAACTTTTATTTTGTCTATGACTCAGAGGGGTGTCTAGAGATTGCACTGCAGGGGCTTCCAGTTTCTTGTAATCAGCATAGTTAAAGATAGTATTAGAAAACAATTCACCAAATCCAACATGGCAAGAAAACCAGCAAAGGTTTTTTAGGAGTGGGGGAAGAACCCATTAAGTGGGAGCCAAAAGTAATAATCCTTCTATAGGTGAATGCGAGTTGGCAAGTGCCAGGCTGATCTTAGTGTAGGTGGGATGGGTCAGGGAATCGTTTGGGAAAACATATCATGGAAAAAATAACTACACTGCTTATAATTCTGGATTGAAATTTTTTTTTAGTTTTTCCACTTTTACCTCTGACATACAGAAAGGAAAAAACACTCTAGGAGCCATAAAGTGTGACTAACAAAAATTAGCCACGCAACCATGCAGCAGGAACCACCTCCCCATCCAGCACCCCACCACCTCCAGTTTTAAAAAAGTGATTCTCCTCCATGAGTTAAGATTATCAAAGTCAGGCTGTCTTATGAAGTTACTTGGGCTGCCTTCCCATTTCCATCCGCTGTGCCAGGAAACTGTTCAAGCTCCAAGCAGAGCTGTTACAGTGACAGAACATTCCCAGACTGCCACCATACCGTTTGGTGGAGTACTTACTAATTTTAGATTGGAGGAGAGAGCCCTGGACAATTAGCCAAGAGGCATCTGAGGCTTTCTTCCACCCATTTTAAGACAAAACAAACATTTAAACAAACAAAAACAACCCCTCTCCTTCTCCCCCAAAATAGAAAAGTTTTATACAGAACCAACAGCCAGAGCCATGTAGCACTGACAAAAAACCTACCATGCTGTTTTGGGCTGAACACACAGTCTTCCAGGTGAAGTGCAGAGGACCAGTGGGTAAAAACATTTTTAGTTCAAAAGCAACTTAATACAGCAAAACTCAGCACATCTTCTTGGGAAGTTTGCAAAATATTTGCAGTACCACTGATGATTTTGATAGAGGAGAAGCGACAGACAGCCAGAGCACTTGAAAAAGACATAGTTAACATAACGTCTCTATCACCACACAAAGTATCTGTCATTGCAAGAGCAAAATCACTTGATGTTATATCATTTTAATAAATACTCGAGATCTAAAAGCTGCACAGTCACCTCCTGATAGCTGCCTCCAACCTGCTCCCCCTTTCAAAGGAGGCACAAGAAATCTGGCTGCTTGGGGTGCATTTACAGCAGGGAGTAGATTAATGAATCCAAGATGAGTAAGCAGCACTAATGAATAGGAAGTGTAAACAAACAATACTGTACCTTTAACAACACAACATCTACAGTCCTGTCCACCTTGGAAATGTCACACAGGCTGTACCGCCTCTTGTGTCGTTCATACATTTTGTCCAAAAAAAGGAAAACAGAGGTAAAATGTGAGGAACAGAGCCACCATTAACTCCAGAATAAACTCGGCAAGGCGTTCAGTCCAAATCTCTCACATATGTGCTCAGAGAAGTCCCTGCATCTCAGCGTTCTTTGAATCACATCAGCCTCTCCAATTCTCTTAACAGGAAAAAGAAAATCCCAGAGCTGTGACTGTTTGATAAAAGTCTTCTTAGAACACAGGGTCACTTAGGCAGATGACGTAAGAATTTATAGCAAACAAGACAGATATGTTTAGAGAGATTATTCTAAATATGAAAATTAAAAATAATATTAAGTGAAAAGGATGGCACCAGCATTCCTGCTACATTTGATAAAAAAAAAAAATTTTCTAGCCAATGTTAATGGCAGACAAGCACCAAAATTAAATTCTGGAAAGAGAGCGAGAACAAAAGCCAGATGCATGCAACTGGAACTGTGTAACATACCAAGAGAAAGAAAAAAAAATACCTAGGCTAGACTCAAACACAATGTGTCTAATTCAAAGAAGAAAAGAGTCTGGCCCTCAAATCCAAAGAAAATACTGTTGCGGATAGATTTTTTCGTCCACTATTTAGAAGTGTAAAAGAAAAACAACAAAAAAAGACACTTTCTCGTTTCAAGAAAGTCCACTGTTAACCAGGCAAGAGGGATTGGTTTAAAATAAGTTTAAATTTCTAATGACAGCACAGGGTAAAAGGGGAAAACATAAATAAAATAAAGCCACTCCCTCCTGATTTCAGCTGGAACGTCACTGCTTGCCTTTTTAGTGCTGTACCAGCGTTCTTTGAGTCTTGAAAATTTAATTGCAGTTGTGGGAAGATGATTCATCTTTTTTGAGAAAGGAAAAAGCAGGGGGACAACTGGGTTTTCTTTTTCATCCCATTTCGTTCACCTCAAGATGCAGCCTCTTGGTGGACTTGGTTAATCGAAAGAGATGAAGAAGAGTAAAAATGTGTATCTTAAAGAAAAGGATCAGGAGAAAAGACAGCCCTTCTCCCTACCCTGGCCTCAGGTGAATGAAAAGAGACAGTTTCAGGCTTACAGCTTCTCAAAAACAGGAATGGAAACTTGTGATTTAGTGTGTGGAAAAAAAGGAAACCAGCCACTTTCGGTGCTTGCTCTGTTTGCAGTACACAGCAGAAGAAGCAAAAGGCTTCAGCAGCTTGTTATAATATTTACAAGATAAAAAAATACAATTCTCTCTCATTTGTTTTAATCTGAAAAGCAATGTTTTAAACAAAGTTTTTAAGTCTCTCTAATGCTGGTCTAGCCAGCGAGTCTCCCTTCCTCTCAAAAAGAAAAGGAGGACTTGTGGCACCTTAGAGACTAACCAATTTATTTGAGCATGAGCTTTCGTGAGCTACAGCTCACTCCATCGGATTCATTCCTCTCAATGGCTCATTCACATCAGCCGGGCCCTCATTTCACACTGCCACATGGTTTCCTGTTTTCAAACTGATTCAGCCCTCTCCCAGCCCCCTTCAGCTTCCACCCCACCCTGACCTCTCATGGGACGAAATGTTTCCATACTTCTCTGGCTTTAGACATTCTCTCACTCATTGCTGAAAAGGGAAGAGGAACAGAGAGAGAGACAGAAGAGGAAAGGAAAAAGGCTTTCTTCACTTTTAAGTTGCAAAAATTCAGAGATTTTTACAGAGCAGAAGAACTCACTGCTGTTGCTAGAGAGGAAGATGGGAATTAAGGGAGCTTTTAAGTCTGCGTCATAAAAGGAAAAATAAGAACTTTATGTAATGGCAATATCAAATCAACCTTCCATTGCAGATATGGAAAGATGTTCTACTTGAGGCCCAGGACACTGGCTAATCCTCCCGGACAGGGATTCACTCTATTAATACGCGTAGTTGAGGATTTTTGAGGCTGTTGATACAGTCCCAGAGGAAATGACTCAGTGGTCTAAGTCTCATTAGCTGTTCAAGGCTACTTGTAACTGCTAGCTCAAATTCTGGCAGGGACTACTCAACCCTGCACCCTTCCAAAATAGATGAAAAGTGAGCTTCACCCACGTCAATGCATGAGGACCTTTCAGAAGCATCTTTAAAACCAGCGGTCCCATCTGAGCTGACATGTGAGAGCTCTTCTCACCCTTCTGCAACTGCAGGAATCTGCGGCAGCTCAAGTTCTTCTCTTCTGAATGTTGTCAAGTCTGTCGGGGCATGTTGTTGGCTTCTGCCCCAGAGGATCTGCCTTTCACTGGAGGGCAAATTGATTCTCATAGGCAAAGAGTTTGTAAAACACTGAGATGAAATATGGTCCAAAAATGTAAATTATTATTTTGAGCTGCTTTGCAAATGCCACCCCAATTTGGCTATCCTGAAGCCATCAGATCAACCACCACAACCAGTACACTCACCGTGCAAGCTGAGAAGAGTGGCAGTCTCATTCGACATGTCAGAGTGGCTCGGTAACAGCTACCACTAGGAAGATGACAGTGTCTGATCTCCTCTGAAATCTCCAACCCCCCACCTCTCATTTCAGCTTTCCACAGCCTGGAGCAGTTCCAATCTCTCCCTCACAACCTCTAACATCACCGCCACAACTCACCCAACTGGACTAAGGAGGTTGCCATACCTGAATCTTCCATGTAGCACCATCCACTGGCTCATGAGATCAGTCCTGGAAATCTTTTCTCTCTGCTAGTGAACGCAGCTTCTGCTTTTGGTATTAGGACATACCCCGAATATGACAATACAGTAAACAGGGACTTTCAGGAGTCACCAGTTTCATCCAATGATGAATTCCCAGCAGTCATGCAATCACAGAGATAAGAAATCACAAATGTCTGTGACAGCTCTTCAGGCTCTTCCATATAAGGCAGGGATTTCCTCAAACTCAGATGTCCCCCAGACAGTTGCTTGTAAACAAAATCCCAAAGTTAATTCAGATAAGGAAAGCTGTGATGAGCATTGTGAAGGGATGATGCTCTAATGCAATGGAGTGTTGCAACCAGTATCTACAACTCACACATTTGGCTTTTTCTTCAGTTGTTTTCAAAGAAACTTAGTGATTTTTTTTTTTAAAACTGAATTTCCTGGTGACAGGTTCTTGAGACACTGAGACACATAAGTCTTCTCTTCTTCTACTGAGCATGGCTGACCCATGCAGCAGCTGTACAAGCTCCTTCAGACTGCCTCAGATAATGCATCTCATCTTTGAGCTGCTGGGCATAAGAGTGGCTATACTGGATCAGATCAAAGGTCCATCCGGCCCAGTATCCTGTCTTCTGATGCCAGGTGCCCCAGAAGGAATGAACAGAACAGGCAATCACCAACTGATCCATCCCCTGCCACCCACTGCCAGCCTCTGGCAAAGGGAGGCTGGGGACACCATCCCCGCGCATCCTGGCTAATAGCCATTGATGGACCTATCCTCCATGAATTTATCTAGTTCTTTTTTTGAACCCTGTTGGCACCCTCTTTTAATGATGAGAGAGAAGTTCAGTGATCATGGCTCACTTGGTCCTTGGCCTCCAAATGAGACAGCCGCACAGGCTAATCCGTGTTAATTATGGGTGGGCTCTGGGCAGAAATATGTGATAAGACAAACCTCTAAGGTGGCAACTCCACTTCTAGCATAGGCTAGAAGCAGCCACTTCACCCTTTCTAGAGGCTAGAAAGTGACAATGACCTCTAGCCGGGGACAAAAAAGAGAGGATATCCAGGCAGGTACTTTCTGCTCCTGGAGGAAGAAGAGCAAAGAAAGGATCAATATCTATCTATTCATCTTGTGAGCTCTGTGAAGTGAAGTGACTACCGGACCTCCATTCAGGATTAACATGCTTTGATCTCATAGGGTCTGGAACTCAGTGGCATGGTCACCAACAAATCCCTTAGAACTCCCCTCTCACACGCACAGTGAAGTGACCAATTCTTTTACAGATTTTTTTTTTTTTCAATTGAAGCTCCCTAAGTTGCTCCTGGCGGTGGCTACAAACGCTCCTGCCCCTTCTCCAGGTTTTTCTTCTCCCAGGTTCTGTGGTCAACAAACTTCACGTTGTAAAACACACACAAAATTATCTGCCACGTGCACTCCCACGTGAGAGAGAGAGTCAGCCTCCTTCCATCTAAGGTGGGGCTTTTGCTGCATAGCCAGAGACTGGAAATCTCATTTCCCAGACATCCCCATCTCCTTACATACACATGCAGAGGGAAGATGCAGGAAACAGGCTTCTGCTGAGTCAAAGCAAAGCAATGGTATCCTGGTATCTTTTGTTTCTTTATTTTTAACACATGCAGGCAGTCTCTGGACACACACAGTCACATACATACACCCAGGCAATATACGTATAGTGTGTACATGCTGAGGAATACAACCACAAATGCATGGCACTATCAGTGAAAAAGACAGAGAGAAAAAAAATGAGCTAGTAATTCTCTCTTTTTCTGCTCTCCTTTCATGAGAGTTACTCAAAATGGAGAACAGAAACAATCAGCAACTACATCCATTGGCAACAGATTCGACAGTTCTGGGCACTTTATGAAAAACATCTGGAAATGATGAAGAGTTTGAAACTAACCAATCATTTCATATCCAAACCAAAACCAGTGCTGCAGATTTCAAGTGAATAAAAAGTCTTGTTCAACTGCATCATATGAGCTCCTAACTCCTCCAGATAAAACCCCTCCCCCCGCTCCACCTCACGAGCTAACAGACCGCTTAATAACAAGGAAATCATGGTTAGCTGAAACAGACAGCATTATTGTTATCTGTTTCAAATTACATGATCCATATAGTTATGAAAGGCTGAAAATGATGCAATCTACAGAAACACTGCAGAATATTAATATTTTAAACTGTGGCTCTGATATGAATTAATAGAGTAGAGGGCAAAAAAAATACTCTTCCTTTTAATCAAATCAAAACCCACTTCTGATCACTACATGCAGGAGTTGTTAAATGCATCAGAAAGAGAAAGGAGAACAAGGAAAGGGCTAGGTTTTAAACTGTGCTTTTAAAAAGATCTGACTTTCTGCAAAAAGTATTAAGATTTCTGCCCAAATGAGATACAAAACACTATTTCCTAAAACCAAAGAAGAGGAAGGAAATCTGCACCAGAACATTACAAATCTAATAAAGAATTTACATCCAAGTTTGGAAGAAGTGCACATTTAGCTTATTTGGAGAATGGCAGGTCAGCAGTGGTGAGAGAAAAAACATTAGACGATGGGGATCCTAGGGTGTATTTTCAAGAGGACTAGGCAGTTTCTCTACATCAAAGAGTCACATACAACTCAGTACTGAAAAGACAGGCATTTTTAAAAGTATATGTATTATGTCAGATTTTATATATTTTGCATTCTCACAACATGCTTCTAAAAACAAAGCAGAATTTGGAAACTGAACCCTCTGAGAGGACAAATGAAGTCTGGAAAACATTTTGTTTGTAGTTATGCTTGTTCTTTTTTGACCCGATGAATGTTGCAGCTGAACATGAAAACAGAACCAGCCTGTGCGCCACCTGGTGGCTACAATTTATTTAATTATTTATAGTTAACAGATGTCCCTCCTAGAGCAAATGAAAGCTCTTGAGGCAAGTTTACATCAAATAGAAAGTTAGCAACTTAGACAGTTATTACCTTGGATTCCCCTATTAGACATTGCATAGAAAATAAATTGGACAACTGAAAGGACGGAGGCCTAAAGGAAAATGGTAGGGCACATGTGTAGCTGCTTGTAAGGAATAAGCTCTTCTCAACAATATAGAAGACACAAGAACACCAAAATCCTGCTTATACCCCCTGGAGACAAATTCCTTCCTGGCCCCCCATATTTGCCCAAATTAATTATATTGAACTCACTGCTAGGCAAATTCAAATAAAAAGCCTGAACCTGCAACTGTTACTCATGTAACCCCCATTTAAATCACTGAAATATTCTTTCAATGGCTTTAGAATCAGGCCCGTCCCCTCACAATTAGACTATAACAAAACACAGTGGGATAACATTCCAGAACTGTACTTGTAAATCCAAACAGACACAAGATTTACACCGTCATACAGCTTACACAAACTGTAAAATAAACAATTCTGAAACTGTAAAAAATAAGTGAGAGAGAATGAGGAAGTTCTTCTAAATACAGAAACATGGAGTGCGTATTTAAAAAATAAAAATAAAAGAGTCAACCTTACAGGCCCTTTAACTACTTTCCAACTTTCTCTTTCTTCATACCTCTGCAGTATAAATGTCTCCTGCCAAATTTGTAAATAACTGTGGCTTTTTTTCAAAAAAAAAAAAAATGCTGATACTTTTATTAGACTTCAGTGCATGTCTGAACATCTTTTTCAGAGGAAGTAAGCTGCACATTCTACAACTCCCAAAGAGATTAGCAACTTCTCATCTCATTTTACATCAGTTTGCAACGTACAGCTCTGCCCGTACCAAAAACAAGCTGCAAATGAAGATGTCCGGCTGCCTCAAGTGCACAGGGAACTCTGTCAACAACATGGATAATTCTTCCAAGCACGGTGGGAGTGTTAGGAGAAAGCGTCTCCCCACTGCCACGAATTCTGACCATTTCAAACTGTGCAGTGGGGCTAACTTTTTGAAAACGACAACAGAAAACCTCCTATTTTATATCTCAGTTGGTGATCTTCTAAGCTTATTGCAAGCACCATAACTTTGAAACACAGGGTATTAAAAATAACTCCTCATAGCACTGTGTTCTGTTTGTTGTTTGAACTGTGTGAACTTAGAGCTCACAAAACTGAGGAAGTAAGAGAAGTAGCTAAAACCAGGAACACTGCCAACAGGCTCTGCAACTATCACCTGTAGCACTAGACTAGTATTCCAGAATTGGGCTTCAGAACACAGCTCTGTCCATGTGCCTATCTCCTCAAGTACCCCTGCGATTTGAGTCCTTAAACACTCCAGGCAGGGCAGGAAGTTTTGTGATATGGGTACTGTTGTCAACAGTACCTTAAGCCCATTTCGAACCAACATCTCTTGATATGAGATATTGCTGAATTAATCCTTTATAAAGCATCTGCTCCCCAGTATTCCATCTATCACTGTAATTACTGTATGTCTTTCTTGATCATTATTAATAATTCTTCTACTGAAAAATCATTTTTTGCTGGAACATGAGAACAAAGTCTGCAGCCAGAAGCAAGTGTTTCCTTTTTAAATTTGTTTTAACAAAAAAGCTGCTCACATGAGCTTGAAGGAAGTTTTACTTTGTTTATGATTTTAAGATGCTGGAAATTGGTGCACTAAGTTTAATGCGAACACACATGTTTAACAGACAAGTGGGAAATTCATCAAAAGAGACGGTTCTTACAGAAACCTTGACAGCTACCCTTGCTATCCACAAGGTCATTTCTTGCCCTACAAGCCCATGGAAGAGAGTATGGGGTATAAAGCATCCCTTTACTCCTCCACAGGAGGATAGAAAGTCATTTGCAACTCTTCCTCCTGTGCAGGTGGATGAGCAGAGGTAGGGAATGGGAAGGGCTTTGGCTCCACCCCAGAAACATGCACAGATGAGCTGGTGTAGAGGGAGAAGTAGTTGGCTTCTGATATAGACCAGCAGGCACATTGTTTCCCCCCTTGGAGCAAGAGGGAAGCCAGAGAGAGCAGTTAACTTAGGCCTGGTCTACACTTAAAAGTCAGCTGACATAGCTACTGCAGTCACAGGTGTGAACAATTCACACCTGAGAGCCATAGCTATGCTGACCTAACCCGCAGTGTAGATGCGACTAGGTCAATGGAAGACTTCTTCTGACGACGTAGCTACAGCAGCTTGGGGAGGCAGAATTCCTTCAACGAGGAGAAACCCCTTTCCATCACTTTAGGAAGCATTTGCGCTACAGCGGCACAGCTGCAGTGGGCTGCTGTAGCACCGGCTGTGTAGAAATGGCCCCAGACTCACAGTTCCCTCTTTGGTCTACTCCTTATTAACAGGTGTAGGAGGTGCAGTGGCTAACTCCTACTTCTGAAATATTCTGTATAATAAAGCCCCTGCTATATATGATGTACTGCTCTTGAGGAGTGCTGATTAACAGAGTGAGAGGTAATCTTTTCTAACTCCTGCTGCAGTCAAATGAACATTTACACTAGACATTGTGAAATAATCTGAAAATAATGAAAACTGGCTGCTTATGGTCTCAGTCCTGCAAGGGGCTCAGTGCCCCTCCACTCCTACTGACGTTAATACCTCCCCTCCTTATCCTCATCAACTTCAGCATCTCAACTGACTCCTGCAGAGGGGTTTACACACTGGTCACCGAGGGCACGTCTACATTGCCCCAGAGTTCGGACTAAGGGGATGTGAAGAGCAGTGCACACCAAAAGCGTGGTGCTATAAGTCCTCTATGTGGATGCTGTGGGCGCAAAGGTTCAGTTCCTGAGTGCTATCATATCCCCTTAGTCCAAACTGTGGAGCAGTGTAGGCTTGCCCTTAGAAATGTTTAGAGACACAGATATTAGCTGAGTTTATATACAGAGGAGAAACGCTGGAATTATTTAGTTTGCAAGGAGAAGAGTATGTCAGGACTTGACTGAGGCATAGACAGCAATGTGTATTTCACTCACAAGTGATCAGATGCTTCTTTCTGCCCTGTCATACGGTAATACGAAGACTAGGGGAGACTATAAAACCTGAAGGCATCAAATGGAAAACAAATAAAAAGGAAAGGATTATTTATGGAACACAAAATTGACCTACGGGATCGGCTCCTACAAGAAGTCACATGGATACAGAACAGAGCATTTTACAGAATTTTAAAAACAACTATATACTATTAGACGTGTTAACCATATTGACAACTATGCAAACTAAGAGAAATCAAGCCTCATACTCCAGAACAGAAGATAGTGATGTGTGGGGTTAGGAAGGAATGCTTCCACGTCATATGAAAAGATACTGAAAAAATCAGATTGTTTACCTCAGAAAGGAGATGAATAAAAGAGGACATAAAAGTACATAGAATAATGAATAGTATAGAGGAGGTAGACTGCAAGCTTCTGCTCTCTTTGTCTCATAACACAAGAACAAGGGGACATCCAGTGAAATTAAAAGGTGGCAAATACAATACAGATAAAAGGAAATAGTTTTTACGCAATGTGCAACTAGAATGTGGAACTCATAGCCACAGGATGACATTAAGGCCATAAATTTAGTAAGATACAAAAAGAGATTGGACATTTATCTGAATAACTAAAATACCCAGAGTTGTAACAGTTAATGCTAATAAGTTCTGAAAGAGATATTCCACACAATGCTTTAGGGTTTAAATTTAGGATTTGGGTCTGATGTAGGGGTCAGATTATCTCTCATCTGCCTACTCCGAAGCACCTGCTGCTTGCTACTCTTGGAGTCAGGATACTGGATCAGATGGACCATGGGTCTGATCCATTATAGCAATTCCTGTGTTCCTACAGTCATACACAATTGTCTTAGAGGACTTAGGGCAGGTGTATTCTTCCCCCAGGAAATATTACATATTTAGTTATCTAATAAGGGAGACAGAATAGCAGATTAGATAGACCAACTGGCTGACAAGGTCCAACAAAACCCACACACAAAATCAAAGAGGAAAACTAATAGACAACATAAAATGGCGCAGTTTAGATTGCAAAAGTATTCATATTCTACTTTTCTTCTAAGCTTTTAGTTTAAACTGCTTTTGTCAAACTGAACAACACAGAAAGATAATTCAAATGCACAGCTCAGGCCAGAAAATGACTCAGCTTCCTATGGCACTTTTCTTTAAATCTGTAGGATTCACACACTTTGGACTAGACTGGGGAGCACACACAATCCAGCCTATAGTCCCTACTGGGCATTTTGTCAAAAGGGTGGGGAAAAAATCTGCTCTTTCATCAAGCAGCTTGGAAGACTGGAAGGAGAAGTGGTGGGAAAGTAGAAGACTGGTGTACAAAGCATCCACCATCAGACTGCATTTCCAGGTCAATTTTTTGCTTGGCTGCTACTGAAGAAGGCAGGGAAGAGAAGACACTGCATTACTTGTTTTGTCCTTCCAAAAAACATTTGACGGGGGTGGGGGGAGGACTGGAGATGGGTAGTGCATCACAGACTCCAATGGTAATTGGAATAGTCGGTGATTGCAGCAATTTAAGACATGGCCCCCCTCCTAAGCAGACGGTGAACAATATCTATGATTCCAATTAGATCTTGTACTCATATAAAAGTGATATTTTCATGACTTCTTTAGGATAAAATTACTTGCAACAAAACACAGCAGGAAACAAAGACAAATAAAGCCCAACTTTACGAGGAGTGTATTGGCCACAACTCCTTTGGTCTGCAAGTTCTGTTTTGTAACCAAATTTTAAATACCAACTCATTTATACGTTTATGTTACCCGGAAAGTCCTCTATCAGAATATTTTTGCTCACTATTATTTACAATGGATGAGCCCAGTAAGGAATTGATAGACATTTGGATCCTGCAATGAAGGGCACTTTAGAAATCCATACACTTCATGTACCTTTGTGCCCTATAGATTTCAATAGGGGACTGGAGGGAGGGAATGCGTAGGGTCCCCAAGGAATACAAAACTAAGCTCCAATTTACAGACATATTCAAAACATGACCACATACTTCTCTGCTGTAGCAGAACATGCCTAAGATGCCTCCTCTTCACAGCTTTATACAATACTACAAGAGGCACTTCAGGGGATACAAAGCATCTCTTACTTAACAGCCAGATATCACAGCCTAAGCCTTATTGTTGACATTTTTACAGAAAATAAAAACAATATTTATTTGTATAATTATGGAATGCTACATTCTACAGCTATGCAGTAAGAATTTTGGCTCATAATATGGTACATGAAGGTTGTCATTCTTTCCAGTTTATCAGAGAACCCCACTGGAATAAATCTGTTCCTGCTGGCAGAGCATCTCAGTGGAATAGTGCTCTCTTTGCTTCTGATAATGTCGGTGCTACCTTGGAACGAGCTTAGAAGCTGTGTGAAGCTCAGGCCACTGGGTATGTTTTGGAGAGGCTTTGTCTATTCCATTTTCATGACCACATACCTCCCCGTCACAGTTACCTTATCCTTGTTGAAACCACAGCCCCTCAAGGCATTAGAAGTGTAAACTTGCTGGTACTGCAGTAAACCCCACCTACTGGGCACAGGATGCACGGTGGGGGGGGGGGGGGGGAAATGCCACACAGAAGCATTCAAGATTCTTGGGAGTTTTGGAAGTTCCCTGGAGTACTGGAGAGACTAAACTGGGATCTTCCTTCCTCAGTTAAAACTCCTGATGTCACAGGTAACTCAGCAGTTTGTTCTTGAATAAAAAGGAAGATCTCCAGTCTCTTGCTAACAGTTCCAAGGAAGGAGATTAAACACATTAATTAATTAATTAAATACAGATTACATTACATTAAATGAGGGGTGAAGGGAATATTTTCTAGCATTCTCAGGGGCCTAACAGCAGAAATGTTTATTAGACTCAGAAGCATGAAAACCTTCAGATAATCAGCAAAGTAGGTCCCAGTGAAATCAATTAAAAGCAAAACAAAAGGATTTGGAGAATGCAAGAATTACAAGAGATTATTCTGTAAAGCAAGAAAGAAATTCCTTCCCATTACAGAATGGTTAATTAATCTATCTACAAAGCCCTTCCACCCAGCGCTGGAACTGCAGTTGACTCAGCTAGCCCTTTTGGCTATTACACAGCATTAGTGTCTCAAGTTTTTGAAGTTAGCAGTTAGAAAAAAAAAAGTACTTCAAAACATGCAAAAACTAATGAATCCCATATGTGGGATGCTGTCATTATTCCATGTTTATAGGAGGATCGGATTTTGTTAAATGGGTTTATTTAATACAGACGGTAAAGGGGGTGGGGTGAGGGGGAGACTCAGCAAAAAATCCAAAAGCTATTGAAAGAAAAACATTTTCTTTCTTAACCAAAGCAGTCAGTAATAGGGGAGCAGACAGAATTTAAGCTAAAGTTAGAAATGTTTAAAGAAATACAATATATTTTGGTGCACTTCTGTTTGCAGCTTTTCTGACAGCCTGTGAAGTTTTGGCCAACAGCAAAACCTATTTTAGAGGATTAAAAATAAATATTAGGATCCTCTTCCTCCGTCCCCTTCCCTCAGCTTATTGGGGCTGGGACAACTTAAATGCCTTATGGGAACATCTGCTGGGATAGTCAAACAATTATGGCTTTTTCAACAGCTGTTGCCATTTCGTGCTCTCTTGGCTAGGTCAGCTTCAGAGAAATATGGAAAGAAATATTAGTCAAGTCCTTCTACCAGCGCTCACCCCTACTCCAGCACTATAGACAGTCCCCTTGAGGGGGCCTGGTAAAGAGGCAGACAGAAGCCATGCTCCTTGCATTAAAGCTAAAAAGGTGATGGCCAGACTATGCTTAAACTGAGAAACTCCTTTTCCTTTTTCAATTCTTAATCAGTGGCATTAGATATGAAACCAAGAAAATGCAATGCCCAGAGGGATGCCTACACTGCACTGTTCATGCACTTTAATCCTGACTTGTAGCACACCTTGTTATTCTAGTCCTGGGTCCACACACAGCATTGCTAATGTACCAAAATTCTGACCTGCAGCATCCTGTGATATTCCACACCTGGCCTCCTTACTCCATGTCCGCCTTACAGCTCTGCCAATAACCTCGGTCTCAGTCTACCACCCCCTTTGCTGTTTCAGCACTGCGACCCCAGACATCTGCCAATGTATTCTCCATAAAAGGTACACAGAATATATTTAAAAAGCAGACCTGCCAAAGGTAGCTAACCCGTCAGACAGCATTTCTTACTAGTTGGGGAACAGTTATTACTCATCACAATACATATATACATTTCATTTTTGTGCTTTTCTCAAAAACAAATTTCAGTTAGAAAGCATTTTAAATTAAACCAAATACCCTAGTTTTCAATGAGAAACATCTTAGCTACTGGGTGGAACAAAGTTTGTCTGTTAGCTTTATTCTCCTAACAGAGAAGGAGCCAGAATGAGTTGGGAAAGCTCTTGCGTTGTAGTATCAGTAAGTACTTTACGAAGACCTTTTCATTATATTCTTACGTAGACAGGGAGAAAAGACAATGCTCAGAGAACATACAATGCTCAGAGAATTTTCCTTCTACTCCTCTGGCCTAAATGCAGTTGCCTGCTTTTTCCTTTAAAACTCCTTTGTTTTTATGCTAGAATGTGCTACCACAACCTGGCTGGATAGCTGTTTATTTGCAGCAACACTTTCCAAAAAGAATGGTAACAACAAGAAAAGCTAATGCAAACAGAGCTCACTTATCTGACATAGGCAGAGCCCTGCTCTCAAATGGAAGATAGGTTTATGAATCCAAGGAACCATACAGTGAAGAGGCAACACTGGTACCTGGAGCACAATAAAGACTATAATACCATGAAGGAGAGGTCAGCCTAGAAAATCCCAAAGGTAAAGTCCAAATTAGAAGCAAGCTGGATGCACTGAGAAGGGCTGGGGTGAGGAGCTAGGCAGAGCATTCTCTAAGTGTTGGGTTCCCCACTAATGGGACAGTTATTTAATCAATCTATTTATTCAGATTTATAGCAAAAAAGAGAGCAAGAGAAAAAGTGCCTACACTGGGATTCAGATGCCTCCGACAATTTTAAAAATATAACACAAAACCCAGCAGCTTCCCCAAATGATAAGCATTTACCAAAACTGACAAGCTAGCCAACCAACACACCAACAATATCCCGCCACAACTGCAAAGCCCTGTCCTCACTATTCCCTTCCTCCCCAAAACCTTGGGTAGAGAAACGGGACATGCAGAGGACTCTTAAGCCTATTTCAGACTGAGGGAACAGCAGGGAGTAAAGAAGTTAAATACAGAGTTAAGGTGCCATTCCTACCAAGAGAGCTCCAGCTTGAGCATCTCTGCTGACCACAGCAGCAGTCTGGCATAGGAAGAGAGGAAAACAAATCCCAGGCTCCTTTCATCTACACCCTCTTAAACCACTCCCACAAACCAACAGGTAGTCAGTGCAGATACAGAGCACAGGTGGTGGTGTGTTACTGCCAAGATGTACCACTTTATAAGCAGGCTGCAGCATTATGCACCTGTTTACCTTTCAGGGCTCCAGTTTCGGAACTACATAATTTTTCCCCTGTTCTGTCTCCCTCTATCTACTACTACAATGACTGAGGGACCCAGACCTTGCAACCATTATCTCTCAGCATCCACATTTCCAGTGTGTTGTATCGTTATTCAACCATCTCAGCCACCCTAAAGTAGCAGTGCAGTGCTCCAGAGGAGAGTCCAAATAGAGACTCCAGAGCAAGCTGTAAGCACAGGGTGTCTCTTACCAAAAAACTCTACTGCCTCCCTCTGCCTCCAGTCCTCCAAAAAATAACCTGCCCCGTAAAACCCAACTCCACTCAACCTCTGGGGTCTCCCACTCCACAAGGGACTCACTCTTTTCTGGGCATCCCCAAAGAGACAGCACTCTCAGAGGCACCAACCCAACTCGAGCCAATCCCCTCTTACTGAGGATGGAAAGTTGGTCTGATCCCCAACTAAGAGTCCTGCCAAATAAAGAGAAGTACAATATTTGTTCCACCTTGATCCCAGGGGACCTAATATTAACAACCCTTCCCATCAAAAGGCATCTTTTGCTATTCCAATTCCCCTGTGGCAACCATAACCTTCCCCTTTGCCAAATATCAGAGAATGCTCAAGTACAAGTGTAAGGCAAACAGCTTTGTCCTCCTCCTTCTGGGCATGCAGGTGTTCACCTTGCAATCACAGGGAAAGAAATGCGAGGTCAAAAAGAAAAAAGAAAAGGAGAGAAGATGGGAAAGGACTCAGAAATACTTGTCAGTGATGACAACAGAACCCAGCTGTCCACATCCATCAATGTTTCTGTGCTTGATAAGCAACACTGAGAACTATGCTGCAGCATTTAGAAGAGATTTCTGAGCTCCTGGGTGCCAGATCTCAGACTGAAAATTGAAACAGGAGTTTTATCACCCACCTTTCTACAATTGTATTATATGCCAATCTGAAATAGCAATATCCTTCCTAACGGCTTTTAGGTATTCTCTTTAATGCGTCCAGCTGTGTGCGTCGCCTGAGCTAAAGTTGAATGTGAAATGAATTAGAATTTGGGCTCTCGCTCTAATTTATGGAGGCAAGTACAGTCTCAGACAGAAGAAAACCAAGTCACCGTGCTTGATGTTGAGCAGGCTCAATACCAGGTCTTAGAGCTAATGAGTTAGAAAAGGCAGGGCTTCGCTTTCTTGCCTCTTATCTCCCCAACAAGGATAACCAGTATATGAAAGGGGAATACACAATATTGTGTATATAGTGAAATGCTGGTGGGGACACAAACAGATCATTGTCACAACACTGGTAAAAGAAACTCTATTACTCTACTATCAGAAAGACACATAGAAGGGCACTCTCTGCATGAAAGGGAAGCACATGGCACTTAAAGAAACTAACAAGCATGTACAAAATGCACAGAGGCACCTTCCTGCATCCCGGTATTAAAGGGATCAGGAAGACTTCCAAGAGAAAGCCTTTTCTTAAGGTGATTTTAGCTAAACCATGACGATTTGCTTTAGGCTTAATTTTGCAATTACTGCAAGAACTTTCCCAGAGAGTTGTTCCTATGAAAAAAAAAACACCCACAGAGCAAGCAAAACAAAACAAAAAGCCCTCCCAAGAACCTTCGTCTCCCACCCAAAAAAGCAACACTGTTTCTACATCTATTCTATATACAGTAAATTGTTTGGGACAAGAACTGCCATCACTTTTGTTTTATACAGCACTGAGCACGCTTAAATGATAAACAGGAAGAGGAGGGAAGAGCTAAATTCACTGGTGATTCAAAGGAGATGTTTCTGAGCCCATTTAGAACTTGAAATCCCATTATAGTGCCAATTTTGTTTTTCATTAAATACACGTACATACAAATCAGATTAAAAAACCCCAAGCAAGCTGAGAGGAGAGGGAAATAAGACGACAAGAACTGCAAGCAGGCTGGTTGCAATGCAACCTCTCTCGCTCTCCCACTGCTGCTATGATGTACTTCACCAAACAACTGCAAAAGCTGAGTCACATTGCTGGTTTTATAGGCCCCATGGTTCTGTTATTGCAGAACAGCAGGCCAAACACAGACCACAAGAACATCAACAAACTGTTGAAGGGAATGACCTAAGTGGTGGTAAAAAAGAACATTGTTCTGGTGTCCCACTCACACTTCTGGGTTCTCCTTCAATAGGAAAGTCAGTATCATACAAGCATTTTAGAAGCATCTGCATCTGAAGACATGATCTGGCTTTTGGTACCAATGAGGGTGAATACAGAAATTCTACACGAAGCTCAGAAGTCCCAATGGTGAGTTACTTCATGGCAAGCCAGGTTATGCACCAGCCTGTCATGTAATAATGTTTCACATGGACTCTGCTACAATGCAGCGAGAGTCCCAGACTGCAGTTTGGTGCACTACACTTTCCAATACACTAAGCTACACCCAAGGCTTTCACTGTGCTGTAGCCATGTCCACATGGGACATTAATGCATGGCAAGTGCTGTAGATTCATACCCTGGCTTGCCACACAGTAATTCGCCATGCAGACATGACCTTAACTTGGAATAGGGTGACCAGATAGAAAGTGTGAAAAATTGGGACAGGAGGTTGAGGGTAATAGGCACCTACATAAGAAAAAAGCCCCAAATATAGGGACTATCCCTATAAAATTGGGACATCTGGTCATCCTAACTTGGAAGTGTTTTGGAGAATTCAGTGCCCATGAAAGTGAGGGGCTTTTGGTACTGGCTGTAGTCAGGCATAACAAGGGCAGACACTGCTGAGGGTTTCCCATCCCTGTAATGTAAATGCGCTTCAAATCCTGATCTGCAGCACCTTCTGCTATCCCAGACCGGGGCCCTCCCATAACTTGGCTGAAGCTCTGTAAATTCCAAGCACTTAGACACCAAGGTGTGACCAATATTGCAACCCTGTGCAATATTTTGGGGATCACTCTATTAAATTTATGAATGGTTAGTGTATGATTATGTTCTACTCCATGGGGAAAGGTTACCACTGCTCCTCCAGGAAGTAAAAACAGTGGGGGATAATTAAGGTGAGACACAGGCTAAACACCTCTAGAGAGGTACCAGGACCTGGAGAGGTTTGCATATATACTGGTTCAAATATTTTTTTTCCCAGAGACTCAAACACAGAAAGAGTTTTTGAGTTTGAACTGACAAAGGCCTTATTTCTGGATCCAGCAAATGAATAGGACCTTACATTCAAAGCGGCGGGGGTAGGGGGTAACCCTTGCAGAAGGGTTGGAAACACTTAGGCCGACTAGGAGCCCCTAAGACAAATGGTTGACCTCTGGCAAAATTTTAGCATGTGTATAGGAACTTTTATTGCTTTTATATGCTGTCTCTAATGCTTTTCTCCTAAGAATAAATGTATTTTGCTCTGTGAGGGCTGGTTGGTAACTGGTGTACCCTGTTGTAGCCACCGGAGGAAGGTTAACCACAGCTGCTGGACCCTTGTTGGACCTGCTGGGGAAGTCACAGTGAGGTGCAGAGGGGCTGCAAGCCGAAACCCCCAGTCTGGAGGGAGACAGATGCATGTCTCTGCCCAAGAGAGGTTACACCTGACAGCCTGAAACCTTAAGTGGGTGCTCTCAAGGATTCGGGATGTGGGGGGGAGGGGGGAGAGGAAAGAGTGTCAAAGGTTCAGTTAACCCTGACACTAGCATCTAAAACAGGCCTAAAATAAACAGATTTTTAATCCTGCACTGCAACTCCAACCCCTCACCCCCATCTGTGCAATTCCAGTCTGGGGGCCATCTCAAACTGTCACCGCCAACTATACCAAATGTTGTGGTTGTAGAGACAAGGCGGAAGCCACCGCGAATCAAGACACTGGTGATTTAAGCTATATCTGAATCCAGGTCTACACAAGTGAGGACAGAACAGTGCATTGCATTAATCCTCTGTGGGCAGAGAGGGAGAGGAATGGTAACATCTGGGCTGCCACTTGACTGGGTATTTTGAAATTCCTGTCATCCTAGAAACATTTTGAAAAATCAAAAAACATTCTGTGAGGTTTCTGGCCTGTACTGACAATTGATTGTCAGTCTCAGTTCAGGTCACACAAATCAATACGAGGCATCAAGCAGCAACAGGGCATAGGCCTTAGAAGAATAGGACTTATTATTTTCACCTTTGCATAAAAACAATTGCAAAAATAAGCATTACAGTCTACAAAAGAAGGGGAAGGTGCGGGGGAAGCGGAGAGGTTGGAGAGAGAGAACAAAAACTAAACAGATTCTGTGAAGAAACTGTGAGGCTAAGTTCAGTTTTCAGTTCCATAATTCCAGAGAAAGTGTTTTAATGGCACTGGGTAAAATGCCAAATAGATTTTCATAGCAATTCACACGGCATGAATGGAAATACTTAACAGAAGAACTGTTCTTTCTAATCTGCACTCTAGCTTTAAATAAAATGCTCTCTCTCTCTTCCCCTCCCTCTTTCTTTCTCGCTCTCATTTCTTTTATATTTTCTTCTGATGCACAACCCTTTTCAACCGCTCTCTCTGGAAGTGCCATTCCTGGATATTACCATCAGCCTCTAACTCTCCATCTACTGCCAGGACACTGGTTTCAGCTCCTCTCTTGAATAATCACTCACATCCATATCTGGGTTCTCCAGAATGCCATCACTGTGTCTGATCTTCTAACATAGAAGTGACATTTATTATCACCTGCTGCATAACACATGCCAGAGAATCTCATCCAGAAATTTCTACATCAAATCCATAACTTTTATTTGCACTACAGCATATTTTTTAGAAAGACATCCAGTCTTCATTTAAAGACTTCAAGTGATGGAGACTCTACCACATCTCTAGGGTAAGTTGTTTAAATGGTTAACTACACTTAAAATGTGTACCTTTTTTCTAGTCTGAATTTAATTTCAGCTTCAGCCACTGAATCTCATTGTGCCTTTTTCTGCTAGATTAAAAAGACGTCTACTACCAGAAATCTCTTCCCCATACATGTACTTTTCCATCATGATCACGGCACCTGTTAATCCTCTCTTGGATAAACTGAATACAGTGAACTTCTTAAGCCTCTCAATATCAAGCATGTTTTCCAGATCACAAATCATTCTTGTAGCTCTTTTCTGAGCTCGTTCCAATTTTTAACAATGTTCCAACAGCCAGCCTGATTACGCTTTTTAAAAAATGAAGCTCATGCATATTAAAAACTCTGGATTCACAGACAAAATCATCACTGGCGTTATTAGGTTACTAGCTTCAGTACACACTCAGTACAAAGTAAACCTTGTGCCAAGCAAAAATAATAGATAGGAAAACAAACATACTGCAGATGCTAGAACAACCAACATCCAGCTAGCATTTGTCCTCCTGTTGTCACAAGATTCCAGAAGAAGGGATGAATTCCTTCCCCAATGCCAAATCTAGTAGTCAGTTAAACTCTGTAGCCCGCTCTTGCTCTTCTGCATCATTCCACAAACAAGAAAATTCACTGTACTGCAAAAGGGTTTTAAACTCTGTATGTACCACTACCATTTCCCACCCTCTTCCCCTTCTTCTCACTATCTCCCTCCACGAGACTCATGGGGGTCTTCAAAACCAGGGATAGGAACCAAAAGGATAATCCATAAGTACACCCACACAATATCAGTCTACAGATGAAACAGCAGGAACTTCTCCATGCAGATTACTCTCCAGCAACATATGTGAATAATATACCATCACAAGGTTAGAGATTTAAGATACTGGATCTTCACGGAAAGTCTATAAAATATAGGATTGGTCAAAATGTGCTGAAATATTTTTCAAAACATTTCTGAAAGATGTTGAACAGGTCTACTAATTTTGTTTTAATCTTTGCTTCCAGCAAGAAAAATTCTTCACATTATCCACAGAAAGTGTGCCCAACCATACATCAGAGGAACTAATAGGCAACTATGTAAGACTGGTCTGTGTAACACTTCAAGGGTTTAGAAGTGACTTTCTCCATATCACCTGAAATTAAATACTTCATTTCCAAAAGCAGCAACACCAATCATAGCACAGGATATGGAATGTGTTGCTACTATAAAATATGTGCTCCTACACAACAAAACAACAACATTCTTCTTCTGATGGGGTCCTGGGAACCACTTGCGATGAATACTTGTGAGAGAGAATTAGCATACTCGATGAGCGTCAACAAGTCTGTAAACATCTTCCCAGGATGGAGAGAGAGCTAAACACTATTTCAATTTTGTCATATTTTATGATGAAGGGGGGAAAAAAACCCAAAATCAAAAGGCACACATATGGCAATTAAAATGAAAAACCTACCACTAGTGTAGAATTCTTGGCTATAAATTTTCTTTCTAAACCATTCTAATAACCAATCAGCCATAGCCTATATATCTAGCAGTAAGTCCTTGCTTATCCAGGTTACAGGGTGCTGATTTTAAATGCCAAAGTACCAGAACGGAAACAAATGTAAAAAGTAAACATTCTATAATGTGACTTCCAAAAATACCCACTTCTCATAATATATAAATTTCCACTGAAAATCAGCATTTGGTCTTTGAGGTTGGTATCAACTTTTCTCTATATTTAGAGTAGGAGTTAACTATGTAGTAATTGTGTCTGCTATAACACGACAAGATTGAAAGTGTTAAAGTATAAGTGAAAGAGTCCAAATGCCTGGGTTCTCCTAATCATTTAAAGTACAATTTAGTATTTCTTCAACAAACAATGTTAATGCCAGCTCTTACATGCCATAGTGATGGATACCTTTGATTACACAGCTGTGTTAATATAGGAAACAATTTAAAAAAATCAATATCCAGCAATAAATTAACCACATAAAGAGAAAGTAATACATTATTTACCACTGGTGAGATATTTGAGAGAGATTCCCAGATTGGAAGCCCTTTGTGGTTGAGAATCAGTCATCATATATGTTTGGAAAAGCTCCTAGCAAAATGGAGCCCTGATACTGATTGGAGTGTCAGGGTGCTACTGTATTATACATCTTAACAAGAGCTAATCTCTTCTACTTAATGTCCAACAAAAGTATTACAGTAAGATTCAATACTACATACATATTCCATCTCAACTTTTACACCACAGCCTTAGAGGTTTTGTTCAGCAGAATGGCATCTGCGGAATGCAATGGGAACTCCACGTATCTCATGAAGCTTCAACACTCAAGGTGAAAAAGCTCACCGATAAATACCCTTTGTGACCGGTATTGGCAGGAAATCTGGACCAAAGGGGTAATAATGAGGAGCATGGCTCCCACACACGAGCTAACACGGTCTTGTCTCTGGGACTGCTGAGAATCTTCTGGCAGTGGAACCAAAGCTGTTCTGGCCCCTTTCACCCAGTGCAGCAAAAGGATCCTGGGGAGGGCGTGCATCCACCCAGCATGATGCAGAACTCAGCTTTGTAAGGGAATCTTAGAGGTCAACCTGCAGGAGTTGGGGGCATGAAGATGACAGAAAATCAGAACCCCATGCAACAGCCTTTGCAATCTGCAGACCCCAGCTCTGTGGTGGCTTCTTCCATGTCATCAAAGAATGCTACTCTGCAGAGGCAGGTGCAGATAAATCCATCCATGACTACGTGGATCTGCCCTCTCAAGCCACCAGCAGGTACTACAACAGTCTTAGTGGCTTCTACTCTATGACCTGGGCTATGGGGGATGCGCATTCATCCACTTCATAGTCCTGCAGAATTGTCCAGTACTGAGCCCGTGAATATGGTGTTGGCACTGGATCTGGGATTTTGCCCCTTACTTTATGACATCATAGATGAATTGTGGGAAGGGCGGGGGGTGGCGAAAGGAGTATTGTGAAAGCCTTCCTGCCGCCGACTTATTAAAAAAAAAAAAAAAAGAGTTCTGCTAATATTTGTTCAGGATAGTCTCAGGCTAGTCACTATTTTAGTTTCCTTATATTTTATAGTTATTCTAACTCTAGAAAGCACACACTGTGGAATATGCTGCTTTGGTAATCCAAAAGCAAATATCTGAGCTGAGGGGATAGTATGATGGGATTACCTTCAAAGGCATGTGGCCCACTGGTGACTGCCAGTAGCAAAACTCCCTAACTGATGGAGATGGGGCAGTAGATGGGGAAGGCTCTGAGTTACTACAGAGAATTCTTTCCCAGGTATCTGTCTCGGGGGTCCTGCCCACACGGTCAGGGTCTAACTGATCGCCAGATCTGGGGTTCGGAAGGAATTTTCCACTGGGTCCGAGTGACAGAGACCCTGTAGGGTGTTGCCTTTCTCTGCAGTTCAGGGCACTGGTCACTTGCAGGTTTAAACTAGTCAATGGTGGATTCTCTGCAACTTGAAATCTTTAAACCATGATTTGAGGGCTTCAGTAACTCAGCCCAGAGGTTAGGGTCTATTTCCGGAGTGGGTGAGGTTCTGTAGCCTGCTATGTGCAGGAGGCCAGACTAGATTATCACAATGGTCCCTTCTGACCTTAAAGTCTATGAGTCTATTTGGAGATACACAGACTTTTCACTGGAGGGGGAGAACGGGGGACAGGGATAACTGCATATCCTCAGGCAGCGTTAACAGTGAAAATCACCTTTGTGTAGTTCAGCAGTGCAGGGGAAACTGAAATCAGAACATATTTACCATTTAAAGCTAACAAACATAAAAGGGAATGTTATTCAATAAGACACTGAGATTAAAAGTAAGAAGGAAAAAAAAAAAGTTTGACCGTCTGACATAATTTCCCCCTCAGACCACAGGAGCCTGTGCTCTGTGAATGACCCAGCTAGAGACAGGATACTAGTGGGTGTGAGAAAGGACTATGCCGATGACCGGACTAAAGTTCTGCCCCAGTGTGTCACCCTTACTAGAGTAAGTACAACACGTGGTAATGGAAACACTGATAAAACATCCCATTTTTGGCTTATTTCCCCCACTCCATTCCTCTCCTTGTCAGCTCTGGAAGGGTGGGTGGAGGAGATTGATCCTCACTGCATCACTCACAGAAAAGCAATGTGGTCTTCAAGAACTGCAAGTTATTTCAGCGGGATCCTCTCTCCTGCATGGCTTCCTTCCATGTTCATAATAGTTACAAATGCAGTAAAACATTTTAAAAAGGCAAACGGCACAAAGAATTTAATAGCCAGAGAATATAGGGCTACCTACAGTTAAGTTTCTCAGTTGCTTATAACCGCCAAACTTCGGACATTCAATTGAAGTTTCCCACACTACACAAGGTCGAATAGAAAATATACCATGCGGTCATGCAATTAAAGATTAACAAGAAGGCCAAATTCGGATTGTACCCTTTATTTTGGCATTTCCTCACTTTTATGTCCTTGACCTTGCAACCTTAACATTCTTTTAATGTCTCTTTTTGTTTGTTAAAAGTAATTTTTTAATTACAAAAATATAAAACAGAAATTTTATCACATGATCATTTGAGGCAGGGCATCAATATGCTTCCAACAGACATTTGAACCTTTACATCCACAGGCCCAGACCTCTATCACTTGAGCTAACAGAGTAACGGATATCCAACACCCCCCACAATGCAGCTCCTGCATCCCTCCCCTTCTGCTCCTATCCACACTCTTCCTAGCCCTCAGCTCCTGCCCCACAACAGCTCCCCCTACCCCAGCTTCTGCTCCTCTCCCCCTCTCACGTCCTCCCCCCTTCCCCCCGGCTCCTGACCCTCTTTGCTCCCAACTCCTGTCTCCCATCCTCCATGACTCCTTCAAGGAGGTATGGACCCTTCTGCCTCCCAATTCCTCACTCCTCTGTATTCTGAAAACAAAAGACAGTGTTCTAGCACTCAGTTCCAGTGCTGGGTGCCACACTAGCCCCTGGCTGCCAGAAGGTGCAGGCATAGGGATAGTTTACTCAGCCCTGGCCATCCGGGTTGAAGCATGCTCAGTACAGTCAGAATCTTTGGAGAATTTAGCTACAAAGCTAACTTTCTACTGAACATGTTTAAACAGATTTTTTTTTTGAGTCATATCTTGGCCAAATTTGGGCAGATTTTCACAGGAACATCAAAAGGCACAACCCTGACACCAGGGTGACCCCCCCTGCCAAATTTCAATTCGCTGCTCCCAAGCACGGGGACACTAGAGTTCCTCAATTAAATGGTTGTAGGCATTTTTTTTTTAACTTGGTCAAAAGGTATTTTTCCTTAATTTCAGAAACAGATTAATCATTTTAACTAAAACCTCCCCAAAAAATTCAGATTGAAGCTGACACTGGGCATGGAAAATTCCAGCCTGAATGGCTACTGCCTGTCAAACTTATAAGCAACTCTGAACAAGGTCTTACGATGGGAAGTCGTGGGCAACCTTAACTTTACACAACGCTGCCAGGAACACCTATAATTAGCTACACCTTTAACATAATCTTTGTCTTCACTGCCCACAGTATATTCTGGGTTTTGCTCATTTACATCATTCCAAATGCCTTGGTCAATATTTTAAGTGGGGACTATAACACTCTTCCACTGTTCTATTAGCATAGTGCCCAGGTTTGGAAAGGCACTGGCTGTGGGTGTCATCCTGTCCAATAAAACCCTATTACGGCTGCTACTGTTGCTTCAGAGTCACCTATTGGGATATTCACTACACAGTACGAGTCATCGGTGCAGCTGCCCCCGAATGGATCCTTCATTGTGAGGCGCTACAATGGGGGCATCAACAATAAAGAACGACACATAATATGGCAAGGATAATAAAAAAGATGACCAAGATCTCCAAAAGCGACTAATGATTTCAGGCACATCAGTTATTGGACAGCTAATGTGAGATGCCTTAAAAGGGGCTTGACTTTTAGAAAGTGCTAAGAGCCCCACCCTCTGAAAATCAGGTCCCTTTAAAACGTGTCAAGTTGAACCCCCAAAAATGAAGGTGCCCAAAATCATTAGTCACTTTTGGAAAATCTTTATTTTATTTTCTCATTTCCCTCTGGGGCAGTGGTTCGAGCATCCCAGTGGCAGAGCTACCAGTGTCCTGAAGGTCTAAAAGGTGCCCCTGTCCTAAAAGCCACATGAAATAATAAAAATAACGCTACAGAAAAAGTCAACAGCTTTTTTTTAAAAGGTTTATTTATTTATTTATTAAGATGAGGTAAGTATGTAGCTTTGAGCTCAGGGCTTGTGGATAAATAAAAGAGAAGGCGGTTTCAAATATAATGCTTTAAAATGCAGTTTTAAATTTTAAACCGATACACTTATGTTGCTAATTGTTTTGGCTCTAAAAAGAATTTTGGTTTTGTGTTTTTTGGGTGCATATGTTTCTCACATAAGTAACCCTAAGCATATATACAAATATTAGCTTTAGTAATTCAATTCCATTTCTTCTAAGTGCTGTAGATGAATTTAAGTGCTAACAACCTCAAATGTGGGAGATTAACTTTCCTTCCAGATTAAACAATTTATTATTAATTATTATTATTATTATTAATTTGTACTGCAGTAGTGCCCAGGAGACATGTCATGGACCAGAACTCTGTTATGCCGGTATTGTGCAAACACAGAACAAAAAGGCTTATGGAAGGGTATATAAGCAGCATTATCTAGTACAGTGGTCCCCAAAGCGTAGCCCGCCTACCGACAAGAGAGCGCTTCCGCCGGGCAACCCACTGCCGAGGAGTGCAGCTGCCGGACAACCAGCTGCCGAAATACCGCCCAGAAGCAAGAAGCGTTGCTGCCGAAATGCCGCTGCTTCTCAGCGGCGTTTCGGTGTCCGACGCCCACCACACTCTTCTGGGAACATGAACATGCTATTGCAACTGAAAGGTTGTGGACCACTGAGTATATTCTATTCAAGCATCTACTGCATCGATCACCATGGTACCTGAGCACCTCCCAATGAAGTAAATGATGCGGCTAGCACCTGTCATTGGTGTTTCCTTACTGAAGAACCTGGACCAGTGGACATGTGGAAAAGTGCAAACGGCTTACTTAGTTTAGTTTCCCTCCACGGAAAGATCATTACAAATTCCACTTTTACCAACAACGTACTTTTTGTTGAAAATACATCCAGTCCTTTAAAACCATCCATCCTTTAAAGGGAGGATGCATAACACTCAACAATATATGGTAAATAAACCAAATAATAAGCAAAAAGGAGAATTCCTAGTGAACCATCTGTGTTCTCATCAGCCAGCTACCGACTGTTACTCTCAGCTTTGGACACTCAAAAAATAGCAAGAACCAAGAAAGGCAGTTTCTTCCATTGTGTCATCACTACACAAAGCGATTCAATGAATAAAACAGCTGCAATTTATTTCTGGGGTGAACACAAAGGGAAATGTACGTCAGAAAGTAGTAAGTGTTATTTGACCCCCCACAGCTACCAGATTCCATTTCTAAATACAAACACAAAGTCATGCTTATTTATCTCTTCAAAAAGTAGAGACTTAATAAAGATTTAAGGCTGTCAGTGCACAAATAGTCTGACATCCTGTCAGTTTACTGAAACTAAGTCATGTCTGCTAAGCTTGAACATAACCGTGTATCGAAGGTAGGACTGATTTCCCATCAGTATGTCTTGACCCCTGGATGAAGAGTCTGGAGTCATTCAGTTTTAGAAGTGATAAAGTTTAACATGAATGGATCATATCCTGCTATCGTCCCCAATTCCACTTATGTTCCCCAAACAAAATACAAAAGGAGAAACAAAAGAGTAGCTAATTAAATCTCAGACATAACCACAATTTATAGTACATACTGCTAAATGCATGAAGAACAAAGGTCCCTCTGGCCCAGTATCCTGTCTTCTGACAGTGGCCAGTGCCAGGTGCCCCAGAGGGAATGAACAGAACAGGTAATCACCAAGTGATCCATCATCCCCTGTCGCTCATTCTGGCAAACAGAGGCTAGGGACACCATTCCTGCCCATCCTGGCTAATAGCCATTGATGAACCTATCCTCAGTGAATTTATCTGGTTCTTTTTTGAACACTTATGGTCTTGGCCTTCACAATATCCTCTGGCAAGGAGTTCCACAGGTTGACTGTGCGTTGTGTGAAGAAATACTTCCTTTTATTTGTTTTAAACCAGCTGCCTATTAATTTCATTTGGTGACCCTAGTTCTTAGAACAAGTTGGGAAATTCTTGCTACAAAATTGGACCTAAAACTGAACAAATATAATCTCTAAGGAAGCAGTTTTAAGACATTTGAGAAATGCCCACTTTAATTGGAGAAACCCTACAGGAAGGAGGATGGAAGAGCAAATAATTTCATCTCCCAATAATTGCTGGATGGCAAAGAGCAGCAATGGACAAGTACTTTAGAACACCCAGCCCTACCACTGTGACAGTAAAGAAGATCTTCCTAGGTTGTGTTTAACAGTATTTATGACAACTGTAGCTATTTATGTCAATGAGAGCGTGTGGTTCTGTGTACAGAGAAGCCAAATCCAAATGTTGATTGTTAAATTCCGAAGCTTCCACTTAGAACTACCTTCTCATATACTCTTTTCCTGTTATATTCTTAATGTTTGCAATTCTCAAAGCCACACTTTTCCTAAATCCTTTTCAGCTGCAGCCTTTCCATCACATGCACAAGATCCATATTCAAGCAAAGTCTTCTGGGACACGATAGGTACCTGTACAGATAAAGCTCAAGCGAGTACAATCGCTGTGCACCAGCTACCCAATTACTCCTCTGGCTAGGAGATTAAACCATAAGAAGAGGTATACAGAACTCCACTCACCCCCATGTTCACATATGGCATGCAACAGGCTCAGGACAATGAAGCTTCTCTCTTTTAGGGACTGAAAGTTCAGTGCTTACTTTTCTCTGCACAGAAGTTTATTTCTGAATTATAGATATGAAAATACTACCATGCAAATTTCAGATGTGAAAAATGTGGTTACTTTCACTTTGCTTCCCAACAACATCAATAAAGTATCTTTAATAAACAAAACCCATGAGTAGATGCAAACAATAAAATAGTCCCGATTTGGAGCAAACTAAGAAACCACTTTTACTAACCACCAAATGGCCCACTAATGAGAAGGCAGTGGACACCTGAAAAAATCCGGGCTATGTGAAATTAACACTACATGAAGCAGTAGCGGAGAACAGAGAGAGCTGCACATCTATATTTTGAGATTCTTCTCCCCCATCCCATCCCCAGCCTAAATCTAGCCACTAGCTAAACCTACATGTGTGAATTAAGCTCTATTTATAAATCTTCAGCTGTTTTTTTTTAAATGGCCTTAATATAGTACAGTTGTTATGTTGTTTTTGTTGAACTTAGCAACAGGAAACTGTGTCACTCCTTCTGCAGCAAACTTTCCATTCTCTTGGCGCTCCCAATCCCACACCAGAAAAGCCAGATTTAAAAAGGGGCCGGGGAGGTTGGCTAATCTGAGCATGCTCCTTCCCTCTGCAGGGAAGCAAAGGGACAGGACAAAGCTGCAGCCAGATTTATATTAAAGTAGCATACCACCTACATTATGAAACATAAAACAAAAACTAAACTCAGTACCTTTCTTTTTGTTCCTCTTTTGAGATGCATGTTGCTTGAAATAAATGAAATATGGGGTGTGTTCTTTTTGCTTTTGTCTAAATAGATCCTGCTATACAAGCAGACACCCAGGGATTAGTCATAAAAATTATCTATCAAAAGGGGTGGGATAAAAACAGTCAGCATCTTTACACTACAGCATTATGATAATGCAAGACATTTATCAAAGTGCACACATTTTAGATTGGAAGGTTACTAGCACTATTCCCTGGTTAACTCATTGAGTTAACAATTACAAACTCAGCCTTAACTTGTTAAAAACATACAAAAATAAGCCTGATTTTATTGTCTGCTTTGGCAAGATTATTTTACCACCCAAAGAGCTTTCATTAATGTGCAGAGAAGATTACAGGCTCCACCCTGTAATGTTACTTCATCTTTATACTGTTTACTATTATAACATTAGCTTCTTAATTATAAACTAACACACAAATACTGCTGCTCTAAAACAGCGCACATGCACACTACCGAAAATGCCTCAAAGACAATTGGGTCAGATAACATCGAGAAAGACAGCTTATAACAGAGCAAAATGCACGAAGTCTGTTTTAAACCACAGCTTAACTCCATCTCAAACAAATGTGATAGCCTAGCTTTTATTATTGCAATTAATCCTCAAAAATGGTGACAGCTGAAGGTGACAGAAAATGTTTAACACAAAATAAGCCCACTTCATTTCAAACTTCCTGCCTGGTCTTTTTTCCTGGTTTTATGGTTTTTGGGAATTTTATGGTTCCCCCTTCCCCCTCATATTTGGTTCCCCCTGTATTTGGGCTTATGATTATTATTTATTTGTATTACTGTAGTGCATATAGATTTCAAACAAAATTGGAGTGCTTGGCACTGTGCAAACACAGAGGTTACGTCCACACTAGAAACACTGCAGCAGCACAGTTGCAGTTGTGCCACTATAGCACAGACTCTTACTACAGAGACGGAAGAGGTTCTTCCGTCGCTTTAATAAATCCTCCTCTCCAAGAGGTGGTAGCTGCATCGACAGAAGAATTCTTCATTCGACCTAGCACTGTCCACACTGGAGCTTAGGTCGGTTTAACTATGTCTTTTAGGAATGTGAAAAATTCATACCCTTGAGGGATATAGCTAGGTCAACCTAACTTCCTAGCATAGAGCAGGCCGTAGTTAATAGTCCCCTGCCCTGAGGAATTAACAATTAAACAAATGACTGGTGGGAGGAGACACAGAAGCACAGAGATGAAGTGACTTGCACAAGGAAACAGGACAGAGCAGAGCCACATACACCACCAGATCTCCTGACTTCCAGTGCAGTGCCCTATCCACCGGACCATGCTGTCTCTCTGTACACACTTATGAACAATCATTTTATGTTAACTACACCATGAGCTACAGTAATACTGTAGGAGGAGGAGCGAATCTTTCACCTCCCCAACTTTTGACAACCTCATATTGTGGAGCATCAACAGACCTGAGGTACCTATCGTACATTATGAGACTGTCAAAACCTTTTGTGGCTTTCATTTTTAATTTGTCTTTTATCATCTTTTTATTTTAAACTAAATACTATTTCAAAAATAAGGAGGACTAAAAATCAATGCTAGTTTTAGAAGGTTAACAAGAAAAGCCACTCTGTATAACTTACGTTTCGCTTCACAGCAGCTGTGGAAAGGAAATCAGCAACTCAGCTGATCATCATCAGCTGCACAGACATTTCTTTTTAAAGCATGGCAAAGTACAATATAAAGATGCGAAAATGACACTTACTGTTCCTTCAGAAACTGCATGCTCTCTGAGGTCTTTCAAAAAATCCACCTCATCTTCAATTTTCATCTCCAGCTTTTCTGCAAGGACAAAAGGTTTGCAAAGTAGATTTAAGCAAACTCCCTTTGTTTAAGGCTGCTGTTTTTCTGTTTATTCAAATACTTCTAAAAAACTCAACAGGCATTATTTTCTTTCCAACAGCTGGTTTTATTCCTGACTTTGCTGCTTGTTTGTTAGTAATTTTACAACTACAGTGTCTGTGAATGAAGGAAATATGAAACAGCAGTGAGCACACAGAAACCACAGGACTAGACTTCTACAGATGGCTCTATGTGAAGCTTGAAATCTAGGTTATATTTGCATATATGTTTACACCAAAGAAGACTCGGCTTCCATTATTCCTGTTGTATGATCAAAAAGTATATATTTGTTTTTCTCCGATTTAGTTGGGGTTGGTCCTGCTTTGAGCAGGGGGTTGGACTAGAAGACCTCCTGAGGTCTCTTCCAACCCTAATCTTCTACGATTCTTTACCATAACATGGAGACAGGTGGGAGGCAAGAATATTTTCTCAACTTTCAAGTGTTTAATGCAATGCCAGCTTCTCCACACATGCCTCTTCTCCTTAACCTGAAGTGGTAGATTAGGTCCCAGAGAGTAGTAAGGCAAGTCAGTCTCCACCCAAATTTGGCAACCGCCTGGAAAAATTTTTTTTCTGGTGATGGTGCTGATGAAACACAAGAAAAACTTTGTAATCCTATTGTCCTCTCTTCCCAGCAAATTAACATGCAAAACTTAAACGATCACCATTTACACCAGCATTTTCTTTCTCTGCACCTTGCCCACTTTAAAATAACCATTTTTGTCTTGTGACACCTACGCTGACCAGGACTTAAATCTAAAACCAATTTCCACTTCTAAAGACCCATGGATTCCAAAATACTTCAGAGAAAGTGAATTAAGCTTCACTACCCCACGTTGCGAGTTATGTAACTATTCCCATTTTACAGCAGTGCAGAGAGGTGAAGTGATTTGACCAAGGTGTCCCAGTGAGTCAGTGGCTGAGCCAGGACAGAATGCAACACCCCTGTCTCCCGGCTCCAACCACAAGGCACATCATTCTTCTCCTAGCCATCTGTAACTGAGCACTATGGGAATCAAAAGGATTTTTAACTGACAATTTGTAGTGGATCATTTGTATAAAAAGGAGGCTGCGGGAAACCACAGTTCCATCTTAAATTAAAATCAATGAAAAAAGTAGTTTGCACGGATAGTGCAAGCTAGTTCGTCTTAAGGGCATTAAGGGTACTTTGCTACACACCACTTGCTGTGCTAATTCAAAGAAATTACAAATTAACACAATGCTGTGGTATCAGATAGAAAGACCTGATGAGTTTATGGGTTGTTAACAGCAGAACCGTCTACGAAACCAGAGCCAATTCAGCAATAGTTCTGAGCACACGTGAGAATCACCCAGGGGACACCAGTTTGTTGGCAAAACAGCCAGTGATCATGTACTTATGATAAGGGGGAGGGTTCAGCTAGGAAGAGTGACCCTCCCCTAAAAACTCTTGAAATGAGCTGTTGGAAAGGATAATAATGCCGCAGGAATGGGCCCCCAGGAAATGCGAGCCTGTTAATGCCCAGCATGTGCACCCTAACTCCCCCAGGACCATAGAGGGGGAAGGGAGCAACCTTGGGGCCCCAGGCTGCACATATGAACAAGGAACTGTGTTTAGGGGGAACAGACAGACTGCTGTCATAAATGCAAGAAGATGCTCCTTAAATATAGGGGTGGAAGGAACAATCTTGTTGCCAAAACACAGTACTGGGCATCAGGGCTCTCTTCCTGGCTCTGCCACAGATTTCCTCTGTGGCCTTGGACAAGTCACTTAAACTGACTGTGCCTCAGCTTCTCCATCTGAGAAACAGGTACCATAATGATACTTGCCTCCTCCCCAGTGGGGTTGTGAGGATAAATTCATTCATGTTTGTAAAATGCTTTGAGATCCTGAAGAGAGGGCAAGGGACATGTCTAATCCCACTCCCATTAAAGCCAACAGTTAAACATCCATTGACTTCAATGGGAGCAAGATCAGACCCTATTTTTGTTGTTAACCTATACAACTGTGATTGGCTAGATGTACAATTTAAGGACTTTATCTTTGCAAATCATTCCTTGAGCATTATTTACATATATGGTTTCAACCCAGCCAAATCTGACTTCCAGGTTTTGACCTTTGTGGGCTTCCATATCATCACGTGGACTGGTCCAGCATGTGATTTGAAAGAACCAAGTTTTGTGCACTTTACCTCCAGAACACAAGCACTTCTACTAAGAATGAATATCCCAAACTCATAAACTAGTGTTGAAATACATCACAGAGGCATTCAGGCAGGGAGCACCTTATGTAATATTATTAATATTAATAAAGCTTGCCTCCAGTGGAACCTGCCACCCTAGCTGCTGAAATAAATGCTAGTGAAAACCTTTCTGGACAGCCAAAGTGGATGTCCTCGTGGTGAGGATGAGGTTAGGAGCTTGAAAGTAGAAATGGTAAAATTCTACTCATGGAAATTAGCAGATGCCAGCCTCTAAAGGCCTAGACCTGCCAGGAGATCCATTATGGCAATTTGTTCAAGGGGAATCTCTAGAGAATAAGGCACACTATTCGTGATTTAGTTACTGTAGAAACCAGGCCAGTGTGTCTTCTTATCTGTTGGGTGTCCAAACTTCAGCTTCATACCTCAACTGCTTGCTTGCCCAAATGCAAGTCAGGCCAAATATGTACTATTCAAATAGTTTGCAGGAAAATCTCATTTCACAGGGGTATTTGGTGCTGAATAAAAGGCCCAACCCCTAAGTACTGCATGAGGTTCATAAAACTTTCTACAAGAGGCATGGGAGTCTCCCCTTGATTTCACTGCTCTTGAGGACCAGGCCCTGAATAGCTGTTTGGATGCAGACTTGATTTTTCTTTTGGGGACTCTAAATCTTATTAAACTGATCACATGACAAGGGAATGAGATGAAAGAGAGTGATGTCATGAGGAGCAGTTAACATAAATGAAACCCTTACACAGCTAGATGGTCTTGCATTTTTCCCTGCATCTCTCACTGAAGAGAAAAACCTTTGATTGCATATCACAAACTGTGACAATTTAGCAATGACAATTAAAAAAAACAATCCCCAGTGACGTGTGTTTCAGGGAAGCATCCACCTGACCCGAGCCTCTCTTCTGAGAAGGACTCCAGCCCAAAGTCTGTCAGAAAAGAATTTTGGTTCTTTCTGCTGAGCAGCAGTTACGTCCCTAACCGCAAAATAAATATATACACGTCCCTACTTGCCAAGATAAGTTCTGACTCAGAACAAAGTGAACTTGAAAAACCTCACAGTACTTAGTAATTTGCTCCTTTGACAAGACAATAAGTTATCCAGGTAGGGCAGTCACCACACAAAGTTTAAATGCCCTCTCTCTCTCCCCCCCCGCCCCCTTACACCCCTCCCACACAGTGCACAGTAATAATAGAAAACACAACACATCTTCTTGTCTTTGCTTTAAACCCATGTCTGGTCTGTGCCCATATAGCATTATTCTGTAGATTGTTCCAATAATCCCCGGGAGAAGCCATTCTACCCTAATTTGTCCTTTAGGCAGCTTCAGATTGTGACCATGTTTTTTCTTATGGGTAGAAGAGATGAACATACGCTGGATTCTTGTATGTTACGTCCCTTTTACATTTTTGAAATCTGTAACAATCACCTCCCCAGTTTCCTTTCCCCTACCCTACCTTAGTATCATGTTTTAACATTTTTATAAAAACACAAGCTGCATTTTTCAATATGGGCACTAATTTACAGCACTGTAATTCCTTGTCTCTTTGATTTCTATACATCTTGCATGAAAAACCCATATAGCCAACAGCAGGTGCAGAATTAAACCTTAGCTACTGAGACTTAGAGGGCAGGAGACAAAAAAACAAGGAGCTCCCAGAAGAAATTAGCATTCCCAGGTATTGACTTACAGCCACTCCCATTGTATTGAAATGTCAACCTGCCACAATACAAAAATAGAACTTTCTTTTTTAAAGGAGCTTTCTGATTCATGTAAACAGCCTGTTACATAGCAGCTGATAACTTACTATGACTAATAAAACACTTTAAAATCCCTAGCTCACCAAAACTTACAAAACGTTCACCAGCCCTACCCCCAAAGAATAGGTACCCACAAGTATGCTGCCAGTCAATGCTAAAATAAATGGCTTTCCACAACTCTATTTGACAAAATCTCTTCCCTTTATGCAGTAAAAAGCAGTCACATATTTCTATGATTTTACAGCTCCTGTCACTAAACTGCTGCTTTGATGGATGCATTACATCTATTTTGATTATTTTCTTTACAATTCTGAATTAGTCTTTTGTTTTGAGCTTGTTAAAGGAAAGATATGTCTTACCTATAGATTCCTTATAACTAAACAAGAGCAACCCAGAGATAGGTCAGCTGTTTACATTTAACAGTTGCCTGAACACATGTAATATAAAGCCTGGATCAAACCAGCTGCGCGCTGCTGTAGAAATTTCACGTGTGATTTCAATCCATCTGGAAGACTCCGAAAGTCAGTTATTTTTTGTTGTATTTATCAGAGGAAGAGTTGCTGTTTTGTTTTGTTTTTATTTTTTGACGGTTCCTATTAGCCCTTGTTGAACACAGACTGACTCTGCCAAAGCTCTCCTGATGCAGTCACTTATCTCATATGACATCACTCATCAGAGGTCCCCACGGATCCTTCGTTCTTGCTTATAGCACTGAACGAGTAATAAGCGTTTGAATTCCAGCACTGCTTAAATACAGGGAAAAGACTGCGGCTTTGCTCCAGGATGGCTTCACAGTCAGGAAAAGTGGGTGGAGAGATGTGTTCTCTCCCCCTCTTTTTTAAATGACTCAATGCCACCAATCAGAAAGCTTCTTTGCCCAGTTCAGAATGACACTCACCGCTGTTCCAGTTGACCAGAACAGAAGCTTTAATACAGCACTGTTATATTCTTTAACTCCAGATTCGCAGAGAAAATGTGGCAGAATTGAAGGAAAGTCAAGTTAGCACAAAACCCTAAGGCACCTGGTCCAGAAGGGAACACGTAACTAATACACAGCAAATTTCAGCAGCACACTCCCATTTAACTGTTGTCTTCCCTACTAGGGAACATAATTTACATGTTAAAGATGCCTCTAAAATACTTTGGCATAAATATAAGACTGTTTCCTAACTGTGGTGCAATCCTAGAAACATATACTTGTAGTGTAAATCTTTAATATCTATTTCAGATTTCTGGTCTCTGCAGGAAAAGAAAGTGCACTTGCCAAGGGCAGGATTCCCCTCCCAGGGCTGGCCTCTGACACTCAGTTCTCTACCCACCATGGCCTGATTTTCATTCTTTAAAAGAAAGAAATATCTCATTTAAGTTGGAAGCTCTTTCTCGCAGAGAGCTTCTTCCTTTATTTGCATGTGAAATGCCCTGCGCATATATGATGCTATATAAAATAAACACTATTTTGCCTACCTGTAACAGGCTCAGATCCTAGGACTTCTGAGCTTGCATCCCCCCTTTTCGTTGGTTCATCAAACTGCAAACTTAAATCCATTTCTCCATTAAGGATGTCTCCCGTAATCACTCCGGCTTTGGAAGGGGATGGGGGGAGAACCCCAACAGGTACACTCTCTAGCTTCCCAACTGCAGACTCAGGGACAGAAGGCGTTTCCAATATAGAAACAAATCCATCCAGCCAGGAGCCATCAGCCTCTGGAACCAAGCACTTTGCCCCAACATCATCTGTAAGCTCAGCAGCAGCATTGATATTGTATGGATGTGACTGTGAGAGACACGCTTCCAGCATGGCATTGCTCTGCTCCTCTTGGTCTTTGTTGGGCCAATCCAAGACCTGTTGCTGGGCTCCTTTCACTTCAGACCCAGCTTCGCTCTCACTGGCCAAACAGACAGCGTCAGTGCTGGAGTCGCTGTCGCAGGGGGGTTCTTCTGCAATAGGCTGAAGCGATGCTCTGGACAGTACATTGTTCATATCCTCCTCCTCTTCTGGATCACCTGGTATCGTGGATGTCTCAGCTATACCTAGAGGTACCCTATTCTCAAAGGCAACAGAAGGTGCTTCCATAACAGAGACCTCCTTTAATTCTGGTGCTTTGTTTTGCAGAGAACGTCCCTGTGCCCCCTGACTGAGATCACGTTCCTGGTTCAACGTTGCGTCGGGAGGAGGGTCATTCTTCGCATCCAGCGATTTGTACTCTGATTCAGACCCTTGTACAATACTTTCTTCTGCATCCACTGTTGCATTGTCATCCGCTTCCTGACAGGAGATTTCCCCTTTCAGCCCAATATCTGCGTTACTGTCATTTGCTGCAGATTCCTCGCCCTGACGGCAAACAGAGGATTTCACAGTAGCAGCAGGCTCCTCGGACAAACCCTTTTCTTTGCCAAGTGTCCCACTTTCACACAGCTCCTGACTGGGTTCAGCTTTGCTCTCTTCAGCCGGCTGTGACAGACTTTTCTCGTCAGAGTCCTCTTTTTCCACGCTGTCTTTAGGCAAGCTAGTTTCTGCTGTTATCTTACGATGCACAGAACTGTCCTGTTCAGCAAGCACTGCCGTCTCTGCTACTGCTGCTACTTCCTGGTTTTGTTTAGATTCTTTATTATGAATTGCAGAGGGTGTGTCCATTAAATTATCCTGGATACGCTCTGTCCCCATGCCACATGAAGAGAAGACGGGATCATTACCATGCACAGACGCCTCCTGTCCTGGAGGTGCCGCTGCAGCATCTCTCTCCTTACCGACTGCCTGTCCCTGTTGTTCATCTCCTTTAAATAAGGGAGACGAAAATGATTTCATTTGCTTGCCAACCCCCTCCTGTTCGGAAATTCTTTCTGATGTCACCAATTGGTTTTGCAGACGCTCTTTTTCTGCTGAGGACAAACCTGCGTCAAGTGGAGGTTGTGACCCAGGCTCACATTTGCTAGCTGAAGCAGTCTCTGGTTTTAAGCTGTCACACATTTCACCTTTTAAAACAGCTTGATTCTCAGTGTGGCAATTGCCAGCAGACCGCTGGCCTTCCTCTGCTGAATCTGTGCTTCCTCTGCCAGTAGTTTCAGTTCTCGGTGACATCTTTTTAAGGGCTTCACTGTCACCTTTGCCTTCAGCTAGAATTGCAAAGGTTTTACTGCTTTCAAGGCAACACACAGACTCTGCATCACTTGGACCAGGCCTGTCAAGGGGATTGTTTTTCATTTCAGAATTATTCCGCACATTGTCACTCAAAACCAGTTCATTCAGCCCAATATCTGAGTTTCCATTTTCCACCTGCACACCCTGCTCAATACTCTTACTATTGTTGTTCACTTCCAAAACAACAGGATCACGTTCCAATGCATTCTCTGAAACCTTTATTTCAGTCACAACCAGCAGCTCTTCTCTAGTGTTGGGAATCATACTCTGCCTCTGCTTTACAAGGGGTTCACCTTGGACTACTCCCTCTGGCAAACCAATCTTTGCATTTTTGGAGTTCGAGTCTGTTCCACTCTCTTTGCTGCCACTTGTCTCCCAATGGCCAACAGGGATAATATTACTGTCAACACGTACATTTGCATTATCCTGTGCCTGCATCCCTTGTCCAGCTCCACATTCCCTACCTTCTCTTGGAGATTTTGGTGACACTGCAAGTAAGGGCTCAGTAGCATGGATCAGCACCCCACTTGCTGGGGGCAGCTCTTTCAGACTTGAAGTTCTTAATCCCCGGGTCTCATCCTCTCCATTCTCCACATGCTGCTGGATTGAAGCAGCATCCACAGACCCTGTACAGTTCTTGCATTCTGCCTGGCCCATAGCCACATCCACACCCTCACAGGGCGTTGGGGCTTCGCATGCAGTTTCAGCCACAGTAACAGCGCTTTCAGTTGCGCACTCTTCAACGATTTGCACTTCCTGTTGGGTATTATCTCTACTACACAGGCTGGCTTGACTCAAAACAACTCCACTGGATGTCATTCCTGTTTCCGCATTTGTATTTCCACAGGATGGAAGGCTTGCAGCACCACTTACTCCAGAACCTGAGCTCAGCGTGCAGTCATTTTTATCTGATACAATCCCAGAGTCTACAATAGCGGCTGGCCCCTCCTCTTCCTTTTTACTCAACGTAGCTGTGTTTTTACTTTCACAGGAAAACCCTGGGTTGTCTATACCCGCCAGGCTCAACAAATCACTTGATGTGTCGTTAAGCACTTCCAAACTCCCACTGTCACACTGGTTCTCTTTTTGGCCTGTTGGGGCTGAGAGCTGCCTCACATCAAAGTTAACTAGTGCAGAAGGGCATTCTTTGCTTTCTTCTGTTGGCATTTCTTCTGAGAGGGAGGCTGCAGCAGCCGGAAAACCCTCCACCTCTGTTCCTATATTGCAGTTATCCTCTGAAGTTCTCAGCTCTGGCTCTGGCTGTTTCGCTGCACTCTGAAAAGAGGGAAATAAAGACTGTGACTGTTTGTTTTGCTGTATGTCACACTCTCAAAGTGCACACATTAATTTATCGGTCACCTGTACAATTATTAAATCTATAACATTAACCTGAGTGCAAACAAAATGAGATCAGCTCCTCCCTCCATCTCTGTGTGTATATCCACTTGAACTGCATTTACAAAATGTACTGGAACAGTAATTGACCTTTTAAGTCTTGCCAGCCACTGGCTATATTGAAGACTATTGCTTGAATGGATTTAAATTTAAACTCAGTAAAGAGCAGGATTTAAATTTAATTTGCAGTATTAAGTAACATGCATTTGAATGTACAATCCAGCTCCAAAATGGCACATTGCAATTCTTTTCGAGATTGGCTCTGGGCTGTAGGAGGATTACAGAACCCCTGTGTCTTTGGAAACACCATATTAATCTGCCCTCAAAGCAGGAAGCAGCCACTTGCCACCATCCTCTGGGGGCTAGTAAAAGGTACAGATTTTTCTCAAACAACCAATCCAAGGCTTGCCTACCACCTTTCCTCATTGCCCATTCCCTCCAGAGCCCATCTCCCTGTGCTTGTTCCTTCTCCCACCCCACTCCCATACACAAAGTCCTCTGTCTCCAGCTCCTCCCCACCCCAATGTAACACACATTTTGGTTACTCCAGCTGCTGACTACCTTGCTGTGTTTACAGTAACCCTAGTCATAAAATAAAACCACATAATAACAGAGACCGCTTGAAGTGAGCAATACACATTATTAAATCTTTATAGTTCAGGTATACAACGGCTCAGACTAGACATGTCAGTGGTGGGATATTCAATGGGGCAATGACGTTGGCCAGTTCCCTTGAACTACCCAGGCAAGCATAAAGTGGTTGCATAGAAACCCTCTCACTTTTTTTTTCTTTATTGATGTAATCCTTCCAGACGGCACATCCACGGAGAACCTTACCTGTTCTTAAATACTGTTCACCATTTGGGTCCCCACAAGACTTAGCAGGTGCCATGCACTATTTAGGATAGAATTTGATCCAAGTTTTGTCCCACTTCAGAGCAATAGTTTAACCTCTAGTTCAGAACAAAAAAACCACACAGAAACTTTTTTAAAATGGCTAATTATGTGGGGGCTTCTCTCTCCAGAATTGGTTCCAAGGACCCTAGATGGGGGTCACTTGCCCCACTCTGCAATCCCACAAAGCATAGCAAACATCAAGAAAAGTATCTGTGCAAGCATGCAGATTTTAGAGCACTTAGAAGCGTTGTCCTTTAAACAGGAAGGACAGAGAGACGACGATGGGAAAGGGCTCCTCTACATACCCATCTTCAGCATGGGAGGCTCTGAAAGGTGTACCGTGATCAGTGGATCAGAGCTGGAGCCGGTTCGCACCAGTTCGCGTGAACCGGTTGTTAAATTTTGAAGCCGGTTTAGACCCGGTTGTTAAAGGGGTGGGCAAACTCCGGCCCACTGGACCATCCTGTCCGGCCCACCTGAGCTCCCGGCTGGGGAGGCTCCCCTGGCTGAGCATTTTTACTCACCCGGCAGCGCTCCGGGTCTTCAGATTTTGGCAGCTCATCATTGACTGTGATCACATATCAGCTGAATGAGAACACCCCATGGAGATGAAGACAACTTGAAACAGCAGCTCTGAGACACATGGGACACTCCACTCATCTTAGTGGATGTTCCCACCCCTCTTTAGAGCCTATGATATACATGAAGTATACCTGTTCTCCACTCCCCATTCAAATGGGCAGGACTTCAGATCTTGGTTCACCTGAGAAAGATTGGGGCGGGGGGCTGTAGATGAGTATAGGCCCCCTAGATCCAGACACACACATGGGTGGCAGTATGAGAGGCTCACAAACCCAGAGCGGCAAGGTTCCCCATAGCCCAGCTCATATGTGGGGGGCCAGAAAGAGGGCTTAGAACGGTTAGAGAGCTGACAGCCCCCCAGATCTGGACATACACAGGGAGGAGATAATGTGAGACTGACAAGTGCCCCTGCTCCATTCTCCCCTCTGCCACACACCCGCACAGCCCCCTTCCCACTGCACTACCCCCTCCACTGCCCCTAACCCCTAAGCCTCCTTCACCTGATCCGTCAATCTCTGTCCCCCTTCCTCTTATCCCCCTTCTCATAACCACCCTCTCCTCGCTACAGCCCCAAACTCCCCTCCTGCAACTCACCCCACCACTCCTTGGAAATATTTTCATGGCTCATTTTTCCCCAAAGACTTTTGGAGACTTAGGGGGGTTGGGTGCAAAATTGGGATGCACTGGCAGAGCTCAGGGTGCCACCCCCCTTTCACCTGAGCCCCCAACCTTTCTCGCCTCCCCACCACCACCATTTATCCCGTTCCCCATAATCCCACCTCCCCTCACTGCAACCCCCACCCCTCTCCCCATATTTCCCCACTTTTCCACCCCAATGCCCCTCACTTCCCAGGAAGCACTCACATGCCTAATTTCCCCCCCAAAATACTTTGATTCCATGATCCCCAAACTCAAATAGCCACTTATGACTCACAAATTGTAGCAACCTCTGGCCCCTCAGTTCAAAACTCCTTTTATCTTAGGTGGTGGTTTGTGTTTAACATGTTGTTTAGTTATGTTAATGGCAGGATGAGTTCACAGCCATCAAGAGGTCTCTGATTTATCAGTAAGACTAAGATTTTGTCATGACAATTTTTAGTAAAAGTCACAGACAGGTCACAGCCAATAACCCAAAATTCACAGAAGCCCCATGATCTGTCTGTGACTTTTACTAAAAATAACCCTGACGAAATAGGGAATGGGGGGTCCCCCAACTCCCACCGCTGCTGATGCTCACAGCGGCTGGGAGCGGCAGGCCCCCTCTGCCCATGGAGGCTCAGAGCTCCAGGACTGGCAGCTAGGAGTTGACAGGGCCCCTTGCCCCAGCTCTGAACTCGGGGGCCCCCCACCGCCCGTGTGGATGGGAGTTCCGGGGGCTGCCCGCCACCCGTGGAACTCCAGGGGCCATCACACCTGGGAGCTCTGAGGTGACCTGCTGCATGTGGCGTCTTGGACCTGTGGGGGCCCCTGCTGTGGCTCAGAGCTCCGGGAGTGGCTTGGAGCTCCAGGCAGATGCCTGGGAGTTGCAGGCCCCCCCCCAACAGCTCAGAGCTCCAGGGCTGGCAGCTGGGAGCTGCATCCCACCCGCAGCTGAGAGCTCTGGTGCTCCCTCTGGCTGACAACTCCAGCCCCGCGGCTGAAGCAGAAAACGTCACAGAGGACTCTAGAAGTCACGGATTCCGTGACCTCCCATGACATAATCGTAGCCTTAGTCATTATTACCTCTCAGTTTAACAGTACAACGCAGCAGAAGGAAACTGATTTTTTGGAGTTGGTGCTGTAACTTAGGAACCCCAATTTGGATCACTAATGCTACCCTGTGGCCCTATGCGGCACACCAAATTTCAAAGCTATCCAATTAACTATTTGGATTTTAGAGCACTTACAAGAGTCAAGCTTTGAAACATATAAAATGGTGGGAATGGAAGCCATTTAGTCATTTTTCTATATCAGTGCATGCACAGTGTAAATATGTACATTTCCTTAAATACCATTCTCAATTTGGGTCTCCCAAAGATTTAGTGGATGCCATGCACTACTCTGGATAAAACTCAACAGATTGAGATCATTTTGACCTGCATCACATCAATAGTTTAATCCCTAGCTCTGGGCAAAGAAACCCACCTAGAAACCTTTTTTCAATGGCTATTTTGGGGGGGAGGGGTGCTTGTATCTCCAGAACCCCATGCTCATGTGACTCCAAATTTGGGTCTCTGATCCCACCAAGCACCCTCCCAGGCACACCAAATTTTAAAAAAATCTGACTGAGCATGTCAGTTTTAGAGGACTTAGAAGTGTTAACCCTTAAACAGATATCATGATGCAACCTTAACTATAGGGGTGCTCCCGTGCCACTACAATGACAGACTATGCAGTTCTAAACTTGCGATGCTGTCCAAGCTTCATGGTGGGTTAGGATCCACATAAATAATTGGGAGATAGTGGGCACTGGCTGGAACTACTGCTCTGCATGAAGAAAGAACACATGATAGATCCATTTGTGTGGGTGTGCAAATGATCAAGTTCAAATGGAGTGTCGGCTGTCTGGTGGCTTCCACCCTGCAGCAGAGCACAGGGAATGCTCTACTGGTTTCCAGCCAATGCAGACAAACACAAACAAAAGTGACACTTGTTGTGGAACAAGCAAGGTTTTGAAACACAGAGGAAGTGGGAGCCCTCACATCCTCGCAGTGAAGTCACTCTGCTGATAGACTAAAAAATAGAGCCTTCTCCAGAGGAAGCCAACTGGCTTTCAGCTGAGCTTAAATGAAGTAATTGCAGGGCTGCTTTCCAAATTCAAATCAGATTAGATCTGAAGTGAAACAGGGCTGGAAAAAAAAATCTAAACATAGCTTTTCTGATTTCATTGTCAGACAAAATGTACCCGTCAGGCATCTGTACCATCAAAAAGAAACGTGCTTGCTATGATAGACATATTTTACTGTCATCTGGTGGTAAGGGGAGGCAAAGTGAGGTGATTCCAATGCTCGCTTTGGTTTGCCACTTGTATCACCAGTATTTGCTGAAACCCAGAGTTACTACTGTTCTGTATTCAGACGACAGTGAGGACTGTTGTTCAGAATGGTCAGTCTGCTAAAATGTCAACTAGTAAAAATGAAAAATACTACTCCAACCTCCTCCTTTTTATCTCTTAATGAAAAAGGAGTAGCAATATTTAAATATAACAACTCTGAGGGCTGTCACTCTTCAATGTAGACACTACCTATGCCGACAGGAGGGCTTCTCTCATTGGCGTAGGTAATCCAGTGCCCCGAGAGGTGGTAGTTAGGTCAACGGAAGAATTCTTTCATCGATCTAGTGCTGGTCTACACCAGGGGTTAAGTTGGTATAGCTATCTCTCTCAGGAGTTTGATATTTCATATCCCTGTGAGACGTAGTTGTCCTGAAGTAAATTCCTAGTGTAGACCAGGCCTAGGATAGTGGAATTAAACACACACATACAGACATCTGAAAGGAACGGTGGACACACAAGGAAAACTGAAGAGTTCTGCAGCAGCTGTAAAATCCTGACCACCATTTTGCATTTCACCCTTTGAACAGGGTCTCCCTGGCAGCCTCTTTCAAGCTCTGAGAGTGGAATTTTCCGAAGACCTCAGACTTGACCTAATTGCAGATCCAATGATCAAGCTCCCAGTGGCTTTAATTGGAGCAGTATCAGGCCAATGCCAAATGCTTCTGAAAACCCCACCATGAACTCCTACAGTATTTAACAGGAGTGGACTCACCCTCAGAATCTTGCACTGAGGTACTAAAGAAGAGAATACAATGCTCTCACTACCGCTCCTCTGGCCCGTCCCCTCAACCGGAGTGCTGCTTCCTGGCAGATCTATTAGTGTCTTCTCCGAAACAAACACATTCCCATCTCCCTAACCCCAGCCAGTACCAGAACCCACCTCACACGCCCCGCCCACTGAGCCAACCACACTGCAGGGAGCTACCCTTTGCTCCAAGCAATGTTCTTCTGCCCTCAGGATGTAACTCGCCTTCTCTTTGCAGGGATGAGTCAGGGTCTGGAAGCAGAGAGAGGCAGAGTACATGAGGAAGGACGTGCAAGGCAGGATTTGCTTCTCCCGAGAGAGTCCTGACCGAGCTCCACCTCCCTGATGGCAGAAAACCTCCCTTCATCCTAACAATGCCTTTAGTAGAGCCCCACTCCCAAATCAGAGGAAAGCAGACAGTTCCCAGGTAACATCCCCCCGGGCATTAGTTAATTATATCTAAGTTAAGAAACAGTTTCTTACTGTAACTGTGGTTCTTCAAGATGTGAAGGTCTAGTGTCATTTGTAAATCCCTATTGCCGAGGTGCAAAGTTTCTTACAAGATACCTGTAAGCTCAAGATAACAGCAGTGGGCATCCCAGGTACATTTACACTCACTATATTGCCCTGTCCCTTTCTCACCGTGTGCTGGTGACTCGCTATGTATTGCCGGAGCTGCTCTATGTCATGCTCCATGCTGGCCTTTGCTCCTTCCTTGGCTTCAGCTGTTAGCGTGTAAACATTCAGCCCAAGGTGGTATTTCACACAGTAGTCCCCCGAGTGCACTATATGAGACAAAGTGCTCCAAGAGTCCGGTTCACCAGCTTCCTCTCTGAAATAAAACAAACCCAGGTTAATACACAAACGAGGCTGAAACACTGGGATGCAGTGACACACATGCCATTCCTCGGTCTCGATACTCATCTAGTTAATGGCCCAACCAAAAGAGTCTACAGGGCGGTTTATTCTGCAGGCAAGAAGGTCAGGCCAAGAAACACATACACTCCCCAATCTTGGCGGAGGGAAATGAACTGGAGTTGAGAGTTAGAGTCAATGACAAGCTCCATCCCAAAAAGTCCTGCCAAGTCTTATCGACCGGGAGTTTCCAAGCTGTCAGAAGGTTATAGCAAGTAGTGATGAAGGGCAAAGTGAATTTAATGCAGACCAAGGTGGCCAGATTGACAGCCCTAGAGTGGGAACTGTCTCCTAATCTATAGGATAAGGACTTTAGGGCAATAGGCAAGCGACATGACAACTTTTATGACAGAAACATTCCTCCAGGGATCAGACAGAGATAATAAACTCACTTCACAGAGTGCAAGCGGCCATTATGTGGTAGCAACTTTCATTCACTACTGAACTGGACTTGATTTGAATGGCTGGCCTAAAGGGGAAGATCTTATCTGACCATTCTTACATAACTGTTAGGACACCAATATCCTGAGACATCAAGTCCCTCTACACTAGGATTATTGATTTAATTATAGAGCTGCCCATTTTGTCAGTTAACAGTAACAAAATCTTTAATAAAGGTCAGTCCGGCGGGGGGAGGGGGGGAGACTATGCCGTTGTCTCCATTAGCACAGAGCTTTAAAGTTGTAACTAAATTACATTCTTATTTACATAAAATGAACACAGTAATGGTCAAAATACTGCCACCTTCACTACAAACTTCAGAGCATGACTACACTGACAGAAGAACAGAGGCACACCCATATGGAACTTTTCCTGTCTCTAATTGTTAGAAAAATTGTTATGATACTAACTGTTAACATGAGCTCAGATACCACAGTAAATGGCACCGTTTAAGAACTGGAACTGAATAGAGAAGAGTCAAGTAAAATTTCCATTAAGGTTACAAGCCAAATTCAGGCCTAGCAGAAATTTGCATTTGAGTGACGCCTGAGATAAAGACTGAATTTGAATCTAAAAGTATAAATCTTACCGACGTGCTGTGCTGTCTCACAGTGTGATTGGCCCTTTAAGGGGAGTTGGGCCCAACCACAGGTGTGATAGATCAGCTACCTTCCAGCTGAGGCAGATCAGTTAGGAATCAGAACCCAGATGTTTAAAGGTATTTAGACATTACTGTGCTCAGCATTCCAATGTCTAACAGATTTAGGAGCCTAAATCCAATTTTCAAATGTCATGTAAGGAGCCTAAATCCCATGAACAGTCAATAAGATTTTGGCTCCAAAGTGCTGAAATCTCTTTTTCAAAATGAGATTTGGGCTATGTCTACACTGCACTTTTGTCATTATATCTTTTGTCACTCAGGGGTGTGAAAAAACACCCCCTCTGAAGGACAAAAGTTTTGGCGCCGAAAAGCACCAGTGTGGACAGAGCTTTGTCGGTGGGAGACGTGCTTCCGGCGCCAGGGTGGCCGTCTTACATGGCATGGCTGCAGTGGCACAGCCGTGCTGTTGTAAGGTGTGCAGTGTAGACATAGCCTTCGGCTCGTAAATCAGTGGAGCAAATATTCAATCTCCATTTGCTTTGTGACAAAGTGCTGGAGAACGATGGGAGAGTGGTCCAAGCCTTTGTGGATTCTGCTAAGGCATTTGATAGCATACGACACCAACCTCTTCGGGCAATCCTGTGGCTGGTCGGACCTGGGGAAAATGTAGTAAGGCTTATAACAAATCTCTATGAAAACAAGTTTCAGAGTAACAGCCGTGTTAGTCTGTATTCGCAAAAAGAAAAGGAGTACTTGTGGCACCTTAGAGACTAACCAATTTATTAGAGCATAAGCTTTTGTGAGCTACAGCTCATGGCTTCAGTGTGCATGAGCAACGTAGTCGGTTTGACTTGAGGATAGATGTCAGACAGGGCTGCGTGCTACCTGCACTTTACCTGCAGCCTACAGGAGGGCACACCTGTCAGTGGACAAAAAATTAGTCATCTATGTTTCACCAATGATGTTAATCAGATAGGACTGTTGCCAAGAAGAGGGGCTCAAATTGCTGGAAAGAGTAGTGGTAGAAGTAGAGATGTTAGATCTAAAGGTATCACATGAAAAGACAAAGACAATGGTAACATCTAAATCTGCTGGAAAAGTGAGATACTTCTAATCCAGATCTGAAGATGCATTGGAGCGTGGTGAGCACTTCAAATACCTAGGTAGCATGACGACAAGAGACTCTAAACATCACTTAGAGATTTGACATAGAACTGGACTCATGACTGCTGCTCTAGCGACCCTCAGACACATTTGGAGAAACAAACATATTACCATGAAGTGTTAAATTAAACTGCTGCAGTTTCTTGCCTTCAGCATCTTGCTATATGCAAACAAGACATGAATGCTAAGGAAACAGGATAGTAAGAAGCTTTCTGCTTTTAAATTGAAATTCTACAGGCAATTGCTGTGTATTAGCTAAACCTCACACAGGACTAATGAGGACGTAATCACCCAAATTTACAGCATAATTAGAGTGATACTGTATATTAAGACAATCAGACCAAGAACACTTGAGTTTGCAGGACGCATAGGTCAGATGAACGGAGGAAGATGGCCAAAGAACGTTTTGCAGGGACTGATGCAAGGTGCCAAGGGGTGCCCATGGCGAGCATGGGTTGACGATGTGGTTGATTGGATGGAATGCAGTACAGCGTGCTTCTCGAAGCTGCATGACGACTCTGAAATGTGGAGGAAGATCACACGCCAATGACTTCCATATACTGTGGTTACTGTTTCTTTTGATGTGATTGCACGCACTTTCCACTGTGGGAGAACGTGTATATATATTGCAGTAAATCAGTTAGGTGTGCAATTTTGACTGCAGCAATGCCCAAATATCTTCAAAATTCTGTGCCCAGGTGATTATAAAAATCCAGCAAGTAGCCCGGTAAGACAGAGAGATGTCAGGAGCAGGGACGCTCTGGCAAGAAGCCCCTAGGTCAAAGGGGAAGAGCTACAGGAAACAGGCTGGCTCCACTGGCAGGCCCTAGAGCAGGGTGACTCTCAGGCAAACAGCCAGTAGAGTAGAAACCTGTAGGGACTAGCTCCCCACAGGAGACAAGATTCAGGGGAAGGGACGATGGATGTACTGTACTAGTTTTATGTAGAAGAACCACAGCAGAAGCCCTGAGGAAACAGGACTGAATCAGAATCCGCACATGATGTCACTCTTTCCTAGACTGGAGAGACAGGCCAGTAGCCTATAGGCTGCTATTTTGGAAAGTAAACATCTTGGATAAACAGCTAGCCCTGAACCCACAAACATTTATACAAGTGCTTAGTTTTAGTCATGTGATTAGTCTCACTAACCTCAATGGGACTACTCACATGCTTAAAGTTAAGCATGTGCACGTTTGTAGGATCGAGGCCTTAGTCTGAAGTTTGCTGTGGTTTTTTTGCTCTCTGTCAAGTTTCATTTTGAACCAGAAACGAGTTCAAGGAACTGATGAGACACCGGTTTCTCAGCAAGAAGCACTTTCCATTAATGGCCAGATTGTGACTCATCTTGTCACAGTGGCATATGGTGGCCGTGCTGGCTAATTACCCTACGGGTAATCATATCACTTTCACAATAGGGAAAAGAGCCACTGTGGGGCTGATACTTTCCCCTCCAGTGCATGTGGGTGGGAGTGGACAGGGAGGAGTGGAGCCTTGACTTCATCATACTGTGTGCCAGCTAAGCCAGCTGCACTGGTGTGCTGGGGACATATGATGTGTCAGGTATACGGCTCTGCAGGGTACGTCCCTGCCAGAGCAAGTGTGGCGGGGGACTGGGAGGCAGGCAGTTGAGGCAGTTTTCTTCACTAGGAAAAAAGATGTGTAGTTAACTTGAGTCAGTGGCACAAGTTAAAATTCTAGAAAAGACAAGGCCATTTGTAGTTCTCACACAAGTTATCAGGTCAAGTTCAAGGCTGTGGTGGAGCTCAGGGTGTACCTCAACCTGCTAACTCATGTAAAAACTACAAATTGCTTTAACTTCATAAGGATTTTATCTTGCATAAGGCCTGGTCTACACTACATAGTTAGGTGAACGTAAGGCAGCTTACGTCGATCTAATCATACCAGTGTCTACACTATAGCCTTGTCTCCCCAATGTAAGTGCCCTACTATAATGACATAACTCCACCTCCACAAGAGGTGCAAGGCTTATGTCGGTGTAGTTAGGACTATGCAGTGTCTGTACAGACACTATTATTTACATGGTCTGTTCCCTCTCTGGTCAATTTCACGGCTCCAGTGGAGCCGTGAAATTGACAAGAAAGTGGGCAACTAGAGCCCAACTGCCCCCCCCCCACATACCTCCTGGGAGCTGGGTGGCTGGACCCCACTCCCGTCTGGGAGCCAGGGCAAGAATGGATCCCACTCCCAGCTGCGAGCCGTGGGCGGCTAAACCCTGCTCCCAGCAGGGAATAGGGAGGCATGTGGGGGGGGGGGGGGGGAGCTGGGCTCCCGGCAGGAAGCTGCCAGTGCAGCTGAGAGACCTGGCTCTCAGCTCCCCACACTGCCCCTCTTAGGTCACTGGAAGCACTCCTGGTGAGGATGCACATCACTGACTCAAGGAGAGTCGTGTGGACATGCACCATCACAAAAATTACTGTGGCGGCTGTAAATCTACTTAAGTTTTTAATGTAGACATACCCTTAGTTAATTGAAGTTAAGAACACGCCCTTCTTCCCTAGTGAAAACAAGGCCTGAACCACATTCTGATTCCCAAGTTTCTTCTGGGGCAGTGCAATTACAAACTACTTCATACGTCAGATGCATGGCAAAGCTATGGTTGAGCCCTAAATGATGAAGGAATTCAAATACTAAAACTAATGCACTCCACTGAGAAATATGTCCATTAGGCCTCATAAAATTACAGGCATATTTACGAACATTTCTATTCAGTGTCTATACATGCCATTTTGAGTCCTTACGATAAAAACAGTAACCCTTTTAACAGGTTAATGAGTAACCAAGGAAACTACTCGAGGAAGGCAAGTCCACTGGATGCTGTTATATAAGTTACCATGCAATTTAAAAGAAACATATAACCTCTGAAGTGAAGCAAAAATGAAGAAATGGATCTCTATCAACTCTGGCAGTAAGACAGTGGGCACTGTCAGCTGGGGCTACCCTGAGACAGTTTAATACACTATATATATATTGCAAGGAACAATCCTGTACTGACAGTGGCTGATGGACTAGCTGCCTTAACAGATTTTTTTCTAATTCTATGACTCACTTCAAATTAATCTATTATTCATCCAAATCGAGCCCAGTCTAAATGGACCTGAGTCTCCTCCCTTTTTCCACAGTGTAACTCAATTGACTTCAATGGAATTACTCCTGGTTTATTTAGAATCAGAATCAATATTGCAATAAAGAAACAGAAGGTAATGTACAGTTTTCTATTATAAATGGCTGTTTCAACTTCTGTAAAACCGACCATCAAACCCCTGCAATCCAAGTTATTTTATGCTTTTAATAGCTCAGTTAACTGAATAAATGGCCCTTCTTTATCAAGGAAACACAGACATTTCTGTCTGAGCTATTTTTCTTTTCAGCTGTCATATATGAGAAATCACTGTACTTAGAGCAGCTTTCAGAATACAATGAAGCAGTCATCGTGAAAAGCCCATTCACCAATTCATGAGAGCAACATCAGCGAGATTAAAGAGAACTAAGCGCAACAGCCTTTGTCAATTTCCCATCAGCTTCAAGTATATTTGCAAGCATCTTCAAACAGGCATCCACAAAGCAATCTACAGAATTCACGATTATAAATGACACCGAATGACTTCACAAACATCAGAATTCAGAAATGAATTACAGAGTAACTATGCCTACCTGTTTGCCTCTAATGAAATTCACCAACTTCACAGAAGTATGCCAAATTTATTCAAATAATTACTTCCACATACAAAGAAAATAATTTCTTTCATATACAAATTTCATGCTGTATGTTAAACTGAACATTTCCATAACGGTGCATAAATCGTAGCAAATTACAGTTCACACCCAGGCAGTTGCAGGGGACTTTTGGCTCAGTATGAAATAACAGTCATATGTACCATGCCCATGCCCATGTGAAACAAAGATATAACTGATGGCTTGCATCTACCACCCTTACTCCATGAGTTGTCCCACTGAGGACCAGGATGAGTCTTCAGCTAATGGGACTCCTCCCAGAGGAAGGTAATGCCACAGTTCAGGGCAACTGCACTTGTAGTTCCCCTTTGTATCCACGCAAAGGCACCCATTCTTAGGCTTCCAGCTCCCCAGCTGTCCCTCTCTTGAGCAGAGACCTGCATCTCACTTCCTGCTGACTGGGGGTTTTCTAGGCTGTGAGTTCCCCAGCAAGTCAGACTGCCTAAGCAGGCCTGCTTTGCTTTCTCCTCAGAGGCTATTAACAGAGCAACTGCCCATAGGCATAAGCTACCCATAGCTTTCCCTAAGCAAGCAAATTTATTCTCAAGGTGAAAGCATTACAGAGAAAAACACCCCCCCCCCCCAAAAAAAGCCCTGCGTACATGCTAAGAAGCTTACCGGAGATCACCCCAACTCTGACAAGGGCTCTGGGAGGAGTCAGTCCCTCAACCCCACTGAAGGGTTTTTTCTGTGGTTACAAATTCATAAAACCTTTTGCTCAGAACCAGAATGCCCATGAATTTCAGAGTAATTTTTTATATAGTTTAGGCCTCTGATCTTGCCCTCACATAACAGGTGATCAGATTACAAAGATATCCCCCTCCCACTCAGGACAAAGCTTCAAAAGGCTGGTTTGTTCCATAACCAGATAGGGTACACTTGCACACCTTTCCTCCCTAGAGACTTCCTTGAAAACCAACTTAACTTTGAAAGCTCATTTTTTGTCTAGCACATTGCTTCAGATAAAAATATTATCCACTCTTTCCTGTCAGTGTGTAACTATAAAGTAGACAACACCAGCAATGGGAAAGGAAATTTAAATTTACTGTGCTAGTCCCTTCCTCATCTTGGAATTCCTCAACTTGGAATTTGCATTTTTACACAGAATCTTTAGTTTTTACATTTTGTGAATAAACAAAAACATATATTAACTATTAAGTAAATTTTACTGAAAGTACCATTGTCACCCATTCATCGTGCACAGCCTTCCCCTCCTGTGGTGGATATTTGAATGTGCTTTAAATTTACATAGTTAAACATATTCTAATAAACTATTTCTGGCATATAAAATTTATTCAATGGTGTACAGGGGTTCATCTTTTAATGCATCTCAAATTTTACTTCAGCCTCCAGATATGAGTAATTGAAGTTATGAAAAGATGCTGAAAACTTTATAAATCACTCCTAAAGACCATGTCACTGCGTTTGGCAAGGACAAATTTCATGTTGACGGTAATGTGCTGTTCAGTCCTGTAGGCAGCAAGGCTGTAGGCTACATTGTAAGGCAGACAAATACAAATGGCAATTTATTTTATTTTATTAGAATGATCGATGGCACTGGTAGGATTTGAACTTGCTTAAAAATTGTAAGTAGATCAATAAAACATTGTTCAACTGAATATTGTGGCTAGGGAAACTAAAATGAAACTCTGAGCTTTAATCACAGAAAAACCACAGATTTTTTTGTTTTTTTTTAAATCAGAGAATTTTGGAGTTTTTATCAAGGAAAACTAGGATCCCTGTTGATCAGATCTATGCAGTCAGAGTATCCACACAGCACTGAATAAAGTTCAAGCATAAAAACTGGGATGAATTCTCTGCTCTCAGTCCCTGTTTTGGTTGTTCCAAAATCCTAGTCAGAAAAAAGATATTCCTGGAGGGAAGAAATTTCTCTCTTTGAGAACAGATGAACAGTGTTTGCAGCCAATAAGGAAAAAATATTTACCAGGCCATCCTGCAGCTACAGAAACATCTCAGATTAGGATGGCATACTGAATCCAAGAAACGAATTAGACTGGTCACACACTAGCGCAGTTAGTACATTTGAAATGTAGAACAGCACAATCTATTTTCATGTCCAAAGGCTGCCCAAGTAGATCATTTGCGCTTCCCTGGTGAAGAGCAAGCACTTAAGTAACGAAATAACAGATTTAACATGGCAGAGCAAATAGGATGGCTCTGCGTCGCTATCTCTGCAACGGAAAGAGATAGAAATCTGCAGCTGTACAGCAAGTCTTAGAACTTCCTGCAACTACTGATGAGATATTTTTTAAAGAAGAGCGAGAAGGGGAAAACAAAATGTGCTTCAAAAACAAAGAGACGCATTTGCAATTGGACTCTGAGGTCCTAAGTGCAAAGTTTCAGATACTGAGTTGCACAGGTTTGAAAATCATATGGAGTCCATGCACCATGTGAATAATTCTGAAGGATAAACATTTCCCAGTATGCAGGGGAACACAGAAAGAGAGAGAGAGAGAGAGAAAGCGTGGATTGGTGAGTTCAATAGATGCTTGTGTTAGGAAAGAATTATCCAGCATCTTTCAATAACAAGCCAAGAAAGTTGTGCTGGAACTCAACATGTTATTTCCTGGGGTTAGCCCCTTCAGACTTCCACATTCTGGAGCTGGACTTTGACTCAAACAAGGCAAAAATTAGCAGTGTTGCCAACTCTCATAATTTTACTACTCTCATGATATCTGATTATTATTCTGAAATCCCCAACTCCCTGATTCATGTGATTAATGAGATAATCTCAGAGGGTTTTTTAGTATGTTTCTAGCCCTCACGGCTGTGAAGAAAAGCTGGACAACATGAACTTTAAACTCTCAAATACCAGAAAGCAGATAAACACACACCACTTTTTTTTTTTTAATTAATCTCATGATTTTTCATCACTTGGTGTTGGGAAATGGCAATACTGGAATAAGCACTAGACAATCTATTCAGATTTTAGTGAGCACTCTGTGACAGAACAGGGCAAACAACTTCAGTAAAGCTCATAGTTAGATCCTTCGCTATTGAAATTTAACGACACTGATGACAGGGTCACCATTAAAAAGTCAACATTTCCGCAAAGCTACCACAGTGTTATATCAGATCCCAGAGTATTTCCCTAGTTCTAGAAAGGAATTCTATTATGTGGTTGCTCTGGGTAAATAACTTTTAATGGTAAGAACTATAGCTACTTATTCTAGCAAATACTATCCCCGCTGAGAGGACACGATACTTCACAGCTGAAATGGTATTCACTACCATTGTGCAGGGGCAATGCAAAATAATCTGGAAATATAGCCTCTCAGAACTACAATAAAGAAGAACTTTAATACTCACCAATGACATTTTCAAAGAATCAGAATATCATAGAATATCAGGGTTGGAAGGGACCCCAGAAGGTCATCTAGTCCAACCCCCTGCTCAAAGCAGGACCAATTCCCAGTTAAATCATCCCAGCCAGGGCTTTGTCAAGCCTGACCTTAAAAACCTCTAAGGAAGGAGATTCTACCACCTCCCTAGGTAACGCATTCCAGTGTTTCACCACCCTCTTAGTGAAAAAGTTTTTCCTAATATCCAATCTAAACCTCCCCCACTGCAACTTGAGACCATTACTCCTCGTTCTGTCATCTGCTACCATTGAGAACAGTCTAGATCCATCCTCTTTGGAACCCCCTTTCAGGTAGTTGAAAGCAGCTATCAAATCCCCCCTCATTCTTCTCTTCTGCAGGCTAAACAATCCCAGCTCCCTCAGCCTCTCCTCATAACTCATGTGTTCTAGGACCCCTAATCATTTTTGTTGCCCTTCGCTGGACTCTCTCCAATTTATCCACATCCTTCTTGAAGTGTGGGGTCCAAAACTGGACACAGTACTCCAGATGAGGCCTCACCAATGTCGAATAGAGGGGAACGATCACGTCCCTCGATCTGCTCGCTATGCCCCTACTTATACATCCCAAAATGCCATTGGCCTTCTTGGCAACAAGGGCACACTGCTGACTCATATCCAGCTTCTCGTCCACTGTCACCCCTAGGTCCTTTTCCGCAGAACTGCTGCCTAGCCATTCGGTCCCTAGTCTGTAGCGGTGCATTGGATTCTTCCATCCTAAGTGCAGGACCCTGCACTTATCCTTATTGAACCTCATCAGATTTCTTTTGGCCCAATCCTCCAATTTGTCTAGGTCCTTCTGTATCCTATCCCTCCCCTCCAGCGTATCTACCACTCCTCCCAGTTTAGTATCATCCGCAAATTTGCTGAGAGTGCAATCCACACCATCCTCCAGATCATTTATGAAGATATTGAACAAAACCGGCCCCAGGACCGACCCTTGGGGCACTCCACTTGATACCGGCTGCCAACTAGACACGGAGCCATTGATCACTACCCGTTGAGCCCGACAATCTAGCCAGCTTTCTACCCACCTTATAGTGCATTCATCCAGCCCATACTTCCTTAACTTGCTGACAAGAATACTGTGGGAGACCGTGTCAAAAGCTTTGCTAAAGTCAAGAAACAATACATTCACTGCTTTCCCTTCATCCACAGAACCAGTAATCTCATCATAAAAGGCGATTAGATTAGTCAGACATGACCTTCCCTTGGTGAATCCATGCTGACTGTTCCTGATCACTTTCCTCTCATCTAAGTGCTTCAGGATTGATTCTTTGAGGACCTGCTCCATGATTTTTCCAGGGACTGAGGTGAGGCTGACTGGCCTGTAGTTCCCAGGATCCTCCTTCTTCCCTTTTTTAAAGATTGGCACTACATTAGCCTTTTTCCAGTCATCCGGGACTTCCCCCGTTCGCCACAAGTTTTCAAAGATAATGGCCAATGGCTCTGCAATCACAGCCGCCAATTCCGTCAGCACTCTCGGATGCAACTCGTCCGGCCCCATGGACTTGTGCACGTCCAGCTTTTCTAAATAGTCCCTAACCACCTCTATCTCCACAGAGGGCTGGCCATCTCTTCCCCATTTGGTTATGCCCAGCGCAGCAGTCTGGGAGCTGACCTTGTTAGTGAAAACAGAGGCAAAAAAAGCATTGAGTACATTAGCTTTTTCCACATCCTCTGTCACTAGGTTGCCTCCCTCATTCAGTAAGAGGCCCACACTTTCCTTGGCTTTCTTCTTGTTGCCAACATACCTGAAGAAACCCTTCTTGTTACTCTTGACATCTCTTGCTAGCTGCAGCTCCAGATGCGATTTGGCCCTCCTGATATCATTCCTACATGCCCGAGCAATATTTTTATACTCTTCCCTGGTCATATGTCCAACCTTCCACTTCTTGTAAGCTTCTTTTTTATGTTTAAGATCCGCTAGGATTTCACCATTAAGCCAAGCTGGTCGCCTGCCATATTTACTATTCTTTGTATATAGAAGTTGTATGGGTTAAGGGACCCACTGCAACATGCTCAGGTGATTAACTTTTCACCAACTACCACACCCGACTCTGTGTGGGTATGGATATGGGTATGTGAGAGTTTGTGTATATGTGTGTGAGAGAGAGAGAGAGAGAGATTCACATTTTAGGTGCCTCCAGAAATATGTAGGAAAGCAGCAGCAAATACATTTGTTATTGCCCTCAGAATATGTTATGGACTACTCGCTAGTCTGAATGCTTTCCGAGGTGGCAAGAAAGAGTTAAAAGTTTACTTGCGTAATAGTGACTAATTCCTTACCATACTGCATATGGAAGTGAATAGCAGCAGGCTAGAAGATTAGGACACTAATAATTCTGGATTGTGTAACCACTGCTCCCCAGTAAAAGGTGAAATGTTAAACACATGGTTTCAAAATGCCTTACACTGTAATCTGGGAAACGTTCAGACCACTGATCAAATACCAGACAATATAAAATTCCTCTCAGAAAGGTGGTTTAATTTGCATCCCTTCTTTAATAAAATGTTCACAGACTTTCATATCCTCAGATAGTGAGCAAAATTATTCTCAGTGCAATTCAAATTATACTTCTTCCCACAAAGGGACTACACTCTCTTAAACGAAGTATTTTTCAGGCTTCAATGCGGGCTGTAAAATAAGAAATCAAAACAGCAACACTGATATGATATATACTTGCAAGCAAAGCAGTTCACATACTATAAATTCCATAAGACATAATTGCCATAAGAATTAAATTAATTCTTCCTTTTGTTTTATATTCATACCAACTATCTTGAATTCAAAAAGATTGGTGCCTCTTGGCATTCACCTCTAGAGATCCAATACTGTACCACTCATACTTAAGGAACCGAAACAGCCTATTACAGGCAATTAGTGAAGAAAAGGGATGGCCGAATTTTGCATAGCTGATGGTCTCACTGGAAAATTAGGGTAAGTCTGGGAGCTGCATGTATTTAGGATAAAATGGAGCAGATTCACCCAACCTCATCTTTAATACACAGGTGTGGCCAACGGAAACTACTTCGGCATGCAATGTTCTACCTGTAGCCAAACAAAGGTTTCTCTGGTCAAGATGAGCATTGCATAACGAGAAATGTTGTCTCTGCAGGACACACCTACACAATGAACATGAGCATGACTACCGGCTATGTTAGAACTCTATGGAAGGCTGCATTTTGCTTGCAAGCCACCCCTTTGACTATATCTGATATAGGAGGATCTTATTCTTACTCTTGCTTGTCCCCAGCCCTCTCCTTTCCCTTGAGGGAGGTAAGAGATCTTCCCCTCACAGTCTTTTTTTGACTTCTTGATTGGAGCTGTAGAGGGAGACCTATGCCGGCCAAGGTGCTCGGTGTGGAGTCGGACCACTGCTCCGGTGCCAGAGTGAGTGTCAACTTCATTAGAAGTGCTTTTAAAAGGATATTGCACACCTTCTTCATCTTAGGTTTGAAAGACTTGCAGATACAAACACCTGTTACTTATGTGCCCCTCACGTAAGCACCATAGGCAGCAGTTATGTGGATGGCTGATGGGCACAGGCCATTTGCAGCGATCGCAGGGGCTTAAAGCCTGGGGACTGGGGCACGCCCTGTCCCCTGGCTGAGTCCCATTCGAGACTACGAGAACTTCAAGTACTACTACTAAGGGTAACTAAAACTATACTACAAGTTCTAGGAACAGAGAACGAGACAATGCTAGCCGAAGCAGCAGACGTTTCCAGCACCGTCACTGGTGGCAAGAAGGAACTGAGGGAGCTGGCGGTGCCCCTCATACCATGGCATATGTGCGCTGCTCCAGGGGATGCCAGAGCCGGTCCCCTACGGATACTGCTGAGAAAAAAACTTTTGGCACCGGTGCATGTGGCGAGCACACACACCTAATATGGAATGGACATGAGCAAGCACTCAAAGAAGAACTGCTCTTCTTGTATGTTGGTTAAGAACCTGTTACAAACTTGTTTTCTATCTACAAGGAACCCTTTTGCTGGACTAAACGGAATCTTATGCAGAACAACTTTGATGGTACACTGGAATGCCTATTGCTAAGTTATTCTACCCACAACCCCCAAAAAACCTTATTAACTCTGTAACAGATAAATATTCACAGGGTACTAGGTAACAGTGTTACCAGCTTAAAATAAGGAAGTTTTGCACAATAAATGGAACAACATGGAAAGCACTATCATAGCCTATATAAATTCTAGTACAATATGAAAATTGAAAGAGAGAGTGGCAATCAAAGCCATTAAGCAGCTGAGCTAGAGTGGGCATTCAAGGGGCTATATCTATCCAACAGGACACAAGTGAATATGGGCTACTTGATAGGACACCAGGTTTCGTCTGTTGTATATTACATTTTAACAGGATAGTTTCTGAGCCATAACTGGGTTTGAAGGAATGTTTATCCATTAACTGGAAGAAATGCTGAGAAGCTGAGGTGCTATGTTAGTTGCAAACATAGAGGTTCAGGGGGAGGAGTAGACTTGAAGTTTGGGGAGAGGGAAGGTTTGGGTGCAACCATGGGGGAACATGAAAGGGACATAATTTCCCGCAGTTTTCTTACAATCCTCGTGATGCCTCCCTCAATGTGAATGCTTTAAAATGGTTACTCTGAATCAGCCCAGTCTAGTAGGGACAAAAAAGAATTTCCCAGATGAAAGACCTTCAGTGACCTGTATGGAATGAGCTAGTATTCTTCATCAAGTTTCTAGCAGACAGCTACACACCTCACAAAAATAATTTCCTATAATTAGCCCTCATTAGCATGCTCAGCAGAAATACTGAAGAATGAATGGGCCATAGAGACCACACTCCCACTAGGTTAGGGCTGTGACAAAGGAGATGTCATGTTCCAGCTTTGTCAACCTGGTGCCTCTTGCAAACAGTATTTTCATAAAAATATTTATAAGTGTTACTTTCTGACGCTGAACATTCTGTGGATTCAAGCTATCTGCCTAATTAATGAGTCATTCTATCTCTTCTGGATAACAATGAAATTAATACCCCTATTAACCACTGTCTGTGTAGCCTCTACATTCTGTGTGTCACAACGGCAAAGCCAGCCATCCCCTACAATTACAGAGGTATGAGGACACCATCAATACTGCTACTATAGAAATAAGCACCTAAACGCTCACAAATTTATTAAAGGGGCATTTCCAGGTCAAATTAAGCCGAAAATTCAAGTTTGTAAAAGCCTTTCGACATATTCTCCACTGTTTTGCACCTTGTGTCATCATATACACCTGTGCAAACTGAGTGCAAAATACCATAAAATGCTACTATCCTGATTTAGCAGTGTTATATGACCACTCTGCACTCACTTTTCATAGGTGTAAATGACAGCAAAAGATACAAGAGAGACAAGATGGGTGAGGTAGTATCTTTTATTGGGCCAATTTCTGTTGGTGAGAGAGAAGCTTTTTAGCCACACAGAGCTCTGCTTCAGATAAAAGATATGAGACAGAGGAGACTCAAGCCCAAATAATGATAATGATGATGATTTTTTGTTTTTTTTTAAACTTCTGATCATATACAAATGTTTCCATGACTCCACTTTTTTAAATTGCACCTTTTAAAAAAAAAACACTCTGTAGTGTTGCAAACACAAATACTACAGCATTGTATTAGGGCACAAGACCCAGAAAGCGTCACTGTCTAGGAAGAAAAACTATGAATAAAAGTTAGACTGATCAGATCAGTCTGCACAAGCTGAATGAAGTCCAAAATAGGAAACAAACAGCAAAAAGGGTTAGAAGTATATTCTTATTCTTTCTTGCCATAACTCATGATAGTACGCTTGGCTGTCATGCAATTGGTCTCTCTAAGGTCCAGTAATGCCCAGCTCATGTACCGAGCCTTTTGTCTCCCCCTTGAATGTCTTCCATCCACCCATTGCAAAGGCCAGCCTACCAATATAACTCTCAGGTCTTCACTAGCTGTGTCCCTAACAATGTAGCCTAGTCTCCCTCAACTTTGTTTTCAATTGGGGCAACCTGCATTAGGCCCCTCACAATCTCATTTCTTTCTGTCTCACAGAGTGTCCAACCATTTGACCATCCCAACATCTTCATATTGGGGAACATACTGATTTATTTTCTTGTGGAAGGTCAAGTCTCTGTCCCATACGTTAGGAGGGGTCAAATTACAGTTTTATGCACTCTAGCCTTTAACTTTATTGCCATCTTTTTATAAAGGAGAACTGGGGTCAGCGCCTACCATTTGCATCAAGTAGCTTTGGTACAATGCCGAGCATCACTCAGGAGGACACCATTGTCAGCAACCACTGATCCGATGTATTTAAATTTTTTCACTCTTCTAAGCTCTCTGCCCGTAATATCTTTTGGGGGTGGGTCCTCCTCCCGCAGTCAGCATAGCCTCGATCTTACCAACATTCACTCCAAGCACTGCCGACTCAAAACTGTGCTGCCAATGTTCCAGATTGGTACCTGCAGAGTCTCACAATGTTTTGCGCATGCCACTGGCCATCAACAAACAGGGTGTGCCAAGGTGTCTTCCTCTGTACACTCTCACTGAGCGCATCTAAGACACCTGTAGACAAAAACCGCTGACTCCTGGTGCAGGACAACATTTACTGGAAATTCTCTGCATAGCCCCGTTTGGTTTTGACACAGTAGTCAAGCCATCATACCTAACCCAGATAAAATGGATATATCCGTCTAGCACACCTGCCCATCGCAAACGCTAATTACCTTGGTACATGATCATACACCTTCTCCAAGTCCACAAAGACTATGCCCAGTTGCCATCTCTTTTTGCTGAACTTCTCCATGAGGATTTGTAGAGCAAATATGGCATCAATTTTACTTCTTCCTGGCCTAAGTCCATATTGACCGTTCCAAATTTCAACTGTTCCATGCAAATACTTTTCAATAATCTTCTCCCATATCTTCATAGCATGTGATGTCAGCTGAATTGAGTGATAATAGGAAATACAGTGTAATATCTCCTTTATGTTTAAAAATGGGCACCATGAAGCTTTTAAGCCTTTCATTAGATATTTTCCTCTTTCTTAAGAATATAGTTCAACAGACTTGTAAAATATAGGACACCTCCCCTTCCCAATGACTCCAGCCCATCCACCAGTACTTCTTCTGGACCAGCTTTCTCCTTTTTCATTCTCCTATGTGCCTCCCAAACCTCTTCATCCTGCATGTAATTTTTCATGCCCAAGTTTGGCTTATGTGTTCTTAGTTCCTCTCTTGGGTTCTCTTCATTAATCACTCTTTCAAAATAATCACCCCAGACTTTACTGATTGATTCAGCATTTGTTTGCAATATACCATGTCCGTTTCTAATAATACACAAACTGGTTCACATCCCTCATCATTTTCTCTCGACTTAATGAGTTTGCAGATGGTCTTTTCTTCCTCATCTCCTCCTTGTCAGTTATACAGTTTGTCACTGGCCTAAATTTTGTTTGTCATAACATGCCTTTTAGCTTCCTTTTTTGCCTTCATATACGCCCTATTATCACTGTTCAAGCCACTGGCCTACTGTTTTTTTAAAGGTTACCTTTTTCTTTTCAATGGATTCTTTCTTTTGATGATTCCATCACCCAGTGTTCCTCCTTATCCTTTTCGGCACTGATTTCATCACTCCTAGGACTCCTTGTGCCACATCCAGCAATATTAACTTTAGTTTGTACCAGTTATTTTCCACACATCCCTGTGTGTAGTCTGGAAGCATATACATTACTTCTTCAAAGATTTTTTTCATTCCTATCTTTAAGTTTCCACCACTTCAGCTTTTCCAGTGCCCAGCAGTTTAGATGTTTCTGAGGTCTCTGCATTCTGAAGTCCATAATAAGTCTGTGTTGGTTTATAATGCTCTTGCCAGGTATTACCTTACAATTGATTATTCATGAGCTGTTGCTGCTTCTTGTCAAAAAGAAATCAATTTGGGACTTGTGTCTGCCACTTGTACACCTTATGAGGTTGCTTCTGGTGTTAGCAATCACTAGACAAGTCTGTATGGCCATTTCCAATGGAGTTTTCGGTTCCAATGTCGTGCCTTCCATGGACTGTTTCATACCCAGTCTTTGCAAATTATAACATGTGTACTTAGATCTGCTTGATAATTATCTTCTCATTGGGTGGTATGTTTCCAGTAAGGCACAACAACTGATCCATAAACTCCACTTTTACCTTTTGATCCTCTCCTAACTCTAGTGCATATCCACTTACTATATGGACAGTTACGTCAGCTCAGTTTAATACTCAACTCATCAGTCCGTCTGACATGATGGTAAACTCTACCAAATGCCTCTGCATGGTTTCATCCAGAATAACTCCAACACCATTAAAAGCATATTAGATTTTAATATTTTTAAATTTAATAATATAAGGTGATATTAATACAAAGAGACAACTCATTTTTAGTATTTTTTTAAACTGGACAGTGTCCCTGTAATATCAAATCTACTGAGAAAACTTTAGGAGAGGGAAAGGAAATCAGTTGTCATCTAGTGAAAGAAGACAACGCTGGGAGGGAAAGAAATTTGATATTCTTATCAGAAGGAGGAAGCATTTCATGAGCTTTGGAGAAGGGCATGAGTCTCAAAGCAACCCCCACTCTTTTCCAATTATGGTTGCTCTTGGCCATTGGCAATTGAGATGCTTTGCACACTCCTGTCCATGTGCTTAATATTTATGCATCTCACTCTGCCACCATCATTCCTCCTAGTTGAAGGGTCAATAAGAGGCAACCTTAGGAGGACATGTCACCTTTCATCTATAAGTTATCAGTTCAAATCCAGCTGAGGACAAGCACATAGGCAAAGATATTTTAGACTGTCAGAGAAGAAGCACCGGCTTACATACAACAGCCAAAAACCTGGAGCTGATATGAAGCCAGGTACTTACATCAGTACATGCGTATAAGTGGTGATTCTGGGAGTGCATTTACATAGTAGGCAACTTTCCTGCTAGGAATAGGTTAAGTTAAATAAAACTACCTAGCCATGAAAATAAATGAAAATGTCAAGTGACTTATCCTCATTTTTGTTATTGTTATTATAATATTTGGAGATGAGAGAGGGGAAGAGAAAGTCTTCAGCTTCTACTCTGACCACAGTTAAAGCCCTTATTCAGCAAAGTATTTAAACACATGCCTATCTTTAAACCCACACTTAAATCCTTTGCTAAATAGGAATGGGATTACTCATGTATTTAAAATTAAGTGTGTACTCAAGTGCCTAAAGTGACAGATACATAGAAAAGTACCCATCTCAGAGGCACTACTGAAAGCATCTCATTGGGACAACAGCACAGACCTCATCACTTACGTATTTTAGATCAAGGATTGCAAAATGCTCACAAAACATCTTGTTATCCGTGAGATTTTTTTTTCTTTTATGTTAGTTGGGTCTCGGTCAGTATGAACTTGGAAATTACATCAATTTTCTGACAAGAACCACACTTTGTCCTGCTTCTCTGTGCACTGATTTACATCTTCACATGCTGAGGCACCTGGCTATTATCAGAATATTTTAAGGAAGGGTAATACTCTCCCTATGATCCCTTAGAAACCCACCAGACAGTGATAACTGCACAGACGCAGAACTGACTCAAATGAAAATCAAAAGGTTTCTAGGAGAAATTAGTGACTGCTTAAGCTTTGAATCTCTCCTTTCTCTCATAAGTGTCCAAAAATAAGAGCCAGACAGGACAAAAAAAAAGGGGTGTATTCCTTGTGGTTCTTTTCATCCTTCTCACCTACTTCTTTTTTTATGGTGCCACACTCAGGATTAGCTGCTGAAAGATTCCACATGTGTAGCTCACTGAAGATTTTTGCACTTTTCGGTCATTAGACTAAAAGATTTAGGCTACTAAGAAGCAATTCAGATTATGAAGGCGGCATTGTTAGGTTGTTTATAGACACATACACACAACAGTATGTCAGATTTTAAAAATAATCATCAACAATGTGCAGCATTCCCGAACACATTCAAGGACAATAAGAGGAAGTGGAGATGATACAATGAGAAGTCCTGCAAAGTGGCCTGAGTGATCTTCCCCTTGCTCTAGTCTTTGCCATTCACAATCTCACCTGTTAATTTTTAAACATGTTTATATATTTTCTTCCCCAATTTTCCCCCTTGCCCCCAACAATGGCGATGGGGTGTGAGTGTGTGTGTGTGGAGGGGTGTCAGTCAACTGGCAAACTGAATATCAGCTAGTCCTTGGAATCTCCTCCTCTACCTGCTTCACAAAGCAATGAAGAACATGGACCTGATAGCCTGGATTACTACACTGCATTCTATTTGGAAACATCTGCTAGTGCAAAATGCAGCTGTCCTCTTACACAGCCAAGTTACTGCCAGGAAGCAGGAGACCCCTATGTTCCAGAGTGAGCTTGCTCTTAGGGTATAATCTACACAGCAACTGGGAACATGTCTCCCAGCATGGGTAGACAAACACAGGCTAGCTGTGCTCGAGCTAGCATGCTAAAAACAGCAATATGGCTATGGTGGCACAGTCAGCTGCTTGAGCTAGCCACCCGCCTACATACCCCGGGGTTTAGGCAGGTTCATACTCCAGCAGCTAGCTCCAGGAGCTGCCTGTGCCACCACATACACACTGCTATTTTAGCGCACTAGGCTGAGCAAAGCTAGTGTGCTTGTTTACCCATACTGCAAAGCACATTCCTTTAGAGGTCATCTCTCCCTTTGCATGATCACATGGGCATTGAGGTTAGCTGAGGCTCTCAAGCTCACAGTAGGGCCAGAATTAAACATGAAAGGGCTATTGGCAAACCATTCTCAGTGAAGGGACCTCGAATCTGGAATTCGCTCCCACCACCGCTCTAAGAGACAGCTGGCTTTCAAGGCCAGCCTATTTTCCTAGCTGTTTTCAGAAGGGGATGGATCATTATTTGGTCACTGGATATTACCCTGCAAGTTAGAGAGATGCATTTAAAATGTCTAATAAATAGATAGATACTTAGCAAATGTGGATGAGCTCCAGTAACGGAGGATCCTGATGGGATGTTTTGGAACATATCACTGCCTCAGGCAATAGATTATTCCATTTTCACTAGGAGAGAGGCAAGGTTTATTTTGCAAACCTTATTTATAGATAAAACAAAGGCGCACAGGGGTGATTTATGACTTATTCATCACACCCCCAGTAAGATCCCACTTCATTTTAGTTTGCTGTCTGTTCTAATCCAATTCTGTCTTTCACTCTTGAAGAAACTGTGATCACACCTCTCATATTAAGATAGAGATGATGCAGGGACCAGTTAACATAAGAAAGCAACAACTCTCCAGGAGTTATAAGGAAGAAAATGTTAAGGCTGTTTTCATGAAGAACTGCAACAGCTTAAAAAGGAAAAGCCTTTTTCATAAACAGGTAGGAATCAAGGGAGAGAGAGAAAGGACTCATGGGATTTTTTTTAAATTTGACCACATCCCAGAATTCCACTGGCTTCCGCTAAGCATCCCACAACATGCAGTGAGAAAAATCCAAGAACACACACAGCTCAGCAGCAAAGCAAAAAGGACCATGGGATAACCTCTAAGCATACAACACACTTAGTACATGTCAAGCCCACGCCATGTACCCAATGGATATGTGTACACAACAAGCGGTAGTGAGTCTTCAAGCCCAGGTCAACAAACTCAGGCTGATGGGACTCATGCTACCTCACTAAAAATACCTGTGCAGATTCTGGGGGTGGAGCTTGGACTCTGAAGCCTATCCCTGTCTCCAGACTTCAGAGCCCAAGTCACATCTACACGGCTATTTTTATCACAGTAACATGAGCCCAAATCTGTTGACCTGGGCTCAAAGGCTTACTGACCAGGGATGTGTAGACTTACCCAATGATACAAACTGAAAAGGGCACAGCTCTCCTGTGTGCATGTTATTAGTATGGCTCACATATTGCATGCCAACCAGTGTCAACTCAGTGCAAACTAATCCCTTCATTTACACAGAGCCTTAATTTTCTTTGGGGCAGGGTCTGACTTTTTTGTATTATTTGTTTTAACACAAGGGGGTCCTGGTCCACGACTAAGGTTTGTAGGCACTACGATAGCATAAATAATAATATATCCACACGTCATGTCCTCACTAGTCAGGCTAAGAGGGGGATTCTGTATCTTGTTGCTGAAGCTAAATAATGTTTTGAGGAAATAGTATGGATAACAGGAACTCAGTCATATTGGTAGCATAACTGGAATTTGGTCTTTTATTTTCACAGGTGAACTACAAGGCCATCACAAAGCCTCTTGTCTTAGGTCAGAGTCGATTCCAGAGAAAAACAGTAACACTAGAGGGATACTGCCAGAAATTCAAAGACTCGGAACTTTTAGTTTTCACTACAACAGAGATCTGACACTCCAGTACTTGAACCAATTGTGAAATATTCCTCAAGTACACTGCGCAGCTGTTGTAACAGCTTTATTTCCCCATTTTTACTAAACTATCAGCTCTATTCTTATTTGGGTAATAATAATATTTACAGTACTTGCTGGAAGCTATACAATCAAGTTTCGACTGATGTAATTTTCTTGACTGCATCCTGTCTTTCTTGACTACCTTGTTATGTTGCTAACCATCTAAACACCTAGGAGAGTTTCACCTTATTATAGGATTGATCCATTGATTCCAACTTTAATGCAGTATACAGACAGGAGGTGTGTGGGTATCAGAGTATTATGGGGATTGAACATTGTCACAGAATGATTCATATATCAAAAGATCACTTGGGAAAGCAGGTGTAACGCCCACCCATGCCTCCATATTATTCCCAGATGATGGGTATTAAATGAAAGCTTAATACAGAGCTTCTTTCCCCCGCCCTACTTTAACATGGTGTTGATAGACAATTTTGAAACTTGTGAGATGGAAGATTAAATTCAACGACTTCAGCAACATTTAGCAAAAGACTGATTTTCAGCTTCGAGAATTATTCTCCCCCATTTCCTAAAACAACAAAACACCAATGCATCCAATGAAGTGAGCTGTAGCTCACAAAAGCTTATGCTCAAATAAATTGGTTAGTTTCTAAGGTGCCACAAGTCCTCCTTTTCTTTTTGTGAATACAGACTAACACGGCTGTTACTCTGAAACCTAAAAATTCAGAGTAGAAAAGGAAAGTTAATGACGAAGAGCTTGAGATGACAAGATACAATGACAAAATGACAGTAAAAATGGATACCAATATAGATTAAGTGTGCAACTGGTTAAAACTTTTTCTCCTGCTTTGACAAACATTCCACTCAAATCAAACAGATTAAATAAGTGTCATCAGCCTTGGCTTTCAAAACTAGATCTCTCAATATACTGTTATCAAAAATAACTTCTAGTCCTCCAAAACATTCTTGTAAAGCACTTCAATAAAGAAAATAATGTGAAAACGCATACATGATTGGTCACTTGGGACTAGTCAGTATGTCTTCACACACCTCTCATTTTGTTTTTAAACACACAAGTTAATTTCAACCCAGACTTTCAGGGCTATATATCTTTTCCATAAATGTTCATATTTTATTCTATAGGATCAGCATGGCTTATTTTAAGCAAAAACTGGTAGAGAATATTATTTAATAGAAAGAAAAACAAAAAACCTCACCCAAACTCCCAATATCAGCTTTCCATTGGGGGATCTGGCACTTGTGCAAGGAAAAATTTCTTCACTTGTATTTGCTTAAGGTTTAACTCTAACTACTGTTACAAAAAATGACGTGACAGCTGTAAACAGAAGACTGTGCAACAAAAACAGAAATGAGACTATAACATGACTATTGCATTTCCCATAAACCTTGAGGTCCTGCCCAACCCTTTCCAGCAACAAAGGCAAAAATAAAGAGTGAACAACAAAAACTGCACCTAATTACAAAGAACAGTACTTGGATTTGTGTTATTCAAATAACTGCACAATACAGGCAAGGATGCTGCAGGGGATGGAAAGACAACACAGGAACTTAGAAAAATTATTCTTACTCTGTCAAAAGCTGATGCAGCTTCTGATAGCCCCGCTCCAATGCCAAGCTCACAGGTGTGGCCCCTTCGTTGTTGTGGATACAAAGAGCTCCTCTTCCACCTGGCTGCTGTAGCAGAAACCATGTCAACCTCAGAAGGCCCAGCCTCACTGCAAAATGCAACAACGTCTCCCGGGGGCTACTCTCTGGGAAGAAAGAAAAAAGAAAATGAAATGTGCAGAATATGGATTAGATGAATGCCACTTCCCCACATCCCAGCTACTGGAGCTGAGCCACACTGATGCAAAATACAGTACAATGGTTGGCAAAAACTTGCAGTCTCTCAGAGCCAAAAAGCCAAGCAACCTAAACACTGAAGCACCTGGAAAAACATATGCGAAGGCTGGCTGTTCACATTCAGGAGAGGCTGGCACCTCAGAATGAGCGGATCACCACAGTGTAGGGCCCTACCAAATTCACGGCCATGAAAAAGGCCTCACAGACCATGAAATCTGGTCTCCCCCTGCGAAATCTGGTCTTTTGTGTGCTTTTACCCTATACTATACAGAATTTATGGGGGAGACCATCATTTCTCAAATTGGGGGTCCTGACCCAAAAAGGAATTGCAGGGGTGTTGCAAGGTTATTTTAGGGTGGTCACAGTATTGCCACCCTTACTTCTGCGCTGTCTTCAAAGGGGGGTGGCCGGAGAGCGACAGCTGCTGGCCGGGCGCCCCACCCTGAAGGCGGCGCAGAAGTAAGGGTGGCAGCACCGTACCATGCCACCCTTGCTCGTGCACGGCTGCCTTCGGAGCGTGGTGGCTGCTTACTGAGGGCCCAGCTCTGCAGGCAGCAGTGAAGTATTAAGGGCGACGATGCCGTACCAGGTCCTCCTTACTTCTGCGCTGCCCCTGGTGGGGACTCTGCTTGCAGAGCCGGGCTCCCGGCCAGCAGTTGCCGCGCTCCAGCTGCCCAGCTCTGAAGGCAGCGCCGCCGCCAGCAGCAGCACAAAAGTAAGGGAAGCAGAACTGCAACCCCCTCTACAATAACTTTGCAACCCACCCACAACTCCTTTTTGGGTCAGGACCCCGACAATTACAACACCCTGAAATGTCAGATTTAATCAGCTGAAATCATGACATTTACGATTTTTAAATTCCCACGACTGTGAAATTGACCAAAATGGACCATGAATTTGGCAGGGCCCCAGTAAATTTAATTGAAGTTGTGAGTGCTCACGACCTCTTAGGATCAGACCTACTGCAGAAGCTAATGAGAAAAGGTGCAGTTCCTAGACAGGCTTGATATCTAGAGTATTTAACTACCTCTAAATAGAAGATCAGTAAGTTCAAGTAGGCTGTGTTTGTCTGTACTTGCTGATACTTTTCTCCCACATAAGACTGAATCAATTTTTTGGCACTGCCAAATTTGGTGTTTAATGACACAGATTCCTCCCTGGGCACAGCGAAAATGCTAAACTGAAGGCATAAATCTGGAGCAGGTATAAAAAGAGGACCGTCTACACTTTCTCAAAGAAAGCAAAAAGTGAGGACTTTCTTTTTCTAATTTGATTAAGCGTTAGACCAGCTTTTACAGTGCCCATGTCAGCAGACACAGCATTACATAGAAACTGTATAATTTTGAGCAGCAGCATTTGTCAGATGGGTGCACTCCTTCCCCGCCTTTTACATTTAACAACCATGGTCTTATAATTTGATTTTTAAAAAATCACTGTGTCTAAGCTTTCATCTCTGAAAAATAAATCCTTATTCAAAGAACTGAAGCCCTAGAACCTTGCTCTGAACAGCAACAACCAGAAATGAGCTCCAGATGCACTGTGAAATATTGTATTTGGAGATCAAAGCATTTGTGAGATCTGTACCCAGAACATGGTCATTTGGATTTTAAAATCTGCAAGAAGAGGTTAAAAAAAAAACACCTAAAGATTTGTTCTTGAAAATTAACAAAGGATTTCAGCATTGACTGGTATAGCTTTAAAAGGCACCCTATATACTGCAGTAAACCAAACGAGTGAATAGATTCAGTGAAACACCCTGAATATTGAAGTAAAAATGTATAGCCTTATTAATTCAGTCGACAACCAAACTAATAGATCAGGTTACAATGTGAGTGCATAATGCTTCTAAGATTTAATCAGGTAATTTCTCTCAAGCACATTTTTGAAGGATGCCACAGTACAAACTGCTAATTCCTTTGTTCAGATGGGTTTTAAGGGCGTTTAGTCAAAAAACAAAACAAAACAAAACAAAAAAACCAAAACTAAAACAGCGATTTCTCTGCTTTTTGCCATCTAGCTTTTGCTGAGCTTCTTGGCTGGCTCAGCTCCTGCAAAGCCTAATCTGTATTCAAGTACCAAAAGCTTCCTGGCACAGTCTACCATACAACTTCGAATTAGGGCTTTGGCAACCTGCTTTCTCCCTCCCCTGCACACACCCACTACCCACCACCCCAATCCCAGCCCGCTCCTGTTTAGCATAAAGGAAAATTACACCCTCCTGAATATATGAGCATGTGTGAATGGTGGTGCCAGCTGATTAGAGGAAGAACGTAACCGAGCTTGCTCAGAGACAATATTTGTAGCCAGGGAAAGACCGAAGACAGGGACATTAGTAGAATATGCTACAGCATGGCACTTTATAGACGAATGAGAAGACAAGATATCTGATCAGAGGTCATTACAAACTTAATAAGTCAGGACAAAAAGATGGCCAACTGTATGGGAAGGGAAATGGGGCCTGAGGAGACCGTAGAAAAGTTGCTGTGAAGGAACTTTTCCAGCGAGAACAGTAGATTCAAAAATGACCTTCCTAGGGGCTTGTCTACACATAAATATTGTACCACTTTAACTGCACTAGTATAATAAAGCAAATCAACCCTCCTATCGTGGATGCAGTTTCAGTGGTATAAAATGATATGAGCATAGCTTATTCCTGTACTGAATTGGGGCATCTATGCTACTTCTCCCAAGACAGTTTCTATCATTTTTTTTTTAAATGGGAAAAATTTTCAAAAGCACCTCAGTGATTTAGGATCCCAAGTCCCATTTTTAAAAATGACAGACTTCTTCTATGCTTAAGTCTTTTTTGAAAATTGTACCCAACTTATTACAATACAAACAGTCTTCCAAGCAGCAAGACACATACACAAATCCAAGCTCTTCTGTTTCCTGTGTTTGGATACTACCCTTACATGCAAGGATCCATATATGCTACACTAATGCCTCTGAGTACCAACATGAGAGAGTGCAGTCTTCTACCAGAAGAGATGGCACTTGCCATGTCGAGCACATTAAACAGAAAAAAAACCCTCACCATCCAGCCTCAGGCCCTGAGGATCTGACTACCGTGTGAACTGGCATCAAACCACCCTAACAGAGACAAGCAGGAATGACGGCAGCCAACAGACACCGTACTAAGAAAAGGAGTACTTGTGGCACCTTAGAGACTAACCAATTTATTAGAGCATAAGCTTTCGTGAGCTACAGCTCACTTCTGAGGAAGTGAGCTGTAGCTCACGAAAGCTTATGCTCTAATAAATTGGTTAGTCTCTAAGGTGCCACAAGTACTCCTTTTCTTTTTGCGAATACAGACTAACACGGCTGTTACTCTGAAACCAGACACCGTACTGTACACACAACAACCGTGAGTGCTCAGGACAGGAGTCTTAGCTGAACACATTTTCAGCGATAGACGATACAGAACTTACATGGCTAGTGTTAAAAAGGGATGCACCATCTATGAACTGGATTAACTTTCCAAAATAAAAAAGCATCTGTCACTGTGACAGCTGCTCAAAGCAAGTTTATAGCCCGTTTGCATCAGACCTTGTGAGGAATGGGGAAAAAGGAGGAAGGCAAAGAAATGAAGCTATTTCTACCACCCCACCCCTTTTTTTTTTTTTGCCTAGCAACAGGGGAATCTTAGGGCGCTGGACTTTAGAAATTCAGGCAGAGGTTTGTTTGAACAGGTTGGCATGGTGCAAAACGCCCATCCCAAGCGTGGAAGAGTTACACAACCTTTAGCATGGATTAGCTGTAGCTGTTTTCCATAAATGGCTGAAAGCAGAAATTTAGCAGCGGTCTTCAGAATCACCAGGCATCCCATAAAGTGGTAACACAAAGCCCTTTGCAATTAGAGAATTACAGAAATAAAGTACATGCAATAGTGGGAGGTCAAGGCTATTTTGTTCCTTCTATGTCTCCTAGTAATAGGCAAGGTTTAAAACATATGATTAGTGCCCCATAATGAAAGAGCACTTTAATCCAGCTGGCAAGGAATGCAAGATTTTAGAGTGTGGGGTTTTTTTTGTTTGTTTGTTTTTTTGGGGAGAGGGTTGTTTTTGGCAGTTGTGGCAGATAAATAAGCAGGCAGTTTAACTGGATAACTAAGGATCAACTTTCCACAGAGAACTGTCATCTCACTTTGTTAACTGACAGGATTAAGGTTTAAGGTGCTTTTAACCAGTAACAAAAAGCCACTGAGGAAGAAAATGCTTGAATATGACAGATCTGAGAACATACACAATGTTCCCTGAGCCAGGGGCTTCATTTTTAATGACCTTGATTGAAAGGAGCTAAAAAAAAAACAAAACAAAAAAAACTTCCCATGAAGAGGTACAGAGTGAGTGATTGTGGAACTCCCCATCAAATCTGGCTTCCATCCCTGCACCCCTCCCTCTGTGGGAAACTGCCCTCTCACTCCGCTCAAACCTCACAGGTCAGTCGGACAAGGAAATGGAAACATGTTATTGTCACAGATCAGTAAGTCCCAGATAACCACCTGAACCGGCAACGTTAGAAGAGGAGGGTCAAGACAGACGGACATTGTGCATTAAAGTGTTGAGAGATGAAACACCAACTCAGCTGAAAATAACTGATTTGTTGGTCATTTTTTTAATCTTATAAACTGTGATTTTCAAAGGAATGTAGGGGACTGAAATGCCTCAATTCCTACTTCTTTTAAAGGGAACAGAGAGTGGCTTTGATATCTGTCACAGAATCTTTTATTGAACAGTAGATTTGGGATGGATGGACTAGAGGGCAGAGACCACCCTGTACAAAAAATAATTTTATTTTGCTTGCAATTATCCAGTCCCCTTTTCTCCTCCCATTGCTGAAGATATCTTGCATTTTGTTCTGAAAAAGGTTTTCCCTCACTATCCAGGTTCTCACTGTTTTTTAGTTGCAGTGAAATGATAAGATCATGTGCACAATGCTTATGCCCAAATAAATTTGTTAGTCTCTAAGGTGCCACAAGGACTCCTCGCTGTTTTTGCTGATACAGACTAACACGGCTACCACCCTGAATGCTATGCTGTTGGCACAGGAAAGATGATGTATTCCACACAGTTACTTTACTGCAACATACAACAGGAGGTGAATGTGAGGGAGCTGACTGCACATGAATATGGAAGTCTGTAGTTAAAGCTCAAGCATTACTGGTAGCTACTCCACAGAAAGGGGTCAAGGGAAACTATCAAAACATGTGGAAGATGTATAGATTTAAGCCTCTGAACCTGAAAGAACCCAATTACAATATGAACAATGACCGCTGATCCAGAAAGCCCACCGCCCCTTTCAGCCAATACCCACGTCTGTTTTACTGCTGCCACAATATTCTGTCTTCTGTTGTGTAGTGGTATCATCAGAAAGACTTCTCTTGTCTCAGCCTGAGAAAGGATTGTACAGGCACAGTCAAGACAAACATCTCAGTAAAACCCCTTCCTTTTTTGTGGGAATAAGGTTAGGATGATTTCAGCCCATCAATTCCCATCCCAATTTCTACCCCTAATCCACATGATTGCTTCTTGCTTCGAATCAGGCAATGCCACCAGCACATACTTTGCTGATGCAAATGTAACAGTACAGAGAAGTGCACTGTGTTTGCATATTATCTCCTTTTAATTTCTATTGATGGCTGAATTTATTCTTATCAGGACAATGCCATTCATACAGCAACGGGTATAATCTATTCTGGAAATAGCTATATTCAAAGTGTTTGCTTTTGCGTAATCCAACAAAGGACATTTAAATCTGGTAACCTTTTATTAGAGCTTTACTTTGAGTACATTCACATAGATGATTGACTCAGCAAGTCCAATAAAAATGTATCTTGCTGGTCATATTAACCACACCTCTTTTATGCACTTGGACAAAGGTCAGTTGCTTCTAAATGATTCTCATTATTCTAGCCTTGTAATATTCCTCTCTCTCTTTTCCCCATATCTTCATACTCTGTCTCTTCTGAATTTTCTTTCCCTCTAGTATTTAAAAACAAAAGCTTTCAAAGGGGTATCACCTTGCCACTCTGACACTAATGTTGCATTATGCACTTATGTGATCTAGGAGTCATATACTGGTGATTTTGTATGCTTGGTTATCAAAAGCTTAATGCAAATCTAGTCAAACAAATTATTTGGATAATTTCAGATGATGCACAGAATGAATACGAGTTAAAGTATCTTGTTCTAGACTTTCCCTTCCTTCCTGGCTATCTCACAGCATCAGTCTGTGCATTTCTCTTAAGAAAATATTGCAGATGAATGTTTATCATGCAGAGTTCCTGAAAAGTGATACAAATTCTTGGGACTTAAAGCATGTGCCTAAAGTTAAAACAGGTTCAAGTGTTTTGTCAAATAAGTACAGGCTTTGAGTCAGCAGTCCACAACCAGGGCCCAGTGTTCTGTAGTTTATAAAGAGGAGAATTGTCTGGCTCTCAGAATGATTTCTCCTTATCCTCTCAGTGAGGAGTTACCTTGTCTCAGTGCTGTCAGTAGCCACCAGGAATCTCCAGAAGTTTTACGAAATTATTGAAGGTACTACTGAATGTACCACCTTGAAAGAAGACAGTATGCAAAATATCCCTACTTTTCAGACTTTAACCGTAGGGTTGGATCTCTGTCATTAGTTTACTACCCATTAGAATGGAAAGAAAACCGTCTATATGTGCAAAGATTTTTCACAATATTATTTAGAAGAAATTTAAGAAGGGAATCTCTTTTTTTATTGATATTTCACTCAAGGATTAACTTGCATATTCCTTTCTTTCTGAGCCATAGCAGATCCCATCTAGGTTTTGTCTGTCTGCCCCTCCTAACATAACACAAGCAATGACTTTATCTTTCAGCACATGATGTTCTGGATCTTGACAAACTATTTGGTTAATTTTCTCTTTGCTCATATAAACTAGGAAACTACAGCCATTCCTCCAATTGTATTTTATGTGTTTCACTTTTTAGAAGAGGATATTTTAATTCAATTGATCATATCATTTCCAGATGTAAGTATAACTAGAGTTTCAATCTCAACAGCTCAGGGCAAAGTAACAGCTCTACCCGTGCTATTATGAATAATAAATAACAATCCTAACTAGGATGGCAGTGTAGCAGTGTAGCTATGTTCTTTGGAAAGATACAGTACACTTGCAATAATAAAGAACAGCATAATTAAAGGCAATTGCAATCAATTCCATGTTTGGAATATTTTGATGACGGGGTAATCCTTGATTATGCACATTCTGCACTAAGTATTGGACAACTCTTGAGGTCATGGTGGATTAATGAGTAATTCACTATGGCATAAAGAACGTTTACTTTAGAGCAGGGATCTGCAACCTTTGGCCCGCAGCCTGCCAGGGGCAGGTTCAGCCATTTGCGGCTCTCACTGGCCGCAGTTTGCCACTCTAGGCCAATGGGGTCTGGGAAGCGGCAGCCAGCACATCCCTCGGCCCGCGCCACTTCTCGCAGCCCCCACTGGCCTGGGACAGCAAACCGCAGCCAGTGGGAGCCATGATTGGCCAAACCTGCAGACGCGGCAGGTAAACAAACCAGCCCGACCCGCCAGGGGGCTTACCCTGGTGGGCCGCGTGCCAAAGGTTGCCGATCCCTGCTTTAGAGAAAAGTTTTGGATGATGGAGAATGGTTCTCCTCTTGTGATTTAACTGCCCACAGACAGACGTGAAACAAACAAGGATGCAAAATGCACGAGGTGGAGGTCACCTTAGATAACCAATAGGATCCAGGCACATTCCTTCAATGGAACATAGCCATCACCTGCCATGTAAACAGTTTCACCCCTTTAGATGTATCAATTAAAGGACATAGCGCAAGTCAAGAAGTGATATTGTTACAGTACACTACTGGTTGCTTCACCCCTACATTTCTGTAGAGTTTTCAGTTTTGTGTTTTCTTCCATTAGCCGGCCAAGCTAATCTAGCCAAATGATTTTAAATCTTCTGGCTACCTTGGTCACAGACAGAGTGGACCAGTGGATAGGACACAGGCCTGGAAAATCAGGAAACCTAAATTCTATCATCCTCAGCTCTGCTACTGACTGTGTGCCCTTTGGCAAATCGCTTCACCTTTCCGCACCCTGGTTTCCCCCTGGTTGTATAATGAAGGTAATGATACCATCCTTTGTGAGGTGTTTTTAGATCTGTGGATAAACAGATGTTTGATGGGGGATTTTTCAGCAGAGGCATAGGGATTTTTTTTTAAGTCCATCTTCGCCAATGTTTAACTCCACCTTTAGTTCCTGGGATAGTTTTTTTTTTTTTTTTTTCCAAAACTGGACATGACAAATTATATACTACCAGCTCATTGTCTGAGCCAGTCTATAGGTGGCAAACACAACACAGAAGATGTACTGGTCAGATGAAATGCAGTAAGAAAAAATGGCAAAGAGAGGGAAAAACACAATAGTTTAAAAAAAAAAAAACTTAAAATTTTACTCATTTGGTTTTTCCCACATTTTACACACCAGTGGGATGCATTCTTCTGGCATAAGCTACAGTAATGTGTAAGAAAAGCCAGCAGAAAAAGGAGGACTGATTCATCAGAAACTTTCAAAAAAAGAAAACCCTAAACAAATGTCGTGCCATTTTTAAGAGTGACCATTTTCTTTTGGTTTATTTCTTTTGGAAATAGAAGTGGTATGTCATTTATTTGATAGAAACAAGAATCAAACATACAAAGCTGCACCTAAATTGCTTGTAAACCTCTTGAATCAAGCTGAGTGCAGGGAGAATGGGAGGGAATCAATTCATTTATTGATCTACTCAATGTCACAAGGTCTGGTTGTGAGTCTGTTTCTTTGCACTTCCTTCACTACCAGAGAGCAGGCTGTCTAGTGCTTACACAACTCTTACCAATTTGCAGCTGGCAAGGCTGATGTCAGGAGAAGAGGTTGCATTCTGAGATGGAAGCCCATTTGGTGGGGGCAGAAGTAGAATTGTGATTGTAAAAATAAACCAGTTTGCATGAACATGACCAACTCATGCTCAAAACTTACACAGGACTGTACATTACCAGTTCCTCTCCTACTTTCTAATTGGTTCCGCAGGCTATAGCTTAGTGGCAAGCTATTGTGCCACCTTTTCTCAAGAATATAGTACTGACTTGAAGAGCATGAAACATGATTACACCTTTTAAGAGCGTTTGTCATGAGGAAAGGCTAGAGATTGAGTTTTTATAAATGCTCGAGAGAAAAATATTTTGCAGGTGATCAAACCGTAGCATTCAAAATTACTGAAAGGATTATTACTAAATATCTCGTCCTGGTGAAGCAGGATCAGAAATCAGAGGAGAAAATTAGGAACAAATCAGAAATGTGGACAGGAACCCTGCCTTAAATAAGAGTGGACGTTAGGAATATGTTACGAGATAAGGCCATTGATAAACAATTTAGAGTTGCACTGAAAACTTTTGTAATTAGTAAGACTTCAGGGCTGGGTTCCCCTGTTTCTCCTGCAACTGCTATTGATATAATTAACAATACTTAGTTATACTGCAGTATCTACAGTTCCCAATCAGGTTCCATGGTCCACTGTGCGAGGTGCTGAACAAAACATATGAAGACATCATCCATACCCCCCGACCCTGCCCTGCCAAGGTTTTACAATCAAAGGCCTTAATCCTGCAAAGACTTGACCTCCCCACCCCCTTAGCTTTATGCACTGTGAATAGTGCCCCATTGAAGCAGTGAGACTACTCATAGTGTGTAAAGCTACACATGTGCAGGATCAGGGGCAAAGGGGCTGATCCATAGCCTACTGAAGTCAAAGGCATTCTTTTCATTCACTTCAATGGGCATTGGATCAGGGCCTAAGAGAGCTGTAATTGCAGGCTGGGTTTTGGGGGGTTCGTATTAGTGATGTGCTAGATGTACATAACATACTAAAAACAGAATTAACTTACAAAAATAACATTTTATGTAAGTAGAAAAGGAGGACTTGTGGCACCTTAGAGACTAACCAATTTATTTGAGCATAAGCTTTCGTGAGCTACAGCTCACTTCATCGGATGCATATTGTGGAAAGTTTAGAAGATCTTATTATATACACACAAAGCATGAAAAAATACCTCCTCCCACCCCACTCTCCTGCTGGTAATAGCTTATCTAAAGTGATCACTCTCCTTACAATGTGTATGATAATCAAGTTGGGCCATTTCCAGCACAAATCCAGGTTTTCTCCCCCCCCCACACAAACTCACTCTCCTGCTGGTAATAGCTTATCTAAAGTGACCACTCTCCTTACAATATGTGTGATAATCAAGGTGGGCCATTTCAAGGTTGGACTCCTCAAGCAGAGACAGACACCTACAAGATCTCTATCAAGCATTCTTACAACTACAATACCCACCTGCGGAAGTGAAGAAACAGATTGATAGAGCCAGAAGAGTTCCCAGAAGTCACCTACTACAGGACAGGCCTAACAAAGAAAATAACAGAACGCCACTAGCCGTCACCTTCAGCCCGCAACTAAAACCCCTCCAACGCATTATTAAGGATCTATAACCTATCCTGAAGGATGACCCTACACTCTCACAAATCTTGGGAGACACGCCAGTCCTTGCCTACAGACAGCCCCCCAACCTGAAGCAAATACTCACCAGCAACCACATACCACACAACAGAACCACTAACCCAGGAACCTATCCTTGCAACAAAGCCCGTTGCCAACTGTGCCCACATATCTATTCAGGGGACACCATCACAGAGCCTAATAACATCAGCCACACTATCAGAGGTTCGTTCACCTGCACATCCACCAACGTGATATATGCCATCATGTGCCAGCAATGCCCCTCTGCCATGTACATTGGTCAAACTGGACAGTCTCTACGTAAAAGAGTAAATGGACACAAATCAGATGTCAAGAATTAACATTCATAAACCAGTCGGAGAACACTTCAATCTCTCTGGTCACGCGATTACAGACATGAAAGTCGCTATTATACAACAAAAAACTTCAAATCCAGACTCCAGCGAGAAGCTGCTGAATTGGAATTCATTTGCAAATTGGATACAATTAACTTAGGCTTGAATAGAGACTGGGAGTGGCTTAGTCATTATGCAAGGTAGCCTATTTCCCCTTGTTTTTTCCTACCCCCCCCCCCCCAAGATGTTCTTGTTAAACCCTGGATTTGTGCTGGAAATGGCCCACCTTGATTATCATACACAATGTAAGGAGAGTGGTCACTTTGGATAAACTATTACCAGCAGGAGAGTGAGTTTGTGTGTGTGTGTGTGGGGGGGGGGGGGTTGAGAAAACCTAGATTTGTGTTGGAAATGGCCCAGCTTGATTATCATACACATTGTAAGGAGAGTGATTGCTTTAGATAAGCTATTACCAGCAGGAGAGTGGGGTGGGAGGAGGTATTATATACACACAAAGCATGAAAAAATAAGATCTTCTAAACTTTCCACAATATGCATCCAATGAAGTGAGCTGTAGCTCACGAAAGCTTATGCTCAAATAAATTGGTGAGTCTCTAAGGTGCCACAAATACTCCTTTTCTTTTTGCAAATACAGACTATCATGGCTGTTACTCTGAAACCTGATTTTATGTAAGTGTTTCTTTAATCTAATGTCTGGAATACTGATTGATGTATTAAATTAAATTGTGTTGCTCAATATATTTTGTTTTGGGGCTGTCGGGTTTTTTAATTTTATCATATAGTTTGGGTGGGTTGTATTACTTTGAAAAACTAATACAGGGGTTGTTTTTTTAAAAAAGAATGAATATATGTTCAGATGACATCCATAATTTATGTATGATTAATGTGTAATCTTTTTAATGAAACTTTTAAGTTAACCTATGGTGGAGAAAGATAGAAAAAGTGATCAAAAGAAAGGTGAGTGAGGGATAAAAGAGAGTAGAGTAGAGAGGCCAGGTTGAAATAAATTAAAATTACTTCCGTTCTGGGGCTAAGTGAATTTCTCCAGTGCAACAATTTGAGATAAAATGGTTACATATTCCATAAAAAAAAAAATCTTCCACTGAAATAGTTTCAATTCTCCTATGGCAGCTGCAAAGTTCATACTTTAAATAATCCTATTAGAGGTGTTTGTTACCTGCAGCTGAGAAAGATTTTTTATTTTTATTATTATTTTTTTAAAGGTCTGGTTATATGGGAAAGCACACCTTTGGCCTTGAATAACGGGACGCTCCCAGAGAATAAAGAACCTAACTTGGCAAAAATGTAGGGCCAGTGGGAAAACCATCAACACTAATCCTTAAAATGTCCCATGGTGTGCTGTCTCTCTTTCTCATATTTAAATAGTCAAACACGCTGACATACTAGGGAAAAGAAAAGAAACTACCAAAATACAGGAAAGAAAAATAATGTAAGATTATGAAGCACTTTAGAATGTTTACCGAATTACTGCTCAGTTTGTTGAATGTGCACATGCTTCTTTAAGATCACACAGAATGTAAATGCTGTAGCATCTCATCCCTGCTGGGGAGGGTGGTCCAAGTTCAAGCACTAACGTATACTGATGCAAAAGATTAGCTGAAAAATTTTGACCAGTTATAATTGGGTGTCACTCTTCAGTGACTTTTCTGTCTCCTGTGGGCGTGGCGGTGATGAGCTCAATGAGACCCTCCTCAGTTCCAATGACAGTTGCACCTCAGGCCAATGAAAGAGGGAGAAGCACAGTGAAGAGAAGAGATGAAATAGGGAATTCGCCACAGACAACCCTACCACTTAAAAACAAGCAAGAACTTCACTTGATTGAGAGGCCAATATCCAAATTCTGCCTCTCTAGAAATGCTGAGTTACTGCATCACTTCCTTAATTGCTCTTAGTAGGAAGTATGAGTCATTTCATTCTCCTGTCTATCTTTAGACACAATCAGGAAGGGTTAGCTTATAGAATCATCTCTGAATTAGAGACATGTCCTCTTAAATGGCTACAGTTAAGATCTGGTTGATGCTTTTATCAGTCCTGCTTTTCAGGGGCTTAAGCAAACAAAACAAATCAAAAAACCAACACCACTGGTAGCATCCAACAACTACTAGTCCAAATTCACATAAAAAAATAGTTTTTCTTTTGTACTGCATCAATGTTAAAGGCACAGCTTCTTAGACGAGAGGATCAACGACAGGCAAGCAAGCAATAAACTGCATTTAAACAGTTAAGTGCGGGGAGGACTCATAATAAGGGAATGCTTGTCTGATTCAATATAAGTGTAGCCATCTATTTGTGGCTGTTTAACACATTTAATCCCATTACATAAAACTCATTTATTCATCTAAATTATCTCAGGTTAACAAACATCATTCCCACCCACTTCCCAGCAGACACCTCTCAGAAAGGTCCCATTACACTGATGGTCATAAGGAGCTCCTCCTTTTTTTTACTGGAGGTTGTTAACAGACACTCCACAGGTGTCATTCAGCCCTGAATATTTATGGCTTTCAGACACAATCGTTTTTTTAAGCAGAACAATTTAACTGCTATGAGTCTGATTTTCACAAGTGCTGAACTCTCACGAATGCAACTGAAGTCAAAGAGAGAGACTGCTCGTCAGTACGTCTGCAAACTAGGCCCTAAGTCACCAATGATTCAAACATAATTTTCGACTGTCTGGCTAAGACCACTATTAGTCTGTTAAACGTACTTCATTATTTACACAGCAGCATTTAGGTGAATGCGTTAGCATTATCTTTAAACTGAGAGGGGGATAAAAAAAAATCTCAGAAAACACAATACAAATGTAGGAGCTATGCAAGAAGAGGAAAGAAATGGCAGCATTGCTTGTTTATCTATCTGTAAACGAACAACGACACAATGGTTGAATTTTAATGCAGAAACCACCAAATATGTACAAAACTATGAACATTCACTAGCCTGGGTTCAATTACCTGCCCAGGCATACATGTTTATAAGAAAACCAAACAGACGTGAGCTATTCGCTGAAAGACACGAGAGCAGCCACCGCAAAACACTACTGAAAACCATGCTGTGTGAGAACAAAGTTGCCATGCTAGCCTGCACAGAACAATTCTTGTTCCATCACATGCAAAGGGTACATTGCCTCCCCTCACCCCCACCTTTTTTTATTTTTTTGAGAAGGGAATTCATGCAGTAATAGAGTACAGATCTCACAATCATATTCTCTGTGTGCAGGCATATGCCATAAATCACTACAAAAATATAATGCATTGTGAATCTATATGCATCCTCCCAATTCCCATGCGACACCCAGGCACAGGGCTTCAAGCAGGTGTACTTGTCGTAAACTTGTAGGTCTTCGTAGTTCTGTTTCAATAGTTTGGCAAGGACTCTATAGCTCTGTCTATGCTGCACGTGCTCTGCAGATGAAGGTGTGCAGAAACACCTATACCTTCCATCGTCCACACTCAAAGCCATTAAACCCACACCTAGTAAGCAACTACATTCGTAGTTGGTTATCTTGTCTAGGGTGTGGATGGGTGTGTGGGTTGAGCGATGACCTGTCCACCTACAAGCCTGCTTTGCAGTGTAGAGGTAACAAAGGTGTGAATACCTGGGCTCAAGCCTTACCAGTCCTCTACTGTCATTCCCATAATTCCCCATGCCCGTATCTTCTGGGCCTTCTACAGTCTAACTTCCCACTTTCTCTCTATGCACTGGAAACTGCCTCAGCATTTAACCCTTCATTTTCCACATGCCATGCTCCACTTTCTTGTCATTCTCTGAACAGCTGAGCACAGCATGGAATATGCCTTTTACCATGAATGCTGCTAGCCAGTCAGAGGATCATACCAACATACCAGTTACATTGAGTACTCCCAGGAGTATGTTTTAACATGACTTTGGACCAGACTTGATATTTATTTATAAGCCTTATCACTGTAATACTGATACACACACTCCCCATATAAAAACAGAACTCTCTGTGCACGGTATTAAAACACTGGATCACCGAAGACAATTTGTGCTCTTTTATTACAAAGGATGTAGAGAAAAGCACCAGTCTGTGTGCCAAGATAAGACAACGAGGCCCTGCTCCAAACTCTGTGGATATGCAGGGGGTACTGGGAAGAGTTACACCAGGGCATCTTCAGCATGGCTAAAGCTCAAAGCATAGGTCATTGATCTGTCTGCTGGTCAACAGGAGAATCCCCTCATACATCAGAGGAACTCCCCACAACACAAACATTGCAACACATGCTGTGATCCTCTCTCTCTTTCTCTCATACGTACACACACTACTCAGTTGCTACTAGTTCTCACCATTAAGTGTCTGGTCTGTTCCCAACACATTCCATTCTGCTGGCAGTTTCAGATGCCGAAATGCCAAAGCCACTTTCTCATCCAGAAAATCCACATCCCCAGAGGGAGGCCTTGACCGGTCCAGGAATCTTGTGAAGTTCAGTGCTTGCTGGTTGCCAGCACAGGTTGCTAGGAACTGAGCTGCATCATAGGCCTCGTCCTGAATGAACTGAAAACTTTCCTCTGCCACCACTAGAACAGGAAGCCCTTCCTTGGCAGTGCAAAGTGCCACCTTCACTGTCTCACAGCAGTCATGGCCTGTAAAATAAAACCAAGGAAATTAATATAATTGTAACGGAGAAGAGAAATGACTACGCTAAAGTAATGTGGGTTTGGACATTGGTCACCCCCTGTCATAAATATAAAGGGAAGGGTAAACACCTTTAAAATCCCTCCTGGCCAGAGGAAAAAACCTTCCACCTGTAAAGGGTTAAGAAGCTAGGATAACCTCGCTGGCACCTGACCAAAATGACCAATGAGGAGACAAAGCTGGAGGGGGGGAGAAACAAAGGTTCTCTCTGTCTGTGTGATGCTTTTGCAGGGAACAGGAAAGGAATGGAGTCTTAGAACTTAGTAAGTAATCTAGCTAGATATGCGTTAGATTCTGTTTTGTTTAATAGCTGATAAAATAAGCTGTGCTTAATGGAATGTATATTCCTGTTTTTGTGTCTTTTTGTAACTTAAGGTTTTGCCTAGAGGGATTCTCTATGTTTTGAATCTGACTACCCTGTAAGCTATTTACCATCCTGATTTTACAGAGGTGATTCTTTTACTTTTTTCTTCAATTAAAATTCTTCTTTTAAGAACCTGATTGTTTTTTCATTATTCTTAAGATGCAAGGGTTTGGGTCTGTGTTCACCTGTGCAAGTTGGTGAGGATTTTTAACAAGCCTTCCCCAGGAAAGGGGGTGTAGGGTTTGGGAGGACTTTGGGGGGAAAGACGTTTCCAAGCGAGCTCTTTCCCTGTTATATATTTGTTAGACAGTTGGTGGTGGCAGCAATAAAGTCCAAGGGCAAAAGGTAAAATAGTTTGTACCTTGGGGAAGTTTTAACCTAAGCTGGTAAAAATAAGCTTGGGGGTTTTTCCATGCAGGTCCCCACATCTGTACCCTAGACTTCAGAGTGGGGAAGGAACCTTGACACCCCCATCAGTACAAACAAACCCGCATGTGGTATCCCTAGACACATTACTTTTTGCATATAAAGGAAAACACTGTACGGCAAAAAGTTCTCAGTGGTGCTTCCTGCATGAGAACCCACTCACTCTCTTATATAATGGTCACATCACAGCCTTCTTGTTAGTGGGCTAGCTTCAGGCACTGAGACACAAATTCAGGACTGCTAATAGACTCAGGGGAAGGTTTTCAAAGCCACAAAGGGGAGTAAGGTTCTTCACTCCCCTTGAAAGTCAAGAGGAGTTTGGCACTTAAATCTCATTTGGCTTCCCCCTCAGTACATAGAGCCATATTTTAAAGAATTCTGTGAGATCATGGCAGCCCATCAGAAATAAAGCACAGGTGTCAGCATTTGGAGCACCTAGCCAGTAAAGACAATGAACTAATTGCACTTAAGCAACCAAAAAGCAACAATTAATACTGGAACATAACATGCTTTAGACATGTTCTATGTGTGTGGTTACATCTCTTTTGTTCAACGCTGCACCTGCCATTTGGATTTGGTTTCACATGACAGAACTAAGCTTGCTGTATTCCAGAGAACAGGGAAATCGCTGCTTTTCATATTTACCAAAGAAGAGAGAGAGTGAGAGAAGCTTATTTTCACAGCTCTGCTGACTTTTCATTTACTTATTTTAATGAAAGGCTAGTGCAACAGGGCAGCAGTTTCATAGACCCAGAAAATGCAAGATAAACTCCCCTGCAATTTAAAAGGTGGGAAAAAAATCTCATCCTTTTAGCATGACGGATACTTAAAATTGTCTGACAAGCCCCTTTAATAATAAGTTTTATGTTTCAAGTTCAATGTTCTCTGCAGTCTCTCTCTGTCTCTCGCTCCAATGGTAGACCGACGTCATTGCTGTTTTTGCCAGAACAAGCACAGACCCTTCACTAATTACTGGAAAAGCTGCTCTCTCTACCCATGACCTCAGCATCTTACTGCGTTGATCAAACCCTATTTATTTATTTTATTAAATAAAAAAGATGAAGGATTTTTCACAACTGGGCTTGAAAATTCCATTTACCCACACACATGGATGATGAGTGGGAAGCCTTCCCTTGTGTTTAGGGGGGGGTCTCAGCTTTCATTTACACTATCACTTTCATTTACAAAGAAAAAGAAGTTTCTAGCCCCTATGGTAAGGAAGAAAACCTTCCAGATATAACCAAATGGAGGTTTGTCTTCCCAGTCTGAACACAGACTGCTCCAATGCCTCTGCTGTTGCTCCTAGACTTGTCAAGCAACAGCCAATGGTCAGTTTCAGTAGAAAGGTCAGTTTCACAGCTGCTATTCAGGACTCTGCAGGCAGCAAAATTGTCAAGTATCAGGCTAATGTCATACTGCTTCCAGAGAAAAATATGTGCAATAGGGGTAGGCAACAGAGACTTCCACAGGAGAGGAGGACACACAAAAACAGAGGCTAGGACGGAAGGAGTAGCTGAGACCTCTCCCTGCAACCTGGAGGCTCTGGAATTAGGAGATGAGACACAAAACTCCTTCTCCCTTCCAGCAGCTAGAATGGAGTGGAGATTCAAATTTATCAAACACCTACTAGCTAAAGGCTGATGTGAAAGACGAAACAGAGGGTGCGGCAGAACCAATGCTAAAATTGCTTAAATGCAGGAGAAGACCAAACCAATTTCAACACCATTCCAGAAGCCTGTGGCTGAGCTCTGCTCAGAGCAAGGTCTGGAACATGGTTTCTGAAATGGTGCAAATCCTGGATTTGCAGTTTAACCATCCTTGCCACCAGTCGATGACACCTATTGCCATCAATAAGTACATTACTAATACAGACAAGTCCTAATCAAGATCCAGGGACAGAAATCTCAGCAACTGAGGGCTACGGGGGGTGGGTGAGTTTCTCACTAGGTTACTGCTCCTGGACTTTGCCAGTGGGGTCTCCCACCCTTCCTTTCATTTATTCCTCAAACTGCAGGATTAGTCCTCTGGATAGCAGGTGTCTGGTAAACTTTTCAATCCCTGTTACACAAAAATATTGATACAATGTACATAATACAGTAATGACATGGCATCATCCCATGCAAACCAGCTCAGGTGCTGCACACTTTCTGTTTTCACCAACACAGACACTGTTAGCAACCTGTGGTGGCTGTTTACTAGGCTGCAAAGTTAAAAATAATTCATAATGAAAGACTCTCCATCACATACAGGACAAGTATGGCTTTTGCTGCTGCTATTTTTTAAACTCTAATTTTCTCTTTATTTCCAGAAGCGTCTCATCTGCAAAATGTGCCTATAATACCCCTGTGACGCTGACAGGCCAGCTCAGGTCAGAGCAATAGGTCAATTCACTTGTGTGTGAATAGCAAAGAAATGTTAGGTGTACTAATTCACTCATGTTTTAATTTAGTTAAAAGGAAATATGAATGATATTGTTTTCACTTATCTATTACTTGCTGATTATTATCGCATTACATTATGTATACCTTGTAATTGGATAACCCTAGACCAAAGTGTGTGTTAGTGCTAAGATGAAAAGATGTCAGTGTAAACTGCATGAAAACTAATGAAATGTTACTTGTATTGTTTTCACTTATCTATCCCTTTTAGAATTGAATTTTGTATATCATTGTAACTAAATTACTTGTGAATGCAATGGAAGTAAAATGTTAACCTCAAAGCAAGGGCTGTTGTGTTCAAAAATGGAAATTCACAAACTAAGTCTTATAGTTGCTACTCATCAAAACCCACATTGGCGAAGACACTGGTCAGAGTGTCTTCTGTGAACAAGATCTATAAATACTTGTCTACGGGAATGATCCTGCATCTCTGAACTTTTTGGACACTCACAGGAAAGGATTCCAGATGCAAGATAGATCCCGCAAGCTACTTTGTGTAACCAAGAGAAATTTATGAACATTAGCAGATTACTCCATCTCTGATATCCTTTTGGACTTACAAACTTTGACTCACCTGTTAATATTTTTTACCTGCTTTAACCCCTCAATAACACTCAATTATTTTTCTTACCCAATAAACCTTTAATTAGTTTACTAGAGAAACCGGCTGCTTGCTTTTGAGATCAAGAGTATCCACTGACGTGGGGTAAGCGACTGACCCTTTGGGCTTGGGAGTAACCTGAAGTGGTGTGACTTTTATTTTAATAACCTTTTATCACTAAATCCAATCTGTCTGCATGGCAAGACAGGCTGGAGAGTCTAACGGGATCATCTGTGACTCCATGTAATTCTGGTATAGTAATCCAGGAGTGCATATTTGTTATTGGCTTGGTGAAATCTAATTATAAAATATACCACCAGTTTGGGGTGTCTGCTCTATTTTCTGACAGTCTGATCTGAGATTGGCACTCATAGTTGTCAGCCTCTCCAGACAGTGTGACAACCCCTACTCTGACAGCCTGCTGTCATTCAGAATTCAGACTGAACTTCTCCAAGCACTGCCAAGTAATAATTAAGGGAGTGAGGTAGTGCACAGACAAATAGTTCAGGTCAGTCACTTCTTACACCTCCTAAATGAAACTAAGCAATTCCTCTACCTAGATGACACTAGTACAGGCTTTTCAGTTAGGAGAGTAGCAAGAGAAATCCCAGGTGTGATATTTGGACTACCGTTGTCAAATAAACTGGCACTGCACTCATGTTCTCATAGCAGACATCCATTAGCCATGCTGAACAGAGTTCCCATGAACAGAACAGAGAGAGAGAAACCCTGAACATCAGAGTTTCTGCACCCAATTTAAAGCAAAACCAGATGGGTGTTCAGTGCAGTGTACTGCAAACACTTTATGCACTGATCTGCATACAGTAAAGGTCTCTCAGAACTCACATAAAATAACCAGTACAGCTTTCAGAGAAGCAAAGGAAGTGACAATTCATTTATATCTAATGGGATCAGGCGTGTTCTGCTTACCCAAGAGGCATGTTCTCCTAAAGGGTAACCGTATTCTATCCCCTCAAATGCTTTGATGTTCTCCTTCCCTCAATCTGACAAAACATCAGATTCAAGGGGTGAGTGTCTGGGACAGGTTCTGACTTTGGCAATCAGTTCAAAAGAAAGAGGAGCAATTAAGCAATGAGCATGACAAATGCTAAGATTACTCAAGAGGACCCTGCCCCCTGCTTTGAAATGTCTTCAGGAATGGTGCGTGTGAGTATGCTTCAAAACATGAATGCACACAAACAGCCTTCTGAAGAGACCGTCTCCAGTGGGGTAACATTTCTCTCAGCTTCAAAGACCCCCTTACAATAATATCTGGACTGCAGCAACTCCTTCCCCAGAGCATGTCAAATAGCATTAGAAATGTTAGCTGAGTTTCCCAACGTTTCTATGAAATAAGTGATAGTTAACACGATTATGCTCATTTTACAGGTTGCAGAGCAAGGTTAAGTGATTTGCCCAAGATCAAACAGTCAGTGACACTGATGGCATACTCAATTAGTCCTGGTCATCTGTTCCCCCCTCTAACGACTATGCTGGAGGGATTTCCTTTATGTATGGTAAGTATCAACTCATTTACTCTGAAAAACACAAACATGCTTGTTGTATGGAACAGTTCCCCTATGCATACTACAGGGAATACTTACAACAATGCAGCCAGTCATTTGGTTATCTAAGGCACCACCTCAAAGCAGTCTCTCCCAATCTTTTCAGGTTCATCATCAACATCCTCGACTACCGAGGACCACTGTGCTAGCCAAAATGACCACAGCTGATGGCATCGCACCAGGCATTGTATATTGAACTTCCCAGATCTGAGTTAATACTGCAAATTGGGGTCAGGGCATGCAAATTGGGGTCAGGGCATGGACCCCTTTGCTCATCAATGGAGAGTTTGAGAGCACAGTGCGCCGGGGTGTTTTTATCCATCCTGGTGACATGGCCAAAAAGCACGCAGTATGGCTTTTGAATATAATGAGCAACTGAAGGAAGGCCAGATCTCTGTCATAATTTTGAAAAGATCTGGCTTTCCTTTCAGCTTGACAACTGTCACAGTTCAGGAAAACTGCACCTGTATTCCCCCTCCATGGCGCATCACAGGCACCTACTTTTAGACTTCCAGCCATTACCTTTCTTGGGTGGAAAGCTGCATCTCTCCCCCTCCTGACTGGTGTTTTCCCCAGACTACATTGTGATATTCCCAGCAAACTAGACTCCCTAAACAAGCTAGCATCTGCACTTCAGTTCTCTCTGATGGCTTATGAACAGCATAACTGAAAGCAGTTATAAGTTAAGCACAGACCTTTATAAGCAACACATTTATTCTTAAGCTGAAAGCAATACAGAGAAAACATATAAAAACAATAAACGTTCCTACATGCATGCTAGAAGCTTACCAGAGGTCATCCATCAGTCTTACAGGGCTTCAGTAGGTCAAAGTCCTTCCAACCCTTCCCAGGAAGGATTGGGGTCCCCCTTGGCCACAAAGTTCTGACAATTTGCTGGATGAGAAAGGTAGCCCTGAGACAGTTTAAACTGAGACTACTTATCCAGAAGTCCTTTTTTTGTCTGTTGGTCTCTGGAGAATCCAGTTTGAACTACTATATGCCTCTCTAGGTCGTGGCACTTCTATGGAGGTATCACAACTTGAGTCAATTCACCTAATCTTAGTTCCTGGAAGAGCTGTGGTCATCCTTCCCCATGGAATTACATACAATTCCTGGCCCTGACAATCATAGAATACCAGGGTTGGAAGGGACCTCAGGAGGTCATCTAGTCCAACCCCCTGCTCAAAGCAGGACCAATCCCCAACTAAATCATCCCAGCCAGGGCTTTGTCAAGCCTGACCTTGAAAACTTCTAAGGAAGGAGATTCCACCACCTCCCTAGGTAACGCATTCTAGCGTTTCACCACCCTCCTAGTGAAAAAGTTTTTCCTAATATCCAACCTAAACCTTCCCCCCTGCAACTTGAGACCATTACTCCTCGTTCTGTCATCTGCTACCACTGAGAACAGTCTAGATCCATCCTCTTTGGAACCCTCTTTCAAGTAGTTGAAAGCAGCTATCAAATCCCCCCTCATTCTTCTCTTCCACAGACTAAACAATCCCAGTTCCCTCAGCCTCTCCTCATAACTCATGTGCTCCAGCCCCCTCATCATTTTTGTTGCCCTCCACTGGATGTTTTCCAATTTGTCCACATCCTTCTTGTAGTGTGGGGCCCAAAACTGGACACAGTACTCCAGACGACGCCTCACTAATGTCGAATAGAGGGGAATGATCACGTCCCTCAATCTGCTGGCAATGCCCCTATTTATACAGCCCAAAATGCCATTGGCCTTCTTGGCAACAACGGCACACTGTTGACTCATATCCAGCTTCTCGTCCACTGTAACCCCTAGGTCCTTTTCTGCAGAACTGCTGCCCAGCTATTTGGTCCCTAGTCTGTAGCGGTGCATGGGATTCTTCTGTCCTAAGTGCAGGACTCTGCACTTGTCCTTGTTGAACCCCATTAGATTTCTTTTGGCCCAATCCTCTAATTTGTCTAGGTCCCTCTGTATCCTATCCCTATCCTCCAGCGTATCTACCTCTCCTCCCAGTTTAGGGTCATCTGCAAACTTGCTGAGGGTGCAATCCACACCATCTTCCAGATCATTAATGAAGATATTGAACAAAACCAGCCCGAGGACCAACCCTTGGGGCACTCCACTTGGCAGCGGCTGCCAACTAGACATGGAGCCATTGATCACTACCCATTGAGCCCGACAATCTAGCCAAGAATACTGTGGGAGACCATGTCAAAAGCTTTGCTAAAGTCAAGGAACAACACGTCCACTGCTTTCCCCTCATCCACAGAGCCAGTTATCTCATCATAGAAGGCAATTAGATTAGTCAAACATGACTTGCCCTTGGTGAATCCATGCTGACTGTTCCTGATCACTTTCCTCTCCTCTAAGTGCTTCAGAATTGATTCCTTGGGGACCTGCTCCATGATTTTTCCAGGGACTGAGGTGAGGCTGACTGGCCTGTAGTTCCCAGGATCCTCCTTCTTCCCTTTTTTAAAGATGGGCACTACATTAGTCTTTTTCCAGACATCCGGGACCTCTCCCGATTGCCATGAGTTTTCAAAGATAATCCATACATTTAACACTATAAGATCTCCCAGAGTTATCGCAGGAAATATCAGCCACAGCAACTCCTTATTAGAAATAAAAAAACTTCATGACTCCCATTCACTTTTTACTCTTACTTCTTTAGTAAAGTATCAGTAACAACAATAATAAGCCTATCTAATCTGAGTATGTTTCAAGAGGTCAAGAATACTTGTCCTTGACGGGAAATGGTGGGCAGGGCGTGGAAGAGAGTGGCTTTAATTATAGTAAAATGTTCAGTGTCTTGTGACCCCTGGATTGCCTTTCATGACACCCTGGGGAGTCACGACGTACGGGCTGAGAAACAGCGATCTAAGGCAAATGATAAATTGCTAAGCATGACCACTGTATAACACCAAATAATATTATAATAGGAATTTTAGCTGCTCTGCCAGTGACACCAGCCTTCATACCACATTTGCCCACTACTTTCACAAACATTTGTGTGTTTTATTCCCTGCTATTTCTCTGCATGGAATGCCTTTCCCACTTAGAACCATCAAGACACATTTATGACACAATATCCACATGACATTAGCCAATGAACACACTTATTAACTCTGTGAAAACTCATATACACCCAGCATCACTCCATCAGACCATCCAATAACTCTTGCTGAGTTACCGTATTGTCCCTCTGTCCCCTGTCTCAATTAGGTTTGATTTAGTCTGTACACTCCTCAGGGCAGCAAGAAGGTCTACCTTCTCTTTTGAGAGGTACCAAGCATATCACTGGGCACACTATAAATACATAAACAGATTGAAAAGCAGTTTTATTTATCAGTGCACATGGGGTACGATTGAATTTGAGCTATGGCAAGCTTCTACACATTGCCCTCTCTTTGTAAGCAAATTACAAAATCTACAATATTAAGAGCACGTAAGGTGAAACTAGAAACAACTGAAGGATCTCTTACCTATCCACTAACTACCCTAACAACTTGAGCTCTGCCCACCCTCAGTTCCGTGTGGATTGGTACATTTTCTTTCCAAGATTCCATACAAAATCTGTGTTAAGAGAGGTTCAGCGCTGATGAGAAACCAATGTTTGCCTAGGCGCAGGCAAACGTTAAAAAAACATTTTTAGAAAGTGAAATGCCATCCATTTTTCAGTAGCATAACTAAACTGGCTTCTCTGATTAACCTCTAGCTTTTTTTAAAAAAACGGCTTCTCTAGGCAGGGACTCAACATGAAAAAATGTATGCAGAAAGCAAATTTGTTTGGTTTTTTTTAGAAACAGAAATTAGAAGTGAAGGCAAAAAAGTGAGCTTACAATAGAAACGGTACTACAACTTGAACTGTGGAGTCTCTATTGCGACTCCATTAGGCAGGTAAATTGTCAGAATGGTAAAACTTTATCCTCCCACACTTGTAAAAAGACACATCTGAGCTATAAAGAATCACAGCAGATTAGGGTTAGAAGAGACCTCAGGAGGTCATCTAGTCCAAGCCCCTGCTCAAAGCAGGACCAAACCCAACTAAATCATCCCAGCCAGGGCCTTTGTCAAGCCGGGCCCTAAAAACCTCTAAGGAAGGAGATTCCACCACCTCCCTAGGTAACCCATTCCAGTGCTTCACCGCCCTCCTAGTGAAATAGTGTTTCCTAATATCCAACCTAGACCTCCCCCGCTGCAACTTGAGACCATTGCTCCTTGTTCTGTACTAGCTGTAGTGCTGCATTACACTCTCATAGCTAGATGCTAAATTTGCTTCAGGCAACAGCACGATATATAAACATGTAAAATTAAAATTAACACAGGCTTCTCGTCCGCCTGCACTTATGCACTCAGAACTGAAGAAAACTGACAAAACTGCCTTTTATTTTTTCTGTGGAGACACCCTGGGAGATAGTACGCAGAAAAAATAGGGAAACCTGGAAGTTACAAAGCTCATCCGATGAAGTGAGCTGTAGCTCACGAAAGCTTATGCTCAAATAAATTGGTTAGTCTCTAAGGTGCCACAAATACTCCTTTTCTTTTTAAAGAGTTAACTGCTAATGGTTAACTTACCATATACAACCAAGCTGGGTCTAACTTATACCAGTACCATAAATTTGCTTGACTAAAACTGAGGGTGTGTTTAAAAGGGTGGTATCATTTCCTGCAGGCTCCTTATCATTAAACAAAGCACACATGGAGACAAAACAGTGTTGTAGCTAAACAAAACCAATGAATGCCTTAAAACATGACTTCACTTCCTACCCAGCTGAAAGTGGAAATCCTGTCCAAGCCTCCTATTTTGAGGATTCATATTTAATACACCAAACAATAGGTTCTTGGCCTCGGCAGCTATTTAAAGTTACATTGGAACAGCCGGCTAGGTTTGCATTAGTGAGTGACTCGGGATTCCTGTGCTAATTGTGCCCTCTATTATGACCCTGTCATGGTGACTTGAACTTTTTCTACAAAAGGATTTAAACAGGAAAAGATACCTACTATAAAAATTGTTTATTTTGTATGCAACGTATTGGCGTTGTGTCAGTGACATTGCCCCTGGGTGGCTGGCACACACAAAGATTAAGGGATCCAACTACTGCTACCAGATAAAGGAGTTCTTTTGTTCAAGGAGTTTAGCACTCTGCTTTTGAAATTTAAGGACCCCGGGTGTGATTTAGTGTGTGCGCATGAGATACCCACTGTTTGTAACACACAGATTTACTACAGGCTGAAATAAATAGATATTGCAACAACAATGGAGAGAGGCCACATTCAAAGTTTTAAACCTTCAACGCTGAAATCTATTTCCTAGCCAAAGGCTTTCCACCTCTTCAATACACACTCAGTGGCTTGTTAATGTAGGGTTGTCATAAAATCTATGGCATTATATAGCTTCCAAACACGCCATCATATATACTTCCTATACAGTCTTCACCATTTTTTTCCTATGACATATGTCGTTTAGCTGGCTTCGTCTCCTTTTAATAACTCTGCATAATGCACCGAAGTATACCAGAGAGGCTGCAGTATATAACTGGTTTTGGTTATATCATTTCTCTATTTTAGCTTTGTAGAGGTTTCATTATTAAGAATATTTTAAAACAAGTCCACATGACTATTATTGCCAAGTGATCATTTGTTACACAACTTGTTTACTCTTTTGGTCTTCTAGAAGAAAGGTTATTTAATAAAGTAGAGAGGGCAGCCTTTTCTATTACCAGTAGTTTCCTAGGTGGGAACATATTCAGTGGTGGAGGAGAATAAGCATGAACATACATTTTAAAAAATGCAAAATCAAGTATATATTTTAAATGAAGATATTCATCATTCAATAGCAATTTATTTCACTTTAAACAGCAGCAGTCAAGTAGAAAAAAATCCTAAAATTAAATGAATTACAAAAAATTTAGGCAGAACCTCCCCATTTGAACATAATTAAGGACAAATATAGTGAACAACATTAAAAAGTCAACATTTTCTGAAAGTTATGGAACCATGCAGTAGTAACAGAAATATAATATTTCTCCATATTCAGAAGAGGAAATAATTGGGGTACCCCAAATGCATGGTAATTGTTGGCAAATGGCAACTACCACAGAGACACACACATGATGCTTAAGAGCCTAATTCCGCTCCCACTGAAACCAGTGCAAAACTTCCATTGACTTCAGCGTTACAGGAGCAGGCCCTAATGAATTAGATACTTCACACAGACAACTTCTGAAAATGATAAACGATAAAACACTATAGGGAACATGGAATCAATGGTATGGCATATAATCACCTTCTTTATTGTTTTAATGACATGGTTCACAAACATGACATTTCTTACCCGACCAGTATGTTAAGAGTGAAGTTTTGTTTGCCTGCAGCCAACTATTGTTACTGCAACAGAACAATTAAGGGCTTCTTCCTACTCTCATTTAAGTCCTAACTTCCTAAACTACAGCTAAAAGGAAAGAGAGAGAAATGAAGCCTTAGACAGATTAATAGGAATGTTAAATCATGTAACCCACTTAAAATAAGCTTGCACATAGCAGTCCAAGGCCCAGTGGGTAAAAATTCCCACCTCACAAACTTACACAATGGGCACTAACTGGGACTTAGGAGACTCGAGTTCAATTTCCTGTTCCACCACAAACTTCCTGTGTGACTTTGTGCAAAACACTTAGCCTCTCTGTGATGCAGTTCGCCATCTGTAAAACAAGGATACTAGCACTTTCCTATTTCACAGGAGTAGGGTGACCAGATAACAAGAACAAAGTATCGGGACACATGGGGGGGCAGCCACAGGCTCACCCCTTCACCAGGGCCGGCTCTAAATTTTTTGCCTCCTCAAGAAAAGCAAAAAAATCCAGAGTGCCACAAAATATCGGGACAAATAGGGTCCCGATCGTACATCAGTCAGCACACAGGACAAACAACTAAATATCGGGACGTCTGGTCACCCTACACAGGAGTGTTGTGAGGACAAATGCATTAAAACCTGTGAGGCTGTCAGATGCTATGGAAAGGAAGACTACATAAGAACCGAAGATAAATAAATATCACCACAAAGTACCAAACAAGATGTAAAGCTCAAATTACTCTGCAGCATCAGCATTTACTTCTGGCAAAAAGAAAAACATTTCAAATTATGGGTTATAAACATGAGCTCAACAGGGAAAACAAAAAGGCAGCAGTTTGGTGAAATGCTTCATTTTAGAAAGCAAAAGGAAAGCAGTAACACAAACAAAATAAATGTTCAGTTTAACAAAATAGTTTAACTGCATTATACCACTTGATGCATACTCAGGTTGGTAAAAAAGCTGCCCAAAGCATGTAAGGCATCATGAACGGAACAGTTTTCATGACCCTTTAGTTCATATTTGATATTGTATTACCATACATCAGCTTGATTGGGGATTTGATTTTAGCAGCAGAATATTATTTTCCCTTGGGTTGATAATAACAACATAGTGGGACAGAGTAACCAATCTCACTTTTTTCAAGCCCAAAAAACAACAGTATATTAAAAAAACGTAGCAATATATATTTCATTCTTTAATTTTAAAATGATTCTTTGTCCTAAATTAGCTACAGCGTCTTAACTCCAGTGAAGCTTCCACTTTAGTTCCGAGGAGCATTAGATCCACCCACAATTCTGTTCCACTAATAGGGGATCTTCAGCAGTAATCATCTCATCTTCCAATAAGGGACTAAGGCCTAGTCTACACTTCCACTTACAGTGCTGAAACTTTCTTCGCTCAGGGATGTGGGGAAAAAAAATCTGAGCGATGCAAGTTTCAGCGCTGTAAGGCGGCAGTATAGACAGTGCTACAAGCCGCGCTCCCAGCGCTGGTAGCTATTGCCCTTGCGGAGGTGGTTTTATTACAGCGCTGGGAGACCTCTCTCCAGCGCTGGAGCTGCGACTCCCCAGCCACGTTAAAGCGCTGTTGGCTGTGTAGACATACCCTTAATCTATATCATGCTCTTCTGAACCCTCCTTTACTGGGACCTGGTAAATGTTCCTGCTTATATGCAGGCTACATAGCAAGCCAAGTCCCTTTTATGATACCTGTTGGATCCCCATCTGCTATTAGGTGATCATAATGCTTCCTTTTACTCCTGTAGCAAGCAACTGTAGAACAGTCAGGGCACCCAGTATCTAGTTTAGAACGGAAGGTCAGTAAAAGGTTGTCAGTGGAGAGGTGAAATAGAAAAATCAACAAAAGGGCAAAACAAGGTCCTACTGCAATAACAAAGGTACATCTAGCCCAGTAGCCTGTCTTCCAACAGTGGCCAATGTCAGGTGCCCCAGAGGGCATGAACAGATAATCATCAAGTGATCCATCCCCTGTCGCTCATTCCCAGCTTCTGGCAAGCAGAGGCTAGGGACACCCTAGCTAAAAGCCACTGATGGACCTATCCTCCATGAATTTATCTAAATCTTTTTTGAACCCTGTTATAGTCTTGCCCTTCACAATATCCTCTGGCAAACTGTGCGTTGTGTGAAGAAATACTTCCTTTTGTTTGTTTTAAACCTGCTGCCTATTGATTTCATTTGGTGACCCCTAGTTCTTGTGTTATAAGAATGAGTAAATAACACTTCCTTATTTACTTTCACCATACCAGTCATTATTTTATAGACCTCAATCATATCCCCCCTTAGTTATCTCTTTTCCAAGCTGAAAAGTCCCAGTCTTATCCCAGAAGCTGTTCCATACCCCTAATAATTTTGTTGCCCTTTTCTGAACCTTTTCCAATTCCAATATATCTTTTTAGACATGGGATGACCACATCTGCACATAGTATTCAAGATGTGGGTGTACCATGGATTTATATAGATGCAATATAATATTTTCTGCCTTATTATCTAGCCCTTTCTTAATGATTCCCAACATTCTGTTGCTTTTTTGACTGTCGCTACACATTAAGTGGATATTTTCAGAGAACTATTCACATGACTCCAAGGTCTCTTTCTTGAGTGGTAACAGCTAATTTAGACCCCATCATTTTATATGTAGAGTTGGGATTATGTTTTCCAATGTGCATTACTTTGCATTTATCAGCACTGAATTTCATCTGCCATTTTTTTGCCCAGTCACGAGAGATCCTTTTGTAGCTCTCGCAGTCTGCCTGGGACTTAACTGTCTTGAGTAGTTTTGTATTATCTGCAAATTTTGCCACCTCACTGTTTACCCCTTTTTCCAACATAAAGGCCTTCAGATTGTAAACTAAGTGATAATTATAACTGCCCAAGTATGCTATTGACTCTGAGACAGAGTTTAATCTTGGAGCATGGGAACTATCCTGCTTTCGCAATGGGAGGAGGAAGAGGACAGACCCCGTTAAATTTATTCTAGCATATAAAAGGTGTTTTTGTTGAAAATGTGGTCTCTCTCAAGTTATTCTTTGTTATAGGTTTTGTGTTTTAGGCATAGGCACACCCTGTCTGTGTCAACTGGATGTGGTTTGTAATCCAATGGGGGGTAATAAACATTTTATATATGTGCACACAGATCAAAAGGTAAAAGATGCGGTGACCTCTCCTAAGCATCTCAAAATCAAAAGTTCTTACTAATCTCCTTCGCAGCAGTAAGCAAAGGAAACAGAGCATGTATAAAAACAACCCTAATTACCACCACCCAATAGAGAGACAAGTGACATTCTGTTAATTATGCAACACTCCTGGTACAAATCGAGACAGTGATTTTCCCACTTTTGTTCCTCCTCTTGGCTGAGGTGATCATTACTTCAGAACGAAACCCAGCCCAGTTCTGGCCCACCCTGCCTCCCCCAACACTAACTAGCAATGGGAATGCAAGATGGAACAATTTTATAACCAGGTGCTTTTAACAAACTGCCACTTCCAGTACTCAACTCTTCGTAGGAACTTCTCAGTCCTAACCCACCAACAAATCCTAAAAAAAAATCCTCAAAGGTCTCACTGTAATACAATTTCAAAATTGTACTACACATATGAACATGCGTCTGTGTTTAAAGGAGACTGTGGGTTTTCACGGTCCAAACACTAAGCTATTCCTTCTATGAATCCATAATATGTTAAATGACCCACAAGAAAATGAAGTCTGATCCATTTCTGCTTACATATTTGTATGATAATTTTACTGGGTTATTGGATATTTCCACTGTATCATTGTGGGAGTAGGACTGTCAAGTCCTGAATATTTGCAAGACATCACAGTTGGTGACCTAATTTGATGTACAATTCAGCCCAGTAATATAGTTTATTCGGAATCTAATATTTCAATTAAAAATGATCTCTATGTAAATAACAATCTTGCCCTATCTTCAACCTCTGGTTATAAATTTAAATCCTTCCTTCAGTTTTGTCACGTACAGAAGTAAAGGCTTGTATTTGAATAGTCAAAAGATTTCTTTTAAAGATTAGTTATCATATGACCAACAATGAAAACACACAATAAAAGAGCAGATTACTCAGAGGAAGATGAAATGTAGCAGGCCTTGGACTCTGCCCTTAACAACTTTTGTTTAAAGAAAGACTTTCAGACTATGGAATATTTTTTATGTATAATGAGAATCGAAAGCAGTAACAGGCATGTGTTTAAAAAAAGTATTTGCCTAATGCTACCTTATGTTATTCAGTCTAATCAAATGCTCTCTCTTTATGGGAGTTTGTTACTTTTAAACACTTCCCTTAGCTTAGACGGCAGAACCTAGCCGGTCAGTTCCCCTTTCTGGTTTGCATGCACTAGCAGAGCGCTGGTATGTTTTCAAACCAGAACTGCCAGAAAAAGTTCAGAAACAAAATGGCAATGTTTCTTTTGCATATTAGGTTTAATGAAGTTTAAAAACTTTTCTCTTTAAACCTCCTTCTTCCCTGCCCCACCCCCTACACAAAAAAAGCCAAGCAAAACAACAACTTCTCAGTCTTGAGCTTATGTTATGTAATATCGCGGCAGTTGGACGTCTGGTCACCCTACCTTTTATGCTAGGCAGAGAACCTACACTCCTAGTTCTATCACGTGGTGATAGGCCACAAGCCATTCACTTTGCTCATGGTTTTCTTAATTTGTGTAATCATGAAGGACTTGTTAATTACCCCGGCTATGATGTTTCAACAAGGGCTGGTCTCCCACACCACTGCCTCTTGCTCATGGTTAATCCTGCAGTGAGGTCAAATAATACTTGGCCATGAGTCATCATAATCATTTCCAAGGTAACTGGCTAAATACACAAGGTAAGTACATGATTGCAGATTCACTGTAGAGTCCAGCAGGAGGAGAAACTGAGCTAAGAGAGATCATTCTCCTACTAGAATCAGCATCTTCAATAAAAACACTGAGGAGTCCTTGTGGCACCTTAGAGACTAACACATTTATTTGGGCATAAGCTTTCGTGAAGTGGGTTATAGACCACAAAAGCTTATGCCCAAATAAATGTGTTAGTCTCTAAGGTGCCACAAGGACTCCTCATTGTTTTTGCTGATACAGACTAACACAGCAACCCTTCTGAAAACCATCTTCAATAAGAAAGACTGAACCATGGAACAATACTGGCTATATATACTGGCTTTCTGGATACAAGTATGATAAAATAGACTCTCTCTCCACCCTCCCCCACCACCACCCCTCACCAAAGACTGGTCCAATAATGAAGTTCTCCCTTCTGTGACAATATCTTCCAAAATGAAATACACATATTAAACCCAAGTTACTAGAGGTAACTGCCATCCAGCACCACTGCAGATACAATCATTAAAGTCACACAGAAGCTCAAGTGGTGTCCTTTGTTGCATACAGGGACATTAGGATAACAACAATAGAAATGGATTGCTTTTGTAACGAAATTCTGTGAGGTATTCTGGCTCCTTTTCAGGCTGAAATGGAACACAGAATCGTTTCAGTTCCGTTCTGGGAAATTCTGCTATTTGGATTCCGAAAGAGATGAGATCCCAGCACCCAATGCTATCACAGTATTGCCTTGTACGCACAGCACAAAAACAGCCTAAAAGTTACCAGTTCTGTATCAGTTCCGTTAGAAAATTAATCATAGTATCATTGATTGCACTGGGTTTCAGTAATCAGTATTCATACTAGACTGCTCTGTTCAAGTAACTTTAATTATCCTGACAGTGCAAACAGAGACTGTACAGAGTGAATAATATGGCGAACTTTGCTTTAATCACTACATTTACCAGAAGGAAACAAAGAGACCACAGCCACCTACAGAGCCATGCTGTCATTGGCAAATTCCATTTAACATGCATCTCTCCTATAACATTACCTACCACATAGATAAAAAGCAGAAAATACACTAAATTACATAAGCTATACTGTTGTATATAGTTGAAAATAATAGACTATTTTCTCCTCACACTCATATCAATGTGCTATATAGCAACAGTCAGAATAAAAGGTTAATAGTAAGGAATGCCACCTGGAAAATTTTCATTCCCATGGTGTTGAAGCCACTGAAGGAAATTGTTGCTCTTCTTTAATTACGTGAAGCCTGTGTCAAAGAGGCTCCAAGAATGACTCTTCCTGAGCACTATATACCTCAGGCGCAGGAAAGTCACCAAGGACCAAGCACATTTATTGGAGAGAGATCACACCCTGCAACATCTTTAGAAACTATGTCACTGTGTTTAAGTGCATGAAGGTGTTTTAGGTTTAAGGCAGGGGCTTGTTTCAATAAGTCTACATTCATAGGAACTGACTCTATGGGTGTTCCGGAGTTGGAACACCCACAGAAAAAAAACAGTGGATGCTTAGCATCCACCAGCAGCCAGCTCCTCCCCCTCCTACCCCCAGTGCCTCCCGCCCACTGCCGGCCCTGCTGATCAATTCCTCCCCCTCCCTCTCAGTGGCTCACGCCTCCCATGATCAGCTGTTCCGTGGTATGCAGGAGGTGCAAGGGGCAGGAGTGCGGACGGGGTACACTCGGGGGAGGGGCAGGAGAAGGAAGAGGTGGGGTGGGGGTGGGGGTGGGTCCTTGGGGGATGGAGTGGAGTGGGAGCAGGGCCTGGGGCAGAGCAGGGGTTGAACATCCCCCCGGAAAAGGAGGAAGACCGCGCCTGTGGCTACATTAATGAGCCTCTGTTCAACTCAAACCTAGCAACCAAAATGCAGCCAGTTCCTTATTGTGCTGCAAATCCAGTTGAACAAATGGCATTTCTAAATATTTATAATTTGTAAAGGCAACTGTGTCCTCTTCTGTCTGGCCTTTTCTCAAAGTCTTTTAACATGTGCAGGCAAAACTTTGTGATTTTTTTTGTATAGTGTAATAGTTATGCATTAAATAACTATGCTATCATATTGATGCGATTCCATTATAAACCTCTGTTTGCCTCCAGAACATTTTTTTAAAACCCATTCAGTCAAAGCTTGGTTTAAAAATGATCATTCCAGATACATATTTTTTACTCTAAAAGATTGTGCAAATAGGGGAAAATAATAAAGATTCTCAACATTACATGAGGTTTAAATAAACTTCAATGTATCAGTTTTCACAATTTTTTTAGGCTGCGTTTTGCAAAGAAAGCAAAGCACTTACCGGGAGCAATGGTCTCCAGTGTCCCACGATTAATTTTTCTCGTGCTTGTGCAGTGTTGGACAGTGGAGCCAGTAAACACCAAGTAAAAAACTACATCATCTTCAAGTTCATCTTCTTCAGTCAGCAGCACTGTAATAACACAGTCACCCTAAGACAAGGGCAAAAAAAGCCAGAGGTCAAGTTCACATCCTCAAAAATTTTATTATATGAACAACCCACTCGGTCTCCAAGGCTCCTGGTTTCTTCTCTCTGTCCTTTTTCACATCACTGTAAGAGTATTTGCTCCCATCTTCAGATATACAGGTAGATTTCACAATGCACTTTGACCGGATCATCAAGCACAGTAGTCAGCTGCAAAAGATATGCAGAGGCTCGGCCATTAGATTCTGACAGGAAACAGTTTTCCCATCCCGTGAAAATTTTCAAGATTTCGAACAATTTTCCCATGTTGCATTGGGATGAAACCAAGACTTTACAAAATGTTGCCTCCCCCTCCAAAAAAAGAGAGCAAGATAGAGCCCTCACCCCAGAACAGCCAACACAGCCTGGTGTGTAGGGCACTTACCTGGAATTTGGGAGGATCAAGTTCAAGTTTCTGCTTTCAGTCAGGCAGAGCAGATTCTTGAACTTGGGCCTCCCACATCCCAGGTGAATGCCCTACCCACTGGCTACTCTCTCTCACCAGAAATTCCACACTGTACCTGAGAATCCTGCCTGATTAAAGTTTTTTCAAAACTGTTATGTTTTCACGAAAAGTTTCGGTTTCGACAATGTGTTATTTTCTGATGAAAAACCTGTCTTTACCATACTAATTTCCCCCTACTGTTACTCACACCTTCTTGTCCACTGTTTGAAATGGGCCACGCTCATTATCACTACAAAAAGTGATTTTTCCTCCCTTGGTATTCTACTGTTAATTGAATTGTCTCGTTAAACTGACCCCCCACTTGGTAAGGCAACTCCCATCTTTTCATGTACTATGTATATATATATATACACACACACCTGCTACTGTATTTTCCACTCCATGCATCTGATGAAGTGGATTCTAGCCCACGAAAGCTTATGCCCAAATAAATTTGTTAGTCTCTAAGGTGCCACAAGGACTCCTCGTTTTTGTTTATGTCAAAAAAATTCCCAACCCCAGCTCAAATAGCCATGGTGGCAACAACATCTGGAAACATCAGCACAAGATCAAAATCAGCACCTCACAGCACCGTGATATCACGATGGTACTGTAACATCTCACTGGTATTGACTCACACCAGGAAGCACGGAGAGCAACCCAAAATTGCTCAAGTATCCAAAGTATCCCAGCCTAAATTCTCTCTCTGTGCCTAGGTAACTACCTACTGATACCTGCAAGGTAGCTAACTCAAGCACTGACCACTCCCCTCCTCCTCAACACACATACACAGAAACCTAGGGAAGCATCAAATTCAGTAGGGTTTTCTCTTGCTACAAAGAGAGGGGGGCGGAAACATGATTGTAAGGAACCAATAAGGACAGTGTTGTTGCAAAATTATACTCAATAGAACTACCCTTCCTGGAACAACAGCTACAGACAGGAGAATAGGCTTTATATTATCAGGACTCAAATCTGACTCCCTCTGCAGCCCAATAGCTATGTACTGGCACATATCAATATTGCCGAGAAGTAAGATTTACTGTTATGCCTTCATTGTCATGTGCAATTACACTTTCACCAAACAATTTGAAAATATCTACTGCTTTGTTGCAAGGTATGCATTACCTCATTTGCCACATTTTCTAGCAGATCATGCTTTGATGAGGCTGCAAAACCTTATTTATAGCAAATACAATAGTCCATGAAACCAGGACACACCTTGCTGCCTCAGGTCACACTCCTACGCTCAGTCTGCACAACCTAGATTTTTAGAACTACTGCGTGCAAAAAAGTATACATAAATGAGACATGCAGTTTAGGTGTGGCTGTGTTAGTCCCAAGATATTAGAGAGATAAGGTGGGGGATGCAATGAAGTCTTTTATTGGACCAACTTCTGTTGGTGAGACAGGTTTTCGAGCCCTTCTTATCTCTGCATAAATTATATGCAGTTATCACAAGTAACTCTGCGTGTAACTGAAGTAATTGTATGCGCAAATCACACACATGTTCTTCTGCACATACAACTCTAAAAATCTGGTTTCAAGGTATATAAATACCTATGATAGATTAAAAATCCACTCTCCTGCAGTCACAGAGATGCATTCATTGCAACAGAAGGAAAGTACATACAGAAATAACAAGGGTAAAGGGTGTTTTGTATGACTTTGCTATCCTTTATAATTTGCTGACAATTAATTGCTTAAGACACACATCATTGGGAACAGTAGGCTAAAAATGTCTGGTCCTTTTCTAGCCCACTAATCTACTAAGATCAAAACCAGTTTGATGCCTCAGGTTTTAAAATTAAAGCTGTATTAACTAGCCCTGTTTCATCACTCCACTTAGCATACATTAATGTTGCAAGTTTGGAAAAGACTCCATGCAGATTATGCAAAATCTAATTTGAATACTCAAACAAAAAGCTCTGTCTCATTATATAACCTTAACTCTAAAAATCTTCAATTCATTGCTCCTCCTCCTCCCTCTCAAATCAATACTTTCTCCCAAACAAATCCACCAGTTTCCGCTCCATCCTCCTTTGTGCTCACTCACCCTCCCAACCTAGGTTCCCCATCCCCACTCCCTCTTCTACCTCTGGATCCCCACAGCTCCTCCACACTCCGCTCCGCATTCTGGCTCCCTCACTTGAATTCCTCCTCCATCACCCTGGCTTGGCTCCCCCAAACTCATCTCTGGTTCCTCATGTCCCTCTTTGGATTTGCCTCATTCCTCCCGCCAAGAAAGTAGTCCCTCAGTGTACCCTTCGACACAGCACAACACCCTACATCACTCCACCCAATGTTACTCTTGCCTTATCTCTGTGTCTGCAGCTGATTGGGTTATGCTGTGTGTGGAGTTTCTATGGCTACAGAGCTCCCATGGCCTCCCTAGAGGACTCTAACCACAGAGATTCTGCCTTAGAGGAGACTAACTGAACAGAAACCGCCTCAAGTACCTCTCCCTCCAGTCTTCCACTCCAACCCCTTTCACTTTTCATGGGACTGTATAGTAAAGGTACACCACTGAAAACCAGGCCGGAGTTTTAGCCCAGCTTTGCTGCTGACCTGAGACAAGTCTCACAGGTTCTCTTTGCCTCAGTGTCCCCATCTATAATATGGAGATTACTCACAAGCAGAGGATGAGGCTCTATTAGAGAGTGCAATGCCCTGTGGCATATGGATGTCGGAGGCATGAGAGAAGGTGCCACGTAATGCGATTGATCTTTGTTAGAACCATTACGAACCCTGGCACGCAGGGTGAAGGAGCAGATGAGCTACAATCTTTGTTCTGTATGGCCAGCCCCCAGACATGCAAATCAGGAGATTAAAAAATAAGAAGGGTCATTTTAATTGGCCTTGTGGGTCACATTTTGAAGCTCTTCTTCACAGCCAAGAGAGTTAGAACCTTTTTTGAAGAAAGAGAGAGAGCGAGAGAGAGATGAAAAACAAAAGAGAAACGAGTGAAGCAAAAGGAAAGAGAAACGAGTGAAGCAAAAGGAAAGAGAAACGAGTGAAGCAAAAGGAAAGAGAAACGAGTGAAGCAAAAGGAAAGAGAAACGAGTGAAGCAAAAGGAAAGAGAAACGAGTGAAGCAAAAGGAAAGAGAAACGAGTGAAGCAAAAGGAAAGAGAAACGAGTGAAGCGGGGAAGGAAAAAAGAAATAGAATGTTGCATAATTCCATGACTCCAGGAGCTGAAGCTTTAAGAAAAACATCACAGAATCATAGAATATCAGGGTTGGAAGGGACATCAGGAGGTCATCTAGTCCAAGTATTGGTCATCAAATATCACAAGAGTTGACACTACTGCCAACTAGTTATATGCCAGATGTGGACCGTATGGTAGTAAATCTAAGCAGGTTTTGGACAATAAAACCACAAGGAAGACAACTATGTGTGGTAATGTGGCTTCAGCAGATAGGCTCCTGAGGGCTTGTCAACATACAAAAGTTGCCCCAGTGTCATTACACTAGTGGAGAACCCTGAGGGAACACACCGATATCATCTTAAAACTAGTTTTACCAATTTTGCTTTCCCCTGTTTTACAAGAACAAGCTAACCAGATATCAACCAGATTTAAATCCAGAAGATGCAGATAGTTAAACTTATCACTAGTCCTGGTAACATGGTTCACAGATTAGTCCATCATCACTGCTCATAAAAGTAATGCTTACAATTAAACAATTAGCATACTACCCACTTTTTTTGTTGTTGCAATTCATCTTGACAAAAATTACTCAGCCAGTGGCAGAAAGGCACTAGAAGAAGTGCTTCTGCAATCTATCAGGAGATAATACCAGAGCAGAGTTCTAAAGGATGTGAAAGGAATAATACACAGAAGAGGCAGAAATAGAATGCGTGTGTTTTCAATGATACAATAAAAAGATGGAAAAAAGTTTCAGATTTGAAATTCAAACATTACCAATTCACATGCAGAACTAAAACATTCAATTCCAGCAAATGTGTCCGGTTTTGAAGCAACTATTCAAAATGCACGCTTTTTAACCTACAAATTTCTCCCTTTGCTTTGATTTTTGTTTCTTCATCTTTGCTCAAACTGTTCCCCCCATGGGATCCACATGCAAATACTTAAATGGTCCTATAGTCCTGCTAAAGTTTAAGACAACCCCATCAACAGAGCTGACTGTTTAAACAAATGGCAGCTGAGGCTAATATTTTTAAACCCAGAACCTGTAAATATGGCTCATCACTTTCCTTTGGAACAAAAGTAATCAGCACAGAGTACATGTGAAAAGAACTGTGTATTGATGGGTTTATACACACGTGGACTAAACAAAGGCCATCAGGGTAATACTTTAACAAGCTTAAGAGATACAGGTTAACTCACAAATATTAGAGCAAAAACGATAGATGCATTCACCTAGTTATTGTTAAAAAGAGCAGGATAAAGGGCTAACACAGAACAAGCTGAAGATGTGGACAAATACTAGAACCCCTCAGGCCCTCTGTATAGGTTTGTCTAGACTAGGATTTAAAGATGTGATGTTAGATCAAGGTAGCTAACTACTTTACAGCTTCTAAAACTCTAGTCAAGGCAAAGCAATTGTACTTCAGAATTTGCTAAACTGGTTGAATTAACATCTAGAGCGAAGCCTAGGTTATGACAAAATCAGCTAGCATGATTGTAAAGGTCTGAGGCTACGTCTACACTGGACTGCAGTGTAGACTATGGGGGCTGTGAACTATACAGCGCACCAAAATGTTGCACTCTCTGGTGGATGATGCTAACACAAACTAAACATTACCAAGTTTGTGTTAGTACAGTCCTGTTTGAAAGAGGACTGTGTTAACGCAAATTAAGTACCTTTTAGTTTGCACCAACAGTGTCCACACTGGGCAATTAGAGCACAACATTTTGGTCACACCCCCGCAGTCCACATTGTGCCACAGTATAGACAAGCCTTTAAACTGTGTCTACACATGCGCTAAAGGGTATTTCAGTGATGCTAAGCTAACTTATTGAACTAACACAACTGAAAAATGCTCCATTTTCTGCTACATAGACAAGGCCTACATGCCTTGTCTAGACTAGAAAAAAGGTGGGAGGGTTTAATCGAGTGAGCTCAATCAAGCTTGCTTAACTTGACTGTAAACCACACTGTATGGGTCTACTGTGGAGCTCTATTTCAAACTAAGGGTGGTAAACTGTGTCTACACTGGTGTTCAGTGGGGTTTGCAATCAAGTTAACTAATTCTGTTGAAACATGGTACCTTTTTACCTAGACAAGGCCTAAGAATAAGCTTCTCCTGCCACCTCAGTTAGCAACCTGGGAGCTGTAGCTCAGGTGTCCGCTTCATGTCTCTCCAAACCCTGCCGCAGTCTTTCAGTAAAAAGTGGTAAGTCAATACCCAATATTCCTAATATGAAAAACAAGCACGGCTCTTTTTTTTTTTTTTTAAACTTAAAAGCTGACATTCTCTTTGCGGGTCATTAGCAAGATGGAAAGGATGCCATTCATTCATTCATCGTGCATTGCAGTTCACCTTTGCATGCGCCTTCTGAACTGTCATCTGCTGTTGTGTACAGCATAATTAATGGTTTGTAATCTACTTTGAGACCCCTGGAGATACACAAGTTGCTAATGATCATGATTAAGAAAGTGGGTGGCCTTTAATATCTCTCATTAAAATCAGTAACAGACAGCAAAACTCTGTCATCTTCATCATAAAAAAAAAAAATCCATACCCAAAAGTTACTTTAAAAAAAAATAAATTTTTGAAAATATGAATTAACAGTTTACAGTACAAGGTTCTCTCTTTCCAACAACTTCAGAGTTAAAGCAAATCAGTTACAAATGTGGCCAAATTCCTTAAACCCACATAGAAAGAGTTTCCAATAGCACTATTGCACTCAGCCTACAAAAACATTTTAATTGAAGCATGTTTACCTTTATTCATTTAATATTACCCAAATAACGTCATCTGTTCAATATCACTGCCACACAAGGTGGCTATTATAACCCCTTTCATCCTGAATGGCTACAAATGGAAAGCCAGGCTGCCAATACCCCTATGGTGAAAGTACAGATAGATCAAAGCAATTCTCCAGCACATGCCAACAAATAAGAATAATTTAATTTCAAACCTAGTTTGGATTGACTAATATTTACTTATCTTAAAGCCCATTGGAAATGAAAACATTCCATTTTATGTCCATTCACCCAAAAGGTCACCACTTCTTTCAACTCCCAAATTTCGATTCAAGATGTATGAAATAAACATTTCAGAGATGTGATCGGTATGAATTAAGCCTATTATTGAAAAGTACATTCAGTATCTCCAGCTGGGGAGGGAATGTTGTTTAGTGGTCATAGCACATGACTAAAGATAAGGGACTTGGCCACAGATTCACTGAGGGCTGAGCTACACACAATTTTTGTACAACTATATCGATTTAGAAACTGATTTTAACTGTAGTGGTACAACATTTAGCGTTGACACTGTTATACCAGTATAATAGTGGCTATATCGATATAAGCACTCTTACATCAATATAATTGTGTCAACACTAGGGCACTGTACCACTTTGTATCAATTTCTAAACCATTACAGTTATGGGAGAACAAAAACTATGCTTTGATGTGCCCTGAGTGATCATGGCTAAATGACTTCCTCTCTGTGTTTCACTTTCTCCATCTGTAAAAGGGGAATGACCTGTCCTTTAAGGGCTTTTATATGAGCTTACTTCATCAGTGTTTGTAAATTTCTACGATGTTATTAAACAGTGGCCACTATATAAGAGCCAAACATTACTAATTTATATTATTTATTACTTCGTAAAAATGGATCTGTATTCTAAAAAGAGACTACCTTAATCTCGTAAATGTTTGCACAGTTTAATTATATAGCAAAAGCTCGAATTTCCAATTCAGTTATTGAGCATCTTTGTCTGTCTGCTTCTGTAAGTGCTGGGGAACCATCAATCTTGTCGGACCCTATACTGCGAATGACACCGAATCATAAGGATTCCCCTGTAACATGTACCATTTGGGATCACATGAGGTCTCAATGAGAAATGGCAGAAGCAAGACCCACAGTAATCCATTCATCCCCAAAGCAAATCTATATCGTTTTACAGGTTTCCTATACACTTGTAAGTGTATGTCCCAATTAGGGTCGGAAAAGGATGTATTTTTTTTAAATGTGCTAGCTAACGTATTTTAAAATTCCACTATAAACAGTTTAAGTTGTATTTTAATGTGAACCATATTCACCTCAAGCAGTTAGCACATTTTAAAATACCACTTATCCCATTGTGGTGTTTTGAAGTATGTTAGCGAACATATCAAAAACTCATCTTTTTTCCTCTAACCCAGACAAAGCCTAGGACTATTTAAATAAATGTAAACTCCAGTATGTTGTGTTAAAAGGTGAAACTGAAGGACTTGTAGAAGTTTTATTAAAAGCAGAATGGTAAATGGACAGAATATATGTACGCATAAGATTGCTGATGTTAACCACTACAGTCTCTGGTTACATTTTTCATCATGGTAGCACCTACTACAGTACACTGATGCTGAGCACAAAAGCATGCATTAGGTGACTAGGAAAAATTTACTAAGTGGATGCAAAAAATAGGTCTGACACCTTTCAGCACTTTTCTTTCCAAACAGCTATTGCCAAGAAGAGTTCTGCTGTTTTACTGAAGAGTTTGGCTTGGAGTGTTAGATTAGACAAGTGAGAATAATGTGCCCTTTTAACAGGTTTAATTCTGTTTCCATTCATAACAGAACTGACTTATTCTTGGGTCAACTTATTACATTATGCCTTTTGGTGTCATAACGATTTATACTTTCAAACTGGTATCTTCTTTATTAATGGAAAGCTGTTCACACAGTTTCAATGTGGATCTTCTTTTATGGGCACAGAAAATTGAAATCCTTTGATTGTTTTCCTCCTTGAACTGATAAAAGTTCTCTTGCATTTTTTTTTAAATGAAGTAAGCATGCTGTCATCTAACCTCCAAGCCAGGAACGTTATCTACTGCTATGGGCACACAAAGAGAAGTCAGATTTCACTCCAGAGTCACTGTGGGTATGTCTACACTGTGAGTCACTATGCAACAGCTGCAATGTAGACACATCCTGTATGACTTTGGGCAAGTGTAATGGGTTTATAAACACCACATGAGCACAGGCAGGAAAGGAGTCTTCCCTGCTTACTGGCAACTAGGCTGACCATACCCCGGCACAGCGACCAGAACTACCAATCATGGAGGCATGCACCCGCAGCTGGGACCAATAAGGAAAACAGGCTCAGCTATAAAAAAGGAAAACAGAGCAGTGAGGAGGCAGAAAGACCCAGGAGAGCAGAGGACTAACAGCCCCATGCCATGCTGCCTCTAACAAACTCACAGGGAGACAAAGGAAGATGGCGAATTCTGGAGTTTAAGGGCTGATTGACTCATTGTAGATGAAGTTGATGTACTGGGCTAATTTGAGATGAATAAAGAGACCCCAGTTTGGAGAAAACTGGGACTTCTAGAGGGGCTGCCCCAAGAACAGTTTTCAGCAAATCATTTCACTTCTCTGTGCCTCAAGTGTGTTCATCTGTAAATAGGGTTGCCAACTCTGACTGAAGCTATTCTGGGAGATTCCCCCCTCCCCAAAAAACTTGACATAATGTCATTTTCTTAAAATATCCTATTAAAATCTCCCGGGTTGCTTTCAATGGGCACCGGGAGATTGGTGCTGATTCTGGGAGACTCCAGGCCAGTCCTGGAGGCTTGGCAACCCTATCTGTAAAACGGAAATCATTAGGGGTGGAAGAAAATTTTCCATCAAAACTATTTTTGATCGAAAAATTGGGTTTTTGCATACATGAAATTTTCCACGGAAAGTGTCTAGTAGAGAGAATAAATGGCAGCTCAAAACCAAGGGGAAGGTGAGGATCCCACAATCCCATTCAAGATTCAAATCACCATGACTCACCCGCTAATCAATCTTTTAGCATATCTGTTTTAAAGGAATGAGGCTAGAAGGGGACAGGTCAGGGGCGCATGGTACAGTGAACTCATACCAGTCACGGAAGCAACCCCCGACTCTGCCATTTTATGACTCAGAAGTGCCCCTGGAAAAAGATCATGTCAACCCAAGTCACTTTGCAGATAATCAGATCTGGAAGCACGGAGGTGGTGGTATTAAATAGGAGGTTTTGACTTGAGTAGCACTAGAAATCCCTGCTTATGTGAAAATATCCCCAGATAACAGTGATGACCTAGGCCAGGCATGCAAAGAAAGATGGATATCATTCTGTTGCAGTGTTTAAGCTCCCTGCAGATAAGGCCTCCAAGAAACGACTCCTGAAATAAGTGGAATGGAAATTTGTCAGATTTGCGGTGGGGTTGGGTCCATTCTCATAGTGAATGACTACAAGCCTCTTGATCTTTGAGGAGTCTGAAGCCATTATATTTGTTTTTTAAATGAGCCACAGCTCGTCGATGTAAGGATACGCCATCAGACTAATCTCAGAATCCCTGGCTTGACTTTCTTGTTTTTCCCTTTCTATTATTTTAAATGATCCATGTTAATGTGAGTGCCGATGAAAGATTTCAGATTAAAAGAACTGAGGGCGGAGATCCTCTCTGATGAGACAAGCAAAAGTGTCAGTTAAAACAAAGCGTAGGGTGACCAGATGTCCCGATATTTAGTTGTTTGTCTCGTGTCCCGAGCGATGTACAGTCAGGATGCCATTTGCCCCGATATTTTGGCACGGGACTGGAGTGGACTGGTTAGCGCTTACTTGGGGCCCCAGTGGCGCTTACCTAGGGCAGCTCCTGGGAAGCAGCTGGCAGGATCCTGTGGACCCTAGGCACAGTGGCGGCTGGGGGGGTCTCCGCGCTGCAGCCACCACGAGCGCCGGCTCTGTGGCAGCCAACGGAAGCTGCCGGGGTGGGGCTTGTGGGCGCAGGCAGCACACGCAGATCCCACTGGCCACCCCTGTCCCTAGGAGGCTAGAGGGACCTGCCGGCAGCTTCCCAGGAACTGCCCTATGTAAGCGCCACTGGGGCCCCAGGTAAGCGCTAACCAGTCCACTCCAGCCCCGCTGGACTGATGTTCGGAATCGAAGCAGCGTACACCTGGTGCCGTGTGAAAGCCTTGCCAAAATGAATTTCTGGATCACTTGCAAGGTCTTCTACAACTTTGTGACTGCCCAGAAGCAAATCATGATTATGGCAAAGTCATCCAAGAAGTACAAACTTCTGGCACATCAGAGATGTATGCAAATTGTGAAGTTGATTTATTGACTGAACAAAAAACCCCACCCTTTACCCCCATTTGTTTAGTGTACAAATAAATCTGTATGTTTAAATATGGATTACAACTAAGTCTATGCTTTAGTCAGGGAGGGCACGGCAGTCACTGATTCCGGACCTCCCTGATCTCGCTTGCTTCAGCTGCCAGCAGCTGAAGCTGGGGCTGAAGGCAGGACTGTGGGCCTCCCCTCTCTGACTGCAGCTGGGGCTGGAGCCAGGGATAGAACCGGGACCCTTCGCTCCCCTGCCCTGCAACTGGGGCTGCAACCAGGATCCTGTGCCCCTGACCCATGGCTTCTGCTGGGGGCTGGAGCCGGGGCCCTGTGCCCCTGACCTGTGGCTTGTGGCGGGGGCTGCAGCAGGGGCCGTAAGCCCCCCTTGCAGCTTCCTAGGGCTGTGCAGCCCCCCCATGGCTTCAGTCGGGGCTGTGTGCCTGTAGCTGCCTCCCTCCCCCATGTGTTCTGATATCTTACTCTTGCAATCTGGTCACCCTAACAGAGCCCAATTTTGCAATATGAACTCCTATCCACTAGAGTGAATTCAGCGATCCCAACTCATTTCACAATAGGCCATCGAATAGCTGAAAGATGATATATGTTTTTTAATCCACACTACAATAGTGACTGAACCATGCACCTAGAGAGAACACCCCTTATACCTCATTAACAGTGCCCTGAGCCAGACAGTCTCCTGTTTCAGTGTTAAAAGAGGATCACAAAGCCAAAACTGAAACAGATTCATATGCTAAATCAGTGGTTCCCAACCAGGGGTCCAGGACATGGGGGGCCACAAGCAGGTTTCAGGGGGTCCGTCAAGCAGGGCCAGCATCAGACTCGCTGGGGCCCAGGGGGGAAAGCCGAAGCCCCACTACATGGGGCTGAAGCCAAAGCCTGAGCAGCTTAGCTTCATGGGGCTCCCTGTGGCATGGGTCCCCAAACAACTGCCCTGTTTGCTATCCCTTAACGCTGGCCCTGGCTTTTAGATGCAGAAAAGCAGTTGTTGTGACATGGTGGGCTGTGGAGTTTTACAGCATGCTGGTGGGGGCAGCGGGGGGAGGTCGGGGCTCAGAACGGAAAAGGTTGAGAACCCCTGTGCTAAATGACTCCCACTGCCACGTCTGTGAGGAAGTATTTAGTCCAGAAACATGTTGTTAACTGACCATTCTGAGGGAGGAAGGATAGTTGTGTGTTGAAAGCATGGGACACAGAGCCAGAAGATCACAGAATCAAAAGTCCTGTGACAATAGGGACATGTGAGAAACTTAAGGGATCTATAGTAAATACAGTGAAGTTAAATACATTCAGACTAGTGTGATCAATACTGAAACCAAACCCCCACACCAATGGATATACTTCGGAAGACACTTGGTAAGAGAATATGTATCTTGCAGGACTCGTGAAGCTTACACTACTTGACAACGTACGTCCATCTCCCAAATATCTATGAATCTATAAGTAAATAGCTATAGCATGAGGTGCACTTCTGCAAGCGACTATGGGCAACCTGAAAGGGAGATACCCATAGGGGAAATCAGCAAAGTACCTGTGTCTCAGTGGTGATAAAAGGAAGACACACATTGTGACTTGATATGAAAATGGCCAAGAAGTGTTCCAACTAATTCCTAATACCTAAGAGGACATGTTAGAATTAACACTGAAATGGCAAAATTACACCTAAGTAATAAAAAAAAAATTGAAGAGACCTTCAAATATATTATATTGCTGGGATCATCATCAGAAAAATAGCTGGAACTAGAAGTTTACTGCCTGGGCATTATTTCATGATTTAGGTAACTACAGTATTCCAAGAGTAACATAGCTATACCTTAAAAAAAAAAAATTGCTGTATTACTTTAGGGTTTTTTTAATATTAGAATGGTTTATTCTACTCTTATGCAGTATTATTATCTAATAATTTAACAGTCTAATCTAATATGAGATTAGAGTAGATTATCTAACAGTCTAATAATAGAATAGTCTAATCATCTAATATTATCTAATAGTATATATTGTCTGCATACTACTCTGGCTGTATACAAGCCCCGATGTAATGACCCCAAGTAAGCTACTTCAGGCATTGGGCAAAGCAGAACCAGTGAGCAGCTCCAAAGTTGTTCTAATGTTAGTTGGGGGGCAAATCTCTGTATGTGGCCCCAAAATGTCAATGAATGACCCCAAAGCCTGTACCCTTATCACTTATGCTATCCAATAGTTCAGGGGTTCTCAAAGTTCATTGCACCACGACCCCCTTCTGACCACAACAATTACTATATGACTCCAGCAGGGGAGACTGAAGCTTGAGTCCACACGAGCCCCACTGCCCCGGGTGTGGGGGCCAAAGCCTGAGCCCCACCACTCCGGGTGAGGGGGTGGGGAAGCTGAAGCCCAAGGGCTTCAGCCCCAGGCAGGGGGCCTGTAACCTGAGCCCCGTCACCCAGGGCTGAAGCCCTCGAGCTTTGGCTTCAGCCCTAGGTGGTGGGGCGTGGGGTTCAAGCCTAAGCCAGCCCTGGCAACCCCATTAAAATGGGGTCGCGACCCACAGTTTGAGAATGGCTGCAACAGTGCCAATCAGACCATCCTGGGGTCCACAGGAATCCTGAAACCTATTGTGATGGAATTATGGTATCTTGCAAGCCAACTTTAACTTGCTCAGCGTTCCTTGTCCCTGCCCCTCTCTCCAAGCCTTAGGTCAAGATCTTCAAAGGTATTTAGACTCTTCACCTCCATTGATTTCAATGGAAGTTAGGAGCCCAAATACCTTTCAAGATCTGAGCCTTTTTGGCTACACTGTTAAGGTATTCAACCATATAATTTGATTAGTACCTGCCTGAGTGATCAACACCACTTTCAACCAAAAGCGACAAAATGGGCCCTTTTATTAAAACATGCGAATGGGAAAATAGCAGGCCGTGTTAATGCATCAGCTGCCTGAGAAATGGAAAGTCAGCCCTGGCACTATGGAGTTAAAAGGAGAGATTCAGAATTCCTGGAGGCTAAGTACATATGACCATACTGTTTGTTAGACTGTTTCCTATCAATGGTATAATTTCTAAAGCAGAGCAGCTGTATCTAAACTCATAGGTTTTCAGCCTTTCCCCCATTTAAAGGCACATGGCAGCAGAAGGGCTCTCCTCACTCTACTCCGATCCGCTCTCCAGCATCACACGCCAAAAGATGCAACTCAGACCGCTGTGTGATTTGAAGCGTCAATTTCCCTACCAGCTGCAAAACAGCCTCTCCCACTTACAAATATTTCACCACAGCACTTAGAGCTACAGTAATAATCAAGCCAATTTTTAAAGTGACGTACTTTTTTGCAACTAGGAATATAATACACTGTATCTATATTTTACTAAGGACCTGTATTTTTCCTCTTGCCCTAGACAACTAGTTCTTTTACTCCTTAACAAACAATCTTTTGCAACAAGTAGCACTGACTCAAAAGCAGAACCTCAGCATTAAAATCTTTGTCCTGTAACGCAGCTGCCACTGGGTGGCAGTACATAGCACTGATCTCAACAAAGACTTACTATATTTTATTTTCCATTTATAAATAAAAACATATTGGTTTATTTAGACAGCTATATGTCACATAGCATCTTTCCTGCAAACTGTGTCTCAAAACACTTTACACAGCCACATAAGAAATAGCAGCAGAATGCAGGGGAGAGAAAGAGGTGACAAGCAAAGGAGAGCAGATATGTTTTTCTGATGAGATTTGAAAGCTTACAGTGATTTGAAAACGTACACTGGCATTCAGGTCTTTTTTAAAGGGGAACTGAAAAAACATTTTCAAAAGCTATTTAAGAACCCAAATGAGCTGCAGAATACATAGATTTAATTTTACATAAATAGTAATAGCTCACTCTGATATGGTGTTTTTCATCAGTACACCCCCAAGCACGTCACAATCTTTTAAAACACATTTATCCTCACAACAGTTCTGAGCATAAGGGAAGTGATGATATCCTCATTTACAGATGGGGAACTGAGGTACAGCAAGGTTAAGTGTCTTTGCCCATGATCACCCAGGAAGTCAGTAGTGGAGCAGAGAACTCCATATCCTACGCTAGTGCCCTAACCACCAGATTGTCCTTCCCCCCACATACTTCACCAAAAAGAACAGTTGAAGTCTCTGTTAAGTCCTGGGATCTGTGTTCTTCCTGTGACCGCTGGTCACATTATCACCCAATGTGGGGTAAGGGATGCAACTCTTTCCACTGTTCCTGCTGCTAGCGAGCTCCCCAGCCACTGTGGGAGATAGCATATATCTGCCAGGCCCTGAGTTCTCTATCTTAACAAATTAGTTACTGTGCATTGCATAGTAGCTACTTTTCCAATGAAGAAGTTCATGAAGCTTTTTAGTACTCAGGGTTTAAAATAACCAACTTCACAATAAAGATGTTACAGCTCAGAACAATATGGTGCCTTCAGCAGGGGGCAGAGGGGCCTCCGGGAAGGGACAAATTATTTCAATATCACGTAGGCTATAATACTTCAAGATAATGGTGACTTAAGGGCAGAATCTCAGACAATAAATGCCTTGGGTTTGTTTGTTTAAGCCAGTCCATTTATGTTATTTCACCATAAGATTTACATACACAGACAAGCCCCATTTATACCCACCTAGCAGAAAAGATGCAATATAGGGTGGGAGAAGTAGGAGGGGCTGGTTCAAACTAAATTAAGTAAACTGTGTGTCAGTGTTTGGAATGTGTGAGAAACAGGGGAGGAAGGCTGAGAAGGGATTTACCAGCTGCAACTCACCCCATGACCAGTCTGGAAGGAGTACGGTCTTTAAGCAGGAAAGCTCTCAACTGATGGTCATTTCATTTCATGAGGCTGCTCTAGATAAGACTGCTTTAAATATGTGAATTAACATTATATTAAATACATGATCGATGCGTGAAGGTGTTTACATTGATATTCAGCAAGGCTCATGGGTTAATGCAGCTCCTAGTGTGAGAGTTATCAAAGTGGCTCTTAAATTGTGGTTTCAGAGTAACAGCCGTGTTAGTCTGTATTCGCAAAAAGAAAAGGAGTACTTGTGGCACCTTAGAGACTAACCAATTTATTTAAGCATAAGCTTTCGTGAGCTGTACTCCTTTTCTTTTTTCTTAAATTGTGGGGACCTGTGAGGTCTGACCTAAGAGGCAACAACAAATTGCAAGTCCAGGATTTAAGCGGCAGCATCTTTGTTTTCAGGAACACAGCACCGTGCTTCATCAGCAGTGGTGGACTCTACAGTTCAACAGAATAGGAGACATACTATCCTTCTATGACGTGGACAAGAATTTGGGGAGTTGGGAATGGAAGGATCACAGATCAAAGGCCAGGATAGGTATCAAACATCATCATTTGGTGCATAGTTTAATAAGGACAATTTTGCAGGAAAGTAGTATATGCAAGGATACCTTACATTTCCATCTCGGAGACAAAAAATAAAGATACAAAGGGAAAGCTGCACATTATATTTGGCAGCTCTAAAGAACAATGCGTTACTCTGAAAGGTCAGAACTTACCCGAGCATGATGCTTTCTATAAGACTTTCTAAAAAGTCTCCTTAGACCCTTTAAATAACTCTGACTAATGTGTTCTTTGCTCCTCATTTAAAAGTCCTTCTCATGTTGTGGAAGTCAAAGGTTTTGGGGGTGGAGGAACAGAAAATCACCTTGTCATTAAGAGAAAATTCTAGTGCCCAACTAATACATGACAGGAGAGATTATCAGAGTCTCCTGCCTTTATAACTACAAAACCAAATCAAGAGCAAAGCTTCTTTTCGTCTTGCCTGAGGATCCCAAGAGAAAGTCACACAAGGTTACGATGTTGCTCATAATAATGTTCATGGACTACTCCCATGTTAAAAGACGACCAAGATACATTCTGCTTCCTGCCTGTCATTATCAGATACCCACAAATCCCAAGTGACCTGTATCACCCTGGCTCTCTCCAAGAAAGCAGTTTTACTGCCTTTAGGTAACTGATTAAAACGTATCTGTCCATCCAATGGCTTCAGAAACAAACTTCATTGACAGGTAGCATCACACACAACAGAGGCATTTCACTTGGGCCTCATCCCTCTGGTAAATATTTTAAAAGATCACTAATTATAGTACACAATGCTGGACAAGTTGCACACTTTGAGACTCGGTTTTAGACATGGTAATTATTCTGCTGTCAAACGCTGACCACTTTGACTCCTCTTTGTGTTTTCGCTCACCACAATATCTTTATTTCAATTTGGATTTTAATCAGCCATTGTCCACCTACCCAGCAGGAAGTAATTACTTTCTAACCAATTTCAAAAAGCTCAAATTCTCAATCTACACTGGCAACTTTTGTACCTTGCCATCTCTCATAACTACTGTTACTGTTTAAATGCGGACAATGTGCTTGGAACTGTACTAGACACACAGATGAAGACAGTTGCTGCTCTGGGCAAATTACAATCTAAACAGGAGACATGAAGAAGGTAGGACACATTGGGGAACCTAGAAGAGTTTGCCTGGTTTTATTAATGCCTCTCTCTTCCCTTTGTACGCAATGTTGTGGTGGTGAAGGCACTAGTGGGTTTGTGGGCCCTAATCAACAGTCTCAGAATAAACAATTGAAAAAGTTTTAAGCTGATCTCTTTCCTGTGGGGTAGAACGTATAAACATGGGTCGAGCAGCATGAATTAAGCTTAGGCCGTCTGCTAGGGAAGCAAATGTTGCTCTCAACATGTGAAGGAAAGATAGGAAGAGGCCAATATGGTTCCATGAGGAGCTCTTTAATTACATGAATATCAAAAAGAACTCCTACCAAAAAATGGAAACATGACCAGATGGCTAAGGCAGAGTGCAAAAGAATACCACAAGCATGTAGGTTCAAAATCAGAAAGGCTAAGGCACTAAATGAGTTACACCTTGCAAGGGACATAAAAGGTAGTAAGAGATTCTTTAAATTCATTAGGGGCAAGGAGAATGTAGGTCCTCTACTTAGCGGGGAAGGAGAGCTAGTACCTGACAACATCTAGAAGGCTCAGGTGTTTAATGCCTATTTTGCGTCAGTCTTCACTAAAAAGGTCAATGCTGTCCAGATACTCAACACAATTAATATTAACAACAAAGAGGAAGGAGCACAAGCCAAAATAAGGAAAGAACAGGTTAAAGAATATTTAGATAAGCTGGATGTTTTCAAGTCGGCAGAACCTGATCAAATTCATCCTATGGTTCTTAGAAAACTAGCTGAAATAATCTCGGAATCATTAGCAATTATTTTTGAGAACTCACGGTGGAACGGGTGAGGTCCCAGAGGACTGGAGAAAGCTAAACATAGTACTTATCTTTAAAAAGCGGGAATTACAGACCAGTCAGCTTAAGTCTGATACCTGGAAAGATACTGGAAAAAATTATTAAACTATCAGTTTGTAAGCATCCAGAGGATAATGGGATTACAAGGAACAGCCAGCATGGATTAGTCAAAAACAAATCATGTCCAACCAACCTAATTTCCTTCTTTGACAGCGTTACTAGCCTGGGGATGGGAGGAGGCAATAGATGTAACATATCTTGGTTTTAGTAAGGCTTTGACATAGTCCCACATGACATTCTCATAAACAAACTAAGACAATGTGGTATAGATGAAATTATACACTACAAGGTGGGTGCACAACCGGTTGGAAGACCATACTCAAAGAGTAGTTATCAATGGTTCCCTGTCAAACAGAGAGTGTATCTAGTGGGATCCCACAGGAATAAGTCCTGGGTCCTGTACTATGCAATCTTTTCATTAGTAACTTGGATAATGTAGTGGAGAGTAAGCTTATAAAATATGCATATGATGGGGAGGGGGAGGGGTTTGCAAGCACTTTAGAGGACAGGATTAGAATTCAAAATGACAAATTGAATAACTGGTCTGAATTCATCAAGATTAAATTCAATACAAACAAGTACTTCACTTAGGAAGGAAAAATCAAATGCACAACTAGAAAATGGGGAATACTTGGCTAAGTTTTAGTACTGCAGAAAAGGATCTGGGGGTTACAGTGGATCACAAATACAAAATGAATCAACAATGTGAAGCAGTTGCAGAAAAGGCTAATATTCTGGAGTGTATTAACAGGAGTTTTGTATGTAAGGCATGAGAGGAAATTATCCTGCTCTACTCAGCACTGGTAAGGCCTCAGCCGGAGTACTGTGTACAGTTCTGTGTGCCACTCTTTAGGAAAGATATGGACAAATAAGAGAAAGTTCTGAGGAAAGCAACAAAAATTACAGAAGGTTTAGAAAACCTGATTTCTAAGGAAAGGTTAAAAAATGGTGCCTGTTTAGTCTTGAGAAAAGAAGACTGAGGGGGGACCTGATAACTGTCTTCAAATATGTTGAGAGGTTTTTTTCTTGTTTTTTTTTTTAATTAAAGCGGATGGTAATCAATTATTCTCCCTATCCACTGGAGGTAGGGCAATAAGTAATGATATTAATCTGCAGCCAGGGAGATTTAGGTTAGATATTAAGAAAAACTTTCTAACTATAAGGGTAGTTAAGCACTGGAATGGACTTCGAAGGAAGGTTGTAGAATCCCCCTCATTGGATGTTCTTAAGAACAGGTTGGACAATCACCTGTCAGGGACGGTCTAGGGTTACTTGGTCCTGCCACAGCACAGGGAGCTGGACTTTATGGCTTCTCAAGGCCCCTCCAGGCCTATATTTTTATGAGTCTATGAAATAGCCCCAGCCTCCCCCCATTCAACCAACTCTGAGCCACAAGGGGCATGATCAAGCTCTCACTGAAGTCATCGGAAAACTTTCCTTTTTCATATATGCAATACACAGATGAACAATTATACAACTAAAGACTTTCATCAACTTTCTATAAACAAGCATGATCTAACACCAAAATTTGATTTATCAAATACTATGTGTTATAGAATGTGTCAATTTTACTATACTTCTGTGATTGGAGACTAGCAGAGAGATAAATGTTATAAAAACACTATAGATAGGTATCACTAAGGCTAAAATTGGGAAGTACCCAGTTCACTTTTTAAGCAAGACTATTAGACATCATATGTAACTAAAGACTTGATCTTGATCATTTACCCCCGCACACTCTATATTTATTGAAGGTATGTTGGTAATAAGAACATAACTTGTGATCCTTGATCCTTTAGTTAAGTCTACAGTAAAGCATCCAACAGAACTCTCAATTATGGTACAAACCATAAAAAAGCAAAATACTGCCTATATAACACTTGTTCATATTTCCTTTCTAGTTATTTAAATTAGTAGCAATTCCATTCAGCCCAAAGAATTGACTAAAACTGAATTTCACTTATAGACAATAGAATAATAGAATTTCACTTATAGACAACTTATAGACTTATAGACTTTTAACTAAATCAGAAATCAAAGATCACTTCAAAAAAGTCTAAGTGCTAAGAAAACTGAGGGCTTGTCTTCACTACAGGGGCAAGTCAACCTAAGTTACGCTACTCCAGCTACGTGAATAATGTAGCTGGAGCTGACTTAGCTTAGGTCGACTTACCCCAGTATCTTCACGGCACTGTGTCAATGGGAGATACTCTCCGGTCGACTTCCCTTACTCTTCTCAGAGAGCTGGAGTACCAGGGTTGACCAGAGATTGCTCTGCCATCAATTTAACAGGTCTTCACTAGACCCGTTAAATCAATCCCTGCTTCATCAAATGCAGCAGCATCAATCTCCCTGTAGTGGAGACCAGCCCTGAGAGACTAACCTTGCTCTACCAATGCATCTCAACCCTCACATGCAATAGAACTGGCAATTCCAGTTCAAAGTCCCCAGCTGCAATACTGTCAATAAGTACAGCACCTCCTGATATTCTAGGTCTAGTTGCAAGTTTTCTGAGTGAAAAAATATCTATGACATAGTTAAGATGAGAGATTTCACTGTAAGACCTTCAGAAAACTAAGTCTGATGTTGATCATATCCCTCCCTTCATAAATAAAATATGTTTGTCACCTCCCAACTCCACACCCACATTTACACTCACTAACGGAAGGGACAAAATAATTCTTTAAGTCTGACTTGAACATACAAAATCCATCACAGAGTCAGAGCTAAGATTGAAACTCCATTCTTAATCCACTTCACTGCTTAGGAGATCCCTAAAATGATGGAATGGTGTTGCAATATGAAATGACAACGGAGAGGAGTTAAAGGCCATTTCTAGATTTAATTCTGTGCCTTTGCTTTAACATAGAAGTTCCCCTATGATCAGATGAGGTAGATGACTGGATAACTATGGAGGTCCATGGAGAACTGTCCAGTCACGTAGCTTTGGTTCCTCTTTCATATATCCTGCTTCTAAAAATGCACTAGAAGGCAAACAGGGCACACTGAATATTTTCCTAATGCCATTTTCCATGTAATTGCTGTAGAGGTCCCAAAAAGATTATGGAATTGTGAACAACATGAGAGGTGGTCCTTACAATTGCAAACTGGAGGGGAAGAGGTCCATTATAGCAGCATACACAGGAGGCTCTGGATACTGATCCCAGTCATGTGACATAACCTTTTGTAACCCTGACCCATGTCACGTGACCGTGGCCAACATATAAAGTGCATTCTCTGACTAGCACTACTGCACCCCACAGCTTGATTATAATGCATCAGATCATCTCTGTGTTAAAGTGTGGTCCATATCATAAAATTTTTTTGAAAGCTCCAGGTTAGTAGTGGTAATTCATCTGTTACAGGGATATAGATAATCCTTGTCAATGACATCCCAACTCAGAGTTACTTGTCATCAATAAGACTGCAGCTGATATAACAGAACCTCCCACATTAGGGAGGGGAAAAGTGGGTTTAAACTTATTTGCCTTAAATTCACACTATAATTTAAAATAGAATACCACCTTTTATAAAGTAACTAAGTGTTGACAGTTACACTGGGCTGATAGCTGCTTGACCTGCCACCTGATCAAATATTGGGATTAATTATATCACATTCTGCTGCTGTTTCCCCACGCTACACTGAGGAACACTTGACTGCCCTGCCTCTTCGGACACAAATTGCAAGGCCTTGTGACCGAATCAGTGAGTACACTGGGAGCCGAGCCAAATCAAGGAGCTAAGAAAGACCACATTAAAAAGTATTGTGATAAAGTGTAGGTAACTTACTCAGAGATTAAAGGAGATACAACTGTCACAGGGGAGCCAAATAAAACAAGGGCCAGTTGCTTTCAGCATGAAGCGTGAGCCCACGTTCACACAGATGCTGGAAGAATAGACTGACTTCATCACTACTTGCTGATTTTTTTTTTCCAGAGCGGTTGTATCACACCTGTAGTTTACAGTTCTTGGCTTTAATTCTCACTCACCAGAGAATGCCGAAATGGAACGCGGACATTTAATTCTAAAAATGGATTTGAGCTTCTCTCTTTTGGTCTTCAAATAAGCTCTCTGAAAGGTCTGTAACCATATCATCTCAGGCTGTGACCTCACCAACTGAGCAGAGACAGAATGGGTCAGCTCTTATGGAACTGGAGAATGAAAATCCAGGTGATTTAGGAAGTAATAGTGGTGGTTCAGTAGGTGGCTCTCCTTTCCTCCAAGTCAGCGAAATGAATCAATTACCCAGTATGGAGCTAAAGGATATTGTTTTATTGGAAATACCTTCTTTTCTATCATATACACAAACTAGGTCCTGAGCACATGTAACCTCTTAGGTTCCCACAACACTTTTCACAAGTATAAGAGCATTAACCTAGCTGTCTCAGTCAAGTATCAACTGCATTCTGCCTCTCTAATTAGACCTTGAAGTTCAACTGAAGATGTTATTTTTCACTTTCTCCCTCTAAAAGTGGCAGTACAGTGATGCTGGTGCATAGCAGCTGTCAAAAAAAGAGGCAGTTTGGTGTATGGAGAATGGATCCCTAAATATATTTTTACTTACACACTCTCCACCCTCCACCCCACTTCAGGATGGAAGTTGCTAGAGAAATAGCAACTGCTACTCATATTTAAAACTTTTTTTTTAAATTAAGAAAATAAACACATTCCAAAGACCTCCTAAAAACCACACCAAAACAAAAACTTTTCCTGGAAGCAATCACTGGTGTATGTGGCTCCCCCCAGATAATCACCACTTTCGTTTCCAATAATTTGCTTTGTAGATGGCATATTCCTTATTAACAAATGAATGACTTGTTTTGAACACAGTTCTTAGCTTTCTGAAATGCAGCCCCCAACCAAGCCTATGTATGGGATGTCTAATAAATGTCAATCTGAAAAAGAACACAAATTCCAAGAACTTCTGGTGCTCTTTGATAGTAATGCCCACTGCTGACTGGTCCTGAAAATTATTCTGTCTCCCCCTTTTGAACAAAAATAATCAGAAAGTGGTTGATCTGTTTTTGATATTAATCTTTTTTCTCTTCCTCTCACATGGAACAATCCACTCAACCGACAGATATCAGTTATCAATTAGTGGTAGGTGGAACATGAAACTGATCCAAAAAACTACGCAGTACATACATTGAAAGCAAACATATTAATTTTCCTGGATTGTCTGCATTTGCTGAAACTGGCTCTTGATTTCAGTAGAAGCAGATTAACTTTTATAGCTTTGGCGGTGGGGGGGAGGGTGTGCAAATCACCAGAGCAGTAACAGTCATGTCATGGCCATATTAGCATAAACAAAGAAAAACCATCCAGTATGCCAGTATCATCATCATTTTGTTCATCATTGTGCTAAACTAAACTTCCATTTAATCCTTCCCGCCCCCACACAAGGAAAAAGAGATCTTGTAAATATGCATGAATTTATTATCTATAAAATGCAAAACAATCAAAATGATAGGGGGGAAAATAAACTTAGCTTGAGTGCAACATTAGGACTGAGAAATCAAGCACGCAAGAACAGGAAATTCATAAAGTTACACACTCAAATTTAATTCATTCTGGTGTTTACATGAAATATACGTATATAACCTGCATTTTCTTGTAATCGCTATCTGGTGGTTCCGAACTTTAAAACGAGGTTTCTTCTAAATTGACGGGGCTATAGTCTGCCTGTGATTTACCAACTTTATGTTAAAATTTGTTACAAGATTACATAATACAGCTGTGGATTTCAATAAACCATTTTTACAGTCACTTTTCAGAGGAGAATCACAGTCTAGTGCTGCTATGAGAAACAGAAGATGGCAGTCCCGGGGTAAAAAATTAAGCTATGGACAGAACAACAGTGCAGAATTAAAAATGACATGAGATTAAAGGCCAGTATAGTCCACTGTGTCAAACACCCAGTGCTTCACAAAAAACTCCCCACCACCCTTGCCCACTTAGTTCTTACTTCTACCTGCTAAGGCTGTCTACACAAGCACTTTTCTTCCACAAGAACAAGTGGAGCTCTATCAATGGTAGCAATGTTGAGACTATAAATGTAGGCTGACCACTAGACTTTTACCCACCATCTTGGCAAACTCTGCTCAGATCAAGCATAGACAAAATAGAAGCTAAAACCTTACTGACAGTCAGTGGCCTGCCGACACTCGAACGCCCAACATTGCTACCAATAGAAGATATCGGTGGAGCTATACCCAGAAGTAGCAAGTGACAGATTTTCCAAAACAGCCTAACATAGATAAGATGGTTGAAGTTCCATTGACTTCAATAGGAACAGGATCAGACCTTGTGTCATCAGAAGACTCTTTCCCATACCATTATTTTATCAGGAGAGAAGGATAAGGTCATTAAAAAGCCGACAATCTACAAATTAACAGTTAAGGAATCTGTGTTTCGAAACAACAGGTTGGAGTCTATTTAAGGGGTTTCCAGATTGGAAAAGGTGGAGAGAGGTCTAAAATGTGCATTGCTAATTGTTCAGTGCACATGGCAAAGGTCCCTAGGACAGAACTGCTTGAAGAGAAGTAGCTTACCTAGAGTAGGACACTGGTTACTTGTTTTTAAAACTGGCACCATACATTTACGTTCCCTTCCAAACAGGGAATACATTTTGAGCAATACAAGGATTCCACAAGCAAACCACTAACAGGATGCACATCTGTGGTGCTATATACAGTAAAACACTTAAGCCTCCTGCCACTGATTCCAAAACATATTTGAACAATTTATATACATGTGTGTCTAGCTCTTGTTTGGCAGTTCCTATCATGCTGCAACAGGGCTTCTATTCAAAAGAAAAAGCTATCCTGTTCTTTATTATCGTGGTCATCCATGTCACCAGCTTCTAGAGAGACTGATATAAAACATACTGTACGATAGAAATCTTAGAGAGTTCTCCTGCCATTTCCTGATGATGACCCAGCTCCATTTCTGTCCCGTCTAAGGTCTGACAAAAAATGATACCCTAGGGTGAACATTAAGGTTTCTTGTTTCACACACAAACTGCAACTTGCAAGACCTCTCAATACTCCCTGAGTTCCAACAGCACTGACGTCCACCCAGAAATGTTCTCCAAAAAGGAAGGGGGCATTTCTATGCTTTTAAACTTATGCATGGTGCAGAACAGTGTCCTACATTACAGCATTCCACAAGTGGGAACCTTAAACTTTCTACTTAAAAGATATTATCCGGGTTAGCTAAAAAGCTTCCTTTTTTTATTGTGGTATTAGACCTTTAATTTGATTTATTTGGGGAGCAAAGAATAAAACAAGGTAACCAAGATCCCTGGGAAAGAGCAAAATTGCATCAAATAGGTACAATTTGTGACACAAAAAAAGAAAGAACAAGTAGTTTAAATGTTGGTCTACTCACATATAATGGAGCTTGTTGTGGATTAAGTTTCATGACCCGAACACTGAAATGGAAGAGAAAAGACGTGTTAAAAACATTCAGTCCTCTCTAAAATTAACTTTTTTTTTTTTTTTTTTTGGGTAAACTACAGAATCCTAAATAAATAATATACAAATCCACACAAGTCCACAGCTTGAGAAAAATTTCTCTCTAACTGTAATTTCACACTACTTTACCTTATGGGGGGTCCAGCTGATCTAAATAATACAACAACCAAATTCTTCCATCCTTGCTCATACTGGGCAGCATTGAGTAAGGGTGGCAGAATATTGCCCAAAGGGAACAGCTAGACCCTCCAACCTCTCCTGAACGAGGGGTGGCATGAAACTGCACCAACCTAACAGCAGAGCAGTGGTCACTGTTCCCTCTAAGCTGCGTGGGTGTGCGTGCGCACACAGATCCTAAACCCCATGCACACAAACCCTAAACCTCGCGCGCACGGCAAAACACTGCATCTCACCATCACCACCAAAGTCCCGGGGCTGGTGTGACGGCGCTTCCTAGGGCAGCTCCTGGCGGCTCACCCGCCCGCCGGCAGGAGCCAGCCGTGCAGGCGGCTCCTAGGCACAGAGGCGGAGGGGGTCTCCATGTGCTGCACCAGCTCCCTCCTGCCCAATCAGAGCTGTGGGGGTGGGGCTTGCAAGCACTAGCAGTGGGCAGAAAGCCCTCTCTCCCCCCACCCCTCCGCCCGACCCTAAGAGCCAGAGGGACCTGCAAGCCCCACTCCACGGCTCCAGCAGCTCCCATTGGCGCGTTTCCCGGCCAGTGGGAGCCACGCAGCTCACGCTTCTGGCGGGCACAGCACATGTAGAGTCTGGAGACACACACCCCCCGCGCCGCTCTGACCCTAGGAGCCGGAGACCTCCCAGCAGGGCTGGTGAGTGCAGCCAGGGAAGGGGGCAGGGCGTGATGGAGTGAGTGTCTGGGAGGTCTGTGGTGGGGGGCTGGGCTGTGAGGGTGTGGAGGGCGCTGGTCAGTGGATCATTTGGACATGCTGATGTCTATTAAGAGTTAGATGGAGGACTGAGATCTGGACAGAGTTTATATTGAATGTGCAAATGAAAAAGATCGCAGGGAAAAACAGCAAGGTTAGTTTAGTAGTCTTTGACATTTCGACCAATAAGGAAATTAAAATGCATTTGTAATTACATATCTTATTCTTGGCTGATAATCATTTATTGATATTTTTTAGGAAAATTTTAAATTTGAAACACAAACTCTTGTTTTTCTTTTTTTACTCATGGTGTCTCTTATCTGAAAACCCATATAAATTGACACAAATTGCAAATTAAAACTTTTTAAATGTATAAGCATTTTACTCGCTTGGACACATTTGCCTCATGGGGCACAAATTTGAACTCTGCTTCAAAAATTTGCACAGAAGAAATCTTTTGCGCACATGGCCTGTCAAAAATTAGAGGGAACACTGGCAGTCGTCCCATTTTGCTCTGAGGGAAGGGGAGGTTACTTCACCCATTTCAGGCAGAAGTTTACTCCTTCCCTCTGCACCCAACCAGCTGCTTTGGCCAGAGTGCAGGGAAGGCAGTGCCAGGACTCCTCCCAGTCAGGGGCAGAGGAGCCAGCAGCTATCTCCCGGGTTGATAATAGTTAGCGGAGAAGGAACTTACTCTCCTTTACCTTCATGTCAGTTCACCTCTCTTCATTCCCAAAACACATCCTAAAAGCCACTTGTTTCCGAATGTGTTCTTTAGTGTGATGACTGCTGTAACCCTTCCACGCATCTGACACCCCACTGATATTTGCCCCCTTTTATTGCTTTTGTTGGGTCCTTTATAACAGTGGTTCCTAAACTAGGGGCGCCACTTGTTCAGGGAAAGCCCCTGACGGGACGGGACGGTTTGTTTACCTGCTGCGTCCGCAGGTTCAGCCGATCGCGGCTCCCGCTGGCTGTGGTTTGCCGTTCCAGCCCAATGGGGGCTGCGGGAAGGGCAGCCAGCACGTCCCTCGGCCCACACCACTTCCTGCAGCCCCCGTTGGCCTGGAATGGAGAACTGCGGCCAGGGGGAGCCATGATCGGCTGAACCTGCGGACGCAGCAGGTAAACAAACCGGCCTGGGCCACCAGGGGCTTTCCCAGAACAAGCGGCGCCCCTAGTTTGGGAACCACTGCTTTACAGGGTGTTTTTTTTAATCTCCATGAATGTGCTGAGTTCTCTGTAATGGTGCAGAATGCCCTGAAGGTCTCTGCATGTTGCATGTTAATAATTATTATAATTCCACTATACTTTGCCAATGATTCCCCCCGCTTTTAGCACAAAACTGTTTTATTTATTGTAGCTGTTCTCCCTCAAGTCACAATTACAGTACTGATGGCTTGTTCCAGAAAGAAGTGGTGAAATCCATTAGTCTGGCAAATGTATCTTCCAAAGGAATCTGGTCCCTGTGCTTGCTAGAGTGGTGTCTTTCAGGAAACATTCCAAGAAAACGCAGTACACTGGAAAATCATTCTTTATGAAATTCAGGAATGTTCTTCAGAGAAAGCAGCATACAGTGCCCAAGCATTTCTTCAGTGATAGCCTAGTCAGGAAACATCAGTCCTTGTCCCCATCATTTCCTATTCCAGTCTGGGAATCCTTAGTGGGTAAACCACATATAGATGAAAATTTTTTTGAAAAATTCAGCCGCGGTTAGAGGTAGGTGCCGTTTTAATTCTGTGCTGTGACAATGCACGCTGCTTTCTAGAGCCTTTAAACTAAGGATCTGTTAATTCTAATATGTAACAAAAGAAAATTTGGATATTTAAATGCTTTTGGGTCAATTTGGCACTCCTGAAATATAAGGGATTGCCCTTATATTGCCAGGAGATTAAAGTCTCTTGTGTACCCAAAGGGCAGGTGCAACACGCGCATTGGCAATGCAACCCCTCCTTTCATAGATCCTTTGAAGACATGCCTCAGACTTGACTCAGAAGAGCCAATTACTTGAGAGGCAAGAAGGAAATCGAGGCTCTACACCCACACAATCCTTGGCTTCTATGCTTACACTGCCAACAAAAGTATCAATTAGTGAAAACTGTGTTGACAGCTCGAGCTTCTATCCTCTAGTACTTGTCCTGAGACCCACCAACTCATTTCCCATAGGCCAACAAAGAGCCAAGAGATAGTAATGACTTTCCTCACTACTAACATGGACCATAGTACCCATAGTCCATTTCAGTACCCAAACACTTTCACCTTCCAAATCGCCCCTTCCTATCGTGGTTGTGTCCCGTAGATTTCCCCATAAAGAACTGCATTTTCTTAAACATAACTTCCATTTCCTTTTCTTCTACAGATGTGCTTTTTATTTTCACAACATCAGAAGACAAGCTAGGAGAATTGTATTATAGGTATGTGGGGGGAGGTGGGGAGAGAAGCTTCTCTATGTAAAGCCAATGGCAAAAAGTGTGCAAGCTTTTCTTTTAACTTCCCAAATGTTCACTTTGCTTAAAAAGGACTATGAGAAGTTAGTAGCTGATTCTAGTATGTCTCTATTCAAATGTTTCCAGGAGTCAGGCACCAGAATCCTAACTGCACATTGTGAGAATGTACACCTTAGTCCGGGAGAGCCTGAATTCAGGTACAGGATATTTAAAGGAGTTTTTGATTCTCTCTCTCTTTTTTTTTTTTTTTTTTTTTAATAAAGCACCATACAACATAGAAACAGAAATCAAATGTGGCCTTAGAGATAAGGATAGATTTTTTACTTCACCCTCCTGGTGAAGTCATAAATCCCTTGCAATTTGGTTTTGTGATTTGTTGCATCATCAAATCCTTCCAAGGAAGCTGAAGGCTTTGCACCTATTCATCATCCTAGGATCTTAGGTATTACTATGACTGTCAGTACATCTAAACTCCCAGGACCAACCTAGAAGGGAAGGATAACATTGCAGCTCAAGTTTTGGGAATGGAAGTCAGGAAAACTTGATTCTGTTCCCAGCTCCACCATGGATATTCTATATGACCTGGGGAAAAGATCTCTGGGTTAAATTTTGGGCCCATTGAAGTCAGTGGGAGTTTTGACATTGGTTTCAGTGGGGCCTGGATTTCACCCTTTAGTTTTAGTTGCCAAGCTGTAATAGATAATACTCATCCTACTTGGGGGCTATGAGCTAAACTTATTCATAACCACAACATGCTTTGAGATCCAGAGATGGAGGAGAGCAAAGCTTTAGTCTTATAATAGGACCTTTCAATTGTGCTCATTTCCTTCAGTAGTGGTGGGAGCAAATCTCTAAGTACTTAAGGCCCCCGGTAAGCAGGATGAAAATGCCACCTGCACCTAACACACATACTTTGAATATCTACCCCCTCCCTGGGGTTTGCCTTCATTGTTAACTTAAACAGCAAACCAAAACAAACCTCAGCCTAAACTTTCTCCTGATCTTAGCAATTCCTACACTCTTTCCCCTGAAGGACACCCTCTAATTCCTTTTGCCTTATAGTCAAACCTTTTTGTACACGTTGGTAGGACTAATTATTTAGACATGCCTGGTCTGGTTACAAGGAGGAATCAGCAAAATCACTTTGTATGTCTGTGCAGGGTCCTAGTACCTGACACCTTGTTATATACACTCTTATTCCTTAACAGCTTCTAAATCTGGTCATAACATCATGTCTAGTTTCAATCACAACATTCTCTTCTCGGAGTCACAATAAAAGTTTTACAAAATAGCTGTGTTTGAAAGACTTGTTTTGCCTTTTTCTCGCCTTTCAGCTTGTAAGACAGTGTATTACTTGTGAAAATGGGGGGCCAGTAACATTGGCTTGAGGGTGGCATGCTTTTGCGAGGTGCCGAGCAAGCTTCCTGCACACAGCTCGGCCAATGAACCTCACTCCTGACCTATACCAGCCCCTGTTGTACCCGCTTCAATCACACATCTCTCTCTCTGCCAATTTTCCTCAGTCTGAGCTACAAGAGCTCCAGATATTCTGGAGCTGGGCCTCTTGAACAGACACGAGAGTGTTGTCCAACTGGGTGCCTCTTCTGGTCTGTCATGAAAACTAGGTTGAGACCGAACAGTTTTTCATTTTGATACAGACCATTGTTTCAACCTACCTTCCCCATGAAGTGCCAACTAATCATTCAGATTTTCACGAGAGAGGCCCATTTCTTTTGGGCTTCTCCCGTGTTCTGGAATTAAACCCTGAAATCTCTGGCTTGACAATTTAATGACATTTGCATAATGACATGATGATGCAAACATTATGACATCAAGCCGCCACACTTCTGTCTCAAATCAGGGTGTTTAAAGGGAGCAAAAACTTTGTCTAAACCTAGATTCTTCTTAAATATTCAGTTCCTTCACTGCCATGGAAATATTCTGCACCATACAGGAAAACATCTTTTTCTTTATTATAAACTAGAATGGCTAATTTGTATTTTTATAGTATTTAATCAGCTGAATTCACAAACAACCACATTTTACACTCCGAGACTACAGATAAAACCTGCATAATCATCTCATTGTATAGCATCTATCCTACCAAAGAAGCTGAAAATGTTTTATATACTGGCAGAGAATACTTCACCTGCCCCTGAAATTCCACCACACAGCTGCTATTCTACCCCAGCAACATTATATCACAGGGTTATTGCATACGAAAGTATTCAAGGGATGTCATATGAGGAATTTAAAAAGTGACCAGATTTTGGATCTGAGCAAAACCACACACCTAGCACTCTTACTCTTTAGGGCTTTGTCTGAAGATCTAATTTATTCTTTATTAATTTTTCAAGAGCTATTTAGTTTCTCAGAAAGAACTCTGCTGAGAGGAAGGTATCCTAATCAGTACTTTCCCACTCCTCCTCCCATTTTAAAACAGGATTTCTTTTTCATGCTGGAAACTCCCAGTCAAGTGTGTCAGGCTCCAAGGTATTTGAAGTCACCCTGCTTATATCATTGTTTGACTTCTGTGGTTTGAAGGTGGATACAGTCACATGTTTCAGAATCCAAAAAGGTACATAAGCATGCACACTCTGAATGAGATCAAGTATCAGAGGGGTAGCCGTGTTAGTCTGTATCCACAAAAACAACGAGGAGTCCGGTGGCACCTTAAAGGCTAACAAATTTATTTGGGCATAAGCTTTCGTGGGTAAAAAACCCACTTCTTCAGATGCATGGAGTGAAAATTACAGATGCAGGCATTATTACACACATTATTATACACAGTAATAATACTGCAACACAGGTTCTACTCTAGCAGATGTTTTAGTTGATTTGCAGCAGGTGTGTGTGTTTGTGCCTGGGAGAGGGTGCTAGAGAGGTACTGACAGAAGTACCAGGCATCTGAGAAAAACCTCTTCTTCTGCTCATACATGTTCCATAGACGCCTTTACCTCCCCAAAAATAGGAATTTCAAAATGAAGGGTCTTTCAAACGGAAGCAGTGTTTTTTTCACACAGCCCCTGAGAACCATGCTTCAATCACAGAATCCCTCTCTCTAAGCCACCACTGGCCTGTGGTCTGCAGCGCCTTATGATACGCTACGGTTCAATTCCTGGGTCCCCACTTAGGTAGGCGGCACTTGGAGTGTTAAGAAGGGAGCCCACTCAGCCTGTGCAGGAAAGAGGCAAAGTCAACGAGTGCCAGACAGTACTCAATAACAATCTCTCCAGACAATTAAATGACATCGACTGGCTTCTAGGAACGATCCCAGCTACAATACAAGGAAAACTTGGGGTGGGGGAGCCCCCACGAAGAGCGAAGCAGAAGTGTGAAGGTCTCTCCAACAGTGAAATATTGCTCTCTCAGATTTTCACAAAATAGTATACGTATGTTTAGTGTTTGTGCTACAGTCCTTTATAACCTGAAGGCTGCCTTATCATTATTGTGTGTCGCCAATAAAAGCTAAAGGCAACACATTTCTTGAATTCCTGGGATTTTGCACTGCCTGCAAGCATTCTGCAGCAACTCAGTCAACCCCGACAAGGAATGCAGATGACTTTAGAAGACAAGCATGCTTTACAGAGCCCTGTGAGCACAGGGTGGACTGCCCAGCTCTGATCAGTTACAAATAGGTTACTCTTCAAAACGAAAATTAGTGTCTTGTGATACTCATGGATGGGCATGTTGGATCAGTGACAGCCTTGCCAAGCTAGCATTTTTAGCCACTAGTCCTGCTTATCCAGGAGTCCGTCCTGAAAGCTTAGCTTAACTGATGGCAGTTTAACTGAGATTACCACATGGAACTTTTAACAGGATGGAGCACTTCCACATTGCAATGCAAAAGGAACGGCAACCATACACAGGAAGCTATGTAGCACTGATTCTGATACACATGAGAATCCTTTAGTCCAGAAGTTATATGCAGGCAGAGCAGCATGGGAGGAGGAAACTAGTGAGGAGGCAAATTGGGGGCTCAGTAGATAGCTTTGCATATACTATACAATAGAGTTTCTGCAGCGCAAGCAACGGAGGGAAGGGTCTGCTTTGGCAGCACGTCTTTTGGTATTGCACTTGCCCTGCACTCAGCACCTCGTGTCATTAAACGAACGGGACATGATCTGATACTAAGTAGGCGCAGTGCCTTTCCCCCTAAAATATCCCACTTCTACTTTCATCATTTATAGAAATGGTGGACACTCTGGCGTATGCTGGGCTCCCATAACTACTGTTATTTTTACCACCATGTTATCTAACTCTGTTCAGAACAGGTCCCTGTGATGACAGTGCTGCACACTGTCAGATCAGGGCTCCTACATAGCCGCAGTGGGAAATTTGGAAGGGAAAAAGGTTAGTGGAGACAAGGTCATAGAGACAAAGACAGTTGTTGTAGACACTTCATCATCAGGGACGGTTCACTGGAGAGGAGGTTGTGAAATTGATTATTGTGATACCAATTAATTGCAATGCAGGTGGAGATGACATTGCAATTTGGTCTGCAGCCTCAATCGAGTTCCTGGAGGACAAGCAACCCCCAACTAAAAGGACAGCACTGATCCATCTGGTTCCCCTAGTGGCAATCCCAGCAGAAACTGGGTGGGCAAAGAAGAACAACATCCCTGCAGAACCAGTTTGAAGCATGTTACATGGGAGTGCGAGGAAAGAGGCTTGCCACTGTCCCTACTATAGCTGTTTCAGAGAGAGGAAAGATGCAATTGTCAAGAGTTGGCATTCTGCATCTTCCACTAGTGCTAACTATGCTTTTTAAAAGAAAATAAGATACGGTCTGTGCTTTGAACTTCCTCCTAAGGCCCATTCCGCCACCCCAAAGCAAACTAATAAAAGAGAGAAAGTTATTTTACACTTTCAACAAACACATGCAAGCCATTTTAGCTCCAAGCAATCATTCTCTCTCTCTCTAACACCCATGCACATTCTCAAGGAAGATATTAAAATAGGCATTGCTATTTACAGAAAACCAATTTTAAGCAGCAGAATATGTATGTATAAAAAAAAACCTTCCTCTTGACATGACTACAGTGAACAGACAGAGAAATTTCCTGTATTGTCTGGTATTACATAGAGAGCAGTGTTGCAGATGACAAAGATCTAGGCAAAATGCTACACCAGAATGGTACCCAATTAGTAGTGTGTTTGGGGCTCTGTGATCTAAGTAACAAAGTGGAGCTGAATCCTTTATCTCTACCTCTGGTAAAGAAACACAGACAGGGCTTCACTACTCAGGCCTGGTCTACCCCTAAAAAATCCATGCCCCTAAGCACCTTAGCTATGCTGACCTACCACCCAGTTTAGACACAGCTAGGTCGATGTAAGAATGCTTCCATCAATCTAGCTAGAATTAGAGAATTAACAAAATTAAGGAAGGTGAAGCTAGATTTCTTCACAAAACTAGTCGCTCAGAGAAAAAGAGCGGGCTAGTCACTTGCGGGAACCATCTTGCTGCTACAGGTGAGATCAAGGAAGTGGGAGAGAGTCATGGTCACGCCGCCCTTCACACTTTTGCACGAAAAGGCAAAGTGTACATGTGCAGCCCCAGACACTGCTATTAAAAAAAAAAATCCAATCTCATGCTCATGTGGCACATGTGCTCTGCCAGTAGGATCCACACCAACACCGACTCAAAGAACAATTGTTACACGCACTCAGTTCAAAAGGATGTTTACTGAGCCAAAAATAAGGCTATAGCAATAGCCACAGCTTATAGCAGGCTTGGAAGTGTCTGATTCCCTTCCCTAGGGCAGCTTGTTGATGAAAAGGGAATAAATAATGGAAACAGCTGGAGTTCACAATGGTCTCTTTAAAAAGTCTCCACAGCTGTGGTTGTAAACAGACAGAGCCGAGCCAGTCCATGCTACCTTTTGCAATGGGAACATGAGCCCTGCCTCACTCTGGTCCTGGCCATGATGAAAAGCTCAAGCCCTGTTGCAACGAGAGTGTGGCATCTGCCTTCAGGCACATCCCATGGTGGCCGTACAATCACCCAGCTGTGATCCAAGCACACCCCATGTTGCAACAAGGCTGTGACAATCCTATCCTCACCCTTCTCCTATCTCCACCTGTTACAGTGGGCCACTCTCTGATACCCTGGCTCCCAATGAGTAGCACCTTGCTCCACGAGTAGTTTCACTGACTTCGGAGCAAGTAAGTGTATCAGAAACTGAACCAGTGTCAATAACATTCAAGCTTCCTTCCCCCAGACTCAATGCAAGCACCACTCCTGATGCTCTCCCAGAAGCAATGTGAATGCATCGTATTGCTCCAGAGAGTATTTCCTTGCTTCACCCCCACATTACCGTAGGGTAGTGTGAGCGCAACCCAGCATACTGTGAGCCAAGTGCCACTTCCCCTCCGTTGCATTGTGAGCACACGTGCCCATCACTGAGAACATGGCACCTGACGCCCCACCCATGATGCAATGGAATCAAAATGGTCTTCAATGCCCTCATCACAATGCAGGTGTAATAGACTGCTCTAGTACATGTGATTAGGTCTCACTAAGGGCTAGCTCACTGAGAGCAGGAGACTTACTGACACCTCATAAATGCACTTCTTTACCTCAAAGAGGTGGGGGTTTGGGCTTGAAAAGGAAGGTCCTGGGTTAAGTCCCTATACAGGGTAAATATTTAAAGTGCCCAACTCTCAATTTCAAATATGACTTGGGTGCTTTGAATAAGCATGGTACCCCACAATGCCATTTTTAAACAGTCACTTTTCAGAGTATGACCACTCAAACTCAGAACAACTTCTGTGGGCCTCTATGAGACGTAATATTCCTGAATATATGTATATGAGACAGAGAGAAAGAGAGAATATGAAGGAATGTGTGTTTGTAAAGTTTCGCTACAAACTTGGCCAAGTCATTTATGCCAATAGGAATAAACCAAATGCTCAGATTAAATAAAAAGAAGTTGAGATCCCAAAAAGTTTGAAGAATATTTCAAGCATCAGGAACAGAATACATAACTGCATCTTACGTAACCCTCTGACAATGGGCATAGTTCAAATATCTGCAGCCAAAACATTTAGTTAACATCAGGTTGTATATTTCTCCATCAGCACTCGACATTTACTAGGCTACCTACTGTGCATGTGTTATTAAAATCTTACATGGGGAAATCACAGCAGAATTTGAATTCCACTATTTGCCTTTTAAACGCAAAATGGATTTTAGCCTTTTCGGATGAACTAATTCTGGAGCGCAAACATTTGCGAATGAACATTTTCATTATATTGTTTATAACAAGTGCTGTGAGTAACCTTTGTAGTTACTTGTCATCCATCTGAGACCTGTCTCTGTACATTTCCTCAGATTGCTCTTTGCAAATCTGTTGTTGGCATTGTAAAACTAGATAAAAAGATTTTATACAGACTAGAAGAATTGCTGCGTGTTGGTGGAAGTCTGCCAGTTACTCTTCACTTGGGATTTGGGGTGTATGGACAGTGAATATAGTGTTTTAAATGTTTGTGTTGTGAGAGGGGACTCGTTAATGAAAGCTCTGTTGAATATGCACCCTGCCACCCCCCCAAACACACACATTATCCTGCCCCTCTAATCACATTTTAAATTACTAAGTTGAACAGACACACCACAAAGCTGATGATGCCTACATCATGCACTAATTAAAAGGGGACCCATTTTAAAGTGAGCGATCTTAAAATTAGAACCCCTTGTAAATTATGTTTGGTTCACAGACACATTTGCACCCTCTGCTCCACTCCACACCACTCATGTGTGCAGAATATTGAGCCTTACAAGGCTCCTGGCATTGTGTTCTGGGCACATTCATGAGAGGAGTAGGATATGTGCTGTGTGGGATCACAGCTTTGGCCCATTTTCTGTGCACATGCTCATATACTGAGATTAAAATATGCCATTTCCATTAACACTGTCTAGGTACTTCTATGCTCCCCTGTCTCAGCAAACAAGGAGCAAGAGTCCTTCCTGTAACTTCATTCACTAGAATATTCATGGAAAATGAACCTAAGACATGAATGCCCCTGAAGCAAATTCAATTGTTTTTTTTTATTTGAACAAATATTCATGAACACAGTTGCAGCATTCTAATGTTCAAACAATTTCTTTCTAATAACTGAACCATCTGAAATTCATGTTTGGTTTGTCACACATTTTGTAGCAATTCAGAACACTCAGCTTGCGATTTTTCTGGAGTTCTATTTTGTCTCTCCCCTTAAAATAACACAGTATAATCCCCTGCCTTTGCAAATTTGAAAATAGGGCATGAAGTAACAATTCCAGGTTGAAGCACTTAAAAAAGGAACAGTGGTTTCAAACAATGAAAAGATCAGCAGGGGTCAGAAAAAACAAGATTTGAAACCACAGTTTTCTCATAACAGAAAAAAATGTCCTTCTGCCCCCTTAAACATTAAAAATGGAATTAATATGGTGCCTCTGTTATTGAAATCTGCCCAGGATTCTCTTATGTGCTATTATACATTTAGTTTCACTGGGGAGGCGGTGAAGGTCAACTAAATGCATCATTAATGTCGGCTGGGCAAGGGACTTCTTTGTCTCGCTGTAGCACTGAAAGGTCCCAATGAGACTTAGGGCTGTTGTGCTAAGCAAATATGATGGGGCTTACTCCCATCACCTGTCAGGCAAGGGGTTAAGAGCAAATGAGTGCGCCTGTAGTTGATGGATTGATTGCTCCTCCCTCTCTGGTGAGGAGCCAAAGTAAGCATCATTAGGTACCTTCCCTTTATAGGAACCAGAGGAAACTCACTAGGGAGGAGACTGCAGAGGATACAGTATTCTCCTCAGAAGAGAAACCCACAGCAGGGGTGGAAAGAAGCCAGGCAGAAGGATTCCCAAGGAGCAGGGTAGGCTCCTGGTGGGGGAGGGCACTGATGTAGGGCCAGTTAAAAGGACTTCAGTGGAGCCTAAGAAAGGTGCAAGAGTGATTAGTTCTGTAGAGAACCAAGGAGCTGGGAGGATCTATGGAGAAGCCAGCAGCTGGAGAACCAAAGGGAAGGTGTATTAATCACAGGCTATGAGGAAGCAGCACAAGGGGGCTCAGAGGTAGGACATGGCCCAGGGAAACAGAAGCACACTTGAAGAAGTGGACCTATCTGCTTAATATAGGCTCCCAGGGCGAGAGCCCAGAGTAGAGGGTGGGGGCCTGAGTTCCCCTACCAGCCCTGGACAAAGAGGCATGCACGCCCCACAGAAGAAATACTGAGCCCAGGTTGGGGCTGAAGATAAGACAGGCTGAGGAATCGCCCAGGGGGAGGGGGAGTTCTTTTGTGTTAGGATGTTTTCTCAACTTTCAGTTGGACCTTTCTGTTACTGTGGATGGGGACTGAGCTTTATGTAACTTGGCTGGAGGGCTGAGCCAGAGAAGACGCAGGGAGAAGCAGATGGCCTGCAAGAGGTGCTGGAGACAAGGACCCCTTACAGCATCGCACCCTGACACAAGGGGGAGTTACGGGTGGTAAGTATACTAATGTACAGAACTGCACAAACACATAAGAAAATATGTTCCCTACCCTGAAGAAGTTACAGACCAGGAAGGGTGAGGGAGAGCGATAAAACCATCAAGTGCAGGTATATTTATAACATTGTGTTTTTGTAACAAATTCACATCATCATCAATGTCCACATACCCCTCAATCTAACATTATATCAGTTGACTGGATTCTTGTACATGTCCCAGAAAAAGTGGGCCCAACGGAGAGATCCGAAGGAGAGGCTAGTGATGTAAGGGATCAGTTCATGTATAAGGGGTAGCGTGGACAAACAGCTAGCTATCCTGTTCCAGATGGGGCCTGTTGACTTGGATAAATGGCTCTTAGGCACCCACAACAGCAAGTACCATTCTGACTATATCTAACCTTCTCTTTCAAAAGAGCAAGTGTAAATTAAATGCCTGCCTCACTAGCGTCATCTGGATCCTTCTTGGTGGCCACGAATGTACAACTGAGAAGCTCTGGAGACATAAAGCGGCATGTAAGGATGAAGAACCATGCTTCTTTCAGACACCTGTACTGTATGGTAGGCCATTAAAGAAATGTCTTAGGGTTCTTCATAGGTGAAAACAATGGCTACAGGATTTTTAGAAACAGGAAAATGACAGTGCTTGGCTCCAGCAGCTTATAACAGCCATGTGAAATTGGGAGGAATGCGGGTATTTGAACATATACTCAGAACCACCCGCTCCAAGGGCTTGCGAACACTATGCGCTAAATGAGGGGATACTTCAGGTGTATCCAGTGTCAAACTTTGCTGGCTCATAAAAAGAAAAAGTTGGATATAAACACTTGGAAGTTCGGCATAGATTTTCTATTTACTTTTTTTGGTTAACACTATTCAGTATTTGTTAAGCTCTAAACAGTATACTCAGTGATATACAAGACAGTTGCTGGTATAAGATGCTCATGATCTAAAGGGACAAAGATCAGGCACACAAGAGAATCCAGAGGGAGGTTTTGTAGGCCTCCTGGAAAGAGTTTTAGAACATGGGTACGAATGGAGAGAGGACAGGAGAGAGTTCAAGATGTAAGGGGCAACACATGAATGCCTCACGAAGGCACAAAGCTGGCAATGGAAGAAGGAATTGAAGGGTTATTTCAATACGATGCAACGTTGGGAGATTTACAAATAACTGGTCTGGAAAATGGGAAACAGATATGGGCGACCACGGGAATTGGCTGGCAGCCTTACCAGGGTTGGGCCTTACGTTGCTTCACAAGATTATACAAACAACATTTCAAAGGGTAGTATAACCTACGAATTCTTTCTCCTCAATTAGAATTGCTCTACCTGTGCAGACTACCTGACACATGTGAAGTCACAGACAGAGAGATTTTGGATAACACGCTTAAAACACCCAAGTAAAGTATTCCACAGTAAAATGCCCACAGCAATTCTCAGATCAGCCGCCTTAGGCAAATAGCCTATAACCCTCCAAGAAAAGTTTAAACAAATTCAGGGATTAAAAGAACACAAATCTGGGGCTCCTTGGATCTGACAAATATCCACTGAAGCCAATGGGAGTCCTTCTATTGACTTGAATGAGCACTGGATTAGATCCTCTCTAAATTCTTAAATGTAGCTAAAAAATGTATTGGGTGGGAGCAAATCTATCTACCTTGACTAGCTGGCATGATTCGATTTTTGCATTACCCACATTACAAAAAAGGAATTATGCTTCCAAAAAACACACACTCCTCATTCATCAAATATAGAAAATGGCCCTGAGGGCACTCCCACACTATAATAAAACTCTGTCAATCTACGCTTAATTACAAACATTGGTAAGACAGGTTCCCTGCTCCAAAGTACTTAAGCTCTAAAGTACCCAAAATAAAAAAAGACAAGACATAGGACAAGAGTGGAGGACAGGAAGAGTGTGGGTTCATGAGCAGGACAACAGATCAGCAATTTGATGCTTCCCTTTTCAGAAAATTGTACCATCAATATTCATTTCATGATTATTTATTGCAGTTCTTCTAAATAAACCTCAGTGTCATGAGAAATAAGTTGGAGTTTTGTCTCCTTTCCTTTTGAGCTGTGCATGATGCTGTTCAAAAACTAAGGTAAGAAAATTCAACTTATTTAATGCGGTGATGGAAAACAGAAAAAAAAAATCTTTGTAGTAACCCTAGACTTAAAAGCAAAATACTAATCAAATAGAAGTTAACTTGAGATTCCAGCAGATCCAAACTCTAGGTTCCCAAAGAAGAGAAGATACAGCGCAAAAGCCAATGTCCATCTTTGACTTAATTCTGAAAGTCAATTTATTTTCACAGCATGGGACTGGGTTTAGGAGGGATTTAGCTGGTCTTTAGGCTTTGGGTTGACCCCTCTGTGCTTTGAAAGTCACCCATATTCAATAAATAGCACAAATACATGATAATGTAATGAACCGGACTAGGTGTACCTCCATGCCCTCTACTGGATTACCATGTGAGAGGAGATTTAAAAAAACAGTACCATTTACTTTAGAAAAGAGACATAACTACAGAAACTATCAATATGTGCATGGAGAAACTCAATCAGGTACTATTTCTTCACTCATGTAATAAAGGGAACAAAAATTAATTAAATGAGAAGAGAACAAAGTAAACAACAGAAATGCCTTTACACAGTTAACTCTGTAGGACACTCTGCCAAAATATACTATAAGGCAGGGATCGGCAACCTTTGGCATGCGGCCCGCCCGGGTAAGCCCCATGGCAAGCCGGGCCGGTTTGTTTACCAGCCGCGTCCACAGGTTCAGCCGATCGCAGCTCCCACTGGCAGCAGTTCGCCGCTCCAGGCCACTGGGGACTGCAGAAAGTGGTGCGGGGCCAAGGGATGTACTGGTCACCACTTCCCGCTGCCCCCAGTGGCCTGGAGCGGCAAACCACAGCTAGTGGAAACTGTGATCGGCCGAACCTGCAGACATGGCAGGTAAACAAACAGGCCCAGCCCGCCAGGGGGCTTACCCTGGCGTGCCACATGTCAAAGGTTGCCAATCCCTGCCATAAGGCAAAAAGTTTCATAACATTCCTAAAAAAGCTTAGATGTTTCTATGAATAAGAAGAGAGCTCAATTTATACGAGTTCAGGATAAACATCTATCGCGAAGATCAACCCACATGCTTTGAGACATAAGCCAACCACACACTGCAAGAGGTTAGGAAGACTCTCCCCCACCCACCTCCTCCAGCCATGTTAATACAGAATTGTCCATTATGGGCACTTGAACCTTCCTGGTTGGGGACAGGATGTTGGAGGACAGACTTTGTGGTAAAAAAAAAAAAAGTATGACCAGAGAAGATTTCTGCGAACACATAAAGGACATGTCACCAACATTAAAAGTCATTGACCACAGTGGTAAAGAGCTGAAGGAGAGGGGACTAAGACTGGCAGTTTAAAAATAACATGGCAGAACACTGTCAGCTATAATAATGCAGCATGCAGATAACAACAAGCATGAGTTGCAAAGTACAGAACTTTTTAAGATGTGTTTGTGAACTTCAATGTTTAAACAACTTGCTGTGGTTTACAGTTTCCTGCTAAAATTATCACTTAAAAAAAAAGTTTCATATGTAGCATTTCCTTAGGGGATGTTTGTTTCCCAGCTGTATCCGGTCTCAAGCAAAACAGAACCGCATGCTGCCACTAAAATGCAAACACGGGGACGTTCATTCACCGGCAGCAGACAGGAGATTCTTTCTGCCATGAGAGTAGATTTATGTTTTGAAGATTTTGTTGGGATTTTCGAAAGCACTCAGTCCGGGCCTACTACAACTTTCACTGGCTTCAAAAAGGAACAGAGTTAGGACAATACAAAGCCACATTTGAGTGTAAAACAAACACATTTAAAATTACAAGCATAAAAAGAATGGAGATGGTAAAATTGATGGCCTTGCCTTTTTTCCAGCTCTGTGGGAAAAAAAACCATCCAAACAGCTAACTTGAAAATGACTTTAAAAACAAAACTCCGCTTCCTGAATTTTTTCAGAATCCTCAGAGCCTCGGCCTTTAGGCACAACAGCCCCGCAGTGGGACCCAAGGGGTTGCTATGGCAACAATCTTAAAAAGATCAGGTTATCCTGCTCATTGCACCACACCAAAGGGGGAGAAAAAAAACCAATGGGTGATGAAACCCAACGGAGTGTCACTGATTTCATTGACTGATGATTAAATAAAATGCTCTGGATACAGATTAACTTGCTTTGCTTCATATTAATTATTTCACGCCCCTGGAACTGGGAACCGAAATTGCTTTGTTAGATTGAAATCTGGTATCGTTTCACTGGATCTTTCATAAGTGCCCCCACTGAAGTGCAGACCTGTGCAGAACCAACCAGTTTCAGTTCACCCAAGTTTCAATCAACGTTATCAGCTGATTCTAGTCCATGGGTTGTGCATCCCCAAGTTTCCAGTTCACCCCCAAGACAGTGCAACTCTATAGGAAACTGGGGGGGGGGGGGGGGGCCAGGCGGCGAGGCAGTGAGCGCTATATGAAACTCACTCTACTCCTTCCTGCTGCTACAGATCTCATGCTATGTCTCCCTTTCCTGGTGCTGTGATATGGGGGAAGTCCCCATCACACCACCATCTAGAAGGGGGGCTTGGGGTTCTTCAGGAAGGGTAAACAGCTGTTTCAGTCTGAGTCTTTGAAGGGCAATCACTGAGAAGGCTGGTGCACTGGTATCTTCTGGGTGATACCTCTCTGGGGTGGAATTCTTCAGAATGCACCGTACATTCCCTATTAATGCCATCCTCACAACACCCCTCTGAGGTAGGCCAGAGCTATTATACCCACTTTACAGATAGGGAACTGAGGCACAGACAGACTAAATGACTGGCCCAAAGCCAGGAGGAGCAGAGAATCGAACTTAGATCTCCAGAGTTCCTGGCTAGCACCCTAACCACTGGACTATCCTTCCTTACTGGGCTTTGTGTATGGAATGGCATAGCCAAAGTAACACAGTCACCTGTGGCCTTTGGTATATTACTCAGTCCCTTCTTTTAATCTACACTTGAGGACACTTCAGTGAGTGATTGCCATGCTGTCAAAAACCCCATTACCATGGTACGGAGGTGAATATTTAGTCCACTATGCCGATGCAGGAAACAAGCTATATGACAGGAGTGGCCAAACTGCAGCTTGCAAGACACATGCAGCTCTTTTACAATGGAATTGCAGCTTGCAGAGCCCCACCCCACGCCACCCATCAACTACCACACTGGGGGGTGGGAGGGGCAGCTTGGGGCTTCTGCCCTGCAGCAGGGTGGTGGGGCTAGGGGCTTCTGCCCAACGGAGAGGGGGATCTCGGCATTAATGCCCTGAAGGAGGCACCTGCTAGGGCTTGGCACTTCTGCCCCGCAGGAGGCACCTGCTAGGATTAGGGCAGAATTCTCTAGCCCCACTACAGGGCAGGAATCCTGGCAGGTGCGCTCCACAGGTCTGAAGCCCCGAGCCCCGGCAGGCACTCCTGGCTCCTGAACTTCTGAAGATTATCGTATGCACCTCGGAGGGTCAGTAAGTTTGGCCACCTCTGCTATATGACTAAAGTGGGAAAACCCTCAACTTCTGAGTCTGCCTGGCTACTGAAAACCAAGCTAATCACTTTGAACTACATACCCCCTGCTCTCCTTCCAAGTACCTCTGCCAGTTCTGTTGGACTGAGTAAGGTTTGTCTGGGGATGGGCACCAATCAGGGTTCCTGTTTCACTAGTGCCTAGGTCAGCAGGTGACTGAGAGCTTGTGGACACTGTGTGGCAGGGTGGACTATGAGAGTGTGAATTGCTGAGTGTTGTGCTCGAATTGCCCCATGTGGATCCTGCCGACAACCACCTTTGATGAATTCTGCAATTCATACTCCCATAGTCCACGCTGCGGCACAGTGTAGCCACAGCAGATACAGGAAGTGCACAGACAGTGAGGAACTTCCCAGTACCTAAGACAGGGCTGAAGAAAAGCTAATGAGGCTTAAGTTCATTCTTAGGATGTTCAGGAGAGAACTGTGCATGCGACAAAAACAAAACCATGAAAAACCAATAGCAACACTGCTACTACAAGTAACATCCTAAAAAGTATCTTTCCCTGACCCATTTTTAAATTCTTCTTTCTGCAACATTCCTGTCCAAAATTGCTAAAATTGTCAACTGATTACTCACTTCCCAGTCAAAATGCTGGAGTGAGATCAAACAGTGACCATGGTTAATAAAGCCAACAATACTCCCCACACTTGGGAAAGGAAAGTGGCAGCAGCCCCTCTCTTTAAAATGGTTGATTGGGTGCTTCTCTGCCATCCCCACCCATCCATCTCTACTCCCTGTAAAGAAACACAGTATTAAAGATCCAGAATCCAAATATGCACTGCTCTAGAGCCCACATGCCCCATTTCAAATAAACAGAAGTACTGTAAATGTTGAAATGAGAGAGAGTAAAAGGATTATCAGCTGGCTCTAATTATACCAACTGATCTCATCCTCTTGCCATAAGCCTCTTTCTCATGTCCGGAATCTATTTGTGTAACACAAAGACGAGCTTCTTTTAATGTACACTGTATGGAACGAGGAGGGGTGTGCAGGATCACTGGCTCGGTATGAGCATACTTAATGTTTTACATCAACATCATCTACTACAGATGGACTCACTTGCATCAAGCTATTATCTAGTCCCTCACCTGCCTGTTTTTATTTCTAAATATCCACCATCACTGATGGTAAATGCTTTTAAAAATAAATATTTTCCTAACGTTATCTTAGTGCATAATAACACAAATGTCAATCACCAAGAGTTGGCCTATGTAGAATCTATGTAACATCTATTTGCAGAATGCACCAACCAACAACTGAGGAGCTATGATGCCATTAAAGACAAAACAGAAATAATGTCAGAGTTTTTTGGTGTACATTAGGGATTCAGCTATGAAGTTAATATTTAGCCGTTAACTAAACGAATGGAAGGGTCCCCCAGCAAGTGCAGCAAAAGAGACTATGTGCCTATGAAAGCATGTTTGTGCAAGCGTTCAAATTAAATCTTCCAACAGGTTCTGGTGCAGTTGTTGTTTCTTCCCCATATGTGCAAGGCAGCTATCCACAGGCTGAAATTCCATTTTTGGAAGGCTTCAGCAGCCAGTCTAATCAGCTGAAGAGTTTGGGTAAAGATTTAAACTTCAATTTTTTTTAAACAAAATTTGCTTTTTGGCATCAAACTCCTGAAAACTGTGCAAGGATAGTTGTCCTAAAATTGCAAGAGTGACTAGTAATTTTTGGGTGCCCAACTTGAGACTTCGTAAAGCGCCCCAATTTTTAAGGCAGAACTTTCTGAATAATCAGGCTGTTTACAAGGTGTCTTAAGTGTGGTATCCAAAAAAACTGAGGCAACCATAATCACTAGACATTTTTGAACATTTAGATGAATCCTGTGTTTATTGTGTAGTCTCTATTATCTGCTGATCCTTTTTGGTGGAAAAAAAGACCTTGTGGAGTATTTTGCCAAATGCAATCCACAGACATTTTGTGCCGATAAAAGAAGAGGGACAAAGATCACTTTCAGCTGGAAAGCTGTCATTAACAGAGGAGTGCATGCAAAATCTTGCAAGCAGTGGGATTTCTTGACCTACGGATTCCATGATCCCAGGCCACACCAGGTGGCTCAGTATGACTCCAGCTCAGTCTTGCTCCTGTGCAGACTCTGACTTGTGTGGTATTGTAAGCATGTGCATTCAGCAACTAGCATTTGGGTTTCACTGTTATGTTTTATGGCTTACAACACTGAATGAAAAAAAAAACAACACACCTCCCCCATCCACAGATGCCGCCCTGAGTGCCGGCTCCCCAGCTCCCATTGTCCGGGAACCACGGCCAATGGGAGCTGTGGGGTTGGAGCCTGTAGGCGGGGACAACACGCTGAGCCCCCTGGCTGCTCCCCCACCTAGGAGCCGGAGAGACATGTTGCAACTTCCCCCGTCCCTGGGAAATGCAGGGGCTACCTGAGGTCAGCGCCACATGGAGCCTTCACCCCAAACCCCCTGCCCCAGCCCAGATCCCCCCCCACACACTCTGAATCCCTTGGCCCTAGTCCAGAGCCCCCTCCTGCACCCCAAACCTCTCATCCCTGGCCCCACCCTCATCAGAACCCTCACCACCTCCCGTACCCCAACCCCCTGCCCCAGCCTGGTGAAAATGAGCAAGTGAATGAGGGTAGGGGAGAGCAAGCGACGGAGGGAGGGGGATGGGGTGAGCAGGGCCTTGGAGAAGGGGTGGGGCCTCAGGGAAGGTGTGGGGCAAGGGTGTTCAGTTTTCTGCAATTAGAAAGTTGGCAACCCTAGCCCCACTCCCTACTTCCTCCCTCCCTCATTCACTTCAAGCTGAGAATGAACAATACATTTGGAGTGGAACCACAGAAATGTTGCTTTGCACGTCAGACTCGCATGAAGTACCACATATGCCTCAGAAACAGCATCATAATTTGACAAGGATAATCATTTGTATGTGTTTACTGGTATGCATATGTGCAAATCAGGTAATTAGCCAAGCAACACATGCATGCAAATACGTAGTTCGACAAATAAATACACCAATTTTGCATTTGCAGCTAAGGCAGACGTCTTAAAATTTGGTATTGACTCCAGATTCTCTCTAGGAGCTCAGAGAAGCCTCGCTTCTCCCACCCCTCCCCCACTTATTTCTAGTTCCAGGTAACTCCACTAACTCTGAGTCCCTAACTTCTGGGAGCATCTCCCTTCTCGCTGCAGAATCTGGAGGCAGCAGAAACATTTTGAGAAGGCCATGGCCATTCCTTTTGACTCCCGGTCATTCTCCTTGCAGAATCATCCCACTCTCCAAAATTTAAATTCCCCTATTTTTTTCAGTATTTGTGAACAGAGTGAGCATTCAGGTAAGCTTTGGCCTTTGCCACAGGAGTAAACCTTACTCAGGAACCTTCTAAGGTTCCCTCTTTGGAATACTTCTTTTAGGTCCACTCCCGTACTACTTCACAACTCAGAACCATCCCCGGCCTCAAAAGAGAGAAATCCTCCATCTGTAATGCTCCTCTATCGCAAAATTGTTCTCAGTCCACAGACCCCTGGAAAGCCAAGGAAATATGCTCTCACAGATAAGTGGTAGACATTCTTTCGCAAAAAGCTTTTGTTACAGGTACCTGGAAGGTTGGAACTTGACCAGGAATGTAGCAATTGTGATCTTTCCCCAGGGTAAGATCCCCTTAAAGCAACTCCCCTTAAAGCAAGTTCTGCCAAATTTCTTGCAGCCCCTAACAGGCATCTTCTGGGATTTGTGTGGCAAACAAGTGAGTAGAGTTAAAGACATGCCTCCATGTTATCTGTAAGGCATCTTCTTTTCAGAGGCAGAAGAGGAATTAAAGCTAGTTTGCACCAACCTTAATTCCTCTATAAGGAGCTCCACTCACAAATACAAGTTGAAAAGCCAGTACTTCCTCACCAAAAGATCAAGAAACAAAGAATCAAAGAAATCTGAAAAAGTACAAAACATTCCACTCATCGTCCAAATAGAAACACACTTTATATCACAGCATAAAAATTAGGATCAGGATATCCAGGAAGGAATTTGCCCCACTATTCTCTGATTTACTTGATACTACAGGTAGAAGGAGGATAACAATGTAGAACATCCAGCCAAATAAAAAGGAAAATATGGCAAAGGTATATGCCTTCTAACCAGAAACCAGATATAGTCCTGACCCTTTGGGATTGGGGGAGGGGAGGCCGGTTACATTAGAACTGGAATTTCCTGATAAAATGACACATTTCTTACTGAAAGACCACATAGATAGGGAAAATGGAAAGCACATCTGAAGAGACTATGGGGCCTACATCTCATTTAACCAAGCAACCATAGCAAACACTTTTTTTTGCAGGGACATCTCTATTGTGGCATGGTCTTAAAAGCATGTCACCCATCCATACCCATTTCTGGACAATATATTGAAATCTCTCCAGGTGTCCAGAAAGCAACAGCTCAAGCTCTAATGCTGCTCCAGGCATGCAGTTATGTCACATATCTGAAGTATATGAAATCCAAAACAGAATATCCCTCCTGTGAGTGGAAATAGACACAAAGCAGGGCACGACAAGGATCAGACCACGTAGATCCTATAAAGCTCAGATCCTACCCTATTCCCCACCCCAGAGAAGTTAGCTTTGCCTTCAATTTATGGGATCAATGCTATTCTGCAAAGGATTACACCTTGACAGGGTGAGCTTGGCAAACATTTATTCTCAGAGCCTGGAATCGTTCTCCTCAATAGTAATCTTAGCAACAAACTGATCCCTTAGGAAAGAAATACCATAAGGTACCCAAAGGCTCCCCTCCTTCCACACCCCAATTACTTCGCGATCTGGGATCACAACAGACAAGCATAAAATGTTGAGGAACCCTTGTCATGAAGCAGCATGCAACCCAGCGAACTTGTGCACCTATAGTACAATGTACAATTAATCTGAGGAGCGGGGTTGGTGTCAGCCTTACAGTTATATGGTTATTTTAAACGTTCCATGCAAGTTCATAAAGGTAAACGTCATTAACAAATTACCAAGTTATGAATAAAGGAACTTGGATTGATTTAAATCATCAATTTTAATCATGATTTAAATGAGCAAGCAAGAGACCTAGATTTAAATTCTCAGCTTTAATTGTTTTGCATTTTTACTTTTTAGCTGTTATCCCAAAACCATGGTGACTCTCATTGGTTATTAACCATTAAAACATGTTGATTTGCAACTAAATGTAGTATATCTTTTACACTAAATTTGTACTTCTTTTTGCTAATGGGAAGGGTACACCGTATCTATACATGGTTATTTAAGCAATTACATACATTAATTTACATATATTCAGATTCTTAACTTCTACATTTTTATTATGTTAGAAAATGGTGAATGATGCATTTCTTATTTACTGAATGACTATTCATTTTTTACTTGTGATTTGTTTCAAGTTCTATTTGGATACAAATTCAAATCAATTAAAATAGTTTTATATAATAAAAATAATTAAAATGCTGTTGGATATATAAAAACATTTAATCAAAATATTTTGGATTGAAAACTAACTGACTTATTTAACAAAACATCAGTAGATAATGAACTGAATTGTTTCTGGTCTCCAGGTTCTTCAAGATTTTAGGACTGGTAGATCTCATCCTCTCCCAACTTCATTTTTATTCAGACTGAAAGAGGAAAACTAGCCTTCCTGCTTTTTCAATTGCTTTAACTTTGAATGAATAGTATGGGAGCTGAACCAATTTATTCAACTGAAATGAAGAAAACATTCCCTCTGCACCTGCAGAAGAGGTTACCACAGTCAGAAGCTAGTTTAGCACTTGAACAAACTCTGGTTCCAGAAGCTTAACCGGTTAATTCCACCAGTTCGGTGCTCTGACCTGTAAAATTTGGCAGCAAATATATATTGTTTCATATTAATTTTTGTATTTAAATTATTTTAATAGATTCTAAGTTTGCACCTTAATATAGGTTGTCAATTTCAAACAGGTTTATTTTTAAAAAACTAATTTAAAACCAATTTTAAAAGCCAATTTAAATAAAAATAATCTTTTTTGAATTTTTTTAATCAAATAGTTATCCACCCTACATGGAAGTTATTTTAAAAACTTTTAATCATATGTACAGTTTTGCCCTGGTCCATGAGCCAAAAAGGAAGCAGCATGATCTAAAGGATATGGTTACTGGGTATCAAGTTTAGCTGTCTACAGATTCTGCATAGAAGACACACCCAAAAGTCAGGTTTTCCAGAAAGGCATTAGGTGAGCAGGTTTCAGAGTAGCAGCCGTGTTAATCTGTATCCGCAAAAAGAAAAGGAGTAATTGTGGCACCTGTTAGTCTCTAATGTGCCACAATTACTTCTTTTCTTTTTATTAGGTGAGCAGTTTTCCACTGCCTATCCACTGGTTCTCTGGAGATCAGTCTGCTGCCATCTTCCCATATAAGGAAGCTACATTTTTCCCTTGCTGAGTCACTCTCTCAGAAAGAGAATCACAGATGCTTCAGAACAATGAACACTGCCCAAAATCCAGGCTTGTTATGCCCCAGAAAAAAATAATCTTCTAAAGCACCTCAAGGAGTTCACTATATTAGCATCTGAAAAAGATCAGATATTTCTTCCTCATGAATACAAAACTACTGGGTATTCACAGGTGATCTACTCTCATCCTTTCCATATTGTTTCTCTGATTGGTTTATGTGATAAAGACACAGCCATTCTCCTTCATACATGCAAGGATACATTAGGTTGGTTGGGGTTCAGGAAGAACCATGAAGCAAGGTTCTTAGCCATACATATCTTCATTTTTTTCCTGTTCAATTAGGTGTCATTTCTAATCTAGCCAAATAAGGATTCATTTCCTACTCTAAGTGCTATCAAGGGTTAAAATACATATCATTCCCCAGTTCCTCAACTGTGCAAAAGAAAAGTTAAATCAAAATAATTACAATAGTAAATGCTCGTCTTTGCAGACTAACAGCAGCTTATGATTAATCCATTCAGCTGCTGCTAACATGCAGTTGTGCCAAAGGATCTGGGCCAAAAATTGTTACATATGCTGTGTCCAAAGCACTAGTTTTCTTGGGTAGGTCCATGGAAAATCTGAGACACTGCACACAGTAAACAGGCTAGACAGAGTAGGAGTAGAAAATGATCTCCACTCCCAAAAACAGGACCAATTTAAAAAAAAAAAAATTTAAAATATCAGGACAGAATGATCCCCACTCCAGAAAACAGAACCAATTTAAAAAAATAATAATTTAAAATAGCAGGACAGATTGGCAACTCCCATCTAAAAGGACAGATTAAGTTTTAGTATTCTGGCATTCTGTATTCAATTCTGGAAGATTGAAAGTGGGATTCAAAAGGGGTACCTTGAAAAGACAGATAGATCATGGAGGCTCTAATCAGAGCAGAATGCCCAGAACTGAGCCTCAGGAGGGGAAAACTGACCCTACGGTCCTATTATAAGGGAAAAAATACAACTGAACTTTACCAGCAGCTCTCAAGAGCACCACACCCCTGAGAGCTAAAAGAGCGACTGCAGGATTTCCTAGTCAGAACTCTTGATGCTGACTCTAACCTATGGTACGATCCTCTCCTCACACACGCATGTTCCTCCACTCAGTCCTGACAGGATCTCAGAGCAACATGCGAATAGCGATTCACCCCTATTTTAAAAAAGATAACCAGGATGCAGATGAGACCTTATTAGCGAAACCAACAGTGCTGAAAGTGAGGAGGTAAAAAAAAAAAAAAGAAAAGAAACTGAGGAACCCATACGAAGGCAGTAACGTACTTCTGTGAAATCACAGTCTACACAACAGGGACTGGAGCAGGAAGCAGCACCTCCATCTACGGGAAAAGAAATCTCTAAAGGTAACCCACTGATGAAGCTAGGGAACGAAAGGCCTGTATTGATTATATTAAATACATGAAAGCCAAATTCACATATTAAGACAAGCTGTCCAGACATAAAACTAAAGCAGTGATATTAGGATGAGGACACCTTCAGACAGGTAATGCCAGAAAAGAGAATGTGTGTGTTAGCTGCAGGCAGTCTGGCGGAGGCAGTACTTATAACCACTGTTTCAGATGTGGGAGCGGAGAACACTACCAGTCGGGATGCCATGCACAGAGGATCACGTGAGGAACTGGCAGAGGGTCACCCCTACAAAACCAGGAGTGACTGGTGGAACTTCAGAGTCCCAAAGTCAGCTTCAGCATCAGGCAGGAAAATCACAAGAGAGCAGAGACAAAGCTGAGAGCCCTGTGTCTGATTTACCGGGAGTGAACCATGTCTGTCATCTAATGCCCGAACAGCAAACCAGAGTGACTAGCTCAATTGGAAAGAGATGTTTGGTGTGGTGTTTCCTCAATAAAGCGAAAACGATGAGACACTAGGACACAGGTGTGCATAGTCTTCTTGAGCCAGTGGGTGGAAGATAATCTCCCAAGGACATGCCTTAGGAAGCTTGAAGAGTTACTGGAAATAGAAGATGGGCTTGATCTTAAAGCTGCCCATAGAACTCAAATCCCTTAAGAAGGATGGATTGAAGTCCAGTTGCAGTTAAGCAAAGATGACAACATCTTGACTGTTCCTGTGCTGGCCAGTCCACAAAAACTGGAGAACTCAATCACTAGCCACAGTGTTATTGACTATCTCTTCTAATACCACTGCTGCAATTTACCTGATGAGGCACCAGCACTTAGCTTTATTAACAATATGAAACATCTATTTCCTCATTTGGGCATGGCCAAAGTAGCAACTCTTGTGAACTTCATCAGAAATAAACAATTCTGACAAATTGTGAATGCTTAAAGTAGGGGGAAAGGAGTATGCAATCCCCAAAGGAACAGCCACTGATGCAGCATGTTGGGTTCTTACAGGCCTGAATACTGAAAGTTTAATAGCCATATTTGAGTCAGATGCTGCTGCTCAATGGCCTGAGGATTTAGACATGAGACTCACTAGCCAAAATACCTAAAGGATCACCTTGCTGGATAAATATCCCTGTGAGTAACCTTGTAGAACATGACGTAACGCTGAAAGGATGAACTGTGCTGGGAAGTTTACTGAAAATTAAATCTGAAATTTAAGTGGATGGATACTCAACAGATAAAACCTTTCCAGGTGGCATCAGTGTTTAAAAAGAGATGGTCATATCAAGCGCCAAGGACTAAAGCCAGCAAAGAGAACAGCCTCTAAGCGGAAGAGATGACAGATCTGTTTGAACCAACAGTGAACCTGAGCCATTTGTCAGAGATGCGAAGGAAAATGCTCCAGCAGACATTGAAAGAGGAGCCCAAAGCTTTTTCCAAAGATGACAGAGACATGGAATAGATCTCTAGTCTGCAGATGACATTACCAGCAACGTACAGAAGACTTGCATCTCACTGTCTCGTCCATTATATAAAGAGCTAAAGGAATATCTGCAAGAGCTCCTAAACAGGGGATGTGTTACAAAATCAGTCATCCTATCCATCGTCAGTGGTATGTGTCTGGAAAAGGGATGGTAGTCTAAGATTCTACATTGACTATTGGGGATTGAATGGACAAACCATAGCAGACAGAAATCATCCCTCAAATCCATGATGTTCTGAGTGGATTAGGAGGTAAATCCGGTTCTTCCTTTTGGATCAAGTGAAGGCCCACCATCAAAGTTTCATGGCTCACCAAAGCCATCACATCATGCCCTTCATTACTCCATGGGGCCTGTATGCATGGGTTAGAATCCTCTTCGGTTTAACAAATGCACCTGCTGCCTTCTAGGGTGTATGGAAGAGTGCCTTGTGGACCTTAGGGATGAGGTATGTATTACACGCTTACAGCAGTACCTTTGAAGAACACATGGAGAATGTAAGGGGAGTACTACAATTAAAGAAACATGGAATTAAGCTGAAAGCTTCTTAATGTGACCTCTTTAAGAGAGACGTATGTTACCTGGGAGTGGAGGGTGTCTGCTGAAGTTTATAAGATGGATCCAGTTGACACCATGGCTGTTTGTGCTGTTGCAGAGCAACTACCAAGCACAAGAGGGGAATTTCATAAGCTGCTAGGCTTCCTCTCCTACTATCAAAGGTAAATTCAAGACTTCTCTCTAATAGAAAAGCCATCGTATGGCTCATCCAGTCTTTGCTCAATAAATTCTAAAGCCAGAATGGACCATTGTGACAATCTAATCTGACCTCCTGTATAACACAGACCATAGGACTTAGCTCAAATATTTCCTAGAGCAGATCTTTTAGAAAAACACCCAATCTTGATTTAAAATTTGTTAGTGATGGAGAATTCACCATCGTAAATTGTTGCAATGGTTCCTTACTCTCAGTGTTGAAAGTTTACACCTTATTCCCAATCTGAATTTATCTAACGTTAACTTCCACCCATTGGATCGTGTTATACCTTCTCTGCTAGACTGAAAAGCCCATCATTAAATATTTGTTCTCAAGGTAGATACTTGTAGACTGTAAAAAAGTCACCCCTTAACCTTCTCTTTGTTAAGCTAAATAGATTGAGCTCCTTGAGTCTACCACTATAAGGCATATTTTCTAGTCCTTTAATTATTCTTGTGGCTCTTCTCTGAACCCTCTCAATATCCTTATCTTATCAATATCCTTCTTGAACTTTGGACACAAATGGACACAGGATTCCAGCAGCAGTTGCACCAATTCCAAATACGAGGTAAAATAACCTCTCTACTTCTACTTCAAATTCCCCTATTTATGCATCCCAGTATTCCATTAGCTCTTTTGGCCACAGCGTCATACGGGGAACTCGCGTCCGGCTGATTATCCAAAATGACCCCTGTAATGTGGGGTCTTGGAAATAAAATAGCTGGGGAAATGGCAAATCTACAGAGACAGAGCTAAATTACATGACATTCCCCACCTCCGAGAGAGAGAGGGAGAGAAATGCATTTCACACTGTTTCAAATGGGGAACTCTGTAAGCTTAATAGTGAGACAGATAATACACCATACTCCACGTAAAATGCTGATATTGCATTCTGTTCCAAAAGCTTTATGAAATCTGTACCTGTTTGGTTGTTCTTCAGTATGATAGTTATGTTGTTTGACTTCTACTTCAAGTCAACTGTAAAAAATTAATTGTAGCAAAATAATGGTCTGTTAAACCAACCTAAGAAATGAGCTTTGATATCAACATCTTCCTATGGTATCGACAGACAAGTCAGGGAGATAACATCACAAGAACATGTAATCTCAACTACTTCTATTCATCACTGATCAATAAAAAGTGTTTAACCTTACTGTAACTGCATGCAGCAGCGTGCAGCTTCTTTCAAAACCTCCAAGTCAAGCACAGAGAATCGCAGCAGAAAGCAATATACGGGTCCTGGAAAAGAGAAAATTGGAATCATTTGAGGCACCACTGGCATCAAGGGACTTTTAGAATTACATACACAAAAGCGAGAGAGAGAAAACAGTTGAATGGGACAAGCAGTTAATTTGAATACAAGCCAGTGATTGGTCCAGGAGGGAGAATGGAAGTCTCCATTAACCTGTGGAGCTTCACATTTCAAAAAGTAGTAATATTCTGAAGGTGGGAGTGAAAAAAACAGCTCTTTTACCCTTTACTCCTCGAAGTGACCTGCAGATGAGGACAGCAAAGCCCCCCTTTCCATTGATGGTTCAATTATATTAAAGTGAAAGATACATCTTGTTCTAAATGGAACTCCTACAAAGATTAAATAAACTCGTTTCAGGAGGAAATCCTTCTGGAGCAGAAGCACATGTTGCCCGCAAGACCCACTCTCCAGGGCACTTAGTAAAGAAGGGCCAGTGGAGAAGGGGCAGAGGAGGGCCAGGCTAGCTGGAAGGAGCCCTGAAAAGCCTCCACTGTCTGGAACTCCTGCGTGCCTTTCCACAGGCAAATACCCTGCTCCAGGACATGACTTGCTTCCCATACTGCACCCAAAGGGATTAATCTGTCCCACTAAGTACACATGGAAAGAGGACAATTTAACTAAATAGGGAAGTTGGGTTCTTAACATACAATTCAGAATGGTGAGAGGAGAGAAAGTACAGTTACTGGTTCAGTTTATTAATGCTCTGTGGGAGATTTTATTAGTTAAAACAAAGTCAGTCAAGCACCTCAGACCCTCACCTGGTCACCACAGCAGGAAAAGTTCCTGTGTACACACAAGTCAGCTGAAACTAGAAAGCTCAACAGGTCATCTCCTGCTTTCCAAGGAAGGGAAGCATCTGTCTTTGCTTACAAATGCCTTCCTGGCCAGGAGAGAACAGAGACAGGCAGCTGCTCTCCCTCACACTGAAACAATATTCTTTAGGGGACCCAGGATTAAAAGTGCATTTATGATCAGTAAAATGACAGTGGTAGTGGTAGAAGTAGTGACTGGGAAACCCTTTATCCTGTGTGAATTAGCAAGTGAACACAGAATGCAAAAAACAAAGATGCACCACAAAATATACCTTGTTCAGTTATTCTCACAACTATAGTATGGCTTTAATTATAATGTTGCACAGTAGAACATTTCATTAAATGAATGAAGACTTATTAAGAGCAAAAGTTGCAATGCAGTCTCGTACTGAGTCTTCGCTGAGAGGTCAAGAGACTTTTTGTGCAGTTTAGCAAGGTTCTATTGTATAGAAAATGGTATCATTTTACTACCCATGGGAAATAACAGATACTCAGGGAACAATGGTAGAGAACAGAGCTGATTTTTTTTTTTAAAAAGTGTCTTCTTTCTTCAAAATGTAATTGAAATTCCAAAATTCAAAAGTTTTCAACCAGCTCTTGTAGAGAGTGTAAGCCTCTTTCCATGTTTCTTTGTTGGCAAACCCAGATGGTTCAAAAGAGAGCTTAAAAAAAACCCTGAAATCCACCCTTGAAATAATTTCCCGCCTGGTTGACAATACAATAGACATTAAAGTGGAAATTAACCATCTAAGAGCGTTACTTCTAGTACCATGCATTTCTATCTGGTGCCCACTTGCAGAGCCTGCTAGATAAAGAACCTTAATACTCATTTGGTTCAAAAAGTGATGGTGTCTAGAAGATAGTGGTTTTGTTGTTTGATCGGATACAGCTGATCACTCAGGATGAAGTTTTCAAATATGACATGAAGAGGATTTAGCCACACAAACTCTCTCACATAATGCTAAAAATTCACTCAAATTGTAATGTCACAGCACAGCATGTAAAAAGCCGTTCCTTTGTCAAAATAAAGAAAATCCTCAATCCATCTAGTGGATTTTCAGCTGTTATCTTCTCAAAACCCAAAAATAATAAAGCAACTCTGGAACGCCCACATAGCTCTGACAATGCCCATTGATTTTGACCTGCAATACCCTCTACTATACCAGTCCTGTGATTCTCTTAAGAGAAGCTGTCACTCATGTTAAATTGTTTAGCAGTTGTGTGACATGGAAAGAACATCTATAAGACAGGGCAGTAAGAATTTGAAACTAACTTTCACTTGTGGTCAGAGAAAGGACAAACTCAGGAATCTAGAAGCTACAAAAACAAGAAGCTAAGATATAAAACCATTGGGTCAAGTTCATTCCTTGTGTGACGCCCAAATGAGGTCAGTTCAGTGACACAACAGGTGAACTTTGCCCATACGTTCAAAAAGCATGAACTATATGCAGAAGAATTTCACAGTGAAAGAGACAGAAGCCAAGCAAAGAAGGATAAATTATGTAGCAATAAGACAGTTGCAATGCTGAACTGAACAAATCGTATTCACCTTCGGAATCACCAGCTTAATGCATGTGAACACAATTAGGTATTAACTGACCACTGGTTACTTTCTAAAGTATTTCTTTGATGCCATTCACCTTGATATCTCAGCACTATGGTATTTTACAGCACCTACAGTGATATATAACACAGAAGAATGAGGAAGTCTGAGATTGTCAAAGCATCTATGAAACCAACTGTGATTACTATCTTGGCAAATAGCCTAAGCCAACATAAAGCGGATTTATCCTTAAGCTTTTGGATTGGCACACTATTTAGAGATGTCTCCAAGAGTGGCACCTCAGAACTCTTCTCATATAGCCCTCTGTGAATTATTATTAGGGTTGCACAGAAACCCCAATCAGGGTCCTATTGTGCTAGACACTGGGTAAGTATCAGAGAAGACAATCATGGCCTCAGAGAGTTTACAACCTATGTGAGGGACAGAACACACAGCTGAACCAACCAGACAAGCAAGGTGATGGTGGTGTTGGTAAAAATGAAATAAATAGAGTTAAACAGAAGTCACAGTTTGCCACCAGCTCATCAACTAAACAATCTATTTCTGATCTGAGAAATACCTTTGTCCCATCTGGCAAAATATGATCATTGGATGGCAGATCGTTGTGTCACTCAGGTCTAAATGCAACCTTTCACACTGAGAAGATTGGAGAATACTCTGCCCAAATCACTGGTGAATTATTGATGAGATTGAGTTTTGGCAGGCGGTGATGGGAGTCTGCACAATTTTAAAGATACAATTCCAGTGCCAGAATTAGGTTTGCCCTTTGGCAGGGTTGGGAGTTACAAACCATGTGCTGAAATGTGGGCCACGTGTGTCCCCCAAAGCTTGACTGCTTAGAGTGAGACAGCTTCAGACATTGCCTTTACAAGAAAAGGACTACACTTTCAAAGGACCAACCTCTGTACTTCTAGATGCAAAATGAACAACAATGTCCTTTAGCACTGACTTAAGAAAAGTGATTTATACTCAGTTAAAAAAATGCTTACAAACAATTTCAGGGCAAAGACAGAAAGATCCAACCAGTGATTGACAGGTGTCCTCTAATTTCCCCTGAAGAGTCAAGTAAGCTGAAACACAGGCTTGCTTATCCTTCAGTTAAAACAAAATAAAAACAAACATTAACAAAGCCAGAAGCCACATTTTTAAAGTTATTTCCTTTTTTAAAATACGGGTTATTTTCTTTTCCTTTGAAAAGTGTTATGTACTTTCCGCTTTGCAAGCTTCAATGGTTTTGACAGATATCTCAGAATCTGTTTTAATTGTAATAATTAAGCTTTCAACAAATCCAAATGGAGCACAAAAATTGGGCACCAATGAGCTACAAGATAAACAATCTGGTCACTCAATTACAGACCTAAAAGTTGCAATTCTTCAACAAAAAAACTTCAAAAACAGACTCCAACGAGAGACTGCTGAATTGGAATTAATTTGCAAACTGGACACCATTACACTAGGATTGAATAAATACTGGGAGCGGATGTGTCATTCCACAAAGTAAAACTATTTCCCCATGCTTATTCCCCCTCACACCGTTCCTCACACGCTCCTGTCAACTGCTGGAAATGGCCCACCTTGATTATCACTACAAAAGGTTTTCTCTCTCTCCGGCTGGTAATAGCTCACCTTACTTGATCACTCTTGTTACAGTCTGTATGGTAACAGCCATTGTTTCATGTTCTCTGTGTATATAAAATCTCCCCACTGTATTTTCCACTGAATGCATCCGATGAAGTGAGCTGTAGCTCACGAAAGCTTATGCTCAAATAAATTTGTTAGTCTCTAAGGTGCCACAAGTCCTCCTTTTCTTTTTGCGGATACAGACTAACATGGCTGCTACTCTGAAAGATAAACAATTGATTATTTTGAACTGTTTGCTACAGCTGGGACCTCATAATGACCAAGACACCCAAATTAGGCCAATCCCATAGCAATGACTCCCTTCAAAAACCACAACAACCCCCACTTTACAATTTAGTATCAAATTAAACCAATGAAACTGTTGACTGCCCTCGCTACATCCCCAAACTGCTGTCCCATCTACAAGGTTTTGAACAGAATTTTTACCCCCTTTGCTGATGGCTGTATTTGCATGCACATATTTATACATTGCCATAACATATATACATAGCCTTTCTGGTTACAGAATATCCTCTTCAGTTTTTACTGGTCCTTCAGAAGATAAAAGCAGCTCACAGAAGGCTTTTGGAAGTTTGTCCCACTGTTTAGACAGAATTAGAAAGTGTGGCCCACTTTCTGTGCACAACCAAAATATTCAGAAATACATATTAATGAGAGCAGGATTGAACCCAGAGACCCAGTCTTGCTTTTACTGGAATGTGTCACAACCTTCATACTATGAGTATTAATAATATTTTTGTTTGTTAAAAAAAGTAAGCTCTTGGAGAACCATATCAGGGTCTGCATCACCATGTTCAGTGTATTTGGGGGACAGCAAGAGTATTCTATAAACTTTTTATGGATTTTAAAAATACTGATTGATGATGTGCCCTAATGTTATAAGGTTCATACTAAGACCCAGTTTCCATCTCCAGACGAAGAACTGTATTTTAATTTTTAATAATTTTTTTTTGGCACATAACTCCAAGCAACATCAAATTGCTATAATGACTCAAGCCTACAACCCTCTCCTCAAAAGAAAGCGTACTAATGACACCATGGATCCTCCTTCTTGGTGTTAGCGTTTCCCCTCCAGGGGGCACAGCCCGTCTGTTAGTACAAGACACAAAGGATGACGTCTCTTCTACAAGGACATTCAGACTATAATGCAAACAAGTTATCCCCTCTGTTAACATGGGCCACAGCCCAAAATAAACCCTCATCCACAGACCAGGAAATGTGCAGGAAGTGCAAAGAACAGCAAGCTCAGCACCACAGGAACACTGTCATTGCTAACCCACAGGCTGAGGCACTGCTGATGGAGCATCTCAATCCTTATTTTACAGATGGAAAGCCCATGCTCCATCCTAAAAGGATGGGTTTCTCTCCCTAGCTTGTGAACACATATTCACAAGTGGTCTTGCAAGAGGCAAAGTTTCTAGTGCACAACAATTTGGGAAAAGCAAATACCATGCATTCTTTGGATGGATTCACTCCTATAAGCAGGTGTCCTTGGGCAACAGTATTTTGTTGCTACTGGATGTGGTATTTTTCAGAGCAGAGAAGTAAACGTAAACAGAACCTAAACGTATTGCAACTCATTATTCCTAGGAAATTAAGCAGCTGACCCTGGAGAAAAATCCAAAATGGATCAGTATTTTTATATGGGTTGCCGAAGGTACGCAAGGCTCTACCTCTATCTATATAACCATGACTCGCCAGCAGCTATATTCCAGTGGAACAGCTAGCTAGAATGATGAGGGTAGCAAGCACAGGGGATTGAGCTTTCTCAGCAGCTGGCCTATGACTGCAGAACTCTCTCATGGAGATGGCAGAATACCCAAAAAAATCTCACCTCCTTCAGAACTAAATGCAAAATTCAGAGAAAAGATGGTCCTAGTGGTTAGAGCAGCTACACAACTGTAGCATTTCAGTGTAGACACTTACTACAGTGGCTGGAGAGGTTCTCCCATAGCTATAATTAACCACCTCCCCGAGAGGCAGTAGCTAGGTGGCCAGTTAGCACTGTCTATGCCGAGGGTTAGACGGCATCTCTCAGGGGTGCAAGTTTTTCACGTCTCTGAGAGATGTAGCTACTCTGATGTAACTTTTCAGTGTAGACCAGGACAGTCTCTCTGTGTCTCAGTTCCCATTTGCAAAATGGGGACAGTAGCACTTCCCTACCTCACAGGGATGTTGTGAAAATAAATACATTACAAATTGTGAGGTGCTCAAATACAGCAGTAATTGGGGTCATAGAAGTACTTAAAATAGAACTCAATTATTTAACTTGACTTTCCCACAAAACAACAACAAATCCGTTACACACACAGAAAATATGTGGGAAAGAAGAGAAAAAAATCACTGTAAAATATAAAATTAAGAACATCAGATACCACAGCGATGAGTATGAAACAAAAGTTCAGCCAGATCAGCTATTCATTAAAATGGATTCAACCGTACAGGATAAAACAAGAAGGAAATAAACACTGCCTCAGTGAGAGTGTTCATATTTTATATGGATATGAGATTCTTAACCCCAAAGAGCAAATTCCCCCCATCAAATTATCATTTCTATGCCTAGAGGCTTCAACCAAGAGTGAGGCCTCATTGTGCTCAGCACTTTGCCTATATATAGTAAGAGTCCCTATGTCACAGAGTTTACAGATTAAACAGACAAACTGTAAGAAGGGTAATGGAGGCACAGAAAGGAGAAATTACTTGCATAGGTCTCACACCAGATCACTGGCAGAGGGGTGGGAACAGAACCCTGATCCTGACCCCACAGTTCAGTGCCCTACCCACTAGACCATGCTGCTTAGCACACAGAAATGAGTTGGCAGCTAGAGAGGCTCCCAAAATGGGCCACAGACTGCCTTTTCTAGTGTTCTAATGCCTCACAAATATCTGCTTTTAATCTGGTGCTGATCTGCCCAGATTTGCCAAACTGAACATCAAGTAGGCAACCTTAGAATTAAATCGTTTGACTGCTCAAAACAACACGTCACTGAGGCGATGTAGTATTTAACATAATTACATTAATGAGAAGATCTATATAATGTTCCTAAACCAATAATGAAAGAGGAAGTCTAATGATGCAACAAAAAACTGCAACTGAATCTCAGATTACATACTGGCTTGCACAACAGCTCAGACAACTAAACACTGAGGCAGCTAGTAGAAATCTTACAGACTACACATCATTTTTCCCCACCCGTTGCTACTTTCCCTCAACCACCGCTTGATGTTAAACAAGCTAGATCCTAGCCAAATATACCCTACTTCCATTCCATCAGGAGCTATGGGGTAAACATCATTGAATGAAGTGTTTTAGCAGCACTGCCATCAGCAGTATCACCTAAAACAGAAAAAGCATCAAAATGAAAAAAAGCATCACTGTGAGGCTGATCTGTGCGAAAACCTTCAAATTCAATAATATATGTGGCAAGTCTGTCCTAGCTGCACAGCTCTCTTCTCCCAGGTGTGAAGAACTTCCCTTTTCAGCAAAGAGCAAGAGGAGCCATGTACACCAAAGAAAGACGCTGTTCCCAACAGATCATTGAATTGGTTTCACTGCGGTTAAGTTTACAGAAGTCACCACAGTTGTACTGTGTTGTATGTTTTAACTCCCAGCTGGACACTGATCCAGAGGCAATGTCAGCACAGGGTCAGTTTATACTGGAGTCATCCATAAATCACACAAGGCCTGGGGTTCTTTAGACATTGGTTGGATATTCGCAGCTAGGTTGGGATTGTGAGGAGGGGAGGTGGTCATGCCCAGGAGACTGCTACAAGGAGAGTTTTTTATTTTGTTGTTACACTTCCTTCATTAAAACACTGCCAAACAGTAATGCTTATTTAAAACTACAACATTAATTTGAAAGCGAAAAGGCATTTCATTCCAAATTCCTCTTTTTATGGTTGTTCAACATTTTTAGTTGTATTTTACACGCCAATAACTAGAAGTATCAGATTAGCAGTATTATTTCCCCTTCCCTTTGTAAAGGGCTCAGAGATCTAACAGATGAAAAGTGCTACACTGGTGTAAGACCTCAGAAGTATTATTTAGATTTAGAAAAAGAGCACAGACAATGCTATTGAAAAATCAAGGTGTTCATAATCAATTGGAAAACTCAAGTGCTGATTAGCTGGGGGGGAACAGTATCCATTTGCAAATTGTTTACTTACTAATACTTGCTAGTGATTGTTCATATGTTTGGTTTAAATGGGTATGGGAAAAGCCTCCATTTGATGTTCTATAGTATCTGGAAATATACTTTGAAAAACAATGCCATATATTTTTTCCCCTCTATAAAAATGCTCATCCATTATGGAAACAACATATTAATATTCCTCATTCACTTGGAAAACAAACTATTCAAAATTCTCATACTAAACTCCAAATTAAGAACAATTCACTCCTGCAATGCATCCTACTATGCATTCCCTTGCTCTCCTCCCTCCCCCGAAATCATTCAGCTATTGCTTTTCCAAGGTAACATTCAATAAGACCTCCACATTCCACGAAGCACAAGAGAACTTGATACTATGACAAGGTTAATGTTGAAAAATGGGGCAGAGCAAGACAACTAGAAGGGGAGAAAAATTCCATTTGGCTTTCAAATGTAAAAGAGGGGTTTGGATTGTATTTTGTTTCCTTGTTTTAAATAAACCCTGCTTTGAGCAGAAAAGTCAGTTTGTTCCTGGTTACATTAAACACATGCAATGCACGTTTAAGAAGCGTGTTGGAACACTCTCAATTCTTATCTTTCCAAGACCTTGGAAAACATTCTGTCCCAAAAAGCAGGCACTGTTATTATAGAAGTCGGAGTTGTTCACTGTGCAAATATCACTGAGTGCACAGCAGCAAAAGCCGGAAAGTTAAAGTTCATTTGTACTTTGTTTCATTTATTACAGAATCATTTCTGCAGTAGAAGTAGAACTTATCTCTGGCTATTGTTGTTACAAATCTGGTGTGGGCTTAACTGCAGTAGGTCAAATAATTTACAATATTGTTGCAGATGGCTGGAAATGAACACACTGCAATTATAGAGCATCTTTTACCTGAGGATCTCAAGCCCATCACTGGCACTTCTTGATGGGCTCACTACTTCAATTTGCTTTTGATTAATATTTTTGAGAGAAACCAGGCCAATGCAGAGGGCAGCATTGTTTTCACCCAGTTACTTTCCTGCTCCTCCAAAGGGAGACAGGAAGGATGCAACAATAATATCTTTAAGGAGATGCCTCATAATGATGCAGTGCAATAGTTTTCAACTTATGGTTCACGGACCCCTAAGGGTCGACAGACTATGTCTAAGATTTCCAAAGGTGTCTACACTTCCATTAGAAATTTGTTATGGGTCTACAAATGAAAAAAGGTTGAAAACCACTGATGCAGCGTATCTCGGGTAAACAACTAAAAGGATTTGTTAAATAGGATTAGTAAGTCACAACGAGAGCCAGAGTCCACCCAACAACACAGAGCCACAAATGCCATGTACTTTAATGGCTCTAAAGGGAGGAAAAACAGGCTCAGGTTGCAAGTGAAATTAAAATGATTGCTAAGAGAGTCAGCGTATGGATGTAATTCACTTGCGCCTGGAGGCAGACGTCAGCATCACACTAGGTATCAGAACCTGCCATTGCTTTGTATTCTGAGGTAACAACAATTCAGGCAGCATCATTAAATCCTAGTTGCACCAGCAGACTCCTCCTGTAAAGTTTACAAGAAGACAAGGTGTGTGACATGAACGGGATTTTGAAAAGCGTCCCCCCCATTATACCAAAGCCAAGACTGTGAGACACAAAACTGACCACACAATGACTTCACCAGCACTGTAAGACGTAGCGGGAAGAAAAACATCCCAAAAGCAAGTAAATCAATCTGAGTACTTTGCTGGGCACAAAGCCTACAGCAAGAATACTGTGGCATTACACAGCACAGTAACGTATACCTTTGTGCCTCCCTTCATGGCGCTGTGGTAGCCTCTCCTCCTCACCATCTCTTGAAGTCAGAAATCTTTGGTGAAAGCAGAGTGAAAGTCTTATTTCTAAAGGATGACCACAGATTCAAGCGGCTACTCAAGAAATTTGGCGAACTGGCCAAGATACGTAGGGTTCAAATGTTATAACATGGAACGACAGATGCACCTTCACTCATTGCACCTGTCAACTGTATTTTCGAATAATATGGCCCTCTCTCAGTGGGGCCTCTAGGCACTATTGCAATACAATAGCATTACCGCATATAGTGAACTACCTGCATTTCCACATGCGTATAGGGCAAGTGACGGCACCACTATTCACCTAGACTAACACCCATGGGCGGTCGCGTGTTGCAATAGGGTTTGTAAATGTGACTTCAGATCTCTTGGATCTTCCCTCTCCCAGTTCCTATAACTGCCAATAATCTTCCACCCTCGTCTCCCCGCCTCTCTCAGCAATACCATAAACAATTTAACACTAAGGCAAAAGTTGAGGGGTGGAAGGAGAAAACAGCTCTTTGAAAGACAAAGCTTTCAGGATATGTGTATTTGCATGGCCTCCCTGAAGTCAAGGGGAGGACCCACATGGTTAGTTAAGCACCTACAGTCTGTTACAGGATCAAGGCCTTCAACAATATGCACTCCAGGGCCGGGAATGGGGTTTGCTCTATATTTGTAAAGGCTTGTGAGTATTTGCAGTCCTATACGCATCATTTTATACCAACAGTAGTAACAAGTATGTTCTAAGCTACTGTGCACACACACATCCCTCCACACATCAGCAGGCAACAGGATTCAAACTCAGGACCTGCTCCCCCAAGAGCACAGAACTTCTTATTGGAGACCCAAAAGAGCCACTCCACCAACACAACCACACTGCTGCAGCTCACCCACAGGCCTTTCGCGTTACCCTGGGAGACAGATGTTCTCTCTGATTTCATTTCAAAAACATATCCAGATGCAAGTGCCTTGTCACAGACCAAAAACTGGGGGTAATGGCCTGATTTTCCGAGGTACAGAACAGCCATTGAAGTCAATAGGACCTGCAGGTGCTCAGGACCTTCGGAAAGCCAGCTATAGGATTTTAAATGAGGATTTTGCCTAATATTGGTCTCATGTATAACAGATGATTCCATTCTCCCTCACTGCTCCCAGCTCACCTTGCTTGAGTTGCCTTTTCTGGAGATAATGATTCTGATAGGAGATGCTGGCTGGTAAGATACATTTTTTTCTAAAACCTGTTTCTCCCACCTTCTCCAAGTGCCCCTGGCATTGGACATTAGCAGCACTTCTAAATCGTTGAGTCTTCCTCAGTAGCTCACATCTTATGCTGTGTAGCATTTCTCTTGTTTGCTCACCAGCACTCCCAAACATCCCTAATATTACAGTTTGTCCTGCCGCCATAGCAGTTTATCAACTGCATGGCAGCACATTCAGGATTATACACCTAGGACACAATCCTGCAGCCTGAAATAAAACCCTGATACAGAGAGGTCCATTCATCACGGATACTCACATGTAGGATGCCACAGCATTCTAGGAGGCAATGTGCCTCATACCTCAGGAATTACCACTTTGAAAGGCACAAAAGGGTGGTATTTCTAGGAATGGTAAGTTGAATTATACCACCTTCTGTAAACTTCAACACCTGCCCACAGATCTGCGAACACAGACAGAAGGGGTTAAAGTAGTGTTTCTGAAGAGTTAATCTGTTCGCCTCACCTGTCCCTGGAGTATGCAACATGCATATCTGCTATCAAGAGACATGTTGAACAGGTGGAGGTAGAAGGAGTTAGCAAGAGCAGAGATAACCCAAAATATGCATGGTCAGCAAGTTTTAGAGGAATAGAAAATCCATTTCCTTAATTATATAAGTTTATGGGCAATTTTTATTAAAAGTTACACTCTTACAAGGATAATTTTTAGAATTAATAGTCTGCTTTAAGAGAACAATAAATCCCAGGGCCATCGGTGTCACCACTAAAATGCCCAAGCTCTCAGATTTAAACTACTTACAGTATGGAAGGTTAAGGGACCAGCTGTGCTCCTTTTCTACTAACCTGGGAACAGACAGTCAGGGAGAGAAGAGAAAAAACGGTAGGGGAACAAGAGAAGCAACACCGCTTCACCCGTAACTTAAAAGAAACGACTCCCCTCTCCTACAGGCCATTTCATTTGCAGGCTGCCAGTAATGGATCTCTTGAGAATTTCAGGTGCGGAATAAGCAACAGAAGCAGATTAACTCCTAAGCAACAAGAATCCTATTTTCATGTAAATGTCCTAAGCCACTAAAAGTAAGTGAGAAGGAAGGAAGGAAGGAAGAGACCAAAAAATAAATCAGAGAAATAGTTTCTACCCAGAACATTTTTCCAAACTATTTCTAGGAAGGGCCCACTTCTCCTTATGTTGGTTTTGTTTGGGGAGTTTTATTGGGGGGGGAGAGAAATAAAAAGGAGATTTTGATTAATAGCTTTTAGGGGCAGAAGGGACAATTATGATCATCTAGTTTGACCTCCTGTACAGCACAAGTCAGAGAATTTAATAATAATTCCACCCCGCAATTCCAGCCTCAAGATAACTACCTGCTGAGGTCTGTCTATGAATGCTCACACCTGCAATGGAAGATTGGGCTTTGCCTCCAGTAGCCCTGATGTGTATCTTGCCTTTGGTAATTTTTCAACAGCTTGAAGTGCGTATTTCTTCCTTTGCAATTTCCATCTCAACCAAAAGGGAAAGTGTAAAGGTGCTGTGGCTAGAAAAGAGAGCTTGGGACCAAGAAAGATCAGCTCCCATTCGGCTGCCAGCACACTCTCTGTCTCACTGAGTCCAATTCTTTTTGAGCTACATGGATCGGTCGGAGTCAGTGCATCTTGCAGGAGAGAAAGAGTGTGCGTGCACACTCCAGGGATGCACGGCAAAGTTTTAAACTAGTTAAAAATAAGTTAAAGGCAGCGCAGCCAGACCACCACCAGCACTTCAACTCTCTTTTGACCTACTGAGAAAGTATGTACATATCTATCAGGAGCGAATAGCAAATTTGCTTTAAGCTTTGCATGCCTCACCTCTGACCCCTGTCCCCAGCTCCCACCTCTGCCATTCCTTAAACAACTGAGGAAATGAACTACAAAACATTAACACAATGCGAAGGAGCAGACTTAAACCAACAAAAACAAGGAAATTGCAAGTTAAGCCTCTTGCTCTGCCCTTGATTCACCTTGCTGCATTTAGCTCCTGCTCCGCTCCAGGACCCTTCCATCCTCATGTACACAAGAGCAATAAGGCAAAGCGATGTCTAACCTGGATTATGTTTTTTTTTATTCATTAAAGTGTGTTTTAACGTAGGCATATTTTCTTAATTGGCGCTTCACAAATGCAGCTAATATATTTGATTCTCCTCCTCCTCCTCTTGTTGTGAGATTTGCAATTATTTTAGGAAGTATTTCCCTTACACTACAAAGGGCATCCATTGGGCCCCCCGTGACAGCTATTTCATTGCTCATGCTAGAATATAGCTTTATTCATATAACTGTTCAGTCATTCTGTTGTATTCCTCTTTGGCCTTGAGACTGATGGAAGCACGAGCCCAACAGAACCCCAACGGAAGTGTCAATTTTCTTAGGGGCCTGAACTGGTATTAATACTATTTGTTTTCACTAGCAACATAAGACTCCTCTTAACCCTGTTCATCACCCTAATTACTGATCCTAATTGGAATGCAACACACCTAAGTCCCAATCCTGCTCACCCTGAAAGCAACAGGAACAAGATGCCTCTGGATCGGTCCCTTAAAGGGCCAGGGAAGTAAATGCTCAGTGTCCAAGTGAGGAGTTGCACTCAATACTGTGACGTGCTAAGCACTTTCTTGAATTAGGGCCAAAGCATTTAAGCACATGCTTGGAGTTAAGGGGAGGGTGCGTATGCCTAAAGTATGTGGTATAGTGTTTTGCTGGATCAGGCCCAGAATGCTCAGCACTTTGAAGGACTGAACCTCAAAGAAAGGGAGAGGGAAGTGGGAAATGCTTGGTAGAAGCACAGCTCGTTCTATAGTATCTTTTGGTATGGAGGAGTTTATGGGAAATTCATCTTCAGTTTTGTCCTGCACAGGGTTCACTGCACCCACACAGGCTGTGCCTTAGAAAAGACTCAAACTGGGTGCACTGAGTTGTGTCTAGTTTTGATGTGAAATCAGCCACAGTTTGCTAGAAACTGAGGACCAAGTCACTCAAAGGTCTATGAAAGTTGTAACAACCCGGGCAAGCTCAGAGTTTGAAGTGAAACAAGGATCTGAAAAACTTTCACAGGGGTGCAGTTTTTTTGTTTTTTCTTTATGTATTATTTTAATGTAACAATGTACCCAGTAAATTGAAATTTAAAAAAAGGAATCCTCAGTAATATTTACATTTAAAGAACATCAGGAATACGATGCAGCAGAATGTCTTGATGCTGCATATTTTACAGCACCAGCATTTGAAATCTTCTCATGGAACAACGATGCATCTCTAGCAAACATTATAAGAGGCACTAATCTGCCCACATTAAAACCACAGGGAATTAATACCACCAGCTTAGCAATTAACAGAAGAAAAGTTAATATACAGGAATTGGCTTTATAAACTTCCAAAGTCCAAATGTTACTCTCCTTCTTCCGAATTCAAACACCACACTTCCAATCCTCAACACTGGAGCAGTAAGAAGAGCTTTCCTGGAAGTGGAAATCCCTGCAGCAAAAATGCCAATGAGAGAGAAGGTTTAAGGATTGTTTTGTTTTATTTTGTTGGTCACTTAAATCTCAATACAAACACATCTACTGGCTTCTTGTTTCCAACAAGGCTTCAATGGCAACAGTACATGTAACTGATTAGAACAAGCCATGCTATTTGTTTGGTGGCTCAAATGTCTCCATTCCTAGCCCTGACCTTAAAACCGACTTTCTTTGACTTAACATTTCAAAAGGGAGGGCAGGGGGCAGAGATAGAAATAAAGACGAACTTCACATTCCAACATCTTAAGTAAATAGAAATACTAAATGATGTACATCTATCTTCCACTGACAAGAAGGGCTGGAATGTAAATTGAAAAAGCACAGAAGTGGCATAAAAAAAAACCCAAGAGAAATCCTACAAACATCACCCTCTGGCTTTGGAGTTTTGTTTTGTTTTTTTGTTCACACTGCATGTATTAAACGCAATGTGCAAAGGGTGTCATTCCAGATTGTTCTCATATATAGAAATAGTAGAATGGTGAGCTGTAAAAGAAACACTTAAATTGTGCAGACGTGTTTTGTACGTTGCAAACAAAAAAAAAGAGAAATATGGACTAGGGATAGAACTTTAGAAATAGTTTTTGACCTCACTTTGTTTGATTATGGAATGTTCCTAATTAAAACCAATGGACTCATATTCTGGTTATGTGTAAGTGGATTACTGAGTACATAGGGACTTCTCCAAGTTTTAGGATATGATAGAGTAAAAAGGCCATCAAATGATCCAAAGGTTCAGTTCAAAAATATTATTTTATCTTTTCTTATAAAGTGTATTTTAAATGGTTTGTTTTTGCATCATCATAAAGAATGAGGGGTTGAGAAAAGAGAACATGAAGGAAGTAGATAAATGTACGAGGATCATCTTTCAATTTCATGCTTCAAGCGTGGGGAAGAAAAACTGGTCAATTATTATTTGGTGACACCTTTGGGTTTAGGGGTTGCACTCTCCTCCTTCTGAAAGAATTTGGTGGGGCCTTTTGTGAGAGTTTCTTTTCCCTATATACTTGCTCTCCTCTCAGACGTTTCTAAATACTTTAAGTTGCACTTGAAATCTTCCCTCCTGCAACTGTATCTTGTTTTCCTAGGCACATCTCCCACTTGAGTTATTTGAAACAAGTTTTCCATCACGAACTGTTGGAGACATCCTTTATTATTGCTACTAGTCACCCAGGAGCTGAAGAATGGACATTTTATTCATAGCAGGGTAGGTGCAGAAGGAGAGGGGTTGGAGAGAGTGGTCAGGTTTTAACTTGCTGTGAAAGTTATCTTCAGCTTCCCATACAGACCTGCGGTAAGCAGGGTGGATAACAATCAATGATTTTTTTAAAAAATTTAAAAAAATTGATTTTTTTTAATTTAAAATTGGATTTTTTTGATAAAAGCCTTTTTCAGAAAAAAGCCTATCTAAAGATAAATTTAATTAAGATACATTATAGCTCAAAGAAATCTCACCATGGAATAGGGATTATAAATTCTAATTCTATAGTATGAGACAATATAGTCATGTAATGTTTAAGAAAAGTTTTGTAAATGAGTTCCAATAGTTCATGGATTAGGGACCCAATTTTATGGGGTTCCAGGGGCTTCTGTATAGATTACTTAGGTTAATCTTTCTATCTACCCAGTGACTCAGGGACTCAGTGCTCAGTCTAGAAGATACCATCAGAGATGCTTAGTTTTGTAGTTCTCAAACTGTGGATTTATGTCTCCAGAGATAACATGCTTGTTAACAGCAAAAATGTTTTTATATAAATAAAATAAATAAATATAAAGAGAGAGGTGAGAAATCATAGAATATCAGGGTTGGAAGGGACCTCAGGAGGTCATCTAGTCCAACCCCCTGCTCAAAAGCAGGACCCATCCCCAATTAAATCATCCCAGCCAGGGCTTTGTCAAACCTGACCTTAAAAACTTCTAAGGGAGGAGATTCCACCACCTCCCTAGGCAACGCATTCCAGTGTTTCACCACCCTCCTAGTGAAAAAGTTTTTCCCAATATCCAACCTAAACCTCCCCCACTGCAACTTGAGACCATTACTCCTTGTCCTGTCAATAACAGACCTCAACCCTATTGTCCCTCTGCAAATTGGTGTACACAGAGTCAATCCCTTACCTCTCTCTAAAAGTGAAAAGTTTCAAAAAGTTCAATGACTAGAAGATTGTTGGGGGCAGAATAGATCTGGACAAGGAGAAGACATCTGGAGATAAATGCGAGAAGGGAGAGACAGGCAGTAGAAACAAAAGTGAAACTGTTTGAGCAGCATATTCCAGAAGTCTTGAGGTCTTTCTGAGTGTAGCCTTCATTGATTTGAGATCTACCATACCATTCTCTCACTAGAAGGAAAAACCTATAATGGCAGCAGGCCGTAAGAAAGACCCAGTTTGGGAATATTTTAATGGAGTTCCTCTACCTGCGGGTAAGACAGGTATTCGTGCAAAATGCAAATAGTGCAACAGAGAAATGCAAGGCCTGGTTGCCCAAATGAAACAACATCATGAGAAGTGTTCCTTCTCAGGAGAAAGCTACACTGAAGATGACGAAAGGAACATGTCTGAACATGCAGGATCTTTCATACTTCTTTCTTAAGGACTGCCTGTCTTCCTTCTGGATTATTCTTGAATTCTCATGTTTGAGCAAAAAATATAGCTGTTACTCTATGGTACTATCATTTTAGATGCAGCTATGATAAAAAATAAATAGCTGAAATAGGCAGATCTTCCTGTTACAATTTCACCTTTAAAGTAGTACTGAGTGTCAGTGAATGCAACGAGTAATACTAAATGAGCAGTATGGTAGTAATAATTAAATAACTGCATTGACTTATTTGTTTAGGAGACTCCATCCTCAACATACAGGATTCTGAAGACTATCCACCTTCAAGATCATCATCATTTTCTATAGTTTCAGAGTTATCTGCCAATGATAGTGTTTCAGTAACGTCATGTATGTCACATAGCCACAGTATATCACCTGTAGCAAAAAGAAAAAAAACCTCCATCATCCAGAAACAACCACAGATAAGTTTGTGATAAAAACCAGCAGATTACAAAAAGAGGTAACTGATGAAAAAATTGCCTGGTTTGTTTATGCAACAAACTCTCCTTTCCGTATGACTGAGAACCCACAATTCATTAATATGGTTCAATCATTAAGACAAGGACTCAGTCCACCCAACAGAGCAGATGTCACAGGCAAATTGCTGGATAAAGTGTATGAAAGAAATTGAGCAGTATGCAAAGGGTCTAGAGGGTGAAATTGTTAACCTGAGTCTTGATGGGTGGAGCAATGTCCACAATGATCCTGTCATATGTGCTTGTGTGACAACAGAAAAAGGAATGTCTTCCTTACAGAAACAATTATATCATCAGGAAATGCACACAAAGCAGAATACTTGCAAGTAGCAGTAAAAGCTATAACAAACTGAAAAAAAATTCAAATGTCTAGTACACAGCTTGATCACAGACAATTCTGCAAACAAACCCAAGATGAGAAGAAATTATTTAGAAGACAGTCCCAAGCTAATAACATATGATTGCAGTGCTCATCTGATGCACCTCCTAGCCAAAGACTTCAGTGTTCCAGAAATAAAGGCAAATGTTGTTGAAATAGCAAAATACTTCCGTAACACCACTTTGCAGCAGCCGCTCTGAAAAAAGTGGGAGGAACCAAGCTAACTCTCCCATAAGACATGTGATGGAACTCAGTAGCGGACTGTTTTAAGCACTATATCAAGAACTGGCCTAATGTGATGACAGTTTGTGAACAAAATCGTGAAAAAACAGATGGCACTGTCACAGCCAAAGTTCTCAACACTGGGCTTAAGAGAATGTTGAACACATGCTGAGTACCGTGAAGTTTATTTCTGTAGCCTTGAACAAAATGCAGGGAAATAGCTGTTTTATTGCTGATGCTGTTGAAATTTGGAAGGAACTGAGTGAGATCTTAAAAAGAGAAATATGCAACGACAGAGTTAAATTACAAGCATTAAAAGAATGAATGGGACAAGCACTATCTCCAGCTCATTTTCTTGCAAATGTTCTTAATACTTGGTGCCAGGGTCAAACCTTAACTGCTGAAGAAGAGGAGCTGGCTATGACATGGACATCCAGCAATCATCCCTCCATAATTCCAATTATAATAAACTTCGGAGCTAAGGGTGAACCATTCAAGAAATATACATTTGCTGATGATGTTTTAAAGAAAGTCACACCAGTGAACTGGTGGAAGTCACCTAAGCACTTGGATTCAGAGACTGTTGAAGTGATAATCTCACTTTTAACAGCAGTAGCTTCTTCTGCCGGTGTAGAAAGAATATTTTCTTCCTTTGGACTAATGATTTCTCAATTTGGAATGTGTTTTGGGACCTGAAAGCAGAAAAGTTTGTTTTTCTTTTCCAGATGACAAACAAACAGGAAAATGAAGGTGAAGATGACAGAGATAGCTGCAGAAGCCAATATTTTAAGTTTCTCATGTTGACCTGGCTGACAATCGATTTAATTTGTGTTTTTTTTAAATATTTCATTTAAATATTTTACTTAAAAACAATTTTAACAAAAACAAACTTGATTTTAAATAACTTGAATGTTTAACTAAATTCAAAAATTCATATGCTTGTTTTGTTAAAAAATTATGCTTGCTGTTGAAGAAAAAAAATCCAGAATACATAACTTTGTTGTTCTAGTTAAATAAAACAAACAATCTAAATGTCTGTCTGGTGACATATACGCACTATAAGGTGGGTAGAAAGTTGGCTAGATTGTCGGGCTCAACGGGTAGTGATCAATGGCTCCATGTCTAGTTGGCAGCCGGTGTCAAGTGGAGTGCCCCAGGGGTCGGTCCTGGGGCCGGTTTTGTTCAATATCTTCATAAATGATCTGGAGGATGGTGTGGATTGCACTCTCAGCAAATTTGCGGATGATACTAAACTGGGAGGAGTGGTAGATACGCTGGAGGGGAGGGATAGGATACAGAGGGACCTAGACAAATTGGAGGATTGGGCCAAAGGAAATCTGATGAGGTTCAATAAGGATAAGTGCAGGGTCCTGCACTTAGGACAGAAGAACCCAATGCACAGCTACAGACTAGGGAACGAATGGCTAGGCAGCAGTTCTGCGGAAAAGGACCTAGGGGTGACAGTGGACGAGAAGCTGGATATGAGTCAGCAGTGTGCCCTTGTTGCCAAGAAGGCCAATGGCATTTTGGGATGTATAAGTAGGGGCATAGCGAGCAGATCGAGGGACGTGATCGTCCCCCCTATTCGACATTGGTGAGGCCTCATCTGGAGTACTGTGTCCAGTTTCGGGCCCCACACTACAAGAAGGATGTGGATAAATTGGAAAGAGTCCAGTGAAGGGCAACAAAAATGATTAGAGGTCTGGAACACATGACTTATGAGGAGAGGCTGAGGGAACCGGGATTGTTTAGTCTGCGGAAGAGAAGAATGAGGGGGGATTTGATAGCTGCTTTCAACTACCTGAGAGGTGGTTCCAGACTATTCTCAGTGGTGGAAGAGGACAGGACAAGGAGTAATGGTCTCAAGTTGCAGTGGGAGAGGTTTAGGTTGGATATTAGGAAAAACTTTTTCACTAGGAGGGTGGTGAAACACTGGAATGCGTTGCCTAGGGAGGTGGTGGAATCTCCTTCCTTAGAAGTTTTTAAGGTCAGGTTTGACAAAGCCCTGGCTGGGATGATTTAATTGGGGATGGGTCCTGCTTTTGAGCAGGGGGTTGGACTAGATGACCTCCTGAGGTCCCTTCCAACCCTGATATTCTATGATTCTATAATGTTCTCCTCCTAATACAGCATGGCAAGAAAATCCTCCAAATATTAACGATTAACCTGTTGAATTGGAGATAGTTCACCTCTCAGTGACTTCATAAATATCTGCTTCAGTTACCTTTGGTAAATGAAATAACCAGTTATTCACAGAATCATAGAATATTAGGGTTGGAAGAGACTTCAGGAGGTCATCTAGTCCAATCCCCTGCTCAAAGCAGGACTGACACCAATTAAATCATCACAGCCAGGGCTTTATCCAGCTCAGCCTTAAAAACCTCCAAGGATGGAGATTCCATCACCTCCCCTAAGTAACCCATTCCAGTGCTTCACCACCCTCCTAGTGAAACAGTGTTTCCTCATGTCCAACCTAGACCTCCCCCACTGCAACTTGAAACCACTGCTTCTTGTTCTGTCATCTGCCACCACTGAGAACAGCCTAGCTCCATCCTCTTTGGAACCCCCCTTCAGGTAGCTGAAGGCTGCTATCAAATCCCTCCCTCACTCTTCTCTTCTGCAGACTAAATAACCCCAGTTCCCTCAGCCTCTCCTCGCAAGTTATTTTCGTTGCCCTCTGCTGGACTCTCTCCAATTTGTCCACATCCCTTCTGTAGTGGGGGGGAACCAAAACTGGACACAATACTCCAGGTGTGACCTCACCAGCATCGAATAGAGGGGAATAATCACTTCACTCTATCTGCTGGCAGTGCTCCTACTAATACAGCCCAATATGCCATTGGCCTTCTTGGCAACAAGGGAAACACTGCTAACTCATACCCAGCTTCTCATCCACTGTAATATCCAGGTCCTTTTCTGCAGAACTGCTGCTTAGCCAGTCAGTCCTCAGCCTGTAGAGGTGCATGGGATTCTTTCGTTCTAAGTGCAGGACTCTGCACTTGTCCTTGTTGAACCTCATCGGATTTCTTTTGGCCCAATCCTCCAATTTGTCTAGGTCACTCTGGACCCTATCCCTACCCTCCAGCGTATCTACCTCTCCCCCCAGCTTAGTGTTATCTGCGAACTTGCTGAGGGTGCAATTCATCCCATCATGCAGATCATTAATAATGATATTGAACAAAACCAGGACCAGGACCAACCCCTGGGGCACTCCACTTGATATCAGCTAATATCGTTTTTTTTAATATAGCTGTAAAACTAATCTGAAAAGTTTTCAAAATAAATCACTTTAAAAATGTATAGTGTGTAGCTTCTAAAAATGAAGCCTACATCTATCTCTGAGTTGTGAAGAATATGTATTAAGGTTATAACAACCAACAAGAATGCACTTCTATGTAGAAATCCATGTTTAAATTGAGTCTTCCTGACTAGTGATTTAAATCACGATTTACATCAATTTGATTTAAATCAAATCCACCCTGGTGGTAAGATAGGTTGCATTATTCTCCTCTCTTTTTCCAACAGTTGCTATTAACGGCCCCAGCAGGGCAGCATGTGACATGGAAAAATGCAGATACATTTTTGGCTTGGGTGCCTCTGTTGCGGCCTCAGAATCATGAGACAATGGGCCCACATAAAAGCACTAGAGAAGAATGCAAATTCATTCTTTTTTTGATTGTAAGCATGTGTTTCTTTATTGCATAGTCCTGATGTGCCTCCGCACAAAGTTACGGACGGAGGAGGGAGGACGCATACCCAAACAGAAGCCTTTCTGAAACGGTTTGATAAAAACCACTTGTTCAGTTAACAGCAGCGGTGTCCAGACTGTGTCCATCCAAGAAGCACATAGGCAAGAGGCCTGAGAGCTACACCAAATATGCATATAATGGAGCAGACCACAGCAGCCCATAATTAATCTCCACTCGGATCTAGAGGCAACGTTGCATGCTGGGACCTATATATTCTGCAGGCCACTCTTGTTAGGAAGATGTGGGGGTGGCCCTTTGTCACGCAGCAGAATTCTACAGGGTACACTCTGGACAACCTCAATTGGGGTGAGAGGAGAGAAGGAGAAGGGAGACCTATGCAAACTGTGCTAGTTCTATTATGTATAGGACCAGAGATCCCAACCAAGTCCACAGTGCTGAGCCTTTCCAGTGATGTTGTTTTGTGGGGATACAGAGGATGTAGGTCGGTAGAGCCAGAATAACCTGGCACCTGCAAAGAGCACACTCCAAACTGAATCCAGCTGCTGTGTTAATTTCTAACCCACCTTGAGAAAGACTCCTTTATGCCCTTTCCCCTGAAGTAAGGAAGCTGAGAAACTGACTGCTTTGTTTTAATGTTTCTCAAAGGTGCCAGCAACAGGTAACTCTCACAAGCCATCTCCTCATCTATAAAACTAGCATAATGCTTTGATCACCTTGTTGGCTAAGGGAAGAGAAATAGTTCCACTTCACCATGGGGATTATTAACTGCTGCAGCAAGCCTGTGCCTTTGTTCTAGGTACACCATGCTCTGGTAGAAGTCTTACAGCTAAAAGGCAGTGGGGGGGGGGGAGGGATGGGGGAGAGGCTCCCTCCTAAAGGAGAGAGAAAATTCTCATGTAACTTTGATGAGAATTCCTTAGCACTTTCCATACTCAAGTATATAGGAATAATTTTGAGGGAAATGGGTGGAAAATGTGAACCATTTGCTTTGGGAGGGGCCTTTAAGAACATGTATGGTACTGCACACCACATTTCACTGGATGCAATAAACATCTAGATTAGAGCCTTCAATTTTTAAAAAAACAGCAAGAACGTTACATACTAAAATATTACAGAAAAAAAAACACACAGGTTTTGTGCAGTAAATAAATCCATCAGAGAAACTGAGTCATATCCCAGGAAATGCCCACCTATTCAGGGATGCCCTCGAGCGTGCTAGTAGGAAGCCTAGGAAAGGATATACCACAGCAGCAAACTGGGACCCTGGCAGCTTACAGGGGTGGCAGGAAAAAGCATTAACAACTCATCTGGTCCTGCAAACTGAGCTTTGGTTCAGTATGAACAAAAGGCGAAGTTTCAAATTAGGAGTAACATTTTCAAAAGTACCTATGTGACTTGGGAACCTACATCCCATTGACTTTCAGTGAGACTTACCCTAGATCTTTATTTGGTTAAACTCTTTTGCCCATCCCACACCACCCATAACTGCAACTCAGGCGGGCGGAGTTAGGGCTGATGTTGGATCTTACAGATGGCAGCTTGCTGCGCTGGTGAACTGAGACCATTTTCTTTTTGGTTGGTTTGGATTTTTTTGGTGAAAGGCAAGATGAATCACATCACGTGCAGTCCCAGTGCAGGCATTACAAGTATATTCCACCTCCTCACCATTATCATTTACTGTTTGCTTTACAGTAGCACCCAGTGGTGCCTCTCTTGTTCTATAGCTACACAAAAGCTATTTCCCTTACTACTAAAATCACGTCACCCACACTGAAAACTCTTATTGGCCTAACTCTAGCGCGCACACATACAAAAACGCAGATTACATTATCATTTCTTAGCACCAACTCTAGCCTGAATGTCTTTCTTCCAAGCCCTGGGCTATAGGCAGATGGGCCTTATGCAATAAGACCAACTTCCTGCCTGGGCAAGTTCCTTCACTGTATGTTTTTATTCAAGAACACATAGGTCATACCTCCTGCAAGCCATAATTGCCACAGTAGCTCAAAACATTAATCATAAAGGCCAAAAGCTTCCATGCAAGAACACTCATTTCTGTACTGCTGTCCTTAGGAGCCATCACTGCAAATCTGCTGAAGCCTAGGTAATGCTAAAGAACACGCATCTGTATGCTCAAGTAATTCCTGATAGTGACAGGACTCATTTCCATGCTTGTGTGAAAAGAAGAGGACTCTTCACCTGGCAACAAGCCCCACTTAAACTGCAAGGCACAGATGCAAAACAGTGTCATGCTGGACATATCAAAATTCTTCAAGTAGTCCAAGTATTGTATTGCATATGGGAGAGGAGCAGACAGACACTGGCAGTCTCCCAAGATAAGGTCCATTTTAGGAATGCAACTGTTCCTATTAACCCTTTCGCTGGCATTTAGGATGGGTTTTATTGGTGGGGCAAGGGGGAATATGAGTGAGATGAACTAATGATTGTTTATGTAAAACACAGCAGCACTTCTGTAGAGGAACTCTGGAACCACCAGCCTGCAAAGGGTTTAATTCAGTACTATTACTATGGCAATGGGATCAAGGGCCAAATTCATCCCTGAAGTAACTTCAGTGGGATTACACCATGGATTAACTCAGCCCCAAGAGGTTAAATTAGCCCTTGAAAAGTGCACAAAGTGTTAAAGCCTTTAAATAACAGAGAAGGACTCAATGCCAAAGAACATGTCAGAGTGGGTCCTAGAATATGCTAATGTGTCCCCTTTACCTTTATGCACTCAATTATAAGGTTATCATATCTAGGACCCACTTCCACCTGCCCAGGACACAGACCTAAGAAGAGGGATCTAATGCGTAGATGCTTTTCAAGTATGCACTAGTAAAGTTAACGTTACACTAATTCTCCTCTTTCTTTTAAGCACTGTGTGTTTTGTTTAACATGACTTTTAATTAACTGGTTTGTTAATTAGGGCAAGGACAGTCTGCGTGTAAAGAATGGGGCCATGGTTTTACTGAGTCACCCATTGAAATGACTCAAGCAATTTATTTTAGTACAAAAATACCTGAATGTCATCACGGAGCTAGAGAGACACGGTAGGTAAGGTAATATCTTTTATTGGACCAACTTCTGTTGGGGGAAGGAACAAGCGCTTTTGAGCTTCCCAGAGCTCTTCTGTAGGTCTCTGATCTAGCAATTAAACAAAAATTGTTACCAAGTCACAAAACATATCCCAGGATCCTGCAAACAGCAGCACACATTTTTCTTTATCACTCCACATTTGGCTTTTGGAATGCTGTTTTACACACCCGTAGCCAAGGCTACCGTGCTATGCCAAGGAGCTCAATGGCTTTTAGAAAGATTAACTTCTTAAACAGGCATAAATGGCAAAGATTCAGCTACCGCCAGCGACAGTGAACTGAAGCAGGCAACATCATGGAAGGGGGGAGGTGGCGGTAGCACAGGGAGATATCACGTAACCTCCTCCTGAAGCTGATATAGCTGTCTGTAAGATCCCACACAAAGCAGGAAGGCACCAAATTTGTTTTTAGTTTGTCAAGTGATATTCTTCACATACCAAAGGGGAAAAAAAGAATTTAAAAAATAAAGAGAGAGACAACTGGCATTCCACTGTAAAGAAAACTGGCAAAAGACAATACCTGCAAGCGAGCGCCAAGAGTAAGCACAGAAAGCATCTAAAAACATAATCCTAGCTGCTGAGGAAGGAGTTCATGAAACCTACTGCCCCTCGAGAACTCTGAAAAGGATAGAAGCTCACTGGGCCCCTTCTGGGCACTCAGCTCAGAATCTGACCCAACAATTCTCCAACACTTCTCATCAGGGTCAGAAACTCAACCCCAGATCCTCTGGTAAAAAAATGTTCATTTTATGAGTAGACCCCAAACATCTTGGGGACACTGAGCTGGAATTAACATGAACCCCCGTATAATCACAGCATAAGGGCATTTAACAATATCCGAACTAGTGCTACTGTAATTGTGCTACCAACTCTGCCCCCTCCGCCCCTCGTGAGGGGAACAAAACCCATCACCCCCACATCAGTTAGAGAGCCAAGCCAACTGACACTTGAACATTCTTATGTTCTTATTCCTCATTATTTTATTTTCACACACTGAAATTCATGAAAGTGTTCCAGCATTAATCAACAGTATTTTTTTCTTAGTAAATGGAACAAGCATCTAGCCCAAGATAAAGTTCAGCTCTGAATGTACCTTACAGCATAAATATCCAGGAATGAGACATACGAGAATAAATAGCTGGCAATATATCACAACTCATAAGTGCCTCACCACCACCCACGGACTGCTAGCTGGGCTGAAAGAATTACTATGTAGCTAGATTCCTTTTTGTCACTCTGTGATACAGGCAAACTGAACTGGAGTATATAGGAACCTGTCGGAGACTATTCATGCATATTTTCATTGATACACCAAACTCTGGCAGCTTGAGAAGAAAACCCCCGAGCTCTGTAACCCAGCTCTATTCCATTTCATTTAGTTCAAAGAGTGTGACGCTAGCAGGTCTGATCAAATTCCTCACTTGACTCAGGCCAGAATGAAGGGCTCCGCCGAGCAGGGGAAAAGAGAGACCAAGTTATATGATCCTTTTCATTTTCAAAGGATGATTCAGATGAACATCTTCGTCACAAACCAGAGACGGTATCACTGGCACCAGACACCGGCACCAGGAGGTTTCAATTTGGTTTGAGCAGAAGGTTTTGAGCTAGCCAGCTTTAACCAGAGTAAAAGATTTGATATCACCAGCTCTCTCGGGAGAATGCCCAGTGTAGTTATTTTTTAAGTGTAGGTAAAATAGACTACAGCCTTTTAAAATCCTACTCATCAGCTTGCCCAGAGCAACTAGAAAATGTCCGCATATAAGTGCAACCACTCTGATCGACTTCTGCAGATTACTGATGTTTAATTTAAATCGTCTAGCACTGATGATGGTGGGAGGGGAACCCTTCTAACAAACTGAGCGCGGACTAAGCTGCACCAGCCAGGCCCTGAAAAGCAATTGTTACATTACTGGGCCTGTAGAGGGAGCACCACGCAATCTGCCTCAAGCAATTGACCAGCTCCTGCTGAACCCTCCCCTCCCTGGATTCCTTTACCTGTGCAACGCACACTCTCACCTTACCCCCAGACAAGGTGAGGCCCAGAACACGCCTGCCTTGAAGCATCCTCCCACAGCCAGCTCCAAATGCTGCTGCCTCCTCCTATCCAACTCCAGTGAGCCCCCTTCCCCAGGGTTAGGGAGTGGAACAGGACAGACCCAGCACCTATCCCACTCCAGGGAAGGCTCAAAATTTCCAGCAGCCCCATCTCTAAAATAGGAACGAGGTAAAGCAGAACTCCCAGCCTTTCTGCAGGGCCTGAGGAAGCAACCCTGCAAGTGAAGAGGGGAGGTGCCTGCCACCAGGAGATGACTTGAGGCCTGACTGGAATATGGAGACCACTGCAATTCTCCATGGGTGGGAGCAGGGCTAAGATGGTCACTGATTCTGTGGGGAGGCCCAACTGGGTTAGAGGGATTGAAGAGGCCATTACATGCCTTAAAGAGCTGCTGCTGAAGAGAACAAGCACTGGTAGGGCAGGGAAGACAAATACTGAATTTGCAAGGGAAGAGAAAAGAGGACTGATTACCTTGGAATGGAAAGAAAAATAACAGACAACTGTTACAGAAGGAGAATGGTGAACAAATGGAGTGGTAACTGAGTAGGTGGGAAGAGGACTGGGGTAAGGTAGACTGTGCATGATGGAGCAAAGCGGTTGAACAGTGAATTTCAGGTGGTGAGAGTTTGCAAGCGAGAGAGAAAAGATGTATGTGCAAGTAACATACTTTACACTTCTATGTCACTTTTCATTTAAGTTGCTCAATAAAACAAATTAGGGGTGTATATATTTTGGTACAGTCTGATTACATGATCACATATTTCCCCTTTCCTCCTCCCAGAAGAGCCCCAGCCTCATCCAGTAGCCAGGCTGCATCAAGCTCAGTGAATTAGATTGCTGTTCAATATTTAGTTGTAAACTAATTGTCTGATGTGTGGCCCTAGGTCTTACAAAAAGCACACAAACCAATTTCAGTATGAGTGAAGCAGTTTCCATGAGTCCTGTCTTATTCACCCTCCCAACTGTATGCTGATGAAGGCAGAGATCCTACATAAAAAGTAGTATACAGTTATGTAATTAAATAATGCATCACTGTTTATACACACAGAGGTATCAACAATAAGTTTGCGTGAGTGACTTTATTTCTGGCAGTTCCAGACTTGAAGGCTACACCTCGTAACCTTAATATCCTTTTAAAGTAGGTTTTAAAAAGGAATTTCTTAGTATTTTTAAAATAAATAAAAAACAAAAATTCCATATCATGCACAACTATTTGCTAGGCACTAGCAGAATAGTCCCGGCCCCCGTGCTTAACTTCCCACTTCAAAATTCACCTTTACGTATTGTATGGAATAAGGCAAACATCTATCAAGCTTACCTATATGTTAAACACGCCTGTACAGTGTCAATGGAACACCAAGAGATCATTAATTCATCCTATGATGTAGAAACAGCATGTATATGAAGAGTACTTTTTAAAAATCCTTATAAATCAAACAGATTTTCAAAGGAACAATGAGGTGTATATCAGCAGTCTGGGGACTATCTTCCTATTACATTTCAAGTCTCTATCACCACTTGCTGATAGTAAAGAACTTTTTTTTCTAAAATGGCAAAATTATTCTTCCACTACTCATCATTCTCAAACAGCTCAACTGTTAATTCTTCAAACTTTCCAAAAACAGTCACCTCTAGGCTATGAACAAACATGCTAAATTCAGCCCCAAATTTGTAAGTGCCTAAATTCATCCTTGACATACTTGCAACCAACTGAAAACAAATTAGAATGAAATTCCTTGTGCAACTTTAACTAAAGATTGCATCACTCTACGATCTACATAAAATATCTTTTTGTCAGTTGGTTAACTGAGGCATAGAGCAGTTAAGTAATTTGCCCAAGGTGAACTCATTTAAAGCAGATACCGCTTTGTCTCTTTCACTTCCACTTACCACTTTAACAGTCTCATCAGCACACTCCTCATCCCTTTCTCCGTAGTTGCTCTTGAACAATCTCACACTGATAAGTAATGAAGGTAATTCATATGCAAAGAACATGTTGATGTGCCATGCAAACATTCAGTTTATTTTTTACGACGTGTACCCAATGTGGCAATACTGCCTAACCCACAAATCCAAAGGAAAATTATATACATGCTAGAGAACATCTTGTTTTTCCCTACGTGGCAGAGCGATTTCTTGATAATGTGAGGGTATCAAAGTCAGCTAAAGAAGAGACCTATTATTAATTAATCTAATCCAGCTATCTTTGCCAATACAGGGCTCCCTACAGTATGTTTTCCAGGGCTTTATGCAATCTAGTTTTAAGGTTTCAATATGGAGCACTTTCTTTCAAGAGCAGATACGATGGCAAAGACGATTCAGGGATGGAACCTGTGAAGTGCCAAGCATCCTCAACTTGCACCGATTTAAAAGGTCCTCTCTCAGTCTATTTGTTGACCCTATCTAGCCCTATTGTTGACCCTATCGTTTTTAACTGTAACCTGTGCCCCCCACTAGTGCTTACCAACACCACACACTTGTGGCACACACCCTGCTCTAAACAGAGTAAGAAACAGAGAAAGGCAAAAATGAGATGGCACTCAACCAATTCAGAACTTTTGTAAGAAATGGAAGTGCAACTCATGCACAGCAGGTCTACCTTATCCCCTAGACAGGGAACCCCCTCTTGTTTTATGAAAGGCATATTGTATATCATTGTTTTATATCCATATTAAACATACCCAATTTATCCAGTGGTGTGTGTAATGTATATAGCTATATTTTATTTCTAGAGCTTTCTAAAAAGGGGATGAGCGCAAAATTAGCTTCAAGGGCTTTGACATGGATTTATGGCAAAAGGAATCGTTGCACCTGACTGCTGCAGGGGCAGCTGAAATAAAACCTTACCTGACTAGTTTAATTTAGTATGAATACATCTATTGGGACATACCTAGAACTCCATGTATCCTATAGGAATATGCACAGAATTCTATAAAGCCTTCGTTTTGCAATAAGCTTTTACCCCTTGTTTCTTGGGGCCAGAGGGACTCGTCACAGACCTGCAGATGAAGTACACAGAACTTAGCATGCAGAACCTCTGAAATCACGGAATAAGTCACTTGCGGACTGGGCTCAGTATTCAAGATTCTCTCACACTCAAAACGTTGGCAATGGGAAATAGCTAGATTAAGGACAAACAGTGAGGCTGTGTCTACATTGCCACTTTCAGTGCTAAAACTTAGTTCTTGAGGGGTGTGAAAAAAACACTGCAGAGGCGAAATCTAGTCATAGCTGGTCCTTTTTAATATAACTACACTCAAAGAAACCTCAGATGTGAAGTCATTTTGTTTTATTCAGGGAAACAGTAAGATGACTGAACAGCTATTACATTGTGCAGTGTGAGATGCTGAAATAAGAGAGATGTGTTTGGGGGAGGGGAAAACAGGCTGGAGCCTGAATCCTCTCTCTCATGTTATTTGTGCAGGTCATCCCACTAGTCAAGGCCTTCCTGATTAACAGGGTTCTATCTGAATAAAGCAAACATTCAGTTACAGTGCCTATGGCTCTGTGTTCTCTTATAACTCATTTATACTCACAAACATGAATAGGTGAATGGTTTAGTAACTGCAGACGGCACAACTTTTGAAAAAAAACAAAACAAAACCTGTGTGACAGAAATCAAAACGGTGAGGGATTTGCAAAGGAGGACAGAAGAAAAAGCCCAGGTTCTGTTTGATTTTAGAGATAGAGAAGATGCTAAAGTTAAGGCAGCTACATATGGTATTTATTAAGCATTTATATAGACAGATTTCATTAAAAATAGAGCTATTCCACTATAGGCAGCTGCTCAGTGAAGCTTTATTATAGCGTGTGATACACACATAAACATCAACATCGCTGAAGAGTCAAAAAGTCGATTTCTTTTTTGCAAAAAGGCATCTCCAAAGACAGGTGAGAGCCAACCATTTGCCATCACAGTATATGAACCCACTCTAGCTGATTAAGGTTTGATTTATTTAAAAAATAATGTTGTGTTTTTAAACCATATAAAAAAGAAAAAAAAGAACGAATGTTCACATTATCAGTCACTGACATGAGACTCAGGAGGGAAATAAAGTCAATATCATACTTTGAAATGAGTAACTTTTCGTTTCAGTCCCACTGCTGTACACGCCCCACCTCCTTCTCTCCTGAACACATGTGGGTATGAAACCTAGACAGGGAAGTTACACTGCAAAGCAATTTTCCTTGTGGTCCTCCATCTGTTTCTGTAATCATCTGTTTCCACCTGTTGTCTCTTGTCTTATACTTAGACTGTCAGTTCTTGGGGGGGGGGGGGGGAGAGAACTGTCTTTGTTCTGTGTTTGTACAGAGCCTTGCACAATAGGGTCCTGATCCATCACTGGAGCTCCCAAGAGCTGCCACACTACAAATAATAGTAACAATAATTGCACTAGACTCTGGAAGCACAATGATAAAGAGCTAAAATTTGGAAACTGTAAGTGAAATACTATTGGCCTGCCATTTTCAGTAGCTTTATCAACACTTGTGCTGCTGCCTACCCTCCCAATACACAGGCAGTACAACAGTACTTGCCTCAGGTTTTTGTGCGCAGTACAACACACCAGATATTGAGAAGGAGAGAAAAAGGATATTAAAAACAGCAGCTCTGTGGGTGATCAGCTGCAAAACTAAGAATTTACTGATGAGCTGAAGACCTTTGATACCGATAAACTTCGATGCTGAAGAAAGATGATCTTCTTCACTCTGATGCCAAGTGGGTCAGACAAAGGAAGCATCTCAGCAATCTTCCAAGTCAAAGCAGAGGGGGAAACGAGTAAAGTACTACATGAGTAACTAAAAGGAAACACATTTCTGTCCACTTCATCTTATTATGACCCATCACAAGTGGGCAACGGTCATCTGTGGCTGAGACATGAACACAAAGGCTTGCATCTAGAGCAGGTATTTGGAGAATGGCACAGCAACTATTTGGGATTGCTATTATGGCCAAAAACAATAAAATAAAAAATAGAATACCAACCTCCACTGATTACGTATGCATTGTTTCTTTAAATCAGTACCAAGAAGACAGAAATGGGGGCCTGAGAAGGTGCTACACGGAAGCTCTCCAGCCAAGCAGAGAGAGCTGGTAGTTCCAGGGATGAATTTTATTAAGTAATAAATTAGGATTATGTTCAATGTTAGAATGAAGCAATTCTTGCTAGACTTTTTACAGTCATCACATGAGCGATATTACATTTAAATAGATATTTTAATCCACCATAACTCTATCTGGAACACTTACTGCACGTATTTGCAAAAAAGGACTCTCCTCTACCACATAAAACAACAAAATAAGCCACAACAACAACAAAAGAGCACAGCAGTTCACACGTGCCACAAGAGTCTCCTTCTCCGAATGCACATACAGAACCTTCCCCGAGGAGTTTACAATTGTCCTTTCTCAGGCCTCACATCACTTGCTGTGCTTTGGGCCAAGACTGTCTCCATATTCAGGGATGCATCTCTGTCACAGGGTAACCTCACTTGCCCAAGTGGTCAAACCTAAAACCAACTAAGCTTTCCCAGGGTTATGCTTATGGGACTTGGAAACCCTCCATCTGCCTCAGCAAAATAAAAAGATCACTGGCTGCAACAACACAACAACATGTTAACCATAAAACAATAGACCCTTTGGCCAACATGCATCCTACCCTGCATTAAGGGCAAACATGTAATTTTCTACTATGTCTTTTCCAAGACACATCCAGTCTCTGTTGGATCTGTGGTAAGGAGAGACTCCCCCCTTCAATTTTAGTTTTTCTTTGAGTAACCAGTAGGGCTTTTCTAAAACCTTTGGAATTAGGAGGAGAGGGTAGTAAGGAGAAGGTCTAGAAACCATTTATTCCTGTTCACAGCATAGGTGCATGGCCAGGAAGATTTCAAGTGAATGCCTTTAAAATAGCGGTAGATAGAGCATTAGAGTAGTTAATTCCATGGACTTAGCTGAGGAGATGCACAGACAGCTAAAGACAAAGCACAGTAATGAGCTATTGGTCTTCTAAAGAAAATACAAATGAGGAAGAATGGAGGGAATTCTTCCACTGCCTCCTTTGGGAATCAGCTGCCGAGCCAGAGCAGACATTTCATTGGTGGCCCCTTCAATGCTTCTGATGAGAACTCCCACGGAAGAGCTAGAGCTGCAAGAGTTAGAAGGAAACTCAACAGGAAGGAGCACTCCAGTTTCCCCTAACACACACTCTAAAATGTACATATTAGTTTCTGTAGTGCCTATCGCCATGGCAGCAAGGCCCATTAACAAGAGTTATCACTCCCATTTCTAAATGTTTTATTACATTAAGTGATAACCCAAAAATGACCCCTGCAAACATGTATAACCCAAAGATTTTACAACGAGCATTTAAGCTTGCCAGACTCAGACCTTTCCAAAGGGAACAGAGATGAAGTCTCAAGTAAGGACATCCTGGAATCAACCTGAGGCTACAAATATAATGGCAAAAAACAGGACTCCTAATACAGAACCAGTCACAATGCTGCAGCTCCACGAATGGTACGTATGGATCCTATTCTGCCAGGGTGCACAACACATAGTGTTACCCTAGGAACTCCATATATTATTTGACAGGGTATGGTATAGCATGAAAGAGAATTGTCTACTTCTCCAGAGAAATTTCCAAGCTAAGCTACACTAAATAGGAGTCTTGAGACACCTGAAAAACAACCTCTAGAGTCCAAGAAAGCTCTAAATAAGTGGGCAACCACCTCTGTGGGTTTTGGAGAGAGGAGGTGTGCCCTAGAGGTACCCATAAACCCATGAAGAACCTGCTGCAGACTCAAAGTACAATGCAACAAGAGAAGAACTTCCATCCTCATCCTTCAGTCTACACCTTAAAGCTGGGAGTTAGCCCAGAGCATCTGTATAAAGCAGACTGAAAAATTTTAGTTTAGGAGCCAGAAAATATACAATAGAGTAGAAGGTACATAGAAGGAAAATCCTCTTCCATTCCATAGAGAGTTTAACATGGGTAATCTGATGAGCAGAAACATGCTTGAATAGTCTGGGGCTAAACCGTACCCTGGGAGCAGGAGCTAAACATACTACAACCACAACAAATTTAAAACAAGGACCTTCAGCAAAGCACCATGACAAATGTGAATTAAAAGAAAGGAGTAATGGCCCTTCATAAAGGGTAGGGCTTTATCAGGGCTCCACTGTACAAAACAGAGACCATCTACATCTAATAGCCCATTAAACCTGTTACAAATAATTATTAAATCAAAGAAGGAAAAAACAATGTCAGCCTTGTGTGTGTTCCATTGTTGAATAACGACAGTGTTTACCTTTCTAGTGTAAAGCATTACCGCTCTGGATCTAACTTAAAAGCACAGCAGATGACAGATTTAATTATGTCTTTCCCTCTTAACTACCAGTGTCTGGGTTATTTATTAACTAGGCCTGCGTATATTCATAGATTTGACTTGCTATATATACACGTAGGTACAAGGCTCTGCTTCCCCACTACATTTAGAATGGCTGCCTGGGCACTTTATGCGATCTTCCTTTATTAATTTGCATGGAGTTTTTTTCCCTCTGGACCCACTCAAATGTCAATACAGCCTAGTCAGAGCTCAGGAACTAAGCAGAGCCAGGACAGGTCAATAACTTAGATGAGAGACCACAAAGGAAAACCAAGTAGTGCAATGCAGATGGGTTGCAATGGCTCCGTAGGTGTCACTCTTCTCTCTAGCTGCGTCCACACTAGCATTTTGTTGTTTGACATCCCAATTTGGAACAACCACAGGGTGATACACTGCACTAGCACGCACTGTATGAAACAGGAATCTTCCCTCCTAGGAAGGAAATAGTCGGAGCTGATTGTATCCTCTCTTATTCTGTCTAAGGGTAAAGCTTGGGCTTGGAGTTTGTCAGCCATAAGAGCTGAGGCTGGAACTTGTTTTCTTCTATATTCCTACTATTTAGGGCTGCACTTGACCGGATGGAGAAGCTGGGCTTGCTCCTAAGGGAGGAAGATTACAGAAAAGAAGCAGACTGGCTTTTGCACAAGCGAACCTCTGGAAGGGGGAGGGATGTCTTTCCTCCCACATCTCCTGGAAAATAGAGTTAAGGATATTTCCAAAGCTGCCTGGATCATCTAAAGTACTAGGGGTCAGTATTTTAATGACATTCCCTGCACCTGGCACCTCCCACGCGCACAATGAACTAAGGGAACTCAACAAGCTAGAACAAAGGATCCAGAATACCAGCACATAGCCTAATTGAGTCCTGTGCCCTGTCATTCATTCAAGCTGTTCATAGCCGGGAGGTATGTGGAGAGACTCCTGTGGACTGGTTTTGGAAACTTCCATTTACAGGGCTCTGTCAAGACAGCTGTTCTAGATAAGTGAGATGCAGAGGATGCTAATGTATCCAACCACCACCAAGCCCACAGGAGGTTCATAGAGAACTCTTCTGCCCTGTGGTCTATCAGGTCCTCCTGAGAGAAATCAGAGTATAGAAGGAGGCTGCTACTGAGTCCACTTTGGGATGAGAGAACCACAACTCCTTGATGCAATCTTCTAGCCTGTATGCAGGTTTCTGGGTAAGATGAGAGCCACACTGTGTATGGAACAATTTGAGCCAGCGCTTTGGAAACAGAAAGGTGGACAGGGAAAATGAGTTAAGAGGGACCTCTTTGCAGAAAGTCAGGAAACCCCATGACCTTGCCTAGAGCCTTGTCTGGTTTGATTGTTAAGACTTAATATGTGAGGAGTCGCTAGGCCCACTCCACAGGCGCTATTCTCTGCAGAGGAAAATAGAGTGGGGGGGTCGGGGGGGAGAGCAGACCGGAGCACAGTAGTGGTTTGTTCTACACTTGGATCCACCTGACTTTCCTCAAGTCCGGGGCCTCAAGAGTCAGAGGGGCCTCGGAGGAATAGGCTCTGCAAACCCATGGGGAACACAAAGAAGTCCTTAGAGAGGTGGCAGCAGAAGCAAGGATGGTGAGAGAAAAACCTCTCAGCCACTTTAAATGAAAAAAGAAAAGCCATGGGTCTATCTATGTAGCACTCACCACTGCAGTATCTGAGCACCTAAAGACATGAATATGCAGAACTTATACAATTTTTTCCAATCTCTGCAAGAGCTTGTCTAAGATTTGAAACCAGCCCCTCTTGCATCCTGTGTGAGACCTGTGCCCCTGGGGCAACAAGGTACCCTGCATGTTTGGCAGCCTGACCCTCTCTTCAGCATAAAGCGCAGAAAAGTACAATGTGTTGCAGGTCAGTCCTGAGGTGCATTGGCAGAGCTGTGTACTGGAAGCCCTCCTGCCTATACAGTGGGCACTGCAGTAGTGGACCCCCATGTTTGGCTCATGACAATAAGCCTTTGTCACTTAATAGCAGGAAAACAGAATTTGCCAACAAAATTAGAAAAACTAGACAGCTGTAACTCTGAATTCTGATTGAAATCAATCATGAGCACCCATAAAACACAAGAACAGGGACAGCGTCTTCATTGTTCAACAGAGATATGATGTGAAATACAGCAGTTTGCGTTGTCAGAGGATACACTGGAATTTTTTTTTTTGTTTGTTTGAATGAATCCAAAGATTCAAAGCTAAATTGCTGAGCTTTGCTCAATTTTGGATCAAAACAATTCAAACTTGTCAAGTTTCAGATAATTTGTTCTCAGCACCAAACATTCCTTCCTGGAGAAGAAAAGTGGTTCACCTGAAAAAGTGGCCCAAATATGCAAATCTTGGCAAATTAGGGCTGAGTTTTCACAATGAAAATCAGGTCCCCGTCCCATCTCATTACCCCTTCCCCTTCAGAAGTCTGGTGTATCTCCAATCAATGATCCCTTTGTAAATAGCTATTGTGGCTAGCTGAAAGATATAAAACTGGCTATTTTACAACTGGATCCTTTTTAGTTGATTATATAAACAACATTTTCCAGAAAAGTGAGAAATTAAAAGATCACTACCCTAAACCATCCTACAAGCATTATCCTACTTATGTTTAATACATATCTCGAGACTTATTTAGCCACAGCTCACATGGGCAGCCAGCTGGCAGCTTACAGTTACAATAAAACATACCATAAAAGTAAAACATGGAACTTGAACCTGTAAAGACAAAAAATAATCTTGTTTCACTTACCTAAGCAAAGTTCTCATCAGAGACACACCATTTTCTGATATTAAAATCCAAGGGAGACCTGAAAGAGAGAAAAAAAAGTGCCACAAATGAATGAACCATTTTAATTTCACATACCCAGAAGTGACAAAACAAAAAAGTCAACAGCTTAAAAAAAAATAAATCACTCCATTATCATACGTTTCAAGCAGACTAAGTAGTGGAAAGGACACTATTCAGAAAGCCAGCATGTCAGAAATAAAGGATCTGATCTTCCATTGCATTACACAAGTTTCATACCAGTGCAAGCCCACAGAAGTCAATGGAATTTCCCTGGCGTAAAGCAAGCATGGGGAAGCTAGCTAGCTAGAGAACCAGGCCCAAAGCATGTAGCTAAGCTGTGTCACTGCCATGTTCAGACTTTATTTAATCATTGGCTTCTTTCTTTTACGAGCCAGCCGTGCTCAAGAGTGGAGAAAGGAGTAAGCAGACAGCCGCCCAGCCTGGAAGGGGGTGGGGAGGAGGGAATTGAAACGGTCGGTCATTACAAATATCCAGACACTCCCAGACTGAAATTCCAACAGAGACATAGGAAGGCCCAACATTCTGTTCAATATGTGGAACCTTGCAGTCTGCGGAACATATCACATGCATGTAACCATGTAAGTTTTTAGCATTCAAAAATGCAGTGGAGCTGTAGCAGGCATTAGGAAGGCAGCACTGGTGGCTGTATTAGCTCTTCCAAAATGGATATGGTGTGTGTGTGCAGACAGATAGGTAGATATAGATAGAAAAACCGTCTGAGGCTTGTTAGGATCCACTATGAACAGAAAAAGAAAGTAAATTAGATGAGATTGACTGTATCGGGCCACTAAATTGACATGGGTGTTTAATAGTTAGTTGAAGAGGGAGAATTCTTTGTTCCCAGTATTAAAATTTGCACGGCTGGCCCTAGTTGAAGGACCATCATTCACTACTCTGGTACAGCTTAGTTAGGCTGATCTTCCTCTCAGACAGACAGTGCATTATCAGAAGTTCCTGCTATTCATTCTGCTTCCTGTTCGTTAGTGAAAGCCCCTTTTATAGCTGCTCTTAGAGAGGTTGTTAAACCATGGAAGACTTTGGGATACAGCAGATAAAGTACTTAGAATTATTCAGGAGAGGGCAAAGGGAAGTTACACTGGCTGGTTACAGCTGCGCCAAAACTCAGAGATAAGAATCTATTTATTTTCTTCTTAGCAAATAAGAGAACCAACAATATTGCAATCAGAACTAGAGCAGCAGTGGAAAAAAATATGCTATTTTAGTTATCTGCAGCTGGGATTTAGATTTGATTTAGTTTTAGTTTGCATTAGCCAGCTGAATGTGTTTGGCTGGTAATTTATGTACACATGCTCTGAGACCAGGTGTGCTGAGAGCATTATTAAAAAATCAAATAAAAGAATTAAATTGGGGGTTAGGGGGCAACTCACCAACCCATACAGGAAGACCCTTTCTGCTAAATCTTCTCCAGATGAAGTCAGTTCATGAATAATTTTCAAGCTCAGAGCCTTTTTGCCACTGACTTCAATGGGAGCAGGACGCTGCTCTCAGTGTTTCTTAAACCGTGTCAGGTATCAGCAATTCCAAGCAGTTATTCTGCAGATTTCCATATATTTTTAAATGACTGTTCTCTATGCAAAAACCACCACCACAAGCCTGGTATAGTACTTGACTGTTCAGAAGGCCATGAAAAAGCTGAAAAGCATCTGGAAATACTATAAGGATGCTGAAAAATTACCTCCCTCCTCCGGCCAAATTCAGATCTGTGGCTTTTAAACAGGCTGTTAAAAAAAAAGTAATAAACAAACAAACACGGAGGTTTGCCATCATAATATAGCTAAAAAATTATCAAGATACAAATGCAAGCACTTCACAGGCTTCCAAAATGGGGATTTGGGGAAAAGTAAATTGTTCACCAAAAGTTAAGACTAATGCTGAAAGATATGAAGGTAACGTCCACCCCCAAGAAGTCAACTCAAGACTCGAGAACTCAAACCAGATCTACAACCCTCAACCACTGCTCTATCCATTCAGAACAACCTGACAAATCCTGTTTGAGGTATTCCCTCAAACCACAGTGAACGGAGCAAAGCCAGCAGGACATAGCCTCATGTTTTGGATTATACAGACAGGAGCATTTTTCCTGTAAAGCATAAGGTGATGTGTTATTCCTCAGACAACTTTGCTGCCACAGTGTCAGAGAAGACAGGCAAACAATGTCCACCTGTGAAAATGATGGGAGGGGATAAACCAATGCTCAGGTTACAACAGGCCCTAATGGGGATGAGCCCCAGGTCCTCACCTGGAAGGTGAGGGTAAGTGCCAGAGAAGGAGAGTATCTCTCTCTGTTTAGTGGGGTGGAGGGTGATTGCCTAGGTATGGCAGCTGAACTCCCCCTGTGAAATATGCCCAATTTATTATACAGGGTTATTTAGTTCAAAATGAGTCTTAGGATATGTCCACACTGAACCCAGGTCTATGGGACCCGGGCTCGTGGACTCGGTGTGTCCAAGCCTATACTTGAGCAGCCACACTATATTTAACCCTGGATTTACAATTGCCCGACACAGGCCTCACAGCTGTGCTAACATGTCCGTACTGTACTAGACAGACCTTCTGATTCAGGTCTGTGGCTTGACCTGTGTCCACACGACAAAATGACTCTGCTTGGATTCAAGTCACAGCAGGACTCGGGCTCTGACCCACGCCCCTAGCAGGGTCCTAGGACTCAGGTCCAGAGTGTTTACTGACCTGAATCAGACCGTGTGTGGACGGAAAGGGGACTTAGTCTCAAACATGAGTCAGAGCCCAGGCTTAGTGTGTAGTGTATACATACTCTTAGAGGTCTTCAAGGGAGGTCCCTCTTCCCCAAGATATCAATAGGCCCCAGAGTAGACAGGCCCCATCACTTCATACCGACTCTCTGCCTGCCTCCAGCATCAACAGCATCCTTCCCTCCCATGTGATCTGTGGCAGGGAGGTGACAGATTAACAAATGAAGTAGCACAAGTGTAATAGCAGAGCTTGCCATTAACACATCTGCTCCTTCAAACCGTCGTGATGAGTACTATTTCAGTATAGTGACACCTATTAAAGCATGTAGTACAAAACTATCAAACTGTCAATTTTCATTCTCCAAAAGGGGATAAAATACACCCACACTTTAAAGTTGCTATTAACAAAAGACTTTAGGATTTCTGTATTAACTGCAATGCAAACCTACAGCAACATTCAAATTAATATAATTTCTGTAATTAGAAAAGCATTTATAAATGGGAGTCAGGAGCTCTGCTACCGATGCACGTGTCCTTGGGCAAATCACCTAGGCCCATTTTATTTTAACAGGTCCACTAACTTTGGATGCCCAGCTTGAGACACCTATGTGGATTTTCACCACATGCACCTGCAGCACCCACTAACTCAAGCAGGCATTGCAGATGCTCTGTTTGCAGGCGCTCTGTTTGCAGGCATTTTTGGAAATGGTGGCTTTCATTTCTTTGTGCCCAAGTTTCCCCACCTATTATAGGAGGATACTACTACTTACCTAGCTGCATGGTGTCTTTGCGAGCCCATATATGAAAAATCCAAAGTACTGTTATACATGTATACAATATACAGAAAGGCTTAAGCATATTCCCTCATTTGCATCTTGGCACTATTATGGCTGAATTTATCAAAACAAATCAACGGGTGTTTCCTAGAATAGAAATGTTGTAATGGGATGACACGATGGAGCTTGTTTGTTCTGTACATTTTGTAAGCTAGTTGGTTCTGCCCTGGCAGAGTACAACCCTTGTTGCACCAATGTTTAATTAAAAACAATTAGGCAAGAACATCCAAACCTTCCCGCTTGTTCTCAGAGCTCAGAGAGCAACATCATAAGGTTATCCACGACAGCTGTGCAACCACAGACGTGCATTTTACCCCATTAAAAGGAACAGCCCTGAGTTCTCTAGCTCAACAAGTAGCTTTGAGCTTGATGCAGAGTAAAATTCTATGCCCTGTGTTATCCAGGAGGTCAGACAAGTTTATCATAATTGTCCCTTCTGGCCCTAAAAGCTATGAGTTTGAGGTTTTAAGACAACAAGATTTATGCCCATTGTTCCACACCTGGATAGCACAAATCCTGCTCCATTTCAAAAGCTACCTTCTGTCCCAGTGATGGATACAAGAAGTCTCAACCAGAGAGAGCTTCAAGTGCTCTTTTGTATATTACTACCAGCATGCTCTTCTGGTTCACAGTTGTTTCAGAAATGCTGTTATTCTGAGAATAGAAATGTTGATGCTTTGGGGGAGCACTTTGTTCTTGTTCACAAGCCTGGTTTACAAGCCTAGTTCTTGGTTTACAAGCCTGAATTGTGGTAAGTTTTAGAATGCCGACACACATCCTTTTCTTAGCTTCCATAATCTTCAAAATCTAATATTTGGAATAACTGGTACTGAAAGAAGTGGAAGATATTTCAACAGTAGTTTCTTTGTCACTAGATGAATTTGCTGCAGTACACTGGTTTGTGTTTACAGATGCAACCCAATTTTCTGCATGCTTTGCAAGGATCATCAGTGCATTATTAACTAATGTGAGCGTCTCCCTCAATGATAATATATTCATCCTACAGAGTTTAATGGTAACAAAGTTCCATTTGTGCAGAAAGTTTCCCACAAACCAGGACTCACTGGGAGATGTAATTTAAAAAAAAATTGGAAACCAAAGTTCAGATTAAAAGGTGATTATTTAAACAGACTGTGCTCTGAAATAGTCAGAGCAATACCAAACAAGGATTTTACGCCATGCCAGAAGAAGGTAAGGTAGGGTTACTAGCACAAAATAAGGTTAAGAGCAAGCGAAACAGTGTGCACAGAAGAGAAAAGTTCTGTAAGACCCAGAGTAACGTCTGTGCAACGTATGCAATGCTTTTCAGCTCTACTCCACCTTGAAACTGCTTATCTAGTACTTCAGTATAATTTTCCGCTACTGAGTCATATATTTTCAATCCTCAACTTTCTCAGTACTATCAGCATTCACGCAATCTCCTGCTGCCTATATAAATCCACATTCAATATAAAAAAATTAATATCGCAAAGATCTCAAGATCTCCTAAAGTTACTAAATACTGTTCAGCTTTTGAAGGCAAATTCATAGCAATACTACCAGGGTTTTGTTGGAGTTTTAAACTGGATATGAAAGTCATCCTAAATTTTGGAGAGTTTTGAAGACAGTCTAACATTAATACATGTTCATATCATTGTACAGTTACATACTATCTTCCTCAAGGTTACAAAAGAACTTTGCAAGCTAAGGCCATGTCTGCATTTAAAACTTTTGCTGGTACAATACGGTTGGGTAGGAGAATTCCCTCCCCCCCACCCCCGCTTTTAGTTTGTTTGTTTTTAAGAACAAAACATTTTTAGACTAGCAAAGCAGCTTCCAAAGCTTGTTTTCGCTGATAAAACTTACTTTGTTTGGGTAGCTGGTTTAAGCTATACCAACAAAAGCACTACTTTGCCAGAATAAGTTGCGTCTACACTAGGAAGGCTTGGAAGGTATAGCTATACCAGCAAACCTTCTCTAGCATAGATTAGACCTTCAGCTCTGCTCCTGCAAGGAGATACATGCAGGCTAAATTCTGTGCTGTGCTCATGTAGGGTCCCAGTGAAATAAAGGGAGCTGAGTAGGGGTCTACCTGTAAGCATCTCCTTCCAGGACTAAGGCCTGAGTACTGAACTGCAACTACCTCTAGGGTGCAATGCAGCTCCTCTTTAACAGTGCACAGGAACTGTATATAAAGGTTTAGATCAGAGAGTCAAGAAGAATCTTGACATCAGCTGCAAGTCCAGACAGACTTCAGGGATGCAGAATACAGAAGGTAAGAAGTTAAAGTTACTGAGTTACATCTTGAAAGACAGGAGAAAACCTGCCAACTAGCAACATCACTGACATGTTACTTCTTCTCTCCCAATATAAAAAGAGAGGAGAGGAGAGGAAGGGAAATCACAAAAATAGCTCTTATGAGAAGTGACCAAATAATTCATTCAACAAATTCAGCTTCTTTTTCTGTTTGCGGGATGTCTGGGAGAAGATCAGTTTCTTCAAATGTGTATTTGAGTCTTGTTTGACAAGTATGTTTTTCTTTAAATGTACACCAGGGGTGGGCAAACTATGGCCCGCAGGCCACATCTGGCCCACTAGCCTATTTAATCTGGCCCTCGAGCCCCCGCTGGGCAGCGGGGTCAAGGGCCAAGCCGTGCACGCGTGCCGCGGCTCCCAGAAGCAGTAGCATGTCCCCCTTCCAGCTCCTACGTTTAGGGGCAGCCAGGGGGTGCCGCCCCCGCAGCTCCCCTTGGCCGGGAACTGCAGCCAGTGGGAGTTGATGGGCCAGCGACTGCGGACGGGACGGCGTGCACAGCCTCCTGGCCACGCCTCCACATAGGAGCTGGAGAAGGGACTTGCCACTGTTTCCGGAAGCTGCTTGAGGTAGACACCCCAGAGCCTACATCCCTGCCCCAAACTCCTCAGTCCCAGCCTGGAGCACCCTCCTGCATCCCAAACCTCTCGTCCCCAACCCCAGCCCAGAACCCGCACCCCCATCCGAAGGCTTCACCCCCCCAGCACCCCAAACCCTTGTCCCAGCCCCCTCCTGCACCCTGAACTCCTCTTTTCTGGCCCCACCCCAGAGTCTGCACCCCCAACCAGAGCCCTCACCCCTTCCTGAACCCCAATTTCATGAGCATTCATGGCCCGCCATACAATTTCCATACCCAGATGTGGCCCTCGGGCCAAAACATTTGCCCACCCCTGATGTATACTGATCATGAATTTGAAATGTGCGCTGTGTTGCTTAGTATAGATTGCTCAGATAAAAGTCATATCGTATTTTTTTTTCTTCCCTAATTAAATGAACATGAGTATTCTGGCATAAGAAAGTGCATGTGAAATTTTAAATGTATTGTTTCCACATAAAATCATACAGAAGACTTTGAAATTTGCTTTCCATAACAGTTGTGCTAGTAAAACTCAATTATTCTAGCATGCATGGGATGTGAACAAAAAAGGGCCCAAAAAGGCTACCAGAGTTCATTTAAGAATTCAAACAAATACTATCGAGAAATTGTTTGCATTATTCATCCAACTCTAATTATTACTGTATACTTCTAAAAACATCGTTGGATGGCAGCAGAGAACATACATTTTTTGCAACTAAAAACATATTACTTGTGTCTCAAAGTAACTTATAATTACCCCTGAAAATTTTATTTTTATTTGTGTGTGTGTGTGTGTGTGTGTGTATATATATATATTACATGCACATACATACATATACACACACACACACACACACACACACACACAGCTAAATGTTAGATTGCCAAGATACCACTACTGTTGACAGGACATCACCTCCCTACAATTGTTGCTACACAGAGAGAGAATAACATTTTTCATAAAATATTTGAGAAGTCCTTTTTTAATTCAGTATTTACACAAGAACTACTTTAAGAGAACATCAAGGGTTGAAAGAAAAAAATACTTAAGGGAAGACATTAGCAAGGTTAGAAAACACACCAGAGATGCTCATACACATCGGGGGTGGCAAGCCAATTTCCCAGTGCATTTTCACCCTTTACTTTGGATACTGTTATACTGTGCATTTCAACCTTACATCATGCCTCTGAAGGTTTTCTAGAACTGTATGCATTTTTCCATGTACGTACTAACATCTCCCAAACTCAGACTAAGGAATGACTTCTTCTGAAAGGGGGGGAAAAAAGAAAAAAGTGAAGGATTCCTTAAAGATAAAAGCTTTAAAATGGAATTGTGATCGAAGTGTGGCTCTGCCTATCTCCTGCTTCTGACTCAGCTGCCCCCCTAACCACTTCCTTCCTTTCTGCTGCATTATTTTCTGCTTCTTAGGTCTGGTACATCTTCACAGTTAATATATGCCAAGACCCCACTTTCAAAACACAGCCATTCCAGGATGCTTTCCAGTTACAATGATAACCTGCACCCCTCCATTTTTATTTAGTGCAGTCCATGCTGTACCAGTTTGTCCCCTGACAGAGGCTGTTAGACATTTGAGGCAAGGCCTTATTTATTTGTTTGGCAGCACTTCCCCCTATACAGTTCCACACTTGTGGTGCTATATAAATAAAAAGTAGGGGATGTCAATTTCCCAATAGATTAAGTGTAGCCAGCTTTGGCAATGTTCATCTAACTTGAACAATACTTTGTATTTCCTTTGCTCATTTCATCCAAGGAGTTCAAAACACTTTCCAAACATTAATGAATTAACACTCACAGCACATGAACTGCAGGAACACACCAGCTGCTTTAACAGTACACAGCTAATACTCCACAAGAATGATTTTTAGCACCACAAGAGTTACAATGAGTTTTTGGAGGGGTGGGGAGTAAGAGGAAGCAGTCACAAATACGGCATTACTAATATTGAAAAACTAGCCTACTTACAACAGCGGAAGAGTCACTCATGTAAAGAGAGCAAGGTTTGACCTTAAAGCAAATACCAAGACAGCTGGCAGAAAAAGCTAGCTTAGAAAAAATTCACTGCTAGGAAGTCAAGGTTGCAGAGAGTAGCTTCATCGCTAGCACAGCTGCTGAAACCAGGTTTTTATTTTGCATTTAACCTACTGCTGTGGTTTCCTCCAAATGCCTAACTCAACCCTCCTCCATCTACTTTTCTGTGACAAATTTATTTACTATAAGTTTTGCTCTTATTTTCTTGACTGTTCTGCCATTAGAAAACCTGCCCTACTATACACGCACCTGCAGCAGGGCATTGTGGCTGTTTGCAGATTTCCTGTTCACTCCGAAGTGTAATATTATTACATTTCTGCCTGAGCAAGCTAGTACTCGACCTGCTAAAAAGCTCAGCGCAAATGCTAGAAAAATAAATTACAGTGGCCACCCTTTTGTGGCATGCAAAATCATTTGTATTTCCTTCAGAATGACTCAAGAGAAGGGAAAAAACAAAATTCTCTAAAGCTTGTTTCTTTGTCTCATGCAAGGTGTGTTTCTATAACAATAAATATTTCCTTCCTTGCTAACATGCAAAATCATATTATTGTGAAGGAAATCAACTGAAAACAGAAAAAAAAACCATACGCAATCTCACAAATGCAGCTGAATCATTGCAGTCATTTTAATTCAGAACAAACATTAAAATGTACAAAATCTCACCAGCTTGTTATTTGAAGACCTTTACAGCTTCTATTTGATCCCTCAGAAACTTGCCAGAGAGTTGGTTGAAAATTGGAGGAGGGATGCACAAACAATTGCAGTAATTTTTGTTTCCCGGGTTTCAAAAAGGAATATTTCCTTTCTTTTAGTTTTTCCACAAAAAGAGTTAATCAGAATTTTTGCTTTTGAAATTTTTCCATTTTTCTTTGTTCCTGGTCCCCTTGCGACTTGCCATTGAAAAGGAAGGCAGAGAGGGGGAAAAGGAGAGAAAGGGAGACAAAGAAGGAGAAAAGATAAGTTGAAAAAAACTATTAAAAAAATTATGGTTGTCCCCATTTAATCAAAAACATGAAAAATGTAGAAAAAGACAAATTGTGGAAATTTCCAATTTACATAAAAGCCATTTAAAATAAAATGTCATTTGCAAAATTTCAACCAGCTCTAACGTAGATTACATCCTGCTTCTCTTGTTCCGAATAACCTACTGACTTCAGAGATTTTGAGCCATCGCAGTGTACTGTTCACTCTGAAGGTCAGGCTGCAATCATCTCTCTCCATCACCACTGTACATTAAGTTGTAAAATAGCTCATCTTCCCATGATGTATATATAATTTTCTTTTAACTTGTATTTTGGTTAAAGTTTCCACTTAAAAAAAAACAACACTATTAACCTATGTCTCCCACCTACCCTCACTAAAGAAAAAACAGAAAGCAAAATAATCATAAAAAGAAAAGGAGTACTTGTGGCACCTTAGAGACTAACCAATTTATTTGAGCATGAGCTTTCGTGAGCTACAGCTCACTTCATCAGATGTTTACCGTGGAAACTGCAGCAGACTTTATATACACACAGAAATCATGAAACAATACCTCCTCCCACCCCACTGTCCTGCTGGTAATAGCTTATCTAGTACACAAGTACTCCTTTTCTTTTTGCGAATACAGACTAACACGGCTGTTCCTCTGAAACCTGTCAAAATAATCATAGTGATTTCCTACTCTTCTTTGCACTAATTCCTAGACTTTTATCTCACCCTCCCCTCCCATTCAACAAGTGATTTCATGCCTTAGAAATTCAGTTTTTACCACAGCTCTACAGTCCTTTAAATGGATAGATCCCGCTGCAATTGTTAAATTTATCCTGTCAATGCCTATTCACATAGTACAAATAGGAGAGACAAGCTGTAATTATACCTTTGTCACACCAAGGCCAACTGGGGGATTGTGGTCTGAGAATGCAGTGAAAGTGAGAGACAGAGTGGGAGAAGAGCCAGAATGCGTCAAGAGCAATAGATTAACACTCTGATTTATTAGCTCTTTAAGTCAGGTACTGCATTTTACACCCTTATTCCCATAAAGGCACAGATCTTAGACTTATCAGAGAATGGTACCAGAACACGGTGTGCTCCAATGACTACGAAGAACTTTCTCATAACAAGAATCACATTCTTTTAATACTGCCCTAAGACTTCTCAATTTTGATTTGTTTAAATGTACAGTAGTTAAAAGAAGAACGGGTCACTAGCACCTACAGCATATAAGGAGATCCTTTCTGAAGCCTTGTTTGTGTAGATAGGTAGGTACTTAAACCCAATGGCTGTGTGAGTGGAGGAAGCTGGACAGGAATCGCAGACAGATATCTCAATTCAAGAATGCTGCTAAGGACTCTGGAATGCTGCAGTTCACTATCTTGGTGTTATTTACATTTCTCGACATCAAGTAATAATCATGCCACAATCCGTTTAAAAAAGGAAAATAAGGAGAGACAGAAGAGTACTTATATGCAGTATTTTACTGTTAAGGAGTAGGAAACAGCCTTCCTCATTCTGACTCCGAATCTTGAACTTAAACATTTAATTTTGCCTCTTTCTGGTCTGTTGGACTGGAGCCAGGGACACACTGACAGAATGAGAATCAAGGTTAAAATTTAGCTGGCCCTGCTCCCAATCAAACAGATCACAAAACTCCTTACCTGACAAACAAGGAGATCATGCTTCACCTTACCAACTGTGCTGTGAGTCAAAAACCCAAGACCCAAACATGCCACATTCTTGGATCTGGCTGTGGTGTGCTTGGCCCATGACCCAAAGGGACAGGAGTGGGGAGTTGTCTGTGTACTCCCCCAATCCTGAGTCATGCCAGGCTCCAGTTGGACCAACAGTTTAAGTTACGGCAGTTGTAACAGTCGCCCAGGGTACAGTTTCATCCACCACAGAGCACTGTCCACTCTGTCCATACTCCATTCTATCCTCAGCCTGCCATGATATGCTGCGCCAGGCAGATGAGGAGAAAAGTAATAAGAGGGTGTCATAAATATAAAGGGAAGGGTAAACACCTTTAAAATCCCTCCTGGCCAGAGGAAAAACCCTTTCACCCGTAAAGGGTTAAGAAGCTAGGATAACCTCGCTGGCACTGGACCAAAATGACCAATGAGGAGACAAGATACTTTCAAAGCTTGGGGGGAGGGGGGGGGGGAGACACAAAGGTTCTCTCTGTCTGTGTGATGCTTTTGCAGGGAACAGGAAAGGAATGGAGTCTTAGAACTTAGTAAGTAATCTAGCTAGATATGCGTTAGATTCTGTTTTGTTTAAATGGCTGATAAAATAAGCTGTGCTAAATGGAATGTATATTCCTGTTTTTGTGTCTTTTTGTAACCTAAGGTTTTGCCTAGAGGGATTCTCTGTGTTTTGAATCCGATTACCCTCTAAGGTATTTACCATCCTGATTTTACAGAGGTGATTCTTTTACTTTTTTTCTTCAATTAAAATTCTTCTTTTAAGAACCTGATTGCTTTTTCATTGTTCTTAAGATCCAAGGGTTTGGGTCTGTGTTCACCTATGCAAATTGGTGAGGATTTTTATCAAGCCTTCCCCAAGAAAGGGGCTGTAGGGTTTGAGGAGGATTTTGGGGGGAAAGACGTTTTCAAGCAGGCTCTTTCCCTGTTATATATTTGTTAGACGCTTGGTGGTGGCAGCAATAAAGTCCAAGGGCAAAAGGTAAAATAGTTTGTACCTTGGGGAAGTTTAACCTAAGCTAGTAAAAATAAGCTTAGCGGGTTTTCATACAGGTCCCCACATCTGTACCCTAGAGTTCAGAGTGGAGAAGGAACCTTGACAGAGGGTGATGTAGGGCTTGCCACACTAGCTTTATGCCTCCTGCAAATTCCGCCTGAGTGGCACAAAGTTGCCAATGGGAGGGGAGGGGAAGGGAGGAAGAGGACCTGGGTCAAGGATCCGGTCCATAATCGATTATGCTCATATTCTTGAAAGGTCTATGCTTCAAGTACAAAAGCTATAGCCTTAATGTTTATGGACTGCAGGTGTCCCTCCTTTAGCTCATTTTGTAACAGTGGCGCACTTCCTTTGCTAAAGGAAACTTGCTAGACAGTAATGCTATTTATGGACATACTGCTATGACACTAGGCAAAGTTTCAACCTATTATTCATCAGTGTTCAAGTAGCTTTTGTTATTGTTCCACCTGTCCTGAAAGGAGTAGCCAGTGAAGAAAATCAATCTATTTCCAAAGTGGAGGGTTTTAAAAAAAAATAATAATAATAATGAGGAAGTGCAGTTAGAGAACGAGCACAGGTTAGCAGTATCTGAAAATTATTACCACCTCCTGAGAGCTGTTCAAGAGAACCAGGTAAAATGGGTTGGTGATTTTAATCTAGTGCACAGGTGTTCATATACGAAGAAACCAATCACAGCTACTAGCTGATTCAGCAGAAACCAAGCAAAGGGTGGGCACGGAGAGCGCCCCTAGAAGTGTTCCCTCTCTCCGCATCCTTACCCCCAGAGGTCAGGAGTCCCCTAAAGAAAGCAAGAAACCTTGCACTACACTTTTCTACGCTTCACCTGATTCAGAGAAGATTTCAGTTTCCAGTTTCTGGGCAACATTCGCCAGCTCCATTGTTTTTAAAAGAAACTTGATACAAAGCACATTAACTCATGTTGCTAATTAACTCGGGCGACTGATGAGTATAATGTACTTCCCACAGGTAGTCCAGCTAACATGAGATGCATGTGTTTCCAAGTATTTTTAATAGAGGCATCTTCATATTTAAATGCCAACTGTCTCACAACCCCTTTTCTACACATGCATGTTTTACTCAGAGGAAGCACCTCCAACAAAGTGAATTTGAAATGCAAGAAGTTTTGCAAAGCTCTCAGAGCTCAAGGACATTTGGAAGGGTAGTAATAGGTTTATAATGAACGTTAGCATACCATCAGCAAAAACAAGTCTATTCTTAGATTTCCCCCTTTGGTGTTTCCCATAATCTTCCTTCTCTCCTATTCCCTTGGGAAAATAATTTCATGGCTATCAGAAATGGGGAGAACCTGTTCTTCTAAACAGATGGATGAAAAAATAAAATCTCACAAAAAAGAAAAGTGCACACAAAACTAGTTAAACATTAGGGCTGTAACACAAACAAAAACCCCACAGGAAACACTACAAGTTAATCACATGAGCAAGCTTTACTTTGATTGATTTCCTGGCTTTTGAACCATTAGATACAGTACTTTAAATGTGGGTGGGGGAGGTAAAACAACTTATTTTCCTACACACAGTCCTATCGCAGAGTTTATGTAGATAGGTGAAAAAGAGCCAACACTTCAACAGCAAAGTCTGCTCCGATATTACACACATTCCTCAGCAGGCATGGGCACAAACCATTGAGTCAGACAACTGCATTCAGGCTCTCGCCCATCATGATAACAGAGGGTACGTTTCCTGTATGAAGTACTAAATTAGAGCCCTGAATCAAGCACAGAGTGACACACAGCTCTCTGTATCCTTCACCATATATGACCATACCACTCCTACCAAAATGACCCAGTGGACAAAAATCAGCTCATGGAGGAAGAACAGCTGGTTTAAACTGAACTAGAGCAAGCCATAAGTTATGCTAATGGACAGAGGAAAATATTCTGAAGAGCTTGCACCCCTGGTGAAGCCTGTTTTGGCGGAAGAGATGCACCCACAATTAGTTAATTCAGTCTGCAGATTAGGAGCACTCTATGGAGTTGTTGCAAATGCTAAGCTGTCACATAGCAACAGCTGAGGGTAATGTTTTCTTCCATCTCCAGCTGCCTAGAGACTCCATCCTATCCTGGACAGATGATGACCGGGCCTCAGATACTCATGCCTTTGTCAACTTTCAGCTAGACTAGAGCAATGCAATAAACCTAGGCATGAAGACTTCAAGGCTTAAGTCCAACAGGTAAAGAAGGCTGCAGCACATCTCTTCAGAAACACAGGCTCCCAGAAGCACATCAAGCCAGCCCTCCACTCCCTACACCAGCTTCCCACAGAATATTGAATCAAGTTCAAGGTCTTGGTCCTTAACTTCAAAGACACTCTATGCCCAGAGAATGAAAAACATTGACTAAAGCTCCAGGATATCGTGATCAACAGCTACGCTCGTCAGGCATAAAAGAACTTTTCACAATAAAGGGAAAGCTCATCTTGTGAGGGAGACAGAGCTGTCTCAGGGGCCAGTCCAAGACTGTAGAATGAATTGCCCCAGGAAGCCCATCACAAACCTCATCACCTTCTACTCCCAGGTGCACTTCTTCAGCCTGTCTTCCCTAAAATACACACACACACACACCCCACCACCTCCAAAAGCAGACACGCCGCTGCACACACTTCTACCCACGAAGACAGAATAAACTCTGCTCAACAGAAGTTAGTCACATTGCTAAATGAACTCCTGGAAGGCACTGCAATACTACAGCGATGAGCACAGTATAAGAACAGAACAGCACTGAGAGCCGCTTTGATAGCATCCCCATCAGATCCAAATACATGGTCAAAGAGTTGGTGAGGAGGAGCAGGGCATTCTACACAGCTTTACGGGCATTTTGGGTCAGGGGAGAGCTCAGTAGCATAACTCTCAGTCACAGAATACCTAGACTCCTCTGACTCACAAGAACAAATCACAGCAGAGCCCACGCAAGTCCTTTGAAGGTAGATAAGTGGAGTATCATAAAACCATAATACTGCGAGACTGGAAAGGACCTCAAGAGAACATCTAGTTCAGTCTCCTGCACTCACAGCAGGACTAAGTATTATCTAGACCTGACCGGTGTTTGTCTAACCAGCTCTTAAAAATTTCCAATGATGGAGATTCCACAACCTCCCTAGGCAATTTATTCCAGTGCTTAACCACCCTGACAAGAAGTTTGTCCTAATGCCCAACCTAAACCGCCCTTGCTACAATTTGCTACAAAGTCCATCATGCTGAGCAAGTATTTTTAAGGGACATCGAAAGAACCAAGAACATTAAAGATCTACAGGTATTTTTCATAAGTATAAGAGATTCTGTCAGGGGATATGGCCAAGATTTCTGTTCCCATTGTTGTGCAGCATGCAGTGGGCTAGTTATTATTATTTGTATTACCATAGCAACTAGGAGCCCCAGTCATGGACCAGCACAATGGTTGCTTCCTGCCCTGCAAGCAAGAGAAACAAATAGTCTCTAAAGCACTTTGGGATCCCCTTTGAGATGAAGAGTCCCATGTTACCTCTGTGTATGAGCTACCTGCTTGTTATCCTCCAAGCTAACCATTCAATGGAAAATCCTCTATTTCATTTCCAAACTATTTTTGAAAGGATACAACCCCAAAATGTAACTATGCTTTCTAGTGGTTAGCAACCCATTCGCTGACTATGTTCTCTCTCTGGTACTGTGGTGGCCAGGCTCAGATTGTGTACCAATCTATTTGTCCAGCCCTGTATTAAAACCTTCTTCCTTCCTACCCACCGAGATATTCTGAGAGATACATTTCACCTGCTTCATCAGGCTACCATTCAGAGGCTGAGTGTCTTTTTTTAATATTGGCACAAATTAATCCACCTGGAACAGAATCTCCCTTCCCAGGACATTTCACTTGTCCTCATCAGGTTGCACCTCAATACTGCTACCCCAAGGCTGTTAGGAGTCATGGTGAACATGTCCCATTAAAAGTCATCCTTTATTTGTTATTTTGACATCTACCCCCTCTTTATTCAAGAGTGCCCCGTGCAGAATTCCCAGAGATAGTTGGACATCTAATACTACTTCACTCCAACTTATCACCAAAAGCCTTTCAGGAATTGGGCTGCCTTTGGTTCCCAACTGTGGATGATCCAAATCCCATCGAGAGCTTGACAACACAGAGGAAACCTTTACATAAAATTATGCTGATGTGGCCTACATTATCTAATATAGAAAATTCACTCAGTATCTAAAGGGACCCAAAGCAGATTTTTCCTATCCCCTCAATACTGCAGAGCCACACACACAGATTGTATGTAGGCATGTCTATGAACTCAAACAAAAGGAGGGAGGCTGGGTTGACAACTAGTCTCCCTTTGAGGAAATCTAGGCTACTTTAATGGGTTTTCCATTGTTCATATCTGCTCTGTGGTGTGGGAAATGCTCCGGACATTCAGGCATTTTTTCCCTAACCCAGAATGTTTAAACTACATGGCACAAATTAAAAAAAGAAAAAAAATCTACAAATGACTGCTGATGGTAATTTCTAATCCCTTTTGTTCAAAATGCTGTAAGTCCCTTAGTCCAGCCTTTCACAGAACATTAGAACCTGTCAGGTATGTCTCCAGTGAGGCATCACTGAAAGCCACTTAGGTTGTAAAAAACGCTATCCAGTGATGCAGGCAGTGGGTCAGACTGGGCAATAAAACAAGACTTTCACAATGCAGAATCATCGATTAATAGTTTTAGGGTAAGAATAATTCTCTGCCCCTTGCAAAAGTTCTAAATTCCCTTTTAATTCCCCTCTCCTCCACAAAAGCACTTCTCCCCTTGCCCATCCCCATCCAAACATTAGTTATCCCAACCACAAGTATGTATTTCCTGAGATTTCAGCATCCCAAAGGCAATTCAAAAGGAAAGTAAGGCCATAGTGAGCAGTCCTTTCTCTTCATTAAGCCTACATTTTCTGCATCCCCCACCCCCACAAATCTGTTTTCCTTAATAGTAATTACAGCCCCAAAATTTACCCTGATGTTCAGAAGACAGGCAAATGCTCGGAAATACGGGGGGAAGCTGAATACTATGGTATGTGTGACGCTTTCATCAACAGAACTAGACTCACTTTCAGAGCAGTGCTTCAAGTACTAAGATGCATCCCAAACATGGTCCCTTTGCCTTATTCATGAGTGTGCAATCAGTTAAACCATTACCAGACAAAATGATCCTTCTCATAAGGATCATAGCAACATTCTACCACTCTCTAAAGACTCCCCATGCTCCCAATTCTACTAGACATCCCTAAATTTGCAACAAGAATAATGGCAAGAATAAGATCAAGCCAGTCAGCACCTGTGCCATCAGGTGTGTGTTAGCCCTAAAAGGAGGAAAGTTTGAATCCATATTTTTGAATCCATTTTGAAGGCAGGGGATTGTTTAAAACAGTTCTGGTATAGCCCAATACTTTCTTGTTAGTCAGAGATTTATTAATGATAACATTGAGTTTTATACAGCAGTTACACCAGAGATATTTACCCTCCTGACTAATTTTGCCAAAAGCTTTGGATATAAGAACTTAGATGAGATTATGAAGTGTACAACAGGTTTTAAAAATGCTTACTGTTTTGAACTGCAGTAGGCCTGGTTGATAAAAGCATGTACCTACATGCAGAACTCCAATGTGGGCACACTGAGAATTCACTGGCATAAGACTTTAAATATCACAATCCCTTGTGCTGTACTCTAAAACGACCACAACATATCAACCCTATAAAGAATGTGTCATCTCAAAGTTCCCCTCCTTCTCTACATCTAAACAGTCATCTATGTTCTCTCCCCCTCAAGGACAGATTAATAACGACTAAGTACTTTAAGAGAAAAATCTCTAATTCCCACCAATACAGGAGAAAGGTTGAGTGGAATTTGGCCTTGCAACAAGCTACACTCTATATAATATAAAGTACTCATGTTGCAAAGTTTACACAGTCTCTATAAGATGGGTTTAGAAATAAAACATACATTTGGGAAAATTTCAAGCCAAAAATTGCCGCTCTAAGGCTGATGCAATTTAACATCTTCCACAAACTTGACTGACCACCAAATCAAGGTCCAGGAGACAGGGTAATGAAGATTAGAAGCAGTCAGTAGCTACAGGTGTATGTTTTGGCAAGCACCAAACATTAAAAATTTTTCTTATTCTATTATTATATTTATGTTGTAGAAATGAATTCACAAATGCTTGAAAATTAAAACGCAGACTGATGCCAGCTACATGTTCCTTACCAGATCTGTTTAAATTAAATGGACTCACAAAGAACAGCTGAACTGGATCTCTCTCGTTGGCTTGGTCCTGCAATTCCTACTGATGTGAGTAATCCCTCGTCATTCAAGAAGTTCCATGCAAATCAATGGGAAAAGTCATGCAACGCTTAACCAGGTGAGAAAAAGTTGCAAGATAACTCACTATGTCTACTATTGCCAAGAGTTATTCTCTGACACTGGAAGGGCAGGAACATTTATTTGGGAAAGAATTTATTACTAACATGGTAACGACAGCATCATAGAAAAGCTATTTTTGGAATGAAGAGCAAGCTGGCCAATTTTGAAAAAGTGAGATGGTGTGAAGAACAGGAATTACTGATGTTTATAGAAGACAGAAATCAACAGAAAATATAAATGCAAAAATAGGGATCTCAGATTGTCTTGGAGGAGAAAGATTAACATACACTAGTTCTATGGGAGGGGATTATCCTATGAATTAAAATATATACAGGAAAAAGTACCAACATCGGCTTTGAGTCAGACCTCTGCCAAGGCATCTGTATACCAGCTGTGAAGCTGTACAGGGCCCATAGTTCTGGCAGACTTCTCCAACCACAAGAGGGATTCCACAGTAGCACAGATTCCTAATAGCCCTAGGCATAGAGGATGTGGCTCCAGGTATTCTGTGCTACTGGACAGGGAGATGCTGCGGCACATAGTATAACAGAGCCATCTCTGGGGCTACTCTAGTTTATGATGGGCACCACTCCCATCATGCTGGCTGCCTCCAGAATCAAGGAGATGCAAAGATCACAGAACCCCCACCTCAAAGACCTCTGGAGCTGCTCCCAGGTCAGCTTCACTGCGGTTTAGAATTGGCTCTGTAAAGCTGCCCATTAGAAATCTACATTACTCCAGTTTTACCCTCTTTAATCTTATCAATATTTTGATAGAAGTTACCCAACACTCTCCAGCATCAGGTCTCTTTATAAAAAGAGAGAGATAAAAAGAAGATTGATCTTTGAAGACCAGAGCAATACTACTTTGGGACACATGATAGTGTTAAATTCTTTTAGACACTTTCAACAGATTTCAACAGTTATCTTGTTGGAGGAGTTAGGAAAAAAGCCAGACCTTTTGAGAAGTGGATATGCTGACTAGCATAGAATACCTGCTATTGCACTTTCTACCCTTCGTCCTGTATCATCAACTTGTGATATTAGACTAAGCTTTTTGGGTGTATCCATTCTAGGGGGAAAGTGTGGTTTATTTGCGGGTTGTTGTTGCTTTTTTAAACAAATGGTAAAACTGATGTGAACACATTTATAGTTTTAACATGTGAGGGTAGGTCAAGGGAACAAGCTAATGTTAAATTCAACCTACTAATACATTTTAAAAACAACTGCCTGTTGATGCTACAATTTTGTCTCATATAAATGTTAACATAGTAAAAGATGTCTTTTTTTCAGTTAAGACAACACCTTTGAGCCCGAGATTTATTTGCTGAGAACAGTTTACTTATTCTACCTTCCAAACAACTATATGCAAACACTAAGAGGGTGTAACGTCACTGGATTTATAGCTGCAACACTATGAATTAGAAAATTTTGTTGCATTTTTATCGTGTAGTCAAAGGAGAAGTTACACTCTTAAAAAGAAACAAATGGATATGATATGCTGCGGGAGGTCGGGGGGAAGAAGATGTGTTCTATAAATTGAATGTAGCAATGGGTTCATTATGTAAATATTTGTTCTGGAATGCTGTCAGCATACTTCTTTATCACTAGCCAAAAGAACACTAAGTGAGGGTTATAGCCTTCCAAAGCCACATAAAGGTCAATGCCAAGGAAGAAAGACAGGTAAGTAAAGGACTTTTTATAAGCGGTTTCCATATTTTTGCTGTTAGCTGCAGTGATCAAGAAGCCTGGTTGTGAATGATGACATCAGAAACATTAAGTGGCTGGCTATTCAGGGAGTACTAGGGATAGCTAGAATTTTTCTGTCCACACCATTTTTCCAACAGAAAGTTAGGAGTTTGATTATGTAAGATTCTTTGTGAAGAGTGTCAGCTCTCTGTGGAAAACCGACTTTTCATAAAAGACCAATGTCCAAAATATTTATAGATGGTAACCATAAATTTTGATTAAAAGAGGCTGCCCTGGTGCCCCCTGGGAGTTGTGGTTTAGGTTCCTCCTACTATCATAATCCTACAGGCTGGATTCCCCAGCTGGAACACATGTCCTATGATGAACCATGGCCAGAGACTCCCATGAGGTACCACAGCATCCTACCAAGAACGGAGACCATGGTGCATGCTGGGAGATGCAGTCCACTCAGGACATCCCTTCCCCCATACAGAGGAGACTAGAAGCATTGTACTCCCAGACTACAACTCCCATGAGGCCCCATCTCAGCTTTTCCAAATCAAAATGGTCTTTTTTTGACAAAAAGGTTGAAGGGCTCCATGGAGTTAAAAAAAATTCTGATCAGCAAGTACCTAGCCAAAGATAGAGAACAAGGTGTTTTTTGATCAATGTAATGAAACTTTTAGGAATCCTGCCCAAGTAGTAGATCTCACTACTAAACACTTAGCAGGAGGTACCTCTTAGCGAGCTGCATTCTGGTCAGTAGTACAATTTGCACTAAGAAGAAGAAAATTAAATACACTGGGGGAAGGAAAGGAGGAAGACTTAGTATTTTGTCCAAAAGCCCATTTAATTTGAAAAGGGTGAAGAAGTCAATGAATAGTACAGAAGCACAAGTTTTGGTGAATTTATTGGTCTCATACACACACATATATATATATATATATATATATATATATATATATATTGGGAAGGCTTCCATTTTCTTTGGACAGTTGCATCTTTTCTTTTCCAGAATGAAAGGTTCTTAATAGATGGTCACTTAATGGAAAATGATAACAGGCAGGAGGCATAAGGCCTTTTCCAGTTTAATAATGTGTTCTGAAAACAGATCAATTGTCTTTGCTCCCCATTTGGTTTTGTTTCACCTGCGTGCGAACAGGCATTCTAAAGGACAAGTTGTTCTAGTTTTACTGTAGTTTGTACTTCTCAATCATCTGCTGAAGTGCTATTTTTACAGGGTTCTCCCCAACCACCACCATTAACCTGAAGTAAACATAGTAAAACCTGAGTAACAAGGAAACTACTTTTCCCCATTCTGGAAGGGTAGGGAACGCCAGTGTCACAGAAGTGGATTGAGACTGGACCAAAAAATTACGTATGGAGCCTTCCCACTACATGTCAAGTTCACCGTGCGCAGCAGTGACAGAGTTGCTGGTCTAAGTCCAGTTCCTAGCCAGCAGGTGCCAACATCACAAGTATCACCTTCAGCAGAGATGCCAAGAATTTAATGGACATGCAAATTAAGATGGCTAGCACGCAGAACTCCAGAGTTTGTGGGTGCTTGGCACCTCTCAGGATCAAATGCTACCATGTTCTCAATCATAAACATGAAGGGTAGACAAGGCAGTAAATGACCGATATTTTTTTGAAGTTGCTAATGATTTGGGGTGTCCAACTGAAGTCCCCTTAAGAGAGGCCCAACTCTTACAAAGTGCCGAGCAGCACACTCTGAAAAAGCAGGCCCCTTTCAGATCTTTTACCCTCCCAACCCCTGTGTGGTGTGAAGTTGGGAAGTGCTATTATCCCCATTTTATGGGTGGAGAACTGAAGCACAGAGAGTCTAGATGACTTGTGCAAGGCAACACAGGAAGTCTGTGGTGGAACAGAGAATTGAATTGAGGTGTCAGGTCCCAAGCTAGCACCTTAACCACGGGACCCTCCTTCCTCTAGCTATCTACAATATCCCAAATCTCAAAACCACTAGCCTCATTTTACAATACTGGCCAATACCATCTGCATAAAAACATGCAGAATATTTTAGTGTTAACAAGCTGTGCATGCACATGCAAAATAACCACATCATGAAGTATAATCTGATAAGCTATCTAAAAGCTATATTTGATACACAGATATTCTTGTTAAGGTTCTTTAAGGGAACACAGCAAGGCTGGTTTATTGGTCAGCCCACAATCTGCCTTTTTTCCTTTGGAAAGTTCATTGAGTAACAGGATATATGAGGGGGAAGAAGAAAAAAAAAGTCAGAGGGGGAATGATAGTCTTGGAGTTAAAGCCATGTACTGGAGGACGGCATTCAATTCTCCTCTCTGCCACAGACTTCCTGTGTGACTGTGACCAACTCATTCTCTATGAGTCAGTAGGGATGTAAAATGTTAACCGGTAAACTGATAAGCATCAGTCTTACCGGTAATGTATTCAGTTAACGTTTAAATGCCTAATATGCGTCCAGGGTCCTGGCCACCGGCATTGTGCCTGGGGTTCCAGCTGCTGGCCTTGGTACCCTTACCCCTGTCCAGGTTCCCCCCCCCCCCCCCGCCCCTCTAGTTCCCATGCCTATGTTGTGTACTCGTTAACAATTAATCCCTGTGAGTCAATACCTCAGATCTATATACCTGGGGAAGCAATAGTATCCCCAACCTCAGAGATGTTGCAAAGTCAACTTCAGTAAAGTTTGTGAGATGTTATGGTGATGGGAGAAATACAAAAACACTCCCTCCATTAAATGATTCATGAATATCTTACCTCAAAAAGGATATCTGGAACCTAACTCACCTTAGCAACTCTACAAATAGCCAGTGTGTACAAAACAGAGGAAAAAAATCCAGAGAAGGAATGATTTCAAGCTCCACAGGGTTACTGTAAACAGAAACCACACCATTTTTTCTCCCTTTAAAACTGATTAAATTACATTACTCAAAACTCTCAGCACATAAGACATTCATGCAACGCAGGCCAACTGTCTAAACTTGCTTTATAGTCTACGTGCTTAACATACTTCTACTGCATCACATATCTCCTACTTATTTTAAGTTTCATGGTTGGCTGAAGAACTAGGAAGTCTACAGCTGCGACAGTGTTTTACTATCATATTTGTAATGTGTTCATGGAGACAACACCTGGGCATCTCTAAAAGTGACACAATGTATCAGATGGAATTAGTATAGTATGCTCATACAAACAGCACTATGAAAATAGCCTGAATGCAAGAATGAAAAGATACACAATGAAGCAGTGTAAAAGACACTGCAGTAGAAGCAATCAGAGAGGTCAGTAAAACTGGTCTCTGCTAATCCCAACTCCTTTGTATGACCTGCAGGGATAACATGGACACAGAAGGTGGATTAATAAACCCTGACAGTTAAAAGGTTAAGAAACAGCAGCACTTCTGTGACCCTTGTTCAGGAATTCCACAAACTGTTTTCAAATAAGAGTCTGTCTGACTTAACTATAGAAACGAAATATATGTGCAGTGCCCTTTAAAATGTGAATAAAATATGTGCAGTGCCCTTTAAAAACCACAGAATAAAAACGTGAAGCACGTCTATAGGATGACCCCCCCTCACCCCCCGAATAACTTCAAAGGTTCATATAAACACAAATATTACAACAGGTTGTGTTTTAGCTCCTGGATTACTTTCCTTGCAATAAAGTGGAGATATTAACTGCGATCTGGTTGTACTACTGAAATTGAAATTAAGTATTTCACATCACAACATCCATGATTTTGATACAGAGGAAGTTTATTTTACAAACATATATTGATATTTTTCTAAAAAAACACTACTCCCCCCCCACACACACACATATATATATCTGTGGGTAAAAAGTTTTGAAAGCCACATTCTGTTAATTTATCAGTAAAATGGCTTTCAAAGCTCGCATTTCTCTCCCGCACCCATAATAGCTCCTCAGGATAAGAGGGATTTAACAACTGGTGGCAATCGCTCAAACTACTCCAGAGAACTTGGTAGTTACCGCAGCACAGACAAGAGCGGAGGGAAAAGTGGTTTCGGGCTCGGGCACAATAAAGTATGTTTGCAATTAGCAAAAGCAGAAACAAAGGAAAGAAAAGTGAGGGAAAAAGAGGGAGGGGGGGGAAAGGAGCAGCCCAGACCAGAGCTGTCCGATCCAGCAGTGACCTGTTAGAGAGTGACCCTGGCTGCGAGCCCGTCACAACTCGCATCGACGCAGCCCGGGACAGCTCGTGGAAGACACAAAGTTGCCAAGAGAACCGCCCGCGGGCGGGGGGGGGGGGGGTCAGGACTTGGGCAGGCGCCTGGTGGGAGCTCCCAATGTGCACTTTCAACCGGGCCCTTCAGGCCCCCTCCCCAGACGCGGCCGGGCCTGGGAGGGGTCAGGAGAGCGGGACGAGGCGGGGAGAGAGGGGTAGGACGCGCGGGGGAGGAAGGGGCCTCTCTCCGCCCGGCAGAGGAGAAGCAGGAGCAGAACGACCCCCCGCCCCCAGCAGCAGAACCGCAGCGCCGCGAGCGAAGGCAGGCGCTGCCCGTACCCCAGCCGGAGCTGGCGGGGGGGGGGGGCGGCTCGCCCCTGCAGTGCCACCTTCCCCCGCTGCCCCGTCTCCGCAGGGACTCGCGGGGGGGGGCGGCCCCCCAGCTTTGCAGCCGGAGGGGCTCCCCCAGCTCTGCGGTGACGGGAGGGCTCCCCCCCCCCCCGACTCTCTGCCGAGATCTCCCGGGGAAGGGACGTGTCCGCCCCCCGCAGACTCAGCCCCATGCGCCCCCCCCCCCCCAACCGTACTTCCCCCAACTCCCGCAAACTCGCTCACTCACCCCGCGGGCGGGGCTGCTCGGCCTCCTGCAGCGGCGGGGGACAATGGCTGGCGGCACGGGGCGCTGGTGCAACAGGCGGCGGCACCCGAGCGCTCCCGGCGGCTCCCTCCCTCCGCTGGCCCGACGAGCAGCCCTGAGCTATCACGCATGCGCCATCTAGGAGGCGGCGGGGCGGGGGGGGCAGAGGAGGAGACCCCCCTTCTCCGTCCCCCTAGGTTCCTCCTCCGAGCGCGCGGGGCGGGGGGGGGGAGCGGGAGGCCGCGCTGATTGCACGGCCCGGGGGCTCGCGGCTCCCCGGGCGTGGCGGGGAGGGAGCCCGGGCGGCTGGAGTTCACGCGTGGGAGATGCTCCTGCCCCTCCCAGAGCGCTTTACCAGCTTGCATCGATTGACCCTCGCGTCGCTTCCTCCTCCCCGCGTGACTTGCCTGTTACCCTCCTCGCTTTACAGGTGGGGAAACTGAGGCACGGGTCACTTAAGTGGCTTGCCCAAGATCTCCTGCCCCGCAGTCCTGAGATGAGCTTTCGCGGGTAGGTCATCGTTCCCCATCGGACAACACAGTTACATCTCAGAGATGTACAGTATTAAAAGGACAATAGCAATTTTCCCTCTGATGGTATTCACCCCTTCTTGTCAATTGTTGAGAACAGGCCACTTCCACCTTGACTGTATTGGCCTCATTAGCACGGATCCCACCCCCATGGTAAGGCAACTCCCATCTTTTCATGTGCTGTAATATATATACTGCTTACTGCATTTTTCACTCCGTGCATCTGATGAAGTGGGTTTTAGTCCATAAAAGCTTATGCCCAAATAAATGTGTTAGTCTCTAAGGTGCCTTAAGGACTCCTCGTTGTTTTTACATCTCAGAGACTAATTGATATATATTGTAATTCTTTGAGAGATGGGGTAGAAAAATAGGTGGTCTGCAGATTTTAAAGTTACTATTTACCTACATAGAAGATTACTAAATTATCATCCGTTAGAGTTGGGGAACTCCTCTCCAGACTCTGGGATTTTGTAACATTTCAGAACCTCTCCCCCATTTTATGTTTTAGATTTCCCCCAGCATCACTGAGCTTCTTAAAATATTCTCCTCCCCCTCAAACAAATAATTTAAATTCTCAAGGGATGGTGTAGTTTTAAAAGCACCTGTATTTCTACTGAAACAGAAGCCTGCTCTGTAAAGAAACATGCAGCAGCAGTTTGTTGTAAACCAGTGGAACCCAAATCTCAAAATTCTCTTCTAAATGCAGGTCCTCTTTGGATATCCAAGGGCACTCCCACTTTGCTGGCACACCTGAGGAGAGGGCATGGCACTGCCAGACCTTTCCATCATCCCAAATTGTGGGGAGCACAGATTAGGGCAGCTGCAGGGCTACTCCGGTTATGCTTTCTGAAACAATCCCATAACGGCTTGTACCTCTGGGTCCAGGCTCAACAAGAGCAAAGCATGTTCTGACTCACCCACAGTGTGCCTCCGACAAACTGGGCAGGCAGAGAATAATGTATAGCTGGTATTATTTATGTTATTCCGCTTGGGGATTTTCCCTGTGTCAAGGGATTCCCCAGCAGCTTTAAGCCCCTTTGCACCACTGGAGCTACACAAAGGGCATCCACATCAGGCAGATGACATATCTGATGTTTCATACACATGGCACAAAAAATAAAGTCTTTCTCAAAGGGTATATGATGTCTGGTCAAAAGCAGGGGAAAGCACAGGTTACCTGCACACAGAAGACCATCCTACCCTTACAATGGGCTAAATCCAGAAGTTTTCACTTAGGTTTTACTCAGTTCCACTTCATTGACGTCAGCGGTACTTTTGCCCCAGGAAAAACCTGCGGGAGGGAGGGAAATGAGCACAGAGCTCAGTATTTTGTCCCAATAAGTTTTTATCTCTAAGCTGGACATTCTAGTTTAGAGGTTCTCAGACAGGGATTTGTGGTCCACATGGGCTTTCAGGGGTGGGAGTAAACAGTATGGGAGATCTTCAAAGTGCCTGGGTGAAATCCTGGTCAGAGTCTTGAAATTGACTGCAGTGGGACTGGGATTCCACCTGTTTCCCTGTACAATTTATGCATTGAATAGCAAATTGTGATTGGGTTTTGCTTTGTTTTTTGATGAAGAAATTACAGCTTTTCCCAGACTGGGAAGAGAGATTGCTGGTCTCCCAAGGCCTGAGAAGCCTTGTTTTGATTCCAGGGAGGTACTTCTAGTGAGTTTTATCACCTACATTTCACCTTGATTTTTCTCCCTTCTGTGCGACCTTTTCCAGTTTATTCAGCTGCTCTCTGAATTCTAATTAATTATAGTACTGTGCTTTTTTATTGAAGTTAAAGGAACATGGTTTAAAGCCCTGGATTTATTTTTATATGAAGGAAATAACTTTCACCCACTAAACTTTAGCTTTAGTTGTGTGTTTCAGTTTGTGTTACATTTCCAACATGCCCTCCTCCGGCTATTATAAAGTATCTCCTTCTAGTGTTTCTGGCATCATACACTCTTTAGCAGTGAAATGTGATCCTGTGCAAATAAATGTGGCGCACATGTATCCACCACCACAACATTCTGTTGCATTCACCGTATAAGTGATCCCTCCAGAGGGAAGGACTCATTTTGTCGTGTTTGAGCTGCTCACAGATTAGATGCACATAGTATATCATTTTTTCTGCAATGAGTCTCATACCTCTATAACCCTCACAACAAACCTATCAGTTGAGTACATATGATTATCCCCTATTATACACATTGTGCAACACAGAGGGCCAAATGCAGCCCTGACTTACACTGCAAGGAAAATGTGGCTCAAAAAGTTTGTGACTTGTCAAACCCACAAGTTAGCAGCAAAGCCAAGGCTAGCAGCACCTATTTCCTGTCTTCTAGTAAGCCACTAGAAATCATTACCTCACTAGAGCAGCTTTTGTCCTAAAGGACCTAGAGCACTGTACTAAGTAAGGACTGATCCTGTGCCCATTTAAGTCAACAGAAAGAGTCATTTTAAGTGAAATGAAAGACTGCTCAGGCCCTTAGATAGTGTACAAGAATCATTTCACCACTGGAGTAATATAGTCACTTCTTGGTTTGGAACACTTCTGCTGTTTTACCACACAACAACGTTATGTGAGCAGTTAGAAGAACAAGATGAGAAGAACTTTCCCAACTGAAGCTGCAAGGGATGGGAGGGGAAGGGGGATTGGTAGGGACACTATAAGGACCCAACTTTTAATTTGATGAAACCATCTAGATTAATACCTCTTCCCTTGTAAAAAGGTGCCATGGATTCTTTAATGGCTATGACTAGTCAGTCCCTCATTTTTATCTCTCATCAGACAGGAAGTCCAGCAACACATTATTGACTTATAGGAAAGAGTGCCACCTAGTGAAACCTCACTTCCTGCAGCACCGCTGTGTCCCATGGAAGTGTTCCATCAAAGCAGTGTCCCTGCGCAGCCCATAAGGACAAACACAATAACAAGGTGGCATGGTGACAGCTGACTAAATCTTTCCATATAACATATGGAAAAACATATTTTTCCCCACTTAGACTTCGATCAAGGGAATGTTTCTGCTTTAGCAGCTAGGTATACAGCAGACAACTCCATACATCACAAGTCTTTCTCACATAACCACTATGCATTTACACACACACTTAACAGCTGTAAACACTTTCAGGAAGTTCTTTAAATGAGAGAAAGCAAAACTAAGCAGTCTCTTGAGAGATTGTACCCTAATTGTAACACTCTCTGCAATGAAGTCCCCTGCAATGGAGAAGGTGTGTCAATTCACCTCCAGTCTGATGCACAACAGCCTCAGCACTGCTGTTCTCTATCAAGTAGATATTGCCAATTGGATAAAACTGTGCAGTGAGTTTGTGATGTAGGTGAAGTAGGGACCGGGTTATAGTACATTGGCTCTGAGGACCTCAGAGTGCTTTCTAAACAGGTTAGCCTCCATTTCCTACCTGTGAGGTAAGTAAGTGTTATGCCCATTTCACTGCTGGACAGAGGGCGTAAGTGAGATGCCTCAGATCATGTAGCAAAACAACAGAATGGGGAATCAAACTGAAAGGCCTAATTCATTGTTGGACTCCAGCCCTTTTCTTCAGGCTGGCTAGCTCAAAGCGGCTATAGAATAGGTATAACCCAGCCCACCAGGAATACCACCGGCACATGAGGAACTTGATTCCAGGGGAAGAGTCAACTCCATCAGCTCTATACCATCTGCACATTAGGTCTGGGCAACAGAGGTCCAGATGGGATGGCAGGGGGAATATCACACAGATGAGGTGTGGGCAGGTCTGGGGGAGAGAGGGAGGGGTGAGTTAGATGAAAGAGCATAGCCTAGGCACCCTTGAAATTCCATCCCTCTGCAAAGTCCCATAGGGCTCTTTTATTACTAATATTGCAGTGGCACATAGGAACCTCAGTCATGGAACAGGACCCCTTTGTGCTGGTTCTGTCCCAGAGAGCTTGCAATCTAAGTTGAATCCAGGGCTCAGTTTAGAGCAGACTTTAGGGATACTATAACTTGCACTGGAAGGTGACAAGGCCCCTGCAGCCCCTGAATGGAGTAGATATAAACTCCCTGCCAGCTGTTGCTGCACCAGTGCCTATCCCAGCAATTCCTGACTCCCAGCCTTCTGTTCCATTTACCAAATAATACTTTTTAACTGCAACCATCTTCAAGGTGATTGGGGTGAAAGACCTGTGCATTGAAATGGGTTTTTTAAATTATTTTTAAAGTCCTACCTATGCATCCAAGTTCCTCACCCCAAATAATTCTTGCAATGGGTGCATTAGGTGCACTGCTAATGATCACCCATAGAAGCAGATTAACAGTAGGTATTGACAGAAGGACATACAGTAGTTTTCCTGAGTCTGACTGTATGCCCACGTTCCCACATCATTTTCTTTTTGACTCATCTTCAAAAATGTTTACATCATGTTTCACGAATTGCCATAAGCCGAGCCAGCCCAGATCCACGTTTGAATTTTTTTGAGCGAACAACAGGCAATAGAGAATCATGCTTTATTTGATCTGTTTTTCAGCTTTTTTTTGTCCTGGAACCAGCTGCAAGGAGCTCAGTCATTGCCCATGTTACAGATTTATGTGCGAGTTGCACCAGTGTGACAGTAGAATTTGGGCCTGTGCAAAGATTCTGAATAACTGGCTATACTAGCATGAATTAGCAGTATGACTCCATTGGCACTGATTGGTAGAAAGCAGCCAACACAGTAGAATCCATCAAAGGAAGCAGCTATGATTAGAAACAAATGTTCATTAAGTTTATGCAGCTACAAAAACAAGACCCTGGACATTAATGGTACAGATGATACAGGCTGCACATGATCTTAGTTTTTTAATTGTATGTGTTTAGGGCCTGTGAAAGTGAGGAACTGGTGCTAGCTCTAGGTACTGCCCTAGGAGATGTGCTAATACCACATCAGCTGTTATTCTAATTGTAACTCCGCTCAGAAGCTCTAACAACACACCTCTGTACTGTCCTATAAGCCCCCCTTGGTATCTGAGTCCTGTGCTCCTATTGAGCCAAGATTTTATAATGTGGCCAGATGTCCAGTAAGGAATAAGATGAGATCACCAATCTAGATTTCACTTGTGACCAAAACTCAGGCAGGGTTGGATTTAGGTCTCTTAGGTTGCCATACCAAAGAGAGCAGAAATGCAAAATGAAATTGATTCGAAATCTGGTTCAGTCTTGTGTGAAGAGCTTGCTGCAGAGGGAAGTTGTCAGTTTTGTTTTGTCTCAAGCTCTGGAGGAAGTAGCTACAAAGAGAACAATCCCAGTCAGATTTTGCAGTCAGCTCTGGGGATAGATTAATATCAAAGGATATGAAAGAATCCTAGTCAGTTTCCTTTTGTGCATTACTTAAGAGTGCATACTATTTTGAGATAGTCTGTATTCTTGAGCAGAATTCCCCATTAGAAAATAGGGGACAGCACTGAAAATGACACAATCTGTGGGACTGCAATAATACACTTTGGGGTCTTTTTATTGGCCCTCTGATTTCTAAGCCTTTAGGGTGCATGTGGGTCACATTTTCAAGCTTTTCCTGGCATCCACAAGGGCTATAAATATTCATTAAAAAAAGAAAAAGCTACGATTCTCTTGCAGTTTTTTGATTCCAGGAGCTGGGGCTTTAAACAAAAACAAATATCACAAGACTTGCAATATAATCTTGAGCGTTGGCAATGTTGTGTACCTACTGTATAAGAGAAGCTTCAGGGTGAAAGTCAGAGTGAAAACAGGCAGAGATATAGCTTAGAGCAGGGGTGGGCAAACTTTTTGGCCCAAGGGCCACATCTGGATATGGAAATTGTACGGCGGGCCATGAATGCTCACAAAATTGGGGTTGGAGTTCGGGGGGGGGGGTGCGGGCTCTGGGGTGAGGCCAGAAAAGAGGAGTTCAGGGTTTCAGGGTGCAGGAGGGTGTTGCGGGAGGGGGGCGGTGAGGGCTTCAGATGGGGGTGCAGGTTCTGGGTTGGGGCTGGAGATGAGGGGTTTGGGATGCAGGAGGGTGCTCCAGGCTGGGACTGAGGGGTTTGGAAGGCGAGAAGGGGATCAGGGCTGGGGCAGGGGTGTAGGCTCTGGGTGGCGTCTACCTCAAGCAGCTCCCAGAAACAGCTACATGTCCCTCCTCCAGCTCCTGCACGGAGGTGTGGCCAAGTGGCTCTGTGTGCTGTCCCATCTGCAGTCGCCGCCCCGTAGCTCCCATTGGCTGCAGTTCCCGGCCAATGGGAGCTGCAGGGGTGGCGCCTATGGACGGGGCAGCGCACAGCGCCCCCTGGCTGCCCTTAAACATAGGAGCTGGAGAGGGAACATGCCACTGCTTCCAGGAGCCGTGGCATGCATGCGTGGAGTGGCCCTTGACCCCGCTCCCCAGCGGGAGCTTGAGGGCCAGATTAAATGGGCTAGTGGGCCAGATGAGGCCCACGGGCCATAGTTTGCCCACCGCTGGGCTAGAGGGATCCTACCATGGGGCTAATACTGTGCCTTCAGCTACTTTGATCAATTCCATTCCTATCACTTTAAAATAAGCGGCCACTGGGAGCTGCGGGTGGCCATGCTTGCGGACAGTCAATATAAACAAACTGTCTCGCTGCCCATCCGCGGATAACCCTGATGGCCCACGTGCAGCCTGAGGTTCGCAGGTTGCCTACCACTGTTCTAGAGGATTGGTGTCCTTGTCTCCTGTCAGTGCTTCTCTCCAGTCCAGTAATACTTTCAGGGGTCTCTGCTTGACCAGAGTTTCTCAACCTTTTTGATACCAGGGACCAGCTTACTGCTTTCCTAAACTGTGTCAGGGAGCTTTCAGGGACTGGTGCCGGTCCACGGACCGGTCATTGAGAAACACTGTGCTAGACCCATTGTTAGTCATTTCTTGGCAGCCTCGGCTTCAGCTTCTTTTTTGCCATTATGCAGGCTGTCCTGAGGTAGGGATATAGCATGTTCAAATTCCTATGATGTAGCAAACTCTGGAAATGCCTGACAGGCAAATGGAGGTCGATTTTCTGTAGTTACGATCGCTGGAACCCCGTGGTGGGCAAACTGTGCTTTGCAGCATTCACTAATGGCAGCTGCTGTTGTGTGCAAGTGATCTGTTTCTCGGTAATCAGAGTAGCAATCAGTCATCATAAGGTATTCCTGACCACGCACAGTAAATCAATCCAAGGGTAGCTTACTTCAAGGTCATTTGGTTATTTAATATGTCTTGAGTGGTCCCCAGTCTGGTAAACTGTGGAATAGTTTCTCAAAGGAGGCAGTGGAAGATGCATTGGGTGGGCCATTTCAATCTAGAATGGACAAAGTAATGAAAAATAGCTGCACTACGAAGGAATAGGCTAGATGATCAAATAGGGGTCTTCCATCTCCAGTTTCTATGATTCCCTGTTGTTAGCTGGCTAGGAATTCACTGCAGATACTGCACCAAATCCAATGACTTATGAGGCCTTTGACTTCTCTGTTCTTTTGCGGGCTACACAGGACATCTTAACTCCTGGCTAGACATGCTTGAGGCTCTGTATAAGTAGAGTGTGTGTTTTTGCTTATTATTATTATTATTATTCATTGTTTGTATCACAGAGGCACCTAGAAGCCCTGGCTGAAATCAGAGACTTCTTGGGTGAAATGTTGTACAAACACCCAGTAAGAGACTGTCCCTGCGCCAAAGAACTTACATGGTGTAAGTGGGCTCAGGTTTCATTGTAGACAAAGGTATGGGAGTTCCACCCTGCAGTATGTTCAGTGCTGTTCTTAAATTAATCCCTCTGTGCTTTGCTATCCTGACTGATCAATGATTTGGAGAGTATGAAGTGCACCATCCATATGGGTACGTCTCTGCTCTGGACATACCACTTTTCAATCACACGAAGGCAGCCTGAGGGCCCCAGTAGTCACTTTCTTATGGTACTGATTCTCTGGACAGAAATTCAGCAATGAACATCAGGGAGTCTTCTTGGTACTGTTGATGCACGTTACATGTTTTAGTTTTCCTTAACATTGTTTAGAAGTGATTGGGGCTAAATACATTTTTGGAAATAGCTCTCACATATTTGTGGTTGAGATGGGTCCAAACCCAAACTCTGGATCTGAACCCTCCCCTTCACGCCCACCCCCACCAGTCCTCCCACACTGGAAGATGGGGTTTGGAACCTGAACCCAATTCTGGGTCAGAATTTTACAATTGCGTCGTATTGTCTATAATAAGCCAAAACAAAAGCTTTTAAGGGTTTAAACTTGGGTTTAAACTTGGATCCAAATGTTGTGTCTCCAGCCTTTTAGCTTGTGATCTGCGTCCACATGAACGTGATCCTATCCCAGAAGATACTGGTCAGACTCACCACATTCAAAAACAATGGTTAGGCGTTCTCGCTATACCTGAATTTAGTTTCGCCGTCTTGGAAAAAATAAACACCCAGTAAGCAAAAAAATGCAAGCACAGGATTGTCAGCCAAGGAGTGATTAAAGTGACCTACCTATCTACAGGACAAGTACAGCAAAGGCAAGTTTCCTGCTGTCCCCATCTAGCCCATGTGACTCAGCCCTGAGCTGAAGGAAGCTCCCCTCCAGCACGGAGGGAAGTTCAGTCTTTATGGTCCATTCAGACCTTGGCCTCTGCTGAAAGACTCAAAGACAAAAGACTCAATTCTGCCAAGCACTGAGTGACTTGCTATGGTGTTGGATGCCCCCAACTCCTACTGAAGCCAATGAAATTACACCAGACATGAATTTGGCTGGCTATCCTTTGGGTGAATCTATTGATTTATGGAGAGCAGTTGAAGACCTTTATGAGGATGAAGGAACAGATCTCTTCCTCCATGGGTTGGGTAGTTTGATCACGTGCCCAGGTGTCAATAACACTCTTTGTAGCTCCAGTCTGCGAGCCTGAAGGATTGTCCTTCATGACTGTTGAAACCACAGGCATTCCCAGGCACACTGTATCTGATTCTGTAAGTTAGACCATGCAGAACATCTCTTTGTTAGCTATAATGTCACCTTGCAAGGTTCACATTAAGCTTCTTACACAAATGTGTTTTAAACAAAAGGAAAGTGAGTTCCCAGACATTCTTTCAGCTGTGGTTGGGACCAAACTAGTTCAGGGTGAGGCTAGCTGCAGTTTTCATTGGAAGAATTGGAAACAGGATAACATTTTGGACCAGATGTTTTCAAATGTGCATGTTGAAATGAACGTGTGAAAGACCAGTCAGATGGTTGTGTGCATTAAAAAAAAAATTAAGAACTTCATTTTTTAAAATAAAATTTATTTCCAAAAATGCACCTGCATAATTTGCATGCTCATTTACCACAACCGCATTCACATTCTGATAACTGCACCTGACAGACATTTAACTGATCGTTTCCAAGCAGGATTAATTGGTTGTGCAATGTGCTTGTGCAATGTGGCACATGTAGGTGCAGATCATGCCATAGCATTGTTGTACCCAACTGAGTCTAAAATTCTGGCCCTGGGTTTGCAACTAAAATCTCTGCATGGAAGCAATTTGGGATTTTGTCACAGCCTTTTAACAGATCTGGGTAACAGTGACCGTGCTTCCAGCTAAGAAGACTGGATATGACATCCTTGGAGCCCATTGCCAAAGCTCTGAGCATCAACCACAAGGGATGTCTTGAAAGTGAGATGAGGTGCTTCCTACTTCTAGCAGCTGAGCATGTTGCTTCCATTGCGCTAGTCCCTGCCAGCAAGGGAGAGGGAAACTTTAACTCTAATACCCTGCCAGCCAGGCCAACACCCCCAAAATGCTGTAGAGTGAGCAGGAGTCATCTAATGATGTATTCTGAAGTCCCTGGGGGGATATAGTTTGCCGGGAGTGTCAAGGGGAGGGTAAGACACAGCTACAGAAGCTCAGAAGGGCACTGCTTAGAAGTTTGTGTCTTACATTTCTTTATGGTGGTCACCAACACAGTAACGTCGGGGCCATTGGGTGATCATTATCAGATGGATGAGTGTTATGGTGCTGCCTAATGGCCCTTTTTAGTTTGCAAAAAGTGTGTGTGTGTTTCTTTGTTTCCTTGTTTTAAGCAGGAGAGAAAGCAATTACTCCAGCAATTATTATTGTATGTATGGTTTGCGTGCCATGGCAGACACAGGTGTATATTGAAAGAATAAATTACTAGGAAGTAGATGTTTTGGCAGTGAAGATACATTTCTGTAAGAAGCTTAATGTGAGCCCAGGAGGAGTCTTGCAAGGTGACATTATGGCTAACAAAGAGATGTTCTGCATGGTCTAACTTTCAGAATCAGATACAGTGTGCCTGTGGTTTTAATAGTCACGCAGGACAATCCTTCAGGCAGGCAGACTGGAACTACAAAGAGTTTTATGGACACTGGGTTCAAACTAAAAACCATGTGGTTTCCAAATAAAGACATAATAGAATAATAGAACTTAGTTAAGATTTATTGGTTCATGTACCTGTAATCTCCCTTCCCCCCTCCCTAGCCTTATGCAAGTGCAATTCCCTGTGATATATTTTTCAGCATTTTGTCCAGTGTAGTTTTTAGGGACTTATCAATGAGACTTCTATCACTTTCTCTGGGAGATCATTTTGTGGTCTAATAGAGCTCCGAGTTTAAGCTTCCTGCTATCCAATCAAAGTTTCCTTTCCTTTTTCTTTGAAACATGCCTAGTCATTTGCATGTGATCAACACTTACTAGATAAAGAGAGGCATTTTATTTTCTCTGCATCCTTTATTATGAATTCTTTTGGCACTAAACCCCATAAGCCTGGTCACAGTGAAGTCATTAGCTTCCATTCATGTGCAAGCCACATGTCCTCCCCTAACTGTTTTCATTGTAACTCAGCATCAGTTGCTTAACTGGCTGATTGAAAAAAGCATGATCAATAAAATGCTGCAAAGCAGGAAGGATTATTAATCCCCAGGCAAACTGACTTCTTCTAAAAGCATCTTTTGACAGATGGGTACACACTGTGGCTGAATGTACCGAGACAGAACTACCAGTATCCTCCAGTGCTACATAGTACAAACACAGGAACATAGGAATTGCTATACTGGATCAGACTAAATCTATGGAGGGGGTGGAATCTCCATCCTTAGAGGTTTTTAAGGCCCGGCTTGACAAAGCCCTGGCTGGGATGATTTAGTTGGTGTTGGTCCTGCTTCAAGCAGGGGATTGGACTAGATGACGTCCCGAGGTCTCTTCCAACCCTAATATTCTATGCTTCTAATCTAATATCCTGTCTTTGACAGCAGCCAGTACCAGATTGTGAGGCAAACTCACAGCCAGACCAGGGCTGCTCACTCAGCTGTCAGAACTTACCCTTGGTGACCAGGTCTGTGGCAGCAGCCGAGGGGGAGGATCTCTTCGTGGAGCCCCTGCTACACTCCCCCATCTCAGTGTGCAGGTGGCATAGTCCCCCTTGGTGTGCCAGAGGTTGGTTCTGGCTGGTACCGCCAGGATTGGACTGGGTGGACCCTCTAGTTTAGGTTTAACACAGTACTATACAGTATTTGCTTTTTTTTTTTGGTCTCTGCTGCTGCCTGATGGCATACTTCTGGATCCAAATGAGGTTGTGTGGTTGACTGGTCAGTTCGTAACTCTGGTGTCTGTAACTCTGAGGTTCTATTGCACAAGTAGCCCCTCTATTTAGGGACTCAAACGAAGCAGTAATTGAACCAGAAAAGAATCTGCTAGGCATTATCTTACCAGAATGTTGCAGTCATTTAAAAACCTGCCAGCCTTTTTATATAGAAGATGATAATGCAAGGTAGAGAGAGGCACAGAACAGTGATCCATCTAGTCTCGTACAGGGATTGGCAACCTTTGGCATGCGGCCCGTCAGGGTAAGCCCCCCCAGTGGGCTGGGATGGTTTGTTTTCCTGCCATGTCTGCAGGTTCGGCTGATCGTGGCTCCCACTGGCCGCGGTTTGCCGCTCCAGGCCAATGGGGGCCGCGGGAAGTGACGACCAGCACATCCCTTGGCCCATGCCACTTCCTGCAGCCCCCATTGGCCGAGAACAGCGAACTGCGGCCAGTGGGAGCCGCGATCAGCTGAACCTGCGGACGCAGCAGATAAACAAACCATCCTGGCCCACCAGGGGGCTTACCCTGGAGGGCCGCATGCCAAAGGTTGCTGATTCCTGGTCTAATATCATGACTCCCACAATGGCCACTGTTGGGTGTTTTCGATTTAAGCAGCCTCCCCATTTCTCTCTCTTTCACACACACTAATGTATCTCATAAAGTTTCTTCCTGACTGTGGATCTTCTACCTGATGAGCTAATGGGGGTGCAATGCTCATTAGGCCAATAGAGACAGCGGAGAGACACATGATCATATGTAACATTTGCCAACCAGCAGAGGGCATTGTTGGACATAATGAGCCTGCGTGCTCACACACATTTCATTAGGATTCTGGCAGCTGTAAGCACAAAACACCTCAGTTAAAGCTCAGTGACAGAGCTCTCTGACCTTCGCTCTTTCCATTACTAAGGATTACCAAATAGCAAAGTCAAGTTCATCACCATAAAGCCAAAAGCTATAGGCTCCCAAAATGTCAGATTTAATTATTTTTAAAATAAGCAGCCACATTTTTATCTATCACCATTTAATCAACAAAATCACAGGCATCCGGCCCTTATAACGTGTTAAAACTCTTTTTAGCAAATCATCACTGGTTTATTTCGAGGGTCATATAGTGTCACCTATTTCCTTCCCCGTTGTTAGTCATTTATCTAATCATTTTAAAGGGGAAAAAGTAGCAACTGAAATATTTTTCAATTCCCCTAGTGACTCTTCCTTCATTACATTAAAATAAATAAAAGCACCACTTAATTTTCACAGATCCAACTAATTTAAAACACTAAAGGCCCTGCACATATCGCTGCATTGTGAGATATGGACAAAAGGACCTGTGCTCTGAAATTGCAGCACAAAAAATATTTTTTTCATGGACTTTAATGTTCAATCTATGTTCCATCCTTTTTCCATAGCCTTTTGGTGCATGTTCAGACAGTTCACAGCCTCCATAGGGCCCAGCACAAAACAGAAATAATGGTGTGTTTGACACCCAAATGGAATCCAGGGTAAGAGCTACGGAGGGCCTGGGGAGCAAAGGGCCAGTGCCAAAAGGTAGGAGAAACAGCATCATGTGCTAGTGAAGGAGAGTGACAGCCCTGGACCTAGGCCCAGATCCTTAGCCCATCCCTTTAGTTCTCTTTGCACGGTTTCAACAGGGACTTAAGCTACCTTATAGGGCAAGGCTGGAGTACAATGTGTTCCAGCAGTCTCTTGGCAGCCCTTATTACGCCAGCACAAGTTAGAGATGGTCCAGCCTTTGGATTAGAGGAGAAAACAGGTGACATAAAGCCACCTATTTCCCCCTCCCTCATTCCCATGTGCATCAAGCACTGCTCTGCCACACCTCCATTTGTAGTAGTCCATATGCCAAGATATGACAACACCGAAAAGAAAGCAAACACAAACCACAGTGATGACAGTGCCTGGGAGTCCAACCAATCCAGTGACGGAGACACTGGAGACGTTATTAAAGAGTACAATGGCGGCCTCTAGTGTCTCTTGCTAGAATATTTTTTTCTATATTGATTGCGTTTCTCTCCCTGATCTGGTGCCACTTGTTAGGGTGGCACGATACCAAGTGTGAAAAATTGGGACCCTTTTTTTGGGGGGTGGTGGTGGTGGTGGTATAGCTGCACAGATAAGACAAAGCCCCTAATATGGGGACGATCCCAATAATATTGGGATGTCTGGTCACCCTACCCCTTGCACTAACAGTACAGTCTGGTAGAACCAAAGCCTTCTTTTCCCAAAAATAAAAGGCAGGGTCATTTGGGCTAAAGTGACTTGCCTGACATCATACAACTAGTCAGCTGGGAATAGAAACCAAGTCTCCAAATCCTCGTCTGATGATTTAGCTACAAAATGAGCTTTCTTCCTGAACCCACTATTTCTGACTGGCATGGAACACAGAAGCACTGGTAATCCCATGAGAAAGCCCGATGAAGTGATAGCAGGGAGAGAGGCATGGTCTCATGGTCTGCGCACGGGACTGGCAGTCAGTAATTCCCGAGTCCTGAATGCTGCTCTAAGAACTTCTCCAGCAGCCTCAGGCAAGCTCAGCATCTGTGCCCAGTTTCCCATTTGCAGTGATACCTAGCTACCTGAGAGGTTAGCAGGAAGTGATTTCTAAAGTGGCAAATATTATGCCTGTGTGCCCAGAACATGGAGTTAGGAGATGTTTGGATAAACTTGAGACAAACTCCTGGATGCGAAACTGAACTGAACCTTGGGCATTTTGCCTCTCAGTGCAAACTCACACCCACTGAGCTTTACTCCTTCTTCAGTATAGGCTTGGTCTATACAGCACCGACCGCAGTTGGATCACAGTGCAGGACACTACTGCAAAATTCACATTAAAATGTATAATAAATAGACTAGTAGATCCATGCAGGATAAAGCTCCTATATGGAAACACTTACCTTTAGAGTTGCTACTATGTATCTTTTCACCCCATCCTCCCTATTCAGGACAGCACTTTAGTATGTACATAAGTGCTTTGCCGTATCAGGGCTCTCAAAAGTGGATTTGGATATATACCCAGATCTGAATCTATGGGTATGGGTTGGGCAATATTTCCACTCTATGATAATCACAGAAATTAGAGATTCTATTCTATATAGGTTCTTATACCATGCTAATCACTATAGCATCTGAACACCTAGCAGAGCAACATGACTGCACTTCTGTCATGTAGTATTTGTTCTCTCTCGCTCGCACACACAAGTTATATATGTTTATGTTAAAGACACGCCCCTTGCACTGAGAGCAGCCAGTGGTGAGTTAAGCCCCAAGTTCTAATCCCTGGGCATTTGTATTGCAGCTGGGTGGGTTGTAAATGGTTCATAACCAGAGCACTGAGTGGGTGTACCCTGTCACTGCTAGGGGCATAGAGTTATGTAGAAAATAACAAAATGAAATGTATTTGCCAGGAACAGACAACATCTGACAAAAAGGGCTGGTGCAACACAGACCCCACAGATAGAAAGAAAAGCTGTCACCAGCACATGGCCCTTTAAGATCAGCTAGTGAAGGGAGAACAGTGCCTCACATGAGACAGCTCCAGTTCAGCTTTTCCTCTTTAAAAAGGAAGAGAAGGTTTAAGGAAGAAGCAAGAATAGTGAGCTGGTAAAGCTGGCATTGTAAACCTGTAGGAAATCACAGCTTGCCTGGCAAGGCACGAGTTAGCTAAAGGTGGCTAGAAGGTGGAAGACCTGGGAGGGAAGAGTGACAGGATCATCTGCTTACATTGACTATCTGTGTGTACAACTAGAGGCATTCAAGTGCAATTTTCTACTTTTAAGATCCAAAATTATAAGGAATTATATTATTGTTTTTGTCATTATTGTTCTCTAGAGCCTGATGCCTGAGGATCTCAAAGCACTTTACAAACCTTAAATAGCTGAGCTTCACAGTATGTCTATGAAATAGGTAAGTATCATCATCCAACATTATAGACAGCGAAAGAAAGGCGGAGACAGTTGAATGACTTGGCAAAGGTCACACAGCAAGTAAGTGGCAGAACTAGGAATAGACGCAGGATAGCTGGATTCACAGTCCCATGTTGTAACCATAAGAACATATTTCCATCATTCATACCATGTGCTATTAATTATTATTATATTATTAGCCTTTCAAGAATTTAAACTGTGTCTTCAAACAGCACATATTCCTTTAAGGTTCTGCCCTTGTTACTGCTGCCTTTATTTATGCTCAACTGTCCAGAGCAGCTGAGAAAACCTGAGAGAGGCCAGTACTAAAGGCAAGCATCAGGTCACGTGACTGAGACTGCCTGCATCTGCTTCACAGCTGTTAACACTGCAGAGTCGCCTTGTACCTTCAGGCAACCCAAGAGGAGAATGGTAATGTGGATAGAGGATTGTGGGATGGTTGTGGCTAGACTATCTCCATGCTCAACAGTCATTAATTTGGTCCTGGCAGGGAGGAAGTGACAAGGACAGCACAAAGAGTAGAACATCTAAAGTTTGTGCACAGTGTTGTGAATAGTTTACACGCTTGTCAAGCTGTTCAGTAAACAGTGAATGTCTGCAGCCAGCTGTAATTTAACACAGTGAGATCACTCTAATATGAAGAGCAAAAGACTATTTTTTTTCCATATGGATAGCTACACAAAGCTTCATTGACTTAAACATTTCTCATCATTTATGGGGACAATTTATTGCCACATCATCGTAACATATTCTGTTTTGTATTTTAAAGGTGGACATGGCACAGGGACCATCCTGATTTGCAGTTTCAAATTGGACCTAAAATTGTTAAAACTCTTGGCTATCAGAGGGATAGTGCCCATTTGGGGGCATTTGTGCAGTTATTGTTGTTTACTTGCTTAGCACCAACAATGTGCTCAATGTTGCATGGGAGAAAAGTAAATACAGTCCCTGTCCCAAAGAAGTTACAAGAGACACAAACAAAGTGGCTTCCATTGGGTTGAGTCTGTTGGTGAGGTTGTTCTATGACTCTCCAACATGATCTGTCTGAGATGCTGGCCATGGTAAGCACTGCAGAAACCTAAGCAGCAGAAGTATTTTCCTACATAAGTCTTTGACCTACACCTGCTGGTCATATAGAGCACACATGAGAGCTAGTGAACCGATGTTGGGGGCTCTTGAGGCATGAATCGGAGGGCTGGGAAGGCTGGAGTGAAACACCCTGGATCCAAACATTCTCAAATTTTACCAAAATTCAGAGCTGGATCAAGATCAAATTTTTGTGCCTCAGGCTCATCCCTACATTTTAACCAAAGTTGTTGTAAAGACTTCATTAGAGGATAAACAGAGGTAAACTTATTTGGGGGTGTCTAAGTCTCCCACCTCGATGTCCCCTACCATTATATTTATATGTGTTGCAACCCTCTCTATAAAAGACTGGCAAAAATTCCCTCAGGCACAAGGGAATCCTTCAGATACCTGGGTTAAAATTCCATCCATTTCTGCAGAGGTTTCATGACTTGTAGGCGTAGACTCTGGATTACTTGTAATAATGACCAGGACTGGGAGCTGGGTTCATATCCCTTTGTAGCTGCTACAGTACTGGCATCCCCAAGTGTTAAAAAAGAATCTAACACGTATTATTTTTAAAAATATCACGATTTTTAAGACAATTTCATGAATTTTTGGTAGGCGCTGACTCATGATTTTATTTACTTTCTAATTGTTGAGTCACATTTACGAGCTTTTCTCCTCATCCTACAAATGAAAACTGAGATGCTCACGTAGATTCATTGCGATCATCTAGTGTGACCTCCCGTATATCACAGGCCATAAAACTTCCCCAAAATATCAGCATTTTTGTTTTTAGAAAAACATCCAATCTTGATTTTAAAATGGTCAGTGATGGAGAATTCACCACTCCTTGGTAAGTTGTTCCAATGGTTAATTATTCTCGCTGTTTAAAATTTACGCCGTAGTTCCAGTCTGATTTTGTCTAGCTTCTAGCCACTCTACTGTTTCATACCTTTCTCTGCTAGACGGAAGAGCCCATTATTAACTCTTTGTTCCCCATAACATAATCACATGACTCCAGGTTTGGGGTTTTCGGGAAGTACCTAACTTCACAAGGCTCAGGATAAAATTGTGAGAGTTGGGAGCGCTACTTCTATGACCTTGAGCGCTGCTGAGCACACTGGCTGCCATAGGGCAACAACATTCATTTCTTGACTAATAGCCATTGATGGACCTACACTCCGTGAACTTATCTAATTCTTTTTAACTCCAGTTATACTTTTGACCTTCACAGCATCCTCTGGCAACGAGTTTCACAGGTTGACTGTGCATTGTATGAAGAAGGACTTCCTTTTGTTTGTTTTAAACCTGCTGCCTATTCATTTCATTAGGCGACCCCTGGTTCTTGTGTTACATGAAGGGGTAAATAACACTTCCTTAGTCACTTTCTCCGCACCACTCATGATTGTACAGACGTCTGCCATACGTCCCCTTAGCCGTCTCTTTTCCAAGCTGAAGAGTCCCGGTCTTCTTAACCTCTCCTCATACGGAAGCTGTTCCACCCTCGTAATCATTTTTGTTGCCCTTCTCCAATTCTAATAGATCTTTTTTGAAATGGGTTGATCAGAAAGCACAAGTATTCAAGATGTGGGGGGTGCCATGGATTTATATACTGGCATTATGATATTTACTGTCTTTTTATTTATCCCCTTTTCCTAATGGTTCCTATCATTCTGTTTGCTTTTTTGCCCACCACTGCACATTGAGAAGATGTTTTCAGGGAACTATCCACAATGACTCCAAGATCTCTGTCTTGAGTGGTAACAGATAATTTATGGCCCACCATTTTTTGTATAGTTGGGACTATATTTTCCAGTGCGCATTACTTTGTATTTATAAACACTGAATTTCATCTACCATTTTGTTGCCCAGTCACCCACTTTTGTGGGATCCCTTTGTAATTCTTCACAGTTAGCTTTGGACTTAACTAGCTTGAATAATTGTGTATCATCTACAAACTTTGCCACCTCACCATTTACCCCTTTTCCAGATAATTTATGAATATGTTGAACAGCATTGGTCCCAGTACAGATCCTTGAGGAACTCTGCTATTTACCTCTCTCCACTGTGAAACCTGACCATTTATTCCTCCGCTTTGTTTCCTGTCTTTTAACCAGTTATTGATCCATGACAGAACATTCCCTCTTATTCTATGACTGCTTACTTTGCTTAAGAGCCTTTGGTGAGGGAGTTTGTCAAAGGCTTTCTGAAAGTCCAAGTACACTATATCCACTGGATCACCCTTATCCACTTGTTTGTTGACCCCTTCAAAGAATTGTAATAGATTGGTGAGGCATGATTTCCCTTTACAAAAGCCACAGTGCACTCTTCCCCAACAAATTGTGTTCATCTATGTGTCTGATAATTCTGTTCTTTACTATAGTTTCAACCAATTTGCCTGGTACTGAAGTTAGGCTTACTGGCCTGTAATCGCCAGGTGTTTTTTATAAGTCTATGTTACATTAGCTATCCTCCAGTCATCTGGTACAGAGGATGATTCCTTCAGAACTCTTGGATGAATACAATCGCATCCTGGTTGCTTATTATTGTTTAATTTATACATTTGTTCCAAAACCTCATCTCAGTCTGAGACAGTTCACCAGATTTGTCTCCTAAAAAGAATGTCTCAGGTGTGGGCAGGGCCGTCCCTAGGGGTGTGTGGGGCCTGGGACATAGGTGCCGAGTTTCCAATCTACCGGGGGTGCTCCCAGCCCACTCTGACCAGGCCCCACCCCCACTCCACCCCTTCTCCCAAGGCCCCACCTCCACCCCGCCTCTTCCTTCCTTCACCTCTTCCCTGCCCTGTTCCACCCCCTCCCCTGAGTGCGCTGTGCCCTTGCTCTGCTCCCCTCCCTGCCAGTGCCTCCGGATGCAGTGAAACATCTGATCCACTGCAGGCAGTAGGTGCTGAAAGGGAGGGGGAGGTGCTGATCGGCAGGGCCTGTCGGTGGGCAGGAGGCGCTGGGGGGAGGAGGAGGTAATGGTAGGGGGGGCTCCTCCTCACTGCCTCCCCGTTCGCCTTCTCACCCCATTCGCCTTCTCACACCGCTTGCCTGCCCATTTCCCGCCTCTCCTCCCCATCCAGCTCCTCACGATTTTATCGAAGCACAGGGCCCCCCAAAGCGTGGGACCCGGGGAGGAGTCACCCCAATTCGCCTTACCCAAGGGACAGCTCTGGGTGTGGGAATCTTCCTCACATCCTCTGCAGTGAAGACTGATGCAAATAATATATTTAGCTTCTCTGTAACAGCCTTGTCTTCCTTGAGCTCTCCTTTCGCAACTTGATTGTTCAGTAAACCCACTGATTGTTTGGCAGGCTTCCTGCTTCTGATGTACTTAAAATATGTTTTTGTGTTAGTTTTTGTGTCTTGCTCTTTGCTCTTCAAATTCTTTTTTGGCCTGCTTAATTATACTTTTTCACTTGATTGCCAGAGTTTATGTTCCTTACTTGTAAAAGGAAAGAGGGATGAAAGGAACTGAGCTTCCATTTGTTCCACACACGGAAGTGGGACTAAATTAATCCCTAGTGTAAACCCTGTTTTCTTTGATGGAATTACACGGGGGATGAATTTGTCCCAGAGGGAGCAATTTTAAACATCATTAGCAGAAATTCTAGTTGAAAAATTATCAGCTGATCCCAGTTGGCCCACTAGGCTTTGGAACAGAGCTAGTCAGCTAGTTTCCTGCAGGCAGGAGTTGGCCTGTTCGTCCCATTTTTGGTGAGAGGTAAGTTAAAGGCACCTGGGGCAGCTTGAACGTATAACCCCCGAACATATATTGCAAACATGCATATGGAGACGCAAAGTGCAGGCCTCTTTCCCTTGGCTCCACCTCCTTTTAGTGTGGCCACGCCCCCTCCCAGCCAACTTTGAATGTGTTGTGCACAGCCAAAACGCACCCCTGGCCTCCGGGTGATGCACAAAGGGGCAGCATTAGCCCATTTCTCTTCCCATATAACCTACCCTGTTTTCCTGGGTGTGCTGTGTAAGTTAGACCTTTCTGGCTACTCGTGCACTATACAGCTCTCATGGGTCCATCAGCACCGTGGGCTGTAGGGAAGGCAAACAGTGGCCTGTGAATGGTTGAATCAGCAGAGGAATTCTGACTGTTACCATCCCACCTGGCTGCTGTCTTGTACTTTCGCTCATTAACTGGGAGATGGATGATAAAAGGCCGCAGAGAACTGTTAACGATCTGCTGTGTTTGTCTAGGCTGAGCTTATTTTCTCACAAGAGCATTTTTGGGGTCAGTTCATTAAAAGGAAAAACAACAGAAAACCAGGATGAAAACACGTTATAGATTTGCTCAGGCAAAACTTTCCCAACCATTTCTAAGCATCTGCAGGCAGTGGACACACAGGGATTAAAAAGAAGAGTTTAGAAAAGAGTCCAAGAGGGCATTCTGCATTAGGTCTGCCATGTATGGTCAGGCCAGGCAAGAGCAAAATGTCAGCGATTTTAAGCACTGTGAGCAGAGCCCCTCCCTCCCTCTCTCTTTCTATTCTACATAATGAAGCTCAGTGCCTAGAGAGAAGCACAGAAGCTGATTGTTTTCAGTTCTGGGAAAGCCTGAGCATTGGAAATGAAACATCCACACAGCTGGGCAGATGCACACATGGTGGAGGGAGATGGGGGGACCATGGTATGTGCTTAGGTCCCCAGAATGGCGGATAAATTCTGCGAAGTCTCCCTGGAATAATAATAAGAGGCTGCACACAAATGTGCTTGAAACAAGGCAAGGAGTTGAGCTGTGAATCCCCTACAAGCTGTTGGAGTGAATTTGTGGCACTGCAGACTATTTGCCTGGTTCTAAGGTGAGTGCCCTTATGAAAAAAATCTGAAGGATCAGGGCAGTCTGGCTGAGCCTGTTGCTGACTTCTGAAATCTTCTGACCAGGCAGGAAAGTCATAAGGTGCAGAAATTGAATGTATTTTTTTGTACAGGTGCCAATCATATATCCCAAGGCTGAAACAGGGCTGTTGGGATCATCTAGTCTGACCTCCTGCGTAATACAAGCCATAGAATGTCCCCCAAATAATTCCTAGAGCAGATCTTTTAGAAGAACATCCACTATTACCTTTATCACCCAAACTTATCTCATCAAAAAAAAAATCAAATTAATTTGATAGCATCTATTTTCCATAAACCTATGTTAATTGGTCTTAATTACATTACACTTCTTTAATTCTTTATTAATCATGTCATGTATCATCCACTCCATTATCTTGGCTGGAATCTATGTCAGCTTGACAGGCCTGGGTCATCCCACTTACCCTTTGTAAAAATTGGCATGTTAGTTTTCTTCCAGTTTTCTGGACCTTCCCCAGTGCTCCAAGATTTATTGAAAATCAGCATTAACGGTCCAGCAATCAACTCAGCCAGCTCTTTTAAAATTTTTGGATGCTCATTATCTGGACCTGTGATTTAAAAAGTCTGACTTTAGTAGCTTCTGTTTAATATCCTCCAGAGATAAGAGTGGAATAGAAAGAGAGTGATCATCACCACATGATGAGACAATATCATCTGTTTTTCCCCCAAATGCAGAATAGAAATATTTATTGAACATTTCTACCTTTTATGCATTATTATGATCAGTCTACCTTTTTCATCTAGTAATGGACCAGTACCATTGTCAGGATTCTTTTTGTTCATAATGTATTTAAAAACTCTTTCTATTTCACTTAACTTTACTGGCCATAGATTTCTCCTTGTGTCCCTTGACTTCCCTTATCAATTTTCTACAATTCCTAACCTCTTATTTAAATTTATTACTATCAACTTCCCTTTTCTTCCATTTGTTATATATAATTTTTTATGGTTGTCTTCACTTCCCCTCTATATCTGGCCATTTTTTTCACCAATAAGCCTTCTGCCTTGATTGTGTCATTTGATGACCATGAGTCCATCCCTCTCCCTCTCTCTCACACGTGCTACCTATGTTGATTTGAATGTAGATGTTACTCATATTCCCAAATGAGGAACCTTCATGACATTTAATGTGAGGTTAGAGAATTTTATCGTCATGAAGGGATTGGGAAATCCTATTTTATCAGCCTGTGGCCTAATATTCCAAGGACATCCAAATAAAATACATCTGTTATCTGCTAGGTATCTGGTTACATCCAGGTAAAATACACCTCTGCACTGCCAAATGTTCCAAGGAGAGCTCACCTGTTGTGCTGGGAACAGCTGGAGACAGTCTTGATCCAAACACAGCCAGGCAAAATGAACCTGCCTTGCTATTGAATATTCTAGCTTCATCTGTGTGCAGTGCACACACTGTGTCACATCCAGGAAGCACATGCTTGCTGGGTGCTGCAGGCACAGTATCCTTGAATCCAGTGGACTGTCAGTGGACTGTTGGCACCACACGGGTGCAGTGGAGGATCAGATAAGAGCCAGGAGTGAAAGACTAAAGCCCCAAGATTACTTAGAAGAACTTAAGAGCTCCAGGCTATTGTATCCTACATGTTGAATAGAGAGCCTGGACCGATACCACAATCCTTCTTATCGTTATTATTCCTCAGCATGAGTTCATAGATCTCACAGGTGTGCTACACGCTGCACAGTAAAACACACGGGAACGCTGGGTGTAAAAGTTGGGAACTCAGTCACAAGTCCACAATTACTCAATTTTTTCCTTTATTTATACAGTTCCATACAGAATTATTGTGACTTATAGCGTCAGGACTTACATTTATGCCAGATAAATAATAACAGACAAGACGGAATTGTTAAGCACATTCTGAAGCACCAGGAAATCCTCCCACCTTTTATGATAGTCATTTCCTTCTCTGAATCCCTTGGTCTGGTCCTTCAGTCCTGGGGCTGGTGTTTCTCCACGTTGAGCCCATGTTCACTGGAGGCTTTTATACATTTCTGCATTACGCATTACTTAATCTTTATCCAATAGGCTTTCAGCATGTCAACCCTTTGGGTTTTAGGTAACCTGTACGCTAGCACGTGTAACGCTGACAGACCCTGGGCGGGATCAAACCTAGTGCCTCTGGGGTTTAGTGCATGAACCTCTACTGCAGGAGCTAAAAGCCAACTGGCTGTTAGCTAAGGCTGTAGAGCAGACTCATTTTCTCTCTCTCTCTAAGTGGTCTCGGTGCCACTAGATGGGACAGAACCCCACCCCCAGGAGGTGTGTGGGTTACACACACACACAAACTTCAGTTGCCCAACTTCTGCATTTTTCCTGCTGGGTTTACAGTTTTCTGGATTGAGTTGTCCTGCGTGACCCTGTGTCTGAGCCTTCCCAGAAAAGGGAATTTTTATTTATCATGACATACACCTTCCAACACAACATGTTGCTTATCTTGCCAGCAATAATATCATTTTAAATCAGGGATCAGCAACCTTTGTCACGCGGCCTATCCGGGAAAGCCCCTGCCGGGCCGGGCCGGTTTGTTTACCTGCCGTGTCCTCAGGTTTGGCTGATCACAGCTCCCACTGTCCGCGGTTCATTGTCCACGGCCAATGGGGGCTGTCGGAAGGGCGGCCAGCACAGCCCTCGACCCGCACCGCTTCCCGCAGCCCACATTAGCCTGAAACAGCGAACCCTGGCCAGTAGGAGGTGCGATTGGCTGAACCTGTGGACACGGCAGGTAAACAAACCATTTTTTTTTTTTTACAAATGATTAAAATATAGCTAACGAAGCTGTTAATCTTACCATTTAACATTCCTTCATTTTATATTTCAATATTGTATGTCAGTATATGTGTATTATCCCCTGCTACCCTTTCATCTATTTGAAGTATATGTGTGAGGGTGTAGCTTTGGAAAACATGATGGTTCTTTAATGTGTGACAAAGTTCCTGCTCTACCTTGGTGGGTCTTGCGCTTATTGGCGGATTTGCTCGCCTTGGAGCTTCACGGCAGCCCTCAGCTTGGCCGTTTTTCTGAATTCACGGTCCAGGTCCACTCCTCCTGTGTCTGACCAGGAGTTGGGAGGATTTGGGGGGAACCCGGGCCCGCCCTCTACTCTGGGTTCCAGCCCAGGGCCTTGTGGAATGCAGCTGTCTAGAGTGCCTCCTAGAACAGCTGTGCGACAGATACAGCTCCCTGGGCTACTTCCCCATGGCCTCCTCCCAATTCCTTCTTTATCCTCACCATAGGACCTTCCTCCTGGTGTCTGATAATGCTTGAACTCCTCAGTCCTCCAACAGTCGGCGTTCTCACTCTCAGCTCCTAGTGCCTCTTGCTCCCAGCTCCTCACACGCACACCACAAAATGAAGTGAGCTCCGTTTTAAAACACAGGTGCCCTGATTAGCCTGCCTTAATTGATTCTAGCAGCTTCTTCATTGGCTGCAGGTGTTCTGATCAGCCTGTGTTAATTGTCTCCAGAAGGTTCCTGTTTGTTCTGGAACCTTCCCTGTTACCTTACCCAGGGAAAAGGGACTACTTAGCCTGGGGCTAATATATCTGCCTTCTATGATTCTCCTATAGCCATCTAGCCTGACCCTGTCACAAATGTCAACATTTCTTATCTTCTTTTAACATGGGCTTTTCATTCAAAGTCCAGTTTTATTTGTGGATCATTGCAAAGAAACTTCATTAGAAATTTCCCTGTGAAGGCTTTTTGAAAGGTGTCTCAATTTTAGGACCTTGATATTTAGTTGCTTTTAATGGTACTCGAATAGGAGACAGGCTCCTGTCCTGAAAGGCTTACCATCCAAATGATGGACTTGATAGACAAGGGAGGCTATCACACGGCCCACAAAGCAGAGGATCCAGACGGGACCTGTTATTCAGGTCAGGCACATGTACCGTGATGGTTCAAACATTATGTTGTTCATGTAGGTGTAAATGCATTCATTTCTTGTAGTGATGTTGCAAAAATAGGTTCTTAGGAGTGACCTGAATCAGGCAAGACATTTACCAACTAGTTTGTCTCACAGGGTGGGACACCACAGTCCCTGATAATGCCCTTTCAGCGGGGGTTGGGCACTTGGGGGAGTATAGATTGTTTCTTGCTGGTTTTTTGTCCCATGCTTTGTCTCATAGAAACCAATCTTCTGGAGTGTGAATTGCAGGACTGTTTTCTGATAGCTTTGCTCGGTGATCTGCAGGCTACTAACATTGTAGGGCTTCTGCTGGGAGCAGCAGAGTGGTGAAGGAGGGCAGGAGCTGTGAAAGAACCAGTTATGGCTCCTGGATTGTCTTCCCCAGCCCAGGCACAGCTTACAGCAGCCTAGTGGCTGCTCTAACTTGCACAGATGGTCTATAGTCTCTTAGAGACATGTGCAGGGGATAACTAGAATACAACATGCTTTGGCAAATTCCTTGCCACCCACCGCCCAAACCCCCCAGAACTGGATTTACTGGCTCACTGGGGAATCCCTGGATGACTAGAGTATACCCAGCAGGGTACTTGCAGGGGGTTTCCATTCCTGCTGCACTGCTTTGACCTGCATAAGGGGACTAGATTGGGGCAGAGATTCTGCCCCTTTGGATTTAATTAAAATGGTTGAAACGTAACAAGAAATAGTCCATTACTGGGCAGCAGCAGACTCTTCTTTAATTGTTGGATTTACCACTTGGATACTGTGAGGAAGGGGGCTGTACAAATGTCTGGACAACAAGATGCAGTCCATAAGCCTTGTGGCCTGAAGTCTACGAGGAAAAGGAAGTGAGGCAGTACCTCATTTAAATATCAACTGTGTTCTCTGCCGTATCTCATTTACATTTCCACTGTGTTCTTTGCTGTCATCTCCGGGAGAGCAAGGGAAGTCGACTGAGTGAGGCAGTACCTCATTTACATCTTAATTGTGAATAGTCTGGGGACATTAGGGTATAAATTGGCTAAGTTTTGTAATTGGGGCCGATATTTTGGAGCCATTTCGGCAACACCTAGATGAAGTGTGGGTGACAGGATCACGCTGATGAAATTGATGTTTGCTGAAGTTGGGTAAGAGGGAAATCCAAAGTTTAAAGAGAGGAACAGTATGTGCTCCTGGCTTGCTGTTGAGGCTACCTTGCTGGGCGGGAGGAACTGTAATGTTTCCTTTGGGTCTTTGATCCTCTTCTAATGAGCTGTTTTGGCTTTATATGGACAGAGCTCAGCAGCGGTTCCAGTTATCTAGCCAGTGATAAGCAGAGGTCAGAGCCCAGAAGCACTTCCAGTTATCTGGAGAGCTGTGGACAGAGAAAAGCAACAGTTGGGCCAACCCACAGCTGCCAGAAGGCTGAGAGCAGTTGTGAACACTACAGTGGGAGTAGAGGAGTTTGCAGCATCAAACCTACATTATATCAGCCTAAAAGTTCTGGTGAGGCCATCCTGTCCTAGAGGTTGAAATGGTTATAGCAGGACAGGTGGAAGAGCCCCAGATCTGCCTAAGAAACAGAAGTTCTGATTTTTCTAGATTCCTGGAACCACAAACGGTGAGTGAGGAAGTTGGGGAAGTGGGAGTGGGGAGCTGGGAGGCAGAATAAAGTGCATTAACCACTCAGGATCCAAGTTGCAGATGGAATCAAACTAGGGAAGGAAATCCAAACCCCCTTCATCTTCGAGTAAGTTCTGATTCCGATTCACGCCTGAATCCAAACCCCTCAGCTCTCCCTGATTCTGTATAGTAGATCCAAAGAGAAACGTTGCATCAACACTTTACTCTTGAACCTCGGTAAGTGTGAATCTGGAGCTGAACTTCTCAGCTTAGGCCCATCTCTGATTTTCACAGTGACCTTCTTGAATGTTGGCGAGATGTCAACACGAGCCAGGGCCTAGCCTCAGAGACAGGGCTAGTGAGGGCTGATGACAGCTGTGTATTAGGACAGGCCCATCCAGACGACTCGAATGTACAGAAATAACGCTTGTGGCCATCTGGTGACATGGTAATATGGTGCTTCCCACACTACTGTAGCTGCTAACCTTTTGATTATATTGTGTCCTAGTAGGTTATTATGGAATGGATGCATTACTGACCTAGACAGCTCCACTTCTTTTTTGGAAGTGTATTGAAGTTATTATGAACTTGATGAATTTACTGTGGCCTGTTTCATGTCTAACATTAAGCAGTGACAGCCTGGGCACGGGAAGACAGAGCATTCGGCTGTAGAAAGTGGCTGTATCTCTTCCAAACCCAGTTCATTTGCTGCCATCTGCTGTAGAAAGGATAGCATAGCACTCCATGTCCAGCCCAAAGCCTGCAACAATTTCAGTGGACCTACAAATCGATGGGCTCTTTACTCTCCTTTCACCTTTCTGCTAGGAATAGAAGAACTGGCAGAGTTTGGGGGGGGGGGGGAAGGGTTGTGAACCTCTCAGAGGATTGTTTTTGAGTCCAAGCATGGGAACCTTTTCTCTCGTCATTTAAGCCCATATTATTTTAAAGTAGAATTGGTTCAAACAAACAAACATGATTTTCCAGCGAAAGGGGCAGCCTTTGCTCTGGTTTAGGGAGAGAAGACTATTCCCAAAGCTAGGCTGGGATGAGTTGGGTACCCTAGATCTGGTATTTATTATATTAGGTTGATATTTCTCCCTCTCCCCCACCCCCCTTCTTTTTAACCTGTTGTGATCACTGGATTCTCTCTCTCTTCTCCTTACTTATTTTAGACTCTTCTCGAAAAAAGTACAAACATGACCATCCTAGAATTTAATCCCTGAATATGGAACCTGAGTGTCTGAGTGGTAAAAAAATATCTGCTGGTCCCTAAAACCCATTTCTCAGATCATCTGAAATCGCTCCATCAGCCAATTTTCCTGGTGCACCACGGCTGGATCCCTTAATATGTCCCAAGACGTTAATGGTCCTCGTCCTTCGCCCCCCCCCCCCCCCCCACATTACCCTGCTCCAGGTTCCGAACGTGAGCCACCATCTTTTCTGCACTAGGATTAGATGGAGTTCTAACCCCTTGGGCCAACTGTGGTTCCACGGGGAAGCCAAATCCACATTAAACACTTTATATTCTATTACAGCTTTAAAAGAATTTGCAAGGTGCTCAGAGCATGAGGCCAGTGCTCCTGTGGACCTTATCAGGTGCACAGGGAGTGAGTGTACACGTTGGATTATGGAATTTATACATGCTGTTTGCTATATTTGAGAAGCCAGCAGAGGTTCAAAGTCCTGGAGACTGAAGCTTTTTCTGTTTTTTCCAGCTATTATTGAAGGCGGAGGGAAACTCCTAAGACAGGGATTGGCAACCTTTGGTATGCGGCCCGTCAGGGAAAGCCGCTGGCGGGCCGGGCGGGTTTGTTTACCTGCAGCATCCGCAGGTTCCGCCGATCGCAGCTTCCACTGGCCACGGTTCCCCACCCCAGGCCAATTGATATTCTATTGTTTAACAGTGTGATTAATCGCGATTTATTTTTTAGAGTTAATCGCATGAGTTAACTGCGATTAATCAACATCCCTACATGCAGAGCGTTACTTTGGCTGCTGTGACAATCAGGGAGTCATATCAAAGGGAAACTGATGGGCTGATTTAAGGAACTAACATTAAGCTTTGTGAAAGGGGGGTCTTAGAACAGGGTCAGAAAAGCTCACCATTTCAATGGGAAATGCAGAGTTTGTTCAGATGAATTTCTCACCCAGTATTTTCCTCATTGTTTGTCCCTCTCTGGAGATGTCCTCTGCTCCTATTCAGCAGATTAATTTAACGAAAAGGGAATCAAATTTTATTCTTCAGGTCGTACCCTGATCACCACTGAGGTCAGGAAGGTTTCAGGGTAGCAGCCATGTTAGTCTGTATTTGCAAAAAGAAAAGGAGTACTTGTGGCACCTTAGAGACTAACCAATTTATTTGAGCATAAGCTCTTGTGAGCTACAGCTCACTTCATCGGATTCATCTGCATCCGATGAAGTGAGCTGTAGCTCACGAAAGCTTGTGCTCAAATCAATTGGTTAGTCTCTAAGGTGCCACAAGTCCTCCTTTTCTTTTTGAGGTCAGGAAGGAATCCTTTCCCCCATGTTCACCACTGAGCAACTGGCCAAGTGCATTATAGTTATTTTCATCTGAAGCATTGGCCATTGAGAGGGGGGTGGAGCAGTTAACGGAGCAGTGTTCTGATGCACTCTGACAAAACCCGTGTTCCAATATACTTTCTTTGCACCGTACTACTGGGTCTCATTACATGCTAGTGGCATGAGGGCACATTGCATGGCAGTAATGCCATCACAGGGCTGGGGTTCAGGTGCTCATTTCTTCAGCTGTAAGTTCTGAAGCACACGCGAAACCCCCAAGTAATCTTGTGAAGCATTTGAAGCTCCGATAATTTTCCCCTGAAACCTCTTGCGTTGATATTCTTCCCTCTGGATGGCGATGCTGCACAGGGCACTGATTTGTTTAGCTCTCTCGCATTTAACTGATTGCCGTTGGATTTTCTCTTGTAATTTGGCTGCTGCTCTGGGGAGTGATGATTGCTTGGTAGCAAGACTTCCCATGCACATGAACGACAGTTACGTTGCTGACATCTAGAGTTTTTAGCCCGTGCATTTTACCGGTATCTGACTGCAAATGGGCAGCAAAAACATCATTAGATATTATACTTACCTAGCATTTTACATTGTATTCATCATTGTCTTTACTACTACTGCTCCTGCTAAAGTCTAACAGTGAATCCAATCCAACATTGCCCTGTACTATTCCCTATAGTAAAGGCTGGACTCTGGCTTTCTGAAGCAGAGTTTCATGAATAGTGGTAGTGTTGGGAGGTGGGACTGTGAGGGTTAGCGTCTGAGTGGTAGGGGCTGTAAGAATTCTGCCAGCAGAGACTAGCAGCAGGCAGAACGGCTCCAGGGTGCTGAGGGACCGAGCCTGGATGCGTCAACTGCTACACCTTGAAAATGGTGCAATGTCCACTCCTACTTGGGTCAACCCTTGAGCGCTTGTGGGACCCCATGTGCCACACCTGCCCCTGGGATGTTGTGTGCCACTAGCTTGTCCCCACCATGCCTCCCTCTGGATGTTCAATCTACCTGCTCCTGGGGCGGGGGGAATTCTTGCAACATCTGACTGCCTGAGTTAGCACCAGCCTGCGTTGGTAGGAGCAGAATCAACTTTTGGGTGGCTCGTGACGCAATTTTGGCCTTGCTTTTCCCCTACGTGTCTCCTTGCTAGGCTTGCAGTTGGCCTGGGGATTGTGGGGAGGGTCTGTGAGGAGTTCAGTCCAAACCGAACTGACTCATAATATGGGCTGGGGGATGTGTGTGCCTTACCAGCCTCTTGATGTAGAAGTGGTGCCTGGCTGCTTGACACTTTCCACCCTAACTATTGGTTTATATCCAGTTCTGTTTTCTAGGCCCTTATCATCTCCCCTCTTTGTCTATAGCAATACCTTCCCCTCTCTGGTCTTCCTGCCCTTCCCTCTGCTCCATTCAAGCTACGCCTACTAAAATCATCCTCCTAGCTTTCTGTTCTGACCGTGTCACCCTCCACCCCCTTTCAGTCTTCCACTGGCTCCACCAATCCAGTGCATCAAATACAAGGTTATTGTCCTTATCTTTAAAGCCCTTCACAACTTAGCCCCCCACCCACCCCCGCCTTGTATCTTATCGCATTGCTCCACCAACGGTGGCAGCTTTGGCCACCCATTTGACCTCTTCTCCCCCAAGCATTGTCACATTTTCTTCCACGCTGCCCCTTGTATGTGAAACATCCTCTCTGAGCTCATTGGTGAAGCCTCTACCCTCCTTCAAATCCCTTCTCAGAGCATCTCCTGAGATGCTTCCGGGAGACGTTAACGGAGTAGCTATGGTGGTGGCCAGGAAGGACTTCTCAGATTTAGCTTCTTCATCTTGTGATTTATCATTAATTAAATAAAATTGGCAGAATGGCCTGCTGAGCTACTTGCTACTAATATTGTTTCTCTCATTCTCCCTCCTCTGTTGCTCCTGATGGCTACACCCACTTGCTGTGGCTTGTCTTAAATGGGGTCCCGATCCTGTTATACAGCTGAATAATTTCACTCGTGTGTAAATGATCAGTGATGGCCGGATCGGGGCCTCAGAACATAAGCTTCTTGGAGCAGGCACTGTATTTTATTCTGAGCTTATATAGCATACTGGGGCCCCTGATTGTGCCTGGGATTGCTACCACATCCCCACTGTAATTGTAATAATAAAATGGGCTAATTTTGCTTTTTTTTTAATTTAAATGAAAGCTAGTGCCCTTTTACAAAAAGAGAAAGTGGTAAACGCTGAAACAGATAGGAATTGGGTGAATTTCAGGGCTTTGCGTGGTTTTGATTCCCTGGCCTTCTCTGTCTGAAATGCAAACTAGCATCCCTCTGTCTCTTAACCTTTATGTTTTTTCACAGAAATAAGATTTAAGATTATACATAGATACGATTTGCTAAATGCACAACAGACAGCCTGTCAGGGTTCCTTCCCCACTCTGAACTCTCAGGTACAGATGTGGGGACCCGCATGAAAGACCCCCTAAGCTTATTCTTACCAGCTTAGGTTAAAACCGGGTCCGCTACCAACACCAAGCGATTTAACAAAGAATCAGGGAAGAGCCCACTTGGAGACGTCCCCAAAATATCCCCCCAAGTCCTACACCCCCTTTCCTGGGGAGGCTTGAGAATAATATCCTCACCAATGGGTTACAAAATGATCAAAGACCAAAACCCCTGGGTCTTGGAACAATGGAAAAATCAGTCAGGTTCTTAAAAGAAGGATTTTATTAAAAAAAGAAAGGTAAAAATCATCTCTGTAAAATCAGGATAGAAAATACTTTACAGGATATTCAGATTCAAAACACAGAGGATCCCCCTCTGGGCAAAAACCTTAAAGTTACAGAAAATAGGAATAAACCTCCCTCTTAGCACAGGGATAATTCACATAAAACAAAAGACAAAATTAATCCGCCTTGCCTGGCTTACCGAAACTGGTTGCAATATTGGAGACTCGGATTAGGATGGGTTGGAGAAGATGGATTTCTGTCTGGCCTCTCTCAGTCCTAAAAGAGAATGGCCACAGAAACAAAGAACCCAAAACAAACCTTCTCCCCGCCCCCTAGATTTGAAAGTATCTTTTGTCCCTATTGGTTCCTTCGGTCAGGTGCCAACCAGGTTATTTGAGCTTCTTAACCCCTTACAGGTAAGGAGGAATTTTAGGCTACTCTTATGGTTAAGACACGGCCCGTACAACTGCCCCTGATTTAGGGGGCTCAGCACCTCTAAGAGTCAGGCCAAGTACCCCTGCCCCTAGCAGCTTACAGCTTATGAGCATCGCGTAATATTTAATTGCAGTATGCCGGAGTATAAGTGATAGTGACAGTGGGTTCATTAAATATGCATTGCCTTTGTGTTTTCTGCTTCATACTTTTGCTCTAATTATCTCTTTTGGTTGACATGCTACGAGCAGGAGGTCACTCAGCTGCCACTTAACTTCTTTTGCTGCCTTTGTTTCCACAGTAGGTTTTCACAGAGGGTTTGAGCTCACATGGTAGAGGGCAGGCACAAAACTTGCTTTGTTGTGCAGCAAAGACACAGGACTAATACATCTCCCAGGAGTGCGGTCACAAGAGAAGTTGCCAGAGTAGGAACACGGGTCTCAAAGGCGCGAGGGGTTAGCTGGGATGGGAAGGAATGACACAGACCTTTGTCATTAACATTCCCTCCACGTTTACTTAAAAGAGCCTGAGCAGCATTAATGGTCATGCTGTGGCACTGTGCTTTGTTTGGATGATTGAGCCATACCTCCAGCCGCGTCCCTGTATCCCTGGCTGTGCCACCCACATTGCTCCTGAGTCCCTAGCGGTGCTTCTGGCAGTGATATTTTGAGGATACCTTTGTCTCTCCTCGGTGCAGAAGTAAATGGAGTAGATCATCTGCCAGGAGCAGTTGTGTTGATAATTGATTTTCAGTGGCTTTATAATAGTTTCTCTGGCTTACACTGCTAAATAGAAAGACCTCGGGCCCCCAGCCTGCCCTCTTTGTGGGCTTCAAATTCCCTTTGATGTCACTGAGCCGAGAGAGTCCATGTGGAATGCAGAATCAGGTTCCCTGCAAGTACCATATGGCGTTAGAGAAAATGGGGCTGTCCTTGTCCTTGCCCCTGTGCTTTGCTCTTTGAGGTACCTGCATCCCGCTGGCAGTCATTAACACAGACAGTAGCTTCGCATTCCCACCTGGAGTGCATGTGTAAGTAGGAAACAATGATGCTCACAATGCAATGGAGGAAAATGTTTCCTGGATTTTTATTTTCCAGGCAGCCTTCTTCTGAGTGGCATTAAAATGGAGTTAGGAGCGCATGGCTGGGACAACTCAAGAGCGGGCTTCAGGAAAATATCAATTACAGAAGGTGCTGCACTTTCTGCGTGTGATTCACGCAGGCTGTGGTGGAGATGACATGCAAACAGACTGAATGTGCTTCAAGAAATGAATGCGTTGGGGAAGTCAGAGGCACAGTGACATGGGAACAAAATGGCCCCCAGTGGGGCTGCGATAGATTGGCTTGCAGAACACTGCTCTCTAGTCTAAAGGCCTCGTGACCTAGCCTTTTGCTTCTAATAGTATCATAGAATCATAGAATAACAGAGTTGGAAGGGACCTCTGGAGGCCATCTAGTCCAACAGCCTGCCCAGAGCAGGACCAATCCCAACTAAATCATCCCAGCCAGGGCTTTGTCAAGCCTGACCTTAAAAACTTCTAAGGAAGGGGATTCCACCACCTCCCTAGGTAACACATTTCAGTGTTTCACCACCCTCCTAGTGAAAAAGTTTTCCTAACATCTAACCTAAATCCTCCCCCACTGCAACTTGAGACCACTACTCCTTGTCCTGTCATCTGCTATCACTGAGAATAGTCTAGATCCATACTCTTTGGATCCACCTTTCAGGTAGTTAAAAGCAGCTATCAAATCCCCCCTCATTCTTCTCTTCCGTAGACTAAACAATCCCAGTTCCCTCAGCCTCTCCTCATAACTCATATGTTCCAGTCCCCTAATCATTTTTGTTGCCCTAGTAATGAGCATCAGTTAACTTCTAAAGCACCCCCACTCCAAAGGGATCAGTGCGCTGTGCAATGTAAGAAATGCAAATTAAGCGAATGCATTGCACACACGGGAGAATAAAAGGGAACTGCACATTCAAATGTAATGCTCTGTTTCTAAATGGGTGGGTGCAAAAAACGGCAAGGCCCCGAGGTGCCTGGGGGTTCAACACACCTGGTGTGCCCAGTCCCAGAAACTGCACCTGCAAACGATCAGAGCTGGATATAGTTTGCAGGCCCAGCCGTACTAAGGGAGGCATTTTTTTAAAAAAATTGGTCCCTTAGATTCAAATCAGATGAAATGAATAGAATGAGTCAGCTGCAAAATAAAGGACAAAAGAGAGAGAACAACAACAACAAAAGGGAGTGGAGGGTCAGGGTTTGAAGGGAAGGGGCTGGGTGTGGTCAAATTAATAATCAATAGATCTCAAAGCACTTCACAAAGGAGGGTAGTATCAATAACCCGATGTTACAGATGGGGAACTGAGGTGCAGTGACTGGCTTAAGGTGATGCAGCTCGCCAGGGACCAATCCAGCTCGCCTGTGTTCCAGCCCAGGGCTCTCTCCACTAGGCCATGCTGCCTGATGCAATAGAGAGGGGTGGCTTTAAGGCATTTTTTTAAAACTAGGGCTTTGTGGTGAAACCCCGTCCGGGAGCAGCCCGTTGTCTCCCTCTGGCTCTGTGAGGGCACAGGCAGCTCGTTCTGTGCAGCCAGGAGCTAGCAGGGAGTCTGTGCGTGTGTTATTCCTCTGTCAAAACCTTTCCTTCTGTTACCTGACACTGGATCTGCTGAGGATCTCTTTCCACAAGAGGATGGGCTGGGACAAAGATCGGGGGGAAGGGGGGGAGTGAGTTCCACACACTAGCATCCCCATGGCACATGCCTGATCTCTTGCTGAGCTGCGATACGATAGTGGGACTCTAGGAGGTAGGTGGTGACTGACCAAAGATACCTCTGCTGATGAGGTTCAAGGGGAGGCCAGCATTGGTAATGGGTTCAAGTATCGCACAGAGGCCTGTGAAGTTTTAGCTCTGGGTGGAAGTTCTGGAGTTTCAATGTAGACAAGCATCCAAAATGTGGAGGCTTTCTTCTCAGCTTACATGGAACTTTTGGGAGTGGAGAGCCAGCTGGTGAAGGCAGATTCCCCCCGCACCACTGATGATGGATCGCAGCCCTTCCAGGCGCTATCTGGCTTGGCAGTGCCACAGGGTCAGCTACTCCTTCAGTGTTGGAGGCCATTTGGAGGGTAATTGCAGAATTGCTCCCTTCCACCCCCAACCCCAGAGCAATACAGTGAAGCTCTTCTTGCACTGGTTTCAGAATAGCAGCCGTGTTAGTCTGTATTCACAAAAAGAAAAGGAATCCTTGTGGCACCTTAGAGACTAACCAATTGATTTGAGCATAAGCTTTCGCGAGCTACAGCTCACTTCATCGGATGCATTCAAGCTCACCAAAGCTTATGCGCAAATAAATGTATTAGTCTCTAAGGTGCCAAAAGTCCTCCTTTTCTTTCTCCTTGCCTAAGTGAGGACAGTTCTGTGCCCTGTCTCCCAATCAGTAGAGCAGGTTGATGCCCCATGTTTGTCCCTTCCCAGTCTCCTTATCACTTTCTTGCTCCCATCATCCCCATTTCTCTTGTCTTCCCCTTCACCAGGGGAAGGAACTTGTCTTCTGGTTGCCTGGCACTCCCAACAGCGGGCCTGGGTTCCTATGGCACAGCATCATCTGGCCTCCCAGATTCTCCCTGGCATGTTGGAGGCAGAAGGGGCTTTCAGCTGGACAGCTTCCTCTGGCAGTGGAGCAACGTGGCAGACAACAACAACAGCCTCTCCGATTTGGGCCGAGAGCCACCCCTGGAAAGATGGCTCCAGATGTGGTGGTGGCCAGCAGCACCAGATATGGAGGTGGAGGAAATAATAACGTGGTCGCCCAAATAAAACAGCAAGGAAACATCCTGAATCCTATTTAAGTCTAGAGCCAAAATATGTGTCTGCGTTATAACAGTAAACATATTCCCCTGTGTAACCAAGAACTCTCCTAGAAAATCTTTAATGTTCAGGCGGAGGTCTGGTTACTTTATTACCCTGATTAAATTACACAAGCTTTTCCTTTCTCTCTCTGCCTGCCTTGAAATCTCTCTCTCTCTCTCTCTCTCTCTCTGTCTTTGCACACTCCCTCCCTCCCTCCCTCCCTCTCTCTTTCTTGCTGTGGGGGCAGTGATGCAGGTATGACACAGCCCTGTTCTCCCTCCGCTGGGATCCCCTCTAGTGCATCAGTAACATGCACTGGCTGGCTGGACTGCATCATTGTTCTAGGAGACTCCTGTGCAGTGCAGCCCTCTTTCTTGGAACTCCGGAGCAGGACTGAGCGCAGAGCAGCAGCAGAAGCAAATAACTTCACATTACAGGTAAGAGCAAGTCATTTCTCCTGCTATTGTAGAAACAGACAACAGACATTTTACAGGGATAGCTAATGGCTGATGGGAACCTCGATTCCCAACATTAGTCAGCTGAGTGCCCGGCTAACAGCTGAGGGCTGTGAAGAAATAGGGAAACCAAATGAAATAAAACAAAAGAAAAATGTCCCTGAAAAGGAGGAGGCTCAAGGGCACGAGCTCAGCAGCCTGGCTGGCATGAAGTAACAGGGATTGTAGGGTACTTTGTTATTGTAACTAGATCAGCAGTGTCAGAGCAGTCAAGACCAAAACAATTCAGACTAACACCGGTTCCCTCCCTGGTTCTGTTTATCCTCTCCTGGGAGTGGTAATGAGCTGCAGTTTGTAGTTTTCGCTACGTTGAAGGTGCCCAGACTGAAGCGAGACAGGGTTATTTTAGGAGGACAATTAAAATACCTGCTGATGTTGTGTGTCTGGGAGAGGGTGTAGCGGCGGGCTGTGCATGCGTGAGGTGTGTATAAGTGGGGTGTGTTGTATATGCTTGTGGGGGGGTGTACAGATGTGTTTGTCTGCATCTGGCTGAGTCGTGTGTGGGTTGTAGGGTCCCCACTCTCCCCTGCCCCGGGCACAACACAGCAAATCCGCATGTTAATTGTCCTCTTTAAATAATCCTGTCTACCTCAAGGGATCATGAATGTAGCTCAAACTAAAATCAGCAGCTGGTCACTTCAGTCAGCAAAGAATAAAGGCAGCCACTGAGGGCAAGGTAAAGATTTTCAGTTTGAACTGTGGCTGTAATATATCTTGGTTTCTCTGACGCAGCTCATCTGGTTAAATAAACCTCTGTGTGTGTGTGTGTACATGCGTATGTGTCTGGGGACAGGTGCTGTTCAGCAGAGATTTTCATATACAGACTGCAGTAATACAGTCCCTCATACTGAGATCCCATAAAAACCATAGGCATGAACTGGATCCATCACAAGGCTCCTTGACACGTGTGCCCATGGCTCCGAGGAAACCAACAGAGTGATTGTAGCAGAGCAGGGAAGAGGGGACCCGGACTGTAGCGCTTTCTCCTGTGTGCAAAGGGGAACCCCGGGTTGGTTTTGATCAGGTGCTTTTCACATGACACCTGAATACATGGGCTCAGAGGGCTTTCTTCCCATGGAAAGCCTAGGCAGAAATGAAAGGCAGGTAGGGAGTGAGGGATGTTCCTGGCAGGGCTTTAAAATTGCTGCAAGCCGTACCTATCCAGGCTCCTATTTCTTGTCACCTGCAAGAGGAGAGAGAAAGAGTTAATCCCATTGCTTGGCTGGTCAGATTTTAATATACTATAGTGCTGCATTGTTCACCTCCTGGTGAAAAGACCCAGCCACATGCCTGCTCCTCAGCTGGCAATTAACTCTACCACTTCTGCAAGAATTTCACATCAGGCTGCCAGCTTACCCTGTCGATCACTTGTAATCCAGACAGGTAACCCCCTCCCACAGGATACATGGGCAGGCTTTGAGGAGAGGAGACCGCCTAGAGTTTCCTCCAGAGTCTTCCGCTGGGAGGAGCAGGGTCGCCCTCCACCCTTCAGTGGAAAAAGGAAAGTGTTTGCCCCCAAGCCCTGCAGATCTGAGGATTCTCTACAGTCCTGGGCCATCTGCAGGAGGACCCTGTTCTTCTACTGGCTCCTCACAGATGGGCTTTGGGCACTGCAGAGCAAAGGGCCATTGGGATGTGTCACTCTGATGGTCACCTGGGCCTACAAGAATGAAAAGTCTCTTACAGCCTTCCCTGAATGCCTTCCTTGTGCAGGGGTATTTGAAAATGTAGGTTGCCCTGTGATATGTGGGTTTATGCATCAGCTTTGCCAGCGTCCCTTGCCTGGCTCCTGCGTTATGCTGAGCATCCTCAGCTCTCACTGAAGTCAACATGGGTGCAGAGGATCCAGCAACTTGCAGGAATTGCTCAGCACCTCACAAGGTTTTGTAACAAGTGTCTGATTCCCCAGTTGCATTTCCCCGGGCTGGCTGGAGACCAGTCCATTGCCAAAAGGAAAGATTGCATTTGTTTGGGATTTATCCACCCAGAACTGATGAATCTGTGTCATGCTTCTTTTCTACAGCGAGTTTGAGGGGTCTTTCAGCAGGTTTTCTGCAGGCTGGGAGCAGATGCCAGAGACTGGGTTGCATTTCTCCAGAATTCTGACCATATAAGAGTGACCTCTTGGAAGCATTACTAGGACCGCCCATTCTCCTTTAAAAATAGCACACCATGGTAGAAGCTGGTCTCCTTTCCTTAGCCAGGCTGGAAAAGGCTGATGTCCAAAGACCTATGGCTGGAGATGAGACTTGAGGTGATGCCCCTTGTTTTTCTGAAAGGGCTGAAACAATTATTGTGGGTACCCTGGGAATGTTACCAGAGGGTCACTGCTGTACAAACAGAAAGCCACCAGGCAGTGAGATGCTTATCTGGTTTGCCATTCAGCTCCCTCAGTTGGCAGGAGACGTGTTATTTGCACCCATCATGAAGGTGATGTGTTATTTGCATCTGTCTGGGGTCTGTGACGTGCTGCAATGCAGAGGCCAACCTCAGACAGATCTTTATTCAGGGAAGTGATCTGGAAAGATGGGGCCCACGTTCATGAATTCTTCCAGCAGGCTCTGATTTTGCACTCCTACTTGTAAGTGCACATCAGGGTGCGGCCCCAAAAGCAGCCATGGACCCATCCCCTGGGTGCAAATATACACAGAGTTTGTATGCACAACTGACAGTCTGCATAAAGTGTGAGCGCAGACACTTCATGGGGTGCAGTAAACCACTTGGACAAAAGTGAGAGTGCACTATGCTAAGGTAGGAGTGAGCATCCGTGTCAGGGCCTTTATTATCCTGGGGTTGTGAGCGTGTATGTATACTTGAGTGGGAGACTGCCAGGAAGCTGGAGAAGGGCTGCACACAGGTCTGGAGGTATGTGTTTACCTCTTGTACATTCTGCCACAAGAACAGACCATAGATCCAGAGCTGGGAGGAAGGGTGGAGGACGGCAGGCAGAAGGGAGAGAACAGTGGAGACGTTTTAAGCCCCCATCTCCCATGTGACCTGTGGTAATCCTGCCCACTCCATCCAGCAAATCCTAGGGTAAAATGGCGCCTCTGAACAATGGGTATTTGGAGTTAAAAGGCAGAAAGCACGGGGTGAAGGGGCTGGCTCTTATTTGATGTATAATATGTAGGGCCACTATTTAAGCTACTCTTATTCTCCATACTAAGTGCTGAGAGACACAGACTCTCCCTCCGCTGCTCAGTACTGACACTGAATAGTTTTCTGGCCGCAGTACAAAATCCCAGGACTGCAAACAGTCCTGACAGGGGAAGCCCAGGACTCTGCCCGAGGGATCCCGCTTCCCATATTGTCAATTCCCCAAATTAATTTTCCGGATCAGGAGCTGAGTCTTTGAAAAAGGTTTCGCCTGAAAAAATTATGGAATTACTCCCGTGCTAATGAGCAGTTTAATGTTACGGCAGCTTAAAGTCCTGCAAGGAAAAAGGAGCCTTAGCAGTGAACTAAAGATACCATGAGAACAGGGAGGCTGGGATGTCTGGGCAAGGGGATGGAGGGGCATCACTGAGTCATTGAAATACACTGTTTGCAGGGCCAGCCTTCACTGTAAAGAAAAGAAACATGGTGGAAAACTAAGCTGAAGAGCCCTACAATAATATCTTCGGCAGTCCCTAATCTCATCCCCTTTTCTGCTGCGGGGACCAAAGGGGCAGGCAACCCACAGATTGATTCTTCTCCTCCAAAACAAGCGTACTCCGGCCAGCAGCAAGAGACAGCTCCATGCCTGGTCACCTGCTATGGGAGCAGAGCTGTAGGGCGGAGGAATTGCAGTCTTGGATCAGACCCGTGGTCTAGTTAGTCCAGTATCCTGTCTTTGACATTGGTTGGCACTGGATGCTTAGAAGAAGGCTGTAAAGCTCCCGAATGGATATTGGGAGAGTTCCTTCCTACCTCAGGCAGTCAGTGGCTGGCTGCTGCCTGGAGGTTGATCTCTCTGAGATGTTTCTATCCTAAGTCATGCAACTGCAAATGGTATTCTTCTTATTCCCATAAATAAGTAAGGGACCAGAAGGGGAGGCAATTATTTGACTTGTAATCACAGCCAGGTCACCCCCTCCCACAGGAGGGGAGGCAGCTATTTGACTTGTAATCACAAGTCAAATAATTGCCTCCCCCTTTTGGTCTGGGATCGCAGGGAAAAGCAGCTCCTTAACCGATCTTCCACTCCCAGGTCCTGACCCTGAGGTCTACTCCATGCAGCTGAGGTCTACTCCATGCAGGCCCTGAGCTGGGTGGACAGCAGAGAGGCAAAGGTGGCTTTCCATCATTTTTGTGCTTTCCTGGTCTTGGAGTCCGGAGGGGGTCAACTTTGTCTGTCGGTGCAATTTAGGACAGCCTCAGGGCTACTCTAGCCTACACTGGCTCCAACGGTCCCCACTGGGGCATTGAGGCAGCTGGAGGTTGCTGGAGCTCAGCAGCACGTTGGCATACCCTCCTCCCTGGCCACATCCCCAAGACCCTTCTTATGATGGTGCATGTGAGGAGGGGATGGTGTAGACCTGGCTTAGCGCCTTTTTCCCGCCACCCTGGCACGAAGGGGGCAAGAGTGGGGTTGAGGCTGTGCCCCCCCCCCATAATGTGCACAGCACGCTACGCTGTAATTTCACATAGCCAGTGTGCCCCAGGAGTTAGCTTTCATCTTCTAGACCATAACTATGGACTCCAAGTACGCACCCTGAGGCCCCAACGAACAACCACCACATGGCTTAGTCAGTTGCTTTCTCAGTAGGAATGTGCGCATCTGGGGATTTCACTGCATCCGTCATGCTGGCTTTGACATTCTGACTAGGGACCTGGTTCTGCTCTGGCTGACGCTGGTTTTATTCTGATGTGGCTGCCCTGACTACAACGGGGTTCTCTGGATTTACTCTGCGGCAAGCGAGAACAGAATCAGCCCTCTGGGTCTAGCTGGGGGAGTGGAGTGGGGGAAATCTCGCTGTGCGAGATGAGATGAAATGAAAAGGAAGGGCCAGTCTATATTTAGGCAAGGGCTCTGTTCAGAGCAGGTAATCCTCTTTCCGTGAATTATCCAGCCTGGGGATTAGACCGCTTTAAACTCCTCACCAGGCCTCCCCCGCACCAGGAGGCCACCGTGGAATTGACTGGCTTTATGAACACATAGCGGGCAACAGATGGCAGGAGGATGGCAGAGGGAAGGCTGCTGCTGGCAGGCTTGTGCGTCCCTCCAAGAGCTTGCTCACGGCCCAGATGCGCAGTGACACAGGAGTGACGTGCAATGCTACATGGTTCGTCAAGGGGTGACCATTAAGAAAGAACATGGAGCTGAGTGCGGCAGCAGATAAAGGGAGGGATGACAGGCACAAAGCAGCCCTTTCCCAATGCACAGTATTCCTGCTTCCCTGTCACATGCCATTTCTTCTGACGCAGGGAAGGGAAGCTCCCTGGGTTGCTTATCAGGTGCATCGCTCTCCGTCTGGAAGCTGTTCCTGACCTGCCTTGCTCTGCCAGCATCTGACCTGCTTTGGCTGGCTATAGAAACTAAGCCCTGGGTCTGCAGGTCCATCCCATCTGTCTTGAGTGGGAATGAATCACTATCAATATTAAATGATGGGTCTGGCAGCATGGGGGCAGGAAGGCGACACAACCAGGGAAAAGATGGGGGTTGGAAAGGCTGGGATGTGGTGTCAGGAGGACTGGGTGGCATTAGGGAAAGAAAATCCTTCTCACCACAAGTTGTGTGATGGGTTCCTGTGCAATGAGCCGGTGGGTCTCAGTCTGGTGCCTAGTGAACAAATGTCAGCATAAAAAAAGGGTCCCTTGTTGACTTTCTCACTACAAAGACTGAATGTGCCATAGAGAATAAACTCCCCTCTAAGGGTGGGCCCTCCGGGTCAGAGTTTTGGTGGGGTGACAGGCATGGATGCGCTGCCATTGCACATCTTGTCCGTGTCCTAGGGATACGTGACTCGGTTCTCCAGGGCTATCAGGCCAGCTCCTTTTGCCATCACTACATTCACTTGAAACTGGAGATCCTTTTCTGAAGCAGCAACAGGGCCACTCTTTGGAAGAGTGAGCTGTAGCTCACGAAAGCTTATGCTCAAATAAATTGGTTAGTCTCTAAGGTGTCACTAGTACTCCTTTTCTTTTTGCGAGTACAGACTAACACGGCTGCTACTCTGAAACCAGGCTATTGTTAGTTCCCCTGGGATTTATGTGAGCTGGGGTTCTGCCTCTGCCCCCCAGGTGTAGGGTTCATTTTACACCCCCTCCCCCACTATCCTTTATTTATGTATTTATTCTGCCTCTCCTTTCACTTGGAAATGGCTAGACATTTTTTATTCCCCTAGTTTCTCTCTGCACTTTCACCACTGGCCTCTGACGTTGCTACTATGTCGTTTCAGCCAGGAGTGAATTCTGATGACAATAAAAGCGAACTCTTGTCGGATCCTGGAGTGACAGGCTGTGGGTGCAGTTGCTATCCCACAAGCCCATCCTTAGAAACCCAGGGCCTGAGAGGGCTTCAGCTGCATCAGCGTTAAACTGTGGTGAATGACGCTGATCTTTTCATGGGGAACTGAATTCTCTCAAGGGACACCATTGTTCATGCATTTAAATAGTGTTTAACATACTCTCAGCTCTTCGTTGTACTTCCTCAGAAACCTAAATCTGGCATTTTGGTCCTATTACATTTTCTCTTCCCAAAATTAAGACAAATTTTGTGCCCTATCCTGGCACTCAGTATTTTGGTCCAACTCTTACTGAAGTAATTTGGATGATGTCATATAAATAACTTCTGTGGGAGTTTGATTAGAGCAAGGAATCCATGATTGGCCCCGTAAGTAGCTGTTGGAAGGGTAATACCTGTTTAACTCTCCTCTGAGACCCGGCTGGGAACATCAGTACTTGCTTTGCTTTGACTGACAGGTAGAGTCAGGGCTGCCAGTTATTGCTCGTTTGTGCTAGAACTAGAATTAAACCAAAATGCCCCGCTGGAGCCGAGAGAAGAAAAGGCCACTGAGTGCAAACAGCCACTGCCTTTAATATCAGCTATTGTCTTTTTCTCTCTGTGTTGAGCATGATCAATTTCCTGTTTAAGTTAAAGTCAACACATCTGTCACTTCAGCATCTCCGGCTGCCTGGCTCCCTCCCCCACCTGCCCTCCCACTCTGTCTGCAGTCTCCCTATCCTCTACCTGCTTTGTTGCTGGCGTGTATGTTTTCTGTGGTGGCTGATGGACTCGTGCCCTGCTGGTGGCTCTGTTCCGTTTGCAGTGGGATGATCGGCTTGGCTCGCAGAGCATTTACTCCTAATCCCCAGTTTGTGACAGCCTAGTGGCAAAGGCAACTCTTCTGGGGCTGCTGTAGCTGAGAGCAGTGGGGGAAATGATTGGCAAATGGCTGGTGATTCTGGGATGACACATTTCCTAGTTCTGGTAAGAAATGCTTTTCCATTTGGTCCCCTTTCTGGGCATTTGGTTACAGACAGTGACAAGGCTTAAAGGGATAAACGGCAGAGCGGGGAGGAATTTGTGAAAGAGATGGACAAATAACAGAGTCAATGTAATTTAGACGGAAGCCTTTCCAGGAGCAAATGTTTATTAGAGCAATTTATTTACCACTAGTGCATGGCTTCCAGCTAGTCAGATCATACAGTGATGAAGGCAGTTGAAGTACCTAGCCAGGTACAAGGCAGTAGCTGACGTTATGTTTTCCCTCTATGGGTGTTTCTATGTGCCTTTTCCAATTAGGTATGGTTATTAGATAGATCCCACAGCCAGACCTAAAAGGCACTCTCTGTCATGCAGTTCTGTGGGTGTAGCTTGTGGAATGCTTCTGTTTCTATTTGATGCCTTTCATAGCACTGGCTTTGGAAAGTCATTTATGAATATGTGTCTCTCCGTTGAGAAATAAAGCCCTTCAGCTTTCCTGAGTGCTAAACTTTCTCCTGGTAAGCAAAGTCGGCATTATTCCCTGGAACTGGTCTCCCCAGTATCGGATGCATTTAAAATATAGAGAGAAGCAGTGAGGTAGTTGCAGACAAAAATGAGAGTCTAGTCAAAACTATGAGCAGATCTGTGAGATATTCAATGTCCCAGACATCTGCTTATTTTGAATTTGAAGTCATTGAACTGGTTTAATTTACGGGGCTCTTGAGCTGATAGACAGCCTGGGCCAGATTCCAGTGAAACCAGCGCAGTTATTCCGCGGTGAATTTGGCCTCATTTGCTTAAAGAGGAACAGTGAGCTGTAGCTCACGAAAGCTTATGCTCAAATAAATTTGTTAGTCTCTAAGGTGCCACAAGTCCTCCTTTTCTTTTTTCTTAATAGCAGTCTGGCTGTGTTGGGTCAGCAAAGGTCTGTCCCTAATATACCTCTAGTGATAGGAGGGAAATGAAAAGCATGATGATGCATCTTCAATGATTCTGCTAATAGATGGAAAGCACTGACCCTCTTAGCATTTCTGGATCCCTTCCTAAAACTGGTGCCTTGGTCCAGGAGTTCCTGAGACCCTTTTGTGAGAGGGCTTGTAAAAGCATTCAGTTGGTGATTCCAAGATGGGTTCCTTCTGTGTTTCTGAGATTAGGGTTAACAAAGATCTGCCTAGAGAAAACAACCAAACTGGTTTGTTCACAAAAATTAAACCACCTCCCTCTGTCACAGACATTCTTCTGATTGTTTCTACATACAGTGAAACTTGCACTAAGGAGGGCCCCTGTTTTAATTACTAACTTTGGAGCTTCCCTATGGTTTCCAGCACAGTTACATTAAACTTTTAGTTAAAGATCCAGCTCTGCCAGGTAGCTGACTTTTGCTGAGCCCTTGGGTGGTTGCTTCAGACATATTTCAAAGTAACAGTCTTTGTATCAAAGCCACCAATAAAATAGCACTGGAACAACGGCTGAAGAACAAGCACTAAAAGTGGAAGGGTCTGCATGCCTCTTGCCATCCAGATGCTGTACAATGGGGGGATAGCACAGTAACTCTAGACTGAGGTATTTGTGGGCCTTGACTATTTCCTCTATGATGCCACTGAACAAACGGAAAGACTGCAGAGCAAGGTTTCTAAGTGATTTGAGCCGTGTGTATGTCCCAGAGAGAACAGCCCTTGTTGCCTGTAATGGAACCACAAGGCTTGGTTTTTAAAGGAGCATAAATCTTTCATTGCTATGTGTTTTTTGGAAAGACACTGTCGAGTTAAAAATTAGAAATTTCTATCAATTAATTCCCGTGCCTAGTTAAATTATAAAAACGGGAGGAATGTATACATCCAGTTCATTTTTTAATTATCTATTGTGTGGTGTTTGTTTACTTATTAAATTTCTCTCTGCTTGAACTTTGAAAAGAGAATGGTCAATTTCAATTGTTTTTTCCCCCCTAGTCAGTTTCTCCAATCCCGCAATGCTGCTGGGATTCCAGGTGCTGCACAGGAAGGTTAACTCTATTTTTAAAAGAACATCTTGCAGTTGTAAAATCAAAGTGAAAAAAATCCTGGAAACATCCCTCTTTGTGTTAGGGTCGATACATGCTCAGAACTGGAATTTTGGGGCCAAATTTTACCTGACAATGAGTCTTTAACTCTTCAAGGTCTGCTCTTTTTCAGGGGGCCAGTCAAATAAATGCTACGGTAGGGTGTGTGTGTGTATGTGTGTGTATGTAATTTGTAGCATCCCAAAGATATTTCCTTGATGGCAATTACATTATGTTTGGGGAACATATTCCTGTATACAGATGGGAACAACTTGATGTCTTCCAGATGCTTGAATGTCCAATCAGAACTCCTGTTTGGAGGTTGGTCTTTTAATATAGCCAAATGGGATAAAATGGATAGATTTGTCCCCTTTTAAATATCTACCCATGATGATCAGCGATTGCACTCAGAAACTACCACTCTCACGGCAGAGTCTTGAACCTTCCCTGTGAGATCAAGGTGTCCTGAACAAAGAACACAGTAGAGTAAATGGCAGTTCCAGTGGAGGTCTGTGGTACTGTGCATTGATACCATGGGATATTTAGCCCATCAACAGGATGTAATTGAGAAACTGTAAAGAAAAAACTTTACAGTGGGGAAAACTTCCACATTTATTCAACATAAATATAAATCCAATAACCTCATTCCTCTCTCTCTCTCTCTCTCTCTCTCTCTCTCTCTCTCTCTCTCTCTCTCTCTTTTTTTTTTACCACATCTGCTAAATTATCACAAGCTATTTGTGTTTTAAACGAGGACTTCTTCCCTCACAGCCCATCTGCTCAGCCTGTTTGTTCCTCCAGCAAAGTCACGATTCTATTATCATGTTGTATGACTGTGGAGGGCAATGCTGCGGGGATGGGACTGCAGCTTTACTTGGGGATGGGATAAAATGGAGAGGGGTGGGCTGAAAGGGGGAGAGCCACTAGTGAAAAGGGGGAGATGGAGAGAAATACACCAGAGCAGACGTATCAGGAAGTGCTGGCCACAGAAAAATCCCTCATTGGTTTTTTTTGGTATAAATGTTTCTTTTTTTTCAATCTTGTCCTAGCATGAAAGTCACCTTTAAACTCAAGATACCAGAAAGCCCTCACTGGGTCTGATCCTGCAGTCATTAGAGTTGACTTCAATGTGAGTTTTGCCTCCCTAGGGAATACAGGCTCCAGGCTGTTTTGTGTATCGGATAGGCCTGATTCTACTCTCACTGACATTATTGCTGTTATTATTATTTATTTGTATTATGGTAGCACCTAGGAGCCCAGTCCTGGACCAGGACCCCATTGTGCCAGGCACTGTACAAGCACAGAACAAAATCACAGTCCCTATCCCAAAGACCTTATAATCTAAATATAAGGCGAGACAACAGATGGATATGGACAGGCAGACGGTTGGGGGGGGGGGGAGGAGTAGTACAAGGAAATAAGGAGACGGTATGAGAATGAAACAATGAGGTATCCTTTCAATCTCACTGAAATCAGTGCAACCGAGAGCAGAATTTGGCCTTGCTGTGTTTTTCCATACCCAAAGGGCAACCATTTGCTCTCACTTTAAACTGACTTCACTTTTTCCATTGAGGATTGAGTACAAAAAAGAACAAACGTAGTCGCCATGAGAGAGCAGCACGTGCCTGTCACCTGTGAAACATGCTGCAGCAACTAGGGGAACAAAATGGCTGAAGCCTCGGCACACAGAGTGAATTCTTTGATGGTTAAAGGTTCGATACACAGAAAACCAAGGTGTTGAGGTTTCATAGGTACGTATACCATAGGCGCTTAGTTAGTGTGTTGACTGCAAAACCCACTAATAAATCCAAGTTACTAGCAGCACAGTGAAAAGTGGCATTCAGATATGTGCTCCCTGTAGCTGTAGATTGACACATCCTCGTGCTAGTCTCATCTCTGCAGGAGAAAAGCAAAGCAGGTGTTTTTTGTATGGACGGGGGTGGCAGAGGTGAAAAGTATTTTAATGTTTTTGTGGCTGCCTCATTAAAGGTCGAGCCGGCTGCTGGTCTGCAAAGGTGTCCTCTACCCCTTTGCTGGGACGTTGCTGGAATTCAAGTCTCATTGGGTGATGCTCTTTACGCTGCATCGGCGGCAGAATTCTCACTGCCCCAACCATTCCCTTCTGTGTGCCCTGGCTCCTTTTAAACCCGCTCACTCTTTATGCACAGACCATGCATGCAGAGATGCACAGGATCATTTTTAGTTCTTCCCCCCTTTGGGGTGGGGGGGGGAAGGTTACAGTTGGCTGCCTCCATGGTCACCTTCATGCACATTGTTTCTCTGTATTCTGGGTAGGAAGATGAGGCGTGAAGCAGCAGTCAGAGTGGGGTAGAGAGGAAATAAAGTGAGGAGGGAGAGCAAGATGACATGCTCGCCCAACAGCCAGGAGAGGGGCAAGTGCAGCTGTGACTGATTTAACTAGCAACGGTGTACATCTAAGAATAGGACTGAGGCTTAGTGAGAAGATATGGAAACCCCCTCTTTTGAGGGGAAGCATTCTAGGCCCATCTAAAATGTGTAGCTTCATAACCTGGACTGGCTTTTACCATCTCCGATATCAGCCAGTGAATTGCCTGGATTGGCCATTTTCCTTTAGGACCAGCCCTGGCCTTCCCCAGGGAAAGCGATGAAGAGATTTTTGTTGCTGAGGATGACTTTTCCCTGTCGAAAATTGCTGGAAGAGGCACGTACTCTGGGTTCAGTTTGGGGCAGGGAGCGAGGGGGGCTCAAGAGTCAAGCAAAACCTCGGTCTCAAGCTGTTATACTGTTACTGCAAACTCTGACACTAAGCAGAGTTCGTTTGTAAGGATGCCAAAGAGCCTTTACCTGGCCAGGGCCTCACTCTGCTCTCTCCCTCTCTGTGGCTGCAAAATCATTCAGCCACCACTCAAAGACAGGGGTAGAAGACAGCAGCCATTCAATGCCAGCAACACGAGAACAACACCTTGTAGCAGGCCCTAGCAGGGGAAGTAGAGAATGCTATATATAATTGAAACTACAGGAGAGATTTTAGGTAGGAAAGTAAATGAATGTAGGAGGTGTGGACCAACACGGCTACAACAACACTGCAAATCCATAATTCAGTACAGCTCCTAAGACTGATGTTCTGTTCTGGCTCACGGTGGCTCTTGTGAGAGGTGGGTTGGGAAGGAGGAGGAATTCATCGGTTTTTGACTGGGTGCTAGAGATTTTAGACTTTGGCTTCTGCTGCGCTGCAGACCCAGTCAGTGCTGCTCATCACCTCACCCACCCTTAGCCAATGAAACATAAGGCCCGCCTGGGAGCGGGAATGCAGATGGGGCTAGGGGAAAGGTGGATAGGGTGGTTGGACCTAGCAGAACCCTCCATAGCTAAGAACACCAAATAATTTCCATGGCAACATGTCATTTTCCAGCCCCAGGCTCTGCCTGAAGGTGAGCTTTGATTTTTTGCAAGATGTGGGAGTTGGAGCAAAACCCCATCAGCTCGTGTTGAATGAGGAAAGTATGGAACAGACACAGGAACCAGCCCCTTGGCAACAGATTTTCTTTCTGACTCTTTGTGTGGGCTGTATGTAGTTTTTGTTTGGCAGTATATTTCTACTGCCAGTGGGAATAGCGCCCATCTGCTGCAGCCAGATTCAGTGAACAACTGAACATAGTTCCTGCTTGGAGGTTTGGGCTTTTATAGCCAAATGGGATCTGATGGATCACCCTTCCTGTCCTCCTGCCCTGCGGCCACACATGCTGTCTGTTACCCTCTCACATGCAAACACCCCGCCACGCATCTATCTGGAGACAGCATGCCTCAGATGAGGGGGATTTCTCTTGCCCTTTCTGACAGGTGGTCAGACTGTGGCAGATTTCCTAGTTTTCACTGCTTTCATTAAGACTTACAAGCCTCTGGCCTCCTGAACTCACATGTAACCTCTCCCAGTGTACCCTCCACCCACTTGCCCTCCCCAGCAGCACCTTAACAAAATCACTGAACAGGGAGGCCAGTCCTGGATTTGGGCAGTGGCCCTGGGATCTTTCAGGAGTTCTTTAATGTACTGCATTCAGACTGAATTCCTGCAAAGGAATATGGGTTTTAAAAATGGAACGGTGTTCTTTTTCTAGGGCACCATTGTCTGTAGCTGCTGAGTTACTAAGGTGATGGGCATGGTAGCACAATTTAAATGCCTAGGTAGACAGACAGGTAGATCGATTCTGAGTGCAGTCACCTGAGTGTAAATCCAGAGAAGTAAGCAGAGTTCCTCTGGATGTACACGAGTGTAACTGAGACCAGGGTCGGGCCTGTGAAGTATGTAGCAATGTAACTGAAAAGAGAGGCTGTCCTCTGGGTGATGCACCTTTAATTGTAGTGGGGTCTCTCTGCCCGCATTGAAGGTGAGCTGGCTTTTGGTCTGCTTTGTGCCTTGGACTTGGAGTTCAGATTTTTTTCACAACTGGGGACAGATTTTCCGGAGACCTCTGCACATCATGTGTGGGCGCCGCACACTTGGAAATCTAGCCCCGTGCCACCTCCTGATGAAACGTAGATGGGCACTGGTAAAGACCAGGCCTCGCTGCGGATGAAGTATTTGTCTCTAACTGTACCAGAACGAGGTACATTTGCCGCCCAAAAGCGACAGTTCTACGTGTATTTTTAATTGGGCTGGTTCATCTCAGGAATCTGACTTCTTTTAATTAAGATCCTTTTTCAATGGCATGTTAAATTATTGATACGCGGGCACAGATTGAGGCATTCCAGTGACTTCTCAGCCTGATATAAAGCTGCACCTGCCAATTAGTCAAAGTTTCCAGGGACTCAAAGGGGGTTGCGGGGCCCTTTGCCTCTGAGTTACTGACCTGACTTCAGCCCAGCATTGCTGTCTGAAGGCTGTTTGGGGACACTGTGTGAAGTATGTGTGGTGTCTATTTCTACGGGGCAGGTGTCTACCTGCCGAACCCTCCCCACTTGGTGCTCATTGGTCCTTTTGATGACAGCGGAGAGGCTAAGGAGGGTACTTCAAAGTCACATCTCACTCCGGAGCAGGGGTTGTTGCCTTTTGCTTTCTCCAGGCATGAGACTGGCAAATTGAAACAGAGTGTTTCTAATGCAAGTAATGAGATCTTGCATTTATTATTTATTATGAATTATCAGTATGTGCCCGTACGTCACTGTGCCATCTGGGTGCCCTGTAATTGCATGTAAGAATGTTTCTTAGTTAGCACCAATTATTACTTATTATTTAATAAGCCCATGGAACTGGAGCCTTTCTCCCCTAAGGATCCCAAACGTTATAGATGCAGCTATAACTGCAGACGTCTCTGGTGTGGAAGGCAGCAGCAGTTTTCACAGCACACAGTCACACTAAGAGATTAAGGCAGGAAATGAAGGAGACCCCCACAGCCAGTCGAAACTGCAGAGGGAATGTAGGGAAGCGGGATATAATGACCCAGGCTGGAATTTGGCCAGGATACTAGGGTTCTTGCAGAAAAGGCCAGGGGAATATTACTAACCGGAAGTCATTAGGACTTTGGTTTTTCATCTCAACTGAAAGCCGGTCCTATGGGCACTTTAGCTAAAGCAGCTGTGTTAAGTGATATCTTACATATTATTGTATTGCAAAACAAGCCTTCTCTGGAGGGCTAGGGCTGAGAGCACAACCCACTGGCGCGTTCCCCTCTGCGACACTCCACAGAGTCTGTTATAGCCGCAGTTCCTGCCTTTTCAGTTCAGGCTGTAGCAGATCATGCTTTTAGCTCTGGCAGTCCCTTGCGTTTCGGGGAGGGTTTGAGATCGAGCCCTGGGCCTTTGTACAGCCCGAAGGGCAGAAAGTTAGATTCACACCTGAGGGCAGCTGTGCGGCTGGAACTGTCCGGGAATCAGCAATGAGGTTGCTTCAGAGAGATGCTGTTTGAAACCTGCCTGGCTGAGGCAGCAAACAGGCCACTGGTCTGCTTTCTGCCATGGTGAGTGTGCAAATGAAAGGCGTGTTTGTTGTATAGGGAGAGGATTCACTAGGGAGGTATAAGGAAAGGGCCGCTCTCTGTCTCTCCTCCCCCACCTGCACAGCACCAGGCAGCTGGTGCACGCTGTGTACGGCTGTGCTGCTGATTAAATATTGAAAGGCTTTGGTTGCTTTTGTGCGGAAGCCCAAGTCCAGATGAAAATGAGGCTGTCTGAGGACAAATCTGCCCTGGCAGAGCGGGGCCTCTCCTCTCTCTGGATTGATATTACAGTACGGCTTCCACTTGGGCAGGTGCGAATAGTCATTTGGGTGCCCGTGTGAAGGCTCACATGGGACTTGGGTGCCCAAGAGATTTTTGTTCGGTCACACCTGAGCTGACTGATGGCCGAGGGGAATGATGAGTGTTGACAGGTGGACTGAGGGTGCAAACAGTATTTCGGAGGGACCCAGTGGCACTCAAAGCTGCCCAGAGGTTAGTCATGACCAAGGCTAAGCCAGAAGGCTCAGGTTCAAGCAGCAGCCCCTCCTTGGCTGATCTGCTCTTTGTGTCTAGAGAATAAGGACCACCTTCCTGACCCACACAGCTCCGGTACACACCTCCAAGAGAGAGGCACAGGGTGAGGGATGGAGACAGAAGCAGAGAGAGAGAGAGAGGATTTGCTGTGGATTTAGCGGGTTAGAATGGGAGAGGAGGAGAGTCAGGAATAGGGTGGGGCTAGAGGAGGTGAGACGGAGGTGGCAAGGACTGGGGCACACCTGTTGGAGTTTTGGGGAGAGGGTCACTTGGGAACATAGGGACAGCACCATGGAAAGGCTGCAGTATGGTACCAGGCTGGGGCTGTACGTCATCAGTCAACACAAGGAAAGAAGGTGGCAGGCAATGTAGGCTGGGACTTGGGGGAGGAAAAGCCCTTAACCACCTAACAGAGTCTCTGAGCGTCAGAAAACCTCCTTTGACCTCACTGAGGTGCAGGACATAGAGGGGGGAAAATGCGTTCCTGAAACCATCTGGGTTGAACTTCAGGGGGAAATAGAGAGACTGACCCAGATGAGCCCTGGTCTTTCTCCGTCCCCACCAGGGTCACCACGGCACTCAGTGACTTTGCAAAGGATGGGGTGGGAATGCTACTATGATCAGCAACACACCTGTGTGTGCCTAGAGGACCCCCTAAACTCTGTGATCCTCAGGGCTTCCCAGGAGCTGCCCTATGGATCACGAGAGAAGCAGGAATCCTTTGCCATGTGTACTGGGCATCAGAGAAGGCACAATTTTCCCTCTGAGTGCACTAGGGGGACACAGTTCAGCCACCAGAGATAGAAAACATACCTGTTTTATGGACATGATGGCTGCACATGGCACCAAGATGTTCCTGGCTGTGGTGGCAAGATACCAAGGGTCATTTCATGACTGATACCTTGACACTGCCCCACCACCAAAGTATTGGCCCAATTTTTAACCTGAGCCCTTGACCCCTGCTCTGTGTTGAAGTGAGACCTTGGGAGTACTTGCCCAACAGCTCACCCCCAAGAGGTCATTTCTGTAACTGTGGTGCCCATTTCTGGGTCTCTGTAGCTAGACTTCCTCTTATCCCCTCACTTTTTTTGCCATCTCTCCCACTACCCCAGATCCTTTGGGGTTGGCCATTACCCTGTGGGATCTGAAAAACACCCTGCTTTTATGCTGCTCACTACTGGGTGCCTGCATGCAAGGTACTAATTTACGTAGGCTAATATCCTCCTAATGAGCATTTCTGACAACTCACCATGTTTGCATGGGTTGCTTTGGAAAATCGCAGCAAACACTGAGCATTCAGACAACTTGGGGCAGCAAACTCCAGTGCTGAAAATCCCTTGGGCATCCGGCTTCTACTTGGAACCCTAGATGGGGCCCCAAATAGCTATTTGCACCAGCTCACGCTTTTGATGTGCTGCCCGTGATGTGTAGAATTGTCCCTTCTCTGCTTCCCATTCCACTTTCACACAGAATAGGAAAAGCTGCTTCCATAGCACTTTTAAAAGCGAGTGACCAATTTCTCCCCTTGCCCTCCATCTCTTTCTGAGTCTTTCTGCCATAGGTTGACCCATGGGAGGGTTCCTGAAGTGTCATGTGTGTCACGCTGGATAGGGGGATGCCGTGACTTTTAGAAATAAAAAGGACATCATTGCCCAGGGAACACAGTGTCTTATAGCAGTGCGGTCCCAAAAGCTGGCCCAGCTAAGCCGGGGAGCAGCCAGTCAGTTTGGGCACCCAGTACGGATAGCATATTTTTTCAGAGCACTAGCATGGCCCATGTTTTGCTTGGAAAATTCCCTGTGTAGTTTGAGTTACAAAAGTGGGGGCCTAAATCCTCTGCAGAGTGTTCAGAGGGGGCCTGTTGAAAAATCCCTCTGAATATAGTTCAATGTAAATGTGACAGCTAGATGAGTTCCAAGCGCAAATCAAAAGGAGGACTTGTGGCACCTCAGAGACTAACAAATTTATTTGAGCATAAGCTTTCTCCAAAATCAAAAGGAGAGCATTGCTTGCATGCAAGCGTGTTTGTCTATGTGAGAGACAGTGTGTTTTGTCTGTGCGCATGTGCACCCTCAAGGTAGAAGGTTCCTTTTCCTGGGCAGCTGGAAGAGTATGGTATGAGTGTGCACACCTGGTAGCATAGACAGTGCATGTTTATCCAGGGAGTAGTTACATACTTGATTTTAATGCTGCTGTATTCTGTAATTACTCTGGATAGATTGGCATCCAGACATCTGGTAATAACTGGATGTTACCAAACAAACACCAGTGAATGGAAAGGTAGCCTGGCCACTAGAGAGGGGAACAACACAAATAATGTCTGGGGGTTGGATAAATAACCCAAAATTCATTTAGTGTATCCAAACCTGAGTGGATATAGGGAAAGCCATTGGATGCCAACAGATCACAGAGAGGAATAGAGCTGCGAGACTGGTTCCTCTGGAAGGAAGAAATTCTTTAAGGGATAGTGTTTATGTATTTCTTACAATGGACAATTAGCCTGAGCAGCAATCATTTCCCTGGCTTGCTTCATACGTGTATTGTTTTAGAATATAAAACCAGCAATAGAACGTTAAGCCATATCTGAAACCGAGGTAAAGGAAAGCCTCCTGAGAGGTCATTTCAGTGCTAATGGGGGTCAAGATGAGTTCTATTTGCAGGGCTGCCCAGGAACATTAGCAGAGTCTGACAAGAAACACAGTTTATCGACTTTCTAATTTGACCACACCGATCATGAAAAACCCACAGCTGCCGCCTGAGCAAAGAGAGGCGTTCAGATCAAATGCCTATTGTGCAGCAGTCAGTGAAGGCCTGGGCGAGGGATTTGGGCTTTGTGTTATCTCCTCACCTTTACTCCACCAGGTCTCTCCCACAATCAGATTCAAAGCCCCACCATCCCCTCCGTGTCAGGTGGATTATGGTTTTCGAAAGAGCTCAGAGCCAGTAATTCAAGTGCTCAATGCCCAGATTCTCAAAAGAGCTCATCCCCGTCATGCATACAGCATGTTCACCGGCCCTGATAATGGATTCTGTGGAGCCCTTCTGAAAATTCTGGCCACGATGCCATTGGTTGCATGGCCCTTGGCAGATGAGTCAGAGAGCTGACTTCTGTTGGGCTGGTCACAGAGTCAATAAATGGAGGTGCTTGCCAGTCTTTGTAGATGTTCATATAACACACCATGTGCAATCACATCTCTTTCTAGTGTCTGGACCCAGAGACTATAAAAGCCTGCTCCTTACAGATAAAAGGAACCTCTTTTAGCTCAAGTAGGTCTTATGCTTTGGGTGCTGAAGTTCCCAGGTTCCATCTCTGCTGTGAAGCGTGGTGCCTGTAGGGGAATAGCCATAGTTTGTTACAACATGGGACTAGACCTCCTGTGGACCTCACATACTTGGAACTAGCTTAACAGCTGGATGGCCTGATTTTCCAAAGTGCTGATCACCAGGCAGTAAATTGTGAAATTGGTGGGAACTACTGGATGCTCCACTCATATGGAAGTTAGGCCAGGAGTGCGTAATGCAGTGGCTTAGTGCATCTGAGCCTGTCTCCCTCCAACAGAGGACCCCACTTAAAGGAGTTCTTTAATGCAAATAGTGGAGATCTGAGTTCTAGGACCTTAAGTACCACAGTGTCTGTAATATATGTGGCCACTTGTTTTTATATGAATTCACACTTAGCGCTGCATGTGGCCGTGGTTCTGACCTGCTCTCTCTCTCCCTATATATAATATCTGTGGTTTAATTTAATTCTTGGCTTCAAAGCAGGTAGTTGGACAAGGGGGAATGCATTGTCAGAGGAGTGCTATCAGGTTGACAAGGTTACAGTGCTGTGAATGCAGGAGAAGCTTTTGAAGCGATAAGTCAGAGCATGACTGTGTGTGTAGAACTTCGTGTAGAAGCACGAAGGAGAATGACAGTTCAGTCTGCCATTTATTGGCAGCAGGGTGACTTTTCAGATTGGAGTAATAAATGCATTTGATACCTTTGAACTGGAACAGAATGAGGAGTTTCCCACCCCTGACATCACATTGCCTAGTGCAGAGCCTGTAAGTGCCAGCTGGAGGATTTCTCTCTTCTATCCAGAAGAGCTATAGGGGATAAAGGAGCAGTTTCCGTAATGAACTCCTGTGTTGCTGTGTTAATTAGTGGTGGAATCTAGAATGTTGGCAAAAAGGTGTTACTAATTTGGCCACAGATGCAGCCCAGAGCTAGAGAGGTTGTGGGTGAATTTCATTAGCAAAAATCAGCTAATAGATCAGTCCAAGCATGAGGTATTTGAATAGGAAATACTGGGAAGGTTTTCTCTACTGGTCTGCATGACTTTCACAACACTGGGTTTCGCTGCATAGCTTTGCTTTGTATCCATCTGGCACTGTTTGCTGTCTCGTGAACCTGTCCGATCTGGTCATTCTGTCTCCATCATGTCCTATAACTCCAGAAGACCAAGCACAAGAGAGTGCTGAGTTTGTTTTTTCACACGTTCCTTTCCATTCAGCCAAAAGACTGCTTCTAGCAAGCTTTAATTGTAAGGCCACTGGTATGTCTCCATGATAATGCGATTCATACATGTTTCACTGTTCATTTTCTAAATGTTCCAGGTAGCCAGATGTTTTTTCTTGGGGGTGGGGCTTATAGAAAGTGCAAATGATTTGGACCCAGGTGCTGACAGCAAGATCACCAGTTTTGCAGAAGATAGAAAAGTGAAGAAAAGTAAATAAGGAACAAAATGAGCCAGACTTCAAAGGCAGCAGGCAACTTCTATGGCTGGACCAACGTGGTTCAATATCAAGAGATTTACAATTGTCACTCTGTCTACCCAGCTTCCTTATCTCGCTAGGTCCCTTTGTGTTATTTCTTTGTCCTTACTAGGACATCTCCCCATTTAATACCATCTGTGAATTTCATCATTGTCCTGTGTGCCTCCTTCCAGATAATTCACAAAGCTGTTAAATGAGAAGAGATCAAACAGTGGGCTCTGAGTTACCCCAGTTGGCAGCTCACCCCAGTCAGAACACGGCTTTATGCCATTACCCTTTGTTTATACCCTCCTTGTCAGTTTTCAGTCACAACGTAGTGTTTCTACTGAAGCCGAGTAAGCTTTGGCGAGACACTTCATCAACTGCTTGACAAAAATCCAACAGTATTACCCCTGTGGTCAAGTGACAGTGGTAGAGACTCCCAGAAAGAGCTGCTTTCTTTTGACATTAGTCAAAGAACATGATTAGAATAAGGAAAAAAATATCATTAAGGATAATGCCACACACTCTCTCTCTCTGCTTCAGTGGAGAACTTCTGCTTAGTAGCTTCCTCATCTCCCTTCCTGCTACAGGGTTAGAGGAAAACACTCCAGCTTGCATGGCAAGAATCTGTTCTTTATAAGGCCCTTCCCAAAATGCTGCTTCTTGCTCATAGATACGATGATAATTCCATTTGAATTTCACTCAGCCCTGCTGGAGAGAGAAGACACCTGAATCCAATACCTTTGCTTTCCTAGGGCTTGTTCCACAGTCTGTTAAAGTCAATGCAAGTTTCCCACAGACCACTATGGGCTCTGGGTCAGGCCCCTAGCAATTGCTATGCCACACTGTGAACAAATTTAACCCCTCATCATCCAGGTTTGCACGCTCGTTCAAAATGCATGAGTAAGTGTAAAACAAGGATTTTGCTGTCTGAAGTGGAGGCTTGTCCAGCCAAAATAAAAATAATCTGTTCAAAGGTCTGCAGGATTAGAAACTTTTTGAAGGAAGCGGTTCCCCTCCTGAGTCACTGACATTCACAAAAATTACAAGTGGGAATAGGGCTGAAGCTTTTCAGGTCATCCAATTAAAATGCCTTCTGTGGTGGGATTCCACATGCATTAACCAATTCCACACACGAGCAGTGAGATTTGTTCAGGGCAAATAAGCGCTTTTCCCCATAGCATGAGGCAGGGCCTTCTGAGCACACCTAGCTGCCTGCATCCTTCTTAAGAACTCATGCTTGGGAGAGACACAGGTATTTTTTGAAGCAATATTTCCAGCTGTCAAGAGTGGAGTGGATTAGATCCCCATTATGTCATTAGGTCAGCCTGGTGATCACATGGTAGATTAATAAGCAACAGCTCTAATAATTAGAGTGACCGAGTTTCTTCTGCATGCAGTAAGCTTCCTAAGAGGGGCTGAGTACTAGCAGTGATTCCTGGGGGGCTCAGAGTCTCGCTCAGCATTTGTCCCTCTGTGATTTGGCTTTGGGCTTTGGAGTGTACATCAAACAGCTGATCTGCTGCATTAAACATCGCTGCAGCATTCAATTTAAGCACAGTTGCTCTTTCAGTAGGTCACCTGTCCTCCAGTGTTTAAAGGAAAGAAGGTGGGGTGAAAAGGGGGCTAGGGTGGATGCAACATTTAACCCTTTCTGCACTCTAGGGGCATGAAATATACAGAGAAGAAAATGACCCCAGTGGGGCCCTATGGACTTGTGCGATATGTTGTGTTGAGCTTCATTCTAATCAACAGGTATGCAGGCACCTGACTGGCCCTGGTCCTGTCCCATGAATGCATATGGGAGGGCAAGGGCTGGCTGGTCCTGCAGCACCAAGAGCATTGCCATCTCTCAGATTTGCCCTGCAGAACAAACTCCTCCCCCTCACAGCACCTTAATATTGTGATGTCACATCACGGTGCAAGGTTGTCTAGCAGCCCGAAGAGGTAATCTGTGGAGTTTCTCTATCCCACAAGCCCAGCCTGCAGGACTGACCTGTGAAACTTGAGACAGTCCTGCAAAATGCGGGACTTGTGACAAACAAGCTTCTAAGATGCTAACATCTTAATTGAATGTGATTTCACTTCTGATCAACTAACATTTCACAACATCTATCCTTACCTGTATGCTGCCGTTAGGTAATGGGAGTCATGTGTTTTCTCTAATTTTTTCCATCCATGTGTGGAATAAATTTTGTTATGTGCACAGAGGTATGTGGAGATGTGCGCCACCAGTAGAAACAAAAAACCTAGACAATATATATATATATTTTTAAAAGTTACCATAGGGATAATTACTCCATCCAGGACAAGTGAGGCATTTTAGAACTCACTATTCAAAGAATTAAATGTAAGTTTAAGAAAAATAAAAATTATGAAATGCATAGACCAGTCAAAACACTAAAATAACACATTTTGAAAGAATAAAATTACAGAGAATATGTGCATTGCAGGAAGTACCAAGAAGTGATAACAACAATAATACAACTATGTGTTAGGAAGTGAGTGTGAAAGAGATGGAGTGTGTGTGTGTGCGCGTGTGACAGTGTGTGTGACACAGAGACTCTGTGTGTATGCTGGCTGCTGGGGACATTTCTGAGAGACGCCCTGCGTTGTCTCTTTAAGACACTCACTGAAAGCTCTCCTGAGCCCTGTTGTCTCCCCTCCCATGCTCTGCAGAGATGGGGTACATAGGCAGGGGGAGGCGGGAGAGAGAAAGTGTGTGTGTGTGTGTGTGTTAGAGAGAGAGAGAGAGAGAGTGTGAGCTGGCTGCTGGGGAAATCTCAGAAACGGTGCACTGTCTCTTTAAGAAAGGCACTCAGCCACTCACAGGTCACCACAGAAGCTCTGGGAGTCTGGAGTCAGGCTGTGTCTTCTCTGCACTGCTCTGCGGAGATGGGATACAGGGGTGGGGGGACACCCTGACCTCAGCACCTTCCCCTCCGGCCTCTCTGCGCAGCCAGCAGGGTGCTGGGAGGGAGCCACGTGGGGAGAGGGGCACCTGAACACATGCTGTGGGCTGTGAGCACTCTGCTAATCAGCGAGGTGGCATTTGAAGCTCTCCTGGGCAGCCGCCCAAGCGCGCAGCTTACAGGGAACAGTCTCTTCCTGTCTCTCCCGCTTACTTGCTCTGTGACCCTGAGCACTAATCTGTGCCTGCCTCGGTTTCCCCCTATAAAATGGGGCTAATAAAATGTGCCCACCTTTATAGAGTGCTTTGAGATCCCTTGATGAACAGTGATATATAAGTGCAAAGCTATATCACCTGTGATTATTACTATTACCCCCAGGTACAATGCAAGGCAGACAGGAATTTAACAGGACTGCTTGTGAATGGCACCATTGGCCCCGTGTACAGGAGACAGATGACTATTGTCAAGAAGACATTTGGATGGTGCCCAGGCACTGCACCGACAGGTATTTTACCTGGCCCATGCTGTGCTGATGGGTCTCTGCTAAATAAGCAAATTTGTCAGGGTGGAGGTGCTAACAGAATGAGCAATCACTGAATCGAGGCAAGTCCGCCCTGCATCCTTATGCAAAACATTTCTTGCTTGACGTGCAGATGGAGCCAATTATAGTGTTTGTATTTATCCAGTGCTAGGGAGGCTGCCTTCCTCCCTATCTATATTTCATGAGTCCCTGGGCTCGCTGAGCTATGCTCTGCCTGCAGTGTCTTTGAATGGCTTCTGAACTGGAAGAGGAATGATGGCTTAAGATTTCTGTAGGAACGTCCATGGACAAGTGAAATATGTGGGGATCTCTCCCCTTCTTGCATTGGATTTTGCCCCCAGTGCTCAGGGCTGGATGTTGTTTGGCTCTGGACTGGTCTCTTAAAATCTGTCTGTATTCAGACATGCCTGGGTGACAAGCTGGCTCGCCAACCCACCAGTCATTAGGAAGAGTCAGAAAACTAAAAGCAGCTCTGCATCACCGAATAGCAAATAAAAAATCCAGCTATTCAATGTCTTTTCCATCTTTTATTCATCTAGAGGTTAAATATGTAACAGGCCTATTATTAGCTCACCTAGCCCAGCTGTCTAGCCAGTGCGAGGATTATCCCAATAGGACATTGAATAGCATTTTGTCCAGTCTGATTTTAAACCTGCCAAATGATGGGGTTTCTGTCATTTCCTATGGGATGCTGTTCTCAGTAGAGCTCACTCTAAAGAGGTTTTTGCTGATAGCCGGCGTTTGAATTTCTTGCCTTCATTCCTACCTGTGATGCCCCCCACACCCACATCTTTGGTGGATTCCCGGCTGGTGTAAATGGGTGTAGGTACACTAATTTCAATGGAGTTACACCACCAATTCAGGATCTGACCCCTAGAGCACACTAAGGCCTGGTCTACACTTACAATGTAGGTTGACGTAGCTACCAACCCCCGAGAGCCGTAGCTCTGCTGACTAGCCCCCAGCTTAGATGCAGCTGGGTCGATGGAAGAATGCTTCTGCAGACCTAGCTATCAATGCTTGGGGTGGTGGAGTTCCTACAGCAAACCCCTTCCATCTCTGTAGACATGGTCTAAATAGCTCTCCTCCCTCCACACCAAAATGCAAAGCAATCATATTTCATTAAAAGAGAAGCTCCCTGTCTCTTCCTGAACCCGCTTCTTCTGCTGGAGCAGGTCACACATTTTCCATCAAAATTGTTCTTTTTGACAGAAAATGGCTTTTTCTGGGGATGATGAAATTCAATCCCTGCCTCTCCACAGGATTGCTGTTCAGAAAGGCCTACAGGATGGCTCTTACCACGCAGCCAGAATTTTCTGCACAGCCTCTACTGCTGAGGTTCCCAGTTTTTCACTACAGCGTCCATTGGCCTTGTGTCCTTGTCATTTGCATTAGGAAGTTAGGGATACTCCAGATTCCAGTTCTGTCTACTCTCATACACCCATGTGAACAATCAGTTGCTTCAGTGGTGGCGGTCCAGACCACATCCAGTGTGCACTTACAAATGAATGTACTGTCTCCCTCCACCTGTTCCATTCCCTGGATCCCTGAGCCCTGGGAATTACCTGACTAACTTGTGGCTGCCCACGTTTCACTCACCTATGTCTCTCTGGGTGGGGTCTGCTGAACTATTGAAAAGCCTGTGAGACCTGAGAGCCCGCGGTGGTTTGGCTGCAGGCATTTCCTGGGTCATTAAGCAGCGACACTATCAAATGTTTCTGTGCCACGGCTGCCCTTCACTAGAAAATAACTTCCACCCGTCTTTTGGAAATTACCCTCCGACCTTGCTGTGACTAGGAAAGCGTCTGTCTCTGAGGGTCCAGGTTCTGCTCTTAAACATCAGTGTAAATTGCTGTGAAGTGCTGAGAATCCAGAGGCAGATAATGTCAGGCTGGAATAACTCCGCTGAAGTCAGGGGAGGGTCATCCGTGGGAAACTGGTGCCCTGGTGAGAAGTGGTGCATGTGAGAGGATTATCAAACCCAAGCGGGCCAAATTCAGACCTGATGCAATTGTACCTGTCTGAATATGGCCCAATGAAGTTACCCCAGGTTTACACCAACATAACTGAGAGGAGAATTTGGTCCAGAGTCTAGAAAACGATGATCCAACAATATGATTTCCTAGACACTGCAAGTGCTGCATTTGTGGTCCCTGTCTTTCTGTCTGCTCTCTCAGGATCCTTTCTTGTTGGGAGGTAGGTCTCTGTTAAATACAGTCTGTCGGCCCCACCTTTCCTTATATACATTCTTCTGCCTCCCTTGCTTTGCAGTTCTAACACTCTGTGGTACAGGGTTCCCTGAGGCATGACGTCATTGAGATTGCTCATTGGACTTGTGAATAGAGCTGGCTTTTTCTAGTAGAGTAACCCTACCTGCCTATCTAAGAAAGAGCTGCTGGCTCCTTGGTACACAGCATCCCCAGAACCTGCCCCTCAGTTACAGACAATGCTTCGCAGATTCGTCTGAACTCTAGTGTGCTGTCTCAGACAGAGTGTGACTATTAACTTCCTCTGCTGGAATACGACAAAGCTTTCTCTCCCTCTCTGTCTTTTCTCTTGTGTTGCTTGCTCAGTCTTTCCTTGTGAAGATTTTAACATATTAAATATTGTTTGCAAGAACATAATATTGGCCATAATGAATCCTGGCTCCAGCACTGGCCAGTTCTAGACACTTCAAAGAAAGTTGAAAGTCTTCGACACCACAACCAGTGCCAGCAGCCTGCCACACCCTCACCACCAAGCTCTAGGAGCAGCACTGGAGTTGCTGGTCAGTGAAGCTGGGTGTCCTCCTGTTATGAAGAGGCAAGTGGGTAAGAGTCAAGGAGGGAGGGTGTTTTGGAGTCTGCAGAAAGAATTGCAATTGAGGGTATCTCGGTGGGCATCTGAAGAGGGACAAAACGCATCTGCTATGGCCTGTGGCCGGCCCCATAGCATCCTGGCCTGGGGAACTCTGGGGAATAAAGAGCTAGCTACCGGGAAGTCTCCTTTGAGTCCAGCCTGGTGACACAACATCACAGTACCAGGGTATGAAAGAAAGGTGGCAACCCTGAGTGAGCCAAAGCTGGGCTGTTAGTGTCTGGCAAGCTCAAACGCATCTCCTTCAGACTGGCTCCGATTCAGATCCAGCCTGGTGCCAGTGAGACTACTGTGTGTATAGTAAATCCTGCAATGGTGTTACCAGCGCAAACTGAGATAGACCCGGGTGTACAGACAACCGTAGATACTGGAAGATGAAGCAGACCATTAAGCAGTAAGGGCTGCAGTTATCTTCAGAATGCTGTCCACCTCCCCACCCTACATCCCGCTACTGTGCGGTATAAAGCAATATGCACACTCCATTCTTAGTCATGGGAAGCTTCCATGCTCCAGAGTTCATCTGCCCATTAAATTCTTCAGGGGAGGCAGGGAATGAAAAACTCAACTGTTTCCCTTAGGAAATAAAAGGTCCTTCTAAAGATCCTATTTAAAAGCAAACAACCACCCACCAAATGTGTCTTGTTCCATTTCCAGCAGCAGATTCACTTGTGTCTGAATAGATTCAGGCTGTACTTAGACCTCTTTCAGTGTTGGGCTGGCAAGGGCAGAAAACACAACTGCCATGTAAATGCCTTTAGGACACAACTATTTGCGCATAAAGCAGATCCATCTGTGGGTCTCATCTGCACAAGAAAGGTAGACACTGTGAGCATTCCATAGTGACTACCCGGGTCCCCACCTCCATGTCTCCTACCGCCAGGCCCAAGAGTGAATTTAAAGCACCAGATTTATAGCCATGGAGTATGATGGTGTAGCATGGGCAATGGTGGTTTCAGCTTCCCCCAAGTGCCAGCTCTGCCGATGCCCCTTACCAATCTATATTAGGTGCTTCTCTGGCCCCCTGCAGTATCTGAGAGCCTCACAACTTGTAATGTATTTACCCTTGGAACACCCCTGAGGTAGGGAAGTACCATTATCTCCATTGTAGAGAGGGGAAAGAAGGCACAGGGAGACTAAGTGACTTGCCCCATGTCACACAGGAAGTCTATAACAATGCAGGGAGTTGAACCCAAGTCTCCAAAGTCCTACCCTCATGCCTTAACCACTGGACTATCCTGCCTTCCTCTGTGCTCCCTCATGCCTTGTAGGACCTGTGGCAGCAGAGGAAGGGATGTTGCTAAGGCTGCTGAAAGGGAACTGTTACTGCCAGTTGTGGCAAGGGGGTTTATTACTTCTGGCTGCTTCTCCTCCAGAACTGGAGTGAGACTCATCAGCTCATTTCACATAGGTCATCAAATGGCCATCCCAGAGTAATGACTTTTGCTCTCTATTGATCCGGATTAGATTAAAGATAGATTAGCTATCCCTGTTATCAAGCTTCAGAGCCATTCTCCAGTTCCTTGCATTACACCTTGACTAATGATTACTGAAAATCATCCCCTGCTGGCTATCTGTGATAGCATGCCATCCTTCCTTCTGAAATGTTATGTGTGTGCTCTGGCTTGACGTATTTGTTGTCCCCCTGAAATTCTCCAGCGAATCCCCCTGCCTTGTCACATCTGTGTCACTTATTAACATACTCTGCTGCTTGGCTGCGTTCTCACCCTTGGCTGCTTTTCTCATCCTGCCAGCACTGTCCGTATTTATTTTATCTCAGAGCTATTGGGAATGCGACAAGTCGTGTTTTTCTCTTCTGTTGCAGGAGTAAATGCCTCTTATTCTGATATCGCTGTCTTGTGGTGTACTTTCTGCCTGAATAGCCTCAGCTCAGTTACAGGGCATGCTAGAAAACCCCATGACAGCCATTCTGATGCTACTCTCCAACCTTCCTGTCAGAGCCACGCAGGGATTACCAAACAGAATCAGACTAGTGATCTGAGTAGTCCAGGATCCTGTCTCCTACAGTGGCCAGTGCCAGCTGCTTCAGAGGCAGACGCAAGAAACCCCACCCCAGATAATTATGGAATAACCTTCCCCAAAGGAAAGATTCTTCCTGGCCCCCGTCGGTTAGTGGCTGGCTTATGTATTGAATCATGAGGGTCTATTTTCCTTCTAAAAAAAGAAATGACCCCATTCAATGTAAATGTGGAAGTTCCCATTAGCCGTATAAATGTCCAATACCTATTTTGAATCCTCTCTGCCTCCATGATATCGGGTGGCAAGGAGTTCCACAGGTTAGTTATATTGTGTAAACAGGCAGCTCCTTGTATCAATTTTGAAATCGTTGCCTTTTTAATATTCTTGACTGTCCCCTGGTATTGTGAGGCAGTAAATAAGAGCGCGAGATTTATCTTCTCTAGCCCATTTCTATTTTTTTTCGATGTGACCATTAAGTTTCATGTCATGGTGCCGGCTAGAACACAGCGATCCTGCCAGGGCCAAAGGGAACGCTGCTGACATTTCACTGACATGCATTTCTTGCTCTGACTTGCCTTCCACTGCCTACCACCTGTTACGGGGTCCTTGGGTGTTCTGCTACTACAGCTGCCTGGCCTCGGGCGCAATCTTCAGACACGTACATTTTTCGGCATGGTGCAAAGACGCAGATGTACTTTTTTCCTGCCAAAAGGTTGCAAATCAATTCAGGGTCTGAGTGACCAATGACGATTAGGGCTGTTCAAAATGGAAGGTCACATGATCTCTGGCCCCGGCAAAGCTCACAGTAGAGCTGCTGCAAGGTGCTGAATGCCAGCAGTGGGAGTTGGGAGCAATCAGCATCTCCCAGCAGGCACTCGCTTCTGCAGGATCGGTCCTCAAGTGCCAGATTCTGCCTGTTCTTATGTGGGTACACTGAGGAAGGTGGGAGACACTGGGAACCCTGTGCTTTTCCTTCCCCTTGCATACCTGTAGCAGGGGCCTCTAGAAGCAAGGTGTAGGTGCTTGGGAGGCAGACCACATCCTGTGGAGCCAGGCACCCCAAGTGGGAGTATCTGGGAGAAGACATGCCTGGTGCCTGATCCCCTTCCTAAACAGCTTGCCACCCAAAGCACCCTTCTAAAGGGAGGAGTACTTACTGATCCTGCTTCAGGCCCCATCCTGCCTGCCTCAGTCGTGCACAGGGAATGGGCACGTTGGTACCTCCCCTACAGCCCAGGATAGCCCTAAAGCAACAGAGAGCCAAAATGGCCTTGAGAAGCCAGGGGAGGTTCGATTTGAGAGCATCGCCAGGTTGTTTTAAAGCAGAATATTAACTCACTGGGGGTAGGGGGAGGATCTTGTCGTTTGAATGGGGCTGAGTGCAAATAACCAACGCAAGCCCACGATGCCCAGAATGCAACGGAAGGAGAGACGCTCGCTTCAGTTGTAGGAAGTGTGCAGGGAGAGGGAGTTGCCCGCTGCCAGTTACCTCCCCAGCAGTCACTTTCACCGAGCGGTTCTCTCAATCAGGCTAATTAAGATCAGAGCCCAGCTGCCTGCGTGTGAGCAAAGCGAGCCGTCAGCCTGGCACGAAGGGCCCTCGGCCTAAAGAGCCCTGCTGCTTGTCATGCACCAGCAAGCTCTGAAGTCACAGTGGCAGCTGCGGCACAAGGAGGGAGCCAAGGACCCAGCTGGGCTAAGCAGGTGCTGCTTCGCTGCTTTCAACCCAGTGGCAATGTGGGAGACGAGGGTGCTTGGCCCCTTGCAGGATCAGACCCGCTGATTACATCTGTCTGCAGCTCTCTGGGTCCCAGTAAGGGCGTTATCCCTCTTCCATCCACCTCTAGTGAGGCCATTATCCTGTACAAGAATTTCGGTCTTTTCTCCACTGCAGGACGGAGCAGGACAGGAGAAGTTTGGGCCCAGATGAGGGAAAATCCTTTATTTCTGTGTGTTTATAAACTAACCAGGTACAGTGTTCCGGGGCAGTAGAAGATGGATGGATCTACCATAGACTGGCTCTCTCCTACCCCGGAACACTGTACCTGGTTAGTTTATTACTAACTCTCACTCAGTTCCTTTTCAAAGTCAATCGCTTGGGCCTGTAGGGTCATCATGCCCACTCTCCCAGCCCATGGAGATTGTTTAGAGGTGTTTCCCCCACCCCTTCAGTTTACCTATTGCAGGTATTAGCACGGCTCAGGTGGGCCCAGGCCTGCCCCTCAACCAGAGGGGAGGAACTGCTGAGCCCAGGTCATAACTGAGTTTGGGGGACAACAAATAAGAAAACAGGGACGGGAGTGAAGTTCTTAAGGCCAAAATGAGGGATCCAGATGGGCACTCTCAGCAAAGAACCCCAGACGGCACCCACTCCTCAAAGAAGTCCAAGGAGCCCCTGGACACCACCCAGGGGAACTCTTCCCAGATGTGTGAAGTGACAAGGGACTTTAATTTTACTGCCAACATTTTGAGCCAAATCTTGATTCCATCAAAGTCAATGATCAAATTCCCATTGGGACAGGGTCTGGCCTTTATTTTAGTATTTATCAACCAGTATCTGCAAAGCATTTAGGAGGGTGCAGATCTGTGAAAATATTCCTCCATTAAGGGTAGATTATTATGAAGCAATTGGACAGGTCTGAAAGGGACCCTGCCATATATTTTTGCTGAATGTTTTTAAAATCTTCATTTTTTTACTCTCAGATTTTAATATTATATTAACTACATTTTACATTTATAGGACACCTTTTATCCCAGCATTTTAGAAAGCATTTGATCAGACAGTTGTTAAAAACAAAATCACTTCATTCACCCACTGAAGTTTAGTAGCAGCGATAGCCTACCAGCATACAGCAAGACTACACAGCAGTTTAGGACAGGAAGTGAAGCAGAATGCTGTGTTCAATTGAAACAGCTGGGACTATTTAAAGATCAGAATGTAAAGCCCCAAAATAGATTTTGGTCAGAAGTTTGGGGCTAATGCCCTTGCCCTTAAAAAGTATTCACAGGATCTTTGGTGACCGCTGGAGGCATTGTTTTACTTCTCATTGCAAAGACAACACCACTGTCAGCACAACCCCCCCAGTACGGTGCAGAAAGTTGGCTTGATAATGATTCTTTGGGAAGAGCTCCACCTTTTGATTCCACAACCCCTCTTCCTGCTGTTCCCTTGGGGGTCACCCATACAGGTACTAACATAGCTTGGCTTTGTGTATCTGAGGAACGCTGATAGGACCCGAGCCTGAGGTAGCAGTGTTGAATGTCAGAGTGAGTCCCTACAGGCAGCAGTGAGCATGCAGCAAAAAGTCCAAAGGTCACGCCAAGTTCAGACGAGGGAGACATGAGTCAGTTCAAGTAAGATAAGAGCAGACCTTCATCTAAACCTCAACTCAGACCAAACCTTCTGGGAGCTGGACAGGATTTAGCTGCTTTTTGTATTTGGTTTTGTTGGTGTCCACCCTGTGGGTACAGCTGAGGTGAGAAGAGGAAATGCTGGAATCTCAGGACAAACGTTCTTGGTATTTCTGCCAGTAACAGGGCCGCTGCCTCCAGAGTGCCCATTCATGGGCCCTGCAGCATCCCGGCCTCAATTTCCTTCTCTTTAGGGCTCCTCAATAAATTCCACCCAGGCTTTTCTCTGGGCCAATAATACCCTGGTTTATTAATATAAATCATTCCAAATAAAGTCCTCAAAGTCCAAATCAAAGTTCATAGATTCTTCCTTCCCCACTTTTCATCAAGCCCCCCCAAGTCTTCCTACCTATTGTCTTTCAAGCCTCTCCCAGCCCCTCCTGCCTAGAGTCTTTCCCTGCTTTGGCAGGCCACACCCAGGCCTATCTAGAGGGAGTCTTTTCTCCACTGGTGTCTCAAGGTCTTCTCAGGAGCCTTCCTGCTCTCTGAAGGCCTCTATCTCACTACCCAAGCCTCTCCCTTATATAACCTGAAAGCCTGATTGAGTCACATGACATTCTTTATTTTCCCCACCAGGGGAGTGAGTTGGCTGTACTACAGATGAGGCTGAGATCTCTCTCCCTTTAGAGGGCCAACCTCCCTGGGCTACTGAGTGGCTTGTAGAAACTCTGCTCCTGTAAGAGTGATTTCAGGGTCACAGTAGTCCTGATGAGCAGCATCGAAAGTCTTGAAAGCTGAATCTCTGAACTTGTCCATCGATTGTTAAGGCTTTTATGTTTCAGCTATTGACAGTATCTATCTGGTCCCCATATGAGCACCTCATACTGTTTAATTACAACACCCCTAGGAGGTAGGGAAGTGCTATTGTCCTCATTTTACACAAGGGAAACTGAGGCACAGAAAGACTAAGTGACTTGCCTCAGGTCCAACAGGCAGTCTGTGATGTAAGAAGGAACTGAAGCCAGGTCTCCATATTCCCAGACTGACACCTGTCCTTCCTCTCTGGCTGCACCCTGTCTGACTCTTAAGTAGTGGTTGCACACGCAGTAGTTTGTCCTGTAGAACACGGCTCACCTTGTTAGCCTCCTTATACTGAACAGAAGAGTCACAAGTAAAGTAAAAGCAAAAATAATGTGACTGCAAGTCTCCCTGAACACAGTAAACCAATGGCAATTTAGCTATAAAGTCTGTCCACACGAGGCCCCTCCCGACAAGCACCTTGGTAGGCAATAAATAATGGCTTCAGGTCAGTTGCAAACTATCAATAAATCTGCCCGTGCCTTGGTAGGGAATTCTGAGGATGTTCCCTTTGCAGACACATCAAGTCCTTGTAGCATGGACTGGTGAATATATTGCAGCTATTCATTTCCAGAGCTGAAGCTTTCTCATCATTTATCTTAATGTCCAACCTAGGCAGGAATTTACTAGATTGTATGGGAGGCAAATGCATAGCCTTCTCACTGGACATTTAAAATGTCTATTAAGTATTTATTCTGCCCTTCTAAAGGCTCAAGACCATGTTATTTTCAAACTTCTGAGAGGATTGCATGGCAGACAGCACCTCATGCTGCGATCCCATCAGATCACATGAGCTAAATGCAGATGAACCCCGTCAGTATATCAACCAGGTTGGTGGTTCTAAACCATTCTTGTTGGAGACTCTCTTGGGATGGATGACAGCTGGACATACCCCCCCCCTTACTTCCTACCCCACAAACAATGTCCTCGTGTAACCCACACGCCTTCATGGGGTTCTGTCCCATGTAGTGGCACCGAGACCACTTAAAGAGAGAGATAAAATGAGTCTGCTCTACAGCCTTAGCTAACAGCCAGCTGGCTTTTAGCTCATGCACTAGGCTCCAGAGGTCCCTGGTTCGATCCCACCTGCTGATGACTGGGGTCTATCGGTGTTACAAGTGGGGGCTCTTCCGGGATTCCAACTGGGAGGTCTCTGAGGCTCAGGATGTGCTTCCTCAGCTAGGGGAGGTATGTAACCCACACACCTCCTGGGGGTGGGGTTCTGTCCCATCTAGTGGCACCGAGACCACTTAGAGAGAGAGTTAATGAGTCTGCTCTACAGCCTTAGCTGACAGCCAGTTGGCTTTTAGCTCATGCGGTAGAGGGCTTGTGCACTAAGCTCCAGAGGTCCCAGGTTAGATCCTGCCCGCTGATGACTGGGGTCTGTCGGTGTTACACTTGCACAATAACTGCTGCCTTTCTTTTTTTCCCCCGTGTCCACTCTCTCTCCTCTTTTCTCCACCCTTCTTGTTGTGGTCCTACCCCTTTCCTACCCTGGGGTACTTCATGCTTGCTTTTTCTTGTTCTTTGTTCCCTGTTGCTTTGTGCCAACTTCTTTCTACGTGGCTCCCTTCTCTCTTTCTTTCCCTCTTTTCCTGCCATCCTCCCCTCTTTGCACATTGCCTATTCAAGAGCGGACTAGAGGAAGGCTGTAGGGTGGAAGGGATGGTGAGTTAAGATGTCCGTGCTTATGGTTGAGCTGAGAGCCACAGGACCAGAGAGAAGGAATTTGGACTGGCAGGATGCTGCCTATGCCCGCCAAATGAGCTGCTTTTATAGCCAGCTACCCTGAGAGCCACTATGGGAGCAGGGAGGGCATGCACGAAGCTGTAGGCATGTCCCGTCACCTCCTCTTATCGCTGTGCAGTGTGCTGGGTGCCACCTGCCCAGCCAGCTACCCCAGAAGTGGCTGCATTTCCGTGGCGCTGTATAGGTGTAGTTTGCAAAGCACTGTGGGCTCCTCTGAGTTGAAAGTTGACATATGAATGTAAAATGTGACTATAAAGAATACATCATTGTGAAAATAATAGCCAGGGAATGTTGCCTCGTGTGAGGCATTGGGTTATCTGCCAAGTCAACGCTGGAGCTTGTTCAGTACCCTGAAGCACCTTTAACTTGCCTACCCAGTCATGCGAAAAAACATCCTACCTCTGTGAATTACAACAATGCGGTTGCGTCAGCCAGGCCTTTAAGGACTTGTGCATGTGAACTATGCAAGGTGCAATTCCCAGAGCAGCTTCCACAGGTCCCGTTAGAAGGAAACTCACCGTGTAGGTTTGTTTCTTTTGGAACAAAAGGGACACACTTGAACCCCGCTGCTGTGATGTGTCCGATGCACATGGTGAGTCTGACAACCAGATAATGGACTCTGCTTAGCGGCCATGTCTGCTGCAGGGTGTAGGTCTTACCAGCTAGCACACTGTCCCCCAGCAGCATCCTTACAGAAAGCATGGTCTGAATACTGATGAAATGGAAGCCACGGTCCAGCACTTTTCCTGCTAAGTAATCTTGGAGAGAGCCTTACAAGTGAATGCCTGTTAAAATCTGCCACTTCATAGGTTTATACGTCTGTATTGATAGGATGCATAATGGACATTGATTGCTAACATGGGCACAGGGCAGCTGCAGTCAATCAAAATGCTGCAGTGGGGTGGGGTTACATACAAAAAGAAAGATATTACATTTTAGGTCTAGAACCTAGCTTCTTATCTGATCTCATTCTTAGCACTGCAATAACTTTGCTTCCTGAGATTTTATTGTACAGCAGCACTAAAGGAAAACTTAAAACAAGAATCCTGCGAGATAGCATCATAGAAACATAAGGTTGATTATGATTGTTATGGGCCTGGGCACTTCTTGGAGTGAATTTGAATTCTGGGGCAGTTGGCTGGCCTATACATGTCACTGAAATTGGCAGCCTTTTTCTGAGACAATGCCTGAAAGCGATGCCTGAAAAATGACTTTTGGTTATGAAATGTGTGTTCTCAATAGCAGGGAATAGTTGCTAACAGTGAGATTGCTTAGCCTCTAGAAACTTCCCTCAGTGACGGAATCATTTACAGCTGACCTGTGCAATTCTTTGGAGTACCTGCTAGAAAATGCATGAGAGGGAACAATCCTGCACTGGCCTCTGAAGAAGCACAGGATGGCCACATAGATCTTTGCCCTTCAGTAGTGTCTATCAGCGGAAGTTGTGTCCCTTATGTGTGGGTGGGTGAAGGGGAAAGGGAAAGGTGACAACAATCCTATATAGTAGCTGAGACCCCCAATTTTAAGTATAAGGAAATATCTCAGATATCGCGCTATGGTAACTCTTGGCAAATGATGACTTTAATGCTGCCCACCATACACAACCACCTCCACACCATTCATGGTGGGTTACTGCTGAAAGGCCTGGGGGAAGAAGTGTGTTTGAGGGAGGGCTCTGAATAAAGCAATGGAGGTCGCTAGGGACAAAAGGACAGGGAGGGAGTTTCAGGTATCAGTGCTGACCTAGCAGGAGGCATAAAGATGGGAGAAGGATAGGAACAGGGAGTTCAGAAGTGTGGCATGGAAGGAGAGCAGGCAATGTATGGGGGAGGAGAAACTGTGCACTGTGAAGAAAGGCAAAGGCTAACACTGATATCTGACCTGCAGGAGACAGAATAAATGGAAGTATTTTAATTAGGCATTTAATAAAGATACCCGATAATATGTAAGTCCCTTCTGATAGAGGGTAATTTGGAAGCCTACCCAAGGGTTGCAAGAACCTCCATGGTGGACTGTCACTGGAATGTATCTATTCAATACTGTCATGTCTGAATGGATTTGTTAATTAAATGGCTCATTATTTTAATAACCCAGATTGAAAGGGTGATGAAATAAATCTGCCAGTAAGGGAAGCCATTCATTGTTAAGAAGGAATGTTTGACCCGGGTGGAACTTGCTGAATTGCAGACAGTTTGTTTCAAAGGCTGTCACCTCACTGTCATATTGCCCTAGGCCGTAAACAGGTCAAAGCTCATGAGCCAACGAGGGTTGGGCTCGGTTAAGTTTCTCCAGAGGAAACCTCCAAGGAATGCCCAGAGACTGGCCAGAAGAGGGGCTGGTGATCCAGTGAGTGGCAGGATTCATTCTGAATCTGTGCTAAGTCAGTGCATCAGCATGCCACTGGCTGGGTGCACTGTTCTGCTAGAGATGCTGTCTTTTTACGAGCTGTAGAACCACAACAGCCCTAACTCCTTGCCCTTCAAGAGATGAAGGATGTTAAGGTGCTAGCTTAGGACTTAGGAGACATGGGCTCAAGGTTCTGCTCTGCCACAGACTTCCTGAGTGGCCTTGGGTAAGTCACTTAGTTTCTGCGTGCCTCAGTTGCCCCTCTGTATAATGGGAGTAATAGCACTGCCCTAACTCACAGGGGGGTTGTGAGGATGCTCAGATACGATGGTAAGGGGGGGGGGCAGATAAGCAGCCAAGATACATTTAAAGACACCATGGCACTTTTTTAGGATTAAGGACGTTACTCTCAATGGCCTGGACAAATACCAGTTCAGACAATTACATTCTGGTTATTTCCAAGTTGACCCTGCATAAATTACTCTTCTCTTACCCCGTAAAAACACTGGAAGGCCTCACCGGGCCTCATGCTGTGATTATCTCGCCGTCCTCCCTAATTCTGTTCTTTTCCGTTTCACCTTCTTCTTTTCCACTGAGATCTTTTGGTTCTTGAAGTGCCTCTGCTCAGATTTATCAGCTCCTTTTATGCCATCTGTTTCAATTCACTGCACATATTCAGCTTCTCAACTTGACCTTTTATGGCCTTTCTCCTGCATCCTAATGTGTAGTCTTATATAGCTTTGCACGGCTCTAAGCCTCTGTCTTACCGTTACTATTGTTCAGTATTATCCTAGCTCTATCTCACAAACACTCTCCTTCTTATTCTATGTCCTTACATTCAGAAAAGCTGTTTATTCTTCAAATAAGACTGATGATTGTTATTTGTTTCATCTATTTGATGAGCACTGCACCAGCTTATCACGGGCACATGCCATCTTCAGCTTGACTTTTAAAAGTATCCAGACCCTTAGAATATCAGATTAAAAATATAATATCTCCTTAGCAATCCGTGAAGCTTTCTGTCAGCTTTCTGTCTTCCTTTTTCAAACAAACACGGAGAAGCAAAACTTAAACTTCGGCTGCAGTTACTTCACTAGGAAAGTCACTGTCACATGCAGTGGATGGCATTTTAGTCATCGATCTGGCACATGTTTTAATAGAAAACTTACCCAGTGCTCTGTGGGTGTAGGAGGCAAAGAAAATACACCATGCTATTGAGTTCCTGATGTACTGTACTTGCATGGATGGAAGGACATCAAGTAGATTAACTATAACATTAAATGAAATACCTGATTTCTTAATTTTCTTTTGAATGCAGTTTACACAGCAGGGTATATCAGGCTTCAAGGAGAAATGGTACTGGTCTATTTTGTGTCTTTTGGATGCTTTTCTCCTAAAGGAACCATGTTGCTAGGTTTTGGTTCTGAGTGGGACCATGCATCAAAGCATCAAGCAGAGTTTGATTACAACAGTATGCGTAGTACACAAGAGGCTGGATTCTGTGGCCTACTCTGTCCATCGTCTTTGTGCCACTCAGGTGGTCCAGTGTGGGTGATTCTGGGTGGAAATGGCTAGTAGAGAAACTCTCAGCTGGGGTAGAGCTAGCAGGGGGTGTCGGGTTGGGGATGAGGGGTTGAAGCGATGGTATGGAGGAGCAGACATCTTCCACTTCATTTCTCCATTGGTGTAAGTTACAGCGGGACCCCAGCTGCTCTAATGTACATGAGGGCTGGGTGGTGGTGGATCTTGGAACCATAAGTGTCTCTGGGAAACCTTCACGACCCATTCCTTGCACCTGTGCTTGGCGTGGGGAGGGTTGAGAATCCAGCCCAAAGTGTAAGTAATGCAATATGAGTTAAGGGCAGCAAAATAGACCAATAGGGCCAGAACCTCAGCAGGTATAAATTGGCATAGTTCCATTGAAGTCAATGGAGTTACCCCTATTTATACCAGCTGGAGATTTGACCCATAATTTGTCAGCCTTTCTTAAGATAACTTACTTATCCTCAGGCCCCAGGATTTATCCTCATAGAATTATCCTCATCAGATTACTGTAATGAATTAATTCCAAGATTGCTTCATTAAACAGAGGATGGGCACGTACAAGAAAAAGTATAAAAATGTACCAAATAATAAATACTTATTATCCAACAACATGACAGTCCAAGCGCAATAAATTCTGCAGCAATATATTTTGAACTAAAATGTTTTCTCTAAATAATAAATATTATGTTGATAAAAAGAAAAGGAGGACTTGTGGCACCTTAGAGACTAACCAATTTATTTGAGCATGAGCTTTCGTGAGCTACAGCTCACTTCATCGGATGCATACCATGGAAACTGCAGCAGACTTTATATACACACAGAGAATATGAAACAATACCTCCTCCCACCCCACTGTCCTGCTGGTAATAGTTTATCTAAAGTGATCATCAGGTTGGGCCATTTCCAGCACAAATCCAGGTTTTCTCACCCTCCACCCCCCCACACAAATTCACTCTCCTGCTGGTGATAGCCCATCCAAAGTGACAACTCTTTACACAATGTGCATGATAATCAAGTTGGGCCATTTCCTGCACAAATCCAGGTTCTGCTGCAGTTTCCACGGTATGCATCCGATGAAGTGAGCTGTAGCTCATGAAAGCTCATGCTCAAATAAATTGGTTAGTCTCTAAGGTGCCACAAGTCCTCCTTTTCTTTTTGCTAATACAGACTGACACGGCTGCTCCTCTGAAACCTGTCACTATGTTGATAGTACATTAAATTACCCAAGCTCTTGGTTTCCCTACATTTCTCAATATGCCATGGATACATCACTAATGATCTCCCACGAATCTGTAACACGTATGGAATGATTAAACGAGCACCATTCTGTAGTGATAAGAAACACAGCAGCGTCTCAAAGCAAATCTTCAGTCTTAAATTGGACAGCGGAGTGTTACCCTACCTGGCCTATCTATATCACAGGGTAGTAGTCATTAGGTTCTGCCTCTGGTGCTAAAAACTATTCCTTGGTACTAGAGGATATGAAGTCAATGACCTTCAAATGTCGTCCTTTTCTTGTGAGTTGTGACTCACAGCTACTAATACAAAATCTGTGTTGCAGATAGCTTACTTAATAAGTTCCAGTGGGGTCTTTTCTGGCTTGTACTACAGCGTCCATCAAATAACAAAAGAGTTGATACAAAAACGTCTCTTGGGTAACCGGTTTATGTTTATTATTTTTAATATAATACTATGTTTTTTATTTAAACAACAGCAAAAGATACTTCCCTTGCCCAGTTTTCAAAGAACTTACTTGTAAATATGAAGTCTATTAAAGACGGGCATGTTACGGCCTTGATTTTTTAATCTAGCCCCCTATTTTGCAGTTTTGCTCCTGCAAATAATTGCCCCTGCTGTTAATTGTGGGTACAATGTATAGCATTTCTAAGTATCTGCAAACCATGTCTTATTGTGCCCACAAATTCGGTAAATGTGTAAGCCCTAGGCACAATTATGATAGCCATAATTATTTGTGGGTGTAATTTTATGACGACAAAACTAAAAGCAGACTCTTAATATAGGTCCCAGCTGGTAACATTCTTAGGGACAGCTGCAAGAAAAGTATGTCTCTGATTTGTGGGTGAATAATCTGTTGCTTCAAACCACTAGATTACAATTATGGTAAATAAGTACAGTTTTACTGCAGTGATACCCAGCTTGCAGTTCTGCATGTGGCCTTTGAAGGATCTGTGCATGCGATGAGTACTAGTCATGACTGCAAGCCGGATGAGCAGAACTCTGCTTGATGAGGTGGCTTGGGGAACATTGAGCTAATGGATGGATGGAGTTGGTGCCTTTGCTTCATGTTTGTTCATTGCTTCATGTGGAGTTGGGAGAATGACCTGATGGCAGCATTCCTCCCCTGAGTCTGGGAGAGACTGGAGAGAAACACTCCTTTACCTCCCTGAAGCCAGGAAAAATGAGCACTGGATGAGTAAAATAATCATGGCCAAAGATCTTGACTTTGTATGACAAGATCTGTATTTTGTGAATATGTGATGAAGTTGTGACATGACATCAAGCCATATGCAATGCAAAATAAATGCCAGACCATTACAACATAGTTATTTTGTGGTTTTTAAAAATGCCTTTCATCAGTGACAAAGTAGCTTCCCACCTCCTACAGATCAAACAGTTACATGGACTGTGCTGAGAAAGCTCATGTACCTGAGCTAGATTCCCTGGAAGAGGAGCTGGAAGATGATAGAAGATGGGCCCAAGAAGTCAAATTTGGGGAAGTTCTGATCTGGATGCAAAGTTCAGGGGAGTTCAGACCTGGCATTTTGATGTGGGCCCATCTCTAGAAGGTCATGATTTCCTTTAGACTTACATTCTGGCTAGATCCAATGCAAGAAACTGTAGCACATAATCCCCTCTGAACCTAGTGGGGTTTGAGAGGGGTCAAGAGAAATCAAAAGGAATTCTCTTTTTAAATGATATGCTATGCAATAGCTGTCTGTATCTAACTATAAACTCCTGTCATGATGCCTGATCAGGGAGCACCAGTGCTTCCAAACCATGGGCCAGATCCTTAGCTGATTGAAATCAGCATGACTCTATTGTCTTCAACAAAGCTATGTTGATTTACACCATCTGAGAATCTGGCCCAAGGTCACCATATAAGAAAATCCCAAGGAGCTCTGTTTCATTGGTGTCATGCGATCAGTTCCTATGATGGTGTGGATGAAACATGGAACGAATGGCTGCAAACTCACAACAGAAGAGAAGGGATCTATTTAGAAAAAGCCAGGCACAATCCCCTCATATTTTAAGTGATTTAGATGAGCTGATTTCCGCCCCCCCCCACTAGTTCTCTATGAACATCTGTCATTGACATATTCTCTAGTAAAATCTTCTGTGTCCTCAGTATGGGTATTATTCCAGCTCTTTCTGGAGGTGAAATACAATTACAAAAGACAAGCAGGAGTGTGATTTTGAAGATGTAGTGAGGATTAAGGGCTCAGTTCTAATGAGGATGGGATGGGAATATAATACTCAGATATGAAGTTTAGAGCTCATGTTATTGCTAAACTACAGGGATTGCTCTTTCCACTGTTTATGTATCAATAATTTCCCAAGAGCTTTCATTTTCCCCTTTACACTTCCCTACATGTCCAGCGACTTCCCTCCGTACACCAAACATCCTGTCCTCCTTCACCCCAGTCTCTGATTCTTACCCTCTAACTATTTGAGATGTATCCTCAGCCCTATCCTCCTTCCTTGTCTCCTAATTCCCTTTCCCTCCACTCTCCTTCCATCAGTAATTCCTCTTTCCCATCTGTTATCACATTCAGGCTTTCTCCAGATCTTTCCACTTTTCCCTCTATATTTTGGCCAGGAATCCATCCTTGCCATCAGCCCAAAAGGCTGAAATCCTTGTCCATGCCCTGATCATGTCCCACCTAATCTCTTCTCTTCCTATCCTATTCCCTTCCAATCTATCTAGACTACCACTTCTAAAATCCTCTTCTTTGCTCGCTGCTCAGGACCACGTCACTTCCATCTTCAAAGCCTCTTCGCTGGTTTCCTTCTGCATCAAATTCATTCTTCTTATTCTCACCTTCAAGGCTCCACACAAACTTATCCCCCTTTATATCTCTGCTCTTATATCTTGCTACCCTGCTCACTTTGTGTCCTTTCCTCATGTCGATCTATATGCCTTGGAATCCCGTCCTCTCCTGCTGCACCAACCATCTCTTCATTTGTAACCCCCCAGGAATAATCACACTTCTTCTATGAAGCCAATCAAGGAAGAAAAGTCATTTCATTAACAATCAACTCCCTCCCCCCCCACCATAGTACAGCTTTGTGATAAACCCAGCTGAGTTTGACCTGGAGCCTGATGCATGATGATTACGGGGAACATTCAATGGGTGACTAACAAAGCAAATTGATGCATAAAATACCTTGGCTTGTATGATATGATTATTATTCAACTTGCATTAAATGCTAAACAATCGTGTAGCAACACTATAGGAGGAGATAATCCAAGCTAATCTTGAGATCTAGATCCATGATAGGGGACCACAGATAATGATAGCTGATGTAGCTATGAAGATTTCAGTGTTTTCACAGAGTCATAGATTGTAAATCCAGAACAACTGTGATTGTATAGTCTGACCTCCTGCATAATACAGGCCATAAAACATCTGTGAATTTTCAGTGGTCACCTTGGTTTTCTCCTCCTAAGATCCTTTTACCCAAATGAGATGAACAATTTTCCTCCTGGATATTGCTCAGCTCTGCGGCAGCTGTTGAGTTTTGTGTACGGGTCTTCAAAAGGTGGTCAGGGCATTAGAAGGCGTGGCCTCATTTACATAGAGGTTGTGGTCTTATTTATCCATCAGGAGGGGGTCCATTCACTTGCAACTAAATCTGTAGAGTGTAGGACGGCCTTTGACTTTTCTTATGCTTTCCTAGAATACTTTTCTATTGCCAGCGGACAAAACTGCTGCTCACAGAATACCACTAGCAATTATTATTTGACTAAACCCTGAGGACCTTACTCAATCAAACTCCCATTGCTCTTGGGGTAGCCTACCCTGAGAGCAATGGGAGTTTGATTGAGTAAGGTCCTCAGGGTTTAGTCAAATAATAATTGCGAGTGCTATTCTGTGAGGAGGACTACAGAGGTGATGCAGTCTCTGGGCGGGAGGATATGTCACATATTTCTCTTAAGCAATGCCCTCCTCTTTGCTGACACAGGGATTGATGTTTATTCACTATGGGCAATAGTGGAAATACACAAAGCTTTCCATGGCTGGTACTAAGGAATGAATAAGGAAGCCATGTTGGGAGCTGGATATGCGTTAGGATTTGGTGTAGATTCATGGGTTTTGAGGCCAGATCAGCTTCAGATTTGGTGGTGCTGATACCTCCTAGGCTGTGCTTTCAAGAAATTGTTCCAAAATAGGATTTGAATCCAACTTCTTTTCTACCAAACATGCTCACGTTTGAAAGGGTTTAGAGTCTAGGTTCCAGTTATGGGCCATCTTTAGCCAGAAAGATGAGTCAATCTGCTTTGTGGGCTTTAATGGCGGTGGAAATAAAAGGACCAAGTGGGGGTTATTTTCCCAAAGACAGAGCCAGCCTTTCCTACAAACCACCAGGTTTTTTTCCCCAAGTGCTGTGTTTGCACAAATCCTAGGGCTTAGTTTTAAAGCAAACCTGCCTGTTCAAAAGTCACCCTCATATTTCCCACACAGAAAAGCAGAAAGGCTACACATATCTCCTTAAAGGCCAGAAAAACAAGGCTCCTCTGTACACTACTCCCTTCAGTAAAGCCCCCTTTAGACTCAATCCTTATACAGGACCATATTCTGTCCTTAAATCCAGTTGTACACCCTGCAGTCAATGAGGTTACATGGCTGGAGCTAAGGGCAGAGTCATGCTACTTACCAAACAAGGGCCACAGTGTACAGAAAAGAAAATATTACAATGCACACAAGAAGGTAAATAGTCTGTTTCTTTTTATTCCAGCAAAATCAAATAAATGGCCTGAGGGATTAAGGAGGTCCTCCAAAGATTACTGGGTTTCAAGTGAGATAAAAAAATAATTACTCAGAATATTAACTAATATACGTTAATTCTGCTGGGCTTTCCTATTCCCGGGGCAAAGGAGCTCATGAGAATCATGCAGCAGGGGTGTTTCCCCCCCCACAGCCTTGCCATTTCCCAAGGCCCCTCCTGAAATTAAGATGGTGCAGGTCATTAATCTGGTTTGGGCAGAAACGTTTTTACATCAATGAATAAAATTCTGTATGAAGTAATCAAATTCAGTAGAGAGAAAACAGAGAAGAGGAAAGCGTGCTTCAGATACCTACGCCTGGGCTGTGGTCTCCCCGGGAGGGCTGGAAGTTTTATATAGAGCATATGGAAGAGAACCCCTGAAAGAGAGGCGAGAAGTATGTGAGCGTAAGAGAGAGGAAGAGAGAATGGTGGAGTGGGGGCTGAAGACTTTACCATCATGGGCTTGGGCTGGCTGCATTACTCCCAAGGGATGGACTAAGACAGTTCTGCAAGTTGTTCCAATTAAACCTTTTTACCACACTGTCACGCATGCTGCATGTGCAACATATTACAGAGAAAATGACTTCAGAGAGAGCTGACATTTTAATGGGTCTACCGAGTGTGTCCCTCCAAAGAGAGAGGAAGGGTGGTCTTGTGGTTAAGTCGTTGGATTGAGACTTGGGAGGTTTGGCTTCAATTTGCCGTTCTGGCACAGATTTTCTGTGTGACCCTGGGCTAATTGTTTATCTCTCTGTGAACCTACTCCCCTGCTGTGAAAGGGGGACAACAGTGCTTCCTTTCTTCCCTTGGTTGTTTATCTTGTCTGGTTAGGCTGTAAACTCTTTTGGGTAGGGACTATCTCTTGCTATCTATGGACTTAGTGTCTATGTCCCCTCGGCCCCCCGTTACCATGGCATTTGAGCACCTCACAAGCATAGATGCCAGGTTTGTATAATTTTTGGTGGTACACTGAACAGGTCCAAGTCCCGCCCCCCACATGGGAGCAGGGCCATGTGTCTGGAAGGTGGAACCCAGATAGGGGGTAAGGGGGTAGTGGACCCCGGATGCGGGGCCGGCAAAGGAATTCTGGGCGGCAGCCAGGACCCCGGATGCCAGGCCGGCAGCGGCATCCTGGCAGCAGAGCCCTAAACATTTGTGGAGCTGGGCCCATGTTCCTGAATATTGGTGGAGCACGGGCACCACGGGCCCACATAACTCACGGTCCATGCTCACAAGCTTCGTAATGTATTTCTCCTCACAACACCTCTGTGAGGTAGCAAAGTACTAATATCCTCATTTTACAAACGGGGAGCTGAGGCACAGGGACACTACGCCCCAGATCAAAGATATTTTGGAGCCTAACGCCCCTTGATTTCAATGCCTTTGAGGAGCTGGGTGTAAGTGAATTGCTCAAGATCACACAGGGCATTTGTGCCGGAGTAGAGAATTGAACTTGGTCTGCCCAGCCCTCAAGCTAATGCCACCAACTGCTGAACCATTCTTCCTGTCACACGTAGGTAGACGTACAGCACTCAGTCTCACTTAGGTATCCTGCCACCACCACAATAATACCCCTCTAAATTTAGTATCCCTGAAGTCCAGGATATTGTCCAATGGGAGAAGCGGGAGCTCAGGATTTCTCAGAATCTGGTCCCGGGTTAATATAAATGGATTCATTAATTGCGTCCACATTAATATTCACATTCAGGTTGGAACATCAGAAAAACATAACTGCACAACTCCCTTTCTCCTAGTCAAGGAGAAGAATTTCCTCCCAGGCTTGTTTAACAACCTGCTCTGCGAATGCAGTGTCCTTATGGCCACTGTAGGATTTGGGCTCCTTCCCAATGCTGTCAGCAGAAAGCAGGGGTGGGGGCGGGGAAGGGGTGGTTGCTTTGCTGAAGGAACTGTCCTTCAGGCAGAATGCTAAACTGAGCTACCATCTGCTTGTGGGGATTATGCTGGCTGCTAAAGATCCTATGACAATATTTCTGAGTCCTTCTACCTGCCCCTTAGCATCTCCCTCCCTGCATCCTATCTGGGAAAAGAAGGGAAATGATCTGAATGTCTCCTTTCAGGTCTTGTCCCCCTCTCCAGAGTATGCATGTACACACACACACAAGCTTTTCAGTTCCTGTGCTCCCGGGACAGGGAAATATAGATCTCTTGTCTCTTCTTGTCCATTCTATTCTCAGCCATACTCTCCTGCGTCTTTCTTCCCTGGCAATCTGCCAAGAGGGATTACCCCAAGACCTACCTTATTCCTTTAACCTATGGCTACATGATGAAGTGGGGAGGGAAGCATCTGATCTTTGGTGAATAAGAGGCTAGAGAAAACAGGACAATCCCCAGAAAAGGTCCTACTACCATTTACTCTTATATCAATGTGACATATATAAGAACTTGTGGTAACATTGTAAGTTGCAGAGTACAAATTAGAAGGTACCTTGCTCACAGGATAAACAGGCAACATTTGGTCACAGACGAAGTAGCTCCTGGATGTGCAGTAATGTAGTGCAGAGTAAGTAGTTTGTAGAGGAGGGGTAATTTCAGAGTAAATTATAGCATGCAGAGGCGGGACTTAATGAAGGATACGTTTTGTGTAGAGTCAGGATAATTGGATGGTACCTAGTGTTTGGTGGGGAGGTAACTGGAGTGTAAATACTGAATAGAATACATAGCAAAGGTTATTGTGCAGTATGTTTAGAGGGTAAGTAGTGTGTAGAAGAGGGGTGTCCGCTGGAATGCAGATTCACCAGCCAGCAGGGAGGCAGGAACAATGTGTATAGTGGGGGGGTGCAGAGAACCATTGAACCAAACTGTGAACCCTGGATATAATAGAAACCACTTCAAGTCAGGGCATGCTGCAGCACCCCCTGCACCCTAGTTCCAGCACCTATTGACCCTCCTCAGCTGGCATAATATCCCAGGTACGAGGTCCCTAAGCCTCAATTTATTGTAAAACCCAGGTTCCAAAACAGGAGCAAATTAACTCAAGATACTGGTACTAACTCCCAGCCTCCTACGGCTTTCCCAGCTCCCGCCAGCTTGGAGGGGAGAGAACACCCTTCCCATTTCACAACCCTTCCTGGCTACTATGGAGAGACACGCCCTCCCTGCGCTGGGACTTCTCTAACCCTGGCTCCCTCCTCTCTGCTGTTCCTGTCTGAAAGGCAGGACCCCTTCTCTCTCGTTTCCTGTAAGTCTCATGCTTGCACCTACCTAGTCATGTATCCTGTGACTATAGCTGGCAGTTTTAAAGGGCTCAAGGCCATTAACAGACACACTGGGATGTGTGCATGCACCTCAAGGCCCCAGTGTCCTGGTACAAGGAATAATTATAGAAGATCCCATTCTGGAATCCTTCCAATGAGTCATACAACTACTAAATGGGACTACTCGTGTGAGTAAATACACCTCAGCGTGAGTAAGGGTTGCAGACTCAGGCCTAGAGTAAATTATGCTCCGCAGAGGTGGGAGTAAAAATAGGGTAAGTGGTGCAGAGAGTCTCAGAAATCGCATGGTAAGTGGGGTAGCTAAGAGGGGTATTTGTAGAGTAGGCAGCATTTAAACTTGTAGTAGTGCTTAGATACTTGGGTGATGAGTACTATGGAAAAACGTAAGGTAGAGGGCTAGATATGTTAGCAAGTAGCAAGTGGTAATCGAAAGGTAAGTAGTACAGAGTGTACAGAGGTAGAGGGTAATTCCAGGGTAAGTATCATAGAATCATAGAATATCAGGGTTGGAAGGGACCTCAGGAGGTCATCTAGTCCAACCCCCTGCTCAAAGCAGGACCAATCCCCAACTAAATCATCCCAGCCAGGGCTTGGTCAAGCCTGACCTTGAAAACCTCTAAGGAAGGAGATTCCACCACCTCCCTAGGTAACCCATTCCAGTGCTTCACCACCCTCCTAGTGAAAAAGTTTTTCCTAATATCCAACCTAAACCTCCCCCACTGCAACTTGAGACCATTACTCCTCGTTCTGTCATCTGCTACCACTGAGAACAGTCTAGATCCATGTATCATGTAAGTACTGGAAAATTGCAGGGTAAGTTACTGGTGGACATATCCCAAGGAAAAGATAGAATTACCTGTAACTTTGCTTGGATTATGTGTTTGCTGCTGAGACATGAAAGACTCTCAGTGGCATAACTGAAGGGCTGCCCTGGTTAAACTGAGAGCAGTCAATAAATCACTGAAATGACAACTCCTCCTTCCCCCATGGAACAGTCTCACGGCTCAACATCTCCTCCGGGGCAGAGTGAAACAAGAAGCTGCTAACAGGACTCCTGACAGGCAGCTGCTTAGAATAGCTGGGGCTAGAGCCAGCACCCACTGAACCCAGCGGTGAATTTTGCTATTGATGTAAATAGGAGTAGGATTGGGTCCTCAATGCACACTGACAATTTGGGAGTAGATTAAATATACGATGCCCCAGTATCTTCTCTGTCCTGACATTCGTGGAAACCAGTCACTGGTTATGAAAGTGCCTGGCCAGTACCATGTGACAGAGGAAGGTTCCAAAGGAGAATACAGCCAGCTGCTGGCTGGATACACATTAAAGCAGAGTGAAGTTGTTAGCAGAGGCTGCAGTGTCAGAGAGACAGCAAGAGTGTGGGAGAGAGGGGACCACCTGCAGGTTGCAGGGAGAGAGATTTCCCTGCTCCCAGGAGGGTGTGCAAGCTGCAGGGAAAGAGCACAAGTTCCCTGCTCCGGAAGGGTGTGTGCTGCATTACTCCATGCCGCAGGAGAGGAGAGTGTGTGCTGGGTGTGTCTGCAATCTGGGGGAGTGAAGGCAAAGGCAGGGGCTACCGTATAGCTGTTGAGTAAGACAATGACCCATGTGCCACTGCCCTTGCCGTCCAGATCGGGCTCTGTGCAGCCAACAGCCCTGCGTTCTGCAGAATAAATATGAACTGAAAAGCTTTTTATCTGCCAAGACCTGAATTATATGGTTCACGTTCTCACTTCAACAGCTGATAATATCACTAGAGCGGCATTAATTTCCTGCATACCTGACAATGCCATTGATGTAAGGGGTGCCATACGGTAGGGAACAATCCTGACCTGGCAGGGTGATGGTCTGGGTGCTCCCCTGTCTCCTGTGATTCTGGGTGACACACAGAATCCTCAGCTCATGTTGTGGCATCTTAGGAAAGGAGGAAATGATTTCCAGCTTTTTTGTTGTCAAAGGTATCTATTTGTAATGTTAAAGTCTTGGTATAAATTTTAATGGTATTCAGGCATCTTGGGCCTGTGGCTGATTTGGTATCTTAAAGTCTGTTGCTGATCTGGACTCTTGAAAAGTTCGTTAATTATTATTATTATTATAATTTCATTTACAAAGAAAGCTTTACAGTTCGCCTTTACAACAATCTGCAGGAAGCAATGTCTTGTTTTCAGAAAAGAAAAGTGGCAACTGAAACACTGCCCAGGTCTCTTTCTTTGATTTGACAGGCTGAGACTTGAGGTCACTTTGAAACATAACCTGCCCACAAAGGCCCCTTGAACAATTCAACAGCAGGGGCTCATGTTCTTCCTGATTCTTTGTACCAGAACAGATTGTTCCCATTTAAAAACCCTTCCCCCTTCTTTTTAGAAGAAAATATTCTCCGTGGAGCTAAATTTTCACTGCCTCAAAGAGAATAATATCCACCCTGGGAGTGAACCTTTGTGTAATGGAAAAGGTTATTTCATAAGCAAGATGGTTTTTTAAGACTCCAAAGGAGTCTGGGGATTTTTTTTAACCCACACTGGCAGCCCTTTAGCAATGAAACTCGAGATGTAAAGCCTGTGAAATGCCTCCGCTGGGCTGTCAGTATATTAACTTCTTTGCATATAAACACATCCAGAGTGGATGCAAATACTTCTCTTTACTGCAGCCTGCTCTCGAGTTGCTTGATCTTTCTGACCTGATTGGCGTGCTGCTCTTTTTGGCTTTTTCTTTCATTGATTGGTTTTTCACGGTCCTGGAAAATGCCCCGGCTGCCTTTTTAACCTAATGGAAGATGTATGGGGTGACTCAGCAAAAGGAAAGGAAATGTGCTGAATGCAGCGACAAATGTCATGGGAGCTGAAGCAAAGATAGATGCTCTGACAGTGTCCACGGAGAGATACTGATACCCCCCCCCCCTTCCCCATAATGAGAAAGCGGCCTATGTATATGCCATACATTTAATGAAACACATACTGCAGGCTGCACACGGTTAGAAGGAGCAGAGAGACCGAGCTCAGCATCCTGGCCTCTTTCATTTCAAAAGATTCTTATTTTCTATATTCCTTGCACTGCGAGTGGCCCCTATAAATGGCTGGATTGTGCCTGACTGGGAGGAGTACAGAGCTGGTTGCAACTAACGTAGCTCCCAGAAGAACTGTGCCATGGGGAGGATAGTGAAGCATGCTCATCCCCAGCATGGCTGGTGAAGAAGGTGTGCAAGGCCATGCTCACACCTCCTTCCCTCCGCCCTTTGGAGCAGCGTACACCCTTGAAGGTACTAACAGGGAGCATTCTGTGCTCTCTGCCTCCCCCCGGGGTGGATGGGGTAGGCAGCTCCCCATCCCTCCCTCCTTCCCTTCTACCCCCATGCTAATGCAATCCCCTAAACAGCACTGAATTCTAGAAATGAAGGATGCTTGCAAACTAGAAGGTCATGTAGTGTATAACCCTGCTGGATGATCCACCGTGGCGTACTGTCCAGCACTAAACGTGGGGACAAGCTTTTATCAGCACTTAATACAGAGCAGCTGGTTTGTTGCAAGACACAAGAGTCAAACCACTTGTTCATCAGTGACTGGCTGAAGTGAGATGATTCTTGTGTCAGCAGGGACCAGTGGGTATAACCGTACCTGTGCACTGGTGGAGACTCAGTTACAGGGGCCTTATTGGCACACCTACCATGCCACAAGGTTATTACCTGCTGCTGGGAAGGCTAGTGATGCCACTTATAGGGAAATCATAGATCAAAGTTAATGTAGATTTGAAGGGAGATCTTGATTGGCATACCACAAATATGGCAGTAGAAACAGTAGTAACTGTCTATATTGGGACCTGTCTCTTTCCGATTGTGTGCCCATGACCAGCAAGCTGGTGCCTCCCACAGTTAGTAGGCTCCATAAGCAGATTTGAAGAGTGGGGCCCTAGATGAGCTAGAAAGCAGATCTGTTACAGGACACCAGAGCAACAGGAGCAAAAGCTGTTTTACTCTGCATGAAACTCCTGATTCGGGTGTAAACATAACACAGCAGGAATCACAGGGCTTTGCATAAACACATGGAACTGCTTGGAGGATCCCCATTTGTGCTCAAGGGAACTCTTTTCAATGTAGTATAGAAAGACCTTGCTCTACATGCAGACTCTGTTTTAATCCAAATGATATTTTCGACGCTACTTTGACCGTAATGCCTTTTCCTAGCATGACGTGAGTGGCCCCCTTCAGAGCATTTGACAATGTTGGCTTTACTGCATTTCCTATCAGAATTGTGTGTACGTAATTTCAGCTTTATAGCATTTGCACAGAGCCCACATGATGAGAGTAATATTCTGAAGTGCAGAGTTTGCATTGTTATGTTGAATATCACCTTTGCATGCCATACAAATGTATGTGTGTGCGTGTGTATACACACACACACACAAATACAAAGTGTGCATAAGTGTTTATATACATATACACACACAAAATAATAGTGCTCACAGGTTACAGATTATATAGATACGTCAGTTGATGGTTCGTTTATATTTTATATATTTAGGTTTGTACCTGAAAGCTTAAAATGAAAACCAATCTTATACCACATCTGACCTATAGTAGCTCTTATAGCATGATTATACTGTATATTTATTTACTAACTGACTCCTTCTTTCAAAAACCTTGTTTTCAGCTCTTTGTAAGAATGGGAAAAGGCACAAGAGAGCCAACTGGCTGAAATCCACTTGAAAAATAATTGACTCCAGGTGTCCAAAATCTGAGGTTGTTTTTAAAAGATTTGGCTTCACTCCGTTTTCTCCAAAGAGGGTCATGATTCCATATTAACTTCATTTGTTGCTGACTGAGAAAACTTCTCCTCCAGTGGCTGCTCGAAATGGAATAAGTGGGGCATGGGTGGGTGGGAGAAGAATTTCTCTCTGCATGCACTGCATCTGTCAGGTCTTTTTGTCCAGATGGGGATACATTTAAAAAAAATCCATATAATAAAATGACATCTGCGATCTGGCTTAAAAAGAAAAAGTGTAGCTCCCTTTTTCTTTCATTAAGATGATGATGAGTGCCTAAATATCATGAAGGCTGGGCTCCAAGTTGGCAGACAGATATTCCTCTGAAAAAGAAAAGGAGTATTTGTGGCACCTTAGAGACTAACAAATTTATTTGAGCATAAGCTTTCATGAGCTACAGCTCACTTCATCGGATGCATTCAGTGGAAAATACAGTGGGGAGATTTATATACATAGAAAACATGAAACAATGGGTGTTACCATACACACTGTAATGAGAGTGATCACTTAAGGTGAGCTATTACCAGCAGGAGAGCAGGGGGGTGGGGGAGGGATGCACGACTTTTTGTAGTGATAATCAAGGTGGGCCATTTCCAGCAGTTGACAAGAATGTCTGAAGAACAGTGGGGGTGGGGTGGGGGAATAAACAAGGGGAAATAGTTTTACTTTGTGTAATGACCCATCCACTCCCAGTCTCTATTCAAGCCTAAATTAATTGTATCCAGTTTGCAAATTAATTCCGATTCAGCAGTATCTCGTTGGAGTCCTCTAGTGACTTAAAGGCAAGGGAACTGATCAATCAGCACCACTCAACACCATGATGTCCTCTATGGAAACCAGTGCTGTAGCTTTCTAGGAATGACATACTATGATTCAAGACAGTGTCAGCCACAAGTTGGGACATCAGTAGGGTAATCATGGTCTCCAACCATTTGATAGCCTTTATATGCCTCCAATAACAGTCTCTGAATGTTCCATCTCCTTTTTGCACCCTCAGATAGAAAAGAATGAGTTAGGAATGTTGTCTATTTCACTCACTGCCTTTCTCCTCTCAATTCAATATTGTCTCATCACTGTTTCTCTTTCTTTCTCAGGGCATGGCCTTCATCAGCACAATGGATCAGAAAAAAGAACAACCTACCAAGTCTTCCTAGCTCCTGGTTGTACAAAGTTGCTGATCCCTTACATATCTCCAGTCAATAGTCCCAACTACACCTTCCTTCCTACTGAAAGAAGCAAGTCAACAAAGTCTAGCTCAAACTTGAAACGTTACCAAAAGCCCTGTAAAAAACTCTCCCCTGAAAGTTTACAGTCATTCTCTTTGTGAGCTCAGTGTACTGTGCATCAGATTCCAGATCAGAGGGAAGTTATGTTTGTGTAGCTAGTAGCAAAGATTGCACAAATAAATAAACACGCGTATATATTCGAGATTATACACACCGCACTATACTGTGTCTAGAAGTATATGCTCAGAATGGATGATCGGTATAGAAACAACGCAAATCTGTATCAAGGGGCTAAGGACATCGCTAGAGAGGTGAACCAGGTGTCAGATGACTACCGGTATCAGGATGGCAACTATGAAAGGTATGCACCTTCAGATGGCTATCACCATGATGGGAATGAGCCAACCCAAGAAGAGGATGCCCAGAGCGATGCCACGGAAGGCCATGATGAGGATGATGAGGTCTATGAAGGAGAGTACCAGGGCATCCCTCACCCAGATGACATTAAGGGCAAACAGAAGAAGAAAGCCCCTGCCATGGCCGATGAGTTTAGAGACAAGGCTGAACTCATAGCCGAGCGGATGGAGGATGAGGAGCAGCTTGCCCACCAGTATGAGAACATCATCGAGGAGTGCGGCCACGGACGCTTCCAGTGGACACTCTTCTTTGTTTTAGGCTTGGCACTAATGGCAGATGGGGTGGAGGTGTTTGTGGTTGGCTTTGTTCTGCCCAGTGCTGAGAAGGATATGTGCTTGTCCAGCTCAAACAAAGGGATGCTAGGTAAGTGCCACTGAACAGCCTTCCTTCAGACGTTATGCAGCCGGGATGGATCCAAGCATTATTCCATAGGGCAGGTTCATTCAGGACCCTCCCCCTTTTCCCCATCCTGACTCACTCTCACGGGGCTGAGGATGGCTAGATGGAGCTGATTCCAGACCCTGTCCCTGCCCTTCCATTTGCTGTTGGGAGCAGAGCTGCTCAAGAGCAACAGAACAGAATCACGCCCATCCCCAGACACTGAATGTGCTCACAGCTCTTATACTCACAGCCCAGGACAAACCGGGCACCTGAACTTGAATTCCCGCCCCTGCCAGGCAGCCTAGTCTGCAGTTTCCAGAGAGCAAGTTTATTTGTAGAAAAATATTAGGCTTATGTAAAGGACAAACATGCACGGAGACATGCCCAATCCGAGCACCCAGGGAACCAGATTTCAACCCTTTTAGTAGCTCAACTTAAACGAGAAGCTCACAAAACAGTGTCATCCAGGTCTGATGGAGCCTAATGTAGGTGAGTCAGTTCACCTATATATTAAACTGTGTTAAGTAGGTGAGCAGAACCGATGTCCCAGAGGATTGTTTCTGTGAATCTGCCTCCCTCCCACTTCATTTCCATCCCCAGGAGGATGAGCTTCCCTTAGACATATTTGTTTATGTATGGGACTCTCCTATCTAATCAAATCTAATCTAATGCCCTTCACTGTGCTATCTGAGTGGTGTATAAATGAGGGGGAAAGAGAAACTTTCTGATCAGGCTTGAAGAGGAATGGATAGATGAGAATGAGAAGAGACATAGGAAGGCAGACAAGGGACACGGGGCTTCTCTGCAGAGAAGAGCACTCTTGGCTGGGGCTTGCCGCAACATTTTTTGACTGGAAAATTCAGTTTTTGACTAAATGTTTTTTTTTGTGGAATTGTCTCCTTTCCTTGAGCACCTGGAAACCAAAAACCAAAAGAGTGTTGGGGTTTTGGCATTAGCAGCTTTCAGCTGTTTTTATTCATAATAATGATTGTTATTTGTGAGTCTGAATTTTTTCAGTTGTCCGGGTTTGGGTTTTTTGATGAACAGTCAGGTTTTTCTGCAGAATTCTCCCCCATTTTCTGATCAGCTCAACTTTTGGGCCAAGATTGAGGAGACTGAGGGGTGCATCAGAAAGGAAGCTGCAGCTAGGCTAGCAGGAAGTTGTGCAGAGAGACACAGAAAGGTTCCTTCAGATTGCAGGTCTGCAGAGAAGACGTCTCTCACGCTGACAGTGGCAGAGCGTTCCGAAGGGTGATGAGGAGGCCAGTGCTAGATTAGGGTAGGGAAACAGAAAGAGTTTCATTTAAAACCCCTAAAGGACAGTCTAATCACAACTGAATGGCTCTGATTCTTTGCATCTTTCTTTCCTCTCCACTGCGAATACTTTCCCAGTGTGATGATAGCAGAAATTCTGCAAAGTCTCAGTGAGCTTTAGAGAGTTACTAGCTGGAGTCTGAAGTCAGCATTTGTCTAAATTGGCAGCATTTGTAACAGTTTTGAGCTGTGTCTCTCTCTCTGTCACCATGGTGCTATTGAACAATGGAGCATCTAGTTGGTGCATATCCTTTCCATCTGGTGATACAGCTTCAGGTTTTCACAGGTATCCCTTCCTCTGTGCTACCCCTTATGCCTGCAACTCCATCCCTATCACATTCTCCTTTTAAAAATCTCTCCTGAAAACCTCCTTTTCCCATGAAGTCTAGTCAACATTAATCAACCCTCAAACTGCATGGTTTGGTAGTAAGTCCAACGTTTGTCCAGTCGGCTCAGTATGAACCTGCATTGTATTGTGTGTCTCTTTGAACTGAAATCTCCTTGACTGATAGGATTCTGCATCCTCTGTGGTTGGTATGGTGCGAGTGGACTGAGAGGCCTATCTGAAATAACAACATGCTGATCTATAAGGGCTGGGTTCTGCACTCCTTACTCAGGTAAAATGCCCACCAAAATCAATGGGAATTTCACCTGCGTACGAAGTACAGGATAGAGCTCTATCTGGTTTAATACTCACAGAACCAGGAAACTTTATGCATCAACTCGCTTTTCATTTTCTCCATCCAGAGGCAGAGGTGGCTGCAGCTCAGTTCTATTCCTGGTGCATGTGTAGGTCTCATTTTCTTATCATGTACCTTCCCCCATGGCTCAGTGTTCCCCAGCTGCTGAACTTAGGCCTCCACATCAATTTGCAAGCTGTCACATTGTCTCCCCTGATGCTGCCTTTCTCACTAATGTTCTTCTCTTTGCCCAGACTCCATGTCTCTTTGCCCAAAGTCCAAATTAGCAGAGTAGCTGTGTAGTCATTTCCCTTTGGACACCGGATTCTCAGCTGAAGCTGTTTGCTAATGTGTACCGGGTCAAAAGTAGCCTATGGAGGATTCCTCCTAAATCTGGGGAATGAATTTAATGTCCCACATGAGATTAAAGAGTCGGCCTGTAACAACAACCAATTGGTTTCACTCCTGTTCTGTCCCCTTAGGCATTAAACAAAGGTTTATTTATTTTAACTGAGGTTGAAGTTGAGTGGAACAGTTTGAATAAAATAATTTTTTCCTGAAAACCCAAATAAGGTATAGACTTCCCCAGGCCCCTAGGAGTCCAGGCGTGTCTGATAATGATACCCAGTCAGGCAACAATAAAGGAGGCTTAAAAGAGAAATGAAGCAACCATTGGAGTATCTGAACTGGGATGGTTGGGTAGTGTGTGCATCCATAGTGGTGGTGGACAAATCTCCCAGGTTTGTAGCTTATATCCTGGCCTGTGATCCCAGCCAGTTTACCCCAACTGAAATTAACTTCAAAGCTTGAGCCAGATCCATCCCCCATTTGCCACTTTAGCAGTACAAAGGGAACAGACAGCTGCCCTTATAAGGACCTCTCTAGCTGGTGTAACTTAGCTCAGAGCCACTTTTCTCTCTCCTATCCAACCCCCAAGTCCTGCACTAATTGTGCATCAGCTGGACTTGGGGGCTGGGCATTTATTTATTTATTTCACTAGTTAATCTCCCCCCACCCTCTGAAAGCTTTTTCAATTTTCTAGGGCCAAAATGTCAAAAGAGATAAGGTCAGATTTTCAAAGGAGATCAGGATTCAGCAGCTCCCATTGGGATGCTTCTGACCAGCTTTCCAGCATGTTGTGTGGTGAGAACCTTTGAACAACTGGCCATTTATTTTGTTGTCTAGATTGGAGCTGAGATCTTTTAAAAATCTGACCCTAGAAATTTCTATCTTGGTGGAGCTCAGTTTAACATGCACCAGAGTCAGAAGGACCAATAAATCCCCCCCAAAATATCTTTGAAGTGTTTCTGGCCCAACCAGAGGTAGAGAGTACCAGAAGTCTCACGAGGAAGCTTGTTCTTCCGTTTTTCCCAACCCAGTACTTACCTTACTCAACGTTCACAGAGTGCAGAGGAGCTTTGGGTAAGCAAGCAAACTTTTTGCATGTTTATCCAATTACAGCTTATAGACCAGGTCAGGTTCATCTGTCTGCAATTTTTAATGAAGGGGGATGGCATTTTCCTCCTAGTTCCTTCTCACTGGGAGTTCTCCTTAAGGTTAAAAGGGGCCTTTTTAGAGCTTGATTTTTCAGTTTTGCCACACCCCTTTCCTAGTTGTTTTGGGAGTCAGATTCTGGAGCTTGTATTCAGAACTTTGAAGAGCCAGATAGGGGAGGTGCAGAGGAAAGTGGACGACACCAATGGGGTATTTCCCTACTGCCACTGGTTGATGTGGGACAGCAAGAGGTTCTCAAATTCAGTACATTTTTTTTTAAATAAAAAAGGTTTGGCTAATATAGTCTCAACTGTCGGTGGTTTCCCTCCTGCAGCGGGCTTAATGCATGTAGGGGGAGTCGGCTTGGATTCTAGGGCTCTGAGATAAATCGACATGAAAAGAGATTGTGCTAAGAATGGCTTAGCAAACACTTAGCCTGCAGAGATGTGCAGGAGTATGAATAATGAATACTCAATGACACAAATACCCTCTGGCTCAGGAGGGTTCTGTGCCCTTGGTGTAGGATTTCTCCTCTTCTGAGCACCCAGGAGGGCATGGCATGTTAGAGCAGGCAGGGCTGGAGCTTAGCACCTGAAGATGAGAACTATAAAGGTGCTAATGATGGATACAAAAAACCAAGCTTCCTCAGAACCTTTCTTGGCTCAACTTCGCTGGCCACACACCAACTACTCAAAAAAGGAGACAGAAGTCAAACCTATTCAGGAAGCCCAGAGCTTCTGACACATGCTCATTTCCTTCTGAGTATTCCAATTCTTTGATGTTCTAGGGGTTGTACTCTGGCAAATTAGTCTTGTTAACGCTCAGGGTTCAATGATACTTACTGACTGACTTGTCAGAATAATGGTAGCAATCAAAGAGCTCTTTTGGCTCAATCTGTGCCTAATGTGCAATGATAATCTGCAAGAGTGTGTCTGTGTGAAATGAGCAGAGGTTTTATTACAGTGGGCATGGCTTTCACTCAAATTACCATGGCCCCTGGGTCATTATACGCATGAATTACTATCCCTTACCTTTTTTACATACCAATAGAATCAGCACAAGGGTTCATATTTATTCTTTGGTGACTGTTCTTGTCATATTTTTTGATAAGGAAACAAGATCAGGTCATTCAAGACAGAGCTAAGTTTGCTTCCAGGAAGCTGCTAATGTTTGCACATATGAAAGTGACTCTTGTTCTCTTGGTCATGGGTGGAGGAGAGTGGGCAAATTGAAAATTAATGGGAGAAATAGTCAAACTATTTAAGAAAAGAAGAAAGACAAATTGCAAGAGCTAAAAGTGGAACTGCCTAAAGGCCAAATTGGTGAACTTTGGCTTTTGCTGAAAGGATGTTTTGCCTTTAAATCCCAGTGTTTTGCATAGGTTCTGGACCTGGGGGTGCTGGGGGTGCTGCACCCCCTGGCTTGAAGTGGTTTTCGTTATATACAGAGTTTACAGTTTGGTTCAATGGCTGTCAGCACCCGCACTATAAAAATTGTTCCAGGACCCCTGGTGTTTTTCATATTTCTCCCATCAGAAAAAGTGGAAAATTTACCAAAATTACAGTCAGCTTGAGTAAAAACTGCAAACAAACAAATGCCCATAGAGTTTCTTGAAATGTGAGAAATCCATGTGACACCTCTGAAATTTCATAAAACATTTCAATTTTGTGCTGAAAATAAACAGTTCTACTTCAGATGCAAATTAACAGCTGTTTTAACCCCAGTTATTCCTCATGGTAAAGAACAAGTATTTGGGTTTTCCCTTGATGTGAAATGTTATTTCAAAGATGAGTGCTGGGGAAATTAAAAACCCACACCTACTGCAGTGAATATTTTAGCATACTGATGGCACTTATTTTTAAAATTTTGTGGGCTGAGAAGTTTGCTAATTTCTCACCAGGTTATTTCCACTTATTCATCAGACATTTCTGCTTTAGCTGAGTCTGATGCTGTAATAAATAAAATAATAATAATAATAATTAATAAATACATACATAAATAAATGTATTAAATCCACTGCAACAGACGAGAAAATTCCTGCCTTGTGACCGGCTGAAAACAGTTCTGTGGTGAGTCAGTAAGTTTCTATTCACTTGAGAATAGGGTGACTGCATGTCCCAATTTTATAGGGACAGTCATTTTCTTATATAGGGGCCTATTACCCTCCACCCCGTCCCGATTTTTCACACTTGCCTGAGAAGTCCCCCGACATGAGGAGTGACTTGAGAAGTCACCCTACTTGAGAAGTTTCTATTCATTTTGAGAATACTGGCATCTGGAGGAATATCAATCAATCAGATTATACCTTCAATGCATGCATATTGATTGGCGGTACAATGTGCATTCATTATTGCTATTACTAGCATCTCAGGGAGTTAATATTATCAGTTATTTACACAGGGCAGTAAGTGTATAAATACTATAAAAGATGCATAATAGTATCTTTCACTTCCATAGTTAGCACCTTTCCTATGAGGAGCTCAAATAGTTTAAGCTTTGCAAATCCCCAGTGAAGTAGGCTGATTGCCATCACTTTACAGAAGAGGAAACTGAGACAAGGAGAAATTGAGTGATTTGTACAAGGCTGCAAAAGAGTCCACATCAGTGCTGAGAATAGACTTCAAATCTTTTAGGTACAAAGCTGCCCTTTCTGTCTACAAATTAATAATAATTTCATAAAAAGAAAAGGAGGACTTGTGGCACCTTAGAGACTAACCAATTTATTTGAGCATAAGCTTTTGTGAGCTACAGCTCACTTCATTGCAGCTCACTTCATTGCATCCGATGAAGTGAGCTGTAGCTCACGAAAGCTTATGCTCAAATAAATTGGTTAGTCTCTAAGGTGCCAAAAGTACTCCTTTTCTTTTTGCGAATACAGACTAACATGGCTGCTACTCTGAAACCTGTAATAATTTCATAGTAATAATTTAAATATAATACTATCTTCTGGATTTTTACTCTAATCTCCTGTTTAGAATGTTGGAGCCACACTTAAAAATTCTGCTGGTAGTTAATGCAGGTAGATAGGAAGTCAAGCCTAGCTGTGTGAGTTGGTTTAAAATGGATTATGTAACAGTACACTGGCTTTATCAGGGTTTATTATCCCTTTGAAACACATACTGGCCCAGCAGCTTTGTCTCTGTCATTATTTACTTGTTGTTTCAATGAATCCTAATTAACATCACGAGAAACTTCAGTATCTTCTTACCATTTACATTTTTTCTGGATAAACATATGTAAACCCAGGAATGGCTCCCTGATGGCTGGGGCCCTACCAAATTCGAAGTCCGTTTTGGCCAATTTCACAGTCATAGGATTTTAAAAATGGTAAATTTCCTGATTTCAGCGATTTAAATCTGAAATTTCACAGTGCTGCAAACAACCATGTTAGATCACAGATGCTCTTAACCAAGCCAGAAAACTCCGTACTGCTGTGGTTAAGCTTGTTGTGTAGCTGGATACTTAGAATCAGTTTTTTAGTGCTGCTGTTCATGATTTTGACCCAAATCTGCTGCTTATGAATATTCTGTAATATTTTTCTTAAGATTTTCTGCAACACTTTTGCCTGCAAGTTCACTAGAATCAGCGGGCACGAAAGAGGCACAAACACAGCCGATATTCCAGTCAGCGTTGGCCAATATCTTCTTTGCAGTATTTGCACCTCTGGTGCTCTATCGAGCCGTGAAGGTAGAGCTTGGTGCAGCGTTGTGCAGTGTGATGATTGTCTCCTCATTTGTAAACACAGCAGTAATTTTATCTGACGTGAGCCAAAACGAACAGCTTTTCAGTTAATGGCAAAGGATTAATTTGGCTTCCTCTACTGAAGACTTCAGTTTAGCAGAGTGACTAGGTGTGAGGGAGAAAGGGAAGGGGGGAACCAGATGGTGCTATGAATTTTAAATTGATGGACAAGACCCGTGGGGGTACTTTGAAAGACACGGAGCGCAAACACCCACTCACTTTCTGTGCTGGTGGCACCCGGTGAAATATTCAGCGCGCATTTTCAATGCCACGCTGGAAGATTCTGTGGGTTCCTAAATCCACCTTTGGTTTGACTTTGCAGAATTCCTTCAGAATTCCCAGCAGCCATAGATCACTCACAGCTAGTTTATAATGTTCCCCCCTCTCCCTTTGAATAGGAAAATCCCACTGTTATTATTTTAGGTGTGGTGACTCATTTTTAACTGGTAGGGTAAGTCATTTTAAACGGTAGGTGAGCTATCTCTGCTTCTGTTTATTCAACAAAGCAAATGCTATATGAACCAATGGGAATTTTCTTTCTGTATCATTTGATTGCCATTTGCCAGGGCAATGAGATCTATAGATAAAGCAGCAACTGTCCTACAAGTAAAAGCACATAGGAAATATCAGGAACCAAAAAGGCCACCTGAACCAACATACATGCCTTTTGTTTGGCTATTTTATTCACATCGTCCAGATGTTCAATGTACCCTGCTCCCTTCAACCCCCCACCCACAATCTTCTGCAAGACCAAATCTACTCAATTCTTCCTGAGTTTCCCATTTATTCCCAGGTCCTTAGGACCATAGGTAAAATTTTCAAAAGCCTCTAACTGAGTGTAGAGCCTATATCCCATTGACTTTCAACAAGACTTAGAAGCTAAAGTCCCATTTTCAAAAGTAATTTTGGCACTTATGAACCTAAGTCACTTTGGCAATTTTGAAAATTTTACCTTATGTCTTTTGGTTTCTGAAACTAGGACAGTATGTCTCTAACAACTTTGCTGAAATATTATAATAATAGTAATAATAATAAATTAATAAGCACGTAGCATAGTATAGTATTATATCTAGCCTTTCTTATTCATAGATTCATAGAGTTTAAGGCCAGAAGGGACCATTGTGGTCATCTAGTCTGACCTCCTGCATAATACAGGTGACGGAATTTCAACAGAGGTCAAAATAATTTCTTAATTTGGAAACTTTGATGATGGCACCTCAAAGTTTTCCTCTTTTTCAATGGGAACAAGCCCAATGCCTTTACATTTTCTGCATAGCTACAGCTGGTTGAATTATTCATAACCAAGAGTTTATTCTTTGAATTTCACCTTTTTCTTTTGACAAATATTTTCTGAGCAGATTGCATTTTTCTCACATGTATTCATTATTTTATATTAGTCACAGAATAATGGCTGCAAATAATGATTGTTCTCTAAATTGCTTGACAGCTGTTACATTTAATACCCAACATCTGTGCTTCTTTGGTTAGTTTTCTTAGGTCACACAGTATACTTCTATCCCTGGCTGGGTGACTATAACTTTTGGAATGAGGTTTCTGGTGTGGACTCTCATGTTTCCAAATTCAAAATTTGTTTCCAATGAATATCCTTTAATATTTTCATAACATTTGCTATTTCATTGGACATTCCTGACAGTAAATTTGTTCCCTAGAATATTCTATGAAGACAAAAAGCAGGAAGAACACAGCAGGAGGAATTTAGTTTCAAAATCTGATCAAACTATTTTGTCCAGTTCTGCTTATAATTTATATTTCCAAGACCTAATATCACGTTTGTTTCCTTTTGGAGATTATAAAATTGTTGCTGCGGGACCGTGTTCACAATATTCCAGAAAGTATTTAACACACAATGGTCTTAGAAAGTAACCATATTACCTCTTTCGTATCCCTTGTATCAGTATCTAATTTGCCTTTTTGGCTGCAGTGGTATATGCACTGGGTTCATGATTTCAATTATCAGTAATCCCCAGATCCCTTTTGTGCACAGTACTCTGGATGACAGTCCCACTAGGCTATTATTCTGCAAGTTGGTTTCCTCTGCACAGACTAATTAATGACTGTACCTTTGTTGAGCTGATCCTCATTTGCTCAGTCACCTAAGTAGCTGTGATTCCTTTCGATTCTGTCTGCTCTGATCCTGACTTGCTTTTCCTTCCGTTTTGTGTCTTTTACAAAACAGGTGATCTTCTTTCCATATCCTCATCCAAATCATGTACCCTTTCTGTAACTGGCCTCCTGCACAACGCCCCCAGAAGAAAAACATGGAGCACATTTTGGAAAAGAATAGTAAATGATGAATATCATTCATTGTTGTAGGATGTCCATCCAGGAAAATTGCTGTTTGTAAATTTTCTTTCCTTTACTTGTTCTGGCACTTACCCGTGGAGTGTTTTAGTGCAGCTGCCCAAATGAAGGTTTTATGTTGTTGGCTGGGATGTGTAGTCTTCACAAAAGGACCCCCCCCCGCAACTGTCCATCATAATAAATCATTCCCTTGATTTCATTTCAGCTGTGGAGTGGGTTCTACTGTAACTGATCACCAGTGCCTCAGAAACCAGTGAAGTGATTCGCCTCTGATAGCCACTGAAATGATGGCTGCAGATCTTGGTTGTTTGAAGGTTTTAGGGGCTGGCTTGCCCATTGCTACTGCTTTACAAGACTCAATAAAAAAATGTCTGAAACTAAATAGAAGCCATTTCCACTGAGTTATGTTTCGCAACACTAATCAATAGCTTTAATGCATCTTACATAGAAATCATCTTAACAAATGCTGTATCACAGAGAAATAATCTTGAGGCCCACCTTTAGCTTGGGTTCCTGAGCTCACAATCTGAACTGTTCTTCATCTACAATAGCAGCTCCAGGGTCTTTCTTGGACTGCTTCTTCCTGTGCAGTTGTTGCCCCTTTGACACACACGCACACACCCACACACCCACCCCCACACCCATAAAGCTGCCAGTATGCAGTGACTTTAAACTCAGAGCACTACACTCTCTGCATCAGCTGTCTCCCTGACACCAGCAGTGCAATCAATTCAAATCCCATCATTGATGAGAAATAACACTATTGGCCAAATCCTGCTTCAGCCCCAAACCAAGCAAAGATACACATGTGAACAGATGTCTGCCCTTCTCCCCTTCCTGGAGCTGAGTACCTTCAGCTGGGTCGGAACAACTGCTGTTGCCTAAATAGACATCTGTACACTGGAGTTTGGAAAGCAGGATTTGGCACAAGGAGGCCTGACTACAAGTCTCCCCCACCCTTGCCTGCACAGTAGCCTCTCTACTCCCTTAGATGACATCCTGAGGCACTAGGGCGATGAGCCTCAGTTCTGCCCTTGGGGAGCAAAGGGTGCCAATAAAGAGCGCACGCAGACATTGTTGCAGACTGACAAGTTTGCACCTGCAGTGTGTCTGTGGTCACCAGCTGTGGTGCACAAAGCACCGCAATATCTGCTTCTGCGTCACACAGGCTAATACAGGATAAGCCGCTTTGTTAAATAAAATAAGGAAATGAGTGCATCAGGGCAAGATACTAGAGTCCTGATGCTTTTGCAGAACCGTGGATCTGCCTCAATATTATCACTCCTTTAACAAAGCCCTGAAGTCCACCAGGTCTCTTCTTTGCAGAAAGAGAGGAAGCAGCATTTGCTTCAGTCCAAATGGCTGAGTCAGACATTTTATAACCAATGGGACTTCCATAAAGTATCCAGAGTATTGGAACAGTTGCTCATTCACTCTGAGCTGGGCAGCCACTGCTGGAAAACAAATACCCCCCAGGGCCGGGCACCTGGCTCCCACGCCCTCAGTCGGGGTATCCAGTTATAATAATAATAGATCACAGGCCAAAGAAAAGAGTCCTGGAGGTTAGAATGCAGCAACCACCTCCTGAGCAGATTCATTGTTGTTCTTGTTGTTTTTAAGAAGCTTTGGATGAACAGCTGCCAACCTGATTTTTTTCTGCCGAAGACAATCAACCCTGCCTGATCATTCATTTTTAATCTGGTTGCAGGAACGTGGGTTTAGTGGTGGTGCATGAACATCCCTTATTCTGTTGGCTGGGTGACACACCAGCCAACCTGCCTGGGGTGGGTTGCCACTTCCTTCTCCTAACTGGAATCAGAGCTGCTCCAGTTTGTGGAATCAGAGTGTCTCCCAGTGGCTAGTGTAAAAGTCCTAATCCACATGGCAGCCCCTGGAGATTCGCCTTCATTATGATTTTGGGTATTGTATGTATTGCTACGGTGTCTTCCAAATCTCTAATTTTAGTGAATGTGGCAGAGGCCCGTGTTTGTGGAGAGAGAGGCCCTGAGTTCCCATGCCATGTGAGTGCACTTTTTCTGGCTGCCATGCTTTCTGTATATCTGTAGCCAAGATAGGTGAGGTCATATCAGTATCTCTTATTGGACCAACTTCTGTTGGTGAGAGAGACCCGCTTTCGAGCTACACAGAGCTTTGCTTCGGGTCTGGGAAAGGTACTAAGAATGTCACAGCTACATACAAGGTCCAACAGATAGTTTAGCATAAGTAGTTAGCACATACTCTAAGGGACCAGTCAAAGTGAAGTGTCCCGTTAGAATATGTGTTAACTACTTATGCTATTACTTGTCTAACCAATCAACCTGGATGGAATTTTGAATATCAAATAGCAAATGTGCTCAGAGATCTGTTTGTGATCCAGCCACAGAATGAAAAAGAATAATTGGAAAAAAAATGTTGAACAAATCCATACAATGAATACATGAAAGGAAATTATGATTAGGTCATGGAAAGTCTGTGAACAGAGAAAGAAAACTAAATAATTCACTTTGAGTTAATCCCGCAGCTCTAGTTAGGGGACGGCAGTGGTTTTAGTAGTATGTACTTTCCCAAGATATGATTAACATATGCCCCAAAAAAATCAAGCTAATTTACAATCCAGAAGAATATCAGAGTTGACGGTGCCAGATGCTCCCCTCCGTCAATCTGCTGCCGAATGGTTGAATGGTGAGTGCAGTCATCAGCTTAAGTCAAGTCATTTATGCAAGAATGTTCATTATTGTTCCCTGGTCTCCCACTGACAAGTTTTTTTGACAGGAGGTTTTACACATGATAGGACAGTTCCTGAGATGCACCGGTAACTGTCAGTGAAGACAGGCTTTGGTTCAGGGACAGGGCTGAACCTCTAAAGGGTCAGAATTTTTCTTTAGCTAGGCATAAGAAAGGACACTTTTACCAGAACCTCTTTGGTCTAGAAACAAGGCTGTAAATCATAGAAATGCTGGGCTGGAAGGGACCTCAAGAGGTCATGCTATCCAGCCCCCTGCGCTGAGGCAGGATTAGGTAGATCGAGACCATCCCTGATAGGTGTTTGTCGAGCCTGTTCTTAAAAACCTCCAATGATGGAGATTCCACAGCCTCCCTTAGTAACCTGTTCAAGTGCTTAGCTATCTTTCCAGTTACAAACTTTTTCCAAATAGCCAACCTAAATCTCCCTTGCTGCAAACAAAGCTGATTGCTTCTAATCCTACCCTCGGTGGACACGGAGAGCAATTGATCATTGTCCTCTTTATGAGAACCTTTTATACATTTGCAGACTATTATGTCTCCCCTCAGCCTTCTCTTCTCTAGACTAACATAGCACATGTTTCCCAAACATCTTCTCATTTTTTGTTGCTCTCCTCTGGACTCTCTCCAATTTGTTGACATCCTTCTTAAAGAGTGGTGCTCAAAATTAGGTACAGTACTCCAGCTGGTGCCCCACCAGTGCTGAGTAGCATGGGACAGTTACCTCCTGTCTTACACATGCCACTCCTAACACATCCCAGAATAGCAGAATCTCACAGTATCAGCCCTCTGAACCATATATGGACACCTAAATGGGAGCGGGCTGGTTGTTGGGAGGTGCTGAGCACATTCATCTCTTTGTCTCCAGCAGGAGTTGTGGGTGCTTGCCCATTGCCCAGTTTGGCATCTGACTTTGCGTCCCAGCTTACAGAAGTCCCAGGAAATCAAGAGGCTTGTCTCATGGTGCTTCATCTGGGATACCATCCACATGTTTATCTTATGAGCATCTCAGTGCCAATCTGTTTGCACATCACTCTTGGTGCAAGATGGGTTGGGCTGGGTTTCCTTCTAGCTGTTTCCCCAGTTGCTTAGTGATAGTAGTGTTGCATCACAATTAAGTGAGCTTAGTTTGCCTTTTCTGTTTTAAAAATGTTACTGGCTGATGTAATCTGGACAATGTTATAGATAGAGAGACTGCAAACTGCAAAATCAGGGCCATTCCAAGCTTTACAGGTGGGACTGTTACTGCAGTGGCTGATCAAAGCACACCAGAGGTGCGTAGAGTGCTCTGGCAACCAAAAAGAATACCTGCTGGATTTGAGGATGCTCATTGCTTGCTGAGTTATTAACAGAGTCCAATCCGTATCCTCTGTCTTGGGGCTGATATTTTAGTCCTGGTTGGTTGGTTGGGTTTTCTATCACCAATCTGTCAGCAGGATGAGAGGCTGTTGCGTGAGTTCACCTCCCTTCACTTGGCCCGGGGTTTTCTGCCTCACACTCCTTGGAGAAAATTAAATAGAGGAAGATAAACAGTTTGGAGATTGAATGATCTGATTGTCCCTTCTAGTCTCAGAAGTCTATGTCTCTATGAAATACAGAGAGGAAAGGAGGGGATACACTTACAGGGGCACTCGGATGAAATCGCAAAGAAAATCCCCATTCCTTTAGCTCTCCCTCTGCCCTCTCCCGGTTGCCTGAGTTATCATCAACCGCCACACAGCACCCCTGCCTGTGCTCCCTCAGCACCAGTTGCACTGAGAGGGGTTAGTAGATATAAGATGTCAGACTCCTGTTGAGCAGTTAGTGGCACACAGCAGGGACACGTGCATTTTAACTAATCTGCTTATGCCTGGCTCTGGCTGATGTGCCTGGGACGTGCTAGGGAAGAGACGGCTGCGGGCCTGGTCAAATGAGACAGCTCCTGAGGCTTTTTTGAGGGGGCGGAAATGAGGTCTCACCTGAAGCTGAGTGAATTGGGTGTTTGTTGTTACCTTGAATTGAGTCAGAGGAGGGTCTGAGAAAAGTAATAATATACTGAGTCCTAATAACGGCCCTGGGAGGCAGGCGTCATTATCACTGTTGTACAGATGGACACGCTGAGGCTGGGAGCAACAAACTCAAGGGCACATGGTGGATTGGTGGCAGAAGCAGGAGTAGAATTCAAGCATTCCTGGCCTCTAGCCTCATGCTCAGACCACTCAGCCACACGGACTCCCTAGAGAGCGGATCCTGGAAATAATAAACAGCCCGGTGCCTGAGGGGTTTACGTTTGAGAGCTGGGCCTACTCTGTTTGTAAAATATTATTCTTCATAATGAACATTTTGTATCCTGAGAGCACCCACTATATGCCAGGAACTTTCCAAAGAAATATGACTGCAGGTTCCTCCAGACTCATGGGGCTTTGAAAGTCCAAGGGTTGGGAAAGCGACATAAGTTGACTCCCTCTGAAGTAGCCTGAGCCTGAGGTACCATTTTGGATGTCACCGGAGGGCGTAGTCCACCTGAAAGCTGATTGACTTTACAGCTCCCAGAAATCTGATGCTCAGATGAGGATGTATGAGTCCATCACTAGCACTGGTGAAGCAACTTTGGCTTGACAGGTATCTGGCAAAGGGTGCTGTTTCGGTCAAGTAGAAAGTGAATGTGTCAGACACTGACAGGCATTCAGGCTGGTGAAGTATTTCAATATTTACTAACAGGGCCTTGGTTGGTGGCTGGTTGGAGGAAGTGCTCCAAACATTGGATATGTGTGAAATATTGACCTAATTGCCCTGTACTGCACATGGGAGAGGATGTCACTCAGCTCCCTGTCTTTCTTTCCTCTAGGGCTCATAGTCTACCTGGGAATGATGGTGGGAACTGTCATTTGGGGTGGCCTGGCAGATAAACTGGGAAGGAGGAAATGCCTCATCATATCACTCGCAATCAACGCTGCCTTTGCATTCCTCTCCTCCTTCGTCCAGGGATATGGATTCTTCCTCTTCTGCCGCCTTATCTCCGGCTTCGGGTGGGTAACACTCTCTTTAGCCTCCCCGCTCCAGGCTGAGGTTTAAGACAGGAGAACCCTTCCTTTGTGCTAGACGAGACTGCACAATGATTTGGGATTGCCAGCTGAGGAAATGGAAGGACTGACTGGAGAGGTTCTACACAGCATGCGTGTGTTGTAAATAAAATGTTCACATCTCCCTGGAAGGATTTAGAGCCAGGCAGGGAGAAGACACTAGACAAGGGGGATTATATAGTTTGTTTTCCCTTAAACAAAACAATTTAATGCTTGGAAAATTGACAGTCAGATATTCTGAGATCTTAGCCAGAAAACAGGTGCATAAAAGGAAGCATCTGTTCACCACTTCAGGATAAGACACCTCAAAGTTGACCTAAGAGAACTCAGTCACTGAAATCTCAATCTTCCTGCTGAAACTGTGAACATGGGTGCTGATTGATGTCGACTGCAATGTAGACGCTTGTCTACTAGGACTGTACTGAGATCTCTACCCATTTCATAGGCATGAAACAACATTAAGTTGGTAACAACTTTCAGTCACTACTGACCTGCTCTGAATTTGAATAGGTGATTTAGAGGTGACAGGATCTGTAGCTCCCCAAGCCATACAGTCTCCCAGATTGCTGATACAGTGATATGGCCTGGCTTATACAAAGCATCAGGAAAAGACAGAAATTCCAGAGCTCACTCTTTATAAATGTCCACGTTATTAATAAGGAGAGAGGGGAGGGCCCATACCCTCTCATTTATAGTCATTTGGAACTTTGCCTTTTAAAAGGTAAGCTTTTGTTCAGGAGAGAGAACTTGTATTAAACCTTTGACAAGAGACTGCCTTATCCTAATTCATTCCCCCCTTATCCTAATTAAGCCAGGAATTACTCCACTGACGTCAGTAAGGTTACCCTGGTGCATGTGATATGTGAATTTGGGCCCATGACCAAGATTTTCAAAAATGGCCAAGTTTTTCAATGCCTGGCTCGAGACACATTGAGGGGGACTGATTTTTGAAAAGAACGGAACACTGAATTTGTGAAACTCAGGCCGTTTATGGTGTCTCAGTTTGGACACCCCAAAATGGAGGAACCCCAAATCATTTGAAAACATTGGCCCATTTTAAAATTGCTAATTCCAAAATGTTTTATAGAACTTCAGAAATATTTCGTATGATCCCAGCACTCCGGGTCTCCTTTCATCTCTGAGTCATGAGGCAGCTGAGCTACTCTGACGAGATGGTGAAGGGGATGGGGAAAGGCAATTGCAGAATGGGTCCTCCCTTGTGTGGACTCGGTCAAATTTGGCTGGAGTCACTAGCAACCAAAGGCTGTTATTGCCTGGCTGTTTGCTGCCCCAGTGAAATGAGTTTGTGCTCTCCTGTGCAGTTCTCCAGTTTCCTAGGGCACAAGCATCCAAATCACAAATGCTTTGCTGAGCATATCCATGTCCCTTTGAGGCCAGGTAAATTCACAATTTTAAAACAGGAAAGTAAAATCAACTTTCTGCTCGTGACAAACTTCCTGTGCATCCTTCACATTTAAGAACAACCTGGTATGGGGAACTTCATATTATTCTCTCATGACTCCCTGAGTAGAGAGTCTGTGAGAATCGCTGAGAATTCCAGTGAGTTCCTGAAAGAAAAGCTACCCTCCCACTGCGGGGCTGTAACTCTGGAGACCTTTACTATAAATGAACCCAAAGCTATGAGGCTCCAGATGTGCTGGTGACACCTGTTTGGCAAAGTCCTTTATTCTTCCCATGTGGTGTTTTCTCTCCTCAGCATTGGGGGATCCCTCCCCATCGTCTTTGCTTATTTCTCTGAATTCCTTTCACGTGAGAAGAGGGGGGAACACCTGAGCTGGCTCTGCATGTTCTGGATGATTGGTGGCATTTATGCCTCTGCAATGGCTTGGAGCATCATTCCACACTACGGTAACTGCTTTGTGCTTTCGGTTACAGATAACACCCTGCGCACACACGTATAAGGACATACAGTTAGTGCGTGGCAAGCTGGCCTGTACATCTACAGTGCACCAGCCTGCTGCAAACTAACTGTCTGCGTGGACTCTGCCACTAGGCACTAAAAATTCCATCATGCACTTCGACCTACTCCCGTTTCAGATTGGAGTAGCTTAAAGTGCACTACGGAAAGCTTAGTGCATGGCCGCAGCATGCACAGGGCCAGTTAGTGGTTGGCAGGCTAGTACGTTGTCAAATTACACCCCAGCTTGCTGCGCACTAACTGTTCGTATAGACTAGCCCTTACTCATAAACAACACATACACCATCTCGGGTGGGCTATCGATTCTTAACATGATAGTTGTAAGTTAGCCCTGCAGCTTCTGTGATGTGTAAAACCAGAATCCGACATGCTTGTACCAACTGCAACCAAACTCACCCCTGCCATCCTGGAACTTTCAAATCCCACCTGCCTTTTTACAGGAACTCAAAGATAATCAGTGGAATTCATCCTGCAAGTCAGGACATCCCCAGCAGTACAGGAAGAATTGTCTAGCTGTAGCATTGTAGATGCTATTGTGATTGGGGCCCTATACATACCGATGATAGAGAGAAATTAATTGAATGATTGATACTTAGGCAGGATGATGGGTGATGGCTCCTTTGTGATAAAAGCCTCTAATACATCACACCTTTGGTACTGCAGATTATAAATGCTGGTCTCTCTCTATGAGTGGTCAAACCCAGCATCACAAATCCACACATTCCTGAATTTGGGGATAGTTTGACTCAGATAACTTCATGGCTCATGTCCATGTTGACTGCAGAGCTGAGCTAAGCAATTATCAATAAATTGTAACTCTGCTGAACACTAATATCAGGGCTGGGGGGCTAAGTAGCACATTATCACAGTCAGTACATCCCACCATGCCTTAGCCAGATACCAGTGTATTTGGGGTAATTTTTGTGTGTGAATATGTCTCCCTAAAACATATATTTGCTGGGATCACATCTGATTTCCACTGATTTTTCCATGGTGTTGAATATGGTAGAGAGAAAGGACTCTGAAATGTACATTACCACTATGAGGAACAAAAACCTGCATGTCACATGGTTTTCCTGGTAATTCATTTGCATCACCTAGGAAAACATCAGACTGTCAGTATCTATTGAGAAAGATTAATTCCCCTAGTATCCAGTATTGCCAGCTGTTTGCAAAATCCTGATTGAGAAAAGTAGGACAGTCCAAAAAGATCATGAAGAGGGACTATAATATCTATCTATCTATCTATCTATCTATCTATCTATCTATCTATCTATCTATCTATCTATCTATCTATCTATCTATCCATCCACCCACCCACCCACCCATCATACAAGCTAAAACTGCCCTCTGTATTTAGAAAACTTCACGTTTTGGCCAGAAACAGGCTGTTGGAACAGACATGTAAACTAGAGTGCAATGGTGTCAGGCTAAAGCACATGCATTATTTGCAAACAGGGTTTTAAAACCCAAGCCTTTAAAGGGTAATATTTAAATTTTGCAGATTGGTCAGCATTGTCCATATCACATGTTGGAGCATCTGAGCCCCGTGCTGTATGTTTTTTTCCTTTCCAGTATCCCTTTGTTCCATATTGTTTTGGAACTCAATTGAACGTGTGTAGCATTGTGGTTGATACAGTTATCATTGCTGCAAAAGCTGCAACGAGTTTATTTCAATATTATGACAGAGAGTAGATTATAAAGAAACATTTGAAATAAACATCCTCCCTGAGATCTGACTGTGGGAAGGCAAACCGAGAAAGAAAGAATTTTGGTTCATGATGTTTTCTGTGTGCCTTTGATTAAAGTTTGATTACACGCCCCCCCCCAAACCTGCTTTGGTCAAGCTGCCCTTTGAGTTTTAAAGTGTCTGTACTGCTTTCAGACTCCTCCGTGCCCCTTGTTTGCTGACTATGTGGCCTGGGCAGAGCATGAGAGAGAGCCCATAGTGAGGTGTGGCCTAAATGCAGCACTAGAAGCAAGGATCTCCTGAATTTGAACCCCAGCTCGGACACTGATTTTGTATGTTTGGGGGAAATCATTTTGCTTGCCTGCCCCTGCTTCCTCTGTAAAATGGGAACTAATGCTTCCCTTACAGATATGTTGTCAGGCTGTCTCGTAAGTGCTCTGGAAATCAGAAAAGGGCTACGTATTAGAAATTCTCTGTAATGTTATGTAAGGAGGCCACAGAAATGTAATAAAATATACCAGTGGATCCCATGTCACCCTTGCTAGGTTCTTGCTCCATGGATGCACAGTATCCTTAGTTTTATTGCATAGCTCACTTCCAGACTGATTTCTAAACTTAAAGGTAAAGGAAGATTTTAAAAAGGCAGGAACTTAATAATAACCGATTCCATTGTCTGTGCTGAGCACAAACCCATGGAGTGTTATCCATCTGACTGTCTGACGGAATCCACAGAGGAATTCATTACCAGGCATAATAAATCTTTCATCAGATGGGACTTTGTCAGCCTATCACTACCTTGCACAGAGCCCGTAGGGTTCAGTTGGTATCTGAGAGAGAAATCTGACTAGATGGACAGAATTTTCACTCTGGCTTTTGTTGGTCGTAGGCTGGGGTTTCAGCATGGGAACCAGGTACCACTTCCACAGCTGGAGGGTATTTGTAATCGTCTGTGCTCTTCCCTGTATCTCTTCACTGGTGGCACTTAAATTCATGCCGGAAAGTCCACGTTTTTTGCTAGAGGTAAGATGACTCATCTGAAAACTGTACTCCAATATCAATTAACAAAGGAGATCTGGTCCTCACGTGTTTCTGGCTGTCTCGTCACTGCCCTCTCCCCAGCCCCCTGGCCACACACCCAGTTTCATTTAAAACTTAGAGACTCTCTGTATTAAGGTGCTAATCACGTACTTTCATCGTATCACCTTTTAAGGTTGACATCTGCATCGCACAACAAGCAAAATGCAAACACCTGGGATTCATAAACCCATCAAAGGGTTTGCGTACCTGATTAAAACACAAGCACGTACGCTTTGGGAATGTAAATAGTAGAGCTGGGCAGGAAGAGGAGTGAAGCGCAAGAAACAGGAGCATGATAAAATACATGGTGGGTTGGATCTCAGACCCAGCAGGGGAAGTGCAGTACTCACACAGCTGAAGGGACAGCATATAATTATTTATTGTTATCACCTTGCACTTACTGTACATAGCACCTTTTACCTGAGGCTCTCAAAACAGCTGACATACACGGATTAAACCTCAGACCCCACCATGATGTAGGTAAGCATTATTTATTCCCATTTTATAGATGGAACAACTGAGGTACATAGACTTGCCCAAGGTTACACAGCAAGTCACTAGCAGAGCTGGGAAGAGAACCATGTCTCCTGACACACCCTCTGTTTAGCCTGGAGGCAACACTTTGCCTAACTCCTGCCTCCCAAATAATAATTACAGAGTGGTTTCCTTCTTCTACTACAAAACTACTGCACAGTCAGCAAATATAAACCTTGATGGTTCAGCCTTCTGCCCTCTGCTTCTCCCCCCTCAACACATGACGCGGCACGATACGGCTCCGTTACACCCGGGCCTCCAGAGCTGGTTCCCCGTGTCATTTTTAAAACCACATGGCTGTAGACCACAGTATTTAATGGCTCACTTGAGATGTTCTTCCCTTGGTGTTTCCAGATAGGTAAACATGATGAAGCCTGGATGATTCTCAAGCAAGTTCATGATACCAACATGCGGGCTAAGGGGGAGCCGGAGAGGGTGTTCACGGTGAGTGTGGTTTCCTTCGGGAAAGCAGTTCGTTATACTGTGGTAAAGGGGTCACTGGCACGTGAGAGTCTTCATAGGCCAGGGGTTGGTTTGGAATCTGCTTTAGTAGGCTTCAGAGCTGCCTTATTCTCCCCCCTGTGGTTTCCGGCTTCTCACACACTATGTGATCTCCAGCAGCCAGGAGGGAGAATGGGAGAAGATAAGGACTGCACACTTCAGGTCATATACCAGCCTTGTTTTGTGGTGATCAGTCCCAGGAAAGTTGGTGGGAGTTGTATATGCATGGGAATAAAGCACAGTGGATAGCCCAGCGGCTTTCCAGTTATACTCAGACAGCTAATTGCTCTGTTCTAGGAGCAAAGTAAACGAGAGGGATATTACTCATGTGGGAAATCCGGACGACTCCTTTCTCCATTCCAGCTTCTAATCAAACTCTGATTAAGCTCCATGTACCTCCTAATGAGCTTCCTGAACCCCATCTGCCTGGTAGCCAACCTTTAATCTCTCTGAAGGAAAGGGAGGTGAATGATTACTACTCACTGGGCCAATGCTCGGGTGAAAAATTTGAAATGGGCAAAGTCTAATTCAGTGAGCTTAGAGAATGCGTGTGGTGGGGTTAATTGTTAATCACAGTGAGTGCATTGTAAACAGTGAGTGCACCAGCTAGGGAATGCTCCTTGAAATAGGTTGTTATGTATGAGAAGGCACATACCCTTAAAGGAAGAAGGGAGGGAAGAAAAATTTGGCTGCAGAATTCAGCTTTTTGGTGCAAAAAGCCCGATAAACTGGTAAGAGGAGTTATGGAGGAACAGTATCCATAATGAATGAGCCCATCAATAATACAAGAGATTAATTTACTGTACCTCCAAGTGTGCTAAGACTCCAGGGTCAGAAAATGGGCTTAATGAGCCTGAGCTATTTCCAGGGCACAAGCTATTGGACTGCTGTGAAAAGAGAGAGAGAGAGAGAGAGAGAGAGAGAGAGAGAGAGAGAGAGAGAGAGAGAGAGAGAGAGAGAAAGAAAGAAAGAAAGAAAGAAAGAAAGAAAGAAAGAAAGAAAGAAAGAAAGAAAGTTATCTGCTCCTGTAAAACTGGGATGGTCAGATCAGTTATGCTGCAGATCTATAAGCTGTGGCCAACTGGATACTGCATGTTTCAGATGCTCTCCCCTCTGTGCATGCCCCTTATTAAGGAGCTGTCCCCACCTCTCACCTTTAATATACAGTGGCAGCCTCAGTCCACACCAGCTTCTCTCCGACTTGCACCAGGATAAATCGGGCACATTCATGTTATAATGTGAGACTGACCATCCTCGAGGATTTAGGGCCCTCTGAGCCAATGCTGCTCCTGGATTAAAACCATGTTTTGTCTGTCACTCCTGTGTCAAATCCACGTGTACCTTGCTCCTGCATCTGATGATCCTAAAGGCATCTGCTCCTGTTAGGACTCAGTCCGTCAATCTATACTGCACTCATGAACACTTATTATTCCAGCTAACGATGTCCTATTTGCTATGTGTCATAATGGTCTGAAATATTGTACTTCATATCTGGAGTTTGGCTGTTGAATCAAGACTTACTGAAACCTCTTGGCACAGACAGACAATGAGCTCTCCTTGCCTTGTACTTTCCACGTGAAGTTGTATTTTGCTAATTGGCCAGCAGGAGCCAGTCAGTCATGCACCAGCTGTTACTGGGTCAATTCCCAGATCTGACATTTAAACAGTTCCAGTCAGGAGAACATAGACACTGTCTTATCGAGTTGGGTGAATCATTCATACTGAATGAATTATTCAGTGAATTTCACCTCTTTTTCTGCATGTGAACAGACTGTGATTTTCTTGAATATGTTCTTTACTCGAAATTATTCACCAAATACTTTCTGTTACTGATTCCTAGGTTATAACCCATTCACGAGCACTTACTTACAAGTATTCAATATTCAAAATTCAGGCTATTTTGACTGGACAAATTATTCATATGGTATGTTTTTATTCTCTGATTGGATGAATTTTCTGATGCAAACATACACATTTATGCACTCAGAATTGACTTTCCACAAATGTTCTTCCACTGGCACTTAAAATTTGCTGTTAGAGAATGCTTTCGCCAGTTGCATTTGAGAAAAGAGAACATGAAAGTAGTTGAAGCAAGTTTCTTTAAAACTGTATTAACTATTCACTGAAATTTTTTGGCAGTAATTGTCAGCTCTAATTACCTGGCGGATTCTTAAAGACATCAAGATTACATAGCATAAGTGTGTTAGCTTAACGTGTTGGGTGTTAGAATTACATTTTATTATCAATCTAATAAGTGAAGATTTGAGGTTGATGTGAAACATTTGAAATGTGTCACAGAGGGAGACAGAGAGAGACTTTTAGCCCATGAGAAAAACTCAGTATCCAATGGCAACACATCAAGAAAAGATAGCAGGGGAAAATGCTTTGGCAAACATCAGAGAAGATTGCTTTGCAGGAGGCAGAGAAGGAATTGTGCAGAAAACAGAGAAATGGTTGAATCCATCTAGGGTCAATTGCTGAAACTTTGGTTTGTGCTTTTCAGGTCGCCCACATCAAAACTCCAAAGCAAATAGATGAGTTTATTGAAATCCAGAGCTCAACAGGGACATGGTACCAGCGCTGGTTGGTCAGATTCACGACCACGTTCAAACAGGTATGGAGCATGAGGACCATCCCACAAGAGCTTTCAATGTGTTGAGATTCTGATTCATATTCACAACATCCCTCGGGTTACTGTGTAGGATAAATGGGCCTGGGCTCTGGTAGCATTTGCTATACTCCCCTAACCCCGATCTTCACCCTGTCTCTTCTTAACCCAAGCCACCAACGAGTTCCTGAACTGATTAGCCATACACAGCATATCAGTTAAGCTAATATGGGTCAGATCAGAGCATACAAGTATCTGATTTCCCTTCTATTTGCACAAACAGAGAATACCATCCCCAGTGAATGAATTAAAATTCTATCTGCTTAATGTTGCTGCTTGCTAAGGCTGAGTCTCCAGCATTATAATATAAACATTTTGGCCAGCTACGGATTTCACACCTGCCATTCTGCTGCCCACCACGACAGCCCAGAACTTAATAGCAGCTGTGGGGTTAAACCTAGATTCTTAGGCTCCAGAAGCACAAGCTCCTTCCACTTGAAGTAAAGAAGAATCTCCCTTAGCTGTTAGCAGTCTAGGTTCCATAAGACACTAAATTTAGTAGCTCCAGATCCATTTAGTGGAGGGCAGTGTTACATGTACACATTAGCCAGCTCATTACAGATATGCTTATACTGAAGGATACTGGAGCAAGGCTTCATGAACATTGTCCCTTCAGGTCCTCATATGTATCTCATGAATCTATCCCTGTGAACACAGTTTGGAACAAACACTGGATCAAAGCAGATCATCCATCTTCCCCAAATGAGCCCTCTTCACTGTTAATATTAAATTCATTATCTGGTCAGAAATGAATCTTTCAAGATCTCTGCTAGGATTTCTCTGTGACTGAAACCTTCCTGTGGATCTGTAGGTCTGGGACAACCTGTTGTATTGCTTGACAGCCCAGTACAGGATGAATACACTGATTCTGGCTGTGGTTTGGTTTTCAATGGCCTTTAGGTAAGTCCCTCCTCTAACTTTCTCAAGAAACAGTAGCCATCTGAGGGCTTAATTGTTGCAGTCAGGGTCCATCTACTATGAAATGTGCTCTCAGCTTTTGTGGGATTAACTGTGCATATAAATAAATTGCTACAAAAATCAAATTTTGTCCCCTTGATCCTATTTTAAAGAGACAGAGCCAGTGAAAAACTAGGCCATGGTCTACTAAGTATCTATGTTTTACTCAGTGATCTAACTGCCCATAACAGAGAGTTTAATATACCTTGAACAAACCAGGCCTTGGGCAAATGTTGGTATTGCATGGTTCAGTAGTCTTATATGGAGTCTTTCACTTCTAGGTCCCTTGTCTGAATCCTGTCTGTATTAGTAGTGTCGAAAAGTAATTCCTACCAGCTGGCTGGCTGTTCATTGGTCTGTGTCAACTAAGAGGGTGGATTTCAGTCCACTTAAGAACAAATAAGTGTCCACACTGGGGACACCACCCCCTGATCTGGTGATAAAGATGAACAAATAGTTTATAACAAAAAATGGTTTGTCCTTTTCTGTTCATAGAACATCTATGAATGGATCATGGCTTTCCTGAATACAACCATGATTCAAAAGTATTAGAAAAATGTTAAATGATTTTCCTAAGCTCGGTGGCATGTACTATGCTGTTTAATTGTGATTAGTCACATACAGCACATGGTGTAGTTTCTGATCCTTGTGCAGCTGAATGTAACTTATGGTCGGGTTTCTGGTGTTAATGCTCCTGGGAAGTGAATTTACAATTCTCTTTTATGGAGAATTAGGGAATGTGTAGTTAATCTTTGCTTTCCACAAGGAGCCATCCTAATGCAACTTGATTGCACTTGTTCCAGAAGGTGAACGCAAAAGAACCACAGACACGAAAAAGTGAATTTGTTACCAAAATTGGAATTCAATATATATAGAATATTTTTACTGTATTTACCCATCTCTTGTTGGCACCAATGGTGCCTTCTTCATTGGGAACCTCAACTGATAATTCAATAAGGGCTGAGAATTCCCTAGAGACTGAACTACCTGCTTGTCACTCCAAGGCAGGTTTTGCCATTGCCCATGACATTCCTGTGGTGTGGATAAATGGAAGACTTTGCTCTCCAGTCTGTCAGTCTGACACTTTCCCCAAGCACTAAATTTACCTAAAAGCATTGACAGAGAACCAAAAATTAGAGCTGCTTACAAGTCAGATATTGTCCAAAATATGTGTAAACTTTATCCTGAACATGCCCCTTTCCTCTCCTTGCTGCAGTTACTATGGCCTTACTGTCTGGTTCCCTGACATGATCCGATATCTCCAGAATGAGGAGTATGAATCCCGACTGAAAATCTTCGAGCGGGAACATATAGATCACTTCACCTTCAACTTCACAGTGGAAAACCAGATCCATAGGAATGGGGCATTTGTCAATGATAAGTAAGTGAATGTGACCTGATTTCCTTTATATCTGGGGGGTGAGGGCATATGGTTCAATAAAACTTGGCACATATCATTTCTAGAGAAAGAGCTGAAATTTTCAAGCATTTGAATGTCCCCCAGGCTTTACCTCATACTAGTAAGGGGTAGCAGTGGATTGGACATTCTAGATCAGGGATCGGTAACCTTTGGCATGTGACCCGTCAGGGAAAGCTGCTGGCGGGCTGGGCCGGTTTGTTTACCTGCAGCGTCTGCAGGTTCAGCCGATTGCAGCTCCCACTGGCCGCTGTTCACCGTCCCCAGCCAATGGGGGCTGCGGGAAGCAGTGCGGGCCGAGGGATGTGCTGGCTGCTCTTCCCGCAGCCCCCATTGGCCTGGAGCGGTGAACTGCAGCCAGTGGGAACCGCAATCGGCCGAACCTGCAGACACTGCAGGTAAACAAAACAGCCCGGCCTGCCAGGTGCTTTCCCTGATGGGCCGCGGGCCAAAGGTTGCCAATCCCTGTTCTAGATCATTACTAGTCTGGGCATGTTGGTGATCACCAGTTCATGACTCTCTGAAGTTTTAGAATACAGCCAGTTTTTCAAACTAATTAGACAAGCAAATGCTGCAACTGCATGTGCAAATTGGGTAATTACCTGGGTAAGTTGCCAGTTAAGCATGTTTACTGTTTGTACACACAGGTACCTGATTTAAGCATGCAGTTACAATAACTGCATGCAGAAATTAGACATGCATGTCTACTCAAAACTACATACCTTGGCCGTTGTTTGAAATCCTGAAATCTTGGCTATTAAGTTGCCATTCCATAGCAAGGCAGTCTAGCATTTAGTGGTACCGTATAAATAGGGCCCTCAGCATCAGGTGTGTCATACAGTCCCTTTCATGTCATGCTGCCAACTTCCTAGGAAATCTAATTGCTCTTGTGGCTGGGGCCAGACTAAATGAACATTTAGGGTCAGGCAGAGAGGAATGATAGTCCAGTGGTTACGTTCTATCCTGTGACCTGTGAGACCCAAGTTAAATTCCCTGATCTGCCACAGACTTCCCGTATAACCTGGAGTGAGTCACTTAATCTCTCTTAGTCTCAGTTCCCTGTCTGTACAATGGGAGCAATAGCACTAGCAATAGCTCTTGGGATGATGTGAAAATAAATCAATTAAAAGGTTGTGAGGTGCCCTTGAGGGCCATAGAAATACCTCAGCTAGATTGTGTCAGGTCCTACTTACGCCACCTGTAATTGCCATTCTTCTAGTATTCGTGTCTGTGGTGCATGTGGTCTGATCCCTTGGAAACACTCCTGGGGAGAAACGGTGCCACATAGGGTATGGCAAGGGATGAGGAAGAGGTGGGCCCATGATCCTATCTCAATTCTCTACCATCAGGCTGGCAGCAACAAGGGAGTGTATAAGCACTTCTGGTCTGAAAACACATGCGTGTGGATTTGAAACTCATTTTCTATGAATCCTTATGCCTGTGACCGTGACATCTGTTTTCAGCATATATGTTTTGCCAGTTGAACTTAGTCAGCTGGATATTTGAGAAAGGTAAACCCCAAGCCCCTAGTAAAGCCATGGACACAGCCAATGCAACATTATGTAAATTAATAGTGGAAAGGATATTTGTAGGAACCATCTTTTTGCATTATTCACCCAGCTAGGCATAACCCTCATTCTGTGGGAAACACCACGTGCAAACCTATGGAGCATCAAGGGCAGCTTTCTACAGATCATGTGGTCTTTCTACTCTGCTCTCTCTACACCCTAACCCATTTATCCGCATCTCCAGTCCTAAAGAAGTGTGTTTGAGGAATTCCTTTCCCAGAATTCGTCTTCTAACAGGCTCACATGTCCTTGTGATGGGACCTTCTTCATCTGGGACCAGTGCATGTGGAATCAGAGCAGGCATTGCTTTCCTGGGCCTCTTTGGATCCAGAGGTGGCTTTCTTCTCTTTCCTTAGGACACACTGACATCTAGTGGTCCTGGGCAAGAAAGATTTGTTTTCTTTTTAAATATACTTTCCACTTTTGCTTCCTGAAAGCCAACACTTCTGTGCTCCCTTAAAACCATTATTTACCATGGCCACTATTCCGCACAATCCCAGTCAATATGAGTTTTGCCATTGCCTTTGTATCTGACTCACAAACTTCTCCCACACCCACCCTTGCCAACTCAAAACAAAATATATTGGCCAGATCCTTAGTTAACGCTTTAAAGTCAACGGAGCTATGCTGATTTACACTAGCTGAGGATCTGACCCTATGTAACTGTCAAGACATGTATTTGTCATCACTGTGATCAGTTTGTATGTGGTATCTCTTTTCCCTACCCTGGGTCTAGTTTTTCTTTTTGGTCTTTCTGGGCTGAAAGCTCTTTGGGGCAGGGACTGTGTCTTCTTCTGCATCTGTACAGCATGGAGAATGTATTGGGCACTACCGCAACATAAACAATGAAAATCATGGAGGGAGGGGCTGTGACGGGGCAGTGTGCCACACCCCTGTCTTTTCCACAGGCTGCTCTAAGACCTTCTTGTTTGTAAATGCCACTGTATAGTTAATTTTCGGTGTTTTAATCCCTCCGCCGTACATAACAATGTCTCTACACCTTTACACGCTGTATCTCAACTTTCTAACTCCTTCTCCAAAGGGTGGGGAATTAAGGTGACCCTACTTCCGAGGACTTCCTTTGTTGGGCTCTTGTAGCTTTCTGGTTGGTTTGTTTCTCTCTCCCATTTTCTCTTCCTCCCCCAAACCCTCCTTCCTGTGCCCTTTTGTACAGCTTTCCCTGTTAATGCCTAATTGGTTCATTGATTTACTAGCTCCAATCTGGCCTGGTAATCAGGTACACCTCTGTCCAATTAGGCCTTTTCTAGTGGAACCTAATTAGTACAAACAGTGACCAGGGTGCTGACTCAAGTGCTAGCCCTCAGCACTCTGTTACAGGGACCATGTCCACATGTCTAAATGGAAATTCACCCCATCGCCTTCTAGGTGTTACAACATAAATTACTCACATACTTCCAAACAGACTTAGACTCTCTAAAATCTCAGCTGCACATGTGTGTCCTGGGAGGAATACATTATGGACCCAGAGTTACCATCCTACAATCACATTTTGTTTTATTCCTAGTAGTTGAAAACTACATGGCATTCCCTATCGCTATTGTCTGTTTCCATTTGTCAAACATTGTTTTGGGTTACTTCCATATGTTTCTAATGGAACTTGATATCAGTGTGGCCTTTTTATGGTTGCTTCTTTGTTTATGCCCAATCATCCTGGGTGAGACCACTACTGCAATAGGATGCAAATTCTCCTCTTCCCTCCCCAGAATCCAACCTAACAGGAAGTGTGTTCAGTGGTTAAAGTGCAGGGCATCCAGCCAGGACTCCTCTCTCTGCAACTTAGTAACTACATGACCTTGGATAAATCACTTCATTCCCTTTTGCCTTCCAACTCCTCCAGCTACCCTCTATTTAAATTGGAGATAATGTTGACTGACGCTGCTGTGATGCTGTTGTGAAGCTTTGTTAATGGATGTCTGTAACATGTTTCAGATGAAAAATGCTACAGAAGGACCAGTTGATAGACTCATAGACTTTAAGACCAGAAGGGACCATCATAATCATCTAGTCTGACCTCTTTCACATTGCAAGCCACAGAACCTCACCTACCCACTCCTGTAAAAGACCCCTAACCTCTGGCTGAATTACTGAAGTCCTAAAATCATGATTTAAAGACTTCAAGTTACAGAGAATCCACCATTTACTCTAGTTTAAAGCTGCAAGTGACCCATGCCCAATGCTGCAGAAGAAGATGCCCCCCCCCGCCCCACCCGGCCATGATCTTTGCCAATCTGACCTGGAGGAAAATTCCTTCTTGACCTCAAATATGACAACCAGTTAGACCTGAGCATGTGGGCAAGACCCAACAGCCAGACGCTTTGGAAAGAATTATCTGTAATAACTCAGAGCCCTCCCCATCTAGTGTTCTGCCATTGGAGAGATTTGCCACCAGCAGTCGCAGATCAGCTACCTGCCATTGTAGGCAGTCTCACCATACCAACCCCTCCACAAACTTATCAAGCTCAGTCTTGAAGCCAGTTAGATTTCTTTCCCCCCACTACTCCTTTTGGAAGTCTGTTCCAGAACTTCACTCCTCTGATGACGGAATCAAAATGGTTATCGGTCTGGCCGATGGGAACTTACGACAAAACCCTGGGCAGATCCAAGGCTGTTTGGTAGCACAAAGAATTCCTTTAGACTACAATACAATAGAGTGTCTTTTGGATCTGGCCATAGAAAGTAAATAGACTACACCCCAAATACCCCCCATCCCACAATCTTTTTTGTTTGTAAACTACTATGAGGGCACAGTTTTTTGTATCTGAATTCTCATAATGCAAAATTAGAATATAGGATATGGCCCAAGGATGTGTGTGTGAGAGAGAGAGAGAGAGAAAGAGAGAGAGAGAGGGGATATTATGGCAATTTCAATGATGTGTGCGGGTGCGTGTGCGCATGCGAGTACAGGTATTAAATGTTCTTCCCTTTCAGCCCTCCCTGCATGTTCTTTTGCCTTCCTGGTCCTGCTTTGCATCTGGACAGGCTGATGCTCTTCAGCATTTGTGAAAGGAAATAAGCTTCATTTCCCTTCTGCTGTAACCTGGCAAGTTTCAGCCACAGTTAATATAGTTAGGTATTCCTTGGTAGCACTTGGGAGTAGCTTCAGAACTATTATCTCCCCACTAGGGAGCAGCCACACACTGGATGGCAGGACTGGGACAGTGTCTTGGTGAAGGGACTGGGAGCTTGATTGTGCAAAGGGCTGATTATTCAGCTGAGGTGCTGAATGTCCTCAGCTCCTCCTGACTTTAGGGAGCATCAAGGACACTTGGCACCTTGTAGGATTGAGCTCTGGGTGGGGATGTGACCAGACATTCATCTCTTTGGGGTGAAAGGAGCCGTCAGCCATGTGATTAAGGGTTAGCCCAGTCCCTGTTTGGTTCTTTCCTAGTGCAGTAACTCACTCAGAAGCTGCTCAGACTGTGTTTCAGCACTACCTGTATCACATCCTGATATGACTTATGTCTCCATTTTCCCGTCAGCCCTTGGCTGTGAGTTAAAACCCCACTGGACGCCACGCAACTGCTTTATAACTCCTTGAAAGATGACTGTTCAGAAATCAAACTGCCGGGAGAGGGCTCTTTACAGGCCTTGGAGAGTAAATGCCTCACAGACTATTACTGAGCAAATGCAAATCAGCCTCAGTTTCGCTGTAACCTCTGAGACCTTCCTTATGGAACATAGAGCTTGATTAGTCTTCATGTAATGTTTGAGCATTAATAATGTCTTTTTGAGGCCTCTGTTGAGAAGCATGTAGCATTAATGTAGTGGAGTAAAAACATCAAACTAGCAGATGCTCAATTAAACTAAAGTGCTGGATCTTTATTCAAAGCTTTTTATCTGGTGCCTGCCCTGGTCTCATTAGTTTGGATGATAACACTTGCGCTTACACATACATACTCTTTTACATCTTCTAAGCACTCCCGACATATTAGCGAATAAATTTTCACAATACCCCTTTGAGATACTGTAGGTAAGTAAGAATAGTGTCACCCATCTAAGAAGTGGGTAGCAGATGTCAGGGCCTTGCAGGTTGGCTTCCCATGACAGGAGAAATCAGCGATGCGGAGCCTGAGTATATTCTTAGTTTAAATTGTTTTATTTAAACTACACACAGTAGTCCTTGAACAGAGGCAGTCGCAAACAACATGCAGGTGAATCCCTTCTTCCAAAAATCTCAGCCCAGGACCAATGCCTCATTCCCAGGAAGCAATTCTGCTTGAAGAATTGACTCTAGTTGAGAAATTAAGGCAAGAAGAAAACCTGATTGCTGTTTGCAACAGCCCCGCAGAAAGAAACTACATCACAACACTAATAACAATGCTGCATTTCTTCCAGAAATGAATAGTGCTCGCACGATAAGGAAAAGAACTTTGGAAACAACGTGTAACAGTGCCATCTGGTGATTCCCTCCATCATATTGTACAGATGGGGAAAATAAGGCACAGAGATGTTATCCAAGGCCACAGAGAGAAACAGTGGCAGAAATGGGACTGGAGATTAGGTGTTTGTGCCTCTGAGACCTCATGCTTAGCCCAATAGATCCAATGGCCTCTGATAAAGGATATTTTTTATTTACCCTTGGCAAGGGGATGGGAGGAAGAATAGGGACAAGAGGCTCTGCCCAGGGACAGAGAGAGTGCTATGCATTGCTGCTGAGTGATACCTTCTCCAGCTGATCCAGCAGCAGTATTGATAGGAGCTGTATCCAGTCCTCCTTGGCTGAAAGGGTGGATTGGTTTGATGTGAGGACTCTGAGGAGTGAAGCAGGTGCAGGGAATTCTAGATGACATATTTCTACTAAAACAACCCCTTTCTTGCATTCACAGAACACTTTTCCTCAGGAACAATCCCATAAACCACCATTGTCACTCTGTGTGACCACAGCATTTGCACGTTAGGAAGTTATTTGAAGGGTCACTGAGTGCTTTGTGCTTACTCACTGTTACTTGGGGTGGCTTCTTTTCCTGCCCTGCAGATTTACTAAGATGAAATTCAAATATGTGACATTTGAGGACGTGCTGTTTGAGGAATGCTATTTTGAAGATGTGACAGCCATCGAGACCTTCTTCAAAAACTGCACCATTATATCCACTGTCTTCTATAACACTGGTAAAGGGATTCCTGGCTTGGTCTAGTCTGTGGAACAATGAGCATGTCTGATTTGTGGTGAATGGTTTGTAGTGGTGCTATAGAAGTGCGTGTGTTGGGCTGTGACAGTGATCAGGGAATAAGAAGGGGGAAGTCAAACAAGAGACCAGTTTCAGAGGAACAGCCGTGTTAGTCTGTATTCGCAAAAAGAAAAGGAGTACTTGTGGCACCTTAGAGACTAACCAATTTATTTGAGCATGAGCTTTCGTGAGCTACAGCTCACTTCATCAGATGTTTACCGTGGAAACTGCAGCAGACTTTATATACACACAGAAATCATGAAACAATACCTCCTCCCACCCCACTGTCCTGCTGGTAATAGCTTATCTAAAGTGATCAACAGGTGGGCCATTTCCAGCACAAATCCAGGTTTTCTCACCCTCCACCCCCCCACACAAATTCACTCTCCTGCTGGTGCTAGCCCATCCAAAGTGACAACTCTTTACATAATCAAGTCGGGCTATTTCCTGCATAGATCAAGGTTTTCTCACATCCCCCCCACCCCCATACACACACAAACTCACTCTCCTGCTGGTAATAGCTCATCTAAACTGACCATTCTCCAGGTTTAAATCCAAGTTAAACCAGAACATCTGGGGGGGGGGGTAGGAAAAAACAAGAGGAAACAGGCTACCTTGCATAATGACTTAGCCACTCCCAGTCTCTATTTAAGCCTAAATTAATAGTATCCAATTTGCAAATGAATTCCAATTCAGCAGTTTCTCGCTGGAGTCTGGATTTGAAGTTTTTTTGTTTTAAGATAGCGACCTTCATGTCTGTGATTGCGTGACCAGAGAGATTGAAGTGTTCTCCGACTGGTTTATGAATGTTATAATTCTTGACATCTGATTTGTGTCCATTTATTCTTTTACGTAGAGACTGTCCAGTTTGACCAATGTACATGGCAGAGGGGCATTGCTGGCACATGATGGCATAGATCACATTGGTGGATGTGCAGGTGAACGAGCCTCTGATAGTGTGGCTGATGTTATTAGGCCCTGTGATGGTGTCCCCTGAATAGATATGTGGGCACAATTGGCAACGGGCTTTGTTGCAAGGATAAGTTCCTGGGTTAGTGGTTCTGTTGTGTGGTATGTGGTTGTTGGTGAGTATTTGCTTCAGGTTGCGGGGCTGTCTGTAGGCAAGGACTGGCCTGTCTCCCAAGACTTGTGAGAGTGTTGGGTCATCCTTTAGGATAGGTTGTAGATCCTTAATAATGCGTTGGAGGGGTTTTAGTTGGGGGCTGAAGGTGACGGCTAGTGGCGTTCTGTTATTTTCTTTGTTAGGCCTGTCCTGTAGCAGGTAACTTCTGTGAACTCTTCTGGCTCTATCAATCTGTTTCTTTACTTCTGCAGGTGGGTATTGTAGTTGTAAGAAAGCTTGACAGAGATCTTGTAGGTGTTCGTCTCTGTCTGAGGGGTTGGAGCAAATGCGGTTGTATCGCAGAGCTTGGCTGTAGACGATGGATCGTGTGGTGTGGTCAGGGTGAAAGCTGGAGGCATGCAGGTAGGAATAGCGGTCAGTAGGTTTACGGTATAGGGTGGTGTTTATGTGGCCATTGTTTATTAGCACTGTAGTGTCCAGGAAGTGGATCTCTTGTGTGGACTGGACCAGGCTGAGGTTGGTGGTGGGATGGAAATTGTTGAAATCATGGTGGAATTCCTCAAGGGCTTCTTTTCCATGGGTCCAGATGATGAAGATGTCATCAATATAGCGCAAGTAGAGTAGGGGCTTTAGGGGACGAGAGCTGAGGAAGCGTTGTTCTAAATCAGCCATAAAAATGTTGGCATACTGTGGGGCCATGCGGGTACCCATAGCAGTGCCGCTGATCTGAAGGTATACATTGTCCCCAAATGTGAAATAGTTATGGGTAAGGACAAAGTCACAAAGTTCAGCCACCAGGTTAGCCGTGACATTATCAGGGATAGTGTTCTTGACGGCTTGTAGTCCATCTTTGTGTGGAATGTTGGTGTAGAGGGCTTCTACATCCATAGTAGCCAGGATGGTGTTATCAGGAAGATCACCGATGGATTGAAGTTTCCTCAGGAAGTCAGTGGTGTCTCGAAGGTAGCTGGGAGTGCTGGTAGCGTAGGGCCTGAGGAGGGAGTCTACATAGCCAGACAATCCTGCTGTCAGGGTGCCAATGCCTGAGATGATGGGGCGCCCAGGATTTCCAGGTTTATGGATCTTGGGTAGTAGATAGAATATCCCAGGTCGGGGTTCCAGGGGTGTGTCTGTGCGGATTTGATCTTGTGCTTTTTCAGGAAGTTTCTTGAGCAAATGCTGTAGTTGCTTTTGGTAACAAATTGGATACTATTAATTTAGGCTTAAATAGAGACTGGGAGTGGCTAAGTCATTATGCAAGGTAGCCTGTTTCCTCTTGTTTTTTCCTACCCCCCCCCCCAGATGTTCTGGTTTAACTTGGATTTAAACCTGGAGAATGGTCAGTTTAGATGAGCTATTACCAGCAGGAGAGTGAGTTTGTGTGTGTATGGGGGTGGGGGGGATGTGAGAAAACCTTGATCTATGCAGGAAATAGCCCGACTTGATTATGTAAAGAGTTGTCACTTTGGATGGGCTAGCACCAGCAGGAGAGTGAATTTGTGTGGGGGGGTGGAGGGTGAGAAAACCTGGATTTGTGCTGGAAATGGCCCACCTGTTGATCACTTTAGATAAGCTATTACCAGCAGGACAGTGGGGTGGGAGGAGGTATTGTTTCATGATTTCTGTGTGTATATAAAGTCTGCTGCAGTTTCCACGGTAAACATCTGATGAAGTGAGCTGTAGCTCACGAAAGCTCATGCTCAAATAAATTGGTTAGTCTCTAAGGTGCCACAAGAGACCAGTTGTGGTGTTAGCTCTGTGACTATGGTGAACTTCTGTAGAACCAGGTGTATATACTACAGTTGCCTTAAAATGTAAGATGAAGTAGGATTTTCCCATTTTTCAAGACCCGAGCTTATCATTCCATGCACATATGTGTCTGAGTCACAAAATTTACATTGAGATCAGGATTTTGCCAGAGGTTAAGACTGCTTCCATCTGTAGCTTCCATCTCATCTTTAGTTTCAGGTAGCACTTGATGAGGGCTTAGAGCAGATCAGACAGCTGAATTCCCAGCCTTCCTTGATTGCACTGCTTATGGTGTCATTGACTGTTGAATGACACCATAAGCAGAAACCCAGAAAAAATGAATTCAGACCTTGGCAAGTTAAAGTAATAGGGGAACTGATTAAACAATTTTGGCTGAAGATAGTCATTTTTCAGCCCATATCTAGCTTCTGATTTGGGATCTCAAGCAGCTTAACTAATTTAATTGATTCACTTATTAATTTAAAAAGAGCTTTTCACTTCCCCTTTAACTGAAAACAAACCACTGGATGATGGAAATTGCAGACGATAGCACTAGCTCCTGGGTTATTGCTCATCACTGGTTGAAATGCCAAGCAATTAGGGCCAAATTATGTCTGCTCCAGCATGGGTGCATTAAAAGGGTGCTCCTCTTCCCTCTAGTGCAAAGGGCAGGCATAATGCTGTAGCCAGCACTCCCCAAGCACTGAAGGGTAGGGAGATGATAGACCTGCTGACAGCACTGAAGAACCCAGAGGAAGCTTTATGAGGCAGTTTGGGTGTCTGTGCACAACCCCGTTCCCTGCATATCAGCTAATGCAAAGAGGTGTACAGGCTTATATCTGTTCTACATGTGTTGCATACAGTGGCCTTTCACATATTATGCCTGCTTCTGGCTACTCAGGCATAATGCCTCCAGCTACCTCCACTCAGGCAGGGAACACCTTTCCACTCTGATGTACCTGCATCTAAACTGAGCTCTGAGAATGTACCTTTATTCCCAGCTGCTGTTGCTACTACGTTGAGGGTCCAGTCTTTGTCTCTTGCCTTCTCAGATCTTTATGAACACAAATTCATTGAGTGCAGGTTTATAAACTGCACCTTCCTGGACCAGAAGGAGGGATGTCACCTGGACTTCGAGCAGGAAAACGACTTCCTAATTTATCTTGTCAGTTTCCTGGGTAGTTTGTCCGTGTTGCCTGGCAACATCATCTCAGCACTGCTCATGGACAAAATAGGAAGGATAAAGATGATTGGTGAGTGAAGATGATGGTCAACTGACATGTCAACAGCTGGGTGCGTGGATGACCTTGGGCATGATAAAGGCATACTGTGAATACACAGGTGTCTGTTTCTGTGCGCACAAATGAAAAATGGTCCGGCTAAGTGGGCAATGAGTCACTCCAATACCAAATAAAGCAGAGGAGTCAATGGTTCAGTGAGTAGGGCACTAGATGAGCACTTAGGGCACCTGGGTCCTATTTCATAGATTCCAAGGCCAGAAGGGACCATTGTGATCATCTAGTCGGACCTCCTGTCTTACACAGGCCATAGAAATGTATCGCTCTGCAACTGACCCACTGTAATAGCATGCACAAGTCACTCCCCCTCTCTGTGCATCTCCACTCCCACCCTTTTTGTATTCTGTTTATTTAGACTGGCAGCTCTTCATGGCAAGGGTTGTCTCTCACTCTGGGTTTGCCCAGTACCTAGCATATGGGGCCCTGGTCTTAGTTGGGATCTCTAGGCACGGTTGTGTTGATAGTGATGCTAATGCAGATGCCTGTATCATCCTTTGTGGTAGAGGCGAGACAACGCTTATTTGTAATTGATATAGAAAGAGATTCTTTACTATGGCTTTTGGACACAGAGAGGACCCTATAATTCTCTCTCAGGACCTCAAGCTCCCAAACTGAATAAACTCAGACTGTACCTAAATCCTGGACTGGATCAAGCATCCATGGACTGGATTACTGATTATGCTACATACTGATAAAGGTGTCACCTTCTTGTCTTGTGGGACTAAATTCTCATTTTATGTGACTGTGATGCATACACAGGGATTTTCTGATGTTGTTTCACAAAGTGGCCAGGTAATGTCATCTAGTGCCAATATAGCTTAATCACATGGTGGGATGGCAGCACCAAGCTGTATCAACATCAAAGTAAATTGAGAGCTCTTGTAATGGACATGGGACACACCCAACCAAACCAAAAGTGTCCTGTCAAAAAACTGGGATAGCTGACAAATGTTAGAGCTAAATAAAAATCAGAATTTCCTTACTGCAGGAAATTCTGATTGTTCAACATTTCTTTTCATCCCAAATTGGGACAAAAGGTTGAACTGCTGAAACTTTTCACAGAATGAAAAGTTCTGAAAAAAATTTGAATTTGAAAAAAAACCTCACATTTTGTTTTGGCATTTTTTATCAAAACAAAACATTTTAATATGCCCAAGCTGAAATATTTCATTTTGGTTTGTTGAACTGATCCAAAATACTTCATTTCCAATCAGTTCAACATGAAACTGCATTTCCCTGTAGTGGTACATTGCTTCATGGGAGCTTTAGTTCAGGTTGCCTGAAGCCCCTATTATCCCCCATGGGCTATGCTCCCTGACCTACATCTCTTATGATATACCCGAAGTTATGTGACTCTCATGATGCACCATGTCACTTAGTCAGAGGAATGACTGTGTTGCATTTTGGGACATGTAGTCTGGCCAGGCTCAGCCCATAGGAAAGAAAGGGGACCCAAACTACGATTCCCATGAGGCAATGTGCCACAACAAGGTAATTTAGTTTTATGTTGAACTGATCTAAAATGAAACATTTAGTGTCAGTTCAACAATCCAAAATATTTTGATTCAGTCAAACTGACCCAAAACAAAATACTTGGTTTTGGTTTTCCTGACAGGAAATAGAAACACTGGAAAATCATCCTAAGGGAAAATTCCCAGCTAGCTCTTGCAGATATTAACAGTGTAGCCACTATATCATTGAGGCTAATGAACGATGAATGTTCTCACTTTCTCCCTTGGGCTTGTGCATAAAATTAGAGCCCCTATGAAAATGTGCCAGGCAGTTAAATAACATCTTTATAATTAAGGGAGACCCCAAGTGCTTTATACCATTGACTGCAAATTAATCCTGAGATTACTGATGAGCCAGGTGATTTGAATGCCATATAAACTGCCCTAACTCCTCACCCAAAACTCAAACCATTTTTCAGCTTCAACAACCTTCAGACAACTCTTCCCATTCATCAGTGTTCATGTTGACTTGCCTCTGCTCATCCTGGGTCCAGCTGGAACTCTGCAATACCACACGAAAGAACCCATGTGTGTGATATCTGCAGGGTGAGACTATTGGTGACATCAGCCTAGTACCAGATTTCCAGCCTGTTTCCTGGCCCCAAAGAGCTAGACAGCATCATTTGGGTGCTGAGCTGAGTCTTGTGGAGATCACTCATCTCTAGGGAGAAAATCCATCATCTGAAGACACTTCTTATTAATGGTGGATTTGGCTGCCCAGAGATGCCAAGAGAATGATGCCAAGCTTTCTCTCCTTACTTCCCTGGCAGGTGGCTCGATGCTGATTTCTGCAGTGTGCTGCTTCTTTCTGTTCTTTGGCAATAGTGAGTCTGCGATGATTGGCTTGCAGTGTCTGTTCTGTGGGACCAGCATTGCTGCCTGGAATGCCCTGGATGTGATCACTGTGGAGCTCTATCCCACCAGTAAAAGGTAACTATGCTTAGAATATTCTTCTCTTTGATTTCTATTCTCTGACTTCAGGCACAGCCACTCTCACATCTTAAGAACCCGTTATTGAGTTAAAATGTATGCGATGGAAGGGTTTGTTGTTTTTTAAAATCTCAGAGGTCCTACTACTTCTGTGGCTACCTTTGATCAGCACAGGTATTCAGAAGTAGAAGTGGGCAAATAACTGATTTGTTGGTTTGGTGGCCGTTCTGGAAAAAAAAAAAGAATCAGAAAACCCCTAAACAGTTTGGGTTTAAATGAATCTAAAGATTTTCAGCACTGTGAGTGAATCAAAGTAAAGCCCATTTGGGGTCTGTTCCAGGGTAGGTGGGTAGGATTTGAAAGTGGGTCTCCTACATCTCTGGTAAGTGCCCTACCCACTGGGTTCAAGGTGATGTGGAGATGCAGATCAGGGGAGTGGTAGTAGCAACCCTACCTCCTCTTCCTCTGGCTGTTTTGTGAATGGCCAAAATGATCTGTGTCAAATTCACAAATCTTTTCCAGTTGACCAAAACTGCATTTTCTATCAAATAAACTGTTTTCCAAAAAACTGTGCCCAGCTCTATTCACTAGCCTTATTGTACATGTAATATAACTTGCGTACATGTATTTGCACAGGCAAGTGTAAATTACGCACAGACAGAACTTGTATATGAAGACTCTGTCAATTGCATGCATGTGATTAGAGGACAGGTTGAAGCCCCTTTGGAAATGTGTCCTCCAGTTTCTTGTCACAGTGTACCACTCCTGATTATTTTAGCTTCCCATAAAGATGTGGATTTGGGAGATGTGGCACCGTATTCAGGTTTCAGGAGTGAGTTTTTGAGAGAAGAGCCTGTCTACATCAGGATAGTGACAAGTCTCTTCTGCCCTTTTCAGTCTATTGATGACGGCTGTGAGGGAAGTACTGGGACTGCACTGTGACAGCAGTGGGCTCAGCTGCTGGGTGAATCAGGGTGTGTGGGAGCACTCTGACTCTCCAGAAGTTACTCACTCTAACCAGCACTTGGAGTGGCTTTGATAAGCTCTAGAGTAAGCTGTGCTCATCGCTTTATGTCCACAACCAAACATTTATCCATGACGTGAACTTGGTGGTTTATTTGTAATGAAAGAGGTGCCAGGGCTCAAGTAACTTTTTTACTTTCATAAGTATTGCAGCAAGCCCAGAGGTGCCGGGGCTCTGAACTGCCAAGCCCAGAGGTGCTGGGGCTCTGAACTGCCAGGCCCAGAGGTGCTGGGGCTCTGAACTGCCAAGCCCAGAGGTGCCGGGGCTCTGAACTGCCAAGCCCAGAGGTGCCGGGGCTCTGAACTGCCAAGCCCAGAGGTGCCGGGGCTCTGAACTGCCAAGCCCAGAGGTGCCGGGGCTCTGAACTGCCAAGCCCAGAGGTGCCGGGGCTCTGAACTGCCAAGCCCAGAGGTGCCGGGGCTCTGAACTGCCAGGTCCAGAGGTGCCGGGGCTCTGAACTGCCAAGCCCAGAGGTGCCGGGGCTCTGAACTGCCAAGCCTAGTGGTGCTGGGGCTCAGCTGAGGCACAAATTAAGCATTGTGTGAACTCCAAGAGATGGTGGTGTGGAAATAAATAAAGGCTCCCAAATATACCCTGCCTTTCCCCCGCAAAAAAGCTCAGGGGCATTCATTCAGTCTGGCTCCAGTTACTTGCTGGGAGCATAGACTCTGCATATCAGATCAGACTGTTGGTCTACTCAGCCTGCCATCCTCATGCCAGCAGTGGTCAGTATCTGATTTTTCAAAGGAAGTTGGACGCTCCATGACATGCACCTGAGTAAATGTTCAAGTCTGCACTTGTGGGGATGGGGAAATTCTTTGTTGACAATTGCTGGCGAACAGCATGTGCTCTGATGCATGAGGTTCCATTAACTTCCATCGCTCAAACCAATCTTCATTAAGAGCGTAACCATTACCACACTGGATGACAGCAGTACCTGCTGCATCATCCTATAATTAGAATAGGAGCTGCTAGTATTAGAGGAGTCGTGCAATGACACAACTCTCCTTTACCAATGGTGGAACCAACCAAATAACCCGCAGTCCCTGTCTGACTCCTAATCACCACTTTCTGCTCTTCCTCTCCTGCAGATCAACAGCCTTTGGCATCCTCAACGGTCTCTGCAAGGTTGGTGCCATCCTGGGGAACTCTATCTTTGCCTCCTTTGTCGGGATAACCAAAGTGGTTCCCATCCTTCTGGCCTCCTCTGCGCTGGTTGCAGGAGGACTGCTAGCCCTGAGGCTACCAGAGACTCGAGAACAGGTCCTGATGTGAGAAGTTGGGCAGCAGGGAAATGAAGAAGAGCTACAAAAAAGAGCCATGTCTAGAAAAATCAAAATGTCCATTTATCCTTTTCTGCGGATACCTCAGATATGGGGAGGGGGGAAAACAACCCCTAATTTAAGACCATTTCCCATCCATGATTGGCTCTTTGCAACCAGGGTACATACACACTGCAGCACTTTGCTCATTTGCTTTAGATCCAACCCACACTGGGGAGAGACTGAGGATCTGTCCTTCCCATGCATGCATGGGCATAACTGACACAAATATTAACAGCAGCATTGTGTGTGCAGGAATCAAGGGGGAGAACAGATTCAAACCCTTATATGCCCTGGATGAGTTGCAAGAAAACATCTGCATTTACAAGCTGTCTTGGCTTGCAAAAGAACTGGAAGATAGTTAACAAACCAACTCTGCTGAGGTTAGGTCTAGCTTTGGGGGTCAAGATTTCCAAAAATGACTAGTAATATGGAATATCTTGATTTTGGGGGGCCCAATTTGAGACACCTTTCAGGGGCCTGATTTTTAGAGGGTAAGTGCTCAGTGCTTTCTGAAAATCAGACCCCTTTATATTATCTCTAGTTGGGCACCCAGCATCACTAGTCATGTTCTTGAGCCTAGATTTTTTAAAAATAAAAATATATCCTATTTCAATTTCTAATTTTAAATCTCTATATTGTTCTCACCAAGAAGAATCTAAAACTAAAACAAAACTAAAAACCAGTCCCACTAACCCAAGACATCCAGAGCAATCCCTAGGAAGAGACGTTATTCTTGTCTAGTTAACAGTTCTTTAATGGTGTTGATTTTAGGATATTTGTATAATAGGATTTTTTTTCTGCCTAGTTCTGTTTAAGAGAAATTGGCATGATGTTGGGGATTCTGCAAACCAAATGTGTATATATTATGCGGTGTAAATAGGGGACAATTTTTGTTTAAAGTCTAGAGGATGGTAACTACTAGAATTTACCAGCATTTTAGCCATATTAGTTAAGGAAAATGATGTGTGAGTTTCCTATAGATTTGGGTCTTATTGAAGCACTGTAAGCACAATTATTTATAGCTTTTTAACCTGATGTCTAGAGAATGCACTTAGCAAACTTTCATTGTACAGTACATTTAATTGTCTGTTAAGTGGGATAATGAAGTTTTAAATTCTGTAAAGATCATTCTTGGAATTCCTATGATTCCTCATGATATGACTTTGGCTTTGCCACACAACTAGACACAAAGTGATACAGTAGAACCTCAGAGTTATGAACACCAGAGTTACAAACTGACTGGTCAACCATACACCTCATTTGGAACCGGAAGTACGCCCTCAGGAAGCAGAGATAAAAAAATGCCACTACAGTACAGTACTGTTCTGTTGTTAAATGTAAACTACTAAAAAAAAAAAAAAGGGAAAGTTTAAAAAAAAGATTTGACATGGTAAGGGCACGTTTCATTTAAATTAAGGTGGTTAAAAGCAGCATTTTTCTTCTGCATAGTAAAGTTTCAAAGCTGTATTAAGTCAACGTTCAGTTGTAAATGTTTGAAAGGACAACATAACGTGTTCAATGCCCGTTCCCCAGATGTTCGTAACTCTGAGGTTCTACTGTACACGTTCAGTTGCATTTTTGGATATATATATATTTTGGAAGCAAGAATGAAAGGCAAAAAAATAAATCTTCCGCTGCTCATAACAATACAGATAATGCTAATCAGACCATTAGCAGGCACAGAGGCGGGCTGGCATCTAATGGGACCAGATGAGTCATGGGAAATTTGTGTCACTTATGACAGTTTGTGACATAAAAAGCTGTTTGGTACTATTGCCACTGTCAAGTTTGATGGAGAAGTGGCACAGTGCAAAGGAAAATCAAGGTTCCCATTTGTGCTTTTAAAAATCACTGGTTCACATTTGAATCCAAGCTGAAAATTGACAAAATCCACAAGGATTTCCCCTTTACCAACAAGGCAGCAGTGAAATGAGTTATAATGCCACAGTTACCATAACATAATGCATCTTACTATACAGAAACTACTAGGGATGATCACTAATTTGGCTAACAGATCACTAGAAACTCACATGCTGATTGGATTTTGGAGTTATGGGGATCGCTTGCTCTTTGTTTTGCCTTTTTCCCCATCCACCCACTGAGTTGAACTGCCTTGTCCACGTCCTCCCTCTCCTCTTTCATGACCTCCAAAAGCCATATTGATCTCCCCACTGGGTCCCCTGCCTTTAAGAATAGGAAAATGGCCACTCTGAATCCCCTATACCTGGGGTTAAAGACTTTAAAGTCTAACTCCTCTGCTTCACAGAGGCAGTTATATATAAGCAGTAACTCACATTAATATTGTCCCCTGATAGCTGCGGGATTCATTCATGGCACCACTGTAAGGAGTATATTTTCTACAGTAGAAGTATACAGATATATGTAAATCATGGGAAGCAAATGTTTCTGTGACTTCTTGGCCCTGACACTAAATCTCCATTGGGTTTCACTGTTCTGTGGTCAGCTCAAGCAAGGAAATTGCAGTATATAATTGTGAAACTCCCAGGTTACAACTGGCTATGGATTTTTCAGATTTAGGTTGAGGTTTATGAAAGTAATAAAATCATGAGCTGCTGTAATAATTCTAGGCTTCTTATGCCTCGTGTCTTCAGCTTACAGATAGCTTTGAACCCTTCTCTACTAGTCTTCGAAAGGGCTAGATCCAGCTTTCTTCATGCGCAGCACCCGTTCCCTCGGAAAGACTGAAGCTAATGCTGCTATGTCCTTTTAAATATGGCAGCAGTACACGGGCACCTCCTTAACCCCTTCTCTGCTGCTGAAGATTGTGTCCGAGAAAGCAGCGTTCCCTAAAAAACATCCCATCCTTGCCCACTGCTGGAGGTAGACATGTACTTCAGCACTGAAGAGATCACAGACTTCCTTGTGATTAAACCACTATAGGGCGACTCACTCCATTTGTCTCGGTGTACTTAGGGAGAATGTTTCATGTTCTGGGTGATTGTATTGCATCACTCTGTGATGTCGAGTTCATCTCTATTTATTTTACTAGGCATTGTTAGTCAGGTAAGTATGTAGTGCTGGGACATTCAAAAGTACTAACCTGACCCAATTGTGTTCTGCACTGACTTTGTACAATGACTGTAGCCACAGTGTTTATATTGAAAAACCCATCAATTCCCTCCTGAGGAGGTGGAAACTGAGAGCTTCAGTTATTGGAAATGGGGAAGTAGGAGATGGTCACTGAAACTTTAGAAGCCTTTCTTCTTCCGGGGATTAATCTTCCCCAGAGTCTGCATGATGGAAGTTTGGATTCCATAGGTTTGTGGGGACAAAATACTAAGCAGTAGACAGTGGGTATCAGGCTTACACTAGCCAGGGACATCAGCTAGATGATATAAAATGCCTGTTGCCTCTCTAATGACTATGAATCAATCACTCAGAGGTGCACAGGATGCTGCCCTTGTATCTTGATGGATGGTACAGTTCTTGTCTGTGAACTTTGGATGAGGAGTTCACCAGCCCAATTCTAACGTGAAAGCTTAGACACACACTGCATCTGATCACTAATATCACAATAGTCTGAGAAGGGATGATACAATGCTAGGGATATAACAAAGACTGTAGCATGGGGAAATAAAGCCTTGTTTGTTCTTATTACAGAGATCTGTCAAATCCCTAAATACACCCTCAGCACATCCTGTTTTTTGTTCACCTGCAGCCCAATTATCTCCCTGTAAAGCTGCACCCAACCATCCAGTGATTTTATCCTCACCTTACTGCCTTGTAGTTTTTAATTAGACTTGGGGCCAAACCAAAATGCTGGATCTGCGCGTATGCTGAACTTTGGGAATGTTTGGAAACAGATCTGAATTTTGAGCTGCTGCCAACTCCTTTTCAGAATCAAAACCGTGGATCCCAACAGCCCTGTATGTTGGGAAAGTTCTGATTTGGATCCAAATTGTGTGGACTGGGCCCATCTCTACTGTTAAATCTTTTCCATATGTAATTTCTCAGACAAGACCAATATTTTACCTGCCTATTTCTGGTATTTGCTACAGTTAAAGGTCATCTCTAGTCTTAGAATGTCCTGGATACACTGGACCATCCACAGCGGGGACTGGTTCCTGGCTATAGGAAGCCCTCTTAGTGAGCTTCCTTTTCACTGAGTATTCGCTCCCCAAAGCAGTTAGATTTCATAGACTTTAAGGCCAAAAGGGCCAGTATGAACATCTAGCCTTACCACAGGCAATAGGAATACATAATGAAGGGGGGGTTCTGCCTCAAACTCCATGGATCTCCAAGGATCAGCCAAAGGCCCATCTGGCTCTCTCCATTCACACAGTCCAGGGCATAATGGGTGAGACACATGCCCTACCACTTGGCCAGGAGAAGCGAAGCATGTAGAGAATCCCTTCTATGGATGACTCTAGGGGGTACAATCTGGCCCTCTGTGCTGACTTTTCCTAACTGTAGAGTGGAGTTGATGAGACTCACTGGCAACACAGGGGCATCCTGAGTCTTGATCCATTAGTGTTTGTAAGCATGCTGAGATCCTCAGGTGGGAGGTACCAGAGAAGTGCAAAGGATTACTATTTGTGCTGTTCTTCATCTTATTAGAATAAAGATGCCATGGCACTTACTGGAGGATGCTAGTCTGAGCATCCTGGCCCCATTCTAATATGGAGAATTACATACTGCCTCCCTAAGTTCCCTGTTGCTTTAATTGAATAGAATACTCTCCATCCCTTTCTTTACCTTAGCTGTGCAGAGCTTCCTCTTGCTTAGAACTGCCTCATTCAACCCCAGTGGTGGCCACAGTTTGGCAGAGGGCGAGGTGACCTCTCTCTCTGTATACTGTCAGCTGTAATTCAGGACCGCTCTCTGAGACTTTAAAAAGGCAATATATGAACCTGTCATAATATTATTACTGAAACATGAGCCACAGATCCAAAATCTGGAGCTAGATCCAAACTTCTTCTAAGTTGGTAGTGATCAGATCTGGGGATCCATTACAGAGATAGGATGGAGCCAGATCTGATCATGGGATTCTATTTGGGGACAAGTGCTCAGATTTTTAGTAATGGAATTTACTTTCCAGAAGACACACACACGGGGTGTTCAGGCCAATGTGTAACAGAACCCCATGCTCCATGTGTACTGGCAAATCTCTCTCTTACATGCTCACCACTGTATCAGCAAAGGCTGCTTTTAGGGGGGAAACAAACCAGGAAGAGTGAGACAAACAAAACCAAACCAAACCCCCATAACTTCTTTGCTGTATGTTATTCTAGAGCTCTCTAAACTTGTATGCATTGTATGTTTCACTGTAAATAAATATCCAGTGTGGTACATTTAATGGAATGTTTCGTGTAGATGTTCTCTCAGCTGACTCTGTATGTGTGAAATGGCCAATTCCATTTCCTTGGTTTCTTTTCTTTATTTTTTAAAAAATGTTGGTTTGATCCATGTCTGACTGTCACTGGAAAATGGAGTCATAGCAATGGACTTTGTTTTTGTTCTGTCACATTAAAATCTGGAAGAAATAAAACAAATTCTTGCCGTGTCCATGCTTCAATGTATAGCTCACCTTCTTCTACTAGGGCTGTAGCTGCTGACCGTTCACCTCAAAAATAAGGGTCTTCATTGTATGTAGGATACCTGTATCCTCCCTGCCAACTTGATTAAGTCTCATTCCTACCACTGTTTTGTCAGGTCTGATATTTTCTAACGTACTGTACAGAAAACCTCGTGTCTTGAAAGCAACCGATGGAGAGGGCACCCAAGAAAAACAATGACCTCCAGACACAGCAAAATTGTGTCTTATTGTAAGAAAAGACTTCATAAATAAACATTTCTCTTTATAAGCTAGTACCACTGTCACCGTGACTCAGTGGGTCACAACTGAGAATACCAAATTCAGGACAAACTGCCGAGAAACACAGCAGGACACACACCAAAAGTGGTGGTTATTATCCCATAAGATATACCAAACCAGCAACAAAAGTAAACTTCTGTCTCACCGCACTGGCTAACAAGAAGTCAGAAAAGCAGTCTCCTTAGGCATTCCAGTCCTGGATTCAACACCCAAACACTAGACTTAAATATGAGTGGTTGTTTAAAACCAATTTCATCAAACAAAAGGGTTCTTCCGATCCACATACCCAGGTCAATATACAACTCAGTTCTTACCCAATAATCACGCTGTTGCCAGTCCTTTAGTATCTAAAATCTAAAGGTTTATTTATAAAAAGAAAATAAAGAAGGAAGGAAGGAAGGAAGGAAGGTGAGAGTCAAAATTGGTTAAAGGAATCAGATATGTACCACAATTGCAAAGTTCTTGGATCAGGCTTGTAGCAGTGATGGAATAAACTGCTGGCTTGTTAAGTCTCTGGTGCTTCCAAATCACTGGAAGGTCCTCAGTCCCTTAGTTAGAATGCTCCCATTAATATAGTCCTTAGTCCAGAGGTTTGAGAAGGGAAGAGGCAAATGGAGATGTTTCCAGGGCCTCTTATAGTTTCTCTCAGGTGAAGAGAAACTCACTGTGCAAAATTACAGGTAGCAGATGGTGTTTGGGGTCACATGGGCAAGTAACATGTCCATGCCTGATTTCGCTTGGTCACAGCAGAAGACATTACCTATATTCCAAATGAAATGTTCACAGGCAAGTCCATTAAGTGTAGATAGGCATATCCCATGGTCCATTGTGAGTTAAGTGTTCCTTGATGAGCCATTTAACTTGAATAGTCCCTTCAAGATGTGCAGGCTAAATACCTTGTGGGTGCTACCCAGGAGCAAACATATTTGAAATACAGGTATAAAGCCAATACTCAGAACTTCAAATACAAAAATGATACATGCATACAAACAGCATAATCATATTCAGCAAATCATAACTTTTCGATTGACACCTTACTTGACCCCCTTTGTACAAGATTTGTTGCAATTATATAACAGTGGTAGCAACAATGATCTACATGGTCATATTTTAATGAGATAACATCACAACCACCAATCTAAAACAAAGCTATATCACCATGGAGTCATCCATATTTTCCACCTGTAATTATGTGTAGACATGGTTTAGGACATGCAGATATCTAAATATTTAACTGTGCTTGAAAATCAGGTACGTAGACATCTAAGTGGCATTTTCAGACTCAATTCATGGCTTTCTGTGCAAAAAGGGAGGCCAGATTGACAGACAGCAGGACACAGAGCTGTAGACAGACTAGCACATAGTATATATGTGTACACAAACATTGTAGCCATGTACATTTATTATTCATCACACAGCCCCCTAACGGTAGAGGTACTTACAGTCAAATTAAAAGAACATATGCTACAAGGAACAACAATTATGCACAAGGAAGCATGGATATATCATCCACATGGAGATCAGAGCAGGAAGTCTGAAAAATAAGTGGGGCTCAGACACAGATTCAAGCTATATCTACTATATAGGATGGAATGCCGGGCCTGCCGCACAAAGTTCAGTTCTGGACATAAACTTCAGTGAGGTTTAGAAGGGCTTGCACCCAGGGTTTGACTTTGACCCATCTCTGATGTGGTGCTAATGAATTTAGTTTGCTGAAAGATGCTACAATCAGTGCTCAAGTTCTCTATCTACAGAACAGGCGCAACAACCTAAAGCGAATCAGAGAAACGTTCAAGGACAAAGAAACATAACACATTGCAACTGGAATAAATGAAACAAAGAGGTAGCTCCAGCTCCATTGGTAGGACAACTTCCCTAATCTGAGACTTACCCAGGTCCCTCAGCCTTCCAGTGGACTGCAGTTCTACGGGGTGAACCAAAGTGAGCATTTTTCTAAGTGAGCTGTTAGGGACTGAACTAAGCAGGTCTCAGCTGGAAGGCACCCTCGGTATATTCTACAATAACTGTGCCTGCAGGTAGGGTGCAGAGTTATGGAGTCAACAGTTGATAAGCCCCTTATGTGTATTCTTTATTTATACAGGGGATTGTGCATTAGCAGCTACCATCAAAAACATTTGCCTACCAGAGGCGGGTCTTTAAATAAAGGCCAAACAGATTTGCACTGGAAGCCTTGGAGATGCTTTAAAGTGGTCCTTACTGCAGGCTATTTGACATTCTGCATACGGAAGAAATCTCAGTAAGTAGGAAAATCCCATATTTGAATTTGTAGACAGATTTGACACAGGCTCTGTACATATTGCTACCATCATCTGACCTTCTCCGGCTTCTCACTTAGTGGCTAGAAAGTGCCTCCTATTTTAAAACAGGCTGAGATTCTCATTAATCACCAAGAAATGACACAAATGTCTCAGATGTTTTCACTGTGGCACCTCACCCAAAGTGTGACTGTCACAGAAGCTTTGGAGAAAGAAATAGCAGTGAAACTGAATCATTTTTACCAACTATTAAAATCGGGGGTAGGTCTAAACCATATACCTGAACTGTGAGGTGGTCTGAAACTAAATCTGGATCAAGATTATTGGGAAGCAGTCCCTTTGTTATTAGTGGCCTTGGATCTTAACACCCCTCTAATATGGAACTTTCAAAGTTGAGACCAGCTTCCAAATTTTGCAATTTTGAGTTTCTTTCTGTTTAAAAAGCTGGAAAGGGAGAATGGTTGGCTCAGAGAATTTGCAATAGGAGACAGAGTCCTTGATTTTGAAGTTGTTGGCTGAAATTGAGCCCAATTTGGTAGCAATAAAAATCCTTGCCATGTGAGGGCTGCTCAGGGGGTCTATAGGAAATGAGTTTGTATTTCTCAGTGCAGTTCCTAGTGAGCAGATGTCTACCACAAAAGAAGAACTGATTAAATGATTTGCAACAGAAGCACTTTTTCTGCCACCTTCAATGCACTGAGTGGATTTACAGCAGCATACCATAACACATTATGAGCATAACAATATTTACATAGCAGTTTACATTTTTAAAGCACAGTGTAAAAATTAACCAATTACTACTCACATCTCAAAAGTTATAACTGAACTGGAGAACATTTTATTCTGTAGCACCTGCTTGGCCTGTTATAGTAAATAAAGACCATATGTATTTGTACACACATACACACATGGGCTAAACAGTTACAGACTTTAATTGCATTTTGTCTCTGCTGATTTTCTCTCAGATTCTTCCCCATCTTGCCTCTGAAATAACTTAAGTCTCTTTGGTACCACTAGATGGCAGCATGTACATACAAAATAGACTTCTGCTGGCCTACAAAGATCAGAGAAAAATCGTCGTCTTCTTAGATGTATTGTGATAGCTCCCAGGACCTCTAGTCATGGGACAGGACCTCATTGTGCTAGGCACTGTATAAACAGAAGAAAAAGTTAGAAATATGCCAATATCGTTTAACATGGAAGGATGGAATTAGGATGGAACAAAAATCTCAGGGGATAGTCCCTCCCCTACAGGCTGAGAAGGGTAACCTACTGGTGGAAAGAAAAGGAGTACTTGTGGCACCCTAGAGACTAACAAATTTATTTGAGCATAAGCTTTCGTGAGCTACAGCTCACTTCATTGGAAAGCTTATGCTCAAATAAATTTGTTAGTCTCTAAGGTGCCACAAGTCCTCCTTTTCTTTTTGCGGATACAGGCTAACACAGCTGCTACTCTGAAACCTGTCACTACTGGTGGAGTTAATGTTGCTGTCCTAGGCTTGCAGAGGAAACCAGTAGGAGGAGTTTTGTCCATTACTCTTTTGATTATTCTCTTTAACTGGTTCATCTCTTTTCCTCCTCTGTTCCATTTTTCCTTTGTGACTCACCCTCAAACACCCATCTTGGCAGGATGAATCTCACGCTCCCACCAGCCACAAAGGATGTGTGTGTGTGTGTACGTGTACGCTCACAGAGAAGTGGGTTGTGGGAGGGAAATAATGGGACTTGCAGCCATACTAAGTGGCATAACAGAGGCAGAAGGATTCAGCCCAGGAGGCCAGATCATGCCCTATAGGTCTCATCATCCCTATACAGCTTCCCCTGTCTCTGAACACCCGTCATGCCCTTGGTCTCATGGTGAAATTATCAATGACAGTATTAACTCCTGAGCAGATTTCCTCCATACTTTCGAACGTCCCCTTAAGGGAGAGCTCCATGAGGTAATACCCACTGGGTAAGCCACGTTCTCCCCAGCTCACAGGAGCTATGATGACTGGGAAGAGACCTCATTGGGCAGGGGCAGTTCAGAAGCTCAGGTAACTAGATAACCCTGGTCAGAAGCCCTGAGAACCACCCGGATCTCAAGGGATCAGTGGTATTTGATTAGGTAAATGTCCAGCTTCTTCCATGCTGGGCCCACCTCTATGCTGATGGAAGAATTTGCTGGGAAATCCACAGGAGATTCAACAGGGAGCTTTCTCCATCTTGCCTTCTAGGTTTTCCTGTGGGAGGTGCAGGATCTGCCTAAGGAATTTTTGGCTTTTGAGGGGTGATTTTTCTTTCAGTGCCCACATAATTTCCCCTCTAGAGCCAAGGTGTCTCCATTGGTTCAGTAACCAAAGTTGTGCTTGTGAATGCAGCAAGCTGATCTGCAGCTCTGAGCAACAATCCAACCACAATAACAAATTCCATTTGCCAAGACATCCCCAAGGGCTGTTTGGGCGAGGCACAAGAATTGAATGTGCTATCACAGCTCTGTCAGCTTAGCAAGTACGGCTCTAAGTTCCCTTGGGTCAAATCAGTAGCAATGTTGAATAGGAAGCTGCCACACAATCATTGTTCTTGACTATGACTGAATTTTAAAGAGATAGAAAAGCATTGTGTTTACAATCTATGTCCCTTTCATCTATCACCTGCATTTCTCCTCTCCCCTGTTAGAAAGGAGAGTTACACGGAAAAAACAACAAAACAGGAGTTTTATTTCACAACCGCTCAACCCCATGTAACCTGAGCTGCTCCTAACCTTTGGCCTGAGACAACACAGACTTATTATTGTGACTTTCCCTGTCTTGGCCAACATACCAGGGATTGAACTGGGGGCCTCCAGAACTTTAAAACAATCAAACAAACAAGAAACACAAGCTACTACCATCTGAGCTAAAGAGCCACTGATTGCTAGCTAAAGGCTGTAACAGATTCATATTCCCTGCAGACTGGGCCCTGAGTAGGAGCTGTAACACACATACCAATGCGTTAGAGCAGCTGGTCTCAAACTGTGGGTCAGGACCCCAAAGTGGGTCGCGACCCCTGTTTTAATGGGGTTGCCAGGGCTGGCGTTAGACTTGCTGGGGCCTGGGGCCACCGCCCAAGCCCCGCCACCCAAGACCAACGCTGAAGACTGAGGGCTTCAGCCCCGGGTGGCGGGGCTCAGGTTAAAGGCCCTCTGCCTGGGGCTGAAGCCCTGGGCTTTGCCCACCACCTCCACCCTGGGGTGGCAGGGCCCAGGCTTTGGTTCCCCCTCCTGGGGTCATGTAGTCATTTTTGTTGTCCGAAAGGGGTCGCGGTGCAATGACGTTTGAGAACCCCTGTGTTATATGAGTGTGATGGCTACAGGTTTAACATTCACTAGTTTCGGCCCCCATTTTAAATCTCGTCACAAAAAAGGTCTTTTTAAAAAAATGAAACTCAATTGCCATGGAAACCTTTTACATTATTTTTTTAAACAAATTTCAATGTAAGTAGGGTTTTTATTCAAACAGGGCCTAATCCTACATCTACTGAAATAAAACAAATATTTCTGTCAGCTTTAACTGGCTTTGGATCAGGCCCACCTTCCACAGTTCCTGCACTAGTGTTGCAACCCCAGAGAAAGGTTTTAGGCTAGTTCCTGCAATGACTATAAAGGGAAACGGACTAGAAACCAAAATGAAACCAACCAGTCTAATTTTACTGACAAAGCCCTGTTAAATGCAAAGAGGAAATAACCAGCATGCATGACGCAAAGTACATTTGGTTTTAAAAATTCTTGATTTGAATAATCTAGTAGAAGGAGGGAGATTTTTAAACCAATCTGTCTCTCTCTATAAGGTACCTCTCACTTGGGTATTTAAGTTCTGATGCCAACAGATGAATTTTATACTGACAGTCTCTTTTTGAGAGTCAAAAGACTGTGTTTTCCTGGAAATATTTTTGTTTCAAAACAAATGAGTTAAGCAGACATCCAGTCAATATACAATATCCAAACAGAACTGACTTGAAAGAGAATTGGCCACATTCCTGCATAGTGTAACCCCAGTAAAGTGAAGGGAGTTGCACCAGGGATGAAATTGCCCAATATTTTTCATGAGGCATCAAACTGCTGTCTATGACAAACCGCCTCAGGCAGGACAGCAACTGGAGCAGGTCCAAAGGGGCCTGTGTGAATTCAGAAAGAGCTGATATTTCTCCAGAGGGAGCTCTTTCTTAACTTTGAAATCTTCTGCTTCACGCTGAGAAGAGAATCTTGCACTTGGCGTTTCAAAAATCTTCAAGTGCTGAATTTAGCACTTTCATGCTTTTTATTCCAAGTTCACAACAAGCGGAACAGAAAACCTTTGAAAACTTCCTAGCAGCACCTTTCCCTCTCACAACTCCATTATCAACAAACTGCTCCACAGTGACCAACAATGAGAATGGCAGGACACAGTTATGTCTATATGAATATCAATATATCACCAGGAAACAGGGCAACCTTTCTGGCAATCTTATTTTGGCCATATACAAACAGATCTGAGTGCAGTTCCCTGTCTGGCACAGACTCCCTGTGTAACCTTGGACAAGTCACTTAATTTATCTTTGCCTCAGTTTCCCTTCTATGAAAAGGAAATAATAATACTCTCTTTGTCTGTCTTGTCTCTTAGGGCATGGATTTTCTCTTGCTATGTGTAAGTATAGTGTTGAGCATAATGGGGTCCCAATTTCAATTGACACCTCCACGCATTGCTAGAATACAAATAAATAATAATAATAATAAAAGTGCATAGATACTACAATATTGGGCACTCTGCAAACACTGACAATAGGCAGCCAGGCATTTATAGCTTTTTTACATTTTTGACATGGTTTATATTTAGCCTTTTAGTCTGATCCCATTACCTTTCTCAAATTTACCTCTGACCTCAGCCTGTCCTTCCTCCAGTTCAGCTGTAATTTCTGTCCTATCCTTTGCCATCTCTGTACAACTGAAATCTCCAGCAGCTCACATGTTGGTTTCTTCCTGGCTACCATGTAAATAATTGACCAAAACCTTGTCTATTCTCTGTGCTAGCAGGTTGCTTCCACTTTGGTGACAGTTTATCCCCTTCCCTAAAGGTGCCTAATAAATGTCATCCCTTGCATACAGCCAACCCAGGATTGGGGATGCACAGGTGAGCCCAGAACACACCTCCCTGCCATCCTGAGCTGTCTTTTTGCTCCTCAGCCATAGCCAAGGGTCTGGCTCAAAGTTTTTCAGTTTTTATTTGGATTTTCTTTACCTGGGCTCCTCAATGACTAATTTAGAAGCCTGCTCCCCTGCAATGCCTCATTCCAATCAGCCCATAATACCCCTACTCACTCTGTCTGGGTGCCTGCGTTGCTCAAGAATACGGTGATGTGACTTCTAAACATTACGGGTCCCAACATACTCCACCGTGATCCAGTCAGATGTGGGGAGGGTCCCCAGGTTCCATCCCTGAATGTTCACAGTTGCTCAAGAACTCCAGACGCTCCCAGGAAACATCATTCTGACATATCGACGTGTAACACCATCTACACGTCCCGAAAGCAAAAGGTAGCCCTGGCAGAAGCAGCACAAGCTTCCTTTGCACTGCCCTACCAATGTGCCTCAGTCACCTCCACTCAAGATGACCATCTGGTGCTCTATGGTTCTTCAGTGCCATCTCTACTGAGACCACCAGTGCGTGGCATTGTTGTGTGGGGACCCTGTTGAGCTCAGCTGTTGAGCTGGGACCACTTAATGCCTATCTGTCCTCTAGGAACCATGCTGAAGTCACCAACTAGCCTTCAGATAGGAACAGATTTCAAGCACTATTGATCTCAGCCACATTCAATCCAATGATTACTAAGTGAAAGTTTCTATACTCCGTTACTAATTCGCTGAGCCACTCAGTTCCCTAGCCATAAGCACACTATCCTGTGCAGAACAATGTTTCCAAAATCATAGAAAAAAAAGATAGAAAAGATCTAATTAGGTCATCTAGTGTAGACCACCTGCTGATACAGGTTTGGTCCCTTACTGTCAATTTAACGTTTGTTCAAGCTAAACAGAAATGAAGTGAGAAAATAGATTCCTGCCTGATGGCAAATCAAAGCTCCTTTGTGTCTAACATAGGGGAGAAACTGATCAAGAAGAGTTCATGCTGAAGTGGAGTTTACCTCTGAATGATTGCGAAGGTCATTGCAACCTTCGGTTATCTACTGTGGATGGAAAATTTACCTGGGATGAACTTTGTAGCTGGGGTTCCACAGAGAAGGAATTCAAGGACAAAAGGGGTACAGACTATCAGTACTTTTTGAAATCTTCACTGCAGTAAATCCATGATATCTGGTGTTCAAATCAGCGTTTTTGAAGCTACAATTTCTCATTATACTTCTACTTTGATCCCAGAGTAAAATCATTGTGTGGAATTTTTGACATCACAGTCAGCTCCGCAGCAACCAATAGAGAGTATAAACATAATCATAATGCTTGGTGTAGCTTCTTCCTTTGAGAATCGCATTGTATTTGATAAGCATTAATGAGGCAGGGAAGCAGGGATATATTACCCACAGTTGTTACATGAGGAAACTGAGTCAGAGAGAGGCTTAAGTAACTTGCCCAAGTCACACAAAAAGTAGGTGGACAAGAACCCTAGCACTCGATCTTTTGCTTTATCTTCCCCTGGATGTACTCCTCACCTGGAAAGATTGCTTCCCAGCAGTATTTGATGGAGAGGTTGGGCTGTGAAGGGAAAAAGCTTTTAGACTGGCAACAGCTGGTCCCCTTGCAGTCTCAGAGGGAAAGTCAAAGACTAGACAGACCAGGGAAAATGAACTATCTTCTCATCACTACAGGTGTTTCCACTAGGGCAGGGTTGAGACTGTTGGTTGGGTTGTATGTGGGAAGTTTTCCCTGATGCTGCTTGGGTTTTATCTATTCTGTAGAGAAACAGAGGACTTTGTGCTCCAGGGCTGTCGGTCTTGCACCATTCAACAACAACAGTGGCGATCCATAGTGCTGACTGTCCATAACCTGAAGTGAGCTGTAGCTCACGAAAGCTTATGCTCAAATAAATATGTTAGTTTCTCAGGTGCCACAAGTACTCCTTTTCTTTTTGCGAATACAAACTAACACGGCTGCTACTCTGAAACCTGTCATAACCACATTGTATGGCTTTATTCTAGGTGTCTAAGATCTCCACTGGATCTTAGTGTTGCAGCCAGGTTCATTGTGGGCTACTGCGTGACAGCTGCCTGTCCGTGACTGGGCCGTGACTACTCCTGACCTCAAGTCCAATCTTCAGCGCTCGATGTGCAGGGGACTTTGTCTCTTAGGTGGGTTTCTTCAGCTGACAGCCTAGTGCAAATCATGACTGTCCTGAGAATTTCAGAAATGGTGGCAGACATCTCTCACCTCTCAGAGAAGAATTTCTGTTCCAAATCTCTACAGCTGATAATCACAGCATGAGCAAACTCAGAGATGATAAGCCACTCACAGCTCTCTCTCTCTCTCTCTCTCTCTCTGTGTTTTATTCCCCCACACCTTCAGGGATGACTTCCCAGAGGATCCTCCCTTGTCTGATATCACTGAGATCTGGGAACTTGCTGCAAAAGTAATATTGATTTTTAAGCAAGACTATGTAAATCTAGCATGTTTGGTTATTGTAGTTCCAGAAATTCCCTTAACAACAACATAATCATTAAGTCTGAAGTTCTTCATATAAAAAAGACACTGTCCAGGAATGAATAAATGTTGAGCCCATCACCCTAGTGTGTAACAACCAGGAATTCCATAGGCATGACAAGGAAACAGAGAAAGCTGCAGTGCCTCTGTTACAACAGAGGATTGAGAGACAGGCACATTTTAGCACAATCCCAGATTTTAAGTCTTGCCCATAGGGCCATATGCTCTGTTGCGCTCAGGTGGCACAAAGGGTCCAGAAAGCACCAGATCTGTCTAGCTGAGAATTCTCCCATTGTGGGGAAGCCTCAGCTGGTGCAGAGCCTGAGTAGCCAGTCCTCGCACACCACCCCTCCAATTCAGCCCTGGCATAAAGGTATGTGCCAGGGCAAGGAGGAACATAGAATAAGGACTGGAAGGGACCTCGAGAGGTCATCTAGTTCAATCCCCTGCACTCATGGCAGGACTAAGTATTATCTAGACCATCCCTGACAGGTGTTTGTCTAACCTGCTCTTAAAAATCCCCAATGATGGAGATTCTACAACCCCCCTACACAATTTATTCCAGTGTTTAACCACCCTGACAGTTAGGAATTTTTTCCGAATGTCCAACCTAAACCGCTCTTGCTGCAATTTAAGCCCATTGCTTCTTGTCCTATCCTCAGAGGTTAAGAACAACTTTTCTCCCTCCTCCTTGTAATAACCTTTTATGTACTTGAAAACTGTTATCATGTCCCCTCTCAGTCTTCTCTTCTCCAGACTAAACAAACCTATTTTTTTCAATCTTTCCTTATAGGTCATGTTTTCTAGACTGTTAATCATTTTTGTTGATCTTCTTGGGACTTTCTCCAATTTGTCCACGTATTTCCTGAAATGTGGCGCACAGAGCTGGACATAATACTCCAGTTGAGGCCTAATCAGTAGACAGGAAGAATTACTTCTTGTGACTTGCTTACAATACTCCTGCTAATACAGCCCAGAATGATGTTTGCTTTTTTTGCAACAGCGTTACACTGCTGACTCACATTTAGTTTGTGATCCACTATGACCCCTAGATTCCTTTCTGCAGTACTCCTTCCTAGACAGTCATTTCCCATTTTTTATGTGTACAACTGATTGATTCCTCCTAAGTGAAGTACTTTGCATTTGTCTTTATTGAATTTCATCCTATTTACTTCAGATCATTTCTCCAGTTTGTCCAGATCATTTTGAATTTTAATCCTATCCTCCAAAGCACTTGCAACCCCTCCCAGCTTGGTATCATCCACAAACTTTATAAGTGTACTCTCTATGCCATTATCTAAATCATTGATGAAGATATTGAACAGAACCAGACCCAGAACCGATCTCTGCAGGACTCCATTCGTTATGCCCTTTCAGCATGACTGTTAATCACTGATGATTACTTTCTGGGAATGATTTTCCAACCAATTATGCACCCACCTTATAGTAGCTCCATCTAGGTTGTATTTCCCTAGTTTGTTTATGAGAAAGTCATGCAAGACAGTAACAAAAGCCTTACTAAAGTCAAGATATACTACATCTACTGCTTTCCCCCATCCACAAGGCTTGTTACCCTGTCAAAGAAAGCTATCAGGTTGGTTTGACATAATTTGTTCTCGACAAATCCATGCTGACTGTTATTTATCATCTTATTATCTTCTATGTGTTTGCAAATTGATTGCTTAATTATTTGCTCCATTATCTTTCTGGGTACAGAAGTTAAGCTGACTGGTCTGTATTTTCCTGGGTTGTCCTTATTTGCCTTTTTATAGATGGACACTGTATTTGCCCTTTTCCAGTCTTCTGGAACGTCTCCCGTCTTCCATGACTTTTCAAAGATAATTGCTAACATGATAACATGCTGCACTCTGGCTGTGTTTAACTGGAATACGGTCCCATAGGGGCCATTCCCAGCCATTAGCAATTAGCACCATTAGCAAGAGGAGGCCCCAGGCTGCTTTAACCTACACCAAGGCCAAGACGTAACAGGTTCCCAGCAACCGCAGAGAGGAAAATAGCCCTAGTGTTTGCTGACCTGCGGACTCAGACAATTCTTCCCATCAGCCCTTGAGCTGGCCAAGAGATATGGTAAATTATCGGAATCATCAAGAAATATCATGGTGAATTATCAGAGTAATGGCTTCTGAGATGCTTTGCTTTCATAACACTGACCCATTGTTTCCTTGCATCCCCTCTTTCTGTCTGGTATATTCATCTGTCTCTTCTCTTATATGTAAATTGGAGTAGGGATCTTTTTTTTCTTGTGTGTTTGTACAGTGCTTAGCAAAATAGGGCCTGCTCCCTGAATGGGGCTCCTAGGAACCACAGCAATACAAATACATAAAATAATAACATATATTTTGAATAAGTTCAAGCAGCTCGTTTTCAACCAAGCAACTGGCAAACAACAGCTCACTCAACTCACAGACTAGAACATGCTCTTCGAATGAAAGCTCAAGCACAAAGCAGAGAGAGGAGTGATGAAGAGATTTACAGACTACCTGTCCTTTAAACCAACGATTCATCCGTGATCAAGATTATTAAGCAGTGAACAAAACATCCAAATCTCAGACAATATGAAGCAAAATGAAAATGTCATAAAACAACTAATTACCAGCCTTGCCTCAATCACTACACTAAATACTTGCAGCCTAACAAACCACAATTCCATTTTCTCCTTGTCAGATTGTGTAACTGATATTTGCATCGGCAGTACCAAAACAAAAAATATGAAGGTGTTGATAACTTTGCAGTTGCCATCTCTTAAACCTTTCAAAAGATTGTAGGGACAGGATGGCAGTGAAGGACTGATACTCTCATAGTGGGATGTGTAGCAATTCACCTCTATGCCACCTACTCACACTGAACCCCGACCTGTAGTGAGTGACTGTCTGGTTGCCTATGTGAAGTAGACCAGTGCTCTTGGTCCCTGTACCTGCAGGCTGTAGTTGGGAGCTGGACCTTTGATTTCATTGAGTCCGGATTTCACCCAAAGTATGTAAAAGTTTCACCCTCCACAATTATGGAGCTGAGTCTGGTTTTCTTGGATCACTCTTCTCTTTCTGCTGTTTCCAAAGGAACTCTTCTGTGGCCAACTAGCCTTATAGAGTACACAGAGTCTGCAGGGTGGAACAATTGCCAGGATCCTTGTTGAAGCACTGATGACTGTAATCACTGCTGGTTCATGACTTGTGCTTTCTGAGCCCATGCAAGGATGGAGAGTAGTGGAGGGCTTTGCAAATCTCCTAAACTAGGAGGTCATCGTCAATAAGAGTCATTTCCCTGCTCCACAGCTAAGATCAAGTAACAAGCAGTAACTTTCATTCGAGTGTCCCTCATTCACATGCAGACAATCTAGGCAAACTTCCCCTCAGCCATAGCTCAGAGCCTAGCTTCGGCGGTGCCTGAAATGCCAAGGGCTTTAATCTTCTCCATTGCTGTTTACACCCCTGTTCTTTCAAGTTTTGCTTTCACGAACTGTAATGGGGCTGGTTGGCTGGTGAGATGCAAATGTCCCACAGAAATAATTTTAGTTCTAAAGACTTGACAACTAGGACTTGGGTATTTAAATTGCACTACAGAAACAAAAATGAGAATCCATTTGTTGAGAGAGTCTTCCTCTCGGGTGCTACATAATTGTTATCCGTTCCACCTCCAAAGTGACTCAAATCAGCCTGGTGACATTTGTCACAATGAAGGCAGTTATTAATAGGCTGCATATTTATGAGGCTCCTTTACAATGCAAATTGCACTTCTCACTGAGCCGCCTTCATACCTGCTTTGGGGCCACTTTATCTGCATATTCCTGACATCTCACCTCTGCCTGGCATGAATTCCCTTAGAGGAAGGAGGGGGGAAAAACAACCTCAGCTGGTCCTCTCCAGAGCTCAAAATTTGAAGTATCCAAAAAAACAAAAAAAAATCACTCGAGATACTGGTGCAGAGTTGCAGAGCACACACTGTTCTAATAAGAATGCAAACAAACAAGTATTCACAGGATAATGTAGAGTTACTATTAATGCTGTGAACAGGATGAGTCCCACAGAATGACTAATATACTGGGCACTATTTTTCTTTCCATCCTTACTACAGGGGAAGTCACTGATACTCATGTCACTGACATACATCCCTTTGTCCATCTATCATCCATCTGTCCACTTGTCTAGCCATTGATCTGTCCGCTCTCTATTTAAATGCTGGGAATGGAAATAAGATTCAGTTCAGTTCTATCCAAGTAAGACTTGGACTCTCCAAAAAGACCGGAAGAGTTACCTGTTGGGTTGTCTATCAGGAGAATGTTGCTACTCCTCCACTGGGGGGAAAGTCCAGAGCAAGCAGACAGATCTTGCAACAGTCACTATAAGTGACAAGAATCAGGCTCATTCTGACCTCCAGCGGTAAGGAATTCCATAGATGTGAGCCCTCCATCGAGAACGCTTCACTTCCACTATCTATGACAGCTCTATCCTCACTCCATAGAGTGAGAGGCAGTCTCTGATGGTCTGTGCTGGAAGAAGTATTTTCTTCATGTCATGCTTAGAAGGAGGTAGGTATCTTCATGATGTACCAGCTGCATGGCCTTCATGGCCTACTCTGGGTAGAACACAGTGCATTAGTCTAGCCTGGAGGTGACAAAAGCATGGAACATCATGGTTAGGTTCCTCATCCAACATGACCTGGAGGCTGAATTATGCTATGAAAATCAGTGGGCAGATATCCTTCATAGATATCCTCATCGTAGGGGATGAGGTCATAACTCCTACCAGATTGTGCAGATTTTCTTCTGGAATGTCTGACGTGGGTTCTTCACAACAGGAAGCAATTAGACCTAAAACTGAACAATCCATATTGATGAAATGGCTCTGTTATGGTAGTTAGGACGTCAAAGAAGCTATGGCCAAGCAGACGAGGGATCTCTTCATCTTCTTCATATACTCCCATGCTGCAGCTATGAACTACTTATATAGAGCCACTTGTGTTTAGAATCAGTTTTGCATGCATTTCATGCCTTCCAGCTTCATCTATCTAAAAAGTCAACAGTGTCATCAGCAAAGACCCTTGTGTGTGGGGAGCGGTGGGGAGAGAAAGGATGAAGACTGGAGACACCCAGGGGTCACTGCTTGCACCCCATGTTGGGGACATCAAGCACCCTTCATTCTGAGCATTGAAAATGGAAAGAAATTCAGGGGGAAAACACAAAAGAAAATCTGTAAATGTAAATCAGTGTACAATAGTAACAAGGACCTGAGGGAATTATTCTGTCTTTCAGATGAGATCAATGTTCTGACCTCTTCTTGTCACTAAAGTGAATGAATGACATGTATACATACATAAATGTCTGGCACAGAGCACACTATGGGCAGTTGTCGAAAATATTCAGTACCCACAACAATGGCCAGATTTTCAATAGTTAAGCAACTAATATACAAAACTCTTCAAAAATCAGCCCATAAATATTGTAATGAGAGCTTCTGGGTGTAGAATGCTTTGAAAATCTGGCTCTTAGGTGCCTAAATGGAAGCTGAGATCTTCTGAAAACCTAGTCCCAATTGTGTGTGCTGAGCACTTGAAAATCTGGTCTTGAGGTCTTTTGTAAAATACATATAAAAACCTTGAGCTAGTTATGTATTCACACACCCCATACATTATTTCTAAACAGATTTTGATACTCCTTAGAGTCAAGGGTGATATAGAAATGTAACTTATTATTAATAATAACAACAATTATGACAGCCTGGGTTTCTGAACCAGAACATAGTCTCAGGCCATCAGTCCTGCTATTTTATTAGTAAGGCATGAGTCTTGTGGTGCTAAATGTATTAACGTGTAGATGACATCAGTGCACCATTATGTACTTGTCCAAGTGCAGACAACAGCTAAAACTGGGGCCTGTTTGTTCCAAGTTCATGATGCAGATGTAGTGGTTTATTATACGCATATTCTCATCCCTTTTTTATTTGTTTTTTGTTAAGCTAAATGACCTCATTAAACCTCACATTTATTTATCCTGCTGAAATACTTTTGGGCAATCCAAAAGCCAGTAATCATTGTCTGAAGACAGTCATCTGCCTTCCTAATGGATCTCGGTTACTTGTGCAATTGATTAATTAAGGAAAGAAAATCACTGCTGAGACTGGGAGAAGCATCTGCAACTTCAGCAGCCATAGAACTGAACTAGCAGTTCTCATGTAAAGCAGCTGAATTTCTTGTTCATGTATCCCTGTCTTCAATAAACTCCTTCCTCCATATATCAATTTAGGTACTTTTACAAGACCCCAACACCATAAGATCTATTTCAGTACTTATATAGCACCCCAACTCCATAGCATCTCTGTGTTTCCCATGTATTTAAAATTGGAGAAAAAAATAATTTCTCCCAGTCTCGCTTTCCAGCTGGTAGGAAAAACACAGCTAGATTAATGTATGGGTTTTCTTAGTTTGTTTATGCTTGTGTCACATGTTTCTGTGTGAGAGTGGATGTGTTGTGGGTGAAGAAAGTAGTGAGGGAAAGCTTAGTCAAATAAGTGACTTCTGCATTTAGTTCTGACTGTGGTGAGGCCCCTGGTCATTCTCATTTCTGACCAGCATGACTTCCATAGTCCAGGTCCAGCTCCTCCGAAGATTCTGTCTCAGGCACTCACCGGCTTCCCTCATTGTTCAACGGTTCCTTGTTGGACTGTATCTTAGTTATCGTGGTAGGTCCTGGTTGTGGTTGGGGGGAGGAAAGAGATGACAACTCAAATAGCAACCCTATGGAGTGCTTTACACATCAGAACAGAGATCTAGAACTGGGAAGCCAACGCCGAGAACAGAACACCTTTGTGACAGGTTGGTGGTGACGTGTGTTGCTAAGCAGTTGGGCTGCTGTATTTTAGACCTGTTGGAGCTTTTCTGGGGTGTGTGGCTTTATACCTATATATTATGAGCAGCAGTAACTGCGACTGGTGGGCATTGTGTGGGCTCCAGTGGTAAATTGGAGTCTAAATACATGTACATAGATATATATTTTGCACAGTCTCAGTGACAGCTTATGAAAAGTAGTCATGCAAATGCTTATACATGTTTCCATGCAAACCTTGTCCATCTGATAGTCTGAAAATTGGCACCTTGTTGTTCCACCAATCTCCAGTCTGAGGAAGGCACCCTCACATTGTAAAGTGATTCTATTAGTGTCTTTCAATTACATTTCAGCTCAAGAGTATGGCTGATAGAATAGGAAATACAGAACTGAGTGTCCTACAAAATCTGGCTTTCTATAAGGTTCACAAATGTTCCAGTCTGGAAGCCTTAGCCTGATCTTAGACAAGGCTCCAGGCACATCCAAAGATCAGGCTGAATTTCTAGTGTGCTAAATGAGCCACTTCAGTGTGCTGAAAACTGACTGAGTTAAAACACCTAATCAGATCTGCAGAGAAATGTCTTGACCCTTTTAAGTGCTGAGCCACTGGCAATTCAGTTACATCGGGCCAGGTTAAGCTAAGTTGTAATTGTTAGACGTCTACACTGTTCAACTCATTCCCTTCATTTACATATTAGACACCCCCCATTAGGCACCCAAAAGCTGCTGTGCCATTTTGTGGGATGGTAGATGAACCTTTAGGACACAAACGGCTTTTTTACAAATCTCTCAGCCAAATTTTCTTCATACTAGAAAACAAATAGTTTTACCATTTATGAGCTCCACAAAGCTAGGGCCCTATTGAAGGGGTTCTTATTCAAATTTTAATGGCATTTTACCTTTGTACCAGTCGTTCATGGTCTGGTCTCTATCTAGCCCCAAAGAGGTTGTTTCTTGTGCAATGGTGAAGAGCAGGGTACAAATGGGACAGTTTTAGTTACAATCATAAGATCCATAGGGAAAAATTGCTGAACTTTCTGCATTGCTCTCCTTTGGCATCAAATCACGACTTGCCCCCAAGTTCCAGACTTCATCTATAAATTTGTCTGTGAGGACACCCCATTGAAATATACAGACACCTCATGGGTTTTAAGACAGCCACAACTAACTGCTATTTTAATGCTTCTAAAACTGGTGTGAAGTCTTCATAAATGTATTCCACAGAGTTCTTCTGATTTTGAAGGTAAATCAATCCCCCGTTACCCAAGGTTCCTTGGAGCTCTCTTTGTGAGTGTCAAAGCCTCGGAGTCAGCTGTGTTAGGTCGCCCCTGACTATTGTGAACAGTTTTGTTCGCTATAAATTTGTGTCTACACACTAAGGGAGCTGGTGCTACCCAAGGTCCCAAAAGCACTCTTAGTGTGTGCTTATGTGCTTTTCTTTAAACGAGCTTAATTCTAATTGAAGTCAATGGGACTTAAGTGCATGCTTAAGTGCTTTGCTGAAGAGGGATGGATTTAAGCATGTGCTTAAAAGTTAAGCATGTGTGTAATGGCTCTGCTGAATTAGGGCCTATGTACCTACGAGAAATAGAGAGAGAGTTACAGAGCAGCTGGCAGTGCTGCCTGAGTATCAGTGAGGTTTCTATCCAGTGAGCAGTTGAAGAAAAGGAATTAGAAGAGGGAAATTTTTGATTAAATTAAGGGGAGGAAAGGAGACAAATAGCTGTTCGTTGAGTAATGGACATTTGCAGATTGTCACATTCTCTCCCTTTGATGGAGAGGCATCTGTTCTATATGGATGTTTTCTTCCTTCATGAGCTTCATTCTATCTTTGGTTGTGAATGATGGCTTAATAGAAAGCCCATCAGAATAAACATCATTCCATTCATACTCCATAAGCAAGGAGAGCAGAGGCTCCTGGTCTTCTGATTTATGTCAGCTTCAAAACGAGCCCAGAAAATCCCTTATTAAAGAAAGACAGAGAGAAAGAGAGCGTGCCTGGACACAGACAAAACCTGTCATTGCCAGATATAACAATGGAAGTTTATTGAACAGATAATAAGCTTGCCTTGTTTTCCATTTGCTTTTCATCTCAGAGGTGAAGCTAAGGCATCTGCAGCCAGTGTCAATTAGAATGACTTATGATTTGTACCTGCTTTGTTATAGATTGTGGGGTGCTTTCTTTCACTCCATATAGATCTGGAAGTCAGCATGGTTTGGAGGTTAGGGTACGGAGATTTCTGGGAGTCAAAAATCTTGGGTTCTATGGCCGGCTCTGGGACTGATTTGCTATGTGATCTTTGTCAAGTCATTGAACCTCTGTCTGAGAGTCAATTTTCTATCAGTATAATGGGGATAGTGATGTTACTCACCATTCTAAAATGCTTTAAAGAGAGCACAGGGAAAGCTCATTATGGTTCTGTGTGGTTGGGCTGGGGGTTCTAATTGTTTGTTAAACGTGAAAGTGTTAAATGCTATGTGGAATGCAAGAGGCCTTGGATCAATTTGATCAGAGACATAACAAGCTAGTCCTGAAATAATGGAACACACCTAGAAATAGATCTAACAACTGGCTAGGACACTAAAGTGGACTCAACCAATCAAAATCATTCTCCAATCCAGTGACTGGATTTACAGCCTTTAACAATCAGACCAGGACCCTTCTCAATGGATTATTGGCAGTAGGCAAAATTTTCAAAAGTACCTAAGGGACATAGGAACCCATGTCCCCTTACCCAGCAGCTTTACATAGGTGAGCCAAACAGGAAGCTCAGTCTGGCTGAGCTCTGCTAGTCTTGATTCGGTGGCAGTTGCTGTTCATATAGTCTACACCTAACAATGGCTCTTGCTATTGTCTCCTTTTCCACATATCCTTTGTAGTTCACATTGGCTTATGCCAGGCATTGGAATTGCCAGAAAGGATGTGGTCGCAGAGCTGAAAAATCCAAACTGAGTCATCACACAAATGGGACTGTTACTAGTATCTTTCATTTATATAGCACCCAAATGGGCCACACAGTTTGCAGACTAAGATCATGAAGATTAACACTCACAAGTGTTCTGTTGCCTTCGGTGCTAAGATCAAGGGTAGGTTGATGAGTTTTGCCATCTTGCTGATTCATCTTTTGTTTTGCTTTAAATATTTCTAATTATTTCTTTTTCCCCCCAAACAGGAAATGCAAACCACAGCTGGCCTAGTGGTCAGGCCATGATTCTACAATTTCTGCTAGCCTAATCGTCCCGGGCGGGGGGGCGGAGCGGGGTGCTGGCGGGGAGGGAATGTCTCATCTGTGGCCTCAATTACTCCTGTGTGTTCTAATTGCTCCCTCTGAGAGGTTCTGTCCCGACTGAAAAGCTGGGGGGAAGAGGCAAAGCAGGGGGACCCAGGCTCACCTGCTCCTCTGGTCCCAACCCAGGGCCCTAGGGGTTCATCAAAGCATCCAACCCACTTACTAAATTACCCCAAATTAGGCTTTCCTCTGGGTCACAGTTTACCAGTCTGGAGCTCTTCAGCTTCGGGCCTGGTAACTGGCTTAGAAGACCTTCCTCAGTCTCTGAATGTGCCGTACAAGTGATCTCTTTTAGGAGTTTCAGCTCCCCAAAAAGGAAGAAATCCAAATCCCTGCTACAAGAGCAGCCTTCAGAAAGCTGTAGCCTGTCGTGCCACCATTCTCAGCATCAACCTTGCTTCCTGGTACAACATACAACTCCTCCCCACTTTCCCCAGAGTACCAATGTCCTTTTTAACTGTTCCTCCACTGGGAACATGCTAGGCCTCCCTAGCCTGGTATTGCTCTACTCCTAGTCCTGGTTCAGTGTGGGGTCTTTAGACCCCATCACACCCTTCCAATGAATCAGAGAGTAAGTGTTCAGAAGGACAGACTCCCATTTGTGCATGTTAGTCTCGCCTGCAAAATTTCCTCTGGCATTTTATCTCAGTGCTTGTGCCTCTGACTACAGGTGTAAAAATGAGAGTGCAAACTGCACCCACTAAAAGGGAAGCTGAGCCTTGGCCTGGTTGAAGATAGAAAGTGTATGCTGAATTTGGTGGGAAAAGGAATAATTTTTAAGTGGGCACAAGTACTGCGGAGTGTGAGAGAGGTCTGTTTGAGTCAATGCCTGTTCTTCCTTTTCCTGGCTGCCAGAATTATTATAGGGTAGAAACTAAAAGGTGACTCTATTTGACCCCTAAAATTGATCTGAACTTCCCCATGAATGAGCCAGGTTTTTTAAACGATAGGCAGTAAGCATGCGGTGAAGCCCCTGGTCTCTGCTCTTTGGGCTTTGTCTTATGAGCTCAGCAATGATTCCAACAGAAGAAGGTAGAGGTGCCTGGCTAAGTTCCTGAGCAGAAAATGGGAGGAGATGAAAATATTCCCTGGCATTGACCACAGAAAAACATAAACAACTAACGCATCTTATAAGCAAACCACCAAGTGACAGGAATGCACCACAGAATATGTCTACACTGCAATCCTGGGGTGAGACTGCAGCTTGGGCAGACATACCTGAGCTACCTTTGTTCTAGCTAGCTTGGATACTGGAGCAGAGAAGCCATGGCAGCACAGGCCTTCAGCTGTATTAGCCTGCCTGCAACCCTAGAGAAGTATGTCGGTGGCTAGCCCACATTGAAGCTTCTGCTGTATTGGCTATCTAAATTTGTGCTAGCTCACCTATGTCTAGATGAACTGCAAACCCACCCGTGATTGCAGTGCAGATGTGCCTATAGAAATCAGAGGATGGACCAAGCTTACACAAACATCTGTGCATATTCTGTATACTAAATAGCAAAGGCAATAGTGTCTTTAGATGTTCAAAGGACTCTCTTTAGTACCGTACTGATCTCTCCTCCTTTCCCTGAGAGGAACATATTTCTATCTCAACACACACACAACACATAGTTCATGCTTTGCTCTGGCAGGAATATTTTAGCCTTCACATGATACATAAGCCAATTGAAGGTAACCAGTAAGAGTCAGGCCTGTGAAGGCAAAAATCCAGCAAAAGGAAAATAAATGAGCAATGGATGTTTATCCTAATGGATGCTGAAAAGGCTAATATGTTATAAACACTAATTTATTACCACGGAGACTGGCAACGGGATTCAGATGCAGGAAAATGTTATTAGGTCTAAAGCTCCAGAGTCAGTGCATTTTCGTGCTGACACTTCCATTCTGCTGGTTGAAGGCCCAGGTTATGTATAAATCAGTTCAAATGGACAATGTGTATCAGCCAGAGCAGACGGGCTGTTCAACTGCTACTTCGAAAATTGGAGCCTGGAACCAGAGTTAATACCAATGTTAATATTAGTTATAGCAATGGTCTGACCCTTTCGTTTACCTGATTATTTTTGTATAAATTTGCTGGGAAGGTAATGAAATCAAATCAGTTCCTGGCAGACAGTAGATGAGCCCTTTCAGGGAAGGTCTGTGCACAGGACTGTGTTCAAAACTGAAGTATGCTAACTAAATATAATCACATTAAAATCTGACGTCACAAGTAAACAAACTAACTGCAGCAAAAGGTCTAACAAGATCCAGTGGCTAGAAGTTGAAGTTAGGCAGATTCAGACTAGAAATAAGGTCACATTTTTAACATCGAGGGCAATTATCCATTGGAACAACCTATTAAACATTGAGAGAAATTCTCCATCACTGGCCATTTTTAAATAAAAACTGGATTTTTTTTTTAAAAAAAGTCATGCCCTAATTCAAACAGAAATTAAATCAGGGAAGTCCTGTGAGTAGTACAGGATGTCAGAAAAGATGTCCACAGTCGTCCATTCTGGCCTTGTAATTTATGATTCTATGATCTTCTGTGAGCAGACAACCATGAGAAAGAGACTGTTTGAACAGATACTATTAATTATTATTTGTAATATTAGCATTACTATTACAGTAGTGCCTGGAGACTAACTGATTTTGGGGCTTTGTTGTGCTAGACACAATACCATCATAGAGTAAAGATAGTCCATTCTCCAGAGAATGTATGATCTACATACACAAGACAAACAAAGGGTCAGGGGAAAAGGATATAACATAAAAACAGACTGATTTTTTGCTGGCTTGTTTCTTTGTGTTAAGTCCTGCAGACCGGAATCAAATGTGGAAACATGCTCTAAGAGTGTCCACCTTAGGCCTCCGTCATATAATCAGTTTAGTTCAAATTACATGTGTTACATTATTATGGACACAGAACATCAAAAGCAAGTGCCACATATAGAATATTTGGAATTAGGTTATTAATATTATTTGTATTACTCTGGGGCATAGGAACTCTCGTCGAGGATCTGGACCCTCACTGTGCAGGTAGGGGCTGTACAAAGGTAAAACAAAAGGCAGGTCTCTGCCCCAGAAAGCCAACAGATGGATTCAGACAGACAGATGGTGAGTGGCAAGGAAACAATGAAACAATTTTAGACAGCACGATTGGCAGTGATCTCACTTCTCAGCACACGTTTGGCCATACCTCTGCCATTATCAAAGGCAATGGCAAAGTTCCAGTTGACTTAAGTGGGATCAGTATCTGGTCCAACAGTCATACTATATGTGTTATATATAGCTATATTTTAGACCAGTTCCATGGTTGAGATACCATATTGGTAGCATCTAGTAGCTGTCTGGTACATTATGGGAAGTGTGTCTCAGTCTAGTTCAAAAGCCACAATCACAGCTGACACCCTTGTTGGCAGGCCAGGAACTCTATGGGCAGGGTGACCAGATTAACCCAGCTCCCATCTTTAGACATTATTCCTGCAGAACACGTGGAAGGCACATATGGTGAAAGCACATATGGCCTGTACCTACTTACCTGTGCTGTGGATTACAAATATTTCTATTGCTGTCAGTCTGGTTCTTTATACACAGTATGAGCAATGATACAGTTACAGAATACCCTTAAAGAGATGGTTTCCATCCCAAACAGACAATAACTGAAACACACACCCTCATAATTAACTCATTATAGTGAAATACTGCCAAGTGCTTAGTTCATCTCTAAGCACCACCTTCCTCAACAGTGAGTCATCATCATAATAAGATTTTCCCAGTGGGACAAAATCCTAATGCAGTTTGTTGCATTCAGATGGCTAACTGGGATCAAGCATGGGCTGTTGTCTCTTAGATACACAATTTTCCCATAGCTATTTAACATCAATGAAGTGGAGCACCAGACCAGATGCTTAATTATCCTAAATGGATTTTGCTAAATGGTTATCAACTTTTTTTCTCTTCTCTTCCTGTCATTATGCCCCTTTAAAAGTTGGTGTATGGATAGATGGATTGTTATTTCGCAAGTGGGATGCATATGAAGGGCTTTTTAAAGTTGATTTCTTTTTCTTTTTGCATTTGTTTGCTGTTAGGGTTTACTTATGAGAAGAGATTTTTCTGATATAGGAAATTTGTCTGTGCCAAATGAAATTTCCTGTGTTCATTACCCGCACTGTCTGAATGAAATGTGCATCTATTTGCCCTCCATCAACAGAGGTCTGAGCACCCCCACACAAACGTATTTAAAAACAAAACTAAGTTATACCGTCTCACTCTCTTTTCTTTCCCAGTAGCTAGGTGTAAATCACATATTTCGGTTTGGGGTGGGTGTGTGCATGTGTCTGAAGAACGTATTGAAAGCAAAGTTAAAGAAGTAAATTTTGCATTTAGTTTTGCACACACTGAAATTATTATTAGCCCTTCTTATCTCTAGTTTAGGTTCCGCTGCTTGGAAAGTTGTGTCTCCTGCAATCTGAACTTTCCTTTGTCTATCACCAGTTTAATTGTTCAGATGGTGCTAGCTGTCTTGGGTAGGGTTGCCAACTTTCCAATTGCACAAAACTGAACACCCTTGCCCCACCCTTCCGCAAGGCCCGCCCCTGCTCCGTCCCTTCTCCGCGCCTCCCCTTCTCACTCCATTTCTACTCCCCACATCGCTCACTCTCCCCCACCGTCACCCACTTTCACTGGCTGGGGAAGGGGGTTGGGGTGTGGAGGGGTTGTGGAGTGCAAGCTCCAGGAGAGAGTTTGGGTGCGGGAGGGGGCTCAGGGCTGTCTGGGAGGGATTTAGGATGTGGGAGGGGGTTCCAACCTGGGGCAGGGGGTTGGAGTGTAGGAGGGGGCTCAGGGCTAGAGCAGGGGGTTGGGGTGTGGGCTTTGGGAGGGAGTTAGGGTGTGGGAGGCGGTTTTGACCAGAGGCAGGGGGTTGGGGTGGAGGAGGGGCTCAGGTTGGGGTGTAGAAGGGGGATTGGGGTGCAGGCTCCAGCCAGGTGGTGCTTACTTCAGGCAGCTCCCAGAAGCAGCCAGCATGTCCCGCTCCTAGGTGGAGGCTCCAGGGGGCTTTGTGTGCTTCCCACCCCCACAGGGGCCACCCCCACAGCTCCCATTGGCCTAGATTCCCTACCAGTGGGAGCTGTGCAGTCGGCACTTGGGGTGGGGGCATCACACCGAGCCCCCGTGGCCACCCCTGCGCCTAAGGGCTGGATCTGGTCACTTCCGGGAGCCACGCAGAGCCAGGGCAGACAGGGAGCCTGCCTTAGCCCCATTACGCAGCCAGCTGGACTTTTAGTGGCCCAGTCACTAACAACACCACAGTCCCTTTTCATCCAGGGGTTCTGGTCGAAAACCAGATGCCTGGCAACCCTTGTCTGGGAAGGTCATCATCATGGAGGGAGAGGAAGTTTGTCAGGTAGCTAGGGCCAATCTCATGGAAGACTTTGATGATATCGGGACAGGCACCTTGAACTGCGGTCTGTACTCCATAGGGAGTCAGTGCAGAGAGAGGAGCACCAGGATGATGTGTTCATAATGATCTGTGTTGCCAGCTGGTGGATTGTTGCATTCTGTGCCAATTGGTGCTTTCCCAAGGTGAGTGGCTTTGTTCCTGCATGATGCAAAAAAATCTGTGTTAATACAAGGCTACGGCCAGGGGTGCATGATCAGTTTTTATAGCGGGGGTGCTGAGAGCCATTGAACCAAACTGTAAGTCCTGTATATAATGGAATCCACTTTAGGCCAGGGCGTGAGGCAGCACCCCCAGCATTCTAGTTCCAGCATCTATGGCCATGGCTGACAAATCAAACCCTTTCAACGTCAGGAAAAGCAGTTAAATCTAAAAGGTCAACCATACGTTTGACCCTGTAGTAGTCTGCCTTGTGCCTGCCAGGTACTTATGCACATCTGTCTGCTGATGCATTGTGCCTGAACTTGTGATTCGGAGTACAGGGCATTCAGCATCTTGCAGGATTGGGCCCTAAAAGAGGTACGTGTACCTGACAAACAACATTTGGTGCCTGTTAGCAAAGAGCCTTAGCAGAAAAGAACTAAGATAGAGAATATGCATGAGATTGTGTGCAATGCACTGCACAGAGGAGAGGAGTCACTTTTCCCAGCACATATCCTACTAAATTAGCTGGAAATGAGTGTTCAGAAGTCTCCAGGGGAAGGAGCCAAAAGCCTTTTCTTTTCCCTTCACATCAGCCATTCATCAATGGGTCTTTGATCTTACGGCTCTCAACTGAACAGGCTTATAGAAAAGATCAGCGTGCAGCTCTGCAAATAAATGTCCATTTTCCAAGGGCCATGTCCTGCTGTCCTTATTAGGGATACTTGTAAATAAACACAATTGCCAAACTAAGTAGGTTGACCCCATTCTCAGTTCTCAGTCACTCAGTTCTATCTGGGTCACTTGGAAATTCAATTTTCCCATCTCTCTTCTGTAAAAGCAGGATGAATTTTAACTTGGAGGAAGGTTATTTTATTTTTACGTGTCCTAACTCTTCATTCTTTCCTTTTTATTTGCAGCATCCAGGTCAAGCATGTTACAGTAACTAGTTTTCACAGACCCTTTAGATTTGGGAAAAAATCGACAGTTTTGCTTGGGGACAGTGGTTGACCTTTGAAATGATATAAAAATGGTTTTAAATGCTTGCCTATTGTTCTTTCTGCTGGAGAACGGCTCTGTCCCCAGCTTCTGGTGAGTGTTCTATAGAGATCTCTCAGTCCATTTGTTCTGGTTCCAATCTTTCACAAGCATTTCACTGGACTCTATCATTTGTTCTTGTTAAATTTCTCCCAATTTATTCCTTCTGTGTGGCAGGTATGTTGAATGAAAAGAAAGTGAAGTCAGACTCTCACTTTGAGATTATAAAATAAATATCACAAAATAGATCTTCAGTTGTTTGCCGGAAGCTGGGAGTGGGTGACACGGGATGGATCATTTGGTGATTACCTGTTCTGTTCATTCCCTCTGGGGCACCTGGCATTGGCCACTGTCGGAAGACTGGGTACTGGGCTAGATGGACCTTTGGTTTGACCCAGTATGGCCGCTCTTATATTATCACAAAATAAGCAAAATGGCCTTTTATGTTAGGCTGCTGTTTACATGTGTGTTTGAATGTTGTGCTTTGGAGTATAGCAGGACGGGCACAAAGATAGTCTTGTCACATGTGGTGCAAGTTTCTTTCACACAGCTCTACCAGTGCACCTCAATCCTGCCTTGTAACATCCTCTGCTATTCTGGTCCTTCTCTTGGAGACCTCATTGTGGCCTGAGGGGGAGACAGCAACTGCCTAGAATGCTGCCCTGCTCCATGTCCAGGTATCCCAGGGGCGTGCAAAAATTGTATGGAGGGCCGGTTAGGGGAGGCAGTGTCTCCCCAAACAGCCAGGCATGGCCCGGCCTCCGCCTCCTATCCGACCCCCCCACACACTTTTCACCCCCTGACGGCTCCCCCGGGACTCCTGCCCCACCCAACCCCCCTTGTTCCCTGATGGCCCCCCAGGACTCCTGTCCCATCCACCACCCCCTGCTCCCTGTCCCCTGACCACCCCCGGACCTCCCCACCCCTAACTGCCCCCTGCCGCCCCATCCAACCCCCCCCTCATTCCTGACTGCCCCCCCGCAGGACCCCTGCCCCATCCAACCCCCCTGTTCCCCGCCCTCTGACCGTCCCGACCCCTATCCACACCCCTGGCCCCTGACCACCACCCCCGAACTCTCCTGCCCTCTCTCCAACCCCCCCCTGCCCTCTTACTGCGCCGCCTGGAGCACCGGCTCAGGCCGCGGCTCTGCAACTGCGCTGCCCGGCCCCCCAGAGCCTTGAGCTGGCGGCGCGGCGCGCTGACGCTTCGGGGGAGGGGGAACAGCAGGAGGGGGGCCGAGGACTAGCCTCCCGGGCCAGGAGCTCTGAGGAGGGGCCCCCCTCTGAGGTATCCCGTTGTCCTCCTCAAATTTGTAATTCTAAGCTCTGTTAAAAGTCAGTTCCTGAACCCAGAGTTGGAGAGGTGTTTCCTGCTAAACCTGCTATATACACATGCCCCGATAATGGCTCTTAAATAGATACTTACAGAACTCCTACTCACAGGAGAGGGAGCCAGCACCCCAGCTTCCAGCCTCAGACAATAGGGCTGCTCCACCAGTGAGTGGAGTGGGAAAGCTTTCTGCAGGCGCTTTACCGCAATGGACTATTCTTGTTAAATGTACAAAGCCTCTCCAAGCTGCCAAATGGTGCTTTCTCTTCCCTTCCTTCTCCAACAAAGGCACTTAATGAGTTTGATTTTACTCCGAAAGTGCCTCCTTGCCACTGAATAAAGCTGCAGGGGAATGATTGAACTGCCGGGGAAAAGTTTATTTTCTCTTCATTTTCATCGTTCTTTCCCTCCCTTCATCATCTTCTTAGCTTTAGAGTCTGCAGGGCTAATTATCCTACTGTAATGACCCCACCATGGGTCATTGGCAGGGTTTGAATTACAGACCTGCAGCACCAAAGCACAGGCTCCTGCCACCACTTATTTATGTGGGATTATACAAAGTCTGAAGGGGCTAAGGTTTACTGGGTGTGGCCTCAGCTAAGGGGGCTGGATTTGATGACTTCTCAAGGTCCCTTCCAGCCCTATATTTCTATGATTCTATAAGGCAAATAAAATTAAACCACCCACAGAACACCAAACTCTCCTCCTCTTCCATCTGATTTTGTTCTGAAGCCCACCTTGACAGAAATCTGCATGATTGGATGTCTTCTCTTCTTCGGCTACCTCTCAATGCAAGGATGATGTCCGCCAAGGGGGTTCTTTGGTGGGTTTTCAAGTGGCGGAGGAGCCCAATTTGTGTAATTAGATGTACCCCGAAGGTCAATAGACCTGGGATATTTCGGAATAGTGAGGGAAGCCTGTTCCAGAGCCGAGGGAGCCCCAAGGAGAACGCTGTCCTGCAAGCCTCTTCTGTTGTAAGTTGAGGGGGGTCCAGGTCTAAGGCTACTGCCAATTGCAACTGTGGCAGTGTGGAATGAGAAGACTTGACACCTGAGCTAAAGCTGTAACTCCCAGGCCGACGAGAGCTTTCCAGATGTCTGTCAAACAGTTCCAGAGCAAACAAGTGGGCAAGTACATATTTGCATTAGACTATGCAACGCTTTCTGTTCTGCCAAACATTCTTGCAGTCAGAAACTTGTAGCATGTTTGTAGGAGGCAAATATAAGGAAACTCAACACTGAAAAGAAATGTTTCTGCAATATTCACCACACTCCAGTCAGAAGAATGTTGTAAATGAAAAGTTCAAGCTCCGTGTTTGCAGCATGCATTTCAGAAGCGACTTTTGTTTCATTGCTAAACCCCAGTGCAGCACATGAGCTCCAAATCACTATCTGGACAGCTGCTTTCGGGGGAAAGGGAGACAGAAAAGGAGTGAGTTATGTGGCCTTCCTTATCAGACTCCACCCCATTTAAAGTAGTCCCATGTGTCTTGTTTAACTGCTCTAAATTGTACCTCTGCTCGGTCATGCTGACTAACATTGGGCAGTGGGACCATTAATTTCATTTTAAACTAGATTCAAACTCAAGTCTCTATGACTGAAAAAACCCTAATGCCTTTGTTTTATTGCACTACTCACAGTCCTTGATAAAGTGTCCTAGGAAAAAGGGAAATTTTTAAGCTGTCAGATGGGAATACTCTGGGCATGTGCTGTACACATGCTTCCTAGTGATATTAATTATTATTATTATTTTTATTATTATTATTACTACTACTTAGCACCTATACAGAGTTTTTCATCTTCAAAGCACTTTGTGAACATTTAGCTAATTAATTAAAGCAAATTTCACGCAAACTGTTCCATTTCCATCTGGATTTACAATCAGTTCCTTTTTTATGGAGAAATTATATTGCATATAAAATAAGACGTCAGCCATAGCTCAGAGCAGGAGTTTGAGAAGAGCAGCAGGAGGCAGGACTTAGCGAGGCCATTGCAGCTGTCACCCCCATGCTGGTGTCCTAGCTACAGTTACCTTGCTTACTGCTCAGGGCAGTACGCTCTCAGCATCAAGAAAGCAGTTAGGGCAGTGCCTTGCATGAGACACCCAAGGGAAAGGCTCTTTGTGCACTGCCCTCTTCATGCAATCTGTTCCTTGGCAACCAGAATGAGAAAATGAGCAACGAAGAGGAGTAAGGAACTGAAGAGTGTGATGCTGCAAGACCTGATGCAATAGGGTACAATTTTAAATGGGGTCTCCTCAGCCCAGATTGCAGTCACACCAGATGGCATTTGGACATCTAACCTGGTCAAGAGTCAGGTACGTAGACGTTTCAATGACGTTTATCTTGTCCCAAATAACTGTGGTGGACAATTGTACCTAAAATGACTTTTGTGAGTAAATTCTAGGCCAGACTGTGAATATCTCACTCCCACAGGTAAGCAGTTACACACAAGGATAGTCCTGTTGAAAGTAATGGGAAAGGTCATGAAAGTAACTGTGGTTCACAATCGAGCTGTGTGTGTGCAAAAACGGAGAGTGGGTTTTTAAAATCTGCCCCCCAGTGTATTACTTTCCTAGGCACATGAGGAAAAGCCATATGTGGGTTGTCACTTGGCAAACATTGGTTTTAAGTAGAGAATGCAAAGGAAAAGATATTTAAGAAGTGATTTTCTTTCCCTCCATGCCTGGTTACCTTCCTACCTCCATGGGATTCAAATTTCCCATTGTCAGTTTTCAGCTCTGTGCTACCTTTCTGTTCTAAAGATTGAATTTAGTGTGATACAGTCACTGAAGAGAGATTGAGCCATCTGGTTCAGACCTAGGCATACACTTCTGCATCATGCTGGCATGCTTCAAGGCAGCTTACTGAAATGCTTGGCAAATTTTCAAATTGTCAAATTGCTCACATTCCCCATCCCAGCACATAGTCTTGCTTGGATTTTCCTTCGCATTCGACTCCATTAAACATTAGCTGCTAGGAAACAGACATTTCTTTGCAAGTGAGGATGCTGTGTCCTCATAGGCTGCTAAAAACAGTCTGCAAAGTGCTACTGTTTCAGAAAGCTCGGGGTGGGATGTGTAGCAATGGACCAGGATAAGACCCTCAATCCAGACACCTCTGACCGTTGTTGAAAGCTGGATCGAGAAGCCCTTCATGGCTCATTCATTTCTTGCCCTGTATGGTAGGACTGCCAGTGGTGGCTTTTCTGTGATGGATACTAGTTCAGTGGAAACTGGACCGAGACCCACCCCATTCATTTCACATAAGCTTTTGAACAGACATCAGCTGGAAACAACTTTCAGTGACTAATGCCCTGTGCAGGATGGGGTCAGTTTTACAGTCACACATCCTCCTTTGAAAACGTGATCTGTACCAGTCACTCAGCCATCTCTATTCCACTGCCACTTAGGCTGCGTCTACACTTGAATCTCCTTGAGCTAGCGTGTTAAAAATAGCAGCGTCACTACTGTAGCCTGGGCAGCAGCACGGGGTGGCCTGGGCCAGCCGTCCTGAGTACGTACCCACGGGGACCAGGCAGGTTTGTATGTGGGGCAGCTAGTCCATGCCACACTTGCCGCCGCTATGCTACTCCTTTTCGTGAGCTGGCTCAATGAGCGGGAGTGTGAGCTCCTCTAGGCGAGCTGGGAATCACAGCCCTAGCTCCAAGTGCAGATGTAGCAATAGACAGCCTCACCACATGGGCGCAGCCTGGCAAAACAGATTACCTAAAATGCCTTTCTTTGGGGGTTATTTTTATTTATGTGAGCTGCCAATATGTTGTTATGTTTTCACAGCCAAAGAACTATTTGTTGCTGGGCATCATTTTCTGAGCAGAAAAACTGTCAAGTACATTTGCATGGTTTAATTTCAAGGGTTTATTTATTTTTTAACTCTTATCCTCTCTGAAGATTGAAAATTAACTTTCCCCCTACATTTGGAAGAGGCTAATTTTTACATCCCCTGAAAAGAATATTGACGCTGCAAACAAAACAGCTCGCTTCATTCTCGATTTTTTTTTAGTTTCTTTCTTGTGTGAGCACCTGGCTACCCAACTTGTAGGGAAAGGGTTTGCTAGTTACCGTGCTCTCGGTTACCTGGCTACCTCTCCCATGCAGCAAGATGATGAAAAATAGTGCGGGTTCAAAATGAATAGGTTCCCCCTGATCCCCCTATGTCTTGGTTACAGAATGAGGAAAATTAAAAAAAAGAAAAGAAATTGTATTTAGAATCCGCAGTGTGTCCCCCCCCACCAGATTATAATAATTATTAAATTAGGGGAGATACTTAATTACTTGGGAGTGTTGCCTTTCAAATCAGGTACAGGTGCAGGAGCAGGTGGTTGGACTTTATGTCTTCATTACTTGACTGAGTGTAATGAAACATTAGGGGTGTATCAGAGAAACAGCCGTGTTAGTCTGTATTCGCAAAAAGAAAAGGAGGACTTGTGGCACCTTAGAGACTAACCAATTTATTTGAGCATAAGCTTTCGTGAGCTACAGCATCCGATGAAGTGAGCTGTAGCTCACGAAAGCTCATGCTCAAATAAATTGGTTAGTCTCTAAGGTGCCACAAGTACTCCTTTTCTTATTAGGGGTGTATGTTAACCATGGCATCAGTGTTACATTATAGCTAAGTAACGGAATAGTGACATTATGGTTTGTCACGGACAGACTCTGTTGAGGAATGTCCTAAGGGTTCTGAAGCTGTGATAACAGGTATCCAGGGTACCATTCTGGCTTATTTCCTTGGAAGACTTGTCAAACAAGAGATCGTTCCACATGTGTAACATCCGGAATATGTAACCCCAGTAGCAGAGTGGGGTTATTGGGACAGATGAGAACTGTTCTTCTGACCCAGACAAACTAGATCACTCTCCCTGTCAGTTTGCAGGTGCCACTAGGCCTGCAAAGACCTCTTCACTAAAGACCTTGCTCTTTTCAATACAGTCAGTCACACACTTTGCTCTCTTACCAACAATCTAACATGGAGCTGTCTGCCCTCACCCCATTCCAATCCTATTCGTACTGCTCCTGCTATGCAAAGTGTTTATCTAACCATCTCCTTTTGTAAGTCCAAACATTGGCTCTTTCAGCCACCATCTCCGGTAAGAAGAAAAAACTCCTAAGAATCACTCTGTGCGTGCGTCTGTGTGTGAGAAATTCATTCTTAAAACAGCAGCAAATCCCTCCCTCCCCAGCTCCCAGTGCCTCAGACTGGCAGAAGATTGTTAATTAATTCTGATGAATATCAGACAGCCAGAGCTTCTCTCACGCTGCGCAGGGATATGGGTTACTTTTATCTCCATCATTTCCCTTCCTTGATCAGATTTCCCCCAAGCTAAATTAAATCTCTGCTCTCTGTTTCAATCGATTTCCCCCCTCTTGCTGTCTTTTTAAAAAGTGAAATAAGTTTACATAAATGTAAAAAGAACAAGACAAGTTCTCTGAACAGCCATGTTCACCGTCTAATGTGACCCAGCAGTTGTAAATCAATAGCAGTGTGGCTTAATTTATATTTCCATAACTCATTCAATCCCTCAGTCTAAACTAGGGTTTGTTTTTAATAGTTCCCATCACCAGGTCTCTGGAGAGCTGGACAGATCTGCCTGGCACTTCAGAGCTGGGGAACCCAAAATTCATCTGATGTAAGAGACAGGAAGGCCTTGATTTATATCACAGCAACCAATGAGCATTCTCCATGTTCACTATTGATGGGTTTATGCAGCTTCGCTTTCTCAATACCAATAAATAAAATCCATAATGGAACTGAGGGACTGGCAGTGAGATGTGGACTTTTATAGGACACAGGACATGGGCAAAATTAAAAGCAAAGAGAAGAAATGATCTATAATCTATAATCTCTACAATCTATGATCTATAATCTACAATCTCTGTGCCTCTTGGTTCTCATTACAAACTGATTGGGGCCTGTCTGTGTGTGTACATATATATATTCTCAATATAGAAAGGCTGTGACTCATGCCATTGGGACAGCAACATCTATGAGAACAGCCATGCATCTGACTCCGGCATTAGCAGAGACCTTTGGAACAAGACAGGAACTGGCTTGAAAGGCGGTGACACTTTTTGCTATGAAAAACATTTCTCTGTGCATCTGACAACCCAGAAGAATTTGTCCCTGTACGTGAGCAAAAAGGAAGCAAATAGCAAAATGATTCAATTATAGATGGAGCTTTGTGTTTAGTGATCAAGGTCGTATTAGCATCTGTAGGCAATAAAACTAATACTACTTTATATCGTGTCTTTCATCCTGAAGACCCCAGAATGCTCCTCTCTCCCTACCCCACACACAGACACCTGAATGCCCCTCCCACCTCATGTATACTCCAACAACCTTCCACCAGCGGCTCCCAATTACTCCTGACAGCCCCCCACACATCCCAGCAACCCTGACTCACATCCCGCTCTCTGCAGCCTTCACCAGCTCAGCCCCATGTGCCATAGCCTCAACATCCCCCACTCACCCCCAACATCCAGGTCCCCAACTCCATCACCTGCCAACTTCCCCCATTTCCCGCACAGCTCCCACAACTCACCCCACCACCTCCCAATGTTCCCACTCACCCCCAACCTCTCACCGCATGGCCCACCAACAACTCACCCCTAGCCCACCACCTCTGAGACCTTTCTGGCCACTCCCCAGGGCCTCCAGGCTAGAATAGCTTCTACCCATCCAGCCACCCAACTCCGCTAATTCCCGTTGCCTGTCCTGCATTCAAATGGCTCTGCAATGCTCAGGTTTGGCCCTGAGGTCCATCCATCATGATGGAGCAGTGGCTGGGATAAATTGGGAGTGAGTGGCATTGTGACTGGGCACATGGGGTTGCAGCAACACTCAGTTTTGGTTTTGCTTTTTCCTGGTGGTCGAGGGGCCCCCACGGGATGGGGATGCTCTGCAAGTGCACATTGGTTCATCCGGGCCTGATTCTGGGATCATTTTTTCAGGTCATTGATATTCAGATGTCCTAATGCCATGTCAGGTGTTAATGTGCTACAGAGGGTGCCTCTAGGTTGGCCTCTCTGTCCCTTGCCCTGAGGTCACCAAAGAAATGCTTAGTTAGTTAGCCTATTATCAGGCATTCTTAAAAGGTGTCCCAAATACATCCATCTTTTCTCATGTACTAGTTGTATTGCAGGTAGTTGTGCCTATTCTAGGACTTCTTCATTGCTTATTCTACTTGTCCATTATACTTTGAATAGTCAGTGTAGACACCAACACTCAAAGCTGTTTAATTTGTATTGGATGGACTTATTATTTCTCCAGGACTCTGCTGCACATAGAAGGTCACTTAGGACATTGCTTCTAAAGATCTTGAGTCTGGTGTTTTAACTAATCACCTTGGACTTCCATACTATATTGAATTTTTGAAATACAACACTTGGGGTATGGGTAGTCATGTTCCCTACATGTTTTAGGGGTGATCAATGACCTAATAACTATTGTGATTTCTTAGATCACTCATACTTCCACTCATTCATATCATTCTCTCTCAGCATGTCTTAAAATATTCTGGGCTTTTTTGTGGTAAAGAATTGGAAAACTACAACTGTGCTTTCCTAAGAAAGAACCTGACCAGGCTAAGTACAGTGTGACAGGGTCAGGCCAGATGGCTACAGGAGGGTGATAGAAGGCAGGTATATTAGCCCCAGCTTAAGTAGGTCCCTTTTCCATGGGTAAGGTAACAGGGAACAATCAGGAACTTTCTGGAAACAATTAAGGCAGACAGGCTGATTAGAGCACCTGCAGCCAATCAAGAAGCTGCTAGAATCAATTAAGGCAGGCTAATCAGGGCACCTGGGTTTAAAAAGGAGCTCACTTCAGTTTGTAGTGCGTGTGAGGAGTTGGGAGCAAGAGGCACAAGAAGCTGAGAGTGAGAAGGCGTACTGCTGGAAGACTGAGAAGTACAAGCATTATCAGACATCAGGAGGAATGTCCTGTGGTGAGAATAAAGAAGGTGTTGGGAGGAGGCCATGGGGAAGTAGCCCAGGGAGTTGTAGCTGTCATGCAGCTGTTACAGGAGCCACTGTAGACAGCTGCAATCCACAGGGCCCTGGGCTGGAACCCGGAGTAGAGGGCGGGCCTGGGTTTCCCCCATCCCTTCATCCCCCCAACTCCTTACTTGATACCGGAGGCATTGAACTGGACTGTGGGTTCCACCAGAGGGGAAGGTCTCTGGCCTGTTCTCCGATCCACTAGGTGGATCACCAGAGACTGCGGGGATTGTTCTTCTTCCTTTCCCCATGCTGGCCAGTGATGAGACTAACTGAGTGAATGGCAGATTTGAGCCACAAAAGTGGCCAAACTGAGGGCTGCCGTGAACCTCTGAGGCGAGAAAATCTGCCAATAAGCACAGGACCCACCAAGGCAGAGGAGGAACTTTGTCACAGCAGTCAGACTCTGTTAATATAAACCTTACTTCAGTTAAAGAAAAACAGATATCTACACAGAACCTAAATAAAATTACATTTACAGACCAGGCCGTACTCAAATAAATACTTATTTATCTCACAGTCTTATTGATATTAACTAATTAAACAATTAATTAATGACATTAAGATAAGTAAATAGTAGAGGTGGTCCTAAGCCATGGAGTTCAGATCTGAATCCAAAGTTCCATTTTAACCTATTATAAAGAAACCAAGGTGGTTAAATTGAAATCTGGGTCTGAGCTACCTTGAGAAAGGGTTATGCAGTTCTCCAGGCTTCCAGTGTTGACCCCTAACTTCTGATAGGTTTCAGAGTAGCAGCCGTGTCAGTCTGTGTCTGAATTTCTGATAGTAAACATCATCCATTTCAACATGAGCGACTGGCACCACTTCCATCAGCCAGTCCTCACTCCATAAGCATCTGCTGAAGGTCTTAAAATCTTGCAGAGCAAAGCCAGGAGGTTGGACTAACAAGCTGTTCTCTAGCCATAACAATCCTGAATCTGCTGACCGTACCCAGTAATTCGAAAATCAATGGTGCTATTCCATGCTGTGCACTAAAATTCGTGCCCACAGAACTCCTCTTCAGTGAACCCAAAGATTGTAGAAAAACTCAGGTCACCATTGGTGAAGGGGAAGTTAAATGTCTTGGACAAAGAGAACGCTCGGAGGTGATGCAAGATGGCCAGTGTTGGAAAGATGCTGGGCTACTGATATAGCATATTCAGTTATATAGGGTAATGTGCTGGCTCTGTATAATGAAGAGGAAACATTGTAAGATGCCACCAGTGATCACTGTGTAAAGACCACTAGAAACTCTTCATATTAAAACAAATCAAAGTTAATTTTCTCAACCAACATAAGCAGCCTCATGAACCCACAGCTTCTTGAAATTCCACTCCCATATTTCTTTGCATTGATTTAGCAAATTCACTCATTTTATTAAACTGAAAATATAAATCCAGCACCAACTCCATTTCAGTCAGTACAAAAGTACACTTAGGGATGATGAAATGAATGTGTGAAATAAGAGGATCCTGGTAAACAACAAAGAGAGGGTGGGAATGCCACACAAGGTACAAATATAGCTGCATCAGACTGTGTTTGATGGGAAATAATCAATGGGATTATGATGGCAACACACCCCTCATTGTTTTCCTACCCATACACTCCCTTACAGTCAGAACAGAGGGGAGTTATCCTCAGGATAGAGGAACTAGTTCAGATGAAGCAACAACGTCTCCTCCCTTCTCATACACATCCTGAATCTTCACCCAAAGCTCAGAATATGTTTGTGAATGTCAAGAAGTTTGATTAATGGTGCCTGTCTCAGCCATACTGATTGTTCTGGTGATGGTGTTTTACGTGGGTGCTTGTCTACTAGGAACTAGATTGAGAACCACAGATTCACTTCACATGGGTCACTGAACATTCTTCACACTGTTTGCTGGACCATTATTTGTGAAAGGCTAACCATTTGCTCAGCACTGTATATTGATACCAGTCAGCTCTGTGTTCTTGGGGAACCAGGGTGCAGTATCCAGCCTGTCTGACTCATGAAAGACACCCCCCCTACCCTCTGTTTAAACCAAAACCCATCAAAGAAAAAAACTTGCAGAGAGCAGTGAAGGGTGTTGGGAGACACACCTAGACCCCTCCTGACAAGGGTGACAAGATTAAGATACCTCCATTAGCCTACAGAATGAAGAACAGAGACAACACCCCTAGCCTCATCTGCATGAAAGATGGGACAGGGAGACATCTCAATTTGCATACAGAATGGAGAACCTCACTGAACTCTAGGACCAGAAAAGCAGGGATGCACTGCATCATGGGAATCTCTGCTCCAGATGTTAATGAACCTACGCCTCCACACACCCAGCTCAGCAATTATCAGACCAATTCTAGTAATAAATCCTTGATTGATATCCAAAATACTGAAGCAGCCTAGTTGCATTGTGAGCTCCCTGGAAGAAACCACCACCCAGAGCCAAGAGTGATCAGCTCCTATTGTCTAGCCTGAAGAAAACCCTTGACTCATCAGTTTACCTATAAACAAATCTAATGTTCTCACTTGAACCATTGTATTTTCTCTACAAAATCCCTACTCACCCTCCAGTCAGTGTTCTGATGCTTAGATCCAAACTATGCATCAGTTCCACTGGGACTCCATCTTTTCCTGACTGATCATGCTGGGGGGGTCTGCCTGTCTCCAGGACTCAGGACCCTGAGCTACCACCATCACCTGGGAAGCCTGACCAGTTAAAGCCTCCTGGAGTGGGTGAGATCCCCCTCTTTCTCTCTCTCTCTGTTTTCCTTTCTACCTCAGGTATTAACCTTTAATAATGTATGTTATGTTGATTTAGGCTCTCCTTGTGTAGTTATCACTATTATTCAATAAATAACTTTTATGGTTGAGCTGGTTGCTTCTCTCTCTCTCTCTGAACTCTACTCTTTTGTGTTTTTCGCTTCCCGCATTTACTCTTCAGCAATGCTTCTTTCACCTAAGCTAAAGATCCCTGTAGTGCCCAAAAATACCGTGGGGTTTGCTCATCAAGTGGGTTACCATCAGTACAAGTGTGACGTGAAAGTGGGGATAGGGACGTGTTAAACCTGTGGCACATAAAGGGTAGGCAGCTGAAAGTGCTGCTCAGCCCAGCCTATTGAGCCCAGGGGCACATGAGGGTGACAGCTGGAAAGTGCTACTTAACTCAGCCCATTGAGTACAGTGACAGATAAGGGGATCAGCTTGAGAGTGCTGATTGACCCAGTCCACTCAGACTTGCTCTGTTACTGTGTGTGTGTGTTCATCCAGTTCTAGGGCTGGAGGAACCTGGCCCTGGGGAACCTAGGTCCTGCAGGATAGCTCCATTGGGAGGGGACTTGCAGAAGGAAGGAGTAGAGCTCCGTATGAACACACAAGTGACATAAGCAGTATATTAATAGAATTACAGAATCCCTCCTCCCTCCCAGAAGAGTAACCCTAATAAATGAGCATACCCCAAAGTACCGGGCACATCTGGTAACAATATGATACTGACATAAAAACAGCCTCTTCTTCTGGGAGCTTTCAGTGGTAATGCATAAGGCTGGGTTTGAACCAGTGGCCTATTCTGAATGGTTTAGTAATCCAATCCCTCTCTAGCAAGGCTATTATTTTAATAAATCTAATCATTACAAAAATTGGAAAAATAATAGAGCAGCTTGAAATTTTTACAGAAATGTCTTATTTCCTCTTTTCAACAGATTTGCCCATAGTTTCTGGATAACTTTTTTTGATTTAATAAAAAATCATATCTCTGCTATAGAATTCTATAGGATGGTTTAAAAAAACTCTACAGGAAAGTTAACATTTTCTATTACATTTTTCTAATGTTCTACCCCGTAAAGAAATAAACACTCTCTCATCATATGCAACTGGAGACAGAAAAGCAGATAGGAAAGAATTCACCAATAGCTGTGTGGATATCAAATTAATGTGATGGGGTAGACCAAGCACACACACATACACACGGCATCATAATTTGTCTGTCATTTCCTTGCCAGCTCAGGGGAAAGCAAATAATTCCAAACAAACTTTTTCAATGGAGGGTAGTAAAGGAACTTGACCATGAACAGCCGTGTTGTTTAGCTCCCAAATTAATTCTCAAGCGCTTTCAACATAGGGTTTTCCCCTGTGCTGCACATCCTGTGCGTTAAAGAGAGTCCAGGTGATGGCAAGTCCATTTTTGCTTGTTTTAAAGGCTTTTCAGTAGGCTTCATAAGGACTATTAAAAATAGGAGCTGGTATTTTCAAAGCAGCCCTAGGGACTTTGGTGACCAAATTCCAATGATTGGTTCAACAGCAAGGGGAATACGCGGGGGAATTATTTCACACAAAGCCCTGATGTAAGATGCTATAAACCAGTATGTAGCGAATGTTTGAGTGATTTTATCTGGCACAGAAAGAAGCCCTAAACACTACTAAATGCTGTTAGATTCAGAGACTTTGTTTATTGCCTTTTAGGGCTTATGGAAGGGAAGGGACAATAATACAAGCCGGTGTTGGCATTACTGTGTGAGCAGATGCTAGGAAAGCATCTGTCACACAGCTCTACAAATGCAGCTTGGTCCTGCTATGTTGCGCCTCCCCCCCCCCCCCGCCCACTTCTCCCACTCTCTCTCTCCCCCAGTTCTGCTGATCCACTCCCACCATTCAGCAGGGCTGTAACAGACCAGGGGGTAGTATCCAGAGCTTTTAAATTGATGCACTGAGACTCCGCAGCGAGATACAGATCTACTAGAGGTGGGCAAGACAATATTATTTTTTCCCTTTTGAAAACTTTTGATGAATACCACATTTTTCTGTTGCCATTAACATTTTTCTTCAGCAGCCTAAAACCAGACCTCCTCTCCTCCATTTTTCCAATTAAAATCTGAACATTTTTTATTCCATGAAAACGTCTATTGTGTAAAATAACAAAAAAAAGTTTTCACCAAATGTTGCCAATCAATTCTGCTAGCTCTGAGTGTTCTCATCAGCCCAGCATGAGTATCCACGCAGCACTGGCTGAATTCCTAAAGTCCAGTCCCGGCATGCACTGGGCTTAGTGTGAAACTTGGGATGGATTATCTGGGGGCTAGACTCTGCCTTGGTTTTTCCAAAGTCCTCATCAGGAAGATGAAGAAGGGGAGAGGACCCTGGATCCTAATGGGATGTTCCTTCCTCTGATCACTGGTTAACACTCCTTTCACCAGTGGCTAGGGATGTCTTGTCCCCTCACCCTGCACTGAATATTACACTGCGCTCTTTGGGGTCTCTGATCTTGCACTGGCATAAATCAGGACTAACACCATTTAAATCAATGGAATTATACCGGTGTGAGAGGAGAATCAGGCCCCTTTACCTAAAGTTTTAAAAGAAGTAGTGTGTTCTTTTGCGGTCTGTAGGGAGTCACTTTGCTACTGGGGCCTAAAGGAAGCCTCCTTCTGACTCATTTGATCTGGCTGGAAATTGCAGAATGTATATTACTATGCAGGGCTAGAAGGAGCAGGGGGGTGATGGACAGCCTGAGTGAGCCGTCTGACTGTTCAGAGCTCAAGTGCTATCAGGCAGATATCTTACTGGACTATTACAAATGAGGAAGGGAATCATTTAATTTTTTCGTAAGCCCCTCAATGGTTCCAAAGCAAGAAATACCTTTGGAGGGCCCTATGCAAAGTAAGATACAGGGGGCCTTCTTCCAATTCCCCCCACATCTGTTACAGAGCCAGCCCTCCGCTGCAGTATAGGGACAGTGCTGTTAGTGGGGTTGGCAGCTTAGGTATTTGCATTGCAAAAGCCGAAGGCTTCCACTGATTAATAGATAACATTTTCCCTACGTGCTAATCCTCTTAATTTAGGGGGTGTAGTTGTTGTTGTGTGTGTGTGTGTGTGTCCATATATTTCCCATTTTTCACTCAGTCCCTGCAAACAGCTCTGTGTGTCAATTGTGTTTCCACAGAGCTAAAAGTCCTACCCTTGTTTTTCTCCACAGATATCCCTGTTTCTGGCTTTTTAATACTAGCCCATGAGGTGCGCCTCCTTCCTCATCTTCAACCTGATGCCACTCTCACTCCCCTAACATAATGCAACCCTGCCCTCTCGCTGCACTGATCCCCTACTTGCATGGATAGGAGTAAGGCTGGATATTTGGGAATGGGACTGTACAGTGAGGCTTGAATACAGCAATGACTCAAACCAGAGCAGCGGTCAGCAGCACAGTACATAGAAGATTGCAGAGGGATGGAGGCTGGCTGGGCTGGGACAGGCAGTCAGATGGGAGGCCATGTTGTAAGGAGGCCCTCTGATGAGGTGGGTAGGACTTGAAGAGTCCATCCAAGGCTGGTGGGAGATTCTGACCTTAAGGAGCTGAGCGATGAGAGTTCATCCAGGGAGGAGGGCGAAAAGGTTTTGGAGGAAGGAAGTGGCTTGTTATAGAGCTGGGGGAAATTTTTCATACTTCTTGTTTATTTAAAGGGGGAAAATGCACTTTTAGTCAACTTGAAACCATTCGCGAATCTGACGCAAATAGTTCTGGCCATTCACCAAACAGCCGGACGAGAAGGAGCAAGTGGAAGTGCTGCTGTTGACGTCCTCGCACCCTAAAGTGCTTAGGGCACTCACCTGGGATATGGAGAAGCAGGTTTGAATCCCTGCTCTGGAACAGACTCCAGTGGACTTTTCCGATTCACTGAAAATTAAAAGAAATTCAAATTTGATTCAACCTGAATCAATTATTTAAAAAAAAATAATTTGGAACTGCCACCCAATTGAAAAATCAGTTATTCACCCAGCTCTACCCGTTACTACTCTTTATCCTGATTCAGATTCATGGAAAGAGGAGTGATCATTATCTGGTATGGGGTTGGATTGAGTCTTTACTGAACCACAGGACAGGTACTCACCTGCGGGATTTTTTTCTTCTGCCCTGCAGAAATATGGAGATTTTAAATGTGGCTCTTAAAAATAAACTGTTAAATTACTGCAAAGCAAACCTGATCTGACTGTGTGAGCATCTGGTCTCCTGAGGAAAAGGAATACTTCCTGCTGCTAAGCAGAGATAGCAGCTAGAACTGTGTCATGCTGCTAAGAATGCTGTGCAGCCATAACCCTAGAAAAGACCGAAGGAGGTTTCTGTGTAGCCTGACAATTTACTGATGGAAGGGAAGGGAAGATAGGCTGGGCCTCAAGTGCACGCACGTGCACACTCACATGCATGTATGTACACACACACATGCACACACACTCTAGGAAGGGGACCAGGATTCAGGGAAGGTAAGTTGGGAGTAGGGAAAGAAATCTGTCAAGAGAAGCGACTCAAGGCAATGAAAAAGAACATGGATTTGGGGCCTGTGAAAAGCTAAGCCCCATTGACTTCAGTGGGATCAGCATGCCTCACATCACGCAAGATTGGGCTCATATGCTCCTTTATCATGTAATCTCAAACCAGGAGTAGCCAAATGCAGCAGTCGCGGGAGGAGGCAGCACAACACCTCTATTCAGAGCACTCAGGATGTGCAAAAGAAACCACATTAATTGAGAAACCAGAGCTCCAGTTCCCTGGTCCATTCAAGGGGCACTTGGTATAAATCTGGAAGGGCAGGAGCGTGTGGTTTTAAAACAGAAAACTGCCCTAATTTATTCTGAATGCCAGTGACCACTAGAAGCTGGAAGCACTAGAAGCACTCAGCAGTGCTCGCTTTTTCCTGGCCGCATCCCACAAGATGGGTTCTTGTGCGTGGCAAGGTGAAGGAGTGTTATGGGAGACTCTGCCACTGAAGGGACCTACCCAGAGGGAAGTTTATAGTAGTCGCATAAGCTATGTTTAGAGCTGCTTTGCAAAATGGGCCTAGGAGCCCAAAACTCAAACCAACCCCTTTTCAGGTTCAAATAACTCTGGCTAACTCTATTGATGTATTTTTATGAGCGATCTTTTTTTGGTCGAAGACCAGGTCAGATCTGAAGTGTCCCAAAGTTTGGGAACATACCTTTCACCTGAGCACTTTAACCACAGGACAGCCCAGGGATAAGAGTCAGAACCCAAGGCAACAGGATATTGTAAGTGAGTCAGAGCCCAGAGACAGCCACTGCCCTGAGACTCATTCTATTATCACGGCATGGTTCACATAGCAAAACAGTTTGGGTGCTCCTGCTCCAAGCAATTTGCACAGCAGGGAACGATAGAACAGGAGTGCACAGAGGAAGATGAAGCGTTAAGCACGTCCAGTTACTGATGCAATTACTTTAGATTTACTTGAGTGATAATTGCATCTTAAATAAATAAATAACGATTGATTACCAAGACCACATTCATCTGAAGTTTAACAGCAATGGGACTGATATTTATTTTACAGCCTAGTTGTTAACGCTCTGCCATTTCGTATCTAATAATTCAATGGTGTTTAAAGGGAATTTGAGACTTTTTGGTCCTAAAATTGTAATTATTTTAAGACAAATTATTTTCTGCAGATTTTTTCTCTGTATCAGTAATAATTCAGCGCTGACAGGTTTAGGAAGAGACACGTGTGACTTCTTCTGCATCCTGCAATAAAACTGAACACACTCATGATAAGTTTCAGAGTAACAGCCGTGTTAGTCTGTATTCGCAAAAAGAAAAGGAGTACTTGTGGCACCTTAGAGACTAACCAATTTATTTGAGCATGAGCTTTCGTGAGCTTTTCGTGATAAGAGAGACAGAAAGGGACTCCAGAGAGTGAGAAGGCAACTCAGAGGGATTGAACATCTGCATTTATACCAGTGAAAATATTATTTAGTGCTTATGGAAGGAGATGGCTTGACAGCCATGGAGAGCAAAGTTCTCTGATTGTTCCCCTGGTGGACAATAGCAGGCCTCTCCCCAGAACTGCCCATGCTTCGGCCCTGACCTGGTACTCCCAGGTACAGTGAAAGGATTGTTCAGTTTCTGTGTCCCTTCAGTCCATGGTATATCTGCTGAGACTTACTGAAGTACACTCGCTGGTGGGAGCTGTAGTGGTTTCTGTAGTGCAGACACTTCACTGACAAATGGCCTAAGAATCACTTTGGTTGCTCAACAGCCAACAGAGAGTGGCTACAACTTCTGAACATTTCTGGCCTTGAAGAGGGAAAAAAAATCGACACCCCCCCCATTCTCTGCTGAGAGCATTGCTATCTTCCCCATCACTCAAGCCCATGATATAGACCTCACCTTTGACTCCTCCCTCTCTCTTGCTCAGCTCACCCAAGCTGTGTCCAAATCCTGCCACTTCCTCCTTCAAGACCTTCCATGATCCAACATTTTCTCTGTCCCTACAGCTACAACTCCCCTCCAGACCCTTGTCATCCCATGTCATTATTGCTGAGGCCACCTCTTCTCTGGCCTCCCTCCCACATACTTCACTCCCCTCCAGGCTACATAAAATGCAGCTGCTATGAACTTTTTGCCATTTGCTCTGAGTACATGATGCCCTTTGCCAGCACCTCTCCCGACTCCTCCTCAGCTTTTATCAGATAGGTTTGGAGCTTGGGTTTAACTTTTCTATGACTAATGTTCATTGACAGCAGGTGTTCTGAATCCAGGCTCCTTTCTACTCTCCTGGAGATGAGCATGTAATTGGTAGAGGTTTGTAAAATGCAGCAATTCTGTTTTTCTCTCCTTCAGAGGACTGTGCATTTTGGACTCATGAGACCAAAGTGAAAAGTGTGCATGTATTCGAATCTGACTTGCAGGTACACAGCAGGCATTTTCCACACAAAATCGCATGCTCACTTTTCTAAATTTGAGCCTCAGTAATGAGGGTACCTGGCTTTACTGGTAGAGGATCTGGAAAATAGTCCTGATAAAAAGTTTGGAGATCCTCTAAAAGAGTTCTGCAGAGTATGCGCACATACAGAGAGAGTGCATGATAGCGTGATGTGGTCTGCAGGTGTTTTTTGGCATCTTTGTGCGATAAACTGCATAACTCTCTCATAGCTTCATTATCCATGAGTATCTTAACCTCATGCCAGCAAACTCTTACACCCCATCATCATGTATTTTCAGAGAGAGAGAAATGGCCCCAACTTCTGATTACAGGTGCCTTAATTTTCAACTGGTGGGTACTCAACACATTGTGAAAATTGGGCCACAGGTGTCTCCATTTGGACAAGTCAAAAATTTAGGCACCCAGAATTGCTATCCACTTCTTAAAATATACACTCCTTGCACAGATTCAGCCACTCTCACACTCAATCGCCAAACAGCTCTTCCAAAGTACATCAGTCCTGATTTGCAGCGCCATCTGCTGGGCCAGTCCTAGGCCCTACCCAGCTTTTCTAGGACACTTCCATTTCTTATCTGCAGTCATAGAATCATAGAATATCAGGGTTGGAAGGGACCTCAGGAGGTCATCTAGTCCAACCCCCTGCTCAAAGAAGACCAATCCCCAACAGTCTTCCCTTGCGTTCCAGCCCTGGGGTCCTCCTGACTGTGTAGTGGGACAAATGTTCACTAGAGACAAGGCGGAGACCAAACTCATTTCCATCATTACCTAAAGAGCATGGAGGAGATCATTCCCACAGTGAAAGGGAAACCCAGCCTAGATATGAGAGAATCAAACCACCAGTGAGGTATCTATTGTTGTCCCCTGTGTTTATAGGAACAAACAGGGGAAAGACAGTTGAAGTACTACAGCCACTTTGTTGTACTTTTCACTTTGGCTTTTTCCTCGCATTGTAAATATCCTTCCATTAACTTGAGAAATCATTTAACTCTTTCCCCACCTTTTCTTTGAATGTGGGGATCAAACCAACTCTAAGGCAGACACACGTACAGAATACCCTGTCTACGTTCAGTGGTGTGCCCAAGATAAAGACCTCAACAGCTATATCTCGGGTTAGATGCCCTGCTCAGTATTGTCAATGCATTAGTCTTAGACTTCCCGTTGCCTGGTATTGCAAGAATGATAATTTGCAGCCAATGGTGGCCTTTTTATTTCTATATCCAAAGAAAAAAATCCCTGACTTCATACACAGTAATAATATGTTAGCATGTGAAAGGAGAAATTAGATACTGTTGAAATTTGTTTAGAAAAACAATAATCCAGGCTCAGTCTATTTAACTGTCAGGTGGTTTAGGATAATACTTTGCACCAAACATTTTCAAGGCACTGAACAGATGTTAACTAATTAATTCTTACAACAGTCCTGTGTGGGAGGAATTGAGGAAATTGAGGAAGAGAGGCTAAGTGACTTGCTTAAAGCCACCAGAGGAAAGTCAACGGCAGAGTTGAGATTAGAACTCAGGAAACCTATCCAGCTTGCAGTCCACTAGATCATTCTGCCTCTTAAATACCTGTTTTGATGAATGAACACTATGGAAAGGAGGAATGTTGGCCAAGATGGCAAAGGTTAATCACTTATCATTTTGAAAAGTACAATGGTATCATTAACTTTCACTTGTGTATTCCCTACAACAAGACAGAAGGGACCTCATCTTAATCTCTCATCTAACTCATAGTTATGCACCTATAACTAGGGTGACCAGACTTCCCGATATTAGGGGCTCTGTCTTATATATGCAACGATCCCACCCCCCTCTGGAAAAAAAAAGTGTCATGATTTTTCACACTTGCTATCTGGTCCCCCTACCCATAACAACATCACACCCACCACCATGTTCAGAACTGCACTGCAGTGTCAGCATAAGCTACGAGTTTAAGTCCAGTGTGGGACATTAATTCATTACCTCGTGGGCCCCAAGGCAAGGATGTATTTAATGCTGTGCTGTGCATGGCACAAAATGAAGGGAGTCCCTTATAAGTAGCATTCATGTTGCAGTCTATCCTGTTACTCTTCATAATGATGATGGGATTCGAAGCTCCAGTAGTCCATTTAACAAGGAAGTGCTTTTATTGTTTCAAGAAAAAGCTTGAATGTTCAACACTTTGGGCAAATCCTACCCATTCTGGGCACGACTGGCTCCCACTGGGTTAATAAGAAATCCCCCAACCCATGTTTGCATCTAGGCTTGGCACAATTAGATTTTTTAAAAATAATTTTGATTGAGATATTGATTTGTTCTAACCTTTTTTTCCTCTTTATATCCATTTTAGTGTTCACAGTTTGTGCAAAAATTATGGGTTTTAAGCACTTTTATTCAACTTTTATCTATTTAAAATTTTCACAGTTGTGGGAAGTTATGGTGAGGGGTTCAGACAAAGGGTGGGGAGACAGTAATTATTTAATGACAGCAGACTTTGAGATTCAAAAAGTTAAAGCTTCATAATCATTGAAACACAAATTGTCAACGTCATGTCAAAATATCCAAAGTAAACAGCCTTAAATCAAACTCCCATAAATTCTCAAGGAGCATTTTTCTTACTTTGCCAATCTGTGCATTTTGATTAAGAACATAGAACATAAGAACATGAGAAAGGCCATACTGGGTCAGACCAAAGCTCCATCTAGCCCAGTATCCTGTCTTCCAACAGTGGCCAATGCCAGGTGCCCCAGAGGGAATGAACAGAACAGGTAATCATCAAGTGATCCATCCCCTGTTGTCCATTCCCAGCCTCTGGCAAATAGAGGATAGGGACACCATTCCTGCTCATCCTGGCTAATAGCCTTTGATCATCAATGGAAATATTTTTTCATTGGTTTGTATGTGTACAGTGAAATCAATGTTTATTGACTTTTACAAATAAAAATTGAATCCTTCCAAGCCTGCTTGTATCCAAGGGAACAATTTGGCTCTGTGTACCTGGAATCAAAGGGTGATAGCTCCTGATCATGTCAGGGAAGTCCAATAAATGTCTACTAAATAACAAGCTAAACCAAGTAGCAAGCGAGCACCCAATCAATTAGAGCCAAACGGTTAAAATATAGAATAGAACAAATCCACGGTGCATGCTAGTTCTGAAACAAACAAGAGCTTCCAATTAATATTGAGAGCTGTGCACAAAACACCTCTCTCAGCTTCACAGGTATTCATGTCTCAGCAGTTATTGTCACACATTTTTCAGGTTTGATCTGAAGCAGGGTGAAAGTCCACTTTTTCCAAAGGCAATGTCCTCCTCCTCACCCCCATTCATTCCACTTCCCCTTTCTATGACTTTTTCATAATGGGATTATCTTTCTTCCCCAGTTGCATGTCTGTATATACATATACACATCTGTATGATGGAGGTATCTTTTTCATTAGCCCAGGACTCTCGTGTTATGTATTGTATATTATGCATATATTGAACGTGCATCTCATTTTCATTTCAATTAAGATTTGGGGGCCAATTTCATTCATGACTATTGATTCCTTCCAGGCCATTTGCATTTCATTCCATTCATTATAATGTATGAGCTTCATTCTTTCAGAATCATTTAAAGCTCCCTTGCATTGCTACCCTAAGTGCTGGGTTATACACCCTCTTTCCAAAACCTCTCCAACAAATCCCTTGTTACTTATTGGATTTCTCTGTGTGTTTGTTGCGGAGCTGCAGGTAGGCTGGGAGATCCAGGGTTCCCCTCCGCTCGGGTCTCCAAACTCCAAAGGTTCCCCATGCTGCCATGGAGGCCGGGAGCTCTGGAGGTCCCTCCTGATGACCACAGAGGCAGAGAGTTGTCGGGGTCCCCCCTGCCGCCTGCAGTGGCAGGGAGCATTGGGGTCCCCCCACTGCCCACGGAGGCGGGAGCTGTGGAGGTCACCTCACCGCTCCCTGTGGTGGCCAGGAGCTGGGGGAGGCTCGCCTGCCACCAGTGGCAGCAGGGGACCCTGCAGCTCCCAGCTGGGGCTAGCTGAAGTCACGTAGGTCTTTGGGAGTCATGGAATCCGTGACTTCCGTGACCCCGTGACTAAATCACAGCTTTACTAATAAAGAAGGATAGCCATCACTTCCTTTCAATGTAGCCCAACCAGAATAAAAGATTAAACCTCTCCCCATCTGCGTAACACAATGGTAACAGGATTAGTCAATTGTTCTTCATCCTTCTCCCATTTCCCTGGGAAGACATCATCGTCTAAGGGCAGATGTGGTGTCCCTTCATCTTTGGAGAGAGATTTTAGTTCCAGGATTGATTTACAGCAGGTTCTTACTAAACATGTCTAGTCTCTAACTCCATTGACTTCCATGGAGTTACTCTTGACTTAAACTGGAGTGAGAGGAGAATCAGGACGGTCATTCTTACTGATCTAGCATATATACAGGTTCCGCCAAGTTTACTGATAGTTTGGAAGACGCTGCACTGAGAATAGAATGTACAATATTTGGCTTGAAAATGAATGATTGGTAAGCTTTCAAAATTTTAAGTTTGGCTGCTTCTCTGAAGCTTATCCATATTTCTTTTTGGCTCTGCAAAGTGCAGCTGGAAACCTCACAAAAATGATTTATTTGTAGTATTTTGGCATTTCCAGCTAGAACCTGAAAGATCAAGAGGTTCACAACAGTGCGGGATAATAAAATAGAAGCTAACTAAACATTTTTAGAAATGTGGCAAGTTTTCTTGGGATAGGAAATTAAAGAAGTTCTTATTTCTCCCGAATTGGTTCACCCATCTGGCTTCTATCCAGTGAGCTAAAGAAGCAGACACATTGGCCATCTAGCAAGGCACACCCACACATGTAAAGCCTGCACGGAAAGAAAATGTAATCCAAAGGTGGCATATGGAAATGAGACACCTGCTGTCTTTTCTTCCGTTCATTTCTTCCCTTATAACTAGTAGTAGCTTCTTTTTCAAATGAGACAGAACTGGAAAATCTGCGTTCTACACCAGTTTAAAAATAACGAGTGCAAATTGTTCTTATAGCAGAGTTAGTTAATGAGAAATGGTGATATTTCTGAAATACATATAAGCTTAGATTTCAGTACCTTGCAAGAACTTCCAAGGCCAGATTTAGTATTTCTCGTTCTTTTGGTGAGAGCAGATTATCATGCTCAGAGCTGGGGTCTGAGATGAGAGATTTTGCGCCTGTGAATCAGTGCCTATTCCATCCTTCTTTTTGCGCAGCTGCTTCTTTTGTCTATCTGAGCGGTGAGAAACTCCAAGCTCATCTCTGAACTCTGCTGAGCAAGCAGCTATCAGGAACCTAGATTAGCATTATCCTGTACCAAGTAGATCCTCAGGGGAACACTTGGACAACAACCTTCAACACAGTTCACAGCTGAAAGAGACACAGCTGTGGTGAGACACAGAGCAGAAGGACACTCAGTTTTAGTAACCATAACATTTTCTGTGTGTATTGTGTGACTTTATCTAAGATGCAACAGAAGGTGGATACCCACCGGTGTTTCTACATGTGGATCTTAACTGGCAGACACCCAAAAGGGGCAGGATAGTCTCCAAAGATTTTCATTCACATCTCATCTATATCTATCTATCTATGTTCGCCCTCTGGCCTCTTTTTTCATCACATCAACTGCTAACTAGTTAGCAGCATGGCTACTACTGAGAGGAAACACCATGGGGGCAAAGCAGTCAAAACTCAAGTGTAACACTGGAAGCTTCTCCTTGAGGATGCTTCCAGCTATAATCACTTGATCGCAGCATTTTAGAGCAGCACTTGGTAGAATAAGTAGCTCCTCATGCAGATGGGTAAAAGGAGCGGGTGGCCTTGGGCAAAACACACACACACAGACAAAGTGAAAGGAAAGGGAAATAGAGACAGAGCAATATGGAACAAATGGATCAGCGAGAAAAATGATTAGCAAGGAATTCAAATCTGGGAATGAACATCTCCAGTCCCTGCTCCACCTCTTCCTCAGGGCCCCTGCCCCTGCTCTGCCCTGCCCCGCCTCTTCCCACCCCTGCTCCACCCCAGCCCTGCCCCCACTCCACCCCTTCCCCAAAGCCCCCGCCCCTGCTCTGCCCCAGTCCCGCCCCACTCCCATGAGGACTGCTTCAGGGGTTGGGTCCCTGCACTCACTGGCAGTGGTAAGTAGAACGACCCGGCCCCAGCCTGCTCCTCTCCCTTGGCTCCCAGCCGCACTGCTGGCAAATGCCAGGGGCAGTTCCCCCCTGCCCCTCAAGCCCCAAGGGAAGCAGAGCAGAGCAGGCTGGGGACAGGTCACTCCACTTCCTGCCACCCCATGAGTGCGGAGTCGGGCCTAGCTGCCCTGCACTTATGGGCGGCAGGAAGTGGAGCCACCCAGCCCCAGTCTGCTCCGCTCCGCCGGCTGCCCCATCACCCCCGCGGAGGCCTGGAGGGCTGCATAGGGTACCAAAATGGCTAGGGACAGCCCTGCCTGCACCCCATTTAAAAATATGAACACACATTTGCAACCCGCCCCACAGTTATTTATATCAATTGGCTCTCTTTAATATGTACTCGAAAGACTGATTTGAATGTACTGCAAGTCTCAAATATACTTACCATAAATTCAGACATTAACATAAAAGTTTCACCACTACAAGGTGATATATTGTCGACAAAACATAGTTGATATGGTAAAGTGCCAGATCTGAACTTCTCCAAACTTCACACCTGGGGCAGAACTCTTTAATGGGATTAAACCGGAAACCAAAGAAGATGGGCATTAAACTTTGGGAAAGTTCATGGTCAGCATTAAATCCTGATACTGCAATTAATTTCTTGTAGGCAGACCCCTGAAGTCAATGGGGCTCTGCCCACACAGTGCTCACTGCAGAAGAGGGCCCAGTCTATATCTGAACTCCCCAGCCCAGGTCTCTATATTTGGTCAGGGCGCTTTGTGTTAACTGTAAAGACTATTGTTAGTATTGCTTTCTTTGCATTTGTGCCTAGGCTTGATCTAAGCATCTTTCACACTGTATGTTGAAATATACTAGCTCTTGGATCTAGCAGTCTACTACTTGCGTAGGCAAAAGTGAGACACTTGCGTATCGATGCTCTGAGATCTCCAAAAAACCTATCAAACTCAGCATAATTTTACTGAAAATGGGGGGAAATTGGTACAAAAAGGAGCTACTGTAATTCAATTAATCGAGTTTGACAGGCCAAGGAGAGTTAATCTTAAGAGTTATAAACAATTGTCAGACATGACCTATTCTGAAATTCAGGCCAAATTCCAGGTCATATTTGTGAACAAATCCATCACCTTACTTGGGCCTTCAGATCCCTTCTGACCTAGGGTACTCAGCCTTAATTATAAGCCTCTATATAACAACTATTACAGAAAACCTTAACAGATGGCAATATCGACCTGACCACTTTCCAAATAAACCATATTCATCATCTTCATACAAATGAATTTGTAATTGCTGAGAAGGTCATCTCTTTTTCACTGGCTGTGTCCCGAGCAGCTCCTCCGAAAAAATTGGCTGACATATTTTCCTACTTCTTTGGGTAAAAATAAAACCCCTTCTAGTTCCATTTGGAAAAGTCCCCACTAGGCAGAAACAATAGAGTTCTACAGACCCCCTAAAAGAACAAAAAGAGGTGCAAGCCACTGTACAATGTAAACATTAATTTACTGTGGAATAATGCCAGCAGATAACATAACAGCAAATGCCTGTAAATGTCACACCGTTTATCAAAGGACTCTGCCCAGGGCACTGAACATGAGTGGGTAGCTCATGCTTTCTTAAAAATAGATTGTTCTGTTATTTCTCTCTCCTCCTGAGCCTCCGTCCTAGTCACAGTCTACAAAGGCAAAGCTGTGGGCTGCATGATAGAGATAAGAGGCAGAGTTGAAGCACTTGCAGATGGTAGTTGCTATAAAACCACAAAGAATTCTTTAATTAAGTCTTCCTTTCCCCCTTATTAAAATTCAGGAAAGATTACCATGGAATTTGTACTGTATCTGCAAAACAAATCATAACAATTACACTAGGCTGCCCCAGGCTGGCTTGATTGTAGCTTATTATCCCACAAAGGCTTGATAAATGTGTAAATTTATATGGAAGGCTTCTGCATACCACCATAGCCAGCTAAACAAAGACTTCTCGCCTTCCATACCCAGTTTTAGACAGGACAGCAGCTGGCTAGACTCTCTTGAATCACTGGATGTTGTTGTTGAAGTTTCAAAATACATATAAATGATCTCTCCTATCTACAATTTACCTAATCTGTTGAACTGGGATAAATTCATGCTCTTTTGGTGATTACTGACACCCCATCAAAGAGCCCACTTAACCCTCTAAGCCAATATACATAAAACATCAAGAAACAGCAATGGAATTCAAATTGAGTTTGAATATTCAGATCTAAATGCCACAGGCTTCCCTGCTGAATAAAGAGGTAAGTCCTGTAGGCATAAGACAAGTCTGTCTAGTAGACACATGCATTTCTAATGCTGACCTGGACTTTCTGTGGTAAACTGGATATAATGGTGGCCCAAGAAAGCTACTCATGTGAACTAAACTGAATCCCATTTAAGAAGTGGCTTAAAATGAAGAAGAGGGCGAGGTCCACCCTTGGGACATATATTACCCTTTATTTTGTGTGTATCTCCTAGGTTCCACTATGATGAATGCATTAGAAATTCAGGTTTCAGAGTAGCAGCCGTGTTAGTCTGTATCCGCAAAAAGAACAGGAGTACGTGTGGCACCTTAGAGACTAACAAATTTATTAGAGCATAAGCTTTTGTGGGTTACTGCCCACTTCATCAGATGCATAGAATGGAACATACAGTAAGAAGATATATATATATATACATACAGAGAAGGTGGAAGTTGCCATACAAACTGTAAGAGGCTAATTAATTAAGATGAGCTATTATCAGCAGGAGAAAAAAAAACTTTTGTAGTGATAATCAAGATGGCCCATTTAGACAGAAATGGGCCATTTTGGGTAGAAAAATGAAAAAGAATAAATGGACACAAATCTGACCTCAGGAATCATAACATTCAAAAATCGGTAGGAGAACACTTCAACCTCTCTGGCCACTCAGTAAAAGACTTAAGGGTGGCAATTTTGCAACAGAAAAGCTTCAAAAACAGATTCCAACGAGAAACTCCGGAGCTTGAATTAATATGCAAACTAGATACCATTAACTTGGGTTTGAATAGAGACTGGGAGTGGCTGGGTCATTACACATATTGAATCTATTTCCCTATGTTAAGTATCCTCACACCTTCTTGTCAACTGTCTAAATGGGCCATCCTGATTATCACTACAAAAGTTTTTTTCTCCTGCTGATAATAGCTCATCTTAATTAATTAGCCTCTTACAGTTTGTATGGCAACTTCCACCTTCTCTGTATGTATATATATATATCTTCTTACTATATGTTCCATTCTATGCATCTGATGAAGTGGGCTGTAGCCCACGAAAGCTTATGCTCTAATAAATTTGTTCGTCTCTAAGGTGCCACAAGTACTCCTGTTTTTTAGAAATTCAGTTGATGGAGTAAATTAGATATCGCAGTAGAGGGCAGTGTTGAGTAAACACACAAATCTCCACAGTGGCAGATAAATACATATCACAATGCATTATTAATACCCATGTGTTGATGGGATTTCATTTTCTTGCTCAGTGAACTTCAGCATAAAGCAAAGGACTGCTTCAGATTTCATTTGCACCAGTGCCATTCAGGAGTAATTCATACAATTCAGTGCAGCTTCACCAGTGTAAAACTGGTGTGAGATCAGAACTAGACCCCAAGAGTTCTGGCTGTCATGTTTCCGGGGAGGGCAGCAGAATTATGCAGGAGGAGAAAATGTCAGAAAAATATAAATAGTTTAAAAAGCCACCGTTGTCAGCTATTTTTAGCCCCAACATTTAGATGATGTGTAAAAAAGGGTTTACAAAGAAATCCTAGTAAGAATAGAAATGTTTGCATCAGATTTATTAAAAAATATTTCAGTGGCATCTGTGTTTAACACATCAGTTGCTGCCTATTTCTGTTCTCTTAGTTGGATTCAGTTATGTTGACTTCCTCTCATTTTACGAGGTTTCATACATTCAAATTAAGTTCAAAACGCATTTTGCAATAACAAACGCTCATACTTCCATAACACCTGTCGGCCACGGATTTCAAAGCACCTTGCAGACATTTAATGGTATGATTAGTTATTATTTTTATTATGGTAGCACTTAGAGGCCAACTGCCATGGATCTAAACGGCGAGCTTGTCTCTGACCTCTATATAATCTCTCTGAGAACAGACCCTGTTTTTTTTTTTGCAAGGCGGAGCCCCTGAGCTCCACTGCTTCAAGACTAGGCACCCTGGTTTCAGCACCCATGTTTCACCGTGGCTTCCAGAGTGGGTCTGAATGAATTTAGATCCCTGTCAGAGACTTATCCCGTTTGGGAGCTATGCAACCAACAGACATATGCAGTGACACAAAACACACTTTTCAAAGCAAGGCGGCATTTTTTAGTCATCTGGAATACCATGTTTTAGGGTCATTAGATTAGAATGGAAAAGCAAAGCAAAGCTTATATGTATGGTTAAGCTGGCGGGGTAAATTGAGGCACACGGAGGTAAAATAATTGGACTAAAACCATACAGTAAATTAGTGGCAGAGTCAAGAATAGAACCAAGGACTCCTGATGGCCAGCCCCTTGCTGTCACCATTAGAATATACTCCCTTACTTTATACATAATGAATATACAGTCTCAAGTAGCCTGAAGCAGAAGAGGTGAAGGAGAGAAAGGTTTCTGAAAAATCTGATATTTGGTCTTAAATAAACCTTATTGTTACATTTATATTCATATATCCCAAAGAGGAAAGGACTAGCCAATTAATTAGCCAATTAATTGCTTCTCCAGATGCAATCCCCAGCCTTGCTTTACAAAGGGACATGGCCGAGACATTGGAAGGGACATGGCCGAGAAATTAAACTTCCCCAAATGCCTCCCAAATAAGTGAATAAATAATATGACATTCACTCTCTGCTGTGAGATGAGACCTCTCATTTCATGAACCAGCAAACTGAAGGAGGAAAGAGATTTTTTTTTTAACTGGGGTGGAAGGAAAGCTGATTAAGCCAACTTTTAAATCCCGCAAAAGAAGTGAATGAGCAAGAGACTTTTTTCCTTCCTCCCCTTGCATAAAACAATCAATAAAATAAAGGGCGTATATTTTATACTGAGTTTCCTAATCCGTATGACAAAAATCATATTTCTCACAGAAATCACATTGAAAACAAGCTCAAGTGAGGAGATGAATGGATGCCACTTGCATGTAGGTTGGCTTCCAATGTAAGTGCAAATCCATGGATGTTTCCCTTGCTGACTCCTTTATGGCTTCCATTTTCAAGCCTGACTTGTCCAGTTTTGTTACGGAGGAGCCAGCAGAGCTTTCTCCAGTTCCTCCCTGTCTCATTTCAATCCGGAGGAAGAGGGGAGGAGCCTTGAAATGGAAGAGGAACAGAAGTAAGACTGATCCATGTTTGTGCATGCTTTTCTCATGGCTTGTCCCTGGAGACTGTTGGGTCCAAGTCACCACATACAAGAAGCAGAGGTTAGCAATGACAGATATTCCCTCTGCAGTTTCAGTGGGATAAAGTGTATGTCAGGTCCTGCCCTAGCACTATTGTGCAATGTTGTGCACCATTAAACGGACGTTCTGTTCCTTACAAGAGGTGGATGCATTTCAGTGCTGGGGGGAAGTGTTCTCTATAATTACACAGAAGGCCCAATCCTACAGTCATGTGAGTAGTCCCATCAAAGTCAATGAGGTTGTTCAGAAATTGCAGACCGCATCCTGCATCCCTTACTTGAAGCATATTCTCCTTTGGAATGAAAGCAGAAATGTAAGACATTATTACTCTTACTGATGGTTTAATTATGTTTTTGGCTGAATGTTTGCAGTTGGGCAGCATGATGCATTCTTCCATAGCTCATAAATGATTGGAGCTTCTCCTTTAAATTCAAACCAAAAAATGACTGCTCTGTTATCAAAAGAATGCCCCTCTTCCCCGCAATTATTGACTGAAGAGTTGTAGGCATTGCAGGACTTCTAAAAAGAAAAGGTTTATTTCACTTAGGGGGCAGAAAACTGGATGTGGCCACTGCCTCCTGGTTTGCAGCCCTGGATTTTCAGCATGGTTTTTGATTCCCTGGCAAGCTAATCTGTTTCCCTCTGATATTCTAAGAAAGCTCTCTCTCTCTCCTTTTTTATTAACAAGCCATGCACTGAGTGTGGTGCATGCAGTTTAATTTACATCTCCTTGAATTCAAGAGGAACAGGGGAGAGATCTCCGGAGATAAGTAAAACCACCTTTATGGAAAGAGATTTTTAAAAGTGATCAGTGCCGCTTGATTTCTCCTTTAAAAAAAAAAAAAAAAAAGCCAAGAGAAACGCCATCAAGTATCCACTACAGGGTGGGACTAACACTTTTGGATATTAAAGAGTAAGGGATCAGACCAAGATTGAACAACATTAAGAGAAGCACATGGAGGATAATGTGCCATGCAGTACTTTAAGAATGTCCTTCTCCCAACCCAATGCCATGTTCTACTGGTGTATCAAGGAGGAGGCTGAGGGAATTCTTAATGTTGAATGGCACAAGATACTCCAGGAGGAGCTACCCATCTCCTTGAAATGCAGTCCCCATTTCCCTAGTGCTTGGAGGAAGATCTTAGAAATAAGGGAGATAACTATAACAGGGGCTTGAATCTAATGTGGACCTCTGGAAACTACTACAATACAAAAATAATAAAAAAAGGAACAGGAAAAGAAAGGTTCAAGGAAGGCTACGAGATCCAGTGAATAGTGCTCTTTGTTGCTATGTGCAAGATCCAGGATTGATTTCCAAGTAAAAGACTTTTGTTCTTTGGGACAGCATGGTCTTACAGGACCCAGTAGAGGTAGAATGCACCTTATTCCTTATAGAGGCTCATAGAGGAAGGAAGAGGTTCAGTCCTTCTATGTGAGTTAGAACAGCAGTCCTCAACCAGGGGCCCACAGCAGGTTTCAGAGGGTCTGCCAAAATAAAGCAGAGAGCAGGGCCAGTGTTAGACTCACTGAGGTCCAGGGCAGAAAGCCAAAGCCCGAGCAACATAGCTTCATGGGGGTCCCCTGTGGGGTGGGGCCCTGGGCAATTACTCTGCTTGCTACTTCCTAACACTTCCTCCTAACTCCAGGCCTGGCTTTTAATCTACTGGGGATATGCAGAAAAACAGTTGTGGCACAGGTGGGCCATGGAATTTTTACAGCATTTTGTGGGGCCCTCAAAAAGAGAAAGGTTGAGATCCTCTGAGTTAGAAGAAATGGTGATCGTTCTGATGTGAGCTCCACCCAGTCTATTTTAGGGTATAATGTAACAGGGAACCGGGAAGAGAATGGTCATGGCTGTGAGAAGCATGGGTAGGCCCATCCAGAGTGGGGGCGATGAAGGGTGAGGCAAAAGAAGTAAACCTGGTTAACACAGCCCACATTATGCCTAAATAAATTTGTTAGTCTCTAAGGTGCCACAAGGACTCCCCGCTGTTGTTTTTTTAGAAAATGAAGTGTAAATCATCCTTTCATCTACAATTATCACCAATAGCAGTAAATTGCGATGAGATGTTGGGCAGAAGGCAGACTCTGCCTTTTATGGAGGTGAATTCCCCTCTGTGCTCCCATGGTTGGTAAATGAGTCAAAGGGCAGGGCAGGCAGAGAAAAACATGCAGGGTGAAACCAGAGCGGGAAACATTCTGTTTTGCGAAATACCTTTTGTCAGCTGAAAATTACACTTGTAAAAAACCATTGGGGTTAAAGACCAAAGTCTTTACCGCTAATTTATCCTGACAGCACAAAGCAACCATCTCTAGAGTCCCGTCACCTCTCTCATTACTAGGAGGAAAGTCAACTTGCACAAGCTAAACTGCAGACTAACTCTTCATAAAATGTTCATATGCAACTGGCAGAGTAAACAACTTAAAACAAAGCTTCAGTCACCCAGCAGGAGGGCTAGGCTTAGCTAAATACCCTGTAGGTCAGGGATTGGCAACCTCTGGCACGTAGCCCGCCAGGGTAAGCTCCCTGGAGGGCCAGGCCAGTTTGTTTACATGCCGCGTCTGCAGGTTTGGCCGATCGCGGCTCCCACTGGCCATGGTTCACCGCTCCAGGCCAATGGGGGCTGTGGGAAGTGGCGCGGGCCGAGAGGAGCCGCGATCGGCTGAACCTGCGGACGCAGCAGGTTAACAAACTGGCCCAGCCCGCCAGGGGCTTACCCTGGCGGGTCATGTGCCAAAGGTTGCTACTCCCTGCTGTAGGTTAACAAGTTCCTACAATCAATATTCCAAGCCCATACGCAATATGGGGATGGAATGGGCACTGTCAATGTGCATCTCCTACTTAATGTTTAAGGACCAGATCCTCATCTGGTGTAAATCAGTGTAGGAATTGCCAGAATGGATCAGAACAGCAGTCCATTTTGTTTAGTATCCTATTACTGACAGTGGCCAGTAGCAGATGATTCAGAAAAAGATGCCAGAAACCCTGCAACAGATAGTTCTGGAATAACCTCTTCCCAGGAAATATTTCCTTCTCACCTCCAACAGTTAAAGGTTCGTTTGTGCCCAGAAGCATGGGGTTTATATCCCATTGGAATGACACTAATTGACATCCACTGAGGATGTGGTCCAAATTCTTTCCCTCTGTCGTTAATAACAGTTTAGAAGTGAAGAGGTTCTCTCACTGAAGGAGGGTTTGTTCGTTTAAAGGTTTAACTTTTCACCACCGCTTTTTGTTTTCTATCTGAAACATATTCAACCACTGTGGAGAACACAGGCTGGACTGCTTGGTCCATTTCACTTTCAGCTTATAGTCCCTTTCAGTTTCTGGTGCTCACACTTGATCCCAGTGTTTGTGTATTTGGATTAACAACATTGCTGGGGAATGCTTAAACAAACGAGAGATCTGGCTCCATTTACTTTTAAAATAACTAAAAATTTACCCTAATATATGTTAACGTCGTTCTGTTAGCAATAGGACTACATCAGTGTGAACTAGGTATCTTTTAGGGTGTGCCAGCAGCATCTACATGAGGCAGTTAGGGTGCAACACATCAGAGTGCTCTTCAAGTCACACAACGCGAGTTCACAGTGTGGCACCATGTAGAGAAGCCCTTAGATACCGGTAAATACAGTGATCATGCAGGAGAAAAAAGCAGCTATTAGCTCTCACAGCATGTGAAATCTGTTTAATTTAGAAAGGGAATATTGGGTTGTGGGCTAAATATTTTCAACTAATGCAGTGAGTAAATTTCACCTCAGCAGCCATCAGAGGTGGGAGAGAAAGGATCCCTGGTTACTATCACCTCTCCCAGGTCAGCACTCCATCACTAAACTTCAACATCTGAGCCTGATCTGAGTGTGAGACTGGAATCCATACTCTCTGGCCTAAAGGAAGGGTGTGATCCAGGCCCAAACTGGTACGTAGTGTTGGAACATGTGGCAGTTCAGCTCTGTTGGAGGTCCTATCTCATTAAGAACCTTTGGACAAGAAACACACTCAGACATTACATGTTGATCCCATGCTAATTTGGCAAGACACATAATTCTGTTTCCTCAGAGGAGTGGCAATGCTGTGTACCAATACAACGAAATGTGATTTCAGTGTTAGTGTTGCAGAGTCTCTGCTGCAGGCAGCTTACCAAGATTGGTGTCCAAGTGGAAGGGACAAGACATTTGCTTAGAAAACTATGGGAATGGCTGGGTTCTGCTGCTCTTGAATGAAATGTATTTACTCTATGTAGTACAATAGTTTCTCATCAAAAGAAATGCTGCAGTATTCTACAGTAGATACTGCAGATCACTACTGCAAGGTGTATTATCATCAAGATCAACAGGGCATGCTCTGTCTCTGACCACTATAGTCTTTTAGGGAGTGTATCCCTTCTTTGTGGGTCTGGGGCCTCCACTTTGCTAAAGGGGGAGCCCTTCCAGGCACTGCTACTCAGAGTGGGTCCTTGCTTCTGCACCTGTTTCTCTCTGTGCGGTTCCAAAGGAACTTGGACCCCTATTGGAGACTTACCCTCTGGGGAGCTATGCAACTAGCAGATGTTTGCAGCAACATAGCACAGACTTTTCCAAACAAGACATTATTTATTAGTCAACTGGAATACAGTATTTAGGGCCATAGGGTTAAAATGATAAAGCAAACACCACCTGGAATGGTCCCTTATAATATGTGCTAGCTACTTATGTATTTTGCTGCAATGCTGGGAGTACCTTCCCCAGACCTGAAGAAGAGCTGTGTGTGGCTCGAAAGCTCGTCTCTCTCACCAACAGAAGCTGGTCCAATAACAGATATTCTGTCACGCACCTTGTCTCTCTAAGCCCCTGGTTCCCAAACTAGGGGTGCCGCTTGTTCAGGGAAAGCCCCTGGTGGGCCGGGCCGGTTTGTTTACTTGCCGCTCCTGCTGGCTGCAGTTCGCCGCTCCAGGCCAATGGGGGCTGCGGGAAGGGCGGCCAGCACGTCCCTTGGCCCGTGCCACTTCCCACAGCCCCCATTGGCCTGGAGCAGCGAATCGCGGCCAGTGGGATCTGCGATTGGCCGAACCTGCAGACGTGGCAAGTAAACAAACCAGCCCAGCCCGCCAGGGGCTTTCCCTGAACAAGCGGCGCCCCTAGTCTGGGAACCACTGCTCTAAGCAAAGCCTACACACATCTCTCATCTAATTTGTCAACTTCTCCTTGTTTCATTAGGCAAGCAGGCCCTGCTTTGCCTTGGCCTGGAAGGCCAACTGCATGCTACCAGCAAAACTTCCCTTACCTTCCCCAGCCACCCCTGGATTGAATTCCATGCTGCAGGAAGCCTGTGAAGCAGGATTCTTCTCCATATCTCCTAATACCTCAGCCCTTTGTCTCAAGTTCCAGTCATGCTGTCGCTGTTTCATGTATGATCCCCCTCCTCCATCTGGGTTTTGGGGAAGGGAGCAATTGTGGTGAGACAATCCCCTGGACAGTTAAGGGTCCAGAGGTTGGTCTTCCATTGTATCCCCAAGGTAGCTCCATTCACATGTTGACGTTCTTGATAGCCCATCCATACCGACCCCACAACACGCCTACCTGACTCGCATCTCAATCACTTCCTCGCTTAGGCCTTATCTCTGGAAAGAGATTAACCCCTTCATACCAAGTGGGTAGCAATGCAGCAGTGAATAGGGAAAATGAGTCACCCACACTTTTCATAAAAATAATACAGAATTTTACTACATTCTCTGCATCTGCTTTGGATCATTAGGGTTGATTGCTGTAGTATATATACACAGTAACTCAAACTGTGACTTTGTGGGGTACATCACCTTCTGTCCTACCAAATAAGACAGACAGACAGTTTCAGGTCAAGGATTCTCAATGGAACCCTTCAATGTGTTTAAAATTGTCTCCCTCTACTAAGAAACACTTGAGTTGGTGTTAATTGTCCTCATAGTCTGATTGTAGGACAGCAGAGACGACACAGCAGTTGGAAGGACAAGGGTAGCAACTGGGGATTTAGCTTAGAAAAATGCTTTGTGTTTTCTCCCAGTTGAACTATTTTCTTTGGCTTCTGCTGCAATTTCTGTGGTGCTGGGTTTTTTTAAAGCTGATATACATAAATATCTTTCTGACAGTAGTTTGGATTCTGGATTCATTTTAATGGGCCACAGAGAGAGAAACTGATTTACACTGAAGAGTTAATTAGCAATAGTTTGAATTTGCAATTTAAAAAAAACCCCTCTGGTTGGCTCATTTGCTCTCTTTTCACCTCACTTGTTAGGGACAAAATGTTGCTTGAAATAAAGTTTTAACAAGTCTTCAGTGCTGCACGCTCAGTACAGAAACATAGACCCGGAAAAATTCCCAGCTCCCACTCTCAAATCCTTATCATTTGCACAGGTTTCCATCTGGCTGGGGTTCAGTCTTGGGGTATGTACCACAAACTCCAGCAGGACTAGTCTTCTGGGACCTGGAAACACAATAATGCTCTCACCATGAGCTGGACAGCATGCTGAACTCCTGTGAAACCTGCAAGACTCTTCTAAGTCTTCAAAAACTTCTGTCAATATAAATCACAGTGTGAGCTGGATTACTGCAACATGGCTGGCTAATGGGCTTCAGAAGGACTGAAGTGATTAATCAATGATTCATCATAAACACAACTGCACTGTATAATTGGCATCAAATCGAGAACCTGGTTAATGGAAAATAATAAAGTACTGAGTCTGGAGGAGATGGAGAGATAGGGTGATGACTTCTAGCCAATGCCCAGAGATCTGAGTTAGAGGCCTAGCCATTGGGGTGATGGAGAGGCTCCATTAGGAGGATGGGAGAGAACTTCAAGAGGATGATGGAGGGTGGGGTTAATAGCCTGTGACGTGGGTCATGAGAAGGGAGGGGAGAATAGGGTTGTCCCTGTTCAGAACAGAAGCAGATTTGGGGCTCAGCTTCCTATTTGGAACACCTATTTGGTGACATGGAGACAGTTATTGTCTTGGTATCATTTGCTTATTTACCCAACGTGCCTGTGATAAATGAGAGAAGGGGTAGCTCCCTTTTGTGGACACCCAGCCAGCGAGTTATTTATAGAATCCCTTTTGGTAGCTGTTCTCTACTTGCTTTACCTGTAAAGGGTTAAAAGTCTGAATGCATGCATAGGTGAAGGGAAGTGAGTGGGCACCTGACCAAAAGAGCCAATGGGAGGGCTAGAACTTTTTAAAATTGGGAAAAAACTTCCCTTTGTCTGTTGTTGTTCTCCGGGGAAGAGAGGAACAGGGCATCAGTTATGCTGTGAGATGCTGAAGGCCAGGTATGAAAATAAGCAGAATAATACCTAGAAATTGCTTATTTGGAAACCCAGATATGTAAGTAAATCAGAAAATGTGTAGGAAGATACAATTAGGTTTATTTTGTTTATTTCTTATGGTTTGTGGACTCCTCTGTGCTAACCTCAAATGCTTTTGTTTTGCTTGTAACCTTTAAGCTGGACCTCAAGAAGGTTATTCTTGACATTTAATTTTTGTAAGTGGGTTTTTAAAATCTAGCAAAAGCCTAAGTTCCAGATGTATTTTCTTTCTTTTTGTTTTTACCGTTTTTAAGAAGAGGATTGGATTTTTGGTGTCCTAAGAGGTTTGTGCATATGTTGGTTAATTAGCTGGTGGCAACAGCTGATTTCCTTTGTTTTCTTTCTCAGCTTTTCCCTGCAGGGGGAGGTGAAAGGGATTGAGGGTACCCCACAGGAAGGAATTCCCAAGTCCTCCTTTCTGGGTTCTCAAAAAGGGTTGGGTTTTTTTTGTCTTTTTTTTTGCGCACTTGGGTGGTGTCAGCATCTACCCATCCAAGGTCAGAGAGAAGCTGTGACCTTGGGAGTTTAATACCAGCCTGGAGTGGTCAGTATTAATTTTTAGAATCCTTGTGGGCCCTCACCTTCTGCACTCAAAGTGCCAGAGTGGGGAATCAGCCCTGACAGTGCCCTCAAGACCTGTTTCCTTGAACAACAGTGTGGTAACAAACCACAGGCAAGCACCTTCCTTTTGCTGAAATCTCAGGTAAGGCCCTGCTGGTCTGTTCTAAGTGGCAGCCTCCTTGGGTCTGTCTCTCTCTCTCTCATGGATTCACAGCAAACTCAAACAGATCCAAGTGCTGAAATCACTCTCTGGGCTCATTCTTCACCTTCAGCCCCTAGGCTTTACACCTGGGAGTGCCCTACTTCAAGGCCCCTCAGACCAGATGGTCTGGAAATTAGCCCTCCTTTTGTGCAACTCAGTAAAGTCTAAGAGGCCAGACAAATAAATGTGTTTTAACTCACACAGTAACCTGAACTCTGAGGCCAGGTACTTTATGGCACTTTTAATGTTTTCTGTGGAGAGTTGCACACTGGTTGCTGGTACGTCAATGACCCCATTGTGCCAGCCATTAGCACCTCTCTCCATAACCATATAAAGGGGAAATTGAATGGAAGAGGAAAGATGAGAAAAGAGGCACAGAGTAAAAGCCAGACTGGAAAAAGGAGTGAGCAGAATAGGAGGGATAATGAAGTGGTGGGAGCAGAGGAAGAGGTTATGAAAAAGATAAAGCCATCTCAGGCCTGGTTTACACTAAAACCGGTGCTGTAGCTATGCCACTGTAGTGCCCCGAGTGTAGACATGGCCCAAGGGCGTGTGTGAAAGGCTTAGGAAGATAAAGCAGAAAAATGAGAACACTAGGAAAGGAAGAAGAGCGGAAGGCGTCCCAAAGAGCAATGTAGGAGTCGGTGAAATCAACAAATACTTCTGTTCCCTTTCCTGGAAGGGCGATCCCACCCCCACAATGGGCTGGGATTGCTGAGTGTTCCCCAGAAGGCTGCATGACCCTTTGGACCTCTCTGCTTTTCATGATTAGCCTCGGGGGCAGCTCTGGCATGCGGGGGCTGGGGGGGGAACCCTTTGCCTTTGTTTTCCCTTTCTTTCCATTCGAACAGTGTAGGGATGTATCAAAAGAATCTTTTCTCTAGGGGTATGGGACTTGAGTTAACCACATATGGTAACAGCTCCTGCACATCCCTTTGTGTCTGCAGGATCTTTCTCTCTGAAGGAAGCTCGGGAGAGTTATGTGAAATTAGTTATTTGCCTCACTCTTGTTCCGACTGGAACTGTGTCCCCGTCACAGAACTGCCATCAAAAGGCATTATGATGCATAACATAATGGGAAGGATTAAAGATTGCAGTGCGGTGGCCTGTAGATTACAGTAGTGCCCCACCAGCTTCAACCAAGATCAGGGCATCATGGAACCAGAGGGCCTGCTCTCCCTCTGATCTTTAAATCATCTCTCTCAGAGTATGTCCTTCTTAGGCTCAGGCCCTATACTTTCTCAATGGGCAACCCCGAGATGCTGCTACTCTGAGACTGGATCCCTGTCTTAACCACCTTTGGTTCTCACCGTGGCTTCTTCAACGGTCCATAGGAGCCTTGACCTCTGCTGGTGATGGACGCCTCTTGGGAATAATGCAACCAGCAGAAGTTTGCAGCAACGCAGTGCAGCCTTTTCTAAACAAGACATTATTTATTCATTCCTCAAAGGTGGACAGAGCAGCCGGTAAGAACAATAAAAGGCCTGCATGCTTCACTATTACGTACAGCTTTGCAAGTTCCCCTCAGCCCTGCTAACTCCATCTCTGGCAGGGAGGAAACGGAATGCCCATGCTCATAGCATCTGTCTCTTGATGTGTGTGCCTCAGCCCGTCAGCTTCTCACTGACACACTCTGGGGCAGCCTCTCTGGCTCATCCAACCCCACTCCCTTTTCTAGGGTCACTGAGGGTTTAGATCTCCTTTGATCCCAAGCTTTGCCTTAGGAAGAGTAAACTATTTTGGCCTGGATGGAGCCAAGTCAGTAGTTTATTCCCCACTGATAGCCCAGCCATTTTTATCATACCTGCTTTGAAAGTGTGTACCTGACACTGACTTATCTTTGCCCTTCTCTCATTTCCTGTGGGCTTTCCCATGTACAGTGTCTTTTGATTTAACTCCATAGTGAGTAACACCGCCCCCACAACTGAACACACTGGGTACATCTACATTTGAGCTGGGAGGTGTGATTCCCGTCGTCAGCTAACCGTCCTGAGTACAATCCTACCTGACCCCTTCCTCAGCAAATAAACAATAGAACGCCTTTGCTATAAGGTTAATGCTTGAATGTAGCAGTGGAATTTTTTCTCTTCATTTCCCTAGATAGAGCTTCAAGTATTTGCTTTGAACTGATACTCACTAGAGATGGGTGAAACTCTCATGGTTTGGTTAAATTTGGTGCTCCAAAAGTTCAGACTTATACTTCTGACTTCATCAGAAACTTATACAGATCTTTGTACACTTCTCACCTCATAATACCTAATAATTCAAACAAGCTTTTCTCCACAACCTTGAGGGCTAGAAACTTACTCTTCTTAAAAATGAAAGCTGAGATTCTCACCTAAGCACACATCTCCAAGAGCTGTGTCTTTAAGAAAAACAACAAATATTTTGAGAGTGGGAGACCTTCACTCTCTATAGCAGAGGAGCAAAATTATGTTCATTAAGAACATAAGAACGGCCATACTGGGTCAGACCAAAGGTCAGTCTAGCCCAATATCCTGTCTTCCAACAGTGGCCAATGCCAGGTGCTTCAGAGGGAATGAACAGAACAGGTAATCATCAAGTGATCCATCTCCTGTTGCCCAGTCCAGCTTCTGGCAAACAGAGGCCAGGGACACCATTCCTGCTCATCCTGGCTAATAGCCATTGATGGACCTAGCCTCCATGAATGTACCTAGTTCTTTTTTGAACCCTGTTATAGTCTGGGCCTTCACAATATCCTCTGGCAAAGAGTTCCATAGCTTGATTGTGCATTGTGTGAAGAAACACTTCCTTTTGTTTGTTTTAAACCTACATTCATTGGCCACTGGCCTCCAGGACAAACTCATAACCTCTCCATCCCAGTCGCAGAGTGATTTGATTTTCAGCTAAAAACAAGAGCTTTTATTTAAATGTGTTCACAAACAAATTATTTCAGTGTGATTTGTGATTTCCATTGACTTGAATGGCACAGGCTTAAACCATACATGAGGAGAGTCCTCTTACACGGAATATCCCATCTGCTCAAATTGCTCACCTTTACCTCGATTAGCTGGGTGGCTCTCCCTTTCCACTTCTCTGCCTCCTCTTTGGGTCTATAGCCCAGTCAAAATTACTGGAAGCCTGAATCCAAAACTCCCAAATAGAAAAAAAGTTAAACCAGAACTTGTGATGGGCAGGCTTCCTATATCCATAGGTGCTCTGATGGAATAGACAGTGACTTGAACTTTTTCTCTGACCCTTAGAGATGAACCGGAATCAGTTCCTCAGATGTGAGGAGGCCAAAACCTTGGAGGATGGGGAAGGTTGAAATCTGAATCGAAATATTGATCAAAATTTCACGTCCCCTCTCATTGTAATGGATTTGGACAAAAACTTCAGATCCAAACTCTACCACACTTTGGAGCATTCCAAATCCCTATCCATAGTTGAAGCTTGATAGAGAAAATGAATTCCTGGGTACGCCAATGTTTCTTTCATCTCCATCTCTTCCCTCCCAGGTCTTTTTCACTGGCTACGGGCTCAACTGTATCAGCTATATTCTCTGTGCCAACTGTCCTATCTATAAACCTGCCGCTACAGTGTCAGTCTGTTGGAGGGTGACTACATAGTCACCTCCCTCCTGGGTGGTGGCAAAGTGCTTTTGTTCACTAGGTCAGAGGAACTTCCTCATTCCACAATGGACTCATTTCCTCAGCTGTCCATTGCATTTCCTGCTGAAATCAACAATAAACGAGGCAGCCGGCAATTCCAAACCTATTTCTGGGAGTGATCGGTTAGCTGAGAAATCTTGAACAAGACATTTTTTTACTGTAAGTTTCAATCTATTCCATCGCATTTCTTGTGTTAAATGTTTTATAGAATCTAATCTTTGAGGCTCTTTAACATCATTAAAATTCAGGTGAAAGGAAGCTGAAGGAACAAGAGGTGTGGATAGAGCTCTGACCTTCTGCAAGATTCCACTCTGTTCTAAGAAATAAAATAAAATGAGAGATGTTTCAACAGTAGCCACATGTCATGCAAGTCATTTCTTTGGAATGCTAAAAGAAGAGTGACTATGTCCTTCTCCTCCATTACCCTGGGCATGACCTTTGCTTTCACATGGACACCTGCTGTATGAACAAATCAAAGGCAAAATTAGTCTGTGTCAAAACACAATATAACGCCCGCAATAACCCATTTCCAAATGAACAGGCTAAAAGGTACAGAGGCAGCTCGGGTGAGAAGGCGGTTAGTTATCCTGAAACATTAATAGCCAGTGCCAGCTCAGCTGTTTTGGAAAAGAGCTGTGACCCACCCCTGCTGCTGCTACTGTCAGCTTGGTGCTTGTCAGGTGGAGACAAAAGTTGGAGGGGCTTGTTGTAATACAGCAGCTGTGCAGTGAATACCTCAAGCGATGCCAGGTCAGGATTAAGAGCATTCCACTCCCCTACACTGATCTGATCTTCTGCAGGAGAAGAAATGGCTGCAGGAACTTAATTCTACCAACAGCTGTGATTAGCTCAGCTTGCTGGTACAGCTCTCAGTTCTACATCAGTGAACCAATGTACCAGGCCAGTAGAGTCATATTATATTTTTGTGGTATTTGTTTTTCGCAAACTGATCATTCAGATTTAATTTCCTCTGACTTTGTGTTCCAAAGGGGAAGAAAGAGCTTGGTTTTCAGTGGGAGATGTACAGCTCCTGTTAATAATAGGACACATTATTAGTTTTCAGTGGGAGATGCGCTACTGCTGTTTAGAACGAGTTGGTTTTCAGTGACAAATGCACACTTGCTCTTACTAATGGGAGTTTTGGAACCAGTGTACATAATTTTTAAAGAGTGTTTTTTGTGATATTGGACACCTGTGATATTGGACAGCTTGGAAAAGAGGGGACTAAAGGGGGATATGATTGAGGTCTATAAAATCATGAGTGGTATAGAGAAAGTAAATAAGGAAGTGTTATTTACTCCTTCTCATAATACAAGAACAAGGGGCCACCAAATGAAATTAATAGGTAGCAGGTTTAAAACAAACACAAGAAAGTATTTTTTCATGCAATGCACTGTCAGCCTCTGGAACTCCTTGCCAGAGGGTGTTGTGAAGGCCAATACAATAACGGGGTTCAAAAGGGAGCTAGAGAGATTCATGGAAATAGGTCCATCAATGGCTATTAGCTATGATGGGCAGGAATGGTGTCCCTAGCCTCTGTTTGCCAGAAGCTGGGATTGGGAGACAGGGCATGGATCACTTGATGGACCTGTCTGTTCATTCCCTTTGGGGCTCCTGCCATTGGCCACTGTCAGAGGACAGGATACTGGGCTTGATGGACCTTTGATCTGACCCAGTATGGCTGTTGTTATGTCCAATAAGAAGTGTTCAGAGGCCACCAATTAATTTCACACAGGCTGCCAAACAGCAATGGCTTTGGGTAACTACAAGTCTAGGTTGTTTTAGAGCTGACAACCTAAGGCAGTGGTTTTCAAACTTTTTTTCTGGCAACCCAGTTGAAGAAAATTGTTGATGCCCATAACCCAGTAGAGCTGGGGCAGAGGGGTTTGGGAGTGACTCAGGGCTGGGGCAGAGGGTTGGTGTGCAGGGGTGAGGGCTGCGGGGTGGGGCTGGGGATGAGGGGTTTGGGGTGCAAGAGAGGGCTCCAGGTTTGGGGGGGCTCAGGGCTGCAGCAGGGATTGGGGTGTGGGAGGGGGTCAGAGCTCTGGCTGGGGGTGGGGATGGGGATGAGTGTTTGGGGTGCAGGAAGATGCTCAGGGCTGGGGTAGGGGATTGGGGCATGGGCTTACCTCAGGCAGCTCCCAGTCAGTGGCACAGAAAGGGTGCTAAAGCAGACTTCCTGCCTGTCCTGACACTGCAGACTGTGCTGCACCCCAGAAGGGGTCAGCAGCAGGTCCAGCTCCTAGGCGGAGGTGCACAAGTGGCTCTGCGTGGCTCTCGCCCGCACTTACCACCCCCAGCTCACATTGGCCAGTTCCCAACTAATGGGAGTGCGGAGCCGATGCTCGGGGTGGGGCAGCACGTGAAGCCCCGTGGCCCCCCTACCTAGGAGCTGGACTTGCTTCTGGCCGCTTCCAGGATGCAGCGTGGTGTCAGAACAGGTAGGGACTAGCCTGCCTTAGCTGAGCAGCACCGCTGACGGCTCTTTTAACAGCCCGGTCGGTGGAGCTGACCAGAGCTGCCACGACCCAGCGCCTTACATTCTGTGACCCAGTAATGGGTCGGGACCCACAGTTTGAAAACCACTGACCTATTGTATCCCATTTCAAATGTTCTGTTCTACCCAGTCCCCCGTCATGTAGCAGTTTGAAATTGTAGTTGATGGATGGTATCTAGAATTAGCTTATTTCCAGTCTTCAAATGAGAGTGACAGGCAGATCATGATTGTTACTCATGAAATGTTCTCAGCACCTAAAGTGCTTAGTGAATACAGTTTTTCATGATCTGCAATAACTATTGAAAAGAAAAAAAATGTGATTGATTTCTATGGGAATTTTTCTTCCCCTATCAAATTAGCGTTATAGTCTTTTAATAACAATCTCAATGAGGCATCTTTATTTAATGGCAATGTTACATGCCTAGAAAGATTGCGTGGACACACACCTGCACTCCCCAGTGCCCTTGATATACTGCCTTGGCTGCTCTGGCATTCAAGAGTCCCAAATGGACATTCAAACATGCGTGCACACACACACACACACACACACACACACACACACACACACACACACACAGAGTTTTAATGTCCATAATGTTTCATCTGTGCATCAAAAAGTACCTTGCAAACATTTCCCATTTCCTTAAGCCTCACAGCACTCCTGTTGCTATTGTCAGACCCATTTTGAAGAATTAGATGCAGAAAAAGTTGAGCGTAGAACTTGTCAAAAATGTTTGACATTTGCAATTTTAATTTTTTTCATGGAAATCTTGATTTAAAAAAAACTGCCACATTTTAATTAAAACTGTTGCCTCTTTTTCAAATAGTTCTTGTTAAGTGACTTACTCAACATGTTGTTTGCAGTGTTTCATAACTTTGCTAGATTCTAAAAATCATGGTCTTAATAAAGATACTGGATTTAGGGCTTTTTACAACCATCTGTAAGGGCTCGTCTATACTGGCAATGTTTAAGGTGGCTTGTGTAGTCGCGGCAGAGCGCTGGGAAAGAGTTCTCCCAGTGCTCTAAAAAACCCACTTCCACGAGGGGTGCGGCTCCCAGCTCCTGAGCTCGGGGGTGTTTTTTACCCCCCTGAGCAAGAAAGTTGCAGCCCTGTAAAGTGCTAGTGTAGACAAGCCCAAACTCACTAACCCCCCTTTTTTGTCCTTTGACTGCAGAGGTGTTAACGGGTCACTTCACTTTGAATGGTCTCTTATAATATGTGTTATCTGTGCTAAACACTTTGCACTCGTTCAGAATTCGTTCATGCGGTCATGACATTTATGTGTTACCAAATATTCTTCACAGCTAGTGCTCAGAGCTGCTAGCTGAGATATTTTCAGGGGCCCTGTTCAGAGGTCAGCCACTTAAGAGAGTCAACATTGACATAATTCAAACTTTCTTCCAGCCCTTCAGCGAGTACGCTATTTTTCTTAATTACGACTGGTGAAGTAATAGCATTCTTTACGGGTGGCCAACCTGAGCCTGAGAAGGAGTCAGAATTTACTAATGTACGTTGCCAAAGAGCCACAGTAATACGTCAGCAGCCCAACATCAGCTCCCACACCCCGCTCCCGGCGCCTCCTACCCACCGGCAGCCCTGCCAATCAGTGCCTCCCCCTCCCTGCACCTCCCAATCAGCTGTTTTGTGGCATGCAGGAGGCTCTGGGGGAGAGGAGGAGGAGTGAGGGCAAGACAGGCACAGGGGAGGGGGCGGGAAGGGGTGGAGTGGGGGCAGGGCTCGTGGCAGAGCCAGGGGTTGAGCAGTGAGCACCCCCTGGCACATTGGAAAGTTGGCGCCTGTAGCTCCAGCCCCGGAGTTGGTGCCGGTACAAGAAGCCGCATATTAACTTCTGAAGAGCCGCATGTGGCTCCGGAGCTGCAGGTTGGCCACCCCGGCATAATCTATTAAATTTCATTAACCCAGGCCTGGATCCAGGGCTGAATCAGTGAGACTTTTCCCTTGCTTAAAGTTAAGCACATGCTTTTGCTTTGCTGGGTTGGGGCTTTAGTCTGTCTTGCACTCACGGAGATCCACTTCTTGATCTATAAATTACACCTCAAGACACTAGGTGGCCCATGGTCTTCCTAGTTGCCTAATGTTAACAGTCCTTCTGATATTGCCTTCCACATACCCAGTCAGATGGCATTGGGCAGTTTAAGAACTTAGACAGCTACAGCGCTATACGACTGCACCACACTTTCTTGATAGTTAATGGAAAACTAATGAAAGAGCAGCTGCTGATCCTTCGCCCACCCACTTCACACACACAAAATTCTCCTCATGGCATTCTTCTCCTTTTGTTTTTAATAGAGGCCCTTGACTGTCAAAGCCAGTGATTACACTAGTTAAGTGTTCGGGAGTCTAAAGTGGGCACCTGTCGTCTGAAAGATAAAAGACCTTCAGCCAATTGTCTCTGCCTTCTAATCATATTATTTAATACAAATGGATTTTTCAAGCTGCCTTGTACAGTTTGTGTGGCAATTACCTAGGAGAATATGAAGGAGAGAGAAAAACAAACGGAGAGCTGTCAGCTTGTTTTAAACAAGTCTGTGGATCAGAAGGAGATTTATAGGTGGAATAAGCAAACAGTGATTAGTGTGAGCCTTAAAAATGAATGTCGGTTTCCTGCTTGCTCTACATTTTTTTTCCCTTGCATCCCAACTTCAAAAATATAATCTGCAGTTCCACAATATGTTCAAAGAGAAGAAAGTTTGGATGGTTGTCATGAATTAGTGGACAGAGTCCTTGCTTTCTACTCTGGAGGAATGGAGTTCAAGTCATGTTTGGTGATGTGGGATTTACGGGGGATGAGTCCCCTCCTCACACAGTTCTCAGGGGACAGATATTTATGGCCACCATTATTATGACCTATTTCAGGGGTCGGTGACCTATGGCATGTGTGCCAAAGACCGCACGTGAGCCGATTTTTAATGCCATGCTGCAGCCTACAGGGTCCCAGCTGCCATCCCCCCTCAGCCCGCTGCTGAACCCAGGCCGGGACCCCGGCAGGCAGCAGCGTGCCATTAAAAATCCTGCCCACCCTGGCCTGCTCTTCTCCGCCCCACCGACCCCCCACCAGCTACTGCTGCAGGGCAGGCAAGCTCCCCTCTCCTTCGCCTCTTCCCCCAGCGTGCTGTGTTCCTGCCCCTCCTCCTCTCCTCTCCCTCCCTGCCACCGATCAGCTGATGACCCTTGTGAGGGAGGGGGAGAAGCAGAGTGCTCCAGGGAGGAGGCAGAGAAGAGGTGGGGACAGGGCCTTGCCTTGGGGACAGGAACGGGGACGGGGTGGAATCAGGGCATATCCCCTCCAGCCCCCTGCCATGAGCTGCTCAGGGCAGGGGGCTGGAAACACCTCCACAACCCCATCCCACATCTCCAGCCCCCTGCCCTGATCCCTGCACCCCCACACACCCTCTGCCCTGACTCCTGCACCCCCCTCACATACCCAGCCCCCTCACACCCCATGTCCTGACTCTTGCACCCCCCACATTCCCACCCCCACCCTGAGCACCAAATGGGAGCTGCCCAGGTAAGCACTCCACACCCCAACCCTGAGCCCCATCCCTCATTCTAACTCCTGGCCAGACCTTACACCCTAACCCCCAGCCTGCTCCTTCACCCCCAGCCCTGTGCTCGGTGCACTCCCACCCTCAGCTCAGTGCAGAGAGAGAGAGAGGAAGAGAATGGCCAGAACCAGAGAGAAGGTAGGTACCCACTCTATGTGGGCAGGGCTGGGATCCCAGACCGGCAGCGGGCTGAGCGGGGCCGGCAGCCGGGACTCTGGCTGGCAGGAGCCAGGGGACTGAACCCCAGACCGCCAGCGGGCTGAGTGGCAGTGGGCTGAGCCGCTCAGCCCCTTGCCAGCCCGGGGTCCCAGCCGCCGGCCCCACTCAGCCCGGGGTCCCAGCCGCCGGCCCCACTCAGCCCGGGGTCCCAGCCGCCGGCCCCACTCAGCCCGGGGTCCCAGCCGCCGGCCCCACTCAGCCCGCTGCCGGTCTGGGGTTCTGGCTGCCTGCCCCTTGCCAGGCAGGGTCCCAGCCGCAGGCCCCGCTCAGCCCGCTGCCGGCCTAGGTGAATGGAACCCCAGGCTGGCAGCGGGCTGAGAGAGCCGGCGGCGTAAGATCAGCATTCTAATTTAATTTGAAATGAAGCTTCTTAAACATTTTGAAAACCTTGTTTACTTTACATACGACAATAGTTTAGTTGTATAATATACAGAGAGACCTTCTAAAAAACATTAAAATGTATTACTAGCATGTGAAACCTTACGTTAAAGTGAATAAATGAAGACTCGGCACACCTCTTCTGACAGGTTGCTGACCCCTGACCTATTTGGTAATTTCTGCTCAGGAGATGTCCAGGGCAGAGTCCACACACAGTTGCCCTACTGTACCTAGCTAACGGGTTAAATAAGGCGAGACTTTGGTTTCCAGAAGTGTGTATATCAAAGAGTTTGTCAACATGGGGAGGTTATATTGGTGTGAGGTAGTGTGTGAATTTAAACTGCTGGAGTTATACCAGTATAACTTCCTGTCTGAACACTTTTACTCTGCTATGAGTGCCTTTCTCTGATGTAGCTTATATCACTTGGAAGCCGTTTAGAAATTTAACTACACTAGTATAATTATACCCTTATAACTGGAAAAATCTCCTCTGTACACTTTCAGGAACACAAATATCCACTCCTGAAAAGAAACCCTCAATTATTTTTTAAAGAAGACGACAGACCTGAAAGTAAATCTTTGCTGCTCACGGGTGGTTGGTGTCCAGAGTAATTTCAGGGTCGACTGGCTCAGCCTCTCAGCGCTCTGACGTTGCATTCTGGCACTGGCAACAGAACCGTGATACAGATGTCTCCCAGGCCAAAAACAAACTTTCACTGGTCACACGCGGTGTCTGAAATAGGATTTACTATTTCTCTTCCAGGGCAGGAAATGTCTGCTAATCAGTTCCATTCCATCGGGTAAAGACAAAGCTGTGTGCATTTTGAACCCTGGCGTGTTTGTTGGATACATACATGCTGACATGATATACTAGTGTCTGCTTCCCTTCAAGCTGATGGGAATCCCTCTGAGTCCTACATAAAAGGAAAAGATCCAGTTTAATAATCTATCATCATGCTTAGCCGATATCCGAAATATTTGTCTGGGAGAATTCCAGTTGCAGCTGATTAATTGCACATGGGCTGTGGTTAAAGAAATAATCGATTTTCCGTTCAATGTTCATGTGTGCTACAGCATCTAGACCAGAGGTGGGCAACCCTGGGCCACATCCGGCCTGCAGAACCGTCCTGCCCGGCCCCTGAGCTTCCGGCCAGGGAGGCTACCCCCGGCCCCTTCCCCACAGCCTCAGCGCACTGCGCCACCAGCGCTCTGGCTCGCCGCTCCTACCGGGCAGTGCGGCGGCGGCGTGGCTGGCTCCAGCTTGGTAAGGGGGCGGGGAGGTCCCGGGGGGGCAGTCAGGGGACAAGGAGCGGTTGGATGGGACAGAGGTTTGGGGGGGGCAGTCAGGGAATGGGGAGCAGGGGCGGTTGGATAGGTGTGGGAGTCCCGGGAGGCCTGTCAGAGGTGTGGATAGCGGTGGGGACAATTAGGGGACAGGGAGCGGGGGGGGGGGGTTTGAAAGGGGATGGGGTCCCGGGAGGGGGCAGTCAGGGGACAAGGAGCAGGGTGGGTTGGATGGGTCGGAGGTTCTGAGGGGGACAGTCAGGGGTGGATGGGGGTGGGGGCCAGGCTGTTTGGGGAGACACAGCCTTCCCTACCCAGCCCTCCATAGTTTTGCAACCTCGGGCCAAAAAGTTTGCCCACCCCTGAGCTAGACCTTCACATTGATAGTGCCACTCTTATCACTAGTGATATCCTCACCTCACTGGTGCCACACTCTCATCACACTCACATCCACCCAGATCTTTGGGCTCTCTCTTTTTCCTTTCTCACACATTACCTGCATGTACCCCAGATGTTTTCCACCCACAGTTTTCTTTAGCTTCTTTAACACCCATATTTCAAATAGTTTTACTGAGATGAGTGCCTAAGGGTCACATTGCATTGAGCTTCCAAATGTAGAGCAATATCTTCTTTTCTTACAGATAGTTGGTGCCAGACAAGCCTCCAGGGCTGTTTTTAGACAATAGAGCCTCCCTGAAAAAACAAAATACACAAAAATTAAAATCCAGAAATGTTCTCTATAGAGATGAGCCTGAGCCAAAACCCTGGATACAAATATCCGTGACTTTACAGGGATTAGATTCCAGATGTCTGTTTTGCCAGTTGGGCCCCTCTCTGGTTTTGTAACAGCCAAAAATTCTGTTTTAGGATAATTAGCAATTTCTCAACACCATTTCCAATCACCATTTCAATTAGAGGAGGGATAGCTTAGTGGTTTGAGCATTGGCCTACTAAACCCTGCATTGTGAGTTCAATCTTTGAGGGGACCAGTTAGGAATCTGGGGTGAAAAAAAAATTTGGATGATTTAGTTGGGGGTTGGTCCTGCTTTGAGCAGGGGGTTGGACTAGATGACCTCCTGAGGTCCTGTCCAACCCTTATATTCTATGATTCAATCCCAGAGTTTTTGTGCACATTCTGCTATCCACGGATCCATTTGCCCTATATGAAGACTCTAGTCCAGTGATAAATAAACTGCTTAATGTTGTTGTAATGACAAATTATTTGTCGGTGTCTTAGTTTTAATGTTATGCTTCTTCCAATCTCTATGGGCTGGGGTTTTCCCTTTTTTGCACAGACATTACAAGCCTTGCGGAAAGCAGTCAGGTTACAATATAATTCTTGTGTGTGGCTTTTAGAGGGTCATGCTTTCACATGCTATACCCTTTGGATCAGTTCTCCCTCTGAAAATGGTGAGTAGGGCTGGGAAAAGTAAGTTTGCCAAATTTAGAACCTGTGGGAACATGATGGGTTCTAGATTCCATATACAACTCAAAAAGTTTGAGGTTGATATCTCATTTAGCTCTAACAAAAATGTTATTTCTAACTGTTGTTCCCGTTCTGGTCCTAGAAGCAGGGGAATAATTATTTTAAAACAAAAATATTTATTGTTTGCATAGCACAGGTTTCCATTTTATGGCAACTTAAGAGGTTTCTTTGGGGATAGGTTAAGTAAGGCCGTGTGTATATTTAAAACATTGCAGCAGTTTGTCCATGTAGATACTCCACCTCCCTGAGAGGCAGTAGCTAGGTCGACATGAGAATTATCCCATCGTCTTAGCATTGTCTGCACCAGGGTTTAGGTTGGTTTAACTGCATTGCTCAGCAGTATGGATTTTTCACACCCCTGAGAGACGTAGTTATACCAACCTCATTTCCTAGTGTAGACCAGGCCTAAGTCAGCCTGAAGAGTAGTATTTCCTCTTCATGCATGGATCCCTCATGCCCCCTCAGAATCAGATTCTTAGTAAACCTTGATTGAGGAAGGATAGATCTTAACTGTATCAATTATTGTAGGTATGCTTCCGGCATTACCCTCTATAAGCTCTGTAAAGGGTCAGCCACACTAGTGCTTACAGTCCTAAGAACATAACATAAGAATGTCCATACTGGATCAGACCAAAGGTCCACCTAGCGCAGTATCCTGTCTTCCGACAGTGGCCAATGCCTAGTGCTTCAGAGGGAGAAAATGGTAATGGATGACCTTCATCCATTTATTGGATAGCTCGTCTGGGATAAGCCATAAGTAGCATGTTAATTCTTTCATCATGAAATTCTCAATTTAAAGTTCCTTTCTTCTTACTCTTTGGTTGGTGGCCCAGTCTAGTGTGCATAAATGCAAAATGGCTGCTTGTGCTCTGAAGAAGAGTAACTGTAACAACGTATTCCATGCTGTCTCAATCTGTTCATCGATTGCCACACAAAAGGCTTTTCTTGGGATATTTACTGCTGATAAAAGGCTCCCGGATAAGCAAACAAACTGTTGGTTCTTATCCAAGTGGAATGAAACCTCAAAAACTTTCAGCTCATTTCTTATGGCTAACTCCTGGCCTCATTGAAACAACTGGCAAAATTCACATTGACTTCAATGGGCTTTTGCTAATTAAGTTCCCATGTCCCCAGTAATTACTCTACAGCCTGACAACTTTCCCTTGTTCATAAGGGATTGGCCCTCGTTCAGGGTAGAGAAGAGCCTAACACCAACTATACCAGAGGATAAATGACAATATGCAAGGTCAATTGCAACGAGCCGCTCTGCTGAGCTAGCCATTTTTTGTCCAACTTCCCAACCTCGTGTTTGTGCAAGTAGTGACTTTAGTGTGGAAACTACAGGGCTTGAGAAAAGGTTATTCTGGGGCTGCAGACTCTCAGGCTGGCACAATATTTCATAAATGCACGTATGTATATCACTGTTGTGGTCAAGGACCTTGCCTTATATAAGTTTATGGAGGAGATGGTATGATGGGATAACATGATTTTGGTAATTAATTGGTCTTTAAATATTCATGGTAAATAGGCCCAATGGCCTGTGATGGGATGTTAGATGTGGTGGGATCTGAGTTACTACAGAAAATTCTTTCCTGGGTATCTGGCTGGTGAATCTTGCCCATATGCTCAGGGTTTAGCTGATCACCATATTTGGGGTCAGGAAGGAATTTTCCTCCAGGGTAGATTGGAAGAGGCCCTGGAGGTTTTTCGCCTTTCTCTGTAGCATGGGGCATGGGTCACTTGCTGGAGGATTCTCTGCTCCTTGAAGTCTTTAAACCATGGTTTGAGAACTTCAATAGCTCAGACATAGGTGAGAGGCTTTTCGTAGGAGTGGGTGGGTGAGATTGTGTGGCCTGCATTGTGCAGGAGGTCGGACTAGATGATCATAATGGTCCCTTCTGACCTTAATATCTATGAATCTTATATCTTTTAAAAGGACAGCTGCATCCTCTTATAATTAATCCATAGTATATGGCAGTTCATTTAGAATGGGGATGACTAATTACAGATGCTCTATGGCAGAGTGTATCCCTATTACATGTGAATCCTAGTGACAGTGAATGAAAATCAACTCCCTGAAATTGTAAGGTAATAATTTATATCTCCAAAGAGTTTTGTAAACAATAATTAATTTATTAAAATAGCGTTTGTCTCTCTTATTTTTCAGCGTGGGTAACACACCAAAGCAGCATCCCTCCAGAATATTCAGGGGTGAATCATCAAAGTGCTTTGCGTTCCAGTTCAGTTCAGATAAGCAACTAAACACTGTCCAAGCCTTGTTCGAACAGATGGGAGATTCAGGGAGAAAAATTTGTCCCCCAGGTTGTCAGCATTCCCTCTTCTCTCCCAGGATAAATCTAGGAAATGCAAAGGCACATGGAAACTAAAGAACCATCTGAATTGGTTCCCTTCCTAATTATTCAGCTGTCTTAGATCTGCGAAGTAGATGAAATCACAGAAGAGCAAGCTTGCTCATAAGGTATTCCATTGTTGCCTTCCCTTTTCCTAAAAACGTCCAGGCCCGGCTTTACCCTAGAATTGCACAGAAATATGGAACACGCACAATTAACCCAACTCCTGAAAAGTTTCAATTTGATTTTGTTATGAAGTTTTAGTTAAATCTTTGGTCATTGTTGTGATTCATTAATTAATTATTATTATTTCTGTTGCGGTAGTGGCTAGAGGCCCCCCAAAAATATCAGGGTCCCATTGCACTGGTTACTGTACAAATAACACAAAGACAATGCCCTCCCCAGAGAGCTCACAGTCTAGCATTTAGACAACATGCGACAGGAGAATAAGCACTTTGGAGGGCCAGCTACCGCGAGAGAAAGATGTGATTCCACAAGGGACTAGTTACAGGGGGACTCAGGAAGAAGAGGCAGTCACCAGCTACATGAGGGCCAGACAGTCCTTTTCTTCATTTATCAGAACTTGTCCATCCACCATTTAGTCCTGACATCAGAATCTTCCTGTTCAAGTCAATGGGCCTGACTCAGAGCTGTCCTGTTGCTTCTTTATGCTGGCTACACTGGTGCAAGGTGGCCACAAAGCAGCTATATGACCCTTTTGAGGAGTGCCTTCAAGGTTCCTGGGCCACTCCAGCAGGTACAGAGTGGTTCTGCTGGTTCCCTCCCACACAGGCACTCCAGCCACAGGAGATATGCCATGGACATGGCTGGGGTTTTACTTTGCCCTGGCTGTTTCCCAGGCTTATGGAGGTACAAGTTAGAACAGCTGATAGGGCTGTCTAGCTTGCACCAAGTGCCAAATCAACTTCTGGCAGCCCCAGCATAGGAGACACCCAAGCCAGCTCCATCACAGAGATGAACTGGGTCCAATGAATTTCCTCTCATCTGTAAGTGTTCTCTTAGCAGCTGCCTGGACCATGCATCCATTAACTGTAGCAGCAGCATAGATGTTAGTGAAAAGGGGGGCGGGGAAAATGCAATATCAAAGAAAGAAATAGGTCCCAGATAAACAGGGTGGGGAGTCCAGGGGCGTAGTGTCTGTCTTGAAACACTGCAGAGCAGAGAATTAAGCAATGAGAGCACAAGCCTGCCAGCAGCAGAAAGGTCACCAGAAGGATCATCTGTGACAAGAAAATCTAGGGCATCCTGCCCTGAAAACTCTTCATTGATCTCCTCCTGCCATGGTGTGCAGTATTCCAGGCATGTTGTTGTGTGCCAATAGAAAAACAGCCACTTACTAAAGGCACAAATCCCACACTTCCAAGAATTGCAGCCCCCAGGACGTTATCTAGAGACAGCAGCTTGGAACTTGGCTGTTTTCAAAATTCCTATAAAGTTAGTCAAAAGATGAAATACTCTTCTATAATGTAAAGGCACACAGAGCAATGTACCATGCTGAGAGAGCTTGCAAATGGATTTACAGGACAGTACCGTGTACAGGATTAACAAAGAACTGAAATTGCTTTTACACTTTGGCTTATTAACCCTTATATTACATCCCCCTAGATAGCTCCTCAGTCTCTTTGCACAGACAGTGCAGGGCTTGTAATGTTCTTTAACGATTCAGTTGAGACGTTAAATACTGACATGTCTGCTCCTTGTACACAGTATAAATCCCCTGTCTTTTTCCCCAAGGGCTTACTCTATTGTCTTTGACCAAAATTTTCCTTCTCAGGCAAATACTGTTGTGCAGTGTACTTCCTGCCACCTTCCACCCCAGAGGTGGTTGCATTTCAGTGGTGTTGTATAAAGATCTAGGCAAGTAGTCATTTTTTTTTAAATATCATAAAATGCACAAAATGCATTATTCAACAGATATTCTTTGACTAGTTTAGCATGTAGTTTTGGGCGGCACTGAATTCTTTACATGAAAGATTATTGGAGATTTAAACTATAATTCATTCATTCATTATTACTACTAGCTCTTTTGCATTATATGCAAATGCTTCCCACCTGTTGTGGGGAATATCAGAACATTTGCTTTTTCATCTGAGCACTAAATTATACTGATTTGCAGCAACAGTATCACAACCCTTTGATCACCATTTTCATTAAAAATATAGGCCCCAGTCTTGCAACGTTGGTGTGTGTAAACCGACCCCTGTGCTCACGTGAAGTCACTTGCAGGTTATGGCCCAAAGACTACTATAGCTGATGCTGGATGTTATTATTATTTAGACTTGTGCTATCTATCATAGCTCCTGGGAGTTCTAATCGTGGACCACAACCCACTGTGCTAGACGCTGTGAAAACACAGAACAAAAAGGTAGTCCCTGCTCTAAAGGACTTATATTTGTATTATCATTGCTGAATGCTTTGTTAGATTCTGTGAGTGGCATTATGGTAGTACACAGTTCCTACCAGCATCAGGGCCCCCTTGTCCTTGGTGTGGTACATACATAGAATGATAGTTACTGCACTAAAAAGCTTACACAGTCTAAACAGACAGGACAGGGAAAGCATGGCAGAAAGGTAGTACTGGTAACCCCTTTGTACCTCAGTCCCCATTAGATGGGGGACTGAGGTACAAAGTGATTAGGTGATTTGCCCAAGGTCATATAGGAAATCCAGGACAAAAAGTGTGAAAAGTTCTTCTGAGTCCCAGACCAGAGCTTTCACTGCAAAACCATACTGTCTTAGCCCCTTTTTACTGAATTATTTGACTACTAATTGTTTTATTTGATGGTGACATGGAGGGAGCATGGGACTCACAGCAGGACAGGTGAGCTGCTGTCAGAAACTCGTGACTTATTTACTACTCATATATACATTTCACTAACGCCGTATTGCTTGTAATGGACATGGCTCGCTGGACAGGATCCATAGCTTCACACATGTGAGCAGTCCCACTCCACTCCGGACCTAAACCAGGAGAAAGCTGGTCTCCTGCTATTTTTGTGTTTCACATTTTTATTACTTCCATTCACTTAAAGAGTTTAAAAATAAATATAATGTTTAATCCAACTCAGGTGTTTGCAACACATGTAAAGGCTTTAATTGTAAGTTAAACTGACAACTTCCCTTTAAGTGCAAAAGCAGGTGAACAACCACCATCACAAACACAAAAAGTTGACTGAGTTTTTTTTGAACTTCAAAAAAGGTTTCAAGGCCTGTTTCATAGATATTAAAGTCAGAAGGAACCATTATGATCTAGTCTGACCTCCTGCACAATGCAGGCCACAGAATCTCACCCACCCACTCCTGCAATAAACCTCTCACCTATGTCTGAACTATTTAAATCCTCAAATCATGGTTTAAAGACTTCAAGGAGCAGAGAATCCTCCAGCAAGTGACCCATGCCCCATGCTACAGAGGGAGGTGAAAAACCTCCAGGGCCTCTTCCAATCTACCCTGGAGGAAAATTCCTTCCTGACCCCAAATATGGTGATCAGCTGAACCCTGAGCATATGGACAAGATTCACCAGCCAGATACCCAGGAAAGAATTTTCTGTAGTGACTCAGATCCCACCCCATCTAACATCCCATCACAGGCCATTGGGCCTATTTACCATGAATAGTTAAAGATCAATTAATTACCAAAATCATATTATCCCATCATACCATCTCCTCCATAAAATTATCATCAAGTTTAATCTTAAAGCCAGATAGGTCTTTTGCCCCCACTGGGTGAAGGCAGCTGGGCTGTGTTGTTGCTTTACCCATTACACACAGCCACAAAGGTTTGAGAGTCATTCAAGCTCTTGGGGCTACAAACTATTTTCCACTTTTCAAGTGGGATGATAAGTTACTTAGGATGCAAAAGGAGTTGTCCATACGGATTAAAGGGCCTGCAGGATGGGAAAGACACACTCAGGAAAGAATAAGGTTTACAAAAATAAAGACCCCCTTTCTCATATTCCTCCATAGCACAGGGCAAAGTGAATTTTCTCTTATGCACGCTGTTAAAAAACAAAATCCTCATCAACCAAACCACAAGCCCAGATCCCAGCTCTCATCCATCACCCCAGCTATTATTTCAGTTTCTCAGAACCAAGTACTTCCAACTCAATTCTTAAGAGACTAAGCTACCATTCTACATAATTCTTTTGTGAATCAGACTTGCAGATATAGACCACCACCCCCTTTCCTCCCAGTTTCCACCCTAGAGCAGCTCCTCTGCTGAGGTCCTGATACTTTATAAATGATGCAGTAGCCTGATTGGCCTATCTAAGATTAATGAGATCATCTGTGCTGATGAGATGAGTTACTCACTGTGCTTCAAGAAAAGTGGCATCTTAGAGACTAACAAATGTGCTTTCCTTGATCTCCAACAGCTGGAAGAGGAGAAAAGCTGTCTCCACATTACACTCTTCAGGGGTGTGCTTCGAGGGACTCAAAAGATCCAGCTAAGATCTATTGCAGAATCAGGATTCAATAAGAATTCTGCCAGTGCTCTGTAAGCAAGTGCGAATTTCCTGGGCAACTACCTGTGGTCTTTAAAAATCCTGACCTAGTTTTCAAGGAAGAGTGACTACCTTGAGACAGAAACCAAGAGAAAGGGTGTGTTTCACCCCCAGATGAGTTTCTCCCATTGATTCTCAGATAGCTTTCACAATAGAATGGCTTAATGGACGTTTCTTCTTTAGCTCAAGCAGTAAGGTTTCTGCTTTCGGAGCTGAAGGAGCTATGTTTAATCTGCATCAATGACCATAGTGTCTGCATGTATGGTATTGTAAACCTGAAAAAAGCTAATGGCTACCATCAGCTGGGTCTCAGATCCAAAGCTATCACAGACCTCGTTAAAACCAATAGATGGGCTAAGCACTCTCTTTCAGGTTTAACATTACATTTCTTGTTTGTTACATTTGTCCTTTCTTCCCATGATCTTGAAAACAGATCACAATGTTGTAACTGTTGTCAGAATCAATCCAATGTTAGAAGCATTACATTTCTGTGCATCTTGCTCTCAGACACTCTGCTGTGACATACTTTTCTGCAGATAATAAGGGAATGAACAAACACGGTTCTAGCAGTTTCCATAGGAGGGGGAGACTAAAAAGATTAGGGCTGATCAGTTTAAAAAAGAGATGACTCTGAGAGGATATGATAAAGGTCTAGACAATTATTAATGGTGTGGAGAAATTGAATAGAGAAATGTTATTTATCCTTTCATACAATACAAAATCCAGAGGTCACCTGATGAAATTGATAGCAGGTTTAATACAAATAAGAGGGAAAACTTTTTCACACAACGTGCAGCTAATCTGTAGAACTCATTGCTGCAGGATGTTGTGATGGCCAAAAGTATCATTAGGTTAAAAAAAGAACTGGATAAATTCATGGAGGAGAGGTCCCACAATGGCTATTAGCCAAGATGGCCAGGGATGCAATCCCATGTCTGACCCAGTATGGCAGTTCTTATGTTCTAGCTCCCTTTAGAACACAAAGTATGCCAGGAAAGTTATGATAGTAACTAACATTCTAGGTACTAGCCTCAAATACTTCATGAAGCTATAGCAAGCTGTAATGTTTTAGGGGATGTTACTGCAGTATGATTTTAAAATAAAAAGGGTAGTTTACAGGGGTAGCTCAAACAGAGAGCAGAGCTAGAGGACAAAAGGGAATTATCCCCCTGAATCACAGGAGGTTGTGTTTCTTATCGGTAAAAGGATTCTTCATATAATATTCACTGAGGCATTTAACTGTTCATACCTTGAACACCTTAGTCAGAATGGAAGTGGGCTAGACAGAGGGCTGACCACATGGATGAAGCTGGTTTGGTAGCTGTAGCTGCAATTCTGATGTCATTTTAGTTCTTAAATCCAGAATTCTGACATTTACGTTGAGAAAACACGTGGAGTGTGTGGTCTAGTTGTTTACTTTGGATAGCCCTGTTATCATAATCAATTGATCACAGTGAGGGCAAATGACATGCCTCCCCTTTTTGTTGTTGCCTGTAATAAAAGTCATATCAATGCAGTAAATCATGAGATGCGGTTAAAAACAAGAACACTACCCTTAAACAGAAGGTGTTGTAGATTCTATCATATCGCTGTTGAACAGTGGCCATCTTCAAGAGCAAAATCAGCTGATGTTCTCTTTCTTCTACCATGGTGTGCATAATTTGCCCCCTTTATGACTTCAGGCTGGGGTCTTATTAAATCTCACAAGCTAATCGGCAGCAGCAAGCCTGGTCAGTATTTGTCTGGGAGACCTTCAAGGAAAACCCAGATGCATCCCACTGAATCTGTAATGAATCAATGTCCCAGTATGGAGTTAAGGGGCAATATGACCCTGAAGACACCAAAACCATTCAGATGAGATCTAAAACCAAGATCCTGACTATTTCATTAGCAATAAGTCATGCAGCAAACAGGCACAGTGGTACGAAATAGATCTTTATTAACCATGCTGAGATGCCAGTGGTACTGGTTTTTCAATGAGCTGTAATTAGGGCCTACTCCTGCAAAGTGCAGAGTACCTTGGCCAAAGTGTCAAGTGCCCTCACCTCCTATTCACTTCAGGGGGAGTTCTGCATGCTCAGAGGTCCTGATTCAGGAAAGCACATAAGCATGTGCTTGACATTAAACACTGACTTCCACGGAACTTAGGTACATCTTTCAGGGCTTTCCTGAATTATGACCAGAATCAGGACCTTCCTGTGGTGTACTGTTAAACAGCTGCTGTCTTCCACACTTGAGGCAGCAGCATTTCTATGGCAGATGCCTATATCAAAGGGGAGTCTGAACCATAGCACTATATGTATTTGAACATCTGACAAAAACTTTGAGGAAGTTTGGATCTATATCTCCATTCAGAAGCCAAGCCAGAACACTGATTAACACACCTCTGAAGTTCGGGGGAATTCAGATTTGGATCAAAATCCACATGTGATGTTTGAAGCTTGAGCTAGGCAGACACACACATATATAGAAGGCAGAATTTTCTGGACTGGCCAAGGAGTGCTTGGCATGGGGGAAGGAACCAATATGTTTTTGCATTTCCCTGATCTTAGGGCCATCAGGCATTGGCTTGTTCCCTGCATATTTGAACAGCCTGAAGGCTATTCTATCTTTCACTGGCTGCCAGCCATTCCAACAGGTAGGGATGAGCAGGAAGCAGGGGTGCCTTGGCCACGCTCTGTTTTCCACAGCCACCCCTCTGACACCAGCGGCTCTGCACCACTCAAAAGATCATCCTAGGCAGGGAAAATCGTCAAGTGACCAGAGCTGCCAGCTGTAGGGCTGCTTTGTGCTGCCTGAACAGCACTTGATAGTCACAGCGTTCCAGAGAATTGGGGTCAGTGCATGACATGTGTTTTGGGCTGTGAGATGCTACGGAAATGCAAGTTTTCTTTGCGTCATTCTGAGGTCTTGCTTTGCTAGCATTAGCAGCTGCACTTTCAATCCTGTGGACCCTAGTTTCTGAAGAGGAAGTGGGCTCTTTTCTTTTGGCTTCTGAAAGGCTCACGGCTTGTCTAATCTGTCAGGAATAATTAAGAACAATGAGAATATATGTCCCAGTGGAAGGAATAAATCCATGTAATGGAAAAGCCCTAATTAAAAAAACCCAAAAAAACCGCCCCCTTTGCCAATGATGCACCAGGTATGTGGTAGTCCTTTAACATAAATATTTATTTCCTTTTAAGAGGTCACAATTTCCTGAGGATAAGGACAAGAAGGGGAAAATCTCAACAGGGCTCTTTGGTAAATAATGTGCCTGGCTGTCTGCTTCCCCAGTATTAATGAGGTTTTCTCATCATGAAAGGAAATGAAAATCCCTGTCTTATATCAACTCCAGGACTTCACTAGCCTTTGCACAGCACAGCACCTTACCCTAGGATTTGTCTACTCTCCAAGACATGGATTTAGGAACTTCAAACTGTGCTTAGTAATTACAGATTAGTTCTCGAGTTTCAGGACCCCTTCGCAGTTATAGATAGCACCCAGCACTCACTTGCAAAATTAATTGGCTGTGTTAAGGGCTAGGACATTGGCCAGGCTGATACCCTGGCAAATAAAGCCCAGAGCAGCTTCCTTCAGCACCACTCTGCCAATGAGATGACATTGAAATGGAAGGGTGATCTTTAAGGAGGAGAGGGCAATTCTATCTCCAGGACACATTCAGACCTTATACTTTATGATGTGGACACCTGCACACTGGACAGCTCCAGATGGAAGCAACTTTCAATGACTATCGCCCTTGGCTCCTTTCAAACTGATGATCTAGCCGTAGAAGGCTGTGTTATCCCATTAGCCACCCTGCTAGCATGCTCCCTCCACATCAGCAGCCATTCTCAATGCCCTCACTTGAGTCTGTGGGCTGCACGTTTCATTATCATCTGCACAGCTATGCTCAGTAAACAGTTTCCTAGGAAATAGCGGACTCTGCTAGTAAATGCGTTAACTGTGTTCAGTGCTGCAGTTTCTAATGTTAGCTCATTGTGTGACGGTTCCTCTCCCCGCCACTCACTGGCTGCAGGGATAGAACTTTAATCTTCAGCTCCAAAGAATGGGGGGCCAGACCCAGCTGGTGTAAACTGGGGGAGCTGCTAACCCTGGGTCACTACCATTTGAGGGAATCCTTCTGTTCTATTCTATCTATACAGGTTCTTTTACCACCCTCATCACTATAGTATTTGAGCACTTTCCAAGCAGTGCATTAAACAATGTGACTAGTAACAGGTGGTTTGTTCGGTCTCTCATCCTCTCCCCAAGGGGAGAAGTGTGTGTGTAGTGTAATCTTTTATTTTGGTAGGGTTGTTATTTTTTTTTTTTTTGTAAATTCTATTGTTTTAAATGTACACATTGCTCTGTGTTTACGTTAGAGAAGGCTGGCTGAGGGAGTTTCCCTGACACTTGGAGCAGAGGCAAATGAGGTTTGTGATGGTCTTTAATTCCTGTAGGAATAACTTTATGAGCAGGTAGAAGCAGTAGGCTCTTATCTGCTACATGGACAAGCCAGTGGAGGGAGACAGGTTTCACTTAGCCAGTGGGATACATTTGGAAGGTGTCTACCAATATTGCTGTATTTGGTCTGTAACATGTTTTGCGATACACTTGCATTAACTCGCTGGCAGTTGCTGATCGACGTATTGTATACACTCTAGCAGACACTATCATATGGTAGGACAAACAAAGTTTAAATTTTCCATTTAAAACAAAAGAAAAACCACAACCCTCTGCCCTTCTCTCCCAGGAGGTAGATAGGCCTCAACAGCTGGATCTCGTTATTGAAGGCATAAAAACACCAGAGTGGTTTATTTTTGATAAATTAAGATTTACCAGATATTTAGCCCTTACTTACCACTTACTCAGGCAAAATGGGTCCCCAAGATCCATATAGATTGGAGGAATCTGTGGAGCTTCTTCAACAGGCTCTGAGGAAGCCATGCCCCCACAACAGAAACATTCCTAGGGAACTGCATAAGTTAAGACATGCCGTGAATAGGTTATGGCTGCAAAAGGGCGAATGGGCTGTAGGTGTAAAGAGAAGGGAAGATCTAGTAGTTCAGGCATTGTACTGATACTCTGGAGATCTGTGCTCTGTATCTGGCGCTGCTGCTGCACTCTGTGTCCTCAGTCAAGGAAGGTGAATCTCTCTATGCTTCAGTCCCTTGTCTGCAAAATGGAAATAATGTCATGTCTACCTCGCAGGGAAGTAGTGAAGATAAGTTTATTTATGTTGGTAAGGTGCACAGATACTCCCGCGGTGAGTGCCGTAGGACAGCCCTGGAACAAAAGTAAAGGCATCAGGATTTGGCCTTTACTTTTTCCAATATTTTTAGTTGGGAGGTGCTTTATAAATGGAAGGAGCGATTATTATTATTATTCTCAATAACAGCCCTGCCTGGGATGATGGGAAAGAAAAGACAGCACAGCAAGAAGGAATTTTTCCATGTGCAGAAGATGGATTTGTCTGCTTAGGAGTATTGACAAAAGTTTTATCTGAGCATCTGTGCTTTGTGCTAATTGATCTATCTATTTGTTCCCAGGGTTCCCACGCCAGGGCCCTCCTTACACCCTGGACCAGGCCTCAGCACTCGGTCCTTTGCTCTGCAGTGTCTGGGTATTTTAGCATGCCAGTCCAGTCTTAAGAGGCTCAGCTCACTGACTGAAACCCCGATAGTCTGTCCCTTCTGTGGTTCATCAATAAATACAAACACATTGTCCCAGAGATGTGGTAAAGCTCTCTTCCCTCAGAGGGCTTCTGTGCGCATGTGGGCCCAACCAGGCTCACTGGCTAGTGTAACGGGGGCAATCCCATCACAAGTGGGTCTGCAAGAGGACCTCCCTTCCTTCAGGGAGGAGTTGCTGAGCGGAAATCCCCACGGTTTGCAGCTCCAGGCCAATGGGGGCTGCGAGCAGCGGCGCGGGTCAAGGGACGTGCTGGCCGCCCTTCCCGCAGCCTCCATTGGCCTGGAGTGGCAAACCGCGGCCAGTGGGAGCCGCGATTGGCCGAACCTGCAGAGGCGGCAGGTAAATAAACCGGTCTGGCCTGCCAGGGGCTTTCCCTGAACAAGGGGCTGACCAGCTTTGAGAATCACTGATTGAGAGAATGTCGACTTGTTATCTGTCAGGCACGGATGTTCAGCTGTCCAGTGTGAGGCGATAAAGGGGAACTGGAATAGCAATGTGTGCATTATAAAATAGGATTGTTTTAAATGCACTTGGAATGATGCAACCAAACCCAACAACTCCAAAGATGCTGCTTTCTGAAAATAAGATGATTGCCTCAAGGCATTATGGGAGAACGTGTTTCCTTGGCATATTACTGCAAAACTAGCAGGCTGCAGCCAGCAGTGGGCTTCTGAATGTCTTCCTCCGAAGCATCAGGAATAGGCCACTACCAGAGGCTACCAGGCTGTATGGAGCAATGGTATGACCTACTGTCCCATACGCTGCTCTTAACATAACAAAGTCTGGGGACCTAGGCCAACATTTTCAGCCCCAAGTTTAAGCATTCAATCCATATTTTTGCACCAAGACTTGAGCTTCATTTGTGCTGAACTCCTGCTTGACATTGCTGTGGTGGCAGGTGCCATGGTGGCTCTAAACTAGTTTTCTGAGCCTGATGTTGGCCTGGCAGTGAACTGGTCCCTGGTATGGGTTAGAGCAGCCACAGTGGGGCTTTAACTTACCCACCTGGGAAGGTCCCCTAGGGTCCATTCAGCTGCAGGGGACCACTAGATCTCAGGGCACTCTGGCCCCACCTCCAGAACTCAGGCTATTCCCCACAGAGTCCACCTACATGGTGGTGGGAACTAGATGGTGTGGAGCTGGCTGCACTAGCTTTATGCAGGGAGGAATTCCTGTATGCCAGGAGCTCCTCAGCTGCCCTTTTAGGGCAGCTTTAGATGATTTAGCTTGGACAAGGATCAGCCCCTAAGTCTGATTCTGGTGGCTAACTTGGAATGCACACTAAGAGATCAGACAAAAGCACTCTGGTGAGGAACAGAGAAGGGACAGGCTGTGTGCGATCATGTTGTGGGCTTGTGCTGTGGTTTTTTCCTGTACATATATATCAAATACTCATGGAGTACAAAGAAAATCAGCCTTTGCTCTGGATAAGTCCGAACGATACAAAAGGAGGATTAGGTTTGGAGACACAAATAGTGAAAGGCCTAGGTTGTTACTATTTGCCGCTTTGTCTATTCCCTTTCTTTAGTATGTAACTGTGTAAATAACCCAAGGAGAGGATTTTTCTTGTGCTGCAAAAACTAATAAACAGGTTTTGAAAGAAAGAAAGAAAGAAAGAAAGAAAGAAAGAAAGAAAGAAAGAAAGAAAGAAAGAAAGAAAGAAAGAATGTTAAATTCCAGTCTACATAACTACAGGCGCGTCAGGTCAGGAGAAAGGTGCATTGGTGCAGCAGTGTGAGTCTGAGACTGTAGTAGTTGGGGCATTGCAGGACTGAGAGACAGTAGCAGAACTGTGAGGGGAATACTGGACTCTCAGCACTGAGGAGCACTGGCAGCCCTTTTGGAAGGTCTGGACAGCACAAAAATCTCCCCCCTCCTCTCCAGTATATTGCAAAGTATCAGAGGGGTAGCCATGTTAGTCTGGCTCTGTAAAAGCGGCAAAGAGTCCTGTGGCACCTTATAGACCAACAGACGTATTGGAGCATAAGCTTTCATGGGTGAATACATGCATCCGATGAAATGGGTATTCACCCATGAAAGCTTATGCTCCAATACGTCTGTTGGTCTATAAGGTGCCACAGGACTCTTTGCCGCTTTTACAGTATATTGCAAAGTACTTTAGGCTGGAGGGTGCATTGAAAAGGCCAGTGACAATCGAAGATGATGATAGCTAGAAGGGGGACTAAGGCTCAATCCAACTCCCCTGCGTGTTAATAGGAAAACGTCAATGGAAATATCAGGAAAATGGGAGTTAGATCAGGCCCTAGGAAAGCTATTTGCACACTCCCGCCCCACTTGCCTTCCCCAGCCCTAAAACTTCAACGCAAAAGTATTTTTTTAGTTCCTCTGTTATTGTTTTCTCCAATATTTCCATGGCACTGATGCAGCTATACATGGTGTTGTCACGTAACATCATGCTTGACAGCAAAATCTGGATGGATTCCCGCGAAGCCCTGCAGTAAAACCAAATATGGTTAATAAGAGAAGAATTAAGGATGTTACAGTTAGTGGTGGGTGAACCTGGTTGGATAAAGTAAGACAGCCCTCCTGTCCCACACCCCCCTGAACAAATCAAGTTGTACCTAAACTAAGCCTTTCATTTTCAGACAGCAAATGAGTGTTTAACATTTTTGCTTATTTGTTCAGATCTGCACTGCTTAATTCTAGTCAGAAGCAGAAGCACAAGCGCTGACATAATATAAGAGAGGCTGATCTAGCTATATTTTCCTGCTCTGATTTGCAGATCCAAGGGCTTTGGATAATTTATTTGGACAAGGTTTGCATAAGCCTCCAAACTTCCTGGATGCTTATCTGCAGGCTGCTAAACTCTGGTAAGAGGGGAGGGTGCTCAAAATTCCAGCCAGTGACTTGCTCATAATCTCCAGCTGAGCGACTGTGCCTCACAACTCCCATTCCTGATCCGAAGAGCTGCGCAAAGGGGCATGCAGCTTTCCTTTGAAAGCTGGAAACTAAAATGAACATAGAAACATAATAGATTCATTCCATTGAAGGGGGGTGAAGGGGGGAGGAAACACGTTGTTTTCTTCTCTTGCCTTTATTCAGCTATTAGCTCTGTTCCTTCAGCTATCAGGTCCTATCCAATATGCTTTTGATGTTCACGGCATACGAAATAGCTGCAATTATGGATTCCTCTCTTCTTTTTTTTTTCATCAACAATTAAAAAGAATCCTCTGCTAGGGGTTCTTTTAAAGATCACTGATATCAGTCTGATCAAATGATTATACATTATTTCCACATCAAACTGCAAGAAACATACTCTTGTCTCAGTGTTTTTGTTACCAAGTGGGTGAGGGTTGGTGGGGGGTGGGCAGTGGAGGGTGCGTTTTACATCTAATCAGTACCTTTTACTGAATTTTTACACTGCAGATTTTATTTTGAATAAACTAAATAATTGGAGTAGGAGGATGAGGTGTCCAGCCCTGCAGCCTGTCAGAAATCAGTCCTGCATCAACGTGTGTGGCACTTGGTAATGGCCATGGAATGGAGACTGAGTGTGTTATAGGTTAGGTAGCTGCAAATCCCAGTTTGTTGCCTGTAAAGGGGAAGGAGCAAAGGGACTAATGTCAGAATATGGCCCTTGGCTCTGAACACCCCTTAGCTGTGGGGTGAGGGTGGTTGGATGTGGATCCACACTTCCTGGCTCAGACCCATCTGTGATTTGTACAAGAAAATGCTTCCGGGAGAGAAGTGATCATCAATTAAAGAGGAAAAAGGAAGGTGTAGAGTGAGGTGCAGTTATGCAGGGTGCCTCAGTGGCAGACAAGGGGAGGGGAGGTGCGGTGGACAATCCTTCCGAAGAGCTGAGGAGACAGAAGGGAGCAGAGAAAGCACCCAGAACAAAATTCATCCCTGCTGCACTCGGCCCTGGGGAAAAGAGGCGAGGGCAAGATGCCCCCCAGCACAGATCCACAGGGCCTGATGAGACACCAGTGACCTATGGGGGCCATTGCAGAGCTGGGAATTGCTGAGGTGCTGGAACACTGTGGCCATGCCTCCTTTTTGCCATCATGCCTCATGTGCGAGGGTCTCCTGTGCGGGGAGACAGAACCAGCTGTCCCAGTCCGAGGCCTATTAAGGTCCCTTCACTGAAGACATTCCCCAGGAGGCCTTGCAGTATCTTCACAGCTTCTTTTTGCTAGCTGAGGAGAGATCCAACAGCCAGAGGGCACCCAAGAATTGGGCCCCGAAACTGCAGGAGAGTGAGAGGGAGCATAGATTGAGATGAAAAAGGTGGAGTGGGAGCTGCCTCCCCAGGACTCTCATCTGCTGTCCAGGCAATAAAGAGCAAAAGCCAGATCTTCCATATTACCTCCAGGTCGGCCAACCCCATGCCTCTCTATAATCCATTCATGTCCATATTTCTCCAAGTAGCCAAGGCAGTTTGCACTCAGGAACATTTGAATATTCTGCAGGGGTTTTCTTTATTCCTTTAAATACAAGGAAGTTTTGATATGCAAAGCAGAGAGATCAACACACACCGCTGGGCTAGCCAGGATCCAGGGTTCAGTGTCAGTGGCCAAGCTTCCTCCCTGGCATGGCTCCTTTGCCTCTGTGAACAGCTATCCCCTGAGCAGGATCTCTTTTTGCCTCTCTCGCTCTCTATTTTGTAGGGTGGCATCCTGGTTTGGGGATCAGTGAAGCACTGATGAAAGTGAGGGGAAGACAATCCATATTGCCATTACACCACTGGATGAAGGAAAAAGCAGAGTACATCTTGTTTATAATTTCCTCCTTCAGTGCTTAATGAGGATTACTAATGGAGCGGCATTGCCCCAGAGCCCAGGCTCTGAGCATCTTTCCTGCAGCATGTTGTGCCTCTCTTATTTTAGATGTGCTATACATTCATTCAGCTGTAGCGCGAGCTGAGCTTTGGATAAATATTCTCATTAATGCTGATAATGATGATGAGGAAGATGCCTCCAGCATTCTGTGCTGATCGTCTTCTCCTCTGGGTAGAAGAGAGAGAGAGACCGCTCCACCTCCTTTCACAGCTTCACTTTACCTTTCCATAAGCTACCCATGGAGGCAGAAGCTGGAATTTCTGCCTTCAAATCCATGTCAGCAAGTCCAAAAGAGAATCTCTGGCTGTCCAAGGCAGGCTCAGCCTGAGGGTAAATCCGGTGGTGTCTGGACATCATGGCAAAACATGTCATACCCTTGTCCATCCACCCAGACCAAGCAGAGCTGAAGAGGAAGTTTCCTGGTTTGGGGGACTTTTCTCCTGTTTCCCTGTCAACTTATCCAGTCTCCTGCCAACTTCTCCCTGCAACTTGATGAGGTCAATTCACCACCCCTCTGTCCCTCTCCCTGCCTCTGAAGTCAAAGGAGGTGAGTGCCAATCAGAGAAGCTTTCTGGTTCTATTTAAAGGATCAAATCCCAGCTCCCACTCCGGCCAGGAGTGTCAGGCAGAGCTGACTGAGGATGGGGAGCAGATCGACTCTTTGCAGAGATGCAATACCTTCCCACCATTGGCAGGCTCAGGGGAACTGTGGAACAAGGGGAGATGGGTCAGTTCTTTGGGGCCAAAGAAAAATGGAAGGTGAGAACAGAAGAGGAACAGCTTCCTAACTTCCCTCTAGGACAAGGGTGGGCAAACTTTTTGGCCTGAGGGCCACATCTGGGTTTGGAAATTTTATGGTGGGCCTTGAATGCTCATAAAATTAACAGTTCATGTTCAAACAGGGACAACACAAGTTTGTTTCAAAATCAACACTATTAAAATAATTCTGTTGAACAATGCGCTGTTAGAAAATTACATTCCTGAGCTGTTTGTTGATTTTACCACACAATTTTGCTCCTGTCTGAACACAAATTGTATGTTAGCTAAAACTTTTCAGCGTACGGCATTATGTAAAAGTTTGGTAGTTTTCACATTTATTTCTGACTTCTTTATGATCTTTAATTAGCTTTGTTGAATCATCAGTGTTTCTCCACTTGATCATGGCAATAACCCAAATATATACAAAGGGAAAAGAAAATCCTAACTGCTGCCCTTATTTCAAACTGCTGTTTTACAAGATTGCACGCACTTCATGCGGGGCCTCATTTTCAAAAGAGCTGCGATGGCAATGTGTTTTTTTAAATCAGCAAAGATACGCTGCATCTGGGGCGTAGCCATGGGTTGGCCATGGCCCACCCACTTATCGTCCAGGCCCACCCCATCATTTGCCCCACTCCACCACCCAGCATTCCAGTCAGGGATTGGGGTTGGAGGCTTGTCCCGCTCCCCTTGCCAGCCCGGTGCTTCTGCCGGGGAGCGGGAACGGGGTGTAGGAGCTTGCAAGCTCCCCGGCTGGAGCGAGACAATGGAGTTCGAGGGCCAGATTAAAAGCTCTGACAAGTTGGATGCGGCCTGTGGGCTGGAGTTTGCCCACCCCTGATCTAGGACATCTCCTTCAAGCCTGGGGTTGGAATTAGCACCCCTGACACCACAGCAAGATTCCAGTCAAGCCCTGTAGTTCTAACAGGCAGGAATGGTGCTGAAAAGACCGTTGCTCTGGCATGGCCTGGGAATGACTAATACAAGTGTTGAATATGCTCACTAGGGAAGAAGTTGCCATGTACTGAGGTGTAGGGTCCTTAGCTAGTTAATTAATTCACCTTTACCTGACTGCTGGCTAATGATCTGCCATTTCCAGCCTCACTCCCTTCCCAGCAGATAACATGAGCAGGCAGAGCTCAGCTTGTCTGCACTGAATTCCTGCCTCTGAACAAACTAATCAGTGCAATAGTGGGTGTTTGCTCCATTCTCTATTCTCCAGAAGAATGGTACGTGGCTTCAGAAGATCCCAGTAAGATCTCTGAATAGATTCCTGTTTCATCAGGTTCTACTTAAATGAGGAAAATGACACAGTTTCATGACAAACTAACAAACACAGATAATATTTAGGTTCTATAAGTTCCTGAAATGAGCCCCTTGCTTATTCCCTTCTTTGTCTGGGTGTCACGGATCATTGCTCTTTTTTCTTGCATGTATTATGTTGATGCCTTCCTTATATTTTGGGGGGCCCAATTCAGACCCAGAGTAAGTGGGTGGTATCTGCACCAAAGCACATTGAGCTGCACCAGGTCTGAGTTTGGTCCCCTTATTGATACACTCTCAGGAACAGCCCTGCTAATGAAGGAGGCAGTGAAGGGTTTCTGCACCACATCTGCCATTTCACAGGCATTCCAAACAGGTATTCCAAACTAGCCAAGGTGCCAGTTAGTAACAATTGTGAAAGTGCTTTTAAAACTGGTTGGACCATTTCCATGAAAATAAAATTTGGACCATAAAGAACTACAAATGGAAATGAAATGTTGTGCGTTTTTTTAATGCTGGTATATGGGACACTGACCATCCAGTGATTCAGCTAAGGCAGCAGCATCTACCTTAATCAAGTCTGACTGAGGTAGGTGATGTGTGTGTGTGTGTGTGTGTCTCAACTGAAATACTGTCAGATGCCTTCAGATCTCTAACATTAAGTATATCTAGTTTCTCTTGATTCCCCAGGGGGAGAGAGCCCATTATGATAATTAGGGACTGAGCTGAGACCATCACCACATTTCACAGAGCCCTCCAAATAGCTGTTGTATGATAATAACTATCAGGATCTGGGCTTGAGGTGGTCAAGCCTGGTTGTTGGGGCACTGGTCGAGAACAGGGACCGAGGGTCGAAGCCAGACGTAGAGTTGGGACCAGGCCAAGGGCAGCACTGAAACTGGAGTCCGGAGACAGGCCATGGGTCAGAACCGGGGTCAGAATCCACAGAAGGTTGAAGATGGGTTCAGAACAAGGGTCTGGGGGCCAGGAAGTGGGTGCAGAGCTTGAGTGGGTCAGGAACACGTCTGGACCAGGGTCAGAATAGAGCACAGACAAGGCTGAAGTGGGCTCGGACAAGGCTTGGGCAAGACTTTGGCAGGAACAGGGAAAGGACTAAGGGCAGGCTGGAAGGTAGGGTGTCTGTAACACTGCAAGGCAGCAGGAGGGTGCCTCGCTGTGTGGGGCTGTGCATGGTCTAACTGGCAGCTGCGCAGGGATAGGGTGCTAATGCATGTTCGAAAGAGGAGTCACTGCAGGCTCTGCTGGAGGGGTGAGTTGTGGTACCTATTGAGGATCTGGGGATGGATGTGCACAAGCACCCACTTCTAAAGGCCCCTTCTCCCAGCCTAAGGGGCAGAGCTACTGGACCTAGAGCACAAATGAGTTTGGGGAACAACTAATGAAAAAAACAGGGATGGGAGTGAAGGTCACAGGATCAAAAGCAGGAATCTAGAGGGAAACACGGTGCAGAGAACCCTGGGGTGAGTCATTGTAGCTGAGAGAGCAACCTTGGTCCAGCTGTGGGTTTGCCTCATAGTAACTCTTGGTCACTATTACAAACAGGTCTGAACCAAATCCTCCATCTGAAAACGCCCAAACTTCAGATCTGTGTTCAAACTTCGCAGCTAGCCTGCTTCTCTATCATGGACCAGAAAAAATGGTCCAATAAATCCTGGACCCAAACTGCAGGCAGATCCAGACTTTGTGGCCACTGACCACTGATGTGAGCTGGATTTGGACCGATGTCATAGAGATAAAAGGCTCTAACCCATAACAACTCCCAGAGTTGACTAGACCCAAAATTTCAAATCTATGAACACCTAAGTGAATACATAATTTTGTGTGTCCCAGGTGTGCAAATTGTCAGTGACAAATCTTTCTACTTCTCATTTCTTGAGGATAATAATTATAGGGAGAGGGTCAATGTGTGATCTTAAGAGGCCAATGGGTTAATAATACATTTATTAAAATGCTCCATCACTGCTAAAAGCTATATTCTTATCTTTGAAAGCAACACATTCCATTACCCTGGAAATGACTGATTGGCCCTAATGAAGCTTCATGGGGAGAATATACAGTGGCAAGATGGCTGACATTAGTTACCTTAGCAACTCTCTCCCTGGGAATTCAGAGGCTAAATTTATTTAAAGTTAGAGATCTAAAAACATCTGACAATATTCCAACTGAGACACACTTTACCCATCTAAATTAACTCTGATTAAGAAGGATGATGTTGCTTTAATTGTCTCATTGTGTGACTCCAAAGGAAAGGCTTTGTATGTATGCTGTTATTGTAATGAACATATGCTTTGAGGCTGGATTTTCAAAGGGGCCTAAAGGAGTGTACGATGAAAGTGAATGGGAGCTGGGCACCTTAACTCCCGTACACCCAGCCTGAGCCTGTAGGCTATACTCAGAGATGGGTCTATGGGAATCTAAATTAATTTAACTTACACTTTCTTCAAGCCCATCAGCATGTAAATTATATCACTTTACACTCTGACTTGATTAGACTCACACCCTCTTACTGAAGTGTAACTTACATCCCCTTACAAAGCTCCGCTGAATTTGAGCCACTGAGGCTGATTCTAAGGGTACATCTACATGGCAAAGAAAAACTCATGGCAGCGAGTTTCAGAGCCTGGGTCAATTGACTTAGATGTCCCCATTTGGGCTGGAGCCCTAAGCTCCGAAACCCGGCAAAGGGGGTTTGTTTCAGAGCCTGGGCTCCAGCTCAAGCAGGAACATCCGCACTGCTATTTTTTGCCCTATAGCCCAAGTCCCATGAGATGGAGTCAACTGACCTGGGCTCTGAAACTCATTGTCTCAGGTCTTTCTTTATGGTGTAGACGTACCCTAAGAGACTCTGCCTGAGTCTGAGAATGTCTAAGTTGGTATAACTTGCATGCCAAAAGAAATGTTTCCCACTGTCTCTGCCTCCTTCTTGACATGCTGAACTTTCTATCTTCTGCAGAGAAGAGGAAAAAAGCCAAGATCTAGGGGAGGCTGACAGCCACAGCTTCGAAGAGGAAATGGCCTCTTTACTGCTGGAAAAGATGGTGGGCCAAATTCATCCCTGGTGTAATTCCAATGTAGCAAATGTATTCTATTTGTTTGTACTATCTGGATGTCTTTCAGAGTTACTTATCTTCACTGCACCATTCTCCGGACAGTGCTGAACTGGAGTTCAGATGTCAAAAAGAGTTGGAACCTCTTTAACTTCAAGAGAGATTCCATGGCTCCTTTTTGAACTGCCAGGTCATAATTCTAACACCATTTCAGAGTGCAGTTTGACTCTGAGTGGCCAGCCTAGACTTTCTTGCTGTAAGAAGACACCTGTGAGAAGACAGATAAAGGCAAGGAGCTCTGTCTTCTACCTTCATGCCCAGCTCCGGTTCTTGCATAACTGACTCACACAGAGCTCAACCCCCTCTGTGTCTTTATACTATATGTGATTGATTGTGTTCAAATTCATTCCACAGACTCTATTTCTAGGTAAACTCAGGACCCAATATCCTGGTTAAAGGCAGAATTTGAAAAGCCAGAGGGAAAGCATTAAAAATACATGAGTAAAAAAGTCTGGGTCTCCCTCACCACCCAATCAGGGATTAAAATAAATTTATAAAGTAGAACTAAAGAGTGAAGATTTTCTGTAAAGTAGCACAGTCTCGTTCTTCTTCTCTAGGGCTGCTAATTTCCTCCAGAGCAACTCACGTGCAGAGTAACTTGAACCACATTAATATATTAGATATGATAAGTACGATATTTGGAAAATTTCCTTTAGATATGGGTCAAACCCTCTCTGCATGGCGGCTCATGTGTGAAATGAGTTTGGTGGACTCGGTCCAGTACCTGGTGTACAAGTGTCCCCCTCACAACTGGCACTAATAAGCCCCCCTTTAGGCCATCCCAGTGACTGAAAGGTCAATGTGGGGCAGTTGTACCTGCACATTTCTAGAGGTGGCCCCTTCAAGCTATGGGGTCTTCATTAATGATCTGGAGGATGGCATGGATTGCACCTTCAGCAAGTTTGCAGATGACACTAAACTGGGAGGAGTGGTAGATACACCGGAGGGTAGGGATAGGATACAGAGGAACCTAGACAAATTAGAGGATTGGGCCAAAAGAAATCTGATGAGGTTCAACAAGGACAAGTGCAGAGTCCTGCACTTAGGACAGAAAAATCCCATGAACTGCGACAGACTAGGGACCGAGTGGCTAGGCAACAGTTCTGCAGAAAAGAACCTAGGGGTTACAGTGGACGAGAAGCTGGATATGCGTCAACAGTGTGCCCTTGTTGCCAAGAAGGCCAATGGCATTTTGGGCTGTATAAGTAGGAGCATTGCCAGCAGATCGAGGGATGTGATCATTCCCCTCTATTCAGCATTGGTGAGGCCTCATCTGGAGTACTGTGTCCAGTTTTGGGCCCCACACTACAAGAAGGATGTGGAAAAATTGGAACGAGTCCAGCTGAAGGCAACAAAAATGATTAGGGGGCTGGAGCACATGATTTATGAGGAGAGGCTGAGGGAACTGGGATTATTTAATCTGCAGAAAAGAAGAATGAGGGGGGATTTGATAGCTGCTTTCAACTATCTGAAACATGGTTCCAAATAGGATGGATCTAGACTGTTCTCAGTGGTAGCAGATGACAGAACAAGGAGTAATGGTCTCAAGTTGCAGTGGGGGAGGTTTAGGTTGGATATTAGGAAAAACTTTTTCACTAGGAGGGTGGTGAAGCACTGGAATGCGTTACCTAGGGAGGTGGTGGAATCTCCTTCCTTTGAGGTTTTTAAGGTCAGGCGTGACAAAGCCCTGGCTGGGATGATTTAGTTGGGGATTGGTCCTGCTTTGAGCAGGGGTTGGACTATATGATCTCCTGAGGTCCCTTCCGACCCTAATCTTCTGTGATTCTATGATTCTATGCATGAGGCATACTGACCAGGCAGTGTGGAGGACATGGTGCTGTTGCTTCCAGGCTGTACCTGCTCTGTTCATAAACAGAGAACTTCATGGCTTTCTTCAGGCTCTTTCACCCGCATGAAAATCCACATGTTCAGCTAAAAGGAGGACAAGCCAAACCAGTGAGAATAGATAATGCACAGGTTGATCTGAGCCTCTGTTGGGGTTAAACCAATGTAACCTGGAGCAACACAGCGAGGAATCAGGCCAAATGCATAGGGGTTTGGGGTGCAGGCTCTGGGAGGGGGTTCAGGGCTGGGGCAGGGGTTTGGGTTGCAGGAGGGGGTTCAGGGTGTGTGTGTGGGGATATGGAGTGTTGGCTCCCAGAGCGGGTTCAGGGCTGGGGAAGGGGGTTTGGGGTGCAGAAGGGGGTTGGGGTGTGGAAGGGGGTGGGTGAGGGCTCCTGCCAGGTGGCCCTTACCTCGGTTGGTGGTGCAGTGGGGCTAAGGCAGAGTCCCTGCCTGCCTGCCTGCCTGCCCCAGTCCCACGCCACTCCCTGCAGCAGCCAGCAGCACTTCCCTGCAGCCCCTGGGGGGAGGGATGTGGCTCCACACACTGTCCCTCCCTGCAGACACCACCCTGCAGCTCCCATTGACCGTAGTTCCCTGTTCCCGGCCAGTGGAATCTGCGGGGGCAGTACCTGCAGGCAGGAGCAGTACACAGAGACCCCTTGCCCCCCTGGGGCTGCAAAAGTGTGACCAGATGTCCCTATTTTATAGGACAGTCCCAATTCTGGGGGCTTTTTCTTATGTAGGCACCTATTGCCCCCTGTCTCGTCCCAATTTTTCACACTTGCCCTCTGGTCACTCTAGGTTGCAGGGACATGCTGCTAGCCGATTCTGGGAGCAGTGCGGGGCCAGGGCAGGCAGAGAGCCTGCCTTAGCCCCACTGTGCCGCCGGACTTTTAGTGGCCAGAGACTGCAATTGACTGGTAGAGGCTCCACAATCGACCAGTCGATCGCAATCTATCGCGATCAGTGGTTGGTGACCACTGGGCTAGAATGATCAATGAGATGATCTGATATGGAAAGTCCTGTGTTCTAGTCACGTCCCATTCAGTCCTTCCTTGCAATACTGCAACACTACTCACCGTTACAAGAAGCCAGGAGATATGTGCAACCACAAATCTGCTGGGCTTAGCAGTTTCACTTGTTTGCTCTGTGACGAATAAGGTCTTTTCACAGTCAAGGCCCCTATTTAATTTAATTTGTACAGCCCCTTCTTCCTGCAGGCAGCACCTGCCCATTTGGTGTTAGCTTGTGTTTCTCGCTGTTGGCACAGAGAGTTTAATAATGAAATGGGTTTTGCACGGCAAAAGCAGGTAGAGTGGGGCCACGTGGAGATTTTGGCCCTCCTCCTGCTTGCTCATTTCAACACTGCCAGAATCATTTTAATGAAACGCTCGCCCCACTAGCAGCTGATGAGAACCCTCGCAGAGCGATGGGCCTGGTGAACAGAATTCAATGCAGATCATTCAGACTGTGGGGTTACTTCTGAGGTGAGAGAAACTGGCTCCCTCGTCATGTTGAAAGGGTCAGAATTAAGCTCTTCGCCAGCTATTATCATCCTCCTCCCCGGCTATGTGTCTTCACTCTAGCTAACCTGCTTGCCTGCAATGGCCCTCTTGGAGTTGGGATGGCCCATCCAGCCCCCTTGGTAAAGCTCCAAGGCCCCTCACATACGTGCAGCTATGGAAACAGCCAAAAGCAGGGACTGCCGCACTGGTGGGAGTAAAATGGGGCCCAGGCCCACCCCTTGTGGGGGCACGAGCGTCCAAGTGGTGCCTCCTCCTGCCATGTGGCCCTGTGGAAGAACTGCAGAGAGGAGCTGGCCAGAGACTCTGGGCTGATAGGAGCAGAAGCAGCTAAACACAGATCTGTGGACACGCAGAGAAGTCTCTACAATTTTGACGGGACTTTCTCTGTTCTGTCCTGATTGGCTCTTTGCTCCAGCCCTTCTCCTCCCTCCCAGTCTCTTCATCTCAGCTTCACCCCACATCCCCTTCTCCCCTGCTCTGTGCCACTCAAACCCTTCCATTCAAAGGCCTCTTCCATTCCATTTTCTTTCCACTTAGCTTATCCCATCCTAGTATGTGGCTCAGGAGGCCAGGAGGTGAAGCCAAGTGAGGAGCAGCTGAGAGAAGTTGGCGAATTCAGTCTCTACCATGCCAAAGCCAAACAAGACAATGGAGAGGGAATTGGGTATGGTGATAGGTGGTGTGTGTGGTATGGCATCTCTAGGAGCACAGGGTCCTAGGTGACTCTATAGGCCTTTGGTTGCTGCTGCAACAGAACTTTAAAGTGACTCAGCAGATCACTTAACCTTTCTGTGCCTCAGTCTCCCCTTCTATAAAATGGATAATATTTCCTTACCTTAAGAGGCAGGGGGATGGTGGGGAGGTATCGTGAGACTTAATTCATTAATGTTTGCAAAGTGTTTTGTGATCCTGCAAAAGAAAGTGCCATCAAAATGCAGTCTTATTACGGTAAACAGGAAGAGTTATTCTAGCTGAACATTTAAAAAAACAACCAACCCCAAGTTCTACTGATATATTTCACAGCAAGGAATAATTTTAAAAGTACCTAGAGATGCAGCAGGTTCGGAATGATTTCAGTGGCACGTTAGTGAAGGAATGAAGATACCATTTCCAACCTGTCATGCCCCTAGGCCATGTTCTCTAGGATATTCCAACTGGCTCTGTTTAAACAATAAAGCCCTTGGACTTGCGCTATCTCCTTGGAGGTATTAGCTGGAGCATATCAGATACAGCACAACACTGTCGGCAAACATAAATCAAAAAGGCAGCAGGGAAGGGGAGAATTCCTTTCAGCAGAGCTTAAGGAGAGTAACAAAGATCTTTGTTCTCAGCTGTGCAATGAAAGGACTCTAGAGAGGGATAAACCCAATAAATAAAACCTAGCAACTCTTTGATATGCAGTCAGCCAAGTTACATCCACAGCATGGCAAAGTGCCATTCATATGCTGGATTTGCTAGCAAGCTTTTGAAGCTGTTTGTTCAGTGATGTTTAAAATTCATTGATGAAGAAGGAAATGTACTTTGTGGCAAAGGTTTCAAGCAGCTGTAAACACCTGTGATTTGAAAGTGACTAAGAAGGTGACTGTCATGGTTTTAAGAAGGCCTTTGCCTCTGTACGATGGCATAAAATGGGTCAGTTTCTGCTTTTTTCACACAGATATAAATCTGGAATAATAGCTCCACTGAGATTAGTTTGAATCATTTTTAATTTGCATTGGTGTAATGATTTATTCTGGTAAAACTGAGAGCAGAATTTGACTGAATATATTTTGTTTCCCTCTCTGCCTTCCCCAACTCCCAGGTATGATACTTGTCAAATAGTGGCCAGATTTTAGAGGTGAAAAGCCAGTTAGCAGAGTTTGGACAGATGACAGCTTTACTTGCAGCATACGTTTGTTTGTACCGTCATGACTCAAACTGGGATCTTTGTAAAGCACTAGATGGGAACTCTCACTGGCTGAGTCAGTTGGGTTCACACTGTACTAAGCTTGTTTCAGCAAGATGTTTTTTGCAAATATTACTGTAACCTACACACCTCCTGGGAGTGGTGTTCTGCCCCCTCTAGTGGCACTGAGACAACTTAGAGATTAATGAGTCTGCAACAGCCTTAGCTAAGGGCCATGTGGCTTCTGTTCATGCAGTAGAGGCTCATGCACTAAGCTCCAGAGGCCCCAGGTTCGATCCCGCCCACTGACGACTGGGATCTGTCGGTGTTACATTACCACAGGGCCATGAGCTTCAGGAAGAATAGAACTGTGAAGCAGGACCCATTCCTATACATTTGGTATCTTCTAGTCCAGGGATCAGTAATCTTTGGCACGCGGCCCATCAAGGTAAGCCCCTGGCAGGCCGGGTCGGTTTGTTTACCTTCAGCGTCCACAGGTTCGGCCAATCGCAGCTCCCACTGGCCGCGGTTCGTCGTCCCAGGCCAAAGGGGACTGCTTGAAGGGCAGCCAGCATATCCCTCAACCCGCGCCACTTCCAGCAGTCCCCATTGGCCTGGGACGGCAAACCGCAGCCAGCGGGAGCAGCGATTGGCCGAACCTGCAGACGCTGCAGGTAAACAAACTGGCCCGACCCACCAGGGGCTTTCCATGATGGGCTGCATGCCAAAGGTTGCTAATCCCTTTTCTAGTCAGTGCAATCAACATCTCTATGGCAGGCTGCTGGGAGCTGGACTGAAGTCACAGGTAGAGGAGATTGGGGAAAAAGGTCAACATTTTCCTAAATATTTTTGTGAAAAATTCTCTCTTTCTTTGGATTTTTGTTTGTTTGCTTGCTTGTTTTTGGTCAAAATTTTGAAGTTGATTTTTTTTTAAAAAACCAGTTCAAGTCAAGGAACCACATCTTAAAACTCTAAAATCTTCATTGACACCAACACACCATATCCAGAGAGCACCAACAGAAAGGGCTAATAATAAATGAAACTATTTATAAAAACTTTTATGAGTCTTTTAAAAACTTAGTGTTTCTCTCATGGGTAACAAAATAGAGCTGGCTGATGGGACACAATCCAAGATACACAGATATTGTTGCAAGTGAAGCACAGACTTGAAATATGTGGGGTCATATTTTTGATTACGTGTGAGTATTTGGGCAACAAGCAAGTATTCATGAAAATGTTCACAACTCTCAAAAATGTCATTAGTTTTATCTCCAGTGGTCATTCATCCAAAGGTTCCTACTGAAAAGTGCATTACTTGTTTGTTACTTGTGTCAGTCATCCAGTCAGGAAGCAAAAACACTTCTATGTGACATGAATAACTAACTGCATATGAATAATGAAGAGCAACGAATCAAAACAAACCATGTGTTACCTATATCCTGAAAGTAATCCATCTAATCTGCAAATGCTTATGTAAGGGGACTGTTGCCCCCCTACTAACATTCAGTGGGGGTGTTTTAGTTGCTAGCTCCCAGTACTAAAAAGGGGGAAGGGTCGATGGGGAATTAGGACCCTGAGACTGACAGCCCCCAGGAACAATGGGGAGAGGCCAATGCTCCAGGTTAGCCTGAATGACAGGGTGGGCAGGCTAATCAGAGAGTCAGGAGGCGAGGGAGGTCCCATCCTCCGTGTGAGCTGGATTTGCCTGGGTCAGACAGAGTGAGGCCAAGCTAAGGAGAAAGCAGGGGCCCAAGCTAAGCTGTGGAACAGAGCTGTGCCAGATCCAGAAGGACCAGAAAAGCAGCCCAGAGAGAGCAGACCCTGTCCTGGGAGCAGAGCTGCAGCCCCAAAGCCAGAGGCACAGCCCAGAGAGAGCAGACTTGCCCTGGGAGCAGAGCTGCAGCAACCAGAGCCAGAGGGGCCAGAAAAGCAGCCCAGGAAGCAGGTCAGTGCTGGGAGCAGAGTCACAGAAGCAGCCTGCAGAGCAGACCTGCCTGGGAGCAGAGCTGCAGCAACCAGAGCCAGAGGGGCCAGAGCAGCAGCCCAGGGAGCTGGAGGCAGAGCAGCAGCAGTGCAGAGACAGAGTGGTGCAGCTGGGGGCTGGAGCAGACCGGAGCTGGGTGCGGTGAGCAGCTGGGGAGAGCGAGGGGGACCCTGGGCAGCGGGCCCAGCACAGGGAGACGCCTCAGCCAAGAGGCTCTGCAGGCCAGGCTTGGATCATAACCCCGACATGGTGGGGGCAACACTGGGAAGAAGGGTCCTACCACTTAGAGCCTGAGAGCGTATGGCCACCACCAGAGCGAGTGTCCAACCCACAGCATCCCTGCAGCACAGCCAGGGCCGGAGAAGAAGGCCTGGGACTTACAAGGAACAGACTGTGAACTGCCCTGATTTCCAGAGTTACCGTTTGTGATGTTCCCTGCCACAGAGCGGGTTGATGAGTTTCCTTTAACTTTTCCCATTATTCCTTATTCTTTTTAAAATTAATTGTTGATTAAATAACTTGCATTTGCTTTAACTTGTATGTAATGGTCAGTGGGTCAGAGAAATGCCCAGTGCAGAGAGAGTACCCTGGAGTGGGGACACCCTAGCCCCTGTCCTACGTGACCACAGCAGGGTTGGGGGTCGAGCCCCCGAGGAATCCTGGGCCTAGCCTTGTCGGGGTTATGAGGACTCTGCCAGACAGGAGAGTGGAAGGGGAGTCCTCAAGGGCAGGGAGGCCACTGGGTAAAGGAAGTGGGAGCGAGGACTCAGATCCTTTCGCTGGCCCACTGCACCAGTGGTGCAGAAGCCAGGAAAGTTCCCCACAAGAGCGGGACTATTCCCCCACTTACACTTAAAAAAAACAAAGCACCTTAAAAGAAAATCAGGATCTGTTCACAAATGATGTGTTACACTAAAATGGGTCTAAATTTCTGACTAAATGTATTAGTTCAGCCTGCTGTTCTGGAACCTGATCCCTGCACCCAGGAACCTGAACCAATAAATATTTTCTCAGGAAGCTGCAAGACACTGGAGCAACCAAAAATAAACCCTAAAAATGAGTGAAAATACAAACCCGAAGCCAAGGTTCCTACGTCTCATCAATAAATTACTTCACACAGTCAAATTCATGATGAACAAGAGTATCTTCAAAGTGAAAACCACATAATTAATGAGAACAACCATGTATGGAAGGAAAATCTAAATTTGCCTGAATTAAGCTGAAAAGAGTGGTGCAAGTTTTGGGCGGCAGATGCTTCCAATATGTTATGGACATTAACTCCTTACAAATTTAATTATTGTTTAAATGTAAATTAATAGGTATAATGTATCTTGTGTTCAGAGAAAATGTAATGTGATTATAAATTCCCATAGCATATATACATATATTTATATAGCACCCATGCAATATACTTTTTTGGAATTTAATTAAGCAAGAAGAGGGGATAAACAATTTCTTTCCGAGACATTATTTCACCCTTGGAGGTGGTAGAAATAGTGCATGAGGTTGAACTCTGGCTGACTTTAACCAAGTGAAAAATGCAATAACCACCCTGAAATGCAGAGCTAGGAATGACCTACTCCTATTATGCAATGAAATTTTTATATAAAGCACAATAATTGCCGTGCAAAATTAGACCATCTGGTCCATCCAACTCAGTATTCTGTCTCCAACAATGGTGAGTACCAGATGCTTCGGAGAAAGGTGCAAGAACAGACAGTTGCAGATTAACTTGCCTAGGGACATTTCTTCCTAGCCCTTGGCATTTATTGGTTGGCTTCTAAAAAATGTGTGTCCTGTCTCACATAATAGCAGATGGTCCTGTAGAGATATGTTTGCAGAAGATTATAATTTACAGATGCGCCCTCAAAAGGGCCAGTATTGTGAACATAGGAATTTGGAGATGTGCCCTGATGGCAGGGGTTGGGAACACAGTATGGCTGCGTGCAGCAGCTCGCTACAGAAGCTCCCCAGTTTGTTTTATTCCTTTCTCATTCCCTGGTTTGTTATTTAGTGAATCCCAGGATCGTTACATGATGAAAGAAAATCAGAAGTGGAAGCAGAAATATTAGCTTGACATAAGGGCCCATGATCTCCCATCTCTTAACCCAGGGTGATAGAGCGGGCTTGAGGAATCACATCTCCAATACTTAAAAAGAAAAGGAGTACTTGTGGCACCTTAGAGACTCCTTTTCTTTTTGCGAATACAGACTAACACAGCTGTTACTCTGAAATCTCCAATACTTGCGTACCAAAGGGGTACCATTAAAGAACAGGTGCATGCAAGGTTTTATGTAGTCCAGACAGACCAAGGGGACACATTTTGACATAATCAAAGGGATTTGTGAGTAATCCCAGAAATTTCCAACACATTGACAGTAGATATAGACTCTGGCATTTCCCATCTGACTGATTCTTTATCATCAATGCACAAAGGAGAAACTGTCAAGGAACAAGAGAACAACTCAGACTCTAATGAAAGGCTGATACGGAGAAGATCAGAGCACGAGATTAAACATCCTGAAAGACGCACAGAGACTTGCTAACCTGCCTGGAGAACGGGTATTTGAGGAAAGTGAATGGTAAAGACTCACTTGAGAGTGATGTGCTGGGTTTATGGAAATGTACTACCTGGGTTGAGAATTTAATGCATGTGTTATTAGATAGTTATTAGCTGTTTATATATGAGTTAACTTGTTTTTCTTTAAGAGAGAAGATGTAGAGATATGTTTGTAGAACATTATAGTGTAGAGACGCTACCTCATGAGGGCCAGTATTATGAACATAGGAAGTTGGAGATGTGCCCTGATGGCGGGGAATGGGAACCCCCCACATGGCTATGGGCAGCAGCTTACTCCAGAAGCTCTCCAGTTTGTTTTATTGAAGTTTTATTCCTTTTTCATTCACTGGTTTGTTATTTAATGAACCCCAAGATTGTTACAGTTCCCATTGTCTATAGAAATGCCTATCCTTTATTGAATCCTCTCCAGGTCTTGGGCTCAATGACACCTAGGGGGAATGAATTCCATAGCCAACTATGAACCATGCACAAAAAGCATTTTCTTGTCTCTGTTTTAAAGTTGCGCCTTTCAGTTTCATTGAACATTTTCTTGCCTTTGTGTCTTGAGTAGAGATAAATAGGAGCACCCAATTCACCTCCTCTATGCCATTCACACATCCCTAGCTGGAATTCCCAGAAGAATGAACTCTCCTGCAAGGTTTCCAGTCCTTGCCATCTCCATTTGCACTAGAAGTGATAAAAGAACAACTTTCCGTCTTCCTCATGGTTCTGTGAATTTCTGCTTCTTTAGTCCCGAGGCAAATGAAGTGGAAAAAGGTGGTTAGAGGGTGGGCAAGAGGAAAGGTAGTCAACCTTTTCTGAACTGAAATAGTTCAGTTTGGTTAGTGTCCTCGAGGAAGGTTGGATTGATTATCATTTTATCAAACTGATTCTTTCATCCCTAATGTTCACATTCATTGGCTGCATTTCTTCCAGTTCTGACAAATGCCCTCTGAATGAGCATTTCTGATACACATCTCGAATCTTGAAACCTCAAATCCTCTTGTGGAATTTCTATTTAGAAACTGCCATATACCCTTGTAAATTCTTCTCTTATTCGAATAAGCTAGATAGGTCCTCTAGTATTTAGATGAAGGTTTCTGTAAACAAGATGGGATTAAATGATAAGGCAAAGTATTGCCATTCTGCAGTGCCAGAGGGTGGAGGGTGTTGTGTATTTTAAAATATCATATTTGTCTTCCTAAGAGATATGCTCTACCTCAACCAGAAATTATGGTCTTGAGGTAGGAATTACTAGATGAAATTCTGTGCCCTGTTTTAGGCAGGAGGTCATACAAGATTATTATAATGGCCCCTTCTGGCTAGTATGGATCATGAGAAGAGACACAGTTACACTGGATAGTATTAAACCAGGGTTTTTGTTTTGATTTGATTTTTTGAGAGCTATGAACCCTCATGCTTCATGGTATATCATCAACCACTAAACTGACCAAGGTCAGGAAGAAACTTCCTCTATGGACCAGCAGCTATTCCATAATTGTTCATTATGGAGTTTCCTGTATCTTCTGATGAGGTAACTACTCCTGGCTAATGTTGGGGAGAGGATACTAGGCTAGATACACCAGGTGGTCCAAGCCTCTATGGAAGTTACTGTGTTCCTATGAAGTAGGGGAGCCCCATAATCCTATAAAAGTTGTTTTGTGTTTCATTATTAGAGGTGGGTGAAGAACTTGCACAAAATTTCTCCTTTTTTTGTTATTTTGGTTTTGTTTCACAGATTGTCCTCCATGACTGGATTGCAGTTTAAAAACTTTCCTACTGATCCCAGGTGCAGCTGTATGGGTTTATTGCACCGTAGTCATGTGAACTCTTCAATTTTGACCCCCGAAACCCAGAGGAAACCAGGTGAACTTCAGTGGGTGATTTCAGTGTGTTTCTGTCTGAGACTGAATTTGCTCAAACCCAGAACTCAAACAAATTTTTGGGAGTTAGCAGGGTGGAAGGCTCAGAAATGAAGAAAACAGTTTCCTGACACTTTCAGAGTTAACAACCTGATCCTGCAACCTTTACTCACAACAAGTAGCCCTTAGCCATGCAAGTAATGCCATTGATTCATGTGAGGAAGGTGTGTAGGACTAGGCTCTAAAATGCAATTTTATTGCCAGATCTGTTTTGCTCATAATTAAAGAAGTCTTTGGTGGTTGCACATTCCACTTCTTGGATGGCCTTGCTTCTTTGATCAAGAATTTTTAGTTACTTCTGGTGGCAAGGGGTCCTGCTCCATGGGGTAACACCTGAGACCCGCCCAGTCAGAACATCCAGCACAGGTTCCTCCAGTCTCTGATGTCCCTTTTCTTAACCTGCATAGAGGCTGACAGCATCATCTTCCTTGATATGTTACTCTCTTACTGTGCATGTATTGTTCATGACCCCTCACAAGATGTTCAGGCAAATTTATTGCTTTATACCAGAAGGGGAAGAGCGGCTTGAGCAGATGGAAGGAAACTTGGATAAGAGAAAGCAAATTGAAAATGAAGTTCGCTGCCATTTGGAATTAAGAAACTAAGCAGGAGTTAGTTGGCTCATTCCCTCCAGGGAAAATTACCTGCCTCTTAGAGCCTTCACTGTAAAGAAGCTTACAAAAAAATATGCATTCCATTATATTTTGTTGAGGGGAAGCAGGGCAAATGAAATGGCCAGAGCAGAGAGTGGATGGAGAGTGGAGCATACTCTATGCTTTCCATTATGTATCATTTGTCAAGCCGGTTAGGCTTGCTGCAGAAATAATCACAGATTCTGTTGCTTTTTCCCTTCAGACACCTGCTGCCCTTTAGCTATGTTTTTCCTTTTATCCTTTCAGTGAGATAAAAGCAGAGAGAACGGGCACATGGACTGATCCCCCAACCCCACACTCAGCCCTAGGGGGTGTCCTTTCACGGGTCAAAAGTGATGACAGTGGTGGTGTTTGGGGGCAGTATGAATCCTGAGCCCTACCTGTTCTATGGGTAACCTGAGGACGTTAATCTCCAGGGTTGTTGAGCCAGCACTTAGCAGCACTGCAGTCTCTTTGAGACAATATGTTCCATCCAGGCATACGTCAAAAGTGCACCGAGGATGGATCAGAGTATGTTCAGAGTTGTGACGGGTAAATCTCCAAAGTTTTGGATCAACTTCCAAAAGCTCACAGGTATTTTACATGTCTGTATCTTATGCTTTATCAACATGGAAAATGTGCATCTTTTCTGTAGGGGATCCTATGAAATCATTGAGCAAAAGCTGTTCTGATGGCACTGTACTCACTTCTTTTCTCAAGTGCTATCTATGGTAGATACACTGCAGTTGTGATCTCTTTTTTGTGAATAACGTTTAGTCACTGCTGTGTGCATTGCTATACATTCCCCTGTATAAAAATCAAAGCAGTTCCCATTACTCAACAATGTATGCTAATGCACAAGGTGCACTGTTGAGAAATGCTGCAATGCTGTTACATATGCAATAGCCACAAAGATGGATGATTCTGTATGGCCCTGAAGCATACACAGTAGCTATGCTAGGTTCTCTGCAGGGCCCAGTTTACAGGCCAATGAAAGCATTACAAATCCTTGACATGAATTTCCCAGGGATCCTCCTGGTCCACTAACTTGGTACTTGCGTAGTTCTCATGTAGGGAAAACAAAACTCATGAAGATAAAACAATCAGATTGTCACAGAACATACGTTTCCCTTCAACCCTCTGAAAAGTTAATGGGCTCCCATTTCTTCCCTGTGTGCGTGAATACTCAGTGTGACAGATATAACTCAAATGACATTTTTACCTGCTTGTTATTTCACAGAGAAAATTTAAACTACTTAGTAAGAGCAATGTTATCTTGGGAGAAATATTAATGTGCCATGAAGTGTCATCATCCTGCAGCATGGTTGTTAAGGGAAAGTGAGATCATAAGTTAGTGAAAGAGGCAACTTCTCACAATTGCCCACTTTAGAGTTGATAACCAGCTGAGAGGGGTGGGGCTGTGTGAGCTTTCCATAGTGCCTCCAGTTCTAACTGAGGGTAAAAGGAACGTCTGTCTCTCTGTTATTCTATTCTGCTTATCTGCTGGTGCCAGGTCACTTATGAAAGAAACCCTGCAATTCTCACAGTAGCAGCATAAATGAATATGGAACAGTACTTTTGGCTTTCACAGGGATACTTTGATGGAGCTGAGTGATTTGCTGCAGGAGAGGGAGAGCTTTTAGGGGAGCTGAGGCCGCCTTGTGGTGGTCATTTGCCCCAAATGCAAAGAGGAGGAGACTTTGCTTGATTTCTAGACTTCAACTTGAGTTTCTTTCTAAGATTTTTTTCTGAACTTTTAGAATACACAGAAGAAATATAACTGAATGTTCAATGCTTTTTCCCATTGATTAACATGGAAACCCAGGATGAAATTAGATTCTGGCCTTCTGAGTCAAATTTGGCTTCATTTGGGGCTACTGAGAACTCAGCACTTTTGAAAATCAGAATCTTATTTAGGTGCCATAGGCCTTGATTTTGCAGTCCAACCGTATTCTGCAAAGCACTTAGGCATGTTCTTAAAAGTACATTCTTTAGTGCTTGGCTGAATAGGGATGGACTTAAGCATGCGCTTACATGCTTTGCTGAACTGGAACGTACGTAAGGATTTAGGAACCTAACAATTGGCACCCATATTTCAAATCTTGGGCTTTGTGCCTCAGTTTTCCTATTTCTACAATGGGAATAATACATGGCTGTTTAGGATAAATTGTTTAGTATTTGTGAAGAGTTGTGCAGATACAAAGGGCCAGATTTTCAAAGGTATTTTGGTGCCTAAAGATGCAGATAGTTGCCTCATGGGGTTTTCAAAAGGACTCTGATACCAAACTCCCATTGATTTCAATGGGAGTTGGGAGTTAGGGGGCTAGGCATTTTTTCCTACTAAGTGCCTATCAGCATCTCTAAAAATCTGGCCCAAAATAGAATAAATGCTAAGCAGCATTAGAGCTGTCTATATAATCAAAAGATTAAATACCTTTTTATCCTACAGCTGTCAGTTTTCAGTAAGTATGAAAATGATGCTGCAACAAAACAGAAAACGCACAAGTGCTACCTGTGGCTACAAACAGCCAGCATGAGTTAGAAAATTAGAAACAAATGATTTTTTTTCAAATATTTATTTTCCCACATTGCATGTGTAAGCACATTGGATCTGTAAAAATCCAAATCAGTTCTAAATAACAGGGTTAAGGGCCACAGCTGCAACTGAGAGAGAATAAATCATTTGCTAATCTCATTTATGGTATGTTTCTTTTTAAGAAAAATGAATCACCATTGTATGAACCTGTCCTGGGGCAGTCACCTGAAGGTTCTTTCCAGCCTCAGTCACTCACCACAAAGACTCCAGATCTTCTTAACCTTTCTGTGCCTTGTTATAGTCTCTTGTGGGTTCACAGATTTCACTGTAAAATACATATTTGAAATCACAAGCAGATTTGGGAGTGAACTGCAGCCCTTAGTTCTACAGTGAGCTCTATACCCCCATTCTGTAAGCATCACCTCATAAGAATGTAAAGAATGGCCCTACTGGGTCAGACCAAAGGTCCATCTAGCCCAGTGTTCTGTCTTCTGACAGCAGCCAATGCCAGGTGCTTCAGAGGGAATGAACAGAACAGCTAATCATCAAGTGATCCATCCCATGTTGCCCATTCCCAGCTTTTGGCAAACAGAGGCTAGGGACACCATCCCTGCCCATCCTGGCCAATAGCTGTTGATGTGAACTTATCTAGTTCCTTTCTGAACCCGCTTATAGTCTTGGCCTTCACAACATCCTCTGGCAAGGAGTTCCACAGGTAGCTGAACATTGTGTAAAGAAATACTTCCTTTGTTTTAAACCTTCTGCCTGTTAATTTCATTTGGTGACCCCTAATTCTTGTGTTATGAGAGGGAGTAAATAACACTGCCTTATTTACTGTCTCCACACCAGTCATGATTTTTATAGACCTCTATCATATCCCTCTCCCACAGGAAAAGACAACGAGATGCATACCAGCTCTTCAGAAAAGGAGCAGAGAACATTGCTGAGCTACTCTAGGACCATGATGAAGCTTACATTCTTGTATTTGGCACCTAGACTTTAGGCAGGTAGATTGGATTGGATTGGATTAGATAGTGTGACTGATGGGGATATGCTGGGAAGGAGATAAGGTGATATATGAAGGGAAATCACCATAGGTAAGTTGTCTGAGCAGTAAGGAAGGGGTTTAGTAGTAGTGTTAAAGCCAGCTCTCATTATCTCCAACACATCAGCAACAGAGGTTCAAGAAGAGAGAATAGAAAATTATTTCACAGGAGGGTGAGAGTGGTACCATGGAGTCTCAGGGAATTAGGAGTTGCATATCATCCATTCCAATTAACCTCAGAAACTGGCCTGGGTGTATATACCTCTGGGAATTTCAGTGTTGCATGGAATACAGGGCAATACCATTACCAGTGCGTGTCCATCAGGCACCCACATCTTAATGCCAATGGGAGAAGCTGGTCCCAAGGATGATCCACTGGGTTGATCATTGACTTGGCTGACTTCTACTCAGCATCCAGCTCCTGCTGGATAAATATTACCTCTGAGAAGTGTGATCACCAGAACTCTGTGACATGCCACAGTCTTGAAATCACCTGTGTTTCTCCACCTCATCAGCTGACAAATTGTTGCAATTAGAATCTCATTAACAATCCAAAGTGACCTACCAATGTCAGGGCCTATGGACTACCCCATCAATCACAAGACACAGATGTTACCAGACTTAGGCCTGGAATGTTGAGGGGTGATGGGTTTTTTCTGGCTATGCTGCGTAAGGCAAAGACACCAGTTACACATGGAGAGCGACTTCCAAGCTTTGGGAAAGACACGGCAGGATTCCCCCCCTCAGGCCTCACACTGTGGGCAAACTTTGTGTCTCTGCCTTTTTGGTGTGCTTTGAGAGGAATAAGAACTGAGTTTTCCTCTGAGGAAAACTTTGCCTTGGCTGGTGGTTATGATCCTCAAGAGGCTTTTCTAGCAGTGGGGGAGTGCTGGGGTACAGCGGTGTTTTGCTGACTGCCTCATCACAACCCCTCCCCCACAACATGAACCAACAGTGAAGGCTGCAGGTGGAGGTTGAGTGTGGCATGCAGAGGTCTAGGAAATGACCTGTGGCTTTGGCAACATGAGGTATGAATGGTCTCCATATAGGTCATATAGACTGTACAGCCAGACCAAGGCAAAGCATTTTGGGTCGATTTCTTCTATTTGATTATTTTACAAGGATAAATTGAATCCATAGGACACATGAATTGGAAAGTGTCACTTATCTATGGAACACATCCCGCTCCTCTGAGGGAGAGCAGGGGAGCTCCAGGACAATCCAAAATAAACCAGAAAAGGGAAAAAATTACCCTGCAGTACAAAAACAACATGTTTAGCCAAAAAAGCTTAATATTCCTCAACCAGGCAGGATACAGCCCTTTAAATAGCATTCTCCCCCACCCCCCAATGTTTCAATTCATTTATCTCAGTCAAGGAATTTAACATTCATGCAGGTAAGGTAGATCAAAGCAGGTAAGGCCAGGGGATTCCCAACACTGAGCTCCAAGTAGGTCATTATTAGAGCTGAGAAATAAATTATTTTCCCATCCTGTGAAAATTTTCAAGATATAAAAAAAAAATCCCATCCCAAATTGGGATGAAAAAACACTGTCTCAAAATCTGAAAATAAAATCTCTTTCTCGCCCACCCACCGACGCCCACCAGTTCAACTCAATTGAAATCAATGAGAGTTAGGTGCCTACATGATTCTGAAAATCCAGTAAGGCTCCTCTCTGCCTAAAAACCATTAAATATTTGCCAGTAACTGATTTGCCCAGATCACACATGAAGTTTCCGGCGGAGCAGAGACTTAAGCCCACATACGTTAAGTCTTAGGTGAGTGTGCCAACCACCGGACCCATCCTTCCTCTCTAACCATTGTTGAAGAATGCACTGACGTTGGGCCTAAACTAATTGATGGAGCTGGGTGAAACGTTTTGCAAGAACACCTTGTCATCAAAAATTGGCCCTTTTTTAAAAAAAACCCCACACATTTCTGCCACAATTGTTGACATTTTTGAAGTTTCCAGTGACTTCTTTATCAACATCTTTATTCACATTTTATCAAGACTTGGTTCAAAACCATTTTTGAAATCACCGTGAAAGCGTTTCGCTCGTCAAAAACTGGCTTGTCAGTAAGACAACACCATTTTCAGAAATTGAAAAAAAAAGAAAAGAAAAACCAACAATTTAAATACAGTAATGACCTTGCTAAAAATGTTGAGAAGATTCAATAAATAAATGAAGAAATAAAATCCAAAAAAACCTGGGAAAATGACATTTCAGCATCGACAGTTCAATTTCTTTTTGCATTATTACTATTATTTTATTTATTTGTGTTAATTTAGCACCTAGGAGCCCCAGTCAGGCTAGGCACTGTACAAACACAGAACAAAATGACAGTTACTGCCCCAAAGAGCTTAAACTCTCAGTATAAGACAAAAAGAAAAGGAGTACTTGTGGCACCTTAGAGACTAACCAATTTATTTGAGCATAAGCTTTCGTGAGCTACAGCTCACTTCATCGGATGTATAAGACAAGAGACAACAGATGAATTCAGACCAATGGGACAGCACAAGGAAACAAAGAGACAATACGGCATCAGTCAGCATGATAGACAGCAGACTCGGTCATGGGCACAAGCTTCCTCCGGGCCTGGGTGTGCTCAATTCCCCGCCCAAGCCCTGCCCTCACCCAACCCCTTCTCGCCCATTTCCAGCCCCCTCCCCTGAGGGTGCCCCATCCCCATCCCCCGCACTTCCTCCGACAGCCTCCTGCACACCGCAAAACAGCCGGTCGCGGCAGGCGGTAGAGCTGGGAGAGAGGTGGAGGTGCTGATCTGCGGGGCCACTGGCAGGCGGGAGGCACTGGCGGGGAGCGGGGAGCTGGCTGCCAGTGGGTGCTAAGCACCCGCTAATTTTTTTCCATGGGTGCTCCAGTCCATGGCACCTATGGACTCAGTACACCAGTAACCCAAACACTGTAGAGTGTTTTGAAGGAATCACGACAAAGGAGAGCTTTAAGGTGGGATTTGGAGGAGGATAATGAGGTAATTTTGTGGGTGTTTACAGGGAGCTTCTCCCATGCATATGGGGCAGCAAGGGAGAAAGCACAAAGGTGCTTGTTTGAAAATTTCACAAGTGGGTGATGGAGACTGGTCGTATGGGCCATCTGGAGGCAGGAGTTGGCCTCTTGATACTGAATGAGAGATGATCCTGTTCCTGTTTTTTGCCCACCTGTTCTATTTGCTAATGGCTTATTAACCACTCCGAAGGCCTCCAACTCAAGCTGCCAGAATAAGCAGACCACCAAATTCTGAAGCTCAGACCCACAGGTTGAGTGTCTAGCCCCCAACCTGACAGCAACATTCAGTTCAGCATAAGGGAAGGGCAGGACTATCCAAATGCCTCCTTGTATGACATGCTTTAATTAAATCATCCTGCACCAGTGCTTGAGATGTCCAGGAGGTCTCTACAAATCCTCCACAGCTCTCACACGACTTCTCCGGGACACAGCAGGGATGTTCTAGCTTGCAAAATAATTATTAATGTTCTCTCCCAATTAATTGGTACACAGCACAATTCCGGCAATGTTCCTCCAGACAGTGAGTGCCAAAATAATCTGGGGAGAGGAGAGGGAATTGTTGTGGCTTGGGGAAGATAAATTTTGGTGCCAACTTCCTGGCAGCAGCTGTCATTATTCAGCCGAAAGATGCATATAGAGATATACTCATGGGCATTCCCATTTATAGGCTCTCTCTCTGTGCCTAGCAAAGTTTCAGCCATCAGCTGAGGGCTGAATGTGCTTCATGAACATGGTAGCATGTCAGGTTGGAAGAAAGTCATGTATCCCTTTTAGTTTGGGTCACATTTGTACTCGTGGTCTGTATTATCAATGGGCAAATCTCCAGGAAGCCCCAGGCTCAAATAGATGCTTGTCACCAAACCAGTCAAGACAGGGAACCAGTCTGGTTATGTCATGAGGAAAAATCTTGTTGAGCAAGGTTTCCTCTATTCCCTATGCCTATGTCGGAAATACTAAAAACCCCAGCCTTTTGCATCTCCATCCTACTTCACAGATTTCAATGGGAGCTTTGCCGTTCATTTCATTGGCAGTCCTTATTTCAGCGCAACTGCTATCCCAGAACATTGCAGCATTGCTATCATAAACTGCAATACTTTGTACCATTACTATAGCATACTGTAGTATATTTTTTTACGGTCTAAGTTCCTGTCTATTTTCTTTTTAAACACATTTGCATTTACAGCTTCCACTGCTGCCTTTGCGGTCCTTGCCTTGCATTAATTACCTGTGCATTGTACTTCTATGTGTGCACAGGCCCTGACTGTTGCCCAGAAGCCTGTGCTCTGTGTAGTCATTTATACTTGTGCAAAAGGGGGGTAGCTTGTCACTGTTTTGCACAAGTGTTAATGACTTTTTGCACAGGTGTCAATGATGACAAGGTACGAACCACTGGAGAATCAGGTCCCATGGTGTTGTGAGTGCTCTGTAGTGGTAATTTTAGGTACTTAACGGTAGTGACTGGTACAGCAAATGCTGTTTGGACTATACCACCCAGAACCCTTAACAGGAAATAGGTTGTCCTGTAATTGTAGAAGGGAAAATAAAGCATGGTGAACTGTTGTCAGCAAACCTCAAGACCTCTGTCTTTTCTTACTGCCTCCATCTGTCCCCCGCCCCAAAAAATAGGTGTGTGGTGCAGGGCCAGATTTCTGCAGACAATAACCAGGACACGTGTCATGGGACTGGGCAGTGAGGGGGCCAGCGTTGCCAGTTCTCACCATTTTATCACAACTCTTGTGATAGTTGGTGTTTTTCTCAATGCCCCAGTTCCTGGATTCATGGGATTAGTTGAGAATCACAGCTTTCACGTAAAAAATTAATTGTCTACCCTTCATAGTGGCAGTGAAAACTTGAATACGTGACCCTAGTCAGACCTAAAGAGGCACAAACGAAAGGAACCCCCATTTTGTTCCTTTAAATCTCCTGATGCTTGGTAGCTGATCAGGTTTTTTTTAACATGTGGGGTTGGTAGTGCTGAGTGCCAGCTTCAGTGACCTTCCTGGAAGTTTGCATGGGAGGGTTCCTCAGCCAAACAATTCCTCTTTCTCCTGCCCTACCAGCCCGTGGATTTGAACTAACAGAGGAGATGCTTCAAGGAGGTGAGTGGAGGACATGAGGAGTCTAACTGCAAGGTCTATGGAGAAGGCTGGACGACTGCCTTGCTGGGGAGGGGCATTTGAAACATACAAGCGCTGAGGAAGCCTGGCCTCAGATTCACCGGCTCACCTCCTTCTGGTGGCCAGTATGCAGGGGCCGTGCAAAAATCAGGAGGAAACAATGGGGAGTTTGGGAAAAGCCTTTAAAACTGTGGAATTCCTGGTTTCTAGGGCCACATGACCACCTTCTCTGTAAGCACAATAAACCACAACCCTCTGTGCAAGAAGAGTTCCACCCAAACTCCAAAGAGCCTACTGATGTGTCAGTTCCATGAGAGCAGATTTCCGAGTCACCTCGTCTGATTAGCATAAATCTTCCAGAACTTGTCAGCTAATCGGAAATGCTCAGCAGGGAGTTTTTACTGTTTCCAAAACTGTTCATAAACTCAAGAAGGCTGATATCACTGCAGCCGCCCTCAAGCAAAGCTGCAATTCCAATCAATTTAAGTGCGGAGGATCTGGTTTTCCTTGTTTAATCAATGCTGGGTGACTGGTGCCCACACCAGCATTTTGCTGACTGTTAAGGCCAGGTAGAGAAAACTGCAAGAGCCAAATCAGACCAGTGAATTATCCAATGCTTTTTTTGGCTGTATTATTTCTCCACTTGTTCCACGCAGCATACAGAGGCCAACTCTGCAATACGATGTGTCTTGTCAGATGCTACTGAAACCTGTGTTGCAACAAAGGAAACTACTAAATCCCATATAATTGCTCTGATAATAATTTAGGTAGGGTGATTGCAAAAATGGATTTTTTCCCATCCCCCAAAATTAACATCTCAGCGGATGGATTTGATAGGCTGAATCCTGCAAAGGAGGAATTTTAAAAGTGTTTTTTTATAGTTCTCTCATTTTCAAGAATGTAAATAACAGGTTACTGAGTATTTCTTGACTTATATGCCTATGAGATCAGCTCCATTTGTAATAAGCACATAGTAAAAGACAATTTTATAAAGAACTTACCACCTAAATAGACAAGACAGGCAGAAGGTGGGAGGAAGATAGCAATTATCCTCTTTTTACAGGTGAGGAATTGAGGCCCAGGTGAGATAGTTTGTGGCAGAGTTGGGAGCTCAATTTAGGTTGCTCAAATCCTAATCCACAGGATCATCTTTCCTCTTGGAAAGAGGTCTTGTATGATTTTATTTCCATTGATTTCAAAGCCAAAATTTTCGCAGGTGTTCACTAACTGAATTCTATGACATTCCTCATGTGTCTAAAGCTACAAATGCTTACATCTTTGCAGGATTAGATCATGGGGCTTTACAATGAGTCAGCTTTCCTTAGCTTTTCAAATCAGAGGGGAAGCGTCCCAGGAGTGCGACAGTAGGGTAAGAGTCCCTGAAGTTGTTTTTCTATTGCCCAGCACTATTTAAACTTCAGCAGATAAGCATCTTAATGCACTGAACATAAGACCATAATAAACACTGCTAATAAAATCATCAGAATCTTGTTGTTTGGTCTCTAAACAATCCCTAGTTACTTGCAGCAGGACTACATAGCAGCAACAGCTCTCAGAGCTGTGCAAATAAGTCATCATTCCAAGGAGTCAAACACTGAATGCCGGCCTCCATTTCCAAATATCCAGCCAGTTCCACTTGCAATCGAGGGTGAGTTCCTGTGTTGTGTGGGCAGACTGGACAAAAGGGCAAACTGTGACCCAATTTTCATGTGCAAAATGCAACTGAAAAAAAGACGATGTTAGTCTTTTGCATGTGCCGTGGGGACCTCACTCCCACCCAGCCCTTGGAAATCCTACAGGACAGCTAAGTGCTCTCCAGATGCATGTGAAATTTACCAGCACTGGTACAATTATGTACAGTTGCACTGCACTGAATGTAGTACTTAGATGCTTACCTACTTTGAGGCCAGCCAGAGTGCCCACTCTACACTCAAGGGAAGGCACAATCACTTAGTCGTGGCTTATGTTCTTCCACCTAGCAGACACAAGTGGAATTTAAGCGATCCACAGGCATGCTTCCTTTGGAAGATCTAACCCCCAAGGTCAATGGCGGGCACACAGGAAACCCCACCCTTTCAGTGCTATTTTCTTTCATCATCTCACAGTTTGCCAGGAGAATAACTTGCTGCCTTTGTGTTGAACTGTAGCACTTCTTGCACAGGAAGAGAGGAGATTTTCCAAACAATTGGTTCACCTCTGATATTATTGCCTTTGGTAAAATTCCACTTCTCAACTGCAGCCATGAAAATCAGCTCTGATATTTACATAAACACTCAGGCATTTCTTAATTGGTTGTGAGAGCTTCTGAAGGCAGCAGAGCAGTGAGAGCACAGCATTGTGTTTATATGCATGATGCTGCTTTGCCTCCAGTTTCTCCCAGCCAGATTCAACCCAGTAGCTATCTCCCTCCTATAAAAAGGGTAAGGTAACAGGCCAATGGAGAGGGCTTAGGAAAGCAGAATAGCCGTGAGAAGATCAGCAGGAAGAGGAGAAAATGAACTACACAACTGAAAGGCGTGTCATTGAGTGTAATACAATTGGGATAATTAATCAATCAATTAATTAAAAACTTATCCTCTGGGAAAGGGGAGAAGAGGATGGGATTGTAACCATTGGCCCTGATCTTGCAATAAACCCAGTTCAAGCAGACCTCTGCCTCTGTGTGGAGTGTCACTGTAATCAACTGGGCTCTGTGTGGGTGCAAGGGTCTCCTGAACACAGCTCCTTGCAGGATCGGGGCCTTTGTGAGCATGTTCAGTGTACTTCTTTATTGGTGCATGGTGCTAGAAGACACCCTGACAGGTGACTCAGAAATATGTATATATGGGTGGCTAGGTCACCTTGAGTGAATGATTCCACGGTCAGCACAAAATCCTGACTTTCACTTTAGTTTCCCCCCCAGTGGATTTTTTGGGGGGTTTAACTTCAGGGTTTTTGAGTCTAGAAAATCAGCTCCGCTGTTGGCAGAGCGGGCAACATAACAGAGTGTGACTTTTCCGTGCTGATTCCTCACCCACACGGCACCAGCTGGTTTCTTCACTGTTCAACGAACCCGCTATGAGTGCGCTCTAGGCTCACAGCTGTCATCCTGCCGTGGCCCAAAAGTGTGACAAACACCCAAAAGGAGGGGTCTGATCACCAGACACTGCTGTGTTTAGTGCTCAGCAAAGATGCTGCACGGACACCACTGTCTCTCCCCAGGCCAAGTACAGGGTAGGGGCAACAGCAGTGTCAAATCCCCTATACCGCACCCTACTGTTGGACAAATTCACCTACTGGAAGTCAATTGGCATTTTACCACCTTATGTGAATGTTACCCAGAGTGCCTCAGTGCTGACCCGGAAGGACTTTCTCTAGAGGTGCGTGATAGGTCCTCGGCGCTTCTTTGGCTCTCCATTGTGGGGACCACTTAGCAAAAGTCATGATGGTGGGTTTTCTGATATCATGGGAGAAACTGAACCAAGACAGCAACTCATTTCACAGAGGCCACAGAACAGCAGCAATGGAAACAACTACATTGGCTTGGTCTTGAGTGCTCTGCTGATACCAATGTGAATAGCTTTGTGGCCCATCCCCTGAGCCTGACAGCCTCACCCATTTTGATCAGTAGGGTGCATTTTTAACGAGATCAAAACCATCCATAAATAGTCATCAGGAAGATTACCTCTCTCTGGAATATTTGGTGGATAGTTTACAAAGGAATTGCTAGCACCTCCTCGACTGAACCAAACTGCTGTTATAGGACCCGATTCCCATTCACACAAAAGCCCCGTTACCTCATTAAGGCCCCTTTACATTGCCTGATCTGTGTTAAGGAGCCATGGGGTAAATGAGTTTAAGGCCTGAGGCCTTGTCTACATTGCCACTTTACAGTGCTGCAACTTTCTCGCTCAGGGATGTGAAAAAACACCCCCCCCCCGAGCGCTACAAGTTTCAGCGCTGTAAAGTGGCAGTGTAGACAGTGCACCAGCGGTGGTAGCTACTCCCCTCGTGGGAGGGGGTTTGGGTTTTTTTTTTTTACAGCGCTGGGAGAGCTCTCTACACAGCCTATCCGATGAAGTGGGCTGTAGCTCACGAAAGCTTATGCTCAAATAAATTGGTTAGTCTCTAAGGTGCCAAAAGTCCTCCTTTTCTTTTTGCGGATACAGACTAACACGGCTGCTGCTCTGAAACCTAGCTTTGAGAAGTACCTCATCTTCATGGGATTTGTGGGGAAAGCTGCCTTAGATATTAATAATGATGGAGCTTAAATCTGTGTAATTTGTAAATTTACATTGCCATGGTAACATTGGCAGGTAACGAACTAATCCTCGATTCATCATCTTCCATGGAATTCCAGCAACTATTCCTAAACCTTCATCCGTTTCTAATCCCACAGCTGTTGCCATGGAAATGATCAGATAAGATGTAGGCCGTTAGGCAGATGGGTCCATAGAGGATGCTTAATCTTGGCCCTTATAAATCTATGGAAATATGGAGGCTTTCTTTTTTGTTTAAATAATGAAAATTGCTGCCAGTGTCTTTGAAAAGATTAAGTAGGCATGCAGTAGGAAAGGGGTTCTTTGTGCATTACCTCCCAGAAAAGCAGAAAAAAATGGCCGGAGTGAACTCAAAGTTCTGAAAGCTCTAAATTTGGGGGGTGATATTGTTACCCCTTTGGACTCAAGCAGTTAGCCCATATTTGGGGTCTTGTGGGTTGTTTCCATTAAGAGGAGAAATTGTTGGAGTCAGGAATTTCTTTGATGTAAACAAACAGAATTACAAATACTGTACAAAGCCCTGTTTCCCTGAACACTGTAGGAATCAAACAGCAGGAGAGAATTTCCTTGCTAACAGTTCTAAGCCTCTTTCAACCAGCACTCTGCCTAAAAAGCTCACTTTCTCTCGAGGCTTTTTCACAAGATCTTGTTCCCAGAGTTCACTCTGGCTGTCTCCTTGGCTTTCTGCTGCTTCTCTGATGTTTCTACATTTCTCTTCACACGCACACATTCAGCTCCACAAAAACAATAACGCCGAGCTCCTCTGTATTTGCATTCAGCCCAGTGCTTAATTTGTAATTAAAAAGGTGCCCGGGCTTAAGTAATTAGGTGCTGGGTCTCAAGCAATTTTTTTTTACTTCCATAACTGATGCAGCAAGCCCAGAGGTGCTGAGGCTATGAACTGCCAACCCTAAAGGTTCTGGTGCAAATTAAGCACTTATTCAGGCCATAGTGAAATCTCTCTGCCCACATAGCTCAGATTTCTGACTGGCATTGCACATTGCCTATGTTTTGGGCAGAGGCTCTTGTTGAGGATCTGGGCTGAAGTCAGTTGGCTGCAGAGGGCAAAGGAAAAAGAGGCAAAGCCAGCACGGAATGTGCAGGAAGGAAAGGGAAAGGAGGAGGACAAGGCGGCAGCAGCAGGAACCATAAGATCTGAGGGAGAATCTGAGGAAAGGAAGGGGTGACTGGGAAGCTGGTAGTGGAAAGGAGCTTGGGACAGTCAGAGGAAGAGAGATGGCCTGGAGGACTGGTGCTTATGTACCTGGATGGTAATTAGCACTCCCTAGATAGGACAAAACCACAATTATCAGCTGATAAACTCCTTGCGGCTAACATATGATTCCATCTAATGGTGGGCAATACTATGTGCATATACACACCCAGATTTCACCGCCAGGGGTGAGGGGCACCATCAAAGTCTTTTCTGTGATCATAGTCACATTGATCTGCCCACAGCAAAAGGACTCTAGAGTCTAGATAGATGGTTTGGTTAAAGCATCCCATTAAGCCCGCAGACAGCATCTCACTCTCTGCCATTTTACTCAAGACAGCTGTGATGTCAGCAAGACTTAATAGCTCCCTAAAATATCCCATCGTCCGGCCAATAGCAGAATTGTCTTGATTTGCAGATGTGCAAAACCAGATGAAAAGACAAGCGTGAGACAGGCGCTCATGTGCAAGTTAAAGGATGTTGAAGCCATGGAGTTTTTCTCTGGCTTTGCCCCCACCCCTTTTCTTTAAAGAGGCTTATCTGTTCACTGCATACCAGCTTAAATACCATGACCTACTAGTGCGTGTAAAAGAGTGGCACCCACAGGGCTGCAGATAGATATCTGTATTCGCTCATGTGGGAAGGAGCTAGACACTGTTCTTCCCAGCAGTCCGGAGGAAAGAAGAAATTTGTGATCTTCATCTTTTCATAATGTCAATGTAAAAGTTTATCTGTGGCTTTCAGAAAGGTTTATGGCTTCATCTCTAGCTGGTTGCCAGTGTCAGTCTCTCTCTCTCTCATTCGTTCCCCTTAAAATCCTTGTCCCAAAGAGAGGGAAGTGAATCATTCACCCAAAAGGTGAAAAGCATGCTAGCACAGACCCGCTGCAGTGCTGCTGCCCAAAGACTGACAGGTACTTCTTGTCTTCAACCAACCTACAGGACATTTGGTGCTCTGAGTGCACACTAGGCATCAAGTCATCTTTAGTTCAGAAGAATTGATTTTTCAGTCTGATAAACATTCATGGCCAAGCCTGATTGCTCCTGATCAAATATCAGGGGGACCCATTGAACCAGGGGATTCTTATGTATTATTTGTCTTACCGTGGTGCTTAGGAGCCTCGTCATGGACCAGGAACCCATTTGGGCTAGGTGCAGTACAAACACAGAACAAACTGATAACTCTGTTCTTCCTAGCCCATCAAATCAAAGAAGCATTTTGGGTATATGCCCTTGATCCCTGCAGGAATGTGGGCTGGTGGTTAGAGTACCGGGTGGAGAGTCAGCCCCCTGTGCCCTCCCTATCCCCCCTGGGGAATTAGTTTAAAGGGCTCCTATTTTTTCTCTTTTAATGGAGTTCGGTACTTATGAAAGGCAACAAATTGGCAAGTCCCTGTAGACCGAAGCTTGTGTATATCTGTATGAACCACAAAATGGGTACAGCATGGGTAAGAGCAGTGCAAGCTTCCCTGAATAGCTTCCCTCCCCCAGCAAAGTGTTATCCTGACATGAAAGTACCTGCAGTCTCTTTCCATCTTCAGTCCTTAGCTTCTCTGCTGCCCTCATTCTAACCCTGTTTTCACACACTCGGAACTCTGTAAAACAGTCATATGTGCGGCTGGAAGGTCCTATATTCAGTCAAAGGTTCAAGTGTATTTGGCATGGAAAGATTTTGCAAATTGCTTCAACCTGTTCGGTTTTCTGATCTGCTTCCCCCCGCCGAGAATTCAAAAAACACTTTGAATCTTTGACATTCAAAAGGTTCCCAGAGGCAACTAGGTGTGTGGCAAATACAGTGACTTCCGTTTGCACTCAGACCTTCAGCACTGCAGTACAGCCCTCTACAGTCTGAACTAAAGGAATAGGTCTATTATCTTGTAACAGTGGTAGGTTGTCATCATCTTGTGGGCCAGCCGCTAGAGGGAGACACAACATACACCCAGCCAATGTTGCACTACATTTGTAAACACCTGTTTTAAAATAATGAAGTTATAAATATTTAGGGCCATAGATTCATAGAGTTAAGGATCAGATCTAGTCTGATCTCCTGTGTAACATAGGCCATTACCCAGCACCCACACACTAAACCCACCAACCAGAATTAGAACAAAGTATTAACCTGCAGGAGACTAAGGTATCGTGTACCACAGGCAACAGAACAGATGGGACCAAGGTGCACCAATACCCGAGGCTTCTGTAATGGCAGAGAATTGATTAAGTGAGATATACCCAGGTGATCCTAGCAAGTAACCTGTGCTCCACACTCAAAGGAACATGAAAAAAGACTCCAGGGTCATTGCCAATCTAAACTGGGAGAAAATTCCTTCCCAACCTCACCCACGGTGATTAGTTAGACCCTGAGCATGCGAGCAAGAGCCAGCCAGCCCAAGCACTAATGAGAGGGAATGCATGGTACCACGTAAGAGCCCTGACCCACCCCACCCAATGTCCCATCTCCTGCCAAGGCCACCCCTGACACTTCCGAGGAAGGAGATTTTAAAAATAAATAAAGCAACAAACAAAAAAACCCACTTCAGAATCCATTAGAGAGGGAGTGGAAAACACTTTCCTGCAGGCGGACAGCTGAAACCCTGAAGCATGAGCCTTTAGGAACATATGCCATAAACCAGAAGTGAGCCTCAGGGCTGTTGAGCCCCACCCCCTATCATCACAAGCAACCTGGTCATACAATTGCACTCAAAAATTTGTCCAGCTCGCTCTTAAAACTAATTCAGTTGTTTGCCCCCACAACTCCGATTGGGAAGGAGGCTGTTCCAAAACTCCTCCCTCTGATAGTTAGAAATCTTCTAATTTTTGGCCTGAATTTGTTCATGCCCAGCTTATATCCATTTGTTCGTGTGCCCAAGTTGTCCTTTAGCTCCTCGCCCTCCCTAGTATTTATCCCTCCCACCAGATGTATTTGTAGAGCACGATCATATTCCCTCCTCCCCCCACCAGCCTTCTCTTTGCTTGACTAAACAAGCCAAGCTCTTCCAGTCTCCTGTCATAAAACAGGCCCTCCATCCCCCGGCCCATCCTAGTAGCACTTTTCTACATCTGGACGAGTTTGAATTAATCTTTCTTGAACATGGGTGACCAGAATTGGACACAGTATTTCAAATGAGGTTTTACTAGTGTCTTCTACAATGGCATTAATGCTTCTGTATCTCTACTGGAAATGCCTCACCTGATACATCCAAGGATCCCATTTGCCTTTTTCACAGCTGCATCGCATTGGTGGCTCATAGTCGTCTTGTGATTAATGGACACACCCAGGTCTCTCTCCTCCTCTGCTGCTTCCAACCGATGAGCCCTCAGCTTGTAGCAGAAATTCTTCTTATTAGATCCTATATGGATGATCTTGCACTTTGCACTACTGAATTTCATCCCATTTCTGTCACTCTAGTCTTTAAGGCCATCAAGATCTTCCTGTAAATAGTCCGATCCTCCTCTGTATTGACAATGCCTTCCCTGATAATTCACCTTTCAGCACAACCTGTTGCCTTCTCTCGTTTAGCCAGTTCCTTATCCAACTTAGTGTTCTTGAACTGATTCCCCATTTTCTCTAATATAACTAATAATTTCCCATGTGGTACCATGTCAAATGCTCTACTGAAATCCAAGTCTGATAAATCCACTGTACTTCTCTTACCTAAAAAATCAGTTATTTTCTCAAAGAAGGAAATCAGGTTAGTCTGACATCATCTTCCTTTGGTGAACTCACATTGCATTATACCCCATTTACTTTTTCCGCCATTAATTTAATTATTCTTTCCTTCACACTTTCTTCTAAAACCTTGTATAATACTAAGGTCAGACTAACGGATCTATAATTGCCTGGATCACTTTTTTTTCTGTCTCTTAATATAGGTATGCCATTAGCTATTCTCCAATCAGATGGTACTATTTCCATATAGATGGATTTATTAAAAATCCTGGCTACCGGACTAGCAATCTCATGTGCCAGTATTCTGGGATGAAAATTATCTGGTCCCTGATTTGAGCACATCAACCTCGAGGTTTTTTTCTTCCACCTCAGGTGTAGTAATTTCCATTTCTAGACACTCATTTCCCTCAGCCATCCTGCCTTCATGCACATGTTTCATACTATCATCCTTACTGAAAACCCAGACAAAGTATTCATTTATCTTGTTGGCCAAACCTAGATTGTCTTTAACCTCCTTCCCATCCATACTGCATAGTGACTCAACCTCATCCATCCCTGTTCTCTTTTTATTTATATGACTAAAAATCTCTTATTTTCATTTTCTTGGAAAGAGCTAATTCAGCTTGACTTCTAGCAATTCTCACTTTATTCCTATATTTCCTATAGTTTGCAGTTCAATCATTCACTGCTTTTGGCTTTCTCTTCATAAGTCTCTATTAATTTTTTCATCTCTGAAGTAATTACCACTTTGTAGGTTCCCAGCTTCCTTCCACATCTGCATTCAGACACATCTCGGTCATTAAAGAGCAGGTGTAATATTGATTCTCTCCTTGTTGGCTGGAGTGCATATTGATGTGCGTATATTATTTTATGTTGTAAATTAAATACTGGACATTATTCTATAAGATGCTGCTTAAAATAACATGCTGAATTTCAGGAGGAATAATGAACCTGCATAGAGAAGAAAAATATAAAGGGCTGTGGATACCTCACTGGGCAGAGCAGTGCATTTAGGAAAAAGCCTCCTTTAGTATTATCGGCCAGATTCTGCTCTTGTTTATACCTACAAAGATCTGGAATTTAACCCTATTGGTCTTTCTCAGTCCCCTTTCTTAACTACTGTAGTATTCCCGAGCAAGGAGGCAGACTCAGCAGTCAGTGAAATGCTTTGATTTAACAATTGCATCAACAATGTAACAGAGGAACCAGATTCAGCACCTGACTCAGAAAACCCCCTAAAATCTGTTTGTCTCCATATCTCTCTCTAGCCTCTTTCTAGTTAGATAGCTGCAGTGTCCACATGCTGGCACTATTCCAGGCCTAGACTGTGCCTTGGTCACTGGCGGGCACAGCAACGGGGGTATGGAAGGACATGTTGCCACTGGGAGGAAGGACTGAGAATTCTTCTCTAGGCTCTCAGTCAGTGCACACGGGGGCACATTCTACATCAAGCTTGGAGAAGGTTCAGAACTCTCCATACCTGGCGAGTTCTGCAGGCTGGTGGAGAAGGAAAGGGGGGAGGAGCCATGACCTGGCCCCATCTCTCCCACTTCCCACTCCCGAGCACCTTCAGAGGCACTAAGGGACCACAGATCAGGCTCCCCAGAAGAATTCTGACCATCCCCTGCACATGGCAAAAGGAGCAGAGTTCCTCGTGCCCTCCCCACTTGCACACCTGTTCAACCTGGCTCTGAGGGCACTTGCATGGAAACAGAACTGATATTTCTTATAACTCCATCTGCTCCTCCTGCTTATTCACTGCCCAATGTCTGCTCTAATTTCTAGTGTGTGCCATCACCTCAGTAGCAGTGTCCTCTTTGATCCTACAACATGGACTCTGATGACAAGAGGAAACGAAGGAGAACTCCAGTGAAATGGAGATTCTGGTATCCTGGAAAAATGATTCTGGTCCCTCTCCAGGGGCCTAGAGACATTTTTCTCCATTTGCTTCCAGAACGCAATGGGACGCTGTCAACTGGGTTTAAAGCCGAAGTCAAGGAGGGTTATTGCAAAGCCTTAAGAGGAAGAGAAAAATGACATTTTTAAAAAGTGCAGTTTAAACGTGTGTGCACTGAATACAAGTCCGCTGGGAGGGTATGTGAATCCAAAAGTAACCGACTAGATGTGAAAGTGATTAGTCTAGTTTCATTGTCCAACCTGAGTGCAGAAGGACCGGTAAATAAACAGCATAGAGGGTGAAAAGTGAAATAGATGTTTCTTGTACGTTCTGTTTGAATCATCTGAGCTGTTAGTTAGAAATTATTTGAAATCCCGATCTCCAAACCCAAATGCTGCAGCTTAAGACTGTCCCTTTTACTAACAGAGACAAATCATTATTTTTAATTTATAACTTGTGGTTTGACAGTGGCCCTTTAAGATGCACTCTGAAGAGGAAGGGGATGAGAGAGTCCAGTGAAAATGCAGGGGAGAAACAGTTGCCGGCAGTGATGTCTGAGAGTTTTACAGGAGGATCTATGAGTTTCCACATAGCTGTCTGATTACCTGCCGTGCCACACTCTGGACGGTTGTGCCCAGGAAACCACCACTCCTCTTGTTCAGGGAGCATTGCTGGGAAGTGACTTCCATTGGAGAGAAGTCTGGTGCAGCCCCATTTTCAGCTGATCAGTGGTGCCTTTTTAGCAGGATCTGATTAAACCCCACCAGCCCACTGCCCAGAAAGAGACTGAGCTCTCTGACTCAGTACCTACACTGGGTTTTGTGCTGGCAAGTATATTGCCAGGGCTTGAGGCCAAAGCCCTCTACATAGAGCCAGAACAGTGAAATAATGGCAATGGAATTGTAGCCTCCCTAGCAATGTGTCTCGCCGAGACGCTCCGCCACCTGGGGTGAAAGTGCAGCTTGATCTCCATGTGCATTCACTCACTGATGCTTTTGCTGAAATTCTCTCTTAGAGCACCGACAGACCCCGGTTATCGGCAGGTGGGATCGAACCTAGGACCTCTGAAGTTTAGTGCATGAGCTAAAAGCCAGATGGACGTTAGCTGAGGCTGTAGAGCAAACTCATTACTCTCTCTCTAGGTGGTCTCGGTGCCACTACATGAGACAAAACACCACACCCAGGAGGTGTGTGTGTTACACAAGGAGCAGTGAAATGTCTACCTGCATTGGACGAGTTCCCTTCCAATCATTCCCAAGGTTAAGCCCTGTCCGGCAATGAGTTTTGTATGGAGATAGGGTCAGCCTGCATGAAGCTCTTTGCGGGACTGTACCCGTCGATGGTAACCCCTCCAGGGTAGGAAAGGCAGCGCTTAATTTGTGCCAGGGCTGAGCCGACACCATTACGCTTGGCAGTTCATAGCCCCGGCACCTCTGTGCTTGCCACACCAGTGATGAATGTAAAAACATTGCTTGAGCTCCAGCACCTCTTTCATTACAAATGAAGCACTGATGGAAGATCTTTCTGCCCTTATCATACAAGGCTGAGCAGACTGTAGGCCCTTAACTAATAATAAAATCATTGAGAGTTTTATCCCTTTTGCAACACAGAGGCAATTCAACTAAGACTGCTGCAGCCTGGTAGGGTTTTCTGTAGGGAATCTATCAATTGAGCCACGGAGTCTGTTGGCATTTTGTTTACTGCATGCCTGCTCTTGGTAAATATTGGCCAATCTGCCTGTAACTAATATTAATTAATTTAATTAGCAACAAAAGTTTGCAAATGTGAAAAAGCTACAGGCATGCCCAGGGCTCATTAATCTTCTCAGTAGCTTAAAATAAATAAATAAATAAATAAATAAATAAAGGAGTTAACAGTATGTTCCATTTCTTGAGGGCGGGGGAGGACGCAGGGGGAAGGGTTTTCCAAATGATTGAAATATGTTAGCTGTTCTGCTCAGATTTTATCAAAGCAACATCTAAGAAATATTTGCATCCTCTCTGCTGGAAAAGTCTTTTAAAGGGGAACTTGGCCGTGGAAGAAAGAAAGAACCTCCTCCTTCGTATGACCCTGGGATGGGCAGTGGGTTTGACTTCCAGAAATCCACAGATCCCTGAAGTCCACATAGATCTGTAGAAGCCAGGAACATCCAGAGTGAACCCCTCTAGTCCAGTAGCTGTGTCTGTATCTGTAGGTCTGCTGGGGCTTGATCCAAAGCCTGTTGAAATTAGTGGGAGTTTCTCCGCTGAGTCCAGTGGGATTTGGATCAGGCTACCCCACAAGCATCCTCCAGACACAGGAGGAACTGGCATCACTTAGTGCAGACAGGGACAACTTCAGTTTGCACCCCAAATTCCCATAGGGCTGAAGGGAACCAGTGCTGCAGAGAGTGCCTTTGCTCCACACACCTCTCCCCACCCTACCTACCAAGCATAGTCTGACACCGACTGGGCCCCATGGATATCTTCCACATGGTCAGAGAGAAGGGCAAGTATTTGCATTACCCACTTGCCCGCCCACTAACCCCAGGTCCACTGTTTCCCACCAATTTGTGTGAGAAGAAAATAACACATGGCCCTAAGCTGGGGCAGAATCACCAATAGATTCTGTTTAAACAAAAGGTTTGGAAATCAGAAGAGGTCCTTCTCTCTCTCTCTTTCTCAGCCCCCTTCTCCTCCTCCCAGTTTTGGATTCTTGCTCCTCTGTTTCCAGAGCCCAGTCTCTACTCCTGCAGTAGTGAATGGAGATGTTTACATAGCCTCCTTAGAACAGCAGCAATTGCCACTAGAGGGCCACCACCGTACAACAGTATCTGGTAGGAGACTTCTCAGCAAAGCATCCAGCTCCCATCGTACTCTTTGCAGAACACAGGGCGCTGCATCTGACCTTATAAAAAATGCAAAATAAGAAAACAGTGTTGCTTGTGGGTGAGAAATATCCCCATGTTCCGTAATGCCCCAGGGTATGCTGAGGATGTGCCAAGGGTCACCGCTACTTCCCCTTTGGAGCCAGGAATAGAGCCCCATCCGCAGGATATCCTATGGGAATACCCTCCTGCAATTAACCTAGTTGGTGTCCTCCTGCTCTACACAAATGGAGCTGACAGAGCATTTCAGTTGCAGTAAGAAAAGCATGACCTTTTAAATAAGCGGTTTTTCCTAAGACAGTGCTGGGCAGCCCGGCATATCCCTAGCACATCATCAATCAGGACCAAATGTTAGATTTGCGATTGTCCTGTTTAATAGCATTATGGCATGCCAAGATTTAAGTCAGTGCTTTAATATCTGTGTCTGTTTAATAGCATTAGCGCATTGTAGATTTAAGGTAGCACTGAGGTTGTAATTTTGTCAAAGCAATGCCTGGGATATATAACGTCAACTCAAGTCCCACCACTAAATCACTTGCACTGCTTTGAAAATGTCCCCTTCTAACCACTTCCCTTATCTGAGGCCTAATATCCCTCCTCCATGGGACACCTCTCCTGCTGCCCCCTATATCGGGGTGATCCTTAACTAGTGGAGTTGCAGCTTTCCAGTAAAAGGTCAGTGCTCAGAGGCACAAAGCCACATTCCACTGCAGCACAGAGGATTAGTCCCCTAGGATATTCCAGGCAGGCAGTGCCAGCAGCTAAGGAGTTAAGTGCTGAAGATTTGCTTGGCGGGCAAAGCTTGGAGTGCAAGAAGCTACTGCCAAGGTGCAGCTATATTCAGAAATGTATTGGTATCTGCCTGGTGCTGTATTAGCTGGAGCAGATATAGGGAGTTGTATCAGGAGACCCTGTTTCCAGGTCTGAAGAGGACAGCCTGAATTAGGTCTGACATGTTTTCTCCCCCCGCAAAACCTGGTGCCCCACTCATGCAAATGCCACTTCTTATTTATTACCAAATCGGGGATGCTCCCCAGAACCCTGTGCAATCACAGAAGGGCCCCTGCCTAAGGGCCTGATCCAAAGCCTGCTACAGTCAATGCGATTCTTTACATTGACCTCAATGGGCCAATATCTGGAACAGGCCCGGGCTGCATATGAAACTCTTGGAAGGACAGGCAAGACTGCTCATAAACTGAGATCTCCCTTCCCCCCACACACGTTCTCTGTTATAAATTGGAACATGGTGCCATTAACTTGAGGCACAACAATTCTGTGCGTTTAAAGCCGTTCCCCGCTGCCCCCCATTTCCTAGCAAAGATGCCTTGTGTCAAAAACATGCAGGAAGTCCGTGATTTTTGAGGTTACAAAGCTGTTTAAGTAGCAGCTTCCCCTACCACCAAGGTGAGGAGAGCGGAGCCACAGGAAACCAAGTGGCACAAGCACCCATGAGCAAATCGAGGCGATGGAAAACGTTGTATTCTCCACCGTTCTGCACCCCCACCCCAGTGAACCTGCCCCTGCAGCTGGGATGCACAAGAATGACCAAGAGGATTATCTGCCTTCAGTAAACTCTCTGAGCTGATTATTTTCATGTTGTATTTTTCACTGAGGAATTGATGACGGTTCTTTCTGGGGACAGCCCACTCTAAGGGGTAGCAGCAGAGTCACTGGGAGGGGTACCGGCAGCTCACCGGTCTGCACATGTTTTACTACACCCCTTGGCAAGGCACAGCTTGTTCCCTGGTGGGGATGGCCAGTGTGTGAGGGGAAGCACAGCCATGGCCCTTCCTTTTCCCACTCTTTGGAGGGCGACGTGCCCCTAGATAGGAAGCAACCCTGGAACTCTTGAGCTCACAGGCGCAGCCATTCTACCTGGTCCTTGTCTGGTCACCATAAGGTGAATGGAAAGGCTCCTTAGGGATCAGGCCATTCTTCCCCCACCACACACACACACACCATGTGCCCACATAAAGGTCAGCTCTGAGATATTAAAATGTCAGCTTGCCAAAGAAACAAAGCCTCTTCCCCTCTCCCCCAGTCAAACCGCAGGAAGCTTTGGATAGTTTTTAAACCTTGGGAAAGTTAGATACAAAACCAGGGAGTGTTAGGACGGGGAACTGAACTCAGGATTCCTGAGTTCTGATTCCAGTTTCCCTCAGTTTCCCCTGAAACAGAAACTGTTACCCCTATTTCTCAATGGAAGGGGTATATTCTGGTCTGGGGAAAGCTGCTAATCAAAGAAGTATAGGCAAGTTACAGAGACTTCTCCAGGTTTGAGTTTCATTTTCATTGAACTGCTTTCACTCTGAATGGCAAGGGAGTGGGGTTAGAATCAGACCACAGTAAGCTAGATAGATGGAGGTAACAGCTACTTGCTTTCTTTGGTTCCTGCTCATTAAAATCCACAAAAAAGGAAAGTTTCCATTAAATTAGAATAGCTGGTGCTTTCTAGTGAGTGACTTAAAGCCCCTCTCAGATTCAGGTGTGAGATCTTATTAAGGGCTGCAGGACAGTGTATCTTTCTCCTTTGCGGTTTTCTAATTTAAAAAGAAGTGAGATTTCCTGGCAGCTGCCCTGTAAGTTTGGCTTTCCCTTGACTGAAACGTAACTTGGATGTTGTAATAATTCCTTCAAAATCAGGGGTCAGTGTGCTGTTAATAGCTGTTTACTTGGAGTGTTATCTAACCCCCAGCTTTTACTCCAGGTGATGCATTAATATCACAGACACTAACGAGGAGTGAGACTTGATTTCCCAGAGAGCATCCCTCCTTAAGCAGAAACTTAATCAAATGCATTCAATATTATCACTGGATGCCAGAGCCTATTTTCCATTGCTTGGTCTTTCTGTGCTAGAGCATTAAGTCCAGTAAACTGGAAAAAAGAAATTCTGTAGGAAATTGAAGGCAGTTTAGTGCAGCAGCAATCACTCAGCCATCCCCATACAAAAGCTTAGGGATGCCAAGTGCTGCTATTGAACCCCAAAGACTTCTCCGGCAATTAAATGGAACAACTAAGGGTGCTACGCTCCAGAGGTGACTCTGCTGGCGGACTCTGAGAAGATGGCTTGGTATTTGACTTGCTGAGGGTAGGAGGACGTAAAGGGCATGTGGGCAAGTCACCTCTCCCACTGGAGAATGTGGGGCCCAATCCTGCAGACACACATGTGCAGCTTTACAGAAAGCCGAATTTGAACATACAAATCATAGAATCATAGAATCATAGAATCTCAGGGTTGGAAGGGACCCCAGAAGGTCATCTAGTCCAACCCCCTGCTCGAAGCAGGACCAATTCCCAGTTAAATCATCCCAGCCAGGGCTTTGTCAAGCCTGACCTTAAAAACCTCTAAGGAAGGAGATTCTACCACCTCCCTAGGTAACGCATTCCAGTGTTTCACCACCCTCATAGTGAAAAAGTTTTTCCTAATATCCAATCTAAACCTCCCCCACTGCAACTTGAGACCATTACTCCTCGTTCTGTCATCTGCTACCATTGAGAACAGTCTAGAGCCATCCTCTTTGGAACCCCCTTTCAGGTAGTTGAAAGCAGCTATCAAATCCCCCCTCATTCTTCTCTTCTGCAGACTAAACAATCCCAGCTCCCTCAGCCTCTCCTCATAAGTCATGTGTTCTAGACCCCTAATCATTTTTGTTGCCCTTCGCTGGACTCTCTCCAATTTATCCACATTCTTCTTGTAGTGTGGGGCCCAAAACTGGACACAGTACTCCAGATGAGGCCTCACCAATGTTGAATAGAGGGGAACGATCACGTCCCTCGATCTGCTCGCTATGCCCCTACTTATACATCCCAAAATGCCATTGGCCTTCTTGGCAACAAGGGCACACTGCTGACTCATATCCAGCTTCTCGTCCACTGTCACCCCTAGGTCCCTTTCCGCAGAACTGCTGCCTAGCCATTCGGCCCCTAGTCTGTAGCGGTGCATTAGATTCTTCCGTCCTAAGTGCAGGACCCTGCACTTATCCTTATTGAACCTCATCAGATTTCTTTTGGCCCAATCCTCCAATTTGTCTAGGTCCTTCTGTATCCTATCCCGCCGCTCCAGCGTATCTACCACTCCTCCCAGTTTAGTGTCATCCGCAAATTTGCTGAGAGTGCAATCTACACCATCCTCCAGATCATTTATGAAGATATTGAACAAAACCGGCCCCAGGACCGACCCCTGGGGCACTCCAGTTGACACCGGCTGCCAACTAGACATGGAGCCATTGATCACTACCCGTTGAGCCCGACAATCTAGCCAGCTTTCTACCCACCTTATAGTGCATTCATCCAGCCCATACTTCCTTAACTTGCTGACAAGAATACTGTGGGAGACCGTGTCAAAAGCTTTGCTAAAGTCAAGAAACAATACATCCACTGCTTTCCCTTCATCCACAGAACCAGTAATCTCATCATAAAAGGCGATTAGATTAGTCAGGCATGACCTTCCCTTGGTGAATCCATGTTGACTGTTCCTGATCACTTTCCTCTCGTCTAAGTGCTTCAGAATTGATTCCTTGAGGACCTGCTCCATGATTTTTCCAGGGACTGAGGTGAGGCTGACTGGCCTGTAGTTCCCAGGATCCTCCTTCTTCCCTTTTTTAAAGATTGGCACTACATTAGCCTTTTTCCAGTCATCCGGGACTTCCCCCGTTCGCCACGAGTTTTCAAAGATAATGGCCAATGGCTCTGCAATCACAGCCGCCAATTCCTTCAGCACTCTCGGATGCAACTCGTCCGGCCCCATGGACTTGTGCATGTCCAGCTTTTCTAAATAGTCCCTAACCACCTCTATCTCCACAGAGGGCTGGCCATCTCTTTCCCATTTTGTGATGCCCAGTGCAGCAGTCTGGGAGCTGACCTTGTTAGTGAAGACAGAGGCAAAAAAAGCATTGAGTACACTAGCTTTTTCCACATCTTCTGTCACTAGGTTGCCTCCCTCATTCAGTAAGGGGCCCACACTTTCCTTGGCTTTCTTCTTGTTGCCAACATACTTGAAGAAACCCTTCTTGTTACTCTTGACATCTCTTGCTAGCTGCAGCTCCAGGTGCGATTTGGCCCTCCTGATATCATTCCTACATGGCCGAGCAATATTTTTATACTCTTCCCTGGTCATATGTCCAACCTTCCACTTCTTGTAAGCTTCTTTTTTATGTTTAAGATCCGCTAGGATTTCACCATTAAGCCAAGCTGGTCGCCTGCCATATTTACTATTCTTTCGACTCATCGGGATGGTTTGTCCCTGTAACCTCAACAGGGATTCCTTGAAATACAGCCAGCTCTCCTGGACTCCTTTCCCCTTCATGTTAGTCCCCCAGGGGATCCTGGCCGTCCGTTCCCTGAGGGAGTCGAAGTCTGCTTTCCTGAAGTCCAGGGTCCGTATCCTGCTGCTTACCTTTCTTCCCTGCGTCAGGATCCTGAACTCAACCAACTCATGGTCACTGCCTCCCAGATTCCCATCCACTTTTGCTTCCCCCACTAATTCTACCCGGTTTGTGAGCAGCAGGTCAAGAAAAGCACCCCCCCTAGTTGGCTCTTCTAGCACTTGCGCCAGGAAATTGTCCCCTACGCTTTCCAAAAACTTCCTGGATTGTCTACGCACTGCTGTATTGCTCTCCCAGCAGATATCAGGAAAATTAAAGTCACCCATGAGAATCAGGGCATGCGATCTAGTAGCTTCCGTGAGCTGCCGGAAGAAAGCCTCATCTACCTCATCCCCCTGGTCCGGTGGTCTATAGCAGACTCCCACCACTACATCACTCTTGTTGCACACACTTCTAAACTTAATCCAGAGACACTCAGGTTTTTCTACAGTTTCGTACCGGAGCTCTGAGCAGTCATACTGCTCCCTTACATACAGTGCTACTCCCCCACCTTTTCTGCCCTGCCTGTCCTTCCTGAACAGTTTATAACCACCCATGACAGTACTCCAGTCATGTGAGTTATCCCACCAAGTCTCTGTTATTCCAATCACGTCATAGTTCCTTGACATCACCAGGACCTCCAGTTCTCCCTGCTTGTTTCCAAGGCTTTGTGCATTTGTATATAAGCACTTGAGATAACCTGTTGATTGCCCCTCATTCCCAGTATGAGGCAGAAGCCCTCCCCTCTCAGACATTCCTGCCTGTGCTTCCTCCCGGTATCCCACTTTCCCACTTACCTCAGGGCTTTGGTCTCCTTCCCCCGGTGAACCTAGTTTAAAGCCCTCCTCACTAGGTTAGCCAGCCTGCTGGCAAAGATGCTCTTCCCTCTCTTCGTAAGATGGAGCCCGTCTCTGCCCAGCACTGCTCCTTCATGGAACACCATCCCATGGTCAAAGAATCCAAAGCCTTCTCTCCGACACCACCTGCGTAGCCATTCGTTGACTTCGACGATTCGACGGTCCCTACCCAGGCCTTTTCCTTCCACGGGAAGGATGGACGAGAACACCACTTGCGCCTCCAACTCCTTTATCCTTCTTCCCAGAGCCACGTAGTCCGCAGTGATCCGCTCAAGGTCATTCTTGGCAGTATCATTGGTGCCCACGTGGAGCAAATGGATCTGCCTTAGAAACTTGAATCTAGGGTCCTGCTCAACCAACCAGGGGACGGACACAGGACCATGTGATCCAGTCACATAACTGCCCTGGCTCAGTTTCCAGATATTTGTAGTGAATTTTCTCACAAATTATCTACAGCTCAAGAATTCCTCATCAGAATTATTTAGTGAATTACTGGATGTGATCAGCCATCTAAGGAGGTATTTATGAATAGAGAAAGAGGTTACATAAAAACAGCAAACTGTGCACTGTGAACTCTTCAGCAAATTCAATGCCCTATGGGCCAAATCCTTGTCTCACATGGGAGTAGAATAGAATCATGATTTGGCTTTATGAACAGGTTTTATTGTATGACATTAAAGAGGTTGTGATGATAGGTTTTTATCCCCATATATGCAGCACAGGTGCAAATCACATCAAACATGGAAGTATCAAACAGTTTGGTAAATGTCACATCATGAAACCAGTCGGATACCAACAGAATATTTCCTTCCCCATATTTCAGCTTATTTCATTCCCATTTGGCAAGCAGTGATTTTTCAACATGCTCTAATCCAACTTTATCCCTAGTGTATCTCCACTTAAGTCAATGAGAAGGGCAATGAAGATGTGCCAGGATGAATTTGGCCTAGCATGTTGCATTTGCAACATAAATCAGCTTGGCTCCACTTGCTTCGTTCCTCGATCATGCAACCAGATAATCAGTGATGACTCTGAATTACTCTAGGAGTAGATACTGCTGCTGACTTTGTTATTCTTAACATCCTCTTATCTATGTTTGCAGTTACAGCACTTCAGGGTAGTTGGATTTAATGATGGTGTAATCAGAAAGTTGTAGGGTCTTTGCTGAATCCCTTGTGACAATACAGTCCAGTTGATATAATGTTCTTGATATTTTTCTGCTTATATCCTTGGCATACATGGTACAAAGATGAAAGCTGTCAAGTCTGTTCGACCATTGCTAAAATTCCTATTTGCAATCGGAAGAGATTATATAAAACTAGCTTTGCTTGGGCTAAAGGTACCTTTAAGACATACTGCCATGACACAAAGCATTACCGTCATGAAGATACAATCGCTTTACATAGCAGTTTAGCTTCCAGGTATGACTGATTGCTTTAGTGCTACTGCACTGATAGCTGATAACACCCACATATCCTATTTGGAAAGTTCCTTCTTTTAATTTTCATATGTTTGGGGAGAGGGGGTGAGGAGAAGATTCTCAAAACGCTGCTGTAGAAGATTTATGCAATAAGCTTCTTTTCCTGTTAAAAGGACACTGTGTAGTGTCACAGTGAAGTCCACCTGATCAAGCCTCTGAACATTAGAATTAGTCAATGACTTAGAGTGCAAGAAGGTTGCATTTGAAGGGCCTAGGTGCTGCTCTCATCAAGTTTCTCTTGTTGCCGGAAAGTGGGCAAGTTGGAAGGGTGAATGCTTTAAACTGAACAAGCTTCAGCTGGTTGCCACAGGAGACTGACAAGCTGGCTTTTCTGAATCTAGTGCAGGTCGACAATGGGCAAAATTCACTGCAGCACAGTGTCCTATAGGAAATGACTTTCTGATCTTGGAGCATATGTACCCACCCATATGCAGCCCATATGTACCCACCAACACACACACACACACACACACACAAACAGCTTCACATTTTGATATGTTTGTTGACAGTCTCAGAAAAGAGGCCCAGCACTGAATGGACATGGAGGTTGAACTACCCTACTGTAGCTGTTCTGGCTAGGAAGAGAACTAGAGGACTTCATTCTCAAGGGCGGTCATTTTGTCAACATTCACAACAACTCATTGAGGTTGTGTCTACACTTTCCCCTGCACCTCTTTATTTATTCACTTCTGATCCATGACCCCACAAAGTCCAGAGACCTCCTCATCAACCTCCTTCTGGCATGGGCCATAATAGCCATTCATCAAACCGGGGGGGTGGGGCTGTCTGAATGTGTGTGGGGAGGTGGGGGGCTCTCTGTGATTGTGGGTCCCTTTTCCTTGCATTATTACATTCATGTATTCAGACAGTGTTCCTCCAGGAGATATCCACTCACTCTCTTGATTCTTTCTCAGAGCAGTAGGCATTGTCTGCTGTTCTCTGCTTGGTGTCTCCTCCTGGTTACTTTGTTTGATCCTATTACTTGTACCTCTACTCCTTGGTTTACATTCTTTGTCCCCTGTATTTAGTTGATACTGTTGTTGTTAAGGGGTGACTATTTATGCTTCTTTTGGATGGTGCTCCTTTGCCATCCCTACAGGGATCAAACCAGCTGTCAGCATTCACCGGCACTGACATTCACTCTACATAGAGGAAAACAATACATAATGACTGAGCGACATGGCCCACAATGAGTTCAGAGACCTACAAATCACATGAGGCAAGGATAAAAGGCTGCGTCAAGACAAGAGTAATTTGATTCATGCATTTAATTCTGTGTGTGAACTGAAGTAAATTGGTGACCCCAGAAGACAAATGGGATCTACCATCAAAAAAAATCTTCAGAGTTCCAACAGCAAACACCTGTCGTCGCACAATTAGCTATGCTCTGTTGGCACATAGCCTCTCTTTCAATTTCACAGGGGTGCAGGCTTCCTTGGAAATCAAATAAAATACTGGGCAGAGGGCTATAGGTGATTGGGAATGAGGATTCAGTTGCGGGGCTAGGAATAATATCTTATGTATGGACACAATACTACTATTACCTCTTAATGCAGCACTTGCTATCTGTAGATCTCATGGCACTTTATGTGAGAGGTAAGGATTATGGTGTGCATAGTAAAGTTTGCCTAACACTTTCCATCATAAGACACTGACCCTGGCAGGGGTCCTGTGGAAAAAAATAAGATGTAATCAGGTGTCTAAAGACTGTATTTATAAGGTGTACGACCAAGGGAAGTGCCTGTGCAACCTTAACTCAATTTGAATTGCGGCATCTTCTAATTTTTGAATTCTTGACTTTGCAATCTTAACATTCTTTCAATGCAGTGTTTCCCAAACTCGGGATGCCGCTTGTGCGGGGAAAGCCCCTGGTGGGCCGGGCCGGTTTGTTTACCTGCCACGTCCGCAGGTTTGGCCGATCACGGCTCCCACTGGCTATGGTTCGCTGCTCCAGGCTAATGGGGGCTGCGGCAAGCAGTGGCCAGCACATTCCTCGGCCCGCGCCACTTCCCGCAGCCCCCCAGAACTGCGGCCAGTGGGAGCCACAATCGGCCAAACCTGCGGACGCAGCAGATAAACAAACCAGCCTGGCCTGCCAGCGGCTTTCCCTGAACAAGCGGCGTCCTGAGTTTGGGAAACACTGTTTTAATGTAATTTTTGTGGATTCCATTTTACAGCTGGAGAAACAGAAACACAGAGAAGTGATTTGCCCAAGCTGACAAAGGAGAGCAATGTAGAACCCAGATCTCCTACTGACCAGTTCCAAACCTGGTTAGTTTGTGAGCTCTGACAGCTCAGAGCCTGAGATATACAGCTGCCAGAGGTGTTCTGCTGCTTTTAAATCTGGCTAAAGAGAACATCGCATTTTTAGTTAAAAAAACCCAATCCATTTTCTGGTATATATTTGGGCTTTGGAGGATTAGATTTTTGTCAGTAAATGTTGGTAAACATCGATTTCACCCTTCACACACAAAGGAAAAATATTTCCATTGTTAACCATCAAAATTTACAGGTGGGCAAAGTAAGAAAAATGCTGTTTGAGGATTTATTAGTTTGATTTAAGGATCTTTATTTTGTATATTTTGATATGTGATGTTGACGATTTATGTTTTAATGGTTAGAAAGCTTTAGCTTTTTGAATCTCAATATCGGCGGTCATTAAATCATTGCCTGACACTCCCCGCCCCTACATAATTTCCCACAACTGTGAAAATTTAAATAGATGAAAAATCTAAAAAAAAAATGCTTAAAAATAAACACTGATATCATCCATGGAAATCATATATCAAAAATGAAATTCTGCCAAGCCAATGTATATTTCACTTGGCCTACCAGACATGATGGACAAATACCCATAGCCTCGTTATTTTTGGTTTTTTTTTTTCAAAATCTTGCATTTTGGATACTGTGTATTTTGAGAAAAAAAGAGACCCATCAATTTCACATTGATGTGCAATTTTAAGGAAAAGCCGGGGGAATTTGGGTTCCCTTGGCCCATACATACTCTTTATTCAGAAATCCCTCCTTTCCCTGTAATAGATAATAATCAAGAAAGCAGATGCTTAAAATGTGGTTCATATCTCTAACAGACACACCAAACAGGGCAAGATTGACTTTGCTCCAGGATTGTTTTTCTGAGGCTTGGTTACATAGTAGTGAATTATAGATGTTATTCTAAATGAAATGGTCCATTTCATGTTCAATATTGTACACTGAGAGGACTGTAAAACTCCCAAATAAAATTAATCAAAAAAGAAATCTAATGAATATGGATTACAGACTGGAATTGTAATGGCCATGGAGCGCTCCCTTACCTTGCTGCTGTATTTCATAAGTTACTTCACTCTTTTTCTTCACCCCTTCCTTTGTGAAAGTGAATTTTAATGACAGTGAAAGGTTCTGGATCAACAAACTAGGCTGACTGAAATCCCCTGTTTACCCATGGAACAGATACAATGCTGGGAGCATGTGAGCTCACTGCTAAAAAAAGATGCCCGCTAGCTTCCAAAAAGCTTCTGAGTAGAATCCAGTGCATTGGTTTTAACCTATAAAGAGTAAGTTGAGAGAAAGGCTTGTCTAAGAGGAAGGATGAGCCCGTGGTTAGAGTACTAACTTGGCAGATCTAGTTTCAATTCCCTACTCTGCCATTCTGTGCGACATTGGACCAGTTGCTTAGGCCTGGTCTACACTCAAAAATTAGAACAACCTAGCTACATCACTCAGTTGACTTAACCCCCTGTATAGAGGCAGCTAGTTGACAGAAGATTTCTTCCGCTGAACTAGCTACCACCTCTTGGAGAGATGGATTAGCTACCTTGACAGAAAAACCCCTTGTGCTGATGTAGGAGGCATCTGCACTATGGTGCTACAGTGGCATAGCCGTGCCACTGTAGCAGCTATAATGTAGACATACCTTTATCTATCTGTGGGACTTATATGGATCCCATTTCCACAGTATCTGAACACGTCTCAATGTATTTATCCTCCCATTACTCCTATGAGGTAGGGGGTAGTAGCACCACTTTCCAAATGGGCACCAACCAAGGCACAGAGAGATTAAAGTCATGAATAGTTTGGGACCCAGTTACCTTAGAGCTTCTGTCTCTCTGCGAGATTCCACATTTGAGATCTGCTGAGGGCTGGAATTCCCTCAGTATAAATGAGAGGGAGCTGCTCAGAGGGTATTCTCAGTGTGGGGTCTTTGGTTTTAGAACACCCTCCCTCCCCTGGGGCTGTCAGAGCCTGATTTGTTAACCTTCCAAGTGTGTGGGAAAGCCCATAATTTTTCTCTTTTCCAAGGCTCGTGAGGAGAGAATGGGTTGAAGTGGATATATTTTTGGGTCCTCCTTGGATGTTTAAGTTGTGGCGTTGGGACTCTAAGCACTGGAAGGGTGCCCTTAGCTGTTGCAACAGATTCTCAGGGTGTGCTTTCCTCTGAGTTTTACCCTGTCCCTCTGGGAGTGTAGCCTTTCTTCACAGTAAGCCCTGGGCCTCCACTTTGTGGGGAGAGCCCTGCAGCTCCACTTTTCCAAGATGGGGTCCCTGGCTTCAGCTGTTTCTCACCATGGATCCTCTAGCAGGACCATATGAGCTTTAACCCCTGTGGAAACTTTCCCTCATGGGCGCTACATAACCAGCAGATGTTTGCAGAGACACTGGACAGGCTTTTCATAGCAATTATTAGTCAATTGGAATACAGTATTTAGGGTCTCCAGAATGAATAAGCAAAGCTTACGTACATATGCATGCTGGCAGCCCAGCCTGCCTGTCTTGCCCAAAATCCAGAGTTCAACACACACACACACTCTCTCTCTCTTTCCCCCCACCCCAACACACATGCACTGGACAGAAACATTCCTGCTTCAGTCTGTTAATACCTCAGTTCTTTGTTTCAAGTTCCAGTCACGCTCTTTGCACATGTTCTGCCCCACTGGCTAACAGTGCTGTCCTTGGACTTCCCTTGTCTCTCGAAGGCAATCCAATCAGCATGTGAATGGCTTGTGATAGCCTACTCCTCCCAAGGCCTGCATGCTTACAGGACCCACACCCCGTCCCTGCAGAGCTTATCCTCTGTTCCAGGAAAGAAATTAAAGCCTTCACACCCAGTGGAAACAATACAAAAGAGAGTGGGAACAATGAGTCATATCTATGTTTCATAAAAATAGCTCAGAAATCTGCCACGTTCTGCACAGCTGTATTATAGAAAGTTGACAAAATAAATAAAAACAAGCAGCAACAAAGCAAGTTTCTCATACCCACTCTTGGGCCTCTGTCCATTTTTGGATGTGAAGGTGTCTCGAGAAAGTTCACCCTCCTTTCCTATTCAGTCCTTGACTTTTCCATTGAGATTTCCAATGGAAGGTTTCACCCTAACCTTACAGCCACAGCAGAGCAGAGCAGAAGATGAATGCTGGAAAGGGGTCCGCTAGCAGCAAAGGCGAAAATGGATATGATGGTTAAATCTAGAGCAAGCGGTGTATATGTAAGCGGTACTTGTTCAAATTATCTTCTCCATTACACTGGAGAAAGCCCATTGATTTCAGGGGAGTTTTGTGAATGTAACGAAGAAGAAAATTTGCCCCCGACTGTCTACACTGGACCAGCACTGGAAAAAGCTCTGCAAACCAGGGCAATTGCTTTGAAGTGGTGTGATGAGCCCGTGGTTAGAGTACTAACTTGGCAGATCGCGTGGTTTTTGCCCCTTTGTTTTCCTTTCGGTGCAGGAGTTGGGTATGTTTGCAGCACTATATAGTCAATGCATTTCCTTATGGCAAACACCCCAATCGCCCCCCATTTTATTTTTCTGTTCCACAAACACATCACCCTAGGGGAAACCAGACAGAGCTCGGATCTAACAGAGTGCTTTGGGGCGATGCCGCTTTTAAAATCTGTGTTACACCTTTAATAAATAATGTGCAACCTCAACAGCGTACACCCAACAGCGTCTTTCCATTACTGAATAAAACAAAGGTGCAAAATTAAGATGGGGTTGGCAGAGATGAGATGTGGCATGTGAAATTTCAAAGGAGGATTGAGGTCTTTTTGGGGAAGGTGGCTTTAACTACGGAGTATCCGATGGCCCACAGCTTGGCTGGGGCATCAAGGATTGAACCAGTGACCTTCAGAGATGTGGTGGCTATAATACACTAGCTAATGGGTTACACTTCCACTCCACTCCATAATTTATAGATCACAGCAGTCACTGCCTACCTACATATGTGGCTCAGTTCTGTAGTCGTTAGTCAGAATTTCCATTGAAATTAATGGGAAAATCTGCCCAAGTAAGAGCTTCAGGGTGTGTATGTATGTGTGGGTGAAAGAGAGAATACAAAAATGAGAGAGGCATAGATAAGCCAGTGATGACTGTGTAATTTATACCAGCTCCGTAAAAAGGTTTATGATGGTTTGGGGATTGCATCTGTTAGCGAATATACACATTTTAATAGTCTAGTGACTAAAACTAATGTTAAATTTCTGCTCTCTGTGCTTTTGCTGATGTACTTAGTTTCTAGGATTAGGTCTAGAAGACTTAATCATCACTGTTCTTAATGTGCCCATCCTACCCCAAAGCCTGGCACCTGACTTGATGAACAGTTACCAGTATAAATCATTACAGCGAACCAGTTGCTGCTTTGTACATTTGCCTGAAAAATTGCTCTCTGTGTGGAATCTTTTAATGGATTTCTCAGGCTTTTCCCTAGCATGACACATAATGCCTGTAAATCAATGGAGACAACAAATGGAAGTGACAAAAACGGAGGTAGAAGCATAATTACTGTGTAACAAAATAAAATATTCTGGTAATCGAAACTCACAGGTTTTGAAGCAACAGTGTAACATTTCCAGTCATTGGTTTTAAACTGACCTTCTTCACCACCCCCACCTACCCACTGCCACCCTACAGTCCCTCCCCTAAACCGAATGACCTTGCAATTAACAGCTGAGGGAAAACTGTGGTCACTAGAGATGCATTGCATCTCTCCCATACGCCCACCTCTGAAGCTGACAGGAAGAATGACAAAGAATGGCTCACTTGCTGACTACCTCTTCTGCTCATTCCCTCTGGGGCACCTGGCACTGGCCACTGTCGGAAGACAGGACACTGGGCTAGATGGACCTTTGGTCTGACCCAGTATAGCCGTTATGTTCTCAATGATCTCAGTGCTCCTGTCCATAACTGAATGCATACTTCATGGAGAAAATACAGTGGGCTTTTAGGAAATGTTGGGCAGAAGTTGTCAACTCTCTGCTTAGGCTTTTGTGGCTACAGGAACAGACTGGCCACTTCCTTATCTCCACTCCAGCAGGGCACACAACATCTGACTTTCACATGCAACAAGCAGGGGCCAGTTCTGACTATTGCAACAGCCCTGTATGCCGTGGAGGAGTAGTGGGCTGCAAGACTGCTGGAGGAGACCTCTGCTTGTGAAGGAGTACTACAGGGGGATGCGATGCATAGGGCATTGGCCTAGGCGGTGACTTACACTGCCCCCTCACAGCTCCTGGTGTAGGGGGGATGCCAGGGACAGGGATGAAAGTGGAATGGGACAGATTGGGGGTATGAGGGGAGGTACCTATAGTGTTGAACGCTATGGGGTTTCTAGGCTGCAGAGTGGCAAATAAGCAATTCAGGTAAGGCTGCAAAACTAAGAAGTCCATGGAGGAGCTTTAACTTACATCAGGGGACAGGGGCTGTAACAGCCTGCAACACGAATGTGGCAGGAGCAGGGCATAAATCATCCACCCTGCTGCATTTCCAAGTGTGGTCAATAGAATAGGTTTCAGTCTTTCAGGTTGCAAAGCTCTTCTCTCTCTCTTCCTCCCCCACCCTGCCAATGGTACAGATGTGAGCATATTGTCAGTGTTCAAATATTATAATAAGAATAAATCCTGTCAAAAATGTCTTTTATTCAATGTCCTCACAGTGACTTTGGGAAAATATTATAAGCTAATTTACTAACTATACATACAAGGATTACCTCATGCAATGCAGAAATGCAGCTACCTCTGGGGTGCAAGGCTGCAGTTATTTACAAAAAACCAAGGAGTTATTTAGTGGCTCAGAGCAATGCTACACAGTAGTATGGGTAGGACTTGAGAAACATATTCACCATATGAAATTGGTGTGAGAGCTTTAGGGAGCCAGAATGTAATTACCCACTTGGAATTTGATAGGGATGCTGCTTCAATATATGTGTGGTTCTTCAATGTCCACAAATGGTCAGGACCTTGCCAATTGCAAACCTATCAGCAGCACAGATATTGCTATGGTGAAGACTGGCTCAAAGAGAAGAGCACTCCTTCTGAGTCACTAGCACACTGTATTAGCTGTCATCCTAATATAAACCTGTTATTATATATTATCTGTAGTGCCAAGCAGCCCCAGTCATGGCCCACAACCCCATTGTGCTAGGCACTGTACAAACAGAACAAAAAGACCGTCCCTGCCCCAGAGAGCTGACAGTTTAAATATTTTATCATCCTGGCTTTAAGGACTGTAAACAATCCAGGCTTAACACACAGTAATCATGACATAAATTAATCCATTATTTTGCTCTGCAGTGAAATTTATATACTCCCACTCCAAAGATGCTGCTGCCAAAGGAGTTATTAAGCCAAGTCTGTAGCAACGGCTGGGCTAGCAAACCTTTCCCATATGCTTACAGAGAATATGTACAGAGAATTCTTGAACTGGAGTGATAATAATCCACCTGGAGGAAAATAACCTGGTGCTAGAGTTTCGTTGGCTTTCAAGAGAGCCTGGCTTTGTTTTAGAAATGGTTGTTCTCGTGTTTCCATTTGATCTGTCCGAGTGTCTTGTACTTGTGATATGGGCAGGAAGCAAATGCACTTCCAGTGTCAGGAATCCTGACGGTCTTTAAGGATATTGCTCAGAATGGAAAGTAGCTGGTTTCATGCAGTGTTAAAGCATCCAGGTGATAAGACAGTGACCCTCCCTCTTTATCACTGATTGAATATCGTTGAAAGGCAGCATACCTGGCATACTGGCAGTCCAGACTGACCCCATCAGCTGGTATTATGTCCTGGGTGTTATGTGTCAAAGACTTGGGGATGGGCAGTTACGGTTATTTTGTTCATTCGTATTATAGTCGTGCCTATCCACATGCTAGGTGCTGTCTGTAGCTGCAAGGAGACACAATGCTCACCCTAAGGAGCTTAACATCTATGAGAAAAGCAGGACAAAGGGGTGGGACTCATCATCAACTACCCCCAGTTGTCCATCTTGCCACTACCAGGCAGCTAATTTTGTGTAGGTAGCATGGTAGAGGTGGGCCTAGTGGAGGGATTGGAAGGAGGAAAAAGGTAGTGGCCTTGAGGATCAGTTCAGGCCTGGTGTTTCATTACCAAAGGGAGGCACAAGGTGGTTATGGGAGAAGACGACAGACAGATTGCCAACGCTGGTGGGACTGGTGGTGTAGGGAGCATGGGGGACAAGGCAGTAGGTGCATCAGCCCTTCACAGTCTCTCCCTAACATTTTTTGCATTGTGGTTGACACCTGTAATAGCTGCTAAGCTCCACCTCATTTCAGGGAGGGGTGGAGTCAGGTGGTCCCATGGGATTGATTCTGCCACCCTTACTCACAATGCATTGTGCCTTGCTCCGTGAGTAGCCCCACTGACTGATCCCTTATCTCAGGACTCTGGAAGGTACTTGGCCTTTGACCTTGATCATGGAACAACAAGCCAGTGGAACTGGATCAGGTCCTGAGCTTAGAAGGTTACTTCCCTCTGTTGTACAGCTAGTTTAGCACTGTGAGCTGCATGGATGAGGCTGGTCCCGAGAGCCAGGAGGTTGTGCAGTTTAACCCTGCCTCTCCCATGGACTCTGGGCAAGTCAATACAGCTCTTTGGCTCAAATTTCCCATTTTTGAAATAGGTAGAGTAACATTCCACCTCACAGGAGTTAATGTCTGTAGAGCACTTCACACAGGTAAAAGTGCTATGAATTGCTATTACCACCATAGGGGTGACAATTTTTGGACCAGATTTGTTTCCAGTTTTCTTCAAATTTAAGAGTTGATCAGACCTGGGATTTTGGTTCTGGCCCATCTAGTAGCCCCCCTCACAGTAGGTGTGTGATTATGACAGTATTTGGACCTCTATTGGGGGCTCTTATTGCATACATTAAACATGAAGGCAGAAGGTTGTGCAGAATTTTTATGGGTTGCAAGAGACCTTGCAATGAGACCAGAAACTACTCAGATTGAACGTACCCTGCTAGTCTCAACTCCCACTTCCCAAAGCAAGCCAGACCCAGTACTCTCTGTCACGGGATCCACTCACCACGAGCGGTGCCTCCGGCCATCCTGGGGATTAGCTCTGCCAGCTTGTGCTCTCGCTCCAGTGTTGTCTTCTCCCATCTTATCTCACTTTGGGGCCCCAGCTCACTCCCAGATTTGCAGTCTCCTCTTCATTGCATTGCCCTCTGGACAGGTCACTAAAGCCCTCCCTTTCCAGGGTATTCAGTATCTTTCCAGACCTGGTGGCTGCTGCCACCTCTAATGCCCTCGCCACTCCCCAGGGACTAGTAGGGGAACCCAGACCCGCCCTCTGTGCTGTGTTCCAGCCCAGGGAACCTATAACAAGCAGCCACAGTCCCAGTACAGTCCTACCTCTCGCTGCTGTTTCCCTGGGCTTCTTCTATATCTGGCTACCCCACTTTGGGTTTGTCAGCCACCAACTCTTTCCACTCAGGGAGTGACTGCAGCCAATTTCCCTGCAGTCATTCCCAGCAAAAGCCCCCCTTCTACAGCCAGCTATCTGGCTTTATACAGGCCTCGCATAGGTAAGCCTGATCCTCTAGTTAGGGCTTTCCTTTCAGTGTTTAATCTACTATTAATTGGCCCCTCTGGCTTCCATTTACTTTTTCCACTCCTGCACAAGTCCAGAATGTATGCACATAGCTCCCAGAACTGCCATTACAGCTCCATTATTTGTATACCTTATTGATTTTTTTTTCTTTCAATTTCCTGCAAGGGGAAAAACAACTTTGGTTGATTCTGAGTTGGTTCACATTATGAGGCGGCTTTTGGTACAGTCCTATTAATCTTCCATGTAAACTGTAGTCCTGTGTTGCGTTACTGGAATGTCTTGCCTGCTTTGTTTCAAATATTGTATCTTTTCTAGGAATTGTATTGATCCTTGAAAAATTAATAAATAAAATAAAAGATAATCAACCAGAATCCCACAGGTCACATAGGAGGAAAAAAACTTCATTCATGCCTCCTAAAAACATTCAGAACATGAACACAGGAGCATGTTTGGTAAATTAACACGATAGAAAATGTATCTACAGAGCTGATGCATGGAGTGTAGTAGGAAGTGGCTTCAGAACTTCTTAGGCCTTTTCTATACACAATCTTGCACTGGTTTAATTAAACCGGTTTAGTTACACTGAGGAAAAACCTCTTGTGGGCATTTTTATTTAAACTGAAAAGTGGTTTATTTCATTTTAGCATCAACTAGTGGCAGAGCCAGGTTTTGCAACCTGGAGGGGGCGGGGCGGGGGGCAATGGGCCGTTTGGTGGTGGGTTGGAGAGTGAGCCCACCCGCACTCACCCAGCAGTGGCAGCTCCTGATCTGTGGGTCTGGGCCTGGCTCCTCACTCAGGGCATTGCAACCTGGTGCACTGGGTCATCGCGCCATTCAGGTTTGGCCTGGCCACGCATCTAGGGTAACCAGGCAGCAAGTGTGAAAAATCGGGACAGGGGGTGGGGTGGTAATAGGAGCCTATATAAGAAAAAGACCCAAAAATCGGGACTGTCCCTATAAAAGTGGGACATCTGGTCACCCTACACGCATCTGTCATGACAGAGGGGCTTTGGGGCCAAAGTTGAGTGAGTGGCATTGCAACATAATTCACGGGATCGCAGCCCCATGCAGCCCTTTGCACCAGGTCGCAATGCTCGGAGTGGGAACCCAGCAGGAATTGCCACTGCTGGGTGAATGAGGGACAGTCTTGCTCTCCAGCCACATGTGAGAATTTGTGTAGTACATCTCCTTTGTCAATTGCATAACAGGCTTGAAAAGGCATCACACTAAAGGGAGTATGTTTGGGATGATCACCCCTTGTGCCCCCCTTAGCTCCACCAAGGGCTAAAACCCACTCCCAAGCAATTTCACCTGAAATGACACAAACCTGGTTTAAATCAAAATTAGTCTCCACACAGCCTTTTTTGCATCAATTTAACTAAACCGGTTTCAGATCACACCTTAAGTTAAACCTGTAAAACTCTGCAGTCTAAACCCTTAAACTGTAGATTGTGGCAAAGACCAAAAACATCATTGTACAGAGTCTAGCACAGCAGAGCCTGATCCTTATGAAGGCCTCTAGGTGCGACCTTAACACAGGTATTCGATATGAATACTAAGCTGGACACGTCTACAATGCCCAGTGAGTACCCATGGCAGGATGTTTTCCTTGTCTTTAATTAGTGATTAGTAAACTTTGAAAAGGAACAACACCCAGGCTCCCATTGATTACAACTAGGTGTATAGTGCCTCTGAAAATCAGGCCTGTATATTATTAAAATGCATCTGTGTATTGTAGGTTCACGATTATTGCATTTAATGCCATGCTTGGAAATAACACAGACAGGGAAATGCTGATTTGTAGATAGGGGTCCTGGGAGCTAAGGCCCCGAGTTAAACACATGCTGAAATACTGTTAAGCTGACAGGTGCTAAAGATTGTTAGCAGTTGCCTCTCAGACCCAAGACAATCACAGACCAATCAGTGTGCCAAGCGCTCTCTTTCAGGCTCAAAAGAAGGATCAGTCAAGCTCCTTCATATAGTAAAATCAGCTGTAGATAATGGTGGGATCATCCAAGCAATAGTCCTGGTAGGTCAAAATTAAGCTCTGTTGACAAAGGGCTGCAAACACAGATGATAAGTTGTCAGGCTATGTGAGTTGGAGGCAGAGAAAGTCAGGATAAAAAGTTATGAGTGTGACCCTGAGAGGAAGCAGAAAGACTGGGACAGAGCTTCTTGGGCACAGAGCTTGGTGGAGTGGCGGACTTAGGAATTTCTAAGCAAGGAAACTGCCTGCTGCTGTTTGTTTCTGCTGTGATCAAAGAAACAAGACTTTGTGTACATTTTTGTAAGTTAACAATATTACACCACAAATTACCCTGACCTGGGTCACCAATTTCTCCTTCTAATGGAAGCAGTTCTGTAAGCCCCTGGATTTTGGCTAACAGCTTGGGTTGGAAGGGCAACAGTTACTTGCTTGCAGAGGTGCCGACTTCTGCTCCCACCAGTGGGTGCTCAACCCCGCCTCTGCCCCTGACCCCACCCTGACTCCACTCCTGCCCTGCCCCTCCCGCCCCTGACCTGCCCCCATTCCAACCCCTTCCCCAAAGTCCCTGCCCCAACGCCTCCCCCTCCCTGCTCCGATTCCAACTCCTTCCCCAAATCCTTGCTGTGGCTCCATCTCTTCCCCGCCTCCTCCCCTGAGTGTGCCACGTTCCCGCTCCTCCCTCCTCCCTCCAAGCATGCTGCCAAACAGCTGTTTGGCGGCAGCCGAGGGGAAGCGCTGGGAGGTAGGTGGAGGAGTGGGGACGCAGCACGCTCAGGGGAGAAGGCGGAGGAGGCGGTGGGGTGCCGGGGATGGGGAGAGACAACTTGGCTGCCAGTGGGTACAGAGCACCCAGTAATTTTTCCCAGTGTGTGCTCCAGCCCCGGAGCACCCACAGAGTCGGCACCTATGCCTTGCTGAACATAAGCCTATACCTTCACACCTTCCTTTGTGCTCTGGCCCGAAGAGCTTCCACTGGACTTTCTATCTCCCCTTCCTTACCTCTCCTTAACATTCGCTTCCTTCATGAATACTTCCTACACTGGAGTCTCCCGCAGGGATGCCTCCATGCCTTCCCCTGCCTTAACCTATTGCCCCATGTACCTGTGTTTGTGAATGAGATAAGCCCTTCAGGACAGGGACCATGTCCAATTCTTTGTCTTTTAAATGGCCAGGTGCACATGCAGCACTGTGTAAATAATTAAGAGGATCCTAATAGAGACTGTGTGCTGTATCTCTTGGGAATTACATCTCAGCCCAGTGGGGCAGAAACGTGTACCACACTGCTTACAGGTTGGTATGAATCTGACTTTCTAATGCACATAGTGCCCTCGTCCTACTGGGAGAGGTTTTGGAATTCAGATTTTTCCAGTGGGTTTCTTTTTCTCTTGCTTCCTCCATAGACAGACCCATGACACTAAATGCAGTGGTGATGTGATCTATCTATCCCCACACACCTATCTATCTATCTATCTATCTATCTATCTATCTATCTATCTATCTATCTATCTATCTATCTATCTATCTATCCCCACACACCCCATCTATCTATCTATCTATCTATCTATCTGGTGTCTGTTGGTTTAACAATTAGTGCTGCTAGTATCTAACAGAGAAAATGTCCTTAATGCGATTGACTGTGAATGAAGGACACAACTCTGCCCAGAATAAGCTGTAAACAACATTACTATAACTAGCAAACTTTATTTATTTTGCTTCCACTGACTTCCATTTTCTTTTTTTTTTAAACTAAATTGATTTCAAATCTCAGCAAGCTCTTGTGATCCTGGCACCTTATCAACAAAGTCACAAATGAAAGCACAAGGGGTCTTTATGGCCTGGGCATCTAAATTGTCTATTATCTGGGTGCAATGTTAGGTACCAGCTTTCTGAATAGAGCACCTGTCAGTGATGGTAATTACTGAAAAGGAATCGGAGGCGTTGTGAGGTACTCTCCTCTAATGACATGAACTCTGCCTCTGTAACTGAAGGTGTGTCATTCAATGCCTCTCAGCCGTGCAAGAAAAGAAAAGAAAAGAAAAGAAAAGAAAAGAAAAGAAAAGAAAAGAAAAGAAAAGAAAAGATCATTCTGGGTTTTGAGCTGGAGCACAGAAGGAACTGACAAGCAAATTAATTGTTTTTCACTGAAAAATGCCCTGTTTTGTACATCTTCTTCTCCTGGTGTTTGAGATTCTGAAGTGTTAAGCCACTTGAAATGAGAGATAATATAGTGGTTTTGGCTGGTATCTGGGTCTCCGAATCCTGCCAGGTTATGAATAAAGATAGACTGATTTACATATTTATTAGATACATTTTTACAAGGATGCAGCCATCATGGGTCTCTCACAGTCTGTGGCCCAAGCGCCAGGCAAGGTCATTGTGAGGGAAACACCATTACACATTCACACTTAATGCTGTTCCCAGACATCAATTTAGAAGAGGACAAGGCATGAGGGCCTGTTGTGAAGCCAAGTGGAGGGGATCTGAAGGACCTGTGTGGTTGTATCACCCTGTTACTAGGCAAAGCAGTGATTGATACCCCTTTGTTCTCATCACTGGAACAAAGTGACCTAGATTAGCTCATGGTCTCAAAGTGTAGATGACAGCGTTCCCCGGAGACTTAGCTGACCCTGCAGAAAATGCCTGTTGCCTCCAGGGAGATGGAGCGTGCACTGGGAGGGGCGTCTGCCTTTGTGGCACAGGCGCAGCACTGACATAAATGCGACACTTGTTTTAAATGGTCTCCTCTCATTCCTGGTGGGTGCCAAGTGCCTCCCGCAAACGGCTGAACTCCTTCAATAGAAGCTAAGGGCATTCCTCATCCTGCAGCAGGCACTCAGGTAGGCTGACCAGATAGCAAGTGGGAAAAATCGGGACGGGGGTGGGGGTAATAGGAGCCTATATAAGAAAAAGCCCCAAATATCGGGACTGTCCCTATAAAATCGGGACATCTGGTCACCCTACACTCTGGGGCAGATTTGAAATGGTATGTGGACCCCTTAAAAGAGCAGATCGGGACTTAATAAGATTTTCTAAGGTGTTTAGATGCCTAACTTTCACTGGTTTCAGTGGGAGTGAGGTGTCCAGGAACTGTAGACAGTCCCACTAGATGCCTAAATACCTTCGAAATCTGGCCGTCAGCCCTTTGCAAGATTGGGCCTAATGCGGCTTAGGTGCCACGGTGAACGACTGATGAGCAGGTTTCAGAGTGGTAGTCGTGTTAGTCTGTATTTGCTAGTTTCTAAGGTGCCACAAGGACTTTGCATTGTTTTTGACCGACGAACAATTTTCTTTTTTCCGTATTTCACTCATATGCTCAGTTCTTTGACACTGTTGCAACACAGAACTGAAGAGAGAAACATGCCATTCACACAGGGAAAAAACGATCACCCTGAGCAGGAATGAATAAATAAGCAAGCCGCTGAATCAACAAGCAGCTCGTTGTGGCGTTTGCATAATGTCATCAAGCACTGATGCCTGTGCTTGACACCTTTCCCGTCCCAGCATTCGTGTCATTAGCAACACTAACGAAGTGCTGAAGATTTACTACCATCCCCACTACGTCAGGTTTCAGAGTAGCAGCCGTGCTTGTCTGTATTCGCAAAAAGAAAAGGAGGACTCATGGCACCTTAGAGACTAACCAATGTGCCTGCCTGCAGAGGCACATCAGTGATAGCCAGTCACCAAATCCTGCTCGCCTCATTCACAGGGGTAGCTCCTCTGAGTCAGTGGGACAGCTCACATGAGCAAATGAACTGGACATGTAGAAGATCAAACCAAACTGCCCTGTGATCAAACTACCAGCTACTTTGGTAACTGTTATAGCAATGGCCACCTAAATCGGCCTTTCATTAATATGCCATTCGTCATAATGCCCAATACATGCAATAAACATTCCTCTCCATTAGCACAGACCCTCGTGGAAACTGACCTGCCAATCCTGATTTGAGTCTCAGAGGTTCCCAGGAATGCATTGTGAGGGGGGACCCTTTAATTTCATGTATTATGTTAGAAATTGATCAATGCACAACGTCTTGCAACATTTTGAAAAACTGTATTAGGGTGAGATATGTTTTGTTACAGTCCAGGGAGCTGCCAGGTGTAAACAAATGAGGTTTAGACCAGCAAACATCAGTTCACACTAATTGGTTTCTTTTTCTCTTTGGAAAAAAAAAAGTGCTGAAGGAGACCGCTAGGTTTTGGGTACGGCGAGTCTGAAAAACAGCACAATACAAAAGCTCCCAAGCCCCAGGCCCTTTCTCGCTTTGGACCCACTGACTTCAACAAGGGTTTGGTCTGTAAGGACATCACAGTTTGGCCCAAACTAAGTTGACTCTCAAAGAACTCTTCAGTCCACCAGCCATACATTTTGTAAAGGGGCTGCTCAGTGCACAAGAAACACACCCTACTTACAGTACCGCAGGCTTCGAACATGCTGCTTTATTCAACTGCATAGCAACAGAGTGGCGGGAAATGCTGCTGACTGAACAGCAAGTAAGGGAAGGGTGGAATGTGGATCCAACCCATAGTACTCTGAGTATCCCAACGAACCCCGTGATGACCACTTGACCGCAATGCAGAACTCAACCCTCACGAATGCCCCTCCTGAAGCAAAGGGTCAGGATTAAGGGAGAATCTCTGCATTGCGCCCTCAAGGTTGAAGGACTCCAATTCTGGCAGACCAACAAGGGAAGTCAATTGGGACCTGAGGGCCCTCCACTGCTAACTCATGTGAGCTGTCTGCAAATAGCTAGATATGCAGCTGATCTGGAGTTTCAACACAGGATTGCAATGCAATGGTCTGAGTCTCTTCTATGGCAGTTGTACCAGTTAGGCAGGCATGCTGTTTATCAAGGGCCCCCATTAAGTGGAATCTCCTATAGACAATTAAATCGAACTAGGTATGTTAGCTATTCCATTGATGAGATAGACGACTGACGGGATTGTGCGGCTGGCAATTTAACAGTGGCTCCCCAATGAATACATAGGGTGCCTTCTACTGTATCAGATTTACAGTAGCCCCATAGAGGGAAAACATCCTGGGTCCTCAATCAGTTCATAACGCTATTGCTCTCACACCAGGTCATTTTGATATTGCAGCAGACTCACAATGTGATGGGAAACTGGAAAAAATACAAAAGGAATCCAAATCTAAATGAGTAAGACTTATGTAACTTGAGAGTGTGAGCAATAAACTAGAATTGGAAGCTTGTCTCAAGGTTTCCAAGGTAGCGAGAGGCAGCTCCTTATAAAGCATGTACTGCAGCTGCATTTAAATTTGTGTTAGCTTCCTTTATATTCTTGGTAAGACAAAAATCTTTCCCATAAATGGATTGAAATAATGGGGAGAGGATCTGTGACGTGGGTTGGGACCTTTTGCCTCAGATGACTGGCTGTTGTGATATCTTGATCTATTTCATCTCATCTTATAATATGACATTTCATCCCAGGGAGTTCAATTGCAAGCAGGTCATCTCTAATTTTGTGTGTAAAGAAAGGGGTCTGAATTCATGATTTTTAACTCCTGGCCCCACGTCTAATACTGCAGATCACCTGCCTGTGATGAGGTTGGCTGGAGGAAATTGCTCTGCTACATGACCTGGAGACCAGTGACAGTGTGAAGGACGTGGGGCTACTCTGTAATAATTCTGGAATGCTATGTGCTTGTCTGATTGTTGCAAGGGACGTTTACTGTATGAATATATTGGTTTCGTTTTATAGCAGGCTGTTGGAAAAACCAGCAAGAAGGCAAACAGTGACTGGCGATAAGACATCCCTCAACAAACACTTGGGGAGCTGTTGCAATGGAATGGCAGTTGGCCCAGAAGAGATTAGCTCGACTTCCCATAGAGGTCACCAAACTGATTTTGTCAGCAGAGTCCAAACCTGGGATACTGAAAGGCAAAGGCTTCTGGCTGGTTAAGAAGAGACTTTCTGGCCAAAAGTCAGGATGTTGTCAGTGAGCTGTTTGTGGCAGCACACAATGACACACAAACACCCGCTGGGGTATCTGAAGAAGCTAGGCCTTCCTTGGTTCCCTTCACAGAGAGGAATGGCTTAGGTAAGACTGACATGTGTGCAGAACTTTGATTGTTTTAAAAATCCTCTTCTCTTCTGTTAGCTTGGTTCCTGCTGGGAAGATCAAACAATACTTTTGTTTGACAAGGCTGTCTGGTATGTGTACACACCACAGGTCACAGATTCCTGATGGGAAGAACTGCAGGTGCTGAACCCAGGCAGACCTACTGGATAAGCGCAGACAATTCACGGTCTACTGAAGCCCAGGGCCCGGTCTGAGTGTGGGGGAATTGTGGGGTTCCACCCCAGAAAAGGTAAAGGCACAAGGCCCGACTCCAGTGGAGGAGCATTCAGAGAGAAGAGATAGGGGACAGAGATGCAGCTAGCCTTTACCCGTGACAGACAGGACAGAACAATACCCTCTCATAGAACTATACAAAGTTAAGATGGAAAGGACCTACCATATCATAGGGTCCATCCCAATCTCCTCCCCACCAAGGCAATACAAGATTGGTCCCTCTAGTACACTTGAGTCCTTTTTTCAGTTTTAAATGGGTCAAACAACGGCTTCCACCACTTCCTCTGGCACCATTTAAGGAGCCAACAAGTATGGTACATTTAACAGTGATCTATGCATGATACAGGTGACAAAATGGGCTGTCACGTTAACACCTGTGCAGCAAATGGTGCACAAGTTTCCGCTCAATAAAATGGCAATGCATGCAATGTACATTAGTTATGACGCCTTCTTCCAAACTCTGCTTGTGATCTTGCATTGCTATGAGTGATGTCAGAAACAGAGGATCATCTCCATCCATGGAACAGGCTGCCTAGGAATTGTCAGAGAGAGCCCTGAGGGCAGAGCTCTTGACCTGGGAGAGTGTGAAGCCTCCTCCAGCTACAGTACAGAGATCCCTGTTCAGGAGCAGAGTGCCTTGCCATTAGGCCCTATCTGTAGGAAACCAGAACAGACGGTGATGGGGAACTCTATAAGTTTGTAATGTACTGAATCAAGAGCTAATGGAACCTAGTGCTGAGCTGAATAGAGGGTGAGGAACGCTGTTAAATCTATGTCCCCAGGAGAGAGTTTTCCCAGCCCACCCGCTCAGCACGCTGACTTACTAGGAAGCCCCTAACACCCGAAGCAGGCTACGTTTTCTCCGGTTAGCAGAACCCAGAGAGGAGGAATGCAGATTGAAACACCTTTCCCTTGACTTCTGTAGCCCTTGCATCAGGCTCCAAGTTACGCACAGTCCCACTTCTGTATGAATGAATCACAGTCAATGCATTGAGGGCAGATCTATACATTGTTGTAGCAAAAATCATAATTTTATGCAGGTTTCTGTAAGAAAAAATATAAACAATTTGCTTAACTGAATTTAATTTCCTAGTTTTCTGAAGGGATCCCAATGAATTCCTCAATGAAAGCTTGACTTGACTTATGAGCCGGTCCAATGATTTTTCCCCCCAGTTATTTTACTGCTCTATGAACAAATCCCATTTCCTCACTCCCCCCACCCCAACCTCCTAGATAATACACTCTGCACACTGGCTTCCCCTCTAGAAGCTACTTTCTGCACCTAGATGCGCTCTCAGATAGCTCTGTGACAGGCTGGTTGGATCAGGAAAGGATTCTGTACATCTAGGCAGAATTCAATAATTTTGTAGTTGGTTTTATTGGACAGGAAACCTCAGCCCTTAAAGGACCAAATGCAACCACAACAGGGCGTTCCTCAGCCTGTGTCCAAACTAAACATGTGGCACATCGCTGGCTTCAGCCAGGGTCAAAGCAAATGACTGACACATGGCTCCCTTCAGCCAAGCATCAGAGGAGAATTACTGCTATCTTCCCACTGTTTCTGCCAAGCACTGCGCACCACCTCATTTCTCGTTTCAGATCCAACCCTCTTCCTCTGAATCCTTTCTTCCCAACTCAGGACCCAACTCACTCTTCTTATAATGTGTTGCCATTGGTAGATGTGGGAAGAAGGGCGAGGAGGTTAATTAATTTTTTCTAACTAGCCCGGCCCTTCTACACTGCACAACTCGGCGCATACTGCCGTGATCCTTCCGCTAGCCATTGGGAGAGGGTTCCCTGCCAACCTCTACATGAACGGGAAAATGGGATGCGTACCAACACTTCTGAGGGTGGAAGCTGACCCCTGGCTTCTAACTTAGTATGTTAGCGCTGAGCAGTGTTGTTAGGGCTGGTGGTTTGTCACGGTGAATTGTGTGAAAGGGCACCTTCTACCTGTGGAAATAAAAGTAAAGGTCTAACAGAGTTAGAAAATGCAAAAGGCCACAGTCTCATCCAATGAAGTGAGCTGTAGCTCACGAAAGCTTATGCTCAAATAAATTTGTTAGTCTCTAAGGTGCCACAAGTCCTCCTTTTCTTTTTTTAGTCTCGTCCTTGTGCAATAAAATCCATTTGAAATGATGAGGTCACATTTGTCTCACAGTCAAAAGCCATTTCCAGCTGCTTTCTTGGTACCCAGCAGGGACAGGAAGGCTGGTTGTAGAGAAGCATTTTATCATTATGATGGCTCATTATTTCTCTCTGTTGCAGTAGGACGAAGGATCCCCAGTCATGTACCAGGGCCTCATTGTGCTAGGTTACGGTATTGTACAAAAACAGAACCCTGTGTCCCAAGGAGCTGACAATCTAAGTATAAGACAAGAGCCAAGAAAGCTAACGGCATTTTGGGCTGTATAAGTAGGAACATTGCCAGCTGATCGAGGGATGTGATCGTTCCCCTCTATTCGACATTGGTGCGGTCTCATCTGGAGTACTGTGTCCAGTTTTGGGCTCCACACGACAAGAAGGATGTGGAAAAATTGGAAAGAATCCAGTGGAGGGCAACAAAAATTATTAGGGGGCTGGAGCACATGACTTATGAGGAGAGGCTGAGGGAACTGGGATTGTTTAGTCTGCAGAAGAGAAGAATGAGGGGGACTTTGATAGCTGCTTTCAACTACCTGAAAGGGGGTTCCAAAGAGGATGGATCTAGACTGTTCTCAGTGGTAGCTGATGACAGAACAAGGAGTAATGGTCTCAAGTTGTAGTGGGGGAGGTCTAGGTTGGATATTAGGAAAAACTTTTTCACTAGGAGGGTGGTGAAGCATTGGAATGGATTACCTAGGGAGGTGGTGGAATCTCCTTCCTTAGAGGTTTTTAAAGTCTGGCTTGACAAAGCCCTGGCTGGGATGATTTAGCTGGGGATTGGTCCTGCTTTGAGTAGGGGGTTGGACTAGGTGACCTCCCGAGGTCCCTTCCAACCCTGATAGTCTATGATTCTATATTCTATGAAGAGACAACAGGTGGAGATGGACAGACAGATGGGGGAACACAAGGAGACGGTAAGATAGTACTGGCCAGCCTGATGGGCAGTAGTCTCAATGCACTAGTGCCCTAATCATTGCAAATGTTTTGAAGGCATCGCAACAGAGAAGAGTTTTAAGGGCGACAACGAGGTAGCTTGGCAGCTATTTATGGGGAGCTCCCCTGCCCAAACACTGCTGCTTTTCTGCTTCAACAGTGAATTGATTAACATTGTGCCCATGCTCACACCTTATGAAACTCCTGCTATGGTCATGCTCCCAGCGCCTACCATGGACTGGCATGTGGGAGCGGAGAACACAGCTGTGCTTCCCAATCTGAAAGGTGGGGAACAAAATATAAAATGAAAATGTGTGTGGGGGTGGGGGATATTTCGTTTATTGCAGGTCCATGTAGTCAGAGCTCAGGCTCATACCTCCTTGTCTATAGTGGAGTTTGTTCTCCATAGGAAAGGCCCATCCTGAAAAATAGGGAGTGTTGCTGGCGACGTACCATGTGTCCTCCTCTCCCGTTGAGGTCAATGGCAGTTGGGGGTCCTGGCACCTCTTAAGACGGGTATGAGAACCCAACAAGATCAGGACTAAGAAGCCTATTGATATGGAGGCTGAGTTTTTCAGAAAAGCTCAGCACTGGCTCAACTCTGCTCCCCCCGCTGTCACTGGCTGTGGAATTAGGCTGATGCTGAGGATGCGGGGGGAGGACAGACAGAGACTTCATTCGCACTCAGACCATCTCAGCCGGGAACTTCCTCCCTCAGATATTTTATTTTAAAATAGGCTGGGGTTTTTCTGTACACTATTCCATTTTTGGAGCCTGATCCCTAACGGTCCTTCATGAATAAGGAATTAGCCCTGATCCTAAAGGAACTGTTTTTACTCCATCCTTCCACGAGCAAAATTTTCTTGAGCCATAAAAGCCCTTACGTGGTTTTTCCTTGGGCCAGACTCCCACTGAAGTCAATGAGTGTTTTGCCTGAGGAAGGAATGAGACCCTGGCTGGGCAAGATTGGGGTCTGAGTTAGCCCTTCAGGATTAGACCCATTAACTCTTCTGATTATTAAGCATGAAATCATGGCAGATCTTTAGCACCTTCAGTGGAGATGAGATTGCCTGATCCAATGGTTTTAATGCCTCCCAAAAGGCCTTTTCTATCAGACCTAGCCTGGCTAACAAACCGGTTGCCTGCTCACTGGTTTATAAAGATCTGCTCTAAGTGCAACATTCTAGCCCTTCAAGCTTGGCCTTACATGTGCTATTTCTGGACTGTGCTGGTGACTGACATGTCCTGCTCTGTGAGTTATCTCCCATCCTAGTAAGACGGGGGCTCTGATTTATGGGCTCCTAGCCTGGGAAATATACACATTTCTTCTTTGAAGCACCCTGCAGGGGGTGTTACATGGGAATGGTAACCTGGCAATGCGGGAGAGGAGTGAGCATCAGAGCAGGGTACTGAGCTGCTTTAATGCATGGTAAACAAAGGGCTGATATAATAGGATTTATTTGATCAGCTGGCATCTCAAATATTGGTCTAGAAGAGATGAGTATTTATAGACCCAGGCTGCACCAACCCTATTTAAAAATACTGTCAGAAGACAATGGGAGACCTTGGATTACAGAATACAATGTGAAATAGGTAATCTTCTTCATAACCTTTCTACTGATAGAGAAACATTCTAGACTGCAAGCTGTTCAGGGGAAGAAGTACAATATTTCCCTCAAATTAGGGAACATATGTTTAGTTTTCCCCACAGTGATCAAACCAAAGGCAAACTTGCCAATCAGACTATTTGCCAGGTTACTGATAGTATGTGTGTGTGTTTAGACACAGCAATATTGGGGAAACTATATCCAACTTGCCCTCTTTGATCTAAATAGCAAAATACTCATGCCTTCTATCTGGCATTTTATTCATCTAATAACAATATTCCAAAATACTTTTGGGGATAATTTTTCAACCTTTTGAAAGCTACTTCGTTCTAAGAGTTTTACTGGTACATAATATACCTGTCAACAAGTAGAAGTATCTGTTGCATCTATTTCAGACATGGGTGTAGATAAATCTAACACACAGTATATGGTTCATGCATAAGTGTGATATGGATAGTGCATCAATATTTATCACTAAATAAATAGTTCATGTTTCTCCAGCAATACAGGGCAGAGAGTATTGGAAAGACGTTTGAATTTGACAAAGGTTTCATTGATTCAGTGATGTTCCTCATCGGCACAAACCGGATAATGATCCTTCCTCCTGCAACATGAGCAGACATGGCAATGCCAAAAAATTCTGGGACTGCTAGGGTGGAGGCAACTGCAGACATGGTGCAGGACAAAATTCAGTGTTTGGGAAAGGGAGTTCACTGAGGGCTGTGACTGAGAAACAACAAAGGCTGGATTTTGTTTGGGGGAAATTTTAAAACAAAAGCATTGACTCTTGGCTCAGATTTCAAGAATTTTACCCTAAAAAAATCCCATAAGAAGTGTTTGCTCTGATTTTACTGAATGTAGCATTTGGCAAATATTTGCTGTAATTTCATTTGCATGTTTTTGTTGCTGTTGTTGTTTTTTTACCAAATATGAACAGTTATTCCTCTTAACCAGCTAGAAAAGCTGGGTTGACGGTTACTTTACATAATCAAAATAGCAGTCAGAATATACCAGTTCATCTGGCCCACCGCTGTGAAATGTCTTGCAGCAATTCTGCAGAAAACTTTCAAACAAACCCTGGTAAACACAAATCAATTAACACTCAGTTTCAGCCCTCCGCTCACAGTATGGAAGAAACTGTGTATGCTTCTAGGAAAGTTTCTAGGAAACTGTTAACTCATAGGAAAACCTCCTTGAGGACTTCTCCTGTTTGCTGCAGATACCTTCATCCAAAATGATTAGCCAAGCTAATACAGGACCAGTTGTATATTACCTCTATGTTCATGGTGTGTACGTATTTGCAGCTTATTGTGTTGAGTGTCGCTGTACATCAACAAATACATTTTACCCTTGGTACTTAACAGTCTGATGCTGGCAAAAATAGAAGCTCAGACAGTATAACATTAATTTAAACTCAGATTACAATGCGTTACTGATAACCGGGGGGAAAGATACTTTAATTACATCTTTTTTAAATGGACAGCGATCGACAAGGTATTATCTATAGCTAAGAATAAACAACTTTGTTCGGAAGTGTGAACTGTCTCTTTAAATACTGATCACTTTTCTTACAGAGAGAAAGAGAGGATGCTATATATTTCTAATTATAACCAGCTTGGCTCGTCCATACTTGACTTGGCTTCCTGCTGGTTAAGGGTTGTGCCAACGTCTTTTCCTTTCAAGCTTTTGCACTAAAACCAAAGGAAATAATTTTATGTCAGACAGGATTGGCTCTAATAGGATAGTTCCCATTGGTTAATATTTGTAAAACACAGCGAAGATGTGAAACACGTTATAAATGCTAAGTGCTATTATTATGATTATCAGCACAGGTGTGTAATATTTGTATAGCTATGCTGGAGCGGGGGGGGGGGTTGGGAGTGGAAGAGGGGGACTGTTGCTGGGATCAAAAAAATATATCCAAAAGAAAGCAGAGGTAAAGGTTTCAAGAATCAAAGTTAAGATTAAAAGAGCAAAGAAATTAGAATATTGACTTGTACAATGGGAAGGGAGAATGAAGAACAGTCCCAGAACTCCAGATGTCTGGATGTGACACACTGTGTTTATGTATATTTTATTACACAAGATGCATGAGTTAGGCATGTGACAAGTTGAGACGTCCCTTTTTTGTACTTAAAATCTGTTCATATTGTTATGCCTTCCACTTTTCTGCCAAGTGTTTTACAAAAGTGAATGAACTGAGCCTCACAATATCACTATGAAGTAGGTTAATATTATCCTTTTCTGAACACAGAGGGGTAAACTGAGTTACAGAGTGATCAAATTACTTTCCCAAGGTCACGTAGGGAATTAATGGCAGAGCCAGAATTACTGCCCAGGTTTCTCGACACATCCTAGCCCCCCTACTTTGACTAGACAATGTTTCCTCTGGGATCCAGGAGACATTCTGATAGTGTATTGCTTGCATTTGATGAGTTAGAAATAACAGCAGGACTCCATGGTTCAGTAGGACTCTTGATATTTAATCAGGTTTGGTTGTTATATTGAACAGAATGAAAATCAGTGTTTTCATACCAAATATGCTCAAGCTCTGGCACTATATGATCTATGCCTGATCTTTTTTCCCTCTTTCATTTTGTCTTTGTAGTGTTTGAATCCAATGGGTCTGATTCACCTCCATGTTACTCCAGTTTTATGCTGGTATAAATCCATGTAGTCAATAGAGTTACACTGGCATAAAACTAGACCAGTGCAAAGGTGAATCAGGACCCTTGAATCTGTGCTTTAAGCCCTGAGATCCTAATGAGTTCACATCACCATCAAAGACAGTAAAATAGCATCAAACATAATGAACTTCATGAACAAGCAAAGACCATCCATGCTTAATATGCTCTTTTTATTTTATTTAATCCTGTATTCCAGCCACCACCTCCTCCAGAAGAATACCTAGTTCAACTCAACGTCTCTTAATTGCTCTTTAAACTTATTCTGTATTTTTATGACCCTTCAGATAATGCAGTTTAGCCGAAGTTTCTCACCAAGTCCCACTGACAATTTCAATATTGTCCCCTTGTTTTAGACATGTGCCAGGGTAAGAAATCTAATCTCTTGATGGAGCTGTACCGTAACTGTGAAAATTTCTCTACAATCGCCACATGACTCTTTGTTTTCCAGTGAGAATCAGCCCAGTTCCAAGCTTTTCCTGCTCAAGAATGTAGATTCCTCCACGTACCTGCCCCATGGTAATAATCTCCTGCCTGGATGCTAGTACTGCTCCCAGGGAGCCAAAACACATCTTATATACTGTCAGTCTCACCTCCTCTGCTTTGTTTCTATCTCTCTGCTGATACTGCCCTCCTTTGCAGCCTCTGTGCACCAGGCTCCAATGATTTTCCATAATAATGTTAAATGTTTTTCCTGATCCACATTCAACTTGACCCACACACCCCACTTCAGTTCCTTGTGCCCAGACTAATTATTTTACATTTTTCTACATTGAAACGCATTTGCCATCTGTTGCCCCAATTGCCCTAAATGATCCAAACTCGTTAGAGTCTAATTGTCCTATTTCTCATTATTTGCTCTCTTTCTTTCTCCAGTTTTCATCAAATCTGAAAATTAATAATAATTCAGGTTTTTACATTGCACCCATCACCATGGTTTCTGGGTGCCTCACATGCTGAAACTATCGACCTCAGAAGATGGCTGACCTCCCTGATCCTGCAGCTACATATTCATGCTTAACACAGTATCCTTGTTTGCAGGATTGGGACCATAGTATACAAAATAAGCCCTAAACTCACCTGAGCAAAAAGTGACACTGATGCCCTAGCACACTGTTAAAACAATGCCCCCAAGAAGAATTTCAAGGCAGAGAATCCAGCTTTGAATTTATTCAGGTGCTTTCATGAAAAATGCCCCCAAGCCCCAGCGCACGATATTTTCTGGGTCTGATTTTATTTTGCTGGAGACACTGAGCACTTAATCCTCCCATTGACTTCAGCTGGAATTGTGGGAGCTCAGTCCCTCTGACATATAACTTTTTAAATCCACATTCAACCCTTGTGTGCTAACCTTTGGCAGGCTACATTTTCTGTAAAACGAAAGTGCCAGCAAATAATCTGTTGATACTTTTATGAGATTTTACATCACACGGTACATACATATAATCAGGGTAGGAATAGTCTTAGTTTTATAACTGTTAATACCTGCCATTCTGTTGCATGCCTGTAAGCTAACCCAGTGGCTCTTAACCCTTCACAATTACTGTAGCCCTTTCAGGAGTCTGAGTTGTCTTGTGTACCCCCAAGTTTCACCTCACTTAAAAACTACTTGCTTACAAAATCAGACATAAAAATACAAAAGTGTCCCAGTACACTATTACTGAAAAATTGCTGACTTTCTCATTTTTACCATACAATTATGAAATGAATCAATTGGAATATACATATTATACTTACATTTCAGCGTATAGTCTATAGAGCAGTATAAACATTCTCGGTATGAAAATTTAGTTTGCACTGCATTTAGTTTCACTATTCATTTTCATATTTGCCTGTTGTAAAACTAGGCAAATATCTAGATGAGTTGATGTACCCCCGGAAGACCTCTGTGTACCCTCAAGGGTTCGTGAACCCCTGGCTGAGAACCACTGAGCTAACCCACCTTGGATGGGAGCATTGGCACAAGGATTGAAATCTTTCTCAAGGCCTGTAAACAAAATATCAGGTCTCCTGGCAATATATCAAGCTGAAAGGAAGTGTCCTTTGGGGTGTGACAGGACCCACTTTAATGGGACAGACCTTCAGCTGATGTAATTGGGTTCAGCTCCTCTGAAATCCATGGAGCTATGTCAATTTGCCCAATACCTTTAATGACATGGAAGAAGGAGTTACCAGTATCATAAAGTAAATCTGAAGGGTTGTGAGCCTTCAGTGCAATAAGGCAGCAAATGAAGTCAATAATACTTAGGGTCGTATACACAAGAGTCTCACATAATGGATGGTGGGGTGGTGTCCCCTCATTCCATGGCTCTGGTAACACTCCGTCTATGTACTGTTTTGGGCACCCCAACATCAGAAGATGCCAGAGAACTAGAAACCAATCCAAGGCAAGCCGCAAACATGCAGAAAATGAGGCAAGAGTAAATGACTAAAGATGTCTAGCCTGGCTAAAAGAGAATTACAAGGAAATATGAGAACCATGTGCATATGTCTGAAAGGTGTAAATATCAAGGAGGGGAGAAGACTTGAGTAGAGCGATAGCAGGGGGAGCAACTGGCCTCCAGCATGCCCCATGTTAATTGTTAACAGAACTGTGAAATATGTGAGCCTTTTAATGCTATGCAAATGGAAAGCATGCCCAGAAGATTTGACACCAGCTAAGCCAGCTCCACCTGGATCCCTTAGCCCCCGGCCTACACTGAGAACTAAGCAGGGGTACTCCAACACTGTTCTCAGTTCATAGTCGAGGCCTGGGCTTGCATTTGCATCTCTGGGATTTGCAACGGAGAGGACGCCAGAACCGAAGGGCAGTATTTCCGAGAAATAGCAGAAGCCTTTGCTCTGAAGCTCAATGCGTTCTACTCTCCACACATCTCCTGAAGGAGCAGCTTACGCAGAGATAAATAAGACATGTAATTTCTTGTCAAGCTGTTGCATTTCCCACTGCTCACTCTACCAATTACCCTCTCTCTGCCTTTTTATTTTTTATTAAACAACTGAAAAGAATTGAATCTTGTAACCTAGCTAGAAAAATTGCTGGGAGACATGAAGAATATCCAGATTTAATTTTCTCTTATGCCCTTCTTAAGGTGTTTGTGATGAATGTGTTTTCATTACAATAGCCAGTAATAAGACTTGTGGATTCTGGCAGTTGTTTCCCTGCCGCTCTTCCTTTTCAGCAGACAATCTCCTTAGAACCTAATCCAGGTGGAGACAATTTTGGAAGAAAAAGGGTAGCTATATGCTTGTGGATACTCCAATTGTTGTTCGCAAAGAGAAGGCCCAACTTGCTTTCACGGAAGGCAATGGGAATGTTGCCATTGACTACAATTTATTTTATAGGTGAGCTTTTCCTGATTCTTATTTTTAAAGCAGTTCTAGAAATAAGCAATTGCTCCTCCAGTGCACTTCTCCCTGTGTGAATTAGAACCACCATTTCTTCGCGGGGTTCCTCTTTTCACTGGAGTCTGAGCCACTTATGGATTCATCTATAAAGAGGTTGTACACCTATGACTTTAGTTAGCATTATTAATCATTTCCCAGTCAGGGCCCATTTTAAGGGTATAACTGCCCGGGAGCTTCAGAGCCGGAATATTCATTGCAAAGAGGAGGCATGCTCCTTCCCTTTAAAAATAAATGGTAAAATGTCTACACAAGGTTAACGTTTGCTAAATGCTTCAATATTTCACTTCACTCCCAAGGCCATAAATAAAATGTGCTTAAAAATTCATGACTAAAACTTCAGTGGATTTGGAAATGGGGACATTTCTGAACTCAGGATCAACCTGTTGTAAGAATTTAAAAAGCCAGCTGCATTCTCAGGGTAGATAGAGAAAAATGCAGCTGAAAAACACATACAGAGACAGATGTCAACCTACCCCTATAAATATCAATGTTTAAATCAGATTCAAAGAGCTATGACATGATCTCATTATCTGGGATTGTTAAGTTCCCAGTAATACATTTGTCACGTATTTTATTACCATGCACATATAAAGGAAAGAGCTATTACAGCTTCATCTTGAAGCATGGCTACTGTTAAGGTTGTGTCAACAACATATTTCTAGTAAACCTTCTCTTCTGGCAGGTTTATAATTCAGCAGGCTGGAAATAAAAGGGGAAAAAAGACTTTTGTTCCACACCCTGTAAATTAATGTAATTCAAAATATATACAGCTGTGTCCAGAGATACTTCTCTTGCGGGGAGTAGAAATACTATGCTTTTGGAAAAATCAAAAGGTTCCTTTACAATCAAAAATGACCCGAATCTTTTCCAACACAAATAGGCCTGTTGAGCTCAATGCGACTACGGTAGTTGTGTAGGTATTGATTACTCATGTGACGGGGGAGTTGCAGGATCCAGGAGTTTTAAGGGAAGAACACAACCTACGGGCTCACACACCCCAGTTCCTGGGTTTTCTTTGGAGGTCTTCCAACCAAGCTGTGTGACCAATCCAAGCCTTCTTAGCTGGAAAGAGCAGAAGAGAGCCATGAGAGTGATTAAAGGATTGGAAACCAGGCCTTATAGTGAAAGACTGAAGGAGCTCAACCTGTTTAGCTTAACAATGAGAAGGTTAAGTGATGACTTGATTACAGTCTGTGAGCTAATGTTAAAAAAATATATAATACACAGATTAAGAAAAGCGTGTCTGAACATCTGGGTATAGTGCTTAGATTATCCACAATACAAAGTTTGTTTTTAAAGTCATAAGATACATATAGTGCATAATCAGCAATAACCCAAATTAAGGTGAATAAACGTAACAATACAGTTTAGATATTAGAATCCGAATACTCGGATACATCACACATGAAAAGTTATACAGAGAGTTGGTTGTAGAAAGCAAATATAGGAATGAGTGTAGATTGTCCCTCAGTAATTGAGCATTTAGGGTAGGTTGTAAATTTAGAAAATACAATCCATCAGGGAAGTATTTCAGTTACTTTTCCCAACTGCGCTTCTCGTCGGCACTCCAACTCATCCCTTCTGGTATTGCCGATGTCTGGTGATGTGTTCTATGTAGATGTCCCTCGACCACCTGATGGCGTCTGACACCATGAGTATCAGCCGAGTGTAGTGGTGACTGATTCTGCATTCTCTCAACACTCGCTTGTTACGGGGTCCCCTGCACCCAGGGCTCCGATGATCAGCGCATGTGTCTGAACCTGGTAACCCTTGGCTCTCAAGGTTTTGACCAAAAGGGTGTATTTTTCCACCTTTCAACCTCAGGCATCATGGAAGGCTGGGGTCCTGTTCTTGAAGGGCACTGTGATGTCCACCATCATGATCTTCTTCTGGTCCTCATTGGTGATGGCGATGTCCAGTTGCAGTTGGCTGTCAGTTCCGCGGATGGTGGAGTTCACGGCAACCTTCCCCATGGGTGACAGGATGGCTCTGACTAGACGATCCTGGACCGTGTTATGCCACAGACCAAGCTCTGGAATTGGGCTTGCAGCTTCACAGGACATGGGCTACTGTCTCGTTGGCATAGCCACACTTCCTGCATCGCTTGTCCTGATTCCCGTGGCGGACGGCTCCATTCAGCGGAACGCAGTTGAGCCGGGCCCTGTGGATGAACCTCCATTCGGCTAATTGAGTGAAGCAGCTCCCGGGGAGAAAGTGGTTGCTGGCATCCCACTTGCACGTCGCCTTGAATGCCTTGCCCTGGTCTGGCTTCCATTTCAGGTTTTCCACGTATTGACAGAGGATGGCATTCTTCAGGTTCCTCTCCAGCATGGTTCTAGCTCTCTGAGTGAAGATTGTGTGCTCCGTGTTCTTCATATGTGGCACCAGGACTCCCAGCTCCTGGGTTCCTCACACCACGTACAGCGGCAGCCGATACGCTTCTCCAGTCGTTGTGTAGCGTTGCAGACACAAGTCCAGAGCAAAGCAAAGTCTCCCCCGTCTCTTCCGAATTCGACTTCCAGCGAGCCGCTCAGGGAGGTTGTGACATCTTGGTTGGAGATGGTCCTGGCGATTTGCTTGTTGTTGACATCCCACATAGCACTTTTTGCAATGTTCCTCACCATGGCATTTTGGATTTGGGTATGTTCCAGGGGTTGTGTTTTACAGGAGGTCAGACTAGATGATCACAGTGGTCCGTTCTGGCTTTAGAATCTATGATGTTGCAAGATGTCTGGGGTTAAATTCACCCTCATGCAGAGGCCCAGCAAAAGGACGAAGTGCCATTTAAGTCTAATCAAGCCTTATGGACATACGTGGGATAAGGTTTTGTACTGCTCTGAGCATTCAAATGGGACTTGTGTTGCACACAAATAGAACTCACACTGGCCTTCTGAGTGGGGATGAATTTCACCCTTAAATGTACATTTAAAAAAAGAAAACAACCAAACTACTTTAGAGTTTCAACTGTCTGAACAGGGCAGTATGCTGTGTTGTTGCAGCTGTGTTGGTCCCAGGATATTAGAGAGAAGGTGGGGGAGGTCTCACCAGCAGAAGTTGATCCAATAAAAGATATTACCTCACCTATCCTGTCTCTCTGAAAAAGGCAGTGCAGATGAATGCTGCACAATAAGCTTATCTCACTTGTAAGCCATTTCTCTCATTAGGCCAGTCGTTGACTGAACTGCAATCAAATTTCTAAAGCATCAGTTACACTGACTTGTGGCTGCTCATACTTGATATATAGTCCATTGTATCGTGACCTTGATGACTGGCCTAGAAACAATCCTAATTGAAGAGACTGATATAATGAGGTATCCACACCATTATTTTTAGCTCTACCCAACTGGAGTACTTGAATAGCAAGGTATACAGCTTCCCAGACTGAGTGATTTATTTCCCCCCATAGCTGAAGGTTGCAGTTTGTTGTTATTTTATTTTATTAAAGGGGACAGTACTTCAAGGGCATAAAATGGATAAATTGTAGCATTTCATGGGTAATTTTCTTTTATAGTTATCATTATGCTAATTATTTCTGGTAGTAACCTCCCAGTGACATTATAGATCACAGGGCCCAGAATGAACCATGGAGACACTTAGGGCTTGTCTCCTCTTACTGTGGGATTGATGCGCAGCAATCGATCCACTGTGGGTCGATTTAGCAGGTCTCATGACCGCCAATCACTCTCCAGGCAACTCTGGTACTCCACTGGAACGAGACGCATAAGGTAAATCAATGGTGGACTTTCTTCCGTCGACCCAGCGTGGTGTAGACACCGCAATAAGTTGATATAAGGTACATCAACTCCAACTATATTATTCAAGTAGCTGGAGTTTGGCAACTTAGGTCAACTTAGCCCTATAGTGTAGACCTGACCCCAGATAAAGCATTCTGAGTCAAAGGGATCCAGCTATGGAACAAACTTCCGAAAAAGGTTGGGGGGAAATCCTTCCCCCAATGTAGCCAAAGGGAATTTTACCATTTACTTCAATTGGGTTGGATTTCCCACTAGCTGAATCCAGCCTGACCACCTTTCCATAACAACCAGAATGGCATTCACAACATCAGCTGCCCATGCAGCCTTTCCCAGTTCCCCCCACTATAAGAAATTTCCCAAAGCAGAGTTTTGAATAACTCAAAATGGGAGAAGAGCCAGAGAAACCTTGAAATCCACTAGAGGCTTCACAGTTGCCAAGCTAATGTGGAAGGCATTCAAACGCTACAAGGCTGCGTGCAGTAAAACACCCTGAGATAGATTGACAGTGTGCTATGTGACAGGTGGTTTCCAAATATAAAGGGGAAAGAGACCCCAGTCATTGAAAAACTTGCCATCTAAGGTGCCGAACCTACAAATGATTATGTCCTTGAGAGCATATAGTGGGGTCCTCCAAGATCTGTCCTGGATCTGTGCTGTTCAACATATTCATAAATGATCTGGAGAAAGGGATGCACAGTGAGATGGCAAAATTTGCAGACTATACAAAATTACTCAAAATATGCAAATCCAAAGCTGACTGCTAAAAGTTACAAAGGGATCTCACTAAGCTGGGTGATAGGGCAACAAAATGGCAGATGAAATTCAGTGCTGATAAGTGCAAAGTAATGTACATTGGAAAAAATAACCCCAGCTATACATACAAAATGATGGGGTTTAAATTACCTGTTACCACTCAAGAAAAAGATCTTGGAGTCATTATGGACAGTTCTCTGAAAGTATCTGCTCAATGTGTAGTAACAGCCAAAAAAGCTAACAATGTTAGGAACCATTAGGAAAGGGATAGATAATAAAACAGGAAATATTATAATGCCACCATATAAATGCATGGTACACCCAGACCTTGAATACTGCATGCAGTTCTGGTCACCCCATCTCAAAAAAGATATATTTGAATTGGAAAAGGTACAGAGAAGGGCAACAAGAATGATTACGGGGATGGAACAACTTCCATGTGAGGACAGATTAAAGAGACTGGGACTGTTCAACTTACAAAAGAGGTGACTAAGGGGGGATATGATACAGGTCTATAAAATCATGACTAGTGTGGAGAAAGTAAATAGAGAAATGTTATTTACCCCTTCACAGAACACAAGAACTAGGGCTCACATCATGAAATTAATAGGTAGCAGGGTTAAATCAAACAAAAGTACTTCTTCACACAATGGACAGTCAATCTGTGGAACTCATTGCCATGGGATGTTGTGAAGGCCAAAAATGTAACTGGATTAAAAAAAATTAGATATGTTCATGGAGGATACGTCTGTCAAAGTCTATTAGCTCAGAAGGTCAGGAACACAACCCCATGATCCAGGTATCCCATAACCTTTAACTGCCAGATGATGCAACTGGACAAGAGGGAATGGATCACTTGAAATTGCCCTGTCCTGTTCATTCCCTTTGAAGCATCTGGCACTGGCCACAGTCGGATGACAGGATATTGGGCTAGATGGACCATTGATCTGACTCAATATGGAAGTTCTTCTGTTCTTATGAAGAAGTCTGCTTCCATGAGAACCCATTAACCATTAAGGAAAATCACATTCCTCATGTATGTAAATGTTTTCAGGATTGGGATCAATAGACAAATCCACCTGTCAATAACAGACAAACAAAATATTTGGCATCTGTTCTTTTTACTTTTGTCAGTTGCTTGCCCTCAATCCCTTACCCATTTTTGGCCTCTCTCCATCTTCCCCATTGTACCTCGTCTCCAGTTTCATCACATCTGTCCAAAATCATCTCCAGCATTACGTTCTCCACTTTCCAGAGTCCCCCCAGCCTTTGAAATTAAAAGCTCACTGCATGTTGGTGCATTGACAAGGCAGGATTCCAAACAGTCCAAATTGGTGAAGGTGTGTTGCCTCTGTTTCTTTTTTAAAGGCTGTCCTTTAAACAGTGTGAGAAAGGCCTAGAGCTTGGGAACAGGAGCTGTTTGTGAAATTGACTAGATTGATTTTTCTCCCATAAGTCAATATGTTAATTATAAAAAGAGGTGCAAAATCTTGACTGAGATTTTACTCAGTCCTTTTACAGGCAAATCTCCCATTGATGTAAATAAGACTTTTGCCCATTGGGTAAACACTTCAGGAAGTAACCAACTTAAAGGTGAAATTAAAATATTTCTGCTACTTTAATAAGAACTTGTGTAGTCCTGGTGAAATTCATCCTAGTGCAAGGGGTCAGCATGAGGCTCATACACCACTTAATACCTTGTGCTCGTCCTTTGCGTGGGGATGAATTTCACCCTCAGTGAAAATGAATAGCTCGTGTCCATTTAACATTCTTCTTCAGTGTATTGCCAACCCCATTCCATCTTTATTCAGATAGATCAGTTGTTCTCATCTAAAATGCAATGTTCCTTCCAGTCCTCTCATTTTGTTTGTAGGAACCTGTGTTTATAGTTTGTGGTTGCTCTTGCAACCATAAAAGAGCATTTGCTCACTGCTGTTGTCATTATTTTATGGGTTTATTTTGTTAAAAAGCACTTCCTTAATTCCTTTTCTTTTTAATAAATATACTGTGTTATATCATAGACAGAACTTTATGGCACACAGAAGGCTCTTCATATTCTGTTCATTAACCTGAAGATGATGATGACTATTATTATTAATAATAATTTTTATTATGATAGTGCCTAGGAATTAATTAAGAATAGGGTCCCATTGTGCCAGGCACCATACTAGACAGTCCCTACCCATGAGAACTTACCATCTAAATAGACAAGACAGCTAGAGGGTTGGGGAAAGAGATATAACACAGAGACACATAGGGTCCTCTTGAGTTACGAGCATTCAGCACCCCATAGCTTTGGACCCTAAGGGCTGTACAATTCTCCCCTTTGTAGAGTATTAGGTAAAATTTATTGCAACCAAAATGCCCATGAATGGGAACGAGACATTCACTGAACCATGCGTCTTATAATAATTATTATTTTATTATCATAACACTTAGGAGCCCCAGTCAAAGACCAGGACCCCATTGTGCTAGGTGCTGTACAAACACAGAACAAAAAGACAGCCCTTGCCCCAAAGAGCTCACAATCTTAAGTAGAATATTTCAGCAATGAGGCATGGGAGGCAGTGTGTTCCTACAGAGTTGTTGTATGTCCTAGGTAATGTTACCAAGATTGAACTACTTCACCTGCAGAGAAGTGCATTGGGTCTTCTTCCAGTAATGGAAGTTCTGTAACTAAGGAAGAAAGGTCATGTGCCATTGTGATGGGGTATCTAAACCCCACTCGAGGCAGGCAGGTATTAAGGAGCTGCTCTGGGCTGGAGTAGCCCTGACCCAGTGCAACTGCACATCATGTCAAGAATGGAGGAAGAGTTCAAAGGGAAGAAGCTCAGCTCAGTCATGGGCAGGTGTGGAAAGAGAGCAGAGGGTTGCACTACCCAGCTAGAGGCCTGGTAGACAGCAGAGCCTACTCCCTTGCCAACAGATCGAGGGATGTGATCGTTCCCCTCTATTCGACATTGGTGAGGTCTCATCTGGAGTACTGTGTCTAGTTTTGGGCCCCACATTACAAGAAGGATGTGGAAAAATTTGAAAGAGTCCAGCGGAGGGCAACAAAAATGATTAGGGGACTCGAACACATGACTTATGAGGAGAGGCTGAGGGAAGTGGGATTGTTTAGTCTGTGGAAGAGAAGAATGAGAGGGGATTTGATAGCTGCTTTCAACTACCTGAAAGGGGGTTCCAAATAGGATGGATCTAGACTGTTCTCAGTGGTAGCTGATGACAGAACAAGGAGTAATGGTCTCAAGTTGCAGTGGGGGAGGTTTAGGTTGGATATTAGGAAAAACTTTTCACTAGGAGGGTGGTGAAACACTGGAATGTGTTACCTAGGGAGGTGGTGGAATCTTCTTCCTTAGAGGTTTTTAAGGTCAGGCTTGACAAAGCCCTGGCTGGGATGGTTGGGGATTGGTCCTGCTTTGAGCAGGGGGTTGGACTAGATGACCTCCTGAGGTCCCTTCCAACTGTGATATTCTATGATTCTATGATTCTATGAAAAGTAGGCCCAAGGCCCCTGAGGTTGAGGGGGCTGTACTATGCACCTCTGCTGGTGAATCAGCAGACTTTGAGCCAGAAGGCAATCTGTCCAAGGCTCCTTTGAAGGCAGAAAGGCCAGCTGCCTGACTGAGATTGATTGCAGAAGAGCTCTGTGTAAGTGCGAAAGCGTGTCTCTTTCCCCACTAGAAGTTGGCCCACTAAACCATATTACCTTACCCACCTTGTCTCTGTATATGTTCTTTGTTCATTTCCTGGCTCCTCAGTTGCGTGTTTGTTCCCCTGTGACACAGTAAGAGGTAGGTATCCAGAGGGACTCGGCTGGAGGGCAAAGACTCTGTCCCCTTCTGACTGCACCTGAGAGCCCCCGCCCTTGAGAGACCTTACCTGGAATGAGATACAACCTAGTCAACACCCTAAGACAGTGCTGATAAGGAACCAGAGCACTGGCAGACATATTTAATAGAGCTCTGCTGTTTTACCTCAGGTAAGAATCTGGCCCACATCTGGGCATTTCATGGGTTACACGGTAGTGTCAGCACATGGAGTTAATCAAAACGTGCCAATTATTCACAGAATTCCTAAGCACATGTACTCATGTTCAGTATTATTTGTCATGCATGGCCTTCATTTAGAACAGATGCATCTGTTATACCCATAGAAGCTTGAGATGAAAGAGACGTTGAGAGGCTTTCATCCTTCTATTTAATGCTAAAAAGGACTTTGGCTATACAAGGGTCTCTTATTCTCATTATTATTTAATAGCCCTCCCTTATCTCCCAGGTGTGCTAGGCACTTAACAGAAAACACATAAACATGGATCCTTGCCTCAAAGAACTTAACATCGAAATGATGGACATGACAGACAAGTGAACATACAAAATATATCAGGAAGGGAAAGGACAAGGTTACATTTGTATGATTGTAAGGTTACTCATTTTAGGCAGACCAATGCTGCATTTTGTTTGCTGTTTGAGTGTAAATCCAATAGAGCTGGGCGGGAAATGTGAGTTTTTGACATTTTGAATTTTTTCCCCACCCTCAATTGGGAAGAAAAGTTAAAATCTCAGAAATGTTCACATGCCAGCAATGCCTCCTACCAAAAAATTCTGATTGGATCACTTGCAATGTTTTGTTTAGATAATTTCAAAATGTTTTGTTTCAGTTTTGACCTATTTTTAGTTTTTAATCTTTTTTTAGCATAAATTAACTGAAATTTCTAAATGAAAAGTCATTTTGAACCAAAAACTTCTCATTTTAAAAATGTCAAAATGGGACATTTCAGCAATTTTGAAACTTTTTTTTCCCCCAAAGATTTTCAAGTGTGGAGATTTGTAGAAATTAACCCTTCCCCAGGACCAGTTTCAGTTTCAATGCCTCATCTGTCTCTGATGAAAAACCATGTTGCTGGAAAGTTCCTGACCAGTTCAAAAATACACTCATTTTTTGTAGGTAACAGCACATGTGAGCTTTTCGGAATGAGGCAATGATGGGGCCTGAATGAAAGGATTTTTGGAAGGACATTTCAAGCATAAGGGGCAGTGTGGAAGAAAGCACAGAGAGGGATGAGAGGCGATAAAAGTGTTGCCCAGGAAAGCTGCTCTTTCTCATTAATGCTTGGATATTTCCAAAATCCACATTCTTATTCTGGAGAAAACACCTCAGACGGGTTGAGACATTTTGAAATGACTGTGGTGGGGGCTCCGTTGGTTGCTCGGCTGTTCCAAATTCCCACCCTCTTGCCTTGGGAAGGAGACAGCTCCTAGAACTTTTTTGGCGACAGGAATTCAGCCAGGCATCACTCCAGTGTACAGATCTATTCCAACACCTTGATCAGCACTGACAGATCCAAAGCGTCATTGAAATGAATGATTAATGAGAGTCATATGCTATAAATCCAGTATGCTTAACAAAATGGATTCTAACTCCATCAAACAGACAGACCACACTGCTCCTTCGTTGAAGATTAGGGCACTTCCTTCCCTTTTGGCTCTGTCCAGTTCTTGCACACAGTGCAGATTTGTAGTGGCCATTCACCCAAGTTTCTTACTGGGTCCATCTCAGTCTCAGGGTCTGCTGTGTCCCAGCAACAGTGGCATGCACCCCCTGCCTGCAGCCCACACTTCACAGTAGAGTGGCACCCCTGATTTCCAAATGGGAGAAGGGCTGGTAGCACGAAGTTAGGGCTGGGATTCCCTGCCATGCCATATTCCTAGCCAGCTGTGACTCTGTGGGGCACAGGGACCAGTTCCCCTTATGTGCCCACTCCCTAACCAACCAGGGCTCAGGGACAGGACTGGCTTTCTCATATGCTGATGTGTGGCATGGGGACTCCATGGCAGCCAGTTCTAAGCTCAGTAAGAATTTTTTGTACTATAATGTTGCTCACAAATGAATACATGTGGCATGCATCTCTGGGACCGAGAAAGCTCAAGTCCCCTCTACTGAATGCACTCTAGCACTTAAAAGAGACAAGAATATTATTTCTGAAGCTCTCTGGTGCAGCCATCAAAGCAAAGGGGTGAGAGGCCCAAGGATTCTGGGGTTCCAAGTACACTGATTCAGTCCATGACCGTGAGCAAAGTCACCTGACACTCTTGTGCCTCCAGATAAAGCCAGCTGGAAAACTGATTAAAACACAGGAGCTCAATGAAAGCTACATCCTTCATCGGAGCTGGGAAAATAAATGACTAGATAAGCAAACAAATGTCCCCATCAGAATGCCCCTTCTAGGAACCAGCAAAGTCCTGCGGGTCCCATAAGAGGAGACTGCATGCTGTAAATGCCACCTTCCACTGGAGCCTATTGTAAATAAGCTTTCTAGCTTAAGACTTCTTGTTCTAGGAAAGTCTCTTCTGCTAGCTAATGAATCACAGTTTCACTTTGCCGTCGATAAGCACAGACACCTGATTTACTGGGACGCTACATTAAAACTAACCAAGAACCATCAAAGAAATCTAAATGGATCTGACTCGCCACAATCTCTCTAATCTGTAATTTCTCTGCAAATAAAAAGTACTCATAAATCAGGGGAAGCCTGTCAGTGTATCCCACTAGAGACTGTATATCTGAGGGGAGTGCAGGGGTGGAAGGGAAGTCACACAAAGCCAAGTTGGCAATGTAAGTCATTATCATCTGATGGCTGCTGAGAGCCCTAGGTAAGCTCAGTAGTGCTATTACTCCCATTTCTAATAGCCAAGGGTTTACAACGTACAACTGGCTAATTGGGGGGGGGGGGGTGGAGGGGGGAAGAGGAAAACAATTTCATGGAGATGTTTGAAATGTTGAAGATGTTTCCCTTTCGCAAGTTTAGAAATGGACTCCTTTTCCATTTTTCATGGAATCTCCCATGATAGTTTTTAATCAATATTTTTATCATAATTTTTATCAATCTGATGTTCAACAGCATTGTTGTCAACAGGTTTTTTTGTTTACTGAAAGCTGCATCTTCTTACTGAATACCAAGGAAACAAGTAATTTCAATCGTGATTTCAAAACCGATTTAGATCCAATTCATGATAAAAATATGGTGGCAAATTTCACAAGCAAAAAATGGACAAACCCCGCTGCCCCCGCCCCCAGTAATCTCAACAATTTTTCACAAAAATGTTTAATTTTAAAAAAGGCAAAATTTTGACCAACACAGTTTGTAGAAATATTTTGACCCACCCTGCTACTTAGCTCTTTTGCTGACAAGCCTTCACATTAAATGAATGAAGAGAGATTGTTCCCCTAAGTCAAGAGGACACACATTGGTGGGATAATGGGACTGACTGGAGAAGCACTCCATATTACAGCCACTTTGCATGAGTTTAAATGGATACTCAGTGTGCAAGATAGTGGAATGCATCCGATGAGGTGAGCTGTAGCTCACGAAAGCTTATGCTCAAATAAATTGGTTAGTCTCTAAGGTGCCACAAGTCCTTCTTTTCTTTTTGCGGATACAGACTAACACGACTGCTCCTCTGAAACCTGTCAAGATAGTGGAGAGTCAGGCCCAGTGTGTGTGAAGTCTTTATTTCTGCTAGCCATGCTATAGATTTACTACTGTTCTTCAGCAGCCATTCTTAAGGAGAAGGTACCAGTCACCATGGCTGCATGGACACTGAACCATTTTTGTTACTGAGCTCAAGGAAATGTCTCTGATGAAAATAGCTTGGGATCTCATAGTACCAGTAAGATGAATTCCACAAGTAAGGATGTTGGGTGTGACTAAAGTTTCACTGTGTTTAATTAGTTTTAATGGGAAAGAGGATACTCTACGGTAAAGGGAGAAAGGATAGTGTTGTGGGCTATAACACAGGAGATCTGGGTGCTTGGGGATGGTGCTTCTGCTCTTTGTCTGTTTAGACTGCAAACTCGTTTGGCCTGGACTGTCTCTTACTAAGTCTATATATACTGTCTAACACAGTGGACCTCTGATTTCGATTGGGGCCTCTTGGCACTACCATAATACAAATAAATCATTAATAAAAATCACAAGAAGGACAAGGGTATTTGAATGTGCCATGAGAATTCAGCTGAAAATTATTCTCTCTCTGTACATATACACATCATGAAAACTCACTGATCTGATAGATAATCATAATCCAAAGCCTTCACATCTATACCCTCAAGGGGGAAGGAGGTAGCCATAAAATTGAATTTCCCACTGAGTCATGGGGTTGAAATCCCCTACACCTGTTGTTGAGGAGCAAATTCAACCTATGAAATTCCAAAGGCTTGCCCATAGATAAAACTAACTGTAACTTCCAACATCCATGGAACAGATTCTAGGATACTTTAATGAACCCACTTTGTTCTTTTTTTAAAACAGCCGTGAAAACTGGAGCAGGAATGTAAGTTTAGTAAGTAGCTGCCAGTTTTTCCTCTCCTTGCTGCTTCTGTTCATTTTTGCTCCATTTTCTTTACATTCATTGTGTGTTCTGGAGTTGGAGCCAGACGGGGTTACATTTGGGAAGCTTCAGGACCCAGATAACAAGCTTGCAAATCTCCCTTAATAACTCCCTACCCTCCCATGCCATGCCTTTAAGGCCTGTCATTTTCTGCTGTGGTTTTCACATGAAGGTTCTGCAGTTATCCTAGCTGAAAATACTGGCTTTATTAGCTCCGTGGCTTGAAAGATAATAAGAAAGTAATGAATTGTTGTATTTGTTTTCCCAAAGGCAAAGCTTGTTTTGGGGTCACTGAGAAAACCATTTGCTGGCTTGGTGAGGAATTGCTGTTGAACAACCTGTTCTTATCCTTTGATTGACCCTTTGTTTGCCCGTCCCTGTTTATATGTTTGAGAGTAAGTTCAAGAGCAAGTGAATCTTCTTTATCTTCCCCTGGCTAATCAAAGTTCTAGCAGGGTAAACAACATCTCCCTCCTCTGACTCCGCAGGTTCTGCATTATTATTTGTACTGCAGCAGCAGCTAACTGAAAGTGGGGCTCTATTGTGCTAAGTGCCGTGTGAGCACACAATAAGAAAGTCCCTGCCCTGAAGAGTTTGAAGTCTAAAGAGACAAGACAGACAAAAGGAGGTTGATTATCCCCATTTTACAGATGCAGAACTGAGATGAGACTTGCTTAGAGTCCCACAGGAAGTTTGGTGTAGAGAGGGGTATGAAGCTAGCCCTAATCCAATGCCTTAACCCCAAGATCGACTTTCTATTCAGATTTGAATTGAATGGAACAGTGCTGATTTACACCAGCTGAGGATCTGGATCTGAATATCACAACGAAATATTATTTACTACAGTAGCTAGTGCTATAGATATTTCAGTGTACAGAGTTGCAGTCATCTCAAGTGCTTTACAAACCCCGAGGAAGGCAAGGATCCTGCCTGAGGAAGAAAGCTGGATGGATATAGGAGAAAGAATATTAACTAATACTCTCTGGAATAAAACTAATCAATCTCTCTGATTGCTTTGCTGGTAGGCCTACCACCATCCGTTTGCTTATTTGCAAATATTCCAGAGAGCAAATGTGATCTACAAGAATGTTCAGTTTATTGTACCGAGTTTTCTTAGCAAGAGAGAGACCCTGCACCCAATGAGTTTAGAGTTGAATTTAAGACAGAGTAGAAGCATCATGAATTTTGGCAGAAATAAATATTCACTCAAGTGTTCATTCCAGAAATGCTGTCACTGACATTTTGTAAAAGCTATTTTTTGTGATTATTTCTCCAATAGATTGCCATCCAATTCAGGACACATCACTATGTGACTTCTGTGACCAGTTATATGGAATGAAAATGCAGACAGTGTGCCTAGATGATGAAAAAGGTGCTTTTTAAAATGGTTAGCTTGATCCAGTTTGCACAGCCTGAACCCTCCATAACACTTGAACAGATGCAGGTTAACACCCAACAATCATATTAAGTGGTCTGAGAAGGGAGCCATCGATCCCTCTGTTCAATTCCTAGAGTCCACTAGTCAACAGCCGGTGAGAATTCCAACTCTGGCTAATGAGAACTGCAATATATTACTTGGCTTGGGACAGTTATTTCACTTTTTAAGAAGCCATCATAACAAAGGATGGGACCTATACAGTTCCTCTCTCTCTCTCTCTCTCACTCTCCCTGCTTATTTCAAAATCAAGCTATTTCTATTAAGTGTTTCCTAACTGTCTTTGTTCTTTTATTGTTGGTTGATTGTGTCTACTGCTGTCCATGCAGAGGTTAATCTGATACTGTTCCATGAGTGTCACTGACTTTACTTGACAGAATTAACATCTTCCTAAATGGAAAGTGGCAGATCTTTGTGCCTAATATACCATGACTAAAGAGGCTGATACACATTAGAACATGATTTGGCCAGTTGTTTAGTAGTAGCTATAAGAATATAAAAATAATTACATCTTTCAGTCCTAGGCAAAAACCAGGACACCTGAACTCAATATGGGCCAAAAGCTAAAGTCCTTGCTCTGTTTTCCCTTAGTCAAAATTCCCTTAGTCAAAATTTTCCCAGGCAAAATTCCATGGACTTTGGGATTGAGTCATATGCACATAACCAATGTGGTTATAAAACAGAAAAAAGCTGATCTATCTCCTACAGGTTCAGCCAGAGGGATTCCTTGGTAGAACTACTAGTTTTGCATCCTAGGGAATCTAACTCACATCTCTGTAGCAGTAATATGTAGGCAGCAGATCCTGCCATCAAATGGGGAACCGTACCAGTAGGTTGTTTTGCTATTAACCAATAAACATAATGGGGCCAAATTCATCCTGTTGCTCTGACCTCACGTGAGTTACAGCAGGGATAAATGTGGCCCAATAGGTTTTAAATTACATTGGTCACTCTCTCTCCAACTAGAAGCAGCCAACCATGGTTGTCTTTGTGTTATTTGAGTTCATCTGTGTGTAACCTACTGGTTCGATGTGTTTTATGTGTATCCTGTTCTAGTGGCTGGTCCATGTAAGATGATAACCTAATACTGCTCTCTTAATGGAGTTGCTCCTTTAGCTCATATGTTAGCTGTCTGTGCTACAGTAATACAGGTCCTGTGTTCTAGCCCTGCAGGGAGTTGCTACAATTGCAAAGTCTTTATTTTTTTAAAAAAAACATTTCCTATATTTGCCTAATAGGCAAAGTATGTCATGACCAAAGACATCACACCTAAGGCTCAGACTGCTTTTTCTCTGAGTTTTTGTTGTGAACCAAAAATAAAAAGGCATATTTTCCTGCTGTTTATTTGTGCAGTACAAGTCTTCACATTGTTTTCAACATCCAGTCCTGCATGGAATTTGGGGATTTAACCAAATGATGAAGATAGTGCAGCAATGTATTTTGCAATTATGTAATTCTGTAAAACGTTAGCAAACTCTAGGACCCCACACTGGATTCCTCTGTTAAGTCATCCTGTTATCAGGTGCTTGAACATGTGGAGTCAGTAATTATTGCTGAGTCATGTTTGCATGTGCATTCAATTAGCTCAAACCAGATTATAAAAGGGCTGAAGCCAGTTTAAGGGTGGACAGTAAAACCAGAGAAATACTGCAGGGAAGGTGCTGGTATTAGCAGCTGCCAAGTGTTGGGAGATGGCTTAGGTTTATGATGAACTGCTGTTGTTTCTTACTAACACAATCAACCCCCAAGAAAGGGTAAGTTTGGCTTTTTTAGAGTGTGTATATCCTATTCAGCATAGAGTTGGAATTCCACCTGCTTTCAATTGCTTTCCATCCCTGATGATCCCAAAGCACTTTCAACTTACTTATAGAGGCCTTTACTTCCCTTAATGCTGAAATGCATTAACCTACATGGGGGAAGTGGCAGTTGTCTGACAACACTTACATGATCCTAACTGTTCTGTATCCAGTTGAAAGCAGAGAAACAAAGTACGGAGCTGCAATGCACAAAGGGCTCTTTGGCTGACATGCTAGGGCTAGCATTTGTATTGGACACAAAGTGTCATGGTATCATTAGGTGAGAGACCTTGGTTTGAATTCTCATCTGCAAGGTCACACCACCACTACCCAGGCACTCGCTACTATCTGGAAAACTAGTTCTGAACAGAGTTTGTGGGAAACATACCCCCCTAGTTCGGCTAGCACGGCTCTCTGCACAACCATGGTTTTCCTTAAAGGTTTCCCATTCAGGTGCTGACTAGGTCCGATGCAGCTTTGCTAATGAGACTGGACAAGAACACATCCCAAAGTGCTATTACAGCTCTAAATAGAAGACTAGCTCTGTAGAAACCTATATCTCTTACCAGTATTGTACTGGCTTTGTAAATGCACACGAATCTGTCTAAGCTCCGCACGCTGCACTGAGCTCACTTCGGTGGGAAGGCATTAAGCTCTAGCTCCAAAGTGCTTCAAAACAGAAAGAAACGTATGCTCATAAAACCCCTTTGAATTAAACTAGCATTTAATCCCATTTTATTTTCCAGCATGTGTACTGCTATTTATTTACCTTTACTCTATGTCCAGCACATGCTTCTGTCTCCCCTTCTATAAATGGGTCTAATAATGATAGAATCATGTTCTAGCATTACAGTGTCCAGCTCTCTTCCTTTACAACAAAGCAATTAAGCAAATGTTTTTATTGAATATTGACTTATAGTTTGGATTATAATTTTCTTTATGAAATGTTGATTAACAGGATGGAAAGGTGTAGTCTATTGTCTAGTACTTTGCTCCGCAATTTCTGAATCTGCAAATGACCTCTCCCATTAAATGCAATGGAAGGCCCATGTCAATATTTGCAGGTATGCTGCAATTACACTGTATTTGTTAGGTCACATTGATTTAATCCAAAAGTTACTCTGGCTTCCATTTGGGGCCTGATCCTGTGAAGTGCTGAGGGCCTAGTGCAATGTGCCCTCATCTCCCACTGGAGTCAATGGAAGCTGGGGATATTCAGCACCTCACAGGTTTGGGCCCTGATTAGTTGGAAAAACATAATTATGGGTTAGGAGCTAGGTTTATACAGTGTAAATGTAGACTGTCATCCAGTTCTTTCATTTGTGAATCTCTCTCCTATTTTATGACCACTTGCTAAGTGGGAGACTTCAAGGTGAACTTGTACCTCTTGTTAAACGGATGTCTTAATTTTCCACATTTTTTTTTAGTTTTAGTGAGATGCTGTCCAGTCTTTCATCATGTAGGGGAAAGGAACAAGGCACCTAATCAGTCTGTCTGAAGGAAATGCCTTTTTAACGAGCCCAGGTCTCTGGCAGAACTCAAAATAGTAATGTGATCAAGTCTGACATCTGTATGAAAAGCAATTGTATTAAGAAAGTTAGCATGTCGTTGGTGCCCTGTAATTATTGTCGCTGATCCACAAGTCACTGCAATGTAAAGCTGACTCCCCATCACCATCTCTGTTGTAGTCAATTCACTGGACTTCCCTGCAACTCTTTAACAAGATGTATGCCTTAATCACACATGCATTCTGCGCTAGCAAGTAATTAAAATCATTCTCTGTCACCACCTTAAGGGGGCAGACTCCTCCACAGGATTTTGCATCAGAAAATTGCAGAACACAACTTCTGTCCAGGTCATGATGGAAGGCTTTCATCTCGCATGGCCGGGGGGTTTGTTTTAGTTCCTAGCTTTGAACCATTTCTGAAATTATCCCTTATTTACTTAGCCTGACATTGTTCCTCCATACAAATATACCAAGTGGGGCTTTGCAGGGTGGGCAGATATTAAGCAGATGCGATTTATGGTACCTGTAAATGCATTTTGACAGAGCAAACCTCCCACAATGTAAGGCTGTTCTCTTCATCCGAATGTCTCGTGCTGAGCTAAACTCGGCCTCTACATAGCAAGTTGCACAGGAAAAGAAATGCCCCGTCTGAGCAGTGCCCTTGGGCCTGGCTCTCATCTCCCTGGGGAATCTCCACTGACGTTAACGGAGCTGCTCCTGGTTTACACCATTTGAAATAAGAGCAGCAGAAGGCTCATCACGACCATTCTGCCTATATAATACTGCCAGAGATACCAGGAGCAGTAGGCCGAGAAACCTCGGGAAAGAGGTAGCCTGTGCTCGCAGCAGTGTGCTCTAGCTGGAATTTCTAGCACACCCCCTGCACAGACCTGTCCCCTTTGAGAGCCCTGGCACTGCAGTAGCCCAAATTGAACTCCTCTCTCTGCTCCCCTGGGCTCCTCCTGAGTGGGCACCTAGGACACCAGGAGCCCTTCCGCCCTATCCCCTCTGTAGTGTAGTGTAAGGCATACCTGATCCCACTGAGGTGCTGAAACTTAAATAGTCAGTTTGGGGTCTATAAATATGACTCTGAATGGGACTGCTGGGATGGCACTTGATGGTGCAGACCAGCTTCCTGTGTAACTTCAGCGCTATCTGGTCACCCTACAGATAAAGGAGGTGCCCACCCCCGTCCCCTCTACAGGGGACTCACAAGCTGCTCTGTGTTCCATCTCCTGCTATTAATACAGTTGCCTGCTAGGTGTGAGTTCTGAAGTCTTTATTAATGGTGACAGCTACTGTTGATGTATGAACTTGGGGGAGAGTTTTTAGCCTCCACAACAGTGGTCCCCAAACTTTGGGGGTGTGCTTCTCTCGGCATGAAGGAACAGTCGTAGGGGGTGCGGTGGAGCCTGGGCCAGCCCCCATTGGGAGCGGGGAGGGAGTGCCGTTCTGCCCCAGCTCCTGGCTGTGGTTCCACTCCCAGCCCCGCCCACCTGCGGCTCTGCTCCCAGTCACCGCCCCAGCCTCGGACCCTGGCTCGGATGCGACTCCGGACCCAGGGCCTTGGCCTCCAGCTCCCAACCGTGGGCGGGGGCAGGGCATTGATGGGGTGGAGGGGCGCGAGGTAAAAAGTTTGGGGACCACAGCTCTACAACTTGATGTGCTGGTAGGGAAGAGAGATCTTGGCTTGGTTTGTAATGAACCAGGGTTGACCTGAGGCACAAGCTAAGCAGAAGGCTTCCTATGGCCCCACATCTCAAGGGGGCATTGGTGGATTGTCACTGCAATCTGTTGCAAACGGGTCAGTTCTGACCAGCTGTTTGGAGCATTGTTGCACACATGGCCTCCATCTGCTTCTGCACAGTCCTCTGCAGTGTCCACCTCTGGGTTACAGGTGTCCCAGAATCCTTTGTAACACCCATTGCAGTACTGGCTTTAAAAGTAGCATGAAGCAAAGAATTGTAGGGCACGGCAGAGGTCTGACCCTACGGGATGTCCTTTAGGAGGAGGAAATAACAGGGTAGAGCTGTGGAGGGAGCAAATGTCAGGTGGCAGCACAAAATCCCACCTTCACTCAGGCCATTCCTAGCATTGCCACTATCTCGGGGTGTGACACTGGGCAAGTCAGTTAATCTGTGCCTCAGTTTCTCCACTGATGACCTAGGGGAGTAGAGTCTTTGTGAATTACTGCCTCTGGATGGAAGGTACAGGAGAAATGTGAAGTATTTCATCTGCTCTGTGCTTTGGCAGGTTCTGAGGGTGAAGCTCTCAGGATGTGGCATATTGCAGAAATCCTGGAAAGCTTGGGTGCCTGTTCAAACCCTTTGAGCCACCTTCCCATTCTTCTTCCTCCTTCCTTTCAACCTGGTTGGGCCTCAGCAGGTGGTGATAATTTCATTTCACCTTTAAAGAAAGAAAACTAGTTTTCCTCAAGAAACAAATGGGCAAAATGTCCAAAGCTTATTCTCCCCCAGATGCTTACTCCATTGGCTTTATTGGGATTTATGTGCACAGAAAAGTATTCTCATGATGGGGAGGAAGTGACCATTAAAAGACAGAATTAGCTTTCTTTATTAGTTCTGTGTTCTATATGAGTCTGTTTTTCACCAAGCTTATAAACTTATTAATGACATACTATAACAACATAGGCATCAATAGTTACTTTGTATTTTCCTGAAGCAAAGCATGACGGGGAAGTCAAAATTTATTATAGAGCTGGCTTCCAGCTTAACACCAAAGAGAAATCAAAGGGCTCCTTGAAACTCTTAACCAGTAGTTTTCTGTGGATGTCAATGGTGTAGATCTGCGCATGATATCAGGAGCTGGACAGGAGTTGCTGTCCCAATCACAAACCATACCAGGAGATTCCTTCTTAAGGAATCATTTCCCCTTTTTTTCTAAAAGGGAAAACATATTATGGAGGCATTGCAATATTTTCTTTCCTTGCCATCAATAAAATTCTAAATTTATGTCATTATTCAGTGAGGAGAAATCACAATTTTATTGCATTTTTGGAGGCTTATATTAAAATAACTTATAATCTATAATAAAACTTTGGTGGAAGCAGATTCCTGAAAACATTTGGTATAATGACTTAAAAGTCTGGTCCTTGGCTACTTTGCTATGAATGTTTTGGATTCTCTAGTTTATTGCAAAAACTTGTGGTTGCTATTTGTGGATGGAACTCAAAGAAAGGTGTTTAGACAGTGAGGAAGGTTCGTCCAGTGGTTAGACTCAGGGCTTGTCTACAGTACGTCTACACTCTTGTCTACGTTGAGACTCAGATTCAATTCCTGCTCCACTAGAGGCTTTGTGTGTAACCTTGGACAAGTCTCTTAAGTCTCTCTGCACCTCAATTCCCCATCCCTAAAATGGGGGAATAGTGCCTCATGACTTTTAATGTATTTACCTTCACAACTCCTCCGTGAGGTGTTCAGATGGTATGGTAAAGGGGGACTATATAAATTCCTGAGATAGTCCTAACAGTCTGTCTTCTAAAAATCTTTATCAACTGGTAAAGATGTGGCTAGAAATGAGGAAAATGTTTGCTTGATGATGTGAACAATAGCTGCTGATTTTAGGAATGGGAAAAGAAAAGTTGTGTGTCGACAGCTTAAAATAGCCCACAACAAAGGCATAATTCTTCATTCAGACTACCAATAAACAGCCAAAAAGAGCTACAAGTATGAATCAATGTCTGGAAAACACACCTTATAGTAAAAAGAAAAGGAGTATTTGTGACACCTTAGAGACTAACAAATTTATTTGAGTATAAGATTTCGTGAGCTACAGATCACTTCATCGGATGCATGCAGTGGAAAATACAGCATCCGATGAAGTGAGCTGTAGCTCACGAAAGCTTACGCTCAAATAAATTTGTTAGTTTCTAAGGTGCCACAAGTACTCCTTTTCTTTTTGCAAATACAGACTAACATGGCTGCGACTCTGAAACCTTATAGCGAGAGACGACGGAAACTCAATCTATTTGATCAAGAGAAGATTAAGAGGTGAAACGATCACAGTTTTACAAGTACCTGTATGGAGAAGAAACTGCTGCTGATAGACAGTTCTTTACACTAGCAGACGAGGAATAATGAGATCTAATGTTTGGAAGCTGAAGCTAAACAACTTAGACGACAAAGAAGGTGCAAATTTTTAAGTGAGGGTGATTAACCATTAGAACTGAACAACTTACCTAGGGTTATGGTGGATCTTCATCATTTTAAATCTTTAAATCAAGATTGGATATCTTTCTAAAAGAGATGCTGTAGCTCAAATAGGAGTTATCGGGTTGATGTCGAAATTATTGGCTTGTATTATGCAGGAAGTCAGATTAGATCAGAATGATTTCCTCTGGCCTGGAAGTCTGGGAACATGACATATCTTACTAAAATATCAGTATTGGTAGAACACATTTCAGCAAGATAGAGGAATTGCAATGTATTCTCTGCTGAAATATTTCAATGCCACAGATTTATGGAAACCTGGAAAAGGGAATTCCAGGGCTATTGATGTATCTGACTGAAAATATAATGAATTTAATTATTTTGCTTAACACCAGATCAATTTCACAGTAAGTCAATGGAGTTATACAATGCTTGAAACCCAGTATAAATGAGAGGAAAATCAGGTACGCTGTCTCTGGAGGACAGAGTACCTGATGTCTGCCATTTGCTGGAATAAAAATGCCCTGCAATCCAGCCAGAAGTCTCAGGCAATCGGTATGAAACTTGGATTCCTTAGGAAGCTGTTCTCCTTGTCATAGATGTGTCAGTGCATCTGCCTCCTCAACCTGAAATGTTAACAGAGAAATCTTTTGTGACACTCCAAGGAGACCTAAGACTCTCGCTTCCCTGATCCCAGGCACTGAAGCTTCTCACTCTGTCCTATTAAGGAGGGAGAAGAAAGATGAACGCAATTGTTAGACCCATGGTCCATCTCCTCTGATATCCTGCCCCTAACAGTGACTTGTTGCACACTTCAGAGGAAGGTGCTTGTTCTTTGTTTAGTCATGGAAGCCGTTACTAGGCAACTATATGGACTAACCTGAATGGAGGGCTGGTCAAGGAATGGAAAAACTAGTTTGAAATGAAAACAACTTAAGCATTTTTAGTAAGTGTTTGAAATGGACCCTTTTCAGTTTAAAGAGATTTAAAATGAATTATTTTAAATATGATTGCAATAGCTTATCAAACAGTTATTAATTTCTCATTGCCTTTTTGCAACCCTCCCAGCTTTTCAAAAAGGCAATTTTTCAAATGAAAAATGAAGATCCTTCTACTTTAAGCCAGTTAGTGGTTATCTGATGCCCTGACTGATGATGGGGGAACATTTTCAAAAGCACCAAGTCCCATTTGAAAAAGTGACACTTTCAATCAGTGCCTAAATCACTTTTGAAAGTGGGACTTGGGTTCCTGAATCATTTAGGCACTTTTTATGGCACTTATCCTATATCCTCATAGAACTGGAGGCTAGAAGGGTTTAGCAGCTCATCCATGCTGACCTTTGTCACAGATCACTACCCAGCTACCCATACAAAAAGCCCAACAAGCAGAATTTCCAAATGCAAGTACTATCCACAAAAACCAGAATTTCCCGTAATGCCTGGTCCACATACCAGTGGTTGGGGAATTAATAAGGTAAGAAACCATGATAGAATATGAGAATGCACACTCAAACTTGAAAAGTATGCCCTCAGAGAAAAGCAGGAGCTCAGGTTTTTGCTGCTGGGCGGAGAAGGAATGTGATCTGTAATGGTAGAAGTGCTATGCAGTGGTCTTTAAAAGGAGATCTCTTGACACTAGAACTCCTGGAGCTGGTGACAATGTAAAGCAAGTGAGGATTAGAAGGAGAAATGGTCATGCATATACCTTAGAATAAGAGCTTGTCAGGGGCATAGAAAGCGGTATTGGGAGTGGATTTCCATTCTCATTAATTGTCTGCCAGCAGCATAACTTGCTTTTGGTAGGGTTCTTAGTGGCTGAAAGTCCCTGTTTTCAGACACATAAAAGCAAGTGCATGACCAGAAACGAGATGGGGCTGGATCCTCAGCTGCTGTAGCTCATTGTACCCCTACTGCACTCAGCAGAGCTATGGCCCTTCACATTAGCTGAGGATCTGGCTGTATTGTCCACAGTTCCCTTTTTTGCCGAGGCTTGTGTTCAAACAAACTTCTGCACGTTGCTTTCTCTCTACCTAGACTTTCCTACTGGGCCCTTCCCCATGGTATCAGAATATTCCCCTTCCCCCTTCCCATTTTCCTGATGGGAACATCTAACATTTCTGGTCTTGCTCCTAAAAAACATGGGAACATCTAACATTACTGGTCTTGCTCCAGTAAAGCAGGTTGCACTAGGAGAAAAAGTCACAAGGGTCCAAAAACTAGAGCGAATTGTAATGCTGGTAGCCTGGGATCCACCCCCTCTCCCTCCAAAGTGCCAGAGGGAGCAGCACCGAGTTGAACCACGCCGTTGGGGAAAGGAGCTGGCTAATGGCTGTTCTCGAAAAAAAATCTCTCCATCCGATATTTCTGGGGTCTCTTACACGCTAAGGGCAGGCACCCCGCAGTCAGTATATATAACCAGCCGCCTGGGGAGTGCTGGCGCGAAAGGAGACGCCACCGATGTGCAGGGGAGCAGTGGGTTTGCCTGAATCCTTGGCTGGTGCCCGAGAATTGTCTGTTTATTGTCTGGACTCTGTTGGTCAGCGCCAGGGCGCTGGGGGTCTGCCTGGGGTTGGCGTGGGCTAGGGAGCGGGGGTCCACCAGTCAGTGCCCAGGAGCTGTGGGCTGCTGGGTGCCAGGGAGCGGGTGGGCAGCTGGAGGTCGCCGGGGCAGCAGAGCTGGCTGGATCCGTTCAGCAGCTGGATCCTTCTTGCCACCGTGGGGAAATGGGCTGCGATGGGCATTGCCCCTTGCTAAGAGCTGCCGCGGGGACTCTGGGAGGGGCTGCATCGCTCCCTGCCCTGTCTGTCCCGGGACAGGCCAGCCCAGCAGCCCCCTTAGCCCAGGCTCAAACCCCTTTCTTTGCCCCCCACACAGCCACTCCCCGCCCTCCGCCGGCTGCAGCCGCAGGAGGAGAGGGAGCGCGCTTGGCTGGAGCCGGGCTGGCGAGAGGGAGCGGCGCTGCCAGCCCGTGCGCGGAGGAGGAGAGGAAGGAGGGAGGGAGGCAGGGCTAGCGGAGAAGGAGGTGGGGAGCTGGCCCTGGCAGCCAGAAGAGAGGCAGGGGCCGGGCAGCGGCCGCTGTGATTGGCACACCCCGCTCCGGCAGAGGCGGAGGAGAGCAGCCGGGGACGCAGGAGCCCCGCTGCGCCCCTCCAGCGCCTTGGCAGCCCGGCAGCAGCGGGAGCCGGGAGCTGCTGGGCGCCGGGAAGCGGCGGCGGAGGAAGGATGCAGGGGAAGAAGCCCGGGGGCTCCGCGGGCGGCGGCGGCGAGCTGCAGGGGGACGAGGCGCAGGGGAATAAGAAGCGGAAAAAGAAGGTCTCCTGCTTCTCCAACATCAAGATCTTCCTGGTGTCCGAGTGCGCCCTGATGCTGGCCCAGGGCACGGTGGGCGCCTACCTGGTGAGTGTGTGCCGGCCCCGGGCACGGGGCATGTCTAGGGACAGCAGGATCCGCTCCCCCCGCCCCCGAGCAAGAGGCTCTCAGCAAGTGCTGCAGAGGGGATGGAGAGCCCCAGCCATCGGGGAGGGGGCCGGGAGGCATTGGCGCCCCAGATTGCAGAGGGGAAAGGGCCGGGAGCTAACCCTGGGGCTGGGCTTTCGATCCTCAGGTAGCCTGATGCGGTATGGTCTCCCCAGTGCCGGGGCTGGCCGCTGCGCCCTGGCCCCGGCCGGGGTGACCCGTCTCCGCTAAATCCACTCCTGCCTCCGCTTCCTGCTCTGTATTTAGTAGCGCCAGAGCGGTGTGCTCCTCGCTTCGCTTCGTGTCTTTCGGTTCTCTGCTAATTCCCCGCCAGTAAATGGGAGACAGACAGACACACACGCGTAATTGACCGAACACTTTCTGTGCGTCCCACTTGGCAACCCGCAATTGTTCGATGCAACAGACAAGCTCGATGCGGTGAAGTGTGTGGCCCAGATCTGGGCCCCGGGCTGTATGGGTAGCGGTTTCCTTTTCCCCCCTCTCCTCGAGAGCCATCTTCCACTGCGGCGGTGGCTAAAGTTACAATACCTGATGAACGGCTGCAAGTCGCTGTACTTTCTCCGGCTAATGCTTAAAGGTGAATTTCCTATCGGCCGCTTCTGTGAAAGTGTTTGATGATTGCAGAAAAAGACGAGGGGAAGTGGAAGGGTGTTTCCGTTAACCCACAGCAACGTGGCTTGCAAAATCCCAAGGGGGAGCAATCGTGTTTAAACTGTGAAATGCTTGGCTGTTGTAAGTGACTCAGCACTGCTGAGGGGTTACCCTTCTTCTGTGTCTCTTGTTCGCTTGCCTGTCTAACTCTAGGGAGACAAGGGGGCTGGTTTCCAAACCCAAGCGCATTTAATGGGCGTACAGAATAGATCGGTAGGGTTGCTGGGTTTCCAGCTGGCCGGTAACTGAGATCAAATGTCACAGTGCCCGAGTTCTGTTGAATAGATACGAAGTAGATAGAATAGGGCATTTATTCCATCTCCCCTGTGTTACTGGTATTCCTTGTGCTAGTCAACACTATCCCAGATCTTTACTGTTAGGTAAAAGTGCTGTAGATTGTCTATCACAGAAGCTACATAATGAGGTCTGTTGTTATGGGAAGGTGCAACACTCCCTGTGTCTGGTATCAAAGGCAGAGGTAATAGTAAAAGAGTGAGAAAATGATGTACGTCAAACTGAGTTTGCTTTCTGTGTGAACAACTTAGGGACACCTTTGTAAAAACACGCACACCCTTGCATATGTGTTGGGACAGCCTCCGGAAGTGAAACATATTCTTCTTTCAGTGTGTGTAAATATGAGTGGGATTTTTTTTTTCCAAAACAGCCTAGGTGATTTAGGGGCATAGATCCAATTGAAAGCCCATGGCACGTGCGTTTCTAAATAGGTTCTTGAAAATCTCTCTCATCCCGCATAGTATGGTAGACTGTAAGTAACTTAAACCGATATGTAACTATAATAAGCACCATTAATATGCCCTAGCATATTAAATAAAAATTTGCAGTTGTTTCCATGTAGCAAAGCATGTAGCTTTATATATGTATAATAAAATGCACCACACTTTACATTCAGCAATGAAATCAGATTATATGAGCTTCTACGGATATTTAATGTTTTAAGTGACAGATTGTGCCATGCTTTACTCGCACTGAGTAGTATCTTACTTCATGGGTAGGTATGCTGATTTCAGTGGGAGCTACCTGTCAGTGTGAATGAGTGAGGCACAACCTGATGCTAGACTAATAAACCAAGGAATAATATACCACTTAGATGGTCTCGCTTTCAGCGGCACCAGTAGAGGGAATTCATGTGAATTTTTACGATCGTAGGGGTTTATGCACATCCATCACCGTAGTATCTGAATGCTGACCATGTAAAATCAGTAGCAACAGTGAAGCTCCAGATGGAATTCAGGGAGACTCTGGCACCTCTGCCTTTTGGGGGTATAAATTCGACATAGGCCCTGCTAAATTTTACCCTCCTCCATCTCTTTTAACAGCATGCTATCGTCAAACTTTATCTTGTACAGGAGGATATCCTGCATTAACACCCAGCTAGATCTATAAACAGTACTAGACAACTAGCCAATGAAAAATACCACAGCGTGAACCAAGGCCAGTGATTAGAGCTGCTGCTTTCCTGTATCACTTATTATTCAGCCTCAACAAACACCAGACAGTCTTTAGTACAACTAACAGATGCAAATGTGGAATTTCATTTGAAGAGCAATATATAAATGGCTGCGTCTACACTAGCATTTCCCCACCTGCGCTATCACCTGTGGAGCTGAACTTGTCCCTGAGCATGCGTGGGAAATGTTTCATAAAATACTGATGTCAAGGCTGAGGACCTGGTCCTTATTCAGACAAGGTGTCCCAAATCCTATTCTCAGTAACAGTGGTGAAAATCTGGAGTAACTACTGTACATTGAAATCAGTGGAAGTACTACAGAATTGCACAGAGGTGGCTGGGAGCAGAATTTAACCCATTGGAACTACTCATACGAGTAAGGACTATTTGCATGAGCATGCATGGATCGCAAGACTGAGCCCTGAGTGACAACTCTGGCTGAGAAGGAAGCCACTGAGAACAGAGAAGGAAAAGCAAATAGGGAAATGCTATGTGGTATAATTACAATATGTAATACTGCTGGGAAGTTGAATAAACTCCTTATTTTGCCTTGTTAGAAATAACCAAATAACACATTCATGGTTCCATTTTGCTTGACCACATAACTTTCCTTAGTTATTTGTAACTCCTGGAGCCGGGGGGGGGGGGCGGAATTACCTTTTAGAGGGGGAGTGACAGACTGGCTTGCTCAGAATTCATTTCTGCTGTGTCACACACACAGTGAGGATGATTGGAAAACTTAACTTCTGAAAAGCGGGGGGGCAGGAGCTTGCTTGTTAGGCCTGACTGAATAACTCACTCCTGGCTGTGCTTTGCTTTGACACTATGGAATTTGCTAGTGGTCACTGGTTTCTTAGGGAAATAAAAAATGTCTTACATATGTGCAGATTCTGCATGTGTATTATCTAATCTTATTTACATACCCACACAAGCATGAGCTGTGTGTGTACATGCTCTCTCCAGCCATCCTGTAGCTGCTGTGTTCACGGCTCTCTTTTTGTGTGTGTCTGTAAAGCACCATGAATGGCTATGATTCTATAGTAATCATCTATATAGCTCAGTCGTCCTGCTCAGTTCAGTGGCAAAATACCCCAGGACTCCAAGTAGTAGATGTATATGTTTAATCAGACTGTCTCTTTGAGATTATATGTGAAACCTTATGGAAAGTTTGATGGTCATTACCTTCCAGAGCATTTGTCAGTTACACTGCACTTGTCTGCTGTAATTTACATATGTGAAATGACTGTGTGTACCTATCCTTATTATGAGCCTGTTTTGCATCGCATATGCAAATGATAACCTCCTCTGCATGCTTAATTTTTGAGGCTGGGGCACGCTCCCTGTTGTTTGCATGTTCGCTGAAAAATTTGTTTGGCTTAGTCAAATTGTCCTGTGTCCTTTTTGAAAATAGAATTTGTCGGTAATTATTTATCGACAGCAGTGAAAGAACAGCTCATCAACGGCAGCCTTTCCTGCTGCAGATGGCTGCCAACAAGTGGCTCAAGATTTTAAGCAGCAACTGGAAAAGATGGAATTTTTTTTCTTCTTCTGCAGCATAGGCCCACAGGTGAAAACCGAGATTTACTGTCTTTACTTGTGTGTATGATGAACAAAGTGCCAATAGCACGAACAGTGAAAGCCCGGAGCCAAGATCTTTCAAACAAATGCAGCAGTATGATCAGTCATGCTGGCCATGCGCAGTGACAGTGATTTAGATGAGGCTGATTCAGATACCTTGGCAACAGTTATTTCCCTAAACTCTTACTTTCATTATATTTTGGAATAGTTTAAGTGGAGATAATGCAGCAAGTGCACCTGATGGTTGATCACCAAGATGTTTTATCGCCCTGCCACTCAAATCTCTGCATAACTGGTGGTGAATTCATTGCTTTAGCGTACGAGAAGAGATCTGTTTGACAGCCAACATCTGTGGAGCAGGAGCACAATTTAATTTTCTCTCCTCTGTCTTTAGCCTCAGATAGCTCCAGTGCAAACTGACCTAGTTGTGAGGACATAACATCTGCTGAAGTCAAGGGCCGTTTAGATAACGGGCATACATATGGGAAATATGTTTGAAAAATACTATGCTTTTGTGCACCTGTTTTTACAAGGATCTACTGAGATGTCTGTTTGCTATAAACAGCTTTGAATGCAGTTATTCATGTGTTTTGTCGAGTGATGGAGGAGGATTGGTTAGCGTAAAGGATGCAAAGGAAAAATAACTTTTGGAACCTCTTAGTATGTTGGAGCTCAAATGGAAATGAATGCAAAACTGGTTTTTTAGTTTCCTGAAAGAAAACTTTAGAGGACTGTACTCAACTCCCTCTGCAGAGCTTTACCATGGAATAAATGTTAGCTGGAGCTGGCAACAGGCCCCCTTAATATATGTGCAAAACTGAGTGTGCTTTAGGTCTGTATGAGATTGGAATGTGCTTGCATTTGGTATCTGAGGAAATACTCAGCCTGTTCTTATTTTTGTATCCAGAATTATGTTACAAAGCTTTTTAAATGCCGAATTCAAGAAGAAATAATCATCAAAATGATTCCAGCAGTGGTATACACAATCAAAAAGCCCCTCAACCAGACTCTGCCCTTAGGCACAAGAATACAGTTCTTAGTGACCAGCATAACTGAGCTGGCTCTGACATCTTTGGCTTGCGTCAGTTTAAAAAAAAAACCCACACAGACACCAACAATTAGCAAACATGGTACTTATTATGCAGTTATTTTACTATAGGTCACTAAGAAAAAAGATGTTCCAGTGATGCAGACATGCTCCAACTCCCATGGGAGGAGGATTTGAATCCAGATCTTCATTGGACATTTCTTAGAAATATTTTGAGTATACTAGCAGTATTACAGTAGCACCTCAAAGTCCCAGTTGAGGCTGAGGCCCCATCACGCTTGGTGCAGTACAGACAGATAGTAAGAGGCATTCCCTGCCCCCAATGTAACTAGAGAAGACAGATAAAAACAATGGGAGGAGGGAACTATCATCCCAATTTTTCAGATGAGAAACTGAGGCACAGAAGCTTGATCCTACGCTCATTGAACTCAGTGGCAAAGCTTCCATTGAGTTAAATACTGCAGAACCAGGGCCCAACTGATTCATCCGAGGTCAGACTGTGATAACGCAAGCAATGGAACCCAGAGCTCCAGACCACTGGCTTAACCACAAGGCAAGCTTTCTCCTGCTAGTTTATCACATAATTTTGATTCAAGTAATTATTTTCCTATAGTGAGAATTTGCATTAAAACTTCTTTCTTAGCAGTGCTGAGGAACTACCTGTAAAGTTAATATGTTTGCCACTTGGGTATTTTTTAAAATAATGTAAAGTGAAAAGAAATGTTTGGTTGGGATGGAATTTGCCAGGAATTGTCTGGTTGTCATTTACAGTTCATTTTTCTGTGTTATTTCTGGGAAGCTGTCTCTGATGCGCCTTTTCCATTAGAGAATATTGTCTGTTTTGCAGCTGAAAGTCATTCTGGCACTGAACAAAACCTGCTGGTTTGATAACGTTTCTACTTGTTGTGTCAGGATCCTTCTGATGTTTCTTATTTTGGGGCCAGAGAGGGTCTGTGACTGCAAAATGGGTATCAACCCCATCCAGATCAAGATGCTGGGGATGTTCTTCAAATTCCTGGGGATGTTCAGATCAGGAGTTTGGGTTTGACCCATTGGAAAGCTTTTGCATTGCAAACCACTGCAAATCATTTGCAACATTCTGATCGAGATCTGGGCTTGGATTTTGAACACCCCTAAAGCTTGGGGGAGATCGTATTTGGGATTTTGGTTTGGGATCTTCTTTTACTTGCTGCTAATAGATAAGTATTTATATGGGTAGCATTATAAAGATGAAGAATACTATAGTACGTGTCTGTTCTTTGTCTTTTGCAGAATGCATGTTTTGATTATGGTTTTTGATTAAATGTGTAAAGGATTAAATGTCTGATCCTATAGCAGGCGTTTGGGCTGATTAGTTTCATGAATTAATTTTTTTTTAAGTAGAGAAATGCTTAACAGTAGCTTCTGCTGCTGTTTTCCTTAGGGGCACAACAAGTACTTTTGATCTCTGGAGGAATGATCAGCTGCTTAAAAGTACTAAGAGCCATCACAAGACCAAAGTCCTCTACTGCTTTCCTTGTCTTTGGCCAGCCTGAGCTTCCAAAATACCTTTGCCTCACATATGCATGGCAATGACCAATCATATCTGTGTGTATTTTAATGGCCTGAAGTATTATAAACATAATTAGTGGTTGAAGGGGCCTTGAACTGGACAGCAGAATGAACTGGATCCAAGAGCATTGTGGAGTTGTTCTGTATGTACAGTATGAAAGAAGAATTGTTCTTTTCTTTATGTATTTACCCTGCTTCCAAACCATCCTTTCATACAAGCAAACATAAGTGTATTCCACACACAATTAAAGTAGTACTTAATGGGGCAGATTCTTAGCAAATGTGAACTGGTGTAGCTCCATTGACTTCAAACAAATGCAGGTTAACACTAGATGAGGATCTGGCCAGGTACTTCAATGAATAGCCATACGATAGTATGAAATCGATATGTACTACTTGACAGTACTTTGCACTCTACCTCTCTGCCAAACAAGCCTTTGATTGAAGTAAGTAAGAACTACTGTTTCTATTGTCTAGGTGGGCCAACAAAATTGTGAAGTACTGAGATGTTTTAGACTTACAAGGTTTCATAACTCAGTGGCAGACTGAGAAATAGAACCCAGGAGCCCTGATTCCACATCACCACTATAACCACCAGCCATTCTTCCTCTTCATACTGATTATTTGTATCACCGTATTGATCTATCTTGGGCTTTATACTGCTGCCCATCGTGATGTCTGAGTGCTTTCCATGTAAAATCAATAGCAACAGAAAAGTCCAGAGTGGAATTCATGGAGTCTCTGGCACTTCTCCCCACCAGCAGTACTGCCTGGAAATCCCAACTTGAAATCCCATAGGAAGAGACAATCCCTGTCCCAAAGACCTTACAATCTAAATAGACAAGAGAGACAGAGGAGGGGAGAAGAGTGCAATAATACTTCCTGTTTTAGGGATGAGAAACATGACTTTCCCAGTGGCACACAAGTGTGTCGCAGACCTGGGAACTGAATTCAGGTGTCCTGAATCCAGCAGCCAACAATTTGTTTCCAAGCCCCACTTGAAACGCTAGTATGCTGGTGAAGCTACACATATAATAATTGACCTGTCTGGGGGTAGGGACTGTCTTTTAGCTTGGTTTTTGGAGCATCTGGCACAATGGGGCTCCTAGGCTCTCACACTTCCAATAATCAAGGATTTCAAAATGACTGCTCATGGCATGAAAGGGAGAACTCAGTAACTAAAGAGACAGAGTTGTTTGTGTATGTATTGTTTTTCTTCCCTGCTGTTTTAGGAAGCAGAAAAGCAAAATGTGTTTTCCCTGATGATGTCCCTTCCCATTTGGCAATCACGGATCTGATTTCCCTGCATTTCTAATTGACCTTGAAATTAACACGTCTTTATCTTTTGTTTTCTGCATCTACCTCCTGGATGACAGCACCACTGTAAGAACAGCATGGTACTTTTGGTTGGTTGTTTGGCTTTTTTATGTCCTACCTACATTATGGACACTGCTATAGAATGGCTATGCCTCTATAACCCTGCTGTGCAGATGCAGATTGGCATTGTCACTGTAGGAACTCCACCTCTCTGAGCAGCAGTAGCTAGGTTGATGGAAGCATTTTTCTGTTGACCTAACTGGGTCTACACCAGGGGTTCCTAAACTTGTCCCGCCGTCCATTGGCCTGGAGCAGCAAACCGCGGCCACTGGGAGCCGCGATTGGCTGAACCTGCAGACACGGCAGATAAACAAACCGGCCCAGCCCGCCAGGGGCTTTCCCTGCACAAGTGGCGGAACAAGTTTGGGAACCGCTGATCTACACAGAGGGCTGGGTTGGCACAGCGATGGTACTCGAGGGCATGAATTTTTTTTTACTGAGCACAATAGCTCTATCAACCGAAGTTTTAAGTGTAGACCAGGTCTTAGCTAACAGCTATGGGAGCACAGAACTTTGTATTTGTTTAGGTCCTACATAATGAGTTACTTTCCCCACAATCCTCCTCTTGGCAATAGAATGGTGGAGATTTTTTTTTTCAAAAATGATTTAAATGTCATTGGAAAGCCCTAACATCATAAACAATCTAAATTCTTCACTTACGTTAGTAATAGCACCTGAGCTTACTGGAAGTGGAAAAATTTAAAACTGCCAGTTTACTGTCACTCCATGGTGTTTATTAAAAAGTTCTTGGACAATGCTGCTTCTTTCGAGGTCCTTATACCACACCAATCACTGTAGTATATAAAGTAATTAAGACAGTTTCACTTTTAGTGCTTGGTGTCTCAATGTTTGTTTCTGCTACTGTGGGGAATGGGAGGAGTTTTTGTAAAAATCAGACCAGGCTGTTTTTATCAAGATTTTGGGGGGAAATTGTAGAAATATTTTTAGTTGGCATTTCAAGTAAATTCTGGGCCAAAATCAAGTTGACACCAGCCCTTTATATCTAGAGCATGTTGCTTTGAAGACTCTATATAGTTATTTGTAGTGCCTGGCAGCTCCAGTTTTGGATCAGGACCCTATTGTACTAGGCACAGTACAAATACAGAACAAAAATACATTTTAAAGTAATGTCCAATTGGCTGAATTTTGTGCCTAAAGTACTTGATGTGTTTTCCCTTTTAATTCTAGATTTGGCATATAATGGTCACATGTCATTAGGCTTGGGAGGATTAGATTTTTATCAGTAAATGCCAATAAACATTGATTTCACCCTACCCACACAAACTGATAAACATCGATAATTGACATTTCAGATAGGCAAAACAATGCTGTTTGAGAACTTTTTAGTTTGATTTCAGCCTTTCTCAGGCTATTTACTGTTTATATTTTGACAGGTGATGTTGACAGTTCTGTGTTTGAATGGTTATAAAGCTTTAATTTTTTGAATCGCAACTTCTGTCATTAAATTGTCTGATTCCCCCAATGTCTGACCCCTCACCTATAATTTCCCACAAATGTAGAAAAATTATATCAATATCAGTTGAAATTTAAAAAAAACCCAAACCTGCCAGGCCCAGATACAAGCATGAGTGGTGATTTGTTCTATTTCAGTTATGTGTGAGTGAATACTTGAAATAACAAATGTTATACTACAGTAGTGGTGGGCAACCTGTGGCCCGTGGGCCGTAGGCGGCCCGTCAGGGTAATCTGCTGATGGGCCAAGATACAGTTTGTTTACATTGGCACGGCCGCCCACAGCTTCCAGTGCCTGCGGTTTGCCGTTCCCGGCCAATGGGAGCCGCAGGAAGGGGCGGCCGGCACATCCCTGCGGCCCGTGCCACTTCCCGCAGCTTCCATTGGCTGGAAATGGTGAACTGCAGCCACTGGGAGCTGCGGGTGGCTGTACCTGCCGATGGTCAATGTAAACTAACTGCTCATGGCCCGCCAGCTGATTACCCTGATGGGCCGCAGGGTGCCCACCCCTGTACTACAATATTTGATCAAAAGCTGGGTGTTTGGTTTTTAACTTTCACAATTCTGTTTTTCTATGTTTCTAGGGTTGCCAGGTGTCCAGTTTTCGGCCCCACCCCAGAGCCTGCATCCCCAGCCAGAGCTCTCACCCTGCCCGCACCCCAACCCATGCCCCAGCTCAGAGCCCCTCCTGAACCCTGAACCTCTCATTTCTGGCCTCATCCCGGAGCCTGCCCCCCGCCCAGCTGGAACCCTCCTGCACCCCAAGCCCCTGCCCCAGCTGGGTAAAAATGAGTGAGCGTGAGGGAGAGTGAGTGATGGAGGGAGGGGGGATGGAGTGAGTGGGGGGTCAGGTCTCAGAGAAGAGGTGGGGCAAGAGTGTTAGGTTTTCTGCAATTAGAAAGTTGGCAATCCTATTTATTTCACATACTAAGCTATCTCTTCTTGAAAATCTGAATCTATTCTCCCTTCTCCCACCCCCTCACTAGCATCTAAAAAGCATGAATGACTCACTTCACATGGGGTTATTCAGTTTCTTCACTGTCTCTGAAACCAGGTGGCACCATCACTTGGCACCTAGGTTCAACTGTGGCCTGATGTCGTGTGCACTCTGAAACAGATGAATTTGTATGTGAATTCATATAAGCAGAAATGTAAATATTTTTCCCCTTGAGTGCATTTGGAGTCTACTTTAGATTTGGTGAGGCTCAAACATTCTCGGATGCCTATGAGCACCTAAATGCTGGGTGGGCAGAAAATAGCAAGGAAAACTATGCTCCATATGATGCCTAGATTCATTGTGACAAACTGATGGATACACATTTCTGCGTTAAAGATCAGGACAGGGCCCTAAATTTCATGTAGCTACAGGTTTGCTTTATTACTTCCATTCTGTGAGGGAACAATGGAATGAGAAAATACTGTACTACTCAGGTTTACAGCCCATCCTGTTAAACAATGAATGTGTTTTTCATTGAGCTCCAACAGGAAAAGTGCTGCAAATGCCTTTTTGAAAGGGAGGATGTGAATTAGCTGCTACTTCTACCCACTTCTGGCCTCTCACCCACAGAATATAAATTGGCATGACATTAACAGAGGACTAGTGTATTGCTGAGTGTCATTATTACAGAGGAGTTAGGGCCGAATTGTGCGGTCTTCACTCAGACAGAAGTCCTGAAGACCGTGGGCGCTAGGGCCTGAGTGCAGCACCAGGAAGAATCCTCACTGCTGCCTAAGTTCACAGTATGACATATTTGGGCAAAAAGGGCAAAATGCAAATGGAATGTCACGCTCTGCATTTTTCCTTTCTTTTTAAAGAGACACTGTGTGTTTAGAGGCAATAATGTCAGCTTACTTTATATTTCTTGTATCTGTTTGCAGTTATGGTGTAATCCTATTTTGAGGGTTTTTTTTAATTTGCTCCTTTTTTTTAGAAGGCCAACCTTTGTGCATGATGCTACAGCACCAGAGTGTGCCCTGCCCAAAGCTCATGGAATCCCTACTGTAACAAACCAGCTTTCGCAAGGAAAGCTGTGCAAATAACTGATATTTTTTAAGAGGCCTTAACATTTAAAAAAAGTAAAATTGAAGTATAATTTGGAACAAAAATTGTTTGGAATCCAAAATTAGAAAGGATTTTATTCAGATCTCTTGTTTGTTTGTTTTGATCAAAGCAATTCAGCATACCTGACAAGAACTTTCAAAATGTGCGAGTCAACCTGAATCTGCATTTTTTTCAGTGAAAAGTTCCCCCCCACCCTCAAAATCTTTGCCTAGCACTATTCGTGAGCAATTCTACAATAACGTGTGTCTGTGCAGCCCAGTGATTGAGACCCTATAATAACAAACCAAATTGTTCAGCCCCGCATTCATGAGCAACTCTACAATAACAAACCTGTGTGCAGCCAAACTATCATGAGAACCTATGTTAAAAAAAAATAAACAAAAATCCCTGCTGTGCATCCACAAGCAATGCTACAATAACAAACTGGTGTGTGTGTGGTCTAGCCCTTACCAGCAACACTGCACAAAACCCATTTGTGTGTGCATACACCTATGTAATGGGGAGTATTCAGAATGCAAAGATTCAATGTCAAGTTTCCAAGGAGGAGTTATAGAAGGCGAGTTAAAGAAAACCATTTGGAAAATTATGAAAAACACCCTGATGTACTTTTAATGTTCATTGAACTCTTCCAGCTACTTTTGTGCCATATTCATGGGGTTTTTTTTAGTGTGAAGATATGTTTACTTTTTGCTTTGACATTTGTATTGTGCACCATTTATTTTAAGATACCAGATTATAAAAAGATCAATAGATAGTAAGGGAGACAGATACAATGTTTAACAGGTGGAAGATTCTTGGTCTCTAAAGATGTGAGCTAGGATTTAAGTTTTCAATCCTATTGCTTGGTTCTCAACTTCTGACTCACCGGCAGGTAGAATTGATTGTCACAGCTCACTTAGCAAAGTCTATCTCAAAGTCACTCTCCCAAAGCTTTACATTTTCTAAACTGTATCCATCCTCTTGGCAAAGTGCGCACCCATAGCTCTTAAGGCTATGATGTCCTTCTAACCTGACCAGGATTTAGATTGGAGACCTCCAAGGACAGGACTGGAAGTGGTGTGAGTGGTTTGATAATAATCCTGATCCTGCTGAAACAGTATTGCGTACATTCCCCCAGTCCAGTGGTGGATATGCTCTTCTGAGAAAGGTGCCATCTTTTGGACCTGAAACGAAAGCCTTAACCACTTGCAGTCACTAAAGATCCTTTTGTACTTTTTGCACAAGTATTGGTATTAACTCCAGTGTCCTGGCCAAATTTCCATTTGGGAAACAGTATTCTCCATCCATGAATTCCTCCTGCAGTTTCAACTGCACACAGTAGTCTCTATATCCTGACTGAAACTGTTGTGTAATATTGCTGTTTGATGCTTCCATGTTCCACCCAAGTGAGAGGTGTATTTCACTGGTGGGCGAAACCATTCATGTGGATGTAACTTACATGTATAGTGATCTTGAATAATTGTGTGTGTATAAAATTTGAGATTCATTGGCGTGAGCAATGCTATATGTATATAAAACAACAAGGAGTCCAGTGGCACCTTAAAGACTAACAGATTTATTTGAGCATAAGCTTTTGTGGGTAAAAAACTCACTTCCTCAAATAAATCTGTTAGTCTTTAAGGTGCCACCAGACTCCTTGTTGTTTTTGTGGATACAGACTAACATGGCTACGCCCTGATAAATGTATATAGTATCTTTCATTTGTAAAGTGCATAGAAGGAATAAATGCTCTTATAAAGTCTTCATCAGTTTAGGTTCTTCATGTGGCATTTAGAAAGACAACATTTATTTGGACTTCTAGTACCAGCAGAGAGAAGCCTGTGTTTTTTGTTTTTGTGCCTTGTTGGATAGACAGTACAAAGGGCAACTTAGTTACAATGAGGCCTTTCAGCCTCTTCATGGGAGACGTGCACTGTGTTTCCTGCAGCATATTGCTGGTTATAATGCAAGCCCTTATGTCTGAAGTTAGTGCAGCTGAGCGCTGGTAGCTTTAGTAGAAGGGAAGCCTTGTCTTAAAGGGGGAATCAAACATATCTTTGGTGGCTGTTCCCTAAGGGCAGTAGCATTAGCTGTAGTAAGATCAGCCAGTTCAGAAGATACTGTAGTTCACAAAATGGATCCTGGGCACTGGCTTAATCCTGACAACCATGGAGCACCCTCTTCAGCAGTGCTTCTGCAGGGATCTGCTGGTGGCTTTGGTTCCTCCAGCTCTGGGGTTGGAGGGCAATGATCCCGTCCTATGCTCAACTTCTGTCCTCAAAGCGGCGTTGTATCGAATGCCCTATTGCTAGTTTGAGCATTGGAATCCCAGTACTAGCTTAGTTTTTCTCTTTTCTGTTTGAAGTCCTTTGCTGGGAGACTAGATTTAGAGACCTTCCTAGAGTGGGGAACCAGCCATTCTGGACAGTTTGCACATGGCTACTGTAATCCCTTCCTATAAGGGACTGGGAGTCAAGTCCACCATTGCAATGTGCTTGGAAGCAAGAGCTGAGCCAATGAAACGTGCTGTATACTCACCTGTACAAATTCATCCAGAGCAAACTGCTTAATTGCCTGGTTAAGTCCCACTCTCTATTCGTATGTCCCTCCACAAACAGATCAGTTTCCAGAAACCTGTTTGGTGGGAGTTACTGCTGGCTGCTTTAGGATAGCACACTTCAGCCTCTGGGGTGCTTGCATGCTATTCTGCTGAGTGTGTGGCCTTGGCTATTCGACTGCAATTTGAAACTTGAGCTGGTTTGTTGGGATAAAATCTTTAGCATTCTGGAGCCTTATCACAGAACTCTGGCATGTTTTCTTCCATGAGTGACTTTGTTGCCTAAGGGACTGCTGTAGATGTCATTCTATACACCTAGGAGTGTTGTGTTGGTGGGAGCCAGGGCTATCTCCCTGCTAGGGAGGTGAGCATTTCAAATTTCTAGTCTTTGCCTCATGGAATTACTTTAATTTTATGATTTCGGCTCTGAGAGCTGAGGCAGTATTGATATATATATATATATACCCAAATATATTTGGGCAATCAACTTAGTTCTAACCTGGCTAAGCTTCTGCTGGTATTTTTATGTTGCCATCTGTCATTTAAATAGATCTCTAGTCTCTTACTGTAATGGTACTTGATGGCTTATAGGAAGCTGTGGACACGGTCTCTAGAAAGACTTATACTTACAATCTCAGTTTTAAAAACATGACGTAAGCTCTTTGGGGGTGTGGCCCATCTGTGTGTTTATGTTTGTACAGCACCTAGCACAATAGAGCCTTGATCCATGTCTGGGGCTACCACAGTGTATATGTGTGTCATGTTTATCTGTTTCTTTCAGTAGGAATTTATCCCCAAAACAGAATCCAGGGGCAAGATAATATCCAATAGGTAGGGGTGTGTGAGTGTGTGTGTAATGTTCACTCAGTTGGGATGGAGTGGAGGGGTCTGTGGATCAGCTGCAGCTGGGCTTCCCTTTTCCCCACCCCCAGCCTTCAGACTTTGGACCATATGTGCTCTCTTCAGATCTGGGGATTTGTGCATGGGGAGAGGTTGGAAGGGAGGCAGGAGGGTGGTGGTTAACTTCCCCATGGGGCCCACTCTGTGCTTGGGGAATCCCTGTGCTGTGGCAGGTGGGGGAAATCCTGGTAATGTGGCTCCATTGGAACTGTATTTCCAGGAACCGAGAGGAAGCCACAGTAGGTCTGGGGGCGTGTGGCCTCTTTGTGGTTAGTCCTGTGTGTATACCCACAGATTTTAGTGGATTTCAGAGGGCAGGAGGCAAACCTTACTCCTGATGGAAGGATTTCAGGAAACTACTGGAGTGGAGTCTCCTGGAAGTTTACTGTCTCTTCTGTAGGAGGCAGTGTTGGCATCTCTTGTGACTCATTGTGAGTTTCATAACATTTGGTGTTTTTATTTTAAGCCCCAGCTCCTGGACTCCTGTGACTACATGAGAATCTCAGCTTTTTTTAAAGTAAATTTCTCTCCTTCGTGGTGGTGGTGGAGAAAAGCTTGAAAATAAGAATTGAGTGGCCCCTAAAGACTCAGACACCAGAAAGCAAATAAAAATCCCCAATTTTTAAAAATATTTTTAAAACCACATGATTATAAAGTCAGTCTCATGACTTTAGAGCACTTTGCAATGGCAAGTGGAGGCATGCTCTGACCCCATGTTTTCGTAGAATCATAGGACTGGAAGGGACCTCGAGAGGTCATCTAGTCCAGTCCCCTGCACTCATGGCAGGACTCATCTGCTCCTGCTGTCTGTTTCCCCATTTACATCATCAAAGCATCACTACCCATGTGACTCTCACCAAGCGGACTGTGCAGATGTCAGGTGGGCCTGAGGGTCTAGCTCTTTGCTTTTCAAATCTTTCATAAGCTGTGATCATTGTGGGCTGCCTTACTCATTCAGTGGCAGGGTGGTAGCTTTTACAAAGAGATCTGGGGTTAGGCTTTCAAAAGCCCCTAAATCCTATTTTTCAAAAGTGACTTATTCTTATATATAATATAATATAAAAATATAGAAAATAGCACACATTGGGAGGTGGAACTTGTGGGTTTGGCACAGAGATGGAAGTTGGGGGTTGTATTCCCAGCATTGCCATAGGTTTCCTGTGCACCTATGGCAAGCTATTTCCCACTCTGTGCCTCGGTTTCCTCATCTGTAAAAAAGTCTGTTTCCTGGGAGTGTTGAGCTGGGAGGCTAAATTAACGTTTGCAAGCACTTTGGGATCCTTGAACAGGTGGCGATCGAGATGGGCAAAAGATTTCTATTAGCTGAAGAAAGTGGGCTCTGAACAGAGGACCAAATTCTCTCCTGTTGTAAATGGGCACTGCTTCAATGTCACTGGTGGAATTTTGCTTCTTTACATCAGGGGAGAATTTGGCCAAGGATGCTATGCCGTTTTTCATGGCATGTCATCACTGTGATGTTGCAAAGTGTGCTTCTGAATAAATCTAAATAAAACTCCAAGGTACTGGAAATGTAAGTTGAAAACAAAATGACCTCTGCTTTCTTCTTTTTTCAATGGCTTGTAGTGTACAGATTCAGACATTTTTTTTCGATTTGGTTCCCGGCGTCCTGATTACACTTGGAACTCTTTGTATCCAAACGACATCACAAAAAATTACATTCATGGAATATATCCAGGACACAGTGTCATCATGTGTTTCCCTAGCCTTCCCCCTGATCCCTACCCCTCCGACCCCCACACACAACTGAGAGCGATTAAATGATGGGAAAACAGTAACTTGTTCGCTTTAAGCCAGCACTCACTCTGCAGAAAATGTGGATAGTGACATTTTGGCAGGGACTGCTCAACATTCCTGCTGCACTTGGTAATGTTTTAAAACCGGAGTCTTGCTCTGCATTGTGCTCTCTGGAGCTGTCACATCGAAACTGTCTCCCTTCATGAGTCAAGCCTTTAATTTCCATGCCCAGAGAAATCAGCTTTCACTGGCATTTGAGCAGATGTGACACCTGGCAGTCATGGGAGCAGGTACCCTTGTATATCTCACAGTACCAGTGGTTAAGAAACAAAGAATGGGTGCATGGTCTAGTGGTTAAGGTACTGGCCTGGGATCCAGGAGATCTGAGTTCAATTTCTGGATCTGTTTCAAACTTCTTGTGTGACCTTGAGTGAGTCATTTGATCTCTCTTTGTCTCGGTTCCACATTTGTAAAACAGGGATAATAGCATGGGTGTTGAGAAGATAAATACATTAGTGTGTGAGGGTCTCACAACCACTAACTGTTATCTGATGCTGTAGAGCCTTCGCTGGCAGAGGTTTGGGATGAACCCACTATTTTATGTGGACCAAACCCTGGCATGTGCCCCACACAATTACAAACTGTGCCTCATGGCACTTCATCTGTTTTTTTTTTTTGCATTTCTGTAGTATGGTCAGTATTGTGTGGGGGAAACCATATTAAATGTGATGGAACAGAAGTGTTGTGAGTGTAGGCCCAGGGCCCTATCCAAAGGAAGGGTCAGACCTACTGCTTATTGCTACCTACAAATGCAGTGTAAAGCCACTTTTATATATTAGTTTGAAATGTAATCTGTGGCTGGAGGAGTTGATGGGATGTTGATCATGACCACAGGCATAGAGTGCATAGATAGAGAGGGGTGCTACCTACCATGTCTTAGTTAGAGCCATTGTCTGGGCATCAGTGGAAATCTCAGAACAGCTCTAGGATAGATAACTAACCTCAGTTAAAACTTTTAGGCTCTCTGGGCTGTCCCATGGGTGGGGGGAATGAGGGATGGGAAGCCTCCCTAACCTTGAAGAAAGGAATCTCTGAGGGCTGTAGAGTTGATATAGCCAGTCCTATGGTGCCTGCTCCTGCCACACAGCCCCAGTGTAGGAGACACTTCGGGGAGGAGAGGTGGGAAGGGGGTATCATGCCAGGGATGGGGGAGGTTGTGGTCCAGTTGTGCTGCTGTTTCAGCTAGTGCTCAGCTGTCCCCATGATTGGGGGAGGAAAACTACTCGTGTGACTCTCACCCCAGGTGCACTGTGTAGAAGTCAGGTGAGCCTGAGGGTCTAGCTCTTTGCTTTTCAAATCTTTCATCAGCTGTGACCATTGGGGGCTGCCTTACTCAGTCAGGGGCAGGGTGGTAGCTTTTACAAAGAGGTCTGGGGTTAGGCTTTCAAAAGCACCTAAGTTCTGTTTTCAAAAGTGACTTATTCTAAGTGCTTAAGTCAGTTTTGAAAATGGGACTTTGACGCCTAAGTCACTTAAGTGCTTTTGTAAAATGTAACCCTACTTAAAATCAAGAGAACCTGACTTATCAGATTCTAGCAGCTTTAAGGCCTAAACATAAGGATGGTGGCCATTAAATTATATCAGGGCTACCACGCTGACTAGGCGGAACGTATGGAAGTGTCCATTGTGTTCTAGGAAGGAGAAATAGCTCCAGAGGGTCCTTTGTTTAAAAGGAAGAGTGAAGAACTGAGGATGTAGGTAAAAAGAAAGGAACTGAAGGAGTGGCAAGAGCTGTAGGGGGAATGGAGCTGAGAGGAAAGGCTTAAAGGCAAGAGGGAGAAGACAAGGGAAGTCAAGGGGGATGGGGAATTGAATGGGGCAAAGAGTCTCCTATCATGCATCAGAGCTATTTGGTTTTCCCTGCTCTGCAGGAGAGACTGACATCCAGCAGATGCCCATCTTCCTGCTTTCTCTGTGTGTATTTAGGGGATGAGTCATTCATTCTGTTGTCACTTCAGCTCCCCAACAACACCCAGTGTGATCCCGCTAGTCTGTAAGTCTCTTGGTTACCGTCCACATAGCATCACTACCAGCTTCCAGGCTCAGGGTCTGCATGCCCCGCTTTACTGAGAGATCTGTGGCTCTGCTTTGCCCAGATTAATGCACGGCATGCAGACGGGTCCCTTCACATTCCCTTGCTCGGAGAGTATCTCGGACTGGAATTTGTGCAGCTCTGTAGAACGTAACCTTGGGGATGGCTGGCTCCTGTTCTACAGCCTGAGTGCTGCACCTATTGCCCTCAGATACTGCGTGGCCTGTGTTATCTCTCCGCGATATGAGAAGCAGGAGAAACTGAGCAGTCCAAAGGCAGTACAAGGAGAAAAGGACAAAACTAGGGCTTGCATTGGCAGCAGTAACCAACTGGATACTGAGTCAGTCCCTGATCGGGTCTGGTTTTATTTAACTGTTCATAGAAAGCTTTTTTTTTTCTCTCTTCACCTGCCAAGACTTGAGTTCCAAGCATGTGAGGGAGCAAAATACCTGCCACAGAGATGTCATCAGTGGTTGCAGCAGAAACACAAGAGCCTTGAATTTGAATCTTGGCAGATAAGTAGAGGAGAAAAGAATGTAACTCCCTTAAATATATTTAACTTTCAAGGGCCCTGGAAGGGTGCTCTTAGCTCTCGTGGGGCATTCAGCACATGGCAGAAAGTAAGATGGCACACGCAGCCTGCTGGGGCAAAATTCAGCCCTCTGTGTACAGTCACTGAGCAGCAGCCTTTATGAATTGGCTTTCTGAGAGTGCTGCTTGCTGCAGTGTGTGGCCCTCTTTGGTGAGGGAGGTGGCTATCAGTGACCCCATTTAGTGGGAGAAACTGAGGCGTGGTGAGCCTCTGACAAAGCTGGGCATTGAACGCCTATCTCTTGTTACCAGTGCTTTTATCACAGGGCTCCTTTCCTTCCCCCATGTTGAGCAATTGTTTGCTATTTAAACAGCCTCATGGCTACTCATGGCCTTTTGCAGATGCATAAAGGGTGGCTCCCAGTCTTAGTGAGAGATGGCAGAAAGAGGGCAAGGGAAGAATGAGGTTCATTCGATACCAAGTCACTAGGCTATTTGCTGTGTCATTGCCCACCCCAAGTATTTAAAAAATTATGAGCCAGGGTCCTGAAAGGTCTGAGTGGCTCAAAAATCACAAGAACTTTACCCAAAGGCTGTTCTTTTGATTTCTCTTCACGGAGAAGAGTCACATTTTCAAGCTTTTCCCCAGAACCTCCAGTGATACAAACTCACTTTGGAAGGAGGCTGAGAATCTCGGGTAATAACCTGATTCCAGCCGCCAAGGCTTTAAGAAAAATGCCAGAGAACATGAGGCTTACAATAGACTCACAAGGATCAGCAACTCCACTTGGCTATCTGGTGAGGTCCATTTTTAAAAAAGGCTTTCCCTTTCCCCCCTCGCTGTATTGGCTTAAATGTTTCGGGAACAGGACTGAACATCAGCAATATTGTCAGAACATATGCAGCAGAAGAGAGAGGTCCTGCTCCCCATGTCCTCTGTTTTCCCCGCTTAGTACGTAGCCCTTGTATAATCACTACTGTCCTCCAACCATGAGGCCTGAACTCTGCTTCCTTCGAAACTTTTTTGTTAATGCTGCTTGAGAATGGCCAGCATGTGTCACTTCTGTCCTGCTTCCCTGCTCCTGCCTGGGAAAGCTCCCATGACCAATTCCATTGGCCTCGTTCACCTTTGTCTGCAGTGTGGGCATAACTCTGGCTTAGCCTGTAGCCCCGGATTTGTCTCTTGACCATAAATTAGGCTAATTATATTAAGGCCTCTGCGTGGCATATTTCCCTATGATGGTGTCCCCTGAATAGATATGTGGACACAGTTGGCAAGGGGCTTTGTTGCAAGGATAGGTTCCTGGGTTACTGGTTCTGTTGTGTAGTTTGTGGTTCCTGGTGAGTATTTGCTTCAGGTTGGGGGGCTCTCTGTGTGCAAGGACTGGCCTGTTTCCCAAGATTTGTGAGAGTGATGGGTCGTCCTTCAGGATAGGTTGTAGATCCTTGTTGATGCGTTGGAGAGGTTTTAGTTGGGGGCCGAAGGTGACGGCTAGTGGCGTTCTGTTATTTTCTTTGTTGGGCCTGTCCTGTAGTAGGTGATTTCTGGGTACTCTTCTGGCTCTGTCAATCTGTTTCTTCACTTCAGCAGGTGGGTATTGTAGTTGTAAGAATGCTTGATAGAGATCTTGTAGGTGTTTTGTCTCTGTCTGAGGGGTTGGAGCACAATGTATACCTTCAAATCAGCAGCACTGCTATGGGTACCCGCATGGCCCCACAGTATGCCAACATTTTTATGGCTGACTTAGAACAACGCTTCCTCAGCTCTCATCCCCTAATGCCCCTACTCTACTTGCGCTACATTGATGACATCTTCATCATCGGGACCCATGGAAAAGAAGCCCTTGAGGAATTCCACGTTGCCAACTGTGTCCACATATCTATTCAGGGGACACCATCATAGGGACTAATCACATCAGCCACACTATCAGAGGCTCGTTCACCTGCACATCTACCAATGTGATATATGCCATCATGTGCCAGCAATGCCCCTCTGCCATGTACATTGGTCAAACTGGACAGTCTCTACGTAAAAGAATAAATGAACACAAATCAGACCTCAAGAATTATAACATTCAAAAACCAGTTGGAGAACAGTTCAATCTCTTTGGTCACTCGATTACAGACCTAAAAGTGGCAATTCTTCAACAAAAAAACTTCAAAAACAGACTCCAACGAGAGACTGCTGAATTGGAATTAATTTGCAAACTGGATACAATTAACTTAGGCTTGAATAGAGACTGGGAGTGGATGGGTCATTACACAAAGTAAAACTATTTCCCCTTGTTTATTCCCCCCCCCATCCCCCACTGTTCCTCAGACATTCTTGTCAACCGCTGGAAATGGCCCACCTCGATTATCACTACAAAAGGTTTTTGCCCTTCCTTCCCGCACTCCCCACCCCCCGCTCTCCTGCTGGTAATAGCTCACCTTAAGTGATCATTCTCATTACAGTGTGTATGGTAACACCCGTTGTTTCATGTTCTCTATGTATATAAATCTCCCCACTGTATTTTCCACGGTATGCATCCGATGAAGTGAGCTGTAGCTCACAAAAGCTTATGCTCAAATAAATTGGTTAGTCTCTAAGGTGCCACAAGTCCTCCTTTTCTTTTTGCGAATACAGACTAACACGGCTGCTCCTCTGAAACCTGTGTTTATATTGTAGTGCAGAGTGCTACCCTACCGTATGACTCTATTGTCTGTTTCACCTCTGAGTCATGTGGCTAAGACCTACTTTTCATCTTGTCCGAACTGACTTGTAAATCAACGCCTTTGTTCAAATTAAAGACGTCCTCATTCTACTCCACGCAATTGCACACTGAGCACAAGGGAAATCGGAAAGTTCATATTAGGGCCAATAGGAACCCCATCAGGGACTGCTTCAAAGGTCAGTCCCCAATGCCTTAGCCACCTCCGTATAAACAGTCTGCACAGACTCCATTAGTGCATTTCAATCCAATATTAAGCACGGCCCTTTGCTAGTGCTATCGAGGCAAATGTTCCACTTTCACGTTTGTAATGCATCATTTGGCTGGATGTAATGTTTAACAATAACCAAGAATTGAAACGGCCTCTGGCTTCACCATATTTGTATTATTAAAGACCAGTAAGTCTCACAGACCACTAGACTGGATTTACCACGTAGATTTGTTTTTCCAGGCCAGAAAATCAACTGGGTTCGCATCCCAAATGTGAGGGTACTGAAAGAGTGATGATGGTTAGTGTTATCCCAGGTGCCAAGGGGTGATCCCAGTCAGGATTTATACCTGTTTATTTCTGAAAATAAAAAAATACTTTTTGTTAGTGAAGTTCAGTGTACTCTAGTGGTTAGAACAGGAGACTAGGAGTCAGGACTACTGGGTTCTAGTCCCAGCTCTGGCCCTCTGTGGTCAGTACATTCATGTTGTGAGGGTGCTTATAGTGAAGCTGACTACCTGTGACCGTCTGGTCAATTGTCCTTCTAGCTGAAATGTCCAAGAGTTTCTCTGCTGGTGAGTCAAAAATGACCAACGGAACCTTGTGAAAGGGCCATTCCTGTACTAATAGATTCTGGTAGTGGTGCCTGATCTGCTAGGAGACAATGTCCCTTTGGGATTTGCCATGATGATGATGATATGAGATTCACTGAATTTGCGGATGAGTGTTAAGGGAGGTGAGGAGCAAATCGCAGTACTTAATCCCTCTTTACCTTATCATCCCTTTCTATAAAATGGGATGATACCCCTTCCTCAGAGGGAGGCTTACTTCCTGGCTGCCTCCCGAACTTTGGGATCCTTGGATGGTGGATGCTAAAGAAAGTGGCAGCAAAGTATTGTTACTGACGGCCGCACAAATCTACTTGTACACATCTGGATCCTAGAATTATGGCTTTAAACAGCATGTAGAATGATCTGTAGGCTTACCAGACAAGCTTGAAGTTGTTCTGGGTCAGGTTTGAGATGCACCCAATTAACTTACTGTGGCTGGAACAGAGGGGTTCTTGCTGTGTTTGGTTCCCCTTCTTTTTGTTATCCTCCTTTCTCCCATATGCCCTTGTAGAATGTCCGGCCTCCCTTGTGTCACTAACAAGATGGGTGTGATGGGAGCTAGTCAGCAATGGACAAAGGTTTTCCATTCTGAGTTACGACCCCCTGACCGAACAGGATATTCCATCTGAATGCTGAGAGTTGTCTGATCTCTTCATGATGCACAAATAACCTGGTTCCTAGAAATTGCGTGGGATGGCTCGGACCATGCAAAAGGGTGTCACAGAACTGCTTGCATTCAGCTGTGTCCTGCAACAGCTGAGGGCAAACAAAACAGACTGAGAGACTGCTGGAAAGCTGAGAGAGCAGGTCTTTCAGATACAACCAGTGATTTGGGCAAGCCTGTAGAACAGCTGTGTACGGATTCCAACCTGGGAAAAACACCATTTCTGGAGTGGGTTTAGGTGGCGACAGGTTCCTTCACGGTGCTCCAATTTTACAGGCTGTAGCCTATAACAAGAGGCTTAATAGAAATTACAGGAGAAACAATAGACACAGTGTACCCTGCCCTACAGAATTGGGATAGGTTAGATTAAACCACAAGCTATTACTGAGCCCCTTTCTTGGTTTTCCTTAGCTTTAATATGGCTTGGGTTTGCAGGTATTTTTTTCCCCTCATTGCTTGAGATGAGACTGTAGTCTCTTGTCTCAAGTATTCATGGTAGCCCCAGTAGACTCATGTCTTTCTGCAGATATGGCTGGGCAATGTCGGCAAAAAATGTCCAGCAGTGAAAGTCACAGGTCTGGATAGCCTTCCTGAGATATCACACCTTGAATCTTGCCCATCCTACACTTGGGTGGGGAAAGAAGGAATCCTTTGTCAGATAGGTCATTTTTAAAACAACACGTGAGGCACGCACACAATGTTGTGAGCAGTCCTGTGCAGAGATGGGTTGGTAGGCTGGCCGCAGATGAGGCCATCAAGGATGCATGATAATGGTGGTCTCATTTTTCCCACAATTTATCACATGGCTGTTCCAGTTTCATATATGGATTGCATGTATATGTGTATCATTATGGATAAAGTTAGGTATCAATTCTTGGTAAGACTTACTGGCACAGTTCTCCCCTCTGTGCACAGGGGGCATTGCTCTGAAAGTCCCATTAACCCCAGCGGCTAAACGACCAGTTCATCCTGCATTTGAATGATGGCAAAAATAAACTCCTCTCTCTCTCCCCCAAGCCTTCCTTATTGCTGATTTTTTTACATCTAGCATCTATGTCCATGGCTGCTGATTGATATACCTGGTGTACTGTGCAGAAGGGAGAAAGCCTCTTCCATGCCATGCTGTTGAATTTGCCCGGTACATCCTCAAGCTGCAATTCATCGCATGGGCTGGAATTTTCAAAAAGGCCTAAGGGAGCCAGATGCCCATTTCTCATTGACGGACTTTCAGTGGAAGTTGGGCACCCAACACCCGTGGGTCCCTTGGAAAATCCCAGCTTTAAGCACATGCTTAACTGTAAACCCATGAATTATCTCATCCCTATTCAACAAAGCACTGAAGTGTGTGACTTCAGTGGGACTTGTGCACGTGCTTAAGCTTTAAACGCTTTAGCTGAACGGGTTCCTGAGTTCACTGGAATGTGAACAGCATTGTAATAGGTGACTTATGACCTGTCATGCAAGAATAAATAAATAAGGTCCTTTCTACTGACCTGAGCAGAGAGGAGCACAACTGGGCAGAGCAGAAAAGGAGGGGTAGAGCTGTGGCTTTAAGGATTCTTCTGGTAGCTGCATGGTTGGGTTCTGTGGTTGGAGTCCAGGAGAATCATTTCCTACCCTCAAAATTATTCAGCCAGGCATCTGTGCCAGGGTTAATACTGATGCTTGTGGCAATGATTGCTGCTTCTTCCCTTCACCTCTCTGTGGAAGGGGTGGAAGTACTGGGCAAGGTGCAGTAAGGAAGCTCTTGGTATGTCTACACTGCGACTAAACACTGGCCCGTGTCAGCTGACTCAGGCTTGTGGGACTCAGGTTTCTGGGGTGGTAAAACTGAGGTGTAGATGTTCGGGTTGGGCTGGGGCAGCAGCTGACGCTCTGTGACCCTGTGATGGGGAAGGGTCCCGGAGCTCAGACTCCAATGTGAGCCAGAACATCTACCCCGCAGTTTTGCAGCCCAAGCCCTGCAAGCCCAAGGTAGCTGACATGGGGCAGCTGCAGGTGTCTCGTTGCAGTGTAGATGTGCACAAGTCTTCACGTATTAAAGAGGCTCTAGTTCAGCTGCAAGTTATGGGCTTGAGGCAGGATTTATTGGGTGAGATTCTCGGGCCTGTGCTGTGCAGGAGGCCAGACTAGATTATCATAATGGCCCCATCTGGCCTTAAAATAACTCATCTCTGGGCTCTGTTGCCTGGAGGGGAACAGGGAGGCCAGTACTCCTGAGGAAAGGAATTCATTTCCCCCCCTCCTGCTCCCAAATACATGTAAGGGAGACTATCCAACCTAGGGATTCTCCTGGGCTCAATTCCCATTCTGTGGGCTTTGCTGGAGGAGAGGACAATGTGTTCCAAATAAATTGTCTGTGGAGTATAAGATGGAAGCTGTGCAACTTGGTAAGGTTGTGTTGGCTCTTCAAGGAATCTGAAGCTCTATGCATCTGTAATGGAGGCTCTGGGAACCTGTTCTCTTTTGTTTCTCCTTTGGGGATATAGTTACCAGGCAATTATTTCACACCCTGTAGCACTGCAGACATGTCTCTTCAAGTCCAGTCCCTTACCACGTGGCTGAGAAAATGTATTTTACATTAAAAAAGAAGCCTTTAAAGAAATGCCCTCCAGGCATAAAGCCGATGTGTTTTCTGCATATAACTGTTATTAATACAATGAACTTCTCTTCAGGCTCGCGGGGAGCAGGTTGTGAAGGGAAATGTGAATGTGACTTGATCACTGGAGATATGAACGATATGATACTCATTTTCAGTGCATTGTAGGTCTGATTCCGTCACAGCGCCCCAGCCCAGGATTCATTTTGCAGTGATAAAGCAGTGCAACACTCTAAAGCAGGTTTATGTGACATGCGTTCCTGCGGAACATTAGTATAAAATAAACAGATTATATAAGCAATTTTACGTTGGCTCAAAGATGCCAAGATATATAGATCTGGGCAGAGTGGAATGATAAACAGCAAGTATGACTGAAAACTTGCATAACGAAAGCCCCACTGGTGTTAGTGATGGGAGTAAAAGAAATGTTGCTTTAGCTTTGACTTTTTAAAGGTGATTATTGATTTTTGTCTCAGTAATTTGTCACTGTTTATTATATGAGATCTTTTTACCTCTGGTTCGACAGTCACCCCGCACACCTCCAACAACATCCCTTTCTTTTGCTACTGCTCTTCCATGACGCTTTGGAAATGGTGGAGGCCACTTTGCTGGCACGGATGTCAGCTACTTTGCTCACAGATGCCAGTTTCCCCTGGATGCTTGCCGCTGGTATGATGGGGTTTGCCCTTACCAGAGAAGTGCAGCCAATTTCCTCGTCCCTTTGCTTCCAATGACAGTTAGCTAAGGGCAGCGTTTATATCAACTGCGAGAGCGTTGGTAGCCACTTGGGCAGTACCACCACACCCAGTATGGGACAGGGAGGGGCTCAGTGCCCCAGCCACGGAGAAGGTGGAGCTGTCTGGGAAATGTGGCTAAACCAAGCAAGGGAAGAGGGAACTCCCATCTGCTTCTCGCAGAGGATGGGGAATAGCACTTTCCCTGAAGACATTCCCTTTTGATAAAACCCTTGGAGACATCCATCCCGTCTCCCATGTTCCACATCCTTGTGTTACAAAGTAAGAACCCACACTTCTTGCTCACTTGTAACTTGTGCTTGTGATGGGGGCGAGGAGGATCCAGACGTGTGTTTGAATGGAGGTGATTATTAGGTGGAACGTGAGAATTGTTGAGACTTGGGGCCACATCCACGTGGGATGTTAGCTTTCAGGAAAGGAAAAGATGAAACCAAACCACCCCCTACACTTAATGGCTGAAGAAGCAGAATAAGAATCCGGACTCCTGGGTAGGGTGACCCAGATGGCAAGTGTGAAAAAGCGGGACACTTTTTTTCGGGGGTGGGAGGGTATAGTTGCGTATATAAGACAAAGCCCCTAATATCAGGATGGTCCCAATAATATCAGGAGGTCTGGTCACCCTACTCCTGGGTTCCATTTCTGGGCCTGCCATTGGCCTGCTCTGAAAGTTACCTCAGCTGGAATTTTCACATTAAACTGTTTAAAATCAGGCCTTACTTTGTGCAGTGTTCAGTACTCCACAGGGCATCTTGACTTCAGGAGGAGGTGACTCTCTGCATCTTTGAAAATCAGGCCACTTTTTTAGGTGCTTAAATATTGGTGGGTGGTTAGGGACTAAATTTAGACAGCAAAGTTGGATCCTGTTGGGAGAGACTGACAAAGGCACAAGGGATAGTTGGGGACCCTCGATGCCTTTTGACCTTTGCAAACTCTCCCTTTGACTTTGACCTTGTAACTCAAGTAACTTCGTCCTCATACTTGCCTCGTTGATTAATTTGGCTACCTGTGACTCAGTTTACACACATTAAGAATTGTCACTTCTATTCTGATCTGCCCCATAGGGCAAGGGGGGATCTCCAGAAGAGAAGCTCTAGAGAAGTGTTTTCTGTATTATTGCAAAAAACATTTCTGGACAGATGAAAGTGCTGATCCCAGAGGAAGGGTAAATTCTCTAGAGAGTGTCTTTTAAGAGCAAGAAATGTATAAAGTGCACGTAGGGGGAATCATCACTGCTGTGTGCCTTGGCTTCCCTACCTATAAGATGGAGATGATGGGCAGGTGTTACTGTGGCAAACTGTATTGCACTCCTCAGATGAAAGGTATAATGGGAAAGAGTTATAATAGTTCAAGTTTCCTGAGCTTTAGGTGGATAGGAAATGGGATAATGGACACACTACCTCTTGCTGAGAGTTGCTTATAAATCTTAAAGGAACCTGCCCCTCCTCCCTTTTAAAATGGGTGTGAGAGGTTGGACCCCCCTTTCGGGGTGCCACCAGATATGCTGGAGCCCCACTGAGCCTGCCCATTCTACGAGTCTGGGCTTCCTCACCCTGTCCTTGCTGTGCCAGGCCCTCAAGCCTTCTTTAGCACACACACAGGGAAGGCCACACCCAGCTGCAGATACAGACTGAAATCATCTCTGTGTGGGAGGAGCAGCTCGGGGATTTACCCAGTACTGATGTGCACACCTCCTTTGGGGTGTAAACCCAAAATAATATTGTCTTGCACTGTATAGAAAGCTCTGTAAAATGCAAGCTCATAAAAATCACCCCATTCCTCAATGTGGAGGGAGATAAGCACAGCTTTTTGCCCCTTCCCACCCCCAACCCCCAGATATGAATTGCACAAACTCAGTTTTGGTATAAACAAGAAATAAGTTTATTAACTACAAAAGCTAAATTTTAAGTGATTATAAGGGATAGCAAACAGAACAAAGCAGATTAGTGAGCAAATAAAACAAAACACACAGACTAAGTTTAATACACTAAATAGGTAGGATATAAATTAACAAATTCTCACCCTGAGTGATAAGCAGGATGGCAGATTCTTAAGGCACAAGTTGCCTGGGCTTTCCCAGGTTTTCATACACAGTCTAAAGACCCTTCTAGCTTGGGACCATCACTTCCCACAGTTCAGTCTTTGTTCCTCAGGTGTTTCCAGGTGTGTTGTTGTAGGGAGTGTGAGGTTCCCCCATAATGTCATTGTCCCCCTTTTATATCTTCTCCCCACTTGCTAGAAAGCTCTTTTGCTGTGACATAGGTCAAACAGTTCCCATTGTGTGGTGCTAACTCTGAGAGGTTTCTATTGTACACAATTCCTGGGGTAATCCTTGTGCTTGTGCACATTTCCTCAGTAAGCCATTAACGTTGTTTGGCCTCTTTACTCTTGTACCTGAAAGGCTGCTTGTGGGTGTTTTCAACCTCAGGACATGTTTCAGCGACACATACATAGCCAAACTTCATAACCTCACATATGACAATAGCACATACAATCCAACGAGATATTACTGTTGAGACTTTAAGAATGACACCTCACAAAGCACACTTTGTATAAAGCATATCCTAATTACATGACAGTGGTGAATATTGGGGTGTCAGGATGTCACAATGGGGGTTATGGTTTCCACAGAGGATGTGGAAACAATGCCATCTCTTTTAGATTCTGGGTTGGACTCTGAATTCAAGTTCTGGCTGTCTGAGTGCAGAAGCTGCATTTACTAGAGAGGGTTCCTCGGCGTGCTGTGTATCTCAGAACAGCAGTTTCTCCTTTGAATCACACTGTTTCATCTCATCAGGCATCCTGCCTCTTAACAGTGATCACCCCAGCGCTTGAGAGAATGATGAGCAGTCCCCTCCCTTCCATAATGCACTTACCCAGTTGTTTAATGCTGTATTTCTGGGGTACAGAGAAAAAATATTTCCATCACTTTGTCTTGAAGCATGGGATTTGATTTTTCCCTCATGTTGTCTTACATTCCATATGCAAATATTACTAGTGGACCCCTTCAAATCCAGCCCCACCCAGTATCTGACCTGACCTTTTCCTGCTGCAGAATGTCTATGGAGAGCCAGCCTACTGCTTATAGTCAGCGTCTCATGGGAGTTGGCCCTTGATCATGTGTTTGATCCTTTAGGTATGTAATCATTAGAATTTTGGCCCTAGGTGCACCCTAGATTTGGGGTGCTTGGTTCTGGCAACCATCACTTTCACTCCAAAGCATTTCCAGAATCGTTTGTGCTGACTTCAGTGAGGATCCCGATAATGGCTGCTCTTAGAGGCCCCCACATAGAGATTGGTCTCTCCCCATGCAAGGTGCATTTTACTGACCTCCTGCAGATGAGTGACCATGGTGGTGTCTCCTAACTGTCATGCACTATGGGGGCTGCCTATTATACTGATGCCTAAATGCAGCTCTTGGTACATTAGAAAGGGGGCACTAAGTCACTAGCACCAAAAAAATAGTGGTTTGGATTCGGGTGAGGACAGTTGCAGCTGAAGAAATGATGAAAATTGTTTTTCATACTGGAGTCTTTGGATGTCCAGGAACCCAAGGTCCTTATCTTTCACACAAGTAAAGTAACAGAAGTAGGCTATTCTGTTCGTCCATTTTATTGCCAAGAGGCATTTCTTTGGCATAACAGCATCCTGGTGTATCCTAATAGGGTCTAGCTGCCCTGAGAGGACAGCTGCTGTCAGAATACTTTAAAGTTGGACAGAACATTTCCTGCTTTTTGAGGTATATCAGCAAACATTCTGACCGCCTCCACTGGGAGACTATTTTTATACTGTCCAGGGGCTGTCTTATATTATGAGATCGCTATCACTTTTTTTTATTTGAATCCTAACTGCACATCTTAGGATGACCTTAAAAATATCATCTCCATCTCTGAGGAAAAAAAACAGACACCCTGTTTCCAAGATGGAATTGGGTTGCCTTTTTTAAGGAGACATGACCATGAAAATAAAAGTATGTTGGATTTCTTCCATGAGCGTGGCAGAGAGCAGTTGTTGTAACCAGTGCTGCATCTTCTTGGCTCTAAACTGATGTTGCATAAAACCCACAAGTGTATTTCTTTGCATTGTGTAAATCTTAATTGGCCTTCTCTTTTGAAATTGTCTTGTCAGTAAGTGAAGCTCCCAGCTATTAATAAATCTGTAAAAGATTCTTTTAAAATGTTTGTTCAACTTAATTTTTATTTATTTAGCAAAGAAACTTTCTGTTGGGGCTCAACTCCTTACCTTTGTGGCTGCTTCTTGAGTCAGTTATGTGACACGCTGCCAATGTGTGAGCCAAGTGTCAGTGTGTCAGCAAGGCCATGAGTTCAGACAGAAAGGGATCAGGTGCCTAGCTTGTCTGATATGTGTTTTGGTGTGCGTTCTTCAACTGCTCCATGGGAGAGTTGGGTTTCAGTGTTAAAACCACAGTCCCAAAAGGGAAGGGGTGAAAGGTTAGGCGAGCCCTTAACAGGCAATTCAGCTTTGCAGAGTGCACAGTAGAAAGGAGCTCTCCGCACACACCAGCTCCTCCAAAACATATCTACTTCTGATGGGAACTCAAACTAGTACTGAGGAACATGGGTGAGTTTGAGGGGTTCACCGCTTGTGCTGCTCAGTGTTAAGGATGTGCTTGAATGATATGCATGCACCCAATCAGATTCAAACTTTGGGGTCAATGTTTATAAAGTGCCTATGGGAGTTGGGAACCTTTGGCTTTTAGGACTCCAATCCTCTTTGTGAATGTGACTTAGGTGCCTAAGTCATGCAAGCATTTCTGAAAATGTTGCCTGTGGTCTTACACCAAGGTCTAGAAGGCATTGTGGTTGCCTTGCCTAGTGCTGCTAATACAGCATCTGATTATACTAGCACCCTTGATCATGTCCCATAGCCCCTTGCTTCACAAGCAGGCAGACGTTCCAAGGGACTACTTGCAGTGTAATGGCCTGATCCAAAGTCCACTGAAATCAATGGAAAGACTCCTATTGACTTCCCTGGGCTCTAGATCAGGCCCAAACATACTAACAGCTGTGAGTCATCATGGCAAGATCTGCAAATGGAGTAAACAGAATACAGGTTATTAGCCAAGATAGGCAGGGATGATGTCCCTAGCCTCTGTTTGCCAGCAGCTGGGAAGGGTGGACAGGGGATGGATCACTTGATGATTACCTGTTCTGTTCATTCTCTCTGGGGCACCTGGCATTGGCCACAGTCAGAAGACAGGATACTGGGCTAGATGGACCTTTGGTCTGACCCAGTAAGGCCGTTCTTATGTTATGTAGGTTATGTGCTCTTTAAGTAATTGTCTCTGGATTTCTCTCTCTTTGTAGGTGAGTGTTTTAACTACCTTGGAGCGGCGATTCAACCTGCAGAGCGCTGATGTGGGGGTGATAGCCAGCAGCTTTGAGATTGGGAACCTGGCCCTCATTCTCTTTGTGAGCTACTTTGGAGCCCGGGGGCATAGGCCACGTTTGATAGGATGCGGAGGAATAGTCATGGCTCTGGGCGCCCTCCTTTCTGCGTTGCCTGAATTTCTGACCCATCAGTACGAATATGAATCTGGGGAAATACGCTGGGGGGCTGAAGGGAGGGATGTATGTGCTGCCAACGGGTCCACCAGCAACGAGGGACCAGACCCGGATCTTATCTGCAGGAATAGGACTACCACCAACATGATGTACTTGCTTCTCATTGGAGCGCAAGTGCTCCTAGGCATTGGTGCTACCCCTGTACAGCCACTAGGAGTTTCCTACATCGATGACCACGTGAGACGGAAAGATTCCTCCCTGTATATAGGTAAGAGTTTGAAGTTTCTTGAATGCACTTGAGGTGTTCCTGCTATTGCAGCTCATTCTGTTGTCTGGTTTTCCAGCATCAATAGAAAGGATGAATTTGAGGTTCTTCTCTGTGCTTCTATGTCTGTGAAGGTACCTTGGCTTTGGTCTACCAAGAACTAACTACTACAAGAAACATCTCTCTGCCACCTATAACCATTGTGCCCTCCCTGTCCCTTTCCACTTAAAATACCATGGCAGAGAAATGCAGGGGTCTTCGCTCTTAGTAGAGAAAGCTGGTGATGTGTTGTCATCCTTTGGGTTGGCAGTCATAATGAGGCAGTGGATGATTAGGAAAGATGTTCCCTTGGTATTTCTTTTCATAGCAATTTCCCATGTCCCTTAAACTCCAATGATATTGGTCACTTGTCGTTGAGCTTTAGCTGCAGAACATCAAAGACAGGGTGAACATCAAAGTAGCTCATAAGACAATAATTAACCACCTTATCCAGCATACCCTAGCGGCCTCCATAGCGTGTTAGTTGACATGTCTAATGATTACTCTATGAAGGCACCGGTTGCAAGGGGACATTTCTCCTTGCAAGTTTTCTAATAATTCCTTAGAAAAGCTATTCTGAGCACACACCCCTGACAGACAAAGTTCTCTTTGTAGAGCAGGTGCTCCTACTCAGCATCTTGTGGAAAGACCCCAGAAAATGTTACCGATACGGGTGCAGGATGGCAAAGCTGGTAAGTCTATTGTGATCTATGGGGAGTTAGGCATCTAACTCCCAATAGTGGTGATCATGTTGCAAAATTACTCACTCTATCTCAGGCAGCTTGGAGTTAGTTGTATGATGTTACATGTTCAGGGGTAACGCTCGGTTTTGGTTATCAACTGAAATATTCTGGCCTTAGGGTAAAGAGCTCATGGGTTTCTGCGAGGAACCCCTCAGTGACTGTGCTTCAGAAAACTTTGTGAGTGAAGTTGTCCTCTGAAAGCCTCTAGACTCTGTGTCCATCTGTTGTCTATATCTGCTCCATTTCCATAGGACTCAGTAGTAACTAGCCACCAATTCTGCTGGCCCCAATTCAGCAAAGCACGGAGGCATTTGCTTATCTAATTTGCCTGCCTGCCTGTGTTCTTCTTGTGTCCCTCAGCATGGTATTTTATTGGCTACAGAAACTTCACCCCCTGACCTACTTTGACTGGAAGCCAAAAGACAATCCCATCAACAAACCACCCTTGCTATGACCTCTCCGGTTGAGTTACCAAATAGAACAAAATATACCTGGCTGGAATCACCACTCGGGTAACCCTGCTCAGCTTCTGTTGCCATTTCTGAATATGTCCCATGATATCAAACTTAGTGAAACAGCGGGGACACCGATCGGATAGGTTGGCTGTTGTAGTCCTCTCCTAGATTAATGCCTCTTGCATCTACTTAATAAGGTTCCAGCATGTGCACGGCACAGCCCATTCATTCCTTAAGTGGTCATAAAATCATTATTTCAGCATTTAGCTCTGCACACTGGAATTTTATGCTCTGAGCATTTTACTTGAATTTTGTGTGAGGGTTCCACTGTATAAAGAGGACTGGAAATATATCACTTTGTGTGTAAAATACAGGATAACAAAGGGCCTCAAGGTAAATACAAAGCTGAATTCACTGGAGCAACTCTGTCAATGCCACAAACCAGGAGTTTAAATTAAGTCTTATAACTATTTCAGAATCATTGATCATAAAGAAATATCTTGAAAAATTAGCAATTTGCTTAAGTCAGTGGAGTAGATACATTGGCAAGATAGATATGACAGCTCTGAGATCGGGACTGGGGAGGGGTACGTGTGCAGGGTGGTAAGGAGGAGGTGCTATCAGGAATTTTGTTTGAGACATTAAACTTGCTGCTTTAACATAACCTTTAAAGAGTTGGTGGTTTAACTGATGCTGGGAAAATACTGACAAAACAAAGTCCACTCAACAATCATTTGAATTTCCTCATAAACTTGCTTCCCAACTGTTTTGGTTTTCACTTTTTGCAAACAGCGTGTTTTTGTTAAACTGGCATGAATGTTCATGAAAACTCATTCCTAGCAGTTCAAAATGTGATTATTTGTGCCAGAAATGTGTGTGCACTTATTCAGTCGGGGACCAGCAGTATCAATGAGTAATTTCTGACCCATCGCATCCATGCATCACAACTTGGCTTGTTAAATACTGTTTATCGAATGCTTTCTTCAGACTGTGATCAATTCATAGAGTAAAAGAGTGAAAATCATTCTCTGAATAAATATGAATATAAAATAAACAAGAAGGAATCTGGATCTGCTTTGTATTTGTCACTAGCAGGAAGGAAGGGTAAATTCTTCAGATAAAATACTGATAGTGAATTATTTGTTCAGCTTTTAATTTAGTTGACTTTTTCAGTGATGTCAAATGATGGAATTTTCAGTGACCTTGGCAAAAAGACCTTGGTTCATTCTCCATTGTGTTATACACCCTCAGTTATTCCCTGTTTATTGTCACTATGCAGTACTTTATACCAACCTTCTTCTCCTATAATAAAGTGTTCACTCTGTAGGGGCTGTGCTGTATGCATCCAGGATAAGAGATTCCTGGGATAAGTTCTATAATTTTAAATCAGGAGTAAAGTGAACACAGATTACTGCCATAGGAGAGAAACTAATTAATAATGATAGTCCAGACAGTCATGTTGTCACATTAGACAGCTGCAAAGAGATGATCATTTCTTGGCCAAACTATGTAACTTTTGCCATATGGCTCACTTCAATAATGTGCAAATTGTGTCTGGTCTATGATTTTGCTAGGCAAAGCATTTATCTGACTCCTAGGTATTAGTTAATATCTGCTCACCCCTGACTTGACCAGAAAGGATAAGAATTCCTTCAAGAGTGCTCATACAGTGAACTGGATGGAACTGTCCTAGTGTACTGAGTCTATTTCTATTCATTCATGTTGCACAAGAGTGAGACATTCTGGCAAGTAACTGTAGAAGGTGTCTAATGCCACCTATCTAGTGAGAAACTGACATTTGGGAAACGCTTGTGGTGGGGAAACTCCACCATAATATGAGGTGTGGGGGGCAGGGGGGGAGTGGAGCATGGATTTGAAAACTATCATGAAACCTGATAGAATTAAGGGAAGGATAAACAAATTAGGAATGTAACTGTGTGAGCCTCAGGGCTAGAAATTTGTTACTACATAATGATACAGATATTGCAGTTCACGGGCCATCCATTCCTGGTGTAACTCCACTGAAGGCGATGGAGAAAAGGATGAATTTAGACCATTCTGTCTAGGCTCAAAACCTTCAAAGACTTATGCATATGCTTAATTGTACCGTCTCCGTGAATAGTCCCATTGGATCTAAAATACAAACACTTTGCAAACTTAGTGTATTATAGTCCCACAAAATTTAGATATGTCATTACATGCACATATGAAGTTATGTTTAATTAGCTACCCTGACCACAGCTGCATGTACAATTGTGAAAAGTGTGTGTCCTAGTTAGAGCCCTGATCCAGCAGTTGGATCCATGCGGGCAGATCCTTGTGCCTGTGCTCGTCATCATGGACTTCAGTGGGATTCCATGTGGGTCCCGTTACAGGTTTAAGAGTGCAAATTTATGCATGCACAATTTCCCCCCCTCCACTTTTGGAAAATCTGACACATGGCGTTGGGGAGAGTGTCCAAGGCCCTGACTTGGCAAGACACATAAATATGTGCCTAACTTTAAGCATGTGTGTATTCCCATTGAAATATGGGACTTCTCGGGTGGTTAAAGCTGGGCCCATGTATATGCACCTTGCTGAGCCAGACGTGGAGCTTCTTTGGATTTCATCCTCGCAAAGAGCGAGGGGTGAAATGCTAACAGAAGGATATCTCATCGGGATCAGCTCCTGCTATGTTATATTTCAAATTTCTAGAGACAGTAGCAGTGCTTTGGGTTTATGATGCATGCAACATGCTGCTTCCAATCACAAACAGACTGTTGCTGAAGTAACCAGCCCTAGGAAAATAAGAAGGAGGAACTTAGTGGTAACCGAAGGAATATCAAATCAGAGATCCCCACTCCATACAAGGATTCTTAAAAGAAAGACAGTTTTGCCTTAACATAGACAAGGCTTTGCTGTCTCTTGATATCTTTCCCTGCTAATGACGGGATACAAGTTCTTTCATTTCATCTACCAAGAGTTCATTTAGCTCAAAGGTCATGACAATAGCAAAGGGAGCCAAAGAGATTTTAAAAAAACAAAAAACCTGTTAGATCATTGAGGTTGTGAAAGGGATTTGATTCAGAGCTTGTTTATTTGCTTTTTTTCTTATCCAACATCATACTGTTTCATCTCTTTAAAACAAATCTGATTTCCTCTCAAAAGATTCCAAGCCAGGGAGCAGTTGCAAAGCAGTTTACCTACTTTACATGTATGTTTCTCTGTAGTCATCATAAAGAAACAGTTTTGGATGGGGAATTCCCCCCAGGGGAACCTGCATAGCTCATTATTCCTCTACCTTCACTGACAGTGACGCTTCCCTCATGATATCCATTTTTTCCAAACGGTAAATTATTTCTATAAAATAAATGTTAACTTCTAAATAGTGTGATTCTCTCCCATTACCCCTGCTAACAGCTTTTATTATGAGGAATTCTGTGTTTATACTGTTCTGCTGCCCGTGGGTCTGATCTTCACTACTGAAGCCAATGGGGATTTTGTTACTAGAAGGATTGGATGCCATATGGGACATATAGTATAATTGGGGAAAACATATTTATGTAAGTCCCTGTTTATCGTTTTAAACTTGCTGCCTTCTGGAGGAGTGTTTTGTGATCATTAAACATCCAGCAGTTTAGACATTAATTTGTATATCCTGGCAAAATTCCATCTTAAAGTAAAATAAGCCATCTCCCTAAAGTCCTTCTGCGTGACAGTGGATGAAGGTTACTTAACTGTTGCATAAAGTTGCCATTAAAGGCTGCCCCATTTCACCCCAGTAATTGTTGCCTTTTGAAGCTGAGTGAATGACCTTTGTATAGTCAGCATATGACTTGGCATAACTGAAACTGAGCACTCGAATAAGGGCCAGATTTGTCAAATGAGCTCATCACATCCTTGCAAATCTGGCCATACGTTTTGCAGTATTTGTTATTGGGTGTACAGAGTACTTCTGAAAAGTCTGGCCCTTATTTAGGTGCCTAAATAGGAGCTGAAGACTTGAAAATCTGCCCAGGAGCTCCATTGGAAATTGGTTCCCATGTTTCCTTATGTAACACATTATCCAAAGTATGGTGTCTTGTTAACACTGTAGATGGGTCAGGCCCAGCACTCCTGCTGGGGACCAGGGTCTAGGCATGGGGACTTGCCCCGTTCCGCGCACCTGCCCAGCGCGCCTGTCAGGGAGCGGAGTGGGGGTGCGATTTGGGTGGGCTGAGATGCCGCTGCATTGAATTTAAGCTCCTGGCCACCTTGAAATCTCTGCCCCGCCCTTGCCGAATCTTCCAATTGCTCCCAGCCCCCTCCATCCTGCCCATGTTCTCCTCACCCCTGACCCATCCACTTGTCAATATCCCACACACTCACATCAGTACCTTCTCTCCTGTGGCCCTTTTATGCTTGGTCCTACTTCCCTGAACTCATCCACAAGACCTCTGCCTTGTCCATCTTTAAGACCCTCTAAAAGTCCACTTCCGTCATGCCATCTACAGTGACTCTAGTTGGCTTGTCTACATGCACCCTGTTCCTTCCCCTTAATCGCTATCTGATTGTCTCTCAGACAGTATGAGCTCCTCAGGGTAGGGATCCAGTGATGTACTGGTAAAAAATGAAGTGGATAAACTCCCCTTCCTGGTGTTCCAGGGCAGTGGCCTGGTAGACACTGAGGATTCCCTTATTTTGAATTGGGTTTAGGGTAGGATGACATTAGGGGTTGGAAGTGACATTAAAATGCACTTTGGGGTGAGCATAACTAACTAGTAGATAACGTGCATGGCAGTTGTGATGTTCATACAACCAGCATGTACTTGTCACAGGAGAATGGGAGTGAATAAATGCTTTATCTCTTAAATGAAAAGTGGGTAAACTCCAGATTCTCCAAATGAGATGTTTTCCCTTGACTACACTACTTTAGGGACCATCCCTTTTGAATAGCTGGAAAGCATCCTACATGTTGTGAATCATAAACATACAATAGGTTTGCTTGTTCCAACTCTGTCACTCACATTCACACACACTCTGGGCACAAGCATTGAATTCCCTATGAGTATGTACAGTTTTAAAGGTATGTAATGTTTTTAGCCTTAAGGATTTGGCAGTATTCTGTAATTATATTTGCTAGCACTGCAGTAAACTCCTTTTCTGGCTGGTGATTGGAGAGAACCTTCTCTTTCGGCTACATACTCCCCACGGGGTATATATTGAGAGGGGACAATGTACTAATGCCAAACAAAAAGGAGAGCCATCTCCCGCTTGAATGCAAGGACATCTTTTCATCATTAAAAGGTGTCCTCACATCAGATTCATTTCTCCTCCCCCACCCCCATACTGATTCTGATAAGATTAAATTGCATGGCTCCATAGGGATATCCCTGCACTGTCATAGGCCACTGATCCATTGATAACCTTGCAGTGTTTTAAAATAAATCATTGCACTTTGGAGGAATCCATGTTGATCTCATTTGCTGTATTTGAGTGGGGCTGGGTCGGTTACACATGTCCCCTTTTACAGCCTGATGCAGGTAGTAATATCCTGGAAAATTAAATTGCAACATAAACAAGCGTGTAGCCTGCTTTAGAGGGCCAACAATAGCCAATTAATGGAAATAACCTGACACACTGCAGGCGGGAGAATTGAGAATGGAGGCTGTTAAATGGACGTACTTATTCAATTACAAAAATACACAGTCATAACGGCTGTGAGCTCCATTATTTTACATCAATTGCTCCAGATCCCTTAGCCCTCTGCTAATAGCTTTCTGTGTCATGAATTGAATAAACAAAGTGTGCATCTGGACAGCCACAATTCATTTTATGTTTGGTGGGTAGGTGATGCTGGGAGTTGTTTGCATGTTACTTTAGAGTCCTTAAGCATTCTGCAGTTGCTTTTGATTTTGTGTGGGTCTGTAGTACAGTCTCACTTTGAGTGTATGTATGTTGGTTTTTATGCTGTATTTAAACCGGTTGTCAGTGGGGAGAGTCTCATGAGATGTACCATCCCCACAGAGAGAGCTGCTCTATGCTTAATTGGTAGGCACACTAAGGAAAATACACAATAAACTACCCAGAACTCTGTGGTATGGTTCCTAGAGACAATTAAACAGAGGGGCTCGTCTCTGAAGATAAGTTGGTTCTGAATGCTCTGTTAGTCATCAGAGAGACAAGGTGGGCGAGGTGATATCTTTTATTGGACCAGCTTCTGTTGGTGAGAGATGCAAGCTTTTGAGCCACACAGAGCTCTTCTTCAGGTCTGGAAAAGGAACTCCGAGCGTCACAGCAAAATGCCAGGTAGAACAGATTGTTTAGCATGAGTAGTTAGCACATGGTCCCTTACAATATGTGCTAAGGGACCATGTGCTAACTACTTAGGCTAAACTATCTCTTCTACCTTTCATTTTGCTGTTATGCTAGGAGTTCCTTTCCCAGACCTGAAGAAGAGCTCTGTGTGGCTCGAAAGCTTGCATGCAATGCTACCAGAGTGGTGTACTGTAGCCATAAAAGCACTGGAACTCACTGGAGGACATCTCCTCCAGTGAAAGAGTACAAAGCTCCTGATGAAGGGAGTAGGCCAGAATGAGAGGGGGCTTGTCAGGCATGTGTTGGGCAGTGTTGCTGTAACTTATGCCGAGGATACATGGGTCCCTATCTGGCCCAGGATCTGGGCAAATATAAAGGAAGTTTAAAGCCATATTTTGCCCCCTGGGCTTCACCTGCTGTGTTGTCCCTCAGTCCACACGAAGTAGTGTCCTCAACTTGAACTGATGACCTAGAGGGGAGAGCCTCCCTAGCCTGGCATGAAGCCTCTGATGTGAGTCTTCTCAGCAATAGCAGCAAATACAGAATTTGGTGTGGAAGATATCTTAATACTTGTCAGAAAAGATTATCCCACTTGTCCTCAGCCAAATGAGCAAAAGAGGGTTTTCAGGAATTTCTCCTCTCTGTCCTTGTAACCTTGCAATGAGTGGTGAGCAGCAGAGTGTCAGAGGAAGTAGTGTTAAAAGATAATCACTGCCTTAACAATTGCAAAATAGTTACCACTCTTCTTATATATCCTGACACACACATGCATGACCGACCGAGGCTGGTATCTTACTGCTACTGAAGCTTACCAGAATGTGTACTGATGCAAAGATGTGTGCGTCCCTTTGTACCTGCTCTGCCACGTCTCTTGACTGTACCTCATTGTGAGTGACCGCATTCATGGTGCACAACAATGTGTGTTGCATCATCCCAAACATCTTTGCTTCTGGCTCCCTGTTTATTTCTCTAAATAATCTATAGGGTAAGGTGTTTCAACTAAGCAAACTTGAAACTCGCTCAGTGCAAGAACCTTGGTTTATTTTATGCTTCCTGCTGCGAAGTGCACATTTATGTATGTAACACACATTTATTGACACTTTGTTATGATTTATTGTCACACACAAAGGCCAGGGTCACACATTGAGGTCTGAGAGACTTGTAAGCGATGTCCTCTGGGCTTAATTTCAGGATCCGGTGATGTCCTTATGAGAATGATGTCTGCTTGCTCTGGTAGCTGGGTGGCACATTAACCCAATTTTCATCACTTGCCAGGGGCTCCCTACAATTCCTGATCTTTGGCCCACTGTGCACACACATTCTTCAGATGCCAGACATGTGAAATATGCCTAACCTTCTCCAAGTTGTTTTTTGGAAAGCCCTGAATAAGACAGTCGGATAAACATAAATGTCAGGCCGTGTTCCCTTGACATATGAAGGTAGGAAGAACCTTGCATAGTTGCCATTAAGTTAAATTTTTATCTTGACGGCCTTCCTGTACGTTGACTTTTCAGTGTAGGTCACTCACTGATCTAGCGGCTCTATTGCAGCAGAACTGTTAGGAATCATATGCATGGGGGGAGGGTGTAAGAGAGTGAACTTAGACAAACCTTAGAGGGGGAATTAAGGATTGATGACAGATCAAATGGTGGAGGAGATTTCCCCATGGCCTTTAACTCTGCAAGCGTAAGTGGTATCAGACATCCAAGGGGCTGGCTAATCAATGCGGTGGGTTCAATACATGCACCCGGTGAATGCCAGGGGAGTGGACATGGCAGGTGTTAAAGGGCCCATCAGAACATCTGGTATTCCTTTCATGAAGCCAAGGGACCAAGCTATTACATGGCTGTTGAAACATCAGCATGATGCCATTAACAGCAAATGTATGGTCATTCCAGGTGGGGACTGGGACAAGAAAGCTAGTCCAGCGAGGTTCTATTATTGGGGACACAGACAGCAGCAATTGACCACTAGATGGGATAGTAATGAGTGCATTGGAGGCGGATAAGACCGATCAGTTTCTAGGAAGCACCCCTTGCTTATGTTATTAACCAACAAGTAGAGACTGGTAATGGGTGCAGTATGTGGGCCCCGGGTGGAGGGAGGGTGTGGCTGCTTTCTAAAGAGCTCTCCAGCTTCCCACTCTGACAGACTTTCCAGTGCTGGGGTGCCAGCCCTGGGGTTTATGCCATCAAAAGCCTGCATAGACTCCTGTGAGTCTGGCTCATGATGTTAGCGAGAGACCACGCTGTATATTGCCCCCAAGGTGTGTTCGTGCTAACTGACTAGTGATTTAGTATCTTTCAGAGCTGCCTAAGCTATCAAATAAGAACGCTTGTCACAGAAAGAATGTGCTGCGTGTTCCTTTTAAAAAAACAAATAAAATAGCCAGCTTATCACACATGGCAAATCTAGGGAAGTGTTTGCTGGCACAGACTGAAAAACAATGCAGGGCAGAAACAAAATCCACACCCCTTTTATAAATTTTATAATTATATCGTTCAGCCTAGAATCGGACTTCCTGCAATCAGACTCAGATTTTCTGTCCTTTGGTGTATTTACAGATACTGGGGGGCACCAGGGCTGTTTATTGGGACAGAGATGTTGGGCTTGTGGTCTACATGGTAGGCTGGGACTTGGGGTCTCTGCCAGCTTTGCTACTGGCTTTCTGAATGGCTTTGCCCCCTCAGGAACAGGCCACTGATGTTCTAGCTCTTTGCTTACTATTTTAATGGCACTGCAGTGCTTTACATCAGTTGCCAATTTCTTATTGCCAGGATAACACAGATCCTCTAACTGCAGTGCCAATTACTTCCTTCAGTTTCCCTTAGGCCAAATTTGATCTTCTTCCTCAGTCTAACCGTCTATTGACTTGAGTGCAGGTTTTGTCTGAGTGAAGACATCAAGATTTGGCCCTTTCTTAATTGTCCAAGATTTGAGGATTTAAATAGCCTTCATGGGTGTTTTGCAGCATGGTCAGATTTTTCACTTGTTATAAAGTTTGACTCTGAGTATTTCATGTTAATTAAAGCCTACTCCAGGCTGAATCCTACCCTGGGAAGGGCAGGATTTGAAGGCACTCTGATCAAAGCAGCAGGGGAAATTCAACAAGAATGTTTTCTAGATAGGAAAGCATGGGGGGGGGGCCTTTCTTTTCCACTTGCTTAATTTAGTCATCCTAGTTTGTTTTTAGGTTTCCGAGTGTTTATGCGCAGGGAGGGGATGGCTCTTATTAGAACTTACAGGAAATAAAAAAAAAAATTGACAGCTTTGCTGTGGCGAATGTTGTTTGTAATTGTTGCACATACCAATTACCTCCCCAATCAAAGACTACCTGCATCTTATTAACAATCAGCTAATGACATATGGATCTCTTAATTCAATCAGACTGATCATCCAAAGAATAATATACTAGCTGGAGAAAGCTTGAGAGCTTTGGTCTTTGGAGCTATCATGAGAGACTAATCCACTTTGGGGATAGAAGTGGGAGGGGGCATGCGGGAAGTGAATTACCTCCCATCAGGAGGAAACTAGGAAGAATATGTGGGTGCTAGTCAACTCTTCAGTGACCAAGGCCAAAGTTTTTGTTGCTGTTTTTGAATCACTCGTTTGGGCCCGGGCTGTGATCGTTTATGTTGTATCAGAGCAATGCAGCATTGTTTGCAATATGAAAATGTAGTGTGGTAGCTTTTTCTTTCCTTCATGCACTTTTCTGACAGACAAATCCCCCCCCCCGTCCCAATGTAAGGCTGTTTTACAGCTTAGTACTTTATGGGAATAGATGGTCGAGATGGATGTCCCCTGTAAAAAGCAGAATGTACCGGTATTTCTGGTGGCAGGCTAGCAGGCTGCTCTCTGGAGCAGTTGCCTGTGAGCGTGGAGGTATTTAGAGAGGCACAACTGAGGGTAACTGAACTAGCTTAATTTGCAGGAGTTCCTCTTAGCCTTGGTAGAGGAGGCTACAGTCACAGTTGCTTCTCTTAAATTCGGTAGAGGTACAAGATTCTGTATCTGGTTATAAGAGAGATCTTCTCCATACACATGCATAACTTTTGATGCTTGTCAATGAGGGCAGTTTCTTGCGGTTGGAGCTAGGGGCTGGGACTCAGGATTCCTGGGTTCTATTTTGACAATCCTATTGATTTGCTTTATAATCTTGGACAATTCTGTAAACCTTTCTTTGTCTCACTTGACCTATCTGTAAAACATCTGCCTATAACTGAACAAATACGGTTTGAGCTGATGCTTTTTAAAAGTAAAAGCTATTTTCCTTTGTCCCTGAGCCTGCAACCCTTACTCCAGCAAAACTCCCATTGAGGTACATTTTGTTAGTAAGGATGGTAAATGAGCTTTGCCTGAGTAAGGACTGTGAGGTTGGGCCCACAGCATTTTACTTCTGCCAAATAAGTGGATGAATCCAATTTGCAGCACTCCATGGGACCTGTGTTCTTAATAGATTCTCCTGGTACACAGTATTATAGCTTAGACAGTGAACTATGTTATTTGAGTAACTGCCGACAAATTGTATATTGACCATAACAACTCTGAATGCTGTATATGCCCCTCTTTCTGACAGCAGTTCCAATGACATCCGCGAGAGTGGCAAAGTGGGTCAAGGTCACTGTATAGCCCTTTAGTGATCATTTGTGTACCAATCTAAGATGGTCGCCACAACAGAGAGAGACACAACTAGGTAAGCATGAGCATCTCTGCATGCGCTTTGGAACAGCCAGGTGTCATTCCAGCATTCAAGAACTCAAGCCACTGCCATTCGTGAAAGAACAGACATTTGTAACTCTTAATATAATGGGGACTGATTAACAGATGTTGCGGGGGGGGGTAAAGGGGGGTGGGAGGTGTCGACTGGTTGAGGTATGCATAAAACCTCACAATCAAAGGTATATTGCACTGAAGATATTAACCCATTCCTTCCTGTTATGCACCAACATGTAGCTCATGCAACTGTCCCATTAAAAACAAATACAGCAAGTGTTTTCATATGTAGCCCTTCATAAAATGTATCGAAACCACTTTGCAGACATGTAGAATAGTCTTTACACAGCAGGATACCGTGATTCATCCAGGCAGGAAGAGGGAAAACGAGAGAGAGAGAGAGAGAGAGAGCGAGAGCGTGTGCAGGCTAAGAGAAATTAAACTTGAAAGATGGAAGAAAGTGTTCCTGCAAGCTAGCCCCAGGCACAGGAAGATGGAGAGAGGCAAAAATGTGGGCAGGGTCAAGGAAGAGGTATGGGAGTGAGCCTCAGCGATAGCCTAAAGTGGGACGTGAAGGTTATAAAGTGAGATTGAAACCAAAAGTATTCAGTGCCTCAGAGGGAAGGAGAGAATTCCACATAATAGGGAAGTAGAGGTGAAGGTTACCCTTAACATTAGAGAGCTGTGGAGAGGGGACATAGGGAAGCCACAATGGCAGTTTGTTTAGGTTTATAAAAATCTCCCATCACTAGGTCTCCAAGAGCATCCCCAATATTCAGTGCCTACCAAAAATCTAATGGCATATTGATCAATATTGGCTCAAATCCCACAGTTTCATTGGATTCCAAAGCCTGAGTAAACAGATGGGACTGACACTGTGCCTTGTGGTCAGCAAGGCTGGGCTTTGTCAGTCCTACAGGGCTGGTGAATTCTAGCATGAGTGGGAGGAGGGAGAGGAGGAGAGGTAAGAAGGTATAACATCAAATAGGATACGGTAAAGCAAGTCGACGAAGCACACAAAGTCAGGAGGGCAATTTTGAATTAAATCTACAGAGCACCGGGAAGCTCATGAAGGTGACTAAGGGTGGGGTGGTTCCCTAAATGGTAAAGATTCAGGAACTCCATGAGTGGAGATTGGATGTGATTAGGCCAGGAATATAACATAAGAGGGGATTCTAATACTGGCACAGAGGTGGGGATCAGCATATTTACAGACTGGTGGAATATGAGAGCCAAAAGAAAGCTCAAGGTCAGGAATTTCTGGCCTTACAAACCAAAGGTTACAGTCTGAGCTATGCAGAGCTATAGCAGAGTCCACGATATGGGTCATAAGAACTCAGATGCATCCTGATTTAAATACACTGAACATTTAAGGAGATTCTGCATTATTAAAAATCTGCTAGAAATGACTGAGTACCTCCCAAAGGCACAGCTCCATGCAAGCAATCTTTTTATTATTGAAAGGGGAGCCTATTTCATGAATATACAATACATTTGGGTGTTGGGGGGAAATGTGTATCCTAGTTCCCCACAAGATCTCTGCATTTTCTAAAGATCCTGATTATCGCCTCAAGCCCATTATTATTTTTGTCTTCCGACAGCGGTACGCAGACACACTGCACAAAGATGCTGACAACTGTGCTAAAAAGGAGTAGCAGCTAATAAGTAAAAAGAACCCAGTCACTGTGAGGCTGCCTGCTATTGACCTCCAGAGCTTATTTCTTGGCTGCCACTTTTGGAGAGGCAATTTTTTCTTTAGAATTAAGGTGGAAGAGGAAGGAAATAGATTATATATAAAAAAAAAAAAAGACCCAGCAGCCATTTCATTAACTGGGGAGCCTCCAGCTGTGTAACTGGATGCTGTTATTGCAGCTACAAGTCAAATCTCGTTCCTAACTGTGCAACCAATAATAGTTACTCTTTTGTGTGAACCTGCCTCCTGAGGTTGCCATGGATCAGGGAGGAAAAGAAAAGTGACACGTGCCGTATTCTGCCGACCCAATGAAAATGTCGTTTCGTTTGTTCCGGGAGTGACCGTTTTTTGAGTGGAATGTGAGAATTTGAATAAAAATCCTGTCAGAAACTTGTCAAAATGCACTTCGGTCTGAGCGGAGGTTCCAGGGATGACAGAACCAGCAGGAATATAGTGGGGTTTTTTAACAGGCCAAGTTAGGCTAATACGATTTTTGGTGGCATGAGAGATGGGTATGAGCTTTAAAGTTCTCCAAAACTTGGAGGTTACTCTAGTGTAGATTTCTACTGCAGTATGCAAATAGTGTCTTGCAAATGATATTCACATGGAAGAAGGCAACAGCACCTGCACTTAACATTATCCACTGGGCACTATCCAGATATTTAATGAGTTAATCCTCACAACATCCCTGGATAGGGAACACGAACTCTAGCTTATTTGTTACTTTACTCGATGGCATTACAGATGGGAAAGCTGAGACAGAGAAATTAAGTGATTTCCTCAAGACCAGGCAACACATCAGTGACAGAGCTGGAATGAAAACTCAGGAGAAGCTCTGAGTCACAGGATTGTTTCACTCCGCCACACTGTCTTTTGTATGAAGGAAGACTGATTGATCTATAGGTATATAGATATAACTAGTCTATTATCACCTGAGTTTAGTCACTGGAGGTCAATGGAACCTATACAAAGCCATTTTTAAAGTGATCCACCACTTCTAGGGGAGTTTAAGCCATCAGTTTGTATTAAAGATGGGTCTAAACCAAAAGACTGGGCCTACTTCCACCTACTACTGAGTCTGGCAGATATGGGTTACTTTACCTCTATAGGTTTCAGAGTAGCAGCTGTGTTAGTCTGTATTCGCAAAAAGAAAAGGAGGACTTGTGGCACCTTAGAGACTAACAAATTTGTTAGTCTCTAAGGTGCCACAAGTACTCCTTTTAGTTTTATCTCGATAGTGAGTTGAGGTTAAAACAGAGAATCCAGACACCTTAGACCTCTAAGGAACTTCAGATTTAGTCCTAATTTTACCCATTAGGCTCCTCTTCAATGTGTGCCCTCTTTATCCCAACTGCCCCATTCCAGGTCCTTCTCCATAGCGTATATAGTAGAGTCTACGTAGATTCTCTAGGTACCCTGCACCAGTGGGACTGATGGTTTCTGGAGGAGGAAGAAGTGGTCACAAGAGTGAAGCATTCAGAGGCGCGTTCTCCTGGCCTCAAGTCCCTCCCTCTCAATATGGTAACAGCAGCAACTTCACAAGGGGATAGGTAAGTGGTTCACTCCCTAGTGGTACGACCCTGAAGAGCTACAGGGCAATCAATGAAACTGATCTGCTTCCAAAGCTTTCTGACCCTTTTGCTCTTCCTTCTGCTGGGCTCTAAATGCCATGAAACCCTTTGCTGCTCCATCCCTTGGGATGCTGACCCTGTGACGTTCGGGTGTCAGTCTTGTGCTGGTGCCCCTTCATTCGGTACGACTATGGAATAACACAAAGCTAACAGTGGTCCAGCACAGTTAGCTGTACAGGAGTGCTAGTTTATTGGGTACGCGGGAAGCAATGAAAAGAAGGGGCAGGCTAAATAACAGAGATGCCTGTAGGATGCAAGTATTTCCAGGCTCTCAGAAATGGGCCCTTGTTGTTGGGCCCTAGTGTCTCTGATTTCCAGTAGGCTGAGGGCTGACCTTGTTCATTGCATGGCTGAGTGGAACACCCAGCAGCTGCAGGATGGAGGTCAGCCCAGCGGCATCACTTGTTAGGAGTTCAGCAGCTGACTCATCGCTTCCCCTGCCAGCTCTCCTCTTGAGCTGTATTGTGTGGCACAAAGGCCATGGCAAGCAGGCGGCCGTTATATTTATGACCCAACGGAGGGTTGTAAAAGTTGCACAGCAATTCATGTGAGTTCTCTGTCTCCAACAGTGGGAGGGTGACCAGATAGCAAGTGTGAAAAATTGAGATGGGGGAAGGGAGGTATAGGGCCTACATAAGACAAAGCCCTGAATAGCCGGACTGTCCCTATAAAACTGGGAATTTGGTCACCCTGGGGGACTCTACTTGATTCCTCCCTTTCCCACAAGACTCCTTTTGAAAATGGGAGCCAGCATGCCAGAGAGTAAACAAACCTGTTACACCAGGTGTCCTGCAGGTAGGCAGAGGCATCAGAGCACAGGTGCAGAGCTCACTGCTGGTTAGGTCAGGAGCTGAGAGAACCGTTTGCCAGGCTGAGAATGCAAGAGCTGAGCAGAGGGAAAGCAAAGCTAGCTCCCACTATATTGCTTCCCGTAACAGTGACACTGTGCACCTTCATAGGGGTCCGAATGCGTTTTATGAACCCAAGTGCCCTGAGGTGAGGTAGGGAAATGGGTGCTGTTAACTTACAGATGGGCAGATTAGAACACAGAGCCGTTAAGGGTCCAATCCTGCAAGCTGTAAGCATCATCTGCTCTTAATACTTGATTCTTCACTGTATCTGAGTTCAGCCCAAATGGAGCATGTGACCAAGAGAGGGGGCCTGTATGAAGCCCATTGAGGCTCCCCGATTCAGGGCAGCTTTTCCCCAATACGGGCTAGCACTGCAGAAGGACAGCTCTGCTCTACTATGCTCCCTCCCTCTCAGTTCCACCCCGACAGGCCCTTTTCTTCCTCTTACCCCCATAGTCCCTGGTGCAGGAGACAGCTCCAGCTTTGCAGTGGTAGAGAATTTCCTTATACAGGGGCAGTGGAGTTCTCCACTGTGGTTAGAGCTACTTTGTTCCATGTAAGCAAGGCAATGTGATAGTGGACTGGAGAATCAAGTCCCTAGTTCTCACTGGCTTCTGCAGGAGTTGGCTTTGCAGGAGGCACTCGCCACGTGGTAGAACCTGGCCTCAAGAGATTTGCCAAGAGGCTCACAGCAAGTCCGTGTCAGAGACAAGAACCAGAGCCCCCAGTTTCTGACCCCTAGGCAAGTCCATAACTACACTAGACCATGCTTCTACCCTGCATACCATATTCTCGTCCATTTTGGTGTGTGCATGACTATTACACAGAAACATAGCTGAAGAAGAAGAATGGCTGAAAGACACCAGTGGTCTCCCGCTTCAGTCCTAGTAAATTGATATGCTTACCTGATCTTCAGGGGCAATCCCTGCACAGTGTTCCAGAGGAAGGTAGACAAAGGTTCCTGCTAACGTCCCCACAGGGAAATCGCAAATCTACCCCTGTGCTTTTGAGTGAGAATCAATATAGCTGAGCGTCAGTCACTCTGTTTCTGTGTTGTATTGAGCTGTTTGTTCGGTCCTGTACCAGCTGGTGCAGTTAGAAAACAGCCACATGCTATTTATTTACTGTTTGTTGAGTACTGTCATTGTGCTTGATGTGGTATAAAATCTAGAGGCAGGCCTGGTCCCTGCTCCATGGTTCTTCCATTCTGTCCCAAACACTACACTTCAAACACACGCTGCCCTGGATTCGCACAGGATAATAGCCCACTCCCAGGCAGTTCGGATTGCTTAATCACTCTGCTCTGTCCATAGTGGATTAATGTAATTAACGTAAACCCCTTTCGGACTGGGGACCTGTTCTTTGTCTGGCCCTGCTCTCCATTTGTACAGGCTGCACAGGCGCACATGGGGCTATAAAAATGATGACCATGATCTAATCCCACTGATGTCCCTCAGTACCAAGTCAATGTCCATTTAGAGGCAAGTTCTCTTCATGGGGGATTTTAGATTATTAAGAACAGCCAAGAAGGACTGAGGTCAGGTCAGAGTGATAAAGTGCATCACAAGGAGAAGTGAAATTGACATGTTTTAAATGTAATGGGATCTCTTTGTGGAGCAAAATTAAAGCTACTAATAGTTCTGGGTTTGAGTATGCCTTAGAGGCACTGGTCTACTTAAGGGGCAGTGCATAGCCTCCCCACCTAGGGAGCTCCCCAATGTGCAGAAAGGAGCATGCCTGCCACTGCTCAGGGGTGCCACACGCTGTCTCCTGCACTGCCGGCCAGCTCTGCTACCAGGAGCACATGGTGGGAGGTGTGTCATGACTTGATCTCCTTTTGTGGCATCTTGATTTCCAGAAGGCATTAGGAGAGAGCTCTGAGCACCACAGGGCCTGCAGTTGTGCTTGGCTGCTATGCAGGAACACAAGACGGTGGGCCGAACGAGCCTTTCCCTCCCCTCTGCCTGCATCTGCTGAGCAACTGAGCATGATCTGGTCCAAAGTGTGAGACGTAGTGTGTCTCCCCTTTCCACTCCCTACATGGTGTTCCAGCTGCTGTAGCTAAGGAAGAGGGTGAACTGAAGAGCTGGGTGGAAAATGCCAATGATTGTTTATTGGGAATTCTTTTTTTAAGCATTTTCTTCAACATTTCCTGTGGCTTTTTTATATTAAAAAAACCACAAAAACTTTGGCTTTAAAAACCCACTGGTTCTGGTTTTTAAAAAATGACTGAATATCAAACGTTTGTTCTGAAAAAACATTCCGTTTTCAGCCAAAAACTCAAATATGAAATTTTTTTCTGCAAAAATTATTTTCAACAGGTTTTTAGTTTTGTTTTGGCGGGCTGGGGGAGTTGACAGTTCATGAGTGGCTTGATTCCTGGCGAAGGTGTAAGATCCTTGGCACGTTTTCCAGGTAACCGAGCCTGCCCTTGAAAATTAAGCTGAAAGTGACATTTACATTTTGCCAGCAGCTAAGAAGCCTGTGTTCTGTCTGAGGGGTCAGAAACAATCACTGAGGAGCTACTCTAGCCTCCAGGGCTCCGCTCAGAAAGAGACTCACACAGATCCTTAAAGCAAAGTCATAGAAGCCAGTGATTTTTGGGTCTGTCTCGCCATGGGAATTGGCAGAGCTCCCACACACAAGCTCTCCAGCAGACTGATTTTCCATCGTGCTTCCTTCGCACACAGTACAGGAAAGCAAAAAAGGCCTTTCTTAAAGGGTCAGGCTACAGAAACAGTATGAGACTATCAGCCGATTGTGCAACAGACAATATAGACTTGACTTGCAGAAGCAACCTCTGATTTTGTGTCCATAAGGTTCTCGCTACCTGATCTGTGGACATAAACAGTTCAATGTCTCAAGCAATGGCATTTCCCCACCATTTTCCCTCACACATGAGCCAAGCAGGCTTGAGGCCTGCCCATGTCATGTGAGCATATGGAAACGGTGGCCATCGGGCCCAGGTACAGTTGGGACAGATACGTACACTGAATGGAGGAATGTTTCTCTTTTGGCTGAAAAGCCCAGCATTTACGCTTAGAGCATGAGGATCATTGTCTGCAACAAAATAAGCATCCTGGTAGGTCACGTTTTTACACAGCACAGACCCTGCTGCCTTCCCAGCCCTTGTATCTGTAACTCGCTTGAAAAAATTGCTGACGTCTGCCTGAATGCCAATATCTCCTTAGCCACGTGAGCCTTAATATTGCCGCTTAAGCTTAGTATCTGAGCTTCACAGTGCTGCTAAATGCAAGCCGCTGTCGCAGCAGTTGGAGAGATCCGAGCTTTTAACTCACTCGCTTTTTAATGTTCCCCTCCCCTCCCTCCTTTCCTGTGCTCCTGGATTGTAGCTGCTGGTTCAGTTACTGATTTTTCTAATTGGCCTATGATTTTCAAAGGTGGTCATATCTCCTGGGCTGTGATCTTATAAGATATTGCATGCTAAGTGGGATTGGGTCTGGCCAGTAATTGGGTGGTGCTGCCATCTCCTTCCTTGTCACTTCTTCCCTCCTTCCCTCCAGAATAAAAATGGGGACGTGTTAAAGCACGGGATAGGGTGAGAGATAACTCTACTGGCTCCTCTGCATCCTCTTTGCTGCTTTCTCCCTATCTTTAACCCCCTTCCCTTTTTTTTCTTATTGTGGTCTTACTTCTGCCATTACTTTCTTGACTAAATCCCTCCCGTGCAACATTTTACCTTGTTTTTATTCTCTCCTTTGTCCCTATGGTGTCTTCTCCTTCTCCTCTAGGGTAGATTCTGCTGACTGTCTCTGAGCCCTTCTAGGGTTTTATTTTTCTCTTCCCATTTCAGTGATTCTCTTTATCTGAGGGTCCTCGAAAGTGCCTTTCAGCATAGTACATCAGCCCATCTCTCTGCCTTACTCATTCATTTTCTCTCTCATTCTCTGCCTTACTCATTCCTTCTCCACCCAGAAACAGGATCGCTTTTGTCCCCAATGCACACCTCCAGTTAATAAATTTGGACTCTGACAAACTGATGTTTAATGAGGTAGTCCTATAATTAATTGAACCTTCTGAGCTCTAATCTGATGTAGAGATGGTCCGAGCTGCAAAGTTTTAGATACCAGCTTTCACCCAAACTGATGGCTGGATCTGGGGCTTTGGTCTGGCTCCTTATAGAATTTGTGTCAGGGCCACGTGTGAAATTTGGATCTATCACAATTAATGATAGTAAAAAATTTTGCAAGGAACATTAAACATCATGCTTCAGGATTTAAGCCAATTGTTTAGATACGAGGATGAGACCTGGCTGGGAGATTATCACACATCTGCCTTTTGCAGGGCTCTTGGACCATCTTCTGAAACATCTGGGGCTGGCCCCCTGACACAGGCAGGATAATAGATGGACTGCTGGTCTGATCCAGTCTGGGAATTTCTATGTTCTGACCTGAGCCTTCCCAAATGGAGGGTTGTCTGAGGTGGAGATTTGGGGCTAGCTCCTCCTTTGTTTGATTAGATCGCAGTTCTGTGCTCTGTTGCAGATGCAGCAAGAGTTGCCAGTGAGTACCAGAGCTGAAAAAGTGGGGAGTCTTAACTTTGGACTGAGCGTGTGGGAGGAAGGAATTAATGCCATGTCATTCTTATTATTACTTTTTCTTAACCATTCACTCTTATTTAGGGCCTGATTCAGCTCCCGCTCTGCCTTTTCTCCCCTAACTTCAGCAGAAGTGGGACTGGGCCCTCATATCCTTACTGATGACTAGACAACTATCTTTTTTTTTCTTGAAAACTCACTCTCTTTATAATGCTATAAAGCCTAGTTCACAGCTCCCTTGAAAACGGCCGTAAGCTACCTCTGTGTAACACGCACCTTGCTTTCCCAGGTGGAAGACTCCTTGAGCAGCAGAAGCTGTACTGAAACCCACTGTTTACCCCTGAGGTGTGGTGGATCTCACTCCACTGCCGAGCCAGTGATTTAAGATTGATAAAGCTTATGCATCATGTCCTGGAGCAGCAGTTTGAAGGTATGACATTCAGGGCTAACTCGTATGGACTGGCTCACTCAAGAGCTCTCTGCTGTTGCCAGCAAAAGGACAGGAGGGGGTGAAGACGGTATGTTTCTGCCTACAGTACTCAAGGCAGAATTTGCCCTAGAAGAGCAATGGCAAGCAAAGCTCCCGTCTCTCCCCTCCTGCACTTTGAATGACACTCTTTCAGTGTCAACAGTAAGAGTTTGGAAAATAAATATTATTTTCAGCTTGGAACAGCTATTAAAATGTTACCCGCTGCAGGAAGGCTCTTTGAGGAGGACAACAGTCTTCATTCATGTGGAATAAGTGCTGAATAATGGAGAACCATAGTATTTCTGTAAAAGAAAGTGGCGTTTAAATCCAGTGTAGATGTTTCATAGGTGGAGGGAAAACAAATCCAAGCCTGGAAATGGTGGGCAGAATTCACGTGGAAGCAGAATGGCAGCTTCTTTCTTCTGGTTGGTGAGGCCACCGTAAAGGCCAGCTGTTGGAGCATTAAGTCATGCTTGTCTCACCTGCTGTGGTGGATATGCCTTGAAATACTTCCCCCCAAAACTCCCTCTCGCACAACCCCTCTATTCAGACTTTCTCCTCTTATCTTTAGTCCAGGAATCCAATTTGTAGCTGCCTCCCCTGCTCCCCAGCCCAATTTACCCTCCATCTCCTCTTGAGCTAATTCACATTACATGCTTTTTCAGTCTTCTGGCAATGTGTGAGGCATTTCAGCTGCTCATTTGTGGAAAGAAATGTGTCCTAAACAGTTTATAGACTTCCCATCCCCTTCCTTTAATGCTTTGATTCTAGGAATTGGTATTGCCTACTGTCACCTACTGTTGAACCCTGGGGGAACTCTACGTTCCCACCCCATTGTCAATGCTAAGAGTTTATGGCGTGGTTAGGATCTGCAAAGTGACTCTCTGAGAATAGCCCCTTCTTACTCAAAGGGTTGTTTCCTGTGTTTCTGACTCCAATCTTGTTACCTTATTGACTAATATCTTTTTGTGGAGCCGGTACAGCTCTGGGCGTGCTAGCTGGATTCTCTTCTGCTCATTCATCCTCAGCCAAACATCCGGCAAATTCCACTTGCAGTGTCCCTGTGACTAGTGGTGATGTAGGGGACAGGAAGATCAGGTTTTCAGCTCCCAGAGGAAATTTGCTATTGGAAAAATTTTAGCTTTATTTGACTTGTAAACAGAGCAAATATGATCTGCAAGGTGCTGAGAGAGAATGGATTTTGAAGGTGCACAAGGTCAGTTTTCTGAATATAACTGAATGTTATTTTGTGGTTCCTTGCTATAAGTCACAATTTACTGGCACCAGTATCATTTTCACCATTCCTGATGCCATCTCCTACATGCTGCTGTGTGAACTGCCCGAGCTGACTCTTGACATCTGCACTTTGATGCTAATAGGATCAGCCTTTAGTCGAGAAGAAAACCTGTCATGCTGATTTAGCACAGCTTTTTGTGTTGCATGTGTGTTTCTGTCACTGTGAAAAGAGGACAAAGTCCTATTGGTGTGCGGTTGGTTAAGGGGTTCAGGGGAACCTTTGCTTCACTGATGAGGGCTGCTGGGCAAAGTTACAAAAAATAGGGCACCATTGGAAGGGAGGAGGACAGAAAAATGAGGTTTGGGTCTTGGAGAGCAGGAGATCTAGAAACTTCGCTTGTTGCCAGTCGTGGGGTTGTTCAAAAACAGCAAATACTTGTTTGCAACACTTGATGATAAAGTATTCTCCATTTTGTGGTCTCAGGGTATTACCCATCTGGCACTATGGACATATGTGATGCTGTGTTATCATGCACAGCTACCAAGGTCTTGAGAAACCAGGCTCACCTGCAGTGGGACAGAGAGCCTCTCCACACAAGGGAATGAGAGCCTTGTGCCGAAAGCCTGGCACTAGGCATCTGGGAAAGAGAGTCCTATTCCCAACTCTGCTATGGACTTGCTGGGCCATATGCTGTGCCAGTGTAAATAGATGTAGCTTCATTGACTTCACCCATTAACGCTGGCAGAGAATTGGACCTGTTGGGTGGCTTTATGCAAGTCACTTAAGGTATGTTTACACTGCAATTAAAAACTCATGGCTAGCCCATGCCAGCTGACTTGGCCTTGGGCTAAGGGGCTATTTAATTGAGGTGTAGATGTTTGGGCTCGGGCTGCAGCCAGAGCTCTGTGACCCTCCCACCTCGCTGGGTCCCAGGCCTGAGCTCCATCGAGAACCCAAACATCTACACTGCAATTGAACAGCCACTTAGTCCAAGCCCAAGTCAGCTGGCATGGGCCAGCCACGGGTGTCTGATTGCAGTGTAGACATACCCATAACCTCTTTCTGCCTTAGCTTTCCCCATCTGCAAACTGAGGATAATAAATATTTAGCCCTCCGCATAGTGGTGGAATGAGATTTAATTCCCCAATATTTGCAAATATTCTTGCTATTGAAGTTTGCCACATGAAGGAAAACACTCTAGCCCTCGTTGTGGGTATGGGATCAGCGCAAAAGAGGGTTAAACAAAGGAATGGTAGTATATCTACAGGGCATCTACCATGCCACAAAGACTCCCTAGTCAGCCAACCTTTCAGACTCCTCTCCTGGAAGCCCTGCCACCTCCTTTCCGCTTTGCTTGTAATTACAACAGACAACAGCAAGGAACTGTCTCCTGCATCTCTCAAGATCTAATCTGCCAGGTATCCCTGCGCTGCTGCACTAAGTGCCCCGGAAAGGTTTATAAAGTGTAAATATTGTACAGCATGCTGCATGTGCAGTGGCATTGGTGCCAAGCTCAGAATAGATGAGCTCTGCTCTCCACAAGACATCTAGTATTGTTCTTTTCAAAATCCCCATCATCGATTAAAAAATAATGAAGTAATGACAGAAAACGTGAGCCACTGGTATGACACTGGGGCCACATGAATAGCGTTAATGTTCTTGCACAGGATTGTGGAGTAAAGGCTCTCTTGTAAATTCGGCTTTTTGCTTGTCTCTGTTTTCCGTGCACTTGGAAACTCAGGTTCTTCAGGTCAGGCAGGAAACCAGACTCTGAAATGTAAAGCTCTGGGTTGCTGTACACCTGCTAGCAATCATTCTGCGTGCATTGTTAATGTAAACATGGACCACTGCTCTCAGACAGGGCATATTTGTTTAGGGGCTATTGTCAGTTTCAGTTGCGAGGAGTTCATGGGGACTTTTTCCCTTCTCCTTCTTTGAGTCTGTCTCACTGCATAGAAACACAAGAATTGCCAGACTAGCTCAGATTCATGGTCCATCTAGTCTTTTATCCCACCTCCAACAGAGATCACCACCAGATTCTTCAGAGAAGGGTGCAAGACACTGTAGGCCAGCTTGTCAAAGGTATTTAGACACTGAAAGGTGCCAGTGGGCATCCAGTGGGATTTACAAATGCACCTAAGTGTATTGGGTACCTGGCTCTCATTGAGATCGATGGGAGTTAGGCACCTAATCTATTTAGGCTCCTACTGGGATTGTCAAAAGCATCTATGACAGGTTTCAGAGTAGCAGCTATCTATATCTTTAGGTGCCTAAATACCTTTGAAAATGTGAAAAGGAGTACTTGTGGCACCTTAGAGACTAACCAATTTATTAGAGCATAAGCTTTCGTGAGCTACAGCTCACTTCATCAGATGCATATCGTGGAAACTGCAGCAGATTTTATATATACACAGAGAATATGAACCAATACCTCCTCCCACCCCACTGTCCTGCTGGTAATAGCTTATCTAAAGTGATCATCAGGTGGGCCATTTCCAGCACAAATCCAGGTTTTCTCACCCTCCACCCCCCCACACAAATTCACTCTCCTGCTGGTGATAGCCCATCCAAAGTGACAACTCTTTACACAATGTGCATGATAATAAAGTTGGGCCATTTCCTGCACAAATCCAGGTTCTCTCACCCCCTCACCCCCTCCCAAAAACCACACACACAAACTCACTATCCTGCTGGTAATAGCTCATCCAAACTGACCACTCTTCAAGTTTAAATCCAAGTTAAACCAGAACATCTGGGGGGGGGTGTAGGAAAAAACAAGAGGAAACAGGCTACCTTGCATAATGACTTAGCCACTCCAAGTCTCTATTTAAGCCTAAATTAATAGTATCCAATTTGCAAATGAATTCCAATTCAGCAGTTTCTCGCTGGAGTCTGGATTTGAAGTTTTTTTGTTTTAAGATAGCGACCTTCATGTCTGTGATTGCGTGACCAGAGAGATTGAAGTGTTCTCCGACTGGTTTATGAATGTTATAATTCTTGACATCTGATTTGTGTCCATTTATTCTTTTACGTAGAGACTGTCCAGTATGACCAATGTACATGGCAGAGGGGCATTGCTGGCACATGATGGCATATATCACATTGGTGGATGTGCAGGTGAACGAGCCTCTGATAGTGTGGCTGATGTTATTAGGCCCTGTGATGGTGTCCCCTGAATAGATATGTGGGCACAATTGGCAACGGGCTTTGTTGCAAGGATAAGTTCCTGGGTTAGTGGTTCTGTTGTGTGGTATGTGGTTGTTGGTGAGTATTTGCTTCAGGTTGCGGGGCTGTCTGTAGGCAAGGACTGGCCTGTCTCCCAAGATTTGTGAGAGTATTGGGTCATCCTTTAGGATAGGTTGTAGATCCTTAATAATGCGTTGGAGGGGTTTTAGTTGGGGGCTGAAGGTGACGGCTAGTGGCGTTCTGTTATTTTCTTTGTTAGGCCTGTCCTGTAGTAGGTAACTTCTGGGAACTCTTCTGGCTCTATCAATCTGTTTCTTTACTTCTGCAGGTGGGTATTGTAGTTGTAAGAAAGCTTGACAGAGATCTTGTAGGTGTTTGTCTCTGTCTGAGGGGTTGGAGCAAATGCGGTTGTATCGCAGAGCTTGGCTGTAGACGATGGATCGTGTGGTGTGGTCAGGGTGAAAGCTGGAGGCATGCAGGTAGGAATAGCGGTCGGTAAGTTTCCGGTATAGGGTGGTGTTTATGTGACCATTGTTTATTAGCACTGTAGTGTCCAGGAAGTGGATCTCTTGTGTGGACTGGACCAGGCTGAGGTTGGTGGTGGCTGAACATACCTTGCCCACAATAGACAACCATGGAAGTCTAGGTTGCGTAAAAGATGGTTTTCAGCCCTGAAACATGAGGTTTTATATTCCTTCCACAATTCATCTTTTAGCATTAAGTTCAGGTTTTGAACACTCAAAAATATAAAGCAAAACTGAGTCAAAATTCTCAGATGAGCCATGTTTCTAGTAGAAATTAGGTACTGAGCCATGTTTGCCAAAAAGTTGAGAAGACCTCACCCAGCTGGTTCTGGACCCTTGGTCTTTTTGGGAACCGCAAAGAACCAAGCACATTCCAATCATTTAGCAAGTATGTAAAACCTCTGTGTCTCTGCTTCCCATGGTATTTTATATGTAACCACTCCTTTCATTCAGATGACCCCCACCGCCCCGCCCCCAAAATCCTTAAAAAACGGTATTTTAATGACCAATGAAATATTTGTCAGAAAAAAATAAATTTTGCCAAAAAGAAAACCGTTTTTCAATCAACTTTTTTAAATGACAAATTTGAAATTGTCTCACTCCTTAAACTTTTCAGAAACTTAAAAATGTGTTTACCTCAGTTTCCCCTCCCCATACTTTCTTTTTTTATACCTTAATTTTTTTCTCAGTGGAAAAAGGAGGAGGACACAATTTTTAAAAAAGAGTAGGACTTACCCCATTAAAACAAAACAAACAAAAAATAAAATTTCACCTGAAATTTAAAAAATCTTTAAATTTTTCATTAAACATACTTAGCTATTCCAAGCACCTCTAGCTAATAGGTCCTTCTAGTTCCATCATCTAGTTTAATAATTGGTGAACTGCAACAAATTTGTTAAACTCGTATCAAGAGAGTAGCATTTTTTAGCACAAAATGTACTGGACTAGGGAGTAGTTGTCGGATAATTAATTGCAAAGCGGATATGGGAAAGGAATATGAGTGTGTGTGTGTGTAGTCATATGGGCTAAGATGTTAAAGTTTTACATAGAATAGCAATGGCTTTTTAAAAATCAATATAGAGAAAAGGCAGAGCCACAGATTTAGCCTTACACCTGTATTGCTCGTGTAGTAAATACTTGTGTAAAAAATCAATACGGGAAGCCTACTCAGCAGTGTAAGTCCTGTGTAATTATTGAGCAGAGAATTATAGTTGTCACATATTGACTTCCTTCTGCTTTGCCAAACCTTCCTGCTTTCCAAATACCTGATTCACATTCACAGGGCAAGCATTGCACAAGTGAGGAAGGACTGTGTATGCATGAGAACCAATATCTGTAAAGTGCTGTGCACACATACCTACACATACATTCCCTCTGAGAGTACTTAACCAGCTGATTTGGAAAGTAGAATCTCCATTTCATGGGAAATTTAGGTATGTCAACATTTTAGTTTCATCCTGAATACGGACAAAGTTAAAATTTTAAGTCTTTTGCAGATAGAAAGTTCAGCAAAAAATTAAATTTGGAAATACTGAAGGGCTCTATTTTGGCTCAGATCACCATTGAACTGCATGCATTTGAGGTGCCGTAGTGGCTCATGGGAGTTGTAGTTACAGTTCCTAGTGACCCTGTTCTGCTCCATTGGCAAGGCTGCCTAACTGGATTACGTGCCCATGGTGGGCTATTGCCTCCTGTCTCGATGAATCGTGGGAATCCCATGACTATAGAGTATCCAGGGAGGTGTAGTCTGGCAGGGCAGCCCCACTCACAGATAAAAAAGGGGACAAGAGGCGTTGAACCACAACTCCCATGAGGCACCACATCAGTTCACGCAGATACAGATTTCTGTTGAACTGACTCAAAACTAAATATTTCAATTTGGTTCAACAAACCAAAATATTTCAGTCCTGTTCAACATTAAACTTTTTGATTCAATTTTCCTTTTAGGAAAAACAAACAAAAAAAAAACCTGGCAAAATTGAAAGTTTTCTGTGGAAAACTTAGATTTTGCTTAAACTGTATTCTCTGTCGAAAAACATTGTGATGGAAAACTTCCAGCCAGCTATACTGGTGGCTCATGCTCACTGCAATTAAAATTAGAGAATGCTCTGAAAGGCATTAGTAGAAATGGGTCCGTATTAGGCTTCAGACAGTGTAGGGTTTTGACAATGCAGCCTTTTGGCAAGCTCTCCTTGTAAAATTTGGAACACTCATGAAACTGACTAATTCCTAAAGATCTCTGCCCTCTTGTGCTGCATTAAATCCAGTTCAGGGAGCCAAAGGCCTTTTCCATTGTGAGATCCAGTTCTTACTCAAAATTATTGTGGTGGGTTTAGATCTGGAGGTTAGTGTGAAGTTGGATTTGAGGTTCTGGCTCAGGCCTGTCTTTCTAGCTTTAAATAACAGCATCAATTGCTCTCCTGAAAATTATTGTGTAATCAGCTGCCAGGGTCTACCCCAGAGGTGGTTGCAATTCAGAGGTGGGCAAAGTGATACGTGTATATTGTCTTTAGAGTACTATGGATCTTTAAGATGGCATTTTTCTCCAGCTGTATTGTTATGCTCACTTATATTTTAAGTGCAATAAACTAAAGAACAGAATAAGGGATTTGAAAGAGATTAGGAAATCATCTTATTTTACAAATATTCTGGAGAGGAAGGTGTTGGACCTCATCACCCAGAGTCATGGGACCTTCACACTGTGAGGAAGCAGTTTTGGTTTAAAGCTACTCTGGAGAATGTTCCTCTCCCTTCTGAACACTGGGAGCATCAGCACAGGTGTAAGCCTAAAACCCAGATCCTAGCAGCGACTTAAACTGACAGCACGCTGGTCCAGGAGCAAGAAGGCTCATGTTGTGAGCACTGTTCATTTGTAGCAGATCAAAGACCACCTGCTTTGCCTGCTGAACAAGAGACACTTGGCCTTCAGCTTCCTTACACTTGTGAATGGTGCCCAAACCCCTTTCAGATGCCAGCTGATGTAGCCTCTCCTGCAAAGCTGCTGTTTCATTACTCCGCAGAGGCATTTCTCTTTTCTGGATGGCTTGAGTGCTTCATGATTCTGGCACCTTTGAACGTTCCAAGATCATTACTGCCAGGGCGTTTCTGGAAGCCGCTGAACAGGGCGCTGTTTCAGCAATAAATGCACTGACATAGACCTGATGGAATCCCGGTGCTGCACCTGGAAGCATCGGTGCAGCTCTTGTCCTAGGGAATGCAGTAAACTCCTCCTCACTGGCCTTCCCAAGACCCATATCTTGCCTCCGTACAGATGCAGCCCCTGCAATCCCCTTCCGTATCCACAGCTCTGAGGCAAAAACTGCTCTAAAGTTTGGACCGAGGAGGAGAATCCTTTGGACATACAAAGCCACCTTGGCAGCAGCTATGCCACTACTATCTTCAGCTGCAGGGGTGTGTGTCTGTGGCTAAATGAACCTTGAGGCTGCTGGGAGCGGGCACAGATTAGGACAGCTCTGAGGTTGCTCTGATCTGCGTTGGGGATCAGTTAAGTGCAGAGCAGGCTTCAGGATGAGGGAGATAGATGCAAAGGACCTCTTTGCTTCCTCCCTCCCCTGCTCAGCTGAGCCCAGCGCTCCCTGAGCAACTGCTGCATCCATGCCGCCACCTGACAGCTTTGGCAGAGTAGTGATTGACAGGCTGCGAGCCTTGTGGCCTGAGCACCACAAGATGTGCCGTCCACGGAGAGCCAGACTCACAGTGCTCCTGGGGTCCCTGATTGGCCCACACTACTTAAGCCCAGAGGGAACACCGGGAAGGTGTCTGTGCAGCTAGGTGACTCCCCAGTTGGCTTCCACAACAGGCCTTGCTCCTAACCTGCTCCCTTTCCGCTCCTTCTTTGTTCCTTTCCTGGCCTAGTCCAAACTTCTGACTCTGGCTCCATCCACTAGGCCTGGCTGCCCACACCCCATAATAGTTGCTCAGTAGCAATGATTTATTAATACAGGGCTAGATTCCCAGTCTCCCTCACACTGTGTAAATCTGGTGGCTCTGCTGATTTACTCTGAATTTGAACCAGGGTAACGGAAAGCAGACTTTGGCCTAGAACAAAGGTGGGCAAACTACTGCCCGTGGGCCACATCTGGCCCGGAGGACTGTCCTGCCCAGCCCCGAGCTCCTGGCCCGGGAGGCTAGTCCCCGACTCCTCCCCTGCTGTTCCCCCTCCCCCGCAGCTATGCCGCCGCACGGGCAACGGGGCTGTGAGCTCCCGCTGCTCAGAGTGGCATGGTAAGTGGTGGTGGCACGTGCACGGCAGTGGAGGGGTTGGGTAAAGGGTCCCGGGGGGAAGACGGGGGGCAGTTAAGGGCGGGGGTCCCGGGGGGCAGTCAGGGGCAGGGAGCAGAGGGCAGTTGGATGGGGCGGAAGTTCTGGGGCAGTCAGGGGACAGGGAGCGGGGCGTTTGGATAGGAGATGGGATCCCTAGGAGGGGGGCACGGATTGGGGCAGATGGTCCCAGGAGGGGCAGCCAGGGGACAAGGAGCAGTGGGGGTTGGATGACAGTTAGCTGGCGGGAAGTGGAAGGCGGTTGGGGCCAGGCTGTTTGGGGGGGCACAGCCTTCCCTACCTGGCCCGGCATACAGTTTCACACCCCAATGTGGCCCTCGGGCCAAAAAGTTTGCCCACCCCTGGCCTAGAACCTCTTTTACATCAGGCCCTGGCATGCAGCGGTTGACATGACTGTCATTTGTGGAAGGCAGTTGACTTCTTAAAGATGGGGAAGGAGTTGAACAAAAGGGTCAGAGCAAGTTTTCTAGGCAGCTCTTGTGATTCATTCAAGCATTTCCAAATGCCACCGAAAGAGGAGTGTACCCGCTTTGTGTCGTTCATAGCCATGTTCGCTGCTCGTTAATTATTACGTTTGTTTTCAAGTATAAGACTTTATTTTGATGCCCTGTTCCCTTATCACATATAAAATAAGAAGTTGGTTTATTTTTTTATTACTATTATTTATTCCATTTGGAGGAGTGGCAGTAACCTCGTAAAGAATTCAGCCATTGTAACTATGGTTAGCATTGCATGTTAGAGGAACTTCCCAGTTCTGAAGAAAACAAATTTTACTTTTTTTACAGTAAAACACAAATAGCTCCCAATTTTCCCCCCCTCAGGCTGCACCAAATCAAAGCTGCATCATTGCTCTGCTGGTTTCTATTTACCACTATATTTGGGTGTAAGCTGCCTGCAATGGAGAAAGCCAGGTCAAGGATGAAAATCCTTTACTAATCCACTGTCTATTTAATTTCAGCTAAAGCCTCCCTCCTTTCTGCTGTTTACCTCTGCAGGGTCAGCTGCCTGGATGCTGTATTAGGCTCAGTCATGCACTGTCACTTTGAGGAGGAAGTTGCCACGTTTGTTCTCATCCTGATAAAATGCCCTGTAACTCCATCACAGTCATGAGAGCCTTCTCCTTTGTAGCCTCCGCTGTCTGGAACAGCCTCCTGCTGTCTCTCTCTGCCTCACCAACTCTCCATTTAATGAAAGGCTGCAGCAGTGACCAGTCAAAAGCAAAACCAATCTGGATTTTGGCTGCAGAACTCCACATTTGCACACTCTGTCTCAATATATAAGTGCATCTGCCTCCCAGCTAGGGTGACCAGACAACAAGTGTGAAAAATCGGGACAGTGGGTGGGGGGTAATAGGTGCCTATAGAAGAAAATGCCCCAAATATCAGGACTGTCCCTATAAAATAGGGACATCTGGTCACCCTACTCCCAGCTAACCCGCACACCTGCAAAGGCTGTGGCTGTGCCCATTGTTCTGCTGTCCTTTACTCTTAATATTCACTGCTTTTCAGATCTCAGCTGGAGGCCTTCATGCCAGGGCCTCTTTGTTGTTCCTCTGGCTATTATTTCGCACTGGTTTTCAAACGTGGTCACTTAGACTGTACCCACAAGCTCCACATTTGTGCACAGGAATGGACACTTGGATACAGTGGCGGAGCACTCCGTAGGCTGTCGCTTTGGAAGACTAGGTCCCCCCCTCTGCAGAATGTTTGGGAGGCAGTTTTGTTTTCTAAATAATTGCCTGCATTGCAGATTGTGACTCTTCATCTCAAAGAGACGGCCCCGGTGCTTGGGAAAAGTGGGAGGTGGAGAGTCTGGTGAACACATAGAGAACACTTCAGTCTTTGTCCCCTGCTGAAAGAGGCTTCAGCTTTAGAATCCCTAGTATGGAACTTTGTTTTACAAGAGCTGGAAATGGCTGAGGTTTTGTAGAGAGATGAAAAGGGACACGAGACCAATTAATTCCAGAGATAATGCGCGCCCCCCCAAAAAAAAACCCTCTCCCAAATCTGTCTCCTAGGTTAGTGGATAGCATAGGTAACAAACACTTGAACTGTGTATCTTGGAAAGTCCAAAAGGCATTCTCAACCCGAGTCATAAAGCAGGGATTGGCAACCTTTGGCACACGGCCCACCAGGGAAGGCCGCTAGTGGGCTGGGCCAGTTTGTTCACCTGCAGCATCTGCAGGTTCGGCCAATCGCAGCTCCCACTGGCCACGATTTGCCATCCCAGGCCAATGGGAGCTGTGGGAAGGGCGGCCAGCATATCCCTCGGACCACGCTGCAGGTAAACAAACTGGCCCGGCCCGTCAGCAGCTGCATGCCAAAGGTTGCCGATCCCTGTCATAAAGCAACAAATGTCTCAATCCCAAGGATAACACAAGGAACTGAGGCCAGATCCAAAAGTGTTTAGGTGCCTAACTCCCATCAAAATCAAACCCTCCTGCTTGGTCCCATGCACACAAATATCATCTTCTATTTTTATGCCAGAGCCCCAAAATACCCTCCTCCACAGTGTCGCTGGAGGGGACACGAAGCTGGAGATGCTGCATGAAAGCTCATTTCCATGAGATTTACAACCTGGTTTTACAGGCATAAGGGATTTGATAAGCATCCAAACCACCCAGCATTCAAGTCAGGTGCAGATTTGGGGGCAGAATTCAGGTCTCCTGAGTCACAACCTCTGTATTAACCACCTGGTAACATACACTCCCTTAAATATATGTGCATTTATCAGTGCAATGCTTCTTTTCACTATTTGTGTTCAGTGCATCTCCTCTCCTGAGATAATGACATTGAAAGCAAATAAATAGTGCGAGGCCGCTGTCTTAAATATTTCTACAGTGCCTTGATATCTTAGGCCTTATCTACACACACAGGTTGTACCACTTTAACTACAGTGGCATAGGCAAAGCAGTACACCCCTTAGTGTGGATGCAGTTTTACCAGTATAAATGTGTGTGCAGGAAGGGGAATAAGCTACAGTGGTACACAGCATCTTTCTTCCACTACAACTGCATCCACACTTGTATAATTATATTGGAAAAAAGTTATACCCCCTTATGATATAAAAGAGTTTAGACCAGGCTTTTAGTAAATATTCAAGAGCCCATCTTTGAGAACTTGCCTCTCAGGTAGAATTAATCCTCTTGCAAGTTTTTTGTTTTGTTTTGTTTTTGTTTTTGAGGCCCACAAGTTGCCTTGTTTTGGTAGTCATCTGTCCAAAGGCATAAGAACAGAACGGCCATACTGGGTCAGACCAAAGATCCATCTAGCCCAGTATCCTGTCTTCCGACAGTGGCCAGTGGCTTCAGAGGGAATGAACAGAAAGGATAATTATCAAGTGAGGCAGAACAGTGATGCCCACGAACCAGAAATACTGTAAGCCCAGTTGCCTCAATATTGCTGTATTTACCAATGACTGCAGAAGAACATGATGTTTAATGGAACTGAAAGGCCTAAAATCTCCGATAAACATTGCATCCCCCCACCCTCAATCAAACAACAAACCAAGACAGGTTCTATTTGTTTTGACTTGTTGTTCTGGGATGCACATGGAAACAGAATATTTATACCCAGCTAGAGAGTTTCTGGCTGAAACAAGGTTAGCAAACTAAACCTCTTTTGTATTAATACCTAAATATGAAATTATGCTGCCATCGAATATGAGGGCAGAACAGACTGGGAATGGAACCGTGTGAGCTGGGCCACATCCCAAGCAGCTCAGATTCTATCTGACCCACTCAGTGAGAAAGTCAGGCCACATGCACACCACAAAAATCAAATATAAATCTGATGCCATATTTTACACTCAGCTGCTAGGCACTCATTCCCACGCAGCCTGCCAGGAAGAGCTGAAATAATGGAGTCAAGCGAATAAGAACAGACAGTTGGGGAATGGGAGTTATTTGTTTCTTTATGGGTGGCTGTGAGGATAAATGCAGGGGCAGGAGGAGGAGGCAATTGCTGTGAAGAAAATTTAGTGAATTTTAAAAGCGCACTGTAAGTAAATAAATAATAAATTTGAAAATTCAAGCCCTGGGTGTCTTTGCAAGCGCTCCCCAAGCCATGAGGCTGGTTCCTAGGAAAGCTCAGAAGCTTGCAGCCTCACTTTGAAATAGCGGGGAGCAGGCTATGGATTCTGGGTGTTGGCAGGCATCTCTGCTTTGCTTCTGGATTTCAAATTCCAATATCCAGCTTGGCCAGAACAGGGAGCTTTGGCATCTGGCTGGGAGATGGAATAAAATCCTATGGCCAGATTCTGCTTTCCAGATATGCTGGTGTAAATCAGGAGTCATTTTATTGAGGTAACCAAGAACAGAGCTTGGCCTTTGGTTGCCCGATTAGGTATTGGGCAATCTAGAAAGAGCTCAGCACATTGGGCGCCTAAATGTAGTTGCGTAGATGGCATCTGAGCATTTAGGCCTTAAGTGATGCAGACAGCAAATCCACGACAAAGTCGTGAGGAGGACCCTGGGTGTCCTTACTCCTTGTTCCTTGCTCTGATCACTAGGTCATGCTGGTTCTGAAGATCAGAGTCCATGTGCACAATTGAACATATCCTACCTACACAGTTTATACAGCTCCTCAGCTTGGGTAAATCAGAATTCCATGGTGCAATGCTGATTTTCACAACCAAGGATCTGGCCTGAGCTCATTCATATTTAGTATTTTATTAAGTTCTGTTTATAATGAAAATGTTCAGGTTTTGATTCCTCCTCACCTGCCGTTGGTCTGCATCTCCTTCCTGTGGATTACATCAGCGTTCTTGTGTCGTAATGCAATGTCATGCTGGATAATGATGCATCAGGCTAGGAAACATGACTTGGCCCAAGATCAAAGCTGTTTCCCAGTTCGATGTACACTTCACAGAAGATTTTTGGGACATGTGAATTAGACTGTGCAGATTCTGATGCTCTTTTCTTTATCCTCCTGTTTTTCGGGGGTTTGGACAAGCCCCTTTTGAAGACTTTTAATTTTTTTTTAAGTTCCTTTCATTTTCTCGCATTTGAGCAAGTAATTAATCCATTCACTGCTGCATTTAAGATCAAGACAAAAAAATGCACCTAGCCCAAGCTCTGGGTGCCTTTGACAATTGTATTAAAACACACATCAGGCATGAAAACAACTCCAGCAACATCCTTCACTATATACAGCAAAAACTGACTAAGCCTTACAGCAAAAGGGGAACTCAAGGAGAATAAGCTACTCGCATAAGCTCTGCATCTCAAGCCACAATCCCCATCTCCAAGAGCCTCTGCATGAAGAGCATTGGACTAAGGAGTTGATTGGCTGTTTTCTGACCAATGAGGGAGCACGTTTCAAAGCTGGAGGATACTCTGCCCACACTGTTTTCTTCTTTATATTGAAGGAGCTCCTGTTCGAGCACCTCTGCTGATCAGTTGTGACAGCATCCAGGGAGGGAGAGGGCATCTCTCAGTAGGCAGATCCTAGACTTTTAGGCCTTTATAGGTCAGAACCCACATTGTGCATTTCACCTGGAGAACCACAGAGCATCAAAGTTACATGTTGACAGAGAGAAAGCCCACTTACCCAGTTGGGTTTTTTTAAGAGCTCTGCTTCTGTTCTTTATTTCTGACTTTCTTCCCAGTCATCTATTTTGTGTAATCAGTATCTTCTCCACAAGCAACAAACAATGTTTTCACCTTGGACTCTGGTGTCACTGTGTGGTCTAGTGGGCTTGAACGTCAGACAGGAACCATGAATAAAGTTTCTCTTCCTGGCTTTGACACTCATTAGCTGTGTATCCTTGAGACCCAATGGAGCACAGAACCTAGCTTGGGTTTATGTATACATAGCGTGTGCATCGCCAGTTGCTTTTCTGCTCAAGCAGAAGTGCATGTTCACATTTTCACTTGCACTCTTGAAAATAGACCCTCAGCGTCTTAACCTTTGTTTTATTTTTATCATCCATAAAATGGGGATGATAATATTTGCTTATCCATCTTACAGGTATGTTGACAGGCTTAATTAATGTTTGCTTGGGCTTTGAAACATTATATAAACACTATTAATGTGATGTTGGGAGCAGCAGGAGAATTGTTTTAAAAATAAAGCAACAATCCAGTGTTGTCATGCAAATTGTCTAGAATAACGATAAGAAGGAAGAGCAGAGGAATAGAAGAGATGGAAGCAAAACTGGCGTTTCAGTTGAAAATTTCCAAGAGACGCGAATGAAGCAAATTCTCTGCATCATGTTTCAGGCTTTGCAGCTTGAAGCCTCATCTGGTGACTTACAAGTGTTTTAAAAAATAATAATTAAATGAGCAGAGACAGCTTTATTAAATGGAGTAATTACAGGAGAGAGACAGCTTATAGTGATACGATATGCAAGACCTATTGTTATTTATTGAGATTGCTACAGCACACACAGCGCACTAACCACGCACGCTGCAAACACGGAAGGCGGTTCCTGCTCTGACAGGTGTGTAATCTAGAAAGACAAGGATGGGAAAAGGGTGGGGATAAGGGATATGACATCCCCAGAGAAGGAGTCAGGGTAGTAATAATCACATGGTGCATGAGCGAGCATTTTAGTTTTTTAAACTAAAGGGCAAAATCATGGAATACTGTCCCCACTTACTCCCTTGGGCTGGTATCACAGGTTGTAGCATGGGAGGAAAAGTGGGCTCTACAGAGTTGCTGCCTCCCACATACCCATGAAGATGGGCAAGAGGGAGGGGTGGATTTTATGGAATGGAGCCTCTGTCTCCCAATACGCCCAGCAGCATGCAGAGCACTGAGTATGGTCCTGGCACTGTTTATATCACCTACCCCCAGATAAACAAGGGAACTGGGTGGGTGATTGTGGTAATGATTGGGCCTGGCTGGGAACTTTTCATCAGGAAGATTCTCAGACAGAAAACTGACTTTCTGTAGAATTGACATTTTTCATGGGAAAATTTTGTATTTACTGGGAAATTTTGATTTTTTTTTCTTCTGTGGGAAAATCATTCCTAACTTCATGGCTCCTGCACTCCTCAGCACTGCTGGAAGTTTAGCCTCTCTGGCTGTGGAACAGCCTTCCAGGGCTCCCAACTCTCAGCCTCCCTGAGCTGCCCTGCTCTCTACCTGCCAGGTTGTCAGGGCTCCAGGCAGCTTGTGGAGCGCAGGAAACATTTTGAAAAGGTGGAAACAAAATGTTACTTTGCCCCTTTTTTTTCTTTTTTTTTTTTTTTTCAAATGCAGTTTTATGAATTTTCATTCTGCAAGAAATTCCAAACATTTTGATATTACGGTCCATTTCAGAATGAAAACGGATTTGAAATTTCAGAGTTTTCTGTGGAACATGAATTCCGGTTCCCAGCCAGCTCTGGCGATGATATAGCTGAAATTTCCCTCTTTCCCCTGTCATCGTTCCACAACTCAATTTCCCCCATCTCCAGTTCTCAGCTTTCATCCAAGTATCCAGGTGTCCTTCCCTCCCAGTACAAAATCCCCTCCCCATGTATAAAGAAGCAGTTCCCTCATCTTGTAAACAAATGATCCCTGCTAGTCAGTTATTAGAACTTCTGTGGCATCGACATAAAGTAGCTAACTGTAATGGATATTTCTCATCCCTGAAATCATTCAGGAGAACATACAGTCTCTTCTACACAGCCATATTCTCACACACTAGGGTTGTGGGGTTTTTCCAGGATTTCTGTCCTCCGCACCACTCTCAGGCCATTAAAGTAAAAATTACCACAGCCCACCACATTCTAGAAAGCTCCACGCACAGTTGCAGTTATGAGGTACTCATTAAAGTCCATGGGAGGGTGGGTGACGTAAACCTCTGCATGAGACGCTTTCAGAAACTGTCATTTCTCATTTTTAAACCCTTTCAGTGGAAAAATCAATCCCATAAACACAGGGGATGTCCTGTGAAGTTTTGAGTATGGAAAAATAATTTCAGTGAAGGGGAAGAATTTGTTTTCTCCAGGATATTGAACATGTGTGTAGGATATCTGTGGGATATTTGAGAGGATAGGTATGCTGTGTACACGCTGGATGGGATTTTCAAAAGCACTTGTCTTAGGCCTCACCCTCCTCCCAGGAGGAGAGTTAAGCCAACAGTGAGTGGTTTTTGCAAATCCCATCCACTCCTGTGTGTGTGTGTGAGAGAGAGAGAGAGAGAGAGCAAGAGCTCGAGGATACCTGCTCCTAATATCCTGTTTTGATTATTTTCATTTCCTAGTAGTACCCCCTCTGCTCTTCATTTTTTCTTCCCCTGGAGACCAAGTTTCACCTCTCTGTGGGGCGCCTGTTCTCCAGCTGCCAGAAAAGGAGGTTGGAAGTTCTGAGGTCACCCTTCATGTCCCTGCTGCTAGGGATAAACCATGATTGTTGTGCTTTTGCCTTCGTCTTTATGTGCCTGGAGTGTCTTCCCCTTTCTACCTCTCCCCTCCCTATGGGGAAGCTGCTTTCCGTACAGCTAAGGAGAAATGGAAAATCCAGACCAAGTAATTGCCTTTCCAAAATCCGCCTGTGCCTCATCTTGCAGCTGAATTATGTTAGTCTAGGATAAGCACACAGTGCAGTTACCTACATAAGTACCCTGAGCACCCAGTGTATGGGGAGACCATGCAATAGAGATGATACATATCAGTGTCACAGACAACAAGTTTGAGGGTGTCCTTGCTAGAGATGTGTTACCTCAGGATGAAGTGAGTTGGCCTGGATGTAATGTGAATAATGTTGTTTTTTAGCAGACTGATTCAATAAAGGAGGGTTAGCAGCACCAGTGAGGTGGCAAGAGGGGCCAGGGAAACCATGTTCCTTTTTCAGTTTTTTTCATTAGATTTACCTGATAAAGAACACACACTGCCTGTCCTGCTGAGATGTGCTCTCGAAAAGCTCTCCGGGAGATACTTGTGGAAGCCGGTAAGCAGACTCTGTACTGAGAGGACACAATGTTTGCAGAAAGCAAACACGTAAACCATGCAGCTCACCTCCAAAGTACCAATGTCGGTTGTGGGTTTGTTTGTTTTTATTCCCTTCCCTTTATTGTCCATGCAGATTAATGATATGTCAGGAGTTCCTGCAGGTGTTATAGAGATTGCGCACGGCTGGCTTTAGCTTTTCCCCTCTCAGAATTTGGCTGTTGGGTAGCTTTTTAAATATTGCTGCTATGCATTGATATCTGGCACTGCAGAGCGAAGAAATGAGCCTTTCTGTAGACATAAAATGTGCTGAGCCCATGCCAACAATCTTTAGAGTTTTTAATTACCAAGCCATTCAAAACTTGCCACCTCCGAGAGAGATAATTTGACACCAGTTTAAGGTTTTAACATCTGCTCTTTGTACAGAGCTGAGATGGTTGAAGGAATCTGTTTAATTTTTCATTGTCAGATGTTTCCTTTGTGTTCCTGTAACCACGATCTTTAGTTGACTGAGTGGAAATACTGACCTCCAAGGAAGCCTGGCTAAAGTGGATCTTTGTGGTGGGAAAATTAGCTGTTTCTCAGTCCTCAGCTCTTCCATAGAGAGATGAGTGTGATCTAGTGTTCGGAGTATAGGAGTGGAAAAGAGGATGGCCTGGATTATAATCCCACACTGACGCTAGCTCCCTTTGAGACCTGGGTAAATGATTACATCTCTCTCTCTGTGCTTCAGTTTCCCCATTTGTAAAACCTCCCATGGTGTTTTGGATATTACTGATTGGTATCTGTAAAGTGCTATTTGCAGTGGTTGCCACTACGAGTACCAACCTTTGTCACGCCACAGAGTTTTACGTCTCCTTGGTTGAGAATTATAGCTACCACATTTTGTGTTTTCACCATGGTGTTTCCTATGCTGGGGAAGTTCCATCATTTGTGTGGAAGCCTGATATTTCAGTGAGGCCTGTGTTGGTGATAAGTGCCGATGTTATAATTACCCCTGGATTTTTGCTAGCGTTAGAGGCAAAAATAGCAAAATGCTGCAGATGTGTTACGCCTGGCACGAGCTGAAACCAGGAGCTAGTGATCCTCCACTAATATGACTGTCAGAACTTTCAGAATGAGTGGGGGATGAGGTTCAATAGATTTCACGGTCCAAATTCAGGAAAGTATGAAGGCACATGCTAAACGTTAAATATGTGCTTAAGTGTCCTTGAAGTCAGGGCAGGGATTGTGTGTTACTGTGTATACAGTATGTACCATGGTGGTGCTCTGATCTCAGCTGGGGCTTCTAAACACTACTGTTCTATACGTATTAAGTTATTTATGATTTGTATTGCAGTAGCACTTAGGATTCCCACTCATGGGCCGGGATCCCCTTGTGTGCTAGGTGCTGTATAAACACAGAGCGAAAAGACGGTCCTTCCTCCAAAGAGCGTACACTCTGAGTAATAGTAAGTCACTGATGGAGAAAGCTGAGAGTCAAAGACTGATATCTTACAGCAGTGACCACCTCCTCTCCCCCCATATATTTATTTATTTTATTCCCACAGCTTTATTTTCGGAATCAAAAAGTGAAGCAAATACAAAGGATTCATAAAGGGCTGAAAGGAAAAGGGACGGGGCATTTGCCTTTTCACTTTATGGTCGTCTGCCTTGAGCTCCGATTTCCTGATGCCATGCAGGCCCGGGATTTCTGTAGCGATAAAGGGCTTGCACTGCTCACTGTGTGAAGCTCACTTGAATGCGGCAGCCTTCCTAACGTCACGAATATCATTCATATTTAATTCCAATTCTAATTCTGGGTTTGTACCTCTGGAGTGGAGAGAAATCTCTGAGCAGAAACTATGCCTCTCTCCTTAACTGCGTCTCAATTAGACACCTGCCGCTGCGGTTTCAAGCTGCTCCGTTCCCCCCAAAGGCAACGTTTTATAAATAAAACACCCCATCTACTCACCCTCCTCCACTCTCTACCAGCTTAGCTCAACAAGTCAGTGGTGCTCTCATGGGCTACTGCTGCTGGCCTTCAATCCCACTTGAATTCCAGAGCTGCGGGTAGCATTAGAGTGCTGTGCCCAAGATAGCTAGTAGGAGAGGAGTTCAGAGCATCGCCCCTGTCGACCGCGGTAACCTCCAAAGCGTGCTGCACTCCTCATGCCAGCCGGGTTTTAATGATTCTGTCGTCGTGCATGTCAATAGTGTCACAACGAAAATGATGATCATTTTAAGGCACTATTATTACTTTATTAAAGTGTTTGTTGCCGACAGTATTGTAGCATCTGGGGTATCGGAAAGCATGTGGTGAGACCATGTTGTGGTGAGACCACATTGTTTAAAACACCCAGTGCACTTTAAGGCAGGCAGCGCCATCACACGGCAGCGCCTGCCTCCTCTCGACCTGGTGACAGGTGGCTGCGCCCAGAAGAACACTTTGTTTCTGTTCCCCCAGCCTCTCCTTCAACAAACCAGGCCCACCTGCAGCCCAGCTAATGGGGGCGGGGAAGCCCATTATGCTTGGACTGGTATCAGATAGGCAATGAAGACAGTCCCTGCCACAAAGACCGTTGGAGAGGTTGGGCAGCACATAATGTCTCCTCCTTTGTGGAGATGGCTGGAGGATGTAGAAGCACAGGAGGTGCGGTCTGTGTGAACGGCCTACTGGCAGAGTAAGGCACTGCCCACTGTGTGTAAAGGTGGGAGAATCAAGCTACAGCAGTTATTGCAAAACCATAAGGTCTGAATTTTCAGACCTAAGGTCAGATCTTCAGCTAGCGTAAACTGGCAGAGCGCCAGTAAAGTCCGTGTAGCCGTTCCAGTTTACACCTGCTGGGATCTGGCCTACGGTCTCCACGTTTGTGCATGCCCAGCCCATCTCTGACTCCACACACGGAGTAACAAGGGCAACAATCAAGTCATTTCATTTTGAGCCATCTGATACGTGGGTGCAGAACTGCCCATTTGTGTGTGTTGTGTTTTGCCTGTAAATTTTGCGTGTGCATATTGAGAAGCTGGTTTGAGGATGGCTGAATGTTTTGCCCTCAGTCTAATCCCTTCAACTACATCTTGACTATGGAACAACATCCCTCAGGGACGGGCCCCTCTCCTCTCCCAATCTCCAGCAGTTGGAGAGAAAGCACAAGCACTTCTTGCTAAGCTTGTAAGGGAAGCCCTCCTAGTTGAGTTATAGAGGGATCACAAACTTAACTTTGGCATGGGTTTTACTTGGTGTCATGGCAATACTTACCCAAACACAATCCCAGGGATGTCTCATTTCCTGTTTTAACAAGCCTCGAACAAAAGAAGCAAGCTTACTTTTCCCAGAACTGGGGTGATAAATGTGACCAAAAAGCAGGAGTTTTCTATACTTGTCCTTGCAGTGCATGAGAATCAAAATCTCATGCACACAACCACCATGACCCTCTCTGGAAGTGCAGGTTCCATAAAGAATACAGTGTAGTGCAGCTGTTTGCTACTTGTCAAAGGCGGGTTTGTAGAAGCTATAAATAGGGAGTGTGCACTGTTCACACACATCTAAGAAGCGACGTCTCAGCCATGCAAATAGCCAGGGCTCAGTATGATGTAGATCAACATTCCATTTCTGCCATAGTGTTCTCCCCTCAACACCCAGGTGGGGAGCAGTAAATTTTGAAGGCTGCAAACCACATTCTTGGCTGGGTAGCTGAAATCACCGAGCGCCTCAGTTCCTCCCCTCCAGCCTCATGTCAGCTGGCAATTTATCAACTGCTCTTTGTATGTACAGCTTGGCTTGTCTGTCTGTTTCCAGCTGACGCATCGACAAGCTGCATGCTTTCAGGCAAGTCACTTTTCTCGGTGCCCGGTCTTCCCCATCTGTACAGTGGGAGTATTTGTACTTTACCCTCCATGTGAAGGGCTTGGAGTGAGATCTTTGGATGAAAAGTTCTGTATAAAATCTAAGTGCACGCTCGCTCACTCGCTCGTTGTTTTGTGTCATTATTAGTGCACTCATTATGGCTATCCAGGCAGCATCAATTATATTTCCTTATTTCTCCTAGCCCTGGTGACCTATTCATTCAGTAGTTGATAGAGCGGTTAGACCTGGTGATGCTGACCACAATCATCTCTATTTTATGGAATATGCTTTTTTTCCCTGCGTACACTATAACACAGACAATTGAGTACAGTCAATAAGCTATTTATTGGAATTAATATTGAGATGAGATTTGATCAATTAAGGCCCCAATTTAGGGAAGCACTTAAGCATATGCTTAAATCCCATTGGAGTCAGTGCTAAAAGGTAACATGATTAAAGCTAAGCAGCTACCTTAGGGATGGAGTTAGGCACATGCTTCCAGTGCTTTGCTGAATCAGGATCTAAACCTATCTAACATACACATTTCTTTGTGTGTGAAATCCTTTGAAAGCCACGATATATATACTTTAGACATCACCAATCAAAAGAGTATACAAACGTATCAGCCCACACAATAACTATGCAATACAGTGCAAAAACATCTGGTCACAGGAAACATATGCTTGCAGATAAATTGCCACAAAACTCTGGAACTCCATTTATCCTGAGCCAGGGATGTATTTCTTTATAAGTGTCTAATGAGGGCTGGCAAGACAAGATCTTTATGTGGAGGTGTAAAAACAGGAGACATGAGCTAGATGGACCTTTGGTCTGACCCAGGATGGCCGTTCTTGTGTTTTTATGTAGGCATCCACCACTACTTCAAGAGCTGATGGTTTATGGTTTTGAAACACTGGCACTTAATAAGCATATAGCACAGTGGTTTTCAACTTTTTTTTTCATTTGCGGACTCCTAATATATTTTGAATGGAGGTGCGGACCTCTCTGGAAATCATAGACTTTGTCTGTGGACTCCCAGTGGTCTGTGGACCACAGGTTGAAAACCACTGATATAGCATCAGACTGAGGAGGAATGCACAGATGTGGGAGATCTCTGAGGCCAAATGAGGTGCTTTCCTGACAGTCAGCAATGGAAGCGCACAGTTGCGGGACTGAGAGGCAGGGAAAATTCTCCTTAGCTTTAAAGCGTAGTTTTGAAAAGGAAGACAGCAATTCTCTCATATAATGACATGCAGTCATGTGCAGTTGTACACCAGCAGAATCCACCATCAGCTATGGTAATAAAGGAGCTGTCCATGTACTCAGGCCAATGCTCGTTGGCTGTGCCACTTCACCTTTTCTTTGTACCAGGGTTAGACACCTATTCCTTCCAAGAAGTGCCATGGAGGTATTTAACTTTCATCAGACACAGGGCCAGTTCCTTGCGTGATTTACACTAATCAAGGATCTGGCCCTTAGTCAGTAGGGATGTCACAGTAACACCACATCTACAGAATGGCACACCTAACAGCCCACCAACCCCCCACTTGCCCTTGTTCTGCATTATAGTGTCAGCAATTAATTTGTTCGGGGCCACTGCACCAGTATTGCCCCTCATGGCCCAGTAGAGCACCCCCTCTAGGCTCCTGGCTTCTTAGCCATCACCTCTCTTGGGCAGAGACCTGCCTCTCTTCCCCCTCCTGACCAGGGTTTTTCCAGGTTGCACAGTTCCCCATCTACACTGTGAGTTCCCCGGCGAATCAGACGGTCTAAGCAGGCCTACTGTGCTTTCTCCTCAGCTGCTATAAACAGTGTAATAGCCCACAGTTAAGTTACCACATTACATTACAGCATTACAGTCAAAACTTTAAACCATTAAAGAACCTATATGCATGCTAATAAGCTGACCAGAGATCGCCCCAACTCCAGCAAGGACTCTGACAGGTGATTAGTCCTTCACACCCCACCAAGGGATTTTTCTGTGGTTACAAGTTTGCAGAAGCTCTTACCTCAAAACAAGCACTCCCATGAATCTGAGTCACATCTTTATTCAGCATGGACCTTTGATCTTGGGACCCTAGGAACAGATAATCAGCAGACAATCACTTTCTCCTCATGACTTAGTTCCAATGGGCTGAGTTTTTGCATAACCAGAGGCAGGATTTAAATTCACCTCCCCCTCAGTATTTAACAGGAAATCCCCTTCACACGTATTGTGCCAGAAGTTCATTCTTGTCTGCCACATTATTCAGTATAGTTCTTTGATCATCCAGGCCCTCAAGAATACATCACCTTTGCATTTAATACAATGGACTCCAAAGACACTTAAACTTAATTCAGTAAGATCTCCCAAAGATAGTGCAGGAAATTGCCATATCTGACACAATATGAACCCAAGATCTGGTGATGAGGGAGTTTAGACCCCACCACCTTCAGCCCCAGAGGTAAGAGTGCTGCTGACTGAATGAAAACAATGCTCTACTGCAATCACACCAAGCTTTGTTGTGTTCTTTTTTCTTTTTAGGCCTGATTTCAACAATCTTTATATGAAGATTTTTAGGCCACCATGGTCAGAAAAACTACTTGGCTCAACTTAAAACAACAAATTCCCATTGCAGTTTGGATGCACTAAAAATACATGGGTTTGATTTTTGAAGGAAGTGATTTTTCCCCCCACCCCCAGTGGGAAATTCTGCCATAATACTTGCTGTCAAGAGCAATGGGGACTTTATCCAAGAGGCGAGAGGTCATAACTTCTGGGCACCTATATATAACTCTGGTTATATAAATATATCTAAAATGTGCTCAAATAATGTTACATTTCTAGTCCATAAAACAGCCATAATCTGGAACCAGAGGCCATAGTATATTTTCCAGCTGAATCGGTTTATATAAAAAGAAAAGGAGTACTTGTGGCACCTTAGAGACTAACCAATTTATTTGAGCATAAGCTCACGAAAGCTTATGCTCAAATAAATTGGTTAGCCTCTAAGGTGCCACAAGTCCTCCTTTTTCTTTTTGCGAATACAGACTAACGCGGCTGCTCCTCTGAAACCAGTTTATATAAAGTTTGTTAATAAAGGGAGCAGAGTCACCGGGAGAGATAGAATCTCTGCAGTTGCACGAGCGCCCTCACTGCTGCTGGGTTTAAAGAACGGCTCCTGCAGTTGGACCTGGCAAAGACTCTTTCTAAACAAAATTCCTGATACGAGTCCAGAAAAGAGCAAACACCCCAGCTGTGCCAGACAGAGGCTGAGCGAACTGGCCTGTATCATTCTTTCCATTGCTGCTGTTCAAATGGACTGCTCTGGGAGAAGTGGCAGACAGAAATAATGATAGGAAACCCTTCCTGAGAGGCTGATTCTGCCAGTCTTACCTTGAGTAGCACCTTACTTCTCACAGGATACATGGATCTCAGAGCCTGAGCGGGACCGTCTACATGGCTATTTTAAGCACTAAAACAAGAGCCCGAGACTGCAGAACCAGTTCTGAGACTCACTGTGGTGTGGTGGGTTCTTTTTGCAATATAAATGTGCAGACACAGAACTGCTGGGAGGAAGGACCATGGAAATGAGTTTGCATGAGTGAAAACCAAGGGGTAGATCAATCCCCCCTGGTGTGTGAAGGCAAGGGCCTTGGGAGAAATTCCCACTCCCTTGTTTCAGCCTGCACTGGGGCCAGACAGAAGTGCAGACCCTGCGCTCTGGAGAACATAGGTTCTGCTTCTTCTGTACTCCTAGAGAGTACCAAGTAGGCACAAGGAGGGATAGGAAGGATTAGGGTTGCCAACTTTCTACTCGCACAAAAGTGAACACCCTTTCCGTGCCCTCCTCTGAGGCCCCACCCATGCCTCGCCCCTTCTCTGAGGCCCCACCCCTTCTCACTCCATCCCTCCTCCCTCTGTCGCTCACTCGCCCCACCCTCACTCACTTGCTCATTTTCACCGGGCTGGCTCAGGAGACTGGGGTGTGAGAGGGGGTGAGGGCTCTGGCTGGGGGTACAGGCTCTGGGGTGGGGCTGGGGGTGAGGGGTTTGGGGTGCAGGAGGGTGGGATCCCCGGGCTAGGATTGAGGGGTTCAGAGGGCAGGAAGGGAATCAGGGCTGGGGCTGGGGCAGCGGGTTGGGGCCCAGGAGGGGGTCAGGGGTGCAGGCCTCCGTCGGTGCTTACCTTAAGCAGCTCCCGGAAGCAGCGGCATGTTCTCCCGCCGGCTCCTATGCAGAGGTGCAGCAGGGCGCTCTTCGCGCTGCCCCGTCTGCAGGCACTGTCCCCGCAGCTCCCATTGGCCACAGTTCCCAGCCAATGGGAGCTGCGGGGGCTGCCCCTTCACATATTTACCCCATAGTTTGGCATCAATAGTTCGCGTCTCTCTCTCTCTCCCCCCTTGATGCTTCTGTGGAGAATTACAAGGTTTTAGATTAGTGCAAACATTCTCCTCAGAGCATCGCCCACTCCTGGTGTTGCTCTAATGATTCTGACTGTCAAATTCACTGCAATATCTGCTCCTTGTGCCTTTATGAGCAATGTCTCCTTTTGCTTCTCATCTTGGGCCAAACAGGCTGTCCATCAGGCTTAACAAATAGTACAGTAACTCTCACCTCTTCTGTGAGGTAGGTAACTGAGTACTAACTCCATCTGACAGGGAGTGAAACAAAGGTAAAGAGCTCAGTGACTTACATATGGCCACAGAGGGAGAAATTGTTGATGTCAGTGTTAATAAGCAGGAGATCCTAAAGTCCAGTCTTGTGCTCGGACCACTAGACCATGCCTCTCTGGAAATAACTAGACTTTCTCATGGAAATACAAGACTGAAGTACTTGTGTATTGTGCAAGGTGTGGGACTTCAAATGCTAGAATGGAGAGGGTCAGTTTTCCTATGGTCTGGTGAGGTACTGGAGTTGCTCCTGGAACTAGCTAGCAATGTTCCAGCTCCAACTGTGGGTTGCACAGAGCAAGTGATAATGTTCATAGCTGTCATTGCTCACCCTTGAGATAGAATCAGGAGTTGAGCTGATCCGAATTTTGATTTTTTTTTATGATTTTTCATTGAAATTTCTGATTTAGAAAAAAATCCCAAACCAACCAGATTATTTCGGGGGTAGGGGCAAAACATTCACAACAATTGATGAAGCATGTTCTCACTTTTTGACCAACTCTAAGCACCAGGAAAAGTAACAAAGTAACTCTTGTTACTTTTTGATTTGAAAAGTAATCCTATTACTTCTCAGGATTAAGTCTTTAAAAAGCACCTTGTTATTTAAATCAGCTAATTGAACAGCCTTGTATAAAGGTTTGGGGAGAAATGGCATCTCTTGCACAGTGTTTAATAGATGCATAAAAACATCCTAGTTCTCATTAAATAAGATGTGTGCTGGCCCTTTAAATTTTTTGCTCACTAATATGGGAGAGGGAGAGATGGGAAATTCATGGTCTGTCTGGACTTGAAAAGGAAGGAGAGATTATTGTCTTCAGTATGGAATGAATGTCCTAGTGCAGATAGGACTATGCAGAGTCTGAGAAAATGGTTTTCTAATTAGATATGCAACATTATAGATATTTAAATCATATTAAAGGTCCCTCCCTGTGGACTGCTTTTGAAAATGCTCTTCATGTGTGTTTTGCTCTGGATGGATCTCGATTTATATGCATATCCAACTCTATTCAAGTTTATTTTTTGTTGGCTCCCATCTCCAAGCAGTTAATAAGATTTATTTTTATCTTCTCATGTATGAATTCTTCAGGATGGCTGGCAAAGAGGCCTCAGCTGCTATCTTGATATCACTGGGGCAGATATCAATAGAGTTTGAAAGGACAAATAAATAAATAAATAAATAGCTCTCTAGCATTGTCAGGCCAGCTTTGTAATAATCAGCCAGCAGCCCAGGTGGGAAACAAGATGAGCTTTCTAGAGGAAAAAGGATACAGATATAGATAGATCCTTCCTGGTATCTGTGGGGAAGTCATGTCTCTCTGGGTCTCAGAGGAATATCTGAGCAAAGAAGGGAGCATGGTTTAGTGGTTAGGGCAGAGCACTAGGTATTTGCATGTCTGTGTTCTATTGACCTTCCGACTTACTGTGGGATCTTGTGCAAATCATTTAATCTCTCTTCACCTCTATTTTCCTATCTATAAAATGGAGATAGTACTTATCCGGTGGTGTGAGGCTCCATGTATTGTAGTGAGCCTCTACCACTGACCTCCTGTGTGACCTTGCAGAAGTCACTTTACTTCTGTTTCCTCTACCACCCTGTGTCTGTCCTGTCTGTTTAGATTGTAAGCCCTTCATGGAAGGGGCTGTCCAGAGCTAGGTGTCTGTATGGTGCTTAGCACAATGGGAGCCTGATCTCGTTTGGGGCTACCATAACAAACAGTAATAATGTAGAGGAGTACTTTGAGATTGTTGGATAAAAGGGAAAGTATTATTATGAATAATGAGCATCTCCTTTCCCTGTGCATTGATCAGTGGGGGAAAGAATAGTCCCCTTGGAATAAAAGGGACTGTAGATGGCATTGTGGCCACATTAATTTGTTCTGCAACCTGATTTCTCATAGAAAAATTGTACTATCACAGCATTTACCAGCTAATGAAAACCTATTTGCCGAAACAGCAATATAACAGGGAGACTAACAATGAATTTTTTAGAAAGCATCCATTATTCATGATTCCCCTTTGTACATGTATCACTGTGACGGGTTTGTCCAGGACTCTCGAGCGAACTCCTCAAACCTAATAGAGCCACATATAAAAATGTGTATTCAGATAAAGAGGCGCTTATGAAAGACCAAGTGCAGAGCCATACAAGCTAATAATGGTGAATAATGTATTTGTCAAATGTAGTCCTCTTCAGTTATTACTATTTACTTGTGTTGTTGTAGAGAGCCTGGGAGCCTCAGCCATAGACCAGGATCCTGTTAGTCTAGGTGTTGTACAAACGCTGAACAAAAAGACAGTCCTTGCCCTTCTCTGTGCCCACCCTGGGTAGCATAAGAAAGCTGCTTCCCCAATACACAGCTCCCACATGGACTGACAGTGCTACTGGGGCCTTCTGCAGAGAGAACATTGTGAACATCTCTTTGAAAACGGGGCTCCCAGTGGCACCCTTCCCTTTTTCGTCTGACTGGGCCACAGGCTAGATACTGGAGGAGAGAGAACACTTCCACCTCTCTGCATCCAAATACCAGTCAGACCTGGCCCTGTTTGTTCTGAATGTAACACAAGCTGAGGATGTACAGGTGCAGGGGAGCAAGTCCAGGTACATCCCCCTGCTAGAGGGAGGGAGAATCTTTACTGCCCCAGGGAAAGCTCTGCTTCGGAAGGAGCCAGGGACGGCAGTAATGCCCAGCAGCTGCAGCAAGGGCACAAGTATGAGGGTATCGCAGGCTCCCCCGGATGCATACAGCATACTCATGCGCTGCTTGGGCACAGCAAGTGAGCGAGTCCCTCTGTGGTAAAATGTGCTAGTTGCACATCCTCTGACCTCCATTGTTAGGTTGCTGACTAACGAGAGTGCTCCACATCCAAGTGCTTAATTACATTATTTAGTGGAGTGGGCGTTTGGGATCCCAGACTGATCATTTTCAGAGCAGCTCAAACAGCAAAAAGAAAACAAAAGGGGGTTAAAGCTGCGGTAGGGTTTGTTTACATGTTGTCTGGTAGCTTTGTGTGCACGGAGGGCGGGTCTATTTTGCTTCCGTTTTAGCTGCACATGAATTTCAGGATGTGGGACTAAAAGCAGCCCAGGAAGCCAGTACATACAACGTTTAATCTTGTGGCTTCCGACGCATGAATATCTGAGGTCTTTGCTGGGTGAAGAAACGTCCTGGCTCCGTCTGGAGAAGGTGCCCTGTAAGAATTACAAGCTAAATACCAAAGCCACAGTGGTTACTAAAGTACTGGGCTCTTCTGCATTAAGAGTGGATTAGCCAGTGCCACGGCAGCAGCTACTGCTTGCGTGTTTGGAAAGGGGATTTACAGAATTGATGGCTTTTAAGCTTTTTGAGCCGCAGTACGGCCATCAGACGCTCAGCCCCACTGGGGAACGGCAGCAGGGCAGGGGGGAGCTGCGCCTAGGGCAGGGACCCATTGCATGACAGATTGTTAAGAGAGAGTGAGAGCAATAGGGAGGGAAAACAGGGCCGGATGCAAGTGAATGGTGTATGGAAGGAGAAGGGGGTATTGTCCTCTGCTGTGGGCAGCATGGGAGGTGGTTATCGTAGGCAGGGGGAGGCTGTGCCTCCCCAAACAGCCTGGCATGGCCCCACCTATGCTTCGCCCCCAAACCCCCTCCTCCCTGCTGTTCCCTTCTGTGGCTGAGAGGCTGGGGCGGGCTGGGGGCTGCGGTGCGCACAAGAACCCCAGGCTGGGGCCACGCTGGGCCTCGCTGCCCGTCCTCCCAGTGCCGCGGCCGTGCTGGGGCCAGGGGCGCTCTGGCCGCGCCGCCTGCCCAGAGCTGGGGCACGGCGGGGGGGGGCAGCGGCTGTGTGGGGGCAGTGTGCTCTGGGCTCCAGTGGGGAAGGGGGAGCAGAAAGGGCGGGGCCTCAGGCACAGGGGGAGGGAAAGCAGATGGGGCAGGGCCTACGGCAGCGCGGGAGAGGCCAGGGGCTCCCCAAAGGGCGCGTTCACCTGCCACCCATAGTGGGCGGGATACTGAGCTAGATAGATCAAAGCTCGAGTGCAAAGCAAGCATCACACAATCCAATGGGCTGGCCACTGCAGTTGTTTTCCTTGGTTTGCAGTTGACTCCCTATGTGTCCCATTCATTTCACTTCTGTGTGACTGTTTCCCGAACAGGGATAACAATTAGAACTGGGTGGGAAATGGTTTTCCTGTCCCATGGAAGTTCTCGAGACGTCAACAACTTTTCCGATCCTAAACTGGGATTAAAAAGTCAAAATCCTGAACGTTTTTGTGAACTGAAAATCTGAAAATTTTCAAAAAGTTTCATTCTTATTTTGACCATGTCATATTTCTTTTTCGTACAATTAGCTCACATTTTAAAACAAAAAAAAAAATTATTTGAAATGGGGGAAACTGTTTTAGTTTGTTTTTAAGAAATGTCAAAACAAAATACTTTCACAATTTTGAGACTTTTTTTTTAAAAAAAAGATTTTGATTCAAGAAATTTGTTGGAAGTGACCCTTTCTCGTAAAAGGTTTGTTTCAATGAATCGGCATTTTCCAACAAAAAATGTTTAATTGAAAAATCCCAACCCGCTCTAATAATAATGTACCTCTGCTTTGAAAAGTCCTATGTAAGTGCCAAGCATTGTTATTCTTTACCATCATTTATTATTATAAGAAATCCTGCTCTCCTGTGTGGGAAGGGGACCATGTCGTTTTTTTGTGCCTGTCTCTCATCCCATTAAAGTTAAAGGGTAAAGGGCCATTGGGTAAAGTGAGCAAGTTTTGGCATTAAAATGGTAAAGACCCTGTTCACTGGGGGAATTCATCCTGCTACAGGGAGAAGTTTTTATTGTTTAAGAAGAGAGGTTTTCTATATCTAAAAAATTATTCTAAAAATAATTCTAAAAATGATTAGGGGTCTGGAACACATGACTTATGAGGAGAGGCTGAGGGAACTGGGATTGTTTAGTCTGCAGAACAGAAGAATGAGGGGGGATTTGATAGCTGCTTTCAACTACCTGAGAGGTGGTTCCAGAGAGGATGGTTCTAGACTATTCTCAGTGGTAGAAGAGGACAGGACAAGGAGTAATGGTCTCAAGTTGCAGTGTGGGAGGTTTAGGTTGGATATTAGGAAAAAAATTTTCACTAGGAGGGTGGTGAAACACTGGAATGCGTTACCTAGGGAGGTGGTAGAATCTCCTTCCTTAGAAGTTTTTAAGGTCAGGCTTGACAAAGCCCTGGCTGGGATGATTTAACTGGGAATTGGTCCTGCTTCGAGCAGGGGGTTGGACTAGATGACCTTCTGGGGTCCCTTCCGACCCTGATATTCTATGATTCTATGATTCTGTGATATCGAGTTAAACCACTGCTTGTACAGCACAGAGGGTGGGATGCTGGGGAAAGTGTAATGAGACTGCTAACCGTGTGGTCTTGCCTAGAGGAAAACACACGGTGAAGTACCACCAACGAGAGAGACTGATGAATCCATGACAGGTTTCAGAGTAACAGCCGTGTTAGTCTGTATTCGCAAAAAGAAAAGGAGTACTTGTGGCACCTTAGAGACTAACCAATTTATTTGAGCATGAGCTTTCGTGAGCTACAGCTCACTTCATCGGATGCATACCGTGGAAACTGCAGCAGAACCTGGATTTGTGCAGGAAATGGCCCAACTTGATTATCATGCACATTGTGTAAAGAGTTGTCACTTTGGATGGGCTATCACCAGCAGGAGAGTGAATTTGTGTGGGGGGGTGGAGGGTGAGAAAACCTGGATTTGTGCTGGAAATGGCCCAACCTGATGATCACTTTAGATAAACTATTACCAGCAGGACAGTGGGGTGGGAGGAGGTATTGTTTCATATTCTCTGTGTGTATATAAAGTCTGCTGCAGTTTCCATGGTATGCATCCAATGAAGTGAGCTGTAGCTCATGAAAGCTCATGCTCAAATAAATTGGTTAGTCTCTAAGGTGCCACAAGTACTCCTTTTCTTTTTGATGAATCCATGTAACTTCATTCTGTTCATGTTTTTATGTTGCCTTCCTCACTACAGTATCTGAGCCCTGGTCTACAATAGAAAAGTAATACCAGTACTGTATAAGGATGTTACTAAGGGGTGTGACTTTTTTTTCACTAGCTATTGCTGTAAAAGCCCTAGCACGGATGAAGTTATACTTGTACAGTTTACACTCATGCCACTGTAACTGTATCCACATTGTGGGGCGCTGAAGAGAGTTGCCTCTTTAACTACACCAATATAGCTAAAGCAGCAAAACTTTCTAGTGTAGACAAGCCCTTGATTTGAGCTGCCTGCTCCAGAAAATGCCAGCACACTGTATCGCATTCCCCACAAAAAGCCTGTGGATCCCCTAAAGAGACTTGCATACTTCACCATGCAAGTGCAACATTTTTTTTTAACTGCAGTTGTCTCCTTGACCTTCTACTCTAAGTAGTCTCCCCACTCTGATGCTATCCTGTCAGTAACTGAATGCTTGGAGATAAACATTCAAGCTTAATCAGAAAAGGTAATGAATTTCTTTTTAAATGTCACGTTTTCACGCACCTTTCAAAGTTCTCATCCTCAGATGAGCAGCTCATGGATATGAATGTATAAGGGTATCCTTTCTGTCTGACTCTCTCCTCTAAGCAGTCTTGTCCTCCTGCTGCCTCTTTAGTGTGATAAATTCTATTCTCCTGTTCTGTGATATTTATGGGAATAGGGGTAGCAGATGAAATCCTGAGGCTGAGCATGGTGCTGTTGAAGATGGAGATGGAAAAATGTTAGAGAGAACAGGTGGGTGAGGCAATAACTTTTATTGAACCAACTTCTGTTGGTGAGAGAGACGAGCTTTCGAGCCACACAGAGCTCTTCTTCTTCTCTTTCCCAGCCCCACAACAAAATGCACAGTGGAAAAGATGGTGTAGCATGAGTAGTTAGCGCATATATTGTAAGGAAGCATTCAAGGTAGAGTGACCTGTTACCACCTCCGCAGTCATAAGACAAGGGTATCTCTTCCAAAAGGCTTCTTCGGTTGAAAGAAACCGCTAAATCTTTGAGGGCCAGGTCTTTAAGAAGGAAGGGAGTTTCCCTCTTGCCATCACAGTCTGTATCCACATCTAAATTGTGGGAGCAAATCTCACTACTTGCATCTCTTAACTACCTGGCATTGGGCCCAGACTAGAAGTTCTGCTGTCATTTGATTGGAGGAGCAAGTGGTACTCACAAAAAGGGCGGTTGGGCCCCCGCCTTTTGGACACAGCCCCCTTTAATTGTGGTGGCGGTGAAAGGGTGATTGTGACTTTGAGAGTGGGGTAGGCAGGAAAGCGGAGGATAAAGGAGGGGGTTATCCTCAGGGCTTTGATTAAGGACATTCCTTTGGGGACAGAGAGAAAAGAAGAAATGCTATTTGATTGTGTACGAGTGCAGGGGGTGCAAACTTCTAGCATGCACACATCTCATTTTAGTGCAGAAAATCAGACACATATTTAGGATTAGGACCTAAATCCAGCCTCAGATATCTGATAATCCCCCAAATCTTCCCATTTTTAGGCCATTCATTTAGCTCTAAATAGCTTCTCTTTGTGGTCATATTGTTTATGATGTAGGTCACTACACAGCACTAGAGTCCTAAGCCTGCTACGAGAGAGACCAAGCGGTTTAGAGAGTACCTGGCCGTACATGGGATTTCAGCATGTCTAGCTGCTTGAAATGGTGTAATTACTCTGCGCTATGTTTTGGCACTGCTGAGGCCCTGTGACACCTTGTGTATCCTAGTGTGGGATGGAAATGACACCTGGTTGATACACATGATGGAGTTGGGAGAGCAGCGATATTCATGTTGGCTATAAGAAAAAACCAAACTTTAGCTGTGGAAATGGTACCAGCAATGTAACAAAACTGTCCAAGGAAGCTGTAGAATAGTTATCATTGGCTGTGGGATTAACCGCTGTCCTTGGCCGTCTCTGCTAATGCCGCACCTGACCAAGTCTAACAGACCCCGACAGCTCATCATCATCTATTTATATCATTATTATCATAATTCCATAGCAGCAATATAACAAACTTCCTTAGACTCATTAGCACGTGACATCTGTGAGAGGAGCTGACCCTGTGGAATTTTGCTCTGGGATTTTCCTGCATTCAGGCACACTTGAACCCACTGCTGCTCTCCTCTCCTGGGAAAGGGAATGAGGCTTTAGGATTGGTAACACGTTAGGACTGTCAGGTGCGTTTGCTCACATACCTGCCCCTGTCTTGATATGTTGTGCAAGGAGACCCGTTGTACTGAACTCCTCCCAAATTTTCCACAGGTCCCTTTGGCTGGGTTGAAGCTAATGTTCTTTAGAGAGTTCATATTCCTTAATGATACACGCATTGCACTGTTAGGCAGATTGCATATTGGATAAGTAGATACAATGGTCCTCATCAAGCATGATGAGAGTGCAACCTTCATCCCTTTGAGGTCAGTGGCAAAACGTCTACTGATTTCAGTGGAAGCAGGATCTGGCCTGCCCCTGAGATCCTCCTGCCCTTACCCTGAACTTACAACAGGAAATAACTGCAGAATCTCAGGTACGGTCCTGTGGTGACTGCTGGTAAATGTTAGCTTTTTGATGGCGACTACTCACTTAGTCTGATGGTACAGCTGTACTCCAGTGAGTAGTTTCAACGGCTGTGCTTCTCCCAGGGGTAAGGACTATAATTTCCAAACCCTAAGTAGATGGCTCTATAACGTGCTTGAAACATTCATATTGAACAGATCCTTTGCCACTGGCGCGCTCTCTCTGCTTAACTCCACTGCAGCACTGACATTTCCGTAGAGACTAGATATGTGGGCCAGCATTGGTGGTGGTTTATGCTGCATTGTTTTGCCTACCACATAAGGCCTCACTGGAACATTACTAACTTTGGAGCCTGTAAGTGCATTAGAGAAACAGCGTAAAGTCAGTTTGGGTCTCCAATTTAGCTTCTGTAAATTAGCATGACTCAACAGAATCCTAAAATCATTGGACATGTTCCCAATATCGTGTTTGTTTTAAATTGCAATGGAAAAAGTTTATTTTTAAAGAAACAATACACTCCTGCAGCGTTTGGTCCCTGAGCATGGGAACATCTGGCTCATGCAGGAGAACCAGAGAGCGAACATTAGTCAACACAGGCTATCAACAAGAGTGAAATTGCCAGGGGCACAGGAACATTTCAAAGGGCAGCCCTGCTAGCTGCCAAGGAGGGCAGGACATTGCTGCTTATCCATCTGCCACTCCATCAGTTGTCCCTCCCACGCCACTACTTTCCGCAGACCTGGCTGTTTCTTTCTTTCTTTGCATAATTGATCTTAAAAGTTGCCCCTCCTGTCTCCAATGCTGAAACTGGCTGCCAATTAACACTCTAAACATGATGTCTCTTGGCAGACTTGAAAAGGGGAACTAGAGCTGAAGCAGTCTACAGGTGTTGCTTAGTTGTGCTCTTGGGTAAACCTGCCAAAAGGAGCTTTAAGAAAAGGAAAGAAAAACAAGTGTTCTCATAACTGTACAGCCACACAGGGTAAGGTTCTTAAATGCACTTTCAATATGCCTTACATAGGAGAAAACAACCCTTTCTGGGTAAATCTCTGTTTTTCTATGTTGCTGTGGGACTCGGGAACTATTGTTACTTGTTTTCTGATTTCACACACAAACTCCCAAAGAATTCAGTGGATTTAATAAAAACCATTAGTCTGTACTGGGGAATTATTGCTGCTTAGCCGACCTTGTGCTGAAATGCAACTGCTGGGCACATTGACGTTTCCACTGATATTGCTGAAGTTCCTAAGGGCCAGGTTTTGCTACATTTAACAGCCTGATTGATTTTTAGTTGGGAACAGTTCTTGGGATAAGGCACTGCTCATTGTAAATAAGGATGGCAAGATCTTGTCCTAGGTAAGAAGATCAGTCAGTTTTCAGAACTTTCTGCTTTTTCTGGTGTTCAGGTAGGCAAATTTTCTTGGTAAAGTCATGGCATAATAACTACCCTGAGTAATGCTGAACCCATAGAAGCAAGCAACATCTGAAATCTGCCTACAGAATTTGCACCCAGGGCATCATGGAACAAAGGACAAGGCAAAGGAACAAAAGGTCGATCATACAGTTGGCCTTAGGGGACTGCACACCTCAGGTCAGACAGATGGACTGTGTTGTGTGCATCATTCACTGATGTTATTCTAGGGAGATTCCCTCATGTTTGTCATAGAAACACTTGGCACTGTTTTTTTAGCACAAACTTGGCTTAATATTTATATTTATGCTGCAATTAGAAGGTCTGCAGCCCTAATGCCATACCCATTATTGCTCTGAACCCAGCTGTGTCAAGATCCCATGCTGGGTTTATTGGTAGATACAGCAGAACTAGTTAAGATAAGAGTTTACCCCCAAACTCAAACTGAACGTTTTTTGAGGTTTGTTTTTAAAAAATTCTTTTTTGTGCGCTCCCTCTCCCCCCCCCCCCGGTTCCCTTATTATTGTTCATTTTTGTGGCTGCCCTCGCACATCAGGACTCCAGCTGGGCCTGGAACAACCCAAGTACCACGAGAAAGGTTGTCATCACTGTGACTGTTATTTACATTAAAGTAACGCCCACACACTCCCAGTGAGATCAGGGCCCCATTGTGCTAGGCGCTGTACATATGCATAGCAAGAAACAGTGCTTTCCACAAAGAGTGCACAGTCTAAATAGTCAAGCCAAAGGAGGGGGAGAAAGGAGGTATTACTATCACCATTTCATTGACGGGAAATATGGGGGCTGTGACGGGCCGGGTGTCCAGGCCAGGGCAGCAGTCAGCAGAGCAGTCAGGGAAGTGACTGGGGGAGGGTGCAGCAGGCTGCTGCCAGGGCAGGGTGGGGCTGCTCTGCCTCTTCTCCCCCCACCCCAGCTCCCCTGACAACTAGGGACTTCCTGTGCACTCTCCCCACTGTTGCCCTGCCCTGGCCCAGGCACCTGGCCAGCCACAGTCCCATGTCCCATCTCGTGCCCCCCCACCCCCATTACCTCATTGCACCTATCCTCAGAGAGGCGTGCCCCACAGTTTGAAAACCCAGTGCCCTGTAGGTGTCCATTTGCTTTGTCTCTGCAGAGCGGTTTGCAAAGCACTATCTAGAGCCAGCATTCAGCATTCACCCAGTGGCCGGAGGCAGCTCTTATGCCAAAGGGTATCCGCTTGGTGCAGCGCCGAGAAGGATGGGGAATCCTTTTGGCTTGGTGTTGAGGGGAGATGTAAGGCAGGGGATCTGCTGGGTGAAGAGAAGCTTACTGAAAATCCTGGGCAAAGCTGGAGTTATTTTAATGAATAGAAACCAAGGCTGCAAAGACATTCATGGCCTTTTGGAGCTCCCCACCTCAGCTGAGGTCTCACTGCTGTCATCTGAGGTTCCCTCAAATCCTGGGTCTTGTATTTGCCAACACGCCAATATTAGAGGACCACTTTTTTTTTATCATCTCCAAAATGTGGCCAGGCTGATGTCCCATTCCAAAGGAATTGAGGATGCCGATGCATGCTGGATTACTCTAATATTTTACATTAATATTTTACATTAATTTGGCCTCCTAGAGGTAAAAAATCCATCATACTAATTGGGTGCAGTACATTGCTGCCAGGTTCATTTACAAAAAAGTTAGATGAGGAAATTTCAACCAGCTCTGGTCTTCCTTAAACTGATGAAAACTCACACTGTTCCTACTCAAGTTTTTAGGGCCAGGCTGTGTAGTTCGTACACAGCCCATGTTTGGGAAGCAGCACCACCATGGTGGGAGCTCAGGAAGGGATTGTGCTCTGTAGGCTGCTGAGGACAGATTGTTAGATCCAATTCTCTTTGGGAAGCTTTCCAATCTCCTGGAAAAAGAAGGCTGGATTATGACTAGCATTACCCACTGATGGACATCTTCCTCATGTAGTCATAGGCACGGAATCCAAGAGATGGGGCAGTTGTACTGGTTGAATCTGTAGTCTTAGAGGGATGAGCCCATGTGTACCTCTAAGGAATAAAAGACTTTCATAGATGTTACCTGCAGGAACTCTATTTCTGCCAAATAATAGAGCCCTAAATTCGCCTTGCCCAGGTACATGCTGTCACGCTGTCTGGAGTGGCTCACAATGTGAGTGCCTACCTCAGGGCAGACACCCAAAACTGATGGAATGTCTACCTTGCCACCCAGACCAAGGGTTGGACTTCGTGATAAATGGTCACCTACACAAAAAATCACACAATATTCAGGTTGCTTCCAGTCCTGAAAGATCACTCACTTACCGCAGATCAACTGGTAGCCTGGAACTTACACCAAAGACCATGCTTGTAGCCAATCTTGTAATAAACTTTCTAACGGTTTATTAACCAGGACAGAGAAATAAGAGTTAACAGGTTAAAGCAAGCAAACATATGCACAAATGACATATCTAAATCCTAAGAGTAGCATAGTTGTAGTGCTCTGTCCATTCAAAGTGTCTTTCAGGGCAGAGCCAGGAGATAACCCCTGGCAATCTCTGGCTTCAGTTTGGTTGCTTTGGCCCTGTGAGAGTTCAAACAGCAAAGGGATGAAAAATCTTCACATCAACTATTTTTATTTTCTGCTCCCAGTGTTCAAAGCAATGGGATGATACTTCTGCATGTTCTCCTCCATGGGTGTGATAGGGCCTTAACCAGACCTTCATATTGCAATGTTTCTTGATGGCCCATCTGATTTGGATAGTTCTTTTGGATGGGCCTGGGGGAGGATTCATGGGCACAAGTACAGAGCACATATTTTCAAAGTTATAAAGCAAAACTTATTTTCTTACCGCATGGAATACAGACATTACAGGTGAGATTAATGCGTACAGCAATTTACAAGCATTTCAGAGTCTGAACACTTGATATATTCTTATAAAGCTAATACCTACTTTGAGCAAAACTAACATAGGGGTGAACTGGTCAGGTTTCCAGCTATGAGTTTGTTAGTTTTTAAGCTAATGCCTACAGTCTTGGCAGCAGCTGGCATCTGGTCTGCCAGCGTCACACATGCAAAAACAATCATATCACTGCAAGGGGGATGATGTATTTGAAAGTCTAAGGGCTCTTTAAAGGTTCAATTAAAACGTTGACTCTTCTTATATGTTATTTGGCTTGCAGCGTTATTAACCTGACAGAGAAATCCTGGAGCTGACTACTTTGTAGCTGTTGTGAGCCAGCAAATAAGAGCTAGAAACATGGTCAGTCTTCACAAAATGAAAAGCACCTGTGACAAGAGGAAAATGATGGGGAACAATGAAGACAGCAGTCACTTTATGCACAGCACCTGTAGTTTGTATCGGCAGGAAGATTTCAAGCTGAAGCATCTGAATGACCATGTAGTACCATTAGACTTGGCCTTGGCCGACCTGGGTCAGTTCCTGGCTCTGCAACAGATTTTCTGCGGAGGGCCAGTGCCTATTTCAGAGAGAACCACAGCTGTTTTAAAGGAAGCTCTCCTGTAGAAATAGACCCACTTGAAAACAGTAAAGTCTGGCTGTTTCAAAGCCTTCTCCTGTGTGAGATTTAAAGCTGGAGACCTTGACGCAGCTAGACCAAGCACAACAGGTGCTGCAAGTGGGTGTTTTACTTCTGGCTTTTTCTCTTATCTTTGTCCTCTTTACACCATAGAATCAGAGAAATTAGAGCTAGGGAACATCTATAACGTTATCAAGTCTGTCCTCCCAGTGAACACGAGAGTATTCCCTATAGTATACTTTCTAGTGCTCTGTCCAGTCAAGTTTTAAATGACGCATCTGATGGGGTGCCCCATGGGAATCTGTTCTACAGTCTAATAGATTATGATTGACAAAAGGGGCCTACGCTTAGCACCCCCCTGGGGAAGAACGAGAGGATTACTCAATTTGACAGTTTCTATCCAAAGGAGAACGGATGTTAATTTAAAACCATTATTTTAAAAAATATTGAAAGTGATTTTAGTGCTTCTGAGGTCTGCCAGATTGACAGCCTCAGAGAGCAATTTTTCTCTGTCCCCAGAACAGGAACAACAGTGAAAAGTTCACCCCACACAGTGCCCACCACCTGCCAATCTGCCTCATCCCAGACCGGGAGTGATCACCTCTAGGGGTGAACTCACTCTTCATGTCTATTCAGATTCTTGGCTTTGCTGCTGAGATGTCCCACAAATGAGGCCAACTGGTGCTGATTTAGGGTGGGGGCCATTTGTCATGTAGACAGCCAATCACCAGGGACAGGACTGAGGCCCACCAACTCATTTTACATAGGTCACTTAACAGCTGTCAGATGATAGTGACTTTTGATTTCTAATGACCTGATTCCTGATTAGCACCTGTAAACCTCTGTATTCCATAATCCTGTGAGCCATCGAGATCCTTCAATTTCCTCCACACAAAAATGAGTCTTTTCAGGGACACATTCTAGCTCCAGTTGTAATTAGTTGCTTCTCCCACCTTCTTTTTTAAGGGCATGTCTTTAAAATGTTCACCTATGAGATGCCCTGTTTTCCAAGCGTCTTACCGGGATCAATCACAGCTTCATTTTTATGGAAAAATCTTTGCCAGTCAGTATTGCCAGTCAGTCAGTCAGTATTGCCAGTCAGTATTTTTACACGTGTTAAGCTGCTAGTTGTCAGTCTCACTTGGTTGCTTCTGGAAAAACAAATATTTTCTTGTTGCTTTTGTATGCTTAATATTTCAAACCGAAAAGCACTCGGGTACTTTTCTTTGGAGCCAGACCTTGCCACCCTTACACATGATGAACAGTGCCATTCTCCAGGAGTAAGGTCCCATCAATTTCAGTGGGACTAGTCATAGAGAAAGTTACTACTCAGGGAGTAAGGGCAGAAGAATCTGGCCTTTCATTAGTAGTAGTAGCAATGGTTCCACTTACAGCGTGAAACCCCTTTCCTCTGAGGATCTCAAAACTCTTCTTGAGCTTGAATGAAGCTGCTCATCACCCTTCTGAGGTCGGTAGTTGTTACACCAACATCACATAAAGGGAAACTGAGGCACAGAGCACTTCAGTGACTTTTCCAAAGTCATACAGTGGGTGAGTGGCAGAAATGGGAATAGAACTCATGATCCTAGCTGTCAAGCCAGATTTTGGGCCTGAAATCAATGGGAGTTAGATGTTCAAATACCGTTGAGTAACTGGGCACCAGTCCTTTATACTAGTCACTATCTATAGCGTTTGGGCCAAAGGTGTAACTCTACTGAAGCAATGGACTTGCATCGTGAATTAATTTAATCCCTTTATTGTCACTGATTTGAACAAAAATATTTATTTGCAAAATTGGCTAATGTGGATCTCTTAAATGTCTTTACAACGTTCCCTAAATGATCTCTCCAATGATGTATTACACATCTTTTATTGAAAAGTCATTTTACAAAACAAGACAACATTATAAATTTATCTGGAACACTTTTTGGTGCCAAGTGTAACAATAGGTGCCAAAACTTTTTGTTTTATATTTCCTGACTGTTAAAAAAAAATCCCTCTGTAACGTTAAAGTTGCATGTGGAGAGTTTTTTGCAATTAATTTCCTAGGTTTATTTTTGAGAAGATAAAAGAAAATAATGTCTCCTCTGTTCTAAGAGGTGCCATGCATCATCTATTTATATCTAAAATCCTATGTGCTACTGGTAGAATGTCATAGTTAAAATCAACTCTTGAAATATGAAATCAAGAGTGACGAAGTTCACAGCTGAGGTCCAGAGCAAGATCTCTGCTGCAGCCACTCTATCTGAGAAGATTTTATAGATCTCTGATGTGTAAAACGATTTTGTATCATCATAAACTGAGTCTTCGGCAGAGAGAAATTCAAGTATATTGGTTTTGGCATTTTTTTCTGACATTGTTACACTTTGACATTTCCCTATCCCAACTTGTTTTCCTACTCACTGACCCACAATATCATAACAGTCTGGATCAAGGGCTGCAACTAGCCTCAAATTTTGTGCTCTGTTGAGCCTTCACTTCAGTTTAGTTTAGTGAGCTGTCAAGTACCTACCTTTAAAAATCAGAAAGCATTAGAGACCCATCACTGGAATCCTGATGACTGGGAAATCATGACTGGGGCACAAGGCAGGATTCTGTACTGCTGCTATTGCATTATTCAAGAGAATAATAAATAAAAAGTTTTTGCCCTTGGGATCATCCCATCTCCTCTCTGCCTCTAAGAAGGTTAGATGTGTAAGCCTCTGGTGACCAACCGACCCAGTTGCTAGTCAGTCAAGAACTTAATACAACTAGGCAGGGAGAGGAAGGGGTTGTGTTAGCTCCCATAACTGCTGAGCTGTCTGACCTTTGTTAACCTCTGGGTACATTCAGCTGAGTTTTGGGGTTTTATAAAAGCTCAGTCCAACCTAAATGTGCTGCTTTAAAAGACAGCCATGCAAAGGGCAGAGTGTTGAAGTAATATAACCCCCGGAAGACACATCTGACGCTGCAGGTCCATGATATGAGTGCACATGGAGGTACCAGACGTTCTGGCATTGCAGTTGTTTAGCACCAGTTTTGAAAAGAGCATCCATTCAAGGTGTGCAGAGAGCGCTGCAGCAGTGCAAGGGTTACGATCTGATGCCTACCCATCTGTAGAGTTGCATAAAATAGAGTGCATCCTGGAGAAATGCCGATCACACATTCACCTGCAGTGACAAAAAGGAGATTTGGCAGCATGAGATGCCTTTGTACTGGAACACCCAGTTGCTCAGGGCTTAATTTATAATGAAAGAGGTGCCAGGGCTCAAACAGTTAGGTGCTGGGGCTCAAGCAATTTTTCTACTTTCATAACTGACATGGCAAGCCCAGAGGTGCCGGGGCTAGAACTGCCAAGCCTAGAGATGCAGCCCTGGCACAAATTAAGCATTGCCCAGGCTCCCTGGCAATAACACTGTGAGACCACCTCCCGTGCAGTGAAGGATAGAGGCATGGAGAGGGTCTCATTATCTCGTTTTGGGAATGGTGGCTAAAGAGCCCGAACTCCTGGGTTCTATTCCCTAGGGCTGGCTCCAGGCACCAGCTTTCCAAGCAGGTACTTGGGGCAGCATTCAGAATGGGGCAGCAGCCCGTGTCCCACAGTGGCAATTCGGCGGCAGCTCTGCCGCTGTTCCGGGGGCGGCGGCAATTTGGCGGTGACTGCTTGGGGCGGCAAAATTGGTAGAGCCGCCCCTGCTATTCCCGACTCTGCCACTAACTCCCTGTGGAACCTTGAACAAATCGCTCCATGCCTCAGTTTCTCCATTTGCAAATGGGGATGATGATTCTGACCTGCTTCCTGGGGGTGCTCTTTATTCGTTCAGATTTGCAAACTGCTCTGAAATCATACAGTGAAAGGTGTCATACAAGTGCAAATCGTTATCACTGGGCTACGTCCTGCAGCTCTTTGCAGGCAAAGCTCCCTTTGACTGCATCACGATTATACTTCTGTATGGATGTGTGCTCCATGAAGACTGTGGGCTAAGCAAATTATGCTCCTCCTGCCAATTGACCAGGCAGCTTAGATCAAAATGGAACATTGCATGCTGGGACATGTAGTTCCCAGAGCAGCTGCAGGATATGGTGTGGAACTTCCCAGCTTGCATTTGGCCCGTGGGTCACACTTAAAAAAGTAGGCTAGATAAAGCAATAGAAAATATTCTGTAGGGAATCATCTCACGCTGGACAGAGGAGTTGTGATCTTCTACGACTTTTGAACATGCTACATGTTGCTGCTAGCAAAGAAAAGTGGCTTCAAAGCAGAAGATTCAGAAGAGAAGCAAGAAAACAGGATGCAAATTATAGAAATAGAATAAAACAACCTCAAGAAGAGCTGTCCCTTAGTGTATCTATTACTCAGCTGCTTCACGGGGCAGGCTCTGTAGCGGTTGATGTGGTGACATGCCTTTGATTCATCCTCAAGAGTGGATTATTTCAGCACTCGGTTATTTTAGCAAATGCAGTTAGGCCATATATTTATATGATGTGATTGTCACTCTCCCTGTGAGTAGTCTGTTGCTAGAAGAAAACAATTACTGTAAACTCAGTGCTGCTTACTTTTCCAGCAGAGATTAGCGTACAGTCACCATTTCCATTTCTGCTAAGACATAGTACTGTGGCGTCTTCTCACGCTGGCTGTGTCCTGCATGTGTAGGGGATGGACTCCAGAGTTTCATGGCTCATTTCCATCTCTAACTCCTATGATTCTATGGGAGACCATTAAAAGTCTCTCTCTGAGGTGCAGCCTCAGTTGTTTAATAATAATAATAATAAAGGAGAGAAAATGAATATTCCATGGTAAGACCTGATAAAGGAACAGGCTTCCCCAAGCTGGGCAGGGCCAGCCCGATTGCCTGATGTGTGCTTTTGGGGTCCTTCTCATAAGCATCCCTTTCCCCTGCATTTATCTACAACCTTCCTGGCCTGCCATGGCTTTCCCCCTTGAAAGACAAACTTGGAGACTCAACCCTATCCAAGTCCCAGCAACAAGCAATCCTCCCTAGCAGCTACTTTTTGACCCTCATTCCACTCCCAGGTGCCAAAATCTTCCCACCACAGTGGCGACAAGTTCCTTGACCCCCTTCCCAATGACTGGAAGCTTATTATGCTTCATAGGGCAAGCTGCAGGGGTCTGCCTCAGGCCTCCACCCATCAGACTTTGCACAGGACCCTGCAAATCCTAAGATAGTCGGATGCTGTACCACAGCAATGACTAAGTGCCTGACAAGCCCTGCAACCGGACCAAAGGTCTGGAAACCAAAAGGTCTGGGAGCAGAGATTGGCTTTCTCATGCATAATGTGTTACCTTTGCCACTTCTCTGTCATGCCAAGGTATACAATATAGATATGAAATGGTGTGTGTGTGTGAGAGAGAGAGAGAAAGAGAGAGAGAGAGTTTATCCCACAGTGACAAACTACCAAGAGCAGTGGTAGAATCTCCAGCTCTTGATGTCTTCAAATCAAGACCGGAAGCCTCTCTGGAAAATAAGCTTTAGACAAGCATAAAGCTTTGGGGCTCAACATAGGAGTGACTGGGGGAAATTCTCTGGCCTGTGCTATGGAGGAGGTCAGATTAGATCATCTTCCAGTGGTCCTTTCTGGCCTTAAACTCTGTGAAGCTATCCAGGCCAGCACCAGGAGAACTGTCTTTCTCCTAGCCGGTTGCCAGTAGACATCTGGGCTGCACAGACAGGTGCGAGGTACACTGTGACTTTTTCATAGGCTGCTCTGTCCCTTGTAAGTAACCCTGAAAGAAAAGCCATGAGGCAGGTCATGGAAAGTGAGCCTGTCTCGAGCCTCTCCTGGAGGCCATGAGGAGGGTTTAACAGACAAATGGTTTGAATGCACATAAAGCACAATCGCTGCATGGTAGGGTTACCGCAGCAACTGTATCATACCGTAGTGCGTCGTAGCCAGAGTCCCCTGAGAAATTTCAGACTTTTTCAAGCATGTTGTTACAATTGTTCTGTGACATTTGAACCGACCTGTCAGCCACCAGCGCGTCATTATAAATGCAGCCAGCCCACCATGTGGAAGAAAGAGTGGATGGGTAAGTCTGCCATATGCAGCTCCTGTGCTAAGCTAGCAAAGCTGGATCAAGTTACAGGAGAATCCGAGACTGGTTTGTTAATGACATCTCCAAAAATTATACATGCCTGTGCATGGGTGCATGCACTCCCCTACCACCCTCACACACACACACACACACACACTCTCCTCCAATTTCAGTGCAGGCCTTCTTGTGCTGCAGTTTCTTTAAATGTTACTTTTGTAGTTCTCGCTCTCCTTTTTTTAAAGGACAAGTAAAAGTAACCATGGTAAAGTAACCAAGTGAAAGTAACACAAAAAATAGTAAGGAATTGAGGCCAAGGTTTCCAAAATTGACCAGTGATTCTGGGTGCCTGTTTTTGGGTCCCCCAACTTGAGATATCTGAAAGGCACTGATTTTCTGAAAGCGCTGTATAACTCTTAGAAAGCCCTTAGAAAATCAGGCCTCTAAGATATCTTCACAGTTGGGCTCCCAAGAATTGAGGCTTCTTGTCACTTTTGAAAATTGGTAATGGCCAGTGCTGCCGTTAGAGGGTGCAGCTTATTCCATTTGGCTTAAAAATACCAAATGCCTAGAGATATACAATGTTCTCTCTTCAGTCTGACTGCATCAAAGGGAAACCAGACCTCTCTAATTTTCACCCATTCCACCCATGCCTCCCAGCAGTCATGGTGGGAATCTCTCTTGTGACACCAGCAAGAATCTGTGGTAACCTGCCATCTTACTGGATTGTTGACCATTATCCATTGGTCAAAATGGGGAGGAAAAATTTAAACTCCCTGCTCTCCTGCTGTGGTACCTGCCCATCTCTCTGTAAGTCAGATACACAGCTACGTGGGCTGCTCTCACAGCATGAGAGAAGCCCAAGTGCCAGAATGGTTTAGCCCACACGCTGCTGAATAGAAGGATAAGATTTTAGTCTGGACTCTGAAAAGGCTGGGAACTGCAGAATCACAGCATCCATCGTCTACAATAATCAAGCCTACACCAGCCTTTAGAATTCCCCAAAATAAAGTCATTTTAAGAGTGTGTCATCCACGGATCACACTCGCCACATCCTATAAATACTTTGGCCCTTCCTGAACCAGGGGCATCATTTGCTCGGGGAGCAAAAGGGGCAGTCGTCCCCTCCCTCCAACCTTTCTTTGTCCCCCGCCGAAACTTTTCATAGGTCTACATGCTCCATTTTTTGCCCCCTGAAGACTTTGCAGGATATAATCTAACCACACGTAATGTTCTATATGCTGACACAACTCCCCTCCCGCTTCCCAGAAACGATGCCCAAGTCTTAACATTTCTGTCCTGTAGCTCTGCCATCAGGCCAGCCAGATTTGTTAACTGTATATACACGTGCTGTAAATGTCGCCACGTATTGTAGCATAACAGCTGGAGCCCATTATGCTGTGACAACATTGCTCTTCTCCATTTCATAGGAACTTTAATTTTCCAACCCACGTGTATCTCCGGTTCCACGCAAAGCTGCTCTCTAATCTCACTTGTGTTACTGGAAAAGACTGCCATCTGAAACATGAAACAGAGGCTCACAAAAGATGTGTGTCATGCTAAGGAAACGGAGCCCATGTTCGGAATCTGCCTTGCATTTTGGGGTCTTTTTCTCACATACTTGTCTGCTGGCAAGTTGAGAGAGACAGCACTTGTGGATGCAGTGCCTGGGATTATTCATTACCATGAGTGCTCACTGTTTTAAATCTTAGGTTAGAGCTGAGTATTTAATCAGTATGGAGGTGGGGCTGAGATAAATCCTGATATGGCTGCTGGCAGCAGCTTAACAGGCCTGGTGCACACATGCCATCTGAACAGGCTAAAGGGCATCCTTTTGGGGCAGGCTATTTCTGGAGGTTGCAAATCCTGCCTCTTCCATGTGCTGTGCTATTTTTAAACAAGAGTGCTGCCTAGCATGGCTGCTCGATGGAATTTACACCATTCCCGTATTATTGTTTAGTTGAAAGCATGTTGGGCATTACAGAACAATAGACTCATGCTAACTGCTTTGGGTTTCTCAGTGGCAAAGTGGTTACCTTTTAGTTATATGACTTTGTTGGTTTTCTCTCTCTGCCGTTATTCCGAGCCACCGCCCCGCAGCGGGGGCTTAGCTAATCTTGCTTCCAGCAGTGGCTCAGTAAAAGTAAATTCAGGTTAGCAATGACTGAGCAAAATCGCACATGTTGGTGGAGCCATCACAACATTTACAGTAATAGAGGCATTACACAAGTTAAAGCAGAGGGGCTGAATGGGAAAGTTAAGAGTATTGTGTAACCTCCATTGGAGGCCTCAGCTACAGGAGTGAGCTTGGCACTTCTGCTCCTCAAGATCAGGGAAGGGTGAGGGTGCCATGGGGTGAGGATGCTCGCTGCCTCCTGAGGGCTAGGGAAAGGGAGGCGGGGCTAACGGAACTGTGCATCCAACTATCTTGCTTTGATCCGCTGTAGAGGCAGTAGCCTCCCCACGCTTAAGTTGCAGCCACGTTTCCTCGACGATATGAGATGGCAGTTCCCCCCTCTCAGGTTAAGGGTGAGCCTTGCCGTAGTCAGCGTAGAGGACAAAGGCTATGGGGATATAGCCAGGACCAAGAGAAAAATGAACTAGCACCTACTGCCCAGAAGGATGGAGGCAGGTGGTGTCACCAACTGAGGTCTCTGTGGGACTTGGTTGTTGGTTCCCACCAGGCTCCAAACTCAGCTTTGTGTGAGAGGTATCCCAGCTCCAAGTATTTGGGCCTAGATCCTTCTACAGACTGAGTTCTTATGTTTCTATCCACTCTCTCATTCCAGTCCCCTCCCACGCTGGATGACCTGGTCCTGATGTTGACCAGCCTCGGTTGATTGGGTTAAGGCAACATCGTGTGCAGCAAGAGGAATCATGGTGCTCCACTAAGTGGTGAAGAATCACTGCCAGTATGGAGCTGCAATGACCTGGGCCAAGAAACCAAGCAGTTCACTTCCACCTTGGGGGTCTGCTAGTCCAAGAAATGGTCCCTTCCAAATAGTAGCACATAAAAAGCAACCAAGACTGGGGCCCCATTGTGTTAGGCACTCTGCAAACACAGAGTATTGTTATTGATTATTTGTACTGTTGTAGCAACTAGGAGGCCTAGTCATGGGCCAGGATCCTATTGCACTAGGTGCTGTACAAACACAAGACAGTCCCTGCTCTGAAGAGCTTACAATCTAACTAGACACAGAGTGGGGGAAGGGGTAGGAGAGACAAGCAGAGTGCACAATGCAATGGTAGCAAACGTCATGTTTGTTCCCCAGTATGTTTTATTTTTTAGGGAGTGAGTTTAGTTAGGAGGGGATCCGCTCAATGGATAGTAAAAGGAGGACATTGAAGGGAAAGGGGGAGGGGGACAGGGCAGGGGAGAAGAGGGTAAGAGGGGCAGGTGTGGAGTGGAGCGGAGGTGAAGAGACAGTGAAGGATGAGGAGTTGGAGGGCTGGAGCAAACAGCCAATCTTCCTGGGGCAGAGAAAGTCCAGTCAGAACTCTAGGGAGTTTTCTGAACGGCCAAACACGTGACTGCTTCTGTTCTGAGTCTCTGGCTGGTTCTGCCCTGCCATTTTCCCTCAAAGCTATGTGATGAGGGTGGGGCCCCTGGTGCCCCCAAAATGGTGGGTCTCCCCTGCAAAGTTCTGGGGGGAGGGCTGGCCCTGGCTGGACCCCATTTTACCTCCTCCAGCCCAGTGCAACAGACCTTGCTTTGATCACTTCTGCAGCTGCTCATACCTGCTGAAACACCCTGCAGCACAGGGGCCCGGGGATACTGTAGTTCACACCCCTCCTGACTTTCACCCCCAGCTATTCTGCAGTCTGCACTGGCAGAGGGATGTAGCAGGAGGGAGAATACCTCCCAGACTCTGACTTAATAGATACCGTACAGGACAGCACTGCTCATGCCTCTTGGGAGTCGCGTTCGACTGGGAATTCGGCTTGCCCCGCTGCTTTGCCCTGTAGGAGAAAAGAAAAACAAAAGGGATTTGCCAAGGCTTTAATGCAGATCAGAGACCCTGCGCCCGAGCTCCCCAATGAGAACCCGTAACCAGGCATCGCAGCAACATTCGAGGCTAAACTTGCTTTGGCAATTGTCAGCATTTGTGGGAGTCTCCTTCCTGCGACAGAGCTGGAATCTGCAGCCTTGGGGCAGTTGTTCAGGGCTAGAGAAAGTGGCTTAGTCCCCATCTAGTTCATCCCCCTTCCCAAGGATCCAATGCAGGATTGCTCCCTACTGCACGTTCTCTAGTGGTTCATCCAGTCATTCTTTAACCTAGGGTAGAATCCCGGCCCTAACCAATTAATAGACGTTGACTGTGGCTATGAAGCATATGGACCAAGCTGTGTTGGTTTTTCAAGAGTGGTGTGGTGAAACTTAGCAAGATTAAATATTCAGAAATTCTTCCTCAGTTGGCTTTCATCATTTGAAAGTAGTGAATGTTCAGGTGTAAGCAAATTAGCTCTTTCCCAGTTTAATAATAACAACAATAAATAATACCTAGCACTTTTTATAAGCAGATCTCCATGCGCTTTACAAAGAAGGTGTCGGTATCATTATCCCCATTTTACAGATGGGGAAAGTGAGGTGCGCAGCGGGGAAGTGACTTGCCCAAGGACACCCAGCAGGCCAGTGCCAGAGCTGGGAACAGAACCCAGGTCCCTGAGTGTCTCTGTTTACTAGGCAGCACTGTTTAATCCAAGTGTCTCATGCTTCCTTGATGAGTGATTTTTTTCCATTGAATGCAGATGTTTCTTTCAGTCCTGTGTGTCTAGACGATTGGCTGCTGCTTAGCCATGCTTCAGAGAGCCTGCAGCACGTCACTCGAAGAGCTAATGCTCCCTGGGAGTTCCCACTGGAAAAAGAGCTGTAAAACAGCAGCACAAACGTTTCTAAAGTTACTTAACAGATTTTATGAAGTGCTATTAAGCCCCATAAAGGAATTTGTATGGAGCGAGGCCTTTGTTTATATTGAAGTTGATTGCTGGCATACTTCCTTTGGCAATTGTGAACTTTGCCAGCATGTTTACAGGGGAGAGGTGGTTCTTGTATGGCTGATGAATGCCGTCTGTCTGTAGGCATGTATGTGTCTGTCTGATCTAAGTTTATAATATCATATTCTTAAAGCACCTATTACATTGGTATCTCCGCACCAGACATAGTTATTTAAATAGACCAAAATATCTAATAGTAGCTAGCTCTCTAATTTAGCAGAAAAAGGCATAACAAGATCCAATGGTTGGATGCTGAAGCTGGACAAATCTAGAGTAGAAATAAGATACATATTATTAATAGTAAGGGTAATTAACCCTCTGAATAACTTACCCTAGGGATGTGATAGATTCTGCTTTACTTAAAGTCTTTAAATAAAGACTGGGTATCTTATGCAGGTCAGACTGGATGATTGCAATGGTCCCTTCTGGCCTTAAAATCGATGAATTCCCAAGGGGTGCTCTTTTCTCTGCCTTCCCATAACTCCACTCTTTTTTAATGGGTAAAAAAATCATAACTGGGGAAAGACATTAGTGTAAAAAAAAAAGTGAGCCTTGCCTTTCAGTCTGTGCACAGTCAAGCTTCAGCAAGGAGTCTCGCAGCAGAGAACACCCACCTCGGTGCCTGAACTCCCATGCACTGCCCCTGGATTGCTAGGTGGTCCTGGTTCTCTCCTGATCTGATCTGCTACATTGATCTCCTTGTGATCACTCCTTCTCTTGCAGATCTCTGTTCATTTTACACGTATAAATTAGATCCATCAAGAGAATGTGGAAAGTAGGAGGAGGGACAAGACCTCAGCTCCAAAGGCAGATTAACTCCCCGGTCCTGGCTGAGAAAAAATGGTTGACGCTATGATGCTCGAATGAGGGACGGGAGAATCCATTCAGCTGGACAAAGGCCTGGGTTACTTAATATTCTATCATACGAACATAACTGAAACCCCTTTCTGAGGTCCATGACACTTCACAGAAGTGTTATCATCCTGTCTGCTTACCTCCGGAGTGGGACTGCAAGTGGGCATGTTACAGCACTATGATGTCTGTCTGTCTGTCTGTCGTACTTACACTGCCCCATCACCATCATATCTAGGTGTTTAATGTGTCCTCACAACATCCCTGTGAAGAAGGGCCTTGCTATTATCCCCATATTACAGATGGGGGACTGAGGCTCAGAGAGGCTAAGTGACTTCTCCGAGGTCACTCAGGAAGTCTGTGGCAGAGCAGGGAATTGACTCCAAGTCCAAGGCTAATGCCTTAACGACTGGATAATCCCGCCTTTATGAGACAGGCTGTTCTTATGGTGCCTCCATCACAGTGGGAACAGGAGGTACATGGCATCTCAGGAGATGGATTATTCTTGTCAGATTGCATCTCCACTTTGCAGAGCCAAGAGGTTCCGAGATATGTGTGAATTTTTGCGTGGTTATGGGAACCAGACAAGCTCTGAGGTTTCCCCATCACTAGCTATATAATCCTGCACCTGCTTTCCCTGTCTGTTCCAAAGGCATTTTACTCCTGGCAGGAAGGAACTGGTTTGGCAGAAGAATTAATATGTTTTGCTCAAGTAGTTTTTTTTTCATTTCCCATTGCTAGGGTTAGGGTGAAGGGCTGCCCTGGTTTACTGAGATTTTCTCATTTGTTGGGACAGTCCCAAATGTCCTGGCCACACTTACTGAGAGAGGTGATGGTGTAACTCCAGATCGAGGCACAGAAGCAGTGCAGTGAAAATGAACATTGCAGTGATCTATTATAATCAGGAGCATCCCTAGCTGTTTTGCTGGCCGGGGCAAAAACCATTTTTGCCCCTCCCCCTGCCCCGTGTGCGGATGAGCGTCCCAGCAGTACTGCGCCCTCTGGAAGTTGGTACCCAGGGTGACTTCCCTTCATGACTGTCCCTAGAACTGGCGCTGATTATAATACCTTAGGGCACAACAGTGGCCTATGTTATGTACCAACAATGGGGAGTAAGCAGGCACATGGCACCTCCTGACTTTCCTATCCAGGTGACATTGTGGGAGTGCAACTTCTGAGTGGCTGCTACTCCCCATCTTGCAGAGGTGGTTGTGGGGTGGTTGAGCAGAAATTAGGGTGGGCAGGGCCCCCATCCAAATGTGCTAGCTAGCACAGGTAAACTGGCACAGAGGGGAATAATCTCTGCCAGCCAAAAGGCTGGTGCAGATTATATCCCCTATGGAGCAAGAGAAGGGACTACTGTCCACATAGTAAGTCTCTGAGTCATAACACAGTCCCTGGTATTTTACGGGCCACTGCCCCTTTATTCCTGGTGAAGTCGCAATCTCTCTCTCTCGGAGAGTCAAATAGGTATTGCCTAAATAACACTATGGGCTCAATCCTCCCTGTCACTATTGCCTTTGGGTGAAGAGCCCGTTGCCCAGCTATATTATATTGAAGCTCAATTTTCAGAGGAATATTCAGTGATCCCTTTCATTCTGCTGGTATCGCCACGTGGGAAATGGGCCTAACGTCTCTGGCAGTGGAGGCTGCCATTTCATTGATACAGCCCCTCGCGTCCCAGCAGGAGGCCCAGATTTACACGGCTCTCAAGATGGCATCTCCTTGTTTGATTTGTTAATTATTATTCTTCATTATATTTCAGACACTTAAACCATTATTTTTAGTGATTTACTCTTCTTTGTAATTAGGCGTAATGGCTGGAATTAGCTTTTCTATTACAATATGTTTCCCGTCAAGGCTAAGATTGCAGCCAAAGTTAGGGATTTTTATCCTCCCTTGCTTCTGTGCATTTTTTACAGTCTGACTCAGCTAAACAGATGAGAAGGATCTGAACATCTATGAACTTTGGGGACCTTCAGATTCAAACTTGGGTGTGGGGGGTGTTTACTGAATTAGATAATCTCTAAAAGCATTGTGACTCTATATTAGATGGGGTTGGATTTCTGGCTTGCAAGCCTTACTGTGTAGCAAATGACAAGTTCTTCTTTATGAAAGCACTAGGCATAAGAGACGTGCCAGGGTGCTGTGAAATACAGGATTTATCCACTGCGGCAGCCGCACTCGGAGCAGATTATTAATATTTTGCACAGTCTGCCACGGAAACGCCAAGTTTGGCTGGAGGATTCTGGCATAATTGTGTCACAACCCTATCTGATTACATTTTACGCTACAGCAACCAAAAGTGGGGCAGTTACTTTGATAGTACCACGTGTGATAAAGACTTGAAACAAAGCTGATACAGTAAAGGCACTCAGCAGCTTCTCCCCTTTCTAGGAGATCTGAAAGCCCTCTAATCCTCTTCTGATTTGTTTTGTCTGTGCTTTTCCTAAAGGCAGTTTATGGTGCACGGTAAAATGCTCCCTATATAACTTCCCACAGTGTTGATGTTTGATTAAGCTAATGGTGAATGATTCAGTTAATAAAGTGCTATTACTTATGTTGAGATAGATAGCTATATTAATGGCACCTACATCAATATTGGTTGGTAGCACAAAACTGCTGTTTTCAACCCTGAAAACTATTCTGTAGACTTGCAGAAGAGTCAGCTTAGATGCAAAGAGCTCAGTGACACTGGTGCAGTTCCACGGACATCAGGGAAGTCAGAGTGGATTTACAGTGGCATTACCAAGAACAGAACAAGACCCAGTGTGTTCGTCGTAGTTTAGTGAGCAGATTTTCAGGAACTACAGGTTTCTTTTTACTTTCAAAAGAAAGTGTATGCACATAGGAATTGCCAGACTGCGTCAGATCCAAGGTCCATCTAGTCCAGTGTCCTGTCTCTGACATTGTCTAGCACCAGATGTTTCAATGAAGGTGTAAGAACTCCACAATAGACAGGTCTGCACCCCGGCGCCCAACCGCCATATTAGATTTCCTTCTAGTAGTTAGCTTAAGTCCTGAAACATGAGGTTTAATACCCCTTTCAAAAGAGTTGTTGGTAGTGCTAACTATTAGAAAGTTTTGAGAAATGGAACAAACATTATGGCTTGTCTTGCGATTACTGTTCTCGTGTATTTTGACTATCCGTAATTCTCCCTGTGGATTTGCACAAGAAATCTTGAAATCTGAGACCTCCATAATGACATCATAAAGGCCATGTGTGTTGTGAAGACCCCTTTCACATGAAGTAGTGTTTTCCCAGAGGTGGCTGGTACATTAGCTGAAATTTGTGCTCAGCAGAGACAACATTCGTAAGACAATTTCAAGAAGAGCCACGTTTAGATGTGTATGATATGGTTCCACCATGTGCAGTGGAGGTGGATCAGATGGTACCCTTGCTACTGCACTAAGAGTTAATAGGAGAATATGAGCCAGGCCGAGAGCTGTGGGATTTTCTGTGCTTTAAAGATGCTTCAGATGTACTTCATGCGGGAGTCTGAACATTTCACAAAAAAGCTGGTCAGGAATTTGTAGTTTGCACAAAATCAAAGTGTTGGGTGAGGGCAGGGAGGTGAAATCTGCTGGGGTTGTGTTCTTTGAAAGAAGAAAAAAGAGAAGGAAAGATTTTTCTTTGAGGAAATATTTTGGTTTTGGTCAATTCAACCTGAATTGGAATAACTTGTTTTGTTGAACTGATCTGAAACATTTTTTCGTATCAGTTCAATAAAATATTAAATAGCATGTCCCTGTCAGTTCATTACCTTATGGGAATTGTATTTCAGGCACCCATTCTCTCCTATGGGCTGAGCTCCCTGCATCTCTTGCTCTCTGAGCTCTCTGCATCAAGGAAATGTAGATTTCCTTCTGACCATGGTCTATGTCAGGGATCGGCAAGCTTTGGCACGCAGCCCATCAAGGAAATCCGCTGGCGGGCCAGGCCGGTTTGTTTACCTGCAGTGTCCACAGGTTCGGCCAATCGCAGAAACAAACTGGCCCACCAGCAGATTTCCCTGATGGGCCATGTGCCAAAGGTTGCTGATCCCAGGTCTATGTGGTGCATCATGGGAGACGTAGTCCAGCCGGGGAGCCTAGCTCATAGGGAAGAATGGGGCATCAGGCTCTCAAGCCACAACTTCCATAAGGCAATGTGCCAAAATGGGGAAATGCAGTTGAATGTTTAAATGACTTGAAATGAAGTGTTCTGGATCATTTCAACAAGTCAAAAGTTACACATTTTGATTTGGCAAATGTCAGAATGTTTCGTTTTGATTAAAAATGTTGAAACGGTTTGCGCGGACATTTCCAAACTGACACTTTTCAGAATTCCCATTCCATGAAAAATGTCAAAATTTCAACTTTTCATCCCGATTTTGGACAGAAACATATGTTGAAATGTCAGAATTTTCCACGGGATGGAAATTCTGAATTTCCCACAACTCTAGTTTCATGCAATGCATGTGAGTGAGCTGACTTGAAATATACCAGTCGGGGAGGGACTCATTCTCAGGGCTGCTTATTCATGGGCAGCATATTTTCCCCTGAACACCAAGATAAGTAGGCCAATTGAAGACAGGAAAAACCGATGGAAATGTAGTGAAGGAAAATAAAAAGATGGCTGAGGGTGTTTCCGTAGTGTGTGTGAATCTTTGGGTAAAGATCCCCTTATATATGTGTCATAAATATAAAGGGAAGGGTAAAGCCCTTTAAAATCCCTCCTGGCCAGAGGAAAAATCCTCTCACCTGTAAAGGGTTAAGAAGCTAAAGATAACCTCGCTGGCACCTGACCAAAATGACCAATGAAGAGACAAGATACTTTCAAAAGCTGGGAGGACGGAGAGAAACAAAGGGTTTGTGTCTGTTGGTATGCTGCTTTTGCCGGGGATAGAACAGGAATGGAGTCTTAGAACTTTTAGTAAGTAATCTAGCTAGGTATGCGTTAGATTATGATTTCTTTAAATGGCTGAGAAAAGAATTGTGCTGAATAGAGGGACTATTTCTGTCTGTGTGTCTTTTTTGTAACTTAAGGTTTTGCCTAGAGGGATTCTCTATGTTTTGAATCTAATTACCCTGTAAGGTATCTACCATCCTGATTTTACAGGGGTGATTCCTTTACCTCTATTTACTTCTATTTCTATTAAAATTCTTCTTGTAAGAAAACTGAATGCTTTTTCATTGTTCTCAGATCCAAGGGTTTGGGTCTGTGGTCACCTATGCAAATTGGTGAGGATTTTTACCAAACCTTTCCCAGGAAGTGGGGTGCAAGGGTTGGGAGGATTTTGGGGGGAAAGACGTGTCCAAACTACGTTTCCCAGTAAACCCAGTTAGAGTTTGGTGGTGGCAGTGGATATTCCAAGGACAAAGGATAAAATTAATTTGTACCTTGGGGAAGTTTTAACCTAAGCTGGTAAAAGTAAGCTTAAGAGGTTTTCATGCAGGTCCCCACATCTGTACCCTAGAGTTCAGAGTGGGGGAGGAACCTTAACAATATGTGTTAAACTCCTAGATACCTACGCGGATACACTTGCTCAAAGATTAAATTCCTGTGCTTCAAACAGTGAAATATAATTATTATCAGAGCTGCTGGATGAACAAAGCTCTTACATGAATACATCTTTGCACCAATTAATGTCAGTGGTCAATAAAAGACCTTTTTGATGAATCCATAATAAAGGAGCAAACCTTTAAATACATTTGTCACACTTATTCCTAGCAAGTCATGCCACTCTGGTACCTATGCCCTTGATGGTGACCTGATCCTAAATTTTGTGGAGATATTAGAAAGGTGTTTTTAATATAATTTCTTAACCACCAGCTTTGTTGTTTGGAGTTCTTTAATCACCCCCATGAGAAACAGCAGTTTTAGCCTGGCAAGAGAAGGTTTTGTCTGTTGGCATTACAGCACAGAAGGGGCAGGGCATGGAATGGGACCACACTAGTCATTCTTTAGTATGTTAGGTTTAAAGAGTGGCTGGTCTCTGTGTTTGACACCACTGGCATTATCTGATACATGGGCACTGTGCTACCTCTTGAAGAATCGCCATTAGAACGCTGGCTGTGATATCAAGTTGTTGTTGTTAACTTGGTACTGAATGGCTCTGAATACTTTTGAGCCATCCTCAGCCTGGTTTCTAGGGCTGTTGCTCTGAGTTACTGGATCTGCACAGATTTACACTAGCCCCAGCATCTCTATAAAATCCCTCCCTTGATATGGTCCAAATGCCTAGGTCCCTCTGGTGGCATTGCAGTACCACAGAGTGCATCCTGCCAATCTATTTCTGATAGAGTACAGGGTCTGAAAACAAAGCAACAGGAGTCAAAGTCTGCTGTTGGTGACACTAGTGAAAATCAGTAGAGTTTCTCTGGATTCACACCATTGTGATCCAGGAAAGCACGTTACTTATTAACTGAACCAGTATGATCAACCAGTGTCGACAGGAAAGGAAGTCGGGGTGCATGGCAGAAGAAACCACAGATGAGATCCTGGAAGCCTCACTCAGACAAAATTCGCGCTGGTATCTGTGGAAATTCTGCCTGATTAAGGACTCCCTGATTTGGTTTCATATGCATGGGATGAATCAGTCAGGAATCCAGTGGCCTGGATCACGGTGAGATTATTACGGCGCAGTCCACTCACTGGTGATACGTTCGAATGTCCATAAATACATTATATCTGAGCCCTAAACTCTTCTTCCAGTGTTTGTTTTCTAACCAATCCAAATGTCTCTTGTGTGTGTGTGGGGGGGGGAGTCTAATCCCAACACCCATTTCAAGTCACATGCACTCACTATCCTCCTTCCATTAAGTTCTCAGTGGTCTTTAAACTAAAGGCTGGGTTTTAAAGTCTCTAAAGCCTCCTGGGCCCATGAAATGCTATTTTATTCCACTGCCCACCCTGCAGTACCAGGCTTCCCCTGCTCATAATTTGCTCCTCTCTATCTAATTTATGTTGTTACTCTGCCCTTTGCAGTGTACAGTGGCACTTCATCTGATGCGAGCTGTGAGAACCCCCTTGTAAGTTAAGACAGTGACTGCCTGTTATCTGAGCAGCAGTCAGTATCTTGTGACTAAGCATAAAGACAAGATTTGACTGTCACAACAGGAAAGGGGCACCTGTAACATATACATGGGTTGTGACATGCTCCTGTGGGTTACCATATTGCAATCCATGGATGTACACATACAGAAACAAAACAGGCACCAGCTGACTTCATGCCTGCAGCACATGGCACTTATCACCCTGACTTCTACCCGCTAGTAATAAATCACTCCCCTCTACGGGGACAAGTGGAAGGAGCAGGTCACCCATTCCACAGCTCAGGGCAAAATTCAAGCTGGCTGACCTATTCTATCCAGTAGAGGACAATAATACACAAATACTTAAGACAGTTCAGAGAAATACTTTCAAACAAATAGGGCGTGAGGACCCTGTCAGCCAGCAGCACCACACTGGGGAGCAAGTGCTCAGGTGCCGACAACCTCTCTCTCTCCCCGTTCACACTGAAGCTAAATGTGGATTTGCTGACCGGTCTTAAATTGCTTCAGCCAACACACTTTCAACTCAGTTTGGCTGGCCAGCAGGGCGCAGTGTGAACCCCGTTCAACTTTGGGTCCCTCATTGTAAGCAGAGTAGATAGCAATGCCAAGGTTGCCTGACGCTTCTCATTCGAAGACGCTGTTTTCAGTTGCTTATAACTTTGCCAAACTTTACCCGTTTTGGCTGAAGTGTCCCATGCCTGGTGTCTGCCCTTGCAACATTGAGGCCCTGTGTGAGTATGCATCGTGAGACTTTAATTGCTATTTTTCCCATCAGGGTGGCCAAGAGTCTATCATTTCCCCAAGCCAGTGGGCACTGAGGGTGAAATCTGCCCCTACTGAAGTTAATGGGAATTTTGTCATCTGCTTCAGTGGGACCAGACTCACTCCGAGTGCATAATGGAAGATACACACATTGGAAACAGGTGGCAAGGGAAAGGGTCCAATCACAGCCCCTGTATTACATCATCCACCAAATGGAATGGACAGTGGGAGTAGGGAAGGGGAGAGATGGGGGCGATGGAGCCAAACTAGAACTTCCTGAATTTCCAGGGGAACAGAGGCAAACTGGTAGAATACAGGGTCTAAAAACAAAGCAATTAGGGGCCAGATTTGAACCCTTAGATTGAGACCTGCCATAACAATTTTGGGTGTAGGTTGCATCCCAACCCAGAAGGGGCCTGTTTTGTGGATCTGCCTCACACATGCCAAGATGACGAAAATCTTGTGAGATCAGCTGCTCTCATGAGATTGCCACTGTTGTGAGCCTAAATCTCATGAGTGGCTCACGGAGATATGGCACCGCTGAATCTAAACGCAAACCCGAACGTTCACCCGTGTGCAGACTCGAGCTGGAATCTCTGAGGGCCACACTGGACCAAAGGAGTTTAGAAAGGGAAATCCGTGCTCTGATTGCTGAAATCTGCACTCCCTGACGCACCATACAGAGCATGTGTTACAGTAGGGGAAAAAAATCAGTGTTTTTCTTCCCCGGAGCTAATCTGGGTACGAGTGCAGAGCAGCTCACACTGTTTATAACTCTGGGGCAACTGCCCAAAGGCACAGAAGCAGTTTAGACAAGATTGTCAGCTGGTGTAAATCGGCACTACAAGACACAGTGGAGCAGTGCCAATTCACACCAGCTGAGGATCTGGCCTGCCCCCATTTTTTTTGATAGTGTAAAAGTGGCCAGAGTCCGTGTTTTCCCTTTTCTCGTGAAATAATGAGCCACAAACCAGCATGTGTGTTATCTGGATAGCGTCTGAGCAATAATGTTTTTTTCCTCCAAACCGCCTTGGCTCGTTGCCCATGTAATTAAGTCACAACGAATAAGCAACACGTGCCTTGACTGTGCCATGTGGCCACCTATTGTATGTCTTACAATAGAGCGTCTCAGGACATGTGGGTTAATTAACATCTTTTAGGGCCCTGAATAATAGATAATGGTGCACAGGGCTTTAATGGGTTAGTCTCTAATCAGTTTATTAGAAGACAGATGAAGACAACACAGCAGGATCATATTACTCCTGGCTAAAGCCCTGGAAAGTAAATTGCATGGCATTTATTTTAAATTTACCAAAATGCAATCTCTTTAAAAACCCACTAGGGCCCATTTCATTCAGGTCGGTCTGTAGTTTTTTGGGTTTTTTTTTAATTGACTAAGAAAGGGAACTCTTGGAAGGAGTTTGCAGCCATATTTAACCCTTCACAGTGTCTTTGCCCCAGTCATCATTAAATCTACGAAATTTCCCTTTAATTTGATTAACATAACTGTCTATAACATTAATTAATGACTTGCAAATGGCAATATTAAAGTTGTTAACGGTGACCTCTGGTCACAATGACCTGACCTCTTGGCAGTACAGGGAAAGCATAAGGGAGCCAAAAGCAAGCAACAAGGCTTTCTGCTGATCTTTTGACCATAAAATCATAGAAATGTAAGACTGGAAGTGACCTCGATTGATAATCTAGTCCAGCCCCTTGAACTTTATATTATCTAGGCCATCCCTGGCAGGTGTTTCTCTAACCTGTTCTTAAAAACCTCCAGTGACAGATTCCATAACCTCCTTAGGTAGTTTGTTTGAGTGCTTAACTACCCTTCTTCCAGTTAAGAAGTTTTTCCTAATGTCTAAGCTAAATTTCCCTTGCTGCAATTTAAGCCCATTGCTTTTTATTCTGTCCTCAGTGGATGAGGAGAACAATTTATCACCCTATAACAGTCTTTTACATACTTGATGACTATTATCATGTCCCCCCTCAATCTTCTCTTCTTCAGACTGAAAAAACTAGGTTTGTTTAATCTTTCCTCGTAGGTCATGTTTTTGTTGCTCTCCTCTGGTCTTTCTCCAGTTTATCCACATCTTTCCTGAAGTGTGGTGCACAGAAGTGGACACAGTACTCCAGTTGAGGCCTAATTAGTGCTGAATAGAGCGGAATAATTACTTCTTGCGTCTTGCTTACAACACTTCTGCTAATATATCCCAGAATGATGTTTGCTTTTTTGCAATGGTGTTACATTGTTGACTCATATTTAGTTTGTGATTCACTATAACCCCCAGATCCCTTTCTCCAGCAACTCCTTCCTAAGCTGTCATTTCCCATTTTGTATTTGTGCAATTGATTGTTCCTTCCTAAGTGGAGTACTTTGCATTTGTCCCTATTGAATTTCAGACCATTTCCCCGGGTTGTCTGATCATTTTGAATTCTAATCCTGTCCTCCAAAACGCTTGGAACCCCTCCCAGCTTGGTATTGTCCACAAACTTTATAAGTGTACACTCTGTCCCATTATCCAAATCATTTATGAAGATATGGAACAGGACCAGAGCCAGGACCTTTCCCTGCAGAATCCCACTCGATATGCCCTTGCAGCTCGATTGTGAACCATTAACAACTACTCTCTGAGGATGCTTTTGAACCAGTGGTGCACCCACCTTATCGTAGGTTCCTCTAGGCTATATTTCCCTGGTTTGTTCATGAGAAGGTTATATGAGATGGTGACAAAAGCTAATTAAAGTCGAGCTATTACTACTTGACCCCTATCCATAAGGCTTGTTACCCTGTCAAAGAAGGATATTAGGTTGCTTTGACATGATTTGTTCTTGACAAATCCATGTTGACTGTTACTTATCACATTATCTCTTGTAGGTGTTTACAAATTGATTGGTTGTTTGCGCCATTATCTTTCCAGGTGTGTATTTCCCTGAGTTGTCTTTATTCCCCTTCTTATAGATAGAGGTAGGGATATAGTTAGATAGGGAGGGGGTAGATGCTTGATTCTGTGGCTACACATCTCCGCCTTATCTGTCCACTGAACAGAATGCAGTAGGGTTCTGGAGGATGAGATCTAACAGTCTGGTGCTTCTACATTTTGATGCCCTCTCTTGGATGTGCTGTACCATCACTTGTATAGGTTAGAGTGGTGTTGCATTCCCTGCTGTTCCTGATCTATGGAATCTTATGGAAAGGCTATCGCACAACCAAATTGGGGTCTCCCATCTGAGTACAGACTGGGCCTAACACTGCTTAGTTTGAGAGCTGATTACATTGTATCTAGGGAGGGTTGTAGGAAACATAATAATCAGCTGCAAAAGTGGTATCGCTCCATCACAAAAACTAGGAAAAGTTACAAGTGAAGGATGAGCCTCGTTCCTTGGAAATAATCTGGGCAGCAAGCATAATGCAGAACGGTCCTTGATAACTCCAGATATGCATCCTAAATAACTCATGCTTTTGTGGATCTGTGAACAAGTTGGTTTTATCTTTCTTGGCAGTGGGATTCTACAACCTGGGGGGAAAAACAAACCGCTCAAGTCTGATGGCAGAGATCACTGTGTCCCAATTAAATGTCTACTTGCCAGCCCTTCAAGTTTGGACCAATGATGTCCAATTTTTCCTCGTGGAGCTCCCAGCCCCCATCTAGTCTGGATGTTCCCCAAGTGGTTCCTCCTGATTCAAAGCTAGGCTAACAATGCTGTTGTGACAATGACTTTATCACAAGTGACCTGTTAAGGTAACTCTGCCACGCTATCCCTTTAATCACGAGCATGTGGTCAACACCCGAGACCATGATGAGCCTGGCTGGACTCTTGGAAAAGCTGGCAATTATGCAAATATCATTGGTACCTCTTAAAAAACACCAGCATCAGGTGTCTTCCCGGTGCCCATCTCAGCCTCAGCATTCTCATCTGATGGAGGTGGTAAGCAATCTTTTATCATTATTTTGGTTGTTTTCCTCTAGTGAAGCATGGGAAAGGTGCGGCTAGAACACTGGCTGTGTTTCTGTGTCCACCAATCCTCCTGTCAGCCTTGCTCCAGTGTGTATGATCAGCCACATTCCTCCTATTAGGGACCTGCGGTTCTGACATCTCCAAACTTGAGTGTGACTTTGCCCTCTGGTGGCTGGAGCTTACAGAGCCCCCTACTACTAATACAGGTATATGAGGGTTTACCGGGGACCCGTTGGCCCTGGGAAATTAGCTAGTGAAATGTGACTGTTCATACTGCAGTTTCAGAGGGAAATCCATTTCCCAAGTAAGGAGAGTGGGGCCAGAGATGCTTTTAAAGGCTTTACTGGTTAGAGAGCACAATTCGGTTTTGTTTAGACCCCCTCGCTCAGAGCATCTTTGGATGCCTCACTCTCTCCACAAATGCTCCGCATTAGGCAGCAGCCTGTAAGCCTTTGCTTGAAATCCTGGTGCTTGCTGGTATTATCAGAATGCAGCAGCCTCCACTCTTGAAGGGCTTTAGTGAGATGAGTGAAAGTGAGCTGCCTCGATCATGATAGTGGAATGAAAGGGGAGCTTTCATCCAAAAGAGAGAGAGGAGAAGGAAAGGAGTGGGAGGGAATTCTCCATGACAGGGGAGCCAGCGCATCAGCTCAGCATCTCCTTCCTCGTTCGTGTATGAATAAAAATATCTGCAGAGACGGTCGAGCAGGAACAGAGCTGCTGCAGCTGACGAGAGCAGTAATATGGCCACTTGGTGACACAGTTGCAGAGGGGAAACTCCAGAGCACTGTCCTGCAGCACGGTCCACAGTCAGATTACAGTGACCGGAATGCAGCGGATTATGCCTGTACAGGTTCAAATCCTGGAAAATGATCTGTTCAGCCCCATAACTGAAACTCCCTATCCCTGTATTAGCAGTTAATGGGCCTGATCCTGTGAGGTGCTGAACCTCTCCTGAGCTAGCGTTCTCAGCTCCAAGTGAAATCCATGGAAGTCCATGGCTCAGCACCATGCAAGATCTGATGTTTAGGAAAGCGAAAATTCAGCCCTCTAGAAATTATTACCAGCAAATTAATGAAGAGTTAGTCAGCTAATGGCCCATGACAAAGCCAAGGGCAGTTAATGCTCTGATGAACAGGACATTAACTGCTGCAGTGACCAATTGCCCAGAGATTACTGAGCCTGTAAAGCAGACAGGGAAGCGATGCCTTTTTACGCAGAAACAAATGGCCTGAATGAGCCTGCAGCATTCAGTTTAAATATTAAAAGTGAATGAGGTTGTTTTGTGCCATTCAGGCCCACTTTTCCAAATCAGGCCTGCACCTTTACTGCAGCCAGGCATGCAAATGGCTGGTGGGTGTGATATTACAGTCATTGTACGTGCACATTAGGCGGATGATTAAAAAAGTTGGTTTTGTGCAATACACTGTGTGAAAATTAGGTCCATCATGACCTTTTAGTCCCTGAGTTAGGACAGAGTGAGTATGTCTACACAGCCTTGAGCAGCAATCCCCCTAGCCCAGGTCGACGGGCTCAGGCTACGACCCTGAAAGTAGCTGTGTGGACAGCGCTTTGAACTTACAGCTCAGACTGCAGCTCGGGCTCTGAAGCCCACTCCCCGTCCCTAGCCGCAACGTGACACACATATATTTAGTGCGGTAGCATGAGCCCAAGTCTGTCAACCCGGGCTGGGAGGCTCGCGCCCGCGGGCTATGTAAACATATCCAGTGAGGTTTGTAATCATTACACTTCACACTTCTATAAAGACATGGGCCTGAATCAAAATCCTATAAACACCCCAAACACAGGAATTGGCAGGTCCATCCAGTGCAATATCCTGTCTCTGAGAGTGGCCAGCACCAGATTCTTCAGAGGAAAGTGCAATAGTAGTGAGCGGATGTGTGTACATCTGTCCCCTATGCTCGGTCTCATCCTGGTCTCCAGTAGCTAGAGATTCCCTTCAGTCTGGAAACATGAAGTTTAATGTCTCTTCCAGAATTTGTGTTATCATTAATAGTGATAACTCTGGATATTCTTGCTTTCCATATACATGTCCAATCCCTTTTAAAATCTGTTAAATTCTTGGGTTCCAACAATTTCCTGTGGCAGTGAGTTCCACAGTCCAATCACAACTTGTGTGAAAAAGCTTTTCCTTCGATCAGTTCTGATTTTCCCACCTTTTAATTTCATGGAATGTCCCTTTGCTCTTGAGTTATGAGGCAGAGAGAACAGATACCCCCAGTCTAACTTCTTTAGACCCTTTTGAGGAAAGTTTCCAAGTGCTGCATGGTTTGGCCCCATCTGCTTCCCTGACACCTCGCTGGAAGATGTAAAATTGCTTTTCAGACAGCAGGAATGTAATGTAGGCCAGTGGATCGAGTGCTGAGCAGGGAGTCAGAAGACTGGGCTTCTGTTACTTCCTGTGCTGCTGACCTGCTGCAAGAACATGGGCAAGTAAATTTTGTGGCTAAGTTTCTCTTATTTTTAAAAATGGGGATCATGAGTGTTACCCTTCTTTGAGATCAGTGGATGAAATGTGCTATATAAAAGCTACATCTTACAGCACCTCCTCTACAGCAGGTAATATCACTATTATCTAGAGGTGGGAATCAAGGTGCAGAGAGATTCAGTGAATTGTCCAAGATCAGAGTCATTAACAGAGCTGAATGTGGAAACCCCCGGAGACCTGGTTCTCAGTCCCCTGTTCTAATCATTACACAGCCCTTCTTTAATAACTATGGAAGTCCAGAGCATGTGACCCTTACAGGCTGAACTCCAGCCTAGGAGGGTACAAAACAGCATATTCAGCCCGGTAGCTTCTGCTGTTCTGTGTTGTTGTTTAATTCATGACAACATAACACCCTGCTGTTTCTTTACTAGCAGGGCTAAAGGGAGACAGGAGAGGAATTTGCATTCCTTCTGCCAGCAAAGATTAAACAGGGCCATTGTGCAGCGTAGCATCTGTGCACTGCAACTCTTCCTAAACTGCAGCATCTCCTTCAGATATGCTATCTGCCTTTGCCTTCTCCCTGTGGATTATTCACCAGCCAGGCAACATGCTGCCTAAATACCAATAGCAAATCATGAGGTATCAAGTGTTACCTCTAACTGCATTATTATGAACAATTTAGATCTTCGTTTTCAGGCTTAAATGATGTTTTGGTGCAAAAAAAGGCAAGTCTCGGAGTTGAGCTGGAGTTGGCTGTGACGTCACAGGGACTGTGATTTGGGGCAGGAGGGACAAATCCACCATAGGGCTAAGCTTGCTCAATCTTCTTATGTTGATGCATTTGAGAACCTCTTTCAGTTCACTGTTAGCAAGAGTGACAGTTTTAATATATAGCAAATGTGATTTGTGACTCTGCTGCATATAATAGTTTTCGTCAGGCAAATCACCTCTTCCCTGAGCTACAACATTCAGATCCAGACCATAATTTGGGGGAGGGAGGGTATTTGGACCTGCGGTTTTGCCTTGGTCCATTAGAGAAATAAGGTCAGTTGCGAAATTTGGAATCTGATAGGGGATTTATCCCTGGGTGCTTGGATCTGGAGGGTTGGTTCAGGCCCATTTCTAACCTCATCTTCTCTCTCCCATTTTAAGATGCTCTTGTATTTCTTTTGTGGGGAGGGAAGAGACAAGCATAAGTTTCATTTTTCCCCTTGCCTGGCCCCAGGTACAGAGAAGGTAGCACTGAGAGGCTGTGGGCACTTATCCCTCAGCATAGCCAACAGATCCCAGAGATGACAGGGGCATATATGCTTGGACATGTGGTTTTCTCGCAGGTCTCTCTGCCCCCTAAGTCTCTGATGGTTACTTATTCTCAGCTGCACTTTCAGGGAAGTAAGTACCTGATCTTGCATCATGCACTGAGGGTATGTCTACACTGCAGTAAAACACCCCGCAAGGGGTCCCAGAGCCTGGGTTCCAGCTTGAGCCCAGATACCTAAACTGCAATTTTACAGTCCCACAGCCTGAATGTTTTATTGCCGTGTAGACATGAGAGGCTGTGACTTTGTTGGTTACAATGGTGATTTTTTTTACCTCATCACTCGCCTCTGGAACAGGAATGCCAAGAAAAAGAAGCACCTGACTGGAATTCAGGTTGCTCTATGGCTTGACAAAGGATTGTGTAACATTCTTCCCAAGTAATCCATCACTGTGAGCCTGAGAGGCCAGATCCTGCAGTCAGCATGGGGGTTGAACTGATGAGCACCCAGGAGCAGGGACTGCTCAACCCTGCCCTTCCTGGGAGAGGCAATCCCTAGAAAGGGGCTGTGAGGAGAAGATACACCCATCTGTATTTTCCAAATGGCACAGAGTGTGCATTGATGGTGCAAAATCTGTTCTGGTGCTTCCCTGGCAGCAGGATGGCTCCATGCTTCCCCCTACACATGGGGCTGTGAGTAAAATACACTGTGTGGCCCTTACAGCAGCACCTGAAGGCTGTCAAAGCACCTCATAAACTCGCCCCTAAGAACTCCAATGGTACTGACCGTAAACAGTGTTCAGAACATCCACAACCTGAAATTCACATCACACAAATGTGGGGTGCCTCGTAAAACGGTCACCATTTTGGTTCAGAAGGTTGAATACTGCACTGATGTGCCTAGTATAAACGCAAGGATAGGCAGATGGGAAGTTTGCTTAGAGTTACATGTATAGTTCCTCTTGTAGAATCCCCATGGAGGTCAGTGGCAGTTTCATGTACAGGAGTGGCTGCAGAATCTACCACTAAGTATGTAAAATTTTGCCACATACAATCTTTAGCAGAGGCCTGATCTCCGATAACTTGTGGATTCCAACACAACAGCATCTGAGTATCTCGCCCAAGATTTGGGGGAAGAATGGAGCTGTAAAGCTAAGAAATGCAGTGTGAGGGGGATGCTCTCTGGGGTGGATGTACAGGGGTAGGGACTGTCACAGATGCTTGCTGCAGTTCTGGCAGTGCTGGCTAGTAGCTAGAGCACTGGACTGGGACTTAGGAGACCTGGATTCTGTTCCCAGCGCTGCCACTGGCCTGTTGGGTGACCTTAGCCCAGTCACTTTACCGCTCTGTACCTCCGTTTTCCCATCTGTAAAAGGGAGATAACGATACTGAGCTCTGTGTAAAGCATGTTGAGATCTACTGATAAGGCTTTAAATAACAAAAAACAGCAGTAACAACAAGAAGCCATGGCATGAACATGGCATTTGGAGACCATCACTGTTCGCATGTTCAGTCCTTTTCCCTTTAACCCTGTGTCTCTCTTGTCCTTTACACTGTATGCTCTTCAGGGCTAGGATTGCCTCTTCCTCTGTCTGTACAGCATCTAGCAGAGTGGAGCCTCATTCTTGGTTGGCCCCCTAGGCACTATGGTAATAAAGATGTCTGGAGGCACACATGAAGGCATGGCAAGGTGCCTTACTTTGAGAACTTAGGGGCAATACTCGGAGGTAGCATGCCATTCACATCGTTCCAGAGGAGCCACCGAATTCCCTCTCCCACTGAAGCCACTTTTGCTGCTTACTTCAGTAGGGCTCACAACATATGTGTCAGAATACCGGAACTGTAGCAAAATGCACATTAGAGAAGCCTTAAAAAAATTCTCCAGCAGACCATGAGACTAGGGTTATTCAGTCTGAAGGGTCTTTCACTTCTCATCACCGCATCAAGAGAAAACTATCAAATCCATCAACCTCCCATTTTTGATGAGTGCGCTGTCAGCAATTCAGTGGCATCTTAAATGACAGGTGATCAGAGCCACAGATACTCCAGCAATGCTACATTTGATGTCTTAAGCATGGGCCTTATTCTTATCAAATACATTGACCTTCTGGTCTGTCTTTGAAATTTCTACATAACCCTAGAGTTGCTCAAAGTGCCAGTATTAATGAAAGGGCTGTAACAGTTTTGTGGAAGTCCAGTCCCTGGGCTACTGAACAATGCACACCTGAAGTAGACATTTAGCATTTCCAGATGAAAGGCATTCTCTTGCACAGAAACGGAGCTCTGAAGTCTGTGTTCTGAATGTCAGGAGCTGAGAGTATGTAATGATGATCTAGGCTAGAAAGAGGTTCAGACATTATCCCACAGCTTCATACTACATTTTCCCCTTTCTCTAACTTCCTCTGTTTTCACTGCCTACCTGATCAGCTTTTAGGTGAGGTCAGAAAGTGCTCTCCAGAGTTCGGAGCAAACCATACTTCTTTGCAGAATCCTACCCACAGTAATGCCATCCGAAAGACAAAGATTGGGAAGAAGATAAGGAGACAGACAAAAAACTTCTTTGTTTAAGTGCCTAGTTACTAAGATGGCAAAGCAGAGCAAATTATTGATTGTTTTAATGTAAGTGGTACCCATGAATTACTGCAACTGGCCTTCTATAAATACCCCAAGATAGGCAGATAGATGAGACTCATTCTTGACCTGTACTCCTTGGTTAGATCAGGCCTTGTAGGACACATCAAGAGGTATAGCTCTTGTCAAGGTTCCTCCCCCACTCTGAACTCTAGGGTACAGATGTGGGGACCTGCATGAAAAACCTCCTAAGCTTATCTTTACCAGCTTAGGTCAAAACTTCCCCAAGGTACAAAATATTACCCCCGTTATCCTTGGAATGGCCGCTACCACCACCAAACTAATACTGGTTACTGGGGAAGAGCTGTTTGGACGCGTCCTTCCCCCCAAAATACTTCCCAAAACCTTGCACCCTACTTCCTGGACAAGGTTTGGTAAAAAGCCTCACCAATTCGCCTAGGTGACTACAGACCCAGACCCTTGGATCTTAAGAACAATGAACAATCCTCCCAACACTTGCACTCCCCCTTTCCTGGGAAATGTTGGATAAAAAGCCTCACCAATTTGCATAGGTGACCACAGACCCAAACCCTTGGATCTGAGAACAAAGAAAAAGCATTCAGTGTTTTACAAGAAGACTTTTAATAAAAAATAGAAGTAAATAGAAATAAAGAAATCCCCCCTGTAAAATCAGGATGGTAGATATCTTACAGGGTAATTAGATTCAAAAACATAGAGAACCCCTCTAGGCAAAACCTTAAGTTACAAAAAAGATACACAGACAGAAATAGTTATTCTATTCAGCACAATTCTTTTCTCAGCCATTTAAAGAAATCATAATCTAACACATACCTAGCTAGATTACTTACTAAAAGTTCTAAGGCTCCATTCCTGTTCTGTCCCTGGCCAAGACGACTACAGACAGACACACAAACCCTTTGTTTCTCTCCCTCCTCCCAGCTTTTGAAAGTATCTTGTCTCCTCATTGGTCATTTTGGTCAGGTGCCAGCGAGGTTACCTTTAGCTTCTTAACCCTTTACAGGTGAGAGGAGCTTTCCCCTGGCCAGGAGGGATTTCAAAGGGGTTTACCCTTCCCTTTATATTTATGACACGCCCCCCAAATCTCAGCTAGGGTGAAACACTGGCTGGGATTTCTTCCTGGAGCTCTAGGAAAACAGAGTTAATAAGACACATGCATCTCTAAATATACTACCAAGTACATAAAGACTAACAATATTTTCCACATCTCAAGGACGATTTTAACCAGTTGATTCTGGGAAACTTTCACGGGAGAGTGCATCAGCCACTTTGTTAGAAGCTCCTGAGATGTGTTGGATGTCGAAATCAAAATCTTGGAGAGCTAAACTCCACCGAAGAAGTTTTCTGTTAGTTTCTTTGACGGTGTGAAGCCACTTTAGTGCAGCATGGTCGGTTTGCAGGTGGAAACGCCGTCCCCAAACATATGGGCGTAGCTTTTCCAGAGCGTAGACTATGGCATAACATTCTTTTTCAGTGACTGACCAGTTGCTTTCCCTCTCAGACAGTTTTTTGCTGAGAAACACTACAGGGTGGAATTCTTGATCAGGTCCTTTCTGCATTAAAACTGCTCCCACACCACGCTCGGATGCATCTGTGGTTACTAGGAACGGTTTGTCAAAGTCTGGGGCCCTTAGTACAGGGTCAGACATGAGTGTCGCTTTAAGCTTGTTAAAGGCCTTCTGACACCTTCCGGTCCACTGAACAGCATTTGGCTGTTTCTTTTTGGTTAGGTCTGTCAGTGGGGCAGCGATTTGGCTGTAGTGCGGTACAAATCGTCTGTAATAACCAGCCAAGCCTAAGAAGGATTGAACCTGTTTCTTTGACTTTGGGACAGGCCACTTTTGGATAGCATCCACTTTGGCCTGTAGGGGGCTGATAGTTCCTTGACCCACCTGGTGTCCAAGGTAAGTCACTCTGTTTAGGCCTATTTGACACTTCTTAGCCTTAACAGTTAGTCCTGCCTCCCTTATGCGCTCAAGGACTTTTTGTAGATGTTCCAGGTGGTCTGCCCAGGAATCCGAAAATATGGCCACATCGTCAAGGTAGGCGACTGCATATTCTCCTAATCCCACTAGGAGACCATCTACAAGTCTTTGGAAAGTGGCGGGTGCATTTCGCAGCCCGAAAGGGAGTACATTAAATTCATACAGCCCGAGATGTGTGATGAAGGCTGACCTTTCCTTGGCAGATTCATCTAGCGGTACCTGCCAGTACCCCTTGGTTAAGTCCAAGGTAGAGATGAACTGGGCCCTTCCCAGTTTCTCTAATAGTTCATCTGTGCGTGGCATGGGATAGTTGTCTGGGCGAGTTACAGCATTTAGCTTACGGTAGTCCACGCAAAAACGTATTTCCCCATCTGGTTTGGGAACTAGAACCACTGGAGATGCCCATGCACTTTCAGAGGGGCGGATTACACCCATATGTAACATATCCTGGATCTCCCGTTCTATAGCAGTTTTAGCTTGAGGAGACACCCGGTAAGGGTGGACCCTAATTGGGTGAGCATTACCTGTGTCAATGGAGTGGTATGCCCGTTCAGTCAGTCCTGGGGTGGCTGAGAACGTTGGCGCGTAGCTAGTGCACAGCTCCTGGATCTGCTGTCGCTGCATACGCCCAAGGGTCATGGAGAGGTTCACCTCTTCCACACCACCAGCACATTTCCCTTCGTAGTAAACACCTTCAGGCCACTCAGCGTCGTCTCCTCCCTGGGCTGTAAACTGACAAACCTTTAATTCTCTGGAATAAAAGGGCTTTAGAGAATTAATATGGTACACCTTAGGCTTTCGGTTGGAGGTGGGGAATGCTATGAGATAATTAACAGCTCCCAGGCGCTCCTGGACCACGAATGGCCCTTCCCACGATGCTTCCATTTTATGGGCCTGGAGCGCCTTTAAGACCATGACCTGGTCTCCTACTTTGAAGGAACGCTCTCTGGCATTTTTATCATACCAGGCTTTTTGCTCTTTTTGAGCATCCTGTAAGTTTTCTCTAGCAAGGGCTAAAGAGGTTCGGAGGGTGTTTTGTAGGTTGGTTACAAAGTCCAGAATGTTAGTTCCTGGAGAAGGTGTAAATCCCTCCCATTGCTGCTTCACCAACTGCAATGGCCCCTTAACCTCACGGCCATATACAAGTTCAAATGGGGAAAACCCTAAACTGGGATGTGGTACAGCTCTGTAGGCAAAGAGCAACTGCTGCAATACTAGGTCCCAATCATTGGAGTGCTCATTTACGAATTTACGTATCATGGCCCCCAAAGTTCCATTAAACTTCTCCACCATGCCATTTGTTTGATGATGGTAAGGAGTGGCAACCAAGTGATTTACCCCATGAGCTTCCCAAAGGTTTTTCATAGTTCCTGCCAGGAAATTAGTCCCTGCATCTGTGAGGATGTCGGAGGGCCAACCTACCCTGGCAAAAATGTCTGCTAGTGCCTGGCACACACTTTTAGCCCTGGTGTTGCTTAGAGCTACTGCTTCCAGCCATCGGGTGGCAAAATCCATGAAAGTCAGTATGTACTGCTTTCCTCTGGGTGTCTTTTTCGGAAAAGGACCCAGAATATCCACAGCTACTCGCTGAAATGGAACTTCAATGATGGGGAGTGGCTGGAGAGGAGCTTTGACCTGGTCTTGGGGTTTTCCCACTCTTTGGCACACCTCACAAGACTGGACATAGGTAGAAACATCCTTGCCCATTCCCTCCCAGTGGAATGACCCCCCCAAACGGTCTTTGGTCCTGTTCACCCCAGCATGGCCACTAGGGTGATCATGGGCTAAGCTCAAGAGCTTGGCCCGGTATTTAGTTGGAACTACCAACTGTCTCTGAGGATGCCAGTCTTCCTGGTGTCCCCCAGAAAGAGTTTCCTTGTATAAAAGTCCTCTTTCTACAACAAACCTGGATCGATTAGAAGATCTGAGAGGCGGTGGGTTGCTCCGTGCCGCCGTCCAAGCTCTCTGGAGGCTTTCATCTGCTTCCTGTTCGGTCTGGAACTGTTCCCTTGATCCTGGAGACATCAGTTCCTCATGGGATTGTGGACCTAGGCTTGGTCCCTCTGGAAGCGATATAGGGGATGGAGCTGTTTCTGTTGACTGTGAACCGCTCTCCGCTGGTGCACTATGTTGGGATTCAGGCTCCGGCTGAGCCTCTTGTGTAGGGTTATCGGCTGCTGCCAGTTCAGGTTCGGTGGGGCCCTCTGGTGTTGAGGTTGCAAGTACTGGATTCAGTGCTGACACGGGGTCTGGTGTTGGTTGTTCGGCTGGTTCCGGTTCTGGGACTGGTTCCGTCTGGGTCTCTGGGACTGGATCCACTACTGCTGTTGCAGACATTGGCCTGGGGTCCAGGTCCATCACCTCTGACTGGGTCCTGATAGAAGTTTCCGGAACAGAGCTAGGCCTCACGGCTTGTTTAGCCTGGTTGCGGGTGACCATTCCCACCCTCTTGGCCTGCTTCACATGATTGGCCAAGTCTTCCCCCAACAGCATGGGGATGGGATAATCATCATAGACTGCAAAAGTCCACATTCCTGACCAGCCCTTGTACTGGACAGGCAACTTGGCTGTAGGCAAATTGAAAGAGTTGGACTTGAAGGGTTGAATCGTCACTTGGATCTCTGGGTTGATTAAATTGGGGTCCACTAAGGAAGCATGGATAGCTGACACTTGTGCTCCGGTGTCCCTCCACGCGGTGACCTTCTTCCCGCCCACACTCACAGTTTCCCTCCGCTCCAAGGGTATCTGGGAGGTATCTGGGCCTGTGGACCTCTGGTGTGATTCCGGTGCAATGAACTGTAATCTGTTGGGGTTCTTGGGGCAGTTGGCCTTTACATGCCCCAGCTCGTTACACTTAAAACATCGTCCAGCTGACGGGTCACTGGGACGAGGAGGGTTGCTGGAGAATGGGGTGGTGGGACGATAAGGGGTCTGGAGGGTTCTTTGGGAGGTAGGTGGGGCTTTGGGCGGCCCCCGGTAATAGGGTGTGGTCTGGGGTGGTCCCTTCTGGTCTCCGCTCCAACTGCGACCAGTTTTCTTCTTCTCTGCCACCTCCACCCATCTGGCTCCAATCTCTCCTGCCTCGATTACAGTTTTGGGTTTCCCATCTAGGATGTATCTTTCTATTTCCTCAGGAACACCCTCTAAGAATTGTTCCATTTGCATTAGGAAGGGCAAATTTACTGGAGATTCAACACTTGCTCCTGATATCCAGGCATCCCAATGTTTCACAATGTGGTAGGCATGTCGGGTAAATGACATGTCTGGTTTCCACCTTAGGGCTCGGAACCTCCGACGAGACTGCTCGGGTGTTATCCCCATTCTGACTCTCGCCTTGGATTTAAACAGTTCATACTTGTTCATGTGTTCTTTAGGCATTTCAGCTGCCACCTCAGCTAAGGGTCCACTGAGCTGCGGCCTCAGCTCTACCATGTATTGGTCAGTAGAGATGTTGTACCCAAGGCAGGCCCTTTCGAAGTTTTCTAAGAAGGCCTCAGTATCATCACCTGCCTTGTAGGTGGGGAACTTTCTGGGATGGGAAGTGGTACCTGGAGAAGGATTGCTAGGGTTTGTTGGTATATTCTGCTGGGCCTTTATCCTCTCCATCTCCTCCACATGCTTCCTTGCCTCCATTTCCCTCTTGTGGGCAGCCTCCTGTACCTCCTTCTCCAGCCGCATGAGTTCTATCTGTCTTTCATGTTCCCTTTGTTTTTCCTCAGCCTGAAATTTGGCTAATTCCAGCTGTAGTCGAGCTGAGGATTTGGTCATTCTAACCTCTCTGTTTTTAACTAACTTTACACCCGAGGTTTAGAAATAAACAAACAAAACTTGGCTGTAAAATTTTGCTGTGCTGGAATAGAATACCTATTCTCTGATAGTGATTGTCAGCCTACAGAAAAAGACAATTCCCTTGTCTCTGCTCTGGGCCCAAATTAAAGCAAAAAACCTCCAACTACTTGGAAACCTGCTTACCCAGCCCAACGAAGAAAAAAAAAAATTTCTTTTCAAACCTGTGCTCCTTGTAAAACAAACAAAAAAAAAAAATCAAAATCCTAAAAAAAAACCCTGCCACTTTTGTCTCCAGGCAAATGGGTAGAGCACACACCCCCTATTTACTTTTAGGAAGAAAAGAAAAAAAAAAACACAAACCTCTGGGTTGGAAGACTGTGAATTTCCCTGCAGGAGTTAAGTACCCTGCCTCCAGGCAAATGAAACCTGCAATTCACAAGATAATCCCCTTTTGTCTCTGCTTGGCCACAAAGCAGAGAGAAACCAAGCTGCTTTCAGTTTCAAAGCTGCCTTCTGGACTTCCTAAAAATTCCTTTTTAAAATCTGTATTTCTAGTTCAAAAAAATCTCAACTGGATCTCAAAATGATTTCAGGTTAATCCCACCACTGTGCCACCATGTCACGGTTCCTCCCCCACTCTGAACTCTAGGGTACAGATGTGGGGACCTGCATGAAAAACCTCCTAAGCTTATCTTTACCAGCTTAGGTCAAAACTTCCCCAAGGTACAAAATATTACCCCCGTTATCCTTGGAATGGCCGCTACCACCACCAAACTAATGTAACCCTTCTGCCCGTCAGAGTTGGCAGCAACAAGGGCCGGGTTCAATATCTAGGGGTTCCATTCCAATAACACAATGCAAACTGGCTCGAGCCCCCACCCAGTGACCTGGGACAAATATATACCACCCCCGCTGGGCGCCTCCAAGAGGCAATACTTCCCCTCTCGCAAGCACATAGTCTGAGTGTAGCAAAAGTCTTTTAATAACAGAGAGAAACAATGTGGCATTATGTTGGGGAAACACCACCAACCGGATTCATAACACAACCCATGAGCAAAAACAACCCACCCCAGGCAAATTGGGGCATGCCCTTTTCCCTTTGGTTCTTGAGTCCAGCAACCCCAAAAGTCCAATGCCCCAAAAGTCTCTGTCCCTGGTCAGGGCAGCCCCAGAGTTCGAAAGTTTATCGGCGGAGCTTTACCTCCCAACCTGGGTGGAAATGGGACGGGGGTAAGAGGCACCTTACGTGATCTGAAGCTGACCGCCCCATAGCTCCATAGCGGCGCTCCGCTCCGCCAGCCGCCCCACAAAACTCCTTCGCGCAGCTGCACTCCGCTCCACCAGCCGCCCCACGAACTCCTTCACTCAGCTGCGCTCCGCTCCGCCAGCCGCCCCACGAACTCCTTCGCTCAGCTCCACGGCCCACAAGCAGCTCCTGCCATCCACACACTGCTCCGTGTCGAACTGCTTCGCCAGCCGGCCCGCAAACTGCTCCACAATATATCTTCAGGCTCCCCCACTACTTAACACAACACTCAGTGATTTCAGCGCTTAGGTGAATTCAGCTTATAATAGGGGAGCCCCAGTGCTGGTGCACTGTCAGCCCAAAGTGAGCTCAGCAGCCTGTAACTAGACTTCTAATGAAATCAAAATTAGCTCTGATATTCCACAGTGGAGAGAGGAGGAAGTGCAATTAGCATGTAAGGCCCTCACCAAGGGGCCCATGCCACCAAGTATTAATACTTGTCCCCAGCCTCTCTCCATTCACACAGTTTTGGAACCCATGACCCTTGCCTAGCGAGTGCTACTTAGATGATGGTGAATCCCTCCATCGTAACAAAAGGCCACGTACAGTTCCAAGCACAGTTCCCATAATCAGGGTAATAACAATTTATTCTTCCTGCCCCAATAACAGAGACACTGGGGATCCCACAGCAGCCAAAGTGACCATTTGGGCAGCTATGGTCTCATTCTAGGCGTGGTGGGTGTGCCTATGCAAATGAGATCGGCCCCTGAAATTCTTTTCCACAACTTGCCACACCTCACCACCAGATGTCAGGGTGGAGCTCATCCTGACACTGCTTACATCCTCCCCCCAGCCGAGACTTTGTCGTCCCGACAAATCACACTCCCTTTATACCAACTCATTGGTTTCCTCCAAAGGGCCTCAGGAAGCCCACTTTAGCTTCCACAAGCCTGTGTGCTAAATGTATTGGCTCCTCACTAGTCACCCCAGGTGCATCATAAGTTAACCGTTTCACTGGTCTTATCACCCTGTCTCGTCTATTGAGAATCTCTGTTGCCGAAGTAAGGGGAACATCCTCTTGAGTGACGGATGGAGAGGCTTCCCTGGAGGGTCCCTCGGCTACTGGCGTAGGCCCCTGCACTCCTAGTTCTAACGCTGGAGGGTCCAAGGTGCCCAGGACATCCTCTACCTGTCTGTCCCCATTGTCCAATAAGCTGTGTGTGTCATCACAGGGGGGTCTCATCAGCAGCACCGGGGTATCAGAAAGGGGCCTAAATAGTTCCGCCATTGGGTTTAGGGCGGAAGAGGGAAAACTCTCGTTTGGTTCAGCTGATCGAGACTGAAATCTTGTCTCCATCCCAGGATACACCAGGGTTGTGTCTTCCTCCTCAGACTCACTCTCAGATGTGCAGAATAGGGGTAAGTTAGCTGCAGGGGGCCCACTGTCTGTGTTGGATGGCGGCTTTGGTCTAGCACCTCTGTTCTGCCCGGCGGCCCTGCCGTGGCCCATCTCACAAGGGGTGCTTACCAATTCCCCCACAGGGAGCAAAAGGTTTCTATGCACCGTCTTTATTTGCCCTGGACCGTCTTCAGGTTTGATCTTGTAGACCGGCAGATCTCCCAGCTTTTCCATCACCAGGTAAGGTATTGCCTTCCATCTGTCAGCTATCTTGTGTTTGCCAGCAATACCCAAATTTCGCAGCAGGACTCTGTCCCCCGGCTGGAGCTCCTGCGAACGCACTCTAGCATCATATCGATGTTTGTTGCGGTCTGCGTTCTTCCGAGCCGCAGCGGTAGCTAAGCGATAAGCATCCCGCAGCTTTTCTTTTAGTCGGGATACATATTGCTGATGAGTTTCATAGCTATCTCCATCCTCTGATACACCAAAGCACAAGTCTATGGGTAATCTTGGTTCTCGCCCAAACATCAAGAGATATGGGGTGACTCCCGTAGCATCGTTCTTTGTGGCATTGTAGGCATGCACCAGAAATGCGACATGCTGGCTCCAGGTTGCCTTCTGCTCTGGTCGCAAAGTTCCCAACATATCTAATAGGGTTCGATTGAACCTCTCTGGCTGAGGATCACCTTGGGGGTGATAAGGCGTTGTCCTAGACTTTTTAATTCCTGCTATCTTCAGCACCTCCTTCAGAAGGTGACTCTCAAAATCCCGCCCCTGATCAGAGTGTATCCGAGCCGGGAATCCATAGACTGAGAAATATTTGTCCCACAATACTCGAGCAACGGTGGTGGCCCTCTGATCACGTGTGGGATATGCTTGTGCATACCGTGTAAAATGGTCAGTCACTACTAGAATGTTTCCAACATTCCTCTTGTCTACCTCTACAGACAAGAAATCAATGCATACCAACTCCAAAGGTTTGTTGCTGGTGATGTTCTTGAGATATGCAGCCCTCGTGGGCAGAGTTTTCCTTTGAACACATCGAGCGCAAGTCTCACATTTCCTGCGAACATCTTCAGCCATTCGGGGCCAATAGAACCTACTACGAATAAGTTCCAGGGTCCTCTCCATCCCTAAATGCCCAAAGTCATCATGCAGGGCCCTCATGGCCAGGGCTCTGTACTTTTTTGGCAGTACTAGTTGTGCTCGTTGTTTTTGTAAAGGGTCAGTGGTCATTCGGTGTAGCACTCCCTGAATCAGTTTTAGTTTGGTCCATTCTCTCAATAGTAGTTTACCCTCCGGGTTAGGTGGGACAACCGCAGTTGGGCTTCGCCCCTCCCTTTTGGCAAGTAGTGTATCACGAATGTCAATATCTTGCCGCTGGGCTTCTTGCCAGTCAGCCGCATTGAGCATGGGCAAAGGAGATTGGTCTAATGCAATATAGTTCACCGAAGCAGAAGGCATGCATTCAGGGGGCAGGCCCAAAGCTTCTGCAACACATCCCTGAAAGTCTTCACGGGCCTCTGGCTCTCGGCGACTCACACTGCAAATAGCTCTCACTCCATCTGTGGGTATCACAGCAACTTCTGGAGCCTGCGGACGCCTGGACAATGCATCTGCATCTACATTGCTTCTCCCTGATCGGTACTGAATGCTGAACTCATAGCTAGCCAAGGCGGCCACCCATCTCTGCCCTGTAGCATCCAGCTTAGCACTTGTTAACACATAAGTCAGTGGATTGTTGTCTGTCCACACCTGGAACTGAGCACCATACAAGTAGTCTCGAAATTTCTCAGTGATGGCCCATTTCAAGGCCAAAAACTCCAGCTTGTGGGTGGGATAGCGAGTTTCACTATCAGACAATCCTCGGCTGGCAAAGGCTACAGGTTTACATTTGCCTTCCACTTCCTGGTACAGGACTGCTCCCAGACCCTCCAAACTGGCATCAGTATGCAGGATAAATGGTTTGCTTGGGTCAGCAAAAACTAGGACTGGAGCATGAGTTAGGCAAGTAATGATTTCTTGAAAAGCCCTTTCACATCTCTCATCCCACCGTGGCCCAAATGGTGCAAAGGGGCCATTGTGTCTCTGCACAGGAGGCTTTGGGGACCTCCCCTTATTCTTGGACTTAGATTTGTTCTTGCTGGACTGATGTCCCCTGGTAAGATCATTCAGAGGCTTTACAATCGTAGCATAGTTTTTCACAAATCTGCGGTAGTAGCCACTAAATCCAAGGAAGGTCTTGAGTTCTCTGTAGTTACTTGGACGTGGCCATGTAGTGAGTGCTTCTATTTTATCAGGATCAGTACTCACACCTTCTTGGGACACAATGTGACCCACGTACTTCACTGAGGTTCTGCAGAACTGGCATTTGTCAATTGAAAGCTTCAGACCATAATCCTCCAACCTATCAAGCACTTTAAGAAGTCTTTCTTCATGCTCCTCTAAGGTTCTTCCAAACACAATCAGGTCATCCAAATAAACTAACACTTGCAGTAAATTCATGTCTCCCACAACTTTCTCCATGAGACGTTGAAAGGTGGCAGGTGCTCCAGAAATCCCTTGGGGCATGCGTTCGAACTGATAAAACCCTAATGGGCAGATGAAGGCTGTCTTCTCCTTATCTTCTTCTCCCAGAGGGATCTGGTAGTATCCACTTCGAAGATCCAACACAGAGAACCACTGGCTTCCCAGCAAACAGTCTAAGGCGTCTTGCACTCGAGGCATAGTGTACTGGTCGACCACCGTACGGCTGTTTAGGGTGCGGTAGTCAATACACATCCGGATTTTCCCATTCTTTTTGCGGACTACCACGATGGGTGAGGCGTATGGGCTGCGGGACTCTGTAATGATGCCATTCGCAGCCAGCTCCTGAAGATGATGTCGCACATCTTCCATCTCAGAGAGAGCAATCTTCCTAGATCTCTCCCTGAAAGGTCGAGAGTCATGTAGTCTGATATTGTGCTCTACTCCTTTTGCACATCCCACATCCCACTCATGCAGTGAGAACACCTTGGATCTTTCACAAAGTTTCTTCCTCAGGCGATCTTTCCAGTCCTCGGACACTGGTGAATCTCCAAAGTCAAACTTTGCTGGGTCTATTGCCGGAACTGGAGTTTCATACTGGGGTTTTACAATCGACTCAGGCTCAAAGAGGTCTGCTATCTTTTGTCCTTGCTTCACAAAAATATCACGACTCGTTTCATTAGCAATCAGTATAGTCACCCTTTCCTGGGCTTCAGCAGGTAGGGTTATGACTCCACTGGGGACCAGCACTCCTTCAGGGAGCTCTCCTCCCATCGGCTGCTCTATCATTGCTAACGTCCCTTTACTGCCTTTCAGACAGGTACTCATGACAAGCACTTCTTGCTCCGTCCTTGCAGGCACTACTAAGGGGGTTGTGCCCGCGTACTTCAGTGCCCCAAGCGGTAGCTCAGATGTGTCCCTTTTAGCGCTCTCAATTTTCCTATAGGCTTCAGCACAAAGCGTATGGATCATCAGGGTATTCAGGTACTGGTCCCCAGCCCGCCTTCTGCAGTAATCTGCGAGTACCTTGAAGAGACTGGAGTTGGTCCCTATCAGCACAGACACATCAGAAGTCCCTTTAGGGTCAGGGCATATTAAGGCAGCTGTGTCTACCTCTTCTCTCACCCCAGCAACCTCCTCTGGGAATTCCAGGTGCACTATGACATACCCTTGATAGGGGTATTCATCCATGCTGAGGCCACATAGGCCAAGGCCAGTCAGTGGCTGTATAGGCAGGTGCCTAAGCATCTGTTGGTAGAATGACTGAAATATAATAGTCACTTGAGATCCAGTGTCAAGCACTGCTTTACACTCCACCCCTTCGATCCTCACCATGACCTCTGCTCGAGGCCCTATCAGTCCTGCAGGGATCCCAGCTGGACAGTCTTTTCTGGGGGAATCTTCAAATCCTGCAGACCTGGGGGGTCCCCGTCCCCAGACCCTCTGGCAGCTACCGGATCTCTCCCAACTGATCCTCAGCTTTCCATACACTAAGGAGGGGTTTTCTTCATTACGGCACTTGGCAGCACTGTGTCCATCCTGACCACATCGGTAGCAGAAGAATTGACCTTTCCCCCTTCGCCTGGGGGGGATGGTGGCTCTAAGTGCGGGCTTCTCAATCGCCACAGTTTGAGGCTTCTTATTCCTAGAAGTCTTAACTCGGTCAACGGTACTTTGCAGCTCAGCTATCCATTCCGTCAGGACCTGTATTTGTTGGGCAAGTTCCTCTCTGGTGCTCACCATCAGTACACTGGCCATTTGCAGTGGTGTTGTGCTGGCTGGCTCCGATGTTTGGGCTTCCCAAAACTCACTGGCAGCCTGCCTTTCTTCCTCCTCTCGGACCTCTTTTATCAGCTGGGAGTAACTTGGGGGATGTTCCCGTCATTCTCTTAGCCGGAGATGAAGTAGAATCGGGTTCTGATACTGAGTTCCTCTTACAATTTGAGCCAGTCTGGTCTGATCCATCTGCTCAGCAGTCACTGCTCCCCTCATGACAGCTCTCTGAAGCAGTCTCTCCAGTCTCTGTATGTAGGCTGAAGCCTTCTCGCCCTTTTGTTGTCGGGAATTAAGGAACTTACAGTAGCTGTCTTCAGGGCCCTCTACGCTCCCAAAGTTGTGTTCAAGGGCCTCTAGGCAGTCCTTCACACTGACCCCAGGGTCAATGAGCTTCAGGGTGCGAATCACATCTAATGCTGGGCCGCCAAGGCTCTCTATAAGGCATCTTCGCTTTTCTGCATCTGGTACGGCCCACTCTTGCAGCATTTCAGTGGTATGCTCTAACCAGGGTTCAAACTCCTCCTCCCCAGCAAATAATCTTAACTTACGACAAGAGTCTGACTCAGCATGGGGCAGCACAACCTTTTCCAATATTTGCCCCAGAGCTTTTGTCCAATCATCAGCCGAGGCTGCAGCCTCCGAGCTAGAAGCTGCTGAGCCAGGGCCCAACAAACCTGACATATTAGCCATTATACAAACAGTAATTTCCTCAAAATATAAGCACAAACAAAAAAAAATATATAAATTGTTTCCCAATGTAGTGGATCACTCAACAGGTGCTTGCGAGGGGTACTGACCCAGGCGATCCCGGACGAGCCCCCAAAAATGTAACCCTTCTGCCCGTCAGAGTTGGCAGCAACAAGGGCCGGGTTCAATATCTAGGGGTTCCATTCCAATAACACAATGCAAACTGGCTCGAGCCCCCACCCAGTGACCTGGGACAAATATATACCACCCCCGCTGGGCGCCTCCAAGAGGCAATACTTCCCCTCTCGCAAGCACATAGTCTGAGTGTAGCAAAAGTCTTTTAATAACAGAGAGAAACAATGTGGCATTATGTTGGGGAAACACCACCAACCGGATTCATAACACAACCCATGAGCAAAAACAACCCACCCCAGGCAAATTGGGGCATGCCCTTTTCCCTTTGGTTCTTGAGTCCAGCAACCCCAAAAGTCCAATGCCCCAAAAGTCTCTGTCCCTGGTCAGGGCAGCCCCAGAGTTCGAAAGTTTATCGGCGGAGCTTTACCTCCCAACCTGGGTGGAAATGGGACGGGGGTAAGAGGCACCTTACGTGATCTGAAGCTGACCGCCCCATAGCTCCATAGCGGCGCTCCGCTCCGCCAGCCGCCCCACAAAACTCCTTCGCGCAGCTGCACTCCGCTCCACCAGCCGCCCCACGAACTCCTTCACTCAGCTGCGCTCCGCTCCGCCAGCCGCCCCACGAACTCCTTCGCTCAGCTCCACGGCCCACAAGCAGCTCCTGCCATCCACACACTGCTCCGTGTCGAACTGCTTCGCCAGCCGGCCCGCAAACTGCTCCACAATATATCTTCAGGCTCCCCCACTACTTAACACAACACTCAGTGATTTCAGCGCTTAGGTGAATTCAGCTTATAATAGGGGAGCCCCAGTGCTGGTGCACTGTCAGCCCAAAGTGAGCTCAGCAGCCTGTAACTAGACTTCTAATGAAATCAAAATTAGCTCTGATATTCCACAGTGGAGAGAGGAGGAAGTGCAATTAGCATGTAAGGCCCTCACCAAGGGGCCCATGCCACCAAGTATTAATACTTGTCCCCAGCCTCTCTCCATTCACACAGTTTTGGAACCCATGACCCTTGCCTAGCGAGTGCTACTTAGATGATGGTGAATCCCTCCATCGTAACAAAAGGCCACGTACAGTTCCAAGCACAGTTCCCATAATCAGGGTAATAACAATTTATTCTTCCTGCCCCAATAACAGAGACACTGGGGATCCCACAGCAGCCAAAGTGACCATTTGGGCAGCTATGGTCTCATTCTAGGCGTGGTGGGTGTGCCTATGCAAATGAGATCGGCCCCTGAAATTCTTTTCCACAACTTGCCACACCTCACCACCAGATGTCAGGGTGGAGCTCATCCTGACACTGCTTACACTAATACTGGTTACTGGGGAAGAGCTGTTTGGACGCGTCCTTCCCCCCAAAATACTTCCCAAAACCTTGCACCCTACTTCCTGGACAAGGTTTGGTAAAAAGCCTCACCAATTCGCCTAGGTGACTACAGACCCAGACCCTTGGATCTTAAGAACAATGAACAATCCTCCCAACACTTGCACTCCCCCTTTCCTGGGAAATGTTGGATAAAAAGCCTCACCAATTTGCATAGGTGACCACAGACCCAAACCCTTGGATCTGAGAACAAAGAAAAAGCATTCAGTGTTTTACAAGAAGACTTTTAATAAAAAATAGAAGTAAATAGAAATAAAGAAATCCCCCCTGTAAAATCAGGATGGTAGATATCTTACAGGGTAATTAGATTCAAAAACATAGAGAACCCCTCTAGGCAAAACCTTAAGTTACAAAAAAGATACACAGACAGAAATAGTTATTCTATTCAGCACAATTCTTTTCTCAGCCATTTAAAGAAATCATAATCTAACACATACCTAGCTAGATTACTTACTAAAAGTTCTAAGGCTCCATTCCTGTTCTGTCCCTGGCCAAGACGACTACAGACAGACACACAAACCCTTTGTTTCTCTCCCTCCTCCCAGCTTTTGAAAGTATCTTGTCTCCTCATTGGTCATTTTGGTCAGGTGCCAGCGAGGTTACCTTTAGCTTCTTAACCCTTTACAGGTGAGAGGAGCTTTCCCCTGGCCAGGAGGGATTTCAAAGGGGTTTACCCTTCCCTTTATATTTATGACAGCTCTCCTGGTGGCCACCCCACTACATTCTCTTTTCTACCACCCATGAATGCTGTCACTCTCTACCTGATTATTCAAGCTCATGGTTCAGCTAAACTGGAGTCGGAATGTCTAGCAGTCCAGTAACATTGTGACCAGCATGGCATTGTGCTCTGAGTGATTTAACGTTGCTGAAAATGTTAATTACTAGTACTCTAGTAGCAATAAGAGGCCCCAACTGATATTGGAGCTTCATTGTGGTAGGCACTGTACAGACCTGGAGTAAAAGACCATCTGAATAGACCAGACAGACAAAGGGTGGGAAGGGAAATGTGAAGTGACTTGCCAAAGTCACACAGCAGGTTAGTGCCCAAGGCAGAAATAGAACACAGATCTCAGTCCAGCACCCTAGCCATTGGACCATGCGCCCTCTCTGTAACTGGATCCAGTGACCTTGCAGATCTGTGGTCCTCAGGCCTGGTGAACTAAACAGTTGCTTCATTGGCTAATAGAACTTGAGCAAGCCACCAGACTTTAGACTGATGTCGTGATGGGCTGTTGCATTGTTCTATCCATCACTCGTGTGTGGTGCAATGAACACCACAAACACCGCACTGCGACATCAACACATTTTGCGCTAGTGGTTCTGTGGCACGGAACTTCCTCTGTCCACTCTCCTTACACATAGACCCTTGAAGCCACAGGATATTTCTTCCTGCTTCCTACTTGAAAGGAAGGTTCAGTGTATTTTCTCTTGCGTTCCATTGTTGCACTTGCTTTGCAGGAGAAGAACCAAGCCAGATGCTCACCTGAGACATCCTCTCTATTAGTGTTAACATCATTAGGGCTTTAACCTTGGGGGGAGGAGGTTTGCCTTCCTCTGAGGCATATAGGTGTGGGTCACTTGCCAGGACTGTCTGGGTACATCTCACTTAGTCGTTTCCTTGCCTTTGTGGGGGTCTCGGACAGTGGTGCACCTTGATTCTTCATATTCACTGCCTGTGGTACATACCAGTCTAGATTCCCATGGGCTGTAATACTTTGGTCTCAGTTCAGTTGTTTGGGTTAGTGTGAGAGTGTTGGGTGGTGTTGGTGGCGTGTGATATACAGGAGGCCAGAGTAGATGATCTAGTGATCCCTTCTGGTCTTAGAGTCTTAATAAAACAAGCCCTCTCTGCTACAGCCGGAGTCTGAGCAGCAGTTCTCTAGAATAAAGAGACATTCAGGCAGCACTTCCTCTTTTCTTTTCTTTTTTTTTTTATCCCCCTATTCTAGTAAACTTCTCCTGGTCTGGGAGCCTTTTGGTTTTGCTCTGTGCACCAAAAGGAGACCTGCTTTCCTCCTCCTTATCCCAACTGTTGCCGCAAGGCCCATGGGCATTTTACTTTCCAGACTCAGAGAAGAGTGGAGGAGAAATGAGCCCGGGTAATCATTCAAGCTGCAGGTGTTGTGTTCACTGTCTCCTTTCGTGAAATGTGGTAATCACAGTATGTACTTCTGCACGAATAGGTTCAATGCTTGTGAGCAGGTCACAGGCTGAAGTAAATGCCCCTTTGGTGGCTCTGCCCCACTCTGCTGTCATGTTGGAATAAATGAAGGCCCCCTTACAAATAGGATCATTGATCTGCATATACCCAGAGGGGTTTTATTTTGCAAATATCCCAATCAGCGCAAAACTATCTGAGCCATTAAAGCATCTGCTATTAAGAGTAAGTTCAAAAGCTTCTCTCTTTCACCAAGAGAAATTGGTCAGATAAAAGAGATTACCTCACCCACCTCGTCTCATTAAGAGCAACAGTGGTTTTTTCTACACATAATGGACCAGATCTTCTCCTGTACTCCCTGCCCTCGATATGCCTGCAATCTAAATAAGTTAGACATCTGTGCACATAGTTACTAGTTCCCCAGTTTTACACAATTATCCATGTGCATGTCTGAAAATCGATCCCGTACGAAAAGACTGGAAAGTACAGTCTTTTGAAGAAGCAATCCTGCATTGTCCGTGGAGATTCAAGTAGATATGGTCTAATATAGGGGTCATCAACCTTTCAGAAGTGGTGTGCCGAGTCTTCATTTATTCACTCTAATTTAAGGGTTCGCGTGCCAGGAATGCATTTTAATGTTTTTAGAAGGTCTCTTTCTATAAGTCTTTAATATATAACTAAACTATTGTTGTATGTAAAGTAAATAAGGTTTTTAAAATGTTTAAAAAGCTTCATTTAAAATTAAATTAAAATGCAGAGCCCCCCCGGACCCATGGCCAGGACCCGGGCAGTGTGAGTGCCACTGAAAATCAGCTCACGTGCCACGTTTGGCACATGTGCCGTAGGTTGCCTACCCCCGTCTAATAAGTCTTTTCCATGTGCATTTTGTATGTCCCTATGTGAATAATACAATGATTTAACTATAAACTTTGCTAATGCCAGACTAGATGGTTTGATCTGATATTGCAATCTGTATCCACTCTGTAAATACATACCTCCATTTATATTCAGAATTGTTACTAACCCACTTTATAGTCTGGCTAATGGTCAGTGACAATGAAAGAAACCTGCTTTTCTTGTTCCTAAATGGTAACATCATAATCTTCCTGAGGGCTTCAATTTCTTCACAGCAGATGATAAAATACATCATCCAATACCCAGGCAATATCCTTTAGTAGTGTATTTCCAATTATAATCTCATTTAAGATGTCACAGAAGTGTGTGTTGCCTTGTTGAAATTCTCTGATGCACCATCAGTTTGTCAGAGAATGTTCATAACATTTGCATTAAGTTCAAGAAACTCTGACTTGTCATTGTCAAATGGATCACTTTTCTGTCAGACAATACTAATCTGACAAAATCTAAATGTTTCATGGGAACTTGTTGACTTTGTTGAAATTTTTAAAAGGAAATTGTTGAGATGATTTGGTTTGATAAGGTAAAACGTGAATATAATGTAGTATGATATATAATATGTATTGAAACAGTAAAATCGAAATGAAACATTTCTACCTTATTGAGATGAAACATTTCAATAAAGGTGAAATGAAATATTTTGGAATATTTTATTTTGCAAAAAAAAAGCCCAGATTTTTATTTTAGTCCTGATTTGGGAGTACACGAATCTTCAAAATCTTGGAATTTCCCATGGGATGGAAAGTCCATTTTTGACCAGCTCTGCTAGGCCTGTTTTTCTAGCCTACCGTAGAGACCTGTGTCATTGGAACTGCCAGTTGCGAGTTCTGGTCCCTGTGCTGCATTGTGTGCAATTTGCTGATGAGCCCAGTTGTGTCTGTACATGTAGGTGGTTACAGAGCAATAGCCCCATTTAAATAACTTAGAATATGGGTGCATATAAGCCAACACATCAGGAGAAAAACGAGGGGAAGTGAACTAGGTATGAGCATGCTTTAGAACTGTAGTTACACAGAGAGGGGGGACACCAGTGGATAATAAAAAGAAACATGGCCTCCTCAGGTCTCAGCAGTTGCATTTGTGGCTCTGGGCTTTGTTGCCTCTACAAACATACCTTGCAGAGATTAAACTATCAAGGGGCCAGGGCAAAGCAATTGCTTCTTAGATCTGCAATGGGTACATTTAAAGTTAGCCAGTGCAACTGTTCCAGAATAAAAACCTACTGGAGAAGATAAAGTGGCATAATCGAAAAATAATAGGTAAGGCGGTAATAAAATCAGGGGCTGTGATTTTGTTGCATAAACCACAGCTTTCAACCCACATTGAAACTTTTTATTGCCACAATATTATTGTGACCCCCTGCACCAAGTCACAATACCACTCACTCAGATTTGACCTGGCTGTCTCTCCATCATGAATTGTATCTGTCAGCAATCACCATTTCTTCCCTGGAGAAACCTTAGCATGGTAGAAGTTAGAGGAGACCTCTCCTCCTGTCAGGGCAGAATTATTACCTCTTACCTGCTGCAGATGAACTGCAAAGTCACATCCTTTGGTCTTTTTCATTTCTCATAATTGCAGTAAATACATTTAATTTCTATAAATAAAAAGGGGGCACATTTTTATGGTCAGTTTGCTACTTCACGACCTTTGGTCCTGGAGCTCGGCTGAGAATGGTAGAAAGGTCAGAATGATGTCATTTCAGTCACGGCAGGGAACTTTTTATTTGCAGCCACTGCAGAAGTTCCTGTTGTGACCTCCCCCTGCTCTGGCAGCGAAGAAATATGTGCTAATGAGCTAGCAAGCAATCTTAGCAATTCTGACTTCCCACAGCCAACACTTGGAACCAAAGTCGAATTCTCAGGCTAATGTCAGCATCTGGGGACCAAGTGAAAGGGGACAGCTGTGTCAACTTTGGAGGAAGTGGGAGATGTATCAGCCTGTGTTGGTTGTATCATTGAAAGGGGGGTGTCACATCAGCGCGGGGCTTCAAAGTAAGACAAATTACTCATACCAGAATCCAGGTGTTACCTGGCATGTTTGCTGAAATTAGGGAATGATGTAAGGGGATGACTCTTTGCCCATTATGAGGTCTCATGGCCATGCCAGTGTTGCACACACGATTTTCTGTTTTTAGCACATTGTGATCATACCACCTTAGGAAGGGATTTCATCTGCTCTCGCAAGCAAAGCAGGGCTGGGCTTGGATAGGAATTTGAATGGGAAACATGCAAGGAAAACCCAAGGTGTTGTAGGACACGGTGCTGGTGATTGACTAGGGAGTGTTCTTCCTTGTGAGCCAATACTGATCACTGTTGTTCTAGGCTCTGCTGCAGGGGCTAGTTCTGGCAATTCAGAAGAAGCTGCCATTCACGAGCCAACCGAACTAATACCCCAGCCTGGGGTTGGTGCATTGTGCTGTGAGAGGGGCAGCCTGGAAGATGAAAGATAAAATTGAGTTCTTCACTCTTACCAAGAGCCCTTGATGCTTTTCACAAAAACAGCCTAAAAACAAAAATAAAGGGGGAAAGTGAACCGGAACTTGTTCAGACATAAAGTTCCAGGTTTGCAATAAGTTTGGTTCAAGTTCTGGGTGGAGATGAGGGTCGGTTCTGATTGCATCCGAACATTGTATCCCTAATTGAAATGAGGCCAAAAGATTAACCGATTTGTGCCTGTATTTACACCAGTGCAGTGCCACGCTCCAAAATCTGTGCTGGTTTATGCCCTACAAGCCTGTGTCATGGGGGTTGCTGCTGATGTTCCCCCCTATTCCTCAGGACCTTCCAAGCATACACCACACTCTAGCAGGAAGATTGACATGAAAGCTACCATAGCTGGAAATGAATGCTTCTCGCAACAGTTCCAGCAGGGTTTTAATAACGACTCGAGGCTGGATTCCTAACAGGTGATTAAAGTGGGCCTCTTGGTTACCAGATTGACCACCTGGCAGACAGCCTTTCCTGGAAAATGTAATTACTATTCTAAAGAATACAACAAACTCTGCCAAAAATAACATAAGTAGATCATCCTCCAAAATGATACCAGATGAAACATGTGGCAGTAGCTATTTGTCAGTCAACGCGTATACTGCAGGGGCTGGTTTATGGCAACTTCAACCAAGCACAGCCCAGTTTCTTGTCATAACAGGAAGATTGGGGGGAAAGTAGATGAGGCTAGGTTCTGATTAGCTGAAGCCAAGCCTATAAATGGCCTCAAAGACACGCTGAAGCTGTCACTCCCTGACCATATTGAAATTATTTGGAGTTGAGCCTGGAAAAGTACTACAGAATTTGGTCCAATACGATAGTCTTGTGAAGCAAAACAGGGAGTGATGTATTATATTAACTGACTGAGTTTTGACGCTATCCATTTGTTTCTTCTCATATTGTGTAGGCCACGCATAATGCTCCTATACACTCTCTGTTCCTATGTTGCTCAAGTACATTGGATCAAAGAAATTTTATATTGCTACATTTCTGATCAATGATCACCTACTCTTTGTGTGATGTACAGAAGAGTGCACAGTAATTCAAGATCCCCTTTATCTGTACCAACCACGGTTGAAACTATATGAACGATATTGTATTATTTGAGAACTTGTAAGTAAAGTTGTAAGAAGGCATGAGGGCAGAGTTATGGTGTTTTGACCAACCTCTACTGTGGCATTTCCAGGCCTCCGCCTCCTTATTTTATTTTATTTTATTTTATTGCATATACTGACTTACAAAACCAGAAAACCTGTTTTCTTTTTCATTTTAAAATAATCTCTTTGTCTGCATCTGTGATCCCCCTGAGTGCCAGCCTGCTTCATGCCTTGGTCAGAGCACAATCCATGTCCACACACCCATTCATCAGCCATGATGCAGCGAGCAGCCGTTGCACTGGTCTGTGCCGCTGACAGCAATTGCAATTCCTGGGAGCTGGGTTCTGATTGTCTGATCAGATTGCTCACAGGTTTCCATTACAGTACTGCATTGTACTTGTAAAGAAATAGAACATCATGACAGAATAATGGTCTCCTACTTTAAGAATAGGTGTCCTGGCTGGGCCTCATTCACGCTGAGAGCATTAGCCTTTTTTAAAAAAAAATTCATGAGCGAATTTAGCAATGGTGAAAGTTGCTGGGTCGATAGCACCAGAAATTGGAGGCTTCCAGTTAGCCACAGCACGGGAAGTTGCCAGGCAGTCCTCTCATGCTAAGCAGCCCCTATCCCTACCGTTGACATGTGTCTAACTGCAGAGCTGCCCTGACTTTATGCTCCATTCGGCCCTTAGCCTCTGTTGAGGCTGCGAGCGAGGTGGTGCTGGCGTTTTAATGCAGGCCTCAGGGACTCCACTGAGCTACACTACTACACTAAGAAAGGCTGCTGAGCAACTTCTCAGTGATAATCAAAGGGCTGATTTGGACCTCTTGTCTTGAGAGGCAAGCGGCTAATATATCAGGTCATGGCACACACACACATCCCAATGTTCATGTTAGGATTTGTGTGGCTGGCCCATTATCTCAGGCCTTTTTTGCTTTCCTCAGACCCAGAGCTGACCCCAAAGAGCCAGCTTTAAGTGGAGAATCTGGATGTGTTTAATTCGCTTCTCACGCTGAGAAAGCGCCAGATGATAGTGACGCTTTGGTGGGTGGGCTGCTGATTGTGTTCGCGTCATCCAGCACTGCCATCTTATCCCTGCCTTAGAAGACAAAGGGGCTTTGTTTTCACTTTGGAGTTTTGGCTATAGCTGCTTAATTATGGGCAAAATCCCCACTCTGATGGCGGTAGGTGCCGCATACGCTGGAGGGAAGGAAAATCTTTGGGGATCTCTATGCTTCTTTGGAGGGTGTAGGGGGGAGTTTTCCCACAAAAGCAAGACTGAGGGACCTGCTCACTACTGATGGTGTAGGAAATAGCAGCATGATGTAGGCACATGGCCGAAAGCTTTGCCAGGTGGAACAGTGCAGCTGTAGAACTGTGTCTGTGTTCTGCACTTGCCCTCAGAAACGTATGGCTACACTTGAACCAGAAGGCCTGATTCCCAGCTCGAGGAGACATACCCGTGATTGAGCTACAAAAAGCAGTGTAGCCGTTGTCAATAGTCACTATTAGGCTACTATACTATTAGTGTCCAAATTCGCTTCAGGATTTCATCTTTTTGCGCTCCCGTAGACGCTAGCAGGAGGAAGAGCTCAGTAGAACAATGACAACCCACAAACTGGAAACAGAACCCAGCAGTCCTGGCTCTCTGTCCCCTGCTCTAGCCACTGGGCAAGTTACAGTATAATACTCTAGCAAAATTGACCAAATAGTATAGTTCTGCCCTAATCTCTGTCCGAGCAATCCCACTGGAATGGATGAGATAATGCAATTTAATCAGGCCTGCTGTGTTTCTGAGTTGGCATGAAGCAGCACTGCGTATTTGGTATTAAAGATAGGTATTGTTTTAAATGGATGGGATGACACTGGAATGAATACCGTACAAAAACACGTTATTCAAACCCTGTAAGTGTACTTGTCTTCTAAGTGCACTTATCTTCATTGCAGTAAATGGCAGCTGCTTCCCACCGAAATTAGTGAAGAGATGTTTGTCTGCAATGTGGAAATCTCCCATTCAGGTCCAAGGCTATTAGTAACATGTTTGCATTGTATGTCAAAGGTAGGGAATTCAATTCCCGGCTGGGCCAGACTTCAGAGTGTAATAAATCTAGCACAGAATAGTGATCTGCAGCTAGATGCATTCTGAGGCCAGCACCTTCCTCTTCAGCCTGCTGAATTGGCTTCTGTTGAAGATATGACAATGGACAAGTTCCAGTGCAAAAGTATATGAACGAAGCAAGTCATTGGTCTCTTCAGGCACACAATAAGACAAGATAGGGGATTAGCTGGACCATTGTTTTTCAGGGGTGGCAGGGGCCAGAATACCAAACTGTTGTTCTGTTAGTGTACCAGAAAGCGGGACACCAGATGGAATGGATGCTGTTTCATTTCTGTTACGGAGGGTGATGGGATACTAGACTAAATCAACATTAGTCTCCTTTCCAAAGGTGTTTGATCCAATTCTTGTTGTTAGTTTCTTACCTCTTGCTTGCGTGTCTGTCTAAATTAGACTGTAAATTCTTTGGGGAAGAGACATGGTCTTTTAGGGCTGCTACGGAATGTGTGCACCTTCCAGGAGAATGCTCTATAAATAACATCATTGAATAAAAACCAGTGCAGGACAGTGTAATGGAGACATGGTGTTGTACAGTGCAAGTAGATGCACCTTAAAACAGTAGTCAGAGTACGTAGATTTGCAAAGAATGCACACATAGATTGCTAGAATGGCAATTTTGTGGTCTTTTGAGACTCTTGTAGGTTGCTTATACACACAGTGTATGTAAATATTAGGAGACAGGGAAAGAATTGCTGTGATTTAAATAGGAAAATACTACTACAATGCAGGCTCACTCTTAATCCTACTCGAGAGTTCACTTCCTTAGTTAAATATGCAGAGACTGATGGAGATTGCTACAGGATTAGCATCTAGTACCAGTCACACTGTGGACTGTTTAACATAAACAACTTTGCTCTAAGTTTTATCACAACTGATGATAGAAAAGGAGCAGCATTTCCATTGCTTGAATTCTAATCAGGAAGAATATTTAAGACAAAGGGAATATCAAACTCTCATCGCCAGCTGCAGCGTGTCAGCTTAATTCAAATATTTTTAACATAGATCTCCAGGGGATTTACTTTTGCAATCTTATTCAGGTTGGTGCGGTGGTTTGTTTTCTTTTTTTTTTTAATTCCCATCGTGCTTCAGCTACTGGCCAAGGCAATGATCCAACAGACCAATACAAGCAAAAACCTGCCTTTTGTTTGTGTCTTCATTACTTCAGATCATATCAGGGAACACAGCAGAGACTAATGACCTTCTGTGTCTCTGGACTTCGTGAAGTGTAATTATAGTCACAGGAAATTCTGGGCTGGCTGGTCAGCCCAGCTCCCAGTCTAGGTGTCCAATCCTTTTGTGAGCTCCTGCACAAACAATACTGTGTGCTCATCTGGATCTCCTGAGACAGCAAGTTAATGGCATATGTTGCGCTGGGAATGAGGAGTCGCTGAAAAAACAAACTTTAAGGCTCAGTAATAACTGAAGGTGCAAGATGACTCACCAGGCAAAATAACTGCTTACAGGAATCACATTTCATCTCTCTATCAACAGAGATCACCTTGGAGATAGCCTTCTAAACTCTGATAGAAATCGGTATTTAAAAGGACACTGCCAACTTGGGTAAATGCCTAACTTTTATGTACCTTAAAATTCTAGCAATCTCTTTGTGGATTGACACTTGGACTCTAAATATCTTTCACAACAAAGACATTGTTACCGTGCTACAAAGCCCTTGAAATAAGTAGCCACCTTTTTGGTGTGGACACACTGAAAGCATGCTGTGTGAGCTTCCTCTACTGCTCTGCGGGGGTCATGTTACCAGAAATCGTTGTCCCTAGCACAGTGCTGCCACCTCCTGAGAAAGTAAATGCTGCACCAGCCTCCCAAAGTGAAATAAATATAAATATAATGGTCTGTTAAATAGGAGGGGTAAAGTCATATCTCAGCATCAGAACGTACGCTACAAACCGTGGAGAGTGGAACATCTTTAAAAACAATTATAAAATAGTAGCTGATGGATGTTTTCCAGGTTAACTTCCTTACCAGAAAGTGACTTAGTAAATCTCTGTCTAGCTGCAGAGAAGAATGGTTTTCTAAGGGAGTGTAGGGAAAGGGGTTGAGGGAAGCTATCCTCAGACAGGCATTCTGAGCGGCATAAAATTCATAGTTTAACTCCGATGCAGATTGCATTGGCGAGCAGGTGTCAAAGCCACGATCACAGTTCACAATCAGAATCGGGGCTATGGGGCATGCATTTCAAGGGGCTTTGGAGAGACATATATACCACGAGAGTAGGAGGAGAGGCATTATTTTGGGGGTGGTTGGAGAAATACAGTTCAGTATAAGGCTTCTGTTCTGCAGCATGGTTATAGTCTCATTGTTTGGTTAGTAACGCTGGCTAATGAATGCCAAAGGCGGAACTTGGGAAAAGACTCTGCACACAGTTGATCCGTGGGAAATCATGCTGGTATTCACGTTCCCTTGTCCTCGCTGCCTCACCCCCTCACTCGTTTGTTTCATTTGCTTGGGTTGCATCATTGCAATTACAAGGTTGTCGGCTCTTTGGGGGAGGGACGGTCCCTTTACTACTTGTTTGTGCAGCGCCTTGCACAAAGGGATCCTGATTGGCACCTCGAGGCGCTACTGCCAAACAAATGATTGATGATGATGGTAATGCATTCACTGTAGGAATGGATCTAACTATCCAACTGCAGTCATAGATCCAACAGGTATATGGCTACACAGCAAAGAAAAACCCGTGGCTGGCCTGCGCCAACTGGCTTGGGCTCGCAGGGCTCTGGCTGTGGTACTGTTCCATTGCTGTGTAGACTTCCGGGCTCAGGCTGGAGCCTGAGCTCTGGGACCCTCCCACCTCGCAGGGCACTAGAGCTGGCATGGGCCAGCGATGGGTGTCTAGTTGCTGTGTGGACATACCCTGAGAGGCACAAGGGCTTGGATTGATACCCACAGTTCATTTTGCAGGCACAAACCGTCCTCCCCACTAGGAGTTCCCGCTGTGACATGTGGGACCCATTTGTGCTGAGCTCTTCTGAAGATTTGGCCCCAATTGTTGGCGCTGAGCGCTGGAAATTTTGGCTCTTAGAGTCTGTGCACTTTCCATGAACCCCCTTTGGCCGTCCACAAAACCCAGCTGCACTTGGCATCAGATATAGCTAGCCAGGTGCAATCATAATCAGTGATTCATTTGTGCAATCCCATTTATATTTAAAATGTTAAATAATAATTTAAAAAAACACTCAATCCTTTCCCCCCCTGTTTGTTTGATGCAAGTGTATAGTTGAAACTGCTTTGATCCCCATCAGAATAGAGGCTAAACATTAAAGTGAACCATCCCAACACTGCTCCTCATTAATTAGCAGCTGCAGGCACTTCGAAACATCTGTCAGGATTGCTTTGACATTCCCTTTGCTTCACTGGCTGCACTGAAGAAGCAGAACAAATCAAAGTGAGCCAGTTTTTTTGGGTGATGCCTGATCTTGGCTTCTGCATTACACAACAAAAATAAAGCTAGGTGTTAGTAATGGTGCCACGGATGCAGGCTTCGTGCCATGTGAGTTAATATACATCAGGGAAGATGATGTCTCTTCTTGGGTAACCATGGAGCAAAGAGATAAAAATGCCCCAATGGGGTTGGGGAAATGTCAGGAGCTGATTCCTGGTAGAAGGTTCTTTGATCAGCTCTGTAGGGTCAGGCAGGAATGGGGACAGGGGCAGCTTGATGCACTTGCTGAACAGAGAGCTGTCTGGCATGCTGTGTTTCAAGAGGATTAGGATTATGACTAAAAAGGATTTGACCCCAAGAAGTTATCAAACCAGATTTCTCCTCCTGGCATCCTGATCCCCGCATGACTCAAGGACTAGATCATCAGCTAGTGCATATAGGAGTAGCTCCGCTGAAGTCAAAGGCATTTACTGATTTACACCAGTTGAGGATCTGGGCCCAGGAGCTGATCTTCCAAACTGCCTGAGGATGATTAACCCTTCTGAAGATGGTGGGAAGGAGGGAGATCAATGGGGAAGTCAGGGAAGTGAGAGAGAGCATGAGGAAGAGGGATGGTAAAGTAATAAGGCCATCATGGCTGACTCTAGTCTAGAGGTAGGGAACTCCTCAAAATTGCTTGACTTGAGTGCTAGCCCCTACTGGCAAAAGTACATGTATCATGCTGAGGCCAGGCTAAAAAGCTCATGCCCCTGCCAAGAGGCGGAGAAAAAACTAAGGTTCCTGCAGTGTCCCTGCAAAGTACATTCCTGGTAGTATGCACTGGATTCCAGCCCCCACTCTCCCCCAGTCAGGCCGCAGCCAGTTTGCCTGGCCTTTATTGGGGAAGTTTTACAAAGTTCCTTGCCAGCAGAAAAGTTTCCTCCCTCAGGAAACCTAGTGCCTGAGGCAGCAAATCATTTGTCGCTGAATGATCATGAACAGAACACATTATAATGCGAGTTAATCAACACACTGTTCTCCTGTGGGAGCAAAGAGAGACCTCTCCAAGTGCTGGTCAGTAGCCTGTCTGGGTCTCAAGGACTCAGTGAGTACTTGTTAAGCAATTCAGTTATGGATGATAAGGGAGCTCCTAGTTTCAAGGCCTCCTCAACGGTCATCTTGCTGCTTGCATTGATAGAGCGAGATCAGTCTGCAAGAAGAGAAGCTGTAGTGAGTCTTTCCAGCTCTGGTTATTTTGCTTTCACACGGTTGTGTCATAATGGGGAAGTATGTGAGCATCATGGATGGGGGCTCTGTGCTTGTGGCCTCCATAACCTTTCACCGGTGCACTCTGGAAGAGTTCTCCAAAGCGCAATGCTGCTTTGCTCATTGCCCCACCTAAACCTGAACACGATTGTATTCATAACCATTGGGCTTTGCTGCATGGGGCAATGGGTAAGATCTCCGTCAAGTTACAGGTGGCTCTGTTGTGTTCACATGGTGCTCTCAGCACAAGGAAGTATCCTCCGCAGCAGACACAACCAGCAGGATGGGTGTGGGCAGAAATGACGCCTAGGGACAAGCACGGAGTCTGGAAGTGGGAATGCCCGGTTCTGTTCTGGTAATTATGCAACCTTAGGCATTCTCCGGACTGCATCTCACGTTCCCCATCTGTAAAATGGAGGTGATGACACCGCCCTACCTCCAGGGGCGCCGTGAGATTTAATTATTAAATGGTAGTTAAAATTAACTATGTGAGGTTAACAGTAATAAAGTTCTTAATGATATTTCCCTTGTGCTTTGCAGCAGAACTGAGCTCCTGATCCTCCCATCTCTACTCTCATTTCCTCCTGCTTCCCCTCCTCATGCTGCCCACACATTTCCCTGGATGTCCTTCCAACCACCACTTCTGCAGTCTTCTACCACTTTTGCCTTCACACATTCTTCTATGCTGCCTCGTATGCTTGGAATTCCCTTCTTCCCCTTGTGCACCAAACAACTGGCTGCTCCTTATTCAGCTCCCTCTGCAGCCTTCAAGAGTAACCCACTCAGGTAGGGAGTTTGTCACCCAGCAAAGGGCTTTCTACCCCACTGAGAGATCTGACCATTGTCCCAAGTAGCCAAGCATCCTTGTCTCTAATTGAGCTTAGTGGGAGAGCTCCCCTTAGAAAGTAATCACTGTGGGACAGAGATTGTCTCTCCTCTGGGTTCCGTACAGCACTGATCTCATGAATATTGCTCGGTACGGTGTAATGCTGAGGTCACATTCATTTCCTTGGCAACAGGCTGTGATGTCACACACTGAGTTATGACCACGCTGCAGGACTAAAGAGGAGAAGCTGGGCTGGGCGGGAGAGATGCTCTTAGGCCACATCTAAACTATGAGGTAGGGGTGTGAGTTCCTGGTTTGTGTACATATAAGATAAGTGCGGGGGGGAAATGCAACAGAAAGTCTCAAAGCCACAGTCAGCTTGAGCTACAGGGCTTAAAATAGCAGGGTGGATGGTCCCACTTGGGCTGGACCTCGGAATCTGAGACCTTTCCCCTTCCCCAGGTTTCAGACCCCGAGCTCCAGCCCGAGCAGGAATGTCCACACAGATAGTTTTTAGCCCTGTAGCATGAGCCCTGCAAGCCCGAGCCAGTTGACCCACACTCGGAGACATGCTGCCACAGGGGGGGTTTGCAGCATAGACACACCCATCTTTGGAGTGGAGGTCAAGGATAATCTAGGCATGGCCCAATATCTAAACAAATACTTTGCCTCAGTCTTTAATAAGACTAAAGAGGATCTTAGAGATAATGGTAGCATGACAAATGGGAATGAGGATATGGAGGTAGACATTACCATATTTGAGGTAGAAGCAAAACTCAAACAGCTTAATGGGACTAAATCGGGGGGCCCAGATAATCTTCATCCAAGAATATTAAAGGAATTGGCACATGAAATTGCAAGCCCATTAGCAAGAATTTTTAATGAATCTGTAAACTCAGGGGTTGTACCGTATGATTAGAGAATTGCTAACATAGTTCCTATTTTTAAGAAAGGGAAAAAAGTGATCCGGGTAATTATAGGCCTGTTAGTTTGACATCTGTAGTATGCAAGGTCTTGGAAAAAATTTTGACGGAGAAGGTAGTTAAGGACATTGAAGTCAATGGTAAATGGGACAAAATACAACATGGTTTTACAAAAGGTAGATCATGCCAAACCAACCTGATCTTCTTTGAGAAAGTAACAGATTTTTTAGACAAAGGAAATGCAGTGGATCTAATTTACCTAGATTTTAGTAAGGCATTTGATACCGTGCCACATGGGGAATTATTAGTTAAATTGGATAAGATGGGGATCAATAGGAAAATTGAAAGGTGGATAAGGAATTGGTTAAAGGGGAGACTACAACAGGTCCTACTGAAAGGTGAACTATCAGGCTGGAGGGAGGTTACCAGTGGAGTTCCTCAAGGATCGGTTTTGGGACCAATCTTATTTAATCTTTTTATTACTGACCTTGGCACAAAAAGTGCGAGTGTGCTAATAAAGTTTGCGGATGATACAAAGCTGGGAGGTTTTGCCAATTTAGAGAAGGACAGGGATATCCTACAGGAGGATCTGGATGACCTTGTAAACTGGAGTAATAGTAATAGGATGAAATTTAATAGTGAGAAGTGTAAGGTCATGCATTTAGGGATTAATAACAAGAATTTTAGTTATAAGCTAGGGACACATCAATTAGAAGTAACAGAGGAGGAAAAGGACCTTGGAGTATTGGTTGATCATAGGATGACTATGAGCTGTGATATCGCCGTGAAAAAAGCTAATGCGGTCTTGGGATGCATCAGGAGAGGTATTTCCAGTAGGGATAAGGAGGTTTTAGTACCGTTATACAAGGCACTGGTGAGACCTCACCTGGAATACTGTGTGCAGTTCTGGTCTCCCATGCTTAAGAAGGATGAATTCAAACTGGAACAGGTACAGAGAAGGGCTACTAGGATGATCCAAGGAATGGAAAACTTGTCTTAAGAAAGGAGACTCAAGGAGCTTGGCTTGTTTAGCCTAACTAAAAGAAGGTTGAGGGGAGATATGATTGCTCTCTATAAATATATGAGAGGGATAAATACCGGAGAGGGAGAGGAATTATTTAAGCTCAGTACCAATGTGGACACAAGAACAAATGGATATACACTGGCGACCAGAAAATTTAGACTTGAAATTAGATGAAGGTTTCTAACCATCAGAGGAGTGAAGTTTTGGCATAGCCTTCCAAGGGAAGCAGTGGGGGCAAAAGATCTATCTGGCTTTAAGATTAAACTCCATAAGTTTATGGAGGAGATGGTATGATGGGATAACATGGTTTTGGTAATTAAATATTCATGGTAAATGGGCTCAGTGGCCTGTGATGGGCTATTAGATGGGGTGGGATCCGAGTTACCCAGGAAAGAATTTTCTGTAGTATCTGGCTGATGAATCTTGCCCATATGCTCAGGGTTTAGCTGATCGCCATATCTGGGGTCGGGAAGGAATTTTCCTCCAGGGCAGATTGGAAGAGGCCCTGGCGGTTTTTCGCCTTCCTCTGTAGCATGGGGCAAGGCTCACTTGCTGGAGGATTCTCTGCTCCTTGAAGTCTTTAAAGTACGATTTGAGGACTTCAATAGCACAGATATAGGTGTGAGGTTTTTCACAGGAGTGGGTGGGTGAGATTCTGTGGCCTGCGTTGTGCAGGAGGTCGGACTAGATGATCATAATGGTCCCTTCTGACCTAAATATCTTTGAATCTATTAATCTTACGCTAGTGCTCCCTGAGCTAGCGTGAGTATAGATAGTAGTGTCCCTGCGGTAGCGTGGGCAGTGGCAATGGAGCTGAGCCGCACCAAGTACATACCCACCGGTTTCAGGCAGATTTGTACTCGGCACAGCTAATCCATGCTGCCGCTGCTCTGCTATTTATACTCACGGTTGCTCGATGAGCGCTAATGCGAGTGTGCATACTCAAGCCGGGGCATCACACCCCTCGCCCACAGTAGAGATGTAGCCTCATTCACATGTGACTGTCTGCAACAGAAACGGGCCACAGCCTAAACCCTGGACATGAGCAAGGCCCAGTTGCCAGATGTGTTCAGGATCAACACCTGCACCTGCTTCTGACTGTGGATTTTACCAATCGGCCCCTGTCTTTATGATGGGCTGAACCACCTGCCTTGATCCAAGTGCTTAGGGAATTTGAATTCAGAACCCTGATCCAGGGCTTGTAAAGAATAGGACCTTTTGCAATGGGCTGAAACAAAATCCCAGCTCTGAGTCGCTGGGCTTGGCTGGGGGTTGAAATCCAGATGGAAATGTCACAGGTTGAGGCCACCTCTAGAAGCCATGGGCTCGCTCGGTACAATGCCTTGAATCTGTACAAATGTTCCCGTTGCTCACGCCTGCTGCAGTGCAACAGGGGCTCTTTAAGGGCCCATGACAATATGGATTGAGTATATCCCACAGTAATCCCTTCACACGGCCCCACCCCTTCCCCATCCACCACAGAAGCAGGGAATTTGGGACAGGCAGGGTTTTGAGATTATCTGGCATGCTCCATATGCAGCCAGTCCCCTTTTGCTGTAATGAACAGATCGTTCAAGTGCTGGGTAGAAAGCACCCATGCCCAGCAGGCTGGGAAGCTCACCCCCGAGTGTTAATTCTTTGTACATGCACACCCACATGCATGTGTGCACCTCCTCCCCTACCATATACACCCACATGCACCCATGCAGCCCCTTCCCCACCATACACACACACACGTGTGTGCCCCATCCTCCGCCATACACACACACACACGCATGCAGCCCTTCCCCCACCGTACACATGCATGTAACCCTTCCCCCCACCATACACGTGCACACATCCATTTGCTGCCCTTGAATGATCTCTTCAGGATCATTCTCAGCAACTAAGAATTTAAACTTTTCCGAATCTGGATGTTTAGGGGGATTTTTTTTTCTCTTCCCTTCAAACCAAAGAAATAAAAAACAAATCTATTGTGAGCCAGTGATCGGGCCAGGAGTAGAATCTAGTGCACCCAACATGTCAGTTCCTGCCTTTACCCACCGGACAGCACTCCCATCCATGCTGATAAATAATACATTGGGCCAGGCCCTTGGGCCCAACTGAGATGAACTCGACAGAACCTGGGGCTAGGAGCTGTGGGGAAAGATGCTTCTAAGCCACCCATTCTGGGGCTGAGCAACAGTCCCATTGGGATCTCTCAACCAGCCAGGAATCACAGGAGCGCAGGCCACTCCAGCCACACACCCCATCTTGCCCCTCACTCAATCACGGTGTGTCCCCTATGCCATGGCAGGCAGCTGCACTGGGGCCTGAGGATCTGCCCCATTGAACCTATTGTTATCTCTCTGTCAATATTTTTTCCAGGAGATATAATGCATCCACAGTGCGGGCCTGCATCCCTGCCAGCCATTAACAGAAGGCTGCAGAATCAGGCTTCTCTCTTAACAAATACCCATGAGGCTGGTTTTCCTGACATCACTGTAGTTGGCAGTTTTAAAATAAAAAATGGTGGTAGGTCCTACATGTAAAACAAAGCTGTGGCGCAGGCATCCTCTGATTGTTTTAACATACTTCTTCCGGAGAGCTCAACTATGAGGCAGCAATCTCCAGATTTCAGAGCAGCCCCTTCTTTCTATTGGTTTTTCCAGTTGGATTGACTGAGGCAAAAGGAATTCAAGTGATTGACCGGAGGCCTCCTGGAGGGAGCAGTCCTGCACTCATGTCAAATGATTCAATATTTTCTCTCCTGCTTCCTTCATCTGTGTGTGGGAATAAAAATGCCCACAATGCAGGCAGGTGCTGTTTCGCCATAGAGGATTCTGTGAGCTGCTTTCATTCAGCTGCTTTCTGCAGATGGGGCACTGAGAGGCACTATGGTTGCCAGGTGTCTGGTTTTCGACTGCAACGCATGGTTGAAGAGAGATCCTGGCAGATCTGGTCAGCACCACCAACCAGACCATTAAAAGTCCGGTCAGCAGCACAGCAGGGCTAAGGCAGGCTCCCTGCCTGCCCTGGTTCTATGCAGCTCCTAGAAGTGGACAGCATTTCCCTCCAGTTCCTAGGCAGAGGTGCGGCCACAGGGGCTCCGCATGCTGCCCCTGCCCTGAGCGCCAGCTCCGCAGCTCCCATTGGCCAGGAACCGAGGCCAATGAGAGCTGTGGGGGCAGTGCCTGAGGATGGGTGGCAGAACCACCTAGCCGCGCCTCCACCTAGGAGCCAGAGGGACATGCCGGCCACTTCCAGGAGCCGCCTGAGGTAAGTGCTGCCCGGAGCCTGCACCTTGAATCCCCTCCTGCACCCCACCCCCCTGCCCCAGCCGTGAGCCCCATCCCATACCCCAGTTCCCTCCCAGAGCCCACGCCCCATCCTGCACCCCCGGCCACTCTGGTAAAAATGAGCGAGGGTGGGGAAGAGTGGATGGAGTGAGTAGGGGCGTGGCCTCAGGGAAGGGGTGGGCCAGCGGTTTTCGTTTTTTTGCAGTCAGAAAGTTGGCAACCCTAAGAGGCACAGGGAGATCCAGTCACTTTCTCTCCTTGGCTCTCAGTACTAGACAGCACAGCTGGTGTCTGGGAGAGCACAGCGCAGGGATCCCCACTTGCTTCATTCTGAGTCAGGCGCAGGTTTCTACACCCTGATTTCCTGGAACAGCGGCATCCTGTCTCTGGATCTCAGCCCATCGCAGCCCAGATCAACCACTGCTCCTTCACAAACCAACACTGGAGCCTCAGTATTGATGCCAGGGACTTGTCTGTCTTGCGGGGGACCCAGTGCAATTCTTATGAGCCCCCCCCCCTCTATCCCTAACATTCTGCTGCTTCACTTGAAGCCAGCTCCGATGCTTTTGCCTGTTAGCCCGAGATGTGTACATCTGGGGGCAGGCTGCTCTTAGGTAGAGGATTCTGGGCTCTGAAATTGTACTGCTCTGCCGGTGTTAGGCATCAAGGCAGGACGAAGGCTTCTGCTGAAGGGACGATGATTTTGCTGGGGTGGGTGTGCATGATTTTCAGCGGAGAGAGAGCGTAACCTTCTCAGAGGCAGCGTGACTTAGGCACCTGAGTCACTGTTAAAAATGGGGGTTAGGTTCCTAAATCACAAAGGTGCTTCTGAAAAGGATACTCAGAATCTTTATGGGCCAGTGAGTTGCTTTTGTGCCTCGCCCGGAAGCTGTGTGACGAGAGCTATTCTAAATCTAGGTCCCCTGCCCTCGGTGCTCAGTAGATCCCCACCCTGAGAACTGATTTCTTCTCTCCTCTATGACTTTATTGCTTATTAAACGCGACCTGTTTGAGCAATATGAGTCTGAGCATCCCAGGGTTTAGCCTGTTTGTAAATATCTTGATCAAATGCTTATAAATGGTTTGTTACTGTTTTGATGTAGTCAATTTACTTATTATTTAGGCCTGGTTAGAGCAGTTGTATAAATAGCATTCAGACTGGATTTAATAAAGGAATTTACAGTTAAATTAGTGTTGTGGTAATAGCCTGCATAAACAATAATAATTCCTAGGCTGTGATAGGGAGCTAGAAATAACAATCAAGATTAGCACTCAGTACAGATGCTAACTCAGCAGCACAAACGCCCCATGACGCAAGGAACAGTGAAAAATTCTACATGAGGCAAGGAGGTGAATAAGGTGATTTGGCCAAGGCCATTCAGGGACTCGGTGGCAGAGTCTCTAATATAATATAATATAATATAATATAATATAGAGATAATACCTTGCACTTAAGTCTCTTTCCATTAGTAGCTCTCAGAATACTTTACAAAGGAGGGCAGGATAGTTATTCCAATTTTTCAGATAAGGAAACTGAGGCACAGAGCGGGGAAGTGACTTGCCCAAGGACACCCAGCAGGCCAGTGACTATAAGAACTTATATGTTTGAGCTCGGCTGCCTAGGCTACATTGTCTCACTTTAAAGGCCTATCCCAACCCAACGATTCATTCTGGAACCCTAATAATACATAGTATTTTCCACATTCAGAGCGCTGCACAGACATGGGTGGGTCTGTACTATAGTATCTCCAACTCTAAGGGTTCAAAAATCATGAGTCAGGTTCCTAAAAATTGTGATTTTTTTTAAAAGAAATCTAACAAACATGGGCTTCTTTTCTTTGCCTCCTGAGCCTTTAGGTGCCCTCGGGTCAGATTGTGATTCCAAGCTCTTCCCTGCAACCACCAGGGCTAAAAAACAATGAAAACAGAGATTCTCACCTGATTGCATGCCTCTGGGAGCTGGAGCTTTAAGTAAAACATCAAATATTGTGAGAGTTGGCAATGCTAGTAGTATTAGGCTGGTTTTATAGTGGGGAAACTGAGGCATGGGGAAGCAAAGGGACTTGGCAAGACCACAGTGTGTGTCAGTGGCAGAGCCAGGTTGAGAACTCAGGACTTAATTCCTAGTCCTTCCAATGACTTGGTCTGATTGCAGAGGCTGGTAGGAACTAGAGGAGATGCATTTTGTTAGAACTATATAGTCCATATGTAAAATCATTAATGAGATTTTGTCAGTCTCTGTGGCTCTCTGCTAGTTCTTGGGATTGCAGAGCGCCTTCTGGTGGCTAATGTGACACCTGAAAATTCTTAGCTGTTTTTTTTAAAAAACCCAGTTAATTTTACTATATGTAGTGTAATGTGCAGTAATTTTACTGGTAGATAGGAATTTAGCACAGAGAGCTGCATGTTCAAATTCCATTTGGGATTCCCTCTGGATTCTTGGATGGGCATTTATTTTGTTTTCTCTTAGTGTGATCTAAGTGAATCTGTGAACTACAATCAATTTGTTAAACCAAAAAAATAAGTTGCAAGACTTGATCCAGAACATCGAATGTGTCGAAAATAATAAAGTCAAGGCAGCAAAATCCCCCATCGGGGGAAAGGATTACTGAATAAATGGCCATGCTTAATGGGACACAGTAAGAGCACTCTCTCCCTTGCTAACAAATAAGAAACTAGTTATTGAGAGCCCCTAAAATAAACTGTTACTCTGCTTGACCTTAGCCACAAGGATATCACCCTCGCACCTTTTTATACAGCTGCCCTTTTCTACATTGGCTTCTGATGCTCATGTTAAAAGGATGCTGACATCTCAGGGAGACTCACTAAATAAAGACATCTGCTTATGTATTTATATTTCTCCTATGATGCCTCAACACACCTGCTGTGTCACTTCACCTCTCACCCCCCTTGTTAACCTTTCCCCTTTCATTGTCTCTTGCTTGGGGCTCATCACCTACATAAGGCCCCAATATACAGCAAAGCTCCTCTTTAAGCACATGAAAAGTTCCTTTGAAGTCAATGGTTAAAGTTAAGCACGTACGTAAGTGCCCTACTTCATCAGGTCCTAAGCCCGTAACTCTAAATCTTGCAGGGAGCAATATATAAATATATATCCTCCAGGGAGTGGGGGTGCATGTGTGTATAAATATTATACGTTACTCTCTTCAAAAACAGCTCAACCATTCTGTCTCAGTCATTCACTAAAATAAATTCAACTTTGGGCAGAGACCAAGCCTGGGAAATTTCTGAGTGAGTGAAAATGGGAGGTTAGGAATGGAAACTGTTATGTGACCTTAACTAGAGTTGTGGGTTCTGAATAGCCGATGATCACATGCACCCTTGTATGAATGCCCTGTGGATAAGAAAATATTGTCACTCTCTTGGCATTTCTCACCTGCTCTCGTACTACGCACCTATCACTCGTCAGGAATGCTGTGAAATATAGCCATCTCTTGCTCTTTTGCTTTGGGCACAACCTGGATTCCCTCAGCTCCAATCCCCACTCGGAGGCAGCTGCCAGAGTAGTTAAATGGCAGATGGATCGCTTTGCAAAGCTTTCCAGTAGAGATCACAGCAAAGCATTCTGGCTTTGCTCTGACCTGCTTCACTTCATGTTCGTCTCTGCAAGGTGCACTCTTCTCCTTTTGCTCAAGCACCTGCAGTGGAACTGGCATTTAGCGTTTAGCACTAACGGGTTTTGAAGTGAAAGTTCTTGTTCCGTGACCCGTTGCCTTTATCCAGCCCACCACTGTGCATTGGAGCTGCTCTTCTTCACGAGTGATCCCTTCCTGAAAATGAACATGAAACAGGCTCCCTAAAGAACAAGCATGTTCGTCCGGGTATTTTTCATGTTGGAGTCTGGTTTCCAGCCAGGAGGCATTTCTGCTGTGAGTTACTGTTCCATGTTAACTCACTACAGGGATTCAGGACAGATGCTTCTCCCACTTCTCATTGCAAACACAGGGAGCTTGAGTTTTCTTCAGTATCTCTTAGCCAGCAGTGTGTAGCAGGGTTTGCCTAAGGATTGCTCTGCTTCACTGCAATGTGGAAAACCATTCATTCAGTGGGATGTTTCCCAGCTCTGTCACTGACCTGCTGTGTGACTTTGGGCAGATCACCTCACCTTCCCTGTGCCTCGGTTTCTCCTTATGTGCAAAGGGGGGTAATGATACTTCCTATCACTCCTCCCTTCCCCTCTGTACAGTGCTTGGAGAGTTCTAATGAAAAGCATGACTGACGCGCTAGGTTTTATTATAATTAACTAGAGCTGGTCAGGAATTTTTTGATGACCTTTTTTGGTTGGGAAATGCTGATTTGTTGAAACCAAAACTTGTGGGAAAGGACTGATTTTTTTTTTAAATAAATTTTTCATTTTGAAAAAAAATTAGAAAAAAGTTTCAAAGAGATCTCATGTTGACATTTTCTAAGCAGTAAAGACCCCTGTTTATTTCTGTTTGAAATGACTTTTGGTTTGACATTTAATGGGGGTGAGGGGGTTAATTAAGATCTTGAAATCAAAATATAGGAATCAAATATTTATTTATTTACTTTTTTTATTTATTGGATTGTCAGTTACTGAACATTGTCCAGATTATGACTTTTCGTCCTGATTTGGGATAGGAAATCTCAAAAGTTTTCCTGGGATGGGAAAACTAATTCCTGCCCAGCTCTGTATAGGAGTCAAATGCTGAAAAAGAGACACTCCCGCAGTTGGTTAACCATGGGGCCCAACAGGTGACTATCACCTGGGAAAACAGAACACTGGCTGGAGTGAGTGCAGCTGTCCCAAAGACCAGGAGAGCTGCATTTCCAAGGCAGCATTGTGTCCACCACTGCTCATGCCTGTTACTGAGGCAGGGAGGTGATGACATACTGCAGCTGAGCCCAAGCTGGGAGAGAGGAGCCCAAGCTGGGAGAGAGGAGCCCACACAGAGACAACCAAAGGAAGGAGGCTGAAGCAAGACATACCAGGCCAGTCCTGGGGCCTGTTGCAGTCAGTGGGAGTTTTGCCACAAATTACTGTGGGGCCAAGATTTGACCCACAGTCTCTCTGCTGCTGAAAACAGATCACAGCCTACTTGGAAGAGTAGTTTTCCATTAGCAGGTTAGCAGGGCCTAGGGGTCCCTCATGCCCTCCACAGCCACATAAGGCTGATGTCAAAGCAAGAGGCAAACACTGGAAAAGGCCTAACAAGTGGGGATAGATAGGCCAAGCCACAGGATTCAGGATTTTAAAACACCCTCCTTTCCATACTGTACCCCCTTCCCCCCAAGTTTGGGACAGGATATTGGGTCAGGCCTATCTCTACTAATAAGTAGCTCCTGCTCCTTGATAGCATTAAGGGCTCTTTGTTGCTGGTGGGTGAGATGGAAGCGTTCTTAATGAGTGGGGTCATTAAAGATCACAGAGGAAGGGGGTGACTGGAAAACTTTAACATGGGTTATTCCACTCCCCTAAATCTGGATACAGTATTCTTCAGCTCCTGTCTCAAACTGTTGTGCATTGTGGCATGCTCTGTTGAACCTCTGTCATGGTCCACCTATCTTAGGTACTTATATGGCCCCCATCACTGTAGGTATCTGTAATGTATTTGTCCTCACAGCACCCCCGTGAAGTATGGCAGAGCTGTTATCCCTATCTTACCCCTGGGAAACCGAGGCACAGAGAGACTAAGTGGCCCACCCAAGGTCACACATGAAACTGAACATTTGTCTCACAAATTTGAGGTGATCACTTACCCAGTGGACTGTCTTTCCACTTCACTTCCATGCCAGGTGCAGAATAGCTGTACGTAGGGGCTGTGCTTTGGGAACCCTCAGATGAGTTACATTTTATTTTAAAGGATAATACCGTACAGGCAGTCCCTGGGCTCATGACACAATTGGCCTGAAAATCACGTCTGAAGTCGAAACGTTGTAACTCGATTTTCCCACAGGAACAATGTTGGCTTGAGCATCGCAAAGTCGAAAGCAACATCAGAAAGTCCAAACAGGATTTCCGTTTAGAAACGTCGTAAATACTGTTCGTCCTAACTCGAACATCGTAAAGTCGAGGACTGTCTGTAGTATATTGTTAGTACATGGCGGGCATTAAGATGGGATCCTCTGAAGAGGAACACGGAGAGAGCTTGCTTTTAGGGTAAACTTTAAGGGAAGTAAAAACACAGTTACCTTTGGGGGAAGGGGGGTAACTGCAATTAACCTGGAGGTGAAAGATAATTTAATGTTTTAGCATAAGATACTTTAAAAGTCCATTCTTTTAGCAGACACTTTAATCCCACAGCGCCCTCTAGTGCTGAACGTTCAGAGTGACGTTTTCCAGTGTTCAGTTTTACCAGTCTCTCTAGTGCTTTATCAGCTCGCCTAACACATTCTTGTTCGTTCCCTGTGTTAGAAAATGGATCTCCTTTCTCACATGCTGATGTCTTGCTCCCTCGGATCTCTGTCTCTGTCCCTTTCTTGGTCACTGCAGTCCCAAACCAAGCTCTGATTCAAGTGGGCCGGCTTACATACCCCTGGAGTCTGACACAACTGAAACTGGGACTTGTCACTGTGCAGGAAAACAGCATAAGGTCAAACGCAGTCCTTCCTCAGCCCAAACTCCCACTGACTTCAATGACCCCATTGCCAGAGGATTAAGGATTTCAGGGTTTGGCCTCTCGTGACATGCCACGTGTGACTTACCCCAGTGATCCCGCGTGGGCAGCAAACAGCAGCCTTTGAAAGTTCACAGCGCTCCAGAGAGTGCAAAACACTTTGTGAAAATCAGCGGCTACAATTCGTGGTTACAAAGAAAGGACTGACGCCCTGCTGGCTCTGGAGAACAGGTCAGACCCCAATCACAGCTGGCTTAGCCTGCCTTCTGGGCTCCAGCCCAACACCACGTGTATTTCATTCTAAGCTGTAGAAAGCTACATGTCGCCTGCCATGGTGATGGCCCTGGAACTTGGTGGAAAAGCCCATCTGCTGACCCAGGATTACCCTCGATCCACATACACAATGCCCACTGGGAGTACTGGGAATTTAGTCTTGGCTTTAGTGTGGCTGTTAGGACACTGATGTCTGTGGGAGTCCGTCACCACTCTAAGACATTCTATTGCCCTGTGTGACCTTATCTCAGGAAGAGAGCAATTTCTGTAACTGCTGTAACAATAATATGGGGACGTGTTTGCCTGAGAGCATTGTGCTTCCCAAGAGCAAATCATCTGTGTGCGCTCGCTAGGCAAGGGCCCAAAGAGTGCATGTTAGATAAGGTCTCATTCATATGCTGGGGATCACGTTAAGCCCAGGGGTGCAAGTAAGTTAGAGGACCTCCCAGTACGCTGGAGTCCTGAGCAGGGGGTGTGGCCTCAACCAGAAGAGGCGTGGCCTCGACCGGAAGAGGCAGGGCCTTAAATACCCAGGCCCTTTAAATCTAGATTTAAAGGGCCAGGGCTCCAGCTGCGGTAGTGGCGGCTGGGAGCCCGGGGCCCTTTAAATCACCCCCGAGCTACCAGCTGCAGAGGCGGGGCTTGGGGGCAATTTAAAAGGCCCAGGGCTCCCGCTGCCACAACCGCAGCAGAGCCCCAGACCCTTTAAATCACTGGGGAGCCCTGGGGGTTCCCGGCTGCCACCGCTACCCAGGGGCTCTGGACTCTGGGCGCTGATTTCCAAGAGCCATCTCCATTGGCTTCAGTGGTGCTATGCCAATTTTCAGCAGATGAAATTCTGACCCTGTGTTTGCTCAGACGTGCCTGTTCTGCCCCCCACCCTCCCTTGCAGCCCTGTGCACTTGAGAGCAAGGAGGCAGGGATTTTGAGACTCACTTCTGCTCATTGCAGAGGGCTACCTACACCTAGTGCTTAACCATAGGTGATAGGGGGCTTATTCCGTCACCCACTTGCGTCTCTGGTCCTTCTCGCATGAACAGAGAGCAACAATACCCGAAGTCCAAAGGTGCAAACAATTCAATGTTTATTGGGGTGAACTTCCAGCAAGCATGATTCCAGTTTCTTTCCTTAGTGTCCCCCTTCCCAGTTCCGACACCACAGAGCCTTACCTGTGTCCCTGTTCCCATTCCTGCCCTTAGCTAAACATGATTCCAATTTCCCCACCCCCATTCCCTGTTCCCATATCCCCCTTTAGGAAAACATGATTCCAATTTCCCCACCCCCATTCCCTCTTCCCATTCCCCCCCACACACACACTTCCTGGTTGACTGCAGACTACATAGTAAAACTGGAGTTCTGCTTAGCTATATCATTTTCCTGAAATTTAACTAACCAATCCTAACATATTGTAACATGATTATTTAACCAGTTATATCCCACCATCTTAATTAGTTTACACCCAGCAAAATTAATTATACAGCAGACAGGAACAATCACAGAACCAGACAGAGATTATACAGACAAACAATAGGGAAATGGGGATTACAGTGACAGAACAACACAGAAATGAGGATTTCACATCCCAGCTATTGATAAGTGAGTTCTTGCCAGACAGGATGCTATCAAACTAAGTTTCCTTTTACATCTTCTAGGCACTTCCCTTTCTCTGGAGGCGATAGGCATGATCAGGACAGGATTGTGTTCCTCACAGCCCAATAGCACCTTATTTCAATGTGACTAGTTTGGAATGTGAGGATGTGACCGGTCGCTTCCCAGCTTACGGCTGCCTCTGCTGCTTAGCCAAAGGCCTGAGCCTAAGCACAGGGCCTCAGACTGTCACAGTAAGAGAAGGCCCTTACACCGGCAGACAGTGATTTTGATTCTTTCTTTTATACCTCTATAGCTAGCTAAGTGATAAGAATACACCTAAATTCTAGAGTACAGGCCTGTACAGACAGACCTGAATATCTATATCCTAACAATAGGCGCCCCCGTGTGTAGCCTCCTCTCATACATATACTAGAGTGCAATAGGCTTGCACATGGTGTGCTGTGCAAGGACTTCCAGGATCCAGGCCTTATCGTGTGCCTACAGGTATTGAGCAATAACTAAGGCTACGTTTTAGTCACGGGTATTTTTAGTAAAAGTCATGGACAGGTCATGGGCAGTAAACGAAAATTCACAGCCCGTGACCTGTCCATGACTTCTACTATATGTACCATGACCCCTGACTAAAACTTGGGCCGGGGGGCTGTGGGTGCTCTGGAGGGGGTAGCAGTCTGGGGGCGACACGGGTGCTGGGGGGTAGCCCGGGACCCCCGCTGGTGCTGGAGGGTATGGGTGGGTGGCAGCAAGCTGCCCAGGACCTGGAGCTGGGGGGGGGGGGCCTGGGACCCCCGCTGGCACTGCGGGAGTGGGGGGCTGGCAGTGCTGGCAGGCTCCTTACCTGGCTCTGACCGGCATGTCCCTGCAGCTCCTAGGGAGAGGGAAGGCCAGGGGGGCTCCAGGCACTGCTCCCACCACAAGCATCAGCTCCGCAGCTCCCATTGGCTGGGAACCGCAGCCAATGGGAGCTGCGGGGACAGTGCCTGCAAGAAGGGACAGCGCACAGAGCCCCCTGGCTCCTCCACCTAGGAGCTGCAGGGACATGCTGGCCTCTTCCGGGAAGGCCCCCCCACAGATAAGCACCACCCTACACCCCAACCCCCTGACCCAGCCCTGAGGCCCCTCCCACACCCAAACTGCTGCTGGCCCAGGGGCTGCCCGAGTTTTCGGGCACCCCCTGAGCCAGCCACACTGGCCACTGCAAAAGTCACGGAGGTCACAGAAAGTCACAGAATCCGTGACTTCCATGACCTCTGTGATGGACACACAGCCTTAGCAATAACACATATGGGGCTAATTTGCAACGGATCCCCCAGTCAACAAAAGTCTGACTTTGCACACACACACAATTATTATTACTGTCTAGCACTATTATTATGATTAATATTACATAGTGGCATATAAACAAATTATTAGTGCATAACTCTGTGCATACCCACACACATATAGCAGATCCTTGCCCATTCCCATGTTGACTGGCAAAGTACCTGTGAATTAGTGAACCTTGTGAACTAGCAAAAAAAGAGTTCAAACATGCTGATAAAGCCTGAATGCTGCATTTCAAAAAGTGTGCTCCTTTCCTTTTCTTTTGTCAGTTGTAGTTTGGTTTGAATGCTGGGAGAGTTTGAGTACGTGTACTGCGGTGTGTTTGATAAAAGTACCAGTGTCTCTGTCACTTGCGGCTTTTGCTGTACTGCAGATAGATGGAGGAGATCCTGCCAGCTTTAGTGTAGAGTCTCAGGTTAGTGAGGTTATCCTGCACGTTCACTGTGCCATATGCCTGAGTCTGAAATGTGGCAGATGGCAGCGTGGGATCATATCTAGCAATCTCCAGCACACAGTCTGAAGTGGGGACTGAATATGATTTATCTTAGCTCAAATTCAGCATTTCCCATTATGCTGAGTTCAGCCGTGCTCTGTAGGCTGCGACTTACTCTTTCTCAGCAGGTCTATTTGCAATGTTACCTTTGACTCTCAAAGTGTGTCAAGACAATATTACAAGTTAATCCTCTTAGATAACTAGTAATATCAAGAAGTGTTTTCCCTTTAAAAACCATACACCTTGTTAAGAGCACCAGGCTAGCATGGTGCTTTGGACAAATCCAGCCCTAGTACTGCCCATCACCTCTTGCTGTATCTGGAGACGCTCCCTTCCCCTCTGACCCCCATCCATCCATGTCACTGCCACCCATAAACAAATCCACTAGCCCCACAGTGCTCCAGGGGCCAGTAGAGAGTTGATCTGCTTATTTTTAGAAACCTCTGCGGTCTTCATCCAGCCTCTCCCTCCCCCATAGCACCAGCTTCCTTCATGCATTTTTACACTGATAGCAAGAGACCCTTCTCCTCTGCAGCTCCCACCCCCTGCAACAGTCTTCCCTGGACCCCATTTCTCTGAGGGAGATCCCACCCCCTCAGTGTCTGCCCCCTCAGAGCACCTGGCAGACATTAGTGAACGTACCCTTTCCTCACCAATGTGAAGTAAAGGAGGAGTATCCTCATTTTACAGAGGGGGAAGAGAGGCACAAAGAGATTAAGGCTTGGATTGTCAAAGGATGCCAAGTGATTTAGGAGCACAAGTCCCATCACCCTTCCATAGGATTTAGGCACACACCGGGCCTTTGAAATTCCTACCATAAGTGACTTACCCAAGGTCACACCCATAGTTTGCACTCGAGAGGGGAATCGAATCCCGATCTCCCAGCCTAGTGCTTTAACCACAAGGCCACCATCTCTCCCTCGCATCATTTACAAAAATCTCCTCAGAAACCCGCTCTTTTCTCCCGGCCTCTCCCTTTCTCTCTCCCCTTATTGGTCTTGATTTCGGTGCCGGTATCGGTGAGCTCCGTTTGCATGCGAGACGCTGGAGGGGATAATGGTTGCTCCGTGGCATCAGTTATTAAAGCCAAGCCGCGCTCTTGAAGGAGCTCACACATGCACAGAACTAAGGCAAAGTTATTTCTGGCCAGGCAAACTCTTCCTTGCTGCCCAGCCAGGCTTTCATTAGGGCACGTGGCTTTGTTTCAGTAGACTTGGTGTTCCGTCACGGGTATTAAAAGGCCACTGCTTTTCTCCAGCTCCTCTCTCTGCCCCCAGCTGTGCAGGTCATTTCTCTGATTGCTGAGAATTGCGCTAGGAGAAAATGCTTCGGGCTGAAATCTTGTTTCGGGTTAAAGGGCTGGGAGGCTGTGGTTAACCAGTGCGTTACCAATCCGCCGAGATGTCCGGACAGCGGCAGACAGCTTCTCTGGATGGCTTCGCAGAGGGGACAAGGGATGCGTCCCACTGCCAAACTGAAGTGTGAGTTCAATATACAGAGTGCAGGCAGAGGCAGGGTGGTGGGGGGAGAAATGTCCCAGCTGGGACTCAGATAGCTCCTTGCAGGCCCCACAGCCCCTGGGGGGGAATGAGCCCCATTCAGCTCCTCTGATGTCAAGACAACACCCCCTTCACCCACCCCCAGGAACACTGTGATGCTGGGGCCCCTCAGTGGAGTGGCAGGGTGGGAGCTGCAACTGTAAGGGAGTGTTTCAACAGCTGAAAAGGCACATTTACACCATATATTATAGCAGCTCAGTATGTCAGGGATAGGCTGGCCCCAGGCGCTGAAAGTATCCATGCCTGTCTGGTAAATGGATGGTATTTAACCTGGCTGGACACAGGTGAGGATTTCCCTGGTGGAATCTGCCCTGGGAGAAGAGTTGTGTCTGCAGTAGCTTGTGCTCATAGCAAGGCATCCTGAGAAGTGACCCTACCAGTTGAGACCTGGGCACATCTGGCCACTAAGCTGTTTGCTGCACTTGCTGTGAAAATCAGGGTCCAGACACCGCAACAGAAGAACAGGGGGTCTGAACCCCAAAGAATAAGCAATTGAATTAACTGATTGTACACAATGTTGTTGTGCATAAAAGTATATTGAGTAAGGTCTCTTATGAAAGCTTGTAATGTTCTGAACTTGATGGTCATTTCGAGATATGTATACAAACTGCCATCACGAGTTCATGTATTTGTCTGTATGTATAAAACTGTACTGTACTCCTAATTTGTGCTACAACATTCAGTTCCACCTCCTGACGGGGCTGTGGGCAGTCAGCCAGGGAGGGGCTGGCTCCCCAACCAGATGAGACTAGCTCCAAGCACCTAGGAGAAGACAAATGGTGGGCCATTACAGTGAATGGGAAGACACTGAGACACCCTGGCTATCAAGTCAAGAGGGAACTTCTCCTGCTCTCAGTGACCATGCGAGAGAGAGACAGAGAGAGAACTGCAACCCCTTTTAAAAGAGAAGGGTTTTGAAGTGAAATCTAGTCAGAAACTGAGGGACAACATCTAGGCTGGAAGCTGTCTGGGAAACACTGATCGCCCTTGCAGTTAGGAGGTATGCTGGTGTAACCCACACACCTTCAGGGTGTGGTATTCTGTCCCATCTAGTGGCACCAAGACCACTTAGAAAGAGAGTTAATGAGTCTGCTCTACAGCCTTAGCTGACAGTCAGTTGGCTTTTAGCTCATGTGGTAGAGGCTCGTGCACTAAGCTCCAGAGGTCCCTGGTTTGATCCTGCCCACCGACAACCAGCGTCTGTCAGCATTACACTGGGACACTGTTCAAAGGTAATAGGAACCTTGTATTACAACAGGGGTTTCATCTAATTTAAAGTGTAAAGCCTGAGGTTCCATTATGATGTTTATTTTCTGTAAAAAGAAAAGGAGGACTTGTGGCACCTTAGAGACTAACCAATTTATTTGAGCATGAGCTTTCGTGAGCTACAGCTCACTTCATCGGATGCATACCGTGGAAACTGCAGCAGACTTTATATACACACAGAGAATATGAAACAATACCTCCTCCCACCCCACTGTCCTGCTGGTAATAGCTTATCTAAAGTGATCATCAGGTTGGGCCATTTCCAGCACAAATCCAGGTTTTCTCACCCTCCACCCCCCCACACAAATTCACTCTCCTGCTGGTGATAGCCCATCCAAAGTGACAACTCTTTACACAATGTGCATGATAATCAAGTTGGGCCATTTCCTGCACAAATCCAGGTTCTCTCACCCCCTCACCCCCCTCCCAAAAACCACACACACAAACTCACTATCCTGCTGGTAATAGCTCATCCAAAGTGACCACTCTCCCTACAATGTGCATGATAATCAAGGTGGGCCATTTCCAGCACAAATCCAGGTTTTCTCACACACACCCCCACCCCCATACACACACAAACTCACTCTCCTGCTGGTAATAGCTCATCCAAACTGACCACTCTCCAAGTTTAAATCCAAGTTAAACCAGAACATCTGGGGGGGGGGGGGGTAGGAAAAAACAAGGGGAAATAGGCTACCTTGCATAATGACTTAGCCACTCCCAGTCTCTATTTAAGCCTAAATTAATAGTATCCAATTTGCAAATGAATTCCAATTCAGCAGTTTCTCGCTGGAGTCTGGATTTGAAGTTTTTTTGTTTTAAGATAGCGACCTTCATGTCTGTGATTGCGTGACCAGAGAGATTGAAGTGTTCTCCGACTGGTTTATGAATGTTATAATTCTTGACATCTGATTTGTGTCCATTTATTCTTTTACGTAGAGACTGTCCAGTATGACCAATGTACATGGCAGAGGGGCATTGCTGGCACATGATGGCATATATCACATTGGTGGATGTGCAGGTGAACGAGCCTCTGATAGTGTGGCTGATGTTATTAGGCCCTGTGATGGTGTCCCCTGAATAGATATGTGGGCACAGTTGGCAACGGGCTTTGTTGCAAGGATAGGTTCCTGGGTTAGTGGTTCTGTTGTGTGGTATGTGGTTGTTGGTGAGTATTTGCTTCAGGTTGCGGGGCTGTCTGTAGGCAAGGACTGGCCTGTCTCCCAAGATTTGTGAGAGTGTTGGGTCATCCTTTAGGATAGGTTGTAGATCCTTAATAATGCGTTGGAGGGGTTTTAGTTGGGGGCTGAAGGTGACGGCTAGTGGCGTTCTGACAGGCCTAACAAAGAAAATAACAGAACGCCACTAGCCGTCACCTTCAGCCCCCAACTAAAACCCCTCCAACGCATTATTAAGGATCTACAACCTATCCTAAAGGATGACCCAACACTCTCACAAATCTTGGGAGACAGGCCAGTCCTTGCCTACAGACAGCCCCGCAACCTGAATCCAGATCACCCCAATGTCGCTGGGGGGGGGTAAAGGGGAGATGGGGGGGATACAGCAGCTGCCACTCTCTGGCCACCCTGCTCTGAAGGAAGCACGACCAACAGCAGCACTGCAGACGTAAGGGTGGCAATACCATGAGTATGCACCTATGAGTATGTACCGTAATTTGCTATCACTTGCGGGGGGTCACAGCCCGAAATATTTTCAAAGAGCGGCCCAGCGAAAAAAAGTTTGAGAACCCCTGCTCTACAGTATTCTTTGGAAGCAAATCTTGACTTGATGTCAGTAGAGCCTGGATTTGGCCCAATGTGTGATGAACGATCTGTGCCTAGTGTTTAATTTCCCTGTGTTGTTTTCTGCTTCTTTGCAGGGATCCTGTTTACAATGCTGGTATTTGGACCAGCCTGTGGATTTATCTTGGGCTCCTTCTGTACCAAAATCTATGTGGACGCTGTCTTCATTGACACAAGTAAGGCGAATTGTTTCTGAGTTGCTGTCTAAGAGCATTGATGATGTATTGTGGGATAAGATGTTGAGATTCACTCATAAAGCCCCCTCTCATTGAGTCTCTTAGGCTCATGAGCATAACAAGGCAGGAGGAGATCCTTTTGAGAGAGACTCAGCTGCTGGGTGGGATTCAAAGTCTTTCGCCTCGATTCCAGTGGAGAAGCGGTTGGAAGCGGCTGGAAGTTGTTCCCATCTGGGATGGTTTGGAATCTTATGTTAAATGAGGCTGAGGGGATCACAGCCCCGTTCTTTGTAGACTGACGTTGCATCGAGATGCCACCATCACAGCTGGTTTCTAGCTAGCTCCCATGCATGCACCCTCCACCAAGGGACTGGGGACAGTATAGGCCATGGAGAACGAACTCCCCATTTTCCTACTACAGGAAGTCTTTGCAGCCCAGCGTAGAGACATATCAAAAAGGAAGCTTCTGGTGCTATCTGTGTGCTACCTCTCTTGGTGATAGTTGCTATGTGACTCTCCTCTCTGAGCCCTACTCTTTAGTTTTTCACAGTTAATGATATTCTAAATGTCACTCTCTCTTGATCTGTCTTTCTGTCTCCTCTTCTATTATTAGAGATATTATTCCTTTTGTCAGTAGAGTCCAGTTACACTGTACATTAGCCCAGCACACCTCTGAAAGGGGAAGAGGAAAGAATCAATAGGGTGATAGATAATAAAAATGTTCATGGTCCAAGACAGGGAATTATTATTTAGACCCTGATCCTGTAAAGACTTAAGCACACATTTAATTTTATACCTGGGAGTCATTCCATTGAAGCCAATGCAATAACTTCAGTCAATGGGCCTACTTGTGAGTGGAAAGCAAGCTCATAAATAAGACTTTTTAGAACTGAACTTTTAAAGTGACCTTGATAGAACCTTGGTATTAATTATGGGGGTAAAGCTCTCACAAAAGCAAATAATAATTCCTGCCAGGATGCTGCTAAAACTTAGCAACAGAAAAATGTCTTAATCAGAGTGGTTAAAAATATTTTTAAATTAGGTGACATTTTTCGTGAAAAATGTTTGTGGATTTGAAAATTTCCAAATTTTTGATGAAATGATTCAAAATGAAAATTTTTCTATTTGGTTTGTTCTTTTTTGCCATTGGAAAACAGGACGGGGTTATGAATAGGGGAGGAAAAGCCTGAAAAATACAAATCAGAAATTTCCAAGTTCACTTGAAATGATCGCTTTTCATTTGAATCATTTCATCAAAAAATTACACCGAGGTTTCGAATGAAATGAAAATGTTTCATTCTGTTTGAAACTTTTTTATTGGAAAAGAATTCCCATTTTTGTGACAAAGCCTACCAGTAATAATGCTCTCACTTTATTCCATTAGCCAAAGATAAAACTTCAGGGGAGGTAGGTCAGGGACTCTGAGTTGTTATCCCCATGTGACCAATGGGGAAAAGGAGGCACTGTGATGGGTCATTTGCCCTGGGTTTCCCTGTAAGACAGAATTGGGGAGGAGACCAAGGAGTCTTGATTCCCCACTTTCCCGCCATTCCACAAACTCAGACTATTAGGAAAGTCAGGAGCTGGTCTCTGACAGAGGCTGGATCCTAGTTAGATCAGTAGTCTGATCCATGTGGCAGCTCTTATGTGTGAGTGTCAAAACGTTTTCAAGTAACTTCTATTCCTGCTTAAATTTTTGTAGGTGGATGGGTACATTATTGTTCAAGAAGCAGAACCCTTTGTTCATTGCCAATGTTATCCCTTTGCCAGCAGAGGGAGCTATAAACCAACCGATCCTCTCCTCTGCTTTCCTGACTGCTTGGTTAGTTTACAAAGCTGGAGCTTCTCCCTTTTGTAGAACTTTTCTCCGCCTTGTTCAAAGGCCTTTGCCTATGTCTCCCCTCCAACAGGCTCTATCAGCGTCTCTCATCTTTCTTCAGGGGTGTTGTCCCCTTTGGGAACGTGCTGCACTTCTGTGATATCGCAACACATCACAACACCATAAATACGGTATTTTGTACGTCCCATGAGGCTGCCTTGCAGGGCTCGGAACAGGCCTCTGCAAATTGGCTCAAAGGTGCGAAACAGCCACTGTATCTTGTTCTATCATACACAAGGGGCATGTACAAATTCATCTGAAAACCAGACACTCACTGGCTTTCTTTGTGCTGCTTGCCCACCTGTAAATATAACTTACTGGGCAGTGCCTCTGACTACCCAGCATCCCTGCCAGGGGGCTCCTTGTTCAAACTTTGAGTGGGCCCATTTAATCCACTGATTTCAGTGGAGTTAAACCAATGATGAATTTGGCCCTATAATAATAATACCTAGCTTTTACATCAGTAGATCTCAAAGCACTTTACAAAGGAGGTCAGTAGCCTCAGCTCCATTTTACAGATGGGGAAACTGAGGCACAGAGAAGGGGAAGTGGCTTGCTCAGGGTCACCCAGCAGGCCAGTGGAAGAACCAGGAATTAGAACCTAGGTTAGCTGAGTCCCAGTTCAGTGCTCTGCCCACTAAGACACACTGCCTCATAGACAGTGTAGTCCTCCTTTAACCATGCACACATCAGACTACTGAGTCTAAACCACTCCAGAGCGTACATGGTCACATTTACTGCTGAACAATAAAATCAAATGTGGCCTGTTCCTAGTACCACTATGGCACTGCTAACGAGGGCATTGGACCATGAACTTTGGGAAACGCAGCGGGATGGGATGGGATGGCTCAGTCGATGATCAGGGGCATAGAGAACTTTCTAGGTCTGGCCTGGGTGGTTGGTGACGGCCTGTTATTGTCAGCTGAGGGTTGTTCAGAGGTCTGCTGGGTGGAAACCAAACTGGCGGCCTGTATCTATTTTCAGATGTATGAGGGTGTCCACGCCCCAGCTGGACCTGCAGTCTCAGCGCAGAGGCCAGGAAAGGAATGTTCCAGGAGACTGAACTGCACTCTTATTCCCAGGCCAGTTCTCAGGCACAGGGACAGAGCAGTGAGGGGGAGAGATTGTGGCTCCACGGCCCATACTGCACCTGTCTGGGGAATATACAGAAGGCCTGGCTGTCAATCTGGCACCATTCCCGGGAGCTAAAGAAATGCATCTCAGAGGGGGGGAAATAACGGGCACGAATTCAATCCCTCAAAAATGAAAATATTTTCGAGCTATACAGTATTTTCCCCTGGGACTGAAGTGTCTCCTTCCCTCTCCGCTTGAGAGACAACTTGATTACTTCACGTCAGACACAGCTTTTCAGATTGACTATAACGCAAAACACACAGAGGAGATTGTTATTCGAGCCGCACACGCACGCAAACCCCCACCAAGAATGAGCTCCCAGGAGCGAAGGCACACATTGGCCTTGCTTTCCCAGCGGATCTCTTCAGAGGACACAATGTTATGCTTTCCGTCTGAAAGAGAAGTTCTCATCTGCCACAGATTTTATCCCCCAGAATGACTCTCATGATTTACAGATGGGCTTTTTTCTGTGTGCTGATTGATTGCCGGGGGTAGGGGGGGGTTACAGACCAGGAGCCAAGACATCCCATCCTGGTCTAGTAATCGCACTCAGGAAACGGGTTGCAGCCATGGCCTTCAATGAAGCCGGATCTATTGCTGACTTGGAATAACAGGGGAAACTGAGGAGCAAGGCAAAAAGGCTCCCACGCTCGCTCAGCAGAGTGTGCTCATCATTCCCCTGCACTCAGCTGGACGGCCACGCTAAGCACATTCAGAGTGAGTCAGGTATGGGGTGGTCTCATACACTCACCAGAGCAAGAAGCTCTCCAGGGAGGCTGTCCCACCAAGGCACCAACGGATGTGGGTGGCTGAGGGGCCTGCTCAGAGTAACGCATTCCAGGGGCTCAGAAGTTACTGGGTGATGTCCAGCCCAGCCTCACTAATTCACATAGGCACTTGGGAGACTGGGTGCCAGGTACTGAATTTGGGCAGTGAGTGAGCGAATGCCAGAGGGGAGCAAAACCAGTGCATCACTAAATGTGCTTTATTCATCCATTTAATTATGATTTGTTATGAGAGCACAGAGGAGCTCCATCTGAGATCAGCCCTATTGTGCTAGGAGCTGTACAAACACAGTGAGAGCCAGTCCCTGCCATGAAGAGCTTACACTCTAAATAGACGAAACAGGCAGGAGATGGGAGGGGAAACAGAGCCACGAGGAGATGAAGTAAGTTGGCCAAGATCCCTCAGTAGGTCAGTGACAGAGCCTCAGAAACGGTACCCAGATCTCCTGACTCTCAGCCCAGGGCTCTATCTATTGGACTATGCTACCCCTCATCTTTTACCAATTGCCCTTCAATTTTCATTGCTCATGATGGTACCTAGATTCACAGATTTTTTTAAAGGCCAGAAGGGACCATTGTGATCATCATCAACACAGGCCTCAGAACTTCCCCCAAAGTAATTTCCAAAGCAGATCTTTTAGAAAAACATCCAATCTTGATTTAAAAATTGTCAGTGATGGAGAATCCACCATGCCCCTTGGTAAATTGTCCCAATATTTAATTACTCTGACCTTTAAAAATTGACGCCTTATTTCCAGTCTGAATTTGTCTAGCTTCAACTTCCAGCCACTGGATCGTATTAGACCTTTCTCTGCTACATGGGAGAGCCCACATCAGTAAGTGCATGAGAGTGTAGGTTGTAACACGAGAACTGATTGAACCAATTGCTCAGGAAGTCTTTTGCTGAGAGCTGGGGACCAAACAAGTTTGGTGTGGATGACAGGGTGTGCAGTGGAGTGGGGTTCACAGCCTGATCATAATGACCAGCAGGAGCAGCGGAATTGGGGGGCAGAGAGGGATAGAACGCCCGCAATGGAAATGTTGGGGGACTGATGTATGTCCCCCCCGCAAAGTTTTCTGCCCCCTCAATATCTCGCTGAGGTGAGAGGGGAACCCGGCTATCTTTCTACCTCTGCAATGCATGTGTTGTGAGGGTGGGACCAGGAGGAGGGCCTGGAGCAACCCTCTCGGCACACAAGATCAGGCTGGCTGTTGGGGAGCAGGTAGGGTCAGCGCTCCTCTCCCTGCCCTGCAGCCACCAGGATTCCTGTGGAGACACCTGGCCAGAGGGAGGGATGGGAGTGTGGGTGGCAGCTGCTGGGGAGGGGTGGGGGACAGGGGACCAGCACCAGGGCAAGGGGGATTGGCACACAGGATGCTGGAGGGGAAGCACAGAGTGCTGGGCACCAGCTGCAAAGGAACTGCCTTAGGAATGGCAATAGGAACTGTCTTCTGAGCCTGAAGCCAGCCCCTCTCCTCCCCTCCTTTCCCCCCACAGCCAAGACTCTCCCTCCTATCCCTCTCAGTGAGCCACCACCCCACCGCTACCAGCGACAGGTCTTTTCACTCGAGGAAGAATGAGGTAACTTTTGGGAATGCAAAAGTGCAGGGGAGGTTCCTTCCCAGTTGCCTTTCGTGGTGTTTCATTTCTTTTCCCTCCTGAAAGTGATCGTGACCCTACAATGAAAACTCTGCTGAGCAGGGAGCTTGTTTCCTGTGTGTTTGGGCAGCACCCAGCGCCTACAAATAACAGTAGCATAAGCAGGGGCGTGTAATTGGGGAGGGATGAGTGATCTTGGGGCAGTGTCATGGAGCAGATCACTGTTTGGATCCCATTGCCACTAATAGATAACAGTCACTTCAACTAGCTGTTTTGAGTCTGCAAGCTTGTGTCACGCAGAAACGCCAAGGGGCCTTTCTGAGTTTCAGAAGCATTCAGCCTTCAATCGTGTGATCCAGATCCTTCCATCCCTCCTCATCAGTAATAATATTAACTCACAGTTCTATGACCTAGCAGTCCCAATCAGGATCAAGACCCCATTCTGCTAGGTGTTGTACAAGCCAAAGTGCCAGGTTCCTTGCCCCAAGCAGTTTCTTTCTGTGTCTGTTTTATACCTAGATTGCTACTCAATGGGGATATCCTGGGGTTGACTTTAGCCCTCTGGGTCTTTAACCCTTTGTGTCTCTCTCCTTCCATTGGAATCACTGATGTGTGGCTTTGCCGTTGCAGGTAAACTGGATATCACCCCCGATGACCCTCGGTGGATCGGCGCGTGGTGGGCAGGCTTCTTGCTGTGTGGTGCCTTACTTTTCTTCTCGTCCCTCTTGATGTTTGGATTCCCGCAGTCCCTGTCCCCCAGGGTGGAGCATGCAGTGGAGAGCGAGCAAGCCATGCTCCCCGAACGGGACTACGAAAGGCCCAAGCCAAGCAATGGGATCCTGCGGCACTCACTCGAAGGGGAGGACGGTGCCTCCTGCCTCCAGCAGCTGAGAGGTGACAAACTCCCCTGCAACTCATTGCGTTTCTACGGCAGGTTCATAGCTCATTAGATTCATAATTTGGCTCTGATTTTGGCTACCCCACCTGCCCACCCACCCACCCCACAAAAACCCTGTTGGAATTTCTCTCCCGCACTTTTACTTATCCCTGATAGTGCACTCATTTTAGTGGGAGACATTGTTCCACTTAAAAGGCTTTGGTTTAAGCTACAAGATGTAGAAATCCAGAGAAAGCCATTAGGGTTCATCAAAAATGGGGCTAAGGGAGGGACGGGGGAGAATGGAGGGAATAAAACAGTGGACGACAGAAGTTCTCCAAGACACTTTGTGAGTTCCTACTCTCCAGAACCTCACCGTCTTGTAGCTTGGCTGAGTTTCTACTCTCTAGAACCTCACCGTCTTGTAGCTTGGCTATGCCTGCGGCTCGCACAGTGGGGACAGGAAGAAAGCAAGTATGACTGATTCAAAGAGGTTTGGAGCTGCCTTTTGATGGAGCCATGGCAGGGCCAACAGAACCCCATGCTCCTGAGTGTAAAGCAGTAAATGCTGGGCACCGACACAGCAAAATACCAGAGCACAGAATAGGGTTAGGAGGGAGCCTTTAGAAAGGGCAAGGCCAGAGAACAGTCTGAGTATCAACAGAACCCTTGTTAGGGCATAAAACAGCCAACACGTGTCAGAATAGAATAATCTGGGCCAGATCCTCAGTTGGTGGAAATCAGCATAACTCCAAGGAGGTCAAATTACACCAGATGAGGTGTGTTTATGTGTGTGTGTACACACCATGTACATCTGTAGTATTACAGAATTCTTTAGGTGAGAGGACAGCTCTCCTAGGGCATCTGGTCAGCCCCCACTTGCTGTCATCACAGCAGAGGGTTGGTTTCCTCATCCCTTAAAGCTTCCTGATAAACAAGGGCCAAACCATTTAATCCTGTCCAACCCTTACCGACTTAATTGGGGCATGCGTGGTGCGAATGCAGGGAGGGGAGAAAGGAAGCTTGGAAGGATTTTGAATAGAGAACGTTTTGAGTAATGGATGTTATTGCTCCTTAGGAGAAGGTCAGTTGTGATCAGAAAATTTCAAAAATTTGAGCATAAAAGGAGGAAATATTTTAAAAATTTGCTGTCATCCAATCCTTCAGGCTGCAGGGATTTGGAAGTGGAATGTTCCATGGGTGGAGATTGGCTGTTCCACCCGCCAGTCCCTTCTGCCAGTGGACATATTTGTTCCATCCATCTAGATAATTTCATGGCTGTCAGTACCATAGCATTTGAATATCGGTGTTTGGATCTGAGCATTGTATTCACGTGAAGGACAGCAGAGGTTCAGACCAATTGGGTCATTGCTCAGTTTCAGACAACCGTGTATGGTAACATGTAACACAATTTACCTGCTGCACCAAGTGGAAGGAATTCTGCTCAAGAGTGGTGTGGAGCAGACTGCATTATTGAGTTATTTGCTGAATGACTGCCTTGCAGCATAGGTACTGTGTATGCTCTAGGGGCCTGTGTGTCACCCAGTTATACCAGATAGTGTTTGTATCCCTAGAAATGCACTCCAGAAGAGGGTGATGTTCTGATTGGTTAGTACTACAACAGAAAGCGGACAAGGACAAACCATTCCACTGAAGTCGATAGGCTGAGACCAGGGATAAATCTGGCTGTGTGTACACTTCTGTGTGTTTGAGAGGAGACACTTCTTGCAAACAATGGCAAGATATAACTAGGGGTGTTTGGAAGGGAATACTACATACCTTCAAATTCCATTGAAACTTTATGTTGCAGAAGGTGGAGGAAGTAAACCGAGGGACCTCCATTTTAGACTTGATTCTGAATAACAGGGAAGAATTGGTTGCGAATCTGAAGATTGAAGGCAACTTAACTGACAGAGATCATGAAATGATAGTCGTCAAGATTCTAAGAAAGGGAAAGAGAGAGCAGCAGCATAAAGATAACAGACTTAAGAAAAGCAAACATTAATAATCTCAGAGAACTTGTAGATAAGGTCCCATGGGGAAAAAATGTAAGGGAAAAACAAGTTCAAGAGAGTTGGCAGTTTCTCAGAGACAATATTAAAGCCACAACAGCAAATTCTCCTGGTGCAAAGGAAAGCTAGGAAGAATAGTGAGAGGCCAACATGGCTTCATGAGCAGCTCTTTAATGACCTGAAAATCAAAAGAGAATTCTACAAAAAGAGCAAACATGGACAAATTGCTAAGGATGAGTACAAAAGAACAGTGCAGGCATGTAGAGACAAAATCAAAAAGGCCAAGTGAAAAAATGAGTTATACAGAGCAAGGGGCATAAAAGGCAACAAGAGAAATGCAAAGGAAAATTCCCTACTTAGCAGAGAAGTAAAGCTAGTTACGGACGACATGAACAAGGCAGAGGTGTTTAAAGCCCATTTTGCTTCAGTCTTCACTAAAAAGGTAAATTATGACCAGATACCTAACACAATTAATATGAACAATAAAGGGGAAGGAACACAAGCCAAAATAGGGAAAGAACAGCCTATAAGAACAGATGTATTTGAGTTGCCAGGGACTGATGAAATTCACTCGAGGGTACTTGAGGAACTAGCTGAAACTAGCTATTAGTGATTATCTTTGAGAACTCAGGGAAGGCAGGTGAGAACCCAGAGGACTGGAGAAGGGCAAAGGGTAGCATATATATTTAAAATGGGGGGAAAAAGAGGACCCAGGGAATTATAGACCAATCAGCCTAACTTTGATATCTGGAAAGATACTGGAACAAATTATTAAGCAATCAGTTTGTAAGCACCTTGAGGACAATAGGGTTATAAAGAATAACCAGCATGGATTTGTCATGAACAAATCATGCCAAACCAACCTAATTTCCTTCTTTGACATGGTTATTGGCCTAATGGATGTGGGGTGGGGGGAAATATAGATGAACTGTATCATGATTATAGTAGGCTTTTGACACAGCCTCATATAACATTCTCATAAGGAAACTAGGGAAATGTGGTCTAGATGAAATTACTGTAAGGTGGGTGCAAAACAGTTGAAAAAAAATATTTAAAGAGGACTTTGCTGTCACACTAGGGGGGTGAATTTAGTGGGTTCCCACAGGCGACTGTCTTGGATCTAGTCAATATTTTCATTAATGACTTGGATAATGGAGTGGAGAGTATGCTCATAAAATTTGCTGATGACACCAAGCTAGGAGGGTTTCAAGCACTGTGGAGGACAGAATTAGAATTGAAAATTATCTGGACAAATTGGAGAATGGGTGTGAAATCATAAAATCAAATGTAAAACTACAAAATGGGGAATAACTGGCTAGGCGGCTGTACTGTTGAAAAGAATGTGGGGGTTAGTGGATCGAAACTTGAATATGAGTCAACAATGTGATGCTAATATCATTGGTATATTAGGAAGGGTGTCATATGTAAGACATGGGAGGTAATTGTCCTGCTCTACTTGGCAGGTGAGGCCCGTGTCCAATTCTGGGTGCCACTTTTTAAGAGTGATATGGACAAATTGGAGAGAGTACAGAAGAAAGCAACAAAAAACTAGAAGATTTAGAAAACCTGATCTCTGATGAAATGTTTGGGAAAAAAAACCTGGCATGTTTAGTGTTGAGAAAAGAAGAGTGAGGAGGGACCTGATAACTGTCTTCAAATATGTTAAGGGCTGGTATAAAGAGAATGGTGATCAATTGTTCTCCATGTCCACTAAAAGCAGGACTAGAAGCAATTGGCTTATTCTGCAGCAAGAGATATTTAGGTTAGATGTTAAGAAAAACTTTCTAACAATAAGCACTGGAATAGACTCCAAGGCTGGTTGTAGATTTCCCATCGTTGGAGATTTTTACAGGTTGGGCAAACTCCTGTCACAGGTGGTCTGGGGTATACTTGGTCCTGCCTTAGTGCAGGGGGCTGGATTAGATGAACTCTTGAAGTCCCTTCCAGCCCTATAATTTCTCTGTTTCTGTGAAATCCATTGGACTACAATTGCCTTTGGGAGTGTTAAGCAGTTGGCATTTATTTTGTTGAAAAATAAGTGACATCCCTTCTAAATATGGGCTGTTGGTATATATGGGCTAGTGTGTGTTTGTGTCTTTGGGTGCATGAGGTTGTGGTATTTATGTATTTGTGCAGCTGAGTCGAGGAGGACGGGTGTGTATGTCCATGTGTGTCTGGTTGCATGGGGTAGTGTGTGTGGATTTGTGTGGATGTGCATCTCTGTGCACAGGGAGGTTGTGTGTGTGTGCGTGTGTGGGTGTATTTGTGTAATATATCTTTGGGTAGGTGTGGGGGTTGTTTGTGAATATGCAGGTGTATACATGTTTCCGGTTGGATGATGTTCTGTGTGCATATTTGTGTAGGGAGGTTGTGTGTGTGTTTTTGTGCATGTGCATTTCTGTCAATTGATGGGCTTGTCTACACTGGGAACTTGCATGTTGTCTCTCTCCCGAGGGGCTTGTGGGTTTGTTGTGTGGACAAATGTTGTCTGTCTGGGGGAGTTGTGTGTGTATGTTGTATATGAAGGATGAATTTCAGGGTTCAAATAAGCTTCTTTTGAATGCTTTTCTCCAGTCCTTTCCATATCTTGCACCTTTAAGAACTGAGTGGACACTGAGGAGCCACGTCACTTTGAGATAGATGTTTCCAGCTGTGTGCTTCACACCAGACACCAACATGCTTTAGTCAGGGCTGTGGAAGGAAGTTCTGAGGGCTGGCAAGCTTTGTTGGGAGACCATAAAACGTAGGAATCGGCTGAAACTCCTGGTTCTCCACAGATCTTAGCACACAGAAAGGATGTGACTCTCGTATAAAAGCAAGCAACTCAAAGCCTTGGAAATGCCTTTCACATCTCTGCCAAGGTCTAAACGGGAGGGAGGGACCGACCGGTTGGAGGCAGAGGCATCTTGCCCCCGCCTATTTTCATGCTGGGATGAGAAGCACCCTTCAGAGGAGTTTAAAACCTGGAATGAAAGCTGTGCCTTTGAACAACAGAAGGAGAAGTGGCCATCGAAGGCAGCGGAGTCGCCTTGCTGCCTGCACAGCTGCTCCTAGCGCAGCTTTCTCCGGTCTCTAATGATGGAACGGCATCACGTATGAGCAGACCTCAAGGAAGGAAACAGTGACGGCCCCTCCCCAAACACTGCCCCCCACCCCCCACCCCACCCCCCGACTTCAGTGGGAGCTGTGCCATCTGGTTTAACCAGCGGTTCTGGGCAGCTGATAGGAGGATGACCAAGAACTGCAGGAGGCTCATCTGGTTCCAGAGCTAAGTAGGTTAATTGTCTCACGGCTTCTGAGAGGAAGCAATTGGTCATTACTTGTGTGGGTTGTACCTACTCCCTGAAGAACCTAGCACTGGCTGAGGTACTCCGGTCATGTCATCTGAAGCCTTGGCTTATATAGTCGCTCCATGGTTCCAGAAGTAAAAAACTCAAAACGACGCTTGATCATCAAATCCTGTTTCTTGAACGGAGCTGTGCCCTGGCCAGCCTAGGGGAGTGACCCAGGAACTCTGCTCCCACTCGGAAGGAGGGAAGGATGAAACTCTGTGTAATGGGCTATTAGAGGTTACCCTGGGGTTCTGGTTCTAGTGGGCAAGAATTTACATCTGGGGAGGCACCAGAGTGGATTCCTACCTGTGTTTCTATCTATCTATGGTACTTCTGATTTAGTTGGGGATTGGTCCTGCTTTGAGCAGGAGGTTAGACTAGATGACCTCTTGACGTCCCTTCCAACCCTGATAGTCTATGATTCTATGGCCCTCCTTTACTGTAGTGTCTGAACATCTCATAGTCTCTATCCTTACAGCACTGCTCTAACGTAGGACAATGGTATTCTGCCCATTTTATTGGTAGAGAACTGAGAGATTTAAGTGACTTGCCCAAGGTCAGTCAGGAAGTCTGGGGTGGAACAGGGAATTGAACACTGGTTAACAAGCACCTAATCAACTGGCCCATCCTTTTTTCCCCTAGTTTGGCATATTCTAGATCAATCCAGGTGGTGGCTTTACACTGTTGCACCTGGGAATGGGATACTACACTCTCTTTCTTCTTTTGTGTGTCATTAAATGTGAATGTGTGTTAGAGTGCAGGAAAGGGAAGGGCTAATAGCACGGGTTTACAGCAGGGAAAGGATAGGCAGATGCTGCCCAGGTTTTCCCTGGCATCTCTGCCAATGCACCTTATTCCTGATCTGGAGTGCCCCTTGCTACTCCAGTCCTAGGCTCCCCACATAGAGCCCTGTGAATGCACCTCACTTCTGACCTGCAGTATCCCTTGCTATCCTAGGGCTTGGCACTCAGATCAGCTTTGCTAATTTACCTTCAGTCCTGACCTGCCCCTCCAACCCTGCTATTCCAACTCTGGGACAGTGTACAACTCTGCCACTGTACCTCAGTCCTCGCCTGTACCCCCAGCTGATCTAGGCCTGGGATTGCCACCTAGCTCTACCATTGCAAATGAATGATAACTGGCAGCACCTTCTGCCACTAACCAACAGTCCCCTACTTGTCTCTGCGGCAATATATGAGCTTTTGTCTGCACAGAACAGCTGCCCTGTTTCCTTGCCCAGTGCCTTCCTCACAGCTTTCCTTGCTGTGCTTC